>NW_027472581.1:44144689-53742189 GCF_030347505.1 Rhynchophorus ferrugineus | reverse complement strand
GCAAATCTTTGGAACGCTTTATAACCCATAAGCGTGCACGAGCTACTGCCAGAAAAACCATCACACAGGTATCTGGTTTTGGTCCTATTTTTTTTTTACAAAAAATCTACACTGCCGTCCCTCTGGCCTTTTTTGGAACAGAATTGGAAGACTGAAGTCTTCTAGTCCCTCTAGTATGCATGACCATTTAATTGGTATGAATTGCTAATATGGTCGCTTTTTTGTATTGCGATATAAATTTATGTTTTTAAAGTGGCTCCACTTTTATTTCGACCTCTAGTATTCTATTGATACAAAACATGCTCAAATACTAATATAAATAGGGGTAATAGCTTCTTAATGACCATAATTTCACCTTTGTTATTTTTGGTTCTTTATTTTTTTAGAATATTTGTTGTACTTGTACTTTTACTTAACTGAAAATACTTTTAAATAATTTGCTTTTTTTATATTTTTAACAGTCTATTTCTCTTTACAATTTTTCATCTATTATATATGTTAGAGAAATGTTTCTATTAATCTGGTTATCTATCGTTATTACAACAACGACAGGTATATCCAAGAAATATATTGGCACTGTGAACTTTGATTAGTTAATTACAGTTAAAAGTATATTTACATAAATATGTAAATACTAGTGCAAGGTACTCACGCCCTGTCTTTTCTTTTATCCGCGCATTATGAATTACTTGTTCATTTTAGGATGGAGGTATTAGCACAAGTGTAAAAAAAATATAATACTGCAGCTATATATAATATAGTAACTAATACTGCATGCATTCTTTAAAAGTTTGAGAATAGAACACCAGGCAAAACTTGATGTTAAACTAGATTGCTAAGCTTCATCGAAAACTGCATTGCATATTCTGAATGATGAAAGGACAACAAAAATGTAATAAAAATGAGGTTAAAATCTGAACATGACGATAACACATGGACTGAAATATCCCGGGCGTAACAAAGAAAACGTGTTTTGTTCCACTCTCTCCGATAGCCACTAAAGTTGTGATTTCTGAGTAAGATGATGCATACTTGTTTCATCCTTTGTTACATATCGACACAAATATTCTGGTTTGTTACGTTTAAACATGGTCAAACACTACTCAGAATCATCATCTCGTTCTTCTTTTTATCAACAATGAGCAAAAGTGGTATCCACTTTGAACAGAGCTTCCTCATAGTCAAATGTTCAGTCAATATAAATCCAACACGTTCTTTTAACATTTTTACGATATTATCTAACTCGCGCAACTTGACTTTTCGATCATTTAAAACGATGTTGTGGATTATTTTATGTTTTCTGGTATTTATTCGTTCTGAACCATTGGTTTTCCTACGACCACCTTTGAAGTCAGCAAACTGATATTTTATTGTTATTTCTGATTGAGCGGAGTCTTTATAACACGTTTCACGTCATTACTTCTCTTGAACGGTATTTTTACCATGAAAAAGAAGTGTAAAATTAAAACAAGAAATTGTTTTTGATACACTATTTTGAAAATAACAAACGTAGTGTCACTCTTAGCACAATAACTCACAAACTTAAGAGTAGAATATCATGAAATTTTAACAGCTTTTCTTTGAATGTTAGTACGAACTGAAAAGGCTGTGAATACAATAAAAATAGCGTGATGTATGTGTTCGGCTCGAGACTTTTCAGCCCATTTGTTACAATTAATAATAACATAAAATTCTTATGTTATCATATAGTATTCAATAAAGCCATATTTACCTCATACATGAGTTCTAGGAATATCTTTATATTGGTCGGCTATTTTTTCTTCAATTAAATACAAAATTCTAACGATAAATAACTTTAAGAAATAAAATGTCATGTACAGAAACACAACGATGTACAAATATTACTAATTAAAAAACACATTATCTTTCATCTCATATATTATGCACTAATGACTATAAGACAACAATGATTACGACGATTAAAACAACATTCAAGAAAAAACCCAAGTCAATATTTATTTAATAACTTATACTATAATACACACTAGCATTTTATTTATTGAATTTTTCTAGTTATATTGTAACAAATTATTGAATTAATTTACTCTTAATGTTTCATCAAGAAATGTTTATACATTTTTAATCATTAATTAATACCATGATATTTTATAATAATGATTAATATATATCATATGAAGGCGCAATGAAACATGTATGTTGAAATGTGTATGAAAACGTGACATGCCTTTCATTTTCCTTAATTCCATCAAACTGGTTCAATCTGATATTTCTTATTTTCCCTGTATATTTTTGTAATGAATTTGCCATTTTTTAATTTTTTACTCAATTATTCAATAAGTTTCTACTTCACCATTTTTTGAACAAAGACATTTCTTCAACATATATAGAAAGATAAACATAAATTTGAACTTTAATTTTACAAATAAAGTGTGTAATAAGACGTCTGCGTTATCGAATTATTCGGATTATTTCAATTTATTTAGCAATTTTCTGCTCAGATATAAGAAAAAATATATGTATAGTCTATTCAAAGTTTATTTATATATGCGTCATGGAAATTTATGACGTTAAAACTATGCAATATTGCAGCATCAACTCTTCAGAGTTTTAGTTCAGTTTGGCTTTGACATACAAAAAAATTATAACCTAAATGAAATAATTAAACAAAAATAGTATTTTCAAATATAATTTATTTTAATATTATAGCACAGCTAATGCATATATTACCGAAGGGCTTAAAACAACAATTAAGAACAAAGGTATAATATTTTGTAGGTTACAGTTCTTTTATTATATTTACATTGAACTATTTTCGACAGCACCCATGAGGTAGAGTTCTAGGCACATATTTTTAAGTAGTGGTATCCGTCTGGAGGTCTAATACACCTAGTCAACAATTATATATCAAAGTAGTTTACTTTTATACTTTTATACGAGAGCATTTTTACATTTAATTCTTGTTTCCTTCGATGGTGTGTTTACTTGTCAAGTCATCTTATTCACTGTATATCACTGTATTATCTTATCACTGTATTTTTATTTCTTCAGCTACTACCTGTGTACACCATTCTTGATGAAATTAATCACTGAATTATGCCTAATATATTTGACCTATCTACAAAACAGTTGGTATTAATTCTCCCCTCATACATTCTAACCCAATAGTCATGTTTAATTCTGAACAATTACAATCATATCTGTGCACACAAATCTTTTACACCCTTCAATTACATTTTCTGAATTATGTTACATTTAATTACAGTTAATTACAGTTACATTCTATTAATTATTTACACACCTTTATTTGTTTCCACTCTCATCACTCTGTCTCAGGAATTTCCAACATTATCACATATCCTGAAAGTTTCCTTTAGTCACGTTCATTTTCCGAGTCACCATCCAAGTCAATTACTAAACTATTAATTTCCAATCTGGTCAAAACATGTTCACGATCCACCATTTATCAATTACTTCCTCTGTATATAATATCGAGTTCATCCAAACTGAAGGTGTTATATGGTCAACAATGCTTCCTTCCACATATCCAAACAGTTCGTGATGGAATATCCTTCTCTACCAACATGTCTACTATAATAATTCTTTGCTACCCCCCATATCAACTCGATTGAATTGAATATACAGTGATAGGGAGGAGTCATAATACTATGTGACCATATTATTCAGCCATCAGATCTACTGTATATCTTTTTTAGGCTTATTTCTAAAAAAAGTAAATTGCAAAAACGCAATGAAACACTTTGTTTATATTTCAATTATACCTGGTAAAAATTTGAAATAGTTTAGTTTTTAGCAGAGTCTCTTCAAAACTCAATTCATGTTTTGAAAGCCATTCCTTCATTACAGCCTTTGTTGAAGCTAAGGTTGGGATTTTTTCCACCATGCGCTATGATATAGTGCACTGTCCAAAATAATAACTGATGATTCCTCCAAGTTTGTTAAGAATTGATTTATGATTGATCCATGGTAGTCGCTCTTGGATTTGGAGGAAAACATTAAACGTAACACACCAGAAATAAAATCATTCTTATTCCCTGCATGAACAACAATATATCTGTAATTAGTTATTAATAAATATTATGATCAACAAAACCTAATCAATGGCTATTGTAACTTTTACCTTTCTCCATCAATTTTTGTTGTCTTTACACTTTTTTTGTTACTGTCTAGCCAAGAGTGCCCCAATGAAACATTTTGGAATTTCATCAAGATACACGTATTCAAATAATTTATCTTCCTTGGTCTTATTATATGCTTCTAAAAATTGAATTATTTTCAAGGCAATGTTCGGAAGTTATATTAGACCTCTTCGAGGGTTATTTTTACACCCTTTAAATCCTACGTCCTGTAAGAGTGTATGAAGGGATGTCTTATATCCCTCAAAAAGCTGAATATTTTCAGCTCTTTTATGTATACTTTCCATACTAACAATTTTCTCTGAAATAATTTTAATAAATTATGTTTATATCGATAAAATAGTTTGTGCACTCACTGTTCTTATACATGTCGTATATTTGAACTGGAATAAAGTCAATATCAAGATGGTCAAAATTTATCAAAATAATCAAAGCGCTAAAATAACGTTTGCCGGTTTAAAACCTGTAGTAATGATAACTAATGTATGAACTAATATATTGTATAATTTAGCGTACATCTGACAACCGAACGGCGTCCAGCTCTCAGACGAATGCCGAATCCTTAAAAGCAATAGTGATAAGGGATTTTAAATCTTACCTGTAAATGATTCTGGCTGTATAATTGACTGTAGTTTTTAGATATACTATAATGTTAAAATAAATTATATTTGATAACATTTTTGTTCAATTATTTTATTTAGATTAGAATTTTTTTGTATGTCAAATCCAAACTGATCCCGACTGAAACTCAGAGTCGATGCGGCAACATTGCGACTTTTTGACGTCACAAATTTCGATAACGCATATATAAAAAAACTTTGAATATACTATAAATATATATTTTATGTATTGCTCGTGTTTTAATTAACATTAATTTCTGCATTTAATATGAAATGTTAACGTTAAAAACACAAACTTACAAATCTAGATATATTTTTTTTCAATATATCCCGACATTTTATAGATACTCGACAACACGGCCGAACATTTCCATGATTTCTTGAACTACATTTGTAAATTAATAGCCGGAAGACATCACAATGCTAAATATTAGTCAATCAAACAAACAAATTTTCCGCCACCATGGATTCCTGTGTACCAAAAAAATATTGATATTATATTGTGTGAGGCTTAATCATGTTTTGATTTATCATTCGATCACTCGCCAATAATATTAACAGTTAATTTAAATTTTGTCAACAAAACATAACCTTCTCTGTATAATACGAATATAAACCAACTGAATATTGGTTACAAAAAACTGGATATTTTAATATCACTCAATTTGCCCCTCGAAACGGACATAGACAAACAGTGGCAATAACTGTAACAAAAAACGTACAAAATACAGCATGGTATCCAACTCCTAATGTGTATAGCATTATTCATATCATCTACAATTTAAGAAAATATTGCAGAAAAAGGAATAGTGAACAAAATCAAGGAATACTATAACATCCTAACTCCTCCTAACTGATGAAACGAAATTATTTCTCTAGAAAATAACAAGAAAGCCTAAAAGGCCACAACAAGATAATTCACCTATTAAGCATATTATTCATTCGTTTTTAAAGAATGTATTGCAGATTTACGTATTTATAAGTACAAATGAGTAGTTTTTTATGATTCAAAGGGCATAGTTTTAATAAAATAAGAAAACGGATCGAAATTATTTTTATTAATATTAATTTCACTTGTATATTTAATGTATTGCATATTTACGTAATTATAAGTACACACGAGTATTTTTTTATGATTCAGAACGCACAGTTTTAATAAAATATGAAAACTGATCGAAAGCCTAAGACGGCAAGACATGTTCAAAAGCGGATAAGAAGATGTCAACAAGAGAACCATGAAAAATAAACTTCTATACTATACCAACTTTAATTTCAAATATTAAATTATTATTATTATTATTATGTATTGCATATTTATGTAATTATAAGTGCACACGAGTATTTTTTTATGATTCAGAAGGCACAGTTTTAGTAATATATGAAAACTGATCGACGCTTATGACGCCAAAACATTTAACAGCGGATAAGAAGACGTCAACAAGAGAAACGTGAATAATATACTTCTATACTATGCCTAATTTAATTTCAAACATTATATTATTATTATTAATATTAATTTCACTTGTATATTTAATGTATTGCATATTTACGTAATTATAAGTGCAAACGAGTATTTTTTTATGATTCAGAAGGCACAAATTTAATAAAATATGAAATCTGATCGAAAGTCTAGGACGGCAAAACTTGTTTAAAAGCGGATAAGAAGACATCAACTAGAGAACAAATTTCAAATATTAAATTATTATTATTATTATTATGTATTGCATATTTATGTAATTATAAGTGCACACGAGTATTTTTTTATGATTCAGAAGGCACAGTTTTAGTAATATATGAAAACTGATCGACGCTTATGACGCCAAAACATTTAACAGCGGATAAGAAGACGTCAACAAGAGAAACGTGAATAATAAACATTTATACTATACCAACTTTAATTTCAAACATTATATTATTATTATTAATATTAATTTCACTTGTATATTTAATATATTGTATATTTACGTAATTATAAGTGCACACGAGTATTTTTTAATGATTCAGAACGCACAGTTTTACTAATATATGAAAACTGATCGTAGGCTTATGATGCCAAAACATGTTTAGGAGCGGATAAGAAGACGTCAACAAGAGAACCATGAATTATAATCTTCTACACTATACCAACTTTAATTTCAAATATTAAATTATTATTATTAATATTAATGTCACTTGTATATTTAATGTATTGCATATTTACGTAATTAAAAGTGCACACGAGTATTTTTTTAATGATTCAGATCGCCCAGTTTTAATAAAATATGAAAACTGATCGAAAGCCTAAGACGGCAAAACATATTTAAAAGTGGATAAGAAACGTTAACTAGAGGACCGTGAATAATACATTTCTGTACTCTAACAAATTTAATTTCAAACATTAAATTATTATTATTAATATTATTTTCACTTGTAAATTTATTGTATTGCAAATTTACGTAATTATAAGTACACATGAGTATTTTTTATGATTCAGAAGGCACTGTTTTAATAAAATATGAAAACGGATCGAAAGCTTAAGAGTCCAAAACATGTTTAACAGCGGATAAGAATATGTGAACAAGAGAACCATGAGGAATAAACTTCTATACTATACTAACTTTAATTTCACATATTAAATTATTATTATTAATATTAATTTTACTTGTATATTTAATGTATTGCATATTTACGTAATTGTAAGTGCACAAGAGAATTTTTTATGATTAAGAACGCACAGTTTTAATAAAATATGAAAACAGATCGAAAGTTTAAGATGCCAAAACATGTTTAACAGCGGATAAGAAGACGTGAACAAGAGAAACATGAATAAAAAAACTTCTACACTATACAAACTTTAATTTCAAATATTAAAATATTACTATTAATATTAATTTCACTTGTATATTTAATGTAAGGCATATTTACGTAATTATAGGTACACACGACTATTTTTTTATGATTCCGAAGGCACAGTTTTAATAAAATATGAAAATGTATCGAAAGCTTAAGAAGCCTAAATATATTTAACAGCGGATAAAAGGACGTCAACAAGAGAACCGTAAACAATACACTTCTATACTCTACCAAATTTAATTTCAAATATTCAGTTATTATCATTAATTTTAATTTCACTTGTATATTTAATGTACTGCAAATTTAGGTAATTATAAGTACACATGAAAATTTTTTTATGATTCATAAGGCACAGTTTTAGTAAAATATGAAAACTGATCGAACGCTTATCACGCCAAGACATGTTAAACAGAGGATAAGTAGACGTTAACAAGAGAACCATGAATAATACGCTTCTATACTCTACCAAATTTAATTTCAAATATTAAATTATTATTATTAATATTAATTTAACTTGTAAATTTAATGTATTGCATAATTACATAATTATAACCACACATGAGCATTTTTTTATGATTCAGAAGGCACAGTTTTAATAAAATATGAAAACGGATCGAAAGTTTAAGACGCCAAAACATGTCTAACAGCGGATAAGAAGACGTCAACAAGAGAACCAAGAATAATACATTTCTATAATCTACCAAATTTAATTTCAAATATTAAGTTATTATTATTAATATTAATTTCACTTGTATATTTAATGTATTGTATATTTACGTAATTATAAGTAGACACGAGTATTTTTTTATGATTCAGAAGGCACAGTTTTAATAAAATATGAAAACGGATTGAAAGCTTAAGAACCCAAAACATGTTTAAGAGCGGATAAGAAGACGTGCACAAGAGAACCATGAATTATAACCTTCTATAATATACCAAATTTAATTTCAAATATTAAATTATTATTATTAATATTAATTTTACTTGTATATTTAATGCATCACGTATTCACGTAATTATAAGTACACACGAGAATTTTTTTATGAATCGCAAGGCATAGTTTTAATATAATATGAAAACGGATCGAAAGCTTAAGAAGCTAAACATGTTTAAGAGCGGACAAGAAGACGTGGACAAGAGAACCATGAATTTCAAACCTCTACACTATAATAACCTTAGCTTCAAATATTAAATTAACTTGTATACTTAATGCATCACATATTTACGCAATTAAAAGTACACACGAGAATTATTTTATGAATCAGAAGGCACAGCTTTAATAAAATATGAAAACGGATCGCAAGCTTAAGAAGTTAAATCATGTTTAAGAGCGGATAAGAAGACTTGGAAAAGAGAACTATGAATAATAAACTCCTATACTATACTAACTTTAATATCAAATATTAAATTATTATTATTATTTATATTAATATTACTTGTATATTTAATGAATTGCATATTTACGTAATTATAAGTACACATGAGTATTTTTTATGATTCAGAAGGCAGTGTTTTAGTAAAATATGAAGACTGATCGAAAGCTTATGACGCCAAAACATGTTTAACAGCGGATAAGAAGACGTCAACACGAGAATCATGAATTATAAACTTGGATACTATACCAAATTTAATTTCAAATATTAAATTATAATTATTAATATTAATTTCACTTGTAAATGTAATGTATTGCATATTTACATAATTATAACTATACATGAGCATTTTTTTATGATTCAGAAGGCACAGTTTTAGTAAAATATGAAAACGGATCGAATGTTTAAGACGCCAAAACATGTTTCACAGCGGACAAGAAGACGTGAACAAGAGAACCATGAATAAAAAAACTTCTACACTATACAAACTTTAATTTCAAATATTAAATTATTATTATTAATATTAATTTCACTTGTATATTTAATGTATTGCATATTTACGTAATTAGAGGTGCACACGAGTATTTTTTTATGATTCCCAAGGCACAGATTTAATAAAATATGAAAACGGATTGAAAGCTTAAGAAGCCAAAATATAATTAACAGCGGATAAGAGGAAGTCAACAAGAGAACCATGAATAATACACTTCTATACTCTACCAAATTTAATTTCAAGTATTAAGTTATTATTATTAATATTAATTTCACTTGTATATTTAATGTACTGCATATTTACGTAATTATAAATACACATGAGTATTTTTTTATGATTCCCAAGGCACAGATTTAATAAAATATGAAAACGGATTGAAAGCTTAAGAAGCTACATCATGTTAAAGAGCGGATAAGAAGACGTGGAAAAGAGAACCATGAATATTAAACTCCTATACTATACTAACTTTAATTTCAAATATTAAATTATTATTATTCTTTATATTAATATTACTTGTATATTAAATGTATTGCATATATACGTAATTATAAGTACACATGAGTATTTTTTATGATTGAGAAGGCACTGTTTTAGTAAAATATGAAAACTGATCGAAAGCTTACGACGCCAAAATAAGTTTAATAGCGAATAAGAAGATGTCAACAAGAGAAACATGAATTATAAACTTCTATACTATACCAACTTTAATTTCAAATATTAAATTATTATTAATAATATTAATTTCACTTGTATATTTAATGTGTTGTATATTTAGGTAATTATAAGTGCACACGAGTATTTTTTAATGATTCAAAACGCACCGTTCTAATAAAATATGAAAACTGATCAAACGCCTAAGACGGCAAAACACATTTAAAAGCGGATAAAAAACAAAAGAACTGTGAATAATAAATTTCTATACTATACCAAATTTAATTTCAAATATTAAATTATTGTTATTAATATTAATTTTACTTATATATTTATTATATTGCATATTTACGTAATTATGAGTACAAATGAGTATTTTTTTATGATTCAAAAGCCACTGTTTTAGTAATATATGAAAACTGATCGAACGCTTATGACACCAAAACATGTTTAACAGCGGATAAGAAGACGTCAACAAGAGAACCACTTCTATACTCTACCAAATTTAATTTCAAATATTAAATTATTATTATTAATATTAATTTCACTTGTGTATTTATTGAATTGCATATTTACGTAATTAAAAGTACACATGAGTATTTTTTATGATTCAGAAGGCACAGTTTTAATAAAATATGAAAACGGATTGAAAACTTAAGACAGCAAGACATGTTTAAAAGAGGAAAAGAAGACGTCAACAAGAGAACCATGAATAATAATCTTCTATACTATACCAACTTTGATTTCAAATATTAAAAATATTAAATTAATATTATTAATATTAATTTTAATTGTATATTTAATGTATTGCATATTTACGTAATTGTAAGTAAACAGGAGTATTTTTTTACGATTCAGAAGGCACAGTTTTAATAAAATAAGAAAATGAATTGAAAGCTTAAGACGCCAAAACTTGTTTAACAGCGAATAAGAAGACGTCATCAAGATAACCATGAATAATAAACTTCTATACTATAGCAAGTTTAATTTCAAATGTTAAATTATTATTATTAATATTTAATTTCTAACTTTAATTGCAAATATTAAATTATTATTATTAATATTAATTTTACTTGTATATTTAATGTATTGCATATTTACGTAATAATAAGTACACACGAGTATTTTTTTATGATATAGAAGGGATAGTTTTAATAAAATATGAAAACAGAATGAAAGCTTACCAAAACATGTTTAACTGCGGATTAGAAGACGTGAGCAAGATAACCATGAATAATAAACTTTTAGGCAATACTAACTTTAATTTCAAATATTAAATTATTATTATTGATATTAATTTTACTTGTTTATTTAATGTATTGCATATTTACGTAATCATAAGTACGCACGAGTATTTTTTTATGATTCAGAAGGCACAGTTTTAATAAAATATGAAAAAGAATCTAGAGCTTAAGACGCCAAGATATGTTTAACAGCGGATAAGAAGACGTAAAGAAAAGAACCATGAGGAATAAACTTCTATACTATACTAACTTTAATTTCAAATATTAAATTATTATTATTAATATTAATTTTACTTGTATATTTAATGTATTTCATATTTACGTAATCATAAGTACACACGAGTATTTTCTTATGATTCAGAAGGCACAGTTTTAATAAAATATGAAAACGGATCGAATGCTTTGGCGTCTGACAAAAAATGTTTAATAGCAGATTAGAAGACGTGAACTAGAGAACCATGAGGAATAAACTTCTATACTATACTAACTTTAATTTCAAATATTAAATTAATATTATTATTATTAATTTTACTTGTATATTTAATGTTTTGCATATTTACGTAATTATAAATACAAGCGAGTATTTTTTTATGATTCAGGAAGCACAGTTTTAATAAAATATAAAAACAGATCGAAAGCTTAAGACGTCTAAACATGTTTGTTTAATAGCGGATAAAAAGATGTGAACAAGAGAACCATGAATAATAAACTTCTACAGTATAATAATCTTAATTTCAAATATTAAATTTACTTGTGTATTTAATGTATTACATATTTACGTAATTATAAGTACACACGATTATTTTTTATGAATCAGAAGCCATAACTTTACTAAAATATGAAAACGGATCGAAAGCTTCAGACACCAAAACATGTTTAGCAGCCGATAAGAAGGCGTGAACAAGAGAACTATAACTAATAAACTTCTACACTATAGATATTTTGATTTCAACTATTAAATTGAGAAGATAGTTTCTTTTACGCATTTTTGTAATAATTTTAATTTCAAATATTAAATTTATAAAAAGTATTAAAGATAGTTTGGATTTTATGCCTTTTTATATTATAATATATAAAATATTCAATGTTGTTAACGAAGTTGATATTCATATAACAGAAATGATATTCTAAATAACCGAACGATTTTACTATAATAGGAAGCACAAATATACAATTCGTAAACAAATCATCGTCGTTATTTTAATACTATAAAAATAGATATTGATATACATATTAGTTATTGTAAAAATGATTATAAATATGAACTGTGTTAGTCTTAATTAGAATCGATTTTTGGCGTGGTGCTTGTATATTAGAGTGATCCTTTTGATTCTTCTGAGACA
This sequence comes from Rhynchophorus ferrugineus, assembly GCF_030347505.1. Lineage (NCBI taxonomy): Eukaryota > Metazoa > Arthropoda > Insecta > Coleoptera > Curculionidae > Rhynchophorus > Rhynchophorus ferrugineus. Next base: position 53,729,497 of record NW_027472581.1, on the reverse strand, counting down.
TATTTTCAGGCTTATCATCAAGCTTATTAGAAAAAATAGAAGATGCTGTTGTTATATTTGTACACTTCTTATTATCCTGATTATTAAGCGAATCTTGAGCCAAATGCCTATAATTTGTGGAAGGTCCCTCATGTATCAACACAGGCTCACTTATTGATTCAACAACCATTTCATCGGTTTCCAACTGAACGTTGCTTATCAATGTTGTATTAATTGGTTCTAGTATTGGATCTAGCTGATTTTCTTCGTCTACCATTTTTTCCTCACAAGTTTTATTTCTCACTAATGATCTGACTAAATCAGGTCTTTTCCATAACAGTTTCTTTTTATAACATAAAGGGCCTGGTTTCACTCTTTCCGTGTGTACTGGTGTAGAGTTTGCTTGAATATTCTTCGTCATTTTATCTGCGAACTTGTTATAACATCTGGGTAACTTAGATACCACTATCGGTTTCTTTTTAATAACAGACTCATGTTGAGTAAATATATCTTCAGGATTTTTAAATGAAGAAAGTCGATCTATTAGCACAAAAGGTACTTTAAATAGTTGACTAGTTTGTGTAGAATTATCTACTTTTTTTTTAGGACGACCCATTTGATTACGCTTTTAATATGGATTTTAAATGTCAGTGTCAATAGAATAATCAACACTTAAGGTAACTACCAAACATTTTAACATATGTCAAATATTACATTTAAAACACACCTTTATAACGACAATTTGTATTCAATGTTTAAATTAAGGTTGCAAATTTTTAGCAATTTTCCACCATCATTAGCAATATTTAATATTATTTTTTAAATCAAAAGCCATATTCTGTACCAAAATTAATAATTTTGATTAATCAAATATGTATTATTAAAAATGTTAATATCAAACTGACTAAAATTAATTATGAAGTGAAAATGAAATCATATCTATATATATACAATACTACCATTAAAATTAGCCTTGGGAACTGTAGACTGAAAACGACTATCGTCTGTTTAGTAATTGACTACTTTTATTATCGACAGTATCAGTCGTTATTTTTGGTTCGACTGATTTTAATAGTTTTTACCAGTGACTATTTCAGTCGACTGTTTTCAATCGCTATTTTCGGTCCGACTGATTTTGTTACTATTTACTATCGACTGTTTCATTAGTTTTATTCGACTGATTTTTAACATTCTGGCTCTGTCGTCCTACCTGCGACCTTGACAAAAATGTATCCAATTTATGCTTACATAGATTTATATGTAATATATATAGTTTTATGATTTTTTAGTAGTAGGGTAGTTTGCTTGTAAATAACAATATATTGTATATTAATAAAGCAGCATTTTGGAGCTCTTATTTTTCAAGTTGGTTAATGTAATTGGGTAAATAGATTAAAATTGTATAAAATGTTAAATAGTAAAATACTTTTAACTGTTCTTATGGCAATAATAGGTAATATTCTGGTTACTCTCACGATTTTTGTTAAAAAATATTTCCGTTCAATAATAAATAAAGGATTTACTTTATTTGAAAAAGCAATAGTAGTTATTGTGCAATCATTTTTAATTATGTCATGGATTAGATTTATTTTTTCTATGATATGATTAGTTATATGTTTAATTCTTATTTAGTATTTATGGTTATTGTACATCTTTAGATTTTAGACATTTTTATTTATTTATTATAGTATATTATTTAAATATAGCAATTGACATATTAAAATACGATAAAACATTTATGGGGTATTATTGCATTCCATAGAAAAATTCTATTGCGTTTTACAGACCCATAGAACATTCAAATATAAAAAGTAATTCTATTTCGTTTAAAATTAATTATTTTTAATTTGTTTTGTTTAATTTTAGAAATAAACCTGAAAAGAGCTACAAATTAGATCAGATGTCTCAGAAACATGGCCACAGAAAATTACGGTTTTCTCCCTATCACTGCATATTCAATCCAATATGGGGCATGGGAAGTATTATTACAATAGACATGCAGGTTGAAAAGTATATACAAGCAAGGACTACTTGGATGTGTGGAAAAAAACTGTCTAAAACACCTTTGGTTTGAATGAACTGCATCAGACACATAGAAGAAGCAAATGGTCGTGAACAAGTTTTATATAGAAAAATAACAGTTTAGTAAGTAAAAGTAACAGTGACTGAATAAAACTTTCTGGATGTGCGATTGTAATTACAATTATCAAGATAGGGTGATGAATAAAGTAAAGGTAAGTATATCACTACATAGTATAAAACAAAGTCGCCTTTTCTGTCCCTATATCCCTATGTGCGCTTAAATCTTTAAAACTACGCAACGGATTTTGATGCGGTTTTTTTCAATAGATAGAGTGATTCAAGAGGAAGGTTTATATGTATAATACATGAATAATATACTAAGGCAACATTGCTAATTTTAGAGGTTTCTAACGTGATGTCGTAAATTAACCTATTTTTTTAGGCTTATTTAGCAATTAGCAAAAACGCTGCCTAACCCTACGAGTTAGATCAAATTAATGTACTACAGTATTGTACACCATAAAAAGGTCTACAAAAAAGTCCGCGATGGTATATGTTTATCTTTTAGGGATAACCCACATTAACCATTTTTATTGTTTACTTTTTACGTGAGAAAATGGCTTATTTACGAAGCTATTTTAAGCAATACGGCATTAATCCTTATCAAATTAAGTACCTTAAATACAGTGTGCAATTAATATAGATCAATATGGTTCCTTACAGCATGTAAATTAAACAAATATTTTCGGAGATATTACAAATTTAAAATTAGCGTTTAAAAATGTGTAATGTAATAAAAATTGTATGAATTTAGATATTCCAGAGATAGCAGGAAATCTTCATAGTAAGTATAGGGGAAGAGGAATTGTTTTACTCCAAATTTAATGCGTGCAGGCCAAGGGCAGTAATGAATGAACCAAAAATACTGGATCGATTTTAATCATGTTTTCATTGAGTGACATAGGCATATATATTTTATGCCCGTGCAAAGTCGGAGCGGGCCGCTATGTTTTTATATACAACGTTCATATTTTTTCTGTAGTGTATTTAATTTTGTATCAGCATTGCACCCGTGCGAAGCCGGGGCGGGTCGCTAGTAGTTAATATAGGATAACAGTAGAAAATCGTAAGTGTGAAAGATTTGTATATATACATATATATATATATATATATATATATACATATTTTACGCATCATTGTGACGTTGTAACGTTGTGGCTATTTTGCTGACAAAAACGCAACAATGCAAAGAAGGCTCATCAAAAATCATCTGACGTTTGGTTAAGTTATGAGTGCTTAAATTGGAGTCAGTGTCAAAATTAATTTGCCTGTTTCATTTTAGAAAATACATGTAAAAGATGAACCTCGCCCTGACCGCTAGTCGTTAAAATAGTCGATAAACATTTTATTATTTCATATCGCGACAGCTCTACAGAATTAAATTGACAATACATTTAACAATTTTAATCCACGTACATAAGACTGGATACCGTAAAAACTGGATGCAAGAATGTCACATAAACAAAAAGTGAACATTAAAATAACTTGAGTTTCCATTTATAAATCGCTGATGAAACAAAACTTTCGAGCCATTTTTGACACGAAATGATAATGAAATGATAATGATAGTGAAATGATCACGGACTATAAAAGGGACAAGGAATATGCGAAAAAAATGGTAGTCGAAACCCGAACGGGCTTAAAGGAAGTTATAGTATTGGAAAGGCATTGTTCATAGTGAGCTCCTCTGCTATCACCAAATAATTTAATTGGAACAAGCTATTAAAAATGACCATTGATCTATAGAAAAGTGAAAAATAGAATGTCTTCCATCATGACAATGCTATGAACAATGACAATTTTTTTTAATAACATATTAATTAGATAGATTAGATATGCTTAGTACAATCTTTATTATAAATTAATTTATTAGTACATTTCATTTGTACTTGGGTTGATTCACAAGGAAGACGAGTGTGAGATATATAAATCGATATGTATTCCTCAATTATAAAATTATAATAACTTAAGCTATAGTTTTTTACTGAAGGTATACACTTTATATAAGTTCGTATGGTTTGGCTTGCTTCAATCTTCTGATATCCTGTGCGTTGTCCAGTAGTTATATTTGTTCCACGTTAGTATGATTTAATAATATTATTTCGTATTTTAATGCGAAATCTAGGATAACTTCGCAAATCCATTTGATTTCCAGGCCATCGTGCAGTTCTTCGTTGGTTACGTAGCCATAGGCATTGGTGATTAATCAAAAAATTTTGTTTTGACAGCGATGGATACAGCCCCATATTTGCACCCCACAGGTCCAAATTGGCTTTATTATTGTCTGATAAATCAATCTCTTTGATTTTAGATCAAGTTGAAAGTATCTTCTGACTAACCAGTATAGTTGTTTTATTTTGGTTCTAATATGTTTTGTTTTTTGTCTAACATGATGTTTCCAATTTAACCTACCGTCAAGATGAATGCCGAGGTATTTAGCTGTTTCTGCTTGAGGAATTGGGCATTTATTGAGTGATATAATTAAGGTTTTATTATTTTGCCGCAATGCAAAATTAACATGAATAGATTTGGAGCTATTAAGTTGAATTTTCCAATCTTTCGTCCATTTGTAGATTTTATTGACTGACACTTATTTTCTACTGACCTAGACACTACTGCCCTACTGCCATAGGCAGAGATATGTCGTTTGCCATAATAATTGTGTCGTCAGCAAAGGTTCCAAGTAGTGTTGGTATTGTTGTTGGGATGTCAGCAGTTTAGAACAGATACAGGAGAGGTCCTAAGCCGGTCCCTTGTGGAACTCCGGCCCAAATAGTTTAATGACAAAAGCATGAATCCGAAAATAACTTGATTCAATATATCATTCATATTATATTTTTTTCTGGAAAAGCGCAAAAAGATAATCGATAATGACGAGATTTTAGCGACAATGGTAGTTACTTCTTCATTTGAGATAAACCTCTTTCCTATAGGCCGAATATGAAGTATATGTTACACTATACGGCAAAGCAATTGAATGAGTATTTTGTTAAATCTGGCCATCATTTCCATCGGTCTACAACAAGCTTTATTTTATATATATTTATAATATAAGTTATTTCTTTAAAGTCACTATAACTTTTAAACTAAAAAACAGATGATTACTAAAATTTTCACATGTGTACTTTGAAGGTTAGGACTTCTAAATTAAGTTCGGGAGATCAGAATATGGACATCATCTATATGTTAGGTCTCGGGCTAATTGATAAAGCGTTAAATGAAAATTATGCGTCGATTAAAAGACATAGAAAAGAACACGTGAATTTTGTCCTGGTTTACTTTATAAACCTTAGTAATTGGTAGGAAATTTCAAAACCAAACCACAACAAAACAAACCAGTAGCTAGAGGTTATGCAAAATAGGAGCTAATCCAAGTACGTCCAAATACGTTTAAGCGAAAGACTTTCAGACCTAATGAGACCTATTGAGAATTTTATTATCATTTGGAAAATAATAAAATATTAAAATAAAATCTTAAATTCAAGTCTAATGGATCTGGCAATTTTTAAAAATTAAACAAATGAATTGTTATATTCTATGCTGGTCTAAAAAAATACAATATTACTTGAACAGTAACGACTGCCAGAAGCAACTAACAGACTTATCTTAATTGTCACCCCATTTAAATAAGTAAGAAACGGTCCCGAATTACCGGAAACGAGCAAATGAAGAATTTAAAGGGGATTTAAAAAGGAGAGTGTATCGTCGACCCTCAACAGGTTTAATTGCCTAAACAACGGAAATTGTTAGGCTTTGTTTGACATTGTAATTATTTTTTCCATTTCGTACACTTGTCACTAAGTACCAAGTTAAATGACGGTGGGGTACTTGCGGACAGTGGAGTGGGAGAAGCGGAACGACCGTAATTAAAGCTTCTGTAGCCGCTGTCCCCCCACCACAACAGTTGTTAGTGCTCTCGTTAATCCTACGGCTGAGTATTATTGCATCGATCTAGTAGGCGCGCGGCTCTATTGTTTTTTTGCGTCATAGTTGAACGTGATAATTTAAATCGAATTTAGTTTTTTTTACCTCTTTTATCAATGTGTAAAATGCCTTCAGATTAACCCAATCGTGAACGAAAGAATTAATAGAATGAATGGTTTTGTGATTACTGTGTTGATTTATCTTGTGTCACAAGTTCTAGGAACAATTGACTACGAAGATGTGGAAAGGATCGCCGAAATGCATTGTATTCAACACTGTCCCACAAAGGTAATTGCTAAATTATTGCTAATTTGTGTGTAACACATATGTATTTAATATATTTATAAATATATAATTTCATAAACGCCAATATTAAATGTAAATAAATTACTTAATGAATTAATTATAATAAAAGATTAAACTTGATGGGTTATATTTCCCATCTAATCGAACTGTAGGAGATTTGCCTCTTGGCGCCACAATATATGCGTTCAACGTTTAACGATAGCTGGACGTATTATTATTTTTAAAGCGTGAAACATTATTAATAATTTGTCGTCATCCTTCACTACTCTGATAATGGATCGTTGAATCTATAGACATTATAATATTAAGATTTCTTCTTTTTAAGTTGTAATGTGGTTGTTTATTTTAAAATGATAACACACGCATATAATTTCAATTCTTGCTTCAATAACGTAGTAATATAAGTTTAATTATTATAAAAATATATAATGACTACAAAATCAAGCATACAAGACTCTTAAATATATAGAAAACCAATTAAATATACATATATTAATATACATGTAATACATTAATATATATATATATATATATATATATATATATATATATATATATATATTTATATGGAATAATAAAAAGCAACAGTAGCAATGTGCATCATCTTCAAATACGTCAAAGGTTTGCTCGTAATATCTGTTCACTGTTCTTGTCAATTTATATAGCACAGTCTCCGGATATTTAAGTTTAAAACGTACCTGTATATAATTTAATCACTATATAACTAGCACAAATATTGTGGCATGATGAAAGGGTAACTAAAATGTTCTTAAATATTTATTTTAAAGAAGGCATTAGCTATTATAAATAAAACAATAGTATTACAATATCACAACCACTAAAGAATACATTTGCAGTTTCCAAGTACTAAATACCAATAAATCATATAAGGAGTTTTACAATTTTTTTAAGCTTTTTAAAATCCTACCTAAAAGTGTAATTTTAGTTTCCAATAATATATCAATAAAAGTTAATAATTCTTTTAGCCTCTATGACCCCAAATCTAATTAAGCCACATTCAATATATATATATATATATATATATATATATATATATATATATATATATATATATATATAGACTGATAAAGTAAAAATGTATATATAATATAAAAGCGTTAAGTTAATTATTTAAGATATATATTACACATTTAAATTCATGAGACAAGGTCAGTTAATGAAATAATTTTCATGCTATAATGCAATTATATTACATGTAAGTAATAACCAAAATCAAGTATTTATTAAGAAGGTTTTTGATTTTCAATATATTCATAAAACAAATAAAATAATTTTTAGTGCATTTCAAGATACTTTTTCCTACTCTATTTTCCTCATAATATAATAAAATTGTATAAACAAAATATTAAGTAAGATTTATAAATTCATTATTATTTTATTAATATTATAAACCCATTTTATAACATTTATCAATAACAAGGGATATTATTAACATAAAATCCAGCAACGAAAGAGTTGAACTATCTGAAAATGATTTATATTGTTTTATTAACATCACTAGCTTTAAGATCAATGACTTTTTTGAAACCCCGCATTTTACGTTATACTTTTTAGACGGCCCTGTATATATAAGGTTAAATATGCTTAATATCTACTAAGTCCATGAAATAGCTCACATTTTTGTGAGAAGATAAATGATCACACATAAAGCTGTTTATATGTCTCTGTTTAAAATAAAACGACCTGATAATGGAAAAGGTCATAAACGATACGGATACGGAGGAAGGTAATTAATTTGTAATCAGTTTCTTGTGTTATGATGTTTTATTTGTTATGCGCCGTTCAAATCTTTGGGTACACACTGAGTTCGAGTAGCAACACTTAACTCGTCAAGGAATGTAAACATTTTTATTTCAATTTGTTGATATTTTTATAGCAATATCTTTAATTGTAATTTGTTACGAATAATTAACATTTACAGTATGATATGGTCATATTTTCTTTTTCGTTTTGTCGTTGCTATTTCGCTATTTTAGTCTCAAGTAGGCTGATAAAGGAAATACGCTTTTAACTTAACTGGAAAAACTAATTTTTATTGAAATGCTGCTATAGCTACTGGCAGCGCAAAAAAGCACTTTTATTGATCACTGGTGTTTTCTAGTTATATTTTGAACATTATTTGATCAGAGTGATTATCTCAATCTGAGTTTTTTAATCAGCGTGTACCTAGAGAAGTAACCCTGAAAAGTTAATAATTAAATAACGGAATATATCTCCAATATTAAAATAATTTATCATCAAATTCCGCTTTCCTTCTCATGTTTCAACACTTTTTATTTTTCAGTTACTTTGTTGAATCAATTAATTTTAAAGAAGCAACGCTTTTATGTCTTATTTTATAATTATTTTAGAATACAACCATTATAAAGCTTACACATAAGTTTCTATACATTCTTCTATCATTTTAAAGTAAAAATGATCAAACAATTTGCTATAATACGTACGCTAGAAGCGTACTCTCTTGTTTTAATTTGTATAAAACTGAAGGCATATGGAAAACCTGCTCCGTCAATAAGAGCATGTGGGCACTAGTTATAGACATAGAAAATTTCAAATACATTTATTTCATCAAAAATTTATCTAAAACTTTAAAATTATAAGGGATTTTGAAGCGTCCGAAGGCCAGTAATATGATACAAAAACAAAGAAAATGTATTATGTATACCAAGTAATATCATACAGCATTTCTTCGGGACCATATCAGAAGAGCTTGGTGTCCAATCATGATGAGCAACGAATAGTGGAGGAAAGAGTGGAATCACACATTATTAATAATTATTTCGGTTATAATCTTTTGTTACCAGATTATACTTAAACTGCTAAAAATTAAAAATGTTAAAATCAAAATCAAATATATTCTTTAATTTCAGACAATTGAAGTAATTAAAGTGAAAATACATTAAAAATATGTCGTAATGTAGGAATCTTATATACGCTCAGTCTGGCCCTTAATAAATTCAATTAGAAACCAGACCAAGTATAGACTGATTAAATAAGTGTAAATTATAAGTAACATGATGATGAGACACATCTGCCCTACAAGACGAAGGATATAATTGCTCTTTTTAATATAATTGCTAATTTTTAATAATAGAGCAACTTAATAATGCAGTTTAATAGATAGTTTGATACATAGTTATATACAGTTTTTTTACAAAAATTCTATTTAAATTTTCAAAACATATTACAACTACCTATCAACGCTAAAAATCATTATTATTTACTGTAATGCATATAATGATTTGAAGAGATAAAAATAAGTTTAGTATCTATATATATATATATATATATATATATATATATATATATATATATATATATATATATATATATATATATATATATATATATATATATATATATATATATATTATATATATATATATATATATATATATATATATATATATATATATTTATATATATATATATATATATATATATATATTTATATATATATATATATATATATATATATATATATATTATTTCTACAAACAATTAAAAATAGATTTATTATAACTATTAATTATGATATCTAAAAGGTTCTGGTAATGATATTTATTACATTGTCATTAGTCGTTTTCGACTAACTTCTCTTAATTTCCTAAATGAAAATTGATAACTAAAAGTCTCGATATAAGTAATCAATCTTGTATCTGAGTATACCTATAATATTTCTCAAGACTATATTTCGAAAAAAGTGTATTGTATCTATATAGTGATTATATCTATCTATATCATGATTTTATCTACGTAATGATTACTTCTCGCGGAACGTACCCATAACTGAATTCCGTATGTTCATATAGGTTTCAATAGTTAATTGATAATAGAAAGTTTTTATGTACTGATAATCGTTATTTTGTTCAATTTTACCAATACATTTTCATATATTTGAACCACAGTTCTTTCCTTTTCTTTTGTACATATTCCTTTCAGAGAAGTTTTGCATCATGTTTTATTCTGAGATACTTGTGGCGATACTAGCAATACTAGTGTTGTTGCTAACATAAATGGAAGGATAATATTATTTATTGTTATTGGCGCTTGTGCGGTCTGATTATACAGATTACGTGAACTCTGCTGTAATTTTCGTGTGGCTTCTGCGCTATCATCTCCAGAGTAGAGTAAGCTTCTTCTTGTTGGACTCTTCTGAACATTCTAGCTGTAATGTAAGATTTTAATAGTTCAGTGTATTGCTTCAATAACATTTTCTATAATTTATGAACAAGGCCTTCATACCAGCGAAGGCTTGTGATATGTCTAAAATTATAGCTGAACATTGCTTTTTAACTTCATAAGCTTTTTCACGTACATCTGTTATTATGTGCACCTGATCAATTGTTGAATATTTGTTAATAAACCCAAACCAATGTATTAGAGTTTTTCTCTTTATAATAGATTTAATTCTTTTCAACAGGAGCTTTCAAATACCTTAAATTGGGCCTATAAGCTTTTATTTCATTTAGTGATTTTCCAAGTTTTGGCAACATGATAATTTCAATAATTTCCAAACATGGGATATATTTTATTTAAAATATTACATCGATTAAGTTGATGAGTTTTAAAATTTCCCTTTCTTGGTAGTTTTTGTCCTGTTAATACATCATAGCCAGGTGATTACTTTGGAATAATATCAACTTTGATAGCCTTAGTTACTTTTTTAGGCGTGACTAATTGTCTACTAAACTAAAACCTAAAAACCTAAAAATAAAATTTTGAACAACGTTTGTAAGTTTTGCACCTCTATAATAACGCCCAACATGACAAAATTATATTTATAACACCAAACATTATAAAATATATAATTTTAAAACTTAAAACGATGTAATTTTAGTTAACTACATTTTAAAAACAAAATTCGAATATTCACCAGAATTTTTTAGACAATATTTACTATGTGGTGCAAGAATAAAACGGAAATAGCAGGTTGGTTATTGGGCTGTAAAACCTTAACCTGAACGACAGTGGTGTATCATCAATAGTTTAATGCTCAGATTTTGTACAAAGTCACGACTCACGTTCTCTGTGTTTTCTTTTTTCTACTAATATTCTGGTTTTTTTTTCAGAGTTCGACAGATGTAGGTCATTACGACTATACCTGCAACTACGATTGTCATGTGGAACAGGTATGTTATTTATTTACAAGGTCCATTCGTATTTTCATTGATATAATAAATCCTGAACTATAGTCTTTTTAAAATGTATTTGTACATGCGTCATCGAAATTTGTGACGTCAAAACGTCGCAATGTTGCATCAGCTCTGAGTTTTAGTACATCTTGACTTTAATATACAACAAAATTCTAGTCTAAATAAATTAATTGATCATCTAATGCATATATTATCGAAGTTGCTTTATAATATTTACACTGAACTCTTTTCAACACCACCCATGAGGTAGAGTTCTAAGCGCGTTTTTTTTATGTAATGGTAGCTCCCTATCTAATCTAAAGATCTAATCCACCTAATTAACAATTATATATCAAAGTAAAGTAATTTACTTTCATTCGAGAGCATTTTTACCTTTTTACGCTTAGTTCTTGTTTCCTTTGATGGTGTGTTTGTTAGTCAAGTCATCTTGACATCGCTGCATTTATTTCTTCCGTTCTATATTTGTACACCATTCTTGATAAAATTAATCACTGAATTCTGCCTAATGCATTTACTATATCTACAAAACAGTTAGTATTCATTCTCCCTCATACATTCTAACCTAATGCTCATGTTTCATTCTGAGCAATTACAAACATATATGTGCAGCTAAATCTTTCACGCTCTAGATACCATTTTCTACAGTTATATTCTATTAATTATGTGCATACATTTAATTGTCTCATCACTCTGTCTCCGAAATTTCCGACATTATCACATATCCTGAAAATTTCCTTTAGTCACTTTCCGAGTCACTGTCCAATTCAATCACTAAACTTTTAAATTGCAATCTGTCTAAAACACATTCACGATTCCACCATTTATCAATTACTTCATCTGTATATGTCTTATCGAGTTCATACAAAGTAAACAGAAGGTTTTATGGTCGACTATGCTTCGTTCCGCATATCCTAACAGTTCTTGATAGAATATCCTTCTCAACCATCATGTCTATTATAATAAGTCGTTGCTACCTCCCATATCAACTCGATTGGATTCAATATACAGTGCTATGAGGAAATCGTAATACTATGTGGCCATATTGTTCAGCCATCTAATCTACTGTATATCTTTTTTCGAGCTTATTTCTAAAAAAAGTAAATTGCAAAAAACGCAATGAAACATTTCATTTATATTTACCTAATAACAACTTGAAATAGTTCATTATTTAACATGGTATCTTCAAAACTTATATACTTTACGCTATTGCTTAATTGCAGCCTTTGTCCATACGACCAGTGTACTAAGATATGGTGAATTGTCCATAATAATAACTGATGGTTACTCCAAGTTCCTTAAAAGTTGATTTTTAACTACTGCAAAAACAAGTTATGGTTCATTTCTCCATGGCAGTCGCCCTTGGACTTCTAACACTAATGGACGCTTGGACGCTAATTCCGCACCAAGAATAAAAACATTTCATTTATATTCCTGTTTCTAGCAAGAAGTACTTTAACTTCTGTTAGTAAAAACAAAGTAAAACTTCTGACTAATAAAACCTAATCGATAGTTATTCCCACGTTTACCTTTCTCCATCAACTTTTGCTGCCTTTATGCCATATTTATTATTATCTTACCATGAGTGACCCATTGTACCACTCTGAAATATCCACGTCTCATTTAAATATACAAATTGATATAATAATTCTTCTTTCATTTTGTTATGTTTTTAAAAATTGTAGTATTTTAAAAGCAATATCTGCAAGTTCCATTAAACCCATTCGTGGGTTAACTTTACACCATTTAAATCCTAACAGCAATAATCCAACAGTGTATGAAAAGATGTTCAACATCTCTCAAATAGCTGCATATTTTTCCGCTTTTTATGGATACTCTCAAGACTAACAATTTTCTCTGAAATAATTGTATTAAACTATGTTTCGCTTAGAAAAACTACTTACTTTTTTTATACATTTCGTATATTTGAACTCTGATAAAGCTAACATCAAGCTGATCTTAATTCATCACCCGTTTCGCATAAAAACGGTTTATTTTTGGAGAATTTAAGGTTATATTGTTTTTAGGTACGAATATTCAGTGCAGCTGCAATACGCTAAAAATTATTTTCATTAAAAATCGCGTCGATTTGAAATTCTTTAAAACGACGTCTGCCAATTTATAACGCTATAATAATATATATAATATTTTGAATAATTTTGTGTACGTTTGACAGCCGGACAACTTTGATAGGCTAGTTCGGTTTCACGTTTGAACTTATCAAACAGCATTATATATCTTTTTAAGTAGAATAAAATGATTAGAAGAATAATATTGTCTGGTTCTAAAACTATTTACAAATTGCGGTAGGCAATAACTTAAACATCTTGATGACACATATACAAAAGAACTTTGAATAGACTCTATTTGACTGTAACCAAATAACCGAATAAATGGATTTTTTTAAATTTATATGCGTTATTTTATAGGCAATAGCGTAGGCAATTCTATAGTGTAGAGTGTACTGTTTTATTTCAAATGTTAACAAATGTGACGAAATATTCGTAGTGTTACGTGTATAGAACATATAATATTACAAACAAAGAAATAGCAATCAAATGGAAAGCTATTTTAGAAACAAAGATGTTTTAAGAACTTTTCTGGTTAATTATTATTTGGTTAAATTATGCACCAATAAAATTACTACAAATGCATAAAAAATTAACGTGACTAAAAACAAACATAAAAGGTACAAAACTATGTGAATGAGAGCCATAAATTAATGAGAACGTCATTTAAATGGGAATAGAGTACTAAAAGCGATGTGAATCAGCCGCACCCCACTGTTTGGCATTAATAATTTTTATACGGCTTCAGCTCAGTGCACATACTTACCGTATTTTTGACCACACACCGAAGATCCGTTTCCGTTTTTAATCAATGCAGTTCAGATTGCCATAATTCAACTAAACCAAATACGCTGATAAAATAGCTTTATTTAATTATAATTACATTACATTGACGTTAAACATCCTGACTTTTAAACTATATAATTCGAAATAGAAATAGTTCAAGATATGTTCTATTAATAATAGAGTTTTTATTAATTTAAGCTCATAACTTTTGCAATTAACTAAAACATATTTATGAGCTCATGATCAATCAATTCTTCAACTAATGATCATTAAATCGAATAAATATTCTTATTACTGTTTTTAAACTATATTTTAAAGCTAAATAACATGTTTTTTATAACAAAAAATTAAGTACATGTTCATATTCGGCATTATTGTTTGTTGGTACATTTTATAGTATCTTTTTACCATCTACAGCTTCTTAAGTTGATGCTTATTTAGATCATATTAGAAAATATCCAGTTTTACACAACTAGAATGATTTAAAAATAATTGAAAAAATCGTTATTGAGAGATATATGTTTTTAGTTTCTTCAGTTATTAATATGATATTATATGTCAAAATATTTAATTGTTTCCATTTATTGGTGCATCAGTTAGGAAGGCATAAATATAAAAATACTGATTTTTATTTAGAGTATAGATTTTCATTTGTTTTTCGCAACAGTAGCTTCTTCAAATACATTTCAAATTTCGCATGCCTACTACGAATCGATTTTAAAATGTATCGGCCTATCTAATTATATAATTAAATTATAATATGTATTTATATAATTTCCGAATTGGAATAAATAACAATGTATTTTCCTTATTTAAATGTCTGCAACGATAATAGTATGCACTAAGATATCTTTAAAAAGATTTTAAAAGTACGTTATAATATACCGGAAACAAATGTCTTAAAAATAATGAAGGGCAAATGTCGTTACCGTCTCTGTGTGCTACGAAGAAGGTGGCGGTAGTAAAAGGGAACCGATGCAGAAAAATAACTTCCCTTTAAAGAATGACCTTTAATTTTATGCTTTAAATTTATTTCTCACGATAATAATCAGACGCAATAACCAGTCTTACACAACTAACTATTTATGATCCATGTTACCTTTAAACAAAGTAAGAACAGATTAATGTAAAATAAGTTATCTAAAAATTTCAATGATCTTCTTTTGCTAACATAAAAATAAACATTAAAAAATAACAATAATAAACATTAATAAATAACCAAATGATAATAAACAAATCAATATCACATCACTTAACTGAAGTAAATAATAAAATATTTTTAGCAAAATAATTTAACCGACTTCAAAAAATAATAAAGAACTCACTAAGAGTAAAAAATAATCAAACTTAGATTTTTAACAAAAACGTTTAAAAACGTTTTAAAATAAAGTATGTACATCAGAATCGTTATAATAACTAATTAAAAATAAACAAAACCTTATTTAATCTATCTAATACACGTATTTTATATTCTACTATATACACACAATTACTAAACAATTTTTTTTTACTACATTACACAACTCAATTTCGAATAAACAATTTAAGGCACTTTGAATGGAATGATAATTTTTACTTAATCCACCATAAAATTCAAAATTTGACTATATGATTAGTATATATTTTAATCAGATTTTCAGTCTAACAGAAAGTCACTTTTTCAAAAACGATGATATTACTTACCATCATCGTATCGAAATTTTGAAAATACATAATATTTTGAGCTGAACATAATGTCAAAATCCAGTATTATTTTCCGAGCAATACTAGATGAAATCGTTCTCAATCAAGTAACTGTGCAGCTTGCTTACCATACTTAATAACACATATTTGCTTAATAATAACTTAAATAGCTCCAAACTATTCTCAAATGATTGAATAAGACGAGAGGTCAATAATATCTAATTATGATGCGTGAACATAAAAGAGATGAGCCATTTTTATATTATTGCTTAATCTGTTTTAATAGAGGATGGCTGCAAGTAACGACCATTTGGACACACGCTTTAACACCCACACGGTAATAGGTCTTTATTGAAAGTAGTTTTCGCCAACGGTAAGGAGCTTAAAAAATATTACTTAAAACTCTATTATTTCTCTGACATTTTATTAGTTAATATGTAATTTGAAATGATTATCAGAATGATATTAGATAGAATATTATTTTTATTAATTCTGATACGTACATTAATTCTGATAGATTCATAATATATGTAGTCACACGAACCATAAAGAAATATTAATATTTAAGTTCGATTTTACATCATTAGCTATAGCTTGCAAATTGTTTTCGTAGATTCAATTTAACTTTTCTTATGTATAAATATTGACTCGTATATGTAGCAAAATAAACGATTGATCCCTATTTTGAGAACAAAACTATTTTTATGAACCAGGTTCATTTTTGGAAGTATAGCTATGTTAACAAAAATACGTAATATCGCAAACCTACGAGAATTTCACCAGGCGACAATGCATGCCGAAAGAACTCTCCGGTCCGGCTTTTAGGCCGTATTGCCACCATATTGCCAAATTGCCAATAAAGAGCAATCGAATTGATCCTCAAAGTCAATCAAAAACACTGAAATATTTCCCGCAAATATTTATTTAATGAAGATGAAAAATAGCAGAAATGTGTTATCACGAATTGACATAATTACGTTTGCAAAATTTGTAAAAATCTAAACAAAAACCACAAAATAATGCTGCCCCACTTTATTCACTGTACCTTGATTATAAATGAATCGTAACCTAATTGAGCAAACATATTTTATACAAGAAAATGCATGTACGTGATGTGTAATTTAAAATAATATTATAATTATTGGTAATAGTAGCTACCTATAAACAACACACTGCAGTAATAATGATACAAATATTAATATACACAAATGTTCATAATATGATTTCATCAGATTTATAAACTATATTTCGTAATTATTTGTACGTTAGGTCAATCTGAATACGTATGTTTATTACAACAAATTCTAAGAAAAGAAATATTTCATTCATTTTTCATTATTATAATAAATTAGTTAGTTTAGTTTAATTTAGTTAACCATTTTATTGTGGGGAATTTAATAATTTTTATTAATACCATATTTCTACAGTATGTCACAAAAATTAAGGACATTAAATACAAATTAAGAAATATGTTTTATTAATGTAATTTTAGGTTCTCTGTCAATCAAATCTGCAACACTAATTCTGCAGAGATCTATCTATGTATTTTGTACACTACCTAATATAAACATTACAAATCTATACTGTTTATAAAGTTTTATTGCAAGAAGCATTTATTTTTTATTAAGCATTGTTAACTAACCCGTTTTAAGACTACAAACACTAATAAATAAAATATTTCCATTTAAAATTTTATCAGACAATAAAATAATGGCTATGTTAGAGATTTGTTTTGTAATATCATAAAATATGCTATTATATATTAATCGTAAATTATGTAATTGTTTACTGCTGTTTTATAATGAAAATTTCAATGACCTTGTTTTGTTTAAAACACACTACAAAATTAAAATATACACTTCAAAAGTTAGAAAATAATTTTATCAATTTATTATATTATTAGTTAATAAAATCTGATAATACTAAAATAGCACAAGTATTAGAAATGTTAATATATTTATATCTAAATTTTTCTAAATATCGTTGTTTCTGTAAATGAAAACATGTATTTATTCTGTAAGTATTATTTATCATATAACATATTATGACATCTTATTCCACTCAAAGTAAATTTCAGTGCTAACAGGTCAATTGAAAAGTCCCCGGCCTACCATAGTAAAACACATTTTTTTTGCAAAATTAGTTTTTTTATTCAACATAATTCCCTTCAAGGGTGATACACTGATTATAGAGACCCTCCAACTTTTCGATACCATTTTTGTAGTACGATTTGTCCTTTGCTTCAAAATAGGCCTCAGTTTCGCCGATCACCTCTTCATTAGACGAAAATTTCTTGATCTGGAAAATGCAGTGGAAGAGGAAGCAAATCGAAGCTCAATCCATGGATTTTTTCCATCGTTTTCACTGACTTGTGATACGGTGCATAGTCTTGGTGAAGCAGCACTATTTTTTTCTTCAAATGCGGCCGTTTTACGACGAATTCATCCTTCAAATGGTCAAATAACGCTATGTAATAGTCGCTGTTAATTTTCCATCCTTTTTCAAGGTAGTCAATGAAAATCATTCCATGCACATCCCAAAATACAGATGCCATAACCTTGCCAGCCGATCGTTGCCTTTTCCCATGCTTTGGAGCAGGTTCATCGTGTGCAGTCCACTCGGGTGACTGTCAGAGTTGGTTGGACTTCGGAGTGAAATGATGGAGCCATATTTCATCTATTGTCACATATCGACGCAAAAACTCGAGTTTATTACGCTTGATCATCTTCAAACACTGCTCCGAATCATCAACTCTTCGTTGTTTTTGGTCAAAAGTGAGCTCGCGCGGCATCCACTTTGCACAGAGCTTTCTCATACCCAAATATCCGTGAATTATATGATGTAAAAAAAATTTACTTTTACAACAATTTACTACAACTATATTTTAAGATTAATATTTAAATATATGTGTCAATATTATATAATAATATCAATAACTGTTACTACACATATTCGAAAATATATAATATATGTAAATATTTCGAACCATGGTATCAAGAAATTAATATATTCTAATGTTGCATAATGTTGATGTTTTTTCTTCCACTGAAATATCCTATAACATCGCTATATATAATAATATAATAATCTATAAATTGTAAAAAGGCAATGTATAATAAAACACAATAAGCAACCAGTGACGAATATATAGCTAAGAAAATTATACTTGAATTGGTAAATTAGAAGGCAAATGGAAGGCCAAAAGAAATGTTTAACTAGATATAGAGACGAAATCTCCCTACTTGTTATTTTGAAGGAAAAATTTATAATTTATTAATTTTACTGCCGATTTTAAATATAATAATGAGACTTGAGAGTTGAGACATTAACATTACTTTTTTTTATTAACAATACTTATTTTCCTGTAAACACATTCACAAAAACAAATATGATCGGAAAGACAGAGCATTCTAACAGGTTTAGTTTTTATTAATTTTTGACCTTATATACTCGAACTTTTTTGGCTCGGTATTTACATAAATTAATTATATCATATGCAACAAAAACCTATTATAAGTTTTTACTTACAAGTACTTTTAAGAACAGTTTTTGATTACATGAAAATAAATATAGAAAATATAATAGTTTGTCCAGATTCTCTCGCTGATTGATATAATTCACTTTCGATGTCAGCTATTTTTAATGCATTGTCATTATATACAATACAGATAACAACCATAAATATCAATTCTGTTGATTATCAATCAATTAAGTGACAACTATTCGCTTTTCAATGTAATCAAACCATTTAATAATTAAAGCTGAATAAATAATGAGATAGAAAATGAAAAAAAAAAACTCAAATCAGGCTTGTGTCAAAACAGTAAACCAAATATTACAGAATAAATGGTAATATGACAGAAGAAAAATATATGTATTAACCATGAATAGTCGTTTTAAAGTCAACGAAACATTAATTTATGCAAGAACCGAAGCTACTTATTCGGTTATGTTGCATAAATATTGATAACTTATATATGTTAAAATATAGAGGAATATTTAAGAAACAAGAATATTCGTTATCACCGAAGTGTTACAAATTTTTACATTGTTATCCATATTTTTCATGATTACTATGTAGCCTCAATTAACAACCCACTTACAATGGCCAAATACTAACAATATTTTGTTTATTTTAATCAAATTTTAAGAAAAATCCATCTCGGACTCAACTTGGACATGATCCGAAAACATCCGGTCTTACCCAGTCTTTTTACTGTCGTAACTGAGATGATTTTCCTTGTCGAATTTTTGACTATTGCCTAATGAAAGATCACAAAATATTTTTAACAAATGTTCAAATAATTGAACCGATTTCAAAAAATAAATAAATGAACTCACTAAAAATTTAAAAATAATCAAACTTAGATTTTTAACACAGAAAAAAAAACGTTTTAAAATAAAATGTTCATAATAATCGTTGTAATAATTAAATAAAAATAGATAAAAAACTTATTTAACCTATCTACTGCACGTATTTTCTATTCTGCTATATACACACAATTTAGCTTAATACCTAGCAACAAATAAAATGTTTTGTTCCTAATTTAATTTTGTCTATATGTCACAAAATATTTTTTTTGTATTGTTTAGGCTATAAACTCAATAATATAACTCAATAAACTACTCAGTTATCTTATTAAGTATTACAATGGACAGCCCAAGTAAAAGTACAGGCCGTATGAGGAAAAATATGAATAAAGAAACAATGACTGAAAGTAAGAAATGTTTCAGGTTCTGGGGTCCGCGACCTAGTCTAGATGATTTAACAAATGTTCCAATCAAACCAAAACAAAAAAAGTTGCTACTCTATTGGGAATCGAATGTACGACCTTCGCATGTGAGCTCAACTTTCTAACTATTACACCATAGAAACAGTAGCCTTCAATGTTTCTACAATATATCATATGATATGGTTAGTGCATAAAAAGCAAACAAAGGCTTTTACACTGAATTACTTCCTAATTTTTCGTCACATCAGTTCAGCAATAATATTATAAACCAATATCTGAATATTTTAGATAAAAAAAAGTGAAAACATTGTACATGCCTTTGAAATTTGAGGTTGTCCGTCGTCACGCCAACCAAGCCGGCCATAGCAATATTTGTTTAACGATTGCTTTTGCTACATAATATATGTGTATGTACACTCAGTGACATCTCATTGTTAGCAACTAAAAACATATCTTTTGAACTAAACATTTTAACAGGTACTCTTTAAGATTTTGTTGTCATTTTCAATAAACACTTGAGCATTCAAAGAACGGATCTGGTTAGAAATAATTAAGTTACCGGCACCAGTTTAATAAGTTAAAAGAGTTTTAATTTATTCTGCGAATCAAGCTGCATAAGATATTTTATTTTAAGTTCATTATTTATTAAATTACCTGCATTGACAGTTTTTCTTGTTTTATTTATCAGAATATATAAATCTTAGTAAAAGGTTGTAAAAATTGGGATCAAACTCTTGATGTTATTTCATACGCTTAAAATACATAAAACATAATATGTAATTATATTTTTGACACTTTTTTAACTTGAAGAATTATCAGATATTGAATTGTATATTAATTAAATACAAACATCACATCAGTTTATATTTTTATAATGCATTTTCTTATATTAGTCAGTTTTTTAAAGTTCAATACATATCGTATATAAAATGTCTACATAAGGTCAATCATGTTTTCAGATTTATTTAAGTAGTTCTTGCTCATAATCGAAAACCGATAATTTAAATGAACGGACGACTAAAAGTACCAAATTGAATTTATTTTGGGATATAAACAAACGATTTTGTTATTTATTCAATTGCACCAATAGTAAATCCTTTCAATAACAAATATTACATTATAAATAACGATTATTAATCAAAATGTATACCATAAAAACATCCGAACAGACAGTGATAATAAATCAGTCGGCAGACGTTACTTGTCCCTCTCTGATTTTAGAACTTGTTTAACGGTGATTAAATGGGTATGTTGACGTTTAAGGGTCGATTTTCAAAAGACATGCCTAATTGAATAGGTCTGTCTACATTACCTCCGACTTCTGGTTTTTGTTAATCCATTGGTTTTGGTAAATAAAAGGCGAAAGTGTTTATTTTAAAGGAATAAGTAGTTTATTTATTTAAAACATGTTTATGTTCATTATTATTAGGAAAGACCTTAAAGAACCACACGCAGACATATATACAGAAATATAAATAAATAAGCACACATATATAATATTATGTATCCCTTTTAAGAGCAGCTTTCTATATGTATTTAAAGTAATCAAATTCGCTAGGAGTTGTAATCACTTTGAATGTTATAATTCTGTAATTCTGATTTATAACAGTTTGTAATCACTTTATGGTCTTTAAAATATCTCTAGAAACTAAGGATCTAGACTTTTATATGTTTTTATCCTGTCAGTGAATATAATCGTAATTAATATAGAAAAATAGAGAAAAAGCTCAATAAGGGGCTCTGGAGAAATGCTTTGCTTTGTAGATGGAGTTAAATCAGCCATTCAAGTAATTTGATTGGTCAATTTAAATCTTCATTTTAGGCATCTGTAAGTAAAACATTTTGCTGTGAAGATATTTGATTCTCTTTTTGATTAAGTTTGACACGTGATAGCTCTGACGTCACGTTTAATTGACCAATAAAATTTAAATTAAAAAGAAATATAACTTCTAAAATAAATTTATTAAATAAAATTCAATGAATGAAATAAAAATAATCTGAAAAACTGCAAATTATCTATAAAATATAAATATAGTATAAAAATATATATATCTATAAAATTTAAATATTATCATAAACAAAGAACTCTGTGCCATCAATTTAATAGGATCTATTTCTCTGTAAAAATTCTGATTACCTGTTTTATCCAAAAGTGTAAGGTGCATATCAGAATATAGAAGATCATTAAATAGTGTACAAGTAAACGGTTTTAAATTTACATTTTTTTAAAGATGATAAAATATGTTATATTATCAACGTGTTAATATGGTGAGACAAAATAAAAAAGGTAGCTCAAAGAAGTACTAACAATATAATAAAACAATTTTCTGGGGCATATGATATTGCCTTTCGTTTGTTCATGTAGGAACCTCTGCAATTGAAGGTATAAAGTGAAGTTGCAATTTGTCAACTCTTACTACTACATCCCCCGTTAGTATGAAATTAATCCTCTTCACAATTTTCTAAAGTCAAATGAGATGAAAAAAATTAAGTTATGAACGTTTTGAATGATTTGTCAAATATATTAGCCGAAGGATATATATATTTTTCAATCTATGAGCCCTAATAAGCTCAAAAAAATTCCAAATTATCTTGATTAAGTAGCCTTAAGCCAACATATTTATTCGGATAATTACACTTTTTTTTTCTTTAATAATATCAACCTCCGCAGAATAAAAGTATTTGGCCATTTGTGTAGCTTATTTGGGAAAGGGATTAATTTCTAAAATCAAAAAATAAATATTTGATATTTTATATGATTATTAATATAAATAAATGTTACCTCAAGTTACAACAATAAAACATGATGTAACGATTAATAACTTCTTTGATGGTTAATCCAGTGAGTTTGGGATTTATTATTATACATTATCAACCCTTCTTTAAACACAGCCGAATATTTTTTCGGAGTAAAGCGATTCTGCATTTCTTTACTATATGTGCAGCCGGGTACACAACACATTCTAGATCGAGAATTCAGTTTACTTATTGTACTACCGACTTATAAATACTAATGAACTAATAACTTATATAATAATCTCTAAACGTTATAAAAATTTAAATGCATTTCTCCTTAGGTTAGGCATACTGAGAATAGCGCCAGAAAAAAATAAACAATAAAGGCGTTATAGAGACGAACTGAACCTATCGGATCTCGTCGCGGCTCATAGCATAGCGATTAAAACAAATAATAAGTTAAATGTAATGACATCTACGTGTTGAATATCGCGAAATATTTCCCCAAAATTTCCTAAAGTTAAATCTCTATTTCTCTATGGTAATTAGCAATGGCTAACTTTCTTAGAAAACTATCATCTAAGAAAGCAAAAAAGGTATTTAACAAACGTTGATTTTTTAAAGAGCGTAGAGAATTTTATTCCTGATTCTATACTGCGCATTTTGAATATTAACGCATTTTTGCGCATTTTTCTATATTAAATACTGCTTAAACTGTTATTTTGGTGTTCATGTTATTCAGAATAATACACCAAAGGCATCATCAACTGATCTATGGTTTAGGAACACGTAGAAAACAAACAATACAATTTTTATATTATAATTGACGTTCCATATATAAATATGACAAACGTCAAATACATTTTCCCATGGTTAATTTTTTTTCTATAGTCAAAAATAATGTAACTAATATATATCCAATTATTCTTTGTTTATATTCTAGTGGCCCCTTTTTGACAACTAGAGTTGTCTTAGTAGTATTGCATACCATGGGCCCAAAGGCATGGTCGTCTTAAACGTACCGACCGGCAAATGACTAACTTAGAGACTATACCAAAAGACATCCGGTCTTACACAGGCTGGTTACTAGCGTGACTGGGGTGATGTTCTTAGTTATATAACAGGTCAATTGAAAAGTCCACGGTCTACCATAGTAACGCACATTTTTTTGGCAAAATATTTTTTATTCAACATGATTCTCTTCAAGAGCGATTATAGCCAACTTTTCGATACCATTTTTGTAGAACAAATTGTAATTGTCCTTTGCTTCAAAATAGGCCTCAGTTTCGACGATCACCTCTTCATTCGACGAAAATTTATTCCCAGCGAGCATTCTTTTGAGATCTGAGAATAGGAAATAGTCGCTGATGGTCAGATCTGGAGAATAAGGAGGATGAGTAGCAATTCGAAGCCCAATTCATGGATTTTTGCCATCGTTTTCACTGACTTGTGACACGGTGGATTGTCTTGGTGAAAAAGCACTTTCTGTTTCTTCAAATGCGGCCGTTTTTCGAAGACTTAGTCCTTCAAACGGTCTAATAACACTATGTAACAGTCGCCATGTAATAGTCACTGTTGATGGTCCTTCCTTTTTCAAGGTAGTCAATGAAAATGATTCCATGCGCATCCCAAAATACAGACGCCAAAATAAGTCGTCTTTCCAACCAACTGTTGCGTTTTCCCACACTTTGGAGGGTGTTCATCGTATGCAGTCCATTCGGATGACTATCGGAGTGAAATGATATAGCCATGTATCATCCATTGTCACATATCGATGCAAAAACTCGAGTTTATTACGCTTGATCATCTTCAAACACTGCTCCGAATCATCAACTTGTCGTTGTTGTTGGTCAAAAGTGAGCTCGCGCGGCACTCACTTTGCACAGAGCTTTCTCATAACCAAATATTCGTGAATGATATGATGTACACGTTGAGTTGGTATCTTTATAGTGTCTACTATTTCATTCAGTTTCAATTTATGGTCATTCAAAACCATTTTGTTTCAAAAAGCAATATTTTATCAATACGCGAAATTCCTTTTTATCCATTTTTTTCATAATAACAAAAGTTGCTTCAGTCAAAATGCTATGATTCACAAAGTAATGATCCGACAGCTGTCAAATTTATACACGCATCTTTTGAAGGTTAGGGTTAACTAAAAACATATGGATTTAATTCTAGTAGCGCCATCTATGTATCAAGCCGGGGTCTTTTCAGCTGACTTGTTATTGTACTCTGGGCAATCACAAACATAAATGTAGAGCCAATTTTTATAACGTAAAAGTGAAATATATATTAACACTATCTATTAACAGTATTATTAAAAAAACTCTTTGAAAAAATGGTGAATGTGCCATGTTATTAGTTTTCTGTATATACAGTTTAATGATGTCAACTCGCACACAGTGGTGGGAACGAAAGGTCAAAGGCGTCATATCCTTAAATAGGTACCATCAGTTCCTCAATTCGTTTGCTTGTTTCCGTTCCGAAAATTTCTGAATTATAAAAGTCAACCTCGCCATGGCCGGCTATTCGTTCAAAAACTAAATAAAATTCCTAAACATATTGAGGTGGACCAACGTGTTTATTTAACCTAATAATGTCGCTACGAAACTAGACCATAAAATAGTTTAATACCAAAATAAGCTCGATACTTGGCTCCCACGTAAACCAACGTGAAGTGCTTCTAAAATGTAATCTGTATCTACAAAATTAGTATAGCACATATCAATGAAAATATTTTTCATCATATTATACAACTTTTCAGTGTCTGAAAAGAACAATAGTTTGGTTTGGCGATCCAATACTATTATGAAACTATGTGGTACCTTATGCTGCATTGCTCTGAACATGTGGTAATCAGAAGGCGCTTTGTCTGGTGGGTAGAGTAGATGTGACAAAGCCACCTAGACACAAATGAACATACTAAAACACTGTTTCACATGCGCCCATATAAGATACCCTTCTAAATTCTTAATATTATGTGTAGTAGATCCACTTTGCATAACCAGTCACAATACGCCATTAAGTCATTAATAAGTCATTAATAATCATTAATATGCTAAGCTGTTATTTTTTGCCTCGCAATCAATTTAAGTGCAATTTTAAAACGGTTCGAAATGGCATTTTCAGTCAATTCCTGTTGTAGCCACTTTCACTCTATATGATTTTTTTTCATCGCATATAAACGCCTTGAAACAGTTCCTTGATAGTATGAGCTAAGTTTCCATCCAATAAGTTAAACTGTTTAACAGTTGACAACAAAACCGCAAATTGGGATGTGGGTAATGATGATAATCTCTATTTTGATATAAATAATTTATTTAGATTTAGGTCTGTTTAACGTACCTAAATCATACGTCATAATGAGTTATCTAACTTGTATTTCTATATTATATATGAATTTTTACTTATGCGCGCAATATTCTGAACAAGACATTATATAGAAAATAGTTCAACTGGATTATTAGTAAATAGATATCACTAATTAAAATACCTAATTTTTCTCCTGCTAATGCACTCTTGACTTTATCTACTCCACTGTAAAAATAAAAGTGTGACCTTCACTCATTTTATAAATGGCCAACCATTTATTTTCTTTTTGAATTCCTTCTAATATATTCAATACAATCTTTTCAAATTCTTCCTCCAATTCCCGCTAGTCTTCATATGTTCCAGGGTCCCATTTTCCAAATTTCTCTCTATTTGTCAATTTAAAATGTTTTTCCTACTTTCTTCACTTCACCCTATTGGGTTCATTTTTACTTTATTTTTCTTAAGTTCCACCTTTATCATTTGCCATGTCCTCTACGTTTTATCATCATTATAAATTTCCCCTAGACGTTTTTTTTTGCATCATTTTTTTGAATACCCCTCTTTTCCCCCCAGTTTTCCATTTTTAGTCCTTCCATCTTAATTTCCGTAATACATATCCACATTTGGCCATCTATTATTAATATGATCTTATTTTTACAGTTTGTTCACCTCTTTTGCTTCTTACTTTCTTATTTTTTATTTTCTTTCCATATATCCTCATTAATCTGTATTCTGTTTTTGATTTGTCCAATTTATTCTTATTTTTCATGATTAATTCTTCACTTCGACTATCTGATTAGTTCTTATTTAATTATAAATATGCAACACTTGCGACAAAGTTCTTTATGATATATTTTTTATACTTACGATCCGGACCCTGAAAACAAATCAAGTATTAATCAACGGTATTTTGCACCATATTCGAAATTGTTTGCCAAAATAAAGTGTCATTCTCATAAGACGACTCGATAAGGCGAGTAATGTTATCAAGTCATATATTTAATACATCGAAATTAATTTTGATTTAATGGCATGTGACATATTTATAATTATGTAACACCAGTTCGAAGAAATCGCATAAAAATAAAAAAGAATACACAAACTAGCATGCTCTGTAAGTTCGTGATAAGCTCAAAAACTACTAATGTGTTCAGTGCGGTTTTGACTAATAGACAAAGTTATTCATGAGGAAGGTTTAGATGAATGGTTTGTTAGGGTTTTGTATAAATCCATTTAAATGTGACGATAATTATTGAAAGTATCGGAAAAGTGTGAAAAACATGTCGCTTAGGACTTTTGATCCATATCTCTTTCTGAGATATAACAGAACAATGTATAGTGAGATAAGTCTATACAAAAGGCCTGCGAT
This sequence comes from Rhynchophorus ferrugineus, assembly GCF_030347505.1. Lineage (NCBI taxonomy): Eukaryota > Metazoa > Arthropoda > Insecta > Coleoptera > Curculionidae > Rhynchophorus > Rhynchophorus ferrugineus. Next base: position 53,701,341 of record NW_027472581.1, on the reverse strand, counting down.
ATTAACTTTTAACGATAAGAATAGCTTACTATGTCCAATCCGACTTCTAAAACAATGATCAGGGACAATCCAGAAATCAATTTATTAACATCATCTAGTAACATCATAATTTCCTACTGATCTCAACTTTTACAATCATTAAAGATAGTGCTGTCGAGATGGAAGACAACATTTATCCTATTGACCAAATCTGGTCATTTTTTTTATAATCACAATAGTGTTGGCTATAGTGTGACGCTTTGGCTAGATTCGAGTAGCTCATGATAAACCTTCCAGTTAGTTACTTTCCAATCCCACCAATCATTTTCTTTAAAGCTAAAATAAAGCTTTTTACATTTTTTAAAGTTTCCCATAGACTTCAACCACGATCTTGTTTTGCACATTATTGTCGTACGTGATGACTTTTCCCTTCCGAAATCATTCGTACAACATAAACATATAGATTACATTTTGTTTCTTATACAGAAGTGAAAACTCGATCCATGCGTCGAACTTTATCGACATTTTCAAATATTAGCGAGCCAAGACAAGATTAATTTCAACATCGAAGATTCAGGAAAGAAAAAAAAACCTATTCTGAAGTTGGCGTTCGCTTAAAAACATTACAGTTTTTACTTACAAAGCATTTTTCCATTATGGAATTCAAAATCAAGAAATATGACAGAAATGACCTTTTTCCAATTTCTGTTTTCCAAAAGAAACAACTTTTAACCTAGACATATGGCCCTACCTTTATATTTAAAATGTAACGTAAATCAATAGAATTTAAAATGCATATAAATATCGCTTTAACTATTACTAAGGATATGAATTTAAACCAATTTTAAAAAAATCCAAAAAAGTATGAGAATATATCGCCATCCTATATTATAATAGTTATAATTAGTACATATAATAAATTAGTACATATATAATTATTATCTAATTAGATGACCTGGTGAATTTTGTATCAGTTACATATATCTTGCTCATTTTCTCCGACAATAACAGTAACCACTTGTAGTGTCGATTGTCGATAAATCAAATCTTCTCGCGTGCTCACTAATAGGAGTATTGTAGGTATTTGGCAATATTATGGCTATCTATACTATATATTGGTGGTAAATATTTACTCGGCCGCAATGAGAATGTGATTCGAAATTAACATTAAAACATAGTTATATCATATTTGACATATATGTCACTAATTTCAATTAATTTTCACTATGGAATTTTTTAATAAATAATAAATATATTCCATATAAAAATAAATTCCATCCATAAATATTTAACAAACAACAACAATGCCAGTCATTTTTTGACAGTGACAACACTTGGGAAAATAAAATTGTTGCCTTTACTATTTTCCTCGCAATTATTCAATATTTTCTCACAACATAAATCTTCCCTCCACTTCCATAAATATTGAAAAGTCATTTTTTTGTATATATATTTTAAAATCTCTTTTTACCAATTAGTGGTTTATCTGGACTTGACCTGTTCTCGTCATTAAGCCTACCGACTGGCGAGTGACAAACTTTAGAAATCATCCAAGACTATGGACTTTTTTAATAATAAATTTCCGGTCTTACACAGCCTGGTTACTGGGGTAACTGATATAATTTTCCTTGTCGGATTTTACACTCTCGCTTAGGACAATCACAAACATACATTTACGATCATACCCTAGCAGGATTGGAACCCGCGGCTATGGCAACAGTAGGAGTAACCGTCGCCTTTACCACTGCGCCACCAAGATGGCTAAAATAAAATTTAACCCAAGCGTTCACGAGTTTTAACGAGTGTAATGAAAAGCATCATTTAAATATACAGTCCGTTCCAATTCCCCAATAATATTAAAATATAGGTGAATATTAAAAGTTTTAATTTAATGGACAAATTGTTTACTGATATGTAGAATTATATAAACTGTCAAACTTAGTTTTAAACAAATAATAATACAAAATTATTCTTTGAAAAGTACATACCAAAACATAAATTAATAACTTGCTTACAAAAAATACAAACAACAAAAGGTTTCAACATAAGAATTACACTCTAATGATTGCTATGATAAATGTGATAATTATATAAGGAATTCTGTAACTGTATGAAATTGTTATATTATAAAATGTTCAATTCTTTTTGTCGTTAGGGCTCGTGTTTTAATATAAAAGAAAAACTATTAGTTTAGTTACTTAAACAGAACGAGAAAGATTCTGTCACAGGTCAGGAGAAAGATCATACTGGTTTCGTGACCTTGAAGATAATCTTGTATAGTCGACACTGTTTATAACTTCTGATCTGTTTTTATAGTTTAAAAACTATAGGTTACTGTTAAAAAGGGGCAAAAATTATCGACATAATGACAATCATTTGTGTTGAGCCTATTGAATGCTATATAAATCAAACATTAATCAATTATTTCTCACATTGTGTTGATTAGAAAGCATATATTATTTATGAATATATCACAGTTATTCATCACAATTTTTATATATCGAATCTGAATTCCGAAAAAATGAAATGTACATTATAATTGTTGTAATAACTAAATAAAAATAAACAAAAAACTTATTTAACCTATCTAATACACGTATTTTATATTGTACTATATATATACCATTTAGCTTAATACCTATCTAAATCTATCTATTTACAATATTTTTTTAACTACAACCAACTGATGAACCACTTTGAAGTCAGTGTCGAGCAACAAATTTGATTTGTTTTGTTCGTAATTTAATTTTGTGTATAGCAGGCTTGGTGGCGCCGTGGTAAAGGTGATAGGACAGTCCTCCTACTGTTGCGATAGCCGCGGGTTCGAATCCTGCTGGGGCATGGTCATAAATTTATGTTTGTAATTGTTTAAAATTTGTAATTGTCCTAGTCAAGAGTGTAAAATCCGACAAGGAATATGATCCGAATCACGCCAGTAACCAGGCTCGGTAAGATCGGATGTCTTCTGGGATGATTTCTCTAAAGTTGGTCACTGGCCAGTCGGTAGGCTTAATGCTGAAAGCCGTGGTTCGGAGCCCACGTCAAACTGTAGGTCCAGTCCAGATAAACCCATACTTGGTAAAAGGAGACTTTAAAATATATTTTTAAAAAAATCGTATATACGTCACAAAATTATATTATTATTTTTGTATTGTTTAGGCTACTATTTTACGACGTCTCATATGATATGGTTAGTGCTTAAAAAACTGACGGACTTTTACACTGAATTTCTTCCGATTTTTCGTCACGTTAGTTCAACAATAACATTATACACCAATATCTGATTATTTTAGATAAAAAATACGTAAAAACATTGTACGAGCCTTTGAAATTTGACGTTTTCCCTCTAATCCCCCCCCCCCCCTTCTACCACCAATAGATCATGATTTGGTTCCAATGGGGCCACCTCGGAAGTGCACTCTTTTAAATAAAAAATAATTTAAAAAATCGACCCCCAATTGACAGAGAAAATTTTTAAAATATATACAACCGAACATAGAACCTCCTCCTTTTTCGAACTCGGTTAAAAATTCAAATATTTTCTGAAATACTTTTTTGGGTATATAAAGATATAAACAAAATATATACAAATATGCATGATATACAAAGTCAATGTAATATTAATTCCTAGTGGAGTAAATAAAAGTATACTAGCATACCGAGAAAACATGTACTATTAAACTATTTCCCAAATAAAGTTATTGTATAACAGCATTCTGTACCAAAATAACTGACCTTTAAATGCCAGTTAACAATATTTATTTAATATTTAACATATTTAAATACAAATGAGTGTAAATAGTAATGTGTAAAAATAGCAAGGGAAATATCGAAATATTAATAAGCTTGGCAAAAATTTTGCCTCCCATTTTGAAGAAAACGGAGGCAACTGGAGGCGTAAAATTTGGCATGATTAAAGCTTATAGGGAGAAATAATTTTTAGGCCTAATATTTTTGTGTAATATGCCCTAAAAATAAATATATTCCAATAAAACGAAAAACTCTGAAACCAAACAACCTGGAATAGCCATCAGACCGGTGAATATATAAACAAATCCAGCGGGCAGCCATGCTAAAAGTTTAGTCTACTTACGAATGTACTAGAATCGAGATTAACAAGAATTGTCTGTTTTCTTTGCTTACAAATTTTTACATTTTCGAAATCACAATATCGATTTAGTTTGATGTCTGGTGAAGAAAATGAAAAAAGAGGAAAATTGTTCTTGCTTAAAGAGTGTTATTAATTGATATGGTTCTGGATATATTCTGTAAATTTTATTTCATTAGTAAATGTATTTCTTAACAAAACGCTAACCGAATATTGCAGGTAATAAATACGAGACAGATTTTTCAGTTTAAAGTATGAACAAAAAAGTTTTCTGTGCGCTGAATATGTCTGATTTCTACCGAGTAAATAACATTTTTGAAAATATTTACAATGTTATTTCAATTTGAAGAAAAACGCGACTGAAAATATATGAAGCTTATGGCAACTATGTTCCAAAGAACGTTCTGGACAGACAAAATAAAAACGAAGACGAGGGTTTAAAGGCATTATATTATATTATAAAAAAACCTTTAACTTCACTTCACTTAAACTTCACAAAACACGGTTCAAATCATAAATTTCAACGACTACTTTTTAAGTTTTTCAGATACAAATGTAAACAGCTAAAAAATAATAAGAAAATTTTAAAAGGTCAAGCTAAAACAATTTCGGAGTTTTGTGGATATGAACTTAAAGAAGCTGAATTTTTATATATAAATAGCGATATGTACACATATCAAAAACTGTTGATTTTTCACCACAAAGTTACAATAATTTGTATCAATCTTTACTTGAAGGATATATATAATATTTAAAAATATCAATACATTCGCTAAACGTTGACATTGTTGACATAATATGTTTAGAGATCTATAGATTAGACTGACATTTGTACAAAGCTTACACGAGTTCTATCTTTTACTACTGCGAAACCTATTGCTCAGCGAGACCGCCAATCGGGATATTGAAAATATTTAACAACAATCATCAAAACAATTAAGGTCAAATTATTTTTAAATGCATGATAGACTGTACGTACATTACGTCGCTTTAGCTCTTCATGTCAACATTAAATTCAGACAAAAAACAATAAAAAATTAAGGCGAGCATCAACGCGCTTATTATTGAGAACGAAATTGCTTCTATTTAGACTAATCAATGTGCCAGTCGGCTGTTTGTCGGTGATGTCACCATTCCACTGCGCCAAATTAACCATTGTATGTTCTCGGGATCCTAACGGAACAGGATTAAAGCCGATTGTTTTGGTCATGTTTTAATTATCCTCAAACGCCATTTAATTTTGCTATCGTTGTTGATGTTTTTACAACAATTAGGTAACAATCCATTTTGTTTAATTAAAATTGAAGAGTTATCCAGTTTCATTTAATGTTTAATTAATGAGTTTCTTGATGATTCTGAAACCTAATTAAATATTTTTTGGTGAGTTATATTAATATGATATTTTTAGTTAAATAGTTACGTAAGTTAATAGTTTAGTATAGTTAAATATGTTTACTTTATTTTGAATTACATAAAATATGATATATACATATTACAGTACATAGTCGAGACTGATGCGGCCCTGATTGTTCGAAGATACAACACAGCTCCATTTATGTTAGACTAAATGATATGATGAGTGAGATGTCTGAATCTAAGGTTCTTTTATATGTTATTAGAATATAAATAATATTTTTTATTAACTTTATAAACTAATTAAATATGGCTTGTAAGATAGTTTAAGACTATTTTTAGACTATTAACAAAAGTTAATTAAACTTGTGTTCATTTATATTACAAGTTTTCATTTATTTATCTAATAATATAATATTAAAATTAGGATTGCATTTTCATTAACTACAAATAATTATAGTAATATACTCGTTATCCTAAAATGCATACCGTAGGCCATAATATACAGTTATCACTTAAAATTTATTTTCTGATTTAATATATAAATTCGTAGAAATTTCCGCAGTTTTCTATGTTTTTCTAATTAAATTATGATTAACATTACTTCGTTATAATCCATGCTTACTTTACGCAGTATTGTGTATCCTGATCTACAGAAATCACTAAAATCAGGCGAGAAGAAATTTCTTTTCGAGAAGTTTCCGACTCCGATATTTATTATATGGTGTGTGTGTGTGGGTGTGTGTGATTCAGCATTGTTTTTGACCGGTAACATTTTTTGCAAGTACCTAATTACAATTATGTTACGAATCAATATCAATGGATAATCATATTAAGTGTAAATGTGACTAGACTTCTTGAAAATGTTTAGCGCAGGCTCATTCAATATTGTAATAATTATATTATTCTTTAAAAAAATATTGATTATGACTATGAAATATAAATAATTAAAAAATTATTTGACATATATACGTTTAGAAGTTAAATTTTCATATAAAATTAAATCGTATCCGGCATACATTGCAATGTTACTTAAGTAGACAAATCTTTAGTCGAGCTACCTGTATATTGAAACATATTATAGGAGCAAGCCACATACAAATTTGTAAACAAACGTCCCAAAGTTTTCTTCTGCACGACTATTTGTAAACTTGCGAAAACCAGTAAATCTATTGCTAAAACTAAAAAGTAGTTATTCCAGAAACAGAAACGGAATGAGAAATCATTACTTCTAGTTAATAACTTCTAGTTACTTCTAGCTAAATTAGATTTATATACAACTTTTCACGTAATCGCTGTATTAAATGCAATTCAATAATTATTGTGTATTTCAATTTCAACCACTGTGAAATCAACATAATAAAAATTAACATTATAATTGAAACTGTTATTGGACTATAAGTCTTTGCCGTTTTTTATCAAAAGTTAAGCGACTTAAAGCACACTAAAGTCGAATTATTGGACGCGCCAATATGTCAATAAACACAATTGCTATATATGGAAAATACCATTTTGCAGGCGATTACCAATTGGCAAGACATCAACAAAAAATTACTTTTCAGTGTAAGTTCCCGTTAACATCAAGCGCAACAAAACAGTGACAATTTTTTGTAATTTATAAAAATGTAAATTGCGCATTAAACTCGGAGCGGATTTTCCTCCTCACTTTACCCTAGTTAAAAAGAAATGGAATGCGTCGGAACATGTAACCGAATCAGTTATTAAATTCAATTTATGTTGGTACTGGACGACACAATTGTCAAATGTCTACAAAATTCCTTCAAAATATTAAAATTGGAGGTTAGATAAATATAAGATAACGCGGCAACATTGCACTTCATAATTGTCATTTTTATGGCGTATTTTGGCTATTTTATTGGATAAATTGTATGTAAACAAGTGTTAGTCTAACTAACCTAACTGTTAAGTTCGATGGTTTTAACATATCCAGACAAAAAATAGTTTCCCTTTAGTATTATTAAGTCATTCATTGTATACAGATACTTATCATGGAATGCTCAATATATACTAAATAATTCCTTTTGTTGTTTAGATTGAAAAATTCTTCTTTTAATATATTTTAAAGCCTCCTTTTACCAACTAGGGGTTTATCTGGACTGGACCTACGATTAAATGTAGGCTCGGAACCACGGTCCTCCGCATTAAGCCTACCGACTGGCGAGTGAGCAACTTAGATATCTTCCCGGAAGACATCCGGTCTTACCCAGCCTGGTCAGATTTTGAACTCTTGACCCGTGACTATCGCAACAGTAGGTGGGCCGTCTTGCCGCCTTTACCACTGCGCCAATCAAGCCGGCTTGAAAAATTCTGCTGTCAAAGCTTATCAAACACTTATATACATTTCTCTGTGCCATATTGTAACTGGCGATGAATAGTGAATTTACTGACAAGTCTTAATCCAGAAGAGTCATCCACATGGGCACCGAAACATATATATTAGGGTCAATAAGGTGTAATGTATTACAACCTGCTAAAATCGAATGAATTTTTTACTGCTGAAACTGGACGAAATAAAGGACGCATTTTGGCATAAAAAGACGGACAATATTAAGTAACCGACGCAAGGTTATCCTTGATTGTATGACAATCGCCGGTCATACAGTAAAAGTTTTGAATACAGTGTATTCAGCTCAAATGAGAAATTCTGCCGCACCTAGCGTACTCATCAGACAGCGCTTTCTGATTACTACTTGTTCAGATCAATACATTTTGCTCGATAATAGGCTGATTGATTTATAATAATAATATACTTTACAGAGGTTATTAAAAATAAATATTAAAATTTAAAGTGGAATTGCGAGGATGTTATCAGAAGTAGAGATCCGAAATTTCAAAATTCGCCATTTTAAGTCACCATTACCATAGTTAACCATTACACTATAAAAACAATGACCTAGAATATTTCTACGAGGTCTTATATGCTATAATTAGTACTTAAATAGCAAACTGAATGACATTTGCACAGAACGACTTTAGATTTTTCATCACATCAGCTCAGCTAACATTATACACCAATATCTGATTATTTGAGATAAAAATTGCGTGAAAACTTTGTACGTGCCTTTGAAATTTGAGCATTTCTCTCAATTTAAACCCACCAACCCCCTCTCCATCAGACAGATCCCACTTTGCTTCCAATGGGACCATCTCGGAAGTGCACTCTTTCGAATAATAGAAGAATTTCGTAAATCGATCCACAATTGACGGAGAAATCGGCGAAAATACATTTTAAAAAAATTATATAGCTGAACATAGAACCTCCTCCGTTTTCAAAGTCTTTTAAAATTGCAGTATTATGTGACATTTTGACCTATTTTAAACACAGTTATTTAGTTATATGGATTTATTGAACTTCTTAGTTTTCAACCAACTTAAAGTCCTTTAATATGACTGCAACTTCATCAATCCGTTTCGGTCATTACCAACTATTATTGATTACTTGACTTTAGAGCGTCCTTTGTAATCAATTTCCCCCAATTCTAAAATAACAAACGTTTGTTTAGACCTCGTACATATCAATGTTTTCCTTACGTAACTCTAAACTATTTAAATAATTTCGAACCGTTCTTGAACTAATCTGGTAAATATGTGCAGACTGATTTAAAACAGTAGTAAATATATGTGCTAATTGAAAAAAAATCAATTATAAACCGTGATTACTTTTACTGTTGGCGCCTTGAGTAGAAATGTTATTTTGGCTATCAGAGTTCTTTATCATTCACTCATATATATATATATATATATATATATATATATATATATATATATATATATATATATATATATATATATATATATATATATATATATATACTACCAGTCATGTTTTCGTTGTTATTATTTTGAGATGGAAATAATTTCTCTTTTACAGAATAATATTAGTTTTGCCAGTATCAAAATAACTTTAATAATATTCTAAAAGGAGCAGTGTTATTTATTTCTAAATTATTAATTATGATATAACATTATTTTCAATATAAATTTAAATATCTTTTATCTAACAATATTTCTAAATAATATTTACATCAACCATATTCACAAACTTTTCCAACGACCATCTATTTTAATGATCAACATCCTCGATGATGTATGTATAGTAATTGTCCGTAATTATTAACTATTATTTCTCGATAGCTGTTAGGCAACAGAGATTTAGTTATTGTTCTTATATACTATATATATCCGACTATCCTGCAGTCATCACCAGATGTCCTTACTTTGTTATTATTAATAATTACTTTAATTAATGTAATTATTTCTATATGACTGATTTGTTTATAAAAAAGAATATTATAGAAAATATCAACAAAAATTTACCCTCGCCCCTTCACCATAATTGGCCAAAAATAAATTATAAAATAATTAAATTACCCAACGAATAGTATTTATAAAACTTATATGTTTATTGTTTTAATTCACAATCTTATAATTAACATCAATGAATTAATTGTTCCTATGACATGATAATGTTTGTAATAGTTATGTACCAACTATACATACATATAAAGTTTTATTTTTAAAAAATCACATGTAAAATAGCAGTCACCTACTCAGTAACGATTATTACATGTAACAAGGAAATGGTAAATTAAACGGCAACCACATACTACAATTCTAATTTGTCCCGAGTTATTAACATCTATATTTTTCAAGGATTTCTCCGTTGGCTTTTTATTATATGTGGTGTTGTTATCATTGTATAGTGTTTTTATTTATGTTGTATTTATAAATAATTTTTAAAAAAAGTAAATAGAAACGAAAGTTATGTGTATTGTAGATACAGTGAATGATCATTGTTGTCATTTGTCTTAAATTAGTTAAACCATAGAACGGTGCTTAATAGGTTATAACAATACTTTTTTTCTTCAATTAAATAAATGTGTATATTGTCCTCAGTTTGTTATATCGTACATCAAAATAGATTTTTGCTGAATTGCTATTTGCGCTGTCATTTGTTATCGATAAATATTATTCGGTACTTCAATTCCATCCACATAAATTCTAATTGTAAAAATCGATAATATAAAGTTTTGTTATATATACTTTATATTATAAAGTTATATATACTTGATATAATATACCTTATATTATGAAGTCTGTGGCGAACCCAAACAGTTATATTAATTTAGATTTGTTTTGTTGGTAATCTAATTGCTGTATATTTCACAAAATTGTATTATTATATTTTTCTTGTTTGGGCTCGGCACCGACTTCAAAAAATTTTGTACGTGCCTTTGAAATTTGACCGCCTCGCCCCCCCCTAAAGCCGAACATATAACCCCCTCCTTTTTTGAAGTCGGTTAAAAAACGAAATTACATCATTTGTTATCATCATTTGCTTTATTTACGAACATAACACAAATTCAGTTGTACCATATCCTGTTTGTGAAATTTTATGAATAATATTACTATTTTAAAATTGGTAGTATACACTGCCCATAGCGTAATTAGCTTGGGACAATAATTAAAATGAGCTGTGCGCTATTTTATTGAGACATCCGCTTATAAGAGCAACATCAACACAGTCGCACGCTTATAGAACTGATTCTCTGGCCATAAGTTTTAAAAATAATCGTCTCCAATAAAGGAGCGGGACGTCCATCAGCATTTCCGTCGGACATCCTGCACTGAAACGATGTGAATCTTTTTAATGTATGTTCGCCGATTTCTGCATCAATTATGGATCGATTTTCAAAATTCTTTTTTTATTCGAAAGAGAGCACTTCTGTCTGCGCTGGTGGTCCCAGTGGAATCAAATAAGGATTTATTGGGGAGAAGGGGAAATCGAGGGAAACTCTAATTTCAAAGGCACACACAAAGTTTTCACATATATATTTAAAATGATCAGAAATTTGTTTATAATATTGTTGCTGATGTGACGAAAAAACCGGAAGTAATTTAGTGTAAACACCATGTGTAGACTAGGTAGCGGACTCCGGGTCCTGAGGCGTTCTTTATTTTTAATTGTCGTTTCCTTATTGCTATTTCTTCTCTTAAGGGCTTTAATTTTAATTGGGTTATCCATTGTAATATTTAACAAAATAACTGCGTGTATAATATATTAAATAAATATATTAAGTAATATATTGAGTGAATATCTAACACTAAAAATGGAAAAATTAAATATTTTTAACAAGAAAATTGAACCGACCCAAAAAATAAATAAGGAACTCACTAAAAATTAAAAAATAATCACAATTAGATTTGTAATAAAATCAAAACGTTTTAAAATAAAATATGTACATAATGATCGTTGTAATAACTAAGTAAAAATAAACAAAAATATTGTTTAATCTATCTAACTACATGTATTTTTATTCTGCTATATACACACAATTTAGCTTAATACCAACCTAAACCTGTTTTGGAATGGAAAATGTTTGAATGAAAAGATTAAATTACAATTTGCTTATCTTGTAGATCAACTAACAAGTAAAATATCCAGAAATATTGTAGGATAATAATTATTTTCATCTAACGCCTTTTCAATAACCGTCATTATTTATACACTTGATTAATGAGTTGAAATCTGTTATATTTACAAGTTGTTGTGTGTGTTACAATTGTGTGTCTGCTCCCTGACCTAATTCAGGATCATATTTTTCGAGGCAATTCTGTTTATATTCATTAACCTTTTGATACATCTAATTAATTTATTCTATTTTTTCTGCATAATTCTGCAATATTATCACATACACCATATGCATTACTTTCAATGAATTAACGACATAATCTGATATCTCTCTTATTGCTGATGAAGCTTCTTTAAGCTTAAAGCTAAAGAGTCTAAGTCTAGTCGTTTTAGCCGCAATACTAGAATATTACGTTAGTTTAGAAGATTTAATTTTTAATTTGATGAATTGAGATACATTTCGAGATTAAAAAATCCAGCAAATTCGGTACTTAGGCATATATTTGAAAATAAATCTCTGTTTTATTATTATATAATTTTTTGTCTTGGCTGACACTACATAGAACCAATATTTATCTCAACTAATTTCGATTCTAACTGTATTAACTTTTATATCTTTCTAATTTATCTTATTCATATATAATTGTTATGCTGTGTTTTTTCGAACATGTTCGCTAAAGTTTGGAGTCCAATAGATACCACAACCCCACTCCGTATTTTAATTAAAGTATTGTTGGAAAAATAGGTCTATATGCTGTATCTATATGATGTATCGGTATCATTAAACCATAGCCAGCAGTTACAAGAAGTATCTAAATTTCGAAGAAAAATATATAGAATTTTCCTAAGGCCTTTTGGAAAACCTTAGGCATCAAAAGTATTAGACTGTAACAACGTCCAAGTCTCAGAACCTGGAAAGATAAGCGTTCGAAAGGGATGAATTTTGATCTTGATTTCAATATTTCCTCTCTTTTTTTGGCTCTTTAACGTTATATGCTACTTTCTGCTCCTGTGTTAGTATAGCTTACCATGCTAGAGGAGATAGAGGAGATTATCTTTTGAACTTTTCTTCTGTAAGGGCGTTATTTCATACTTTTTTAGTTTAGCCTACAAATTCTAGTTTACCCTCATCGCCGTAATATTGTTCTGTGTAATATTCATACTGTTTTATGAATGTTTAATATTATTTAGCTGACATTCAAATTTGTAATCCGAATTGCGCTAGCTCATTGCTACCGCAACTTCAATGCATTCTTTAACCCTGTTCTTCAACAAATCTATTCAGAACCATTTTGTTTTATTTGACCAATATATTTTTCAATTTCAAAGAATTTTTTTTCACCGCCCGATGATCATAAGCATGGAAAATTTTTCCTTTCGAAAAACGTATTGACTTATTTCAGATTTGAAAATCTTTGTACCTATTAACTTATCAGTTGACCGTTATTGAGTAAAATTTAGTAGTAAAGTATTTTTTCAGAAACCCATTTACCGTATCCGTTTTGACCGAAAAAGGAAAAACACATATCTCTTTGAGAGTTGAGACTGCTCTCATTTTTTGTATGAAATAGATTTTCTGAAAACCTGTAAAAACTAAGTACATATCTAGTCAGTCCATTAAAAACATGATCCTTTGTTAGAGCTAATTAGTATAATATCGACCAATATAACATGATCTTCCGCACCAAGTATTTTATTATTCTACAATATCTTTTAATTCGGCCCAATTCTTAATAAATTATACACTCAAATACGCTATAGTAATAAATACTTAATTAAACATATCCAAGCGGTGTATTAAGTATATTTTACTTTAGTAGCCATTTGCTAGATTGACAGTTTTATTTAAATATTTTTTTTGCTATTAAAACCTTTTCTATATGGAAAACTATAAAGCTGTATATTTTAAATATTTATGTTTTTTTTTGCTTATTTTGTTTTTTTTCAGTGTGTTCACGGATGCAAACTATGGAAAGAGGCCCTATCTTCCTCGTGTCAAAAAGTTTGTGTAAGTATATATATAGTCATGAACTATTGTGTATAATTAATAATATATTGATAATATCTTGATTTTTGAACAGCATATGACCGGAACCTCAATAAATCTAATATTTCTTAAATAAACGAAATGTTTTTCCTCTAAAGGGACATACCCAGATGTACATCTTTATAGTTAATATAAGATCTTTCTGATGTAATTTTTTATTAAAATCAGATTTAGTTGGTCTTAAAATGTGGTTCTCTAGTTTGAATGACATAGAGTCTTCTCTACACGACGGAAAGCCTAGTTTTTGGCTACTAATTTTTTAAATATGGGTGATGAATACTTACGAATTCAACTGCTTACTATCAACTATTATCAGTTGTGTCCTATTCTTATACATATATACATGTCTTTCCATTGAGATTTTGTATTGCTCTTCTAACATTATTATTACATGTAATTTTAGAATCATACATCAGATCGTTTAAGCAAACGAGAATTACAATGTGTAATGGGCTGTAACGACGCATCAGCCAAATATTTCTCACAAATGCGTGCACTTCTTAAGACACCACCGGCTCCCGCACTTGTAGACAACTCATTGGGTGCCACGTCCTTAAAATTAGAATGGAGGTAATTTTACAAATAGAAATTAATTCTATTGTACATTTTTACTTTAATGATAATTTTAGATTTCCAGAAACGTCGAGAGCCCGTCTCACCTTCCACGTGCAATGGAGATACGAAGAAATAGCAAAAACCTGGCAATATTGTAGAAATGCAACGTGGAACATAGATACATCAAATTTCCTTGTGGAGGGTCTGCAACCGTATACAAAATATCGAGTAATATATTTTCTCATTTAATCACAATTAAGCTCTAACACTAAGTTATAATATATAATACATAAGTATAAATAAACCAATATCGTTCTACAGTTAACGTTAAGAAACCAATATGGTTAGTAATATATGCGACATCATTCAGAGCAACTAATAACCAATAATAAATAATAAATAAAATATTGCCTGGTGATCACGGCGAGTAGATGGCTACTCTTCCATTTAAGAATTTCTTTAATTTTTAAATAATTGACTCAAGTTATTGTGTCATGTAAAATTCATGTTGTGATCATATTGAAATTATGTTGTGATTTTTTTTTTCAGTAGTATTCTGTTCGGCGGTTCATTATCGAAGATGCATTATCGTCATTTTGTCGAAATGTGACAAACATTTTTTTCAATGCTTTGAAAATGGCTGAATTAACATCGAGTAAACCACATTTTTAGATTAGTTTGAGAAAAAAGTCAACTGAATGTCTTCGAATGCTATGTGAAGCTATTATAGCAACCATGCTCTATGGATTTCAACACGTGAATACTAGTTTCAACCTTTTCAGTGGTGATTTTTGCACCGATTGCTCCTTACTTAAAGCTTTCATGTTGACTCAACTTTCATGAGATAGTTTAGCAATTACAAGGATGTTGAAAATGATTTGAGAACAGCACCAGCTTCAAAAAATTTGATTTTCTAAATGGCATCTCAAATTTTCGGAACTATAACAGAAATATATAATTATCGGTATAGCGATATTACAAATTAAAAATTGTTTTCTAATATAAAATTAAAAATTATTATTAGGCTGACCTAAAATTATAATGCGAAAATTGTATATATTCTTTTACATTTTCGTTATTTTATTATTCTTCTGATTATTCTGCTAGAAAATATTTAAAACATTTTGATATTAATTGTGCATTTAATTTTTACAGTTTCGCATTGCACTTAATCTTGGCCACAGAGATGACCAACCCATTTACTCAGACCAAAGCCTCGTCATAGCAACCTTAGCAGCCGGAATACCCGCTTCACCACCAGCACAAGTACGAGCAGCCCCCGTAGATGCTCATTCGGTCAGCGTTACTTGGGAACCTGGCCCATTTCCCCATGGACCCCTCCTTTCCTATGTGCTCCAGATAGTCGATAACGACTCGGCCATTGGCAGCGGGAGCCGTGCCGAAGTCAAGGTGGGCCACGGACAAAAGACGACTCGAGATTGCGATCCGAGTGGCCTTTGACACTGTTGTTCCTCGCTGACTCTGTAGTTAGTTTTCACGCTGATTTCTACTGCTTTAAAGATTCGCTGCTTTGTAAATACACGACACAATGTCTTTAACTATCTCGAGATCTAACCGATATGTAGAATGTATTAAAATATATTTAGATATATTCTCTCAGTATAGAATGTAAAATAAACAAGAAAAGTTTGTTAGAAGCAGAGAAAATGAAGGATCTTTTCAACTTAATACAGATTTACTAATTCTATTTAAATCATTTTGAAACAATGCAATGACACTGTCAGCATTAAAACAAGAGGGAAAGAGAGAGAGAGAAGATGAATCAATATAGAAGATAGCCAAACACTATTTGAATAAGCTTCAATAACAATGCAATATAATGTGAGGAATTATAAAAATTAATATTAATGAAAAGAAAAATAACAATTATCACGTACAAGGTGAATGATATAGAAAAATATCACACAAGGTGAAAGATATAGAAACAAATTGAAACAAACAAACCTTTGAATATCTGCGAGATACTAGTAACATAATATATTGTTCCATTAAAACACGATATTAATATATTGAAACAAACCTTTCTATATTAAAACATTAACAATACAAATTAACTACTACCGAAAAGCTTATACATTTAAAAATACAATTCTGTAAATATAATTTCTAAATGCCCTCTAAGTAGAGTTGAACTTCTGCTGCACCCCTTTTTCCTTTCTATACCGCTAGTGTTTTATAACAACCTATGTGACAACTAATCTCCTTCTTCCAGCATGTTTTCTATCGCTACATTTATCTCTATATATACATTATTTTTCCTTGTTTTATCTGTGCTTTAATGTGTAATTTATACAGGATGTCCCATCAACTACATCATTTTATTTATATCGAAATTTAAAACCAAAAAGGAATTATACTGTCTCGGTTCAAATGAGAAACAGCAACGGACCAGGACCGGCCTCTACCGTACAAGTATCTACTCCAAAGGAGAAGCAAGGTAAAATTATTACAAATTATATAAATCAAACTAATAAAATGTTGGTTTAATTCTAGTTACCGAGAACCAACAACCGATATTGATTCTGGGAACGTTGTATAGTATCTTTGAGTTGAAGCATCTTTACGCAGATACTTTACCTTTATATCAGTCAGAAAATACTACAATTCAAGGTAATTACAATAAAATAAATAAAACTCAAAATGTTCAAAATGAAACGCAATTAGCATCATCGGACTTCTAGATTGACATCTTTGAATTGACTTTTGAATTGACATCTTTGAAACTATCTTTCGGAAGGATGAATCATCGACTACAATTTACAAAATTCGATTAACACTACTTAGTTAAAGAACATACGTAATGTCATTAGTTTGCAATCTCTATTCGTTTACAGTGGAATTAGTATATTCAATATTTTAGTATTAAAAAATAACATTTCTTTTTCATTCATAACAACCTCAAGATTTCATTGGTACTCATGAACCAGTTCAAATAAAGTTAGCGTCAGCTTCTAGTAATGAATAAAGAAATTTCTTGTAAAAGAATAAAAGTCTGGATTCTCACATTCTTAAAATTCTTAAATGCAAAGCTATTTCCATTGAATGAAATTGATATGTCGTCAACTGAGAGCACAGAACGATAATAGGTTGTTAAAATTTAATAATAAAGTTTTTATGAAAATTGGTCCATTAGAATCTATACTCTCGTAGATAGCTGAGACGGACATTTTAAATAAAATAATTTAATTAATATGCACACGTAGCTTACATCTTTCCATTTGAATAACAACCTGCCTTAAAATATCGTACAATTTTTTATTATAAATGGGATCATTTAACCGTCTTTTTTGAACCGTCTTTTTCCCTCTTTTCTGCAGTACTTCGCTGATAGTTTTATGCCAGGTTCACTTAGATCTTCCTCTGGTCCTTCTCCTTCTTCGTCGTCGCTTTTCGACCTTTTATACCCTATCTTATTTCCATGCACTGTAGGTGGCCGTAAAAACTGAGTTGAGGTTTCTTCTCATTTCAGTATTTCTCATCATGTCCATCCTTGCCACCCTTCTTGCCCTTCTAAGATATTTAAGTTCCGCTGCTTGGATATTGGTTTTCTCTTTTATTTGCCAATGCACCTGAAATATTTACTTAGTGTTTTCTTTTTTATTAATAAATTTGCTATTCATTCAATTTTCTTTTCCTAGCTTCCATTACTTTGAAGTTATTTTCTCGGATATTTGAATGTGTGGTGAATGGTGAATTCTTACTCCTTATATTTGCATATTTATTTCCTAGATCTCTCATGGCTTACTTTTCTAATTTCATTTCATTATTATGTCATATTGATTAAAAAAATTGTGATTGTCTCTAAATTATATCCATGTTTTCTTCTTTGAGTTTGGCACCGTTTTACCCTTGATCTGCTTTTCTTATTAGTTCTCAGTCATCTTTTCCTTCAGATAGTTTCACAATGTTTCCTTATTTTCTTTTATTTCCATTTTTATTTCTTCAAACCATCATACTGTTTGCTTTTGGTTAACACCACAGGTCAATTTTGCAGCATTTAATATAGAGATTTTGAAATAATTCCAATTCAAGTATTCCATTGTTTGTTCTCTGCATAAGCCCGTTTTGTACGTTCTTATAGTTCAAAAATGTGTAGTTTCCTTGATTGTTTGTCTTGTGCGTCTTCAGTGTTTTCTCTTATTATTATTACTACTGATCCAAACTCTACTCCATATCTTACTAATATCTACCCCCTTTTCTATTTTTTTTCTATAATACTATATACTTAATCTATGACAGATTTTTTCCTTCTGTTTTTTACTTCTCTTGCATGTTGATGATGTCTTCTCTTGCATTTTCTTATGATCGAAATACGAATATGTTACTGTCATATTACAAAATAGGCAGAAATCTATTATTCTGTATCTTAGTAGTGTCTCGTATCTAGAATATGGTATTCTCTCTCCATTATTATTTATCACGCTTTTCCATATTTTTCAATAATTGTATATATTATCCGCTTTCTCACTATACCGTTAAAATTTTCTAGAACGTATAATTTTCCTTCAGCTACCTCAACTTATCTTTGTTACCATCCACTTCGTCTTACCATTATTGTAATTCTGATTTCGTTTTTCTTCCTTGTTTTCACTGTTAATATGGTTTCTAGATATTTTTTGTTCCAGCTGTTTAGTTGTTATGCGGCTTACATATGCAGATACTCTCTTGCTTGAATCAACTCCACCATATATATATATATATATATATATATACATATATACATACATATATATATACATATATATATATATATATATCCCTTCTTTGTAGTTTTAACCTTGTGTCTGTCTTCCGGTGCTTTTCTTCTTTCTCTTTTTTCCCGGTCTTTACAGAGGCAAAGGAGGTTCTTTAGATATGTCCTCATTATTACATATTATCTATTTCACTTTTACTTAACCAATTGTTTTTATTTTTTAATATCCAGATTGCGCTTCACTAAAGTCTCTATATAGTGTTTTTCAATTGCATCTATTTTTCTCTCTGTCCATATAATCAATATATTATTTCTCATTTGCTTCATTTCTATTTCTAGTTTTAAAAAGTATTAATAAATTTTCCGAAGACACTGTTGCTTTGTTGTGGTTAGATATTGGCACAAGTCAGTGTTGATTTCCTTTATTTAGAAGAGTATTATCTATTTTGTCAAATTTGCTAAAAAGCTCATTATTAGTGTTGAATTAGTTGGTGTAATTCATAAACTAATATTTGGAACACTGGTTGAATAGAGTCAATAAATAAGTCATAATCCGCGTATCTAGCTCGAAGGACCATGAATATATCTTTTGTCTGGCAATTATATCCATCTTGAACCACGTTGAATTCCTTCTTCTATCTTAATGAAAAAAAAAGTATTACTATTGTTCTGTTGTCTAAGCTCTTGAATCAATAAACAAGTAATAAATATAATAGTATACATCAGTATGTTATTAAAATTAAATTCGACTACTAAAGCTACAGTTAAAATTAAACCCTTATATTATTATACAAGCTCATGTGGTATGATTCGCTTTCATTCCAGTAGCTGTATTGTTTCTATGCTGATTGGCGATTTTGCAAGCCAAACTGGAGATTGGATATTTTTATAAGTAGTTTAACACGTTCTAGTGGCAGTTTCTCTCATAATTTGAATATCGTAGGTAGCAGCAAGATGGACCTGTAAAATCTGACTTATTTTTCCGACTTATCAGTTAAAACATACTGCCTTAACATGACTGAAAATGTTTGAATTTGAGCACGTTTCACAAATTAAATTTTTTTCTAACTGGTCGAGAAATAGTTTAACTGTATCTCCGAACAACTAATAAATATTCTCATCTGCTTCTGACTCTTATAACGAAATATTTAGTTTCCATCGGTACATTTCCCATTGCTGTCACACTATAAAATATTGTAATTGAAGGTATATACTTCTGTCAAGTACTTAAATCGGATGTAAACATATTATGATTAGGAATATCGGTATAAAATGGCTATCTCTTCTTGGAGCTACACACTGCCCATTTAGGCACACTTTTTATCCGTTAACAGTAGAAATGATGACGAGTTAAAAAATAACAGGCCTAAATAGCTCTTATCGGACATATTGAAACGCCGTTACAGTTACGTAACATATTTTGTAAATCATATTCGCACACAGGACTACTATACTGCCGCAAGTAACTACTTACTGGTTATTAAAACAGAGTTTACAAAAAATATTGAAAAGAAAATAATGCTGAATACACATAATATACTACCCAATTTTATTGTTCCCATTGCAGTTTCATTTGATTTTATATTATTTTTTTTTATTTTTAGGCATTGGAATTCACGTAAACAGACAACTGTTATTCCTATCGGATGGTAATGGATCTATTTGGAGGATACCTATCGAGAAAGAGACTAAAAATAAAACTAAGATTCTATCTTCTGATCAAATTGACTTCTTTCCGTTAGATATATCCGTAGATTGGTTAAACGACCAGATATACATTCTGGGCGAACTTACTCCAAGAAAAGGACAAGGAAGATTTATTATAAAAAGGTAGGTCATCATTTTTTCAACCAAAAGTGCACGACCTCCTAACGCAAAAGCGTAATGA
Organism: Rhynchophorus ferrugineus; assembly: GCF_030347505.1. Taxonomy (NCBI): domain Eukaryota; kingdom Metazoa; phylum Arthropoda; class Insecta; order Coleoptera; family Curculionidae; genus Rhynchophorus; species Rhynchophorus ferrugineus. The sequence goes on along the minus strand of NW_027472581.1, from coordinate 53,680,264 downwards.
ACTAATTGAACAACGGCACTGCTTGGTTTTAGATGTAATCTGGATGGAACCGGCTTAACCGTTGCTTTAGCAGGTTTACCTAAGAAGCCTACATCAATTGAGATCGATCCATGCAACGGTTATTTGTTTTGGTGTATTCGAGACTCTACACTTGGTGGAATATACCGGTTGGACATATCAGATATCAGCAATGGAATCAAACACGAAATAAAAGTAAAAAAAATCATAAACGATGCAGACCTGGGAGATTTTGTTGTCGATTATAAAGACTTTAAAGTTCTTGTTCCAAATCAGAAAATGAACACAATGCTAGCAGTTTCTTTTGAAGGGTAAGTAAATACATAATTAAATTAACGTTAGTAGATGTCGTAATCGCTATTGTATACGCCGGCTATATAAAGTTTTAAACGACAAAAATACCTAAGGAATAAGAGTTTGGATATTTCTTATTTAATTAGTTTATTTGATAATTGATCAATTGGTAAATATTAAAATTATCAAGGAATTTAAATGTGAAAGCATATTCATAGCCCTCCTTGCTCTAGGTAGCTAGTTGATTAGAATAGTTACTGTAGAATATAATTTTAAAGCCCATAATAAAATTTTTTAAAAATATAATTACTCAAATCTAGTAGAAAACAGTATACATAATTTATTTTCCAACTGCTATCGGAAGAAATTACGGAAAAAACGTACATTACAGGTGGGGCAAAAGTCCTACTACCATTTTGATTGTGCGCCATCTTGATTATGTGACGTTTAGCTCAGTTTAGATTTTACAAACGAATTTTCGACCGTACACTACGACAGCAGACAGGTCTCGTTCTGGAAGACAAGACGAATTTTGAAAACTGATTTGAAAATGTTCCCGTACAAAATCTAATTTGTCCAAAAATTGCTACTAAGATAGCCTGATCAACGAGTTGAATATAGTAATACAATCCTAAGGCTGTTTGGTGAAATTGAAGATTTTTCGTCTAAAGTGATAATAACCCATTTTCTTCTCAGTGGCCACGTCAATAAACAGTCAATTTTCGAGAAAACAGAATCCCCAATTAATTGTTTCATCAATTCTCACTAATTGCCTCCACTAAAAACAACTGCATGGTATAATATTCATGTGGGAAACATCATTGGTGCCTATTTTTTTGAAAATAACCAAGGTGTTGCAGTTACTCTTACTGCTGAACGGTACCAAGACATAATTCGAAATTTTCTTGTTTCTGGAATGGAAGAGCAAGGACTAGAAGACATGCGGTTTCAGCAAGATGAGGCAATAGCACACACAGCTCGTTCAAGAATTCAGTTATTGAATGACGTTTTTCCACGAAAACTAATTTCGCGAAAAGGCGATTTAACATGGCCATGGCAGTCAGATCTCTGAATATAACAGCATCAGACTTTTTCTTATGGGGTCTTTTTTAAATAAAAAATTTATGTAAATTAACCCCAAAGAATTCAACATCTTAAAGACAATATTCACCACGACATTGAAGAAATTCAGCCTGAGATGTTGCAGGATGTCATGAAAAATACCTTAAAAAGAGCCGAAAGTTTTATTGCGAATCGCGGACACCATATAATTTTTCAATCACAATGAAAAAAATGTAAAAACCAAATAAACTTTTTATGAAAACCAAACTTACTTATCTTTTCTTGAAGCAAAGAAAGGCAATCAAACTGGTAGCGGGACTTTTGCCCCACGTTGTATATACAGAAATTGAGACATATTTTGTAACTATTTCAATAATTTAGGGTATAACAATTTATTAATATTATATATCTGCCAGATGTTACCTTCCACTTTCATTTTTTTCATAGAATACAAAAAAAATGGTTCCAAAGAAATATTTGTTATGAGACAAATTTCAAATATAAAGATAAAACATTATTTAATGAAAAAGTCAATTGTTGAAAAATTCTTAAAACTATTTTATATACCTCTTTGAAATAACATTAGATTAATATTTAATTAAAATCTTGTGTTTATCAGCTACTTTAGGTACTTTTCAGATTGTACATTATTAACTCCAAAATTAGTATTACAATAAATACAAACCAAATTCAAAGCAATATAATATATAGCTATAGTCGTAATATTTTCTACAATTCATATTACCTTATTAGGGGTGTGACGAACATTAGAAAAAAAGTGGCCAATCCGAAAATGACTAATGTATTATCACTGGGTACTGTGAATTCTAAATTTTACTGGACCGATGGAAAAACCGTTTACAACGAGGAATACTCTCTGGAACGAGACACCTACTATCATAATAAGCTGTCACATTTAGGAAAGACTCAATATAAAAATATTCTCATCAATTTATCTGCCACTCAACCTTGGCCAGTACCAGTAAATCCACCAACAAATTTACAAGCTGTATTTGGTTCTACAGTCGCCAAAACCAAATGGCATCCGCCAGAATTACTAGGGACTCAAGGCAGGGGTGCCTGGCAAAACTGGTCGTACGAAATATCAGTCAAGGACTTAACCACTAATTCGATACTAACATTCCATACAAACACTTCATCGTACAGCATTAGCAACTTGAAAGAAAATACACCGTATGCCCTGAAAGTATTAGCATACAGCAAATTCGGAAAGGGGCCATGGTCTACAGAATTCAACGGGAGCACCTTGAGAAAAGAGAGAAACCCTAACATCTTATGGAGTGGTGTTGAAGGATTATTCAGGTCTGATTCAGCTATAGAAAACCTGGAGACATTGTTACATAAAAGCAGAATGCGTTCAGTGGGATTTACAGGAATTTCCTGGTACGAAGATCAAATTTTTATGGTAGCTATGCAGTTCGTTTTCTTAAATCGTACTTATATTAATTAACGTTTATTATCACAGGTTACAAATAATAGTCACTTATACTGGTATAATTTAACGTCACATAAACATGGTAGATTATCTGAAATGGATTCAGTGGGTAGTATTGCGGTTGACTGGATAGGAAGGAAATTATACTGGTCAAATTTAAAGCAACAGCTGGTGAGTTAAATTAAATAAATGTTTATCACTATCACTTTGAGAAGAATCACGCTACTATCAAATCAAATTCTAGTTTGCATTTTCCTCGCAATCTGCATATATACATGCTATTATTTTAAAGTTATAAATTAAACACATCTTTAGATAATAAGAAGCAATTTGAATGGATCTCAACAAGAACCTTTATCCATACTCACTCTTGCTAAAGAAATCGCTATCGACTCGATAAAAGCGTATCTATACTGGTCCAGAGAATATGTTGTGGAATGTGCTCACTTGAATGGCGAAGATAAAATGGAATATGATCATTTAGAACCATTTTCTGGAAGACAAGGTAGAATTATATAGAATTGATATAAATATGTTTTTAATTTAAAGTTTTAAAACAATTAAAATAATGTATTGTATTATTTTAGTAATGGGGCTCACATTGGATATGGATAAGAAAATGGTATATTGGGTAGTGAGAGGGTCGGATGGTTCACATTTATTTGAAGCACCTATGGCTGGATACGATGGAACTGGATTAATAGTAAAACGAGAAGTTGCTGTACTTCAAAAGGCAAACATGCAAGGGCCATTTTCCTACTTTTGCAATCGCTTGCTCTGGCTACAGGATGAAAGAAGTGCAGTGATCAGCGATTTGACCGGAAAAAATCGTGCCATAGTAAGTGGCAAATCGATATGGGGATTGAATTTAGTCTATGTCATCGATAAATCTTTACATCCTTTACCAGGTAAGATGTAAATAACATATTCGTACAGGAATAATAAATGTTATAATATTTACAGAAAATGTAAATGACCACGGTGAAATTAACGTAATTCCAGAAGTAGTTGACCGGACATCAGTTAGAGTCATAGGTTCGTCCGAAAATTTTAATGTCACTTGGTCACCTGTAAGGAACGTAAATTACGGCAATGTATTTTATGAAGTTCAGATCGATGGTCTACCCAGAAATAACTCCACGGTTAGTTGTCATCAAATATTACACAGAAATCATTTTATTTAAGTTATTAATTTTTAAACTAGAACTTTAAATGACTAATTCCTACTAGGAGTGTTGGCCACCGAAAAAAATTTCAGACAAATATCAGGAAAAAAATATTTTAAAAAATATCGATATATTTTTTGCAACAAGTATAAAAACTCTCGATATTTTTAAGAAGAAATAGAAATAGTGAAATATTAACCTATTTTTTTTTCTAAACATTTTAAAGAGTCATGATAGCTTTGATGGTCCTGGAAATTAAGTACCAATTTTAAAGGTTTATTAAAAATTATATTTAATTTATTTTGAAAGAATATCGAAAAATATCGATATATCGGCCAAAAAAATATCGATATTTTTTTCATAAAATATCGATATAACGATATATCGATATTTTTTTCTGCATCCTTAATTACTACTAACTAAATTAACAAGTGTGATTACAGATGTCGCCGATACTCACCTCATCTGAATTACACGCATGCAGTACTGAGAACATAACATATTAGCTAAAAAAATAATAAAAAGATATTATTTTCTACAAACTAGTCCTTTACAGTTTACTTAACAGAATGCTACATTTGACATTACGCCCAATGCTCAATCTAAAGATAAATATAATTGTTTCAATAAATTTATCGATTATGCCAAACGTTACTTCGTGCCTTGGAGTACTACTTTATTTTGTTATAGTGTAAATGAACATTAATACATTTGTTAGCTATTTTATCTCGACAATTAGTTCCCATTATCAATTTTTAACGAATACTTTATTATTTTCTAAACACCTATATATTCCATGTTACACGATAATTTTCACTGCAACTCTGGCAGCGTAAAGTATACCATAAATTCAAAATAACAATAATATAATAAGAATATCAAATATAATTAAATATAAATATATTTTAATTAAAACTATTCAATTGTTTAATAGAATAGGTCTAAATAAATCTGAAAATATTTTCCATACAGTTCTAATAAACCTTTTACAGATAATTACTACTGAATCCACGATACGATATTGGAGATCTATAGCTCCTTTCAGCCGCTTTTACATTGCTATTAGAGCGTTTACTTACTGGGCAACATCTCCACAAATACGGGCAGAGATCCTGTCGCCCCCATCGACTCCATCAGCACCGAGAAATCTTCGCACATACGTTAACTTTGAACACAACCATTCCTTCAACCAGAACCAGTATGTAACAGTAACTTTTAGGTGGGATCAGCCCTTATATCCAAATGGTGTTTTACAAGGTTATAACATGAGGTAATTATATTATATACGCTTTTTATACTAAACCACCAGTTGTTTTACTTTTATAATATTATTAAACAATTGCAGGTGTTGGTACATCAATAATGACATTTTAACTGACGTTTGCTTCGATGTTAAAATACCACCAACTCAAACTGAATATACCCTCAATAAACTGAACCAAAATCAAATTTACTATTTAAAGGTAAAAATGCAGAAAATAATACTATTTATATAAACTAATAATTTAATTTTCAATTTTCAGGTACAAGCCTTTACTGAAATAGGAACAGGTGCATTTTCTTCCCCAATATCAGTTAATTCTAGTTTTGAATCACCCGTACCAACTATTCTAGTAGCCACGTCGGATGCTATTTTCATTGATGACATTGATACTAACCAAAAACATCCTTTGCTGAACGGTATCAATAAACCACAGGAAATAACCTATCTCCTAAAAGAAAATAAAATATTTTGGATAAATCAGATTCAAGAACTTTTAATGTATCATTTCGCGTCGACAAATAAAACCAAGATATTGGACCTGAAAGGAACACCATCAGGTCTCGCTCTAGACTGGATAGAACGTAGTATCTATTACGTGGAAGAAAACATTGAAGAACCGGGTTCAGTCGTTTATAAGATAGACTTGAACCAAGCTGATATGAACATTATCAAACCTGAGAGAATGTTCTCATCTCTGAATAACATTACTAAAATTGATATGTCTCCGTTTACAAAAAAACTTTACTGGATCGAAACCGTCGATAATCAAATACATAAAGTAATGTCAGTGAACATAGACGGTAAAGAAGTAGAAGATTTTTTTTCAATTCAAGACCGTTACAAGAGAAATACTGTAGAGGAAGAATGCAACTGTCGTTCGAATTTAAACGTTGAACCAACTTTTACTATAGATCATTCCTCTTCGGAATCAAAGCCTATTTTTATTTTTATAAATTCGGAGACCAAGGATCTTTTTGTCGCCGATCATACAGGGTGTCATTGTAGTCTTGTGTATAATGAAGCCTCTCTGACGTCTACAAACTATCCTTTAAGAAGGATTAGATCGGCTGTTGATTCGTTATACTGGATTGATACAGATGGTGATCTTTACGTTTTTAATGGAAATAGTAGTAAATTAATAAGTACACGCCAAAAAGTTCAAGACGTTCTTATCTACGGCAAACATATACAACCATATCCAAACAAAGAATGTCTTACACCACTCCAGCAATCTGACTTAAAGCCAGTTATAAAAAAACGTTCTTTTAATTCATTGCTATTAAAAATGCCTGCAGCTTCATACCGCAGTGATTGTAATATTACCACTACAGCTTCAACCATGTATACAATTAAATACCAAGAATCGTTAAATGATGAAATAAAAGAAACCACCACATTTGAAAATGTATTTGAGTTAACTAATTTAAAACCATTTACTACATATAACCTAAGAATAGCTGTTAGCAACCACTTTACCGACGAAGAGGACCTTGTATTTGGAGAAACAGTTAATTTCAGAACTTCTCCTGGAGGTAAGTTTAAATTTTAACAAGTTTTAAATAAAAAGTTCCAAAAAGTACAGATATTCTACATATATATGTAATTACATAATATAAGATTATCCTAAAACTCATTATTAAACTAAATTCTTATTTCATTAGGATCACCATAAAAATATTAAATAACTGTCTTAATATAATTAATAAATAGCTTCTAGCTTTGACAGGCTAATCTATTCATTCACATTCACCAATCTATATTTCATTATAAATCATTTTGCGATTATTTTCATTCAATAAACTTGAATTGGTAAGCCGGAAAGGTGTATAAATATTAATTGCAAAATGTTTGAAAGAAAACAATATTATCCCAAAACATTTTTAACTAATATCTTTGTTCCGCCCAAAAGACAGTCTACCTTTTGTTGTAACTTTTTACTGTATACTAGTCAAGATTCGAGATAATTGAGAAATATTGTTGTTAAAATTTCCTTTCTGAAAACATTTCCGTAACCAGCTTTTTCCTCCAATTTTAGTTATTTGTCTTATTTTTCAATCAATTCCAACAATATAATAAAATTATTTTTAAACATCAACTCTTTTAGCTCCTTCAAAGCCACAGAATATTTCTGCTGCTGTATTGAACCCAACATTAGCCGAAGTCAACTGGTTTCCACCCAAAGAGCTCAACGGAGATGTTGTTCATTATGAGATTCATTGGCTTACCGAAGGATCATTGACAGGTGTTCGTCAAAAAGGTGAACAACCAGTCAGCGATTTAAATGTATTACCAAATCAAGTAGGTGTCTTAACGACCATCCTACAAAAACTGAGTCCCAATGAAACTTACACTGTTTGGATACGAGCATACAGCGAAACCAACGAAACATCGTCAGACAGTGATAGAGTACAAATTACTACTTATCCAGAACCATCAGCCTTTCAACTAATCAATCGGACCTCATCAAGTTTGTGTCTTAGTTGGGAAATAACACCGCATATTCACAAATACGTAGTAGAGTATGCCCCAATTACATCTACAAACAAGTGGACAAGAGTAAAGTTTAACGATAAGGGTAAGAAGTTGGTAGAAATTGATGTTGAAGAGCTGAAACCGAAAAATCAATATAAGTTCAGATTAACTCTACTCTATGATAAATATCCAGAGTGGTATATATGGCCATCAGATTCACGATTCACTTTTGAAACTCTAGGTAAGTTATGATACTAGAATTTTTTTAGTTTGAGGCTACAGTTAAGTTTTGTGTTTACAGGCGATCGTCCTAGCCCTCCCGGAATTCCTGGTATACAGTTCTTTGGTCCAAGCATTTATAAGGTAGTCTGGGAAGCGTCCCAAAACAATGGAGCTCCTATAGAACTCTACAAACTCGAGTGTTTGAAATTAAAAACATTTAGGAATAAGCGAAGTACTAACAACAACAGGACAGCGTTCTTTTATAGTGCCCCATCTGTCGAAGAAGAAGAATTTACTTGGGATCAAGTTTATAATGGAACAGGTAAATTATAATAGTTAAAATAAAGCATACATACTTTAATAATTAACTTCAAATATATTATATTAATAGTCAATTTTGTTGCAGATAATTCTTGGGTTATAAATGGATTAAGTGATAAATATAAGTACGCTTTCAGAGTATCCGCTTTAAACTCCTATGGATGGAGTGATCCCAGCGCTGAAAGTACCGAATTTGATATTAGTGAAGCAGAAAGAATATCCCAGAAGAACCCAATGAACCTAATATTTATGGCAATATTAATACCGATAACATTAGGGCTATTGATCATCTCATGTTGTCTCTACGGTAATTTACTGACTATTCTTAACGAGTATTAAATATTACATCATTAATAATTATTTTAGTATATTGCTTCAAAAAATGTAGCAAACAGAAAAAAGTTGAGCATATTACAGCAATACAGCGTGGGCCTGATGTTGAACTTGCCACGCTAAGAGAACTTCCACGTCGTGGGGTGCACAGCACCAACATACTTTACGCTTCGGGCGCTCCAATTAATGAAGACATCACTATGCTACCTCACATACGTAGGGACCAAATTACATTATCTAAATTTCTGGGTAGCGGAGCCTTTGGAGAAGTATTTGAAGGTAGAGCTAAAGGCTTAAGTCAACAGGGAGTGGTTCAAAAAGTAGCTGTGAAAACATTGAAGAAGGGCGCTTCGGAACAAGAAAAAAGTGAATTCTTGCAAGAAGCTCAATTAATGAGCCACTTCAAACACGAACATATACTGCAATTGCTCGGTGTTTGCCTAGATAATGATCCTCAATTTATTATCATGGAACTGATGGAAGGTGGAGATTTATTAACTTATTTGAGAAGTTCAAGAAATCAGTTGGTGTGTAACATATCAACATTTATGAAATTATGTATATTACTTATTAATTTTTTATGTAGAATAACACCCCTACACTAAATTTAATTGAATTGCTGAAAATGTGTTTGGATGTGACCAAAGGATGTAAATATCTGGAAGAAATGCACTTCGTACATCGCGATTTGGCCTGTAGGAATTGTTTAGTATCATCAGTAAAAAGTGAGAACAGAATAGTAAAAATTGGTGATTTTGGACTTGCCAGGGATATCTATAAGAATGATTACTATAGAAAAGAGGGCGAGGGTCTGTTACCAGTTAGGTAAAAAATATTTTTACACTAATTAAATGTGAAAATATTTATTTTACATTATTTATTTCAGATGGATGGCTCCAGAATCTTTACTAGACGGTGTATTCTCTTGTCAGTCTGATGTGTGGGCCTTCGGTGTCCTCTTATGGGAAATAATGACCCTTGGCCAACAACCCTATCAGGCGAGAAGTAATCTGGAAGTCCTGCATTATGTAAAAGGTGGTGGTAGACTAGGAAAGCCTACAGATTGCCCAGAAGAATTGTACGTTTACAACATATTTTAAACCTAATTTTACAGCAAGTCCTACTTTCAGATACAAACTAATGTTACAATGTTGGGAATTTGAACCCGATAAAAGACCTACTTTTAAATACTGCTTGGAGATTCTCGACGGTGCTCATAGAGACCATCTCAGGAACCCAATAACAGGAGCACATACACAATATATCAGTACTGTACCTGATTGTAAGTATATATATATATATATATATATATATATATATATATATATATATATATATATATATATATATATATATATATATATATATATATATATATATATATATATATATATATATATATATAATCACTCTCAATAATTCATTACAATTTCATTTGAATAATATGTAAATGTATTATTAATCATATTTTTCTTAACCATACTATTACCAAGATAAAAAAACACTCAACATTAATAGTAACACTAACATGGCTTGTGCATGTACACTAACATGATATTTGTATCATGCTTTACAGTGTTTGCTGGGATATCAAATGCTGCATATTTTCTTGATGAGAATGAAAACAACTCAGGTATTTATTGTTTATTAAGGTTTACCATGAATATTATTAACATGATTAATTATAATTAAATTCTATATTTGTGCATCTTTAGTTGCATTACATGCATACTACATAAAAATGCATATATGTGAACAATATAACTGAATGAACTATGGTTTTGCTTGTCATGAATTTAACTGGCTAATGAAATTTTCTTTTTATCAGGTGTTTCATGGAAAAGTGACAATGACGAACATGATGAAGCTAGTAAAGAGAAAATACCTTTTTTAGTACCTGAAAATCTTATGACCATCAGAGAATTACCAAAGTATTTGGAGCTTCTCTATGATACAGAACAAGAATCAACCCCGTTAGAAAATGATGGATATGAAGTACCCAGCCATATGGCCGATGAAGAAATACCAATAACACCCACAACTCCAAATCAAATAAATGAACTTGATTCTAGCAAGGATATTGTTAATTATACATTATGTGGGAAAAGTTGAGTCCAATAACTGACAGTAATAAAATTTAATTATTTCTATGAAATAATTTAATAAAGCTCAATTTTTTACCAATTGTTGAATAGTTTCTAGAAATATTTTTGATTTGTACAAATAGCGTAGGGTAGCATAGTAAACATTTAATTCAGGGTTTTCCAAATATAAATGTAAGAAAATATAGAGATAGTATAAAAAAAATCGTTCCTATTTTAGATGTAATAAAAATTAATACCCATTAAGATAAAAAATAAGCAATACTTAAATGTTTTATATTATAAAATGTATAAATTGTACACTTTTATTCGGAAATAAAATATTCATCATATGTCTTGCAAAAACTTTAGACAGTTGTAATATTCATGATATACTTTCAGTATTGTACAATCTATGAATACACAATATTTCAGTGTATTATGTGTAGGTAAAGAAATACTCATAATTGTTCATGCATGAAAATTTTAATGATATCAAAACATTGTACTATTTCAGACTTTTGTATTACATAAACTCTAAGAAGATTAAATATGTAACCTTCAATTGTAAGAACTTGTAAATGTTTGTAAATAACGTAAGTGAAAATGTGATGTAGTTTTAGAGTAATTTAAAATATTTCTAACATTGGCTATTGGTTATTTATTTTAAATAAATTATGAAACCAGTTTATTTTTAAAGGTAATTAAATGTTCTTAATACATTTTTACATTATTATACTACTCCTGAACAAAAAATAATGTTATTAATGTAATTAATTAAATTTTTTTAATGCTCAAAAAATTGCAAATATTAAATATAATGTATAATAGAATCAAATCATCAAATGAAAAAGTATATACTTGTCAAAAATAAAAAATCTTTAAGATAAAAAATTTAAATTATACAGAACAGTTCTAGGTAAACAGGTAAAAATCATAACAAATATAACATTGCTATTTATTTATATTTACCATAAAATTGTTCATTAAAAAGAACACCAAATACAAATGTGAAATTAATGAGCTTCCTCTTTGACTTCTAGTTCTTCTTTGACCTCCTCTTCATCACCTTTTACATCATCATCTAAAGCTTCGTCTTTACTATTTTCATGTAGCAATACATACTCTCTTGAACTAAATCCAAATTTGATTACATCCCTTTCCAAAAGCTCAACATATTTTCTAGGTTCAATTTTATTGTTATTAATATATGTTCCATTGGCTGAATCCAAATCAATTATATATGGTCTTACTCTTTTGCCTAAAAAATACTTTTTAATGATAGAATGTAATGTAATGGACGTTAATATTACCAGATGAACCATCTTCTCTAGTAAAAGGAACCAATCGATATTGTAGAGCAGCATGTTGTTTTGAACATGAAGGATGATCAACAGGCAAGTCAACAACTTTTCTATCTCTACCAATAAGATAACCACTCTCCCTGTGAATATAAAGCGTCTGTAATGCTTTTTCTCCTTTAAATGGGTATAAACGCCATCTTCTTTTGGGTTTTCGGGCTTCTGGAGGTTCACTGAAATTAAAAGTTATAAACATCTCTAAATTATCTTAAAGTCAAATATACTAACCTGTATTTTATTACAACTCCTCTGTATGTGTTTGTTTCTTCTGTTAATTTACCAGATAACGCAAAATTTGGTTTCTGCTTTTCTTGAGGTTCATTTTTTACATCCTTAATTTCATCCTTGTTATTTTTGCCCCATTTTGCATTAACATGATCAAAAGAGTTACTCCTGCTTCTATGTCTCCTTTCCCTAAAAAGAAAATGTATACTTATATAAATAATAGAGATGTATAATAACAAAACAAATACCTTCTATCTCTATAACTTTTAACTCTATGGTTTTGATTATGAAAATCACCTCTTTTACCATAACGATCTCTAGAATGGTAAACATCACCATGGGAATAGTTCCTCCTACTTTCCTTATCTCCACCTCGATCTCTGGAACTTCGCTTTCCACCATGTTTATCTCTCTCCAATTCCCTCTTGTGATCTCTAGACCGAGACTTGTCTCTATGTCGACTACTGGTGTCATATGATCTAGACCGAGAGCGGGATCTCTTTGACTTATGTTCATGCCTGGGAAGCATTTTTTCTTCTGACGGTGCTCTTTGTGTTCTAGAAATTTAGGTTTGATGTTTTAACTTTAAAATAATATTATGGATGTATAATTAATTTATCCAGTCCTAGAAAAAACGACAAATTCAGTAAGAAATGAACCAGCATATATATGCTTTACTGTTCTAGTTAAATAAATACCTCTTTTTATATGATTTTGAAGTACTTTTGCTACTCTCTTCGATACGCTCTCTTGTTTTATATTTCCTTTTAGAAGATTCCGAATGTTCTGAAGTTGAAGAGTTACTACCAGACGAAGATGAAGATGATGATGACCTATCTCCTTTCCTACGTTTATTAGAACCCATGGCAGGAATCGATTATAAAAAATTAAAATAGATTAACAATTACACAAATATCAACAATCGAAGGTTATAACCATCAATACCTGTTTCTCTTCTTTTATAATATATATTTCTCTCTTCTTCAGCTCAAAGAATAAGTAGTATAAAGTATTTTATATTTTGGTTCTTAGAAAAATAGAGTATAAAATACAATAATAAAATAATAAAAACATAATAGAAATAAATAACCATTTACCATATCATAAAATAAAATAATAAATATATTTATGATTTGATTCTTTAATATAGAGATGTTTGCCGGAGACATATAACGATATCCGGTAAACAAATCGATAATACTTTAGGTAATTTCTTTCAACTGCTGGTCAAAATAGTGGCAAATATAGATAAATAAGTATATTGGTATATTGGGCCAAAAATATCTGTGTTTTTTAATATTTTAATATTTTAATTATTATTTGTAAATATATAAATAATATCGATAAGGTTATCGTTAGCCCACCCCTAATATGGAAAGAAAAAGACACTAGCGGATGGAAACACCATTAAACCTCTGTCATTCGAAGTCAAAATGACGTCAGACCGACTGCAACGTTGCCGATATGTTAAATTAGTATTTACATATAGGGAAAATAAGCGTTGGTATCGTGGGCGATTCACACATTTGCCGTCAGCTGAATATTGAGATTTTGCCGTTCATCTGAAGTCTGCAATCCATTAGCCTAATTCACACTCATACTAATTTTTTTTTGTTAACTAGATTTCGCAAATACTAAAATATCTCAATATTAAATAAAATATTGTTTTGCGTAGTAGTAAGATTTATATGAAATGTTTCAGTCTAGTTTTCTCCATTTTTCCGCATTTTAACATTTAAATTTTTAGAGCGCGTCGGTTTTATTTGGATTATTTATTAAATTTGACTGTAAAAATATCGGTTTTGTGCAACCAACCGCAAAAAAGAACATAAATGAATAAAGATTATAAGCTGTACAGTAGATCACTTACTGAAGTGTCAGAATAGTTATTTTACATAGCTGAAATCATATAATAATACTTACTGCCCACGGGCAGTTTTTTGATGTTCAAGGAGATTAATAAAACAAAATTATGCGTATAAAGATTTGTGTGTGTCCATGTAATTTGTTTGTTTTAAGTGTAAAAACACAAATGCATAGTCGCGAAATGAGGATAAAATCGTTGAAAGCGACACAAAAAAATTATTTTCATTATAAATTTACCAAAGCAATAAAATTCTATAAGTGAGTAAAAAAGTTTTAAAAGTAAACTATAGTATTATCTAGTTATGATCCCGAACTTGTAAAACCTTATTCACAGGAACATTGTCATTCAAACAACATTGTTTGACAATAATTTTATAGACCCTTAAAATTATTGTCAAATTAAGACATAATTAAAATAATAAAATGGAACTGTTGAAAATCGTAACAAACGTAAAAAACATAAGTAATAAAGTTTTAAAGCTGGCCACTATATATAATGATGAATATAATGATTTGTATTTGCGTGGTTGGAATGCGGGACGCTTCGCCGCTGTAGTTTTGTATTTACAAATGTTGAAAATAAATTGCGCTTTGTATTTGCGCTAACGTTAATGGACGCTTAACCACTGTAATTTTGTATTGCTGAAAACCGACTATACTTTGCATTTGCGTTGTTGGAATGCGGGACGCTTCGCCTCTGTAGTTTTGTATTTACAAATGTCGAAAATCAATTACGCTTTGCATTTGCGTTAACGTTAACGGACGCTTAACTACTGTAATTTTATATTTTTAAATGTAGAAAACCGATTACATTTTGCATTTGCGTGGTTGGAATGCGGGACGCTGGAATGTGGTTTGGAATTTGCGTGGTTGGAATGTTGAAAACAAATTACGCTTTACATCTGCGCTAACGTTAACAGACGCTTAACTACTGTAATTTTATATTTTATATTGCTGAAAACCGACTATGCTTTGCATTTGCGTGGTTAGAATGCGGGACACTTCGCTGCTGTAATTTTATATTTACAAATGTTGAAAACCAATTACGCTTTGCATTTGAATTTTTGTAGTTTTGTATTTTGAAACGTTGAATACCAATTATGATTTATATTTGCGTGTTTGGAATGTGGAACGGTTCGCTGCTGTAGTTTTGTATTTATAAATGTTGAAAAGAAATTACGCTTTGCATTTGCGCTAACGTTAACGGGCGCTTAACCACTGTAATTTTGTATTTTGTATTGCTGAAAACCGACTATATTTTGCATTTGCGTTATTGGAATGCGGTACGCTTCGCCGCTGTAGTTTTATATTTACAAATGTTGAAAACCAATTACGCTTTGCATTTGCGTGGTTTAATGTGGGATGCTTCGTTATTGTAGTTTTGTATTTGTAAACGTTAAATACCAATTATGATTTGTATTTGCGTGGTTGGAATTTGGGACGCTTCGCCGCTATAGTTTTATATTTACAAATGTTGAAAACAAATTACGCTTTGCATCTGCGCTAACGTTAACGGACGCTTAACTACTGTAATTTTGTATTTTGAAACGTTGAATATCAATTATGATTTGTATTTGCGTGGTGGGAATGTGGGACGCTTTGCCGCTGTAGTTTTATATTTACAAAAGTTGCAAACCAATTACGCTTTGCATTTGCATGGTTTAATGCGAGACGCTTCGCTACTCTAGTTTTGTACTTTGAAACGTTGAATATCAATTATGATTTACATATGTTGAAAACCAATTACGCTTTGTATTTGTGTTAACGTTAACGGACGCTTAACTACCGTAATTTTTTATTTTGAAATATAGAAATCCGACTACGCCTTGCACTTGCATGGTTGGAATGCGAGATGCTTTGCCACAGTGGTTTTGTATTTTGAAATGTTGAGATCTGCCATCGCTTTGCATTTATAGAATAAGAATTACTAAAAACTTGGATCATTAATGAAATATTACCAAAATTGAATTAATTATTTAAAAAAATGATATTTTGTAGTTTTTTGTTGTTTGCAGATGAGAATGGTTAATTTGAGTACGAATTTTTATTGAATTTTTTTATTGGACCCATTTACCAGCTGATTATTTTCCTTGCTGATTTCATTTAAGTTTAAGAATTGTTTAAGATGACCCTAGGCGGCTAGTTCGAACGGTTTGGGGAGTTTGAGGGGTTAGCTGAGGGGCGTGTCAGTTTCTAGATTAATTTGAATATTTCTGTGAAACCATGGCGCATTTAGAGCTTGTCTGTGGCGGAATTTGTGACGAAGCAGGGGGTATTAAGGATTCTCCTGATGTGTTTATTTTGAAAGTTTTGGGGATGTTCTACCTGGTGAGGTGTAACGAATTTGAAACAGTCATTGGAGGCAGAGACTTCAGTACAAAACTACGGAAAGAATCAGCATCTTGTACAGGAGAGATCTAATGTGGAGCCAGAGAAAGTATCTTGATTTGAGCGGTTAGGTCCTCGAGTAGATCAAGTCGGATGCATTTCACCACCAAGCTTTCGTGCCAAAACTTGACTTTGGTTACGTCCAAAAGAACCATGTATATCACGTCGGTTAAGGTCTAGGTGAATTTTTGTTTCCAGACGATGGAGCTGATAAACAGCTGAATATTTGACACGTAATTGGTCATATGGATTTATAATCGAGGTTATCGAAAGCGTATAGAATTGCTCTTTCAGCAAGTCTTGCTGTAGAACTGATATAGAAGTCTGATGGGTCTATAGTCGGAGGGTAAAGACTTGGCCCTATTTTTGGGGATGACTACAATGACCGCGTATTTCTAAAAGGTGGGGAAATTTTGCAACCTCAGAATAGAATTGACAATGTTGGCCAATTGGCGAGCTGCTTACGAGGGAGTTTTTTAAGCTAAATTATCGACATATCATGGTAGCTAGGAGTTCGTTTAACGCCTTCCCCACAAGACTTTTAGTGAGCCGCCAGAAGGATGAAGACCGCCGACCGACTGGTTATCGAAAAATGGGTTACATTTCTCAGCTTGCCAGGCGCTCAAGGCCACTTTTTTGTCCGCTAAATCGCGAGTAGTTCGTGCTTGTTGATAAAGTTGATTTTTCAGTCGAATTCATGACTTTATATTCTAGGGAATTGAATCACTTTGATAGATGCTGGTTGAGAGGAGCGTGGGTCCTATGGAGATTGGGGTTCTGGTGGTGTGGGTGCTTGGGTGGTTGTGGTGGCAGGAATTGGAACATCAGGGGTTGGAATTTGAGGGCTTGCACGCACTTGTCGAAAAATATCTGCAATCTTTGAACGCTCGCACAGAATGGCCATGTGAACATTCGTTTAGTGTTATTTACAAATACCACCTACCCACCCTTAATTCTTACATATAAATATTTTGCATCCCTACTCGTCGAGTTACGAGACAATCTATTCGACAATATTCATATTAGAAATACCACCAAAGAAATACTCCTATGCCAAATGTCAATCGTTACATTTCGTCCTATGGCAGAAATTAGTATAATTAACCTTTTCACTACGTCTGCTGCAGCATTACACAACTGGTGCACTGCCCTGCGGAACACCCGAATATATTGGATGCAGGTCAGTGTATTCATCACCCTGTTTCACAATAAAATATCTGTCTGTGAGGTATTATTTAATTAGTTGAAATTATGTATGGGGCAAGCTTTTTCAATTTAACATGCAGTCCAATGTGCCACACCTTGTCGAAGGCTTGAGATATATCGAGAAACGCAGCGGGACAATATTTTTTAACGATCTATGTATTCTGTTGTTCCGTATTTATAACGGAAGCCAAATTCATGTTCTGGCATAAATTTCTCTATTCTATGATTATTTTGAGTCTTTTAATGCATAGCTTTTCAAAAATTTTAGAGATTACAGGTAAGCGGCTTATAGGACAATAAGTGAAGACGTCTGCTGATTGTTTCCCTTATTTAGAATATTAATGACTTGAGTCGCTTTCCAAGTGCATGGCATTAAATATAAACATTATTAATTTCATACACTTTTCTGAGATTTTTAGAATTTTTTATTTTTAGGATTCTTCCAGTAATTAAGTCAAAGCCAGGGGCTTTTAGCATTGATTTTTTTTGCAGCATTGAGTTTTACTTCCTTCACAGTAAATTTCTCATGTGGCAAATATATTTGAAACGGAGTGTTAAGAAAGTCAACTATGTTATTTTCTTCTATTGTGGATATTTCAGACGGGTACGGTTATTAAATAC
Source organism: Rhynchophorus ferrugineus (assembly GCF_030347505.1). Classification (NCBI taxonomy): domain Eukaryota; kingdom Metazoa; phylum Arthropoda; class Insecta; order Coleoptera; family Curculionidae; genus Rhynchophorus; species Rhynchophorus ferrugineus. Next base: position 53,661,908 of record NW_027472581.1, on the reverse strand, counting down.
TTTTATTTAGAGAAAACTTCCGTTTTATTTTTATCATTCCTTGTCCCGGTATTATTATCAATTTTAGCGGGTGGAATATGTTGTTGATGCTTTTTAACCTTTTTTGTTACTTTCCAGAGATAATATTCCGTTGCATCAGTTGGCTTTTAGTTTTCTAAATATTTTTGAATTCCTTGATTTTGTTCGTTATTTATTAGCTCTTTCAGCTTTTTTGTTGCCTTGTTGAATTTTCTCTTGTTTTCTTCTGTTCCTATTTGTTGCCATATAGTTCGGTTCCAACCTTCGTAGGGTTAAGACGTATTTTCAATACACTCCAAGTTCTAGAAAGATACCTTAGTTAAAAAAAAACAGTATTTTATTACGGTTATTTAATTGAGTGTTAAAAACGCATGACAGATGCGGCTATCCGTCTCTCAGCAGACCTAAAGTGTAGTGAATACGTGTTTACGTGACCAGACAAAAAGACTGCATTTAATTTTTATTAGTGTTTTAAAATTATTTTCCCTTATTTTACAACAGTCCTTTTGAAATTCATTTATAGTAATTTTGGTCAAAAATTAGTGCAGAAAATAATACTTGAGTGGAAAATGAAGTGCGTGAAATAAACAATGTATTTATTTTATTTTTTATCTTTGGAAGTAAATAAAATAAAATATTAACAATATAAAAATGGCAAACCATAGCGATTCAACCAAATCACCTGCACACTATGATATAAGATTAGAACAATCAGCAATAATGCAAACCCCACAAATAGAATGGACAGTCATCAACAAAAAATTATTGAGAAGCCCAGAAGAAGAAATCGCCAGAAAACAAACAAGGATCACTGACTATTGGTTACAGAAACCAATAGAGACAAAAAACAGCTTTAGCAACCTGTCGGAAGAAATTGAAGAGAATATACAACCAGGCCCTGCAAAAGTTGTTTCCAAACCACCACCAATAACAGTCTATAAGGTAGGAGTAATAAAACACATCCATGACCTATTGAAAACCATCATTATGAACTACACAATTAAAACAGGGAGCTATGAAACAATAAAAATAATTTCTTTAAATTTCTAGTAAAATAATTAGATGAAAGAAACACCCAATACCATACATTCAGGCCAAAATCCAAGAGAACATTTAAATTCGTGTTAAAAGGATTACATCACGCGGCGGACTTTAACACCATCAAGGTAGCCCTAGCTGAAAAAGGCCTCGAGGTCGTAAATGTTCACAATATACGACATCGCACGACAAAAAAACCTCTGCGAACTCTCTCAACCTCTCAAAAAATGCGAACCACCACATACAAAAAGAATTATACCACAATGCACAAGGTGTATAGCGCACGGGCACATAATGACTTACTGTCGCAAATCATTTATTAGATGCGTAAAATATGCATAACACAAAACAGGAAATTGTACTCGTAAAGTTCGCGATGATAAAGTGAAATGTGCTAATTGTAACGGAAATCATTCAGCGAACTACAAGCGTTGCGCAGTTCACAAGCAACTACAGCAGAAATTCTATCCTGCCTTAAGAGAAAAAATACATCAACAGCAACAAAAACATTCCACACCTACCAGTCTACTCACCAGACCAAGTCAACGAGACATAACTTATGCTCAAATGGTTGAAAATGGTTCAGCACAAAATCGAGAAATCATATCACAACCTACTGAAACTAGCAGCAACATTTCTAAATTAGAAAACATGATGGCCAAACTAATGGATCAAATGAGTACGATGCTTGGTCTACTTACAACCGTCGTCAGCAAACTTGCTATTAGCTACAAAATCGCCGTCTGGAATACCAATGGGCTCCAACAACACGCCAGGGAACTAAAAATGTTCATAACTGAACAAAATATTGACGTTATGATGGTTTCCGAAACACATTTTACGGACAAACATTATTTGAAAATTCCCAAATATAAACTTTATCATACAAATCACCCTGATGGTAAAACACATGGCGGTACAGCCATAATAATTCGAGATGATATAAAGCATTTCGAAAAAAAGAAAAATTCTGCAAAGACTTCCTGCAAACCACCAGTATAACCATAGAGGAAGTCCATGGACCATTAACAATGTCTGCGATTTATTGCCCATCCAAACATAACAACACGACAGAACACTTTCAAGAATTCTTCAGTACGCTAGATAATAGATTTATAGCCGGAGGAGATTACAATGCAAAACATTTAATGTGGGGTTCAAGAATAATAACCTCAAAAGGTAGAGAACTGCTAAAAGCAATAAAGACAGATAATTTACAATATATATCTACAGGTGAACCAACATATTGGCCTTCAGACAAAAATAAAAAACCAGATAATATAGATTTCCATATTACAAAAAATATTGATATAAAAAGTGTCATGCAGAATCATGTTTCGACCTGTCTTCTGATCATTCACCAATAATAGTAAAAATTTCTTCAAAAATTACCATCAAAGATAAACCCCCTTCTCTGTGCAATAATAGAACTAACTGGCCCTCATTTAGAGAAAACTTAGACCGAAACATCTCTCTAAACTTACCGTTACAAACTGAAATGGATAAAGAAATAGCAGCAATAAACCTTACAAAAAATATATAGGAGGCAGCATATTCCGCGACTCCTAATAGTGAAACATTTCCAAGAAAAAATACACATATATCATGTACAATATAGAAAAAGATAACAGAAAAAAGTTACTACGAAATTGGCAACAGCAAAGGACTGAAGAGAATAAAAGAAAAATTAATAGAGCAATAAAAGAGCTGAAAGAACTAATTAATTAAGATAATATTTTATAAAGAAGATTGCTTAATGAAGTGATTTTCTACATGCCATGTATATATAATATAGACATAAGAAATACTTATTGCCAGTAGGGCAGATTGTGGAATCACGCAGAGTAATAAAAAAAATTGTTGCCATGCCTTTCGCAGTTTTCCCTTTTCTATATTGCCATGCCTTTCGCAGTTTTCCCTTTTCTATAATTAAACTTTTGATATGTCGCGCTATTAGGAGTTGCGTATCATGGTGCCTCTTATATATTTTTTGTTATATTTATTGCTGCTATTTCTGTATCTCTTTCAGTTTTGAGAGGTAAATTTAGGGATATTAGACTATCTAGTTTCTCTTCTAATAATGGCCAGTTGGTTTTAGAGTTATGCAAAGAAGATGGTTTTATTTTGATGATAATATTTGAGTTTACTGTTAATGGTAAGTGATCAGATGATCGTCAGATGATCAGATGACGTTTTGGTGTTAATATTTTTTTGTAACACAAAAGTTTATGTTATCGGGAATTTTATTTCTACCTAACGGTCAATATGTTGGCTCACCAGTAGAGATATGCTGTAGATTTTGTGCCTTCATCGTTTTGACCAATTCTCGCCTTTTAAAGTTTGAATCCGTTATTAATCTAGAACCCCACATTACATGTTTTGCATTGTAGTCTCATGAATTCAATGAATCTATTACCTAGCGCTTTAAAGAAACCGTGACATTGTTCTGCCTTGTTGTTCTTAATTATAGGTGTTCCTCCATGTGCTCTATCATCTGGGTGTTTTGTCTACTATAGCTTGTATTTCGGAATCCGTAAATAATTAGTATCCATAAAATGCCTTTCGGATACCATCATGATATTTTATTCATATAAGAACATTTTAAGCTCTCTGGCATGTTGCTGTAGTCTGTTGGCATTCCAAACAGCTATTTTGTATTTAACGACCACGGTGAGTAAATTCAGTATTGTACTAATTTGCTCCATAAGTTTACCCATCATTTCCTCTAATTTACTAATAGTACTTACAGGTTCAGTGGTGATTGGCCTTGTCTGCGTATTAGGTTGGATCTGACTGTTGGTTACTGCGTGTGTGTATGATATACGAAGATGTTATGTTGGTGCATTAGATGAGTTAAGTTTTTTTTAATAAAATAAATTAAAATAAAATAAAATCTCTATAAGGTTTTTGTTACAACGCTTTATTGACTAGGCATCCCCTATAATTTGCAATATGGACACCTTTACAGTTGGCGCGTTTTACTTTATCGTCACGTGTTTTGTGCGTGCAATCATTCGTCGCATAGTCTCCTGCGCATTTCACACTATTTCACACACACATTCTAGCGCATTGTAGGATTATTCTTTTTGTGTATGGTGGTTCACATATAATGACATTGTGATCCAGATATTTAATCTCATAAATATGTTTATTTGGTCGAATTTGACGTCTTTCTATTGTTCATTTCCTTTTATTAACACTTTGAAATGTTGAGGGTCAAACATTTGAATCTTCATTGTTTCAGATCCGATTGTTTTTATTGTGTAATTATAACATATTGTCTTGAGCAAGTCATGCAGATGGTAAAAAATACCTACCTTATATATTATTATTGGGGATGGTCTGGGAATTATTTTTGGGTGGTTTCTTTTGTTGTTCTGGGTTTCTTCTGTCTCTTACGTCAAGGCACTGAAACCTTGTATAGTTGGATGGGATTTTGAAGCCAATAATCGCTCATTTTTGTTTATTTTCAGACGATTTATTCTTCCGGACCTCTCAAGCGCTTTTTGTTTGTAACGATATTCCACTCTGACATTTGAAGGGTTTCAGTTATTGGCAGATGATCTTTACTTCGAAGAGTGAGTGATTCCATTGATAAATCGACAGAAAGGTGTTGTGGATTAGCTATAATATATTGAAATTAACCGTACATAATCATTTATAAGTTAATTAAAATTTATATGTTTAATTTAAATTTACGCACCTCATATTTTACTCGCTCAATTTATCGTTCCGAAATTAAGAATGAAAATTCCTAGAGGATAGAGCCTTGTTTGTAAACAATACATTTTAAATTTTACGTTTAAAATCATGTTCTTATCCTATAATAGTTGAGACTGATTTTCACTTTTTATGACCAGAAGACAACGTCTGCACTCCGCGGTGAATTAAACAGATTGAGAGAGAGAGAAATGTTACTCTTTTCATTGATATCAAAGAATAAAAAATAGGCCTATCCTATCACTACCCTATAAATCCTCCATATTTGCGTGTGACATCTGCAATGTTTTTCAATAATATTCTCAGAAATAAACGTCCCGTAAAACACCAAGTTATTTCTAAAAGAGGCAAATTCTCTTCATCTAAATTCGAGATGTCTGAAAATATTCGTCAGATGTTACTGGCCCTTGGTCACTGATATCTGATTCACTCTCGTCATCTTCTTGTAGTATTTCGTCGATTATGAAACTCAGTGTTAACGGTTAACGACTCATTTTATAGATAAGACGCTTAATATGGCAATAATTTATAATATTCTAAAAAATAACCTTTTTTGCGCGTAACTTTTTCAACGACAGGCAAGTGCCGGGTCTAAAACAATTGTTCCGTGCGTTAAGGGGGGTACCGAAAGTAAGAGTAAACTATTTTATATATTCGTAGATAATGAAATCATGATAAGCTACTTAGGACATGATATGCATGCGATGAGAGTTATTAGCGAAAATTTATTGATTACGGTCAAATAGACGTCACGTGACTGCTTGAAGGTTAAAAATACTGATGAATCTTACGATAGGAATAAAATATGATTGCTCAAGAAACATTTAACAAAGTAATAACAGTCATTTATTAAACTTTCAATTGTTTCAAATGAAGTACAAGGGGGAAATAAGACAAAATACAAAATGAGTATCAAAAATCTTTATTAAATTAAACTTAAGAAACGTAAAGTACAACTGTAGAAAACTATATCAAAATATGTAATATAAATCACAAGATGTGGCAGTCAAATAACAAATATTTTTAAATATACTTATTTATTTTATCTGATGCACTGTTTCAATGCACTAGGCTTGCTCTTCACAGCACATTCTTTGCTTTTTGCTTTAACAGGATCTTTGACAAAACACTGCCATAATCTCAAAGTCTCGTCAGCTCCAGCTGAAAGAATAGTTGTACCATCAGGAGACATAGCTAAATGGAGAACTCTAGCTGTGTGGCCATTTAACTCTGCAACCTATGACCACAAAAATATACATTAATAAAACCTCAACATGAAGAAAACTAAATTATCACCTTTGTCATTGCAGGATATTTCCAAATATTCACCTCATTATTGGCAAATCCATGTCCAGAGACTAATTCTTTATAATTTTCAGCCCATAATAATGCACAAACCTGAGATTTTGTATCTGTTGAATTAATACATGTTCCTGTGTTACAATTCCATACACGAATATGTCTATCTGCAGTTCCACCACCACTTGCTAATACATGTGGTTGCCACGGACACCATGCTAATGCCTTCACTGCAGCTTGATGTTGAGTAAATACATGTAATGGTGTTATTTCTGAATGATATCCTTCATTAACAGCAGCCCAAATATTTAAGACATTGTCATTGCCTCCACTAGCTAAGTATTTTCGATCTGGAGACCATTTTAAACCACACACTTCCTGAGTATGTGCTACAATTGTAAGTATTTAGTAAATAAAACAATATAAATGAATAATTTCATACCACTTATTGTAGCTACAATATGCTCTCTCTGTCTGACATCATGATGAATTATTTGACCACTTCTGCATCCACTAGATAAAATATATGAGTTCCATGCTAAAGAGCCAACCCTTGCTGAGTGCCCATCCATTATCCTCAATCTCTTTGATCTTGAGCAATCCCATAATTCAATTGTACCTTCTGTAGTACCAACAGCTAGACAATCCCCATCTTGGATCCAGGCTAATGAGCATACATAATCATTGCCTTCCAGTTCTAAAAGTTGATCAATATTTCCTGTTCCTAAAATATATAAAATAATAAAAACATTTAAAAACCAACATGTCAAAATAAATTTACCTGCATTCCATAAATACACTCTTGAACCCAATGCTGCTGCCAATATATTATTACTACCCCAATCCATTAAGTTTAAATAATAGTCATCAACAATATCTGGGGCATCTAAAATTCTATCTGGAGCTTGTGGTATATGTCTATTAGTGTTTCTAATAGATGCCGGAGTCTTAGTTTGTGAATATAACACTCTCATCGGATTCTGAAAGCCTTCTGGTGCTGATGGAGCCTTATATTTATATGAGAGAATTTTACGACTTGCATTAGAGCAACCTGGTATATTTTCATTAATAACTTTTTGTAGCTCTTTGGCTGTAGGATTAACAGGCTCATTTTCATCTTGGGATAGCTTAAATTGACCCAATTCCAAATTACTTGCTACTCTTGAGGGAATGAACCTATCACCACCTGGAGTTCTAGCATTTTTGTTGGGCGTAGGTGTTTTAGCTTTTACCAAAGGTGTCTTTGAAGGAGTTTTACTACGCAACCCACAATTATCGCTTTCCTTTGATGGCGTCTTTGAAGTATTTATACAAGACGATGACAAAGAGCGCTGTTTAGATGAATTTAAACTACTATTACCAGAAAGTGGATTGTTCGTCTTTTTTCTTTCCCATCTTGGTTGTGGTCCTTTTGTTATTGGTCCATCCAAACTTAGTAGACTATTCACATCATTCCAAAATTTAAACTGAGACATTTTCCAACAGGTAATTAAAACAAAATATTTACTATACACGAAGCGAACGACAAACCAGATATGAAATGGTCGTTACTTTTTTGATTTGAAAATTTCCATCTGACATTTCATCTGTCAATGCATCAAGTTATTTTTATTGGAGAAGTAATTGTATATATACATACATATATATATATATATATATATATATATATATATATATATATATATATATATATATATATATACTTCCATTTTATAGTGTTGTCTAAAAATAGTAGAATAAATTATATAAATAACCTTTAAGTAAATAAATATGAACAATTTGTGTGTCATGACGTCATAGGTGTATATAAAGTTGCAAATATTTTTACCTATTTTGTCACTTTTGCTGTCAGTTTTTCTGTCATATATTGTATCGACAATTTAATGTGATAATACAAATTTTAAGTTATCCGTAGACTTATAAAAACATACATTCTAATATACTTAAAAATCCATAGAAATAAGAAGTACCAAAATGATGGCGGAATCAGATACTACAGTCGAAGCGACGAGAAGACTTAACGTTAAAAAGCAAACCCTAGACGATGCCTATGCAGCCCCTGCAAATTTTCTAGAAATCGATGTAGTAAATCCTGTTACAACAATAGGGGTTGGCAAAAAACGTTTTACGGATTATGAGGTGAAAATGAGAGTAAGTATTATAAATGGAAAAATGTAATAAGTATATAAAAGTAGATGTATCCTCCCCCTACAATCATGTTTATTTTATTGTTAATTAGTTTTATTTAACACAGACAAATTTGCCCGTATTCAAAGTAAAGGAATCAAGCGTAAGGCGACGGTACAGCGATTTTGAATGGTTGAGAAATGAATTAGAGCGTGATAGTAAAATTGTTGTACCACCATTGCCAGGGAAAGCTTGGAAAAGACAATTGCCATTTCGAAATGACGATGGTATATTTGAAGAAGATTTCATTGAAGAAAGAAGGAAAGGCCTAGAAGTTTTCATAAATAAGTAGGCATATTCTTAAAATTATTTTAGAATGACATTTACAGGTATCACTTCTATTTTAGAATTGCTGGACATCCTCTTGCTCAGAATGAAAGATGTCTACACATGTTCCTACAGGAACCCACCATTGATAAAAATTATGTTCCAGGAAAAATCCGTAATACATAATCCCCAGATGATGTGTATTGTTAATTTAATTCATAAGATTCATTTGTCTTTCGTTACATATATAGAATATTATATTTAATACCTTTTCTTTCTTTGATAAATAGTTTCTTCACTATTTTATCTTTTTTATATAAATTTATGGTATCAGATGATATTGATTCTGTATATTTCTATTTTTTACTGATAGTATATTCACAAATAAGGAAGCAATCCTGAAAAATAATTAGGTTTATGCTTTAAAATAAATTTGTATGTATAGTGATATATAATTTATATGTTATAGGCAAAAATACATATGTAATATTTACTCATAATAAATTTATTTATATGCTGTATATATATACACATCCAGTCATCCTTGTCCCTTGTTCATCTTAATATTGCAACATTGTGGTAGCCTTGGAAGAAAACTTTTCACTTACATAAAAAATGAAATATAAAGAAAAGCCGCAAGTAGATGAGTCTACAATATCATTTCTGAGACTCATCATAGCACCCAATAAAGTCAAGATATCAGATAGTCATCCAAATAATCTAGGTCAACAAACATTATTTAGACCCAAAACCATCCACCAAATCACACTGTTATCCCTAATCAGATTAGATTCATCACCACCGATAGACAATCCCGACAAAAAACTGGGAAATCGAACGAAGAGACATTTCTCTGAATCTTTGTTTACAGTCAATTCACAAAAAAAAGCAATTTTCCTTTGTTCATTTATGACACCACCTATGTCTCATAAATTCTTAATTAGTGTCTCAATTTTCATCATAAAACTCGCCGTCTTTAACAAATAATCTTTCGGAAAATATATAACTACATAGAGCATCAATATATACAAGGTTTTGGATACTGAATTCATCCTTGTCCCCTTAAAGAAAAATTATTTCAGTAACACTATTTAGAGCTTGAATTCGATAGCATTTTTAAACTTAATTGCGAAATTAATTTAAAAAATAAACTAAAATTGAAAATATAACTTCAGACAGTCGCTTTGAACATATTCTTGAATAATAAAGTAACTAAAAAACACTCTTAAGTCTTCAGTATACGCCTATTCAAGTAAATCAAAGAATTTCACGGAGAATTTTTAACATCAATCATTAATGCTAATGTTATAACTAATGCCTAACAAGTTCCGGAAGTCTCAGATGAATCTGAAGAAACATTTGAAGTCCAAAAAACTCAACCTAATTGTAATGGAGGAAGTAAAACAATTGAAAAGTCCCCGGCCTACCACAGTAAAACACAGTTTTTTGGCAATTTTTTTTTAATTCAACATCATTCCCTTCAAGGGTGATACACTGATTATAGCGACCCTCTAACTTTTCGATACAATTTTTGTCGTACGATTTGCTCTTTGCTTCAAAATAGGCATCAGTTTCGTCGATCACCTCTTTATTCAACGAAAATTTCTTCCCAGAGAGCATTCTTTTGAGATCTGAGAATATGAAATAGTCGCTGGGGGCCAGATATGGAGAATACGATGGATGAGGAAGCAATTCGAAAACCAATTCATGGATTTTGACACGGTGTATTGTCTTGGACTGAAGCAGCACTTTCTTTTTCTTGAAATGCGGCCGTTTTTCGGCGACTTCGTCTTTCAAACGGTCCAATAACGCTATGTAATAGTCGCTGTTGATGGTCCTTCCTTTTTCAAGGCAGTCAATGAAAAATTTTCCATGCGCATCCCAAAATACAGACGCCATAACCTTGCCAGCCGACTGTTGCGTTTTCCTACGCTTTGGAGCAGGTTCATCTTGTGTCGATTGGACTTCGGAGTGAAACGATGGAGTCAGGGTTCATGCATTGTCACATCTCGACGCAAAAACTCGGGTTTATGACGCTTGATCATATTCAAACACTGCTCCGAATCATCAACTCGTCTTTGTTTTTGGTCAAAAGTGAGCTCGCGCGGCACTCACTTTGCACAGAGCTTACTCATATCCAAATATTCGCGAATGATATAATGTACACGTTCAGTTGATATCTTTAGAATGTCTGCTATTTCATTCGGTTTCAATTTACGGTCATTCAAAATCATTTTGTGAATTTGTTAAATGTTTTCGTCGATAACAACCTCTTTTGGGCGTCCCCTGCGTTCATCGTCTTCGGTGCTCATTTCACCGCGTCTAAACTTAGCATACCAATCCTTGATGGTTGATTTTCCTGTGGCAGTGTCCGGAAACTCGGCATCAAGGTAAGTTTTTGCTTCAACTGTAGTTTTTCTCTTCAAAAAGCAATATTTTATCAACACGCGAAATTTCTTTTTATCTATTTTTTTACAATAACAAAAGTTGCTTCACTCAAAATGCTATAATTCACAAACTAATGATCCGACAGCTGTCAAATTTATACACGCATCTTTTGAGGGTTAGGGCTAATTTAAAAACATATGTATTTAATTCTAGTAGCGCCATCTATGGGTCAAGCTGAGTACTTTTCAATTGACATTTGAACTACCATGCTAGAAATACTATACTACACAGAGACGCGAACAAATAAATCACTCTAAAAGTTTATCAAAACATAGTAACAGTATCAAAGAAGATAAACCTCTACAAATTCTAGGTCCTTATAGACAAAACTAATAAAATCCCGTTTGTATATATTAATTAATTTTTAATATCCTGTAAATAATTATATTTATCATCAGTAACGAATTAAGTTCACTGAAATATATTCCATACAAATCAGCAAAAACGATAGTAATCCCGATAACAGCAATGTGTAGAAATCATAGTTCCTATTTTTAATATTTAAAATTTAATACTTTTTCAATTATGTTTAAACCTTTCAAAATTTATTGGATCTAAACTAGAGTTTTTAGTCACACCAGTAACCAGGGTGAGATAGTATCTAAAGTTAGTTAGCGACCAGGCCCAGGCCGAGGACCGTGGTTCGGACTCCATATTAAGCTCTTCATCTTAATTTACTAGCTAAAATCTAACTTTTTATATACATGAAAAAACCCAAGAAGTTGACATTATTAAATTCATATTTAAACTATATATTTACATATATTATATATAAACCAGATTTCAAATATATATTTTATTCTATAGGATTTACTACAGAGTCATCTTGTCTCCAACTTTTCTGACCTTTTAGGTCTATGATCTCTTGCCATGTTTTTCTTAGTAATCTAAAAATATTTGCATAATCATACATAAGCAAAATATAATGTAATCATACGTGGCTTCATCACTTAAATCCGAACAATTTGGCAGAACTGATTTTAATAGGTCTGTGCAAGGTAGAACTATAATAGTCAAAAAATTTACTTGGTCTTCTGGTATCAATGCAGACTTTTCACGATCCATCAGAGATAATGGTGTAAGACCCATTGCCTTTTCTTTATCTCCTTGATTATAGAATTCCTCTAAAAATTCTTTGACTTAAGCAGGAAGGTTGATTTTTCTTTATTCAATAGTATGAATTTCTGGGTAATATTAACTAATGCTAAACATTTATAAAACACAACTTACTTATTACATTGTCTGTTAAAATTTTAGCGACCATATAAGGTTTACAAGAACCAGATAAATCGCAACTTGTCATCATTATTGCTTTACATAGTTGCCTATGATGTCTATTGGACCAATCAAGCCCTTGGTTATTATGTAACTGTAGCAATTTCATGCGCACTTTGAAATAATTCGCTAAATCTGTAGCTATTATGCACTGTTTCATCTCTGCAGCAATTTCTTGCCATAATTTTTCCGAAATGTTGTAAAATGGAAAAACCTATAATTTTAACATATCTAATATTAAAACATAATTTAATAGAAATATATATACTTTATAAATGGTCATGGCAACTTGATAATGATGATTTTCTAAGAAAGATTCGTCATAGAGCTGAGACAATGTGTCATCTGTAAGCTGTAAATAGTTGTTAGTATACCCACCATGATCTAAATCATGGCACAAACATGCAATAATGAGTGTTTTAATCTAAAACGTATGAAGTGTTATTTTTGAATATGCATCAATAATTTTTTGCCTTTCCTCAACTTCAGAAAACAAAGTTTTATTTCTCAATAGAATATTATACATGCAATGGGAAACATTGAAGGCATGTTCCCAGTTATGGTATGGATTTGGTCGATAATTTTTGCGAACTGTCAATACAAAATCAGCGAGCATTCTTTTGAGATCTGAGAATATGAAATAGTCGCTGGGGGCCAGATATGGAGAATACGATGGATGAGGAAGCAATTCGAAAACCAATTCATGGATTTTGACACGGTGTATTGTCTTGGAATGAAGCAGCACTTTCTTTTTCTTGAAATGCGGCCGTTTTTCGGCGACTTCGTCTTTCAAACGGTCCAATAACGCTATGTAATAGTCGCTGTTGATGGTCCTTCCTTTTTCAAGGCAGTCAATGAAAAATTTTCCATGCGCATCCCAAAATACAGACGCCATAACCTTGCCAGCCGACTGTTGCGTTTTCCTACGCTTTGGAGCAGGTTCATCTTGTGTCGATTGGACTTCGGAGTGAAACGATGGAGTCAGGGTTCATGCATTGTCACATCTCGACGCAAAAACTCGGGTTTATGACGCTTGATCATATTCAAACACTGCTCCGAATCATCAACTCGTCTTTGTTTTTGGTCAAAAGTGAGCTCGCGCGGCACTCACTTTGCACAGAGCTTACTCATATCCAAATATTCGCGAATGATATAATGTACACGTTCAGTTGATATCTTTAGAATGTCTGCTATTTCATTCGGTTTCAATTTACGGTCATTCAAAATCATTTTGTGAATTTGTTAAATGTTTTCGTCGATAACAACCTCTTTTGGGCGTCCCCTGCGTTCATCGTCTTCGGTGCTCATTTCACCGCGTCTAAACTTAGCATACCAATCCTTGATGGTTGATTTTCCTGTGGCAGTGTCCGGAAACTCGGCATCAAGGTAAGTTTTTGCTTCAACTGTAGTTTTTCTCTTCAAAAAGCAATATTTTATCAACACGCGAAATTTCTTTTTATCTATTTTTTTACAATAACAAAAGTTGCTTCACTCAAAATGCTATAATTCACAAACTAATGATCCGACAGCTGTCAAATTTATACACGCATCTTTTGAGGGTTAGGGCTAATTTAAAAACATATGTATTTAATTCTAGTAGCGCCATCTATGGGTCAAGCTGAGTACTTTTCAATTGACATTTGAACTACCATGCTAGAAATACTATACTACACAGAGACGCGAACAAATAAATCACTCTAAAAGTTTATCAAAACATAGTAACAGTATCAAAGAAGATAAACCTCTACAAATTCTAGGTCCTTATAGACAAAACTAATAAAATCCCGTTTGTATATATTAATTAATTTTTAATATCCTGTAAATAATTATATTTATCATCAGTAACGAATTAAGTTCACTGAAATATATTCCATACAAATCAGCAAAAACGATAGTAATCCCGATAACAGCAATGTGTAGAAATCATAGTTCCTATTTTTAATATTTAAAATTTAATACTTTTTCAATTATGTTTAAACCTTTCAAAATTTATTGGATCTAAACTAGAGTTTTTAGTCACACCAGTAACCAGGGTGAGATAGTATCTAAAGTTAGTTAGCGACCAGGCCCAGGCCGAGGACCGTGGTTCGGACTCCATATTAAGCTCTTCATCTTAATTTACTAGCTAAAATCTAACTTTTTATATACATGAAAAAACCCAAGAAGTTGACATTATTAAATTCATATTTAAACTATATATTTACATATATTATATATAAACCAGATTTCAAATATATATTTTATTCTATAGGATTTACTACAGAGTCATCTTGTCTCCAACTTTTCTGACCTTTTAGGTCTATGATCTCTTGCCATGTTTTTCTTAGTAATCTAAAAATATTTGCATAATCATACATAAGCAAAATATAATGTAATCATACGTGGCTTCATCACTTAAATCCGAACAATTTGGCAGAACTGATTTTAATAGGTCTGTGCAAGGTAGAACTATAATAGTCAAAAAATTTACTTGGTCTTCTGGTATCAATGCAGACTTTTCACGATCCATCAGAGATAATGGTGTAAGACCCATTGCCTTTTCTTTATCTCCTTGATTATAGAATTCCTCTAAAAATTCTTTGACTTAAGCAGGAAGGTTGATTTTTCTTTATTCAATAGTATGAATTTCTGGGTAATATTAACTAATGCTAAACATTTATAAAACACAACTTACTTATTACATTGTCTGTTAAAATTTTAGCGACCATATAAGGTTTACAAGAACCAGATAAATCGCAACTTGTCATCATTATTGCTTTACATAGTTGCCTATGATGTCTATTGGACCAATCAAGCCCTTGGTTATTATGTAACTGTAGCAATTTCATGCGCACTTTGAAATAATTCGCTAAATCTGTAGCTATTATGCACTGTTTCATCTCTGCAGCAATTTCTTGCCATAATTTTTCCGAAATGTTGTAAAATGGAAAAACCTATAATTTTAACATATCTAATATTAAAACATAATTTAATAGAAATATATATACTTTATAAATGGTCATGGCAACTTGATAATGATGATTTTCTAAGAAAGATTCGTCATAGAGCTGAGACAATGTGTCATCTGTAAGCTGTAAATAGTTGTTAGTATACCCACCATGATCTAAATCATGGCACAAACATGCAATAATGAGTGTTTTAATCTAAAACGTATGAAGTGTTATTTTTGAATATGCATCAATAATTTTTTGCCTTTCCTCAACTTCAGAAAACAAAGTTTTATTTCTCAATAGAATATTATACATGCAATGGGAAACATTGAAGGCATGTTCCCAGTTATGGTATGGATTTGGTCGATAATTTTTGCGAACTGTCAATACAAAATCTCTAAATACTTGAACATTTACATCCTCGAATCCGACTACAGTTTTCATCATATAATAAACCATTTGAGGCATAATAGGCTCTTCCTCTGGAGAGACATACCATCTAAAACTATAATTATTTTATAGAATTTCTATTTGAATGTATTTTTTTCTTGTTTACTCGTTAAAACCAGTAGGAATATCTACATCTGAGTGTCCCATGAAATTATAAATATCATGAATGCAAGGTTTAAGTTGTATTCCTAGCAACTGTATGTTAGAATCGTTCAATAAATCCTACATATTGTAAAATATAGATTAATGTTACCATGTGAAAATTTACTTACAGTTCTATGCATTTTATTATTGAGTTTTGCGTAGTGTAAGGCTAACGCACAATAAACTGAGAATGTTTTAAATAAGTTTTCATCGGAAGATGTAAAAACAACCCCATTCATTTTGTTGACGACTTGAACAACACCTGAAATTAAATAGCCATGGAATCTGTACTAATAAAGTAAATATAATTTGACCTAAAATGTTATCTACGCTCACTATTGGCATACATAAGATGGATCGTGTGATAAATCCAGTTTTGGCTTCAACTTCCGTAAAGAATCTGGGATCGTTGTAAGCATCCCGAAGATTCACTGTAACACCAGTTCTGGCTACCAGTCCAGGAATACTTCGATCTTTTGATAATCGAACTTTAATATTTTTTTTATGCATTGTAGTTCCGGTTCCATCGATTCCTTCGTCAAACACTTCAGCAGTCATATCACTAGTTTCAGGATCGATAATGAAAAATGACCCACGTTCTGCCCCAAGTGTAGCTTTAGCAAATTTCTGAAATAATGGTTATAACATTTTGAGCGTATACTAATTCTTTAAATCTATAATTAATTAAAACCTCTTCTATACTGAAATGTATATCCATTATATTTATCATTATAAATACGTTTTTAAATAACTATTAGAAATTATTTGTTTTGATTGGATTATTTTAATCACATTATGAAACAAGTAAGGCTTTAAAGAAAAACGTTTTACCACAATTTCTGTAATCAGTTTTTCTAAAGGTACATTATCTGCAAAGTAACATTTGATGAGGTCCAGAAGATAATCGTTTAACTCCTGTTGCTTTTGAAGCGCCAATCTCAATCTATTTTGATGTATAGCTGCTCCCATCCATCCTGATACAACAATGGATATCTTTAAATCTTCTTTGCTAAAAGGGGCTTCAGAAACAGATCGATACATCTCTACTATAGCGTAACAGTCACCTTCGGTGGTAACTATAGGAACACAAAGCACAGATTTTACCATATCGTCTACGGTAATTATTTTGTATTATTGAACATTATATATCCATTACACACATTTGAAGCATACATATGACTTTTTATTGTATAAGCACATCTTACCTTGATAACCCAAACCTGCAGGGAATCGTTCATCACAAAGTATATCATCCACCATCAGATACTCTTTTTTAAAAGCGACATAGGCAGCAACAGTGGTTCCTTTCTGAATTTTCCAATTAACTTTATGACGTTCGTCAGTTATATTCTTGGGCACTTGATATATTTCTTCAGAGGCTGTATCCACCATGTATAAAGTTACTCCGTATGCTTTCGTTACTAGTTTTAAAACTTCAGCAGTTTCTTGAAGTACTGACGCCAAGTCGACACTGTCGGAAAGAAACGACGATAAATCCTGCATCAAAACACTGGGTTTGTTTTGGAGATAGAAGCTGAACTTTTGACTCTCTTTAGTTTTATCTATTCCACCACGACTTTTACGGACAATTTTTACATAAGGAGCTATTACTCGTCTGGTAGCTTTATCTGTAGTGTCGATGGTCATTTGATCCTTAAACAATTTCTTTTTTTCGTTATCCATATTGAAATTTAATGAGAACGACAGAAAGCAAGAAAATATTTTTTAAATAGTAATATTGACAGTTAAGTCAATGTGACAACTTACACAGTCAGTAAGGGAATACTTATATAATTAATGCACGTATCCTTTTTTTAATTATATTATTATTGTTGTCAAGAAATAATCGCTTTATGAAAAACCACATGCGGATGTAGATCAGAAGCTGGATTGAAGTATAAAAACGCTTATACTATATATAGATTTATTTTTAAAGTAAATTGAACAAATAATGTAAAATAATACAAAATATATAATGTATATATACTGTAAGCATAAAGTGACATCATTTCAAAATCATCATCATTTTAAAATACCATCAGAAAAAAATGAATTAAATAATTCTCGAACATATGCAGCTTGTTGAAGATCATTATGAGTCTGATATCTTCTATACAATACAGGACAATCTAAAGATAAACAGTCAATTTCTTCTTGGTGTCTTGTACAACTTTGGCAAAGCTGAAAAATACCATATCTAGATTTTCAAGTAGATACCATTTTTAGCTCACATACTGATTTGGAATCATGATATTTTCTTTCCCATTGCTGTAGCTTTTCTACAAGTGTGATGGTGGTGTTTGCTGGTTTATTGTAACACTTACTGCATAAACCATCCTGAGTTGGCTGAGAACAACATGCGCATAATTTTGCAATGAAATATTGAGATATAGTACTCTTTGTTGTTGGGGAAGAATTAGGCAGATACTGAGTGACTCTGCGGGGCATCTGACTGAACCTTGAAACCAAGAACAGGTATATTCAGAATACCTTCAAAATAATGAAATTACCAGATATTAACGTCTGCTCCTAAGAGACTCAAACATCTATTTAAAGGTGGTATAAGTACTTTGGTGATATAGTAGAGGGAATTTGGTTTAAGAGAAGAATCATTTAATAGATCCCGTGGACTTCTCACGAGACGAATTAACGGTAATCCTGGGGCTCCGTGAATTATCACGTAAGGAACTCTCTCTCCACTTCTAGGTTCATCACGTCTATCAATTGCTCGCCATTTTCTAAAAACATTATTATTAAAACAATGTTATATACGATATAAGGTTAAGCAAAAGTTATTTCGGTGTTATATACAAATACTGAAAATTTTCATCTCGGGATATCGTTGCGGAATTAAATGGAAGTTTTAAACTATTTCTAAAGAACTGGATACCAAAAGAATCTCTCCACTTGGGTTTTACAAGCTTTAGTAGTGAATAATATAATTGACCGCTGAAATTTGTGAATAGTTGCTGAAGGAATTATTACATATGATAAGAAGTGTATTACATACTACAATAATGTATGAAAAAGATCATAGTCAAAACACAGAGGAGCTTTACAAACTATTAGCTTGGCTCACACTGAGACCAAGAAAAGTGATGTTAGTGTTAAGTTTGTTAAGGGAATTTGCTAAAAGAAAAATGACAGACATCGATCAAAGCGGCACATATAATATTGAGTTAGTGTTTGAAGTTTAAAGAAATAAATTAGGTTTTAAAAACATAAAATAACCGACATTACTTTTTCCCTAACCCATTATATAACAATATATACTTTGCCAATTCCAAAGCCGGTACACAAGCTCCTGGTTTATAGCCACTGGCACCTCTATATTCTTTAGCAAAGGCAAGATCCTGTATGCTGACTCGACCAGTGAATATTTTATGAAATTGTCTTAAAACATAATTTTTGATTATGCTCATATCTTTGGTATCAAATAAAAGAGTTAAACATTTTCGCAAGATCTACAAAGTTTAAAAATAATATCGCGTTAACCTCTTATAGCATGAACTGACTTTAGAAACGGCTGGACAACCATCTCTTCTTACGGTTTCAATTCCCTTAGCTTCGTAAATGGGATCTATTTGGTCGGGTGATTCATACATATAGCCTACATATCTTTTTTTTGTCTGCAAGATGCATGGTTGGTAAATTTTTTCTAATTTTAACTTTACTGGGTCGGGGTTGTCATTTGTGATAGCATCAGCAATTTTCTTGCCAATTTCAAAGGCTTCTTCTTTCGTCTTACCAGGTATCATAACGAATAACGAATCTGTGTCTCCATAGACGACCTATATTAACGAGAACTAATTAGTATAAATGGCCAATTTGCATTTCCGTTAAACTTTGAAATAACATTAACTTTAGACTGTAATAATTGTTACTTAAATCCTTTAAACAATAAGCAATAAAAATCCTTTAAAATTAAATACTTTAAGTAATATAAATACATCTCAGATCTATATCAGTAATACCTTTCCACCCCATTCCGATGTAGTCTCCACCATAGCTATCGCCCTTTGAAGTGTTTCCCTGGCTTTACTTAGAATACTATCCATTATTTCTACACAAGACATTCTTCCACTAAAACTTGCTGCTGTATAACCAAATGTTACATTTGCAATTAGTTTCAATCCCAACTGTCTGTTATGTAACACTTTTTGAAGATTTTCATTACCTTTATTCTGTTTCATGGCACTTTTTACCATTAATCTAGTATTTAGTATTTCTTTAAGCATTCGAGGTAAGATACCTTCGCGTACCTCCTTCTTAACAAAAGCTACACCACAAGGTGCAAAATTGAGCAAATCTTTTTTTACGAGCATTTCTGTTAATTTTCTGGGCACCTTCAGTTGCGTAGAACCAAATTCAAATGGCAAATCTGTACCGAGAGAACTAACTCTTCCTAAACATGTAGTAAAACAATAGTTATATGCTATTATAATTGATGGATATAAGCTTTGAAAGTCCAGTACTATAACAGGATCATTGTAAAGTTTCGACTCTGGTTCCATTATCAGAGGTACAAATTCCGGAGCCTTCATATGAGCCCTTTGGTTAACGTTCGGAGATACTGGTAGATAATTCAAAGGTTTAGCTAATCGAAGCATCATCGATTCTACCCGAAATTGCGAACCTCTTGATAATACTTCGTAAAACATAATTCCAAATAATTTAGCTAACTCAGATGTTCTATTAATAAAATCAAGCTTTTGGAATAATTCTAAAATAGTATCAACCCTCAATAGATAGTAGTTAATCACGCGGTGTCTAAAATGGTTCGTTTTGTGATCCCACCAAAATGAAAGCGTCCGAAACGAAAACTGTGGAACTCTCTTATGGAGTATATGATAAACTATTGATTCAAATGTGTAACTCTGTAATGCGATTTCATGTCTCATCAACCTCCAAGCGTCCAAAACAATTCTTCCAGTGATGTCGCTTTCAAGCTCATATTTTGATGGTTTGATTTTGCTTTTACCATATTTATTGATTTGGCTGCGTCCTAACAATGGTATTAAATTTAAAGATAATGTAAAACCTCTGTCAACTAAATATCCCCACGAGAGCATCTGAATTTCATAGCCAGTTAGAATATCAGGATCCCAATATTTAACTTTATTTAGGAACAATGATATAACATCTTCTTCTGTATCAGCAAGAATAATATCGCAATTTATATTAATACCATCCAACAAATGGTTATTGTTTTGATCCCACGATAATGGTAAACGATTTAGTGCTATAATACCTTTAGCACTAGGCTGTTTTTCTTGAGTATCAGGAACATCATTTAATATTGAATAAAATATGGCGCATATAGCATCATATTCTGGATCAGGTTTAAAATTACCTCTGGTGCGAACATGTAACTCCATAACCATGGTTGTTAAATATTGATGTTCAGATACAGCTCGAGCTGCTTGAAAATCATGAACCGAGTTGTCAAAGCCAAAACTATTAGACTGTGTAACTCCACTTATCTGACACGATTTGTTTGTTTCAGTTATTACATCTTGTACTTTTTGAAACTTACTTGAACTAATAACTTCATCAGGAGATATTGGTGTGCATGGTGTTAAACTTATTGGAACATCAGAATCTTCATCGCCATCACATCCAGAACTATTTGACATTAAGATTTTAGTTTTTTTAAATTTAACTTCACGACATTTAGAAGAGTATTCTTGTATTTTGGTATCTTGTAACCATTTTTTAAGTTCACATGCTGAAGGTGGCTGTTTTAGAGGTTTCAGAAGTACATTGCGATTACAACATTGAGTTAGTTTAATATTTTTAATACTGTTTGAATTCAACGTTAATTTGTTCTGAAATGTAAATAATTTTCTGCACATGTTCAGAACGTCGTGCTCAGTTTCAAATTCCTGTAAGTGTACATTACATTTGCTTGCAATTCTTAATGTTCTATAACCAATTTCAATAGGGCCTGTATAGTCATTTATATTACTGTAGAAAGGTTCTTGACACTTGATGCGTGATATATTTTTTTCTGAAAGATAGCTTTCTATATCACTTATTGAAGGTGCTTTTAACATAGGCATCATAGAGATGACTTTATCGCTAGGAGCAACTTTCTTATCTTCAGTGGTTGGGGAATCATAAGGATTATTTTGCAATGGATGAATTTCTGCATTTGAAATTTCAATCATTGATGGTGCTTGTTGATTCACGGTAGGTGATTTTAAATTAGTAAAACTGTTTGGTGTACACACAAATGAACAACCCTCTTTTGCTAAATAATTTGTATCCAAATCATATTTTGCAGCAACTGATATATCTTGCTCTTCTAGACATATTTTTGATAAATCATGCTTTCCCAAAAATGTTTTCTGAACATTTTCTTGAGAAAACACCTCTGAATCACCATTATTAATTTGATAGGCCACTGGAATAGAATGGTTAGCCTCTGTTTTAACTACATATTTAAATTTTTCGTTGACGCAATGTCTCGGAGAATAAGAACATGCCGTATATTCATCTGTCGTGGTAAAATCTGGATTAAAATTTATTCTTTTTCTGTAGCTTTGTAATTGAGCATGTAATCGTTTCTTGGGTGTACTGATGTTTTGATTTCCCTGAAAACTATATTATCAGAGTGGATAATAACTTATTTTTTACTTTACTAAAACATAGTTATGTAAAATGATTACTTTCCATATCAATTTTCATTGATACAAATCATAAAGTTACATTTTAAAATATTACTTACAGTTGATCCGTTTTTTCTATAAAATAAAACTAATTATTTCGATAAATAAAAACATTATAATACAAACCTTCATTTAATTTCCTCAATGGTTTTGGAGACTCAGTAACACATATATTTAAAGGAATATATTTGGAAACTTTAATTTTAGAAGATTCTTCCATAATTAAATCATCTTCAGAGGAAGAATCATCAGCTGTACCGTCGCAATTCAAATAATTCCTACTATTTATGGGTAATTTAAATATGTTATGAAGACTATTTGCTAAAATAACAAATTAATTTTGGTTAGTTACTTGTAATTGTTTATAAGAACTATTTTATAGTTAATTATGCTGTTATAGATAGAAAAGGTGTGTAAAAAAAACATATTATATACTTTTTCAGTCATCATTTCATTTGTTTATTATTAACTATATTTATAAAATAACTAATTAATGATTCCAACATACATTTAGTTATCAAAATTAGTATAGCTTTAATTGGAATTACTTTTTAAATATAGCTATGTTGAGATAGAAGTATAGCTATATTAAATACCCTTACCTGTATATTTATCGTGAATCAGAAATTTTAATCCTGCTAAAGAGTTTAGATTTATTGCATTATAAACCATAGAATCATATTTTGTTATGTAAGCATATTTTTTACTTTTATATTTTAATGTAGTTATCTTAGTTGCAGTTGCGTTTTTTATTGCTTTGTTATTGGGAAGTGTTGATTTTGTTATGTGTTCTGTATTAGTCCTTTTTTTGCTCCCTGTAGTTTTACTTTCATAATAAGTTTTTGAGTAATCATATATTTGTTTAAATGTTGAAATTGTAATCTATAATTAAATAACAAATATTATTAAATTACTATATTTAGCAAAGTGATTGAGTTAAGAATTAAGTTAAATATAATTTTTGACATACCTGAGGGCTATTAAATTCATCATCTGATGTATCCCATTGACCATCTATTTGTGGTATTATATTTTTATTCTTTAAGTCATTATCATCTTCATCTGAATAACTGTACAGATCCATGTCCTTAAGAATTCCACATTGATTTGTTATGGATGCTAGAGACATACTCAAATCATCTTCATGTGTATCATCCATTTGGTCCTCATTTATTTCTTGTGAGAGAATGCTGCCTTGCTCGAGTTCTTCTTGTTCCTATAGTTTAGGACATATTAAAATGTATAAATTATAATGCAAGAATTAATACCTTTTCCTCAGCTA
Source organism: Rhynchophorus ferrugineus (assembly GCF_030347505.1). NCBI lineage: Eukaryota > Metazoa > Arthropoda > Insecta > Coleoptera > Curculionidae > Rhynchophorus > Rhynchophorus ferrugineus. The sequence goes on along the minus strand of NW_027472581.1, from coordinate 53,638,179 downwards.
GGTCTTCTAAAACCTCTAAAAAAACCTGTGCATCTTCATCAACAGTCATGTTAAAGTTTTCTGGTGTCATTGTATAATTTAACATACTAGTAGATTTATTAAGAGTGTCATCTAATGATAATTCCAAGCTTGATGGTGTATGGATATCAATAACTGACGCATCTTTTAGATAAATATCACTTGGAGTCTCTGCAGGATATACTGACACTTCCAAATCAGCTTTAGATGTTTTCTCCTCACTTGATAAAACAGCTAATCTGTTACATAGTGCTTCTTTAAATATAAAATGTGTTTTTGTGGGTTCTATGTTAAAGTTGCTAAGCTCCAAAAAATCTCCTAACTGTGAATCTTCATTTTTATTACGTAACCTTTGTTTCTCATCTTCCCATAATGCGGCAATGCCTGGATTTGTGCCCAATTTGCCATTAATAATGTCTTTTCGATTAAGGATACAATTAGCATCAACATCACCCTCTAATTTACATACTGTAATCTTCTCAATGTTTGGTGGGAGATTATTTCCATCTATGTTATTATGAGCCCCTCTATATTTTATATCTGATATTAACATTTTGCTCATTCCATGAAGGTTGTAATCTATCATAAATTGCAAGGTATAGTTAATATGAGCTTCATGAGGCTGATATATATGACCCAAAATAGATTTATTAATAAGTAAATTGCTGACAGTTGTAACTAACATAGGATTATATAAGAATATTTTTAAAAATTGGTGTTTCTTTGCATGATATCCGTACATTGGTCTATAAATAATTTGTATATAATTATGAATTAGTCATGTATATAAATTTAACATACATGCCAGACACTAAACATATTTTGTAAACATGCTGTGTTGATGAACTTGCTTGATTTAATGATACATTTACAGCTTTATCAATGCTTGATGCTAACTGATATATAAAGGTTTCTACAGTAGAAGTCCCATCATAAGGTATGTACAAGTATGGAAAAACTCCATGGATATGTACACATATTTTGTTACCTAAAATATTACTTTATAGCTTATTTATTTACATATTAACCGCCAACTGTACCATTTTCATCTGAACCAAAACAGCGTAACACAGGGACTTGATTTATTGAGGTGCCTCTAAACTCCGAGTAGGTTACATCCAATTCCGGAATAGGGGTACTTAAATAGTAATCTATTACAACAATTCTTATAGTACTTACCATTTTTAAATGCTAATATTTTTTAATGGCTAGAACTATTAAGAAAACTTAGCGTGAAAAATATTATAGGTTATATAGCCAAAATAGATAATAGCGTTGTGAACTATCGAATGAAAACAGTCGATAGTCTGAAAAAATTTGAACCATTCCAATGATAGATAATTGTTGTGTTATTTGTGGATTTTAAGCTAACATGGCGTATTCTATAAATATATAGTGGTCAAATATTTTTGTCTGTATTTTAATAGTATTTAGAAAATAAGGAAAATATAATAAAACTTTAAGATAATTTTTTTTAGATTTTAGAAGGGAAGAACCTTTAATATTCAAAGGATTTAAACAAAAATTAAAAGAGTGACAATATTAAGAAAGTTAATTAAAAAGAGTTAATTTAAATAGAGTTAATAAGAAATAAATTATTAATATGAAAAATGAGAAATAGAAAATGTAAAATGAAATGCTGTAAAAAGTAATAAATACATAATTTATTATTAAGTTAACTTAATATAATGTTAAATTAAACTCCTATGCAGTTCAATAAGGTAAATCATTTAATTTCATTTTACTTCGATTAACGACAGAAACAAATTATTTCATTACATAGTAAAAATTATTATTCAACATCCGATAGTCAATTTCATTCCATCAATACATTTCATAAGTATAACTAAATATCTAATTTTGTTAGGTTGTTTAATTAAGTAAGTAATTAAGTTGATAAAGATTGATACTGTATTTGTCTAATATTATATATGTCTAATATCTTTTAAATTAATATTATTTAAATTATTACATAGTGCGTTGTTGATATTCTAAGTTATTAATTGAAATTATGAGATTAATTGTTAAATATTTGTTAAACAGCTTTATTGCTTTAATATATCTGTTTAAACTTTTGAAGACTCTATAGACGAAATAAAATGAATGATCAATATACAAAAACGTGGTTTTCTTCTTGATTGACACTTTGTCTCAATTTGTTTAAATTAAAGGCGTTTATTCGATAAAAAAAACTGGTTTATTCGTCCGACATGCAAGACCAGACCATGTGTCAGTGTCAATCTATATCCAAGGGAGACTATTATGGAACCATTCCGTGGTGTTGACATCGCTTATTTATGCTCACTTAGTATCTGATTGTTGCACAGGGATTGGATATTGGTTTTAAATGCTAACACGGCCATCCTGCAAACTGGAGCGTCCTAGCACCATATCTCAAAAAAGAAAAAATTGCTTAGAAATCAATTATTATTAATAATGGCACTGAAATATCTGAAATGAAATAAGTTTGGAAATAAAATGTTATCAATAATAATACATTTGCTGGAAAATCTGAAATGAAATATTCCTAATAATCAAATGTTATAAATAATGGTACAAGTGCTGTCTGAAAATAAATTTCTCTAAAAACCAATTGTTTTTTTAATAACAATACAAGAGCTGAAAAAAAATTGAATGAAATACGTCTAAAAATCAAATGTTGTAGTACGAGAGCTGGAAAATCTGAAAAGATATTTGCCTAAAAAAATGAATTGTTCTTAATAACAGACAAGAGAGAAATAAAATATGAAATAAAATATATGTTTAAAAATCAAATATTGTCAATAATAGCACGAGAGCTGCAAAATCTGAAAATAAAATTGCCTAAAATATGAATAACTTAATAAGAGTACAAGAGCAAAATAAAATGTGAAATAAAATATATTTAAAAATCAAATATTGTCAATAATAGTACGAAAGCTGGAAAATCTGAAAAGGAATTTGCCTGAAAAATTAATTGTTCTTAATAACAGTACAAGAGTTGTTTAAAAATCAAATTTTGCCAATAATAGTTTGAGAGCTGAGAAATATGTAATTAAATGTTCGTAATAATCAAATTTTATAGAAATAGTACAACTGCTGAAAACTCTGAAAATAAATTTGAATAAAAATCAATGCTGTTGATATTAACAACAACGTTATAGTGAATAGCAGAATTTTTCCATTGTATTTGCAAATAATTTCTATAATGGATGTACCCGCTCTTTTTAATCTATATATTCTAACCTTTATTTTTTTTTTATTTTTTTTTTGATTCTACATCGTGTCCACCAGAAGTACTGCCTCTCACACAATTTAACTAGCGGTCCTCCTACCCTGGAAGTTTCAACAGAGGTACTCCCTCTCAATAATTTTTTTACCAGGTTTGAAACTTTCACCAGAGGTACTCCCTCTCACACAATTTAACTAGTGGTCCTCCCGCCCTAGAAGTTTTAACAGAGGTACTCCCTCTCAATACTTTTTTTAACAGCGGTACTGCCGCTCTGAAACCTCCACCAGATGTACTGCATCTCATACAATTTAACTAGCGGTTCTCCCGCCCTGGAAGTTTCAACAGAGGTACTCCCTCTCAATTTTTTCTTAAAATTTGGGAAATACATGCTGATGTATAAATCCCATTCATCATCGCCCTGATTGTGCACCAGCAAGCACAACAGAACGATAGCAATAAACCAATTTGCAAATTAAGACTGTACCAAGCATATCCAATGTAAGATGCAATTAATAATAAAAAAAATTAATTTATGATATTATTCCAAATGTATTTTGAAATAAATTTGATAAAAAATTTAATTATTGATATTATTTTATTGTATAGTGACAAACGCGTCCAAGTTAAATTTAAACATTGTTTTTTTTTTGAAATGTTATAAAAACCAACGATTATTTATAGATACCAGTGGTGACATTTTCTACTGATACTGATCGGTCAAGATCGAAATGATAAAAAAATATAGACAGAACAGACAATTTACATGAATTACTCTTTTTTTGTGCAATTAAAAATAAAAATGTAATACCGTCTATAGTAGAAACTCCAAATTGTATTATGATACATAATTTAATAATATTATTAATAATACATAACACATAATTCCCAAATATTACTATTGTATTATATATAATTCTATATTATCTGTTTCTGTTTTCTGTATATGTTAAGTGTTCTGCAAGAACAGTAAGTCAGAAGTGTTCTGTATTTCTGTAACGGTTACCTACGTTAAATTTTGATGAAAAAATTATTAAAAGACTAATAATTCTTAAATCATGTAAAACGCCAAAGAACTAACGAGGATAAAATGTTAACAGATAATTTAACTTGTCAGTATTTAGTACGACGGTGCAGAAGATATTTGCGCGTTACTGTATACTATGTAAAATCTGTATTTAAGTTATCAATGTTTAACTTTCCATTGAAATTCATTTTTGTGAAATTAATTAGCTAAATTGCTTAAGATCCGTTCAGCTATTCTGCTAATATATTGAAATGTAAGTTATAATAATAAAGAGGCATTTAATAAATCAAAATAAAAAAAATTAAAATATCATAAAATACCATAGCTTTATCAAGCTTTATTTCTCTTTTTATGTAAACATTTAGGTCAACGGTCATGTTGCTCGAGAGCTGCAACGATTATATAATTTTTACTAAGCACATAGTGTTGATTTGGTAAAATAATTTTTATTGGATTTAGTCAAAATCATTAAAGTACGTTGAAAACCAGATAGATAATTAAACGTATGAAATTAAATCTTTTTGCGGCCTCAACCGACTCCCACGTTCAAATGTATGCTTCCTTGGCCGCCACTGCGTGGTATACAATGCTGGCGATGATCGAGCCATGATCCAACACCCGCAGCATAGCTCCAATTTAATCCAAATTGAAACAAAGCTAAACAACAGCCGGCAGATATTTGATTTCAAATAATTTTCTTTCCTTCTTTATTTCTTAGAGAAATCTGCGGTAAACTGAAAACAGTGCGCATCACATGTTCAAACTGTTTAAGAAAATACGGAACTTCAGAAATCATACACTTTCTTAGAGTCTCTGGAAGAGTACCTGTTGACGTAGTTGACTGTCGAATGTTATTGCAACCACCGTTATACCACCCTGTATATATCAAGAGAGTGATCATTATAATACTTTTGTTGAATATATGCATTTTACTCGTCAAAAAATAAAATTATTTCGTGCAACTGATAATATATTTGTGGCATTGAGTGGCGATGAGATGTAATTTCACTTTTTCATGTTCCAGGAAAATGCAAAAAGTTATAGATGTAAATAGTGCTGCTCTATCTGTTATAATTCTTCATGGCGTTTTGTATTCCTTTTAGTATTATGTAGAGAATTGTCTGTCTTTGTTGCGTTTGTAGTCTTGTTTATAATGATATATAGCCGAAATTATTTTTATGCATCCGTTATAATCAGAACTTGAGTATAATCCTTGCTTTTTGATCGAAGAACCTCATTAATCAATATGTCAAGAATATCAACAGGTATTTCACGATACACATAAAATACAATTCAGCTGTTGCGAATACATTTTAGGGAAACAAAATACGGCAATATTTAGATTATGTACTTTTTGTCATCATATAACTTGTCTATTAACCCCTTTCTGACCTACCATAACTTTCGGAATGTAAATAGGTCATACCTTGTTTCCAATCCATCTGCAGATTTATAATGATGACTTTTCGGTCTATGACGACATCCATTTACTGGAGCAATGCGTTATCGTTCACAATTAATACATAAAAATATCAATTTAGACTGCCCGTAAGACCGCAATAAGTTCAGAGGTGCCTAGATTGAATACCGTTTCTGTTTCTAGACCTGATAGTAACTGCATGGTCGGCTTTATTTGCCAATCGAGCTTTCGGATATAATTTTTTTCTAATGAAATATATTTCTGCGCCACTGTCATCAATATAATTAAATATTAATATCTTGTTTTTACACAATAAAGTACTAATAGGGGATTTATTGAGATTGTCTGTCTTATTTAGAGATAGAATTTTTCTTCTTTTTTACAATTTTTAGATCAACATCATCAACAACAACCAACAATTATTTTCCGTGTGGCCTAGTTTATTGCAATTGGTACAGATAGGTAAAATGGACTTAGCTTAACTGCTCTTATTATCAGAACTATTGATATTCTCGAACTTTATCTTTTTATTTAGAGTGCATTCCTTCTGCCGATGACCCGTTTTTTCATATTTTAAACACGTACCTCTAAATTGCTTAATAGGAAGATCGGGTTGGCGTTCTTATGGTCGTAGTATTTTAGGAAAATCGGAAGAAAATTGCATTGGTCGCTCCTCTTATTTCCGACCGTCGAACTCCCTTAAATTTTTTTTTGAACTTCTCGCTCGTTGCCAGTATTTCGAAGCCGTATTGTCGCTCCACCTTCAATATTCGGGAGGAGGAGGGAATTTTTGAATTCCGTAGTCACTAAGAGATGAACAGTCTCGGTAGCGTCTCTGCATTATATGCAAGTTCATCTGGAGATTCTGGAGACAGAAAACGTAACAATGAGATCTTTACAAAATTTGTCCCATGTTCGTCTAATTGGTCGCCATTCACAACAGTAATAATGCCGCGGCCATTAAGTGATTCGCCAGCCTTAACTATCATAATGCTATCACTTACCCCTCATTTGGGGTTTTCGTTCATTCGTTCGTTCTTTATATCTTTTTATTTATAATTAATTACATATCCAAACCATTCCCAATACAATCCAAGCTGTTATTATATGGATCAAATTGTGACAGCATGCTTGACGTCACAGCTTGTGCACTGGAAGCACCACATCAGAAAGGTTACCACGCCAAACTAGATTTTTACACTATTTGTAGCTTCTGTCCTGGTAAGATGACAAGCTAGTTTTTACACTGTCGGATTTTACCATTTTTGAAGTCCATGGTCCATCGACTACTTTGTCACTGTCAAAACTTATGTCAGTAGGGTCGCTCCTTTCTAACTCGCTGTTATTTTCCATTGCTGTCAACACTTATGTCAATAGCGTCGCCCTTTTTTAACTCACTGGTATTTTCCATTTCCGCAATATTTATAATACACATACTTGAGTTGATCTAACAACTACATACAGCTTTATTTGCAGTTACCAGCCCAACTGCAGTAGTTGACGTTGTCACCGTAGCTTGTCTTTGACTTAACCATGAAATTGCCCCTCCAGAATACTTTATGACAACTCCGGATGTTGATCGACCTGTTTTTAAGCATCCTCTGAAATCTGTATCACTGTAGCACTCTAAGCTAACACTTTCTGGATTCGACCTGTACGTGATTCCGTAATTAGTTGTCCCTGACTGTAGGCCAGATCTGGTCTAGTTCCAAGCATTAGATATCTTAATGCGCCGATTGCTTTTCTGTATGGAAACTCCTGCTTTGCATTATCTTCTTTCCCTGATTGTGAGGTTTCTCCACACTTCAACATTGGAGTAGACACTGCTTTGCACTCTTCCATTTAACACAATCTTTATGCTTGATTTCATCCTCATAAGTCTTAGAAACTTCGTTTGTGTTGACTAAACTCTCTGCTATTAGAATATCATTCAAAGACTGATGCTTTTTCAAAGTTGAATGATCTCTTAGCCTATTTCTTACCCTATTCTTGAAGCTTTCAAACATCTTCACAGAAATTTTCTTCTGAACAGTTTTCAATGGTCCTCGTCGCTGTCTCTCTTACCACCTTGTGACTCATCATTAACAGTTTCATCTTCCATTTTCACGTATTGAAGTGGTAGTTTAATATGTTCATTGCAGCATCCAGGTTTCCTTTCAAATCGTACATCTCTAGACAAAATGATGCTTTGATCTTTTTAAATCCAAATTCTAAACCGTTCATCACCATCATATCCTATAAGGCGCAGGGATATGGACATAACACGTTAACCAATGATCCTTAGATCTTTGGTTCGCGACTTCTTTCCATTCTACAATTCATAAAGACTAGCACAATCTACATATGATATTCCCGTTCTTTTCAGAATATATATGGCGGTGTTAACTAACTCAGCCCATAATCCAGCTGGATAGGTCTTTTTTTGAGGTCCTGGCCATTTCAACTGCAGTTCTATTGTCTCGTGCGCAAATTCCATTCTGCTCAGGAGCACAGGGTGCCGTCAACCTTTGTGTAACTCTGTTTTTTCGTAAGATTGATATAACCTCTCCATTGTCACTCCTTGCAATTATTACTCAGCACCTCTTTTACTAAATGTTCCAATATCTTTGTGTGCCTTAGAAAGTCCTTCAGTGCTTCAATTACCTTTGACTTTTGTGCAATAAAATAACCATACTTAAATTTTGTAAAACTATCCTTAAACAAAACAAAGTAACGGTTCTTTCCAACCGACTCATCAAAAGGTCCATACACATCTGTTCATTTAGTTAGTTCACCTGGAGTTTTTGACTTCTCTGTTGTACCAAATGGTAAACGATGTGCCTTTCCATATGTTCATGGTTCACAGATTTCTACTTTATCTATCTTGACATAAATACAAAAATCCCTCTTGATTTCCATCTTGATTTCACATGACGTTTATCTTGATGACCCCATCGCTTATGATACAACTGTAACATATCAGATCTGCCCTTGACAACAGAATATACATCAACTTTCTATTCAGATATTAATGGTTTAATGGCTGCTTTGTACAGAGTACCATTTACTGTATGGAAACCACATCATTTCAATTGACCCGAAATCCTTCAATGTTATTTTTTCACATCTGTTTTTAACTGTTGATGAGAATCGAAATGTTCCTTTTTCATAAGCATCTAAAAATTCTTTTCCGGTACCTTTAATGCATTGTGGTTGACTAAATGCTTCATAGTTGACAAAATAATATGAGCTACTTGTCACAAGTTTTATAGCCCCATTGTCAATCCACCAATTGTTTTCATCTACCTCTCCAGAAAAAAATCTTATCACATGTCTTTAATAGTGCTGTATTTGTCTCCACTTTTTTCCTTGTACAATGTTGCATTCTTAGTCGGTCGTCCATCAGCAATCAACTTTTGACACTGTCGAATCCAATGGCAGGGTTGTTTGCAATAGTTACAATTATTTTTGCCCTTAAACTTATTTCTAATTGTTTTACTCTGATTTATTTTACTTGATTTTACCACTAAAACTTCCTGTTCAACTTTTACATCATTGACTTTGGTAAAATTTATGTAAAGTTGTTCTTTTAGCTCTTCGAATGTTATTGCTTGTTAATAACATCCAACTTGATTTGAAAGTTTCAAAGTTTGCTGATAAAATATTTAATACTTTACATACTAACATTAAATCACAACATTAACATAATTTTAGTTTTTCCAACCAAACGCAAAAAAGTCGGTACATATTTTAAATAACTGATCCTTGGACGATGTTTCAATGTCTCTCACATTTCATAAGCCGTCTCTTTTCCGCATCCGGATTGCCCATAAATAAATTTGTAAGAATTGCACTTGATCTGCACCTGGGTAATAGTAATAGTGCTGGTAAGTGTGGTAAGTCATAAATATGCCCTTCAATTTTCGATCTGCAGTTGTTAATTTGTTAAGATTTTGTTAACTTAATTTTGATACAAATTTAAATGTTACCAAAAAACCTTCATAGTATATTACCTTGAAACTGGCTACGTAAGTGTTGTGGATAATATGCGCTGCGCCAATTGACTTTCTTTGGAAACAACTATTATATTTTTAATTTTTGGCTAAGATGTGGTTAGAATCATTTTCTTACCCCAGAAATTAATTAGTCTAATGGATCTAGTGGAAGGATCAATTTTGGCAATTTTAACTTTTCATTGACACAACATAACCCAGTAGATACCCGTTTTAATGACCTACAATATTGACAAATGATTGATATTTATCCAAATGAAAATTGTATCCATCAAAATCTATTTCCGCGCGGCAATGAAATGCTACTCGTTTCTAGATCACTGCATCTACAAATAGGCTGGATGACTGTAATAAAGAATCACAAAACTATCGATTTATAATAATAATAATAATAATATACTGTAACGACCTTGAGGCATGTAGAATTTTACATCGTGGAATAACAGTCTACAATATACTCAGAAATATAATCCCAGATGTTGAACACGGGCGGGGTATCAGCAGCGCCAACTAGTACACGATAACGAATATCTGGCAACCCCGAGACGATTAACTGGGATATTATTGAAGAGTACTTCGATTTGTTCGACGAAGTTTGGCACGACGGCCTAATATACAAAGCGATCGAAGCAGGTTTACCCGACGACCCGATAACTTTAGTGCGTTCCTTTTTGTCGGAGGGGTCCTTTCACGTAAAGATCGCTAATACACTCTTCAGTCCTAAATCAGTCAAAGAAGGAGCCTTCTAAGGTTCCCCATAAGACCCAGCATTATTCTTACCTTCTTATGTCAGACATTCTAATGAAGAAAGATGTTGAAACCGTCCAATATGCGGTTTACACAGCTTTCTTTACCAGTTCTCGTTCTGTGAGAAAAAAGTGCTCAGAGAAAGCTTCAAATTTAATTAAATGCTACGGTCCAAAGGTTATATTTCTGGAGGTTGCAAATCAACCCCCAAAAAACCCAGGCCATAATATTTCAAAATCAGTGAGACGCCATATATCTATAAAGCCACATATCTCGGCCTAATATTTGACCGTAGATTTCTATGGTCAACACAGATATATAAAGTGCTTAACCCTCTCATCCCTAGAAAAAAGTAAAATTGTCTCCGATGATTAGCGTTTTGCTTTACAAGTTGCTTGTCAGATCCGTCATGTTATATGGATCTAACACTTAGTATCGGTTTGTAAGGCCGGAACTACTTCTCAGTCAAACTGACACACCAGAAATAAGACGGTTCGTTTTCTCCTTATAAAAGAAATTCGACGCAAACTTAGCTCTCTCCAAAAATTCCCACATCAGATCCCTGTCAAAGGCGTTCCCAATCCGGTAACCCCGAAGACTATCCCCGTAAAAGCGGTTTTCCAAGCCGCCTAAGGTTCTCGTACACCAAATAAAGCTTCTTCACGGGCAATCCTCTCTTATAAATTAGTACTTCGAATCACACTCGTTATGATTTTACCAGAAATAAAGACACAAAATTTCAAAATTCTCCAAGTCAATGAAGTCAAACACCTTGTTACTTGTCGTTTTCTAACCATCATTTCCTTCTTCCAATATTTAAACTTTTTAGCGCGCCTCGATTTTATTTCGATTATTTATCTTATATTTTATAGTTAAAAAATTGGGTTTGTACAACCAACGGAAAGAAGAAATAATAAATGCAGGTAATAACTCAAGAGTACCGAATAATAACACATCCGCCAGTTGGGCCAATATTAGCCCTATATTAGCCAAATCAAAATTGCATCGATGGCAAATCTACTGAAAAATTTTATGATGATAATTTGAAGAGACAGATGCAAATGTATTTTACAATCATTTTACATAGTTTATAGTAATTATAACATATTGAGTTAATTTTAATAGTACTTTTAAAATGTTACAATCATGTGCAACTACAATACTGCCTCAAGTACTTTAAAAAATCTCTATTTAGACATGCTTTAACATGTCAAGTTCTCCTATGAATTCTCAAAGTAAACTTCTGTTTAGCTTCTTTTATTTGACTTGACTTCAGTGACAACATTTGATTCATACCTTCATAGCACATACATACCAAGATTTAAAACTCGATAAAATCACATTGTTCAATCAAATATGTGTCACTGATCTTTAACTTGGTGAAGTATAGTCCATAAAACTATTTGATGTACAAGAAATTAGCTATTTAATATTGGTATCTCGTAATCTAATCATGACGAAATTCGATAGACACTTGTTCAAAGTTTAAATTTAATTAATAGTTTTCTTTGTATATTGAGAATATCGAGATATATCGTTCAGTGAGTTAAATTCGAAGCCAATTTACTTTTGCCTAGTTGGCATTCGAATCTTGTAGAGACATATACTGACTCATATATACAAAAACAAATAAATGAGGCCTAACCTCAAATATTATGAATAGTGTTATTAACCTTGATATTAAGTTAATTATACTTTAGACATAATTGAAGGTACTTAGAATAGTAAATACTTACATTAGGATGATCTTGTTACTGCGAATAAGATTCCGAGATTCAAATTAGATGTTGCCGGTACCAACTTCAAATTAGTCAGTTGATAGTGGTTAAAACAATATTGTAAATAGATAAATAGATTTGGATAGGAATTGAGCTGAATTGTGTGTATATAGCAGAATATGAAATACGTGTAGTAGAGAGGTTAAATGTGATTTTTGTTAACTTTTATTTAGTTATTACAAGGATTATAATGTACATATTTTATTTTAACGTGTTTCTTTTGTGTTAAAAATCTAAATTTGATTATTTTTTACTTTTTAGTGAGTTACTTATTTATTTTTTGATGTCGGTTGAATTTACCCGGTGTTACCTAGTCGGTGTTAGATATTTACTTAATAAATTATGCAGTTATTTTATTAAGTTTTAAAATCGATAGCAATGGATAGCAGCCCAAGTAAAAGTGCAGCTCGTATGAGGAAAAATAGGAAGAAAGGAACAATGATTGAAAATAAGGAACGCTTTAGGCCCCAGGGTCCGCTACCTAGTCAGCTGATTTGATAAATGTTACAACCAAACTAGAGCAAAAAAGTTGGTGCCCCCGATGGGACTCAAACTCGCGACCTCCGTGTGTCAGCTTAATATTCCAAACATTATACCACAGAAACAGTTGCCTGCAGCATTTCTACGACTTCTCATATGATATGGTTAAAGAATGGCTTTTACACTGAACTACTTTCGTCGATTTTTTCGAACGAATTTCCATCACATCAGTTGAGAAATAATATTATACCCAAATATTTTATTATTTTAGATAAAAAAATATGTGAAAACGTACGTGCTTTTGAAATTTGAGGGATTCCCTCGATTTCCCCTCTTTTCCCCATTAGATCCTGACTTGGTTCAAATGAGATCACCTTGGAAGTGCGCTCTTTCGAATAAAAAGAGAATTTTCAAAGTCGGTCTATAATTGATGGAGAAATCAGCGAACATATATTAAAAAAATATATAGCCAAATATAGAACCGCCTCCTTTTTTTGAAGTCGGTTAATAATTTGTTTGGGTTTCTTAGCCATGTATAATTACATTGAAGACCGTGACACCATCGGTACATGATAGAATGTTTAATCATAACACACATTTATTAAAATGTGGTATAAATAAGACCTGCACCTATTCTATACTGTGCGATCAAAACAACTACCTCCCGTGAAGATTTGAAGCGCTTTAGCACGAATTTAAAATTTCACTATTTCAAACGTAAATTGTTCTTTCAGATTATAGTTTTTTTGAAGAAATAATTTTTATTCCCGGTAAAGTAAAAACGTATAATTGTTATAAAATATTAAAAAGAAAGTCATCTACCTTAGTTCATTGTGTTATGCTCGCTGCGGTTGTGTCTGGATGTGTTCAACAGTCTTTCCTTTAATATTTTTCATTTAAAGTTATTCAGTCAATACATATTATTGAGTTTATTCCATTCCGTTCCTTTCTACCATTCATGACGTCAATTACTGACATCCATTCATGACATTCATTCGTGATGTAAATTCATGACATACACCCATGACATCTATTCCTGACTTCCATTCTTGACGTCCATTATTGATACCAATAAACGGTTCACCCCTTTTTGAGTTTTAGCAAAACTAATAAACAGCAAATGCATTTCATACATATATAGAAGATATAGTTTCGTCAAATATGACAGATGTCAAATAATTTTTTAATCGTTTCTGTTTTCATAGATAAAATAACAAGTCACTTTTAAAATTTACATATAATTTTTTGCGCTAGAAACATTCATGGCTATACAAAAATTTACCAACCACTCTAAAGAAACGAACATTTATCTATATATTAGACTAAATTTTGTAATTCTATTATTATATAGTATTTATAAATAATATAATCAAAATATAGTGGGCATATTTAAGATATTTATAACAATTATAAACGAACCTAACTGTTAAATTCGGTGGTCATGAAATTTTCGTACTGAATATAACAGTTTTCCCTTTAGTATTTTTGAATTATTCAGTCAATACATACACCAGTTAAGGAGTTTATTCCATTTCATTTCTTTCTATCATTTATTACGTCAATTATTTACATCCCTTCATGACGTACATTCTTAACAAACAATTATGACATCCATTCATGACTTCCATTATTGACTTCCATTCATGAAATTTATTCGTAACGTAAATTCATGACAAACATTCATGACTTCCACTTTTGACGTCCATTTTTGATACCAATAATCAGTTAATCGGTTTTCGAGTTTCAGCGAAACTAACAAACAGAAATGCATTTTTATACATGTATAGAGAGATATTGTTCCGTCAAATATGACAGATGTCAAATAATCCTTTAATCGTTTCTATTTTCATAGTTAAAATAACAAGGGACTTTTAAAATTTACATATATTTTTTTGCGCTTGAAAAATTGACCAACCACTCCAAAGAAACGAACATTTATTTATATATTAGATTTAATTTTGTAATTACATTTTTATATAGTATTTATAAATAATATAGTTAAAATATATCGGGTATATTTAAGATATTTATACCAATTAATAACGAATCTAACTGTTAAATTCGGTGGTCATTAAATTTTCCTACTGAATATAGCAGTCTTCCCTTTAATATTTTTGAGTTATTCAGTCAATACATACACCGATTGAGCAGTTTATTCCATTCCATTCCTTTCTACCATTCATGACGTCAATTATAGACATCAATTCATGATATCCATTCATGACTTAAATTCATGACTTCTATTATTGACATTCATTCGTTACGTAAATTCATAATAAACGTTCATACATCTATTCTTGACTTCCACTCATGATGTCCATTTCTGATACCAATAATAATTTCAACCCTATTCGAGTTTTAGCGAAACTAACAAACAGAAATGCATTTTTATACATGAATAGAGGATATAGTTCCGTCATATATGACAGATGTTAAATAATTTTCTAATCGTTTTTATTTTCATAGTTAAAATAACAAGTGACTTTTAAAATTTGCATATAATTTTTTTGCGCTAGGAACATTCATGGCTCTACAAAAATTTACCAACAACTCCAAAGAAACGAGCATTTATTTTTATGTTAGATTTAATTTTGTAATTTTATTATTATATAGTATTTACAAATAATATAATCAAAATATATCGGGTATATTTATGACATTTAGAACAATTATTAACGAACCTAACTGTTAAATTCAGTGCTCATGAAATTTTCGTACTGAATATAGCAGTCTTTCCTTTAATATTTTTGAGATGTTTAGTCAATACATACACCAATTAAGGAGTCTATTAAATTCCATTCCTTTCAAACATTCATGTCGTCAATTATTGACCTCCATTCATGACGTACATTCTTAACAAACATTTATGATATTCATTCTGATTTCTATACTTGACATTCATTCGTGACGTAAATTCATGAGAAACACTCTTGACATCTATTCTTGACTTCCACACATGACGGCCATTTTTGATACCAATAATCATTTCAACCCTATTCGAGTTTCAGCGAAATTAACAAACAGAAATGCATTTTTATATAAGTATAGAAGATATAGTTCCGTCAAATATGACAGATGTCAAATAATTTTCTAATCGTTTCTATTTTCATAAGTAACAGAGTAACATTCAAGGCAATACAAAAATTTACCACTCTAAAGAAACGAACATTTATTTTTATGTTAGATTTAATTTTGTAATTGTATTATTATATAGTATTTATAAATAATACAATCAAAATATATCGGGTGTATTTATGATATTTAGAATAATTATTAAGGAACCTAACTTAAAAAATAAATTAAAAAATTTAAATTTCAGGTTAAATTCGGTGGTCATGAAATTTTCGTCCTGAATATAGCTGAATATGTCTTCCCTTTAATATTTTTCAATTATTGACCTCCATTCGTGGCGTACATTCTTAACAAACATTTGTGACATCCATTATTGATTTCCATTCAGGACGTTCATTGGTGACGTAAATTCATAACAAACATTCATGAATTCCACTCTTGACGTCTACATTTTAATACCAATAGTCAGATCATCTGTTTTCGAGTTTCAGCCGAACTAACAAACAGGAATGCATTTTTATACGTCTATAGAAGATATAGTTCCGTCAATTATGACAGATGTCAACTAATTCTTTAATCGTTTCTATTTTCATAGCTAAAGTAACAAGTGACTTTTAAAATTTACATATATTTTTTTGCGCTTGAAAAATTCATGGTTATACAAAAATTTACCAACCACTCCAAAGAAACGAACATTTATTCTTATATTGGACTTAGTTTTGTAATTGTATAATTATATAGTATTTATAAATAATATAATCAAAATATAGCGGGTTTATTTAAGATATATATAATTATTAACGAACCTAATTAGGTTCGAGTTTCAGCGAAATTAACAAACAGAAATGCATTTTTATACGTGTATGGAGGATATAGTTCCGTCAAACATGACAAATGCTAATTAATTTTGTAATAGTTTCTATTTTCATAGCTAAAATAACAACTGACTTTTGAAATTTACATATAATATTTTGCGCTTGAAACATTCATGGCTATACAAAAATTTACCAACCACTCCAAAGAAACGAACATTTATTTTAATATTAGACTTAATTTTGTAATTGCATTATTATATAGTATTTATAATCAATATAACAATTATTAACGAACCTAACTGTTAAATTCGGTGATCATGAAATTTTCGTACAGAATATTCTTCGTTAAGTTTCGTCTTCCCTTTAATATTTCTGAGTTATTCAGTCAATACATGCGCTTATTAAGGGATTTATTCCATTCCATTCCTTTCTACCGTTTATTACGTCATTTAGTGACATCCATTCATGACGTACATTCTTAAAAACATTTATATCACGCATTCTTGATTTCCATTCATGACTTCAATTGATTACTTCCATTCATGAAATTTATTCTTATCGTAAATTCATGACAAACATTCATGATATCTATTCATGACTTCCACTCTTGACGTCTATTTTTCACACCAATAATCAGCTCGTCAATTTTCGAGTTTCAGCGAAACCAACAAATAGTAATGCATTTTTATACACGTATAGAATATATGGTTCCGTCAAATATGACAGATGTCAAATAATTTTTTATCGTTTCTATTTTCATAGCTAAAATAACAAGTGACTTTTAAAATTCACATATAAATTTTTTCGCTAGAAACATTCATGGATATACAAAAATTGACCAACCACTGCATAGAAACGAACATTTATTTTTATATTAGACGTAATTTTGTAATCGTATTATTATATAGTATTTGTAAATAATATTATCAAAATATATCGGGTATATTTAAGATATTTTTAACAATTATTAACGAACCTAACTGTTAAATTCGGTGGTCATGAAATTTTCGTACTGAATATACCAATCTTCCCTTAAATATTTTTGAGTTACTCAGTCAATACATACACAAAATAAATAGTTTATTCCATTCCTTTCTACCATTTATGACGTCAATTTATGACAACCTTTATGACATCCATTCTTGACTTCCATTCATGACTTCCATTAATGACTTCCATTCATGATATTTATTCGTAACGTAAATTCATGACAAACATTCATGACTTCCACTCTTGACGTCAATTTTTGATACCAATAATCCGTTCATCTGTTTTCGAGTTTCAGCGAAACTAACACACAGAAATATATTTTTATACATGTATGCAAAATATAGTTTCGTCAAATATGACAGATGTCAACTAATTTTTAATCGTTTCTATATTCATAGCTAAAATAACAAGTGACTTTTAAAATTTAGATATAATTTTTTTTATATTATTTTATATTATATTAATTTATACAAAAATTTACCGACTACTCCAAACGAACGAACATTTATTTTTATATTAGAATTAATTTTGTAATTGTATAATTATATAGTATTTATAAATAATATAATCAAAATATATCGGGTATATTTAAAATATTTATAACAATTATTAAAGAACCTCACTGTTAAATTCGGTGGTTGTGACATTTTCCTACTTAAAATAACGGTCTTTTCTATAATATTTTTGAGTTATTGGGTCAATATACAGGCCAATTATGGAGCTAGTTTAGTTATCGAGATAGTTTTGTTATTTGACTTGAAGATTATTTTTACCTTATGGTGATGCTCCTCCGTTATATCTCAAATACCAGTTTGGGTTTCAACTATTTAAAAGTAGTGATTTTGAGAGTGACAAAGGTCAACCTTAATGAATAAAAAAGTCTGAAGACAAATTAATTGCAAAACTATTGAACGTGAAATTTGAAATTTATTTTTTATAAGCAAGGTTCTACCATGATACCTACGAACGGTAAATCGATCGAGTAAAATATGAGGGGCTTAAATTTAAATTAAATATTTTATAACTATTAAGTGATCTGTATGATTAATTTCAATACATAATGGCTAATCCACAATACTTTTCTGTCACTTCATCAATTGAATCACCCTCTATTCGAACGAGTGATCAACTGCCAAAATAACTGAAAACCCTCAAATGCCAGAATGGAACCTAGTTACAAACAAAAAACGCTTGAGAAGTCCGAAGGAACAAATCGTCCGAAAACAAACGAAAATCATTGATTATTGGCTTCAAAAACCAATTAAAATATATAACAATTTTAGTGCCCTGACAGAAGAGACAGAAGAGAACTAGAACCACAAAGAAAACCAATTGCAAGAACAAAATATTTAAATTCTTCATAAAAGGACTACATCACGCCACAGATTTAAACACAATTAATACAGCCCTAGCTGGACAAGGCTACGAAGTTGTCAATATACACAATATTAAGCATCATGCAACAAAAGAGCCACTGCCAATGTTTTATATTGATTTAATGCCAAAAGAAAATAATAAACATGTTTGTGAGATTAACTATTTGGGCCACAATGTTCTTAAATGTGAACCATAATACACAAAAAGAATCATCCCACAATGAGAAAGATGCTAAGCATATGGGTATACCAAAACATGCTGTCGCAAGTTATATAGATGTGTGAAATGCGACGACTGATCGCACGCACAAAATACTCACAAGAATCACAAAAACCACCCAGATGATAAAGCAAATGTAGGAATATCTATAATTATCCGTGAAAACATAAAACCCCGTGAAAGAGAGAAAATCAGCGTGGACTATTGTCAACCTCTCCCCAGGAGGTTGCGATCGTAGGGTGTTCAACATGATTGATACTCTGCGACCCCAATATGGGTGTGATGACTCCGAGGCCCCAGTCTGCCTCAGGGGGCTGTGGTTGCGGGGTGTAGACTTTGGTCTATGATCCGCGGCCATAGTACGGGTGTAACGATCCCGGGATCCTGTGATGTCCCCTGCGTGTTTTTTGTTTTTTCCTTTTTCAATATGGAGGTACACCATAGAGGTAATCTAGTTACGGTGCAGGGACTCGGATCCCCAGTACCGGCCGAGGGCGCGGGTGGTCGCGAAGGCCCCGCTTGTTATCCCGCGTTTGCGTAGCACTTCCGGTTGGTGACCGAACCGGAGTGCACGAACAGCTACTGGCTCCGGTTTTAAAAGACCCAGGACAGAGAAAATACAAACACACAGAATATAACTCCATGGATTTTGATAAGTACTTTGTAATCTCAACGACGATTCGCTGATGTGGCTATCGCCATTTGTAATACACAAATGCTTTGTAGCAGCTGTGGGTGAGCTTGAATCGGTCGGAACACTTAAAAACGGCACATTATTGGTTGTAACTGCAAATTACAGACAATCTGATAGAGTTATTAAAATAAAATGTTACATGATATAGACATAAATGTTACACCTCACCCCTCGCTAAATTTTTGCAAGTGAGTGATTTACAGTTAAGGCAATACCATGCGATGTTATCAGTGTCAAAGATTTGAACATATTTCTATGAATTGCACCACCTTTGAGCCAACCTGCCCATCATGCGGAAAAAGACCACATTACGAAACCACCTGCATACCACCGCCCATTTGCATCAATTGCAGACAGGAGCACTCTCCTAGATATAGGAGATGACCAATTTACAAAGCAGAGTTCACGATCCCGAAATTAAAAATAACTGAAAAAATCCCATATATTGCAGTAAAACAAAAAGTTCCAAAGCTAGTTGGAAATACACAGTTGAACTATGCGAATACAGTTAAAACGAAGAAAAGTTATGTATTCATTAAAAAGAAATCTGTTCTCCAAACACAAAAACCAACTACCTCCCTTACCCAACACCTAAACTCCTCTCGGACCCTTACCACTTCCCAGTCTTCTCAATCTTCTCGTTCTTCATCCTTAGATAAAAAGGATGGCCCGGTCTCCGGTAATAGTAAACCGCGCCCTGATTCTAAGGGGAGCAGAGATTCAACTAGCAGCACTTCTTATCATTCTCGCCCCCTTCACCTACTTTTCTTCCCTCAATAAGAAAAGTAGTAGAGGTTGTTCTAGTAGCCGCCATAAGAGTTAAAACATCAAAACACATACCTGGGGATTATATGGACTTAGACATTTTCTGATTAAAACCATGACATAAAAAATAATACAATGGAACCTGAACGATTTTAAACCCAAATTAAATGAACTAAAGTTGATAGCAAGTCTTCATAAACCATCAGCACTAGCTCTTCAAGAAACTAATTTTAGAATAGAGGACTTCCTTCAGTTTAGAGGTTTTCATGCAATTTTATGCCACCTTCATCTCTTCGGCGACTGCAAGCCGCTCTTGCATTGACTTGCGGCTTTGTTCAGCAACCTTAATGAGCAATGATGTCCGCTCCTGGGATTATACGCGAAAACAACCAACCACCTGTGCCATGGTGGAGTATTGAATGTAAGCGAGCCATAGAAAATAGAAGGCGGGCACTGAACAGATTCAAAAATCATCCATCTCTTGCAGCTGCCTGTTTAAGCCGGATGGAATTCATCAACAATTTAAATTCCCAAACTTATAGCTAAATTACCAATGATCGTTGAAGTGACACGTTTTATAGCGTGTACTAACAGCGCTAAGCAGTCACCTGTGTAAGCTAATGGAGCGCATAGTTAATAATAGACTCTCATATATCATACAAAACCCAGTCTGTTGAGTGAATATCAATAAGGCTTCGTCAAGGGTTTCTCCATTTTAGATCACTTAGTGGGTTTCGAAAGCGATATAGTTGAAGGATTCAATAACAGGCAGCATACTAAAGCAGTCTTTTTTGACCTAGAAAAAGCATTTGACTCCATCAAGATATCCACAATTCTGAATAAATTAGAAGAATGGAATCTAGGTGGTAATGCGTATCAATTTGTTTCATCCTAAGTGATCGAACTTTCAGGGTTAGAGCTAATGACAAGAACATCCTTTACACAAATAAATGGTGTATCTTAAGGCTCCAGCATAAGTTCAACCCTATTTTTAACTGCGTTTGACTCTACCAGAGAACACATACCTGGGCGAATCAAAGCACGATTTTTCGCTGATGACATTGTTATTTGTCATGCTCAACAGGATCAAAAAATAAGTCAGGAAATTCTGCAAAAATGCCTCGATACTCTCCATTCTTAAGCAAAACCAAAAGGCCTGATATCTCACCTGATAAATCGAATAGCGTGCACTACTGCAGAATAAAGAATTGTTAAAGAATGACAGCTTTGTCTATTGATGGCAATGACATAAACAACAAACCTGAGCATAAATTCCCGGGAATTATATTTGAATCAGGTCTCAGCTGGCTTTCTCACATCAATCATTCAATTCGATCCCTCGCCAACTTTCACTGGGGTGCTCATAGAATCACTCTCCTGAACATCTATAGAGCATTGATCTTGAGTAAGCTGGACTACGGCTGTCAGTGTTTCATTTCTGCGGCTCTCTCATATATAAACAGACTAAATTCATTCCAGAACACAGCACTAAGATTGCTCTAGGAGAATACCATACAAGTCCAATTGACAGTCTACTCCGTAAGGCGGAGATTTCTTCCCTAAACCCTAGACGAGAACTTTTGCTACTAAGGTACGCAGGCTCATTAAAACTCAAGCCGGGACTATCTCAGTATGGCTATTTTTTCTCCATTCACCGCAGTATTCAAATAAAAGGGCAAACATATAAAGGGTCTGGCTATTGCTTTCAGAAAATCTGCATTCTCTTATCATTGGAAATACCTACCATCTGTAAATTCATGAATAAATTGCCATCGATCTTTCAATCAGATTTCTTCCTAAGGATGCTCTTAGCTCTTTTGAACGCTCCCTTTTCAATTAATTGATCTATGAAAAATAACTTAAACCCCATGAGATTTACACAGAGGGATCTAAAGACGATGAATATATAGAAGTTGCATATTGCATATATAACATTGAAGGAAGAACATTATAAATTGCCCCCTTTGACGAGTGTTTTTACTGCAGAATTGCTGGCCATATATAAGGCTTTTAAATGCGTTCAAGACAGTCCAAATAGGATATCGGCGGTAATCATCACTGACTTTATGAGCTCTCTTGAGAGCTTAAAATCGGCACAGGCTTATCATCCACTGACAATGCACATTCGAGAATTAAACACTGCCGCTCGTAACAGAGGCAAGAATATTACCTACATGTGGCTATCATCCCACATGGGAATCGAAGGTAATGAAAGAGCCGATCATCTTGCTGGGAAAAGGGAAGGATCACTTTTGGAAGATTATTTGTACTGGAGAAAGGATCTGAATACATATCATACCGCACTTTATAAAAAACTCGATCAACTAAATTGGGACTTAATGACCAATAACAATTGTGCGAGGTAAAAGAGGGATTTTACCAAGGTATCAACTTTTGTAACTAGTAGGCGTAAATTGGATATTTTTTCCAAACTCAGAATAGGCCATTGTCGGCTGACGCACGAATTTCTACCCAAAGTAGAAAGTTCGCCCATTTGTGATAGATGTAGATCCCCGCTGAGCATCAAACACATCCTAATTGAATGCCAAGGGCAGGGCCACCAAAGACGACTCTCTGACTTGAAGGTATATATGAAACAACTTCTACAATTGATGAACCTTGAACAATTGATGAACTATTTGGCTATCGGAGTACTCCAAAATATATAATAGACTATGAATACTACTGCTGTTAACTTATGTCTTCTAAACAGTTCACTCTATATTATTCCCATACTTATGTTAAATTAACAATAAGCTCTTTTAGTTTTGTTGTATATAAAAATGTAAAAAAAATGTATATAGTGCGTAGGTACTAAATAGTCCTTGAGGCTGATGGGAACACCAAAAGGCAGAAAATTTGTCAAAGCAATGAAGGCACATATCTTCCAGCATATCTCTACTGGTGAGCCAACATATTAGTCGTCAGATAGAAACAAAAATTCCCGATACGATGGGCTTTTGTATTACAAAAGATATTGACATCAAAACGTGCAATCTGATCACTCACCAGTTATTATAACAGTCAACTCAAATATTCTCAACAAAACAAAACCACCTTCTTTGTATAACACCAAAACTAACTGGCCATTATTAAGAGCGAAATTAGACAGTTTAAAATCACTAAATTTACCTCTCAAAACAGAGAGAGATACAAAAATAGCAGCAAGAAATATAACAGAAACTATACAAGAGGCCGCATGGAATGCAACACCTAATAGCGCGACATATCAAAAGATTAATTATATTTCATCTACAATTAAACAAAAAATTGCTTAAAATTGAGAACTGAGAAAAACATGGCAACAAATTAGAATAGAAAAAACAAGAGAAAATTCAACAAGGCCACAAAAGAGCTGAAAGAGCTAATAAATAAGGAACAAAATCAAGGAATTCAAAACTATTTAGAAAACTTAACGCCATCTGATGCAACGGAATGTTCTCTCAGCAAAGCAACAAAAAAGATTAAAAAACCTCAACAACATAACCACAAACACCTATGATCTCTAAACTATTCGAAAATTATATATTAAGAGACTCAAAATAATCGCCGAGGGGAGAAATATTATTCCAGAGTATCAATTTAGCTTCCGTAATAAACACGGAATAATAGAACAAATAAATAGATTAGTCAACCAAATTAACAGAAAATTAAACTAAAAATAAAAAAAATTGAATAATCATGAACTTCTGTAAGCAGACAACGTTGAATATCTGGTAATGCATTTTGATCGACGGTTGACATGGAAAAAACATATAGTGACAAAACTCAAACAGCTTGTGGTTAGACTAAACCAAATATACTGGCTGATAGGACGTAAATTTAAATTATCATTAGATTACAAGGTTTTGCTGTACAAGTCAATACTTAGGCCTATTTGGATCTACGTTATTGAATTGTGGGGTACTACTAGCAAATTTAACATAGATATCCTCCAGAAGTTCTAGAAAAAAATGTTGCGAGTCATCGTCGATGCCCCATATTATGTCTCCAACAAACTGATTAAGCGCGATATCCCCTTAGAACTCATAACGAGTGTGATTCGGAGTGTTAGTGCAAAGTACTCTGAAAGACTATTGGTGTATCCCAATGCACTGGCCAAACAGTTAAATGCTCGATGACAGTGTAGTGCATAGGCTGAAAATGCAAACTACCATAGGAACTAATTAATAGACACATAGAGTGAGATTTAATAGTCTATAGAATAAGTTTTTAGAATAAGTTAGCATAGGCTTTAAAATAAGTTAGAATAGTATCTAGAATAAGATTTATATTATAAGTTGTACAAGAGATCACTTACTGAAGCGATCTTCTACATGTCAGGGTAGTTATATTACATAACGGAAATCATATAATAATACTTATTGCCCACGGGCAGATTGTTGACGTTCTAGGAGATTAATAAAAAAATATGACAGTGTAGTATTTTGATATTATCGAGATGTATTATATTATCAGTTGCTAAAACAGAATAAAATTGTTGGTGTAGAAGCCTGCCGACATTAATTGAACAAATTGAACAATGTTATGTTGTAGGAAAGAATAACTCTTTCATCACAACGCTCGACTACATGTTGAAAACATTTTGAAAAATACGGTCTTGTGTTAAATAAGAAGTTACCGTATTAATCGTATTTACTAGACTTTAGTCAGATCTATGCAGCATGATTTGGTCCGACACATGGTTTCGAATTGCTGAAGAGTTTGAAAATATACCAATGATTGAATCCCTGCCAAAGCAACATTTTTCTCTTGAGACAGATACGATCCATGTTTCCGGGAACATAGGAAATAGTTATAGAGAATGGTCTAAATATTTTGTTTAACATATATTGAACCAATTTTTCTTAAAGTGAAAACATGATTACAATACATGCAAGCCGCTAATAATAAATGCACTATATAAACACAATTCTATATCGTCTCTCATTAAATTTAAAAACCTGTAGAATATAACTAATATAACAAAATATTCATCTTAATTTTTAAATAAAATATATCCCATAAACAATAATAAATAAGACCAATTATGGAATCATATAATTTTTTTTTAAACAAAATGTCACTAGTTTTTCATTTTTGGAATTTTGATATAAATATAAACATTAAACAAAGTGAATGATAGCTATCGGTGATTGAAAAAAATGGGTTTGATTCAAAAATCTTAAGTACCTCTGACATATTCAGTATCACATCCTGCTCGTAACTTTAAATTATACGATTCTTAATTTTGAAATTACCTAATTTTTGGCTCCCATTTGCTTTGAGTTTTTGTCTGATAATACATAGCATATGTTAAAGTGTATCTTTACGACAAGCACTTCGATTATTAGAAAATAGCGTTTAATCACTATCACTAGCTATTGTACTGCTAAGGAGAGAAAACAATGTTGCAAATGAAATACAATTTATTTTCTTTCTTCTTTGCGCGAATTAATGCACCAAGATGCGTGAAAATTAAAGATGTTAAATCGGTACGTAATGGTGAAAAGAATTATAAATTGAATGGAAATGACTTACTGAATCGTCTGTTTGGATTAGGATAATACTGATTCCGTTATCGGACCCAACTGATGAATAATACTCGCCACAAATAAGGCTAATATTGTTCTTGATTCTTGATCTCCAATCATGACTTCAATTCTTGACCTCCGTCCGTAATATCCATTTTTGACATACTATCGTGACTTCCATTTTTGACATATATTCTTGACATCCATTCATGACATCCATTCTTACAATCCATTTTTAACTTCTACCCTTGACGTCCATTTTAGACATGCATTCTAGACATACATTTTTTACATTTATTCTTGACTTCCATCTTGACTTCCACTCTTGACGTCCATTATTATCATCCATTTTTGACTTCCATCCTTTACGTCCCATTTTTGAACATTCATTCTAGACATAAATTTTTAACATTCATTCTTGACTTCCATCTTGACTTCTATTCATGGCATCCATTCTTACCATCCATTTTTGACTTCTATCCCTGACGTTCATTTTAGACATGCATTCTAGATATACATTTTTAACATTCAAACTTGGCTCCCATCTTAACTTCCATTCATGCCATCCATTTTAACAATCCATTCTTGACTTCCATCCTTGTCGACCATTTTAGACATGCATTCTAGACATACACTTTTAACATTCATTCTTGACATCCATTCTTTATAGCCATACTTAACATCCATTTTTGACTTCCATACTTGACGTCCATTTATGAACATGCATTTTAGACATACATTTTTAATAGTCATTCTCGGCTTCTATTCATGACATCCATTCTTACCATCTATTTATGACTTCCACCATTGACGTCCATTTTAGACATGCATTCTAGACATACATTTTTAACATTCATTCTTGACTTCCATCATGACTTCAATTCATTACATCCATTCTTACCATCCATTTTTGATTTCATCCTTGACGTCCATTTTAGACATGCATTCTAGACATACATTTTTAATATTCATTCTTGACTTCCGTCTTGACTTCCATTCTTGACGTCCATTCTTACCATCCATTTTTGAGTTTCATCCTTGACGTCTATATTAGACATGCATTCTAGATTTTTAACATTCCTTCTTGACTTCCATCTTTACTTCCATTCTTGATATCCATTCTTACTATCCATTTTTGACTTCCAGCCTTGACGTCTATTTTCTGGACATGCATTCTAGACATACATTTTTATCATTCATTCTTGACTTCCATCTTGACATCCATTCTTACCATCCATTTTTGACTTATTACCTTGACGTCCATTTAAACATGCATTCTATACATACATTTTTAATATTAATTTTTGACTTCCCTTCACATCTTGACTTCCATTCATGACATCCATTCTTACCATCCATTTTGACTTCCATCCATGACGTCTACTTTAGGCATGCATTCTAGACATATAATTTTAACATTCGTTCTTGACTTCCATCTTGACTTCCATTCTTACCATCCATTCTTGACTTCCATCCATACCGTCTATTTTAGACATGCATTCTAGACATACATTTTTAACATTCATTCTTGACTTCCATCTTTACTTCCATTCTTGATATCCATTCTTACCATCTATACTGACTTCCATCCTTGATGTCCATTTTGGACATTCATACTAGACATTAATTTTAACATTCATTCTTGACTTGCATTTTGACTTCCATTCCTGACATCCATTCTTACCATCCATTTTTGAATTTCGTGATTGACGTCCATTTTAGACATGCATTCTAGACATTCATTTTTAACATCCATTCTTGACTTCCATCTTGATTTCAGACTTGACGTCCATTCGTAGCATCCATTTTTGAGTTTCATCCTTGAGGTCTATTTTAGACATGCATTCTAGACATACGTTTTTAACATACATTCTTGACTTCCATCTTTACTTCCATTCTTGATATCCATTCTTACCATCTACACTGACTTCCATCCTTGATGTCCATTTTGGACATGCATTCTAGACATTAATTTTATCATTCATTCTTGACTTGTATTTTGACTTTCATTCCTGACATCCATTCTTACCATCCATTTTTGAATTTCATGATTGACGTCCATTTTAGACATGCATTCTAGACATTAATTTTTAACATTCATTCTTGATTTCCATCTTGATCCCAGTCTTGACGTTCATTCTTACCATCCATTTTTGATTTTCATCCTTGAGGTCTATTTTTGGACATGCATTCTAGACATAAATATTTAACATTCAATCTTGACTTCTATCTGGACATAAATTTTTAATATTAATTTTTGATTTCTATCTTTACTTCCATTCTTGGTATTCATTCTCATCTTCCATTTTTGACTTCCCTTCCTACCTTGACGTCGATTTTAGACATGTATTCTAGACATACATTTTTAACATTCATTCTTGGCTTTCATCTTGACTTCCATCCTTGACGTCCATTTTAGACATACATTCTAAACATAAATTTTTAACATTCATTCTTGGCCTCCATCTTGACATCCATTCATGACATCCATTCTTACCATCCATATTGACTTCCATCCATGACGTCTATATTAGATATATATTCTAGACATATATTTTTAACATTCATTCTTGACTTCCATCTTTACTTCCATTCTAATCATCCATTCTTGACTTCCATCCTTGACGTCCATTTTAGACATGCACTCTAGACATAATTTTTCAACATTAATTGTTGACTTCCATTCATGACATCCATTCTTACAATCCGTACTTGACGTCCATTTTAGACATGCATTCTAGACATAAATATTAACATACTTTCTTGACTCACATCTTGACTTCTATTCATGACATCCTTTCTTACCATCCATTTTTGGCTTCCATCCTTGACGTCCATTTTGGACATGCTTTCTAGACATAAATTTTTAACATTCATTCTTGACTTCCAACTTAACTTCCATTCATGTCATAAATTCTTACCATCCATTATTGACTTCCATCCTTGACGTCCATTTTAGACATGTACTCTAAACAGAAATTTTTAACATTCACTTTGGCTTCCAACTTGACTTCCATTCATGACATCCATTCTAACCATCCATATTTGACTTCGATCCTTGACGCCAATTTTAGACGTGCATTCTAGACATAAATATTTAACATTCATTCTTGATTTCTGCCTTGAATTCCATTCAAGACATCCATTCTTACCATCCATTTTTGACTTCCATGCTTGACGTCAATTTTAGAAATGCATTCCATGACATAAATTCTTACCATCTATATTTGATTTCCCTCCTTGTCGTCCATTTTAGACATGCATTCTAAATATAAATTTTTAATATACATTCTTGACTTCCATATTGACTTCCGCCCTTGATATCCATTCTTACCTTCCATTTTTGACTTCCCTTCCTTCCTTGACGTCCATTTTAGACGTGCATTCTAGACATAAATATATAACATTCATTCTTGACTTCCTTCTTGAATTCCATTCATGACATATATTCTTACCATCCATTTTTGACATCCCTCCTTGTCGTCCATTTTAGACATGCTATCTGGACATACATTTTTAATATTAATTTTTGATTTCCATCTTTACTTCCATTCTTGATATCCATTCTTACCTTCCATTTTTGACTTCCCTTCATTCCTTGACGTCCATTTTAGACATGCATTCTAGACATACATTTCTAACATTCATTCTTGGCTTTCATCTTGACTTCCACCCTTGACGTCCATTTTAGACATGCATTCTAAACATAAATTTTTAACATTCATTCTTGACCTCCATCATGACTTCCATTCATGACATCTATTCTTACCATCCATTTTTGACTTCCCTTCCATCCATGACGTCTATTTTAGGCATGCATTCTAGACATATATTTTTAACATTCATTCTTGACTTCCATCTTGACATCCATTCTTACCATACATTTTTGACTTCCATCCTTACAGCCCATTTTAGACATGCATTCTAGACATACATTTTTAACATACGTTTTTAACTTCCATCTTGATTCCAGACTTGACATCCATTCTTAGCATCCATTTTTGAGTTTCATCCTTGAGGTCTATTTTAGACATGTATTCTAGACATACGTTTTTAACATACATTCTTGACTTCCATCTTTACTTCTATTCTTGATATCCATTCTTACCATCTATACTGACTTCTATCCTTGATGTCCATTTTGGACATGCATTCTAGACATTAATTTTAACATTAATTCTTGACTTGCATTTTGACTTCCATTCCTGACATTCATTCTTACCATGCATTTTTGAATTTCATGATTGACGTCCATTTTAGACATGCGTTCTAGATATTCATTCTTGACTTCCATCTTGATTCCAGTCTTGACGTCCATTCTTAGCATCCATTTTTGATTTTCATCCTTGAGGTCTATTTTTGGACATGCATTCTAGACATAAATATTTAACATTCAATCTTGACTTCTATCTTGAATTCCATTCAAATCATAAATCCTTACCATCCATTTTTGACTTCCCTCCTTGTCGTCCATTTTAGACATGCATTCTAGATGACTTCCATTCATGACATCCATACTTACCATCCATTTTTGATTTCCATCTTTGCCGTCCATTTTAGACATGCATTCTGGACATACATTTTTAATATTAATTTTTGACTTCCATCTTTACTTCCATTCTTGGTATCCATTCTCATCTTCCATTTTTGACTTCCCTTCCTTCCTTGACGTCCATTTAAACATGCATTCTAGACATACATTTTTAACATTCATTCTTGGCTTTCATCTTGACTTCCATCCTTGACGTCCATTTTAGACATGCATTCTAAACATACATTTTTAATATTCATTCTTGACCTCCATCTTGACTTTCATTCATGACATCCATTCTTACCATCCATTTTGACTTCCATCCATGACGTCTATTTTAGACATATATTCTAGACATATATTTATAACATTCATTCTTGACTTCCATCTTTACTTCCATTCTTATCATCCGTTCTTGAGTTCCATCCTTGTCGTCCATTTTTTAGACAAGCATTCTAGATATAATTTTTTAAAATTAATTCTTGACTTTTATCTTGACTTCAATTAATGACATCCATTCTTACCATCCATTTTTGACATCCATCCGTGACTTCCATTTTAGACATGCATTCTAGACATACATTTTTAACATACATTCTTGACTTACATATTGACTTCCATACATGACATCCACTCTTACTATCCATTTTTGACATCCATCCTTGACGTTCATTATAGACATGCATTCTAGACATACATTTTTAACATTCATCCTTGTCTTCCATTATTAACGTCCATTTAAGACTTGCATTCTAGACATAAATATTTAACAGTCATTCTTGACTTCCGTCTTTACTTTCATCCTTGACGTCCATTTTAGAGATGCATTCTAGACATAAATTTTTAACATTCATTCTTGACTTCCATCTTGATTCCTGTCTTGACGTCCATTCTTACCATCCATTATTGGTTACCAAACTTGAGGTCTATTTTAGACGTGCATTCTAGACATACATTTTTAACATAAATTCTTGAGTTCCATCTTTACTTCCATTCTTGATATCCTTTCTTACCATCCATATTGACTTCCGTCCTGGACGTCCATTTTAGACATGTACTTTAAACAGAAATTTTTAACATTCACTTTGGCTTCCAACTTGACTTCCATTCATGACATCCATTCTAACCATCCATTTTTGACTTCGATCCTTGACGCCAATTTTAGACGTGCATTCTAGACATAAATATTTAACATTCATTCTTGATTTCTGCCTTGAATTCCATTCAAGACATCCATTCTTACCATCCATTTTTGACTTCCATGCTTGACGTCAATTTTAGAAATGCATTCCATGACATAAATTCTTACCATCTATATTTGATTTCCCTCCTTGTCGTCCATTTTAGACATGCATTCTACATACAAATTTTTAATATACATTCTTGACTTCCATATTGACTTCCGCCCTTGATATCCATTCTTACCTTCCATTTTTGACTTCCCTTCCTTCCTTGACGTCCATTTTAGACGTGCATTCTAGACATAAATATATAACATTCATTCTTGACTTCCTTCTTGACTTCCATTCATGACATATATTCTTACCATCCATTTTTGACATCCCTCCTTGTCGTCCATTTTAGACATGCTATCTGGACATACATTTTTAATATTAATTTTTGATTTCCATCTTTACTTCCATTCTTGATATCCATTCTTACCTTCCATTTTTGACTTCCCTTCATTACTTGACGTCCATTTTAGACATGCATTCTAGACATACATTTCTAACATTCATTCTTGGCTTTCATCTTGACTTCCACCCTTGACGTCCATTTTAGACATGCATTCTAAACATAAATTTTTAACATTCATTCTTGACCTCCATCATGACTTCCGTTCGTGACATCTATTCTTACCATCCATTTTTGACTTCCCTTCCATCCATGACGTCTATTTTAGGCATGCATTCTAGACATATATTTTTAACATTCATTCTTGACTTCCATCTTGACATCCATTCTTACCATACATTTTTGACTTCCATCCTTACAGCCCATTTTAGACATGCATTCTAGACATACATTTTTAACATACGTTTTTAACTTCCATCTTGATTCCAGACTTGACATCCATTCTTAGCATCCATTTTTGAGTTTCATCCTTGAGGTCTATTTTAGACATGCATTCTAGACATACGTTTTTAACATACATTCTTGACTTCCATCTTTACTTCTATTCTTGATATCCATTCTTAGCATCTATACTGACTTCTATCCTTGATGTCCATTTTGGACATGCATTCTAGACATTAATTTTAACATTAATTCTTGACTTGCATTTTGACTTCCATTCCTGACATTCATTCTTACCATGCATTTTTGAATTTCATGATTGACGTCCATTTTAGACATGCGTTCTAGATATTCATTCTTGACTTCCATCTTGATTCCAGTCTTGACGTCCATTCTTAGCATCCATTTTTGATTTTCATCCTTGAGGTCTATTTTTGGACATGCATTCTAGACATAAATATTTAACATTCAATCTTGACTTCTATCTTGAATTCCATTCAAATCATAAACCCTTACCATCCATTTTTGACTTCCCTCCTTGTCGTCCATTTTAGACATGCATTCTAGATGACTTCCATTCATGACATCCATACTTACCATCCATTTTTGATTTCCATCTTTGCCGTCCATTTTAGACATGCATTCTGGACATACATTTTTAATATTAATTTTTGACTTCCATCTTTACTTCCATTCTTGGTATCCATTCTCATCTTCCATTTTTGACTTCCCTTCCTTCCTTGACGTCCATTTAAACATGCATTCTAGACATACATTTTTAACATTCATTCTTGGCTTTCATCTTGACTTCCATCCTTGACGTCCATTTTAGACATGCATTCTAAACATACATTTTTAATATTCATTCTTGACCTCCATCTTGACTTTCATTCATGACATCCATTCTTACCATCCATTTTGACTTCCATCCATGACGTCTATTTTAGACATATATTCTAGACATATATTTATAACATTCATTCTTGACTTCCATCTTTACTTCCATTCTTATCATCCGTTCTTGACTTCCATCCTTGTCGTCCATTTTTTAGACAAGCATTCTAGATATAATTTTTTAAAATTAATTCTTGACTTTTATCTTGACTTCCATTAATGACATCCATTCCTACCATCCATTTTTGACATCCATCCGTGACTTCCATTTTAGACATGCATTCTAGACATACATTTTTAACATTCATCCTTGTCTTCCATTATTAACGTCCATTTAAGACTTGCATTCTAGACATAAATATTTAACAGTCATTCTTGACTTCCGTCTTTACTTTCATCCTTGACGTCCATTTTAGAGATGCATTCTAGACATAAATTTTTAACATTCATTCTTGACTTCCATCTTGATTCCTGTCTTGACGTCCATTCTTACCATCCATTATTGGTTACCAAACTTGAGGTCTATTTTAGACGTGCATTCTAGACATACATTTTTAACATAAATTCTTGAGTTCCATCTTTACTTCCATTCTTGATATCCATTCTTACCCTCCATATTGACTTCCGTCCTTGATGTCCATTTTGGACGCGCATTCTAGACATTAATATTAACATTCATTCTTGACTTGCATGTTGACTTCCGTTCATGGCATCTATTCTTACCATCCATTTTTGAGTTTCATAATTGACGTCCATTTTAGACATGTATTCTAGACATTAATTTTTAGCATTCATTCTTGACTTCCATCTTTATTTCCATTCTTGATATACATTCTTACCATCCATTTTGACTTCCAACCTTGACGTCCATTTTGGACATGCATTCTAGACATAAATTTTTAACATTATTACTTGACTTCCATCCTTACCGTCCATTTTAAACAAGCATTCTAGACATTCATTTTTAACATTCATTCTGGATTTCCATCTTTATTTCCATTCTTGATATCCATTTTTAGCATCCATTTTGACT
This sequence comes from Rhynchophorus ferrugineus, assembly GCF_030347505.1. Classification (NCBI taxonomy): domain Eukaryota; kingdom Metazoa; phylum Arthropoda; class Insecta; order Coleoptera; family Curculionidae; genus Rhynchophorus; species Rhynchophorus ferrugineus. The sequence goes on along the minus strand of NW_027472581.1, from coordinate 53,603,590 downwards.
TCAATAATTCTAAACATACATTTTTAACATTTATTCTTGACTTCCATATTTTGACTTCCATTCATGACATCCATTCTTACCATATCCATTTTTGATTTTCATCCTTGGCGTCTATTTTATACATGCATTCTAGACATACATTTTTAACATTCATTCTTGACTTCCATTCATAACATCCATCCTTACCATCTATTTTCGACTTCCGTCATTGAGGTCCATTTTAGATGTGCATTCTGAACATATATTTTTAACATTCATTCTTGACGTATATCTTTACTTCCATCCTTGACGTCCATTTTAGACATGCATTCTAGACATACATTTTTAACATTCATCCTTGTCTTCCATCTTGACGTCCATTCTTATCATCCACTTTTGAGTTCCATTCTTGACGTCTATTTTAGACATGCATTCTAGACATAGATTTTTAACATTCATTCTTGACTTCCATTCATGACATCCATCCTTACCATCTATTTTCGACTTCCATCATTGACGTCCATTTTAGATGTGCATTCTGAACATATATTTTTAACATTCATTCTTGACTTCCATCTTTACTTGCATAATTGACGTCCATTTTAGACATGTATTCTAAACATACATTTGGAACATTCATTCTTGACTTCCATCTATACTTCTATTCTTGTTATTCATTCTTACCATCCATTTTCGACTTTCATCATTGACGTCCATTTTAGACGTGCATTCTAGACATACATTTTTAACATTCATTCTTAACTTCCATCTTTACTTCTATTCTTGATTTCCATTCTTACCATCTATTTTTGACATCCACTATTGACGTCCATTTTATACATAATTTCTAGATATAAATTTTTAACATTCATTCTTGTCTTCCATCTATACGTCTATAATTGACGTCCATTTTAGACATGCATGTATTCTAAACATACATTTTGAACATTCATTCTTGACTTTCATTTTTACTTTTATTCTTGATATCCATTCTTACCGTCCATTTTTGACTTCCATCCTTGACGTCCATTTTAGACATGGATTCTAGACATACATTTTTAACATTCATTCATGACTTCCATCTTGACTTACTTATATTTTAGATATACTTCCTAGACATGAATTTTTGACATTGATTCTTGACTTCCATCTTGACTTCCATTCATGACATCCATTCTTACCATACATTTTTGACTTCCATCCTTGACGTCCATTTTAGACATGCATCCTAGACATAAATTTTTAACATTCATTCTTGACCACCATTCATGGCATCCATTCTTACCATTCTTTTTGACTTCCCTGCTTGACGTTTATTTTAGACATGCATTCTAGACATAAATATTTAACATTCATTCTTGACTTCCATCTTGGATTCCATTCAAGACATTCATTCTTACCATCCATTTTTGAATTCCATCCTTGATGTCGCTTTTAGACATGCATTCTAGACATACATTTTTAACATTCATTCTTGACTTCCACTCTTGACGTCCATTCTTATCATCCATTTTTGAGTTATATCCTTGACGTCTATTTTGGACATGCATTCTAGATATCAATTTTTAACATTTATTCGTGACTTCCATCTTTACTTCCATAATGGACGGCCATTTTACACATGTATTCTAAACATAAATTTTGAACATTCATTCTTGACTTCCATCTTTACTTCTATTCTTAATATCCATTCTTACCATCCATTTTTGACATCCACCATTGACGTCCATTTTAGACATGCGTTCTAGACATAAATTTTTAACATTCATTCTTGTCTTCCATCTATACTTCCATAATTGACGTCCATTTTATACATGTATTCTAAACATAAATTTTGAAAATTCATTCTTGACTTCCATCTTTACATCTATTCTTTATATACATTCTTACCGTCCATTTTTGTCATCCATCCTTGACGTCCATTTTAGACATATATTCTAGATATAAATTTATAACATTCATTCTCGACTTTCATCTTAACTTCCATTCATGACATTCATTCTTACCATCCATTTTTGACTTCCGTCCTTGACGTCTGTTTTAGACATGGATTCTTGACATAAATTTTTAACATTCATTCTTGACTTCCATCTTGATTTCCATTCATGACATCCAATCTTACTATCCATTGTTGACATCCGTCTTTGACGTCCATTTTAGGCATGCATCTTAGATATAAATTTTTAACACTCATTCTTGACTTCCATCTTGACTTCCATTCATGACATCCATTCTTACCATCCATTTTTGACTTCCATCCTTGACGTCCCTTTCGGACATGCATTCTAGACATAAATATGTAACATAAATTCTTGACTTCCATCATGACTTCCATTCAGGACATCCGTTCTTGCTATCCATTTTTGACTTCCATCCTTGACGTCAATTTTAGACATGCATCCTAGACATACATTTTTAACATTCTTTATTGACTTCCATCAAGAATTTCACTCTTGAGGTCCATTCGTACCATCCATTTTTTACTTCAATCCTTGACGTCCTTTTTAGACCTGCATTCTAGACATAAATTTTTAACACCCATTCTTGACTTCCATCTTGACTGCCATTCTTACTATCCATTCTAGACGTAAATTTTTAAAATTAATTCTTGACGTCCATCTTTATTTCCATTCTTGATATTCGTTCTTACCATCCATTTTTGACATCCATCTTGACTTTCACTCATGACATCCATTTTTGTCTTCTATCGTTGACGTCCATTTTAGACCTGCATTCTAGACATAAATTTTTAACACCCATTCTTGACTTCCATCTTGACTGCCATTCTTCCTATCCATTCTAGACGTAAATTTTTAAAATTAATTCTTGACGTCCATCTTTATTTCCATTCTTGATATTCGTTCTTACCATCCATTTTTGACTTCCATCTTGACTTCCATTCATGACATCCATTTTTGACTTCCATCCTTGACGTCCATTTTGGACATGCATTCTAGACATACATTTGTAACATTCATTCTTGACTTCCATTCATGACATCCATTCTTACCATCCATTTTTAACTTCCCTCCTTGACGTCTATTTTAGACATGGATTCTAGACATACATTTTTAACATTCATCCTTGTCTTCCATTATTAACGTCCATTCTAGACATGCAATTGTGGGAAAACATTTTTAACATTCATTCTTGACTTCCACTCATGGCTTCCATTCATGACATCCATTCTTACTATCCATTTTTGACATCCATCCTTGGCGTCCATTTTGGATATTCTTTCTAGACATATTTTTCTAACATTCGTTGTTGACTTCCATCCTTACTTCCATTCCTGACGTCCAGTTTAGACATGCATTCTAGACATACATTTTTAACATTCATCCGTGTCTTCCATTATTAACGTCCATTTAAGACATGCATTCTAGACATAAATATTTAACAGTCATTCTTGACTTCCGTCTTTACTTTCGTCCTTGACGTCCATTTTAGACATGCATTCTAGACATAAATTTTTAACATTCATTCTTGACTTCCATCTTGATTCCAGTCTTGACGTCCATTCTTACCATTCATTTTTGGGGACCACCCTTGAGGCCTATTTTAGACATGCATTCTAGATATACATTTTTAACATACATTCTTGAGTTCCATCTTTACTTCCATTCTTTATATCCATTTTTACCATCCATATTGACTTCCGTCCTTGATGTCTTTGGCTTCCAACTTGTCTTCTTTTTTTGACCATTCCGTTTTTGACTTCCATGCTTGACGTCCATTTTAGACATGCATTCTAGACATAAATTTTTAACATAAATTCTTGAATTCCATCTAGACTTCCATTCATGACATCCATTCTAACCATCCATTTTTGACTTCGATCCTTGACGTCCATTTTAGACATGCATTCTAGACATAAATATTTAGCATTCATTCTTGACTTCCATCTTGACTTCCATTCATGACATATATTCTAACCATCCATTTTTGACTTCGATATTTAACGCCCATTTTAGACATGCATTCTAGACATAAATATTTAACATCCATTATTGACTTCCATCCTTGACGTCCATTGTAGACATGTACACTAAACATAAATTTTTAACATTCACATTGGCTTCCATCTTGACTTCCATTCATGACATCCATTCTTACCATCCATTTTTGACTTCCATCCTTGACGTCCATTTTAGACACGCATACTAGACATCAATTTTTAACAGTCATCCTTGACTTCCGCCTTTACTTTCATTGTTGACGTTAATTTTATACATGCATTCTGGACATAAATTTTTAGCATTCATTCTTAACATCCATACTTGGCGTCCATTTTAGACATGCATTTAAGACATAAATATTTAACATTCATTCTTGACTTCCACCTTGACTTCCATTCGTGACATATATTCTAACCATCCATTTTTGATTTCGATTCTTGACGCCCATTTTAGACATGCATTCTAGACATAAATATTTAACATCCATTATTGACTTCCATCCTTGACGTCCATTGTAGACATGTACACTAAACATAAATTTTTAACATTCACTTTGGCTTCCATCTTGTCTTCCATACATGACATCCATTCTTACCATCCATTTTTGACTTCCATCCTTGACGTCCATTTTAGATATGTATTCTAGACATAAATATTTAACATTCATTCTTGACTTCCATCTTGACTTCCATTCATGTCATCCATTCTAACCATCCATTTTTGACTTCGATCTTTGACGCCCATTTTAGACGTGCATTCTAGACATAAATATTTAACATTCATTCTTGAATTCCATCTTGAATTCCATTCATGACATCCATTCTTACCATTCATATTTGACTTCCATCCTTGGCGTCCATTTTAGACACGCATACAAGACATCAATTTTTAACAGTCATCCTTGACTTCCACCTTTACTTTCATTGTTGACGTTAATTTTATACATGCATTCTGGACATAAATTTTTAGCATTCATTCTTAACATCCATCCTTGGCGTCCATTTTAGACATGCATTTAAGACATAAATATTTAACATTCATTCTTGACTTCCACCTTGACTTCCATTCATGACATATATTCTAACCATCCATTTTTGACTTCGATTCTTGACGCCCATTTTAGACATGCATTCTAGACATAAATATTTAACATCCATTATCACATCCATCATCCAGTACACTAAACATAAATTTTTAACATTCACATTGGCTTCCATCCTTGACGTCCATTTTGGACATGCTTTCTAGACATACATTTTTAACATTCATTCTTGACTTCCATCTTAACTTCCATTCATGTCATAAATTCTTACCATCCATTATTGACTTCCATCCTTGACGTCCATTTTAGATATGTACTCTAAACATAAATTTTTAACATTCACTTTGGCTTCCAACTTGACTTCCATTCATGACATCCATTCTAACCATCCATTTTTGACTTCGATCCTTGACGCCCCTTTTAGACGTGCATTCTAGACATAAATATTTAACATTCATTCTTGATTTCTGCCTTGAATTCCATTCAAGAAATCCATTCTTACCATCCATTCTTACCATCCATTTTTGACTTCCATGCTTGAAGTCAATTTTAGAAATGCATTCTAGACATAAATATTTAATATTCATTCTTGACTTCAATCTTGAATTCCATTCATGACATAAATTCTTACCATCTATATTTGACTTCCCTCCTTGTCGTTAATTTTAGACATGCATTCTAGATATAAATTTTTAATATACATTCTTGACTTCCATATTGACTTCCGCCCTTGATATCCATTATTACCTTCCATTTTTGACTTCCCTTCCTTCCTTGACGTCCATTTTAGACATGCATTCTAGACATAAATATATAACATTCATTCTTGACTTCCTTCTTGAATTCCATTCATGACATATATTCTTACCATCCATTTTTGACTTCCCTCCTTGTCGTCCATTTTAGACATGCATTCTGGACATACATTTTTAATATTAATTTTTGACTTCCATCTTTACATCCATTCTTGATATCCATTCTTACCTTCTTTTTTTGACTTCCCTTCATACCTTGACGTCCATTTTAGACATCCATTCTAGACATACATTTTTAACATTCATTCTTGGCTTTCATCTTGACTTCCACCCTTGACGTCCATTTTAGACATGCATTCTAAACATAAATTTTTAACATTCATTCTTGACCTCCATCTTGACTTCCATTCATGACATCCATTCTTACCATCCATTTTTGACTTCCCTTCCATCCATGACGTCTATTTTAGGCATGCATTCTAGACATATATTTTTAACATTCATTCTTGACTTCCATCTTTACTTCCATTCTTACCATCCATTCTTGACTTCCATCCTTACAGTCCATTTTAGACATGCATTCTAGACATACATTTTTAACATACGTTTTTAACTTCCATCTTGATTTCAGACTTGACATCCATTCTTAGCATCTATACTGACTTCTATCCTTGATGTCCATTTTGGACATGCATTGTAGACATACGTTTTTAACATACATTCTTGACTTCCATCTTTACTTCTATTCTTGATATCCATTCCTACCATCTATACTGACTTCTATCCTTGATGTCCATTTTGGACATGCATTCTAGAGATTAATTTTAACATTCATTCTTGACTTGCATTTTGACTTCCATTCCTGACATTCATTCTTACCATGCATTTTTGAATTTCATGATTGACGTCCATTTTAAACATGCGTTCTAGATATTCATTCTTGACTTCCATCTTGATTCCAGTCTTGACGTCCATTCTTACCATCCATTTTTGATTTTCATCCTTGAGGTCTATTTTTGGTCATGCATTCTAGACATAAATATTTAACATTCAATCTTGACTTCTATCTTGAATTCCATTCATAACATAAATCCTTACCATCCATTTTTGACTTCCCTCCTTGTCGTCCATTTTAGACATGCATTCTAGATGACTCCATACTTACCATCCATTTTTGATTTTCATCTTTGGCGTCCATTTTAGACATGCATTCTGGACATAAATTTTTAATATTAATTTTTGACTTCCATCTTTACTTCCATTCTTGGTATCCATTCTCATCTTCCATTTTTGACTTCCCTTCCTTCCTTGACGTCCATTTAAACATGCATTCTAGACATACATTTTTAACATTCATTCTTGGCTTTCATCTTGACTTCCATCCTTGACGTCCATTTTAGACATGCATTCTAAACATAAATTTTTAATATTCATTCTTGACCTCCATATTGACTTCCATTCATGACATCCATTCTTACCATCCATTTTGACTTCCATCCGTGACGTCTATTTTAGACATATATTCTAGACATATATTTTTAACATTCATTCTTGACTTCCATCTTTACTTCCATTCTTATCATCCATTCTTGACTTCCATCCTTGTCGTCCATTTTAGACATGCATTCTAGACATAATTTTTTAAAATTAATTCTTGACTTTTATCTTGACTTCCATTAATGACATCCATTCCTACCATCCATTTTTGACATCCATCCGTGACTTCCATTTTAGACATGCATTTTAGACATACATTCTTGACTTACATATTGACTTCCATTCATGACATCCATTCTTACTATCCATTTTTGACATCCATCCTTGACGTTCATTATAGACATGCATTCTAGACATACATTTTTAACATTCATCCTTGTCTTCCATTATTAACGTCCATTTAAGACATGCATTCTAGACATAAATATTTAACAGTCATTCTTGACTTCCGTCATTACTTTCATCCTTGACGTCCATATTAGACATGCATTCTAGACATACATTTTTAACATTCATTCTTGACTTCCATCTTGATTCCAGTCTTGACGTCCATTCTTACCATCCATTTTTGGGTACCAAACTTGAGGTCTATTTTAGACATACATTTTTAACATAAATTCTTGAGTTCCATCTTTATTTCCATTCTTGATATCCATTCTTACCATCCATATTGACTTCCGTCCTTGATATCCATTTTGGACGCGCATTCTAGACATTAATATTAACATTCATTCTTGACTTGCATGTTGACTTCCGTTCATGGCATCCATTCTTACCATCCATTTTTGAGTTTCATAATTGACGTCCATTTTAGACATGTATTCTAGACATTAATTTTTAGCATTCATTCTTGACTTCCATCTTTATTTCCATTCTTGATATACATTCTTACCATCCATTTTGACTTCCAACCTTGACGTCCATTTTGGACATGCATTCTAGACATACATTTTTAATATTAATACTTGACTTCCATCCTTACCGTCCATTTTAGACATGCATTCTAGACATTCATTCTTGATTTCCATCTTTATTTCCATTCTTGATATCCATTTTTAGCATCCATTTTGACTTCAATAATTGACGTCCAGTTTGGACATGCATTTTAAGCATACATTTTTAACATTCATTCTTGACTTCCATATTTTGACTTCCATTCATGACATCCATTCTTACCATATCCATTTTTGATTTTCATCCTTGACGTCTATTTTATACATGCATTCTAGACATACATTTTTAACATTCATTCTTGACTTCCATTCATGACATCCATTCTTACCATCTATTTTCGACTTCCATCATTGAGGTCCATTTTAGATGTGCATTCTGAACATATATTTTTAACATTCATTCTTGACGTCCATCTTTACTTTCATCCTTGACGTCCATTTTAGACATGCATTCTAGACATACATTTTTAACATTCATCCTTGTCTTCCATCTATTCTTATCGTCCATTTTTGAGTTCCATTCTTGACGTCTATTTAGACATGCATTCTAGACATAGATTTTTAACATTCATTCTGGACTTCCATTCATGAAATCCATCCTTACCATCTATTTTCGGTTTCCATCATTGACGTCCATTTTAGATGTGCATTCTGAACATATATTTTTAACATTCATTCTTGACTTCCATCTTTACTTGCATAATTGACGTCCATTTTAGACATGTATTCTAAACATAAATTTTGAACATTCATTCTTGATTTCCATCTATACTTCTATTCCTGTTATTCATTCTTACCATCCATTTTCGACTTTCATCATTGACGTCCATTTTAGACGTGCATTCTAGACATACATTTTTAACATTCATTCTTGACTTCCATCTTTACTTCTATTCTTGATATCCATTCTTACCATCCATTTTTGAATTCCATCCTTGATGTCGCTTTTAGACATGCATTCTAGACATATATTTTTAACATTCATTCTTGACTTCCATTCATGACATCCATCCTTACCATCTATTTTCGACTTCCATCATTGACGTCCATTATAGACGTGCATTCTAGACATACATTTTTAACATTCATTCTTGACTTCCATCTTGACTTCCACTCTTGACGTCCATTCTTATCATCCATTTTTGAGTTCCATCCTTGACGTCTATTTTGGACATGCATTCTAGATATCAATTTTTAACATTTATTCGTGACTTCCATCTTTACTTCCATAATTGACGGCCATTTTAGACATGTATTCTAAACATAAATTTTGAACATTCATTCTTGACTTCCATCTTTACTTCTATTCTTAATATCCATTCTTACCATCCATTTTTGACATCCACCATTGACGTCCATTTTAGACATGCGTTCTAGACATAAATTTTTAACATTCATTCTTGTCTTCCATCTATACTTCCATAATTGACGTCCATTTTATACATGTATTCTAAACATAAATTTTGAAAATTCATTCTTGACATCCATCTTTACATCTATTCTTTATAACCATTCTTACCGTCCATTTTTGACTTCCATCCTTGACGTCCTTTTTGACATTGATTCTAGACATACATTTTTACATTCATTCTTGACTTCCATCTTGACTTCCATTCATGACGTCCACTAGTACCGTCCATTTTTGTTATCCATCCTTGACGTCCATTTTAGACATATATTCTAGATATAAATTTATAACATTCATTCTTGACTTTCATCTTGACTTCCATTCATGACATTCATTCTTACCATCCATTTTTGACTTCCGTCCTTGACGTCTGTTTTAGACATGGATTCTAGACATAAATTTTTAACATTCATTCTTGACTTCCATCTTGATTTCCATTCATGACATCCAATCTTACTATCCATTGTTGACATCCGTCTTTGACGTCCATTTTAGACATGCATCCTAGATATAAATTTTTAACACTCATTCTTGACTTCCATCTTGACTTCCATTCATGGCATCCATTCTTACCATCCATTTTTGACTTCCATCCTTGACGTCCCTTTCGGACATGCATTCTAGACATAAATATGTAACATACATTCTTGACTTCCATCATGACTTCCATTCAGGACATCTGTTCTTGCTATCCATTTTTGACTTCCATCCTTGACGTCCATTTTAGACATGCATCCTAGACATACATTTTTAACATTCTTTCTTGACTTCCATCAAGAATTTGACTCTTGAGGTCCATTCGTACCATCCATTTTTTACTTCAATCCTTGACGTCCATTTTAGACCTGCATTCTAGACATAAATTTTTAACACCCATTCTTGACTTCCATCTTGACTGCCATTCTTACTATCCATTCTAGACATAAATTTTTAAAATTAATTCTTGACGTCCATCTTTATTTCCATTCTTGATATTCGTTCTTACCATCCATTTTTGACATCCATCTTGACTTTCACTCATGACATCCATTTTTATCTTCCATCGTTGACGTCCAGTTTAGACATGCATTCTAGACATAAATTTTAACATTCATTCTTGATTTCCATCTTAACTTCCACTCTTGAGGTCCATTCTTACTATCCATTTTTGACTTCCATCCTTGACGTCTATTTTAAACATGCATTCTAGATATACATTTTTAACATTTATTCTTGACTTCCATCTTGAATTCCATTCATGACATCCATTCTTACCATACATTTTTGACTTCCATCCTTGACGTCCATTTTGGACATGCATTCTAGACATAAATTTGTAACATTCATTCTTGACTTCCATTCGTGACATCCATTCTTACCATCAATTTTTGACTTCCCTCCTTGACGTCTATTTTAGACATGCATTCTAGACATAACTATTTAACATTAATTCTTCACCACCATCTTGAATTCCATTCATGACATTCATTCTTACCATCCATTTTTGACTTCCATTCTTGACGTCTATTTTAGACATGCATTCTAGGCATACATTTTTTGAAATTCTTTCTTGACGTCCATCTTTCCTTCCATTCTTGACATCCATTCTTACCTTCTATTCTTGACGCCCATTCCTGATATCCATTCTAGCCTTCCATTCGTGACGTCCATTCCTGATATCCATTCATGTCATACCTTCTTGACTGCCATTTTTGACCTCCATTCTTGGCTTCCAGTTTTGATATCCATACTTGACATAATTTAGTGACGTCCACTCGTGACTTCTATTCGTGACGTCCATTATTGATATTAATTCATGACGTTAATTCTTGTCATCCATTTTTGGCGCCCGTCCGTCGGATTTTGACTTCCATTCTTGACTTCCATTTTTAACTTCCATTCTTGTCATCTATTCTTGACATCCAAACTTGACTTCCGTTTTTGACGTCCATTAATGACATCCATTCTTGACTTCCATTCATGATGTCCATTAGTGATATCCATTCTTGACGTCCATTCAGGACCTCCTTTTTTAACTGAAATTTTTGGTGTCCATTTTTTACTTCCACTTTTTTACGTCTATTAACGACATCCATTCTTTGCTTCCACTCATGACGTCAATTAATGACATCCATTCTTGACCTCCATTTTTTTACTTGCATTCATGACTTCCATTCTTGACGTGAATTCATGGCATACATTCATGACTTCCGTTCTTGACGTGAATTCATGGCATACATTCATGACTTCCATTCTTGACGTCTATTAACGACTACCATTCACGACGTAATTTCTTTACATCCTCTCTTGATGTCTCTTTTTGTCTTCCAGTTTTGACGTACATTCATGACTTCGATCCTAACTTATTCTAAAGACTATTCTTACTTACTCTAGATATTATTAAATCTCACTAGTGGTTTGCGTTTGAGACTATGAATTACACTGTCATCGCGCACATTTAACTGTTTGGCGAGTGCATTGGGGTGCACTAATAGTCTTTTTCTGAATACTTCGCACTAACATTTCGAATCACTCTCCTGATGGGTTCTAAGGGGATATTGCGCTGAATCAGTTTGTTGAAGACGTAATATGGGGTATCGACGATGACTCGCAAACACTTTATTCTGGATTCTCTGGGATAGCTATGTTAGATTTGCTAGTTGTATCCCACAGTTCAATATCATAGGCCCAAAAGGGCTTATTAACATATACAGTAAAACCTTGGTATCTAGTGATAATTTAAATTTACGCCCTGTCAGCCAATAGAGTTGGTTCAGTTTAAACCAAAGCTGCTTGCGTTTTGCCACTATATCTTTTTCCCATATCGAACGTCGATCAAAATACATTCCTAAATATTTAACGTTGTCTGCTTGCGGAAGTTCATAATTATTCTATTTTACTGACGGACAAGTTGTTCTACAAACGGTGAATGTCACATAGGTAACGGATAGATTTTGTCTCATTTGGATTCATATTGGATCCTCATGCGACGATAAATCACTGTATCGTTAGCATATGTTGCAACAGTAATGTTTCTTGAGGTCGGTAGGTCAGCTGTATACAATAGAAATAACAATGGACCAAGAACACTGACCTGCGGAACACTCGAATATATTGGGTGTAGTTCAATGTATTCGTCATCCTGTTTGACAATAAAATGTTTTTCGTGTGATTTCAGCACTTGAAAGTGCGTATGGGGCAAAAGTCTTACTAATTTAACATGCAATCTAGTGTGCCACACCTTGTCGAGAGCCTGAGATATATTTTAAGTTTTTAAGTCTGTAAGTTTTTGTTAATTTGGTTGACTAATCTATATATTTGTTTTGTTGTTTCGTATGTATTACGGAAATCAAATTGATGGTGTGGAATAAATTATATTCTTTTCTGCGGTTATTTTGAGTTTCTTAATGTATAGCCTTTGAAAAAGTTTAGAGATCACAGGTAACAAGCTTATAGGATGATAAGAGGAGAAGTCTTCTGATTTTTTCCCAGGTTTAGGAATCATAGTGATTTGAGCCACTTTCCAAGTGCTAGAAAAGTAATTAAGTTTTAGCATGGCATTAAATATGAATGTTCTTAATTTGATGTACTTTTCTGAGAGTTCTTTTAAGATTCTTCCAGTAATTAGGTCAAAACCAGTTGCTTTTTTAGCATTGATTTCTTTAATTATTGTTTGTTTTACTTTCTTAATAGTAAATTTTTCATATGGCATATCTATTTGAAACGGAGTGTTAAGAAAGTTAACTATGTTATTTTGTTCTGTTGCGGATATTTCAGACGGGTACTGATTAAATACTGTTTTTAAGAGTTAAGAGCAAACTTCCGCTTTATATTTATTACTCCTAACCCAAATATTGTCGTCAATTTTAATGGGTGGAATATGTTGTTGAGGTTTTTAATCTTTTTTTCCGTTGTATCAGTTGGCGTTAAGTTTTCTAAATGGTTTTGAATTCCTTGATTTTGTTCCTTATTTATTAGCTCTTTCAGCTCTTTTGTTGCCTTGTTGAATTTTATTTTGTTTTCTTCTTTTCAACACTTTTTTGTTTAATTGTGGATGATATATAATTAAACTTTTGATATGTCGCGCAATTAGGAGTTGCGTACCATGCGGTCTCTTGTATAGTTTTTGTTATATTTTTCGCTGCTATTTCTGTATTTCTTTCTGATCTGAGAAGTAAATTTGGAGATATTAAACTGTATAATTTTTCTCTAAATAATGGTCAGTTAGTTTTGGTGTTATTCAAATAAGGTAGTTTTGTATTGTTGAGAATATTTGAGTTAACTTGTATAATAACTGGTAAATGATCAATCATATCATAGATCAAAGCATGATTCAGCTTTACACGTTTTGGTGTCAATATTTTTTGTAACACAAAAATCTATGGTATTGGGAATTTTATTTCTATCTAACGGCCGATATGTTGGCTGACCAGGAGGGATATGATTAATATGTGCAGGTAAATTATGTGCCTTCATTAATTTAACCAATTCTCTACCTTTTGGTGTTATTAATCTAAAACCCCACATTACATGCTTTGCATTGTAGTCTCGTTTGGAAATGAATCTATAACCCAGCGTGTTAAAGAAACCGTGGTATTGTTCTGCCTTGTTGTTGTGTTTAGGTGGAAAATAGGTAGCACTCATTATTAATGGCCCATGTACTTCTCCAATGGTTACACGGGTGGCTTGTAAATATTCCTCGCTGAATTTCAGTCGTTCATAGTATTTTATGTTTTCACCGATAATTATAAATGTTCGTCCATGTGCTTTATCATATGGGTGTTTTGTGTGATACAGCTTGTATTTCGGAATCCGTAAATAATTTATTTTCGTGAAATGTGTTTCGGATACCATCATCATATCAATATTTTGTTCATATAAGAACATTTGAAGTTCTCTGGCATGTTGCTGGAGTCCATTAGCATTACAGACGGTTATTTTGTATTTGCTGTAATGGCTCTCAGTCATTAGGCTAGCTTGGTAACGACGACGGCGAATAAATTTATAATTGTACTCATTTGCTGTATAAGCTTACCCATAATTTCCTCTAATTTATTAATAATACTTATAGGTTCAGAGGTGATTGGCGTTTTCTGGTTAGGTCTGACTGTTGGTTACTGTGTGGGTGCATGATATACGAGGATGATGTATTGGTGCATTAGGCGAGTTAAATGTTATAGGCTGTCTTAGTGGCTGTAAGTTTCTTTTTTCTCTCAGTACTGGATACATTTTTTGTTGCAACGCTTTATGGACTAGGCATCCTCTATAATTTTCAGGATGGCCACCATTACAGTTGACGAATTTTACTTTATCATCACGTGTTTTGCACGTGCAATCAGTCGTAGCATGCTCTCCTGTGCATTTGACACATCTAAATAACTTGCCACAGTGTGTTTTAGTATATCCATATGCTTGGCATCTGGCGTATTGCGGGATGATTCTTTTTGTGTATGGTGGTTCACATTTAATAACATTGTTGTTAAATATTTAATCTCGTAAACATGTTCATTATTTTATTTTGGCTTCAAATCAATATAAAACATTGACAGTGGCTCTTTTGTTGCATGATATTTAATATTGTGTATATTTGCAACTTCATGGTCTTGTTCAGCTGGGGTTGTTTTAATTGTGTTGTCTGTTGGCAGTCCTTTTATGACGTATCTAAATGTTTTTTTGGAGTTTGGTCAAAAAGTGTGATATTGCGTATTTCTATTGCTCAATTCCCTTATTAAAACTTTGAAGAGTTCAGCGTCAAACATTTGAATGTTCATTATCTCAAATCCGATTGTTTTTATTGTATAATTACTAGATATTGTCGTGAGCAAGTCATGCAGATATTTAATGACACATTATTTATGGGGATGGTCTGGGAATTGGTTGGTTTTCTTTGTTGTTCTGGGTTTGTTCTGTTTCTTCTCTCAGGGCACTGAAACTGTTGTAGGTTTGGAAGGGTTTTTGATGCCAATAATCGCTGATTTTCCTTTGTTTTCGGACGATTTGTTCTTCCGGACTTCTCAAGCGTTTCTAGAAGGTAGAGCTTTGCTTATAAGAACTTAATTTTAAATTTCACATAAATGTTCACGGTTTTCACTTTTTATGACCGGCATTTTAGGATACCAATAGTAGCAAAGATGTTTTTTACAACAGAGCATTCTGAAGGGTACATCTGCACTCCGCTGTCGCTTGAACAGAACTACTTCCATTCTGGACGTCCATTATTTACTTCCATTCTTGATATCCATTCTTGACGTAAACTCTTTACATCTATTCCTGACATACGTTTTTTTTCGTCCATTGTTGGTGTCCATTCTTGTCTTCCATTTTGGCCTTCAATCCTTCACATTCTTTCTTGACCGCCATTTGCTTTTTTGCCCCATAATAGGTAGAAAATATCAACGTGTATATACGTCAAGCACATCCATTATTAGTTTAGAAAATCGATAGCGGTTATATTTTTCATTATTATCTGTGGTATTGTTAAGGAGAAAAAACAATTTTGCAAATGAAATACAATCTATTTTCTCTCTTCTTTGTGTGAATAATGCACCACGATGTATGACAATTAAAGATGTTAAATCGATATGTATTGGTGAAAAGAATTATGAAATGGATGGAAATGACTTACTGAATCGTCTGTCTGGTTTAGGATAATACTGATTCCGTCATAAGACCCAACTGATGATTAATACACACCACATGTAAGGAGTATACTGTTCATGACTCTTGATCTCCAATCCTGCCTTCTATTCTTGACGTCCGACCTTAAAATCCATATTTGACAACCCTTCTTGACTTCCATATTTAACATATTTTCATGACCTCCATTCATGACTTCCATTCAAGACATTAATTCTTGACTTCCATTTGCTTTGAGTTTTTGCCTGATAATAGGTAGCATATGTCAACGTGTATCTACGTCAAGCACTTCGATTATTAATTTAGAAAATCGATAGCGGTTGAGTTTTTCATCACTATCTGTTGTATTGTTCAGGAAAGAAAACAATGTTGCAAATGAAATACAATTTGTTTTCTCTCTTCTTTGCTTGAATTAATGCACCAAGATGCGTGACAATTAAATATGTTCAATCGATACGTAACGGTGAAAAGGATTATGAATTGGATGGAAATGATCTACTGAATCGTCTGTCTGGTTTAGGATAATAGTGACTCTATCATCGAACCCAACTGATGAATAATATACACCACAAATAAGGATTCTGTAGTTCTTGATTCGTGATCTCCATACTTGACTTCCATTCGTGACGTCCGTCCATGCCATCTATGCTTGTTATCCTTTTATAACTTCCATTCTTAATATCCTTTCTTATCATCCGTCCTTGATATCCCTTCACGAATTCCATTTTTGATATTTGATATCGTTTCATGACATCCATTCTTGACGTTCATTCTTCACATAAATTCATGACATCCATTCGTGCCTCCCATTTACAATATCCATTTTTGACATTCATTTTTATTCCAAAACAGTGTTAAATGTATATATATATATATATATATATATATACATATATATATTTAATTTTAAAAGAATTAATATTATTTTTAAGTGTTCTTCAATACGCGGCTGCTTTTCGGTGTTTCGGTTTTTTTTATGAACAATGTTTTGGGGAGTGGCAATCCTTATACCAAATCTATTTGCCACGCCTCTAAAGAAGATGCTTCATATCGAGCAAGCCATAAATTAAATTAATAAATAGCCATAAAAAATTATAAAATGGTCTGCTTTGATAATTAAAACACCAGTATTCTGAATATTTTGATTGTGATTTCCTGGCTGATTCAAAAATGTACATCAAATTAACTATCATCATACTATCGCCATACCTTTGTTCTTGTTTTTAATACGAACCATAGCGAAAGGTGAGCGGATGTAGTGTTTGTTCAAAAAGTTCCAATAAATTTTTAAAAATATTTCCATATTTCTCTAAAATCTATTGATATCAATCTGGTTACAAGGTACAAGCACATTCTTTAATCTTGTTTTCAGAATTTAGAATATATGAACAATTATTTTTAATAATTTTAAATGCCGGTTTGGTTTGCGCAGTGGTAAAGGCGACAGGACGGTCCACCTACTGTTGCGATAGACGCGGATTCGAATCCTGCTGGGGCATGGTCGTAAATATATGATTGTAATTGCTTAATCACAACTAGATTGTCCTGGGCAAGAGTGTAAAATCCGACAATGGGAAAATGATCCCAGGCATGCCAGTAACCAGGCTGGATAAGACCGGATGTCTTCTGGGATGATTTCTAAGTTGCTATTTCGTTAGTCGGTAGGTTTAATGCCAAGGATCGTGGTTCGGAGTCCACGTTAAACAGGAGTTCCAGTCCAGATAAACCCTCGTTGGTAAAAATAAGATGTTATACTAATATTTTTAAAAAGTAATAATTTTAATAATTACCAATTTAATAAGCGTTTCAATAGTTCTATTTTAAACGCGTAGCGCCGTTGTGTTACGGCTTCAGAAACGTCTTCACTTTCATCGTATTTTTCTAAAATTTATAATGCCTCGTAAAAGATTAAACTTGGGTTGTTCTATTCACGAATTCAGCCGATTTTTTTTTCACATTAACGATTATTCGATGATTCCATAAACCCGAAAATCCTGTGTCTTGAGAAATTTAAGAGCTCGAAAAAATTTATTTATGCTACAAAACGTGGCATTTGATATCATGTTAATACTAATTCGAGCGAGTATTCGACTATTTTTCCCGTATATTTCAATTAGATCGACTACTGAAGCATATTGTATATGCTTAACTAATAATAAATACAATTTGTTGATCTGTCCTTGAATCAGTTGCATGTTTATTTACACCATTCTTTTTAAAAATGCTTCTGCTCTTAAAAATGTGACATCACACCAGTTTCATGGCCAGCTCCAGTTTAAAAATATATTCGCATAATATTATTGCAAAAGTAAATATCGAACAATGTAAAAGTTTCCAAGAACAATTTTAGTATGTACAGGAAGAGTCGTTAAACCTGTTTTGAATTAATATATGTCTATATGATAGGTTTTTAGTTTTGATTTAATGGTAATATAAATTAAGATTTTTAGGTAAAGTTATATATATATTAGTATATTATATATTAGTTGTCGACTGTGACTCTTGGCCGGCTTGTTTGGCGCAGTGGTCAAGGTGACAGGACGAAGAAGGTTACTGTTGCGTTAGTTGTCAGTTGTCAGAAGTTAGTTGTCAGTTGGTTGACGGTCCTGATGGAGCATGGCCTAACATTTATATTTGTGAATATAAATATATGAAGATGACTTCTATTCACTCATCCACCAAACAAAAAACGCTTAGTTATTATTATACTTATGGCAATGCCCAGTTGAGACAGATAATTTTATTAAAAAATTACAATTTACTGACAAAATATGATTGGTACTTTTTCATGAATTGGGTGTTTTACATAAGTCGAGATATAGCTTCACACTTCACTAATTAATTAGAATGATTCCAGCTGCCACTAAATAATATTTAGATAATATAATAATAGCAGAAGAAAGATTAAAGTAAATAAGATTAAAGTATAATAATCAAGAGCTATTCAACTCACGGAAGCAATACGTTTCCATATTTGGTTCTATAAACAAATATCTAGTTTGAAATGCAAAGTTGCTTTACCTATGTAAATTAATAGCGGTAACATTGCGACGTTTTCACGTCATAAACTTTGATATAGTATGTTCATTGTTTTATTGTATACTCTATATATACGAAATCTCAAGTAAAGAAGAAGGAAAAACAAGATATTATATTATGAATAATATGTTGGCAATATGAAATAAATTCTGACCAAGAAAATTATATCGATATATGTGAAGAGCAATGTGGACATAATCTAGCAATTTCAAAACAAGTATTGAGGGGTGCTGTTAATGCCTCTACTGTACTTCGAAAATGGTGATCTCCATAGAAATTTAGAAAATGATATTATAATATTGATGTACACGTTATTTGTAGTGTAAACTAGTTGAGGGAAGATATTTTAATACGAAAATCTTTAGTTTTTTTTTCACTGAGAATTCAGGATCACTAACATATTGTTTTAAAAAATGTCTTTATCAATATTACACACCTTGAACGGCCCTGGATCATAGTAGTTTACATGGCTGTATAAATTTTGTTTGAAATTGTATGATATATACATTATTTTTCTTAATTGCACATGATACTTTTCTTCACTTTTAGGACACATGTTTAGACCAACCGTAGATATTTGTACAAAATCGAGACATTTCAAAAGTCTTCCACTGCCGAGTTTAAAATTATAAGACATGGTTATATTTCAACACGATATTATATATTATACATCAAATTTAATTTTATTGTTACCATAATTTAATACCAAATATTGTAATTTTCAAAAAAAAATAAAATGAATCACCTATTTAACATACAGAAAATTTTGAACATACATTCAGGTCTTTAAAAACAAATTTAAAGAAATAGTTTAATTATTATGTTTAAATTAGCAATTTATTTTGTATATTTTTTAAAAATCTAGTTCTTTTTCTGTGTAATTGATTCATTTTAGTTCCGGCTTATGATATTAAAATTTATGATGAAAATAATGATTTCTAGAAGATAAAATTTTAGTTAAGTAATAGTATATCCTTATGGCCTTATCTTCAAATGCAGTATACAAGAATTAGTAGTGGGTATTTGTGTCGATATATGGGTGGGATAATGTGCAAAAGGATTACATTTCTAGCATACAAACAGCTTTAGATTTCTTTGATTTCAAGAGAATGACAAGAGGCTGAGAGAAGGTGAAAAGTGTCAATAAGAAATCACAGATCGACCCAAATAAAACCCTTATTACAGTAATCACAACACAACTGATTGTTGTGTGCGCTACACATCTGCATAATATCATGTGTTCATGGCCACTATCTTTGAAATGTCACCCTGTTCCATGGCTTTGAAATTTAACAAGAGGTAATACAATGTATTCTGTCATCAGACCAATTCTTCTGGAAAATGAAATGGAGTTGCAACCTGGAGAAGCATTTTCTATATAATATCAGATAATAGTTCGTTGCGTAAGTTTAGGTGCAAGAAGCATTTACGTTTGTTGGTTTAATTTTGATATGAATTGAATATACGGTGCGTAATTTCTAATGACTTAAACTCTTGAAGTTTAGAAACGATTATTTTGTTTGTTTTAAATTGTCGCAGCTGATACCCTCTGTTAAAATACATTTCGCCTTAGATACAAATCATAATAACTTTTCATAAACACCTTCCTGACAATTGATAAGAGACTTATGTCTCGATACATTAACAATGTTTACTATCTCATTGTATCAGTATCGGAATTATTATTGCTTTCTTCTATGCAGGCGGTAGTCTTTTTGATCGGCAAATTTGTATCAGTATTGATCTTTTGGTCGACTATAGCTGTCTTACCACACTTTCACTAGTTTGTTGCCGTTCGCAATTCATGGATTATCTTCTCGTCATCAGAAAATTAAGTTTCTAAAATCTTAATTGCTGGCGCAGTTGTTAAACCTTGTATCGGTTATAATTGTAGAGGTGCATGAATAACTTTCTCCATCATACAAGATGCTCATCGTGTGACTTTACCAAGGTTGTTCAAAATTATTTCAGTGTCGCCTGTTACACTGTTTTTATCCAAATGTGTTTTATATACCGTATATAGAATGATTTTCCAAATTTTGGCGACTATAAATGCCAATAGTCTACGGCTGAGCAACTGAGCTAACCTATACCTTAATTGCAAGCTTTCGTCCTAATTTTAATAGTCCATTGGTGGTTCACGGCAACTTTAGTCCACCTTTGGTGGTGTTACACTATAGATTGCGATGCTTGTGACAAAAATCCACGTACTAAGCGCATTTTTAAAGCACGGATTTTACCAAATTCTAATGATTATTACGTTTTAGTAAAGATATTTTCATACTTTGGGTATATTCAAGCTACTTTTGAAAACCTTACAGCTTGAAGTGAGATATTTTTTTTAACTCAAATACTCATTTTTATGATATGGACTACCATTATATAAAAATAACAAAATTGTTAGTCTTTTAGCAATGGTTATAACATCATTTACAACTTCACCTCTCAAATGAAATTATCTTTATTATTAAATAATTATGATTATTCCTTGCGCAATATTTTCTATCATAGAACATTACATCTGCTGAGTACACTGGGTGACGCACAAATTATTCGAGCTGTCACAGCGCATCCTTTACAACCATTACAAAGTGTGACCGAACGCTGTAATGCAATAGTGAATTTGTGTCTTTCGGCATTCTGTTTTTTATTTCATGGCTTGTTCATTTTCAACAAATTCATTTGGGTTTATTAGCTTGTAATACACTAGATCCTAATACTTGCTGATACCAACATATGCACAGCAAGATTTTATGGTGATGAATTTTCCGCTACGGTGTTAATGTGGATAGTTATTCTGGTCTAATTCTTGGCCTTCGGGCTACAATACGGGAAAAAGTTTTCGACCTTTTTTGTCTCTCATACATTACTCCGTAACATCTCCGGATATGGCGCATGCGCACTCTCCTGCGTAGAGTAAAGCATAGAAAAGAATAAACTATATTGTCTTCCTTTTCTAACTATATTGTCTATTCTTTTCGAGTTGATCAAGTCAAAACAACAATAAAAACTAGGATATTTAGATTTTGTGTTACATTAATAATTCTATAGTAATAATAATTAATTTTTTGTGTTATTCTTGGTGGTCTAGTTTGTTCTCGACCTTCATAGAGTCAAGACGAGTTTTTTCTTTAACGAAAACGAGTCTCTGTAAGTATCAAATAAAAATACATCTATATATATTTTTTACGGTCAACTTCGGTTAACGTTTTCAAGGAATTCCCAGGTACGGGATACGGTGAAACGGCCAACACAAAGTGATAACGATATTCTACAATTCTATTCGATATTCTACAATTCAATATTCTACCAAACAAACGATATTCTACGTTTTCCAAAAAGGAAAAAAAGTGAAAGTTAGTGAGTGTGTTAGTTAGTTTAATTATAACAATACAACATAATGGATTTGAATATATTACTGAAAGAAAACGAAGAATTAAGAACGAATAACGAGCGTCTGAATCAGCAACTGTTGTAATCATCTAAGGATATGCCTGCTATCCATTTGCAACTGTAAGGTCACACACAAGATGCACCAAAAAGGCATACAAATTATGCAGAAGACTATTAGACTGACGAAGACAAACTAGCATTAGAGGTAGGGGAACAGTCTGACTGGATCGAAGTAACAAACAAGAAGGATAAAAAGAGGAAGAAGTCAGAGATGACGCCTTCGCCAATCGCAAAAGCTGCTATAAACATTAAAAAAAGAAGCAAGAAGACCAAATCCCTCTACCAGCTCCAATCAAGGTATGCAATGTTGGCAATTTTAATTTGTTTAGATCACAAATAGAGGGAGTAGCCTCTGACCGAGTGCAATTTAAGCCTTTGTCTAACGATGATATTAACGTAACCCTTAGTAATGAAAAGAGCTACAGGAATGTAAAAAAGTATCTAATTGAGATGAAGAACAACAATTCATTCAATAAACTCGAATACCACACTTATCAGTTCTAAAGTGATAAGAGGTATAGAGTAGTCATTAGAGGATTACCGTCCACATTAAATCAAGACGATATTTAATCGAAATTACAGACTTGCGTCCTCGAAGTATTGACAGTCACGCCTATAGCGAAAAAGACAACTAATGTAAATGGTGAAAAACAAATTAAAACTTTTCCGTTGTTCTACTTATACATGACACAAAACGAAAATAATAAAAATATATATGATCTAAATTAGTTACTAGACTGTAGGATGAAAGTGGAACCCGCGAAGAAAAATAATAATATACCACAATGCACAAACTGTCAAAATCTTGAACACATTAAAAATGTTTGCAGTAGGGAACCAACATGTATGAAATGTGCCGGTAAATATTACACAACTCAGTGCAGAAAACAACGCAATAGTGTAGCGACATGCGTGTTGTGCAATGTAAAAGGTCACCCTGCCAATTATAAAGGATGTGCAGTATATCAAAAAAAAAAGAACTCCAGCCAAAGTAAATTACAGCAGAGCAATGCTTAAAACAAATTGACAAAGCCAAAAACTCAGAAACAACATCTACCGTTGAAAATAAAAAAACCCAAGAAACCGCAAGAATGTCGGTCAAAAATATAAACGCCACCAAAGTATCAAATGATAAACAAATAGATACGAAACCGCAGAAAGCTGAGGCCAACGAGCCAACTATCGTCGACATGATGAAATTGCTCAAGGAATTCCAGACTGAAATGAGACAGAAATTCAGTCAGTTAGCAGACAGGATGGAAAAACTGGAGATATTCGGATTGGAGAAAACTACCCAAAATAAGCTAAAAAAAACAAAAATGAGTAATTCGTTTTTAAGAATTATAACTTGGAACGCAAACGGACTATAACAAAGAGTCCGGGAACTAGAATTATTCTTAAAAACAAATAACATACATATAGCTCTCATATCGGAAACACATTTTTCTAAAAAAAAAATACATTAAAATACGGGGTTATGATGCTTACTGGACACTACACCCCAGTAAATGGGCTCGAGGCGGAACAGCTTTAATAATTAAACAAAATATACAATATTTCAAACAAGAAGACATTAAAAATGAAGAAATACAAGCTACGAAAATTAGTATCGAAAAAAATACGGGACTGAAATAAATATTGGCGCTATATATTGTCCACCAAGACATAAACTGACACAACAACAATATAAATATATATTTTCAAAATTAGGCCTAAGGATTATTATTGGTGGAAACCTTAATGTTAAACATACAGCTTGGGGTTCACGAATAATAATACCTGGAGAAGGAAACGAATTGTTCAAAGCCATTAACCTTACAAAATGTAATTAACATTCATGGCGCGAACCCACTTACTGGCCCACAGACAGTAATAAAGTCCCAGACCTGCTGGATTTCTATATTACAAAAGTCATCTCATTAAATCAAATTAGTACAGAAAGCTTGTGCGATCTAACATCTGATCACACTCCAGTATCGTTAACACCTAATAAAAGCAAAAAAGCCTAATCTACAAACCAACAAATATACCGACTGAGACAAATTCAGATTAATTCCGCAGGAACAAATCAGTTTAAAAGTAAGCCTTAAACGTATAGATGATCTTGAGCAGCAAACCAAAAATATAACTGAACAAATTCGGTTAGCTGCAAAAGATGCTACAACAATAGCAAGAGAGAAATCAGAATATGAAGTACTTTACCCTATCGAAATTAGAGAAATGATAAAAGAAAGGTGAAAAGGTAGAAGAGTATGACACAGAACCATGAATGCTGCAGACAAAATTACTTTTAATAATTAATTACTTTGCTGATGACACAATTATTATGGAAAAACATATATCTCTGCCTAGGGCAATAGAAAAAGTACAAGTGGCAGTAAACAAAATCTAGAAATGGACGAAAGTTTGGAAAATTCAACTTAATAGCTCCAAATGTGTTCACGTTAATTTTGCATTGAGGCAAAATAGTAAAAACTTAGTTATATCACTCAATGGATTCCTCAAGCAGAATCAGCTAAATACCTAGGAATCCATCTTGACGGTAGATTGAATTGGAAACATCACGTTAGACAAAGAGCAAAATACATTAGAACTAAAATAAAACAACTATACTGGTTAGTCGGAAGATACTATCAACTTGATCTAAAATCAAAGAGGTTGATCTATAATACAATTATAAAGCCAATTTGGACCTATGGGGTGTAAATATGGGGTTGCACTAAAAATTCAAATCAACTAGTCATACAACGCTGTCAAAACAAGGTTCTTTGATTGATTACCAATGTCTATTCCTATGTAACCAACGAAGAACTGCACGATGACCTGGAAATCAAATGGATTTGCGAAGTTATCCAAGATTTCGCCTTGAAACACGAAATAAGATTACCAAATCATATTAACGTGGAAGCAATACAACTGCTGGACAGCGCGCAGGATGTCATGAGATTGAAGCGAACAAAACCATACAAACTTATATAAAGTGTATACATTTAGTGTAGACTACAGCTATAAGTTAATAATTAATAAATAATTATAATTTTATAATTGAGGAATACATATTGATGTATTTTCTCGCACTCGTCTTGCTTGTTAATTAATCCAAGTACATAGGAAAAGTAGTAATAAATTAATTGTAAATTAAAATTGTAATAAGCGTATCTAATAAAGATGTTATAAAAAAATTCTTGGTGGTCTAACATACATTGGTTTTAAAATATGAAAGAACAAGGGTAAGTGCAGAATGTAAGGTTAAATTTTTAAAAGTTATAAAATCCAAACAGCATCAATTTTATTTATAGTGGGAATTTTAGTTGCCAAATTAATAATACATCATTTTCAACGACCTGGAATAGACAGCATGTAGGACAATGATGTAAGGACAATGTACAGTTATATTTTGAAATAATTAAATTTGTTAACAAAAACAGACCTGGATCAAATAAACAAAATATAAAACTATTAGCGACTCCCTAATGATATAATGACAAGGAAAATACAATGCATTATTATTTAAGAGTATAGGTAAATAAATTTTGGATTGTAAAAATAATGATGTATTGACTAAGATGTCATTCAGCTTTAAAGTACGATCATTCATTCTCTATATAGTATATATAGTGGTGGCTTTTTCATTTAATTTTAATTACATCGGCTGTGTTTGATCTAAACGATTTAGGTCTTTTTATGGTAAGTTTTTTTATATGGTTCTTGGAGTTCGTGTTAATTGTTCAAATATGGTGTTTTTATAAAAGTAGAAAGGCATATACAAGTATTTTTATTATTTTATTTTATTCAATATTTTTTTTAAATAAAATGTATTATTTCAAATAAATTTCAATGTATATTTCCTTCTTTATATATAGTTTCAACATTAAATCAATTATTTATCATATTTGTGTATTTTTATTTATAAAAATAACTTTTTTTTATTATTTAATTAATATATTGTTATTAGTCGTTTCCGTCTAACCTACAATTTGTCTTTATGATAACTTAAATCTAGGTATATAACTAGGAGGACCCATCAGCCCTATCTCAGTCTCTGGTGAAATAATGTTTATACATGTCACTGCTGAATTTTTTAATATATGTGCCTCACTACACAAGACTACACAAGATCAGATGGTCTGATTCTTTTGAGTTTGTGTCCTGTTCTGGTGGTATCCAATAGTTGCAATATTTATAAAAATAATGATGATGTGTAATATGATGTTTTTATAAAAGTAGATTTCGTTTCTTCAATACTTTTTTAAATAAATGTGTTATTGAAAAATGTAACCATTTTTATTTAGTTCCTGAACCTATTTACCTGCTTAATATATTCGACATTAAATCTAATAATCACGATAAAAAATATATACAGCCGAACATAGAACCTCCTCCTTTTTCGAAGTCGGTTAAAAAAATAGGTAAATAAAGCTGCATATACGCACGCGCCGAACTTGGATTATTCTATGTTTTAAAATTAAATGGAGCCAACATGCGTATGCTCCAAAACCGGAGATGTTGTGGAGTAATGTATCCTTTTTTATTCCTCGAGGCCGTTTTTGCCACTGGATTTAAAATCATCATTTTTAGATCATTGCAATCAAAACCAACAATTAAGAAATAACCCAGTTGCAAGAAAATATTTCTTCAAATCAAATAACAAAAATAATGAATGTTAAAAATTCAAATTTGCTTTCCATAATTAGCTCCTGTACATACTAAAGAACTCAATAAATAATACTCAATTTTAGCTATTATTTTATTCGGTGAAATGATAAATAAATCGAATTTAATAGTTACGAGATTATTTAATAATTATTTGAAATAGATGAAACACCTAATATGTTATGTAGTTTCCTGCGAAGAAGGCTGTTTGAATGTTATTCTTAAAGGCAATGAGGTGACGAGATTCACTGATTTTGCTCAGTTTACATTATAAAATTCTTTCCAAGACTTTTCAGTTGGAGTTAGCTTTACATAATATACCCGTTTAAATTTTTTGTTGTCGCGGATGTCGTCATTTCGCAACTATAGACATAGAAAAATAAAGATTTATCTTTATAAGAAATTTTCGGAAAATATTTCGCGACATCCAACATGTATAAGTCGCTACTTTTAACATATTACTTGTTTTAATCGCTATGCTTTGAACCGCGACGGGATCCGATTAGTTCACTTCGTCTCTATAGCGTCTCTTTATTGTTAATTTGTTTCGGGCGCCATTTTTAGTGTGCCTAACCTAAGGAGCAATGTATTTAGATTTTTATAATATTTAGAGATTAAGTTATTAGTTCATTAATATTTATAAGATGGTAGTACAATAAGTAAAGTGAATTCTCGCTCTAGACAGTGTCCTCTACCCGGATGCACAGATAGTCAAGAAATGCAGAATTGTTTTACTTCGAAGAAGTATTTAGCTTTCTTTAAAAAATGGTTGATAATGTTAAAAATCCCAAAATGACTGGAATAATCAAATAAATTTATAATTGTTACAGCGTGTTTTGTTGTTGTAAGTTGAGGTACGTTCATTCATATTAATAATCATATAAAATATCAAATATTTATTTTTTAATTTTAGAAATTAATTCCTCTCTGGAAGAAACTATGCAAACGGCCATATACTTCTATTTTTTGTTCAATGATTTAATATTTGAAACTCCACTAAAATATTACCTCCTGAAAGCAAACCTTTTAAGAGCGGATTGAAGTTCAATATACTAAACAGTGATTAAATTTTATTACCCAAGTAAGAACAAATTTGTTATTAATTCACTTTAATAACCATCTTGAGGGGGTTCATTTCATTAAAGAAAAAAATGTGTAATTATCCGAATAAATATAATGGCTTAAAGCTACCTAATTAAGATAATTTGGAATTTTTTTGGGTATATTAGAGTTCACGGATTGAATAATATAGATCCTTCGGCTAGTAAGTTTGACAAATCATTTAAAGTGCTCATAAGTTAATTTCTTTCATCTCATTTGCCTTTAGGAAATTGTAAGGATGATTAATTCTATACTAAAGGGAGATGTATTATCAGGAGTTGAGAAATTGTAACTTCACTTTATACCTTCTATTGCAGATGTTCCTATATGAACAAAGGAGGCAAGGCAACATAACATACCCCAGAAAATTATTTTGTTATGCTGTCGGTAGTTTTTTGAGTTATCTTTTTTACTTTATCTATATATTTTTCAGTCAAACACCTTTAAAAAAATGTAAATTTAAAACCCTAAACTATTTAATGATATTCCAGATAGAATGTTAAGTATAACCATATACTCCAAAAACATATACTTTTGAATAAAACAGGCAGACATAATTTTAACAGAGAAAGACACAAAGTTTGCTTTCAGTATAAGGAAACAAAAAGTCAGAACTCTAATAGATCCTATTAAATTGATGACCCTAAACAAATATGAAAAAGGAAAAAACCAGGAGATATGGTTTAATTTTTCCAAAGTTCTTTCTCTATGATAATATTTATATTTTAGAGATATATTAATTTTTATACTATATTTGTATTTTATTCATAATTTGCAATTTTACAGATTATATTTATTTCATTTATTAAATTTTATTTAATAAATTTATTTCAGAAATTAAAATGTTTTTTATTTAAAATTTATTGGACAATTAAACGTGACATCAGGGCAGTCACATGCCAAACTTTATCAAAGAGCCAATCAAATATCTTCACAGCAAAATATTTTCCTTATAGTTGTCTATAATGGAGATTTAAATTGACCAATCAATTACTTGAATGGCCGATTTAACCCCATTTGGATCTTAGAAAGAAAAAATATAAAGTCTATATATAAAATAATAAATTAATAAATAAAATAAAATTAATAACACAGAAAGGTAGGACTAAAAGAATAAATAATGCATATACAATTTAAAACTGAATTCAAATATAAGAGTACAAACACAACCATAACGAAGTAGGGGCTCTATCCAGACATTAGCACCCACACCAAAATGGTAATGGTTATTTGGTCAGCGATACTCTCCATAGGCTAGATACTATGGGGAAAATCAATTTCTCCTAGAAATCGAGTCTGCATTTTCTCTTGTTAGGGCATTTATAAAATTTTGCAGTCCATACACAGCTCTAATTTGGATGAACTGATCATTCAGTATGAGGTAGAGATAAAATAAGATAAAAAATGGAAAATCTGACAAGGAATAATCCTCCCAGTAACCAGGCTGAGTAACGTAATGTCGGATGTTTTCTGGGATGGTCTCTAAGATAAAGAGTAAGTCCAGTCCAGTTAAATATTCGTTGGTAAAAAGGAGATGGAAACAAAAGTCGGAATATGAAAATGCAATTAGGAATTTGTAAACATGGTGAATAACCTTCTGTTAGTTACTTATATCAGCGGAATGTTATTACACGAGGTTATCAAATTTTCGATTGTTTATTTCCTAACACGTATATGGTACCCAAAAATCCCCTCCTTCTAAGAATCATACCGAAGTAAATACATATTTGCATACATAAATGATCATTAATGCTATAAACAGCGTTTGCATTTATAATTGACCTGATATCAAAGGTTTAACATCCATCTTGAATAAGAGTTAACAATATTGTTAGTTGTTTATGTAGAGCATATTATTATTTATATTTAACTGTATTTAAAATCGCTACTGGAGCATGTCGTTAAGTAGAATTAAACAAATTGATCTCGATTACATTTTTTAGTAATTAAATAATGAAAACAAATATTTGTTTAGTTGTTTATTATTTTGATTTCTTCATACCAAGGCCTTAACGTGTTTTTCTTATTTTTAGATATCATGAAATGTTGTTTAATTTGTAGTACATTTGGATATTGGAATCATATTGATTAAAAAAATATGTTAAAAAAGTCATAGAGAATTGAATCAGTATGTAGAATAATAATGGGATATTTCTCCGGTTAGGCCTCCCAGAAGACCTAACCGCTCTCATCAAGTCCTATCTCTCGGACAGATCTTTCCAGGCTAAGATCAGGGTATCACTTTCCAGTCGTAAACAAATCGATGCTGGCGTACCTCAAGGTTCCCCGCTGGCCCCAGCCTTATTTAACCTCTTTATTTCAGATCTGCCGAGAAAAGAGCACATTGACGTCGCGTTTTACGCTGACGACGCTGCTTTCTTCACGGTCGCTAGGTTCGAAGTTACAATTCATGAACGTCTACAGAAGCAGCTCGATCATGCGGTCAAGTGGTTCAAATTCTGGAGGTTGCAAATCAACCCCCTGAAAACCCAGGCCATCATTTTCCATAAGAAGCGTTACGCACTGCGCGTCTCGCAACTTAAGATCGACACCGCAATAATTCCATGGCTGGATAACGTCACGTACCTAGGTCTTCACTTCGACCGGCGGTTCGGTTGGCATTCCCAAATCCAGAAAGCAATCCAAAAAGGTTCAGGGATAGCAAACCTGCTATCTTCTCTGATCTGCCCTTCTAGCAGACTTCAAATCTCCATCAAATGCTTATTTTACAGGATGTTAATTCGGTCCGTACTCCTCTACCAGGTCAAGCGGCTTCAAGTTTTCCAAAATAAGCTCTTCAGGAGAATATTAAACGCTCCATGGTTTGTCAGAAATAATCAAATTCATAGGGAAACTGACACTCCAGAAATCAAGCACTTCATATCTCAATCATTCCACAAACAACAACTCAGCTCAAGTTCTTTTGAAAACGCGCTTGTTCGCGAGCTGGTCGACATGCTGGGAGCTTAGCACCGTGTCACCGCCAAGCTCCCCCCCCCTTTTTTCCAGGCTGAAACGACCTCATCCGTCGCTACAGTCATAACTTTTGCCCCCATACAACAGTACCCAGTTGTGTGTTAACTCAGGTTCGCGAATCAATAGAATCACTGGGCCCTCGTGCCCAATAACGGCTGCCCGATCAGCGGGTGCCATAACCCCAAATTTAATGCAGTAGCAGTAGTGATCCACAGGGGTCAACTGTGAGGCAGTTTCGGTTTAGTGTATTGGTAAGCCCAGAGACAGTCCCACATAACCCGGTCCAACTTGTCACTCCAGAGCAAGTCTCCGCGACCAGGTATGCGTCATGCATTCCACCGCCTGGTTTTTAGGCCAGAACAAAAAAAGGGATATTTCTCTTTATGTATCTGACAACAATTTTAATAATTTAGCCTTGATTAACCGTGATAGTTGATATGGTTGAACGTGATATGGTCGTTATATATATTAGAAATTAAGAGATCTATTTAAGATGCAATAAGCGGTGCAGTTATTTCCATGGCGAAATCGACCTTACGGATGTAAGAAGCAGCGAGCAGTTACAAAAGAAAAGTGTATTAAAACGATAAAAGCGACCTTAAAAAATACTAGACTGTTGATAGCTAATTGTGATTAGATAGAGTAAGGAATATCACAAAGTTCTGCGCTACTAACAGCAGCATATAACGGAACCGGATAATATTGAATGCTATAAACAAGTTTTCAAGGGAAAACATCATCCCGAACGAGTCATTTAGTTTCTGAACCTACCATATTTCCTTGTACTAAGAAATACTGTGACTAGCCAAGAATGTTAACGGGGCATTCCAAAAAGATTGATAAGTTCATATAGAGCACAAAAATGTAAGAAATGTGTAAGTAATTAAAAATGTAGATAAAAAATAGTTTAGTTTATTACCCCTATAAACTCTCACAACTAGAAGTAGTAAAATGAAAATTCGATTCTCTGAACTCAGATCTTCAATTGATGTGTAAAAATTGGTTATAGTTATGGATTTAGCGCATGGTATTGCTCTCATTGCTCATTCCTCTCTTACTCGTCATTGCTCTTTTGCAACGGCCGTCAATTGACGCTATTGCAAACTCCTTTGAAACTTGTTTTCGTGTGCAATGTTGCAAACTTGATTCAAAGTGTTTTTATTATGGTTGTGGATGTTATCCATGGGTACCGAAAATATTTTGTAATGCGTGCAAAAGGAATCTGTACAAGTGGTTACTTCGTGAAAATGTATAATTTTAATTTTCTGTACCAACGTTATGTAGTGAATATCGTCGGTTTAAATTCGAAAAGTAGCATAATATAAATATCCTGACGTATTGTCAGTGTTGAAGCTAGTTAGCACTGTGAAAATGCTTTGAAAACGTCTCCTTTATCACGGGCGAGTAATAAAAGCGATTTTACCGTTTTTCCAAAAAGAAAATGATACGTGTTTCTGCAATAATATTAAATATATATGTAATGTGATAAATACGATCGAAATAAATGGCGTTTCTTTATAAATGGTCCACTCCACATTGGAAATAAAAAAAAACACTCATTGAGATTGCTCATGCAGTACAAAACGAATACTACGAGAAAATGCGTACAATTTCATGTCTCTCAAAATATATTTTCTGCATTCACATATTAATTTTTTCCTACAAAATTTGGACGGCCGGCTCGGTAATAAATAATTATATTTTAATTGTTTTATTTTCGTGATCCCTTTTCGATCAACGCACAAATGTTGATTTGAGTGTTTTTGATCTTGATAGACAAATATATCTCGAGCTTTGCAAACCAAATCTGTTTTTAGA
This sequence comes from Rhynchophorus ferrugineus, assembly GCF_030347505.1. Lineage (NCBI taxonomy): Eukaryota > Metazoa > Arthropoda > Insecta > Coleoptera > Curculionidae > Rhynchophorus > Rhynchophorus ferrugineus. Next base: position 53,570,342 of record NW_027472581.1, on the reverse strand, counting down.
CTATTTTTTTTCATCAGGATCATGATGATATTCATAGTGATGAATAATTTGGCAGATTTATTAAACCCGTATTTAAAATCGCTTTGGAATATGCTTTTGTTCTATTGTAATCTCTAATAAGGTGACTGGGCTTTTTGATATGTCTTCCAGCTAAACGACGATCAAATAATCAAATACAAATTAAACGGAATAATACTCTCTGTATGAAACAGAAAACTTATTGAGCAGCATCGCATTAAGTATTGTTAAATTTATTTTTTTAAATATTTTTTAATACATATTATAAAAGCTGAAGCAAAAAAAAGAGTGTAGTTCAAAGAATAAACATAAGATGAATGATGTTTGAAAAGTTTTGATATAGGTTCGTGTAATTATAGATTTCGATAGAGCAAAGGCTTGATTGATAAGAACAAAAACATTGTGAGCTACAATTACACTGTAATGAAAAACAGGTTTGTTAATAAACTGAAAATCTTGTTTTCTTTCTTGGTTAGTGGTAATAATATATATTGAGGTTTTACAACTTGTTTCTCGTTTTTACTTTAAATATTTCAGGTATTCAAAATGAATTTAAAAACTGTTATATATTTAGTAATTAGAATAATACTTTTAAAGAATGCTTTCTGTTGAACTGCCATTTTGGTTTCAGAATACCTTCATATATATATATATATATATATATATATATATATATATATATATATTCACTTCCAAGGTAGTTCCATTGAGACCAAATGAGGAAATCTGTTGGGGGGAGGGGTTGGTTTGTTTCTTTTAAATCACCTTAATTGTATATTACCTATACTAATGATACACATATGTTGGTAATGTACTATAGATAGATATCATACTATTTTCAATACTTAATTTAATAATTTAATTTTAGAATGATAGTTTAGTTAAAGTAAGTTAACATAAAATAGATAAAATAGATAAGTATGCATGTTTGTAAAACCGCCAAACTACTATGCTAGATGCTAACACTAGTTTTAAATATTTTTTTTAATTATAGAAAATAACTCTGATATTTGTTAAAGAGGTAATTTAAAATATCCTATGATTCATATATTGATGAGTATAGAGAAAACATACTGTCTAGTTACGTTAGTTTATAAATACTTCATGATTTAATTTAGAAAAACCAATGAATTATAATTATAATTTATTCTTTTGGGTGCTTTTCTTTCTTTCGTACATCAGATTGGTGAATAATTAAGAAACGAATACTAAGAATAATGCATATTGAATACCAATAATAAACTAGTTTATACCATGTTGCTCAATAACAATCAATATATAACCAAAAATTCAGCGCTAGTTTCAAACTTAAAACCTTTCATAAGAATATAATGAACATTTCAAGATCCAATTAAATTTGGTTTCAATATTTTAAGGACACAGGTAGTTTTGCATTCATTAATAATGGATAAAAAACACATTTTGAGTCTTATTTCACAAATGGATAGGATTTAGTATGCTGAGACTTGGCTCTATCATAGTCCTAAATGAAACCAAGAAACTAAGAACTTTGTGAATTCAAGGTATGAGTTCCGTTCACAAATTAGTCAAGAAAATATTAGGGTCAGTTTTTTATATGAAAAATTAATATTTTTCGTGGATTACATCCAGATTTGTAGAAAATAAACTTAGATTATTTCTACAATCTGCTAAACTATAGGAATGGTTAAAGATTACGTGAAGTTAACTGATGTTAAGTGAAGATAACGAACGATGTCATCTATGAATTGTTTCAGTATCTAGTTTATTAGGTGGAAGATTTTAACTCCTGGCTTTCTTTATATTTCAAAAGACTCATTAGTAGAAAATAATTTTCATCGAATGAATAGATAATATCTATTTCAAAGGGGTATTTTGCCGTCAAGGATGGTCTAATAACTCGTATTGGAGTATAGAATGTAAAAGCGCGTCGCAAATTCTCAATGTTTTCCCCCGAGAACGTAAAAAATCAAGTTATTCCATTAAGATGCGGCCTTCAGCGTTTAGTTGAGGAACACATCAAGGGATACAGATTGAAGTGGTTTGGACATGTTTGTCGAATTAATGATGAAGGATTTACTTTCAGACTTCTGTGACTAAATAGACTTTTGGGACGGATAACCCAAAAAGCAACACCAAAAAAAAGACATGGATCAAAACATCTGAAATATTACAAACTAACAGGTTAAACTCTCCCAGGTTAGAGTGGTTGCGATTGTTTGCCAACAATGGCCAGATTTGATGAAGAATATTTGAACTGCCGCGTTCAAGATAGTTCTCTAGCACCAGTATAGGTTGATGATGAATGGCGTATTGAAGTCGAAGAAAATTTCTGTTAAATTTGTAATCACTTTATTAACTATAATTACCTGTTTTAATTTCAATTTTTCTATTTCCTTTTCATTCTCGCGAACTTATGGATTAACCTAATTTCTATCATATTATTTACAAAAATATTTATGTAATTTTTCTTCAAAATGAATTATTAAATTTGTATGGATATATCAAATATAATACAGCAATTTTTTAAACCTCAATATGACCACTAAATTAAATGGAATATAAAGCAATATTTTTACTTAGTAATCGATTAGTAGAATTAATTTCAAATTCATTTCATTGAAACCATTATAAAATAAAATTTAAAACTAATTAGATGGTTGATTTGATTTCTAGTTATGTTTCCATATTATTTAATATGTATTATTATGTACATGAGAATGAGCTAATCTATTAGTATTAATAGGTATCGTATCAATCAGTTTAGCTTTTAATTTTGATAGTTTTATTTGGAACATTATTTTTTGTTATCGAAATTATGCTATTTTCACTAATATAGCTGCTAAAGCTCATATGTCATTATGCCTTTAATTTTTTTGTTTCATTTTAAGCCGAAAATGTCTGTTCATATTTAGTTTTTTAATAGTACCACCCATCTATCTATTTTCACAGTTATCTCCGTCTTGATTTAACAAAAATCGATGCGGAGGCTTATCTAACGTTTGTGGAACCTTATGATAAGGCCACTTCATCATGCACGATAACATGAGAATTATCATATTAGTGGTTGAAAATTGTTTAGAACTGATATAGTTAAAAAATAGTTTTGTTATCCATATCATGAACAATAACAATGCGAATAATAGAATATTTTATCTTTTAAATTTTATGTATATATATATATATATATATATATATATATATATATATATATATATATATATATATAGCCTTAATTTTTTATATTTTGTTATATGAACAAGATTTTATTAGTTATACGGGGGAATTTTGAAACAGTAATTATAATATTATCTGGTATTTATTCTTGTTATATAACTTATATTTAACTGTATATTACCCATACTAATAATACTATAGATAGATATAATAATATTTTCAATACTTAATTTAATAATTTAATTTTATAATTATAGTTTGAGAGTAATATAAATTACGTTTAACTGTAAACATTCCATTTAATAATAATCTAGGAATCATTCAGTATAAGCGAAAACATGTAGTTAGTCATTTCTTTTAGACAATTATTTTTCCTTGCTTAAATAGCTTTACTTAGAAGATTTACAGAACTGTTTGTTATACTTTTTATATGTTGGTGTCTGTTTTAATAGGTATGTGCCCATAATAGTTATATGACGTTATTTAGACTTACTAGTACTAGAAGAAGATTATTTGTTACTCATATCATGAACAATAACAATGTTAATAATAGAATTGCTATTCTTTATCAATACCACATAGCGACAAAAGAAAAATCCCCGTAAACTTCTGTTTCTTTCGCTCCCAATGCGTGCATGTAACAAATGAGAAAAACAACAGGTCTTCGACGATAGCGTACGTGTTTATAAACAATGCGCTGCAAATCAGAGGCCATCAGTGTGGTGTTCGCATAGTCAATGTCACACATCATGAAACAGCCGGCCGTTCTCGCAATATTCTTTCTGTTTTTGGTCTCGTCGGAAGGCAGATTGCTACGTTATCGACGAAACACTCGAAATGAATGTAAGTTTTTTCCTAATATATATATATATATATATATATATATATATATATATATATATATATATATATATGTTTATGTTAATATGTTATTGTTTTAATCCATTTAATCATTTAAATAGTTAGACGTCCATTACTTAGTGGTATTGCTAATACTTAAATTAAATAGCCATTAAATATAATATATATTATAGATTTATTATTTTTTAAATATTTTGATTTTTTAATATACATTTGAAAAGCAATACATCTATATATATAACCAATTATTCACATAAGGGTGACACATAAATTATTATATCGTCACCTTGTTAATAAAATAGTTAAATAATATAATATATTAGATATAAAATTAGAATATATTTTATTTTAGTAGTTAGAAAAATATCGAATTCAGAATCAGGCTCTTTTAAAGTTTAATAATAGGAAATTAACAGGAAACTATTAATTAATAGGAAACTATTTGAAAAACAAATTGAATTGCACTTGCGACACAAAGAAAAATCCAATTCAGTTACGTAAATCAGTTAAACCCTAATGAAAATACCAGAGTTTTTCTTATATACTCAAGTAAATTAATATTGATATTATTGTGACAATTTATAATATATGTTCTTATGTAGCAATCAAGGTAGTCAAGATTTTATTTTGTATGCTTTGTCCAGATTGACAATAATCGTCACAAGGTAGTCTAAATCGAATCCAATGCAAAATGTTTATTGATGCATTAAATAATTCTGTTTTCGCAAACATTATAGTTGCTTATACCGAAGATATTTACAAGAAGTAAACATCGGTCGTTTCACTACTAGCTTTATACAGAACCGGTTTTTATTATAATTATTGTTCAAACAAATACATGAAAGCTGTTTTTATCCTATCCAATACATTAAGAGGTCATCTTTCTTCGCGACTGCTCGATTTATAATGTTATAAAAACATATTAATATTTTTTAAATATCTGTTTAACGTACATATAGAAAATAACTGATATAACTGTGTGATGATTTATAGTGAAACACCAAAAAACAAGTAGGTCAAACAATTAACACTATACGAGTTTCATATTTTTGCAACAATATTTTGGTGTCAACAAATATCTTGTTATGACTATAAGAAACGTTCAAAGACGTATAAGGTATTATATATATATATATTTTACCGTGGGAAACATCTCAGTGTTTAATTAATTTTATAGAAATTGCCTTTAACTTTTGTATATTTTATTTTACATATATTAATGAAATGTAGATTAGAATATTTAGATCGCTCTTGGACCTGGTTTTAGAAAGAATTATTTTAACGGCTTATTATGCCATTCTCAAAGCTCTGCTTCGTATTTATGACTATTTTCCTATTTTAAAAATCATGAAATTTTATAAGTTTCTAAATGGATGAAAAAGTTAATAGCGTCTGTGGGAGCAAATTTCGAAGAGCGTTTCACCCTTTCATTACTAGTCTTACCATATTTTTTATAGAATTAGAATTTTATGTAGAAAAATCGATATATTATTCAACGCTCTTAATCGCCATTAAAATATGATATCGACCGCATGTCTTCAAATACAATCATGTTTTTCTTTAATTATTCGTTTATATACGTATATTCAAAAATTAATCCCCAAAGACATATCTTTGTTATTGGAGTAATTACAAAAGTGTAAAATTTAAATTAATATTCTATTAATATAACTTGCATTTACTATTTACGAGATCAAAAGGTATCAAATAACATAATACATATTGTTCCCATTCTTATTAAAAATTATGCATTTAATAATTTTTTATTAGTAAAACTAATAAAAATGTTGACCTTTGTAGAAATAAAAAAAATATGTCTATGAACTATGGGGGTTATTGCCTATCTGAGTATGTTTATCCTTTTCAGACCGAATGTGTATCGCAGAAGATCTATTGGATCTTTGTAATCAGATGGCCAGTCAGGAAACAAAAAGTGGAGCTAAAATAATTTGTATACCAGCAAGGGACAGGTAATTGACACTATATTGAAAAAAAAAAGTATGAAGAAAATTTCGTATTTTGTTTGCATTTCTATTACAATTTTATACCCATCAATTAGTTTTTTTTTGTTTGTGCATTTAAAATGGATAATTAAAAATTATAATTAAAAAAAAGAAGGCTTTAATCTAAAGGATAATTTTAAGAAGTTATTAACAGGAAACTATTAATTTATTTACTCATAGAGATCAATTTTTTATACTATCATGTTTTTTTAAAAATAATTCTTATCAATAAATATTAAATAAATATTTTTATGTACTCTGTTGGATATTAAAAAAGGAGATAATATTTTCACACGTTTAATATTTGATTCATTTTACATATTGGGTATGTTTATGTTTCAGAATGGAATGTATAGAAAAAATAAAAGAACGTCAAGCAGATTTTGGTACAGTTGATCCGGAAGATATGTACGTTGCAGCTAAAGAGCCTGGTGAAGATTTCGCCATATTTGAAGAAATACGCACGCGGGAAGAACCTGAAGGTAATTGATTTTTTTCAAACAATTACTGATGAATTAACATGAATTACATTAAATTATTATTTTTTATTTGGCAACCAAAAAAATCGCGATGTTGAAAGGTCTCGAAATTGCTCTTTCACTCAGTTCATCTGGTAACAATTTGCTCTTTTTTTGGAACTTACCTATTGTGTGTAAACACCTAGAAGCAGTTAATTTATCAGTATTTAAGCTGTTTGAAAGTTATAAGGGTTTCCGCTAGGTTGTCGTCCAATAGATCCTTTGTAGGCCCCCAGCCTTTTTTCTGCTTGTGACCTAAAAATCCGTAGATTTAAATCGCTAAACCTAAAACTGACAATTGTCGTATAAATTATACGTTTCTAAAATTGAAGAAGAAGAACAGAAGTAGAAATAGAAGCTGAAAATTCGGTGATTGAATTAGTCAGGCCGAAAGAGCTAACCAAAGTTATGAAAACTAACATTAATCCCAGGAAATCACTAGGTTAATAACAAGAGAATTACTGCAAAAGCTACCAAGAAAGGGAATTATAAAACTCACCAACTTAACTAATACAGCATTTGGATGAAAACATGTCCCAGGCATTTGGAAGATGACGGAAATTATAATGATCCCAAAACCTGGAAAGTCACCAAACGAAATAAAAGCCTATAGACTTATATCACAGCTGTCAGTAATATATAGGGTTTTTGAAAAACTTCTGTTGAAAAGAATAAAACTGACCATAGAGAGAAAAAACCTAATCCCAACACACCGGTTTGGGTTTACTAATAAGCAATCAACAATTGACCGGCTCCACAGAATAATACATGTTATTGAAAAAGCCTATGAAAATAAAAATGTTTGCTCAGCTATATTCTTAGATGTAGCAGAAGCTTTTGATAAGGTTTGGCATGAAAGCCTTGTTCATAAACTAAAGAAAATCTTACAAAAACAACACACCGTAGTACTAAAATCATACATTACAACCAGAATGTTAAGAGATAAACAAGAATATTACTCTACAATAAAAGAAGCTAAAGCAGGTATACCACAAGTGTAATTGGGCCAATACTTTATTTGCTCTACACTTGTGATATATCGCAAATGGAGAATATTAAGATGGCTACATTTGCTGATGATACTGCGATTATAACTGTCGGAAACAATAGTGAAGAAGCCACATGAAAGTTACAACAGGCAAGTTACAATATAAATAATTGGACACAAGCTTGGAGAATAAAAATTAACGAAAGTAAAACTGTGAATGTGCATTTCACCTACAATCAGACCGTACAACTATCAATAACATTAAATAATACTATCATTCCATATAGCAACAACGCTAAATATCTCGAAATGAATCTTGATGCAAAACTTCGCTGGAGGGAACATATAAAGAAGAAAAGAAAAGAAATGGAATTGAAATATAGGAAAATGTATTAGCTAATTGGAAGAAAATAACAATTAATAGTATATAATAAATTGCTATTATATAAGCAAATACTCAAACCTATATGGACATACGTAGTTCAATTATGGGGATGTTCTGCAAAGAGTAACATAAACAAAATACAAATTTTTCAGAACAAAGTCCTGAGAAGTATTGTGGGCGCACCCAATACTACAGGAATGACTACTAATATCAAGACCTTCAGATACCCACAGTCAGTCAAGAAATCAAGGAAGTTGCAAGGAGGCATGAGGAGACTCCATTCTCATGAGAATATTGCTTTGAAGTATTGCAACTTTTGAATACCGCTAGAGCAGGATACAGACTCAAAAGTATCAAACCATCTGATCTTGTGTAGTGTTGCGTAGTGAAGTACATTTGATTAAAAATACATCAGTGACATGTATAAACATTATTTCACCAGAGGCTGAGATTTGGCCGATGAGTCTTCCTAATTATAAACCTAGATTTAAGTTAACATAAAGACAAATTGTAGGTTAGTCGGAAACGACTAGTAACAATGTAATAATTAAATAATAAAAAATATGTAGTAGTAATATATATCGCTGATCCAGAATAATTAAGTACCACTGGTTATATGTCCAGCATATTAATCCTGAAAAATAATTTTCAGCGGAATTCCGATACGAAGCGGTAGCCGTCATCCACAAGGACTTGAATATTAATAGTATAGAAGGCTTGAAGGGACTAAACTCCTGCCACACTGGCGTGGGTCGAAACGTGGGTTACAAAATCCCTCTCACCAAATTAAAACAGAAGCATATCATCGGCAACTTAGCGGAACCGGATTTGTCCCCACGTGAAAACGAATTGAAAGCCTTCTCTACATTATTTAGCAAGGCCTGCATTGTTGGAACTTGGTCACCGGATCCGAAGATCAATTTAAAATTAAGTAAGTTTTGAACAGAATGAACATCTATTAAAATTATTGTATACCTAAAATCTGCCTTTTAAAAAAGTATTAGTCATTTTGAAAAAGTATTAAATACAAAAAACCTTCTATAACTGAACTTATGTCTTTATAAATATTTACTGTCATTAGCAAATTATCAATACATTTTTAATTTATCTAGTTAAGTACAATAATATTTACTCTTCGCATGTTATTTTGTACTAAAAATATATGTTATTTTCATCACAGAGAGAAAATATTCAAATCTGTGTGCATTATGTGAACATCCAGAAATTTGCGATTATCCCGATCTCTTTTCTGGATACGACGGTGCTTTGAGATGTTTGGCTCATAATGGAGGACAAATAGCTTGGACAAAAGTTATTTACGTTAGGAAATTCTTTGGCGTAAGTAAATAAATAGTTGTACGGAGTAATACTGGTCTACAATAATATTTGCCGTTGCTTTTTATTTTATTTTACATTTTTCCTCAAAGGTTGACTTTCTTTTCTTTTAATTTGGTAATCTAGTTTTATTTGCTCAACAGTTTCTTTAAAATTCTACGACCACGTTTGGAAGAGGCGTGTATGTAATCTAATAAAGAAGTTAATAAATAAGAAGGTTATTTTAGAATTTTTGTCTTCGCATTTAACATCTTTAAAGCATTAGATTGAATTATTCCATTTATATTATGTAACTGCATGTAATCTCATTTGTTGTCATTTGTTAATGTCATTTGTTGAGATAAATTGTTACAATATATAGTAATCATTTATTTTCCACCATTTATACAACTTTTTTCTATCTTTTTGACAACATGGCGATCGGTTAATTTTTCAGCAACCATGTGCTGGCCAAAAGTTGATACAGCATGTCAATCTAAACAAGTGGCTATCAGGCACAGCTGAGAGTTGTCATGCAGGATGATTCATTCATTCTCTGGATTCCTCTTGGGTGTCGATGAGCATGCCTTTTCTGGACTAACACACGGATTTTTGCGCTTAAGAATGTTGTAGTTAATCCACTTTTTATTGTCAGTCATTTTAGATTGTTTCCATTACATGTAAATATCTAGAAACAGTTTATTCAACAACTGCTATGCTGTATAAAATTTCTTTGAGAGCTTGATATGGGTCCTCGCCAAATAAGTCGTGCAATTAATTGTTTTCAAACTGATTTGGTGGTTCAAGACGTTTTAAACTTTCACTAATTCTAAGGCGTTCAAACCAAAACCAACAATTGGGATGTGATGGCACAACATCATCTTAAGCTTTCAAAAGTGTTTAATGTGTGTCGGCAATAGATTTCTTTAAAATACACGTATGGTATTTGTATAGTAGCAGTAATGTAAAGTATAAATGTCGAAAATATAATTCTGAATTGTTTACGCTAAGAATGCTTATGTAGCACTTGTTTTTAATGGTACTTCACATGTACGCAATAGTTATTGCTGATCAAAATTCAAGCAAGTACCTCACATTATTCAGGCTTTTTGTTTTTTAGATGTGATACTAAAGTAAATTAAGTAACATATTTATTTTCAGAAACATCTAATATGAATAGCAGATTTAAAATATATTCTATAGATATTATAATTAGTTGTAGATCTATACTGATCGTAATAGATATAATCGAATTGTGAGTTCTGTAGACTTCACCAAGATTCACCAAATTGGTTCGAATTTGTTATTTAAAAGGAAATATTGAACTGAAACTTAATTAGCTTGAATTAATCGACCAGATTAATTAACACTTTTTATATAAGGCTACTGTTCGCTATTATACTCGTTTCAAGTACTAGCTCCCTTCTTAAAAAATGTAATATTAAATAATAAGTATCTAACAACAATTTCAGCTACCAGTTGGAATAACTCCTGGCAAACCAACAAATGAAGATCCGAGCCAATTTGCTTACCTATGTCCTGATGGTACTAAAGTGCCTGTAACGGAAACCCCTTGTACATGGGCTGCTAGGCCATGGCAAGGTTATATGACCAATGCTGCCGTTGCCAAATCTGTGGATGACCTAAGGAGAAAGATCGAAAACCTGAGTTCAGTAGGAACGAAAAATCATGCCCCTTGGCTGCAGAAGATTTTAGAACTAAATGATAAAACAGCACCCAAAGAGAACAAGATAATTTCTCCCAAAGATTATCTGGATAAGGCCAATTACACCGGTAATGATTATAGTTCTTTGTGACTTTTATTTAAGTTATTGTGAACCGAATATTGGCAAATTGAATTTTTTTATACTGTAGCAAACACTCCAAGTGTAGTTCACATTGTTGAACATTGTTTACATTAACGCACGTAATTTAAACTTAATTAGAAGAAACGATTAATACATATAATGGGGAATGTACGAATTGTGTTAACATTAACGCTATGTTTTCATTATTTAGTGTTTATGTTATTGAGTGTCTACTGTATTACTAACTAGAAACTAAAATTTGCATGCAAACCTTAGCAACTATTATTTTATTTATAGTTTTCAGTAATATTTTTTTAATTACATTGCTTGAATTTAAGATATTTAATCAGAATTTAATGTTATTAACATATTATATGGAAATTAAAAGTGATACGATTGGAATTATTCATTCATCATTCTGTATTAATAGATTTATATTTTTACTTTTTAATAATTCTGAATATATGCACAAATGTAAGATATATGATTCTTTTACAGATGTCATCGAAAGAGACTATGGCCCACCATTCAAAACTATTAGATTTTGCGTAACATCCAAGGAAGAAGAAGAAAAATGTCGAGTATTAAGTAGAGCTGCCTTTTCCAGAGACATACGTCCTAGATTCGACTGTGTTTTGGAAGAAAATGTTCATGCATGTCTTAGTACAATCAGAGATAACGGAGCTGATATTATCACATTGGATGGTTAGTTTAGCTTGATATAATGATCTATATGATATATGAGCTATGATCATAAGTGATGACTACACGTCTTTACGTTTTTTAAATATCTGATAATTAATTTTAGGTGGACTGGCTGATGTAGCAGAAAAACAGTATAATCTAAAACCAGTTCTAGCGGAGCAATATGGACCTGCAGGTGGATCCTATTACGCTGTTGCTGTTGTAAAAAAATCGTCCTCGATAAATTCATTTGAAGACTTAAAGGGAAAGAAATCTTGTCACACAGGCATAGGCAGGACAGCTGGTTATAATGCGCCTTTATACACATTGGTCTCCAAAGGATTAATAAAGAAAACTGAATGTCCGTATCCATCAGCCCTATCTCATTTCTTCAGTGCTAGTTGTTTGCCGGGGTCCAAGGATAACAGGTAAGAAAATTATTTTGTAAAGAAATTTAACCATGTAACGGATATACTTTATTTATGACTGACAGAAACTCTAACAGAAAAGTGGTAACAATTATATTTACAAATTTATGCGTCATCTAATTTCTCTAAATTAAGTCAACTTAAATTTTATTAAAAATTAAAATAAATTAAATTGATATCTAAAAAGGCAATAATATTAAATAATAATTTAATAATGCTTACTGTGGGGTCTAGTTTACTCTATTAAAACTCAAACGCCAACAGAAATAAATTTATTTAAGATTATTAATATATAATACAATGTGGACAAGACTTTCCGGCGGCATGCTACTTGCAACTTCGAGAGCGCGCGAAATTCAAATTATATACCGTTATATTCATATATATATATATATATATTTTAAATTTTTGCTAATGTTAACTAACCAGCTTTAACTAAACTTATTTAACTTTCTTTAAATTAGCTTAAAAAATATAAATATAAAATATTGTTCCGAAAATACCCAATGTTTCATGGAATACTTTTTCTTTTAATGCACTTTAAAATATCGACTTTCACGATAATTGACATCATAGGATGAAACTGACGTTATCATACCATATATAAACTTTTTGATTTCACATCACTAACTAAATCACTCATCAATATCATCACTAACTTAACATCACTAAATAAATAATTATTTTATATCTGAAACAATTGATATATTAGCTTTTCCTACCTTAAAAATAATCATTATAACGTTAAATAATAATTATTAAATAATTATAATAGTAATAAATTTAATAAATTAAAATAAATATAAATGTAATTATAATAATTGCAATTTAAATATAAAAAAATGTCATAAATTAATTATAAAGGGAGTCTTTAAGACGAAAATATTCAAGGCTATAACATAACCAATACCGAACTTTTCAGTTCACCTTCCTCTCGTTTCTACGTTTCTCCTTCAGATTCCGGGGATATTGCGTCTTATCGTTCGAACGTAATCGGAAGCGAAATCATTTTTCATCGTCGGGATGGGCGCAACAAGGTTGCTACTAGAGTTTCAAGGCTGGCGTTTTACCCCCCTCCTACATTTCATTTACCACGGCCGATGCAAATTATGTAAATTGGCATTGTCTGATGACCTTTCGTTGTATTAATTGTACCTAACATTTAAGGGTGGTATAGTTTTTCCTTATCAGCGTCTTTTCCAAACGCTATTGCAAGGGGTTAAAAGGCGGCAACATATGTTGGCGTTTAACCTAGTTTAAAATTTCAAGGAAACGAGGTTCAAAGACATGCCGTTAAAGATATAGGACGAGCGCCATTTTATCTTATGACCGTAATACGTCGATAATATTAAAAACTGGAAGATATTATTTTCCAATTTGAGTTTGAGAATAAAATAATTTATCAGAACGGTGTTTGTAATATTTATCCTTATTCGTATTATAATCAATATAAACATTCATCATTTATTTTTAATATAACGTACAATATTATTTATTATTATAATAACACTATCTGACCCGGCGAACTTCGTTCAGTTTTAGAATCTATTTATGTTGTTATCTTATTAGCTGTGTTACTTTTTTATTATTAAGCATTATTAGTTTCCATCATATCATACGCGTGTTACAGATGGCGTTGACAGAAGTATTATGAAAACAAAATGACGTCAGTGGAAATTCCAACAGGAATGTTCCCAATGTCAATGTCCTTTTATCCCATGTTTATTCGTTTGTGAACATTTTCGCCGATATGCCATAAATTCGATATCGAGCAAGCATGTACTTCATCGACAGCTGTTGATATGGGAATGTCTAGCAGCATTTGCGGAAAATTTGCTGCCAATAGAATCATCGCGCATTCGAAAACGTGTTAGTTTTTGCACCATCGTACACTCATTTCAAATTATTATTTTACAATTCTGTAGCACTTTCGCCATTGCTGATATTTTAATGGCAAATTCGATGGCAGTTTGACAGCAGAATGAGCGGTACGTCCGTTTTCTAACCGGTATCTAACCGGTATATATTTTGCCGGCATCTAAAATGAATGAAAAAGAATATTTAACCAGTTCTGCGGGGAATCTAGGAAAACTATTCCTCTATTGGTATATTTAGTGACAACTTACATTGTATAGATTGACTATCGTATTGTTGTTCTCGTTTAAATTTACGATTGAATGAATTGCGTATGGAGCGATTAAGTGTAAATAATTCGTTCAATATTCAGCTAGACATCATCACGCACAAATCTTCCAAAAGTATCAAAATTTATAAACTAATAGTTGTAAGCATAAACAAAGCAATTTATGCTTACAACTATTCTAGAATATTTTTCACTTCATTTATGTTAATAATTTTAAATTTGTTTATTTAAGAATTTGTTTTACTTTAACAAACGTGAAGCTGGCTAAATATCGCTGCTATCTACTCAGAGACCAATTTAAAAAGATGTCAATCTATTAATGTCTTGTCAATTGGTTTCTGTATCATTCTCTTCATATTATGAAATTTAAAAAAAAATCTGTAACCTTCTTTATATATAAAAATAATCAAATTTGATTGTTCTGGAGTTATGTGCGCATATACTTTTGAATGAATATTTTATTAAAAGCTACATAAGTAAGATATATAACAAAATAATTAGGTCTCAATGACCAAAGTTTATGGAGATGTTTATTTATTTCCCAGATCCTTCTCGTCATAAGTGATATATGCTTTCTTTGGATGGCGTCATCAGAGTTAAATCTACATATTTTTAAGTTTGTGGATTGGCTATATGAAAATATAAATCAGAATTTACAATATAAAGATATGGGCTTTGGTATTATATTTTATATTTAGCAGAGGATCTTTCCTACAGTGCCTACGCAGATGTTGAATAAAAGTGGGGAGCGAAAATCTCTTTAGCATTCTCCAATATAAATTGGCGAATTAATATTCAACCGTAATTATAAGACTAATGGAATTTGAGAAGTAAGCGGTAGAGCATTCTAGTTTGTTATATCTGTTTATTAACCGACTTCAAAAATGGAGGAGGTTCTATGCTCGGCTGTATATTTGTTTTAAGGTATGTTTGCCAATTTCTCCGTCAATTATGGACATATTTTAATTTTTTTTATTCAAAAGAGTGCTCTTCCGAGGTTTTCCCATTGGAACCAAATCAGGATCTGTGGCGGGAAATCGAGGGAAACGCTAAAATTTCAAAGGCACGGAAAAAGTTCTCGCATATTTTTATCTAAAATAATGAAAAATTGGAAGTAACTTAGTGTAAGAACCATTCAGTTTGTTTTTTAAGCACTAATCTTATGACATGAGATGTCGTAGAAACAATGAAGGCAACTGTTTGTATGGTGTAACGATTAGAATGTTATGCTTACATGCGGAGGTCGCAGCTTTGATTCTCAACGGGGCCAGTAACTTCTTTTTGTTTTAATTTGGTTGGAAAATTTGTGAGATCACCTAGACTAGGTAACGGACCTCGGGTGCGGAGGCGTTCCTTATTTTTAATCATCGTTTCTTTATTGCTAATTTTCCTCTTAAAGGCTGCTTTTAATTGGGCTATACATTGTAATATTTAATAAAATAACTGCGAAATTTATTGAGAAATAAACATTTGTAATAAAAAAATTGAACCGACTTCAAGAAATAAATAAGGAGCTCACTGAAAATTAAAAAATATACAAACTTTTTATTTAAAATTTTAAACACAAAAAAAAGATATTGAAATAAAATATATGCATAATAATAGTTGTAATAACTATATAAAAATAAACAAAAAACTTATTTAACCTATTTAATACACGTATTTCATATTCTACCAAATAATCAGTTTGAAGTCGGCGCTGGGCCCAAAGAATACAAAAATAATAATAAAATTTTGTGACATATGCACAAAATTAAATTAGGAACAAAACAAATTTAATTTGTTGCTCAGCACCGACTTCACCGAAAGTGATCACTTGGCAGTACTTAAAACAATGTTGTAAATAGATAAATAGGTTTAGGCAGGTATTAAGCTAAAAAATGTGTATATAGTAGAATATAAAATACGTGTAGTAGATAGGTTAAATAATTTTTTGTTTATTTTTATTTAATGATTATTTTATTTTATCTCTTTTTGTTATTGGGTGTCATAGATTTATATTGTATTTGAAATAATTGGGAGCGTTTAGTCTAATAAGAAATATGAGCAATTATTACTATACGATATAGTAAAGTAGTATATCAGTGTGCCACCTTCATCATTATTACATACTTTTGTTCTAACAAACGTGCAAAAATTAAAATAGCCGGACAAGGGATCATGTAATTTAATATCTATCGTAATTAATAATTTATTGATTTTTTGTTTCAGGCATAATCTTCAAAGCGAAGTTTCTGACAAGTTATGTTCTCTCTGTGCCGGCGATTTAGAGAAAAACAATCCATCAGCCAAGTGTAATTTCGACCAAACCGAAAGTTACAGCGGTTATACAGGTGCCTTCAGGTGTTTGGTCCAAGGAGGTGGCGACGTGGCATTTGTAAAACACGTAACCGTTCCAGGAAATACAGGTAATTATAACAACAAGCAGATAAAACGTATTTATGCATGATCATACCAGAAATTGCTTATTTTGCTTGCTTATTTTTATATAAATAATAGAATTTTCCAACATATTCCTTGATTTAATCTGATAAAATCAGTGATGAAGTATATACAAAGCGGGGTGATTTTTTAAATCGACAATTGTTTAAGGTTAAAATTAGATCATAATTTTGTAAACAATCTGAAATGAACAAATGTTATGTGTAATCGTTAATTTTTACTAGGTGTTATAATTGTTCAATAACATTCATTCGGCAATCTGAATTATAAACAACATGTTATTCATTTAAGATATTATGCTCTGGAAATGGAAATGTGTAGACGTTTTTTGCATAATATGATAATTTTCTTCTACATCTGCATATTATTTGCTTGTTTAAGATATTGTTATATTTAGAAATATTTTTCGAAAGTTAAATTCGTTTTAGCTTTTAATATATTTCACCTTTAATTTTGGTTGTAATTTGAAAATTTTGTAAGGTATATTTCCCTTAAGTTTTGTATTAGAAATGGTTATCCTTTATTGATTCTTATAAATATTCATGGATTTTCTCAAAAGATGTAGAACATATTTAGGATTAAACCTATGACATTGTCTTAATTCATGTTATACCCACTGAAAATTTTCAGTAAATTTAAAAAATGAGGTAGATAATAGATTCTATATTCATTATATATTCCTGAAATGATTATTGAACTCATCTTTCCTTTAGAATCTAGTATATTTGAATCACTCCTAATCTGATGCTGGCGAGCTCAAAAGGTTTTCTGGTTTGGCACATGTATTTAAAAGAAATAACGTCAAAAGGGTAAATATTAAAGCTTAGTAAATTTTAAATATGAATACGATAAGTGTGTCATCAGATAAAAAAAATCTATCAAATAAATATTTAAAATCACATTAGTCATTGATAACTGAATTATTATTGAATTTGAGTAATTATTGATAGATTTGGAGTTCCAGAAATTTTTTTCAGCTGGGTTATAGAATATGATGGCGGATATTATATAAAAAACGAAGAAAATTAGATTATCGTATTAATTATTTATAAATAAAAGGGGACGTTGAAAATCATGAAAATTTACCTCAGCAATAATGTAATGGAAATTGGAAATATAAAATTTCATGTGGAAATAAACAAGATTATTTATTATCAAAAAAAAAAGGTTTAAGAGCTTATTTCTAGGATAAAGGTAGACTGTTAAATAAAAACATATTAAAATATTCTGGAATAATTATTTTAAAAGTGTTTTAAAATTTTAAAATTGACCCTGATTAAAATCTAAAACGCCGAATTAGAATGAAATGTTTATGTTCATAAGATGGATTAAAAATCCGTCGTTAAAATGTCTGCCGATATTTTAAAATATTTCCGAGGTCTTTGGGAACCGGTCTTGGAAGATTAATATAATTATACTCAATATATAAATTCATTCTTTTGCAAACATATTAAATTGGACTTTTCCGTGGTTTATGGAAATATAAAATATAGTTTAATCAAAGAAATTAATATAATAAAAACTTTGAAAAATTAATTGTTATAAGAATATATTGTAACATAAAATATAATTATAAGAATTACTGACGTTGATGGTTTGTCCATTCCTCAGCTTTTGTGGTAAGCAGTAAATTAAAATTAAAAGACGCCTTTAACTGTCACTGTGCTAACTCGTAGGTGAGCTAATGCATGCTCTTGCTAAGCTCTTTAGACATGCGTCTACTGCTTATAAATCATCTTCTAATGATTTTGATAATTCTTCTATGTCCAATACAAAATTGTCATTATTTTTGAAATTTGAAAAACTAAGTATTTGACTTGTTGTGGCCAATTGGAGCACTATTAGTTTATATAAAAAATGTTAATACCATTAAATTTAATAGTTTTTTGTTTGATTACATTCATATTTAGCATTTTCTTCAATAGATATCATTGATCAAGGTACATGCAAGCATCTGGTATATATATTAATCACCATAATTTTATTCAAAATATATTTCAATTTAATTATTACCTAAACGTTTATGCAAGATAGCAATATTTATTTAGAAAATAATACAAATAGGAATATGGTTTATCTGTAACCTAAATCCTAGTAAGGTCAAAAGGGCAAATTAAAACTAACTTTATATACGAGGATGGATATTTCATGGTAATCGATTTTGTTTATTTTAAATATGGTACTCGAAATCTCTGGATGCTCATTTTACCTATTTACATTTCATAATTTCCATGCTTTTTACTTGTTGTTATAAACTGCTTTTACTACCTATCTTCAAATTCAATTTATTAGTCTCAATTTTCTCTTAAACCCTTGATATTTATTTAATTACTATTATATATAAGTATTTTAAGACAAAGGTATTTTTGATATTGATTACGATTGACTTCCTTAAGACATTCATTTAGAAAGTTATTTTTTGATATATTTGATGTACATCATGATGTAGGATAAATATTTTGAAATGTATCAATTTTTGTGGATATTGACGATAAAACAGCTCACTAATAAATGTTTATAAGAAATAGTTCAGAGGAAAGAAATTGCGATTCACAATAAAGTTACCGCAAAACAATATACACAAAAGGTTCGTCGGTTAGAGATAACTGGTACTTAACCAAAAATTAATAAAGCGAAAACCATAAAATCTGTTTTTTTTTCAGAGGGTAAAAACCCAGAAGCCTGGGCTAAAGACTTGAAATCGTCAGACTATGAACTTCTTTGCCCCAGTGGAGGCAGAGCCCCAGTAACTGATTTTGCAACTTGTCATTTAGCGCATGCCCCACCTCATATGGTACCCAAAATATCCCAATATAATTTCCGAAAATAATATTTTAAATTTGATTTAAATAGGTTGTTACCGCTAATTCCAAAACTGATGCCGATGTCGATGAGATCAAAAACGCTCTTCTGATGCTTAGTGAGGAATACACAGACAGACCTGATTATTTCAAACTGTTTGGATCATTCAATGGCAAGAAAGACTTGCTATTTAAGGTGATTATAATTATTGAGTATATTTTTCTTTTAATTAATTTGTCCATATTATCCTTGGTTTTAGGATTCTGCGACCGGTCTTATTTCGGTATCAGGAATATCCGAAATACAGAAGAAATACTCGCAAGTGCTATCTGTTGTAAACGCTTGTGCTTAAATTTTATTTTACTTATTTTTCCATCAATATAATATATTGTTTTACTGTAAAATTATTTTTAAACAATAAAATATTGTTTTAATCTTAGTTTTTTTTATCATTTCCTTGAAGATTAAATTCGTACCTCTCTTTCTTGCAAACATAAGGTCTGGATAAAATGAAACCATTAGGAAATCGGACTTAAAAATTAAAAATGACTTGATGTCTAAGAATGATAGAAATATCGAAAAATTGAGACTCTTAAGAGTTTTAGATATTGTTAGGGATATAGGAATTGTTAAGGAATATATATTTTAATTTTATTTTCATATTAGCGTTGTGATTGATGAAATGCGTAGATGTAAGTTTGGTTCAGAAAGGCAGATCTTCTATCCTATATTGTATATTCAAAACAGCAGTAAACTCACGTCAAAGCTATTTGACCAGTTCGAACATGTAACCGAATAAGCCTGCAAAAGTCGCCCGTTTGTTAATCGTCTGCAAAATTCTTCAAAATATTATAATTACGGGTTATAAACCGACAAATGGTGTTTTAATGCTTTGTTTTAATAAATTTCAAATCATTGCGGTTTCTATTGAAAATATTTTTAGCGTGTTGCAGCTGCACTGAATATTAGTACGGGCACGGCGACTAAAATATTTCAAAAAATAAAAACATTATAACTTTAAATTCTCCAAAAAGTAACGTTAAAGGAAAAGAAAAGTATTTATGAGAAACGGGTGACGAATCAAGATCAGGTTGATATTAGCTGAATCAGAGATCAAATATACGAAATGTATAAAAACAGTAAGTAGTTTGTGTTGATCAAAACATAACTTAATACAAGTATTTCAGAGAGAATTATTAGTCTGTAAAGTATCCATAAAAGTTGAAAGATATGCAGCTCTTTGAGGGATGTAGAAAATCCCTTCATACACCGTGGAAAAAAGTTAAATGTAAATATAATAAAACAATTATAACCTATCAATTATTGTGGCTGTATAATTAATTATAGTTTTAAGCGATCTTCGATAATATATGCATTAGATGTATTATAATGTTAAAATAAATTATATTAGATAGCGTCGTTATTTTATGAAGATTAGATTAGAATCATAGAATAAAGAAATTTAGTGAAAGTTATGTGGAAAAATCGGGTCCCACGTTTAAGCTTTTCGGAAACCCCGTTACGCAATCAAATGTAAATGAAAAATGCAACAGCTTTATGTGTGTTTCTCTCTCGTTCGGCTTCGGTATTAATAATTCTAACCTAAGCAGTTAACAACCATTTTTAGGTGATATAATTTGTATTGTTTATTTCATTGAAATAATTAAGCAATGTTTATTGAGATTTTTTACCTTTGCTACAAGACAAGGAAAATATGCCCCCAATGGCAATATTACAATCACATACGTGTTTTGAGGCTGAGAGATATATAGGAGATTCTTCTACCCCAACAAGACCCATAAGTAAGTATATAATAAGAAACTTATGGTTATTATTAGAGAATGGAGATTTTAGCTTGAAATATTTATATTCATGTACAGATAACTCAGCCTGTCCAATCAGCTTCGTTTCAGGATGAATGAAAAACTAATGGCTTTATCCTTATTGAAATGCAGGCAGAGGATATAAACTGTTATCGAAGATATTCTGCTTTCCTTCTAGAAGAACATTATATATAAGATGCTGAATAAGGTTCCTTTTTGCTGCTGGAGTAGTAACCTCTAATGTTGGTCGTTAGTTCAGAAACTTGACTGTATACACTGAACTGCAGTTGTCATATTTGATGAAATGTATCCCAATTTAGGTAGGTTGTTAATTTAGTTAATTCTAAAAAATAAAACAACGTAACCATTAATAGTTATATTATCTTATTTTAATGTTTGTTTTAAATATTAGAGAGAAGATAATATCAATGAATTACCTGTTTTGGGTAGTGGAGATATATCTGTGATTACATCAATGTCTTTATGGTCAACGAAAATTAATGTAATTGTAATATATCAATAAAATATATTTAAATATATTAATTTTTTTATTTTCCCAGTAAAATTAAAAGATTTTTTTTATTTCCCGCTATAATTTTTACTATACATTTTAAAATTTCCCGCTCAAGTTTTTAAAATTCCCGCTAAATATTTTTAAATTTCCTGCCGTAACTAACTGTCATACGGCGCATGCGTAAGCGCCCTTACACGGGGATTCCGAGCTTAACTTAGAACCAATTTTAACACAGGAGATGCGCTTCTAAATGTATTTATTCCATGATTAGAGTATTGTTATGTGTCAAAGTCAAAATGTACTAAAACTCAGATTTGATGCGGCAACATTTGGACGTTTTGAGTAGGGGTGTGCAACTCCAATGGTAAGTAGTGGTAAGTTTTGCTTAGTTCAATAATTGGCGGCGCTGACAGCGTGAATTTGATTGGTTAATTTAAAATAGTTATGTAGAAACCTGTAAGTAAAATACTTTGCTTTAATTGGTCTGCCATTTCGCCTGATTATTTTGTGACGTCACATTTATTGGCCAATAGTATTTAAATTAAAATCAAATTTAATTTTAAAATTAATTTATTAAAATAAAATCCTATACAAATATACATAAGTGTAAATAATATAAATATATATAAACAAAAAGCAAAAAAAAACAATTATGAACTCTATTCTAGGCAAGATTAAAATATCTCTAATTCTTCTATAATGCCTTCCCATATTTGTTTAGTGCCATCAATTTTATGGGATCTATTAGAGTTCTAACTTATCTTGATATATTGAAGGTAAACTTTAAATTCTTCCCTGTTGATATTGCCTTAACTTCATTAAACCAAAAATACAATCACACCTCATAATAACTTTTAAAATTTAGTCTTGAAAATATTATGGACAGTTAAAACAATAAAAATATATGTATTTTTTTAGAGATATTTAGACTTTATAGTATTTAATCTGTGGAACTACTTAATGTAGAATGTAGACAAATATTACATGTTGTCTCTTTTTCAGAAGTTTTGTCAAATAGGCTGAAATAAGACAAAAATACAATATTAGACTCTAGTTTTTCTCAGAGCAAAGTTCTCTGGAACTGAAGATATAGACTCAACTATTGATTTAATAACCTGAAGTGGTACTAGATCTCCCGTTAAAAAAGAATATAAGTTACATAACATCTTTTTTACAATTTTCTCCGGGAAAATGATGTGAAAAAATTGAAGCCATGATGTGCCCTTTTAAAGATTTCTCGAACATACTAGGTGAAGGATGCTGTTTCTACCTCCATGACCTCTAATAGATCCAACAAAATCCTTTAAGCAATCTTGATTAAGATTTATTAAACAAATGTAGATAATTGTAAATTTAGACAAAATAGATTTCTTTAAGGTAATAAATTCCCTAAAAGTAGCAATTAAATGTTTAATTGATGGCACCGTAACAAATATTTTCTTAACAAGGCAATCAAATTTAAATATACAATACCTACTATAAAATTATTGAACAGTGATTGTTCTAAAAAGTTAAAGTATTACCAATATTTTAGGGAGATTTTACAATTAAAAGTAGTATTTATTACTACTAATTATCCAGTTATATTAATTATTACCTTCTTGTAAGACTTTTTTATGTAGAGATATCACACTGACAGCATACGAACAACTTGGTAGATTAATTGAATTTTATTACTAGTAACATCTTCATAAGTAGGTTTTGGTTTTCTGTAAACAAACAATATATAAACAGACATGTAGTAGATAGATAATTTTATATGTACCTGATAAAAACAATGTTGGATATGCATTTACCCTAATACCTGCTCGTGAAGGAAGGGTAATTCTAAATTTTTCACTAAAATGTCCGTGTAGTTCAGTTCCAACCTTCGTAGGGTGAAGACGTATTTTCAATACGGTCCAAGCTATAAAAAGATACCTTTCTTTAAAAAAAAAACCCAGTATTTTATTACGGTTATTTAAGTGAGTGTTAAAAACGCATAACAGATGCGGCTATCCGTCTCTCAGTGGACCTAAAGTGTAGTGAATACGTGTTTACGTGACCAGACAAAAGGACTGCATCTCATTTTTATTAGTGTTTTAAAATTATTTCATCTTATTTTACAACAGTCCTTTTGAAATTCATTTATAGTATTTTTGGTCAAAAACTAGTGCTAAAATAACGTAAGTGAAAAATGAAGTGCGTGAAATAAACAATGTATTTATTTTATTTTTTTATCCTCTGGAAGTAAATTAAATAAAATAATAAAAATAAAAAATGGCAAACCATAGCGATTCAGCCAAATCACCTGCACACTTTGATATAAGATTAGAACAAACAGCAATAACGCAAACTCCACCATCAGAATGGACTACAGTCATTAACAAAAAACGACCGAGAAGTCCAGAAGAAGAAATCGCAAGGAAACAAACAAGAATCAGTGACTATTGGTTACAGAAACCGATAGAGACAAAAAACAGTTTTAGCAACCTGTCGGAAGAAATTGAAGAGAACATACAACCAAGCCCTGAAAAAGTTGTTCCCAAACCACCACCAATAACAGTCTATAAGGTAGGAATAATAAAAAACATCCATGACTTATTGAAAACCATTACTACGAACTACACAATTAAAACAGTGAGCTATGAAACAATTAAAATCCAATTGTTCGAAGCGGATCACTTTAAAGTTCTTATAAAAGAATTAGATGAAAGAAACACCCAATACCATACATTCAGGCCAAAATCCGAGAGAACATTTAAATTCGTGTTAAAAGGATTACATCACGGGACAGACTTTAACACCATCAAGGTAGCACTAGCTGAAAAAGGTCACGAGGTCGTAAATATTCACAATATACGACATCACACGACAAAAAAACCTCTGCCTATGTTTTATATAGATATAAAACCTAATGGAAATAATAAGGCGGTGTATGAAATCACCAAATTGGAAAATAATATTATTAAATGCGAACCACCACATATAAAAAGAATTGTACCACAATGCACAAGGTGTCAAGCGCACGGGCACACAAAGACTTACTGTCGCAAATCATATAGATGCGTAAAATGTGCAGGAGAACATAAGACAGGAGATTGTACTCGTAAAGTTCGCGATGAAAAAGTGAAATGTGCTAACTGTAACGGAAATCATCCAGCGAACTACAAGGGTTGCGCAGTTCACAAGCAACTACAGTACAAACTCTATCCTACCTTAAGGGAAAAAAGGCATCAACAAAAACAATCCACCACTACCAATCTACCACTACCAACCAGAACAAGTAAACCAGGCATAACTTATGCCCAAATAGTTGAAAATGGTTCAGCACAAAAACGAGAGACAATATCTCAACCTACTGAAACTAGCAACATCTCAAGATTAGAAAATATGATGGCCAAACTAATGGATCAAATGAGTACGATGCTTGGTCTACTCACAACCGTCGTAAGCAAACTTGCCTAATGCCTGAAACCAATAGCTACAAAATCGCCGTCTGGAATGCCAATGGGCTCCAATAACACGCCAGAGAACTAAAAATGTTCGTAATTGAACAAAATATTGACGTTATGATGGTTTCCGAAACACACTTTACGGACAAAAATTATTTGAAAGTTCCTAAATATAAGCTTTATCATACAAATCACCCTGATGATAAAGCACATGGAGGTACAGCCATAATAATTCGAGATGATATAAAGCATTTCGAAAAAGAAAAATTCCGCAAAGACTACCTGCAAGCCACCAGTATAACCATAGAGGAAGCCCATGGACCATTAACATTTTCTGCGATTTATTGCCCACCCAAACATAACAACAAGGCAGAACAATTTCAAGAATTCTTCAGTACGCTAGGTAATAGATTTATAGCAGGAGGAGATTATAATGAAAAACATTTAATGTGGGGTTCAAGAATAATAACCTCAAAAGGTAGAGAACTGCTCAAAGCCATAAGGATAGATAACTTACAACATATCTCTACTGGTGAACCAACATATTGGCCTTCAGACAGAAATAAAAAACCAGATACAATAGATTTCTGTATTATAAAAAATATTGATCCAAAAAAGTGTCAGGCAGAATCA
This sequence comes from Rhynchophorus ferrugineus, assembly GCF_030347505.1. Lineage (NCBI taxonomy): Eukaryota > Metazoa > Arthropoda > Insecta > Coleoptera > Curculionidae > Rhynchophorus > Rhynchophorus ferrugineus. The sequence goes on along the minus strand of NW_027472581.1, from coordinate 53,544,388 downwards.
TGTTTCGACCTGTCTTCTGATGATTCACCATAAATAGTAACAATTTCTTCAAAAATTACCATCAAAGATAAACCACCTTCTCTGTGCAATAATAGAACTAACTGGCCCTCAGAGAAAACTTAGACCAAAATATCTCTCTAAACTTACCGTTACAAACTGAAATGGATATAGAAATAGCAGCAATAAATCTTACAAAAAATATACAGGAGGCAGTATATTCCGCGACTCCCAACACATTTCACATTTCCAAGAAAAAATACACATATATCATGTACAATACAGAAAAAGATAGCAGAAAAAAGAAAGTTACGACGAAATTGGCAACAGCAAAGGACTGAAGAGAATAAAAGAAAATTTAATAGGGCCATAAAAGAGCTGAGAGATCTAATCCAAATTGAACAAAACCAAGGCATTCAAGAATACCTAGAAAACTTGACATCAACTGAGGCTACAGACTATTCGTTGTGGAAAGCAACAAAAAAGCTTAGGAGAACCCAGCAGCATAACCCACCTATTAAAACAAGCGAAAATAATTGGGCGAGAAGCAATAAAGAGAAGGCCGACATTTTCTCAAAACACTTAAAAAATGTTTTTAAACCTTTCCAGTCTCAGCTACATAAAGATGACGAAAATAAAATTACTAGCTTTCTAGATTCGCCATTTCAAATGGATTTACCGCACGAGAAATTAACGGTCAAAAAAGTTAAACATACAATAATGAGAGAGACTAATATTAAAAAAGCTCCTGGTTATGACTTAATTACTGGCAAAATTTTAAAAGAACTATCAGAAAAGGCTATAAAACTATTAACATATATATTTAATGTTATGCTACGAATTAATTACTTCCCTAGTATCTGGAAAGTAGCTAAAATATTAATGATACTTAAACCAGGAAAAATACCAGAAGATGTGACCTCCTACCGACCTATAAGTTTATTACCAATAATCTCGAAAGTTTTCGAGAAATTATACATAAAAAAACTAAACTATATAATAGAAAAAAGAAAAATTATTCCAGAACATCAGTTTGGCTTTCGCAATAAGCATGGGACTATAGAACAAGTGCATAGACTTGTAAACCAAATAAACGCTGACCTAAATGCCAAAAGATATTGTTCGGCTGCTTTCCTAGACATATCTCAGGCTTTTGACAAAGTATGGCATACGGGCTTGCAGGTTAAACTAAAGAAACTTCTCCCTCATCCGGAGTATCAGCTACTAAAATCGTATCTCACTGACAGACATTTTATTGTAAATCAAGGCGATGAACATACCGAATGAAATCCCATATATTCAGGAGTTCCGTAAGGTAGTGTACTGGGTCCAGTACTGTATCTTCTGTAAACGGCTGATCTGCCCACCACAAAAATAACTACTGTGGCAACATATGCAGACGATACAGCAATTTTAGCATCCCATGAAGATCCAGTCACAGCATCAATAAACCTACAAACCCACCTGGAGCAAATACAATTATGGTTGAAGACATGGCGCATTAAATCCAATGAATCAAAATCCATGCATATAACGTTTACCCTGCGTAGAAGAACATGTCCACCAGTAAATATCAATCATCGTCAACTCCCCCAAGCAGAGCATGTTAAATATCTTGGTATGCATTTAGATCGACGCCTAACCTGGAAGAAGCACATACTCTCTAAACGGAAACAACTAGGACTAAAATTATATCAAATGTATTGGCTCATTGGGCGCAAATCCAAGTTATCATCAGATAACAAGGTATTGCTGTATGAGTCTATACTCAAGCCCATTTGGACATATCGAATTCAACTATGGGGTACCGCTAGCAAATCTAATATATCCATCATTCAACGGTTCCAAAATAAAGTGTTGCGTGCCATTGTTGATGCTCCGTACTATATTTCAAATAAAGTGATACAACGCGATATTCCTCTAGAACCTATAACGAGTATAATCCAACGTGTTTGTGTGAAGTACTTCGAAAGAGTGTCAGTGCATCCCAATGTACTCGCTAATCAGCTAAATATGCGACGTGATAGTGAAGTGCGTAGACTAAAACGTTTAACACCACCTGATCTGATTACTGGACATATGTAGAGTTTAGAATAAGCATTAGAATAAGACTAATTAATTAAGATAATATTTTATACAGAAGATTGCTTAATGAAGTGATTTTCTACATGCCATGTATAGATAATATAAACAGAAGAAATACTTATTGCCAATAGGGCAGATTGTGGACTCACGAAGAGTAATAAAAAAAAAAAATGTCGGTGACAGACACCATGACGTTGATATATTTGCATTGTTGTTTATCGAGATAACTTACTACTATTTACTTGATCAACCCATTTTTGGAAAGGAGCGAGATCATTCTTTAGGAAATGATGCCTAATTTCCGTAGTTGATTTTTACCCCGGTACACTACATCTTTTACTACACGGACGCTTTTACTCCATAATAATTAATGTAAAACAGAAAATATGCACAACGTAAAATGAAAATTTCTGGATCTAAACAAAAACCAAAACCTACAAACAACAAACTTAAAAATGGACGCCCATAAAAATGCTGACTTCACACAATTTGATCGACCAATCACGTTTCATGTTAGTGGCGGCACCAGGAATTTAAACTAGCCAATCACAATTTGCGATCGCAGCGCTACCGTTGATTGGATTAAACAAAACATTTCCCCAAGGTCGCCTATACCCTGAAATTTCTATTTTTTCTATGGTTTTGACGTCAGAAATTCAGATCATGTGGATTCACTGCTGTTTTCCGGATACTTCTACTATTTGATGAGTTAAAATAATTCTACGAAAATATAAAAAAACGAAAGAACGAATGAATCAAAACGTATCTTTCTCCAAATATATTCCCAAAGAGAGACGAACAAGGTAGGCGAATAGATAAAAATTATATATTAGTTAATAAATAATAGCAAAATAATGAGCTAAATGAAACATTATAGGTTTATAACTCCCAAATAGCTGAAGGGATTATTTAAGTGTTCAGGATATATTGTAGTTGATACTGAATTGTTTAAATATCTTATACATGAACAACATATGTTATAATAAAAAGAAACAAAGGATAAAATATGTTTCTCTCGACATGAGATACGAGTGCGACAATCACTAATCATGAGTCTGTTGAGAATTACTTGCTTTGACCTGCGGGGGATCATATGATGGTGGTAAAGAAGTTTTGCTTGACACACATTTTATTGTCGTTCTAAATAAAATCCCACTCTAATTAGATCAGGTTATTTATTTTATATTTTTAATGGAAAACAGGTACATAATGTATGATAAGCAAGAAAGAGTTCTACTATCTGATATGGCTTCTTTAGACAAATGTCTAAAGTCCGGGGACATAACCGTGGTTTCGTGTGTAGTGCATACTGGCATAGTACAGGTTATCCACCAAAGTGGTCTAGTTGAGTAATAGCGATGACTAGTTGAACGCGACAAAAGAAACAAGTAGCAGCCGTAGTCATTTTTGACATTAATTATGTATTTATAACTTTGTAATATAATTCCGTAATCAAGTCCTTTAATTTTGTTGTATACAACTTTTATGATATTTACACATATACATATTTCTTTTTACTTTTACGCCCATTCTTTTTTTTCGGTTCAATGGTGTTTTCATATGAGGGATTGGTTAAAAATGATTCGATGAAACTTGGTAAATGTATTAGAGGTGATGTTTTGACCACCGAATTAGAAAGAAAATAGTCTGGAACATTTACGTTTCTTTCAGAAATGTCAAATACTTATGCTATTTCTGAGGATATGGCTTGGAGAATAATGGTAGCTTACTTGATAATTCTCACTTGATAGATTATATCTTTCAGGAAGTTATACATAAAATGACATATGTTTCCTTCAGTGCCATGGGAGTGAAGTTGAGAAGCGATCAGGGGTTCATAAACCACGTCGAGGGCCCTATCTATGTCCAGGAATGCTAAAACTGTGTAGTTGCTCTAGTTGAAGGCTTTGGTGGTATTGTTTCCTAGGTTTATCAAGTGTTCTACAGTGGATTTTCCGGGGAATAAGTCACATTGATGTTGGGATATTCGTTCGGGTATAATTCTATATGTCAAGATTTAAGGAGCTGAAGGGTCTATTGATTAGGAAAACATTTCTTCCTTTAATATTGAGCGTTGAGGTTTGATATTCGAAGCCGGACATCAGATAATATCCAAGCATCAAAAGTATATAAGAATCGGTTTTAGGAAAACGCAACAACGAATACCGAAAATTTATATTCTGATTGATGAATCCTAGAACATATCTGAAATTTGATTATTTAAATTAAGGGTGGTTCCAACTGAGGGGTTAAGGTGTTTAAATCTCTTTGTTTTGCTTATTCTCGATTAACCAGCTCCTCAATCATTAATTAGTATATTTTTATAATCACTCCTTCTTTTTCAAATCACTTTTCCTTCTCCTTTTTTTATATGCTATTCTTTTGGTTCTTTATAGAATGTTTAGATTTTTTCCAGTTTCTTCCTGTTTGAGTCTTTCAGTGCTTGCTAAGAATTCAGCCTGCTAATGTTAATAGCAAATATAAAATAAGCCTAAAAAACACAAAAATGCTAATAAAATTTTGTGACATACACAAAAATTAAATTATTTACAAAACAAATCTACATTAATATAACTGTTTGGGTTCGGCATCGACTTTAAAGTAACTAGTCAGTTGGTAGTAGTTCAAATAATATTGTAAATAGATAAATAGGTGAGGTTTAAGCCAAATTGTGTGTATATAGTGTAGTAGTTGTGTGAAATACGTATAGTAGATAGGTTAAATAGGGGTTTGCTTGTTTTTATTTAGTTATTACAACCATTGTTATGTGCATATATTATTTTAAAATGCTTTTTTTGTATTAAAAATTTAAGATTGATTACTTTTTAATTTTTAGTGAGTTCCTTATTTATTTTTTGAAGTCGGTTAAATTTTTTGTTAAAAATATTTTATTGAAATTGGTCTCCTAGACGATAAGTTCATCTAACGATAAGTTGCACAGAACTGCAGCTTCCAATCTCCTGGGTTTTCATGGAGGTGTAGCCACACTTTGTGTTTTCCACGAATATTTTCATTTCTTCATTGACCGTATCGTATGGCTTCTGTGATTGATTGATATTGGGATTGTCATAGGCAAAAATATATTGGTCCCTAAAGATATCATTTTATTAAAATTGAGTTTACATTAATTTTGATAAGAAGAAATGCGCTACTTAAGCCCATCAAACACTTAGTAATTTATGGTAGTGGCAGCTTTGTCATATCCCACGATATGGATATATAATTTTTTGCGAAATCATCGCCTGCATATATTCTAGTAATTTTTTCAATTTAAAAAGGCATTTAGTGAACAAAATTGATAGAATCTATATTTATAAAAATATTTTTCATTATTTTCTACAGTTATTTTTCTGATAATAAGGTGGTACCGTGTAGAAATAATGATGTTAGGTTGGCAACGAGTCAGTCGAGCAATGCTGCATGGTTCTAAATAAATGGTAGTCAGAAGGTGTCACTCAGCATACTCAGTGCGGCAGAATTTCCCATTCAAGTAGCAACACTTGCAACGTGTGACCAAGCGTTGTCAAGTAATAGGATAATTTTGCGTCTAATAACCGTTTTTGTTAGTCTTTTTTACAACAATACGTCGTTTAATTTGTTCGACTGATAGCACTAGTATTTAAAGATATAGGACTACATCCTAGTTGTACTACGTACGTACGTCATGAATATTAAGACTAAGACTTTCTGTACTTGGAATTTTCTTGGTATATTAATTATTTACCGTTAGTTATGATAGGTTAAGAGAATTATGTTCTTTACCTGACATGTAATGAAACCGCGAAAGAGTTTAATAGGCTTCGGCAGCAAAAAACTTTAACTCAAATAATAGAGTATGTAAGTTTGAGCACGTACTAGGCGAGGATAACTGCTGACTGCACGAGAGCAGCTAGAAACCTATTTAGGTTTTTTCATTTAATTTTTATTATCTCATTCATATTTTTAAGTCTTTTAACTATTTTTTTAATTAACACTTTAATATACTTAAATATATACTTTAAATTAAAATTTATTTTTTTCCGCAATTTAATTAATTGATAATGAAAAATCTATTAAATTTAGAACAGATACTGGCCTTCTGAAAATAACCTGTTAACCTATAATACTGGTACTTACATAACATACTGGTGCTATTCATTTATTTATGTATAATTAATTCACAGTTTACAATAGGTATAAACGGATCTTTAATAAAAATATTTGTTCTTTAAAGAATTCCCAATTTTTTTTTTAAGTTTTAATACTTAATATTACTGAATATCAAACTTTTGTAATAATATTAGTTTAGAGTAGCTAGTTTATTCGTATTATATGTTCAAATAAAATAACGTTATGATGTTATTTTAAAGTACTTTAAAGTCTTATATTATGCTTTATAAAGGAATCATCGAAATAATGATTTTTTTGCTATAAATGTAATTCAATCTTGTTTTAATTGTATATTTTTGCTAAAGTTGCAAGAGCGCAACTCTTTCCCCTAACACCAGCAGTTTCCCTTCCATGCTACCAGGTCGACGTTAACTCCGTTCAAATATTCGTGGCTCAGTCATCCAGTGCGAATCTGGTCATGTAGAGGTTTTGTTAGCGCTAGCGGTAGTAGGGAAACAGAAAACTGCGCGCTGAAATCTATCGCTAAACCACGCGAAAGTTTTCGTTTCTTTAGCGACGTTCGTTTGTTCATGATTTGTATCGTTCTGCTTTCGATTTTTTTTTCATTCTGAGCTGATTATGTCATTTTCGAGCGGAACATTTTGAATTGTTTGCAGTATATGGACCGAACCAGTTTAAATGTAAGTAAAAGGCAACGTTCGTACTGTTTAAGCTATAAAGTAATGATTGATTTTTTGGGTTGTACGTTATAGTATTGATAAATCCCAATTCATAAAATAATTTCTATCGATTTGTACTATTTTTGATTAAACTTTTTAATGTTTGGTAAGTTCTGCACATAAGTTATAAAACAATTATTCCTTATTTTCCATAGATCGTAATTAATTTTGATATTAGATATATTAGATATACTTTAATACACAATTTTTAGTTAATTAAATATCTGTTATTGAAGAAAAAATAAATTATTGGATTGTCTTATTGATTTGGCCGAAATACAGGCATGCTGCCATGTTTGTTCGCAGCCAAATCAAAACACCTTATAAAATAAAAAATCTCACGATTTGATATCTTCCTTTTGAAGAAAATTATACTTTGTTGAGAAACCTTAGATTGCCTTTGGTGGTCATATACTCTGAGTAAGCTCGGAGTTATTGTCATTTCAACATCTTTTCTTTAAGTTGATATAATTTCTTAATAATTTGTTATATTCTCGCTAATTGTGTAATTACTGTCTCCGCATAATAATTCTACTATTAAAAAACACTTTTACTTTATTATTAGTTATTTTGTTATATTTTTTTCTGAAAGAAAAATGTGGGAAACGATACGATCGTCTTTTAATCCAAACAAAATATTTTAGCCTTTATTTATTTATCTTTACCTTTATTTTTAAAATATATTAGTAAGTATTTAGTCATATTAGAAGGCTATTCAAGCGCCAAAAATCCGTAACCCGTAAATAGAGTCCGGAACCAAAGATTGCATAACACTGTAATAATAAAATATACTCACTGTCACAAGTTACTGTTTTAAATTAATCATGACCAGAAGTCATTAGGCGAGACTAAAGTCAATTAAAATTATCAGTTAGGATATCAAGGTAATATATATTTGTTTTCAAAATGTTTATTATATGGACCACATAGTATAAAAAATTTCTAAAGGAATTTATCTTATGTAGAAATGCTCCTAAACTTCTTACATATTGAATAGAACCAAACAAACAACAACAATATACAAAGGTTTATTAATTAAAGGTTATTATGTTTTCTAAAATATGATGGAGGCGGAATTTGCAATATATTTAACAGATTAATTTCGATCATCTCATGATATCGAGCATTAACGTTCCCTTATCTCTCCGTTACATGAGGGTTTTAATTGTACATAAACATTAATATTCAGTATTATTTTTTGACAACACGACGACTACTGATATGATAACTGATATGGCTTCTTTAAACAAATGTCTAAAGTCCGGTGACATAACCGGGGTTTCGTGTGTAGTGTATACCGGCATAGTACAGGTTATCCACCAAAGTGGTCCAGTTGAGTAATAGCGATGACTAGTTGAAAGCGACAAAAGAAACAAGTAGCAGCCGTAGTCATTTTTGATATTAATAATGTATTTATAACTTTGTAATATAATTCCGTAATCAAGTCCTTTAATTTTGTTGGATACAACTTTTATGATATTTACACATATACATATTTCTTTTTACTTTTACGCCCATTCTTTTTTTTTCGGTTCAATGGTGTTTTCATGTGAGGGATTGGTCAAAAACGATTCGATGAAACTTGGTAAATGTATTAGAGGTGATGTTTTGACCACCGAATTAGAAAGAAAATAGTCTGGAACATTTACGCTTCTTTCAGAAATGTCAAATACTTATACTATTTCTGAGGATATGGCTTGGAGAATAATGGTAGCTTACTTGATAATTCTCACTTGATTGATTATATCTTTCAGGAAGTTATACATAAAATGACATATGTTTCCTTCAGTGCCATGGGAGTGAAGTTGAGAAGCGATCAGGGATTCATAAACCACGTCGAGGGCCCTATCTATGTCCAGGAATGATAAAACTGTGTAGTTGCTCTAGTTGAAGGCTTTGGTGGTATTGTTTCCTAGGTTTATCAAGTGTTCTACAGTGGATCTTCCGGGGAATAAGTCACATTGATGTTGGGATATTCGTTCGGGTATAATTCTATATGTCAAGATTTAAGGAGCTGAAGGGTCTATTGATTAGGAAAACATTTCTTCCTTTAATATTGAGCGTTGAGGTTTGATATTCGAAACCGGACGTCAGATAATATCCAAGCACCAAAAGTATATAAGAATCGGTTTTAGGAAAACGCAACAACGAATACCAAAAATTTATATTCTGATTGATGAATCCTAGAACATATCTGAAATTTGATTATTTAAATTAAGGGTGGTCCCAGGTGAGGGGTTAAGGTGTTTAAATCTCTTTGTTTTGCTTATTCTCGATTAACCAGCTCCTCAATCATTAATTAGTATATTTTTATTATCACTCTTTCCAAGCATACCTATTTTATATGCTATTCTTTTGGTTCTTTATAGAATGTTTATATTTTTTCCAGTTTCTTCCTGTTTGAGTCGTCCAGTGCTTGCTAAGAGTTCAGCCTGCTAATGTTAATTGCAAATATAAAATAAGTCCAAAAAACACAAAAATGATAATAAAATTTTGTGACATACAAAAAAATTAAATTATTTACAAAACAAATCTACATTAATATAACTGTTTGGGTTCGGCATCGACTTTAAAGTAACTAGTCAGTTGGTAGTAGTTCAAATAATATTGTAAATAGATAAATAGGTGAGGTTTAAGCCAAATTGTGTGTATATAGTGTAGTAGTTGTGTGAAATAAGTGTAGTAGATAGGTTAAATAAGGGTTTTGCTTGTTTTTATTTGGTTATTACAACGATTGTTATATGCATATATTATTTTAAAATGCTTTTTTGTGTTAAAAATTTAAGATTGATTACTTTTTAATTTTTAGTGAGTTCCTTATTTATTTTTTGAAGTCGGTTAAATTTTTTGTTAAAAATATTTTATTGAAATTGGTCTCCTAGACGATAAGTTCATCTAACGATAAGTTGCACAGAACTGCAGCTTCCAATCTCCTGGGTTTTCATGGAGGTGTAGCCACACTTTGTGTTTTCCACGAATATTTTCATTTCTCCATTGACCGTATCGTATGGCTTCTGTGATTGATTGATATTGGGATTGTCATAGGCAAAAATATATTGGTCCCTAAATATATCATTTTATTAAAATTGAGTTTACATTAATTTTGATATGAAGAAATGCGCTACTTAAGCCTATCAAACACTTAGTAATTTATGGTAGTGGTAGCTTTGTCATATCCCACGATATGGCCATGTTACCATAAAGGTGGGAAAATGATATAGAAAATGACGGAAAATAGGTTTTTTGGGTTGTACGTTATAGTATTGATAAATCTCAATTCATAAAATAATTTCTATCGATTTGTATTATTTTTGATTAAACTTTTTAATGTTTGGTAAGTTCTGCACATAAGTTATAAAACAATTATTCCTTATTTTCCATAGATCGTAATTAATTTTGATATTAGATATATTAGATATACTTTAATACACAATTTTTAGTTAATTAAATATCTGTTATTGAAGAAAAAATAAATTATTGGATTGTCTTATTGATTTGGCCGAAATACAGGCATGCTGCCATGTTTGTTCGCAGCCAAATCAAAACACCTTATAAAATAAATAATCTCACGATTTGATATCTTCCTTTTGAAGAAAATTATACTTTGTTGAGAAACCTTAGATTGCCTTTGGTGGTCGTATACTTTGAGTAAGCTCGGAGTTATTGTCATTTCAACATCTTTTCTTTAAGTTGATATAATTTCTTAATAATTTGTTATATTCTCGCTAATTGTGTAATTACTGTCTCCGCATAATAATTCTACTATTAAAAAACACTTTTACTTTATTATTAGTTATTTTGTTATATTTTTTTCTGAAAGAAAAATGTGGGAAACGATACGATCGTCTTTTAATCCAAACAAAATATTTTAGCCTTTATTTATTTATCTTTACCTTTATTTTTAAAATATATTAGTAAGTATTTAGTCATATTAGAAGGCTATTCAAGCGCCAAAAATCCGTAACCCGTAAATAGAGTCCGGAACCAAAGATTGCATAACACTGTAATAATAAAATATACTCACTGTCACAAGTTACTGTTTTAAATTAATCATGACCAGAAGTCATTAGGCGAGACTAAAGTCAATTAAAATTATCAGTTAGGATATCAAGGTAATATATATTTGTTTTCAAAATGTTTATTATATGGACCACATAGTATAAAAAATTTCTAAAGGAATTTATCTTATGTAGAAATGCTCCTAAACTTCTTACATATTGAATAGAACCAAACAAACAACAACAATATACAAAGGTTTATTAATTAAAGGTTATTATGTTTTCTAAAATATGATGGAGGCGGAATTTGCAATATATTTAACAGATTAATTTCGATCATCTCATGATATCGAGCATTAACGTTCCCTTATCTCTCCGTTACATGAGGGTTTTAATTGTACATAAACATTAATATTCAGTATTATTTTTTGACAACTCGACGACGACGATGTTTGTTAATGAAAGTAAGTATAGATATCAAATACCTATAGTTAGGAAAATATAAATTAGTTCAAAATACACAATACAAATAAAATCTATTAAAAACTATTTTATAACTATTATGCTTATCAATTAATTAGCTAAAATACATATTGACAAAAAATAAACAAGGTGCATTTTCATATATTTTACTGTATTAATTGATAAAAACCTTTATCGAAATTTAAAATAATTTATTATATTGGGTATGTGATGAATTCAAATTACGTACTATTTAATTTCTGTGTTATTTCTTCCATATAATCTATATAGAATCATTTAGCCCTTCATATTTTCCACAAAAAATATATGCAATAAAAAACAATATTAGTCTTTTGGACGAGGGAATAACTTATTCACCAATATTATTAAATCAAAATTAATTGTCTTTCCTTATTTTTTTTCATATGGGCATGAAGCGATGGGGCTTTACCACAGCATTTCTTAATAAGTAGCAATCTGAGCTGTGCCAGTGTGAGTCTACATAATGGCATACATGATACCGTCGTGTTAGAAATGAAGTAATTCGTTTAAGATTTGACAATGAGTCTACAAGTGAAAAACAATAGAGACATAGATTAAAGTGGTTTGGACATGTCTGTCGAAGGAAATCTGAACGAATATATCACAGAATTCCGCATACACAGACTCACAGGCAAACAGCACCGCGAAAGATAAGGACCAAAATCTTTGGGAGAAAATTGTACTGACTGGGAAGTAGACACTCCTCCTAAGATTCGGCTAATGTTAATGCCTCACATAGCACACGATACAGCTTGTTTAATTGCATTTTCACGTTGACTCACCGTTGTTGAAGAATCCATCAATAGACCAAATAATTTGATTACATTTTTAGTTTTTTTTTTAATTTATTGGAGTAATATACGGTCTGTTATTGTGTCTCCCTTTTATCACGGGAGCTATGGCAGTTTTGCAAAATAATGACTAGCCAATTAGCGCAAATTTTTCTAACCTGGTACTCATAACAAACGATGGCAAAGTTTAAGACTACAAATCTTATGACGAAGTTCAATAAACTACTGGAAACCTATAAAATAAGAACGTTTATTGCCTACGTTTTTTTTGCGTTATAACAAGGTAAATAGCTGAGTGTGCCAATGCAATCATTTCTGGGTAATAAACGATCGTTGCAGAATAACCATTTTTTTCTGATTATTTCGCTTTTATAACTACCATAGAATTGTCTAGTTATATATAGTTATGGTTTAACAATACACTGCGGCTAGTTGTATTATGTTTAGAATACTTATCTGTTGTCTAATTTAATTTATATTATGTTGATTTGATATTGATGATACAAATAAATTTAATGGTGTTGTCAAATGGTTGACGAATTTTTTAACATAACATATGTTATCAAATCATAACGGTTTGTTTTTCATATTGAATCATCAAATTTGCATGACACAAGCAACATAAAAATTCGTACAATATCTACAAGGAGATTACAGTTGCTAATGCCAATCTAGGTATCCATCAGAAAAAGAGGACTACCCGGAAATCTTTCAAAAGACAGCAAACCATATTGAAGGAGACTTTAATATCAATATATTGTGGTGGGCAAGTCTGAACATCACAAACTTGTATACTATGCAACTAAACAAACTAAATATGGAGGTCAGTCTACTGATGAACCAACGTAGTAGTCAACAGAGACCAATAAAATATTAGACCTAGACTATTAGACTTCTTTATACTGAAAAACATTACATCCAGTTATATTAATATTGAAGATAATTATGATCTGTCTTCAGATCACCCCTTTATTATGATGATTAAGGAGCCAATAATAAATATATTCCATTTACTAAGAAATGAATGAACATATTGCAATAGATATGAAATAAAGTACTGACAGGCATGTACAAATGAAAACATTAAAATAAATCCATATTACAAATAATGAAATATTTTTTAATTTTTTGAGAAATTAACTTAATAAATACTCGACTATTCATACATCGTATTACCCATGTAATTAAAAAAAAGTTTGAAAAAAGGAAATTTATTCAGTTATATTACTATTAGTGTTAGTAGGGAATATCGAATACAAATCAGCAAATAAATTACCTAGTCTATTCTGGCTCATTATATAAGTGTAGATATTCTATAAGTGTACCATAAGGCGTACTTTGTACCAAAAATATCTTAAAATATCAATCACATTTCTAAATGTGAAGGGGTAACAATAATAAGACTTGCCGATTATAACTTGCTACATACATTTGAAATAGCTTTAAACTGATTACCAGGAATTACCAATAATATTATTGAGTGGACTAATAAATGGCGAATATAGTTCATTCTCCAGTGGGAGTATACCCACAAAACGTTAATTAAGTTTGAAATCTTTACTTATAATACAATATAAGGAAATTACACAATATTAATTATCAATAATTTGTAGATAATGAATTGTAACGTGTGTCATGTAATTTTTAAATGAAAAAAGTATAGTTAGTGGAGAGATAAGAAGTATAGTTATTTTATTTGTTTTAGCACAGTTTGTTTATTATTTATATTATTGTAACTGTTTCATGGAGAATTTAATAAATTATATTTGAAGTAGTAAGGTAAGTGATATCCAAAGAATTAGCGCCGATGACACCTCAGTTCATTACTAGATATTGCTGTAGGCATTCAAAAAAATATATTGGTTTATGTAAAGATCATTTTAAAGAGTAACTGTCGACTTAAAACGAAGACTAACGAATTTGTCCTGTTTTTATAAACAATTGAACGAAATCGGAAGGAAGTTTTATTTTGTGAAGTTCATTAATCGTCAGCGTTCCTTTCCTATATTTCTAAAATTAAAACAAATCCACTTTTTGTACGCTTAAATAATTATATATAAATTGGTGAAAAGCACAGGTTTTCAGTACTGATTTCACAACTTCAAACATTGTGGAAATATTCTATAGTATGCTTCTTAATTAGTCTAAATAGTTCTTATTTTAGTAAGTTTGCAAAATATTATTCAATATTATTATACTATATTATTCAATATATTGTACTTGATATCCCATAAAATCAATGAGATTTAATAATTAATATATTGTATTTTCCAATGAAAATACGTTATATTATATTTAGCTGTGAAACAGTAACTAATGTTATATTTCTCGTTATATGTCTATCTGATCGATGCCATATACACGCAGATGCTTTTTCTGTCATAAATGATCTCAAACACAAAACAGAGTGGAATTAGAAGTTTATCTCCCATATATAACCTGTGAACAAGTTTAGCATTAATTTGCCACCAGAAGGCGCGACCGACTATTTGAATAGCGGGAAATTTAAAATATTTTATTAATAAAAATGTAATATAAGCTTAAAAATACATTTTATTTAAATATATGTAATCATTTATATTACTATTATATTAAAGGAAAATTCTTGGAATTTTCTATGTTTAATGACAATATATTGTACTAACAATAAATTAAAACGTAATATAACAGATTTAACACAAAACTTATACTTTTAAATGTACAAAATTTAATAAACTATAGAATATGGAATATTTTATTTTATCTTAAAAATAACTCTGCCAAATATAGAGTACAGTACAATATATATGTTGAAGACTTATTGATTTTGAAATGTTTTTTTTTAAATATTTTCTTTGCCAAATATGTCTTGTAAGTATATTGTAAGTAATTGTACATCATCCATTTAAGATATGATATATTTAGATATTACGATAAAAAATGCTCTATATTTGCCTTTTGCTATTCTGTTCACTTTTCTCATCCACCAAAATAAACAACACCTAACTATTATATTTCTAATTATGTCTCGTTCAGAATGCTCAAAGCCGTTGATCGTTTTGAAAAATACAGGCGTTTGATGATTTAAGATATTGGACAGACTGCTTGTTAAGTTTTGTGCATAATCTGGGAATTCAATAAAACAGTCAAGACCATTCAGTCATGACCAAAACAGTCAAGATCATTTACCAACAAGAATGCTGGGTATTCTATTTGAAATGGTACTACATCCTGGGATGCAACACTTGAAATGTCTTAAGATTTAAATAAATCATTTTATCTAAAAAAGAACCATAAAATACAGTTAACAAAATAAGAATATTTAACACATAAGTTCATAAATTTTTTAAGTTTGCTTTGTTAGCAATGAAAGAGACGCTATATAGACCAAAATTCTCTGTATATAAATCTAATTTTTTCTATAGAAAGTATAGGATTACCAAAAAAGTCCAAAATATCCAGTAAATTCTTGATTATTTCCACCAAATATAAGCACGCACACCACGCCTTCTTATTTTTTAAAATAGGCTTCTGAAAGCAGAAAGTGTCAAATTTCAGCTTTGCTACCAAATTTATACCTCGAGCCACCTGGCGCCAAATTAAATAAGTAAAACACTGTATCGCATGCGCACATTCTAAATTCTCAACATTTTGTGATTTACATTGAAATTTACAACACGAACAGTATCCAAATATATTTATAGAAAACGTATTTGAGTGTTTACGTTTGGCCATTAAATATTGTTTTTGTTACTATTCAGCAGGACCAGACTCGAATAACGATTATATTAATTTGATAATAAAGAAAACTGGTTCTATTTGCATAGCATATCGGATTCCTAGATATCTTTTTAATTCCTAGAAAATGTATAGACTATTACATTTAATATTTAAAATAACAATTTATATAACTAAAATTCTTGAACTGTAGCATTAAGTCAAGTCTGTAACAATAAGGGGTCATAATAATGTACTTATATTGTTATGTTGTTTTGTTAGTTATATTTTCTTTAGCTCATAAATGCTATCAAAAATGCTCAACTAAAAGAAAAATTAAAGAATTGAATAGAAAATTCAGTTGTTGGAACATAATTAACTATAAATTAATAATGTACAACATACCTTGATATTTGAATTTGAATCTAGAAATAATAAGACTTTTGAAATTGATTGGTTTATTTTATCTTTTCAATGTAATCCTTCTGGGGTATAATGCAGTTATAGCTTGATTTTTAGACTGGACTGTAAGACTTTCTTCGAAATAATTTTAATCGGAATCTATTATACTAATTCAATATACTCAATTTAGAAGACGATGAGCATGAAGTATTCAATTAAATATAAAGAGAAGCCTAACAAAGTCAGCTAAATATAATGGCTCTAAAAATATAATTGATTTATTGATAAAAAATTGAAGAAACAATGGTGCTACATAAACTAAGAAACAAATGGAATAAACATTTCTTTCCATTCCAGTACTAAATCTGAATTCAATGAGGAGCGATAGTGGTGGATATGGCTTGTAAAAGTATTAATTTTGAAAAAAAAAAACAGGAAGATATAAAACTGACCACATTTTTATCAATAAAGCTTACGTTTATAAATTGCAAAAAAACAAAATAAGTGCGTTTAATGGAAGAGTATATGTTAATTCTTAAAATGTCGACTTGGTTGGTGCAGTGGTCAAGGCGACAGGACTGTTTTTCCGCTGTCTTTATAGTGTCATGTTCGAGTTCTGCTGGGGAGTGGTTGTAAATTTATGTTTGTGTTTGTTTATAATTGAGATGGTGTTTTCTGGAATGATCTTTAAGTTGGCCACTCGCCAGACTGTAGGCTTAATGTCGAGGACGGTTCAGTCCTGGTTCGGAGTCCATGTTTAGCAGTAGGTTCAGTCCAAGTAAATTCTATAAATGTACAGGTGGCTTAAATAAAAATAAGACAAAAAACCATTGAAAATGTACTCAAGATCGCAGGTATAAATAATTTAAACAAGATTTTAGATATTTGAAAATATGTCTGTCAGTCATTATGGAAATCAGCATTTCTTCCGCTTTCTCTATAAGGATAAGCTTGTAGAAAAATCAATTTAACAGTAAAAATTTCTGGTTCAATCCTCACTCTTTACAGATCTAACATATAACCACATCATAAAAACTTCCTTAGTGTTCAAAAATAACAATAAATTAAATGGACTTTTTATATTTTTTGACCAGATAATAAGTGTTTCTGGTAAAATTAATTTAATTTAACATTAATAGTCAATAATTTTCATTAATATTATGGAATTAAATACATGTAATTTAGTTACTTTGTAAATTTTACGGATTTAAAATCTATTGAGTCATAAAAAAGTAAATTTAAATAAAAAACCTTAGGAAAGCAAATTTGTAGACCGTAACGATTTCAATTTCTTAAAAAGTTAGAAAAGGGAGCAGAAAATTAAACGGTCTACGGTTTGCGTTATGTCCCTTTAATGTCTACTATTTCAGTTTTTCTTTTTGTCACATAAATCTTCAGATAATTAATGGGTTAATTAAAGTGGGACTTCTTTCAAGGCAATATTTTTTGTGGTTATTAAGTTACAAAATTAGTAGCAGAATTATTTTTTACATTGGAAAAAACATTGTTATTTATTTTAATTGTAAATATATAAGTTTTGGTTTGTGAAAGATAAACATGCTTTTAATTTTAATATATAATTATAGTTCTAGAAGGAAATGAATATTATTGTTAATATAATATAGGCCGAAGTATTATCTAGAGAGTTGATTTAAACTTAACCTAGAGCTAGAGGTGTTTGAACCATTTTCATTATAACCTATCAGATAATTTTTGGCTACACTTTACTCATGCTTTAAAACTACGATGTGTCTGTATTATTTCGAATAGACGAGGCGATGATTGAATCAAACAGTCATAAGCCATACTATGTTCCAAAGGCATTATGCAAATTTATAGAATATGTTTACAAATATCTAGACCCTTTCGAATGTCGCTGCTGTAATGTATTAAATGTGTTTTCGTTATAGATCCGGCGTACAAATAACCAAAGACTTGCAATACAGAAAGGAAATCATTTTGAGTTTATATATAAATGTAAATATCAGTTTTTTAAAGTACTTCTAATCAAATTAAACCAATCACTGATAACATTTTAATATTTAAATGGAACAATAAATATCAGTCCACAAAACTGGTTAGCTGGCCCTTCAACTGGAAACTTCAACAATTTATTTTATTTGAACTTCTACTCTATCCCATTTAAATTTAGTGTTAGTTAGGTGACTGATTTGTGCTGTAACATAATTATCTGCAGTATACTGCCATTTTTTTATCTAGAAGTACATAATCCTATACAAGTTTGATTTCTCCAAGCTAAAGCGAAATATGGATCCAAATATCGTATAATATAAATTTTGTAGTATAGAATTTTGATAGTTGATGAGATAAAATTATATCGCAGCTTTTGTAATAAAACATTGGAGTGGTGCCATCATGTATTTTCGTGATTTTTATAAATATCAATAAAATTTATATATTTTTATTCGTAACATTAATATATGCCTAGTGCTCGAGAACATTGGCTACTTCGCAATCAATAGGCTGCTCTTGGTATCACAAAATGTCGAATATTATTCGTTAAATCTTCCAAGGCTCCTCAAAATGAGGTCCAGTATCTACAGTCGAAAGCAGAATGAAAGTCAATAAAATCGAAAATCACGATTGGACCTAAATCCCACCTGCTCCTCTCATTTTGTTTCGATAGATCTTTAAAACTTCACTTGTATGACCTTCGTGACAATTAATTGGAGATTTATTGCATGATAGTTTTTACAGTGTTTACTATCGCATTTTCTGTATAGTATATTTTCAATTGTCTTTACAGCGGTCGTAAAACACGTTAACTATTTTATTGTCATTCACAGTTCGTAGATTGTTAACCGATCATCAAGAAATTGATGGTGGGTCATGATTGTAGCGCTGCATGAACCATTCTCTCCTTTGTTCAAGACTCTCATCGTGTGACACTATGAAGGATCCATCTCTATTTAATTTTGAGTATTTCTCGAGATCGATTGGATTTGCTTGTTTTTGATATTCTACCATCTGTAAACGTTCGTTGAATATCCAGTGCTGTGTTTTGTATCGAGCTGGGACATACTTTACTGGCACACTTAACAATTGTTTCAGCTTTTTGCTTTTCTGTTGTATCAATAGCTGTATCGTTTAGGTCTAGTGCTTGGAATGTGTTTGTAAGTGAACTTGAAACTTGTGATATTTTGGGTTCTGCAAGTAAGTCCCTAGTTGTAATTGATTGTATGCGATTTTTTATACTTTGCCGGCTGGAATAATAGTTGGAATGGAAAAGATAGTTGTCAGATACACAATCAAGAGGTCGCATCGTTAAGGATCGAATAAATCCGGTAGTTAATCAAAATATAATCCAACCCGTAATAAGCATAAGCGTAATGGCACAGTTCAATCTCGTCATGCGGAGCCTTTTCCTTGATGACTGAAATTTCGGTATATTATTATTTTTTACTCATTTTAGGTATTTTCATCAAGACCTTGGTTTCCAAATACAAGCTCACCAGCTGCCCCGGATGCGGTAGCATTTGTTTTCCTTTCAGAAAACTTTTTTATTCTCATCAATGGGTAAATTGCCTAGTTTTCTTGATTTGTCAGTTTTGATCATTTAAATTTTGTATTCTCTCAAATTTACTAATCATTGCTAAACATACGCTTGTTTTAATATATTAATATATTGATATTATCATTGCAGATTGTGATTAATATTATAAACATAAATATAAACATTGATATATGTTTGCGAAATATAACCCTGTCAAATACGATGGCGATTAAAATGTGAATTTGTAACAGAATAAGTCTATACTTTTAAGTAATAATTTAGTTCTTTATTTTTAACATATTGAAAATAATATTTTTGTTGAAATTCTAACATTGAAGTAAATTACCTCTACTACTTATCACCATATGATTTATAGTTCTCCTTTGGTCTGAGAAAAATATATGGATTACTTCCTATATGAGACCAGATATTATTTTTATTATTTCAAGTTCAGTTAATTTAGTTGTAAATGTAATATATTATAAATAAACAATATCTTCACCTTCCTTCTTACCTTCACTAAATCTTCCTGAAAATATATATCAATAAATTTAAAATATTAATACATATATTATAATATATGAATAACACTTTATTATTGGTTATTTATTAGTTAGTTTAATTTAATTTTTTCAACATTTTTTTTCAACTCAAGTTGTTTGTTCAACATATAAGTTAGAAATAATGTAGAAACTGTTATAAAAAACTTTAAATAATATCTTAAACATTAGATGCTCGCATGTATTTTCATCATTTTTTAATTTTTTGAGAAAAATTGGTACTACATATATTAATCTAAATATTTATCATTATTTTCTTGTCAACCTTTTAGCAACATATGTCGCCACAGTATCGAAATGATGATGTTATATCAACATCACACAGCCGCGATCTAAACATCGATCCTTTTTTACACTTCTTCAGCATGTCGAAACCGTGTGCCACTCAAGCCATGGTGCAAGAAGGTTTTCTATCTGGTGAGTCAGTTGGATGTGGCCAAAAGTTCCCTTAGATATCAAAGAGTCATAAGAACTTACTATTTACGATATATTGTGGGGCGTTGATACGTAAGAGCATGACTTTATGTCTGTTAACCGATCTTAATAAGCTTAATTAACATTGGTAGATATCTGCAGTAAAAGCTTAAATTGATTTCAGCAGCTCATAACGTACTACATGTTGATGATGCTACTATATCCACAGCAAAACGTTATCAATATGAATACCGCTTCAGTGTTGACGTGGATGGCTCTCTTGGAGTAATCCATGACTTTTTGCGCTTAGGATTGTCGTAGTAAATCTTTTTTATCGCAAGTTACAACACGCAACCGAAAATGCATTTTTTGCAATAAAATCTGTATGTTCATTGATTCAACTGTTTGAAATAACAATTCCAATCATTCCACGGAGTAGTCATTTTTACCCCTTTTCTATTTTTTTGCCATTATAGAATTAGAAAACTTGTTTGTTCAATAAGTCTTGCAATTTTTGCTTTTTTTTGTTTTTGAACTTAAGAAAGTTCAATATCGTTCTTTAATATTAACATCCAAATTGACACTTTGAAATAGTTAAATAGTTAAACTATCCTTATAAGTTAAATATGAAAAACTGTTGTTTTTTGTAGATACATTTGAAAATAATAATAATTTAATAGCTGTTCATCCATATTTGCCTGTTCATCAATAGATATCGCTGATCAAAATACATGCAAATACCTAATATAATATGTTACATTACTTATTTTGTTCCATAAGTTAATCAAAGTAAAATAAAAGTTTGTTCTTTTACTATGTGCTTTGAGTTTATATATTTTCATATATTATATAATGTCATTAAATAACTTAAATCACATTACTAATTTTACCGGGCTAGTAATAAAGTCATTCCAGGCCTGGCTGTTAGTTACCAAACAAACAATAAAAACCAATAACCTAGAAGAATTCTTGGCCTCTTGTGTGTGCATTTTCTTAAACAACTAATTTATAGCCTGATAGTTTATCTATGCAATGTAATTTATCTGGATGTATTTTGACGAATCCATTTCATTATTCGCATTGCTGAACGCCGAAGGAATGCCCATCGAAAATCCTCATAAGCAACACTTCAGAGCTAACAAGATATGATTTTGCACTGTTTTGTCGGTCGCTTACTTCGAGTGGCAATGGTAAACAAAATAATCAAAGGCGAGGAGAGATAGCAAAGTATTTTCCGAACGGAGGTGTATAAACATTTCTTTATGTAATTGTTTGGATGATTGCGTTTATCGGCGAATAAAATGTAAATTTTGTTAATTAAGGTAATTATAACATAAGACCTGAACTAATAGTGGTGAAATTGTAATTCAATTAAATGCATGCACAATATCATAAATGATTCAATTGAGTTATTTGTTCATTGAGATTTCATCATAATTGTTATTTTAGCCTGTAATATATTTTAATGCATTTACATATTTATCCATACACCTTGACTATAATGATGAATATTTTCAGATATACAAGTGGTGAAGTTTCACATACAAAACAAACATCCACCGCAACTTTTTTTATACTACTGTTCATGTCACATCGACACTCATGTCAATATGCAATATTCAAATGTCCCAGTAAGATCTTTAACGACAACTTTCATCTTTTCCAGCTGGAAGAATTCCCCGGAAGTAAAAATGATGTTAATTATTGTAATCTCCTTGCCAACAATTACAAGTTAGCAATACAATAATTCTTAAGTTTTATTCGGTATAATCTCCAGTTGCTTTTATATTTGACATGCAAATGACACAAAATATGTATACATTTGTAATTTTTAAAATCCGTTAACACTTCTTGATCTGCAGATGAGTAATTTCAATTAACTTCATTAGTAAAATAACTGTTGGAGCAAGTATTTCATGAGGTAGTCTTCCTATATTAAAAATGCTCCCTTTCGGCCTTTCGGATATTCGAAATATTGAGCAGCACTTCACACATTACATTATAAGCTCCAAATAACACAGAAGCTCAAATTTAATGTACATAAATCTCAAATTGAAAAAAAAACATCTTTAGCGACAACGCGTAATTTTGAATGAATGGTTATGTTAACAAGTATAATTGGTTTATATAGAACAAAGCCAACTTTCACTGGGATCTTCAGGTAAAAATTAATCTACAAAAACTTATTTATTTGGTGCGGATTTGCGGCGGCTTAGACAACCAGCCATACTGTATAACGCACAAAGCTCAAAAATAAAACCGACAACACTGAAGGGTATTTCTGCTTCTTATACTTTACACTGGCCGTTTGTCAACTGGTGTAGTTGGCACTATCGCATTTGGCCAGGTATAAATTCAAAATACAACCCTTGGAAAGCCTCTTTCTCATTTTCCCGCCGTTAGAAGAAGTACTCTTGTGTCGTGTCGGACCAGTTATTGTAAATAAAGAATAACACGTGGTCCTTGTTTCTACTAAGTCATTGTGTGGTGTTCATCGCATCAAAAACCCACAAATTGGTGACACCGACGTGATTAAAAAACAAGGTAGGAGCAATTTCTTCAAATATTTTCGGTTTTCTGAGTACTATGTTAGTCCACGTGATTACCGACGCGATGCCAACCACTTATATTATTACACAAGAAAAGCCACAACAACCCAAGAAGAGAACATGGAGAAAGAAGAAGCAACATCCACACCGAAATGGCAGAACGAGAACATTTGGAGATCCAAGCGTTAACGAAAATAACGCTGTATCCATTCAAAAAGTATAATCCTGTAAGGCACTTCAATATCCTCGAGAACACGTTCGCGATACATCGCATCACTTCCGATATTACAAAATACCGCCATGTGCAATCAAATTTGGACCCTGATTTGGTGCACCTCGTGGGACAACACATTTTGGACAACCTGCAGGAGACCGGGAAATACGAGGCCCTGAAGGATAGATTGATCAGCCTCCATTCGAACTTCGAAAACGTCCGAATTAAGAAAATGTTATGCGGGCTGCCCATAGGTGACATGAAGCCGTCGGTTTACCTACAACGAATAAGCAGTCTAGGCGGGAAACAATTCTCAGATGTAAAACTCAAACCTATATTTCAATTACCCGAACGAGTGAAGACAATTTTGGCGCTAAACGATGGGACCAGTCTGAACGCGCTTGCTGCAATGGCGGACCGCATAATGGAATCGTTGGCACTGTGTACATCCCAAGTACGAGTGACGTTGACAACGATGCCAACACCGCAAGCGTATTCACAACCGGATAACAACAGGCAACAAATAAATGAACTCAAGAGAATGATAAACGAACTACGGCAGGGACTGAACGAAATAAACGAGGAAACGCGGATCAAGCGATATGTTTCTACCATGAAAGATTTGGTTCTGAAGCGTATCATCGTTGCACACTCCCATGCAGCTGGAAACCACCGCGGAAGTAGTCGGAAAACTAAACAATCCGGCACGTGTAGAGGCAGCCGCTGGGGTTTCCAGTACAAAACATGTACAATAGATACCGGTGCTGACATTTCGGTGCTCCCCAAATCGTATTCGAATACACCGATAAAATATATGGAGAGAAACGCATGACGTTGGTTTTAAATTTAAGAAGGCCATTCAATTGGATGTTCGTTATAGCTGACGTGGCCCAACCGATCGTGGGAAGCGATTTTCTTCACGAATTCGACTTATTACCCGATCTGCGAAACGAGCGACTCATCGACCATACGACCAGTCACACCTCCATCGGACAAATCTCGCAAGACGCACAGACGCCGACCATAAAAATCGTGAACAACACGTGGAAGAAAAGCGACCAGTGAAGATCCGAGAACCGAAGCATAACGTCAAGCATCACATAATAACACGTGGGCCCTCATGCACCCTTAAGGCACGACGATTGTCACCCGGAAGATACAAAGTGGCCAAAACGGAAATCGAAGATGGGATTGTCAGTCCATCCAAAAGCTCATATCACAGCGTAATCCTGCTACGAAAAAGGATAGCAGCTGGAGAATATGTGGCGATTACAGAAACTTAAATAACATAACGGTTCCGGATAAGTACTCGGTCCCTAATATTCAAGATTTCGCACACAAACTACACGGCTGTACAGTTTCCTCGACCATGGATCTTCAAAGAGCCTATATCAACATTCCAATGGCCAAAGAGGACCATGAGAAGATTGCGATAATCAGGCCATTCGGTCTTCGCCCGAATTCAACGTGATGCCATTCGGACTAACAAATGCAGAACTGTCTTTCCAACGATTTATGGACAACATACTTCAGGGACTTAATTTTGCGTTTTATTATAGAGACGACATACTTGTGACATCCAAGACCGAAGAAGAACATCGAGACCACCTGAACCAGCTGTTGGATAGGTTTAAGCTCTACAGTTTGACGCTGAACACAGAAAAATGCGTCATAGGTAACGCCAACTAGTAACGCCAGTGGTAACAAACCATTGAAGGATAGAGTCAAGTTAATCCAAGATTTCCCGAAGCCCCAAACAATCACAGAGCCCCGACATTTCCTGGGCATGATCAATTATTACAGAAGTTTCATCCCACATGCAGCAAAACCGCAAGCATCACTTCATGCGCTCACGGTAGGCGCTAAAAAGAAAGACAAAAGGCCCGTAAAATTGACCCCGCAAACAGAAGCCGCATTTGCAGAATGCAAACAACAACTCACCATGGCAACCTTACTGGCACACCCAATGGAACAAACTAAACTTTTCTTTATCACCGACGCATCTGATTCAGTGATGGGCACCGCACTAGAACAAATATCAAATGGTAGCAGACAACCATTTGGTTTTTTTTTCTAGGAAGTTCTCGCAGACACAAGCCAGAGACAGCACCTATGACAGAGAACTATTCGCGATAAACGACTCCATCAAGTTCTTTAAACACATGATCGAAGGCAAGGAAACGGTGATATTCACATATCACAAAGCGTTAACTTCCGCTTTCGACCAAAATCTAGACAAGGCATCACCACGGTAGCAGGTTTATTTAGATTAGATCGGACAAATCACAACAGACATCCGACACATCGCGGCGCTCAAGATTATGTCGCCGACATATTGTCCCGTATCAACGACATCACCATGCCTGTCATAATTTCCACTACAGATATTGCACGTGAACAAGAACAAGATGCCGAATTACACAAACTATTGCGAGAGCCGATGTCGCTGACGTTAAAATTATTCCAATTGGACAATACAGAAACAACAATATGTTGCGACATGTCGAATGCCATCATTAGACGATATATTCTGCAAACTCTCCGGAAGAAAATATTCGGCGTCGTTCATAACACCGCACACAGAAGTATCCGCGCAACCCTGAATAGTATTGCCGACAAATTTATATGGCCCGGTATGAACAAACAAATCAAGCACTGGTTTAGTACTTGTCTACCGTGCCAGCGATCGAAGATTGGCAGACACGTACGCAGAGAACCTTTTCATTCTCTCCACGTTAACATCGACATTGTAGGACCGATGCCGACATCTCAAGGTTATCGATACTGTCTTACAATGATCGACAGACTAACACGCTGGCCTGAAGCAGTACCGATTAAGAACATATCAGCAAACACCATAGTCGATGCATTCTTTGGAACATGGGTGGTTAGATTTGGAACGCCAAAGAAGATAACCACAGATCGCGGATCGCGGTTCGATTCTCAATTGTCCAATGCACTCACCAAAATGATAGGAAGCCAAACCATCAGGACAATAAGCTACCATCCGGTGGGACTAATCGAACATTCAAATCAGCTATAAAAGCACGTGAAACAAACCATTGGGTCAAGGTACTTCCTGTGATAATGTTGGGACTGTGAAAGAGTTTCAAAGAGGACATACAAACGTCAGCAGCTGAAATGACGTACGGGACAACGCTACGATTACCCGGTGAATATTTTACCGAAAAGGAACCACATCAAGATCCCAGAATTTTCCATGAGCATCTTCGGGCCACTATGCGAAAAATCAGACCTCAAGGCGCAGCACACCACATCAAGCCACGAAACTTCACACACAAGGCGCTCCACGAATACACTCACCATTTTGTTCGAGTCGACCATGTCAAGAAACCATTAGAACAACCATATGAAGGTTCGTATAAGATAATAAACCGAATTAATGAATACTGTTACAGGATAAACATCAACGGCAAAGACACAGATATCAGCTAAACCGACTGAAACCTGCAATCATAGAAAGTGAAGAAAGGAACATCAGGGAATCGGAATCATACATTAAAACATATCCAGGACCCAAAACCAAGCGCGTCGCATTCGCTCCCAATCTAGGTCGCTAGGGGGGATGTGATGTGGCGGTTTAGACAACCAGCCATACTGTACAACGCGCAAAGCCCAAAAATAAAACCCACAACAGCGAAGGGTATTTCTTCTTCTTATACTTTACACTGGCCGTTTGTCAACTGGTGTAGTTGGGACTATCGCATTCGGCCAGGTATAAATTCAAAATACAACCCTTGGAAAGCCTCTTTCTCAGGGACCCGTTTTTGTAAATAAAGAATACCACGTGGTCCTTGTTTCTAAGTTATTGTGTGGGTTTCATCGCATCAAAAACCGACAGATTATAGGCTGGTGTGTAGGTAGAACGATGACGTGTAGGTGGACCTAAATCTAGATATGTCAGAAGTGGTAAACATATTTATATATCATTAACATATTGACTATCGGCAACAATTAAGACACCCTTAGTTCAAAGTGGTTATTTTGATGCTAACAGTTATGAACAATAAAAATACAATACCAGAACAATAAAAAGTTAAAGAATGCACTATTGCAAATTTTATCGGACATATATTTGTCTATGAAAATTGCAATACAGCTAGTGACACTTAATGAATTAAGAAAACAGTTCCACATCGTCAAAATATTAAAAAGAAAAAAAAATTATGTTACGAGTTTGCTAAAAATTCCAAATCGGATCATTATTGGATATTCTTTGCTTACTGCACAAAAAAGGTTTTTAATGGTGGATTGCAATTGTTGCATTATTATTTGTCGATATCATATCATAAAAAATTACAAGTGTATGCTCGCCACTTTATGAGATGAATTAGGAATAGACTGCTCAAACGATCTTTACCGTAATTTAATAGTATATCTGTTTAGATATGTGTAGCTTAGCATCGCTGAAGATGAGGAAAATAGGTTCCTACTGACATTATTTAATCGTATTAAATTTAATCAAAAAGAAGGTAAAAATGTATCAAAAAGAATGGAACATCGATTTATGCAACAATTTTTATACATTTTATTAAGATAAAATTGTTTTAATTTACTATTATATTTCATCGGAACGATTTGTTGAATCAACGATACAGGTAATAATACCTATCTAATTCTATTTCAATACAAACTTCAACACTCAATATATCTCATAGTTGGACTAAATATGCGATTTTTTCCAAAAAACCAAGGCCGTATCAGTAATTCTAGATAACACCTCCCTCCTGAAGAATCGGAAGAAGAAGAGGCATATGTGGTCTTCTGAATTATACTTTTTTAAGTAAAACTTCATGGTATAGCATTCATGGAAATGTTTCTCAAGTTTTGGTATCCCAGAATTCTAATATCCATGGTTAAACAACCGAACTAATGTCCGGAACGATTTATAATAGAAAATCAGCATGTCCTTTTTCTTGACAAGTAACTTGATTTTGATTTATTGACTTAATTTAAAAGATCCCTCGTTTAGATTTAAAAGCTTTCTTATTTCTAAAAACTATCTAAAAAATAGCGAAATACTATGGATGTTAAAAGGAGCATTTTTATTTTACATAAAAACTATTTATTTTTAATTTAGGTTTTTATAAGGGAAACAATTATTTTAACGGAAAAAATTCATTCTTGAATCTATGCTCAATCTTGATACTGAAAACTGTCAATCCAATCCTATTTTAATATAAACGAAACTGGAGTATTTAAGATAACATTCAATAGCCGGCTTAGTTGGCGCAGTGGTAAAGATGACAGTCGGTCCATCATCTAGTCGGGTAAATTTATTTCTGTGATAAGTTTGTCCTAAGCAAGAGTAACCAGGCTGGGTAAGACCGGATGTCTTCTGGGATGATTTTTAAGTTTGTCATTCGCCAGTCGGTAGGCTTAAAACCCAGGACCGTGGTCCGGAGCTCATGCTAATCTCTAGATCCAGTCCAGATAAACCCTCGTTGGTAAAAACGATAATTAAAAAAACTTCATTCAATACATTTATTAAATCCTTAATTTTTTTCCTATAATGTTGTTGAATAAATAGTTAATTTCTGAAGGAGCTAACACTAAAGTTAATTTTTTTTAAACTCTTGGTATTAAAAACTATACTCGGATGAAACATGAAGAAAAACTGTTGTAGATAATCGCCAAATTTTTTAATTTAATTTAATTAATAATAATATACTCATAAGGAGTTATTTTTTATTTTATTCATTTTTAATTCACTTTCATTCTAATTAAATTATATGTTAGTATAATTATATATTAATATATATTAATATCGAAGTAATTTATTATTATTTTTGAAACGCCCTTTCTTCAATTACCGTTATTTATGGTTTGTCTAATTATGTCCCTTCCATTAAGAAGCCGGACTAGACCTAGTAGGCACCCTATAGGCATTAAGCGTATGTGTATGTTGTCTTAATAGTGAATAACTAGAAACGTATACATACTGTTTATTTAGGTTCTTTAGATTTGGCCTGAAAATTACCGTTTAAATTCATTACACTCCTATGTTTGTGTTACTATATTCAACTGGTTAGATGTTTTAAATACCTCAATAATTGCTTCTCTGGATTGATTAGCTGATCCTGAATATTATTCATTTTTAACCGGGTAAGTTATGATCTGATGGGGCGAAGAAGAGGGAGGGGTATCCTTAAATTGCAAAGGTACTATAATCAGAAATTTGTGTATAATGTTACTGTTGAACTGACATGAAGAAAAATCGAAAGAAGTTCAGTGTAAAAACCGTTCATTTTGCTTTTTAAGCACAATATCATATTGAATTGTAGAAAAATTGTAGAGAAATTGTAGAAACGTTAGCGCCAACTATTTCCATGGTGTAACGGTTAGAACGTCAATCTCTTAAGCGGAGGTCGCGAGTTACTGCCCAATGGGGGCAGTAACTTCTTTTGTTCTAGTTTGGTTGGAACATTTCTCAAATCACGTCTACTAGGTAACGAACTTCGTCGCCTGAAGTTTTCCTTATTTTCAATCATTATTTCTTTATTCATATTTTTCCTCATACGGGCTGCACTTTTACATGGCTATCCATTATAATATTCAATAAAGTAACTGCGAATTTATTGAGTAAATATCTAACACTAAAACGAGAAAAATAAAATATTTTTATTAACAAAATTGAACTGAGCTCAAAAAATAAATAAGGAACTCACTAAAAAGTAAAAAATAATCAAAATTAGTTTTTTAACGCAAAAAAAACGTTTTAAAATAAAAACATACGTAATAATCGTTAACTAATAAATATAACTAAACTATAACAATAAAAATAAACAAAAACTGATTTGGCCTATTTAATACACGTATTTTATATTTTACTATATACATACACAATTTACCTTAATACCTACATAAACCTATTTATCTATTTACAGTATTATTTTAACTAGTACCAATTGATCAGTTTGAGGTCGGTGTCGGGCCCAAACAATGCAAAAATAATATTATATTATATATATAATTAACATGTATACACAATTCAATTACGAACAAAAGAAATATACTTTCTTGGTAGCCGTTAGTGGTACCGATAGTGGTTTTTGCATTATTTGGTTTATTTTTGTTTTTACCCAAGAGAGGCTGTATAAAATTGATGCTTACCTCTATTTGTTGGTCTGAAACATTGTATCATTAAATGCAGATTGGTTATTGTACACACCAGGTTTAACGTCAGGATATTACACAGGAATGCACAGGCTATTATATTTTATTTACTAATTTCACGAATTATTTACAACTTCAGGAATAAATAATACCGAATAGGAAGTTTTATAAATAAGATAATATGTATGTAGGAGAAATGAAATATAATATGAAATCTATAATTCCGTTCATGTATTAACTCGGCCTTTATTCGAATTAATTAAATTAGGTGTCGCTGAAGGATATCAACGACAAATAAAAGATAGATTGGCTATGATTGTGTTCAATAATTTTATTTATTCTGATTATGTATCGATAAATTATTATTGGTCTCGGACTGTAACTTTAGTTTGCTTTCTGCTTTTTTTGTCGATAACGCCTGCTTCCTGGGAAATATTTTCCTATCTTTTAGATGAGACAGGCAGTTATTAAGGTGTTTACAGAATTCATATATATTTATATATATAAATAAATATATGTATTTATATATATTCATATGCAATGCAAGATGAGCTCAATTCATAACTATAACAATCGAGGTTATTTTCAAAAATATATATACATGTATTTTTATATATTAAATTTTTCTGACACTCTATCGACAAGTCGAAATCCGGCAATATTGGCCAATATTCCGGGTTTGTGCATGGTTCTATTTATGATTCAAAGGGGCAAAGACTTAATTACGACGTAAACGATATGTTTTAAATTTACATCGGTTTGAGATTATCAGATTTGAATTAACGCCTAATAAGCTTTGGCTGAATAAAATGTTTTAATATTTATATTTTTGTTACTGTAATTATTAATTAACTTAATATTTTAACAACATTTGTTCTATATACAATGTAGTAATTTCAAAGGCTCTTCCGCAATATTTAATATAAATATGTTAATTTTGCGGCAGACTGCACCTATTATTTTATTATTAAAAATTTTATTAGTTTCATAAGTATTCTTGTTTCGAAGAAATCATATTATAGAATCCTATTTAATAATAATCCCATTCTGAATTATTAATTTAATTCTGTTACATGATTGCAAATAGTTACCACTGACATTTTTACAAAATATTTTCAATTAGGAGATTTCAAATTATATGTGTATAGTTCAAATTTCCATTATAATTAAAAATAAATTATATGACATTTTAATTTTCATCATTACCAGGAATAAAACATAATATCATACATCAGCATATATCATATATATACACTGTTGAAGTGTATTGAAAGAATTAGTTGTCAAAAGGTATGTATCGACATCTAACTGTATTTCAGTCAAGAGTCTATCTCGCCATTTAAAAGTATTCAACAAAATGCAAGCTTCTAACGTTTTTAACGTTCGCTAAATAGGCTTTCCCCTTGCCAATTGTTTGTCCTTTTAATTATTGCTTATAGCATAATATAAAAATTTACAAATATACATAATTATAATACACAAATTTACATATAATTTACATTAATATATATATATATATATATATATATATATATATATATATATATATAAATAAATAAATAATAACAACAACATAAATATAAATAATAGAGAAGCTTAACAGTTATAACAAGTAATTATGGTATAACAAGTAATGAAATTATTTCAATTATTTTTAAACCACATAAACTATATTTCATTAATATATTATAACAATAACTATACATTGTAAAAGCTCTGTAAAAAAATACTTTAACATATTTAGGCTAATGTACTTTAAGCAGTTGAATAGCCAAGAGTTAATACATTCTTAATCCTTAATTATCCTATAATTAAATCAAAATAATACGTAACGGTTTTTATTGAAATTGAGCGGTTCTAAATTATTAATCTATTTGACTAAAAACTTTATTTTACATGTAACTTTTTTTCTCACATGTAACATGTAACATTTTCTCCCAAATAAATATCCTCTAAAATTTGTTTACTACTTTTATGTAACAGTTTTATATATATATATATATATATATATATATATATATATATATAACGTTTACATACTGAATTATGTTTCGTTTCTGTTTTGTTTTCAGTTTGCATTTACCATACCATAGAATAGAATCTTATATTCACAAATTATAACTATGGAAATTATTATTATTAAGCTTTCAATTTCGATGACACCCATGTAAATTATTTCTCTTTTATGTATTACTAAATTAAAAAGATCACTATTAAAAATATATAATAATAGTTAAAGACAATATAAAATAAAATTATATCTAATGAGTTCTATTATGACTAAAAACTGAGCCGAATTATTCTCGCGCGATATTGGCGCATATATTCCCAGCTCATCTTGTATGGTGCCTATATATTTTTGGTTGGTCCCATTATGGTCAACTCTCGAACCTAAATCTGTATATAAATGTTAAACTCTTAACAAAGTGAGCTCCGGCAAAATTGTTGCCATTTCGGGTTTAAGTAAGGACCGTATAAGTAAGGAGTAATCACTAAATCACTAAAAAAAAACAGGGATTAGAACCCGAGTTCCGATTTTGGATCTCACCTTGGAAATCGGACCTCCGGCTGTATATAGTTTATCAAAAACGGATCTCATCTTGTATTACATATATATTATATTATTCATGTATATTTTATGGATCTTATTTTTGTTATATATTTTGTTAACTTTGTTATATTGTTATTTTCTATGTTATATGATATGTTATATTATGATACCGCTGATTTTACATGTTATTGTAGTTAGTGTATTATGTTCTTGATATGGAAAAGACCTTGGGATTCGAAAAATACCCTCATTGTTGCTGTTCTGGGCAACAGAAAACAAATCAAAATCGTTGGCCAATTCGATTAAATTTGCCCCATTGGGCATCTCCCACCGGAGAATATTATACATAAGGCTATTATACATAGCATTCCACAAGGTAGGGCTGATTATTGAATCCTTTGGAATGCCGCTACTGAAAATGATTGATCTGTTGGAAAATTAGGAAAATATTACCCTGGTCAAGCTTTCGTCCACTTTAATTCTCCTGAGATCATCTAAGATAACCTGTTAAGATGCACTTGAATGAATTCTTAACATCCAACGTAATCATTACCCACAACTGCCTGCTGGCATGTCATTAGTTTTCTAGTTCTAGTCTCTACTACCAATATTGTAAAATATAAAAATTTAGTACTACTATCACAGGCGAGTATCATAAGTGGGTAGTGAAGAATTAACCAGCCACTACTACCTTTCCAGCGAAATGTTCAGCTTGTGCGGGTATCCAAGAATACTTTTCACCGCTATCTGTTATCATTTCCTTACATATCAGAGTCCAACTCAGCATAGTTTTTCAACATTTCAGTTGTCACTTTCAACAGTTTTTTTTCTCTCAAAAAGATTTCTCAGAAACTTTAATTTATGGTTAGTTTTCTTTTTGCTTTAATATACTTTCTATGCCACTTGAGGCAGTCCCGGCCTAGCTCTGAAATCTCCTCGATCCACCGTTCAGGCCTTTTTACTGATGGCATGACCTTCACATATGATTGAGAGTTTTACTGTTTGTATAGCATTTTGAGTTAGTCAACCTACTACTTCTCTTCCTCTTTCGTCTGATATAGTCATATACCATTGCGGTGATTTTACTGTGATATCCCCTGTTCCTTAACAACCAATTGTATACTGCGAATCTACTTACATGGACACAGAAAAAACCCGGGCGATATCACACAATTTATCATTATCAATGCCATTAGACTCTCATTGTGGAGTTTGCTACCCAAAATCTAAAAGACCACAGTTCCTTCTCCCTCTCCTGCATTGTACTTTGACTAGCCTACCCTAATAATGCCGATTTTAGTAAGTTTTTTAGCATTCGTATTATCAAGAATCAAGGTGGCCTTTGTTTTCTGCCGTACGCTGATCTCAATACTGTCATATTAACTGTTACTAGACTGGTAGCGACGGCTCTTGCAACAGCCTCCTTTACTTCACCGTCTGTTGCTAATTCGTCAATGTTTTTGTTATTAAGATTTTATTATTTGAAACTTGTTGCTGTACAAATGTGCTCAATTGCCATATCTTTGGATTTTCTCGTCATCTCAATTTCCCATGAATAATTACTTTTAATACTTATTAAATGATTTTATTAGTTAAAGCGTGAACTTAAATTACTGAAAATAAATATGATAATCCTTAATTAACTATTAATGTAACACATACTTGTTCGAGATAAGATAACATAGACGGGTGAAAATATTCAAGCTTTTAGTCGTTTTGTTCTTTCATGGCATGCTTTTATCTGTTGTTTATTTGTATTACATAATGCATTGTTGATAGTAGGCTTAAAATGAATGAATGAGTGTTGATGGATATATATATATATATATATATATATAAATATATATATTTATATATATTCATATGCAATGCAAGATGAGCTCAATTCATAACTATAACAATCGAGGTTATTTTCAAAAATATATATACATGTATTTTTATATATTAAATTTTTCTGACACTCTATCGACAAGTCGAAATCCGGCAATATTGGCCAATATTCCGGGTTTGTGCATGGTTCTATTTATGATTCAAAGGGGCAAAGACTTAATTACGACGTAAACGATATGTTTTAAATTTACATCGGTTTGAGATTATCAGATTTGAATTAACGCCTAATAAGCTTTGGCTGAATAAAATGTTTTAATATTTATATTTTTGTTACTGTAATTATTAATTAACTTAATATTTTAACAACATTTGTTCTATATACAATGTAGTAATAGTAGGCTTAAAATGAATGAATGAGTGTTGATGGATATATATATATATATATATATATATATATATATATATATATATATATATATATATATTTTTTTATTTATAAATATTTTTTTCATTAATTTTAAGATAGATCTCGTATTATATAATTATATTTATACAATATTATATTAATATTAGCGTTTATACCTATTGCAGATAAAAATATTAATGACTAAATGTTTCATTTAGTTATGTAGTCATTTTTGTGTTACCAAATGCCATTAACATATTTTCTATACTATCTTTGTTAATATGTAAATTTTGAGTCATCAATTGATTTTCCTTTCCAATGAAATTCATGATAATCATCTTTTACATACCTATTAGGTGTTTAATACTATAATCCCACTGTTCAAATATATTGTTTGGACGTGATAGTGCAAAGTGTTAGTAAGAATCCTTGATGAAGTAGTAACATTGTTATTGTTTCCTGAAATGTATTTATGACTTGTAAAATTAATCATACGTTTTTTATACTTTGACTCTCTACAGAACAAAAATAATTTCACGCAATAATGTCGTGGATTTGCTCGAATGTAGTAAACAATTTATGTTTAATTTCATAATTGATATTAATTTTGGAACATTTTCAGTCGTTTAGGGCTTTTTTTGTCAGATATATCGAAATAAAAACTTCTCAATAAAACGCCAAATTAATAGCCTACACGTTGTTATTGATTGATATAGAAACTTAAACAGAAAAAGTTAAACAGATAACATAAAATGTTTGCAAATTTCTGCAAATCGTATTATAATGGCATTTAATTCGACAGTCTAAGAAGTAATGTGTTACCTATACTTGTGTGTCATCAACAGACAGTCAACTACATATTACGACAATAAATATCTCAAAATTAATTCATATTATTATTCTATATTGCAACGGTTCTAGATGTGGCTTCAATGCAATCTGTGAATAAAAAATATGTGTTTTATTCCTTGACCTACTCTATATATGTTATAAACAAAAAATATTTTAGAAATAAGCG
The DNA here is from genome assembly GCF_030347505.1 of Rhynchophorus ferrugineus. NCBI lineage: Eukaryota > Metazoa > Arthropoda > Insecta > Coleoptera > Curculionidae > Rhynchophorus > Rhynchophorus ferrugineus. The sequence goes on along the minus strand of NW_027472581.1, from coordinate 53,507,893 downwards.
TGCTACTGCTGTTACTTTTACTTAAAATATTTATAAATATATGGTTTAATCAATAATAAATAACAATTTTTCGGCTCGATAGTTTATTCTGACAGATTTATTATGGTGAAAATGAAGCAAAATTGATACAGATAATTTTTTAAATGGTTTTTAGCTTGTTTATTACTTTATATTACACATAAATAGTTATAAATACCTTAATAACTTGCTGGGTGCTAATTGAAAAGTACGATTGCACTGAAAATACATTATGGATATAAAATTGCAACTTGCATCAAGTCATTGATTATTGAGATTTAATTTGTTAGTGACAAATATATTTTTTATAAAGAATAAATATAAAGAAAGATTGCATCAAAAAAGAAGGTAAATAGTGGATGGTTACTTTAATATGTTAGTTTACTAAAGCCTCTATAATATTATTAAACATTTTATATCATAATTTGTAGATAAAATTTTATGACATAGAATTAAAGCCTTTATTATATATTATTAACAATCAAGACTGACTCACAACAAGTTTCAAATTTTACGGTTGAAAAAAAAATTGTATTGTGAAACCTATTTATTTTAAAGGATAAATGGCGATTTAACCAACGGCAGATACTCAATTATCGTCTCAATCCTAATTTAATATAAATATAATCCTTAAATTATGAATACTTTATTCATCATATCTCACAGTCAAACATATATGTACCACTTTGTTCCAAGTATGTGGGGTCGTATAAGTCGAATTGAAATAATCGAACAACAATTTCATTAACTAAAATGATTTTTTCAATTATTTCAATAAAATTGAATCCAAAATCAATATGACCGAAAAAATATCACCTATATAATATTGAAATGTATTCAGAGAACATCACTGTTTGGTGGGGATATTTCGACCTTTCTATTCCGAAAATGAAAGTCCTCGAAATTGATCATATTATTGTGGCAGATAGTAACTTCACCAGGAGCATGTAATCTGTCATTTCAGTGATCAGAACAACTTTAATTTCAGTGATTTGAATTTTTATTCAGTGATTTCAATGCTGCCTCTCAAACGCTATGTCCGGATATGTTATTCAACACATAGAACTTCTATTATATTTACTTTAGGATTTAATTGAAAATTAAAATAAGAAATACTGTATTTTCTATTCAATTCCTAAGCGTAAATTTCAGGACATAAAATAAAATATGTTTAACATTAATACTGAATCGACTTCAAAATATAGTTAAGGAACTCACTAAAAAGTAAAAAGTAATCAAACTAACATCTTTATCACAATAAAACTGTTTAAAATAAAATATGTACATAAGAATCGTTATAATAACTAAATAAGTCTCACTTTACCAATTAGGGGTTTATCTGGAATGGACCTATAGTTTAATGTGGGGTCCGAACCACGGTTCTTGGCTTTAAGCCTACCGACTGGCGAGTGACCAACTTAGAAATTTTCCAGAAGACATCCGATCTTACCCAGCCTGGCTACTGGCGTGACTGGGATCATGTTCCCTTGTTGTATTTTGCAGTCTTGCCTAGGACAATCACAAATATTAAACAATCATAAACATAAATGTACGACCATGCCCCAGCAGGATTCGACACCGCGACTATCGCAACAGTAGGTGGACCGTACAGTCGCCTTTACCACTGTGCCACCTAGCCAGCGTAATTTCATTTTGTTTATATCACACAAAATTATATTATTATTTTTGTATTGTTTGGGTTCAGCACCGACTTCAAACTGATCAGCTGGTAGTAATTTGTTTTTTTTTGTGTTAAACCTTTAAGTTTGATTATTTTTTACTTTTTAGTTCCTTATTTATTTTTTGCAGTAGGTTCAATTTTTTTGTTAAAAATATTTTATTTTTCTCGTTTTAGTGTTAAATATTTACTCAATAAATTACGCAGTTATTTTATCAAGTATTACGATGGGCAGGCCAAGTAAAATGAAACCCGTATGAGGAAAAATAGGATTAAAGAAACAATGATTGGAATAAGGAACGCTTCAAGCCCCGCTGTCCTTTACTTAGCTTAGGTGATTTAATAAATTTTCCAACCAAACCAGAACATCAACAATAAATAATCTCTTGTTTTTAATTTATATTGATTGTTGAATTGACGTTGTTGCTGAAAATAAATGCAGCTAGATTATAAAGCTTGGACAAAGAAAAAGATTTTAAGTACTTAGTACATATAGGATTTTATCGTGTAAGCGAATTATGAGTCTGTGTTAAATTTGCACATTATGCGTTATTTAATTAAGGTTTTTTTTCACGCTAATAAGCATTGTGCTCATTTCAGGTAATTTTAGTATGGTATATAACTAAAATTACGTATAGTTTGGTCATCGTTTAATCTAACTAAGATATATAACAACTGTAATATTACGTATACTGTAGGTATTTTTAAAAAAATTGAAGAAATTTATAAATATATTTAAGACTTTAAGGGAGTCATGTTGGAAAGAAAAATAATTATTAGCATATATTTGATCAGTTAAGTTTGATAAATGAAGATATTAAAACTAAATATTTTAAATAATATAAACAAATAGAATCCTAAAAGCAATCAAATTGATTTCATTTATTTATTCTTATAGTCTATTTTTTTCGGCATCGATATAAAATCAAAATGACCAAATTGATTATCTTCGTGATTTATTAACATTTTATAAAACTGGTAACGTAACGACTACTTACAACGATTTTATCAATATATATTATGATATATCAATATATATCAATATATTTTATCCACTGCACCTTTTACAAATTTAACCGATAGTAATAAAAAAAGTAAATAGCCCAACATTCGTATTCAAGCAACTATATCCATTCAAATAATGTAATTTAAATCAAATTCAATGCAACAAGTATCTGTAATAATAAAATAATATTACTTCTTTTAATAAAACAATTAGTTCAAATCTATAAAGAATTTTAAATGTTTCTATCAAAAGCATATATATATACGATGGCTCTAAATCTCACAGCGGGCTTGGCAGTGCATTTGTGGCGGATAGCCAGGAATTCCGGGTGAGGCTCCCTGAACAGGGTTCAATATTGACCGCTGAGCTCTTCGCGTTATTCAAAGCTTTGTGCTACATCAGAATGCAATCCTTCAAAGAATGGCCAATCCTTACCGATTCTCGCAATGCTTTTGAATTTTTCCTGGAACAGAAGTTCAACCAGCTTCTTCAACTATTTGTTTCTTATTTCACCAAGAATGGGGTACAACGTCGTTGGGTTCAGGAGGCCAACCACAACAGGTTCTTTGAGATTACAGCTGATTCTTCTCTTTTCACGTTACTTCCCTATGTCACCATGCCTTAGCTCTAAATCGACTGATATTGGATCACTGCCGCTTCTCGCATGGTCACTCGATGACTTCGAGCCCGCCTGCTCACTGTGAGTTTCGTCACCATGCTATTATTTCAGTCTACCACATAATCCACGATTGTCCACCCAGAGTTCGGATTTCTCGGATTTCTATGAGAAATCAATTTTCTCGATAGAATCTAGCCTATGTTAAGATAAGTGTTACTGACCAAATAACTATTACTACTTCGGTATGGGTGCTAATGTGTATTGTCTGGATGGAGCTTCGTTATGATTGTGTTTGTAGTCTTTTATTTAAACCAATTTTTAAATTGTATATACACTATATAGTTTTAGACTCCCCCTGTTTTTGTTATTAATTTATTATTTTATATGTATACACTTTATGTCTATCCACATCCCTTTTATATTAACACCGTACTGTTGTATAGTCGGAAAATGACAGCATCCGTCAAAGCGACAAAACATGTTTCTATATAATAATTAAAATAAATAGGAGAAACATTGTGCAACGCTAGTTACCTCTTTATTCACCTTTTTAATAATTATAAAGTTGGTTTCGTCGAACTCGATTTTTGTAGGAATATATTATCAGGAAATAGTAGTATATGTATTATATGTAAAAAAATCCGTATAAAAATTACCGCATAACCTTCGCCGTTTTTTCGTAACTCTACGAATTAATTTCACCATATTAATTTCAACACCATTAATATTTGTTTTGTTACAGTTGGTCTAGATGTAGCTACCGAAAAAAGCTTTCCCAAGAAACCATGGGTGTTAGATCGATGTTAAACTCGTCATATATCTACGGTATTGACAATGAAAGTGGATGGGGAGGAAGATATTATTTCACCTATTTCTCTGAGTTTGACAGCAGTGGAGGCTATTATTATGTGATAGAAGTGACCATATTCCTATTGACTTTCATCGTATCTATTGCAGCAAATGTATCAATCATTATATGCGTAGCTAGGTAAGTACATAAAAAATATCTTTCTGAACTTAAAAGGAAGGAAAAGGAAAATATATATATTATAAATTAATTTCCGAGACCGTGTCAGCTAAACCCTGGTGCACATACCTGAACAAGTGATAATCAAAACTCTTGACAGCTCTTGCAATGCGTTGCCATGCAAGCGGATGACTATTACTCGCTTGTTGAACATATACACATACGTACAGCAGTACTATAAGTATGGTTTCCTGGTCTGCGCCTGTTCGTCAGTTAGACAGCTAACGTAACATTGCATGCCTCTGGACAAGCGAGTTTTAAAATCATTGATGTGATGTTTCTAAGACAACTAGCTGTCGAAAATAACTCGCCAAAACCCTACGAAGTAGACATCATAGAAAACTGTTCTGTCTTGTTTGGTAACCACTAAAATCTCAATATTGAGAAGGTTCAAAATTGTAATTTCGATCAATTCGTGTGACTACCACACATTCTCCTTCCTCTTGGATTTCCTCTTTGCATCTAAATATCTAGAAACAGATATTTAATCAACTACTAAGCTGCCTGAAAGTTATTTCGCTACATTAATCGCTATATTTAAATCGTTGAAATCAACTAAAATTAGCAATTTAGATATGACGGGCCAGCTTTCAAAATTGTTTGATGGGCTGCGACAGCATATTTCTTTAAATCAAACAATAAAAGTAAATGAATATCGAAAATGAAATTTTGAATATTTGAGGACTAGCGTCTGAATCAAAATCATTAACTTAACAAATGTAAACATACTTCGCGTTTTCAGTAATAGATATCGCCGATCAAAGAACATGCCAGGAGTTAATACCAATTTAATAAATTTCATCTTTGCATTTTTAAATATTTAGAATATCCTATAAAATAGAAAAAAATAAGTAATACAAAATCTACGTATGAAAATATTATTAGAAGTGGCTTTTAAGTTTACTATAAAAAGATTAGACGTATAAATAAACAAAGAAGATACTAGGTTGCGCAATATGTTCCTGGAGCACTAATGTATTTTTTGTTCAGTAACTTTTTCTAAACGTAAAAAAAATACAATCAAAATGTCATGAATGAATACCATAACATTTGCTAACAATGGAACAAAATCATATTTACATGCTGTGGCCTATACAATTATTAATGTATTTATTATTGATTTGTGTATCGTTTCAATACTATGATAAAATGTAGGTCTTTGAACAATTAAACTTTCTTTCCATGCTATTTGGATTATTTTTGTTGGTAATCCTTTATCAAATCGAATGTACATGGGTGTATTTGTGAATCCTTATTGTTGAACGAAATAATAGCAAACATGTTTTTAATAAATAATTGAATCACTAATACATATTCTTCAAAACAAAGACAAATAAGCCCTTATTTTTATAGTATTTACACCATATAAACTAGCAATAACATAGTTAATGGTCCCAATGCTCTTTAGTGTATTCTCATCTAAAATATACATTCAAAAACAATAAACATATCAGTTTTTTTTTGATAAAAGGATTTCTTTATCTAATTTTTTAAATAAAACTGTATTATTCTTTACTTTTTTATTCCTCTTGGACCTTATATAATAGTAGTTGTCATATTTGATTATTATATTTTCTTCATGTGGGATAGATTTAGTTATTTCAAGTAGTTATTTTATGTAACATTCTGGAATGTAATCATTTTTATTTTGCCTTCTAAGGCTGTTGTTAATATACTGTTTTCTACTTTGTTTTGAGTCCCACATGTGAACTAACAACTCATCAACAAAGGAGGAAATAAAATTATATGAATCTATTAAATAATTGTTAATATAATATTCTTTACAGGATTTATTGTAACTGTCGATTTTAACTATTATATTCGGTTAGTGCTTTGTCGTAAAATACATTTACTAAATGAAACCTGAAATAGATTAGGAATTAATACCAATAAAATTTACAGAAATATCTTAAGTTTTACAATTATCTCTAGTAGGATGATATACTATGTCTCCAGAACAATATCGATTACTAGTTCTTAAGCAAGAACAATTTTTATTAGTTTTATTACTTAACCACACATTGAATTAATTGAAATGCCTGAAATATAAAATGCGTTTATAATATGAACCTGGAAAAGTTGCTTGCGAAAATCTAAATATCTTGTAAACAAAAATGACATTCTTCTGTTATTCTTGTTATTTCTAATTTTGTTAATCTATATTAGGATGAAATTTTCGCATACGTCGTTTTTTCTTTCATACCTAAATATACCTTGTGATAAAGCGGATATATTAATTTGTTGTTCCCACTGCTTTTTTTATGGTTGGTCTATTAGGGCCATATCACGATTAAAATTAGTGTAAAGTTAGCAACTCATTATCCAAATTAAATAACAAAAATCTGCCGTATAGTGATGATATTGAAGTTAAGTTAATTTAGTTTGTTGTGATAGAAGTAGCTTTAGTATATCCAGCACAATTTTCAGTTAGCTGATAAGCTTAAAGAGAAGTGTTAATAACTTAGTTTGTTTATAACAAAGAACTTAATTACAAAAAATATATGAAAGGTTTGAATAGAGATTATAAAGGCAATAAAAACCGAATTAAAAATGTTCATCCATTAATTAACTGTTTAAATTTTGAAAATTTTTTTTGGAATTTTTAAGGTTTTGCCAAATTACTGACTAAGGCTGGGCAAATAGTATTGCTATATAATTTTAGTTGTTGTTTGTTTACAATAAATATCCACTAACTATTTATACTATTACTATAGGTATTTGCACTTTCGTCTATTGTATAATTCAAAAGATTTTTTTCTAAACATATTCCTACCACTAAGACTGTGGACTAAAAATGATTCTAAGAAATACTGTGGGTTTAGTTATGTAAGGTAATGAATAAACTTACTGCATTGTTTTAATAACACTATGAATGCCGTTAATCAAGTTACATTCGTAGTGAATTAAAATATAATATAATAAAAAAAGATAAATAGATAATAATATAAATAGAATACATAAAGCTTTATAAAATAATCCTAAATAGTTGTTGTAATCATTCTAAATATTTCCTATTAATTATTATATACTTTGAAATACAAGTCACCCCTGTCAGTCATTTTAAACGTTGTACTAATTTGAAAGGACCTTTAACCCACAAAGGGTTTCAAAGCAGGTTAGATACAATAGAATATAGGGCATTGGGAAAATCAATCAATTTTAAATAATCTTACATAGCTGTTAGATTCACAGTGTTTTAACCGTTTTAACAGTTATCCAGTATATATATTCAAAATATTAATGAACTAACAAATTGGTGATAATTATTATAGGTTATAAATATGTCTCTAATATATATTAATGATTAATAATAATTATATAAAAACCTCATAAAAAACAGAAAAAAATTGACATAAACCAGTTGACTTGAGTTAAAAATTCGAGCTGTTTTCCTTATTTTTCCTGAAGGGAATTACACTTATTGATACTCTCCATAGAACAAAATTTGTCAAATAATATGGAAAAGGTATTTCACAACTGGTTAGAGAAAAGATGATTAATAAAGTGTAGCATATTGCGAGCTGCTAAATATGAATGAAACTGTTAGTGCAGATTTCGTTAACGTATTAAGTAGAAAAAAAAACATTAGACTGAAAAACGTAAAGTTATCCTCTTGAATGACAACGCCCGACCACATACTCGAATACACTGTAATCAGCGTAATCACCAAACATAGCATATTCTGAAAATATAGCATAGCTTGGCTGGCACATGGTTTCGAAATGCTCAGAAGTGCGGAAAAGGATCGATGATTCGATTGCTGCCAACCCAACATCGTTTTTTTTTCGACACAGTATCGCCTAGTTGTAAGCAAAATGGGAAATAATTGTAGAACATGATGGCAAAACATTTGAATAATACATACTGTGCAAATGAAGCCCAATATTTTTTTAAATTAATTACATATTAGATTAGATATGCTTAGTACAATTTTAATTTACAAATTCGTGTGGTTTGGTTCGCTTCAATCTTCTGATTTTCTGCGTGTTGTCTTGCTGTATTGCATCCACGTTGCCATGATTTAGTAACATTATTTCATGTTTTAAGGCAAAATCTTCGTAAGTCCATTTCATTTCGAGGACAACATGTAAGTTCTTCCTAGGTTGAGTAGCAACAAGCATTGGTAATTAATTGTAGAACTTTGTTTTGGGTTGCGTTGGATTACTGTTGTTGATTTGATGAGTTAGTGCAACCCCATATTTACATTCCATAGGTAAAAATTGGCTATATAGTTGACTGATTAACCAAACTCTGTAATTTTATGTTGTAAGTATGCAGTTGTAAGCTGTAAGTTGAGAATCTCTTCCGGTTAATTAATACAACTGCTTGATCTGCTCTACTTTTTGTCTAACATAATGTCTCCAAGTTAACCTACCATTGAGATATATGCCGAGGTATTTGGCTGATTCTGTTTGAGGAATCGGAAATCCGTCAAGTGATATAATTAGGTTTTTGTCATTTCGCCGCAACGTAAAATTAACGTTGGCATATTTGGAGACACTAAGCTGTATTTTCGAGACTCTAGTCCATTGGTAGATCTTGTAGACTGATAAATATGTCCTCGGCACATGTTCCAAGTACTGTTTCTTTTGTTGTTTGAATATCAACAGCATAGAGCAGATACAAGAGTGGTCCCAAGACACTACCCTGGGGAACTCAAGCCGAAATAGTGTTGAGTGTCCCTTTATACGAGACTCCATGTCCACTGCACGATTCCAGCAGTCGACAGTAATCCAGAGACGTCCAGGGATGTTGCAGAGCAGAATTTATTTTCTTCGAATTATTTTTTAGCAACCGCTGTTATTCTGTGCACTTGGTCGATTGTCGAGTAGTGATTTCGAAATCCAAACTGAATATCTGATATTTCTATTGGTTTAATACGTTTTAACAGCGATTTCTCAAATAATTTTGATATCGCAGGCAGCAGCGAAGTAAGATCCAAGTTGTGCTGCCAGTTTATCAGGTTTTTTAATCATAATTATTCGGTTGCTCAATAGAGTGAAATGCCGATCAAAATTCATGCAAGAATAGATGCAGAGAATAGAATCACGCGCCCTCGATTAGAAGTGCATAGTTTTGAAGATAGCGTCAACGTTCTGCATCAGTTTGGTGTTTTTAGTTTTTTCACGAACTTGTTTTGTAGTGAAATTTGGCATGGTGTTTGAATTGACGTCCAAGGCAATATATATATATATATATATATATATATATATATATATATATATATATATATATATATATATATATGAGAGTGATTGCCTTTATTATAATATTTATGCACATATATTTCAATATTATATGTTATAAATGTTATAAATAAATGAGTTTCCGAACCTTCCAAAAATGAATGAACGGCATCGCTGCAAAAATGCGGTATTCATAGAGAAACAGTTTTAGTATTAATAGAGGCAGTGCATTGAACTTACATCAACTAAGGCGGGGATGGGGTCGTCTGGCAGGGTTAGCGCAGCGTATTGAGGGCGGTGGTGGTAAAGGCGATTCGAACGATATCCGGTAGATCGCTTGACAAAAGGAAAAAGGAAATTCCGGCAATAATTTAAAGACAATTTAAAACGACGACCAAAATATTACTATTGACTGACTAATTTTCAATAAATATGTGAAGTGTGATAATTCTGATTGAATTTTTATTTAAATTTAAATGATAAGGTAACTTTATTTACTGATTAGACTGTCTTTAAAATATTATGATATCATTCATCTTTTTTTTAATACTTTGTAGAAGGTTTTTACGAAAATTTCAGATAGCTAAACCAATATTTGACAGTCGCGTGTTTGACAGTTCGTTGAAGTTGATTGATTTCCAGCTATGATTGATTACAGCAGTTACTAATTCCAGTTCAGCTTGCATTTGCGATGTCGGTACATACAGGGACAGTAGTTAAATGTTAGTAGTTTTTTACAGGGTTAGTTATACGTTACCCATGCTCGTGTCGGAAAACCATCAACATTCTTAATTTAGGCAGCAGAAAACAAAATGTTGTGTATCAAAAATCATTATAGTAAATATTATGTTTTATAAATGTTTTTTGAAATTATTGATTCTAGATGAAATTGAATATGCATAGCTCAGGCAAGTCACATCTGTCGGATCAGCTAGTATATTATAAAATACAATTCAATCCTTCATTTAAAATATATATTTAAATATTCCCTTCTGATCTCTTTAAGAACGGCGGCCTGCAGGGCTTCGTACTTAGTTCAATCCTCTTCAATACAACATTTAATTCTATTTTTGATCTGTCATGCCCCAGCATACCCATAAAACTATTTGTAGATGACATCTATACCTATAGCAGTAGGCGCGAACTTAAAACTGTCCCCGACTCCCTAAAACACCTATCTAATTTCTGAAACTGTAACCCAAAAACTGGTTTCATAATCGCACCATGCATAGTGCAAAGTTATAAACAGTTCACTTCTGTAGAAAGCGCAACCGCTCCAGGACCTATCCAATATTCGGGAAAAACAAATATCTTCCCTTAGTTATATCAACTTCTTAGAAGTCACACCAATACCTCTCATGAAGACAACAACAAAAAACAAATTATTTCTCTTATATATATCTCGCGCTCCATCAAAACGTCATCCCACATCTGTATAAATGCATCATTAGGCCGAAATTCAACTATGAGTGTTTCCTACACAACAGTGTTTTTTCGAAACCATCCAAAATAGTGCCCTTAGGGCCCAAATGCTCTGGGAACTTACTGCAATTAGCCCAATTCCCAGTCTCCATATCTTGCCTCAGTTGAATCCCTTGCCAAAAGACGCGCAAAATTAACCATAGACATTATTTCCTCTTCATTTAACACTTCACACCACCAAAACAACTCACCCATACCCTCATCATATTGAAAAATCTTTTACCGCCAAATATTATCACCATACTCATCTCAATATAAATTCCTCGTTGCAAAATATGCCTTTTATGGCCCTCCATCCTTTCCATAAACCAATCTTTTCTTGCATACATTCAACACGATTTCCCCCTAAGATTTTTGGAAAATAAAATTTAATGACCTCCGATCAGCTTACATCACTAAACAAATATTTTGCACCGATTGATCAAACAGCGATGAGAGTGTTGATGCGGCCGTTTTAGATTATATGTGCTGATTATATGTGCTAGATTATATGTGCATCTAACCGAGTTACGCTAGAACATTGCTAATTCACCCATGCACATATGCTACCATACTTAGTGCCCTCGTGGTTCTCCATGTTCACTTTTTGGAAACTCCTTAGATTTATTAAAATCCGTAATCTACAACATGCTATTTGATCACAAATTTTGCTATCCAAATTCACCTGACCTATATATCCGACATAAATTATATTTTATACTCATGTTGTGATCATAACCATGTACAACTACCGTCGTAGTCGCCAAATGATACATACATAGGCAAAAACAAGGTATATATATATATATATATATATATATATATATATATATATACATATATGTAAATTTAAAAAAAAAATATTTGGTGATTGTCATTGGCTTTACAAACAAAACTATTAAGATCCATCCCCTTGCCCTTTGCGTTCTGGCGAATTGTGTAAACGAAAAAGCCAAGAGAAGCAATTTTGGTCTTAAGGGAGGGCCAGACGATGACCTGATTATTCTTTCTCAAAACCTTTCGCTATTTTCCCGATAGCCCCCACCACTGCTACCCCATAGCGTTATTATTTTAGCTGAAAGGTGAACGATCTGCTAACCTAAATCCGATCGCCTCATATATATATATATATATATATATATATATATATATATATATATATATATATATATATACACATATATGTAAATTTAAAAAAAAATTATTTGGTGATTGTCATTGGCTTTAAAAACAAAATTATTAAGATCCATCCCCTTGCCCTTTGCGTTCTGGCGAATTGTGTAAACGAAAAAGCCAAGAGAAGCAATTTTGGTCTTAAGGGAGGGCCAGACGATGACCTGATTATTCTTTCTCAAAACCTTCCGCTATTTTCCCGATAGACCCCACCACTGCTACCCCATAGCGTTATTATTTTAGCTGAAAGGCGAACGATCTGCTAACCTAAATCCGATCGCCTCATACGGCCCGCTGCTGCATAATTGTCGAACCTCCGACGTCTGTTACATTCAGGCTTCGTCAGAGATTAAAGGGGAAGGGGCTGTTTATTGTTTTTCCAAAGGAAATCGGATTATTAAGATAGGAAATAATAAGCATAGTTAGAGTCATACAGTTCTAATAAAAATGTTATAAATTTGATATTATATACTAAAAAATGGATGTGGTAAAATAATATATAATAAAAAATAGTTATATATCATCCCTATAAATTAATTTTACGGAAATTAATATTCAGGATTTACAACAGTGTTACTCAGAATGAAATCGCATCGGGTAAATTTGTAATAAGCTTCATGTTGAAGTATCACTGATAGGTTTTCAGTATGTACCATTTCGGAGAAGTGTGAACAAGAAAATGTTTTCATTGCGTTAAAAATGTGGAAATTTGCACCAAAACTGATTTCGACATTTTAAAAATGTTTATTTTGACACCGAAGACAAATACAGTTCTGGAGAGCCAAAAAAATTGTAGATGACGATTTAAGGTAGCGTTGGGAACTTTCGACCGAAATTGACTATCGACTGTTTAATTATTGACTACTTTTTACTATCGATTGTTTTAGTCGCTATTTTTATTTCGACTGATTTTAATACTTCTTACTAGTGACTGTCTTCAATCGCTATTTTCGGTCCGACAGATTTTATTACTATTTACTATCGACTGTTTCAGTCGTGCACTTTTAGTTACTATTTTCAGTTCTACTAGTTTCATTCTACTGATTTTTAACATTCTGGCTGTCGTCCTAGTCGCGACCTTTACAAAAATGTGCCGAATATAGAATAAATTTTCTGATAAGAAAAATCTTTAATATTCAACAATTTATTTTCTTCGCTATTAAAAAATACAAGAAAATATGATGGTCGCAATACTTTTTGGTTGAGATTTATTTTATCAGCAGGTAAAACAGTAAAATCTTTTTGCAATATCTTTTTATTATTTTATAAATTCTCAGAAGGGTGATGCATTCAGCGAAACGTTCTTTGATTTGAGAATATAGTACAGTACAAATACAGTACTACAACTCGAAATTCAATACAAAAATACTGACGAAGAATGTATTACATCTGAAGATATTTTGATAATAAACTAACTACAATGAAACAAATAATTATACCAGGTACTGCAACAACTTTACAAATTAATTAAAATTAATTAGCAGTGTTTGGAAATGTCACTTATTGGGCGTTTAGAAAACCCATTACATTTTTGGCAAACTCATAAAATAATATTAATTGAATTATATCAGTTACATTAAAAATATTCTGCTCTACCCGCAACATCTATCCCCTGGGAACGGCGTTTTTCAAAATCTGGACAAATAACTCGCAATCGAAGAAATCGCATCACGGGAGAGGACATGTATATTATATTTTTGAATAGTTATTAAAACATATTTCCGTTCAATAATAAATGAAACATTTATTTTATATAAATAGGCTCCGGTAGTTATTGTGCCATAATTTCTAGTTATGTCATTGGATTAATTTTTTTCTATAATTAGGCACTGTTTTAATTTTTATTTAGTATTTATGATTATTGTACATCATCTAGATTTTAGGTTTTGTTTAAGTTGTATTGTATTATATATATTGATTATAGTCTGTTATTTAAAAATAGTAATTAACATATTAAAATGAGATAAAATATTTGTGGATTATTATTCCCTTCCTTTTTACAAATCGACAGAACATTTAATATAAAAGTAATCCAACTTCCTTTAAAATTAAATTATTCATTGCATGGTAATTATTTCTCACCTTTTATTTTTTAAAGTCAGTACCTGAAGGAATATATACATCTTCCTCTCGCTTTACTACCGTTGGAAAAAAAAGTAAATTTAAAATAAACTGCTCGAAGCAATTATCTCCGTTCTTTCCTCTCTCACAATTTATTCGTAGATCTTCGTCTGATATGACGAATGGAAACAAGTCGAACACTGCATTTGACTGAAAATAGTAATTTTTAATAATGATTTTTTAATAGTTTTTTAATAGTAATTATGAAATAGTAATTAAAAATTTAATTACTATTTTCAATCGCTAGTTTTTATAACTATCGACTGTTTCGACTCTTTTGCGACTATCGACTGTTTCGACTATTTTTGCTAATTTAAAGGTATTATTCGGTGACACCATCAATAGCGATCGCTATAGGCTACAGTTGATGCGATTAAGCAGAGCACTGCGCGAAAAACAGTCGGCATACGAGCAAAGACACAATAATGTTATTCTTCAACATGACAATATTTGACCACCTGTTGCAAAACTGTAGAAAATATATTTTAAAACATAAAATGGGAAATGCTGCCCCGCCATATTCTCCAGACATTGTTCCTCCTGATTACTACTTGTTCTCGAATGATTCGTGACCTGTCTGAGCTGTCATTCTTATGAAGATACCAAAAAATGGATCGATTCGTACATAACTTTAAAAGATACATTGTTATTTAGAGGTCCTTAAATTATCTCAAAGTTGTAGTGGATATCGATGGACGATACTTTAAATAACATACATTGTACCGACTTTTCACAACAAAGCTTCAAATTCAAAAAAATCGTTTAAAACTAATTTAATTATACGTTAATAAATAAAATTCCTAACTAAAAATGAATCAGCTCTATATTTTATGTTATGTCTTTATGTAGTAGTTATTATGATTTAATTCGGTGTGTTCATCGCCTTGATTTACAATAAAATGTCTATCAGTGAGATACGATTTTAGTAGCTGATAATCCGGATGAGGAAGAAGTTTTTATTATTTTAACCTGCAAGCCCGTATGCCATACTTTGTCAAAAGCATGAGATATATGTAGAAAAGCAGCCGAACAATATCTTTTGGCATTTATCTCAGTGCTTATTTTATTGACAAGTCTATGCACTTGTTCTATAGTCCCATGATTATTACGGAAACCAAACTGATGTTCTAGAATATTTTTTCTTTTTTCTATTATATAGTTTAGCTTCTTTATGTATAGTTTCTCGAAAACTTTCGAGATTATCGGCAATAAACTTATAGGCCAGTCACATCTTCTGGTATTTTTCCTGGTTTAACAATCCTTAATATTTCAGCTACTTTCCAGATGCCAGGGAAGTAATTCGTAGCGTAACATTAAATATTAGTGTAATAATTGTATACCCTTTTCTGATTGTTCTTTTAAAATTTTACTAGTAATTAAGTCATAACCAGGAGCTTTTTTAATATTAATCTCTCTCATTATTGTCTGTTTATATTATTATTGGCAGTTATTGAAATGGGGAATCTAGAAAGCTAGATATTTTATTTTCGTCATTTTTATGTTGCTGGGACTAGAAAGGTTTAAAAACATTTTTTAGGTGTTTTGAGTAAATGTCGGCCTTCTCTTTATTACTTCTAGCCCAATTAATTTCGTTTATTTTAATAGGTGGGTTATGCTGCTGGGTCTCTTAAGCTTTTTTGTTGCTTTCCACAACGAATAGTAGGTAGCCTCAGTTGGTGTCAAATTCTCTAGGTATTCTTGAATGTCTTGGTTTCGTTCATTTTGGATTAGTTCTTTCAGCTCTTTTATTGCCCTATTAAATTTTCTTTTATTCTCTTAAGTCCTTTGCTGTTGCCAATTTCATCGTAACTTTCTTTTTTCTGCTATCTTTTTCTGTATTGTACATGGTATATATGTATTTTATCTTGGAAATGTTTCACTGTTAGGAGTCGCGGAATATATAGCCTCCTGTATATTTTTTGTAATGTATATTGCTGCTATTTCTATATCCATTTCAGTTTGTAACGGTAGGTTTAGAGAGATCTTTCGGTCTAATTTTCTCTAAATAACGACCAGTTAGTTCTATTATTGCACAGAGAAGGGGTTTTATCTTTGATGGTAGATAGATTATTGTGAAGAAAGTGTTACTATTATTGGTGAATTATCAGAGGACATGATTCTGCATGACACTTTTTTGTATCAATATTTTTTGTAATACAGAAATCTATAGTATCTGGTTTTCTATTTCTGTCTGAAGGCCAATATGTTGGTTCACCAGAGATATGTTGTAAATTACTTGTATTGCTTTTAGCAGTTCTCTATCTTTTGAGGTTATTATTCTTGAATTATTGAAATACCCCACATTAAATATTTTGCATTGTAATCTTCCCCGGCTATAAATCTATTACCTAGCGTACGAAAGAATTCTTGAAAGTGTTCTGTCTTGTTGTTATGTTTGGTGGGCAATAAATCGCAGACATTGTTAATGATCCATGGACTTCCTCTATGGTAATACTGGTGGCTTGCATGTAGTCTTTCCGGAATTTTTCTTTTTCGAAATGCTTTATATCATCTCAAATGATTATGGCTGTACCTCCATGTGCTTTATCATCAGGGTGATTTTTATGATAAAATTTATATTTGGGAATTTTCAAATAATGTGTGGCGACCGCCACGACCCTTTAGGCCACCACCAATTCACCATCAACAACTACAAAGGTTGGCAACGCCGGTGGATTGGTACCATGCAGTTCTGGAGTATAAAAGGCCATCACGACGACGTCTCGCTCTCTTTTCTTATCACCGTCCCCCTGTAACAGTACCACTTCCACAGCGCTACCGTACTTCCTTCACCTTAACCTAATATCCTGTCAATTCTCCCATCGACCACATGTATTAATCGTAAGTTAAAATAAACAACTTTGATTCAACCAGTGTTTTTAGTTCCCGTGCAAATTCCTTCCAAAAATAGTAGTGAGTGTTCTGACAAATAATCGCAGCGGCAGCCACACATTTCGACCGATCGACCCACCCGACGAACATTCCTACAAATGTTTGTCCGTAAAATGTGTTTCGGAAACCATCATAATGTCAATATTTTGTTCAGTTACACATTTTTAGTTCCCTGGCGTGTTGTTGGAGCCCACTGGCATTCCAAACGGCAATTTTGTAGCTAATGGTTTCAGGCATTAAGCAAGTTTGCTGACGACAGTCGTGAGTGGACCAAGCATCGTACTCATTTGATCCATTAGTTTCGTCATCATGTTTTCTAATCTAGAGATGTTTTGCTAGTTTCAGTAGGTTATGATGTGCTTTCTCGTTTTTGTGTTGAATCATTTTCAACCATTTGGGCGTAAATTGTGTCTGGTTGGCTTCATCTGGCTGGTAAATTGGTAGGTGTGGATTATTTTTGTTGCTGTTGATGCCTTTATTCTCTTAAAGCAGGATAGAGTTTCTGCTGTAGTTGTTTGTGAACTGTGCAACCCTTGTAGTTCGCTGGATTTCCATAAGAATTAGCACATTTCACTTAATCATCGCGAACTTTACGAGTACAATCTCCTGTTTTGTGTTCTCCAGCACATTTTACGCATCTAAATGATTTTCGACAGTAAGTTTTTGTGTGTCCGTACGCTTGACACCTCGTGGATTGTGGTATAATTCTTTTTGTATGTGACGGTTCGGCTGGACTAGTTAAATTCAAAATCAAATTCAATAGGTGCAGCAATATATTTCATTTTTGATGCTTTAATTTATTTTATATTATAACTATAACTATATATAAAATATGTTTCGGTGAAAGATCCATTTATTTTATTAAATAGTTTCCTTCAAGGAATATATAGTGGATAAAATATGTCTCGAATGTATCTATTCACTTTCAATTAACAAGTTTTATGTGTGATATAATAAAAATAAGTCTGGTTTTAAATTAAATTAAAATTAAAATCAAGTTTTCTTAGAGATGTATTACCCGTTCGTGAAATCAGTTTCTATTAAAACATATCCTTAGCCACGGAAAGGTGTAATTTGAATTGTGACATTCCTACTAAAACTAAATGATCATGCTATACCGATTATTGTAAATTTGGAGTCAGAAAAAACGTTAGAATAATCATGTAAAGATTCTTTAACTTGTGGAAGGCTCTTGTTCTGATGATGTGGAGATATTGCTTCAAGAGCTTCACATGTTCCTTACGTAAATTTGGCGATTGGAGAGATTACCATCAGCATAGAAAAAAAACCTGAAAGGGTGCGACAGTAAATAAGGAAGAATTACAAATAAGTAAAATTCTACGAGGGTCACTACTTCTATTTCGAGAATTAGTAACACTGTTGTCATGTGAGTCCATCTGACGATTCCATCGTAAATTTTGATATTTTTGACAATATACGTACTCAGAACATTTTGTCGCACAGACGCTATTTATTTATTTTACAAGTAGTTGAAAGTTTCGTCTCGGCAAGAAATGGAACTGAATAGTGAACGTTTTCGTAAGGTGATTTTTTACGATTTTCGACGTGAACTATTACGACAAGAGTGCATCAGTCAACTTAATTTGACTTTTGGCGATGAAGCTCCATCAAAAACCACCGTGTATAGTTGGTATAGTGAATTCAATCGTACTTCGCTGTCCGACGAGTTTCGTGAAGGTCGCCCAAAAGAGGCTGTTGTGCCAGAAAACATCGATGCTGTGTGCGAAATGATTAAGCAAGATTGTCATGTCACCTATTGTGAGATTGAGGCATCCCTAAGCATTAGTTGCACCAGCATATATGCGATTTTACATGAATATTTAGCTGTGCGATAGTTATGCTCCCGTTGGATCCCACACAATTTAACAATCGGTCAAAAACAAATGCTTAAGAAATTCAATAGCGGAGCTGCGAAAGACGTTTATAAAATCGTGACAGGTGACGAATCATGGATATATTCGTATGAGCCCGAAAGTAAGCACTAGTCGATTGTATGGGTGTTCCAAGATGAACCAAATCGAACAAAAATTGTTTGCGCACAAAGCACTTCAAAGAAAATGGTGGCCTGTTTCTTCGGGAAATCTGGTCATATTGCAACAGTGCCTCTATAGGATCGTAGAACAGTAAATTTTGATTGGTACATATTCGTTTGCCAGAAGTCTTCGGCGAAATAAGGAAAACAAACAAGAGACGCCGGATTGTTCTTCATCATGACAATGCGAGCTCTCAAACAACATACTATTTGAGGACTCAAAACATCAAATTGATGGGTCATCGCCGTACAGCCCTAATTTGGCACCCAATGACTTCTTTTTGTTCCCATCTGTGAAGAATAAACTGCGTGGTCAACAATTTTCATCGCCCAAAGAAGCTATTGAAGCGTTCGAAAATCATGTTTTGAAGATATCTCATTCGGAATGGAATAAATGCTTTGAAAATTGGTTTAAGCCTATGCAAAAGTGTATCGATCATCGTGGCAAGTACTTTAAAAAATAATAAAAATATATTCGCAGTTTAACTATTTGTTTTTTCCTATTCCCGAAATATAAATAAAATATATATGTGACCCTCCTATATAAGTCTCTATATGTCTCTCTTATCAATTATTGGAAAATTATGTATGAGGATGTGTATGTAAGTGCGACTGCGAATTGACTTATTAAATTTATTTAATATCAGAATCGAAAACAGAAAAACGCTGATAGAGAAGTTGAAACTAGTATTCTTCATGATATAGTTTGCCCAGTAGGTATTAAGCAGATAATTAATGAAGAAAAGATCTAAGTACCGACAATTAACGGATCACCTGCTATCGTGAATCTCAAAGTGATCCTGTTTGAACAAGTACAGCACTTTAATTACCTTTATGTGGAAGAAATGCAGTGCCATCAAGACTACAATCCGTCTCTTTCGAACTATTATGTTGCGAATTGATGCTTAAGGCAAATTCTGCAACTGTAATATTGCAATTTCTCTCCGAGATCATATTAGAAACGAGATCAGATAAAAAGCGATCAGAGCACAACTGAGGAAGAAATTCAGAGACGCAAATTGCATTGGTTTGGTGATGTCTGTCGAATGAAAGGCGAACGAATTCCCCACAGAATTATGTGGTGAAATTTCGACCTTTCGAGTGGAAGACACAGAGAACATTACCGAAGCCATAGATCAAGTTTATGAAGAACGATCTAAAAATAGGAGACTGACATTGTCCAACTGTAGCACAATTTAGTATTCGAAGTTCTGCGGCACTAATAGCCGTGTATTGGTTGAGAGGTAGAGATAATCTCATCGATCGCCGGCTATGGATTGATGATGGTGATTGGAGTTTTTTGTTTAAATGTAAATTAATTTTTAATGAGTCATTCATTCATTCATTCATTCATGTTACTTACCGATTTTAGTACTTTAGAAGTTTTCATGTCGATACATCTGGAAAATATCTTGATTGAGGGAAAAATTCCAAAATAAGAAACAAAGAATTCATTAGTTCATTTAATGCAGGAATAGGTCGATGCATTTGAGTGAAATATTAAATGAAATTATCTTTTTACGAATAGAAATTAGTTAGAATATTTTTGAAGCTTCACGAGGTTTGGTCGTAGATTGCAAAATCAATAAAGTTTGGCGAACTAGGACTTTTTGCGAAATTAATACTCGAACATGATTCTCGTAAATGACTTGTTAAGTTTTCGAAGCGAAATTTAAATATCGGGAAGAGGAAAAATAATAGCTAGAATTTTAACGTATTCTTTTCATAATATAACAATAAATAAAAGTCTCCAAAATTAAGTCTTTATATTTTTATTAACTATTATTATAATTTACTACAAAGCAATCAATATTTTCAGTGCGAAAGTTGTTGGTCCGTAAATAACCACATCTACCGATACAAAGGTATTTGCAATATCTATTTTAGGTTGCGAGGGATTTGAACTGTGGCATTATTGAATAAAAAACAAGTGGGTCACAGAGAAAAATACCAGGAAATTTATTTTTATAAATATGAAGTATCGACATAATAGTTACTAACATATAGGAGTGTTAACTATAGGAAAATATATCTATATAAAATCTTCTTTACTCCTGTCACTTCCAAGTGTTTATTTATTTACAACTTTTCATCAAAAAGTTCTACGATATCTGTAAAAACAAAAGAAAATAAGATGAAAAGTTAAAATAAAAGTTGTAATTATTATATATATATATATATATATATATATATATATATATATATATATATATATATATATATATATATATATATATATCTGTTTTATCTGGTATAGACCTACAGTTTAACGTGGGCTCCCAACCACGGTCCTCGGCATTAAGCCTACCGATTGGCAAGTGGCCAACTTAGAAATCATCTCAGAAAACATCCGGTCTTACCCAGCCTGGTTACTGGCGTGACTGCGGTCATTTTCCTTGTCAGATCTTGCACTCTCGCCTATGACAATCATAAATATTAAACAATAACAAACATACAATTACGACCGTCCTGTCGCCTTTACTACTGCTCCGACTAAGCCGACTTGTAATTTTAAGTAGAATGATATATCCATAAATATAAAAAAAAATATTTGATGTAACAACCGCAAATTATTTAAATAAACCATTGTGGATTATTCTGTACTTGATTCTCTGTTATTAATTTTATTTAAATATATAATTTAAATTATAATATAAATATGTAATCATTTTGTTGTTTTTTAGATATCCAGAGATGAGGACAGTAACCAATTGTTTTGTGCTTAACTTGGCAGTAGGAGATATTATTTTCGCACTTACTATTCCTGTAGTTGCGTGGACAAGACTGACTCAATCGTGGAGATTGGGAGATTTAGCTTGTAGGATAGTTCCTTATATTCAGGTAATTAAGCTTGCAATTTAGATTTCAGTGTTATCTGGCATTTCTGTAATCATTTTTAATGTAATAATGTTAGGAGAAAAAATACTGTGGCCGAAATAGAGTATGACCTTTGAAATACTTTTTTAATATATTTTTGAGATGTTACAAGTTAAAGTTAGAGAAGGCTAAATATTTCAAGTAAGTTGAAGATGTTTTGTAAGCTGGTTTATTTTGATAATATATGTTTTTACCAGTTTGAAAGTAATGCACAAAAAAAATTGAATTTGTCTCCCAAAACTGGGTGTACGTAGTTTTTAGCATCTTGCTGTTATTTACAGATATGACGGTAGAATAAAGTCTTACCTATATGGTATACGATGGATGGATAAAAATTCTCTCAATCCTTCAAGTAGTATCTAAATCTGTTTTATTACATTATTAGAGAACAATAACTCCACTTGGAACTCACTGCATCTAGTTAAATGCCTAGATCTTTTAAGTAAATCGCTCACCATCCATAGACGATCTTCCAAAATCATATTTTGTACTTTTGCGGTCATTTTTAATGTTGGTGAAGTTTGTAAGATTTGCACGCCGACTTTTACCAATTCGGTGTGAATTTTCATAGCCATAGTCAAGATATTAATTTGTTTCCGTCGTTAAAAATACAGATAGGAAACAAATTATGAAACTTTAAAGGAAAACTCCTGTTTTTAATTCGAGACTGGTATATAAAGGTATTATTTAAAGTTCTGTAGATAATATACGATAAACGATATATAGAAACAATTCTTAATGTTTATTGTGGTTTATTTATTAACAAAGATAAAGTTACATAAAGAGCAACATATAATGTTAAAGATGTTGTTTTGATAATTATAGGTTTTTAGATGACAAAAGGAGTTATATATTAACATAAGCTAGGTTCTGTATTAAATTCGTCTGACTTATATCATATAATATGACCCAATGACCTTCTATTCTTTTATTACCCACTTATTGCGGCTTTCCTCATTTACACATTTCAACTGTCTGTGAATTAAACCTCCTGGCGTGCTCACCGGTAGGTGTTTTCTCAGTTCTGATAACGTATTTTGGCGGTCAGTTCATCCATATTTCCAATAAAATAAATTTGAAAGAAGTGGAGATCTGCGTCTGGTAGTAAAAAAATATATAATACTTTGAAATTGGGCATGAAAATGTCCTGTACAATATGCGTTGCATCAAATAACATCCATGAATTGCAATGTCGTTGGAAACAACTATTATATTTTTGAATTTTACTTTTCTATCGGCACAACATAACTTATTAGATTTACCACTGTATTTCACATTCAATTGCAATATTGACATACGATTGTCATTTTACCAATTGTAAATGATTTGCTAACATCATATCCAATTAGATCATAAATCTCATAAATATAAAAAGTGTTAAAGTAGTGTTAAAGTCAAATCAGATTTTTTTATGTGAGAAAATGAAATTGTGTTTTTTACTAATTACTTATTTTATCTATTTTACTAATAATTATTCCATATTTTCTTGCCATATAAACATCCTCTGGCCTTCCACAAATATTACAAAACCCAAATTATTTAAATTGGTAAAGTCATTTTCGAGTTTTAGTAAAACTAACAAACATGAATTCATTTTTAATTATTGTATATATTTATTTTAAACATGATAATAGCATCTTCTGTTATTTTAGTTTCCACCTTTTTGTTTACAGAATTTTCAAACCATTTTCGCCTGCACATTTAACGCTACTCATCTAACGCGTTTTTGTTCAAAATTGGTTTTATTCATCAACGTCATCTCCATCAAGAGCCACACAATTATTCTAGCGTCGTTTTAATATTTCAATGCCACTTTTGTAAAACGATTTATCTTTTTTCTCAAAAAAGACCTATTAACAGTTGCTGTCCACTCAGATGACGATCGTTTTGATTCCGGAGTAAGGAGATGGATCCATGTTTCATCAATTGTCGCATATCCATGCAAAAATTCTTGTTTTACTGTTGATTCTGGTCCTTATAACACTTTTTATATCCCATCCCATTTTGTATGGGTATTTTGTCCCATCAAGAAGCAGTGTAAAATTAAATACGAAATTGTAAATGTTTTGAAAATAACAAAAGTTTCAAGTATAAGCAACAAGTGTCACTCTTAGCACAATAACTCACAAACTTATGAGTAGGATTTCATCAGATTTTAGCAGTTTTCTTCTGAAGGCTAGCACTAACTGAAAAAGCGATAAATGCTACAAAAATATTGCCATCTATGTGTTAAGGCCCGAACTTTTCAGTCTTGTGTTAAATATATACTTCTCCCGGCATCATTTAGTGCTTGTAAATTATAATACCTGGCTATAATTTTTCTGTCTTCATTGTAATTAAGAATATTGTAATATAATTGTATATATTTATTAATATATTTTTATTAACTGATTTGTTTCTTTCAGTTTGTTGCTGGGATAGTTCTCCTCTGGACTTTAGCCCTTATTAGCATCGATCGACATCGTTGCATAGTGATACCACCCTATAGATCAAAAATGACTTTAATACAAGCCACAACTGCATCAGTAGTGATTTGGTTAGCAATAGCTATAGTATTCATTCCAGTTTCTATTTGGTTCCGAGAAATTCACTCCGACGGACTAACTATTTGTTCTTTGGTATTTCCAAGATCGGAGAGATTCAGTTTTTCCATTATATTTATAGTCACCGTAGTTGTATTTGCTTGTCTTTTGCCAATGGGCTTGTTAGTATATCATTATCAGCAGATATTCCGCAAAATACTATCAACAAAAAATGCCTGGTCAACATCCTGCGTTGTGATCAGCGCAGTTGAAGTTAAAGGTTGCAATCGAAGTCAAACTCGACGTCAGAGCGAACTGAGCTTATCGGATATATTCGTACCGTGGCCTCGTAAGTTCTCCACACAAATGAGTGCATCAAACGCCAGTAGACATGGTTCTCTATCCACGCAAGAAGAGATCAGACTTAACAAACACATCAAAGTGGTGAGGATTTTATTTCTGAATGTCGTACTTGTTCTTGCCATGTGGCTACCTATTACCATTGTTATGATACTGATTCATATTGATGGTAGAAGGGAACTCCACGATAAGAATTATTTTTTACGTTCCTATCATTTCGTAGCAGCATTGATTATAGCCCTGTTAAACACTGTGGTGAATCCTCTTTTATACGGAGTTCTCTCAGATAATTTTCGAGCGTGTCTAATGAAAATCTGGTGTGGTCGTAAAGCGTCCTTGCTTGATCCGGCAACGCCATCTAGCGGCAGACAGAATGGAAAATTGAAAAGACCCAGCGCATCCTTGAGCGAGAAAAGCGAGAAAAGTGAAAACGAAAGAAAACCAGTCAATTGTATTGTATAAAACCGAATCAATATATTATTAAATAATTTTAGGCAAAGTATATTAGTTGTTTTATTTTTAAAGATGAATGTATAATCTAGTATTCTAATTTAATTTTCATTCCAAGTACTTGTACAATGTTATTTTTTAATTATATAAATATTCTAAACCCAAATAATCAACTATTAATCATCTGTTGACTCTATATCTAAGTTAATATATCCTAACAGTAATCAGAATATGAATTTTTATTGATGAGGAAATATCTTTCAAATGGCAATTTTTATCGGTAAAACGTAGTATAATATCTTAACTTGATTTATTCAAAATTAATGTAAAACAATAGCTCTGGCTTTTTTTAATTGTTGTACATTCACAAACACATCCATTGCAGACTTCGGTTGTTTTATATTTCTATTTATCTCTCTCTCTCTTCGTTTCTTTTAAAATATTCCTAATCATTCTTACCACTTTTCTGTTTTCCCTACCTATTTCAGATATATCGTATCGCCTGTTTCATCATCATATCGCCATTTACTCTCGTTCTCATAATTTATATTTTAAAAACATACTATCGATGTTATCGACCTCATTACAGTAAACGCAAATGTTAAACCGATGAAAGTGAAATTAAATTGAAATCTACTGACAGAAAATAAGTAGGTTGATCTATTTTTTTCCTTATTTTTTATTTGGATCTGCTGATATGCTTGCAACTCAGTTGAGATTACATATGCCAAAAGTTATAACCAGTCTTCTATGGATACAACATTGATTCCAATCCCAATAATACATTATATGAAGAAGGAGATTCAATGGCGATTTATTGACGTTTTTCCGTGCAAACCTTACATGTTCCTTCATATTGATTTCAATATCATTCCAAGTACTTGTAAACCCAAATAATCATTTATAAATTATTTTACATATAAAGAATTTAAAATGTCTACAAGTAAATCAAACTCATAACAAATTGGTATATAGATCGAAACTTTAACGCAGTGGAAAATAAAGTTTATCTATTAAACACAATTGTTTTATACGATTGAATTATAATTAGCTGCTATATATCACTTAATGTAGTGTTGGAAATTTTTGTTACAATCAGATAAAGTAATTTATCGGACCGTAGTGGTACAGGCCATCCCCAACATCAAAACCACAATAAGACAATATATTAAAGAAGAAAATTGTATTCGAAAGAAGAAAAAACTTAAACATTAGTGATTTGAAATAATTTACTAAATGCATAAAAGAATACGTGTTGTAACGTGAATAAATGTGCTGTTAAAAGTACGTTTGTCAACATATTATTAAGCCATAAAATAGTTTAGAATTGTGTTAGCTTGAGGAAAGATGTAAAGGTGAATGGACTTTAGAGGATAATCATGACTTCATTTTGGAAAGGAAAATTCAGTCAATTCCTAAATACAAAAAATTTTATTTCTACCATTTCTGAAATTCTATTAAAGTATATTATTCGAATCTAATCTAATTAAGCTATTTTATTATAACATATAATACCATATATGGTCTGCCACATAAAGTATCTGTGCTTTCGTTAAATTTTACTTAACGGCTTCAAAATCTGATATTATTTCTGATACTTTTGCTGTTTGTGAGGTTTGTCTGTTAATCGTGTAACAAAAAATTATAAAAATGTATAACTTTCTCTTATATATCAAATTTACTTCAGTTATTTGTCAATTGTCTAAAATCTTATTTACATAGTTTAATGGATTAAAATGCTCACGAACTAATATTAGGTATGTTTCAAAATATGAATGAAATATGAAAAATGAAATTATTACATGTGTGCTAGAAATTTGCCTTAAATTGAATTAACTCTCCATTCAGACTGGTACCATCGTGAAAAATCAAAATAATGGAAAACATAGATAAGAGAGATTTCAAATAAACAAAAATTGCCTATTACCTTGAATTACACCTTGTTTCATTCCATTTGACCATCAACCCACACTTATTGAAACATATTTATTATATCGAACTATCGTAAATGTCAAACATGTAAAGATGGAAAACCAAGTATACTCTAATGATATAATAGTTTATTTATTGATTTATTATATTCTATGATCTCCTTACAAAGTAAGCTTTTTGTGGATTGGTCTTACTCATTTATGTGACTTTTTTTATCTAATTATCGGTATGACTGGAATGTTTGTCGGATTTTACACTCTTACCTATTAATAATCACAATCATAAATAATTATAAGTGAATACATCGATATGCCGTGATGGGAATTTCTAACAGTAGGTGAAGAGTTCTGTCCCCTTGACCACTGTGATTAGTAGTTAGATTTGTTTCTTCCTTAATTAAATCATATTTTGTATAAACAGATGTACTTAATAAGTGAAGGCTATTTTTAGCATAAAACCAACAGTAATATTATAGTATTACTCATGACAAATAAATACCTGTGGATTAGTTCCATAAGGTATATCAAGAAAGAACCAATCCTAGTGCTCTAGCTAAAATTCAATATAGCATATATCTAATATATGTCATAGTGCTTAAATATATTGAAATAATTTATATTTTGCATTATAACTTTCTTTTATATTTATTGTTAAATTTATATTTTAATATATATTCAAAACCCCTTTGAATAAGTTCAAAGTTTTAATAATTGATTTTTAATTCCTGAAACCATTAAAGCGAATTTTTATGCAAAGGAAAAAATGGTACCAAATCAAGCAAATAAAATGCAAAATCAATTGAAATTTTAGTAAAGTTTGATCGTTGCCTAAAACAAATAAGTTTGAGGTTTTTTAACTTTTAGTTTGGTATGACGTACTTTATTTATAGTCTTATTTTGCTTTTCTTTGTAAAATGAGGGATATAGAAAGAATATTGGATTTAATTCAATTTCAAATAATATTTTGGAACCCTCTACCTATATGCAGTATTGGTTGGTTCTTATTCATATTTGAGGAAATTGATTACTTGTTTGTTAAGTTTTACATTGTCTTATTTACCATATATTTGTCATATTACTTTAATAGTTATCAGTAAAATGTATGTATATAATGACATGTATACATGTTTATGTAAGTAAGATATAATTAAATAACAATACAACCTAAAATTATAACTTAATATAATATAATAATAATTTATAATTCTTATTACCATGACTACTTATTAAATTATATTTTGTTGGATATATAAACAATTAGGTGGAGGCACCCACACCGGACGGCCTAATGTATATATGGTTGCATACATAGATGTTAGCGTAGTTGTCTAAAAATATAAAATGTATAAGTGCTACGGTACATGCTCACCCGTCAAAGCCACCCGGGCGGGATAGAGATCCCGCCATCTTGATTCATTCTGTGTTGTGGCTTTGACCGAGTCGGTTGTAAAGTGTAAATACAGAGCGACTCAGTTGAACTCAGCGTTTTAATTATCACCTTCACCAAATCAATTTTATAAAATCCTAAGTAGTATAGTGAACAACGCGTCATTATGGATTCCAAGAAGGCCGCGACGAAACTCCCAGCCAGCCGAGAAAAACCCAGGGAAGACAGAAGAAGACGGGAGCTTAGTCTAGGTAACGGAATTACCTCAAGATCTCCCAGTAACTTTTTGTCGCTGAGGAAAAGAACCAGGAAAAAATCTGCGGGAAGGAAGGAGAATAAGGTATTAAAGAACAAGGAGTCGCCAGCACGAACGAACGGAGGAGAGACGCCGACGAGCGGGTTAACAGCCCAGAAAGGAAGAATAGTTACGTCGTTGTCAAGTCGATGAACTGCAACCCGTGAACCAAGATGGCGGAAATGAAGAGGGACGCCAACTAGCAGCCCCATGTAAAGAAGAAAATCTACCTCGGCCTGTGGCGTCCCCACCAGCAGGTACGCCAACAATCGAATAACGGCAGGTGCATGATTGAAGAACGCCATGCGGTGGCCCTAACTCGCGGTGTGTCAAACAGCAGTCACGCCATTGACCGAGAGACATCAGGCGACACGACAACCACAACCGTGACAAGCCAGTCCGTCTCAAGTACACTGACAATCCAAGAACACCATATGGTGAAGTCGCTCCAGCCCGCGGTGTACCATCAGTAGGTACGCCATTGACCGAAAGACGCCAGGCGATGCGGAAATCACGATCAGGGACTAGTCAGCTCATTACCGGTACGCCATTACTTAAAAGACGTCGGCTTACGTATTCCCGCGAAATGAGGGGAGCCAACCAGGTATGCTGATTAAAAGACATCAACCAGCGCAGCGGCCGCAGCCCGAGGCCTACCCATCAGTGACACATGCCAGCCAGGTTGAGGAGCACCAGTCGGTAAGTACATCGACGCCGAGGGTCGTCGGCCAGTCGACCAGCCCCGACCGTGGAGGCGTCCATCCAGATGCATGCCGCAGTCCACAACTTTCCAACGTACCAGTCTCCCCCAGCATCAGGCGTACCACTACCCTCAAGAGCCCCCATCAGCCCAGTCCTCAACCGAGATGCTGCCAAGGGGAGCCCCACCAGCCTAGTCCACAACCGGGCTGCCGCCAACAACCAGAACCTGCGGGATGAAATTATGGTTCACTATTTCTACATGAACAATATCTTCACGAAGAAATGTAAACTGTGAACTTAGTATGCAAAATGCGGTAATCTGCATAATAGAGGGGTTACTCCATGGACCAGCTAAAGCCGGCAACTATCAATTCCCAGAAGTATTATTTCAGGGCTTCCTCAGCCAGATGGAGGACCCAAGGTCAGGGCTGCAACCAGTTACAGCAGGTTCATCGGCATATTCGTTGCTACGTATGAAACAAATAGGTCACATGGCTCAAATGTGTAGAGGTATACCACACTCATTAAACAACACTAGCAAACCCACAGCTATGGAACTACCCAGACGCACCGATTAGAAGCACTCCTCATACCCCACAATCGGTCGCACAAGTAGGAAGTGTACAATTTGCAATCGAGAGGGTCACGGTTGACAAGGATGATAGTTTACGAAGCGAGCCGCAGTAAAAACCGTTCACAGGCAAGTAATGATTCATACTTCATTTGAGTCAAAATACAAGGCGCAGTATTTCGAGGATATATGGATACAGGCAGCCAAATCGAAGTGGCTAATATACAGGTAGTGAAAAGGTTAAATCTACAACTAGAAGTTCCGAACACATACATTAAAGGATTTGGCAACCAAATTACATACACCAGTCCACACTATATATCGTACTACATTTCGTAACGACAGAGATGGGTAACGTAGATATTATTATAGGTCAACCGATAATCAATTCTGGCAACATAGAAATTAAAATTAGTGGCGGAAAAGTGATTTTAATCAAAGTGACGAAGCAACGCAGCAAGGTGGAAACGAAATGCAACGATAAAGCAAATAAGCATAAAGTACAAACAGTCCAGGCCGTGGAAATCGCCCCAAGCACTACGGCAGTAGTGAGAATCCAAGCGCATGCACCAAATATTCGCAGGAGAACCAATGTTTGAAATAAATCTCTCGAATATCGGCAACAAGACATTGATAATTGGTGGAAAACAAACTGTAGCCATGGGTATGAAATACGAGAAAAGCATATTAACGAGTTCAGAAACTGTGAGTTCCAGACTATAGACGCAAACGAAATATGTATCGAAGTAATTCCAGGAAGAGATAAATAATGGCTTTATCATACAAACTACTTGAAGAATATAACTCATGTTTTGCCACAGGTACTGACGAATTAGGGGTACCGTTATAATTGCGTACCGATATAATTGCGTTTCAGATCAATGAGTTGCATCGAAGGACCCAAGTACAAGCCGTATCGAGTTTCCGAAAGAGAAAAAGAAATAAACAGAGAAAAGGTGAATGTTCTACTGGAAAGCGTTAAAGTTAGAGAGTTAAATTCAAGTTATGGCAGTCCAGCGATTTTGGTGAAGAAAAAGAACAACGATTACGGTAAGCGATTGATTACAGAAATTTAAATCGTATAACAATCAAAGATAGGTACCCCTTACCAAATATCGAGGACCACATAATAAGATTGATCAAATCTCAGTTGGCGAAAACTCTGTAGAGAAAACAATTCCTTAGAATACTCTTTGGAGTATGCAACGCCCCCGCTACATTTCTTAATGAAAACGCTACAAGACTGCCTAATTATGTCCTTGACAAACTATGATTTAAAGAAAGAATAATGTATTTAGATGACATACTAATTCCGAGCACACCAATTAATGAAGGCATGAATACACTTAAAGCAGTCTTAGATATTTTTCAAGTAGATCTTACTTAAAATTACTTACTCCTAATACTTGAAAAAGCAAATTTAAAACTTAACCACAATAAACATTCATTATTTCAAAGATAAATTGATTATCTAGAGTACGAGTTAGGAATAAAACCAGGCCAACATAGAATTAATGCAGTCTTGAATTTTCCCGAACCGACGAATGTGAAAGTAAGACAATTTTTGAGCCTTTGTTCATATTTTAGTTATAATATTTATTATAATATTTTATTTCATAAAAAAATCGCAAAAACCACTGGGTACCTAGCATTTAGATCACGTGGTAGATTGTACCACACCACCCAATTGTAGATTCTTACTCGAAGTTTTGTTTCGTCAGACCAACTAAAATGACTAACACAAAACAAGTAGTATACATAGAAAAATAGAAATTCGACTGTATAGGCGTCTTTAGGGAAATGTTTTGCTTAGTTCAGTCAAGGGTAGCCCTACTTTCGACGTTTCGACGTCATATTAAGAAGTCTTCTAAAAAGCTAATAATTAATTATATATGATATGATATGATATTTGTCATACTTATACTTTTCTTTTACTGTTTATTCATATTATTTTTCTGCAAACCTTTGTTGTATTTTACTTTCACACTATTCTTGTTCATGTATTTTATTGCTTGATTTCTATTTTGATCATTTTTGCCTTCTAACTAAATTGTATATATCTACCTACATGACTGACTTCTTCATCACTATGATTTTAATAGATTTATTTTATATTCCATATATTCTCTAAAACATATGCATTCTTGTATTTGCGTTTAAAAGTTAATTTATTCTCTATTACTTAGAATTTTATTATTTAGAATTATTGACTTAAGTAGGTGATTCTTCGAACAGGAAAGTTGTTAAGTCAAGTTAAAATCATGCATGAATTCTTTCAAAGATACAACCTTTAAACTGATAATAATTCCAAGCCATATCTAAACACAAAATTCATGCAACTACAATTGGCACATTCATTAGATTTAAGAAGGTCGTTCTGCTATCTTTTTTATGTTAACTATATAATATCCATTCCAGGAAATCACCAATATTAAAAGAATTTGGATCAGCTTACATTAGATAAAATTCAAATTATAAAACTTTTTGTTTTGTTTAATTCTCAATTATTTAACTAATTTAACTAATTCATCGATAATTTGACAAATGAAGTGTGAAGATGTTTTTAAAGAAAATATTTGATTTTAATCATTTGCTATTTTATATTTGTAACAAAATATAAACTATGCAGTGGCTGTATTTTCTATCTATCTATAGTACTACCTTCAAGATTATTATCAAATTGGACTACCATTTTGAATTACTCCCAAAATATTTTAAATTTATTGAACTAAACTATCAATTTTTAGGTTCAATTTATGTTCATTTATGTAAACTATTCACGCATTTATTTGCATGTCTTTTTAGTCAACAGTGAATTAAAGTAATATCAACTTCAAAGTTATGTCAAGAATATCATTGCTCTTTATAACATTTTTTTTTGTTTTAGGGTTAAAAATCTGTTCTTTGAGAAACTACTCTTTGAACGTTTATTTTAAAATTCTCGGAATGTATCATACTAAATAAAATGCATTGATATTACCCAAAAATACATAGTGTTTATAGAAAATATTATGATCATGCTACAATTGAGCATCTATTAATTAAATTTAAACGAAAATGAAATTTATGTTTAACTTGAAATATAGCAACATCACTATTTAACATAATTTATCTTTAATACTTAATCTTGCTGAAATTATTTAGCGACTAATCAGATTACCTATTAATTAATGTACTTTAATGAATTATGTTTCTTTTTAAAATTAAATCGTCATAATTGATATTTTTGTTGATTGCATATTATTTAAATCTAATATAAAATTACTAAAGTCTATTCTTTCTAATTTTAACATGGAATTTAAAATAGTAATCTTGGATGTTAAAAATTGTGTATTTGCTTTTCTATAATAATGTACTCGAAACAAAATACTAATTAGTTTTAATCCAAACTCACGTAGATTTACTACTTAAACTACCAAACCAATGTTTTCTAGCATTCTCTCACCTTACTAAATAGTGTACCTCAATAGGATGTCTATCTTACTTGTATACTGATAATAATCATTGTTTGTTCTTTCTATTGTCATTGTTGACGCCTTTTAGTGACTACATAATTGACTTTATAACTACTTGATTTTGTTTATGAACAGCCTGTTTGTTTAGGTCCACATTGTGGTGGTCCGTTTGTTGAAGTTTTGCTTATTCATAGCCTGAGTAACATTCGCCATATTGACAACATGTGTAATTCTAGAGGTTTTGTTTACTATTTTTTTGCTGCTTGATTACTACTCTTATTGTGCTTGACTGTTTGATGACATCCACCATATTGGCAGCATGTGCATTTATTGAGGTTTTGTTAACTAATTTTGACACTCACTTCACTACTTTCATCACTACATTAATATAAACCTCACTGGCTGTATACTTGCTGAAATTTTGTTAATAGTTCTTCATCTTGATGGCTCGTTTGTTGACAACCACCTTGCTAGAGGCTTGTCTACTATTCTTCATAATCTTGATAGCTGGTTTTTTTAACCTTTACCTTGTTACCACCTGGTTATTAACATGTATTTTGGTGTGCCCCACATAGATATGTACCTGTTGTAGGCTTTCTCGCTATGTCACCGTGCCTGGTGATTCTGTAGTGGTCTCTTGGATGGGCAGCTCGTCTACGATGGCCCCCTTGGTTGGCTGCACGTCTGCTGCGTTGCCTCTGGTTAGTCGAATACCCGTTGTGGCCCCCAGGTTGGCGGGACGCTCATTGTGGACCTTTTCCCGGTTGATGGAACGCTCGTTGTAGCCTCCTCAGGTTAGTCGCCAGCTTGTGGTGGACCTTCTCGGTTAGAGAAACGCTCGTTGTGAACCCCTCAGGTTGGTGGGCAGTTCGTTATGGGCCTTCTAGATTGAAGGAACGCTCGTCCTGACCCCCAGAAGTTAGCGGAACGTTGGTATGGAACCATCAGATTGACGGCACGGTCGTTGCAAATCCCTCAGGTGGACGGTAGGCGTCTTGCGCACCCCCAGATAGGTGGAAAGCATGTTGTGGATGTCTCGGGTTGACGGCATGCTGTTGCGCGCTGGTCAAGTGGGCGGCATGCTTGTTATGCACCTTTAGATTGGCGGTACGCTAGTTACGGCCCCTAGGTTGGCGAGAATTATTTTGTGGATTTCTCGTGTTGACGTCACACCTGCTGTTCGACCGTCAGGTAGGCGGCAAGCATATTGAGGGCCCCTTGAATAGCCTACGCGGTGATTGCGGACCACAGGTAGGTGGCATACTTGTTGTGGACCCTCGGATTGGCGAGGCTCATGTCGTGGAACACTCAGGTTGGCCGATCGTTTGTCATGGCTCCCCAGATTGACACAGATCATGTTTACATACCTGATACTAAGTCTACGAACTCGCGGTGAACTGCTAGTGACACCCCTCTCGTTGGTGTACCTCGTACTGTCTCTCATGATGCAGGCCTAGTTGACACCGGTTCTGTTGACGTACCCATTGCTGTTTCTCATTGCGCAGGACTGCTAGGTGGAGTCAATCTTGTTGGTGTACCTGGTCTTGTCTCAGTACTATAGCGAACTGGTGTAGTTCACTATGTCTGTGGCTTGCTAGTTGCGAGTTGTTGTATCATAGGTTGTTGCTCTCTATGTAGACAGCTAATTCGCTGTTCCACATCATGCCGACTTGCTGGTATACGTCATTGTCATGTCTATCCATTTGCGTAGGAACCCTTGTGGAAAAACAGGTGAATCAGAAAAAATATAATTTTCAAATGTATCTACTCCCGGTGATAAATGGAAAGTACGTCATTTGAACTAGAAAACGTACTGTTGTCGCTTGTAAAAAAATAGATTAAAAAAATTAAATTACCAGATCCGCTCCCGTGCCATTGTCCACCCTTGAATAAATTTTCGTCGCCTCTTACATAGAACCAATTCTCTACGCCGAATTTTTATTCACCATTTCTTTTTCAGAATTTAAGGAAATTTCCCTTTTCATGCTGCAGTGTAATTGGAATGTTTTAACTTCAAATCTGCATCCTTTGTTTACGTTTCATCCATTTCGGCGTCATTTTGTGGCTTGTGTATGCGCCCATGTTTGTTTACATTACGTTATTTTCGTATTTATGGCGTATTCGTAATAGTGTGTTAGTAATATTCCTTTGTATTATCTTGTTCGTCTCATGGATTCTAGTTTGCGATGTTTACACACTAAACACTACTTGTAATCACTGCGAACGTGTTGTCCTTTATCCCACTTCTGATTTGTTAGAACCGATTTTGTAGAATTGATTTGGTGAAGGTGTTTGGCAAATTAAAACACTGGATTCAACTGAATCGCTCTCTATTTATTCCTACAAACAACTCGGTCAAAGCCACAACACAGAATGAATCAAGACCACGGGATCTTCATCCTGCCCGGATGCCTTTAATATGAGCATGCGCCGTAGCGTTCATTAATTTACAGGAAACTACTTTAATATCTACTTATGCAACCATATACACATAAGGACGTCACATGTAGGCGCATCCACCCAATTATTTATATATCTAACAATATCGCTTTATAAGCTATGAAATATTTCTTTACTTCTGAGTTGTTGACTTTAAGTAAACTAATAAGCGGTTTAATTTTATGATTATTATTGATTTATTTATTATGGATTATTGAAAACTATTAATAAAACCACACTTTTTTGATTTGTCTTTACAAAAAATATTTTTAAATTTATATTATTTAGGAAATTTAAAAAAGGCGACAAATATTACATAATATTTTATTTATAATCAAAATATAGATAAGTAAATGTATAATAGGTTTATGCTATATTAAAATACATATCTAAACAATAATAATTATGTATATACATATGGCTTAGTATAAGATACATACAGTTTTAAACAAGTTCAAGGTTTTGTCGATTGGAAAAGGTAATAATATTTTGACGATAGACAACAATTAATACAAACACCAAAATAGTAATAAAAATAAAACAAAGTAATACATTCGTAGTAATAATATTTTTACGTATAGTTGACTCATAATAAATTTTTTCATTAATAACACCACTAAATTTCGATGATGAAGGTATATCATTTCTATTGTATCTTTCAAAATATTTGGAAAGGTAACCACCGGTTATATTTTGTGAAATAAGCAATTTAGATAAGTTATCGTTTATAATAGCTACCTCCTTTATATCCTTGCCGATACTTTCCAATAACTGTTGCAGTGATTTGATTCCATCAAATACCATATGAAAGTCCGAATGAGACAGACTGCAATTCTCCGGGTTTAACCTATCAATATTTTGTAACAGATTGTTGGTTACGTTTGCTAAGTCAAATGATATATTTTTGCTGGTTCGAAAACTTTCCATGAGTTTATAAAAACTTGCTCTTGAAAGGTTATTGTTCGGATATTGAACAAAAGGAAGATCCTGGTATGATGGTAAGTGAAAATTTTCGAAAAACTTATAGAAAGTCGTATTTTGAAAATCAATATTGAGGAAACGTTCCAAACTACTTGCTGACGTCTTTTCCACTTTGTTGTCTCTGTCAACAGAGATAACTTCATTATTAGCATCAGGAGTATCAAAACATGATATGCCAAGAATGTTATCAGTT
Organism: Rhynchophorus ferrugineus; assembly: GCF_030347505.1. Classification (NCBI taxonomy): domain Eukaryota; kingdom Metazoa; phylum Arthropoda; class Insecta; order Coleoptera; family Curculionidae; genus Rhynchophorus; species Rhynchophorus ferrugineus. The sequence goes on along the minus strand of NW_027472581.1, from coordinate 53,470,496 downwards.
TCTGTGTTATTCCCGTGAATGACACTAATATTTTTGGCAGTTAATTCCAGTAATACAGTAACTAGATCTTTACATGAAAACATATCATCATTCAAAGAAAATTCCTCTAAATAGATTAAACTTGCAGATAAGAGTCTTATATTAAAATTTCTTACATTGTTACCATTTAATTTCAAAATTTTCAACTTTCTAAGCAACAAAATGGCATTTAAATTTAAAGACATATTATTATTAGATAAGTCTAAAAACTCCAATTGTTGAAGAGAACTAAACAGACCCAAACTTATTGAAAATATTCGATTTGATGATATATCTAGTTGTTTCAAATTAAATGAGCTTATAAATAATGCTCTAGGTAGAAAAGTTAAATTATTATTGCTCAAGTTTAAAACGCCAAGTGAGGTCATGTTTTTGAGATTTTCAGATGATAAATTCTTAATTAAATTGTGTCCTATGTTGAGTGATTCTAATGATTTAGGGCGAGATGGTTTTACCGAATTATTTCTGTTAAATGGAAATTCTTCAAATTGATTGTATGACAAATCAAGATGTAATAAATTGTTATTATTAAGGCTTTCGCCTAGAGTATTTATGCTGTTATGCGATAAATCGAGGTATTTTAATTTAAGTACAGTTGAAAACGCACTACCATCTATGTATACAATTTTATTATGGCTGATATTCAAATTGTTAAGTTCTGATAGTCCTGTAAAACTATGTGGAAAGATTGAACTGATGGAATTATAGGACAAATTCAGTATCTGTAAAGATGGCAATGCGCTAAGGGATCCTTCAATAATGGTGTCTATCTGATTGTTTGTTATATCTAATACCTTTAAACTAGCTAAATTATTAAAATAACCGGCTAAGAGTTTTTTTGTGCTGGTATTGTGTAAAGACAAGTGGTACAGAGGAGGTCCTTTATAAGCCTTTAAACCAAGAACATTTATTAGTGTATCAGTTATATATAAAGAAATGTTATATTCAACAATATCGTCACCTCTATATTCTGCAGCAGCGTGTGTGAATTCTGCCATTAGGTCATCTAAAGATGTACTTTCACAAAAATATGCCATAGCATAATCTCTTATGTTGCGGCAAAATGGATTACATTCGATTATTTCCTTATCTGCTAGTATAACTTTTTTACATATTGAGGATGCGCTGCTAATAAAAAACATTATCAGAAGCCATTCTCTCCATAGTTTCATATTTACCTAAAACAAATATTTTTCGCTAATACAAAAAATATGTCTAATTTCATTAATTTGAATATTTCATACTTCTTACATCTACTATGGTGTTCAAATAAAACATTAAAAGATCAAAATAAATCAGCTGTATAATAAGTAACTTGTGTATGCATAACCCTAATAATTTGTATAATAATAATTTTGTATAAAAATAGAAAATGAAAGAATGAACGTAAAACGAAAAAGTATTGTGGATTAAGTATAATAAGTATGTATTGTGAAGCCTGAATAATCTGGAAGTATCAAAAAAATGTTCTGACATGACAAAAAATAATTGACAACTAATACATTGGTTAATAATTAGGTTTAACCCACAGATAAACAGATATTTAACTCTATGAGAAATTTTGGAAAAATCTTTCGCGACGTCCAACATATAGATATCGCTAGGTTTAATTTATTACTTGCTTTAATCGCCATACTAAGGGCCGATGGGATCTGATTGGCTCATTTCGCTTCTAAGGTACATTTTTTAATTTATTTAAGGCGCCATTTTCAGTATGCCTGGCATAAGGAATTTAGAGATAAAATTATTAGTTTTTTAGTATATATAATAAGTATATATCATTAAAAAATTGTTGATAATGTTAAAAATCCCAGACCGATTGCGTTAAGAAAGAAATCAAATGGTTTATCAAATAATTTATGATTTTTACAGCATGTTTTGTTGTAAGTTGAGGTAAGTTTGTTAATATATATATATATATATATATATATATATATATATATATATATATATAAATATCAAATATTTATTTTTTTATTCTATAAATTAATCCCCTTCCGAAAGAAGTTATGCAAATGGTTATATAATTTTATTCTTGGATCAATAGTTGGAACTCCAATAAAATAATAGCTCCCGAATGAAAATCTATTAAAAGAGGATTAGCCGATTTTCAATACATGAGGAATTTTGGTGTAAAATTTATTGCTCAAGTAAGACCAAATTTATTAAAGTATCATCAATTTAATAACAAGCTTGATGGGTTCATTTCGTTTCAAGAAAAAAAATCAATTATCCGAATAAATATATTGGTTTAAGGCTACTTAATCAAGATATTTTGGAATTTATTTTGGATCTATTAGAGTTCATGGATTGAATAATATACATCCTTCGGCTAGTATGGTTGAGAAATAATTTGAAGCGCTCAACAAAAGTTAATTTTTGTCATCTCATTCGTTTTTAGGAAATTGTGAAGAGGTTAAACATAAAGGATCTTTATATAATTTACATTCTATACTAACTAACGGGGAATGACTCTATAACTTCAATTCCAGATGTTCCTATACGAACAAACAAGTCGTGGTAATATCGGAGATATCGCCTTGACTTGTCGATAATATAGCATATGTATATCAAATATATTTAAAAAATGTTAAATTAAAAAAATTTTATTGTACACTATATAATGATTTTCCAGATATAATATTACAAATAAATTGCGCTATATACTTTTGGGTAAATAGAATTTTAATAGGGAAAGGCAAAGTATACTTTCGGAATAAGAAAACAAAAAGACAGGACTCTGATATATCTCTAATAGATTAAATTGAAGGCACTAAACAAATATGGAAAAGGGAAAAGACTGAAGAAGTAATTTTCATTTGTTACAAAGTTCCTTGTTTATAATATTTATATTTTATAAATATATTTATTTTTACACATGATATTTATTTCATTCATTGAATTTTATTTAATAAATTTATTTCAGTAATTAAATTGTCTGTTTATTTAAAATTTAATGGTCAAATAAACGTGACGTCAGGGCTGCCACGTGCTACACCTGCGCAACAAATTTTATCAAAGAACCAAAAAGAACCAACCTAATTGGCCAATCAATATACTTGAATGGTCGGTATAACCCCATCTGGATGTTGGACAAAGCAAAACTTTTCGCCAGAAACTCCTATTGAGTTTTCTCTCTATTTCTTTATAACATAACGCACAAATTGATAATATCTAAGATACAATTTCAAATGACATTACAGCTATTAAATTATTTGAATTAAAACATTTTATCTAAATCTAGCTAATGTTTTAAGATTTTTATTTTGTTAATATTATTATTTATTAAACTGATTATCATTGAAAAAAGAAGACACACGTGTATTATAGCATATCAACTATTACATTCGTACCATATATACGGTTTTCGATAAAGGTGCATTGATGTTGTCAGATTATTTTCATTTGTCGAACCTTTCAAGTAAATCGATGCGTTTGGTGCCAATATTGCGCCCGCCAGTTATGTATTGTAGTTATGTATTAATGACGCCTACCTGGCGTCCACAACAGCATACAATTAAACATTCCAGTATTTCTCTAGGCTTATGTAGATATATTGTTCGAATGTTAGCAGGCGTGAAGGTTAATAAACATAAACCACCAGATGTAGCGGATATGTTAATTAACCACCGATGTCAAATGACCAAAACAAGATACACAACTAAACAAGGATAACTGCCATATAGGGAAAGACGAGGTTCGTTATTGTATCCACTAAAAGTTTCTATTTGGTACGGAATTTGGGCTAGCCGAATGTTCAAAACGTATTATCGCCATTATGGATATTCTGCATAAATTGTTTAAGGGCGTGGTAATCTCACGCTGATATGACGTGATTTAGTTACTAAGATCATACGATATAACACGATGTTGCTTGGCTTTTTCATCTAAATTTGATCAAAGTCATAGGTATATACTAGTAATATTCAATATGATATTAAATTCAACGGCCTCGTTATTGAAGATTAGACCACTACAATCCATGTCATTATAGATGTCATATATAAAGGCGTACAGGGAGTAGCATAAAGACTAATTTCATTAATATCTGGGCTGATAACTAGTTTCCCTGCATTTCAACATTGTCCCATGCAACCAACATCGAAAAACTGTATATAGAGTGTAAAGCTTTAAAGTAAAAATTAAGTTTTTTTTAAATATATAAAATTTTAAAAAATTCTATTGGTCTATAATAAACTTTAAAAATCTAAGGCAACTTACTTTTTTGATAAAAATCTACAAAAAAACACAAATAAAACTAAATTCCTTTAGAGAATAAAATACTTTTCGCGTCACTGTTAGTTCAATAGTGTGTTCTAAGCGTTTGTTATTTTTGCACTATCTGCACTTTTATACACAGCTAGATTTTATGAAGTATTTTAAATTTACAGAGTATGCATTTTATAATTTATCAACGCAAATGTGATAAACATGGAAATGGATATTTTTCGAATACTGTTGAGTATATATCTTTTTCTTATATTCTAAGAAATATTATTTTAAGACAAAAAATTAAATGTCACTACTTTTAACTATTTTTAAGTTTGTCATCTTTCATTTTCATTGTAATTCTTTACAATAATAACATAAGGAATGTATGGTTATTCTAAAACCCAATGCGTGAAATAAAGATTATATTTAATAAAACAATTATAAACAATTTAACATTTTAAATAAATGAAAACAGAGATCAAAATAAATGATATAAATAACACAATAAATGGCATAATAAACAAAACATAAATGAGCGTGCGATATCTTGATGTCGAGATGGTCAGGTGAGTTCTGAAATCACAATGAAAACGTACCTGATCAATCAATGTTCAATGAACAGTATGAAATAAAATTATACTTGAAATATAACAGAGACTGGTGATTATTAGGACAGATATTTCTAATGTCAGGTAATATTAAAATATAAGTGTAATAACAGTTAAAATACTGACAGATAAATTTACGGGTAATAAATTATGCTGGTGGGTCATAATACTGACAAATAATATTAAGTATCGGTAAATAAATGTACCAACAAATTCTGTTAATGGATGGTATTGATAAACCCAATAAAAGACAATAACAATAATGGAATAACCAGGATGATTAACAATAATCATAGTCCATAGTAGTAAATAACATTGACAGACAATCATTATAAAACAGACAATAATTAATAACAATGATAAACTATGCTAGGATGAAGTATGAAATGAGCACATGGTACGACGGTAAGGTAACGCAAGACGTACCAGCTATACCCTAACACCAACTATAATGTACATGCAATGAGATCAAGGGGGCTAACGCGTGAGATCCTGACACTAAAGTTAGTAGACCGCGATAGGAATAATCTAATTTTTTCAAATAAATAAATATATAAACAGAACTGTTACTATTGTGCGCTCGGTTCTCCAACTCCAGTTATGATGGATGGCCCTATAAGTACAACGGAGATAGATACGCTGCCACCGAGAACCAGCAAAAAACACTTTCGGTGACGTTTATCTATGTTTCAAGTTATCCGTAGATCAGTAACTTTGGCAACTTTGGCGTTAGTTTCTAGCTTATAAAATAGTTATAATTTATATTTGCAGTTGCAACTATGAAACTATTATCGTTCATTTAAAATAATATAAGAATTATGGAAATATACGACTATTCGAAGAAATATTTATTTATTTATTTGTTTATTTAAACCCGTCAGCCTCTTGGACTATTTAGGGTGAATTACAATACATTATATGAACATTAACAGCTTACAATACTACACAGCAGATTATAAACAGTAGAATATATACAATAAAAGTAATAAATAAATGTAATAAGCAAAATAAAAGTGTTGAAGTAGGTCTATGGTCTTTAGATAGTGAATCAGCAGATTCAGTTGCGCTGAATCTACGTGTCTGACGCTAAGTTGAATCTGGCACAAATCACATAAGGGCGGGCTCTGTCCCTTCAACAAATATTCATGTGTCAGTTTACAGTGCCCCATACGCAGTCGTGCGAGGACAATTGACTTGTGTCTAGTGATGTTATTATGGTCTATAGATTGATAAAAGATCCTCTTGACTTCCCATAATTTATTGTTTTTTATGAGAAAGTCCCCTTTTAATTGGATCAATTGCTTATTTGATTAGCGTCCTTCATATAGACTTTGGCATCTTTTTTGCTGAACAGTTCGTTTAACTTGATCGACTCCTCTTTCCTACTTGCCAGTTGATCGGCTCTTTCATTTCCAGATATTCCTTTATGGGAGGGAACCCAGAGGTATGTTATTCCTGCAGCCTTAAATTGTAACTTTGTCTGTATCTCGCTGATGTATGTGACCAGAGGGTGGACTGTCCTTGCCGATCTTAAACTCTCTAGGGAACTCATAGAATACGATAGTACTAGTATGGATTCTCTAATCCGTGATTCTTCCAAGGCAGATAGGGCCATATATATAGCCATCAGCTCCGCGGTGAAACTGCTAGTCAATGATGGAAGCCAAAAGTGTCTCTCGAGAATACTAGACGTATAAGCATCACCCACAATGTTCTCACGTTTTGAACCATCTGTGATAAAATGATTTGAATAGTTCTCTTCGATCATCTGTCTAAAGAAGCTTTTTATTGTAGAAGGACTATTTGTTTCCTTATTCAGAACCTTCCAGAGGTCTATTTATATTCTTGAGAACTGCCATGGTGGTATATTAGTGATTCTACATTTTTCATCTGGGATCACAATCATTAATCGTTTACATATCTTCTGGATTAATGAAGGCTTAAGTGCCTTTTCCTTATATTAGTCTAGTTTGTCTTAGGTAGAAAAAAGGTATTGAACGGGTCCAATTCTGGACGGAATTTGAAGGAGCTTGCATAGTTTAGTAGCAGGAGCTCTCGCCGTCATTCGAGTGATGAAATCTCTGCCTCGCACTGCAAACTTTCAACCGGACTAGTGCGGAATGCTTCCAGTATGATTCTCATAGCGGTGTTTTGTATGGGATCCAATTTCTTCACGTATGAATGTGGCGCTGTAATATAAAACTGGCTTCCATAATCCAATTTACTTCTTATCAGCGCCTGATATATATTGCTCAACGATGTCCTGTGTGCTCCCCAATAGATGTTGGGAAGGGTCTTCAGTAGACCTATGTCTGCCAAACATTTATTTTTGAGATAATTTATGTGTGGGAGCCAGTTGAGCTTGTGATCGAACAGCAAACCAAGGAATTTGTGTTCTGGTTTGTTTATCAGGTTCTTACCCTCCATCACTAATGTTGTTATTCGCGAACACCTCCTCCGTCTACAAAAATGAACACTAACTTCTCTCTTGAGAATTTCAAACCACTCCGTCCGGCCCTCGCAGGCAGTTCATCGAGGCAATTCTGTAATATGTATTGGCTGTACTTATGATTAGTATGTTTGTGGTAGATAACCATATCATCTGCATAGATTCGAACGTTGATATAAGTGGGAATGACTTCGTTAATGTAGTTAATAGCAATTTTGAATAATAATGGGCTAATACATGAGCCCTGAGGTACACCGTTGGTTTGGTGATATGTTGTAGATATTACTCCATTAACGCTGACTCGGAAGCTTCTGTTATTCAAGAAGGATGCAGTGAAGTCGAACATTCTGCGCCCTATTTCCCAGTTAGATAGTTGTTTCAGGATGCTATCAACAATGATGGAGTCAAAGGCCTTTTCTAAGTCAAGAAATACTGTAGTCACATGTTGTGACGTATTAAAGGCCTCACAAAGGTCCTCCTGAAACCCGCTCAAGTGATCAAGTGTAGAGTATTCTCTAATGAAGCTTTTCTGGTGATTATTTAGTAGTCTCTGCTTTTCAATCACATATATCAACCTATGACAGACCATGCGCTCAAGTACTTTACATAGGTGACTGGTTAATGCAATAGGCCCGTAGCTGGATACTGAATGCCGTGGTTTACCTGGCTGATATATAGGGTTAATAGCGAGTGCTCCCACGACAAAGGCAAATGTCCCCTCATCCAAACTTTATTGTAGATATTAAGCAAATGGAAATGTTGCGATTGAGTTAGGTTTTTGATTAATGGGAAGCAAAGTAAAGCAAAGCTTAGTAAGCTCTTCAATTGTGAATGGAGTATTCAAAAAATCATGTGCGTTTTTGCTTATCCCACCATTGCCGTTCATCTTTTTCTCCTTATGTTTGTTTAATGGAATGATAGTGTGCTGCAAATATTTCAGTCATCTCACAGGGGTCTTCAATACGTCGACTTCCATCAACCATTACTCGTATTTTACATTGTGGAGTTCCTTTTAGTATGCATACTTTCCTCCATATAGTATATGATGAGGTTTGCGGGGTAAAGCTACTTGTAAATTTTCTATAAGAGCTTAATTTTGCTTGCCGAATAGTTCTTCTCGCAATTGCCTTTAATCTTTTATAATTTTAAAAGAGTTCGGACGTTCGGCTTAATTTGAATCTGTTAAGAGCCCTTTTGCTATCCTTTATCACCCTAGCACAGTCTTTATTCCACCATGGTACCGGTAATTTGTTTATTTTTGTAGTGTTAATAGGAGTAGATCTTCTAGCTGCATTGATAATAGAATCGGTGAATTCTTTTACGATTGTGTCTAAATTTTTGCGAGTGGGGTGGTTTCAATCAACGATCTATATTGATCCCAATCAATAACTCTAATATTAAGTCCAGTCGCTGTAGGTAATATGCCAGGTGTGTCAGTGAGTTCACCAAAGTGGGAAAGTGGTCGCTCTCGTGCATATCAGCCACAGTTGTCCATCTCGCCTGTCCAGCCAATGAGGAAGAGTAAAGGCTTAAGTCCAAGTGTGACAATGTGCCCGATAAAGCAGATACAAATATAGGTGATCCTTCATTCATAATTTTGATTGTAACTAAATACATCTCATCTAAGATCAGATCCACTCAGGTGCATGAACATTGAGGTCCCCCATGATGAGTTTGGGATTTGGCAATTGTGAGACGAGAGCTTCTATACTTTTTTTGAATGCTCGCGGAGGGAGACAGATACAAACTACACAATGAAACATTTCTGCCAGATAAATTTGCTCTGACAGCTACTGCTTCAAGCTCTGTTATTATGTTAATCTTTTCTTCGTGTATTTCTGTGCAGATTAAAATAGCTACGCCTCCAGATGAACGTACACTATTTGTCCTGTCTTTTCTTATTATCTTAGAGCCTCGCACTTGAAAAGAGTCGGTAGGTGAAAGTTAGCTTCCTGTAGGAGCATAATCGATGGCTTATTGCAAGTCCCATGACAATACAAAGCTCTTCCTGTTTTCTTTTAAGGCCAATAATATTCCATTGCACTATAATGGTCATTTTAATTATTGTGTAGAGGTTTCTATTTCCATATCACTGCCTGATCTATGCCTTGAGCTTAATTTAGTGTGGTCTTTAGAGTTACCACTGTTGTTCTTCTTGCTTGGTGGTGATGAGCTACTCGACGAGCCAGGCGTTGAATTCCGATAGTTTTCGGAAACGGTCTGCCTCTCTTTACTCTTATTGGACAGACTTGAAAGAGCTTCTCCCCTTCTCTGGGACTGAGATAGGGATGAATGGGGATGGAGGGTAGGAGGATGGCGGGAAAGGGACCGATCTCCCCACCCGAAGCAAACCCGGTCTGGGGAGCGTTTTTGGTGTGAATATGGAGGAGCCTGTAGCCCTCTTGTTGAAACCGAGGTGTTTTCAGTGGAGGTTTTATTCGCAATTGATGAACATCCCGTGTGGAAGTGGATGTTGATGATCTAGATGTTTCCTTCATTTCTTGTTTTTCTATGTTGCAATGAGTCGCGGTGGTGACAAGTTTTTTTAACAGCGTTGGTAAAATTCATTTGAGTATTCCCCAACTGCTGTCTAGCTAAATTCCTAGCCACGAAGTATGACACCTTTTCATGAGTATTTACTTTCTGTATTAAAAGTTCCTCCTTGAATACAGGGTATCCCATGTATCTTGGGAAGTGCTCCTGTCCGCAGTTAACACAGTGAGGCGGTGGGGAATATTCTACTTCTCCATGTGTGTTTTTCCCACAAGAGGGACTGGTAGGAGCATAAGTATAATTCATGGACATGTGACCGAATCTCTAACTTTGATAACAACTCATGGGGTTTGGGATATATTGTCTAACTTTCAGACTTGTAACCTGCCTTGATTTTTCCATGGATGTGATCCTTTCTAAATGTTAGAATGTAGCTATTGGTTGCAACGATCTCTCCATTTTTCTTCGAGACGATGCGCTTTACCGATGTTACTTTCCGTGATGCTAAATTCTCCAGTATCTCCTCGTCTGTACACACAGATAGCTCTCTGCTCGATATAACTCTTTTGCAGAAATTTAGTGTATTAGGTGGGGTAACTGTTACCTGTATACTGTGAAATTTCTTTAGTTTCAGCACTCTCTATGACTGTCTAAAATTTGACACTGTAACCAGTATTGTTCCATTTCTAAATTTTTTTACTGATTGTACTTTTCCCACCGCTGACAGTAATTCTCTATGTATAATAAATGGCGATAAACTTGTCAGTAGATTACCCTCGGATGATATAATAAAATATTTGTCATATTCATCTTACGTATGCCTATTCGGTAATTCATTCTCTTTCCTGGGCCTCTTTAGACCATTATTTTGGGTACCAGTAGTTGTTATCTGCATCCCGGCCTGGTTCCCTACCGTGCTGCCCAATCGACGGCTAACAGTCGAGCGGGGCTTGCGCGACCACCCCTGGCCTCAACCGGTACTGAGGTTCCTGCACCGTAATTTTGTTCTCCAAATTATGTAAATCCGTAGTTTATGAGAGAGAAAATAACATAGAACACATAGGGGACGCTACCAGACGGCACACAACTAGGGCCCCGTGATCGTCACACCCGTACTATGGCGTCAACATTGATTGTCACCTCGCAGTCACAGCCCTTTGGGATTTTGAAGAAATAATAAAATAGAGTAGAATAAAATAAATGAAAACGATAAATGAATAAATCAATAAATAAGTAGAGGACAATGAATAGAGAACAACAAAAGAATGAAAAAGAGACAAGAGAATAGAGGAATTAATAGATAGGGAATAATAAGTGAAGAATAATAAATGGACAATAGTGAATAGAATATATTAAGTGAACATTAATAAATATAAAATAATAAGTAGAACATAATATATGGAGATTTAATAAATAATAAATGGGAATTAAAAAGAGACTACTGGAAGAGAAAACTAGAAGAAAAAATTCACCATTTGATGGAACTGAACTTGGGTGGTACAAAATAAGGATACATTACTCCACATATTCGGTTTTGGCGCATGCGCATATTGGCTTCATTTAATTTTAATGCAGAATAATTGGAATTTGGCGCATGCCTATATGCAGCTTTATTTACTTATTTTTTTAACAGACTTCGAGGTTCTATGTTCGGCTGTATATTTTTTTAATCGTGATTATTAGATTTAATGTAGAATATATTAAGCAGGTAAATAGGTTCAGGAGGTAAATAAAAATTGTAAAATGTTGGAAAAAACTCATTTTATTTAAAAAAGTATTGAATAAAACGAAATAATAAAAATAAAATTAATATATGTCCAGCCGTTCTATTTTTATATAGACATCATGTTACATACCATCATTGTTTTTTATAAATAAAAATACACAAATATGATAAATAATTGACTTAACGTTAAAACTATATGTAAGAAGGGAAATAAACATTGAACATTTTTGAAATAACAAAATTATTAAATAAATGGAATAATAAAAATAATTTCTATATGCCTTTCTATTTTTATAAAACACCATTTTTGAACAATTAACAAGAACCATTTAATAAACGTTATCATAAAAAACACCGAAATCGTTTAGATCAAACACAGCCAATATAGTTATAGAAATCAGTAAAATTTTCCTAAAAACCTCCAAATATTATCGCTACTATTCTTGATCCAGAAACCCCATTAATAAATTGACTACCTCGAGCTTTCGATTAACATATTGCACATTTACTGACCTAAAACGAATGGATGATCGTAGTTTAAAACTGAAAGACATCTCAGTCGAGCATTATTTTTACATAACAATAATTTATTTACATATACTCTTAAATAATAATGCATTGTATCCTGTTAATTAGATGTTCCTTGTCATTAGATCATTAGTGTGTCGTTGATAGTTTTATATTTTTATGTTGATATCTATTCTAGGTCATTGAAAATGATGTGTTATAAATTTCGCAGCTAAAATTCCCACTGTAAATAAAATTGATGCTGTTTGGATTTTATAACTTTTAATAATTTAACCTTATATTCTGCACTTATACTTCCATATTTTAAAACCAATGCGTGTTAGACTACCAATAACACAACAATTTAATTATTATTACTATAGAATTATTAAAGTAACACAAAATCTAAATATCCTAGATTATTTTGTTCTTTTGACTTGATCGACTATACCGATCGACTCGAAAAGAATGGACCGCCATTAGAAAAGGAAGACAATATAGTTTATTCTTCTCTGTGGTTTATTCTATGCAGGAGAGTGAGCATGCGCTACATCCGAAGATGTTGCGGAGGTAGGAGGTAGTGATTATGAGACGACAGTAAAAGACCTCGCCATCCATGTCTAACTAGTTTATATTGGCTAGGAGTGCACATGCGCACTTCTTCTAATTTAACCGGGCAGTTTTCAAAACTCGAGTCCTTTTCTACCACGCCTTTCGTACCACGGTTTTAGTTGTGGTTAGATGTCATTTTTAGGTTAATTTTGTATTTTAGAAATAGATTAGAAAAATACAAAAGGAGAAAAAATTACCATGTCAATGACTGAATATACTTATTTAATTTTATTAAATTATTTAATTTATATTAACTTATATTATTTAATAAGTTATTTCTATGTGCATATGTATATATATATATTAAGGATTTCAAAATAATATAAGCAATTAAATTTCAAATGTAATAAAATTTAAAAGTTAACTAATCACTTTTAATAATTAATAATTAAATACGAATTTAAAAATAAGTATTTATTATTTAAATGTATTTAAAATGTTTATTTTATACCTTTTCAGAAAAAGAAAATAATTTACGGGTATACACTAATATAAAAATCAAAACAATGTTGTGAATTTCTGTCGGAGTTACACAGCAATGAAAATCTAAAAACACATACCTTTTTGGTAAAAAACTGGTTCAAAATATATAGTTAATTTTATCACTTCTTGGAACAAAGTACTGGACATCTAAATGTCTCTGTATCAATGTATGAAAAGCAATTTATTCAGTAACTGCCTAATTTTATAATGCAGATGATTCAATTTCGCAATCCCACCAGTTTCCGGTAAACACATTATTTATATATAAAACACATCTTTTATTAATATTTATTGGAAGCACGCCTATATATAATCACAAAAATAGAAATATAGAGTCGCAAATGATTTTTTAAATTTTTTATATTATATATTATTTATTATATATTATATATTATATATTATATATTATATATTATATATTATACATTATACATTATATATTATATATTATATATTATATATTATATATTATATATTATATATTATATATTATATATTATATATTATATATTATATATTATATATTATATATTATATATTATATATTATATATTATTTATTATATATTACATATTATATATTATATATTATATCTTATATATTATATATTATATATTATATCTTATATATTATATATTATATATTATATATTATATATTATATATTATATATTATATATTATATATTATATATTATATATTATATATTATATATTATATATTATATATTATATATTATATATTATATATTATATATTATATATTATATATTATATATTATATATTATATATTATATATTATATATTATATATTGTATATTATTATATATAAGATCTTCAGGACACTTCTTATGAACGCATACATCAAGTTTGAAGGAAAACATCAAAACAGGAAGATTTATTCTTTGAATTTCAGACTGACCAGATAATATGGACCCAAATAAAAATATTATTGTTAAATATAATTTTAATACTAAGTCTTTCTTTAAAAGATAGATAGATAAATTTTAATGAATTTAAATACATAATATGTGTATATTCATCAAAATTTGGGTTACACAATTATTGAAACCTGCGGTTGTCCAGTCTAAGGAGGAGGACCTTAAGATTCTTGATTCCTGAGTAAAAGTCGATATCTGAAGGTAGAAAGTTAATATAATAAGTCCTGTAGTATCTGGGTGCACCTATACATCTCAAGACTTTTTTCTGGAAAACTTTATTTATATTGTCATTTGCCTTCATGTGGCTTCTTTGCTGTTATGTTTTTATATACCAAAAACCACAGTATCATCAGCAAATATAACTATCGTGATATTTTCGAATTGTCATATATTACATGTGTAGAGTGAGCAAAGAAGTAAGCTTCCTCTTGTTTGACTATAAATTATCTGGCCGTAATGTACGATTTTAATAGTTCAATATGTTATTTCAGTAATAAGTTCTGTAGTTTACATATTAGTAAGCAGTTCTGGTCAACTGTTCAATTTCTTAATAAACCCTGTTTGTTCAGAAGCTGTTGTGTAGGTTTTTTTTATCTTTATAATCGGATTTATTGTTTTCAATACAAGTTTTTTAAATACCTTAGATATTACTAGGAGCAGTGAAACAGATTTTCCAGTGATTTTCCATGATTTGGGATCATAATAATTTCGGCAATATTCTAAACGTCTAGGACATGTTTTAGTGAAAATTCTGTATTAATCAAGTTAGTGAGTTTTATAATTGCCCTTCTTGGTAGTTTTTATAGCAATTATCCTATTATTCAGACATGGCCTGGCGATTTATTTGGATAATATCTACTTTGATAACTTTGATTTGATAACTAACTTTACCTATAACTTAATATAACCGTGCATTTGAGGCTTCACGAGCTCCTAGCACATATATTATTTAGATATGTTTTATAATTGCCTTTCTTGGTAGTTTTTATAGCAATTATCCTATTATTAAGACATGGCCTGGCGATGTATTTGGATAATGTCTAATTTGATAAATTTGATTTGATAACTAACCTAACCTGTACCTCAATATAACCCTGTCTTTGAGACTTTGGGAGCTCCTAGCACATATATTATTCAGATATGGATTAACGTCAAGTAAATTATAATAAAATTCATTAATACTAATAAACAGAATTAGTTAATAAATAAGTTTATAGTTAAATGTTTATGGTATCAGTATATGTATAAGATACAAGTCCAGGAACTGATATGAACTGTAGATCTCACTTGATATATACTTTGATTACCGCTCCACGTCTTATCGAAACTTACAACACATTTTAAAAGTGAATCTAACTGTGATAAGAAATTTCTGTTAGTGTACACTTTTGAAAAATGAATATGTTTTAATAAATACCTGCTCTGAAAGAAAATTGCAAGTTTTGTCTAGTCAATGTAGAGTGAATCTGGTAAGTTTCATTGAGAAAGTCCATGTATATTTTTTCATGCCTATTTCTAAAAAAAATAAATTACATAAAATTTATATTTACCGAGTAACAATTTGAATTAGTTCACTCTTAAACATTTCATCAAAGCTTAATGTATGCATTCCAAGCCATTCCTTAATTGTAGCCTTTGTCTATGCACTTGTTGGGATTAGTACACTGGTTACTCTGCTATGGAGAATTTTCCATAACAACTTATGGTTTCTCCAAGTTCTTCAAAAGCTGATGTTTAAACCATAATTAAAACCTATTATAGTTGATTTTTCTATAATAATCATCCCTAAACTTACAGGAAAACAACTCTTTTTCAGGAATAAACCAACTCTTATTTCCAGCATAAAGAACAATATATTTGCAACGAATTATTAATGTATGTTATGACTAATAAAACCTAATCAATTGTTATTCCGGTGTTTACGTTTTTCCATCAACCCTTGATATGCATTCTGAAATATCCATGTTTCATCTAAATACACAAATTTAAATAGTTAGTCTCCCTTTATTTTATTATCTGCTTTTAAAAATTATCTTATATGCTATAAAAATGTCTGAAAGTTCCATTAGATCTCCTGGTGGATTATATTTACTCCATTTAAATCCTATATTATTCAACAGTGTACGAAGGAATGTCGTACATACCTTGAAGGGCAGCATGTCTTTGAGATTTATATGTAAAGCTTTCGGACTAATAGTTTCCACTGAAATAATTGCATTAAATTATATTTATACTAAAAAAAGTATTTTTATATATTTCATATATTTTATCTCTGAAGTCAAAGTTGTTTTCATGTATGTGATAATGTGAAATATGTGCTTCTTCCAAGTTAGATGTCCGTCAGTATATTCAGTATCTTTCGCTTATTAAAAGACAAAGATCAATAAATAATAAACTATAATTATATGGAACCATTTGAAAGTGATTAGAATTTTCCAAAAAAATAAAAGTCTTAATTAATATTGGGATATTTCGCTTGCCAAGCTTGAAATTTTAAGAAACCTTGAACACATTGAATGTGTGTGTTTCGTCACTATTGAATAAATTAGGGCATACAACAATAATCCCAAGTCAAAAGTGATACCAGTGAATTACAGCAGAGAATATTACATCCAACATAATCATCATCGCCTTTCTTCCTTTTTTATCTCGCTCTAGTCGACTATCGGTCATAAACAAGGCACTACCTTATAATGTTATTATAATCTTCTGTAAATGAATTTTTGACTGATAAACTGAAGAAATGCTATCGAAAACTATAATTTCTTTCTCTCTCCTACACTTAGGTTAGATATTCGAAACAACGGTTTTCAGCTAATCTGTTTCAATACGGAGAATTCAAAATACGACTGAAGACAATTCCGGATATTACGTTATAATGATTTTAACAAATACATTGTTTGTTGTTATAATTGTGCTATTTCGGAAAGCTTCTACTCTGAAGGAAATAGGAAAACATTAAATAAATAATAAATACATAGTGTTTTATTGGATCATTTCCGGTAGATTTTGAAATTGTGTATGACTTTCAAGCTGAACTTAACCGCATCATTAACCACATACGCAGCAGCAGATACAAGCAGATTGGTATTATTTTCTTTTGTACTGTTTTACGTTATCTCATTGTGTTTGTTATTGTACTGATTAACATTTCCGCCTAGATTGTTATAAAATATAAATAAACATGAAACAAATAGTGAATACAGTAGAAATGTAATAAATGTTTAGGATATTTATATGGCTCGCTGAATGGAGGTAAAATGAATGGTTACATTATATAACCTTTATTTATTGGCAAATAAAAATATCGAAAATACAGTAGATAATGGGGATCGGCGCTGGGTTTACCTTAAAATAAATTATATTTGGTACAATTTTTGTTCAATTATTTTATTTAGATTAGAATTTTTTTTAATGTCAAAGCTAAACTGAATTAAAACTCAGAGTTGATGTAGCAACATTGTAACCTTTCGACGTCACAAATATCCACAACGCATTACTAAAAAACTTTGAATAGACTATAGATATAACTGCATTAATTAGTTACTTAATATGAGCATATCGGCTATCTAAACTAAATACATAGCAACATTAAAAACGACAAATTTAAGTATTTAGTCATAAAACTCAGGTTTTATTGATGTTGATGTATGAAAAACAGAATACAAGAAGGCAATTAAGTTATATAGTATAACCAAACAAGTATATTAAAATATAAATCAAATAAAAAATACACAAATGTGTTATATGGTCATTAATATCCGGTCAGCAAAACAAACGTACAACGTCGAATATTATGCTGACCAAGTAATATAACCATATATAACATATACGGCAATAGGCCATATAGCAAATCAGTAGTGTAAACGTTTCGTAAGCATTTCTCACTTCTTGAGCGTTGTCTACCTTCGATGTCTACCGTGCTTCGAAATTCGTGTTTCCCGTTCACGGTACCACAAGAATCAAGTACAGGTGCTTCACTACCGCAAAATTGGCCTGCCAACAGCCACGGCCAAAATCCAGTGCATCATCCAAATCAGATTCTGTAGCCCAAATGACCGATTTCCGTCGAGAATATAACGCAATAACATTGCAGAAAGACGATCATATCAGACACCTCGACGCTCAAATATAGATATTACAAAGCGAATAAGGACCAGCCAAACCGACAATGAATTAAACGATCTCGAAAATTCAGAAACTAAAGCAATCTCCGAGAGCGAAGGAGAGTTCCAACGTGTCGATGAAAAAAAAGGACACAGAAGAATAAAATCGACGACTGATGAAGAATTCCCGATCCTGAATACCAACAAACAAAAAGCCAAGAGACCAGCTGTTGACCAAAATAGGGATGAGTCTGCTTTCATTGCTTTGTCAAGTAGTAATATCGCTGTAGCTACCGCATCTTCTTTCGCTTTTCCATGAATTAATACGACTTAAAACGACGAACCGATGGATTACACCACAATGAATACGAACGACTATACTAGTTCGATTCAAAATAATGATATCCCCGTATCAACCCCAGCTAGCTCCAAAAAAACCCGAGTTCCACACAAACTAAACCAGTAGCATTCTTCCTCTCCACGCCTTATGACTACAGAATGATTATCAACATCCTAAATGACCGCAAATACGGTTACCATACTTTCTGCCCGCCGGAGAAATGACATTTCCGTCCATTATCAAGGCCGTTATAGAGAGCATATCCGTTGCCGAAGTTCGATCCGCACTTGAAGTTTGGATTTAGTCCCATCCATGTCGAACGAGGGAACACCAAGAGGGGAAAACCAATTGCCATCGTGCAAGTGGTCGTATCCCGCGAAGTCGGAGTCGCGTCTCATGCATCAAGTTGTGAAAATACAAGCCCAACGCAGCAATGGCAGGCGCATCCAATGCTTCAACTGACAAATATTCGGCCATTCATCGGCAAATTGCAAAGCTACTCGAGCTTGCGTCAAGTGAGCAGGTAAACACGACTAACGCCAATGTCCTAAAGACAGAAGTTCCCCGTAAAAACGCGCCAACTGTAACGAACCTTACACTGCCAACCACTCGGGATGCAAATGCCGACCAACCTCGAAAACACCTAAACTAAGAAGACCGATCCCTCCTCCCACCCATGTGTGGGGAACTCAGGATAACAGTCGTTTGGCTGCTCCTTCCTCATCGTTACAAACCCGATCTCCACTGGCGAAATACTCTCCTAAGCATCTTAAGAAGATTGAGGAGACCATTTTCAATACCATCAGTACCCAGCTTCTGGAAGAACTACTATCCGGTCCGCCATGGTTACACGACATACAATGTCGACAAGTTGCTTCTCCAGGAAACCTTTCTAAAACCCTCCATCAAGATTCTGAATTATTCGATTTATCGAAACGGCAGAGCCACCGTCGTCAAAAATAACATCAATCAGATCCAACTGTAATTGCAGTTTCTATCAAGTTTTGAATACACCTCCATAGCAATCGAGTCGAATAGCAGGCGAATTCAATTCACACCAATCTATCAAAAAAACGATCGATTTATTGAAGATTGAATGATTATTTTAAGAAAACACTTCCAAATTCATCTGGGGTGATTTTAACGCTCACCATCCACTTCGGAGCACAATCAGACCAAGCACTGCTGGTGCGGGCATCGCCGAGATAATAAATGAGATGGAACTTGGACTAATTACTCCAAGCGAACCAAGTTACTATTCCTCCAATGGACGAACAATAATTGACTTCTTCATTTAACAAAATGCAAACCAATCTTCCGACCTGCAAATACTCCAAGACCTCGATTCTGACCACAGGCACCAGAGAAGGCAGGGACAGGGTTAAAGACAATTTTATTAAACATTCAAATGGTAACTCAAGTCGTAACGAACAAAATTAATTTTTAGGAAAATCTAAAACATCAAATAACTTCTTTAGTACATCCACACATATACAACATAAAATACCATTCCCCAATCAAGCTATTGATGTTAAACCTCGTAATATTAAAACTCACTTCCCATCATCTAAAAATACTTTTGTGTGAAACAGTCACAACTTAAAAAATCAATGTCAATAACCTCAATGCCATGTCAGGCGTAAGTATTATCTCTCGACGTCAACCTCCGCAATCAAATGTCTTCAGAAATCAATATCCTAGAAATAAACCAAAATTCTTGCTAGAAGAATTAACACATGTAGAGAGAAATTTACCCGATGACTTAAATCATATCAGAATCTGTCCGTACCACTTCCCTTATGATGATCAAAACCCTGAAATTTTAGAACATGAATAATTATCAGAACAGATTTATTTCGATGAAAATTACCTTCCAGATATAAATACTGATGAAAATTTTCATTTATTAACCTCAGAAAACTCAGCTACTCAGCTACCAACTAAATTTGTTTCAAATTAATTAACTACTTTATTTAGAGATCAGAAATTATGATTTAAAAATTCTAATTGACAGAGGATATCATGCTTCACTTCTTAGACCATCCGTGAACAATTATTTCCGGAATTAATTCATTCACATGTTACTACCCTAGAAACCTGCACAGGAAATCAAAAAGTCACTTCCAGAACGACAATCCCTTTGTTGTTATGTTTTGGAATTACCACGACCACCGATTTCATACTATATTCATTCCACAACAATTTGAATGGAATCTTCGGTATTAAAGACATCCGTAGACTAAACTTAAATATTGATTTAAAACAGCAACAATTAGAAAATAACTACATGATAATCCCCTTCTATTTTCGAGAAGATTTCGAAAATTATCCGATAAAAATTCCTCCTAATACTATTAAAAGACTCAAAATATGCCCTAAACTCCCTGAAAACTCGAATTGGTTGATACCCCATTTTGAAAATGAAAACCTATAAAAAATGTAAACACCAAAATAAGAAAATAAGACATATTAGATCATTCTCCTTAATAAAATATTTGGACTTTTGCCCCAACGGAACAGTATAATTATACAGATTTAATAGAAAAATAGCATATGACCGTTCGTAGAAATATTAATATTCCCGTTATAAAAATGGAAACACCAAAAAAATATTTCATAATTACATAAATTGAATGTTTAATAGAAAATAAGACATATTAGATATTTACCCATAATAAAATATTTGGAATATTGCCTTAACGTAAGAGTATAATTGTACAAATTTAATAGAAAAACAGAATATTACCGTTCGTGGAAATATTAATATTCCATTATAAAAAATGTAAACACCAAAAAACTATTTCATAATTACATAAATTAAATGTTTAGTAGAAAATAAGTCATATTAGATAATTTCCCTTAATAAGATATTTGGAATTTTGCCCCAACGTAACAGTATAATTATACAGATTTAATAGAAAATAGCATATGACCGTTCGTAGAAATATTAATATTCCCGTTATAAAAAATGGAAACACCAAAAAACTATTTCATAATTACATAAATTAAATGTTTAGTAGAAAATA
This sequence comes from Rhynchophorus ferrugineus, assembly GCF_030347505.1. NCBI lineage: Eukaryota > Metazoa > Arthropoda > Insecta > Coleoptera > Curculionidae > Rhynchophorus > Rhynchophorus ferrugineus. The sequence continues at coordinate 53,448,955 of NW_027472581.1, read as the reverse complement.
AGTCATATTAGATAATTTCCCTTAATAAGATATTTGGAATTTTGCCCCAACGTAACAGTATAATTATACAGATTTAATAGAAAATAGCATATTACCGTTCGTGGAAATATCAATATTCCCGTTATAAAAAATGTAAGCACCAAAAAAATATTTCATAATTACATAAAATGAGTGTTTAATGAAAAATAAGACATAGTAGATCATTCCCCTTAATAAAATATGTGGAATTTTGCCCTAACGGAACAGTATAATTACATAGATTTAATGGAAATACAGCATATTACCGTTCGTAGAAATATTAATATTCCGGTTATAAAAAATGTAAACACCAAAAAAATATTTCATAATTACATAAATTGAGTGTCTAATGAAAAATAAGACATAGTAGATCATTCCCCTTAATAAAATATTTGGAATTTTGCCCCAAAGGAACAGTATAATTATACAGATTTAACAGAAAAATAGCATATTACCGTTCGTGGAAATATTAATATTCCCGTTATAAAAAATGCAAACGCCAAAAAATATTTCATAATTAGATAAATTGAATGTTTAGTAGAAAATAAGTCATATTAGATAATTTCCCTTAATAAGATATTTGGAATTTTGCCCCAACGTAACAGTATAATTATACAGATTTAATAGAAAATAGCATATTACCGTTATAAAAAATGTAAGCACCAAAAAAATATTTCATAATTACTTAAAATGAGTGTTTAATGAAAAATAAGACATAGTAGATCATTCCCCTTAATAAAATATGTGGAATTTTGCCCTAACGGAACAGTATAATTACATAGATTTAATGGAAATACAGCATATTACCGTTCGTAGAAATATCAATATTCCCGTTATAAAAAATGTAAACACCTAAAAAATATTTCAAAATTACATAAATTGAATGTTTAGTTGAAAATAAGTCATATTAGATCATTCCCCTTAATAAGATATTGGGAATTTTGCCCCAATGTAACAGTATAATTATACAGATTTAATAGAAAAATAGCATATTACCTTTCTCGGAAATATTAATATTCCCGTTGTAAAAAATGTAAACACCAAAATAAGAGAATAAGACATATTAGATCATTCTCCTTAATAAAATATTTGGAATTTTGCCCCAACGGAACAGTATAATTATACAGATTTAACAGAAAAATAGCATATTACCGTTCGTGGAAATATTAATATACCCGTTATAAAAAATGTGAACTCTAAAAAATATATCATAATTACATAAATTGAATGTTTAATAGCAAATACGACATATTAGATATTTACCCATAATAAAATATTTGGAATATTGCCCTAACTTAACAGTGTAATTGTACAGATTTAATAGAAAAATAGCATATTACCATTCGTGGAAATATTAATATTAATGTTATAAAAAATGTAAACACCAAAAAAATATTCCATAATTACATAAATTGAATGTTTGTTAGAAAATAAGACATATTAGATCATTCCCCTTAATAAAATATTTGGAATTTTGCCCCAATGTAACAGTATAATTATACAGATTTAATAGAAAAATAGCATATTACCATTCGTGGAAATATTAATATTAATGTTATAAAAAATGTAAACACCAAAAAAATATTCCATAATTACATAAATTGAATGTTTGTTAGAAAATAAGACATATTAGATCATTCCCCTTAATAAAATATTTGGAAATTTGCCCCAATGTAACAGTATAATTATACAGATTTAATAGAAAAATAGCATATTACCATTCGTGGAAATATTAATATTCCCGTTATAAAAAATGTGAACACTAAAAAATTTTCATAATTACATAAATTGAATGTTTAGTAGAAAATAAGACATATAAGATCATACCTGTTAATAAATTGTTTGGAATTTTGCCCTAACGTAACAGTAAAATTATACAGATTTAATAGGAAAATAGCATATTGCCGTTCATGCAAATATTAATATTCCAGTTATAAAAAAGTTCAAACACCAAGAAAATATTTCATAATTACATAAATTGAATGTTTGTTAGAAAATGAGACATATTAGATCATTTCCCTTAATAAAATATTTGTAATTTTACCCCAACGTAACAGTATAATTATACAGATTTAACAGAAAAATAGCATATTACCGTTCGTGGAAACATTAATATTCCCGTTATAAAAAATGCAAACACCAAAAAATATTTCATAATTAGATAAATTGAATGTTTAGTAGAAAATAAGACATATGACATCGTACCCCTTAATAAAATATTTGGAATTGAATAGGAAAATAATATATTACCGTTCGTGGAAATATTAATATTCCAATTATAAAAAATGTAAACACCAAAAAAATATTTCATAATTACATAAATTGAATGTTTAGTAGAAAATAAGACACATTAGATTATTCCTCTTAATAAAATGTTTGGAATTTTCAACCAACGTAACAGTATAATTGTACAGATTTAATAGAAAAATAGCATATTAACATTATTGGAAATATTAATATCCGCGTTATAAAAAATGTACACACTAAAAAAATATTTTATAATAAAATATATTGACTCTCTAATAGAAAATAAGACATATTAATTATTTTGGCTTAATAAAATATTTGGAAACTTGCACCAACCTAACAATATTATTATTCAAATTTAATTTAAAAAAAAGCATATTGCCATTAGTGGAAATATTAATATTCCCGGTATAAAAAAATTTATAGAAAAAAAGACGTAAAATCGGTTTAATAAATATTCAGAAATTTCCACCAACATAACAGTATAACTACTCAGATTATTTTTAAAAAATAGCATATTAACGTTGGTGGAAATATTAATATTCCCGTTATACGAAATGTTAACACCAAAAAAATATTTCATAACTAGATAAGCTCATGTTTTATAGAAAAAAGGGCTATTGGATCTTTCAATTTAATAAAATATTTAGAAATTTGCGCCAACGTAACAGTATAACTAATCAGATTTAACAAAAAAAATGCATATTAACGTTGGTGGAACTATTAATATATCCTTTATAAGAAATGTAAACAGCAAAAAATATTTCATAATTCAATAAGCTGATTTTTTATAGAAAAAAAGACGTGTTTGGTCTTTCCGTTTGATAAAATGTTTAAAAACTTATGCCAACGTAACAATGTAATTATGCAGATTTAATAAAAAATAACATATTACCGTTGGTGGAAATATTAATGTCCCCATTATAAGAAATATAAACACCCAAAAAAAATTTCATAATTAATTACACTGATTTTTTTATAGAAAAAAGAGGTATTGGATCTTTCAGTTTATAAAATATTTTGAATATTTGGGCTAACATAACAGTATAACTAATGCTGATTTAATAAAAAAAGCATATTACTGTTGGTGAAAATATCAATATCCCCGTTATCAAAAATTGTAAACACCAAAAAAAATTTAGTAGAAAAATAGAACCTACCACATCACTTAATAAAATATTTAGAAATTTGGGGCAACGTAACAGTATTGAGATTTAATAGAAAATTAGCATATTACCCTTGGTGGAAGTATTAATATTCATTTTATTAAAAAATTTAAACATCTAAAAAATATTTCCTAATTTATAAATAAAAAAAATATTTTGATTTAATACAAATTAAATATGTACGAGATCTTTGGATTTTATGAAATATTTAGAAATTTGCGCCAACAGGATAAGTATTAAGATTTAATATAATTAATAGCATGTTACCGTTGGTTTACATATTAACATCCCCGATATCAATAAATTTAAACAACATATGTAACACATGGAACATTGTAAGGAACAAGTTTATTAATATATGCGTCATCGACATTTGTGACGTCAAAACCTGGAAATGTTTCATCATTAACTCAAGTTTTAGTTTAGTTTGGGTTTGACATACAAGAAAATTCTAATCTAAATAAAATATTTAAACAAAATTACTGTTATAAAATATAATTTATTTTAACTTAAAAGACTTAAAACATCAATTAAGAACACAGGTTTAATAGTTTGTAGGTTAGAGTTGTTTTATTTACATTGAACTCTGTTCCATACCACCCATGAGGTAGAGTTTCCAGGCACTTTTTATGTAGTGATATCCCCCTGGAGGCCTAATCCACCTAATTAGCCATTGTATATCACAACAATGTATTTTACTTTCATTCGAGAGCATACGTACCCTTTTACTTTTGGTTCTTGTTTTCTTCGATGGTGTGATTACTTGTCAAATCATCTTGGTATCAGTGTATATTTTATTTCTTCTGATACTATCTGTGTACACCATTCTTAATAAAATTAATCACTGAATTCTATCTAAGGCATTTACCAAATCTACAAAACAGTTTTCATTCTCTCCTCATACATTCTAACCTAATTAATGCTCATGTTTAATTCTGAACAATTACAATCATATCTGTGCACCCAAATCTTTCACGCCCTACAATACCATTTTCTACAATTTTATCCTATTAATTATGTGCATAGTTTTAGTTGTTTCCACTCCCATCACAACATGCACAAAATTATCACATATCTTGAGAGTTTCCTTTGGCCATTTTCAGTTTCCGACTGTCTATTCAATCACTAAACTGTTCATTTGTAATATGATCTAAAACATGTTCACGATTCCGCCATTTATCAATTACTTTTTCTGTATGTCTAATCGAGTTCATTCAAACAGAAGGTGTTATGGTTCACAATAGATTTGGATTTTCCGTTTGGATTTGGAGGAAAACAATAATTCTGCTGCAAGAATAAAACCATTCTTATTCCCTGCATGAATAAGAATATATCAGCAATTAATTATTAATAAATATAATGACCAACAAAACCTAATCGAATGCTATTTGTAACTTTTACCTTTTTCCATCATTTTTGTTGTCTTTACACTTTTTTGTTGCTGTCTTGCCAAGAGTGCCCCAATGAACCATTTTGAAATATTTTTTGAAAATTTCATCAAGATACACAAATTCAAATAATCGACTTTTCGACGGTTATCTTTTCTCCATTTAAATCCTATGCCCTGTAAAGGTATATGAAAGGATGTCTTACATCCCTCAAAAAACCGCATGTCCATAACTTTTTTACGTATAATTTCCAGACTAACAATTTTCTCTGAAATAATGTTATTACATTATGTTTATATCGATAAAATAGTTTGTGTACGCACTATTCTTTTACATTTCGTATATTTGATCTCGAATAGAGCCAATATCAAGATGGTCAAGATTCGTATGTAGACGAGTTTTCTTGGGTTACTGTAACGTATTGTTCTTCATTTTGTAAGCGATGTTATTCACAGTACCCACACTAATATTTAGCGCAGCAGCAGCATACTAAAAACATTTCCAATAAAATTGCAGCTACTTATATTATTTATTATTATCAATAATTACCTCCCTAACGGAAATTATAGGCAAACGGGGGCATCCATCATCTCTTTCCTTTTCGAAATATTTTATTTAAGCCGCAGTCAATTTGTGACCCTGACTATCTATTGTCTTCGGAATTTTCTAACTAAATGATATCATATATTACGGAGCAATTTAAAATTTATCTAATTAATCAAACCGCTAAAATGCCGTCTGTAAATAACATTCTTGAAAGCGATAGTGATAAGAGGTTTTAACTCTTACCTATAAATCATTGTGGCTGTATAATTACCCGTAGTTCTTAGATATACTATAATGTTTAAATAAATTATATTTGATAACATTTTTGTTCAATTATTTTATTAAGATTAGAATTTTGTTGTCTGTCAAACCCAAACTGAACATAAACTCAGATTTGATACGGCAACATTGCAACGTTTTGACGTCACATATTTCAATAACGCATATATAAATATACTTCGAATAGACTATATATAGTAGAATATACAATACGTGTACTAGATAGATTAAATAGGGATTTTGTTCATTTTTATTTAGTTATATGAAAGATTATAATGTATATATTTGATCTATCGGTTCGGAAATTTTTCGATATTTTTGTAAAAGGTAGCGATACCTTAATATATATGATAATAAACCTTTAAAATTAAGTACGAATTTAAAATATTTATTAAAGATGAATAAATGGTCTTTTATACTGTTTAAGAAATCTCTTTTTTAAAATAATTTTTTAAATATCGAGAAAATGTCGGTTGACAAAAATATCGATATACCGATAAGTCCACGTCCTAGAACCTAGTTAAATATTCAGTAAATTACTCCGAAGAAAATAATGTGCCGCCCGTGCTCAAATACAGCCGACGCAGTCTCTACAAAGAATTATCGCTTATGTATCCAACTTCCGACGATTACCTGAACCTAACAACAATTCTGAATGATAAGAACTACCCGTATTATTCCCTCTACTCTCCCCAAGAAGAGATTAATTAGTTCGACAATTCGCAATATCTCGAAACCCGTCGCAGTCAACGAGTTTTGGAAAGCCCTCGTTGTATAGAGTTTCTTCTTCAGTTTCATTCAAAATAGAGAGCCGTTCGAAATTGAGATATCTACATTATTCCACTAGTAGTCCTTTACAATGAACGGTAAATCTTAGTAATGTAAGTAAATCTAAAAGTAAGGGGTTACATAAAATTTCATTGCAAGTCCATGGTGCTCTCCGAACAGTTGCTGCGGAGCAATTATGCAGGCATAAAGCTAGCCCAAATGTTGGAAAATATAACTTCAATCAAAACAGTATTCGCACTAAACAGCCCTCACATCATTTTTTGGTCCAGGACTATTTGGTCTAGAAAAATTATCAAACTCAAGGTCTTGGCGGTGCAACGGCAATTCTATATAGGAATGCGGTGAAATACAATCTCTTACTTTCACCCCTCACTGCAAACTTCTAAACAACCTACCTGATAGTCGAGACTGATCACCAACCTTTTACAATCATCGCTCTTATACCAGTAGTGTACCACCGGAGTATAAAGATCATATTACAAAAATCATAGCAACCTCAGCAGGCAACAATACGTCTCGTCTTATGACGCTGAGCGGTGACTTAGGTTTTGGTCTCATCCTACTCAACAAATGTAGAGAAATGTAGAGAATTATGTAGATAAATACAACGTGGTGTTACCCTATTTAGTAGTCCCGTTACCATTTTGATTGCCTATAACTTTACTCAAAGATAGGTAAGTTTGGTTTTCATAAGAAATTTATTTGGCTATTACACTTTTTTTCGTTATGGTTGAGAAATTATATCGGCTAAATGGTGAGCGCGATTCCCTATGTTACTGTCGGCTTTTTATAGGTATTTTTTATGACACCCTGCAACAACTGAAGCTATTCTATATATATAAGCTAATTCCTTCTATTTCGTGATGAATATTTTCTTAAAAATGTTGAATCCTTTGGGGTTTATCCACATCAAATTTTATTTTAAAAAACCCCATAGGAAAAAGTGTTGTGCTGTTAAACCCGGAGATCTGGCTGGCCATGGTAAATCGACACTTCGCGAAATTAGTCTTCGTGGAAAAACGTCATTCAATAATTGAATTGTTAAACGAGCTGTGTGCTGTGGCCCCACCTTGCTGAAACCACATATCCTCTAGTCCTTGCTCTTAGAATTCAGGCACGAGAAAATTTCGAATGATGTCTTGGTACCTTTCAGCAGTAACAGTAACTGCAACACCTTGCTCATTTTCAGAAAATAGGGACCAATGATGTTTTCAACATGAATACCACACTATACAGTTGTTTTTAGTAAATGCAATGATGTTTCATGAATTAATTGAGAATTCTGTGTTCCCCAAAACCGATTCTTCTGTTTATTGACGTGGCCACTGAGATGAAAATGGGCTTTATCGCTCATTATCAATTTAGACGAAAAATCTTCACTTTCACCAGGCAGCCTTAGAATTGCATTACTGTACTCTACTCGTTGATCAAGATCTTTCGATAGCAATTTTTGGATTAATTGAATTTTGTACGGAAACTTTATTAAATCAGTTTTCAAAATTCGTCTTAAACTGCATGCAGAAATGTGTAACTGGAAACCACGTCTCCGAATTGATGTGTCTGGAGACTCTGCAATACTATCGCGCACCAGAACCACATTTTCAGCGCTACGATATGCCCATTATCTTCAAGAACGATGCCTATCTGTTGTTGTACCATACTGTCGAAAATAAGCATGTAAACTATAAATTGTGGTTTTGTAAAGCACTGGACGATTAGAATATTTTTGAGGCAAAAAGGAAAATAATATCGTTGACTTTCTCAACACTCCGTTTCAAATTAATCTGCCACATGAGAAATTTATTCTTATAGAAGTAAAACAAACAATAGTTAAAGAAATAAATGCTAAACAACTCCTGGATTTGACCTAATTACTGGAAGTATCTTAAAAGAGCTCTCAGGAAAGTGCATCAAATAAATAACATTCATATTTGTGCTAAGACTAAATTATTTTACTAGCACTTGGAAAGTGGCTCAAATCATTATGATTCTTAAACGTGGAAAATATTCTCTTATCGTCCTATAAGCCTATTACCTGGAATCTCTAAACTTTTTGAAAAACTATACATTAAGAGACTCAAAATGATCGCAGAAGAGAGAAATATTATTCCAGACCATCAATTTGGCTTCCGTAGTAAACAGCCACAAGAAACCTCCTACTTCATTTTAACAAAGTCAAAGTGTGGTTGAAAACGTAGCGTATCAAAGCAAATGAGGCAAAATCTACCCATGTGACATTCAGCCTTTCTAGAAGAACAGGTCCCCCACTAAAATTGAATAATCATGAACTTCCACAAACAGACAACTTTAAATATCTGGGAATGTATTTCAATCGACGTTTGACATAGAAAAAACATAGAGTGACAAAACGCAAACACCTTGGGCTTAAACTAAACCTAATATGTTGGCTGATAGGGTGTAAACCTAAACTATTCTTAGATAATAAGATTTTGATGTATAAGTCATTACTTGGCCCATTTGGACCTATGGTATTTGGACCCACGGCAGCTATGCAGTTGATCATCATTATGTGAGGAAGGTGTGGCCGAGTCAAATCCATTATGAACCAAGATAAACTATATCCTCTGTACCACTTGTTAACCCACAGGGTATTTTATTGCTTCCTCTTTACATTAAACTTACACGCTCAAACGCAAAGTACCGGATTTACAATACATAATTAAGCTGTATTCAGAATTATTGTACGCAAAAATTAAATGAATATTTGTGGGGCCTCTTAAAACTCGAATGGCTCACGCAAAGTTTACAAAATGTACTACACCTGATGAAGGAGCAGTATGGGCATTGTGGGCAGCATTCTAGGTGTTGCTCACAATCTTCTCGATAAACACAAATCACCGAATCACAAGCACGAAATCGACAATTTCTTACAAAATTACCACGAGACTGGAGTCTCTCAAAATACAATTTTCTGCATTCACATCTTAATTTTGTGTCATTCACTCAATGAGTAAGGAGAGTGACTACGAACTAAACGTTGATTTTTATTTTTACATTGATACTTCGCATTTACACCAATAGATGTCGCTACCCAAAATTCATGTGAGAACCGAATTATTCAGTTTTACGCCAGTTAATCAGTTAATATACTATTAGTCTCTGAAAGTGTCCAAAATGATTCTCATTTCTTTCGTAGTTCCTCTTCAAATAACTGAAAGTTAATAAGTGATATTTAATGTCAAATACTGATCATGTTTATCGATCATTAGAAAAGGCAGCATCTAATATTCGTACTCTTCAACACAGCATCTAACATTTTAGGTAATCTTGATAACTATTTAATATTTAAAACCCATTTTTAAATTTACTAGTTGATTTAAACTTAATAGCAAACTATTTGTTTCAGAAATTAAATATTTTTAATGCTATACAGTAACGTTTTAGTCGACTAAATGACATTAAATCTAATTAACGCAAACTATTATAAAACGTTTAGAAGAGAAAGTGTAAGTATTGCCACGATATCCGCCATAATCATACATCGTAGCTTCAGGCTATAATTTAAAATTGAAACAAAAAAATCAAAATAAAACTATATTAAATAATAGTTCCTATAGCAAAATATATTTATAGAATATTAGTCCGCTATTATTTGGTCAGCAATTCACAGATTTCCAGTTGAACTTGTATATTGCTACAGCTGGATACAGCATCCGACGATATTGATATCTGACTAGCTTCTTTATCTGCCAGTTTTAGTTCGGTCATTGCTAGACATACCTCGTCTTCTGTTCCTTTCATCCAATATTCGTATAATTTCGGTGAATATCCAATAGGACCAATAGAAGAGTTTCTATAGTGAGTTTTAATAAAGTTGCTCTCTTCATCTAAAACAGTTCTGAAAATAAAACAAAATATTTATTAAAAAATATAAGATTAGAAAGATAGTTATAAAGTGATGATTATTATTGGTTTTATAAATAAATATTGTTAAATAAAAGACCAAGAGATCAAGTGACAATTCAATTTATGTTGATAGTTACATAAAAATTTTTCAAACAGATTATATTGTTAAGCAAGACGGTAACTGTTAGTGTATAATGCCATCTGATCTTTCCTCCTCATCCTATTTTTCGCAGTTCCCGTTAAGATATCAATATTCAAGTTTTATCCCATAATTTATTTATTATTTTTGAAGATAGAAGAAGGAATGTAGGTGCGCGTATTGTAGGTGCACTAGATACTAGAGGACTGACTATTTACACCACTATTTTAAACCCCTTTCGTTAAAAAATAGAGACTGTTACTCAAGATATCAAAACAATTGCAAGGATACATGAGAACAGTATATAGGTTGTCCTAAATATATACCTAGATCAAAGTTATTATAGAGACAAATTATAGGCTAGTCAGTAACGACTACTAACAATCATTATCATAATATAACAAGTTTCTTATATTTAGCAAATCAAAACAAAACATGTACAAAACATGAAGGTACATGGGATTAGTGTAATAAAAAAACTTAATTAACATATTACGTTCTACTATAAATTATGAACTATTACAGCCAAGATAATTTTAGACACTGATAAATAAAAACTGTGAAAAATACTAAATAAATGTGTTCGCTAAAATTAAGTGAATACTTTATTTGTTACTTTTGAAACGATATTAAATCGGACAGTGAGTAAAGTGAAAAACATTATTAACGAGCTTATATAATTTTAAGCGGTATTTGCTGATATTTTCAGTTATTCCTGTATCATTGGAATTATTATTATTAAATAGTTATGACAGGTTTGGATAAAAGACGATTAATAATGGCACATCATAACATATCATTTTGATATTAGTCCTTTTGCTCTATTATGAGAGAAACATGATTAATGTGTTGTGTTATATCGCACCATGGTTATACGTGCCCGGTTCAAGAAGAAAAGGTGGTTCTATGTCAGACTGACAGATGTGATGAGTAAGGTGTTTAGACATCGGATTCAGGGGTGTGCAACTGCAATGGTAAGTAGTGGGGCAAAGTTTTGCTGAGTTCAATCATTGGCGGCGCTGACAACGTGAATTTGATTGGTTAGTTTTAAATAGTTGTGTAGAAACCTGTAAGAAAAATACTTTGCTTTGATTGGTCTGCCATTTCGCCTGATTACTTTGTGACGTCACATTTATTGCCCAATAGTATTTAAATAGAAATCAAATTTAACTTTTAAAATTAATTTATTAAAATAAAATCCTATACAAATATACATAAGTGTAAATAATGTAAATATATATAAACAAAAAGCAAAAAAACAATTATGAACTCTATTCTAGGCAAAATTAAAATATCTATAATTCTTCTATAACGCCTTCCCATATTTGTTTAGTGCCATCAATTTTATGGGATCTATTAGAGTTCTAACTTAGCTTGATATATTGAAGGTAAACTTTAAATCCTTCTCTGTTGATATTGCATTAACTTCATTAAACCAAAAATACAATCACAACTCATAATAACTTTTAAAATTTGGTTTTGAAAATCATTGTGGATTGGACAGTTGAAACACTAAAAATGTATGTGCTTTTTAAAGATATTTAGATTTTAGAATATTTCATCTGTGGAACTACTTAATATAGAATGTATACAAATATTGCATGTTGTCTCTTTTTCAGAAGTTTTGTTAAATAGCCTGAAATAAGACTAAAATACAATATTAGACTCTTGTTTTTCTCAGAGCAAAGCTCTCTGGAACTGAAAATATAGACTCAACTGGTGATTTAACAACCTCAAGTGGTACTAGATCTATCGTTAAAAAAGAAAATAAGTTATCTAACATGTTCGTCTTCTGTACAATTCTCCTCGGGAGAATGATGTGAAAATATTGAAGTGATGATGTGCCCTTTTAAAGATTTCTTGAACATACTAGGTGAAGGATGATATTTCTACCTCCATGACCTCTAATAGATCCAACAAAATTCTTTAAGCAATCTTGGTTAAGATTTGTTAAACAAATGTATTTATTTGTAAACTTAGACAAAATAGATTTCGTTAAGGTAATACATCCCCTAAAAGTAGCAATTAAATTTTTAATTGATGGCGCCGTAACAAATATTTTCTTAACAAGGTAATCAAAATAAAATATACAATAGCTCTATTATAAAATTATTGAACACTGATTGTTCTAAAAAGTTAAAGTATTACAAATATTTTAGGGATATTTTACAATTAAAAGTAGTATTTATTACTACTAATTATCCAGTTAACTTAATTATTACCTTCTTGTAAGACTTCTTTATGTAGAGACATCACACTGACAGAATACAAACAACTTCGTAGAATAATTGAATTTTATTACTACTAACATCTTCATAAGGTTTTGATCTTGTGTAAGCAAACAATATATAAACAGACATGTAGTAGATATATAATTTTATATGTACCTGATAATACCAATGTTGGATATGCATTTACCCTAATACCCGTTCGTGAAGGAAGGATAATTCTAAATTTTTCACTAAAATGTCCGTGACAGACACCATGACGTTGATATATTTGCATTGTGGTTTATCCAGATAACTTACTACTATTTACTTGATCAACTCATTTTTGGAAAGGAGCGAGATCATTCTTTGGGAAAGGATGTCTAATTTCCGTAGTAGATTTTTACCCCGGTACACTACATCTTTTACTACACTGCACTGCTTTTACGCATCGTCGTCAATTTTTATATTATTACTCCATAATAATTAATGTAAAACAGAAAATATGCACAACGTAAAATGAAGATTTCTTGATATAAACAAAAACCAAAACCTACAAACAACAAACATAAAAAATGCTTTCCATGTTATTGGCGGCACCAAAAACTAGCCAATTACAATTTGCGATCGTAGCTCTACCGTTGATTGAACTAAATAAAAAATTTCCCCAAGGTCTCCTATACCGTGAAATTTCTATTTATTCTATGATCGGGTTTTGTTTCCTATGCGATATCAACAGTTTATCAAGCGAGACATTAAATTTGTAGCCGCAGTTACTCGGAGCATTCCTTAGAATACTTAGCAAAGTGGAGTTTCTTAGCAAAGTGGAGTTCAGGCCACATAGTAGTTGCAGCTATAAGGTCACAAAAGGTAGATTGGCGATGCTTAAAGACCCCTAGTCATAAGCTATTACAATTAGGAAACATACGTGCTTTGAAAAAAACCCTAGTCCGTGGCATTATTGGCACAAGCATTCACACCTGATTCACAACATAGTCTACAGTAAGTTCTTAGTTTTAGTGGAAATCTTGGAAAATCATTCCATACCCTACATGGAAATTTGGGTAAAACATAACTATTCAGAAGATCTTCAAAACAAACTGGTACAGGCGGCACTAACAAGTAATTTTACTAGAACTATAAATTGTCTAGGATAACAACCCCGTAAATAACTTTGGTATTTTTTAGAAGAGAGCTTTATTTAGCCTGCCTGATACTGAAAACCTTCAAATGATGAAATAATAAAACAAAGGATAAAATATTATGATAAGCAACTGGAAATTCGAATTGGAAAATTGTTACAAAATTTTTTTTAACAAAATCATGTTTTAAATATATACTTACCTTTTTAAGGAATCTGTACAACGTTTATATAGAGTTGGATTATCCCTAAAAATAAAAATACAGTATCAATTATTTCATAAGCAAATCTTATTTTTTTTACATTTACAATTTTTTTATTTATATAAACATAACAAAGTTCAAAACAGTTTTTATATATATAGAATATTTTAATCAAACTAAAATATTAATATTTTAAATAATTTAACAAAATATTAAGTAATTTAAAAAATTGCCTTATTAAAACCACTATCTAGTAAGCAATGCATAGTAGATGGTACGTTTAAGGATCAATAACAAGGAATTTACTACGGTCGATAAAGATAAGTGGATAAATATATAAATAATTGTAATTTTTTATTTTTTTATTAACCTCTTGGAACGTCAACAATCTGCCCGTGGTTATGGGTTCTATATACGTAATATGGGGCATCGACGATGACTCGCAACACTTTATTCTGGAACCTCTGGAGGATATCTATATTAGATTTGCTAGTAGTATCCCACAGTTCAATACCATAGATCCAGATGGACCTAAATATTGACTTATACAGCAAAACCTTCTTATCTAATGATAATTTAGATTTACATCCTATCAGCTAATACATTTGGTTTAGTTCAAGTCCAAGCTGTTTGCGTTTTGTCGCTATATGTTTTTTCCAAGTCAGACGTCGATCAGAATGCATTCCTATGGTAATATATAAATATACAAATATTGATCGGCTTATTAAACGTCGATTAAAAATTATTATAAGTATATAAAGTTGGTTATAATGATAATAGATTGCTGAATATCTTATATCTAATTATTAAAGCACTTTAAACTCACTGTTCGATAGCTTCTTCGTCGTAGCTATATATACAGTTCACTGACGAATCATAGAATCCGTCAACGGTATCATAACACCCTTCAGGAATTTTCACAGTAGGCTGTCGATTAGTGAGAAATTCTTTGTTTCCTCCTCTCAAGCTCGTATTAAATTCAATCTGGAATCTAGTATATATAAAATCAATTAAATATTGTTGAATTAAATCTCAAAAGAAAATAATTAACCTTCTATCAGGCATTTTACAATATAGCCAGGGTTCCTTATATTTCAACCCATCAGCAAAGTAAAATAACTTAGATATAAGTTTTCCATGTTTCCAGAGACCTTTCAATTTGTGACCCATAGGATATGTTATGGTGCCTTTACCATGAAATTGTCCATCTTTGAAATAGCCCACGTAAACTGCACCTTTAAGTGAAAAATTTAATTGGTTCATGATAAATATTTAAAATAATTCAGTGATAATTGCAACTAACCATGAGGAAAAGTATATGTTCCATATCCAGCTATACCGATACTATCCCAACAGCCTTCGTAGGTACTACCAGTTACAAAATGGGCTTCAGGTTTTTCATATTGCAAAAAACCTATATGACTTTCTACAAATTATATTATATCATCGTACATCTCGCAAATAATACTTATTAATTGAATAATGTCAAAAAGCATTTAAAAGATAATAGTTCTTAGAAAATATGAAGGTAGCGTAATTCGTTTAATCATATCTCTGTATTATATCTGTATTAATCATATTTTAATTCTTACTTCGGTAAAGCTTTCAACTTAAGTGTACTGAACGTTTAAATGAACCACAGTATGATAATTGATCTACCGTTTTCGTTCTGTGAATTTTGATATTAAAAATCATTGAAAAGGTAAATAAAATGTTTAAACATAAGGAGGCAGACTGACAACATTTATGGATATGACGAAGGCGCTAGGCAAACGCGTTATTCTTTAATTATAATTACATCTGGTAAAAGTATTGATAACGTATTAGAAATGGCACAGTCGCTGGAATTTTGTAATGCATTTTTATGTTCCTGTTCTATAATATGTTGAAACTTATATACCTCCACTGTCTCCTTTTTTTCTTTTCCTGGTAGGTGAGATTCGTTTGTGAAGACCAACTTTTTCCCAGTCAGGGGTAAGTGTAGGACGAATCTGAGAAAAATTGTTCCCAGAAACTGACATTGATGTTTTTCTTACCTGAGTTTTCAATTTTTTATAATAAACTTTACTTATAGCTTATGTCAAAGTCATCCTATAAAATAAATTAGTTAAAAATTAAAGTTCTTATAGTGGAAATTATTATTGTCTGTTATACATATAGATAATCGGATGAAAGCGCCTATAAACTGACAGCACCATGTCTAATTTTGCATAAATAAATTTGTTGCGTGTTGCGTGTGACTAGTTGCCTTGAGATAAAAAATTGAATGAAAGAATGCGCATGATCGTGTTAAAGCCATCCGGTTCCTCTTGATTCATTTGATGCTATGGCTTTTACCGAGTTGTTTGTAAGGTATAAGCAGCAACCCTATTGAATCCAGTATTTTAACTGCCCCCCATCTTCAAGAAACCTATTCTACAAAATCTGTTCTAATTGTTATATAACTGATAATATTCGAAACTATTTTAGAAATATTATTTTAAAATATTTAAAGCCGAACAATCTATTTTCATGACACAATGTATTTTTTTACATTATTAAATGTATTGTATATTTTCTCCATAACCTATACTGGTAATTTAATAGAGAGAACACATAATAGACGTACCCGGAGAAAGGTCTCACAGAATTTAGTAACTAGATGATACAATAATCACAATTTGGTGAATTTTATTGGTTAGTTTAAATTTTAGTAAAGAAAATATTTTGTTGTAAAGATAATTGATATAAACTATATTGATATATATGTATATATATATATATATATATATATATATATATATATATATATGTGTATATATATATATATATATATATATATATAAAATAAGAAATAAATATATATAGAAAATATATAGAAAAATAAAAATATATAGAAAATAAAAGAATATACAAAAAACAACTTTATTTATATTTACTTGGTGCCAAATTAATTGGTTTTATTAGGGTATTATATGATATTTTTATGTTCTTATATTGAAAACAACAAAGATTTTGCCTTTCCCGCTTATATTTAGATCTTACAGACCTATATCATTACCCAAAAAATCGTTAAATATTGTAAAATGAAAGATATTTTAAATTTATATTTTTGTATATCTGTTTATTATCGACACAACAGAGTCCAGAAATACAACAAAAAGGTAGCTTAAAATGTTATAAACGGTTTAACAAAACAGTTTTCATCGAGTTGTTAAGTGGGGTATGAGATACTGCGTTTCCTTTATAAAGTCAACGTAAACAAAAACTGCATGTACTTTATTTTTAATATACTTGTTTACTTTATTTTAATATACACTTATATATCATATACTGTATTAATATAATTAAATAGATTAAAATGTTATACAATTTTATTGTTTGCAACGCCATAACAATTACATAAAATTTTCAAAATAGTTGAAGAAATGTTCAAGAATATCGCAATATGACATGAACTAAATAAATGATGTACCCTTGACGCGTTGCGATAGAAAGATCATATAATAACAGGTGGGGCAAAAGTGCCGCTACCATTTTGTGACGTTTAGCTCAGTTTAGCTTTAACCATTGTGGTGCGTAGACGTCCAAATTTTATTATGGATAAATATACACCACAAGAACGAGCAGAAATAGTGACAATATTAACATAATCGTTCCATTATTGCCACTCAACGGAAATTGCGTTAAAACTATCCTAATCGTCCAGTGCCTCACAAAACCACAATTTATCATTTAAATGCGAATTTTGGACAGTACGGTAGTGCTGTCGGCAGACATGCCTCGTTCTGGAAGACGACGGACGTTTCGTAACGCTGAAAATGTGCTTCTGGTGGGCGATAGATAGAGTCTCCAGAAACACCAATTCAAAGACGTGGTTCCCAGTTACACATTTCTGCACGCAGTTTAAGGCAAATTTTGAAAACTGATTTGGAAATGTTCCTGTACAAAATTCAGTTAGTCCAAGAACTTCTACCGAGAGATCCTGGTCAACGAATTGAGTACAGTAATGCTAATAAGTAATGACAATGAACAATGAAGCTCATTTTTGTTCCCAATGGCCACGTCAATAAACAGAACAGTCGGTTTTGGGAAACACAGAAACCTCAGTTAATTCATGAAACATCATTGCATCCACTAAAAGCAACTGTATTTGTGTGGTATTCATGCTCGAAACATCATTGGTCCATATTTTTTGAAAATGACCAAGGTGTTGCTACAATAACAGCAACACCTTGGTTTCTGGTTTGGTACTGCTAAACGGTACCAAGACATGATTCGAAATTTTCTTGTTCCTGAGATGGAAGAGCAAGGACTAGTGGACATGGGATTTCAGCAAGATGGGGCCACAGCACATACAGTTCATTCAACAATTCAATTATTGAATGAATTTTTTCACGAAGACTAATCTCTCGAAGTAGCGATTTTGCATGGCCAGCCAGATTTCTGGATTTAACAGCACCAGACTTTTTCTTATGGGGTTTCTTAAAATCAAAAGTTTATGTGAATAATCCCTAAATGATTGAACATCTTATAGACCATATTTGTCACGAGCCGAAAGTTGCATAGCGAATCGCGGTCACCATTTAGCCGATAGAATTTTTCAATCATAACGAAAAAAAAATGTAAACACCAAATAAAATGCATATGAAAACCAAACTTACTTATCTTTTCTTTGAGCAAAATTATAGGTAATCAAAAAGGTAGCGAGACTTTTGACACGTTGCATACTGCGACTGCTCATTCGAGCTTTGGTA
The DNA here is from genome assembly GCF_030347505.1 of Rhynchophorus ferrugineus. Taxonomy (NCBI): domain Eukaryota; kingdom Metazoa; phylum Arthropoda; class Insecta; order Coleoptera; family Curculionidae; genus Rhynchophorus; species Rhynchophorus ferrugineus. The sequence continues at coordinate 53,430,229 of NW_027472581.1, read as the reverse complement.
GTGTATTCTTCACAAATCATGAAACGTTTTGCAACAATACGTCTTTCAATTGACTTCGATAGGCATTGCAATAGCAGTTCGGTTTTAGAAGCTCATAATGCACTACATTCTCCTGCTTCCACACACTTTTACACTTTATACAGAAAACTTTTCTCTTTTTGTCTGATAACAAAGAAACCGCGATGTTGACATCTTGAGGTAATTCGTATATTAGCCATTTTCCTCCTTTTATATATTTTTGATCACATGTAAACGCCTGAAAACAGTTGATTCATCAAATGCTAAAGTGTCTGAAACTTCTTTGAGAATTTGAGCTCGGGTTTCGTGTAATAAGGCGTTTTTTTTTGTCAAATGACCTCAAAATCTGATATGACGGAGCAGCTTCACCGTAAGTGTCTGAAAATGTTTGATGTTGTTCAGCAGCAGATTTCTTTAAAAAAAAAAGCAAAAGTAAAGAATGTCAAATATGAAATTTGGGCGTGCTATGATTATGTTATTTTATGTAAAAAATATCAAAAACAATGGTTTAATGCTAAAGTTATTGAGGTTAATAATAATTTCAACATTATTATTTAAAACGATGATGACATATTTCTAATTTAAATATATTAATATCAAAAAAGTTAGCAACTAAAGAATTTTTGAAGGCGCTTTTTTGAAAACGCTTAAAACGTAGTGCATTATTATTATTATCTATTTATATATTATAAACCCATCAGCCTCCTGGACTGTTATTTAGGGTCTGTTTACAGATATACAAAATACACCACATTTACATAAGTTAAAGTATACAATATTATACAAGTATAGAATGCAAAGAACAATATAAATACATGGTCGGAATATAAAAACACTTAAATGTGTAAAATAAAATATACATATTGCAATATGACAAGTAAAATATGAATACAGAATATATGAATGCTACAATACAATGGTCGCATATCCCATGATACTGATAAGGATACAAGATACAAAAAATGTAAACGAACATGCATGATATTACATACTTGCACACTATTATATTTCTAGTGGTAGTCATGTTACGGTTAGAAAAGTAATCAGCTTGTCCAGGTACCCTAACTAAGACACTGGTCCATCGTCTCTTCTAGGTTGACCAACCGTCTTTGCGAATTGTATCTTCGGCATTCGATTAGTATGTGTTTGATAAACAGCGAGGAACCACATTTTGCGCACAGTGGTGGCCTTTATCCGTTAATGAAAAATTCATGGGTCAGTTTGCAGTGAGCAATTCTGAGTAAGAGAGTAAGCTTAAGTTGCGGCTGCTGCTGTTAGTAGTGTAAAGGTCATGATAATACTCTTTTTTCACCTACCATAGCTTGTTGTTTTCTATTAGATCTCTTAGACCATATGAGTTAGTCTAGATGTCTAAAGATTCTAGTACAGTGGTGCTTCATATTTCTACTACAGAAGAAGAAATTTTCCGTAAGTGTTCCCTCCCTCAGCTTGGCTAAGTAATCCGCTCTTTCATTTTCAATGATCCCAGAGTGTGAAGGGAGTTTTACCGCTCTTTTCCAATTTAGTACATTAATATAATTTTTCTGTTATACTCAAATGCACTGTATCCGATACTAATATATCCACATCTCAAGTCAACTTAAATGAATTAGCAAACTAAGTAACAACAGATTTATCAGAAAAACAGTTGCGATAGTTAATAAATAATCAAACAAATATTAATGAATTATATAAACCAAGTTAAATTACACTTAACGCTCGTCCAAATGTAATGGTGTATTAAAATAAAATGCATATCATGGTGAAATTATACAAATATTTTAGAGATTTTTGAGTTATAGATAGACAAATAAGCAAAAGTCTTAAGGAGTTAAATTTAGAAGTGATCGGTGCAAAGAGAAATGCTAATTTATTGTCTCGCTGTTAACTGTTTTCCGATCTCTCAATTTGCTCACCTACAATGGAAGGTTTTGCACACTCTGTCATTTAGATAAAATCTGTAAATTCAATATTTATCTGTCTGAGCATATTCAATATTATAATAGCGTATGGATATATCCTAAATTTGTATCCGTTTACATTTCTACTCAATTCTTCTCGAGAAAAGAAAGCAAAGTAGTAAATTTTCATATAATTTTAATAATTGACTGAATTAAGTGCAAAAGATTTTTTAATTATTATTTGTATTATTTGTATCTACTAGACTAAGTGTTAAATATATGACTTGTCACGATACAAGAGCCAGTATAGAAAGGAGGAAGAAAAGTTAGTAGAGGGCGCTGTGACTTGTATCGAGTGGGTATAAATTACGAGGGATCAAAATAAAGTTTCTCTTTTGTTCCAAGGCCATAAGTGGTGTATTAATTCCGTCCCGTCCCGAATCGTCAGTGATTCGTAAGAGGTTATGGGCCCATAATTCTCGGTGTAAATGAGAAGTAGTAGGGTGACGACGGAGAGTGCAGGGGAATGGAGATTAGAAAAAAAAAGTGTTTGGTTCGGTATAGTATATATATAGTTATATATACATGAAGGAAAGAGGAAGTAACAAGATGGCTGTATGCAACAGACGGAGATTAATTTCGAAGCACTAGAGCACTCAAAGATCAATGACCATCAGAAGGAACACCAGAAAACTAGAAAAATGTGATCTTGAGTTATAAGTAGGATGGAAGAAAACATTGTAGTCAATGTAGTAAATAGTGGTGCAGTGGTTAAGAGTTTGGAAGGTCAACCACGTGTATATTATACAAGGATCAGTGAAGCACTAGTAAACTAGTAATATGAGATCCAACAGAATTATAAGTAGGATAGAAGAAAGATAAAGAAACATTGTAATCAATGTAGCAATTAGGAATGTAGACGAGTTTAGAAAGTCAACCATGTGAAAGTTGCAAGGACCAGAGAAGTATTGAAAACTAGGAACATGGGGTCCAACCTAATTATCGGTAGGATAAAAAAACATTGTAATCAATGTAGCAATTAGGAATATAGACGAGTTTAGAAAGTCAACCATGTGTAAGTTGCAAGGACCAGAGAAGTATTGGAAACTAGAGAAAGGGGTTGAACAGAATTACAGGTAGAATGAAAAGCTATCGAACCCAATGAAGAATAATTTTTAATTTGTGAGGATGGAGAATAGTTATTTTGAGTTTAGTTACAAAATATTAGAATTTTGATATAAATATTAATTCTATTGGTGAAGAAGATAGATAAACCTTGTTCTATGTGCGTAGAAGCTAGAGACAAGAATAAGTGCAATTGAAGAATTAATTTATTCAGATATTTATAGGCTAATAAACCCAATATCTGAAGATGGAGGAAGATAATTTGTAAATGAAAAAAAAATAGATCTAGATATTTATATCAGGAAATCGGAGGATTTAATTTTGAAACGAGAAACTATAAATTAAATTGAGCATTGTATGGATTGAGAAATTCACCTAAAGATTGGAACACGAAATGAGATAATGTTCATCTTGTTATATTCATTGATGGCTCATTATGAAAAGGGCGGTAAGAATAAATAGTGAATTTAATGGAAAGTCTTTATGAAGAAGAATAGTTTATTGGAATGGAAAGAGAGAAGATAGTAGAGATTAAAGATTCATCAAAACATATAATTTGACTGCTTGAGGAATTCTAGGGTACTAGAATATATAGAAGATTAAAAGGCATATAAGTTTCGTTAGTTACAAAATCACTTCTAAACAGACCAATTTGGTAAGCCAATGGAAGTAAACTTCAATATGGATAATAGTGAAGAAATAATTAAAGATATACTGTTTAGAAAATATATAGAGAGACCAATATAAGGTGAGCAGATAAAATTCCAAAGAAGAATCTGTGAGTGAACGGATGCATATAATTTTGCAACCGGAAGAAGAGATCAAGAGTTTGAGTGATGATGAAAAAAAGGCATTCAAGAGCACATAGACAGTTCTGGGTTATATTAAAAAGATTCTGATTTCGAGTTGGAAATGGAGTTATAATGATTTTGATAGTAATGGAAATAATAAACATATTAGGATTTGATAATGATGAATCTGGTCTAGATGACAAGAAGAATAAAACAAAAGGAACTGTGAAGAATGTTAAAAGAGAAGAAAAAAACAAACGTGAACACCCATTAATAATTGATTTGGAATATAGAGATAAAGAACAGAATAAAGCTCATAAAAGCAGAATAATGTTAGTGAATGATTTTAGTTGAAGGTAATAAGTGAAGGTGATAAAGTTAGAAAACTGGAGAAAACAAAATTCAGTACAATATTAGAAGCAGACTGCAGTGGTGAACAATTAGTTATGATACCTCAGTGATACCAGAAGACTATGGCCATGTAAGGCAGAAGTGGACTTGAAGGAACAATTTAAGAAGACGGCAGTGGTGACCAATTAGTTAGGATACCAGAAAGCCATGGACTAATGTAAGGCGGAAATGGACTTGAAGGAGCAAGTTATGAAGAATGGTATGGTAGTCAACTAGGAAGTCTTAAGGGATTCATGCCATTTGATAAAAGCATCCCAGAGGCATGGAAGAAATTCAATCGAAGAAATATACATGTGCATGTTTGGCATCTCAAGAACAAACTATAAAATCGATATTAAGTTGGACAGTGTTGTGGCGACTATTTCTAAAATTGTTCAAAGAGAGAATTGTTTGTTAAAGTAGAAAATTGACTGTTACCTTTGTTTATCACACAATTGTGTAGATGCATGTGATTAAATTATTAATTAAAGTTAAAATTCTCCCTATGTAGAAATAGAATAGTTCCAAGTTCGAAAATTTGTATGTACAATGTAATAGTTTTGTTCTGGCAATTTAAATGTACTTTTGTAATCTTTGTTTACGGTCTTAATTAGGTTAAGTTATATTGTACATTTAAATTGAAGGGGAGTGTTAAATATATGACTTGTCTCGATATAAGAGCCCGTATAGAAAGGAGGAAGAAAAGTTAGTAGAGGGCGCTGTGACTTGTATCGAGTGGGTATAAATTACGAGGGATCAAAATAAAATTTCTCTTTTGTTCCAAGGCCATAAGTGGTGTATTAATTCCGTCCCGTCCCGAATCGTCAGTGATTCGTAAGACTAAGATCATCTACAAGGTTTGCATTACATTAATAATCCAATTTGTACATCGCACAAATAAATTACACATCGCTTAATAAAAATATTTTTTCCAAGAAAGAATTGGTGTGATTGAAGAATATGGAAAGAGAAAAAGTCAAAGGGAGCTAAATATAGTGAATAGGCTGAGTAATGAAACAATTAGTACGAATATATTTTTCTTCTATAAGCCGTGTCTTTTTCCATGAATGTTTAGACTTAGTTGATCAAAATGTTTACAATAATAATGTAAGTTTACTATTTTGATAGTATTTTACTAGTTGACTGTATTCCACGAATAAATCATCTAAGAACACATACGTTTCCTGCCTTTTCAGGATAGCTGAATAGGGCACCGCTGAATTATACGCCTTAAAATATGTGTCTACACAACCATACAAAAAATGGCTCATCTTTTCAAACTCCTACAGTTCGCTGGATTGTTTCCTTGAACGGAAGTACAGTTATCCACTAGAATATAAATCCCTAAGTCTGCTGCAATCACTTTTGCTGACTGGTCATTTGCTGCTGCTAGTGTGAAAAAATAATAATGTTGTTGTATGGTCTGCCTCCTGACTGCATGAAGTTGAAGGCACATGTTCCTCCATTTGTATGTAATCGATATAGACACATAATACAATTTTAAGTATTGAGGTATCTCTATTTCGAAAAAACTGTACTTAGGTTTTACAATATTTAGGTTGCAACTGCATCTTTGTTAAGCAATAGTCTATCACATTTGGGTCTATAATCTTCTAGTCTAAAATGAAAAGAGCAAACTCTTATAAGCATATATAAATACTGCTGGGAGTGCCGCTTAAATTTGTCATTGTTTACCGTATCAATTTATAGCTTAAAGCAAAACTTTTGGGCAAACTGTGCATTCTGATACGAGTAGAACCTTCACATGCTGGAATAGAACTCTTTTGTTTAGTTTTCACATTTAAATCAATCTTTTTACAAGAACTACTGAAAAAAAATATAAAAATGCTAAAAATATTGAAATTTTAATAACAATATAACAATAATAGTTATTTTAAACTTGAATGAACACACAAAATAAACAGACAGTATATTAATGTTTTGCGAATGAACGATACGACAAAATAGACAGATTTTAATGTTTTGTAAACGCTACACGCTACATTTTATAACATTTGAAATCGAAAGAAAGAAATCTGTAATATTTTTATCAGCGGCCCTCTGGTGGCATGGTAGTACACTGAAATAATAGTTACGAGTGTGCCCATGTAAGTGGCATACTTCTATGTGGCATTGGAAATTGATTATTATCATAAAATTTAACTCATATAAATCGTTCCCTTAACTCTTAATAATCATATTTCGTCTTCGTATCCTTCAACTGCTTACCACTTCCTGTCATTTATATCCAAATTTTAACCTGTATACACTTTATCATACATTTTACTTTAATTTATTATATGTATTTTATTTACACATATAAACATCTGTGTTTGTCTACGTCCTTTGTATAGAATGCCCTGTTTTAAGCGCAAAAGCACTTAACAAAAAAGTTGAACCCACTTCAAAAAATAAATAAGGAACTTATTGAAAAATTAAAAATAATCAAATTTAGATTTTCAATACACAAAAAAAACTAAATAAATATGAACAAAAAACTTATTTAACCTACCTAGCCCAGCAACAAATTAGATTTGCTTTGTTCGTAATTTAATATTGTGTATATGTCACAAAATTTTATAAAAAATTTATATTGTTTGGGCTCGGCACGGACTTCAAAGTGATCAGTTGGTAGTAGTTAATAATAATATTGTAAATAGACAAATAGGTGTGGTAAGTATTAAGCTAAATTGTGTGTATATAATAGAATATAGAGTACGTGTAGTAGATAGGTTAAATACGTTTTTTGTTTATTTTTATTTAGTTATTAATTTTTTTGTGCTAAAAATCTATGTTTTTTGGTGAGTTCCTTATTTATTTTTTCGGTCGAAGTCGATTCAATTTTTTTGTTAAAATTATATTATTTTTCTCCTTTTACTGTTAGATATTTACTCAATAAATTACGCAGTTATTTTATTAAATATTACAATGAATAGCCTAAGTAAAATTATAGACCGTATGAGGAAAAATAAGAATAAAGAAACAATGATTGAAAATAAGGAACGCGTCAGGTTAACGCCTAGCCTAGGTGATTTGACAAAATTTCCAACTAAACTACAACAAAGACAGTTGCTGTCCTATTGGGAATCGAACCCGTAACCTCCGTGTGTGAGCATAACGCTCTAACTGTTACACCATAGAAACAGTTGCCTGCAATATTTCTACGATACGGTTGGTATTTAAAAAGCAAACTGAACGGCTTTTACACTGAGCTACTTCTGATTTTTCGTCAACAGATCAGTTCAGCAATAACATTATACGCAAATATCTAATTATTTTAAATAATAAATTATGTGAAAACATTGTATGTGCTTTTGAAATTTGACGGTTTTACTCCTTCGAATAATAAAATAATTTTGAGAATCCGTCTATAGTTAACGGAGAAATCGACAAACTTTAAAAACAATATACAGCCGAACATCGAACCTCCTCGTTTGTTGAAACTAGTTAATAATTGAGAAATGACGACAAATTCGCCGAAGGCGACATAAAATATATTTAATACAATATTCACAAAATTATGAGGATAGACTTTTCAAAGCCAACATGTAAAACGGTAGAAAATGTAAAATGTAATTAGTTATCTAATACTGTAAATAAACAGATATATATATATATATATATATATATATATATATATATCGAGAGTAGCGTATCGAAAGCGTGCCTGACCTTAGAAACACATAGGAAATGCGAATCTTAAGGTATTTATGGTTATTTATCGAGTCAAGAAAATCACTATTGAATTTTATTCCTAGAAAAAATTGCAAATCAGATTGCAAGAATAACAATCTACTATCTCAGTCCAAATTATTTAAGGAAGGAGCAATGAGGGATAAAATGCGGTGTATTCGTCTAAATCCATTCGTCTAAACCACAGTATTCACACAGTCTTTATACAAGTCTTCACGAGCTTTCAAGAACATTTAAATACCTGGCTAAAGAAGCGCAGAGTTGGTCCCAATAACAGTATGAAGGTTGTCGTCACTAACCATATATAACCATATATATGAGAATGGAGGGTGGGCACGTGGTTTTTATAATAAAACTACTGGATTCTATTATGGTTTATTCGAGAAACCAGCTCAGAAGATCATTCAATTGCCCTTTAATTAGGACTCTTCCTTCTTCCTCAAGCCATACTCGTACCAAGACTGCCCTGATTTGGCGGCCGCTCAACATTATTAGGTGTGGGGAGGGGATCTCCATATTTCTTGAAATATTCAAAAGAGGCCGCATCCCAACTGCTTACGGCCAATAAACGGCGTATGTTCACATATATATATATATATATATATATATATATATATATATATATATATATATATATATATATATAACCAACCTCTTTGAGAGACTTTAAGAAACTATATTATTTCCAATCAAAGCGCCGGCCTTTATATCCAAAAAGTGTACATCTCAGCATTCCCATCACCCGGTCCCGATACCATGTCCGCCTCGATTAGCGAATAAGTCATCAGGTGCCCTCTACGTAATTCCTCAAGAATGTCGTTCTGTATTTTCTTATATTCGGTCATTCTGAACTCGGTTCTGTCCTCGGAACTGTAAAAGCATAACATATATCAGTTTTGGACACGACAATCTAATTATGTATATTTCGTCAAATCAAATAAATGAAACTACATAAAATAAATGCTCAAAAGTCAACCATTGGAACGGTTTCAAAATTCCAATCAAATTCTAGACAACTACTAAAACCATACTACCGAAACCCTGACCATCTTTCTCCGTTTGCCCATCTTGAATCATCATTCAGTTATTTTCAACATTTCCTTTTATAAATACCAAATATTTCAGTTGTATTGACTGCAAATGCCTCAATGACAGTTATGCCTGCACCTGCAAGGCATTCATCGATTCTGGGCTAGAGATTCATATACCCAAGCCCATCTTGACTCTATTCGCATGACTTTCATCGGTTCTACCTAGCTCGTGTTGAGTTCCTGCTCATCAATGACTACTTGTCTCACATTGGTATAACACCCATCTGATCACCCAGGTCCCATACACAATTATCATACTATCATTCGTAATTCTTGCTTCCTGAATGCTGTTAATCTCGCACTCGCTGAACATACATTAGCCTCACAAATTATCATTTTCAAATTCACATTTTCTTTGCGAAGATCGTTTATCACTCTCAAAGCCACTTCAAATTATTGTTCGTAAATGCGATTAGCCTTTACCCAATATTCAAAATAGAGAGTGACTCAGTTGAACACAGTGTTTTAATTACCCAAACACCTTCACCCAATCGATTTTACAAAATCGGTTCTAAAAATATATTTTTCACACCTTAATGATATAACCTTAATAAACGCCTTAACAGTGATTTATAGTGATTGTTTAAAGTGGTGTTTAGTGTGTAAACGACGCAAACTAGAATCCATGAGGCGAAAAAGGTAATACAAAGGAATATTATTAAAACACTATTGTTTTAGATCAATCGCCACAAGGGCAGTTTGATTATTAATTAGCAATTAGCCATAAACACGAAAATAACATAATGTAAACAAATATCGGCGCATACCTAAACCACAAAATGGCGCCGAAATAGATGAAACGTAAACAAAGGATGGATGTAAGAATTTAAATCATTTTAATTACACTGCAGCATGAAAAGGGAACTCTCCTTAAATTCTGAAAAGGAAATGTTCAATAAAAATTCGGCGTGGCGAATTAGTTCTAGGTAATAGGCGACGTAAATTGATTGTCCACCCCTGAGCACAATGGCACAGGACCGGATCTGGTAAAATAATTTTTTTTATTTATTTTTCTTTTACAAGCGACAACGTTTTCAAGTGCATTAGACGTACTTTCTATTTATTACAGGAAGTAGATAAATTTGAAAATTATATTTTTTCTGATTCATCTGTTTTTTTCCACAAGGGTTCTTATGCAAATCGATAGACATGACGATGAGGTACACCAGCAAGTCGGCATGATGTAGAACAGCGAATTAGCTGTCTACATAGAGAGCAATAACCTACGATACAACAACTCGCAACTAGCAGGCCACAGACATGGTCAACTACACTAGTTCGCTATAGTGAAAGACAAAACCAGGTATATCAACAAGATTGGCGCCACCTAGCAATCCTGCACGATGAGAGACAGAAAGGGGTACATCAACAGGACGGGCGCCAACTAGGCCTGCATCATAAGAAACAGTACGAGGTACACCAACGAGAGGGATTCACCACGAGTTCGCAAACTTAGTATCAGGTATGTAAACAGGATCGATCTGGGGAGCCATGACAAACGATCCGCCAACCTGGGTGTTCTACGACATGAGCGTCGCCAACTTAGCGGCAGCAACACGCGAGCCGCCTATTTGAAGGGTCCCGTCCCGCCAATCTGGGGGACCACGACAAGTCTGCCGCCCACTTGGGGAATCCATGAAAGAGTCCAACCAATTTGGGGAGTTTGCTATATGCGTACCACCAATCCAAGGGTCCACGACATGCATGACGCCTACCAGACGATCGTGCCGCCTACTTAGGAGTATACAATCAGCATGCAGCCTCTTCGAGGGGCCCACAACAAGCATGCCGCCTACGTGACGGGCATGCGACCAGCATGCGGTCTACCTGGGGTCTGCAGTCAGCGTGCAGCCTCTTCGAGGAGCCCACAACATGCATGCCTCCTATCTGACGGGCGTGCAACTAGCGTGCCGTCTACCTGGGGTCCGCAATCACCGGGCAGGCTATTCAAGGACCCTGCAACCTGCTTGCCGCCTACCTGACGGTCGCACCACAGGTGTGACGTCAACCCGAGAAATCCACAACGAGCCGCCCACCAAAGGGGGGGCACAACGAGCGTTCCGTCAACCTGGAAGGTCCACAATGAGCTGCCCACCAACCTAAAAGGTCCACAAAGAGCTGCCCATCAACCTGTAGTGGGGGGTCCACAATGAGCTGCCCAACAACATGGCGGATCCACAATGAGCTGGCCGTCAACCTGAAGGATCCACAACGAGCTGGCCGTCAACCTGAGGGGGCCACAACGAGCGTTCCATCAACCAGGAAGGTCCATTAAATTAAGTCCATTAAACAGGGGCCACGCAGCCATGGCCGACAGCAGCAGTTAGAACAATCATATTGAGGTCTACAATCAGACCACCATCACAGAGGCATCCGCACCAATACAGATAGTTTATCAAGCCACAACTACAATGAGTATTAACATCTAGGTTAACAAGACGAACATCTACAGAACCGCCAAGCAGACCCTCCAGCGCGAACACGCACAGCCAAGCAAACCAGTTGAATATCTGCAGTCAGGCCACCAACATGGAGGGAGCATCATTCATTACAACCAGATGAATGTCTGCAGTCAGGCTACCAACACGGGGCCAACAGCACGCACGGCAATCAGATAGACATTTGAAATCAGGGCATTATTAGAGCATTATTAGCTTCCAGGCCGACAAGATAGTTGTCTGCAATTAGACCACTAACATCGAGAACAGCCATGCTAACCTAATGGGCGTTTGCAATCAGACTGCCATCATTAGGAGGAAACCAGTAGCTGTCGCCTACTAGACAACTGGCCACAAACAGGTTGCCATGTTGACAAATAAGCGTCTAAAAGGGGTACACCAAAATGTATGTTAACAATCAGGTGGTAATAAGGTTAAGGTAACCAAACCAAACCAAACCAGCTATCAAGATTATGAAGAATAGTAGATAAGCCGCTGCAAGGTGACTGTCAACAAAGGAGCCATCAAGAGAAAGAACGATTAACAAAATTTCAGCAATAAGCAAATATACAGCCAATAAGGTTTATATCAAAGTAGTGATGAAAGTAATAATTAATCAGTATCAAAATTAGTAAACAAAACCTCACCAAATACACATGCTGCCAATATGGTGGATGTCGTCAAACAGTCAAGTACAATAAAAGTAGTAATCATAGAAAATAAAGTAGTGTAGCGAATTGAGGCATGTCGAATTTTACATCGTGGAATAACGGTCTACAAAATACCCAGAAATATAATCCCAGATGTTGAACACGGGCGGGGTGCCAATTGGAACCCGACACCGAATAGCTGGCGGCAACCCCGAGACGTTTATCTGGGATATTACTGAAGGGTATTTCGGTCATTCAGTGCTCAACCCTCGTTCGGTTAAGACGTGCCACCATCGACTGCCCAAGCCTCGTCAACAGGTAACTCCGCTGCCATCCTTTTTATCTTTGTATTTTTCTCATTTTTTATATTGTCAATAAATAACGGTCACATCATGTAAACACCACTGTTTCATTTCGATTTACCTCCATTCACCGAGCCACATCATTTACCCTAAAGTGGTGACCCCGACGTGATCTTTCGGAAAATTGGGTTTGGACTCGTGAATGGAGGGTACGTAGAAAATGGTGTATTTTACGTGACCGTTATATTTTTTTTGTTTCAAAATTTTAAACATTTTTAATTCGATTCCTTTTCAATTTTACCTTCAAGATTCATTTTCATTTTATTCCGATTAATTTCATTATTTCCAATTAACGTTTTAAAATTTTTTTTTGTCAAAATTTTTATTTCACAATCTTTTGGAATATTTTTACATCACTGCTTAATCATCACCGTCTCGGCTAAACATTTCTTTCGGCGCTATGTTTAAATCATAATGTCTTCCTTCGCTCGCCGTCTCCGTCATAATGGCAGATATTTTGATTTAAAAGGCTTTGGGCAGCTTCGGTCGGATACCGTCGTTATTTGTTTTTTTTTTCTGAATTAACCTAACGTATGTGACTACGGATTAGTCACAGAGCAGCTCCAGAAGCTAGGTACCGATTGCAGTCACCGTAGACTCGTTATGTCTTCGCCGAAGTACCAGAATTGCTAACGTCTCGTCGTCGAAGAAAATAAGCTACCACGTCGTCGAACAGTCGATCCTCCCACAGCGTCGATTACGGGAGCCTTGTCTGAAGAATAGCTTGTTTTCAACGTCGTCGATGGACCACATTCAAGTGCCAAAGCGACGATGATGCAACGGTATCTGTAGGACCGGAAGATATCAACAGCCGTACCAGATCACAACCGTACCAACCACCACCGTTTCTAACTATCATATTTTTTCAAAGCCCATTTTACACAGCACATTTTGTTTGGTATATGTTTTTTTTTTGTATTTGATATTTTTTGCAAACATTTTTGTATTTTTGTTGAAGTAATTTTATGTAAAATTCTGGCAGGGGAGTATTGTAGCGAATTGAGGCATGTCGAATTTTACATCGTGGAATAACGGTCTACAAAATACCCAGAAATATAATCCCAGATGTTGAACACGGGCGGGGTGCCAATTGGAACCCGACACCGAATAGCTGGCGGCAACCCCGAGACGTTTATCTGGGATATTACTGAAGGGTATTTCGGTCATTCAGTGCTCAACCCTCGTTCGGTTAAGACGTGCCACCATCGACTGCCCAAGCCTCGTCAACAGGTAACTCCGCTGCCATCCTTTTTATCTTTGTATTTTTCTCATTTTTTATATTGTCAATAAATAACGGTCACATCATGTAAACACCACTGTTTCATTTCGATTTACCTCCATTCACCGAGCCACATCATTTACCCTAAAGTAGTAATCAAACAATAACATAAATAGTAAACCAAACCCCTAAAATTACACATGCGGCCAATATGGCGAATGTCAACACACAGTCTATCAATAAGCAAAAATTCAACAAACGGACCACCACAATATGGACATAAGCAAACAGGCTGTTCAGAAACAAAATCAATCAGTAGTTACAAAGTCAACCATGTAGTCAGTAAAAGACGTCAACAATGGCCAGGTTTTAGAAGCAAGTCAGTAGCAATCACAATCATTAAGTACTACCAGTACATAAAATTGATGTAAGTAAGATAGACATCCAATTAATGTACACAAAATTAGTAAGGTGAGAGAATACTAGAAAACATTGGTTTGGTAGTATAAGTAGTAAATCCACATAAGTTTGGATTAAAGCTAATTAATATTTTGTTTCGAGTACATTATTATAGAAAAGCAGATAGAGATTAGGAAATAACACATCGGCTGATATGCAAAAGTTACATGAACACACGAAAAGAACGAACCAACAGCATTCACACAGAAGCAGACCTATTGGAATAATATTTTTGAGGATCTTCTCACGGAAAACAGCAAATTATTCCACAGTAAACTTTGTAAGGTGCACATAGGGGTAAACTAACCATTGTTATTAAATCAGCCAAAATTAGTATACAATAACGCAAAAATTAGGAATCCAGATATCTTTAACATCCAAGATTACTATTTTAAATTCCATATCAAAATTAGAAAGAATAGACTTTATTAATTTCAAACAAGATTTAAATAATTTGCATTCAACAAACATACCAATTATGACGATTCAACTTAAAAACAAACGTAATTCATTAAAATACATAATTAATAGGATAATCTGATTGGTCGCTAAATAATTTAAGCAAAATTATGTAATAAAGTTATAGGATAAATTATGTTAAATAATAATGTTGCTATATTTCAAATTAAATGTAAATTTCATTTTTGTTTAAATTTAATTAATAGAAGCTCAATTGTAGCATATTGATAATATTTCCTATAAACACTATGTATTTTTGGGTAATATCAATACATTTTAATTAGTATAATACATTCTGAGAATTTTTAACCCTCAGACAAAAGAAATGTTATAAAGTGCAAGATTATAAAATTTTCAGACAAAAGAAATGTTATAAAGTGCAAGATTATAAAATTTTCAGACAACATTGTACTGTTGTAATAACATTCTACACAAAATTTTAAAGTTGACTAATTTTAATTCAAAGTTAGGATTGACAACAGATCATATCAATGTGTGAATAGTTTGAAAAGGCTTCTAATGGATACTTTAGTTCAGAAAATTTAAAATGCTTTGGGAATAAAATCAATATGGTAGTCTAACTTAATAATAATCTTGAATAGGACTATTGATATTGAAAATATAGCAATTGTGTAGTTTATATTTTGTTACAAATATATAAAATAGCAAATGATTAAAATAACATATTTTCTTTAATGGAATATACTCACATTTCATTTGTCAAATTATCTATAAATTAATTAAATAAGTTGAATAATTGAGAATTACCCAAAACAAAAAGTTTTATAACTTGAATTTATTTAATGTAAGCTAATCCAGATTCTTTTAATTTTGGTGATTTCTTGAAATGTAATATTATATAGTTAACATAAAAAAGATAGCAGAACAACCTTCTTAAATCTAATGAATGTGCCAATTGTAGTTGCATGAATTTTGTATTTAGATATGGTTTGAGATTATTATCAATTTAGAGCCTGTATATTTGAAAGATCTGATGCATTATTTTAACCTGAATTAACAACTTTCTGTTCGAGAAATCACCTACTTCATAGGTAAACACTTACACTAGGGACATAAGGTAAAATTGCAATTATAAATTTAAAAATTGTTGTATATACATACATTCAATATATTTCTGATTGACATGAAGGCACCATAACATTAACTTATAAAACTTTTGTTAAAAGTCAGCAACTAATCACAGAGTAAATTAACTTTTAAACCCAAATACAAGAATGTATGTATTTTAATGAATACAAAGAATATAAAATAAATCTATTAAATTTAGTTAGAATTGAAAAATGATCAAAATATAAATGAAGTAATGAAATACATGAACAAGAATAGTATGAAAGTAAAATTCAACAAAAGTTTGCAGAAAAACAATAAGGATATACAGTTTATAGTTGGGCAAAGTAAATAATTAGTATACAAGGCAAACATGTTATAAAATATGGCAGTAAATGTAATTGAAATAATATTTAGTTGGAAAGCAAAAAACAAAACAAGAAATATAGTTTTGGAGATGGAAGTAGAAGTTGAGAATATAAAGGTGCAAAGTTATTAAACAATGTGAAAATTGGCAAAGTAATTATTTCAACTAAATAGTTTAGACTATTGTTGGGCGTAAAGTTCTAAATATCAAATTCAAAAGGATATAAATTTATAAGGTTCGTTAGAAAAATAGCAGAAGAAGCACATAACAGAAGCACCAGGCCATTCAGAGAAGTTAATATGGAGTCTAGCAGTTGAACCTCACCGAAAGCATTGACTGCAGTTCAGCCAAAAAGTATAAAATAGAGTTCACAGAAGGTATAAAACAAACTGCATGGAAGGTATAAAATGAAACAATGAAGAAAGAAATCATCAAGATAAAACATTTTAATAGATCATATAGTAAAGACTATGTTTGCATTATAGAAAGACCAAAACCACCAACTACAATGTTCCAAGAGCAGCCGGAGTGAAGTCTTGCGAGGACGCTGCAAAGTCAGGATGGCCGAATGTTGGATATATAAATAATTGGGTGGGTGCACCTACATCTGACGTCATCATGTATATATGGTTGCATAGTCGATATTAAAGTAGTTTCCTGTAAATTATAATAAACGCTACGGCGCATGCTCGTACTAATGCCATCCCGGACACGACGAATATCCCGCCATCTTGATTCATTCTGTGTTGGGGCTTTTACCGAGATGTTTGTCGAAATAAATAGAGAGTGACTCAGTTCAATCCAGTGTTTTAATTGCCCAAACACCTTCACCAAATCGATTTTACAAAATCGGTTCTAACAATATATTCATCGCACCTTAATGTTATAACTTTAATCAAACATCTCAGCCAAGACACTTGCCTATAGTCAATGTCAAATTATTTTCATTCTTATATCAAATCAGTTAAACACATAAACCCGTTTTTAACCTTTGAAAAATCTTCTTTCACAAATATTTAACCAAATTCAGAAAACAAATCAATTAGAGGAAATGATTTACATTCTATTTCGTTTTTACTCCAACAAATCCAGGTCAGAAACATTTCATTTGTTCTTTCTTTAGCAACGGCAAATAACATATAGTTTCTTCTTCATTCTGAGGACAACAGCTTATCAGTTATTCCCTCTATATATTATTTTTCGATCACAAGTAATCGATATTACTTTTATATACAATCGACCCGTTCGAATTAGGCTGATTTTCATTTTCGTAGCTTCATGTTAAACTTGGTCCACAGAGCACGTTGGTATCTCAGAACACACAGAGAAGTCTTTCACAGCGATGCTTCTCAAAATCGATATTTGCAATGTTTATTTCAACGATATCGTGTTCTCTAATTTCAAAACATTCAAAATCTTAAACACGTACTATATCAATTTTAAATTGTAACGTGTTGGATATATAAATAATTGGGTGGTTGCGCCTACATCTGACGTCCTCTGACGATGTATATATGGTTGCTTAGTCGTTATTAAAGTAGTTTCCTGTAGATTATAATAAACGTTACGGCGCATGCTCGTACAAATGCCATCCGGACAAGATGAAGATCCCGCCATCTTGATTCATTCTGTGTTGGGGCTTTCTGTGAGATGTTTGTCGAAATAAATAGTGAGTGACTCAGTTGAATCCAGTGTTTTAATTGCACAAACACCTTCACCAAATCAATTCTACAAAATCGGTTCTAACAAATCAGAAGTGGGATAAAGAACAACGCGTGCACAATGATTTATAGTGATTGTTTAAAGTAGTGTTTAGTATGTAAACGACACAAACTAGAATCTATGAGGCGAACAAGGTAATACCAAGGAATATTATAAAAATATTATTGTTTTAGATCAATCACCACAAGGGCAGTTTGATTATTAATTAGTAATTAGCCATAAATACGAAAATAACATAATGTAAACAAACATCGGCGCATACCCAAGCCGCAAAATGGCGCCGAAATGGATGAAACGTAAACAAAGGGATGCAGGTATGAATTTAAAACATTTTAATTACACTGCAGCATGAAAAGGGAATTTCATTACATTCTGAAAAAGAAATGTTGAATAAAAATTCGGTGTGGCGAATTAGTTCTAGGTAATAGGTGACACAAATTGATTGTCCGCCCCTGAATACAATGGCACAGGACCGGATCTGGTAAAATAATTTTTTTATTTATTTTTTTTTACAAGCGACAACGTTTTCAAATGCAACAGACGCACTTTCTATTTATTACAGGGAGTAAATAAATTTGAAAATTATATTTTTTCTGATTCATCTGTTTTTTTTTGCCACAAGGGTTCTAGAGCAAATCGATAGACATGACAATGAGGTACACTAGCAAGTCGGCAAGATGTAGAACAGCGAATTAGCTGTCTACATAGGGAGCAATAACCTGTGATACAACAACTCGCAACTAGAAGGCCACAGACATGGTGAATTACACTAGTTCGCTATAGTGAAAAACAACACCAGGTATATCAACAAGATTGACTACACCTAGCAGTCCTGCACGATGAGAGACAGCAAGGGGTATATCAACAGGACGGGCGCCAACTAGGCCTGCCTCATGAGAGACAGTACGAGGTACACCAACGAGAGGAGTGCCACTGGGAGTTCACCACGAGTTCGCAGACTTAGTATCAGGTATGTAAACAAGATCGACGTCAATCTGGAGAGCCACGATAAACGACCCACCAAACTGGGTGTTCCACGACATGAGCCTCGCCAACTTAGCGGCCGCAACAGCGAGCCGCCTGTTTCAAGGTTCCCGTCCCGCCAGCCTGGGGGACCACAACAAGTTTGCCGCCCACTTGGGGAAGCCATGAAAGAGTCCAAACAATTTGGGTAGTTCGCTATATGCGTACCACCAATCCAAGGGTCCATGACATGCATGCCGCCTACCTGACGGGGGTGCAACCAGCGTGCTGCCTACCTGGGGTCCACAATCACCGTGCAGGCTATACAAGGACCCTGCAACCTGCTTGCCGCCTACCTGACACAATGAGCGTCCCGCCAACCTGGGGACCACAACGGGCAGTCCATTAAACAGGGGCCACGCAGCAGAAGTGCAGCCAACCAAGAGGGCCACACGTACGAAGCACCAACCTTGTGGAGCCATCGCAGACCAGCGGCCCATCCAAGTGACTCAGCGAGAAAGCTTGCAGCAGGTACATACCTATGTGGGGTACGGCAACGAGATGAACAACAACTAGAGTCACCAATGTAAGAGACAACAAATTAACCGCCATTATGAAGGGTACTAACCAAACAGGGACAGCCAATCGTCCACCATCATCAGAGACGTTTCTATGAAGGTCTACAAAAAGGCTGCCTGCAAGAGGGGGGTCAACCAACTTGTTGCCACCACGAGTGACGTTCCATGAACATCTACAACCAGGCTGCTAGCAAGAGGGGCCAACTAACGAGTGACCATCACGAGCGACGTTTCTATGAACGTCTACAACCAGACTGCCAGCGCAAGAAGGGCCAACCAACCGGTGGCCATCGCAAACGACGTTTCTATGAGCGTCTACAATCATACTGCTAGCAAATTGGGGCCAACCAACCGGTGGTCACCACGAGAGACGTTGAACTTCTACAGCCAGGTCTCCACTACGGACGACAATAGCAGTCACGACATTGACATGAATGTCGGCAGCCAGTCCTCCATCACAGGGGATGCATGCAGTCAGACGAGCAAGAAGTTTGTCCGCCATCAGTCCAGCGAACACGCACAACCAAGCGAACTAGTTGAATATCTGCACTCAGGCTAGCGACATGGGGGCAGCATCATTCATTACAAACAGATGAATATCTGCAGTCAGGCTAACAACACGGGGCCAACAGCACGCACGGCAATCAGATAGGCATTTGAAATCAGGGCATTATTAGAGTGAGTATTAGCTTCCAGGCCGACAAGATAGTTGTCTGCAATTAGACCTCTAACATCGAGAACAGCAGCAACAGCCATGCCAATCTAATGGGCGTTTGCAATCAGACTGCAACTAGGGGGAAACCAGTAGCTGTCCCCAACTAGACACCTGGCCATAACCAGGTTGCCATGTTGACAAATAAGCGTCAACCAAGTGGTAATATAGTCAAGGTCAACAAACCAGCTATCAAGTTTATGAGGAATAGTAGACAAACAGCTAGCAAAGTCGTTTTCAACAAACGAGCTATCAAGATGAAGAACTATTAACAACATTTCAGTAAATATACAGCCAATAAGGTTTATATCAAAGTAGTGATGAAAGTATTAATTAAGTACAATATCAAAATTAGTAAACAAAACCTCATTAAATACACATGCTACCAATATGGTGGACGTCATCAAACAGCCAAGCACAATAAAAGTCGCAATCATAGAAAATCAAGTAGTAATGAAACAGTAACAAAAATAGTAAATAAAACCTCTAGAATTACACATGTGCCAATATGGGGAACATCAATACACAGGCTGTTAATAAGCAAAAATTCAACAAACGGACCACCACAAGGTGGACATAAACAAACAGGCTGTTCAGAAACAAAATCAAGTAGTTACAAAGTAAATCATGTAGTCAGTAAAAGACGTCAACAATAGCTAGGTTTTAGAAGCAAGTCAGTAGCAAGCACAAGCATTAAGTATTACCAGTACACAAAATTGACGCAAGTAAGATAGACATCCTATTAATGTACACAAAATTAGTTCGGTAAGAGAATACTAGAAAACATTGGTTTGGTAGTATAAGTAGTAAATCCACACGGATTTAAGCTAATTAATATTCTGTTTCGAGTACATTATTATACAAAAGCAGATAGAGGTTATGAAATAACACATCGGCTGTTATGTAAAAGTTGGACATGGACACAAGAAAAGAAGGAACAAACAGCATTCACACAGAAGCAGACCTATGGGAAGAATATTTTTGAAGATCTTCTAACGGAAAACAGCAAATTATTCCACAGTCAGTAAACTTTGTAAGATGCACAAGGGGTAAAATAACTATTGTTATTAAATCAGCCAAAATTAGTATACAATAATGCAAAAATTAGGAATCGAGATATCTTTAACATCCAAGATTACTATTTTAAATTAATTAATAAACTTTATTAATGTCAAACAAGATTTAAATAATTTGGAAACAACAAACATTAAAATTAAAATACATAATTAAAAGGATGATTAGTCGCTAAATAATTTCAGCAAATTAGGTAATCCAGTTATAGGATAAATTATGTTAAATAATAATGTTGCTATATATCAAGTTAAATCTAAATTTAATTTTTGTTTAAATTTAATTAACAGAAGCTCAATTGTAGCATAATGTTAGAACCGATTGTGTAGAATAGATTTGGTGAAGGTGCTGGGCAATTAAAACACTGGATTCAACTTAGTCACTCTCTATTTATTTCGACAAGCATCTCGGTCAAAGCCCCAACACAGAATGAATCAAGATGGCGGGATCTTCATCCTGCAGGGATGGTATTAGTACGAGCATGCGCCGCAGCGTTTATTATAATTTAGAGGAAACTACTTTAATATCGACTATGCAACCATATATACATCATCAGAGTACTTCAGATGTAGGCGCATCGACCATCCTGACTTCCCAGCGTCCTCTCAAGGCTTCACTCCGGCTGCTCTTGAAACATTGTAGTTTGTGGTTTTCGTCTTTCTATAATGGAAACATAGTCTTCCTTCATCGTTTCATTTTGTACCTTCCATGCGGTTTGTTTTATAGCCTCTGTGAAGTTAATTTTACACTTTTTGGCTGAACTGCAGTCAATGCCTTCGGTGAGGTTCAAGTGCTAGACTTTATTTTAACTTCTCTGAATGCCCAGGTGCATTATGTGGTTCTTCTTCTGCGATTTTTCTAACGAACCCTATCATTTATATCCTTTTGCATTTGATATTAAGAATTTTACATCCAACAATAGTCTAAACTATTTACTTGAAATAATTACTTTGCGAATTTTCACATTGTTTAATAACTTTGCACCTTTATATTCTCAAGTTCTACTTCCCCAAAACTGTATTTCTTGTTTCGATTTTTGTTTTCCAACTAAATATTATTTTAATTACATTTACTGCAGTATTTTATAACATTTTGAAACTTTATAACCAATGAAACTATCCAAAAACTACAATATTTTCCTTTTCAATGTTCACCTCAACTGAACAATCAAACTCATGTTTGCTGTATACTTATTATTTACTTTACCCAACGATAAACTGCTTATACTTATTGTTGTTCTGCAAACCTTTGTTGTATTTTACTTTCACACTATTCTTATTCATGTATTTCATTACTTAATTTCTATTTTGATCATTTATTGCCTTTTAACTAAATGTATATATCTGCCTATTTACTGGTCTGATTTCATATGGCTATTGTTCTTCATCACTATGTTCTTAATAGATTTATTTTATATTCCATGTATTCATTAAAACATATACATTCTTGTATTTGCGTTTATATTTAATTTATTCTCTAATTAGTTGCTGACTTTTAACAAAAGTTCTATATGTTATTGATATGCTGCCTTCATTTCGATCATTATATTGAATGTATGTATATACACCAATTTTTAAATTTATAATTCCAATTTTATCTTATGTCCTTAGTGTAAGCGTTTACCTATGATTATATCCATGTCTAGAGAATTATTGACGAAAATAAGTGATTTCTCGAACAGAAAGTTGTTAATTCAGGTTAAAATCATGCATCAGATCTTTCAAAGATTCAACCTATAAATTGATAATAATCTCAAGCCATATCTAAATACAAAATTCATGCAACTACAATTGGCACATTCATTAGATTTAAGAAGGTTGTTCTGCTATCTTTTTTATGTTAATTATATAATATTCCATTTCAGGAAATCACCAAAATTAAAAGAATTCGTATTAGCTTACATTAAATAAATTCAAGTTATAAATCTTTTTGTTCTGTTTATTTCTCAATTATTTAACTTATTTAATTAATTTATAGATAATTTGACAAATGAAATGTGAGTATATTACTTTAAAGAAAATATTTTATTTTAATCATTTGCTATTTTATATATTTGTAACAAACTATACAATTGCTGTAGTTTCAATATCTATCTATAATATCTAGTCCTATTCAAGATTATTATTAAATTAGACTATCATTTTATTCTCAAAATATTTTAAATTTTCAATTTTATGTAGAATGTTATTACAGCAGTACAACGTAGTCTGAAAATTATATAATCTTGCACTTTATAACATTTCTTTCGTCTGAGAGTTAAAAATCTGTTTATTAACGTTTATTTTAAAATTCTCAGAATGTATTATACTAATTAAAATGTATTGATATTACCCAAAAATACATAGTGTTTATAGGAAATATTATCATTATGCTACAACTGAGCTTCTATTAATTAAATTTAAACAAAAATGAAATTTACATTTAATTTGAAATATAGCAATATTATTATTTAACATAATTTATCCTATAACTTTATTACCTAATTTTGCTTAAATTATTTAGCGACCAATCAGATTATCCTATTAATTATGTATTTTAATGAATTATGTTTGTTTTTAAATTGAATCGTCATAATTGGTATGTTTTTTTGATTGCAAATTATTTAAATCTTGTTTGAAATTAATAAAGTCTATTCTTTCTAATTTTGACATGGAATTTAAAATAGTAATCTTGGATGTTAAAGATGTCTCGATTTCTAATTTTTTGTTATTATATACTAATTTTGGCTGAATTATTAACTACAGTTACTTTACCCCTATGTTCATCTTACAAACTTTACTGAATGTGGAATAATTTGCTATTTTCCGATAAAAGATCTTCAAAAATATTTTCCCATAGGTCTGCTTCTGTGTAATGTAAATTGTTAGTTCCTTCTTTTCTTGTGTCCATGTAACTTTTGCATAACAGCCGATGTGTTATTTCCTAACCTCTATGTGCTTTTCTATAATAATGTACTCGAAACAAAATACTAATTAGCTTTAATCCATGTGGATTTACAACTTATACTACCAAACAAATGTTTTCTAGTATTCTCTCACCTTACTAATTTTGTGTACTGTGTACATTAATAGGATGTCTATCTTACTTGCATCAATTTTGTGTACTGGTAATACTTAATGCTTGTGCTTGCTACTGACTTGCTTTTAAAACCTGGCCATGGTTGACGTCTTTTACTGACTACATGATTGACTTTGTAACTACTTGATTTTGTTTCTGAACAGCCTGTTTGTTTATGTCTATATTGTGGTGGCCTGTTTGTTGAATTTTTGCTTATTGATAGCCTGTGAATTTACATTCGCCATATTGGCAATATGTATAATTCTAGAGGTTTTGTTTACTATTTTTGTTACTGTTTGATTACTACTTGATTTTCTATGATTGCGACTTTTATTGTGCTTGACTGTTTGATGACATCCACCATATTGGCAGCATGTATTGAGGTTTTGTTTACTAATTTTGATACTGCTTAATTACTACTTTCATCACTACTTTGATATAAACATTATTGGCTGTATATTTACTTGTTAATAGTTCTTCATCTTGATGGCCCGTTTGTTAACAACCATCTTGCTAGCGGCTTGCCTAGTATTCTTCATAATCTTGATAGTTGGTTTGTTGACCTTTGCCTTATTACCACCTGGTTGTTAACATACATTTTGCTGTACCCCTTTTAGATGCTTATTTGTCAACATGGCAACCTGTTTGTAGCCAGTTCTCTAGTTGGCGACAACTACTGGTTTTCCCCTAATGATTGCAGTCTAATTGCAAACGCCCATTAGGTTGGCATGGCTGTTGCTGCTCTTCTCGATGTTAGTGGTCTAATTGCAAACAACTATTTTGTCGGCCTGGAATCTAATACTCACTCTAATAATGCCCTGATTTCAAGTGTCTATCTGATTGCCGTGCGTGCTGTTAGCCCTGTGTTGGTAGCCTGACTGCAGACATTCATCTGGTTGTAATGAATGATGCTGCCCCCATGTTGGTGGACTGACTGCAGATATTCAACTAGCTCGCTTGGCTGTGCGTGTTCGCGCTGGAGTGTCTGCTTGGCGGTTCTGTAGATGTTCGTTTTGTCAACCTAGATGTTAATACTCATTGTGATTGTGGCTTGATTGACGAAGTTGGTTGACCCCCCTATTGCAGGCAGCCTTGTAGACGTTCATGGAAACTCTGATGATGGTGGCCGATTGGCTGGCCTCTGTTTGGTCAGTACGCTTCATATTGGCGGCTAATTTGTTGTCGCTTACATTGGTGACTCTAGTTGTTATTCTTCTCGTTGGCGTACCCCACATAGATATGCACCTGCTGCAGCATTTCCCGCTGTGTCACCGTGCCTGCTAATTCTGTAGTGGTCTCTTGGATGGGAAGCTCATCTGCCTTGGCTACATAAGGTTGGTGGCTCGTACGTGTGGCCCCCTTGGTTGGCTGCACCTCTGCTGCGTGGCCCCTGTTTAATGGACTGCCCGTTGTGGCCCCCAGGTTGGCGGGACGCTCATTGTGGTCCTTCCTGGTTGATGGAACGCTCGTTGTGGCCCCCGCAGGTTGACTGCCAGCTCGTTGTGGACACCCCAGATTGGTGGGCAGCTCGTTGTGTACCTTCTCGTTAAGAGAAACGCTCGTTGTGGACCTCAGATTGATGGGCGGCTCGTTGTGGACCCCCAGGTTGGGGGGCTGCTCGTTGTGTATTTGTAGGGTTGACGTCACACCTGCTGTGCGACTGTCACGTAGGCGGCAAGCAAGTTACAGAGCCGTTGAATAGCTTGCACGGTGATTGCAGAGCCCAGGTGGACGGCACGCTGGTTGCACGACCGTCAGGCAGGCGGCATGCTTATTGTGGGCCCCTCGAAGAGGCTGTACGCTGATTGTAGACTCCTAAGTAGGCGGCACTCTCCTCTGGTAGGCGTGATGCATGTCGTGGACCCTTGAATTGGCGGTACGCATATAGCGAACTCCCCAAATTGGTTGGACTCTTTCATGGATTTCCCAAGTGGGCGGCAGGCTTGTTGTGGTCCACCAGATTGGCTGGACGGGATCCCTCAAATAGGCGGTTCGCTGTTGCGGCCGTTAAGTTGACGAGGCTCATGCCGTGGAACATCCAGTTTGACGAATCGTTTGTCATGGCTCCCCAGATTGACGTCAATCTTGTTTACATACCTGATACTAAGTCTGCGAACTCGTGGTGAACTTCCAGTGGCATCCCTCTCGTTGGTGTACCCCGTACTGTCTCTCATGATGCAGGCCTAGTTGGCGCCCGTCCTGTTGATGTACCCCTTCCTGTCTCTCATCGTGCAGGACTGCTAGGTGGCGTCAATCTTGTTGATATACCCAGTGCTGTCTTTCACTATAGCGAACTTTTGTAGTTCACCATGTCTGTGGTCTTCCACTTGCGAGTTGTTGTAGACAGCTAATTCGCTGTTCCACATCATACCGACTTGCTGGTGTTTTGTGTGTGTGACATTGTCATGTCTATCGATTTGCATCAGAATCCTTGTGGAAAAAAACAGATGAATCAGAAAAAATATAATTTTCTAATTTATCTACTCCCTGTAATAAATAGAAAGTAATGCTGTTGCATTTAAAACGTTGTCTCTTGAAAAAAAAATAAATAAGAAAAAATATTTTACCAAATCCGATCCTGTGCCATTGTGCTCAGGGGCGGACAATCAATTTGCGTCGCCTATTACCTAGAACTAATTCGCCACGCCGAATTTTTATTCAACATTTCTTCTTCAGAATTTAAGGAAAGTTCCCTTTTCATGCTGCAGTGTAACTAAATATTTTAAATTCATAACTGCATCCTTTGTTTACGTTTCATCTATTTCTGCGCCATTTTGTGGCTTGGATATGCGCCGATGTTTATTTACATTATTTTATTTGTTTCGCGTTTATGGCTAATTACTAATTAATAATCAAACTGTCCTTGTGGCGATTGATCTAAAACAATAGTGTTTTAATAATATTCCTTTGTATTACCTTGTTCGCCTCATGGATTCTAGTTTACGCCCTTTACACACTAAACACTGCTTTAAACAATCACTATAAATCACTGTGCAGGCGTTGTTCCTTACCCCACTTCTGATTTGTTAGAACCGATTGTGTAGAATCGGTATGGTGAAGGTGTTTGGGCAATTAAAACACTGGATTCAACTGAGTCACTCTCTATTTATTTCGACAAACATCTCGGTCAAAGCCCCGAAACAGAATGAATCAAGATGGCGGGATCTTCATCCTGTCCGGATGGCATTAGTACGAGCATGTGCCCTAACGTTTATTATAATTTGTAAGAAACTACTTTAATATCGACTATGCAACCATATATACATGTAGGCGTATCCACCCAATTATTTATATATCCAACGTTAATGATAATATTTCCTATAAAAACTATGTATTTTTGGGTAATATCAATACATTTTAATTAGTATAACACATTCTGAGAATTTTAAATAAACGTTCAAAGAACAGATTTTTAACACTCATACGAAAGAAATGTTATATATTGCAAGATTATAAAATTTTCAGACAACATTGTACTGTTATAATAACATTCTACACAAAATTTTGAAGTTGATTAATTTTAATTCAAAGTTAGGGTTGACAACAGATCACATCAACGTGTGAATAATTTGAATAAATGAATACAAATAAAGGCTTCAAATGGATAGTTTAGTTAAGAAAATTTAAAATATTTTGGGAATAAAATCAAAATGGTAGTCTAATTTAATAATAGTCTTGAATAGGACTATTGATATTAAAAATACAGCAATTGTATAATTTATATTTTGTTACAAATGTATAAAATAGCAAATGATTAAAATAAAATATTTTCTTTAAAGGAATATACTAACATTTCATTTGTCAAATTATCTATAAATTAATTAAATAAGTTAAATAATTGAGAATTAAACAAAACAAAAACTTTTATAACTTGAATTTATCTAATGTAAGCTAATCCGATTTCTTTTAATTTTGGTGATTTCCTGAAATGAAATATTATATAATTAGCATAAAAAAAAGATAGCATAACAACCTTCTTAAATCTAGTGAATGTGCCAATTGTAGTTGCATGAATTTTGTATTTAGATATGACTTGAAATTATTATCAGTTTGTATCTTTGAAAGAATTCATGCAAGATTTTAACCCGGAACAACTTTTCTTTTCGAGAAATTACCTACTTTCGTCAAAAATTCTTTAGACATGATTATGATAGAGATAATTACAGGTAATCGCTTACACTAGAGACATAAGTTAAAATTTTGGAATTGTAAATTCAATATATATACAATTTAGTCAAAAGGCAATAAAGGATCAAAATGGAAATAAAGTAATGAACTACATGAATAAGAATAGTATGAGAGTAAAATACAACAAAGGTTGGGTAAAGTAAATAATAAGTATAGAGCAAACATGAGTTTGATTGTTCAGTTAAGGTGAACATTGAAAAGGATAATATTGTAGTTGTTGGATAGTATTATTGGTTATAAATTTTCAAAATGTTTTAAAATATTGCAGTAAATGTAATTAATATAATATTTAGTTGGAAAACAAAAAACGAAACAAGAAATACAGTTTTGGGGATCGAAGAACTTGAGAATATAAAGATGCAAAGTTATTAAACAATGTGAAAATTGGCAAAGTAATTATTTCAAGTAAATAGTTTAGACTATTGTTGGATGTAAAATTCTAAATATCAAATGCAAAAGGATATAAATTATAAGATTCGTTAGAAAAATAGCAGAATAAGAACCACATAATGCACCAGGCCATTCAGAGAAGTTAAAATGAAGTCTAGCAGTTGAACATCACCGAAGGCATTGACTGCAGTTCAGCCAAAAAATACAAAATTGACATCACAGAAGTTATATAACAAACCGCATGGAAGGTATAAAATGAAACGATGAAGGAAGAAATCACCAAGGTAAGATATTTTAAAAGATCATGTAGTAAAGACTGTGTTTCCATTATAGAAAGACCAAAACCACCAACTACACTGTTCCAAGAGCAGCCGGAGTGAAGCCTTGCGAGGACGCTGCGAAGTCAGGATGGCCGAATGTTGGACATATAAATAATTGGGAGGATGCGCCTACATCTGACGTCCTTTGACGATGTATATATCGTTGTATAGTCGTTATTAAAGTAGTTTCCTGTAAATTATAATAAACGCTACGGCGCATGCTCGTACTAATGCCATCCGGACAGGATGAAGATCCCGCCATCTTGATTCATTCTGTGTTGGGGCTTTGTGTGAGATGTTTGTCGAAATAAACAGTGAGTGACTCAGTTGAATCCAGTGTTTTAATTGCCCAAACACCTTCACCAAATCGATTCTACAAAATCGGTTCTAACAAACGACATAATTAGTTCTTTATTTTTCAGTAACATCACATTTTACAGCCTCATTCGATGACACGATCATCTAGCACGTTGTTGGGTTGACCCAAGTCTTTTTTTTAAACGCAATATGTAAAGAATCACTTAATTTTTCTGTAGAATCCACGTAATGCTGCGATTTTTTTCAACACCATCGTCGTTAATAATTCATTTCGTTTCTCTTCGTAAATATTTACATCGTCTATCGTCAAATCGTTTGCACTGTCACTTCAGTCTGAGTATGAAACTGCCTCTGACATACGACGGAGATTGTCAATTAAAGCATCGAACTTGTACTTTATCGTCTTCATCCAGCTTAATAACTTGTAACAATGGTTCTCTATACATTCTCTTCTTATTTAACCTTCTCCAAGTGCTTCATAAATACCTTACATTACTCTTCATATACATTCAACTTCTCAAAAATGTCTTTTCACCATATGCCAATTCGATCTTCTTGGTATTCACAATTTAACAAACAATCGATCTTCTTTAACATAATTTTCCCTTAGGATAGCATGTAGATCAACCGCAATACAACAAATCTCAATATCATTACATATTTCTCTTGAAATATCAACTCGAACAATGATCGCAAACTCCACAAATATAAAATATTTCGCTCCTTCTCCAGCTTTTCGTAAAACATCAAACTAGTAGGTCAGCGCAGGGTTGGAATCGATATATATCTTAACATCTTTCTTTAGAAACTCAATCCAGACAATCACAAATTAAACGAACAAGAATATCACATGTTGTTCCATTTCCAAATTTTCATTCTTCTTAATTCCTTCATTCTCGAACCCCATCACCAACATCACCACGTCTTGGCTGTTATTCTCCACGCCCAATGTATCGTGCTTTTCCAGCAGACATTATGGATACTAAAAATAAGACAGTATCGGTCTCAATCATTGCCCTCCAAGTTTTCATATGCAAAACCTCAGTAACCAAAATCACACGTCTCGGCTCAAACAACAAGGATACACTGTCGGTTTCGGTTGTTATTTTTCCTAGCTTAAACGCCTTGAAACCCTAGTCAACATCTCCATGACTTCGGGATATCCAACATCTTCGACCTTGATTCTAATTCAATTTTGGTTTGTGCACTATCATACGTTCATATTAACTATAACATATTTCATCTTGATTTTCCAGTTCATCTCCGTCACTAAACCTTACTTTCATTCAGCTTTCTGAATTCTCCTTCAGATTTCTGCATTAATTTTCACTTGCCTCTGTAGCTTCTTCATTTTTTTCATATTTTTGTCATTTCATATAATTTTATATTGAAATTCCGTTTGAAGTCGTGCATCGTTTCAGTGCAAAATATTCACTATTTTGTCATCATCGAACACTAACATAATTAAATAATTCTGGTTTCACTGCTTGCAAAATTCACTGTATTCGCTGCTTTACGAAGGTAAAGCTTTGCGGTAAAGGCAGTTCCATAATCGTCAGTTATTAACTAAAACTATCAGCACCATCTTTCTTGAACAGCTTCTTCTTTCAGCGCTTAATGTAAAATCGCACAACCATCCTGACCGTATTTTGAATATAATCCCACTTGACAGATTTGTAAGAAATACTGTAATATTCAACAAAATATTATAATGGTGACAATCTTCATCATATTATCAACTACATCAACAAGTACTCTTTGAGAAACTCCAACAAACTATATTCCATAGAAAAAATAGAAATTTTACGATCTAGGCGACCTTGGGGAAATGTTTTGTTTAGTTCAATCAACGGTAGCGCTGCGATCGCAAATTTTGATTGGCGTGGTTAAATTTTAAAATTTAAACTAATTCCTGGAGCCGCCACTAACATGGAACGTGATTGGTCGATCAAATTGTGTGGAGTCAGCATTTTCTATGGGTGTCCATTTTTAAGTTATTATTATAGGTCCATTATTATAGAGTAATAATATAAAAATTGATGACAATGTATCCGTGTAGTAAAAGATGTAGTGTACCTAGGTGAAAATCTACTACCAAAATTAGACACCGTTTCCCAAAGAATGATCTCGCTTTTTTCTAAAAATGGGTTGATCAAGTAAACAGTATAAGTTACCTGGATAAACCACAATGCAAATATATCAACGTCATCGTGTCTGCCACGGACATTTCAGTGAAGAATTTATTACGAATCACTGACAATTCGGGACGGGACGGAATTAATACACCACTTATGGCCTTGGAACAAAAAAGAAACTTTATCCCTGGTAATTTATACCCACTCGATACAAGTCATAGCGCCCTCTACTAACTTTTCTTCCTCCTTTCTATATTGGCTCTTGTATCGAGACAAACCATATATTTAACACTCCCCTTCAATTTAAATGTACTATATAACTTAACCTAATTAAGACTGTAAACAAAGATTACAAAAGTACATTTAAATTGCCAGAACAAAACTATTACATTGTACATACAAATTTTCGAACTTAGAACTACTCTATTTCTACATTGGGAGAATTTTAACTTTAATTAATAATTTAATCAGATGAATCTACACAATTATGTGATAAACAAACGTAACAGTCAGTTTTCTAGTTAAAAACAATTCTCTCTTTGAACAATCATTGAACTAGTCGCCACAATACTGTCCAATTTAATATCGATTTTATAGTTTGTTCTTGGAATGCCCAACATACACATGTATTTCTCTTCGGTTGAATTTCTTCCATGCCTCCGGGATGCTTTTATCAAATAGTATAAATCCATTAAAACTTCCTAGTTGATTACCATACCAGTCCTCATAACTTGCTCCTTCAAGTCCACTTCCGCCTTACATTAGTCCATGACCTTCTGGTATCACTGAGGTATCATGACTAAACGGTCACCACTGCAGTTTTCTTAACTTGTTCCTTCAAGTCCACTTCTGCCTTACATTAGCCCATGGTTTTCTGGTATCACTGAGGTATCATAACTAATTGGTCACCACTATCTCCATATTCTGCTTCTAATATTGTACTCAATTTCGTTTTCTCCAATTTTCTAACTTTATCACTTTCACTTATTACTTTCAACTCAAATCATTCACTATCATTATTCTACTTTATGAGCTTTCTTCTGTTCTTTACCTCTATATTCCAAATTAATTATTAATGGGTGGTCACTTTTGTTTTTTCTTTTAACATTTTTCACAGTTCCTTTTGTTTTATTGTTATTTTCATCTAGACCATATTCATCAGAATCAAATCCTAATATATTTGTTATTTCCATTACTATCAGAATCATTATTACTCCATTTCCAACTCGAAATCAGAATATTTTTAATATAACCCAGAACTGTCTAAGTGCTGTTCGTCTTTATCATGTCTTAAATAATTTTGCTTAGGGCTTTCTTCTTCATCTTCGGATAAAGCTTGAGCTATTGGTGTCTTTTCTGTTGAAATAAGGAGACAATAGGCGACATATATCTCATGGTTGTCTAATTTCCTTTCTCTTGCAAAATTATCTGTATCGGTTTACTCACAGATTCTTCTTTGGAATTTTATCTGCTCACCTTATATTGGTCTCTCTATATATTTTCTAAACTGTATATCTTCAATTATTTCTTCTATTCTATTCTATTATCTATTCTTCTTTCTATTCTATTCTTTCTATTATCCATATTGAAGTTTACTTCCATTGGCTTACCAAATTGGTCTGCTTAGATGTGATTTTGTAACTAACGACACTTATATGCCTTTTAATCTTCTATATAATCCCTAGAATTTTTCAAGCAGTTGAATTATATGTTTTTTATGAATCGTTAATTTCTATTATCTTCGCTCTTTCCATTCCAATAAACTGTTTATCTTAATAAAGACTTTCCATTAAATCCACTATTTATTCTTACTGTCCTTTTAATAATGAGCCATCAATGAATATAACGAGTTGAACATTACCTCATTTCGTGTTCCAACCTTTAGGTGAATTTCTCAATCCATACTCAATTTAATGCTCAATTTAATTTATAGTTTATTGTTTCAGAATTAAATCCTCCGATTTCCTGTTATAAATATCTATATCTATTTTTCCATTTATAATATGATCGATCGTCAATTTGATTTTTCTTTCACTTTGGATCCAGTTGTGTTGAATTGATATTTATATCAAATTCTAATGTTTTCTAAACGCTTCTTCATTTGGGTTCAATAGGTTTTCATTCTACCTGTAATTCTGTTCAACCCCTTTTTCTAGTTTCCAATACTTCTCTGGTACTTGCAACTTACACATGGTTGATTTTCTAAACTCTTCTCCATTAATAATTGGTACATTGATTACAATGTTTTCTTTATCCTACCGATAATTATGTTGGACCCCATGTTACTCGTTTACTAGTGTTTCCCTGACCGTTGTAAATTATACACGTGGTTGATTCTCTAAACGTGGATTACTTCATTACTAATTTCTACATTGACTACAATGTTTCTTTCTATCCTACTGATAATTCTGTTGGATCCTACGTTACTAGTTTACTAGTGCTTCACTGATCCTTGTATATTATACAGGTGGTTGACCTTCCAAACTCTTAACCACTGCACCACTATTTACTACATTGACTACAATGTTTTCTTCTGTCCTACTTATAACTCAAGATCACATTTTTCTAGTTTTCTGGTGTTCCTTCTGATGGTCATTGATCTTTGAGTGCTCTAGTGCTCCGAAATTAATTTCCGTCTGTTGCATACAGCCATCTTGTTAGTTCCTCTTTCCTTCGTGTATATATAACTATATATATACTATACCGAACCAAACACTTTTTTTTCTAATCTCCATTCCCCTGCACTCTCCGTCGTCACCCTACTACTTCTCATTTACACCGAGAATTCTGGGCCTATAACCTATTATGAATCACTGA
Organism: Rhynchophorus ferrugineus; assembly: GCF_030347505.1. Classification (NCBI taxonomy): domain Eukaryota; kingdom Metazoa; phylum Arthropoda; class Insecta; order Coleoptera; family Curculionidae; genus Rhynchophorus; species Rhynchophorus ferrugineus. The sequence continues at coordinate 53,395,927 of NW_027472581.1, read as the reverse complement.
CGATTCGGGACGGGACGGAATTAATACACCATTTATGGCCTTGGAACAAAAAAGAAATTTTATTTTGATCCCTGGTAATTTATACCCACTCGATACAAGACACAGCGCCCTCTACTAACTTTTCTTCCTCCTTTCTATATTGGCTCTTGTATCGAGACAAACCATATATTTAACAGAATTTAGAATTACCCTTCCTTCACGAACAGTTATTAGGATAAATGCATATCCAACATTATTTTTATCAGGTACGTACAAAATTATCTGTCTACTACATGTCTGTTTATATATTATTTATTTAAAGAAAATCAAAACCTACTTATGAAGATGTTAGTGGTAATAAAATTCAGTTAATCTACCAAGTTGTTCGTATGATATCAATGTGATGTCTCCATATAAAGAGGTCTTACAAGAAGATAATAATGAAGATAACTGGATAATTTTAATTGTAAAATATCGTTAAAATATTTGTAATACTTTAACTTTTTGTTGTTCTAAAAATTCACTGTTCAATAATTTTATAGTAGAGCTATTGTATATTTAATAGTGTCAAATATGATTGCCTTGTTAAGAAAATATTTGTTACGGTGCCATCAATTAAACATTTAATTGCTATTTTTAGGGTATTTATTACCTTAAAGAGATCTATTTTGTCTAAATTTACAAATAACTGCATTTGTTTAAGAAATCTTAACCAAGACTGCTTAGAGAATTTTCTTGGATCTATTAGAGGTCATTGAGATAGAAAAATCATCATTCACCTAGTATGTTCGAGAAATCTGTAAAAGGGCTCATTACCACTTCAATTTTTTCACATCATTCTCCCGGAGCAAATTGTGAAGAAGATGAACATGTTATATAACTTTTATTCTTTTTTAACGGGAGATCTAGTACCACCAGAGGTTGTTAAATCACCAGTTGAGTCTATATTTTCAGTTCCAGAGAACTTTGCTCTGATGGAAACAAGAGTCTAATATTGTATTTTAGTCTTATTTCAAACTATTTAACAAAACTTCTGAAAAAAGAGACAACATGCAATATTTGTCTACATTCTATACTAAGTAGTTCCACAGATTAAATATTCTAAAATCTAAATATCTTTAAAAAACACATACATTTTTAGTGTTTCAACTGTCCGATCCATAATGATTTTCAAGGCCAAATTTTAAAAGCTATTATGAGGTGTGATTGTATTTTTGGATTAATGAAGTTAATGCAACATTAACAGGGAGGATTCAAAGTTTACCTTTAATATATCAAGATAAGTTAGAACTCTAATAGATCCCATAAAATTGATGGCACTAAACAAATATGAGAAGGCGTTATAGAAGAATATTTTGTTTATATTGTTTTCACGAAGTGATGTGAATATGATTTATTTTGAATATTGTTTTTTATTTGCAATTATATAGTTTTTTTTTGCTGTTTGTTTATATATATATATATATATATATATATATATATATATATATATAATTATATATATAAATTAATTTTAAAAATTAAATTTGATTTTCATTTAAATGCTACTGGCCAATAAATGTGACGTCATATTTTAAACTAAACAAACAAATTCACGTTGTCAGCGTCACCAATGATTGGACTAAACGAAACATTGCCCCACTACTTACCATTGGAGTTGTACACCCTTGCTATATTCTTTCCAGCCAAAGCGCCGGCCTTTATATCCAAAAAGTGTACATCTCAGCATTCCCATCACTCGGTCCAGATACCATGTCCGCCTCGATTAGCGAATGAGTCATCAGGTGCCCTCTACGTAATTCGTCAACAATGCCGTTCTCTATTTTCATGTATTCATTTTAATTTAGACGTTTTTAAAAATTAAAATATATATATATAATTTACAAAGATTATGATAATAAAATTTCGCAGATTTGACACTAATCATATAAGATTTTTATTCATAAGATCGATAAATCTAGTTCATATCCGTCAAAACTGACAAAATATTATCCCGTGAACTCTTCAAATAACATTTTTACAGATAACAAGCTGTTCTGCACGGTAATTATTACAATATAATCATAAGTATGACGTCAGTTCTAGAAATCCGATCGCGACTAGACGAGAGAGAAAGGTAACTTTTAAGCCTCACATTGAAAGGAGAAGCAAACAATTTGGCTGAACGTAGAGGCGCGAGTAAACCGTCGCAGTAGGTTACAATTTTGTTAGGTTGATTCGTTCGTACCAGGTAGTGTGTCGTGTTAAAGCCGTTTTTAGCTGAAAACTGCGCGCGTTTTGCCCCACAATTGTGTTTTTGCATACTGCAAGTGTTTTGAATAGCGACACGAAGGAATCTTGATTCGAATTAGAACAAGTGCACATGGAGATCATATAGAAAATCCAATAGAAAACAATATGGTGGTTTTGTAAACAATTGTTCATATTTTGGAAGTAGCTGAATTGATTCGGTATGTATGTTGGTTCTAGGAAGTTGAACGTAAATGATTACTCAAACCGTTTAATTTTTAATAATGAAATTCAGTGAATTTGTTAAGATCTTGTACAAATTAACCTTCTACGTTTCTTTTGAAGCATACTAAGTCGATTGGAAGATAAGTATTAGAATATTTTGAAGGTGCGAAGAATAACGCGAGTTGACCTTCGCGTAAATGTATTGCATCAATCAAAATTTCACGAAGTTATTTTACTACAATGGATAGGAATATTAGACAATTACTATGTAATTCATATAGTTACTTATGTGCTGCATATATCGAGCATAGAATATATTAAAACCTGATAAAATATTAGAGTTATAAGAACAACATACAGAAATATATTTTTGTATATTTTTTAACTCCTTATTTACCAATAAGTTATGTAAAGATAAAAATAAATATAGTTAAAAGGCCGATCTGAAAAAACCATATATGATAGGCGTAAAAATATCCTGGAGATGCCGAAAATATTGATATTTTTCGCCAATATTTTTTTAATCAATATATTGATATATTTTATGCGATATTTTTCGATATTTAAACTAAATCAACAGCTCTAAAAGAGAATATCGAACTTTAAGCTTAAAATTAATATCACTTATATACTTTTTGTTTTGAGATTACCATTAGGTCATCAAAAGAATTTTGCGTGAAAAACTAGAGATGGTCTCATCAGTAGAATATTGATATTGTTAAGAAGAAGTATAGATATGTTTTATTCTCCGATATATCGATATTTTTTAAAAATATTAAAACTGATATATCTATATTTGTCTCCTCCGGCATTTAGGTATGCCTAAACATCCTATTAGACACACAATTATTTATGGCTAATTTATCATGGAGCAAATATTGTTTCCTTCCAATTTATTTAATAAACTTTCGATAGATATCAATTTCCATACAATATATAATTAACAATTATGAATGAATACTGTCTTTCTGTAAATAAATCACCCATATTATTATCCGAGTTAGAAGGCCTCTTATCCCATATTTTGTATATTTAAAGCAATTTATTATACATTGGGAAAACAGATGGCTTACCTGACTCATCACAATTTTTTTTTGGCACAAAATTGAATTAAAATATTTGATTTCCTCAAGTACACCAACCTTTATTTTGAATTTTAACTTGACTTTGTATATAACTCTATTTTATATTCCATTAGTCTCTCCTTTACGGCGCTTAACATTTTAGGAGTGTTTCAGGTTTTTTTCAAAGTTTTAAAAATAAGTTTTTAATTTTACAAATCAAATAACAATTTTTAGCTTATTGAAAACATTTATTAAAACTTTATGTGGAGTATACCAATTTATTTTTCTGTTATCGTAATGAATATTGTTGCTTTAATTCACTTTCTACCTATAATCGTATTCTTAGTGTTTTATTACTTAGATTTTAATTCTAAAATATCTATTGAAAACATAAAGCAAACAAGTATTAAACAACCGAAACTAAATATTAAAATCGATGCTTCTGATATTTCTCTACATGAAATAACAGTTTTCTATTTAGCAATATTGACTTGTTCGGTAAACATAAGCGCTAATCTTGGAACGGTCAAACTTGCATTTTCGATATTCATTATATTTCTAGTTTGATTTGAATAAATATGGTTGAAAATGTTAAACAAGTGCAAACATAGATCGATGATTGAATTGTTGCCAAATCCCACCATTCTTTCGACTTGATATGTCAGATATGGTATGTCGCCGTGTTACCTGAAAGATTGGAAAAAGTTGTAGAAAGTAGTGGAGAATATTTTGGTCAATATGTGTTATGCGAATTGTTGTCAAGAAATATTTTTTTAAAACGAAAAAGTTAACAGAATACATATGGACTCCTAATAGTTGACGATGAACAGAGAAGGCAAGATAAGAGCATCTGCCCGGGCAGATCGTATAAAACGCTACGAATTAATTCTAACAGCTAAGTTAATATATAGCAATGATCGCTTATTATCAATCAATTAATTCCTATTCCACTTGATTAATAATACCATAAAAATAGTTGCTAGTTAACAACATAATATCTTAAAGTTGTTAGTTAATTCGTTTTTTTTTTCAATTCATAGTTAAGCTTTAATATCTTCGAAATTTTGGAAATAATATTAATACAATTATCGAGATGACACAATGCGTAATACGCTATCTAAATTTGTTGATATAATTCTAACCACATGATAAATTAATAAAATATTATATATCTTCTTTTATATATTTTAGTGATATCAAAATATTGTTTTTATCATTTTAATTTTTATCTCATAGCAATTTACCGACCAACAATATGGTCAACAAGTTTGTATAATAAAAGAAAAACCACAAGAAAACCCCATTGCTTTATTGAGAGACATATATTGATATTACTTAATAATTAATACACGATTATCAATATACATCCTATCAAGGATACATCCTAACTGCAACGCCTATAGATTTAGCAAAGGATTTGCAACAGATAGTGTTACTGTGTATTAAATCGTAATCGGATACGTTTGTAAACATCTGCATGTTAAAGCACCACTGATATTATCAGTTATCAACTACAATTGGAGCGCTTGAGTCGAGTGCTGCGCGAAAAATGACCGGAATACGAAAAAAGACACAACAATGTTATTCTTCAGCATCACACCGCTCAACTATATGTTGGAAAACCGGTGAAGCCGTACTTGGCAATATTGAATTGGGAAGCGCTACCCCTCCCAAGAGCTACTCTAGACTTTAATCCTTCTCTTTACTACTTCTTCCAACATATAAGTAGCGACCTGTTTAAGCAACGCTTTATTTCTTAAGAAGATACCCAAAAAATGCCGCCTATGTATGGACAATACTTTGAATAAAATATATTATACCGATTTTTCACATAAGGTTTTAAATTAAAACAAAACTTTTAAAACCAATTTATAAGCTTGATATATTCATCTGCAATTGGTCACATTTATTTTTATAAATTTTTCTATTATGAAGAATAATAACTTGTAAATAAATAAATAATAACCCTTAGAAACCCCATTATATATCAATATAAATATATAACATGTAATATAATAATCTATCTTCTATCGACCCTTGAAATGTTGACAAATGTTAACTAGTAATTCGTAATTGGCAGAAAAACCAGAGGTTCAGTATTATTACTTTCGCAAATGTAAAGATTGCCAGGTGCCAGCTTAAATATTTGATTGATTGATGACAAACGTTATTTCTATTACTTAGATTCAAATTCTGATATATCTTTGTTACGAGAATATAATTATTAATACGATACGATTATAAGATGATACGATGTGGTACAACAATAAAATTTTCATCACAACAGATTAGAATACTTGGGTGTGGAGATTCGTAAAAATAAAGGATAAAATATGAGTTTATAGAAGAAAAATACATATCAAATACCCAATTTATTCGCCAAATTTAGAACCTCTCACTTTTGGTTGATCTCAAAATGCAAAAAAGTATTTGGTGTATAACTATTTTCATTAAACGAATAGGTAATAGCTGGGGCATTAGTGGTGTATTTGGCAGGCCTTCCGGAACACTTAAAACAAACACAACAATAAAAAGTTTTAATTTTCTCCAACAATTACAATAGCCAATGCGTCGATTGTCGGTGAATTAAACCTCTTTGCTTGATCACAGCAAGGGTTTGTCAAATCTGATGACGTGTCGTGACATGCTATTTTGAACTTTGCCTTTGAAATAATGCAATTTTGACCAAATCGTTGTTCTGGCGAAGAAACGTTTGTAATACTTGAACAATTGGGTTGCCAGGAGAACGCCGATCAATATTTGCATCAGGATTGCCCATAAAATAAAAGTATAAGAATTGCCGATCTGCATTTAGTAGTAGTCCTATAAATAATGAATATGTCCTTGCATCTTCAATTGTTTTAAGATTTTGTTTATTTATTTTTAGTACAAATTTGAATATTGCCAAAAATTTTATGGTATAATACCTTGAAAATGGTCTTGAAATTATTACTATACAATATCATTTAGAAATAACTGTAATATTTGTAAATAGTTCGGTCCCGACCTTCATAGAGTCAAGACGTGTTTTTTCATTCCCAAAAACGAGTCTCCGTAAATATCAAATAAAAATACATCTATATATTTTTTACGGTCAACTTCGGTTGACAGATTCAAAGAACTCCCAGGTACGGGATACGGTGAAACGGCCAACTCAAAGTGAAGTAAATACATGCTCTCAAACAAAAGACATTCCACGTTTTCCAAAAAAGGAAAAAAGTGAAAGTTAGTGAAAAACATTTAATTAAAACAGTACAACATGATGGACAACAACATGGATTTGAATATATCATTGAAAGAAAACAAAGAATTAAGAATGAATAATGAGCGTCTGAACCAACAACTGTTGCAATTATCTAAGGATATGGCTGCTATCCGTTTGCAACTGCAAGGTCACACGCAAGATACACCAAAAAGGCATTATTAAGGCAAGGCTAATTATGCAGCAGACTACTACACTGATGAAGACGAACTAGCATTAGAGGTAGGGGAACAGTCTGACTGGACCGAAGTAACAAACAAGAAGGATAAAAAGAGGAAGAAGTCTGAGATGACGCCTTCGCCAATCGCAAAAGGTGCTATAAATATTAAAAAAAGAAGCAAGAAGACAAAATCCCTCTGCCCCCTCTGATCAAGGTAAGCAATGTTGGCAATTTTAATTTATTTAGATCACAAATAAAGGGAGTAGCCTCTGACCGAGTGCAGTTTAAAGCTTTGTCTAACGATGATATTAAAGTAACCCTTAGCAATGAAACGGACTACAGTAATGTAAAAAGCATCTCATTGAGATGAATAAAAAGAATTCATTCAATAAACTCGAATACCACACTTATCAGTTAAAAAGTGATAAGTGGTATAGAGTAGTCATTAGAGGATTACCGTCCACAACAAATCGATACGCTATTAAATCGGAATTACGGGCTTGCGGGCACGAAGTAGTGACTGTCACGCCTATAACGAAAAAAACAACTAATGTAAATGGCGAAGAACAAATTAAAACGTTTCCGTTGTTCTACGTAGACATGATACAAAACGAAAATAATAAAAATATATACGACATAATTTATTTACTAGATTGTAGCATAAAAGTGGAACCACCGAAGAAAAATAATAATATACCACAATGCACAAACTGTCAAAATCTTGGACACACTAAAAATTTTTGCAGTAGGGAACCAAGATGTGTGAAATGTGCCGGTAAACATCACACAACTCAGTGACCCTCAAAGGTCACCCTGCCAATTATAAAGGATGTGCAGTATATCAAAAAAAAATAAAAGAACCCTATCCAAAGAAAATTACAGCAGAACAACGCTTAAGACAAATTGACAAAGCCAAAAACTCTGAAACAACATCTACCGTTGAAAATAAAAAAACCCATGAAACCGTAAGATCATCGGTCAAAAATATAAACGCCAAAATATAAAATAATAAACAAATTGATACGAAACCGCAGAAAGCTGTAGCCAACAAGTCAACTATCATCGACATGATAAAATTGCTCAAAGAATTCCAGACTGAAATGAGACAGAAATTCAGTCAGTTAGCGGACAGGGTGGAAAAATTGGAGAATCCGAATTGGGGAAAACTACCTAAAACAAGCTAAAGAGAAACAAAAATGAGTAATTCGTTTTTAAGAATTATAACTTGGAACGCAAACGGACTAAATCAAAGAGTCCGGGAACTAGAATTATTCTTAAAAACAAATAACATAGATATAGCTTTCATATCGGAAACACATTTTTCTAAAAAAAATATTAAAATAAGGGGTTATGATGCTTACTAGACATTACACCCCAGTGAACGGGCTCGAGACGGAACAGCTTTAATAATTAAACAAAATATACAACATTTCGAACAAGAAGAGATTAAAAATGAAGAAATACAAGCTACGATAATTAGTATCGAAAAAAACAGGGCTGAAATACATATTGGCGCTATATATTGTCCACCAAGACATAAAATGACACAACAACAATATAAAGATATCTTTTCAAAATTAGGCCCACGGTCTATTATTGGTGGAGACTTTAATGTTAAACATACAGCTTGGGGTTCACGAATAATAACACACAACAAAAGGAAACGAATTACTCAAAGCCATTAACCTTACAAATTGTAATTTTCATTCAGGGCGCGAACCCACTTACTGGCCCACAGACAGGAATAAAGTCCCAGACCTGTTGGATTTCTACATTACAAAAGGCATCTCATTAAATCAAATTAGTACAGAAAGCTTGTGCGATCTAACATCTGATCACACTCCAGTATTGTCAACACTGGGCGCGACAATCCTAAGAAAAGCAAAAAAGCCTAATCTTACCAACAAATATACTGACTGGGACAAATTCAGATTAATACTGCAGGAACAAATCAGTTTAAAAGTAAGACTTAAAACTATAGATGATCTTGAGCAACAAACCAAACATATAACTGAACAAATTCGGTCAACTACAAAAAATGCTACCCCAATAGCAAGATAGAAATCAGAACATGAAGTTCTTTACCCCCTCGAAATTAGAGAAATGATAAAAGAAAGGCGAAAGGCTAGAAGAGTACGGCAGAGAACCAGAAATGCTGCTGACAGAACTACGTTTAATAGAATTAATAATCAGACGAATCAAAAGATCAAAGAATATAAGCAGAATTGCTTTAAAAATATTTAAGTGAATTAAGCCCACAAGCAGACAAAGATTATTCGTTATGGAAAGCAACTCGAAGATTTAAAAGACCAATTATTCGAGTACCGCCAATTAAAAGTGATCGAAATGAATGGGTTCGACGCGACGATGAAAAAGCTGAATTGTTCGCACAATACTTAGCTAACATTTTTCGACCTAATGATATAGAATCTACCATGGATACATCTCCTGTTTATCAATCCGATGTAGATCTAAATCGAATTTCTCCACTGGAAGTTGCCACTGAAATTGATAACCTCAATCCTAAAAAGGCACCTGGTATAGATGACATTTCACCTGGATTATTGGAAGAATTGCCACGAAAACAATCATCATGTTGGCATATATATTTAATGCCTGTTTAAGGCTGAAGCATGTCCCGGAATGCTTTAAAGTTGCACAAATAATTATGCTCAAACAACCTGACAAACCTGCAGAACAAGTCGAATCTTACAGGCCTATTTCGTTACTACCTGCAATATTAAAGCTATTTGAGAAACTGATATTTAAACGTATTAAACATTTGGTACCAATACCAGATTTCCAGTTTGGTTTTCGAAATCACCATTCAACAATCGATCAAGTGCACAGAGTAACTGCGGCTATTGAAAGAGCGTTTGAAGAAAAGAAATACTGCCCTGCAACATTCCTGGATGTCTCACAAGCTTTTGATCGGGTTTAGCATTTGGGATTAATCTGTAAGATGAGCAAATTGTTACCGCGTAACTATTGTCAATTGCTGGAGTCATATTTATTCGGAAGAAAATTTAGAGTATCGCACGAAATGGCGTTCTCGACATTTAAAAATATCTCGGCTGGAGTTCCACAAGGTAGCGTCTTAGGACCTCTCGTGTATCTGCTTTATACTGCTGACATTCCAGCAACAAAAGAAACACAAATATACGACTACAATAACTACAAATGGACGAAAGATTGGAAAATTCAACTTAGTAGCTCCAAATCTGTCCACGTTAATTTTGCATTAAGGCGAAATAATAAAAACTTTTATCAATTATATCACTCAATGGATGCCCAATTCCTCAAGCAGAATCAGCAAAATACCTTGGAATCCATCTTGGCTGTAAATTAAATTGGAAGCATCACGTTAGACAAAAAGCAAAACACATTAGAACCAAAATAAAACAACTATACTGGTTAGTCGGAAGATACTCTCAGCTTGATTTAAAATCAAAGAGGTTGATCTATAATACAATTATAAAGCCAATTTAGACCTATGGGGTGCAAATATGGGGTTGCACTAAAAATTCAAATCAGTTAGTCATACAGCGCTGTCAAAACAAGGTTCTTCGATTGATTACCAATACCTATCGCTATGTAACCAATGAAGAACTGCACGATGACCTGGAAATGGATTTGCGAAGTTGTCCAGGATTTCGCATTGAAAAACGAAAGAAGATTACTAAATCATACTAACGTGGAAGCAATACAACTACTGGACAGCGCGCAGGATGTCAGGAGGTTGAAACGAACAAAACCTTATAATTTTATAATTGAGGAATACATACTGATGTATTTTCTCGGACTCGTCTTGCTTGTTAATTAATCCAAGTACATAGGAAAAGTAGTAATAAATTAATTGTAAATTAAAATTGTACTCAGCGTATCTAATAAAGATGTTATAATAAAAATATATTTGTAAATGTTAGCCTAGAACAGATTACAATAATTTCGTATCCAAGAAATTATAGTAAAGCGTAATGGATCTGGTGGGTGGCATCAATTGTGGCAATTTTATTTTTCCTTTGGCATAACACAACTCAGTAGATTCACCGGTGTGTTTTAATACCTTACGATATTGACGTACAATTATCATTTCCCCAATTGTAACTGGCTTGTTAATACTATACTTTTTTTCTGGAATATAGTGGGATGCTGCTCGTTCTTGTATCATAGGACGAGGCAGCACCGCGTCTTCGGAATCATTTTTCTCATTTTCATTGTGTCATGCTTGCCATTGTTTTGTTTGATGTGTAGGAGCTCATTGCATTATAAGCCTATCCACCACATGGTAATACAGCTATTATTGCTCATTACCACTCATTATGTTTCATGTAATTGATGTGATTATCACGTGAGTTAGCTCGGCGCACATTTAATTGACTTCGAGGACCTAAGTCAATATACGAACAAATGTAGAATTCCTTTACAAAGTATACATATTTCAAATCTATTATTGCTAAATCTTTGTTGGGCTGTAATCAAAATACAATTAAAAATTCCGTTAACACATAACACTGAAAGGTCCCCGGCCTAATACTTAGATGGCGATAGGTTTATTGCATTCACGACTTGTTCAGTCAGTACTAATCTTCGAAAGAAAGCTGTTAAAATTTCATGATATTCAACTCATAAGTTTGCAGGTTATTGTGACGCAATCCAAGTGACACTATTTTTGTTATTTTCAAAATAATACTACAAAAACAACTTTCTGTTTTAATTTTACACCCCTTCGTAAGAAATGGTTTGAAAAGTGTTATAAGGATCTCCATCAGAGAAAAACAATAAAATGTTGGTTTGGGTTATTGGCTTCAAACATGGTCGTAGACACACCGGTGATGCAGAATATAGTGGGCGTCCAAATGAGCTGATAATACCAGAAAACATTTTAAAAAATTCACAAAATCATTTTGAAAGATCGAAAATTGAAGTTGCGTGAGTTAACTAACATCGTAAAGATATCAAAATAACGTGATGGTTTTATATTGCATGAACTCTGTTCGAAGTGGGTGCCGCATTTGCTCACTGTTGATCAAAGACAAGAACGTGTTGATAATTCTGAGAAGTTCTTGGCCAAGTTCAAACGTATTTTTGCGACTGTATGTGATAACGAATGAAACATGTATCCATCACTTCACAACCGAATCAAAACGATCGTCATCTGAGTGGATAGCAACTGGTGACAAACCTATTTTGAGTCAAAAGATAAATCATTATACAAAAGTGGTATTAAAATTTTAGAGCGGCACTGAAATGGTTGTGTGACTCTTGATGGAGACTACGTTGGTGAATAAAGCCAATTTTTAACACAAAAAAACGCGTTTTCTTTGTTATGCCCGGAACTTTTCAGCCCATGTGTTAGCTACATCATATTTGGCATTTATTGTTTTTATTTTTCATTTGATTTTTACATTATCTTATCGAAGTCACAAAATACCTACATTTGTTTGAAATATACTAATTTCTAATGACAATTTGATATTTACTGGTAGTTTCTCATTCAGTATTCCACATTTTTAGTCACAAATTAAATTTTCAAACGCACCCATACCATAGCGATGCCATAAAAACAATGCCAATGCTTAATAATAATGAGACTTTGTATGGGACAACTAAATAATTGTTAATTTTCCTTGCAATTATTTCATAAATTTTCACTATAAAAACCATCTCTGGACTTCCATCAATATTTATAACGAACAGCAATTGTGTTTTAAATAAACACTCAAAAAAAAATGTATCACCAACAAATACGACTTCGGATATACGACATCTCTTAAAATAACCTTAAACTCATAGAACACATGTGTTTAATGAAATTCCAGAAAAAATATTGGCAAGTATATAAAGTTGCAAAAAAGTTACCATTGATTAAATAAAACTTTTGAAAAATATATTATTTAATAAAAAGTAAAAATATGTTATAAATATTTACATATCATCAACTTATCGAGATAACTAATTCACTTTTGAACACGTTTTATTAATATTAAAAAGAGGATTCCCTACTAACAAAAATCCGCAAGGTACTCCCTATGATACCCAGGTAAGATATATTATTTTATGCAAATGCTCGGAAGAATTGGGGATTTTTAATTTTAAATATATGATCTTAATTGGCTCTTTATAAATTAACATAAAATATAACTTGAAGTTACTATATTGTCATCATAAAAACAATATTTTAACTTACTTCCGTTTAGCCTCTTTTAATCGTTTAGCATTTCAATTAAAGCATAACAATCATGGTACTTTAAATTTGCAAATTAATTACAGACGTCATGTGATGCATGAAAACATTTTAAATTCGGTTTTTTCAACGATTTTAAACTATTTTAATTTCGATGTTTCTTAAAACGTGTTGAGACTTTTACCATCACAGATATTTTTACATTCTTATACACTGTTTTAATATTTAATATTTAAGGTGAAAAACATTTTTACACAGATTTTTCAGTTGATTGTTAACGATAATAACGCAAAAGAGATTAATTATTCAAGTTTGTATATAGAAAACGGCTCATGTTACATATATATGTGGAATGTTAATAATGACTATCGCCCTGACTTATATTAGGATTAAGTCATGCTTGATAATTAGTCCAAATGACATGTTGCATCATCATCATTTTCAAGGAGTAAAAGTATTGATTTTGAAATATGGTTTTTGAATGAATAGATTATTAAGATTAGAAGTTGTAAGTCGCGGTTTTATTATATTATTAACATAACCCAGCCAGTCCATGCTGCAAGTCGAATGAAAATTGGATTCGGATTCGTGCTGCCTTGAGAAACCTTTCAAATAAGATTTTATTAATATGTGACCCAAAATTTGTTTCAATTTGATTATTTTTCTACTAGCTTTTAAGTTATTATACTCAGTCTTTAAGATTGCATATTATTGCTTTAAGATTAAAGATAAAGTAAAGAAGAGATTGGTCTCAACGATGGTAACGCTTTCTCAATATAATGCAAACCTTAAGTAAGATTTATAATTTTAACTAAAAAATTAATCCAAATATATATTTAATAAAGTACTATACGTAATAATAAAATATTATACTAAGTACTTATACCTAAGTTAATTCCAACTGAATATGTTTGAACATATTTATTTTTGTTATATAATAAAAAGTTTATATCATTTAAAGTTAAATATGTATTTATTTGAAATTTTGTAAAAGTGCTCAACTCATTTACCAATAATTTATAACTAATATTTTAGTTAGTTATAACATTTACACTCGACCTACCGAAAACTTTTTTTTTAGTTTGTAATATTTAGTATAAACTATGAAAGGTGTAGGTTCAAACTAAAACTTTTAATCTAAATTTTAGTATCTTAATATTAATATTTAGTATTTAATGAAAATAAATAGCGACTTACATACTTTACATAAATAACATATCCCTCGACATATGACGTCACCACACCTGCAATATCTACTATCGTATTATTTGTGAAATATATAAGCTACGAAATTTGAAGGATTTAAAATAACAAAAACGTTTAGCCTACTTAGTGACGCAATGGTTAAGGCAACACAACAGTTTGTTCCTCCTTTTGTTGCGATAGTCACGGGTTAAACTGGGCTATGGATGTATTTTATGTTTGTGATTTATAATTGTAAATACTTTTATAGGCAACAGTGGAAAATCCGACAGTATCATCCCATTCATGCCAGTTCGGTAAGACCGGATGGCTTCTGGCATGGTGTCAGTGGCCAGTCGGAGAACTTAATACCGAGGACCGTGGTTTGGAGTCCATTTTAAATAATAGGTCCAGATAAACCCTCGTTGGTACAATCTTTAAAATAAATAAAAGAAACAAAAAAATGTTACTTAAAAAATTGTTTTATATTATGCAACAGTGGACCTAAAGTGCATTGAATACACGTTTATGTGACTCGATACAAACACCGCCGCATCTTTTTCTAAAATTGCTTGTCTGCCTTCTATTGACAATCCTAAAAAGCAATCTATTTTCATTTTATTTTTTAACAGTATATTGATCAAAAATCAGTGTAAATAGTGCACTTTAGTAAAAACAGAAGGGCGTGGGATGTACATTTTTCTTTTGGAAATGGCCAAATAGACAAACAAACAAATTAAAGATGGCGATACATGCTGTATCAACCCAATCACCTATACATTGTAGTACAAGTAAGCAGTCGTCCATAATACATACTCCATAAACATAATGGACTGCCGTAATAAACAAAAAGCAATTGAGATGCCCGGAGGAACAGATCGCCCGAAAACAAACCAGGATTAGTGACTATTGCTACAAAAACCAATAGAAATAAGGAACAACTTTAGCGGCCTCTCGGAAGAAATAACCAGTATACAACCAATCCCAGAAAAGTCGTCCCGAAGCCACTACCAATAACGGTTTATCAGGTAGGAGTTAAAAACCAAATCTACGACCTACTGAAAACTATCACCAATAATTATACAATAAGAACAGCAACCTGACGCGGAATACTATAAAATACTAGTGAAAGAACAAGACAGAAGAAACATGCAACATCACATATTCAGGTCAATATACGAAAAAAACGTTTAAATTCGTTTTGAAAAGGTTGTACCAAGCGACGGTCTTTAAAAGTATTTAAAGAGCTGAACAAGGCCACCAGGTGATAAATGTACATAATATTAAAGATCGCGCCAGAAAAAGAACCCTGCCAATATTCTATGTCGACAAACATAATATACAAAATCGCCATCTGGAATGCCAATGGCATCCAACAACATGCTAGGGAACTGAAATTTCGAGACGCATTTCACGTATAAAAACTATCTGAAAATTTATAAATATAAGGTTTAGAATTCAAAATACCCAGATGAAAAATCACATAGAGGTACAGCCATAATCATTCAAGAGGATATAAAACATTTTGAACGAGAAAAATTCATTAAAGATTACCAGCAAGCAAACAGCATAACTTTAGAAGTCCATGGACCAATAACAATGTCTGCTATTTATTGCCCACCTAAACATAATAACAAAACAGAACATATCCGAGCCTTTTTTAGTATGCTAGGTAATGAATAGCAACCTCAAAAGGTAGGGAGCTGCTGAAAGCGATGAAAACAGATAATTTACAACATATCTCTACTGGAAAATCAACATATTGGCAATCAAAAATAAAAAACCGATACTATAGACTTCTGTATCACAAAAAATATTAATACAAAAACTGTGTCATATTTGGATCTGTCTTCTGATCATCACCAATAAAAGTAAAAGTTTCTTGAAACACTTTATTCATAGATTAACCATCTTCTCCTTCCTATGTAATAATAGAATTAACTGGTCGTTATTTAGAGAAAAATTAAACCGAATCATCTCTTTAAACTTACAATTAAAAACGCACAAATCGAAATTGATATATAAGCAGCAGCAATGGATATTACAAAAATAGACAGGAGCAGCATGTTTCGCGACTCCTAACAGTGAAGCAGTTAAAGCACACACACACTGGATGTACAATTTTGGAAAGAAATTGCAGAAAAAAAGAAAATTGCGAAAGAAATGGGAATTGCTAAGGACTGAAGCAAATAAGACAATTTAATTAAATATAATGCTGAAAGAGTTATTCCAAAATGAACAAAACTTATAAAATCAGGAATACTTAGGAAATCTAACACCAACTGATACTATAGATTATTCACTGTGAAAGGCAATACAAAAACTCAAAAGGCCTCACTAGCATAACCCTCCTATTAAATTAAATGAAAATAGTTGCGCTAGAAGCAATAAAGAAAGGACCGATCTTCTCAAAGTATTTAAAATGTTCCCTTCACGTTTGGGCTATCTAAAAGTTACCATAATAAAATTACTAACTTCCTAAATTCGCGATTTTTACATAAAAATTCACTGTTAAAGAAATTAAGAGAGATTAATTGTAAAAAGTTCCTGGATTTGATCTAATAATCGGAAAAATATTACAGGAACTACCAGAGAAAGAGGTAAAATTAAATTCATATTGAATTTTCATTACGAATTAATTATTTTCCTAGCATATGGAAAGTAGCTAATAATGATTCTGAAACCAGGGAAAACACCAGAAGATGTCACCTCCTAACGGCCTATAGATTTATTAGCGATAATCTCGAAAGTTTTTGGGAAACTGTACATAAAGAGCCTCAATTGTATAATAGAAAAAAAGAAAAATCATTCCATATTTGAGTTTCGCAATAAGCATGGACCAATAGAACAAGTGCATAAACTTGCAAAAAAAAAATAAATATGGACTTAAAAGCCAAAAGATATTGTTCAGCAGCATTTCTAGACATATCTCAGGCTTTTAATAAAATATGGCATAATCTGGCATAATATAAATGTGGGTAAAAATATGGCGTATTAAAGCAGACGGAGCAAAATCTACTCATATAATTTTAACGCTCCGTAGAAAAACATGTTCACCAGCATATATGAATAATTATCAAGTTCCGCAAGGAGAGGATGCTAAATTCCTTGGTATGCACATAGATCAACGCCTAACTTGCAAGAAGCATACACTCGCCAAACGAAAACAACTTGGACTTAAGCTCTACCAAATGTGTTATCAGGCGCAAATCCAAGTTATCATTAGTTAACAAAATATTACTGTATAAATCAATACTCAAGCCTATTTGGTCATATGAAATCCAACTATGGGAACTGTTAGCAAGTCTAATATATCCATCATACAACGGTTCCAAAATAAAGTGTTTCTTACCATTGTCCATGGTCCCTACTATGTTTCAGATGAAGTGATACGAAGAACCAAGACTAAAACGTCTATATATATCAAATTGCCATCTGTATCCCAAAAATAGGTAAAGAACTGACAATTTTTGAAGGGCAAACACAAGATGAAAATGAGAGTTTAAATATGTTTTAACATAAACATGTCTCGCTACTTCGAATAGGGTCATATCATCACTACACTGGCTATGGACTGCACTTTTAGATGTCTAAATAGACGTCGAGAGGGGTTTTCATCGATATAATCCTTCAGTGTCGCTTTGTATCGCCGTTCAACAAGTCTCCTCTTCTTTTCATAAAATAAAGTTATTTTTAAAGTTTTGTTGTTTTTTATGTGTTTAAACCCTTACCATTTCATAACTTACATACTGATGATAATATAAAATGACTTTGTTCTTTAAATTAAGAAGAATTATTTTACAGTTGCTTTTTCCTACTATGACTTGCATAGTTGATCATTTTCAATATTGTTATCTGCGGTTTCTCGTTTTTATAATAGACGTAGTAAATAAAAGGGATTTTACCGCTTAATTAACGCTTTTTTAATAATTAGATTTATTTAAGATTCTTTCAGGTTTCAAATCATTAAATTAAAATGTACTATGTTTATTGCCATAAATTGAATAAATGGTATAGATTACCAACTTAGTTTTGATACATTTTACATGTCTGGAACTTTTGTATCGCATATTTTAATTTTATACCTATAGACTTCGTTCATAGTAGAATATTCGTATTCTTCCGTATAATTATTATTAGTGACACGGATGAAAATAAATAGTTAGATTTCATTTATCTGAAATGCAATAAGGCTTCAAGGTTATTTCACTTTATTATGCGCTTGCTTTCTTTCAATAATTCCCAGAAACTCATATTTATTACTCATAAAAACTTATTTTATTCGAAAAATATAAGCAGAAAGATTTTTTAAAATATAATTCTGGTAGTATAAAATTAATATGTGTGCTAATATATACAGGTTGCTATTTCTATTTTGAGCATAATAATGAAAAGAAGTATTCTCCATGGCGTTAACATGAATCACTTCGTTATTTCCTTAAATCTTCATAATGATATTTCTATTGTGTGGTAGCTCCAAAACATGATTTTTGAAAGCATCAACGACTTTTTCATGCACCGAAAAAAGTTGGCTACGAATTTTATGCTTTATATTCAAGAAAAAAAAAATGGTGTCAAATCAGAGCTATACGGAATGTGATTATTCCAAAAAAAAAACAGCGATCATTTAAGAGACTTCGTGCACGAATCACCTTTTTCGGATTTGACTCGTCTTGGAAGACCTATGTAGTAGATTGTTATTTTATTTGGGGCTCGTATGTGAGTCCAAGATTTTTCTTTTCTTTTTTAACTTCTTTGCGCCAATTAATATGAGCATCTTATTGAGTTTTGTCAAATTATGCGGGATTCGACGTAAATAAATCTTTTTCACTGCTAAATATTCATACAATATCTTATTGATGCTCGTCATAGCTGACTACTACATTCTTCCATAAGCGAAATACGACCACGATTAAATTCATTATATCAACGTTTCGTTGTTGGCAAAGACGGGGCTGCATTGCAAAGTCGAAATAAGTTGATTGATGATCCACGTCGTAAAAAATCATTGCACGAAAATATTCACTCGTTAACTCGCGTTATTTTTTCACAACATTTTGAAGTCACAGCAAAAAAGTTGTGCTTGAATGACAAAACACTTTGAAGAAGGTTATGGTTGTAAAAGTCAAAATTCCCAGGAATACTTAGTATTACCAAGTCTCAAAATATAAAAAGCAACTCTCGTATACACATTTCTATGATCCAATACATCTATGAAAAGATGTTGCTCTTGCCATATATGTTCTTAATTTGTGACATTCATCATATGAAATAATATTTTATAATTAAGAGTTTTCCTTTAAGAATTACCTAATGTATACCGATTCTAATCATGGAACATTACAGATATTTACTATTTTCTGTTGTTTGATTTGAAGGAATCTGCTACCAAATCTCAAACACTTTTAGATACTTATGAACGTATTAGTGATTTTGATTTTAATGAGGAACGGCCTGTAGGACTAAAAAGACAAGGAATTGCAAGACTTATTAGTTTATTTATTAGAACGAAACCCCAGCTCAAATTCTCAAATAACTTCGAGATAGCTTAGCAGTTGATGAATGGACTGTTTCGCAGACATTTACATGTAATGATATAGGTCCAAAAGGAAGAAAAATTACTAAAACACGAATTGACTCGAAATGTAATCATTTTGGACCGTGTTAGTATTTAATTTTTACTAAACGTAAGTCACAGATAGGGAAAAAGCGCCATTTACCTCGACACCGAAGCGGAAAGTTCAGTTGCAGATGTCTATCAACACACATTGAAGAAGGTATTGTTGTAAAGCAAACCAGTAATAGCGAGTAACAGGCACAAAGCCATTCTCTTGCCGACTATCCTGTCTCTTGTTCGACACTGTAACAGCAGTTGTAGAAGATAATGGTACATATTAAAGATATATTGCACTGATTTTTCTCAACAAATTCCTTTTTAAAACAAGAAAATTATTAAAAACATGCAAGTACCAAATACTATAGCTTTATTTAATTAAATCTATTAATTAAATTACTTTATTATCAAAGTACTCTATCTTAAAATATAAAGGCGATGAAATGGCATGGTAATATTTGCCTCTCATTTCCATCTAGCCTTTGATTTGCAAGTCGAAATTGTGTATTATTTTTATAATGCGAAACATGTAATTTCAGTGCCATAAACTATTTTTTCTTGATTATAGTAAGTTAAGTTAAATATTAAGTAACCTAGGCCAAACATATAATGCTTTATTCTCACTAGATTACACTTAAATTAAGATACTTCATTTAATATCAAGACATTTGTTGTGTTTCAAACATGATCATTTAAAAAAATTTGTAAAATTTGTTTACCTCGTTTTATCTTAGGATTTGTATACGCCCACATTTTACACGTCGTTTATCAAGTAGTGATAGTATTAAACTATACTAAACAAAACAACTATACTAAACAATTCGAAATTAATAATCTTTGGACAGTTTTAGTTTCTTGTATTTCTGAGTTGAAGTCAATTTTACCAACTAAGGAGTTGCCTTAACATGGGCTCCGAACCCCGGTTCTCACCAGCCTGATTACTGACATAACTGGAATGGTATTCCTTATCGGATGTTAGACTCTTGCCATTTGGACACGCCACAAACTTAAAATTACACCATGTTCCTGTGGGATTATAGACCCACGACTATCGCAGCAGTAGTAGGACCATCTTGTCGCCTTAAACATTACGACTAACAAGCCGAAATTACCTTAATTGAAAACATTAGATATTGTATAATCGGTAGCGATCTCCACTTGTTTAGCAAATCATACTTTTCGGATTCCACTAAACATACATATTTAGTCTGTAATCGATGTTAATAATTCGTCATGCTTAACCCACCAAATTTTACGACTGTTAATGATGTAGTACTTTCAACTACAATGATAACGTTAGTTTATAAATTCGAGACCACTTCTGGACCCGAGTTAAACTATATTTGATGGCCTGAACTCAGATCTCCAATCCGTGTGTCAAGATTGGTTCTAGTTTTCGAATTCGCGCATTATGGCAGAACTATGCTCTTATAACGGCTGTCAGTTGACGACATTGCATTGAACATTAGACACACATTTAGAATTTGTTTTTATGCTATTATTGTGCTTCGGAATCTGTAAAAATGCAGAAATAAAGGCGATTCAAAGTGTTTTTGTTACGATGTGAATTTAATATGTTTGATATACATGGAAATGTCACGACAAATGTACTCAAAGATGCGTATTGGCAGTACTTTGAGTTTGTTGTAGTTAACATTGATAAGCCATGGGTACCGAAATTGTTATGTAACGCCTACAGAACAAAGCTGTACAAATGGTCTTTGTGAAAATGTATAATTTTCATTTTCTGGGCCAACGTTGTGGAGGGAACAGAACAACCATATAAATGATTGTTACTTTTGCTCGATGAATGTAATCGACATAAATGTACAAAAAGTATACAATGACAAATCACCAGTGTCGGAGCCTGTTCCACATACAGACAGTAACCCATTGGCAATTTGTCCAGGTATAACCACTCAAAACGATCATCTCAAAGTGTTGTTCACAACTTAATCGACAACTTGCAAAATTACCGCAAGATTGGAGGTCAACATTAAATCATTTAAATAATTCTGATTCTAATATTTCAAAACTTGTAGTTTTAAATTTAAAAACTAACAGACCAAAGAAAGTTTTTAAAAGCCAGACCAATGTCAATGTTCTTGGTTTTTGGTTTTGATATTTTCTCTTGATGTTTGGTTTAGGTTTTAAAAGGAGATTTACATTACATTAAAACTATTTTATTTTGCGGAAAGAAATGTCAACTTATTGGACCGACATTCCAAGCGGTGCAAACAGCTCAATTCTATTTTAGGATAATCTAGAAGCGCATCTCAAGCGCGGCAACCAGAGCCGTTTCAGTCGCGTGATATAACACATATTTTTACATCAATAATAAAGTTAAAATATATTAAGCTGAAATAATTCTATAAAAATTTAATAGAATCTTCATCCATTCCATTCATCAAACCTTTTCAACAAAATGAGAATTTCAATATTAAAATACTTTCTTTTTTTATTTTGGTTCCTACTGTTGACATCATCTTGTAACAATAAAGAAGAATTATAAATATTATCTCAAAAACATTGAATAAATTTATCATCAAATGCAGTGTCTGAAAAAAACCCAAAACTAAATATTTTATCGTAATATTTTATATAAACAATATTTCAAAATTTTTGAAGGCGTTATCTTGTAACAACCTTGAACAGAGCCGGTTGAGCTAATACGGAGAATTTGTTAATTAATGTACTAGACTGGCAACCTGAAAAACATACATAAAATTCGCAGAATAAATAAATGTTTTTGAATTCACATACAACTAGAGATGTTGAATTGGATTCTTCTCGATCGATATTTTAAATTGATCGATACTTTAAATATTCGATACTAGATATAGTGAGTCCATTGGGACAGTTCGACTTTTTTATTAAATAGCCTCCATATCTATCTTTACACACATCTCTAATAAAAACTTAAAGTATATCAAACAATTACCCTTGGGCGGTATAATCCAATTTTTGGGATTGTTGTCTCTTTTGTTGCTTGTTCGCATAATCTATAATAATAAGTAAATAGACATATTCACTAAGATCTATATAAGATACAAAATGACGCGTCGATCTTAATGTTAATGTTAATTATCTATATTTTCTCCGACAATAATAATAGCCACTTCATGTCCTCGTATATTCATAATGTAATCATCGCCAGTTGTTACAGTTGCAGTTGTCAGGTCTGATGCCGATCTTAGGGATGTCATATAGTATCCAGTCACATGCTATTTGAGCATTTTCACTAAATGGTTATTCTAATGAAGAAACGTATGTTTGTTCTTGGACAATAGTTCTTCATGTTCATGTTGTTGGATTGCAAGCAAAGCGCATATTAGTTTCATCTCATAAAATAAGTTTGTGTGGTAACAGTGTTCAGGATGTCAGGATGTGGATTTATTTCCAAAATACCGTTTTTATAACATCCGAACTTTTATAGCTTTATGGCGGTACTTTGGATCTCTCTGGCAAATTGTCGGTCAGTGTTTGATAATTATGATTGGTCATTGTTATATTTTGTGGCCACTACCTGGCCCCTGGCTTATTTGGGACAAGGAAAACTTTTATAATTAACTATTGGTGAGAAAGAAAGGGGACTGGTTGATACAGTATGCTGTCAGAATAGGCGTGATACATACGCCACCTTAAATAGGGCGAATCAAGAGATTCTCATTCTATTAACGAAGTTTCTAATTCACGTGTAATATTAATTACATCCATCCATATGATCGTAGATAGTTTGGGTATTACATTGTAACTGTAAGAATAATTTTAATACACCTAGCTAAGATACACTTACGTTTATTTCAAATAAAATAATGAATACCCAAGGAACTAATTGATGTCAGTTTCGTGAATCACTGATATCCTTAAGGACCACTTATTAATTAACACTACTAAGCGTGTGTTTGATTATCATTTTATAAATTACTTAAAGTAATTCAACTTGGTCCTTCAAGTTGAATAGAATTGACAAATAAAAGAATTGGTCATGGTCCTTCGAACTGGATACGCGGGTTATGATTTATTAACTCTATTGAATCAGCGTTTCGATTATTATTTAATTAATTACACCAAATTACTCAACAAACAATGGTCCTGTAGTTGTACCTTGTTTGTCCTAGTACCTATAATTCTTTAACATTTTGTTAATTCTTATTTCTGAAACAAATTTGAATATTAAAAAAAATATGGCATGATATTTTTGTGTTTAATTTGTACCATACATCATACATCATTTGAAAACATTTATTATTTTTTGAATGTTGGCGAAGAAATGGTTAGAATAATTTCCTATCCTAAAAACTAATGAGTGTAATGGATCTCGTGGTGGGACTAATTGTGGCAATTTGAGTTTTCCACCGGCATAACATAACGCAATAGATTCACCACTCTATTTTAATGCCTTACACTATTGACAAACAATTGTCATTTTACCAAGTGTAACTGATTTCTTGTTACTATAATATATTTTCAGATCGTAATGCAATACTGCTCGTTCCTAGATAACTTAATTTTATTGTGTTGTTTCATTGTGCTCGTTGCTATTCACAAGTGCGGTTAACACGTAAGGTAGCCTGTCGCAAATTTTATTGACTTCGACGACCCAGGTCAACTTTGGTTTTCTCTTTGGCATATTTAATAATAACATTAAAAAAGTCCTCGCGCACAATAATATATATATATATATATATATATATATATATATATATATATATATATATATCATATATATAACACAAAAAGTATCGAATCGATGTGCCTACATTTGTATGAAATATAATTATCTTCATTGTTTAATACATTAACGTTTAGACGTGGTTTGATGGTAATGGCTGGTAGTTTTAATCAATATTCAACATTTTTAGTCACAAAATAACTTTCCGAGCGAACCCATAAATATTTGATAACCAACAAATATGTCTCTGCATGACAAGCATGTCAATCTTTTGTAACTACTCGTGACAGTGACAATGACACTTTGTATGAGAAATCAAAATTGTTGTTTTTACTATTTTCCTATTTCTTATTAGCAATTATTCCATATTTTCTTACCATATAAACCAAATACAACTTTACAAATATTTCAAAACCAAAATTATATCGAGCCGTTAACCGATTTATTGATTTACTCTAAGTTGAGTATGAAAAACTTCCAACATTCACTCAGCGGAAATTTCATTATGATGTAAATGCATTTTTTTTTCCTTAGGAGTAACTAAAATTGCTAAATGTTTACTTGAGGATCTTGAACAATGTAGATCTGCAACAAATAACTTCATGTACTGGCAGTCCGTTTCCTTACATTAATCTATTGAGTAAAGAATTGAAAAAACGCCCAACCGACCTCAACGTTTGTATCGCCACTCTTAAATATTTCAATTTTACAGAGGGGCCCCCCTCTACTCCTCATCCATTGCCGCGTAATCCTAGTATAAAATATGAAATTCCCCCATAGACACCTATATATTATGTTATTAGCTCATGTTTCTCGTTATTTACAGGTGCCATATATTACATAATATGAGTCAAGTCATACAGCACTGACTTTCCTATAACATGTCATAAATTAAGGAAATATTGTATGTACTATATTATCGTCAATAAATGACGTAGAAACTGGATCAATACAAGTATTTAAGCAATTAAAACTAAAATATTTTATAAATTCTATTACAACAAAATGACTATATTTATATTGATTATTATTGGAAGATGACTAAAAACTGAAAAAATTCTCTTAATGTAAGTAAATATGTAAAAATTATTAGCCTACCAGGATGGACCTGTGCTTTATTCTATCTTTTCGGAAGTAAAAAAGCAAAATATAACCAAAATGTATATCCGAAATCTCGATTTACAAAAGTCACATTACACTATCTCAATATGTAAGGTATATTATTACAGTATATGGAACTACTCTTACTATTTCAAAAGCGTTGATATATGACTTCACTATAACATTTTAAAGCAATTTATTGCGAATAACTGAAATAAAGTTTTTAACATTACATATGTTAAAAGAATACGTATTGCAAACACATGTGAATCATTTCCAAAAAATTAAAGCAAAGTGAAACTACTGCTCGCATAGGTCAAGAATAATGCAAAAATTAGTGAATTAAAGTATGAATTGCTCTCTGACTTCAGGTTCTTCCCTCATCTCAAACAAGTATTTCGTCAAAAACGATCTACATCAACTAAAGAAGTTAAAGGAAGTAACATTAAAATTGGCCTTTCTATATGTATATAATTTATACATGAGAACAATTGATAAATTACTATATTACTGGCTATCGATATTACAGCACTATATACGAGACAATTTACGTGTCAAATAGAAGTATAACTAATACAAAATAGAATGTAAAATTAATTATTATATCTTTATTAAAAGATCAATCAAGTAGAAGGTTCTCAGTAAAAATTAACAAATGTTTAGAAACCGTTTCAATGCGGTTTTCAAATGCTTTAATCTTCGTGGTATTTATTAATTGAAACAAAACATGTAAAAGGTAAATTACCTTTCTGTATGTTCATTTAATTGTTATCAGTTATTTCAGTTATATTTTTTTAAATTTAAATTGAATAGTTGTTTTAAAAATACAATGTTAATCATTCAAGACAGGAATATTTCGACGATATTGAATAGATGCAAAGTACCATTTTCTAAAGGTTTTAAATGCTAAAAGTAATTTTAAAATAAGATCGAAATGGTACTATGTACCATCCAAACTTTGGGTGAACATATTATATCAATAAAATATTGATTTCGATATTTCAAAAATAACTATTTTGATATTTCCCAAAAATACGTAAAATATGTCAAAAATCGCTATAAAAGTGGAAAAAATAGGAGCTAGTTAGAAATTAAACCTAAAATATTTCCAACAAAGTACTAGAAAACATAACTTAAAATGGTCGCATTTAAATTTTTCCTTAATTTATTTTTATAATATGGTAGCTATAATATAAAGCTGATATTTCTTCAAAAATATTCCATTAGAAGATCGTTTCTCTCTATCTATATCGCAGTAATTAAAAACTTATTTAATTTATAAATATAACATATAAGTATATAATATATAGATAGTATGCTAGGAATTTGACATGCATCAAGACAAGAGACAACCAAATTTAGAATGAAATGAATTTCCAAATGTTTCTATTGTAGTACTCAAGATGTAAACCAAAATTTCGAAAAAGCATCACTTCAACACATATTGGGTCCATATGACAATATGAGTAAATTAAAACCACAAAACAAATATGACGGTTTGCTATTATTGTTGTTGCCAGCATGTTTATTTTCGTGAAATGTCATTACTGCTAAAACTATTAGCGAAAAGTTTACATTTCTTGTGTGATTATTAATTTAGTTAAAGTTATTTTCAAGAAAGTTATGGGGAACCTGAGAACAAACAGCTTAATTAATAATTTTAGACAATTTCTTAATGATAACTTGAAGGTGTAAGTAAATTAAGGTAAAAATGATATATTTTATATATCGCAATATCACATTTTACCTTACGTCTTAAATGCTTAATTCCAGCTTCTTTAGTTATCTACTTAACAGCAAATAAGTAAGTATATAATTTAATAATTATTTAATATATTGATATTAAATATTAAATATTTTATCGTCTCATTATAGGTGAAAGGACATGTATTAAGATATTCTTCATTGTATATTCAAATTGATCGATCCTAAATTAACTTCGTTTACACCTGATGATGTCACTCATATGTGGCCATTGTAATTAAATTCATATTTAATCTTATTTTATAAGATATTTTAAGTTCATGAAACAAAATATAAGTGTAGGTCAATGTTGAAATGGACTAACATATGTATGTTATGGATATCATTATAATATAATAATTGTCCATTTTGGTATCAATTATTTAAATAATCAAAATTCATGTAAACATCTGATGAAAAGAGTTAATGCAAATAAAATACATTTTGTTAATATCAAGAAGAAATATATCTACTGTGAGATATAATAAAATTTAATTAAATACATTTTAATCCCCTTAAAATAAGAATAAATCTTTTTGATTAAATAGCAAACATTGTTATATAATATATATATTTACCGGTGATTTTAATGGTCTGAAATCCAAAATTGGCTTAAAATAGGACAAATTTTTATTGATCGGATTCAAAGTATTTTATATCAATGATTTATTTTTAAATATGTGACACTTAACGATATTTTTTTTAAACTAGGTTTTTATTAAAACAATACATTGTCGCATCATACTTATTTAAAATAAATTAAAACGTATTAATTATTGGTCATTTTGATTAGTTTTATAAATATGTAATAAATATAAATCATATATAAACATAAAAAATATAAATTATATATAAACATATATATAAACAGTTATGTAGTAAAAGAATTAAAATTAATAAATATTTAAAATGAGGTTGACGATATACTCATGGATTACAACGCTTCTCTAATAGTATACTTTTATAAAAAGTGTTTCTCTATATTTTTTGCTAACAAATAGTTGGAATTTACGCTTTTGTCATAAAAACAAACGATTTATGATGGTTTAAGATATTATATCAAAACTTTCAATGAACATGTTATTATACACATTTCAAAATATAGGGGTTATCACATTTTTGATCCGCTAACGTATTTTGAATTGTTTTGGACTTGATTATATTTTACTTTGCTTTTATTTTTATTACTAGACTTTTATTATCATAACTTTTTATTTATGTGTGCACAATTGTTACGCCAAATAGTTTATAACTATTTGCAAAACTCGCAAGTTTCTTTCAACATTTAATCAAATTTGGTGAATATTGGCACATATACTAATATAACCGCGCTATAGGTTTTTTCGTCTTAATCTTGAATAACATTAGATTTTTTTTCCAAAGTAAATGCATCTATTTTAGTTGAAAATAAATTTTTTTCGGGAAAACCTATTTTATTCCTAAACAATACAGAAAATATTGTGCCTTTTCAACGTACATATTGTGATTGAAATTTATATAAAAATTTGTATATGGTTTGAACCAGCGAGTACATGTATGTTAAAATGTATTAGAGCATGATGATGGGGGCGCTTAAGGGGCTACCAAAAATATCAGTATCATCCCGTGAAAAATAGTAGATTTTTTCACAGTATTTTCTTAATATTTGGTATGGAATTGATCAGCAATAATAGACCTATACTATATATATATGCTTATACTTACCTTATACTATAATAATATTGAATAATACTTATGTAATAATATGAAATATATTTTTCAACCATAAGATTTTATTTTATTTGTTTTTTGACCCGTGTAAGTTCTGTATAATCGTAAATCGAAATAATAACAAAAATACTGTTAGTCCAAAAATAAAACATATATATTAACATTACAACCACATAACTGGTGTTAAATATTTATGGTCGAGTATGGTAATGTGATTTGCTAAATTAGGAATGCCATCTTTCCCTACTAAGATCCGGGTAATAAAATTCTCGACTAAATATCGCCATACAGTCTTCGATCTGATGTTTAATTTTGAACGCCCACTAGGCAGATCCTTGCCAAGGAATTTGTTATTTCAATCATGCCTTTATGTGTGCCGAAATTTTTGCATACTATTGCATTGATTTGTCTTTTTTGAATGTTTGATTATTTGGAAAGTTGTTGACATCACTTTTTTCGTCCATATTAAGCATTTTCGAAAATACCAGTGATCTGA
Source organism: Rhynchophorus ferrugineus (assembly GCF_030347505.1). Classification (NCBI taxonomy): domain Eukaryota; kingdom Metazoa; phylum Arthropoda; class Insecta; order Coleoptera; family Curculionidae; genus Rhynchophorus; species Rhynchophorus ferrugineus. Next base: position 53,366,300 of record NW_027472581.1, on the reverse strand, counting down.
ATAAATTTTCAGAAAACATAAAGTTCAAATCAATAATCTCTACTGCTAGCTTGGTTGGCGCAGTGGTAAACGGGACAGGACGGTCCTTCTACTGTTGCAATAATCGCGGGTGCGAATACTGCTGAGGCATGGTCGCAAATTTATGTTTGTTATTGTTTAACATTTGTGATTGTCCTTAGGCAAGAGTGCAAAATCCGACAAGAAAAATGATCCCAGTCACACCAGTAACCAGGCTGTGTAAAACCGGATGTCTTCTGAGATGATTTCTAAGTTGGTCGCTCGTCCAGGTCCAGTCCAGATAAACCCTTGTTGATAAAAAGGAGACGTTAAAATATGTTTTTTTAATCTTTACTGATTTATTGTATTCATCTCTTTTCGCATAAACTAGAATCACATAGTTCTATATAAAGAACTCCTTAATTTACTACTGAAATTTGAATTATCTCAATTCTTATAATTATCAATTTTCTTGAATTTTTTAGTAGAAAATAGTGCCATTATCGGGCCACATTTGCTTTGGGGCAAACTTATTTGTCTGTGTCCGATAGATCGAAATTTTTTTAATATTATATTATTTACATATTAATAAGTTATTTATATTGCATATTAATATAATAGTTTTTGCTCGTGTTCTACTCATTTTTTCACTTTAAAAAGGTAATTGTTGAGAAAAATAGGTACAATATATGTTAGTCAACAAATTTTTCATAATTATCTTTCTTTCACAACTTTTTTCATTATACTGGTTTCGGTTAGAAACCAGTATAATAAAAAACACTAGATAGAAACACTAAATAAAAAACTATTACTTCATGTAGGGCACTGTCAAAACCATAGAATTTAATAGTAAAGTTGCGTTGCTGTAAAACTTTTGTTGTTTTTCATCCATAGATATTTCTGGCATTAAAGATAATTATCTCAAGCTCTATAAACAAATCTAATCGAAAACACAACAATACCCAGAATCTTAATTTAAAATTGAGTTTAAACTAGTTCCATGGACAAGTTTGCCAAAGGCTTCATAAAATCAAATATAATAATGTGCATGCGTCTGGCGAATATGTTACATTAATGAACCTAATATTATTTCGCGGATATATTTCAATTAATAATAATAATTAGTAAATTAGTATAATTCATTAATTGATATATCATGTTATATATTTAATCAGTTTTAATTCCTATATATAGATCTATAGATCTTGTCTGAAATGGTTTATAATTGTTAATTTTAATAAGATGACAAAAATGTATATGGAATAGTACTATCCTAATTTATATTATTATTGATCTTTGATGATTGTTTCTTTTTAAAGTAGAAAACCTCAACAATATAAAAAAATACCAATACATTTGTTCAGTCCTATGTTTATAATTATAACTGAAATTATTTTGTATAGATTTGTGAAAAATAAACATTTATGGCAACTAATTAAAGTGGAAATACCCATGGTTATTTAATAGGCCTAATTTATTTCGGTAATATTAATTTTCAACGCCCTACTTTGCAATTGCGGAATTTGAAATTTAATATATTGAACAATTAACGACCATCTCTCTAGGTATTTTATTACTTCAGCTTAACTCGTTAATAACTTTTTTATTATTATTTACATCTTACATTAGATATGCTTAGTATAATCCTAATTTACAAATTAATTTTTTACTAATGTTCTATTGTACTTGCATTAATACACAAACAGCATGACTACGGGATTAATACATCAGTATGTATTTCCCAAATTAAAATAAAACTAAACTGCTTAAACTAAAGTCAAGAATACACTTATACACTAAACAAGTTCGTGTGGTTTGGTTCGGTTCAATCTTTTGATATCCGGCGTGTTGTCCAGTAGCTGCATTACTTCCACGTTGCTGTGATTTAGCAACCGTATTTCATGTTTTAAGACGAAATCTTGGATCACTTCGTATATCCATTTGATTTCAAGGTCATCGTATAGCTCTTTATTGGTTTCGTAGCGATAAGCATTGATAATTATTCGCAGTACTTTGTTTTGGGTGCGCTAGATTACTAGTTGATTTGATGTTTTAGTACAACCCCATATTTGCACAGTATAGATTCAAATTGACTTTATGATTGACGGATAATCTCTTTGATTTTAGCTTAAGTTGGGAGTATTTTCCCACTAACCAGTACAGTTGCTTGACTTTGAGTCTAATCTGCTCTGCTTTTTATCTAACATGATGTTTCCAATTTAATCTACCATCGAGATGTATTCGGAGGCATTTAGCTGATTCTGCTTGAGGAATCGTATATTCGTCAAGTGATATAATTAGGTTATTATCAAATAGTCGCGACACAAAATTAACATGGATAGATTTCGTGCTATTAAGCTGTATTTTCAATTCTTTAGTCCATTTGTATATCCCGTTGACTGCTAATTCAACTTTTTCTATAGCCTTTGACAGAGGTACATCTTTTACCATGATAACTGTATCGTCGTCAAATGTTCCAAGTACTATTTCCTTTATTGTTGGGATATCAGTAGTATATAGCAGATACAGGAGTGGTCCCAAGACACTACCCTGTGGAGCTCCAGCCTAAAGAGGTTTAAATGTTGAGAATGCCCCTTCATGCGAAACTGTAATTTTTTTTCAAATAATCAACATGATTATTGTTTTTGGTAGCAGTTCTTAACCAAGGTGAAATATCATCAATTTCAGGAGCCTTTAAGATTAAGGTTATTGTTAATTTCTGTGGCAACTTCCATTGGAGAAATCAGATTTACAGCTACATTTTGAATAAATATATGACAGTTTTTATGGCAGTTGCAGTTACCTCTATGGTTTTGCAATGATTTTACTAGAAGGGTTACTCGTTAACTTTAAACTTCAACACGACAAGCATAAAACGACATAAATAAAAATTATATTTTAAAATATATTTCTGAGATACTCAAATCATTACAAAGCATTGTACTATAAAAGATAACAAAACTTGGTTGTTACTAAAAGTAAAAAAGGTAAAAGGAAAATGTTACCTTTGGGAATTTTGGAGAATAATATAGCTATAACAGATTAACTTAATGTGGAAATACCCATGTTTTACGAGTCTATTATATCAGCAATGCCTTTATATTTTATTTATATATATTTTAAATTTTATTGGATGCTATTAGGATACAAAATTTGTTTTATAATGTTGAGTTTGATGAACCCTTCGGATTTCAGCTCAAATTTCAAAAATATTTTATTAATACATGCTGTACCTGAACATATTCAGAATATATTAAATGGAAATTGGTATTTCCAATGTTTATCAAGCGCCGGCCGTGATGAACTTAATGTATCAGAATCACGTACATCACATTTAAGTTGAATGAACAATGCGAGAATATTAACTTTTGAACGCGATATGAAATACCGATAATTTAACAGTAGAAACTTACAATTTATTTAGTCTCTAAAAGTTATAGTAACAAGATATCTTTAATGTTCAGTATCCAAATCAACATTGTATTTCAATTAAATTGATATTATTGTATAAACTAAATTAGTGATCTGTATTGGCAGCAATTTGTTTTTGGAGTATCAATACTTTACATTTGCTTATAAATAACTAATCATAAACATCAACATCTTAAAATAGGGTTTAATTTTCTTCCATTAATTTTTCGTATTCATATTTAGTTGATATTTTAAAAAATTACACAAAAATAGTTTTAAAAAATAACATCTATTTTCGCTGTTAGAAGAGTCGCGAGTTTGGTAGCATAGTAGGTAGGGCGGACGGATTGTACCCTATCGGTGTGGTACTTGCGAATACTGATCCCTCATCTAAACAACCTAAATCTCTAGAGAATCTAATCTAAACTATAACACTTAATAAGCTAGTATTAATAGAAAAATAATATATTTGTAATTATAGTTCTAACAATTTACTATCGATTCTACATCACACAAATATACCATCCACTGTGAAAAACCAAACAATTATGGTTGTTTTTATATATTTTTAATTCACGTGATTGTGTTAAATGTTAAGTCAAACCTGTTTAAGAAATTACTTGTAATCATTTTATTCTACGGTGTTAAGAGTACGTTATAGGTTTTAAAATTTCCATTGTTCTTAAGTAAACTTTATCACAAATAAAACTTAATAATATTTATTTTACTTGAATAATAGGCTGTTGCATCACTTTCTAAATTAATTGCAGTGAAAACCTCCAATAAAAGTAGATAAAACCCTGATAGCTAGCAAAGAATTAATGTTTTAAAACAATTTTTTAACAGTATTAACAAATTAATAAATAATGTAAAACCAAATTTATGTTGTAGTATTATTAAAAGTACTATATAATTAAATTTAAAATTGATAATAGATCCGTGTAATTAAATAATATAAATTATTTTAGACCACTTTTTTGAGTTCATGACACCAATAGGATAGGAGCCGATTAGAGATATAAAGAGACATTATGGAGGGGGTATATAATACGACACCAGTTTAGCAGTTCTAATTATATGATAGTACTTAAAAGGTTAGGCACGTTATTATGTTGTTATAGCATGACAAGTAAAGCAGTGACTGGGACCAAAAAATTAGTGTATAATGGATTAACATGGTTGATATATATAATGATGTTATCAGTAAGTTCCATTATTTAATAGCATTACCTGTGTTAACATGGACCTTTGTTAGAAGACGCTATGAGGAAGGGGCACAGATATAATTTCAGTTAGGAGATATAGACAGTAGTGCGGAAGTAATCAAGTGGTTAAGTTCGTTATATTATATTTTTGTCATGACAGGTGTCAATTTATAGTCACATATATATGATTAATAGTGTTTTTATCAAAGGTTAACAGTAAGTATAATAATTACAATTTGTTTTTATTACTTAATTATATGACTATTTTATATAAATATATTAGCATATATATAGTAATTTGTATAATTTATATATTATTATATGATATTATTTGATATTGATGATATTATATCATTATTATTTATTATATTACAATATATATTATTTACATATTACAATATATATTATTTACATATTATATTATATAATATAATATATGTATATTATATTACATTATATAATAATTTATATATCGTAATTTCCCATGAGGGTTTAAGCTAGATTAACAGCACCTTTCTAATTAAGCAAAATAATACTTTCCGTAAGTTGTATTTTATCGACTGTCCGAAAGAAATAATATACATTTTAGTAAATTCACTATTCGTTGTAAATCTCCTATTTCTTATTTACAGTTCTAGAAGAACTTAGAACTCTATATCATTATTTACAAACACACTAAATTCAAATACCTTATTAACATATATATATATATATATATATATATATATATATATATATATATATATATATATATATATTCCCCATTTTTATTTTCATTGACCTTTTCCTGATCACGTATCACAATTCTCCATTTACTCAGTAAATGGATTTAGTTCGTATCTAATGATGATCGATAATTAAACTCGTTTTAGCAGCCTATAATTTATTTGGTGTCGTCATATTTGATATTTTGGAAACCTCCTATTAAAAATCATTTAATTTTGTTTTAGTAACCTGTTGTTTAACGTAGAAAATATTAGGAAATATTGATTTAAAAAGAAGATAATGAGTTTAGAAAAAGAAAACCAGCTATAAAACTTATTTTACAGAAAAAATGTTATTTGTGCTTTCAATGTGGCATTTTATTATTTCTATAAAAATCTATTAGCTGAAAAGTTTTAAAAATGAAGTTATTTCGAATAACAAATGCCAGGCTTTTTTATTCTTTAGGAGACTTTTATTACGGATTTAATTAAATAAGTAAAAATAATTTGAAAATATTTGTCATTTGTATTAACAGTAATTAAAGAGCTTGTTATACTAATAATAAAGAACTTAATATGCTTATAAATATAGCTTTCATTTATTTCGTGATAGGTAAAGAACTTCTTAAGACTTTTAATTTGAGCATTATTTAAAATATTTCAAATAAATTCAGCAACAAATTAAACAATAAATTAATATTTCCCTTTTAAAACCCTAAAATTTAAATAATTAAGCCTAAATCAAATAAAAAGTTGTGGTTATTTTAATATCAAGCCACTAGAGGAATCACACATGATATAAAGAATAAACTATTTATGAAAGTGAAAAGATGCATCTAAATAATAATCTACACATTTTGTAGAACCTAGCTACAGTAAAGAATGTTTTTATAGTTGATTCCAGTTGATCATCATGATTTTACTAATATTTTTGAAGCTTGAAGACCCATTTACATTATATACGTGTTACAATGATAACACAAGCCGCAGAAGTTGATTCACAGTTTATTGAGATTTATTGGTCTAGTACGCTAGAGCCCAGATATCCTTGACGATCAGCTTTATTCCTGCAAGTTATTGTGCGGGAATGTTTGCGACATTGACATTAAAAATATAACTTGTTAAACGATGAGTTCATGAACGCCAAACTCAAAATTAAGAGCACATTAATCCAATTTAGAAAAATTATCGAAATTGTATTTTTAAAAACGAAGATATTCTGGAATCAGAAGCCTCTTGAAAATATAATAAACAAGTTTTTCCTTGCATTGTAAAGTACTTCAATTCTAAATATTTTAGAAAGTATCCTTTTTTCCAACCAGAATGTATCTGCAGATATTTTAGAAAACAACAAAAACATAACATTTTCATCTCTTGAGTATTTCAGTTTAAGTATTGTAATGTTTATATTATATAAATTTGCATATCAACTTTTATGTATTCATAGATTGAAATACAATAGACAATCATTCGTGAAATAATCCAATCTACAAAATTAATACTACAATATATATATATATATATATATATATATATATATATATATATATATATAAACAAATAAATAACTTATATGACGTTATTTCAATCGCTACGTTTTTAGTATTTCCAGAACAATGGAAGGGTATGAATTCACCATTAAACACATCTCACTCAATCAATATAACTGATATATTAATTCGAGAAAAGTGATCTTAAATTAATTAAAAAATTAATGATTTCGATTTTTCTGAATACTTGATATTTTCGATTTGAAAATATATATTGATATATCGCTGTTAAATAATTTACATAATCCATCAAGCCCTTTTTTAAATCAATTATTAAGGGGACGAGAAGGGTGCATCAGTAGTGGAGAAATAGTGAACAAAGCTCGTAAAATATTTACAAACGGTTACAAAACCTGCATTAACCCCAAGAAATGTGATTCTGGGTAATTGATAATATTAGAAAAGAACTGATCATCATGAGTTACTCATACTTAATCTTTAGGAAATGTATCTGTCCTTTTTCATGACAATGTTAGACCATTCACATCTTCAGTAATTCGGCAAAGAATGGAAGTGATTGGATAAAAAATTTGATACATCCACCGCATAGCCCGGACGTTGCCCCGTCCGACTACCATTTATTATAGTTATAGAGTAATAGAGAGAACTCAATAGGAGAAAAAGTTTCACAATATTCAGATGATACAGTAATCGCCATTCTAATAATTTGATTGGTTAGTTTAAATATCATAATTAATATACTACATTACTAGATTGGTATTCCCAGAAATTAGATATGTGTATCATTCAAACTAGATAACATATGTGTTGCGAATTTATATGAATACATCTGGTCCATATTTACATAAAACAGTAGGAACTATCTATTGAACAAATAAACTAATTATTTATGTTAAAATTGAATGGTACGATTAATGGGACATCTAGAGATGGGGTTTGGTTTTGTTAAAATAGACCTCAGTGTCTTTTTGTATCGACGTTTTAAGTCGTCAGCTAAGTTTTTGTTTTTTAATAATTATTTCACTTTAGTAACATATTTATTGAGAAAATTGGTACAATATATACCAATGAAAATATTTTCTAGCATTTCCTACAACTTTTTCCATAATGTATCGAAAGAACTCCACATAGAATGCTTCTTTTTTGTATGTCAAACAATGAAACTTCGATGTTGAAACGCTTCGAAATGGCATAATAATTCGAAATGTGATAGCCATTCTCCCTCCATTTGGATCTTTCCCCTCATATGTAAATGTCCAGACTCGATTGACTCATCAACTGTTAAGCTGTCTGAATCTTCTTTGAGAGTCTGAGCTATATTTTCGTCCGATACATCTCACAATTCAACTCCAAACATGGTGCCGCCTTTTGTCAGTAGTGGTTAATGGGCTTCGGCAGCGGATTTCTTCAAATGAAATAAATAACAAAAGTTGTGAATGTCGGGTTATATTGAGATTTCCATCATGAGCACCTGTATACACTGTATACAACACCATATATCCTTGTCCACCATATATAACAATGTCAAAACCATCTAATTTAACAGTTGGGTTAGCCTGTTTAACAGTTCTTAATATCTCACATTTTCCCCACTAGATAGGGTTGATCAAACTACAAGCAAGTACCTAATAATACAATATATACCACTGAATTTAATTCAGTTTTAACAACTCACATGTTCACTCTCATTTAATACCTAATATAATCTGAAAAACATGCCAAAAATTTAATAGCGACGTTAGCGTAAAATATTACTTTGATCATAAACAAGAATTCTTTGAAGTTTCGGTATAAGAACATGAATGTAACATTTCAAAATTTGTTTTCGATTAGTAAACTTCAAAATATGTTTTGTATAATAAATAAAATAGTTTCGAACCCTAATTAAAACTTGTGAAAAGCTAATGGCATTTCGTAGTTAGATTTTTCAAAACTTTGCCAACACTCTATACAAATTCTAAGCGTATATATATTTTTTGATTTTAACAAATTATTATAATAATCTCTAAATAAGCTTTTATAATATGTGCATATTTTTCTTCAGAATAATAATTATTTTTAAAAATATAAACAACAATTGCGTTACCGTCAAAATGAAAAGGCCTTTAATAGGAAAAAGATAAATTGCGATCAATATCTACAAAAGCGCTAAAGATTAGCGCAGTGGTCAGGCGACAAGATGGTCCTCCGACTGTTGCGATAGTCGTGGGTTCGAATCCTACTGGGGCATGGGTGTACTTTACGTTTGTAACTGTAATTTTAAATGTATTTGTAGGCAACAGTGGAAAATCTAAAAAGGAATAGCCAACCCAGTCACGACAGTATCAAGAATTAAAGTAAAAGCATCATGGACTTACCTACTAGCTTGCATTTATTTGTCTCAAGAATCTAAATTATGAGCCGATAACTGTTTCTTTAAATTGATTTTTCGCCATTTTTCATCAAAAATTCAACTCACACTTATCCTTACAACTTATTTAGCTCGAGACTCAAAAAGAATTATTTCGTCTTTCTTAACTGTTGAGAAAATAATTAAAATAATAAAATAAAATAATAATATTTTATTTAAAAAGCCATTTTTTTATCCACAAATATTTTTCATGTATTGATATATTATAACAGAAATTATGTTATAAAATTAATTTTATTATTAAGTTTCTAATGACATAACATTATGTGGAAAAATAATGTTGAAATGAAAAATGCATATTTTATTTAGAAAGCCATTTTTTATCCACAAGTGTATTTCATATATTAATATTTGTAAATATTAATGAATTTTGAACTTAATTATTAATTTTAATGTTATTATTTAACAGGTCGGAATTGATTGTAGTTATCCACAAGTGTATTTCATATATTAATATTTGTAAATATTAATGAATTTTGAACTTAATTATTAATTTTAATGTTATTATTTAACAGGTCGGAATTGATTGTAGTTTCTTCAAATATGTCATGAAAAGAAAATAGAATAGACATAATAAGATTTTGATGCATCCAATCATCAAAACAAAAATCAGAAAAAGAAAATTATTGTAACAGAAATTATGTTATAAAATTAATTATATTATTAAGTTTCTAATGGCATAACATTTTTGTTTCAGAAATCCCACGATGAAGATCAGAATATCAACGCGATGGACGACCGTGATAGTCACCATATTAGTTACAGCTCTTCTGAACAAGATTAATGCTTTAACGTGCCCTAGAAATTCTGGTTGCGATTGTTTCGAAGACTATTTTACGCTGGAATTCCATTGCCCATCCCATGTCTCAGACATCACCGTCAAACTGACTGAAGATGAAAGTGTTGATATTGAATGTAACAACACTTATTTTGATTTGAATATGTTACCACTACTAGATGCGAAACAAGTGAAAAAATTTACCATGAAATACTGTAACTTCGATAAAAATTTTCAAGATATATTGAACAGGTTCGGAATGAAGCATGTGGAGAAATTTTACTTTGAACAGTTAGAACAAGAAACAAACCAATCTCTAAACGTCTCATCTGATATGCTACGTGGTCTAGAACACGTTAAATTGTTATCGATAACATTCAGCAAGCCTATATTTCAACCTAATTTTCTCGAAAATTTGAATGAATTACGCGCAATTCATCTGAATTTGAATCAAATACAATCACTGAACTGGTCATTTAACTCTACCCCACATGTACAACAGCTAGATCTATCTAGAAACCAGATTGAAAATTTATCTGATGGTGTATTCAACAATTTGACTGACCTAGAGGTACTATACTTGTGGGCTAACAGTATCAACAACATCACCAATGAAACCTTCAAAGGTTTAATCAAGCTCAAACTACTTGAGTTATCGGACAATCAAATTAGAGATTTGCCCGAAGGAGCGTTCATTGACTTAGTGGATCTAGTTAATATCAGTCTTCGGGCTAATAACCTTCAATATATCCATAGTAATACATTCAGGAATTGTAATTCCTTAGAAAATGTCAGACTGGGAATGAATGATCTGATCACGTTAGAAAATAATGTTTTCTCCAATTTAAAATCATTAAAAACTATTGAGCTAAACAATAATAAACTTGAAACCCTCCCTGAAGAATTATTTATTAACTCCACGAACTTGGAAGAAATTAAATTACATAATAATGAACTAGATAATTTACCAAGCAAATTATTCGCTGGTTTAAAAAGATTAAAAAGATTAAATCTCTCTAATAACAGTATATCAGTCTTGAATGATCATATTTTCTTTGATTTGGAGGGCTTAAAAGAACTCTCTTTAAAGAGCAATAATATAAAAGAAATTTCGGGTATCTTGTTCGCTAAAGTTGGGAAGTTGCAAGTTCTGAACTTAAGTTTCAACAAAATCACGGATATAAATATATCTGCTTTTGAAGGGTTCAAACGATCATTGACTGATTTGGATTTGTCTCACAATAAGTGGAATAACACGTATGAAGCAGATATGAGTCCAATAAATAGCTGTATCCGATTAGAAAAACTTGTGCTTTCATATAATCAATTATTAGATGTGCCCGAATTAGTGACCTTGGTTTACATCAAAGAGTTGGACCTCAGTTATAATGAAATTACTGATATACAGGTAAGTGCCAAAAATCACTAAAATACAATTATCAAAACGTTGAAATGGGAAATTGATAAGATACAATGTAAACATGATATCATACTCTTTACCTTATCATTACTATAAATAGGATTATTCAATAAATAACTAAAACTTAAAATATTATTGTCTAAATGTAAGCTTGAAGACTTGTAACAAACAAACCCTTTGTATTAACGTAGTCAGTCTAACAAATATTCTCTGTTAGGACATCTTTTATAAAAAAGATAATAAAATATGATATACATTAATATTCCCCGAATCAATAAATAAAAACATAACATTTTATAAATTGGAAATGTGTATATATAGAAAAACATAAAACAAATATATCACAATTTTAACAAAAAATTATTTTATTTTTAGGTTAATCGATACCTTGTTGATAAAGAGTTGAACATCAATTTGACACACAACAAAATTAGCCTGATGGACTTTTATCTAGCTCAAACAACAGCCCAGTACAATGCTAATGAAACTACTGATCCCAAGGTCACGATTATGGATATTAGTGACAATCCAATTTCCTGCGATTGTTCAAGTTACCATCTGATTGCCTATAACAATTTGGAGTACCCCGAAATTAACGAATTCCTTAACATTAAACAGGATAATTTGTATTGTACTAACAAACCTGGGGTCTTAACCACACAATTGAAAACATCTGATATTTACTGTCCATCAAAAACTAACTGTTCAAGTCAATGCACTTGCTCTTACCGACCCTACGATAAAGCTGCTGTTGTGGATTGCTCCTATCGTAATATAACCTCATACCCTGATTTGGTATTGGATGGTTTTCTGAACCGATACAATCAAACAGTGCTGAACCTGACTGGAAATAACCTGAAGTTAGGACCATCGGAAAAGAAACATTATCAAAACATAACCTTTTTAGACTTATCCAATAATCAAATAACTAAATTAAGTTGGATACCTCCAAATATTGTGGTAAGTAGATTCGGATTTTAAATGATATAGAAAAATGTTAAGAATACAAAAGGTATTAAAAGAACGGAGAGTGTAAATATATTTTGTTTTGTAGCAAATAAATTTGCAAAAGAACAAACTGAATACTTTGAGTACATCAGTGACTGAGTTGTTAACCAAATCTCGCAAGCTGGAACGACTCGTTTTAAAAGATAATCCGTGGATATGTGATTGCAAAGCCGTGGATTTCCAGAACTATGTAGTATTAAATCCTCATAAGGTAAGATTTTTTAATATTTAATAGTTGTATTCAACTAAATAATGTAACTTATTTTTTTATCACCAACAAGCTATTATACCTTAACACCTTAATATAATAATTTGTGCTATAATATCTTAAATAATTAACTCATAGTATTTTCACATAATTTTTTTTTTAATAAAATTGGAAAATTAATATTCAAAACATTGAAAGAAATCTAGAAAGTCTAGAAAGTCTTTCTGTCTAGAAATATATATATATATATATATATATATATATATATATATATATATATATATATATATATATATATATGTACTTCATCTAAATTTGTGACGTCGCAATGTTGCCGTATCAACTTTGAGTCTGACATACAACAAAGTTCTAATCTAAATAAAATAATTGAACAAAATCGTTAACACATGTAATTTATTTTAACATTATAGTACATCTAAAAACTACAGTTAATTATACCACCACATTAGTTTATAGGTTAGAGTTATAACCCCTTATCACTATTGTTTTCAAGAATTTTGCATACGTCTGAGAACTGGATGACTTTGATAGGCTCCTACGTTTAAGTTAGCATTGTGTCACTTTTTAACTAGAATAGAATGAGAAAGAAAACATTGTCTGCTTCCGAAACGAATTTACAAATTGCGGCAAGCAATACATTAAACACCTTGATGACGTATGTACAAAAAAACCTTGAATAGACTATAGATATATCCTGAAGTATTTTTCCGACAAGAGATGAATTCCGCATCAAAAACCCTGCTCGTCTAAATAAATACATTTCCGCTGCGATAGGTCATACGTCATTGATCGAAAAAATTATTAGTCGAACTGAACGAGATCTGCAAGATACTGCAGGTGGGGTAGTTTCAAAAATCTACCCATTTTGGCGTTTCCAAATGTTTTCAAACAATTTTAAGACGTATGGACGAGCATGATGCATGGTGCTAAAAATTATCCTTCAGCAATTGACCGCAAAATAAAAAATTTTTAACCAAACAATTGAACCGGATTCAAAAAATAAAAAATAACTCACTAAAAATTAAAAAATAATCAAACTTAGATCTTTAACACAAAAAACACGTTTTAAAATAAAATATGTACATAATAGTCCTTCTAATAACTAAATAAAAATAAACAAAAAACTTATTTAACCTATCTACACTAATGTAAAATCTACCTAAATGTATTGATTTATTTAGAATATTATTTTAATTACTAACTGATCACTTTGAAGTCGGTGCCGAGCCCAAATAATACAAAAATAATAATAGAATTTTGTAACATATACACAAAATTAAATTACGAAGAAGACAAGTATAATTTTTTGCTTGTACCAATTTTAAAGTTGGTAGTAGTTAAAATAATATTGTAAATAAATGAATAGGTTTAGGTAGATATTAAGCTAAAGTGTGTATATATAGCAGAATATAGAATACGTGTAGTAGATAGATTAAATAAGGTTTTGATTATTTTTATTTACTTATTACAACGATTATTATGCACATATCTTATTTTAAAATGTTTTTTTTTGTATTAAGTTTGATTATTTTTTAAAATTTAGTGAGTTCCTAATTTATTTTTTGAAGTCTGTTCAATTTTTTTGATAAAAACATTTCATCGTCATATTAGTATTGCAATAACATTATACACCAATATCTGATTATTTTAGATAACAAATATGTGAAAACATTGTACGTGCCTTTGAAATTTGAGGTTTTCCGTCGATTTCCCCCTTCCCTCAACAGATCCTAACTTGTTTCCAATGGGACCACCTCGGAAGTGCACTCTTTCGAACAAAAAAAAGAATTTTGAATATCGGTCCATAACTGACGGAGAAAAGGCGAACATACATTACAAAAATATATATGCAGCCGAACATAGAACCTCTTTCTTTTTTGTTAAAAATTAGAAAATGTTTGTAAAACGCTTTTGGAAAGCTCATTTTTAGGCATAGACATTTGAGCTATGTTAATTGTATTTAAAACCTCGTACTCTGCGCTGTATTTAGAATTTATGCTTGTCTAAAAAGTGGATTCTGCTGCATTTTATTTAAAAATATCCGAAAATGTTGAATGTTCTTTTTGTCTGTGGCGAAACAGGGCGTACCTGTTGGAAAACAGGGTTCATTAATAAATAAAATATAGATAAATAAAAATACAGAGTTGAGTGTTGCAGTTTGAAATTTCATACCTACTTGAGAAATAAAACTGGTAGAATAGATTTAAATTGAAATTAATTTCTACCTCAACAAGTATAAAATTAAAAATTGTTAGATGTCATTAAGACTAGGCATCAAAATATGAGTTATTTTTTCAATTCCGTCTAGATTTTACAATAAAAATATATTTTTGTATATAAATACATTAAAAGATTCTGTAATAATACTTTGTTTTTTATTTTAGGTCCATACTAGTGAAATTATGTGTACCAACACCAAAACTTTACTGGTGAAAACTCGAGACCTTTGTAAGACTTCTCCATACCTTACCGTTATGCTACCAGTAGTGCTGACAGTACTGCTTTGTTTCGCTGTTCTATTTGCTCTTTATTACCGCTATCAAAAGGAAATTAAAATTTATCTTTATGCCAAGAACATGTGTTTATGGTTTGTCACAGAAGAAGAACTAGACAAGGACAAGATATATGACGTGTTTATTAGCTACTCCAACGAAGATGAAAGATTCATCGTCCAGCACCTGCTTCCTGAACTAGAACATGGAGACCATCCCTTTAAAGTTTGCATTCATATTCGCGATTGGATGCCAGGTGATCTAATCTCCGAACAAGTGGTACGATCCGTGAAAGACTCCAAACGAACACTAGTGGTGTTATCCAATAATTTTTTGAACAGTGTTTGGGGTAAATTAGAGTTTAGAACCGCTCACACTGAAGCAATGTCCGAAGGTAGAACTCGAGTTATTGTAGTTCTATTGGGTGATATAGATGAGGATAAACTAGACGACGAACTGAAAAGTTATTTAAAGACAAATACTTATGTTAAGTGGGGTGATCGTTATTTCTGGAACAAACTCAGATATGCATTACCCCACTCTAAACATGGATTCTACGAGAAAAACAAACGAATGATGTTGAAAATTGATGACAAATTTAATTTAGTCCCTGGAAGTCCCGCGAAAACGAGTACACCTCCCATCACATTAGAGCCATCCTTTCTAATAGGTAATAATCAAGTGAAAGTGGACATTCCTGAGAAAACAGAAGGAGAAGAAATACTTCTTGCGTAATAAACAATGTGTGCAGTTAGTTTGTGTTACAAACGCGTTTAAACTACCACTGTATAAATGTCTGTGATTTATGCATTTGTTTTATATTGAAAGAAAAAAAATATTTTATTGGTCAGTTTTTTGTTATATTGTTGTTGTGTACATAAAAATAAAATTAAAATAAGAAACAAATCAAATTGTGTAACATCTGAGTGGCTCCAGAACAGTTGTTTAATACAATTATTTTGTACATACATAGAAGATATATGTTTGTTGCATATGTAGAAACATTTTAAATGTTACATAATATAAAAGAATAGTCCATAATTACATGTTACACACTTTGATAATTCACTTACAAAAAGTCCTGATTGATTGTGCCATATTGGTTTGCAATTAAAAAGCTAATATATATAAATTACAGCAAATTTACTTACACTGTAAATAGAAGTAGAAAAAATCTTAATGCTCAGGAAAATCCCGCCCACAACATTGAGATCTAAATAGTTTTTAATACATATTTTCATTTTACTTTATATATTTTGCATCTATTCTGTTACTTTATAATTAAGTACAAATTATTATTTTTAGTAAGAAATATAGTTTATTATTTTTTAATATGATTTTTATTTAACATTGTTGCAATAAATATAATATTTATAGAGTATTATATTTTATTACTATATTATTATTATATTAAAGCATAATTAACATAATTTCTATAGTATATTGCATAATGTTCCTATCACTTGACAGTAACTAATTATTGAATTAGGTATATGAGCTATATTGAAGAAATAAACTTTAAAGCATATTTTTATTCCATATTTGTGTTAGTTTAGTTTTGAACCTGAATAAAATAATTATGAAGGTATATTATGTTCATTAAATGTTTATTCTGACACGTGGTTGTTTTAGAAATATTGACGAAAATGGGAAAATACAGAGTAAATTATTTTCTCTGAACTGAACATCTTTTTACAATTGATTTACCGTTTCGCGTTTTCTGCGTATTAAAATATTAAATAAAATTAATTGCTTTTAAATTATATACCATGAGCTTATTCGCATTATTGCAAAAATATATAACTAGCATTACTAGCTAGCAATATATACTAGCAACAGTATTACTTGTTGCATTGAAATCAACAATATCATTCACTAATAACAGATTTGCATGCGAGTGTAAAAATTATTTTTGTGCTGTTTCATCACTATTCTAGACAAGACTTGGGTTCATGTGATAAGACTCATCGCAGTGATACTAAATCAAAACAAGAAGCTCATTCTGTCTTGTAGATTGTTTTCGCAATCAGTAGTTCAGTAGAAAACAAGTCATCAAACAAATAACTATATCTACGGTTTGCCTGGTTAACACTTCAAGGATTAAATGCGTAAATTAAAAGATCATTAGATAAGTGTATAGAAGTTCAGAGAGCAACATAAAAATATATTTATAATGCATTTGAAGTCATAAGTCTTGTTTAATGAGTAATATTTAATAATTAAATTGTTAAATTGAAAACTATTTGAACAGTCTTATGAATATACCAGCAAATAGATAAAACATGCATAACTGCTAAACGATATCACATCGAAATAACTGATTTAAACTGTTGAATTAATAAAATTGAGTATTACTAAAAGCACAAAGTTATGCAAATAACTTTTCACGAAATTATAAATACGGATTTTTATCAAATTATAATACGACCTCGAAGCTAATTCTGATAAAAGGTTTAAAACCGCAACATAAATTTAAATTTATCTATATTAGCAGTTTTATATTTGCTTTATCGATACAAACATTGACAATGTTTCTTCTATTGTTGATGAATTTGTTCAATGGTGAAAAAAGTGGGTGAAACGACGATGTTATATCGACGGTGAAAAGTATGGGGTAAGATGCACTCATTTATTTTTATTCGATGATCATAACGATGTTGACGCCGGCTATTGTGTGTCACCCATTCAGTGATACGTGCAGATTCCTAATAGTTTACTGTATGTTGATTATGTATGCTGAACATTTAATTACTATATGGAACTAGTTCACGGTAAAGTGTTTGATTGTTACATATTAGTGGCACTAACCTAACATATTTGTGTTCTATTATAAGAACATACAGATTTAAACAATCGAATAAAAATCTAAAGTATCTAACATGGTTATTTGAGATTGTCTATCACTTTCTCTCTTTTAGAAATATATTTATTAACAATTACGTATGGCATATGGACAATATAATATATTCGCCATCATAATTTATTGAATAGAATGAACATTGAAAACAGTCACTGCAGTAGTATTTTGAACTGTACATGCTGAAGACCAAAAATAGTTTTACTTAATAATTAACTCTTAATAATGAGACACAAAATTTTATTTCTTAAATCAAACGTACCTTTTTTAATTTAGTATTAATCCAATGCTAACTTGTCACCTGTCTGTTTTAGGTTATAAACTTAATATCAGTTTTTGTGCCTATTACGTATACTATCTTTTTCGAAGTATTTGCGGAATTTTCGGTTATAATATGTAAACTATATTTCAAATTAAATTGTGATGAAAATATATGATTTTAGTTTATATTTGTAGTGAACTAATACTTTCAATATTGAAACACATTTTTACGTTTGTGGTAAACAATATCTATAATAAAAAAGCATTAAATCTGTTTCAACACAATATTATAATGTCACTAGTGATCACCCTTTGGTAGAAATTCGACCACAAAATATTAAATTAATTAAATTTATATTTGATATATAACATTAATTAAAACAATAAATGTCTGTATATTAAAATATATTAAAGTATATGCAAGCTATCTCAAGAATTAAGACTCACTAACATTTTTAAATTGCATTTAATTATATAAAATTTCCATTAACTTTCAATAATCAACAAAGTATTAATAAGTATAAATTACTACGCCATTAAATAATATAACAAAGTATTGTAGGTAAGATATCATTACTTTCAGATCTGTAAATACCTCAAAGTATGAAATATAAATATACATGATCTTTCTTTACTTTTATGTTATAAACATTAGAATGGAATAATAAATGAAGTAATATATGTTTGCATATTAAAACAGAGAATATATGAATAAAATAATTTTGAAATTGATATTTGACTTTAGCGTGTATATTAAAACAATAGCGAACAAAATTAGGTAATTATTTTTGACAATTTAGAAATGTAAATTAAATGAATGTATTTACAATCATTAAATTAACTATTGATTTTGCAAAACTTAGAACTGTAAAATAATTGCTATAAAATGTTTACAAATGTAGTGATAATAATTCATAATTTCTTCTATTTATCCTGTATAATTCATTTATGCAAATTATGTAGTTAGTTTAATTTTAAATCCTGCATATTTTCATTTCTTAATTTATGTTTTCATATGGTCCTTATCTTTTATACATATTTCTCAAATAAAATTTATATTACAAAAACAATAAATACACCAACATTAAACAGCTGCTTAAGAGAATAATTTCTTTACCCAATTTTTTAAATAAAATTGCATTATTGCTTGTTTATTTAACTATTTGATCTCGCGCTTGCGGATAGCTCATCTTTAGTTTGCCTTCTATGGCTTTCATTTATCTATTGCTTTCAACTTTGTCTTACTTCCCATGTGTCCCAATTAAAATTCTATGAAACTATTTTATAACTGTTAACATTCTATGCAATATTAATTTCAACTTTCGATACACAAATTAACGTAATTACTACAATATTCGGTTAGAATGAAACAAAAATTAATCAGAGGTCAATACCACCAAAATGAACAGAAAAATCTTAATAACCTTTAGAATTACCTTTAGTACAATAATATATTATGTCTCCAAAACCATTTCAATTAGTAACAGTCCTTGAGCAAGAAAAAATTTTCTTTTTTTCTTTTTCTTCACCTGAATGTTAAATTATATCAATATTGTGATTTCGAAAATCTAAATATCTTGTAAGCAAAGAAAATAGACGATTTTTCTTATTCTCGAATTTATGTTGGTATGAAATTTTTAAATATGTTGGTTTTTTCCTTTCACAGCTGTATATACCTTCCGATAAAGCAACCACATTAATTTGTTTTCTATATAAAAAATGTAAAATATAACTTTACGTAACCATACTATTCTTAGTCGTTCTTTATTCAAACTTGCCATATGCATCCAGGTGCCTCCGTTTTCTTTAAAAAGGCAAAATTTTTGCTAAGCCGATTAATATATATATATAATCTATCCAAAGTTGGTGTGAACATACGTCATCTAAATTTATTAACGTCAAAACGTCTAAATTTTGCCATATCAACCCTGAGTTTTAGTTCAGTTTGACTTTAACACAATAAAATTCTAGTTTAAATAATATAATTAAACAAACATACTGTTATCAAACATAATTTATTTTAATATTATAGTAAATCTAATGCATGTATTATTAAAGGACTTATAACTACAATTAATTACACAGTTATAACAGTTTGTAGATTGTGTTTGATTATATTTACACTGAACTCTTTTGCATACTACCTATGAGTTAGTGTTTTAGGCGAGCTTGTAGCTGTATCCCCTCTTACGCTTAGTTCTTGTATCATTCGGTACAATGTTTCCTTGTAAAAATATTTTGATATCACTGTATTACTTCTAAGTTTGTTCTTTTAATACCTGTATACATCTTTCTTGATAAAAAAAATATTTAATAACTGCGTTCTCCCTAATGCATTTCCCATATCTGCAAGACAATTACTATTCTTTCTCTCCTGACACAATTTAACCAAAGGCTTATGTACATTCTGAACATTTACACACATATCTGTGCACATAAATCTTTTACACTCTATAATAATATTTCCTACGTTATCATATATTAACTATATACTCACCTTTACTTTTTTCCACTCTCATAACACTGTCTTAGAAATTGGCGGCATATCATATTCAAAAAGTTTCATTCAAGTGAATAACTAAGCTGTTAATTTCTAATCTATCTAACATTAGTTCACAATTCCATCGTTTGTCAATTTCTTCATTAATGTGCCTGATCGAGTTCATCCAAACCGAAGGCGTTGTTCCAACATTCCTGTCTCCAACGCGAAGTGCAATTAAATATATCTGCAATGAATTATTAATAAATGTTATGACTCTCGGTTATGATACTCGGTACAAATTCAGACATATTCAACGCGTTGAAAAACACTTGTTTGTTAACACTTAAATGACATTTACCGA
The DNA here is from genome assembly GCF_030347505.1 of Rhynchophorus ferrugineus. Classification (NCBI taxonomy): domain Eukaryota; kingdom Metazoa; phylum Arthropoda; class Insecta; order Coleoptera; family Curculionidae; genus Rhynchophorus; species Rhynchophorus ferrugineus. The sequence continues at coordinate 53,345,174 of NW_027472581.1, read as the reverse complement.
AAAGTGAATCCTAGTGAGGCTTCAACATGAAAATGATTACAAATGCACCTGATGCAGTTCTATATACAGTAGCACCGTCTATTGTCTCTTTCAAACTAATTTATAGATCGTATGTCTACTACCAAAATCGATGTCAAATACTTCATTACATTACATTACATTTCATTTAATTGTATTTCGAAGGCAATACTCTATAACTGATGAGAAAATGGACAAATTATAGCTTTCCAAGAACAGTATTTTGAATAATGTATTGAAGCATGTTGTCATTGAAAGAAAGCCATAGTTTACACATATCCAATAACAAGGTCTTAAATAAGGATAGACTACTACTCGACGAATAGTTACACAAAGAGTAAACCAGTGTAAACTGATCTAATTATGACATTAACTTGTGGCATCGGAAATTCAATTTTTTTCATTTGATCGTTCCGATAGCAACAAACCCACTCTATATAAGACAAAAGAGTGACTGTTCAAGGTATTTACTATAATTTTACCGTACTCATAAAGCTCATATGTTGATGTGCTTAATATATTATGTACAATGTTTATTCAGGATAACTTGGTTAGTTTTATTTCGAAGATCCTAACCTCAAAAATATAATGCGCTAATTATGAAAATATAGATAAATCCCGATTTGCAATGATGATAACAAATGATAAATTAATTTTACTCATACCTTTTCAATAACGTATAGATTCTTGTTAGTAGGCTGAAGCTAGTTATGAATAACTGAAACACAAAAGAAAACAAGTGAAAATTTATTAGATGAAGGTTCCATCTGAGAAACTGTAAAATGTCTCTAATAAAATTAACTAATATTAGATGCATTGAAAACTAAGTTTTAAAGTACATTTTGTTGGACTAAATCTCTATTTCTAATGGCAATTCAGTATTTTTTAAATTATTGTTTGGTGTATTCTATTTTGAGCTTTTCTAATTAGACATTTATATTTTTTGAAGTATCACAAGTATTATATTTACTGTACGAGTTTAAAAATAAGTTCTACGTAACCAAAATTTACATACAATAAGAAATTTACTTTGGTTTCGCCAGTTTAAAAGTAATAATGACCTAGCATAGTGGTCTAACGGCTAAAGTGGGCAACTACTCGCTCATCCTATCTAATAATCCTACTGAAATCGAATCAGTGAGATGCAGTGGTCGAAAAATGTTAATTTAAAAAAGCGTTTATAAAATAAAAATGACAATAAATACTTAGAAGAGGCGACGTCGCGATTATTCCTGTTAAATGTTTTCACCGAAACATTTAACATGAATAACAACAACAAAAAATATTTCAAAGAAACGAAAATGTTTTAACGAAGAAAATGTTAGGAACTTTAAAATGTTAGGAAAGAATTAACTATTTTGTTACATACATTAAAAAGGTATTTTTAGTTATTACTCTTAGTGGTTCAACAATGCCAGCGAGCAATAAACATTTCTTGTGATTATATTATATACATGATAGGTAAAAAATCACTTTATTCAGTGATCTCCTCTATAAAATATTATCTTAATCAGTCAGTCATATTCCAAATGTTTTTCTAAAGTTATGTTAAACGTTTTAGTTTACACACGTCACTATTATATCGTATATTTAGCTGATTAGCAAACATATTATAGTGCACTAATACTCTTTTAAATTACTTAAACATTTTGAATTACACTCTAGGATGTGATCTAGTAGGATATCTTCATTAGAGACAGTTCAGACGGAGTAGTATCGACAATGACACGCAATACTTTGTTTTGGAATCGTGTTGGGACATATAATGACAATATTTGAGTTACTAGCAGTACCATATAATTTAATTCCATATGATTAAATAGTCTTAACTTTTGATTCGTATTGCAACAGCTTGTTATCTAATGACAACTAGGATTTGCGCTCCAATACCTCCTAAGTCAATACATTTGATGTAGTTTAAGTCTACGTTTTTTTCGTTTAGCAACTATGTGTGTTAAGCCTTGGTCTAGATATATACCTAGATATTTTTGTATCCTCAGCTTAGGGAAGTTAACAATTATTGATATTCACTGGTAAGCGTGCTGTTCTATTTAGAGTGAATGTTACATAGATATATTTTGTTTCATTTGCTTTAATACGCCATGTCTTCAATCAGGGTTTTATTTTATCAAGATGTGTCTCCAATTTCTTTAATGCTGTTATTGGATTTTCATGAAATGCTAATATGGATGCGTCATCTGCATATGTTGCCGCAGTAGTGATTTTTGTGGTCGGTAGATCGTATGTATATAGAAAAGATAAGTATCGGACCCAGTACGCTGCCTTGCGGAACTGCTGTATATATTGTATATAATTTAGTGAGTTTGTCGTCTTGTTTTATAGTGAAATGTTAATGTAACTGTCAGGTAAGATTTTTAGTAAGTGAAAATTTGAATTGAATGAGGAGTTTTTTTTTTAATTAACCTGTAAACGTGTGTGCCATAGTTTATCAAAGCCCTGCGATATGTCGATATTTATTTTGTTTATAAGTTTACTCACTTGTTCTATAGTCCAATTCTGATTACGAAAATTGATGTTCCGGAATAATCTTTCTTTTTTCTATTATACTGTTACTTCTCTTTATGTATATTTTCTCAAAACTTTTCAGAATTATTGACGGTAAACTTATAGGCCAGTATGAGGCGACATCTTTCTGTGTTTTTCGTAGTTTGAGAATAAAGATTATTTTTGTTACTTTCCAAATACCTAGAAAATAATTCATTCATAATACTGCATTAAATATAAATGTTTCTTTATATGTTCTCTAATAGTTCTTTCAAAATTATTCCGGTTATTAAGTCATATTTGGGAGCTTCTTTACAACTGATCTTCCTCGCTATTGTTTGTTTAACTTCTCTGATTGTAATTTTTTCAAGTCAGGGCCATGAAATAGCGAATAATAAGAAACTGGTAATGTTATTTTCTTTGTCCTTGGATAGATCAGACGGGAAAGGTTTAAATTAATTTTTTAAGTTTCTTGAGAAAATGCCAGCCTTCTCTTTACTGCATCTATTCCAATCTTACCCATTTTTTTAAAATATGGGTTATGCTGCTGGAACTTTTAAAGTTTTCTTGTTGCATTCGATAATGAATAATCTGTAATCTCAACTGGTGTCACGTTTCGTTCATTTTAGATTTTTCATAGCTTCTTTTTTTCTGGATTTCTTTTCTGGGTTTCACATGGTATATGTATATGTTTTTTTTTCTTGTAGATGTTTCGCTATTAGTAGTACCATCCTGCATGATCCAAAAATGAGATGCATGAGTCAAAAATATACATAATAGAGGTAAGGTAATATCTCATGCCACACTTATCAACTCCGTCAATAGCTTGTCTTATAGGATACATTTTTATAGAATACATTTCTATACATATTGGGCTCCGTTTATTTTCAAAACAGAGAATAATTCAAGTTTGGCCCATGCATATATACAGCTTCATAAACTTACTCCTATTTTATATATATATATATTTTTTTTATAAATAAATATACACAAATTTTATAAATAATTGATTTAATGTTGAAACTTTATATAAGGAGGGAATGATTATTGAAAAGTCTTTGAAATAACACATTTTATTTATAAAATTATTGAATAAAATGAAATAATTAAATTATAATTACTATAAACCGTTCTATTTTTATGAAAACACCATATTTAAATTAACTTACATTTTTGAACAATTAACATGAACTTCAAGAACCATATACATAAACCCTACCATAAATAAGACCAAAATCGTTTAAATCAAATCTAGCCAATATAGTTCAAATAAAACAAAAAAGCCAACACTATATATATTTTTGTTACTATTAATCCACAAACCCCATTAATGAATTTTCCTCGAGCTTTTGATTAACATATTATACATTTACTAGCCTAAAACCAATGGATGATCGCACTTTTAAGCTGAAAGAAATCTCCAGTAAATACATATTTATTTCTACAAAACAATAATTTATTTACCTCTACTCTTATATAATGATGCGTTCTCTTTTCCTTGTTTGTCATTAAACCATTAGGGTATCGTTGATAGTTTTATATTTTGTTTATTTAATCCAGTTCTACTTTTGTTAGCAAATTTAATTATTTAATAGTATCACTATCCACTGTCCTCACATCTTAGCAAAATTCTTTCTAATTTCTTCTCCTCTGATTCTCTGATTATTCCTAGAGAATTATTAATGTTACACAAAATCTAAATATTTTAGATTTTTTGTTGTTGTTTTTACTTGGTCAAGTCTATGAATCGACTCCAAAAACTCATACTGCCATTAGAAAAGGAAGGCAATAGAGTTTATTCTTTTCTATGGTTTTGCATACACGATAGAGCCCATGGGTCGAATCCGTAGAAATATGTTAAGTAATGTATCCATTGTTTTATTAAATTGTGTTTAAGTCTTTCCTTCTGCTCTATTTTATTCCTATATTCTGCCGTATCAATAACGTCACAGTAATTTTACACACATTTTACATTATTTTTTTAATTACAAATTTTAGACTTTTTAAATTTATTTAATAAAATTGTTTGAAGAAATCAAATTTAGTTTTTTATTTGAATTTCAACACGTGGTATCTGCGTGATAAGATCCGTTAAAGAGCTAGTCAAACGCCTACTCAATATTTGTTTTACTTTTCAGGTGTAAAACAAATTAACAAATCAAATTATTAGAATGGCGATCACAGTAGTATGTGAATGTTGGACTTTGCGAATTTTTGTCCAGAGATACGTATTAAAGTTTGTTAGTTAAAAAATTAATCTATAACTCCCGACTTATTTGAAATTTGGCATAATTATTCCTTCAACCATTCCTTCGATCATCTAGCCGTAGGTAACTACTAAGAACGACTTTTAGGAAAACCTATCCCAAACAGAGTTTAATTTTTTTACATTACCATGGTAACCATGACAGTTACTATAGTAAAATCTACAATCTACTGTAGCAAAAAACACTGCAATTTTGACTTCGATTTCTAATGGGTTTGTGAGTTTTTATAACTCTGTTAAGTATGCTAATATTTTATCAACGTTAACAAACTTATTAAAATTATAAACATACCATACATGTTAACGCTTCTAAAGCACTAGCAGTTCAATATAATATCGACAAAATATATTGAGAAATACAAGCTACTATTTATTTTTATACTACAATTTCCATACTGTTAGGTATAAATATAATAAAAATTGCCACACATAATCAAAAGGCTTCAAGCGGGATCAGTTATGATACAGACAGGATGATATAGACAAACAGACATACAGACCAATAATGATTATGAATAGTGTATATTCGTAATCATTATTTAACTGAACTATATATATATATATATATATATATATATATATATATATATATATATATATATATATATATATGTATATATATATGTATATATATATATATATATGTATATATACATATATATATATATATATATATATATATATATATATATATACATATATATATGTATATATATGTATATATATATATGTATATATATATATACATATATATATGTATATATATATATATATATATATATATATATATATATATATATATACATATATATATATATATATATATATATACATATATATATATATATATATATATATATATATATATATATATTTGTTGAATGTATATAGTTGAACTCTCTTCATATAATTAGATGTTGTAATGCAGGTTTTACCATTTTTGTCTTTTGAAATTCTCTTGACTCTTTTCATCAATCACAACAAGCAACATATATTTATTATTTTTATATTATTTATATATTATATTCACCAAGAAAGAATTTGAATGGATTAATTATGGAGCGATAGCGAGAAAAACGTAGTGCTCTGTGACAGTATTATTCAGCCATCTAATTTACTATATATCTTTTTTCGAGCCTATCGCTATAAAACTAAATTAAATAAAATGCAATTAAACATTGCATGTATCAAGTAACAATTTGAGTGTGGTATAATATTGTTCACAGCAATAACTGGTGGTTCCTCCAAGTTCTTTGACAACTGATTTTCAAACCATAGCAAAAAAAGTTTTCTCTGAAATAATTAAACTACTAAAACTACTCGATTTCGAATTCGATCTCGAATAGAGCTCAGGGTGATCTTGATTTGTCACCAGTTTCGTATGTGGACGCTTTCTTTCCGGTGAATATTACATTGTGTTTCATTTGAATTGTAGCGACCATGGGGCATGTTGAGCTTTATATCTTACAATAGCAGCCTACAAAATATCCAGAAACATTTTTCCAAATGTTGAACACGTGTAGGGTGCCAGCAGCAACGACTAATATACTATAAGGGATAGTGAATCCTGATCTCGGATGTTATTGAAGGGTCCTTTGAATCATTCAGTCACTGACCATCGTTGAGTTCTGACGTGCCTCCATCGACTGCCCAAGCGTCTCTTTAGGTAACACTGTGTTGGTCTCCACCTTATCTAATTGTGTTTCATTATATTTTATTAAGTTCAATAAATTATGGTCACATCATGTAAAATTCACTGTCTTATTTAGTTCTGCCTCCATTCGCCCCAAAGAGTGATATTTGTCACATAAAACCGAGACAACTAAATATTTAATAGTACCAGAAGTTTGTCTCAAAAATACTGTCTGATTTTAAAAGAATTCACAGACTACGATAGGCAATTTTCGACATCATGATGGTGTGAGTTTACTATTATTTTAAATAAACTATATTATCATATATTATGATCATATTATAATATTTGTTTTGCTGTCGAAATATATTATTTATTCTAAACAAGACGCCAATGTTCGAGCAAGACAGCATTTTTCAGCTAACGTGCTTTCTTCGTAATATCATAAACCCTTTATTCGGCATGAATTATAAACCACTATTATTATTTATATAGGTAATACAAGTTAATATAATATAAATATTTATTATAAATAACATAATGCCTGAAGTAGCAATTATTGTTTCAGGTATCCCAAATGATGAAAATGCAAGACAAATACCGAAATGTGTAATAAACGATGGCTTTTTTTAATTCTTCTCGTCATACAGTGTATTTACCTAGTGACGTCCATAAGCTGCCCTAAAACTTCCAAATGTGAATGTATTCCACGTACTAATGAAATGATACTGAAATGTTCCAAAGGTGAACATGAATTAGTTGTGAAGCCCAACGACGACATTCGCATAAGTTGCATCAGTTTTAAGCAAGAATTGAAGGCGACTGAGTTACCAGCTCTGAATATGAGTAATGGTCATGAACTGCTTCTCAAGAATTGCCTTCTAAGAGAAAACATTTCAGGAATTTTAAAAAAATTTAACATGACCAACATTCAAAACTTGCTTTTGGAAAACAGCACCCACTCCAACGTTTCTAAATCTTTCTTTACTGGCATTAATCAGTTAGAAAAACTCACAATCAATTTCGGGCATCCAACGCTGGAATACGACTTTCTCGAAAGTTTGAGTAGCCTTATAAAACTTCGTCTTTCTGCGAATTGTTTAAAAAAGATTACATGGTCAATGAAATACCTACATAACTTAGATTATTTAGATTTATCCAGAAATGATATCACTATATTACCAGATGAGACATTTGAAAATTTGAAGACACTAAAAACCTTGCTCCTGTGGGAAAATAGCATCGAGCAATTGAGTAACAACACATTCATTGGCTTGGGACATCTAGAGACTCTGAGGCTTGATAACAATAACATTAGTGTACTACCTAAAGGTCTATTAATTTATTTATCTGCTCTAAAGCGAATCAATTTTTCTAATAACAAAATTGCTGAGTTACACAGTGATACTTTTAATATGAATCCAAATCTCATCAACGTTAATTTGGACAACAATGAAATTTCCATTTTAGGGGATTACTTATTTGCAAATTTTCCAACCCTAACACGTATTGATCTTAACAGTAATAATCTGGTACACATCCCCGAAAATATATTTACGAATTCTTCGAGCTTAACCGATATAGAGCTGCAAAATAATAATCTTCAAAACATTCCGGAAAAATTATTTTGTACACTCAAGAGCTTAGCCGTGATAAACTTATCGAATAATAATTTGACAAAAATTCACAAGATGACTTTTGTTAATTTAGCGAATCTGAAAGCACTGTTCTTAGAAAACAATCATATAATGTCTATATCTGAAATTTCATTTTGGCATAATACTCACTTGCGAATATTAAATCTCAGTGGGAACAAATTAATCTCCATGGATGCTTCATTATGCCATCAAGCAAACAATGCATTAGCTGATCTGGATATATCCCGGAATTACTTAACTAATGTTACGCATCTAAAGTATGAAAACTGCTCGAAGTTGGAAAAGATATATTTGCATTGGAACAAAATTACAAATATGTCTTGTATGGAAATATTGCCAAGTTTTAAAATAGTCGATTTGAGTTTCAACAATATAACTGAAGTAATGGTAAGTCACAATTTGTTATTAAAATATTATTAAACTAATATCTTTTGAATCAATTTTTAAACAATACAATAAAAACATCATTTGCAATATAACAGGTACCAAAAGAAAGAAACTTAATGTATAGATATTAACATAATAAAAAATATAGCATATAAAATTGCAAGCAATGCAATAATTTTGCCTAAATATATTATTTATTGAAACTTGACATTAACAGATTTATTCATTTGTTGAATAGATTTAGAAAATAAATTTTCACTTATTATTATTATTACTATTTCAAAAGTTATAAATAAACATCTAATAATTATAGTGAAAATTGCGAAAATATAAAAATGGAGATCACATTCTCTGATAGAAGGCGCTATGTCTGGTGAGTCCGCTCAATCTGACAGAACAGTGTGGCCATTATTATGCAAATGGAGAACTTTGCATCTGTTACGCGCTATTACTGATCTTTTATTACTGATCTGCAGTAATAGTTTCGTAACCAATTTTGACAACTCGTAATAGACCACACCTTGCTGATCCCACCATAACCACAATAAAATGAGAAGGAAAAATACACTTCGAATATAAAACGACTTTTATATTTTTATCAAACAATATTTGACAGCATATTCGACATCATCTGTGACCTGCGTTGGCTGTTTTATTAGAAGGACTATAACACTTTTCAACTACATTAATTTCAATATATACCTCAATAGCCACCAGAATTAATTCAAAACATCTAGGTACCAAATACTATTTAGATTATATATAAAATATATAAAATATAACACACATAATTTAGTTATATCTGGCCACATATGCTAGAAATTAATATAATACTAATTCTTAAGGTAATAACAACTCATTTATATTGAATTTTACAAAGTCAGATTAATGAATTATATCTAGATCAATTATTAGGATAAAAATCGTTAGAAGTAATAGTTATTTAAAATATTTTAATTATTATTTCAGGTTGAGCATTTTGTGGTTCCTTTTTATGATTTCATGACTTTAAACGTAAGTCACAATCAAATAGAACGTTTGAATTTTCAAAATGTGACAGATAGAATCAGAAAAATTAAATCGTGGAATAAAGGTAAGATATATTTTTTAGTCCCTTGTATTACTTTAGGTCCATTAATTTTTGTTATTATTCAACTTGTTTTTATATTTCACCCACCCACTTTTCTTAATTATTTCTGTTAATATTTAATTTATTTTATTATATTATCTTTTACACTTAATTGTTTGTTGTTATAATAGTAATGCTAATTTTATAATCAATTTACATTAGGGCTATAATATAATACACATATATTTGAGTTATTAAGAGTATATGGTTTAAATTACTCTAAAACGATTTTATTATTTATTTAAGCAATGGGACGACTTCTTGAATCGATTGTACAAACGGCACTGCCTACTTTAATATGAACAAGACCCTTATAATATAAAAACCGATTTCTTCGAAAATCCAGTAGCGTATTAATCGAACTGTATAAGATTTATACATATATCAAGGTTGTTTTTAAAAATATTTTTATAATAATATTATCTGTCCTTTTTAGGTAGAAAAGAAAATATTTTACTGGACATAAGGAACAACCCCATCCTATGTGACTGCCGCAATTATTACCTATTCGATTATAATAACTTAGATACTCTTAATCTTAAACAGTTCATGAAAATTGATCAAGAAGGGTTAATTTGTCAATATACCAATAAAACTTGGATGGTCAATCGAGTGAACGTATCTACTATTTATTGTAAGACCCAAACAAGATGTCCAGAAAATTGTACCTGTGTGGCTCGTCCGACGGACAAAGCCTTAATCATCGACTGTTCTTCACAAAACCTAACAATATATCCTCAGTTTGAGCTCAGCCCTAACGATCGTTACCCGTTGAACCAAACAATTCTTATTCTGAAGGGAAATGACTTAAAGCATGGGCCCAATGAATATCTGAAGTATAACAATGTAACTTACCTGGATTTGTCCAACAATAAAATCACATCTCTTAATTGGATACCCCCGCATATCAAGGTATTTTTTTAATTAAATAATACTCATATCCATAAAATCATCAAATTCACTTTACATTTCGATATTTTATTATAGATTTTATCACCAAACTCTACACTTGTTTAAAACTAGGTACTTATCTAGAAGTACCCACTGGTCCTTACTAAGTATCTATTTGATATTATTCGTATTAGAAATACATAATGTCTTTATATTCATTGCTTTAACTTTTAAAATCAAGAAGATATTTAATTACAACGCATTTTTTTAATATGTTGACATGATGATTTAATGCGGTTTATGCGTGGTAATTCAGTGCACAATCATGAGGTTTAACTTAGATTACCATAAATAAATGAATTCAATCCCTATTTTGCAAATTCAAATAGTCTTCTACATAATTCTAGATATACATATTATGATATATACAAAAACATATTTTTCTTCTAGTATTGTCATCGTCATCATAACAAAACAATTTTTAGCTAAAGTTTTTTTAATCCGTTTCAATTTTTAATTAATGTAATCTTGACACAAATAAGTGAAAATCAATATTCACGATATGATGACAAAAATATAAAACAAAACAAAAAACTCAATAGAATATTTTTTATATTATATGACGCAATGTGGATAAATTAACCACAATTATATAATATTTTGTTAATATAATAACGAGAATGATGCTATTATGTTTCCATTATATATCTTTAAATATTTTAGGCTTTAAGAAGTATATTGGAAGTATTTGTTACCAATCTTTGTTAACTAATCTACGATCTGATTCTCAATTACTTAAAGCTAAATATTATCTAAGATAATACAAATTCCTTACCTAGTATCTACAGAAATAATGCGCATATATTTATTATAGGGACAAAATAATACCATCACAGCAGTTGGGTTTATTAACAAGCATTCAAGAATTGATCAAGTGCATAGCATAACAGAGAAATTACGTTCATCTTACATTTAGCACAAGCCTTTGAGAAGGTTTAGCATGACGATTTCACTCATAAGCTACGGGAAGTGTTACCGAACATAGTGAACTATTAAAATATTAATTAACAGCCAGAATGTTTATAGTCATATGTTACAAGAATAAGCCTCTACTCTACATAAAATAAGCCAAAGTAGGTGTTGTAAAAGGAAATATATTAGGACCAATTCTTTACCTGCCTTACTGACTGATTTCTGCTGGCGATGATACTGCTATTCATGCTACTGGAAACAATAACGAAGAAGTAATCGAAAAATTACAATAGATCAGTGACAATATAAATAATTGGACGTAAACCTGGAAAACAAAAATTAAACGAAGCAAATTTGCGTATGTGCAGTTCAGCAGTAATTAGACAACATAAACATCAATAACAAAAAATAATAATGAGTATCAAATGAGTTATATGAATACCATAGAACAAAGCCGTTAAGTATCTCCAAATAACTTTTGATGTAAACTTTGCTGGACAGAACATTTTAAAAAGAAAACGAAAGGAAAGAACTGGAGATGAATTATAGCAAAATGTATTGCTAATTGATTGATTGATTACTGCTGATTTAGTCAGTACACAATAAATTATTATACAGGCAAATATTGAAACCTAAATAGAACTGTGGAGTTGTGTTGTGTAAATATTCCGCGAAAAATAGTGTATTCCGTGTTTTCAGAACAAAGTCCTAAGAAGCTTTGTAAGTGGATATCAACTGAATAGGACACATATTCAAATAAATCAAACCATTTGATCTTGCATAGTCTATTGCCGTGAGGTTTGTTTAATTGAAAAAATAATAGCATTAATCTATAAACATTATTAAACTAGAAACTAAGTTAGGACCGATGGGTCCTGTTAGATATGTATCTACGGTTTAAGACAAATTGTAGGTTAGCCGGCAACAGCTAGTGACAATGTTAAAGTACAATACCGTTATACAACTACGCATAATTAAATCGTTCAATTTTCTTAACTCTTAGTTAAAAATTGACGATTCTTCTTTGTTTGTTCATATTAGCTATATGACATAATAATTTGAACTGAAGTTACGATATCAATTTCTATTTGAACTTTTAGACATTAAACTTGAAAGGAAATAGCCTTACAATTTTAAACCCTGCTATGGTGAAACTATTAAAACAGACTGAAAACCTAGAGAAGCTGGTACTGAAAGACAATCCATGGTCATGTAGTCAGTGTCAATCGTTAGACTTTCAACAGAGTCTGAAAATGTTAACAATGGTAGGTTTTTTTAACACAACAATAAGAATTATTAAGTAATAATTCATATTGTCATTATTTTCTAGTGGTTTTTATCTCATGTCTTTCCTTCTATAATACTACTATATTGTTAGAAAAGAAATGGAACACAAATTCGAGTAACTAAAATAGACTTATAACTGAAATAATTAATTAATGTTCTCAATACATGTAATTTCATAGCAATTACTAAGAGGGAAAAATGTTTTATTATTAGTACAGTATACAATATGTATTGTATATAAGTCCAAATTTTTTTTAATAATGAACAGCACTATATTGATTAATGGTTGATTACTAAATTATTGTAACAAATAATTTATTTATTAAAATTTTATAATTTCTTACTTGTGCAATATTTAATAATTGTGATAATAATAATAATAGGAAATAATAGTGTACTTATGTACTTATTCTAGAAACTTTTCTAACTTATTTGAAAGTCTATACTCACTTATTCTAAAGAATATTCTAACTTATTATAGAGATTATTAAATCTCACTCTATTTGTCTATTAATCAGTTCGTCTGGTAGTTTGCATTTGAATCTATGCATCGCGCACATTTAACTGTTTGACGAGTGCATTGGGATGTACTAATAGTCTTTCAAAGTACTTCGCACTAACACTTCGAATCACACTTGTTATGGGTTCTAAGGGGATATGGCGCTGAATCAGTTTGTTGGAGGCGTAATATGGGTCATCGACGATGACTTGCAACACTTTCTTCTGGAACCTCTGGAGGTATGTTAGATTTACTAGTTGTACCCCACCGTTCAATGTTATAAGTCCAAATGGGCTTAAGTATTATCTCACCTTGTTACCTAATGATAATTTAGATTTACGTCCTATCAGTCAATACATTTAGTTTAATTTAAGCCCAAGCTATTTGCATTTTATCACTATATGTTTTTTCCATGTCAAACGTCTATCAAAATGCATTCCTAGATATTTAATGTTGCCTGCATACGAAAATTTTACTGAGGGACATGTTCTTCTACAAAGGGTGAATGTCACATGGGTAGATTTTGTCTCACTTGATACGCCACGTTTTCAACCACAATTCGACTTTGTGAAGATGAAGTTGGAGGTTTTTTGTGACTGATTTTGGATCCTCGTCTGATGATAAAACCGCTTTATCATCAGCATATGTTGCAACAGTAGTGTTTCGTGAGGTCGGTCGGTCAGCTGTATACATGAGATATGGCAATGGACCGAGAACACTGCCCTGCGGAACGAACACCCAAATATATGGGTTGTAGGTCAGTGTATTCGTTACCCTATTTGACAATGAAATGTCTGTCTGTGAGGTATGATTTCAGCAGTTGAAAGTGCGTACGGGGCAAAGGCTTTTTCAATATAACATGCAGTCCAGTGTGCCACACCTTCGAAGGCCTGAGATATATCCAGAAATGCAGCGGAGAAGTTTTTAATCGTTTATCGTTTAAGTTTAATGTTAATTTGGCTGACTAATCTATATATTTGTTCTTTTGTTCCGTGTTTATTACGGAAGCCAAATTATTCTCTCTGAAGCTCTGTTATTATTTTGAGTCTCTTAAGGTATAGATCTCAAAAAGTTTAGAGATCACAGGTAACAGGCTTATAGGATGATAAGAGGACACGTCTTCTGATTTTTTCCCAGATTTAAGAATCATAAGGATTTGAGCCACGTTCCAAGTGATATGAAAGTAATTTAGTCTTAACATGCCATTAAATATGAATGTTATTAATTTGATGCTTTTTTCTGAGAGCTCTTTTAAGATTATTCCAGTAATTAGGTCAAAGCTAACCGTATATTTACTAAATAATAGTTATAAGTTATATTTGTGAAAATTACGATAATGTTATATATAATTATATTAATATATAATTATGTTTATATCTCAAATCCTGAAATAATATAAGGCTATAAGTACAACATTCAATAAAATAACCGATAAAAATTAAATCAATTAATATAAGAAAATAATACAATTTTAAATAATTTAATATTCAATCACTAATAAATATAACAGGAACTGTTTATTTTTAGGTAAACTTCAGCGACGTATTCTGCGAGGACAATGAAACTTTATTAGTCAAAGCAACTATATCCTGTGGTTTATTTTCCGGTCTATATATCATCTCAGGAATCCTCACCGCCTTTCTATTCTGCACTTTGATATTCATAATCTATTACAAGAACAAATTTAGAATTAGACAATATTTATACCACAAAAACATTTGTTGTGGATTAATTACTAATGTAAGCCGAGACGTCGATAAAAAATACGACGTCTTCATTAGTTATTCACATAATGACGAACAGTTCGTCTTGGAGCAAATTCTTCCCAAACTGGAGGAAAGCAACTTCAGGGTTTGCATTCATATTAGGGACTGGGTACCTGGAAAGTCTATAATGAGTCAAATAGCCAAATCCGTTCAAAATTCTAAGAGGACTATCGTGGTGCTATCCGAACAGTTCACCTATAGTAAATGGGGCTTAATGGAGTTCAGAACAGCACACGTGGAATCAACCAACCATAAACGGCCAAAAGTTATTGTATTAATACTAGGGGACCTTAACGAAAATTGTCTGAACGATGAAATTAAATCTTATTTAAAAACGAATATGTACTTGAAATGGGGCGATGAGTATTTTTGGAAAAAACTTGAACAAGCTCTTCCACGGCCATCATGTAGAGAACGTAAATAATAATTCAATATTCATAAAATAATATTAATGGTGATGATAACAGAAATATTGAATGTGGATGCCATAAAATTCCATAACTCCCTTGGACCTGAAAATAAGACTGAACAAACTTAAATATTATAAGTGTGTATAAATTTTAATATTAAATGTGAATATATCTTAAGAGGTTAAATATAGTTCATTGAACAGCGATGGTTGACCCATATTAACGTGCCTATTTCATTTTCTAACAAAAAGTCTTTAATAGCAATTAGAAATAAACCATTTTCAGAGCAATAATAACATTTATAGTTTTGTGTTTATGTAAAGGAAAGAAAATTAATAAGATTTTCCCTTTTGCAACAAAGTAGCCACGAGGAATCAATCAGTTTTCTAAACGTTTTGTAACGTAATTGAAGGTTTTTATAATTTTGAATTTATAACACAGTTTATACTCATAATGCCTGATTATATTTCTACTTCTTTTAATTCTAACACATTTTTTTAAATATATATGTTAAATATATGTTTAATATGTATTGAACGAGTCAATATTTTCATGAGTATCATTAATATGAGGCAACCAGTCAAATTTTGCTAAGATAAGTTAATAAAATCAAGTGTTTATATTTTAAACTGAGAATGTATCATCTGTGGCACTGGTTCGAGATCACTACTATAGGGTATGTTCTGAATGTAACTTAACATTATATTACCAATTAGGAACAACCAGTAATTTTAGAATTTAAGAAGATTGTAAAAATGATGTGGTGTATATAATAATAAATTATGTAGTTATTTTATATTGTTTAAATGTAAAAACAATTGTATATGAAACATTGGTATGTCATTAATAGATTCTAGATTATGCTAAGTGTTAATATAAAAATTGTTTGTAAAGGCTTGCAATAGGAAGATCCCGCAGGACATTGATATATAATGTGTTCAAAGCTATTTTGTACATACCTCATTTAAATGTGTGCCATCAACTCACCGACTCTGAGTTTTAGTTCAGTTTGGCTTTAACATACAACAAAATTGTAATCTAAATAAAATAATTGAATAAAAATTTTATTAAATGTAATTTATTTTAACATTATAGTATATTTAAAATCTATAGTCTAGTATCTATAGTAGATAGTAAACTACAGTTAATTATACAGCCACAATAGTTTATAAGTTAGAGTTATAACCTCTTATCACTATTGCTTTCAAGAATTTTACAAACGTCTGACAACCAAACGACTTTAACAGGCTCATTCGTTTACGTGTTCGAACTAATGAGACAACATACTGCCTCTTTTTAACTAGAATAAAATGATAAGGAAAATATTGTCTGATTCTGAAACGAATTTACAAATTGCGACAGGCAACACATTAAACATCTTGATGGCGTATATACAAAACATCTTTGAATAGGCTATACATAAATTAGATTTGTGTTTGTAATTCTAAGTCTATTTAGGAAACAGTATAAAATCGACAAGGAATAACCATCCCACTTACGCCAGAAATCAGGCTGGGTAAGACCGAGGCTGTCTTCTGGAATATTAGTCCCTGACCAATCGGTAGGCTTTATGTCGAAGACGGAGGTTCGAAGGAGTAGATCCAGTCGAGATAAATCCCAGTTTGTAAAACGGAGAGCCTAAATTAGAAAAGATATAAAATTTCAACATCAAACAACAATTAATATTAACAAGCGACTAAATAATAAAAAAAGAAGTAAGAAACATCTTAAGTAATTTCGAAACGTTTCAAATAAAATTCATAAATGATGGAATATAATACTACAATAACAAAAAAAATATTGTAAATACGTAAAACATTCTAATTAACAATAACTTAAACCTAATTAGAGAAAAATTAATAGACCTGGTTTTCAAACATAAATAAAATTAAACTATTATTGGTAAATTTGCATTTCCAAAATAAATACGTTTAATTCTATTTTTCTACCACGTGATAATTTGGAAATAAAAATAACATACCGTTCAAACTGCCAAGATCCGTAAATACCTGCAAAATGTAAATCTCTCCTTATACAGGTGGTCGTTTCAATGTCAATGATCTCTAAAAAGTAAGTAAAGAGAACGAACCCCGCTGGACCGGTATCATCAATTGTCAGTACCGAAATTCACAAGAAAGGAAAGATCTTTTGTGTACACACTGACCTATGGAAGGTCGACAAATAAAAACTCACAAAACATCATTCTGAAGAAGCATTCTTGATAAAAATATAGGACTCCATAACGCTAATGCTCTGATTTCCTTCTACTTATATAGTAGTCCGAAGGTTTATTCTACGGTTTATTGTGAAAATTGTATGTAATATTATTTTTAAGATATTGTTAATAATGGACAATTTGTATTCTGGCAACGGTATTTTGATTGTGAATATTACAAAGTATCAAGTTATACAATATTAAATATAATAAAATTCAGTCATATATCTAATTAATTGAAAGGTTTGTCGATTTTTTTCCTTTTTGGGCATATTCCTGTAGTTTACGTTTTATATTTTTTTTGCGTAAAAGTTTTAAAAAATTTTATAATCCTCAATTCCAAAGTTAATAAGTATTCAAATGTGTGAAATGTAATAAAACAAAATATTTTTAACAAAAATTTCAACCGACTTCAAAAAATAAATAAGGAACTCACTAAAATTTAAAAAATAACCAAACTTACATGTACATAGCATGTACATAATAATCGTTGTAATAACTAAATACAAATGAACAAAAACTTATTTAACCTATCTACTACACGTATTTTATATTCTACTATATACACACAATTTAGCTTAATACCTACCTAAACATTTTTATCCTTTTACAATATTATATTAACTACTACCAACTGATCAGTTAGAAGTCGGTGCCGAGTAAGGCGTTTTTGCTCATTTTTTAATTTAGTGCAGAGGAAAAATAGCAATAAAGAAACGACGATTAAAAATAAGGAACGCTTCAGGACCCGGGGTACCTAGTCTAGGTGATCTGACAAATATTCCAACCAAATCAGAACAAAAAGAACTTCCTGCCACGTTTTTTACCATAACGTTCTAATCTTTGTATCATACAAACAGTTGCCTAATTTGTTTCTACGAAGTCTCATCATAAGAATTACTTTTACACTAAATTTCTTCTGATTTTTGATCACATCAGCTCAGCAAAACATAAACAAATATCTGATTATTTTAGATAAAAAATAATTTAATAATATTTTGTGCATGCTTTTAAAATTTGAGCGTATTCGCCGATTTACCTCGTAAGTACCTCGGAAGTACACTATTTTTAATAAAAAAAAGAATTTTGAAAATCGGTCCATAACTGACGAAAAAAGCGGCGAACATACATTTAAAAATATATATACGGCCGAATATCCTCCTCCTTTTTCGAAATCGGTTAAATAAGGCTAGACACATCAAATTGTACGTCTAATAAAACGGCACCCAACTAATTGCATGAACTTGTTTGAAAGAGCAATGGATAAGAAAGAGTATTATATTATGCATTGACTTATTTATTACCTCCAATTATGAAAGGTGATCTTTTGTTACACGTTAGCATTATTCTTGCTAACATGGCCAATATAGTGATAAAAGTACAAATATGTATTAGGCTCATCATTTTTACATTAATAAAAACGTTTATGACTAAAATTGGTATAATATATCATTTGTACAACTTTTTATAATCTTGGTAATGTACTCTGAATTCAGCAGATCTTTGAGTTTACCAAACGGTGTTCTGCAAGAGAATTATTTTGCCTATTTGCATCTGCTTTGGCTTCATTCGATTTTAGTAGCTCGTAATATATTATATTTTGCTGATCCCACCATATATATGACGGACATCAATACATCAGGAAATGTTTTGAAAAATTCATGTTTTACCAATTTTTCTCAATAAGGATATGTTTTCACAATTAAAATAAAATATGATCAGAGCACATGAAAGCAACTAATGTTTATTTACTTTTTATATAGAACGTAAGCTTCATTTCGTAATAGCATTAAGATAGCAATAAGATATAGTTTTCACTATTTTAAAGCGATATCATTTTATTTTAAGTAAAATATTTTTTTAAAAGCATATATCTAAAAATGTTTCTTCTCTCAATATTATGAGATTGATCTGGTCACTACTTTACACTACTTTTTTCCATCCTTCTGATTTTTGGAAAACACAGCAAAACACTGTTCATCGTTTGTAGCTATTCATGTGTCTATCATTTGTATTGGGAATACGAAGACAAACGTTGTATTAAGTTATGATTCCACATCTACTAAAATGTAGAAAAATATACATATTATAACAAAAAATAAAACCTAATAACAGAAGTTTGGTTTTAATAAACCGAGCAATAGTTATAATAAACTTCTAAAATTATTCTAATTAATTTGTTAAATATCTTTAAGCCTCCTTTTTATCAACAAGGGTTTATCTCTGGACCGGACCACCAGTGTAAAGCTCCGAACCACAGTCCTCGGCATTAAGCCTACAGACTGTCCAGGGACCAACTTAGAGACCATCCTAGAAAACATCCGGGCTTACCCAGCCTGGTTCGCTAACCGCTGCGTGAGTGGTATGGTTATTCCTTGTAAGATTTTATATTTACAAGACGAGGACATTTACAATTACAATAACAGACAAAAGTACATCCATGCTCTAGCAGATTTCGAACCCGCGACTATCCCAACAGTAGGTAGACCGTTCTGACGCCTTAACCACTGTATCAACAAAGCCAGTTCTAATTAGTTTGATTATGGTAACAAATTAGTCCCATATCCTTTGGGCTTACCTGCTACCAAGTGGAATAATTGTTCTTTCGACTTAAAAAAATCCTTTAAAATTTAGTACAAATATCAAGCGATATCCAGATAATTATAATTTACATGAGATTTAAAACACATATTACTAGTAATTCCTCGATCGACATTGATGGAAAATCACTTAATTCAAAAACGTTAATTTCAGACTCTGCATAAAGATGTTGATATTAACTATAAAAATATATGTTCCTAGAGCTACACCTACTTTAAAAACAATAGGCAATATAGAAAAGTAAACCCATTGATATTGCAAAATCAAACATAGAAAAATGAACTTCTCTATTTTATTATTTATTTCATTCTACTACTTAATTAAATGTTGAGTTACACATTAATAAAAGATATAGGTTATTGAATAATTTGGTAAAGCTCTATTTATTTGTCTCCAATGATCAAAAATGTTTAATAGTTGTGCTGTCCTGTCGATGTTGGAGAACTTCTGAGAAAATTCCTTAGTATAGCCGCCTTTGGAACCCCTTAATTTGTATTATTAGTACCAGCCACTCACAGACTAACTTCAATGTAACATTATTGCTCACAGCTAACGATTTTTGCTAAACTTGAATGTAAATAATTAGACACTCATTGTGCTTACTACCAATTTATTAATTCAACTATTTACACTGCAGTGTTTTTAGTTTGGTTTTTTACAGTTAGACCTCGTATGTAAATGTATATCATATGATATCTTCTGGTTACATCTGCGAGGGTACAAACCCACCCTGAGAAAATATTATGTTTTCCTAAAACCTTAGTCCATCAGCCGTGGAAAAACGATGTAATTTTTAACCTGTTTATACACCATATTTAGCTTCTTTTGGCCTCTAACTCTACCCTCACCTCAAAACAGATTTTTTTCAAATAAAAAGATAATAGCTGTTGAAGAAAGGTATTTTTCACTCCTTTTAGAAAATCAATACATTAATGGGATTTAACAAAGCTTAAACAATGGTTAAATCATTAGAACAGTACTATATTAAAACCTGGAGGAGCTTTCTAAATGGTGGCAAAGCTCATATTAATACTATTTATAGGAAAATGACGCAAAGTATATAAGTAATTAAAAAGGAATGGTACATTATAAGTTGCTAAAACCCAGCCAAACCAATGATTTGGTTGCTATTATTTAATATTTGACTCTCCGCTTGTTTGATAGAATTGATGAATAGGAAAGCTATTGCTAACCACACTCATACTTAGTGATTCGGCATTTGAGAAGTTCTGATCAATATATAGTCCGATTACTAAAATTCTAAAAATCTAAATGACTTGTTCCTCAATCCATTAGTAATTGTGCTGGAGCAACATATTCATAATTATGCTATATAATATATACGTTAAAATTATTTTTATTGGAACTTAATTAATAATAATAAAATGGATTAAAATTAGAGATTATTCAATTATCAGAAGAAGTAACTCCGTTCTCTCTAAATATTATTTATTCAAAAATATATCATATTTAACATAAAAATGAATAATTTATTTTCAACACCACATAATATAAGCTTTTAATTAAAAGGATATGTTAATTATCACAATTAAACATAGAGTTCTATACATTTCGCATATGATAATATTCCCAGGCAAAGATTATGAGAGGAAATCAAAATCTTGGTCAACGATAACAATAGGTAACACTGGTAAATGTGCCGTAACATAGTCTAATAAACGTGCTTTAGTTAAGTTCGAATAAATGTATCAGAATAAATTAAAAAATGTAAAATATTCATGTAGGTTTATAATTATATTAAAATAAATAAAAAATATTTAAAGAAAATTGTAAAAATATATAAATAAATATTACTATGCACTAATATTATAAGCCGGCTTGGTGGCGCAGTGGTAAAGGCGGTACTATTGAGATAGCCGCGGGTTCGAATCCTGCTGGGGCATAGTCGTAAATTTATGTTTGTGATTGTTTAAAATTTGTGATTGTTCTAGACAAGAGTGTAAATCCGACAAGGAAAATGATCCCAGTCACACCAGTAACCAGGCTGGGTAAGACCGGATGTCTTTTGAGAGGATTTATAAAGTTGGTCACTCGCCAGTCGGTAGGCTTAATGCTGAGGACCGTGGTTCGGAGCCCATGTTAAACTTTAAGGCCAGTCCAGATAAACCCATCGTTGGTAAAAGGAGACTTATATATAATTAAATATAAAATATATTTAAAAAAAACTAATATTACATTATTATCATTATTGGGCATCTGTCTAGAATACCACAACAAAACTTAAACAACAACTTATAACTTAAAAATTATAAGTATTGGAGTGAATACCGAGTAAGCATCATGTGCGAATAACTTAATTAATAACTAATTTTTTAAAAACCTGAAGATGAAATATAGCAATTGTTTTTAAAAATGCATTATATATATACACAACAACGATAGTACTTAACAGTGGACATAGTTGAAGGCAATAAAAGGCAGGTCGAAAGTGAATAAAGTGATTGACATGATTTACGGTGTCGACCAATATCCGTATTTAACTGACTTCAAAAAAGGAGGAGGTTCTGTTGGGCTGTATATATATTTTGTAATGTATTTACCGATTTCTCCATTCATTATGGACCGATTTTCAAAATTCTTTTCTTATTAGAAAGACTGTACTTTCGAGGTAGTCCCATTGAAACCAAGTCAAATTTCAAAGGCACGTACAAAGTTTTCGCATATTTTTTTATCTAGAATAATTCGATATTTGTGTATAATGTTATTGCTAAGCTGATGTGACGAAAAATCGGAAGACATTCAGTGCAAAAGCCATTCAGATTGATTTTTAAACACTAGCCATATCATATGAGAAGCCGTAGAAATATTGCAGGCAAATGCTTATATGATAGTGGTTAGCGGACCCCGAGACCTGAAGCGTTCCTTATTTTCAATCATTGTTTCTTTATTCCTATATGTCAAACTCTATGTGTCACAAAATGATTTTGAATGACCGTAAATTGAAACTGAATAAAATAGCACACTCTAAAGATTTCAACTGAACGTGTACATCATATCATTCACGAATATTTGGGTATGAGAAAGCTCTGTGCAAAGTGGGTGCCGCGCGAGCTCACTTTTGACCTAAAACAACGACGAGTTGATGATTCGGAGCTGTGTTTGAAGATGATCAAGCGTAATAAATACAAGTTTTTGCATCGATATGTGGCAATGGATGAAACATGGCTCCATCAATTCACTCGGAAGTCTAATCGACAGTCATCTGAGCAGACTGCACACGATGAACCCGCTCCTAAGCGTGGAAAAACGGAACATTCGGCTGGCAAGGTTATGGCGTCTGTATTTTGGGATGCGCATGGACTAATATTCATTGACTACCATGAAAAGGAAGAACCATCAACAGCGACTATTATATAGCGTTATTGGATGATTTGAAGGACGAAATTGCCGAAAAAAACGGCCTCATTTGAAGAAAAAGAAAGTGCTGCTTCACCAAGGCAATGCACCTTGTCACAAGTCAGTGAAAACTATGGCAGAAATCTATGAATTGGGCTTCGAATTGCTTCATCATCCACCGTATTCTCCAGATCTGTCCCCCAGCGACTATTTCCTCTTCTCAAACCTCAAAAGAATGCTCGCTGGGAAGAGATTTTCGTCGAATGAAGAGGCAATCGCCGAAACTGAGGCATATTTTCAAGCAAAGGACAAATCGTATTACAAAAATGGTATGGAAAAGTTGGAGGGTCCCTATAATCAGTGTATCTTGAAGGGAATTATGTTGAATAAAAAAATCTATTTTGCCAAAAAAATGTGTTTTACTATGGGAGACTTTTCAATTGATCTGTTAATATTGTTTAAATACATTTTTCTGTATTAATATGCCCCTTAATCATATAATAACTTTAAAAATAAGTTAATTTTATTATTATTAAAATAACTATTTGAATATTTCACTATATATATATATATATATATATATATATATATATATATATATATATAAAATTAATAGAATATATATATATATATATATATATACAAAATTAATAGAATATATATATATATATATATATATATATATATATATATATATATATATATATATATATATATATATATATATTCTATTAATTTTTTTGTACATACGTCATCAAAATGTTTAATATATGGCCTTTCGCACTTTTATAAATTCGTTTTTGAATCACACAATAGTTTCCTTCTCATTTTATTTTAGTTAAAAATAGACACAATGCTATCTGCTTAGTCCGAACGCGTAAGCGAATGAGCCTGTCAAAGTCGTCCGGTTGTCAGACATATGCGAAAAAAGCAATATTGATAAGAAGTTATAACTCTAACCTCTAAACTATTGTGGCTGTATAATTAACCGTAGTCCTTAGATGTACTATAATGTTAAAATAAATTATACTTGATAACATTTTTATTCAATTATTTTATTTAGATTAGAATTTTGTTGTATGTCTAAACCAAACTGAACTAAAACTCAGAGTTAATGCGGCAACATCGCGACGTTTTGACGTCACATATTTAGATGACATATGTGCAGCAAATGTTCAAATGACATATGTTCAAATAACTTTGAATAGACTATACTTATATACCTTATATGGAAATGTTTCATTAGGCCATAAAATAAAAAGATCTAAAGTAAGATAGTTCTCTAAGAACTTTGAAATCAGTTAAATTACTAATAAAATTGAAATCTGTACTGATGAGTAATGTGTAGTTGTGTCTTCAGCTAAATACTGCGCCGAGTTATTGCGTAACATAATTCCTTTTCTTGTACTTCTTGTACTCTCACATTACACATAGTTATTTATTACTGCTTACTTAAAGTTATTCATTGGTTATCACCATCATAGGGGTTTTCGAGTCTTCATGAATCCATATTCGGCCTTCCATATGGTAACATCAAAAAATAGTATGTAAATTCCATCACCAGCAGTAATTTTACTAATAATTTTATACAATGTTCAATATTCGTACACTTTGTAATCAAATTCTAAAACGTATCGCGCCTTTTTTTAAGTAAATTTGTTAAACCTTTATAAGTTGTAAATATTCTGGTAACTTTTTTTGATGCCGTCAATCAATTTATTCTCATACAGTAATAAACTAAATTACACGAACCAGTCTGACACTACAGCAGTTCAAAAACTCTTCCAGAATTTATTTTAAATGGTTAACCAGATGTTTCTAACCACAATAATTATTGTTAAGTAATAACTCATTAGTTAATGCTCAGTTTTTTAGAATAATGGTATATTAATCAACTAGACAATATCAAAATAGCATATGAAACCAATCGCTACCAACCAGTCAAAACCATCTTCTCAAAAATGTGTATAATCCTAAATAATTGACTATTTGTAATAAATTTGATAACCAAAATTCTATTGTAAATAATAATTAAGCAGAGACAAAATAAATGATCATTCTAATGTTGATTCACAGTTTATATAGTTAATATTCATAAAAATACGGAATTTCCATATCATTCATTGTTACTATATTAAAAACAGCTTTTATTTAAAATTATGTTAAATTTACCATGCATTTTTAATTGAACATTGAAGCTAGATGTGATATATTTTTTAAATTTAACTTATAACTAATTAAAGTATCATTTCTCTGGTTGAAATTATGAAGGATATTTAGAGGAAGTTTGTGTCATATTTTACAAGTCGATAAACCCCATTATTGCTTGGTATTGGTCCTAATAGTACATCTTACATTGTTTCTCTGGATTTATAAATAACTCTCACTCTTAAATATTTCATGTTCTTTTCGCAAAATTCAAGATATTTTAGTGAGATGTAGAAAATACAAAATAGTTTTTTTATACAAATTTTGGAATTTTCGTTAGAATTTACTTTTTCGTTGAATAGATATTAATATACTTTAACTTGGCCCAAAAGTAAATAATGTTGATGGTATTCTATATTTTGAACAAAGAATTTCACAATAAAGTATTAATTTTAATTCTTGTGCTTAATGCTTACGAACACAAGATTAATAAAATTAGGAATGACAACGTCCAAAACATTTCCTTGTTATATCAACAACAAAAATATGCATACGATACACTCATGAAGGTAGTAAACGACGGAACTGGCGGAATTTTTTCCATAGATGTTCCTGGAGTAACTGGAAAAACGTTAATATCAATTATTTTTCAATTACACTTGAATCTGCTTCATTAGATATTGCAGGTTTGTATTGGAAGGCGGTTGAAAAGCTCATTCAGCACTCAAACTGCCATTGAAAACGCAAATTAATGAGACTCGAACTTACTAAAGTTCGATATTAAATTAAATTTTAATATAAGCCTTGATTGCGATGAACAAACTGCAATAAACAAAAAATTCTCTTAATAAACTGGATACACTTTCAGATCGAAACGACTGTGCGCTAAGAAATTAATGAACCGATACAGGTGTTTTAACGACATATGTCAAACTGTCACTGTCAAACTATTAATCGCGCGTTAAATTAATTAATCGAAGTTTAAATATTCGTTTAATCTTCTTATATTTTCCAATTTTCTATGAAATTTTTCGTTCCTTAATATATTTTACAAAGTATTATAAAATTTAAAAAAAAAATAAAATCGGTGAAGTCGTTTTCAAGTTATAGAGATTAATTTCTACATATAAATTTATAAAATTAATACAAATATAATAATAGTGGTTATAATAAAATATATTTTAGTATATTGTTAGTATGATAGTAATAGAATCAAATAGCAAAAATAGAAAAGCATAAAAATAATGTTATAATGTAAAAAATATGAGCAACGGTATTTCACAACCGCCTTGTTGTTCATCTAGCTCCCTTAGAATCTAGCTTAGAAATAGTTAATTAAAAAAAATTAGATGAAGTAGTTTTCGGTCGCCCGGAATTGAATGGAATTGAATCTAAATCAATAAATCGAATTCAACATTTCTTTCGAAAACTGGAGACTACTTTAAAAATACAATATAATGTAGGAAAAGTAAATAACAGAAAAATCGGTCCTGGCATGTACTCTGTACATGTCGAAAAATATATTTTAATGATGGGGTTACTAGATAAACGAGTTATAAATACACCTCAAAATAATTTCACAAAAAAACAATCATAGCAAAAAGTAAGTCACGAAAATATTTCCGTAGAAATGGACCAGATCACCAGAACGACCATAAATAATCCACTTGTAACAGAATTCCCACGCAGGAATCATGACGGGAAATAAAAAAAGAAAAAATCTTGGCCAAAGAAAACAATAGGTACCCATCGCAGCCGTACGACCCTACCACCGCCTGCCATTCGTAACTCCGTAACCATCGGACAACCGTGGTGTCTATGAGACCGCTGAAGAACCAGCAGCGACCGAAGAAGCCAGTGAGTGACATTGACTCGGTGGGGCAGTACGCAAAGCGCGAAAGAAGTTTCTTAACCCGAGAGCAACGGTTTTGGTTTTCGGTACTTTAGCCAGAACGCCATTGATTATCAAAACAAAAGTCAATTGTTAACTGACAATATTTTTTCGTCTTATATTGTTGATGATTCTGACAGGGTAAGTTAAAATTTCTATAAGAATTTTATTATTTTCGTTAGCTGAAAATTAATTTAAGTTCAGGTTGATTTGTCTAATTTTGCGTTATTCCATTTTTAAATAACAAATTCTATTACATATATAATAACAAATATATACAATATAATATAGAAAATAAAATGAAAAAATTGTATTAATAAACAAAAATTTTTATTGAAATAAATATTTTCCAACATTGTCTAAAACATGTTATTATATAAAAAATATACTAATATATATATATATATATATATATATATATATATATATATATATATATATATATATATATATATATGTTTAAACATGTTATATTGAAAATAAAGGATATGTATGAACTGCTAAATAATATTTCTTAATACTTATCTAATAATTCAAATAAAATATTAAGTCCTTATTTATAGCTATAGAAGTACAATGCTTTACACCAACATATTTTTATATACAATATTTATCAGTAAAATTTAAACTTTTTATTTAATAACTTATAATATATCAAAATAATTTAATTAATATTATAAAAATGAGTTACGTTAATATGAGAAAGAAAATCGCAAATAATTAATAAAATAATGTAATGAAATACATTATAACTAGTATGTAGTTATTATTTTATCTAACAATTTACCTAAGTACGGGAAAAATATACATTCTATTAAAAATGAGATACCAGGAGGAACGCTTCGTTAATAGAAAAAATTAGTGGACGACAGAGTTTTTGCTCTTCATGTCCGGTGAAGAGTGTTTCCGTCGCCGAGGTCCACGTCTGGGAAGGAGAATATCCGTTCTAAACGGACTGACCATCCGCTGAATACATTACCAGTCCCGGTTATCGAATGCCAAACATACCTTATGTTTGGCACAAAACTATACCAGGCCGGTTCGACCGACAAAAAGACAACCATATTTTCCTATGATAACATAATTGCTTTTGTACATTTTATTATACTACTAAAAAAAGGTATTTGAGATTTTTTTCCTTTTAAATTAGTCACTCTAATCTGCAGGTAATAATAGTAATTAGTTTTACGTACATCATACACATAATATAAGAGTTATCACTGTATATCTTAGCATAGTGAACTGAACGTGAGTATGATTTGATTACATTTAGCATTAGAAAATTGTAGAAATACTCTGGGTTATCCTAAAGGAGAACTATTATTTAATATTTTAAAATTAATTACGTTCTACAATGGATAAGCTTAGTACAATCTTAATTTACAAATTAATTTATTACTACTATCCCGTTGTACTTGCATCAATACACAAGGAAGACGAGAACGAGATAAATACATCATTATTCAATTAAATTGTGCAATACTTTATCCACCTATATCAGTTTAGTTTAAGGTAATCCAGTAAAAAATATATTTTTAAATATTTTTTAAAGTCTCCTTTTTTACCACCGAGGGTTTATCTGAAGGGCATTTACAGATTAACGCGGGCTCCGAACCACGGTCCACGGAATTAAACCTACCGACTGGCCAGTGACCAACTTAGAGACCATCCCAGAAGACATACCGGTCTTACCCAGCCTGGTTACTGGCGTGATTCGGATGGTTATTTCTTGTCAGATTTTCCGATGTTGCCTACAAAGACATTTACAATTACAATAACAAACATAAAGTACATTCATGCCCCAGCAGGATTCGAACCCGCGACAATCGCAACAGTAGGAGGGCCGTACTGTCGCCTTAACCGCTGCGCCAACGAAGCCGACCATTAAAATAATTAATTATTAAAAAAAATAATTACCATAAAACTAATATTACAGATATACGATAATTTCTGAAGGCTTGAGCATGAATAGATACTAAAGAAAACTTGAAATAAATGTTCACACTATCATTAATGATGGATTCTAAATATCATAAAAAATTATGGACGAGGTTATAACTGGTCTATGTATAAGAGAAGTTCGTTTTTTAAATAACACTAACACCGAAAACAGTGTGTTGTTTGAAAGATTGAATCCAGCTGATAGAATCTTTGATAATGTAACATTATACTAACATTTGTAACTCTGGAAAAAAAGTGAATTATATAAATATTGATAACACACAGAAAGGGTAACTATTCAGTTTAAAAAATCCTCCTCAATGACTAGATTTCTAGATACATTTTTCGAACTGAACGAAAAACTTTTAAACTGTAGGGTGTGGAAATACATTTTGAGTATTTTTTTACTTTGAAATTTTATTCAAAGAAATTCAAACAAAGCATTTTATTCAAAATATTATTAAATTAAATGTTTCACTACGTTTTTTGCTTCCAACACCGAATTCACCATCTGGCTGACATTACCACATACATCCAAAAACAAATAATCAATTTACAAATTTATTTAAAAAGTTGACATTTCTAAATCTTATGATAAAACAATTTTCATTAAGAAAATTTTGGAGGATTGTATAATAATGGTAGAATCTTTCCCTTAGTGTAAGAAATTTATTTATAAACCTAATGGATGTGATGAAACAAGTTGAAAATAATGGATAAGTTTATTATTGTCAACGTCAATTACTTCTTTGAATATACTTAAAATAAATTCTATGTTCAATTGTTCTCAGTATGTTTTGTTTTTATTCTCAATAATTAAAATTTGATCAAAATATTCTAATTATAAGAGATTGAAGAAGGAAAATTTAGTAAGATTTTTTTTAAAGTTAATAAAAGCATAGACATTCATTTATACAATAAAATTAATTATTATTCAAAATATTTGTTACTTTAATAATAGTTGTTTAATTTAACAGCTTTGACACATTTTCTAATATATTGTAATAATGCAGTTATCTAAAATAATAAGTTATATGACATTTAATTTACTTAACTTTTACATTTTATTTTATAATATGTCCGGGTACATAGTTCGTTAAACATTTTAAAAATTCTATAGATATAAACAATTACAAATAATAATAAAAACATATGTTTAGTTCCTTTACTGCTAAATTATTATATGAACGTGCAAAATGTAATTTCACTATAACTATCTAAGACAATGATGCAACAGTGAAAAATCTGTATATCTATATATACTGAAATACTGAAAAATTAAGTTTTTTTTAATAATTTTGATTATTATTTACATTATCTTTGTTTATATATTTTTATATTTTCAAATATGTAATATTATTATATAACCCAAAAAATATTACATTGTATTTTATATTGTATAATATCTAATTAACACAAACCCATAACTATAATGATAATACTCATAATTAAAAGGATCTAATAAACAAATAGTAATGCAAAATGACAATACAGATATATTTACTACAGAAATACACCGTTTAGGAATGATCTCAGGAGGACATCTTCCTGGAAAAGATCGCAATTAACATCGTCCCCAGACGCGACTCATTAGTGAAACAACATCGTGTCTGATAATGAATTATAATCACAAAACGACAAGTTCAACTAGTTAACCATCCAGTTTTGAATGTGCTTACAGCGAACGTGATCGTAACGAAAGAACAACCGAATGTGGGTTTGTAGGTGCCGATTTATATGTGTGTCTGCGTCTGTGATGTGTTTACACATCGAACGAACAAATCAAACGTATTCATTTTGCCATCATTGTCGATGACTGATATCTCTCTCTAGTTAGCTATCATTTCTGCGATGTAACTGTTTCTTATACCTCGTTGTTTAAACGGTAGGAAAAGCTAAATGTACACTCGTCATATATATATGTTACATATACACCTTCCATACATACTTTATATATATATAAGATACGTCGATCGTTTCCGACTAACCTACAATTTGTCTTTATGATAACTTAAATCTACGTATATAACTAGGAAGACCCACCGGCCCTATCTTAGTCTCTGGTGAAATAATGTTTATACATATCACTGCTCTATTTTTTATTATATGCACCTCACTACAAAAAATAGGTATTGATACAGCTGTTCTCCAAATTTTATCCAATTATTATCCATTAACTGAATTAATAAAGGAAAATTTTATCTTTAATTGATATCTAGACAATTATAAAATCTACTTCATACTCACTACTCATGGTTTATGACAATATTTCACAAAAATTAATGAGATTTTGTTACTCAAACTGATGGATACACAATACAACTTTACAATAATTGTACAATAATTTTATAATCATAAGTAAAACAAAGATTGGTATGCTAAGTTTAGACGTGGTGAAATGAGCACCGAAGACAGTGAACGCACTGGACGCCTAAATGAGGTTGTTGCCGACGAAATCATAAAAAAATCCACAAAATGATTTTGAATGGCTGAAATGAATGATTTTAAAAAATTGAAATTGAATGAAATAGCAGACACTCTAAAGATATCAACTGAACGTTTACATCATATCATTCACGAACATTTGGGTGTGAGAAAGCTCTGTGCAAAGTAGGTGCCGCGCGAGCTCACTTTTGACCAAAAGCAATGACGAGTTGATGATTCGGAGCAGTGTTTGAAGATGATTAAGCGTAATAAACACGACTTTTTGAGTCGATATGTGAGAATGGATGAAACATGGCTCCATCATTTTACTCCGAAGTCCAATCGACAATCATCCGAGCGCACTACACACCATAAACCCGCTCCAAAGCGTGGGAAAACGCAACAGTCGGCTGGCAAGGTTATGGCGTCTGTATTTTGGGATGCGCATGGAATAATTTTCAATGACTACCTTGAAAAAGAAAGGACCATCAACAGCGACTATTACATAACGTTATTGGCCCGTTTGAAGGATGAAATCGCCGAAAAACGGCCGCATTTGAAGAAAAAGAAAGTGCTGCTTCACCAAGACAATGCACCGTGTCACAAGTTAGTGAAAACGATGGCAAAAATCCATAAATTGGGCTTCGAATTGCTTCCTCATCCACCGTATTCTCTAAATGTGGCCCCCAGCGACTATTTCCTGTTCTCAGATCTCAAAAGAAACGCTGCGAAAAAATTTTCGTCGAATGAAGAGATGAACGCCGAAACTGAGGCCTATATTGAAGCAAAGGACAAATCGTACTACAAAAATGGTATCGAAAAATTGAAGGGCCGCTATAATCAGTGTGTCACCCTTGAAGGGAATTACTTGAATTAATAAAAAAAACTAATTTTGCCAAAAAAATTTGTTTTACTATTGTAGGCCGAGGACTTTTCAATTGACCTGTTATAGTTAGTTGACAAACGACATAACCTTTTAAGATTGTTTAATACCAACTAAAATTTAGTTTTTAATTAATTTTTCATTTTACGTAATTATTAGGTTCACAACACAATCATATAACTTCCCGGCTATTAATGCTTTACATGAGCTATTAAATAAAAACTGGTAAATTGAAGGTAATTGTTGAAAAGCACTCATTCTTATATGCAATTATTAATTAACTAATTTAATCATATCAATAGAAACTTCTGTGAAACATTTGAAAACGTTCCTTCTTAACTTGTAGAATCTACTTAAATTGCAATATATATGTTAAGGCATTTTATTATAAAAATAATTTGTTACATTTGTTTTTTGTTTATTTATTATTTTTTGATTGCTTTATTGCTTTTCAAAACATTTAAATTTATATGAACACATATTTTGGAACCTTTTTGTTTTGCATTATTATATTATTCTTAAAATGTTCTTGAGTTTCTCTAAAACTGTTTCTTTGATTTTCCAGCTGAAGCATATGGTTTTGTTTGTTAACAGTTGTATACAAGTTATATAGTCATTATATTATATTAGGTGGTTGTTATTATATGGTTATTACATATAATAGCGACATCTATTAACAAAAATTCGAAATATTAATGTAAGTAACTGTTAAATATTTAACCTAACTGTTAAATATACTGGTTTTGGCATTTCTCTGCATAAAATTACAGTTTTCGTATTTAGTATTATTGTTAAAGTTAAATTCTTTGTATAAATATGTTAATGAAGCGCTCAAAACTTCATTTTCGATATTCATTGTAGTTTGATTTGAATAAATCTGCTCCCGTTAAAGATCAAACACTTTAAGAAGCTTATCATCCTGCTGCTCTGTCTATTAGTCGGTTTTGGTTTTTACGATATAAAAATGGTAATTTTGATGTATATTGATGAAACAAGTTCGAAGACAATGAATAGCACGACACAAACTCTTAAACCACATTTAAACAGTTTAGCAGTTAATAAATTAAATATTTCGAGACGTTTATGCGCGATGGAAAAAATTCAGAAAGAGGAAAAATGGTTACCACATGAATCGCCTGAATTCTATTGCGACATGTTTCAACACCGTGGTTAATTGCTCCATCAAAAAAAAAATGAAGAGTTTTTTATCACATATTGTGACTGATATTGAAAAGTGGATCTAATATGACAATACCAAGCACAAAAGAGATCGGATAGTCTAGGAAAATCATTCGCATTGACACCGTAGTGAAATATTCATGGCCATAAATCTTGGTTGGTGAGATAGACAAATTGTATTATGAGTTGTTACAACCGAATGAAACTGTCACTTCAAACACCAACGTCAATTGTATAAAATTAACGGTTTATTGTGCCAACAAAGACCGACAATAGGTTGTAATAATATCATATACAGTAGTAACATCCATCAGCCATAATTTTTCATAACAACGCTTAGCCACATGTTGCCATAGTTTTGAATGATGAACACTGTTGCAGTCCGAATGGGAAGTTCTACCGTACCCAGCGTACCCATCAGATATAGAACATTTTGATTACCACTTGTTCAGATCGAAGCAGCATGGCTCGACTAGTGCGTTTTCGAAATCTTGAGGTCCGAAAGTGCCAAGCCAAGCCATGAGAAATATTGGAAGAATTTGTAGAAAATGATGTAGAATATTTTGGTTAATATATATAGCTCAATAAACTCCTTTTTAAAATGAAAAGTGATCACCTAATAAGGGCAGTAATCTACCTTTGGCAATCCTATTCCAGCAGGATAAAAAGTAAACTATTGTAACAATTGATTGGCCACCGTCAACTTTTTTTTTCTTGATAAATTGCGTAAATTCCAATATTAAAACAATGTTTAGGTGTTCTTAATTAATTACTAAAAATATAATTTCTAACGTTACATTACTGATCACATAATAAGTCATGTAACATAAATATCCTTTAAAAGTAGTCCTGTAACATCATAAAATTGAGAAAATATATTAATTATAGTAATTATAGTAAAGCTAATAATAAATATATATATATAATATATATATAAATATATATATATATATATATATATATATATATATATATATATATATATATATGCATATTTTATCATGTTATTTATTTATTCTTAATTAAACACATAATTAATATACTGTTTTAGGACTCATGTGGTTTAGGCCATAAGATCTAAACCGATTGTAATCTGATATAATCTACATGAAAAGTATTACGTAAAAAAGTTAAATATAAGAATAATCTTGCATAATATTGCATCAGTATGCGCCTAAGTATGAGAAAAGGTCACTATAAACTGTTATTAAATGTTTCGATCTTCGCCACTACTATTAGTTCATAGTTTCTCAATATAACCGATCAATTCTCATCAGATTTGACATGCAAGCATCAACAAATTGTTTCTTATTAGCTGCGTAACAGCCATTAAACATTCTATTGAATTAATTATAATTATAATTATTCGCGAAAAACAATCCACAATATAATCGTCCGATCGATATATCTCTTAACAGTTTGTTTACAAAAAATGTAATCTTTATTTACCGTTTCGTAACATTGCTAATTTTCAGGCGGAATTTGTTGAACTGAACGAACATACAGAGGCATAATTATTTTTAACAGCGGGTCCAAATATCAAATTGGTCACGGAAGATAATCGAAAGATTGTAATGATTAAAGTAATTGCGTGTTGATGTGCTCATGATGCGCACCAGGAAGACTTTCAAACACTAACATTTAGCTAACTTCAGGTTAATACTTGTAAAAGCATTTTTAATTCTTTCAAAAATAGAAAATAATGACTCAAATTACGAGATATTTAGAGAACAGTATTTTTTAATGCGTTGAAATGGACAATTTAACTGAACTTATATACAATGTTCCATATTTATCTATAGAGTTCATTCTTATTATCAACAGCTATTTTTTTTAATTCTTATTTAAACGATTAATATTTCAATTACATATATTTGTTATTATATAAGGAATCAAGATAAACAAAATATGCAAAAAACATAAAACCCTACCAAGAAATGGCATCAATTGTGAAAAGAAATTGTTTACACTTTTAAATAAAGAATATTATATTCATAATATTTGCTAGATTTTTGTAAAACAAAAACTATTAAACCGAATAAGGAATTTAAATAATAATAGGGTTTGATAATAAAAGCGTTTCAATATCTAGATAAATAATTATCAATTCATTTGGAACAATTAATGAGTTTTTATATAGAAAGTAAATTGAAAGGATTGTTAAATTAAAATTTAATTTTATATTTTTATGAAACAATAAAATGGCACTGGTTATTAGCTTAAACTTCAGACCGAACTCCACATTACCAAAATTATGATTCAAAAACGTTTGAGCGGGAATTCTTTACCATGCTCACCACTAATGCAGCAGTCACGCTGAACGTTATGAAATGTGTGTAGTTTAAAAACGAAAACTTGTTCCCCTTCGGACTATTTATATCTTTATTATTACTCTACTTACTATTACTTACTATTACTTATACCTATTTATTATTACTATACTTACTTATTACTCAATCCTATAGTAATGTAAACGAAACCCCGAATCTAGACACCTCTCATCACATGATATCGTCAACAAACACACATTATTTTCTTGAACAACCCGAGCGTTTTCAGTATCACAATAACGTCCCCTTCAAAAAAAACGATCAAAGAAATGTACCTGATCTTTATCCCACTTGGACAGATTACAGTAAAACATTTGTATTACCTGTACCTTCGTCCAGCAGTATGCCTTTAATAATGTTCTGAATAGCACTAGCGTTACCCATATTCCAATACTGTCACCTGAACATCTGAAATATTGTAGCCTTCCTTTGGTAGCCGTACCCACTAGACTGTAAGTTTTTGTTCAAATTCCAGCAAACTATGTTAGGTCGTAACAAATTCAATCCACATTTGATGTTATTATACTTTGAACTGCAATGCTGATGCCAGGAACCCACTGACTAGACATGTTTTTCAAAGCATTAGGGTTTTATAATTGTAATAGTTTATAGCTAAGGGTCTTCAACCTCCCTTTGGTCACCTTACAGCTTCAACTCCTTTAATTTCTTGATGATCCGCTTCTTTATTTTGTTAAAAATCAGTTGGTTCTGGTTAATTGAATCACTTCAAAAGTAGACAGCCTTATGACCTCTCTAGAATCCCAACAACCGCACCAGTTATGAAATGTAGGATTTAAAAATAAAAACTTTTATTTTACTTTAGAGTTATTTTATTTTACAAAAATAAGTGGCGAGTTTTGGACCGCCAAGACAATTGTAATTGCCGCCTAAACGATAGACGCCTGTTTCCTTCATGAACTAATTTAATTGTTGTTCGAAATTTACATTCAACAGTAGTTATACTTACAATAGACAGTCCAAAATCTTCTCCACAGACAGTCCGAAAGGGTTGAAGTAACTATAGATAATTAACAAACACCAAAATGTTAAATCATTAGATAATTAAAACATTGCAAAATCGTTTTACTCATTATCAGTATGCATAATTACGTCGCTAATAGCGGAAAAATTGTTTTGTCAGAAGCAAATTATTTTCGTCTTGGAGTTTTCAAAGCAATGGTAGCATTATTATTAAAAACCAAAACGGTGGCAGTATTATCGCAAATATTAGCATTTTTTTGACTAATTGAATTTTGTACGGGAATATTTTAAAATAGGTTTTGAAAATTCGCTTTAAACTATGTGCATAAATGTGTAACTGGGAACCACGTCTCCAAATTGATGTTTCTGGAGACTCTGCAACATTATCGCGCACCAGAGTCATATTTTTAGCGTTACGAGACGTCCGTTGTCTTCCAGAACGAACCTGTCTACTGTCGTACCGTACTGTCGAAAATTCGCATGTAAACGATAAACGGTTTTGTGACGAACTGGACGATTAGGGTATTTTGACGCAATTTCCGCTGAGTTGCAATAATGGAAGGATTATTTTCAATAAATATTGTCATTGTTTCTGCTCGTTCTTGTGCCGTATATTTATCCATAATAAAATTTGGACGTCTACACAACACAATGGTTAAAGCGAGACTGAGCTAAATGTCAAATAATCAAGATAGGGCGCAATCAAAATGGTAGCGTTACTGTTGCCCCACCTGTTAGTAACCCCAGTATTTATAAACAATTGGTCAGCATAAGAGAAAGATCCATCAAGAACTATCCCTAAAAATAAAGTCACAAGCAATCGACAGTATGATTGCAAATATGTAAATGTAAAGAATAATTAATTACTTTCCATGTGGTTTAAATTATTTAACGCTAATAATCCAACATATTTGCAATATAATAACAGAGACGCTTGATACAATTAATTGGTTTTAACAGTCAAAGAATAAGAAATTTCAATGGAGTAGTAAATTTTACATATTTTTATAAATGCAATTAGTCAGTAAAAAGTGACTTTTGACATAAATGAGTAATTAATTCTATCGAATTAAACATACTAAGGCTTATAACACATATTGTTGTAGAATATACTTCAAAGAAGACAAGCCCACTTAAAAATAACATTTGTTTCGATGTCGATGTTTATGAAATCACAAAACGATAAGGATTTTTTACGTCAGTTAACGGTAAATAATAATTTTAACATCATCCGTTGCCGATCGAACACGACATAATTTTGCAGATGGTGTTTACGAGGGACTGTGTTGTTGTTGGCTGTTTCCACCGACAACTCAAGTTATAATTCTCGTTTTTTCTCAAAGATTTAATGAGGGTACTTGTACGACCCAACACTCGAAAGTTTCGATGGATTGTAGCCATTGCGTGATAAAACACGACGTTTCAAAGCAATTTCAGTCGCTCGGGACACCACTAAATCGATGTGAAAATATCGACGAAACGTAATACAAGTATTATTGTAAGAGTCTTTTGTTTTATAGCTTTTCCTGTACTATTTGCTCAATTCTCATTATTCATTCATTTACATTTTGTATTGTATTTATAGACAACAGATCTACAAGTAATATCCATTCATTTTAATTTAATTATTAACAGAAATATTAATGATCATGAAGTTAAATTAAAATTAATTTATAAATGTTAAACGCAGTTTATGTTATAAAGACACGTTTTTTATTTATAATTTCCATAATAGATACAAATATTTCATTTTCATCTAAAATCATTTCAAATTCGTATTAATTTTGATAGTATAAAATGAACTTTACCATATTATATATATTTTGTCATTATTGTCGTTATAGTTTATCTTATTTTAACTTCAATCTTTATCCAAACAGATTCGTTAAGTATGTTTAAGATTTTATTCTTCTCAGTTTTACTATTTTTTTACGTACATTTTTTTAACTTAAATATACTTATAAAATTAACTAAAATGGATCTACAAATAAACTTACGAATCATATTAATTACATTACTTCTAGCGCTTGTGATAGAGAAAAGTCTTCTTTTTGCCTATCAAGCAATGAAACCACCAAATTGAAACGGTTCTGATGATATTTTCAGTCAATTTGAGTAGTAACCATTTTCCTTCAATTTCCTTTTAGATCTTTTGCAATGCATGCAAACATCTGAAAGCAGTTGATTTATCAATTACTAAGTTGCCTGAAAGTTCCTTGAAAGTTTGATAGCTAGATTTTCACATCACGAAAAGTTTCTGAAATTGTTGGATGAGCTTTGACAGCGAATTTCTTCAAATCAAACAACAAAAGCAATAAATGCCGAAAATGCAACTCAGTAAAGGGAAACTATTATTTTATGTAGTGACATATCAAAAGCGAAATTTGCTTGTACTTATCATCTTACGTCTACTTATAGAAGTCTGCAGTTATACATACAAGGCGCTAAGTCTAATCTGTAGAACATACAACGGTATTTAATCCTCTTTAGGTAAAATAAATGAAGAAATTGACATTTAAAAGCTTCATTTAATGAAATAAAAATTCAAAACAGGTGACCTGGGACACGTACAACGTCCAAAATGTACCACATTTTCTGCAAAAATCCTTACAGCTCATGCAGAATGTCAATTGAGATGTTTTTCATCGTGCTCATTTTCAATTTATTCTATTGCTGTATACAATAGAATTTAAAATTTGTGAAATTGATTCTGGTTAGTAGATATTGACACTTTCCATTCATTAAATGTTTATATTTATATATACATTGTTAATAAACTAATAGTTATCTAATAATATTTTACTTGATTAAATAACATAATTATTTCAATTAATTTTATAAATCTTCTTAGTTGAGGTTCATTCACCAGTTTTTTAACAATTTTAAAATAACTAAGTTTTCTTACTGAATGTTACAATGTTATTAGAATTTGTTGAACGATTATTATATTGGAAGAACCTACAAGCTCAAATCAACCGTATTAATCTCTGGTAAACTCTAAAGCCGACCTATCATTAAAGAAATATTAAACCTTACCTGGTATGATTATTATTTTAACAGATATTAGGACACAGTTCCAGATGTTACATTGCCTAAAAAAAATCCTAGTTATTCATGCTCACTACGCATTCAGGCTCAGTATTTGCATATCGATCCGTAGTGTTGATCTACCGACTAGAATTTTGGAATTGTATACTGTTTTGTTTAATCAACAAGTTAATTCTCAATAATAGTAATGTTAAATTTCTAAAAATTGTTTACATGCTTGTTATTTTTTTGTTTGTGGAGTATCATTTTTTCATCCACAACACAACTAAAAATGTAATTCTAGTCTATATAAAAAAGGCTTAAAGATTATGGAAGTTTATATCGAAATGGTAAATTGTAGCGACCTTAAGGCATGTCGAATTTTACATAGTGAAATAACAGTCTACAAAATACCCAGAAATATAATCCCAGATGTTGAACACGGTCGGGGTGCCAGCCACGCCAACTAGAACCCGATAACAGATAGCTGGCAACCCCGAGACGTCTATCTGGGATGTTATTGAAGGGTATTTCCATTCATTCAGTACTCGACTATCGTTTAAGATTACGAAAGAAGATTACTGAATCATACTAACGTGGAAATAACTACTGGACAACGCGCAGGAAATCAGAAGATTGAAGCGAAACCAATCATACGAACTTATATAAAGTGTATTCCTTTAGTGTAAACTATAGCACAAGTTATAATAGTTTTATAATTCAGGAATACATTGATGTATTTATCTCGCACTCGTCTTGCTTGTGAATTAATCCATGTTGAAATAAAATGTAGTAATAAATTAACTTATAATTAAGATTGTAGTAAACATATCTAATAAAGATATTATCAAAAAAATATAATCTTTCCTCGACAAAGATGATCGTGAAGCACGCCCAAAAATTTGACATTTATCGCAAATTTTCATTTCAAAGCTAATTCGTCTTATCAAGGGCATTTTGTTCCTAGATATCCCTCAAAATGGTAAAATAATAAACTATTGTTAAAAAATTCTTATTGTACTCACAAGATAGTTAAAACAACAATTCGTAAAAGAAACAAAGAATTATGGATTGTTTCAATATTGCTTGAAGCTTGCTGGCCAAATTTATCTTTCTCCTTTTCTCTCTATAGTTAAAAGGTTTTCATCAAACTAAGAAATAGCAATTACTGCCGTGGATGTACTTTGCAGGCTTTTATTCATTAAAATAAGCATATGGACGTTGAGAAAAATATAGTTAAAAATTTTTTATAACTCCGTTTTGGCCAATTTCCATTCGAACTTATTGAACAGTCTAGTATAATTACAGATATGATATAAAGTAGGATACGTTTTTAAAACATCTAAATCTATAAGTTTTAAAGCACCAATATTGATTGATAATTACAGATTTCAATGAAGAATAGACAATCTCTTTTGAATTAATAATTTTCCATCAGGTGTATATTACAATAATTTTACATAAAATCATTTTACATCATAAATCTTATGAAATAAGAACTAAATTACACAATACTATTCAACCTATTACCTAAACCTTTCAACAATTCTTAATTTATAACCCAGTAAACGCGTACAAATTAAAACATTCATAATATTTAAACCGCGTTATTAATGAAGATCGTAGTATTAATTTCCCATAAAATCATATAACATTTTCATTTCGTATGAACAAATGTAGATTGCAATCAATTATAGCAAAATTCCCTTCTCTTGGTATTCAGATTAAATAGGAAAGTCTACGGTAGAATATTGTTGTAACCTCTTCTAGTCGTTGAAGTAAAAGTACATATATTCGTTATTTCATTCATGCCTTTGTAGCCCGGTTACAAAATGCCACGTTGTAATTCAACTATTTTCTCGCTAAACTTCGATGATATAACACAAAATATGTTAAATAATCAGAAACATTCAGTTTTCTTGCTACAACACTTTCCCACGGGACCAAAGTATAAATCGATTGTTTTCAAAATTAGCTCATTTAATATTCAGCTTTAATTTGCTTACAAGTTATTGTTTCGTTTATTGCTTATTATTTATAATTTTTAGGTCACTTCTAGAATACAGGCGCTTTGAAGAAAAGTAACAAGACTATGTTACACTATTGTAGTAATATGTTTTAAAATTAATCTCTTATGTTTTTGGCATTGTCTAAATATTTTATTTTTTGATGGGAAATTGACAGAGACAAATGTTAATAAGAGGATCCATTAAAATATTTTGAAGCGAAATCCTCAAGTAATATATAGTATAAAAGTAAAATACCTAATCAAACGCAAAACTAAAATTGCTATAAGCTATATAGCTTATTTATAGAAAACCAATTAGAACAAATATAAAGCCTATCATACGCAAATCATACTGTTATAACATCCATGCACTTGGGGATAAAATCAGCGTCTTAATATTTTAGTTTAAAATCCCCCTCATAAAATACATAATTTTATTTAAAAAATGTTCGAATTTCAAAGGCTCGTATAAAGTTTTCACATATTTTTTATCTAAAATAATCAGATATTTGGTATAATGTTATTGCTGAGCTGATGTGACAGAAAAATGGAAGTCGCTCAGTGCAAAAGCCATTTAGTTTACGTTTTAACCACTAGCTATAGCAAATAAAACCTCGTACAAATATTGTAGGAAACTGCGTAGTTAAAGCGTAAAGCGGGGACGGTAACTTTTTGTTGTTGTTTAGTTAGAACATTAGTCAAATCATCTAGTCTAGGTAACGGACCCTGGGGCCTGAAGTATTTCTTATTTTTAATCATTGCTTTTAATTTCTATTTTTCCTCATACGGACTGCACATTTACTTGGTCCACCCATTGTAATATTAAATAAAATACTGCTTAAATAAAATAAATTAAATTAAATATAAATAAACTGCGTAATTTATTGAGTAAATATCAAACACTGAAAAGAGAACAAAAAAACAAATAAACACAAAAAAATGAACCATCTCCAAAAAATAAATAAAGAACTCAAAAAATTATTAAACTTAGATTTTTAGAACAAAAAAAAACATTTTAAAATAAAATATGCACCTAATAATCGTTGTAATAACTATATAAAAATAAAAAAAGCCTAATTTAAACTCTACTACACGTATTTTATATTCTACTATATACACACAATGTAGCTTAATACCTACCTAAATCTATTTATCTATTTACATTATAATTTTAACTACTACCAATTGATCACTTTGAAGTCGGTGTAATTGTCCGTCTAAAAGTCGAGACGATGTTAAGTATTTTGTTAATAAAATGTGTTAAGTTGTACAATACATCTAATAAATATATAAACATATACAACTGATTAAACTGATCAAACTCAGACCTTCCTGAATTATTCTCAGAAAACAATTAAAAATATTCTTCTTTGTTACAGATAGACTACTTGAAATGTGGATACTATATATATTGTTCTTTGGAGCAGTGATAGCAGAACATGTTGATGAAAGAGATGGAGAAGAATCAAGAAAAATATTGGGTTCCAGGTACATTTTTTTTTCTAAATAAGATTATGATATTTTATATTTGAAATATTTAACTTCACATTTGTCAAGATAAAATTATAATTTGTATTCATATATTTTATTAGGTACAGTGTTTTTAAACCACTAATAACCAAAATAACTCCCTTTTTTTAACTTTTCACCTTTCTCTAAAATTTTTATATTCTCATATTAGTAATTACAAAGTGGCTATTAAGTCGATGTTTTGCTAATAAGCCACAGCATTAATTTAGATCTTTATTAGGGTTTCAATAAAATCTAAGACAGGTCAGGTAAAAAATTATATATATAAAAGAACTGAATTAACATAGCGTTCAGTAGACGGGTTTTGAGGTTTTCTACAGCACAATCATAACATTTTTATTACTATTATATAATAACTTAATTAATAATTATAATTATAATATAATTATAATAATCTTAATTATAATTTACTTATTTTATTAGGACTGTAAAAATTGTTTTATTCTCTTCAGTCATCAAACAAGTACACAAGCAACAACATAGAGTTAATATAATAATAATATTATTTAATAACTAAATATAATAACTAATATTTATCCACAAACGACTTGAACTCATTTACTTAATATTTTTGGGTTCTAACATTTTTTCAATTACCGAAGTTCTTTGTTCTGGACTGTACACTTTGAGATAACATTGAGATTGTATTGAATACAAAATGTTTATTAATATATAGCTGGATGTTTTGATCAGTAACTAAAAAAGTAGCATAATTATTAAATAACTGCTTTATTGTTCTCTATGAAATCTCATATCAAGTATCTCGTATGTATCTCATAAAATCCAGTCTTCCGTCACATCAGTTCAGCAATAACGTTATATACAAATATCTCATTATTTTAGATAAAAACATGTGTGGAAAATGAGTACGTGTCTTTAAAATTTGGGAGTT
The DNA here is from genome assembly GCF_030347505.1 of Rhynchophorus ferrugineus. Lineage (NCBI taxonomy): Eukaryota > Metazoa > Arthropoda > Insecta > Coleoptera > Curculionidae > Rhynchophorus > Rhynchophorus ferrugineus. Next base: position 53,300,346 of record NW_027472581.1, on the reverse strand, counting down.
TTCTCAATTTCCCCGGATTCCACCATCAGATCCTGACTTGGTTCCAATGGGACCACCTCGAGAGTGCACTCTTTCCAATAAAAAAAAAAACAATTTTGAAAATCGGTCCATAATTGACAGAGAAATCGGTGAACATACATAAAAAAATATACAATCGAACATAAAACCTCCACCTTTTTTCAAGCCGGTTAAAGCAAAATTTACTCAGGCCACCCACATATTATAAAAATACTACTTTGATTTTTTGAAATTTAGCATTAATAAAGATATTTTCAATAAAGGTAGGTCGATTTTGGAATGAAATTGTATGAGGTACTTGTTGAATTACTTGATTAATTCATAAACTAATTTTCCGGAACGCTGGTTCAGTAGGGTCAAAAATAAGTTCTTCTTGGAGATGTCAGTGATTCAAGAAACTGACATCAACTAGTTTCTGGGTATCTTTATAAATAAATATAAAATGTTTCTTAATTACTTATAATACTTATGAATACAGTTACATTTAAACTAGAATACTATAAATACCAGAACTATAGTTGATCATACGGATCGATATTAATATGCAACTTTAGACTATAACTAGTCGTGAAGTACAACTTGAATGCATACTTGAATGCAATCTTTTGTCGTGAATGCCTGCGAACCTCTTGGTTCGCCTTATTTAAGGTGGTGTGTATGCCACACCCATTCTGAAACTATACGGTATCCTACGATTACATTTTCGTAGAACCAATAGTCCACGTATACGGGTTTTTCCTTACCCAAGTAAACTAGAGGCCTGACTGTGACAATAAAATGTTTTGCCAGAGAGACCCAAAATACCGTCATAAAGCTATAAAGGGCAGATGTTATGAAAACGATATAACGAAATTATTGTTTATTTGATGACGCGGATCTAAGTGATCTCTTTGGTATTATTAAATTTGAGCAGTAGAACATCTCGTCAATAAGATCGGTCAGTTTATTACCATAGACCTATAACTTAAGTTCAAAGTATAATCAACATTTAGTTTAACATCTCTATCTCTTCTTTATATTAGATGGATCCCTCGCATGTTGGCATTCCTAGCAACGAGCGTACTAGTTTATGCAACGAAATGAGCTCCTCACCCTTCCACATTACTAACATCCGACCACCTCCACGCCATTAGAACTATTATAACGTCTTTGGGTGCTGGAAGTCACCTCGATCAAATTATATAGATTCAAGGCTAATTTTTTCTCTTCTAAACTATACCTCCATTATGTTCTTACGCCATGATATTGAATCAAAGGATTCTGGGCCATTTTAATACCTTTATACATTCATTGAATGACTGTCTCCATCTTTTCTTGTTTTACTAGATGTATAGACTATATAACTTTAGAAACACCTTGGCGTTTGACAGTAGTGATCGATTCCTAGGCTTGATAAGAGAAATGGATTATCTTCATAGAATCTAATTTTAAAAATCACTCAACTATTGGTTCAAAGTGTGAATAGTCTATTTTCGTCTATGTATATCAGTCCGATTATTCATATATTTTAACCTATTTATGTATATAAGTTTTAATACCCTATTTGTATTATGTTACTTACACCCATTATTTTATATGTACATTTTCCAATTTGCTACCTCTCTCTTCGTGTTGTTATTGTTCTATTAAATTACTCTGATACTTGAACACTGTTACTGTATGATATATATATATATATATATATATATATATATATATATATATATATATATTGGCAAAAATAGCGATATTTGGTGAAGAATATTCTCGAAGTCCTGCAGCACCAACAGCAGCATATTGCTTGAGAAGTATACAATCTCCCCGGGCACCCGCTATATATTCAATGATTGTTTGAAATTTAAAAACATAGCATTATAAATAATAAATGTGTAGTCACGAAATAACGACATTCGTTAAAAACTACAAAAGAAATGTAAGAAACACCATCTAATAGCATCGATAACACGATCTTGGTAGCAAATTTAGATCACCATATAATCATACTCTCAAATGACTCATGCAGAATTTTCATTTTGGAACATATTATGCGGCCCGTAGCATAATCTTCTAGAAACAGATACCGTCCACGTCTATTCAATTTGGACTAAAATAAATTAGATATCATCGTTGTGTTGTGCTTACTGTTGACATGATGAAAAAGTAAAGGAATACTGACGCCATCCGTTCAAAATCTATATCAAACTGCAACTGCTGTGGTCTGGTGAACCTCATGTGAACTCCTATTTCTAAAAATATATTTAAAAAGTAAAAAATTAAAAATATTAAAAATATTAAATAATTATTTTTTATTTAAATACTATTTAACATTTAAATTTTTCGTTAATTTAAAAAATGCTATCTTATATAACAATCCTTATATTTAATATGAAAAAGATTTCATTAGTTCAATAATATAATTTCAAATGAGTATATACCGAAATATTTATTCTTTAAAACATTAAATATAACTTGTATGAAACATATCTCATTCAACCAGCAAATGAAATGAAAATGTTAATATTTCTAAAATATTTAATATAAAAATATAAAAAATTCACAGAATGGAAATTCACCATAAGATAGGTGAATTTCCATTCACCAAAACGACCAACACTTAATTTTCTTATTACGGTGTCCTTTTCTAAATATTCTAGATAATTAATTGTATTAAAAACACATTTATGTAAGTTCTTATGGTTTCGTTCGCTTCAATCTTCTGACATCCTGCGCGCTGTCCAACAGTTATATTGCTTCCACATTAGTATGATTTAGTAATCTTTTTTCATGTTTCAAGGCGAAATCTTGGATAACTTCACAAATTCATTTGATTTCCAGGTCATCAGAAACCTTTTTGAACTTATGTAGAAGTTAATCAGAGATTTCCCTAAATGTATCATTGTTTCCTTTTAAAAGCTATTTCTAGGTATTCTGTTTGAAAGTTCTTATCTTGTACACAACACTTTTATTATGTTTTTACATTTAAACAAATAATGTTTACCTTTAAACGCTACAAAAATGGCGTTATAAAACAAATTTTGTTAAACCTATACACAAAAATTTTAAAAATTGACCAAAGATATCCTACAAAATTTGAGAATAACGCCTACAATCAAAAATAATAAACCTGTTAGTTGTTTTTGCATTCTGCCTCCGAACCTTTGGTGGTTTCAAAGCTCATCCGGAAGATGGTTGTGATAGTTCTTTTTTAACCTTCCTTTTGATGCCTTTATATTCTATAGTTAACGTTATCCTAACCACGATACAAGACAATTTCAGGCAGTACAAAATATCAATGAAGAATACCGATTAAAACGTCCATACCTTTTCGCAGTCCCAATACTGATCTATAATTAGCAGTGATACTAAGAAAGAAAGTAAATAGCGAGGAAAAACATAAATAAATATTGCAGATGACGCGACGAACTATGAAGACATAACTGTAAAAACGTTCTTACTGTTGGAGCGAGATTTTCTGACTGTATCTGTTGAACCATAACCCACTTTAACAGTATGCTAATGCTTCTTCAACGAATCGCCAATATTTTTAGGACACCGAAATACTGATTCGATGCTGACCCAATCGAATCAAATCAATTTAAGTACATTTTACGATAACATCAATAATGAATAAAGAACCGTTAAAAATTATTTAAAATTGTTTCTTTGATATCTATTATTTGATCAATTTAATAATTTATAAATTCTTCATAAATAATTAATGGATAATGTAAATGACAAATATATTTTACTGTTAAATATACTAGCGCTGGAACAATACGTTAACAGAAATCTTAATATTAAAGAAGACGTACATTATTTTTCCTCATTGATGCATATTTGTTATAACTTCATTAGCTCAATTTATTAAGCATTTGGATTATTTAACAAAATTAATATGGTAATAAAGATGTTCCTCATATTTCCATAAACTCTATTTAAATTCACCAACAATTCTATCCACTAGGTTCTTTTATTAGGTTAGTATGAGACACCCACCAATTAAAAACCAAAACTTCTTGCCCATTTTAAATATTCTTTCGAATTACTTCAAAGCTTATATTATGTTAAAAATTGCTTAATTATATCTATATATATAATTCTAATTGTTCCTTTTGTCTTCGACTATTAGGCCTATAGGTTCGTTTTAAATGATTTTTTAAATTTGAAGCTTTGTTGTGAAAAATCGGTATAATATATATAACCTTCAGGTAGTTTACGGATTACATCTCGAAAAAATGTACCTTTTATTGGCTATCTAAAAATCAATCCATTCTTCGATATCTTCATAAATGTAATTAGAGGGACCAAAGTCTCGAAAATCGTCAGATGGGGGTAGCATTTCGCTTTTTAATGTTATGAAGTATATTTTCACCCATTTTGTAACATGTAATATGAGTGTTGTCATGCTGAAGAATTACATTGTGCCTTTGTTCGTATTCCTATATATCAACACATCAATTGTAGTCGACAGCGATTCCCATTGATCGAGTAATGCGTTCAAATTCCCATCTTCAATTTTTTTGGCTGTCCAGAACGCTCTGTCTTTGATATCAAAATCAGGCATTCTGTGACCTTCAGCCACTTTTGCTTTCAAATTGAAGCAAAAAAATAAAACTTCTCGCATATGCGATTTATTCGGTACAATTTTATTATATATATTTTAAAGTCTCCTTTTACCAACTATGGGTTTATCTGGACTGGGCCTAAAAGTTTAACGTGGGCTCCGAATCACAGTCTTCAGTATTAAGCCTACCGACTGGCGAGTGACCAACTTTAGAAATCATCCCAGAAGACATCCGGTCTTACCCAGCCTGATTACTGGCGTAACTGGGATCATTTTCCTTGTCGGATTTTACACTTTTGCCTAGAGCATTCACAAATATTAAACAATCACAAACATAAATTTACGACCATGCATGTCCCAGCAGGATTCGAACCTGCGGCTATCGCAATAGTAGGAGGACCATCCCATCGCCTTTACCACTGCGCCACCAAGCCGGCTCGGTACAAATTGAGACATTTTCAACACACTGAAAATTTGTCTTACATCATAATACTATCAATTGCAAATTATTTTAAATTAATGTATAGGCCTGATATAATTTAACTGTTCTTTATATATGCCAAATTTAAATGAAATCTGAATCTAATATAAGTTTGCATGCAGTAATTCCACACTTAAAAACTATATTATACATAAAGATGGAAATTCATATAAATTAAAAACTCTTTTATCTACTCTATAAATTATTACGCAGTAATTTTATTAAATATTACAATGGATAGGCCAAGTAAAAATGCAACCTGTATGAGGAAAAATAAGAAAAAATAATGATTAAAAATAAGGAACGCTTCATGTCCAGTGGTCCGCTACCTAGCCTAGGTGATTCGACAAATGTTCTAACCAAACTAGAACAACAAAAAAAGTCGTTCCCCCCGTCGGGAATCGAACCCGCGACATCCGCGTGTGAGCTGAACGCTTTAACCACTACACCATAGAGGCAGTTGTCTGCAATATTTCTACGTCTGCTAATATGATATGGTTAGTGCTTAAAAAGAAAACTGAACGACTTTGGTAAGCAAACCCTTAATAAAAATTTAAAAACCCCTGAAGAGTATAGCGGTCCGGCCTCTGCTTTCATCATCTGCTTACCTAAATAAGTTCAAAGTATACAATTATTTGTCTGTACGTCCACATAATATTTAAAGAAATATACTTTAACTCCCAACCGTTGAGGAGTTCTGTCTTCCGTCACATCAGGTCAGCAATAACATTATACAAATATCTGATTATTTTAGTACATGCCTCTGAAATTTGAGGATTTCCCTCGATTTCCTCGGATTCCATCAGATCCTGTTTTGGTTCCAATGGGACCATCTCGGAAGCGCACTATTTCGAAAAAAAAAAAGGAATTTTGGTAATAAGTCCACAATTGACAGAAAAATCGGTGAATATATATAAAAAATATATAAACAGTCGAACATAGAACCTCCTGCTTTTTTGAAGACGGTTAAAAAAAGTAAATTTAAAATTCAAAACTAGAATAAAATAAAGTAGAACCATGTATTTGTACCACAGATTTGTACATAATTAAATTCAGTGTAACGTTGTTCTTGTGACTTTGTCCATTATTGTTATTCGTAATAATTATATACAATTTTTAAAGAATATAATAAATGTATTTGTATTTTTTGAAATATCGTAATAAGTATTTATATATCCAATACTTATTTGTTATGAAAGAATGATTTTTCTTTTAGATGAAATATTAGTTGCAGATAGATCTAAAAGCAAGTTTCTAAGTAAGTACACATTTCTACAAGTCGCTTGTCTTCACAAGCCACATATTTTGTTCTCTATCAATAAAGTTAAACCGATCTCCAGCAGTGTTAAGGTATAACATATAAGGATAAAATATCCGAACGACAACTTGTTCTTCTGGTAATGGTAAAAACGGTTTACTCTACGAAAGCGCAACATATATTTTTAACTCGAGTATTCCCATTAACCTGTGACATTGACCCGTAACCGGCCTCTTCTTATTCATCACTCATTCTCATATTAGTTTCGTTAGACTTCAACAATAAATAATATCGGCACGTCATAGCGTTTATGTTGATTAACAATTCTATTCATTATACTGACCAAAACGTAAAAGGAACAACGTTGTGGTGTCGAATAATTATCAATGAAAGTAGACGTATTTTTCGAGTTCTGGTTGGAACGCAAGGTACTTTGATCCATACTAATAATATATTATTAATTTGTACAATTTTTAATCAAAACATATAAGAAGTTTTTAAAACATATAAGTTATGTGTTACTTATTAAACTATTTAATTTAATCTTATTTATTCTTTATATTGTTAAATCCTAACTTATTAATTTAAAAATACTGTAGAAATTGGTGAATTACTGTGTGCCATGACTCTATGCTCCCCCTCAGGTAATAAATCGAATTATTAATTACATCTTATATGAGATATACTTAGTACAATCTTAATTTACAAATTAGTTTTTTACTACTCGTCTGTTATACTTGCCGTAATACACAAGCAAGGCGAGTTCGGAATTCATACATCACTATAGATTTCCGAAATTAAAATAAAACTAAACTACTTAAGCTAAAGTTAAGAATACACATATACACTAAACAAATTTGTTTGGATTAGTTCGCTTCAATCTTCTGACTTCCTGCGTGTTTTTCAGTAGCTGTATTGCTTCCATGTTGTGATTTAGCAACCTTATGTCACGTTTTAAGGCGAAATCTTGGATCCCCTCGTGTAGTCATTTGATTTCGAGGTCATCGTGTAGCTCTTTGTTGACACTTACGTAGCGATAAGCATTGCTAATTAATCGTAGAACTTTGTTTTCGATGCTTTAGGTTACTAGTTGGTTTAATTTTTTAATGCAAACCGATAGTTGGATCTCATAGGTCCAAATTGGCTTGATCATTTACTGATAAACTAATCTCTTTGATTTTAGGTCAAGTTGGGGATATCTTCTGACTAACCAGTACAGTTGCTTAGCTTGAGTCTAATCTGCTCTGCTTTTGTCTAAGATGATGTTTCCAATTTAACCTACCATCGAGATGTATTTCAAGGTCTATATCTGATTCTGCTTGAGGAATCAGGTATTAGTCATAAAATAGAACTTTGTATGATATGTAATAGTAATAAATAAATAATGTATGAGTATAAATCACTTTTTAGTGATATAATTAGGTTTTTGCCATTTCGCCGAAACGCAAAATTAACATGGACAGATTAGAGCTATTAATCTGTATTGTCCAGTATTTGACCTATTTGTAGATATTGTTGAATGCTACTTATACAGCTTTAGATATCGAAGAAATGTGTAAGCTGAAAACAAAGGATAGGAATGAAACATCTAGTTGTTTACCATTGGTATCACTTTCATACCGTTAAAACGAAAATCAAGACTTGGAATATGATGAAGCAACCAACTTTAAAGTTCTTCAGTCATTCAAAGGTTTCAACTTGATAAATTTATTCAAATCAACATGATCTACAACATACCATCAATATACATTGAATAAATCAATATTACTTTGGAGTTATGGCTGAGTGAATGGAGGTAGGATAAAATAAAACAGTGACGATTATATGTAATCGTTATTTATTGGCATTATAAAAATAAATAAAATATAACAGAGAAAAAGAGAGCGGTGCAATGTTACCTCAAATATGTTTAGGCAGTTGATGGTGACACGAACCGAATGATGGTCAATATCAAAACCCAACGTCTCGGGGTTGACAGTAATTCGTTATCGTTTATTGATCGTAAATGGTGGCACCTCGCACTTGTCCAACATCCTGGATAAAATCTTTGGATATTTTGTAGACCGCTATTGTTGAATTACTTGTTTAATTCGGTGAATAATTTCCGGAAGGCTGGTTATATTACTTATATATACAGTTACAGTACAATGCAATACTATAAAATACCCGAACTATCTTCATATCATACGGATCGATCTTATTTTACAAACTTGATTAATAACATAGTCGTGAATATTTCATGAATATTTTCATGAATAATTTATTGTGAATTGGTCGTGAATATGTTCGTGAATACTTGCCAACCTCTTGGTTCGCCCTATTTAAGGTGGTGTGTATGTCACTTTCCTACTGTGTCCACTCCTTTCACAAGTAAACTAGAGGCCAGGCAATAAAATTTTCTGCCAGGTAGATGTTATAAAAACGGTGTTTTGGGAAGTAAATATAAAAATTTTGTAAACATATTTAACAATGTTCTAATTTATCTATCTGACATCCTGAACAGCTATTGTAAAATAGAAAATTAGACACGTCCCAAGTTCGCTACGTTATTAAATGGAAAAAGTGTAAGAATGTTAAGAAATGTCAAAACTATTGATTTTAACAGTTAAGTTAGGTTGTTTAATTAATAATGTTTATATTGTTACCTCGCATTTTCACTAGTAGATATGGATGATCAAAATACACACAAGTACCGAATATAAAAACAACCAATTGAAAAACTTAATGATTTAAATTTTAGTAACGATATAAGTAACACATTCTGTTAGTGAGAGTAATAAGAAGTCAGAGTAATAATTATTGTAAGTAATCAAGTTCAGATCGAACAAAGTCATTATGGAAAGTAGTAACTATTAATTACAGTCGACTTGTTTGACTTGCATATTCAAGAGGTAAGGCGATTTTAACATGACAGTAGTTGATCAAATTTGAAACCCTACCTTGCCTGCTATATTAATCAAACACTCCTTTTTTATCAATTTTTTCGATCAATTGATCAGCATTTAGTTTTCAGCAAGATGTCTAAAAGTGATTCAACTGTTAAGTAGTTCCAAAACCCATATAGTGACTTACACTTTAAAAAGCAATAATATAAGATATATGCGCTATATTTATTCCAATATCGCATTGAATTTACAAAAATATGAAAGATAAGTTTTATTTTTTTAATTTATTTTCTTTTATTTGTTTTATTTTATCTTATTTTGAAACTATTTATTGAACTGTTGAAAAGGTATTGATGAGAAGTGAGATAATATTGCCCTAACACTATCTGGGAGTAAAACAATTGCGTGCTTAAAAAATAATATAACTGCTAGCAGAACTGATCAGGCAATGAAATGAAACCATGTAAATAAAATTTGCGAATGGAAACCGTTAACTGCGAGAACCTCTCGTAATTATTACTGAAAATGATGGTGCCTTTGCACGGAATTTTGTTAAATGAATACGAATTTTGTGGAAAGGAACTTGTTTTTATTCGACCCGTTATAAAATTCTGTGTCATCTGCCGTTCGGTGGGTATTGTTTGGTTTTGTAATGATTACGCGTCACTATTAACGGTTAATATATCAAACTGGATTGTATGTATCTGTAGCAATCCATTGAAATGTAGAAAATCAGCCTTAACTTTCTATGGTGTTTTGGGCGGACGAGAAAGTTATGTGTCACTGTTTTTTATTAACGTTATGTGTTACATATGCGTAGGTGAATGATATGATGACAACATTAGTGTATCACTAGTAGTATCATAAGTAGACCATAGACAAAGATATTTTTTCTTAATCAAGTATAAACTTCTTTATTTACTTTTTAATGATACAATCACTAGAATGCTTTTCCAACATTGCGACCTTAAATAAAGGAATAAAGATTTATTTCCTGCTATTCATAGTATTGTAATCAAAGACATTTGAATTTAAATTTCTTGGATTGCAAGTGCCTGTTCCAACGTAGTTCTTTTTTGGTTAGGTTGACAGGATCTTTCTTGTATTACATTTGAAGACCATATTGTCAATAATTAATAAGATTCACTTGCATCCATTCAACAAAAAAGCGAGTCGATTTTTAATATTCATAGAAGAAAATAGATAATGATAGTCTGTTCAAATTATTTTGTACATACTTCATTTAAATTTGTGACATCAAAACGTCACAATGTTGTCGATTAACTCTGAGTTTTAGTTCAGTTTGGCTTTGACATACAACAAAATTCTAATCTAAATAAAATAATTGAACAAAAATGTTATCAAATATAATTTATTTTAACATTATAGTACATCTAAAAACTACAATTAATTATACAGCCACAATAGTTTATAGGTTACAGTTATAACCTATTATCACTATCACTTTCAAGAATTATCCATACGTCTGACAACCGAACGATTTTGACAAGCTCATTTGTTTACGTGTTCAAACATATCAGACAGCATTGTGTCTCTTTTTAACTACAATAAAATGAGAAGGAAAATATTGTCTGATTCTAAAACAAATTTAATAATTACGGCAGGCAATACATTAAACATCTTGATGACGTATCTACAAAAAAAATTTGAATAGACTATATATCAATATTTTATTTTTCTTAAAAGTATTGACATATTCCTTATAACATTTTGATAAGTTTGTTAGTTGTTTCAAATCAAAATTTTCGATGTTTTTGTTCCAATATATCGATATATTGATATATTTTTTTTTAATATCGAAAACAAAGAGCCATATTTATATAATTTAACCCCATTGGATTTCTGGTTTCTCTTTAAGCTCAGGAAACACATCAAAGTCGACTTTAAGTCGGCGATGAGTTTAAAACCGAATCAAAGAATGCTTTAGAAATCATTTCATAAATAGAAATAAAAACAGCTATTTCAAGTACTAAAAAAAATTTTTTGGAAAATAAACCATTTCTGCTTTATTTTAAGTTCTACAATTGTTTATAATAGTAGTATGTCATTTCTAGTTTATGAATTTATGAACAACTACCGAACTCAGATCTCATGAGTAGAACGCATAATTTATGTACGTCTATTTTTTCATTCCATTGGCCCAATAATGTATGGCAAAGATAGTTTACGGGAATTGGCTATTGCTAAACCAGCCACGGTAACAATTTAACAGAAATTGTTTGTATAATCGTACTGAAATTGTAAGTGTATTGAATAGGGCAGTTATCTTTTCAAAAAATAACCTAATTTATATATTACGCTAGAAGGCATTTATTAAGAAAATCAAATTATTTTCCACTATTCATTACAATATTTTCCCATCTTTCTGGGAACATGGCAACTACCCAACTATCGATCGATGACCACCAAGTAGCAATGACAATGTCTAGTGAGTACGCTAGGAACTAAAACCATTCGAACTGCAACAATGTAATTCTTATAACTAATAGACGAACACTGTCAAGTAAGAAAATGACTGCGTCTGTTATTCCCAATTGCTGTTTTTTTTAAGAATACGTCGTTCAATTTCTTCAATTGACGTCGGTAACAGTTCATACTACACTATACCTTGCTGACCCCACCATATGCCCAGCAAATTGGCCATGAATATTCTGCGCCCTAAAACCATTATACTTGGCTGTCCTGGATAATCCCAGAACTTTTCGATCTTGGGATTGTCCTACTAAGTCAACTTTTCATCACCAGTCACAATAAGCCACATAAAACTTTTCTTTTTGACTGAAAAGCAATGAAGCGAATAGTTTTAAAATAGCATTTTCAGTAAATTCATGTGTTATCCATTTTCCCGATATTTCCCAATACATGTAAATGCCTGGATACACTTGATTCATTAACTGATAAGGCTGGAGATTCTATTCTGAATATATTTGCAACGTCATATCTGTCAACATCAATATACAACAACGTCTTGCAAGTCGTTGCCTTCGGTCTTTTTTCGTCTTCCTTGTTTGTTACTGCCATCAAAATCCTCAGTTTTAATTTGTTGAAATTAAACTGGCAATTGAGATATGACAAAGCAATAATATCATAAGTTCCTATAAGTTTTTAGTGGGCTTCGGCAGCAGATTTCTTCAAATGAAACAACAAATAACTTGGAACAATTCACTGTTATTGTAGCAATTCGGTATTTTGCGTCTATATACACTGCAGATATTTTAGTTGTATTACTCTACTTCATGATTTTATATTATTTCCAGACCTGTTTTAGAGTAGAATCATAATACGAACATTAAATAACCAACATATATAAACATAATTTCCTTTTAAATCATAAACATTATTAGACATAAAATATACTAAATATACATAATTTTTTCTAGTGTGGTTACATCGGTTTCGGTAGTAATGGATACAGGAAATGGCAAGAAAACAATTTACACCGACGCGATTGGAAAACCTCAATCCAAACCATCTAATCCGTCTGACCTTGGCAGTCCCATCGAACTATTACATCCAGACCGTTACGAGTTTTATACATTTGATGACAATGGTGATTTGGTGAAACGCCTCATGTCTTTGGATGAGATTAAAAGTATTATTGCCACAGGGGACAGCGATGCATTCGATTTGGACGCATTCTCGCCCCAAGGCTTCGTAGCTGAGAAAAAAGTCACTGATGTAGTAAACAACGTTCAGAACGTGTTGAAGGAAGAAATGGAGATGTTAAAAGACCCAATTTCGAAACCTATTTTCGACACGCCCGATGTTAGCGATTCCTGGAGCATGATCCTACCCGCTATTTTCGGTAATTCGGGTGAAGACATTAAACCAGACAAACCTCTTTCTCAGGTTACTCCAGATACAATAATGATCGAACCCAATGGAAATATTCAGAGTAGTACAATATCTCACACGACTTTGAGTCAAGCTACAACAAGTAAACCGGTGTATTATAGCAGTCAAATGTTGACTCAAAAATTACCAACAAGCACTGAATCAATGATGAAAGTAGAAATATTCTCAAACAGCCAACAATCAAATGAAAATACGTCAAGCCATCCTATTCTTATGACAACAGAACATGAAATACCTACAAGAGAATCTGTCGAAATGATATATAGCAAACCTCCTTTAATACGAACTACAACAACGGTCGTATCAAACTCACCAGAAGCGGTAACTATTGGAGTTAACAATAATACTAGCGACTCAACAATTTCTAGTATTCAATCGACGACACAAATGATTACTGATTCCACTCCATCAGATATCCTTAACAAAGAAGCAGTGGATACTGATACTTCACTGACTACTACTGGTAGTTCTAGCCAATCTTCATTCTCTACTACAATGGAATCTACACCAGAATCAAAAGCTACAACTGTCCAACCAAGTGTAACTGTAAATAACAGATCTAATATTACTTTAGAATATATAGCTGATAAGATCTTATCGTCGAGCACAACAACAATAAGTGCAACAACAGAATCAGTTACAACAGTTTCTACACAAAATTCATTTTCAACATCTCTTCAGAAAAATTCTGAATTAAGTAGCACTCCAATATTAGATATAAGTAGTAATGAAACAACTACGGAAACTTATAACGTAATAACATCTACTGGAACTATTTTATCAAAACCGATAATGACACCATCAACGACAAATATTCCATCATTATTGCAATCATTGAGTAATGATCAAAAACTCTCTGCCTCAGAGCTATTAGATCAATTGCTTCTGACAACAAATATCTATGAAATAAATACCGAACTGACTTCGACTAAAGATGTCAATTCAGATAAATACCTAGAGATTGGCATTAGTGACAGTAATGTGCCTTCAAAGGTAAATATTAACGATATACCTATTGCAACTACAGATAGAGATTCATCTGCACATTTTCCAACAACCGATCCGATAATACAAAGCATAGAAGAATTACTGTCGCAGACTGTCAATACATTTTCAGAACCAAATGTACAAAATTTTAACGCAGAAAAAGTTCAACAAATAATAGAAAACTCTAGTCAGAAAACAATGGAGGAGGTCATAAAATCTGCAGCTACTGTTGGATCTCAGTTGATTGGCCAAACGGTAATGGACATCACAACTGAGCCAGAATTAATAATGACGACAATTGAAGAAAATACTTCCAATGCAAATTCTATATTTACAACAGTTCCTACAAGCGACTTATCATTAAATATTAGTACGATAATAGCAGAAAACAACTCAATTGAAACAACCACATTTACAATGGATAATAGTTTTAATGAAACTGCACTTATGTCTGAGTCATCAACTGAAAACAAGCAATCACTCTATGAAAATATTTATACCGAACGAACAACCAGTGAATCATCAGAAGAGAGCACTATTTATTATATCAAGAGCAAAGTACCAAACACAACAACTACGACAACAACAACAGAGAGCGAACCTCATTTGATCAACATTACCATCATCAGCTACGATCCATCTAGAAATGTATCAAAACCAGCCAAATCTGATCTCAGCCTGGAGCAAAAAGTCATTGCTGAAGAAATGAAAAACATGTCAATGGTTCGTAATAATACTAGTATCACTGGAAATCTGTCTGAGACTAAAAATGTTTCTACTAATATATCATCTTCTGCTCTTATCAATCCCAAAATACAAACAAGTAGTTCTGTAATGACAGCTATTCCATCTACAACAACTGTAACTCCATCAACAACAAGAGCCACTCCATCAACAATAAGAACTACTCTATCAACAACAAGAGGAATTCCATCAACAACAAGAACCACTCCATCAACAACAAGAGCCACAACATTAACAACAAAGGACATCCTATCAACAACAAAGGCCACTCCATCAACAACAAAAACCACTCCATCAACCATAAGCATCCCTCCGTCAACAACAAGTGCCACATCACCAACAATAAAGGAAGCTCCATCAAACAAACCAAAAACCACTACATCAAAATCAACAAGTATTCTGTCAACTATCACAGCCACTCCATTAAAAACAATTTCTCCATCAACAACAATCACACCATCAATAATAACGACCACAAAACGTATTGAAATTAACAAGAAACCAATCCAGCCATCTATCGTAATTACTATTAGTGAAAATAACACGTTTGTAACTGAAAATGGTAAATTGATGGCAAATAAAACTATATTATCCTCTGAAAGTTACGATATAAAATCAACCAGCACAAGTCCATCAAAATTAGCCAGTGAAAATCACACGTGGACCTTAGTGTCTACTGTGAAACCTCACCAGGACTCTATAAAACAAACCATACAGACCTCGACAATGTCTTATGCTAACGCAGTTGATCCACCGACACCAGTCGATCTCGTACCTAAACCCATGCAAGGTTTTGGATTAGAAGAAAGTACGAATAATTTGGATAACGACGTTTATCAGTTCATCCAACTATGTAACGAATTGGCATTCGGATTTTGGAAAACAGTAACCGCAAAATTAAGCTCAGCGCGAAGTGTATTCGTCTCACCATTTGCAGCCACATCTATGCTGGCGATGGTATTTTTAGGTGCAAAGGGAGCTACGTCTGAAGAAATGAATGAAATTCTGCAACTTGACAACATGGTAACGTTCAATCCTCACCTGACATTCAAGAACGTTTCGGAATCGATTGAAACGGGGTTAAGAACAGGAGTAGCCACTTCTACAATTATTCGGGAATTATTCAGTGATAGAAGCAAAGGAAAATTGTTGGATTTCTATAAAAACCGAGTAAAAGCCTTCTATGATGGGTATGTGGAAGAAGTAGGTTACAAAGAAATCGGGGATGTAATCAGAAGGCGAACGAATCTCCTAGTGAAAAAATACACAGACGGAAAATACGTTGAATATCTGAAAGACAGTTCAATAGTTGTGAGGGCTCCCCTGAGTGGTGTAGGCGTAAATATATTTGAAGTAAGTACTTAACATAGAAATGTGTTTCAATAATAATTAATAAATATTGTAGACGGATTGTTCCCAATCATCATATGACGGTAGAGATGGTGAGCTCCATTTTGTCGTACTACCGTCAATCAGACAAAGAAGACTTATTCCCATTCCTGCAGTGGTATATAGAACGGGATTCCTAGCAGGATACGAGCCCAGCCTAGACGCGACAGCCGTTTCCCTTGGTAACAAAGACCAAACAGTTAGTACTATACTAGTTATTCCAGGTCAACAGGGAATTTCTGCACCTGGAGATGGACTAGCCCGATTGGAAAAGAGACTAGTTGAAAGTTCATTCAAGAAAGGTAAGTCCAATAAAATTCGTATTTCCGTTATTAATTTTCTTTTCACTGTAATTCAATTTTATGTAATTTAAAGGTAATTTAATCTATTTATAAGCAAAGTTTTGCATCAGTGCATTTTGCCTATTTCAAAAATGCAAAGCCAAAAAAATGTATATAGTTAGGTTATTTTAATCAAGTTAACAAATCTGATTTTGATTAAAACAAATCAACGACCCCAAACAGCAAATTATATCATCAATACCGAAATATTAAAGAGTTCGTTATTTAGATGGCCAATTTTAATATATATTACAGTAATATGTACATACGTACATAGTTGCTAATTGTTTTGTTATATTTGTCACACAAATTTGAATATAAGTAAGCAATATTAAGTTAGTACATAATCTAAATTTCATTGACATAAATAACTCCCTATATTTGACCCGTACTAACTGACATTGTAGAAACAATGGTGAAACTAAATATTTGAAAACCATTAATTGGCGGCTATGAGTACAGGCACGCCGTTTCAACGCATTCTTCGATACATTGTAGATGCACGAATCATGCATATCATACGTTCACCTGTAGCTCTATCGGATTAAG
This sequence comes from Rhynchophorus ferrugineus, assembly GCF_030347505.1. NCBI lineage: Eukaryota > Metazoa > Arthropoda > Insecta > Coleoptera > Curculionidae > Rhynchophorus > Rhynchophorus ferrugineus. The sequence continues at coordinate 53,283,275 of NW_027472581.1, read as the reverse complement.
ATCGATCATCGACCTGGTTTGTTATCAGCACAATTCGAGATGATTAATAAATCTATATATATTCAAAGTACGCATAGAGCTTAGGCAACACATAATTCACTAGCAATTTATATCTAATACTGATTTCATTATTATTTAAAATAAATGTTATAAAAACATTAAATTTAAGTATCAATATTATTTATTGCATTATCTTATATAGATCATCTTCCCAAGAAGATTTAAGTTTTCAATTGAATGTTTCATTTCAACAAGTAATTTTCAGGTGCTTGGTCCAGACTATTACGTTCACTGATTCCACGTCCTGGTTTGGAAATACAAATTCCGAGATTCTCACACAAATCTGTAATAAATGCTACATCCACTCTTAAACAAATGGGCCTTCGTGAACTGTTTAATCCCGACCAAGCCGATCTGAGGGGTCTCAATGGTGTTTCGAACGAATTGCATCTGTCTGATGTACTACAAATTAACAGTTTCGCAACATGCGGGGAAAGGAAAATTGGAGAATCACATCATTCCGAGATATATCCTGCTGCAGCGCACAAATCAAGGTAAAAAAAATTAATTATTAGTGTGAGTGCCTTAAATAATATTATAATATTTTACAGAGAATCAAAATATCTCCAGCATGTGCCAATGGATATTGAGGAGGAGCCACGTGACTATCAAAGAGCATTTCACGACCCACTTCACGACCCATCCCTCTTCGCTCTTCCTTTATCGCAACGACCGCGGCAGGCAAGAATACCGGAAGTGCCTCGTTTACGATTTGATAGACCATTCCTTTATTTCATAAGACACAATCCGACAGGATTGATTCTGCATATGGGTAGATTTAATCCACGACTTCTACCTTGAAGACGTTATTGACACAAAGCAAAGTCAATTATATATAATTAAAATGTTAATGTAGTATTTAAGTTGAACGAAGACTGTTGATAAAATTGATCAATTTATTTAGTATTTTTGACAGAATATTAATTTGTATATATATAGAATGAAAAGAAAATTATTTTTGTACAACGGAATAGTATAATATTAAGCAAAATGGCAAAGAAAACTAGCTTGCCAACAATATTTTCATATTTCAAGAGAGGAAGTATGAAAATTTAACTTATTATAATTGTACTAGTTTTAATCAAAAAGTATTAAATTAAATATGTATTTTTTACATCAAAATAAATAATTAAAAAACTATAAACACTTCACTACATTTCATTTTATTTTCGAATAATTATTAGAATTATAGAGTAAATAGGGATTTAACTTCATAGGCAACTTTAGAGAAATATTACGCGATGTCCAATATCCAGATGACACTACTTTCCAATCGCCTTTTCAATCAATCTTATTGTTTTGTTTGGATAGCTATGCTAAAAGCCGCAAAAACAATCAAATTATTTTCATTTCTAAGGTGCTTTGTTTCATTTGTTTATCTTGACTGCCATGTTCTGTATGCATAACATATATAGAGTACTTTCTACAGTAGTGTTTTTCTACGTTTTTGTGACAAAATTATAATTAAAATTAGTTGTCAAATAAATAACGAAAATAACTATTGATAAAAACATATTTTATTGTAAAACACCTTAAAATGTATAAAAATTTTAAAATATCTACTAAATTACTGTGTTAAATTTATATCTTCTAATTGTAATATAATCATGAGAAGTTCCTTTAATTTTTTTTTGTATACTTTTTTTTACTCATTTGAGTAATTTGAGTAAAATTTCATTTACTCAAAGTAATAAATATTTGTATTTTGTTCCATAATATTTTTCATCTAAAATTTACACTGAAACTCCGTGCATCTTTCACCTTCACGGCAACAACTATCATATTCACTGACTGTCAATATTATATTTTTTATCAGTATCTCAAATCCCTTCCTATAAGCAAATGTATTTATTTCAGTCTCTGATTTCATAAGTATCTAACTTCTAGTTAATTTGTTAATATTAATAATATAAAGTAATTTTAATAATAATACAAAGTTAATAATAATAATATAAAGGATATACTTTGCAACAGTAATTCTAACTCTCGATGTACAAATTAATATATTTATTACCACCATATTTGGTCAGTGTCAACCTCCATAATTGTAAACACTTTACCACGTTATTTTACTCTTGCAACAACCTCTGAATATGGTCTGCCAGATTGGAGCTCATGAAGAAAACTATGCCATCCACGTAAAGAGCAGCTTCGACGCACGCTTCTCTTGCAATATCCGCCATGAAAACATTAAATAATGTGGGATAAAGCAGAATTAATATTTTTTAACTGGAGAGACAAAAATTTATTTTTACCTGGAAGGATCTTCTTGGTAGAAAAGATCTGATTAGAGCTATAAGGTATTCGGGTAGACCAAAATGTATAGATTTCGCAATCGTTCTCACTTGCCACACCATATCAAAGACTTTGATTAGGTATAAAAAGACTGCTAAAATGGCTTTCTGGATGTTAACGGTTAAATATTCGATCTGATGAACGGTTGACTGATTGGCTTTAAACCCTAACTGTTTATCAGGAATAATTATATTAGCCTTAGCAACAGACTGAGATGTCCGTAGTCCAAAGGCGAGGACTTGGCTCCTTTTTAGGAATCGCAGCAATATACGCGTGTTTCCATGACGCTGAGAAATGTTGCAACCTCAGAATAAAATTGACTATGTTAACCTACACCGTAGGCTGCTTATGACGTAGCTTTTTATGCTGAATAACGGACATTTCATCAAAACCTTATGTCTTTCTAGAAAATAGCTTGCTGATCACAATGCTCTAAAGATTTCAGAGATATTAGACGATTTGAAGATAAGTTGGAGGCACTGAAATAGGGATTGTTGCTTGTGTAACAATTTGTGGTCGTCCAACCTACCAGCGTTTTTCAACTTAATCTGCGTCCTAATATGAGAATGAAGAGCATCCTTATGAGAAAAAGATGATGGAACAGCTTCCTCGATTTCATCTCGACGATCAATCTTTGGAATTTGTTCCGATTCCAGCCATATCTCCTTGTATTTCTTGCAGTGATAACTTCTTCTTAGTGATAACGTAAGGAAGAACCGGACGACAGTCCAATTCAAATTCAAGAAAACGCACATTGACGGGTCGATTTGCGTCCTAGAGCATAAAGGAAGTCAATAATACTCAGATTTCTTGAGCCTTGATATATGGTGGATTCATCCGGAAGAGCAAGACCGCAACCCAAGTCTTCACTAAGAGCAATGATGTCTCTACCCACCATAGATTTCTATTAAAGAAGTATTTTGAACTCTATACGGTTGTAAGTAAGGTTTCCTCTATATAGAGAGGTTATCATGAGAGATCGGTCCGCTATCTCGGGCATAATGGAAGTTGGCTTAAAATTGGAATTACTGATGAGTTATTGGTCAATTAAAATTGGTGGAGGTAATGTTCCACCGCCACAGCCAGGAACTCTATCATTCCGGTAAACAATATAATCTTGTATATTCAGACAGACTGAAGGTTTAATAAATATATTTTGGACCAGCACGACATCGATGTCGAAAGTCATCAAGACGTCCTACATTTTGGATTTCTTGCCTCGCAAACTGTTCACGTTTCAGAACATAATATTGAGCACTAGTGTTGAATCTATTTAAAAAAAAAACGAAATAGACTGATTTGGAATATGAGAAGTTTAGAGGTTTTTTTAGACCTCCAATTTGGGAGCCTGAATCATCTCGGTCATATAGTTAGCCCAAATAGTGAGGCTTGTGGGAGAACTTACTGGAGAATCTGAAATTGGTAGATTTAGAGTAGGCTTGTTTGTTTTAGCTAACTTTTGAACCAGCTTTCTACGTCCCTGATCACTCCAGGAGCGGAAACAGGTTTAGGTATGAGAGCTGACTTGTATTTTGTGTAAGTGCCGGTCGACATCTACAATCAGAGAAATTAGCTGTATAATATCCCTCCACAGTTATTGTACTTAGAAGGAGTTTAATTATTTTTCGTGTAAGTTCTGGTACCATGATAACCGACGCATTTAACCTACTGGCGGCGTTGTACAATAAGATCTGGAATGGCTAAAAAGTTAGCAGTTGGAACACTCTACTGGTTAGCCGCTGCCCCTCTGGACTTCAAATGGCTGAATCATAGGTAGCTCCTCCTCTGTTTTAACCTTCCATCGAAGAATATGTTTTGAGTGAAACCTGAGACTGTCTAAGGGTCGTTTCGGGTGAAAGCTTTTTCATCAGGACGACTGAAGGAGTAGTAAGGTTACTTTATTGCATCAATATTAACGTGATAAATTTACAAAAATCATCGGTTGTGCAGGGATGAAAGAAAACAACTTGCGAACTAAAATTTTTTATTTTGTCCTTGTTTAATCAAAGAACTAAAATAAGGCTTCCGAAGGAAAACTGGATGAATTCTCTCCTTTTTAGGAAAGGAAACAACTTGATATTAGCCAATGGGAGCCTTCAAAGATCTCTGAGAGATCGCAGGCAATTTTACAAGTTAAAATGTACAGATTTCGGTACGGATTTTCTGTGACTGTTGGTATGGTGTCCCGTCTTCTTTTCCCCTTATTACATTTGCCTGCCTTCACAGAATGCTGGATGGATTTGGAATCTGGCGCTGGATTCCTCCCTTTCATCGTCTGACAGAACTGGGGTCTTCGATATCTTCTTTTGTCCGATTTGCCAAAAGAGCCGCATGCGGCTACGGTAAAACGTAAATAGAGCTGATTAGCTTGAAAATTTCTTTGCAGTGCTCAGCGTTTTCACTATAATAGGTTTATTAAGTAGCTTTAAAGCCACAATAAACTATCACTTAAAACAAAAAACCCAATAAATATCTAGAAAAAAAATCTAAAAAGAATGGTGTAAAACCGTTTAGTGACCGCCTAGTGGCAAAACAAAAAAGTCAAACTTTGTTTCATATGCGTCCTTCGTCCGCAACTCGTTTTATATTCTCTATATTTCTCTATATTCCCATATCCCAAAAGAGTGGAAATATACATACATCGCATAGCATATATCTCAAAGGAAATGCACAATCGAATGTATCGGCTTTATCAGCTCCATTTCTAAGCATTCAGAGAAAGTTATAATACACACTAAACAGCTTCATAGATAAATTCGGATTCCATTCCATACAGTCCAGTCTTAATCAAGCTGTTACGTTGCAGCTACCTTTCACTAAGCTCTTCGTCACTCGAAAAAGCTCGCAGGGTCGGAGTCAGTTTCCTAAACATCTTCAAAGCTTTCTACCAAAATTTTCACGATGGTCTCACATTTAAAACTAAAAACCTATGTTTACCCGATGACCTAGTATTCCTGATGCACTCCTATTTAAAAGATAGGTACGTCAAAGTAAAAAATGGGCGATACAATTTCCTTCTGGAAACAAATCTCCGCCGGAGTTCCTCAATTTCTCCCCTCACCACAGCACTGCTGAATTTGTACATGGTCGCCTTTCTCCTCATGAAGCACTCAAACGCAACATTTTACACAGATAATGCAGCCTTCTTCACCAGAGGATATTGCCCCATCAACTATACGGAATCCAAGATTGATAGAAGTATTATATCACTTAGAGACAGGTTTTCCAATCCAAAAAAGTCCGTGTGTAACTTAATTTTCCGTGATTTATCCCACCTCGAATCTCATAATTTCATTCGTGAAGAGCTTCACGAATATGCTCAGTGTAAAGTTGTCCCTTGGCACCGTACAAGATCATAGTCCCCAGATTAAAGCGCTAGATAACCAAATACGTCAGTCCCAATCGTATCCCAGGGTCTCTGTCACCTACAAGTCCTTTGAATAGTGTTAAATATATTATTTATGTCGATACAAGAGCTAAACTAGAAAAGAAGAAGAACAACTAGTAGAGGGCGCTGTAATTTGTATCGATACTGTTCAAAAATATATAAAAGACCAGCGATGCAAACAAAGTTTCTAGCAACTATCAGAACTTGCTAACATTATTAACTCCATCCTGAGGTTAAAGCATTTCCCAAAGAACTGGAAACATGCGCTTGTCATTGTCATGTCAATTCAAGGATGCCAAGTCCAACTGATCTGACTACAGGCCCATCAGCCTGATTAGTGCACTTTCCAAACTTTCCGGAAAAGCGATATTACACGCTTTAAACAACACAGATGCGTACCACATAATCCCGAACGAACAATTGGATTTCCGTGCCAAACATTCAAGCCTTCATCAAGCTGTGTATCTCATATATATGCATCTCACTTTATTAGATTTCTCTTATTCGTGGCGCATATTACATGGGCATTTTAGACCTATAAACTCTTTTACTATATGCTTTAAGCCATGACAAATTTCACGCCACTCGGTGTCTCTGTTTTCCTCGAAAAAGAAGGCAAAATTTTCGCTAAGCTGAAAATTATTATTTCAGACACCTGTAATAAATGATCTAGAGAAACTCCAGGTCTTAGTTAGAATTCCCCAGCTAGATTTCTTCATAGTTAGAAACATAATATCCAACTATACGGAAAACTTTACCCTAAATTGAGATCACATACCAGTGATTCTAACCCTTAGTGAAAATATAAGAAAAGCACAAAATCCAACGTTAACAAAGAACAAACTGCAAAGGATTTTGCTAAAGAATTAAACATTCGAATTCTAAACTAAAACCTATTCTGAACTAAATGTACCCCTAAAAACAGCCGAATTTAATTTTGAAGCAAAAAAAAAATCGTTGTAGATATCAATGCTTTTTGGAGTAATACTCCGGAAATTAAGAGTACAATTAGAGGAATTAATTATCCCAAAATAATCAAGGAAATGGTAACCGAAAACCGAAAGCTACGAAAAAAATTGCAACAAAATAGAATGCCCGAAAATAAAAATATTTTAAACAATATAACCCAAAGGTTGAAAAGGGAAATACTGGAAATTAAAACAAATCCAGAAATATCTGCTAAATCTAACAAATGACAAGAAAACAGATTATTCTCTCTGGAACAGTAATATTTACACAGTCTACCTAAAAAAGACCCACGTGGATTTGCGGACGCAGCAATCAACAAAAAGAAGAAGCATTTGCTGACCATCTAAAAAAATCTTCAAACCAAACGAAAATGATATTGTATATAATTTTCCAGGCATAGAATGTAAAAATTCGAAGATTCAATTAGTTACGGGCCAAAAATGAAGTCATTCTTGAGAACATTAATTAGTTCCTGGGTATTCACTTTTCTTTAAATAAAAGTAAACCGTTCGTAACTACGTATATTATGTTAAATATATGACTTGTCTCGATACAAGAACCAGTATAGAAAGGAGGAAGAAAAGTTAGTAGAGGGTGCTGTGACTTGTATCGAGTGGATATAAATTACCAGGGATCAAAATAAAGTTTCTCTTTTGTTCCAAGGCCATAAGTGGTGTATTAATTCCGTCCCGTCCCGAATCGTCAGTGATTCGTAATATATTATACTTATGTTATCTATATACTTACGAGATTTGCTTCTGAAAGGAGACTGCTTCGCCGATCTTTACTTGAAAGGACTTATCTATCTATATCTAAATATGAGTGAATTAGAAAAATTAGGTTATCTGATAGACCTAGTCTTTTGGCTTTGAAGATTCGAAAAACTGAATGCCGACATACCAGTTTGGGTTCATTAACAAAAATTCAACAATTGACCGGGTGAATAGAATAACAACATTAATTCAAATGTATTGATTAATTAGAATAAAATCACAATTATCAGTACATAATAAATTGCTATTATACATGCAAGTATTGAAACCTATATGAACATATGGAATTTTTTTTACAAGTTTTCCAGAACAAAGTCCTGATACGTATTATAGGTGCACCCAGATACTACAGGACTGATTTCTTATACCGAGACCTTCAGATACCTACATTCTCGTCAGTTTCGAAGTATTACCACCCTTGCTTAATACCAGAATAGAATGCACTCAAAATAATCTAACCATTTAATCTTGTGTAGTGTAGTGAGATGTATTTAATAGAAAAACAGCAGTGTTAACACATAAACATTGGTACACCAGATACTAAGATAAGGCGGGTGATAAAAGGACCTAGTTTTAAGTTATTGTAAAAACAAATTGTAGGTTAGTCGACAGTGACTAATAACATCTATTGGTTCTAATATTTCATTCAGTATTATATGATTTACTTGTAATTTCACATAACTAATCTATTCACAGAATAACGAATATTTTTCATATCTCTGTCACATTCTAATGGTCAATAATATTTAGAACGAATACTGAAGTTAACATGCGATAAAAATTAAATTATATTGGACGATGACTTCAACACCTGTTTTGTCCACTCCCTTATCTACGGCTACGTTCAAATAATCTAAAGATAACCCTAACAAACCAGAGGCCGATAGGAAAACATGTAAATAAAATGGTCGGGTATACGTGATTAAACAAATAACTAAAACTCGTTTTTAATACGTTTATCATCTTTTGTTATTATTAAATAATTCCTAAATTGCAAAAACCATTATTGTTTGAAATAAATATTTCTTTCTAAAACCTTTTTTAATGTTACAAAACTTATTAATGTGTATTACTTAAAATGTACATTTTCATTAAATGATTATATTGACTATCTTATAATTGTAATTTGAACTGTTTTTTAAACTCCAAAAAGAAACTACTAGTTTACTTACAGATAAAAAAAGTAATCTAAATATTTACTAAAATATTGTGGGTCCATTAAAAATTAAACAATCTACCATACTACAGCAGGATTTATTAAACACTATTTAGTATACATACATGGTAATATAGACATATTGATGACATAACTGACATAAAAACCAAATCAGAAATAGTTATGAAAAATTAAATTAACTGTAAAGTAAATTACCATGTAAATTTACCAAATTAACTAATCCACCATCATATAGCAATAATAGAAAATACAATTGTTTATCAGATTTGTTATATTCATGAAATAGTAAGTTACTTTTTCTGCTTATCATCTGTCTTCTCATCCTTCTTTTTGTCTTTTAAACTGCCTACTGCTTGACGCACTGCTTCTGATTGAGGATCAACACCTGGCAAATTTTCAAGTACACTTTGCAAAAAAGCAGGGTCATTCATAACCTCAGAATAATCTTCATCACCTTCAACTTCCATAGGTTCTTCTTTAGCTGGAAGGGTTTCTTCTAAAATTAAAATATTATATGGCAATTATTATAAATAATCTTAGAAAAACAATGGGAATATGACTCAATAAAACTTACGTGCATCTTGCATTGACATTTGCATTGCAAAAGCAATTTGCTCATCCTCTGTCATGTTAGCGAAATCAACTGGCACTCTAGTAGTTGCAGGAGTAGCTGTTGCTGCTGAAGAACCACCATCTTCCATTGACATAGCTAGAGCTCTTTCCAGCATTGCTTCTTCAGTGGGTTCTATTCAATATCAAAAACATAATAATTTTATAATTTTAGTATTCTGATACCTACCTTCTTTAATAGTTTCAGTTTTTACACCTCCTTCGGCACCAGATGCTTCCCTAGCTTTCCTGGCTTCATCTTCTTGTCTTTGACGCTGCTCCTCCATAGAAACACGTAATGCCTAATAAAATTAGTTAATAAGTAAAATCAAGTTAAGTCCATATTTATTTGTACCAATGCCAACTCGGGGTCCTCATTAGGATCTACTCCAAATTCAAAGCCAGATGCTCCCAAACCTGCACCACCAGTACCATCTTCCCCTTGAATTATGGGTGAAGAAATCAGAGCATCAGAAAGGTGTGGACCAGGAGGAACAGTTACCAAGTGACTACTTGTACCATCTTTACCATTTAATGTATTAATAAAAGTCATCAAAACATCAGAATTATCAGAATCTTCACCAAAACTAATAATATCAACATTCACTTTTTCCTTTTTTAACTTTTTTGCGAGTTTGACTAACTCCTTCTCTTCACTAGCTACTGGACTACCTACAAAGGCTACAATTCTCATTTTGTGATTTTTCCCTTGGCGATGTTTTAAGGCTAACTGAAATAAATAATTTAAAAATGTATTAAAAATCAAACTATATGATACAAATTTCTATACCAAACTTACATGAGCAATTCTAATGCCTGTGTGTAAATTAATATCCCCATTTGGTTGCACTTGATGCAACTTTGACAAAATTCGACCAACATCGCTGGTTAGAGTAGCAAGAACTTCTACACTATAAAATAATAGACAAATATTTAAGTATTAATTTTCTTTATGGAGTTATAAAACATACTTTGCTAAAGTTAACAAACCGACATTATTTTCTGGATTAGATCTAGTTTTAGAATGGCAAACTAAATTAACAGCATCTTGTTGAGCTTGGAGTCTGGTAGGTAGAAAATCCCCATTTCTCATATAATCGCTATTGTCGACACTAAAATATACAGGGTTTATTTGACGCTTTTTATATAAAAGAAAGACAACAAAAATGTATAGTCATCAACTACAAGAGGTTAGAAGCAGCATATTTCACATAAAATTATAAGCTTACCATATCATAGTACTTTCCAGAACCATTTTAATTATTCGTTACTTGATTTATATAAAGGAATACTATTAATAATAATATAGTTAATGGATCACCTTCGATATCCAATGTTTTAGCTTAAAATACAGAAAACATCAACATAAATTTGACATCTGTCAATGCACTAGTGACATCGACAGATTATACTTTATGGATATCCCAAATATAAAAACTCTTTATTTTATAGAGAATAGTAATTTAATGGAATATAGAATAATTACATATATTTTAGGACGGTCCTACTGGAACATTAGCTTTTTGTTTGAAGGAATAATTTATTTCGACAACAAAACAAGTACTATAAGATGATCACAATAACTTACAATTAATGATTTTGTGATATGTCCTAATCAAAAAATATTTCAAATATTTTTAATAATCTTGGAACCTTATCGCAGCGCCACCTACTGGGCCCGGTTGTAAATGTAAACCACTTTCGAATCCACATAGGCGCAAACAAACATCTATCAAAATTGGTCCAACATTTTCTATGGGTCCAACCCTTTAGGAGGAGTTGAATATCCAAATACACATAGTTAATGTAAAGAATTACACTTATAATAAAAAAAAAATATATATATATATATATATATATATATATATATATATATATATTTAGTTGCACTCATGCACTATAAAAAAGATCATTTACATATATATATATATATATATATATATATATATATATATATATATATATATATATATATATATATATATATATATATATATATATATATATATCAGTTATGGATCCTGGAAAATTCTCTTTGACAATATTAGAACAAACGTAGACGAAAGTCTAATAAGGGTAATATATTCCTATCTCTCTAAGAGTACAAATGTCTTAAGTGACACGGTAAGAATTAAAGCTCTACAAATTAGTAATGGCATCCCCAAGGGCTCGATACTTGACCCCACCCTATAAAATGTTATTTACGACCACCTTCTTCGTCTGGAAATGCCAGTGGTGTAAAATTAATTTGGTTTGCCGATGATATGGCTTTGGTCGTTGTTACTCACCTTCGAATTGCATTGGCGGCACGGCCAACATGGCCTTGTTGCAGATTATTACATCAATAAAATAATTATTAAATTAATATTCGCTAACTACATTGCGAAGACTGGTGAAACGGCAGAAAGGTTGGACTGGCTGTCCAAAAAGCTGATAGACGAGACTGCGTGTGTTTGTAGTATATCGCCAATTACTCTAGGTAGCCCCAGCATGGTACGACGCGACAAAAATCAGGATCCTTAATATTATATATCTACTAGAATATATAGTTCATATAGAACAATATCCATACAGAGAGTGAGTTATTTCCCGAATCCTAAACATTTACAATTAAGAAAATATGACTCTTACAGCAGTATGTAGAAAGAAGAGGTCAAAGCAAAAAGTAAAGGCTGAATGTCGGGAGGAGTGTGGCAGCGGAACATATATAAACATTGCATATATATACCATATGCAAGTAATGTTGACAAGGAAGATGATGGGGAACATATACTATATAAATGCGCTGATCACCATGATCGAGAGTATGATGTTGATTGTCAGAGGGATTGAAATTGCGCATACGCAGTAGTTGGATTTAGTTATCCTTAATTTTATTGTTGATTAAACCATGTAATTAACGACAAAATGATATTAGCTATAAGTTACCCTATGACCATTGTAGATTAAAATGTAGATGTCTGTTTAAAGTTTGTTCATTTCAGTCAATTAAAAATAATAACAATGAAAGACAAATAAAACGTTATAAAGTTAAATCTATTTACAATTTCCGGGGAAAATACATCACAACTATACCTATATAAAATAATTTCAGTAACATAATCTATGTGAAATATAACTAAACATTTTTATATAATCATTTTCAATTTGTTACCTAATGAATATATTTAACTTCTTATATTTACAGCTATTAATAATGAACCTCACAAACATAATACCTTCCCATGTTTAAAAGTCCTTTAATTATACTCAGCCTTATTAATGTCCACAATATTTACTATTCAGCTGTAGGCGCTTCAAATCATAATATTTCCTACATAATCTTATTTAATCATAAAGATAATCTAATGTTAAAAAAGGCACAATTATACAAAGAATATTACATTATTATTTTGGATCAGTTTTGTTCTACTGTGTTTGACGCTCGATGGCAAATGGATAATCATACTCTTTAATTATTTGTTGCATTGATTTTGGTTTTATTTTTGGTGCCTGAAATATTGGCAAATATGAATTTAAACTGAACTTATATTTTATTTATATACTTACTCCGTCACCACTTTGGTTAGAAGACGATAGATGAAATTTAGGATTAACAATGAAGGGTACACCTTCTAATCCACAATACAAACTACTTCCTAATGTGTGTGTAGTATTTTGAGACTGTAAAGGTGGATGTGAGGGGTTAGTAGGAGCAGGAGGACGAGGGGCTGGTCTAATAGGCCCTGTAGGACCATAACCAGGTCCTGGCCTAAGTATTTCATAGTCATGATCACTTTCACCTATTTAAATTTATATTTAGTTAATAAATACACATTATATTTAGAGCTTCTTACTTACCCAAAGAGGGATAAATATCATTACTATTTGATGAAAGTGGATTAGATGGTCTTTCTGGTGAAGCACCATTTTGTGTAGATTCAGTATTTCCCATTTTGTAACAAAGAGTAATACCGTTAATTTCTCTGTAAAGTAATTTTTATTCTTCAACTGTAGTCATATAGTGGATAAATACCATAACTAATGGTTATAGATATATTATAGATAAAATTTAAATTAAATGTAATTCATCAATAATTAATGTTAAAATATCAAATCTGTATATAAAAGACTTAACCTTAAATAATTACTGACTTAAAATAATTTTGGTGTTAGTTAAAGTAATGCTTTAAATTTATACTAGAAATAGTTATATTTTATTCACTCACCCTGCAAATGAAAATCCACTAGGAGCAGCTCTTAATTTGCTACAGATTATAATATCTGTAATGGCAATTTTTGTTTCTTTTTTATTTACTAAGCGATAACAAATTTGTCTTTTCTTCCAAGCTTTTTGACTTGTATCTGCAGTTCTACTTAGAGTACTAAATCCTTTTGGGGGAACTGTTTTTTCATTTAATATATTTATCTCTTGCACAACGAAATTTGGCAGTCCTGTCAAAAAGATGCTAAATAAAGTCTATCTTAAAATATTTAATATTCTACCTTCAGTTTTTGATATGCATAGATATCGACATGTCAAAAATTTGTGTTTAAAAATTGATTTTTCACCTAAATCCGCATCAGAATCTTGATCATAAGTTTTAGCAATAGGATAAAAACCTCTTGGGCATTTTTCAATACTCTCTACCACCTAAAAATAAATACATGGTAAAAATGTAAAATCTCTTTCTCTAAACTCACTTGCAAAGCAGTAACTGGTCTATCATCAGGTAATGTCTGTAGAATTTTATTTTGAACTGAAGATTTTAACATTCTACTGGACAACTACTAAAACAAAAAGTTAGTATAGTGCTCCGAAATTTCATCAAAAGTACCCAGAATTAAAATATTAATAATCGCTAAAATGCCTAATCAAATATACATATTTATTAAGTCTATTAAAAACCTGGATAATGTATGCTATTATATTATTAAATAACTACTTTCGATAATCCTACCTTTACGTCAATCCAAATGACAAATAAGATGAAAATAATTTCTTAATTTTGGAATTTTTCTAGTATTTACTTTATATAAAGTGTAAAGAACCAAATCTGTCAAAAATTAAAAGATGGAACAGAAGGGAACAAAAGAGCTTCTTATCGCCCTATTACATTAATGAAAGAATATTTCATACATGAGTAATGATTCATCTTGGTCTTAATTAATGAGTGAAAGTCAACAAAAATTAGATAAAATTTACCTTAAATTTTAAGCATTATGAAGTATATTTACAATTGTGTTAAATAATAGATAAATATAAACCATATTTTTAAAATAGATTCTTCTTGAACTTAAAGTTATTTTATATATGAGATTACATTTATAAGTCAGTGTGATGAAGAGGAAAAGAAGAAGGTTGGTATGCGCTTTGTAAACATTTTTCGATTCTGGGCATGCGTACTGTTAGGGATGTGGCGAACAAAAATTATTTTTAAATTTTTATATATGTCAGAATAAAAAGTATCGATATTTATTTTAAATATATCGATATTATTTAAACATTATAGAAAGTGGCGATATTTTTAATATAAACCGTAATAATACGTAATTTAAAACGTAATAAACCTTAGTTATCCTAAAAATATCAATATTTTTAAAACGTTTGAAAAATATATTTCAAACAAGTAAACAAGTTGTAAGTATATTTTATAAAGTATTAATAGTACATTTATGTTTTGAAAAAAATAAGGATATATCGATTTTCTTTTCTGTTTCCTTTGTATTATTATCTTTTTCTACATGTGTTATTGGTTTTTGCCAGGAATACATTAAGAATCACAAAATACAAATGTATATATGTCTCTTTATTTTCACAATCGCCATTTTCAACTTTGTAGCAGAAATGTGGCATATATGAAATGAAACATAATATCTGATAATATATCTGACAATGTTTGTTATAACAAATATGAAAAATGTCTCATTAGCTCAATAATATAATTTTAAATGAAAATGTATTGAAATGTTTAATCTTTGGAATTAAATATAATATAAATCACATCTCGTTCAATTAGCATGAATGAACTTTTTATCTTTAAATTTAAATCTAACGGACTTGAAATCTTTGATTGAACATTGCTGTATGCTGTCTTATTGATGAAGAAGTGTTTTAAAAGTAATCTTATTGCTTATTCACATCTCTTAATATGGTAGTAATGTTAGAATCAGTTAAATTTACGTTGCAGATCTAATCTGTTAAAAAAGTCTTATTTGGAATTCGGTAGTGAAGTTTTGCAAAATCTTAGTGAAAGACAATAAATAATTTAATTAGAATGCAAAGCAAAAGACACTTTAAAAATGGTATTAGTGAGACGAGATGAATTATGTAAAAATATCTTATCAATGGACAACTGAGGATGAAACAAATAATAATATTAAACCTAAGAAGCTTGAAAAGTCACAGATCATATATTGTATTTGGTTTCTTATTTAAGTTAACAATTTTTTCGCATAAAACGCAACAAAGACACGTGTCATTCAAGGAAATCATAAATCTTTTCGAATGTTTATGGTATTTACAAGTTCATCTGGTAATCCCATGTTTCAGATCTTTTTATATATTAAGGTAATGTTTAAAAAGGGTTTAATGGTTATGGAAAGTTAGGCGGGTGTGCCGTTTCTTTTTGAGTGATACGCCGCCTAAGCGGATACCTGGCAACAGATACAACTACCATGAATGGTAGATAACATTGTTGATATTTTTTTAATGGGCCGTTATTGCCAGAAGAGATATATCAACATGACCAACGGACCTGGGAGGTCTTATGAACCTTCATTTACGAAGACACCATGCTCAGAGTCATATCCTTTTTTATTGTGTTGATGTTTCTGCATTTTGTGCTGCCCAACCTTTGCGGAGTTTGTTTACACAATATTCTGTTTTTTTCCTCTTTAATTTCATTGTATTCTAGTTATTCCTATTATTGTCTTCCATCTTGTCTTTATTTATTCTATCCTTCCCAACACGTTTTTTTTTATATTCCTGAGCCCAGCTGAGATCATCCGAGAAGACATCCGGTCTTACCCAGTCTGACTACCAGAGTGATCGGGATCATTTTCTCTGTCGGATTTCTCACTCTTGCTTAAGGACAATCACAAATGTTCAACAATCGTACGACCATTCGAACCCGGGACTACCGCAACAGCAGGAAGCCGGCTACCATAATGTTTAAATGACATTAAATGAAAGTTAACGTCATTGTTCCAGCCATATAATATAAATTAAAACTTTAAATAAGTCAAAAACTGATGCCAAAATCTCAGTTACTCTAACTGCTAGGTAGTTGTAGACTATTAATAACTTGAAGCATATATAAACACCAGTGATGCCACTCAGTGGTTCCCCCAGTTGATGGCGGCAGTATATCCAGCTTGCAGTTTGCCGATGTTTGTGATGGGGTTGTCGGCTGCCAAGAAAAATATCGATATTTTAAAAAGTATCGATATATCGGAGAAAAAATACATCTATATTTTTTTGCAACAATTACGAAAAATATTAGTACTTTATAGAAGATATATCGATATTTAAAAAAAATAAAAATATTGATATATCGGCCCAACAAATATTGATATCCTAGCAAGAGTGCTAAATATTTTTAAGAATAGCAACAATTAATTACCAATTTTAAACGTTCCGTGGGAATAATAAAAAGGTTTTTATAATGTTTAAAAAATGTATTTAATTTTACAACAAAACTATCGATATATCGATATATTGGTCAAAAAAATTTCGCCCAAAAATCTCGATATTTTTTCGTCAACACTAGTTTGTAGCTGACAACCCTTCGTATCGAGTGCACATGTCATATTTCACCTTAATGTTTATCATTGCTATCAATTATCACTATTGCCGGCTTCGTTGGCGCAGTGGTCAAGGCGACAAGACGGGACTTGTTGCGATAGTCACCGGTTCGAATCCGGTTGGGGCATGGATGTACTTTATGCTTGTGATTGTAAATTTCTTTATAGGTAACAGGGGAAAATCCGATAAGCAATAACCATCCCGGTTATGCCAGTAATCAGGCTGGTTAAGACCGGATGTCTTTTGGGATGGTCTCTAAGTTGGTCACTGACCAGTCCGTAGGATTAATGCCGAGGACTGTGCTAGTTTTATTTTAGATAGACCCACTTCTGCTATTTCCAAAATTTAAATAGACGAAAATATAATACATTATAAAATCAGGAAGCTAATGCTTTAATAATATTTTATTATGCGTTTGCAAATATTTCCAATTGTCAAACGGTGTAATTAAGTGATAAATTAATTAAGGTGTAATTTCAGTTGCTTTTCTTTAATTAAAATATCTCTTAAAATAAATTAATTCCGAGTAAAACTGATATTCTGTTAGAACAGATTGTGTAGAATCGATTTGGTGAAGGTGTTTGGGCAATTAAAATACTGGATTCAACTGAGTCACTCTCTATTTATTTCAACAAACATCTCGGTCAATGCTCCAACACAAAATGAATCAAAATGGCGGCATCTTGATCCTGTCCGGATGGCATTAGTACGAGCATGCGCCATAGCGTTTATTATAATTTACAGGAAACTACTTTAATATCGACTATGCAACCATATATACATCGTCAGAGGACGTCAGATGTAGGCGCATCCACCCAATTATTTATATATCCAACATTCGGCCATCCTGACTTGGCAGCGTCCTCGCAAGACTTCACTCCGGCTGCTTTTGGAACATTGTGGTTGGTGGTTTTGGTCTTTCTATAATGGAAACATAGTCTTTACTACATGATCTATTAAAATGTCTTACCTTGATGATTTTTTCCTTCATTGCTTCATTTTATACCTTCCACGCAGTTTGCTTCATAACTTCTGTGAAGTCAATTTTATACCTTTTGGCTGAACTGCAGTCAATGCCTTCGGTGAGGTTCAACTGCTAGTCTCCATTTTAACTTCTCTGTATGACCTGCATTATGTGCTTCTTCTTCTGCTATTTTTCTAACGAACCTTATAATTAATATCCTTTTGCATTTGATATTTAGAATTTTACATCCAACAATAGTCTTAATTATTTACTTGAAATAATTACTTTGCCAATTTCCACATTGTTTAATAGCTTTGCACCTTTATATTCTCAAGTTCTACTTCGATCCCAAAAACTATATTTCTTGTTTCGTTTTTTGTTTTCCAACTAAATATTATTTTAATTACATTTACTGCAATATTTTATAACCTTTTGAAACTTTATAACCAATAAAACTATCCAACAACTACAATATTATCCTTTTCAATGTTCACCTCAACTGAACAATCGAACTCATGTTTGCTATATACTTATTATTTACTTTACCCAACTATAAACTGTTTATACTTATTGTTGTTCTGTAAACCTTTGTTGTATTTTACTTTCACACTATTCTTATTCATGTATTTCATTGCTTGATTTCTATTTTGATCATTTATTGCCTTTTAATTGTATATATCTGCCTATTTACTGGTCTGGTTTCATATGACTATTGTTCTTCATCACTATGTTCTTAATAGATTTATTTAATATTCCATGTATTTATTAAAACATACACATTCTTGTGTTTGCATTTAAAAATTAATTTATTCTCTGATTAATTGCTGTCTTATAACAAAAGTTTTGTAAGTTCTTGTTATGTTCCCTGCATTTCGATCATAAATGTTACAGAATTATATTGAATGTATGTATATACTATAATTTTTAAATTTATAACTCTAAAATTTTAATTTATATCCCTAGTGTTTACTTATGATTATATCTATCATGATCATGTCAAAAGAATTATTGCTGAAAGTAGGTGATTTCTCCAACAGAAAAGTTGTTAATTCAGGTTAAAATCATGCATTCTTTCAAAGATACAACCTTTAAACTCATAATAATCTCAAGCCATATCTAAATATAAAATTCATGCAAATACAATTAGCACATTCATTAGATTTAAGAAGGTTGTTTTGCTATCTTTTTTTTATGTTAATTATATAATATTCCATTCCAGGAAATCACCAAAATTAAAAGAATTTGGATTAGCTTACATTAGATAAATTAAGTTATAAAACTTTTTGTTTTGTTTAATTCTCAATTATTTAACTTATTTAATTAATTTATAGATAATTTGAGAAATGAAAATATTTTATTTTAATCATTTGCTATTTTATATATTTGTAACAAAATATAAACTATACAATTGCTGTATTTTCAATATCAATAGTCATATTCAAGATTATTATTAAATTAGACTACCATTTTGATTTTATTCCCAAAATATTTTAAATTTTCTGAACTAAACTATCTATTTGAAGCCTTTATTTGTATTCATTTGTACAAACTATTCACACATTGAGATGATCTGTTGTCAACCCTAACTTTGAATTAAAATTAATCAACTTCAAAATTTTGTCAAGAATGTTATTACAGCAGTACAATGTTGTCCGAAAATTTTATAATCTTGCACTTTATAACATTTCTTTCGTCTGAGGGTTAAAAATATGTTCTTTGAAGATTTATTTTAAAATTCTCAGAATGTATTATAATAATTAAAATGTATTGATATTACCCAAAGATACATAGTGTTTATAGGAAATATTACCATTATGCTACAATTGAGCTTCTATTAATTAAATTCAAACAAAAATGAAATTTACATTTAACTTGAAATATAGCAACATTATTATTTAACATAATTTACCCTATGACTTTATTACCTAATTTTGCTGAAATTATTTAGCGACTAATCAGATTATCGTATTAAATATGTATTTTAATGAATTATGTTTGTTTTTAAATTGAATCGTCATAATTGGTATGTTTGTTGATTGCAAATTATTTAAATCTTGTTTGAAATTACTAAAGTCTATTGTTTCTAATTTTAACATGGAATTTAAAATAGTAATCTTGGATGTTAAAAATATCCCGATTCCTAATTTTTTGTTATTATATACTAATTTTGGCTTATTTAATAACAATGGTTACCTTACCCCTATCTGCATCTTACAAAGTTAACTGTGTATTAATTTGCTGTTTACCGTGAGAAGATCTTCAAAAAATATTCTTCCAATAGGTCTGCTTCTGTGTTAATGCTGTTGGTTCCTTCTTTTCTTGTGTCCATGTAAATTTTGCAGAACAGCCGATGTATTATTTCCTAACCTCTATCTACTTTTCTATATTAATGTACTCGAAACAAAATACTAATTAGCTTTAATCCAAACTCATGTGGATTTACTACTTATACTACCAAACCAATGATTTCTAGTATTCTCTCACCTTACAAATTTTGTGCACATTAATAGGATGTCTATCTTACTTGCATCAATTTTGTGTACTGGTAATACTTAATGCTTGTGCTTGCTACTGACTTGCTTCTAAAACCTAGCCATTGTTGATGTCTTTTACTGATCACATGATTGACTTTGTAACTACTTGATTTTGTTTTTGAACAGCCTGTTTGTTTATGTCCACATTATGGTGGCCCGTTTGTTGAATTTTTGCTTATTAATAACCTGTGTATTGACATTCGCCATATTGGCAACATGTGTAATTCTAGAGATTTTGTTTACTAGTTTTGTTACTGTTTGATTACTACTTGATTTTCTATGATTGCGACTTTTGTTGTGTTTGGCTGTTTGATGACATCCACCATATTGGCAGCATGTGTGTTTATTGAGGTTTTGTTTACTAATTTTGATACTGCTTAATTACTACTTTCATCACTACTTTGATATAAACCTTATTGGCTGTATATTTACTGAAATTTTGTTGATAGTTCTTCATCTTGATGGCTCGTTTGTTGACAACCACCTTGCTAGCGGCTTGTCTACTATTCTTCATAATCTTGATAGCTGGTTTGTTGACCTTTACCTTATTACCAGCTGGTTGTTAACATACATTTTGGTGTACCCCTTTTAGACGCTTATTTGTCAACATGGCAACTTGTCTGAGGCCAGATGTCTAGTTGGCGATAGCTACTGGTTTCCCCCTAATGATGGCAATCTGATTTCTAACACCCATTAGGTTGGCATGACTGTTGCTGCTGTTCTCGATGTTAGTGGTCTAATTGCAGACAACTATCTTGTCGGTCTGGAAGCTAATACTCACTCTAATAATGCTCTGATTTCCAATGTCTATCTGATTGCCGTGCGTGCTGTTGGCCCCGTGTGGGTAGCCTGACTGCAGACATTCATCTGGTTGTAATGAATGATGCTGCCCCTATGTCGGTGGCCTGACTGCAGATATTCAACTGGTACGCTTGGCTGTGCGTGTTCGCTGGGGTGTCTGCTTGGAGGTTCTGCGGATATTCGTCTTGTCAACCTAGATGTTAATACTCACTGTAATCGTGGCCTGATAGACTATCTGTATTAGTTGCGGATGCCTCTGTGATGGTGGTCTGACTGTAGACCTCAATCTGATTGTTCTAACTGCTGCTGTCGGCCATGGTGAAGGCCTGATGGCGGACAAACTTCTTGTTCGTATGACTGCATGCATCCCCTGTGATGGGGGACTGGCTGCCGACATTCATGTGAATATCGTGACTGCTATTGTCGTCCGTAGTGGAGACCTGGCTGTAGACGTTCATAAAAACGTCGCTTGCCATGGCCACCGGTTGGATGCCCCCCCTTGCGCTGGCACTCTGGTTGTAGACGTTCATAGAAACGTCGCTCGTGATGGCTACTCGTTAGTTGGCCCCTCTTGCTAGCAGACTGGTTGTAGACGTTCATGGAACGTCACTCGTGGTGGCAACAGGTTGGTTGACCACTCTCTTGCAGGCAGCCTTGTTGTAGACGTTCAGGGAACGTCACTCGTGGTGGCAACCAGTTGGTTGACCCCCCTCTTATAGGCGGCCTTGTTGTAGATGTTCATAGAAACGTCTCTGATGATGGTGGCCGATTGGCTGGCCCCTGTTTGGTTAGTACCCTTTATATTGGCGGCTAATTTGCTGTCGCTTGCATTAGTGACTCTAGTTGTTGTTCATCTCGTTGGCGTACCCCACATAGGTATGTACCTGCTGCAAGTTTTCCCGCTGTGTCACTGTACTTGGTGATTCTGTAGTGGTCTCTTGGATGGGACCGATGGCTCCACAAGGTTGATGGTTCGTACGTGTGTCCACCTTGGTTGGCTGCACGTCTGCTGCGTGGCCTCTGTTTAATGGACTGCCCAGTGTGGCCCCCAGATTGGTGGGACGCTCATTGTGGTCCTTCCTGGTTGATGGAACGCTCGTTGTGGCCCCCTCAGGTTGACGGCCAGCTCTTTGTGGGCCCCCCATGTTGGTGGACACCTCGTTGTGGACCTTCTAGGTTGAAGGAACGCTCGTTGCGGACCCCCCAGGTTGGTGGGAAGCTTGTTGTGGTGGACCTTCTAGATTGAAGGAACGCTCGTTTTGGCCCCAGGATGGTGGGCTGCTCGCTGTGGATTTCTCGGGTTGACGTCACACCTGTTGTGCGACCGTCAGGTAGGCAGCAAGCAGGCTGCAGGGCCCTTGAATAGCCTGCACGCTGACTGCAGACCCCAGGTAGACGGCACGCTGGTCGCATGGCCGTCAGGTAGGCAGCATGCACGTTGTGGGCCCTTGGATTGGTGGTATGCATGTAGCGAACTCCCCAAATTGGTCGGACTCTTGTACGGATTCCCCAAGTGGGCGGCAGACTTGTTGTGGTCCCCCAAACTGGCGGGACGAGAACCTTCAAATAGGCGGCTCGCGTGTTGCGGCCCCTAGATTGGCGAGGCTCATGTCGTGGAACAACCAGGTTGGTGGATCGTTTGTCATGGCTCCCCAGATTGACGTCGATCTTGTTTACATACCTGATACTAAGTTTGCGAACTCGTGGTGAACTTCCAGTGGCACCCCTCTCGTTGGTGTACCTCGTACTATCTCTCATGATGCAGGCCTAGTTGGCGCCCGTCCTGTTGATGTACCCCTTCCTGCCTCTCATCATGCAGGACTGCTAGGTGGCGTCAATCTTGTTGGTATACCTGGTGTTGTCTTTCGCTATAGCGAACTTGTGTAGTTCACCATGTCTGTGGCCTACTAGTTGCGAGTTGTATCACAGGTTATTGTTCTCTATGTAGACAGCTAATTCGCTGTTCCACATCATGCCGACTTGCTGGTGTACCAAGCCGGCTGAAAATATTATGACATAAATTTGTGGTTTGCAGATTATATAAGGTTAGTTATTTAACTTCAACTATTATCGTTTTTCAATCTTAGTTAAATTGTTTTGAATTCAACAACTAGTAATCCTTTCTATAGCTTCTGTATGTAATATATGTAATATTGAGAAGCTAATGTTTGAAGTTGAGTTTAGCATGTACGATTAAAATATAATAGCCGGCTTGGTGGCGCAGTGGTAAAGGCGATGGGATGGTCCACCTACTGTTGCGATAGCCGCTGGTTCGAATCCTGCTGGGGCATGGTCGTAAATTTATGTTTGTGATTGTTTACTATTTGTGAATGTTCTAGGCAAGAGTGTGAATGTATCCGACAAAGAAAATTATCCCAGTCATGCCGGTAACCAGGCTGGGTAAGACCGGATGTCTTCTGGGATGATTTCTAAAGTTGGTCACTCGCTAGTCGGTAGGCTTAATGCTGAGGACCGTGGCTCGGAGCCCACGTTAAACTTTAGGCCTAGTCCTGATAAACCCATAGTTGGTAAAAGGAGACTTTAATAATTGATAAAAAAATATAATAATAAAAAATTTAAAAAAAAACAAAAAAATTGAAATATTGAAGTGCTAATGTTTGAAGTTAAGTTTAGCATGTACGATTAAAATATAATAAAAAATAAATAAAAAAAAAGAAAAGTTAAATTAAATAAAATAAAAAAAAAATAAAAATAAAAAAAATGTTTGCGTGGTAAAAAACGTTTCAGCACTGTAGCTGATGGCAACTGCTTTGCCACTGATGTTCTTGAACGTGGGCGACGGCATTTTGCTTTGCTACTGAACCAAAAAAAAAGGTGAAAGTTGAAATATTTTTCGCCACCACCCCATTTAAAATAAAAATAATTAAATCCTACCTCAATATCTCGAAGTATTGAAATCATTTCTGAATTATTGAAATGACGATTTTGATTTGATGTTATGTCTTAAGTCTGTCTTAAGGCAAAAGTATGTTTCGCCAAAGATTCTTTTAGTCCTTTTTGTTTCGTAGCCTAACTAGAAGATTAGATAATTGGAAATCGAATTAAATTGTCAGAATGGCCGTGTGAGCACACGCCGTTTATTGGCGGTAAGCAGTTGGGATGCGGCCTCCTTTGAATATTCCAAGAAATATGGACATCCCCTCCCCACACCTAATAACGTTGAGCGGCCGCCAAATCAGGGCAGTCTTGGTACGAAGATGGCCTGAGAACGAAGGAAGAGTGCTAATTAATGGGCAACTGAATGATTTTCTGAACTGGCTTCTCGAATAAACCATAATAAAATCCAGTAATTTTATTATAAAAACCACGTGCCCAGCCTCCATTCTCACATGTAGATATATCTATAGTAGAATACATTATCTATCATTTGCTTTACGGTTATAATTATGACAGAAAGGAAGTCCTGCGGTTAAAAGCAATACAATGCTGAATAATTAATGCATAAAGATACAATTGTTTTGTATTAGTGCCCAAAATAGTCAGGTAATAGTGATTAATAGCAGGTTCCTAATTCAGAAGGAATTAATTATTATAATTTTAGATAGTTCAGATGTCTTGAAGATATATTGCAAATGTTAAAACATCATATAGTAGAAAAAATAGATTTATTAAATATATTTGGAATTTATGAAGGAAA
This sequence comes from Rhynchophorus ferrugineus, assembly GCF_030347505.1. Lineage (NCBI taxonomy): Eukaryota > Metazoa > Arthropoda > Insecta > Coleoptera > Curculionidae > Rhynchophorus > Rhynchophorus ferrugineus. Next base: position 53,258,261 of record NW_027472581.1, on the reverse strand, counting down.
TGCGGCCTAATGTTTAATACGTCCTATTGGTATTCGTTATATTTATAACATTTTAAATGTGATATTTCCTTCATTTTTTTTTACATATTTGCATATTAGAAAAACAATCTCGAATTAGTAAGAATAATGATTTTTTATTAGATTGCAAAACAAAATGAGTTCAAGAATACGAAATTGTACGTACACTACTGTCAATGAGGAATATCAAATAAGTTTGCATCTAATAAGAACTATGATGCTACTGTTAGTGGACAATATGAAGTTTATGTTTATGACTACTGATTACGTCCAATAATGCCAAAAAAATTTACTTGAAAAAATAACTTTGAAGTAATTTAAATAAAAACTCCTGGAATGAGAAGTACTTTTGAAAACAAAAGAAATTTAAATTTGGAGAATAATATAGATAATGAAAATAATGCTAGCAATGATAGGAAGGAAAGCTTAATTTCTTATAATGGAGGATCATACTATCCCTTTAAGGTCTTTACTCTTAATTCCTCCATGACTTACAGGAGTAAATTATTTCATGGACAAGTAAACAATTATTTCAAGGTAAGTTTTTTGTTTAATCTCTCTAATTTATATTTTATTTTAAATTTAACACAAAACAAAGAAGTTGCAACAAATAGGTCAAAATCGGTTATAATTATTATACCTTTTAATAGATATCTAAAACTATCGATTTTTTGAAGGCAAGTGTTTCTCCAATATCTTAAAGCCATTAAAATCATTCAGAATTAAGTCGCCTATGAATACTGTCAAAATGCTGAAGCATCTATCACTTGTAAAAAGGAACGGCAAAGACTTCACTCTTAAGATCAAGTAATAACAGAAAAACAATGTATATAGGTAAGTAAATACATTTTCACAAGAATATTTTAATTAAATTTTAGTCTATTAAATCCAACAAAATCCCATTAAGATTGTAAAAATGTAATTTTTTTAGTTTTTAAATCTTCATCTACAAGTACAAGTACTAGTTTCTAAAAAAAGATATTAGCTTATTAAAACAGGTATTGGCCAAAGATAAAAATGAGAAGGTATCTATGAAAAGTGAAATTTTAATTTGCCATTTAAAGAGCCTTACTCGTATTTACAACCATCGATACTTTTGTGTAGAGAATATCGAAAAATATTGGTTCAAAAATATCATTATATTGTCGAAAAATATCGATATTTTTCGGCATCCTTATACCTGCATAAACAGTTGGAAAGCGTCTTTAACCTCAGATATTACTTTAATTTTTTGGGCTTTAACCTAACATTTTCGTTATAAATTTAAAAAAACGTACAAATTTTATTAAAGAAATTATAGCTTTCTCTTTATGGACAAAATGGAGACACAATCTCAAGTGTTATCAACTTCCTTAGAAAATAGGTATATTTGTGTGTTCTATATTAGAAACAGGGAATTTAAAGAGAATAATATAATTTTAGACTCGGTAAATGTGAAGTGTGCGATTTTCATGAAGCAAAGTACACATGTCCCAAATGCGAAGTAAAGACATGTTCTCTTAAATGCAATAAAATCCACAAATTGGAAGTAGAATGTGATGGACAAAGGGACAGAACAAAATTTATTTCTCTAAATAAATTTTCAAATATGGATTTATCAAGTGATTATAAATTATTGGAAGAAATATCTAGAAATATTGCTACAGTTAAGAAGAATTTTGGAAAAAGAGGAGATACACGTGTTATTCCTCCAGTTAGTTATAATGAAATAATCATTATATATCACTTTTTAGAATTTCCTAATTTCAGCATTTGTTTAAGTTGCGTCTTGCAGCTAAAGATAGGAGAACTACATTAAAATTTCTGCCATATAAGTTTGAAAGACATTGTAATAATACTACACAGTTAAATTTTAAAACAAAATTAATTTATTGGCACATAGAGTGGGTGTTTGTAAATGCAGAGTTACTGAAACTTAGTGAAAAGAAAGTTATAGAATCAGATAAAATTGGATCAGTCTTGAATAAGTTTTTGTTTGCTCAAGGTGATGCAGATATAATAGAGAAGTTAAAATTTTATAGAGCAGCAGACATGAGTGGAATAAAATTACTTTTAAAAGCTGAACAAAAAAAGGGTAAAAAGTTTTTTGAGCTGGATCCCAATATGAGGCTTACTGAATGCTTTGCAAAAAAACTCATTATTGAATATCCAACCATACATGTGGTTTTAAGGGATCATAGCAGTGGATTTGATATAATTGATTCAGGTAATTTCAATTTACTAATCAAGAAGTTTCTTTCAGCCACTAGCTTGTTTATAAAAATATGCTTTTTATTGATAGTAGATTTGAATTCATTATTGTTTCATATTTAGATGAAGAAGGTGAACATGAAGATGATCTCCCTCAAGGACAAGGAGTCATTGAGAAACTTATTAGTAAGGCAGAAAGTGATGACAGCATTTATAATTCTCTTAAAAATTTGCTATTTATTAATGATTATTCAGATGAGGAAATGTCTGAATAATTTTTTTGTTTTTTCTCCTGTAGGTTTTTCTTGTTAAATGGAATTTATATTGATTTGTTGTAAGAATAATAAATTATAATTTTGTTAAAAAATATGTTTCATTTCAAAAATTAAACAATATCAAATATCAATAATTTATTATAAAAAATACAATAATTCTAACATACAAAAAGCATACCACCATATAATTACAGTTTTAATGTTATTAAACAACAGAACTAAACATTCAGGAAATAATTTATTTACACATTTGCTTGAAGCCTACATTTAAAAATGATATTCTTTACAATACCCAGAAATATAAGAAAATTACAAACATCACAATACCACCTACTGCTGCTTTTACATACATTGATTTTGTATTTAGGTAAGTTGCATCTTTTTTATATTTCTGTGTTAGCATGGATAAATTTTGTGTCTTCATATCTAGCTCTGGAAGATTTTATTTTATATCTATTTTTATTCAAATAAATTAAAATTTACCTGAAAGTACTGTCCCTCTTTGTAGTACATCATCAATATTTTGTACCATAATTCTTTGGACATCTTGTAACTGATTGTTAATAACATTTAAGTTTCTCCTAGATCTACTATCTGCAAATTGTTTTTTTGCTTTCTGAATATATGTATCAAACTCAATAAATGTATAAGGCCTTGTAACAGTATTTACTTTTCTGCCATATTCTGAATGAAACTGTTGTGCTATATCCTCTAAATAAGAATATGCTAATCGTTTAGAAAAGTTTTTTTCACATAACACTAAATAGCAAACATCATATTCTATTAAATAGCTAAAATTTCGATAATTGTAGTTTTGTTACTTATGGAATATTAAAGATTAAACCACTGACTTACTGAAATAGGTATGGGCCCGTTTCAATAGTACATCTTGGTGGTGATTGGGGTCCTAATTTTCTAAATAACATTTTGGCCTGATTTTGATAGTCCATAATATTTCTTCCAGCCTGATATAAATTAAAAATACAATTCTATATAATAGGTCAGAACAAATATACCTGTTCGTCTTCTTGCATTGTAGCAGCTAATGGTAGTCCATCAGCCACCCGAGCAATCATTGTCATTAGAGCCATTATTTTATACTCTTAGTACAAATCTTCAGGATTTTAAAAATGGAAAAAAAATTAACATTTAAATACACGTCATCTTTACCAGTCAATACACGCATATCATAATGACAACATAAGTTCATCATCTTTTTCAGTTCTAGGCTCAGTATTTTCAGAAATATATTAATTTTCTAACCCGTAGTTCTAACTTTTAAGGTCACTAAAGAAGAAGACTTGACCATAACCAATGTTCTTTGGCCATAATGTTTACTGCTAACCTCAGTTTTTGTGTAAATAACTTGCTGTTTAGATCGTAAGGTTACTTTTATTACAAGTTAAATTTTATGGTTAAGGAAAGTTAAATCATATAATTTAATGTTTTAAATGTATTAATATTAGTAATTTGATACATATTGCAACAAAATGACTTCATTTGCTTTTAAGTTTAACAGTAATGCAAAACAACCTGTAGCGAAAGTTTTTAGAAAGAAATCGGTAGGCAGTAATGAGAATACAAAGAGTGTCAAAAATTATCTTATAAGGAATAGTGTAAAAGAAAGTAAAAGTGATGTAGATGATATAAACAAGAATGTGAAGGATACATTTAGGAAAAAAGGAAATATACATTTACAAAGTACTAATAAGGAATTTGAAAATACTGGAGAGAATTCACAAACATTTATTAAGAGGAAAAATAAAAAAGAAAAAACCGTTCCGCTGAAAATTCAAGAAAATACGGAACAAGGAAACCATTTGAAACAGCATTCTTTATTTTCAGAAAAATATAAAAATTTATATGTTAATATTAATATTAAAGGAAAATCTGTTATTGAGAAGGTATTCAGTGCTGGGAATCAGTTTAAGAGTCTTAATATTCATAAGCATATTTTATCAAATTTGGAGAAACACAATTTTAATATACTAACGAATGTTCAAGAGAAAGCTATTCCTACCGTTTTGGAAAGTCAGAATGTTTTAGTAAGTACTAATGTGTAATTTTTAATTATTATTTCTAAGTTAATATGTAGATTAGGTCACAAACTGGTTCTGGCAAAACCTTGGTTTATGCAGTCCCAATGTTAAATAGACTGGTTAATATCAATCCAAAAATACAAAGAAGCGATGGAGTGCAGGCTATAGTTGTTGTACCTACCAGAGAATTAGTTCTTCAAACAGTTGATCTGTTTAAAAAGTTAAATGTATGTTGTATTACATAAATATATATGTTTTATAAAATATTTTATTGAAGACTTTTCAATGGATAATAGTTGGTCATCTATGTGGTGGAGAAAATAGAAAAACAGAAAAAGATAGATTAAGAAAAGGAGTGCATATTTTAATTGGTACCCCAGGAAGGCTGCTGGATCATATTCTACATACCAGTGCTCTAAATATAAAGAAAGTTAATTGTCTAGTTTTAGATGAAGCAGACAGGTTATTAGATATGGGTTTTAAAAAGGATATTGTGAAGTACCATTGTTGCAAATTATTAATTTCTTTTTCTAATATTACATTGTTACAGGTTGGTTGAAGAATTGGATAACCAAACAAAATATTCTACATATGACCCATTAGCTCTACTTAAAAATAAGAGTGTTGAAAGCAAGGATAGTTCTGTAACAGTGACAATTAAGAGGCAATGTATGCTTTTATCAGCAACCTTATCAAAGGAAATTGCTGAACTAGCAGATTTTACGATGAAGGAGCATATATATATTGATGCTCTCGATGAAGCAGCTACCACAAATCCTGAGCATATGATTATACCAAATTCAGTAAAACAAGAATTTATCATTACTTTTGTGAAACATCGTTTAGTTATGTTATCAGCTCTTTTGATATCAAAGTCTAAGCAAAAAGATTGTAAAATATTTGTTTTTATGGCAACTAGCCATATGGTGGATTTTCATTATGAGTTATTGAAAAAGTACCTGTTGAAAATGCCTCAAAGTAGAGGAAAACTGAAAATGGGAGATGTAGTTTTGATGGAAAATTTTGCTGAAGAGCAGAGTGATGATGAAGAGGATGCTTTGGATATTGAATTATTTAAGCTTCATGGGTCTATGGACCAAAGTGTTAGGAAGGAAGTTTTTATGGGGTTCAAAAAGGCTAAAAGAGGCGTGTTGTTGTGTACAGTAAGTAGATTATAATTTTATTTTTTAAAATCTTTATTTCATCATTTAACCATAACCATTAATTCACAGCCGACGCTCGAAGTGTTTCATGATTTCGAACATGGAGTACTTCCAGCCAGATTTTTTTTTATTAATCTCTTAGAACATCAATGGCGAGTGCATTGGGATGCACTAATAGTCTTTGAGAGTTTATTCTGGAACCTCTGGAGGATATCTATGTTAGATTTGCTAGTAGTACCCCACAGTTCAATACCATAGACCCAAAGGGACCTAAGTATTGACTTATAGTGCAAAACCTTGTTATCTAATGATAATTTAGATTTACACCCCATTAGCCAGTACATTTGGTTTAGTTTAAGCCCAAGCTGTTTGCGTTTTGTAACTACATGTTTTTTCTATGTCAAACGTCGATCCAAATGCATTCCCAGATATTTAACGTTCTCTGATTGCAGAAGTTCATAATTATTCAATTTTACAGAGGGACCTGTTCTTCTACAAAGGCTGAATGTGACATGCGTAGATTTTGTCTCTTTGATGTAGTCATTCGACTTTGTTAAGATGAAGTTGGAGGTTTCTTGTGGCTGATATTGGATCCTCGTGTGATGATAAAACCGCTGTATCGTCAGCATATGTTGTAACAGTAGTGTTTCTTGAGGTCGGTAGATCAGCTGTATACAATATATATATATATATATATATATATGATAGATATATGTATACAATAGATATAATATGTATACAATAGATATAACAATGGGCTAAGAGCACTGCCCTGCAGAACACCCGAAAGTATTAGGTATTGTATTCGTCACCCTGTTTAACAATAAAATGTCTGTGAGGTTCGATTTCAGCAGTTGAAAGTGCGTTTGGGGCAAAAGGTTTTTCAGTCCAATATGCAGTCTGGTGTGCCACACCTTGTCGAAGGCCTGTGAGAAATATTGAGAAATGCCCAGGTTTAAGAATCATAATGATTTGAGCCACTTTTCAAGTGCTAAGAAAGTAATTAAGTCTTAGCATGGCATTAAATATGAATGTTATTAATTTGATGCACTTTCCTGACAGCTCTTTTAAGGTTCTTCCAGTTATTACCTCTTCAGTTTTTTGATATGTCATGTGGCCTCTTGTATAGATTTTGTTATATTTTTTTGCTGCTATTTGTGTATCTCTTTCGATTTGAAGAGGTGAATTTAGAGATATTAAACTGTCTAATTTCTCTCTAAATAATGGCCAGTTGGTTTTTGTGTTATGCAAAGAAGGAGGTTTTGTTTTGTTGAGAATATATGAGTTCACTCTTATAATAACTGATGAGTGATCAGATGATATATCGAAGCATGATTCAGCTTTGCACGTTTTGGTGTCAATATTTTTTGTAACACAAAAGTCTATGGTTCGGGAATTTTATTTGTATCTGACGGGTAATATGTTGGCTCACCAGTAGAGATATGCTGTAAGTTATGTGCCTTCATTGCTTTGAACAATTCTCTTCCTTTTGCTGTTATTAATCTACAACCCCACATTACATGTTTTACATTGTAGTCTCATCCGGCAATGAATCTATTACCCAGCGTGTTAAAGAAACCGTGGTATTGTTCTCCCTTGTTGTTGTGTTTAAGTGGACAATAGGTAACACTGATTGTTAATGGCCCCTGCACTTCTTCAATGGTTACACTGGTGGTTTGTAAATATTCCTCGCTGAATTTCTCTCTTTCATAGTGTTTTATGTTTTCACGGATAATTATAGATGTGCGTCCATGTGCTTTATCGTATGGGTGTTTATTATATGGTTATACAACTTGTATTTCGGAATCCGTAAATAATTTCTATCCGTGGAATGTGTCTCGGATACCATTATGATATCAATATTTTATTCAAATAAGAACATTTTAAGCTCCCTGGTATGTTGCTGGAGTCCATTAGCATTCCAGACAGCATTTTGTATTTGCTGTAATGGCTATTAGTCATTAGACTGGCTTGGTAACGACGACAGTGAGTAAATTTATCATTGTACTCATTTGCTCCAAAAGTTTACCCATCATTTCCTCTAATTTACTAATTATACTTACAGGTTCAGTGGTGATTGGTGTTGTTTGCGTGTTAGGTTGGGTCTGACTGTTTGTTACTGCGTGTGCGTATGATATATGAGGATGTTGTATTGGTGCTTTAGGCGAGTTAAATGGTATGGGCTGTTTTGGTGGCTGTAAGTTTGCAACGCTTTATGGACTAGGCACCAGTTGTCATACAGTTGACGCATTTTACTTTATCGCCACTTGTTTTGCGCGTGCAATCATTGGTCGCATGCTCTCCTGCGAATTTCACACATCTATACAACTTGCGACAGTATGTTTTGGTATGCCGATATGCTTGAGATCTGGCGCATTGTGGGATGATTCTTTTTGTATATGGTGGCTTACATTTAATGACATTGTGGTTATTTTCTTTTGGCTTCAAATCAATATAAAACATTGGCAGTGGCTCCTTTGTTGCATGATGTTTAATATTATGTATATTTATAACTTCATGACCTTGTTCAGCTAGGGCTGTTTTAATTGTGTTTGAATCTGTGGCGTGATGTAGTCCTTTTATGACGAATTTAAAAGTTTTTTTGGACTTTGGTCGAAAAGTATGGTAATGCGTGTTTCTATCGTCCAATTCTCGTATTAAAATTTTGAAATATTCAGGGTCAAACATTTGAATCTTCATTGTTTCAGATCCAATTGTTTTTATTGTGTAATTATTACATATTGTCTTGATCAAGTCATGCAGATGTTTAACAACACCTACCTTATATATTGTTATTCTAGCACTTGGTTTGGAATTGCTTTTGGTTGGTTTTCTTTGTTGTTCTGGTTGTCTTCTGCCTCTTCTGTCAGGGCACTGAAACTGTTGTCTGTTTGGATGAGTTTTTGAAGCCAATAGTCGCTTATTTTCGCCTGTTGTGTTCTTCGAGACTTCTCAAGCGTTTTTTGTTTGTAACCATGTTCCATTCGTGCATTTGAGGGGTTTCACTTATTGGAAGTTTCGAATAGCGGATGATTCAATTGATAAATCGACAGAAAGGTATTGTGGATTAGCCATTATGTCTTGAAATTAACCGTACAGATACTTAATAGTTATACACTTAATAGTTATACACTTAATAGTTATTAAATGTTTAATTTAATTTTTTTTACGCGCGTCATATTTTACTCGCTCGATTTACCGTTCCGAAAATAAGAAAGAAAATTCCTAGAAGGTAGAGCCTTGCTTATAAAAAATAAATTTTAAATTTCACGTTCAATAGTTCACTTTTTAAATCACGTTCTCACCCTACAATGATTGAGACTCCAGCCAGAAATGAAGACTCTTTTGGACTACTTGTTTTTACTAAATACTTCATAACCATTTGTCATACACTGTTGCAATATATAATTTTTAGTCTTGATTATGCAAATTTTCAGATCTATATTCCCAAATAGTATAATAATCTGAGATCAGATTGGTTAAGGAGTTTATAGCATCATAGAGATAGACGCCATGTCTGTTAAATATATTTACACAATTACATCCATTATTATGTAGAAAGGTTCCTGACATACACTGGCTCAGGTAGCAAATGAATTTGACATATTGTTTCATAGAGATACATAGTTGGTGAATGCATTAAGTTAAATGAGAGTAAAATAATTTTCAAAGGGAACTTGTTCGGTTTTTAAAACTGCCCAAGAGAAGGAATTAGAATTGAGTAACGACAATCGAACCCTTTTCGTAATTTTGTATTCTTAAATTATTTTAAATTTACATGTGATATATAATGTTCAAAATTATTAAGGCAAAGAAGAATCAATAATTTCGCAGCATACCGTTTAAGTAAAAAATATGATTGAGGCAAATTGTGTGGGCAATCGTAGAAATCAATAGTAAACATTTTTATATAATGTATGGTTATTTAAAAGTCTTGTAGTGTAGAATATATCATTTCCGCTCATCATTGCAGTCAACAATCAATCGATTACGTTCACGGCAGTTCATATCAGGGCGGCAACCGAATTTCTATTGAAGACAAACTTCTAGCGGTCTTTTCTATAGCGCGACCAATTACGAGGAATCAGTGGGTATTCCTGCCTAACTATAAACTATCTAAATATTTTTCCATTTAATCGTGAAAATCATTAGCGTCCACTCGGTGCCGTTATGGATCGCGGAGGTAGCTAACCGCGGGCGGTCCAGATGCTCCTTTTTTGAATAAGGTATCAGCTTAATTGTTGCTGTCGATCAGGTCCGATCTTTTTCAGAGTAAGTGATAGTTATTGTTAACATTAATTGGCTAATGCTTTGTCGGTCCAGGTGAGATTTAGACCATTCTAATAGTGGTAAATTACAATTTATTTTGCCGCTTTTTTATTCTCTCTTTATCAGCTCGAAATTTTAATTAATACTTTGGTACATATTTATAAAAATAGAAGTGTTTTCAAAGCTCACAGTGTATTGTATGTGAGATTTTTATGTTTGTGTCAGTGGAATGTTTTTTCTTATCGTTTGTCCCGTGTAGAGACCGTCGCAATCCTGCAGCCAAACTTTGTAGATTTTTTGATTCTATATGACTTGATAATATATGAAGGAAATCTCAGTTAGCGACAACTGACGGATAACCTGTTATTGTAAATTTCTACAGCATCAACAAGGAAAAATGAAATTCAAATCAGTGCACATTTTAAGAATTAATACAGAAACCATATTCAGATTCCATAGTTTGAACATGTTTGCCGAATTAAATATAAATGAATTTCTTACAGATTTCTGTTGCGAAATCGATATTTTGAATGGAAGATGAAACAAGCGCCTCCGAGAAAATATATGTCATAAATCATCATGTCAGGTCATTTAGTCATACTAGGTCAGAACTGGCTGATTCAACAGTGGCGAGATTTAATCAAGAATATTGAGGTCTTACGGTATCAATTTCAGCATTTTTGTTTGTGAAGCAGACACTCTCGCCCAGCGCCGACTATGGATTTATCATTATATCATGATTGTGCTGATTTTGCTATGTGTATTGAAGTTTGACGATTGTGTTTACCTTGCCTGTGGTTCCTGTTATATATGGCAAGCTGTTCATCTTAAATTCTGAATTATTATTTTTTATTTCTATAATTCTTTTTATTTGTTCTGTATTGTTCTATATGACCCTATTGCGCGTTGTTCCGGTAGCCGGATGACCGAGCGTCCAAGCAATGGGCAGTATAGATTGTTAGTACAGTTTTGAAATTTTTCTATTATTTTGATGATTTTAAAAATACAATAAGAAAATGTGTTGTCCTTTTCAATTTTGATTTTTTTTTACATGTTTTCTTTTCTAGTCTGAATGACAATTATATAATTCATTATTTCGTTTAATAATTTATAAAAGCGTGCTAGAAATAATTTGTTTTTGTGTTTGTCAAAATTGAAAGATTATTTTTATTTTAATAAAATGAATTATATAGGAGATCGCTTAATAAACTGATTTTCTGCATGCCAAGTATATATAATATAGACATAAGAAATATTTATTGCATATATGCATATTAAAATAAAATGAATTAATCATATCTGACTTTGACTTAAACTGATTGAGTGGAATTTGTTGGCTATAATGTTAATTTTAGGATGTTGCTGCTAGAGGTTTAGATGTGCCAGAAGCCGACTGTATTATACAATATACTGGTCCTCAATCAGATGAGGATTATTTACACAGAGTTGGGAGAACCGGTCGAGCTGGAAAACCAGGCTCCGCCATTATTTTCCTTACACACGAAGAACAAGAATTCGTTAGTAGACTACAGGAACATAAAGTTTTGTACGTTCCACAAATTATTCGAAAACTATTTAAAGATAATTGTCATTATTTTAGTCTTCAAGAACATTCATCTAAGGATCTGTTAAGAAACCTTATGGTTTTTATGGAGGAACAAGATCAGGATCAGGCCACACTGATGTTACAACGAAGATATGAGACAGCAATAGCAAACAACAAAGATTTGCACAAGATGGCTTGTTTTGGTGAGTGTTGCGACAAGGCTAAATAGGTCTAGCAAGACACACGTGCTTTATGGGTAATTTATTTCGGAACGTTTTGGTGGGGTCCGAGATTTTCTTCCTAATGGTCTCTGTTTGTCGGGTATTAATGGACATTTGGCTCGGACATAAAAATACACTTTTCCCGAGATTGAACGCTGTTTCTGCGCGGACGTTAATCCGTTCCGGTTCGCAAGCTTGGGCCGGCATTTTGATCGATAATTTTTGATTATTTAAAGACGGTGTTGTGGAGATGAAGCTGAATAATCGATCATTCATAGCAGTATACTTGTTATGTCTTAAAAGTCATAATTAAATTAAATATCTTATTTAGAATATTATTAGTATTTATATGTCGACATATTTCTATTATAATTAATACATTTTTAGCATATTCCACGTGGGCAAGGTTCTATAGTTCTTTCCCCAACAAGCTTAAGTCTGTATTTAATTTTAAAAAGGCAAATTTAGGCCATTATGTGACGAGTTTCGGTTTGAAGGAGACGCCTACGTCTGTTGCCCGGATCATAAAAGGACAAACCAACAGAACAGAACCGAAAAGACTTAACAAGAAATTGGCAAATCATGGGTAAGAATTTTTATGACCTATTAATTGAGCATTTTTTATGTGATATTTTATTAGAGATAACGAGGAATTACGTAGACCTCTACAGAAGAGACCTATCAAATCTGTAAGCCTCACAACTTCAGAATTCTCGAGCGGTTTAGAGCCTGTTAAGAAGAAAAGGAAAAAGAACAATTTTGTAGATTGAACGTTGTTTTATTATGTGTTTTTGTTCAGATTTTCTTAATTTAAAGTTTGAAATATATAATATTTTTGAAAAATATGTAGAATTTCTAACCCCTAAACCTAAAATATATTTTATAAAGTGTATTTTAAAGTCCTTTTACCAACTAAGGGTTTATCTAGACTGGACCTACAGTTTAACGTGGGCTCCGAACTATGGTCCTTGGCATTAAGTCTACCGACTGGTGAGTGACCAATGTAGAAATCATCCCAGAAGACATCCGATCTTACCCAGCCTGGTTAGTGGTGTGACTGGGATCATTTTCATTATCGGATCTTGCACTCTTGTCTAGGACAACCACAAATATTAAACAATCACAAATATACATTTACGACCATGCCTTAGCAGGATTCGAACCCGTGACTATCGCACCAGTAGGTGGATCGTCCTGTCGCCTTTACCACTGCGCCAACCACCCCTAAAATATTAGCTTAAATAAATAATTTAAAAATATGTATTTAAATTAGAATGGAGATATTCTTAATAATCTCGTGTGGATGTGGTATATGTGTCATTGTATTGTGTTGGTTCATTTGTGTACGAGGGTGGTTTAATAAGTACTTAGCCTAACCGCCTGATCGTGCCATTATCGTAAGAGAAGGCCAAGGAAAAACGTGTAATCAAATAATACAGATCAATGTGGGTTTAGAAACGACCTGGGTACATAACCTACTGAAATAAAAGGCTTTTGTCGAATTTTCAATATGGATTAATTTTACTTACATTACATATTTTACAAAACAGAAAATACCGATGTACTGCTGATGCTGATATCTCTCGAATGCTCACATCACCAACCTACATTATATTTTTCGGCTTTACAGTTTTTTTTTATAATAATAGCATGTAAAAAATATCCATCTTGAAGTCCAGTGCAGCTTTACAAACGATTGCAAAGTTGGAATGTAATGCTGTGTTTGGTGGTACTGGAAATTAATTATTTATTATTATCTATACATATTTAGTTACGCCATAAATTTCATTTTCTACTATCAGCGCCTAAAACGATTGAAGTGCGAAATTAAAAAAAAAAAACCAGCCAGAATTGGTTAATAGACAGACGTTCCCTTCAAGGCCTATCCTAAACCACATAATTTTTTAGTGACTCCGACCTGTTAAAAATAATGTAAGTTGTCTGTATGTTGAAATTCCGTCATGTTCAACTCCGTTCAATAATTTGCTCCGGGATAATTATATAAAAAATGAATTGATGATGAGCGCTTTAAATGATTTTTCAAACATACTAGCTGAATGATATATATTTCTTATTTCATGCGCTCTAATAAATCCAAAAAAATTTTTTGAGCATTCTTGGTTAAGATTCTTGAAACAAATATAACGAGTTTGAATAGCCAAAATAGATTTATTTAAGGACATTAAAGTAGCAATTAAATTTTTAATTGATACAGTTTTAAGTAATAGTATTGTTACAGATATTTTTTTAACGGGCCAATAAAATCGGGCGCTATTTAAATGTACAATAGTTCTATTCCAAAATTCCTAGTGCAGCGACGTTAAAGACAATTCAGTTATTATAATTAACTGTTACTTTTTTGGAGGACTTTTTTATACGATTACATCACATCTTGGGTAAAATACTCAAATTAATATTTTCACCACCATCACTTATGTCTTGATAAGAAGTAAGTTGATTTTCTGTAACAAAACCACTAGTTTGAATTCAGTATTTATAAGTAGTTTGAAAAAGCGATCGCAGCGCTTCCTCTAATTGGACTTGATAAAAAAATTCCTCGGGGTTGTAATTGCTATTCGTTTTATGTTAAGTTCGGAACAAAATATAGAGATATTAGAAGGGTATTTCCCAGGGCGACAATATGAGTAGCGAGAAATTTAAAATATTTTAATAACAATATTAACAGTAATAATAATAATAGTAGTAATAATAGTAAAAATAAAAAAGCAATAAAAGTTTAAAAATACATTTTTGTTTAGGTATGTGTAAAATTTACATTAGTAATATTGTTTCAAAAGAGAATTCATAAAATTTTCTATGTTTAATGACAATATATTATAGGTATATTATATTATACTAACAATATTTTAAAACGTATAAAAAATTGACAAAAAACAATTTATACTTTCAAATATACAAAGTGTAATAAAATTTAACATTAACATTTTTCTATCTTAAATACAACTGAGCCAAGTATAGAGTGCAGTACAATATACATGTTGAAGACTATTTATTTTTAATCTCTTTTGAAATGTTATTTTTTAACAAATTTTTTAACAAATTTAATAAATTTTTAACAAAATATTTATTATAAGTATATAATTGTAAGTCATACATATAAGCTGTGTTATATTTAGATGTTGTGATAAAAAATGTGCACCAAAATAAACAACACCTATTATCTATCTAAACACGTCTCGTTAAGAATGCTCAGTACAGTTGATCGTGTTGAAGAATACATGCATTTGATGATATAAAATAATGGACAGACTGCTTGTTAAGTTAAGTTTTGTGTATAATCTGGGAATTAAATAGAACAGTCGAGACCAACAAATTCATTTGTTGCATCATTTACCAACAATCATTTACCAACAAAGTAAAAAAAGGCTTTGTTAAATTATATCTATCATACTGCTGGGCTTCAACAACTTCACTGTTCAGCTCAATAACGTTTCCTGACATATTAGGATCAATGTTTTCGTTTTCCTATACCACAGCTAAAACAGATCCATGTTATATTTTTGAAATCAGTTACTATATATCATTATAAGTTATGTTAACTATATCATCTTAAAAGACTTACAATTTAAATAACACTGGACGGAAACCGCATCCCTGTTAAGTAATGCTCTTCCACAATTCGGTTTGTAGTCAGCCTGTGTAAAATGTACACTACAAACCCTTTTGCTCTACAAACCCTATTTTTTTTTGCTTTGTCAGCCATGTTGAAAAATGCATCCAATTGATCCAAAGAGACGCTTTCAACAAAAGCTTTGTCGAAAAAAATAAACGCAAATTCTTTGTATATAAATGAAATTGTTTCTATAGGAAGTATATAATTACCAAAAAAGTCCAAAATATTGAGTAACTTCTTTATTATTTCCACCAAATATAAACACACGTACTCTACGTTTTTTATCTTCTAGAACAGTCTTCTGAAAGCTGAATATGTCTTCAAGACTTCAAGTTCATATGAACTTTAAGCCACCTAGCCGCAAAGGAACAAACTAAGACACTGTTTCATATGCGCCCATATAAGATACCCTTCTAAATTCTCAATATTTTGTGGGCAAGTTTAGGTCAAGTGTCAGGTCAGGTTTTTTTTCCAGTAAACTAATTATGGAGTTTAAAAGTGTTTAAAACTAAGTAAAATAAGTGGCTATGATTCAAATAACTTAAAAACTCATCACAACTTTCGCTTTATCGGCATAATATATCCTTTACCGTACAAATCTAATGGTCTTCTAATTTAGACGTATGTCTTTCATTCATATAACTTGATGGTTTCAAGTTGGCCGATGAGCACGGATAAAGTCCCTTCCGCCGAAGATTTATAACTTTATTTAGAGCGAGGCCGCGCCCTAATGGCCAGTCCCGTAATGACCTTAATAAAAATCCATCTGCCACCTCAACATCCGAAAAAAATTATCTTGGCTCGACCCGCGTTTCAAAACCGAAACATTCAGTAGGCTCAACGTTAAGAGGTAATAAAGGAGTAATTAATCTAAAAGGGGAGGCAGGCCCCCGTTTTTTTCCAACTAGCTCGTTTTTGCCCAGAACTGCCGTGTTATTAATCACCGGGGTTCATTAATAATCGGCCACGGTTGCGGCCTATCCAGAAAACGGTTCGAATATCAAAAGCACCGCCTCGCTGTGGGAAGCTCGCCTCGTTCAGCATACGATAGGCAAATCTATTACTTTAATATTCGCTACTTAGGTTAGTTAACGCACAACAATCGCTTCGAAGCGAGTAAAAAAAAACGATTATTCCTGCAACTAACTTATTAACAGCTCGTGAATTTATTAAACATCCGCTTTTAATCAGCTTTGACAGTAGATTTCTTTAAATCAGACAACAAAAATAATGTAAAATAATATCGATAATGTAATTCTTAGCATTCTATCATTAGCGTTACAGAATAAGTTAGTAGTCTTATTTTTTTAAATTAATTACATCTTAAATTAGATATGCTTAGTACAATTTTAATTTATAGATTAATTTATTATTACTGTGATGTGGTACTGGCATTAATATACAAGCAAGGCGAGTACGGTATTAATACATCAGTTTGTACAACGTGGGCAAAAGTATCACCACCATTTTGATTGCCTATAACTTTGCTCAAAGAAAAGATAAGTAAGTTTGGTTTCCATAAAAACCTTATTTGGTCTTTACATTTTTTTTTGTTATGATTTAAAATTATATCGTCTAATGGTGACCGCGATACGCTATGCAACTTTCGGCTCTTTTTAAAGCATTTTTCATGATATCATGCAACATCTAAGGCTGAATTTCTTCATTTTCGTGACGAATATTGTCTAAGATGTTGAATCGTTTGGGGTTTATTCACATAAACTTTTGATTTAAAAAAACCTCATAAAAAAAGTCTGGTGCTGTTAAATCCGGAGATCTGGCTGGCCACGCTAAATCGCCACTTCGCGGAATTAGTCTTCGTGGAAAGACGTCATTCAATAATTGAATTGTTGAACGAGCTCTAGTCCTTGTTCTTCCATTTTAGGCACAAGAAAATTTCGAATCATGTCTTGGTACCGTTCAGCAGTAACAGTAACTTCAACACCATGGTCATTTTCAAAAAAATGGGGGTCAATGATATTTCCAGCATGAATACCACATCATACAGTTGTTTTTATTGGATGCAATGATGTTTCATGAATTAATTGATTCTGTGTCCCCCAAACCCGACTGTGCTGTTTATTGACGTGGCCACTGAGAAGAAAATGGGCTTCATCGCTCATTATCAATTTAGACGAAAAATCTTCAATTTTCAAAATTCGCCTTAAACAGCGCGCATAAATGTATAACTGGGAACCACGTCTCCGAATTGATATTTCTGGAGACTCTGCAACACAATCGCACACCACAGCAACATTTTCAGCGTTACGAGACGTCTGTTGTCTTCCAGAACGAGGCCTATCTGCTGTCGTACCGTACTGTCGAAAATTCGCATGTAAACGATAAACTGTGGTGTTGTGAGGCACTGGATGATTAGAATATTTTTGACGCAATTTCCGCTGAGTTCTTGTGGAGTATATTTATCCATAATAAAATTTGGATGTCTACACAACACAGTGGTTAAAATGAAACTAAGAGATAAACGTCGATAATAACGATAATCGATAATAAACGGTAAAACGATAATCAAGATGGCGCGCAATTAAAATGGTAGCAGGACTTTTGCCCGATCTGTTACAAGCAAGGCAAATACGGGATTAATACTTCAGTATGTATTTCCCGAAATAGTGCTAAATGAGGAATTATTATTTTATATACAGAAATATTCGTTATATACAGAGTCTAATTCTTGAAACGCCTGGTACGCGATGTTGCCACTTCTTGTTCATTATAGGTATATTTGAAGAATATAAAGTAAATAGAATAAATTACCTTGAATTTACAAATTAACCTAAATTTTGAAATTTTGAAACTGAATCTTGAAACTCACATTAACATCTTTAAAACATTTTATCTTCTATAATAGAATAAGTGTAATATGAAGAACCTTTTTAATTTTGAAATGTAAAAAGAGAAAATAAAACAATATCATTTTAATTCCTTTATCAATATGTAAATATTACAATAGCATACTATTCTTATAGTAAAACGTTAAAAAAATGCGATACCTTTCTTTCCACACCACCCATGATATAGACTTCTAGGCCCACTTTTTTATGTGGTGTCCCCCTTATGTCTATTTTACAAGCCCCAAACTTAACAAGTTAAATGATTTCTTAACATCTTCGTTTATATTGTCCAACAAACAAAATTCAATCAGATCCCTACTCTCTTTCACAGATTTTTTCTTTTTAGTGGAAACATCTAGTTTAATAGTTAGAGTTCTGAATACTTTCCACCACTTATACACTCTTATATTTATATGAATATTTACTTTTGCAGTCAATTATGAATCCAGTGTTGCAAAATTAAAATAGAAATTGAACTGATAAGCATCTGGATGGTATTTCTTTATATGTCTCTTGACATTAGAATGGGGTACAATAGATTTTGTTACAAATATTTACAAATCCATTACTGCTTACTATTTAAAATCAAAATATGAAGAATTACAGGGAAGTGAACAAGCCGTACTGTATGACTGTCACGTCCATAATCTACCTTATATTTTACTTACCTTATATCTACCTTATGTTTTTATTCACTTATATGTAGAAAATATAAAATGTAACTATTATAGTTATCAAACACTGTTTGGTAGGGTATGTTAAATTTATATATAGCAGTATTATTCCTAGCGTTATTAAAGTTTGTAAGAAATGGGTACTGACACTGTTGCAGATAATATTGTACATGTTTGGAGCATGAAAAGAACATAAATGAAAATCATAAAGTTATCAAAACATTCAGACATACAAGCCACATTTACAATACATTAGCGATGTAAAAAGGAAACAAATGCAAAGGAGATAATGTAAAAAGATACATAATTGAACATATCGACGCGGTTACTTTTATATTGAAATATATCATATTTGATGTCAACTTTGATTTGTTTCCTTGATTTACATTAATGTTTCCAATACTTCAGCTAAAAGCTTTTACTTATATTTATATTATATGCTAGGTTATCTAATGAAAAATAAAGATATTTTAGTAAATTTGAGCTACATATTGATAATTGTTAAGAGAAATAATGTTCTTAGCTTAGCAAAAGTTCTTAGCTATTCAAAACTTATTTAACATATGTTATTTAATTAAATTCAGAGATATAAACCATAAAAACTTCAAACATAACCAAACTAAAATGATATTTTAATGATTTCATTTAAGTGCGCCTGCGCTCAACTATCTTATCATATATTTACATCTTGTGTTTGTAGTCTTTACGTAACAGTTAGGCTCGATTATTTAACTGATACTTAGCATTTTCATCAATAGATATCGCTCAATAGATAGATAGATATGGTCAAAATACATGCAAGCACTTAATATCTAATACTTTCCATATTATATTTATATTATCGACGAAAATAACGATCGAAAGTATAAAGAGAAAAAGCTTAATTAACTGCTTCACGCTGGGTCCGCATTAGGAGCGTCACAAATTGAAAAACAAAAGATACATTAATATCGAATTAGCGGCGATGGTAACAGGCCGTATCGAGAACGAGATGACGACCAAACACATTTCATATTATTAATCACCGGTATAATTTAAAGTTCATTTGGTTTTAGTGTAGTCTCTGATTTATTTCGTTTATTTTAACGGGTGGTATTAACAAAATTAAAGCGTTACTTTTAATTTGATGGGAATATCTCTATATTGTATATAGGCTTGATGTATGAAAATTATAGATTAAGTTGAATATTATGTTCAACTAAATTAATATTAGTTCAGACGCCTTATTACCGTTTTGGTATGTAAAGTTCTGAATATTTTTTGTTATTAAAATAGCTATCATATGTCTATATATTTGTAGATTTATAGAGTATAAAAATTATTTCCGGAGACGCAGAAAATTAAATAAAGAAGTATTAATCCTAAATTAATACTACTTTATTTAATAATCCTTTTTCTAAAATATCTGTCTGTTTTTAACAATTTTAATATATATATATATATATATATATATATATATATATATATATATATATATATACATTTTTTTTTAATATATGTTCGCCGATTTCTCCGTCAATTGTAGGCCGATTTTCAAAATTTATATTTTAAGCAATAACTATAGCATATAAGATTTCGTAGAAATGTTGTAGACAACTCTTTCTACCGCAACAATGATTAAAGAGTTCAAACGGAGGTCACGGGTTCGATTTCCGGCGGGAACAATAACTATTTGTTGTTGTTTATTTAGAACATTTGTCAAATCACCTAGGCTAATTAGCGGACTCCGGGCCTTATTTTCAATCAGTGTTTCTTAGAATAAAATCAAATAAAATAATTTACTGAGTAAATATGTAAGACTAAAAAGAGAAAAAAAATATTTTTAACAAATTTAATCGACTTTAAAAAATAAATAAGGAAATTACTAAAAATTAAAAAGTAATCAAACTTAGATTTTTAACACAAAAACATTTTAAAATAAAATATATACATAATAATCGTTGTAATAACTAAATAAAAATAAAGACAAAACTTATTTACGTATTTTATATTCTACTATATACAAACAATTTAGCTTAATATCTACCTAAACCTATTTATTTATTTACATTATTATTTTAACTAATACCAACTGATTACTTTGAAGTTGGTGCCGAGCCTAAACAATACAAAAATAATAATATAATTTTGTAACATATACAAAAAATTAAATTACCAACAAAACAAGTCTAAATTGATAGAATGATAGAATGTACCATCTTAAAACATTCTGGAGCATTATTCAGTGTTAAAAGGCACTAAGTATTAGTGTCAACATGATTATTATTTTTTGGGGCAGCTCTTTCAATAATGCTGCTTAAATATCATCAATTCCAGCGTCGTTTCTAGGACTAAGATGTAAGTAATGTAAATGAATAATCCTATCAAAGTTTCGTTTTTACCCGTTACTTTTACTTTGTTAATGTTATTTTGATGGGTTCCTAATAAGATCTCTTGTTCAGCTTTGAAGGTGAGAAATTGAAAGAAGTGTTTAATTTCGAAATATACTAAAAAATGAGTAGTCTTTTTTTTGTATTTCAGTTTCAGAAATTGCACAAGATCCCGTTTTCCTGAACTAAAATTTGGGATTTAAGATAATGTTTTTTGTCTTTGTTTCCGCAAATCTTTATTGCGATATAGTCAGTTTCAGTACGGCAAACAAATGAATCCATCTATTGGACTCGCAATTTTAAAACGATCTCCATATTCCACTTTCAACGAAGGACGAAACGTGTCATGTATTCGTGTCTTTCCCTACCGATAACGAATTAGCATGAAGGGTAGTAAATTCGACGACCACATAATGGAAACGGGGGAACATATTTACGCTGGCAGAATCGTTGCGGAGTCCTAATATGGTTAGATGCTGACAAAGGCGTACGCAAGCATCCGTACACCTAGCAAGGAGGAGGGCGCGGGACCTACGGGGTTCTGTTTTCCTATCCACTTTGATGTGATAGCCCGGTTGGTTAGGTCGCATCTTAGACTGCTAGCGGGCGTACATGTATCCTCTAATAATATCATTAAAGGAATCTGTGCGCGAGGCATAATAGATTAGGACCAGTTGCTCAAATCGAATTAGATCGTTAGCTGAGGATCAATATAATAAGTTAGATGCTCGGTAACGATATAATAAGAGTCTGTTATTACAAATTCGACGTGTTCTGTTAGTCGGGTTCAAATAGTGATATTTTAAAAATTTAAGGCCCTATCAGCATTGGTAACTTAAAACAATTACAGTTTTACGTGTCCAGTGTGAACGTTCAAATTTCAAAACATTAGAAACTAAGTAAATGTAATTGTAGAGTTTATATATCATAAAGTTAATATAATAATTTCAAATATTTTTTTCATCCATTCTCAAACACTCATATAACCGATAGTGTAAAAATGTAAAGCATACCAAATACCTTTGGATTTTATAACAGTTTTATTATAATAAATATCTATATATTAAGAGCTTCAGCTTAGCGAAAATATTACCTCTCTTTTTGAGGAAAACGGAGGCACCTGGAGGCATAAAATTTTGCACGACTAAAGCTTACATATAGTCTATTCAAAGTATTTTTAGAAATGCGTCATGGATTTTGTCGAAACACTGCAATGTTGCCGCATCAACTCTTGAGTTTTAGTTCAGTTGGGCTTTGACATAGAAGAAAATTCTAATCTAATTAAAATTTGAACAAAAATGTTATCAAATATAATTTATTTTGACATTATAGTATATCTGAAAACTGCAGTTAATTATACAGCCACAATAATTTATAGGTAAGAGACCTTAATGACTTAAGTTAAAACTTAAGACTATTGTCTTAAAGAATTTTGCATACGTCTGACAAGCGGACGGCGGACGGCGGCCTTGCGCAAAATTATTCAAAATATTAGTTATTATTACTACAGATTAAAAACCGACAAACGTTGTTTTAGCGCTTTGATTATTTTGATACATCTTAAATAGCTACGTAAAATATGATATAAGTTCATTTGCAAATGCCTAAAACAACAGATAGTCAAGGTCACAAATTGATTGCGGCTTTAATACAATATTTCGAAAAGGAACGTGATAATGGAAGCCCCCTTTTACCTATAATTTCCGTTAGAGAGCTAATTATTGATAATATATAATGGTAATTATTATAGTAAATAATATAAGTCACTACAATTGTATTGAAAATATTTTTAGCGAGTTGCTGCCGTGCTAAATATTAGTGTGGGTACTGTGAATAACATCGCTTACAAAATAAAGAATAATAAGTTAGATTTACTCAAGAAAACCCGTCTACATACAAAGTGGATGACAAATCTTGACCATCTTGATCTTGGCTCTATTCGAGACCAAATATACGAAATGTATAAGAACAGTAAGTACATAAATTAATTTATCTAATATATAAACATAATTTAATAAAATTATTTTAGAGAGAATTGTCTGCCTGGAAAGTATACATAAAAGAGTTAGGGACATGCAGCTTTTTGAGGAATGTAAGACATCCTTTTATACATTCTTACAGGTTATAGGGTTTAAATGGTGTAAAGATAACCCCCGAAGAGGTTTAATGGAACTTCCAGACATTGCCTTAAAAAGAATTTACTGAAAACCAGAGTTAGGTCGTTAAAGTTAATCAAATGTGCGACGAGTTACTGATGACCAGCCACATGATAATGAGCTACAGACTAGTAGAAGACAGAAAATGATAATAATCGTATTAAAACGTTGTGTACGAGAATGACTAGAAATGAAGTGGATAAGCTTAGTATGCAACGAATTTGTGCATATTAAACACAATGGTGAGCATGGCACAATGAATTTGAGCAATTCCGCAGACGCAGTGCTCATTAGTTTCTGGGATAAGAACTGCTTCTAACCACTTCTTGGCCAACATACAATAATATAATAGTTGTTTCCAAATAACGTCGTTTGGCGAGACGCATATTTTATAGGAAAATTTCATGGCCATTTTCAAGGTATTATACCATAAAAGTTTGTTGGTATGAAATAAATCGAAATTGGGATAAACCAAACCAATATCTGTTTTGGTTAACAATATCTTAAACAATACACGCGAAATTGATCACTTATTAGGAAAGCTGTAAACCGAATACTGAAAATGATAGGCAGAAACTAGAAACGTATCATCACCGGAATAATTATTTAATCAAAATGTTTAAAATACCCAAATCTAATGCCATTTGATAGCCATAATATCCTCATCTGACCTGACAAAACATCTACTGGTGAGCACTCGAGGAGGTTTAAATCACTGAAGTGGTTAAAGCAAAGACACAGAGGTCCTACACAAGTGAAGGATGGTTTATTCTTTGAATTTCATACCGGGTGACTATAGACTCAAAGTAGTCTTTTATTTGGTGTACATAACTGAATTAGAATCAGCAGTAAAAGTAGTTGAGATCACATTACTAGGTGTATCTGTAATTACTTTTCGGTTTTTGTAATTGATTTGACTAGCCATAAGTATACATGTTATGATGTTATTAAAGATTAGAAGATGGGTGCTACATAAATTATAAGTAATTTGAAAGCCGAATAATCGTTATTGAAATGTATCGAGTAGTAACTGGCGATGAAACATTGAATCCAGTCCATTGATTGCAAGGCCAAATCACTCGGTCGCAAGACCATGCTTTCTGTTGCATCTCTTAAGACCTATTGAAACAGTTAACATTGATTGCTACCGACAAAAAATCATCGTTTTTAACTGTGCATTAATCCATTAATGTTATTAATGTGCGTAATTGTGAAGTACGCATCATTTGTATTATGAGCAAAACCAAACAAATATATAGTTCAATATATCTTGGGCGGAAAGTTATATCGCACCCATCGTACTCCCCAGACCTGATTTCATCGCGCTACCATCTTTTAGGTTCACGTACCCCATGAAGAGCAGGGTAGAGCAGCAATTCGCCGATTTCGAAGAAGTAAAAAAATGGTTTAATGAAATAGAATGGTTAATGCTTCTCTCAAAGGATAAACTGTTCTTTTGGAAAGACATCTATAAAATATCTGAGATATGGACAAAATTTGTAGAATCAAATAAATCAAACTATTGAAAAAAATTACAAAAATATACAGTTTTTCTAGGTATTTACCCTCACTAGTTACGCATTTTGTCCATCTTACCGGAAGTTTTTTGATGCCGGTATCGAATAATTCTTTGGGCAAGTCGGATAGCCATCCGGTCGTCCCGCCGGTCCCAGAACACCTTATTATCTTAGCTTTGACTGGCGTCCCTTCCTCCTTCTTCCTCCACTCCTTAGACGACATATTACTTTCGGGAGTGTAATAGAGTATCCATGTCTCATCTGTAGTGAAGATTCGCGCTAAAAAAACCGTTCCCATCCACCTTGTATCGCGTCAGCAAGCGGCGACAATGTTTCAACCGCGTAAATTTTTGTTCGAAGTTCAACTGTTTAGGAACCCATCGCGCGATTATTTTGCGATATTAAAGGTGTTCGGGGATGATAGACTCTAAACTACCAATAATGATGCCGAGTTCAGCCAAAATGTCTCGAACATTCATCCAATGGTCCTTCAAAATGAGTTTTCTACGCGGCGAATGTTGTCTGGTGTGACGCGTTTTCGCGGTTGACGATCAAGCGGCTCATTCTCGACGGTTTTGCGGCCATCCGTGAATGCTTTCGCCCATTTAAACACGACAGCCTTACTCAGGTCCTCAATACCGAACTGATTTGGCAAACGCAGAAAAATTTCTGTCTTTTTAACGCCTTCCGACACTAAAAAATGAATGACAATACGTTGCGCTACGGCGTAGCATGCGCGTGAAACATGCGCTCCCGACAAAAACTATGCCACACTGTTCGTAAGGCATCCAGCTATCACATACTCAAACCACGACCTTCAAGACATACATGTGCGACATCTACAGCGTTTGTTTCCATCATATTTGGACCACCCTCAATTATTATGGCAAAACATACATCTCTGCCTAGGGCAATAGAAAAAGTGCAAGTGGCACTCAACAAAATCTACAAATGGACGAAAGATTGGAGAATTCAACTTAATAACTCCAAATCTGTCCACGCTAATTTTGCATTGGGGCGAAATAATAAAAACTTAATTATATCACTCAATGGATGCCAGATTCCTCAAGCAGAATCAGCTAAATACCTTGGAATCTCAATCTCATTCATGGAACTTCATCTCCATCTTCTTCATCTCAACTCTCAACTTGATCTAAAATCAAAGGGATTGATCTATAATACAATTATAAAGCCAATTTGGACCTATGGGGTGCAAATATGGGGTTGCACTAAAAATTTAAATCAACTAGTCATACAACCCTGTCAAAACAAGGTTCTTCGACTGATTACCCATGCCTATCGCTACGTAATCAACGAAGAACTGCACAATGACCTGGAAATCAAATGGATTTGCGAATTTATCCAAGATTTCGTCTTGAAACACGAAAGAAGATTACTAAATCATACTAACGTGGAAGCAATACAACTGCTGGACAGCGCGCAGGATGTCAGGAGATTGAAGCGAACAAAACCATACGAACTTATATATAGTGTATACCTTTAGTGTAAACTATAGGTATAAGTTGTTATAATTTTATAATTGAGGAATACATAATGATGTATTTTCTCGCACTCGTCTTGCTTGTGAATTCATTCAAGGAGATAGGAAAAGCAGTAATAAATTAATTGTAAATTAAGATTGTACTAAACGTATCTAATAAAGATGTTTTAAGAAAAAGCACAAATGAAACATATTTTTCAGCGCAAGTAAATTGAGAGGTTTGAAAAATGAGTTTTAAAATATATATTTTTCTACAGATTCTTTTGAAACAGACGAATTTGAACTTTAGGCAGATAGGAATAACGTAAGTATATATGTAGGAATTTGCAAGGAAGGGACGAATCTATTTGATATATAAAAACACATCACGCTCAAATTGTACATATACAGGATTTTTAAAACTTAATTCTATATTTAAATAGGCAATTATTAGGTTTTTATACATTATAACATAGTTTATTCAACGATAAGTTGTAGCTTTGGCCGTTTCGCTCGCACAGTATTATATGGTTTTATCAGGGTTTGATTCTTGTTAGTCAGCAAACGAGGCGTTGTCTACCTAGTGGTTGAAGAAATAGCTTCTGGATCTTCATAGAGGCGTACTCTGGATTCGCGTTTCCGCCGAACTTTTTGATATCTTGTTTAACTATAGGGTTTTTTAATCGACTATTAAATAAAACAACTGCGTAATTTATTGAGTAAATCTCTAACACTAAAAAGAGAAAAATAAAATATTTTTAACAAAAAAATTGAACCGACTTCAAAAAATAAATAATGAATTATAGCATTTTGAGTGAAGCAACTTTTCTTGTTGTGAAAAAAATAGGTGAAAAGGAATTTCGCGTATTGATAAAATATTGCTTTTTGAAGGGAAAAATACAGTTGAAGCAAAAACTTGGCTTGATGCTGAGTTTCTGGACACTGCCCCAGGAAAATCAACGCCCAAAAGAGATTGTGACCGACGAAAACATTAAACTATCCACAAAATGATTTTGAATGACCGTAAATTGAAATTGAATAAACTAACCGACACTCTAAAGATTTTAACTGAAGGTGTACATCGTATCATTCACGAATATTTGGGTATGAGAAAGCTCTATGTAAAGTGGGTGCCGCGTGATCTCACTTTTGACCAAAAAACAACGACGAGTTGATGGTTCGAAGCAGTGTTTGAAGACGGTCAAGCGTAATAAACCCAAGTTTTTGCGTCGGTATGTAACAATGGATGAAAAATGGCTCCATCATTTCACTCCGAAGTCCAATCGACAGTCATCCGAGTGAATTGCACAAGATGAACCCGCTCCAAAGCGTGGGAAAACGCAACAGTCGGCTGGCAAGATTATGGCTTCTGTATTTTGGGTTGCGCATGGAATAATTTTCAACGACTGCCTTGAAAAGGGAAGGACGATCAACAGCGACTATTACATAGCGTTATTGGACAGTTTGAAGGACGAAATCGTCGAAAAACGGCCGCATTTGAACAAAAAGAAAATGTTGCTTCACCAAGAAGTCAGTGAAAACGATGGCAAAATCTACTAAAAATGGACTATTTCCTGTTCTCAGATCTCAAAAGAATGCTTGCTGGGAAGAAATTTTCGTCGAATGAAGAGGTGATCGCCGAAAGTAAGGCCTATTTTGAAGCAAAGGACAAATCGTACTACAAAAATGGTATCGAAAAGTTTGAGGGTCGCTATAATCAATGTATCACGCTTGCAGGGAATTATGTTGAATAAAAAAAACTAATTTTGCCAAAAAATGTGTTTTACTATGGTAGGCCGGGGATTTTTCAATTTACCTGTTACTACACTTATTTTATATTCTAATATATACACATAATTTAGCTTAATACCTACCTAAACCTATTTATCTACTTAGAATATTATTTTAACTACTACCAAGTGACATCTTTGAAGTCGATGTCGAGCCCATACTTTACGAAAATAATAATATACTTTTGTGACATTAAAGTCAGTTAATTTTTTTTTAAATATTTTATTAGATACTGATGAAGATCTTTACGGCGGTGTTACATGTTGTTTCGAAATATTCGGATATTGCTTATATTGTTGTCCCGAGAGTAACTGTAGGGTTGTATACCGCATAACCACATATTGGTATTATATTTAGACTATGAATCAAAATCAATACATGTTGTCTATATTGCATTTTTAGCTCGGTTAATTTCTTTTTAACATGCCCCATTTACTTCAGTTAAACATTCACTGTCAGTATTTAAGTCATCAAATCGATGGGTTGTTTAGCGGTTTGTTGGTAAAGTTAATAACGGTTATTAAGTTTGATTGAGGAACAGGTTTGAGCTCGCTAGTACTACATATTGATATACTACATCGAAGGTTTGTGCTATGTCAAGAAAAATTACAAAGCATATTTGCTGTCCTTCCAAATAACGTTCAATGATGTCTGTTATTCTATGAACCTGATCGGCTATTGAGTGTTTTTGCCTGTACCCAAACTGATAGCCCACGATTAGGTTATTCTGTTTTATTATTGGTCATATTATCTTGAGTAATATTTTCTTAAGAAGTTTCGAATTGCAATAGATAAATTGGCATGGCTTTGGTAATATCGTCACTTTCGCTACTTTCCGTTATACCGCCAGATATTCAATATACAGCCTGGGTAAATAGAATGGTAAGTTTTACTGTGGCATTTGTTTTAACATCTTTTCAGTGATTATATCGAATTCAGGTGATTTCCTTGGATTTAGATCTATTTATATGTCATTAGTTTTTTAGGGTATTTAGTGCGATTTCGATTTTGGGTTATGCTGTAACTCGTCTGTTCTTGATTGGGTATAGTCTATTCAAAGTTTTTTGTACATATGTCATCAAGATGGTTAATGTATTGCCTGCCGCAATTTGTAAATTCGTTTCAGAATCGGACAATATTTTCCTTCTCATTTCATTCCAGTTAAGAAGAGACACAATGCTGTCTGATTAGATGAGTAACCAATGAATGAACGTGTCAAAATCGTTCGGTTGTCAGCCGTATGCAAAATTATTGAAAGCAATAGTGATAAGAGGTTATAACTCTAACCTATAAACTTTTGTGGCTGTATATTAACTGTAGCTTTTAGATGTACTATAATGTTAAAATAAATTATATATGATAACATTTTTGTTCAATTATTTTATTTAGATTAGAAGTTTGTTGTATGTTAAAGCCAAAATGAACTAAAACTCAGAGTTGCCGCAATATTGCGAAGCTTTAACGTCACAAATTTAAATGACGTATGAACAAAATAACTTTGAATAGACTATATGTATGACTATATGTAAAGGGTAAATATTTTTAAGCACAGATTTTATCCATTTTACATATATTTTGATTCATTTCTATTCTTTAATGAACAATATCTGTGATTACTTGATTAAGTTTGAGTATCACAAGTGATCATATTTTTGCTTCTTTGAAGTAAATATTGTAATTCTAATTTGTCTTCTTTATTTTATTGCTTAAAAATGTTCCTTGGCAACAGTGCTAATATACTTAAAGAGTAGCGGCCAGGCTAAATTGGTTTTTTGTCGGGTGGAAGATCGGTGAAAGCAAACGCTAAACGATATAAAAATATCAAGTTACGATGTACATTGACAATTTTCGCTCGCGGTTCAAAGGACAACTCATCAAAAAGCAATTGGGATGCGTTGATCTAGAAAAATTTCAAATTATACGGCGATGGCGGCTCTTTTTTCGGCGCTTTTTTTTGAGTCCCTGTTGATAAATCGGAATTATTAGTCGATGAATCTAATAAACATCGTCGGTAGTTTATTTTATGGTGATCGATAAAAAATTCTGCTTTGAATCTGTTTGACTGTTATTTTTGTGCCTGCTTTTATATCTGTAGTTTTTCTTTAGTTAGCTTTATAGTAATATTCCATCATAATTTAATAATATATATTATATATTAGAATTTCGCATGTATTCTGATCATGTTTTCCTTTTGTAAAGGCAATTTTGAGAAACAATGGTACAATATTTTAAGGCAATAAATTAAAGTGTTACTAAAATTTTAGAGTTTTTGTTTTGAATTTGTAGCTTTATTATGAAAAATCGGTACAATGTATTTTATTTCGAGTATTGTCCATCGTTAGCCACTATTTTTTTCGATCCATTTCTTAGATATATTGATTAGTGAGGCGCTGTTAAAACAAGTCACGAGTCATATGTTGGAGCAAGTAGTAATCAGAAGGGATAAGGTATGCATTAACGGCGCTGGCATAATACTTTCCATTTAAAAGTATGTTTCGGCTGTTTTGTGACATGTGATCGACTGTTGTCACATGACTCTTGAACATTCAAGAGTAACATTGTTGTGTCTTTGCTGGCATACCGACCGTTTTTCTCGCTGTGTTTGGCTCGCGAGGCCTCATCGAGTAATGCGTTAAAATCCTTGTCTTCAAATTTATTTGGCTGCCCAGAACGCTCTTTATTTTAGGTGCTAAAATCACTATTATTAAAACGCCGAAACGAATGTTCACATGTTGAAACCGATGGAGCATAATTGCCATAATGATTTTGGTTTGGCAAAAATCGAATATTTATTCCAGTAAAGTCATCTATTACATTGTAATTGCTATTATCGTTTTTTATTTACAATAGTTTATTGTTAGTTAAAACGTTGTTCAATTTGTGGAATAATACACCTCTACACCTATCTGATCGCCTTATATATCTAGCAATACTTTATGTTCTGGACTAATCCAAGATTTTTTGCGTTTGGGATTTTCGTACTAGATTTGTTTTTCGTCGCCAGTCTATATATTTCATAAAACTAATGAAAAAATTATGATTATTTAATGTAAAAAAATACTAAAATAAACGAATTTAACAGTTAAACAGGTTGCTTAACAGTTATCTGCCTTGATACATTTCACTTTCATCAGTAGATATCATCGAATGCTTGAAGAAGGTTATAGTAAGGCTAACTTAAGTAGGAGACATCTTCTTATCTTAATTAACATCAGAACAGTGAATTTAACGTCAAATAAAGGAACACAGAATCAGATCACCACTTAGGCGTTGGTTTTGTCTTAACTCTATTCTCTACAAAAATGGCGGAGAATTATTTGTATTTTTAATATTTTAGAAGTTTTTCAACTAGAGTAATTGAAGACTAATAAAACTAAAAATCTACATTAATTATAATTTATTATAATTTGTATATACTTATGATTAATTATAATTCCATATCGTTATTTATATTTTTAGTAAAAAAGTTTTGAATTGTAACATAATTGAATAAAAAACTAGAAAACGGTAAACAGATATAGAGATAGATTAGTAACTAGATAAACTAAATTAATACATTTTAAGTATCTTTAGAATGTCGAGATAGAGTCAGCTATTCAGTTATGTTAAAAATTGTACGAATATAACCTAATTTATGCCATATACTATTAGAGACTTCTGTAACTATTACATCTTTATATTAAAATTTTGCCGTTAGACGTTATAATTTATTATGTATTTCTTTCATTAAGGAATTTATTTATCACTTACTTCATTAAGTCAGTGATAAGTAATTTTTCACTTTGCAAAAATATCAAAATACTAGCCAACAAAATACGTTGCGTTGAAATTCATTGCATTAGCTTTTGTATAGTTCTGTTGGTATTGTCTGAGTTTTAGTTCAGTTGGATTTTGATATACAACAAAATTCTAATCTAAATAAAATAATTGAACAAAACTAATCAGACAGCATTTTGTCTCTTTTTAACTAGAATACAATGGGAAGGAAAATATTGTCTGATTCTGAAAGGAATTTACAAATTGAGGCAAGCAGTACATTAAACATCTTGATGACGTATGTATAAAAAAATTTTGAATAGACTATATAATGTAAGGACAGGTATCAACAAATATTTTTGAACACTTGCGATAAACATATTTTATAAATAGTGATATATTTAGATATAAATAGTGATATAGGTAAAAATGATCAATAACTTGTGAAAATAACAATTTCATAAAGAGGGATCAAGAGTTGAAACCAGATAAATTAATGCAAATATATGCAAAATTGTTATTGTGGAATATGCTTATCGATTATAAATTAATCGAGTAGTATATAGGATAGGAAGGCCCTAAATAATGGATAATGGAGTAATGCTTAGAAAATTTTCAATAGTCTTAAATTTACTGCATATTTCCTATACTATTAGTATTTATTTAGTAGTATATATATTTTTTTTAATGTTGTTTGTAAACTAACATGAGAATCTACGTTTTTACACTGCGGTGACTGTCGTATCCCCTTAAACAAACATTTAGCGATTGTTGGCCAAAGCGTATATAAAGTTCAGGTGCTATCATTAATCGATGGTAAATAATTCACCCCCACGTTATCGGCTTTATCATTATTTCGTTCCCTTTTCGTCTTTCACATTCCCTTCCATAAAATCAGAACAAAAACGGCCTTTAATTGTCATTTCTCATGTTTGTTCTTAAAATTACACATCGTATCGGTTGTGTAGGGGGATACGCCACAACAATAAGACCTGGAGGTCGGGGTGGTCGTATTCGGCGTATCAATCACTCCGATGGCGGCAGTTAAGACGACATGAAGCCGCATTCCGATTTGACACAGCGGAGTAGGCCTAATGCGTCGCTAATGCGTTAGTAATTCCTGCAATCTTATTCAGTAGGGCGGATCTGGGCGAGACAATCGGCTTCGAAAGCAATTGCGCAGTTTTCATCCTGCCGTTGTTATATTCGTCTCCAATTTATACATTGTGCTCTAGATGATATTTTAGTTTTTTTAACAATATTGCTGTTAAATGCTTTATATATATTATATAGTTTATGCGCGTAATGCTATATATATATATATATGTATATATATATATATATATATATTATATATATATATATATATATATATATATATATATATATTATATATATATATATATTATATATATATATATGTATATATTATATATATATATATATATATTATATATATATATATATATATATATATATATATATATATATATATATATATATATATATATATATATATATATATATATATATATATATATGTTATATGTTAAAATTGACGATTTTGACATTTTCCTAACAAAATAACGTTTTTCCATTTGATACTATCGAGCTATAAAATTGGATTTTCCACATTCATTTCTTTTGTTGTTTGATTTATGGAAATTGAAGTCGAAGTCCGTCATAGGTTTTAAAAACTTATGATGATGCTGCTTTGTTGTATCCGAGCTATTGTTTCTGGTTTCAACGATTTAAAAGTGGTGATTTTGTGTGAACTTTCAGACAGCTTTTGCAGATTATATGAATAAACTGTTTTGAGACGTTTATATGTGATGGGAATGGTTTAAAAGGAGGGAAAATGAAGGTCAGAGGCAACTGACTCTTGCATCACAACCTTCGGTCACGTGTTTCAATATTTTAAAGAATACATTGTTTTAGCATATGCCCTAGATATAGCACCTTTTGATTAACACTTGTTCGTATCGATGAAATTTGGATTGGTTGGCACACAGTTTCGAACTAACATTTTTTCAGCATGAAGTCCGAAAATGGATCGGCGATTAGGTAGTTGTCAAATTAATCTTATAATAATAGAGGTTTTACTTAAATAGGCGAAATCGAGGAAATGTTTTGCGTGGTCCAACTAATGCTGGCTCTGAGACCACTTTTTTGATTTATTCATTTGAATTTCTTTACAGAGACATTGATTGGCTAATTTCTATAACCCTTTGGTTTGTATGGTTTGTTTACGGTTTTGTAATCACTATTATTTGATTATAATGTCTTCATTCTCAAAAGTTTTTTTTGTTCTGGCCTAAAACCAGGAGGTGGAATGCATGACGCATACCTGGTCGCGGAGACTTGCCCTGGAGTGACAAGTTGGACCGGGTTATGTGGGACTGCCTCTGGGCTTACCAATACACTAAACCGAAACCGCCTCATAGTTGACCCCTGTGGATCGTTACTGCTACTACATTAAATTTGGGGATATGGCACCCACTTATCGGGCAGTCGTTATTGGGTACGAGGGCCCGGCGATTCTATTGATTCGCGAACCTGAGTTAACACACGACTGGATACTGTTGTATGGGAGCAAAAGTTATGACTGTAGCGACGGATGAGGACGTTTCAGCCTGGAAAAGCCTGTGCCTTGGGGGAGCTTAGCGGTGACGCGGTGCTAAGCTCCCAGCATGTCGACCAGCTCGCGAACAAGCGCGTGAGCTGAGTTGTTGTTTGTGGAATGATTGAGATTTGAAGTGCTTGATTTCTGGATTGTCAGTTTCCTTATGAATTTGATTATTTCTGACAAACCATGGAGCGTTTAATATTCTTCTGAGGAGCTTATTTTGGAAAACTTGAAGCCGTTTGACTTGGTTGGGTGTAACAAACTTGAAGTAGACATTAGATCCGTAGAGGAGTACGGACCGAATTAACATCTTGTAAAATAAGCATTTGATGGAGATGGGAAGTCTGCTAGAAGGGCAGATCAGAGAAGATAGCATGTTTGCTATCCCCGAACCTTTTTGAATTGCTTTCTGGATTTGGAAATACCAACCGAACCGCCGGTCGAAGTGAAGACCTAGGTACGTGACGTTATCCAGCCATGGAATTATTGCGTTGTCGATCTTAAGTTGCGAGACGCGCAGTGCGTAACGCTTCTTATGGAAAATGATGGCCTGGGTTTTTAGGGGGTTGATTTGCAACCTCCAGAATTTGAACCACTTAACAGCATGATCGAGCTGCTTCTGTAAACGTTCATGAATTGTAAAATTGAATTGTAACGTCTGCGGCCGTGAAGAAAGCAGTGTCGTCAGCATAAAAAGCGACGCCAATGTGCTCTTTTTTCGGCAGATTTGAAATAAAGAGGTTAAATAAGGCTGGGTCCAGCGGGGAACGAAATGGTTGAGAAGAAAAGCTGGGGTTACTGGTCTTTTGATGGAGTTGGATTAGTTGATGACAGTGTCATTGTCTTTAGCCTTAGTCTTCTCTGCGGTTGGGAGGCATTTCATTTGAGCTTCGTAGGTCTCTGCAAGGAGCTTGACTTTTTCTTGGTCAGTCACTGCGAAATTTCCTGTAACCGCTGTCTTCAAGGGGGGGATGGCATTGTGCGTCTTCCCCACGTTAATGAGTGAATGCGTGAATCGAGCTAATCTATATAAACCGTTTTTGATGCGAATTTCACGTTTAAGAGAAGCGGGAATGTTGTTTTTCCACGGCTGGGGTTGTAATGAAATTTTCACTGTGGCAGATTCGTGAGCAGACTGAATATCACAAGTTAGCTTGAGTACGGCTTCCTCGAGCTGTTCCGGTGTGTTAATTTTCGGAATTGGATCGGATTTCAGGAGAAGAGATTGGTAGTTTTCCAGTCGGTCTTTTTCCTGAATCTTGTTAGTGGGACTTGAGTGGTGGCACAGTTTCCGAGTCTGAGAAGGACCGGACGATGATCAGAGTCTAGTTCGTCAAGGACTTGAACTTCGGAATGGCGATTTACGTCTTGAAGAATAAAAAAATTAAGGACTCTTGCTGCGCCTTGAGAAACTGTACTAGAGTGATGGGTGGGTTCATCTGGCAGGGCAAGACCGTAGCCCAGATCTGCACTTAGAGCTACGATGGCGTTACCTGCGGGATTCGCTCTGAAACACCCCCAGGTGGAAGTTAAAGAAACAGGTAAACGTTGCCGCTTAGGCGGCGACCTTTGGGAAAAGACGAGCAAGTTGGTGAGCCAGGATGATCACTTGCAGGAAAGCCTGCGGGTCACTAGATGCCTGCATTGAGGAGTTAAAGTCCGGTGAATTGGTTGGAGCAGGACTTTGAGTTGGAGCAGGCTGGGTGGAGCTGGCTAATTTTTGGGCTAGCTTCCTGCCACCTTGGTTATTCCATGCAGAACCTTGTGGAGGCCTGGATTCGGTCGGAATTTTTGGTTTTTTTGGAGCAGGACGGCAGTTGCAATCGGTGAAGTTTGCGGTATGAATTTCACCGCAATTGCTGCACTTTGGAGGTGCTTCTGGGATTTTGGTACAGGATTTAGTGTCGTGATGCCCGGCACATTTGACGCACCGTGGGGGGGCTCGGCAAAATGAGCTGGAATGCCCGAAAAGCTGGCAGTTGAAGCACTGCACTGGCTGGCTGTTTCCTCTCTGAACCTCGACCTTCACTGTGATGACGCCGAGTTTGGTCATATATATGATCTGTCGCTCTTCACGAAGGACAACTGCCAGAACAATTGGTAGTTTTATCCCGGATTTTAATTTTCATCTTTGCACAAATTTGGGATGGAAGCCTTGATCAAAGAGAAGTTCACGTATCTCGTCAATGCAGAGTGATTCTGGGATGTTTCTTATTATTACCCGGAATGTTCTCTCCTCCGGATGACAGAAGGAACGGTAAGGATAATTCCTTTCCTCGAGCATGGTGGTGAGTTTTCGGTAATCGTCGCTTGTGGCGACGAATAAGAAAATGCCCTCCTTTTTGTTTTGGGTTGCACATTGATTGTGCCTTAGTAATTCTAATGAGCTCCATGAACCTCTTCTTGTCACGGAGCACTATAGGCGGAATTTTTTCCTTTGGGGGAGTTTGAGAAACAGTCGCCGAAACGGTTAGCACTGTTTTTGCTGTGGAAGTTAAGGTTTGTTTAGTGGCCTGGCTACTTACCTGTGCAGGCTGGGTTGGTCTTGTGGTAACTTGTTTCAGTAGTAGCTGTGGGGCCGTCGTGGTGGTCGGCTTGTTTTGTACTGGTCTGGTGACAAATTTTGTAATCGAAGTCTGTATGTTAACCTTGGCTTTCGATTGGGTAGATTGAATGGCCGGCTTGGCTACCGGATTGGGTTGTGATTTGGAAGCAGTTGCCTGTTTCCCCTTGTTGCCGGCCTTCGGCAGCTGGCTTTCCTGAGGTGGAGTGTTGGACCCTCTCTTCTTTTTTCCACCAAGGTGAAACCGTCGTCTGGGTCTTCAGTTTGGCCTGACCGTTGTGCCGGTCTAACTGGTGTCTGGGTCTGGTTTTCTGTGGCAGCGGGAATCTTTATTTCCATGGCATCTTTTTGATACTTCATGAAGTCTGTTATTGTAGCAGTGAGAATTTTGATTTCTCCTTTAAGATCTTCGGAAGCCTTTTCGCTCTTTTCCAGCTTTTCCGTCTGCTTATTCAGTGCGTCTGTTTGTGCTTGAGTGAACATTTTCACTTCAGCTATCTGCTTTCGCAGGTCTTCATTCTGTCTTCTTAAATCTTCTATGAGCAATTCTCAGCTGTCTTCAAAAGATGACCCATTAAAATTAGGAAAGCTGGGATAATGGTCAGGAGGCGACATCGGCTCTGAAGTACATAACGCCATTGCCTTGTCTGTAAATGCGCCTTTTCGGCGCTTACAGACGCTTTTTTGAAGTAGGCACTGGTGGAAACGTGATAACGGATCGACCGTCTCAGAGAAAGTTTCGGGTAATTCTCGGAAGCGCAGGTAGGTTCGGCGGACCGGACACGACCGTTCTCTTCGAGAGCTAGAACGGAACTGTGATTCTCAAAAGTGTTGTGTATCCAATGTATGTGTGGCAATACGAAAAAAAAAACAGACGTCGTTCTCCTTGGAAGAAACAACCTAAGTTAGCTAGATTAAGAATGTATGTGTGACTTAGCATTGCTTTTACCTGGTACGTATACAATTATTTATATAGAGTATTTGATTCATATAGATTATTATTTACAGGAATACAACAGAATAAATCATAAAAATATAATCAATATGTGTCCAAATTGGGTGATGGCAAAATTACATTGAAGGTAAATGTGATTATACTACATGAAAAGTTTTTGTTACCCTTTAGAAAGTTGCTTGTAAGTGCCATCAGTTAAAAACTTAATTATTTTTAACGGGTTCATTTACTTGAAACAAATGTATATTGGTTAAGATAATTATTAGTAATTAATATTTTGGCTTAAGGCTCCTTAACCGAGACAAACTTTTCATGAGATGAGTTTCTCTTCAAGATATTATCAAAGATGAAGGTATTCTATTAAGTAGCATAGATCTAACACGAAACGAACCTTTTGGATGATTTCCACTAAATATCATAGAGATCGATTTGAAGAATATATAGTTAGCCGTTTTCTAGGTTAGTACGGCAGGAAACTTGGTAGAGAATGCTTGGAGATATTCAAGATACCAAAAATAGCGCATTGGTTGAGAGCTTTGTGATGGATACTGTACTGGTTCATCTAAATTAACACTAATTGCTTCATAGACCTAATTTTGTAACTATGTTAATATTTATATGAAATTTTTTAAAATATATTTGTATTGTTTATATTATATGCTTGCATGTATTCTACTTTCTTTTACTGTAAATAGGCCATTATTGCGAAAGATTGGTGCAACATATATTAACCAAAATATTTTCCATCATTTTCTATATATTTTTCCCTCCTTTCTGGCAACATGGCGAGAGCGCGTCGTAAGAACGAATTGTTGATAATTAGAAGGCGCTCTGTCTAATGGTTATGCTGGGCATGGCAGAGTCTTCTCATTTGCGCTATAGTAATATACTCTTCACAACTTTTACAAGGTATGACAGAGTGTTTTATGCAAGAGGATGACTTTGCTTCTGGTAATCGCTATTTTTGGTACTTTTCCAAAAATACGTCGTTTAATTTGTTTAATTAACGTCTTTAGACATCTGCAGTTATATATATCGCTAACCAAATACGTGCCATAATAACTAATATTAATAAAAGTTAATAAGTTAGTATTTGTTTATTGATTTAATGTACTTTGTAAAACAAAGTATTAAAAATTTAAAAGTGTATTTTAATCGGTAATAATACTAATATCGCGGTACATTTTTGCACGATATACTCCCAGATGTTCACAATATATATTTTAAATAAATAATTGATAATTTGGTAGGGTTGTATGTGCTTATCAATGACGTTCAATATTTCATAGAAAGGTGAATTAAAGTTTCATCATGCCCGGAGAAATGTGGTTCAGTTATGATTGGATGACAAGCAAGCTGATTTATGACTGACCTGGAATGGAAGGGTAATTAACGATCCATTCCATTAGGTATTAATGTCCAATCCAACACCTCAACTACCGAGCTCCCTTATTTCTTTCTCACACTCATTCGTACTCTCTCTCTCTCTCTCTCTCTCTCACTCTTTATACTCTTAAAAGGTATTTTAGGCGACCGAAGGAAAACCGTTAGTCATCGTCCTCTAAAGATTGATATTAATACTCGACACAAATCAATAAATCCAATTAAAGTGAAAGGACTATTGGAATTGTCACGCTTAAGATGGATAAGTTTTGTAACTTCTATAAAATAAGACTAATGTTGAAATGCATTAACTCTTGGAGATTTAGAATATGTAATAATACAATTAAATATGTAAAATGTCATATTTTCTTAATCATATTATGTTAAATCTCATAAGCCTAAATTATTATTACCGTTATATAATGCATGAATTACGAAATTAATATTGAATAATAAATATCGGTAATAATGTATCTGGCCTGACTTAAACTTTTAATTTATTCTTTCTATTCTTTTTATCTTTTTATTAGTTTCTTTTTATAGTATAAGTTTTCTTCATATAAGTGTTTTTTAATTAATAAACTAATATATTTACATAATATTGTGGCTGATAAGAATAATTAATAAGAACAATATGAACAATATTGTACTAGCGGTGATATTGAGAGTGATATTATAATGAATTAGAATTGTACGTGCTCATATATTCATCGTTATACGTGCTTGCATGTACTTTGACCAGCGATATTATATTGTGAAAATACAAAATATAGTCTATTCAAAGTTTTTTTGCATATACGTCATCAATATGTTTAATATATTGCTTACTGCAATTTGTAAATTCGTTTCAGAATCAGAGAAAATTTTCCTTCTCATTTTATTCTGGTTAAAAAGAGACATAATGCTGTCTGATAAGTTCGAACGTGAAACCGAACTAGTCTGCTAAAATCGTCGGGTTGTCAAAAGTATGCCAAATTACTCAATATATTATAATTAGGGGTTATAAACCGGCAAACGTTGTTTTAAGGGTTTGTTTTAATAAATTTCAAATCACCGCTATTTTTGTTGGAAATATTCTTTAGCGTGTTGCAGTTGTACTGAATATTAATACGGGCACAGTCTCTATTATACCTCAAAAAATAAAAAAAAACAATATAACCTTAAATTCACTAACCGTACCGAAATCGTCTTTATGCGAAACGGGTGATGAATCAAGATCAGCTTAATGTTAGCTGTATCAGAGTTCAAATAAAAGAAATGTATAAAAACAGAAAGTAGTTTTTTCAATCGAAACATAATTTAATACATTTATTTTAGAGAAAATTCTTAGTCTTTAAAGTACCCACAAAAAGCTGAAAGATATATAGCTATTTAAAGGATGTTGAATATCCCTTCATTGACTGTTGGGTAATATAGGACTTAAAGGGTGTAAAGATAACCCACGAATGGGTTTAATAGAACTTGCAAACATTGCTTTTAATAGAATATAATTTCTGAAAACTTAACAAAATCAAGGAAGAATTATCATATCAATTTAGATGAGACGACCACAACACCTTCGGTTTGGACAGATTAGAAATTGACAGTTTAGTGATTGACTAGGACAGTGATGAGAGTGGAAAGAACTAAAAGTAGGCACATAATTAATAAAATATAACTGTAGAAAATGAAACTGTAACTGTAGGGCGTGAAAGATTTATGTCCATAGATATGATTGTAATTGTTCATAATTAAACATGAGCATTAGGTTAGAATGTATGAGGAGAGAATGAATACTAACTATTTTGTAGATATTGTAAATGCATTAGGAAAAATTCAGTGATTAATTGTATCAACAATGGTGTACGCAGCCAGTAGCAGAAGAAATAAAAAATACAGTGATATCAAGATGACTTGACAAGTAAACACACCATCGAAGGAAACAAGAACTAAACGTAAAATGTTAAATATGCTCTCTATTGAAAGTAAAATACATTACTTTGATAGATAATTGTTAATTAGGTGGATTAGGCCTCCAGGGGGATACCACTACATAAAAAACGCGCTCAGAACTCTACCTCATGGGTGGTATGGAAAAGAGGTAAATGTAAATATAATAAAATAACTCTAACCTACAAACTATTATACTTGTGTTATTAATCGTAGTTTTAAATCATTCGATAATATATGCATTATATGTAGTATAATGTTAAAATAAACTGTAAAAAATAAACTAAAAGCAAGTTAATAGATAATGTTATTAAAAATTATAACATTTCTGTTTAATTATTTTATATAGATTAACATTTTGTTGTCAAAGCTAAATTGAACTAAAGAAAGAAACATTGCGGCGTTTTGGCGTCACAAATTTAGATGACGTATATAACTTTGAATATACTATATATATCGAACAGTCAGGCTTAACTGTTAAATGCGATAGATTTAACATTCCTCACATAGACATTCATTATTTGTTGTCATGTTGTTTGATTTGAAGAAATCTGCTGCGAAAACCTATCAAACACTTTTAGAAACTTATGGTGGTGATACTACATAATCAAATTGTCAGTTTAAGCTCCAATATTATTTAATTTTTATAAATTATTGCAACGAAGATTCAGCTCAAAAACAGTTGACGAACCAGTCACATCGACACTGAAGTGGATTATTCATTGCTGTAGATTGCTTTGAATGTGGTGATATTAGCAAGATGAAATGTATTGCGAGTTGGGGAAAACCGAATGAAAATATTGTGAAAAATGAAAAATGACGTGTTGTTGCAAACCAGACCTGCAATAACGAGAAACAAACGCAATGTTTTTCCTGCATCTGATCCTTTTGCTTGACAATGCTCGGTCACACGTTTCAAAAGCTGTAAGTATATACTATTATAGGTCGAATTGAAAAATTTGCCGCTGACTATACTAGATACTCATCAGACATAGCGCTTTATGATTACCACTTGTTCGGATCGATGCAACATAGTTTGACAGGTATACATTTGTGAAATGTTGGAAAGTTGTAAATATTGCTCTATGAATGAATATAGAAATTTGTGAAAAAACTGTAGAGAATAATTGAAAATATTTTGATTGATGCATACAGCAATTTTTCTCAAAAATGTCTTTTTAAAGTAAAAAAAAATGATCAGGATACATGCAAACACCTAATATACTAAAATAAAAAAATATTATATAAAATAAATACTAACATATTATTGATGGTTTTGATCATTTGTTCTTGTTTCTTTTATGTTTCATTTATTTTTTGTGTTAATGCAATTGACTATTAAATTTAAGAATTAAAGTATCAAAAAAATGGATATTTTACTTTCGGACAGTTGTTAAACGCGGTCCATCTATAACAGTTGATAGAAAGTGAAAAATAAAGGGTTGTACGGATCTGGGCAGTAAAAGTTCGATTGATGCTTTTTTTAGAGGGTGAAGTAACAGGGCTTCGCCCTTTTGTAGGTTTACATCGAGTTTTGTAACAATTTGGTTGGCACCCGACCGTTGCCGCAATAAATTAGGATCGAGTCAAACCATTTTCTCGTTTTTCGGCGAATTTATATGGGAACTCGTCGTCCATAAATCTCCGCATTTGAATAATGGTCGTCGAAAAATTGGATTTAGTCCAAATGGAAAATCCGTACGTTTGGAAAGTTTTAGCGGGGCTTCGGCAGCAGGTCCTGCCTCGTCGTTCCCTCTCTCTCCCCCCACACAAAACTGTTCGACTTAAACCTCCCTCGCCTGCTCCTGTCTGTCGAACGGAAACGGCAAACCAATCAAAGCTTTTTCCTTTTTTACCCGTCCAGAAATATTGCATGAATAATGTCCAATCTCTTGTAATTTTTATTATCGATGAATGGAGATTACTGGTATGAATAAACTGGTCATCTGTTGACCAGTTAAACGTACTCCAGTGAGTAATTCGAAAAATATATGCTTCCTTTTTTGTTTTAGGAAAAATTATGATTGAGTACTTGTTTAATAATTAGAACTAATATATTTTAATAATTATAAGATATATTAAATATAAAATCAAGCATCAATTAGTATTTAAAATATAAAAGCAACATTAATCCTACTTTATTTTTAAAATATTAACTAATGAATAATAATAATAATAATAAATCATTATTATCTATGAGTTATGATTTAATCTTAGAGATATCTTTGTATACAGGAATTGTGATATATTATTCTTCTATATTATTATTTATATTTAAATTCTTTAAACATAATTTTACATATTTGAATTATTTTTAAAGATACATATTTTGGAGTCTCCTTTTTACTAACTAGGCTACGGTTTATTTGGATTGGACCCACTGTTTAGCTACCTTCGAATCGCGGTCCTATTAACTGAACAGTAACTTATCCAGTATGGGCTATCCCAGAAAATATTCGCCCGATGATTTTACTGTATAGTTGGTCCTTCTTAGGTTTTACACTGTTACAACAATCATAAACATAAAGCATATCAATACCTTGGCGGAATTCAAGGTCACAACTATTGACGAAGTAGGTGGAACGTTCGTAACATATATATATATATATATATATATATATATATATAAATATTACATAATGTTAAATTTTAGCCAAATCGGCATATGTTTTTTGCCGCTAAAGGTTGAAACCAGATTTTAGTAAGAAACCATTATGGACGTTCAAAAAAACTTCGGTACGCCTTGTTTCAGTGACATTATAATTCATTTATAAACATCAGAAATAGAATGAGAAACATTGTCGAATTATGCTTT
This sequence comes from Rhynchophorus ferrugineus, assembly GCF_030347505.1. NCBI lineage: Eukaryota > Metazoa > Arthropoda > Insecta > Coleoptera > Curculionidae > Rhynchophorus > Rhynchophorus ferrugineus. Next base: position 53,214,043 of record NW_027472581.1, on the reverse strand, counting down.
TTGTGAATAAAACTGAATAAGGCTTTCATTTCATAATTATCTTAATGATTTCTTTGAGCAGCGTTGTTTGTTATTTCTTTAAATATGATTACGTAATATCTCAGTAATGTTATTAAAAATTACAACATAAAAACACTTGTTTATTAATGAGTAATAATTACATAGTTCTAAATTACTAAAAAACTAAGGACTTTCGCGGTAAAATCTTTAAGTTTCATCAAATTGTTTACACCAATATTTACGTGAAGACTAGAACTGTGCTCTGTTTTTGTACTAACACTACACTAAACCAACTCAAAAGGCTTAGTCCCTGATCCGTGATCTGAAAAATCTTCCTCAATATTTTAATCTGAAGTCTGCTTAATGGTGTTCATTTCCATATCCCCATGAAAATAACAATTTCTGAAATACCACGACACATTCTTCAATAGTTTGTTCTAAAATTTCTTCCAAATAGTCAATTGTTTTTCCTTCTCCTTTATACGAGGGTCACTATTTATATTTCGGGAGTAGGAAAAAACAAATAGTTAAGCTGCGAATATATTTTTTTCAAAGTACTCGCCAAGATGATCGATACACTTTTGCATACGCTTAAACGAATTTTCAAAGCATTTATTCCATTCCGAATGAGGTATCGTCAAAACATGATCTTTGAACGCTTCAATAGCTTCTTCGGGCGATGAAAAAACAAAAAGAAATCATTGGGGACATTCAAATCAGGGCAGTACCGCGGATGGCCCATCAATTCGATGTTTTGAGTGCTCAAATAGTCTCTTGTTTGAGCCGATGTCTGAGAGCTTGCATGGTTATAATAAAGAACTTAACCGAAGATTTCTGGCAAACATATGGTTGTGTCCCAATCAGAATTTACTGCTCTACGATCCTCTAGAGACACTCTTGCAATATAACTAGTTGTCCCGAAGAAACAGGCCACCATTTTCTTTGAAGTGCTTCGTGCCCGAACAACTTTTGTTGAATTTAGTTTATCTTGGAACACCCAGACAGTCGACCGCTACTTACTTTCGGGCTCATACGCTCGGCTTTCGCACAGCTAAGTGTTCATGTAAAATCGCATATATGCTGGTAGAACTAATGTTTAGGGATGCCTCAATCTCATAATAGGTGACACGACGATCTTGCTTAATCATTTCGCATACAGTATTGATGTTTTTTGGCACAACAGCTGATTTTGGACGACCTTCACGAAACCCGTCGGACAGCGAACTACGACCACGATTGAATTCATTAAACCAGATATACATGGTGGTTTTTGATTGAGCTGCATCGCCAAAAGTCAAACTAAATTGATGACTCTTGTTGTGATAATTCACGTCGAACATCGTAAAAAATCATTGCACGAAAATGTTCACGATTCTGTTACATTTTTTGCCCAGATATCCATAGAAAAAATAGAAATTTCACGGTATAGGCCTTCACCTTGGGGAAATGTTTGGTTTAGTTCAATCAACTGTAGCGCTGCGATCGCAAATTGTGATTGGCTAGTTTAAATTCCTGGTGCCGCCACTAACTAATTGGTCATGAAATGAAATGAAATGAAATTTTCGTTTTACGTTGTGCATATTTTCTGTTTTACATTAATTATTATGACAATGCGTCAGTGTAGTAAAAGATGTAGTGTACCGGGGTAAAATTCTACTACGGAAATTAGACATCGTTTCCCAAAGAATGATCTCGCTCCTTTCCAAAAATGGGTTGATCAAGTAAATAGTAGTAAGTTACCTGGATAAACCAGAATGTAAATATATCAACGTCATGGTGTTTGTTATGGGCATTTTAGTGAAAAATTTAGAATTATCCTTCCTTCACGAACAGGTATTTGGGTAAATTCATATCCATCATTGGTTTTATCAGGTACATATAAAATTATCTATCTACTACATGTCTGTTTATATATTGTTTGTTTACAGAAATTCAAAACCTTATGAAGATGTTAGTAGTAATAAAATTCAATTAATCTACGAAGTTGTTCGTATGCTGTCAGTGTGATGTCTCTACATAAAGAAGTCTTACAAGAAGGTAACAATTAATATAACTGGATAATTAGTAGTAATAAATACTACTTTTAATTGTAAAATATCCCTAAAATATTTGCAATACTTTAACTTTTTAGAACAAACAGTGTTCAATCATTTTATAGTAGAGGAATTATATATTTAAATTTGATTGCCTTGTTAAGAAAATATTTTTTATGGTGCCATCAATAAATTGAATTGCTACTTTTAGGGGATTTATTACCTTAAAGAAATCTATTTTGTCTAAATTTACAAATAACTACATTTGTTTAACAAATCTTAACCCAGATTGCTTAAAGAATTTTGTTGGATCTATTAGAGGTCATGGAGGTAGAAACAGCATCCTTCCCCTAGTATGTTCGAGAAATTTTTAAAAGGGCTCATAACTTCAATTTTTTCACATCATTCTCCCGGAGAAAATTGGGAAGAAGATGAACATGTTAGATAACTTATATTCTTTTTTAACGGGAGATCTAGTACCACTTGAGGTTGTTAAATCACCAGTTGAGTCTATATTTTCAGTTCCAGAGAATTTTGCTCTGAGGAAAACGAGTCTAATATTGTATTTTAGTCTTATTTCAGGCTATTTAACAAAACTTCTGAAAAAGAGACAACATGCAATATTTGTCTATATTTTATATTAAGTAGTTCCACAGATTAAATACTCTAAAATCTAAATATTTTTGAAAAACACATAAATTTTTAGTGTTTCAACTGTCCAATCGATAATGATTTTCAAGACCAAATTTTAAGTTATTATGAGGTGTGATTGTATTTTTGGTTTAATGAAGTTAATGCGATATCAACAGGGAAGGATTTAAAGTTTACCTTCAATATATCAACATAAGTTAGAACTCTAATAGATCCCATAAAATTGAGGGCACTAAACATATATGGGAAGGCGTTATAGAAGAATTATAGATATTTCAATATTGCCTAGAATAGAGTTCATAATTGTTTTTTTTTGCTTTTTGTTTATATATATTTATATTATTTACACTTATGTATATTTGTAGAGGATTTTATTTTAATAAATTAATTTTAAAATTTAAATTTGATTTTTATTTAAATACTATTGGCCAATAAATGTGACGACACAAAATAATCAGGGGAAATGGCAGACCAATCAAAGCAAAGTATTTTCCTTACAGGTTTCTACATAACTATTTTAAACTAACCAATCAAATTCGCGTTGTCAGCGCCGCCAATGATTGGACTAAGCGAAACTTTGCCCCACTATTTACCATTGCAGTTGCACACCCCTGCAGATATCGTATATCGTCAAAAATGTCAAACTTTACGATGGAACCGTCAGATAGACTCACATGACAACAGTGTTGCCAATTCCCGAAATATAAATAGTGACTCTCATATGGGCTTTTTTCCAGCGTTTTTACAATGTTATTCTTAAATATTTTGCTGTATTAGCATATAGTAGTTGGATATTATTCAATTGATTGATTAAATATTGCTTTGTCTAATTGTTAATTTTGTTTAGTGACGTCTTGCAATTTAATATAATAAATAAACAATGAATGAAATATAACTTTTTAACAATTCTGCAAACTGTCTGGGTAACATCTTGCTTAATTTAAATTTAAGCTTCTCATGCCTCCTTACGAAAAATCTGCTCTAGATCTAGAAAATTGACAGAACAAACTCCCCTTTCTTCATATAACAGTTATACCCGTAAATCTACGAATTGACACTATAGTTCAGTCTTTTCCTCACAAGCCAAATTAATGTGCTGGAATTATGTTGCTATCCTCTGTTAGTGGCATTAATTTTTTCAAATTAAAAGAGATTTTAAATTTAATTAGAAATTTGTTGAATAATTTGAAAATTACCCACTATAAGAAGACGAGCTGTATGATGAGATTTTATTTGGCGACTTTCCGTGTTAGGTATAAGGTAAAAGGAGCTTCAATTAAGTATTTATTGTAAGTTTTCTCAAAGCATTCCTAACACTGTCTAAGTACTCTTAATACTTTCACCGTCATTCGGGTGAAAAATCATTTCGAGGTGTTCGACATGTTCTAACCTTTTGTGTATTACTTTTTGCGTATGTCCAACTTTTTAGTTGCTATGTTCTGTAATATCGGTTTAGTTGAATATTTGGTTGCCTTCTAAAGCCAATGATCAGCAGGCCGTTTGATTTAACTCTCTGGACTATTTGTTTGAGTGTGGCCTTATGCCATTGTTTAGTCTAGTTTTATCTATTGAAAATATGAAATCTGGTTTGATACTATATTTTGTTGCGATGAATCTTTTTATTCTACAAATGAAATTCTTTTCACAATTATTTTTATAACTAAAATAAGTTTAAATTTTATTATTTTACTAATTCGGAAGAGATAATCCATTACAAAAACTGATGCTAGAGTGCCGAGATACCACAATGAGGATAGTTCCTTCGTCTCATTCAGGATTATGGGGTAAAATTAAGTAAAGGCTCTCTTGATTTTTATTCAAGGCATTCATTAATCTAATTTATTGGGGTATAGATTTCTGTGAACTAACCTAGTTTGCTGGAATTAAAAAGCTCGCAGTTAAGAGTGTACGACCACCAAATTGATTATTGATTTGATTAAGTAGTTTATTTGCTCATCCATGGGCATTGTAATAAAATCAGAAGATTATCAATAGCAAACTGGACTGCCCAGTCAGGATAAAAATACCTTAATCATTTTGCTCGTTTTTTCAAGATGGAATGTTATACAATACTCTGTATTAATTAAAACAATAAAAAATAATATGCTTATTATGAGATTATAAAGCTTCTGCCTTTATTGTTTTTATAATTGTGTGTTAATAAAATCAAATTAGTTAGTTGAAAGTACGAAATATGATGTTTCAAAATAAATCTACTGTTTGTTTTCGCATAGGATACACTTAAAGATACTTGTTTGTTGTTCCGTTTAATGAGCGGATATAACGTTTAATTGATATTCAAATTACTGGTAAGTCTACGTCCAAAAGGCGGAAAATCAGATTTTAATTAGTGTTGATTTAATTCGGCAATTAAACTTGATTTTTTTAAAATAATTGCCAGTCGGTCAGGAAACGATGAATGGCTCGTTTTTAAAATAGCTTTTTTTTTGTTTTAAACGCTGACCATTTATGTAAATCTGTTTGCGAATCGGATGGAATAGTTAATGGATTAACGCCGGGTATTGCATGTGTAAAAATAGAAGACAATGAATAACCTTGTCGTTAATTTATATTTTTTGTTGTTTAATTGTATAATTATATAAAACCATTTACCAAAAATACATTAAAATTGATTGTACTGATAAATAATAATTTTTCAGGAACTTAAATTGTTTGTGTATTTATGTGATAATAATGTTGAGTTTTGTAGTAAGGCTTAGTAGCTATGGTGGTTAAGGTGACTCGTCTAGTGCAGTGTTAGTCCCCTGTTTGGATACTGCAGGGCATGTATATGTTTCATACTTGTGATTGTAGATGTCAGCTAGACTGTTTCTAGACAAGAATCTAAAATCTGACAAGGAATGGTCATCTCAGACACCCCAGTAACCAGGCTGGGTAAGACCAGGTGTCTTCTGTAATGGAGATGTTGGACTATTGATCAGTCGGTAGGATTGATAATAAGATAATATTGACAATGGGGTTTGTGATTGCTTGATTTTGATGTGATAGATTTAATCATTTTTTAATAGTACTATTGGTATTTAATATTTATAGTAATATTAATGACGGGAAATTATGTTGTGAGAACTAATTTTATAATTTCTTCTTTGTTTTGGAAACAAAAAATCTTTTAACAATGGAATAAAAAGTAATTGATATTGCAAGTGATTAATTAATTTATTCTTCTTTATTAACTGTCACTTTTCTGGCACCATCATGATTTCATCGTTGTAGAACTTATATTGTGAGAAATAATTGTACAATTTTTTGTTTGTTTTGTAAATAATGTTTTAATGATGCAATAAAAAGAAAATGCTATAGTAGGTGATTAATTAGCCTCTTGTTTTTTATTATCTTTTGTGACTTTTCTAGCACCACCATGATTGCGTCATTGTAGATCTTCGTCGTTATATCAAGTCGTCGTAAGTAATGAATGGTCAATGAAATAAATAAGTTGATAAGGCCTAATAGATTTTAACATGAAATACTAAATATTTTTATTTGTAATAGTTCACAATTGCATAAAATACCATACTTTAGTTATTCAGTGTTTACACACTGTAATAATGGAAAGAAAAAAAATAGCTTCTTTACACTCATTACTTTTGTTGCTTGATTTGAAGAAATCTTCCGCCGACGCCCATTAAACATATTTAGAATCTTCTGATGATGCTGCGGGGTTATATTCCAATGATCGTATTCCTATTATTCCAAGTTGTGCTTTTTATGTCATTGAATCACGACGTCCATGGAAAAGAACAATAACAATGCTTAGTAGCTTGGGATTAATCTTGATGCAAAACTTCGTTGGAGGTGATACATCAAAAAAAACAACAAAAAAAAAGAAAAAAACTGGAATTAAAATTCAAAAAATTAATTGGTTTTTTGGAAAAAAATTTAAATTATCCATATAGCAGCCGTTATTTCTGCTATACAAGTAGATACTAATCCATATGGATCCACGGAATTCAGCAATGGGGATGGTTTGCGAAAATTAATATTATAAATAAAAGATGATAAAATTATTTTAGAATAAAGTTACTTACACCGAGACCTGGATTCGCACTGTTCGCAACAAGACATGAGGAAATACTCCACTCCTATATATATACCGTGCTGTAACTCTTGGAGAACACTGAACTAGGACGCAGGCACAAGATAACCAAACTGTATGATCTTGTGTAGTTGTGTAGTGAAGTGCGTTAAATAAACACTGAAAACTGTTACTAACCTTTATTTCATTTTATTAGGGACTTCCTAGATAAGTACCTAGTTTTAATAATATATTAATAATTAAAAAATTGGTAAAGAACGGCTTGGAGGACCAATATTCGAAGACAATTAATTACAAAGTTTATTAGACGAAACCTGGTTCAAAGTCCCAAATAATTTTCACATAAGCTGTATTTAGCAGTTGATGAATCAACTGTTTTCAGATGTTTATATGCATGGGAAAGATCCAAAAGATTAATTACCAGAATAATCGAATATTTAGGTTTCTTGTCATGCAAAAATAAGAGTTTTCCCTTGCGTATTGTGCAGAATCATGGGTCAGTCCAAGAGTCCAAGAGCACAAGACCAGCAGTAATAAGTAACAGATGCAAAGTCCTCTAAAATGGTTACAGCTCAGCGCATTAATGATATATTTTGTTGCATTCAGCTCACATACCAGATACAGTACTTTCTGATTACGACTTGCTTAAATCAATGCACCATAGCTTCGTTGGCATGCGGTTTCGAGATGCTAAAGAACTGGTATTTTGACAGACAGTTGTGAAAAATTTGAATAAAATTACTAGATGTCTAAAGTAAACAACTAATCAGAGGACAATAAGAACATAATATTGTAATTCTTATATATGATAACTATTGTGTGCAATATTATTTGTAAGTTTTGGTATAATCAGTCTTAATCGTACTTTAACTTACATGTATTTTCTGCTATTTAGTTTTGTGTTTACATAATTGGAAAAGTAAATAGCTGCCAAATGAATAATTGACTACTGATAATGTTCCTAATACTAATTACATTGGAAACGAAATGTTTCTCTCTTGGTGATGCAAGTATAGTAGTCGTTTCTTATTAAGAAAATCGTTGATTTCTAGGTATGGATGTTTACGTTTGTTTACATAGTCGAGATTGAAAATTATGTATGTAGGCTAGAGACTTTCCAAAATGTTCTCATTGGTCACGTGGCCAAAGTCTAAGTATATGTACACCTAATGTTAATTTGAAAGTAACTTCAAGGGATTCAAAGTTCAACCCAGACGGCTACGCGCTAGGTTATAATTACATCTTACTTTTACTATTATTAATTTAACTATAGTTTCTGTTAACGATATATAGTTGCGATGTGTGAAATTTATCAGTTGCACTGTCATTATGTGACAAGATTCGACAAAGAAATGTTCACGTTTGCGGTTAAAGCGTTTACGTAGAATGATCGAAACTTCCGGCGATTACCATATGGTCGTCTGTTATTGTCGAGACAATTATTAAGCATTTAATGGAAATCATAACACAAATTCGTTACAAACAACAAAGCGGCAGCAACAGACCGTATAGACCGCTGCACGTTCGACCCTTTTCATGAAACTTGAAAAAATATATAAAATGGTAATTCTAGTAATTATTTACTTTATATGATATTTGTTGGTAGATGTGGCTTAGTTTTAGTCGCCTAGTTTAGTTCAATTTTACAAATCATTTTTAAGTACCTGATATAGTTGGATAACTTTAGATATTTAGGGAAATATTTATAAGGATATTATTAAAAATAAATCACAATATTATTTATTAAATATTTAGTTTAACTCCTAATTAATTACATCTAATTGGTAATTGTTAATTATAATTTGTACTTTAATACTTTGTACTTAAAAAAGATTGTTCCTTCGTTAAACTATTTTGTCTGTTTTTATTGTAATAGTTTTTATGTCCATCTAATATGTGATGTGTTAAAATGAAATGTGCTTCTGGACGTTTCTATGTTGTATTACCCTCATACCCTTATAATAAGGTCTAGTCGCCAAATTTTGTCCTTATGCGTTATTTTTTTTTACTAATTAATACTATCTAGCTTTAAAATCCCGAAACAAAAGTTAGTTACATCAGTTGATCACCAAAAAAATGGTGGTGAAACACCGCCCCCACAAGATATTTAAAAAAGGAAAGAACTGTTCAAGGTGAGTTTTTAACTAAAATATTTTTGGATTTTATTAAATATTTATGTGCTTGATTTATTGAAGGAATGTTTTGTCAAAGTGAACTTTATTACACATTTAAAACGATAGAAAAAGTCAAGTTATGACATGTGTTTTTTGTTGAATTGGTATTTATTGAAACATATGAAACATTCCTAATAATTCCAAGAATTCGTAATAATTTCTAATATATGGTCCAATATTCCTGGGGCAGCTTTGGAATTCGTTGACCAATGGTGAGTTGCTACTTACTACCAAGTTGGACTAGTATTTGGAATAGTCTATGCAAAAAAGCATTTGACTTAGCACATGTTCTTTCTTAGCCGATGCAAACAATACAACATCTTTGGTAAATGACGTCTCGTCACCTTCGGACTCCATGGAAAGGGTAATACCAACTACATCTACTTCATTATCATGATCAGAAAACTCTGCATTCTTACTTAGAGTACCAGCAGATGTTACGTTTATTCCAATTATTAAACCACCTTCAACATCAACTGGAGGGCAAAGCCATGATAGTCACGATCACCCCATAGAAAAGAATTATGGATGTATAAAAAAGGCGGAATGAAAAGGATGAGGGAATAGGAAGAGAAAAAATACACAGGAATGTAAAAAAGCCGAAAGAGTAGGAAACAATATAAATAAAGACAAGAGACAAAAGAAACATTTTTCTGACGAAGAAACATCTCATGATAACCAACTTGATTGCAAAGAAAATACCTAAATATATTTGTACAGCTTGTCTGAAAAATTAGAATTACTTAATCTATACCAATGATGACTACTAATGTATGATTAGATTATTATGACATTATTATTAAGTACTAATTTTATATAATTATTATGAATACGATTTAACTTCACGTAGTGATTATTGTGATGATAATATCGTCCTCGGGATGGAATTGGGTGCCCAAAAATTATTTTTAGATTTTGTATTTTGTTGATAAAACTATTTTTACTAAATGTGTAATTGAGTTAAGAAATTGTTGATTATTTTTAAGGATAAAGGAGTAATGTATCTAATGTTTAAATGTTTATTTATTTTTGCCTTTAATATTTTTACCTTACAATATTTTCTACAAAAAGGAGCAATTTTGGCTACTGTGCATAATTCGTGATTAGGAAAAGCTTATGTAACATATTTTCACGGTTAAACGTTTTTTGTAAAGGGATTTCTATAAAAAATCGTGTTTTAAAAGTGTTTTGAGTACTTTTATGAGCATGTGAATAATAATTAACTTTAAAGTTATATGAAATATTTTTACATACTCATACTTATTATATTTTTATCCTTTTACATAAATGCTGTAAAACTTTTAAGATTTTAGAAACAATTTAATTTTTTTACCTAATTAACATAAATGATTCATAAATGTTTTATGCAATCGCTTTGAAGTTGTATCAAGTGTTTCTTAGTCTAGTGTAGTAGAATTTGGATTAAGTGTACTGAAATTTTTTTTTTTTCTTAAGAAATAAGGAATCACTGCTAAGTAGCTAAAACATTGTTAATTCTAGACTATTGGAAATTTTAAACACTGAAGTTGTGTTGAATTGAAATAAATACCCCTGGTCTATGGATTATTAGATCGTCCAATAAGCTTATGGAAATGAACATTTGAGGTTAGATTTGAATTGTTTTGTTTATTGGGTATGTTCATGCCGTGTTTACCTATAACTTTATTTTTGTTGTTTTGAGATATTGGAAATTTAAATTCAATATATAGTGATGAGGCTGGGTTTTACAAGTGTGTATGTATTCTGGTAGCGTTTTCACAAAATTTGAATGCTAATCAGAGAAAAAAACGAGCTACTGACATTACAGAACAACTATATATGTTCTCAATTACCGAGTTGCCTAAATATTTTGCAACATTTAATTACAAATATAACAATATACACAATATATAATAATTAGTTTATAATTCATTGTAATTTTTCTTTATTTTTTAGTTTTACACAGGAACGAAGATCAGTAAGAAAGACCTACAACCCACTTAAAATTTGCAGATAAATCGATATAAATGCATATGTGGCAATACCAAAATTTAGAAGTAAAGCAGTCTAGATTGAAATTAAATTAGTAATCCAATTCAAATAACTTGTTAAACCTGATCGCTATTCAGTCCCCAAGTTTTTTCAAATGGAAAAGAGATAAGAGTAAGAGTAATACAAAAAATAATAGGCATTAAACATCATAAATTACAATACAACGCAAATACAATACAACCCACGTTGTTCGTACGTCCTAAGAGCTGATATTAGACCTAATTGAAGAATAAATGAAAATTAATTTTTTAACCAAATATTGGTTTGGAAATTATATAATAAACTATCTAGAAATTGGAATATAATCCTTGTAAAAATGTGCATCAAACTCTATCATAGTCGGGCTGCAATAAATTTAATAATATCATATATTTAGTGTTTTGTATACGAAATCAGGCTATGGAAGCAGAATAACTGGTACTTGTAACATGTACCTTGTAACAGTTGAAACATGTGATTTTATCAATAGTTTACAGCCTGATATGAGTGCCATGACATATGTTTTAAACATGTTGATTTATGTATAAAGAATGTGTAATTTATACGACCATTATACGACGAAGCATTGTTGCTGTTGCTAAGTTTACTAAAAGTGAACCAAAATACGAGTAAGGCAAGAAGATAGGTAGTTTAAAGATTTTCGTTGAAAAGTTAATTAGACCTTACGTACTAGATACTTAAATTTGCAACACTCTTATGAACTAAAAAGGAGATAATTACAGTTGAATGAAGTGAAGTGAATTTTATTTATATAAATATTATAATATACTGTAGTTATTATTTTTCATAAGGTATTACATTTTTGCATTTGCATTTGGTTTTCCTGGATTAGGAATCATAGTTATTTCAGCCACCTTCTACATTTATAGTCAGATATGTTGCAGTCAGAATTAAGCTTTTATTACGTTGATGATCTTAATTAGCGCTTTTCTTCGAAGTTACTTTATTATTTTACCGATAATAAAGTTAAAATCAGAAGCTTTTTTTTAGAATTGATTTTTTACCCCTTGCTGCCCAATGGCAGAGGGTAATGATTTAACGTGGTCCAGTGTATGGGGTTCAAACATTTTCTTGAGGTGGTCTGTAAATTCTGTAGTCTTCTCCTGATTATCTCTGTCACAGCTCCCATCCCCATTTTTTTTCGGAGACGTTTGCATGATAGGTCCTTTAAGTTTCTGATAGCTCTCCATGGCGAATATTCAGCTGTAGAATTATTAGCAAGTCCACACAGCAATTATATGGTGTCATTTTTGTATTAGTTTATCTTGCTGAGCCATGGAATAATGCCATTTCTTCCCTGCTCTACTTTTTTTTGATTATTCCATTTTTTTGATTATTCCTATTTATAGGGTATTTTGCAACGCTGTTTGCTAAATATCCTTGATCAACTTCTCTACCTTAAAATACGGTTCTTTTTCAGTCTTTATCCGGTCTTCTTTGATTTCTTCTTCTAATTTCACTACAAAATATATAAATAGGTTCTTCTATCAACCAAACATTGGCTTTAACACAATGTCTTACACTGACTCACTTAAAATCAGCACAATGGGTGAATGGTCTCAATTTAGTTCTGTATTTTCTTCAATTTGTATATAATTACTTTAAATATTTCTAATGATGTAGAAATACAGCAGGTCAGCAGGGATGTTATTTGGATTCGTTGGTCTATATGTGGGTTTACCAGTCGAAATAGTCTCACAATCATATACCTGAATAGTCTTTAACAGCTCTCTACCCTTGATTGAAATCAGTCTTATTCTCCAAAGTTCTCAGATTTTTAAAAATCAGTTAATGTCTTTCAAGTTTTGCACCGTGTTTTCGTGGGCTATATACTGGCTACTTTGTTGGTGCCATTTTTAGTTACAATATTCACAGCTTGGGTTGGGTTATTTTCTAATTTGAATTTAATTTCCTCAAAATGATGAAATTTTTCTTTTATTATTACCACACTTCCTTCATTTACTTTGTTTTATTATGTTATTTATAAGTCAATATTTTTGTGATTCTTTTTTACTGTTAACTTGCCCTGAAGGTGCATAGGAAGACTATTAAGTTAACTTAATAGTTAAGTGAATTTAATGACAGATAGATTAGTAATTTGTAAATGAAATTAGTACCAGTATTTTGCTGTACTGATTAATACAAATGTAATAAATGAAAATCTACATGGGGATGAAGAAGTTAGAGGGAGGAAAAAAAGGTTACCAGATAAAGCGGAGAAGACATAAAAGCAGAAACAGCCTGTCTTTCCCCCGTTGCTGCCATTAAGATTTAATCCCATGGGTGGGGGGTCGGTAGGGCGTCTGGCAGCAGCACGAAAAAAGTTTTTTTTCTCGCGATTCGATTACGTCCGTATGGTTCGGCTGGTTAGCGAAATTTAAAAAGTCCCAAACTAGTGTTTTAAAAGTTTAGCAAAGGGGCCAGCTTTAACAAATTATACTTCTTTTCGGAGGCTCGGGTCCTATAAAGGGCGCTCTCGACCACAGCTTTCTTAAAAGCTTTTTAGAGGAGAATTTTCGTAAATTTATTAGGCACCCGTTCTTTTCGACCACAAAAGCACAAAAGAAAAGAATATTTTAGAGATAGTTTAAATAGTATTTTTGCTATGCTGTTTTTCTTAGTTAAATACGTGCGAATCCATAATATCATTCATGTCCTATGTTGTTTCTGACTATATATTGGCTTTGTTATTAATAAATAGTTTGATATATCGAAATAATTACACAGATGTTTGTGCTGGTGTGAAATAGAATAACTCTAGGATTTGACAAATTTTTTTGGAAAGTTATTATTTTAGAAGTCAAAATTCTAACGTTATGCTTTTTATTTCACCAATTTCAAGTTTATGAAAATAGTTGGTTTTAGTCCCTACATCAATAAAATTGAATCACGTTAGACAAAAAGCCGAGCAGATTAGATTCAAAATTAAGATACTCCCAACAAGACTAATGTCCTGATAACTAATGCATCGTCTGCTATTGTAAATCTCAACGGGATCTAGTTGGAGCAAATGCAGGAGTTCAAGTACCTGGGATCAGTAAAAGAAGAAAAAGTTGACCGCCGAAATAATAAACCTAATCGGTCAAGCTGCAGTATCTTTTCCTTCTCTAAGATGGTGCATATGAAAGGGAAGAAGTATTACAACCAAGAGTAGATCCGCCTTTTTCGAATGCTTATCTTGCCAATCCTTCTGTATTGCTTCGAGACTAGGTCTCTTGTACAGTCTATGTACAATATATGAAATATTGTAGCCTTTCAAATACGATGCTTAAGGCAAATTCTATATATTTCTTTCCGAGATTTTATTAGAAATGAAGTCAGTCATTTAAAATATGAAAATCAGAGCGCAGTTGTCTAACAAATTGAGATATGAAGATTGCAATGCTTTGGACGTCTCTGTAGAATGAAATGTGAAGCAATTTCTCATAAACTTCTGTGGCGAAATCAACCTTTTGGATGGTACATACAGCGAACAGCTTCAAAAAAGACATGGGTTAAGGTAATAGGGAACGATTTGTAAAACGTGTAAGACTGAAACTTTCCTAGTGTTCCCTCCTAGTGTTCTTTCCTGTTTGTATTAAGTAAGTATTAATGGACTTTTATGGATATAGCTTCTAATTCTCTTTTTTGCAACGGATCATTTTATTTTCAAGGGGTCCACATAGTCATGTAAGTATTTGATGAAATTATCGATTGAACCACATGAAGCAAACAATTTTACAGAAAACAGTTATTCGTTTATGCTAATTTTTATCTGTGTCTTTCAGTTTGATTTGAATTATTCACTGGTAATCACGTAGAATAGTAATATAACCATCCATCAAGAATTGTTCTTAGTTTAGCGACATCTAAGTTTCAGAGATTTACCGGGAGAACTGATATTTATCCTGATGGAAATTTTTCGACGTCCCCATCTTAGCAAATCGAATACTTAATGTCAAATTTGATGTATTAATAATCTGTTAACAATCAACTTAAATTGTTGCGTTTGCTTTTCTGGGCATTATTGAGGTATACAATTGCAGTTGACCTGCCCGATAATAATAAGTATTTAGTTTTGAGTTTTTTTATCGCTTTCCTTAATTGGAAATCGAAAAAAAATATAAGAATGCTTAATCAAAATATTAATTTATGATGAAAAATCAATGCTAGTTTTACAACACACATTTCAGTAATACCAATGTACCTATTAGTATACCAATTAGCCTGTGTTCTTTTTAATTACTTAATTGTAATTATTCCTCAAATATCTAAGATTAGGTTTCCCTGCCATGTAATTATATGCTCCAAAATCTATTTTGGTAAAATCTAGTTTGGAAAATAATTTTCCGGGTATTAAAAGTAACATTTTAATAGTTATAATGCATGTGCTGAAGTGAGAAATAATATATATAAAAATTAATTTAAAAGTCAGCATCATTAAATCATTAAAATGGAAAACATTATACTCTCATTTGTATATTTAGTAATTAACCTTAAAAAAACTTTAATTGGAAGAAAAACCTATAAAAATATGTTAATATGAAACAGCAGCTAACATTAAATATATGTTGAAATATTTAGCAATAAAATGTTTTAACATTATTGTTAATTTATTAATTAACTTAGTCAAAAAAATTTATTAAATATTTAATAACCTTCTGTAATTTTAAATTTTGTGAACTGTTGTGTTGTTATTTATATGATAGTTATTTTTTTATCAACTAAATTTATCTGGATTCAACCTACTGCTTAACATGGAGTTTGAACTACAATCGTTGGTCAGTTAAAAACTGACTTCGAAAAAGGAGTTTCTATGTTCAGCTTAATTTTTTAATGTTTGTTCGCCGATTTCTCCGTCGAATTGTGGGTTGATTTTAAAATTTTTTTTCGAAAGAGTGCACCGAGGTGCTCCCATTGGAACCAAATCAGGATCTGTTGGTGGGAAGGCGGGGAAATCGAGGGAAACACTCAGTTTTCAAAGGCACGTACAAAATATTCAAATATTTTTTATCTAGAATAATCGGATGTTAATCGGATGAATATTGTAGAAAATTGTTTTTATGGTGTAGTGGTTAAAGCGTTTAGCTCCCAAACGGAGGTGGCGGGGACAATAACTGTTTGTTGTTTAGTTAGAACATTTGTCATATTACCTAGGCTATGTAGCGGACCCCAGGGCCTGAAGCGCTCCTTATATCAATCATTGTTTCTTTATTCCTATTTGTCTTCATACGAGTTGCACTTTTACTTGGTCTACCAATTCTAATATTATATAAAATAACTGCGTACTTTATTAACTAAATATCTAACCCTGAAAAGACAAAAATAAAGTATTTTTAACAAAAAAAATGAACAGACTTCAAAACATAAATTAGGAATACGGTCGGTCGGAGCCGAGCCCAAATATTACAAAAAATAATAATATAATTTTGTGACATATACAAAAATTAAATTACCAACAAATCAGTTCTAAATTAATATAACGGTTTGGGTTCGGCACCGACTTTAAAATAGTTATTTTTAAAGGTTTTTAATTATTAAAAAAAATTTAAGGCTAATTTTTAGAATTACTTCCTAGATGGAACATCGATTAGAAAAATGGTAGTTAGACGCAACAACATTTGAAGAAGTGTTTATAATAAAAATATTTTTGGTCTATGTAGACGAAAATTTGCAAATGCTGTCAAATTGAATTGGATTTGCAATTGATATTGATGGTTTGCCTCACTAACCTGCTATTTTCTGCACTTGATATTATTTATAGACTCATTTGTTGAGGAAGCAGCCTATTACAAATTAAAAAACCTCTCCGAAAATTTATGCGTTTCAATTAATAACGGCGCTAATTCATCCCATATTTCATTTCAAAAGATTTAGAAGCTTACAAAATATTAAAATATTGACATAGAACTATTATTAAAAATTATTATTATCTGCTCTGTCAATAAATAACATATGTTTCAACTCAAATTAATTTTTACCGAAATACATTGCTGAGGGAATAACACTACTATAATCTTTATATTATGTTTTTACATAATATAATATTTTATAGGATAGAACTGTTTTTACAGATTTTTCTAAATAATTATTTATTCTGATACAAAAACAATTTCATTATATACAGAATATCGATATAAATAATTTCCGTATGTTAATTATTTTTATCGATATAAATACTATCGACATAGATAGTAGAACTGAGAGAGTGTTATATTTAGGACATATGTTATATATCTAAACAATATTGTTATATATTAAAAAATAGTATTGTTATAGGTTATGCTTATATACGTGTATATTCCATTAATACTTTTTTGAAGATTTTAAAATCATTTAAATAACTACATATATAGGTATTTCAAGACAGATGGTATGCTTGAAGGTATTAAAGATTGATTAAAACTACTATAGAATATAAAAAAATATCTCACGTTAAAAATCCGTTTAGCATTTGTATAGGGCGCGTATGAAAGCTAGACTAGAGAGAAAGAGATAGAGCCGGATTTTATTTTGTAGAGTCATTGCGATAGATGAATTGCAAAGTTTTGAACTTTATAATGACCCTGTGGGGTTTGTAATATTTCCATCAATGTACAATGGTAAACTATAACAGAAGTGAGCTTAGAAAATGGGGAGGAAATGTCCGTTCATTCAGAACATTCAAACACCATGAAAAATAATTAATCGTGCTTCAACAACTGACTTTGTGCGTTGAAGAGTTTACGTTTCGCTTTTCAGGCATTTTTTGAAAGTCATACTCGCCTATTGTCGGTTTTTAACACTTTTACTATACTAATTAAATCGATTGTTCTTTTTAAATGGCGCGGACATTGTTGAACCTTTTTTTAGCTCTACATATATCACTTTGCCAACTTTTTTATAATATTTCAAATCTAAACTTCGAATAAATATAGATTATAAATCAGTATTATCTAGCGAGTCTCAATATTATATTAAAGTTTTTATAAATCAATATAATGTTTCTATAATCAAAGTAACTATTATATGCTAGGTTGACACTTAAAACGTTTAGAAGCAGAAGTAAATCTACCAACGGCAATATTCAAAATGTAGATGGAATCTCCGTTACACGAATCAAGTCACACGATGTGTGTCTTCACCACAGGTTTAACTACTTTGCCAATAATTGACATTTCAGAAATTTTATTACCTGATGGCGAGACAGTAATGGACGAATTCAGAATGGCAATGAAATAATTAAATTGTGGTAAGACCGCTGACGTCGGCCTAACGTGTTGCTCACATAAATTTGGCAAATGGAATGAGTGGCGTCAGCATGGAAAAAAGTTTAAGCTTGTATCCAATGCGATGTCTAAGGAAAATTTGATATGTTATTCTCCGATATTGTGTTAGAAATGAAGTAATTTGTTTAAGATGTGCATTTGAGTTAGTGCACAGTTAGACTTAGAAACACAGATTATAGTTTGGTTTGGAAAGGCTTGTCGAATTAAAAGTGAATGAATTCCCTACCGTCTTCTGTAGCGAAGTAGGGCTTTTGGATGAGAAACATAATAAATGATTTGAAAAATAGGATATTAAGAAGGTTCTCCGCCACTAAAAATATATTGGTTGAAAAGTAGATATTCCATCCGTTCTATATATCAAGATGATAAGTAAACTGCACAACCGTTATCCCTATATAAATTCTTTAAACATACTTACGATAATTTACATAAACTATTTTTATTTGATTTGTTTTGGTTAAGCGCGCATAATCTATCTACTTACCAAGCCACAGCACCAAACGAAAACAGCACTGAAACAATTAGTTACCAGATAAATAAATAATTTACTTAGTAAAATAAAATTACTTTCTATACTTTTCGTATTGACGTATACAAAATATTTACTTGTTAATAAGGTGTTGAGCAACCATTTGCAACATCAACTTTTCGCGGAATAGTTTTCGACAGAATGTTGTCCCATTCTTGTGTCAAAACATTCTCCAAATCCCTACTTTTTTCATTCTGCTCAAAAACTCTTCATAATTGTACAATTGTGTTGAGATCCGGCGATTGTGCTGGCTAGGGAAGATATTTGATGATATTCTCATGATTGTGATACTCCTCAATACAACAGTGAACAATTATCCATCCATCAAGTGTCCAAGTTTTATAATGCTTGTACTACTTCTTTCGCAGCTTAGCGTTGGTTTAAATACGCAATCGTAGCTTTCCATGAATGTTAGCTTGGTGGAACTGCCATCGTAATGTTTCTGTCCGGACAGTATAACAGGTTAATTGAAAAGTTCCCGGCTTACCACAGTGAAACATATTTTTTGGAAAAATTAGTTTTTTTTATTCAACATAATTCCCATCAAGACCCTCCAACTTTTCGATACCATTTTTCTAGTACGATTTGTCCTTTGCTTAAAAATAGACCTCAATTTCGGCGATCACCTCTACATTTGACGAAAATTTCTTCCCAGTGGGCATTCTTTTGAGATCTGAGAACAGTAAATAGTCGCTTGGGGCCAGATCTGGAGAATATGGTAGATGAGCAAGCGATTGGAAACCCAATTCATGGATTTTTGCAATGGTGTTCACTGACTTGTGACACGGTGCATTGTCTTGGTGAAGCAACACTTTCTTTTTCTTCAAATGCGGTCGTTTTTCGGCGATTTAGTCCTTTAAACGGTTCAATAATGCTATGTAACAGTTGCTGTTGACGGTCCTCCCATCTTCAAGGTAGTTAATGAAAACTATTCCATGCGCATCCTAAAATACAGACGCCATAACGTTGCCAGCCGACTGTTGCGTTTTCCCATGCTTTGGAACTAGTTTATCGTGCGCAGTCCACTCGGATGACTACCGATTGGACTTTGGAGTGAAATGATGGAGCCATGTTTCATACATTGTCACATATCGATGCAAAAACTCGGGTTTATTATGCTTGATCTCTTTCAAAGACTGCTCCGAATCATCAACTCGTCGTTGTTTTTGGTCAAAAGTGAGCTCGTGCGGCAACTACTTTGCACAGATCTTTCTCATACCCAAATATTCGTGAATGATAAGGGCGTCTGTTATTTCATTCAATTTCAATTTACAGTCATTCAAAATATTTTGTGGATTTTTTAAATATTTTCGTCTGTAACAACCTCTTTTGGGGTCCACTGCGTTACCGTCTTCGGTGCTCATTTCACCACGTCTAAACTTAGCATACCAATACTTGATGGTTGCTTTTTCCTGGAGCTGTATTCGGAAACTCGCTACCAAGCCTTTGATTTAACTGTATTTTCCCTTTTATCATTTTTTTTACAATAACAAAAGTTGCTTCACTAAAAATGCTATAATTCACAAACTAATGATCCGACAGCTGTCAAATTTATACACGCATCTTTTGAGGGTTAAGTCTAACTAAAAACATATGGATTTAATTGACTTCTGGTAGTACCAACTATGTGTCAGGTCGGGGACTTTTCAATTGTTCTGTTTATTCAAGTGAGTATTGTGTTCAGCTGCCACTTTTTCTGCAGCAGTTTTATGTTGTCCGGCTACAGACCCTTTTTATTTTCGTCGATCCTCTGTTAGTTTTTTTTTACTGTTTAACGGGTTTACTATGTTATCTTATAACCTATTATTACCTTGGTTACTGTCACTTGTGAAACGCTAAACACATTTAAGGAATCACAACGATTGCTTATTTTAACCATCGCAGAACAAAGCGCATAATACACTGAAATAACTAACTAAGACTTAGCGTGCACATAGAGAATACATACGTGCTAGAAGCAACAAGATTTACTATATTGCATGGTGTTATTGCAAATTATTTTTTCTATTTCCTCTAGATACTAGTAATTACTATAATATTAGATTTCTGTGAAAAACTAATGGACATTTTTAATATTACTATTTAAAATTGAAATACACGGAGACACGGTTGACGGATGTGATACATAACAATCCAAATAAATGTCAAGTGGAAAGAATAAGGTAACAAGAAAGGGGCAGAACTTTGTATGAAAGTCAAGAAATGGTATATTAGAAATGAGAATATCGCAACACTAAGGGTAAATAAAATCAGCGATGAAGAAAAAGTATATGAAAAACACCAAGTGGGGTTGCGGAAAAATGTTGAAGTTTTATAATTATTCGACAACAAGACATTTACCTGTAGATTGAGAGGTAAAACTCTTTGAAACAGTATATATAGCTAAACTATGGGCAAAAAAACATAAACGTTTCACATAATGTGAAGAGAAAGAAGAAATAGAGTATATGTGGCTAAATTTTACATGGCGAGACCTAGTAACTATGTTTTCATTAATTATTATAGATTAATTATTATTTTAATGTAAGTGTTTATGTTATTTATTATTTTTATAATATTTGAGATATCTAAACATAATATCAGGTACTGATAGTACCACGTTACGTGGCTAATCTATATAAAATAAATCCTTCCATTACCAATGCCATAAAAGTTCCGTCATCCTTTTTAAAACAAAATTATGATCATAATCAATTTAAATAAAAGTGATTTTTTATTATATATTTAGATTTTATGTACAAAAAATAGGTAAATCGAATTATAGTTTGTGTTTTAATTTTTAAATGTAGGCAATACTTACATGGGAGCTTTTATATTTCAATATTCAGTTGAACGAAACTCACTGTTTGATATAAATAATCCTAAAAACATGAATAAGTTGATGGTACATTTGTTTGCATTGATAAATACTTATTCCAGATATATATTTTCTTGCTTATTTTTCGTACTATTGGTAGCACAATACTGATTTTATAACTATGAAATATTATGTAAATGATGAAAGTAAAATCGAATTCTGATTGGTACTTGACTTTTATGATTGACGTACTATGAATTTTTATTTCTACTGAAATTTTAATAATCATACTTGTCCTATCCCATGTTATTATTCAAATTAATAATTTTGTGGTTTTTGAAAGAGTGATATTCCTTTCATTTATCTTTTAGAAAAATCTGTTATGTTATAGGTTAATATTTTTTTTGCTTAATCTTGAATTCAACATCACCAAAAAATCTAAATGGTTGCTGTTTAAAAACAACATTAGGTAGTATTTTTCCAAAATATTATTTTCTTTATATGCATTTTTATAATTTTAAGACCACTCTCATAACCAGTTCTATAAATTTATCAAGAATGTAACTAACTGGTCATAAAAGCAGAGCAAGTAAATTCCTAAGATGTTGAACAGTTTTACAACCGATCGTATCCCCTAGAAACATCCAATGACAGTGCAGTTAAAGCTGAAAAGTTTTGATTGTAAACATATTAGAATCCATTTCCCCTTCCGGAGCCATGGTGAATCGGAACTTTTTACGACAATAACAGAATAGAAACTTAAATTTGGATCCATATACATTTTAATACAGTTCGCATTCGACTACATATATGATTTGATGGGTTTCTATCGAATTCGAAACGTAATCGATTTTAAATAGTTTTTTTAACAATGCTATTTTCATCCGACTGGGATCTTAAAAGGTCAAGACTTTTAAATGATAATATATGGGGAAATATTTCTATTATTTTGAGTATATTTTTACTGTTTTGATCCATAAAAAAATTTGAGATTGTGTTTCAGCATATATTGTTTTTATGTTTAGTTTATGTCAAGTAAGCGTCATTTGCGGGAATGAGATCTGCGGTTTAAGAACAATCGTTTTCTTGTAGACATATATGGTAAGCCTGTACAGTAACTTTAATATGGAAGCCATGGTATATACAGGAAGGCTGAAAGTAAACGACAGTTTCGACTTGGAAACTGAAATCGTTCAATTCAGTTGTAACATGGCAACATAACAACTTCGATCTGGATAGAAGTGTTTAAATTGCTTATTTTCTCCATCCACTGTCATCGCACGTTGCTCTTTCGGATAACTATACCGATATATAAGAATATAGGATTTACAGACAAAATACCTGCTAGTGATTCACCGATAATCGATGAAGTGGTTATTATTTCCAAGATAGATGTAGGTGATACAACCTTTACCAGCTCAACTAGTTGACAATAACTAATTAAAATTATTACTACTTTTTCATTTCTTTATTAATGTATGCCTTTAAATTGCAGCAACCTTGAAACTTTTTTGGATTATACTGAAATAACGGTATTATTTAAATCGCGTGTATTTAAATCAAACAACAGTAATACATTTATTAACAAAATAATACTAGACTGAAAACCGTAATTTTATACAGAACAATGTCAAAAGCATCGAATTTAAACAGCTAACTTAAGAGTATATACACATTGATACTTCGCATTTTCACTAATAGATATTGCTAATCAAAATACATGTAATTATTTAATATTACATAATATGACCTATTTCCTTGACTTCAAAGCAAATATATCTGCAAGTGTTATTAAAAAAAGCTTGTTTGCCATAACTTCCGCGAGAGTATATTTATGAAGTTGTTTTCCTCATACCTAAATATGTAGTTACATTTTAAAACTATTTATTTATATTTTAGCTATCAAATGTATCTAGGATTGATTCAAAAGTTTGAAGCTATGGGTGATGAGGACTTAGTGTAAACATAAGATAATAAACGTTGTATAAACATTTGCATTTCACTGGCATGTTCGTTTGTTCACTGACAGGTTTGTGGCAAATTGGGACGGGGATAATTGTTACTATTATTCTGTTGTACATGCATAAATATAGAAGCAGTACGAGTGTGGGATAAATAGATCAGATTTACCAAATTATAATGGAATTAGACTACTGAAGTTAAAGCTATATACTATACAAGTTCATGTGGTCTGGTTAGCTTCAATTTTCTGATTTCCTAGATGTCCAATAGTTGAATGATTTCTACGTTGCTCTAATTTTTTATTAACGTAATTTCATATTTTAAGGCGAAATCTAGGACAATTTTGTAAATGTATTAGATTTCGAGATCATCGTGCGGTTTTTCGTTGGTTAAGACCTGATAAGCATTCGTAATTAATAGAAGAACTTTGTTTTGACATTATTGGACTACTACTTGGTTTGATGGTTTAGTGCAATCCCACATATTCAAATGTACTTTACAATATACTTATAATCTAATCTGTTTTGTTTTAGATCAAGTTGTGGATATCTTCTAACTACCCAATACATTTCTTTTATATTAACCTGCTTTTAACCTTTTTTTTAATCTGACATTTGCTTTTTGTCTAATGTGATGTTTTCAATTTAACGTGCCATCGAGGTGAAAACCGAGGTAGTTCGCTTGATGAATTCATATGGGCAGATTTGTAACTGTTGAGCTAATTTTTCCAATATCTAGTCTATTTGTGGATTTTTTTGATTGACCCTTATATCGAACCTTTTTATACCACCTAGGCAGAGATATGTCTCTTGCTCTAACGACTGTGTTGTGGGAAATGGTGAAAGGACTTTATCCTTTATTATTGGGATATCAGCAGTGTAGAACAAAAACAGGATTTATCTCATGATACTGCATTGCGGAACTTCAGCCGAAATAGTTTGAAACGTTGAGAATCACCTTCCATGTGAAATTTTGAAAAAGACTCCAGATATTGGTAATAGTTTCTTGGTAACAGTTTGCTCATATTTTGAAGCGTTCAGAAATGAGATGTTTCTCCAATAATCTTGAGATCGCAGGTAGCACCGAGACGGACCTGTAACATTCGACTTATTCCGCTGCAATTATTCGTGTCTCCTTAAAACATCAACAAAATATGATGAATGTTTTGCATAGCAGTTCTTTCAATAATCCGGGTGAAATATGAATAACTCAAGGAGGGTTTAATGGGAAAAGAAGGAATTTTTATAAATCCCAGGAAACTATTTTATAATAACACACTAAACAAATATGTAACAAAAACCAATAAATAAATTTACTAAGAAATACATTATATCAAATTTAGACTTTAGAATATCGATGCGAAATCATTACAGATCACACTAATTGTCGGTTTTGTCCTAATGACTGTTCGGGCTGAACACGTGAATCTTAATTACTGCAATTTTGTAGATTTTTTCAAATTAATTTTTAATTTAATTTGCATGCATTCGCCGCCAGGGCCATTCTAGGAAGCGATATCGAACGTATACCCCCTTGTTATGTCTGCATTATACCAATTTCGAAATAGTTGGTGCATAAATTATGCAGGAACGTCTTTTACGCAGTCCCGCCGACGCTATCCTTTTGACTTCCTCTTTTTAATAAGATAATTGCCATGTTAATTAGTATGATCTGCATTGATAGTCGTTAATCAAACGGTTTGGGGAAAACAATGTTTTTATTGGTCCATTTAGATCGTCCTTTAGAAAACATGGCCTTTAATTAATAATTAGTACACAGTAATTTTTATTTTTGCGATAATATCCGTATATCATTTATTAACAATAATTGCAGTATTTTACATATTCTGGTCAACTTTCGGATTCCAGCAGATGAGAACGATCCTTTATTAACTGACGTTATTTGATGCCCTGTGCTCAGATCTTTAATCCATATGTCAAAATTGGGTTTAGTTTTCGAATACGTGCATGGTGGCAGCACTGCATTCTTTTAAAGACCGCCAGCTGACGACGTTGCATTAAACATCTTTTGGAACTTGCTTTTGTGCTATGATTATACTTCGGAAAGTGCAGAAACAATGTCGCAAAGTCGATTAGAACTGTTTTTATTACGCCTGTGGGTATTATATGCTCGGTAAAAGTAGAAAAATCATGACGAACTAACTCAAAGATGCGTATTTGCAGAAGTTTGTTTTTTTGCTGTAGTAAACACTGACAAGCCATGGGTTCCGACATTTTTCCGGGATTTTTTTAACACATACAGAATAAATATGTATAAGGGACCTCTTAGTGAAAATGTATATTTTTCATTTTCTGTGTCTTTGAACAGAAAAATTGAAATATAAATGATTACAACTTTTGTTCATTGAACGTCGTCGGTATAAATGCAGAAAATAGCGCAGTATAAATATCTTGATGTGTCTGTGTCTGTCGAAGCCAGTTCCACGTACGGACAGTATTGAATGTTTGTACCGATAGAAGTGCAAAAATTGCTTTAATAATTTCCCAGTAAACACAAATCACCGGACTACAAGTACGTAATCGACAATTTGTTGCAAAATTACCACAAGATCTCAAATGTCTCTCCAAATATATTTTCTGCATTCACATCTTGATATTCCACAAAACTTGGGCGATACGAGCGACGAGTAAGGAGAGATATCAAGGATTTTAGGACGAAAGCATGACGAGCCATTACTGCTGGACTCTAATATGTGAAATAGATTCCAATTAGTATAAAAGACTGAGTTCAATATCCATTAATTTCTGATTTTTGCTTTCTAATTCAGTAAATGGCCATTAATGGTCAAAAATAGTAAAATAATGAATTTATTGAATACTTCGAAAACTAGAACCAATTTTAAAAAATGGGCTGTCGATTTGCCTTTAAACATTATTTGGTTGATCAAGTCCAAAATTGTGTATACTTGTGTTGTATAATATTGGAACTATCTCTATTGCATCTCTGTTGCTATTTTATCTAACTTATTAGTGATTTAGATTTAGATTAGATTAGGATTTTCAGAAGCTATTAACACAAGTTGTATTTACTAAAAAGTTGCCTTGAATGTTTAATATTATAATTGAATATTCTCAGTTAAGTAAATTTGATTGAGTTTATTTTCGTAGTAGAACTGCATACTTTACGGATTGTGAATCAATTTTGTTGGATATATAGTTTTGTTGTTATATATATTAATGTTAAACTCTGTGGTTCGTGGTACATTATGACCTGCTAAAACTGAATGAAACCATCAATGGGGATAACTAACGACTACAATTGATGCGTCTGAACCTAGAACTGCGTGATAAATGGCTGGAATACGAATAAAGATATACCAATGTTATTCTTCAACATGGCAACGATCGACCACATTTTGGAAAACCGGTGGAAAATATTTGGAAGTTTTAAAATGGGAAGTTCTACCCAATGCTAGTTGTTCCGGCATATCAGTCGTGACCTGTCTGAGCAGCATTTAACTTTGTCTAAAAATAGGTCGACTTGTGAATAGCATCAAAAATAAAATCGCTCTTTCAAGATTAATTTCGTAAATTTCCTGAAAGATGAAAAAAGTAGAGGCTAACGATAGACAATGTTTTGAATAAAATTTACTGCGTCAATTTTTTACAATAAAGTTTCGAATTAAAAATCCTTTAAAATGAACTTATAGGCCTATATATAATAAATATAATTGATGAATATGTAGTTAGTTCGGTCATTTGTAGTAGTGATAACGTGGGTTGGCCATCTGGATATTGTGATTTGACTAAGCTAAAAAATTTTATGCAGATTTCTCATTCCTCAGGTCTCTATCAAAAAGCCGTAATTGACCAATACCCTTGAAGTCAACATAACCCATTCAAACTCATGTGTCTCCCCTAAGGCTATAGAAGTACAAATAGCAGTCAACAAGGTCTATAAATGGACTAGAGACTCGAAAATAAGCCTTAATTGCTCCAAATCTATTCACTCAGAATCAGGTAAATACCGTGGAATATATCTCGATGGTAGGTTAAACTGGAAACATCATGAAGACAAAAAGTAGAGTAAATTAGATCAAAAATCAAGTAACTGTACTGGTTAGTCGGAATATACTCTCAACTTGATCTATAATCAAAGATATTGGTTTATCAATATCTTTGTGTCAAGTCAAGTCAAGTCAAGTCAATCATAAAGCCTATTTGGACCTATGGGGTGCAAATATGAGGTTGCACTAAAGCATCAAACTAACTAGTAATCCAACGCACCCAAAACAAAGTTCTAAGAATAATTGCCAATGCTTATCGCTACGTAACCAAGGAACAGCTGCACCATAATCTCGGAATCAAATGGATACACGAAGTAATGAGCATGAAACAAGGTTGATAAATCACAGCAACGTGGAAGCAATGCAGCTACTGGACAATACGCAAGAAATCAGAAAATTGAAGCATACCAAACCACACGATCTAGTTTAGTGTATAAGTGTATTTTTAAGTTTAGCTTAAATAGATTAGTTTTATTCTAATTTGGGAAATACATACTGATATATTTATCCCGTATACGCCTTGTTTGTATATCAATGCAAGTACAGTGGAACAGTAGTAATAAATTAATTTGTAAATTAAGATTGTACTAAGCATACCGAAAAAATATGTAAATACCTCACACACAGCTTGTTTCTTTTTTTTTTAACATCGACCTAGTCTTATTGATAATTGAATGGTTATAGTCACTGTATGAATGAAAGATAAGTTATTTCGATTAGTTTACTCACTTAATACAGTGAGTTAAAACTTTGAAAGGTATGTCGCGGTTATTTTTTAACGATTACTATACTCAGCACAAAATGATTATATTTGAAGCTTAGACAAAGAAAATAATTTATTTAATATCAATATTAGTAAGAAGTTCATTAGTTCGATGGTGGCACCATCTTTATTCAACCCCCGCCCGTCCTCGAAGTTTTCCTAACTAATGAAATTAGGAGACACCGGCGCGAATCATGGAGTTCGGATGTGCGGGAAAGGACGCGGAGGCATTCCAGAAACGAATCCGTCGCTTTATAATAAGTATTAGCGAGGATTAGTATCGGCGGCCGCTTAATTCAATACGAACTTGCTTAATTACGATTGAAGGTGAGCGCTGCTAGGTGTCGCCCCCTTAAACTAATTAAGGTACGTGTGCCCGACACGTTTCAGTCGTCGGAATCTCTTCGAATCTCTTGTAATTTCGGAACCGATTGAACTCCAGTCGCCGCCTATTGAATTAGCGAGAAAGCGTTTTTCTCTCCAGGTGGCAGGATGAGAGGAGGAAGAGACAACACTGAAGCATATTATAATAAATCCTTAAACACGATAAATGCAACAGGCCAATGAAAGTCGCCGGCCTGACACATAGATGGCGCTAGTGGAATAAAATCCATATGTTCTTTAGTTAGACTTAGCCCTCAAAAGATGTGTGTATACATTTCATAGCTGTCGGATCATTAGTTTGTGAATTATAACATTTTGAAGCAACTTTTGTTATTGTGAAAAAAAAGGATAAAAAGGAATTTCGCGTGTTGATAAAACATACAGAAAAAATACAGTTGAAGCAAAAACTTGGCTTGATGCCGAATTTCCGGATACTGCCCCAGGAAAATCAACCATAAAGAATTGGTATGCTAAGTTTAGACGTGATGAAATAAGCACCGAAGACGGTGAACGCAGTGGACGCCCAAAAGAGGTTGTTAACGACGAAAATATTTAAAAATTCCACAAAATTTTTGTTTTTATTTTTGCGTCGATATGTGACAATGAATGAAACATGCCTCCATCATTTCACTCCGAAGTCCAATAGACAGTCATCCAAGTGAACAGTCGGCTGGCAAGGTTAGGCGTCTGTATTTTGGGATGCGCATGGAATAATTTTCCTTGACTACCTTGAAAAAGGAAGAACCATCAACAGCGACTATTACATAGTGTTATTGGACCGTTTAAAGGATGAAATCGTCGAAAAACGGCTGCATTTGAAGAAAAAAAAAGTGGTGCTTCACCAAGACAATGCATTGTGCCACAAGTCAGTGAAAACGATGCCATAAATCCATGAATTAGCCTTTGAATTGCTTCCTCATCCAGCGTATTCTCAAGATCTATCCCACAGCGATTACTTCCTGTTCTCAGATCTCAAAAGAATGCTCGCTGGGAAGGAATTTTCGTTGAATGAAGAGGTGATCGCCGAAACTGAGACATATTTTGAAGCAAAGGACAAATCGTACTACAAAAATGGTATCGAAAATTTGGAGGGTCGCTATAATCAGTGTATCACCCTTGAAGGGAATTATGTTGAATAAAAAAAACTAACTTGTCCAAAAAAAATTGTTTTACTATGGTAGGCTGGGGACTTTTCAATTGAACTGCTAACTATGGAATAATATAACTATAAGCAAGTAATATCCAATTCTATTTAGATCATTTATTCAATTTGCGCAGATATATAATATTAATTTATTTTATTTTATTTAAGTAGACGCCAAGACGAAAAATGTTTGTCGCCTTTTGGCTTGGGTTTGGTTGGTTTTGTCGATTAAGAATCGGCCATGATTGTTTCTGTAATAGCTATTTCATTAGCTATACACTTAAAATATACGTCATCTTAATTGATGACGTCAAAACGTTGCATCTATCAGTTTTAGTTAATTTTAGCTCTGACATGTAGAACATTTTATTCTAAATAAAATAGTTAAACAAAAACACTTTTATCAAATATAATTTATTTTAATGCATATATTATCCAAAGACTTAAAACTGCAATTAATTATACTGTTAAAACAGTTTGTAGTTTAGGTTTGTGTTTTATTATATTTACATATCTACATTATAATTCTTTTCCACACCACCTAAGCGTTAGATTAATAGGCGCGTTTTTTTTATGTAGTGGCATCCCCTGGAGGCCTAATCCAAATAATTAACAATTGTATCTTGAATTGTTATATATTTTACTTTCTATCGAGAACATATTTGCATTTTAGTCTTAGTTCTTGTTCCCTTCCGTACAGTGTTACCTTGTAAAGTCATTGTGATATAATTTTTTTCGTTTGTTCTGTTACTACCTGTATACATATGACTTTAAAACTAGATTTAATTGCTTCATTTTCCTTAATGCATATACCATATTTGTAATACAGTTAGTATTTTATCTCTCCTCACATATTTTAGGGAAATGCTCACATATATTCGGAACAATAACACCCATATATATGCACATAAATCTTTCACACTCTACAAGATTTTCTAAAGTTCGTTTCGCAAATTAATTATATACTCACCTTTAGTTGATTCCACTCTCATCACGCTGTCTGGGAAATTGTCAGCATTGAATCATAATTCCATATTCAGAAAGTTTTATTAAAGTGAATAATTATCATATATCATTTGTGAATTTCTTTTTGAATATGTCTGATCGAGTTAATCCAAATCCAAGGTGTTATTAAATAGTTCTGTTTCCAGTATGAAGAACAATATATAACAGAAGTATATATCTGCAATGAATTATTATTAAATGTTATGATTAATGAAACCTAATCAATTGCTATTCCAATGTTTACCTTTTTCCATCATTGTTTGTTATCTTAACCCTATTTTTATTATCATCTATCCCTGAGTGACCATTGTATATATTCGTCTCATTCTGATATATTCATATTTCATCTAAATACATAAATTGAAATAATAAGGCTTATTGTTAATTTTATTCAACATTTTATTCCTTTAAAAGCAATATCTGGAAGTTCCATTAGACTTCGTCCGGACGACATTTGCAGGCCAATTTGGTTACATGTTCGAACGTATTAGAGAGCATCTCTTTTTAAGTAGATAAAATGAGAAGGAAAATATTGTCTGATTCTTAAACGAATTTACAAATTGCAACGGGTAGTACATAAACATGTTGATGACTTGACTTGGGTATGTGCTGTGCACTTAAAGAGCCTTTAGTATATATCTTAAACAATATTTAAAAAATACATACAAAAATCCCTTAGTGTTGCTTTGCATTCCTTATATCTAATAAGCCTTGTGTTAGCTGATCAATATTGTTATATGAGGTTCCATAAGAAGTAATATATGGTAGTCATATTGAGCAATATCTGTCAATACATTTTTTAATGCATACCATAATAACTATCGAGTTATTGTTTAAAACCAACAGATCCTCAAATTCTTCATCATTAAACTTTTTTTATTTTGAAAAATACTCTTCGAATCCTTACTTTTAAAACGTACATCTCACTTTCTAAATATTCGGTTTGCTAGAGCGAACGAACCGAACCGAATGGACTAAAAATTGCCGCTAAAATATTTTTCGGTATAATATCCGATAGATTTGATAACATATCTATTATTGCTATTTACTTTTGATTATACTATATCGGCACGAATATGAATGCTATGAAATGCTACGAATTGAATACTTAACTGTTTTCACTAATTCTTAATTAATCGTGTAGCCTTATTTCTAATAAAATTTAATAACAGTAAGAATAAGTTTCTTCCTCATCTAGACTTTATATAAACCAATCTTTTTGTTTTTATGTCAAGTTGATACTATCTTCCGATTAATCAGTACAGATGCTTGATTTTGAGTCTGATGTGCTCTGCTTTTTGTCTAACATAATGTTTCCAATTTAACCTACCATCAAGATTGATGCTTGTGGAATCGAGCATCCGTCAAGTCATATAATTTGTTACATGTTACAATACATTTGTTATTTAGTCGCAACGCAAAATTGACATGGATAGATTTGGAGCAGTATTTTCCAATCTCTAGTCTATTTTTAGATATTGTTGACTGTGAATTGTATTTTCTTAGTTTCTGTTTCTTACTGCTTCTTCTTACTGTTGTTAAGATATCAGTAGTGTAGAGCAGATATAGGAGTAGTCCTAAGGCAGTACCCTGGTCAACTCCAGCCTAAATAGTTTTGAGGTGTTGAGAATGCCCCCATGCGAGAATCTGCGAGAATTTTCTTTCGAAAAGTTTTGACATGAGTAGTTCACAATAGTTACGCGGTAACAATTTGCTCATCTTGTAGATTAGTCCCAAATGTTTCTTTTTTTTAATCTTATGTTCCTTTTTTTTTAAGTACCTTTTCAACAAGCGCTGTTACTCTGTACAATTAGTTGATTGTTGAATGATGATTTCGAAATCCAAACTGGATATCTGGTATTTTTATAAATAATTATTTACGTTTTAACAGTAATTTCTCAAATAATTTTGATATCGCATATAGCAGCAAAATACGTCTGGAAATTCGGATTTGTTGAAAATTTTTCAGTCTCAAACAGGTATTAAATATGAAATTAACACAGGTAAAATATCATCAAGTACGTACAGGAGTCCTTTTAAGATTGAGATTGTTTTGAATTTCTGTGGCCACTTCCATTTTTGAAATTAGATTTTGAGATACATCGCGGTAATTGACAGAAGTTGCATTTATTATAGATATTATATCATTTGGTTGGAATATAAATTCTGTAACAAAATAATAGGTAATAATTCCGCTTTTTCATAGTTGCGGCGAATCCATTAATATTTGATTCATCCGATAATTTTATATAGGCAGTACTCTAATAATTGATTTTTTAAATCTTCAAGTTGCTTTCCATAGTGAGTATTTTTTTCTGCGTTCGGGGTTAATTCGGTCATATATTTTTATATCAGTACTATATGGAGACGTCCATGAGTTTCAGAGTTCCGCGTGCTTCTAAAAATAATGGTAAAAAAATAAAAAATCTGGTCATAAGCCATAAGACAAAATCAACTCATGTAACTATTACCGTGTGAAGAAATATATGTCTACCTGAGAATATTAATACTTAGCTACTTCTATAGGCGGAGAATGCTAAATATCTTATTAATAATAGCGCGCTTAATAGCGACCTGAAAAAAGCTTATACTTGCTAAACGAAAACAAATTGAACTTAAACTAAATCAAATATATTAGCTTGTTGGAGGTAAATCGAAGTTATCCGTGAATAACAAGTTACTTGGTCATGTGGAATCTAACCATGGGCTACTCTCAACAGGTCTAACATATCCATCATGAAACGGTTCCAAATAAAGTATTGCTTGCCATTGGTGATGCATACCACCTAGCTAAAGTTCTAGGCGCGTTTACAGTTTTATCCCCTGGAGGCCTAATCCACTTAATTTACAATTGTATATCTAAGTAATATAATTCAGTTTCATTAGAGATCATGTTTACCTTTTAGGCTTAATTCTTGTGTTCTTCGGTACAGTGTTTCCCTGTAAAAATATTTTGATATCACTTTATTTCCCCTCTGTTTGTTCTGTTAATACCTGTATACAATATCATTTGATAAAGCTAGATTTAATCACTGTATACTCCTTAATACATTTGCCATATCCGCAAAACAGATACTGTTTTTTCTCTCCTGACACCTTTTAACCAAATGCTCATGTATACTCGGAACAAATACACACATATCTGTGCACATAAATCTTTTACACTCCACAATGTTGTTAGATATTTGAGTGATCGTGTCCATACCAATATTCAGTGCAGTTGCAACACACTAAAAATATTTTCGATAAAAATCGCAGCAAATTAGTATTTAACAGTAAAAATACTACCCCTCTAACGAACATTACTGACAAGGGGGGGGGGGCTCCGTTATCTGGTTTGTGTTCAAAGTAACTGATTAGAGGCACAATCTGTTCTATCTGGCTTCGGAATTTTCAATCAGAGTAATAATAAACAGCGATTTGAAATGTCAATCAAAACAAGCAAAGCGTTAAAATAACGTTTCATAACCTCTTATTTAATAATTTCTCTTTCATAATTTTGCAAACATTTGACAACCGGACGACTTTGGTAGGTTCGAATCACTGAACCATTTGAACGGTTCTACGTTCGAACTTATCAGACAGCATTGCATCTCATTTTAACTAGAATAAAATGAGAAGGAAAATAATGTAATGTTTGATTCTAAAACCAGTTTACAAATTATGACAGGCAATATATTAAACATCGTATCCACGTAGGTATAAAAAAAGTTCGGATATACTATAGGTTATACTAAACGTATACTACAATGATTTGATTAACGGATGGCGACTCTTGAATAAGATTTAGAATTAGATTGATGCCTTGTGTATGATATATGTCATTAGGTATACCCACAGGACAGACTGTTGAAGCATTAAGGTTAATAAATACAATTTCTAACGAAAGTATTAAATCAGATGCGGATTAATCATCATGCCTTTAATTAGACTGGGTGAAACAGGATTTTTTCCAAGTAGCATTTGACCGTAAAGTTGTAAAATTAGTCTAAATAACGCTAACGGATGGTAGCATCTTTTATATGTAATAAAAAAGAACCCTAGTAACTTGTTTAGTAGTAATTTTAATTAAATTAAATTGATTAAATTGATAGTTTAAATGATACTAATTCAAGTTTACGGTGCAGAACGTTCAGGCAAAAAAGAATTCAAAAGGAAATAATGAAATAATTTTTTATTATTGCTTTGGATCAGCCCTATATACTTTCCGCATGGACTCTTCAATTCCTGTACTGCTAACGGGTATAATATTCATATGTGTAGGACAATTTCTTAGAAATCGGAACAGTTGACAGGCATTGAAAATTGATAGAAAAACGTAAAGAAATAAAAAACATGTTGCTAAAAATTACTGTAATTTTAAATAGGTCGGTGGTACTTGTCGGTATAAAACTGACGTCGAAAGAAACAAAACGGACATCACGGAGTAATGTTACGTTTTGTAGAACCGAATGTCGTTAATATAATAACAATGCAATATGGTAATCAGTCCAGTATTAAAAATACAAAAACTATAAAACTCAGTAGAAATAATTTCCTTCTAACAAGGTTTAATTATATACCACCATTATGAACCGTAGACATTTGGTTTGTTCTCTGGTTCTTAGAAAGGGAATGTGAAACATTTTGCCGAGATGTATTTAGTTTAATGTTAAATGACTATACGCTAATAATTTATATAAATATTTATATTAATAGTGTGAACAAGTTATAGCTCTAAACAAATAAAATATATTATATTATTTGATTAATTATCCAATTCATGATAACAGTTCTTGATTTTTTTTCAATTTTTTCAAGAGCGTTAGCAAATAAAATAATTACAGTTATTATTATATAATATTTTGTTTAAATTATTTATTATTATTTTATTTTATATTATATTTTATATTATTATATTTTATTATTTTTTAAAATAATAAATCTTAATTTATTTCTTTGGGAGTATAGAATCGAATACACTTTGTATAGAAATTTTTCTAGTTGTAACTAAATATTTATTATTGAATAATAGATGGAGACAGTTATTAATTACTTTCACATAATAATAATAATATTTAGATCTTTTGATAGGATTGACCTAAAAATAGAAAAAATATTGATGGGTGAATTGATTCTTCTTTTTGGCGCTTGGATGCGTTCTACGGTGACTCTTCTCCTTCAATGGCAACCGGCAAAAATTGCTTTAAAGAGTTGGAATGTAGTTACACGTCGGATTTTAATGAACTACGCCCAGGTGCCCCGAAAATGCCTATTGCGGAGGATAACATGACAAAAATCTACGATCTCGAATTGACAGACCGTTGATTAAAGGTGCGCGAAATAGCTGAAGCGGTAGCTATCTCAAAAAAAAACGCGCCAGTCAAATCCTGCATGATATCTTATGAGGAAGCAGTCGCGGAACGGCGCGATGGGTGCCCCGTTTACTTACCTCTGACAAGCACAAACGTGAAACAATTTCAAAGCAGTGTTTCACGCCATTTAAGCACAATCCGAATGAGCTTCTGTGTCGTTTCGTGACCGTCGAAATATGGATTCTAGATAACATTGCCAAGAAAAAGTCGAACCAGTGGACTTCACTCGACGAATGTGCTCCGAGGACGGCAAAGACTATCCGATTCACCAGAAAGGTGACCAGCATTTTCTCTACTATGCTTAAGAAAAAAGTGCTCGTCTACCATAATAACCTAGAAGTTCACTTAACCTTCCGCTCCGGTCAAAATAGTCCAATTGAACTACAAACTAATGCATCAATCACCGTATGCTCCAGATTTGGCCCAGTGCGATTTCTTTTTGTTTTCAAACCTGAGAACTTACTCGGTGACCAGATATTTGAGACGAATGAGGAGGTCATCGCCGCTATGGAAGACCACTTCGCAGATTTACAGAAAACGTATTCGGACGGATTAAATAATTTGGAGCATATCATGGAAGGATGTTATGTTAAGAAATAAATCGCCACTTTAATCATGGTATATATAATCATTGTAGTTGTACATAGGAGAAGAGTGCAAGACAGTTGCTAGTCAGTAAGAACCTTTTGAACAGTTCGTGTAAAGCGAATTAGAGCTAAAGAACAAAAAACCTGAACCAAACCAAATGCAGATGGAAGCTAGGGAATATTATTTCAATTTGTAACATCCACAGAAATATCAGATATAATTAAAAACAACTTTCAACAACTTCTTGCTATCCTCCAAAGTTTTCTAATATTTCCAGTTTGTCATGTTTTCTGTGCTCCTTTCCTTTCGCCTTGTTGAATTTTTTTTTCTTCCCATATATCTTTTTAGATTTTCCCATTTTCATTATTTCATCTCCATTTATTGTCGTCGTTGTTCATTTGTTGTCGTCACCACACTCCCTCACATACCACCTATCGCCATTAACAGTTTGTTCTATATTACTCTCCTATGCTACTCTTTTTCTTCATTCTAATCAATATACACTTCAATCCATTTTTGTTACACTTCCATATTCCATGTCCACATCTCTAAATCTATTATTATATTTAGATTTCCTATCTTTAGAGTTTTGCCCATTTGCCTCCTTTTATTGGCTTTATTTTTTATTCTTCATTGTATATTGTAATTGTAAGAAATATTCTCGATAATTGAACTTATTGAATTTAAATTTATTCTGAATCTGAATTTATTCTTTCTTTCAAGTTAGCTAGTACACCCCCTTTATTGTTCATCCCTATATGATTTTCATCTGAACTGCACTATCTCACAGCGTTTTTAATTCTGCTCGATGGAACACCTAGCTAACCAATTTATATTCGTTATTTTTTATTGTAGCAGTAAGTAGAAATCAGAAGGATTCTTTAATATTTGTAATTTATTTCATTTTCTGTAGGCCCTGTCACTGAATAATTCTATAATCCAAAATTTAATAGCAAGGTTGTGGAAAAGTTGTTTATATTGACACTTGGCTAATCACCAATAGATATCGTTGATTAAAATAGGTGCAAATACCTTGCAAATTGGCGTTGTTATGTGACGTTTAGCTCCGGTTCGCTTTAACCAACACAATGGTGCAGACGTACAAATTTTATTTCAGATAAATATACGCTACAAGAACAAGCCAAGAACTATGTAAAACCTTTTTGATTAAACTTTTTGTAGAAACCAAACTTACTTTTTTTTTGAGCATATAAAGTTATAGGCAATCAAAATGGTAGCGGGTCTTGTACCCTATACTACCCTATATTAATTTGCTGTTACACTTAAAGTAAATTCTAAAATTGGTATGAATGGATTGGTATGATATGGAATCCAGTTGCCACAATATTATGCGATAGGTAGTACAAATTAGAAATTTCGATATTTTTATCAAAGACCAGGTGATCTATCTTGCAATTTTTCTTCGACAAGAAAAATAACCACTTTGCCGATTGTCCTTGAATTAAACCTCCAATAGTGCTTACTGGCAGGTGTTTTGTCTGGTACCTTGACGATATCATGGTTGCCAGTTCCACCGGCGTAACATAACCCAGTAGATTAACCGCTGTGTGCTTTACACTATCATTAAAAAACTGTCAGTTCCCCAATGGTAATTGATTTATTGACCCCATCTATAGGATTATAATGAAATGCCCCTCATTCCTGGATCTCAAGAGCACTGCGCCTGAAAAATCGCTAGATATAATTGTGTCGTGCTCGCTGTTCTTGTATTTTATGCGCACACACACTTCAAATTCTATATTTCTATATTCTATATTCTATAGTATATCCACTTAATTTCCAGTCATTTTGTAGAGCAATTGTAATATACCAATGCGACATTTATCATTTTCTGTCATTCGTTGGTTAACAGTGTGGTTAGTACCTGAGGTGCTCGTTACACATTTGATTAATATCAATGACTTCAATAAGTCAGGTTGTATTATCCTTCACATTGTTAATAATTATTTTATAATTTATTTGTTATATTGTTACTAGTCGTTGCCAGCTACCCTACAATTTGTTTTACATTAACTTAAATCTATGTATACATCTAGGAGGACCCATCGGCCCTATCTTAGTCTCTGGTGTAATAATGTTTATGTAATGACACTACTGTTTTTCTACTAAATGCTACCCTATACAAGATCAAATGGTGTGATTTTTTTGAGTCCTGTACTGGTGTTATCCAAGAGTTGTGTTACTTCGATTTATGGATTTGTTTTTAATTTACAGTATTTCCCTTTTTAATCTTTAGGGTATATTGTTTAAAATTTTTCCGTAGCTTCCGTTTCTTAGCTACCATTTCCTTGATATCTTTCGGATAGTGAATTCGTCTAATAGTATTTTTAATTCCTGGAGTATTATTTCCAGCAGTTTGTTGGATGAAAATTTAATTGTTCGACTGTCTTAAGTCGACTTACATTCAGTTTAATTCGATTATTCAATTATTTCCCTATTTGTTTTCTTGTTTGTTAAACGTTGGATTGTATTCTTTTCTTGTTATATTTTCACTCAGTACCAGAATCACTGGTGTGTGTTCTGAACTTAGGCCAATTTTTTTTTGGACTTCCATATAGTTGCATGTTGTATTTATAACTACTCAGAAATCTAACAAATCTGGAGTTTTCTCTGGATCAGTCGGCCAGCTTAGCTCAACAGCTGCTTTATAAACTTTATTGCGTTTAGTTGTCGTCATTCTAGATTCTCATCTTTTATTTTTTGCATTAACATCACCACCAATTATACATTTTAATTATACATCCAAATAATTT
This sequence comes from Rhynchophorus ferrugineus, assembly GCF_030347505.1. Classification (NCBI taxonomy): domain Eukaryota; kingdom Metazoa; phylum Arthropoda; class Insecta; order Coleoptera; family Curculionidae; genus Rhynchophorus; species Rhynchophorus ferrugineus. Next base: position 53,174,526 of record NW_027472581.1, on the reverse strand, counting down.
TCATTGTTTGATTGTATCTTGGATGGCAACACAATGGAGCTAATGTTACCTTGCATCTACTTTATTATTCTTGTGCTATTAGCAGGATGTATGATATGATAAAAATTATATCCTCTAAATTGCTAATAATAAAAGAAAAGACAGTTCTTGAGCACTAAATCTATAACTGTGAAAGTCTGTGTAAAATAATAACAAATGTGAAACACATTTGCAAGGTATGCTTTACTGTAAACAGTCATTGCATATTTCAACTCTATATTTGGCAAATATTTACTCAATCGCAATTAGAATGCCATTAGAAATTACCTTTAGCTCATAATTATATCATATTTAAGTCATCAAATCGAAGTATCTATCAAAAATACCTACATTTGTGAAATATAAATCCTGAAATATTAAATTGTCAGTGCCCAGAAATTATCTTGAATATTTAGTACATTACATATGCTAATTGTGATGTGATAATAGTGACTGGTAGTTTTAATCAGTATTCAACAGATTTAGCTTTGTGATAGTTAAATTAATGATGACAGTTACACCGACACTGTTTAGGAAAATAAAAATATTGTTCTTACTGTTTTGCATGCAATTATGCAATATTTTCTTACCATTTAAACGCACAGAAATTCATTTATTTATATATATATATATATATATATATATATATATATATATATATATATAATTTCAAACATATTATTGGTTTTTTATGAAATTATGTTTTTTTATTTCAAAAATTTATAATAAATATTTTTTTAAAAATTATGTTTTTTTATTTCAAACATATTATTGTTTTATATGTTTGAAATTTCTGAAATATGTTATATTTATTATTATGTCTAAGTATCATCTAGAATCTCGTTCCCTCTTCTCCACTTTAAGCTTCCGCGTTTTTGTTGGGAGGTGTAAGGTATTAAAAAAAAGCGCTTCATACATATTCATGTACTTATTAAATATTAAAACATTCCTGGTTATACGAGCGAGAGAGAAAAACACGAAGCGTCTTCAAACGGTGCTAAGTGTCGACGGGGTTGAGAGGATGGTGGGTGGGGGTACTGGGGGACCCTTTCGAACGCAGCAAATTGGATAGAGAGATAAAATTTGCACTTTCTCCAAATTAGTCGACACTCCTCCCAGTTTTGCATTTCAAACGGTCGAGAGGAAACGAATCTTAAATTTCTTAGGGGTTGGGCAGGGGGTCGTTCGCAATTCAGACCAGCCAAAAGCGTATAATTTATTTATGGGGGATAATTAGAAAGGTTTACGCTCTGTTTTACATTAACATTTTCATTCAACGTCAGCTTGTGTTTATACGTTTGTATAAAATTATTTACACACAAAGGTTTTTATTATCGAAAAAGAAATTTATTAAATACCACTGTAACATAGAGTTTATCTTGATTTTTTCTTTCATCAATTACTTATTAGTTATATTATTTTTGTAATATGTGAGTTTTTGGAATATATGTTTTAATTATGCTCAAAGTAATTACGTACTAATACAATATTATCTTCATAGTTTAGAGGGGTTTATCCATTTCTTTTTAGAAATACTCCGAAGGTAAGACTTAAGAATGGTATTAATATCTTTTTTTAGAACCTAAGCTGTAGAAAATAATGGAAAATGTTTCAGTTAATATTTGTTGTAAAAATTCTTCTCAATAAAGGCCTTTTTAAAAGTGAAAACATGATTACAATATATGCAAGCATGTAATATATAGTGTTTACCATATTTACTATATTTAAGTTTGCATTCATAATCATTTGAAGAGAATGCCAATGACATGTCAATAAACAGAGCTAGCTTTCACACAATTCAATAAGACACATTTTTATTGTTTGTTCTCTGGTTCTAACTATTGAGCGTTCAAACCCTTTTCTCCCGAATTTCTCATCAATCATTAAAGAAAGAATAATTTAATCAGCGAACTTGTTTTCTAGATTTATCATTTGTCTCATCAGTTGTCATGTAATGTATTTATTGCTATATGCAGATTTCATTGCTTTAAATTTAATGTTTAACTCTTATATTTATTACTTATTATGTTTTTATTATTCATTTTATATATTAATTTATAAATTTTTATTTCAGATATGCCCAAGGTAATTAGGTGTTAATACTCAATTCTACTACAACATAATTTATAATTTAAGAGCCTCAATCCACCTCTCTTTAGAAATATTCTGAAAGGAAATTGTGAAATTTAATAGTTTTTTATTTGTCAAAATTGTATAAAATACATTATTTAAAAATAGTGTGAAATTAATTTTATTATTGCCTGCTGTATTTCGTTTCTTAGAGATTAGATATTTTAATAAATGTATTAAATTAAAGTATCACCACTAATAAGAATTTGTCCAATGAGTGGGTAAAATATGTCAGGTGTCGATTTAACATAGACTTGCCATTATTTCGACATTCCACGTGAGCCATAAATAGATGTACGTGGCGAGGAGATGATATTGATGTAAAATAAATGAATCAACACTAATAAAATGAACTGCTGAAGACCAGTATGAGCAGTTAACTAGTCTTGTGGATCGGTGTATATTGTAAATACTTCTAAATTAATTAAATATTTTCTTATGGTATTCGATATTATTTTACTAAAACACTATTTGTCTTCGGTTTGTTTGAGTTACTTCCTTCCTACTGTCTGTTAATTTTAAATCAGCTCAAAATAATAGAGTAATAATATATTAACAATTATCTTAAAGGTATGAAAGCGTTTATCTAGCTTCCCTTAAAAATATTCTCAAAATAAGACTTAACAAGGATATTAATATGTTTTTATCTGAAATATCTTACAAAAATTTCTACATTTTTGAGCTATGAAATTAGCTAATAAACTTTAAGGATTAATTTCTTAGCCAAATATTGAAGAGCTTTTGCAGTTTGAGATGATATTATAATATAATTAACTTATTAACAGTTTACTGAATTTTACAATAATTGCCCTTGTAATTGCTTATTGTTTCCTGTTGTATTTTAGTTTTCACAAATGGTATATACGTTTTATTAGTAACAACAATTTTAATAACGATTTAATAAAATATGTTAAATTATTTTTATGAGTACACTCACATGTGCGGTGAAAAAATATCAACGGTACTGATGGAACGATTACTGGCAGAAGATGAATTAACTAATCATTTCAAGTTTTACGATGAGACGTTCCCTCGGATCGATATATAATCTAAAAATGTTTAACTTTAAGGTAAAAAATATATATACTACATTACGATCATTCGTTATACGCCTAATTTATTATTGTACTACTAACTAAATATATGTGAAAGTTGCTGAATAGCGTTTTGACTTACCAATCACGGATACGATCTTTTTTACATTTGCAAATGTTTGTATAATATTGATCTCACTTGGGGAAAAGTTTAAAATTAGTTATATCACTTGTGTATATCACAACCGTATTAAAGATAATCAAAATAAATATATTCAAATGTTCAAATTGCTAGACTATACTACACCTGCACCTACCTTACATACAACATAATAGCAAACCATTATTAAGTTCCTTCCTGACCATTAGATTTCTTGTTAACGGACTCCAATTCAACAAGCTATTATGTATTCTTTATTTTTTATTTCATTTTATTTCGGCATACTTTTGAAAAATGTGTTAATACAAGCAATATTTAATACCTTTAGTTTAATAATTTATGTGGCTATGTTAGGTGCTTGCATGGCATGCAGATTAATCAGTGATATTTATTGGGGAAAATGTGTAAAGTAAAATTATTAAACAACCTAACCTAACTTTTTTCTACATAAAATACTATTTTTTCATTTACTGTTATTGCGTTGTTTAGTGTCTTTGCATAAGGTGAGATCGGCAAGGTGTAGTGTATGACATAATAGAATGAAACTGTTACTGAAGATGCCTACCGACGTTCATTCAGCAAATTTTATGACGTATTGTTGCAAAAAGGACTAGCGAGTAACAGAAGTAAGATTATTTTCTTGCAATATAACGCTAAGTAAAACGTTGTAATAGTTATGATGGTTACCCTGCTACTGCTCGAATACGAAACAAAGTTCTACACATATAGTTTAACCAGTTTTGTGTTACTATTTTTTATACTAAACACATATTTTGTGGCATTGGGTCGATGAAATAAAGGATTCATGCAGTACCAAAGAGAAAGTTACTGCAATTTAGTATTGAATTTATTTATATTATTATTATTAAGGCCATTTCTGTGCATCCGAAATTTCATTTTTGCTGTTTTAATTATTTGATTATATGATGAACTTAATATTTTCTCATTTGTTGTTTTCTTGTTATTGAGCTTCTTTTTATTTTTTGCAGAGATAAACACGAAAATCATAATTGTATAACTGGCGTTCGTTGTAACAACGTGACGCGCATTCATAAAACCTCCCGAAAATATAAAACAAACACGGCCGAGGTTTTATATCGCCACTCTGGCGTTTTATGGTCGCAGGAATGCGATGAATCGTTACGGGTTGGTCGCTCACCGATATTACGGTCCTTTCCCTAGCTGCGGAAACTTTTATGTACGCACCATAAAGCGAATGAATGCTAATAGCATTATCTATACCCAGCTTCCGGTTGCAATAAAACCCCTGGTCCCTTGGTGTCCTGCTGTCCTCCGGCTACAGTCAACGTTTAGTGCTTATATTGATGGGTAATGGGGAAAATGCTGTGTTTACGCCGTGCACTATAAAAGCGACATAATTTATATTCGCGATTCCGACAACGATACTGGCTGCAGCATGACTACGGGGTTGGCGGATATAAGGGTTCGACTTGAATGTTTTAAAAGCATCAGAATGGTAACATTGTGTTTATCATTTCCAATGGTGTATTTACTTATGTATACCTCGGTAATGGTTATAGTGAAAGACGTATAGAGATGTTTGAGACAGATGATTGATTTTAAAATGTATACCAGCCATATTGAGTTTATATATTGAGTTAATATGAATGATTTATATTAGTCATAGATTTTATATTAGTGTATTAGTCAGCTTAGCAGACGCAGTGATTAAGGTGATAAGGCGGCTCTCTTGCTGCTGCGATAGTTGTGGGTTCCAATCCCGTCGGTATATATGTGCAAATTTATGTTTGTGATTGTTCGAAATTCTGATTATCCTTTAAACAAGACTGTAAACAAGGAAAACCATTTCATATACTCTAAAAATGAGGTAACACCGGATGTTTCCTGAGATGGTATCTAAGTTTGTTAAATATTTGGTACTCACATTAAGTAATTCCTTTTCTTTATAGATGGATTTGTTTATTACACACGTTTTATGTGAAAAATATAGAAGCAAAGCAGATAATAAATGAAGAAACAATCAATTTAATGATGTTATCTAGACAAACATATTCCTGTGAACTTTTTCAGATCATCTGGTTGGTATAATATTAACTTAATTATGTAAGTGTTTAAATGTTAGTGTGAAATAAATTAATATTAAAAATTAATAAACTCTGATAAAATCAACCTATGAATTGATTTTCCCATATACGACAAACAACACTAATATACAATTCTATGATTTTGCTATATTCGGATTATTAGTGTTTACTAAGTGCACTTTAGTAATTAGTTTCGCCGGCTTTGTTGGCACAGTGATAGGATGGTAATTCTACAGTTGCAATAGACGCGGGTTCGAATCGTGCTGGGGCATGGTCGTAAATTTGTGTTTATGATTGTCCAAAAGGTATAAGTGTACAATACGACAAGTAAAATAATCTCAGTGATACCAGTAGCCATAACACATAATTTTGTTTGATTTAAGTTTCTAATTTATCATTTCTTTTTTATTTGGTTGATCAGGGTGCTTATTGTCAATTTTACCAGTCACCATTTTGAATATTGAAACCATTAGATATTTTTTAAGGAGTTAAAATAGTGAAGTGAAACTGATGGTGGATGAAAATGCCTGCCTGTAATAAATCATATATATTATATTTTTAGGTCTTTTACTTTAAACTAGATAAAATGGAATTAAACGTAGGTTTTAATAAATTGTAAAATGTCAATTTATAATAGTATATTTGATATAGTATAAATTAATATGGAATTTTTAGAAAAGGATCAGTAACAACCGAACAGTTTCAGTTACCGCATAAATTGACTCATCGTCAAACTAACTTAAATTAATAATGCATTGATGATCAAATAAGTAACTTTATTGTTTTCGCGTTGGCAATTAACCAAAACGCCGATGATTTGGGGTGGATCCTCAGCCCCAGTGACAAAATTAGTCCTGCTTTGTCGCCCACCTTCTTCGGATGTTTTATTCATCGACGCCAAGCCTCACCCTAAGTGTCAAGTAACGGTTTGTTAGGTTTTTTTTCGGAACTTAATATTCACTTTGTAGGGACACTGCTCTCGCAATAGTCACAAATATTGTTTGGAAATTTGCACTTGTGAATTTCAGTTTTGCAGCTAAGGTAGATAAGCTAATATAAAGATAGGAAAAAATTGTTTATAAATATTAATTTTATTAATTAATACTAACTATATATACATAAATAGAATGTGCAGCTTTCTTATGCCTGTAATTATAAATAAATATATAAGATATTTTTACTAAATTACTTCCCATTGAACAAACACGATGAATTAAGATGACTAAGCAAATGTATGTTGTTGTTTGACGAGAACTACTAATTGTTTATACAACACTAATAAACCGATAAACGACTAATTAAGCCAAGTATATTTAAAAAATCTAAAAATAAGCGTTAGTAGAATTTATATTAACAGAATAATTGTATAAATGACATGTAATCCTTATGAAATATTATTATTATAGATGATTGTGATTTACTATTAATATTATTTGAAAATATTAAATATTATAGAGCTGACTTAGTTAGTGCAGTGGTCAAGGCGAGGGGTCGATCCTCCTACTGTTGGGATAGTTGCTAGTCGTAATGAATATAAATTTAGGTTTGCTTTGTTTAAAATTATGATTGTCTAAAAGGAAAGAGTGTAAAATCCGGCAAGGAGAAATGATTCCTGTCACCCTAGTAACCATGCTGGGTAAGACTGGATGTCTCTGATGGGATGATCTCTTAAAATGGTCATTCGGCAGTCGATATGTTTAATGCCGAGGACCGTATTCGGAGGCCACGTTCAGCAGTAGGTCCAGTCCAAATAAACCCTAATTGGTGTAAAGTAGATTTTAAAATATAATAAATAAATATTATAGGTATGTAATGATTTTTATATTGTTATTATATTAGCAAATTTATTCTCAAATTAGGTCTATATTTGAGAACTTTTACTTGACAGACTTCTCAAACAGTTATTGTTAGTTAGTTAAAGTGTGCCTTAAAATTCATTAGTTTTCTAAAGTATTTATGCGACGAATCTCACCTGATGTAAATTATTATGTTTGCTATAGTTTTTCTAAATTATGTTTGTTTTCTTTAAGACTGAATTGTTAAATACTTGCATGTATTCTGATAATTTTTCCACATTAGAAAGGCATTTATTTAGAAAAAATAGTATAATATATATTAACTAAGATACTTTTCATTAATTTTGACATTCTTTTCCACCTTTCTGGCAGTATAGCGATATCGTGTCGAAGGAACCCTACTGGTTTGGCAACGATCCAATTATCAATCCATTTTCGCACTTCTTCAGTATTTCGAGACCGCATGTCAACCAAACCTCTGTTTCACCGCTGTATCACTCTGTACAAGTGATATTTAAAAGGCGTTATCTGATGAGTACGTCGGGTGCGGCAGAACTTCCCATTAGTTTTGCAACAGTATATTCTTCATAAATTTTGGAACTTGATTAATCAACTTACAGTGTTACATAAGTTTCTAATAGTGTTTAATGGGTTTTGGCAGAAAATGTTTTCCTTCAAAAAAATTACTGTTGTCACGTCACAAATACTTGTGGATATATTTAGGAATAATGTTGCTTTCTGCGCTTACTGAATAACATTTTAACGATATTTTATATTACTTAGGTTAGTCTATTTCAGAAACTTGCTGGAGTACTGACGTTAAAAAACTTACGTATTACTAGACTAAATAAAGTAAAAGACTAAAATAAAAAAGCCGACTTTGGAATACAATTAATGTATGAATCTGAAAAAATATTGGTTTTAAAAATTGGAATTGTTTAGACATTGATGGTCTGTATTTAATTAAGTTTGAAGTGGGTTTTTCACTGTCCCCCCATTTTGTAACAGGATATTGTCACATGATAGAATTTAATCAGGATATTGAGAGAATAAACGCATTTGCATAAAAGGCAATAAAATGATTTAATTATTTAGATGTGCGTTTGTTATATAATGATCTTGAAACTTGTTATTGTATTTATGACTTTGTACTCTTTATAATGTTTTGCTATTAGGTAGGCTTAATAATTCCAAGAACTGTGGTTCGAGCCCCACGTTAAGCAGTAGGTCAAATCTAGATAACCCTCTTTCGCATACTTAAATAACATTAAGTTTGCATTTTGTAGAAAGTGTTTATTATATTATTATATTAAAATTTATTATTTCAGTATATTTTTATAAATATTGTTATTTCTTTGTTATCATTTAAAATTATTAAGTTAATCATGCAATTCCGTAAGTATTAAAATACATTCATTGTACATAAATATTATTATTGTTGAATTTTATGGTTCAAAAATTTAGTCTATGATTGTTTTTTTTTAATTGAATTGGTCCTTTTCTGTTGCCAATTGCAATTTCTTCTTGCGATTAAGAAGCTCTATGTTTCTCTTAAGAAGTTCTCTTCTTATAGCAACTATGCTCCAAAGACAAGACAAAGAGCATTCTGGAAAGCTCAAAAATTCCAAGCAGAACATTTGAAGGCATTACTCGATGAAACTATTAATAGGGATCACTATTCTAGTACAACTACTACGTTTGAGCTGAGCATTGTGCGTTTTCGGAATACGAGCAAAGATACAACAATATTATTCTTCAGTATGTTCACCACGTGTTCCCAAACCGGTGAAAAGAACCAAGTATGTTTAAAAAAAGTGTTAAAATAGGAAGAGGTACCTCACCTGCCGCATATCTTCAAACAGCAATAATCTTGTTTTGGCATATGAGTCGTGGTATGTCTGAGCAGCTCTTCACTTCTTATAAATGCAAAAAATTGGGTCAATTCGTGGATAGCCTTAAAACATCATTCTTTCGAGATAGAATCCATAAATTACTTGAAGAATGGGAAAAAGTAGTAACTATAGATGGACAATAACTTGAATAAAATATATTCTAACAATAAAGCTTTAACTAAAAAAAAACCTATAAAACTAATTTATAGGCTTAAAGTATATAATTTGATTAAGAAAATATATTAGTTAATATTAATATAATATTTTTAACATATATAAATAGCCTTATAATTGAAAACCATTAATATATATTACAGTATTCCTGATAGTATGTTAGGCCTTATATATATATTTTAAACAGTTGTTTTACATATTATGTAAGGTTGATATTTTGGAATATTGAAAGTCTATTGTATTTAACAGGATCTTGGAGAGTGTTCTTCTTAGAATTCGCCGCCAATCTTGACGCGTCGCCCATCTAGCCGTCAATTTGCATGGGCGTGTATACGACACCGGTAGGTAGTCGGAGTGAATCATTGATTGGACGAAGCTGGCACGCGGGCTGAACCATTGACCGACCAGCAGCGCTTACACGCTCCACCAGCTCGCTGAAGGCGAAACGAAAACGTGGGAGGCGTGAGGCGGCCGCCGACTCTGAGGTCCCCACTGTTGGCGACGACTTATCGGGCCTCTAGAGTAGATCCTTATCGAGAATGTTATCTTTACAGATTCCTTCAAGTCAATTGATTCTTGTTAGGTGGGACGAATAAATATTCCGTTAATGACAGTTGTATACTTGAATATCGTTATATTTATATTTATTTTTTTCATTATATTACTTTTGATATTTAGGCTGCTATATGTTACTATTTTCTAATGTTGTTACTCATTTCTTTCTATGTTACTATTTCTAAACTTCAAAAATATTGGTTCTATAATTTTTCATGAGAATGTTATCTTTACAGATCCCTTCAAGTCAATTGATTCTTGTTAGGTGGGACGAATAAATGTTCCGTTAATGACAGTTGTATACTTGAATATCGTTATATTTATATTTATTTTTTTCATTATATTACTTTTGATATTTAGGCTGCTATATGTTACTATTTTCTAAGATTATAAAAGCTTCACTGAATATATTTTAAACTAGTGGAGTTTTACCAAAAGTAGTACAATGTAATTAATCCAAAACTTTAGATTAGATGGATATCATAATTAGCTTGCTGGTAAACTATTTTCTTAATCGAAATTTGTAATTTGTTTGTCTATGTATATTATTAGGCCTACAAATTAGTTTTAAAAGATTGTTTAATTAGAAGGTTCATTGTAAAAAATTGGTACAATGTATATTATTCAAAGTATTGTCTGTCAATAGCCGCTACTTATCCTATCTTAAGGTAATTTACGGATTACATCTTCAATGAACGATGCAGTTTTTAAGGCTATCCATGAATCGACCCATTAATTTGGTATCTTCATAAGATATGGAACTAAGGTTTGGATAATAAGGTGGGTGCGGCTGCACTTCCCGTTTTAATGATTCCATCGGTTTTGTAACATGAGGACGAGCGTTGTGATGCTGAAGAATAACAATGCTTTGCAAAGGGTCGTATTTCGGTAGTTTTTCGCTCGTGCTCGGCTTAAATGCATGCCTTCAAATATTCGTCTTCAAATTTTTGTGACTATCAAGGACGCTCTTTGCCTTTGGCATTAAAATCGCTAATATTAAAACATCGAAACCAGTATTCACATATTGAAATCGATGGAGCATGATGGGCATAAGCTTCACACAGCATTCGAGAACCGTTGCAATTCAGTTACATTTTCTTTCAAATGAAGTAAAAATGTAAACTCTCCCAGCATGTTTCGTTTAAAATATATGCGGGTGCGTTATGTTTAAATTATTTCTTACAACTTTTCGTAATCATTTCGTAGTATATTTTTCTAACTTCTACAATAAAAATTAGTTTCGTAGAAAAATATTAATCAATTGAGAAATATTAATACAACCATTTTGGCATTGTTCAAGTATAAAATGATATACTTGTTGCTTTGGCATCAATAATTAAGCACTTTAGAATTGCCAAAGTCGAACTAAAATGGGTGAACTAAACAATTAACATAATCATATTAATATAATCATTATATATTTTTAAATTTTTATTAATTAACCTTTATAATAAAAATATCTGATTAGCTGATTAATATACTTTATATTATTATTATTAATATACTTACTATTTTAATGTATACATATTTAGATTTAACTATTTAAGGACATACACATGTAGATATATTTTCATTTAATGCATTCTAATTAATTTATTTTGATATACTGTTATAAGTATATAAATAAATACAATTTCATTTTCTTTTAAATTTAATAGTTATTGTTTATTTTTTATTTTGTATGTTATTATATAAAATGTTTATTAATATACTCACTAATGTAACTCCCTATTTAACTAAGATTTATATTAAATATGCTAATGCGCTTCAAAGTCAATGTGCTTCAAAAACTTCAAAAATATTAGTTTTATAATTTTTCATATTTATTGGCTTGTTTCAAAATAATTCAGTCACCAAGCTCGCTACAGGAGTAGATTAAAAATTTATTATTATATTAAGAAGTTTTAATTTACTAGCCATTAATAGTGTTACGAATATCTTAATTAAATAACATGTGTGTAAATGAACGTTTAACATATTTATATTAAAATAAAACAGATCCATAAAAATTAATATACGATATGAAGATAATATTATAATATTATATTAGGAAGACAGTTAAACTATAGTAATTTGTTAATGTATGCATAAAATTATGTTAACATTTTAAGTTAATATTTCACGAAAGTTTGGTCAATATATACAATTTTTTCTCAGTCTCAGTCAATATGTAAGTACTTAAGATTAACTATAATTGCTTTAACTGTATATAAATATTGGTAATGATATTTTTTGGAGCAGAAAAATCCAATGGGATAATTTTGTCTTGGATGCTGATACAAATAATAAACTATTCGTTACTTAAATTATCTTAAAATCTATGACGTATACGATGTGGTGTTTGATGCATTGGCTGGATAAACGAAATACGTAGATAATCTGAAACCTGTATAAAAAACCACCCCACCAAACTTATTTCAAATGATAAATCCATTGATAATTTTTCATACAAGAGCACTTAGCGCCTCCCATGCTATAAAAATGGTAATCTTCTTATCGCTCTCAATCATCCAACTTATTAGCGGCCTATTGCGACTTAGCAACGTTGCCACATCAGTTACTTGCATTAGATTAGAACGTAAATCGGTTTGCAACAATTTATCATTGTCATCCGATTTTATTATTTATGTATTGGCAAAATGCTAATATTGCTATTAAAAAATATTAGTTAAGGGATATAATGTTATAATATAATAATTTAATAATTAATATAAAAAACCATCACAATTTCGTTTATCACTTATAAGCAAAAATGAAAATTAAATTAGATAATATTATTCCGTACACCTTTAAGATCCATTTAAGTTATACATATTTTCTTATATCCTAATATAAATATGTAAGTCTGGCAACGTAGGTATGCTCTTTTTTGGGGGACTGTCGCATTATTCTCCTCTTTCACGCCGAGCATAAAATAAGATAATGCTCCTTATCGGTTTTCAGAATCTCGGCGGCCACAAAGGCGAGCGTCACACCACTTACTGAATTGTGCCGTTTGCCAAATTTCGTATGAAAGGATCTCGAGGGTCAGACAAAGGCCCCGTCCATGGGGAATATTTTATATACTTTGCAGCTCGTATATCGGCGCGGTGAAAGGGGCACAATCGCGTTCGATCGGCCGTTGTTTGTCGTTTTCTATTCCTATCTGTCAAGTCAACAGTTTATTCTTGTTTGATTATATTTAGATTTAATCTCTTTTGATTTTGAATTTTTTGATTTTTTCTATATGCAAAATTGATTTTGTTATAACACTCATAGGACAAATTTTAGTAATGATACTTCACAGTTAGTGTTTGGTTATAATATGAAAAATAATTTAAATTTAACTAGCTGATTTAGCGTTATTGTATTTTTGCTAAGTATATTTTCGATTACGAATCTGTTCTGTAAAATGCGTTAATTGTTACTGAATTATTACAGTGAAGCTGATCATTGTATCCGTTTTGGAAGAAGGAAGAAGTATTTAGTAATACTTCCTCTATTCAAAACCGCATAGCAGTCAATTCTTCAAGTGTACCTGAGGGCTTGTAGAACCACAATTCGAGAGTTGGGTAGTTCAATTTGCTTAAATATTCTCTAATATTTTCTCAAAACATCCCAAAGTTGTTTAAAAGCAAAGTGATCTATTTTTTAAATAAGCTAATATCTGCCTCTGTCAAGACCAGCCATGTTGTCACTGTAATGTAGATTATATAAATAGAAAAGAAAAACCACTTATAAATTTTTATAATATTGAATTTGATTGCTCGTTTCAATCTTAGCACATGTCCACATATTAGTTTAACTAAAATTTGCTTTCTAGATCAAACGTTAGTATTTTCCTAGCATTTATAGTTAACACAGACTATATAGATCATTCAATGATGAGCGGTAGTTCTGATTTACATCACATTCATCACATTAAATACTTTTATACACCACAAGCTTGTTTTGAAAAATTAAGATTCTTTTTTTATGAAAATATATTTTGAAAGTTAAAGGTTTGCTGATGTGCTTTTTAGAATATTTGGTTATAATTACTCTTTTAATACAATTAACAGTCAGTTTAGCTGTAGTTATATGGACTGACGTAATTTCAGTTAATATTTTTTCTATATCTACTCCAATAAAAGAATTATTTAAATGTGTGGCTGATTGATTTTTTAAATTTCAAATACAAATATTATGAGTTATAACTGTTCTTTTATATATGAAATATATATCTGTAAAGTTACTTCATGATATTAATTTATATTAAAGATAATTTATTATTATAATATAATTTATATAAGGATAATTAAATCACTTTAGACATAAAACCGACTGATGATGTGTTATGATTGCGGTTATAGCGAGATATCATTTGGCTAATGGCATCATTAAATAATTCCGTGTATATATATTTTTACAAAACCATATGGTTTCTACTCTTTAGCTATACATATATTTTTATAATTTATTTATTTTTTCACTTTTTAAAATAATTTTAAATTATTTGTAAAACTTTTAAATGTATATATCGATAAATAATTTATTAATGCTTTCAAAATAAAAGTTAATCAAAGTATATTGTTTAAAATGGATTACTAAATAGTGAATAGTGTGTATATATATATATATATATATATATATATATATATATATATATATATATATATATATAAGTCACTATGTAATATATATTATCTGAAATAATATATCTTAAATTCTCCTTTTTACAAAATATCGTTTACTTGAACTAGATCTACTGCTTAATGTGGGCTCCAAACTATGGTCCTCGGCATTTAAACCTACCGATTAGCGACTGAGGAACATAGAGGCTATTCCAGAGACCTGGTCATATAAAGTCTGGTTACTGGCGTTACTAGGTCGAATTTTATGCTCTTGCTTAAAAATAATCACAACTAGAAACAATTACAAATATATTTACCGCATTGTCATGGAGTACGTTAGTTGGGCCGTCCTGGCGCTTTGACAACTGCGGCTACCAAGCCGTTTAAGGTGCAATTTCAATAATTTTGAAATTTGGCGGCATACGCGATGCTTATATATTTTGCAAACGTTGTATTAAATTGTAACATAAATGTCGTATATTTTGTACCCTTAAAAGCTCAATATTATTTGCAAAAATGACAACAAATATATAGTACATTAAAAACGCCAGCTCAAAATCAGATATTTCTAAATTCTGAATGAAGTCCTGATTTAATAATAATGTGGTTTCTAAACTAGTTTCCATTCTCAAAGAAAACTATGACTAATGAAGTA
The DNA here is from genome assembly GCF_030347505.1 of Rhynchophorus ferrugineus. Lineage (NCBI taxonomy): Eukaryota > Metazoa > Arthropoda > Insecta > Coleoptera > Curculionidae > Rhynchophorus > Rhynchophorus ferrugineus. The sequence goes on along the minus strand of NW_027472581.1, from coordinate 53,159,454 downwards.
ACAGTATTAATTTTCTTATAGTTATTTTAAACCGATTTCGAAAAAGGAAGAGGTTCAATGTTCGGCTGTATAATTTTTTTAATGTATGTTCATCAATTTCTCCGTTAATTGTGGATCGACTTTCAAAATACTTTTTTTATTCGAAAGAGTGCACTTCCGAGGTGGTCCCATTGGAACCAAATCAGGATCTGTTGAGAGAAAGGAGGGAAATCGAGAGAAACGCTTAAATTTCAAAGGCACGTATAGTTTTCATATATTTTTTGTCTAAAATAATCAGATATTTGGGTATAATGTTACTGTTGAGCTGATATGATGGAAAGTCGGAAGTCGTTCAGTGCAAAAGCCATTTAGTATGCTTATTAAGCAATAAATATAGCAAATAGCAAGACCGTGTAGAAATATTGTAGACAACTGCTTTTATGGTGTAATGAGCTCCTTATTTATTTTTTGAAGTCGATTCAATTTTTTTGTTAAAAATATTTTATTCCATAAATCTTTCATTTTGAGGATGTTTGTATTGCAGTATCTCTATTTTAGGTTTTATATCCGAACAATAAGCATTATTATGACTATTTATTCAGTTATAACTCAATTGTTAGGCTAACAGATAATTATTAATATCAGTAATTTGTATAGAGAATGGGAAACATTATTTTAAACCCTTTATTTATATAACATAATGGCTAAATCCATTTTGAAAATATTAAGGTTATAGATAGATAATTGAAGTTATTCATTATGATAAAAATGGCTAATTTTCCAATTAGAGATATTATTTGATTAACAATCATACCAAATAAATATACCCTTTGGCATGGAAAGTTACAATTATTTGTTGAAAAAGTAAGTAAGCTAACTTTGCAATAGACTATATTTCAGTTTTTATAAAGCGTTTTATATCAGAAAATCTAGCTGAAACATATGGATCGACAGTGTCATCCAAAGCTATTGAATACATTTAACATATGTGAACTGGATGCTCGACTGAGTGAAATTAAATAAAGGGCATTTAAAAATACGGTTACTTGTAGGAAAAATAAATTATGCACCCATCACAAAATTAGCCCGGATTTGATTACATTGATATTCTATTCGAAATTAATCAACATCATACATTTGTTACGTTTTACCGTTTGTGCCATATGGTAAAGTTTTTGTGTTTTAAAAATGGTGTTCAGTTATTTTTTGTCACTCTTATTTGAAAGTATAATCTATAATATATTATTAATATATTTTATACATCAAAAATTATATTATTGCTTCTTGGTTTTATTAGGAGATCAGAATTTTTTATCGTATAACTAACTTTTTTTTGGTAAATAACGAGATAGGTACATAGTATATAATTTGTTATATGGATAGACTATTTATTAATAGATATCAGTGAAACGTTATTGAACAATATGCTATAGAGTTATGTATTGTACATACAGAAATGTTACTTGGGGTAATACGTTTTGTGTTCGATGAGATGTGTTTTTTGGTGAAAATGAGATAAGTAGGTTAATAATTTTGTTTTTCAACCGATTATCGAATGTTTTATTAATATATAGATAAAAATACATCTAGTTTGGTTGGTTTTGGTTAATGTTTTCAGCTTCTATATATTCTATGTATATATAGTATATGTATTATATGTACTCATTTGTCGATTTATAACTTTTAATTACATGCAACATGGCCCGCCAAAACCAACCTAAATTTAATTTTGTAGGTCACATGTTCCGATGCCATACCGATTAGACATCATTCTATCTCATTTTAATTGGTATAAAATGAATAGGACATATTCACTTAATTTTTTATTTTTACAAACTACAGTTGGCATTATATTCGACGTCATCTATGACGAGCATTGTCAGTTTTATTGGACGGAGTTAGAACTCGAATTAATCTTAATAAATAACAATTACGCCAATGATTCCTCATACTTTTATAACTACAGTCTATTCAAAGGTTTTTTGTACATACGTTATCAAGATGTTTAATGTATTGCCTGCCCTAATTTGTAAATACGTTTCAGAATCGGACAATATTTTCCTTCTCATTTTATTGTAGGTAAAAAGATATACAATGCTGTCTGATTAGTTCGAACACGTAAATGACTGAGGCTATCAAAGTCGTGCGGTTGTCAGACATATAAATTATTATGGCTGTATAATTAACTGTAGTTCTTGATAATGTATGTATTATAATGTTAAAATAAATTATATTTGATAATATTTTTGTTCAATTATTTTATTAGAATATTGTTGTATATCAAAGCCGAACTGGATTAATACTCAGTGTTGATGAGGTAACATTGCGACGTTTTGACGTCACAAATTTAGATTCCGTATGCACAAAATAACTTTGAATAGACTATACATCCATGTTAAAATTTGTTCTTAGGTTTAATTTTATTATATATTACAAAGTGAAAGCACATATCTTTTCTTAACTCGAAATATATCAACCAACAAGACACCATTTGTGAGAATTTGTTTTACTTGTCCCTTAATGATGGACATTTAATTTTTCTGAAGTTTTCGTGTGCTAGTGGAAATTTGGAAATGTATGATTTTTGATAATTTTTGTGTTGTAATTTTGATATAGTCATTAAAATTTGGATATGTTGGAACCCCACAAGTTGTGTACACTCAAAGTGGGTATATTGAGTCCACTGCTGGATAAAGTAGTAATAAAAAATAGCTAATGATTGTTGTACAATCAGAAATGTGATAACGATTTTTCCTTGAAAACGAGAAATACTAAAAGAAAAAATTATTAAAAATTATTAAAAATTATGTGTTTTAACACTGTAAGCCTGCATAGGAACCAGGTAGACGAGAAAAATCGATATAATAAATTGCAAGAATTAAGTGACAGTGACAGACACTTATGTAGTGCAGTTTTTTTTATCTCATTTTTATGTCATTGTTAAAATAGCAACGTAAATTTATTTCAAAATAATGTAAATAGCACTTTATATTTTTTAATAAAGACAAAAAGGCGTTTTTTCATTGTAGCAACTGTCAATTTGTATAAAAGAATTATATGATAAAAAAAAGCTCAGAGTACCAGAAGAAGAAGAGTAAATAATTTAACGTTGCGAGTGTGGCGAGTTAAAAAAGTTAAAAAGAATTGCTAGCGAACGTTTTACTGTGATTACGTATTCTTGTCATGGCGGTATGCGGCCTGGAGCCTAAAGCCTTACATTTACACATGCATATTTATAAACATTATCTTCTATTACACAGGCCCGGGCGTTGGAGCAGTATAAAGCTCCCGAAAGCGGAGCGGCTTCCGGAAGCCGGAGCTTTCGAGAGCTTTTATGGCTCAGTTTTATCTGTATAAGTAATATAAAAGCAGGCGATTTGCAGCACCCCATAAATATTTAGCTTTAATTCTAAAAGCGTTTCCGAGAGACACACTTTATATATTCATAATTTACACCTCCTCCGTAGTCTCGGCAGTCGTGGAAAAATTTTACGACAGGATCGCTTTTATATGCCCCTCCCCTTCTACCACCTCAACTACCTATCTCCGTGTTCCCCCATAGGTCCCCCTCTTGTCACTATTTTTCCTGCTTATATAGTACTCGTCTGGGAGTCATTGGGATCGTCGTTGTCTAGCCAATCGGATGTTATTTATGTTTCATTCCTTTGCTCTAAAATTTTCAGGGATTTTCATAAAACAAAACGAGACATAATTGGCTAGATGACTATTTTTGATAAACAACTTTATGACAATACTACGTTTTACTTTACCCGGAATAAAAGTCATTTCTGCAAAAAATTTGAAAGCAAAATTGACGTATGAAATAGTGAAAATTAAAGTGCGCGCTGAAGCGAGGATACATTACTGCACATTTATCTCCAGATTTGGACATGCCTACTCTCCTGCATAGAATCAACCATAGAAAAGAATAAACTATATTGCCATCGTTTTCTAATGGCGGTACATTCTTTTCGAGTCGGTCGGTACAGTTGATGAAGTCAAAACATCAATAAAATATTTAGATTTTATATTACATTAATAATTCTATAGTAATAATAATTAAATTGTTGTGTTGTTCTTGATGGTTTAACATACATTGGTTTTAAAATATGGAAGAACGAGGGTAAGTGCAGAATGTAAAGTTATATTTTTAAAAGTTATAAAATCCAAACTGCATTAATTTTATTTATAGTGGGAATGTTAGCTGTCAAATTTATAACACATCATTTCAACGATATCGAATAGGTATCAACATATGCCAAAATTTAATGATAACAAGAACAGATAAGAAAATAGTTCTTGTTGTCATTAATGAGATTTGTCTATCAAGAATAGTTGCAAAAATTGTACTAACTGGTAATAATTAGACATTTGTTTTAAACATAATATATTTTAATAATGATTTAAATTTTATTTTATAGGTTAGATATATCTATAATTTGTTGAGAGTGTAAGTCGAAGAATGTGAAATTCAGAGAAGATATTAAACAGCATTTTGCTAAGATCTAAGAACAGTGTACATTGAGTACAGTACATACTATGAAATAATTAAATTTGCTAACAAAAGTAGACCTAGATTAAATAAACAAAATATAAAACTATCAACGACACCCTAATGATCTAATGAATAAACCATTCATTTAGGGCTAGTTAATGTACAATATGTTAATCGAAAGCTCGAGGTAGTCAATTCATTAATGGGGTTTGTGGATTAAGAATAGTTGATTCAGAAATTTCGGAGATCAGAAAGTTGAATGTCACAGATTTCATATATTATGTTGGTTTTTTTCATTTGGTTTTAAGTATATTGGCTGGGTTTGATCTAAACGCTTTTGGTCTTTTTTAGGGCAATGTTTAATTAAATGGTTCTTGGAGATCTTGTTAATTGTTCAAATATGTAAATTAATTTAAATATGATGTTTTTATATAAATAGAATGAACCTATATTAATTATATTTTTATTATTTAGTTTTCCGTTTTATTCTATACTTTTTTAAATAAAATAAGTTATTTCCAAAACGTTTTCTCTCTCTAATCTAATAATAATCACCATCACTAATGTAAGTGGTTTAATCGCATAAGTGTGCTTGAAATATATGTTTTTACAAGACTTGAATGTTAATTAGACTAAAGAAAATGGGATTCTAACTGAAATTTCTGAACATTCACTCTTGTTCACTACTGACCATGTATTATAAAAATACAAAGAAATATATAAAATAAATGCAGGCCTTTAGTAAGATTACAAAAAAACAATATAATATTAAATATAAAATATCTTCTGTACATCAAAGAGTTGGTACGCTGTGCTTCACCAGATTAACGGTCAGAGTTTTCACAGCTCGGTATATATATGCAAATAGAAATTTCAAATATTTCGAACAATAATTAAGTAGAGATAATATATCAACCAAATGCTGTCACTGAAGTCAAGTAAAATAAAAGAAACTAAGCAAAGCCTAATTTGAGACTTCATAGAAGACCTTAATATGTTACAACATGTCTAAATACAGATTTTGTAGAATACTTGATGAATTATTGTAGTTCCATATGCTTTTAAGATTTTAAGGCTGCTATTAAAATGAGCTTCAAATAACAATTTGGGCATTTTATTTACCCAAATATCACAAAGCAATTTGATACAACACAGAATGGCTAAAAGTTTAAGAAAATCAAATATCTATAAACAATTATATATGATATAAACCTTTTTTGTTATTCTAGTAATAACTAGAATAACAATCAACAACTATGTCAATTAACAACATAATTAATTATGTAGAATAATAATGTAGAATGAATATTATGGTGGACCTGTCAAATACAATTGCATCTACATCATCAAATTATCACTATATGATACAAGATATTATTCAGACGGTGATCTGCTTTCTTTCAAAATAAGCAGAAAATGGACAATATACGGCGAATAAAACATGGTGGTTAAATATTATCCGAAATGTTGGATTATGAAAAACGGCATGAAAGTTTATTATCTATTATATTTAAATATGTTTAAAGTGTATGCAAATACTAACTCGTTTTTTAGACAATATTGCCTGTTTGGTCAGACCAATACGACACGTCTTTCTGTAAAACGATATAGTTTTAAACTAAAATATTTTTTTTTGTTTTTAAGCCCTAAATATTTAAGTTAAATAGTTAATTTAAAGTTTCCCATTCTCTTTTCAATGTATTCAATTAACTAGAATTAACTCACTTATCAAGAAAAGGAACGAATTACACGAAAAGTAGACGTTAGATTTGCATTCGTTTAGCAATTACTCAGAAATCCTTGACATAGTTAAGTGAAGTCGAAGCTAAAGTATAACAGTTGAAGCTGTAAGGTCATAAATAGTCGATAGGTCATTGCACATTTACACATTTTTGTGTAAAACAGAGTTATAGCCCTATTTTTATAGCTTTTTGTAGCATCTATAAATCATAATATTGTATAGTAATGAGTTAGAGTTAATAATTTCTTGGAAATTCTATTCTGATTGCTGCATTTTTTCGTGAAGAGACTATTTAAACACGATTTTGTCGAATTTCAATAATTAAACTGACATCAAGAGATAAAGCCTACACTATTTAATAAAAAGTTATTTGTAGTAATTAAATTGATTAATAATTCTAGTTTTATTCTCGAATTGTTAAAAACTATTGCACCGAATAAATATATTTGAAGATATATAATGCCATTTTCAAATAAACTATTCCTTATAAATCAATATTATTAATAGATCATCCCCTATTGAAAATCATATCCAATGGTAAAAATCTCATGAAAAATTCAACACTTATATCACATTAGATTCGTCATTTAATACTCGCGGTATATTCGAAGCGTCCATTAAACAATGCAACCTCAAACGGCGAACAAAGCCATCGAAGTACCATGGCGAATCTCTAAATTGTCTATTGCGAATCGCCTTGAAAAGGGCGCTAAAAGAGATCGTTGAAATGTGTATAATTCGGTTCGTTTTTAACTCTTAATGGTGTATTCGTTTATTTAAACAGCCGCATGGGTTTATATCAGGAAGTTATTTATTCGTAAATTCAGAGAGATTAAATGTTCTTATTCCAAATCTGCTGAAACTATATGTTTTGTTACACACATTTATTACTAATTAAGTAACTGCTAAACGTCAATTAATAAACATATTCATAGTGCAATAGAAAGTATATATATATATATATATATATATATATATATATATATATATATATATATATATATCTATAGTCTATCAAAGTTATTTTGTACATAAGTAACCTTAATTTGTGACATCCAAACGTCGCAATGTTGCCGTATCAACTCTGCTTTTAGTTTATTTTAGCTCTGATATAAAACAAAATTTTACGAGTAGTTTAAATAAAATAATGTAACGAAAATGTTATCCAATATATATATATATATATATATATATATATATATATATATATATATATATATATATAATGGTTTGTAGGTTGAAGTTGTTTTATTATATTTACATTAAACTTTTTTCCACATCACCCATGAAGTACAGTTGTAGGTTTTCTTATGTAGTCTTTTTACGTTTAGTTCTTGTTTCCTTCGATGGTGTGTTTACTTGTCAAGTCATCTTGATATAACTGTATTTTTATTTCTTCTGCTACTACCTGTGTACGCCATTCTTGATAAAATTAATCACTGAATTCTGCCTAATGCATTTACCATATCTACAAAACAAGTATTATTCGTCATCTCCTCATACATTCAAACCTAATGCTCATGTTTGACTCTGAACAATTACAATCATATCTATGCACACAAATCTTTCACACTCTACGATACCGTTTTCTGCAAATATACTTTATTAATTATGTGCATACCTTGTTGTTTATTAGTTGTTTCCACTCTCATCAGTCTATCTCACGAATTTCCAGTATTGCACAGCATTATCACATATCCTGAAGGTTTCCTTTAGTCACTGTTACTTTCTGAGTTACTGTCCTAGTCAATCACTAAACTGATTTCCAATCCGACTAAAACATGTTCACGATTCCACCATTTATCAATTTCATCCTCTGTTTGTATCATCGAGTTTATCCAAACCGAAGCTGTTATGGTCGACAATGCTTTCTTCCAAATATACAAACAGTTCTTGATGGAATGTCATTCTCGACCAGTCTATTATAACAATTCTATGCTATACAATCATAGGGAGGTAGTCGTAATACTACGTAACCATATTGTTCAGCTATCTGATATATTTTTTAGGCTTATTGCCAATAAAAGTAAATTGCGAAAAACGCAATGAAACATTTCATTTATATTTACCTAGTAACAATTTGAAATACTTCAGTTTTAAGCATAGTCTCTTCAAAACTTAGTTTTAAATTTAATTCATGTTTTGAAAGCTATTCCTTCATTACAGCCTTTGTTGATGGTATTGGTGCATTGTCCATAATAATAACTGATGATTCTTCCAGGTTCGTTAATAATTGATTTTGAAAGCATAACAAAAACATGTTATGGTTTATTTCTCCATGGTAGTCGCCATTGGACTTGGAGGAAAACACTAATTCTGTACCAGGAATAAAACCATGCTTATTCCCTGCATGAATAACAATATATCTGCAATTACTTATTAACAAATATTATGACTAACAAAACCTAATCAAATAATATTGTAACTTTTACCTTTTTCCATCAATTTTTATTGTCTTTACACTTTTTTTGTTAGTGTCTTGCCAAAAATGCCCCAATGAATCATTTTAAAATATTCAAGTTTTATCCAGCTACACAAACTCAAATTATCTTCCTTGATTTTATTATACGCCTTTAAAAATGAAATTCTTTAAAACAATGTCTCGAAGTTCCATTGGACCTCTTCGAGTGTTATATGTAAACCATTTAAATTCTATCCCCCTAAGAGTTTATGAAGGGATATCTTACATCACTTAAAAAGCTGGATATCTCTAACTCTTTTTTTATATACTTTCCAGACTAACATTTTTTTCTGAAATAATTTTATTATATTTATATCGATAAAATATTTTGTATACTCACTGATCTTATACATTTTGTACATTTGATCTCAAATATAGCCATTATCAGCATGGTAAAGATTCGTCACCCGTTTCAGACGTACACGGGTTTTCTTGGTTGAATCTGACATATTGTTTTTCATTTTGTCACAGTACCCACACTAATATTCAGCGCAGCAGCAACACGCTAAAACATTTTCAACATAATTCTAGCAACTTATAATATTTAATATCATCAATATTTACCTCTAACGGAATTTATGGGCAAAATGGACCTCCATTATCTCGTTCTTTTTCGAAATAACTTATCTAAGACCCAGTTAGTTTGTGACCTCGACTAACTATTGTTTTCGGCATTTTCAAACAAAGGAATATGATATATTACATAGCGATTTAAAATGTATCAAAGTAATAAAAGCGCTAAAATAACTTTTGCCGGTTTATAACTTGTAGTAATTATAACTAATATTTTGATTAATTTTGCATACGTTTGACAATCGGGCGACTTTGGCAGACTAGATCGGTTACACGTTCGAACTTCCGACAGCATTATGTATCTTTTTAACTAGAATATACTTAGAAGGAAAATATGGTCTGAATCTGAACCGAATTTACAAATTGCAGCAGGCAATACATTAAAGCTTTTGATGACGTTTGTTCAAAAAAATTTTGAATAGACTGTATACTTATTGCTAATGTTTTGAGAAATATTGAGCATATTCCTCAAAGCCTCGCTCTGGAACATTTCCAATATTTCAATATTCTTGCTGTACCCCATAGTTCAATGCCAGATTGGAATAGTGATGGATTTGTGTACCATTATTTTGCTCTCATTGGTTAAATGGGAATGGCGATCTTTTAAACAATTTACACTATGGAGCTTTCCGAAGTCTTCTGAGTTTGTAGATTGATCCAGATGTGCTTTTGTCAAGTTTACCTGCGGTCCAAGTAGAGCCCCAAGTATCTTGTGAGAAGTTTTCGTTATATAACTTTGCCGACGGACAGGTTTGTCTTATCAGAGTATAAGTAACATGATTGGACTTGTTTTGGTTATTTTTACTTAATTTTTTATTTTCCATTTGTTAAACTATTTTTCGATATTATTTAGATGTTATTGGAGTTAGAATGCATCCATTTTTGAATTCTGATCTACTGAGCAGACGGCAAAGTCGCCAACGTAGTTTCAATAATCGTGTCCTCACTTGTTGAAGGTTCGCAATCTAAACCAGGTTCGGTCAACAGTAATATAACATCGGTCTCAGTACGCTGGCCTGTGATAGCGCCTAGACGCTTTCATCATTATACTTAATCATCTTCTGCTTAATCAGTTTCTGTGGTTGGAGTGGGATGGGAACACAGTGAACATTTGAATGGATAGAATTTATAAATGGAAATGGAATTGTGAATCGCTGTTGAAACTACATAAATTGATAACTTTTAAACTTATGATTAGGGACGATTCTTGGTCGAAACTTTGAAGGTTTGAAGATTTACGGTATCATAAGAAAAGAAGATTCTTGCTAAATGTTTGATAGGATCGGAAGATATGGTAGGACTGATTGTCAAGCTCAATATATATATATATATATATATATATATATATATATATATATATATAATATATACACTTGTCAAGGAAGGCTCAAAATGAGATTTTGAAGAATATTTTTTGATTTTCAATATATTTGCTGCCGTGATACTGCTTATATCACAATTGTTGGCTTTGATTTTAAGGATTTAAGGGCGTCCTGTAGGACTTAAAATATTTGAAAACAATGAATTGGAATAATAATTGGACGAAAACACATCTCAAACTCAATTAACCGTTTTTAGATGTTTATATAGAAAATATTCAAAACGAGGCAAAATAGCTACTATACAATATCGCAGCTTCATTGATTGCCAGACAAAAAAGAAGATTTTTCTGTTCACGTATTGTTACTAGCGATGACAAGTAGTTCTACTATAACAATACTAGACGTTCCGGAAAGTTATTACCGGCTTTTTCGAAAAAAATACATGATTTTAAAGAAAACGGAAAAATGCATTTATTCATAGTATTAGCCAATTGTTTCTAAACCCATATTTCATATTTCACATTCATATTTCAGGAAATTTTTGGATGTCATTCCACAAAAACTGTTTGTCCTTTGAGCAAAACTAATCATTGAGCCATTTTCAAAATTCTTCGAAATTGGTGAAGTGGTTTTCTGCCAAAGGACCAAGATTCAACAGTTCGTAATATACCATGCCACTCTAGTCTCACCAAACACAGAGCCCTGTCTTGCGATCAAAACAATTTGGCAAAATCGATCGGACGGCTTCGTCACGTGATAACTTTTACGTAAAACTTTTTGTGCTTGGTAACAGATGTACTGGAAAGTCATTACCGGTATTACTAAGAGAGTTGGTCTAAGAGCGCTATCCATATCGACACCGAAGCGATAGCAGAATTAGCAAGTATTAAAAGCTGCTAAAACCGAATAAAACTGCTACTGCAGATGTTTGCAACAATATGCGAAGAGATATGCGACTATAAATAATTTTTATATGAAAAACCGACATTTATTTTTCTCTAGTGTATATTATTATTTCCATAATAGTTTCCCAATTTATTCCATTACATTACACTCAGGAAAAAAATAATATAGTATTTTATTAAATAAAGAAAAGCGCGCTATTAATACATTCAAAGCACATTCTTATGGTTCTTCCTTTTAGCGTGTTGATTTCTTGTAAAGAAACCTTATCCAACACGTCGAGATAAAATCCACGCGAGAAATATCGCTTAATTGGCTCAAATGCGTGCATTAATGAAGAAGTATATTCATAGTTTCTCGATGAATCGAACGAATGTGGTCGGATATCGTTAACGCGTTCTCAGGCAGATTCCATTTCTTATGGGACGCGGCTAGAAAAATGCATTTCCCTCCCATTTACTTGCCATTTCAGTTATTAGCGATTATTTTCCTGATTAATTTCAACCTGCATCAGATAGCGCGCGTAGTTGAGGATGTAGAATGAACTCACGGCGCTTTTACTTTCTTGTTGGCGAAATGTATTAAGCCAAAGATACAAAAAATGCCACATATTATACTTACATTAAGCAAGATATTATTGAATTAATGGAGAGTAACTTAAAGTGGTTTTAAGTCAAATTACATTACTTTGGAATGAAATGTTACTTTTTTGAAGGATAATAAATATGAAATATGAATAATCAATCTTACACAATATTATACCACTTAATGAATAACGATATTACGATAAAAACGATTGCGTTTAACTTTTTTACCAAGACAATGAATTATAGTATATCCACAATAGCAGTAAATTCATGTCTAGAGATATATAATGTACTGCCTATTGCAATTTTCATTACAATATTGTAAATTCGTTTTAATATCAGACAATATATTCTTTTTCATTTTATTCTAGTTAAAAAGAAACACAATGCTGTCTGATGCGTCCGAATAAGTAACCTAATCAGCTTATAAAAGTCGTTTAGTTGTTAAATGTCTTCTTCTGTCAAATGTAAAATTGTTCAAAATATTAGTTATAAATCGGCAAACATCGTTTTGGCGCTTTGTTTCCTTTTATAAAATTCAAATTGCTGCTTATCACTATTCTGATTGAAAATGTTGAAGCCAATATATAGTCAGTCAGATACAGATTACGCCTCTAGTCAATCACTTCGAACAGTGACGAGTAATGAAGGGGGTTGCTTTTTATCAATAAACTTCGTCAGAGAGGTAAATGTTATTACTATTAAATATTAAGGTGCTGGGGTTTTTATTGGAAATATTTGTATTGTGTTCCAGTTGCAGTGAATATTAGTATAAAAATCTCTCTCTCAAAAATTATTCAAACAATATAATGTTAACAGAAAAGAAAGCGTCTACATATCTTGATATTAGTTTTATTCGAGATTAAATGTATAAAATGTATAAAACTGAGTCAGTACTTTTTCCAGTATATACAGAATTATTATGTATATATATATATATATATATATATATATTATATATTATATTGACTTATTACTTATTACTAAATTCGGTTCTGATATACTGTATTAAGTATCATTCCTTATTGATTCAAACTGTTCATCAATTAGCATAACAACCACCTCCTAATTTTCGTATTTATTAGAGAGGAATGCTCGATTCATACACCCTCCTAATAAAAAGCCTATCTCGGCTTTATAGCATTCGAATTGAACGATCCGATTTTAGTTCTTTTTTATTTACGTTGGGGTGGTCCGCTGGGACGAGGGACGCTTTTCTACACGCTAATTTGTTATGATAATTGTCGTCTTCCGTCTTATTCCGCTTTTTATAGATGTCCCCATTGGGGTGGAATTGAGAGCGAGGCAGCGTCAATTCTTCGACCATCACATTAAACGATTTATATCCACTTATCCAATAAGCTATGGGAGTTTTCGGTTATATTGATTTAATAAGTATTTAAATTCACTCTTTGCTTATTACTGTACGATGAATATGGTTCTATATAACGTTAAGTAATAAGAAGGAGAAGTATTAATATTTTGTTTCAATATATTATGAGTATTAAAATATTTTCGTGGTCAAGGCGACAAAGTCATCTCGACAGGATGTATTTTTTAAATTAATACTAGTCGTTGCCGGCCAAATTACAATTTGTTTTTTATAATTACTTGAAAACTCAGTCTGTGTGGTAACAATATTGACGTATTAACAGTGCTGTAGTTTGCGTTGTTGCTGTTTTTTTCTGATAAATATACTTTACTGGTTTGATTCTTTTAAGCTGGTGTTCTGCGCGAGTATTATCTGTCTTTGTGTCTCTTTACGAGTCCCTTGATTTCCTGATTTAAAGTAGGCATCTGAAGGTCCTACGGGTAGATACTTTTTAATATTGTTAGCACTGGTTAATATGTGTCTGTCTAAACTTGTACATTCGTTTTACAGTCAGATAATATTATCCGTGTCATTTTATTCTATTTAAAAAGAGATAGAATGCTGTTAGAGATGTTCGAACATGCAATGCCAAACGTCTGAAAGTTCTTCGAAATATTATAGTTACAGGTTTTAAACCGGCAACGTTAAAACGTTGTTTTAACTCTTTTTTTTATAAATTTGAAATCGCCGCGGTTATTATTGAAAATACTTTTTTGTGCCTTGCAGCTGCACTCTATATAGTACGGGCACAGTTACTAACATATCTCAAAAAATAAGAAACAATATAACAGTTCGCCAAAATGACACCGTGTTTATGCCAAACAGGTGACGAATCAAGATCAACTTGGTGTTTCAGATATCAAATATACGAAATGTATAAAAGAGTAAGTAGTTTTTTCAATCGAAACATAATTTAATACAATTATTTCAGAGAAAATTGTTAGTATGGAAAGTATCCATAAAAATCCAAAAGATATACAGCTATTTGAGAAATGTAGAACATCCGTTCATACATTGTTGGATAATATAGGATTTAAGTGATGTAAAGATAACCCACGAAGGGGTTTAATGGAACATTCAGAGATTGCTTTTAAAAGAATACAATTCTTAAAAACATAAAACAAAATCAAGGAAGAAATATATCAATTTATGTATTTAAATGAGACATGAATATTTCTGAATAGTACATTGGGTTGCTCATGGCAAGATAATAATAAATATTTAAGACATTAATTATATAGTTTATTATTATTATGTTTATTATTTATATTATTATATTATATATTATATTTTATTATTATTATATATTAATTATAAAGACAACGAAAGCTGAAAAAGATAAATGTTGGAATAACTATCGATTAGATTAGATTATTTTTGTTACTCATGACATTTATTCATTGCAGATTTTATTTTTGGTGCAGAATTAGTGTTTCTCTAAATCCAAGGGTGACTACTATGAAGAAATGAACCATAACTTGTCTTTGCAGTAATTTGAAAATCAGCTTTATATATATATATATATATATATATATATATAAATATATATAAATATATATATATATATATATATATATATATATATATATATATATATATAAATATATATAAATATATATATATATATATATATATATATATATATATATATATAAATATATATAAATATATATATATATATATATATATATATATATATATATAAATATATATATATATATATATATATATATATATATATATATATATATATATAAATATATATAAATATATATATATATATATATATATATATATATATATATATAAATATATATAAATATATATATATATATATATATATATATATATATATATATATATATAAATATATATAAATATATATATATATATATATATATATATATATATATATAGTACACTGGTAGACAAACTCCAAAAGTTCATCAACAAAGGCTACAATTAAGGAATGGCTCAAAGTACATAAAATAAGTTTCGAAGAAATCATGTTAAAGAATGAACTATTTCAAATTCTTACTTGGTAAATATTAATGAAATATTTAATTGCATTTTATGTAATTTACAATGTTTAAAAGCATATAATAAAATCAAGAAACTTATTATTTCAATATATGTATTTAGATGAGACATGGATATTTCAAAATGGGACCAATATATCCAATGATCACTAATGGCAAAATTATAATAAAAATATTGTTAAGACAACTAAAGTTGATGAAAATAGGTAAACGTTGGAGTAACAATTGATTAGGTTTTATTAGTCATAAGATTTATTAATAATTCATTGGAGATATAATGTGCTTCATGCTAGAAACAGGGAAGCTTAGTAGCACTCATCTAGCACCATGACCGCAATCAGACTCATTGAATAAATAATTGAGAAATGATGGAATCATGAACAAACGTTCGATAGATTGGATATGAACAGCTATTTACAGTTATTCGCTTCTGTGAAACTTTCTATGGGATTATGATTCAGTGCTGATTATTTCCAAGGTAGGGTAATGAGGGTGGAAACAACTAAAGCTTTATATATAATTAATATACGACAATTGTAGGAAAACGTATTCTAGAGTGAGAAAGATTTATGTCCATTAGATATGGACGTAATTGTTCAAAAAATATATGAGTATTTGGTTAAAGTGTGCGAGGTGAGAAAATAGTTCATTCTTTAACATGATTTCTTCGAAACTTATTTTATGTACTTAGAGCCATTCCTTAATTGTAGCCTTTGTTGATATATACATATAGTACAGTTATATATATATATATATATATATATATATATATATATATATAGTACACTGGTAGACAAACTCCAAAAGTTCATCAACAAAGGCTACAATTAAGGAATGGCTCAAAGTACATAAAATAAGTTTCGAAGAAATCATGTTAAAGAATGAACTATTTCAAATTCTTACTTGGTAAATGTTAAAGAAATATTTAATTGCATTTTATGTAATTTACTTTTTTAGAAATGAGCCTGAGAAAAGATACATAGTAGATTAGATAACTGAATGTTATGACCACAGAGAATTACATCTTCCTCCCTATCACTGCATTTTTAATCCAATTGAGTTGATACAGGGTATTGTAAAGAATTATTACAATAGATATTCAGGCCGAGGAGGATATTCAAACCAGAACTGTCTGGAATTATGAAAAGAGGCATTATTGAAAATAGCACCTTTGGTTTGTGTGAGCTCGATCAGACACATTCAAGAAGAAATTGACAAATGGTAGAATCTAGAGCAAGTTTTTAATAGATTGGAAATAAACAGCTGAGTTATTCACTTGATTAGTGTTTCTGAAAGTGAGAGTGATTAAATAAAACCTTCTGAATGTTGGTTTATGATTCAATGTTGTCGATTACTAAGACAGGGTAATGAAAGAAGAAACCACTAAAGATCAGTATACAATTAATATACATTAGTTGGAGGGAATTGTATTATAGAGTGTGAAATCTTGAATGAGCGTATGTGTTATTGTCCAGAATATATATGAACGTTTCGTATGTTAACCAATAGTCGTACATGTGTATGAGGAGAGAAATAACTCTAACTGTTTTGTAGATATGGCAAATGCATTTAGGAAAATTCAGTGATTAAATGTAATATTATCAAGAAAGTTTTATACCGATAGTAACAGGACTAACTAAAGAGAAACATGGTAATATCATAATGACTTTGCAGGGATACATTGCATCGAAAGAAACAAGAACTAAGCGTGAAACATAAATATGCTCTCTAATGAAAGTAAAATACATTACTCAGATATACAATTTTTAATTATGTGGATTAGGCCTTCAAGGGATACCACTACATACAAAAACGTTCCTAGAATCTTACCGATAGTAGTGCCGAAAAAAGCTCAATATACATATAATAAAACAACTCTAACCTATAAATTATTGCGGCTGTAAAATTAATTGCAGTTTTAAATTCTTCGATAATAAATGCATTTTATGTACTATGATGTTAAAATAAATAATGTTTAATAAAAAATTTGTTCAATTATTTTATTTATATTAAGATGTTGTTATATCTCAGAGCCAAAATGTACTAAAACTCAGATTTGAAGTGGCAACATTGCGACGTTTTGACAGTTCTCCCGTGTCACTGCTATTTTGAATTGACTATATATTCTTTATGGTACTTTTCGTGGAAAATGTCCAGGAACTGGCTTCCATAGACTCAATATCGGTTTTAAAATTTGCTTATGCAACAATTTATATAGTCTATCCAAAGTTGGTGTGAATATACGTCATTTAAATTTATGACGTCAAAACTTCGCAATGTTGCTGTATCAACTCTGAGTTTTAGTTCAGTACGGCTTTGACATCTAACAAAATTCTAGTTTAAACAAAATAATGAAACAAAAATGTTATCAATTATATATAGTTTATTTTAACATAACAGTACATCTAATGCACATATTATCGAATAATTTAATTTACATTTTACATTACATTATTTATACAGGCACAATAATTTATAGGTTAAAGTTTTCCCATACCACACATAAGGTAGAGTTCTAGAAGCGGTTTTTTATATAGTGGTATCCCCTGGAGGCCTAATCTACTTAACTAACAATTGCATATACAAGTAATGAGAGCATATTTACCTTTTCACGTTTACCTCTCGTTTTTTTCCGATAGTGTGTTTCCTTGTCAAGTCATTTTGATATCACTGTATTTTCTATTTTTTCTACCACCACCTGTGTTCGCCATTCTTGATACAATTAATCAATGTATTTTCCTTAATGCATTTGCCATATCTATAAAACAGTTTGTATATTTTCTCACCTCGCACACTTTAACCAAATACTCATATATTTTTTGAACAATTACGGCCATATCTAATGGACATAAATCTTTCTCACTCTAGAATACGTTTTCCTACAATTGTCGTATATCAATTATATATAAAGCTTTAGTTGTTTCCACCCTCATTACCCTACCTTGGAATTAATCAGCACTGAATCATAATCCCATAGAAAGTTTCACAGAAGCGAATAACTGTGAATAGCTGTTCATATCCAATCTATCGAACGTTTGTTCATGATTCCATCATTTCTCAATTACTTATTCAATGAGTCTGATTGCGGTCATGGTGCTAGATGGGTGGTACTAAGCTTCCCTGTTTCTAGCGTGAAGCATATTATATCTCCAATGAATTATTAATAAATGTTATGACTAATAAAACCTAATCAATTGTTACTCCAACGTTTACCTATTTTCATCAACTTTAGTTTAGTAATATTTTTATTATAATTTTGCCATTAGTGATCATTGGATATATAGGTCCCATTTTGAAATATCCATGTCTCATCTAAATACATATATTGAAATAATAAGTTTTTTGATTTTATTATATGCTTTTAAACATTGTAAACATTAGAAATTTTCGATACTTTCCAGACTAACAGTTTCCTCTGAATTGTGAAGAGTTTTTATACTTTTCATATATTTGATCTCTGATGGTGCTAACATTAAGCTGAGCTTGATTGGTCACTCGCTTCGTATGAGGACGGTTTCTTTGCGGTGAATTCAAGATTTTGTTTTTAATTTTTTGAGATATTTCAGTGACCGTGTCCATACTAATATTGATTGTAGCTACAACACACTAAAAATATTTTGAATAAAAACCGTAGCCAATTAATATTTAACAGTAAAAATGTTAACTCCTCTGAGGAATTTTATAGTCTAATTATATTATTTTATGAAAAAGGTGCCTCCATTACCTCATTCCTGTTCGAAGTAACTGATTAGAGGAACAACCTGTTCTGTATGGCATCGGGATTTTTAATCAATGTAGTAATAAACAGCGATTTGAAATTTATTAAAGCAAGCAAAGCTCTCAGACAACGTTTGTCAATTTATAACCTCTTATCACTATTGTTCTGAAGAATTTTGCATACGTTTGACAACCGGACGACATTGACTCGTTTACGGGTTCGAGCGTATCAGACAGCATTGGATCTATTTTTAACTAGAATAAAATGAGAAAGAAATTATTGTCTGATTGTAAAACGAATTTACAAATTGCAGTAGGCAATACATTAAACATATTGATGATGTAGTTCACAGCAACTTTGGATATACTATATCCACGTATACTTGTGATCTTCTTCCAATTAACCAACACATTTTTCTATTTTATTAAATCCCAGTTCTTTTTTTTTCTTTTTAATATATTCCTTTCAATGAAGTTTTGCATCTAGGTTCATCCCAAAATCCTTGGCATTGTTGTATGGGGTGACAGTGTTATTCATTGTTATTATTGTATAGGTAATTATGTAAAGTATGCAAATAATTGGCTCTATTATTTTTCCTTATGGTACACCTATTTTAGCTTATTTTATTACAGAATAGGTCTAATCTTGTTTTGCTCTAAATATTCTGGCTAAGATTACATCTAAGCTGAGTTGAGAAGTTTAATGTGTGTTATTTTGGTAAAATTTTTTGGTTTGTGTATATGTTCTCCATACAAAATCTTATCAAAGGCTTAGTCTAAAAATATAGCTCAGCAGACTTTTCTAGCTTCGTAGGCGATGATGTCTGTGATGCTATATATCTGGTTAATTGTTGAATGTCTGTTCATAGAACTATCAGTATAGTAGGCAGGTATTAGATTTTTCTATCTACAATTTGCGTTAATTTGTTCAAACCTGTTAGCTATTCATGTGGTGAAATAGGTTTGTGGTATTTAAATTCACTTGGGGATTGTTCTGGTTTTGGGATCAAAATAATTTCAGCCATCTTCCAATAATATACATATTTTTCTTTAAATTCTGTTTTAATCAAGTTAGTAAGTTTAATATTGTTCTTTGTTAGTAGATCCTGTAGCATTTGTCCGGTGCTTTGCTTTGTTGGGCTGATATCAGTTTTTATAACTTGGACTTGACAGTATGAATCGTCGAATTTTCTCACCCATTGGACGGTAACTTATATTTGAATTAATTTAAAACAATTCGTAGGTCCAGAATATAAATCAATGCATGGATACCAAGCTTTCAAAGCTTTCGGTAAGTCGGTATCGATGTATTGTCTTCATGAAACATAATTCATGTCCTATTGGCCGTTAATAATACGAAGGAAAACTTTTTCTGTTTAAAGATCTTAGTTATATCTCTATACCAGTCAACATCACTTTGATCAGTATCACTTTGATGATAACTCTGTTCGGAATCAAATATAAAAAGGTATGAAAAAGTTAGTAATTTTTCTAGATAAAATTATAATTTAATAAAATTATTTCAGAGGAAATTGTTTATCTAGAGGTATTCTCAGAAAATCTCAGAAATATGCAGCTCTTGGAGGAGGAACTATTTCAAATTATCACTTGGTAAATATAGATTAAATGTTTGTATTTTACGTAATTTACTTCTAGTAGAAAGAGGTCTGAAAAATATACACCGTGGATCAGTTGGTAGAAAAATCTGGTCACAAAGATACCTTCATCTCCATCATTGCATATTTAATCCTCTCGAATTGATGTGGGGAAATACAAGATGGATAGAAGGATGGCAAAGGTATTTTTATAAAGGATATACTGGTCGAGAGAGATATGTAATCAATAACTGTTTAGTTTTGTGTAAAGAAGCATTGTCTACAACAACACTTGGTTTGAATGATCTCCATCAAACACATTGAAGAAAACTTTGACATTATGATGTGACAGTACCTGAATAAAACTTTCCTTATGTGGATTTATTACCCAATGCTAACAATTACAAAGACAGAGCGGTAAGAGTGCAAACACATGAGGTATGTGTAATTATTATAGGACTATTGTAGAACATCATATTATGTGTAAGATGGTGTATAATGGTTCAGAATATATTTCAACATTTAGTTGGAATGTATGAGGGGAGAATGGATACTAATTATTTTACAGATGATATGGGAGATGAAGTGATTAAATCAGAAGATATAGAGATATAGATATATCACTAGAATTTTTGCAAATAAAATATATGTAGAAATATACTAATATCAAATTAACTTGACAAGAAAACGTGGGATTAAAACACAGCAACAAAGGAAACAAGAACTAAATATAAAAAGGTTAATGTGCCTTCGAATGAAAATAATAGTATATTACACCGCAAGGACCGAAAGTTGTCATGATTTCAACTTTTGGCCCGTGTGGTGTATACGATTTTTTTTCATAGCCGGTCGAAAGTATATTATTAATTTAACTTTAAATTTTGATGAGCATGTTTTTGATGCCTGCCCCCGACATCAATACACTTCTACTGCATCAAAATTTCGTATAACATCTTCCTCGTCCGTGGATTCATTAGATGATAACGTGTTATTCATTTTTCACAAAACACAAAACAACATTGATGATTATTTTTAAGGTTAGAGGTAGCAGCGTTAATGACAGCGGTAAAGAATTTATTGTAGGGACGGAATAAATAGTTTATTTTTTTCCTTTTTCTAGATTGACCAGATGTCGCTTCAGGTTCGGGATATGTTTGTTTTGCGGGCGGCAGAGACCCTGGGTTACGACTAGGACTGCCGTAGTTTGTTCACTACCGGCGTTTGTGGACGGGTAGGGATTTTATTAAGGTGTTATCGTGTGCTAAGGTTCCTATGGAGAACCTCATACTGAGCATGTTTATGAAATTTTTCACAAACGGGATGCCTGATTCGAGGTGTGTGTTGACGTTCCTCATAAACCATGGGGCTCTGAGTAACGCAGGGACTTTTTTTGGATTGGAACACTTAAAGTAGTTCAAGTTATCTCTCCGAGACATACCTGTACCACACCTATGCTCCATTGAGGCAGATTGGACGGACTAGCATTTTATACAGAGTCGCTTTCTGTGGGATTGGGAGTTTGCATTTTCTGCAGAGTAGTGGAAATAATAGGCTGTACACGCCATTTCCTTTGCGGAATAAATAGTCCCTAGTTACGAGTATAAATACGCATAAGAATTTTTTCCTCCTGCCGTTATAGAGGGCGCGGGTGTACTTCTCACAGAGAGTAAATGCTTAACTTTCTTCCCTGTTATTAGGGACAAAAGTACGTACTTTCGACCGAGGTATAAAAAAATACATTACTTGGATATAAAATTATTAATTAGGTGGATTAGACCTCCAGATAATATCACTACATAAAAAACGCACCTAGAACTCTACTTTAAAGGTGGTGTGGAAAAAAGTTTAATGTAAGTATAATAAAACAACCCTAACCTACCAACTATTGTGGCTATATGATTAACTATAGTTTAAAACCTTCCATAATATTAAAATAAGATATACTATAATGTTAAAATAACTGATATTCGATAATAATGTTTTTGTTTCATTATTTTATTTGCATTATAATTTTGTTACTGATATATAACTGTCAAAATAAACTAATAGTCAAAGTTGATGCGGCAACATTGCGACGTTGTGACATCATAAATTTTAATGAGTGAGAGTTCACTGTTATTTTGGAAGTATAGATCACCTATAATACTCTTTGGAATATAATCCAAAAATTTTTTGTTTCGAATCAAATTTTTAATTATAGTATATAATTTAAATGCAGTAATGCAAATACTTTCTGATATGCTGTGAAGTATAATGACATAGTACTGAAGAGAAATGAGAAAAAACCGGTTACGCCACTGTTTCGAGTGGAACCAGTTCCGAAAAACAAATCGTCCAATTTCGAAATAAACGCAATCTCGCCGCAAAATTCCCCGCTAATGATGTCAATATCGATGGCTGACTTTTTGTTGTTAAAATAAGCCATTACCGTTTTAATGAATTGCTCGGCCGTGGCAAAATATTTTCTCATACGTATCTGCCGACGCTATCTGTTTGCTTTCGTGCGTAATGCTCGCAGCTTCTCGTTCAATTTTTTTCATCATTGGGCATTCGTTGTGCTGCTGTTGCTGTTACTGTTGTCGACGCCCGCTTGCTCGGTAGCCGAGTGACGCAAATATTTTCGTTGGAGCAACGGGGTACGAGGGAGGCAGTGATAAATCGACACTTATAATGGAGATACTGTATCAATATCGCGATATTTGTTATAGTCAATTAGGTGATACTTGCAACGCCATTATTGGCCGCCGTGCTACGACGGTTGGGATTGAAATTGTTTACTGTAATTAGGATCGCTATGTTGCGGCTCGTAAATTATCGATCCTTCGACCATTAATATTTTACTATTTGTTAGCTATTGCATTCAATTTTTAAGCGGTTGCGGACACAGAACACCGTATGAAATAGAAGGAATGTGTAAGAATCTCTTTCTGTTAGTTTAACTAACTTTATTCCACTCTATATTTTATCATCGTAACAGCTTAATTGAAAACTCCCCGGCCTACCATAGTAAAACACATTTTTTTTGCCAATTTTGTTTTATTCAACATAATTCCCTTCAAGGGTGATAATCCAACTTTTCGATACCATTTTTGTAGTACGATTTGTCCTTTGGTTCAAAATAGCCCTCAGTTTCGGCTATCACCTCATTCGCACGATTCATTCGACGAAAATTTCTTCCCAGCGCGCATTCTTTTGAGATCTAAGAACAGGAAATAATTGCTGGGGGCGAGATCTAGAGAATACGGTGGATGAGGAAGCAATTCGAGGCTCAATTCATGGATTTTTTACACGGTGCATTATCTTGGTGAAGCAGCATTTTATTTTTATTCAAATGCGGCCGTTTTTCGGCGATTTCGTCCTTCAAATACATCAAATTCCTTTTTATAAATTTTTTTCACAATAAAAGTTGCTTCACTCAAAATGCTATAATTCACCAACTAATGATTCGAAAGCTGTTAAATTTATACAAGCATCTTTTGAGGGTTAGGGCTAACTAAAAAACATATAGATTTAATTCTAGTAGCACCATCTACGTGTCAGGTTGGGGACTATTTAATTGACCTGTTATTTGTTTTTCCTTTGTTGCCTGTTCATTTATATGTATGATTGACCCTATCCGTTTCTGTGAATTGCCATAATTGACATAAGCAATTAGAATTGACAACTCGTTAAATTTTGAAATATATTAATATATTACTACTGGTCGTTGTCGAATACCTTACAATTTGTTTCTATAGACACGTAAAATTAGTTACTTATCTAGGAAGACCCATTGGCTCTTACTTAGTCTCTAATAAAATAAAAGTTAGTGGAACTTTTCAGTGTTTTTGACATTTAGTGCATTTCATTACAACACTACATGAGATCACACAGTTTGGTCCTCTTCAGTTTGTGTCTTAATTCAGCGTCATGCAAAATTGCAGTGGTTTGGTGTTAACATGGGAATAGAGTGTTTTCTCATGTCTTGTTGGGAATCTCTTAATTTCCTCTATTACAATTGCAACTCGGAGGACTAGGTAACGAAGAAGGTACGTAATTGTTCCTATAGTATCTGGGTGGATACAATACTACTCAAGATTTTATTATGAAATACTTGTGTGTTATGCTGATATTATTTACTATTACATCCTCATAACTAAATTTCATAGGTCCATAATGGTTTTAGTATATGTTTGTCTAGCATAAATTTATTACTATTAATAATTTTGTTTTTCTTCCAAATAATACTTTTTTTTGGATCTTAATTCGAGTTCTTTTATTTTTAATATGCACCTTCCAACGAAGCTTTGCTTCAAGAATCATCCCAAGGTACTTAGCATTGTTATCGTAGGGGGTAATACAATTATTCATATTTATTGGTATATAAACAGTTTGGTTCTAGGTGAAATCAATATGCACTGATTTACTTTTGTTGACTTTTATCCTCCACGTTTGTGTCCACTTATTTAACAGGTCAATTGAAAAGTCCCCGGCCTGACATATAAATGGCGCCACCAGATACATATGTTACACATAACAATCCGTATGTTTTTTAGTTAGCCCTAACCTTCGAAAGAGGCGTGTATAAATTTGACCGCTGTCAGATCATTAGTTTGTGAATTATAGCATTTTCTGTGAAGCAACTTTTGTTATTGTGACAAAAATTGATAAAGAGGTCGTTACCGACGAAAACATTTAAAAAGTCCACAAAATGATTTTGAATGACCGTAAAATGAAATTGAATGAAATAGCAGACACTCTAAAGATATCAACTGAATGTGTACATCATATCATTTACGAATATTTGGGTATGAGAAAGCTCTGTACAAAGTGGGTGCCGCACGGGCTCACTTTTGACCAAAAACAACGATGATTCGGAGCAGTGTTTGAAGATGATCAAGCGTAATAAACCCGAGTTTTTGCATCGATATGTGACAATGGATGAAACATGGCTCCATCATTTCATTCCGAAGTCCAATCGACAGTCAAAGTAATTATATTTTTACAATGCCCTTGTATGTATTGGTATTGGTTTTGGGGAAATTTGGCCTTTTTTTTCGAGATTCACTTTATTTAAGGCTTTCATTATATAGTTCTAGTTTCAATTATCCTTTGTGACACGTGTCTTGATTTAAAATATCTAGAACATCATTTATACCTAAACCAATAGATTCTACCAGAGTAGTAACCTAAACCAATAGATAGTACCATTATGGAAATATAAATGCATCACAGATACATGAAATAGATAAAATAATATGAACACCCTGCAATATAGTGCATTTTGTTGCATATTAAAATAAGTGTGAAAAAAATCTTAATTAGTCTAACGTTTCACAGGCGGGAGTATCCACGGTATTGATAGCTTGCATAATACATGGTAAAACATCATCGGCGAAGAGGAGTTTTGGGCGAAACACAAACTTAATTCTTGAGTAACACTGTTTCGACAATAAAAGTACGGGGGGAGCTTCACAAAACTAACATTCACTATCACGATTGCGACACTCTTTTCTAATTAAGCTGCGAAAGAAGTAGTGCAACGATTATAAAATATGGATACTGGATACCTGATGATTGTTAGAATGTAATACGGACAACCCATGATATCATCTTTTATATTGTTTCCTACAAAACGGCCAGGTTTACGTCAGTCAAGCATTGGGTGGTTCCGTTTTAATTTGGGCTTAATATGTGACATGAATTATATATGAAACTAGCTGACCCGACGACTTCGTCCTGTCAAAAAGATTTGTAATGTGGCAGTTTTTGTGCCTACGTATTTTAAAAAATTCTCCTGAACAGAACCATCACCCTGGTGATAGGGCGTTGTGAATAAAAAATAATTAAATAAAACATATATAAGGATTTAAAAGTAAGTAATCGCTTTATTGTTAATCATATGAATCATAATTATTATTATTATTATCATTGTAGTGCTTTGTGGTATACGATGTTTTTTGTTTGATTACCTGGCGCATAGATAAACAAATCTGATGGTTTTCCAACACGGGAACAGGCAATTGACCATGTGAGAAACATGGGTTTTCTAGATCAATACCACAAACACTTAATGATTGCCCCTGGGACTTGTTTATAGTCATAGCAAAAGCAAGCCGCACTGGAAACTGTAGTCGTTTAAACTCAAATGGCACATCAGTCGGAATCATTGGGATGCGCGGTATGAGAACATCTTCTCCTTTATACTTTCCTTTGAGTATAGTTGCTTCTATCACATTGTTTAGTAATTTTTTTATCGCTAACCGTGTACCGTTGCAAAGACGCGGTTGGTTGATATTTCGCAACATTAAAACCACCGATCCAACCTTTAATTGAAGATTGTGAGGTGGCAATCCTGGCAAATCCAGCGAGTTTAAAAATTCCGGTGGATAGTTGACTACATCATCTTGATTAGTAGCCGAATCAACTGATTTATATATCCTCAATTCGCCTGTAATTTGTTCTTGAATTTTGAAATTTAATTCATTTACATCTATGCTTTTTGCAGCCAGTATAGCTCGTTCGCTCAACCAATCATGGTTTCTGTAATTTTGAAAAACATCTGGAAACACCTTCTGAATAAGTTCATCTTTTGATCGAGTTAACTGACAAAAACTTTGAGGAAAGTTAATGCAGCCAGTCAACATGTCTATAGGAAATTTGCCATTACCAATGTCAATGAGTTGTTTAGAGAATATGTTTCCAGATTGGTCATTTTGCAACTCGACACGCATATTCTTGCTTAAATGAAGTACTTTGACATGTTTCCACAAATTGGAGGACTTTAGACATGCATTGAGTTTATCAGCTGGCGTTGATCGTGGAATCACTGGCAATGTTTGACGAAAATCTCCTGCTAATAAAATCATTGCACCACCAAATCGGTTATTATTGCTACGTAGATCTTTTAAGGTTCTGCCTAAAGCCTCCAAAGATTTTTTATGTGCCATCGTGCATTCATCCCAAACAATCAATTTAAATTGCTGCAAAACCTTTGCCATTGCAGAGTTCTTCGAAACGTTGCAGGTTGGAGTTTCATTGCTTTGCATATTTAATGGCAATTTTAGTGCTAAATGGGCTGTTCGACCACCTTCAAGCAAAGTTGCTGCGATTCCCGACGAAGCGAGTGCAAGTGCAATTTTATTTTGTGAGCGAATTGTTGCTAATATTAATGAAATCAAAAAAGTTTTTCCTGTACCACCAGGTGCATCTAAGAAGTAAATCCCTCCAGTTTCATCATTTGTTACTTTCATAAGAGTTTCAAATACGTACTTCTTCTTGTTGTTCATTTAACAGTGGAAGATTTGTTTGAATTAATTCTTTCAAAGCGTTGAGATCATACAGTCTTTCTCGATGCAACTCTTGGTTAAAAGCGTCATGCATTGGACGATTGGGCGCGGTCAGGCCTAATTGAATTAATAGTTTGTTTCACATTATCAAGCACATGACCTCAATTGAAATCAATGCTTCATTGTAAATTTCTTCACTGATTTGTATATTTGGATTTCTCATTCTATTCCGTATTTGATACAAAATATCATCACACATATAATCTTTGTACTTGATCCACAAATCAATTGGGTTTGATGGGAAGCATGTAGATATGATTATAGAAAACAATGTTCGTATTTGATGAGCGTGTGATGATATTACAGCATCATTGAGAGTTTGATCCCAATGAGCGTCATTTTCAAGCAATTGCAAACGTTGACAGGCTTCTCTGTAGGATCCACACAATTTACCATCAACAGTTCGTAACTGATGGAATGATGTTGGGCCATGTACATTGACTAATAGCAGTCGTAAATAAAAACATTCATCATTGCTTGGATGTACTGAATAAATTCGGCCAATCGCATCGGTGGAATATACATCTGTATATCCTGGAACTGGTTTTCCTTGTTTCCGTCGTATAAATCTCCTTGAGGATTGATTCCAGGTATAATATTTTGGCATTTCAGAATATAGCAATGTTTGTGCGAAATCATCGTTTTGGCATGTCTCAAAAAAACTGGTTAATGTAGTAGATGGTGGCTGAGCAGCTCCTTGTACTGCGTTCTGTGCTGTAAAATACACTCTTTGTCCATTTTCTAAATGCACAGCTAAGTGAACAACAGAAGGGTGTCTCTCATGAATAGGAAAAGAAAATATTCGCCAAACTGCTTCATTACTACTGACATAGTGGCCCATCTGGTATTGGGTAACTTCATCATTAGAATTCTCTGCACCAATTCCAATCACAGCTATATCACTCCCTTTGGTTACATATTTGCAAAGATATTTAATCGATTTCACTGAATGGCAAGATTCAACGTTGATGTGTGCTTTGAATGTCTTTGATAAAATGGGTGAATATGGAACGATTATCTATTTCAATATCTTGTTGATTTAATTTGACAATTGTTGATTTTCCATTGTCTGCTGTCGATCTGCGACGATACAATGGATAACCGTCATTACCAGTAATTGTTTCCGATATTAATGTCCGTGGATATCGTTTTGAACATTTACCATCCATCATACACGGTGAATTTTGATTAAGAGTTCCACAGGGACCATGTATCATGTTTTTGATAACTACCTCATGCAATCCAGGATCTACTTGTACATTAGGGATTTCAGCTGATATCACTGCATCAACTTCATTTGGCCTTATCTTTTCAACCAACCAAATCAAAATGTGTGCATGTGGCAATCCTCGTTTCTGCCACTCCACAGAATACATCCAGCAACGTGTCTCACCAAACACATTATGTTTTACGATGAAATTCATTAAAGATTTCAACTTTTGTCTAAAGACTCTGGCTGTAATATCATGACGATCAATGGGTGATTGCCCAGGGAATAACTCCTGCTTAATTTCTATCCATTGCGGATTGCATGTAAATGTGATGAACAAATCTGCTGTACCATAATGACGAACATACGACATGGCATCTTGAGCATATTCGTGCATATGCCGAGGGCTTCCGATATATGTTGCTGGAAGAATAGTCATCCGACCGACATTCTGTGCATTTCCATCAGTATTAATCGCATCTCGAAGGTGAATATACTCTTCAGATCGGAGTTTGGTTTGATTCAACCTGATGAATGTTAATCTCTCCGTTTCAATTTTAACATACATGTCAACAACATATTTGTGATATAATCGCCGACATTTCAATATGTGATTATCTTCATGTTCCCGAATCATTAGGCGGTATGAATAATAGTTCATTGAACTGACTTTTTTGTTGGTTTCAGAACCTGTAAACAGATTTTGTTTTAATAACATTCAAATACATAATATAGTGACTGAGATATTATCGCCATAGTTAAACTAATATTTTAGTTACCTGTAATGGGATTTATCATTTTTATTGATAAATCGTAGCCATCTTCACCTTGCCAAAATATAATGGGATATTGCAGTGCATCATATGAGCGGTGTGTTTCCTTTATACGTTGTAATTGATCATTCCGACGATGTAAAACAATATCACGGGATTCCAAATTTTCTCCAACTACAACGATAGCAACTTCATCAATAGTTGGTGCATTAAAACGTCTTGTATGTTGACCTGCAGGTATTTTATCAGCTCTAATTACAATTTTGTGATTATCGGATGGCATCAGATCCAGGGCAGTTTTAAACAATATAATCAATTGATTGTGTTGATGAAATAAAGTTTGTAATTGTTCTACAATAGACCTCTTTACTAAATTGTTATGTGCACAACGCAGATCAATTTCTTGTGGTGAATTGCCCATAAAATAAATTTGCAGGAATTTGTTGTCGCTATCTGACACTGGTAACAGTGAACCTGCTCTGTGATATATTTGCCCTTGTATCTGTAAATAAAAAAATATATTATGGTGTGGTATAAATTAATGGATTGTCAGTGATCAAACTTAAATAATATTTGATCTTAAAAAGTATATATTTAGTTTTAACTAATATCTATCAAATATAAAATATAATAAAATTGTCACTGAAACTGAATCACCATATAATATGATGACTAAGTGATATATTTCGTAATGATTAAGAAATTGAAGATTAGTAACACATCTTAACTCTGGTGACAGAAAATTTTGTTCGCTAAAATAATTATGAGTAACTGCTATAATACATACCTTGAAAGTTGGCATAAAATTTTCCCGAACTACATTTGTTGCCCCAAATGAAGTCATTTGAAAGCAATTGTTATATTGTTGGATATGTGTCAAAAAGTGTATAGAATCTGTTCCTATTCCTGAAACCAATGAGTACAATGGTTCTGGTGGTGGATCCAATGGTATCAATTTCACTTTACCATTTGCGCAACACAATCCATTGGCTTCGTTTTTGTATTTTAATGCCTTACAGTGTGAGCAAACCAAGTTCATACAACCAATAACAACACATTGGTAGTTACTGTAGTCAATTGACACATCGTAACGTCGCGCTCGCGCTTCACGCGTTTGTGATATCCGAATTATTTCACGTTCATTTCCGTCGTGACGTTCTTGTGCAGTACGATTAGATCGGTAATTAGCTTGGTTTATAGCATTTCTGGTTCTTCTACCTAAATTGCTTCGTCTTATAGGAGGCATATCAAATATAAATTATTTTTTCACTAATCACGAACTAAACAAACACTAACTAACTAAACACTCTGCACAAAACACGATATACGAATTTGTTTCGTGTATCAGTTGACAATTCATCTGTCCTCTGTCAAAAGTCATCTGTAACAGACAACTTTTTTTTTTTTTAATTTGATATGACTTGAACTTAAGCCGTACGAATTGTTTTATTTATTTAAAATTTGGATATTAAAAATAATAAAACACTGTTGGTAACGCGATTTTTGTTTGACTGATGTAATGACGTGGAAACTGATGCATTTTATCTCGCGTGCCGAAACTAATACAAAAGAAACGCGAGTTTCAGAACGCGACATTAAACTCCTCCAACTATGTATTCTGTGCTCCAACGCACACACGCACATTGTTTTGATAGATATGATCTTTGACGTTAGGAACACACCTACATTGCTTAGACAACAGTGAGTGCTTGTAATTTAATATGAACTTTATACCATAGCAATAAAGCTCAAATTGACTACGTTTTAGTTACAAATCATTTGTATGGGAAAAAGAAAAGGGCTATTTTTAGGTTTTTTCCAGCAATAATTCTAATTTTTCTCGCCGTAAAAACCATCCTTGAACTTCAACGAACATTTTAAAAAAAGATTTGGCCAAATTGGTCCAGGCGTTGTTGAGTTATGCGCTTACCAACACATTTTGCGATTCATTTTTATATATAAGATGAATATTTCGACATCCTCAATCGTAAAGTTCTGTTATCACTATTAATCTGTTGCCAAATAATGATATATTCTAAGATTCCCATACACATAACCAAAAAGGCTCAAGGTGAGAATTCAACAAAGTTATAAACATTTACGTTATTTACGTATTATTTATATTAAACGTAGAATATGTACATTATATATTAATATTTTTACTATAATACATTTGCAAATTTAGGTCTTTCATAAATAATTTTAATCTCATAGAGATGTCTTTGTTCTGAAATATTGTCTAAATATCTATATAATATTTCATAAAACATAAACCTACAGAGAGTAGTTATAGCTTGGTAGTTCTGTGATAGTTAGTTAGACTGGATAATACTGGATACCTCCAGGATACATTAAAAATCATCGTGGTCCGGTAGATTATAGATACTGGGCTGGCGCGCGCGTCCCGGGTGTTAGAAATATTTGAATATTCTCAGTATTGCTTGGGACGTCATGAGTAGGGCTTTATCTTTTCTATAACCAAATTTCTGATATCGGCATAGTGTCAGTTTTCGAGGCGTAAAATGTAATCTATTATTAGTTATTAAAATAAAGAGTAACGTTCATAAGTTTTATATTAAGCTATATATACCATATATATGTATATATAGCAAAAATGACTTGTAAAAAAACAGTAAGAACATGAATTTAATTTACGAAACATTTTAGAGGAGGTAAAAAAATACAGCATAATATTAATTTTTATATTATATTCATTTATATATTTTAAATATTGATTTTAAATTATAAATTAGAGGATATAAAACAATGAACCTTAACTATGCCATAAACTATTTACTAAATTACCAAGGTTAATATATTTCATGTAAAAAAGGCTTATCGTCTAAAAAATACACCATCATAATTAATGAAATCTAGGACTCAAGTACCTAAAAACTCATTGATGTTAATATTTTGTATTTTATGTTAGTATATACCTTTCATTACATTACATTACATTTTAGTATTTACCTTTCAACTATTTTCTTTTATTTCTGCTTAGGTCTGCTTTTTTCTTCTTTGATATTTTGGCAGATTACTTTTCCTTATCAACAAATCATCAGCTCTAGCAAGTACAATCTTTTCTAAATAGCTAAAAGCCTATAAACTGAACGATTAATTGAAATTACTTAAATATATAATTCTCTATTACCTTGTCAAAATTCAATTGCCGAATATTGTTCAAATTAATTTTTTGACTGTAACCCTTCTTGACTAATCGTACCCTACCTAGAATTTATTCGTAAGATAATAATCCTATCAATAGTTTTATGAAAAATACTACTTTGATGATAGCTTATTATACAGTGGTATATAAGCTTCTTGACTTCTTGTTTTCTAAGAAATTCTTTAAGCAATATTTTTTTTCTTTATCGTCCTGTGGCTTCCAACTTTCAAAACCTTACGAACTCTTAAAATATAGATTAGGTTGTTTAACATCTATATTATGGATCTGACAAAGATTCTGTCGAAATTCAGTATGTATGGATACCAAAATCATTAAATTGGAGACCCACAGAAGGCAGATGATCCTTCTTGTTATCGGCTTTAGTTGTGCAGCAAGCTCATGGCGAAATCTTTCTTTCTCTTGCTGCTAAGTATGTTATATTACAAACTTGACATATTAATTTACACTGCAAAATTTAAGTCATTTAATTAAATTATCCTATTTGAAACAACTGAAACTAAACCTGCCTTTGACTCTCCATATTTTTAATCCTGTTAAAACGCTGAAATGCTAAACTAAAAGGCCTTCTGTTTAAGTAAAAAGGAACATCACAATATAACTTTAAAAATGCTATATGTAACGCTTTAATAGTTAAATAAATAAATGCCCAACGTTTAGTTAAAGGAGTACTATATCGTCATTTATTTTGAAAAACGCTTGGCTTGTAATATCATGCAGTGATGCCAAATCGAAGGGCAATACTATATATTGTACTAAATACTAAAAAAACGTATCTACTCTATTTTTGTTTCTTTTTTTTTCATAACAAAATATAAAATTTAATGTGAGAAAGTCTTGTTAAATATATTATTTTTCTAAAAGAAAATACATCCATAAAACAAATAGCCTAGCTGTAAATTTGGCAACATCGACTTTTAGCATTTCGGCTTGCGGCAAGTAGATTGCGCCGACGAATATATGAATAGTTCCGAAAGTAGCCGAATCTCCGGACCACGATGATTTTTAATGTATACTGATATCTTCTGGGATTGCCTTTATATATATATATATATATATATATATATATATATATATATATATATATATATATATATATATATATATATATAAATCATATTTTGTACTATATAAATCACTTTATATTAACTAAACCGTTAATTATAAACATTTCACTCAATACATCACTTATCAATATGCAATATGAATTATCAATACAGTGCCGTTAATCATGTGTAGCTCGTTACGACAAAGCTATGAAAACATCCGCGAATAATAAAATTAGTTCAACGCACGTCTATGAACTGGAACATGCCGGCTCTTCAACGAAATATGCAGCTAAATATCGACAACTATCCTGTTCCGCGAGACCATTAACTTCGGTCGGCTATCAAGTGTATGAAGCTTAAAAAAAAGCGGGCCGTGTCATTGCAACGGTTTTATCAACATATTAATGTCAATCTATACTTTAATTGCTTGAAATTAATGAGAGCTTATTGTTTTTGTTCAATTTTCGCAATTATATCAAAACGATCGCATTCCGACTTGCTGGACCGGCAAAGGAATCTTGTTACATGGTATGCTGTCGGTTGCCACTGTCATATCCTTGAATTGTATTGTTCGTATGGCTATAACCATTTTCACGCTTAACTTGTCGTTTACAAATATATTGATGTTTTAATTTTATGGTACTTTATAATTAAATTATAATTTTAACGGAAATTATGTTTAATTAATTCATTATCATAAATATATATAAATAGATCATTATATGCAGATGCATTATCTTTTTCTTATTATTCTCTTAACATTCTACAATCTCTCCAATGGGCATTAAGTATTTGATGGGATTTATATAATATATTTATATTTTATATGTAATAAGTGATCTAATGTACAAATTTATAAATTTTTGGTAAACATATTTTATTTTTCTCTTTTTAGTGTTAGATATTTACTCAATAAATTACGTAATTATTTTATTTATTATTGTAATGGGTGCCAAGGAAAGGCGTAACTAGTATGAGGAAAAATAGGAATAAAGGAGCAATGATTGAAAATAAGGAGCATTTCAGTCCCCGGAGTCTGCTACCTAGCCTACGTGATTTGACATATGTTCTAACTAAACAACAAAACAAAGTTATTGTTCCCGCCGAAAATCGAACCCGCGACATCCGTTTGGGAGCTAAACGCTCTAACCATTACACCAAAGAAGCAGTTGACAACAGTATTTCTTCGAGGTCTTATATGCTATAGTTGGTGCTTAAAAAGCAAACTGAATAGCTTTTGCAAACTGAATAGCACTGAATGACTTCCGATTTTCTGTCACATCAGCTCAGCAATTACACTATATTCTCTTAATATTCTACAATCTGTCCAATGGGCATTAAGTATTGGATGGGATTTATATAATATATTTATATTTTATATATAATAAGTGATCTAATGTAAAACTTATAAATCCGTATAATACTTAATTCAATTACTATTTTATTTTATTCTAAAAATTATTCTGTGTCTATTAATCAAGTTCATTCAGGTGTATTGACAGTCCTTTAGAGTACTTTAAACTAGCACTCTGGATTACACTCCTTGTGACTTCCAGGGGGATATCGTGCTATATTAGTAGCACTTACTTTTGGAATGCATTATCTTGATTCAAAAGTATTTTTTTCTTCATATATGTTTCACGAATTGTTCTAAAATATTACAATTAAAAGAGGATTTTTTATTTGATTCAGTTACATCATCAGACGCATCAAAGAGCATTGTAACTCCTTTTAACTAAAATAAAATGAGATAGAAAAATACGGTCTGAATTTATAATGATTTTACTGACTGTAATAACCAATAAATTCGATATCGTAATAAAGTATGTGTTGTGTTGTTTGACAATGTGACATAATGAAAAATAAGCTATCGTGATACAATTTTGACATGAATATAGTTGCAAAAGTATGATCCATGCAGAATGTTTAATATCAAATTGTAAAGTTAGTAAAAATTATAATAACCTGTTGAAGTTTGCAATATGCTGCCGATAGTATATGCCGATAGTGATAATTGTATCAATATCAAAATTATTATAATGCTTATTACAAATCGATATTGTCCACATTTACGACCCCCGAAAGTCATTAGAAATTTTCACAGAATTGAGATGACCTCAAGGAAGCCCTGGGAGAAATGTATATTAGGAAAATACGTGAAGTATCTCGTAGCTAAAAAAATTAGTTGAATTTGTTGCAGGAGTTCTTGCTTGACTAAGTTGCAATATTTGGAAGAAGGGTTAATTAGTTAAGGAAAAAATTATTACGGTATATTTAATATTATTCAAACTGAATTTATTTATTTATATTTCAAACACTATGTGAAAAACCCATGACCTCTTACAATTTTTTCCATAATTTCGTGACTACAGCACCTCTGAGATTTTGTGATTCATAATACGTTTTAAAAGACAATTTGATTATTAAAATATTAAACGTATTATTCCTAGAAGTGTGATAGCAAGTTTCAATGAATATAATGTTAAAGGTGTATACTATATAGTGGTAGTTACTTGGAATGAAGAAACCACGCCCAAATTAGTCGAACACTAAGGTGATTTGACAGTTTTCTTTGATTATCCCTATGTTCAAATACGTTTTGCAAGTTCAACTGTTAAAAAGAATTATGTTATTATATCTGTCATAGGTAATTCGGGTGTAGATATTCAACTCAAGAAGCCGGAATTTTTTTTTTATCTCTATACCGCAGAGTATTGAATCTTGATAGCTTTTCATAATAAACCAATTTCTTATTATTTCTCAAACACCCCATTCCATTTATTTAGTTCCGTTGCCCTTATAATTGCTTCCTAGACTTGTTCTAAGGACATGTTTTAATTTTGGATATTAATTGAAGAGATTAAAAGTAAATCGAAGAAGGCTTTACCAAAGAAATGTACTGATTTGAAGGAGATGAGATAAATGGCGAAAGATAAATAAATCGTTTTAGTTTTTTTTAACATAAATACAATATAATAATGTTAAATGTCCGAAGAGGATGAAATGATATTAAAATTTTAAGACTTAAAAATCCAAAATCTGAAGAGTCAAGGGAGTTTTTCTAATGCTCTGGTGTTTATATAAATACATATTTTTATATAATTAAACAGTTATGTTTTATTGGCAAGCAACTGTTTATATATAACAGTTTCAATTTTATCTCTATATTAAGTAAGAAACATTCCCAATTAACATTCGCTCAACTATTATGAAGAATTTGTAGGCCATTAAATCGACAACGGTATCAATTAGGTTAGTGTATTTTAATGAGAAACGATCATCATGTTTTTCTCTTAATGGAGTCAGGTAAGTCGCGATGAAAAAATCTGTGCTATAACTTGATTTCAAACGGTATGAGCAACCAAATAAAAAATAATACGCGGTATTAGTACTTTGGTTAATGATACGGAAAATGCAGTTATGTGTAGAAAATATCGATTATAAAGAAATTTTCCAACGAAACGACGTTTAACGTCAATTTTATGGCTTATAAGTCGTTATTAATTTTTATTATTTCACGCCTATATTGAGATATAATACGCGTTTGACGTAACAGGTTAATTGAAAAGTCCCCGGCCTATACTATTTATACACGCGTATTTTGAGGGTTGGGGCTAACTAAAAATCATATGGATATAATTCTAGTAGCGCCATCTATATGTCAGGCTGGGGATTTTTTAATTAACTTGTTACATATACATGGTGGTATTTTGACGTTATTTTACATATAATAGCAACTAAATTTACTATTTTTAGTTTCATAACTCTGCTCTTTTATTTACATGTTTGATATTTTAATGAGGTTTAGCCTAAGACTTTTTTTCAGATTCTATTCCTACTCTAATGGTAGCAGCGTTCCCAACTTTTGGCAAAATGTTTTTTTATATATTTTTTAGTCTCGTTTTAACCAACGAGGGTTTATCTGGACCGGAGCTACAATTTAACGTGAGCTCCATACCTTGATTCTCGGCATTAATCCTATCGACTGGCTAGTGACCAACTTAGAAATTATCTCAGAAGATATCCAGTCTTACCCAGCCGAGTTACTGGTGCGACTAGGTTCATTTTCTTTATCGGACTTTTTTCTAGGGCACAAACATAAATTTACGACCATGCCCCAGCAGGATTCGAATCCGCGATTATTGCTACGGTAGTAGGACCATCCTGTCGCCTTTACTACTGCGCCAGCCAAGCCATGGTGGTAGTGAGTGGCTTTATTGAGGGGATATATTAATAGTACTGGTCGGAAGACTTCTACAAGTACCTCAAATACCTTTATAGTTGGGTCAAAACATTCGACTGAAACCGAAATTTAAAGAGTTTCAAGGATTATTTCTAATGGGCATTCACAAAATTCTCGCACCAGCTCAAACTCGATCAACGGCTCTCACTAAAAGCTTGTGTAGACCGTCTGCCAGAACTGTATATTCCATTTAGAGTCTACTTGATCGAAACAGTTTTTTGTGACCCTTCGAAAACTACAGAAGAAATGCTGATTATAATGTACAACTAATTCACTGTATATTTATTATTTATATTAAGTGTAAATGTCCATTGTTAATGAGCTTCAACGCCTTGTTTCAATCAGAATCATCTTTTCATTACAAACCAAAAGAGAATAAAATGTTTTCCAAACCCTGTCTGTTTTAAATGGAGACTTTATCATTTCAACGCATTTTATAAATTTAGACGAAATATATACTGAATTAAAACCTGGAGGAAGTAGAGAGTTGAAAATGTATCTCGTGCTGCTATTGCAGTTTACATTGGCATTAGATTATTAACTATTGGTTGGATTATCAATTACCAAGCCATCAAGCATCATAAATCTGTGTCAGCACAAAAGTTCGGTGATGGGTGGAGAGCTTATGTTATGCTGGATTTTTATCAACATCGCCTTAAATTCCATAAATGAATTTATAAGATGGTGAATGTAACTGGTGTAAATTGTTTGACTTTAAAAACTCCTCCGGAATGCTCCCCGCAGAGTTTTATTTTTATTATTTTATTAATTTTTTTTGTATAGTATATAGTATATTTTATTTTTTTGTATAGTATATTGCATCGTTATATGTAAAGATGCTTTTAATTATATATTATTTACACGTCGATGGGCAATATTTCTTTCTTCGATGGGTAAGATAGTTCGGGTGCGCTCGACGTAATTATTTGTAATGGTTGACATTTATAAAAAGTTAAGTTAAGTTAGAATATAACCGGGAAAACAGTAAGCATTGTAAGATAGAACAAGAATGTAAACGTTTAAGGTAACATATGTAGACTGTACAAATTAAAATAAGTGAATAAAGTTCATAAACAGTTGAAAACATTATTATTTGGTGAACCGAAATCGCGGGTTAATCGCTCCAACAATACTTGTTTCCAAACATAAAAATTATGATGTCCATACTGTCCTTTCCGAATATATTGGTGAAGCAATAATTTAGTGCCTTTAAAAATTCAAAAACAGGTAATTGCAACAAGGAAGGCAAAAAGTGTATTTAATGGCAATAAGGAAAGGGATTAAGAAATTGGGAGGCAGTATTAAGTTTAACCCATCAAGCAAAAATATAAAATTATGAAGAAAAGTGTAACACATGAAATTGTATTAATACATGTTGTATCTTAACATTATTACTGTATTCCATATTGTGAAAAGATAAATAATAAATATTGTTTAAATGGTTGTTTAATTTCTTAAGTAATTAATTACGACTACGGTAATAAGATTAAGTAATTTTGAAGGGAATTTGTGGGGACCTAACAATTTTTTCCCCAATTTGACTTGGATTATTGAGAAATTAATTAGATTAGTATTGGTAACCCGGGATGGGAGTCATATGTCTGTATGTTACCTATAGTAGCCGTGAACATTGGATTATAATTTTAAAATAAATGACATTTTTTAACCTTTTTGTTTCATTATTTTTATGCATTAGAATGTTGTAATATATAAAAGCTAAAACAAAACTACAAGTCAAAATTAAATACGGAAACATTTCGACGTTTTTGCGTCTCAAATCTTAAGATGACTTGAGTTCACTGCTACTTTGGATACACTATATATAGTTGTGAAAGTTTTGAGAGTTTTTGTAATTCTGCTAATGATTTAAACAATTTATTATTTGTTTCGTTATCAAATGACACGTATAAAATAATGCTTCTAATAGAGGTATATGCTTTAGTTTATGCACTTCAGTGACATCGCGCATATCTAACTGTTTGTATTTAGGTGCATTGACACTTTTTCAGAGTACTTTATACTGTCACTATGAATTAAACTCGTTAGGGTTTCCAGATTATTGAAGACGTACGACCCGTATTACGATATTTATTTTGTTAAATGATTCTCTGTTTCTGTTTAGCATCATAAGTATTATTTTCACAAATCTTCTTTTTCTAAACTTTTATCGTTAAATGACTAGAATTTTTTATGCATTGGTATATAAATATATATATATATATATATATATATATATATATATATATATATATATATATATATATATATACATATATATATATTTATATTCTGTAGTTCACTAAGAGTTAGGTTACTGAATAAGTAATCTTTTTTTTTCGAGACAATTTACAATGACAAAGCTTATTAGCTTCCTATGACTTCTGAGCTGTTCTCATGTTTCATATATTTATAAATTATTTGGAAGCTAATAACAAATATTATATATGTGTAATTGTTATCTATTTATATGATTTGAATCATATTGCTGAATTTTGATTTTGTTGAATAATTTTGGTGAGTAGTAAAAGACCGGTTAGAAAAATGAAAACTGAATAAAAAGAAGTTATACAGTGAAAATGATACATAAAACATCAATTAATTCCACTTAGTTTTATTCGTTCGATATTTCGGTATCGATTTTATCTTAAGACGGGATAAACAAACCGCAACGGCTCGTAAAACGACAATAAATATAAATCGCCTCGTCGATTCTTATCCGGCAAAAATGAACGATAAATTAATGATGTGTGTGGCTCAGTCCCTTCTTGCACGGCTCCACTTCCATCGTTCCTCTGTCGATCGAGTTGCCGCTGTTTGTTTGTTTGGCCGCAAAATGTTTAATCGATACAAGGTGCCCGCTATCCGAGCTTCGAACTCTCTAATTAGCGAAAAGTGCTCTATTAAAAATAATTAAGACTAATAACTGACGCTTTGAGGTCGATTAATTCCTTAAAGCGCGTTGAGACTGGCTCCGACATCGGTGGTATTTAAGTGGTCTTATCTAATACTCGTTAAGATATGCGTCCTGTGTGTTCACGCATCTTGTCGTCATTATAACCATTATATTTGTCAAGGTTCAGTACCGATTGTTAGCTAATACAAATCCTAGGTAAAATAAACTTTATATATAACTCTTTGTCTATCCTCTACATATTAATCGGCTTAGCGACAATTTTACCTCCCTTTTGAGGAAAACGGTTACACCTAGAGGCCTGTAATTTGGCACGCTTAAAGTGTATATCGAGAAGGCATTATTAGACCTAAAATTTTCTTTCATGTAATATGCGATACAAACTACAAATAAATTCCAATAAAATGAAATACGCCTAAATCAAGCAACCCGGTTGGATCGATGACAAAATATATAAACACATATTTAAGGCTTTGGCCCACTTACTGCCAGCTCCAACTCTTATACTGTAGATTATTCGTCGTTTTGTGTTGTACATAGATCAACTACAGATGCGTAATTTTTATAATGAAAATTTGGCAGCGCTGTACCGCAAAATGCCGCCAAGAAATTTTGAGTCGGAAAATAAATCTCTAGATTTAACATTTGAAACGATATTAAAACGCAAAGTAGATATGTTAAAACAATATTAAACGAAGTTATTTAATTTTAGCAATGTTTTTAAGATTTTGTGTTATTTTTCGTTAATCCCATATTGTTGGAATTATTAAAGTTTTATGGCAATTTTGGATAAAAAAAAACGATTGATAATGGTATATTCAACACATTTTACATAGAGAGAACAAATTAATGTGCCTGCTTTATTGAAAGGTATATACAGCTGTGAAAGGAAAACCCGACATATGCGAAAATTTCATCCTAACATTTATTAACAAAATCGAGAATATTGAAAATTATCTATAATTATTTGTTATTAAAATTTTTGCAAGCAGCTTTTGAAGAACTGTCTGGTGAACATAGAAGAGCCGAAAAAAAATTATTTACACTTATCAATACTTTGTTGATTATTGAAAATTAATGGATTTAATTAATTGAAGTAAATAAAAAAATAAGTTTAAAAAAGGTTAGTTACTCTTAGTTTTTGAGGATATTTGAAGAGTACTTGCATTGATTCTAATAAATGTTAATATACATATATATATATATATATATATATATATATATATATATATATATATATATATATATTACTTTAATTAATATTAATAATTAATACTTTACTTTAATTAATATATTACTTAATTTAATTATATATATATATATATATATATACATATATATATATATATATATATATATATATATATATATATATATATATATATATATATACATATATATATATATATATATATATATATATATATATATATTACTTTAATTAATAATATATATAACGCATATTTCTGATCTTATGTTGAAAATATTGTCAAAAAAATTAGGTAGCATCAGATATCATTTTTTTTAAATATTTTGATGCAATTTTGGATTGAAAGTTTCAAAATTAATTGTTCGAAGTTCGTTAGGGTTGAATGCAGTGCTTTGTTGGTTGATCGGTTGGTTAAAAAATTGATGATTTGACAACAAAATTTATTAAGAACAATAAATTTATGTTTTATTCAACATACATTAAAAGGCGTGTCTGGTGTTGCGATTTTCTATTAGCTGTCGTTTCATAACATTTTACAAAGAGTTCAAACCTTAAACAGGTATTTTCGTATTGTTTGCTGTTAGTTTTCCTTATTAATTATTAACTCACATTATTAAATATTAACTGAAGAATTATGAAAATGTAAAATTAACCTAAAAATATGCGATATATTCTTGAATAATAACGCCTGATACTAACACCAGCAAATGGTAAATCGCTCTGATTCCGATTCGACCTGATTTTCTAGCCTCAAATCT
This sequence comes from Rhynchophorus ferrugineus, assembly GCF_030347505.1. Taxonomy (NCBI): domain Eukaryota; kingdom Metazoa; phylum Arthropoda; class Insecta; order Coleoptera; family Curculionidae; genus Rhynchophorus; species Rhynchophorus ferrugineus. The sequence goes on along the minus strand of NW_027472581.1, from coordinate 53,116,004 downwards.
TGCTTCGTTTTCAACAAATGGAACGGAAGAAGGGAAATTTGGATAAAAGACGTTAACGAGAATCTACGAGTAAATATGGTCTACATAAGTTCCTGAAGAATTTATTGATAGTTTATCAGTAATCAGTTTAATGTACGTGCAATTGTAAGAGACATAAAAATATTCAGCGTTTCAATTCAAAATTGCAAGATTTGTTATGTTAAAAAAATTATATAGTGGTTGTCATAATACCAAGACATTGTTCTTCATCGAGGGAAGAGCGATTGATAAATACTGCAAACTCATCGATTCTATGAAGATCCTACAGCATCTAAAAATTATTTGTGATGGTGCCGATTTCGACATACTTTTAATACATTTGATCTTGGATTTTTTTTGTTTTAGCCTAAAACCAGGCGGTGGAATGCATGTGACAAGTTGGACCGGGTTATGTGGGACTGCTGCTGGGCTTACCAATACACTAAATCAATAATGCCTCACAGTTGACCCCGGTGGGTCGCTGCTGCTACTGCATTAAATTTGGGGATATGGCACCCGCTAACCGGGAAGCCTTTATTGGGTACGATGACCCGGCGAAAAAGCAGATAGTGAAAGTAATTATAGATTCGCGAACTTGAGTTAATACACGACTGTATGCTGTCGTATGGGGGCAAAAGTTATGACTGCAGCGACGGATGATGTCGTTTCAGCCTGGAAAAGGGGGAGGTTAGCGGTGACGTGATGCCAAGCTCCTAGCATGTCGACCAGGTCGCGAACAAGAGCGTTTTTAGAAGAACTTAAATTGAGTTGTTATTTGTGGAAGGATTGAGATATGAAGTGCTTAATTTCTGAAGTGTCAGTCTCCCTATGAATTTCATTATTTCTGACAAACCATGGAACATTTAAGATTCTCCTTAGGAGCCTTTCACCTGTTTGAGTGTAACAAACTTGAACTAGACATTAGATTATTTAATTCATATCAAGATTTGTTCCAACGATTATGTCTTAAAATATCCTAAATTTGTCTAAATGTCTTAAAGCAACATTTAGCATGTTACGTGCTTCTCTCTCATAATTTCTTAGATAATGGGATAATTATAAAAATGTTGTGTATCCGCAAGTGTTGTAAAATTTCAAGAAAATATTCAACGTATAAAAATATATAGCGGTTTAAGTTCTATTTTTATGCACATTTACATTTAATAGGCTTACTAAATCTTCAATATGCCATTTTGATTGATGACTTCTTATAATTAAGGCCTTCAATTATTCAAATTAAGGTTCATTGATTTCCACAGCTTCCTCTTATAAATTTGGATGTATTAATGTTTATGTGATCAGAGAATGTATCAAGTTCATCTCTTTTCATAATCCTTTCTAAATTAGTATATTGATAATAATTGTCTAGTAACCTATCCGATATTTTCTTACTTTTGTCAACTATCTGAAGAATAATACTTAACATTGGACAAAATCTTTAGAATGAAATATTTTCAATTTAATGCCAGTATTGTGAATACTACTATTACCTGCTACAGCTATATGATAGATAACTGGCCTAGGCGATAGATATATTTTTCATAAATATAATTTTTACAGAAAGTTACCGAATAGTGTATATTATCAATAACGAAAATTTAAATAATATAACATTTGTAGTTTTACAATGACCATAGGGTTTTTAGATACCAAGTTGAATCAAAGTTGGACGGAAAGTGTAAAACGAACATGAAACATACACATTAAGAGTCCGTATTTAGTGAAGAGAATAATGCCTTCCATCAGATATAGATTCCGTCAGATTTAACACATCAATACAAGCCTAGTTACATTTGCATTTGCCTTGAATGCGTACAGTAATGCTATTATGAATTTAATATTAATTTATTCTAGTAATAAAAATAATGCAATTATCATCGGAATATGCGAGAGAACGTAAATATGTCAATATTAATATATTATTATACCAATATTCCATTTTCCTTAATTAATTTTACTTATTCTAGTCTCAAATGTTTTCTAACTAATTTGTATAATTGTGCCATGTAACTTTATAATTTATCTAATAACCTACGTGCTGTTTTAATTTTCATAATTTTCAACATTGTGTGAATTCTTGCTATATTAGATACATTAGTAAATAGGTTTTAAATAGTTGATTTAGTATGGCGAGTAATATGTTGAATAAGAATATTTAATTAAATTTACAAATTTCCTATACTGTTATATATAAAATAAACATTGTTACGTAAATGAAATTACGGTTATTGAAAGTAGAAAGAGTGAAACATCTTTTCAGAATTTATAGTCTAAAAATATTCAGGGTGATTGCTGTTCTTAATAATACACTTAACCATTCCCTCCTCGTTTTCCCCCTTTTTACACACAGTTCAAATGTGTTCATCAAGCTACTCTTAGGAATATTATTAGACTATGACATCTTCTACGGGCAAGTCTTATGGGTAAGTAAGTAAGTAATTTTGCTTTCGGCAAAATAATGAAGAGTCACTCTATGCGATGTTATCATAAGGCAAGATGATTAGTTGGTCAATTCTAATACAGTTTGATTTTTGTCAATTTGTTAAGAATTAAAGTTAATCAATAATAACGGCAACATCCGGCAAAATTTTTCTATAAAGAGAGATTTTCAATTTGTTCTATGACAGGCGTTTACTCTATTACTAATTTCTTAAAGAATATTCACCTATAATTCACAAATTATACGGGCCAATGAACAGATAGAAGTCTTTACTATATAAAAACACCAGTACTGAGGTGTCAAGCGTATTTTAATATTGGCAATAATTGGAAATTAAGCCGCATAATTTTATAGCCAAATAATTAAAAGTTTAATTCTTCCAGTGCAGTGAATTGGTAATGTTAAAAAATAATATGATGAATATTACCTGTCGACCAAATATTTTGATAACTTTGCTAATAATATATTCAAATAGTCGGACCAATACAACTGCAATGAGAGAATATGGGAAATGGGAACCTATGGAGACCTGATAAACACAAATGTCTACCGTCAGAGGCTGTCAATGATCTATCTTGATTGAGCTTGGATCACTTTAAATTAATTAACCCATATTATCTGAGGGAAAATCCCTCTCCATGATTGCACAGGATAGGATTGCATGCTGAGTATATAGCTTATAGTCAACTTAGAAGACAACTTCGCGTTAAGTGATTCACTTCGAAATAAATTTTGGAGATACCCATGAGAAATGTTTGTATCTACGAAATATTTTCAATAACAGTCGGATACATAAAAAAAATTTAAGCGTAATATTTTTAGTAAAGATATCTCTATGTAATTTTCTATTATATTGTGTGAGATATAGATATTGTGTGAGATCTCTCGAAGAAACAAGCCGAGAAGGACATGAACGATTTAAACCAAATTGTGCGCTGGCGCTTCGAGAGAAGCTTAATAGATTTGTTTAATAATTGCTAAGCTTTTTTAGGTATATTACGATGGTTACGAATCGGCGTTCGTCAAGGAAATGTCGTCTATCCATTGGTTTTCAATATAGTAGTGTATAAAATTATGTGGGAAGTCTTGACGTTAACCACTCTGATATTCGCAGAAAATAGCGCTATATTTATTAATACAGATGTCGATGCTTCTGGTTTATTTATGATATAGTTTATATTGCAGAGCCACATGGATTGAGCACTCAGAATAAGCGCAGGAGTTTTAAATTATTTTAAATTAGTATTACAGGTAAATATATTGAAGTTGGGGAAGAACGTGTTGGAAATAAATTCGCTTGTTAAGGATGCAAACTTTCATGTACATTTCAGGAGCAACTCCAGAGAATTGGATTAGATCGAAAATATCGTCAAATGCAGGAATTCCTTACGGAGAGTGGTATAATTGAGGTTCTAGATGATTTCTAGATTTCCAGAGATATAAAAAATAGGACACTAACACAATCCGATGGTAGAACGGTTGTGGTCGATCTCCAAATGTGGCGAGATCCTGCGAGTAAGTCTTGTGGTATTAACAGCAGCATATTTGTTATGGATAGATGATGATATATAATTTACATTGTTTATAGTTGGTAAATTTATAGCCTTCAATATAAGTATTCATCACTCTAAAACATTTTAATACCTACTTTATTCACATTCTATAATTTCCTGTTGTAATATTTGTATATAATTTAGAGTTAATTAAAAAATACAATGGGTAAACTTACGGAACAAATAAGTATAATGTTAAGTTTACTCACAACCGTCGTTAGCAAGGCTAATGGTAAAATGCAAAATAACCCTCTGGTATGCTATGGATGGTATGGATTCCAGCAACAAGAAGCTTGCAAAATATTTCTATATGAGAAAGATGTAGATATTATGATGCTTTCTGAAACACATTTTACTGACAAGAACTATCTACCCATTGGATATCAACCTATAGCTATCCATTTGATTACCAAATACAAGCTATGCCACAAAAACATCCAGATAATGAAGCATATGGGGGACATCCGTAATCACTCGTGAGAACATAAAACATCACGAAAAAGAGAAATCCAGCGAGGACTATTTACAATCCACCAGTGTAACGAATGAGGAAGTATACGAGTCACAAACAGTATGTGCTCTTTATTGTACACTTAAACATAAAAACATAATAGGTCTGAACATTTCCAGGGTTTTTTTAATACATTAGGTAATAAATTCATTGCCGAGGGATATTACAATCCTAAACATCTAATGTGGGAGTGAAGAATGATAACACGAAACATATTTACACTGGTGAACCAATATATTCGCTGTGAGATACACACAACATTTTTGAGAGTATAGATTTCTGTGTTACAAAAAATATTGAAACTCAAATGTGTAGAGCTGGATCACGCTTCGATTTATCATGTGATTACTCGCCAGTAATATTAACCGCTAATTTACCAATTTATCAATATTACCAACAAAACTAAACCGCCTTATCTGTATAATACAAATACTAACTAGATATTATTTATAAAAAATACTGGACAATTTAACATCACTCAATTCAATCTTTCTCTCAAACCTGAGATATATACAAAAACAGTAGTAATAACTATAACAAGAAACATATAAGATGCGGCATAATATGCAACCCCTAGTAGTACAGCTTAACAAAAAGTTAACTTTACGTCATCTACAACTAAAAAGAAAATCTCCGAAAAAAGAAAACTGCGAAAAACCTGGCAACAAACAGAAACAGAAGAATGCAAGAAAAAAAACGACAAAGCAACAAAAGAAATGAATGGGTTAATTAACAGTGAACAAAATCAGAATACAAGAATATTTAGAAAACCTAACACCCATTGATGCAGTGGAGTATTCCTTTTGGAAAATAACAAGAAAGATAAAAGATAATGAATTAAATTAATGCCAAAATATCTCTGAGATTTGTTTCTCATAACAGAGCAAGTTCTAGGGAATAAATTACTTCCCTACGGCCCAAATCATTATGATTCTCAAACCAGGGAAAAAGTCAGAAGTCATTATCCTCCTATCGTCCTATAAACCTGTTACTTGGGATATCCAAAGGTTTTCAGTAACAATAGATCAAGAGACTCAAAGTAATCACAGAAGAAGGAAATATTATTTCAGAGCATCAATTTGATTTCCGTAACAAACACGGAACAATCGAGTAAGGTCGCAGATTGGACAATCAAATAAAAATGTAAAAGAAAAAAATTGTTTCTCTGCTGCATTCCTCGATATATCTCACCCTTTTAATAAGTTGCAACACAATGGACTTCAAGTTTTATTGAACAATATTCTGCCCAATCCGCACTTTCAACTACTACAATCATGTCTCACAGATAGAGATTTCATTGTAAAACAGAGTGTCGAATACACTGAAGTACATCCATTATATTGGGGTAGGTATATAGGGTAGTGTTCCTGGTCCATTGTTATATCATCTATATATAACTGACGTATCGACTTCAAACATCACTATTGTAGCAACATATTCTCACGATACGGTGATTTTATCATTTTGCAAGGATTCAATATTAACTGCAAATAACCTCCATCTACATCTCAATAAAATTAATTTTTGTAATTTTTGACGAATCAAGACGAATGAGACAAAATCTATTCACTTGACGTTCACGCTGCATAGAAGGATTTGTCCTCCGGTATATGTCCTAATAATTATAAACTCCCGAAAGCAGATAGGAAGAAACATGTGGATATATGGTATCGAACTCTGGAGTACTAGTTGCAAATCCAACATAGATATTTCAAAGTAAAATGGTAAGTACGATCGTTAATGCCAGTAACAACCTAGCGATATCCCATAGGAAACCATAACGAGTGCGAGTCGAAAGCGTAAAGTACCCTGAAAGAGAATTAGTGCAACTGAAGCATTCGCCAACTAACAATTCAAATTATTAATGCCAAGCGCGCGATGTCAGTGAAGTGGGTAGTTTAAAACGTTTACGACCTAATTCATTCATTTTCGGCCTAATTAATCTGTTAATTAATTGAGACTCAAAAATAGTCTTATGAATCACATATAATAGTAATTAAATTAATCATAATACTAGTTTCTAAATTTGTACCGGAGATCACTTTTTGAAGCGATCTTCTACATGTTATTGTATAACATGAACTCATCAGATACTTATTAAAATTAATATAAATAAAACGAGCAGTGGTAATGTTTTCACCTACTCTGTATCTGAAATAAGTCTTACATAATAGCTTAACTAGATTCATATAAAAATGAACATTTCTGCACATATACTTGCAGTATACGAATAGTCGAGGCGAATACCGTGTATGAGCTGTCGTCATACAACACCAGCTCTGTCACTTGATCGCGTACCTTTCATATTTACTGGGGTTTCTTGTAACATCGTTCGTTCAAGCGGGAAAATGATATGATATGGGAATTTACTATAAATTACGTCCCATAACCAACAACGAGCAATCGTTGTTCAGTCGGACGAACCGTATTCTAAACTGCAAATGTGAAATTTCGCATCAGTGGAAATGCAATGATGGAACTGCATCTAGTGTTATTAATGAATCTCAGTTATTAGGTATCAATATATATTTGATAAGCGCTATGAGCAGTTGTATTGGAGAGGAAAATAGCATTTTCCTGACGCATTATGTTAAAACTAAATAGAACCTCGTGTTCATATTGGTTATATAATACTAACTAATATTTTGTCTGTAATAACTTTTCTAAATTAACTAGATATTCTTGTTTCATATAAGTTTGTTATGGAAGCACCACAAGGCAATGAAACCTGATTATTATCTGGCATTTATTTTTTTACCGCAATTTAGATTATTATTATCTTTAAACTCATTTAAATTCTATATATAATGAATTTATATCTTAGTTCTTTCGACTTCCAGCGATAAATATTTTTACATAGGACAACGAAAGGCAAATTCAATATCAGGAATTAATTATTAATTCAGAATTAACCATTTTATCAAGCAAGCCAACCAAACCAACAATCTGATCTAGATTGACTTCTGCTATTCTCAGATATCAAACAATTCTTTTGTGGAAAACGATCTTAATTAAGAGAAGGGGCAATTGTTCCCCTATAGCAGTATTCTGCAGATCTTATCGTTGGAATAAGTACATAATATGATGTAATTTTTTGTATTGTAAATCTGTTTCAAACAATGTTCCGCAAACTTATTGAAACTTAATAAGTAATTTTTTTTTATTGTCTTTTTGCGTTATTTAATTATTTCCGCACATAATATTTAATATAATTATTTCTTTTATATTTTAGTTCCTAATACAACTATAAATAATAATGGGTCTATTTTATAAGTATTTTTACTTATTAATTACATCTATTAATAAGCAGATAATTATTTAATTATATAATTAATAAGATCAATATTATTATATATAGCCAAATTTACCATATGATTTCATTTTTATGAACTTCGTTTTGTTATGGGTCATGTTATACCTTATTTGTAATGTTACAACCATCTTACGAAATATTTTTAGTATCTAGGTAAGAACTTGTTATGAAATTATCTAAAGTAACATATTGCAGCCACTTTTCCATTTTTTTTTCTTTCTTAACAAAGCTGGCCAATTTCTTTCGGCGCGGTAACTATAAAGTGCCGCTAATGATAGAGGATCAGTAGGGTCACTTCTGGTCATTTCGCTGATTCATTTATCATTCGATACAATAGTAAGGCAACCCAGATAGTTTTGTTAGTATACGCGAAGGAAGAGGCGGACAGTTTGTCTATCTTGCTCTGAGTTTATTCATACCTAGATTGATTTAATAAACTTTCTTTAATTTTATGCGTAATTTTGTTTATTGGAGTAAATGCTACTTTAAATATTATTTTAATTATTTGGCGGCTTTGTGAATAGTCTGTACAGTTTTGTTTGAACTTACGTCATACACAAATACCAGCAAAGAGAAACATAGGTAAATTAATGCCCCGAGACGTATTTAGTGTGACTGGCACGAAATGTTAAAATATGGTGAAAATTATGAAGAATTTTAGTGTGCAGTTTACGATAGATTACGATAAAAGATCTGAATAATGATTATTAAAATGTGAATGTGATTTGTGAGTGTTTTTAATTAATATATCTTGGATTCCTTCTCCTGCGTTCTTAGTGGTGGTTCAAAAGATTTAATCTATACCCTCTTTCCTACAGACGACTCATAAATGGAGATGTAAATAAAAATTTAAAATTTTTACGATTATCGAAAACGGCGAATATTATTGACGATTGTATAGGATATGATCATCTAGTTAAAGGTTATTGATATATTGTTTTATATAAGTTAATTTCCTACAAGTCCTTTTCTGTGATTTACTAAATAGGTTATAAATATATCTTTTACATGCCTTAGACTGATATTAAATATAATAGTTACTAATGTTCTTTTTTATATTATTTAACTATTAAATGTTACTAGTCGTTTCCGTTTAACCTACAATTAGTCTTTATGATAACTTAAATCTAGGTATATAACTAGGAGGACTCATCGGCTCTATCTCAGTCTCTGGTGAAATAATGTTTATACATGTCATCGCTGTATTTTTTATTATATGCATCTCACTACACAACACTACACAAGATCAGATGGTTTGATTCTTTTGAGTATCTGTCCTTTTCTTGTGGTATCGAAGAGCAGTAATAATTCAATATTCTCATGAGAATACGGTCTTTCATCATGCCACCTTGCAATTATCTTGATTTCTTGACTGACTGTGGATATTTGAAGGTCTCAATTTAGGTAATCAGTCCTATAGTATTTGGGTGCGCCCACAATACCTGTCAGGACTTTGTTCTGAAAAATTTGAATTTTATTTATGTTATTCTTTGCAGAACATCCCCATAATTGAACTCCGTAAGTCCATATAAGTTTCAGTATTTGCTTATATAATAGCAATTTTTTATGTACTGATAATTGTGATTTTCTTAAAATTAACCATTACGTTTTCCTATATTTTAATTCCAGTTCTTTTCTTTTCTGCTTTTTATGTTCTTTCCATCGAAGTTTTGCGTCAAGTTTCACGCCGAGATATTTAGCGTTGTTGCTATATGGTTTCTAGGTGAATTGCATATGTACAGATTTACTTTCATTAATTCTTATTTTCCAAGCTTGTGTTCAATTATTTATATTGCCGCTTGCCTGTTGTATCGCAATATCATCAGCAAATGTAGCCCTCGTAATATTCTCCATTTGTGGTATATTACAAGTGTAGAGTAGATAAAGCATTGGTCCCAGTACACTTCCTTGTAGTACACCTGCTTTAGCTTCTTTTATAGTAGAGTAAGCTTGTTCTTGTTTGACCCTAAACGTTCTGATTGGAATGTACGATTTTATAGTCCGGTGTGTTATTTTGGTAGCATTTTCTGTAGTTTATGATCAAGGCCTTCATGCCAAATCTTATCGAAGGCTTGTGCTACATTTAAGAATATAGCTGAGCATACTTTTTACTTTCGTAGGTTTTTTCAATAACACCTGTATTCTGTGTACCTGGTCAATTGTTGAGTGCTTGTTAATAAACCCAAACTGATATGTTGGTATTAGGTTCTCTCTCTTTATGATAGTTACTAATATAATATATAATATAAATTAAAATTTGACATAATAGGCAATATTATTCTCCATATTCAGACATATAACTAAACTTTTTGAATATTTAAAAAAGCATTAGCTTTTAACACACAATAAATATAATTTATTAAGTCGCAATACTATATTTTACAGTATTGCTTCGAAATAAATTAAAACTTAAGTCATGCACCTGAAAATGTGTAGACAGCTTCTACTTGCTTGTTCCCAAATAACAAAAAATCCATGTATGTAAAGCGATTTGCATAAAGCAAGATTAATAAATAGTCAGGAGAGCGTTTTTCGATTTTTTTTACCTTAGTAACTTAAAGAATTAGAAGATTATTCATAAAATGGTGCTTGAATTGCATTTTTCTTCACATAAGGCGGATTTGATGTAGATTTCAAGGTCTTTGATGCTATTTGTAATTGCTATCACACTAGACACAAAGCAGAGTAGATCATACTCTAAACCAAAGAACTGTACCGAATATACTAAGTGTACAAACTATACTAGCTTTTATAGTGAATACGTGTTGCTCTTAACATTAACTTAAGTAATCTGATTTTATTTCAATTTGGAAAATCCATACTAATATATTCGCACTAGTCTTGCTTTTTATTGATGCAAGTTCAACAAAACATTGTATTAAGCATATCTAATGTAAGACGTAATAAAAAAAATTATTAACATAATTATGTTATATAAGGTAAAAGAGTAAAAGCAATGAAAATATTTAAAAATAAAAAGCTGAAATATGTGCGTTACTAATTATTCACTATTAGTAACTTCAAATGAATTGGTAATGTCGCTATTTGATTATATTGACGACTTATCCATGACATGTTACTCATACTAAAAGCCACAAATCGAAAGGAAATCCAATTATGTCTGTTTCAGTTTTTGTTGTCGCTGCCGACCGATCAGTACGTTAACCGCTTCCTTTTATTACAACGAGAATGTTGCGGCAAGACAGGCAATTCAGACGCGGTGGTAACTTTAGATTTTCCTTCGGGCCAAAACGTCAATTACGTCACAAATACATTATTATGTTACACGCCAAAGAACCATTTATACGTATGTTAATGAATTTTATAAGGATTTAACGCTACCGCTTGGCGATGCGGAAAATTGGACTGACAGTAAGCTTGCCCAAGACATTTTCGGTTACAAGACATTGCCGCGATACGGAGAGAGGTTTGAATAGTAAAGCAATTTCTAGTTGAAAACTGGGCAACGGGGTTACATAGAATTAGATAACTTTTAATTTCTAATTTACATATCTGAAAAAGTATTTTTATTAATCATAGACGTTATCATTTGCTATTCATTACCAAGCTTATGATAGGCAATCAGGGCTTTCTTACAAGGGGGAATCAAATATAAACGGTAATTGTATAAAATAAATTTATTGGTCAATGGTATATACAAACTAAACATTTAACATTTCTCAATGTAGTCACCTCCGTGCTCTACACAGTTTTGCCACCGATTTGGAAGCTTGAATAGTCCTTCTTTCTAAAAAGTTTGAGAGTGATTGGCGTTGGTGAGTCATTCAATTGGCACATTCTCCTCTATTTTTTTATTGCTTTCAAACCTTTTGCCCCAAAGTGATTTTTTAAGGGTGCAAACAAAATATTATTACACTGTAACAAGTCAGGGCTATAAGGAGGGTGCTCGAGGGTTTCACAGAGCATTTTTTCCAATCCTTGTCAAAATTGCGGTATGTGGCTTGGCGTTGTCATAAAGGATGATGATGTCTCGAATAGGCATACCCCGCCGTTTGCTTCGATTCGCGATTTTTGTCGACTGTAACAACTCAGAATAATAAGTCGCATTCACTGATCATTGATAGTGAAGGAAATAAATGAATAGTTTTATTCATTGAGTGAAAAAAAAAACAGTTGGAAACACTTTTCAGGCTGAGTTACGGCTATAGATAGAACACTGTTACTTTTATGAATAAGTAATTTTAATTGACCTAATATAAAAATATATTTAAATAATTGATAATGTTATTAATGATCTTTGCTAGAAAATGGCGACAAAAACTTAATTTAAATAGAAAGGAATCCATTTTATACTTTTAAGCTACATGTTACATGTTCATTATAGAAAACATTTTTAATCCGATCTTTTTAAAAGATATTACTAATTAGAATTAAAATTTAAAAACTAAAACTACCAAAATTAGAAAATAATTCACAGAGCAAGATTAATTTCAAGTTCGGATTAGCCAATGCACTGACATTGTGCATATCCAAGTTGCCGTTGAAAGTGCACTTCTAGCTAAAGAACTTAATCTATCGCATCTAGTAGTGGCTTAATAGGGATTTTTGATACTGTTGAGTCGTATGGTACAGATTTAAAATGTATTAATTACTATAATATATATCAAGAAGAAACTTCATATTGGAGTATAGAATGGTAGAATGTAATATTATTTTAGATAATAATGTATTATTATTGAAGTAAAATGTAAGGTTATCGTCAAAGTGTTAACAATATTGGTTTGCTGCGATAATGATCACAAGTTTTATTGATTTTCAGCATATTTTTCCTGCGATTGTACTCACTGAAACTTAAGTTTTAATTAAGAGGGCTTCAGTAATCGACATCACGAGGTGTTTGATTTTATTGCAGGTGCTGACGGACCTATCAATATGAATAGGGATGGTCAATATACCCACATGCATAATTGGAAATGACTGAGAAGTAATACTACTTTGTATTGAATATTTTGCTAAATTATTAGCCGATCTGATTTGTGATAATGGTAGAGCTGTATTAGCTGACACGTGTGTTGAGAATATCAAAATTATTTATGATATAACATAGCTCATATTGGCTAGATACAATATCTAATCTATTATGTCTTTGAATATATTGACCATTTGACTTTGACTTGAAGAAGGCATTCATTGAGAAAAATTGTATATAATTTTTTAAAAATTTGAATCTATATTGTTAATGCGGTGTCCCTGTTTTTTATGAAGTATATAGAGAATATAGGTATCTCAAAATCTTCGAGGCAAGTAACATATTTTCAGAGCGATAACTGAACTTGTTTACCCGAAATTTTCCTACTTACTATAGTTAACATTCCCTTTGTCTTTAAGTTTAAATTCTATTCTTTTATAATTTTATGTACCTTGTCCCTAATCATATCAATATCTAAGTAAGCAATGATATGCTAAACAATGAATTACTGTCTGATAATTAAGAACAAGTTGTTTGGCGCACCGGTACTCGTCAGAAAGATGCGAACTCCAACAATGGAGAAGGACGATCATTTTCAAGCGTGGTGGCGTACACCTGTTATATGTTACTATTGGGTTGGTGTCGGTTCGAAGTAATTTATATTAATCGGATGTGAATGGGACTGTTTAATTAAAAGAGCAGCTTTGATTAGATCCACGACGGGACACTCGGAGAAACGATTAGGGACCGCAACTACCTTACTTCGAATACGGAGTTGGAAGTCGATTGAACAGGACAGTATTCAAAATAGTTTATAGTTACTAGTTATAGTTATTCTAAATTATACATTTCATATTATCTCTATGTTTTAATTAACATTTTTTTTATATTTTAGAGTATATTGTTTAGCTAGTTTTTTAGCTTGTTTAGCGTGGACTCTGAGCAATGGTTCTCGGCTTAAGCATACCGAGTAAGGCCTGATTAACTTAGAGACACAGAGCCACCATCCCAGAAGACATCCAGCTTTACCTAGCCAGGTTACTGGCAAAACTTTAACAAACAGTCTTGTTCGAACAGGATTTGAATCCGTCGTTATTTGAGTTGTACCTTTGCAACCCTCCTGTTGCTTTGACCACTATAATTAGCATTTTATAATTTACTTATGTTGTAGTAAACAAAAAATTAATAAATAATATTTTAACTAAAATATTAGGGTGTACAATAATTTTGTTTTGTTTACTAATAGCTAAATATAAAACACAATCATATATACTTTTAAAAATGAATGTTTGCTCTATTCGTTCTTAATGTACGAATTAATAATAATTGTGATGTCGATCCAATTGTGATAAAACTTTGAAGGTTTATAGGTTCTTTTGCGCATAGCCGCGACGATTTTTATCACAAAAAAGAAAAATAAAATAAAATGAATTGTCTATCTATATTTGGCATGTATTATGAGATGTGTTGCAGTAATACTTAAAGAGTAGAAATTAATTAGGATTTTTACCATTTTTAAAGTTTGAAAAAGCTGCATATTAATTTATAAGAAAGTGTCGCAATATTTTTAGTGGGTGAAAAATCAAAATTAAGTGTAGCTATCATCAATTCCAATTTTAAGTAAAATATATTTGTACCAAAAATAAATAAGTTGAGAAGCAGAGCGTTACTCTAGAAAAACTCGTTCCAAGGCCATTGGATTGGTAAAATATGTTAAAATGCAACTGAACAGCCACTCTATTAAATGTGATTCAATAACTATTGTATAGTTTAACTTTAATAATTTAATTTAAAATAATAATAATATTGAAGGAGCCAACAACAAATCATAGCAATTAGAAAAATTCTTTCTCAAAACAATTCTGATTATTATTCTAATTCAACAACCGAAGAATCAATCTAAAATAAATTACTTAGTTTTAAATAAATTCAGTTGAAAATATAAAACCGATTTCTGTCGACATTGTATAATAGATAACATTAACAAGCAACTTAAATTCATATATCATCTTAGAAATCAAATATCCCAATAAAAGTATACACAAAACTAATGGAATTTTAATATTTATTTGTGTAATTATAGTACGCAAATATATTAAACAGATAAACTTATTTTATTTTACATGGCATTACAAGGAATGTTCTGTAAATCTAATTTTAAATAAATTGTAGCTATTGGTTTTTTGAATAGCCTTAGTAGGATGGTCTTGATGTCAATGGTAATGTTGTACAGCCTTTTAATACTCCATTTACTCAATCGAATATCACTTCCTTACAGAAAATCTGGGACAAGTTATAAATATTATTTTTATAATTTTTTTATGTTAACTTTTTTTACTTATATTAACTTTTTGTAAACTTTTTCGTTATGTCCTAGGAACAATTTTTTTTGGATGGCATGTTTTGTATAACAATTCATTGAATACTTATCAACAAATATCCTAAAGAAATAAGTAGTGAATAGAGAAAACCTTATGTAGCAAGTAGGAATGAGTGAAGAAGGTCACCATTTCATCTAAATCTTTTTTTAAGACCTCTAGTTTTTGTTGTTCGCTTGTGTGTTGCTTGAAAAGGAGTCAGCGATTACAAATAATATAGAATATATCAATTATATATATACTATGATATATTAATAAAATAACACAATATTAATTAAGGAGTATTTGTATATTAGCTCTCAGAAGTTCCCAGTAAATAAGGAATAAAAAAGTGTAGCTAAAATCACGATGCTGTTAACAATGAAAATACGTTTGTTTTAAAAGCGCTGTTTCATTTATTATGTCGATTCTTCACGATAAATCTATTGCTGGTAAAAATCCTCGATAATAATCCAACATTCCATGAAACTTTGAAAACGGTAAAATAAATATTTATGATTATTTAATAAATATTTTTTATGTTATTTAAAATTTTTGAATTGCTTTCGAGAAAACCATCTAGAAAAATTTATAACAAATATTTTGTAGTAAAACGTGTGTAACTTTATTGAAATTAAATTTTTCATTTTAAAACAATAATAACAAAATAATTCAATACGTCCCTGCCGAGCCTCTTCATTATGATCGTATTACCACTGACGAACTGCTACTCAACTATTAATAACCGACATACCAACTGAATATTTCATTATTTCTTCTTTATTTGGCCGCCATAAAGGCCAGTAGTCTTTTATTTTGATCGGTTCACACTGCTTTTAATAACTTGAAAGATTGTAGCGGTTTATGGTAAAAGATATTTTAGTCTTAATTTGATAACTGATGGGAAAAGGAAGTGTTACTTTTAACGATTACGGCTTTTTCGGCCGCTTGCTTTCGAGATTATTAAGGTTTAACAATGCCGAGTGCATTAATATGGCCTCTCTTTTTTTGGATTTAATGGCCTGACTCTTAATGTTACCTTTTTTGTTCCTCTTTTTATTCCTTTTTCATGAGACAAATATTATAATTGGGTGTGACTTATTGTCACTTTGGAATAATACTTTTCTATTTATCTGATCCGTTTCGTAATCATAGAAAATAATGTTGAATTATTTATTTTGTTTACGTATAAAGTTGATTTTGAACTAGTGTGTTGGGCATTTTCTTGATACTATTGATGATTTCTATTGATTTCTATGATACTTGATACTATTTTATTTAGTACTGCTATATTATACTGCATCTTTGTGAAATATTTTATAAATTTTCTAATACAAAAATATAAAGACAAAAGGATGCAACATGATTCGCATTAAGTTAAAGGTTACTAAGGTACATATATATTAATATCAAGGTAAATATTTGTTAATACTGTTATAAACTGTGTTTTTTTTCAATACATTTTAAAGTCTTCTTTTACCAACTATGGGTTTACCTGGACTGGACCTACAGTTTAACGTAGGCTCCGAACCACGGTCCTCAGCATTAAGCCTTCCGACTGACGAGTGACCAACTTTAGAAATCATCCTAGAAGACATGTGGTCTTACCTAGCATGGTTAATGGCGTGACTGGGATCATTTTCCATGTTGGATTTTATACTCTTACCTAGGACAATCACAAATTTTATACCATTACAAACATAAATTTACGATCATGCCCCCGGCAGGATTCGAACCCGCGGCTATCGCGACAGTAGAAGGACCGTCCTATCGCCTTAACCACTGTGCCACCAAGCCGGCTAACTGTGAATTTTGGTAATACGAGGGTAGACTGAAAAGTAACGAAATCAAAATTAAAAAGCGAAAAGTACCATATATATCTTAATATTAATATATTAATATTAAATTATATACTTACTTAAAATTATATACTTGCATTTCAACTTCAAAAAGTTTTCTATCGTTAACACATTTCCTCGATATGTTTTTGGGCAAATTTAAATTAAATCGTCAACGATTCTGCGATATTTATAATTTGTCTACTTCTATTGCATGTTTCATCAACGATTATGTGATTTTTCGGACCTTCAGTCAAAAAATCTTGGTCATTTACGATCATTTAGCGGCTTTCGTTGTTTGGCTTTTAGTACTGTTGGTATAGTTGGTATTTTTTACAACTACTTAACAAAATAAAATGTCTTGTGAAACATTTTTTGGTGGTATTTATGTAGATTTATTTTCTTGTATAGCAACTTTAATCGTTAAAATAATATTAACCATATTAGCGTATTTTATATAATATCAAATTATAGCAAGCATGGCCTGTAACATAGTAAATAAACTTATGAAGTATAAAGGGAAGGAAAGAAGGAAGGAAGGTAGGAAGGACGAAAATACCAATAAGATTGAAATCTAAAACATTTGAAGTTTATGGTAAAAATATCTCATTCACTAATATGGAAATATAAGGAAGGGTATACGGAAATATCACTATGAGATACAATAAAGCCATAATTAAAAAATATATTACCTCTCTTTGGTGGTTTAAAATTAATAAATGAATTTATCAAGTAAGTCTAGTCTAGAAACATGGATTATATAAACTGGTATGGATTTATATTTACTACATGGTCTATGGCTATAGTTATTTTATATCATATTTGATTACTGTGTTGAAGATAAAATGTTTGGTTAACTGCGTTGAAATTATTTTAGATGTAACAGCTAAGTAGTAAGAAAAAAATGAAACTGCCGAATACAAAATGTTGCTAACAAGATCTTTCAAAATAATACACTAAAATAATAAACTTGTGACAAATAAAGGCTTTTATTTAAACAAATAGGACCTTTATTTCCAACATATATATTTTTTTAATAAATTATGGTGAATTAAAAGAGACGCATTAAGGCAGTGGGACACAAAGATGGATTTAGTTTAAATTATTATATTCAAAATTATTGACATGGTTTATACTGTTACAATATTACTTACTGCCACATTGGGTTCATGAAATTTCGATGTACTTTTAGCGTGTACGATTTTTAGTATGTATTTGCTTTTCTAAAATTCTATACTCCTCTAAAATTTTACAACGTTACATTTTTGGTCTTTAATTTTCGTTAACTATATGACGTGATACGGTATGTCGCAAATATTTTACTCGCAGCTTATTTTAGGCTGCGGTTTGAACTGTTAAACCCTCTATCGTGACTCTTTCGTCAAACTTTCAGTGACTTTTCATTCTCCTAAAACTTGTGAATCGTTTGAGAATTCTGAATTTATAATTTCTGCTATTGTTAACATCTAACTTTATCAACAAGAAAAAGATAAGTTGAGACATGGTTGGTAGTTGGAAATAATATCATTAAGATTTCGGAAATGGATGAAGATAAAATCAGCAAGTTAACAACCTCTATATTGATTGCGCGTAGCAAAAGATTACAGTTAACAGTTAAAAAATAACAGTGAACTTTATATTACTTAAAATTAATTTGGTTTGAAGATGTTTAAGTGAATATATTTAAAGATAAAATCATTTCTATACCTAAAAAGTTGTAACTCTTTAATTCCGTTGAAATGTTTCTTTGGTAATATAATATTTGATAACAATTTTAAACTATTATATTATCAACTTTGTTCAACGTCTGGCGTTGACATTGATTTCTGTGGGGATTTTGGTTTCTTTTTCTTTCTTCAGAATTATGTATGGAAAGAGCGTGAACAGAGATAAAGTGACTCAGAGTTTAAAACAGAAAAGTTATACTATCATTAATGCCACCTAAATGGATACACAAGTACTGTTGTAGTTGAACTCTTCAATAAAGTGATAATGTTTACATTATTATATTAAGTGTTAAGTGTATCATTGTATTGCAATAGTAAAGAGGACAAATATATATTTTGCTTATTCAATTTTGGTACATCTCCTTCTTCTCACAATTTCGTCGTTGATGTCGATAGATTAGAAGACTTTAATGTAAATGGAATTATAAAAATGATATTATAAGATTTATTTAAATTTGCGTTAAATAGGATAATTAGCAATAAATATGTCTGAAAATGTTTTATGGTCCTTATGAAACAAGACAGAACAGTATAAAAATAGTATGGAATAGGAAACGGTAATAGAAAACTCTACACTGGGAATTTGATTTGAAATTGACTGACTGGATTGACTTATGATAAATCATTAATCAATTAACATCTTACATTAGAACTTACCTTCTGATTAGTTGCAAAATATTAATGTTGTAATTTAATATTTGGTTTTATTCAAATTATTTTTAAATTAATATACAAACAATTATATTAGTAGATTTAGAGGTAATTTATAAAACCAGATTATTAATGAAGGTTATAATTGAGAATGCTTCATCAAGAACAATCTTGTATACGACTGTATATCGTTTACGTATTCATGAAAATTGAAGTTGAGAGAATATAATATGTAAATAATCTAAGATATCCTGAAGATCATATGCCAGATCGGATTTTTGGGATATTGTGAAAACAAAACCTAAGAAACGTTATCGATTTGATACGAATTTAAGCATTCTGGTAGAAAATATTAATAGGCCACGTAAACCGGCCCAAAATCGGTCAACGGGGTAAACATAAAACACTTTAAGTCTCACAAACATCTTGTCTGGGTGGTCCTGTCGCTCAGTTCGATGGTAGGCGAAATCTTATATCAATACCGTATCAATTTTGCATATAGATTGTCAAAATACGTTGGGTTCGGTATTATATTTATAACGGTCGTTAACAGTTGATATAACACATGGTCACGTAATAAAAAATAAAATAATGCTAACGAAGGTTAATCTTAAAAACGTAACAAAATTAAAATATAATATAAACGTAGTTGAAATATAGAAGAGAAACAATTAATATTTTTTATCACTGGTTGATAAGTTAATAGAAAATACTTTTTCGATTTATATATTTAATAATTTTTTAATAATTTTGATGATGTATCCCTTTTTTTATAATTATTTTAAAATACCTTATCTAAATATTTTTTAAATTAATATTAAATATGACAATTACTTAAATAACTTGTATTGATATAATAGAAAAATTCTATGCATGATCAGCAGGTACATTTGACTAAATCTGAATATGAGAACTGTTAAGCAGAAAATAAGTGAGCATAGTATAAGATACAAGAAGAGGCATACAAACATACATACATAAATACAAACAAGCTGGTATTAGCATTGAGTGGAGTAGAACGATAACAGCATGCGAGGTTCAAGAGATGCTCAAGATTCGCGTAGAGGGATGGGTGTTGCGTCCACACATACAAAACAGTTTAGTAGTTGGAAAATACAGCGACTAATTGCTCTGAAACAGATTGCCGTAGCGCAGAATAGAGAAGGAAACATTTTTACTCATGTTACAGCAGCATAAGCTGGAAAAAAAGCTAAACTTCGTTGATAAAGAAGAAAATTCCTGCACGTAGGAGGACTGTGCTGTGTCTCGAGTTCGAATCCTACCAGGACATCGTTGTAAACATGTTAAAATATAGTACATAAAATTGATCTTTTTTTGACTGGCAAGTAATGAAACTGCAATAATAAAACGGTTCTAAATAGTATTTTCAGTTAATGTAATAAATAGTAACGTATAAATCTTGAAATTCTTTGTCCTCGAAGTTTTTTGGTTCTCCACTCCAAATCTCCAGTTTTAAATTATTGAATCCAAAACCAACATCTGTGACTTAATTAACTGCTAAGCTATCTGAAAGTTGTTGAGCTGGGTCTTAGTTCAATAAATCTTGAAATTCATTATCCTCGAAGTTTTTTGATTCTCCAGGTCACTTTTTTATATCAAAATCACCACTGTTAAATTGTAGGAACCAAAATTGAAATATCAATGGGATGAGATGTTCCATGTGCTTAGGTAACAGATTTCTGCATATTAAACAGCAGAAGTAATGAATATAGAAAATCTTATTTTAATTATTTCATGATTAGAATTTTATACATAGAAAACTGATAATTTAGTTAGAGAACCAAAATAAAATGTAGGTTAGGCTATATATAGTCGATTCAAAACAGCAGTGACAGGGAGGAAGACGTAATACTTTGTGTCCATAACGTTCAGAAAACTGATCTACCATGTATCTTTTCTCAGGCTTAATTAAATTATATTAAATGAATTAAATATGTTACATAAAATGCAATTAAATATTTCATTTATATTTACTAAGTAACAATTTGAAATAGTTCATTTTTTAATATAGTTTCTTCAAAAATTCTTTTATATACTTTAAGCTATTTCTTAATTGCAGCCTTTGCTGATGAACTTGTTGGGATCTTCTCCACCAGTGTAGTATGATATCGTGCATTGTCCATAACAATATAAGTTCTTTAAAACCTAATTTTAAAACCACTGCAAAAACAAGTTAGGGTTCATTTATCCATGGTAGTCACCCTTTGACTTAGATGAAAACATTAATTCTGCACCAGGAATAAACTATTCTTGTTTCCACCATGAAGAACCATATGTCTGCAATGAATTACTAATAAATGTTATGACTAACAAAACCTAATCGATAGTTATTCAGTACCATTCAGAAATATCCATGTTTCATCTAAATATAAACATTGATATAATAATTATTCCTTGATTTTGTTATATGTTTTTAAAAACTGTATTCTTTTAAAAGCAATTTCTGGAACTTCCGTTAAACCCCTTCGTGGGTAATATTTACAACACTTAAATCCTATTTTACTCAACAGTATATGAAGGAATGTTCTATATCCTTCAAATAGCTGCATATCTTTCAGCTTTTTATGGATACTTTCCAGACAAACGGCTTTGCTTGAAATAATTATATTAAATTATCTTTCGCTGATACAGCTAACATCACAAGCTGATCTTGATTCGTCTCCCGGTTCGCATAAAAAATGTTGAATAGACTGTAAGAATAGTTTACATGTATACCTGGCATTTTCACCAATAGATATCGCTATATAAAAATGCAGGAAAAACATCTAATATTAAATGTGGCCAAAAATAGTGATATTCCTCAGGACTTCCTCCCGCTAAGTAAAATTGTCATCTAAAATTATTTGACTATGTTCAACATCGTTTCAATTCTCATGATCACCATCAATCCATAGCCGGTGTTCGAGGAGAGTGTCTATTTTTCAACCATTTCGTCGTCGATTTCTCCACAGAAGACTGAGAGGGATTTGTCCTCATTCCTCATGTCCTCCTTTTCATTCGACAGACATGTTAAAATTATTGCACCCTGTGTCTCTGTGTTTGTTCCTCAACTGTGTTCTGATTGCCGTATCTTAAACCAATAACTTTATAATATGATTTTGATGAGAAACATACATAATTTGCCTTACATATATCAAACTGTCTCGGAACCATGAGTATAGGAACATGTTTGGTTTCCAAAGCTACCCAATATGAGGACCAGTGTATAGCGTTGAAAGCAGAGCGAAAATAAATAAACGGTTAATTTTTCAGAATTTTTTTTGGAAATCACCATTCTGACACTACATTGATTTCTTGTGGCAAACTCATTAAAAACTAATTGGTGGTGTCCTATATCTAAAAATCCTCCTTGGCAGAGAGTTTTCGAATCGAAAAGTCTTTTTTCCAGAATATCCGAAATAATCAATTGTCTCAAGGACTGGAATAAAACTTTGACGCAAATGTTTTATGTATAGGAGCGATTATTTGAAATTTGATTTATTTCTCAATAATACTCAGTCTCATAATCAAAGTAGTAGTGTAAGTGTCCAATGTAATATAACATAAATTATCTTTAATCACATATTTATTGTTAAATAAGTAAAGTTCCTCTTTTTCTTTGATTTATTGTGCGCCAATGTGATACTGTATTGTCCATTTTCTAAACTGTTCATTGTATTTTTTTAATAGTATAGCTTCAATTTTGGGCTGTCGTCTCTCTACGTGAATTTATTACTGACATTGCTTCTGTGCTGTTTCTACTCCACTCAGCACCAATGCCAGTTCGTTTATATGTAAAGGCAAGTCTCCTTTGCGTCAGATTTTGTGACCTTACAGCTTCAGCTGCGATATTTTTGACCCCACCAAGAAACGCTTCGAGTAACTGCGGAATGATTTCCAGTTCAACGACAATCTGTCTTGTTTTCTTGATAATTAATTTTATTCCAGTTAATTGAGTGAATTCGTAAGAGAACAGCCTTATGATCTCCCCGAAATCCTATCGACTGCGTCAGTTACACAATGTGAAAGGATTAAAAAAATTTTTTTATTTAAAAATTGTTTTATTTTACGGAAAGAAGAGTAGACTGATTGAACCCCATTAGAAACCAGACCAATCTGTCTCACTCGTTCACCATTCAAGTAGTTAATAAATAGATGGCCAGATAGTCAGAGCCGTATTACGTAATACATATACCTGTAGCTCATGTTTTAAGAAATATTGATCATGTTCCTTAACATCTTGCTCTGGAATCTTTCCAGTAGCTCTATATTGCTGTTTCTTGTTGTGATCCATAGTTGAATGCCATATGCCCAGATTGATTTAATGAAGGATTTGTATACTATCATTTTGTTCTCATTCCTTAAGTGTAAGTGGATAAAAATGCGCACTATGGAGTTTGCTGTCGACTTGTCGAGTGCCAAGTTAATCTATTATCCAAGTAAAATCCCAAATATTTGGCATATTCTTTTTGTGGGATATTTTCGTTGTATAATTTTACAGACTGATAGGTTTCTCTTCACAGAGCGTAAGTAATGTTATATGACTTTGTTTGGTTTGTCTTTATTCTTTATTAGTTAAATCATTTCACAATTTTATTCATATGGGATTGGAAATTGAAGAACGTTTTTGGGTCTAAAAGGATAGTGTAGTCCTCGTACGTCGCGGTCATTTTGTCCTCACTAGTTGGAAGGTCTGTAAGGTTTAAATCAGATACAACACCACTCTCAGTACACTGCCCTGCAGGACATCTCAGCATATTTCGTGCGAAGCAGAATATTCATCATTACACTTAATCATTAACCTCGTTTGAGGTAGGATGAGAGTACGTGGTAATATATAATATATATATATATATATATATATATATATATATATATATATATATATATATATATATATATATATATATATATTACCACGTAATGTGGGAGCATCAATTTCACTTTGTATGCCAGTCCATCATGTTGGACTTTATTAAAGGTTATATCAAAAAAAAAGCGATAACATCACTAGTAATGAAATTAGAATCAGAATTCATTAATTTCAAATTGCCTAATGTAAACATATTTAAAAATTACATGTGAAAACGGTAGAAATCGAAAAAATATCAAGATGACTGGTTTAATTTAACTTATTCTCACAGGTTACAATGGCTTGAAATCCGTTTGCTTTTGTTACCGATTCTTCGTATTATAGCTACCATAATCCATCCAATTAAAGGCCGGTAAGTCACAAATACGAGTCTCGTTCTTGATGGACGACGACGATATGTTTAGATTAATCTCAAAAGGCGGCCGTTAATGGGCGAGTTAATCATGCCTGCGCAAATGATTGATGCTTCTACAAATAAAAAGAAAATGCCGTTTTTGGCGTTGCCCCACCGTCACCCGAACAGATATGGAAGTTTTGTTAATTAAGTTTTTTGTTGTCGGCGTTGTTGTTGTTGCTGTTGTTCGGATTTCGTAGTCACGCACGGTGTTCGCTCGTTTCGTTTTTAATTCTCGTTAATTAAACCGCCGGTCGAACGGCAGTTTTTACTGTTTGTATTTGTTCAATAAGAAAAAAAATCGGTTTTGTAACTATTTGATTTATTATTTTGTCGGCGGCCGAATGAAGACATTATGGCTTAGCTTTATGTTAAGCGAACTGATAGATGTGCTTGAAATTGATTTTACTGAAAACTGTTTGTTAATAAAATGAAATTTAAAACCGTTTGGTCATGTGTAATAGTGAAGAACAAAGCTAGGCGATTATTCTCATGACATTTTAATTTCTTCCTTCATGTCATCTACTTGAATGTCTAAATATTCATTATATGATATCGATTGAAGAACAATATGACAATATAAAATAACATGAGAATCGCAAATAACAAGCACTGAAATAGTTTATATATTGTAGACTAGATGACCCGATGAACTTCGTATAACCTACATCTTTGATGACGATATTATAGCCGTCAGATGACATCCCATGCACTACTCTTTTAAACATTTTGATTAAATAGTTGACCTAATAAACAAATGTTTGTAGTTCTTCGATAATATTTCCCTTCAATGCTGGGTTGTGAGCATAACGCCTATTAATTTCCAAATTTTCTATACTATAAATTTATAAGAATTGATGATTTGCATCTGGCAGTGATAACAGAGCTCTCAGTAAGTGATAAATATGTCCTTAGCCGACTTGGTGGCGCAGTGGTAAAGGCGACAGGATAGTCCACCTACTGTTGCGATAGTCGCGGGTTCGAGTTCATGATGCGGCATGGTCGTAAATTTATGTTTGTGATTGTTTAATATTTGTAATTGTGCTAGGCAAGAGTGCAAAATCCGACAAGGAAAATCATCCCAGTTACCCCAGTAACCAGGCAGGTAAGATTGGATGTCTTCTAGGATGATTTCTAAGCTCGCCAGTCGATAGGCTTAATGCCAAGGACCGTGCGTTAAACTGTAGGTCCAGTCCAGATAAACCCTAATTGGTAATAACCCCTGAAATTGTTTTAATTTCGCTAAATTATTTCTGATACATATGTGAATGTTACGAGAAAATGGTGTCATTTGGAAATATATTTTAGTTTATGTTATTTTTATTTAATTTATATTATTGTTTGTTCATTTTATTTATATATTTTATAATATATTATAATTTTTTTGTTGACCAAGAAAAATGTTTAGAATCATTTTTCATCACTGAAACTGATCAGTGTAATTGATTTGGTAGTGGCCAATTGTGGTATTTTTACTTTTCCGCCGGCACAACATAATCCAGTAGATTCGCCACTGTATTTTAATGCTTTAGATTCTTGACAAATGATTGTCATTTCCTCAATTGTAACTACTTTGTTGGCATCATAATCTATTTTTGGATCGTAATGGAATGCTGCTCGTTTCTGGATTATTGCACTTGAGGAATCGCTCAATTTTATTGCGCAGTGCTTGCCATTGCTGTGTCTAATGTGCATTAATTCGTTACTTTCTAAGGCTTATCCACTTCATTTCCAGTTATTGTCGAACGCAATTGCGACATACTAAAACGACTATTAGCATTTTTTCTCATTGGTAATCAATGCCGTTAGCATGTAAGGTAGCTCGTGACACATTTGATTAACTTCGATTACTTAAGTCACGTTGTCTTCTGCTTGGAATTGTTAATAATAAAAGTAAAGAAAGTTCTCGCATACTAAATTTGTCACTAAATGGTAAGAAATGAGAAATACATTTAGAAAGTATGTTTTACCATAAACAATCACTACAGATTTCAACTCTATTCTTGATAAAATATGACGCAATTAGAATACTTAGTATAATACATATTTAGATCATAATTTTTATTTGATTCTCATATTATTCAATTGATATACCGATATTTTAAACGCGATTAGAAAATAGTGATCGTTAGTTTTTCTAAATTCTAATCTAAAAGTAACAATAAACAATAACAAATTTTTAAATTAATTACATCTTACACTAGATATGCTTAGTACAACCTTAATTTATAAGTTAATGTATTACTACTGTTCTATTGTACTTATATTAATATTATTTTAATACACAACCAAGGCGAGCACGGTATTAATACATCGGTATATATTTCCCAAATTAAAATAAAACTAGACTACTTAAGCTAAAGTTAAGTATACACTTATACACTAAACAACTTCGCGTGGTTTGGTTCGATTCCATCATTTATTATTTTTATTTTTTCTATTTTTATTATTTGTTCTATCATCTGATTTCGTGCGTGTTGTGCAGTAGCTGCATTGTTTCCACATTGCTGTGCTTGACCAAATTTAATGTTTCAAGACGAAATCTTGGATCACTTCGTATATCCATTTAATTTCGAAGTCATCGTACAGCCCTTCATTGGTTACGGAGCGATAGCATTATTAATTAATCGTAGAATTTTGTTTTGGCACCGTAGGATTGATTACTAGTTTCATGTTCTAATGCAACCCAGTATTTGCAACTCATAGGTCCTAATGGGCTTTATGAATGAGTGATAAGCCAATTTCTTTAATTTTAAGTCGAGAGTATCTTCCGATTAACCAGTACAGCTGCTTGTCTAACCTGCACTGCTTTTTGTCTAACATGATGTTACCCATTTAACCTACTACCGAGATATATTTCGAGGTATTTTGCTGATTTTGCTTGAGGAATCGGGCACCCGTCAAGTGATATAATTAAGGTTTTATCATTTCGCAGTTCTCTAATCTCTAATCCAGTTGAAGGTCTTGTTGACCACTACTTGTACTCTTTCTAGCCTTAGACAGAGATACATATTATGCCACGTAAACTGCGTCGTCTGCAAATGTTACAAGTACTATTTTCTTTGTGGCTGGGATATCAGCAGTATAGAGGCAGATACAGGAGTGGTCCTAAGATACTACCCTGAGGAACTTCAGCCTAAATAGGTTTAATTGTTGAGAATTCTCCTTCTTAGAAAAAGATAAGATGAAATGATGATTTTCTTACGAAAAGATATGATTCCAGCAGTAGACAGTAATTCGACGGCAGCAATATGCTCATTTTATTAATTAATCCCAAGTGCCACAACAGTTGAAAAGCTTGTGAGACATGTAGGAATATTGCAGGGCAGTATTTCTTTTCTTTGAATGTATTTTCAACAACCGCTGATACTGTGCACTTGGTCGATTGTCGAGTGGTGATTTCGAAATCCAAACTTGAAATCTACTATTTCTATAAGTGGTTTATTACGTTTTAACAACGGTTTCTCAAGTAACTATGATATGGCAGGTAACAGCCAAATAGGCCTGTAAGATCTAACTTGCTCTACCGGTTTTTAAGCATAATTATTCGAGCAATCTCAGGATATTACGGAACATGCTTCAGTCTTAAATAGGCATTGAATATATATGGCAACACAATTATAGCTTTTTGTGGCAACTGTTTCAATAACTCAGGTAAAATATCATTAATTCCAGGAGCTATTTTAGGACTGAGGTATTTGTCAATTTCTGTGGCAATTTTCACAAAATAAATTTCCCAAAACATCAGTAAAGATTTGACAATCAATAAGGATTTAGATTATTTGTCTAACTATTGATGACAGTAACAATGAATGCAAAGTTTTTAATAAAAAACAAAATTGCTTTTTTCGCTATTTTCCTCACAATTATCGAGAAATATGTTAAAGAATTATTATTATTTTGTTGCTCCAATATTTATTATAACTTACATTATATTATTATTTAGTTACTAATTTACTCTACGATATTCGTATTCAAAGCAAAAGCTGAATGTCGTGACCCACTCACATATCGTGTGAAACTAAGAAATCCAATTTTAATATCATCCAAACATATTAAAACAAAGTTCGTTCGAGCAGTGTTGCAAAAACCTGAATGTACCAACGGTCAGTTGTTAAATAAGAGTACCTCTAAACTAGCTCTAAAATACAGTTACGCTAGTAGTAAAATAGTAATTTATATTTATACGTGTTTATTGTTTATCATACGTCGTTTTTAAATAAAACGGAAACCTCTATGTCAAGGAATATATATGTTGATAAGTTTTAAGCAATACTCAAATGTATTTGCATAGGACACTTTAATATAACACATTTATTCTTACAAATTATATAGGTGTGAAAATAAAGTTGATATAAAATAAAGCAGCTCTTACAATAGTTATCTTTCGCCAGCACTCTGCTGTTAATAAATATATTAACGCCATTTTGAGTTTAGGTGTACATGCCTTCGAAAGGCATATGTAATATTAATATTACAAGTCGTATTAATATTATTAAGTTCAACTTAATATTCACTTTCTTAAATCTACTTTGACGTCTATGTCTTGATTTTGGGGTTCTTAGTCGAAGCACTATTATGATATAAGACACATATGATATTAATATAAAGTATACAAAAAAATACAAGAAATAATCAATTTGATTTTCATACTCTATTTTTTGTTAAGTAAGGGAATTATATATTAAAATAAAGGAAACAATTCTAAGATATATGTATATATATATATATATATATATATATATATATATATATATATATATATATATATATATATATATATATATATATATATTGATTCGGTAGCCATTTGATACTGATTAACAAAACGCGTGAAACCAAAGCTGGCTGAGACTTTTGTGATGTGTATTATCGATACTAACCATGCGAACTGTAATGTGTTAAATTTGATTAGAGGCAGATATTGAGTTTCTGACAAGCAGGACCTCCAAGGTAGAGATTAAGGTACGTTATAAGGTACGTTATAACCACATGTCGGCTAAAGTCCCATCGCCTTTGAATATTAACGGACCGACCAACGCTTTATCAATATAGATCGTTAAGAATGATTCCATCGGTTTGATTAATTGCGATATGTCGATAATATATTCATCTGGATTCAAGAAAAAAGTTCGGTTTTGTTTTACAAACCATTTAAAATAGTTTATTTCCTACGATATCTCAATTATATTATTATTGTAGAGAATACATTACATCATACAACACATAAAGTAAATATTGTATACATACGGTAAATACTGCATAATATTTATACATAAAATTACAATATTGAAATATGAAAATAATTATTACAGATTAATATGAATCTTTTAAAAATTATTGTAACTGTTTTAAGTTATATTTACGAGTAATATTAATTCAAATATGTTCAAAAGAATTGTTATTCAAAGTCTCTCAGTAGGTGTTAGCTGAAGGTTCCAATATAAGAAATCAATTCTATAATATCTGGGTGCATCTATGACATATCTTTAGGTCCATGATTCCATAGGTCCATGTCGCTTTTAGAATTTGCTTATATTTATTGGATTTGCTTTGTAGAGATTGTACAGATGATTGAGATCGTCCTCTAATTAACCAATATATTTTTAATATTTCAACTCCAGTTTCGAGATTCATCCCAAGCAGCTTAGTATCGTTGCTATATGAGATGATAGTATTATTGATTATATATTGTTGTATGTGCTAGTTAAACTAAAATCAAGTATGTCATCCATTGCAATAGCCCCAATATCTTTTTTGTGGTATACCTACTTTAGCTTTTTTTAGAATGAAATAGGCCTCCTTTTGTTTGACTCTGTCCAATCTATTTGAGATGTAATAATATAGGAGTTTAGTGTGCTGCTTGGATAACATTTTCTGAAGCTCGTGGATAACTCCAGCATGTCAAATATTATCGAAGAATTGGGTTAAATATAAAAATAATTATGTATGCTGTGCACACTTATTTCGTTAATTGTTGAATACTTAGATATCTTAGGTACTACCGGTAGCATCGAAATAAGTTTGTAAGATTTTAGTTTACTTGGTGCTTTTTCTCGTTTTTGGATCATAATCACTTCAGTTATCTTCTAAACATCGGGTTATGTTTTAGTACAAATACTGCTTTAGGTGTTAGTAAGTTTTATAACATTTCATTGATAGATATTTCTATACTTATGTGGTTATTAAATCATAGCTGGATGATATCTTTGGGTTGATATAAGTTATTACAACTTGACCTACTTTAAATCGACTAGATCAATCGTCGAAATGTTTCACTTATTGGACGATAAATTATATTCAAATTCACTTTATTATGGTTTTAAGTTTGCTCGAAAGGTTTGCTTGCTTTACCTGCTATTAACAGTTTGGAATATTTTCCATGGCAAATTTCTCTTAAGTTCGATTTTTTTCTTTCGGTATTGTTTTTTATCACACAAATTTCAAAATTTCCAGAAATGTATTTTATAATTAGTTCAGTTTCTCTGGTATTTGCGACACAACAAAGAAGTTTAGTTCTTAATTTTTATAGTTAAATTGTTCAATTTAATCCAAGTTGTTATTGATAACTTAGACAAATTAAGCTTTTTTATTTCACTAGCAATCTACCGCCCATATATACTCCTTGATTGAATTTTAGACATCTCCAAATAACCTCCCGTCGTTTGGTAATCAATTACCTTCGCGGGAGCCAATCCCAAGCCCGCAATCATTTTCCTATCCAGACGTTCAGCGCTAATTAAGGAACATTTTGGCCGATTGTACCGCCTCAAAACGGGTTATAAACGCCATAGTCGGTAATTAAGCCAGAAGGGGTGACGATAATTAATGAATTCCCGCGATGGCATAAAGCGATATTTTGTGTTCGGGCTCTGGAGTGCCGAAGAAACGGTGTGTGCCGTTTGACAGACCCCTCCATTATATTCAGCTAACAACGCATACACTTTGCTACGAGTTTGGTGGAGTTTCTCATTCAAATTAAATAAACAATACAAAAAAGGCTGTATCAAGGAGTTTAGAACATCTAAATGTTTTACCGTCTGTTAGGGGGTGCGATTTGGGCAGGCTAATAAAGCTGAGGACAAATATGTAAATTCGAAATATAACGTAGAAATATGTGTTTGATTGAAATACTTATCAGCTTCAGAATACATTCCAAAATATATGCTCGGATATTTCCTTATTAGAGATTCTTAGATCGATAATGAAGTTTAAGCAAAATTGTGCTCTCTAAAAAACTCCTTTTCGGCCACCAACAATCTAACTGACCACCATTTTATGAATGTATTTCGGGACCATCTTCCACTAAATATTATAAAAGTATACCAGAAGCATGAAGTTCCTTCGAAATAAAAAACGCCAACAAATAATAAGAATGTGGTCTTTAATGTAAGGAAAACTAATTGAAAAAATATGTAGATAACACGAATCACCCAAGAAATGCTAGTGACTGGCTGATAGTAATTACTCATTAACTGTTTGATACAGAAAATATCCTTGTAAATGGTAAATTTTCAACAATATCATTCATATTACCTATTGAAGGAAAAGCTAATTTGAGAACAACAATTCTGACATATAATATGACAAATTATTTCAGTCATGTATTTTGTATTG
This sequence comes from Rhynchophorus ferrugineus, assembly GCF_030347505.1. Taxonomy (NCBI): domain Eukaryota; kingdom Metazoa; phylum Arthropoda; class Insecta; order Coleoptera; family Curculionidae; genus Rhynchophorus; species Rhynchophorus ferrugineus. The sequence goes on along the minus strand of NW_027472581.1, from coordinate 53,083,782 downwards.
AGCAGTTTCACTATTAACTATTAATAGATATATTTGATTAAAATTTTATTTGTCTCACAATTATATCTACATAGTCATTACTTTATTGATACTATATTTTTATTGCATATTTTAAATTCGAAGCATAATGAAAACATTTATTTTTCAATAAGTTTTAATTCAGCATTTTTATTGCATTTTGGATCCCTGGGATGGCAAATCCTTGGCTTATGTATTGCTTATCAATACTATTTAAAAATCTCTGTTTTTTTATGAAATGTTCTTTAACTTCATGTTATTTTTTTTGCTTCTGAATATCATTGCTGCTTTTTTATTGATGGTTGAGTTAATTTACTCATATTTATTCATTAACTCCATTAAAAAGGAAATAAATATAATTTGGAATTTGAATACTCTTAATATGCTGTCCATTTTTCTGCTATCCCATATACATTTTGCATGCCTTTTTATATCATTACCTTTAAACAATGCTTTAATACTTTTAAATTATATTTTATTACAAATTTAGTTTGAGTCGTTACTAAAGAAGCAAAAGAAATATAATATCTTTACGGTGATCGGTAAGTATAATTGTATTTATTGTTTATATTATATATCGGATATTGGTAAATTTTGCATGAATTTTATATCTGTAGTTGTAATTTATATTTATTACTAGCTGACCCGACAGACTTCGTCCTGTCAAAAAGATTTGTAATGTGGCAGTTTTTGTGCCTACGTATTTTAAAAAATTCTCCTGAACAGAACCATCACCCTGGTGATAGGGCGTTGTGAATAAAAAATAATTAAATAAAACATATATAAGGATTGAAAAGTAAGTAATCGCTTTATTGTTAATCATGTGAATCATAATTATTATTATTATTATCATTATATTGCTTTGTGGTATACGATGTTTTTTGTTTGATTACCTGGCGCATAGATAAACAAATCTGATGGTTTTCCAACACGGGAACAGGCAACATACAATTGACCATGTGAGAAACATGGGTTTTCTAGATTAATACCACAAACACTTAATGATTGCCCCTGGGACTTGTTTATAGTCATAGCAAAAGCAAGCCGTCAACATGTCTATAGGAAATTTGCCATTACCAATGTCAATGAGTTGTTTAGAGAATATGTTTCCAGATTGGTCATTTTGCAACTCGACACGCATATTCTTGCTTAAATGAAGTACTTTAACATGTTTCCACAAATTGGAGGACTTTAGACATGCATTGAGTTCATCAGCTGGCGTTGATCGTGGAATCACTGGCAATGTTTGACGAAAATCTCCTGCTAATAAAATCATTGCACCACCAAATCGGTTATTATTGCATCGTAGATCTTTTAAGGTTCTGTCTAAAGCCTCCAAAGATTTTTTATGTGCCATCGTGCATTCATCCCAAACAATCAATTTACATTGCTGCAAAACCTTTGCCATTGCAGAGTTCTTCGAAACGTTGCAGGTTGGAGTTTCATTGCTTTGCATATTTAATGGCAATTTTAGTGCTGAATGGGCTGTTCGACCACCTTCAAGCAAAGTTGCTGCGATTCCCGACGAAGCGAGTGCAAGTGCAATTTTATTTTGTGAGCGAATTGTTGCTAATATTAATGAAATAAAAAAAGTTTTTCCTGTACCACCAGGTGCATCTAAGAAATAAATCCCTCCAGTTTCATCATTTGTTATTTTCATAAGAGTTTCAAATACATACTTCTGTTGTTCATTTAACAGTGGAAGATTTGTTTGAATTTATTCTTTCAAAGCGTTGAGATCATACAGTCTTTCTCGATGCAACTCTTGGTTAAAAGCGTCATGCATTGGACGATTGGGCGCGGTCAGGCCTAATTGAATTAATAGTTTGTTTGACATTATCAAGCACATGTCCTCAATTGAAATCAATGCTTCATTGTAAATTTCTTCACTGATTTGTATATTTGGATTTCCCATTCTATTCCGTATTTGATACAAAATATCATCACACATATAATCTTTGTACTTCATCCACAAATCAATTGGGTTTGATGGGAAACATGTAGATATGATTATAGAAAACAATGTTCGTATTTGATGAGTGTGTGATGATATTACAGCATCATTGAGAGTTTGATCCCAATGAGCGTCATTTTCAAGCAATTGCAAACGTTGACAGGCTTCTCTGTAGGATCCACACAATTCACCATCAACAGTTCGTAACTGTTGGAATGATGTTGGGCCACGTACATTGACTAATAGCAGTCGTAAATAAAAACATTCATCATTGCTTGGATGTACTGAATAAATCCGGCCAATCGCATCGGTGGAATATACATCTGTATATCCTGGAACTGGTTTTCCTTGTTTCCGTCGTATAAATCTCCTTGAGGATTGATTCCAGGTATAATATTTTGGCATTTCAGAATATAGCAATGTTTGTGCGAAATCATCGTTTTGGCATGTCTCAAAAAAACTGGTTAATGTAGTAGATGGTGGCTGAGCAGCTCTTTGTAATGCGTTCTGTGCTGTAAAATACACTCTTTGTCCATTTTCTAAATGCACAGCTAAGTGAACAACAGAAGGGTGTCTCTCATGAATAGGAAAAGAAAATATTCGCCAAACTGCTTCATTACTACTGACAGCGGCCCTTTTGGTATTGGGTAACTTCATCATTAGAATTCTCTGCACCAATTCCAATCACAGCCATATCACTCCCTTTGGTTACATATTTGCAAATGTATTTAATCGATTTCACTGAATGGCAAGATTCAACGTTGATGTGTGCTTTGAATGTCTTTGATAAAATGGGTGAATATGGAACAATCCAACGATTATCTATTTCAATATCTTGTTGATTTAATTTGACAATTGTTGATTTCCCATTGTCTGCTGTCGATCTGCGACGATACAATGGATAACCGTCATTACCAGTAATTGTTTCCGATATTAATGTCCGTGGATATCGTTTTGAACATTTACCATCCATCATACACGGTGAATTTTGATTAAGAGTTCCACAGGGACCATGTATCATGTTTTTGATAACTACCTCATGCAATCCAGGATCTACTTGTACATTAGGGATTTCAGCTGATATCACTGCATCAACTTCATTTGGCCTTATCTTTTCAACCAACCAAATCAAAATGTGTACATGTGGCAATCCTCGTTTCTGCCACTCCACAGAATACATCCAGCAGCGTGTCTCACCAAACACATTATGTTTTACGATGAAATTCATTAAAGATTTCAACTTTTGTCTAAAGACTCTGGCTGTAATATCATGACGATCAATGGATGATTTCCCAGGTAATAACTCCTGCTTAATTTCTATCCATTGCGGATTGCATGTAAATGTGATGAACAAATCTGCTGTACCATAATGACGAACATACGACATGGCATCTTGAGCATATTCGTGCATATGCCGAGGGCTTCCGATGTATGTTGCTGGAAGAATAGTCATCCGACCGACATTCTGTGCATTTCCATCAGTATTAATCGCATCTCGAAGGTGAATATACTCTTCAGATCGGAGTTTGGTTTGATTCAACCTGATGAATGTTAATCTCTCCGTTTCAATTTTAACATACATGTCATCAACATATTTGTGATATAATCGCCGACATTTCAATATGTGATTATCTGCATTTTCCCGAATCATTAGGCGGTATGAATAATAGTTCATTGAACTGACTTTTTTGTTGGTTTCAGAACCTGTAAACAGATTTTGTTTTAATAACATTCAAATATAAAATTAAAATACATAATATAGTGACTGAGATATTATCGCCATAGCTAAACTAATATTTTAGTTACCTGTAATGGGATTTATCATTTTTATTGATAAATCGTAGCCATCTTCACCTTGCCAAAATATAATGGGATATTGCAGTGCATCATATGAGCGGTGTGTTTCCTTTATAGGTTGTAATTGAAAATTCCGACGATGTAAAACAATATCACGGGATTCCAAGTTTTCTCCAACTACAACGATAGCAACTTCATCAATAGTTGGTGCATTAAAACGTCTTGTATGTTGACCTGCAGGTGTTTTATCAGCTCTGATTACAATTTTGTGATTATTGGATGGCATCAGATCCAGGGCAGTTTTAAACAATATAATCAATTGATTGTGTTGATGAAATAAAGTTTGTAATTGTTCTACAATAGACCTTTTTACTAAATTGTTATGTGCACAACGCAGATCAATTTCTTGTGGTGAATTGCCCATAAAATAAATTTGCAGGAATTTGTTGTCGCTATCTGACACTGGTAACAGTGAACCTGCTCTGTGATATATTTGCCCTTGTATCTGTAAATAAAAAAAATATTATGGTGTGGTATAAATTAATGGATTGTCAATGATCAAACTTAAATAATATTTGATCTTAAAAAGTATATATTTAGTTTTAACTAATATCTATCAAATATAAAATATAATAAAAGTGTCACTGAAACTGAATCACCATATAATATGATGACTAAGTGATATATTTCGTAATGATTAAGAAATTGAAGATTAGTAACACATCTTAACTTTGGTGACAGAAAATTTTGTTCGCTAAAATAATTATGAGTAACTGCTATAATACATACCTTGAAAGTTGGCATAAAATTTTCCCGAACTGCATTTGTTGCCCCAAATGAAGTCATTTGAAAGCAATTGTTATATTGTTGAATATGTGTCAAAAAGTGTATAGAATCTGTTCCTATTCCTGAAACCAATGAGTACAATGGTTCTGGTGGTGGATCCAATTGTATCAATTTCACTTTACCATTTGCGCAACACAATCCATTGGCTTCGTTTTTGTATTTTAATGCCTTACAGTGTGAGCAAACCAAGTTCATAGAACCAATAACAACACATTGGTAGTTACTGTAGTCAATTGACACATCGTAACTGAAAGCAGCTGGATTCAAACTTGCGCGATTATTAGTTGAATGTCGCGCTCGCGCTTCACGCGTTTGTGATATCCGAATTCTTTCACGTTCATTTCCGTCGTCACGTTCTTGTGCAGTACGATTAGATCGGTAATTAGCTTGGTTTATAGCATTTCTGGTTCTTCTACCTAAATTGCTTCGTCTTATAGGAGGCATATCAAATATAAATTATTTTTTCACTAATCACGAACTAAACAAACACTAACTAACTAAACACTCTGCACAAAACACGATATACGAATTTGTTTCGTGTATCACTTGACAATTCATCTGTCATCTGTCAAAAGTCATCTGTAACAGACAACTTTTTTTTTTAAATTTGATATGACTTGAACTCAAATCCTTTTAAGCCGTACGAATTGTTTTATTTATTTAAAATTTGAATTAAATTTTAAACAAATAAAAAATTTTAAATAAATAAAACAATTCGTACGGATTAAAAGGATTTGAGTTCAAGTCATATCAAATTTAAAAAAAAAAAGTTGTCTGTTACAGATGACTTTTGACAGATGACAGATGAATTGTCAACTGATACACGAAACAAATTCAAACAAAAAGGGCTATTTTTAGGGTTTTTCCAGCAATAATTCTAATTTTTCTCGCCGTAAAAACCATCCCTGAACTTCAACGAACATTTTAAAAAAAGATTTGGCCAAATTGGTCAAGGCGTTGTTGAGTTATGCGCTTAGGAACATATTTTGCGATTCATTTTTATATATAAGATTAAATTTAGAGTAAAAGAAATATGAATTAGAAATTTAGAGAAATAGTTCTATAATATAAGTTTTTTATAATAATTTGTTTATAAAATACAAGCAAGAACATGCAATAACTTTACTCATTGGCAGGAAGTGGCAATCTCTTCTGGTCAAAAAAGCACAGTCTGAAAATTTAGCGACAGTTTTTATTTTTCGACATTGAATCCAGATACATTGATATAGATTTCAAAGTTCAAAACTTGAGCCCAAGCAATCACAAAATTATGCCATTTATAACGACAATTTTGAAAATAAAAATTTTTATCCTTATTTATCACGTCTGAGCTTTCATATCTACTCCTATTTACTTAATAATTTGAGCACCTACATATACACAATATTTATTTATTAACAAGGTGTTGCGGAACCATTTTCTTAATTTGCTGTAATTTTTCGCCGAATAAATTTGTAAAGATTTCAACGAAATATTTTCCAATTCTTATATCAATTATATCAAAATATACGTCAATTCGTTCATTGATGTTAGAGATGTATATCTATACTTCACGTTCTGCTCTAAAACTCATAAAGACTGTTCAATTATGTTACGGTCTGATAATTGTGCTGGCTAGTGAAGATGTTTTATGATAATTTGGTGTACCTCAAATCAAAACTGAAACCTTTTTAAGTTCTATACTAGTACTAATAGTAAGAACCTAATCATTGAGGGTGTCGAGATATTCATTCGCAGTGATCCTGTTAGTGATTTGAATGATAGGGCCAACTGAACGGTAATCACCCACTACGATATGCCATCACGCAATACCACGATATTGGCAACCAAATCATGACGTAACATCCCCCATTCTTGACTGTAGGAAGTAGGCAATCCGGATTATAGGGTTCTCCTAGGGGTTTCCATAAATAAATCCATTGGATTGTAGGAAAAAATGTAAGCAATGATTCTCCGGCCATACCACATTCTTATAATCATCAAGTATATCAAGGTTTTATGATCGTTTCACCATACCACTTTTTACAGTTTAGCGTTAGCTAACGTTATAAAGGGTTTCGTAATCGAACAACAATTACACAAGTGTGTTTGAGATTTTCTGTCATTTCTGCCGCGATAATTTTAGACCACAATCTTTGTTAATCTTAATTAATAATTAATGTTCATCATCTGTCAGCTAACTTTGCGATTCGCTCATTATTCATTTCTTCGCCATTTCAAATGGATTTACCGCACGAGAAATTAACGGTCAAAAAAGTTAAACATACAATAATGAGAGAGATTAATATTAAAAAAGCTCCTGGTTATGACTTAATTACTGGCAAAATTTTAAAAGAACTATCAGAAAAGGCTATAAAACTATTAACATATATATTTAATGCTATGCTACGAATTAATTACTTCCCTAGTATCTGGAAAGTAGCTAAAATATTAATGATACTTAAACCAGGAAAAATACCAGAAGATGTGACCTCCTACCGACCTATAAGTTTATTACCAATAATCTCGAAAGTTTTCGAGAAATTATACATAAAAAACTAAACTAGACGTGATAGTGAAGTGCGTAGACTAAAACTTTTAACACCACCTGATCTGATTACTGGACATATGTAGAGTTTAGAATAAGCATTAGAATAAGACTAATTAATTAAGATAATATTTTATACACAAGATTGCTTAATGAAGTGATTTTCTACATGCCATGTATATATAATATAAACAGAAGAAATACTTATTGCCAATAGGGCAGATTGTGGACTCACGAAGAGTAATAAAAAAATTATTCATTTCTTCCGATGATGCTTGGGGAAAGCGTCTTATTCTCAACCAATGCACAGTGTCGTAGGACTTCTCTCATGGCCTCGAAAAGTATTAGTCTCCTCCGTTGAACAATAGCTTCAATCCAGATAAACCTTGGTAAGTAAAAATGAGGCCATTTTTCTCTTGAAAATTGTATTTATCGAGAAAATGGTATACTATATATTTCACAACTCTTGCAACGTGTATATAAGTGTAGGAATGTTCGTCGGGTCGGTCGGTCGGTCGAAACGTGTGGCTGCCGCTGCGGTTATCTATCAGAACACTCACTACTATTTTTGGAAGGAATTTGCACGGGAACTAAAAACACTGGTTGAATCAAAGTTGTTTATTTTAACTTGCGATTGATACATGTGGTCGATGGGAGGATTGACAGGATATTAGGTTAAGGTGAAGGAAGTACGGTAGCGCTGTGGAAGTGGTACTGTTACAGGGGGACGGTGATAAGAAAAGAGAGCGAGACGTCGTCCTGATGGTCTTTTATACCCTGGAACTGCATGGTACCAATCCACCGGCGTTGCCAACCTTTGTAGTTGTTGATGGTGAATTGGTGGTGGCCTAAAGGGTCGTGGCGGTCGCCACATAACTCCCCTCCTAGTGGAACAGCCGTGGAACGTACCTATATGTGGTGCAAGTTCCGGAATGCACCCGCAATCACGCAAACGCCCGGGGACTGCTGATGAGATGGGGATCCCAACCTGAGCGAGGAGTTTTACGGGATCAGCTGCCATCGGAACTGTAGCAGAACGTCGTACGTCTTGAGGCGTTTAGCTTTGTTTGAGGGTACCTCTAAATGTGTTACGTGTCCCGTATCGTGTTGCGAGGGTGCTCATGTGTTGCTGGTATACATGATGGGCTTCTGTGGTTTTCGTCCATCAGGCTAGTCTCGTGGGATGTCGTCGACCACGTGATGTTGATGAGTTCCGTTCCTCGTGCTATCCTTCCATGCACGTGTCAAGCACCTGTCGAGTGGCTTATGTTGAGTTGATTTACCTGTTAGGCACTTTGATCACGTCGGGGTCACCAATTGTAGATATGTTCGTCGGGTCGGTCGGTCGGTCGAAACGTGTGGCTGCCGCTGCGGTTATCTATCAGAACACTCACTACTATTTTTGGAAGGAATTTGCACGGGAACTAAAAACACTGGTTGAATCAAAGTTGTTTATTTTAACTTGCGATTGATACATGTGGTCGATGGGAGGATTGACAGGATATTAGGTTAAGGTGAAGGAAGTACGGTAGCGCTGTGGAAGTGGTACTGTTACAGGGGGACGGTGATAAGAAAAGAGAGCGAGACGTCGTCCTGATGGTCTTTTATACCCTGGAACTGCATGGTACCAATCCACCGGCGTTGCCAACCTTTGTAGTTGTTGATGGTGAATTGGTGGTGGCCTAAAGGGTCGTGGCGGTCGCCACATAAGCTTTGTCACGCAAGCATTCATATGAGTAGCAAACATTTATAGCCATCTATATTGTGCTTTGGTATCGATGTAGACTAACAGATGTATTTTGCGCTTGGTATTGTCGTAGTAGATTTATTTTTGTTATCAGTTTGAGCAGTGCTTTCGTCTAATAAGTCTCGGAATTCATAGTTTTCTTCTTTTATGTTCCTTGTCATATATATCAAAATAACAATTTTTAAGTGGTTGAAACCGAAAACGCCATAAGCTTCTAAAAGCGATTGATTTGGAATACTTTGCGTTTGCACCAATAGATAACGTTGATCATAATATATTATTTCCCTAATATACCGTATCAATATCAGAATTTAGCAAAGTTGATAATCAGACATTTTTATTAAACAGGACTATTTGCTTGAAGAATATGTATCAGCAATTACGTAAATAGAAATCGAAGTAATGAAGACTACTGAACGCAAGTAAAATATACAAAAAATTCAGTGCACCACCTAATTTTGATTCGACCAATTACCATCAGCTTCCACGCATCCTTAATAAGGTGCCGAATAAAAGAAGCCGTTCAATTTCACGGCTTACAACTCCCTTTTGTAGTTTTAGACGTTCGCGCGGCAAGAACGTGTCTAATTTAATAAATTACAACAATCCGAAAGCTCGTCATTACGCGATAGAATTCGGTCGGTAATGGTCACCGAAATTAAACCTAATTTGAACTAAATACAATAAACGGCAGCCTGACACAATGGCAATTCACAATTTCGGATCCTTCCTTAACGAACAGCTGCCGTGTTTCGAACGCATCACAATGGATCAGACGATGCGTGTGAACAACACCGTATCATTAATCAATAACAGTTTTCAAAAAATCATATCAAAATTTTTATTGAAACGTCGATCGATCGCTATAGCTACAGGTATTAATTTAAAGCTTTTAAATTAAGAATTAACAACTCTAATAAATACAAATTTTGCTGCAGAAAAAAATGGTTACTTAGTTTTCTTGCAATTTAAATTGTGGTAATTAATTGATAGGAAATATTCTGTAATAAAATATTTTTATTTATAATTATTTTATGGCACTTGTATGTACAACAGTTACTGAATATGTTATTAAAATTAAATATTGGGTAAATATATGCTTAAGAATTTAAAGGGAACTAAATCGCGACTGCTTTTGTTTCTGTAACTATTGATAATATAAAATAAAGGACTGAGAACAGAACCCTGAGGAATACCATTATCTTAAGTATACGTGGGAGATATGGAGTTGCCTAAATGGACCTTGAAAGTACGGTCAGTTAAAAAAGTTTTTAATAAAATAAATGTTATTGCCCTTTATTTTCCAGGAGTGTAGTTGTTTAATAATTCTGTATCTCCAGATTATATCGAAGGCTTTCTCTATGTTTAGGAACACTGCAATTGCGTGCCCCCTTTTTGGAAAGCTTTTTTGGAAAGATTTGTTTTATTTTAGGTTAAAGACCCTGCCTTTACTTATACCCACATAAAACCAAACTGGTAGTTGGAAAGAAGGCAGTGTAGATGCGAATTGAGACTTACTCAACTATTCTCTCAAATATTTTGTAAAGGTGGTCAGTTAGAGGAATTAACTGGAGTCTGTAACTAGAGAGAACATTTTTTGATTTGTTATTTTGATTGATCCCATATTGGGACTAGAATACTGAGTCTCCAATTAGAAGGGGAATACAGAGAATTCCGTATTTCATAATAGATTTTCAGTATAAAATGTGGGGCTAAATGTGGTTGATTGGCAAGAAGTGGGTATGGAAAACAATTAGAACCTGGAGTAAAAGATCTATTTTTAGATAACGATCTGATCCCTTTCTAGTAAATTTAGAAGTAGTAGATGAAGGAAGATCACTATCGAGTGACATGGGTTTCTTATAGGCAATTTTAAAATTTTTAATAGAAGGATTTAGATTCCCATCGTTAAACATCTCAGAAAAGTATGAAACGAAGAGGTTGGCAGTTTCCTCGGGATCAGTAGTCCACCCATCTTCGGAGCCAACACCAAAGATATCGATTTGAGTTGATATTAAGCAGCAATAATTACATATTTTATCAATATGTGCTTTTTGTACTGAATAAAGTATTTTATTGGTTGGTGCGCTTCAAAATTGGTGATTTTCATTTGTACAGAGCCTGGGAGACAACAAGAATTTAAGGAATTGCGATATAGAGTGGATTAACACATTATATCTCAAAGTCGTTCGAAGTGGAATTCGTTTATTGGTTAAAAGACGACAACAAATGAGTAGCTATGGATGGATAATATGTTTAATAATAGCCTTTTCAATTACATGAATTCATTTTTCAAATTCAAGTAATTTATTATTTTTATTATACAAACAAAAAAAACCTTAATACGAGTTAATACGAAACTTAATAGTTACTTTAATTAAACAAAAATACATTTTTAGAAGATACCCTACATTTGAAATATATCAAAGTAATTATGTGTGAACTATGACGTGTTTATTCTATTTTGTAAGAAATTTTGAATGTAGGAAAATGTATCTAAACCGGTATGTTCTTTTTGGCTTATAAAAATAAGTACTTTTTATTCATTTTCAAAAAAAAAATCGCAAGAAATTTTCCAGACGTTCGTTCGCTACATTTCAAAATTACACCATTAGATATGTGCAAAATTGTATCCCAAAATCAGACACTAATAATATAATTATTATCAGTTTGATATTTACCCTTATAACGTTTAACGATTTAACCTGAAAATGTCTCGTAGTTAAAATAAATACACTTTATAAGAATATCTTGAATAGATTTATTTAAAATTAAGCATCACTCTTTAAGAACTATGTGTTAAATTTTAACTTAATGAACAAAAAACGAAGATCATTAAATGAGGCACGATAAATAAATAAAAACTCATTGGATTAGATTTGTTCTCAAGTTGTATCTTTAGAATATATTTCTTTAGACTCATAAAATGATAATATATCAATATTTAAATCCATAAAAACTCAGAGGGGTCAAACTTATAATGAGCGATTAGGAATGATTACGAATAATACTTAACATCAATTTATTAGGCGTGGGCGAACCCTCTTTCTATGACATTATAATCTATATTAATTGTATACCGAATTCAGATAATTTAGAGAATCATTACGGTTATATTCAAACCCTGTTTCAAAAATATAATTTTCTACTTTTAAAGTTTATTTTATAATATTAGATATTTTCTGATACTGTTTTCACTGAAAAGGTATTTTTTGATAAATATTTGTAGAAAATATATTCAATATGTTCTATAATATTTTCACATTTTTCTAACAACATGTTAATGATGATCATATCGAAAGAACGTTGTTGATTTCACATTGATACAATCATCAAAATTTTCATACTACTTCAGCATTTCGAAACAGGTGTCTGTAAAGCCCGAAAATATCTGAAATTAGTAATCAAATGGTTTTCTGCATTTAGGATTGTCGTAGTGAATCCACTTTTCATCGCCAGTCACAATACACTAAAAAAAACTCTCTTCTGTTTCCTGCCACCCAATTGAGTCTTTAAATTTATTGTCAGCGAGCTTTTTTATTCATCGCTCTGTGTTATTGATATCAAAATCGCCTTTACATATTACTAAAACTAATTGAGATATAATGGAGCATAACCATTTTGTTTGATAGGCTTAGGCACTAGATCTTTTTAAAGAACGTTGTTGATTTCACATTGATACAATCATCAGAATTTTCATACTACTTCAGCATTTCGAAACAGGTGTCTGTAAAGCTCGAAAATATCTGAAAGTAGTAATCAAATGGTTTTCTGCGTTTGGGATTGTCGTAGTGAATCCATTTTTCATCGCCAGTCACAATACACTAAAAAAACTCTTCTGTTTCCTGGCACCCAATTGAGTCTTTAAATTTATTGTCATCGAGCTTTTTTATTCATCGCTCTGTGTTATTGATATCAAAATCGCCTTTACATGTTACTAAAACAAACTGAGATATAATGGGGCATAACTATTTTGTTTGATAGGCTTAGGCACTAGATCTTTTTAAATTAAACAGCAAATCTAATGAATGTCAAAAATGCGATTTTAAGCACTTTAAGCTATATTTAGTGTCTGTATACACTGAATAATTCTAAAATACTAGAGGTAAGATGGTTACTTTATATAGGTAGGTTGTTTGAAAGTTGTTTACATTTGTTTACCTCTCATTTTCACCAATATATATCGCGAATCAAAATGTATGGAAGTACCTAATTGATCCTCGACTTAAATTATAATGCAGTGATTGTGATTATTTTAGATTTATATGCTTTTACAGTACCCTGATTATAAGACGCTACGCTAATTTTGATTTTGTTTTGTTGAACTTTACTATCAAAATGCCTTTGTCTGTCAACTGTGACAGTTATAAGAGACTTGCATTATAGATCAATAAATCTATTAATATTTTTTAATATTAACTTTTATTACTCTATGAGCTCTTTTATAATTAGTTTATCCCATTTTTATTTAAGATTCCTTTCATATCATGATATAACCTATAGACTTATGGCCATTTACTATACCAATATCAAAAAACTTAATGAATATATTATTTTGATTTTGTCATTAAAATAATTAAAAATCGAATTGAAGGTTTTAAAGGCTTCATTAGATAGGAAAGAACTAGCAACCAAAAATATGATTTAAGGACTGAATCAAAAAAGGTAAACTACTGTACCAGGAAGTAGACGTTGTACGAAATAGATTTGATGAATATCTTCAAACGTATACTTAATAATATTGCTTTAATTTAATTTAAAAAAAAATTATTTAATAATAATGATTCGTCAATTATGAAAATCGGAAACGAAATAAAATATATTCATGATCAAAGAAAGCAATCAAATTGGTACTCAAGAATGATAATGATATGTATCTATTTTCTAACTTTTTTCTACCTTAAAAGTTTCAACGTCATTAACTTATATGGCTTTATAATCGAATGCAATAGTATAATATATTAGTCAGTTTAAATGAACGGGTAGTATGTTACATAAACTGATTCGTTTAGAGTCGAAGCATCCGATTTCATCAAGATACTGCCCCATGTTACATACCTATACATACAAATTTACAGACACGCACAAAAGGCAACCTGCGCAAGGATGTGGTCAGAAGCCCCGCTCCAGCGAAGGCATTGAGAGAAAAACCGCGACAGGCAGCGTTGAAAAGTTTCCTAGCCATTGTTTGTCGTTTGAGCTAACCGGCTTGTTTAACAGCAACGTTTCGGATTTCAACGAGCTCTAAATTCTATTATGGACTCGGTGTCGTGTAGTGGTTTTTAGTTACAGCTTGATTCGATTAACGAGCGGGCAACTTTTAATGTCATAATGGGTTGAAAGCCAACGCTATCAACGTTGGTCCTTCATTTTCTATCAAGAAGAATTGATAACTTCTGCCAATACAGATGGATTAATTGATTAATGAAAAGGTTTTATATTTTGTAATTTATTAATATATCATTTCTAGTCGTTGCCGACATACAATTTGTCTAGGAAAACCCCTTGACCCTTGCTTAGTATAATAAAATAAAAATTAGTAGTTTTTTTCAGTCTTTCGTCTCTTTAGCGCAATTCACTACACAAGTACACAAGTTCTCTTGAGTTTACAGTGTTGTCCAAGGGCTGCAGCATTTCGGTGTTTTTATGGCCCCACTCTCATGTCTTCTTTTTCAGGTCTTGTTGCGAATCTCTTAATTTCTTCTATGATGGAATCTACAGATCTCGGTGTAATTAATTGTTCCTGTAGTAACCACATGCATCGACAATACTTCTCAGCACTTTATTCTCAAATATTTGTATTATGTTGATACTAATTCTTGTAGAATATCCCCACAATTGAATTCCATAGTTTTATATAGGTTTTTGTATCGGTTTGTATAACAACTTATTACACCAATACTTTTTTGTATTTTAATTCCAGTTATTTTCTTTTCCTTTTAATATGAGTCTTCTAACGAAGTTTTGCATCAAGATTCATCCTAAGGTATTTGTTAAGTACATTGTTACTGAATAGCTTAATTGTATTATTCATATTTATTAGTATATGAATATTTAAAAATTGGATGTAGGAGAATACAACATGCTCTAATCTACCCACGTTGACTTTTATTCTCCTTGTCTAGGTCCGCTTATTTATATTATTACTTGCGTATTGCAGTTTTCTGGTTGCTTCAATCAATTGTAATATATTGTTACAATGGTTACAGTTATCAGCAAATGTGGCCATAGTAACCCAAAACAAAACATATCTGTCTTGCGGTATATCTGCTTTTGTTTCTTTCATTGTTGAGTAAGCTTGTTCTTACTAGTAGCGGTGAAATTAGTCTATAGCACTTACAGAGAGTTTTTAGTGGTTTACTTGAATATTTATTAGTCTATATCTGTAATATATATTGAACACTTTGGTTTGCATTCTATATGTGTTTGATATATTTTTTATATGTTTCAGTTGACGTCTTTTATTGAATGGGGGTTTCTTTGAGGTCAAGAGCCAGAAATTAGAAAGAGCTAAATATGACAGCAAGCTGGAAATTGGAACAATTTGTAACCTACTCCATTGACATTAGCAATAATGATGATGATTTAGAAATCAAGAATGTTTTAATAGTCAAATAATTTGAATATCACAGACACCACGATTAAGTCACTATTAGCGAGATAGGATTGTATAATCTGACAGTCCCGACAGTGTTCTTCGGCCGGTTTGGCAGGTTTTTAAGCATAATTACTGATACCATCGTAAAACATATCGCAACATTCTCCAGTCTCAAACAAGCATAAAATATTTGTGTCAACATGATGGAGTTTTTCATGATAGTTTTTCAATAATCGAGGTGAAATATTATCTATTTCAGAAGCCTTTTTATGACTTCCACTGAAGAAACCAGCTTTATAACTCTTTTGGTTTCTATTTGGTTGAAAATAGCTAGATGCTGTGCAAATAATGCAATCTTATTGTGCATATTAGAGGCGACACTAGAGTAAATTAGAGATACAATTCATAGTAAATATTTTATCTGCCTGAAGGCTTAATTCGCTGATATATCTTTCGAAACAATTGTGTTTATGTTTATGTATGTTTCGAATTCTGTACTTGGCATGGTCTTGGTTTATTATATGTCTAACTTTGGGGGATAAATTACGTCATGATATACTTAATATACTAAAAAATATTTGATTTCTTTTTGATGTCGCACTACAATCTGATTTTGTTCTATTGTTAATGGTACTAAATATTACTGTTTAAAAAAAATCAAATTAAATAAAATTTAATAATGAAAATTTGGTTATTGTTGTATGAAAGATTTAAATCAAATATATTTAGTTCTTTACCTTCCAAAATTACTATGACCACTAATTTAGCCGTCATAAATGTATGTTACTATACACATTTTAATTGTATGATTAATTTGTACAATTTAATTTAATTGTACAATTTAATTGTTGATTCATACTACTGTGTAGTCATGCTTTTAACCGTAACTATGCTCCGAAAACTGTTTTTTAATTGGTTCTTGGTCACACATTATGTTAATTTGATAGGTATTACATTTTACTGATTTGTTTCAAGAAGGCAAATGTCGCATGACGCCTAGTTTGATTATTCATTAAATGTATTTAAGTCTATTAATGACCGAGCATTTCTAATCTGGACATTTGTATGTCGATAATATTCGACGTACCCCACATAGCCACCAAATGGGGACTCAAACAATGTATAAGTGGCAAGTGGTCGAGCAGAACTAAATGTAATTGTTACAACGCGCCAAACGAATCGTGAAACCAGCGCACCTGCCGGCTCAACAGCGGACTAATTAGGGAACTGCCACCAAGCACACGCGTCGTTTGTGTCCTTCAATGTACGGCTGACTTGTGCGCTTTTCATTTTCCGACGGATTGAAAGAAAAGTCGCCAGTTTAAGTACCATCGAACTGGCAGTCAAATGGTCGAATTTTACTGGCGGTTTTGTATAAGTACGTCCTCTAAAGGCACTCCCGTTCATTATAATTTTGTCGAAGCGGTTTTGACTAGTTGATTTTTTCTTTGAAGTGGCACTACAGAACTTAAAAATACATAATAGAAATCGATGATTTTCATTTACCTAGGTGAAAATATGCATTGGCAGTAATAATACATTTATTTTGTTATTGCACTTACGTTCAATAATGTAATTTATATATAGATATTAATTTATAAATTATTATCCATAATCATACAAGTAATTCATAGAAGCGAATAAATAAAGTATATGTAAAGAGCCATTAATATATTGAAAAAAAAATATTATGCACAAAATATTGTTATTATAAAATAATTTGGACTTCTAAATATTTTCCCAAAAATGATATTTTTATTATTTCATCTCATTTCATTATATAATGATTTATATATCACTATATCACAATTATGCTGTAAATAAATGAATTAATAAAAATCATTAAAATATAAAATTAACACTTAACTAACAAAGTGCGCTCATTTTATAGTTAGAAATGATAACAATTATAATAACCGTTCCATAATTCGGAAGTCAATTTGGTTCCACTCGGAAACACCGGTTAGTGTTTTTTATTTTAATAGTATTCTTTTACTTTCATGGTGCAATATTTCGGCGATATCTATATATTAAATATTTTCTTTTATATATTATATATTCTTTGATATATTAATATAGATAGCGCTTTATGTAAATATAACTTTTTCACAATCTTGCATATTTAAATAGGAAGCAAAAATAGTAAAAAACAAGTAAAAAAACAGTTGCTGTGGTTGCCATTACATTTTGCAAAAATTGATGAAAATTACATTGTCATATAATCTTTCATAGTCATACAACGCTGTCAAAACAAGGTTCTTCGATTGATTACCAACCTGGTAATCAAATGGATTTGCGAAGAACACGAAAGAACATTACTTAAGCATACTAACGTGGAAGCAAAACAACTGCTGGACAGCGCGCAGGATGTCAGGAGATTGAAGCGAACAAAACCATACGAACTTATATAAAGTGTATACATTTAGTGTATACTATAGCTATAAGTTAATAATTAATAAATAATTATTATTTTATAATTGGGGAATACATACTGATGTATTTTCTCGCACTCCTCTTGCTAGTTTATTAATCGAAGTACATCGGATAAGTAGTAATAAATTAATTGTAAATTAAGATCTATAATTAAGGTCTAATTATGAATTGTCTGAAATAAATTCAGTTTTGTTTGTTATACGTTTACAATTAGCTAATACACTATACCTTGTGGTAAAGTGTATACATCAAAATGCTCATGACTTCTTTCCTAAAGTATAAAATATTTTCACAACTCTTGAAAGGTGTCATGTAAGAGGACGACTTTGTCTCTAGTATTCGCTATAACTGGTCTCTTTTTGCAACATCGTTCAACTTGTTTAATTAATATCTGCAGTAACAGTTTCAGCAGCTTGCAATACATTATTCCTTTACCGATCCCACAATATGCACTGTGAGACTTCATGACCATCAATATTCAGCTTCCTTGTCGATATGGATGGTTCTCCTGTATTATCGCATGACTTTTCCTCCTTGCCTTGTACGCGATCTTGAAACGGTTCAAAGTAGCATTTTCAATTAATTAACTTGATAACCATTGAGCGTCATTTTGGATTTTCCTATCGCATGTAAACGTCTGTAAATAATTTCAACAACTTGAATATGACGGAGCAGCTTTACCATACCAGCTTCTAATTTGTTTGATGGGCTTAGGCAAGCAGCATATTTCTTCAAATTGAACATTAAAAGTAATACATACAAATACACACTGTTTGGGGCCTGAGCAAGCAAAATAAGGCAAATTAGGAAGCCGAAACCAAATCAGCAGCCTGTTTTTTCAAAATGGGTTCTAGTGTTCGAAATATTCAATAAATTCATTATTTTACTATTTCTGGCCATTAACGGCCATTTAGTGAATTAAAAGGTGTAAATCAGAAATAAACAGAGATTGAACTGAGTTTATTATACTGCTTGGGATCTGTTCCACGCGTTAGGGTCCAACAGTAATGACTCATTATGCCCTCTTTTCAAAATCATTGATATCGCTTTCCGATTTTCGCTATATTTTCAGCCGCTCTCCTTGCTCGTCGCTCGTGTCGTTGAAGTTTTGCGAAAAACATCACGATAATTGAGCTCCAATCTTGTGATAATTTTGCAACAAATTATCCATTACCTCCTTGTTATCCATTATATTTCTGCTTCATCAGGTGTTTGTACTTTGTAAACTTTGTGTCAGCTATTAGTTTTCGAATATCAGGTTCGACAAATATTCTCTCTTTGATTTTTACCTATGACAGTTTTGGAAAGAACTTAGTTAAGTAGTGGAAAGTCGGTATTTTGACAAAGTTCTTAATAAGTCCAATAATGAATCACCTTCAAAGTGTACTCATCTATGAACAAACGCTATTCATTTAGATTATATGGTATATTCATGACATCAAATAAATCTTTGATATCATTGCAGAAACACATGTAATTTTCCTTTCTGAAGAACAACAAAATCACGTGATTTCTGGTTCTGTATATAGCGACTCAGCATTAAGAAATATTCATTCCTGCAACCAAGATGCAAGCAACTCCGCCTTTTGTTTCAATAAATTGAAATTGAGCAAAATTGAATGCTTCTCGTTCATCACAAAATCTCTTTCATTACTCGCCGTTCGCAAAGCCGAAGATCTTAAGGCACCTTTTGCAGTTATCCCTGGACAAAATTAGAAATGGATCACTGTTCGTGCGTGGAACTGGTTTCTATTCAGGAACGGTTTTTGCATGCATACCGACGGTATTCATTGAACAAAATTAGCGATAATCTATATGATTTTTCTGTTTTCGTTAATAGTATACATTTTAAACAAGCGACTACTTATAAAGGTTTGTTCTGCATGCGTCATACAACAATTTCGATACCCATGGCTTAACAGTGTTTACTACACAAACATCAAAGTACAGCAAATACACATCTTTGAGTGCATTTGTCATGATTTTGACACGTATACGGAGCATATGCATTACATAGGCATCGCATATAGCATCCACAAAGGTAACAAACACGTTTTGTATCGATTTTGTAAAATTTTCTCTCAATTTTACAAATTTTTAAGCACAATCGCAAAAACAAGTTCCATATAATGATAATACAATGTCGTCAGCTGATATATAGAGATAATAAAAGGCCTCCACATAAAGTGTTGGCTGGTTAGAACTGCACATGCGCATTTGTTCTAATTTAGCCTGTCAGTTTTCACAACTACGCATCTTTTTCTATATACGCCTTGTTGTTTACGAGAGTTGTAGTTAGAAGTAATTTTAGATTAACTTTATATTTATATTTTGTTGATGTAACATAATTATTTCATAGGGAAGATTAGCGGCAGATAATTCCGTAATAAGTGCATAAGGTACGAATTATTAGTAAAATATTATCATTTTATGACATCAATTTTGTAGATTGCTATGGAACAAAGGGTATATGTTTATGTTAAATAATATGGAAACAGAACTTATTTGAAGATTATAGTAAAGGTAAGAATGAAATATGGTCATGTTTGTATAGGTTTTTTTATTTTTTATTATACTTATATTTTTCTGATTTTAGAGAAATATCTGTAAAATGATGAAATAAATTAATTGTTTAAATGAATTGCCCTGAATTTTCAGATTAGTGTAAATATCAGGTATATTTAAAAGAAAGTGGTTGGAATAAATTGATAACATAGGATTTGAAGCTTTGTGTTTTATTATTTCATTCGGTTTATATAACTCCTCAGAGTAGATAAATAATGCCGAAACATTATATAATTTAACAAATTTTATTGCAATAAATGTAAAAAATAAACAAAGATAATGAAATATAAGTAATACACATTTAAAGACATACACTCAAACGACATAAATAAAATATTAAAATAAAGATATGAACCAATATAACTTATCTTACGTTATCCTTTCGAATTGCTTTTTTGTTAAAATCTCTTAAAAATCACCTCTATGTTATAAGCAATTTCGATTTGAGACTCTTTATTGACTTATTTCGAATCTGTAGATATATTGTCTATTCTGATATCGATGCCATTTTCTTTATTTGGTTCTTCTGCTTCTCACTGTGAGTTTTTCTGGTATAATTTTTGTAATTTCTTGTCTTAGCGATTTAATTAGTACCTTCTCTCCTCGAGCACTCCCTACATTACCTGTAAAAAGAATTAGAGCCTATTATCCCTTTGGCACTATGTAGTGCAAGTATAGGGCTTCACTAATATTCAAATTATCTAATCATCCAACGCTGTTAAAAAAATATTCGATTCATTACCAATGCCTGTCGCTACGTAACCAACGAAGAACCGCACGATGACCTGGAAATCAAATGGATTAGAGAATTTTTTAATATATGCACCTCACAACACTACACAAGATGAGATGGTTTGATTTGTTAAACTAAAACTTAAGTTTTTATAATTTTTTAATTTTTTTTATTATTTAATTAATATATTGTTACTAGTCGTTTCCGTCTAACCTACAATTTGTCTTTATGCTAACTTAAATCTAGGTATATAAATAGGAGGACTCATCGGCCCTAACTCAGTCTCTGGTGAAACAATGTTTATACATGTCACTGCTGAATTTTTTAATATATGCACCTCACAACACTACACAAGATGAGATGGTTTGATTTTTTTGAGTCTGTGTCCTGTTTTGGTGGTATCCAAAAGTTGCAATACTTCAATATTAGTATGAGAATGGAGTCTTTCCTCATGCCCCCTTGCAATTCTCTTGATTTCTTGACTGACTGTGGGTATCTGAAAGTCTCGATGTGGGTAATAAGTCCTCTAGTATTTAGGTGTACCCACAATACCTCACAGGACTTTGTTCTGGAAAAATTGTATTTTATTAATGTTACTCTTTGCAGGACATTCCCATAATTGAACTCCGTATGTCCATATAGGTTTCAATATTTGCTTATATAATAGCAATTTATTATGGACTGATAATTGTGATTTTCTTCCAATTAGCCAGTACATTTTCCTATATTTCAATTCCAATTCTATTCCTTTCTTCTTTATGTTCTTTCCAGCGAAGTTTTGCATCGAGATTCATTCCGAGATATTTAGCGTTGCTGCTATATGGAATGAGTGTTATTTAATGTTATTGGTGCTTGTACGGTCTGTTTATAGGTGAACTGCACATGTACAGATTTACTTTCATTAATACTTATTCCAAGCTTGTGTCAAATTATTTATATTGTCACTTGCTTGTTGTAATTTTCGTGAGGCTTCTTCACTATTGTCTTCGACAGCTATAATCGGAGTATCATCAGCAAATGTAGCCATCGTGATATTTTCGATTTGTGGTATATCACAAGTGTAAAGTAGATAAAGCATTGGTCCCAGTACACTTCCTTGTGGTACACCTGCTTTAGCTTCTTTTATTGTAGAGTAAGCTTCTTTTTGCTTGACTCTAAATATTCTGGTTGTGATGTATGATTTTAATAGTTCGGTGTGTTGTTTTGGTAGCATTTTCTGTAGTTTATGAACAAGGCCTTCATGCCGTCAAGTCATATCGAAGACTTGTACCACATCTAATAATATAGCTGAGCATACTTTTTGACTCTCGTAGGCTTTTTCAATAACATCTGTTATTCTGTGGACCTGGTCAGTTGTTGAGTGTTTGTTAATAAACCCAAACTGGTGTGTTGGTATTAGGTGTTTTGTCTCTATGATCGGTTTTATTCTTTTCAAAAGGAGGAGTATTATAGGATTTTATTTCGTTTGGTGACTTCGCAGGTTTTGTGATAATTATAATTTCCGCCATCTTCCAAATGTCTGGGACATATTTTAATCTAATTGCTGTATTGATCAAGTTGGTGAGTTATATAATTCCCTTTCTTGGTAGTTTTTGCAGTAATTCTCCTGTTATTAAATCGTAGCCTAGTGATTTTCTGGGGTTAATGTCAGTTTTAGTAACTTTGGTTAACTCTTTCGGCGTGACTATTTCATCTTCTATGTCCGGCAAATTATGTTCAATATTAGCTTCGTTTGGTTTGAAAGTTTTTTCTAGATATTCAGCAAATACTTCTGCTTTTTGGCGATTGTCACGTGCCCAATTCCCACATAGGTCTCTTATAGGTGGACTGGGTAGGCATGAGCGCTTTAGATATTTTGTGGCTTTCCAGAGTGAGTAATCAGTAATCAGAATCTTTATCATCTGTTAAATTTCTGAGATAGTCATTTATAGTTTTGTGTTTTATTTCTAGTATTTCTCTTTTCAGTCTTTGGGTCATATTGTTTAAACTATTTTTATTTTCAGGTGTTCTGTTTTGTTGCCATTTTTTTCATAATTCACGTTTTTTTCAGCTACCATTTCCTTCACTTCTTTTGGATAATTAATTTCTTTAGTTGTACTCTTAATTTCTGGAGTATTATTCCAAGCAGCTTGTTGAATATCTACTACGAATTTTTCTGATTCAAGATTTAATTGTTCAGTTGTCGTGAGGGGTACATTTAGTTGAATTCGTTTGGTCAATTCTTCAGCAAATCCTTCCCAGTCTGTTCTCTTGTTTGTTAACGTTGGGTTTCTTTCTTTTCTTATTACATTTTCGCTCCACGTCAGAATCACTGGCGTATGATCTGAACTTGAATCAAAATTTTCTTCGACTTTTATATAGGTGGATGTTATGTTTCTTACTATGAAGAAATCTAACAGGTCTGGGGTTTTCTCTTGATCAGTCGGCCAATAAGTTGATTTTCCTGTTGATATGTAACTGCATCTTAGTTCAGTAGCTGCTTTATGCAGTTCATTGCCTTTAGTTGTCATTCTGGATTCCCATCTTGTATTTTTTGCATTAAAATCACCTCCAATTATAATTTTTTTCCCAGGTTGCTTAGGACATACAAATAATTTTCCTTTTCTTGATTGTATCTTGGAGGACAATAAATTGCGGCTACTGTAACCTGGTATCTGCTTGATTTAATAGTTACTGCTGTTACCTGATTTTCTGCTGTACTGAGCCTGGGTTCTTGATGGTGGGAAATGTTCTTTTTTATTATTATTGCACTTCCTCCTCTTGGGGTGTTAACTTTATGTATGGTATGATAGAATCTATATCTTCTAAATTTTATAAAGGATTCTTTTGTTAAATGAGTTTCGGATATTAGGCAAATATATATTTTTTGCATATCTAGGAATTGTAGGGTAGCATGATGTTGCTGGATTCCATTAGCATTCCAAATTGCTATTCGGATATCATTATATACCATTTTGGGTTTTTGGGGCCACAGGCCTAATGTATTTCATTTATAGTTTTTCAATCCTTTCGGAAAAATATTCGATCATTTTTTCTTGTCTGTTCAGCTTTCCTATTAGTTTAAGTAGCAATTCGTTGGTGGTTGCTTCATCTTCCTTGGTGTCTCATTGGTTATTTTGACTGATACTTTGGGCATAAGTCATTTCACCATTAACGTTGTTATATTTTTTCGGTTGTTTCTTTTCACTCATTGTTTCTTGAGGTTTAACGTGAGCTATTTTATTTCTCCTCTCTTGTAATGGTTTAGCAACTACACATCCTCTATAACTTGCTGGATGCGCTTCATTGCATTTTGCACATTTCGGCTTAGCTTCTTTGGGTTCTCTACACTCTGTGGTGATATGTTTACCTGAACATTTTACATATCTAGGTTCTCATCTGCAGAATTTCTGTGTGTGTCCATGCAATTGGCATCTTTTACATTTACTTCTTTCTGCAATTCTTCTTCATCTGTTTCGTATGTAACAATTGGACTGCTTTTGTTGGTTTGGTGTTTTATCGTTGTTTTGTTCTTGCCCTCAGAGCTTTGTTTATTTAGTTGTAGCTGGATGGCATTTATTTGTTTTTGCATATTGGTTAATGCAATTTCAAAACTCTCCCGCGCCGACTTTTCGTTCATCCACGCATTGTAGAGTGCCTGTTCGTTCTGGGTTCTAGTTGTGTTCTCTACATTCAAAACTGTAATATGTGATACGCCTGATGTCGATGTTTCCATTTTATCTGTTTGTTGTGCAGTGTTCTCGATATTTTTTATATATTGTTGAAATAATACTGTTATTTTTTTCGTTTTGTTTTGTTTCGTTTCATTGACCGTCTGTCCGAATACGTCTTTACTCTGTGAAGGTCAAACGTCGACTGTGATTGTAATTGTAAATGTCTTTAGGCAACAGTTGAAAATCTGACAAGGAATATTTTATAATTGAGGAATACGTTGATGTAATTATCTCGCACTCGTCTTGCTTGTGAATTAATCCAAGTACAAATGAAATGTAATAAATTAATTTATAATTAATATTGTACTAAGCATATCTAATATCCACTAAGCAAATATAAGAAGTTATCAAAAAAAAATCTTCTCGTGCATACGTACCAAATGCACATGCTTACACAAAGTATTCCTTATCGTATTATCTGAACAGCTTGAAGCTGAACAGGCATATCCAACAGGTCAATTGAGAAGTCCCCGGCCTACCATAGTAAAACACATTTTTTTGGTAAAATTAGTTTCTTTTATTCAAAATAATTCCCTTCAAGGGTAATACACTGATTATAGCGACCCTCTAACTCTTCGATACCATTTTTGTAGTACGATTTGTCCTTTGCTTCAAAATAGGGCTCAGTTTCGGCGATCACCTCTTTATTCGACGAAAATTTCTTCCCAGCGAGCATTCTTTTGAGATTTTATAGATCTAAAAATTATTTGTTCCTGAAAAACTAGTTTATTTCTTTACAAACAACAAAAATAGAACTAAACGTAATATTTGTTTGTGTATTGAGTTTCTCCTAGAAGCTCTTCTTGATTGATACATGTTATTATATTGATATATGTATAAAGTCTCCATTTTACCAACAAGGGTTTATATGAACTTCGGCATTAAGCCTACCGACTGACGAGTGACCAACTTAGAAATACTCCAGAAGGCATCCGGTCTTATCCAGCCTGGTTACTGACGTAACTGGAATTATTTTCCTTGTCAGATTTTGCACTTTTGCCTAAGAACAATCACAAAGGTTAAACAATCACAAACATGAATTTACCGAAAATGCCCGAGCTGAATTCGAACCCGCGACTATAGCAATAGCAGGAGGACCGTCTTATCCCCTTTACCACTGCACCAACCACGCCGGCATATGTAGGTTATTTATTACATTATTATATTACTTTATTATTTTACTATATTCCAATATATTATGAATTAGATAATATATTATACATTATAAATTATGTGTTTTGTATATTTATTCAATTTTATATTTTCGTTTATGGTCTATAGCGACAGAAATGGATGGAGTGAGAGGGAACCAAATCGATGTTTTGGAGTGATGATCGTTGACGGTGCTTCCGAATCGGTTATCGTTCAACGGCGAAACAGCACTTATTGTTGGCCGTTTCCGATCATCGAGTTAATTTTGTCCATGTGAAACTAATTAATTATCTTAAATTTTACGTTTGGCTCGTTTTTTTGTTTTGCTCGGATGTGAGCGTTAAATGTGCGGTTTTGTTTCCGAACGGAACGGCTTTTTCGCTCATTCGTGTGTTTTTTTGTTTCCCGTATTTCTCGTTTTAATAATTATAAAGTTGACTGCTTTTATAATGGTCTGCGCCCATTAATTCTATTTGAAATGGGCTTAAACTCTTTTTGTTCAAAGTTTGTATTGTTATTCAACCAACTATGTTATAATCCTATAAGAATTATGTTATATAGTGAATAGTTTATTTTAATAATTTTTTCAATAATCTTATCGCTCGATTTGATAAAATGCTTATTTTTATTTCGGTCATCAGTAATTATGCTCGTAACAGTATATTATTAAAATTATATTAATAAAGATGTTTCGTATTTTTTGGGTTTTTAAAATTCATTAATCTGTTATTACTAGTCGTTGCCAACTAACTTACAAGATTTCTCTATACTAACTTAAAGCTAGGTACTTATCTTGAAGATCAATTGGTACTTACTTAGTCTGTTGTAATATAAAACAAACATTAATAGAATCCGTGTTTTATCATTTAGTACAATACACTACACACTACATAAAATCACACGGTTTGGATTTCTTGAGTCTTTCCTCATGTCCTCTCGTCAAGATATTTATATTTATATAATTTCCTCTATAAAAGTAGGAATCCGAAGATATCGGTGTAAGTAACTGTTCTTCTAGTATCTAGTGCGCGCATCCTTAATATTTCGCGACAATTTTTCATGAAATATTAGTATCATCTGGATATTTGTTCTCCCAGAATATGTTCATAGCTGAAATCGCCGATATGGGTTTTTTAGTTATTGATGAAGCATAGATCGCTTCATACATTATTGCGTGGATCTGAAAAACTAAAATTTATATTATGTTATTTATGTTATGTATATTATCATCCTAATTTAGTATCATGATTAAATTATAACTGGAGCTTAAACTAGATTCAAATTTAATATTTGGAGTTATATTTATGAATATTGTTATTGAAATTTGAAACTGTTAAAGAAAAAGCTGAATTCTTCTACAAATATTTTTCGCAAATATTCCCTGATTATTAATAATTAAAATCAATTACCTATTAAATTTTTCAATTTTTTTACACTTATTTTTCAAGTAATGTCTATTAAATTACAATTTAACATTGGGGTAATTTTATTTTATTATATGTGTAATTGTTTCTCTTTTAATTTATTAAAGATACTCTTTTTAACACTTTTTATTTACGCATTGCTTATGTTGAATATTCTCTGCTAATTTAACTATGACTCCTGCATAACTCAACATCAGAATAGCCAGTTCTATGTGATTCTTAAGATAATTTCTATGGTGGTTACATGATAGCTTATTACAGCAATTATCATTACATTGCAATCATTATCAACCTGTCAATGCAGTGAGGTATCACCGAATGAAATTTGATTCCAAACTTAAATGAAAGTATGGTTTTAAATGTATTGTGTCTTTCAATCTAATCATCATTTTAATGTATATTGATGGTTTACGCTTCCTCGCTGTAATAATACATTGGTAGAAACTTCAAACAAGTTATTTAATTGGGTTTTAAGGTGGAAAAGTGGATGATAAATAGTGCTAAATCTTGCAAGCCGGGAACCAGCAAATATAACTTCAATATATCAAATAATAATGAATATTATTCTTTATATAAAGGAATGGTTTTAGTTTTATAAATGTGTTTGCAGCTAATATTCCTAAAAATTTTGAATGACAACCAGACAGAAGAAAATACTACTGAATGGGGTTCTAATACTACTGAACGATCATATATTCTCAAAAAACAAAGAAAATATTAATTCATTAGAACGAATTAAAAAATTGGTAATAAAGTCAATATTTTTAAAAATCTAGCTTTTTGTACATCTCTGTACAATAGTTCTTAAAATCAAATAGTTGTTTAAATTATACTTTAGCAGGCTGTAGTTGATAGCGTGATATGGATAACTGATATATTTGATAGAACAATGGGCTTTTTCAAGTTTTTAAAAGCCAGGTATGTGTGTTATGGTAGAGAAAGGCTTCAAACATCAACTATATTTACGTTTAGGTAGAGTATGATAACAAGACCCAGTTTAAGAACCCATGGTGAGAAGATAAGACGGTAAACATAAAAATTACAATTAGTGTACCTTATTTACCCAAATATTACAAAGTATTTTGGTACAATAATGGATTAATTTTCTCCTCCACAGATCTGCTAAAAGTTTTAAAAAATAAACACCCATCATCACCCATCATCAGATCTATATAATTTAAATTTTTTTAGTTTTTATTCTCATTTGTCCTTCTTTATTGCCAACATTTTTGTTTTATTTTGTTTTTTTCACAGTTGTACCACTGTGACTCACTTTACCGAAATGGCAACTGAAAGCTCAAGTACTCAAGCAATTTTACTTATACTTTAAATTCTGATAAAGCAATTCGATTAATTAATATTTTTGATGATAATCGTTCAAATCTACACAATTTTATTGATTCGTTTTTTCAAAACTTGATCAGATCGATCTAAATATTTTTCTTTTTTGACCGACTTCGAAAAAGGAGGATGTTTTATGTTCGGCTGTATATTTTCCCTTTGGAACCAAATCAGGATCTGTTGGGGGAAAGAGGGGAAAATTGCGGAAATTGCTCGACTTTCAAAGGCACGCATAACACATATTTTTTATCTAAATTAATCAGATATTTGTTTATAATATTACTGTTGAGCTCATTTGTTGAAAAGTCGGAAGTAATTTAATGGAAAAATAATCCAGTTTGTATTTTGAGCACTAAGCATATGGTATGAAACGTCGTAGAAACAACGTATGCAACTTTTTAGATTGTGTAATGATTAGGACGTTATGTTCACACGCGGAGGTCGAGGCTTCGTTACTCAACGGAGGCAACAACTTCTTTTTGTTCTAGATTAGTTGGAAAATTTGTCAGATCATCTAGACTAGGTAGCGGACCCCGCTAAAAATCCCCGTTAAACGTCCTGAAGCGTTCCTTGTTTTTAATATTAGTTTCTTTATTGCTATTTTTCCTCATACCGTTTCCGTGTAATTGGGTTATCCATTGTAAGACTTAATAAAATAACTGCGTAATTTACTGAGTAAATAACGAATAATAAAAAGGGAAAAATAATAAATAATTAAGAAAATAAATAAGGAACTCAAGGAAAATAATCAAACTTGGATTTTTAACACAAGAAAAAAAAACGTTTTAAAATAAAATATGTACATAATAATCGTTGTAATAACTAAATAAAAATAAACAAAAACTTATTTACTTAAACTAATTTAACCTATCCACTACACGCATTTTATATTCTACTATATACACACAATTTAACTTAATACCTACCTAAACTTATTTATCTATTTAAAACATTAATTTGTTGCTCGGCACCGGCTTCAATGTAACTATTTAGAAATGTAAAGGTTGTAATAAATTCGGACGTAAAGCCAAAAAATGCTATAAGAATTTAGAATCTCAGGTCACCGTTAATTCTACTACGAATAGCGAATTGAATGACGAGAAAGTTGACTCAGAAATTTAACAAGATTTTTTATACGAAAATTCCCGAACGAAAGAGCATTCCATGAATTTAGAATTTTCCAAATAAATAATCGGTCATTATCATATGTCCACGTAAAAATTTAAAATTTAAAATTATTAGTAGATTTTGCCGCTGCTCTTTCAATTTTAAAATCGCTAGATGTTTTGAAATAATATAAACTTGCTCCTGAGAAATTAAAAATATTTAGAATAAATGAAACTCCCATTTTAATTTTTAAAAGTATTAATTTTGGTATATTTTCAAAATTTGAAAAATTTAACGCAAGTAATACAAGTGATACATTAACACCTTTTGATGATATTTAAGACTAGATTTTAATACTTTTAACATAGCAATAATAAATGTATTTTACACTTTGAATCTCAACATATATTAGTGAAGGTAGAAGAAATTCTTTATTTTCTCTCGACAATAACAAACAACAAGAAATTCACCAAATTGTTGAAACCACTAAAATTAAAAATATTACTAAAAAGATAAAAGTAATTCATATTAGTTCTAATCTACAAAACAAAATTAGAGGATTATGCAAAAAACACTCTGATATTTTTCCAAATAAAAACGAACCTTTAACTTTCAGTAATAAAATTAAGCATTGTATAGGAACAATAGAAAATACCAGTCTTACAAAAAATTATCAGTACCCGTACTTACATAAACATGAGATAAAAGACAAATTAGTAAATTGTTAGACGAAGGAATTATTCGTGATACAAAAACTGAATAACAGCGGTATCCAAAAATGGCGAATAGTTATTGATTATCGTAAGTTAAATGCCATTTCGATCGACGATAAATATCCAATTCCTAATGTCGGCGATATTTTCGATTTATTAAATAATTCAAAAAAAATTTCCACTATCTGTTTTCTACCAGATATAGATGAATGTATACTTCCGACATAGAAAAGTCAGCATTTTCTACTTATTAATTTAGAAACAATTTTTAAATAATTGAGAACCAATAATTTTAAAATAGATCCTGATAAATGTAATTATCGTGCTAAAAATGTTGTTTTTAGGTCATATATTCACAGCAGATGATATTAAACCAAATCCCCATAAAACAAAATTTATAGTATACTTTCTTATCCCAAAAAAATTAAAAATAAATAAAATGATTTCTTGGTCTTTTTGGATACTAAGGAAGTTCGTAAATAATTTCGCGGAAATTACAAAATTCCTTAATAATATATTGAAGAAAACCGTAAAATTTGAAATAACATCCGAAATAGTAACTTGTTTCGAAAAATGCAAAGAAATGCTAACGTCTGATAGTATTCTAATGTATCCCGATGTTAAGAAACAATTTTTGTTAACAACAGACCCCCAGTATTTACACTTGGAGCAGTTCTCTTCCATTTAAGTGAAGACGGTAAAACCGAAAGACCGATTTCTTTTGCTTCGCGAACACTGTCGGACGCGGAAGTCAAATATTCAAGGAGTGAAAAGTAATTATTATTGATTGTGTGGAGTACAAATTGTTTTTGATCTTATTTTATTGGAGTTAAGTTTCAATTAATAACAAATAACAGATAAGATAACATATCATAGACCATTAGTATGGTTGTTAAGTATAAAAGATCCAAATTAAAAATTATCGAGATGGCGTTTAAAACAAAGTAAAAATAATTTTGATATAAATTATATTCCCGGTAAGTCAAATAAAGTCGCTGATGCTTTGTCGCGGATACAATTAAATCAAATCGAGGTTAAAGCTTATACAGATTTTCTTAGAACAAACACATATACGAATTTCAAGTATTCAAAAAACATATATTAGATAACCATATCACACATATCTTTTATATTAGTGATGAGCTAGAGAAAAATGAAACCCATTTTAAAATAATACGGGACACATTTCATATAGTAACTGATTCAGACATTGTATTTTTAAATCAACGAACTAATCAAAATAAAACCGTAATATAATCCCGACAAAGATAAAACTCGCTCTAATGAAAACAATTTTAATTATTAAAATCTCTTAACTTGCAAGAAAATAAAACCTATTACATAACATATTTTGAAAAATATAATTTCTATACAATGTTGCATTATCTATACCTAAAAGGAAGTATTATTTGCAAGAATATTATTACTATACCGCCGATTAGTGAATGATAATAGCTTATTTTCGACTATGATAATGATCCTAAAATTATCTTAAGCCTATAAAAGAAACGAAAAATAAAATTCGACAATTATATAAATGGAAAAATATGGATAGGGAGATTTTAGAACTTATAACTCTGTGTCCTCCATGTCAAATTTCCAAGATAGATAGCAAAAATTCAACGTTTAAATCCTTTCTCTAAGCGTTCTCAACCTTCAAATATTAACGAACCTTCCGAAAAACCTTTCAAATCACTTTCAGTAGATCTGTTCATTTTCGATAATGAAATTTTGCTCAAGATTATGTCCCCGATAAAAAACCAAAAAATATTATTGATTCTTTGCAAACATATTTTCGTATATCTAGGATCCCACAAACAATTATGTCAGACCATGGTGGTAAGTTTAATAATAAAATAATAAAACAATTCCCAAAGTGTATCAAAACAAATTGGCATTATACATCGTCAGGATACCATAACTCGAATGGTATAAAAGAGTACTATCTAATTGAACATAATACCTGTGATTTAAAGGATGCATTATTAATTGCAGTTAATTCTTACAATTCAAGCCAACACAGTTCTACCGCATTATCGCCAAATGCTTTAGTATTTCGTTACAAAAAGGATTTTAATCTTGAACAACAACAGCAGTTATTTTCAAATAACATTCAAAGTGTTAAAAATAAACAAATGCTAAGAAGAAGTAAGCAAAATATGCATTTCGACGAGTTGAAGGCAACTCACAAAAATCAAAGGTGGATAAATCAAATTGAAGTTGGACAAATTATCCTTCTGAATCGACCCAGAAGCCCAAATACTACTCAAAAACTTTTATTTTGTTTTACTGTTGCTTGTTTGGTGGCATAACTTATGAATTTTATTCTAAGTTCCGTTTTTTTATTAAAATATAATGCAGTTTGGCTCAAAAAGATGCAAACACTACTCTTATAATCAAACGACTTATCCTTTACTTTTGCAGTGTTTCCTGTTTCATTCTAACCTGTGTTGTCAATTAAGCGTTATTGACTGTTGATAGCGTTAGGAACTGTCGACTGAAAATAGTCGAAACAGTCGATAGTCGCAAAACAGTCGAAACAGTCGATAGTCAAATAGCAAGCACGATGAAACGCACGATTCGACTGTTTTGTTCAATTCGTGATGTCAGACGAAGATGTACGGATCCTTTCCGGTATAAATTACTAACGTACGTACTAACTTAAAAAAATTACTGAATACTATTAACATGCAATTAATAATTTCATTTTAAACGAAGTAGAATTAGTTTTATATTTAAATGTTCTGTGAATCAGTAAAAACGAATGGAATTTTTCTATAGAATGTTTTATCCACAAATGTTTTATCGTATTTTAATATGTTAATTGAGCCGGCGAGGCGATAGGACGGTCCTCATACTGTTGCAATAGCCGTGGGTTCGAATCCTGCTGAGGCATGGTCGCAAATTTATATTTGCGATTGTTCTAGGCAAGAGTGTAAAATCCGACGAAGAAAATGATCCCAGTCACGCCGATAACCTGGCTGGGTAAGATCGGATGAAATATGTTAATTGCTATATTCAAATAATATTCTATAATAAATATAGACAATAACATAGAACTTAAACAATACCTAAAAACTAAAGATGTATAATAACCATAAATTCTTAACAAAAATTAAACATTTGCCTAATCATAGGGAAAAATCTAATTCATGACATAACTAAAATGATTGCACAATAACTACAAGGTCATTTTTAAATAAAGTAAATGCTTTATTTATTATTGAACGGAAATATTAATTAACAAAAATCGAGAGAGTAATCGAAATATTACCTATTGTTGCCATAAAAATAGTCAAAAGTATATTACTATTTATCATTCACAATTTAAATCTTTTTACTCTATTATATCTAAAACATCGTTCCTAAATGCTGTTATTTACAAGGAAACTACCAAAAAATCATAAAACTAGTCAGTTACTCGAGTCGATAGTCGATTTCAGTTGATAGTTACCAACACTAACTGTTGACATCGTACTTTTGGCTGCGTGTGAAATTTCAAACAGAAATAGTTCAGAAGTCTGCTTGTAATTAAACCCATCGCATGACTTAAAATAATGGCAATTATATACTAAAATATTATGTATAACCGCGTAGTTACTAAAAATACATAATTCAATCATACATTGTACCGCAATCATTAAACAAAAACTAACTCTCCCTTTAATGCAATTACCATAGTCGTACCAATTTTGATCAAAGTTGGGTTATTTGCCTTGATAATCCATGTTTCATTTGTTCGTTTGTTTTTCGTATTATTGATGGCACAACACGGATTCTATAAGCATGAAATATAAGATAATTAAACCGAATAAAATTTAAATGTGCCAAAAAGTTCAGAACTATGCAAATAGTGTAATGTGGACATAATGGTTAGGAAACGTTAAGTGACGTCAATGTTTCGTAAGGCTGCTGAATGGTCTTTGACTTAATATAGCGAATTTTTAAATTGTATGTTTTTGATTCTAATCGATAATAGAAATCGATTTTGCTTGTAACTTATCATAAAAATAAATTATTTTTTAGAATTCACATAGAAAATCTTAGTGTGGTATAAGACTTCATAATTCAAGGCCGAAACAAAACAGATTATTAACTATTATATATTAGTTTGTAATATGTTTCATATATTTTTTAGAAACAGATTTATGAGAACTTTATATATGTAGCCCATAAACGAGTTATGTTATTCAACGTTAATAAAATTACTTGAAAAGTAACATTCAACAATCATATAATGAGCAAAATGTAAATAAGTTGCTATTAAAAATAATACCA
This sequence comes from Rhynchophorus ferrugineus, assembly GCF_030347505.1. Lineage (NCBI taxonomy): Eukaryota > Metazoa > Arthropoda > Insecta > Coleoptera > Curculionidae > Rhynchophorus > Rhynchophorus ferrugineus. The sequence continues at coordinate 53,048,836 of NW_027472581.1, read as the reverse complement.
ATAAGTATACTGATGTTAATTTGATAAACAGAATATTCGCGAATAAAGAGAACCGTCCAAAAGCATATTGTCCACACGAACAAATGAAGTTCAGGAATACATAAGAATCGAGTAAGGAAGATGCATACAACTACTAACAGATAAATTTATATCAAGCTTAATTAATATAAAATCCCATGATATCAGAGTTATAATTATTTTCAAGTTAACTTTATCGTAATTAAGGAGGAAGAAAAATATTTAATTGCAATCAACAATTAACTAGTAACCAAGAAGGGGAAAAATTATTAGAAATGATATATTGTATATATATCGTATATAAATATGACATTTATTATAGAGAGAAATTTGTGATATTTGCTTTCCGGAAATATATTAATATTTGCAAATCTATCTCTGTTCATTCATATTTTTTACCGACTTCGAAAAAGGAGGAGGTTCTATGTTCGTATGTATGTTCACCCATTTTTTCCGTCAATTGTGGGTCGATTTTCAAAATAATTTTTTATTCGAAATAGTGCGGGAAAGCGGGAAATCGAGAAAAACACTCTAAATTTTAAGGCACGAACAAAGTTTTCACATATTTTTTATCTAAAACAATCAGGTATTTGTGTATGTAAGTTATTGCTGACCTGATGTGATGAAAAATCGAAAGTCGTTCAGTACAAAATATATTCTGTTTGCATTTTAAAATAACTCTAAGTTATAAGACCTCGTAGAAATATCGAAGTAATAAGTTTATACACAATTATATTATTAATTTTGTATTTTTTGGGTTCAACATCGGCTTCAAAGTGATCAGCTGGTAGTAGTTAAAATAATATTGTAGATAGATAAATAGGTTTAGGTAGGTATTAAGCAAAATTGTGTGTATATAGAAGAATATAAAATATATGTAATACATAGGTTATATAAGGCTTTTATTTTTATTCAGATACTAGCTGACCCGACAGACTTCGTCCTGTCAAAAAGATTTGTAATGTGGCAGTTTTTGTGCCTACGTATTTTAAAAAATTCTCCTGAACAGAACCATCACCCTGGTGATAGGGTGTTGTGAATAAAAAATAATTAAATAAAACATATATAAGGATTGAAAAGTAAGTAATCGCTTTATTGTTAATCATGTGAATCATAATTATTATTATTATTATCATTGTAGTGCTTTGTGGTATACGATGTTTTTTGTTTGATTACCTGGCGCATAGATAAACAAATCTGATGGTTTTCCAACACGGGAACAGGCAACATACAATTGACCATGTGAGAAACATGGGTTTTCTAGATTAATACCACAAACACTTAATGATTGCCCCTGGGACTTGTTTATAGTCATAGCAAAAGCAAGCCGCACTGGAAACTGTAGTCGTTTAAACTCAAATAGCACATCAGTCGGAATCATTGGGATGCGCGGTATGAGAACATCTTCTCCTTTATACTTTCCTTTGAGTATAGTTGCTTCTATCACATTGTTTAGTAATTTTTTTATCGCTAACCGTGTATCGTTGCAAAGACGCGGTTGGTTGATATTTCGCAACATTATAACCACCGATCCAACCTTTAATTGAAGATTGTGAGGTGGCAATCCTGGCAAATCCAGCGAGTTTAAAAATTCCGGTGGATAGTTGACTACATCATCTTGATTAGTAGCCGAATCAACTGATTTATATATCCTCAATTCGCCTGTAATTTGTTCTTGAATTTTGAAATTTAATTCATTTACATCTATGTTTTTTGCAGCCAGTATAGCTCGTTCGCTCAACCAATCATGGTTTCTGTAATTTTGAGAAACATCTGGAAACACCTTCTGAATAAGTTCATCTTTTGATCGAGTTAACTGACAAAAACTTTGAGGAAAGTTAATGCAGCCAGTCAACATGTCTATAGGAAATTTGCCATTACCAATGTCAATGAGTTGTTTAGAGAATATGTTTCCAGATTGGTCATTTTACAACTCGACACGCATATTCTTGCTTAAATGAAGTACTTTGACATGTTTCCACAAATTGGAGGACTTTAGACATGCATTGAGTTCATCAGCTGGCGTTGATCGTGGAATCACTGGCAATGTTTGACGAAAATCTTCTGCTAATAAAATCATTGCACCACCAAATCGGTTATTATTGCTACGTAGATCTTTTAAGGTTCTGTTTAAAGCCTCCAAAGATTTTTTATGTGCCATCGTGCATTCATCCCAAACAATCAATTTACATTGCTGCAAAACCTTTGCCATTGCAGAGTTCTTCGAAACGTTGCATTTTTGAGTTTCATTGCTTTGCATATATAATGGCAATTTTAGTGCTGAATGGGCTGTTCGACCACCTTCAAGCAAAGTTGCTGCGATTCCCGACGAAGCGAGTGCAAGTGCAGTTTTATTTTGTGAGCGAATTGTTGCTAATATTAATGAAATCAAAAAAGTTTTTCCTGTACCACCAGGTGTATCTAAGAAGTAAATCCCTCCAGTTTCATCATTTGTTACTTTCATAAGAGTTTCAAATACATACTTCTGTTGTTCATTTAACAGTGGAAGATTTGTTTGAATTAATTCTTTCAAAGCGTTGAGATCATACAGTCTTTCTCGATGCAACTCTTGGTTAAAAGCGTCATGCATTGGACGATTGGGCGCGGTCAGGCCTAATTGAATTAATAGTTTGTTTGACATTATCAAGCACATGTCCTCAATTGAAATCAATGCTTCATTGTAAATTTCTTCACTGATTTGTATATTTGGATTTCCCATTCTATTCCGTATTTGATACAAAATATCATCACACATATAATCTTTGTACTTCATCCACAAATCAATTGGGTTTGATGGGAAGCATGTAGATATGATTATAGAAAACAATGTTCGTATTTGATGAGCGTGTGATGATATTACAGCATCATTGAGAGTTTGATCCCAATGAGCGTCATTTTCAAGCAATTGCAAACGTTGACAGGCTTCTCTGTAGGATCCACACAATTCACCATCAACAGTTCGTAACTGTTGGAATGATGTTGGGCCACGTACATTGACTAATAGCAGTCGTAAATAAAAACGTTCATCATTGCTTGGATGTACTGAATAAATCCGGCCAATCGCATCGGTGGAATATACATCTGTATATCCTGGAACTGGTTTTCCTTGTTTCCGTCGTATAAATCTCCTTGAGGATTGATTCCAGGTATAATATTTTGGCATTTCAGAATATAGCAATGTTTGTGAGAAATCATCGTTTTGGCATGTCTCAAAAAAACTGGTTAATGTAGTAGATGGTGGCTGAGCAGCTCTTTGTACTGCGTTCTGTGCTGTAAAATACACTCTTTGTCCATTTTCTAAATGCACAGCTAAGTGAACAACAGAAGGGTGTCTCTCATGAATAGGAGAAGAAAATATTCGCCAAACTGCTTCATTACTACTGTCATAGCGGCCCATTTGGTATTGGGTAACTTCATCATTAGAATTCTCTGCACCAATTCCAATCACAGCCATATCACTCCCTTTGGTTACATATTTGCAAATGTATTTAATCGATTTCACTGAATGGCAAGATTCAACGTTGATGTGTGCTTTGAATGTCTTTGATAAAATGGGTGAATATGGAACAATCCAACGATTATCTATTTCAATATTTTGTTGATTTAATTTGACAATTGTTGATTTTCCATTGTCTGCTGTCGATACAATGGATAACCGTCATTACCAGTAATTGTTTCCGATATTAATGTCCGTGGATATCGTTTTGAACATTTACCATCCATCATACACGGTGAATTTTGATTAAGAGTTCCACAGGGACCATGTATCATGTTTTTGATAACTACCTCATGCAATCCAGGATCTACTTGTACATTAGGGATTTCAGCTGACATCACTGCATCAACTTCATTTGGCCTTATCTTTTCAACCAACCAAATCAAAATGTGTGCATGTGGCAATCCTCGTTTCTGCCACTCCACAGAATACATCCAGCAGCGTGTCTCACCAAAGACATTATGTTTTACGATGAAATTCATTAAAGATTTCAACTTTTGTCTAAAGACTCTGGCTGTAATATCATGACGATCAATGGGTGATTGCACAGGGAATAACTCCTGCTTAATTTCTATCCATTGCGGATTGCATGTAAATGTGATGAACAAATCTGCTGTACCATAATGACGAACATACAACATGGCATCTTGAGCATATTCGTGCATATGCCGAGGGCTTCCGATGTATGTTGCTGGAAGAATAGTCATCCGACCGACATTCTGTGCATTTCCATCAGTATTAATCGCATCTCGAAGGTGAATATACTCTTCAGATCGGAGTTTGGTTTGATTCAACCTGATGAATGTTAATCTCTCCGTTTCAATTTTAACATACATGTCAACAACATATTTGTGATATAATCGCCGACATTTCAATATGTGATTATCTTCATTTTCCCGAATCATTAGGCGGTATGAATAATAGTTCATTGAACTGACTTTTTTGTTGGTTTCAGAACCTGTAAACAGATTTTGTTTTAATAACATTCAAATACATAATATAGTGACTGAGATATTATCGCCATAGCTAAACTAATATTTTAGTTACCTGTAATGGGATTTATCATTTTTATTGATAAATCGTAGCCATCTTCACCTTGCCAAAATATAATGGGATATTGCAGTGCATCATATGAGCGGTGGGTTTCCTTTATACGTTGTAACTGATCATTCCGACGATGTAAAACAATATCACGGGATTCCAAATTTTCTCCAACTACAACGATAGCAACTTCATCAATAGTTGGTGCATTAAAACGTCTTGTATGTTGACCTGCAGGTGTTTTATCAGCTCTGATTACAATTTTGTGATTATCGGATGGCATCAGATCCAGGGCAGTTTTAAACAATATAATCAATTGATTGTGTTGATGAAATAAAGTTTGTAATTGTTCTACAATAGACCTCTTTACTAAATTGTTATGTGCACAACGCAGATCAATTTCTTGTGGTGAATTGCCCATAAAATAAATTTGCAGGATTTTGTTGTCGCTATCTGACACTGGTAGCAGTGAACCTGCTCTGTGATATATTTGCCCTTGTATCTGTAAATAAAAAAAATATTATGGTGTGGTATAAATTAATGGATTGTCAGTGATCAAACTTAAATAATATTTGATCTTAAAAAGTATATATTTAGTTTTAACTAATATCTATCAAATATAAAATATAATAAAAGTGTCACTGAAACTGAATCACCATATAATATGATGACTAAGTGATATATTTCGTAATGATTAAGAAATTGAAGATTAGTAACACATCTTAACTTTGGTGACAGAAAATTTTGTTCGCTAAAATAATTATGAGTAACTGCTATAATACATACCTTGAAAGTTGGCATAACATTTTCCCGAACTGCATTTGTTGCCCCAAATGAAGTCATTTGAAAGCAATTGTTATATTGTTGGATATGTGTCAAAAAGTGTATAGAATCTGTTCCTATTCCTGAAACCAATGAGTACAATGGTTCTGGTGGTGGATCCAATGGTATCAATTTCACTTTACCATTTGCGCAACACAATCCATTGGCTTCGTTTTTGTATTTTAATGCCTTACAGTGTGAGCAAACCAAGTTCATAGAACCAATAACAACACATTGGTAGTTACTGTAGTCAATTGACACATCGTAACTGAAAGCAGCTCGATTCAAACTTGCGCGATTATTAGTTGAATGTCGCGCTCGCGCTTCACGCGTTTGTGATATCCGAATTCTTTCACGTTCATTTCCGTCGTCACGTTCTTATGTAGTACGATTAGATCGGTAATTAGCTTGGTTTATAGCATTTCTGGTTCTTCAACCTAAATTGCTTCGTCTTATAGGAGGCATATCAAATATAAATTATTTTTTCACTAATCACGAACTAAACAAACACTAACTAACTAAACACTCTGCACAAAACACGATATACGAATTTGTTTCGTGTATCAGTTGACAATTCATCTGTCATCTGTCAAAAGTCATCTGTAACAGACAACTTTTTTTTAAATTTGATATGACTTGAACTCAAATCCTTTTAAGCCGTACGAATTGTTTTATTTATTTAAAATTTGGATATTAAAAATAATAAAACACTGTTGGTGACGCGATTTTTGTTTGACTGATGTAATGACGTGGAAACTGATGCATTTTATCTCGCGTGCCGAAACTAATACAAATGGGAAAAAGAAAAGGGGTATTTTTAGGGTTTTTCCAGCAATAATTCTAATTTTTCTCGCCGTAAAAACCATCCTTGAACTTCAACGAACATTTCAAAAAAAGATTTGGCCAAATTGGTCCAGGCGTTGTTGAGTTATGCGCTTACCAACACATTTTGCGATTCATTTTTATATATAAAACTAGCTGACTCGACAGACTCCGTCCTGTCAAAAAGATTTGTAATGTGGCAGTTTATGTGCCTACGTATTTTAAAAAATTCTCCTGAACAGAACCATCACCCTGGTGATAGGGCGTTGTGAATAAAAAATAATTAAATAAAACATATATAAGGATTGAAAAGTAAGTAATCGCTTTATTGTTAATCATGTGAATCATAATTATTATTATTATTATCATTGTAGTGCTTTGTGGTATACGATGTTTTTTGTTTGATTACCTGGCGCATAGATAAACAAATCTGATGGTTTTCCAACACGGGAACAGGCAACATACAATTGACCATGTGAGAAACATGGGTTTTCTAGATTAATACCACAAACACTTAATGATTGCCCCTGGGACTTGTTTATAGTCATAGCAAAAGCAAGCCGCACTGGAAACTGTAGTCGTTTAAACTCAAATGGCACATCAGTCGGAATCATTGGGATGCGCGGTATGAGAACATCTTCTCCTTTATACTTTCCTTTGAGTATAGTTGCTTCTATCACATTGTTTAGTAATTTTTTTATCGCTAACCGTGTATCGTTGCAAAGACGCGGTTGGTTGATATTTCGCAACATTATAACCACCGATCCAACTTTTAATTGAAGATTGTGAGGTGGCAATCCTGGCAAATCGAGCGAGTTTAAAAATTCCGGTGGATAGTTGACTACATCATCTTGATTAGTAGCCGAATCAACTGATTTATATATCCTCAATTCGCCTGTAATTTGTTCTTGAATTTTGAAATTTAATTCATTTACATCTATGTTTTTTGCAGCCAGTATAGCTCGTTCGCTCAACCAATCATGGTTTCTGTAATTTTGAGAAACATATGGAAACACCTTCTGAATAAGTTCATCTTTTGATCGAGTTAACTGACAAAAACTTTGAGGAAAGTTAATGCAGCCAGTCAACATGTCTATAGGAAATTTGCCATTACCAATGTCAATGAGTTGTTTAGAGAATATGTTTCCAGATTGGTCATTTTGCAACTCGACACGCATATTCTTGCTTAAATGAAGTACTTTGACATGTTTCCACAAATTGGAGGACTTTAGACATGCATTGAGTTCATCAGCTGGCGTTGATCGTGGAATCACTGGAAATGTTTGACGAAAATCTCCTGCTAATAAAATCATTGCACCACCAAATCGGTTATTATTGCTACGTAGATCTTTTAAGGTTCTGTCTAAAGCCTCCAAAGATTTTTTATGTGCCATCAGGCATTCATCCCAAACAATCAATTTACATTGCTGCAAAACCTTTGCCACTGCAGAGTTCTTCGAAACGTTGCAGGTTGGTGTTTCATTGCTTTGCATATTTAATGGCAATTTTAGTGCTGAATGGGCTGTTCGACCACCTTCAAGCAAAGTTGCTGCGATTCCCGACGAAGCGAGTGCAAGTGCAATTTTATTTTGTGAGCGAATTGTTGCTAATATTAATGATATCAAAAAAGTTTTTCCTGTACCACCAGGTGCATCTAAGAAGTAAATCCCTCCAGTTTCATCATTTGTTACTTTCATAAGAGTTTCAAATACATACTTCTGTTGTTCATTTAACAGTGGAAGATTTGTTTGAATTAATTCTTTCAAAGCGTTGAGATCATACAGTCTTTCTCGATGCAACTCTTGGTTAAAAGCGTCATGCATTGGACGATTGGGCGCGGTCAGGCCTAATTGAATTAATAGTTTGTTTGACATTATCAAGCACATGTCCTCAATTGAAATCAATGCTTCATTGTAAATTTCTTCACTGATTTGTATATTTGGATTTCCCATTCTATTCCGTATTTGATACAAAATATCATCACACATATAATCTTTGTACTTCATCCACAAATCAATTGGGTTTGATGGGAAGCATGTAGATATGATTATAGAAAACAATGTTCGTATTTGATGAGCTTGTGATGATATTACAGCATCATTGAGAGTTTGATCCCAATGAGCGTCATTTTCAAGCAATTGCAAACGTTGACAGGCTTCTCTGTAGGATCAACACAATTCACCATCAACAGTTCGTAACTGTTGGAATGATTTTGGGCCACGTACATTGACTAATAGTAGACGTAAATAAATACATTCATCATTGCTTGGATGTACTGAATAAATCCGGCCAATCGCATCGGTGGAATATACATCTGTATATCCTGGAACTGGTTTTCCTTGTTTCCGTCGTATAAATCTCCTTGAGGATTGATTCCAGGTATAATATTTTGGCATTTCAGAATATAGCAATGTTTGTGAGAAATCATCGTTTTGGCATGTCTCAAAAAAACTGGTTAATGTAGTAGATGGTGGCTGAGCAGCTCTTTGTACTGCGTTCTGTGCTGTAAAATACACTCTTTGTCCATTTTCTAAATGCACAGCTAAGTGAACAACAGAAGGGTGTCTCTCATGAATAGGAGAAGAAAATATTCGCCAAACTGCTTCATTACTACTGACATAGCGGCCCATTTGGTATTGGGTAACTTCATCATTAGAATTCTCTGCACCAATTCCAATCACAGCCATATCACTCCCTTTGGTTACATATTTGCAAATGTATTTAATCGATTTCACTGAATGGCAAGATTCAACGTTGATGTGTGCTTTGAATGTCTTTGATAAAATGGGTGAATATGGAACAATCCAACGATTATCTATTTCAATATCTTGTTGATTTAATTTGACAATTGTTGATTTTCCATTGTCTGCTGTCGATCTGCGACGATAGAATGGATAACCGTCATTACCAGTAATTGTTTCCGATATTAATGTCCGTGGATATCGTTTTGAACATTTACCATCCATCATACACGGTGAATTTTGATTAAGAGTTCCACAGAGACCATGTATCATATTTTTGATAACTACCTCATGCAATCCAGGATCTACTTGTACATTAGGGATTTCAGCTGATATCACTGCATCAATTTCATTTGGCCTTATCTTTTCAACCAACCAATTCAAAATATGTGCATGTGGCAATCCTCGTTTCTGCCACTCCACAGAATACATTCAGCAGCGTGTCTCGCCAAACACATTATGTTTTACGATGAAATTCATTAAAGATTTCAACTTTTGTCTAAAGACTCTGGCTGTAATATCATGACGATCAATGGGTGATTGCCCAGGGAATAACTCCTGCTTAATTTCTATCCATTGCGGATTGCATGTAAATGTGATGAACAAATCTGCTGTACCATAATGACGAACATACGACATGGCATCTTGAGCATATTCGTGCATATGCCGAGGGCTTCCGATGTATGTTGCTGGAAGAATAGTCATCCGACCGACATTCTGTGCATTTCCATCAGTATTAATCGCATCTCGAAGGTGAATATACTCTTCAGATCGGAGTTTGGTTTGATTCAACCTGATGAATGTTAATCTCTCCGTTTCAATTTTAACATACATGTCAACAACATATTTGTGATATAATCGCCGACATTTCAATATGTGATTATCTTCATTTTCCCGAATCATTAGGCGGTATGAATAATAGTTCATTGAACTGACTTTTCCTGAAACTGAATCACCATATAATATGATGACTAAGTGATATATTTCGTAATGATTAAGAAATTGAAGATTAGTAACACATCTTAACTTTGGTGACAGAAAATTTTGTTCGCTAAAATAATTATGAGTAACTGCTATAATACATACCTTGAAAATTGGCATAAAATTTTCCCGAACTGCATTTGTTGCCCCAAATGAAGTCATTTGAAAGCAATTGTTATATTGTTGGATATGTGTCAAAAAGTGTATAGAATCTGTTCCTATTCCTGAAACCAATGAGTACAATGGTTCTGTTGGTGGATCCAATGGTATCAATTTCACTTTACCATTTGCGCAACACAATCCATTGGCTTCGTTTTTGTATTTTAATGCCTTACAGTGTGAGCAAACCAAGTTCATAGAACCAATAACAACACATTGGTAGTTACTGTAGTCAATTGACACATCGTAACTGAAAGCAGCTCGATTCAAACTTGCGCGATTATTAGTTGAATGTCGCGCTCGCGCTTCACGCGTTTGTGATATCCGAATTCTTTCACGTTCATTTCCGTCGTCACGTTCTTGTGCAGTACGATTAGATCGGTAATTAGCTTGGTTTATAGCATTTCTGGTTCTTCTACCTAAATTGCTTCGTCTTATAGGAGGCATATCAAATATAAATTATTTTTTCACTAATCACGAACTAAACAAACACTAACTAACTAAACACTCTGCACAAAATACGATATACGAATTTGTTTCGTGCATCAGTTGACAATTCATCTGTCATCTGTCAAAAGTCATCTGTAACAGACAACTTTTTTTTTTAAATTTGATATGACTTGAACTCAAATCCTTTTAAGCCGTACGAATTGTTTTATTTATTTAAAATTTGGATATTAAAAATAATAAAACACTGTTGGTAACGCGATTTTTGTTTGACTGATGTAATGACGTGGAAACTGATGCATTTTATCTCGCGTGCCGAAACTAATACAAAAGAAACGCGAGTTTCGGAACGCGACATTAAACTCCTCCAACTATGTATTCTGTGCTCCAACGCACACACGCACATTGTTTTAATAGATATGATATTTGACGTTAGGAACACACCTACATTGCTTAGACAACAGTGAGTGCTTGTAATTTAATATGAACTTTATACCATAGCAATAAAGCTCAAATTGACTACGTTTTAGTTACAAATCATTTGTATGGGAAAAAGAAAAGGGCTATTTTTAGGGTTTTTTCCAGCAATAATTCTAATTTTTCTCGCCGTAAAAACCATCCTTGAACTTCAACGATCATTTTAAAAAAAGATTTGGATAAATTGGTCCAGGCGTTGTTGAGTTATGCGCTTACCAACACATTTTGCGATTCATTTTTATATATAAAAGGGCTATTTTTAGGGTTTTTCCAACAATAATTCTAATTTTTCTCACCGTAAAAACCATCCTTGAACTTCAACGAACATTTTAAAAAAAGAATTGGCCAAATTGGTCCAGGCGTTGTTGAGTTATGCGCTTACCAACACATTTTGCGATTCATTTTTATATATAAGATTACAGCGATTATTATGTACATATTTTATTTTGAAATGTTTTTTTTGTGTTAAAAATCTAAGTTTAATTATTTTTTAATTTTTAGTGAGTTCCTAATTTATTTTTTGAAGACGGTTCAATTTTTTGTTAAAAATATTTTATTCATACATTATCGAGGTAAACTACAACTGAAATGCCCGTTACATTTATTTGTTTCGTACAGAAATTTTATTATAATCATTATTCGAAGGTGCAGCTGGTCGATGAGATCGGCGATTTATAAAGGGTCAGCAGAACGAGTAGCAGTTACTGACGCAATAATGATTCTTTTGTTAAGCCCATTAACTCGCGCCCAGAACCTGAGCAGGCGATGCTCATAAGTGTTATTATTCCGCCGCTGATATAAATTCAGATAAATAACTAATTATTATTAATTTAATATCCGACGATGGCTCATTAGGAAGGCCAAAAGTGGGTCATTCTCGGAAAAGGTGGTTTATTAACACACCATATTACCATAGTAATATCAAGTTAATACCGTTTGGTTACCAATAATCTAAAATTTAAAAATAATATTTGAAAAACCAAAAGTGCATTTGACGCTGAAAATGATTGAGACAGGTTATGACCTCCTAAGATTGCATTTTTTTCAGTGAGATTTTAATAATTATTATTCGTGGTTCTTTTATGTTTTGTGAAACGAACGCCTATTTTAGGCGCTCTGCTCGCTCTATTGTCGAATATTAATTATATTATTTAATTTTGCAATACTTGATATTTCCGGTACTTTTAATATTTTTCTCCAAAATTTTATCAACCTTTTTGGTTGCTATAATAGCACACTCCTCCATGAAAAATTATTCTCTTATTCATTAAAAACAAATCTTATTCATTTGTTTTATTATATTTTCAACTTATATATAAGGTGTATAATTAATATACATTAATATCTTTTAAAAATATTTCAAACCATTGTTAAATCAGTTTTATGAATAAAAATATATACAGAATTTTGAAACATTTTATGATTTCTGTTCTACAATAAAATACTCAATATTTCAATTTTGATCTATATATCTTGAAATTAAAGTTTGTTACTCTGATTGTGGAAACTATTAATTTTAACGTGATCGTTAGAGGTTATCTGCTTTTACTTTGGCGAATCCAGGGGAACAAAGAGATTCATGTGTCCCTTGAAGCTTTTGAGGCCTCCTTACACGATTCTTGGATTAAATTTTATTTTTGACTTGTACTTATATCTCTCTTAGTAAACTTTATATCTCTCTTTGGTGTTTGTTGGTTTTGTTTTAATTGGTGTTCGGATATCACTTTTGGCGCTCTTTGTTTTTCACCTTCATACTTTTCATACTTTTTAATTTTTTTCTGCTACTATTTTCTTTATTTTTTTAACTTTCCATTGTTGTGGGTTATATTGCCCATTTCATTCTATACTTAGTAGTTATTTTATTATGTATTTTAAAGTGGAATATTGTTACTCTGCTTTGTTAATTTTATTTATTCTTATTACTATCCCGTACACCATGCTAAATAAAACCATAGTAAACGCAAGACCAAAGAAAAAGTACAGGTTAATTGAACGATACTGACAACTTAACATAAAATGAAATAGATTGGTTAAATTGTAATAAATAGTTTGTTATAAAGCCTGTTTGGACTTATAGTGTTCCAATATGTGGTTGTACTAAAATATTAAACCAACTTGTATTCCAACGATCCTAAAACAAAATTCTTGGATCAATTACCAATGATTATTGCTATGTACACTACAAAAAAATAACATCATGACCTCGAACTCAAATCGATTTAGGAGATTATCCAAGATTTCGCCTTAAAATATGAAATAAGTTAACTAGATCACAGAAACGAAAAAACAATATTCCGACTGGACAACATGCAGGTAATCAGAAATCTAAAGTGAACCAAACCAAATGAGCTTCTATATGGTATAAGTGTTTAATCTTAACTTTGGCTACTTTGACTACTTAATCTATTTTCATTTTAATTTGGGAAATACATATTAATGTATTTATCTAACAATCGTCCTGCTTGTAGATTGATGTAAGTACAACAAAACAATAATAATAAATCAATTTTATAAATTAAGATTGCATATCTAATGCAAGAATTATTAACATTAATTATACTTCTGTATTATTTTTTTAGTTGCTTTTCCTTTATTTATTCTCAATTTCCGTAAACTTAGTCTAATTTGATAATTACATTCTCATCACCACGTCTTTCCTTTTCAGAATGAGTCTATATATTCTATATATTTAAATATTTCTCCTGACTATTTACAGAACACTGAACTTTCCTTATAAGAAAATATTTAGGAGAAATTATAATGGTCACTTCAATAACATACATAATATTTTTTTTTTGGAGAATAACCCAGTATCATTCTTTTTTTTAACTGACAGCCGGATATATGAAGACAATTATCATAAAATGTAATTTTTATCTTTACCTTAAAAGATAAAACATTTGAATAATTGCTCTGTTCCTATTTAAGTAATTGTTTATGGGCCGACTAATTTGCATAATGAAAACTGTTAAAATGCTAATCGGTAATTAGAATCGAGCGATATAAAGTGACAAAAAATGTATGTCGTAATAGGCAGAGACATGTTGCTGAACGGCAATTTGACAGTTGTGAATTTACGCGTTAGAACTGAAAACAGGACGAAATGTCACTGTGTGTTAGTAAAAGGATAAATATGGATGAATTTATTTAATTAATTATTTACGTCATCTTATTTCTTCAAATCAGTTCAAATAACTTTGAATATCATATTGATTTAATTTATTAGGAAAATAGTAAAAAAGTGTGTCAGAACCTTTTTTTTAAAGAATTGGTACATTTAATATAATTCATTGATATAGTAAAATATATTAGTTATATTTTCTTACAAAACACCTTCTTTGTCTCTAGAAATATTATGTGCTTGCATGTATTTTGATCAACGATATATATTGTTGAAAATGCGAATATTATGGAAACAGATCTTAAAACCCCCACCTAAACATTGATGTCAGTGCTTTTAGGATTTCCCTATTTAAAAAACAATAGACATAATCTTTTCGAATTATTGATTTATTCAGTGAATATTCAGATCACATTCAGTGTGTATGGACAATAATCATGTAACATTGTCAGCGTTGGTTTGTAGAAATTTTCTGGAACAGTCTGGAGAACCAAAAAATTGAGAGATTATGAATTGTAAGACTTATTGAGAGAAAATCCAGCTCAAACCCTCTAAGAATTTTTAAATATCTTAGCTGTTGATGAATAAATTGCTACCAGACATTTACATGCGATGAGAAGGATCCAAATGGAGATAATATGAAGGAGATTACCATACGAATGAACTGAAAATGCCATTTCAAGCCGTTTCAATATCATAGTTTCATTGCTTCTCGGAATAAAGGTGTTTTCTGTGGCATATTGTGACCGGAGATGACAAGTGGATCTGCTACGATAATTAATGGAAAAATTGGAAATATATCGAGGCTGTATTGAAAATGGGTACCACACCAGTTGACTGAAAATGCAATTTCGAATTTTAACGTTCCGGTTCGATCGCTTGCTAGAACGATGAGTTTTACATGCAATCTCAAGCGCCATTCGTAGATTGGTTCAGGAGGCCCGTCGGTATCGACATAGAAGTGAATACTCATGGGCATTAAGTTTTGCTGCTGATATGGTAAGATCAGAAAGGTATATTACGAGCTGTCAAAATGAAACTGTTACTGTAGTTATCTGCGAACGTTCTTTGAAGAAAATTAATGATACATCGTTGCAAGATATACAAGCAATAGCGAGTAACAAACAATTCATCCACTTGTTTGTCAATGATCGGCCACACATTGCAAGATTGATAAAGCCTTCTGATTATCACTTGTTCAGATGCAAATGCAATGTGGGATGCAAAACACACGATTTGAAGATGTGTGAAAATTGGTCAATCATTGTTCTTTCGACACGGTATCGCTATATTGGCAGAAACAGCAGAAAATTGTAGAAAAAGATGGAAAATGTTTTATATATACTATACTAATTTTTCTTGATAAATGCTTTTTGGACCTGAAAAAGTATATACAAAAGACTAACAGCACTTAGCATTAATTAACTAATTAACAGCATTAATCAATTCGTAACAAAGTCTAACATTTGTTATAATTAAATAACAGAGTCCCAGATATAACCAATAAAGAAATCTGAATATTAAAGCTAAATGAAGGCAATAGGTGCTATAGGTGTTATAGCTTATAAGTACAATAATTGATAGGATAATATTTAATATACTTTACTATACTGAAATAAGCAGTGGGCTTTTTTAGGTTCTTGCTAGAGATGAAGTTTTATATACTATATTAACTTACTTAATATACTATATTGGTCACATTGTTGAAATATATCTTTACTAGTAACTTCTAGATAACTAATAACTAGTCATAGTTTCCTCATTTTTCAATAGTGTTTTCGATTAAGCCACCCACAATATAATAAAAAGGTAGTATCATTACTCTAAATACTAATATAAATACAATTAAAAGCAAGTAAAGCAAGTAAGTAAAACAACAAATTGTTCAAAATTTAACGTAATTTTAAATATTTTTATAATGTTATATCATAAATATTTAAATGGAGAAATAATATTACAACTGATACTATTAAGTATCTCTTCTCTTCAGTTTTGTTGAGTATACTAACACGAATATACGAACTGAATTATATTTCGTCTAAAACATAAACAAACACGAAACGAAGATTCGAACCTAAGCTTGTAGCCTTTCGCTTTTCTTTTACGACTGTTTCTTTTGTCGTAATAAAAATTGACCCAGATTTCCCGCAATCATCGACCCAACTGACCATATTATATTCAGTCTCATTTCCCCATCCAGTTAACTTATTAACCAGCTAATTAGTTCTTTTATTGATCAATAAAATGTCAATCAATTAAAAAATAAATCAACCAATCAACGATAATATACGATTGATTTAATACAAACTAGTTGGATCGTGCTTGTTTTGATCGCTAATTTAGCTTAACAAAAATCTCCGATGTAAATAAAACCACTAATTGGATGACGACACGGTCTAGGCCGAGCTTTTCTCCACTTTATTTTGTTGTAGAAACTGTCGGGCTATATTCGTTTCTTCGATAATAATTAGATGATAAATTTTCATATTTGTTTTGATTTTATTTATAATATATATTATGAATGACACAGTTTACGCAATTTTAATTGATTATTCTTGATTATTGTGATTATATTGATTATTAAACTTTTTAAATGAAATTGTTATACTTGTTGCATTATTGTAGTGTAATATTTTCAGATTTTATGTAATATTAGAAATTTTCTAAATAATTGATTAATTCGGTAAATAATTTATTATTTTAGTTAATATAGTCGTAATAATGGGACTGGCAGAGGAAATTTTAACCATAATTTGTTGTGTTACATAATAAAAGAGTATTTTTATTACATAACATTATCGATTCATATAGATTAGACTAATGTGAAGCTACATTGTCAGCTTCTACATAAATATAAAGTTATATTGTGATCTTTAATTTTGAAAACGAAAAGCGATATTTGACAGATCTGTAAAATTTTTGTTTAAACACATTATTTGATTGTTGAAACTTATGGATAAACTATAAGACCGATTTCAATAAGCGAATACTGGTGTCCCGGTGATGAAAATTCATGAAAGTATTATCAAAATGTGGTTGAATTGATTTAGTGAATCAACGTCTACTAGGAAAGTTAATTATATAATTTTACCATTAAGAATATATTGAATAATGAAGACCCAACCTAGACTCAAAAGAAATTGGCAGAAGCGTTAAATGTCGCCCTAGGAACAATTAGCAACCGATTACGACCAATGGAGAGCATTCAAAAGATGGGAAGATGGGGTGCCACATTAATTGAATGATAGGCAAATGGAAAATTGAAAAATCGTGTGTGAAATTTTTAATGATCACAAGTTATTTCTGCATCGAATAGTGGCGGATGATGAAAAGTGGATTTATTTTCAAAAACCCTAAGCGGAAAAATCATGGTTATCACCTGGCCAAGCAGGCCAATGGACTACAAGGCTAGATGTATAGAATTAAACGGCCAATAATAGTGGCAAATAAATTTTTCAATTTTCATTACAATTATGTAGTTTTTTTAACCGGTTGTGACTTTCCGGTACATTTAGTTAATTGGTGTGCTTAAATAAAAAATAATATGGAACAAATTACAGAACGTCTAAAAGGTTTGACGAATGCATTTGAGATTGAATAGGATACAGCACAATGTAGTATTTTCATAGATTCATCAAACAGATGCTTAAAAGATGTGGTGCTTCACAATATTGAATTTTAAGATTCCATTCCTGTAGGGTTAGGTGTAGTTAGCTTTTCAATATTATTCCATTATTCAAATAAATAAATATTCATTATTCATTTAAAATATTGCTCGGACAACAAACTGGGTATACCCGATTCACTGCCTTTTTATGTCTATGGAATACTAATGAACGAGTAAGTCATTATATGACAAGAAGGGAGTCATTTTCAGATTTTAGTATACCCGACAACATGACGATCCAACCAAAGAGATCAAACCAAATCAGAGAGCTCTTAAAATTTTTTTTGGATGTGTCTTACTTATTAAAATTGTAACTCTAGTAATGTTACTGAGATGTTATGTAATAAAAATTTAAAAAAAAGTATCTGGAAACCTCTATCATATCTTCAAACTATTATTCATAGTTCATACTTTTTATTTAATCATTATCACCTGCGATTACAGACAATTTTGGTTTGTTTTGATTTGCTTTCATCTTTCCATTTGAAATATTGCTGTACATAAGTTGTAAATTGTAAATTATTGTATATTTGTATGTTGGTTTATATTTCTTATTTTAGTCATGGAGAAAATTAAGGATATATTTTTTGACAATATAATTCATAATTAAACCGATTATTGAAAAAACCAGTTATTCATGATATGTCTTAATTTCTGGAAAATATGATGTTTCATATCATATCATATATGTCAGAATGTGCACTTCCTATAATTTTGTTGTGTTATTACGATATGCTTTCAATCCATTTTTTGTTGCTTTATTCGATGCATTCGTTGCATAATTAATAAATAATATGGATTTATAATTTCATGTAACTATGTTTTTCAATTAACTAGCAGTGGTTTTAATTTGACTGCTCATATGTATCATATAAAAAATATGTTAAATGTTGCTTAATTTTAATTATTTCTGTTACATAATGCGGTAATGGTTTTGATCTGGATTCTCATATTTTAATTACTAGTAACAAATACTGTTATTACGTATAACTTGAGTATATTTATGTTGTTACTAATTATTTATTATTATTAAATAATTCTCTCAAAAAGTACCTTGAGTTAATTAGTTAATGAAAGATACACAAATCTGCTTAAAGGGTTTGTTAAAATTATTTTTGTATCTTAATTGGTAAAATATTAACTCAGTGTTCCAACCTCATCTGTCATTTAGCCTTTTTACAACGTTCGGTTTGATTAGTTGAATTCTGTTTTAGGATTTACAATGTTTTGCAACAGAAATTGCATGTAGTGAGCTAATAAGAATATTGTAAAACCTTTAGCAGTCAATAGCGAATATTGTGATAGAAGATTTGTTTCTCGTTTTGTTCTTTAACCTTATTTGTAACTGTTACGAATCAATTCATACATTTTTCGGCTTGGTAGGCTCAGTGGTTAGGAGACAGGAAAGTCGCCCTACTGCTGTATTAGTAGGGGTTTGAATCGTACCGTAATGAATGTCGTTCGGTTCGGAGCCCTCATCAAACATTAAGTCCAGTCTAGATAAACACCTAGTAAAAACTTCGTTCGTTAGTTCGTCTAATGTAATTCAAAAATATTGTACTTGTTTTTTTATTATTTAATTAATATATTTTTACTAGTCGTTTCCGTCTAACCTACAATTTGTCTTTATGCTAAATTAAATCTAGGTATATAACTAGGAGGACCCATCGGCCCTAACTCAGTCTCTGGTGAAATAATGTTAATACATGTCACTGCTGAATTTTTTAATATATGCATCTCACTACACAACACTACACAAGATCAGATGTTTGATTCTTTTGAGTCTGTATCCTGTTCTGATGGTATACAAAAGCTGCAATACCTCAATATTCTCATGAGAATGGAGCCTTTCCTCATGCCCCCTTGCAATTCTCTTGATTTCTTGACTGACTGTGGGTATCTGAAGGTCCTATAGTATTTGGGTGCACCCACAATACCTCTCAGGACTTTGTTCTGAAAAATTTTGTATTTTATTTATGTTACTCTTTGTAGAACATCCCCATAATTGAACTCCGTATGTCCATATAGGTTTCAATATTTGCTTATATAATAGCAATTTATTATGTACTGATAATTGTGATTGTCTTCCAATTGGCCAATACATTTTCCTATATTTCAATTCCAGTTCTTTTCTTTTCTTCTTTATATTTTCCTTCCTCGAAGTTTTGCATCGAGATTTCTTTTCTCTTATCGAGGATTCTTTTCTTAATTCTTTTCCAAGCTTGTGTCCTATTATTTATATTGTCACTTGCCTGTTGTAATTTTCGTGAGGCTTCTTCACTATTATCTCCGACAGCTATAATCGCAGTATCATCAACAAATGTAGAAACCGTGATATTTTCCATTTGTGGTATATCACAAATGTAAAGTAGATAAAGCATTGGTCCCAGTACATTTCCTTGTGGTACACCTGCTTTAGCTTCTTTTATTGTAGAGTAAGCCTCTTCTTGTTTGAATCTAACATTCTGGTTGTAATGTATGATTTTAATAGTTCGGTGTGTTGTTTTGGTAGCATTTTCTGTAGTTTATGAACAAGGCCTTCATGCCAAACCTTATCGAAGGCTTGTGCTACATCTAAGAATATAGCTGAGCATACTTTTTGATTTTCGTAGGCTTTTTCAATAATATCTGTTATTCTGTGGACCTGGTCAATTATTGAGTGATTGTTAATAAACCCAAACTGGTGTGTTGGTATTAGGTTTTTTTCTCTCTATGATCGGCTCTATTCTTTTCAACAGGAGTTTTTCAAAAACCTTAGAATATTACTGGCAGCAGTGATATAGGTCTATGGGATTTTATTTCGTTTGGTGACTTCTCAAGTTTTGGGATCATTATAATTTCCGCCATCTTCCAAATGTCTGGGACATGTTTTAATCTAAATGCTGTATTGATCAAGTTGGTGAGTTTTATAATTCCCTTTCTTGGTATTTTTTGTAGTAATTCTCCTGTTATTAAATCGTAGCCTGGTGATTTCCTGGGGTATATTGTACTTGTATTCGTTTTCAACCTTTGTTTAGGCACGAAAGATG
Source organism: Rhynchophorus ferrugineus (assembly GCF_030347505.1). Lineage (NCBI taxonomy): Eukaryota > Metazoa > Arthropoda > Insecta > Coleoptera > Curculionidae > Rhynchophorus > Rhynchophorus ferrugineus. Next base: position 53,028,015 of record NW_027472581.1, on the reverse strand, counting down.
TTGGTGCTAGGACTGAAGACATGATGGAACAAGTCAATTCCGACACTACACTCATAAAATGCCTCGTAGTTGGTGATGATGTGTGAATACATAAATTTAACATGCAACTCAACTGAGCCTAAATTTTAAAAAACGTTAAAGTCGATTTGTAATTAAAATAAGAAACATTTTATGGTTTATTTATCATTTGTACTGGGAATTTTTGTCAAAACTGATACTCGTTATTTAGACTAGTTTGTCTGTTTAAGATAAATATTAAATATTTTTTTTTAACTTCGAATGGCAAATTTTCAATACTGATTCAACAATTTGAAAGACGTGTTATTACAAAAAGTACTATAAATAACCAGTAACATACTCAAAGTCATCATCTTGCATAAGAACGTTCGACCACATATAGTTTTATATTACACACACTTGCAGTTTGAATGGGAAATTTTGCTGCACCAAGCAGACATAAAGCATTCTGGTCAGATCGATACATAGCTTGGCGGGCACATCGTTTCGAAATATTAATGATAATATTTTATCTATTACCAACTTTTGCACCATTGTTGTTTGTTCACTAAAAATGTAGTTCGTATTCACAGCTACCCTATTTGCCTGATTTAGTTTTGTTGGATTTCTGATAATTAAATATCATATTAATCCTTTTAAATTTAAAAAAATCCTTCAATGACATTTTTTAGGCCGATGGGAGATTGAAACCGAATCAAAGAAGATTTTAGTTTCCGAAGTCATTTCGAAAACAGTAAAAATGTTTAGTATAAATGCATCGTACCTATGAGAAAATGGCAAAATGTATCCAGACCATGGTAATACCAGCATATGCAGAGCAGGTCTTTATGGTCATCGATATTCCGCTTCGGTGTTATTAATATTTGGGATTGTTGTAGTATATCTATTTTTCATAGCCAGTTACAATGCGCCACATAAAACTCTTGAGAATTTGTTGTAAGTTTGTGTAGTAAACAAATGGCAATTTAATTAGCAAAAGGAAAATTACTTTCTGTTGGAATTTTCTCAGCGCATGTAAATATCTGAAAAAGGCTTCATTCATCGGCCGCTGAGCCATCTGAAAGTTTTTTGAGAGTTTGATCTGGATTTTCCTCCAAAAAGTCTTGCAACTCATTATCCTCGATTTTTTATTGGTCCTACAGTCCATTCCTTGTCATTAATATCAAAATTACTTGAGCACTTTTGAATCGTTGAAACCAAAATTGAAAATTTCTATATTACTAAGTAGCATTACCATACATTTCTAAAAGTGTTTTGTGGGTTTCGGCAGTATATTATTTCAAATCAAACAGCAAAAGTAATGTATGCCGAAAATTTGATTTTGAACGTTAGTAACTTTATTATAATTAGTATCATATACTTCTATCAATATACACTAAAGAACAAACTAAAATTAAGTGGAAAACTTACTTTAAGTTACTTTATGATGTTTAATAGTTGTTCGCATTTTTAGTAATATATATCACTGATCAAAATACATACAAGAAGTATTATTTTTATACATTTAATATTTTAGGTGCTAGGTTCAATATAAACACAATACGGTAATAAAAACTTTAAATTCTTTATTCTATATTTTCTAATTTTAACATGAATAAACATAGCTATTGAGCCAAAAGGAATGAAACTGATAAAAAAGATTACATCGTTCTTGTGCAATCTTACACAGGTATAAATAGTCCAATGGTAGAGCCAAATCCAAGTTACCACTCAAAGAATTCGAGCTATGCTCTGATTCATAGTGGTGAAATATCCATGAAAAATGCCGAGCTTGCTGCTTACATCTCGCATTTTTCCTCACGGATCTTCCATAGTTGAAGCTCACATACATACTTTTAGGTACATTTCATTTCTATATTACAAAAAAAAAGAGAAAAAAACAATACACTTTGTCCATCTTTTTCTACACAACACTTAAAAGCAGAAAATAAATTAACAAGTTTTTATAGTACAATTTATATCACAATATTACAAACAATTCTCATTTTCCCAACCTGATGTGGGCGGATGGGCTTTGCTTTATACATGGATTGTGTCCTCGTCATCGGAAGGTGACCGTCTCCCACCTGGCGAACCTGGAGATCCAGGGTCCAGAGGAGCGTCAGGACTCGGCGTTCTCGGTGACGGCCCTTCCGATGTTGGATTTGAATAATAACTAGATAATGTGCTCAGAGAACTGCTTGCAGCAAGGGAGCCCAAGTGCGCACTAGGTCCAGGGATTCCAATACCAATTCCTGGAGGATAAAGTCGGTACGGGAGTGGTTTTTGGAGAGTGGCCGCGGCTGCCGCCGCAGCTTGCCGGTAGTAGATGTCGGCAGCTGTGGGCGCAGCTGTAGGGGCAGCATTTTGTGGAGGGTACCAACACCCATATGGTGGTCCGCCGTACAGCCTCTGGAACGCCGCGTAATTTCCAGCTTCTGCAAGAAGTTCCAAACCAACAGCAGTCTGTCGTTTCCATTTCGTCCTGAAACAAAATAGAAAAAATTAGTTTATATGTATATTCATAAATTTACTAATTTGCTAACAAAAATATTATTATTAAAACGATTGTATGTTATTTCGAATAAGGTATATTGTAATTTAAAATGTTAGAATTTAAAATATATTGATAAAGTTGAAGCTTTTTTAACAATTGAGCTTTTATTGTGGTAAAATTGTTTTTGTGTCGAGGTATATTAATTTAACTTCAACGATGAAAAACTATTTTCTTTTAATAAGCCAATATTATACTCATTATCTATTCAAACAAAAAACAGATGTTTACTGTTAGAAGTTTATTTAATAGTTACCAAACAATAGATGAACTACAAAATTCCAAACCGCAAAGTACAAAAGAACATGGACTAGACGCGACGAAAAGCGAAGGGTTCGATCCCCAGCCGAAAAAACCACAAAACTAAATTAAATTGAACAACACTTTAGTCAATTTAGCTGACAAAATATGTCAGAAAGCCATACCGTAACGTATTAGCTAGTTCCTGTCTATTTTTCTCGAACATATTGTGCATCGTACTCAGCATATGTTCAATTTTGCGGTTACCTATTATAAAAAAGGATGTTTTGTTTCATTTTACTCGTCATTACAATCATATTAGTGCTTACGAATCGAAAGGCTTTATGTAATTGGGTTAAATTGTGGTATCCCTTAGATATCTTCTTTATATCATGAAAATAAAACTATATACACATATATTATATATTTTGGAAAATATATAAGGATTGAAGATTAATATAGTTTAGTTACAATATTTATAATAGAAATTACTATAAGGTATTGTATTATAAGTAGTATATGATAGTTTTGTACTATACTTTTCGTTAAAGGTTTAATTTTTTAGTCCTTATCCATAATTTTGCTAGTTTAATACAAATAAGTCGCTTTTTCAAACTTTATGAAACATGATGAAAATGTACGTTTTGTGAATTATGCAAGTTGAATGTGTATAACTTGTACATTCTTTTTTAATCAAGTTAAACCTAACTAATTGGGTAATGTAGTTCAATTTATGGTCAATTTAAAAATCTTAATTGCTTTTATATAATAATAATTTTATATTATATTAATAAAAAGCGTAATAAGTTAAAGCTAAAATTACACTGTGTGACATTTCGATTGTTGTAGTAACAATAAATAAAACGGCTCTTTTTACGTACCATAAATAAATAAAGATAGTATGAAAATTTTAAATCATATTTATTTCAAAGACAATTGACAGTGAATCAAAATTGTGCAGGATTAAGTGGGCACTAGAAAAAATGAGCCATATATTCTGAAAAAAATGACGAAATATTAACTTTTCCTCTTGTGCACAGTAGAATCCTTTTTCATTACAAAACAGCAGTAATTTGCTAACATTTTAGCATTCCATCTCCCTTGATAACGCTGTTCTTCTCTGTTTCAATGCTCTAATCATTTCAAGATTAAGGGGGGAAAATCGAAATGGAAATACAAGAAATGTATTTTTAAAGACATTCTGCATCCCATCATTTTAAATTTTTGTATCAAGTCATTCACTAAAAACTCAGCATTTTCAGCTTTAAGATTGCCTAAAAATTCATGAATTATTTTCTTTAGAGTTAACCAAGCTGTTTGATTTGCCACAAACAAAGTCAGCTCTTTTTAACCAATATTTAACTTCACAATTTTTTTTTGGTGTATCTACGGTCCCACAAATTGAGAAAACAACAATATTTCGTAAAATATTCCCGTGTTCTAAGCAATAAAATCAAAACAGACTTTTTAAGTTGTATTCTTTGTATTTGATTAAGTCTAAAATTAGTTTCATATTTTCATATGTTTCTTTTAAAATGACTGAATATCGAATAGGTATGGAAGGATATCGACTGCCATTGTGCAATAATACAGCTTTTAAGCATAAATAGTATTCAGACTATTACTAGGGAACGTGACGTGTTAGATAAGCATATCATAGGCAATGTTTTAACAATGGAGCAAGGAATTCAAAACACCTAATCTTATTTATGTTAGAAAAATTGTGTCAAACTATGTTATTAAAATAAAAGAAGCCAGGAGAAAATACTTAAAGTATCTCACTCACTCTTATCTTTATTAGAAAATATCATATTTAAGTTTAACATTTTTAGTATTTTTGGTCAGTTTGGTGGTTTTAACCATAGCAGTTAAGGTGATAGAACAATCCTCCTACTTCTGTGATGGTCGTGGGTTCGAATACTACCAGAGCATGATTAATGTAACTCAAACTAAATATAGTTTATTAAAAGTTTATTATTATAAAAAATAAATTTTTGTTCATAGGGGTTATTGGTTTATATTAATTATTTAAGAAAATATACCTGTTCATATTGATTTAAAAAAGACTGGAATGAATGAATTAAAGATAAATGCAATATACAATTTACTGGCTCTTTCTGAAATGTTCTTAAACTGCTCTTAAACTGCTCTCTCATTCCATTTTGTAAAATATCTCGTGTTAATTTAAAACAACACCTTTCAGTAACTAATTGGAATTTAGCCTTATAATTAGGCGGCCGCTCATAATCCAAAGAACAAACTATACCTAAACTGTCCCGCCCATCGAGCGTTCAACCCATACAGACCCTACTAATTACCCTTAGGTGGCCCTAAATAGGAAATAATTTCGCTATTATCGACTAAAAGAACTGAACGCCACTTCCCATATTGATTTTGGACCTTTTTTCGAAAATTACACATTTTTGGCCGAGTCATTATTTGGACTAGGATGAAATGAATTGACGGCGTCGATGGCGTCTGAGCCGAAATTTCACAGTCGTTCACGGTCTGTCAGCTAAAACAAACCTCTGACCGTCTATGTACGTCTCGGAAGCGACGAGGAAGCTTTCGGTTTCGAAAGAAAAATTTCGGTTTCTGGTTCATGCTTGAAAAGCCGTACCAAACCGCTATAAAAACGTTTGGATGAAGACGCTTTCAAGCATATTAAAACATCAGAACTGATTCAGTTCCCTATGTATACGTAGAGTTTATTTATTTGTCATAATTTTTTCATATATATTTATCCCATTGATACTTCATTTGTGTTCATTTTATATTTAAATGATTGTACTTATTTTAAGACTGGAAGGACTAGTTGGTACTAATCTGTCTAACCGTAACTGGTACGTTTAACGTACGTAGTGTTTTCTATCTATAAACTCGAAATTCTAATTCGAGTAAGTGACTGTGTTTTGTTCAAATTATTTAATTTTTAATGTAATTGTGTTTAATAACGTTTCTTTCTTATTCTTATAGCCTTTGTATTTTAGTGTACATTATATATTTTATACTTAAGATTAGAAATAACCAAATAACAATATGAATTTTATAACTTAAAATTATTTTATTGCACAGATTATGTGATATTGTTTTGTATTATTTATTATTTTACTTATAGTCACTTCGACGCGTTAGCGTTATTGGTGAGTTGATACAAGTTGTACTATAATACATCGATTTATTACATTATATTCTTACACTACAATAGTACATTAAATTATACGTTGAGGTATTGATGGAATATGGGGTGTAATGTGTATAAAATTCGCATGCGACTTTGCAGTATTTGTGCCCACATTTGTATCTCACTTGGATTGGTCGGTGTAAACTATACGGCCTGATGAAAAATCGGAAGGTAATCGGAGGAAGTGTTGGTGAATGACTGACTGAGGCATGTTAGCAGGGCCGACACATTTAGGAGATCTATTAATGTTGACTGAAGGTGTTATCCGTGGATGCCTATCGACCATTGCAGGAAATAAGGATAAGTCCGATTTTCGATTCCAAAATTCCTAGAGAGATTAAGGGTTGGATGGGTGCTGGCTTTTTTCAGAAGAAGTCTTATTCGACGATATTTCAAGTCTTCTATGGATGCAAGGCACTGGAGGCTTGTTGTGGGGCTTAACAGTGATGTTATTTTGAACTCTTTTTTTAATTGCTTTTTAAGGATTCATTTCTACAAATTAGGATTTATTTGAACTGGAGCTACTTCTTAACGTAAGCTCCGAAACATGAGCGAATGAACTTATGAACTATCCCACAAGCCAGGCGGTTTTATCCAGTTTGATTAGTAATGTAATTCAGGTGGTTGCCCATTGTCGATTATTAGACTTTTGTATAAAGGCGAATATCAATATAGAACAAAAACATTCCTATAGCAAGTAGAACCTAAACCTGTGCCTAAATGTAAGACTGTCCATTCGCCTATACACTGCCCTACAGAGCGAAACGGCGACACAATATTATTGTTTAAGTACTTTCCCTGGCAATTTACAGGCTTTGAACGCTTTTTTCCATTTTTATTCTTTAGATTTTGCACATTTGTCTTTTGAACAGTCATAATTATAATCAATCACAAACACAAATTTACTATCGTGTCCCGTCAGGATTCGAACCCGCGACTATCGCAAAAGTATCGCGCCAACCAAGTTGGTTAAAAATATTAAAATATTATTGTATTTTATGCTCTAATAGTAATTATTTTAATGGTGACAATGAAAGAAAAGTATATTTAGCATAAATTTTAACAACGTTTTTCACATCTTTAATAAGGATCATGATATACTGGTTATTAATATGTCTGTGGCATGAAATTACGCATTAAAACCGAGTGATCCTTGATAATTCACAAACGGAGGACTAGAAAAAAAAGGGACCAACACGACAAAACAAATCGTTTCGTGTCACAGCCAACTCGAACATTCGACGCGGGGTTTCATAGCCGAGTACGACCATTAAAAACGACTTTTACGACTGCGATTTATTTGCATTTAACGCTCATTACCGGGACCCGAATGCACTTATGAGAAGCGGCTACCCTCGTTTCGATATGGTCCCCCGCCCTCCAGCCCGACCACCCTTTGACGACCCGCTACACCCCGAACAAAACAACGTACAACAACCACGGGCCGCCCCATTCAAAATAAATTACCCTCTTCTCTAAATTCGCCCGCCATAAATCAAAACACTAATGATTTTATTGCCTTTCCACTAGCTGGCAATGTAGTAGATACGGCAGCATCTTTCTTTTTATTATTTATTTTCTGTTGGTAGACATTGCGGTTGTTTGTCGTCCACGCTCAAACTGTTCCAGCTATTGATTCGGTTTCATTCTTTCATGGAGCGAGTCGACAAATTGAATGGTTTGAATTTCTATTTCATTTACTATCGTGCGTTTCCCTATTGATGTCGAGTTCTTATTACATATCGTAATGTGTATATTAATATTTTTGTCAAAATAAAAGTAAGAATTGTTGCAGTACAAACATCTGATATTTTAAAATATCTTTTTCCAAATAGTGTTTATCTGGAATTGATTTACTACTTAACGTGGGCTCCGAACCACGGTCCTCGGCTTTAATCCTACCAGCAAGTGTCCTACTTTGAGAGATCATCCCAGAAGACATCCGGTCTTACCCAGCCTGGTTACTGGCGTGACTGGGATCATTTTCCTTGTCCGATTTTGCACTTGGGAAAAGGGACAGTCCTGACCACGCTGATGTATTTTATTCTTGTTATTATGTTTTAATTAATACCTATTAAATAGAAGGTTAAAAAATTCGAATAAATATAAAAGTAATTAAATAATATATTTAATAATGTAAATTTGAAATAAATCATATTACAAAATAATATTTTGCCTTTTTATTTTAAGTATTTTATTTTACTATACACTAGAATCATTAACAATGACTTGATTTTAACATATTAATATAATTTAGGATAATTTGGCTAAAGGTTATTTTTATTAAGAATAATTATTGTTTAGTCTTTTATTGCATTTTAACGTTTCCACTTCATCAACTAAGTTTTATCAGGATTATATAGTCTATAGTTTATCTAATTTAACCCTACAGACTGGCGATGAGAGACCATCTCAGTAAATATTCTTTGTTAGATTTTGCATTTTTTCCTAAGGGAATTTTTTCCTAAAGATTTTTCCTTGGTTATTTTTAGATTTTGCATTTTTTCCTAAGGGTAGTTAAAAACATAATTTAAAAGCATATAGTCAAGGGTTAAATTTGAATTCGTGTCTTTCGTAAAACCTTTCCGTCATCTTGCAAAAATAGATTTGTTTGAATTTTTGTTATCTGCTATATCACATGGTAGATTATATAAATAGTTATAATATCATGTAGTTAATAACGTAACGAATTGCTCCAATAAAACTTTATCCTAGTTTAGTTGTTTAGTGTTATTTATTTTAATACTATAACTAAACATTATATAAATTAACAAACTTGATATTATATGTTAAACTAATTCATTTCTGTATATGTTTTACGTTATATTGTTATATTGTTAAAATAACTTCTGTTAGAAAATCAAATAATATTTTAAGGACTATTTGCTATATTAAAAATAATATTCTTTATACAACAATATTAATTTAACCATAACACTTGGTGCCATGTTTCATAAATATATTTTATTAATACATTTTTATGGATTTAAATCAGTATTTATAGTTTTTGAACAATTGTGTCACATTCAATTAACTTCCTGTTGATCATTAGTCCTTACGAAAACACGAATTTTACTAATTTGGGATGGTTGTTCAGTAACATAACGCATCAGTATGCGACGTGCGACTGAGATAATTTTTCTGCAACAAATTTTTGTCATTCATGACATGAATTCAAAATCATGCATTTTGAGGTATATAATAAATCATTAGTATTTCTAACAATGTAAATGTCCGGACGAGTTTGTCGCTACCCGTATTGAATGCATTCCATGACTGACAAATTTCCGCATTAGCTATGGTAAATTTTAGCGTAAAACGCCTCACTAGATTTTATTACCTTGCGGCTTTTTCTATTCGTATTTACCCATCCAAGATCGACCGTGGACGGGACCTGTTTGTTTAAGGAATTGGACGCAAACCGCTTTGTGTGTTTTAACACTTAAATTCTAATAGGGGATAGTGGTCAAAAGTGATGAATGCTGTGACTAATGGTTTCGGCGTGGTTTCGTTTATTCACAATCCAAAGTCATAATTTTACTGTATGATTATTCGATCTATAATCACATAATCGAATCAAATTAAATATTTTTGAAATAACATGTTGATTCATTGGTTTCTTCCGCGTTCGAGTTTTGTTTCGTATTAACTCCTTGGAATGTTATATATATATATATATATATATATATATATATATATATATATATATATATATATATATATAATATATATATATATATATATATATATATATATATATATATATATATATATATATATATATATATTGGTTAAAAATATTTAAGAAAGGGGTTATATTACTTATTATTTAATTATTTTACAAATCTTGCCACCAAGTGGGAAGTGAGCAAATACAATTACTGATATAAAGAGTTCGATAATATTTCACAATAAATTCTACTGATAAGTTCCACGAAAGAATTTTTGAGATTTGAGAAGTGTCAGAAGATGGAATCAAATTTGGTGAATAAACTGAATATTGAAGTAATTCCATATTTTCGGTAATGATTCGCTTATTTTATCAATAGTGTTTTGAATTGTATAGCTTGCGTTATCTTTATGCAAAGTTACGTATCTCCGTCACGAAATCTTGGTTTTGTTTGGAACAATGTTTTTTTATGAAAGCTGAAATATTAAAATTATTCTCTTAATGGATAAGTGGTTAATGGTCCACGAAATTTTTTGAGAGCGCGATAGCATTTTAATATTTTATTTAAAAACAAATTAACAAAAAACAGGTGATTCCTTGTTGCTTTGGATAAGAAACTGTAAAATCCCCGATATTTTTTTAGGAATGTTAGCCAGGCGGTATCGTTTCTTTTTGAACTATCACGCGAGCTAGCCGATGTGGCACGATCGCATGGTGTTGGAGAGCGATCGAAATATTCCGAGAACAATTTGCTAGCAGTTAAGGGTAGTTTAACGTACATTTTTAATCCAAGATAAGAACGGGGGGCTTAAACACTTCCGACGTTTCTTTCAATTGCAGCAGACCGTAGACTGTGTTCCAGATTAGACGACTGACTCGCACGCCAGCACGCATAAAGGGGGAAGGGAGGAACTTGTTTGATGATGATTTTGAATATTACCTATATGTTTTCCTTTTTTTTCGTTCTATGTTGCTATGAACATTGATATAGCCTATTTATGTTTTCATTGTTTGGAGAAAGATTTATTAAATTCTTCTTGTGGTTACTTCTTCCCCGTAATATTAAATTAAAATATATATATGGAAAGATTTAACAAACTAAACGTTATAAGAACTAGTAACCAGAATAACTTATAAAGATATATAAAAGCATAAAAAACAATCATAAAAATTCAATAGCTCCTACTGTTGCGATAGTTGCGGGTGCGAATCCTGCCAGGGCGTGGTCGTAAATTTATGTTTGTGATTGTCCTTAGGCAACAGTACAAAATCCGACAAGGAAAATGATTCCAGTCACGCCAGTAACCAGCCTGGGTGAGACCAGATGCCTTTTCGGATGATCTCTAAGTTGGCCCCTGGCCAATCGGTAGACTTAATTCTGAGGACCGTGGTTCGAAGGCTACATTAATCAATAGATTCAATACAGATAAACCCTAGTTCGTAAAAGGGAGACTAATATATATAAAAAAAACTGAACTTGAAAATTGTCTATATCATTGTGTAGAAAATCATATATATAGAAAAGCGTAGAATTGAATTCATTTACGGAAAGTTTAACTATTCTTGTTAACTTTAAAGAAGAGTATTTTAAAATTTATTAAGTGTTCTTGAGAATTTATGGTGATCGTACTCTAAGGTTGTTGGCTTGATTACATAGTGGCTGAAGTGACGAGACGGTATTCTAACTACTGCGAGAGTCGCATATTTGCCTCTTTCAGGCTATGGGTGTTTTTGATTATATTGAATATGTCGATAGTTTAGAATAGTTGTTAGGTGGTAGCCAGTTGGTAAACTTAACGTCGAGGGATTATACTTTAGATCATACGTTAAGTGAAAATAGGATTTATAAATAATGCATAAGCAGATTTGCTTTCAGTTGAAGACAAATAGATCATTTGAAGATGAATATTGTTAAGACCAAGCAAAGATATTTTGAAAATAGGCAAAAAATAAAAAGTGAAGTTTTTATCTAAACCTTTATTTTATTTTCAAGATACGTGCTTGTTTATACCTATAAATTAGTTTTTAAGCTTAATTGTGAAAGGCTAATACAATATATCTTATTACAAGTATTGTCCAGAGATAGGTACTACTTTTTCTCAATTTTCAAGCAATTTACGGATATCATCATGAAAGAACGATATATATTTTCAAGCTATTTAGGAATCGACTCATTATTTGGTATTTTCATAAGAAGTGAAGTGCTAGTTAGACAGATCACGACCATATGTCGGCACAAGTAGTAATCAGAGGGAGCAATGTTTAGAGTATACGGATTGTAGTAGTCTCCCACATGTAGAGTACTCCCCATTTTGTTTATAAGTATGTTTAACCAGTTTTGCAATATATGGTCGAGCGTTATAATGTTGTAGAACAACATTATTGTGTTTTTGCTCGTATTCTGGACGTTTCTCGCGTAGTGCTCGGCTCAAACGCATCAATTATAGTCGATAGTTATCACCATTAACGGTTTCATAGAGCAAAACCATTCAAATTTTTTGAGATTCCAGAACGCTCTTTTTGTCGAAACCACCATTTTTTGAGCATTAAAACCAGTGGTGACATGTTAAAATCGAGGAGCATAATTGTCACAAGATTCAAATAACTCTCGATTATCTTCAGCCGTCTTTTTGTTAAAATTGAAGTGAAAATACTAAAAGTTCCTACAAATGCGATTAACTCGGTACACATTTTTCAACGCATTTTTGTCACACTTCGACGAAATGACACACACTGGAAAACGAAGCCTGTCAGTGAGCCTTGTACCCAATGTCTTTAACATACAGTAACACTATTTGTTCCAAATCCTTTAAAATCCTTAATTTATAGTTCAGATAGTTGTTTCTTTGTTATTAAGGTTGTTGCGTCTTTATACGTAATATTATTTATGTATAATGTAATGAAATGTAATATTTATGTGCTATATGTAAAAAAATATAGTTAAAGTCAAAATTAAGGTTAGCAAATAAAGTCCATAAACATTTAAGAATATAGTTTATTATTTGCTAAAGCATATTAAAAGCAAATTGGTCCTTTAAGTAGATGCAGGTATTGATTTCTATAAACATAAAAATTTGGTGAACCGAAATCGCGCGTTAAATGTCCCAAAAATGCCTCAATTAATATTTAATATATCTATTATTACTAATTCAATGTTACTTGAAAAATAATGTCCACATATCTAAATGTATTATTAACCGATTATTTTTCTCACTGTTAATATTATTAGATAAGTGTCGTTCTTTACCAACATCCATAAACCCATTATCGTATTTTCTCTGGTGATTTTACTAAATGGCGCCGCCTTCTCCATTTGACCGCAGAAGGTGATCATTACACCGGCTGCTGTATGACGCAAAAACTAATTAGCCGCCCTCGTTCTCCCTTTATTCCTATGCCAGATCGGTTATTGGTAGAAATCATTTAGTCACCTAATCACCAGTGAGCGGTACTGGAAAACTGCTGACGAATCATCGAGGCGCCGTTAAACAATTACCGACGAAACGTAGACAGATCCGCCTCTGTCTGTGCGTTTGAGAATTTCAATTTTTTCTCGTTAAAAACGTTCGGTGAGGAGCCGCATAGAAATATCGCAGAGACTGTGTGAAAGTTTTACGCCCGATCCTCCTTACTTCATCCCGAAGCCACCTTATTATTAGCTTTTTTTATGCTTCCATTTCCTGTTACACTTTTTTAAGCTTGTATTATAAATCCCTTGTTAAACTGGGCCATTATTTAATAATCTTTTTAATGGTTGGAATCCGTAGTTAAAATTAATAATGCAAAAATTGACGTTCTGTTGAGAATTGATATATGTTTTATTTATTTTAATTAAACTATTATTACTAAAATCAATTTTTTATACAGAATTGTTAAGATTATTTAAATTTATATGTATTATACTATTTTTAATAAGGTATAATAATTTCATGAAAAACTTTATTGATAAATTTGAATTTGAATTTTTTATATAGCTTATATTGTTGTATATATTCTCTCTTGTTCTCTATTTCTCTTTTTCGCTTTTTGACGATAACTTAATTTTTTACAATTTGGTAATATTGAAAATGAAATAAATATACTGTTAAAATGTTGTTATTATTAAGTTATTTTATAAGTTTGTAAATTATATTTTTTGTTGGATCGATATATTTAAAAGTGATATTTAGGCAAATATGTTAGATTGACCTATTTATTGATCGAGTCAATAAATCATAAAAAATTGGATCAATAATTAGAACATAGATAAGATATTAAGAGAGATTCCAATATATGTTCTTGATACTTACGAATCCATATTTTAATAGCAATATTTATTTTATTATTTGACATGTTTTGACGTATAATTTAAATTGCATTATTATATAATTTAAAAAATATCAACCTATTTTATCCAAATCGTATTAATTTTTTTATTTGATTCATAGTTCCTTGACATTTGAAATAATATTGAAACAAAAAAGTTTATTTGGCGACGAGCTAAGATGTTTTTGATTTAATAATGTGCTTTAATATGTGTTAGTTTTGCCAAATAATTCAAGGATATTGCCTTTAAAGAATGTCACTAACTTATTCTTTCAAATCAGACACTTGTGTGGCTTTTAAAAGATTTGAGCATTGAGCAAATCAAATTTGTTTTCTCTCATTTGGTAAAAAAATCATTGTATTCTTTTGGGAAAAGGCATCATCATTGATATTAATCAAGCATATCACTAAGGGAGACGAGTTATAGATTACCGCATTGGATTTTAAAGATCATTCTATAAATTGAATGGGAAACTCTGTCAAAGGATTCAAAAAATGAAAAATTAAATTTTTTTTACAAATATTATAATAGTAATGGGAAAAAATAGAGGACTTCCCAATTGCTGTCCTCATCACTGTTCTACCAATTGGATAGTGGCCAACTTGAAGGTTATCCTACAGTCTGAACCAGTGCAAACCGTGGTATTTTACAGTTACAATTAAACTCATTTTGATTTAACTGCATTTGTTTTTATTTATTTAACTTTTATTTTACTTTTATACTATATTTACTATTATTATATACTTTATACTTATATTTTATTTTTATTTATTTGATTTATTTAACTGTACAACAATATACATTATATAAACTTATTACATAAACTTTTTATATTATATAAAAGAAATGGAGACCATAGATGGTTGACAATCAAACCCAAATCAATTTTTCAACCAAAGGGTATGGATTGTTGATAACGACATTAGGTGGAAATAAAAAGGTGCAATTTTCCACGTGGTACATCGCTAAACGATATTAAACGCGGTCTGATTTAAATAACAAGCGAGTTAGTTCAAGTAGCGAGAATCTATTTAAGCGTACCAGCATCGGTACCCCGTTTTCCCATAATAAATCTTCGGCTGGTTGACAAATAACTATTAGAGTGACCTAGTAGGTTATAGAAAAGCCATTCGAGTGTGGGTAATGAGTGTCACGGCCCCTCGTAACGACTGGAGTGGGGTCTAGTATTCATAGGAAATTAAATTTGGGGAACAACTTTTTAATTAATGTTTTGCGGTTTATTTCTGAATACTCAAGGGACTATATATGTAAGTTGTGATATTTGCTGATAGAAACACGTACCTGGCAATCGGTTTGCAAATTGTCCACAAGTTTATGATATCTGTTTTGCAGATCAAGGTGAATGTTATTTTCATCGTATTTTAATCTACGTTTATTTTTAAATTTTACATTTGCAATGTAAAGTTTGCCTTTTCTTTATGATAATAATTGTATCTTCACATATTTGTTGCCTTTGCTTTGATTCTTCTTTCAAAGTCTTTCATAGTTTTTCAAAGTTTCGATACTGATACTTTCAGCAGATTTTAATGATATATAAAAATCAAAATCCAAAAAAAGTTAAGGATTTTTTCTGAAATTTCAACTTTCTAAGTGATTTTTGATTTTTTCTAATTATAGGTTCACTATTCTTTTCTTCCTTTTGCCAACTTAATATTAACTAGGTTGATTTGAACTGGGCTTACCATTTAAGGTGGGCCCTGACCCACTATTCTCAGCATTAAGCCTAGCGAATGTCCAATAGTCAAGTTGGAGCCCATTCCAGAAGAAAATTGCAATCATAAACATAAAGTACATATATGGTCTGGAATTGGAATTAATTTTACAAAATAAAAATAAGTAGTTTTATAATCTTTATAGAATTACTGTATCAGCACTTACTGTATTCGTTGTGATTCCGAATTTTCAGATAAGAAAGGGGGGGTATTAATTATCCACATTGAAATAAACATTATAACTAATTTACTGTGTAAAATTAGTAAAACTAATTTTACACATGCTTATTTGGGACAGATATCATTAAAAAGAAATATTATGTCAATTTCTTTTATTTGCAGGCCTCAAAATGCAGCTGAAAAAATATTATTGTTCTTGAATATCTATAGAAATACTGTTATGTTCCCGATGAAGTGCTATTACTGGTTTTAAAAAGGAATTCAAATTAAAATCACTGATAAAATCTTTATATCTCGGTGTTCCAGGTAAGCATATTCCTAACTATGTTTTCAGTCTTGGTATTTTGGGGCGGCGCCTTGATTCTCTTCCATTTTAAAGTTGGATATTTGCCGGCATGCAAACTCGAGACAATTACTGCTAATTTCAACCGGTGTATACTGTAAACTGCACATTTTCCATGTCACGTAGATCGCCTTACAGGAATCGGATAGCGAAACGATTTTCCCATCACGATATGGGGAAAATGCGCTCGTTGCCCCCACCCATTTTAGTATTAAACGCTAAATGGTTTTGCCGCAATGCTAAATGGGTCTTTTTAACATAATTGCGCTGAGGAACAATCCGCTTTTTTTGTACGGTCTGTTCAAAACACGCGACATACTCAAACGGAATTTTGTTGACCTTATATTAATATGTTTATACATTTTAAATATGTATATAAAACACAATCCTCAAATCTAAGTACTTTTGCATCTAGCCTATATAATTTTATGGGACTTTCAACAGATGGTGTTACTGTGTATTAATCAGTTCCAGTACTTTTGTAATAAACCTTATGTTGAAGTATGACAATGACAGGCTTTACTTTCCAGTATATACTATTTCGATTTAACGTGCCTCATCGATTTTAATATATGAATACTGATTTCGATGTTTTAAAAGTGGTGATATTAACATCGAAGCCAAAGAGCATTCTAATGTAGGCAAAGGAATTACTCGATAAAACCATTAATAGGGATTGCTATCGACTACAATTGATGCGTTTCGGGTCAAGATGCAGTCGGGCACTGCGCGAAAAAAGTTGGAATATGAGAAAAACCACACCAATGTTATTCTAGAGCATGGCTACACTCGACTATTTCGCAAAACCGATGAAAATATACTTGGAAATATTAAAATGGGAAGTGCTATACCACCCGACGTATTCTTCAGACCTTGCTCCTTCTGATTACCATTTATTTTGACATATGAGTTATAACCTGTCTGTGTCGCGCTTCACGTCTTATGAAGATACCAACATATAGGCCAATTCGGGGATATTCGCAAGAGATACACCGAAATGGAATCCGTAAATTGCCTAAAAATGGGAGAAAGTAGCGTATGAACATAACTTTGAATCAAATACATTGTACCAATTTTTTACAATAAGGGATCAAATTTTAAAAATCCTTTAAAACTAATTTATAGGCCTAATAACACGTATATGTAAAACGTATATGTAGATACAGTCACTTTAAATTTTCGAATTTTTTAGTGACTGAATCAATTGCTTATTGTGGGCACCAAACTATGGCCTTTGGTATTAAACCTTTCGAATGACTAGTGACTAACCCATGAAGCGATCATCTCAGAAAACATCCGGTTTTACCTGGTCTGGTTACTAGCGTTTCTTATTAGATATTACACTCTTGTCTATCACAAGGACTATCACATGTACAAATGATCATAAAACTGAAGTATATCCATCTTCTAGCGGCAAGCATTAAGCTAGTATAAATAATTAAAATACCTTATATAAATTAAAATACATCATGTTCGCTCTGAATGAAAATAGCGACAAAATTCAACAAATAAAATACATCAGGATTCGTTACCAAGATTAACTCTGACAAAAATTTGACAACACCCTAACAATAAAGACCTGTAGCTGGCTTAATGGTGCAGTGGCAAAGGTGACAGGACAGTCCTCCAACTGTTGCGATAGCTTCGGGTTCGAATCCTGATGGGGCATGATCGTAAATGTGTGATTGTGATTGTTTAAAATTTGGGATTGCCCTGGGCAAGAGTGTAAAATCCCACAAGGATAATGATCCCAGTCACGCCACTACCCAGGCTGGGTAAGACCGCTTTTCTTCTGGGATGGTCTCCAAGTTGGTCACTAGCCAGTTGGTAGGCTTAATTCCGAGGACCGTGCGTTGGAGCCCAGGTTAAACTGTAGGTCTAGTCCAGATAAACTCTCGTTAGTAAATAGGAGACTAAAATATTTAAAAAATTATTAATAAAAAAGAAATAAATAAAGACCTTTAATGACATATATAAGAAATTAAATGGTAGCTGAATATGAATTGAATTTTCAATTAATCAAGTCAATTAATCAAATTTGAATATAAGCTTTTTGAGGAAGAGTTACCTTGTAGTTCCTCGTATAGCAATGTAATCTCAGTTACTTTTTAAAATACTGAAAAATCGTGGATATTAAGTAAAACTAATAACTGATATATAAAAACTGTTAGGAGGGAAAGATCTTCAACAACTTAAGTACTTTCAATCCATCACACTTGAGCAACACCAAGAAATGAGTATACGGACTAACATAACAAACCAATAATTCTGAATATCTCGAACAATGGCTTTCTGTAGTAGAAAGTTGGTATAATTTGTCAATTGTTTTATTAAATTAAATTAGAAAAAAAAATTTATGAAAAATTATGGAAGGGCTCCAAAGAAACAGAAGTTTTAATGAATGCGCAAGTCATTACCAATTACAACAGCGTCCGATTTTCAAATTTAGTAGCTACTTCAGATAAGCACAAGCTAAAATAGACCGAAAATATAACTACTTATTTTATACTGACACGAAATAAATAACAAATTTATGTTCCACAGATTGTTACAGGAATAATATTATTATTTTATGTAATATCCATTTTCGGTTTTGTAGAAAGATAATCTCGTATCAAATTTGGTATTATCATATAAATAACGAAAATAATGACAAAATCAGAAAATTATGAAAACAAAATAAACAGCAGTCAAAAATATGGTTTGCATATTAATATCATTATTTCTGTTTTTACTGATGCTGCGTAGTTTTATATAATGTATTTTATTATTTAGATTTAAATAAATATGAATAAATTAAAGTTTTCCGAATATTTTCGCTATAGCGTTTTCAGTTTTAATAAAAATATAAGCGTTCAGAATGGCATTACTTATTGTGCTTTATTATTATTGCGTATGGGAAATATATTGCAATGCCTAATTATAAATTAGTTAATTTTGCATTTACATAAATCGACACTAATACACTTAATAACAATTATATATACTTTTATATATTATCTAATGCTGGTTCGTTGATGCAATGGTTCGAATCCTACTACGGGCATGATCGTACATTTATGTTTGTGACAGTTTATAATTGTAACTGTCCAAAAGGCAAAAATGCAAAATTCCACAAGAAAAATGATCCCAGTCATGTCAGCATCTAGGCTGGGTAAGGCCAGATGTCTTCCAAGATGATATATCTAAGTTGGTTACTCGCCAGTCGGTAATGCCGACTACTGTAGTTCGGAGCCTACGTTAAGCAGTCGATTTAGTCCAGATAACTAAGTTGGTAAATAGGCAGCGTAAAATATAACAAAAACTATCTAATTATTAAAAAAATGAAATGAAAAGGTATATTCAGTTTTTCAACACTCAAAGTTATCAGCTTAAATTCACTCATTAATATCATCAATCCAATCATCCAATTAACGGACACCATTATTGTGTATATTTGCTTATGTATATTGCAGATATTTTTGGGGAATTGCTATTAATACTGCGTGTACAGATCTTGTAGTGAATTGGACAAATAATCTTTAATTAAAATATTTTGCATATATTGATTTTATACTATTGAAGATAACGGTATAAAAATTGCAGGTTTTACATGCATATTAACTATTGGTGACAATTAGTGGAGCGTCGTATGTCGTTGCCTCACAACGATGCGAAACCGTCCACAGCTGCTGCTGGCCATTAACAGGCCATACTGAAAGCGTTTTTTTTTCTTTCGCTTATGGAGCACGGATAAGCCGACCGTCATTCACGCACACACGGCAATTTGTCAATGGAAGCGCCAGAAAGCCAAAAGTAAGGTTGAGTAACGGCTACCGGGTAATATTCGCCATTGAAGAGGAAGTGAGCAAAATAAAAGCCGTAATTTCATACGCCTTATCGACTACTTGATTACAGTGTAATAGGCAATGCACCTATGAAATAGATATGACGGTTACGCAGTATTATATACAGGACGTTGCTGCACAATCAAATATACCATCAATAAACTCTCTGTGTGTTAAACAAAATTATTTACTAAAGATATATTTTTATTTATCATCAGACTCATATTTAATCAATATAAAATTAGTATTCTCCGATATAAGCTCACTTAACAGTTGTTACTGAACTATTATCAAATACATCAAGTACGGCATCTTTAAGTTAATGAAATTTTGAACAAAATGTATATATTATAGGTATATTATATGGTACATATTATAAATAATCTTATTAAGGTATAGACCTGATAATAAATATATACTTGATGTTGAATTTACCTTACAGTATGATATATCTAATATGAAAGTTAGTAGAAAGGGTTGTTTTTTAAATTATTTTGCTTTCTATGTCTATACATCACTATAAAATATATAATAGAGATATATAGTGCTATATAAAATCGAAATTTAATCAGTTGCTTTGCAATGATTTACATCAATTCTAACATCCAATGCTGCAAAATGTTAGATAAGACAAGACACTGAATATATACATTGAATTTTAATTGAATACAAGACATTGAATAAATCCTGAAATAAGTATATATTTATTGCTTAATAGAATATTAAAAAATAATAGGCTCGACTTTATTCAATTTTAAAGCTTTAAATAAGAGTATCACATGAGATATTATTGATTTAATGGATGCAATTACGGTTTAATTAGTACAGATAGAATTGGTATATTTTGTAAAGCATGAAAAAAGTATGAAAATTTTTTATAATACATTTTCTACAATAATCTTTCAATAAAGGGTTTTTTATTATAATTTAACGTCTGCTTTTATTCAATCAGGATATATCTGGATTGGACTGAATTCCCTCCCAACCACTGTTCTCTGCATTAAATTAGAGACCGCCCCAGAAAATATCCGGCCTTAAACAACCTGATCATTAGTGTAATTGGGATGGTAATTCCTGGACGAATATTATACAATTGCCTATAAACACTTACAACTACAATCATAAACAAATACATATGCTGCGGTATTCAAACCCATGAGAGTTGCAACAGTAAAAGGCCGTTCTGTCACCTTAACCACTGCGAATACCAAGCCGTCTTTAGTAAATATTAATAGCTTTGCCAAGACGAAACAAAGTGATGGTTATTTTCAATTAGGGCTGATATTTGACTAGAATATAATTTTAACTTTGTAAATTAGAAATTGTTATTTTCAACCAAGTTTGATCAATATTCAAAAAAATTACAAAATATAATTATCAATCAGTCACCAATTTATAAAAAATATTTGTAAAATTGTTCGTAGCTTAACATAATTAAACTATTATTAATTCAACATATTTTTAAGAATAGTAAGATTTATTATTTTCATGTTCATTTTACGGACCGTTCGCTTTATAAATAATATTTAGGAGTAATTAATCAACACTTATAAGGTTAGAAATTCATTAAAAATGAAGAAAAGTTACAATAAACGTAGGTAGTGAAGTTTAAATCTAAGAAAATTGCTTAAAAATATAAATTTACTTTATTAATAAAGGTATTGAACTATAAATTGGATATATTAAACGGCATAATATGTATAATTAATAACCTTTAAAGTTTTTTTTATATTGCATCCATTTTATAGTTATATAGTGTACATTATTATATAGTGTCTTTAATCAAACTCGTTATTTGTTATATAATCTCAAAAATTTACAGCTTTAAATAGTTTACGAAACTAATACATAATGTTATTTTACTATGAGATCATTACCTCGGTTTCTACCCTATAGTATAATATATTGATAATCCAATGTAAAAGTCATTATTTTTTTGTGTGGCCTTTTTGCTATACCCGCCATAAATTGATGATTCTTCGAAAGATGACCGTTAAACAAGCAGATCATATTCGGTGTTTACTTTTTTATAATCATCGCTCTGTTTCGGTCTATTAGGATGTTTTGTACCATCCATATATGGAATCGATTTTTTTATTATTTAAAATAAATGTCCATATACTCAAACTAGTATCTTCTACATACGGTTAAAAATTGATATATTTTGTTTGTTGTATTTTAAAATGTATAAATATAGATATAAGAAACATAAAATAATTTATATACCTATTTATATACAATTATTAAATTTCTTGAAGTTATTCATAAAAAAAAGTTGAATATATATAAATAATGTGATTATTTACCCATGATGATAAATATTGTTTCGTCGGTGACCAGAAAGAAGCTTCTGGGCGTAAGTAGCCGCTAAGAGTAAGAAAAAAGAGTATTATAATGGAACATTAAAGAAATGAAATTAATTACGAAGCGGCGAACGATGAAACCCTGCGTTGCGTCTTTTTATTTACTCGCCGAAACAAATGGACGCTGAAAAAAGCCATGTCTGATGGCTTTTAAGCAACCACAAGACGAACAGCTTTTGTTACAGCAAAAATTGTTTAGTCAGTACGTACATTCAGCGCGTAAAAGGTAAATTAATCTTAAATAGACTAAACATAATTCAATTAGAAATATTCATTTGGTTGTTGTATTTTTAATAAACCACTATATATTTCATTATTATTTTTATTAAACCAATCTAATTGTAATATATTTAATTGTATTGATATTTTTGTACCTTAATATGATTCGATTCTGGTGCATTGAGCGAGGGGATATAGTGCACTACTAGATGTAAACACTAGGCTGTCATTATCAAGCGAAGATATCACTTTTTTGGATAATAATTATAGTGATAGTTGGCGTCGCAAGGTATTTTGCTCAGAACTTCTCATTTTGCTAATTCTAAGAAATCTTGACCTTCACACTCAGGGTTTTGTAAATATAACCGTGCCATTGTGATTGACAGTATAACTACAGAGTAGTGATTTTAAATGAACAAATAAAGCAATATTTGCACTAATGACTTTTATTTACATGTCACGCTATTACTAGATTTCACGAATTGTTACAACTTTACAAAATTGCTTCATTCTCATAAATATTACAGCAAATTAATTTGTTGTGCTTATTTAGTTTTGCCCAATACCTTTATTTCCCTATTATATTTGGCCAAAGTTGATTTGATAATTAGTCATAATTTTATAACAAATGTTTATGCGTAATGACGTTTTATTTTAATATTGTTGTTGAAATTATATATTAGGTATTCGAGATAAAGTGAACATCTTGTAATTTTCTACACAATGTTTCCATCTTTCTGTCAATATTGTGTTGAAAAAATGATGTTGGTTTGACAGCGCGAAAATCATGAATACAATGTGTTTTATTTTGTGAGCCATCTAGTTGAGACAGAACTTCCCATTACAGCTGCAACAGCGTACCCCTCACAACACTATTGCTGTATTTTTTGCGAACAAACGTTGATCAATTTATTCACTTGACAAATGCAGATATAATGACACCCTAATTTGGGTTTAGTAATTTATAACACAATACACCTTGCTAATCCTACCATATGCATGACAAGACTGGGTCATGAATATTTCTCTTTGGCACAGATGAGAATGACTCTCCTGGATTAACCCATGACCATTGCATTTAGGATTGTCCTAATAGATCCATATTTTATCGTATGTTAAAAATCACTACCGAAAACTTTTCTTTTTTCACTGGAAGAAAATGAAACTACGATGTCGAAACAGTCAATTGGTTTCGTAGCCATTTTGCCTCATTTTGGATCCTTCCCACCGAATTTATACATCTGAAAAGAATTTTTTCATAACCTGCTAAGCTATCTGAAAGCCCCTTAAGAAATTTTCCTGGATTTTAGTAACGCTGAGAATGATTTGATCTTATGGTTTCTTGTTAAATGTGAATTTATGTTCATGTGGCTTGTAATCCGGCAATAATTTAGAAAAATATTATATAGACTGAATATAGATGAAAATATACTATAACAGTATTTTAGAAAAATATATTGTACCGCCACAAATCTGATATATCCAAACAAACATTATATTGTGAAAATGAAAAGTAAGCTAACGGTTTGCCGGAAATCATACTAAACATATTGTTTAACAACTCTTTTAGATATGTCAGAATTCTCCTCAGAGAACATTCTCCATTGTGAGAACAACTGTATTGGTGTCTCATCGATGAAAAGAAAGGAATTAATTTTTGGTCGTGTCAATCTCATAAAATTTGCAAACGAGGTGTTTGTGACGGCTTTACCGAGCTTTTAAACATATTTTTAGTTTACATCTACATCAGTAATTTATTGTTTAAAGAGGAAAAGTCAAAATCATCAAAATTAAAAAATATGTGTTATAATAACGCTACGATGTTTTTTCAAACAGTCTATAAATGATATTTCTACCTATTGTTATCGAGACCATTTCAAGTTTAATTAAATTCATTATATTAAACAAATAACATCCATGAAAAAAAGTTAAAAATTGACCGTAATTGTAATAGCTATAATATCTCAATTTCGTGTTACAAGCGGATTTTTACTATTTTGCTGTTGGCTTTTTCTGTTCGGCGAGATAATCCGCTTAAAATAATCGTTAATAACAGCATCCGAAGGCGAATTTCAAGTACAATGGCAGTGATCGAGATACAATAAAAAGGCCACGTGTATCTAATGTACTAAATTGATTTTTTTCCGCGTTCTATCGTTCTCTGACGAAAATGTAAAAATCATTTAAACAAACTGACTTAAAGCCCGTGAAGTATATCTGTTTACACGGCTGCTGTTTTTTCTACTGTCAGGGCATTCCTCAAACCCGAATCCGAACGGAAAGAAAATGATTTGTCATTTTATGGTTATTTTTTGTTTTCGTCGAAGTTTGTTTAACTAACAAGTTGTTTTTTCTCGGTAAATTTTTGGATAGAAATATCTCTGTTATACAAATAGTATTTTTAGTTGGATTAGAGAGTTTAAATCTTGTCATCTTGCCTTAATATTTATATATATATATATATATATATATATATATATATATATATATATATTCAATATAAAATATGCAATAGCGAAGTTATGTCAGACAGCTAATCCCATACAGATATTAGAAGTTAGTGTTTTTTGCAATTTTACCGGAATATATGTGCATATGTGTCCGTGTTTGCTCACATTTACCAAAAAAAAAAAACAAGAACAATTTAAAAAGATGTTAATTCGATATATGAGAACAGACAGATCGCCAGCTGAATAGATGTACCACGTAGTAAAGATTTTGATGAATATAGTGCAATTTAGAAAAATTTAATGACATATTCTCTTATAAATTCATTCTTCTCTTTAAAGATGCCTGTTTAAAATACTTGATCAAAATATTCATTTATTTTAATTGTTGCAATAATTTAATTTGTTACGCAAGAATTTCATTAGTAAGTGTTATATCACTGCATTAGATACATTTTAGGTTTATTATGTATAAACATTTATTAATATCAATGGCCTATCGGCTACAAAACTATTTCTTAGTTGTTAGTTGTAAGTTAGTAATTATCTTCTAAATAAAGAGGTTAAAATCACAATAAATTATTAACTTTAAATTATTATCACATTGATTACAATCAGTTTAAAATTGCTGTGACCTTTTGTGGAGTAGATTTGTAGAGTATAGAATAGTTTTCAACTGAATTTTATTCAATTCTTGTACCAAAACGTATTCCAATTGCTCCTATGATGTTGGAGGTGGAAGTATATTCTCCACACTTTGCTCTAGTCTCTATAAAGGTTCAATTATGTTGAGGTTTGGTGATTCTAACAGCAAGATGTTTGATGACATGCTCCTCAAATCAAGATCGAATCTTTTTTGTTGTGTTGTAGCGACCTTAAGGCATGTCGAATTTTACATCGCGGAATAACAACCCAGAAATATAATCCCAGATGTTGAACACGGGCGGGGTGCCAGCAGCGCCAACTAGCGATAACGAACTAGCTTAACCCGATAACGAATAGCTGGCGGCAACCCCGAGTCGCTTATATGGGATGTTATTGAAGGGTATTTCATTCATCGATTCATTGAGTACTGGACTATCGTTTGGTTTAGACGTGCCACCATCGACTGCCCAAGCGTCGTCTCCAGGTAACACCGCTGCCATCCGTTTTATCTAGTTATATTTTTCACATTCTTTATATAGCCAATAAATAACGGTCACATAATGTAAACACCACAGTTTCATTTCGTTTTACCTCTATTCACCGAGCCAAATCATTTACCCTAAAGTGGTGACTCCGACGTGATATTTCGCAAAAAGGAGTTTGGACTCGTGAATGGAGGGTACGTGCAACATGGTGTATTTTACGTGACCGTTATATTTTTTGTTTCAAAATTTTCAATATTTTTATTCGATTCGTTTTCGATTTTTCCTTTAATATTCCTTTTCATTTTATTCCTGTTCATTCCATTATTTCCAATTTTTGAACTCATAGATATTTTTACATCACTGTTTAATCATCAGCGTCTCGGCTAAACATTTTTTTCGGCGTTATGTTTAAATCATAATGTCTTCCTTCGCTCGCCGTCTCCGTCATAATGGCAGACATTTTGATTTGAAAAGCTTTGGGCAGCTTCGGTCGGATACCGTCGTTAATTATTTTTTCTGAATTACCGTAACGTATGTGACTACGGATTAGTCACAGAGCAGCTCCAGAAGCTAGGTACCGATTGCAGTCACCGTAGACTCGTCATGTCTTCGCCGAGGTACCAGAATTGTTAACGTCTCGTTGTCGAAGAAAATAATCTACCACGTCGTCGAACAATCGATCCTCTCACAGCGTCGATTACGGGAGCCCTGTCCGAAAAATAGCTTGTTCTCAACGTCGTCGATGGACCTCATTCAAGTGCCAAAGAGACGATGAGTCAACAGTATCTGTAGGACCGAAAGATATCAACAGCCGTACCAGATCGCAACCGTACCAACCACAACAGTTTCGATTTATCATATTTTTCAAAGCCCTTTTCATGCAGCACATTTTGTTTGGTATATACTTTTTTTGTTGTATTTGATATTATTTTATACATTTTTGTATTTTTGTTGCTTAGAATAATTGTAATTCTGGCAGGGGAGTATTGTAGAGACCTTGAGGCATGTCGAATTTTACATCGCGGAATAACGATCTACAAAATACCCAGATATATAATTCCAGATGTTGAACACGGGCGGGGTGCCAGCAGCGCCCACTAGAGCCGAGCTGGCAACCCCGAGACGTTTATCTGGGATGTTATTGAAGGGTATTTCGAGTCAATCAGTGCTCAACCCTCGTTTGGTTTAGACGTGCCACCATCGACTGCCCAAGCCTCGTCTCCAGGTAACACCGCTGCCATCCGTTTTATCTAGTTATATTTTTCACATTTCTTATATAGCCAATAAATAACGGTCACATAATGTAAACACCACTGTTTCATTTCGTTTTACCTCCATTCACCGAGCCACATCATTTACCCTAAGTGTGTATGGGCGTATTATTATGTTCGAATATGACAATGTTTGACAGCAATATGCTAGTCATAGCAAGAACTTCATTATTGAGGATGTCAAGATGTCCATTCGCAGTAATATACGATATTTTCACCCAAACCTTAATAGAACCTCCTCCTTGCCTGACGGTAGGAAGCAAGCAATCCAGATCGTAGGCTTCTCTTGAGTTCTTCGATACTTAAATCATGCTGTTTGTAGGAAATAATTTAAACGATGATTCATCGGATCATACTACAGTCTTTCAATCATCAAATGTCCCAATTTAATGAGCATTACACAATTTTCGTTGCTTAGTGTTGGCTTACGTTAGAAAGGACATCGCAACTATATAGTTTTGCCGTATGTTATTCAAGGAAGTGTTGAGTTCTGCTGTTCGTCGGTCTCTGTCAGTTAATTTTGAGTGTTGACCACACTTCGTCGATGATGTTTTAACATGTTTTGTGTATGCTGTCATTAACGTAAAGACTGCCGCTAGTTAAACCTTAAATAATTCAGCTGTTTTTGTAGCAGACGCTCTTCTGCTAACCAAGTATCAAGGATTTAGCCATTTTCAAAGGCTGAGCGAATACATATTTCACCGATCTCCTCTTTTAACAATCTCAGAACAAAGCGTACAATACACTGAAATATAGTCGACAAGAATTGGCATGTAAATTGGGCAATACATACGCGTCACATTATTTACACGGAAGCAGTGTTACCGACATGCAACAATATACTATTCTTCTTCGTTCTCTATACCCCATATTTAAGCACAATCTCTTATGCTGATTATGCAAAAGTAAGGTACTGATTGTTTTGGAAGTAAATATAAAGCAGTAATTGGCAGACATAATGCAACTTAAAGCAACGCTAGCTGATATTAGAACGGGCTCAACGATAACGATTCAATCTGCATGAAACGTGAATCTCGACAATTCGAGATATAATTTTACTGTGGCTATTCGGCCATAGACTCTCGCAATCAGGCTATCGTTTACGATGTAGTGCGGCAGTTTGTTAGCATTTCAAAGTCGGAATTGGCAAACGAACGGAACGGTTATAGGCAGCAGGAGAGACAAACATCATTGGCCAACCAAAGGTCGACGCAAATCTATTATTTACGGTGCTGATGCCTTAAATTATTGTCGGGTCGAAGGTGTTGGCATGGAAATGGACGGGCATCACGTGAATTATTGAATTACGACAGCTGTATGAAAATGATAGCCTACAATCAGTCAGATTTGCGATCTAGATCTATGCAAATTACTTGCAGTTTTACAACATATAAGAAGTAATATATTTTTTTTTATTTGATTTATTTCCTAGTATTTTTCATTTATATGTGTTTAACTGTTCCAATTAATGTTCTTGAAAGCTCAGGTTATATGCAAAAATAAATATAATCCAGCTAGAGTTAACAATACAATTATATATAGAGGTTTGAGTTTTCAATGTATTCTCTTACGATATCAGACTTAATATAAATGTGGAATTGTATTAATGCTCAGCTAGAAGAAGAGACATACACTAACTATGTGTTATCATACTTATATATATTATTCTGTATCAAATCTGAACATCTGAATCTATATCAAAAGCTCTCTAATTAGACATGAAGTCATAAAGAGGCAACTAAATAAGGGACTTCGTAGACAGCTTTCATGTCGTCCACTTACTAGATAGGTACTATAATCGCTCATTCGCTAAATTTAGTTCGCTAGATTAAATTTTTTGTTTTTATCACATTTTATTGGTTCTTTAGAATAGACTACAAAGCAGACGTGATACATGACTAAGTTTTATTGACCAAGAAAATCTACATAAAACCATATATATGATAAGTAAAACTAGTTTATTAAAATAAAATAGCTTAGTTTTCTTAGTTAACTCAATAATTAGAAGTGCAATCAATTAAATTTGCAAAATAATTATGTTCATATATTCCTACCTATTTAGTTTTTACTTAAAAAAAGTGCTAAATTAATATGGAATAGTATTAAGGGAAACAAAAACATTGATTTTTATTTAATCGTCAGTATTTAAAAAAAATGATATGTTAACTTTATTATATGATAATAAATAAACACACATTTCGAAGAAAATGGTTCTTTAACTATTTAAATTATGTGGTAAGTGAAGAAGCGAATGACACCGAATTTCAAAACTTTTCTGAGCAGAGTATTAGTTATTAATGGTAATGTATAATAACAATAGCCAAAAAGGGAAACATTAGCGATTCAATTAGTTTAGTACCATCTAGCATGAAAATAATGAGTAATTCCGAGCGGTTACGAATTAAAATGATATAACATAAAACGGATATAATATTTTTACTTTATAACGATGGTGTTAAAGTCCTTCCGGTGGTACCTATAAAACGTCGGATTAATGACTGAGTCAACAGCGCAGAACAACGTGACTCTTCAGCTGTATATTTATTTCTAAGCGGAAATAATCTCATGATTTCTACAGTCCTAAGAACAGCTTTAACTAAATATACTTGAGTGTGAGGACATATCAATTTTATAAATTAATTAAAAATAATTATTTAATTAAGTTTTTTTCACTAAAGTAAAAAGTAACGTTTCAAACAAAAACACTGAAAAACCTTTAAAATATTGTTTACATTCAATATTCTTATTTTTAAATTAAAATAGAGTTGAAATTGTTTAAATGGCTCGGTTGAATGACCCGTGAAAAATTTGACATCAAACGTAATTTTGAATGAAATTCGTTATCGTTAATGTAAGTCCGACTTGCTCCATTGGCTAAATTAATCGTAATGTTTGTGGTTAATGTTAAATTACAATTTACATTAATTTCAAACCAATAATGTTAAATGAACCAAATAATATATATATATCTACATCTAGTAGGTCATTCTCGAAATTCAATTGTACAGCATTTTGTCAATTGTTTGCAGTTCTATTTTGCGAATGGCACAATTGATAATTTTCTTCTACAAAACAACTGACAATGTGGCCACTAAGCTTATATTTGAATTCAAAGTTAATCAAGGTCTAAATAATCTACGTTCAGTTAGTACTTATTATATTAACATATTTTAGTTTTTTAACTAAAACATACATACTCAGCAACACCAAGCACAGTATTGCAGATATTAAAAGGCATTGTTATTGCAGGTGAAGCATTGTTGAAGTAAAATAATAAAAATCGCGAAAATAAAAATTGAAAAGTTGTATGAATGAAGTTGACACTAATGTACAGCATCCGCAATATCATTATATGTGCATGTAGGACACATAACATTAGACATATTCGATCTATTTTAATAATGAAACGTCCATCATTGTCTAGTCAATTGTCGTTCAGCCGAGTGTTTTTTAATTCAATTTATGTTTCTCGAGATATCTGTAGAATATTAAGAATAATTGTATTATTGACGAAAATGTGAAGTATTAATGTAAACAACCTAACTTAACTATTATATACCTTTGCCATTCCTCTACATAAAATTACAGTTTTACAATCAATATTATTGAGCTACTCAGTATGTACATAGAACGCTCAAAATTGCATTTTCGACATTCGTTATCTTTGTGGTTTCATTTGAATAAATCTGCTGATGAAGTTCATTAAACAATTTTAAAAACTTATAGAGGGATGCTGCTCTGTCATATGCTAATTGTTAGTTTAGCCTCCAACGATTTAACCATAACGAAAATGGTGATTTTGGTATCAATGACAAAGAGATCGAAAAATTCACAAACAATAAATTGGAAGACTATTGGAACGAAAATCTAGCTCTCTCAAAAAACTTTTAAGCAGCTTAGCAGTTAATTCTACAACTGTTTCCAGACGCCTACATTCGATAGAAAATGGAATTGATAAACATGAATTAACTGGAAATGCTACTTTGAACCACTTCATCATCTTGGTTCCATATTTTCCTTACCAGGCAAAGAAACAGAAATCGATTACTACAATCCCAAGCGCACCAAATCTAATCCATTCAAATCAATGTCGAAGCGGAATATGCATGGCTATAAAATCTCTAGGAATAGTAAGGTGTAGTGTATTACGAACTGCTAGAACCACGCGAAAATATTACTGCACAGGGCATTACTTAAATGGGAAATTCCATCGTACGCAACAAACTCGCATGACACAGCACCCTTTGATTGCCATTTGTTCAGATCGGCTCAACATGTCTTGGCTGACACAAGGCTTCGAAATGCTGAAGAAATGTAAAATACATTCGTTATTCAGGAATTATTGCTTTTTAGGGTGTTATTTATATTTTAGGTAGCTATTAATGGAATTTATATTCTACTGAACAAATACTTACTTCTTCATTGCAGTGACTTTTTATATTCCAGGATGTAAATTTAGATTGCATTGTTGCTAAAGAAGTTAAACTTAACGTACATACGTACGTGTGTAACGTACGGTACGAACCTGTGCTAAAGTCTTAATATTTATCTTAATATATAAATCTTAATATTTGGGAAACTTTCTCACATGGTCTTATCTTATCTCAATTTTGTAAGAACCGTGCTTATGTGGAAAAAGTATAACAAACAGTACGAAAATGACAAAATGCTAGACAAAACACATATGAGGTGAAGAAAACCTCGGATGAACTGAAATTATAATACAATTGTAATGAAATTTTCAAAAATATGGTAGTGCGAATAGTTAAAACACACAAAAATAATAGAGCCAGCTTGGTTGGAACAGTGGTAAAGGCGACAGGACGGTCCACCTTTTGCTGTGATGTCACGGATTCGAATCCTGCTGCGGCATGGTCGTAAATTTATTTTTGTGATTGTTTAATATTTGTGATTGTCCTAGGCAAGAATGAAAAATCCGACAAGGAAAATGATCACAGTCATGACAGTAACCAGGATGGGTAAGACCGGATGTCTTCTGGGATGATCTCTAAGTTGGTCACTCACCAGTCGGTAGGCTTATATATATATATATACATAATATATACATATATATATATATATATATATATATATATATATATAAGATATAGATTTACAAATTATATAAAAATATAATATTAAATTTACATATAACCTCAATAAAGAATGTTAAAATCATAAAGTTGAAAACTGTTTTAAAAGGTGTTGAACGTCTTTATTAAACATAATTTTACAATTACCCATCCGGTCGAACCACATTAAATTATAATTATGGGTTATTAAGGAGTTCTGAGTCTTGTGCCGCTTAAGTTGTACCGCAAAGCCCGTCGAAAATAAAGATTTCTCTGACTATTAAGGCAGATGAAGAAGAAGAGTGAAAAAAAAGAGGCGATACCGACCAATTTTCATCAATCACTGTCCACACCGGCTCAAGCAAACTTTATAGAATTCATATTAATTTTTAAGTTTTGTTATGGCGATAACCTTAATTCTTCTTAATTAGTTCTCGGGTATCGTTAATCATCTGCGCGGTTTTATATAGCGGTTCAGAATTTATTATGTTGCAAATTAATATAAAATACCTAATTAAGGAAGATATTATACGCTTTTTTGAGTGGAGGAATGAGCTTGTTTTATCAACGGGCAACTCGTCTATTAACGATATCCGTATAGGATAAAACTGCTTAAATAGTTTACTAACCATTACATTAGTTTGCTGCTTTTAATTTATGGGGATTAATTGGTTTTATATTCTGGGCGCCTTCAAAGAAAGCGATTGAGAAACCGGATTTTTCATAGCCTTTTAATGCTACTGAAGTAACTAATCACTAAAATTTTGTTATAGCTTAGTCGTCTTGCATATAGTTCTATAGTTCTTGTATTCTATATTTCTTGTATATATAATGTTTATCTAAATTACCTTATTTGTTATGGATTTCATGTGAATGTGGATTGGGACAAATTATTTTCCTTTCCTAAAGTTCCTACAAGTCTTGCTTCAACTGTTTCTTATTGTAATCGATATACCATTGATTATGCGATGTAAATATATTTGATGTTATTTAATTAGCTATGTTAATCTGTATCTATGTAATATTTCTTATCTTCAACTTGTACTTGTCTATTGTTTTTAATAAACCCTAAATGTCGACTTCGTTGGAGCAGTGGTCAAAGTGACGGGACGGTCTTACTACTGTTACGATAATCGCGGGTTCGAATCCTGCTGGGTATTAATGTACTTTATTTTTGTGATTGTAATTGTAAATGTATTTGTAGGCAACAGTGCAAAATCCGACAAGGAATAACCATTCCAGTCACGCCAGTATACAGGCTGGGTAAGACCGGATATCTTCTCACACGAAACTGTAGGTCCAGTCTATATAAACTCTCGTTGGTTAAAAGTTAAAAGACTTTAAAATATTTTGAAAAAATATTTCCCTAAATTTTTGAAACTCTTATTGCTATGGACCATTTCTAGGTAAAATGTATTTTTAGAATATTATATGTAAGAATATATAAGAATTTATTTTTTTAAATTTGCGATGGAATGAAATATGATAATAATATTAACGACTTGGTGCCCGATTTGTTCTTTACTATGCACACTGGCATCTGTATTTATGGAATACTCTAGTGTATTAAGATTATTATTCTCTGATATGTTTTACAGTATTTCCTGATTATTTTAAGCAAACCGAAAGTCAATGTACAAGAGGAACTCGAAACTGGGGCGCCTTAAAATATCTATAAGACTTAGATTACTTAAATGACAAAATATGTTTATAAAAATTGCTCATGTATGTCATATGTAATATTTACCAATGTAATCCCAAATCTCAAAAATATAATCCCTAAAAAATAAAACAATCGAATTAATATTTTTATTAACTTTGAAAAAATGTATATATTAAAATAGTACATCATAAAAGAACAAAAATACCTAATATATTTTTGTTGTATAGTGAAATCTCAACACAAATATGTGTCTCGGTTACATATAGCGTTTTTTTTTAACAGGACTTATGTCCACATTCTAATTACTCAACTATTTTTACTCCATATGTGTTATGCGGTCGATAACCAGTTGAAATATAATATTAATAATTTACATTTACCTCTCAGGTGTTTTGTTAATTGGTATTATGTCGTCGCAAGAAATTAATCACGATTATATCGATAAGTTAACTGTACAGGATTTAATTTGTTTAAATTATCATTGCTAATGGGAGTTTTATTATTAAACCCATTATTGAAATTAAAAAAATCGTAATGAATTCGCGATAAAATCTAGCAATTAATGAACGAGTTGATTAAAACAATAAAGCTGTTATATGTGTTAAACTGTATATATATTCTATACCATTTAAATATACAGGGTACTTAAAAATTACAAGAGTAATTTTAGCGATTTAACTAATTTAAAATAATTTAATAGAAAAGTTGAATCATGACTATAAAGGTTAAACTACATATTTTCTGATGAAAATTATTGTTCAGAATAAAATGTAGCTTAAGGATTGTGATATAAAATTCTATAATGCGACCTTAAGAAATAAAATAAATTAAGAAATAAAAGAAAAGAAATAAATAAAATATTGCGACCTTAAAAATGTATGCACATTTTATCCACGATTTTTTTGTCCTCTGCAAGATGTTATTATATCTTATGTACCTCTAAAATCCATTAAGAATCGTTGTGATGCATTGAACTTTTCGACCAAT
Organism: Rhynchophorus ferrugineus; assembly: GCF_030347505.1. Lineage (NCBI taxonomy): Eukaryota > Metazoa > Arthropoda > Insecta > Coleoptera > Curculionidae > Rhynchophorus > Rhynchophorus ferrugineus. The sequence goes on along the minus strand of NW_027472581.1, from coordinate 52,992,829 downwards.
TAGTATTAAGTGCCACATATTTAACAAATAATATGTCTGTAACAGTCCTATCTTATAATTCCAAAAAATAGACAAGTAAACATCAGTCTTTAAAATCGGTTAAGTGATAAACTGCATATCATTTGAATAGTTTAACCTCGGTTTGCACTGGTTTATAATAGACCTAATGGTAATTTCACAGTAAACTCACATATTCGTCTTGTATGTAATTATTATTCTAATCCATATAAATATTAATAATAATTAATTAAAAAGACATATCAATTTATTCACGGGTTTATTGATATGGTAATTACAGCTCAACGGGTGTTAATCCTTTTTCTTTCCTGCTTCTTGCTCTAAAACCTTGACGCTAACGCGGTATCACGATGGTAAAAGGGGACTTACCTTCTGTTTTGGTACCACGTTTTCACTTGAGTATCAGTCAGGCTGAGTTTGGCGGCCAGTTCCATCCTGTCTTGGACGCTGAGGTATTTTTGTCGTTCGAAACTTTTCTCCAGAGTTTGTAGTTGAAGATCGGTGAAGGCCGTGCGTGCTTTTCTTTGTTTTTTGCTCATTGTGCCATTGGAACTTTTGGAAGAGTTGAGAGAATCATCACCGTTTTGACCTGAAAAATAAAAAGATATGATGATGGTTATTAAACGAGAACGGGTCGAATAACAGTTTATGTATTTTTTCGATATGAACGAGATGACGGAGGGTGGGGAAAAATTGATACCGCCATTGTTTCAGGCGTCGCAACGGGCGTCGACGCTAAACGGACGCAATGAGAAGGAGCGCCAGCAGGAAATGGCCGCCAATCAGATCGCGGAATAGCTGGAGCCGCAAACAGATTACAGCAGAGAGTAAAATGGAGGAACATCCCCGACGTAGATTGCCCCATTGATAATTTTTTAAATTTATTTCATAATATTATATTACAACTTATACATGGTATTTTTATATTGCCAAATTCGTGCTTTTTTCCAGCATCTCTAGTATATTATTAATTAGTTTTGTATTGATTTATTTTCAAAGTTATTCAGATTTTCGGAAAACTCCTGTTTTTATCGATAAAAGGCGCTGTACAGAATTGATAATAGGGACAAACAAAAATACTTATAATGTTTTAAACCTAACTCTTTAACTTATTATATTAATAAATTATTTTTGATATATAGTTTGTAAATATATTTATTTGATAATAATCTGTTTAGTGAAAATTTTGTCTTCCTTTTTGCTGAAAACTGGTGCACCAGGTGCCGTGGTTAAAACTGACGCGAAGAATTTATAGGCCTAAAATTTTGTGAAATATATTCTACAGATGAGTAATATCCAATAAAATGAAATGATTCCCAAGTCGAATAACCGGTAGTAGCTGTCAGATCAGTAACAAATATAAACAAAAATTTTTGGCTCTATTTACATTAGATTTGGGCGACGCGCTACCAGCTTCAACGGTTCAAATCGATCGCGCTCGTGTAATTTTACGTTGTAATGTAAAATCTGGTAATACCGCAAGATGCTGGCAAAACAATTTTAAATCGGAAGGCAAAATACGGTATTAAAACGGAAAATAAGTGAGTGATCATTGCATTATTAAAAGATTTTAATTGAATTTTAAGAAATGTTGTTTAAGATTTTGTGATACTTTTGGTTATTCAATTACATTTTAAACATTTACACACACATTTTACATTTTCATACATTTATAACAGGTGATAAATATATGAATTTACGAATCAAGAGTTAAAAGTAATGTTGTAAATAATATTAATTACTGATAGCGAAAAATATAATAATAAAATATGACATACTTTTTTGAATGTCGAGGAGTAGAACCAATAAGTACATAACTATGCAATATTATTTAAAAATTCAGGTAGATAAATTATTCTTTTATCAAACAAGTATATTTATTGCTTTTCAATATATATTTTAAGTGAGAATATTTACTAAAATATGTAGATTATTTGAATGAATTTGATTTACATAGATGTAACAGATACGACAACTAGATGAAATTGTGAATTATCCACAGTAATTTGGTATTGGTATATTTCAAATCGTTATCAAATTTGTTTTATATTCTTTGACCCTTCTATAATTTAGGTCATTTTTTTTATCGAAATTAAGTATTTTATTATATTTTAAGTTAAAGAATAATTAAAATTGTAATAAATACAAAAGCTCCAAAAATAATTAAAAATTTTAATAAATATATTATTTAATATATGTTACTTATATTATTAAGTTTTTGTGAAAAAAGTTCCTATTTTTTAAAAAGTTTATTATGTTAATAATTGTCAGCATATAAATGTATAATACTTTAATTAGTAATATATATCATATATATTCCAGCTTTTATTAAATTTTATTAATTGTTTATTGATTTAAAAGTTTGTCAATACTCTATTATAAGAGAAACATGATTAACTTAATAAATTGTGGCCGAATTTCGAACTAGTTAGTTAGATTAGGTAGTTGTTTTATGATTTTATTGACATTTTCTGTAAAAATGGATCAAATTATATATAAATAATTACCTATGACTCGCACGTGATCAAGTCAGAAACAGTGCATAGATAAGAATAATCGGTGATGTGTCAGAGGGGAATAAATTCAGAGCGCGTACGAAATCATGTTGAGGCGAAGAGAGAAAGCACCACGACAGACCATTATCTGATTGTAAATCGTCCGAAAGCTTATCGCTCTGGTCCTCACCGTCTCGTTAATAATCTCCGTTATCTTCCACCTTTCAGAATTAAGATAGGCCCGGACAAGATTTCTAATTCGAGTTATCTGGGCGAGCGCGGCGATCCCTCTCGGTGGGTCTCGGCACTTCCCACACACGCCGAGCGCTATCTAAACACGGAGCCTTGTCCCGTCCATTCAAATCGATTTAAAATTAAACCCGTGTCAGAGATAATAACGGAATATACAATGGTGTTTAATGCGCCTATCTTAATGTTCCCTTATCAAAATGTTTATTTCAATTAAGTATTTTGCGATGTTGGTACGCCCACGCAGACGGGCCGAGTGTTCCTCGACGAAGGAAGAATGGATGGGCGCAACGTTTAACTTTTTCATTGCCACGATAAGGCCCGTGTTTTGTTTTCTGATCGTTTTTAATGCCTTTTCCGTCGAACTATTTCTTCGCTTGTTTAAGTAAACATACCACATTCCTTACAGTGCGATCCATTTTATATTTTCCAATATATATAATATACACAGTCCTTATGAATGGGGAAATATTTAAATAATAAAAATATTTATTATCAGATTTGCTTAGATACCCTTGTAGATAAATATAGATATTTAGAATAACTAATGTAAAATAAACAACAGAAATTTTTTGTAATATACTAGATGACGCGGTGAACTTCGTATCACCTACATCTATCTTGTAATTTTTCTCCGACAATAACAATAGCCACTTCGTCGATCTACAGTTGCTCATTGGCATTGGCTACATCTTAGGCGGTTTTAATTTATTTTGGCCGGCTTCGTTGGCGCAGTGGTAAAGGCGAGCGGACGGTCCACCTGCTGTTGCGATAGTCGCTAGTTCGAATCCTGCTGCAAAAAGGCGATCGTAACCAGGTTCGGTAAGACCGGATGTTTCAGTAGGCTTAATGCCGAGAACCGTGGTTCGGAGCTCACGTTAAACTGTAGGTCTGGTTCAGATAACCTTCTAGTTGGCAAAAATATTTTCCAAAGCCGTTATAATTTGTGTCTCTAGTTTCGTTCTTAAACTTTACACTGATAGTTGTATCCTAATCGAATAATTTAATTACTTCTTGTTTACATAAGTCAGACTGTACCCAGTGCTCAAGTGTATGAGCCATGCAGAAGACACGTACGTATCATCTTAGAGAAGCGAAAGTTCCTGCAGCTTGGCCTATCTGACTTATACTTGTTGACGTGGATCTCTTCCTTTATGTTGCTGATCCTAAGCACTTGAACTTCGCACGTCTTATTCAAAAAATAGTAATATATTTTATATATTATAAAAGAACAAATTAAAGAGAAAATTGAAAAATAATTTAATATTCTAACATCTGGAATATTATAGGCATTGATTTAATAGAATCAATTGATCTAATAGACATTGCAAGATTTCGTTGCAGGCTTTTAACAACGCGACAAATGACATACTCATGTTTAATGTTGGATTTTAGATGTCCTCTTTCTTTCCAAGTGATCTAAATTCTTTTATTTTATTTAAATCTGAGTTTCATTGCGTAAACGTCGTTTAATAATAGGAAAAGTATAATATGCAATAATTTAGTGCGTTGTTGCGATATCAAAGATTGCTTAAAACATATTCCAAGAAACGCTAAACAATAATGCAGTCAAAACTAACACGAAACTAATTCATTTAATTATTGGTAATCCAAATATATAACACACAGTGTATTATTGACCATTAAGACGAACTAACATCGATCTGGTCAAATTGGCGATGAGCAATAAATAAATAAAAGATCCGTTTGATAGAGCCTTCAGTCGGAGCAAATAGAAATTCCTAAATTGTTTCAGACATCAAATAAAAGCGACCGTGTTTGACCGTCAATGGGATAAAACTACGCCCTAAAAGCTTTCAGCATCGTTCCGGGCGGGGATTTAAATTTTATTATCCCCCAGCTACAGAAAGATCCTTTTTCCAGCGTCTTTTGTTGGTCGTAATGTCTGTTTATACGTTTCAACATTGTCAACATGTACAGGGTTGTCATAAAACTTTTATTTTTAGTTCATGTTATTTTATTGTGTTATTACAATTTCGCATTCTCACATAATTTGTAAATTTAACATTACTCATTATCCCTAAGGCACCAAAAGTAAAGTCATAGTTCATTTAATTTTATTAGCAAATAGCTACTGGATTTATATATATTTAAATTAGTTACATCTTACAATAGCTATATTTAGTACAATCTTAATTTACAAATTAAATTTTTACTACTGTTCTGTTGTACATGCATTAATACACAAGCAAGGCGAGTATGGGATTAATACATCACTATGTACATACCAAATTAAAATCAAACTAAACTACTTAAGTTAAAGTTGAGAGTAAAACTTATACACTATACAAGTTCGTGTGGTTTTCCCTTCTATCTTCTGTAGTAGCTGTATTGCTCCACAAAAAAATCATTCAACATATGTAGATGATACGGCCCTTATTACACCACAAACCTATAACAGCATCAAAGTCTCTCCAAATACACCTCAATAAAATGATATTGTGCCTAAAACAAGCCATTTCAGGACAAATGAACTTAAGATGCTTTTCACATCTCTTAATGAAGTGATTTTATTATGTCATGTATATAACAGTTATAATAAGAAATAGTTATCATCCACTGCGCAGATCATTGAATCACATAAGGGTAATAAAAGGAAAAAATAGAACGATATATGTCTCAGGCACTTAATTTGAGTTTTTTAAATTTATATCAATTATTTTCCCTCTATTCACATATTTCGACATGCGAAAAAGTAATAATAACCTTAGGACCAATCCTCAAATTTAAATTTTCATTAATTTATGAATAATTTTATGATATAACAGGTCAATTGAAAAGTTTCCGGCCTGACACATAGATGGCGCTACTAGAATTAAATTTATATGCTTTTAGTTAGCCCCAACCCTAAAAAAAGATGCGTGTATAAATTTGACACCTGTCGGATCATTAGTTTGTAAACTATAGCATTGTGAAGCAACTTTTGTTATAGTGAAAAAAAATTGATAAAACGGAATTTCGCGTGTTGATAATATATTGCTTTTTGAAGGAAAATAATACAGTTGAAGCGAAAACTTGGCTTGATGCCGAGTTTCTGGACACTACCACAGGAAAATCAACCATCAAGGATTGGTATGCTAAGTTTAGACGTGGTGAAATGAGCACCAAAGTCGGTGAACGCAGTGGACGTCCAAAAGAGGTTGTTACCGATGAAAACATTAACAAAATCCACAAAATGATTTTGAATGACTGTAAATTGAAATTGAGTGAATTAGCAGACACTCTAAATATATCAACTGAACGTGTACATCATATCATTCACGAATATTTGGGTATGAGAAAGCTCCGTGCAAAGTTGTGCCGCGCGAGCTCACTTTTGACCAAAAATAACGACGAGTTGATGATGCGGCACAATGTTTGAAGTTGATCAAGCGTAATAAACCTGAGTTTTTGCCTCGATATGTGACAATGGATGAAACATGGCTCCATCATTTCACTCCGAAGTCCAATCGACAGTCATCCGACAAAGGACTGCACACGATGAACCCGCTCCAAAGCATGGGAATGCGCAACACGTCGGCTGGCAAGGTTACGGCGTCTGTATACTACGACTATTACATAGCGTTATTGGACCGTTTAAAGGACGAAATCGCCGGAAAGTGCTGCCTCACCAAGACAATGCACCGTGTCAATATTCCATGAATTGAGTTTCGAATTGCTTCCTCGTCCACCGTATTCTCCAGATCTGGCCCCTGGCGATTATTTTCAATTGACCTGTTATGTGGTTGTTTATTTTACCATTCGTAGAATTTTAACTAGTAGTGTAATATATATGTTATTAATACCATCTTATAAAGCAAATAATATTAATTAACTTGGTTACGTTGTTTTGGATCAACTGTAAACGAATCACCCAGACATCTACTCTCAGCAATGCTTACCTAATCTTTACCTCAAAGGTAAATATAGAAATAACACTGTTTTAATATTTTAGCACGTATTTGTTAGTCCTAATTGCCTTTCGGTATCATTATAGGAATTTTTAAATTATTTCTCTTGAATTCAATTCAGTCGTTCATCAACATTCATTCATATCTAAGTCCAGATTTGTCTCAATATATTAAAACTATATTATACTATACTATATTTATTAGTTTAATGTTATATTTCTTGTATTGATTTGAAAATATTTAGTAATTAAACAAACACAAAACATTTTACGGGCTAATGCTCTACATTTTGAAACCTGATTCATATTGTACTAGTTTACTATTTTCTGAAAGTTGAAACTCTATCTCTATAGCTAACAGGTTTTTAAAATATATTAGAAGGTCAGCACCGAAAACCTTAAGAGCGTGTGAAAAATCTTTATAAAGTCTGACAACTTGTAACCCAAAAACAACTTCAAAAAGAAACAAATACTAATATAATAAGCAGTAGAATTATACTAATTTGTATGATAGTACAAAGTTTAAGTTATAACATTAAGTAAACCTTAAAACGACAAGTTATATTTTTGTGAAATATTCTCAACACCACATCGATCCAAAGACGATTCTAATTGCATCCTGCAAAAGCCGTTAATTGACGTTTCCTTATTTAAATACCTGCTCCGGCAGCATTAATCAAACCTAATTTATCCTAGCCTCTGAATAAAACATCCAACGTAAGTTCATGTCAGTTTTGCGCTATAAAACTTACAGTTATTAATATGTTATGATTAACTTTACATAACTTAGTGATAATTGCTGTTTAGAAACTTGTTTCTTCCAATGCCTTTATCGGAGACCAATTATTGGCTTTAAGAGTATTATTGAAATTACACGGTGCGGTTTTAGGAATTTTGCTATGCGAACGCCGTATCGTTGATTATGCGCCAATTATTGATCCGTAGATGCCATTGCAGTTATTGCTTCGTATAGTTTCGTTTCCGCTATTCGACGGGTATTTTAACAACGTGCTATATACCTAGGATAAACATTAGCGAAATACTGTTGCTACACATAATAAACGAGTCTAAATGTCTAAATCAAATTATACCCAGTAAAAGAATAATTAACTTTTCACAACAATAAAATACAAAATACATTTTCAAATATTATTTAATTACTAAATTCTTTATCCGATACATATTTAGTAAAATTTTTCACATTAAGGAAATTTATTATATTAAAACCCTGTCATTAAGAATCTTTCTTGTGCGCTTCAAATTTATCAAATTGTGTGTAAACAAAACTTCATTTGCGGGAGGCTTTACATCTTTTATTTGATTAATTAAGCTTATTAATTACCACTGAGAGTCGTTAAAAACTGTCGGAATCTGAAGGCAAAGACATTTTATTGGTGGAAATATTGCTAGAAAGGCTATTCTATGTGTTTATTAATCGGGTCTGGTGGCTCTAAACTTTTAACAGACGCACTTCATTGATATCGAGCACATTTATTTGTCTGTGGAGTTGCTGTATGTTGCGCTTGCTAAAGATGATTAGAGCTATCTATATGAACACATTTTCACTTTAAAAAGGCCTTTTTGAGAAAATTTGTAGACATTTGCGGTAACAGTTTCACTCTGTTATGTACATGTTACCACAGCCACAGCAATTTTTCATGGACATGAATCTTGAATTTTAATTACCATAAGTTTCGAAATGTGTTTAGTAATCTTTGACAGCAGATTTATTCAGATCAAACAACAAAAGTAGCGAATTTCCAAAATGCAATTTTGAACTTTCCATGATTAATTCCGATATACACTGAATATCTCAATAATTCTTAATGGAAAACTGTTATTTTAAGTAGAAGCATGTCAAAATTATCAAATGTGCATTTAGGTTTTGTTGTCTAGATTGATACTTTACCAATGGACATCGTTAATTAAAATATATGCTAAATAAATGTATAACAGATTTTTATGGTATATTTTAAAGTCTCCTTTTTACAAACGACGATTTATCTGGACTGGACCTAAACAGTAGGTCGTGGGCTCCGAACCACGGTTCTCGCCATTAAGCCTACCGACTGGCCAGCGACTAACTTAGAAACCACCCCAGAAGATATCCGGTCTTAACCAGCTTGGTTACTGCCGTGACTGTGATGGTTATTCCTTATCACTGTTGCCTAGAAAGACATTTCCAATTATAATACAAACATAAAATACATCCATGCTTCATCGGGATTCGAACCCGCGACTCTCTCAGTAGTAGAGGGTCCGTCCTGTCGCTTTACCAAGTCGGTTGGTTTAACACATTAATATTTCACTAGAGTATCGCGAATTAAAATACATTCAATCACTAATAATAGAGACCGATTTAAGCTCATGTTTGGTCCAGTTTATAATTTTAGTTCTAGCTTAACTTTGGTGCGATTATAAATTTAATTGTGAGTTTTCATTATTAAATTGTGAGTATTTCATATTACAAATATCTAATAATATGGTTATAAATTACTGTTAAAAATACTATAAGTGTTATGATAAAAGCTACATTTCACTTAAAAATATACAATTAGGGAAATTTTAAACCAATTTTAGAAGTGGTTATTATAAATACAAGTTATATGTTAATACGATTTATTATTATCCTTTCGAGGTTTTACTTAAAACCGATAACGATTTATTCTCCGGCTTATAACGCTTCTGAACTCTTTATCTATGCGAAGGCCAATTACGATCAAACAAATGCCTTTTATCCATGTTGTGTCGTTTAATTTGTAAAAATCTGGAAAATAAAAATGGGCGCACAGTTCGCGTGAGGTGCTCGAAGAACTGAAGGGTCTCTCCTTGTGGAGGGGTAAGTAATAGTGTTAGATTAGCCATTCGACGATGTAATAAACGTTAAGGTAACAGGAGGGCCTATGGCAAGCGACCCGCTGCTCCCCTCATTCCCCGCCGCCACTTTCACATCCTAATGGGGGGCAATTACGTTATGGAGGTTTTGCGTGCCGCTAAGTGTCGCCCGTTTCCCATCATTTCGTAAGGGTTTTTCTACAATTGACCGTTCAGATCTGATAAGGCGACCGCTCTAACGCCCGAGATTTGGCTATTGTGTTAAATTCGCCGTATTTCTTCGACGTGGCCTAATCGAGGGGGGCATTTACTTTCGATTAGCTCGCTTTTGTTGATGGCTAAGTGATATACTTTTAATCAAGTGGGCGTGAACGAGTTATATATATATATATATATATATATATATATATATATATATTTATATATACTATGTATGCATTAATTTAACTTATTACTTAACTATATTATTTACTTAACTAATACCATCTAGTCATATTTAGTTAATAACACGGAACAACAGAACAAATACATAGATCAGTCAACCAAATCAACAATAACCTAAATGATAAAAATATTGTTCCGCTGCATTTCTCAAATTGAAACTACTGAAATCATACCTCACAGACAGACATTTTATTGTTAAACGGGGTGACGAATATACTGACCTACATCCGATATATTCAGGTGTCCCGCATGGCACTGTTCTTGGTCCACTGTTATATCTATTGTATACGGTTGACTTACGACTCAAGAAACACTACTGTTGCTACATGTCCTGACAATACAGCGGTTTTATCATCACAGGAGCATAGAATATCAGCCACAAGAAACCTCCAACTTCATCTTAAGAAAGTCGAATTGTGGCGTATCAAAGCAAATGAGACAAAATCTACCCATGCAACATTCAACCTTTGTAGAAAAACTTGTCTCTCAGTAAAAATGAATAATTATGAAGTCCCGCTAGCAGACAACGTTGTATATCTGGGAAAGCATTTTGATCGACGTTTAACATGGGAAAAACCTATAGTGACAAAACGCAAACAGCTTAGTCCTACCGTCCTGTTACCTTTACGGTACCAAGCCGGCACTCTATAATTACTTATTATATTGTCTAATACTGTAGGGTCTTATTAAGCTCTCAAATATTTAAAAGATCAAACATTTATTTTTTATTTTCTTTTCTAAGTGATAAAGACCATTTTCTTGTAAACAATAAATAAATTGTCATACATCTTTGAAGCATTGCTGCAAATGTATCTTAAGGTATTTTTACTCCCATATATTTAACAAATCAAAAATGTATCACTACGAGTGTTAAATTTAGTGAATGACTAACTTAGAGGTCATCCAAGAAGATATACTGCTTTACTTAGCCTAGTTACTGGCGTGACTGGATTTTTCTTATGGAATTTTATACTAATGCCTATCAGAATTTAAAAAAATAATACAAACATAAGTTTGCAATAATATGGCACCAGCATTTAAATCCCCAACTACCGTAACTTTGGAAGAGATATCCGGTATACTTGGCTTCTGTGTTTACCCACTAATGAAGAATAATGTATCATATTTTCATAATATTTCGAAGTAAAGTTTGCTATTTTCATTTTAATATTTTTTGTTTTATATAGAAGCTATATAATTAAATTAATATGTAAAATTAAAATAGACTAAATATTAGAGTTTAATGATCACTTATAGTATTTATCGATCCTTTCGTTTTCTTTGTATTTTCGTAACTGCTTTACAAGCATTAAATCAATTTTAACAAAATATTCGAACACATTATTATTAAACATAAACACTATCAAAACACAGTTCGTCATGAATGACTACCAATGAAAGAAAATCAATTCAATGCCTTTTTCCTTGTTCTCAATAGAAATTTACATAAAATCGAACACAATAAAATGAACACAACTTTAGCTAAAGATATTCATTTTAAAAAGTGTTCATCAATCATTTTAATCTTGTTTAATTATAATTTTTGTGGCATTTAAAAAAGCCTGTAGATGTATAAGCCTTCGCTCTTTTTTTGTTTGTGTTTTATGTGATAAATGACGATGAAGCTACTCTCTATTATCATTTATAGGAAATCAGTTTAATTAATAATTTATAGTTTTTAATATTTCATCATCTGTCACCATTTTATTAACTCGTTTATTAATTCCATTTAATGATTTAACTTTACTACTCGTATTTAAATAATTGAAAATTATGAAAAGTATTTGATAATCAGTACCATGAATAATTGCATTTAAAAGTACTATTGCGTCAAGTGATACTAGAAATACGATGTTACAGGTATTATAAGGCCATAAAGACATTTCATTAATATCAGTGTTACCAAAAATAATTAGTTTACCTTCTACGTAAACCTGCGTCCATTTTTTTTAATCATATATTATTTATAGAATGTATGAACCTTATAAATGATTTATAAGACTTGTTATTGTAATGATATAAGTTTCTTTTAGTTTAACATTTATGGAAGTGGAAGATTAACGTCGATGGCAACAAAAAGGCGTAAGCATTCAACTTTTAACTGATTTTCCTATATTATTAAAGCTATTCATCGATTGCTGACAATAGAAACGTCTGAGTGTAGTCCTTTTAAAATCACCGTGACACGTGAATAGGTATAGTGAAAGGAATAGATCGATTATAAAAAGAAATAAATTGGACGTTATCGAAATAAAAACGAATTAATATGAACGGTATAGATTATCAGCGCGAATAGCTAATGAAATGGTACTTTATTAAAATTGATAACATAAATAAATACTATTGACACGCGTTTCTAATTTAGTTTTAGTTATATGAGGACTAACGAAAGTTTGAAGTGAATTTAAGGCGCAAAAATAAACTGACAACCCTGTAAAAGAGCACAGGGATTGGGTCGGTTACGACCCTGGAGCCATAAGGTCGAGTCAAAGTTTAACAAACTTGTCTCTTTTGCGAATTTCTAGGGAAATCCTGTTTCCGACATATAAAATATATCTTTTTTAGTGAAACATTAAACAATTGTTATTTCTTAAAGATACAATCGTTTTGCTACTAACTCCCGTCATGATTGTAAATATATAATAATATAATGAATGAAATATTAGTTTATGAATTTGATTTGGTAAGGATCCCCTTATCCATCCATTTGCCATCCATGATCCACTTCCGCGCTTTTTCAATATTTCGAAATCGTATGCTAGTCAAGTCATGTCGCAACGATCTAAACTAGAAGGCACGTAATTATATCCCGTGAGTACATTTGGTGTATCAGAACTTCCTATTTAAGCTGCAAAAGTGTATGATGCACAAATCTTGCAACCTATGGCTGTAATCATAGAGGACGAGTTATAGTACCCAATTAAATTACAATTTTTGCCTGAAAAGCAATAAAATCGCGAAATCGAAGCGGTTCGTAAGAAGAAGAAGAAAAGAAAGAAGAGAAATAAAAGGTAGAAGAAAATAAAGATTTAACAAGAGATGATTTTTTCGAGAGATGTTTAAACAACAGTTTGGCAAATGGTTCCAAAACATTTGCATTCTGGTTTAAAAATCGTGCATATTTTGCTGCGTGTTTATTTAAAGAAGGATCCTCCAGTATTTTAATCATTCTGAACGAGTTTAATATTACCCAAGAAGTTGACAATCGACGAGTCGAATCGAAAAGCTAGAAAAGAACAGCAGCAAGTCCAAAATGACACACATGAAGCTCATGAAGGACTGCAATATGCTCGGGTAGCTGATTGATTAGTAAGTTGTTTAAATTAATTAATTACTGTCGAAAATTTTCCTCTATTGCTACTCTAACTTTCAAACCTGTTTTTCCCGAAAATATGTTTTTTCGAATTTGGGTACATTCTAGCTCTTAGAGTTTTTTACCAATCCTTACGAAATTTTACACATATCATACTTGATTTTCATATTGTAGAAAAAAATATTTATTTTCATTTTTTTTGCTTTAATCTTAGTTTACATAAAAGAGAAATATTGTAACCTCTAGAATGTCCACAGGTCACCTACCTGAATCTTATATCTGATGATTACTTCTGTAAGCTCTATGGTTTTCTACAGTTATTTATAATTAAATGTTAATAATATAAGGTCGAGATATTTTTTGGACAGTTTTATCTATTTTTGAAGCACTGTAAACATAATTACAGTTGATATCTTATACCTTAAAACGAACCTGCATTGCGCCATAGTGTCGGGGTCTTCACCAAAACCATCGATTTTCTATTAGTAGCAAATTACCATTGTTGTGTCGTGATTAGCGCCACTCACGTGAAAACCTCACGATGATAACGATCTTAATTCGAAACGGTTGTATTATTAAATGTGGACTTTTGAAATTCTGGATGTTTTTTCAGGAGGGCAACAAAACGGCCGTTACCATTTGTCCGATTCGGCCGATATTCAAATCGCGGCTCCAAGCAACACGCGAAAGAATGGTTAACGATCCAGTTTCGGTTTCATTTCAACGCTTTCTTGTCGGCCTGAACGCATTATATGAAAACTTTGTAAATAATTAACTATTGTCGGGATTTTACATAGGAATCAAGAATTTTCGAATAATAAAAAAATGTACTAAAAGTATTACACAATATCTTTATAGCTCTTAAATAACCGTTAATGATTTTTAAACTGAAAGCAAAAAATGTGATAGAACAATAAATGAGAAAATTATATCGAACTTACGAAACTATATTCTGATATCTAATTTACATAGCAACCCTGAAAAAATTATATCACAGGTTCAATTAAAAAGCAATAAAATCAAAATGTTGTCTAGCAAATTATAGATCATCAGGGAAAACGACCTAAACGTCCTGACTCACTGAAATGGTGATTTCGATTAAATAGGGCGACCTTGTGGCGCTTTGTAATCATCACGAATAAAAATGACGGTTTACAACACTGTCATCAACATTATTTTGATGACCACTAAAATTATTTTGTTTCCGAAACAGAAAGGAGGTTTACCTAAGCTTTCGGGACCCTCCATTCAACTATATATATATATATATATATATATATATATATATATATATACATATATATATATATATATATATATATATATATATGCATATATATACTAGAATGTATATTCCGTAAGCATCTTTAAGGAATTTTAATTAGATTGCAGTGGAAATCCTGAAGTTGTTTAATCAGTGACGAGTCTGCGGTTTTTTTATGCGAGCTTTTATTTTAAAATGTATTTAAATATAGAGCAAATGCTATTGCGTAATGGGCTTTAAAGTGGTTTTAACGACACGAACTGACGATTATTTTATGTTTGACATGTTAATAATATGTCGTGGACTTATCGGGTTTAAATAAAAATTGTTCACTCTGCAAGATTAGTAATTATGAAAATTTTGCCTGTGTGTTACTGATAAGTAACGTTACCTTTATAAGTTTGAGTTCGTTCAGTAGCAGGAAACTGAAAATTTCTCTGATAATCTAGTAAAACAATAAGTATAATGAATCGACAAAAAGAAACTTTAAATAAAATTGATTAATATTTATAAGTTTATAAAAATATGAAAATATATATATACATTTCATTAATTAAATTATTAAATGTTTTTAGGAACCGTGAATATTTTGTATTTATTCTATTTGCTAAAATAACTTCCACGGTCCTCAGCATTAAGCCTACCGACTGGCGAGTGACCAACTTTAGAAATTATCCCAGAAGACATCCGGCCTTACCCACCCTGGTTACGGGCGTGACTGGGATCATTTTCCTTGTCGGATTTTATACTCTTGCCTAGAATGTTCATAAATTTTAAATAATCACAAACATAAATTTACGACCATGCCCCAGCAGGATTCGAACCCGCGGCTTTCGCAACAGTAGGAGGACCGTCCCATCGCCTTTACCACTGCGCCACCAAGCCGACTTAATATCTTATTGTTTCCTCAAATCTATATTATTTAAATACTATTTGTAATATATATATATATATATATATATATATATATATAAGTATTTTTAATGCTTGAAATAATAAATTATTTTTGAACTAGTACTAACATTTACTAGATAAAATATATTTTTATTTTTTTAAACTGATTATTTGAAAATTTTAAATACTAGATGTTAATATAATAGGTTTGGTCGACTTAGTTGGAGCAGAAGTAAGGCAACGGGTAAGGAACGATCCTCCTACTGTTGCGATAGTCGAAAATTATTATCCTGCTGGGTATAGTTGAAAATTTATAATTGTGACTATTAATAAAAAAAGCAAAATCTTATAAGGAAGGTCACCCTAGACACACCAGTATTCAGGCTGGAGAAGACCGGATGTCTTCTGCAAGAACTGTACTTCGGAGCCCTCATTAAGCAGTTGACTAAGTTCACCTAAACCCTAATTGGTATAATAAAGACTCTAAAATATAATTTAAAAAAAATCTAAAATATGGCGATGATGGGAATATATCGATTTGCTAAATTTATATATTTGGATGGTTTGGAATGGCTGGTTAGATGTTACAGTTTTCATAGCTTGTTACAATTAAATAAATTTAAAAATAAATAGGCCAACTGGATAACTTAAATTGATGTAAATTAATTCATATTTTCGAGGTTGTTTTTTCTTCGATTATTTGAACATGCACTTATTTATAGAGTTTTTAGTAACTTGTTCTTATCTTTACGGACAATATAGATATACCGTACCGAAAAGAAAATATTAATTGGGCAGCATGTGTCCATCTCAACAAGTGGTAATCAGAGGGTCCTTTCTTTGAGTCTTTCCCATCATGTTTGAAACTAGTTGATTCATAAACTACTAAGCTGCCTGAAGGTGTTTCTTGAAAGATTTACCAAAGTCTTCCTCCATTTTATTCCACCAGGTATTTCTTTGTCATTGACGTGAAAATCACTAAATTAAATCCTAAAAAACCAAAAATGACAATTGGGATATGAAGGAACAGCAACATCATAAGTTTATAAAAGTGCCTAGTGGACTTAATTTCCTCAAATCAAACAACAATAGAAATGATTTTCGAAATTGAAATTTTAAATATTCGATGATTATGAATAACTATATAATATACTGAATAACTCAATAATGCTAAATAGAAAACTGTAAAACAACAGTAGAGAAATATCAAAACCGCCTGATTTAATAGTTAGCTATACGTATGGCTGATCAAAATATATGCAAGTATACGATACATAATAATATCTAGTAACTCGACTTATAATATTATATGAATTAATTAATTATATAAATGAATACAGTCTCCAATACGTTAATATTAACTTTGACAAATTCCTCATCCGGTCATTTTCAGCCTCTGTTGTTTCGTTATTAAATCCGTAATCGTTCGACAAGCAAACGAACAGTTTGAACTAGATAATGAGAACGTTAGAAGGCACGTAAACTATTTATTAAACCGCCTACGCGAAGAAAAACACTTATAATTACATTCTGCACAATCGCAAAGCAGTTTGTAGACAGACTCACCGTGGTCGCTACCAGCAAAACGTGAAAAGCACATTAGCTGGGTGTATAATAATTAATAATTTGAACGATTTAGTACCGTTTTACGTTTTAACGATACATTGTTTAAAGTCGAACAACAAACCTCTGTTTAGTTATTAAAACGCGCCGAGCAATTTCTCGTTTTCTTTCGGAAACACTAATTGGCAGACAGATTGTTAGTTCTAAATGAAATAATATGGTTAAAATACCGTTAGTTTAAAAAAACAGTGTTGTTCGCTTTTGTTTTTCAGCTTGTTAACGTTATGATATAATGAGCCAGCTAGGTGAATTTATTTTTTAAAGAACATAACATGTAACAGTATGCTATTTGATCGGTTTGTGACACTACTTTTAATTAAATTTTTCTAAATCTGTTTTATTGTTGTCCTTTCCCATATATATTTCTAACAGTAAAATACTAATTCTATCTCTTAGGAACATTAAACAAAATTATTGAGCTCTTGTTTATACAAACTAGTTTTTTGCAGTAATAATGTTTAACCTATTGTTAATTAAATATGAAAAGATCAAACAAATCGCACCTGTAAATTTAATCCAAAGTTATTAAAATATCAGTAATTAATTTGTTAAGGTATAATAATACTGTGCTATTTAATCTTTTTGCGGAAATATTATATATATATATATATATATATATATATATATATATATATATTTATAACATTAAATATAGTAAATCTAAATCTGCTTATTTGGATTTCATATAAAACAAAATAATTGTCCATACTAGTAATAAACTACCTGCTCATACATAGTAATTTTTTTCAGTAAGAAAGTCTAACATTGTTATTTATGAAGAAAAAGCGTCAAAACAATAGCAAAAGTTATAAAATTAATGCAAAATTACTAGAAACATGTGCATTCTATAACTATGCGTTTATATTTATATTTATATTTATAAAGAATAGAAACCTACGTTTTACGTGCTAAGGTAATAAATTTACCGAAATTAATTATTGTATAAATAAAAATTAGAGAAAAAAAATTGTTATATACAAAATTAACTTCAATTCCAAGCCATAATATGTCTTACATTTTGAATTATGGTCTCTCCATATTTTTATGTGAGAGAGAATTTAGTAATCATAAAACTAATGGATCTTAACAAGATAGTTATATTCGGATTTGAAAAATAAATTCAAAATTCAAACTTCGTTGAACAAACTTGGACAGTTGAGCATAAAGAACACACTTTGGGCTATAAAGATAGCGGCTGTTTATGATTATGGTTGAATCATAAATATTAAATGTTATAATATAAATTAAAATAATATGGGACTAAAATGTGGAAATAAAACAAAAATAATTTACGAAATATTTTTCAAATGTCCAAAATCAGTAGAAGGTTATCGCATGAATAAACTGAATGTTGTACAATGTTGTTAATATTATTGTTGTATGTATGTCAACCGGGTTCACAATTCTCAATACTGATTCAGGATTACTATTAGCAAGTACACAATTGATCAATATACCCA
This sequence comes from Rhynchophorus ferrugineus, assembly GCF_030347505.1. NCBI lineage: Eukaryota > Metazoa > Arthropoda > Insecta > Coleoptera > Curculionidae > Rhynchophorus > Rhynchophorus ferrugineus. The sequence continues at coordinate 52,974,324 of NW_027472581.1, read as the reverse complement.
AATTTAAATATGTTTTTGTTACCAAATGAGGTAATTACAGCCTGTTTTAAAAATTTTCAAATTTAATTATGAAAGGTGAAATTTTAATATGTAGTTGAGGTGGAGCTCCATGGTTTTATTGAACATCCAAGTAGCTACAAATAAAAGACAAAACATACAGAAATAAAATAAATACAGAAAACACCTTAATTATTAATTAATAATATAATTCTAGTAGCTTATAATAATATATTTCAAGCATTTTTACATGCTTACCTTGCATATCTGTTATACCCTTGTACTTGTAGTAAAGAACAATTAGTTATATGTTTACAACTACCTTAACAAATGTCTTAAAAATTTTATAAACAATTTTTGAAAAACAATTTGCTGATACGCCTCTGTACCTATACCGCTTAGCCAACACACAAAGCTTGTTTCCAATTAAAATTTTTGCATTCGACTGATATTAAGTGGAAACTGTTTAATATGTCCATTTAACACTTCTCGCTTGTGAATAAAAAAATGAATTAACCGTCATACGAAGCTGGTGGAATATTACGGCCAATAATAACAATTTACATTTAATAATTTTAATAAGGTGAAATTAGCATAAACGAAGAAAAACAACCATTAAGATTATGGTGTTAAGTGTTAATCGAAAAGGTGGCTTCAAGAAAAAATATATCTGTTTTTATGGCGTATGTATACTTTTATTACATAACGTTGGTATTTCTATTAATCTTGGAGATAATTATTCACTGATGATAATTTTAAGAATTGGAATACTGTAGTTAAGAATATTTACTAATTAAACATGTTCTCTAATTAGTTAAATTCTATATAATTGCAATGAATTGTTTAATTATAATGAATGACATTCTGAGTTTTCCATTTATTCATTTTCCAATTTTGTTGAATGTTGAATTTCTAATTTGTCCCCAACAGCACTTCATGTATTGAACATAAAGAAACTCTAGTGGTGTTTTATTAGTTAATATTAGGTTATGTTCCAAGGTTATTTATTAAATATATGGTAAGAGTTACTTTTAATAATAAATAAATTGAACTTTACCATATATTAATGTCATAGTATCAATGAAATATTATGAAAAATGTCTCCTTAATTATGCTAATACCACAACGGTTATAGTATTTTCAAAATATTTTTAAGTACAAAGAAAATGTCCACTAATGAATTAGAAAGATTGAAATGTATTAAAAATAAATTTATCCGATTATTTGTACTATTTTGTTATTATTTCCAAATTCTTCTAAATATTTCAAATGCTTTTAATAATTATGCTTTACAGATCATTTATTATGTTGAGTATTTATTCGAAACAGTGTGAATTGAATAAAATTACAATCATATGCATATAGACACACATATACGCATACACAGGGCCTCATTTGAACATACTTACATTAACTCTATACCAAGTTATCGAACTTCTTTTATCACTTTTCGGATGATACATAATTTTCTCGATGACATTTTGATTTTATTTCTTTTTAATAGACGCGCTGATACCTAGGATAGCATTCTTACACCATTTATCTCATAATTCTTATGTAAATCAATGTTTAGGCAGGTTTTTTTACAGCTGGATATTTTTAAATGTAAAATTTATTCAGAGATGAACGCTACGACAAGGTGATATCCTTTTCTAACGATACCTTTTTGGTAATTGGTTTGTTAAAAATCTGTTTTTTTCAGTATCAACTAAATATATTATTTATGGTAAAAAAAAAGTTAGTAAATATAAATGAAATTTATAAATTTTTATAGTCTTTAATTATAAAATTGGTTAAATCATTTTTGGTTTACATGCCATAATATTTGTAGTAAAATAACTGTTTTAAAGTTGATGTAGTTAAGATGTAGCCATATTAATCAAGACCTAGTCATTAACTTTGGCTGGATTGTATTTTGAATATACGGAATTGCGAAATTTTCTGCTAATTCTCAAATGTCTCCAATTTCTGGGTAGAAAAATTATTGTAATTTAATGAAGTTGACTTGGAAAACTGTCTTTTGTGTTAATACGACTAGGCCTAGTATTGTTGAATATCTCTAAGTATATTCATATTATTATTCTAATCACTTTGATATGGAGTATTTGGTTATGGTTGGATTGAAAGCTCTGGAATAGTAGGCACAATTTTTAATGCAGTCATAGAGAAAAACGATTCGAAAAATATTCTTCTCCAAAATTATCAGTCATAGCCTGGGTCCTTGTTTTCTTTACGCAATTACACTGGACTATTCTTCACACTTATATCACAATTTTTTTAATAATTTGCAGAAGTATTATTGAAAGTATTGTGTATAACAATCCTAATAATAAGGTATAAATCTATGGTAGAATTATTGCTGAGCAATTATTAATCACCGCACATCTACATATAAACAGCAGTACTTGAGAATTATCTCATATCGTTTACTTTAATACTTCTCTAAAATTTATCGCGAGTATCGAGTTTTATCGCTTCTGGTGTTTTCGTCGAATTCGCTACACCTTATCAGGAATCAGACATGGATATTTAGATCTACATCTATGTTCTGATATGCCAAGAGAGATGCAAATTCTATTAAACGGGAATTTACCACTTGAAAAGCCCGCTTTTAGGGATCATCACATTTCTTTTAGTTACTGAGGTAATACAACGGTCCTCTTTATTGAACGTTATTTATCATTTTGTTTATTTTCAGAGCAGAATGCACTGGAAAAGGCTTATACAGAATAGGCTTTACTAAAAACACATGCATATGAGTGGTTTATTATATTTAAATATAAAATAGATGTGTACAAAAATTTTTCTTGCTTTGATAAATGTCCTTAACTGAAGTTAACATCGTAAAAAATGCACGGAGTTGTGCAAGAGAACTTGTTTTACAATTCTAAATATTTTTATTACAAAGGAAATTATTTTGAAATAAGCATACAACAAACTTGAATAAAATAAGCACCATGAAGCAATGACTTTATCCACCCGATATGACTTCAGGCTAATTTTTTTGTTTATCCTAAACTCAAATTGCCACATCAAACGCCCATTTTATATGGATAAAAGACATTGCAGATAACTCATAACCAGAATATATGTTCATGAACTCCGGAAAAATGTGTTTAAAATATTGACAATAGGTTTATTTATTATCATAAGAACATTATTTTGATATAAGCGTACAATAAATTTGAAAAACTGAGCACCATCAACAATGACCTTATTCACCTGATATAACATCGACCTACTTTTTGGTTTATCCGAAACTCAAATTATTACTTTGAGAGGCCCATTTTGTATCAATAAAATACATTAAAGAGAAATTCTAGCCAGAGTTTAATGGATTCCGGAAAATATGTTTCAAAATGTTATTGAAAACGATTGAATTATTTCTTTTCATACGAACATTAAATTTAAATAAGCATAATTAAGGAATAAAAATAAATTATAATTTTTGAATATTTAGGTGTTATTTATACAGAATGTATGGAATTAATGATGTTGGTTAATTGATTTGAGAATCTGCATCGTTTACTAAAAGTTATCATGGCAATAAAATAATTAAAACTTTATATATGTATATATATCACGACGCCCCTGGCAGCCCTCTAAAAGTTAATAGCGAGCAAACGTAGCTATCAAAGTCACTAACAGCTAAATCGGTTAAGTAGATTATATAAAGAACTGCTTTGTGTATTTTTCAGCGAGCTGAAAGGTACGACGCGATACTTAATCCCGTCAGAATAGTTGACGTTTTAAATCAAATCCCACCGTCTCTCGCCCCTTAAGGAAGTAGCTCGAAAATCGACTACCGGTTATGAGAAAAGGGAAAAAAATAATTTTCTCGAGCATTGTGCATCGGCCGATTCGAGTTTTCGGGTTGACAGTGTCCGTCGCTGATCTCTTAATACGATAACTGTTCGTGGTGCCTGTTTGGAGGCAACATACTTCTATGGTTTTGCCGTCGACGTGTTAAGTCGTTTGTAGACCGAGTTAATTCTTTCATTCACGCATTTTTACACTGTATATATTAAAATGATCGTCTAGATCGTCAATATGATAAACGGTGATATCTTGTCTGTTATATAATCAGATTTGGATGATTTTTATATTCAAGTCCTCTAACAATCAATAAAAGGTTCTTATGGAAAGAAAAATTAAGAAAGTTTCACAGAAAACAGGAAAATTTAATAAAATTTAATGAATATTTAAATGCATTTGGTAGTTTGACAGTGACAGTTTAACAAATGTTTAACAGTAGTATCAGTCGGCATACATCATTAAAAAAAAGAACGTGTTAACACCTTCTGACAGCTCGTCCTGTTTAGAATTTGCTCAGTTTTTGTTCATCGAAGTTGGTTAATCACAATCGCGCCTTATATCAAAAGTTTGATTTAATATCAATTTTTAGTAAGTTTTGATTAACACGTGGTGTATATGATTATACAGGAAACATTAAACATTCTTCTATTTCCTGTATATGGTCTAGTAGCTGTATTGCTTCCCCGTCGCTGTGATAGCTGAGACCTTATTTTATATTTTAAGACGAAATCTGGGATCGCTACGTAGATCTATTTGATTTCGAGGTCATCGTGCGTCTCTTCGTTGGTTACGTTGCGATAAGCATTGGTAATTAATCGTAGAACTTTATGTTGAATACGTTGATTACTAGTTAGTTTTATGTCTTAGTGCAACCTCATATTTGCACCCAGAGGTCCAAATTGGCTTTATGATTGACTGATAAACCAATTTCGTTGATTTTAGGTCAAGTTGAGAGTATCTTAGATACTAACAAGTACAGTTAACTTAACTTTGCAGTAAGCTTAACTTTGAGTCTAATCCACCCTGCCTAACTATGACGACTAACATGATGTTTCCAATTTAACCTACAATCGAGATGTATTCCGAGGTATTTAGCTAAGTCTGTTTGAGGATCCGTCAAGTGATATAATTGACAGATCTCGACCTATTAAGCCGTATTTTCCAGTCTCTAGTACATTTGTAGATCCTATTGACCGCTAATTTTTTTTAAAGAATCGAAATGAATTAAGTAGAATTTTGCACTTAAAGCCCGTCGAGCTGCATTCAATTATAATGCGACAATTGATTACATTTCACAGCAAATTGTTGCTATTGTATCAATGAGTTTTATTAGTGTCCATACTCTATGGCAGTTTGAGTGCTGAATAAGCTATTCGACGGGCGTATTTGATACCTGGTTAAGTAAGTGCTGCAAAGGAATTGTAATTCCATTTTGTGATAAAATCACGCGCTAAATGCAATGGCATTAAAAAAAATTCCGGTTACGCCAGGAGCGTCTAAGTCATTTTTCGCCAGTTCCATAATTAACTGCTCTCATGAGCGTATATTTAAAAAAGCCAACATTTCTTTGAACCGTGTCTCAACTCTTAATTAAGTACGTTGTGCATTGGGCGCAGTCATTCCTAATTGTATTAAAATTTTCTTTGTAAGCACCAAGTTTTTGTCATCGATCAAAATTAATATTTTTTGGTGAATTTCTTCGTTCAAAAGATAGAAAATCATCATGGTTCTTTATTTACTCGCCATAAGACAAAACTTACAATGTTGTGCATGAAAAAGCATTACAAAAAACACTGTTTTTGAAATATTAAAAAATTAATTAATGCTGTTTAAGTTGAATATTCATAGGTCACACAGGACAACGCTTATTCAACGTATTTTTATGTAACAAGGCTGTTTAATTTATTAAAAAAAAAACCTTGACTATATTTCATAATATGTGCAATTTTTGAATAAATAATGTTTCCTGATGGTGATTACTATAATACTTCAACACCCTATAACCATTTATAACAAAATACAACAATAAAGCAAGAAACCTTAAGTTGCGGACGGATTAAATAAAATATTAACGAGCGGGGAAAGATCGCCTTTAAGGTTATTCCATCGCGTGATATGACGTTCCATTATAAACTCCATCAAATATTAACGGTTCTAATAGTAGGCTGTTGTCCATATGTTGATCTAAATAATTGTGAACGGCAATAATCAAATCTTGAATAAATAACGATTTTTTGATTTGTCGATTGTTTGTTTCATCACGGATATTTATTGGTTCCATTTTTAGATAATTATTTTCTCACTTATATTAATATCTTCACTGTATTGTATAATCTTTTAAACAACAGTATTATATCACAAATATAATTTAGTTAATTTATTTTTAAGTGTTAATTCTTCAACGAGTTTTGAATGTGAGAATATCTCATCTTGTTGGGCATTGTGCACTTTTTGCTCATTATGGAACAATATGACTGTTACATGACAGTTCGAATGTTTATCGAAGTTCCATGTCACATCATTAAATATGAGAATCAAGTGTTGTGTCTTTAATGATTGTTAATGTATTAAAATTTTAAGTATGTACTCAATAGACAGTGTCTATAGATACAAACTGTATCTATACTACATATAACATTTAAACTTAAGTTATATTATTGCTTCTGTTATATATAAGAGAATGTTATAAATTATTTATAGGTGTCTGCAGGAATTGAAACATTTTATATTATATATAAAACTGTTAGATTAGAAATAAAAGTTTAAGTTGGTTAAATCATATTTAAAATATTTTACAAATAAATTAAAGGTGCCTGCATATATTTTATTTATAATATAATTGAAAAGATTGACAATAAAATATTTTATATCATTTGAAACTGTTAGTTTAATAGGTGTCAAATATATATCATATTGGTATATTTAATGTTTGTTATAAAAAAAAACAGGAAATTTGATAAGGGCGGGAGTTTAATTTTTGCTTAGAATCATAATAACGTTTTGTGAAGCATTTATTACCTTATTAATATATTGTTTATTACTATTTTAAGTAATATTTTTGCTGCTCTTATTTTTAAATAAGATATAATTTATTTAGAGAGCATTTATTAATGAAACTTACCATTAGAACATATACTAGACGTATCCGGATGTCCTGAACTGTCTGTGTCGCTATCATGGATAGGATTGGAGTGGAGCGAAAGGTCTCTTGGACCGGGACTGGGCGATCGGCCCCTTATTAGAGCAGCGGCGGTTGCAGCACCGTCTGCAGGCCCGCTCAGGATATCGGTGATCATAAAACGAGACCTGGTGGAAGCGGTCTGCGGCATTGCCCTCGATTCGTCTTGCACGGTCATGCCAGACGCCGTACTAGACACTTTTTCCCCGATACCCAACACTTTGTCCACGTTCAGGGCCGTCAAAGCAACGACATAAAAATGCAGTTCACCGAATCACCACCGTATGAAACGCACTAGGTATGCACAGGTTCTTTTCGGTAACTCGTCGACGCTGGTAAAATTCTTGTTCAGGTTACACGGCGTACACCAGGTCGCCCTAAGCACTCTACCAGAGGTAAGATACTAAACTAACTGGAAACCGTGGATCGTCAGGTCCGACTGGCTGTAAATCAGCCATGTTGTCTTCCCCTCTCGAGGGATTGCCCCTACCATCCGGAAACTACCAATCCCGGCCGAGCGACGACGATTCCTCGACCAATAACGACAGCGAGGCGTCTCCCGACTGCTTTCTTGTATTTATTTTATGGGCTGGACCTGGGATGAGATTTTATTAGATTGAATATTTAGGAAAACAGTTTTATGCTCTAAAGTACTTCTATTGGTTATGTAATAAAGCCATATAGTCGACAGGAATGAGCTGCGCTATTAGTTCTGTTCTATTAGGTTTTGCGCGTTTTCTTTGTTCCCCTTTGAACGTAGAAAATTACAACGAGCCGGTACGGGTGTGATTTTATTTAATTAGGCCGATCGTAATTTGTTATGGACGATGATGGTGCACTATTGTGTTCGTCTAAAATCCATCATTCCTCTCTCAACAATTCCAGTTCAATTATAGCGGATTCTTGGTTGCTAACTGACAGATGAGTTCCTGGTGGGTGTGGACTAAGAAAGTTCAGTTACAGGAACACTCAAGTATACATTTTTAACTGTGACTATTTTCGTTCTCCTTATTCTGCTCTAATAATAAATCGAAAAAGATGAAAGTGTAAGAAGGCTATTATTTAGTCTTCTAGCAATTATTCAAATGCAGCTGTCCTTTATATCTGACTATATAACGTCATTTTTCGTATCCGGATCTATTAATAATTTTTACAACTTCATTCTGATAACGTTACATGTGATGGAATCTTTTTCCACTCGAGGACTATCAAACTTATAATCACATATTATTGTTTCATTCACAAGCAGATTATATAATATTTTATATATACATGTATTAAGTGCTTGCATATATTTTGATCAGTGATATATATTGTTGAGGATACGAGTGTATCATGTAACTTTTAAGTTCAATGGTTCTGAATTTTATTGATATAAAATGACAGTTTAGTATTATCAAGTTATGTAGTATATACCGAAGCTAATCATGGAAGGAATTGTATTTTCGATGTTTAGTACTTTAGTTTTTTGATTCGAAGACATTTGTTGCCGAAGTCCATAACACATTTTGAAAAGCGGGTTTGGATTCAACGCTTTCGGAAATGACCATTTTGGTTGCATTGACAAATAATGAATTGGAGGACTAAAAAGTTTGGGGAAGGGTTGTTGAGCAGGTAAAAAAGAACATTTTTCTGTAGCATATAATGACTGGCAATGCAAAATACATCTACTACGATAATCTTAAGTGCAAAATGTCATGGGTTAATTCAGAAGAGCTATCCGCATCGACAACAAAGCAACCTATTCGTGGCCAAATCTTTCTTGTAGTATATGAATTCACTTGACACCTATGAATGCTAATTGAACAAATTGATGGACGTGTTGTTGCAAAATAGCCAAACAGTAGAGTGTAACAGATGCAAAGTGACCTCACTATAAATGTAATAGTAGTCAACGATACACTGTTGCAGCTCGAATGCAAATTTCTGCCGCATTGGATATATTCATCAATATATATTGGTTATATACCGCAATATTCATCAGAAATGGCTTTTCTCGATTAGCACTTATTCAGATGGATGCATCCGAAGCTATCTTCGGAGTTAGTCTAAAAAAGGCCCCCAAATCAACATCATTCCTTTGATAGGTTATTGTCGAACAGCTAAAGAGGTAGGAGCATTTGTAGAAAGTGACGGAAAATATTTTGATTAATATATATTGGGCTCAATAAATGGAGGCTTCTAAAGTGAGAAATGTATCACAATATATTCAAGCACATATGAAATGCCATAAGGAAAGCACAAGGATTTTTACTTTTCATTATTCACTTTCAATCAGTCTCAATTATCAGTACTATAATATAAGGTTATATAATAAATTCGTGAAGTCCTCTCAATTTGTCAGAACTAGAACTAAATATTCGACGCCAAATCAACTTTCATAAGAATACAACTAATACTAATTGGATATTTTAAAGACCTAACAGTTGTGTGCTCTAGGTCTTTGATCATTATACTTGCCTGATTTGAAGACTTGGAGTACCATTATGATGTTAAATCAAAATAAGAGGCTAGAGAGCAGTGTAAACTTAGCTCTTCATCTCAAATTTACATGACTACATAATAATCAGTTTTTTGAGATGTAAACATACACAGCTCAGTTTAAAAATCCATCGGTAAATTCAATATTTTAAAATACGAATTGTTTCATCAATCCAGCTGATTTGACAGATTTAGCTCCCTCAGACTTTTGATATTTTCTATGCCTCTATAAATTGTGTCATTAAATGAAGAGGTAATAAGTAATTCATAATGCCATAAAAAGTAATTCGAAACCTTACTACCCTTTCGAAATATTACTACAGTAAATAGATTTATGAATTGGAAGACAGTTGGAATGAATGTATTGGAGTTGGGCCATTCTAAATCCAAATCAATACATGCTATATAATCTTTTATAATACAGATAATGCTATTTTACAGCTTATTAATTTAAATACAGACAAAAACCTATTAAGTAATAAATTTAACAATCATGTAAATTAATTCATTACTTAGCAATATCTTTATATTATTAATTAGAAATAAATACATAAGTGTACAATGTAAAAACGGACATTATTAATACAAACTTTATGCTCTTATATGTTTTTATAGAATTTCATTTGGAAAATCTCGAAAATGTCATACTAAAATAGTCATCAAATATTTTAACAATTGAATCGTTATAGCAAGATGAATATTTATCCAATATAAAGTAGATAATAGGTTAATTCGATATCACTATATAATTATGCATCTCTAGGCAAATATTTTTAAGATTATTGATACAGCTGGTTTGCAGTGTAGTTAGCATTATACATTCGGACTGAAAACAATTCCCAAGAAATGTACTAGGTCTCATTGCATCGTATAAAATGTGTGGTAGGGTCACTATGGTGTGGGTTTAATTCCTTTAAGCATGTGTCTTAAATCATTTTTCAAAGGAAATTTTTAAAATGCAAAAAAAATATTATTTCAATAATAACACACGCTTTTGCTTTAAAATTAACTAATAAAAAAGTCTGTAATAATGAAACCAATTAATTTTTGTATTTTTTTATGAGATGAGTTTAGTGCTTAGCCTGAAGGCCACAAGCTAATGAACGGGTCAATAAATATATATTTTTATTAAAATAATTGCAATCATTCTTAAATAACTTATATACATAGTATCACTAACGAAATTGAAATGTAAGGGCTGTATATTAAGTATTATATGAGGGTTTCGTATCTTATCAGCTGTTGGTGTCTCCTTGAAATTTAAATATAAAAATAGCAGCACAAAAATAGCAATTCCATATTTTAAAAATACCATAAAATACAATTAATATAATTTAACGTTCAAGCAATTTAACTGATAATTTGGTATCAATAGTTTTAGGGCGTAGGTAATTCTATATGTCCGATTAAATCTAATGTAACATCCGTCTATGGTTCAGAGCCTAAGTTAAATAAGTGAATAACGTTAAACACTAGCACGTTTCTAATTTAAAATAATTACTTTTAATGCCGGTCGAAAAAAAACAGCCGAAATATTTTTTATATACAATTAATATTATTTTCTGTAACAGTAACAGTTGATCTTTTTATGTGGTAACACACAAATTTACTTTCAATTAATTTCATTTTGAACTGTGAGCATAATGCGGAACGAGGTCCTGTTAGTAAATGTTTTTATACGAGCTAATTGTGAACTATGGTTGGTAATACCGTCATGCATACGTTAATTTCGAAAAATTGTTTGTATAGAGTAAATATTTTTTACTCCGCCGAAAAGTTTATTGTATTGATTGGATTATAAATTGTTTTGTATTGATTTAATTTATATAGTTTGATATTAATATTACTATGTATAATATAATAATAAAGCTTAATTTATTTAATATGTTATTATTTATTATTTCATAGCTTATTTAGTTTATTTAATGAGTTCTTAATTATTAACTTTTAAGATAAAACATTATAATAGAGAAATTGTTAAACTTAGATTAAAAATGATTAAATCAACGTTCAATTGTCTTTAATAATAAGGAAATACATTTGGTATAAGGGAAACAAAATATTGATAGTAAATTAGAGGAGGTAAGATTCGGAGCAAATATACTGTTTTCTACAGCTGATGTAATATATGGATCTTATTTTCATGTAGTTTTTAATGTATTACCAATTATTTAAATACACTTTTCCTACTACGATTTGTATTTTTTTAAATACTGTAACCAATCACATTCTGCCATCATAATCTTCACTTTCTGATGAATTGCATTCACTTATGCTGAGAAAAGAAGAAGAGTGCAACATTATTCAAGTTTATTTCCTTGGGATATCGCTTCGTGTTGTCACCTTAAAATAATATGAAGAAATAATGTGTTATTTATTTTTACAATTGTCTGATAACTAAATCCTGCAACTTACGTAAACTAATGATCCAGAGAAATTTACTATGAAACAATAATGATGCCAATGATATTTTGAATGAAAATATTGGTGAGCCAAAAGTAAACTCGGTAAAAAGATCCCAAAATATATATTAAAATGGTTACATTTTAAGATGAACATTTTGTGAAGATTAAAACTCTCCATACAAATTAAATTTAAGTTTGTACTAATATAAGTAAAGAGCACAATATAATATAAAGTAGTTAACGGTGTAAAATATTCTGAAAACTGGAACCAACATTAGGAAATCTGAAAATTAAATTTCAACAATTTAACTTATATTAACTAATATTAGTTTTAGTGCTACATGTATAAACTCTTTGAATAAAAAAATATTTAAATCACACCGAAATACTACAAAATTCGAAGAATAAATGTAACTAGGGTTTATCTGGACTGGGCCTACTGCGTAACATGGGATCCAAACCATTAAGCCTACCGACTGGCTAGTCATCATCCAAAAAGACAACCAGTCAGTCTTGCCTTTTGGACTACCACAATTATCAACATTTCCAAACATAAATTCACGACAATATCATTTCATCTTGATAGTCACAAAGTAAATGACAGTATAAAAAAGAAGTCCTTAAAGGCATATTTTAATATAACTTTTTACGCAAAATCTATTCATACAAATGCACAAATGCGTTCATTAACAAAAAGTTATTGTAGTTAATATGGACAGTAGGACAGAATACCAGCTAAAACCTACCTATTAATTGGGTACTAATGCGTTTTTAATAGATTTGTTTCTATTGCGTATTAGATTAGGAACGAAACCCAGTTTAATGCGCGACCGAAAATGAAAAGTTTTGTTAATTTTTATGGTGGCTGACCGCGTACGTTTATCGCAATCTAAGCAGGATATCCTAAATGGTTCGTTTTTCCCAATGGTTGGTGTTTGTAAGGCCGAAGGCGAGAGTCCGACGCGGCCCCATTGTGAGCTGCCTTATCTCGATTATCAACAGCTCTATCCCCCTTCGGACAGCACCGACTAATTCATGGACTGGCCAGTTTAACGATAATGCGTCGCTTGGTGTGAACGCGGTGTAAATTAACCTGGAAATATCAGTGGCGTATCTGGATCATTAAATAAAATAAAATATAAGATCTGATAATATCAGTTCTGAAGAGTTTATTGTGTATCTATAAAAAAAAATTATCAACGAATGATAATGAATAATGCATGTGTGTTATTTGATTTTCTATTATACGAGTGACTTCTAGTTAGATTTAGTATTATTATAAAGCATAAAGTGAAGTAATAACATTATATATGTTGCCTTCAACAAGAACTAGCCGCATAAAAAATATATTTATAAAAATTATAGGAATATATGTTATATCGCGCAATTAATATGAAGCAATTGATTGTATTAAAACTGAATGGTGTAGAAAGTGGAATGTGGAGGGGGGTTTGGTATATTTTATGATCGACTTGGTCCGTCAGTGTCGTCTTGTATCGGCGTTCATAAATTCGCCATTTTTTTCCTTAAATTAAAATATTATTTTAAAGTAGTAAATAATACAACGCTTCACACATCATAACTGCCATAGTCGGTAGGACTACGGAGATTATAAGGCTATTCTCTTTTGAATTTATTCAAATAACAGGATTTACATTAATTATCAAGAAAAGAAGACAAATTGCGTTGGATTGTCAATCGTTCTGCAGTTACTCCAAGCGTTTCTTGATATAGTTGGAGAAGTTCGGGTAGAAATATCGGAGTTAAAGCTGAAACGTCACAAAAGGAGGATTAAATAAATATGCCGAAAGATCCCTAGTAATAAACTATTCCAATTGGTATTCAAGCTTTGAAAAACACTCCTAGTTCATGGTTGCCGACACAAGCATTCCACTTCAGGGTACAAGGAGGACATAAGTTGGTGTGGACTCACATAGTCTACTAAAATGCAGACATAAGTTTGTAGTTCCTGTTGTATGGCAACCAAAGACAAACTGCAGTAGTTCAGATTATTATCTGTAGATTATTGGAATTGGGAATTATCAGAATATGGGAAACCATTTAGAAAATGTATTTATGTTAAGTATTTATATTATATAATTATTAATTGTTTATGTTGTAAGTAAGGTATTTATGTTTTATATAAGTATTTATGTTATGAGTGAAATGTGTTGACGGATGAGGCGTCTAGAAAGGGGGTTTAGTTTGTGTTGTGATCGGTTTGGGCCTTCAAAGTTATTATAGTTCGCTATGTAACAAGTCGCCACTCGTTTGCTTAAAATAACATATCATTTCAATGCTTTCGTTACTTCAAACACATATCATAATTTATTTACTTTCTACTAGCATTATAATGAAAATTTATAAAATTAATCACAAAATATTTTCATAAACTTATTGAATTTAATTCAGGTTTTTCCTAATAGATGGCTTTAAGGTTTCAAAACTCAAAAAATATTTATTCAATAAAGCGTTTGAAAAGTAACAGAAAACATTTTGGATATAAATGTAGCGTCACTCGTTAGCTTAGTCAAAAGTTATTACGCTTTAAAAAACAGACATACAAGAAGGTCACTAACACAGGAAAAGGAAAAGGTGCAAACCCATAGAAAATTCTTTTATATACACATTTTATATATAATAAAACTGTTAATGATGTGAAGTTGGTAAAGCTTGGAGACGCAAAAGGGGCTTGTAAAAATTACTTGGGTCGGTTGTTTGACCAGAAATGTGTGATGGATTTATTGTTTTACATTATAAATAACTATCAAATATCATAATTAGTGTTATGTTATTATATGAATTAATTCGCTTAAAAACATGAAAATTTTCACCAGACCATTACAATAGTTATTTTTATTGCCGTTATTATTTTGAAAGGTTGGTGGTTGAACTGATTACTAACGGATTTCACTCTTAGAACTCAAAAATTACTCAATGCTGGAATACATGCACTGCAATCTATGAAGGATGCTTAGGCAATGATGCATACAGCATTAAAAATAAATATACTTTTTATGTTTTATATTAAAAATATTACTATTTTCTGATCGCATCAGTATGCATTCTCCTACACGCCACTGAATCATTCAATATCCATTTACCCACTTTGGGCAAATTGTACATAAGCAGTCATGCTTGACACCCGAAAAGGGCTTAATTTTACCATAATTGCTATAGTGACACCATCTGTTTCCTTTTCGCAACTGAGGCAGCGGTGGAGCTATCTGATTATAGACCTGGAAAGGGGAATGGGATTTAATTTCAAAATAATTGTTGTCCTTTTTGTATCCGACGCAAGTGAAACATGAATTTTCTCTTTTTTTAACTGAAAAAGCGCTACGTGTCTTCAAATAATCCCACGCATTAGCTTATGTTGTTATTATGAAATGTATAACGTATATAAATATTACTATTTTATAGACGGAAACGTTTTGCTTTGAAAAAGTAATTTATTAATTCTATTATTTTGTTATTTTAATACAAAAGTTAATCTTAATGTATAAAAATGTTTGTACTCTGTAATGTGCTTCATCTAACTACAATTGTATGTAAATTATTGTTGTGTTATTGACGTGTTATTGACCAAGTGATTGTAAAAACTATTTAGTTGTTTTTTACCACATCTTTTGTACTCCTCATCATATTTATTTGAAAACAAGGAGTAGTTTGAGTGCTGATTAATTTATTATTTGATTGGGTTCTCAACATGTGCAAAATCTAAAATTTCTTTACCTCATATTTTATATATTTTTGTATTCCATAGAAATGCACAGTATAATTGGACTACTTTGTTAAAAATTAATCACACCTTACATTGGATATGTTTAGGACAATCTTAATTTACAAATTAATTTGTTATTACTGTTCTGTTGAACTTGAATCAATGCACAAGAAAGAGAAGTACAGTATGCATTTTCCAAAAATCAGTGGTTACTAATAATGACATTCTGATGTCAGGTATTTTAGGTGTATTTATTTATATTGCAGCAAAGTTTATAATTTTAATATTGTCTGGGATTAATAATTATAGATATGATTGAGTGTTATATAAAGTTCCTTAGTTAGATATTGTTTATGCCCTGTAACTGTAGTTACTAAGTTGTTCAACAGGTTCGTCGAAATAAAGCAGAAGTTTCTGGAAACAAAAATAATATAACGGACTTATAGTTGTAAAATTGCACTTTCTCTAACGATCTCCCAATTTATAGATCTCACTCCTACAGAAATTAGTGAGATGAACATGTGAGCTACATTGATTCACACATTTTTGTATATATATGTTTAAAAACTAACCATTAGTTTAACATGTTACCATGGTAATTTGAGTTTACCATTATACCAGTTTGGAGATAATCTTATAATTTCAAATATTTTTTTTGAATTCCAACAAAATGACGTTAACAATATTGATATTTGAAAACAATCCCGCTTCAGAACCAAAAAGTCGAATTGATAACTTTTATTAGCTTTTTTTTTGTTTTTGTTTACTATTGTGGCGGTAGTCTGAAATCTCATCTACAAAGATTAATCATAGTTAGTGAATATTGCGTTGCGAATATTTGATGTTTCTTTAAAATTATCAAATGAACTTTAATTTATTCTGTATGTTCCTTATATATATATTTAAAAGTTTCCTTTTTACCAACCGGATTTTAAATTTTAATTAAATTAAATTTTAATTAAGTTCAAATGTTATGGGATTTTAATTTTTTTTCTAGAGATATTTACAATTACAATCACAAACATAAAGTACATCCATACCCTGCATGATTCGAACATGTGACTATCGCAGTTGCCATAACGAATGCGGTTACCATTGAGGTTATTGTTAGGTTCTTAAGAAAATAGAAAAATTAAATGACATAAAATTCTTAGTTCTACTATTGACATATAGATATTGTGGTTTTTGATGGCTGGCTGTTAACTCTACAAATTTAGAGAATTACCTAATAGAGTCTATTCAAAACAACAGCGAACCCACGTCATCTGAATTGACGACGCAATGTTGCCGCATCAACTTTGAATTTTAGTACATTTTGACTTTGACATGTGACAAAATTCTAATTTAAATAAAATAATTAAACAAGAATGTTATCTAATATGATTTATTTTAACATTACAGTAAATTTAATGCATATATTATCGAAGAACTTAAAACTACAATTAATCATACAGTCACAATAATTTATAAGTTAGAATTATCTTATTATATTTACATTGAACTTTTTTCCATACTAGTATAGATACAGTTCTAGGCGCTTTTTTATGTAGTGGTATCCCCCGAAGACCTAATCCATATAATTAACAATTGTATATCTGAGTAATGTATTTTACTTTCATTACAGAGCATGTTTACATTTTACGCTTAGTTCTTATCTCTTTTGGTGCAATGTTTCCTTGTACAGTCATTTTGTATTTTGTATAGTGTAGTCATTACTGTATTTCTCCACAATTTATTCTGCTACTACCTGTATACACATTTATTGATAAAACTAGATTTAATCACTGCCATTTGCCATATCTGCAAGACAGTTACTATAATTTCTCTCCTCATACATTTTAACCAAACGTTCATGTATATTCTAAAAAACAATACAGATGCACATAAAGTTTTAACATTCTATAACACAATTTCCTAGAGTTAAAGTATATTAATTATGTACTAACGTGGAGTTATTTCCTCTTTCATCACCCTGTCTTGGTAATTGTCAGCATTAAATCACAAACCAACATTCATAAAATTTTATTCAATCACTGTCACATTCAGAATCACTACTCAAATGAATAACTAAGCTGTTTACTTCCAATCTATCAAAAACTTGCTCACGATTCCACCATTTGCCAATTTCTTCTTCAATATCTCTTATCGAGCTCGTCCAATCCAAAGGTGTTATTGTCGATAATGCTTCTTTCCATAAATCCGGACAGTTCTGAATATCGAATATCCTTCTCGACTTGAAGGTCTATTGTAATAATTCTTTGCAATAGCCCATATCAACTGAATTGGATTAAATATGCAGTGATAGGGAGGAAGATGTAATGCTCTGCGCCCATAACGTTATGCAATCTGATCTACTATATATCTTATCTCAGGCTTATTTCTAAAAAAGTAAATTAAACATAATACAATTAGATATTTCTTTTATATTTTCTGAGTAACAAATTAAATAGTTCATTCTTTAACATGATTTATTCAAAATTTTACTTTTTAATCTTATTTTCTTTAAGTCATTCCTTAATTGCAGCCTTTGTTGATGCACTTGTTGGATTTTCTCCACCGGTGAACTGTATGTTATGGTGCATTGTCCGTAACAATAACTGATGGTTCCTCTAATTTCTTTAAAAGCTGATTTTCATACTACTGCAAAATCAAGTTAAGATTCATTTCTCCATCATAGTCACCCCTGTACTTAGAGGAAAACACTAATTTTGTACCAGGAATAAAACTATTCCTATTTCCAGCATGGATAACTATAAGTCTGCAATTAATTATTAATAAATGTTTTGACTAACAAAATCTATTTGACAGTTATTCCAACGTTTACCTTTTTCCATCAACTTTTGTTGTGTTTGTACTATATTTATTATCATCTTGACATACGTGACCCAATGTACCATTCTGAAATATCCATGTCTCATCTAAATATACAAATTAATATTATAAAAGCAATGTTTGGAAAATCCATTAAACCCCTTCGTGGGTTATCTTTACTCCACTTAAATCCTATATCCAACAGTGTATGTTTCTACATCCCACAAATAGTGTATATCTTTCAGGTTTTTATACTTTCCAGACTAACAATTTTCTCTGAAATATTAAAATTAAATTATTTTTCGATTGAAAAAATAACTTACTGTTTTTATACATTTCGTATATTTGATTTCTGATACAACTAACATCAAGCTGAAATTCGTCACCTATCTCGCGTAAAGCCGGTTCCTTATTGGTGAACTTAAAGTTTATTTTAGTGACTGTACCGTCTAATATACAGTGCATCTGCAACATGCTAAAAATTATTTTCAATAAAAACCGCAGCGATTTCAAATTTTTTGAATGAAAGCGTTGAAACAACGTTTACCGGTTTATAACTCGTAATTATAATATTTTTAAGAATATTGCGGACGTTTGA
Source organism: Rhynchophorus ferrugineus (assembly GCF_030347505.1). NCBI lineage: Eukaryota > Metazoa > Arthropoda > Insecta > Coleoptera > Curculionidae > Rhynchophorus > Rhynchophorus ferrugineus. The sequence continues at coordinate 52,955,314 of NW_027472581.1, read as the reverse complement.
CGAACCGGCGACTTCTGCAGGCTCACTCGGTTACATTTTCGACTTTGTCAAAGAGCTATCTATCTCTTTTTAAATAGAATAAAACGAGATGGTAAAATATTGCCTGACTTTAAAGCGAATTTACAACTTGCGATAGGCACATATTGATGACGTGAGTTCATAGCTGTTTTGAATAGACTATATATTATTTAATGTTTTGTTATACTATAGATTATAGATTTAATATCATATCAATCCATAGCCGACCGTCGGTAAGAATGTCTACTTCTCAACTAATACGCTGCTGTTGATGCTGCAGCGACATTCTTCACGGTCGCAGGTGTTTCGGCCAATGTCAGTATCCTATTCTACAGATCATTTTTCATGATATGTATCCACAAAAATCTGTGAGGATATTATTCACCTTTTATTCGACAGACATGTTCAAATCGTTGTAATCATGTAGAATTTGCCTTAACTCAAAAACTCAAAAGGTCAAAAAACTCTGGCACTTAAGATACCTCAAGCTTATAGATATTTATCTGGAACAGTTTTTCTCTTAAATACGCACCATCTTAGAGAAGCAAAAGCTTGGCCGGTTCCGTTTACTACTTCAGCAGTAGATGCCAGTTTTTTCTCCTCCATTATTAATCTCAAGTATTTGAACGTCTGCTCTTGCTTTAAGTGGATTCTGTTGAGTTTGATGAATACTGGAAGCCTCAACATCCTTATCAGCGAATATAGCGCTATAATCAGTGTATATCAGACCGGTAAATAAATGTGTTGCATCTTTTAAAAAGTTTTTAAAAAGTTTTGGCATAGTTGCATCTAGAACTGTATTGAAAAACAATGGAAATACTAAAGGATTTAAAAATGTATATAACAAATTATAATATTGATTGCAACAAAGAACTTATAACTAGATACGACATTTTATACGACTAAAACCCTTTTAACACTTTTTGTATGTTAATGTAATCGGGCGGTATATCAATGGCTGAAATCAAGAGAATAATTGCGAACCTTATCGTTCGCTTAGTTTCCCATGCAAATCGTTCGAAATCTAAATGTGTGGTAAAACGCGAACAAAACTAACTGCACATTCTCCTTGTTGTATCGTCATCGTCCGTAATTTTTATATCATTTAAATCATAACAAAAAACGCTTGTTATTGTTTAGTGGTTATAATTGCGCTGATGATATTGTTATAGCTGCTCCCGCTATACAGGAAAAGATTATAACTTTTCCGCATTGTTCGTTGTATTATTAAGTAATCATAATTTTAATAGAACATTACATTAATTGCCGCACGAATATGATGCAACAATAGACCAATTATTTATTTAATTAATATTTTTTTCGCCTGGAGATTCATTAATTATGGTTTTTACTGTAACGAGAAAGAAATGGGAAATTGGTCGTGGACGGGTCTTCACATAATCATATAAAAATACATAATGTTATTGTTTAAAATATTATATTCTGTGAATAAATTGTCTGACAATTTCCCTGTGGCATTTCTTAAATAGGTCAATGGTATATGGAATTAAATTATGAAACTAAATCATTTCCATCTATCATTTCTTAAATTGTGTTCTAACCAAGGGTTTTCAATTGTTTAATATTCCCCGCGGATTTTATTTTTACTTTTCAATGCAAAATAATGTGAGTTAATTTCTATGTACCTGTAACATTATTTAAACAGTATTTGAAGCGAAAACAAAAAAGTCATCATAATGTTGGATGCACGGTAACGGGACTCTAACTCTACTTAATTTTTAGGAAAAAAAATAAGCGAAAAGAAAAAATATTACAGTATTATAATATTTGGTTAGCATTGTAAATTGGGAGCTTTTGTCGCATGACAAAATTACAGAAAATCAAATCTTCAGTAATCAATGATGATTAAAAAAAATATGTCATTATAAAATTTTTAAAGAGGCAATTGCTCGAAAATTCTCCAGTCTAAAATAAAAAATATTATTTGAATCTCTCTAGATTGTAACTTTCAGAAAGATTTCCAATTTATTTCAACTTCAGTCTATAGAACAGTCTAATAGTAGCTAAACTAAGGGTGTGAAATACAATGAGTGTCTATCTTAGCATTACATATGATATTATAAGTCATGTGAAAGAAACGACACGTTTACTACAGCGTGTTTAGTGGATCAATTATTATAAATTAAACAAAAATAATTGTAGAAAACAGTTTATTTATTAAAGTATTTGTTATTTCAGAAGGTTTTATTCTTTGTATAAAAATTCATCCACTTGTTTTCCTTCCTTCTAACTAAACACTTCTCCAACCACAAAAGAAAAAACCTAAAGCGCGCCAAACATTTGGACATTTTAAAAATATTTGACGTTTGTCTTTTAGGTTAGTTATCAACCCATTATGAATGGTTATGCTAATCTTTCAAATTGGATAAGTTAGAAAAGTAGCTGAGAAAAAATAACAGTAGAAATATAAAGAACCAAATTTTTCTCTCGTAAGTTGTTTTTAAAACATGATTGGTTTTTTATTATAAATTGCACCAACTAAATTATATTAGAATGAAAATATTTATATAATATTTATTATTAATAATAAATTTATTATTATAAATAATATTATTAATATATTGTATATTATATAATAATAGAATTGTTATTAATATTAATATTTTAATTATTTTATATATAATATTTTCTCTATAACTGTGTGAGGCGTCATTTTATTTTTAGAAGTACTTTAGAAGAAAATGATTCCAGTCACGCCAGTAACCAGGCTGGGTAAGACCGGATGTCTTCTGGGATGATTTCATTGACTGTCATCTTTTAGTTAAAATTATAAAAGATATATCTGCATTCGATTTCTATGACTAATATTACATATTATAAACTGAATGTTTGCAGTACATTATACCGTAGTACTTTCAAATAATTAGTGATTTATTCAAAAGAGTACAATTTTGTAACTAGAAAACTATTTTAATTAAATTGCTCCAGTGACTATTGCGTTATTAATGTTGGTGCCTCTGCTTCATGAATAGTTTAATGGGTATTTACATTTTCCTCAGAGGAGTAATACCGGTTTTAAACAGATTCCCATAAAAACAATAGAGTAATCGAATGAAATCGCATTTGCTACATTGCTAATAGAAATGTTTAAAACAACTGATAATAAACTATCTTACTGGTCACCAAGCTGGTCACAAAATATCTATTAATATATAGTATTTCGTTAGGAGAAAATATTCCATAAATTCAAAATCTAACTTAAAACAGTCACTTCTTCAGGATGTTATTATTTCTATACTATAACATGAGAGATGGTTTATTTGATGTCACCTAAACTATTGTTCGTGTTCTTTCAATGTTTTTCAAGAGCAAAATAGTCCAGTTTTTATAAATAGGGTTTGATACTAACATATACCCTATTCAAAATAGCAGTAAACTCACGTCATCAATATGTGTCTGTCGCAACTTGTAAATTTCAGTTTTATTTCATCTCATTTTTATTCTATTTAAAAAGAGATAGAGTGCTGCCTGACAAGTTAGAACATCTAACCGATTCAACCTGCCAAAATCGTCTGGTTGTCAATTGTGCACAAAATTTCTCAAAATATTAGTTATAACTATAGGTTATAAACCACAAAATACATAAATTTTCCTTTTTAAGTTACAAAAACAGTATTAGTTATTTTGTGATTATAAACCGGCAATCTGAACGCTTGGCTTGTTTTGCCAAATTTTAAATCGATGCTTATCATTATTCTGATACCGAAGCTATATATTATATATCGCGTTTTTTAACAGTTACTTCGAACAGGAACGAGATAATGGAGTAAAAAAGTATTTTTACTGCCAATTATTAAGTTGCTGCGTTTTTTATTGGAAGTATTTTTAGCGTGTTGTATTATAGACAGATTCACTTAAATATGTTAAAAAAATTAAAAATATAATCTCAGATTCACTTAAAATAGACCGTCCCTATACTTAGGGGATGACGATTCAAGATCAGCTTGATGTTAGCTCGATCCGAGGTAAAATATATAACATGTATAAAAACAGTGAGTAGGTTTTTGAACATAAATTTAATTTAATACAATTATTTCAGAACAATCAGTTAATCTGAAAAGTATTCATAGAGAGCTTAGACATATTAGATACTTTGAGAGATGTAGAGCATATGAATGAGAATGAAAATTTTAAAAGTATATAATAAAATGAAGGAAGACTTGTTATTTCAATTTGTGTATTTAGATGAGTCATGAATATTTCAGAAGAGGACCAATATACTCAATGGTCACTCATGGCAAGATGATAATAAGAATAGTGTTAATACAACAAAAGTTGATGAAAAAAGATAAATGTTGGAATAAAAATTGATTAGGTTTTATTACTTCTAACATGTTTTAAAAGTTTATGGCAGATATATTGTTTCTTATGCTGGAAATAGGAACGGCTAATAACCCCTTCGGTTTGGATGAACTCGATCGGGCACATTGAAGAAGAAATTCACAAATGATGGAATTGTGAACAAATGCTAGATAGATTGAAAATTAACAGCCTAGTTACTCACTTGTCAGGATGATGAAAGTGGAAACGCATTAGGAAGAATGCAGTGATTAAATCTAGTTTTATCAAGAAATATATGTATATGTATACAGGTAGTAGCTTAACAAACTAAGGAGAAATACAGAAATAAAGTGAATTTACAAGGAAACATTGTACCGAACGAAATAAGAACTAAGCATAAAAGCGTGGATTAGGCCTCCAGCGGATACCACTACATAAAAAAACGCGCCTACTCATTAAAATGTATGGAAAAAATTAATGTAAATATAATGAAACACAACCCTAACCTCCAAATTATTACAACTGAATAATTAATTGTAGTCTTAAGCCCTTTGATAATATATGAGTTAAATGTACTGTAATGTTAAATTAAATTATATTTTATAACAGTAGTTTTTAATTTAATACTATATTTTTTTTATTCATAAGAGTTTAATTATTTTATTTAGAATTGAATTTATTTTATGTCCTGGCCAAAATGAACTAAAATTCAGAGTTGATGCGGCAACATTGCCACGTTTTGACGTCATCAATTCAGATGACGTGAGTTCACTGATATTCTGAATAGACTATACAGGTAAATGTTATGAGCAATAGTATTATCAATGTAGTATTAACAAGACGGGTTATACTTTCTTTTGATAGGGGTTCTTTAATAAAAACAAGTTGAAATGAAAACAGAATCTTCATAAGAAGTTCAACCTACCTCGACATGCTTGTCTTTAGTGAAACCAAACAAATCATATTTGTAGGGAGCAACACTTGGAGACTCACGCTTAGTGAGTCAAGGCAATTGGATTTTTCAAATATTTTTAAATACGCAGCTTAATCACATCAACTGTAATTTTTTTATAACATCTTTATTAGATACGTTTAGTACAATCTTAATTAAAAATTAATTTATTACTACTTTTTATTTGTACTTGGATTAATTCACAACCAAGACGAGTGCGAAAATATACGTCAATATGTATTTCTCAATTATAAAATTAAAGTTACTTATAGCTATAGTTTACACTAAAGGTATACACTTTATTTAAGTTCGTATGGTTTGGTTCGCTTCAATCTCCTGACATCCTGCGCACTGTCCAGCAGTTGTATTGCTTCCACGTTAGTATGAATTTAGTAATCTTCTTTCGCGTTTCAAGGCGAAATCTTGGATAACTTTGCAAATCCATTAGATTTCCAGGTCATCGCGCAATTCTTCGTTGGTTACGTAGCGATAGGCATTGGTAATCAATAGAAGAAACTTGTTTTGACAGCGTTGTATGACTAGTTGATTTGAATTTTTAGTGCAAACCTATATTTGCCTAACGTGATGTCTACAATTTAATCTACCATCAAGATGGATTATTTACATATTTAGCTGATTATGCTTGAGGAATCGGGCATCCATTGATTGAATTGATTGAATTAAGTGATCTAAGAATTTGTCGATTGATAGAAAGTGAAGTGCTTCTATAAAAGTGAAAGTATTTTGAACTGACTAATCATAATAGTCAGTGCCGTATGAATGTAGCAAGCAGAATAAAAATATTTATTTAAGCGTTTTGATGTAGTTTCCGTAAATTATGTGTTGGTTTCTGGTGGTTTAAAGATTACTTTGTTTTAATTTAAATTAGATTAATCTTGTATTTACATTCGACTTATATCTCCAATGTTTAACATTAATTAACTTTTTTGATAGAGCATCGCTCTTTTGTCAAATGTATGAAAATCATAGTTAGTAAAACTTCGAAACCAATAGGTACATCTTTAATTGATTAATTATGATGATGGTAAATTAATGATGATTAATTATGGTGGGTTCTGAAACCACCGCTCATTTGTTGTCAGCTTCACTTGTCTTAAACTGAATGGAAACATGTACTTACACTTTACAAAAAATTACGGAAGCAACCTATGCGACAAGATATGGTGCACCATCTAATGTAAAATTTGGAACATTAAACTCACAAGTTGTAATAGCATTTTTATTTTGAATATAAACAGATATTAATTAATTTTGTATTTTGTTTATTGTATTTCAGTTCGCTTCAATGCCGTAATCCTATTAAACTTTTATGCTGTTGATATTTCAACAATAGTTTTACTAATAATAACCGTATAGTCATTGTTTGTTTTTAAATTACATGAAATCTGATTTGACGTTGCTGCTGACGAAATATTTATTATATTACGGTATGACTCAATAAAGTAATCCACAGAAAACCAAGAACAAATGAGCTGGCGTTTATTTGGAACACATACGAGTCGTAATGGTCGAATACTACAGTCTGATTATCAACCGAAACTGGATATCAACTAGTGAAAGTATCACAATCGATACAGTTTGCGTCTAAAGAAACGAAAATGATGACAATTAGAGCATAAGAAATCCTGTATCATGTTAAGTTATGTTGTCTACGGCCGCATAACGTTCGTAATGAAATCACCACATTTCGCTCGGCTATAACATGTTTAATAATAGTCATTTAATTCGAGGAATATGTTATGTGTAACTATTTTTGTCCGCAATAACAACAATAATCAAATAATACAATAGCAAATTATATAATTGGGACTAGGGTGTCGGTCTGGACGATTGAATATTCGATATCAAAGATATCAGTATCGCTTGCTGAGTTCTACTTGGAATGGAAAATTTAATATGTAATTCTTAATTTGTCAGATATTTATACCCGCATTGATATTATGATATTAATTTATAGATACCTAAATTTAAGCCAAATTAATGAATTGTGTATTATCGATATCTTGATGCTGTTAATTGATTTATCTTCATATTATCTTACAAATAAAGAAAATTGTCAAAAAGTTTGTAAAATATTTGTAATATAAAGAGCCTGCGTCAGCCTACATAGTACTGACCACTTATTCTGCTTCTAATAAAGCTTTATTAATAAGCTTTATTTAAATTTAAAAATATTTCGTTCGTATAAAAAATTGAAAACGAATCCAAAATAAATAATAGTTAATGAAAAGTGACTGATATACAAAACTGTATAATATTTTCAAACCCTATAATGAGATTTCAAATAAATCAAAAATAAAAACTCAGAGATTATCAATATTTAATATAATTTGAATGTAAAATTAAATTGAATTAAAATATTTATAAGCCTCAATATATAAATAAGCCTTATATTTTTTCATATCGATGAATATATATCATTCGAAATATATTTTAAGTGCTTACATATGTTTTGATCAGCGATATTGATTATAATGGGAAATGTTAATGTAAACAATTCAACAATAATATCAATTATTACACAACCTAATCTAACTATAACTTTCGATGGTTTTTACTTTTTTTTATAAAATAACAATGTTACATTTAGTACTCTTGAGATTTTCAATGTATATGGGCTCTAATCAGGGAATGCACAATATTAAAATTTCGACATTCATTAGTTTTTTTGTTTGATTTAAATAAATATTGTTCCGTAGCCCATAAGACACTTAGAAACTTATGGTAATGCTGCTCCATATATCCCAATTATCCGGTTTTTATTTAAACAGTTTAAAGTGGTGATTTTACTGGGACAATGAATCGAAGACAAAATTTATTGGAAGACAAGCCAATCGAATCAAGCAGCTCGAATTGTCAGTGAAATTTCATGTAACATGGCATTTAATGAATCAACTCATTCTAGAAGAATAATATGAAAAGGGAGGAAAAATTGCTAGGTAAAAAAGGTTTACCGTTAAGTCCTGCGAATGGCGAAAAGTAGATCTTTTATGGTGATCCCAATTGCAAAAAGTCATAAGTTAATTCAGAAGAATATTAATGGCCATGAAGTTTGCTGTACATATGATTGAACTAGGAAGGTCTAGGAAATATAAGCTGCTAAAACCTAATGAAACTGTTACCGTAAATATTTATCAACGTTAATTGAACACACTGAATCACTTATTGTTGCAAAAAGATCAACAATAGTGAGTAAGACATAACATTTTAGTCGTGTTTAAGAACGCTAGGTCGCACATTGCAAGTTTATACTGTTGGAGCTTGAATAGAAACTTATGCCCTTCTCAGTATATTCACCATATAAATAGCAGCTTCGGCGTACTCCTTGTTTCAGTTGATGCAGCATGGTTTCACTCCACATGATTTGAAAATGATAAGGAAGTTATCGGAAGTAAATCGACGATTGTATCGCTACCAAACCAACCTATTAAAGTCAAAAGGATGGAAAAACATTTTATAACATAATGGAAAATATTTTGATTAATATATATTGATATTTGATGATATTTTAAAGTGATAGATATATGAAAAATATACATTTGTAAATATTTTAATACAATTATACAATTATAGAAAGTTAATAAAATGGTCTTTTAATTGGTGTTTTAATGGTAAAATTGAATTTATCTGTATATTAGTTGGCTTGGTGAAAATTCTGCATTCCTTTTTGAGAAAAATGGAAGCAGCTGGAAGCGTGCAATTTGATACGGTTAAAGCTTGTATCAAGGAAGAATTTTCGCTACAAGTAAATAAATTCCAATAAAACGAAATACGCTCAAATTGAGCAATCAGAAATAGCAATTGCCGGCTTGGTTGGCGCAGTGGTAAAGGCGACAGGACTGTCCTCCTACTGTTGCGATAGTTGCGGGTTCTATAGGTCCAGTCTAGATAAACCCCCGTTGGTAAAAAGGAGGCTATAAGATATATTAAAAAAGGAATAGCCGTTAGTTCGACGACAGAAAATAAATAAACAAATATTTTAGGCTCTGGAACACGCGCTGCAAGTTCTAACTCTTATACGGGAGATTATTCGTCGCTTCTGTTATACGTAAAACAACTACGGGGGCGTATTTTTAAATTCAAATTCAGGCAAAATGCTGGTAAGCAATTTTGGCTTAGAAGACAAATCCCTCACTTTTATATTTGAAACTATATTAAAAATGAGAAAATGTGTATGTTATTGAACGAAGTTATTTAGGTTTAAGCAATGTTATTTAAGAGGTAGTGTTATTTTCCGCTACTCCGGTGTTGTTCAAACTCTTAAAGAGCTATGACAAGTTTATATATAAACCTATTAAGAATAATATGATCATGTAAATTATATAAGTATATTTACCATTTTAATAGTGACAAAAAATTAATATGTATGCTTTTTTAAAGGTTTTTAGAGCTGCTGTCTGCCCTCTTTGTTTACAAGTTATTTACAATTTCTAAATCAGCTTTTTACATAATCTGATATCTGATGAATAAAGAATAGCTAAAAGAAATTATTCTTCTTTAATGACTGATTGACTAACGAGTAATTGATATGATTCTGGAGACACGATATATAATTGTACTAGAGATAATTCTAAAGGTTATTAAGTTTTTTCTGTAAATATTGGTCGTATTAACTTCTGACTAATTTCAAGTTTCTTTAGTAAATGCATTTTTTAACAAAAACAAAAATCTCACTAACCGAATATTGCAGGTAATAAATATGTAAAATTGTGCATCAAAAATAAAATTGTGCCCAACGGGTAGCCGTGCAGGCTAAGAGTTTAGCACGCTGACAATAACCTTAAAGTTAATTGCAAATAATAATAATAGTAATAATAACAATTAATAATAACAGTTATAAAATAGCTTCATAGAATTTTAATTACTCATTTGTTGGTGAGTTTTACGGGAGATATAAGACAACGTAAAAAGTAGAAGATAAAACAAAAAGGCAAATTAAAGACGAGCTATCTACAAGGGTGAAATCGAAGAGTGAAGTAAATAAGCAAAAAAAAAACGATGCAATTTTACTTATAAATTTAGTTAAAGAAATTATTATTTTAATTAACCTGGGGTATTTATTGTTTTTGCAATGTATCTTTTAGGTGGGAAATATGCACATAAGATATAGAATCATTAAGAAAAAATTATCTTTAGAATACATAAATGAAGTACTGAACATATCTAGCAGTTAATATGAAATTGAAGACATAATATGCTTATATGGAACTTATAGGGCAAATAGAAGATATTATGAATTACTAGCATTAAAAATTTTAAAGCATTGATAAATATTAGGGTGTTTAATAATTAATGTAATAAGATGTTACAATACAACTTTTTATTCCTTGAAGTGAAAACATGAAAATAAAGAAATATCATATATCATATGTCATATATCAGATTCTCTGAAGTCGCTACAGTCACCGTTAGCCATAGTTTATTAATGACTAAAACAAAGGGTAATCAGATTTAATTAAATGTCATTTAAAGTCTTAATGGGAGTAAGTACTTGAGGTAGTTATTTTAATATGTGTTTAATATATTAAATACAGACATTTACTATTTTAATTAATGTTACATATCAAATACATTTATGATCTTATATTGAAAATACAGTGAAAACAACCTTAAGTTACATATCATTGTTAAGGGAATGTCTTTACTCTGTCATGAGAGAAACATGATTAATTTAATAAATTGTGGTCGAATTTCGACCACATGGCGATCACTACTTACATTAATAATTCTGAACTTAAAACATAAGATGGAGAAAGAGGCCACTTCACTATGATTATTAAAAAATAATTAAAACATAGATTCGATGAGACTGGGATATATTGCTATATATGTTCTTGGAATCTGTCGAAGCCAATTTGTTTGGTTTTAATTTAGTAGCAGTAGGCTATTTAACCAATTTACTTAAACTGATCGTTGAACCAAATAAGCACTGAATATATCAAAATATACAGATATATAAGTTCTTGCTTCATCTGAAGCTCTGGAGATATTTTCTTTGAATACTCCATTTCAACCCATCATCATTCACTAGATATCGCTTCATTTGAATAATTTTTTTTTGAATCACCATGATAGTGGATTGATCTTGTTACAAAATTTTACTTTAGTTTATTTTGCTATATCGTTTCATTAAAAAAATACAACAAAGAAATGAAATCATTCTTAAATTAATTATTGAGCAGTTGTGCTTGAATTAATTGTTTAAACAATTTAATAATCATTTTAATCGTTTTTGTTTTTTTTTAGTTAAAAAAACGCTACAAAACTGATCTTTGAAAAAATGTTGTTTACCAACGATAACGGAAGAAATAAGTCGAGCGGTTTCTTGGACAACTTTGTCGACAATCACGCAAAGATTTATATGGATCTGAGCCGCGATCCTTCTACGAGACTTAGTTGGCGGCACTCGGATGTGGATCCGCCGCCGAGCATTATTTACAATGCAGCAAACTGCAGAACTTAACAAGAAAATGTCCTGCTCACCGGCGTGTAAAATGTCCGTGTTTAAGCTCGACTATCGGTTGTTTCTAAGATCCTGAGAAGTTCGGTTCTCCTCTGCACCGAATTAACATATAAATTATAAAGGTTGCGGCGTTATTGTTCGCCGCGCTGTGGATCCGGTCGCAGACGCGAAATGGCTTAGTAAAATGGATGGCACGATTGTCATGCAAATTGTTCTAATTACAAAGTAATCAAACTTAAATTTGTTCTAATTAACATTAACATAATATATTAGGTTACTCAGGGTATATACACATATTATGTTTGAAAGAAACTTAAAATATGTAACTGTCTGAATTGTTGTAATTTTGGGAAAGACCATTTATTCATTCTAGAACTGATGCCTAGAAATTCCAGACATCACTTAAAGTCGACTATCTCTATTATTAATTCTTAGTTAGTGAATGCTCTGTGGTTGAAATTCGACTACAATGTATTAAGTTAATCATGTTTCTTTCTTAATAGAGTAAAGGAACTAATTTTAAAATGATATGTTACTAAAACTTGTTTTCACAGTATTTTCAATATAAGAACAAAAATGTATTTTATATATAACATTAATTAAAATAATAAATGTCTGCATATTAAAACACATTATCATAAATGTAAACTATCTCAAGAGCCAGCATTCCCTAACTTTGTTTAAATGGCATTTAATTTAATCTACTTTCTATTAAGTTTTAATAATCAACATTATTATTATTAATATATATATATATATATATATATATATATATATATATATATATATATATATAGTGTTAATAAATGCAATACCGCTGAAGCATTATATCAGAGCATTAAATATAAGTAAATATGACCTTTCTTTACTTTTATGTTACAAACATTAGTATGTAATAATCAATGAAATAATACAAGTTTGTATATTAAAACAGAGAATATTCATATAAAACAATTTTGAAATTGATATTAAACTTTAGCATTAAAATAATAAGGCTAATAATTTTTTAACTAGCTTTTTACAATTTAGATGTCTATACTAAATGAATATATTCGTTAACTTGACTATTCATTTTTCAAAATTTAGGTCTACAAAGTAAACAATCAATATAATTCATACAAGGTTCAAAGAATAAATTTTCTTATTGGATTAATTGTTAAGTTTATTATAGAACTAGCAATCTAACAATGTTTTAAAATGATTAAAACTTTACTGTTAATATTTCATAATTTTTTCTATTTATCGTGTGTCTCATCTAACAATTAAAATTATGTGTAGTTATTTTTATTTTAGCTTAAATAAAAGAATAATATCTTTACCTAAATTTTTAAATGAAATTGCATCGTGCTTTACTTATTTATTCCACTCTTCAATATCACCAATAAATTTGCCTATGGTTTTCGTTTATCTGCTGTTTTCTACTTTGTCTTATGTCCCATGTGGGAACTAACAACTTAGCATGGAACTAACAACCTTTTAAATGAGGAATTAAAATTCTCTGAAACTATTTTATAACTGTTAATATTCTTTGCAACATTTATTTTAACCTTGAATATTCGGTTAGTGCTTTGTTAAGAAGTGCATTTACTAATGAAACCTGAAATGAATTAGAAGTTAATACCACCAAATTTTACAGAAAAATCTTTAGTAGTATGTCTCCAGAACCATACCATGTCGTTTTCTCCTGACATCAAATTGAATCTAAAGCTGACTTCGAAAATCTATATATCTTCTAAGCAAAGAGAACACATGAATCTTGTTATTCTCTTTTACATACCTTCCGATAAAGCAGACATATCAGTTTGTTTTCTCAGCAAAAAATGTAAAATATAAGTTTAAATGGCCATACTATTCTTAATCATTTTTATCCAAACTTATCATAACTCTTTAAAATTTAAAATAGCAATACGGGAATAACTGAAAGTAATACAAAATCTTAAATAAGACTGCTCAAAATTAAATATTTCCGTTTAATAATGTTTTAACACACTCACTTTCCATTTTAATATGGTCTCAAATATAAAAATTGTCCACCGGCATTTTGCGGTCCAACGCTGGCAGTTTTTGATCTTAAAAATTTTGCGTCTATGGTTGGTTTACGTGCAACAGAAGCAACGAGTAATCCACTGTATAAGGGTTAGAGCTGGCAGTGCGTCTGGGCACATTTCGTTTTATTGGAATTTTGTTGATTTGAAAACTTGACATTTCTCTACATAAAAATACAATTTAGTAAATATACAGATGCTAATCATGGAAAGCTTAAGTATTGAATGTTGTTTGATTGTTTAATTTGAAGAAATTTGATGCCGAAATACAAAAAAGAAATAATTTTGGAATGTTATAATGACGCTTTTCAAGCATATCCCAGTCGTAGGCTTTGGTTTTAATTATTTGAAACTGTTGATTTTGATGTCAAGATAAAAAATGGATTGGAGGGCTAAAAAAGTATGAAGACATTAATTGCAAAGCTCGTTAAATAAATTAGAGCTCAAGCTCTCAAACAATTTTGATCCACTTTATCGGTTGATAAATCAACTGCTTGCAGAGGTTTATAGGTGCTCCGTTATAGCAATCCAAAAAGAGGCAAAATGGATACCAACTGTCATCATTTTGCATTAGAACGTTCGGCGATCTTACCCAGCTTGGTTACTGACGTTAGTGGGATGGTTATTCCTTGTTAGATTTTCCGCGGTTGCCTATAAAGACATTTACAAATAAAATCATAGTCATAAAGTACATCCATGCAGGATTCGAACCCGCGATTATCGCAACAGTAGGAAGACCGTCCTATCGTTTTGACCACTGCGTTAACAAAGCTGGCTACTAAAACTTTTAATTGCATCCTCCATCACATATGGACTTAAGATATAGTAAGATAGTTTACACAGGAAATCACTTAATGAAGTGATGATTTATATGTCATGTATACGATAGTTCTGAGAAATACTTATCACTAATAATCAGTGTTGATAAATCACTAAGGACAATAATTTTTAAAAACTGTATCAATAAGTATCAATAAATATTATAATGATGCTCAAGAAATAACTTTCAGTGAAAAAAATACCAGAACTGAAGCAAGGACTAAATTATGTAACACATTTTCTTGAGCATTTCAGCCGCTTCTCGAATACTTTAAGAATAAACAACATCAATTTAACGGAAATTTGAAATTATAGTTTAGTAATCTTGTTAAAAATTACTGCTGCGTGTAGCGGTTCTTCAATTACACCTAATCAGCAAAATAAGTGTGCCTATCATCATCATCACACCGAAAAATCTATACAAAACATAGGGAATATACCCATATTCCTTATGTAAATGAATCCCTTCTCTTCTGCAATTTACGTGATATTTTCCCGAGAAATGCTAATGACTTTTCTGCCTACAAATTGTTCTAAAACAGGATATTCCTCATACATAATATTTCTCACTCGGTAAAGCTTACGGCTTTAAAATGTCTGCTTCCGCTAATTTATCACGATAAATCTTATTGTCTTATTGCACCTCGTTTTTTCGCTTATAACAATAAACGTTAACGATATGCCGGGCTTTGAGTTCTTTTTTAATTTTCCCTATTCTATTCCGATTTGAATAATCGAAGACTCTGCCGGCCGGAGATTTAACCCAGATCCCAATGAAATCCGATTAGGTTCTGTGTTACCGTTTTAATTATTTAATTGATGGGTTTTGTCTATTGTTTCTTTTATCAATGGTGCATATTTATCGCCCTTTTTCCTTAAGAAAACTTTCCTTTTAATTAAAGTTATATGATATATGCTGAGTTGCTGTAGTGCTATATCTGTCAACCTATGATTATAATGCCACATTCCGATACATCATTCTCGAACTGCATGTTTATTGTAATAATTTTTTGACACAGCGCATTTAAACTCGATTGTTTTGAATATTGGATATGGATTTTGTGGCCATCTTGTTCAGCCATCTGATCTACTTTCTTATAATCTTATTTGTAAAAAAGTTAATTATATAAAACAATTTAAATATTCCATTTATATTTACAGAGTAAAAATTCGAAATATTTAACTTTTTAATATGGTATGTTCAAAACTCAATTTATGTGTTGCAAGGTATTCTTTAATTACAGCCTTTGTCAATACACTTGTTGGGATCATTTCTCATCAGTTTGTTATACTGTTTTAAAGCTGAGCAAAACATACCATGCTTCATTTCTCCATGATAATTTCCCTTTGATTTGGAAGAAAACGCTAACTTTGCTCGGGATATAAAATTATTCCTCTTTCGAGCATGAACAACAACATATCTGCAATGAATTATTAAAAAATATTATGATTAACAAAACCTAATCAATTATTTTAACTTTTATCTTTTTTCAACAATTTTTGTTGTCTTTCTACTAGCAACAAAATGTTCCATTTTGAAATATCGATTTCTCGTATAGATACACAAATTGAAATAACAACTCTTTCTTAATTTCATGATACGTTTTTAAAAATTGTATTCTTTTAAAAACAATGTCTAGATGTTCCATAAGACATCTTCATGGGTTATCCTTATACCAGTCAAATAACCAAATGTTTCCTAACAGTTTATGAAGGAACGACTTACATCCCTCAAAGAGCTACATATATTTTTATATTTACTCCATAAGTTTTCTATGGATATCTATCACATTAAAAGTTTTCACTAATTGTACACAATTTCGAAATAATTGTATCAAATTATGTTTATGTAAAAACACTCACTGTTTTTATAATTCACTGTTCTGATTTCCCGGGCATTGTCCAGAAGCTGTACTGAAAATACGTTATCGCGATTTAGTAACATTATTTCACATTTTAAGGCGACATTTTCGTAAATATATTTGATTTTGAGATCATCGTGCAGATCTCAGTTATGTAATGGTCAACAATGGTAATAAATTGAGGATGAGAAATAAATTTGTTTTGATAACGTTGGATCGCAACAGTTTATTTGATATCATAGTGCAACTCCACAAGTGCATCTCTTAAGCTCAAATAGGTTATATAACTAACCAGCCCAGCTCTTCTCTGTTTTATTCATCTAACGTGTTTTTGTGAACAGGTTCCCTTTTTTCTTAATCTTCTATACATTAAAAATAAAATATCTGAATTACTAACTGAAATCACTACATTTAACAGTAAATTACATTTTTATTACATCTCGCAGTTAATGCTTTAGATATCGCCAATCTTTGTTTTTTCTGCCCTATTTTTGCTCATCCATTCAACGATTCTCGACTTCAACCTTTAATGTGAAAGTATAACTTTGTTATATATCATTATCATCAATTCATAGCTGGCGCCCAGTGAAAATGTCTATTTATATCGATCAATTTCAATCGATATGAATCCACGATTGTTTTGGATAGATAGTAAGAGTTTTCTATTTTGTTTCTGTTCGTAAAAATATTCTTTGTTAGTTTCATCAAATATATCATCTCGCAAACACATACATTCATATAACTATACGTTTTAGTTGAGGGAGTGTGTTTATCTAAAGTTTCCAAGCAAATCTGAGCTCCTTTAGATGCTTTTTTTTCTTAACTAAATTTAGAATTCCCTGAAAAACTAATTTGTTGGCTCATAATTCCACATATGTGTAGCTAAGAGGAGATATATTGTTTCACTTCTTGCTAGTATATAATTTTAGACACGATTAATGCTTCTGAATGATCCCATGATCTGCATTGATAAAAAACTAGCATCAGTGTGCCACCAGTGAGTTAAATACATAATTTTATCCATTGCTACTATTGATCTCCCAATCTTATTTATTCAATTGTAATATTATCTTGGAAATTGATTAAATACTTATTTTCTAATAGTTTTTAAGCTCTTGGCAATTTTTAATTTCAACATGTTAATAATCACAGGTTTTTTTCGATATTCTTTAATCTTAAACTCGATAATATTTATTAAGGCAAGTCTTTGTTGATGAATCAATGAATTTGAGCGGTGTCATTCCCAGGCCATTTTTCTAAGGAAGGGGTGTGCACAGAAAGTTATCCGTTCGATTCCAAAATGGAACCGACTAATCTCGACCATAATTTCTGTAAATACTCACCGACGATGCTGAACATCTAATAACAGTTCAGTCCTCATTCGTATCGCTTCAATCTTCGTACAAAGCCAATTGCTGCGGAATATCACGTAAAAGAATTAAACACCGCGTTCAGACATCCTTTTACTTATCTCATTCGAACTATAACTTTAATGTTCCCCTCTATACGGTCGACCAGTTGAGTCGATTTAGTCGCGATAATGAACGATCCACGACAACACGCACTTGGTCTACTGTGTCACTCCAATGCAAAGCTCTTATTTTGTCATTACAGAAGTCTATGACGCTGAATTATACGTTGTCTGTTGCGGTTCCGATGATCTGTGGCCCCGCCATTGGTTCGGCTTGATTACCGAGCCATCTCCATTCCAATTACCTCGGAAAGACGTGTATTCCACTATGGCGCTTATTATTATACTTATTAAGCCTAATGTCTCTTCGCTGGCCTATCATTTGGGGATCGACACGATGATCGGGACGATTTGATTTGATTGACTCGATCTATTTCAGCGTCTTTTTCATCTCCGATTTATCATTTCAATTTTTTTTTTCAATTAATCAAACTAGACATATTTGAAGGACAAATTAGGACATATTTATAGCTTCGAAACAGCTTTCATTACTTCATTAGGACCTAGGTTTGTTGATTGAGGCATCTATTTTTCCACTTTCTATATTACTATATATTAGATATTTTGTTATAATGTGTACCTAGGAAACTGTTAGCAACAGGGGTAAGGGGATATACTGTTCTAAAGCTTGTGTTTAGATATCAATCTATCAGAAGCTGTAATGTGCGATAAGTATATTATTTAATAAGCCGATATCTTATTGTTTTGCTTTTAGTTCAGTTCTGGCCATTTTAAGGCGACCTGCAATTTTTATAAAAAATGGGTACCTTTTGTTCAAAAGTTTATCTTACTTTCTTTTCATTTTTTAAATAGGACTTTAACATTTATTTTTATTTAATTTATTTCGCAGATAAACTTTTTTCAACAGATAGCATATAATGTTAAAATATTGGTGCTATTTATGCCGCAGGAAGAATATTTTTCTTCAAATTTTACCCCACCGCAACAAATCTGGTATCATCCGGTATCGCATCAGAAAGACCTCTAAGAAAGATCACACCAAACTTCTATAGGTCAGATTGTAACTGCGTCCAAGTCTTGGAGCCATGAGGAAGGATTGACAATGTAAACATTCGAAAGAGGAAAATGTTTTTAGTCTTGATTATAACATATTCTATTTTCCACCCGCACTATTTGAGAACCAAATAGTCCCTATAGCTGGACAATTCAGCTTATCACTTCAGCACCAGATTCTACTTTTTTCTCCCTCGTTGCTGATCCCAAAATACTTAAACTCCTACACACTTTCTAACTGGATCCGACTGAGATATATAATAGTAGGAAACCTATCAGTAGTCAATTTGGATTTTCTTCATTAATGTTAAGACTATAAGGCTTTGCAGTTCGAACAATATCATGAAGAATGCTCGAAGCCTCAATATCTATATCAGCGAATATCAATTCCTCGGTAAACACATGCTCAAAATGAATTTAACAATTCACTCTGAGGTTATAATCCCATCCCAGCGGTGTGCGAAAATGTCGTATAGGAATCGAATAATTTTATAATATTCGCACTTTTAGCTAATTAATCGATTTTCTGAATAATGAATTTAAGACTAACCTCTGTCTGTAATAATTATCACTTTATTTAGAGTTGGAGTTGGTCACCGCTAATAACATTCAACTACTATTTTAATTAATAGGTTAAATTGTTTTTTATTTTATAATTATTCATATCATCTTCGATTTTGCAAGTACGTCGACATAAATTTGATTGTGAATTAAAGTAGATTAATTGTATTGAAAAGATCTAGGAAATTAAAAATATTGACTATAATAACTCAAAAATTAAAGTAGAAAAAACAACTTGCAATTTTAAATATTCAAAAAAAGTCAGATCTCGTTTTTACTGCATATACTTTTTGACAACTAGACCAAAGCGCCGTTGAATTATCCTAGAAAATATCTCTTGAAAGCAACAATTATAGCATTGTAAGAATCTGCCACAACCACTTATTTTTATGGATATAATTATATTATTTTTATTAATAATAGCATAAATTGCACATTCTCGGAATTACATTTTATATTATGGCATAGTTCAAATAAATGATTTCTCGATTAATAGCATTATTAAAATATATTGATTAGCCGTAATAATGCTGTAAAATCTTAATGGCAATGTAAATATCGAGTGTAAATCATCTTTCAATTCATATAAGTTTAGCGTAACGATCATAATTTAGTTAAACAATATCAATAAATCTACCAATAAAAGCAACGCCAATGCAACGCAGACCATTCCTTTATCTAATTTTGTTATTAAAATTTACATCTTTAGTGTTTTCCACAATTATATATATATATATATATATATATATATATATATATATATATATATATATATATATATATATATGTATATATATGTATAATATTTATAAAAGGAATGAAGTGGAAGCATTGACGTCAAAAATCAACATTCCTTTTATACGACTATCCGATCAACCAATATTATTTATTATATTATTTTATTCTTTGTTTCTCTATATATAGAGACCGACAGGAAATCGAAATTAAAACGAGTCCCTGCATTTAAACTGAAACGGTGAACTAACTTTTGGACTGAAAAGTCAAAAGCTTTGCCATTATGGTAATTTAATGTCCATTATGGTCGACCAAAAACTACAAATTAATAAAACCGTAAATGGCTAAATCAGACGGTAGTCCTTGATTTTTCCACGCTATGTTTTCTGATAGCTGTTATTAGTTTCAAAGAGCTCTTTCGTCTTGTCATTCGAAATATGGTTTTCTTTCTTCTCGTTCCTTTTTTTGTGTGTATGTATACGTTGTTAATATGGGACATCGTATCAATTATTTAGCCATTAGTCTATTAATGGCTTTAAATGTGTTTTATTTTAGTCAATGACTGGGGTCGTATAAAGTACGCTTTTATGATCGCGTTTTATATTCCCTTAGTTAGCAATTTGGGCTGATTATACGGTTCCGATATGAAGAAAATGAATCGGTGCCGTGGAAAATTATGGATCGATGCTGCTTTTAACACTCTTTGTTTCCAGTGGCAATTATTGTTCATTATCCAAAGCAGCAGTCTATTTGTTTATTCTAATTTATAGTTTTTCACGCGATGAAAGAACTAATATAATAGGTTGATCGGATAGTCGTATAAAAGGAATGTTGATTTTTGACGTCAATGCTTCCACTTCATTGCCTTTATAAATATTTATAAATTATGTTTTATGCTATATGATTTGCCAATATCCATTTATTAATCATAATTTATTTTAAATGGCTAACAATTTTTAATAGTTGCAATGAGGATTGCATTTATATGATATATAACACTACACATTTTTGTTAAAATACGAGAGATTGTCTGCTATCAATGACTGTTAGACACAAATTACGAAGGCGATCCGATAAGTACTTAAACTTACAGCCCAATGACGGCATTATCGCAAGAGAAATGTACTCTAGTGAAGTATATTCTCGTAGACCGATTACTACTTAACCTAATAATTCAACGGCTACTGTAATTTTAACTGACTCGGAATCGTAGTTTTGTTTTGACCACGTGTAGAAGCGGGCGTGCTCGCGGATTTATAAAAATGGAAAAACAGCATGTCGGTCGGTGATTCGATTCTTGGTTTTGGAAGGGAAATGGCGCACCGAATATTGTGAACCGCCGAATATTCTTCGTTGGCGACCATTAAACATTGGTTTAACGAGGTTCAACTTGGTCGTACATCGATTTTTGGTGAACTACGCCCTGGTGCCCCGGAAACGATTACCACAGAGGATAACATGACAAAAATCTACTATCTCGTATTAACAAACTGGTGATTGAAGGGGCGTGAGATAGCTGAGGCAGTAGGCATCTTAAAAGACTGCGTCCTATATTAGGTTATATCCTACATACAATTTTGGGTATGAGAAAGCTCTTAGTGAGATGGATGCAACGTATACTCACTCCGGTCAACAAGCGCAACCGTGATTTTAGAGCAGTGGTTGGCGCTGTTTACACATGCTGAAGGTATTTCTAAGTAGTAACCTACCTGGCTAAGTATTTATCGGACAACCCACGTAAATGATGCAGCTTGCTTAAAATTTCACAGTTGCAGTTGCAGGCCGAAGCCGGTTTGGACATTACTTGAATTAGTATTATTTAAAATGTGTAATTGAAATACAAATACATATTTGGTATTTATATTTAAATTATTTTTTAAGAATGTAATTTAGAATTACTATTTCATATATCTGACGCTGAAGTACACTAGTTAGTAATTCAAATACTTATCGCTTCAAAATACATTTAAACATAAATACATTTAGCGATCTTATTAATACTCGTACAGGTGTTCCATTTGTTTCTGCAGAAAATAACGTTTAATAGTTTTCGTAATCCAAATAGAGCGCTAATTATGTGAATCTTCTAAAATGGTAATTGCACCTGTACTTTAAGTTAAATTTTCAAATATCTGTCATCTGAAATAAATGTAGTCATATTGACGTAATCCTGTTGCCATAGTTAGAAAACAGATCGTTGTGGAATACTGAAACTGTCACAATATATGAGAGCTAAATAAGTCTTACAATTCATGTCTTAGAGAAAAATTATAAAGTAAGTACTATTAATGAAGGTGATAATGTTATTGTATTCTTGCAGATAGAGACAATAACCGATCACAGATACCAAAAATGGAGTTAGAGTTCGAGGACAAAAAGTTTCCTAAACGATAAAAGCAAAAAACTAACCATCTCTGGATATTATCCAAATATATGTCAAAAACATAAAAAATATGTTCATATAATATAATACAAGTTTGTATTTATAAGTACCTGTAGAAATATTGTTTCCTTTTAATTAAAGTAAAATATATATTTTGTCCAACTCTGTATACGCTCTAGTCAATACCTTTCTAAGAGATTAATTTTATACTATTTTTAAATTAAAGTTAGTAACAAAATTTCAAATGCTTTTCCACTTAAACTATGTTTGTACAATGGGGATAATAACTAATACAATCCTAAATCCACACCTTTGCTTATATTATAACAAAATCTAGAAATCATATGAATCCAGAAATATCAGTTCTCAAGTATCATATTCTGACTGAAATTTATTTGAATGACTTAAACAAATCGAAAATAAAATATAAAAGAAATTTTGAAATAAGAGAAGGTAATAAAATCTCATATATAAGAAACAAGAATTTAATTAACTTGAATTTATATAAATTGAAATCAATTTAGATTAAGTTCATTGTAAAATATATGTATAGAAATGTTTAGCAATTAATAAATTAACATCAAAAGTAAAGCATTTTTTACTAGTTTTATTATAGCATTCTTATAGCTTTTGTTATAAGCACGTTAACTTATTAGCAACCTACCTAAAATAAACTCAGCTATTTAACGTCTGAATGTATTAATCTAATTAAACCATTAATATGACAAAATAATAACATACGAGTTAATAACCAGCTATTGTCATTTTCTTAACAACTCCTTTCCCTATTCGTTTTCATTAAAATCAGAATTACTTACAACCCTACGTTAATTAAAACAGTTTAAGGCTATCATTATGTTCATAAGCCTCTAGTAACCGATTTTTATGTAATTAAAACATTGTTGTTTCAGTCATTCTTCCCAGAATATCTTCATCCTGGCAACGTTGACATTTTGTTATTAGTTCCAGTGTCGATTAAAAAAATTGTAGTGTAACACAGCGAGACGTAAGGGCAATTAAATTTCGATTAATTAGTTTCGTCCTGGAAACCAGGACTGTCGATATATATATATATATATATATATATATATATATATATATATATATATATATATATATATATATATATATATATATATTATTTCAATAACCCTATGTACTAGCTAGAGCTAGCTATGGGAGAAGAATAATATATCGATATTAAGAAAAAATATCGATATAATATATCGTCATAAAGAACATCGGAGAACAAAAATTATATATACTTCATTTTCACAATATCAATATTTTAATTTCAAATTCGAAATTCGATACCCCTTAATAATATAATCTGAAAAATGCGAAAAATAATCTGCGCACGAAATTAATAAGTATTATTTCAGACTATGAATTTTGGAGAACAATGTTTTATTATGTTTTTTAGCATAACGTGTATAGATGAAATAAAAAGTAATTTTAACGATATAGCCCATGTTTAACCGACATCAAAAAACGAGGAGGTTTTATGTTCGGCTCTATGTTCTATATATAAAATGAGAGTATAAAATGAGGAGTGCACTTCCGATGGGATTCTATTGAAACCTGAAGAAAAAAAATTGAAGGGGGCGGGGGTTAATCTAATGAAAAGCTCAAATTTTAAAGTCACGTGAAAGGTTTTCACATAGATCTAAAATATATTTTTATCTAAAATATATTTTTATCTAAAATAATGAGATATTTGGGTATAATATTATTGCTGAACTGATGTGACAGAAAATTGGAAGTTGTTCAGTGTAAAAGCCATTCAGTTTGCTTTTTAAGCACTAACCATATCATATCAACAGGCGTAAAATAACTGTAAGCAGCGGCTTCTATGGTGAAATCGTTAGAGCATCCAGCTCACATGCGGAGGTAGTGGGTTCGATTCCCAACAGAGGCAACAACTTTTGTTGTTCTAGTTTGATTAGAATATTTGTCAAATCACCTAAAGTAAAATGGTAGCGGACACCAGGGCATGAAACGCGTTCCTTATTTTCAATCATTGTTTCATTAATCTTATTTTTCCTCATATCTTTAATCCTACCCATTGTAATACTTAATAAAATAATTGCGTAATTTATTGAGTAAATATCAAACACTAAAAAGAGAAAAATAAAATATTTTTAACAAAAAAATTGAACCGACTTCAAAAAAAAAGAAACTCACTAAAAAGTAAAAAATAAATAAAGTTAGATTTTTAACACAAAAAAAGTTTCAAAACAAAATATGTATATAATAATCGTTGTTATAACTAAATAAAAATAAACAAAAACCTTATTTCACCTATCTACTACATGTGTTTTATTTGCTACTATATGCACACAATTTAGGTTTATACCTACCTAAACCTATTTATCTATTTGCAAAATTATTTAAACTACTACCAACTGATCACCTTGGAGTTGCTGCCAAGCCCAAACGATACAAAATAATAATATAATTTTGTCACACAAACACAAAATTAAATTAGGAACAAAGCAAATCTAATTTGCTGCTCAACACTAACTTTAAAGTGATCAGTTGGTAGCAATTAAAATAATATTGTAAACTGTAACAACTTCAGAACATCAAAAATATGTATACATGACCTTTCGTTGCTTTTATATTGTAGACATAAGTATTCATGTTCGTATAATAACACATAGAATATTTTATTAGAGCAAGTTAATATTTATTTTATTTATTTGGAAATTTATATTAAAATAATGTATTAACATCATTAAAATAGCTGTTGACTTTTCAAAAACTAAGTTTATAAAATAAATAATCAAGGTAATTGAGCCCCTTAATAACAGTCCTCTGTCTATTTATTTCACTTTCCACACTCGGCCTTGCACAGAGCTCATCTTTAGTTTGTCTTCTATAGGTTTCATTTATCTACTGCTTTCTATATTATCTTATATTCCACGTGGGTACTAACAACTAACCAACAAATGAGAAATTAAAATTCTATAGAAGTATTTTATAACTGTTATTATTTTCTACATTTATTTTAACTGTTGTTGCATAAATTAATATTTATTTATCACCTTGAATATTCGGTTTTGGAATTTTTTGAAAATTTGGAAACATGCACAAACAGTCGTGATTCCAGGAAAAGGAGCAGATTCTTCGCCTTCAGACTACAGGCCCATCAGCCTGCTTAGTTCAATATCCAAGATTGCTGAAAGAGCGATCCTGTTTGCACTCAATTGGTTCACTGAGCCGAACCATATCATACCAGACGAACAACACGGGTTCAGAGCCCAAACATTCATGTGCAGATCAGACCACATTGGCTGCAGATATTCACTTCGCCATGAAGAAAAAACACAAGCCCAGCACGGTCTTTTTAGACCTAACAAAAGCAATCGATAAAGTTTGGCACGACGGCCTAATACATGTACGGCCATCTAAGCAGGTTTACCCGAAGACCTGATAATTTTGATGACCTGATCGCTAATACACTCTCCAGTTCTAAATAAGTCAAATCAGGAGTCTCCCAAGGTTTTCCATTAGCCACAATATTATTCAACCTCTTTATGTCATACATTTCATTGAAGAAAGATGTTGAAATGGTCCAATATGCAGATGACAGTTTTCTTCACCAGTTCTCATTCTGTAGATGCCACTCAGAGAAAACTTCCAATTCCAACGAAACGGTCCAATGGTTAAATTTATGGAGGTTGCAAATGAACCCCCAAAACCCCAGGCCGTAATCTTTTACAATCAGAGAGACATCCGCGCCTACCAGCTGAGAGTGGAAAAAATCTCAATCCCGTGGGGACGAAAAGTCACATATCTCGGCCTCATCTTTGACCGTAGATTCCTATGGTCAACACAGATAAACACAGGAATCTCCAAAGGTTACGGTGTTGCCACAGTGCTTAACCATTGCCAACATTGCCATCTGTAGAAAAAGTAAATTTTCTCGGATGCCTCCGATGATTAAAGTATTGCTTTACAAGCTGATTATCAGATCCGTCATGTTATATGGATCTAACACTTGGTATCGGGTTGTCAGGCCGGAACTCTGAACGTGCTATGGTTTGTCAGAAATATCTAAATTCAACGGGAAACTGACATACCAGAAATAAGACGGTTCGTTTTATGCTTATAAAAGAAATTCCATATAAACCTCAGTCTTGTCCAAAAATTCTCACATCACATCTCTGTCAGAGCCGTTCCGAATCCGGTAACCCTGAAGACTATCTCCCCAACAGCGGCTCTCCAAGAAGTCTAAGTTTATCATACTCCAAAAAAAGCTCCTTCACGGACAATTACTGTAAGCACGTAAGTAAGTCAAGCACAAAAAAACTATTTTACAATTGTTTATATCCTATGGATTCATTTGAACACTTGGTGTATAAAATAATGTATTATAACCTGCAATATTCGGTTAGTGCTTTGCTAAGAAATGCATTTTGCAGATATCAAATTAAATCAAAAGTTATTTTTGAAAATCTAAATATTTTGTAAACAAAGAGACCATTTTTGTTATTCTTGTTCTTAATTTTGTTAATCTATGTTGGGATGAAATTTTCATATATGTCGAGCTTTTATTTCATAGCCGTATGTTCCTTCCGATAAACACAGCCACACTAATTTATTTTCTCTACAAAAAAATGTAACGTTTACGTTTAACACTATTCTTACAAATTTGCCATTCCTGTATCGTTGGGATTATTGTAGGTAAAAGTACAGTGTTGCTCAAAATTAAGTAACTTCGGCTAATAATGTTTTAAAACACTCAGTTTCTTTTTTAATATCGTTTAAAATGTAATATTTAAGGATTTGTCTGCCACTTTTCTTCCTCCGCCATTTTGCGGGACAACGCTGCCAGATTTTGATTTAAAAATTACGCTCCACTGGTTGAATTACGACTTATAATATACCGTATAAGACTTGGAGCTGGCAGCGCGTCGGCCAGAGTATAGAGTATACATATTTATATATTTTATGTTATCGATCTAAAAGCTAATTCTGATTGCTTGATTTGGGCGTATTTTGTTTAATTGGATTTTATTTAAACGGAAAACTGTTATCTTATTTAGATAAATGTCAAAGCCATCGAATAGAAAGGTTATGTTGTATATCATTTGCTTACATTAATAAGTCCTATTTTCACTGATAAAAATGGTTATCGCTGAAAAAAATTGCTTAGCACCTAATAGTTGATAATACCAAGATATATAATTTCTTCTTCGAACTATAACATAAAAAAACCCGTAAAACTACTCCACAATCAGGTTAATATTGAACCTTGACTTTCGAAGATTAAGAACAACTCAATATACTAAAACTGGATTAGGTTTTAATTGAAGGTTGTTTTTATTAACATTTTCACCAATAGATATCGCTGATCAAAATGCATATTTATGTCTAAGATTTTAATAATAAACAAGTTTTTCGAAATGCAACTTCCTTTTACTCTAACATATGTTTTTAAATTGAACACTTCAATGTAATGTATTCGGCTTCTCTACAATTAAAATTATCCGCTATCTAATGGGAGTTGTTTTGGAGACTAATATTTCCCATTTGTGAAAATACGATACTTTATCGGCCATTAAAATGACACCTGCCGACAAAGCGACCTCACAATTCATTATTGTTAATAACAGCTCGACAAAAAGGGAAATAACGACTCCTACGCCGGAAGTGGTCGAAACTGCGCAACATTACATTTAATTTAGGCGATTAGAAATCATTTTCGGACGATCTCTCGTCCCATTTTTACACAAATTTGCTAAAATTGTGCACCGGTGAAGCATCATTCGGATCGGAAATTACCGGTTTTCGATTCCTACCTGCCAACACGAATTCATTCAGTCAAATGGTGGAGCAGCTGAGGTTTCATCAATGAACGTTAGATAACGACACCAGATAGTAGCATACCTGGGCCATACTATTTTTTTACGAGGAATGAGGTTTATCCTAGTATACAAATAATATATATTATTTAGCTTTTTGCTCATTAACGTAATAAACATGATCAACCTATCTAGCGATAAATTTAAAATGGTTCAATTATATATAAATGGTGGGGGTGCTTACTTAATAAAAATGTTTATCAATTTTTGTGAAAAACTACAGTGACGCTTCTTATATTATTTTGCTTTACTTATAATAAATTGGCAATTATTATATAAATATTATATAAAAGACCTTGAACATACCGTTGATGAATTAAATAGTAATATATACACTAAAAACATCAAAGACACAAAACTTTTTAAAACAAATGTTTGGAAGAATTGAAGAACCTTATAGGAATTTGCAGAAAGAACAACCACGAGAACTACCTGTCAATAATAATACCCATAGTAGATATTTTTTACTTTGGAAAGCAATTAAAACCATAAAGAAGCCTAAATCTCAAATTACTTCTATTACAGAAAATATACAAGTTTGGGCAAGATCAAATAAGGACAAATAAGGCTTTTGCTAACAATCCAAGTACTATATTTCAACTATTCTTGGAGTAACACAGCCGAAATAAGTTTTTCGTTAAGTATTTTTTTAATATAATAGGACAAATAAAATAACATTGTGAATGATCAATAGTAAAATATTTTTTACTGTTTTTATGGCAGTAATAGGTAATTTTTTTATTGACTTTTCGTTTTCAACTAACTCCCTTGATTTTTGTTCAAGCCTTTTGATTGTCAAGGATTCTAGTAATTAGATTTAGATCATAGAGTATATATTACTCTAAGAAGTTTTTATAGAAGTAATTGTTATATTTTACACAACGTACTACAACAACTTTACAAATTAAGCAGTATTAGGAAATGCCACTTATTTGGTGTATAGAAAGACCATTCGATTATTGACAAGCTCATAAAATGATATTAATTGAATTATATCTGTCCGTTCGGAACGAGATTTTTCAAATCCTTGCCAAATTATTAACGACTGAATAAACCGCCTCACCAAAGAAAAGCTGAACATGATTAAATTTTTGAGGAATAATTAAAAATATTTCCATTCAATAATAAATGGAACTTATTTTATTTAAAAGGGTCTGATAGTTACTTGCGATCATTTTTAGGTAAGTCGTGGACTAGTTTTTTTCTATTAGGTATACAATTAGTTTTTATTTAGTATTTATGGTTATTGTACATCTTTAGTTTTTAGGTTTTGATTAAGTTATTAATTATATTATTAAAATACGATAAATATATTTGGAATCATTATTCTATTATTTTTTACAGATCCACAGTACATTCAAATATAAAAATAATCCTACTTTATTTAAAATAAAATTTAGTTTCTTTTTTAGAATTAGTACGAGAGAATATGTTCATCTCCGTCTAACTTATAGTATGGTTAGAAACAGTAAGCACATTCGAATATAATATTACTTTACTTTACAAATATTAAAATTAAATATGATGATACGTATTGAGGATAATTACTAATAATTATTAATTAATAGTTATAAATATAATAATTAAGTAACACTAAAATATAACACTGCCAATTGCACATGAATGAAAAAAAAACAGTCGAACCGTGCATTTGACCGAAAATAGTAATTACTATTTAATTTATTTTTTATTTTACTATTTTCAGTCGCTAGTTTTTTGAGTAGCGACTGTTTCGTCTGTTCTGCGAGTATCGACTGTTTCAACAATTTTTTTGTCAGTCGATAATTTCCAACACTAGTTTAAGTATTGTCGACTAATAAAGTTCAGTTATTCAAAGTAACTTTGCAAGAAAAATTCTGGACTTTGAAATAACGCAAAAATTAAATCAAAATTAACTCTAACTCTAAATTAGTAGAAATAGATAAAAAAAATTGCATACTGATGTATTAATCCCGTACTCGCCTTGATTGTGTATTAATGGAACTACAACAGAACAGTTGTAAAAAATTTATCGTAAATTAATATTGTACTAAGCATATATAATGTAAGATGTAATTAGTAAAAAAATAGAATAGCGGAATGTGGAATAACTAATCATTAAAAGCCAATAGTTAGAAATCCACAAATTAACTACATTATCTATTCAAAATAACAAAACAGTCATTGTCATTTGGATATGGGCCGAGACGTAACAGATACATTTTTAATACGTATATTTCAAACAGATATGTTCATATTTAATAATCCAAATTCTTTGTTCAAAATTTTGGTCAATAACATTTTAATCCAACCTTTGACGATGAATGTGAATCGTTTCGAAATCACTAAATATCATTTTCGGGGAAGTGGAATCAAGAATTAACTACCAGAAAGCCTCTACTATTACCGGTGGGTACGTGAAAAGATCACTTAAGCATATGTTTTAAATTAAATGACATTAGTCGGTCAGTGAGGGACCATGTCATTTTGGAATTATATGCCATTTCGTGCACGACGAGAAAAGCTTGCCCAGGCACCAATTATGCGGAATGGTCTTTTCTCATATGAATTAGATTACCAACAGAAAAATTTAATGATGTCTGTCTGGATGACCTTCTTCGCTTTGGTAGAATATCTAAACGGCATCACAATATATATTAGAATATAAACAGCTAATAACCAGTTTCATCCGAAATAGACCAATATATCTACTTAAAAATTATAATAATTTATTTTGTGTATATTCTCACATTTATTATTATTGGAATAATTGTTTTATGTCCCAAATAAATAAGATAAATAGATAATATAACCAATACCAATAAACAGGTGTTTAGAAAATAAAAACATATAAGTTTGGTTTTAGATAAGGCAAGTTTCTTATCTCTTTCTATTTTGAATTATTTAAGACCAATTAGGACTAAATTATACTAAAGAAAAACGTCTGATTTTCTAAACGTTTTTAAAACGACTTTCATACCTTTGGTGTAATGATAAAGATATTTTAGAAAAAAAAGAGAAATAAAGTTAGAAAAATTAATTTACGGAAAATTACATCGTTTCCATCGCTTTTCTCATTTTTTCTGGAAAGACGGCAATACAGTATCGGAAGAACTACGTTGGTTTGGCAGTCATCCATTTAGTCATGGTTATATTTTCGTACGTCTTTACTATTTCGAAAACGTGAACGAGCCAAGACTTGCTGCATCGATCCGAATCAATTTTAGTTAGAGAACTTTATATCTGGTGTACGCTGAGTGCGGCAGAACTTCTTAACCGAGGCGCAATAGTGAATACTTCACAATTCTTGGAACGCATAACCGATACAAATTAATTTTAATGAAAGAGGATGACATTGCGTCTGTTACTCATTATTGTTATTCTTTTTATGACCATTCATGTGGTAGCTCTTTTCTCTCTTTTGGATCTGTCAAATTTTGCATGTAAACGTTTCGTAAAAAACCAATTCGTAAAAAAATAATTCAAAATACTGGAATTCGTTGTCAAATTTAAATCATCGAGTCCAATCGAAAATTGGAATGTGGCGCAGTAGCATCACCGTAAGTCTCTAAACTTATATCATAAGCTTTGGGGGCAGATTTTGTCAAATGGAGCAATAAAAGCAATGAAAGTCGAAAATGCAGTTTTGAGCGTTTCATAATTGATATCTGTATACACTAAATAACTAAATTTATAAACGTTATCTTTTGTAGATGTCAAAACCATCAAATAGTAAGGTTATGTTGTTTAACATTTCTTTACATCCATAATTCCCATTTTCTTTACTATATGTTATTGAGTAATATCGCAGAGAAAATTTATGCTAGCATGTAATACTTGATATTACGAAGATATATCATTTCATTTTTGAACTATAATACATGAAAACATGTAAAACTACTCGATAATCAGGTTAATGTTGATGCTTGACTTTCGAAGATTTATTCTAAGTAGTGATTGCCCTGTGGTCGAAATTCAACCACAATTTATATAATTTAATCATGTTTACGTCATCACAGAGTAAAGAGAACAATTTAAAAATTATATGTCCCTAAAACCTTGTTTTCAAAGTATTTTATATATATATATATATATATATATATATATATATATATATATATATATTCAAAATTAAAAATTCAAAAATTATTCACTTTACTCTGTGATGACGTAAACATGATGGTTGAATTTCGACCATAGGGCGATCACTACTTAAAATATATATATATGTATATATATATATATATATATATATATATATATATATATATACATATATATAAATATATTAAAGTCTCCTTTTACCAACTATGGGTTTATCTGGACTGGGTTCTATCTGGTCTAGCCTAAAGTTTAACGTGGGCTCCGAACCACGGTCCTCAACATTAAGCCTACCGACTGGCAAGTAACCAACTTTAGAACTCATCCCAGAAGACATCCGGTCTTACCCAGCCTGGTTACTGGCGAGACTGGGATCATTTTCCTTGTCGGATTTTACACTCTTGCCTAGTGCATTCACAAATTTTAAACAATCACAAACATAAATTTACGACCATGCCCCAGCAGGATTCGAACCCGCGGCTATCGCAACAGTAGGAGGACCGTCCCATTTAGTTAAATCTAATTTTCATTAAGTTTCAATGATCAACAAAGTATTTATAAGTTTAAATTATTACACCACTGGACATTACAACAAAGTATCATAACTAAAATTA
Organism: Rhynchophorus ferrugineus; assembly: GCF_030347505.1. Lineage (NCBI taxonomy): Eukaryota > Metazoa > Arthropoda > Insecta > Coleoptera > Curculionidae > Rhynchophorus > Rhynchophorus ferrugineus. The sequence goes on along the minus strand of NW_027472581.1, from coordinate 52,922,104 downwards.
TTTTCAGAGCATCAAATAGACATGCTATACATGCTCTTTCTTTACTTTTAAGTTATAAACATAATTATGGAATAATAAATGCGGTAATACATGTTGTATATGAAATGTATAATACATGTTGTATATGAAAGCAGAGAATATATGAATAAAATAATTTTCAAATTGATACTTGACTTTAGCATGTATAACACTGCTTAAATTTAAATAACTTCGTTAAAACAACAGCGAACATAATTAGGTAATTTGTTTTTTACAGTTTAAAAATATATATTAAAGGAATATATTTCTAATCGCTAAATTAACTATTGATTTTTCAAAACTTAGGTCTATAAATGAAACAATATAAATAATTGATACAAATTTCAAACACTGAAATTTTATATAGTCACATACCTCATAACATTATTCTTTATACACCCTAGTATTTGTCAATACTTTAAAATTTTTACAAATTTATTGTTAATAATTCATAAATTCTTCTATTTGTCATGTGTTCGATCTATGCAAATTATGTAGTTAGTTTCATTTTAATTTCTGCATATTTTCATTATATTATGTATGTATTCATTGACCTGAAAAGAATCAAAAGATATTATCACTAAAATTTACAGAAAAATCTTAATAACCTTTAAAGTTACCCCTAGTACAATAATGTAGGTACTATGTCTCCAGAACCATATCAATTACTGTCAGTTTTTAAGCAATTCTTAGCGGTTCTGTTTGCCAGACACCAAACTAAATCAAAAGCTCATTCCATTCTAATAGTTCCATCAATACTGGAATAACCCAAAATAACACTGCTTAAATTTAAATAACTTCGTTTAATAATCTTTTAATACACTCACTTTCCATTTTTATTATTATTATTATTATTTTTTAATTCATTTATTTTATAGTCACAGCAACACAGTTGTGTTATTTAGCAACTTCAAACGTTCACATAATCTTAACGGACATTCGAGATTCGATTCTAGTATGCTATTGTCGGCCAGCTAAACTCTTAGAATCTACCGCCATCTGCTGGAAGGCTAAAATTTGTTTATATATTTTGTGTCACTGATCTGACAGCTATATCTGGTTGTTTGATGTGGGCGTATGTCGTTTTATTAGAATATATTTATTTGTAGCGCATATTACACACAAATTTTAGGTCTAAAAAACCTTTCTCTATATAAGCTTCAATCGAGCCAAATTGCACTCTTCTAGGTACCCCCGTTTACCATAAAAAGGGTGCCAAAATTTTCGCTAAGCCTATTATTATATAGATTTTAGATTTAACTGATTCCAAAGTTGTGGGTAGAAGATATTTTGTATAAGAGAACAAAAAAATTAGAAACTTATAGACTTATATAAAGTTAGCCAAAATTAAATATAGACTAGAATAAAGTTATGGATTATATTGTATTATTCTCGATTTTTAATTTAGTTTATGATATACGAATAATGATAACGAATATTAATATATAGAAACAACATTATTAGATGTATATTTTCGTATTTTACCTGTATAGTTCTGAGATCATTAACAAAATATTTCACACCGAATCTGCAATGACAAAGCACTTTACAAATTTTATAACCCACAAGGCGATACCGGCATTCAGATAAAGCCGGTCGATCCCGAGCAAATTGCAGAAGAATGATGGTCGACGCGTTTAAGTGCTGGTGGTTGTTCTTCGTTGTCGCCTACACGACTTTCGGCGCCTAGGTGGACCTACAGGTGCCGCACCAGTCTCTGTCACCACCCTCATTGGAAATTATCCTGACCGATGGATGAGGGCGGCGCGGGAAAAGGGGAGGTATTGTCGAGGGTCGTCGGCATTGTCTACCTGAGGAAGGCCTGTGGGGCGCTGTAATTTCAACAGTTGCGGCAAATTAGGACGATTTGTTTAAGAGCGGTTGTTGTTTTCTCGTTTTCCTTTTAATATTTCGAAACATTTGTCGTTTTAGCCGCGGGGTCCATAAATTTCGTTTAACGACTGGAACTGTTTTCTTTTCGATCTTTTATATCGTGTATTTTGATTTCATTTGAATAATAAAATTGTTTCGCAATATACACGTATATTTTTTTAGTCGATGTAGATGACTCTCTTGGAGTAACCCACGGCTTTTCGCGCTTGAGATAGGCGTAGTGGATTATCATCACTTTTTCATGCCACAGAAAACTCTTTATTTTTCCTGGCAAGAAATCAAACCGTGATGCTAAAACAATTCATGCGGTAGCAGTTTTTCCTGTTTTAGGATCTTTCTAATTATACATAAACTGGTAACAGTACAATGTATCAACTGCCAAGCTATCTGAAAATTTTTTGAGAGTTTGATCTGAGTTTTCATCCATTCATAGTCTTCGAACTTTTCTGGTTCGGGTAATTTTTCCAATTGTCATCAAAACCACCACAGTCAAAATATTAAAACCGAAGCAGACAATTGTTCTACGAGGCTGTACCATAACCATAAGTTTGTTTCTAAAAGCTTTTTATGGACTTTGGCAGCAGAATTATTAATATTAAACAATAGAGTTTGTATCTATATATTGAATATCTCAATAATATTAAACGAAAGATTGTTATATTATGTAGACATCGTTGCGTATATGTTGCTTTGTTGATAACATTGGACAAGTGCTGTATAGAAAAAATAAGGTCTATTAATTTTGATGGTGGGCAATTTATCTGATGTCAGACCTTATAATCATGGCAAATATTGAAAGATATTAAATAATTGGAATATGCAATCCGAAGTCTAAAATTATTCTAAATCTCGTTATCGACTCTTATTCAAGATAAGTAAGCCTTTGTTTGAACTGAATGTTGAATGCATTGCTGAAAAGGAAATATCACATTACTTTGATATAATTAAAAATTAAATTATATCGGAATATTCACATTATTATCTAAGTTTTACCTTTTGCATCTCTACTAGATACTTGACATGGCAGATCTTAAATGACAAAACGTATACATACAGATAACTGGGACAGATGGTATAGATACAGATAACCTCTGGGAAGTATTTCCAATTCCGTTGAGATGACGTTATTCAGAAATTTGGATTACGATTGATTAATAGTTTTAGTATAGAATATAACAAACCTTCAATATTTTAATAATAATATTTCAACTTATATATAATCTAATAATCTCACAAATCCCGAATATAAAGTTCAGTTAATAAAGCTTAAATAATTTAAGTGAAAATGTTTCATAAATGGATTTTATTCAATTGATAAAGCTAGCTGTATTATTTTATTATTGTATTGGACCTTTAATAGTTCAGTGTTCTCCATGTTAAGCTTTACTATAGATAAATTGAATAAAAAGCCCAATGAATTGCAATGTATTTTCTACGCTAAAAGAGATTGACCTTTACTTTGAATATATAATGAAACGAACATGTTTATGAAGAGATACGTTAAGCATAACTTATTTATGGATCATTTGTAATAAATATGTTATTATTTTTTAATTTCACAATAAGGGTTTATCTAGTTTATAGGGTTTGATTGACAACAGATTAACTTCAGAGAAAATTTCATATTTCAGATGACAATCAGTTTTACAGTCTGCAAGGGCAAAGTTATAGGGCTTGAATCAGCTCTTGAATGAAAGGAAGAAAATGAGGCCAAATTGGATTTATGAATATATATTAATTCCAATAAGTATCTGTTTGAATACTAACTAATATTTCTAGTACAAAATTCCTTATTTATAATTAATTTGTGTGCTCAGATATCATTGTAATTGTTCTAAATTAAACATGAGCATCAGGTTAGAACGTATGAACAGAGAATGAATACTAACTGTTTTGTAGATATGATAAAAGCATTAGACAGAATTCAGTGATTAATTTTATGAAGAACGGTGTACATAGATAATAGCTGAAGAAATAAAATATACAATAATACCAAGATGATTTGACAAGTAAACACACCATCGAAGGAAACAATAATTGATAATCGTCTACCATAATAGTTTTGTACGGTTTAATTTTTAAATATTGTCCAATTTCATTCTTTATTTTTCTTGGATTTATTCGATTGTCATCTGCAACACAACTGCATATAAATAAGCAAAAATCAGTTATACTGCAAATAGCTCTAATTCTATCTCTTAAGGCTGAAAAAATATTGTTTTCACTTCAACAAAATGACATGTAATAAAAAGTAGAACATAAGCATTGCTATGCACTTAATATAAACCAATATCTAATGTAAAAATTTCGGAAATGTAATGTAATATTTATAACACCATTTAAATATTATTAATAACAAGTCCTCAACTTGAATGCCATGTTATTAAAATGCATGAGCGTGCACCGTGACAATTTCGGTACCTCGGACCTTCATCTCTTTTGAAAAACTAATTAGGAATTATATAAGACCCGTTAAAGAACAACAATAACTATAATTACCTTTTACATTATATAAATGCTCGCATGTTGGCGGCCATTACGAATAATTACGATACCGAGTGTTTCAATTACGGTGGTAAATATTTTAAATACTTTTGCTTCGCGGTCTGATAACTTTCAGATAAATTTAATTGCTCGACATATAAGATCGAAAATGCAAGTAGCGTTTTTCTGCTTTATCTTAATTGATGGATAATTATTAGAATAATTATCGCCTTGCACAGCCCTATATTTCCCATTCGACTCGAATTCGCATTCTATTCTGCCGATGAGGTAATTCAGTTCAAATTTAACTTCATAAATGTTTTAAAAAGTGTTTCAATGCGAATCTTCCTATGAAGTCAGTCGATTCTTCTTGTTGATCATTATTTTAATATTTGCTTTTAGTTCTTATTCCTTCCAAGTGGATTAACAACCGATATATAACTGAACACCTCGAAATTACGTTCCAACTGAAGGTTCCACTTCTGTACATTATTCAGCATTTACAGAACAAAGTTATGATGCTTCGTGGTATATCAGAAATAGAGATTCCGATAGAGAATTAGAAATAGGCACCATTAATCAAACCATCAAAATGATTGGCGAAAATTCGGTTGACGTTCTCTTCCGGCTTCCGGCTTCTTGATGGTACGGATGGGACAAGACGACCAAATCTTTTGATGTTGTGTAGTATGGTGTTACTACAAAAGCAGAATATAGAACCCCTGAACATGTTTAATAACTCATATAACAAATAGTTTAATATAAGCAAGATATTTTAATGCGAACAGAGCTAGTTTTTTGTTAAAGTTTTTATCAAAAAACGCATCAATCAAGTGATGTCGATGTAGTGTTGCCAATATCGTAATTATATCTGAACAAAGCAGAACAATTTCTTATTTAACAAATTAAACTAGGATATTTGAGGATTTGTGTTTCAACAAAATGAGGCATACTTATTAACATAGCCTAGTTATGATTCCAAATTACTATCATAATTTATTACAAAAGTGCAGATAATTCCATATCTGCTATAGTATTTATAAAACTCTCTATTAAGTATATGTGCAACTCTAGCATTTAGTATAGAATACAGAGTATTTTATTAACAACATATAACATGAAATTAACATACTCTCCTTAAGAGTCATAAATTCATTCCAACGCTCCTCTAACTCCATGATAAATTTCTTACATGATCTTTTTGATTCGAATGTTTCCTAGTTGATCTATGCTTCATCCACTAACACATAACGATATAGGATATCATTTTTTATTTCACTTGAACAGCTCAAACTGCAGGTCATTGACGCAGAGTTGACGCACTATTGAGGTATGAGAAATATACTGATGCTTCTCCGTCATGCTGCAATTCTCAGTTTTATTTTCAATGGTTTAAACATCGAGTAAGCTGTATGAGCCTGTATGACCACAATAGCTGGAGCTGTAAAGGATTCACTGTTGCAGCTCGAAGGGAAAGTTCTACCGTACTCAGTATATTCACCAAATATAGCGCCTTCTCGTTACCAGTTAGTAATTTTTCCATGTTAGTAAACTATAATTTCCATGTTCTAGTCATTTTTCCATGTTAGTAAAATATTATTTCTATGTTCTAACATGGAAACTCTGTGTCGAAAGAACGACGTGAGTTTGGCAGCGAAATAATCATGCATCCATCTGAAACCACGTGCCAGCAAACCAAGCCATGTTGCATCGATGTGAGCAATTGGTAATCAGTAGGCGCTATATTTGGTGAATATGCTGAGTATATCAAATATTTAATCATTCGGCCAAATTCCTTTTCATCCTAACTGAAAATTACAAGAATTGCTCCTGTATAACCGCTATAACTAAAAAAATAAAAGTTTAAACTTTGGCACATATGATTTGAAGGTAGCATTAGATGCTTACATGCATTATTTTGACCAGCGATATCTATTGGTAGAAGTAAGATAAGTAAGCTGCAATTTTAGTCTGCCTTAACTGGGGAATGTATCGATTTTGAATTTACATTAATGAAATGTTTAACAATTGTTCAGAGGATATGCAGGAACCATATGTTATCCTGATATCATCTGGGTTTTTCAACAATGCCTCAGTATTATCAATATGTATTAGAAGAGAGACTAACTGGAGGAAGTGTATTATATGACATTAAAATGGTAACATCAAATGTTTTAATATGTATTAAAACAATGAAAATATAGGAAAAAACTTCAACTGATTTAATTGCTCGCCAATCTACTGATGTTCTAACTAACATCTTGCATCAAGTCAAGAATAACGAAATCGCAACCCATCATCATTAAAAATATATGCTGCACGTCCTTTCTTTTATTACGAAACCACAGATATAGGAAACGAATTTATATAATGTATTCTATTAAAACTCTTAATTATCTTTTACGCGAATAATTAACGGGTTTTAACTGCTAGCGGATATTCATCCATGGAATGAGATCTATTAAATTTTATATCGAGGAATTAATAATTTAGTGTTACCCAACGACTGTTCCGTGTTTTTTTATAATTTGCATCAGCTCATACAATTATTATTGAAATTATGATATGTATACCTCTTTTATTTAATTTTTTTCAAATCGTTTAATAAGTATAGTAAAGAATGTTAAATCCACATGTCCTTAATAATATGCAAACTTTAACAATGAAGTAATTTGCAAGGTGAATAATTTTTTCCTCATTATATTTTACATTTTCAAACCAAAAAGGTAAACTGCAAGTAAGATAGCTAAAATTGGATTTGGATTGAATGCCACTTTCCTTCAATTAGTTTATTTACTTTTGATTAAAGGTGTTATTAATTTGTCTAACTTATAATTAAGGAATCAATATCAAAATGTTACAATAGGTTAAGAAACACACACACACACATATATATATATATATATATATATATATATATATTAATTCCATAGAAATATTATATGATATATCATATGAGTTTAAGAAAATCATAAAATTGAGGCTTCAAAGTTCAATCACGAGGTGAAGAACAGGCCGAGAAGAGCAGCCAGAATTTAGATCAAATCGCAATTATTAGATTTTAGAGGTGCAAAGCGTGAATTTAACGTTTTTAATGATTTACGTTCTGCATTAGTTCGACTATATACATTGGCTCAGTTTTAGGAAGTATATACAGTGGATACAGTTTTGGAAGCTGAATATTTCACTGAAAATTACTAAACTTCTTCAGGTATCTTACTATGCTTCTATTTTTGTTATGTGCGGGTGAAAAATAATTGTTTAAATTAATTTGAGATCCTATACAGAAGTGCTGCTTTACTAAGACAATAGTCGACATTCACATAGTTGACTTTCACATAGTAAAGACGAGTTCGGAGAGACGGTCAGTGAAACGAAACAAAAGTGCAACATCTGTGTCACAAATGCGGCGTTAGAATAAAGTCTAACAAAAACATTTGAAAGACTGGTGAAAAAGTGAAAGTGCGATCGGAAAAAAAGGTCAGTACAGTAGAAAATAAGTGCAAAATGCCATAAAACGTTAAGGATCGTAACCTCATCATCTGGACAACAAATGCGACGTAGGATAATTTGAAACATAAAAATAACAGTATTACTTCAACAATATATAAAAAATATGGAGAAGAACACTGCACAAAAAACGGATAAAATGGAAATATCGACATCAGGCGTATCACATATTGCAGTTTTGAATATAGTGAACATAACTAGAACCCAAACGAAGAGGCACTCTACAATGCGCGGATGAGCGAAAAGTCGGCGCGGGAGAGTCTTGAAATTGCATTAACCAATATGCAAAAACAAATAAATGCCCTCCAGCTACAACTAAATAAACAAAGCTCTGAGGGCAAGGATAAAACAACGATAAACCACCAAGCCAACAAAAGCAGTTCAATTGTTACATATGAAACAGATGAAGAAGAATTGCAGAAAGAAGTAGGCTGGATAACGGTTAAAAATAAAAAATAACAAAGGAGGAATTTTAGTCTTAGTTAATTTATGTTAGCTTTTGAAGATGATACGTACACAAAAAGCATTTTTGGTATTAAAAGAATTTTAGGGGTCGAAATAAAAATCGAACCTCTAAAAAGCCGAACTTAATACCGCATTGCAAAAGATGCTAATTGAATGAACACACAGAGAAATTCTGTAGAAGAGAACCTAGATATGTAAAATGTTCAGGTAAACATACCACCACAGAGTGTAGAAAACCCAAAGAAGCTAAGCCGAAATGTGCAAACTGCAATGTAGCGCATCCAGCAAGTTATAGAAAATGTGTAGTTGATGAAACACTACAAGAGAGGAGAAATAAAGCAGCTCAAGTTAAACCTCAAGAAACAATGAGTGAAAAGAAACAATCGAAAAAATGGTGAAATGACTTATGCCCAAAGTGTCAGTCAAAATAACCAAAGAGAAACTAAGGAAGATGAAGCAACCACCAAGGAATTGCTACTTTAACTAATAGGAAAGCTCGACAGACAAGAAAAAATTATCGAATATTTTTCAGAAAGGATTGAAAAACTAGAAATGAAAAACATTAGGCCTGTGGCCCCAAAAACCTGAAATGGCAAATAAATATATATGAATAGCAATTTGGAATGCTAATGGAATCCAGCAACATCACGCTACCCTACAAATATTCCTAGATATGCAAAAAATAGATATTTGCCTAATATCAGAAATCCATTTAACAAAGGAATCCTTTATAAAATTTAAAAGATATACATTTTATCATACCATACATCCATCTAAGACCGCAAGAGGAGGAAGTGTAATAATAATAAAAAAAGAACGTTTCCCACCATCAAGAACCCGGGCTCAGTACAGCAGAAAATCAGGTAACAACAGTAACTATTAAATCAAGCATACATAAGGTTACAATAGCCGCAATTTATTGTCCTCCAAGATACAATCAAAAAAAGGACAATTATTTGAATGTCCTAAGCAACCTGGGAGAAAAATTTATAACTGGAAGTAATTTCAATGCAAAAAATACAAGATGGGGATCCAGAATGACAACAACTAAAGACAGTGAACTGCATAGAGCAGCTGCTGAACTAAGATGTAGTTACATGTCAGCTGGAAAACCAACTTATTGGCCGACTGATCAAGAGAAAACCCCGGACCTGTTCATAGTAAGAAACATAACATCAAGCTATAGAGAAATCGAAGAAAATTTTGAGCTAAATTCGGATCACACACCAGTGATTCTGACGTTGAGCGAAAATATAATAAGAAAAGAAAGAAACCCAACGTTAACAAATAAGAGAACAGACTGGGAAGGATTTGCTGAAGAATTGAACAAACGAATTCAACTAAACGTACCCCTCAAGACAACTGAACAATTAAATTCTGAAGCAGAAAAAGCAGTAGATATTCAACAAGCTGCTTGGAATAATACACCAGAAATTAAGTGTACAACTAAAGGAATTAATTATCCAAAAGAAGTGAAGAAATTTTAGCTGGAAAACGTAAATTACAAAAAAAAAATGGCAATAAAACAGAAGACCTGAAAATAAAAATAGTTTAAACAATATAACCCGAAGACTGAAAAGAGAAATACTGAAAATTAAATACAAAACCATAAATGACTATCACTCTGAAAAGCCACAAGATATTTAAAGCGCTCATGTTTACACAGTCCACCTATAAGAGACCTATGTGGAAATGGGGCACGTGATAATCACCAAAAAGCAGAAGCCTTTGTCGAATAATTAGAAAAAACTTTCAAGCCAAACGAAAATAATATTGAACATAATTTGCTGGACATAGAAGCTGAAAATTCGATGATAGAATTAGTCACGGCGAAAGAGTTAACCAAAGTTATTAAGACTGACATTAACCACAGGAAATCACCAGGCTACAATTTAATAACAGGATAAAACTCACCAACTTGATCAATACTGCATTTGGATTAAAACGTGTCCCAGACACTTGGAAGATGACGGAAATTATAATGATCCCAAAACCTGGGAAGTCAGCAAACTAAATAAAAGCCTATAGACCTATATCACTGCTACCAGTAATATCTAAGGTTTTTGAAAAACTTCTGTTGAAAAGAATAAAACCGATCATAGAGAGAAAAAACGTAATACCAACACACCAGTTTGAGTTTATTAACAAGCACTCAACAATTGACCAGGTCCACAGAATAAAAAATGTTACTGAAAAAGTCTACGAAAGCAAAAAATATGCTGAGCTATATTTTTAGATGTAGCACAAGCTTTCGATAAGGTTTGGCATGAAGGCCTTATTCATAAACTGCAGAAAATGCTACCAAAACAACACACCGAACTATTAAAATTACAACATTACAACCAGAATCTTTAGAGTCAAACAAGAAGAAGCTTACTCTACAATAAAAGAATCTAAAGCAGGTGTACCACAAGGAATTGTACTGGGACCAATGGTTTATCTACTCTACACTTGTGATATACCAGAAACAGAAAATATTACGATGATGATACCAATAAAATACAAATTTTTTCAGAACAAAGTCCTGAAGGGTATTGTAGGTGCACCCAAATACTATAGGATTGATTATCTACATCGAGACCTTCAGATACTCACAGTCAGTCAAGAAAACAAGGGAATTGCAGGAGGGCATGAGGAAAGACTCCATTCTCACATGAATATTGAAATATTAAAACTATTGGATACCACCAGATCAGGAATCAACCAAAACAGATTTAAAAGAATCAAACCATCTCATCTTGTGTAGTGTTGTGTAGTGAGTTACATATATTAAAAAATTTAGCAGTGACATGTATAAACATTATTTCACCAGAGACTGAGATAGGGCCGATGGGTTAAATAGTTATAAATTTAGTTTTAAGTTATTATAAAGACAAATTGTTGGTTAGACGGAAACGACTAGTAACAATATATTAATTAAATAATAAAAAAAACTAAGACAATGCACCGTGTCACATGTTAGTGAAAACGATGACAAAAATCCATTAATTGGGTTTCGAATTGCTTCCTCATCCACCGTATTCTCCAGATCTGGCCTCCAGCGACCATTTCCTGTTCTCAGATCTTAAAACAATGCTCGCTGGGAAGAAATTTTCGTGGAATGAAGAGATGATCGCCGAAACTGACGCCTATTTTGAAGCAAAGGGCAAATCGTACTACAAAAATGGTATCGAAAAGTTGGCGGGTCGCTCTAATCAGTGTATCACCCTTGAAGGGAAATAAAAAAACTGATTTTGCCAAAATGTGTTTTACTATGGTAGGCCGGGGACTTTTCAATTGACCTGTTAAATACCAAAGTATTGGCAAATATTGGATCCTGCTATTATAAATCTCAAGGTATCAACTTACAGTAAATACAGGAATTCAGATACTTGGTCTCAGTAATACAGGAGAAGAAAGTGACATCTACTGTTGAAGTAACAAGCCGAATCGTCCAAGCTTCAGGCTTTAGCTCCTCTAAGATAATATGTATTCATGTGTATGGTTCCGAAATTTGGACACTCTTGCAGTGTAGCATCTATAAGCTCAAGCTGTTTAGATATGGAACGATTAAAGCAAATTCTGGGTGTTTCCCTGCTAATTATGTTATTTGGTTAAGATGCGACAATTAAGGCAAAGTTAAAGAATGAAAGAATTTTCCCATGCTTCAATACATCTTTTTTCATACCTTATTTTAAGTTAAGAACATCTTCTTGATGCGTAGCGTAGTGCACTAATAGAACAAAAATCCAACGTAAGTTACATAGCTATTGGGTAATACATATTATAAATGGTGTTAGAGGTCAGCCCCGAAAGATTGATGATGCGAAATTATTAAATATTTTAGATGTAAACGCAATATGGGCTTACTGGTCAGCTGAAAGTCATTCAAATGATAATGAAGTTGAGTCCGAAGTCTGTTAATATATGTTAGCTTATGATCACAGACCTTGTAGTTATTTCCTGATAATAAATAATGTTTTTTTGTGGAAAATTGTAACTGGCGTGTTGGAACTGTATGTTTTACAAAAATTCATATTCAAAAAATCGTTACTAGACTATGGGTAATGCAATCAATACGTAGTAGCTAGCAAAAACAAGAGATCTACATTAAGGAAACTATCCTGCATATTTAATAAAATATGAAGAGGTGCTGTATTACAAATTCTTGAAGACTTTTTAGTCGAACTGAGATACGCTATAGTCAACAACTGACGAAACTGGGATAGCAACTTGATCAGCATATGCTCTTGTAAATAACACTTTGGCTTTATTTCTAAGAACACCCTTTCGAAATGTAATGCGTCTACAAACATTTAACATCCAGCAACAAACAAGCCATACATCTATTGATAATATCAATAGTTTTTTAGTAGTTTCCTCCTATTATTTACAATGTTATTTTACATAACAATGATTTATAGTCTGTTAGGCATGAGAGACATAAAATAGGAGAGAATAAGCCTTCGGTGACCATATCACAACTGAAGGGGCTTTTTAAAACACTTTATGGGTAATGTATTCAATTTATAATATGAAACAAGTACCGTAGTTTATATATATTTGTATATTTTTGCATACTTAGTAATGTATTAACCGATTTAAAATTTTTGATTAATTCCTAATACTAATCACTCCGTAACCAGCAAATATGACACTATGACCTCGAAATCAAATGGATCTAAGTTATCCAAAATGTTGTTTTAATATATGAAACAACGAGACTAACCTACATCAACGTTGAAGATATACAGCGATTGGACAACGCGCAGGGAATATAGAGCAAATCAAATCACGCTTACTTGCACAGAATATGTGCAACTCTTATATAGCTTAAGCAATCTAATTTAATATCAATGTGGAAATAAATATGGATGTATTTATACTGTACTCGTATTGCTTGGGTATTAATGCAAATACTAATAAAAGTAATTTAATAAATAAAAGTATATCAAATATAAGATATAATAAGATAAATTATGTTTTTTTATAAGCTATTTTGTACACTTTTTTAAATTCAACGGAGAATATTTGGTCTAACTGGAACTAAGGTGGTCAAAGGTAATCGCCAAACAAATTTTAAAAAGTCGCCATACATAGCCTACTTAATGTATTTGCGTGTGGATTTGGTTTTCGGAGTAATCGGTTGGTAATTTGGTGAGTCACGAAAACGGAGTCAGTCAGCGTACAAAATGGCGTTTTTCTCACCACTTCCGGTCGTACGGGTTTCCGTTGAGATCATTTACGGATAACCGCTCCACGCCGAGGGTGACCGATAATCTACAACATATTAAATTGTTTTTCGCATCGGGATTTGCTTGTTCAACTAGCGCGCCGTTAAATTAAGTGGTTTGTGCGTATGTTAATGTACGCACGCAACCATTCAATCCGCATTTAGGCAAGTAATGTTAAGATCGAGGACTATGTAGCTCACCATTTGCAGTTTATGGAACAATACACCAATTATAGTTTTCCATATTTTCTGAAAAATATTAAGATTTTAATTTAATTGCTCGTTAGTTAACATATTAATCAATCCATGAACTTACTTATAACTCTACTGCTATCAACAAAGAACCCTAACATTTAACAAATGTAATAATAAAAATTAAGTAAACTAATAATAGTAGCGTTAATTTAAGAATCAATAACAAATGATTATTGGACTTGTTTCAGAATGGATATATATGCTAGAATATTAAATCATTAAAAAGTATGATATATAACGCAACTATGGATATTCTAAGATATCGCTCTAGGTTATAGCGATATAATGATGAGTCTCGTTTATGTTGTTTAAGAATTGAACCGGCTATATTGTCTATTTGTCGAAAAAGTGGTAAATAAGAATTGTTACTACCCATTTTATGACTGGTTCACTCGATTTTCATTTGAATTCGTTTAATTAATCGAGCTCAATTTATTTAAAAGAAAGAAAATCAGATTGACGTTGGATGCCAATTCTTCAGTAGTTACTTGAAACATTACTTAGTATAGTTAAGTGGAGTACGGGTTATATTATAGTTATATATAGTTACATGAGCCGAAGATGTAAGGGTAGAAAAGTTGCCCAACAACCCCTAGACATGAACTATTAGAATTAGGAAACGTCCATGCTTTGAAAAACATTTTTTTTCCGTGAATACTTGGCACAAGGATCGCAGTTTACGATGTATGACCACCAGAGGCGGACTGAAGTTGCTGTGAACTAACATAGTCTATTAGAATTTGGACAGAATGCAGTTCATGGCATCAATGGCGTGAGTGCAATGGAATCAGTGATGTTCAAAAGATCATTGAAAGCAAAATGTCCGACGTATATAAAGGTCGTACTCTAAAATAAATTAACTACAAGAATAAGCTCGCCACAATTGACATACATTTCTTTGGTCAGAAATGAGGTGTTACATAATGCAACTGATAAGGCATAGGATATTCTAATGAATCGGGCTGATGTCTGATGATGAGTGATATGATATATTTTTAATAACATACCCTTTGGTTGAGTTAAGTGCGCTTATAGAACAATAAGTCTACGCCAGTTACGTTACCTGAAACAATTAAAATAACAGTTTATGGCGATGGTAATAATTCAATTCAAAAAGTGGTTCTAAAGTATGGGAATGTATTTATGTCCTTGATATATATTTATTAGTAGAAAAGTTTTAGAAGTAGTGTCTTTATTTTAGAGACCACCAACGCCTTGATCAATTTTGAAATATTAGAGATAAGGAATCGCAAAGTCTTTTAGATGAAGATTTAAGAAAAACGCATTAAATCCTTAATATGTTATAATTTATAATAGTTCCTTTAATTCAATAACTTAAAAAGTATAGTTTTTTGAGTTTCTTGCAAAATAATTAATAAATCTCTGTTTGAATATAATAACATAATATATAAGTATATAATATATAACAAAGTATTAATGAAACGAAAAAATGAAGATTATTTTCAAAACAAATCAGAGCATCAAATGACATCATAACATTTCTTTACTTTTATGTCATATATATAAATATGGAGTAATCAATGAACATATTTGTATATTAATATAAAGGATATATGAATAAAATAATTTTGAAATTGATATTTGACTATAACATGTGTATTAAAACATTAACGAACAAAATTAGGAAAATTATTTATTACAATTTAAAAATGTATATTAAAGTAATTTATTTATAATAATTAAATTAACTATTTATTTTTCAAAATTTAAGACAAAATAGTTAATAAACCAAATATTTGATGCAAGGTTTAAAGAATAAAATGTCATATAGTCACATATCTTATTGCATTAATCGTTAAACAACTCAATATGTATCATTAGCTTTAAAATATTTATAAATTTGCTGTTTAACTATTCACAATTTTTTGTATTTGTCCATGTGTGCCATCTATGGAAATTATGTAGTTAGTGTTATTTTAACTGCTGCATATTTTTATTATTTCATTTAGGTATTCATGTAGTCTTTATATTTTATCCATATTTCCATATCCATATAAAATATATATTGCAAAAAAAGTAAATACACCAGGTGAATAAAAGCATAATTTCATTACCTAATTTTTTAAATAAATTTGTCTCGTTCTTTACTTACTTATACAACAGCTCGATTTTTAAAAAGTTAGCTGTAATTTTTTTCTGTCACTAGAACTACTTATTTCCAGATATTATTTTATGTATTTTAGGTAAATTAGGAATCTTACCCTCGTAGATAGCTCAATTTTAATTTGCCTTCTATGTCTTTCGTTAATCTACTATTTTCTACATTGTCTTGTGTCCCACATGGGACTTAGCAGCTCTCCAACAAATATGGAATTAAAATTTTAATAAATCTATGAAGCTATTTTATAATTTTTAGTATTCCTTGCAACATAAATTTTAATACCTGTACCTGCAATACTAGCAATTAGTACCTGCAATATCGGTTAGTGCTATGTTAAGAAATGCATTTAGTAATGAAGCCTGAAATTACTCGGAGGCTAGTACTACAAAAAAACCCTTGAAAACTTTAGAATTACTTCTAGTAGAATGATATACTATATCTCCAGAACCATATCAATTAGTATCGTTCCTTAAGCCAGAACAGTTTCTCTTGGCTGTTTTGTTCCCACAAAACATCAAATTAAACAGGAACTGTTTTCTAAAATCTAAATATCTTGTAAACAAACAGGAGAGACAATTTTTGTTACTTTCGAATGTTGTTTCACAGCTAGCACAGCTTCGTACATTCCGATAAAGCAGACACATTAATTTGTTCTCTCTACAAATAATGTAAAATATAACTTTTCGTGATTATACTAATATTATTCGTTTTTTTATCCAAAGTCTCCATAGATCATTAATAGTTCCAACAATATACAACACAAAATCTGAAGTAACATTAATATTATAACATACAATATTTTAACATTCTCACTTTCTTTCTCACTCACTTTCCATTTTAGTAACGTTTGAATTATAAAATGCAATACAATTTGAAAATGTTATTTTTATATGTTAGGTATATTAATATATTATATACATTATAGGTAAAATAAATTATAATATATACTATTAATACATACTTAAAATCAATACTTCAAAGACTGGTTTTATTCAAATGTCCCTGTATGATTAACATCGTTAGATTTAACATTAAGTTTAAAGTTAAAATTAAGTTCTAAGGTTCTTAATTTTTTGTATACAATCAATTACAACTGTTCATATTCTTTATTTCACTGATTTATATTTTTACGTTTTCTTTTAAGGTAGCATAATGCATATCGTACTGCTTGTAGCAGTATCGTTTTGTTGGATAATTAAAAAGCGATTAAGGTTGAATGCATAAACGAAATAAACGCACTTGTAGTTCAATTGTTTCGTAAGATTTTGTTTCATTTTTCGCATGGGTATTACCGCGTAATAAATAATCATCAAGTACCGTTTTACTTCTAATTAGAAACGTTCATTGGTAATAATTACATCCATTAACTTGATATTAAACCACCTGGGAAAAATTTGTAAGAAATATCATTTTATTTAATTGTAATTGAGATATTTTTATACCTATTTATTGAATATAAATATATAAGCATATTCATATAATGTGCAGATAATGTAAAGAACGTAAGGTATGCGAGGAGTTATGTATCTCAAATTCAAAGAACAATACTATAGATAAGCATATGATAAATCTTAACCTAGAGTATCTATATTAATATTGACAATGTATCAACAAAATGAAGTAAATTATTCAGAAATCCTACTATATGGTATATACACTGCAATATAATATTCAATAAGTTCACACAATTTATATCTTCAGAAGCAAAAATGAAAAGGGATACTAATATATGTTACACTTGTCATAATTGGTGTTATTTACTAAATTGATTTTATTTTGTTATATAATTTCTTTCAATTTCAATACACTTAATTCAACCGTCCTGCAATTCATAGTGTATTTAAGAAAATTATGAATTATGGTTTACGAGAGTCATCGATATCGACACCTAAGCGGAATATTCCGATAGGCCAAAACCAAATAAAACAGTTAAAATATACATGAAACCATTTAATGTAGCTCAAGTGGAGCTAAATTTGGTAAATAAGCAGGATGTTGAAATATTATTTCATTACAATTAAAGAAGGGATATTTTTCATTCCTGTGTTATAATACTATTATAATATTAAAATATTTCCTAAATTTTCGCGTTTAATTGGTCCAGAACGTTTTATCAATTTGGAGATAATCCACGCATATTTATTAGCTTTCTGTATCCGAAAAATACTGGGAAAAACTTGGCTAATTTCAGAAAAATAAAACGCTTTGGAAACGCACTTAGAAAATAATTACTTTTTTATATTAAAACTTTTTGTGGTGTCAGTATTATGAATTAAAATAGAATCATAATGGCACAAATAACCTGAAATATATTATGATTGCAAATTCTTAGTAATTTCAACGGAAACATTTAAATGACAATTTTGCCTGTCATTTCCCTTTCTGTTTATCCATCGTTCAGACAAATGCTACTACATATCATTTATCCCTAGAACTTTAATTTTTACAAAGAAACTGGATATTACTATTGGGGAACCTAAAAGAAAGTGTTATTTGTTGAACGTAAAATTAATATACCGTCAGAAAGATGGGAAGAGAAAATGGTTAAGAATAGATAATACTGTGAAAAATAACTTGGTACACAATTATTCATAACAAAGCTTTAAAATTACAAAGAAATTTATCAATATTAATTTACGATCGTGGTATTTTTACTAACCATAAGTAATACTCAATTTACATTATAACTGTAATAAAGGATCAGAGAGGTATTAATTTAATTTAATAATAATATGCGACAGAGATTCTAAAGAAATATAAAACTTTAAATTACAGATGTGAATATCAAGTTTTTATTGGAAATGAAATTTCTAATATTAAATCAAACACCAGTCAGAATCAATAAGTAATATTGACGTTAAGCAACAATTTAGATTTGTCTGGTTATTAATTTAATTTTGTGTATATATCACAAAATCATATTATTATTTTTGCATTGATTAGGCTCAGCACCGACTTCAAACTGATCAGTTGGTAGAAGTTAAAATAATATTATAAATAGATAAAGAGGTTTAAGTCAGGTATTAAGCAAAATTGTTTGTATATAATAGAATATAAAATACGTGTAACAGGTAGGTTAAATTAGATATTACAAGGACTATTATGTACATATTATATTTTAAAATGTTTTTTTTTTGTATTAAAAATCTAAGATTGGTAATTTTTTACATATAAGTAAATTCCTTATTTATATTTTGAAATTGGTTCAAGTTTTTTGTTAAATATATTTTATTTTTCTCTTTTTATTTATCGCAGTTATTTTATTAAGTGTAACAATGGATAGCCCAAGTGAAAGTACAGGCCGTATGAGGTAAAATAGGAATAAAGAAACAATTATTGAATACTGAAAGTTTCAGGCCTTTGGGTTCACTACCTATTTGACAAATAATCCTATCAAACTAAAATAAAAAAACGCTGCCCTGTTGGGAATGGTACCCTTGACCTCCGCGTGTGAGCTTAACGTTCTAACTATTACACCATAGAAACAGTGGCACACAATGTTTCTACGACTGCTTATATGATATCGTTAGTACTTAAAAAGCAAACTGAATGACTTTTACACTGAACTAACTCTGATTTCTCATCACATCAGTTCAGCAATAACATTATACACAAATAACTGATTATTTTAGATAAAAAATATTTAAAAACTTTGTACGTGCCTTTGAAATTTATGGTTTTACCCCCCTTCCCCCCAACAGATCCTGACTTGTTTGGCCAATGGGACCAACTCGTCCATTAAATTTTACATTATTTCAAACCTCAATTTTTCTATCAAATCTTTTCTTTAGCAGTAACATTTTTTCTGGCTAAAATACGTAGAATTGTCGTGAATACTTTTTTCAAATTAGTCATCATGTCTATTATATATCAGTTTTTAACTTTCAGAATATATCAAAGGGGCTATGTATCAATACTATTGTAAATAGCCTAATAAAAATATTACTGATGTCATGAACAAACAGTGTACATGATGTCATATATGTAAAATGTTTAAACGAATATTTGGATTAGTAAACGATTAAATATATTTTATTTATTTATTGCTTGTTTAATTAAAAATTTTACACTTCTATGTGATTTGCTCTAATTAAATCGTTATATATCAGACAAGTTCAAGATAGATAATAACCGGAGATATAAATTAGGATGGAAATAATGCCAGTTAAACCTAACTCATTAAATGGAAAACCGTTTATTTGTACAAAATCGCCAGTTTACGATCAGAACCATCAGATAAATTTCTCATTCCTTCACCGACGATAAGCGAGCGGTTATAACGCCAACCGAAACAAAGAGAAGCGTTTTAAAAAGAATTTCCGGTAAAGCTGCCTGTTCATTTGTATCTCTGTGCGCGCCCAGTGAACAGATAATATATGCGTCGGTTAAAAATACAAAATTGCCATAATGAGAACAATTTACTGCTAATCGCCGGTGGGATCTTAATCGAGGATTGCCTTTTTTAATGCTGTTTGCATTAGTATTCAGAATTGCTTGAAACCGAGCATATTCATGGACTTCATATATGTATGAATACAGATCGTCAGCACCTGTTGTAAAACATATAGAGTGGTGCAGATGACATATGTCCATATTAATTTACTATGAGAATATATATTTTTAGCCTAACTCGAAAAAAAAAAATAAAAATATATATATATATATATATATATATATATATATATATATATATATATATATATATATATATATATATATATATATATCATTAAATTTTTTAATTCATTAATTTTTAATTATATAAATTAAATATATTATTAATACATTAATTTATTATATATACAATCATTAATACATTAATATATTAACGCCAATTTCTCCGTCAATTTTAAACCGATTTTTAAAATTCTCTCTTTTATACGAAAGATTGCACTTTCGAGACGGTTCTGTTGGAACCAAATCCAAAAAGTACGTACAAAGTTTTGACATATTTTCTATCTAAAATAATCAGATATTTGTGTATAATGTTATTACTGAGCTGACGTAACGAAAAAATGGAAGTTGTTCAGTAGCATATGAGGCTTCGTAGAAACACTGTTGACAACTGCTTCTATGGTGTAATGGTTAAAGCGTTTAGCTCCCTAATGGAGGTCACGGGTTCGATCTCCGACGGAGACAATAAATTTGCCAAATCACCTAGGCTGGGTTCTAACCCTGGGGCCAGAAACGCTCCTTATTTTCAGTCATTGTTTCTTTATTCATATTTTTCCTCATACGTGCTAATTTAATGAGTAAATACATAACACTAAGAAGAGAAGAATAAAATATTTAACTTTTGACTTAAGCTTTATACCTACCTACACCTATTTATCTATTTATAATATTACTTTAACTGCTACCGTCTAATCACTTCGAAGTCGGTGCCGAGCCCAAACAATATAAAAATAATAATATAATTTTTGACATATACAAAAATTTTAATTGGCAACAAAGCAAATCCAAATTAATACAACTGTTTAGGTTCGGTGGGATTCTTATAATTAAATTATGAACAAAACAAATCTGATTTGGTGGTCGCACCGACTTCAAAGTGATCAGATGGTAGCAGTTAAAATAATGTAAATAAAAAAGTAGGTATTAAGCTAAATTGTGTGTATATGGTAGAATATAAAATACGTGTAGTTGATAGGTTAAATAAGGTTTTTGACTATATTTATTTAGTTATTACAATGATTATTATGTACCAATGTTAATTTAAAATGTTTTTTTTGTGTTAAGAATCTAACTTTGATTATTTTATAACTTTTAGTCCGTTCCTTATTATTTTTTTGAAGTCGATTCAATTTTTATGCTAAAAATATTTTATTAATAATCATTAAAATTTTCGATTCTCAAATGTGTTGGTTCCAATATTGAATAAAATAATTTGTAAAGAATTCCCTAATTCGCCAGTTTATGGAGGAACGTATTTGATATAATTAGATGCGTGGGAGTACAAAATGATTTGTCAATTTTTTCGGTTTCTATTAGACATTGAACAGGGCACTCCAGACCAAGTAGATTATCGCAATGTAATTGAAATTGTATTACTCACAATACTTCAGCTTACATTATACCCTGTTTAGATTATTCTGTTTTAATCGCCTTAACAAAAACATTAATATTCTGTATAACTGGCGGACCAAATGATTTTGACAATCTCAAACATCACCATTAAATATCATCGTTAAGATAAGAATTCTAATTTTGAACTGATATTCATTATAACACAATATAAACAATGCCAAATAAAGTTTTGACTAATTTATACAGAGAATATTAATTCACTAGGTTTGTTTTAAAATATAGTTAAAAGTGTTTTGTTCAGAACCGCAGTGTACATCACTTCTCAGCTTTTTATTTTGATTGGATATCATGGGAAATACCAGGCTTTCTATAGGAACAAAATAATGTAACGTTAACGTTAAACAAAATCAACCGCTAATAATTTTAAATCTCCCATCTGGGTATGCTGATTAGGAAAGCGCTTACACAGCATTTTGAAAACCAAGTTCAACCAAAAGATAATTATTCATAGACAAGTTCAGTAGAAATATTTTATTCATAATTGTTTTGGAACTCCTCTGATATACTCGATGATTTCATAAGCACAAAATAAGTTATTATATACAAAACTCAATATATATATATTGACGATATTGATACTATTAACGAATAAATCGAATAAATAAAAACTAATTGGATAATTATGTTATATAGAAGACATTGGAACTAATCGTTGCTTGGTACAGAGCCCAGCAGATCAGTTTGAGCGAGATAAAAAAAATATGTTTAGATGACAATTACTCTTTGAAAAAGTAATATCCCTTATGATATACTTATTGTTATAATTAGGCTTGGAACTGCACTAAAGGACTTGATAATAATTAGCCTATAAAATAATTTCTTAGTCTAGTATGTCTGTGTCTAAACATATTTCACACTTACTTGCTTTAATGTATGTAATCTGTATTATGAAATGAAAGTAATTTAGGCCATTAATATTATTCAGTAATAAAAATAAAATAAAATAAAACGAGATTAGGATATAGCCCCATAAAGATTTGACATAAATTTTATTATATCGTATTTCTTTTTTCAATTAAATAGATAATGTGCCATAGGAATGGTAGTTTTAGTTAGTTAATAGCATGTGTAGATTTGCGTGGAGGTTATTTAAAAATGCAAGATTGATCCGATAACAGTCGCCCTATTAAACTGTATACATTCTTCGGTGAACTCTTTCGTATAATGCGTGTAAATGTTGCCACATTTAAAATTAAAATTAATTGAACAGCGGGCATTTTCTTTCAATGCTGGTTTGCTTTCATTTAGAGCAACGATTATTTATTTATTATTATATTTAATAAATAAAATTAGTATATTTTTAATATTATAAAATAGATTGTGTATATATTTTGCTGAAAAATGCCGAATAAAAAAATTAATAATAATATATCTAATAAAACTATCGGCTTTAATGACTTAATTTGAATTTAAATATTAGTAGTAGTTTAAATACAGTAGATATTTTAATGCTAATTTAAAGAATTGGCATAAATTATTATATTAGAACCCTGTTCTAAGACTAACTCTTTTGTTGCCATTGAATACATTTATATTTATGTTTAATTATATGAAACTACTAATTGCTTGAAATTAATAGTAACGATCATAAGAAAAATGTGTCATATTTATATATACATATCTTTACTGTGGAGTTGTGGAGATTTATAGAGATCTCTATATGAATAAAGCTGTCTTTTGTTTATTGTATCTTCATGTAAAGTAATTATATAATAATATATTTATAAGTTTTCTTTATTGTGGGTTAGACTCTTTGGCAGATAAATAACTAAAATATGTTGAAATAATTTATGAAAATTTTAACATATTAAAAAGTTTAATGAAACTATTAAATAATATAAAGAAGCCAACACTTAACTAATGGTGAAACAATACAACTAAAGCAGTGCCAAGTATTGGCAAGTCAGTATCGTATATTCTTCATATTCAAAAAGTAAGATTTTAAACTGTTCTATTTCTTAAAATATTCATACATGCAGAGAGCAGCTGATAAATAATTACAACAATTAGACAAATCATCTCTATTTATTTAAATTGATCGCCATGTATTGATTGTTGTGTATATATTGAGTTCTCACTAATTCCACTATCTGCAAATAATACAGTTTTCAAAAACTTTTATAACTTTTCTTTATGCTATTATTTCGGTTGTTTATACTACTGCCTTACTTATACTACTATTGTTTAAAAATTCTATTCATTTACATTGAGTTCCTTATTACTAGTTACAATATTCTAAGTGACTAATAATTTTGTTGTCTTACTTTTCATAGTTAATTTAAATTATTACAAAGTACGTTAAAAAATAGGCCACAGGTCGTCAGGTCTAACATTTTATTAATAATATATAACTTACATTTCTTTAAATTAGACAGTAGTTTGGTGCACTTTAATGTATGGGTTGTTATAGATTAGGTTTGAACTGGAGAGATTTGGTGTATTATGCAAGGAGCATCTCCCACGTGTTGCCGAGAAAGGGCATTTTAGTCTCGAAGTTGAATTGGGTTTGCTTGAAATATACTCATGACCATACCTGTAGCTGTATAACATATGATGTTCAGTTTTGTTTTCAAGTTTACTGCGGCTTCAGTTAATTTCATTGCAGAGAGAAGCAGATGCGCCGAAAACCTGTATGCTCGAGTTTAGAGGAGGGGTTTTAAATATTCAGTAATGTGACTAGGTAGAATGCAACTTAGAGCAAGTCAGGTAAGGTTTGGAGCAAGCTAATATTAGTTAAACATTTATCTTTAAGAAGTTTAATAATTATTAGAATCAAATATAAGCCCTAAGATCTTGTAGCCGCTAAGAACTCTCCCCGATAGATAGTGCGTGAATGGCAGATTTGCAACAGTAAAGCTAACAGTAAAGTACATTCACCATGCGCCCTATCACAAGAGAATCAATATCTGTAAAGGCCCTGACTTATCTTATGATCGTCATGTATATAATAATTTACGGTGTTGCTTTCAAAAAGTTGTCATTTTACTTGTTGAACATTTTAAGTTATGCTCAATTCTTGGATTACCCTAAGATAAACGCTCAGATAAAAATTTAAATAGTACGGTAACCGTCGAAGAAATTTATCGACTTGTGCTATATTCTGTAAATTATTTCCAATATTTCTATGGTGAACTAGCAATTTCACCACTCAACCCAATCGTTCCATTAATTCCATATAATATTCTCTGTTGAAAATTTTACCATTTTCAAGATCTACGAATAAATGTTATTGTAGTTCGTTAATTTTTACCATTTTTTGAGACTAGACAAAAGCAGTATATGCTTTACTGTTATCCTTCTTATGTAATATATATTTTTATACAAAATATGTATTCTTTGGTGTCACATCTACGATAATAATTTTTGTTTGGTTAGATAATGCTTAAAATAATTTTAAAGTTTTAGTTATAAGAACTAATGATCTAACTAGTAGTATTCGAATTTTGCAACCAAAACTGGTTAATAAAGTATTTGATTTAGTACCTCGAGAAGCTTCAAATA
Source organism: Rhynchophorus ferrugineus (assembly GCF_030347505.1). Classification (NCBI taxonomy): domain Eukaryota; kingdom Metazoa; phylum Arthropoda; class Insecta; order Coleoptera; family Curculionidae; genus Rhynchophorus; species Rhynchophorus ferrugineus. The sequence continues at coordinate 52,896,557 of NW_027472581.1, read as the reverse complement.
TATCTTTAATAGAATTAATAGGCAACGATCATAAAACTTGGACACATTGATTGAAGGTGGTATGGTCCAATGAATCATCGTTTACATTGTTTCCTACTAACAATCGGGTTTATGTATGGAGTACCTCAATGAAACCTATGATCTGGACTGCTAGCTTTCTGCAGTCGAGCATGGGGGAGGCTCCGTTATGATTTGGACAGTAGTATCGTGGTATTCAGCTGGTCCTCTCATTCTCACTAACCTGATTAGTCCGAATGAATGTATCGACAGCCTCAGTTATGAAGTTCTTATTATCACCAGCATATTGCTATCAAATACTGCCGTAATCCAATGCGATGGTATCATCCATACATACATGGATACATCATTTTAACTGGTTTTTAACTTCGTAAAGTAAATGTATTACCTTTTTAGCCTAAACTATATTCTCTTATAATAAAAAATATATTACTTTGAGTTCAATTTTGTATTTCAAGAAAAGGTATAAGAAAAATACTAAAGGATCTTATACAGCTCATAAAAATCTATATCTGTATCTCATCTCTATTTTGTTATCGCTTAAATCGTAGGGATATTTCATTCCTTTAATGTAAGTATTCTTAGTGCACTAAATATGACGAGTAAAATTTGTTTGGTACAGTACACATTCCTAAACCAAATACAAAAACGAAAAAAGAAACAGAAAATTAAAAGCATATCTGCGTCGAGATCTTTCGATTAACCATTACCAAACGAAAACCGAATCTTTGAAGATGTCCAGGAAACAATTATGTTAATATAACGACCCGAGAGGATATGGAGAAACCGGCGCTACGAGATATATCGATGGCTTGTACCCAGCACTTATCGGACCGTTTTTGTCATGTTTAGATACCTTAATTTAACTGGTAACATCCTACGGCCTTCGATATCTTCGAGGGACGTCGCCCTCACTGTCTTCTACCTCGAACCAACTGGTTTGATGGATGGGTTCGAGTTATCGGGACACGAATTTCCCCGATTGCTTTCGGAGTTTTCCTAATTAGACTGGTCTGATACCGAGGCTCAAAACGATTACTTAATGGTTAAATATATTAAGACGGAGTGAGTAAAAAAATCTTAAACGACGTATCGAAATCGATTGATAAATTCCTTTCATGTTTATGATAAGACCTATTGAAATATTAAAAATTAGTTTAATACTCGTAAAAATATTAGTAGTAGTAAAATAATTAATATATATATATATATATATATATATATATATATATATATATATATATATATATATATATATATATAAATGAATCGTTGTTCGTCTCGCTAAAACTCGAGAGCGGCTGGACCGATTAGGATAATTTTGGTCTTGAATTATTTGTGAAAGTCCAGGGAAGGTTTAAAACGTGAATAAATATGAAAATACTCGATATTAAATATACTTTGATGTCGACTATCGAATCGGACAATTTACGTGCGCGAGAACTTACTTAACTTCGGTGATCCTTTGTGATAGTGACATTTCAAATTATGTGCTCTTTTTTTATTGATTTTTTGTGATAGTGACACTTTACTTCTAAGTGCGCGAGAACTTTTCTCACTTTTATTAATAAAAAATTACTTTATTGCTAAGTGCGCGAGAACTTTTCTCACTTTGATTAATTACAATTTACGATGCTGAGAAGAAGACGACCTGACTTAGGTCGTCGCTGTCAATAAAATGTTCGAAGAGCTACCGCACGTGCTAACCGCACTGATGACCAGAGAGAGACAGATCAAGGAAATAGTCGTATTGCTATGACAGAATTGAGTTCCTTAGAGAGTGACAATGAAGCAGATAGGCCTAGAATGCAACGATTAATGAAATTGAGCGATTCCACAGACACAGTGCTCCTGGGATCCTGGAATGAGCTGCATTCCACTATGATGCGGCAATAGACTATTGTGCCGACAAATCGGTAACAATTGGGGAAATGACAATAATTTGTAAATATTGCAAGGCGTTAAAATACAGTGGTGAATCTACTACTACAAAGTAAAATTGCCACAATTGATCGCACCTCCAGGTCCTTTACGCACTTTGGGATTCCAAATGATTCTAAAAACTTCTTGGCCAACATTCAGAAATATAACAGCTGCTTCCAGATGAGATAATTTGGCGCTATACATATTATACAGGACTATTTCATGCCCACTTTCCCACAGTTGGCCCAAAATTGCATGAAGTAGTTACCAAACGCATGATACATGGACCTTGCGGAGTTTTCAACTACAATTCACCCTGTATGGTTGACGGCAAGTTTTCCAAACGATACTCAAGAGACCGGATTGCTGAAACCATAACATTAACCAAACCATAAATGATGGGTACCATTGTATCGTCGGCGATCACTTGCAGACAATGGGCGATCGGTAGTTGTGAAGGTAACAGGACAAAATGTTGATGTAGACAACCGTTGAATCATGCCATACTCGCCAATATTATCCTTTTATTAAGCTTTTGAACCTCACATCAATGTGAAATATTGTAACTCTGGGAAGTCGATAAAGTACATATGTAAATATGTTAACAAAAGTAGCGATATGGCCGTCTTCGCTGTAACCAATGTACATGACAAAATGAGGAAATATCACAGTACCAGATAGATCGCTATGTAAGTAGCAACGAAGCAATTTGGCGTATCTTTTCATTTGCGATCCATGAAAAACACCCTACAGCAGTCCATTTGACAGTCCATTTAGAAAATGGTCTGGAGGAAAAAAGTCGGGGATCTCAATGCGACCATTCAGAGATTTCTTGCGGGACAGTTAGTTTTCTTCAAATTAGTTGACATCGTTATGAACCAGGACGACGTAGTCAATTACCCCATGGAGTTTTCAAATTCGATGGAATTGTCAGGGTTACCACCTCACAATTTGAAGTTTCAAGTAGGATTAGTTGTCGTCATGTTGCGTAGCATTAATAATCCTCGACCGTGCAATGAAACAAGACTGGCTGTGAAAAAGATAATGAATAACGTCATTGAGGCAACAATCATAAAGGGAAAATACAAAGGAGAGGATGTCTTGATTCCGCGAATACCGATGATTCCAACGTATTTAGCATTCGATTTTAAACGTTTACAATTTCCAGTACGTCTGGCCTTTGCGATGACCATAAATAAATATCAAGGCCAGTCGTTGGAAGTTTGCGGAATCAACTTGGAGTTTTCCTGTTTCGCGCATGGACAATTATAGGTCCCATATTCGCGCGCCGGAAAACCATCATCTTTATTTATTTACGCATCACAAAACAAAACAAAATATATAGCTTAACAGAAAGCTTTAAATTGATTAACAAACTGTATCATAACTGTGTGTATCTGTAAATACTTAATAGAAAACTTATAAATAGCCAGTATTTCAGGAAAAGTCGGATTTTTAAGTATGAAACATCATGTGTAATTAGTCGAAAATAATAATAAAAATTCATTCATACGAAACATTTTTTTTATTAATTACGGATTATAAGATCTTTTATTTATCGATTGAGGCAGTACAAAGTCTGTCGGGTCAGCTAGTACATATATAAACATATTCTCAATTAGAAATCAGAAGGTTTCATGTCTGGTAAGTATACTGGGCGCGGAACTTCCATTTCGCACTGTAGCTGGCAGCTGTGTGACTTAACAATTCGGGTTATGTGTGGTTGGAAGAGGATGACTTTTCTTGCTATTGCTGATATTATTTGCAGCAATACCTGGTTCAAATTATTTAATTTGTATCAATAAACATCTGCAGTAACAGTTTAACTCATTAACCTTCCATATCCACAACAATATTTTATGGTCATGAATAGTTTGCCTTAGTCTCGATGTGAAATCCTCTATAAGACAAACCAAAAGCTTAGAATGCACTTACCATACTTATGCTGAATTGCACTTAGAATTGCTGTAGTAGCCACTTTTCATCGCCAATCGCAATAAGCTTCTCATTGCCTTTCAACATCATTGTTTCATTCCCATTATCATAATATAAGAAAACGCTTTTTTTTGATTGGCATGAAATTTAACTGCGATATCTAAACGGTCCGAAATGACACTCCGTATCAATTTATGCCGTAGCTATCTGGACTTCGAATTAGGTATTCTACTAATAAGTCTTGTAATCTATTGTCCTTTTGGTTCTTCAGATCATTCTTTCTCGTTCGTTAGAACCAACAATTTTAAATCTTAACTTTTAAAACATAACTTTGTAAAAGTGATTGATTGACTTCGGCACTATATTTCTTCAAACCAAGCAATAATTAGTTAAAGTAATGTATGTCTAAAATCTAATTTTAAATATTCCATGGTTAGTCGCTCAAAACTCCCAATAACACAAGAACACTAATTGAACTATATTTTAGGTAGATAAATGTCAATACGATCAAAACCATTTAACATGTTAGTATGTTATAGTGGTTTACCTTGATATTTTGCATCACTTATTAAAATATATGCAAACATATAATTTTGTTATTATTTTAACTAATTATCTTGTTAAGTATAAAATTTTATATTTTCAATACTAAAAAACACAAAGTTTGCCCAAATGTCAAAATAATTTAATTCAGTTAGTGAATAACATCATTCACGAGAATATGAATTAATGTTTCACAAAAATTTGTTCCTTTTTAACAAACACCTTAATAAATTATTTAAATAAGACGAATATTCATTAATTCACTATCCTAAAACACTTAAGTAAACATCTGCGCTCCACGAAAAGACATTTTAAGATATTTGTAGATATTTTATTACTAATTGCTAGTAAACAAACATTGTTATGAGTAAATATCTAAATAGTTTATACGTTTTCACTTTTATTATTTGATTGATTAAAGAATTATATTTTAAGCGGAGCTTTTTGTTTGTACAAATTTTAATATTGTGTCCACAAGTTCACTCCTTTATATATGGATAAAACTGAAAATAACTCCAAAATACTTAATTTATTTATACTATTTAATGCCCAAACATATTTTTAAAGACTGCTAATCACTTAGAAATCTAGAAAAGACTGAACATGAATTAATACCTACAAGTATTTTAAATAAAAATTTATCTCATAACGTGCCGTCATATTGAAATTAAACCAGAACCTAACCTAAAACGGCTTACTAATCATTTAACCGTAAACAATAAATTGCCTGAAGATCGGTCCACAAGAGTAAGTATGAGTTATTAAGTAGATTATGATTAGATTTTAACATTATTATCAAGAGCGAACGAAAAAACATTCACGGGCAGGTTTTTTTCGCGAGGCCTATTTTAAAAATGTTAAAGTAATTACGAAAAATTGTTGTCGGGCCGTTTGGTGAGGTAAAAAAGAATTACTGAGCCTGAGGACGCGTTAAATAAACAGCGTTAATATTAGAACTTGTCGATCGGGATTCTTTTGGTACAAATTTTAATTTGACGCAACGTTACGATACGACCGCATCGTCATTCGACACGCAGACCTATTCTCTTCTTATAACAAACAATCTTATGGCTAAAGCAAACAAATCGTTCATAAAATTGAATAATGGTTTGAATTAAATCGGTTAGTCGGACAGGGTAGTACTAGCACAACAAACCATTTTAAAATATAGTACCATTTTACTCAATACTAGTCCAGTTCGTTCAAATTATTATGATCTTAAGATATGACTGATACAAATAAGCATATAAAGATATAAAAGCGGAAATAACAATAATAAATATTAAACTAATATAATATTATGATGTTATTTAGCAACAGAAAAATGTTAATAAGCATGACAACAAGAGAACTAACAAAGTAAATTATAAAATATTAATTCAAACTTATTTTATATTGGTAAAATTTTCATACCTATTTCAAAGTAAAATTTGTATTAATACGAGGTTTTGTTCCATCTTCGTGGGCTTAAAATTTAACATATTTATTAGGCGCTGACATGTATGTTAATCAGCGATATCTATTACAGAAAGAGCCCATCAAATATTTTTATTTAATATCACAGTTGTCAGTTTACAATCGGAAGTGCAAAAAGTCGTGGGTTAGTCCGCGGTAGCCATTCAAATGGTTACCGAAAGGAAATTTTCATGAACATAAAGTCTTGCTGTGCATATAATAGGATTCAACAACAAAAGAAATAGTAATTGACACATTTGGCGACGACACAGTTATCATGACAAATGTTATATCTCTGACTAAAGTTGTAGTAAACGTATAAGTGGCAGTCGACTATATCTACAAATAGACTATAGACTGTAAAATACAGCTTAATAGCTCCAAATCTGCCCACATTAATTTTGCGTTTCAGCGAAATGACAAAAACTTAATTTTATCACTTGACTGACGCCCGATTCCTCAAGCAGAATCAGCCAAATACCTCGGCATCCATCTCGATGATAGGTTAAATTGCAAACATTATGTTAGACAAAAAGCTGAGCAGGTCAGACTCAAAATCCAGCAACTGTACTGGCTAGTCGGAAGATACTCTCAATTTGACCTAAAATCAAAAATATTGGTTTATCAGTCAATCATACATATAGCCAATTTGGATCTATAGGTACAAATATAAGTTTGCGCTAAAACGTCAAACGAACTAGTAACCCAATGCTGCCGAAATAAAGTTCTGCGATTAATTAACAAAGCTTATCGCTACGTAATCATCTAAGAACTGCACGATGACCTCGACATCAAATGAAAAGTTATCCACTGTTTCAAATTAAAGCAATAAGATTACTAAATCTCAGAAAAATGGAACCAATGCAACTATTGGACAACACGCAGGAAATACGAAGTTTGTATAGTGTATAAGTGCTACTCTTAACTTTAACTTAAGAAATTTAGTTTTATTCTATTCATACTATTTATACTATTTTATTTTATTCTGATGTATCATTCTCGTACTCGACTTGTTCGTGTATTGATGTAAGCACAACAAAAAGGTAGCAATATATTAATTTGTAAATTTGGATTGTACTAAGCATATCTAATGTAAGATAAATAAAACATATAGCATCATTACAAGATATGGTGTATTACGAGCTGCCAAACCAAATGAAAGTTTTCCTGCATTATACTGGCAAGCACTAATTACGAGATTTTGGAGCTATTCGCAATGGTAGTTTCAGTTAATCAGTACTGTTGGTATTTTCCTTCCATCTGGATCTATCTCATCGCAGGTAGTTCGCAATCTTAGCCAGTAAATCTCAAGTTCATTCTTTGTAATTTATATCAAATTTTTAATAATTTAAACCAAAACTGACAATTAGAATATGATAAAGCAGCATCATCATAAATGTTTAAACCTGTTTTATGTGTTTTAAACAACAAAAGTAATAATTATCGTCCTAGCATTTAATTCCATGATTAGTATGTGTACACACCGAATAACGTAACGCTAGAAAATACATACATTCAATGCCAATCTACTCAAAAATTTTCATTAAATCAATCCATTTCTGGAAGATTTTAATAATCCATCCTTAATATTGAAATTGATGGAGATACTGAAAATGCACCTTCTTAATATGGCTTTTAAACTCTTTTATTTTGACAAGATGTGACGGCTTGTTGAATACAGTGAATGAAAGGTATAGACGATACTTCTATTGGGCCTTATTTTAACCTAAGCAAATTTTTATTTTAAATATTTAAACCTAATAAAATTGAAAATAGTTATTGTATAGAATTTTTGATTGACAAATAATCCAAATTCATCATACATATTTAATATTCAATTTTATTCAACACAAAAATAAGGAACATTTGCCTAATTACCGACCTGGATTGATTAGGTTGAACCGTGAAGTGTATGCAAACCGCAAAACATTACGACCGTTTTCAATTTCGATTCTCATCTAGAGGAAGGCGGCGAGAAAGGCCATATTATCAAACCATCGAGATGAAGGGTAACGATATTATGTTTGTTTAGCAAGTCCAAAAACGCAGGACGACGTGATTATATCTCCGGTAGCTTCGGATCGCGAGTTCTCTTCTTCTTTTACCTTTTTTACCATTGCCTCATATTATCGGATTCTCCATCTTAGTCGATTTGTGGTTAAGTTACATATATTACTACTAAGAAGAAATATCGACAGTAGCATCTAGCATATTATTAAGTTAAAAGAAGTATATTATATATAGCACATATATATTTAAGCATTAAAATATTTTGGGTTCTTCCAAGATCTATGGAAAAAGAATTATGTCATATTTAATTTACAGCAAATCGTCACTTTCAATTAAATCGTCAATTGTTTTCATCTTTTTTTCTTTCACATTAAAAACCATCATGCATGGAGTACGATTTCAGTCATATTCTTCCAGATACATATTTCTATAGTATGTTCAAATCAGGAATGAAACTCATACATTAAGAAATCTTAGAGCAAGTTTATTAACTGAATATGTCAATTTGTTGAATTCAAAATATTTAATATTTTGTAAGGCAATGTAAAGGCAACAAGGCTGTGACATTGATATAAAATCAGTATATCAATAGATCATCTTTTCTGTTGTCACTAAATTGATACGGCACTATCTTTGTAAAGCCACTGCTTTATTTTTATTCTCAATGTTCATCGTTCATGTTAAATTAAATAACTTAACCACTTTAGTTTTTTTTAGGTGGCTGCATATATTCAGCAATACCTAATGAAAATCCGAAGTCAATAAATGCTGAACAATCTAACCTAACTGTTTAGTTGGATTGTTTTGACATTTGCTTGCAAAAAATAAAAGTTTCTTATTAGCACTATTGAATTATTCATTGTATACATATAGTAATTATGGAACGCTCAAAATTGTATCTTGGATGAATTTTGTCGCTTCATCTAGAAAATAACTTGCTGAAGTTTATCACACATATTTAGGTACATCTGATGATGCTGCTCTGTAATATGACAGTTGTCGGTTTTACTTTCAAGAATGTAAAAGTAATGATTTTAATGTTAATGATAAAGAAAGGTCTGGAAAACTTGTATTGTCATTATATTACTTTTCTCGACACATCCCTCTTAATTTAGTTTAACTAATTGATTGTATAATAGCAATTTATTATTTAGCGATAATTGTGATTTTCTTCCAATTTACCAAAATATTCTCCTATATTTGATGCCAGTGGTTTTTCTACATATTCCTTCTAGAGAGATTTTGGATGAAGATTCATTACGATATTATATGTGAACTGCATCATATAAGTGTACTTTATATATTTTGTATTTTCCAAGTTTGGGTTCAGTTATTTATGTTGTCGCTTGTGTGTTGTAATTTTCGTGTGGCTTCTTATCTATTCTCTCCAATAGCAAGAATCGCAGTATCATCAGAAAATGTAGCCATCATCATATTTATAATACAGTAGGTAAAGAATTGCCTCAATACACCTCTCTGTGGTATACCAGCTTTAGCATCTTTTATCTTAGACTAGCCCTCCCCTCGTTTGACAGTAATATAAGATTTTATTATAGCTAATATTAACTTAGTGTATTCTTTAGTCATTTTCTGTAATTTATGTATTATTGTATTACTGTTTTATTGCGAATTATAATTTTGAACTTTTGATATATGAACTGACACTTAAGAAATACTAAGGCTGAAGTGAATTTTTGAGAAAGAAGTTATTACGCATTCAGTTAGTATGATAAACAGGGTAGATACATATACAGATAGAGATTCACTACATATTTTATGCCGACAGATAACCAGAAACTACAAAGATGGAACAAAACGTGGTGCATATATAGATAAATAAATAAAATCCTGTAAAGATAGAGAAAATATTACGATAAGCAAAAACTGTTAGCGCTTCTTTTTGTTGAATATTATGAAAATGTTGTTCGTTTGTCGTTTCTGGAATTTTCGTGTTGTTGCCAGTACACTCACGTCTTTTCACAGTCCGAATGAGCTCGGCGCATTTCCCATCCCGCAGGAACCGACGAAATAAGCGAAAAGAACGTAGCGTGCACGTAGCATAATGCTCGGGAAGAGATGAAAAGTCGTCGTCGTGAGGGGTGCTGGGGGGTGGAAGAAGGTCGGGAGCGCTCGGCCTGTTTTAAGTTCGTTATCGGCGGAGAAAAGTGCGAATTCCGTGAACGTTCGCCAAGTACAAAGTAGCGAGGAATTGCTTTTGGATTGTGGATATGTTTTAGTATGTAAATTTGGGTCGGAAGGAGGACGATAACGGTCCCAGACCATGAATAGCAATTCGGATATTCGAATCGGCGACAATCGGATGACGGTTGACTGGAAATTGGAACGATGCGGAACAGACAAAAGGTCCAGGGTCGTGTTACACCTCGACTTAAAATATATTTCCGTTATGTCTTATTGGTAATTATTTTAGCCATTAAACTTTTTTCTAAACCAAAATGCTAATATAATAAAGTGAAAATATTGTCAATTAGTATAATTTTTTTACTAATACTGTAGTGTAAATCTCCCTAATAATAGACAAATAAGGTCCACGGAAAATAAAACAAAATATTCTTGCAACTTTAATGATGAGTTAATTTAGAATAGAAATTATAAAATCAAAATTTGCTTCTGTATAAACATATTTTAGGTAAGCAAGAATAAATAAGAGAAAAAACGCCTTTTTACCATTGGTCAGACTGGCTTCGAATCTCAAGTGCTGGACACATCAAATACTTTAATTACATATATACTGTTGACAGATAAGGTACTATATCAGATACATACACATATTTTTTACGTGGATACGTAAAAACTTCGTACTTATGCAAGGAGTTACTACTATCCATCGACTATACTAGTAATCTACTTATCTTTGGCTGCAACGTTATTCAATATCTGTAGCTCAATGTTAATAGCTTAATATGTGTATGTGCTTTTGGTTTGTAGTGAGTCTCTATATGTCTGTTTATCATACTAAATAATACTATATATATATATATATATATATATATATATATATATATAAAGAATAAATTCTGTAAAATCATAGTTATTCTAGGTTACGCTACTTGGTGTTAACAATCGAAGATCTCCCAAGTTGTCAGGGTTCCCTAAATCAGACAATCAGTAATTGGTAAACTGACAGTTCTTCTGACATAATGAAGGAGCATCTAAACAACATAATACCCAGTCTCCAATCTGTTCCCTTATCATAGTGTAGACGTCATTAGTAGATACCTGTAAAATGGACTTTACTGTTTTTTTTAAACAAAAGTTAAAGCTTTGACAAACTTTAGTATGAGGGTACGGCATGCAAATTATAAAAGACGCTTCCACATACATATTACCAGATCAACCTACCATGATCAATCGAAAATGATTCATGATTAAATGTAATGATGAACATTTCTTGATGAATTTTTACAGGAATTGCCCCTAGGTATCCTACAGGTCAGCGTATTGAACCTGGCGATGTACCTTACACACTGAGAATAGAAATCTCGAAAAACATTTCACAAGAGACATACAACATAAGATCACAGTGGCTTATTGTTCTGAGAAAGAAAAAGAAAGAAAAAAAAAAAGAAAAGAAAGTTCCCTTTAGAAAAAGTCCACGAACTCGAAATTAGTACAAAGCAAACTAGTTGGTCATTTATAGTATTGTAATTTGTTTAAAAAATATTTTTGTTGTCGGTTTGGTAGTGGTTAAGAAGATAGGTCAGTCCTCTTACGATAGCCTCTTGTATGTTTGTAATTGAAAAAATTCGACAAGGAACATAACCATCCAAATAATTCTTAATTCTTGAACTATATTAGTGCTAAATTTATTATTTATTGTGTTCACGGTTCTCGCCTTTTAATCTATTTTGAGAACTAAAAAAATTAAGCCGCAATAAACAGCTATATAGCCCAAACAATCTACTAAATCGATATAATAAAGATTGTAACTAATACATGTCGTGTAATATAATATACGATTTTTTAAATCCCTAGTAAATATCGGTATAAATAACCATTACATATGCAGCTAATGCTAGTTTGTCGATTTATTGTATATTTCACATTCATTTATCTTTGAAAGTTTTTTGATAATTATAATACTAACTAAATTATATTCAATAATGTGACAGATTAGAGATTTTATTATGAACTCATAAATTAGCCTTTATTTTATTTATATTCCGTCATCAAAAGCGTATATAAAATTTAAATCATTTAAGGAGTATATTTTAAGATCGCTGTTTGCGGCGATGAAGAATCGAAGATCTGTCTGAAAGAGTGTTTTTTTTTCAGCAATTTTCCACTCGGTCTGGTCGGTGGTCAGGCTGGCGCCTGGTCACATGTCCCTATATCGCCTTAATCTAAGCACGATTTGTCGTCCGGCTAATGTGCCTCATATCTTCGGCCTCATCTGCTATTGCGTGGGCATCACTACACCCCAATGACGGGCCAATTCATTAATTTATTGGTCCTGGTTGGCCTTTGAAGAAATCGTATTGTACCCAGATAAGTGTTGGAAAATGTATGAACAAAAACATGAACTGTTCACTGATTGTCATCGTACAGCACAGAGATAAACAAGTCAATTGTATTGATAACATTTTGATATAAGCTAGTCTATTAATAATTAATTGAGTTTATATGGTGTACATATGAGATACTTATAGTTTATATATTATGCTGAGGCTTATATAAAAGCGTCATTAACGTCTAATGGCTTTAGTGTCAGTTAGTAACATTGAATCTAGTTTACTTATTTTTAAACTATATCCCGTAGGTATGTGAAATAGCTATATCCCAATATTTAAATAATTCTTCGCTTTTTTACAATACTTTAGAGGCATGAATGCTTGGGCAAATAATTCCTTCCAACTCAGTGCCTTCAATCTTTACTGGCATCTCCTATACTCTGGCACTCTTCTGAGGATTAATACTTTTAAACCATAAGCAGGAATTTTTACCGCCATAAGCAGGAATGTATTTTTTTCTGGAGTATGTTTCCTATATTACTCACACAATATGCACAAAATTGCTAGTTCATTGATATCCAAAAGTCTCTTTTTCAAATTAAAATAAAAAAAGGAAAATTGTATAATAAAGTATAGAAGGTGATAAAATATAGGTAGGTTGTGTATAACCAACATAGACAGTTATCAGATCAGATATATGTTGCAAATGCTGTTATGTAGATTTACATCAAGTCATTATATAGCCCATCCAATAAATAGCCCATATACATCGTAGATGACCCAGAATATTTAGTTATTTAGTTAATTTCAATTTATAAAAATATAAAATTCCCTTTAAGCTCAGAGCGGATATTTTCTTTTCATTTTATCCTAGTTAAAAAGAGATGCTGTCTAATACGCCGAAATATGTAACCATATCATTCTATAAAATTTGATTTACAGTGGTACTAATGTTGCCAAATGTCTGCTAAATGTCTCAAACTATTAATGAAATTTGAGGCGACAACATTGCAGCGTCCTGGTGTCAAAAAATCTGATGATATGTATCGGGTCATTTATTTGACTTGCACTTTAATCTAGATTATTGAAACAAAAAAGAACATAAAATCAGGAAGAGAGGCCAAGATATATATATATATATACACATATATATATATATATATATATATATATATATATATATATATATATATATGCGGTATAAGTAGTGAACGATACTACAATGTTTAATCAGCATTTAAATCTATTCTTGATTTCTTCTGAAAAATATTTATAGTAATGCGACCTAAACAATTAAATAAAAGAAAGATACACTTAAGATAATAATTAAAAAATAGAAAGTCCAGGAAATATATAAGGAAAAGTCTCGTCTGGTTAATCGAATCGTTCTAAGAAACCAGAATGGAAAACTGTAATGGTTTATTAAAATTTAATCATGAATAAATATATTATATACAATTTATTGTATTTTTATCTAAATAAAGGATATTTTAATGAACTCAGAAGTAATCAATCATTGAACATGTAAAGGCAATATGTGTATCAGATCATCAGTTGCTATTTGACTTGCAAATTGATCATATGGTATATCCCAGAACAAATGTATCAAAACGTGATATTAAAAACATTCACAGATGTCCCTGAAAATCCACGATAGTCATCTAAAAAACGCTAAACGACTGATGAAAGAGTCCCTTTACTTTCTATCCCTCCGTCCCAACATTACCATATCCTGCCGTCTGAAGTTACTTACTGCAAAACAACTGCAGATAAAAAAACACATCGGAAAATCAATTACGGGGGGGCCACTGTTGCATCAAAGGATAGCAAACGGAAAATTTAAATTTAGAAATCCCAAAACGTGGTCGGTGATATCGGATTGCTCGCCGATAAGACATCGGTAGCCGGAGTCGTTTTACATTGTTATTCATGGATTGGGACGTCGACAGAAGCGCGATCTCGATCAACTAATCCCCTCGTATAACCGACGTCGCAGCTCGTTGGGTGGAGGGTGATTGAGAAATCAACGAGGGAATGGTTATGTACTGATATATTTACACTTATATTCTGCAAATAATACGGATCACTTATGGGACAAACCCAAAAGCTGACCAGACCAAAATTTTTTGAAAATAATTTACAATAGATTAGTCGCAATTTTAGTATTTTCATTATTATTTATTCGCTATTTGTTTTTATCTTAATTTCCTATGGTTTTAAAATTACAAAATACTTATTCTACGATAAACACTTTGGGTTAAGCATCTATGTCACTGTTTTCACATATCACAAAATGTGCACATTTTAATAACTTTTACTAAATGACTGAACTAGATCAAAGTTTTATTTCCTGTAATCTTCTGACTAAGCCACCATTATCTAGGAAAAATGAAGAACTTCAACATTTGTGCTCTAGAGACCATTGGTATGCTGATAGAACTTCTGTTCATATTTTTGGGCATAGTTCTTGATAACGTTATCGACAGTTTCTACAAGATCCTCATGCAGATTGTCATTACGATTTTATGATACAGCATCAATAGTACAAAGCAATACCTTGTTTTTGAATATTTCTATAACATTTCTATCGCTTTAACTAGTACAACCTCAGAGTTTTGGTAAAGACTTGCTGGTAAAGCAAAATTTTATTATATATTGACAAGGCTAAATATCGATCCAATAACCAGCACATTTTTTGTACTTCAGCTTGAGTTCTTCACATTTTTTCTTAACATGTGACTACCTGAGTTTAACATCAATGATCATGCCATTGTTATGGTCGGGATATTTGGCTGAATTTCTATACAGGACGACCTGCTGATAAAAGGTCGCAAAACTGGGGCCTTCTTCCATGTATAGATGTATCCAAAGCTTTCGATGAAGTATGGCACAACGATCTAGTCTTTAATGCGAATGATCTAATTTTCTTGATCCACTCATACTTGGAAGATAGATCATTTCAACCAATCCATTGCGTGGTACAAATTCTGGCGGTTGCAGATTAACCCGAGCAAAACGCAGGCTATTCTGTTCCACTGTAAGACAGAGTTCCGTGCTTATCGTCTCCAAATCGAAAAATTTCCTATTTCTTAGCTCCAGAAGCTATCATACCTCACTCTCCAGTTCGACCGTAGGTTCCAATAATTCTAATAAAGGCAACTTGCAATAACTTGATCAAATCCCTACCCATCCACAAACCCCGGTAGTTAAACCAATTACGACAATCCTAGTCATATTATAGCGTCTCTGTTGACCGCACAATATCTCTATCCCGAACCCGAAGCGACATCAGCAAAAGACCATCTGGCTCTAACTGGTCAATCTAGAAAAAGAAAATAAAAGTTTTATTCTTTTGTTTGTGAAATCAGTATACACTGATCTTTTTAATTAATTCTGATGAGCAATTTTTCTCATTGAGAGTCATATCATTATGTGATGATGTCTATATAAATAATCTATTGTCATTTTATTATATTGCATATATCACACTCACAAATTCCATTTATGCATTTTGATAAATATATTTTAAGTTTAAATGTTCTTTTCATTTGTGTTGCTGCATTATTTCAATAAACATTTTTTAAACCCTTCTATGTATTTCCAGATTGAATTTTAAGTAACAACCACCTAATTATATAATGAGATATTGAATAAGTTGTCCATGTTAAACAATATACTTGTTTCAGTATCTTTTCGGTTCTTCAGTTCTTTATACTACTTTTCTTACACGCTGCATTACAATAATAGGATATATGGAGATTGGATATGGGAGAAGTTTATTGAAGTTGAATCTTGCTCTATTTTGCTATCTTAGTCTATAGTTTACAAGTGTCAAAAATTATATTGGATTGTAGTAATCGTTTTAGTCTACACACTTCACAGTTGTCACTCATATTTATCAGTATAATGGGGTACTCTGATACTTTTTGGAAATTTAATTTTATTAAGATGGGTTTGGAGTTGCGTTGATGGATTCTATTGGATCCCGTTAGATTAACAATATACAGGAGATACAATACTGGACCCAGTACACGACTTTCTGGAATTTCTGAATATATTAGTTGTAGTTGAATGCGTTCATCATTTTGTCACTATCATCCATACCATCAGTAGCTGAAAGTGCGGATAATGGAGAAGTTTTTTAGCTTAACTAGAGATATATCCAAGAATGCAGCTGAGCAATCCCTTTTAGCCTTTGGATTAGTATTTATTTAGTTTTCCCAAACTATGTATTGGTTCTATAGTTGTTTGTTTATTGCAAAAACTGATGTTTTGGAATAATCTTTCAATGATTGTTTTAATCTCCTTGTATAGTTTATCAAATATTCTGATATTACAGGTAGTAAACGTACAGGATGGTAGAAACCCCTTCATACTGTATGTATATTATCAAAGATTCAAAGTTAAATTAATTTCAGAAAAGTTCACAAATTTTTAAACAAATTACTGCTTCGGTTAAAGACATCTTATAAACTGATTGGAATAATAACCCTAAAATTAATATTAAAACCAAAGTATTTAATTATTCCAAACAAATTAAGGCAATTGTGATTGAAAAATAAAAATAACGAAAAAAATGGCAACAAAATAGAACAGTAAAAATGAAAATAGGTTTACTTTATAATGCGAAAGTCAAAAAGTCATCAATACAAAGAAAGCACTTAGTAACCAGACAAGTTCTGAAAAATCTATCAAGAAGGCAGTTATCAATTGGATTAAAGTCGCATACCGATTGAAACATATACCGGCTGCAGTTATTATGATTCTGGAACCTGAAAAACCACTAAATGAAGTAAAGTCGTATCGACCAATTTCACTACTACCACTAAGATACAAAGAAATAAAAAAAATAATACCTGCGCATCAGTTTGGTTTCATGAGCAAATATTTAAGAAATTACCAGATACATAGAATCACAGAACTAATAGAAAAAGTTTACGCAGAAAGCTTGGCATAAGGGACTCGTGTACACACTCCATAAAATTTTAGCAAAGGGATACATTATATTCTTAAGCTCCTATATCTCAGCCAGGATGTTTGGATTAAAAAAAAGAAGCTTACTCAAAAATCAACTACAATGTAGAGTTTTGAGTCCTATTACATACTTATTCTATACGTGTGTTATACTACAAATAGAAAATGTTACTATGGCTACATATGATGATAAAACTACGACACTTTCTGCTGGATATAACAGCGTAGAAGCATCCAGAAAACTTCAACACGCAAGCGACAATATAAACAAGTGAACATGGATAATAAAAATCAACGGGAGTAAATAAATAAATCCTATTGAATTTATCTAAAACCAAATTGTTCATATACTAATAAATATAAATAATACTTTGATCCCATAGTAACAATGCTATGTACCTTGGAATGAATATTGATGCAAAACTTTGCTGGAAGGTGCATATCAAAAAGAAAAGAGAACTTGGATTTAAATACAAGAAAATTTATTAGTTATTTGGAAAAAAATCTAAATTATTGATACATAATAAATTGCAGCTGTTCACTTGTGGGGAAGTTTTGTTAGAAGTAATATTAACATAAGACAAGTATTTCAAAATAAAGTCCTGCAAAATATTGTAGATACAACTAGGTACCAATGATGAAAGTAAGATGAACAATGAAGAACTATTCTATCCCCATGTTAACACTCTTAGATAACATTGAACTAGCACGCAGACTCTGGAGAAACAAACCGTGTAATCTTGGGCAGTTGTGTAATGTATTAAATGGTAAAAGCACTGAAAGTGCTACTAATTTTTATTTTATTGGGGTCTCCTTAGATAAGTATCTAGTTTTAAGTCACTGTAAAAACAAATTATAAATTAGTTGGCCACTATAAGTAATAATATATTAGTAAAGAAAAAAATCGTTACTGTAGATTTTGATGCTATTAAACTATTATAGATTGCATAAGAATTAACGTTTATATTCTAATACTATTTAATTAAAACTTAATGATATATCTCAACTATCTAAAAACCGCTAAGAAGTTGATAGTCAATCCAGAACTCTAACGATTTTAGTAATGGTGTTTTTGTGTACTGGCAGTCGTTCACAGTTGAAACTTTCAGATCAAAAATAAATGCCCGTGGTATTACGAGGAAGTCAATTTTCAAAAAAATTACTTTTATCTGAAACTCGATAAGTAAATCAAACCAAACGAAACATCTCACTTAAAAGCTTTATAACATTTTAACAGGACACGCCGTTTAATACAAAACTTTATCGGAGTAATACACTTTCGTCCATATTGGTTCATATCGAAATCCGTTTGGAGATAATTGACGCGGTCTTTCGTTGCGGCTAGTAAAGATGCCGCCGCCTCCTCCGCTACACCGCCGCCCCCCTTCACCGGTTGTCATCGTCGTCGGTGTTTTGACTTTAAGTTGTATCTAACACGGCTTCTGTTTTAACCCATTGGGTCTAATTAATTCAAATATTCGGTAGCCGAGACAACGCTAATACAAAATTAATAATCGTTATCAAGGTACTTGGAACTAATCCGAAATAAATAAAATCCTTAATAATACTAATGATAGTTTTCGGTCGTCCGCGGTCATTTCTTCCCGTCTTTGTCTATCACTTTCTGGTTTTTTTAATCTATTCTGTTCAGGTTGTGAACTTATTAATGATTAGTTGGAGTTACGAGGGTTAATCATCATTTATTCTATTAATTTAGGTATATTTTGTTTTAATTTATTTTGAGGTGTAATAATACAAAAAAGAAAGAAATTAATAAGAAATACATTTTGTAAGATAAATCTATTACATAGTGAATGAATAAATATTTTTTTATTTTCCAATATTGCTAATAATATTTTACTTTTTATTAACTATTGTTGGTATACAGAGTTTAGGACCTCAGCAACCAAAAACTGTTTATAACGTGTATTGGGGAGTTGAATCCAAATCTGCAGCCCTTTTTTTTAAATTGGTACTAGTTTTCAAAATATTCAATAAATACATTATTTTAGTATTTTTGGTCATTGAGGTTAAATGAAATCTTCGACAAAAAATCATTGGTATTGCCTTTCAATTTTCGTTATATCTTGGCGTAGCCGCTTTCTTTACTCATTGCTCGTGTCATCCAAGTTTTTTGTAATAAATCGAGATGTCAATGCAGAAAATGTAATTTCAGAAACATTCGAGTTTCTATCTTGTGGAAATTTTGCAAATTGTCAATTACATTTCTGAAATCCGATGATTCATGGTTATTGAGAAAGTTGTGAATAACACTTTGAAACGATGCCCATGTTGCTGCTTTATCAGACGTTAAACATTTTGTATACTTTGCCTTAGCTATTAGTTTCGAAATATCAGGTCTGACAAATATTTCTTTTTTGATTTTTGCTTGTGACACGTTTGAAAACAACTTGGTCATTCGCGATTGACCGCTTTGACAAAGTTTTTAATAGGGTAAGTTTGATGTGAAAAGATGACAAATAAAACATTTTGTATGGTACGGCTCGGCCATACTTTTCCCATATAATGATGATCAATTGCACGACTGTTGCAAGTACATAAAACCCAGCAAAATTTCGTGATTCTAGATTAAATTCCAACCAATAGACCAATAATCTGTAATGAATATATTATCTATTAAATCAATTAATATTTCGAAATTAAATATAATTAATTTATTTATCATTGGCCACATATTTCCCATTGATGCTCGTTGTATGTGATCTTGGCTAAAATTGTTGACATTGTATGGTAGCATTCCTTAATTTATACTTCTTGAGCCATCGGAATGGTTTTTTATTTCCAGTGTGAAGTAGAATTCAAACTATACTTAGAACTATCTATGAACGAATGCAATTCATTTCAATCATATCAGATCAAATAAATATTTGCAAATAAGCCACCAAATATATAATTGCAGAAACACATGTCATTTTATTTTTTGAAGAACGGTAAAATCGTATGATATTTATTTCTGCATAAGTGACTCGTGTTTCAAGGTCAAGATACTATTCCTGCAACCGTGAAGCAAGTAACTTTGCTTTTTGTTTCGATAAATTCAAATCGCGAATAAAATCACTCAGTTCAAAAACATTCGAAATTAAATGCTTTTCTTGCATAATAAAATCGCTTCACGCGCATTGTGCGCCGGTGTTGAAGACGAAGTTCTGAAGATATTTTTTGCACTTTTACCTAGACAAATTGGCAATGGATCACGGACCGTACATGGAATTAGCTTCGATACTGATCATACGTCAGGATATTTATGCTGTGCTATTTCTTGCATTTATACCGATGATATTCATCGAGCAAAAGTGGTAATAATCCCCATGGTTTTCTGTTGTCTTCATAATATTGGTACAGAAAATGAAAAGTATACATTTCCATCAAGTGACCACTTGTATAGCTTTATTCTGTATACGTTACAAAGCAATTTCGATACTCACGGCTTATCACTGTTTAATACAGCAAAACCAGAGTACTGCAAATACGCATCTTTGATTTAGTTTGTCGTGATTTTTAACGTTTACCGAGCCTATAACATCCACAAACGAAACAAAAACACTTTTAATCGACCGACTTTACAACGTTGTTAGTGCATTTTTACACATTCTGAAGTACAATCACAGCACAAAAAGAAGTTCCAAATTATGTTTAATGAAATTTCAACTGACAGCCATTATAAGAGTGCAATGTTGTCAGCATTCAGGAAGTCAAAAATCAGAACCAATCTTGATATAAGATATAATTTGAACAAGTTCAGGCATCCATTAAATAACGTTAAGAATCGTTCTCATATGTTCGTTCGGAGTCTAAAATTTGACCCGAATTTGTAAACTTGTGTAACAATATTTAACAATAACAATATTTTTAAATATAACTTTGCTGATTGTGTGCATTGGTTACTTTAACAATATTTTACGTTATAAGTGTATTAATATAATTTAATATATTATAATTATTTTGGTTTGGATATCCGTAATGTCTTATACTTTTAAACATATACGACAAATAAATTGAAGTAATTCAAATTGAAGTGAACAAAATAATTGGAATAAATTAATTGTATTGATGGTCCAGTATATTTATCGCTTGATTTATTGATTAAAATTTCGTTTCCTTAAATTCATTACACGAGTTATTATGACACTTTTTTTCTTCTGTTTACTCTAATGTCGCTGTCCTATCGCCACTTTGTCATTATCTAAAAATATATTACGTAATTCTCTTTACTGTTTATGCTGTAAATACCGTACAGGAACTTACGAATATTCATTTAGTTTGTTATGGAGCTATTTTTAACTTAACCTTATCTATATTTACCCGGCTCCATTCATTTATCATATACATCAAATATGTGGTTTTAATTTCTCAAGTTTGAATGGTTTATCATGGCCAAACTTCTTTATTACAAGGTGCATCTAAAATATTAGAACATTATTATGCAAGAAATTTGTTGAGTTTAATTTCTTACATTACTGTACCTAAAATTAGTTCATTAAATTGGGAATAATAATCATCCATTCATTCGTTAGATAAATAAGGTGAAGATTGTATACGTATTTAGTAATTGAGTGCGATATTATAAAGTGTTATAAAGTATCTCCTAAATAGCGTACATTATTTATAAATTTATTATGGATTAAAATTGATAAGTTAATTTAACGTATTTTTTCGACAGATTGATGATTATACCTTTTCTTACCAGTTGTTCATTGTCCACATATCGAACAAATTAGTTGGACCTAAATGAAACCTACCCCGTAATTTGTAACGCATTCGACCCTCAACAGTCATCAAGCGATACGCGCGCAAACACACACGCACGTGGGCTTTTAAGTTGTTGTCGTTGGGTCGAACATTGGGCTACTAGCGACGGTGGGTAGTTTATCCGGGACAGATCCTCTTAAAGCCAGCTCGCAGCGAGGGTGCAAAAACAAGTTGACGGGGGGTAGGTTATATCAGGGCGCGTAAGTGCTACTTAATCCCCATTTTATTAGCAGCAATATTGTTGGCTACATCGCTTTTTATAGGTTTGCAAAGTTAAGTGTATACTTTACACAGTCACTGGTCATTTTGATTTTATTACTAAATTTTGGGAGTAAATAAAATTAAAAAAACTGTGTCACTTCTATACTTATATGCAACTACGGTTATGAGAAAAAAAATATTAAAAAAATGTAGTTATATATATATATATATATATATATATATATATATATATATATATATATATATATATATATCATTCAATAATAATAATAAAATAAATATGTTGAGCTTAAAGCCTTCTCTTTTTTATTATTATCCACTTCTTTACAGTTTATCTAATATAATATTAGCCAAGAGAAATCACTTTAAAACAAAAGTTTGTTTTATCAGGTGAATTTTATAAATTTATTATTCATTTATTTCATCATTTTCTATCAGGTGTTATTTAAAAATCTAGTTACTGGCATGATTGAGATGATTGATCTTTATCAAATTTTACACTTATATATAATAACCTATATATAATTGTAGTTACAGTATTACCCCAGTAACGGACCGGAATAAAAAAATTATTAATTACATTTCCTTCCATTTATTTTCTTTTCTTTTCTTTTTAATGTGCACCACAGGAATTTTGCATTGATCGTCATAAGGATTCATCCCAAGGTACTTTTTGGTTGTTGCTTTATAGGGTGATTGACAATAGATATGGATATTGTAATTGTTGAGTGCACATTCTGATTAAATATCTTGGTCCAGTTATTTACACTGTCACTCGCCTGTTGTAATTTTTTGGTTGCTTCTTCGCTGTTGTCCCCAAAAGCAAATATAGCCTTGTCATGGGTAAATGTAGTTATAGTGATATTTTCCACTTGTGTATATCACAAATATAAGTAGGTCAAGAATTGGCCCCAATACATTTATTTCTGGTACACCTGCTTTAGCTTCTTTTATAGTAGATTATATTTCCTCATGTTTGACTCCTAACATTCTAGCTGGGATGTAAGGAGTTCAGTATGTTGCTTTGTTAACAATTTCAGAAGTTTGTGCGAAGTTGTGTTTCAGAAGTCCCGCATGCCAAGGCTTCTTCGAGGCTGGTATAAATCTATTAATATACTGGGCGGCCTTTTTTATCTTTGTAAGCATTTTGAATGACGTCTGCGATTTTTTACACCTTGCCAACATCTAGAACCCGGTTGAATCGAAATTTTGCTTGGTCTTGGTACATACATTTTGCAGATTCTACTTAGGCTTTTTTTAAACTCTGTAAACATGATCAAGTCAGGTCTGTGGTGGATCTACAGAACTAATAATCTGTTTCCCTGTCATCTGCTCATTCCTTATTTTGTTTTGGGACAATTATTTCCTATCATTGTGCTTTTGACTACTGGACTTTTATCCAAATATATTTGACAGAAACCTTGAAAACACATTTAGATATAAACACTACTCAACATCAATTATTGATAACTTTTATTTAAAATTCACCCACGTTAAAATTAATGTGTAGATTTACATTATATAAATAATTTTTGAGTCTAATTTGCTGCTTTGAAGATTTATTTAATGATATTAATACAATTTATTTTATTTAAGATATTGCCGATTATTACAGACAATTTTTGCATTCACTTGAATTCAATTCTTGAAAATCAACTATAGCTCATATCTATGATGATTTACTTCTACTTGAAATTTTAATTCTGTGTTTTTATACACTTTCTATCTTCATTATATTTTTTTTATTCGATATCAATATATAATTTATTTCAATTAAGTCTGCATTATAATGTTTTCTTAAAAATAATCGATATGGTTAATAGAAGCGAGCAACACAAATATAATATTTTATATTATTTTTTATTTTTTAATTAAATATTCAACATAGTAGCGCACAACAAATACATTAACGCAAGTATTTTTGACATAATTTTATTTCCATTTTAAGCAGTTTGTCATAAATAAAAGAGTCAACTTCGATCCAGTCCACGTAGATCGATTGAGAAATTTTACACTGAAACAAAACTCCCATGACCGGCGAAGTTTTTCACACAATGGGGTAGATTCGGGTGTCGATAAATCATGTCGGCACGTGTCTCCTGCCAAACTGTGTTCGAGCTAGAATTGCGGGGTCATAAAGCATCCACGTGTCCTTACTCTTGTGGTTAAGAGCTATGAATAATAAGAATTTGATAGAGTTTTTACGTTAAATTAAATGGAATGATGTTAATGACTGCGCAAAAAGATCAAAAGATCTTTAAATACTGAGAGAAATGGCGACAGTAACATAGAAGTATGAATATTGTGAGTTTATTTTGAGAGACTTCCTTAACGCAATGTGAAGTATTGTTTAGGTTTAACTATTATTTTCTGAAAATATTGAATATTGTGCAGGAAAAACAATAAATATTTTGAGGTTAGATACACCTGACCAAAGTCAGCTAATTTTTGGATATATTTAAATCAGACCATGTAATATCAATTGGAATAACTGATAATCGACAGGAGTTATATTTGTATAATATATTTGGCTACTTTTTCCATGTGGCATTTGAGAACAAACACTTACCTATCATAATTTGTATGTATTCAATTGTTATAAAATTCAGTTCAAATTTAAGGTGCGTATTTCATTTTCGTTTTACATATGTAAGAAATCGTCGGTATCTTAAATAAATTTATTTAGTTTTTAGGGGGTCTTGTTCAGCGGTACTTCAGGTTCAGTATAATGTTGAAGGAATGGTATGTTGATTATAAACATGATATCATATTTATATTGGATAAAAGTCATTCTTACCTTGAGGAAACTTTCCATTTTTTCTTTGTGTCAACTATTGCAAACTGGACAAACGATTGTCGTTATGTAAGTTCTACAGTGATTTATTTGATGGCCAATTTAGATTAACATAACTTGTAATATGCTATACCCTTTATTTGGATACGTTAATATTAAATACCAAAGAGCCGCTTGCTGACAGAACATTTTATTTTGTACATTACTAAAATTCTAGTTTATTAGCTGACTGTCAAGTTGTATAGACTGATAAGGTTTTCTGGATGTTATAAAATCTGAATCAAAATTTCAATGGTTAGATATCCTTGTATTATAGTACTAAATTATAAATAATATGAACTTCTTCATCAAAGTAATATTCCAGATATTTCGGAATATGAAATGTGCCATTTTAAGTTCCTTGTGGTATATTTGAAACTTTGAAATGAAGCTCCAGAAACGGAACTTTTTATAATAACTTTTTCTACAAATATTTTTGAGTAACATTTTTTTTTACTTTTTATTAATGAAGTTTTAATGAAAACATCTCCCCCATGTAAAAGATAAAATTAACAGAGAGTCGGCATTGATGAATCAACGTTTGATAATTTTTTATTTTATGAGGGGTTAAATATGTTTGTTTAAAAAGTAAATGCTGGTCTGTAGTCTCAAATGTTCTCTTTTAAATTTATATTTCATTAAAGAATATATTATTTATTCTGCATAAATATTGAATCAGGCCAAATATTTTACGAGGAGGCTTCTAGGAAGTTATATGTGCAAATGCGCATCAATTTTGACTTTCAATCAGAAATTGTCTTGTGCTGCTCCTTCTAAGATAATGAATATAACGTTAATAATAATTAGACCAATAGCATAAGAACCTCACTGTCGTTTGGCCAATTTTAGTTACGCCGTTGTACGTTGTATTTCCACTACTGCGGCCAATGAAGCAGCACGCTTTTCCTACTTTCCCCTCATCTGGATCGTCGGTTACACTCCAGGGGGTGGTTCGTCTTTTGTAGAATGGGAAGGGGATCAGGCACACAAATAACTACTTTTATTGAAACTTAACTTATTCGATTATTTCTCTTTCTGTCTATAATTAAGTGGAATGTTTGGACTAATAGTGGTAATAGCTCTATCAGCCTTCTTCAAATCCCTTCTAGTTTATGGCATAAACTTATTAAGTAATTGAAACTAAATTTAAATAATTATAAAATATTAAACGGTTAAATATTTTTACATAATGTAATTATTTTCTGAGGATATTGCATAATTTACCTATGGTTATAATTATAGTATAATATAAACTACTAAAATAAATAACTAACAGAAAAATATGAATATTAAAAATGTACCAAACTTTGTGCTATTAATTATACAATATATATATATATATATATATATATATATATATATATATATATATATATATATATATATATATATATATATATATAATTGTTATCAAAACTAGTCTGATTATGATTGTCTATTTTTTCATCAGTAAATCAGATAATTCACAGCTCGTTGAAAATGGCTCACCAGCTTGTTCTTTAGCTGGTTCGTGAGGACCCGCCATTTTTGTAAAGGTCATATAGCAAAACGCATATAATTGTCAGTTGGGTAAATTTCTTCCTGGCAAGCATTCTTTTGAGATCTGAGATCTAGTCGCTGGGGGGCAGATCTGGAGAATACGGTGTCTTGGCGAAGCAGCACTTTCTTTTTCTTCAAATGCGGCCGCTTTTCGGCGATTTTGTACTTCAAACAGTCCAATAACGCTATGTAATAGTCGCTGGTGATGGTCCTTCCTTTTTCAAGATAGACAATGAAAATTATTCCATGCGTATCCCAAAATACAGGCGCCATAACCTTTCCAGCCGACTGTTTTGCCGGGCGTTTTCCCACGCTTTGGAGCGGATTCATCGTGTGCCCTCCACTCGGATGACTGTCGATTGGATTTCCGAAATGATGAAGCCATGTTTAATCCATTGTCACATATCGACACAAAACCTCGGGTTTATTACGCTTGATCATCTTCAAACACTGCTCCGAATCATCAACTCGTCATTGTTTTTGGTCAAAAGTGTACTCGCGCGACACCCACTTTGCACAGAACCTTCTCATACCCAAATATTCGTGAATGATATGATGTACACGTTCAGTTGATATCTTTAGAGTGTCTGCTATTTTATTCAATTTCAATTTACGCCGATTTGGTGGTGTAGTGGGTAAAGGCGATGGGATAGTCCTCCTACTGTTGTGATAGCCTCGGGTTAGAATCCTGCTGGGGTATGATCGTAAATTTATGTTTGTGATTGTTTAAAATTTGTGAATGTTCTAGGCAAGAGTGTAAAATCCGACAAGGAAAATGATCCCAGTCACGCCAGTAACCAGGTTGGGTAAGACCGGATGTCTTCTGGGATGATTTCTAAAGTTGGTCACTCGCCAGTCGGTAGGCTTAATGCTGAGAACCGTGGTTCGGAGCCGACGTTAAACTTTAGGCCCAGTCCAGATAAACCCATAGTAGGTAAAAGGAGACTTTAAAATATATAAAAAAAATTCAATTTACAGCCATTCAAAATCATTTTGTGGATTTTTTTATGTTTTCGTCGGTAATAACTTCTGTTGGGCGTCCACTACGTTCACCGTCTTCGGTGCTCATTTCACCACGTCTAAACTTAGCATACCAATCGTTAATGGTTGATTTTCCTGGGACAGTGTCCGGAAACTCGACATCAAGCCAAATTTTTGCTTCAACTCTATTTTTTTCCTCAAAAAACAATATTTTATCAGCACGCGAAATTCCTTTTTATCAATTTTTTTCACAATAACAAAAGTTGTTTCACTCAAAATGCTATAATTCACAAACTAATGATCCGACAGCTGTCAAATTTATATACCCATCTTTTGACAGTTAGGGCTAACTAAAAAACATATGGATTTAATCCTAGTAGGGCCATCTATGTGTCAGGCCGGTGACTTTTTAATTGACCTGTTATCACAAATGTCCTATGAACGATATTGAAAAGTGAAGAAAAATATCTTACTTTGTGTGAGACATATAGCTGAGCTAGGAGGGGTAGCTTTTAAAGCTCGCTTTAGTGTGGGATATATTTTCAAGCTGCTTGTACGCTTATATTTGTCTTGGTTCTGTCCGTGTAAATTACGTGGCATTATGGGAGATCGGAGGAATTATTGTTGAATAACAGAGAGATGATACTTTTCATGGCCGATGTTTTTTGAAGGGGTCATTCCCAGAGGGTGAAGGATGCCTATCAACTATTCAGTAAAATATGGAGAGGTCAAAGTTTGAGATGAGGTTATCTAAATGTTTGTGTTACCTATGGTGTGGGTTCAATTACTGATGAAAGGTCGGATAGATGTTAGCTTTTTTCAGCGTTCTTGTTCAGCGATACCTCAGTACTTCAGTAGATATGAATCATTGGAGGTTATATATGGACACCTATTCTTTGTAGTGTCTCTGTGTGTCAGTCTGTGTATGATTAGGCCTGATTGGAATAACTAATTTAGTATGAACAGAAAATGGTTTAACTTGTGTTGATGCTATTAATAATGCACTTAATGGTTCCAGGTTAAACCTTGAAGGATTAACCGAACTTTCCTCTGAAGAATCTATTGGAGATGGGACGGTCGTGGATTACGGCCGTTACTGAGTGCGTATTAAGGTGGATCAGGTTTTGCGAGTATAAGCGTCAGTAATGCCTGACAATAAAATTCTACCAAAATTGTTGGATAAAAAATAGATGGACAAAAAATCTCTAGATTTAATACGTTTCCATATGGAAATAAGGGCATTCATTCTCTATTGGTTAGAAAAGAAGTATGAGTGTGATAAGCCTTTTTGGAACGCTATCATGTAAGAGCACATGGATATGTAAAGGTTAGATATGAGGGGGAAGGGATATAATTTACTCTCAGTACTGTGGACTTGTCCTTGGTAAGCGATAATTTAACTAGAAAGACGTATTCGGAACAATTTTTATTCTATTATTCTTACTTTATTACAATAGCTTTAGTTTCATTTAATATATAAAAATATTACTTGCTTAATGATTTTTCATTGCAAAGCCAAAGGCATTGCATTCAATATGAACTAATTTTTACAGTACACGTACGTCGAAATTGAGTATTTTTTGTTAAATATAATGGTATGATTACAGATTTGTTGTATTGGTGGTTTAAGATTTCATGAACCCGAAACAATTTTCTATATAGTATGCTACTATAGGTAAGAAAAATAGAATATTTGAAAAGTTGGTTGCAGTAACTTTGAATGTTTATTATATGAATATGTAGAAATGTTCGTCTTGTCGGTCGGAATATGTGGCTTTCGCCGCGGTCTTTTATCGGAACACTCACTACTATTTTTGTTGAAGGAATTAGGAACAGAAAACACCGGCTGCATAAAAACTTGTTTATTTCATGTGTTAACTACATGTGTTCGATGGGAGGATGGACACGATATTAGGATAGGTTAAAGAAATGCGGAAGCACAATGGAAGTGATATTGTTACAAGTTAATAAGGAGTAGAGAAAAAGAGAAAGAGACGTCGTCGTGATGGCCTTTTATAGAAGAGAATCACATGATACCAATCCACTAGCGTTACCAACCTTTGAATTCAATGTAGATGTAATAATGGAGGCCTAAAGGATTTTAGCGGTCGCTACTAATATATATGGTATAACAGTATATGAATTTATTCGAATGTCAGAAATTGTGTGTGGTGTTCTATGTGTGGTGCTCTCCAACCTATTTCATTAATCGTTAAAGGACCATATACAATAATTCATATATAATTTAATAAATATTATATAAAAATTTCAAAATAAAATTATGAAGGACAAGGACAATGAACAGAACCTAATATTTATGAAAATATGAATACGATGGAGTAAAATCACTTTCTGTTTGTTTTCAAGCGCAAATCGAATACTGCAAAAATTTTAAGCAATAAATGGAAGACATATTTCTTTCATTTATTGGTCGTAATATAAAAGTAACGATTTCTTTTTACCGACAAAAGAAGTTTCTTTACGAAACAACCAAACAATTCCGCCTATTTCGTCCGAATAACAAAAAAAGCGATCCCCTCCCCTATACGCCCACAGACCCACTGAAACTGTTTGTGTATTCTCTTGCGGCTTTTCGACCTCTCGTTCTCATCTCGATTCACTTTAGTCCATTTACCGACTGAGCTTTCTTCGTCGTTCAACCTTTCTCCCATGTCGGCAGTGTTCCCTAAAAGCCCTTTCAATTTTTCAATATCGACCTAAATCACGTTACCGTTCCGGACCGGCCGTTCCTGTTTGCTCTGCTCCCGGACAAAGTGCTTCAGTTTTTCCTATTTAAAATGTTCTCTTCGAGGTCCGTGACCAATCCGTGCTCTTACCCTGATTGACTTTCGACCAGTAGTTAGTTCCTGAATAAATGTCTTAATCTATATTTAACACCTTAATTAAATGTTTTATTGTTATTTAATTATCCAATTTCTTATATATATTTTTATTAATCTATTAGAACCTCAATAATCTGCCCGTGGGCAGTAAGTATTTTTTTATAATTTACGTTATATAATATTATTATACTGACACGTAGAATATTTCTTCAGTAAGTGATCTGCTGTACAAACTTACAATCTAATTCCTATTCTAGAGTCTATATAACTTATTCTAGAGATTATCATATCTCATTCTATGTATATATTAATCAGTTCGTATGGTAGTATGCGTTTGAGCCTACGCACTTCACTGTCATAGCGCACATATAACTGTTTGGCGAGTGCATTGAGATGCAATAACAGTCCTTCAGAATACTCGCACTGAGTTAGTTTGTTGGAGACCTAATATGGGGCATCGACGATGGCTCGCAACATTCTATTCTGGAACATCACAGTTCAATACAATAAGTCCAAATGGACCAAAGTATAGGCTTATACAGCAAAACACAGTTATCTAAGGATAATTTAGATTTACGCCCTCCTTCCCAAGTCCTTCTGTAATGGATAAATGTCAAATGGCTAAATTTTGTATCATTTGCTTTGATACGCTATGTTTCAACTTTCCGAATTCGACTTTGTTTAGATGAAGTTCTTGCAGTTGATATTGGATCCCCATGTGATGAGCTGTATCGTCAGCATATATTGTAATAGTAGTATTATTTGATGTCGGTAGGTCAGCTGTATATAAGAGATATTACAATGGATCAAGGACACTACTATGTAGATCAGTGTATACGTCATCCTGTTTCACAATAAAATGTCTGTTTGTGAGTTATGACTTCAGTAGTTTGAATTTCTAATATAACCTGCAGTCCTGTTTCAAATTTTTGTTAATTTAGTTGACTAATCTGTGTGTTTGTTGTGTTGTTCCGTGTTTATTATGGAAACTTGATGACCAGAAAAATTAATTGCCTGGAATGACATTTCTCTCTTCTGTGATTATTTTGAATCTGTTAATGTACCGTTCTTCAAAAACTTTAGATGTCATAGGACTTATAGGTCAATAGAAGGAAAAGTCTTCTGATTTTTTCCCTGCTCTAAAAATCATAATGATTTGAACGAGCCACTTTCCAAGTGCTAGGTGCTAGTAATTAAATCTTAACATGATATTAAATATAAACGTTGTTAACTTGATGCACTTCTCTGAAACCTTTTTTAAGATTCTCCCAATTATTAAGTCAAAGCGAGGAGCTTTTTTAACGTTGTTTTCTTTCATTGTTGTTTGTAATTTCTTATTTTAT
The DNA here is from genome assembly GCF_030347505.1 of Rhynchophorus ferrugineus. Lineage (NCBI taxonomy): Eukaryota > Metazoa > Arthropoda > Insecta > Coleoptera > Curculionidae > Rhynchophorus > Rhynchophorus ferrugineus. Next base: position 52,864,696 of record NW_027472581.1, on the reverse strand, counting down.
TTCAATTTATGTTTTCTAATATTATTGAACTGAATGAATATTAATATATAATACTTAGATAACGGTATTGCTTTTCGAAATTTTAGAAATTTTATTTTTTTCGAAATTGTAGGCATAATGTTTTTGTTCATTAAGAGTCTCCCCCACAAAGTATGGTACCAATGCATAACCTTGGTGGATTAATATTTCACAAAAGAATAATGCAAATTTTTAACATCAACACGTCCGGCAGCATATCTGACATATGAAGTAACTTCAAATATTATGTCTCATAATTTACAAAATTGTCTAATTTAATTAAAGTAATGCTGATTGTCATCCCGCCAAGTATTATAGTTTGACTGTTATCATTAACAACTTTAATATAGATGTTTTAGTCAGTAAAATTTATCTGAGCCTCTGGTGGATTTTGTACTTTTGTTACAGATTTTGGACACGCTAAGACCAACAGTTTACCACATACATACACTTTGCCGCTCATTTTATAATCGTTTTGTGACTCATTCTTCAATTGCTAAATTGACAGAATGATTTGAAGATTTGAATTCACATTCACATTTTACATTCATATAATATTTTGCTGTGTTATTTCAGAAAAAATTGTTTATTTCAATAATAATGTGAATACTTCTCAATTGTTCTAAAATAATTATGTTTTACTTAGGATAAAAACTGCTAACCAATTATATAGGCACTGTTTAAGTTTTTTGCTAAAAGGTATATGGAACAGTGACAAAATTTTCAGCTCTATACAAATATATTTATTGTGTAACTTGTTTACAAATTTATATGAATTTCTGATATGCTAGGAAGCACTTTGACTTATTCACGTAGCGAAACGCATTAGTAGATATACCGTTAGAAAATATTTTATAGTGTACGTTTATTGATTTTAATCACATCAGTATCTTCATATTTTAATTCTTTTAATTCTTATTTAAAGTTTCGAACCACATCGGTCTGAGATCACACCTTTTGTCGATGAATAAGCTTTCATTTTTAAAATTTCTTGAAACTTTTTGATTTATGTGACAAGTGTATTATTTGAATTTATTATTATTAAATGAAATTGTATTCGGTATTATCCACAAATTTGTATGCTCAAAACTATTAATATTTAATATTTGTCAACTAAACTTAATCGCTGATGAGTTTAGTATTACATTGGTTACACCAATGCATACCTACATTTCAATACTGTTTATTAACTAAATGCTTTTTAATTTTAAATCTTTATGTTATTAGCTTCAGTAAGTATCGAACTTGAAAATAAGAACAATTGAATCAAAAGAATCATTTGAAACGTTATTTAATTAATAATTCAAATAGTTGGACAACAATCCAATGTTTGTAGAAAATAAAATAATTGTAAACCAGGGAAGATGCTTAATGATATTCCGATGATTTTGATGCTCCACAAATAAAGACTGGACATTTTTGAGTATGTGTATGGACACATTGTTATTTTGGAAAATGGCAGTGTTTGGCAGTAATATGCCGGTTATAGTAGGAACTTCATTATTGAGGATGACTAAATATTCTTTGACAGTAACTCATCTAATTGGACCTATTTATCAACGTGAATATACTGGTTATTAAGCAACTTAAAGACAGCCCCAAAAAGCATATGACATTAACTTGCCTAAATACATTCTTGCTATAGACTTTGATTTTAAATCCATTCTATTATCATTCATAAAAAAATGGAGTTTTATCATGAAACTCTGGTAATCACGTGCTTCAGCTTCTCCACACTGTTAAATGGAGTCTGAATAAATGTTGAACCTGTAAGATTATAAAATATTAATTAGAGTGCTATAAAATATTAATTAGAATCCAAAGTTGGACTGAAGTAGCTTAGTTGCAAAATCGCATATATAGTATATTCCAAGAAATCGTTCTTGTATTTATCAACGCGATGTGATATGTTTATATTGTAAAGCTATCGTTTATATTAGAATGGGATTGAACCGGCATTGTTGTCTGGATCATCGGTTTAATAAGTTGCCAAAATTATTCCGTAACATTTTAGTTCTTAACATAACCTGTGTGACGTGTGACACTTCTAGACTTAGGAGTTTGGCTTATTTTTGTGTACTAAAATTTAAACCCTCAATATTTTTTTATATGCGTCGTTCAACATTCACCACTTATTTTCATAAAATTAAATAGTTTTTACAGTAAAATAATTTTTTTTATTTTATGCAGAATTGGACTCGTGAACGGTTGGACCGATTATGATTTCGGACATTTTTAATTTTTATGTGTATTAATATGGATTCGAGAATTACAACTGAGTCCGATAGTTGGCTCTACCTGCAATGACCAATCGTTACTGATATCATTGCTGAGGATCATCTGCCATCGTCCTTCGCTAAAACTAAAATAGTCTGGCACTAATACATACCCAAGAATACCTTGATAATTCCATCACATACCATATACTAAAGTTCATGCTGGGAACTTACCATCTTCTCAGATACACCAGAAACCATTGTAAAGAACGGGCGAAACTTTTTAATAACAATATATACGAAATATTTCATTAAAATTTTGATTTTTCATTGTGGTTGTATTGCAAGAGTGCGGTTCAATAGGCATTAATTTAACAAGCACCTATTGGAGGAATCTTTAGGAATAGTTATCGGTTTAGTTCTTAGTCATTTTAATTTAAATACTGACATAATTAGTCACTTTCTCCTTAATCCTCTGGATAATCGTCACTGGAGTTTTCAATATGTGGATAGTAATGTATATAGAATATCTGCATATCATAGATCGATCATGTAAAATTTCTAAATGATAATAATTTTAGGTCGAAAACCAAAAAAAAGCAAGGGTTCACACTTACCACTATTTTCTTCGATTTTCCGTCAAAAAAATTCTTTAAAAAGTTATTGAACAAATATTTTTTAAAGATATAATCCAAAATAACAGTGAACTCAGGTCATAACGATGTATAATGTGTTGCCTATTACAGTTTTTAAATTCGTTTTAACACCAGACAATATTTTCCTTGTAATTTTATTGCAGTTAAAAAGAGATGTTCTCCTAAAGAAAGATGAAAACAATGTTCTTCGATGGGTTCGAACACGTAACTGAAACAGCCCATAAAATTCGTCTGGTTGTTAAATGTCTGCAAAATTCTTCAAAACATTATCGATAATTAGCAAGACGCTAATAAAAATAATGTAAAAACAACAAACATGGAAAAATGAACCATAAGTTTTTGCTCGGGTTTGAAAACTAAGTGTTAAAGAACTAGGAGAGACTTCAGTTATTTCTATGGAGACAATATATTTTGATAGTAAAAAAGATCACAAAAAATTAATGGCAAATAATGTAATTTAGAAATGGCTTGCATAACATAAGTTAAGGTTTGAAGATACTATGTTAAAAAATGAAGACTTTCAAATTGTTACTCGGTAACCATAAATGAAATATAATATTATTGCGTTTTATGTCATTTACTTTTATAGAAATAGGCCTAGAAAAAATACACAGTAGATCAGACGGCGCGAAAAATATGGCAACAAATTGTTGCGTATTCCTCGCTATCACTGCATGTTTAATCAAATCCAGTTATCATCGGGTGTGAAGAATTGCTACAATTGACATAAATATACGTACAGGTTAAGAAAGATGTATACGTAAGAATTGTCTGGATATGTGGAAAAGAAGATTGTCTACAATAACAACCTTCGTTTTGGATGAACCCAATTGGAGACACAGAAGAAGAAATTTGCAAGTGATCTAATATTGCCAATTATCAAGACAGGGTAATGAGAATGAAAACAACTTAAGGTAAGATATAATTAACAAAATAATTGTAGAAAATCGTATTGTAGAGCTTGAAAGATTTATGTGCATAGATATGTGTGGAATTGTTCAGAATATACATGAGCAAATGTATTAGAGATATTGAGTGATTAAATAGAATTTGTAAGTTAAATATATACGGGTGGTAATATAAGAAATTAGAGAGAAATACAATGATATCAAAATGACTTAGAAAGGGAACACAATAACGAATGAAACAAGAACTAACCATAAATAGGCAAATATGTTCTCTAACGAAAGTAAAATAAATTACTTCGACATACAATTGTTAATTAGAAGGATTAGGCCTCCAGGGGATATCACAAGTGGTTTAGCAAAGAGTTCAATATAAATAAAATATAGAATAAAACAACTCTATTGTGGCCAAAAAATTAACATTAGTTTAAATCTTTCGATAATATATGCATTAAATCTACCATGATGTAAAAATAAATTACATTTCATAACATTATTTTTGTTTCCTTACTTTTTTGTATTATAATATTGTTATATATTAAAGCCAAAATTAACTAAAAGTCATATATATTTTTATTCTAATTATTTTTTTATCTTATTAGAAAGCTTAATGAGTGGTATAATTTCGAAATAACAAATATAATTGCAAAACATCTGAGGAATAATATTCTACCATGCCTCAATCCTAATAACTATTCTGAGAGTATTGCAATGGTTAATCCTAGGGAAGTTTCATAAGAAATAATGCACCACTTTAATTTGAAAATAGCGTCAGGCTATAATCTTGTTACCGGATATTCTTTTAAAAAAACTCTAAAGAAAGCCCTTTATTAAATTTACCAAATTTTTTGACCAACAAATTTTACTATTTTATACTTGCATTCAGTTAAATATGAACAAGCTGCATGGAAAACAGCTGAAGTGATAATTGTAATAAAACCTGGTAAAAATCTAAGTGAAGTTGAATTATACCGCCCGATTTCATTATTACCAGTTTTGGCTTACCTGTTTGAGAAATTGATTGTGAAACGCCTGACCGTGTTAAACATGAAAAAATTTATCTGATTTAAAACCTATAACTGCTGGCGTGAAGGACGGGTATTGGGGCCAATGCTATATCCCCTTTACCTCAATGATCTTCCCACAACATTGTATAGCACAACAGTTACCTTTGCAATATACGCAGCAGAGACTGTAGAGCGATCAACCCAGAAATTCCAATCTTCTCTTGATATATGGATTAAAAAATGGCGAATAAAATTAAATGAAGTAAAATCTACAAACATTGAACTTATTGAACCTAAGAGGACTACGCCACAACTATTTGTAATTATTTATTAACGCCATGCAAATTCCATATACGAACAAAGCAAAATACCTTGGCATGACCTCGGATGCCAAGCTCATATGAAACGAGTATATAACGCAATGAACTAAACATCAAGTTTAGGAAAACATATTGGTTGCTTGGCCGAAACTCGGAAGTACAAACTTACAAGCTTATTTTATATGAGCAGATACCGAGACCAGTGTGGAGCTATGTTATTCCAATATCAAATATTCCAGTTCAATATATATATATATATATATATATATATATATATATATATATATATATATAAATCTTTAAAAAAGGATATTGTAATTTATAACTATAATTTAAAAGACATGTTTCTCCGTCAAATGGAAAAATCTCCATTGTTTGCTTAAAAGAGGACCGACGTGCATTGTACGGCATCGGCAGAAGAAAGAAATAAAGAATCTGCTGCCGCCGCCACCGTCTCCCTGGGACTTGATGTATGACGATAAAAACTGCCCCCTGCCCCACCTCGCAACCACCATCAAGTCGCCGCCCCTACGAGTTAGCCGTCCGAAGATAAATGCGTATATGTATTATTGTTTCCTGTTTCGCCGAAAGAAACTCCCTTAATTTGGCGTGTTACTTAGTTAGCGGGGGAGAGAAAGACGTCGACAATGGGATTTGTCACCGCCGAAATTAGCCCTAAGTGAATTCTTCGGGATGTCGTTTATCAAACGAGATCCGAAACTGGGGCGTTCTTTCTCGGTTTTAATTCGCCCCACATCAATCCCCTCAATTCTGTCGCCCCATTTTTTATTATTATTTCCCGTTAAAAACCATCTAATATATCTATTTAATTAAATCGTCCATCTAACCATTAAGTTGTTTCCTTTTTTAATAATCTAATATCTATGTTTTCTATTCTAGTGCATATAAAATTACCTTAATGATACAATCTTACCGAACCTGATTATTATAAAGTTTTTTATACACATTTTAAACTATCCTTTTTGCCAATTACGGTTTATCTGAACTGGGCTTGCTGTTTAACATGGGCTCCGAACCACAGTCCTCGGCATTAAGCCTACCGACTGGCCAGTGACAACTTAGAAATCATTCCAGAAGAAATCCGGCCTTGTATTGTGTACCCTTGATTTTTCAACAATCAGAATTATAAACAATCACAAACATAAATATAGGATCAGGTCCCAGCAGGATTCGAAAACATCGACTATTTCAACAACAGGAGGACCGTCATATCGATTTGACCAAAGCACCAACCAAAATATTTAGAATCAGTTCTATATTTAATATAGAGTACACCGCCTATAGATTCTACATCTGCAAAAATTGTTTAATGTGTATTATTTGGTTTATTAATAAACTCCTGATAATTTCAGATTTTAGAAATAGTTTCTGTTAAACAGCTGGATTTAACCCAATTTCGATATAACACCAATCAATATTGTATATCTCTATTGACTACTAATACTATTTTCAGTATAATTATCAGATCTTTCTACTAGAGCAATACTTTCTCCCTGTCTAAATCGCCTTCCTAAATGCTATAAAAAATGCAGTAGTAGTACTACACTCCCTCTATCGTCTACGACACTATCTAGTTGCTATTGTTTTGAAACAAGTAACTATCAATTATGTCAGCCTTTCAGAGTCTAAACTGCGATGGTTTCTCTACTCCTTAATAAATAGATGCAGATTGCCTAATCTATTGCTGTTTGATGGAAATTTCGAAAGGTAATATGTTTCTATCTAATCTTAGTACAAATAATTTATGTGCTGATAATCATAAGTTTCATTTCTCAATCAAAGCTACCTTTCTATTAATTGTAAATTGTATTTACGGTTTGTAAATCTCAACATATAAATCAGTACAAATGATATCTCCAAAACTAACCTTTATCTAATACCTAAATAATTAGCATGCTATTTAGTTTTCCGAAATGCTGCTTATACTTGCCCATGGTAATATACTGGTCTTACTGGTGATTGACTTATAATTTGCGTCTATCCATCTTTCAAAATGCGTGGCAAACAATACAAGAAACAAGTAAGGTAAAGTAAAGTAAACAAGTAAAGTTTGAAATGCTAGATTTTATATCCACACATATTTCATCTAACGTCGGATAAGACTACATTGTCAACATACCATACTCGATCAAAATCTTGAGCTCTCGGTCTTACTATAAATTATAATAAAATTGAAAAATGAAACTCTCCTTTGTTAATTGTAGAGACATACTTATAATTCATTCTATAACTATTAGTAATCAATCAAATTTGATATTATAAAATGTTAATTAGTCACAAAACCTAGAAATATGAAAAAGCAATTTAAATGAGTACACCTGTAACCATGATGTCAATGTGTATCTGTCACTTGAGGACCGCAGGTAAAAAGTAGACATATTTTTGTCCTACTTTCGATTTGAAATGTTGTAAAACATCTAGTTTTCTACATTAGCTTTTTTCTATTTTTGAGTATAATTTTAAGGAAATTTGTTGTTATAACGTTGAATTTGTAGCATTTAAGATAAATATTATTTGTTTAAATGCACAAACATAATAATAATGTCATTTTAAAGGACGCGAAGTTTGAAATAAAATTAATTATTTTCGGTTTAACCAGAAACGATTAAATTAAACAATGATAAACTTCAAGAAACCTCTTATGAGCTCCTACATCAAGGTTCTGAACAGGATGGTATATATTTCAGACCGACCACATGATTTTGGCCCTAAGTGTGCAAGGTCATCGCTTAACCAGAATGCAATTTCTAATAAGCAATATAAATGTAATTAATAATAAGTCTTTCTTTAAAATTTCCACCGATAATTGCATCGAACTACATAATATATGTATATTCTAAATATTGGCAGTAGAATTATTAATTGCACAGCTCACATTAGAATCTTAAAGAGTTAATGTTAGGTCTTAGAGAATAGAGAAATAATGGGAAGTAAGTAGAAATATAATATTTATTTTTAAAGAAATAAATTGAGAGGTTTTGAAACTGAAAATTATAATACAGATTATTAAGTAAGTAAGGTAACTCCAAAAAGGCTAGGAACTATGTATAAACAGTCTTTTCAAAGTTTTTTGTATATACGCCATCAAGATGTTTAATGCCTGTCTCAGTTTGTAAATTCGTTTCTTGAAGAATCTTCTTCTGAAGAATCAGACAATATATTCCTTCTCATTTTATTCTAGTTAAAAAGACACAAAATGCTGTCTGATTAGTTCGGACACGTAAACAAATGAGCCTGTCATAGTCTTCGGTTGTCAGACATGCAAAATTCTTGAGAACAATAGTGATAAGAGGTGATTACTCCATTGATTGTTATAAACTATTGTGTCTGTATAATTAATTATAGTTTTTAGATGCACTATAATGTTAAAATGAATTATATTTGGTAACGCTTTTGTTCAATTATTTTATTTAGATTAGAATTTTGTTGTATATCAAAGCAAATCAGAGTTGATGTAACAACATCTCAACGTTTTGACATCACAAATTTAGATGATGTATGTACAAAATAACTTTGAATAGACTATATAAAGTGATATCGCAAGCTAGAATTGTTATATATAATGATTCTGCTATTATTTTATATTATCTACAGGTTATTTAACGGTACCAGGAACCTATTTTCATTCGTTTGTGTGCAAAGATAACTCTAGATGTTTTATTTATTGCCAAAAAAATAATCTCAAAATTTGAAAACGGTTAATTGTGTACAACATCCTCAGTAAAGGCAATGTAATAAAAAAATAATAATTAAATGTTGTTATGGAGGATGAAATAAATATGATTGCAAACCGCAAAAATGAAATATATTGCATGTAATATAAATATATATATATATATACATAAAATGTAATTACTATATTCAATGAATCAAAATCTTCTGTTCTAAAATATATTCTTTTATTATATTTTAAAGTCTCCTTTTACCAACTGTGGTTTTAGCTGGACGGGACCTACAGTTTAACGTAGGCTCCAAACCACGGTCCTCAGCATTAAGCCTACCGACTGGCGAGTGGCCAATTTTAAAAATAATCCCAGAAGACATCTGGTCTTACCCAGGCTGGTTACCGGCGTGACTGGGATCATTTTCGTTGCCGGATTTTACACTCTCGCCTAGGAAAATCACAAATTTTAAACAATCACAGACATAAATTTACGACCATGCCCCAGCAGGATTCGAACCCGCGGCTGTCGCAACAGTAGGAGGACCGTCCTATCGCCTTGCGCCACCAAGCTGGCTTTATATATATTCTAAACAAATGAACTTTTAACTTACAGTATTTGCTTAAAATAACAATGTGCGATTAGAAAATAAGTTGTTGGTGATCAGGCTGGATATTGTTCTTTATGTATTTTAAAAATGTCTTATACCAATGTTACCCAGTATTTAAATAAAATATTTGATTCAAATCTCATTTTTTAATATCCTTTTGTAGTAAATTAACACGCCTGGCGCGCCCTCACGTGGTTTAGACTAATAAAACCTGGCTACAACTTTATACATGAGAGATCGCTTTCTATGTCTATATATTCTATGATTCTATTTTAAAGTCTCAGTCAAATGGGTCTTGTTCTTTTGATATCTAATGTAAAATTCATTATCTACTGAGCTTGTGGTTTCTCAATTTTTTTTTAAATTTAAATTCAATTATGTAATAGAGTATCATTTCTAAGGATAATACGCATTCATATATCTTATTAGAGACTGGTCAAATAGTTTGGATTGGATTGACTGGACTTGGACTGGACTAAAACTTTAATATAAACTAATATTTGCTTTTAAGAATATGCAAATATTAAGTAATTATTTTCTTTGTTCAGTAAAATCGAATCATAAGAAAATTTTGACGTTTTATTTAAAGGTTAAAACTTGGATGGTTTTATATATATGGTTATCAAAATTATGATTAATAACTTTGCACAAATAAATAGCAATTACAGTGGTCCGCCCACATTATTCTGTTAGACCGAATCCGATAATGTGGCGAGAATAAGGGAACTGTCGCTTTTCGCCGACAATTCGTCATCTCCATTATGAGTCGTCTCGTCGGAACAGAAAAATATTTACGTTACGTTAGACCCGAATGGACTGCGCTATTCATCCACCCAAATATTAATATTTATACGGACATAAATCACTTTTAATATATAATGTATACGGCACGTTACGGAGCGATTTTAAGCCGATACATTGGGAGGGTAAATTGGAGGTTTTTCTCGGTTTTAGAACAGATTAGGGGCCCTAGGCGGAACTAACAGCAAATAAACAAGTCCTCAACGAAATACTGGAAACGGTTTGATTTCAGAGCGAATAGTCTATTTAAAACAGTAGTGATACACGTGATTAATACGTGATTGTCGAAAGTTGTAAATTTGTTTTACACTCAGACAATATTATCCTTGTCATTTTATTCTATTTAAAAAGAGATAGAATGCTGTTAGAGAAGTTCAAACCATCAACTGAAAGAGCCTACAAAAATTTTCCGTTTGTCAGACGTCTGCTAAGTTCTTCAAAATATTATAATTACAGGTTATATATAACCGATAAACATTGTTTTAACGCTTTGTTTTAATAAATGGAAAATCGCCGGGGTTTTAATTGAAAATATTTTTTTGCACGTTGCAGCTGCAGTGAATATTAATACGGATGCGGTCACTAAGATATTCCAAAAAATTAAAAACATTATAACCTTAAATTCTCTAAAAAGAAACTGTGTTTATGCGAAACAGATGGCGAATCAAGATCAGCTTGATGTTAGCTGTGTCAGAGATCAAATATACAAAATGTATAAAGCAGTAAGTAGTTTTTTTCAGTCGAAACATAATTTAATACAATTATTTCAGAGAAAATTGTTAGTCTGGAAAGTATCCCTAAAAAGCCAAAACATATAAAGCTATTTGAGGGATGTAGAACATCCCTTCATACGCTGTTAGGTAATATAGTCTTCCTCCCTATCACTGCATATTAAATCCAATTGACTTGAGGTATTGCAAAGAATTATTGCAATAGAATATTCAGGTCGAGAAGGATATTCAAACCAGAACTGTCTGAATTTATGGAAAGAGGCATTAAAATAACACCTTCGGTTTGTGTGGCTCGATCAGACATATTGAAGATGTATTTGACAAATGATAAAATCTTGAGCAAGTTTTTGATAGATTGGAAATAAACAGCTTAGTTATTAACTTGATTAGTATTTCTGAAAACGACAGTGATTGAATAAAACTTTGAGTGTTGGTTTATGATTCATTGCTAACAATTACCAAGACAGGGTGATGAAAGAGGAAACAACTGAAGGTCAGTTAATATACTTTAATTCTAGGAAATTGTATATATATATATATATATATATATATATATATATATATATATATATATATATATATATATATATAGAGTGTGGAAAATTTATGAGCATGTGTGTTATCGTTCATACGAATATCGAATATACATGAACGTTTGGTTAAAATTTATGAGGGGAGAAATAATAACTAATTGTTTTGCAGATATGGCAAGTGCTTTAAGGAGAATACAGTGATTAAATGTAGTTTTATCAAGAAAGATGTATACAGGTAGTAACAGGATAGACAGATAACAGGATACAGGTAGAAAATTATAGTAATATCATAATTACTTTATAAGGAAACATTAAGTTCTTCGATAACATCTGCATTAGATGTACTATAATGTTAAAATAAATTATAATAGATAACATTTTTGTTTCATTATTTTATTTAGATTAGAAATTTGTTATATGTCAGAGGCAAAATGTACTAAAACTCAGAGTTGCTGCGACAACATTGCAACGTTTTGACAGGTCACATGTGTCACTACTGTTTTGGATAGTCTATATCCATAAATTCTAAATTTTGTTGGACATAATTTTTACAATACATTACATAAATTTACATAACATTTACAAAACAAAACAAAATTTAGTAGCTCAATGGTCAAAGCAACGCAATAATCCTCGCTGTAAAATTTTTGAGATCTGAGAAATCCGCCGTCCTAAAATATTTATAAAGGGTGTCAATGAAAAATTTCGTATTTTATATTTGGATTGCGATCAATATTAGCTGACAACTAAGTATTAATTAAAGAAGTGTAGGTCCCTTGAAAGTTTCAACGCCAGTTATAATATTTAACAAATTATTGTGATAATTTATGTACAATTATTTTGAATATAGAATAATATTTTCTTCTTACTTTAGCATTATTAATATATTTATTTCTTCACCTCAACACTTCATTATTCCCTTGTTTCAATTCAAAGTATTGGCTATTTGTTTCTATAAATCTTGCTCATCTTTTGGGCAATCTATGCATGTCATCCCAAACAAAACTGTTTGTCCTCTGAGCAGCATCATCTATTGATCAATTTTCTAACATCTTCGAAATTGGCGAAGAATTGCCCTGCAAGCGCCTGTCCCACTGACGCGAAAAGTTGGAAGTGGGACAGGACAAGGCCTGGATAGTACGGCGGGTGCGGTAATATATCCCATCAAGTACTTTCAACACTTTTTTGACTGATTTTTTTATATGAGACGGATAACGCGCCGTGCTAAAATCTACTTTACCGTGTCTTCGCGTCCATTCTAGATGTTTTTCCATCAATGTCATGGTCAAATTAATCACTTATTATTGATAGCGATCAATGTTAACTGTTTTACCAGATTCGTAATACATCAAGCCACTCTGCTTCCACCAAACACAGAGCATTATCATGCGACTAAAACGATTTGGCCTTGAAGTTCATTGGGCGGTATCGCCAGATGATAGCCATGATTGTGGGAGCTTAGGGTTTTCGAAATAAATCTATTTTTGATCGCCCGTCACTATTCGATTCACAAACAACTTCCAATCATACTTTTGAAGCATCATTTCACAAACATTTTTCATTTGCCTGTTATTCAATTGATGTGGCATCCATTTTCCCATATATTGGAATTTTGCCATTGCTCCTAACGAGTCGTCCTATGACAATAAAGTAAGTCATTTTCGAATTCAGCACACTCAAAAGCATAAAAATTGCGTTACAAAACACAAACAGCTCTTAGAATTCTTTTTACATATATGTGTTGTTTCTATATTGTTTCATGTGTCTTAGATCAAATTGTCCCTCCTTAAGAGCTACTCTTTATCACAGTCGAAAGTCGATTTCAGTTTCACGTCAATGTAAACGTATTTAGATTTGTAAATACAGAGATATCTAAAAACCTATAAGTAGGACAAAATGCAGTAAATGTTTAAACTGGATCAATAGTAACACCTAGTGGATCTAGCTGGAATATATTAGTTTAGTAACTATAGTATGCAATACTTGAAGAACAAAGTAAAAGAGCTCGTCAGTTTATTAACCGACTTCAACAAGGCTGTATATATATTTTTTAATGTATGACACCGATTTCTCCATCAATTATGGACCGATTTTCAAAATTCTTTTTTTTTTTTTCGAAAGAGTGCACTTCCGAGGTGGTCTCGCTGGAAACAGGTCAAGTCCTGATGGCAGAATACGGGGAAATCGAGGGAAATCCTCAAATTTCAAAGGCAAGGATTTCACATATTTTTCTATATAAAATAGTCAGATATTTGTGTATAATGCTATTGCTGAACTGAAACGGAAACTCGGAAGTTGTTCAGTGTAAAAGCCATTCAGTTTGCTTTTTAAGCACGAACTATATCATATGAGTAGACGTAGAAATATTGAGAGCAACTGCTTCTATGGTGTGATGGTTGGAGTAGGGGTGTCGGTCGGCGAGAATTTCGATATATCGATATTTATTCGGCATCCCTAGGTTGAAGCGTTCAGCCCAAAAAGGTCGCGGGTTGGATTACCGGCGTAGACAACAACATTTTATTGTGCTAGTTTGGTTAGGACATTTGACAATTCACCTCGACTATATTAGTTAGAGGACTCCGGGGTCTGAAGCGTTCCATATTTTAAATCATTTTTCTTTATTGCTGTTTTTCCTCAAACGGAGTGCATCTTTACTTGGCCTACCCAATGTAATACTAAATTAAATAACTGCATAATTTATTGAGTAAATATGTAATATTAAAAAGAGGAAAATAAAATATTTTTAACAAAAAAAAACCGATTTCAAAAAATAAATATGGAACTCACTAAAAAGTAAAAAATAATCAAACTTAGATTTTTATTCAAAAAAAAAGTTTTTAAATAAAATATGTATATAAAAATCGTTGTAATAATTAAATAAAAATAAATAAAAACTTTATTTAACCTAACTACTACACGTTTTTTATATTCTACTACATACACACAATTTAGCTTAATACCTAACTAAACCTATTTATGTATTTACGATATTATTTTAAGTACTACCAACTGATCAGTTTGAAGCCGTCGCCGAACTCAAATAATACAAAGAAATAATATAAATTTTTCATATATAGAAAAAATTAACAGAACAAATCTAGTTTGTTGCTCGGCACCGACTTCAAAGTGAACAGTTGGTAGTAGCTAAAATAAAATTGTAAATAGACAAAGAGGTTTAAGTAGGAATTAAGCTAAATTGTGTATACATGGTTGTAGCGACCTTAAGGCATGTCGAATTTTACATCGTGGCATAACGGTCTACAAAATAACCAGAAATCTAATCCCAGATGTTGAACACGGGCGGGGTGCCAGCAACGCCAACTAGAACCCGATAACGAATAGCTGGCAACCCCGAGACGTTTATCTGGGATGTTATTGAAGGGTATTTCCATTCATTCAGTACTCGACTATCATTTGGTTTAGACGTGCCACCATCGACTGCCCAAGCCTTGTCAACAGGTAACACCGCTGCCATCCGTTTTATCATTTATATTTTTAAATTACTTCAATAAATAACGGTCACATAATGTAAACACTGTTTAATTTCGTTTTACCTCCATTCACCGAGCCACATCATTTACCCTAAATAGTAGAATATAAAATACGTATAGTAGATAGGTTAAATAAGGTTTTTGTTTATTTTTATTTAGTGATTACAACGATTATTACATACATTTTTTTAAAGTTTTTTTTGTGTAAAAAGATTTGATGATTTTTTACTTTTTATCTTCTACTATTATAGATATTTATAAACGGATGGAGTTTAAAATAATCACTTTTCGTTGCCTTTGGTTACCCTATATCCTCAATTGCCTGCCTCAATTTAGTCTAAATTCCAGTAAATTAAGTAAACCCACAGCGAACCTAATCCGCAGGTTAGGGATGTTTTGCAAAGCATGGACGTTTCGTCATTATAATAGTTCATGAAATAGGAGCAAGGAGTAGACGTTCTGTTGACCTTTGCTGACTATAACTTTCAAACACCTTTCAAATTATTATAGAACCATTACCTTTCTATCCACAATATGTCTTCTGCTCTTCCTAAGTAAACTGATTCAGATTAATTGATTTAATTCAAAACAGAACAGCCTTATCTTATAATCTCTCCGGAATTCTACCGACTGCTCCATTTATGTAAATTTTTTTTTTGAAAACAGTTTAATTTCCATTAAAAGTAACTTGATTAAACCGCTAATTCTTATACATATTCCGTATCCGATCTGAAAGGACTTGATTCTGTTTTTTCCATCAGTTTCAAAAAGCTGTTGGTGAAAGGCATGAAGTAATCCAAATATTTGAATTTTTATTTGGTTGGCATATTCTGAGCATTATCTTGTAATTCTAATATATTCACTAATCACTATTTTTTCTCTCTAAAAATTAAATTTTACAACACAAACCCTAACTCACTATGTTAGAAAATTACTGTATCCTTCTTTCTCTTATTTTTTCAATGTTAGGTTTCAGTCATATAATAGGTCAATTGAAAAGTTCCCGGCCTACCATATCAAAACACATTTTTTTGGCAAAATTTTTTTTTTTATTCAACATAACTTCCTTCAAGGGTGATCCACTGATTATAACGACCCTTCCACTTTTCGATACCATTTTTGTAGTACGATTTGTCCTTTGCTTCAAAGTAGGCTTAAGTTTCGGCTCACTAATGGACGAAAATTTCTTACCAATGAGCATTCTTTTGAGATGTGGGAACAGGAAATAGTTGTTGGAAATAGTTGGAGGCCAGATCTGGAGAATACGGTGGATGAGGAAGCAATTCGAAAACCAATTCATGGATTTTTGCCATCGTTTTCATTGACATGTGACACGGTGTATTGTCTTGGTGAAGTAGCACTTTCTTTATCCTTAAATGTGGCCGTTTTTTCGGCGATTTCATCCTTCAAACGGTTCAATAACGCTATGTAATGGTCGCTGATAGTCCTTCCTTTTTCAAGGTAGTCAATAAAAATTATTCCATGCGCATCCCAAAAAACAGACGCCCTAACCTTGCCAGCCGACCAGGGTTCATCGTGTGTAGTCCGCTCGGATAACTGTCGACTGGACTTGCCATGTTTCATGTATTGTCATATATCGAAGCAAAAACTCCTGTTTATTACGTTTGATGATCTTCAATCACTGCTACAAATCATCACTTCGTCGTTGTTTTTGATCAAAAGTGAGCTCGCGCGGCACATACTTTGCACAGAGCTTTTTCATACAAAAATATTTGTGAATGATACGATGTACACGTTCAGTTGATATCTTTAGAGTGTCAATTCATTCAATTTCAATGTACGGTCATTCAAAATCATTTCGTGGATATTTTAAATGTTTTCGTCGGTAAGAACCTCTTTTGGGCCTCCACTGCGTTGACCGTCTTCGGTGCTCATTTCACCACGTCTAAACTTAACATACCAATCCTTGACGGTTGATTTTCCTTTGTCCGGTTTTTTTTTCCTCAAAAGCAATATTTTATCAACACGCGAAATTCCTTTATATCCATTTTTTTTCACAATAACAAAAGTTGCTTCACCCAAAATGCTGTAGTTCACAAACTCACAAAACAAACTAAAGAACAGCTGTCAAATTTATACACGCATCTTTTGAGAGTTAGGGCTAACTAAAAAACATATCGATTTTATTCTAGAAGCGCCATCTATGTGTCAGGCCGACGACTTTTTAATTGACCTGTTATATCCTCATAAGTTTGCAACAATATCATTTTCACCTGTCTGTATAAAAATTGAGTGTAAAAATTAGAAATAAATAGAATTTTAACAATTCCGCAAGATAACATAATCAAAATAGAATCTAATATTTCCATTTGTATGTTAATTTTTAAATGAAAATTCCAAACTTCTAAAAACTAATTCATAACTTGTGAGGAACAATAAAAAATAATAGGCAATATAAAAGATTTTGTTATAGATTAATTTACGTCCATCCGGTTGTATCTTATTATATTGTATTTGTATTTTTAACTGTAACTTGTTATATCATGTTTGATGTAGTGGGAAATTATTGACCTTCCCCGGGATATGCCGACACCAGTAAATAAAGAATTTCAATTCAAATTAATCGAGGATTGTACAACAATGAAATAATGATATTTTGCTAACATGCTAGGTGATGTAGGCGGACCAGATCTATTATAGCAGGTCATTGTACAATTTTTATATATGAGATAAACCAGTTCTACATCTTTAGTACTTTCTATAAAGCAGTAGCAAGATCATTTAGCAGCCTAGTTGAATTCCAAATAGATACATTCCTGTATTATTTGCTCTATTATTTGATTTTATTCATCATCTACATTCACCACCATGGATCGTCATGAATATAGTGAAACCTTATACCGCCCTTCTCACCCCTTTTGGATTGTATCTCGTTTTCCCACCCTCCGTCGACAGGGAGAACTGAACGAGCACTAATAACGGAGCTAATAAACCGACATTCACACTTCCGCATCGATGGGTCCAATTCTGACGCCGTAATAGCATATTACTGGCGTAGTGGGGCGAACGGTAACGGCAGGGGTGTCCGGGGAAGTTGGACCGGGATAGCGTTGAACTCGGAGGATGAAGAAATATTTCGCGTGTACTTATATGACTGTGGTCAATTCCTGATCGAGTCGATAGAGTCCATTAAAATTATCGTCGGATGAATGAATCAAGCCGACGACGGAAAAATGGATTCGAACTTTGACGATGGGGAAGAATCGATCATAAATTATGAATAAATTGGCGAGGGGGTGGACATGTTAAGGATATAAGAAGTGATATGTTTGGTTAGTCACGTTGAAGTTTCCATATAGATATAGTTTGTCGGATAAGATTCTTACCATAAATAAAGTGAACCGTATATTTTAAGTCTATTATGGCATTAATATCCATTTTTTTCCATATTTGCAGCTAGACTTACTTAACTAAATATAATTTAACTATATTAAACTTAGTTAAATTGTAAACTTAGTTAAATTGAAGTATATACATAAAAAGGTAACCTTTCTGTTATTTCTAAATATATACTTGATTGATTATTTAATTAATAATATTTTTATGGACGTATTTGTTGTATAAGCATACTTTTTTAACATTGAACTATAAATTAGAAGCTAGATATGCATAAATGTACAATAATGTATAATGTACTACATTTTTCAAATATACAATAACGTACTAAATTTTTCATAATCATAACTTTGAATTCACAAGAAGCATATTTTAAAATTGCAGTCCGTATACTTCTGTCGATGTTGCCAACTTGTGAGGAATTGCTTAATCTGTGAGGATGATGTTGATCATGTTGACTGGAGATTTATTGGTGATTGTCATTATGCTGTGATTTTGATATATTCTACTAGAAATTCAAATATCTACATAATTATTTTAAATCATCTTTTAGGTTACTTATGAATATCAAACGACCCTCCATATTTCAATACTCTTCATAGTTCAATACCGTAGTTGAATTCTATAAAATAATGTTCATTTTTATACGATTTTATAATCTTGTTAATATTGGTACATAACAATAATGGTAGAATTTTATTATATTGATACTCGGTAATAAAATTATACATTAGCACATCATTTTTTAATATCATGGTCGGTCGGTGACAACCATTATAAAAAAATTCTTAATCTAGTTTTCTACCAATCCAGTGGAAGAATGGAATTCGTGACTTATATACTATCACTGCTAATGAATTTCAATACCTTGTTTTAATCACAAATATCCCTTCTTTCAGAGGTAGAAAATTTTTGGAAACAATATATGTCTTTCTCTCTTTCATGAAAATTAATTACGTTTAGTTTTGTGCTAATATTGACTTTAGCGACGCGGCACATTTTCTAGGTTTAGTCCGAATGTATATTGGATCAAAAGCTGGAGTATAGAACATTAAAAAAAAATTAAAATATACCTCGTGTTGCTATTTCATAGAACTTGCCAAAAATTTTATATCACATTGGCATCAAACATTACCAAGCGATTTGATTTTAGCGATACTTTATTTTCTCTCATATCCACTGTAAAATTTTTATTGCTGCGTTGGAAGAACCATAGATGTCATTCTTGTCAAATTTTAAAACTATTTAAAAAAATATTTAGCAAAAATTTTTGGTTTAAGAATGGACTTTGACAAACGTTTAATATGATAAATGACTATTTATGACTACATATTTATTATTTATCCGGAGAAAGTGTGTAGAACAATGATAGTTTTGGTTTTTCAATTTATACCGATAAAACCACTCCAAGTAACTCAAGAATCTCCTCAAGTTTGGCAATAAAACACCTAATACTTGGATAATGCTGTGTTAACCTTATGACACAGAGAGATTTATGATTTATGTAGAGACATAAAATATCGGATTTCTGTTTAGAATTAATAAGTTGAATGTATACACACGCTAATCACGAAATGTTTAATATAGCCTTTTCGGCGTTCATTACTTTTGTTGTTTGATTTAAACAAATCTCCTATCGTCTCATTGTGTTAATTTTTCTCAATGAATGCCTGTTTAAAATGAAAAATAGTTAGAACACACAAGTACCTAATATATACCAAGTAACCTGATAGTATATGGGGTGACAATTTATTTCAGGAAACATTTTCTACGGACATAAGACGTTATAACTAATATAAAAGATGGAAATAAAATATTTCTATATATTTATTGTTATATCTTTATATATTACTATATAAAAAACAATTTCCTAATAATATATTTTGATTATCATATATATTTATTACAAACTTTTAAAACAATGTTGGCGTCCAGTGACACCTGGTATCGAGATATATAAGCAGATTATCAAATAAAGTTAGACTACCTCAAACCATTCCTGCATTTCAAGATCTCACGGTATATTACAGAAAACTTTACAAAGAATTTATATAATACAGTATAAAATAAATATTAAAAATTTAAAACATTTATGTTTTATCAAACACACATGTATACATTTTTGTCCTTTAAAAAAAGAAAAGAAACCTTTAGCTGGAATTCGAATATATTCATTGGTTTCTGTATTGTGTGTCAGATGGCGCCAATAAAAAGGTATTCCCATTAGCCATTTTCCACATAGACAAATATTATTTCTTATTGTTATTATCGAAAATTACATGAGACATAAACTAATTTGTACCAATTATAAAAGAAAAAAGAGCACGCCAAGATTGTATTTTCGAAACATATATTTATTACCTGTTTATTGCTGTTGTTTTCGTGGTTGCCTGTAGAGTGGTGCAGAAAATTGGTAAATATAAAAAAAAATATAAAAGCAAATGTAACTAACATTTTGTGTAATCTATACAAATGGGTAATAATAATAATTAGATGTTGTTATTGTGTTAACAAATATTATTTTATTTTATAAATTATCTTTTTGAAAGAATATATCTTGCATGATAAAATGGTGAATGTTATTTTTGTCATTTTTTAATATTAATAGGCATATAACAAGGACATTTTTGTTAGGGTACACCTAATTACTGTTTTTTTATAATAATCACAAGATTGACTTATTTGGATAAGCTATATTTTTGTCAGATAACTCCATGACCAAAAAAAATATTTTTTTGATTCGATATAACATTAACGTAATATTAAGTATATTACTTATGGACTGTTCTTTAAATAATTTTGTCTGATAAATGTAACTTGATATTGATCGAATTTAATTTGATTGCTAATGTGAGAAGGTAAATTTAACTATATTTTAATAGAATGGGCTAGTAAATAGTAGAACATGATAAGGATATGAGAAGCGAGGTTTTTCGTTAGATAATTTGTAGTCTCTACATAGATAAAGTTTGTCAAATAAAAGACTTATATACAGTAACTTAAGATGAATAGATGATACTTTTATAATAGTCTTTATATATGTATAATTTCTTAATAAGTATTCGTTTAAAAATTAATACACAAATATTATTATTAATAGTTGTACAACCTTTTGTATACTATAAAATATATTGAAAATCTATTAATTTTGGAGAAAAGTATTTTTAAGATAATGTGGCGAATGCACTGGAAACACTCGAAAAATTGTTTGTTGAAAAAACGATGTGACTAGTGATAGTTTGTATTAATTCTTACGTGTTATAATATATATAATAATTAACTTCAGAGATACTTTTAACATTAGTCCATATTAGTATAGTTATTATCTACACATAAGAATTAGTTTTTTAAGCAAGCAAGCAAGGATGTAAAAATATGTAGGAAAATAAAACAATAAATCGATTTTGTTTGAAATTTAATTCGACATAAAGGATAAGATAGCTGATTGGGTTTGAACACATATTTGGACAGTAAAACTGCTGCTTAGTGTAGGTACTAGTCAATACTGGTAATCGTATTTAAAAAGGTACTCCTCAATTACGAATCAAATTTTTATTTTCAGTTGTGAAGTCGGTTAATTTTTACAATTCCTACAAAATCCTTACCTTATTTTGAGCCTCAATAAGGTAAGAATTGCTCTTTTATTCGTTAATGTTTAAATTAATTAACATTAAATATTTTAGTTTTAGTAGTACCTCCACCATAATATATCCAAAAAAATATACGTTTTATTTTTGTGATATTCACCTTGGTGGTGATATTACTATAACAGTTAATAACAAGTTTTGTTTAATTTGGGTTTTTATATAATTTTAAGGAAATTAAAACAGACGAAACTTAGAACATAGTTTGTTTGTTTTTACGAACTAACACATTTATATTTAAGTAGATATATTGCTAAACATTAATTCTGTTTCACAACTATTTTAACAATATTTAGATCTATTGCAAAAACTTTACAAAAGGATAACAATTAATATATTCTCTATACATTCTCTTGTGAGTTGTTTGATTATGTTTAACGGTTATCCTTGTACGCCTTGTTACCTATGAACCTCTCACAATAGAATATACGAGAAAATTTATTTAGGTTTTAACTTCTCCTAGGCGATACAACATCCATGTCATTCGTTTATCTATATAAAAGGCGCTCTTATTCGACTGGAATATATCTTCAGTTTAACATAGACCTGAAAAAATATCCCGTCGAGCTAATGCTACAACAATGAAAGAGTTCACTCCTTATTTTCGAGATTAATTGGAACGTGAGGACTGTGATATGTGATAAACTCCTTCATTGGTGTTAGAAAAAAGTCAGTTGTCAGTTCTTTCAGTTAACATTTTTTTTGCGGTTTTCTTTTGAACAAATATGACTCGTTAAAACGAATAAACATAAATCCGATCTCGTTATAACATATTTCATCATCGAGCTGTAACTTGACTAAAAAATTATTTAGTCTCACCATTAAAATATCTTTCAATTTTGTTATGAATTTATAAATTAGACAATTGTTGTTCGAACTTAATAACATTGTAGCAAATATTAAAGTATATTGTAGACAAAACAAAGGTATGCTAATTGTTAAACTTTATAAACAATTCCAGCTTTTCGATTATTTTTAATACTCCTAATATTATCTAAGCTTTAAAAGTACTTTGTGTAGTTTTCCTCAGTTAATTCAAATTTAAAGCAGTTTAAGTTGATAACAAAATCAAAAATTAATTATAATAGAATTATTCTACTTGCATGCTTGCATTCTGACTATTCTATTTCATTCTATCACATTGAAAGTTTAGAATTTTTTCATTATTTACCTAATTAAATTCTTGTTTATTTAAGTTTTATGTACGAACAAATGGAAACGAACGTTAAAATAAATGTGGTTTTTCTATTTACACGAAATTAATTGGATTTTTATTTGCCTTTAAGACATTTTTTGTACAAAAATGCCTGAAATGCACTGTGTCTTTTAAACGATAATTTATTTTCTATGTTATCACTAACACTTGAGCCTTGTCTTCATTAATTTAACTATAATATGAAGAGATAACAATATTTGTTTTGGTATCACACAATCATTTACTTAAATTTGATTTGATTTATATTTGGCTTGCAATTTGATTACTTTATATTGTGTTGACTTCTTGTTGTATCTGTTATAGCGAATGATTTTTCGTTGTAAACTTCGATATGTATGGAAATGTTATAGAATCGTTAAGCGATATTCAAGCAAAATATAAATCAAAGAAATGTTTTTAAATTTACAAATATCGGTTACATGAATAGGATGTCATTTATTCCTTAAGTTAAATTAATTACAGATATAGCACGTCATATATTTCCATATTTTTATGAATTTTTTTTGTTTCTTTTTATTACTGAAGAATTGTATGTAATAAATATGTTATTTTGACAAAGACACCTCGTTTTCAATATTATACTATTTTATATAGGGAACTATTATAATAGTAGTATGACTATTAGTTTATTGATGCGATAGCAATATTATATAATATTTCATTTCGAATATTTCATTTTCTTTGTTTTTAAAAAGTTTTTCAATAATAAAGTTATTCAATAATAAATATATATTTGATATTTGTAAAATTTAAAATCATTTATTCAGTTTTAAGCTGTTTCTCTCAAATATATGGAACTTATATAAAATAATGTTGCCCTCATAACAAAACTATTTGTAATTATCGAGTATGAACGAAACATTTCGACAATGGAAAAGGCGACTTTCGTACCGTGCACGTGAAAAATGCTCTTCCAGTTGTTCTGCGTGTTCCTTTCGTTCGCTGATACCCACAACCAGGCACACAGGCACACAAAGTACTTGATAAAAAAGTGAAAAGTGCTCTATATCCTAAAACGGTGACGGTCTAACTAATTCGAGATACCGACTGGATCCGCAGGAACAAGATGGGCAGCTTGGCTCCAGAACGGTTTCGTAGACAGGTTAAATTCTTTCGTCTTTCGTATCTGTCAAAAAGAAAAATACCTCACTCCCAAAATCTACAATTAGAAGAAAGAAAACCACTAGTACATCTCGTTACAACATAAATAATGTTTTGATTGTTTTCTTTCAAATAAATATATATTCAATTTTTGACATATCACATAATTGTTAATCTGCTATTATTACGGAGCATTTTTGACGACATTAATGTTTTAGAGCACCTTGAGGCTAAATAAACAAGCAATATATGGTACACAAAAACAGTATGGATTTATCATCATATCAGGCAGCAATATCGACCAAATATGTATTTTATGTACGAATGATTTTCTGAAGAAAGATAAACTAAATGCCGTATTGGATATTGTCGGTGTAACAGTAAAAACAATATATTTGTACCTTTTTAGTATAAGTAAGTACTTCCAAGTATATTGCAATGCTATGGAAATAACATACTAAGAAAAAACACTTCAAATCAAGTGTAAACAGTGTTGTTGGCTAATGACAAAACTGAAAAAAATAATTTTAATTCACAAATGGCATAATATGCACGTTACGGAACTTAACGTATGCACTCTGATGAGATAATATGCAAGGAATCACAGGAATTTTATATTTTATAATTATGAGATATATGAATAACTTATCTTTATAGGAGGACAGACGATTATAATTGTAAGGTATATCATCATGCTCACTTGCTATCACTGCCCAAAAGGTGTTACATTTTGTGAATGGTTTTATTATAAGGTTAATTTAGATATATTATTATTAATTTTTAATAGTTTTCAAATACCGAAAGATGAATCAGTCTTTACAGCTACTTCTTTAAGTCAGATGCATGCTATTCATGTATTTATAATGAGAATTGAATTAAATTGAAATTGAAATTAATATTATCTGCAAAGAATAAGTGCGATTTTTAACAATCCATATATCAGAAATTGAATATACTTTATACATTTAGTCATTAAAATTCAAAATTTTGGGAGAGGATGATATTTTTCTTTGTACTTTTTATGTTATAACGAGATATATACCTATATTTTCAATTAAATTCTAGTACTACTATTTTAAAGTATTAATACAAATATTTTATATATTTTATAAGAACTATATTATAGATTTCCTAATTGTAGTGCTTGATTATTTAAATTAGAAGTTCCCAATTATTGGATGTTAATTTAACTAAAGGTAATTAGTGTGATCTTTTAGTACCTACCTTGATAAAACAGTTTGTTTTAACATTATTAATAACGCGCATCTTATTACGTATAAATATTCATAGAAAATATTATAGGTAATTATATTTTGATTTTGTATTATTTGAAATAATTCGTTAATTATATAACATTTTACTAATTATTTATCATAATTCATTGTTGTATTAGGACTATTAACTTGCCATTATGATAACTGTGATATATTGCTTGCTACCATTCTATACGAATCAATATCTAATAACAGGTTTCAGTTAAATATCTTAAAAATTAATATTAGAAATATCAGTCAAAAGATTTAATGGTTAGGGCCTTTTAAAACTGAATGTTCCTTTACGTGCTGACTACGTATGATATACGAACTGAGCTAGCGTGGGACTGCTTAATATGGATCTATCAATCTGTGCAATAAAATCGGAAACAGCCATCGTAATTTTGAAAAAAGAACGACAAAATGCCGGAAACGAGAGTGTTCGTATCCACTGGTATATTTTACGACAGCCCGTTCAGTTGACTGGCGACGAACATTGACGTAATTCGTTGGATCAGCTCGTAAAAAACAGTTTAAAAACAAATTAAAACTTTGCTTTGTTGGAATGTTTACCTAGATCTTCGGTTCGGTGTCTATTCCCAACTTGATAAAGTTGTTCTATGTCTAAGCAAAGATGTAGACATACTGGATATACTATTTAAGGAATGGTGCACAGATTTTGCTGAACATTCTTTCAAAATTTCTCTTTAATATGATTGGTGAAACATTTTGGAATAAGTTATTAGAAATAAGAGATTTCATTTACAAATTTTTTAATAGAGATTGAAGCATTAGTTATCTGATACATTAGAGGCTAAAATATGTTTCATTAATTTAAATCATTAATTACGCCCATAATTCTAAAAAATCCAGTGTTATATGATAATTTACAGATTAGATTTCACTACAACGAATATAATAACCGGAAGAGACTGCTACATCGATTTTAGCCAATTTATACAAGCAACACTGAGTGGTAGAAAATGTAAGAAATGGTGTAAATTGGATATAAAAAGATATTCATAGATAAAAACCATTAATCTGGGGTAAAGTTATTTTATAAAATATTATGTATACATATATATATAGGGATAATTGACTATATATCATTTGGGTTTGAAACATCTACTGTGCGTATGTTAAATATATGTACATCAATAGTGGTAAAACGAATATAATTATTTAGAGGCGATATTTAAAGTAAACGGGAACACTAATTGTAAATATTTAAACTCGTTGGTGTCCATTAAGTTTCGATACAGGGTGAATTTTAAATATAATTTATTTAACTTGATTAACATTTATGAATTTATTAAATGATAAATATAATTTATATTTGATTTAAACTGCGTATTGTATGGAAATATCTTTAAAAAATATTACATCGATAAATATTTTGAATATTTTGATTACTTTTGTGATGTTAATGAAATTAATTTCAGACATATGCTAACAAAATGTGCATTACTCTATGTATATATTCATAGTTTGAAGATAAAATTATATTGTCGCATAGTTTTAAAATATTTAGTGCCGATGAAAGAATTATAGTTAATTTATAGATAACTGTCGCTGAATTCTATATCAGATTGACTGCACCTAGACGATCTGGTGTACAGAGATACGCAACCGCCGAAAGCGGAGTCCGACGTACCCGCATCTGTGATGAAGTCGGCAACAATGAGAGTGTCCTTACCTTGGGTGAGAACACCTGAGTTAGCAGCCAGGGCTTTGCCTGCCTCTTTCTCTTTATCCTCAATCTTCTCACGAATTGCTTTGATTTTTTCTTCTTTCTGCGAAGTAAAAAAATTAATAATATTTTACGAATCTAATAAATAAACAAATTCGTTAGTTACTTGTGCTATAAGTCGTTGTAGTTCTTCATTATCACTTAACAACTTTTGATACTTTTCTTCGTCTTCTTTAGATGGACGCTCATCAGGATTGTACTTGCTTTCTGCTTTATCAGTCGACTTGCTAACTACCGCGATTACCTAAAATGGTGACATATTAAACATTCTATATGTTTGAACTCGTCGAAAATTAGGGAGAACTATTGTTATAACAACCGTCCCGGCGATATTACCAAAATGCAAAAATAATTGGAGTTTGGAAGTTTTATATTCGAGGCTCTTTATTCTTCTATTATATTCGAATTAATATTGTTTTAATCTAGGTTACTGTTTACTTGTATTCTCCTAATGTTGTCATAATTAGGCAATGTATTTTTTATTCATTGATTGTTTATTTATTAAAATGTGCAGCACTGTTTTTTATTGGAGCATAAATTGATTTTGGGAACATTAAAGTTAATATAAGCGAGAAGGCGTTGCTTATATTAAATTTCATCGTAACCTTAGTAACTATAACTTAGCTAGCATCATGCTACCAAGGAGCTAAATGTAATTTAATAAAATATAATTAAGTATAACATTTAATTTAATAAGGTACTAAATATAGTGTTTGAGCGTTATTATTTATTTACTTTTAATATATTGAATTGAAGTTTTACAAATACTGTTATTAACACTTACCTTAGGTAAAAATATGAGAGCCATACACAGGAAGCAGCAAAAAGTAATAGCGATCGAAACAAAAGCGAAGCTAGCATCCTGCTGGCTAGTAATGACCAGTGACACCGGCACTGTAATTAGGCACATGATCACCACGTTGTAAATGGTCAGTGCCACGTATTGTGAGTCGTTTATTTGTTTTACTTTCAGCGATCTGGTTTCATAAGCGAGAAATAATCCGAAAGACTGAAACAGAAATAGAAATGTTAGTAAAGTGAAACATCACACATGTAATTTATGTTTTTAACCTTTAATTTAAAAATACAATAACTATCTTTAACTTAACCTTTATTTAATCTAGAATTAGAATGTATAATGCCTAAAATTTTCCAAAAAAAAAACGATTCTTTCTTGTTCTTTTATGAAGAGACATGTGTTGGCGAGTCATCATAGAATAACAAAAAGCTATTCTGGTCTTTCAATGATGTATATTTTTAATGTATAAGTTATTAGTGAATAGCATTAACAAACAATATAAGCACCTTATTTTCATTATAAAATATAAAGTCTATTAATGTTTGGATATACATTCGCTGTATTTTAAGTAGCAGAAGTATAGAAGCAGCTTCTAATGCTGAATGCGTGTATTATGTTGTTTCTAATTACTTAATTTCTGTAAATTGTAGCCCACTGATCTTTTTTCATGGCTGTGGGTATATGACCTTTGCATAGGATTATGCGATGATAAGGACCCCATGAAGGGGTATAGCCGCTATTAAAAACATCTTTTTAATTCTTTAGGATAGATTGATATCCGTTCAGTTATTACTTTATTTTTTTAATCTTAAATGTGCTCTACTTATTGTATAATAAGCATTACTTGCGTACGCTCGTATGATATATTTTACGTTTTTTTCAATATTTACTTCTGTGTTGATCTCCCATGATTTGTTTTTTAGATGTCGTTATATTTCATCACTTCTGTTCTCTTAAGTTTGTTCTTTGTTTTATTGTTTTTCCTGATTTTATTCTTGTTTTTAATCTTTATCTTTAAAACCTATTGGTTTCTTCTGCCTTGTTTAGTATATTCTGTAACTACTTTTTTCTTTATATTTTACTTTTACATTTTAATTTATTTGTTTTTTAATATTTTTGGTAGGTTTTGTGGGTACTTTTTTTTCTCTCATTTTGTTTCCCGCTTTTAATTAATTAATAATTTTAAAAATAATTATAACGCAATAATCAAGAAGCGCACATTGATTTCTAATAATTATTAAAGAATTAAGAATTATTGAACTGGTTTAAAATACGTGCATAATATGAAGCGATGGACAAACGCAATAATCAAGAAGCGCACATTGATTTCTAATAATTATTAAAGAATTAAGAATTATTGAACTGGTTTAAAATACGTGCATAATATGAAGCGATGGACAAAGGTAAGAATTTTACATGAAAAGTCTTGTCCAAATACCTCGTGCATAACTAACGAAAATAAATTTTGTAATTTAATTTAATACCAAACCCTGCAATAGGCACTTTAAAGGCAGCCCTTAAATATTACCTTATGTAGCTAAAGTAGCTACAATGTAAAGTTAAAATAATATTTCATTGATAATGAATCCTTCGTAGAATTGTGTTGATAGAACTGTAATAGTGGATTCTTGGTAGAACTGAAACCCATATATGCACGATTTTGAAGATAATTCTTTAGCTTTGATATACTAACTTCCACCTGTGTGTGTTGTTCATATTCTATAATTATATGTATTCAACGTAGTATAATTCCAATCCAATTTCCAAAGCCTAACCCTTTAATAGAGCCTTTTAAAATTAAAGTTATTTCAGAGATACAGCTGTTTTAGGGACGCAGAATCTGAAACGGCTTGGCCGAAACTGATAGAACAATATACGATCTAGGATATAGGATCTTCCCTCCACCCGAATTTGTGTTTCTTCGTAAAGTCTTTAGCAATAAAATATATATTTTGAAATACAGTAATCCAAAAAACTACTTTTACAAGAGAATTAGCACCAAAATCCACCGACTGTTGCCGAAAATAATTTCGATAGAGTATTGTAGTGTTTTCGACGGATTTAAATTTTCTCAACACGCTTATAGTGAAATAGGTTTTAAAATTGCATTCTAATGCAGCAGCGAAAATATACAACATATACACCATCACCTCAATTCGTCAACAAAGCCTATGAAATAAATCAAAAAATCCTATTTGATAGAGAGTTTAATAAGGAATAGGAAGGTTTAATACGAAGGAAGGTTTTTCTAAGGAATAAATATCTTCCGTAGTTTGATAAATATTTGTTACTTTCGAAAACTTGCAAAAAAAGATGACAGAGGGATTGGCAAAGGTGAGCGGAAAGTTACTGACAAAATCGTCATTAAATTATCTTTACACTATAAATTAGGACAGGGAAACTGGCACTACAGAAATCAAGGCCTTCATATCTTAATCCTTCCAGAAAAAACAACTCAGCTTAAGTGCTTCTGAAAATGCGCTTGTTCGCAAGATGGTGGACATTCAGGGAGCTTAGCACCGCGTCACCGCTAACCTCCCCTTTTCCAGGCTGAAACGATCTCATCCGTCGCTGCCCCCATACGACAGCATCCAATCGTGTGTTAACTTAAGTTCGCTAGTCTATAGTTAGTTTCACTATTTGTTTTTTTGCCGGGTTCTCGTGCCCAATGACGGCTGTTCGGTTAGCCATACCTCTAAATTTAATTAAGTAGCAGTAGCGACCCACAGGGGTCAGCTGTGAGGCGGTCTCAATATAGTGTATCGGTAAACCCAGAAGCCTTCTCACATTACCCGGTCCAATTTGTCACTTCAGGGCAAGTTTCTGCGCCCAGGTATGCGTGATGCATTTCACCGCCTGGTTTTAGGCGATTCTTCAGCATTCAGGTTCTACTGACGAAATCGAAAACGCAGTTTGGGCTATTTTCTATCACAACAGTTCCTCAAATAACAATCCACAACAGAAATGCAACTTGGTCCAGAGAGTTAGTAAAAATGGTAAAAAGCTGTAGTTGGCTTCCTTTTTCAAGGTAGTCGATGAAAATAATTCCACGTGCATCCCAAAATACAGACGCCATAACCTTGCCAACCGACTGTTGCGTTTTCCCACGCTTTGAAGCGGGTTCATCATGTGCAGTCCACTCAGATGATTGTTGATTGGACATCGGACTAAAATGATGGAGCCATGTTTCATCCATTCGATATCGACGCAAGAACTCGGGTTTATTGCGCTTGATCATCTTCAAACACTTCTCCGAATAATCAACTCGTCGTTATTTTTGGTCAAAAGTGAGCTCGCGCGGCACCACTTTGCACAGAGCTTTCTCATACCCAAACATTCATGAATGATATGATGTACACGTTCAGTTGATATATTTAGAGTGTCTGCTAATTCATTCAATTTCAATTTACGGTCATTCAAAATCATTTTGTGGATTTTTTAATATTCTCGCAGGTAACAACCTCTTTTGGGCGTCCACTGCGTTCACCGTCTTCGGTGCTCATTTCACCACGTCTAAACTTAGCATACTAATCCTCAATGGTTGGTTTTTCTGGGGCAGTGTCCAGAAACTCGGCATCAAGCCAAGTTTTTGTTTCAACTGTATTTTTTCCCTTCAAAAGGCCGATATCTTATCAACACACGAAATTCATTTTTATCCATTTTTTTCACAATAACAAAAGTTGCTTCACTCAAAATGCTATAATTCACAAACTAATGATCCGACAGCTGTCAAATTTATACACGCATCTTTTCAGTATTAAGGCTAACTAAAAAACATATGTATTTAATTCTAGTAGAGCCATCTATGTATCAGGCCGTTAAAGTACCATTGTAAGGCTTAGACTGCGCGTGACATTACTTGAAACTTTAAACGGATTTTTCTCGAAACCAATTTTTTCGGGACCGTTGACATCAAAACTTCTACTAAACCGATTTACTTGAAGTTTGATGTGAGCCTTCTCCATATATTCTTCATATATACAAGACGTAATTTGACGAAACAAATTTTGTTTGTCTTATTTTTAGTTTGTATGATAGCAGCACTTATTCGAATTGAGAATTTTCTTTTTTCAGATTTCAGATTACCGGGAAGGTGTTAATGAGGGCGTGTCATTTTTTGAGACTTTCTTATTTCGTCAGCCAAAAAACTTTTTGATTTTCAATGTTTTCTTCTTTAATGTATTTTTTAAATATTAATAAGTTGTTTGTTTGTTATATTACTTGAAACATAACCTAAAATAATACACATTTATAAATTTTTAACTTGGTTTTAACTGGCGAATACTACATTTAACCTTAGTAAATTTACATCAAATTACTTAATAGGGAAGACAAGAAGCTTTGAATAGACAGGCAAAAATTAATTGATTTGGTATTTTAACAAAATGCAGTTTAAAAAAAGTGGATTATTTTTTCTTGATTGTAGATTTGTATTTATACAAATTGTGGTCAAATATTTAAATGATTTCTCCCTCTTTTTCGAAAGTTTTCAACTAAATCACAATAGAAAACAAGATTAAATTATTCTGTCCATTTTTCCACCCTTTTGTTTTCCAATCGAAAGTAGATTGAATCCTCCTCGGCTTGTTTCAATAGTGAAGTAAAAAAAAACCTTAACCGTGTAGGTGTAAAAGTCGAACCTTTTCCTACTCGCCGTCGGTCTTTTGTTTCTTTTCGATTCTCCCGACATTCCCTCTCGGGCAATAAGTTGTGGCTTGGGCCCCCCATCGAAAATCCGATTGCCATCGGATTTAGTTAATTAGATCATTATCGAAGGTGGAACAGTCGGGAAATCCGAGGGTTTTTCCCTGAAGAACGGACAGAACCGAGCTTAATCGCTGGCGGAGATAGAAGGATATGGGGCAAAATAAAAGTTTAACTGTCATTGGGGGACAACAGAAACAGGCTTTTATTGTCATTGAGGTCTTAAATAATTAGTACTGCTTAGATTGTTTAATTAGTTTGTTGCGGATACTGGATTCTATTTTATCGATAGGTGACAGAATTGGTAACACCACTAATTTTTTGTTTATTTTATTGCTTTTTATGTATCTTTAATATTTATTGTTTTGTTATTTGTTATGTGATCATAAAATAGCAAGACTGTTTAAATAAAACAAGTTGTTTAAAATTTCCTTCCAAGCGACGATATGGCATTGTTTTTCCAGGCCTCAACATATTCGTTCATTTGGGTGTCCTACCGGCCTATAAGTTTATTACCGATAATCTCGAAAGTTTTTGAGAACCTATACCTAAAAAAGTTAAACTATGTAATACGAAATTATACTAGAACATCAGTTTAGGTTTCCCAATAAGCCTGAAACTATAAAACAAGTGCATAGACTTGTAAATAAAATAAATGTGGACCTAAATGCCAAAAGATATTGTTCGTCTGCTTTCCTAAACGTATCTTAGGCTTTTGACAAAGTATGGCATACGGGCTTGCAGTTAAATTAAAGCAACTTCTCCCTCTTTTGGGCTATCAGTTACTAAAATTGTGTCTCACTGATAGACATTTTACTGTAAAATAAAGCAATGAACATATCAAATTACATGCAATATCTTCAGGAGTTCCTCAAGGTAGTGTACTAGGTCTATTACTATATTTTCTATATACAGCCGATCTGTCCACCACAAAAATAACTACTGTGGCAACACACGCAGACGACACAGCAATCTTAGCATCGCATAAAGATCCAGTCATAGCATCAATGAACCTACAAGCCCACTTGGAGCAAATACAACTGTGGTTGAAGATATGGCGCATTAAAGCCAATGAAACAAAATCCACCCATATTACCTCTCCACCCATATCCACCCATATTACCATAACTTTTACCTCGAGTAAAAGAACATGTCCACCAGGAAATATCAAACATTGTCAACTCCTCCAAGCAGCGGATGTTAAATATATTGGTATGCATTCAGATAGAAGAAGATGCACGCCAAACATAGAAGAAGAACATACTCGCCAAACGAAAACAACTCGGACTTAAATTATATCAAATGTATTAGCGTCCGGTGATGCAAATTCAAGTTATCATTAAATAATAAGGTATTGCTGTATGAGTCTATAGTTAAGCCTATTTGGTCATATGGAATCCAACTATGGGGTACCGCTAGCAAATTTAATATATCCATTATTCAACAGTTCCAAAATAAAGTGTTGCGTGCCATTATTGATGCTCCGTACTATGTTTCAAATAATGTAATACAATGCGGTATTCCTCTAGAACCCATAACGAGTGTAATTTAATGTGTTTGTGTGAAGTGCTTCGAAAGAGTGTCAGTGCATCCCGATGTACTCGCTAGCCAGCTGAATATGCGATGTGATTGTGAAGTGCCTAGACTAACACGTTTAAGACGATCTGATCTGATTATTGGATATATATGGAATAAGCTATAGAATAAGATTAATTAATTAAGATAGTATTTTACACAGGAGATCCCTTAATGATGTGATTTTCGACATGGTATATACAATATAAGTATAAGAAATATTTATTGCCTACTGGGCAAATTGTGAAACCACTAAGAGTAATAAAAAATTTTGATTGTAACATCAATTTACTTGAATTATGCCCCTAAATGTTAGTTGGCACTGTATGCAGATATGATTGTACTCAGAATTCCTGAGATGAATATATTAAACATATAAACGAAGCATAACATACAAAAATAATACAGCTGTTTGAATTAGTTCAAAATAATCATAATGAATACATCATGACTTATACGTTTTGCTATTTGTTCATTACACTGGTATTTCTAGTAACATTGGTTTCGTTAGATTATTAAGAGTTGTAGAAAAGAATAATCTGTCACAGGTTTTCTTTAAGTAATTTTGCCGTATTGCTTTATGAGAGCTGAAATTTAAACGGTAGAAATAAGTTACAAAATATACCTAAAATAAAGGTTCGGTATTTAAATATAAAGAAATCGAAAATAGATTATGTTTGTAAGCATCGTTATATTGAAATTCATGTGGGTCAAGGCTATGAATATCTGAGATTTTTTTTCTATAGAAGAGATGTAAAGTTTCAATCTTTGATATACATTGCTGACTTTGGACTTCAGATTTGCGAAAAAATGTTTGATGTGTGTCTGTACGCTGTTACTGTTAACACATTAGGATAATGACAGAAAATTATTCAACCTGATTAAAGAAGATGTATTACATCTGTATCGCATCAATTTGAAATAGCTTGTCAATTACTCGAATCATATCTTTCCGAAGGGACATTTTGTGTTTCGTATGAAGGGGCATTTTCAACATTTAAACCTATTTCGGCTGGAGCTGTGCATCATGGAGTCTTGGGGCCAATACTGTATCTAGTCTATACTGCTGATATTGTAATAATAAAATATACTATCTTTAGACCATTTGACGATGACACATTAATTATGGATAACTATATATCTCTGGATAGAGCGAAATAAAAGTATACATGACAGTCAACAATATCCACAAATGGGCTAGAAACTGAAAAATAGAGTTTAATGGCTCAAAACCTATCCATGCGAATTTTGCGAAATAGTAAACACTTAGTTATACCATTTGACGGCTGCCCAGTTCCTCAAGCAGAATTAGCAAAATACTTCGGCATGCATGTGGATGGCAGGTTAAATTAAAAGTACCATGTTAGACAACAAATTCCTTCGATTAATTATCAATCGTCTTGACTACGTAATCAATGAAGAAATTCATGATGACCTCGAAGTTAAAAGTATTTATCGGATTTTAAGAATTTATAGAGGTTATCCAAAATTTCGCTTTAAAATATGAAATAAAGCTACTAAATCACTGCAACCTAGAAACAATATAGTCATTCGGCAATATGTAGGAAATAAGACGATGGAAATGAACCAAACCACATGAATTTGTTTAGTGTATAAATGTTTAATCTTAACTTTAGCTGAGGTAGTTATTGTATTATTGATGTAAGAACAGCTATACAATAATAACAAATTAAGATTTTAACGAGCATATCTAATGTAACATGTAATGAATAAAATATTAGTTTAATATACTAAATATTTATTAAGAGCAAGTTATATAAAATCAATATGATATGATAATAGTGCTAAGCATTCTCTGACATAAAAGATATTAAATGTTACTAAATAACTCATCATAATGACAGTCTGATTTGATTGGCTGGTATGCAATAGCTTGAGAAATGTTAAAAATTTATATATCTAGAGTGAAATTTCTGAAAATTGAATATCATTTTCATTCTGTTCTGTGTAAATGGATTTTCTTATATTCATATTTTTAAGTGATAAATTAGTATTCATATTAATGGTTCACATATACCTGTTACAGGAGCTTTTAAACAAATTCCCAGAGCGAATATTTTTTATTAAATCACCAATTTAAATCTCCTGGAATTTCCCATCATAAAATCAAATATAAAACCATCAATTGCCGAGCATGTTTTTACCGAATATCATTCCAACGTAAAAAATGGACAGTTGTTTGCGTTATTCGCTAATTCCGGTTTGTCGATTGGGTCCAATTTAATGTAACGAATCCAAAAATGCAATCTGTTCCGTGAGAGAGAGAAAAATCGCCCTGTTAATTACAAAGCTGGCAACGACCAAAATTTAATTTTATGCCGTTTCATTTTACAACAATGTTGAGCGGCTGTATTCGATTGTTTGTCAGCGTTAAAGTAGCCACGACTAGGTACAAAACACCGATTGAATCGGATAGAAAAAAAATAAAGCCTATTAATACAGCGTCCTTTTGTTTGAATATAGCGAAATGAGTGAGGAAAATACCCAAGGGAATTTACAATGTGTGAAAAGCTACTTTTAATGCCATTATATCGATATATCGAAATAGAAGCATTTAAATACGGAGAACATTGAATCGTTGAATCGTTTGGAAAAAAGATAGCATTACTGAGAATTAAACCGATTTTAATGAATCCATGGAGATTGTGTACCTTGTTATCATCCATAAAATGTTTAACACCTGAATTCATATATTATTTTCGTAAGAATAGTTTTGTAGTCCTTCCAAAATAACAATAAACCCACGTCATAGCAACGCCAAATGTACTGCCTACTGCAGTTTGCAAATTCAATTTAAAATCCGTATTTTTCTTCAATAACTATAAAACCATCCTCCAACAAAATACTATAGTCTATTCAAAATAACAGTGAACAACGTCATCAAGATGTTTAGTGTATTGCCTATCGCAATTTGGCATTTCGTTCTAAGATCAGACAATTATTTTTTCATTTAATTCTAGCTAAACGCTATCTGATAAATTCGAACATGTAACCGAATCAGCCTACAAAAGTCCGGTTGCCAAACATTGTAAAATTGAAGAATTTTGTTATAATAGTTAAATATTATAAACAGGCAAACGTTGTTTTAGCACTTTGTTTGTTCTGTTATATTTCAAATCGCTGTTTATTATTACACTAGTTGAAAATGCCGGACCTATTAGATAGTCAGAGTCAGAAACAGATTGTTAGAGACGGAATCAGTTATTTTGAACAAGGACGGGATAATGGAGGCCTACTTTTGCCAGTAAAATGCATTAGAGAGATAAGAATACGGCTAAATACTAATTTGCTGTGACTTTTATTGAAAATGCATTTTTATCTTGTTTGAATATTAGTATGGGTACAGTTAGTAAAATATCTCAGAAAATTAAAAACAATATAATATTAGATTTACCGAAAAGAAATCTTCCTCATACGAAACTGGTAATGAATCAAGATCAAGATCATCTTGATGTTAGCCCCATCAAAGATCAAATATATGAAATGCATAAAAAGGGTGAGTAGTTTTTTCAATATAAACATAATTAATATAATTATTTCAGAAGAAACTGTTGGTCTGGAAAGTATCCATAGAAAATTTAGAGATATTCAGCTCTTTGAGGGATATTAAACTTCGTACACAGTTGGGTAATATAGGATTTAAATTGTGTAGTGATAATGCACGAAGTGGTCTAATGGAACATGGGCATTGCTTTTAAAAGAATATAATTTTTAAAAGCATATAATAAATAATAAAGAAGATTTATTATTTCTGTTTGCTTAATTAGATATGAAATAGATATTTTAGAAAAGGACGTTATGCCACTCATGGAAAGATTGTAATAAAAATAGTGTAAAAACAACAAAAGTTGATTGAACAAAGGTACACATTGGAATAACAATTGACTAAGTTGTAAGTTGTGTTAGTCATAACAATTAATAAAAATTCATTGCAGATACACTCTTCTTCATGCTAAAAAGTGAAATGTGTTTACTCTTGCCGCAGAGATTATATTTTCCGCTAAGTCTAGGAGTGACTTCAATGCAAAAATTACCCATAACATGTTTTTGCTGTGGTGCGAAAACCAGCTCTTAAAAAGGCTGCAATTAAGCAATTTCTTGCGATACTTAAATTAAGATTTGAAGAAACCATACTAGAGTGAGCTATTCCTACAAATTAATTGTTTAATTCCGTTTGATGTAATTTACTTTTTTTAAAATAGGCCTGGAAAAAGATACATAATAGGTTAGATAGTTGAACAATATGGTCAGAAAGTATTACGTTTTGTTTCTTATTACTGAATATTCAATCTAATCAAATTGACATGGAGTGCGTAAATATAATAAAACACAACCGTAACCAACAAACTATTATGACTGTATAATTAATTGTAGTTTAAATCCTTCGATAATATATGCATTAGACTATCAATGTAGATTAAAATGTTGTTATAAGTTAAAGACAAAATGCCAACATTTTTTTGTCGCTTTGCTTGTTTTGATAAGTTTCAAATCACTGTGTTGAGACGCGGGAGAGAAAACAAGGTTGTAAATGAAATACAATTTATTTTCTCTCTTCCTTGAGTAAATTTATACCCAAAGACGAGTTATTTAATTGGTAATAAAAATACATATATATACATTTAAAAGATATTAATTAATACGTCATGGGAAATGGATAATGATTCAAGTCGTGTGTACTTACTATTAACGAAAGGTGTTGATTGGCTAATGTAGACATGAATTCTATGGTTTCAATAATACTTCAATTACATATGATTGCAATGATTTCTTCAATTAATGCTCATTCAATTATTTTTTCTTCATTGAATTCAATAGTTTCTTCTTCAAACAATTTAATACTTTCTCTCCGCAATACTTTATTCTTCTCATTTTCAATAACACTCTCTTCCTCGGTGTTCATACAAATTACTGTCAGACTGTATTCTCGTTGTGGATACACAGTGTTTTATCGCTGAAGCTCCTCCCTCGGGTTCTTGGTGGTGGTGGACAAGGTTGGTAAAAGAAACCTTTTTCTGTACCCCGATTCGCTGAGAATATCTGGGTGGGAAACATTCTTCCAGCTAGGAACTTCTCACGCTGATAAAACATGTGCTTTTCGGACTCTTAAGGAATTTCCAAAAATTCCACAATTTCGGGTCTTCTTGATATTTATGGTTAGGCATCATAAAGAGTCCTCTACCAGGTCTAACCTCCGACACGTTTCGTCTAGCCTCGGTACTTAAACCCTCGTTATCGTAAGCACACGACAACGAGCCGATGGGAATCATCCTTGTTGAACACGTTTGGTCTGTTTACTTGGTATCTTTTTGCCTGTCTATATTTGCCAGACGTTCAATATATTACGAACTATAATATATTGTACAATATATTATTTTTTTATTAGGTCATAATTCTTTCCATGTCATATATATTAAAAACTTCAGTTAAAAGGTGTAATAAATTAAACCCTCTAACAGTAGAACCGAAAGAATTCTACAATTGGCGTAACTTACATTTTACAGGGCTATCCCAACCATTTATAATAAATTTGCGTCGCAACACGCTGCTTAACATTTGATATTTGATCGAAAGTACCTAAGGCAATAAATAATTATAGTCAGAAATAAATTGCCTCTCTAATCAGTTACTTCGAACAGTAGCGAGCTAATAAGGTTCCCTTTTCGGAGTAAAATGCGTTAAAAAGGTAAATATTGATAATATGAAATATTAAGTTGCCGCGGTTTTATTGGAAATATTTTTGGGAGTTTTGCAGTTGCAATGAATATTAGTATGAACACCTTGACTGACTTTGAAATCTTTCAAAAATTAAAGAACAATATAACGTTAAATTCACCAAAGAGAAACTGTCTATATACAAAACGGGCGACGAATCAAGCTCACCTTGATGTCAGTTCTATTTGGAATTAAATATATGAAATGTGTAAAAGCAGGTTTGATTTGTTTATATTTTCTCGATATCTTTTTTTTTAATACAGACAAAGACATATATTATTCAAGGAAATCATAAATCGTTCCCAATTTGTTTTCAGCGATTCCATCTGGGAATTTTTAAAATTTTAGGTTATTTATTTCTATAGTTTAAAGTCTCCTTTCCAGATGACATAGCAAATGCATTAGGGATATGCAGTGATTAAATCAGAAGATATAGAAAAAACCAGCAGAATTTTGAACGAATAATTTACGCAGGTAGTAACAAAGGAAAGTAAGGAGATATATACTCGTACCAAAATGACTTGACGGGAAAACTTGAACTAGAAACACAGCAACTAATGAAACAAGAACTAAAACTAAAAAGGTAAATATATTCTTAAATAAAAGTAAAATATACTTCTTGGATACAAAATTGTTAATAAGGTAGATTAGGCCTTTAGAAGAGATCACCATATAAAAAAGCGCGCCTAGAACTCTACTTCCGAACTTAAAACCTACAAACTATTGGGGCTGTATAATTACTATAATGTTAAGGTACATTATATTTGATAACAATATTTTTGTTTCATTATTTTATTTATGTTAGATAATATATAATATTTAAATTTGCGGTAACATTGGGACGTTGGGACGCCATAAATTTGATAACGTGAATCTACTATAATTTTGGAAGGATTATTGATAATTTAATATATTTTAATGGCAATGTTAATATATTTAGAATAAATTTTGGTATAATTTATTTACTAATTACAGAGGATCCCTGGATTTATAATTGTATTCTAAGATAAAATGGACCATTTAATATAAAAAGGCTCTATTGCAGCTTAAAAAAGTATTTGATGTATTTGGGTACCAAATACTATTTTAAGCCTATGGCAAAGGAAGATGCACTATTTTAAGCCTATGGCAAAGGAAGATGCTTCCAATAAATTAAGTTTAATTTATCTTATGTAGTCAATCTGAATAAGCGTCATTTATGAAACTTTCCTTAATGTGAAGAAATTAAAATATAATTTATATCATGAGGATAGGATTTAATAGACCAAGGCTAAGGTCTAATGAGACAAGTTGTCAACGAATGAAATAAAAGTTATATAAGAGACAAATTAAAAGTGTATAAAGGTGCAGAATAGCATTGGTAAGTTAAAACTAACCAAAAGTATCAATGAAACGCGCTGTAGATTGTAAAACTAGTTGTGAGAATTTTAAGAAGAAATATACCATTTAAGACAAAACGCAGAAATGAAAGTACAAACCAAGGTACATTTGACCATTGCTATTGAGAAATAAGCATAAATAAGTGATGTTGCAACATGGCAATCCTTCATCGCATGTTGAAAATAAAATCTCTAAAGGCCTTTATTAAATGAATCGTCCGATGGCTGTATATTTCAAGTGAAATTACATTTATGTTATGTTATATCCTAGCAGCATCTCATCATATGAAGATAAAAAATGTTGAGTGCTCCTTCTTATTCCATCGCATTCTTCCGGTGCGATAACCGAACATTGTCAGAAGAAGGTTAGGAAAAAAGATACGTTTACAATAAAATAATAAATTATTTGTAACAATAGATATTAAAAAATTACCGTACTAATTTTTGGGTTTAGTAACACTATTAGGCAAGTGCATGCAAGTGCATTGAACTGAAAGTTAAAAATATAACTTTCAAAAAATATTTTAAACATATAGGTATTTGTTATTCTCAAGAATAGGCAATTTTAGGCAATTCTTATATTTATTTTATAGTAGTAGATACTCAAAATAATTTTTGAACAAATCTCTTTTAAGTATAATGTAACACACATTTTTATATAACAGCGGGAAGTAATTTCAATTTTGTTAATAGATAGAGAGCTGTAACATATATTTCTAGTAATAATCATTTAATGAAGTCATGTTATAGTAGACTTCAGATGTCTATAGAATATTCTAGTTATAAAGGTTATTCATTTACTTGGTTAAAATTTATTGCACTTAGAAATAAGGGTCAGAAGAATTTTTCATCGTATTTTGCTTTATTTATTAAAAAAAGTCTAATAATAACATTTTAAAGACTGGTGCAAAAGTAACAGTGCGATCGGAACAAAAGGTCAGTACAGTAGAAAATGAATGCAAAATGTCATAAAATGTTAAGCGTCGAAAACTCAACATCTGGACCACAAATAAGGATGCGGCGTAGGATAATTTGAAACATAAAAATAACAGTATGATTTCAAGAATATATAAAAAAATATATAGAGAAGAACACAGATAAAATGGAAATATCGATATCAGCGGTATCACATATTGCAATTTTGAATATAGAGAACACAACTAGAACCCAGAACGAACAGGCACTCTACAGTGCGTGGATGAAATAAAAGTCGGGGCGGGATAGTTGAAATTGCATTAGCCAATATGCAAAAACAAATAAATGTCCTCCAGCTACAACTAAATAAACCAAGGTCTGAGGGCAAGGACAAAACAACGATAAACCACCAAGCTAACAAAAGCAGTCCAATTGTTACCTACGAAACAGATGAAGAAGAATTGCAACAGAAAAGCAAATAATTCTCCAGGATTTTCACCACAGCAAATAAAAATAAAACAAAATAATGAACAAATTAAAGAAATTAGAATGTCCAGACCACCCCCAATTATCGTAAGTAATGTTGACTTGCTAATGTTGACTTTGACTTGCTATACGAAAGACTGAGGTCCAACTATATAGTATTCAAAGCAATTTTACTAAACAATGGACAAATAAAACTGAACGCCGAGTGTCTTACAACATTCACAAAAATAATAGATTGTTTAGAGTTGCTGAAACTGCAATGGCACTCTTATGACGACAAACAAACCAGAGACATCAAAGTTATGACAAGAGGGCTTCCATCAACAGCTAAAAGTGAAAA
Source organism: Rhynchophorus ferrugineus (assembly GCF_030347505.1). Taxonomy (NCBI): domain Eukaryota; kingdom Metazoa; phylum Arthropoda; class Insecta; order Coleoptera; family Curculionidae; genus Rhynchophorus; species Rhynchophorus ferrugineus. The sequence continues at coordinate 52,821,470 of NW_027472581.1, read as the reverse complement.
AATTATCGCAGAACAAAACCAAAATGGGCTTATATGCTTAAATACGACAAATATTTAAAAAAAAAGAAACGACCAAAAATAACAAAGGCGAAATTTTGGTCCAAAAGAAGCCATTACCTCTTTTATGTTAGCTTTTGAACATAATATGGACACAAAAAACATTTTTGATATTAAAAGAAATTTAGGGGTCGAAATAAAAATCGGACTTAATACTGCAATGCAGAAGATGCCAATTGCATGGACACACACAGAAATTCTGCAGAAGAAAACTTAGATGTGTAAAATGTTCAGGTAAACATATCACCACAGAGTGTAGAAAACCCAAAGAAGCTAAACCGAAATGTGAAAACTGCAATGGATCGCATCCGTCAAGGTATAAAGGATGTGTTGTTGATAAAACACTACAAGAGAGGAGAAATAAAGTAGCTCAAGTTAAACCTCAAGAAACAATGAGTTAAAAGAAACAAACGAAAAAATATAACACCGTTAATGGTGAAATGACTTATGCCCAAAGTATCAGTCAAAATAACCAAAGAGACACAAAGGAAGATGGAGCAACCACCAACGAATTGCTACATAAACTAATAGGAAAGCTGGACAAACAAGAAAAAATGATCTAATATTTTTCCGAAAGGATTGAAAAACTAGAAATGAAGAAATTAGACCTGTGGCCCCAAAAATCCGAAATGGCAAATAAAGATATCCGAATAGCAATTTGGAATGCTAATGGAATCCAGCAACATCACGCTACCCTACAAGTAATCCTAGATATGCAAAAAATAGATATTTGCCTAATATCAGATATACATTTAATAAAAGAATTCTTTATAAAATTTAGAGGATATATGTTTTATCAGACTATACATACAGCTAACATCGCAAGAGGAGGTGTAATAATAATAAAAAAGAACATTTCTCACCATCAACAACCCGGGCTCAGTACAGCAGAAAATCAGGTAACAGCAGTAACTATTAAATCAAGCAGATTTGAGGTTACAATAGCCGCAATTTATTGTCCCCCAAGATACAATCAAAAAAGGAAAATAATTTGAATGTCCTAAGCAACCTGGGAGAAATTGTATAATTGTACGTGATTTCAATGCAAAAAATACAAGATGGGGATCCAAAATGACAACAACTAAAGTCAATGAACTGCATAAAGCAGCTGCTGAACTAAGATGTAGTTACATGACAACTGGAAAAACAACTTATTGGACGATTGATCAAGAGAAAACCCCGGACTTGTTAGATTTCTTCATAGTAAGAAACCTAACATCTAACGGTATAAAAATCGAAGAAAATTATGAGATAAGTTCAGATCATACGCCAGTGATTCTGACGTTGAGCGAAAATATAATAAGAAAAGAAAGAAACCCAACGTTAACAAACAAGAGAACAGACTGAGAAGGATTTGCTGAAGAATTGAACAAACGAATTCAACTAAATATACCCCTCAAGACAACTGAACAATTAAATTTTGAAGCAGAAAAATTCGTAGTAGATATTCAACAAGCTGCTTGGAATAATACTCCAGAAATTAAGAGTACAACTAAAGGAATTAATTATACAAAAGGAGTGAAGGAAATGGTAGCTGAAAAACGTAAATTACGAAAACAAATGGCAACAAAACAGAACTCCTGAAAATAAAAATAGTCTCAACAATATAACCCAAAGACTGAAAAGAGAAATACTGGAAATTAAAAACAAAACCATAAATGACTATCTGAGAAATTTAACAGATGATAAAGAAACTGATTACTCACTCTGGAAAGCCACAAAATATCTAAAGCGCTCATGTCTACACAGTCCACCTATAAGAGACCTATGTGGGAATTGGGCACGTGACAATCACCAAAAAACAGAAGCATTTGCTAAATATCTAGAAAAAACTATCAAACCAAACGAAACTAATATTGAACGTAATTTGCCGGACATAGAAGCTGAAAATAGGATAATTGAATTAGTCACGCCGAAAGAGTTAACCAAAGTTATTAAAACTGATATTAACACCAGGAACTCACCAGGCTACGATATAATATCAGGAAAAGTACTGCAAAAACCGCCAAGAAAGGGAATTATAAAACTCACCAACTTGATCAATACAGCATTTAGATTAAAACATGTCCCAGACATTTAGAAAATGGCGGAAATTATAATGATCCCAAAACCTGAGAAGTCAGAAAACGAAATAAAAGCCTATATCAGTGCTACCAGTAATATCTAAGGTTTTTGAAAAACTTCTGTTGAAAAGAATAAAACCGATCATAGAGAGAAAAAACCTAATACCAACACACCAGTTTGGGTTTATTAACAAGCACTCAACAATTGACCAAGTTCACAGGATAACAGATGTTATTGAAAAAACCTACGAAAATAAAAAAGTATGCTCAGCTATATTTTTAGATGTAGCACAAGCTTTCGATAAGGTTTGGTATGAAGGCCTTATTCAGAAACTACAGAAAATGCTACCAAAACAACACACCGAACTATTAAGATCATACATTACAACCAGAATGTTTAGAGTCAAACAAAAAGAAGCTTACTCTACAATAAAAGAATCTAAAGCAGGTATACTACAAGGAAATGTACTGGGACCAATGCTTTATCTACTCTGCACTTGTGATATACCACAAACGGAAAATATTGCGATGGCTACGTTTGCTGATGATACTGCGATTATAGGTGTCGGAGACAATAGTGTAGAAGCCTCGCGAAAATTACAACAGGCAAATGACAATATAAATAATTGGACACAAGCTTGGAAAATAAGAATTAATGAAAGTAAATCTGTACATGTGCAGTTCACCTATAAACAGACCGTACAAGCACCCATAACATTAAATAATACTATCATTCGGAATATATATATATCTCTATATATATCTCGGGATGAATCTCGATGTAAAACTTCGCTGGAAGGAACATATAAAGAAGAAAAGGAAATAACTGGAATTAAAATATAGAAAAATGTACTGGCTAATTGGAAGAAAATTACAATTATCAGTACATAATAAATTGCTATTATATAAGTAAATATTGAAACCTATATGGACATACGGAGTTCAATTATGGGGATGCTCTGCAAAGAGTAATATAAATAAAATACAAATTTTTCAGAACAAAGTCCTGAGGGGTATTGTGGGTACACCCAAATACTATAGGAGTGATTATCTACATTGAGACCTTCAGATAGCAACAGTCAGTCAAGAAATCAAGAGAACTGCAAGGGGGCATGAGGAAAAATTCCATTCTTACAAGAACATTGAAATATTACAACTATTAGATACCACCAGAACAGGACACAGACTCAAAAGAATCAAACCATCTGATCTTGTGTAGTGTTGTGTAGCGAGGTGCATATATTAGAAAATTCAGTGACATGTATAAATATTATTTCACCAGAGACTGAGATATGGCCGATGGGTTCTCCTAGTTATATATCTAGATTTAAGTTATCATAAAGACAAATTGTAGGTTAGACGGAAACGACTAGTAACAATATATAAATTAAATAATTAAAATTAATTGTTTCGGTCTCTGCAATACTCTTTTAACGATACAAAATTGCCTTCAAGGGAACATCATTTTACAGTGAAGTATCGCTTCATCTATTACAGTACTTCATCTGCCAGAAAAGTGTAATGTTTGAAATTTATATGAATAAATTTATTTTAAAAACATGAATAAAATTTTCCTTAATCCATTATATTACTCAACTATTAAATAGAGCTCAATAAAATATGATATTTTACTCACCAAAACTAATCCTTTATACGCAAAAATAATCGAATACCACACGCTGATATTCGCGGTACCACAGTGCTCTAATTCGGGTCGAATTTTGGAATCGTCTGATTCTTCAGCCGGATCTTCCAGAGGGAACATTTCTATTTTTCTGTAGAGAGGATCTATTATCTGCCAGGCCATCATTATGATAATATCGATGACTAGTAGTCCTGATACCATAGAATAGAGTTTCCAAGGCTGAACTTTCTTCTAAACAATTAAAGGGAAATATTTTTGTTTAAGATGAATACATGAATATAGAAAATAAACGGATTAACAGTTGACTTTTTACATATTAATTACAATATATAATGATATATTATACACATATAAGAGCAGTTACACTTTGATAAAAATAAGCGATAAAGTAAAAAATATAAACAACAATGGACTAACAATATATAGATAATACAGCACTTACCATTCTTACTTTTGGATCTGTCTTGGCTTTCGTACTAAGTCTATGGACTCTCCATACTTTACTGAACATTGCCCCGAATGACAAGGTAAATCCTATGGCCATCAGCCAAGCTCGCGCTTGACACATAGCAGGAAATGACTCAGGAGCAATGAAATGGCCATCCAGTCCCAAGAAAAATACTGATATGAAGCAAACTATGATGCCGAAGAGCATGATTGTATTACATACAGGGTGTGAAGATTGTATTACTCTAAAAAATAAGAATAACATATTTTAAAATCTCCCAATATACATAAGGATTTGTAATTTCATAATTGTTTGACCTGCAATTGTACATTCAAATCCTTTAATCATGTTATTTAATTTAATTACTGAAACCTTTATTTTAATTCATCACGTTAATAATATTGTTAGAATAAAATATTCCCACATATAGATTAGAGGCCTTTATGTTGTATAACACTTATAGTTGAGCAAAATTATAAATCATTTCCAGAGACCATTTTGTATTAATACAAATTTTTTAAAATCCCTTGATAGATTTGTAATTTGAGATTGATGAAAGTTGATAAATAACGGCAATATTGTGAGTAGTCAAAATTATTCATGTGTACAAGATGATCGGGGTCTACGGTATTATCAAAGTTTTTAGCGTCTTTAATAAAGGTTCATTCGAACTTCAAAAAATTGATTTAATTGGTCTGTGGAGTGTTATTTTGTTCATACCACATGTCTTTGAGGCTAATTCTTATATATTAGTTTCCTATTAGTAACTTCTTATTAGTTACTTTCTATTATATTAGTTTAAGGCACGCAAAATTAATTATTATAGACTTGCGCATCTCCTCGATGACAGCGATGATGTAACAGATTTGTTTTGTAAGAGGTACTGACCAATAACCCTGCTGTACAAAAATCTGTACTAAACAGTGAATTTTTCATTCGCAAACTGAAGTATTTTCACAAATATATCTTATTAATTATTATAAATCTATATTCAAAATTGGAGCTCAGTGAATGATTGAACTTGCCAATGGTCGTTTGCATCTGGCTGGTTGGTTTATTGAAGTTTGTGCAGGTTCAGACCTAAGTTTTGACGCAGACAATTGTGGACTGCGAAAAGCCAGGATACATTGCTCCACAATTATCTCCTGATCTGGTGCATACGCACTCTCCTGCATAGAATAAACCACAGAACAGAATAAACTATATTGTGTTCCTTTTCTAATGGCTGTACATTCTTTTCGAGTTGATCGGTACAGTCGATCAATTTAAAACAACAAAACAAATCTAGAATATTTAGATTTTGTGTTAAATTAATAATTTTATAGTAGTAATAATTAAATTGTTGTGTTATTCTTGCTGGGTTAATATACATTCGTTTTAAATATGGAAGAACAAGGTTAAATTTTTAAAAGTTATAAAATCCCAACATCAATTTTATTTATAGTGGGAATGTTAGCAGCCAATTTTATAACACATTATTTTCAACGACTTCGAATAGGTATAAATATATGCCAAAATTTAATGATAACAAGAACAGAGAAGAAAATGATAATTGTTGTGTTGGAAGTAATCAAATCATTAATGAGGTTTGTTCATCAAGAATAGTAGCAAAAATTGTAATAACTGGTAATAATAAGACATATATTTTAAACATAACATATTTTAGTAATAATTTAAATTTTATTTTATAGGTAAGATGTAGCTAGAATTTGTTGAAAGTTAAAGTCGAAGAAGAAGAAATTAGAGAGCATTTTGCTGAGATGTAAGAGTGTAGAGTACATACTATAAAATAATTAAATTAGCTAATTAAAGTAGACCTGGATCAAATAAACAAAATATAAAACCGCACCCTAATGATTTAATGGTAATGTATACAATGTACTATTATATAAGAGTAGGTAAATATATTATTGTTTTGTAAATATGTTCGATAATCCATTCATTTTAGGCTTGTAAATGTACAATATATATAAATCGAAAGCTCAAGGTAGTCAATTCATTAATGGGGTTTGTAGATCAAGAATATTATCGATCATAGTTGATCATATTTGGAGGTTTTTAGGAGATTTTCACTGCTTTCATATATAGTGGTAGCTTTATCGTTTGGTTTTATCTATATTGGGTGAGTTTGATCTGAACGATTTTGGTCTTTCTTATGGTAATGTTTATTTATAAGGTTCTTGTAGTTTTTGTTAATTCCTTAAATATGTAAATTAGTTTAAATATGGTGATTTATAAAAATATAAAGACATATAGAAATTATATTTATTATTCCATTTTATTCAATAATTTTTTATTTAAATGTGTTAATTAAAAAAAATTTCAATGTTTATTTCCCTCCTTATATATAGTTCCAATATTAAATTTATTTTTTTATTATAGTTATTTATCAATAAACACAAAATATTTATTTATAAAAAATAATGATGATTTGTAATATGATGTTTTTATAAAAACAGAATAGCTGGATTATATTTTTATTATTATGTTTTATTCAATACTTTTTTAAATAAAATATATTTCCAAAATTTTAACATTTTTGTTTACTTCCTGAAGCTATTTACCTGTTTATTGTTTTAAAATTAAATGGAGCTCAATATGCGCATGCGCCAAATCCAGATATATTTGTGGAGTAATGTATCCTCGACAAGCCAGGCTATTGGTCGCCACATGGCTGCCATTTGGCTATTTAATGAAGCAGTTCTATGGAATAAAATATCGAATTGTTAACTCAATCAATCGAAAAAATGTCTTACACGGAATCTATAGTCTGTTCAAAATTATGTACAAAATAAATACGTCATTTTTTGTTGTTTTTTTTGTGACATTTGTGACATCAAAGCGTCGCAATATTGCCGCATCAACATTGTGTCACTTTTTAACTAGAATAAAATGAAAAGGAATATATTGTCTGATTCTGGAACGAATTTACAAATTATGGCAGGCAATTCATTAAACATCTCGATGACGTATGTACAAAAAAATTTGAATAGACTATACATCGTATTCAATATATATTTCATTAGTTGATATTGTTAATACGATTTAGTATTTCTTGCACGCTTCTATATCTTTGAAATTAACTGTAATTTGATTTAGAGTAGCTAATATTACCACTAATATGACAATATAATTTTTTAAATTTCGAAAATATTAGTTTTAGCTTAAGGGAGCTTAGAAAAATTGACTGTCTTTTGCCATATTTTAAAATTCAAGACCTGTAATAGTATGTTCTCAATAGGGTTTTTCAAAATTCCCATTAATTTCGCAGTTACAGCGACTTTTGTCATGCCAAATAAACCCACCGGCTGGCGCGAATCGAGAAATGCTCGGTAGCCGCAACTCCCTTATAATTCAAATAGACTTAACTCATATATGGTTAGCACACATATAATTTAATTACATTTATATCCAAAAAATCAAAACAATAATTGTTAATTAAATTCATTCAATTAGATTTAACTGAAAGAATGTTGACGCCGGGGTATTCGCCGACATCAGAAGAAATTCTAACAGCTTGATGATTCTAATAGCTTGATTTAATCAATAATGGCCGCTGAACCAAATGAGTATTAATTACCATTATCCGAGTTACGATGACCCAAACTTTGCCTCAAACTTTAAATGTTTTTTTTTAGAAGAGTTTACCTAAGCAGTTTAGCACGGATGAGCATGCCTTTACGATTTTTTAATAATCTTTATATCTAATTATTACTATTGTTAATACTATATTTAGTTTTACTTAGAAAAACGTGTAAAAGTTTTAAGGTTCTAGACCAGAGTACCCGCTTAACAAACTATGATCTGCTGTTGGGAAACCAAAGAAAACTGAATAAAAAAGAACATATATTTTTAGGAGAAACTAGAAGCATTAAATCGAACGATTTTCATTATGAGAGTTGCACAAAAATGCTAATATAAAAAGTGATTTCATTAATTTTTATCAACGATCAAGAAGAAAAACAGAAAAGTGAGGAAAAGTCAAATGTTAAATTAAATTATTTCAAATTCTATTAAGATCGGTATCGGCCCTCGGTTGGTACTCGAACTTTTTGTAATTAATAAGAGGGTCGATGGCTGTGTAAAGAGGAGTATAAAACAAAGTTGATTCGGCAACTTCTTCCGAATCGCTAATTAAGCTGCCGAGAACAATAACTTTAGAAATAATAGATTCTTATTGTACAGTTTCTATTAAATTTAAGGTAAAAGATCTTTATAATACCTCTTCTTAATAATTCGCTTCGCGTAGACGTGAAACGTGAGAACATTTTGAAATTTAAAATATGGTTTAGCCTAAAGTATTTAATAAGTATTACAATAACGCGAAGTTGAACAGTTAATGTTGTTAACCCATTTGTCTAATTAAATATTAAGAGTAAAATTAAAAATTAAAGAAATCGAACAAATTGGCATAACTAATAACTAATAATAAAAATATAAGAACAAGCACTAATTTCAATTGTTATAATAATATATTATAACAATTGAAATTAATGTAATATTTTAGTAGTAAATAATACAAAAGTTAATTGATATTTAAAACCCAGAGAGCCAAGTTAAACAAATCGATTATATCTTTTATAAAATATTGAAATGATCCTTCAATAACGAAGTTGTCATGTTCAGTTTTAGAATTAATGTTACTGCCATATCAATATACAAAATACAAGATCAAATAAAGGGATGATAAATTGAAAAATAAAGCTAATATTAAGAAATTATGGATCACTTATAGTATAGTAGAAATTAAGATTATATTAAGGTTATATAAATGTCCAATGGTTAGTATTAAAAACTATTTCTATAATTCTTTATACAAAGTTTTAAAAATTTTGAACCAATATTATTGCCAGACATAATACATATGTTGTGTTAGTTTAGTTCATTTAAAATACATTTTGTATTTTTAAGTGAAATTGGTAATCTCATATTTAAATCACCAGATGATTTAATTTTGATGATTTAAGTATACATTAACAAAATATATTTATAATAGATTTATATCTATGTTATTTTATTTCAGGTTAGTTCGGTTCCAACCTTCGTAGGGTGAAGACGTATTTTCAATACGCTCCAAGCTCTAAAAAGATACCTTTCATTAAAAAAATTCAGTATTTTATTACGGTTATTTAACTGAATGTTAAAAACGCATAACAGATGCGGTTATCCGTCTCTCAGAAGACCTAAAGTGTAGTGAATACATGTTTACGTGACCAGACAAAAAGACTGCATTTAATTTTTATCAGTGTTTTAAAAATTATTTTCCCTTATTTTACAACAGTTCTTTTGAAATTCATTTATAGTATTTTTGGTCGAAAGCTAGTGCAAAAAATAACGTAAGTGAAAAATGAAATGCGTGAAATAAACAATGTATTTACTTAATTTTTTTATCCTCTGGAAGTAAATACAATAAAATATTAAAAATCTAAAAATGGAAAACCACAGCGATTCAACCAAATCACCTGCACACTTTGATATAAGATTAGAACAATCAGCAATAATTCCACCATCAGAATGGACTACAGTCATTCACAAAAAACGATTGAGAAGTCCAGAAGAAGAAATCGCGATGAAACAAACAAGAATGAGTGACTGTTGGTTACAGAAACCGATAGAGACAAAAAACAGCTTTAGCAACCTGTCGAAAGAAATTGAAGAGAATATACAACCAAGCCCTGAAAAAGTGGTTCCCAAACAACCACCAATAACAGTCTGTAAAGCAGGAGTAATAAAACACATCCATGACCTATTGAAAACCATTACTACGAACAACACAATTAAAACAGTGAGCTATGAAACAATTAAAACCCAATTGTTCGAAGCGTCTTGTAAAAGAATTAGATGAAAAAAAAATGAAAGAAACACCCAATACAATACATTCATTCAGGTCAAAATCCGAGTGAACATTTAAATTCGTGTTAAAAGGCACACGGGCACACAAAGACTTACTGTCGCAAATCATATAAATGCGTAAAATGTGCAGGAGAACATAAAACTGGAGATTGTACTCGTAAAGTTCGCGATGAAAAAGTGAAATATGCTAACTGTAACGGAAATCATCCAGCGAACTACAAGGGTTGTTCACAAGCAGTTCACAAGCAACTACAACAGAAACTCTATCATGCCTTAAGGGAAAAAAAGCATCAACAGCAACAAAAACAATCCACACCGACCAGTCTACCCACCAGACCATGTCAAACAGATATAACTTATGCCCAAATGGTTAAAAATGGTTCAGCACAAAATCGGGAAACAACATCTCAACCTGATAAAACTAGCAACATCTCTAGATTAGAAAACATGATGGCTAAACTAATGGATCAAATGAGTACGATGCTTGGTCTACTCACAACCGTCGTCAGCAAACTTGCCTAATGCCTGAAATCAATAGCTACAAAATCGCCGTCTGGAATGCCAATAGGCTCCAACAACACGCCAGGGAACTAAAAATGTTCGTAGCTGAACAAAATATTGACGTTATGATGGTTCCAAAACACACTTTACGGACAAACATTATTTGAAAATTCCTAAATATAAATATTATCATACAAATCACCCTGAAAATAAAGCACATGGAGGTACAGCCATAATAATTCGAGATAATATAAAGCATTTCGGAAAAGAGAAATTCCGTAAAGACTACCTGCAAGCCACCAGTATAACCATAGAGGAAGCCCATGGACCATTAACAATTTCTGCGATTTATTGCCCACCCAAACATACCAACAGGCAGAACAATTTCAAGAATTCTTCAGTACGATAGGTAATAGATTTATAGCCGGAGGAGATTATAATGCAAAACATTTAATGTGGGGTTCAAGAATAATAACCTCAAAAGGTAAAGAACTATTAAAAGCGATAAAGACAGATAACTTACAACATATCTCTACTGGTGAACCAGCACATTGGCTTTCAGACTGAAATAAAAAACCAGATACAATAGATTTCTGTATTACAAAAAATATTGATCCAAAAAGTGTCAGGCAGAATCATGTTTCGACCTGTCTTCTGATCATTCACCAATAATAGTAACAATTTCTTAAAAAATTACCATCAAAGATAAACCCCCTTCTCTGTGCAATAATAGAACTAACTCGCCTTCATTTAGAGAAAACTTAGACCGAAACATCACTCTAAACTTACCGTTACAAACTGAAATGGATATAGAAATAGCAGCAATAAATCTTACAAAAAATATACAGGAGGCACCATATTCCGCGACTCCTAACAGTGAAACATTTCCAAGACAAAATACACATATATCATGTACAATACAGAAAAAGATAGCAGAAAAAAGAAAGTTAGACGAAATTGGCAATAGCAAAGGACTGAAGAGAATAAAAGAAAATTTAATAGGGTAATAGAAGAGCTGAAAGAACTAATTCAAAATAAACAAAACCAAGGCATTCAAGAATACCTAGAGAATTTGACACCAACTGAGGCTACAGACTATTCGTTGTGGAAAGCAACAAAAAAGCTTAGGAGAGCCCAGCAGCATAACCCACCTATTAAAACAAACGAATATAATTGGGTGAGAAGTAATAAAGAGAAGGTCGACATTTTCTCAAAACACTTAAAAAATGTTTTTATACCTTTCCGGTCTCAGCTACCTAAAGATGAGGAAAATAAATTTACTAGCTTTCTAGATTCGCCAGTTCAAACGGATTTACCTCACGAGAAATTAACGGTCAAAAAAGTTAAACAAACAATAATGAGAGAGATTAATATTAAAAAAGCTCCTGGTTATGACTTAACTATTGGCAAAATTTTAAAAGTACTATTAGAAAAGGGTATAAAACTATTAACATTTATATTTAATGCTATGTTATGAATTAATTACTTCCCTAGTATCTGGAAAGTAGTTAACATATTAATGAGTCTTAAACCAACAAAAATGCCAGAAGATGTGACCTCCTACCGACCAATAAGTTTATTACCGATAATCTCGAAAGTTTTCGAGAAATTATACATAAAAAGCTAATCTATATAATAGAAAAAAGAAAAATTATTCCTGAACATCAGTTTGGCTTTCGCAATAAACATGGGACATGAGACAAGTACATAGACTTGTAAACAAAATAAACACTGAACAAACTGACCATTTGGCAGGCCCATTTGGGCATATGGAATCCAACTATGGGGTACCGCTAGCAAATCTAATATATCCATCATTCAACGGTTCCAAATTAAGGTGTTGCATGCCATTGTTGATGCTCCGTACTATATTTCAAATAAAGTGATACAACGCGATATTCCTCTAGAACCTATAATGAGTGTAATTCAACGTGTTTGTGTGAAGTACTTCGAAAGAGTGTCAGTGCATCCCAATGTACTCGCTAATCAGCTAAATATACGACGTGATAGTGAAGTGCGTAGACTAAAATGTTTAACACCACCTGATCTGATTACTGCACATATGTGTACTTTAGAATAAGACTAATTAATTAAGATAATATTTTATACAGAAGATTGCTTAATGAAGTGATTTTCTACATGCCATGTAGATATAATATAGACATAAGAAATACTTATTGCCAATAGGGCAGATTGTGAACTCACTAAGAGTAATAATAAAAAAAATCAGGCTATGCTAGTAAATAGTGATTGAAATAAACAAATTTTAGAATAACTTCCTACAAATAGTACTCGATTAGTGTACGCAGTCATGATAAATATAAAAACATTTTTAACAAAAAAATTGAACAGAGTCCAAAAATTAAATAAGGAACTCACTAAAAATTACGAAATAATCAATCTTAGATTTTTAACACAATATAAAACGTTTTGAAATAAAATATGTATATAATAATCGTTGTAATAACTAAAAAAAATATACAAAAATCTTACTTAACCTATCTACTACTTATATTCTACTATATACACACAATTTAGCTCAATACCTACCTAAACCTATGTATCTATTTACAATATTATTTCAACTACTACCAACTGATCATTTGAAGTCGGTTGGAAGAGCAAGAAATTTAATTTGTTTTGTCCGTAATTTAATTTTGTTTATATGTCACAAAATTTTATTATTATTTTTGTATTGTTTCGGCGACCGACTTCAAACTCATAATAAATTAATATAAATTGTATCTAGATAATTTTATTCATTTATTATCATGCTATTTTGTTACGCAATGTTAACTATGGCTTGTTGTCCGAGGCCTCTACATCTCTATCAGTCAATTATTTTTAGAAAACCATTTTGTTTAAAGTCACTTAGAAACTTTGTTTTACACTAAATGAATGCACAAAAATATTATTTGACAAATTAAAATGCAATTTAGGTAAGCCTAAATTTTATTTTCGCAATATGGAATATCGTTATCATGTGATTTTAACCTTATAGTTAATTCAATTATTAAGACATTTATTAAAATAAATTTATTTGATCTATTGATATCATTGAATTTACAGCAAAAATGCATCTCTTTGAGTCTTTCGGTTTGAATCAAAGACGCCTGTTAGAAGTTAATACAATTTATTGAAATAATATTACCTTTTAAGAAATGTAAATGATAGCGAATAAAAATGTTTGTAAGAAGTCAGGTGAAAAGTCTCCGGCCTGACACATAGATGGCGCTACTATAATTAAATCCATATGTTTTTAGTTAGCCCTAACCGTCAAAAGATTTTTTTTACTTTTTGTGATTCCATAATCTGCCCTATAGGCAATAAGTATTTCATATGTCTATATTATATTCACACGGCATGCAGAAAATCACTTCATTAAGCGACCTTCTCTAAAAATATTATCTTAATTAATTAGTCTTATTCTAGAGCTTATTCTAAAGCTTATATATGTCCAGTAATCAGATCAGGTGGTGTTAAACGTTTTAGTCTACGCACTTCACTATCACATCGCATATTTAGCTGATTAGCGAGTACATTGGGATACAGTATAGACTCATACAGCAATACCTTGTTATATAATGATAACTTGGATTTGCGCCGGATGAGCCAATACATTTGATATAATTTCAGACGAAGTTGTTTTCGTTTATAGTGTATGTGTTTCTTCCAGGTTAGGCGTCGATCTAATTACAAACCAAGATATTTAACTTGCTCTGCTTGGGGGAGTTCACGATGATTAGTATTCACTGGTGGACATGTTCTTCTACGCAGTGCAAATATTACATGGGTGGATTTTATTTCATTGACTTTAATGCGCCATGTCTTCAACCATAATTGTATTTGATCAAGGTGGGTTTGTAGGTATATTGATGCTGTGACCGGATCTTCATGGGATGCCAATATGCGGATATGCTGTGTCGTCTGCGTATGTTGCCACACTAGTCATTTTTGTGGTGGGAAGATCGGCCGTATACAGAAGATACAGTTCTGGACCCAGTACACTACCTTGCGGAACTCCTGAATATATGGGATTTAATTCGGTATGTTCCTCGTCTTGATTTACAATAAAATATCTATCAGTGAGATACGATTTTAGTAACTGATAGTCCGGATGAGGGAAAAGTTTCTTTAGTTTAACCTGCAATCCCGTATGCCATACTTTGTCAAAAGCCTCTGATATATCTAGAAAGGCAGCCGAACAATATCTTTTGGCAATTAGGTCAGTGTTTATTTTGTTTTACTGCTTGCACTTGTCTATAGTCCCATGCTTATTGCGAAACTAAAACTGATGTTCTGGAAAAAATTTCCTTTTTCTATTATATAGTTTAACTTCTTGATGTACAGTTTCTTGAAAACTTTCGAGATTATCGGTAATAAACTTATAAGCAGGTAGGAGGTTACATCTTCCGGTATTTTTCCTGGTTTAAGAATCATTAGTATTTTAGTTAGTTTCCAGATGCTGGGGAAGTAATTAATTCGTAGCATAGCATTAAATATAAATGTTAGTAGTTTCATACCCTTTTCTGATAGTTCTTTTAAAATTTTACCAGTAATTAAAACATAACCAGGAGCTTTTTTAATATTAATTTCTCTCATTATTGTTTGTTTAACTTTTTTGACTGTCAATTTCTCGTGCGGTAAGTCCATTTGAAATGGCGAATCTAGAAAGCTAGTAATTTTATTTTCCTCACCTTTATGTAGCCGAGACGGGAAAGGTTTAAAAAAATTTTTAAGTGTTTTGAGAAAATGTCGGCCTTCTCTTTATTGCTTCTAGCCCAATTATTTTCGCTTGTTTTAATAGGTGGGTTATGCTGCTGGGGTCTCTTAAGCTTTCTTGTTACTTTCCACAACGAATAGTCTATAGCCTCAGTTGGTGTCAAATTTTCTAGGTATTCTTGAATGCCTTGGTTGTGTTCATTTTGAATTTGTTCTTTCAGCTTTTTTATTGCCCTATTAAATTTTCTCTTATTCCCTTCAGTCCTTTGCTGTTGCCAATTCCGTCGTAACTTTCTGCTATCTTTTTTTGTATTATACATAATAAATGTGTATTTTTTCATGGAAATGTTTCATTGTTAGGAGTCACGGAGTATGCTGCCTCCTGTATATTTTTTGTAATGTTTATTGCTGCCATTTCTATGTCCATTTCAGTTTGTAACGGTAAGTTTAGAGAGATGTTTCGGTCTAAGTTTTCTCCAAATGAGGACCAGTTAGTTCTATTATTGCACAGAGAAGGGAGTTTATCTTTGATCTCAATTTTTGAAAAAGGTGTTACTATTATTGGTGAATGATCAGAGGACAGGGCAAAACATGATTCTGCATGACACTTTTTTGTATCAATATTTTTTGTAACACAGAAATCTATAGTATCTGGCTTTTTATTTCTGTCTGAAGGTCAATATCTTTGTTCACCAGTAGAGATATGTTGTAAATTAGCTGTGTTTATTGCTTTTAGCAGTTTTCTACCTTTTGAGGTTATTATTCTTGAACCCCACATTAAATGTTTTGCATTGTAATCTCCTCCGGCTATAAATCTATTACCTAGCGTACTGAGGAATTCTTGAAAGTGTTCCGCCTTGTTGTTATGTTTGGGTGGGCAATAGATTGCTGACATTGCTAATGGTCCATGGACTTCCTCTATGGTTATACTGGTTGCTTGCAGGTAGTCTTTGCGGAATTTTTCTTTTTCGAAATGTTTCATATCTTCTCGAATGATTATCAGGGTGATTTGTATGGTAAAGTATATATTTGGCAATTTTCCAATAATTTTTATCCGTAAAATGTGTTTCGGAAACCATCATAACGTCAATATTTTGTTCAGTTACGAACATTTTTAGTTCCCTGGCATGTTGTTGGAGCCCATTGGTATTCCAGACAGCGATTTTGTAGCTAACGGTTTCAATCATTAGGCCAGTTTGCTGACGACAGTTCTGAGTAGACCAAGCATCCTACTCATTTGATCCATTAGTTTGGCAATCATGCTTTCTAATTTAGAGATGTTGCTGCTAGTTTCCGTAGGTTGTGATGTGGTTTCTCGTTTTTGTTTTGAACCATTTTCAACCATTTGCGCTTGGTCTGGTGGGTAGACTGGTAGGTATGGGGTGTTTTTGTTGCGGTTGATGCCTTTTTTTCTCTTAAGGCTGTGTATAGCTTCTTCTGCAGTT
This sequence comes from Rhynchophorus ferrugineus, assembly GCF_030347505.1. NCBI lineage: Eukaryota > Metazoa > Arthropoda > Insecta > Coleoptera > Curculionidae > Rhynchophorus > Rhynchophorus ferrugineus. The sequence continues at coordinate 52,804,736 of NW_027472581.1, read as the reverse complement.
TTTTATGAACTGCGTAGCCCTTGTAGTTCGCTGGATGATTTCCGTTACGGTTAGCACATTTAACTTGCGCATCTAAATGATTTGCGACAGTAAGTTTTTGTGTGCCCGTGCGCTTTTAATAATGTTGTTTTTTAATATGGTGATTTCATACACCGCCTTATTATTTCCATTACGTTTAATATCAATATAGAACATAGGCAGGGTTTTTTTTGTTGTGCGATGTCGTATATTGTGAATATTTACGACCTCGTGGCCTTGTTCAGCTAGAGCTAACTTGATGGTGTTAAAATCTGTTCCGTGTATGTTCTCTCGGATTTAGGCCTGAATGTATGGTACTGGGTGTTTCTTTCGTCCAGTTCTTTTACTAGAACTTTAAAGTGCTCCGCTTCGAACAATTGAATTTTTATTGTTTCATAGCTCACTGTTTTAATTGTGTAGTTCGTAGTGATGGTTTTCAATAGATCATGGATGTGTTTTATTATTCCTATATTATAAACTGTTATTGGTGGTGGTTTGGGAACAACTTTTTCAGGGCTTGTTTGTATATTCTCTTCATTTTCTTCCGATAGGTTGCTAAAGCTGTTTTTTGTCTCTATTGGTTTATGTAACCTCGCAATTTCTTCTTCTGAGCTTCTCAGTTGCTTTTTATTAATGACTGTAGTCCATTCTGATGGTGGAGTTTGCGTTATTGCTGATTGTTCCAATCTTATATCAAAGTGTGCAGGTGATTTGGTTGAATCGCTGTGGTTTGCCATTTTTAATATTTTATTTTATTTATTTCCAGAGGATAAAAAAATATAATACATACTTTGTTTATTTCAAGCACTTAATTTTTCACTTACGTATTATTTCTTATACTAGTTTTTGACCAAAAATACTATAAATACATTTTTAAAGGACTGTTGTAAAGTAAGGGGAAATAATTTTAAAACTCTAATAAAAATGAGATGCAGTCTTTTTTTCTGGTCACGTAAACACGTATTCACTACGCTTTAGGTTCGCTGAGAGAAGTATAGCCGCATCTGTTATGCGTTTTTAACATTCAATTAAATAACCGTAATAAAATACAGTTTTTGGTTTAATGAAAGGTATCATTTTAGAGCTTGGAGCGTATTGAAAATACGTCTTCACCCCACGAAGGTTGGAACTGAACTTACCCTCAAAAGATGCGTATATAAATTTGACAGCGTCGGATCATTTGTTTTTGAATTATAGCATTTTGAGTGAAGCAACTTTTGTTATTGTGAAAAAATATATAAAAAAGAATTTCGCGTGTTGATAAGATAATGTTTTTTTGAAGGGAAAGATACAGTTGAAGCAAAAAATTGGCTTCATACCGAGTTTCTGGACACTGCCCTAGGAAAATTAACCATCAAGGATTAGTATGCTAAGTTTAGACGTGGTGAAATGAGCACCGAAGATGGTGAACGCAGTGGGAGCCCAAAAGAGTTTGTTACAGATGAAAAGATTTAAAAAATCCACAAAATGATGACCGTACATTGAAATTGTTTGAAATAGCAGACACTCTAAAGATATCAACTGAACGTGTACATCATATCATTCACGAAGATTTGGGTATAAGAAAGCTCTGTGCGAAATGAGTGCCGCGCGAGCTTACATTTGACCAAAAACAACGACTAGTTGTTGATGGGGATGACCAAAAACAACGACTAGTTGTTGATGGGGATGACCTTGAAAAAGGAAGGACCATCAACAGCGACTATTACATAGCGTTATTGGACCGTTTGAAGCAGGAAATCGTCGAAAAACGGCCGCATTTGGAGAAAAAGAAAGTGCTGCTTTACCAAGAGTGCATCGTGTCACATGTCAGTGAACACTATGGCCAAAAATCCATGAATTGGACTTGGAGTTGCTTCCTCGTCCACCGTATTCTCCAGATCTGGCCCCCAGCAACTATTTCGTGTTCTCAGATCTCAAAAGAATGCTCGCTGGGAAGAAGTTTTCGTCGAATGAAGAGGTGATCGCCGAAACTGAGACCTATTTTGAGGCAAAGGACAAATCGTACTACAAAAATGGTATCGAGAAGTTGGAGGGTCGCTATAATCGATGTCTCACGCTTGAAGGGACCTATGTTGAATAAAAAAAACTAATTTTGGCAAAAAAATGTGTTTTACTATGATTTTCCCTCTTTAGAGAGATATTTATAGAGAAAAATGGCATGGGTACAAAATATATTAATAAAAACATATTACATTATTTTTTATAGCTCTTCTCATCTTTCTGCCACCATGGCGATATCCTGTTCAAAGACGTATCCAACATATGATTTATCCCAATTTTTTCCATGATGATATGATATGATCTAACATTGACAGCGATCCAGTTTTGCGCTTCTTCCGCATTTTCAAATCGTGTGCAAGCCAAGTGATCAAGTGTTATGTCTGGTGCTCCAGAACTTTCAAATCGAGCAGCAATAGTGTATTCTTCACAACTTTCGTAAGATGTGGCCGAGCATTTTCATGAAAGAGGACGACATTGCATCCTGTACTCACGATTATTTCAGCTTTTTTTTTTCGCAAAAGTAACTACTAAAATTAGGAAGTCAGCAAAAGTAATGGAGAGGGTTTTGTGTTTGTTAGTCGCTATTGATGGCTACATCAACAGTGTCATTCGATTTTAATATCTCGATCTTTCGATACATTATTACTTGCTTATTATTATGGTTTAGCTTGCTGATACATAGTTTGTTGATGCTACCATATTCTCAGCAACAATTGATGAACCATGAACGATTCCCTTTGGTCGATGTAGATGGTTATCCTGAACTATTACTTTTGTCTTAAGCTTATCCTACTATATCTACAGTTTATAGTCAGTCTCAGTATTCTCTCCTTTCCATGACAAGCAAAGGAACCACGGCGTTGAAACGGTTAGAAATGGCATTTTCAGTCAATTAGTGCGTTGGCCATTTTCATAATTTTTGGAGCTTTCCTAAGTGTAGAGTATCAAATGTATTTTAGTGTATAAATAAGTTTTATTGTAGGATTATGGACATTTTTGAGCCACTTTTAAACTGTTGAAACTAAATATGACGTTTCCCAATTCGGATTAATATATTAAAAGTAGCCGATATGCAAAAAACGAAGAAGCAATTTGGACAGTTCGATGATTAGTTTTTATACAGAGTGAATATTTTAATGATACTTAATGGAACACTGCTACTTTACATAGAGGAATTTGAACATTACCGAATTCAACAGTGCTAATAAATATCGCTGATCATAAAAATACATTCAAGCATCTAATATATAAATATTTTGTATACATTATTGTTATATATATATATATATATATATATATATATATATATATTATCACGTATTTATAATTTATATTATATATATTACATATAATTTATTTGTAATCGTAATTGATTCTTATCATCACAAAACAGCTTAATTAATTTACAGAGTGCCACCAACAATGCGAGGAAGAAAAGAAATATATTATTATAGGCGATAGGAATCGGCGGTTTTCGTCTAATCGTCGGTTTAATGATCGATTTTGAATTTTCCGAGGCCATTAAGGACGATAAATCAAAGCGTAAGTGGGTGAGGTCGAGAAATTGACGGAGCATCAACCGAAACTGGTAACAAGATGAATGATTCTCGTCAGATACCATCACACAATTAATGATTAAGCGGTACAGGTTCTATTCAGACGCTAAAGGATAGCTAAATCGGGAGGAAGGAGGAGTATTTATCCGGAATAGGAGAAAGGTGACCAGGATATATAACAGTATCTAAATTAGATCTAGATTTTCTTGAACTTTGGAGATTCCCTCTTCAAAACTGAATGACACCAGACAAAGTGTTACAAAATTTGCAATTATTGTACTATATGTTTTGATTGGGCTCTTCTTCTTTGTGCCCTACATGTTAAATATCTTTTGATACTTGATCTATCGTAATTATTTCTAGTTTAACATTTTGACGGAATTAGAAGTTTGAATGATTTGATTAATTGGGGAAAAAAGTAGCATATACTGTCGAAGTAATAAGGTCAATAGACAAGACTGCAAGTATTTTGGCTCTCTAAGATGTGGAAATATGTTAAAATCAAGTCTGAAATTTTCCTCCTTCGAACGCTTTTCTGTATAGCTGCAAGACTTGGACCCTGTTAAAGACCCAGTAATTAAGTAAGTTTGAGGTCCTTCAAATGCGATGTTGAGAAATAAATTTAGAGACTCAGATTGAAATGATTTGGGCATTTCTGTCGAATGAAAGTTGAACTAATTCCTTATATACTTCTCTGGCGAAAATGATCTTCTGGTTGAAAGACATAAGGAACCACTCCGAAAAAGACATAGATCAAGATTGTTGAAAACGATCTGAAAAATGGGAGATTGACATTGTTCGTGTTCAGAACCTGCGGCCGATCTTCAACTGTGATGGAATTCAGTGATTAATTTTTAGAGTCCAAGATTCCAAGAAGCCCTGCAGAACCCACTATAGTGTATTAGTTGAGAAGTAAACATTCTCCTAAGGCGTCAGGTATGGATTGATTATTACGATGGCAATTTGACTTATATTATATGCAACCTTAGATATGGATTATATGAATTAATTAATCATTACGAGCTACTCGTTTCTCTACTCTTACTATTCGTAGTTTCTATCGTAGTGACTAACCTTTACTATTTTTCTGGTAACGTTTTATACCTCAGTAATCTGTTATAGTAGTATTTGGCTACAAGGGAATCAGATATAACCGATAACTAAAAGACCTCTGTTCGAGCTTATATCTTTGAACTATCCCGTTTGTCATCAATATCCAAAAATAATTTATTTTTATATTATATTTTATATACTAGATGAACTTGTTGATCGTAACTAACAAATCTGGACAATTTTCAATACCGCCTCTCTTAAAAGAGGAAAAATAATATATCTCTTAAATGCTAGTTTAGTTAATAATACCTTCGAAGTTGCAAAAATATATCGATAGCAAAATTATTTTAGAGATATAAAGTTAAACTCGTCAGTATAAAAAAGATGGCATTATTGCTAAACTAAGAATGGCAAACATATGGTGATGAGTTTAAAAGTGAAAACATATATTGGGAATTACTCCAGAGGTCCAAATCAGATGATTTCCATATGGCGTGTCGGAGTAGTAAAGAGAGTTGAAGATTCGCATAATTTGGAGGAGATATGGAACGAAGATCAGTAAGAACTTGCCCACTCATAAGAGATTACTTAATAAACTATTTTTCGTCGATTAGTATCATTGGGAATGGTTTAAATAGGAGAACATTGCCTACCATGTGAATTAGACCTAGAAGAATTCAACGATATTTTCCACATGACAGAAGCTGCAAAAAAATAAGAGCAATAACATAGTTAGTGGCGATAAAATGTGGATTGATTACAATAACCCTAAATTAAAAAAATCGTGGGATACTCCAGACCATTTCGTTACCCACGACGAAGTAAAATATTCATATAATTATGACGCGCATGTCTTGTATATGGTTGGTTGTGTAGTTAAGTGTCCAAATTATTGGTTTTTTTAAACTTTAGTAACATTAATTAGTTATTGTTAACTTAATAAAGAAGAAGAATGTTAGAAATCTCTCTACAGTGTGCATGAGATCATAAAAGTTTTTTTACAGATGCTAATTATAATTTAATTGAATTAAGTTAATTTGCTCATCATTACATTTTAATAATGTAACTGCTCCATAGAAAATAAACATTATTAATTTTAATGTCTTTACTAATTACGTAGAGTTGGTAGGTTAATGTATTTTTAAAAAGGTTTGACATTTTTAAGGAACAGGGATTTAAAAATGTTTTTTTTTAATTACATATACCTGAGTTCTTGCGAGGGCGCTTGAATACATTTAATAATTATGGTGCCTACAGGCGCTGAATTATCCCAAGCAGTTCATTATGAAACACGATGTATTATTTACAGGTGAGTTTATAATATATAGTTGAATAAAATTTACCTTCTGTGTTTATTCCAAATATTGAATATAATAAGTCCAGTAGCTATGATGATGCCCAAACAAGAGACTGCACACATGCAGACAAATAAAGGTAGGGAAACGGTCCTTAGTGACTTCCTGATAATGGTCCTATCTTGGGGTACCTTTCCTCCTGTAAATTAAAGAAAATTTTTAATATGAACTATAATAATAACTTAAGAATATTAATTTTTAAGAATATAGTGAAACTAAATTCAGCAATCTACATACAGAGTGCAAAGAACGATCATAAATATATGTTTAAATAAAAGTTCATGTTTTGTTCCTACTTCACAAGTTCAGAAATTATAAATTTAGAAATTAAGCTGACTAGAGTAAATATCTTACATAAGTAACTTAAATATATGCTTGAAGTTATGATATGAATCAATGGCTATTCAAATGTTATCCAGTTATGAGTTATAAGGTTTATTATTTATGATAATTGGTACTAATTCTAACTACTTGTCAACCAAATATTGAGTAATTAGTAATGCCACAGGCATTCACATTATCTTTAATACAGAAGTACATTATGAATTATCTTTCTATATGATTTAGCTTAAATAAATGTATATCTAGTTGTTTTAAAATTTTCAGTAAGCTCTAAGGACAATTTGCTGTGCTGGGTTATATGATTAAGATCGTGATTGAAGTTAATTTAAATTAATAGTGGTTTGACATATTTCAGTACACTCAATATACTCCATAGTACAACTATCATCAAGCTGTGAGGGTCTCTAAGGCCAAGTTAAGGTAATGGTAATAAGTAAAGGTAATAGTCCATAAGTCTATACAAAAGCGTACAGCCAGAAAGTTATGATAGTAACAGCCCTAGTGAAGTAAGTCAATATAACACTTTGATATATAAATATATATATATATATATATATATATGTAAATAATGAATATGATAATAATGAAATATAATTAATTTTACTATTATTATCAGCAGATAGCCCAGGATATGAAATGTATTGTAACAGATTAATTCGATAATTTTAGACACGCTAGACCTGTGTTTATACAATTTACTATATTGTTTGATTTTTACAAAAAACTTGTTAATGCTATGTAATATTACGGGAACAATTTTTAAAAAATGCTGTGAAATTCGTTATAAACTTAAATCAATAAGTTCAGTTATTCAGTTGTGAAACTGGAAGCGATATTTGCACTCTTAACAATGTAATTGTTGGTAAGTAACATATAATAATTAAAATTTATGGTCACCATATTTGAATAGATCTTTTCTATTGAATACTAATTTTCGAATTCAAACCAAATCTCTGAACGGCCAAAAAAGAAACGAAAATAAAGAAATCTACATTTCGGAAATATTATTCGGGGAAGATATATATTTGTAGGAATGTTGGTCGGGTCGGTCGATTGGTCGAAATGTGTGGCTGCCGCTGCGATTATTTGTCAGAACACTCACTACTATTTTTGGAAGGAATTTGCACGGGAACTAAAAACACTGGTTGAATCAAAGTTGTTTATTTTAACTTACGATTGATACATGTGGTCGATGGGAGAATTGACAGGATATTAGGTTAAGGTGAAGGAAGTACGGTAGCGCTGTGGAAGTGGTACTGTTACAAGGGGGCGGTGATAAGAAAAGAGAGCGAGACGTCGTCCTGATGGTCTTTTATACCCTGGAACTGCATGGTACCAATCCACCGGCGTTGCCAACCTTTGTAGTTGTTGATGGTGAATTGGTGGTGGCTTAAAGGGTCGTGGCGGTCGCCACATATTAAACGCAATATAAGCTTGCAGAGTTATTCAACAAGTTCGTTCAGTACGACTGAAATCTATGGAAATGATCCATAAGCAAGGGAATTAATTTAGCGAACTTCCTATACCTAGTCAATTTTTGCTATCAATATTAACGCCAAGACATTTAGTTTTGTCATGCATACTTATTAATGGTTTAAAGGTAAAGCTGTGTACGTAAAATTAATAGTGTGTTGTATATTATGATATTATAATTATATTTATATTATGTTTGAGTTTATCTTCATTCATTTTGTTTTGAAATAAAATAACTGGGCCTTAAGCAAAAAAAAATTATTAATAACTATTCATTATATATTACTTTTTATTGTATAATAATTATCAGATGTTAATTTAATGCTACAGTATGGAACCTATATTTTTATACAATAATTTTAGTAAACATTTTTGTTTCAATAGGATCTTTTAAAAATGTAAATTCATAATTAATTTTATTATTCGGTCCATTAAAATCGATCTTTTTGCTAAATTTAGCGTGAAATTCACATTTAACGTATTCGTAAATCGGCATTTATCTCTAGGTGTGGAAATTTCTATGCAAATATTCGTTCTCCATTAATGTTCATGGAAACATGTTTTGGGTCCAACGCGACGTATAATTAAGCCTGTCTCGGTCGCACGATTAAAACTGGATAATCATTCTCTTTTCAGAAATCTGCCGACGTATTTATTAGATTTTCTCACAGGGGGAATGTATATTGAAGGACTTGTATATTGTAATTACATAAAGATGTCTAACATCTTCTAATTTTTAACATAGTATGTTTTATATTTTATTATTTGGGCATTTTGGTTTATATTGTTTAAAATTGATTCAAACCAGTTTATTTGTACTTTGTACCCACTGAATATTTATATAAAATAATGTAACCGACATTATCATTTCTATAAAGTTTTTCTTAATTAATGCAATTGATGATCTTTATTGTTTAAGTAAAAGAGATAACTCGAATAAGTTGAGAAACTATTTTTTAAACGCGCCAACCAGTTGATGTTTTAAAATACGATATTTTCAGTGCGTATTTCAAAATCACTACTCAACAAGAGAAAGACCAATAGCGATTATTGAAAAGGCGTTTAAAATATTGCCTTTAAATATTTCTTGTCGTCTCACAGTACCTTGATTGGGTATGACATTTTCGATTAATCTACAAGATCAGCAAATTTTTGTTGCTGGACTGTTATCAATTAGTAAAGATGAACCTTTTAGAAAGAAAATTGGGAGTTTCGCATGAAGAGGCATTCTCAATATTTAAACTTATTTCAGATGAAGTTCCTCTGAGTTCCTGAGACCACTTGTATATCTGCTTTATGTTAATAATACTCACAATAATATAGACACAGAGACTATATAAATAGATAGAATCTTTTAGGGATGTCAAATCCCTAAAACAGAATCAGTCAAATACCTCAGCATCTGCCTTGGAGATCGCATTAGATAAAAACTGAGTAGATCAGAACTATATTGGTTAGGCGAAGGATGCCCTTACGCTGACCTAAGAATGAAGATATTTAACTGCAATTCAAAGATTGATCCAACCATAAAACCTATTTGATCTTATTTTCGGCACACAGGGGGTTATACTAAGTTATCAAACTGACTAGCAATTCAACGTAGCCAAAACACTGTCCTTCGATTAACTTTTACAATCATTGGAAATTACTGTACAATAGGCAGGAAATCAAAATATTGAAACGAACTAAACCACATGAACTAGTCTATAAGTATTAACTTTGGCTGAAGTTAGGCTAATTTGACTTTAATTTTGAGAAATTTATAGAACAGTAATAAGCACTTAATGTTTAAATTAGGATTGTACTATACCTATCTAATGCAAGGTGTAATAAAAAATGAACTACTGTATTCTTGTATACCTAGAAAAACTGTTATATTTTTTTACTACACGTGACGTTTTTGTGTAAATGATTTACATTTTTATATTAGATGTTAATATAAAAATATTTCTCGAAACAAAATAGATTTCAGAATTTAATTAGCATATTTTTAGTTTCTACAAATATAGGAATATATTTACAGTTACGCTAACGAATTTATATCGTTTTAACAAAATAAATGAAACAGTAAATAATAAAATTAACATATAAAAATTAAATAAAAGTAAACGACTTTGTAACACCTGTGTTGTAAACAACACACCTTCTATGTGCACACAAAATGCAATATGCTGGAAGCACAGCATTTTTTAATTAACTTAAGTGCATTTTAAAAGTGAAAATATTGATACTAGTGGATAAAATTGATAACTGATTACTAAAGTTTGAAAATCCTGAGTTTAAAGCGATATTGAACCAAGACAAGTGTCTAGTTTTCATATTCGAGTTTCAAAGGATTTAAAGGCACTTAAAGATATGGAAAAAATATTTTGCATTAACTCTACAAGAAATGAGGAAATAATCCACTAACAGGTCAACTGAAAAGTCCCCGGCCTACCATATAACACATTTTTTGGCAAAATTATTTTTTTATTCAACATAATTCTCTTCAAGTGTGATATACTGATTATAGCGGCCCTCTAACTTTTCCATGCAATTTTACATCGTACAATTTATCCTTTGCTTCAAAATAGGCCTCAGTTTCGGCGATCACCTCTTCATTCGACGAACATTTCCCAGCGAGCATTCTTTTGAGATCTGAGAATAGGGAATAGTTGCTAGTTGCTAGATTTGGAGAATACGGTAGATGGATGGATATTTGCCATCGTTTTCACTGACTTGTCACACGGTGCATTGTCTTGGTGAAGCAGCACTTTCTTTTTCTTCAAATGCGGCTGTTTTCGGCGATATCGTCCTTCAAACGGTCCAATAACGCTATGTAATAGTCGCTGTTAATAGACCTTGCTTTTTCAAGGTAGTCAATGAAAATTATTCCATGCGCATCCCAAAATACAGACGCTATAACCTTGCCAGCCTACTGTTTTCCCACGTTTTGGAGCGGGTTCATCCTGTACACACTCGGATGACTGTCGATTAGACTTCGGAGTGAAATAATGGAGCCATGTTTTATCCATTGTCACATATCGACGCAAAAACTCGGATTTATTACGCTTGATCCTCTTCAAACACTGCTCTGAATCATCAACTCGTCGTTGTTTTTGGTCAAAAATGAGCTCGCGCGGCATCCACTTTGCACAGAGCTTTCTCATACCCAAATATTCGTGAATGATATGATGTATACGTTTAGTTAATATCTTTAAAACGTCTGCTATTTCATTCAATTTCAATTTACGGCCATTCAAAATCATTTTGTGGATTTTTTAAATGTTTTCATCGGTAACAACCTCTTTTGGGCGTCCACTGCGTTCACCGTCTTTGGTGCTCATTTCACCACGTCTAAACTTAGCATACCAATTCTTAATGGTTGATTTTCCTGGGACAGTGTTCGGAAACACGGCACAAACACCCGTTCAAAAAGCAATATTTTATCAACACGCGAAATTCCTTTTTAGCCATTTTTTTCACAATAACAAAAGTTGCTTTACTCAAAATGCTATAATTCACAAACTAGTCATCCGACAGCTGTTAAATTTATACATCCATTTTTTGAGGGTTAAGGCTAACTAAAAAATATATGGATTTTATTCCAGGGGACTTTTTAATTGACCTATTACAATAATATCATTCAGAACCATTTTGGTGTTAAATTCAGCGACCCATCCAATTATCCAAGGGAAGGAGTAATTGCTTTACACTTGATTATGTCAGGTGAGCCTAAGAAGACCATCACTGCGAAATTTTATTAATGCGAATTAAATTAATGCAAATAAACTGAACATTGACGCTCAACTTTCCCAATATGCTAAAAGATAAGACAATATGATAATTTTGAATGATATTGCTCTTGCGATAAAAAAATAGCATTATAGCATTGCTTACCAGGCAAAAAATAAGAGTGATCTGTCGCCAATTGTGACTGGTGATGAATAGTAGATTTATAATGATAACCCCAAGCGATATATTGCTCTGTTTATGATTGGATCAGAAAGCTGTAGCGAATTACGATCAGCAAGCTGGTAAAACCGAATGAAGCTGTTACTGTTGATATCTAATTGTCAGGGAGTAACAGTAGGGAGTAACAAAGTCACCATCTCGCTTGACAAAGCCCGGCTACGTGGCAAGAGTTGTGAAGGATTGATTCCTCCTAACGTCAGACAGCGCCTTCTGAATATTACTTTTGCAGATCGATAAAAGATGGCTAGCTGGTACATGAGTTCATAATGTACATGTATCAATAATATAAAACCAAATTTGAATGTGTATTGTTGATAACTGAATAGGAAATGTATGTAATGTAGTGGAAATGTGTATAATATATGTAATGTGTGGAAATATAGTAAAACCATCACTTTAAACACTGCTTCAACCAGATTTCATAAATAAGGTCATTTTTATCTTGAAGGTTCAGTAAATAAACATAATATGCGAATGACGAATTCCGTAAATCAATATGTGGAAGTAAAGAAGCCAGTGCACCATTATGGTGCCATTATATATTTTTGGTACGATTGATAGACAGTTCCACAGGTAACTGACTCATGGTAGTTCTTAGATGCCTTTAGCTTGGACGAACTTTAGCTTCTATGAGAGCAAGTTACTACAATACATCCAATCGTAATGGCGTAATTGGCGAAATCCTGTAAATCAGCCACGAAACATTCGATCTCATTCATGATGAATGCAGTAACTGTATCATTAGATTGTGTTTATGATGGGAATAGGTTAAAAACCTGTCTAACAGCAATGATGCCGAATCAAAAAATGTTTAGAATGAAAAATAGTTGACGCATCCATGATTATTATGTAAATTTCCTTTTTATTTGATTATTTCATTAAATTATTATTTCAGTGGAATTGTAAAATAAAAACAACATAATTAATTTAATCATTAATTCTAATTAAAATTCAATCTAGTTTGTATTTTCTTACACTTACAACATTTTGTATTATATATCATAATTAACACTACATATAACATATGACCTACACTGGAACTATAATACAGAAAAATGGCACAAGAACGCCTTATGAAAAATAACACACAAACCTAGAAAAATGTAAGAAAATCTCATTGCTGCACTGGAATCAAATTTTCATGCGTCCCTGGAAAAGTTCTACTTTCGACGATTCCCAAATGACGAGTTGGTTAAATTTTAAGCCATCTCGTTTCACCTGACTTCTTTCCACATCTGTATTTCGTAAAAGAGACACATTTTCCGACAATATTATTAATGTAGATATGAAACCCGTTTCAATATTAATAAAAGGAAATAGAGATTTTTTATTTCTGTTCTTTACGACCCTTTATTAAATATTTATCGTTCTGTATAGTCGAATAGGTCGAAATCAAACATTTCATATTGATTATAAAATATCCTTCTAACTTTTTTCCTACTAAATATAATATTACTTCGTATGTCAATATTATATATTTACCATTTTATGAATTATTTTATATATATTACGTATACATTTTATAAATACAGGGGGGTATAGTGTATTTCATTAAATTAATATCTGCAGCTATTTACTATGAACTTTGTTGTATTAAAGACGAGTACAACCACAACAGTGGATCATTTGATCTTTTTTTTTTGTAATTTTATGTTTGCTGAAGTATATACTTTCCACACATTGTTTATAATATATTGCATAACATTTCACCCGTTCTGGTTGTTGAACAATGAACTTATAGAAGGTAAATAATCTTTTTTATATGTATTCTGCTGAAATTATTTATTTTTATTATTTATTTATTATTTATTTTTCACTAGAAACAAATTTTGGCGAAAAGAATTAGAATCAAGTCCAAAGAAACACGACATTGTATAGATCCATTTTGATGAATCCTCTATAAAATATCATAACATTAATTATTCTAATCAGGTATAAAACCTGTTTTTGTGTCCTATGAAAATTTTGTTTGGCTAATTGTTACTGACTCATTAGTGAGTTAGAAAGACCCCAATGAACAAAATAGAAGTTGCTTCAATAGCTTTTTTCAGCCTTTACAAAACTACTAAATTATATCTCTATCGCAAGTTGTAAAGCAGATATTGTAAACATTAATATGGAACCTGCAAAAATATACTCTTGTATAAATATGTACATTTTGTAAAAAACAGACTTTTCAAATAATATTTTCAATTTACTTGTTTTAACGCATATAATCAAAATACTCTTAATTTTTACCATAGCAAAAGACAACATGATATTATAATTCTATCTCTTGTATCAATTTTTAAAGAAATTGTATATTTATTTTCAACACATTCTTTATAGTCAACAATAACAATATTTTGCACCTGCAAACTTTAACTGCTTCTATTTATTTATATTTTTATGCACAAATAGCAGTATCGCCCGGTTTTTAGCGTCCATGCTAATTTTTTTAAGGGTTTTTGTTTTTTTTTCTCTTTGTACGCATTGTATGTTAATTATACTTAGGGTTAGTGTTTGGCCTGAGGGCAATATTTGATTTTTTTTGGGGCGTTTTTCTTCCCTTGGTACCCATTGCACGTCCGCGATAGTTAATGTTAGTGGTAGAAGTGTGAACGTTGCGTATTCTTTACTTTGTGTGCGCATGTTGTGCTCAATTCCATCGACTTGGTAGCCGCACTAGTTAAGGCGAGAATATGATGTGCAGAAGGGATTTTTTTGGATTAGCGCATACGCACAATCAACTATAATGTTCTCTCTATTTCTGCCTACAGTATGTATACTCGGCCATTTCAAAATGTACCGTTGATCGAGTGAAAACCACAAATAATCTAGAATATTTGAATTTTGTGAAGCATTAACAAGTCTATAACTATAATAATTAAATTGATATGTTATTCTTAGTGTTGTTACATAAATTGGTTTTAAAATATGGAGAAACAAAGGTAAGTATGGAATGTAGGGCTACATTTGTAAAAATTAAGATATCCAACCAGCATCAATTTTGTTTATAGTGGGAATATTGGCTGCCAAAATTGTAACAAAACACTTTCAAGGACATCAAATAGAAGGCACCATATTGCAGAAATCCCCTAATATAACGATAAGAAGAAAGGAAGAAATATGTTTTTTTATTGTTTAAATAAATTCATTGCAAAGAGTATGACAAAAATAATATACAATTGTACTACAAGTAATATTAAAGGTAATTATAACTTTTATACATATTTTCTTGTAATTAACCACCCATTCGTTTTAGGTTAGTAAATATCCAATATGTCAAAAGCTAGATAGCCAGTACAGAGTCATTCATTGATGGGGTTTGTCCAAAAATTGCAGTAATTGATAAATATTAGACATTTGCTTTAATCATGATATATTTTAGTAACAATTCAATTTCGTCATTTTAGGTGAAGCGTTGCTAGTATTTGTTGAGAGGAAGCTGAAGAAAGTTAACTTAGAATAATAGAAAACATTAGATAGGATTATTCAAGATGCAAGAATAGTGGAGGATGATACTTTGAAAAGATCAAATTTATTAATAAGGGTTGACCTGAATCGAATAAACTAAAATATAACATCAGAGACCCTAATGATTGAATGACTACTATTCTGAAGGTGGAGGAGTTAAACAAACATGGAGAGTAGACTATATTTTATAAAAGATCTTGGTAGATAAGTTATAGTTTTGTAAAAATAACGATGTATTGATTGGAGGCTTCGTTCAGGTGAAAAGTATGATTGCTTACAAGATAAAGTTTTTGCTTTGAGATCGACAAATGACATACAAATGTGGTTTCTGGACTTCTTGTAAATAATACTAAAGAATATCAAATCTTTATATAAATACGGTTTATGGACTTTCTGTAAAAATGTTTCAATACAATGTCTCTATGTAAATATGGTTAATGGACTTGATGTAAATATATTTCAATATGATGTCTCTATAAATATGGTGTTTTTCAGTGTGTTTTTTTTTCAGATTTGCAATAAAATTGTCTAATAGAACTTAATTTTGAATTATTAAATTGTGCATTTTAATTAGTATTCAATTTAAAATATTTCATAAAAATTAATGATAACTTTTGATGGTCTTTAAATGAGTTCCCAGGACTTGAGTACTTCCATTTCTATTGTGACGTATATGTGTGATTATTACTTTCTAATTTTATGGGGCTAAATCTTTCAGTCGCGGATCAATGTATATAGAATTAGGGACACTGTCATGCCATCAGCCTCGCTGTTGGTGACTCGTTAGTTGGTGGCTTAATACCGAGAAGCATGGTTCGAAGTCCAAATTTAAATTTGAACCCTAAAAGAAGTATTGTTAATAAATATCCTCGCTGCGTTACCACAACTGTCATCTATTATTACTATGGGGGATTGAACTGCCATTTAGTTTGATTACAATACATAGTTATGTCTCTCTATAACTGATAAATACATTAAACAGAGAATTTTATAAATTGGATTTTGTAAGTCGAAAGTCCCGCAGAAGACTTATGGTGAATCGATATTTTATTCAACACTTATAATGCATTTAAAAGTAATCGAGAAATATTTGCCTCGCTCTGATCGGCCATTAATGTGTCCAACTGCTAACACTTTACCATCAGAGTTCGATAAAATATTTGACTTATCATGAATCATATATTGAAAGTAAGCAGATCAAATAAAAACCATAATTTTAGAATAGTTTAATATTTTGATGACGTATGGTAAAAAAATAAAGTATAAAATAATAGTTATACTTGAAAAGTTTAAATCAGGACATTTCCATAACAAGTCATTATTATTTTAACACATTTAATTTAGTAAAACAACATAATTCGTTAACCAGTATTTTCGTTGTTTGTCATAATATAATTTATTAGATGATATCACATCTTCGTCAATATACTAATAATAAAGATATGTGATTTATTATAGTTTCATATCAATTGTATTTACTGAAACTTTGTTAGAATTATATAAATTTTGTTGTTTGAATAACAATAAAATATCTGTAGATTCTACTTTAAATATTCTTTAAATGTTCTGAGGATTAAATTTTATTTCGAGATTGGTTTCAAAAATATTTCATTGCAACTTCACAATTAATATAGGACATCGTACAGTGTAGTGAAAAAAGCTGTAGTTCCTACGTATGAAATGAAGTTTCCTATACGTGAATAAAAATTTAAAAGTTATAAAACCATTTTTTGAAGAACATTTCTTGCATAAGTTAGGTTTTCTCACTGTCTGAATACTTGTGTTTAAAATCCAAATGAAGTACTCAGTCTTATTTTACTTGATTTGTTCTGCAGACATATTTCAGGTCACTTGGGTTAAATTTTGGACAAAACGTATACGACTCTTGTATGAAATTGGATGCTAAACATACTAATTTTGTTTAGGACTATATAGTCCATGAAGGAGCTAGAACAAGACCTTGAAAAAATATGGCGACGTGAGGTGAGGTAAGTAACGATACAAATTCAGTATGTAGCATATCACTTTTATTTTATTATAATATCGCATATATAGTATTATCAATCAAGTGGTAGAAATTTACGCTTCATCATATGATCATAATATATATAATGAAGTATATGGTATATTATTTTATATGTAGTGCTTAATTTTTTGCATTAATTTGCAGATTTGTTTGTAAAATTATATGAAATTGTTTATACAAAGGACATTTTGTGCAAAATATGTATTTTATACTTTTAAAATTATTTCACTAGCTAAATTCACATAGATCATATATAAAATATATGCTTCCAGTTATTGCAGAGACTTATTATTTGTTGTTATTATTCGGCGTGAAAGGATTTTTAAAGCCATTCTGTAAAAAATATACTAATAAGAAATGTTCTTCTTATTTCCGAATACTTACTTAGTCGATACTGATGTCATAATAAAAATTGGAAATAATATTTATTTTCCTTTGGGCACTTTGGGCAATATATATATATATAACCCCTTAAATGTTTATTAATCTGTATTGGAAATTAAAACTCGGCAATTTACTCGGTGTGACGTCAGTACTTTGGCATCAGATTCGCATCATTTTTATATATTTCATAATATGTTCTTTATTAAAGATTTTATTTTAATAGCAAAATTATATATCTGTAATATATAAAAACATATCTATTAATTATCCAACGTAGTCTCAAATGCATTTTGTTTGTTATAAATGTCTAAATGTAGAATTTATTCGGTCTATAAATATTGAACAAAGCTTTTGTACTTAAATTATTGAATTAACGTAACTGGAGTTGGGCGTATTAGGGAGCGACGTGCTCTATACTCACCTTTCCATACCTCCCGATCGAACCACGTTAGATTGTCCGCTTGAATATCGTAGTAGCCTAAGACCACGTAGCTGCCGTTGATCACTTGTTCGATTTGAGTGAGTGCGATACGGTCGCCTTGAGAGCTGAACGCCACTATACCCTGAAACATGATTAAGGATGTTCAGTTAGTACAACATAGTTCTCTTGCGTGTTGATATAGTATTCACTTATTTAAGCATTTTATACGGGCTTATGAAACCTTATTTAAAACAAAAATGAATAATATTATTAAACAGTTATTTTAGGTATATTTTATATAAAAATAATTAATAAATATGTATTACTTTTTACAGTATATGTTGTGCTAGTTTGGTTTTATATTTTATATATTTATATATATATATATATATATATATATATATATATATATATTATGCACATAATCATATTTTTTAATTATATTATTGAACAGTTAACTTAGGTGAAATTTCAAAAATAAAATTATATCATTTTAGATGGAATTGATTTATAAAGTATTTCAAAAGATGGTATGCAGTTTTATCTAGCACTCCATAGGTTCTTTATTTAATTTATTTTTAATGTAGATTATATAAAGTATTAATGACTATCTTTTTCGATATATTTAATAGGTTAATATGTAAAGAGAAATAATTTATATAGTCTATCGAATAAAACAGCTAGTGCATGTCATCAAATTTTGTAGATATGCTGCTGTTTTGTTAACTATTATTACTGCTTTATTTTAATATTATCTGATATTTGATATATCTATCGTGATAATTATCAATTATTATTAATAGGTAATTTTAATTTTACCTTTGTAATTTTCACAAGGGCTGCTCAATTACCAACAGGTCTAGCACGCTTAAAATATTATTATTATTTTATAATTATGGTGTATCCTTAGCTTCATATTCTTCTCTGCTCTGATATTTTAGGCAACTGGATTAATTTGGGTGGTACCTGATGGAGGACAATAAATCGTGGGAGGTTACAGACAAGAAAGACAGAGTTCTACCGGACCATAGCACTGCCAAAGTTATCAAACGCAAACTGTTTTCACTTATTCCAATTGGCCACGGCACCCATTAATTTCTTCTGAAGATGGCCATTAATGAGTGAGATAATTATCGTGCACGGAGGCGTCTATTCAACTTCAACTTATAAAAAGATGGAACAGTACTTTCGACTAAATAAACTGGATTGTGAGTTTATATTTATATTTATTACTATTTACCATATATGTTCTGCTTCTTTCGTTCTGAATATTTATATAGAGTTATGTTGATACTTTGTATTTAATTTTCTTGTATTTTGTATTTTATATTTGAAATCTGGTACTTAATACACTTGCTCACTTATCTCATTTGAATGTTATACTATTCTGTAGAATTGTAAATAAGCTTTAAATCGCACAAGATGCAGGTCTTTAATAAATAGATAATAAATAAATAACACCTTTCATTAAAATACATTTGTCTTAAAATAAATAAAAGTTTTTGTCCAAAAACCCTACGCGTTATATATCTTATATGATATACTTATCTATATATATATATATATATATATATATATATATATATATATTCTTAATCTGTTTTACCGGCAATTTTAAGTTTCATATGAAACTAACTTTGTTTCGTTGTTATGGAATGCAGTAATTTTTTTTAATTAAAATCGAACCTAATAGTTATAAATGTTAAACTTAAATTTAACATTAAACTTAAAATACAACTAATTAAAATGAAGCGGCGCTGGGTTTATCTGTAGAAGAAACTTGGGCAATTGATGGTGGCACGTCTGAACTTAACGATTGCCAGATACTGAATGAATGAATGTACCCTTCAATAATATTCCGGATAAAGGTCTCGGGGTTGCCAGATATTAGTTATTGCGTACTAATTGATGCTACCGCCACCCCGCCCGTGTTTAACATATGAATTATATTTCTGGGTATTTTGCAGACCGTTATTCCACGATGTAAAATTCAGCATGACTCAAGGTCGCTACAGGTGCTATGATTCGCCAGCATAATTTAGTCGCTCATAAGAGTACTTCTAGCTGTCGTTATGTTAACTGTCAATACCGTTATCATTCAATATTTTCTGACAATAGAAGCATATGTCGTGATAATTACCAATTCTTATTTAATTTCGTATGCAATTTTAATGTAAAATCAAGACATCAAGTTCTAGCACGCTTTATATATATATATATATATATATATATATATATATATATATATATATATATATATATATATATATATAATGCCGTTTATTGTATAAGTACTTGTTATATGTATTTTGATCTATCTTTTTATTTGTTTAAGATATTAAATTGTTTTATATTATTTTATTTAAGCATAAATTTTATTTTACGTCTTAGGTTGATTTGTAGCCCCACATAGTTAATACAGTTTGACTTGTTTGTATATGACATGTTATGCTAAAATTAATTTTACCTAAGAAAAATATATGTGAAGAATTTTAATATTAACATAAATATTTCAACAAAGCAATGATTAAGAGAATCACCTTCAGTAACCAAAGAAGTTTCGCTGTTGAATAATGAAATATTAATTAATATTAAGAAAATAAATCAACAGCTCGAATTATCGGTGCCAAATCTATATCGAAGGCAGTCTCGTTTGCCTTAATTGAAGATTATCCGCCAATTTTGCCTTATTGATTACGTGGACGGGCATTTGATTACCGTTGACCCGTCGATAGATGAGATTTGTTGTTTGTTGCATTTCGCCCGGCCGAAATCTGTACGATATTGATTTTGGATTTCGGCGCCGTAGGCGTTCCCGTTGTTTTCCAACCTCTGTCATGAATAACATTGTTACTTCCGTAGTCGTAATTAAAGTCGTCATGTAATTTTAATTTTTTTTATTATGTTGACGGATCCCACATAATCCGTAAAACTGTATTCCTTTGTATAACATTTTTTCCCAAAAACTCCCAAAGTTTTTTATTTATTCCATTGAAATTTGAACATAACGTTACGCATTAATTTTTATATGTTTATTTGGTAGGGGGCGTATCATATTCTTTTGTAATATTTATTTAGGGAAATTCTAGGATATTAGATAATTTATTAAAATAATTGTCTATCGTTAGCAATGACTTTATCCTGTATCCTTACTACCAATAACGATAATTTTTATTCAAAGCTTGACTCAGCATGTCGATATGAACTTTCATGAAGATACGCTGACGTGGCTTTTCGGGTTTCTAACCACGTTTGGTTCTGAACAGAACATTTTATATTGTGACGTTTTGGCAGAAACTCATCCGCCATCTTCAGGTCTTGCTTTCCTTTGTTTTACTCCTCGTTACGCGAGATGAACTAGTCTACTGCGTTGCAGTGTCTCTGCACGCGACTAGGTCTGGCGTGCTTCATTTCTTCTATGTGGACGTTCTGCTTGGTTGACTAGAGAAAAATTATCAAAGTGCCCAAAGCTTTACGATCTCTCCATTATATACAAGGAGGGCATCCCACTGAGACCAGTTGCAAGTTCCATCGGTTCTCCATTGTAATATCTATGTAGAATTCTAGCAAAATAGTTCATTGAACGGATAGATATTATTTTGAAACCATATGTCTGGCATATATGTTAGTGAGTTTTGACTTGGTATGACTTTCCAGCAACGTACCTATAGAAGAGTCAATAACCAACATAAAAAAGAAATACCATATATCGAAAGATACAATATACTTGGCAAAACATGGTCACAATAATATCTATTTTATATTTAGTAATAAAAGATGCAAATAAAAGGAGGGAGCACTGATGGGTTAACCGCTATCCCCTATCACAGTAATCCTGTCTATGGAGAATCTAAAAGTAAAAGCAATATTTACAACAAACCACAATTCTCTCCTGTATCTCAGATATGTGTACGATACTTTTATTATATAGACGCATGGACAAGAAACTTTAAAAGGATTGCATGAGCATTTAAATAAAATGCATCCTAGGATCTAATTCATAATGCAGACCGAAATTGGAACAAACTCCAACATTTTTTAACAACAAAATATTTTTTTATATATTGATACACAAATAAGGAAACGCTTAGCTTGAATAATTAGTATACCGAAGAACAACCCAACGAATCGTCATTTAACTGCCCACCACCATCCGACTCAACTACAAGCAGTAGTGAATACTTTAATCATGCCATTGGAAAGCTTAACGGAATAGCAAAATAAATGGAAATAGAAACGATAAAGAAAACTCTTCCCCAGAATGGATACACTGAGAAACAAATAAAAAGATCACAAGATACATTGCCTGAGAAAACAAGAAAAAGAGAAAGAGAGATCTATTGGAAAAGACTTGAAGGTCGTACATAAAAGCCACCATAAATAATTTAGTCGAATTTTTAAAAAACACAACATTAAAAGCGCCGACAAAAAGATTGACGTCCGTATTTCCTGCTAACCTCAAAAACCAAGGTAGAGCTGGAAAACCAATGAGTTTACAAAATTCCTTGCCAATATTGTAATAAGATTTGCATACTCTTCTTTACATAAAGTTAGAGGTTTTTTTGTTAATATTATTCAGTTTATAGAGAGACTAATCACGGAACTCTAAAAATTCAAATGGTCCAAAATGAATGAAAACAATGTTATTAAATAAATTAACTGGTATGGGAACCGTTTTCATATCGCGATTTCATTGCTTACCAGGAAAAAATATACTTCTTATGATCGACGTTGAGAAGTGGATCTACTTCCAAAAATATCAAGTGCAGTAAATCATGAAATTGTTCAGAAGAGTCATTCACATCGACACCGAAGTGGAATATTCATGGCCATAAAGTCTTGTGAATATGGTGGGATCAGCAGTATAGCTTATTATAATGTGCTCAAAACGGAATAAAACTAGTACTGCAAATGTTTTCTGAGGTAACTTTGAAATTGAACAACTTTATTTAGTCTATTGCTTGCATATTTGACATATTTATTGTTTAGATTATTTCAGATTATTCTTGCAAAAATGAGCAGCAATAGTGAGTAACAGACGTAAATTCATCCTTTTGCATGGCAACGCTCGGATACACTTTGCGAAAGTTGTGAAGGATAGACTGTTGCAGCTCGAATGCGAATAATGTTCAGCTACACCCAGCGTACTCACCAGACATGGTATATTTTGACTATTACAATCGATACAGCATATTTAGCTGCTTGAAAATGGCGAAGGAATCATAGGTTTTAACTAAAAACTTGAAAATAGTTTCCTTTGTCGACCATATGCCAACCAAACCATGCTGCATTGATTGGAACAAGTGATAAGCAAAAGGTTCTATGTATGATAAGTACGTTGGATGCATCAGAACTTTACCATTGCAATTATTGCAACGTATAGTCGAGCGTCTGGATACAGAGAGATCTTGCGTCTGTTTTTGTGGTATTTTCTTGCAAGAACAGGTCATTTAACTTATCTATTCCACGTCGATAAACATCTACAATATAATTTTCACTCGGTTTTAGCAACTTGCCGATCTCACGATATCGTTCCAGCAATGTCTAACTGTCTGACTGACTATTTGACTGACTGTCTGACTGACTGTCGTGTGTCAAAGTGAAAACCTAGTCTCAACCATTGCAGAAATTGTCTTTCTTAGTTTCGTAAAATATGAGGCCCGCTAATTTAACTTAAACATTTAAATCTTAATTAACTATTAAGTGATTCTGTACAGTTAATTTAAATACATAATGACTAATCCCCAACACCTTTATGTGGATTCATCAATTGAATCACCTGCTTTTCGAAGTAACGATCAACTGCCAATAACTGAAACCCCTCAAATGCAAGAATAGAACATCGTTACGAACAAAAAATGCTTGAGCAGTCCGGAATAACAAGTCATCCGAAAAAAAAAACGAAAATCAGCGATTATTGGCTTCAAAAACCCATCCAGACATACAACAGTTTCAATGCCTTGACAGAAGGCACATAAGAAACCCAGAACAAAAAAGGACACCGACCAAAACCAAGTTCCACCTCTAGTAGCAATATATAAAGTAGACGTTATTAAATATCTGCATGATTAGCTCAAGACAATATCTTATAATTATAAAATAAATTCAACCGGATTTGAAACAATTAAGATTCAAATGTCTGACCCTGAACACTTCAAAGTGTTAATAAAGGAATTGGACAATAGAAATATGCAATATCCTACATTTAGACCAAAGTCCGAAAAAACATTTAAATACTTAATGAAAGGACTACGTCACGCCACAGACTTAAACACAATTAAAACAGTCCTAGCTGATTAAGGTCACGAAGTTGTAAATATACACAATATTAAACATCATGCAGCAAAAGAGCCATTGCCAATCTTTTATATTGACTTGAAGCCCAAAGAAAATAATAAAAATGTTTATGAGATTAAATATCTGGACCCCAGTTTCATTAAATGTGATCCACCATACATAAAAAGGATCATCCCATAATGCGCTAGATGCCAAGAAAATAGGCACACGAAAGTATACTGTCGCAAGTTATATCGATGTGTGATATGCGTAAGAGAGCATCCGACAAATGACGGCACGCACAAAACACGCGACGATAAAGTAAAATACGTCAGCTATAACGGTGACCATCTTACACATAAAGCGTTACAACAAAAACTTTTTCCAGCACTGAGAGGAAAAAGAAACTTACAGCCACCAAGACCGCCTATACCATCTAGCTTGTCTAATGCACCAATACAACATCCTCACATATTATACGTGTACGCAGTAACCAACAGGCAGACAACGTCAATCACCACTGAACCTGTAACTACTATTAGTAAATTAGAGGAAATGATGAACTCATGGAGCAAATAAGTCCAATGATGAATTTCTAGATTAATAACACCCAAAGGCAGAGAATTGGCTAAAGCAATGAAAGCACATAATTTACAGCATATCTCTACTGGTGAGCTAACATATTTGCCGTCAGATAGAAATAAAATTCCCGATACCATAGACTTTTGTGTTACAAAAATTTTGACACCAAAAAATGCAAAGCTGAATCATGTTTTGATCTATGATCTGATCACTTACTAGTTTTAATAATCATCAACTGAAATATTCTCATCAAAATAAAACCACCTTCTTTACATAACACCAAATCTAATTGGTCATTATTTAGACAGAAACTAGACAGTTTAATATTTCTAAATGTACCTCTCACAACAAAAAAGCAGCAGCAATAGATATAACAAAAACTATTCAAGAGCATGGTACGCAACTAATAATAGAGCAACATATCAGAAGTTTAATTCTATATCATCTACAATAAATAGAGCATTACTGAAAAGAGGAAACCTCAACAACATCTACCCCTTAAAATTGATAGCAATACCTGGGATAGAAATGATAAAGGTAAAGATTTAGTTTTCTCTGATCACTTAAAGGCAATATTTAATCCGTATCCGTCTGAAATATCCACAACAAAAGAAAATAACATAGTTGCCTTTCTTAACACATCGTTTCAAATAGATCGCCCACATGAGAAATTTACTGTTAGGGAAATAAAACAAACAATAGTTAAAGAAATAAATGCTAAAAAAGCTTCTGGTTTTGACTTAATTACTGAAAGAATCTTAAAAGAGCTCTCAGAAAAGTGTATCGAATTAATAGTGTTCATATTTAATGCCATGCTAAGATTTAATTACTATCCTAGCACTTGGAAAATGGCTCAAATCATTATGTTATTCTTGTGTTAACGTCTCCTCCTATCGTCTATGTGATTTCTAAACTTCTTGAAAATTATATATTAAGAGATTCAAAATAATCATAGAAGAAAGAAATATTATTCCAGAACATCAATTTGGCTTCCGTAATAAACACGGAACAACAGAAAATACTTAGAATAGTCAACAAAATTAATAAAAACCTAATTGATAAAAAATATTACTCCGCTCAATTTCTCGATACATCTCAAGCCTTCGACAAGGTGTGCATGCACTGGACTGCATGTTAAAGTGAAATAGCTTTTGCTCCAGACGCACTTTTAACTATTGAAATCCTACCTCACAGACAGACATTTTATTGTGAAACAGGGTGACGAATACATTAACCTGCACCCAGTATATTTGAGCGTTTCGCAGGGCAATGTGCTTGTCCGATAGTTATATGTATTGTATACAGCTGATCTACCGACCTCAATAAACACTACTCTGTTGCAACATATGCTGACGATACAGCGGTTTTATCATCACACGAGGATCTAATATCAGCCACAAGAAACCTCCAACTTCATCTTAACAAAGTCGAATTGTGGTCGAAAAAGTATCAAAAAGATTGATTGTTTTAATAAAGATAAAGATTATGTCTTTATATAGTGTCAATTTTATTATATTATTAGGCCCGTGAATTTATTCTAATAAGCTTTTCATTTTGAAAAGGAATTCATTTAAATATGTATGGTATAATATATATACATTCTATCATTTTCTAATTTTTTTCCATATTTCAGCAACAGATATAGCAAAGATATAGGTTTGACAGTGGTTCAGTCATCGATGAAATCTTGAATTTCTTCAGCGTTTCGAAACTGTTAACTAATCTATGCTAGATTGCTATTAAATTCCCCGTTGATAGCAATTCACCGTGGAACCAAAACTACAAATAGTATATGCCGGAGCAGTATCATCGAAACTTCTAAAAGTGTTTGACGGGCTTAGGCAAGCCGATTTCTTGAAATAAATTAACGAATATAAAGAAAGTCGAGAATGCAGTTTTCAGCATTCCGTGATTACGGGCCTATATAAATTGAAAAGTTCAATGAACTAAATCGAAAACTGTTATTTTATAGAGAAATATTAAAAAAAAATTGTTTAACAGTTGTTTATATTGATACTTTGCATTCTCACTTAATGATCTAGTTGATCAAAATACATACAAGTACCAAATATTTTAGATATGAAAACAATTTCATAAAGTACGATAATTAGGATTTTGATCTTTAACAAGGAGGAAGGTTTTGATATGGTATACAATATTTCAAATACATCCAAAACTTGACTATAAAGTTTATAGTTTAGTTTTGTCCCATGCTAAAACAAAACGAATTATTTGTAGTCCTAGTATTTTCTATTACCAACTTGCAATCTAAAACAAAATGGAAAGTTTTTGTAACAAAAAAATTATGCTATATAAAAAATAAAAACCAAGTGATTTTTCTCGTTTTCTTTATATTTGACTAATAGGAAAAAAAACCTTATCAAAACTTCCACGATAAAGTCACAAAAAACCGCAAGTTCGATATCTCCATCTTACGTTCTTAGATCAGCAGGGAGCAATGTTTACCTTTACTCGGCGTCTGGTTGTCGAAAAACACGATTGTCGAAGCCCTAATCCCGGAAAACCGGAATCATAATTAGGTGAGACATCCAGGACGCAAACCTGATACGGCCGAGGAAATGGGCTGACGACACGCGATCCCAAGCCGCCAACTAATCTAAAATAGATGCTCTGCCGCTTTATCGTCGCCACTTTAACGAAACACCTCAAAAATTGAGTGTCGCTAATGGACAAAAATATATCAAGCAATTCCTTCTGTCTGCTCTAAAATCGATCGCTCTTAAGTTGTTTCTAACGCCCCCTTTTTCCGATAACCTTTTCTTTTCGGGCTTGGATGTAATTTATTCTTCTGCTTGGGACTATATATTTTATTCTGTAAGACGGAAGAGCAAAAAACAGCTTTAGATAGAGCAATTAAAGGTCTGTAGACAGAAACAGTGTAAGTATAATTTTTAGTTTAATTTTTAATGTTATAGTTGTTTATATTAACAAATTAATGTCTAACTTGTAAGGTAATATAGCAACGTTCTAATAAAAAATCGAGAAAAACTTAAACAAGTCGATGATAATAAACCAGATCAGTTATGTCGAATGTTGATTAAAAAACCAAACTAACGTTGCTACAAAGGATGCGCCAAATACCAGGGCGCAAAAATGTGCAGTAACTGTTGTTTTTTGGAATCATATCTGCATAGTGGTGCCTTCCTTTACTCGGAAAAATTAAAAAAATGAAGAGGTAAACATGGAGGAAATAACTGTTGTAATATTTCACATGAAATTTGGCAAAACTGCTCCTGAAACCCATAATCTAATATATTTTATATATTAATGTAAATATATAGGCTGAAACGATATATATTAATATTTATATACGCAAAAAGAACAAAAATTAAAATTTAGGACCTGCAGTAAACAAGATTGCCGAATGATAACATCTTAACATTTTGGAAACTACGGATTGTTTAAAAGTGGAACAAATAAAAGAATCCTTAAAAACACACCACATCTGGGAGTAGCGTTCACAATATCACAAGACATTCTTGGTTCTGTTATTGATCTCTTTAAAATATGTAAATAAACTTTACACAATAATTAATACACATATATACAGAAACACAACACCAGAAATTTCAATAAAACTTTTAAAACGAAATGAAATTTAGTTTAGTTTTTTGGAAGTTCAAGAAGGAAAATGAGCCCCTGGCACTTAATAATCCAGAAAATTTCAGAGATTACTACATATTTCAATAAACTTCTCAATAGATCGGAACACACACAATCTATGAACTTGATATTTTATTACTTGTGCCAAATATATAGTTCGGTGAATAAAAGAGTATATTCACGTCATCTAAATTTATGACGTCAAAACATCGCAATGTTGCCGCATCAACTTTAAGTTTTAGTTCATTTTGGCTTTAAGTAATTTGAAATTTATTAAAACAAGTAAAGCCAAAACAACGCTGGCAAACGTTTATAACCTGTAATTAATATCACTAATATTTTAGAGCATTTTGCAGAGCTTTGAAAACAACATGTTCTAAAGTACCGGAAAGCAGTGTGTCTCTTTTAAACTAAAATAAAATGAGAAGAAAAATATTGTCTGATTTTTAAACTAATTTACAAATTGCCGTAGGCAATATATTAAATATATTAGTGACGTGAATTTAGTGTTATTTTGAATAGAGTATACCCTATTTCTATTGTATGTATATATATATATATATATATATATATATATATATATATATATATATATATATATATATATAATGAAATACTAGTAGATATATTACCACATTATAAATTAAGGCTTATAAAAAAAATGTAAACCGATTTAGGTAATGCATTTGTATCAATTTTTTTTGTTTTTCGAAATGGTGGTTAGATATAGCATACTCTAGTATAGAAAAAATTTGAGGTATTAAATATTAACAAGATTTACTATTAGTATATAGATAAAAAAACTAGAACAGATTGCGATTGATATTTTTGAATGTATAATAAATGAGATTTATATAAAACTGTATAATTACTGATACTTTTATATCTAATTCCTACACCGTACTTACCGAAATTCCCAGGAATTGTGTAGAATTAATCGCTGAATAAATATCATCAGCGATTTCCTTATTGTTGTAATTGAAATCCTTCAAACTCTTCCCGTACTTATGAAGGCGATCCATTGTCTTGTTGAAAGCTGAAAAACGAAACGTTAATCACGCCTGGCCTCTCTTCTATTCGCTCTTCAAACAGATAAACGCCCTTCTCACTCCGTCCATTCCCAAAAAGATCCCCTGATTTTACCGTCAAACTTTTATCTTGTCATTTTGCACAGAAAATTGTTTTCAATTGTACCGCCCATATTCATTTGCGAAAATTTGTTTGCTCCCAAATTAAATTTCGACAGCTTACGTTATCTTTGCTCCCTAGTGATGAAATGTTAAAAGAGAATCGGCGTTCATGGCGAAAAGGCCAATGTTTTCTTAAATATGCTGTATTCTTTTTCTTTAGATTTTTTAATTAAAATAACGGGTAGTAAAAATAACAATAAACTATGGAAAGAAGTTTTACCCATAATATAATCTTCCAGTTAAGAAATAATATATTAGGTACTTGCATGTATTCTGGTATGTTTTTTTTTACTTTAGAAATTTAGGTATTGATTGAGAAAAGTTGATATAATATATATTAATTAAAATAGTTTTGATTTTCGTTGTTATTTCGAAACCGTGTGTTTGCTGAACCAAACTGCATCGAACTGCGCAAGTAAAAACCAGAAGGAGCTATATCTGGTAAGTACGCTGGGTGCGAAAGAAATTCTCACTCAAGTTACAAATTTTCATATAAGAGGACGATTTTGCCTCTATTACTTGTTATTATTAGTAGGCATCTGCAGTAACAGCTTAATTCGGTTTTAGCAAGTCGTAACATAATACATTTTACCTACTCACCATATGCCAACCAAGACTTTGTGGCCAGAATATTCAATTTCTGCGCTAATGTGGATATCTCTTCGAAACTATTCCATGGCTTTTTGCACTACAGAAAATTCTACTTTTTGTTTGACAAGCAGTGAAACTGCGATGTTGAAAGCAGTAGCTACTTTTCCTCCTTATCGATCATTGTAATCTCAAGTAAACGTTTGAAGACAGTTGAATTCAACTACTAAATTGTCTGCCGAAATTTCTTCGAGAGTTTGAGCTGGGTTTCTGACCAATAAGTCTTGCAATACATCTTCGTCGAACTTTACTTTGTATTTTTTTGTAATTTTGTTCTTTCTCTTTCATCAAAGCATTCAATTTGCCAAGATCTTTTCGGTTAGATGAAGCACGATAATTTCACTAAATTAAAACATAAAAGTAACGTCGAAATGAACAAAATAATACTAAATGGAAAACTGTTGTTTGGAACTTAACTGCTTGAAGCTATTTACATTGATACTTTGCACTTTGCCCAATAGATATCACTGATCAAAATACATCAGAAGTACCTCGTAATATATTACAACATGAAAATAATACTTAAATCAGTTTTTAAACAAATTATTTGAAAAGATATTTAGCTCAATAAGAAAAAATAATTTTTTTTCCATAAATATGATTTTCTTGGATTCTTTTGTACTTAATATTACAAGGTTAGAAGAAGTTGTGCCGAAATACGTTTTCTATGATGACTATTGTATCTTTGTTCGATAAATATTGTTTCTACGCTTGTAGTTTTTGAGAGAGCGTAGTTAGAAATCGCTAGCAGCCAAAATCTTATAAAAATGGCATATTGGAATAGGTTTAAAGAAAATATATTATCGAAAATAACAAAATTAGCGCTGGAAACTATCAATTGAAAACAGTCCGTAGTCGGAAAATATTACAATCGTTCGATAATGAAAAAGTATTCGAATGCAAGTAGTAACATCATTTGATATAACTGAATGACAAATTTGATTTATAAGTTAGCAAACAGTAGTATAAAAATATATTTATATTTTTGGGTTACCTTACATTTGTTAGAAAGGAATGGATAATGGATGTTTTTATCGTATTTTAATAATATTGACGAAGTAATGATAATATAATAAGAAATAGGTAATGTAATAAAAATAAGAAACTAACAATATTCTTTCAAAATTAAGTTGAAAGATTCGATGAAAAAAATTTAACATTCAAAAGATTTGAAGAAATATCAAGAATCGGTAATAAAGGAGCTTTTACCTAATAGTTACCACGATAAGCTTATAAGCGTCAAAGTAAAATATGAAATTTATATAATTTATATGTTTATACGATAAGTTCTGTCGTAAAAGTAGCAAGGCGTGGTTCTTACCTAGAGCGACCGACCAAACGGCATCATAAGCCAGCGGAGCTTCTTGGTATCCCTCGGGGTATCTCTGATTTTCGATGTCGTATCCTTCTTTACGGAGAAAGTCATTCAATCGTAGGCGAAAATCCTCTGACGTCATTCCTGATATAGTGCGTTCATTTTTGTTCTGGTTCCACATCAAGGCCTCCGTGGTTAAATGTCCTGCAAGATATAATAAATTATTTATGCCCATATATTTGTCATTTATATTTATTCATATATTTACATCAATGAGTTATTAAAAGTTTAGTTTCAATATATTTTATTTAAATTCTGGAACTAAATACTTAGATAAAGTTAATTCTTTACTAGTTGATTTATCTATATAAGATTATTATAGAAAACAATCCATTGATCAGGCGATCATGAACTATTACAATCCTGAATTGAATTACGAAAGTTTGCACCATGTATTGTTTTACTTTTAATACATGTTGGGTATAAGCTTGACATTGATAAATTTTATATCGCAAACCTCTACTGTAAGAAATTGATCTTTATTATTGAATAAGGTTGAAGCAATTATTGAATTATTTTTTCATTCTGGAGGGCATAGTGTTTTCATTCTACAGATTGCGTAAACATACATAACTGATATATTTGGAGCTCTGCTAGTCTAAGAATATTGAAACCTGTTTCCAGCATAGACTTCTTCGTGTAGGTATTGGAATGGTGGCCTTATTCAAAATGAAAATATTAACAGCGTTAATGTGAACTGCATTATAAGGGCATCTTATATTTGACAAATTAGAAAATTTAATTTAAAACTTCTTAGATCCCAACCTGATAGAAAAGTGTACGACAGTAGCAGTGAGATTATGGTCTGCAACTGTTGAATTTGCAATCAGCTCTTTCATTGACCAGCGCTCAGCTGCTATCTGTTAACAGTAGCTACTCTGAGGGACGTCCAGCCGGTCATCATAAACTATATTTTGCTTACTGCCCTCAAGTCTCATGTTCTAATGATTCAGACAGCATTGTATCTCTTTGTAACTAGAATAAAATGAGACGGAAAATCCGCTGCGGGTTTAAAACGTATGCTATATTTTTACCAACTGCAATTAGCCATATTATTCGACGTTATTTATAACGCACATTGGCTATGTTGTTCGGGCTACATATCTCTTTGTTATCATGCCCTTTTAAGAATTCATACCTAACACATACGACCAAGAGATAACGGCAATAGTACTTGTGACGGTCAAAATCTCTGAAATTATATTTAAAAGTACAATGATGTATATTAAAACCATTTTATTCTTGACAATGCCGTAAAAAATCAATTTCTATTTACGAGTGTATATTTAAAAATAATAACAATGCTTTTTGAAATGTTAATAAATGATTTTAGCGCTGCCGAAACGCGGACAAACATAAAATATAAAATTCCGTTTTAGTTATTAAAGTTGGGCTGTTCGTTAGGGGTCCGCTTCGGATTTTTCCGTCGTAAAAATAAAATTGAAAAACAGGGTTTTACGAGCCGACATTTCCTATGGAAAAGAATGCCGGAACAAACGCGCAAATGTACAGGCAGTCCGAAGAACACACTCTGTCATTATTATTTAAAAGATTCCTTCAAGATCGGAGCGCAACATCCAAATCGGAACAAAAAAAACCTATTATTCCTCTGTTTAAATTATTCTGGTGTTATATTTCAATGATCGAAGTTGATGTAACTTAAATTCAACTCATATTTGAATTTTACTTTATCTATAATCTATACAGAAAATACTATCAGATTCATTTATTAGGCGTATATATTAATTTTAAAGGATTTAAAACAGATGGTGTCCTGTGTTTTAACCAACTTCTGAAGCCTCACTTACAGGTTTCACTTTGCAGTATATCATTTCGCCATCATGTGATCAAAAAATATATTCACTGTGTTAAAAATGTCTGGATTTATACCGAGTAAATTGCATAAGGTCTGAAATGATATCGACTGAAATCGACTATTGTCTGTTTAGTAATTGACTACTTTTTACTATCGACTACTTCAGTCGACTATTTTCGGTCCTATTTTCGGTCCAACTACTTTCATTCATGACTAGTTTATTCAATTGTTTTTAAAATTATACTTTTTCCCTCCTAACCTCAACCTCGAAAATAAAGTGCCGATTTGTTTTGTTTGTAATATGATGAAGCAACAATCAAACAAATTAATATAGCAGCATTTAGTAACTCTCTTTTTGATTGATAAATAATAAATTATTTTGACTGCATTTATGTTATTTTGGCATCAATTAGGTAATTTTTGAGTGACATTTTTGATTTTATACGTTTATAATTAAGCTTATAATTTGTTTTGTTGAAGTTAAAACTAATAGTAACCATAAAATACTCTTTATTAACGATAAATAAGATAACAATTTTAGTTAAAAAGAATGTGGTAGTTAAATAGTCGATAAAGATTGATTGAGAAAGTATGAGAGCAATATTAATGGCCATTCATCCTTACAATCAAATCATATACACAAAATAAAAAAAATAAGTTCTTAATGAAAAAAGTTTGAAACTGACGAAATGGCGATCAATTACAATAATTCAAAGCGAACAAAATCATAAAAACTTTTTTATGCCTCAATGTCAATGGAAAAGCCGAATATCCATGGCTACAAGCCAATGTTCTATATTTGATGGGATCAGCTTGGTGTAGTATTATTTGATGGTTTGATTATTTTTTAGGTTTAAGTGTGTTCCTTATCATTACTGAACTCCCGTTAGAGTTAAAGGTAATCTAAAAATAGGTTTTAGGCATAGCCGACGTTTGACTTTCACAGAGTAAATACGTGTCCGGAGAGACAGTCAGTGAAACAAAACAAAAGTGTAATATCTGTGTCACAAATGCGATTTAAAAAAAAAGTCTAACAATAATATTTTAAAGACTGTTGAAAAAGTGAAACTGCGATCAGAAAAAAGGTCAGTACAGTAGAAAATAAATGCAAAATGTAATAAAAATAATAATATTATTTCAACAATACGTAAAAGAAACACGGAGAAGAAGACTGCGCAAAAAAAAACAGATAAAATGAAAATCGACATCAGGCGTACCAGATATTACAGTTTTGAATCTAGAGAACACAACTAGAACCCAGAAAGAACAGGTACTCTACAATGCGTGGATGAATGAAAAGTCTGCGTGGAAGACCCTTCAAATTGTATTAGCCAATATGCATAAACAAATAAATGCCTTCCAGCTACAACTAAATATGCAAAGATCTGAGGGCAAGGACAAAACAACGATAGGTCACCAAGCCACCAAAAGCAGTCCAATTCTAACATATGAAACATATGAAGAAGAATTGCCGAAGTAGGCTGGATAAAGGTAAAAAAAAAGAAAAACAAATAATTCCCCATGGTTATCACCGCAACAATTAGAATGCCCAGGCCACCCCCATTTATCATAAGAAATATTACCGAATTTGACTTGCTTTACGAAACATTGAGGTCCAACTATATAGCATTCAAAGCAACGGTTCTAAACAATGGCCAAATAAAATTTAACGCCGAATATCGTACTATATTCACGAAAATAATAGATTGTCTAGAGTTGCTGAAACTGCAATGGCACTCTTATCAAGACAAACTAACCAGAGACATCAAAGTTATGGCAAGAGTTATAACAAAATTAATGGTGAAATGACTTATGTCCAAAATATCAGTCAAAATAACCAAAGAGACACAAAGGAAGATGAAGCAACCACGAACGAATTGATCGAATATTATCCTTAAAGAATTGAAAAACATTAGGCCTGTGGCCTCAAAAACCCGAAATACTATCATTCCATATAGCAACAACGCTAAATATCGCAAAATGAATCTTAATACAAAACTTCGCTGGAAGGAAGATATACAGAAGAAAAGAAAAGAACTGGAATTGAAATATGGGAAAATGTACTGGCTAATTGGAAGAAAATCACAATTATCAGTACATAATAAATTACTACTATATAAGCAAATACTGAAACCTATATGGACATATGGAGTTCAATTATGGGGATGTTCTGCAAAAAGTAACATAAATAAAATAAAATTTTTTCAGAACAAAGTCCTGTGAGGTATTGTGGGCGCACCCAAATACTATAGCATCATCGAGACCTTTAGATACCCATAGTCAGCCAAGAAATCAAGAGAATTGCATGAGGAAACAATTTTCATGAGAATATTGAAATATTGCAGCTTTTGGACACCACCAGAATAGGAAACACTCTAGGACTCAAA
Source organism: Rhynchophorus ferrugineus (assembly GCF_030347505.1). NCBI lineage: Eukaryota > Metazoa > Arthropoda > Insecta > Coleoptera > Curculionidae > Rhynchophorus > Rhynchophorus ferrugineus. The sequence continues at coordinate 52,768,796 of NW_027472581.1, read as the reverse complement.
AGGATCACACCTTGTAATTTTGTGTAGTATTGTGTAGTGCGGTGCATATATTAAAAATTCAGCAGTGACATGTATAAGCATTATTTCACCAGATACTGAGATGGGGCCGATGGGTCCTCCTAATTATATACCTAGATTTAAGTTATCATAAAGGCAAATTGTAGGTTAGACGGAAACGGCTAGTAACAATGTATTAATTAAATAATAAAAAAGAGACCAACCTTATTAAGCTGGAAACATTCGAATGGTTGGAGCAAAAATCGTCTTCTAGGGACTAGCTACTACATAAAACCAGTTGTAATGTAATGTAACCCAGACTGTTAGTGGTAAAATATACCTTGTAATTTACTTTCTTCACTTTTTTTTTATTAAAAATTCCTATTATTAGAATAACTAACGTTTATTAATTTTATTATTAACAAAGCCAAGAAGATGTACTAAGTTAGTTTGTCACTCTATCAAAAGTGCGACTAATCACTCCGTGTGATCGAGCTGATGACCAGTGAAATGCGGAAATTGATACTGGTTCTATTGGTATATTTCATTCAAGAGTGACTGGAGATGAAGCAGGTGAGTTTAGACGAGTTCGTTGTGGAGCATTCACCAATGTAACAGTTGTTTTCAAATGATGTCATCTAGCGAAACACATATTGTTGACAATTTTATGATTCCCCTATGACCTTAGTTAAGAAAACCTTAAACAATTGTAGGTTCAAAGATAAGTTTATCACTTACTAGAAGCGCTGTTACCGCTATCAGATCAATTATAAGAAACGTATTGGATTGGCAATCCGGATAGGGAAATTGATGGAAATTGTCTTCACGATTCAACAGTGAGGCGATCTGTAGTTCAATAATTACAATTTTCACTTCATTGGGCCTTCATTAGACCAACGAATTAGTCAAAATGTTCTAAATATGTTATAAATATAATGGTCGAATGCCATCTAGTGGTCATAATATTATCATTAGATCTGAAAATGAACCTACCGGTCAGCCGGCGAGAGGCTTCGATTCATCGATAATTGACGAAGTTAGTTGATAGTAACGAAGATAGGTAGAAGAGCTATAGGTGATACGAAGTTCGCCGGGTCATCTAGTATACTGATTTCAACATTTATTGTCTTGTTTTGTGGAAAACTACTTTGGAATCTTAACAATTGATTAATAGACGTTACTTAAATTTAATGGGTACATTTTATAAACCGTAAAATCACATTGTATATTGTTTTGGAATTTGAAATTTATGGAAAATTCAAACCATATGTGAATTAAATGAATAACGCTTGTAAGTGATGAAAAATGAAAAACAGAAACAAAGAGCTCGTGAAGTTCTAACAAAAGTCTGTAACTTTTTCGTATCCTTCAACAAATATTCAAAGAGAGTTAAAAGTTGTTTAAAAAATAAAACTGAATGAAACTGAGAAACACGTTTTGAAATTTGCATAAATTTTTCTGGAATGCAAGTATTACTACAAAACAATGAAACAAATATGTCAATGTCAATAGATATATAGAGACAATATAATAGGTTTCTTTTGTCGCTTTTATAAAAAAATGTTATACATATATTTTTATTGAAAGCTAAGATTATATTATTTTTACAGTTATTTGTATTTTTAAAATTCTTCTATACTAAAATATTCTGTATTTCAAGCTTTCCATTATATGAATAAATAAAGAACTGAGACATGAAAAATAAAGAGCAGCCGACTGCTTCATTGGCCAGCTGCCATTAAGAAACCATTATTATTCTTAATTAGTTTTTGTCAAAAATCCATAAACTTCGCAGGATAGCATATAGCGTTATCTGACTACGGTAGAGAGACTGAAAGGGAGGGAGATGTAAGGGTATAAAGCCTCCGGGGTCATATTACATTCATAATATATCGTCTCCACATCCGCTGACAAGGGTTCTAAATGTAAAATGTTGGAGCATCGTATCCTGGACTGAAGTGTTTTAAATTTAATTGCGGTGCATACATACATAGTTTCGCGATGTGGTAGAATAATAATTAACGGGGCAAGGAATAAGCACGGTATGAATAATCTCAACCAAATATAAAATGTTGTCTTGTATATGCAAAATATAGTTCAAGTACTTATTATTAACATATTATCGGTCATAAAACTGTACATTATTTTTATTAATTCTAAGGTAATATTAATAGTTGAAAACTAATAATTATTAATAAGTGATATGAGATATGGTTATTACGAACCTTGCTATATCTGTACAGCAATAATTGTTTTGTATAAATAATAGAAAGGTCGCTCTTGAATGAAACAACCTTGAGTTAATATAAACATGTATATAAGTAGTATGCTAAGATCAAAGTTTTTCCCACTTTAAGAACATTGCATACACGATTAGGAACAGTTAAAGTTCATACGGAGAAGAGCTGCATAGAGCTAAATTTATATATATATATATATATATATATGTACTACAAATATATAAAATTACATAACATAAAAGCACACATAAATAGACAACCACCTACATCTGTAAATTTGGTTCCTAGGCGACGCCTATTTATTCGGTATGTTGATACAAGGCCTAGTGCCCTAATATTTATATTCACTGTTTTGTCGGATATAATATTGTCAAAGTGTAATTTTTTAATTAATAGTAATAAGCAAATTTTAGGTAATAAGTATGAGTGAAACCACTATTAAATTATTTTGCTTTAAATTAAGCAACCCTGTTTAATTTTCAACATAATTTCAGCTTTAGTATTATGATAAGTATGTGTAAATGTTAAGGAATCATGCCAATAAAATAATTCATACCAAAAAATCACGGCAAAATAATGCAAATAAAAGCTGTTGGGCTATTTCAGTTGTTTTCTTAACTTTTAGATTAACAGTAGATCAAGACAAACAACACAAGCAAAATATAAAGATTGGTTACATGCTCACATAAAAGACCAAACTTAAAAAAATGCACTAGTTATTACTCTTTTAAATAAAAGACATTGTTCAGTTAATGGATTATTTCATTAATAAAAATGTAATATAAAGGACCTTTCATTTAATTTTCTGTTTTAAAATAAGAAATAAAAATATTTAATATTAACACCTCTTGTAATTGATTTATCTTTAATTAATCTTGTGATTATAATTAATTACCTCTTTAAATTTAAATCTACATTTATAATGTAAAAATATTGTTATATATGTTTTAATAATGTTATTATAAAGTCTCGCTTTTATCAAATTGAGTTTATTTGGATTAAAATTATTGTTTATCCTGGACTTCGAACCACAGTTCTCGGTGTTAAGCATACCGACTGGCCAGAGACTACCTCACAAGACATCCTGTCTAATCAAGACTTGTTACTAGCGAGGCGTGGATGTCTATTTCCTGTCGGGTTAGAGACATTTACTATTACAATCGCAAATAAAAAGTACATCCATGGCTTGCAAGATTCCAACCCACGACCATTACAGTAATAGGAGGACCGTCTATTAATATTTCTTAACTTAACTAGCTAATAAATAATCATGAACATAATACTACATTTCAGTTGAATTTATTTATTAGTTCGATAATGTGTGATGAAGAGACTAAGCACTTAATAGGTCCCAGGCCTAACTAATTAAATAATAAAATATTTAGGAAAAAAAATATATTAATTGTATTCATCGATATTTTCTTCCTCAAAAGTGATAAAATTAGTCTCGGGTTCCTGAAATTGTTCTCTATTTCCTTCAAAATTAGCGTAATTCAGTTTTACGGTTGTTCAGCGACTCTTTTATCGAAATTTTCTATGATTATTTTGCATAAATCATGCTGAATTTCGTCGAGGAAGAGATCCTCAATATACAAGCGTTTGTCTGCTTCTTGGTTTAGACATTTGGCTTCAAATAGTACCATAAATAATCTTAAAATCTCATAATATTGTGAGCCAATTCTGACTGCTAAAACGATATGGTGTTTGTTCGAAAGTTGACAAGTATCTCAAATGCACACATTTTGCGATTGACAAAGCCTTGAAGGCTGCCAAGAAGCTCTATTTTTATTGATATTTATGACTAAATTGTTTCTTTGACAATTCTAATTTAGCGTAAATTTGTCGACATCCAGTTTTAATATCTGCTTTGTTTCGTATATTAATGTACTTGTATTATGATTTTCTGCATTAATGCTTATTTGAGTTTTGATTAACTGATATCAAATGAAATATGTTGGGATTGAAATCACGTGGAAGTTTATTGTTTCAGAAAATTGAATAAAGCAATATAACAACGATACTTTTTAGTACAATTTTCGACGCAGTCTTGATACTTTATCTTTTATCGTCTGTTATTAATTAGCTAGATTAATCCATGACATATTATATCAGAAATATATTTTTAAAGTTAGTTTTAATTTAATATAATCAATAATATATTTTAATGGTATATATTTAAAATTTCCGTAATATTAGTTAGTATTTATTATAGACTATTTTATTCAGTTCGATTGTATTTAAAATACTGTGTAAATATTGTTTCAGTTTATGTGGGTTGTAGAGTTAACCTTTAAACCTATATATTTTATGACCTTTAATGCAACGTAATTGATTCGTGAAATTCATAATTAATTATCTCCACTAATCAATGAGATATCAACTGTAATACAATAATTACTTAATTAAATGTATATTATTGAAATCTAATATCAATATTTCTGTGAGTTCGAATAGTTGACATTTTAAAAGGAAACTAATTTATACTCAGTCTTATTTTAATACGATAAATATATATATTTTTATAATTTAAATATACATAATTTTTTATCGTATATATATATATATATATATATATATATATATATATATATATATGTTTAATATATCCGGAATACTATATCAGATAATATTGGGAGAAATGTGAATAACGTAATTGATTTCAATATATTTGAAAATATATTTTCACGTGTTTTTAAATATTTCAATTCCAGTTTTGTGTAGTAGAAAACAACAATTTTACTCAACAGCTAATCTATATTCATAACAAAATATATTTAGCTAATTTCAAGTGAAGAATATCGGATCTAGTGGGAAACTATAATAAATTACGGGTGCTGGGAACTATTGACTGAAATCGATTATCGACTTTTTAGTAATTAACTACTTTTTACTATCGACTGTTTCAGTCGCTATTTTTGGTCCGACTGGTTTCGTTACTATTTACTATCGACTGTTTCAGTCGTGTACTTTTAGTTACTATTTTTGGTTCTATTAAGTACATTCGACTGATTTTTAACGTTCTGGCTCTGTCGTCCTAGCTGCGACCTTAACAAAAATGTACCCAATTTACGCTTACATATATTTATTTGTAATTTATGATTTTTTTGGTAGTTTTCTTATAAATAACAATATATTGTATATTAATATTATAGCATTTGGTTACAATATTTTTCAAGATTGTTAATGTAAAAGGGTAAAAATATTAAAATTGTGAATGATAAATAGTAAAACACGTTTGAATGTTTTTATGGTAATAATAGGTAATATTTGAATTACTCTCTCGATTTTCCTTAAAAAATATTTCCGTTTAGTAATAAATAAAGCATTTATATCATTTCATTCCGATCTTTTTTAATTATGTCATGGATTAGTTTTTTCCTATGATTAGGTTATATGTTTAATATTTTTATAGTATTTATGGTTATTCTACATTTTTAGTTTTTTGATTTTGTTTAATTTCTATTGTGCATATTCCTTATAGTATATTATTTAAAAATAGCATTTAATACATTAAAATACAATAAAATATTTCTGGGGTATTATTCCATTTCATAAAAAATTTCCATTACTTTTTACAGATCGACATAACATTGAAATATTAAAGTAATTCTACTTCATTTAAAATTAAATTATTGCATGTTATGTATTATTGTTATAATAGTATTCATTAATTGTTTTTCCTTTTCTTTTTTAAAGTTAGTTCGAAGGAATTTATATATCTCCCTCTCGCTTATACTATCGTTAGAAAATATAACCACATATAAAATTAACTGCCCCAAGCAATTATCTCCGTCCTTTCCTCTCTCACAATTTATACAGGAAAGGATTCCTACATGTAGGTGTGTAGGTATAGTAAGTACTATACTACCTGCATCTTCGTCTGACATCACGAATTGAAAAAAACAGTTAAACCGTGCATTTGACTGGAAATAGTAATTACTATTTTCAGTCGCTAGTTTATTGACTATCGACTGTTTTGCGCCTATCAATTGTTTCGACCGTTTTCAGTCGACAGTTCCCAACGCTAATCTCAATATGCAATACCGTAAATATAAAAAAAGTTTTAATATGTATAGAATATGAGAATTAAAACAAGGATATATATTAATTTTTATTATTTTAAATGTTGCTTTTTATATATCTACCACTTACATATTTTTTTTTATTACTCTTCATGAGTCCACAATCTGCCCTATTGGCAATAAGTATTTCTTCTGTTTATATTATATATACATGGCATGTAGAAAATCACTTCATTAAGCAATCTTCTGTATAAAATATTATCTTAATTAATTAGTCCTATTCTAATGCTTATTCTAAACTCTACATATGTCCAGTAATGAGATCAGGTGGTGTTAAACGTTTTAGGCTACGCACTTCACTATCACGTCGCATATTTAGCTGGTTAGCGAGTACATTGGGATGCACTGACACGCTTTCGAAGTACTTCACACAAACACGTTGGATTAAACTCGTTATAGGTTCTAGAGGAATATCGCGTTGTATCGCTTTATTTGAAATATAGTACGGAGCATCAACAATGGCACGCAACACCTTATTTTGGAACCGTTGAATGATGGATATATTAGACTTGCTAGCGGTACCCCATAGTTGAATTCCATATGTCCAAATGGGCTTGAGTATAGACTCATACAGCAATACCTTGTTATCTAATGATAACTTGGATTTGCGCCCAATGAGCCAATACATTTGATATAATTTTAGTCCTAGTTGTTTCCGTTTAGAGAGTATGTGCTTCTTCCAGGTTAGGCGTCGATCTAAATGCATACCAAGATATTTAACATGCTCTGCTTGGGGGAGTTGACGATGATTGATATTTACTGGTGGACATGTTCTTCGACGCAGGGTAAACGTTATATGCGTGGATTTTGATTCATTGGCTTTAATGCGCCATGTCTTCAAACTGTATTTTCTGTATACGGCTGATCTGCCCACCACAAAAATAACTACTGTGGCAACATATGCAGACGATACAGCAATCTTAGCATCCCATGAAGATCCAGTCACAGCATCAATAAACCTACAAACCCACCTGGAGCAAATACAATTATGGTTGAAGACTTACATATAACATGATTCTTATTTTATATTAACACATTATATTTTATACGTACATAGGTACTATGAAATATTTAATGTAATTATTATATTTAGCTCTTGAAATTTTGGTAGTGTGTAGTAAATTTATTTAAAAAAATGGAGCGGGATCAATTGCTATTAACTGCAAGGGTATGTAATGCAATGTACAACAAATGCTAATTCATACCCTAGCAGTTAATGGCAATTGATCCCGCTCCATTTTTTTAAATAAATTTATTACACACTACCAAAATAAAAAAGTTTGTTTACACATAAGTATAGACATCAACATCGAGTACTACTCAATTTTTTTACGGATAACAGACAAGCTCCCTCATTAGATTAAGAGTCGCATGAAAACAAATAGTGCGTGATGTGCTGGATTAGAGGAGGCCAACAAACGGTAGGTTCACATTTAAATATAGAAAATAAACTTTAATATATGGCGGTGATAATATTATAGCTCGGAAGTGTATCTTTAGCTATGAAGTTGAACCTATACTAAAAGTATTTTAGATCGTTTGAAGTGCCTTGATATAAGTACAACATTCTATTAAGGATAAGTTTCCTTTATGTTTAAAATAATTTAAGTTAGTTTAGACATTTCAACATGACAATGACTACAAACATATAGTCAAAGCAATAAAATAACTTTTTACACGGGATATTATAGAAATTGAATAATACAGGATTATAAAGCTGAGAATTGTATTCCGTCGAAATGAATAGGAATTCCGTAAACAAAATAGAGCTAATGAATTTACAATAAACTTATTTAAAGCTTGCATATTAAATTATTTCTAAATTTTCAGTTTAAGTTTTTTTTTTAAGTATCCAGTTGGAAGGTATGGTGTTCTTGTTTATGTTATTGAGATTGAGAATACAGTGCTACTAAAATCTATATAATACAGTCATATTTGAAGAACAAAATTAGTTAGATAGCATTTTAGTGATAGGTTTCTACTTCTTAAGTATTAGTAGAGACAGTAGTTAGAGGCAATATAATATATTTTAAAATGAAGAAAATTGAGATTTTAAAATTGAACATGTGTAACAGGTGTTTCTATATAGATTCTATAGTAACAGGTGAACCTGCACTTTCAACCTCGGGTAGACAAGGATCATATAGACAACATTAAAGAGATCGTGAGGTTAGTTGAATTGCTTTTGTTAAAGGTATAAATTGTGAGGTATCAATTTAAATTAAATGTTTATTGTTATTTGCCAGCAAAAAGTGATATCAATTATATATATGCATATATAGATATACAATCAATTGTGTAGACTATGCTAAAACGACTAACGAACTTGGTTAATGAAAAAGGTTAGCATAACTTCAAAGGACAAAAATTAAAAAATCTGCATTGCAAAATCTAAATATATAGATAGTATTCAACTATATACTTTCAAACAAAAGTTCAAAGTTTCGGAAAAGACAACTCAGATGCATGATATATTATTCAGTTTACTATGTTCCTGCTTCAGGTTTTTATTGTAGCAATTTAGATTTTGGATATTTTTTTAAGTATGGAAATTGTAATATAAAAATACATAGAGACTTTTATTTCTCAATATATTTTATAAATATTCTTTTACGTGCATTAGTTTTTAAGGACATGAAAATTGTAGTATCAAATTAAATGTATATTCATATGAAATGTGTTGAAAACATAATTTAGACACATACTATTTAACGTCTTAATTATTCCTGTATGAGATACATTTTCAGTACATTTAAAAAAAAGTATTTTCCCCAACTAGGGTTTATCTGGACTTGACCTACTGTTTAACGTAGGGTTCAAACCACGGTCCTCGGCATGATAGAGTAATATATAGAGTGTTAATTTAATACAAATAATTTCAGAATTGTTTTGCGTGGTCTCAGCAGAAAGGCGCTGAGAACATCATTTGGCTGAATTTCATTGTTTAGTTTAAAATACCATTACAGGCACCTGTGTTATAAGGGAAGCATTTCATTGGTCGACGATTTCCCTATATTGACCTATCACGTGACTAACCTCTGACGTCACCTTCTACTGACAATATATATATATATATATATATATATATATATATATATATATATATATATATATAAGAAGAATATATATATATACATATATATATATATATATATATATATATATATATATATATATAATGTATATACATAGAAAATAATTAAATGTGTATATAAAAATTGCCTGCAATCTAATTGAAAACATAACATATCTCATAGCAAATATAATCAAAATTGTTTATAGCTATTTCCCTTTTTTATATATTTTTAGTGCTATCAATTCAAATAAGATGTACTAAAATGTCTATCTTATTGTTCACTCATACTGAAAGCAAAGCAGCACAGCACAGGCAAGTTATTATTATTTTTACAATGTTATTGCAAAAATTATGGAATGGATAATTAAAACAGTTAAATATGCCAGAATGGAGAAAACATACCAAAAAGTAATACTATAAAGAACAGCAACAAAAAATTAAAACATTATATATTTCAAAATTATTGCTGTGCTCTTATTATGGTAAAATCGAGGAGTTTAAAAGATAGCTTAGGCTTACAATATAATAAAACAAGCATGATAATCTCTTGTTTATAAAATCAAGCTCACCTTGTTGAAAAAGTTATCTCGGTTAAGGAGCCTTAAGCCAAAATATTAATTATAAGTATCTTGACCAATATATATTTGTTTTAAGTAAATGAACCCCTTCAGAATAATTAAGTTTTAAGTTGATGGCACTTTACAGACAACTTTTTAAAGGTTAACGAAAACTTTTCATGTAATTCATATAATTACATTTACCTTCAATGTAATTTTACCATTGCCTCATTTGGACACATATCGGATTTAGAGTGTGGGTAATATGTTCATAATTTCTTCTGTTATATTGCTGTAAATAATAATATATATGAGCACAAACACTGGATACACAACACTTTTGAGAATGAAGATATATTAAAATCGAATAATAGTGATTATATTTAAGACACAAGAAGGCTAATCGTATTTTATATTATACACACAAAAATATCGTCGTAAACAAACTGAAACAAACAATGGCGTTATAGAAATGAACCAATCAAATGCCTTCGTAGGCCAATTCAAATGAACCAATCAAAAAAGTAGTCTCAGAGCCGCCATTGAATGGACCACGCAAAACATTTCCTCCATTTTTCCTATTTAAGTTAAACCTCTATATTTACTCTATGCTCGGCATTAAGCCTACCGACTCGCGAATGACTTGGATCCCAGAAGACATCCTGGTTACTGGGATCATTTTGCTTGTCTGATTTTGCGACAACCAAGCTGGAATATTTCAAATTAATTATTATATATTTATATATAATCGTATAATTTGTTAAACGTCACTTTTCAAATTAGTGTTCTTTTATGTTTTTAAAATTGTATTTAGTATTCAAATGCTATATATATATATATATATATATATATATATATATATATATATATATATATATATATCATTTATATTGTTATTATTTATGTATCTATTTTTATAATTAGAAATATATTTTTTAATTTGCTGGCTCAAAATATTCGCGTTTTTGGCGCTCTCTGTAGTTCTGAAGAGCATAATAGTATTACAACATTTTATATCGTCTTCTATATGAGACTTATTCTATGTAAGGTGTTGATGGCAATAAAATTACAAAAACCTTTAAAAAGGTCATTGTTACTCCATAGCTACTGAGGTGGCGTCTCGGAACAAATAGATATCAACCATCCTGAAAACGTTGGCTCAATACTGTCACGCGTATCAGTTATATGTATGACCTGTATTTATGACTATATTTGTTATGTTTATATCATCTGAAAGTTTCTCCGTTTTTGACCAATACTGAATTTTGCGACTATTTCATTGAAGGACGATACTTGATATATTATTATTATATAAATATAAAGTTTCGCCCAAAAAAAGTTGTTATACTCCCTATATCGAAAGAAAGTTTTCGGTCAAAATGTTTCCACAATTTCAGTGAAATTTCGTCTACCAAATGGAGTTATTGAACAATTTAACTTTCCGTCTTGTAGAAATAAAATAAAAGGATACAGAAAAGTTCCTTAATTTTGTTACAGAATGTGTTTAATACGAGAAGCTCTTTGATTTATAAATTGAGCCTTAATATATAATAATTGGATAATACATCGAGCGACATGTCATATGTTTCAAATTTATTACGAATATAAAAATGAAATTCGAGTCCCGATCACTTGGGTTCGCTCAATAATAAAATATTTCCTGTTATTTTAAATTTGGAGATTTCTCCTCCACTTATCTTCACTTCCGCCAGAAAATCGATAACGTCCAATATCCCTAGGGCTATAATCGAAGCTTAATTAAAAAGGGGAGCATTATCGCGAGCACAAACACGGCAACAATATTAAATAAACAAATCCTCTTCAAATTTCCGAATATAAAAAAGGTTATATTACGTAGCGGTTCCTTCAGCAGAATTACTAACTTTTCATTTAACGAACAAAAGAAAACATTGCAAAAATAGCCAAATAGTATTTAGGTGTCATGACCTCAGGGCCATATCTAATAATTAATTTGAAAGAGGTTCGACTGTAAAACAGATTTAAAATCAACGCCTGGAAAAGTTTATAATCCTACTCCGCTCTTTGCTTTTAATTTAATTCTGTTACCGTTTTTTTTGGTGGCGAGGAAAAGCGTCCTCTTTTGTCCGGTTATGGTTTTTAATGGGAAAAGAACCGCCTGGATTTAATAAACTTATACAGTTTCAAACCAAAATTCTTTAATCAGACTTTTCACCGCTTTAAATATTTTACAACAAATATAAATGAATTACTTATTTCAAAAGACATGACATAATATTATACATTCTACTTAACTTTGTTTTATAAAGGTACATATTTTGTACATATTTCAATAATGTTCAAACAGTATTTTGTTCTAAGTCTCGAAGAGGAGACGCCCATATCTAGATATAATAAAAATTAATTTTAACAAAAAAAAATTCAACCGACTTCATAAAATAAGTAAGGAACATAGGTTAAAAATAATCAAATTAACTAAATAAACTAAAAAAAGAGCAATAAATTAGACTTATTTTGTTCCTAATTTAATTTTGTGTATATGTCACAGAGTTATATTATTATTTTTGTATTGTTTGAGCTCGGCACCGACTTCAAAGTGATCAGTTGGAAGCAGTTAAAATAATATTGTAAATAGGTAAATGGATAGGTATTAAATTGCGTGTATATAGTTGAGTATATGTATTGTATTGTTAAGTATTGAGTATGTAGTTGAACATAAAATACGTGTAGTACATAATTTAAATTAGGTTTTTGTGTATTTTTATTTAGCTATTACAACGATTATAATGGACATATTTTATTTTTCATTATTTTTAAAAATTTTAGTGAGTTTCTTATTTATTTATTTTTTATATATATTTTAAAGTCTCCTTTTACCAACTATGTATTTATCTGGCCTAAAGTTTAATGTGGGCTCCGAACCGCAGTCCTCAGCATTGAGCCTACCGACTGAAGAGTGACCAACTTTAGAAATCGTCCCAGATGACATCCGGACTTACCCAGCCTCGTTACTGACGTGACTGGGATAATTTTCCTTGTCGGATTTTACACTCCTATCTAGAACATTCACAAATTTTAAACAATCACAAACATAAATTTACCCAGCAGGATTCGAACCACCACTGCGCCACCAAGCCGGTCTTATTTATTTTTTAATATCGGTTCAATGTCTTTGTTAAAAATAATTTATCATTCTCTTTTTTGTGTTAAATATTTAGTCAGTAAATTAGGCAGTTATGTTATTAAGTATTACAATGGATACACCAATTAAAAGTGCAGCCCATATGAGGAAAAATAGGAATAAAGAAACAACAATTTAAAGTAAATAATGCTTCAGGCCCAGGAGTCCGCTAACTACCCTAAAAGATTTAAGAAATGATCTAACCAAATTAGAATATCAACACAGATGTCCCCGTCGGGAATCGAACCCGCGATCACCGGGTGTGAGCTGAACGCTCTAATCGTTACACCGTAGAAGCAGTCGCCTAAAATATTTTTACGACTTTTCATATGATATGGTTTGTGCTTAAAGAGCAAACAAAGGGTTTTGTACTGAACTACTTCAGATTTTCCGTCACATTCGTCATTATCTCAACAACAACATTATACATAATTATCCAATTCTTTTAAATAAAAAATATGTGAATACTTTGTACATGCTTTTTAAATTTGAGGTTTTCCCTCAATTTTGGAGAAATCGGTGAATATACATTAAAAAATATATACAGTCGAACATAAAGCCTGCTCATTTTCTGAAGTCGGTTAAAAACTTACATGATATGTATGGTTATATAAATTAAGGATGGCGAAAAATATGGATATATCCATATTTATATAAAAAAAAACTTTCTGTTTCTGTTTTTGAAGTAGTGTTAAGCTTGAAATTTCTTCGCAATCATTAAAAGTTGTTTTGATGAATACTGGGACTGGAGTCGAAAAACATCGACCCGAAAACCTAGGGTTTTTGAAGGAGTGTATCGAGCTTTTGGGATTTTTTGGAACAGTCATCAAAAGAATTTTGAGTTAACAATTAGGACTGGAGCGAAAAAATATCGATAATGTTTAACAGAAGTATCCATATTTTTTATTACTAGATATATATATATATATATATATATATATATATATATATATATATATATATATATATTTTAAATATGGAAACCACTATATCGGTATATGTCTCTACATCTGACTACCTTAATATCAATACTTGTACCAAATAGTAATTAATCAATATGCTCTTCTTATAGTATCCTACATTTGTTCTAATTCTTCTTCAATTTTTCTATATGTTTTCTAATTTTTTCAAGCTCGTTTGAGCTCGCTCGTAAAAAGCTACAGCTGCTAAGATATGAGATATAAGTAATAATATTTTTTTGTGTGTGATGCCACTTATTATTGCCAACATTCCACAAGGGCGCTGTTCATAGTATTACCTTTCTTAAAATAGTTAATTAAAACATTTTTGGGTAAAATTAATAACAATAGCTTCTGATATATTTAAGTCTCCAATTTAAAGTAAGTACATCAAGTTATACCTTGGCTTAACAATATATATGATATTTTGATGGAACTAATGCCAGTTGTTTCATTAAAACAACTCTAACTTCTACACATAACAATAAGAATTTAGATGGAATGACATATACTTTTAACACCTTTAATCATTTTTAGCTTACTCCAACAAAAGAGAACAAACTACATCAAGCAATGGAAAGGCTCAGAATTTAACAGAAAAGAACAATCTAAAAATTGACTGGCAAATACACACAAATGAAGAGTCTGAGGGAATAATCCCCCAAATGATTCAAAGGTGAGCTTGGATATAGACTTACGTTACTAACGATTTTAATTTGGTTCAGGATTCAGTTTTCTGACCAAGCTGGTTACACATACAATTAAAAAAAATAGATTACAGAAGACAGCAAGTGATTAACTATGCGAACTAAGTCTGATGTAATTTGTAATATAGATAGAAAAAAGCGAAGAGTTTGATGCGTGAAATCATCTAACCGAATCAATCTATAGAATTCAATTTGGGTTGGTACTGGTCAACTAAGTTGTCAAATGTACAAATGTACAATGTATCAATACTACAAAATTCTTAAAAGTATTTGCGGTAATAATTGGAGGTTATAAACCAGCATTTCTCATCAGTTACTTCGAGCAGGAATATATAATAGGGGTCTCTTCTTGCCAATCATCTGCGTTAGAGTTGCTGGGGTTTTCATTTAAAATATTTTTTGGCGTGTTGCAGCTGTACTAAATATTAATATATACAATGCGGCTGAAATCTCTCAAAATAAATAAATATATAATGTTGGATTCATCAAGATTATCTTGATGTCAGCTCTTTTTGCGATCAAATTTATAAAATGTAGAAAAACAATGAGTACGTTTTTCGATATAATCTTAATGTAATACAATTGTTATAGATAAAACTGTTGGTTTTGGAAGTATCCTTAGAAACCTTAGAAATGTGAAGCTCTTTGAGGGATGTAAATCATCCATTTATATGCTGTTAGGAAACATAGGATTTAAATAGCGTAAAGATAACCCACGAAGAGGGTTAATGAAACTTCTAGTGCTTTTAAAAGAACAAAATTATTAAAATAATATAGTAAAATTGAGGATTCAAGATTCGTTATTTAATATATGTATCTAGACAAATAATAGATATTCCAAAATGTAAAATTGATGGATGGAAAAATGTATATGTTAGAATAACATTTGATTAGGTTTTGCTAGTAATTTTTGCAGTTCCGTTCTAGCTCTCGAAGAGAACGGTCGTGTCCGGTCCGCCGAACCTACCTGCGCTTGCGAGAATTACCCGAAACTTTCTCTGAGACGGTCCATCCGTTATCACGTTTCCACCAGTGCCTATGCCAAAAAAGCGTCTGTAAGCGCCGAAAAGGCGCATTTACAGACAAGGCAGTGGCGTCATGTACGTCAGAGCCGATGTCGCCGCCTGACCATTATCCCAGCTTTCCTAATTCTAATGGACCATCTTTCGAAGACAGCCGAGAATTGCCCATAGAAGATTTAAGAAAACAGAATGAAGACCTGCGAAAGCAGATAGCCGAAGTGAAAATGTTCGCTCAAGCACAGGCGGACGCCCTGAACAAGCAGACGGAAAAGCTGGAAAAGAGCGAAAAGGCTTCCGAAGATCTTGAAGGAGAAATCAAAATTCTTACTGCTACAATTACAGACTTCGTGAAGTATCAAAAAGATGCCATGGAAATAAAGACTCCCGCTGCCACAGAAACCCAGACACAAACACCATCTAAACCGGCACAACGGTCAGACCAAACTGAAGACCCAAACGACGGTTTCACCTTGGTGGGAAAAAGCAAGAGAGGGCCCATCACTCCACCTCAGCAAAGCCAGCTACCGAAGGCCGGCAAAAAGGGGAAACAGGCAACTGCTTCCAAATCACAACCCAATCCGGTAGCCAAGCCGGTCATTCAATCTACCTAATTGAAAGCCAAGGCTAACGTACAGCCTTCGATTACAAAATATGCCACCAGACTGGTGCAAAACAAGCCGACATCCAGGACGGTCTCACAGCCACTAACGAAACAATTTACCACAAGACCAACCCAGCCTGTGCAGGTAAGTAGCCAGGCCACTAAACAAATCATAACCTCCACAGCAAAAACAGTGCCAATTGTTTCGGCGACTGTTTCTCAAACTCCCGCAAAGGGAAAAATTCCACTTATAGTGATTGAATGACACGATATGAAGATTACTGAAAACTCACTACCCTGCTCGAGGAAAGGAATTACCCTTACCATTCCTTCTGTCATCCGGAGGAGAGAGCATTCCGGGTAATAATAAGAAACATCCGAGAATAACTCTGCATTGACGAGGTAGGTGAACTTCTTTTTGATCAAGGCTTCTATCTCAAATTTGTGCAAAGATGGAAATTAAAATCAGGGATAGAACTACCAATTGCTCAGGTAGTTGTCCCTCGCGAAGAGCGACAGATCATACATATGACCAAACTCATTACATTACAGTAAACGTCGAGGTCCAGAAGGGAAACGGCCAGCTAATGCAGTGCTTCAATAGCCAGCTTTTCGGACATTCCAGCTCGTATTGCCGAGCCTCCCCACCGTGCGTCAAATGTGCCGGGCATCACGACAATAGATCATGTACCAAAATCCCAGAAGCACCTCTAAAGTGCAGCAATTGCGGAGAAATCCACACCGCAAACTTCACCGGTAGCAGCCGCCGTCCTGCTCCAAGAAAACCAAAAATTCCGGCCGAATCCAGGCCTCCACAAAATTCTGCATGGAGTAACCAAGGTGACAGGAAGCTAGCCCAAAAACTAACCAGCGCCACCCAGCCTGCTCCAACTAATACACCGGACCTTAACTTCCCAATGCAGGCGTTTACTGACCCGCAGGATTTCCTGCAAGTGATCGCCCTGACTCACCAACTTGCTCGTCGTTTCCCAAATGTCGCCGCCTAAGCGGCAATATTTACCTGTTTCTTTAATTTCCAGCAACCTTTTAAAATCTGCTGTTTTACAGTCTACAGCCTTGCCCTGCCAGATGAACCCACCCATCACCCCAGTACAGTTTCTCAAGGCGCAGCAAGAGTCCCTGATTTCTTTTTACTTCAAGACGTAAATCGCCTTTCCGAAGTTCGAGTCCTTGACAAACTAGACTCTGATCACTGTCCGGTCCTTCTCAAAGTCGGATACTGCGCCACCACTCAAGTCCCACTAACAAGATTCAAGATAAAGACCGACTGGAAAAATTACCAATCTCTTGTCCCGAAATCCGGTCCAATTCCGAAAATTAACACACCAGAACAGCTCGAGGAAGCCGTGCTCAAGCTAACTTGTGATATTCAGTCTGCTCTCGAATCTGCCACAGTCAAAATTTCATTACAACCCCAGCAGTGGAAAAACAACCTTCCCGCTTCTCTTAAACGTGAAATTCGCATCAAAAACGGTGCACATTAGCTCGATTCACCCATGATGCTGGAGACAAAAGTGAGGCGGACAGAGCATGCAAGGGGCAAAGGGCCGTCTCGACTTGGCGATGAATGAAATGGAACTCATTTCCCGCGGACCAAAGACTGGATGGCCCCCCTTCCTACTGACGTGTCTCCAAATGTTTCGTGGGGAAGACGCACAATGTCATCCCCCTTGAAGTCAGCGGTTACAGGATATTTCGCAGTAACTGACCAAGAAAAAGTCGAGCTCCTTGCAGAGACCTACGAAGGTCAAATAAAATGCCTCCCACATGCAGAGAACACTAAAGATAAAGATAATGACACTGTCATCAACGAATATAACTCCGTCAAAAGACCAGTAACCCCAGCCTTTCTTCTCAACCACTTCGTGTCTCCAAAGTCTCTACAGCCTATGATCGGCAAACTTCAAACCAAAAAATCTCCAGATTTCGACGGAATATCGATTACCCAGTTAAAAAAGCTCCCGCATAAGCAGCTCGCAGAACTGGCAAACATCATTAACTCCGTCATGAGGCTGCAGCATTTCCCGTCGTCTTGGAAACATGCACATATAGCGGTTATACCCAAGAATGGAGCAAAATAATCTCCATCTGATTACAGGCCTATCAGCCTTCTCAGTGCCATTTCGAAGCTTGCCGAGAGGGCAATACTTTACGCTCTCAACTCTTTTACAAAGAAAAACAATATCGGTTCTCAACTATTTCACAAAAGAAAACAACAACAAGATGAACAATTCGGCTTTCGCGCTCACCTCTCATCGGTCCATCAGGCTACCCGTCTGGCTGTACCCATCCATCACGATCTTGACCAAAGTAAAAAGCTTGGAGCAAAGCCTTCGACAAGGTTTGGCACAACGGATTGATCGCAAAGTGCGTGCGGTTAGGCCTCCCAGAAGACCTAACCGCTCTCATCAAGTCCTATCTCTATGACAGATCTTTCCTGGTCAAGATTAGGAAACCACTTTCCAGTCATAAACAAATCGATGCTGGCTTACCTCAAGGTTCCCCGCTGTCCCCAGCCTTATTTAACTTCTTTATTTCAGAAGTGCCGAGAAAAGAGCGCATTGACGTCGCGTTTTACGCTGACGACATTGCTTTCTTCACTGCCGCCAGGTTCAAGGTGACAATTCATGAACGTTTACAGACGCAGCTCGATCATGCGGTTAAGTGGTTCAAATTCTGGAGGTTGCAAATCAATCCCCTGAAAACCCAGGCCATCATTATCCATAAGAAGCGTTACTCACTGCGCGTCTCACAACTTAAGATCGACACCGCAATAATTCGATGGCTGGATAACGTCACGTACCTAGGTCTCCACTTCGACCAGCGGTTCGGTTGGCATTCCCAAATCCAGAAAGCAATCCAAAAAGCATAGCAAATAGCAAAAGATAGCAAATCTGCTATCTTCTTTGATCTGCCCTTCTAGCAGACTTCCCATCTCCATCATATGCTTATTGTCAATTATTTAATTGCAAATGCTTCAAGTTTGTTACACCCAACCAGGTCAAACGGCTTCAAGTTTTCCAAAATAAGCTCCTCAGGAAAATATTAAACGCTCCATGGTTTGTCAGAAATAATCAAATTTATAAGGAAACTGACACTCCAGAAATCAAGCACTTCATATCTCAATCATTCCACAAACAACAACTCAGCTCAAGTTCTATTGAAAATGCGCTTGTTCGCGAGCTGGTCGACATGCTGGGAGCTTAGCACCGTGTCACCGCTGAACTCCCCCCTTTTCCAGGCTGAAACGGCCTCATCCGTCGCTACAGTCATAACTTTTGCCCCCATACGACAGTATCCAGTTGTGTGTTAACTCAGGTTCGCGAATCAATAGAATCGCCGGGCCATCGTGCCCAAAACGACTGCCCGATCAGCGGGTGCTATATCCCCAAATTTAATGCAATAGCAATAGCGATCCGCACAACTCGGTCAAACTTGTCACTCCAGGGCAAATCTCCTTGACCAGGTATGCGTCATGCATTCCACCGCCTGGTTTTAGGCCAAACAAAAAAAATCTAGTAATTTTTTAAAAATAATTCATTGCATATATATGATGCAGATTTCATTCCTGAAGCATAGTTAGTATTTTCTTCCAAGTTCAACGACGGCTACCGTGGAGGATATGTTTTTGTTCTGGTTTGAAAATCAATTGTTAAAGAATTTGAATGAACCAGAGATCTCAACGTGTGGATCGACAAAGCAATAAGAAATTGTTTTCAAAACGTAAATTAAGTTTACCATGTTGAAGAGTAAAGTACTTTAAATTTTTACCCCGGTAAATATAAGTGAAATTTTTAATTATGTCTTTGTAATTTATTTTTCTATAAATAGGTCTAAAGAATGATACAATATAGGCTGAACATTATGGCCCCAGAATATTAAGGCCTCCTAACAATGTGAATGAATGAAACTTTTAGGATATTGGCTTATGGCTCAATGCTGATAATTACCAAAACATGGTGATATTGATTTATGTCAAATTGTTAAGAACATACGTGAGAATTTGTTTAGAATTCTTACAATTGGAATTAGTATAAGGGATTGGATATTAAATTTCTTGCAGATGATATATTATTACAAATGCAGTGAGTAGGTCACAAGGTCTAGAGGCACTTCATAAAGAAAAATGTACACCGGCAGTGAAATATGGAGTAATACAGTGGTATCAAAATGACTTGAAAAGGAAATGTAAGATGTAAACAAACGAACGTAGAAAGGTAAATATGCTCTCTAAAGAAAGCAGAAAACATTACTTCGATATACAATTGTTAATTAATTAACAAAATGCATTAGGCTTCTAGATAAAAATACGCCTAGAGCTTTACTTCATAGGGGGCGTGGAAAAGAGTTTAATGTAAATATATTAAAACAACTCTACACTAAATAATATCAGTAAGTCTATATACTATATCTGTAAGTAAGTCTATGTACTATATATAGGTTCTTCGATAAATATGCATTAAAGTATGTTATATTTGATAACATTAGTTTAACTATTTTATTGTGTTAATATTCTGTTGTATATCACAATCAAAATAAACTAAAAGCCAAATTTGATGTGGCAGTATTGCGATGTGCTGACGTTACCAAAGCTATTATTGAATATTGTATCTCGTATTCATTATGTTGTACATAAGCAAAAACCTTGGATTTGTATATTGATATACTAGAGATATTTTAACTTAGCAATTAGAAATATTGATTTTATAAAACGAAATCATTTATTACATATATTACACGAAAATTAAACTTAAATTAACTAACTTTACCTTCTGCAGCAATGCGCATTTCTGCCACCGTGCAATTGACTTTTTCCTTCTCCAAATTAACCTCAAACCAATTGTCCTCGTACCAGCCTGAAACAAAATTCAATTAGTTTCATGCTCACTTCAAACGCAACATAAATCTATCTACGTTAATTATTTTTTCATCGTGTTAATAATTAATAGGACTACAGCTTGTTATAACGAATCCGTTGTAATATTCTGCCGATAGGCATGCAATGCTGTGCCTAATTAACTCATTTATTTAATAGATAAATGACCTGCGGTCACTTTATTATCATGCCATCGAAAATATAATTCTCTAGTATATTTTGGATCGATTCGAAACATAATTAAATTTAAACGAGTTTCTATCTGAAGCACTTGCACTTGGATTGTTTCATTTTGTCCATCGTGCTTGAACAAATTGAAAATGTAAGGACATACAATCAAGACACTGTATTCTTTAAATTATTGTATAGTATATAATAAATTTGAATATAAATTTAGATATACTATTAAAATTAACATAGATTAGAATAGGCTGGTGTAGTACGTGTACACACGTATTCAAATTAAAGTTGCCGATGCTGGTTTTTCATATTTTGTTGATTTAAAGAATCTACAAGATTGTATTTCAAATATACTCGATCTTATAGCCCTCGTCGTTGTTAAGATAATTTTGGTGTTTGTAAATATACAAATATTTTCTTATAAAATAGAATTCTTATAAAAAAATTCCTATAATGTTACCGAGTGGCTAAAAACTCGACATTATTGAACTGAATATTCCAGTATTCATCCAGTATATTGAGTACTTCATATCATACACCATACACCACACCTGTTATCTTTAGCGAATCCATTTTAACTTAACGCTAGGGAGCAGCTGAAGCATTCTGTAAGGTTATATTTAAAATTTTATGTTTTACCTTTAATCTTCCAATTTGGACCATTTTGACCCTTATCTTTTCATGTTTCACTTTTTATAATAGTTTTTGAGTTTGTAAATTTTTTATCTTATTACATAATTGGAGGATCATGTTGGATAGGTTGGTTATAGATAATTTAATTTGGCGGACGATTACGTAATCAGTATGCCGAAGAGTACTTAGTGTGTGATTTGGAATTTGTTCCGTAATTCATTAGACTAATTTTCAATTTTGTCGCACATGGAGAAACAAAGCGGATAGTGTGATATATATAAAGGTTCGATAGCTTATAACTCACAACTATACTCCTACCTACCCATGTTTTCAATAGAATATGGAACATTTTGGAATAAAATTTCCCGAAGCATTGAAAAATCTTGTCCATTCAGGACTTCTTTTCTTAAAATCATATTCGGTAGTTTATGAGACATAGTAGAGATTACGCTGCCTACTTTTTAACGTGCTCATACAATTCTGTTTCCTTTTATGAACAATTAAGTTTAAGAGCATTTTCCTAGACAATAGGAAGGACTTAATGTTTTTAATCCCTCTCAATCTGAAAGCAACTTTACTTTCAGTTTATGTGTTTACTAATTTTCAAATATTTTTTTCCAATTACTTTTTCTTTTTCAGAATTTTGACTAGACATTTCTTTCGGCGCTATGTTTAAATCAGAATACCTTCCTTCGCTCGCAGCCTCAGTTTTATCGACAGACATTTTGATATGAAAGGTTTTGGGCAGCTTCGATCGGATACCGCCGTTACTTGTTTTCCTAGAATACCGTAATATGTATGCCTACAGATTAGTCGCAGAACAGCCACAGAAGCTAGGTGTCGATTGTAGTCACCGTAGACTCGTCATGTCTTCACCGAAGCAACAAAATTGTCAACCTCTCGCCATCGAAGTAAATTAATAACTGAACTACCACGTCATCAAAACATCGAACCCCACAGCGTCGATTGCCGAAGTCCTATTCAAACTAGTTTATTTTCAACGTTATCTATCAGAGCAACAATGAAGCAGTATCTGTAGGACCGAAAAATATTACACAGCTGTACCAACATTTGAAAATTCCCGCACACCTCAGTATATTCCGTTTGGTTAACTTTTTATATCACATTTTCAAATCAGTTTTTTTCTCAAAACTTTGTTTTAGAGCTCTTGGTACATAGTATATATGTAATTGTTTAGACATATAATTTAATTATTTTGAGTCTTGTATTTAGTATTTTGTATATTCATTTGTATCTGTTTTTTACTTGTTGTTAATAGCCTATACAATACTCAGAAATATCGAATAGGCGAAGATCTGGCAACCCCAAGACCTTGATCTCGGATGTCATTGAAGGGTTTTTATAGTTCAGTAAAGAAGTGCCACCATCGGCTTCCAAAGCATCAGTTCAGATAAATCTGCACCTCTCTCTTTTATCTTTTGTTATTTATAATATTTGTATAAGGCCAATTAAAAACGATCATATAATGTAACAATCATCAACGTTTTATTTCATTCTACTGCCATTCACGAATCCATACCCCATTTTTCACAAAGATCACGTTGGGGTGTGACCACTTTGGGAATTATAATATAAAACGGACAAAGTAACATAAATATATTTAGAATAAAAAAGTATCGTTTTATATAAAACATTTAGCTGTAACGAAAATTGTGTATATAAAGTTTATATAAACACATTCAATTGTAAAACAATACGTCGTTTCGTTATCATGATTTCATTCGTTTCATACAATCTCGAAATTTCAAAAAGTAATAAAAATAGCTTGTTGTCCTTTGCAGCTAGCACAGTAATTATAACGGATAAATCTGCATTGCTATCGATGCAAAATTCGATACCCGTCCAAACAGTAACGCAAACAAGCAAAAAAGTTTTATTTGTCCCGAAGCAACAGATATTCGATGAGCTACCTTCATATCCAATTGTATAATAGGATTAAAAAACAACTGCTATGAGCGCAGTATATGTATTTTTAATTAATGTTATGTATGTATAGTATTGAAGTGCCTTTAAAAAATGATTTTTATTTATGATTTTCAAATCAATTTTATTCATGCAAATATTAAAAAATAAATAAAGTAGTCATTAGCTGTATTTTATGGATAATATGTTACAATGTTTCTGATGAAACATAAGTACGTCGCATACGTAGAAGGTGTCAGATTTATGGGCGAGAGGATGACCCAAGTGAAGATGACACAAGTCTTTCTCGCATTTAATTTTATAACATTAAGACGGATTTTGCAAGGAGTGTAACAAATGGTACGATCGATGCATCAAAACTTCCCAGTCAATATGAAAATCTCTTAATTTTTACCGATTCTTTAAAATCGCCTAGCATTGTTGTGATAAAGGACATATTTCCGTTTTTGACGGCAGATAGTTGAATTTATGGTTTGGCAAGGTTCAAGAATTTCCTTTCTATACCCAATGAACACTTAGCATTATTTTCATCGGCGTTTGCGTTGGCTTCAGTGTAGACTTTACGAACGATTTTGTTTTTCCTACATTATTGTCATAAAATTGTCATTGCTGTTCATGAAATGAAATGAAAGCTCCGCCCATTAAATATTTTATTATTAATTCAAGTTAAAAGATCAAGCTTTTAACCTAGTCTGAGGTAAATATTGCACTGTAGTATTGTTTATTTTTATATCAATATCGGATCGGATAAGATTACATGTATCGGTCTACATTGGTATGTTTAAGGATTTCATAAAGAACCGGCTGGCTAGGACGAGGTTAACTATTAATATCGAACTGATGTTCAACTAAGGTATCCTTACAAAAATACAAACGTCACTTTCGATGAGCCTAATTTCCAGTATTGGGTTTCAGGCAAAATATACTGAAAATAACGTAATAAATTCTAAAATAAAAATCTTCCAAAAGATAGGCGATTTTTTATGAAGTTTTTAAATCACATTTGTTGAGCAATAATAAATTAGGCGAGTTAAAAAATTTAAAACTTTTGTATACGTAGAACAGAACGTAAGGACAAATAATATTCTTTTAATCTAAATATAATATTTAAAACACATATTATTATCACATACAAACAAATTATTGATATTAAAATTTTCCATTAGTTTTTTTGTTCATTTGGTGCTGGTAATGTTGTCAAATTAGTACTGAATTAGTTCAGAATTATCTCTATTTTTTGTTTCTTTAGGCCTCGTATTGGTTACTAAAATATCAGATAGAAAAAACATATTTAATAATATAATACTAAAAATACTGCCAAATTGGCTTCGTCAATTTCCAATCATTCATGTTGTTTTCATTTCACCGTTCAGTGATTGAACAAGTACTATATCAACACAACATATCATTAAGGTACAATAATAATAGTCGATTTTACCGTTTAGCCTAATTCGTTGCTTTGTAGGCAATAGTAATAATACCTCTGTTACATTCGCTTAAATAGTATCTTTCCTAGCAGTATGTTTCTTAAATAGCATTACGTGTTCCTTTGGAGGCTTCTCAAAACACTGAATGAGTAAAAATCTCTTGCAGAATCCAAAATAAAATCTACTAAAATTGAAAAACTATTATTGATACTTTTTATTCTAAAGTTCAATATTATTATTATCCTGTAATACAGTTACAATGCTAGCAAAAATAATGGTGATATCTAGTACTAAAATATGTTAATAATATAATATATAAACGCACATATAAAGGCAAAATTTCATCGACTATTGATTGATCATACACAAGTCATGCAAATTATCCATAAATTATATTCTCTTAGCCACTAACTCGATATTACAGGTCGCTTCCTACTTTTTATTATTACATTTTTTTATTTTAATATTTTAAATTTTCAAACGATGGCATAGTACTGAATTATCTATGTTAGCGTTTATTAACATTATTGGGGAATGTTATAACAGACCAATTGAAAAGTCCCCGGCCTGACACATAGATGGCGCTACTAGAATTAAATCCATATGTTTGTTAGTTAGCCCTAGCCCACAAAAGATATGTGTATACATTTAACAGCTCGGGGGTATTAGTTTGTCAATTATAGTATTTTGAGCGAAGCAACTTTCGTTATTGTGAAAAAAATGATCATCAAGGATTAGTATGCTAAGTTTAGAGGTGGTGAAATGAGCATCGAAGAGGGTGAACGCAGTGGACGCCCAAAAGAGGCTGTTACCGACGAAAATATTTTAAAAATCCACAAAATGATTTTGAATGACCGTAAATTGAAACTGAATATAATAACAGACACTCTAAAGATATCAATTGAACGTGTACATCATATCGATCACAAATATTTGTGTGAGAGAAGGCTCTGTTCAAAGTAGGTGCCGCGCGAGCTCACTTTTGACCAACATGGCTCCAACATTTCAATCCGAAATCCAATCGACAGTCATCCTAGTGGACTGCATACGATGAACCCGCTCCAAAACGTGCAACAACGTAACAGTTGGCTAGCAAGGTCTGTAATTTGACTACCTTGAAAAAAGAAGGATTATCAACAGCGACTATAACATAGCGTTATTGGACCGTTTTAAGGACGAAATCACCGAAAAACGGCTGCATTTGTCAAAAAAGAAAGTGCTGCTTCACGAAGACAATGCACTGTGTAAATAATCCATGAATCGGGCTTCGAATTTCTTCCTGATCCACCGTATTCTCCAGATCTGCCCCCCAGCGACTATTTCCTCTTCTCAGATCTTAAAAAAATGCTAGCTGGGAATAAAATTTCGTCGAATGAATAGGTAATGGACGAAATTGAGGCTTATTTTGAAGCAAAGGACAAATCGTACTATACATATGGTATCGAAAAGTTAGAGGGGAGGGGAGGGAGGTTGAATAAAAGAACTAATTTTCACAAAATAATGTGTTTTACTATGGTAGGCTGGGGACTTTCCAATTTACCTGTTAATATACTTATGCATATAGCAAAAATTATGTTATTTATTTATTTATAGGTCTAATTAATTTATAATATCTCTTACAAAAGCTAGAAAAGCAATAAAACCTGCTTATAATTAAATCTGCATAGACAATTCTATATTTCTCAAGCAAATACCTAACGACGGCATATTCGACGTGAATGTCCCGTTATTAGATAATAAGTAAGATCATTATGCGTTCTGGAATTTAACGATCTCAAGGTATAATTTGATCTGAGAGCCCGGTTATATTAATTACGGCTGAGAGTTGTTGAAATGTTTGTTGGATCAATAGTAGTGTGTTGGTAATAAAGATCCTAATAATCATATAATGAAGTTCCGTTATTAGGTTCAGATATTTTTATGGTTAGCACCAGCTGTAACATCAAATATTTTGGGGATAATGTTTTTTGTATTCAAGGGTGCCTCCAGAATTATTTGAGGCATAACTGGTAACTAATAATTCCTGACCATTGCAGGGCTATAAAATAATATAAAATATACAAATGTAATGCTAATTCAAATTGTAAGCGTATTTGTTTGAATATATTTTGCTCAACAACAAACATCTGCAGTCGATGTTTGGCATTATTAATTGTGGAATGTCAACAGTTGTTCAAGTTTTAGAAGAACTTTCGCAGGATGCATCGAACCCAAAAAATAAAACCAAAGCGTATCAGTTCTACAGAATTGTAACTACTCCGACTTATATCGCGATAGTTTTAGTAATTATTGCTTATTCTGCCATCAACTAACCTAATGTTCATCAACATTCAACATTTAACAGCATCAACCTAATGTACACTCAATTACAACCATATTAAAATAAGGCAAAATTTTGCAGAATTCTTATTTTTAGGTCCCTATAAAATATATATTTTACACTATGTAATAAATAAACTATTATCTTTAACAGAGAGCCAAGAATTTTCGATTATGCAACTACACCTAGAAATTATGAAAAAATTAGAGACTCAGCAGAAGATATACAGAATCTGTAGGAATATTTAAACGGAATAATGCGGATTTAAATGAATTTTTGTTAATATACAGATGTTAGGTATGTAAGAAAATCAAAATTGCTGTTACTGTTTTAGTAACAACATTTCTTAAGCGTCAATACGTGGAATCGCCAAACGATGTGTGACTCGAGGCTCAGTGTTTACCAGAAGGGGATACTGCCATACATAATTTTAATAACAATTTATTCGCAAGATGATGAATAAATTTAGACGGCAAATCTCGTATTCTGTCTTTATTTTCAAACAGTAACATAAAAATGTTATTTTTTCCATATATTTTCTTACCTGACAGGGAGGCGCAAGTGCAGCCTCTTGCTTCGTACTACCGGTGCCCATGACAGTAGGTTTGTTTTAAAAAATATCTATATTCATTCGAACTTAAAGTTACCAGTATATAAGCTAAAACAAGTTTTATTTCCTAAAAACTTAGTTTCCCCTTTTTATATTTACAGTTCATTATTTCTGGCATTCATCAATAATACGTTTTTGTCATTGTTCTATTCATTTTAGCAATTCGATGGGCCCCATTAACTTATTATTTTATGTCTATTACTTTATGAATCACCTAATATCGGAACGAGTTACATTTTGATGTTTTTTGAAGTGAGACCTATCAAAAAATTAAGGAATATATTTCATCGTGAATACAAATTATCTAAAAATATTAACTGTTCTGTAAATTATTGTGAAACTTTTTTGATATACTTAGAGTAAAATATTAATAAAATAACGTTGAAAAAAGATCTGCAGGTATACTATTGTTGTAAGTGGAGATATGGAGAAAACAATGAATTAGAAACAGATTACACTGAGTCACAAATAAAAAAATCCACTTATTTTTTTCTGTTTACATTAGATAATGCTTAATAAAAATACTTCCGCAACCTTTTTCTATCACGTAAGATTTTTACGTATAGTTACAGGTAATTGTTAGTCAGAAATTAAAAATAAACATTAAGTATATATGTTGCTTTATGTAATATTGTTAATAACTCGATAAATTTAACGGAAAAACTTATTAATAATATTTTCGGACACAATAAAATATAAAGAATGGGGTGACAATTATAGAGTGACTCAAAAAAGATAAAAATAAACTTTTCGTTTTAAGTTAGGAAGTATTCTTCCACTTGAAACACCCTCAGTAATCGTCTAAAAAAGTTAAATTGTCCCAACTGCCTTGATGCCATTATTGAAACCTAGATCCTAATAAAATCACTTGCTGTGTTTGGAAAATTGCACTTTAGTGGAACTAGAAAAACTGTTCAACCATAATTCAGCATTTTCGGCCTAAAAACCTTTTATAACAGCTCTTCGTTATACACAATACGTCCAAAATGTAGAAAATAAGCACTACGTACTTTTTTGGAAACTTTTTTCCTTGAGACTTAAGAATGCACATGTAACAAAACCTGTTTGATGATATTTTGCACTGGCGACTGCTAGTCTCAATCAGTTTCAGTATTCATTTTCAAAATCATGTTACACTTACTTATTCAATTGAGCCAATTTTGTTACCGAAAACGATGAGGGCCGTTAAAAAAAGCTATCGGTTTAACAATAGATACAAAAGATATCCACTGCATTGCAACTGCTTTAAAGTTACATATAAACTGTAATAGGAATCAGTTTTATGTCATGTAGTGCTATTTCGATTTAATTCAACAAGATTCAGTGCACTTTCAGCAAATTTGATTCTATTTTATGATTCTACTATATGCTAACAAATGAAGTAGCAAGGTGTATCTTGTATCAGTGCTTACCTCCATGCGCTTGTTGTTACATCATCATTTCCATGCAGTAGATATTGTTAAGGAATTTTTCAATTAATGTAAAGTAAGATCGATGTTTTACCTAATAGAGTCATCGGATCTGTTTTTCCTAAGTTATTTATAGTTGACGAAAATTGAAGAATATTTTTGCTATTTAATTATTTTAATTCCGGTGAAATTAATAAATTCATTAGAAAATAATGTAACAAGGAGAATTAATTTTGCTGAGAGTATATATGATTTAAGTTAAATTTACATATTTGGCAAGCTATGGAATTCTTTTCCTTCTTTGGTGATCTCAAGCTTCAATAGTTAATAGCTTCAGAAAGGTTGCCTCAGTGCACTTTTCACTTCAATGACCTTAAAACTTGAATTGCAAACTACCGAAATTCCAGGAATATGTCATGATATTCACGTAGTTTCCAAATTTCTAATGTACAAAGGTTTGCTTCTACGGGTGCTTTAACTAGCTTCAGTTTGCCTTTGGTGGTCTTACCCACTAAGTTGCAATGATATTATGTTAAGGGATTCTTTGAGTAAGTTTGAAACGATTGGGAATCGACGATTAGATGAAAAAGAAGGGCTTTATCTGTTTGAACTAATCTTACTGACTGAGTCAACTATAAATGCTACCGCGAAGGAAATAAATATATTATTTTACTTTAAATATAGAGAGTACCTTTTGGGTATTATAGTAATATATACAAAACATATACTTGACTCGACTAAATATAAGTTAGGCCGTGATATACGGATTTCAGCGAACAACCAGTAGTGTAGTAGTTGCAGGATATAAGTTATATAGATACGTAACAGAGAAAGAGAGAGAAGGAGATCCGATTAATAATATATGGGAGGAAATTCTAAACAAACATTCCGACAGTTTATTAATTAATATAGTACGTTGTGTAAATCCTCAATTTCCATATCTAATTTGATCCTGGATGCTCCTATTACCAATTATCCCAGAAA
Organism: Rhynchophorus ferrugineus; assembly: GCF_030347505.1. Classification (NCBI taxonomy): domain Eukaryota; kingdom Metazoa; phylum Arthropoda; class Insecta; order Coleoptera; family Curculionidae; genus Rhynchophorus; species Rhynchophorus ferrugineus. The sequence continues at coordinate 52,737,991 of NW_027472581.1, read as the reverse complement.
ATTAGTTGAATATATAACAGATCGATAGTCGGTTAGTGTCAGTGAAGGAACTAACCACAATAAACTTACATTAACGAATGCCTTGAGGGTTCTTCCGAAGTTGTCCGGGGCGTTCCCTTTGTTTTAATGCCAACGACTAATTACTTTACAAAACCGGAGCTACGCGATTAGTTTTTAGTTTGAACGAGATTATACAGCGGAGTCCGTAATACAATCAGTAAGTATATCGCTTAAGGTGCAACGAAATTTTAGACGAGGAAGGATTAAAGGCAAGAACTAAATCCCCGGCAATTGTGCGCCACTAGTTACGATAATAGATATTATATCGTCGGGTAATCGTTGCTTCTTCGTAATATCCGGCACTGGAATTGTAGAACAATTCAGCCTTGATCCTATAATGCAGTAGACGATCATATGAAAGTCTATTTAAACTAGTACCAAACTACACCACTCGAATATTATCGTCTTAAATTAGTTGTGTAATGTTAATTTATTATAATTCCTAACATTTTAGTTAATTGGAATTTTATTTTATTTTTCGTATCAATTGTCAAAAACGCCAAGCAGTTTTATGTTAATTTATATTACATAATTTATAAAATGCAGAGTCGTTTGGCCTTTCAAATTATTTTACAGATTTTTTATTTTAGAAATAATACGTTTTTTATAAGCCCTTTATATTTCTTACCTTTAATAGGTACTGGATGACCCGGTGAACTTCGACCATCTATGTTCATCTTGCAAATTTTCTACAACAATGACAATAGTCACTTCGTTGATTCTCGGTGAACTAAGTCTCTTCGCCTGCTCATCGGTAAATATTTTGTCAGGTCAAAGCTATTTTGAGCATTTTTACAAAATCTTTGTTCTGATGAAGAAACGGTGGTAGTTCTTGGACGATAGTTTGCTTGACTGTGGTATCACGAGCACAACGCTTATCAATTTCACTATTGCATTGTATTGTGTTTTTGAATGTTGACCAAACTTTTCCTTTTCCTCCTACGGCACAATATAACACAGCAGATTCACCGCTGTATTTAATGCCTTATGTTTTTTACAATATTAATAAGTGATTATCATTTGCCCAATTGTAACTGATTTGTTAGCACCATAATCTATTTCCCGATCATAGTTGGGAATACTGCTCGTTCCTGGATTACAGGAGCACTTGCATTTTAAACCTATCCACTACGTTCCCAGTCACTCTCGAAGACAACTGTGACAAACAAATACGTCTATTATCATTTTTTGTCCCTGGTTATCAGTATAGTTAGAACGTTAATAGCTCGTCCCACACTTGATTGACATTGACGACAGGTCGTTATTTTCTTTAGTATTTGTTACTAAATAATAACAAATGTGAAACGCATTTACAAATTATACTTTATCACAAATAGACATTACATATTTCTTGATAAATGCTTACTCGACTAAGTTAGAATACGATTCGAAAATACTTTTAGCACACAGTCATGTCATATTTGACACATATGTCATTATTATTACTAGATTTTCATATTATAGAATTGATGCGCCTATCAACAAATACCTACATTTGTATGAAGTATAAACCGAGATAAAGTGTTAAACGATAATTGCCGAGAAATTAATCTTCAATGCTTAATGCATTATATATTCTAATCGCGAGTTGACGGCACATGGTATCGACTAGAAGCCCCTTGGTTGCAGTTGACTGCACTTCAGAAAAAAAATGGAAACTGAAAAGCAAATTCCAAAAAGATCTGATTTGGACAAGGAAAAGTCTTGAATATAGCATTATAGTGACGCAACTTGACACCAAGCTGGAGCTATAGATCTCAAGAGATTGGTTTGCTATTATAAATTAAATATTTATATCTGCATTAAATGGCGGCGATAATAACCTAAGAATATGTTTGTTTTAGGTTATTATAGGGTCCATTTTTAAGACTCTTAGCGTCTAAATTCCTATAGATCTATGTTTCTATATCTATCTACATTTATGTAGATGTGTTATCTCGAGTGGCCGAAACCGTGAAAGTCAAAGGAACACGATTGTATATATTTCTAATTTCCTAGCCTAAAATAAAATGATTTTTAAAGTCAAATAAATTTTTTTTATATTTGCTCGTGTTGCATCAGTCTAAATTGAAAATTATCAATGTGAACAACTATTAGAGAACCTAAACTAAATGACAGGAAAGTGTTTGACATTTCTTTACACAAAATAACAGTTGTAGATTTAGTATTATCATTACGATTTTTCAGAATACAGATGCTAATTATTAATAGCTTATATTTGTTTGTTGAAAAATCCTCTGCCGAAGGCCATGAAACACTTTTAGTTCGTTAGTTTTAGTTAGTTTAGTATTTTTCTCAATTGTTGGTTTTGGTTTCAGCGATTTAAAAGTGATATAAATATCAATAAAAGTTCGAACACAATGAATTGCAAGACGAATTTATAATTAGTCGAAAATCTATTTCAAGCTCTCAAATAACGTTCAGCTGATGATGAATCAATGATTTTCGGGCATTTAAATATTTTATATAGTCTTTTCATCGCGGTTTCATTGCTTGCTAGACGAAAAAGATATTTGATTATATTTTGTATATATACAACTATAATTTGTAAAGAGCGGAAATTGATAAGAAAAATGAGCAGAATACATGGACTACCATTATTTATGTTAGTTAGTCTTTCTTCGATACTTGAACAACATTTTGGTCCGTTTTTTAGTAGCATAAAGTGCAGGTTTACCAACTATATCCGCGCTACTATCAACAGTGTTAAGTATTGCTAAAGTATATTTTTTATAATTCGAATACTATTCCTGCCGCTATTAAATTTTAATGTTTTCAAAAGCCACTTAATTATAATTTTATTATCTGTAAACCTGTCATATATTACATTACATCTTAATAATTTTTTTTCTGATTTCCCTAGTTGAGCTTTCTCATTTACCATCATTAAATTATATTTCTTATTCACATCCTATTATAATCTAGAAGCATCTAGAAGATTATGTATAATGCGGCTGCCTACATTGTCATGGGAAACGTAATTGGATGAAAATATTAAATTGAGATCATATCCATGTAAAAATTCCTTCCATTAATAACAAAAGAAACATTGATTTAACAATTTTGACATTACGATACGTGTTTCTTTACGTTATAAGTTAGTGAAAAAATTACGCTAGAATCGAAGTATCGAAAACCGCTGGGTAGCCTAATGTTCTATACCAAACTCTTCTAAAATATTCAAAAATATTCATTCATTACTTACATAAATATGAAGTTATTTATTGTTAGTTTAAATAATGGTAATGTATAATAAGTAACATATAAACAGCAATTAACAATAACTGAAAGTATAAACGAAGTGCGTTTGGGATATAAGAGATATATTGTGATATGCGACATTTTGTTATCGCTATTCAAAGATCTAAAACAGGCCTAATTTTGTCTCCAATATGAGGGCGCAGCAAACAAATATTTATATCATTTCATCAAATTCCGTGATTTCATCTTTGCGTATTCATTTAGGAATTATGTTGACATTAGTATTCAGTACGCCTGTAGTATGCTGCTGAGATTTAATTTTAGATAATATTTTTCAAAAAGAATCGAACTACTACTGAAATACAGCTAGAAACAATTGTTAATGAGTGAATAGCTAAACTTATTTAAGATAATAGCTTAAGGATAAGTCAGTTAAACACGACGATATATCGCTAAACACGAGAAAAACCAGTCACATTGGGCTGTAATAGTTTTTCAAATATAACCCAAAGTAAGGTAAATCTACAGTAAAAAATTTATATATCTTTAGAGCTATATTTTAAACAAAATTATTAATAAAAATAAAACTTTCTGGCAATTGTGGCGGTCTTATTATTTTACCCTAATTTTTTCGTTGTAATGAAGTTAATGAAAAAATACTCAAGTACACATAAGATACATTTATATGTCCTATTAGACCAAATCAAATTAAAAAATAAATATTTCAACACATATGTAATATATACATGATTAAATGTAACATCAATATGATCTAATATCTCCCATGCAACTAGCGTAAATGGGACCCCTTGTTTTAAAATTTTAAAAAAATTTAAAATTAAAATTAAATAACAATTATTTACTAATTAATAATTAATAATTGATAATTAATTTAATTGTTAATTTAAATTTTTGTCGTCTCAGAATTTTCAAATTAATTCTGATTTTAAGTTTGTAATGTTTAATAATATCGTAAACTAATAGGAATGACCTCACGGACCATTATACTAATATCTTTAGAGCGTTTATTTTTAACTGATATTAGTTCACTAGTGAAATATTCAAGAATTTTTCAGATATTATTGAACTTATTGATTGAAAATATTATTGAAGATATTATTGTATATGCTGCTTTTTTTACCAGTTTACCCTTGATAATTGTTTAAGAAATATAAACTATGTATTATTTCATCTAAAAGGGAATTAAACGACTTGACATAATAATAAATAATTGTAGAGATAATATCGTAGTAATACTGGTAATCACAACCTGGCGAAATACCAAGGCTGGCAACAAGCATTAGCCAACCATATGAGCTGAAGAACCTTCAATAATTAAACAGCTTCGACTATAAATAGTAGACGGGAAATTCCTTTAGAACTACGTTAAATTTAATTTTTAATAAAACTTTTCGATTATCTTAATTAGCTTTTTCGCCCAAATTACTAAGAGAGTAATTTAATTATAATTTATTTATATTAAATAATATATCGCATTGAATGTTTTTTTTCTATGACTTAACATAGATGATATAGAATTAAATTTTCAAAGATGTTTCTTGTTAACTTTGAATAAATGGTTATAAGGGCAATATAGCTACAAATGATAAATTGAAACACTGACACTGAAACAGTGAAGACAATGGCAGATCAAATACAGATGAAAAGTTACCGAAAACAGTAAGCAGATTGAGTAACAGTTAACAACAAGAAATTAAAAACAAATAATTTACTGGGACTTCGCAGAAACAGCTTAAAATCAGCTAATAGCTGCTAATAAATTAAGAAAAAAAACTCAGACCACCTCAATTTATCGTATTTAATGTCATTGATTTTTAATTATTATATGAAACATTCAAGAAAAAATATTTTAAGCAATAGCTTTAAGTAATGGTTAAATAAAATTATATGCTGGATATCCTCAAATATTCCTGAGACTTTAATGGTACTCACATGTAGACAAATGTAGAAAAAGACAAACAAAAACAGGTTCTTAGAAATAGATTGAATTGTACTAATTCAATACACATTCTGAATAAAAGAGAACCAAAGATGTGCAAAAATATGAAAAATAACTACATAAGAAACCTATAACACAGATACAAAAAATACTTATAGAATTCAAAGAACCTTAAGGTCAAAAGAAAAATTTAAATTTAAACGTTCAAGTCAATGCAACTCAACTCAAACGAACATATTAAAAATTAATTTAATATCGCAACACACATATAAATTCCATAACAGGAATTAAAGTAACTAAAATGATAAGGCATATAACTTACTAAATATTACTCAAGCTAAACCCCTAAAAAGAGTGGCAAAAAGGAGTAGTCGAAAATATATAACCAAGCTAATGGAGAAATTGCCTATGCCCAGACTATTATGCAGAATTTCTTATTCTGCAAAAATACAAAATTTAGAAAACAGCCGCATTACTGTAACTCAACCTCCGAAAATGCCAAATAAATATGTTTGAATGAAAATTTGGAATGCAAATAGAATCTAATAGCACCAAAACAATTTACAAATATTACAAGTAGTAGAATTGCAAAACATGGATATTTGACTTAAATTTGAAAACTATTTGAATTTTATTAATTTGGATATAATCTTTACTATTTGTTATAGCAACAAATTGTCGGTTATACATCCAGTTAACACCACAATATGAGGAAGTGCAATAATCAAAATATTTTTTGTCAATATCAACTTACACCACACATATAGCAATAATCATGTAATGTAACCTACTGATAGTACCATTCAATATAACCATGTCAAGTATATGTCTTGGAATTAATCTCAATGCAAAACTGCGTCGAAAGAAACACATTTAATAGATCATTTAAAGATATGTATTGGTTAACTGGAAGAAAATCTCCATTATCAGTACAGAATATGTTAAACAAGCAAATTTCAATACCGATTGGACTTATGGAATACGGTTATCGAAAAAGTGCCATAAATAAAATACAAATTAACCAAAAAGTCCTAAGGATGAATGATCCATATATACACCGATATATTCAGATGCTGATTGTCACCTAGAAATCAAGAGAATGGCAAAAAGACCAGACAAGAGACTGCAGTTTTATGTTAGTTTAATACAGCTTTAATTAATATATGAACAATGTTACTGCAGAGGATTGATGCGTAAAATAATTGAAGCTTAGTGAACATTTATTAATAAAAAACGATTTGTAGCGCGATAGCTAATGTAATAAAAGTAAAATTAGTTAATAGTAAATATTTTAATTAAAGAAACGTACTGTAAAACTGTAAACGTGAATACAGAGAATGTTGTTATAATGTCTACTTAGCTATAAAACACTTTCTCTTATAAGCCTTAGTTCCATAGTATACTATAAGGCATTTGTTTAATATATTTGAAGCAAATGTAAAAATAGTTGAATCTACTTACCAATGAAAAACCATGTATATGATTTCCCATAGAGATTATGTTTGTACAGTTCACATAATACCCTCCTGGCAGCTACTACGTAGAACAGACCAACTATAACTCGAGCGTCTTGTCTACGAATATTTCGTACAGCATCAGACGGATCAGACAGAAACGATTGCCTAAAACAATATTAAATTTAATCAATAGATTTCAAAAAGTAATAATATGCTACTATAATTATTCTAATGTCTGAATAAGAAGTAGTAAGCAAATAAAAAATTAGGTTGTAGTTTATTATGAATTCCTTTTGCTGGGCCGGTCAACTATCAACAAGGTATATTATTAGTGTTATGCGTTCAAATAGCTTTTGAGTAAATAAACAATTAATTGGGTGTAATCGTATTTGAATATGAGATTTTTAAAACAAGTGGTCGAATTAACTGATTTATTTGTTATTTCGAAAATCTTAGTGTTTTATTGTAAAATATAAAATAATACATAACTACCTTGTTACAATTTCGATGCCTGCTTCATTGCAGCGGGATTCCAGATCCTCTACTGTTGAAATGAAAACTTCCTCGGCTTGTTGCAAAATGGCCACCCTTGACCAGCCAAACTTTTTCATCAGCCTAACTCGAGTGGGATTATGAACCGTCGCCGAAGGATGTGTACGAAATAATGTTGGAAACCGGTTGCGGTCTGATAGTGCTGGCGAACTTGCTCCATAACAAAGCTGAAAAAATATATATATTTAAAATAAATAGAAGCCTTATTAAGTGACTAGTTTTAGTTAATAAACGTGACTTCATTTCAGAAGTAAAAAGTTCATACTTAAACGCTAATTAAATAATTTTTCATTAATAATTCATTAACTTTACATGACATTGTTCAATAGCTTTATCCAAATCATTTTGAAGCTAACTCCCTTATACCTCTCCCATAAAATCTCCTCTATTGTTAAAAACCTGAGATAATAGATTTTCACAAACCTCTCTTGAGGGGAATTTTGACCAGCAAAAAAGTTCAGTATCGACAGGATCAGGTGGTAAACATTTGGTATCTTGTGCAAGTCCAGGTGAAGGCAAGGAAGGAAAGCAAAGATGAATCCCAATGCAACACTCGAAGATTCTGGCTAGTTACTATCGACCTGGGTGTTTATGAAACACAACTCTTCCCCCAGGACTCATGTTGCTCGTTTCTGGTCAACTGCTTCTATCATAAGATCCAAGTTCCGTGCTAGCTTTCGAAGAGAACGGTCGTGTCCGGTCCGCCGAACCTACCTGCGCTTCCGAGAATTACCCGAAACTTTCCCTAAGACGGTCGACCCGTTATCACGTTTCCACCAGTGCCTACGTTAAAAAAAAACAAAAAAAGCGTTTGTAAGCGCCGAAAAGGCGCATTTACAGACAAGGCAATGGCGTCATGTACGTCAGAGCCGATGTCGCCTCCTGAGCATAATCCCAGTGTTCCAAATTCAAATGGACCATCTTTAGAAGACAGCCGAGAAGTGCTCATAATAGAATAAAAAAAAACAGAACGAAGACCTGCGATAGCAGATAGCTGACGTTAAAACGTTCGCAAAAGCCCAAACAGACGCCCTGAACAAACAGACGGAAAAGCTGGAAAAGAGCGAAAAGGCTTCCGAAGATCTCAAGGAAAAAATCAAAACTCTCACAGCTGCGATAACACAATTCATGAATTATCAAAAAGATGCCATGGAAGTAAAGATTCCCGCTGCCATAGAAACCCAGACCCAGACACCAGCTAAACCGGCACAACAATCAGACCAAACTGAAGACTTTGCCACCAGACCAGTGCAAAACAAGCCGACCACCAAGACGGCCCCACAGCCAGTACCGAAACAAGTTACCACAAGACCAACACCGCCTGCGCAGGTAAGTAGCCAGGCCATTGAACAAGTCTTAACCTCCACAGCAAAAACAGTGCCAACCGTTTCGGCGACTGTTTCTCAAAGTCCCCCTAAGGAAAAAATTCCGCCTATAGTGCTCCGTGACAAGAAGAGGTTCATGGAGCTCATTAGAATTACTAAGGCAAAATCAATAGACATTATAACCCGAAACAAAAAGGAGGGCATTTTCTTATTCGTCGCCTCAAGCAACAATTACCGTAAACTCACTACCCTGATCGAGGAAAGGAATTACCCTTACCATTCCTTCTGTCATCCGGAGGAGAGAGCATTCCGGGTAATAATAAGAAACATCCCAGAATCATTTTGCATTGACGAAGTACGTGAACTTCTCTTTGATCAAGGCTTCCATCCCAAATTTGTGCAAAGATGGAAATTAAAATCCGGGATAGAACTACCAATTGTTCAGGTAGTTGTCCCTCGCGAAGGGCGACAGATCATATATATGACCAAACTCGGTGTCATCACAATGAAGGTCGAGGTCCAGAGGGGAAACGGCCAGCCAGTGCAGTGCTTCAACTGCCAGCTTTTCGGGCACTCCAGCTCATATTGCCGAGCCCCCCCACGGTGCGTCAAATGTGCCGGGCATCACGACCCTAGATCCTGTACCAAAATCCCAGAAGCACCTCCAAAGTGCAGCAACTGCGGTGAAATTCATACCGCAAACTTCAGCGGTTGCAGCTGCCGTCCTGTTCCAAGAAAACCAAAAATTCCGACCGAAACCAGGCCTCCACAAGGTTCTGCATGGAGTAACCAAGGTGGCAGGAAGCTGGCCCAAAAATTAGCCAGCGCCAACCAGCCTGCTCCAACTCAAACTCCTGCTCCAACCAATACACCGAATCTTAACTCCACAATGCAGGCGTTTACTGACCCACAGGCTTTCCTGCAAGTGATCGCTCTGGCTCACCAACTTGCTCGTCTTTTTCCAAATGTCGCCGCCTAAGCGGCAACACTTACCTGTCTCTATAACTTCCAGCAGCCTTTTAACTCTTTGAAATGGCTGTTCCGAAATCTCTTATACTGACGACATGGAATGCAAATAGCTTACGCGGAAAGCAAGCGGAATTGGAAGACGTCATGACATTCTATGACGTCGACATCGTGCTCATCCAGGAAACTTTCCTGAAACCTTTGCATCGTCTCTTTTTCGAACACTTTTTTGTCTACAGAAACGATAGAACTCCGGGTCGAGGCGGTGGAACCGCCATTCTCGTCAGAAAAGGAGTCAAACACGAGCTCCTTCCATCGTTATCAGTAAACAACTTCGAAACAACCTCCATTAAAATCGATATCCAAGAACGTCCCTTCGTGATTACATCCCTGTACAGGAAATCTTCTGCATTCAACTATGCCGAATACCGATCACTCGTCGAAGGAAAATTTCCGAAAATAATAGGTGGCGACTTCAACGCCCACCACCCCATCTGGGGGTGTTCCAGAGCGAATCCCGCAGGTAACGCCATCGTAGCTCTAATTGCAGATCTGGGCTACGGTCTTGCCTTGCCAGATGAACCCACCCATCACCCTAGTACAGTCTCTCAAGGCGCAGCAAGAATCCTTGATTTCTTTATTCTTCAAGACGTAAATCGCGATTCCGAAGTTCGAGTCCTTGACGAACTAGACTCTGATCATCGTCCGGTCCTTCTCAAATTCGGAAACTGCGCCACCACTCAAGTCCCACTAACAAGATTCAGGAAAAAAACCGACTGGAAAAACTACCAATCTCTTCTCCTGAAATCCGATCCAATTCCGAAAATTAACACACCAGAACACCTCGAGGAAGCCGTACTCAAGCTAACTCGCGATATTCAGTCTGCTCACGAATTTGCCACAGTCAAAATTTCATCACAACCCCAGCCGTGGAAAAACAACCTTCCCGCTTCTCTTAAACGTGAAATTGGCATCAAAAACGGTTTATGCAGATTAGCTCGATTCACCCTTGATGCTGCAGACAAAAGGGAGGCGAACCGAGCATGCAAGAGGGTAAGGGTGGCCGTCTCGACTTGGCGAGCAATGAAATGGAACTCATTTCTCGCGGACCAAAGGCTGGATGGCCCCCTTCCTCCTGGCATGTCACCAAATGCCTCGTGGGGAAGACGCACAATGTCATCCCTCCCCTGAAGTCAGCGGTTACAGGAAATTTCGCAGTCACTGACCAAGAAAAAGTCGAGCTCCTTGCAGAGACCTACGAAGCTCAAATGAAATGCCTCCCACCCGCACAGAACACTAAAGCTATCGACACTGACACTGTCATCAACGAATCCAACTCCGTCAAAAGACCAGTAACCCCCGCCTTTCTTCTCAACTATTTTGTGTCTCCAAAGTCTCTACAGACTATGATCGGCAAACTTCAAACCAAAAAATCTCCAGGTTTCGATGGAATATCGATTACCCAGTTAAAAAAGCTCCCGCATAAGCAGCTCGCAGAACTGGCAAACATCATTAACTCCATCATGAGACTGCAACACTTCCCGGCGTCTTGGAAACTCGCACATATAGCGGTTATACCCAAGAAAGGAGCAAAATCACCTACATCTGATTACAGGCCTATCAGCCTTCTCAGCGCCATTTCGAAGCTTGCCGAGAGGGTAATACTCTACGCTCTCAACTCTTTCACAAAGGAAAACAACATCATTCCAGATGAACAATTCGGCTTTCGCGCTCACCACTCATTCGTCCACCAAGCTTCCCGTCTGGCTGCACACATCCATCATGCTCTTGGCCAACGTAAACAGCTTGGAGCAGTTCTTCTGGACCTAACCAAAGCCTTCGACAAGGTCTGGCACGACGGATTGTTCGCAAAGTGCATGCGGTTAGGCCTCCCAGAAGACCTAACCGCTCTCATCAAGTCCTATCTCTCGGACAGCTCTTTCCAGGTCAAGATCAGGGCATCACTTTCCAGTCGTAAACAAATCGATGCTGGCGTACCTCAAGGTTCCCCGCTGGCCCAAGCCTTATTTAACCTCTTTATTTCAGATATGCCGAGAAAAGAGCATATTGACGTCACCTTTTACGCTGACGACACTGCTTTCTTCACGGCCGCCAGGTTCGAAGTTACAATTCATGAACGTTTACAGAAGCAGCTCGATCATGCGGTCAAGTGGTTCAAATTCTGGAGGTTGCAAATCAACCCCCTGAAAACCCAGGCCATCATTTTCCACAAGAAACGTTACGCACTGCGCGTCTCGCAACTTAAGATCGACACCGCAATAATTCCATGGCTGGATAACGTCACGTACCTAGGTCTTCACTTCGACCGGCGGTTCGGTTGGCATTCCCAAATCCAGAAAGCAATCCAAAAGGGCTCGGGGATAGCAAACCTGCTATCTTCTCTGATCTGCCCTTCTAGCAGACTTCCCATCTCCATCAAATGCTTATTTTACAAGATGTTAATTCGGTCCGTACTCCTCTACGGATCTAATGTCTACTTCAAATTTGTTACACCCAACCAGGTCAAACGGCTTCAAGTTTTCCAAAATAAGCTCCTCAGGAGAATATTAAGCGCTCCATGGTTTGTCAGGAATAATCAAATTCGTAGGGAAACTGACACTCCAGAAATCAAGCACTTCATATCTCAATCATTCCACAAACAACAACTCAGCTCAAGTTCTTCTGAAAACGCGCTTGTTCGCGAGCTGGACGACATGCTGGGAGCTTAGCACCGCGTCACCGCTAAGCTCTCCCCCTTTTCCAGGCTGAAACGACCTCATCCGTCTCTACAGTCATAACTTTTGCCCCCATACAACAGTACCCAGTTGTGTGTTAACTCAGGTTCGCGAATCAATAGAATCGCCGGGCCCTCGTGCCCAATAACGGCTGCCCGATCAGCGGGTGCCATATCCCCAAATTTAATGCAGTAGCAGTAGTGATCCACAGGGGTCAACTGTGAGGCGGTTTCGGTTTAGCGTATTGGTAAGCCCAGAGGCAGTCCCACATAACCCGGTCCAACTTGCCACTCCAGGGCAAGTCTCCGCGACCAGGTATGCGTCATGAATTCCACCGCCTGGATTTTAGGCCAGAACAAAAAAAAAACAAAAAAATCATAAGATCCAATTATTCATAGTACAGGTTTGAATTAAGGGATTGGCCGTAGAGAAGTAGCTCATAATATATGATTCTTTACCAAACCTCACAAAAAGAAAACCTTCTAGGCTATCGTTTACGATCAAATGTTCGATCAAACCGAAATTGTTTAATACAATGTTCAATATGAGAAACTTTTCAGTCACCTGGCTTGCATTTTTACCTTTATCGAAGGGAAACTGTAAGATATTGAACCAACTATTCACAAAACTGCCAAATAAGCTTTTTACTATGATATGTCAGATGTTTAATTCCGACTAGTATAAGCTAGCGGGATATACTATTTATTGAAATATTTATTGGAAATATAATAGATTTCTTGTTACTAGATGTGATATAATATGATAAGGATTGTACAGAAGATAGACATAAATAATATGAACCCTATGTGATATAGTACATTTTACTGCATGTAGGCAACACTGCCTCTTTGTAAACAATGTGGTGCGTATGTATTGGTTAGTTTTACAGAGGGTAAAATAAACCTAAAAGAAATATAACCTACAATATTTCGACTAAAGGGCATGTAACTGCGCAATACATACATGGAACTAGTGTTACTAACATGCAACCAGCAGTATATACGGCGTTATTATAGTGTTTAGTCATTTCTCTCAAGTTGTTCAAATATTCAAATTTTCAATGAATATCAATTTTTTAAAAAATAGATAAGTATTTGCTTTGAGGAATAACAAAGGATTCATAAAATAATTATTTATACCTCACATATCCGGTCTTTAAAATAATATGTACCAGGATTTAATAAGTCGTGATGTCAATATTATTGATAGTTATTTACTAACTTTTCATTTTAATTCTCGAATGAAACCAATTTTTATCATGTACGTATCCTTTGACGGTATTAACAATTAGACAGGTGATATAATATAGAAGTAAAATATTATAATAAACTGCAATTAAATAAAAATTTCTATTATTTATTCTATATTCTAAAATTATTTTTATACTATTTTATAATAGAAAGGGGAATTATATTTGTAGAATTACTCTATTTTTAACGATCTCAGTATTTCTTGTTGCAATCAAGATACATAGCTTTCCAATTACATTATATAAAATCTACAGCCGAAAAGAAAAAAATCAACTGTACTCTTTTGTGAAGAATATCCGAAACTCCGATAACCACGACAACAAAGGGAAAATATCCGCGTTCCGCTACAATCTTAAAATAATTCGGCTCATAGCTCGGAGCAAAAAAACCTCTAACAAACGAACTGAGTATTAATATCTCTTTGTAAAACAGAAACTTATTCCGTGGAAAAATAGGTTCCGCAAAAAAGAGGGGAAATAAATCCGCGGAAGCGTCTGGTATATTTTTGTGGAGTTACTTGGTTACAATAGTTAATAAAGCTCAATAGGAAGCGAGATGAGTTCATAGGTAATGTCATAATATTTAACAGGTTACAATGTTGATTCCGTCACTTTCCTATACATCAATCTTTATCCGGTCTGTTTCTCGAAAGTTAGCGGTGAGGACGTGTCGTGAATAAAATGAAACAATTTCTTCAAGAAGGGGAGAAACGATAACAGGAATTGGTGAAAAATAGAAAAAAATATAATATTTGGAATGAAGAATATGGAGGAATCTTAAAACGGATGAGAGTAAAAATGTGAAAGGAGGAAGTTAAGTTTTAGATAAAAAAACAATAACAAGAAAAATCAATAAATGAAGAAAAGGGAAAATTTTAAAAGGATATAATTTAAAATTAGGGAAAATTCAGTTAAAAAAATTAGGAAAACTACGAAATTATTGAAATTATATTTAGCAGAAGGTAGAGGACAACAATATCGCACAATAATATTCGATTGGAAGTTAGGGGGAGCGATTGATGTGAAAGAAGTAGAAGGACGTATATTTTCTCTCATCGACACCATAAAGATTTTCAAGGGAAATTTTGCTGTGTGTTCTGGGCAATGCGTTAACGAAATGACGGTGAAAATTATGATATTTATGAGGTTTTTTGGAATACTGAACAGTTGGTTCAATTAGGGTACAAATAAAAGCATAAAATTGAAACCTTATATTTAAAGCAAAAACATGTTTCCATCACTTACATATGAAACGTAGTACAATTTTCAATTAATTTTGAGATATTTACATAATATTATTAAACATTAAAATATTCACGTTAAATTTGTGGCGCTATGCCTTATTTTATTTCTTTACTAAACTTATCTATGGACAAATTCAATTTGCAAAAAGTCCTTATGGTAAGACATATTAACGAGATTAACGCGAAACTCAGTAAATGAAAAATGACAAAGTAATATTTTAAAGTATATAATCTGACTTAATCTTCTGTATATTAATCGGTTTAGCGTTATTCGGTTTTATTATTTTCCTTTTTGAAGAAGAAGAAGAATATTTAGGCTTAACATTTTTGTCTAATATGCGCTACAAATAATCTAATCTATATATATATATATATATATATATATATATATATATATATATATATATATATATATATATATATATATATATATATAGATCTCGCTGAGAACAGACTTTTTTTTTAATTTATAAAATAAAATGAAGAATAGTGTCCTTTAAAATTAAGTGATTAATTTTTATTTACATTTGAAACAATATTAAATCGGGCCGTGAGTGATAAAACATTATTAAAAGAAGTTATATAATTTTAACCAGTGTTTTGGGTTACTTTTAGTTATTATCGCATTCTTGGAATTACTATAGAGTTATGGCAAGTTTCGATAAAAAACTTTAGGAATAGTTTTTTACAGAGAAAACAAATTAATTTGTCCGCTTTATTGGACAACTGTACAACAAAAACTTGACATAAGTGACAATTTTATCCCAAAACAGATTAACAAAATTCGAGATTAACAAGAATCGTTTGTTCTCGGTACTTACAAGATAGTCAGATTTTCAAAATCACACTACTGATTTAATTTTATGTTTGGTGAAGAAAAAAAAAGAAAAATTAAGGACTGTTATTAACTGAAACGGTTCTAGAAACATAGTATATCTTGTAATAAATATAATTCTAAAAGTTGCTAAGATTTTTCTGTATATTTTAATCGTATTATCTTCTGATTAATTTCAGATTTCTTTAGTAAATGCTTTTCTTAACAAAGCGCTAACCGAATATTGCATAATAAAAACTTTAATTTGTGCATCAAGAGTTAAAATGAATATAGCATAGATATTTAACAGTTATAAACTAATTTGGTAGAATTTTAATTGGAACACATGGGCTATAAGACAAAGTAGAAAACAACAGATAAATGAAAGCTATAGAAGCACACCCAAGATGAGCTGTGTTGAAGGGCGAGATCGAACAGTGAATTAAATAAGCAAAGAACAATGCAATTTTATTTAAAAATTTAGGTAAAGAAATTATTAATTTAATCTGCCTGGTGTATCTATTGTTTTTTAAATATCTACTTTAGTTGATTAATATGGATAACACATAAGGAATATATGAATACAAAAATGAAGTAATACATATATGCAGGATTTAAAATGAAACTAACCACCTAATTTGAATAGATGGAACATATAGGACAAATATAAATAATATGAATTATTAACAGTACATTTGTAAACATTTTAAAGCATTTATAAATATTGTGGTGTTTAATAACTAATGTAATAAGGCATGTGACTATATGATATTTTATTTTTTGAACCTGGATCAGTTTTTTTTTAATATTTACTTTATAGACCTAAGTTTTGGAAAATGAATAATTAATATAATGATTGTAAATACATTCCTTTAATATATATTTCCAAATTGTAAAATATAAATTACCTAATTATGTTCGTTATTGTTTTAGTATACACGCTAAAAATATCAATATCAAAATTATTTTATTCATATATTATTTGTTTTAATATATGTTTAATAATTTGTTTAATATACACATGTTTATATATTACATGTTCATTGTATTCATTTATTATTGCATACTTATGTTCAAAAGTAAAGAAATATCATGTATACTTATATTTGATGCTTGAAAGTTGTTACAGTTCTGAAAATAATTATATCTTACTATGATAATTTGTTATAATGTTTAGTGGCATAGTAATTTACTCTTATTGTTATTATTACTTTGTTGATTCTGGGAAGTTAATGGAAATTAGATTTAATTAAATGCAATTTAAAATATGTTAGTGTGTCTTAGTTCTTGAGATAGTTTGTGTATATTTTAATATGTTTAAATATACTGAAACATTATTTAAATTAATGTTATGTACCAAATACATTTCTAAATTTATACTGAAAATACGGTGAAAACAAATTTTGGTAACATATCATTTTTTTTAAATTAATTCTTTTACTCTATCATGAGAGAAACACGATAAATTTAATACATTGTGGTTGAATTTCGACCATAGGGTTATAAATCATATAATTTACAATTTATGTTCATATGGCTAATGCAACACAGTTTAATACAACATACAATTGAATACAAGTGTAGTCATATTTTTGTGATTTGGACAAATCTGAAGGCTTAATCTCTCCTTTCAATCAATTTATATATTTTTTTCATAAACAAATTTCGGGTAAATCTTCCATATAATATGTTATTTCGTGTATTTTGTGTATCGGTACGAATAGTGTCTCGCATAAATGTCAAGTATCCAATAATTCTGGGAAATACCGGCTTGTTTGGCGCAGTCGTAAAGGTGACAGGACGGTCCCCCTACTATTGCGATAGTCGCGGGTTCGAATTTTGCTGGGACGTGGTCATAAATTTGTGTTTGTGATTGTTTAACATTTGTGGTTGTCTTTAGCCAATGCAATATCCGACAGGGAAAATGATCAAAAAAGTCACGCCAGTAACCAGGCTGTTTAAGACCGGACGTCCTTAGGGATGATCTCCAAGTTGGTCAATCATCAGTCGATAGGCTAAATGCTGAGGATTGTGATTCGAAGCCTATGTTAGACAGTAGGTCCAGATAAAGTCCAGATAAATCTTAGTTGGTAAAAAGGAAACTCTAATATATTTTTAAAATGGTTGGAAATATTCCTTCCATCATTGTATTATATTTCGGTCCATCATTGTATAAGGGTGTGTCAAATTTTACGCTGATTAAATAGATACTTTTAAGAGAATACATAAGAGAGCCTATTGTATAGAATAGTACATCCTGTAAAATAGTATCAACGGCTTTGCTGCATGCAAGCAGTCTTTTGTCAACATTTTCCACAGCCATTTTGTATAAATGTTACAGAATATCACCGATGTTTCTTCGTCGATTCTCATGGGTAGTTATGGGCTTAATGCAAGCAACCTTTGATATCAAAAAACCACATACAAGAATGATTTTTTATATTACTGATGATTAATGTTAGTCTTGCCTAACATAATCTATAAGTGCAATCGGCAACAAGATAGTACATGACTATAAATTAGTCGATTATTACACGGATTGTACGGCATTTCCGTTTTCGTACACCGTTTTATTGAAATATGTCGTCTACAGTAATTCATTCAATTTAGATAGAGCACACTACAGCATACCAATAATGATATTCTAAATATGTTTGTTTATTTATCAATTACATGGAAGTTTTGAGAATAATAATAATGATAAATGCGGTAATTTTGAAAGTCAAAGCTACCTGCAACTGCAATAAGTATGCATAAATGTAACAGTTTTCTGCAAAGTATTTCTTGTTGGTAATTTCTATTTAAAAGATCATATATGAAATAAATAAAGATTAAGCTAACTTAGTAACCGCAGGGGTGAAGGCGAACGTGCTTCGGATTCCACGTTAAGCAGTAGTTCTAGTCCAGATAAAACCAGTCAGTAAAAAGAGATCCTAAAATATAATAAAAAAGGATACTCTTTTTGGAGCAACCCCTCCATATTTACTAATTACTCCAAAAGTCTCCATTTCAACTTTGTTGTGTAGATCTATCACATATTAATATATAGATATTTAGTATATATATAAGTTTATACTCAAACCATATAATGTATACATACGGTATTATATTTGCTGCAGATTACTAACTCTTATGGAAATGCTCGGGCTGGATGCCTATTTACATCCCCTGATGCCAGCGTTCATACAAATTAAGGGTAAACATCCTCACCATTCCACCCTTTTGAAATTTAGTTAATTACAGTTAATTGCGTGCTCTCTCCTTATTTTATGGAAGGCCGGCGTTTCAATGGACCTTTTAAAATATTTGCGACGCAAAAAATCCCAACGACAAACAACAGGAAAAAGGAAGTGTTAAAATGATATCTGGCAAAAACAATTGTTAAATTGAAATTATCTGTATATTAAATATGAGTATAATTGTAATTAAATGACTTTCGTTTTATTTAATTTTTCGTTGAATTTAAAATTTTGTTTAGATGAGAAATACTTTATATATTATATAAATATTCGGAAACAATTTTTCATAAAATCGAGTTACATGACCAGTGAAAGTGGACAAATGTAAAATTGCGTCTTACATAAAATATACTTTAAGAAACAGAACTCTCACACTTTTACGAGATCGTTTTTTGAAGCATTCTCCCTCCACCTGGAGCACAAACATATTTATATCGACGGCATCAAATCCCGCACAACACATGGTTGTGTATTTGTTGACTTTGAGCGACTGCTGCCCCTTTCTTCCACTATTATATAAAGATTCGAGTTGAGAAACTATAGAAGCACTTTGGTTAGCGACAGTAATCAATCTCTCTCAGAAATTCCATCAACCGATCACTACTGTAATCCATATAATTTGAATTAAATAAACTGTAATAATATTGTATATTATTACAATTTATTTAATTGTAATTAAATAATTAATTTTAATAATTAAATAAATCTAGCTTCTAATAATTATCGTTTGTATTTGTATCATTCAACTGTTTTACCCCTTCCTGTTATCCTTGTCGTTGACATCTCGTTCTTACGTTAATATTTGTTTGTCACATATATTACCTTAATTTATGATGTACATTTTATTAATACAAGTAATGTTTGATATTGAGCAATCCTCCTTGGTTAGGCTCGAAATTTTGAAAATGTGAAAATACAAACTCAGTTGGAGAAATATGTAAATGAAAGAGAACAGTTCAGTTAGAAAGCGCCCAAATAGTTATTTTTACGCGTTTACAAGAAAATGAATCTGTCGACTCTTCTGCACGCGTTCTGTTTCTGCTTCTCTTTCTTAATCAAAATACCTTTCGGTTTAAACTGCTAAAACAATAATTGCTAAACAATTCTTTGAGATATATTCTCCAGTATGTGCACAATAAGAATTTGGAAATATCAAGTGCTTGTGTTGAAGTATTGAGTTCTGTAGACGTGAAAGGTAGTAAGAATGAGAAAAAGTAGGTAGAATTCAATATAGATGGAGATTAATATAGAGCCATCATAAATTACGGCCAGAAATCAGTTAATTTTCTACAGGAATCGCTTAGATTTATCATTCTTAATAGCTTATTCGTGTAGTGTAAATTAATATATACTTTCGCACAAGAAATGCACGTTATTCTAAACGCACCTTTTGTAAAATAAAAAATTAGAGATCTCTTTTAAAGCATAATCAGTTAACAAACATTTTCCTTGTTTTATAACAGCAACTAATTATAATTAATTAAGTTAAGTGATTCCTTTACCCTGACAAATGACAAAACATGACTGACAAAATCGACATCGAAAGTCCTAACGACCGATTAGAGTGCCTACAATCATCCACTATTCTGTGGATTTGAATAAGATATTTTCCTCTTGTTAATAAAAAACTGGTCAGCAATAATTAAATCCAACATATTAATACTTGTAAAGTTATAAAACAGTATTAACGTTCTACATTTTATGCAAATAATTTAATTTTTAAAATTCCAAACTGTAAATTTTCAACTTAAAAAGAATATTTTCCAAAACGAATAATCTTATCCTCTTTATGGTTGTTTCTTTACGGTTAAAATTTTTATAACGTTTCGCCATTGTATTGGACCGGATAATCTTATTTACCTTTTTAGGGTAAAAGACGAAAAAATGGCTTATTATTTCACGGAAAACACAAAGCAAATACGACGATAGCTGCTTCTTAAAAGGTTTCGCTAAAAAGAAAACGGGAGAGATATCAAAAGAGGAAGAAAAAACTTATTTCTACAGACTGGCGCTATTTATCTAAATAGAATGAATTTCCCCTCGAAAGCATACGATCTTTTCTTTAATCACATTAGGGAAATATATCGTATCTTGATGATGTTTACTCGATATTTCAACAAAAGAACGAGAAGATATCTACCAATCGAAGATATTCCTTTGAAATATAATCACCAGTTAGATAAAATTTAAATCAGTAGATTGTTCAAGTTCAAAATATTGCCTCCTTATGACGAAATAAACCACTCTTTATTATAAATTACAGCTCATTCAAGTTCATTTTAGGATTTCTTAGAGGCTAGTTCTAAAATATTACAGTAATAATCTTCATGCTAGTTTTACCTTTACGTTCATAGTTACTTTCTATATCTAAACACCCTTTAGATCCATGTTCGATGGATAGGTAGATGTTCAAGAAATTCCTTAACCGTTAGGTTTCATTCGTATTTTGATTTTTAATAATTGATTTCAATAATGCGTTGAGCCAACATTTTCTTTTAAAATTGCTGTATTTCTTTACAGAATATATTCTTAAAGTATTTGAATAGTTTCCAATGGAATGTTGGCTCATTCTTGTACCATAGTATACGCCAATTAGTCATCATTTTATGCTTTAAAATTTCCACTTACCGTTCACTTATGTTGAAGGTTTGCAGTTGTGCTGGCCAGGTCTAAATATCTTTAATAACATTCTGATGCTCCACAAACCAGACTGAACCTTTTTGGCAGTGAATTTTTCATTTTCGGCGCATCTTCATTTTAGAATAAGCCAATGTTTGGAAGCAATAACAAGAACATTATTGCGCATGTGGAGATATTCCTTCGCAGGAATCCGGCCAGTGATGTGAATAGCTCAATACCACGATATTGCCACTCAAATAATAACGGACTCCTCATCCTTGGCTCAAAAACCCGGCCGTTTGAAGGAAACAGTAATAAATTCTTCAAGTATACAGGTTTCATGATTGTTGGCTTCTGTTATAAAGCGTTGTGAAGCGCCTGCCGTACTACTTTTATCGAAAAAGTATTCTCCTTCGAAACAGTTCGGCTCTCATTTTTACCCCAATAGTTTTATGTTGTTTGGCCAGAATCATTTTTAATGTTCGTCGTTGAAAATATAAGCGATAAAGTCGGAAAATTTATCTATAAATAACAATACTTGGCATGTAAACTGCGTAATATTATTCGTACCGCATTATTTCCGTATGCATTTAACAAATCATTTTTCACAAATAATTCTACGTTTTTTTGACATTATAATTATCCAAAAAGTGTCACTTACTTTTTGAAAAATAAAACTCCTACGCCATTTTTATTCAATGCCTTCGCAACATTTTTCATTAAGTCGAATTTTATATGTACAGGGAGTAATATTACAAAGACAATTATTACACATAACTTTTGACTCACAAATATGATTCGCTTTGACCAATCTTTAATCAAATAGTGCTTGAATAAAATAGTACATCTACTGAGTATTCATTAAAAATCATCGAGGTCCGGAGATTCGGCTACTTTCGGAACTATTCGTATATTCGTCGGCGCAATCTACTCGCCGCTAGCCGAAAGTCTAAAAGTGAAACAATCTAATCCATATTTTAAGAATTTGTAAAGTTTTGAAAGTTAGAAGCCACAGGACGACAAAAAAATATTGCTTAAAGAATTTCTTAGAAAACAAGTCAAGAAGCTTAAATACCACTATATAAGAAGTTATCATCAAGGTAGTATTTTCCATAAAACTATTGATATGATTATTATCTTACGAATGAATTTTAGGTAGGGTACGATAAGTCAAGAAGGATTACATGCAAAAAAATAATTTGAGTCTGTCTATATAAGTTTTTTTTGTTAAGAATGTTATAAGACTCAATATTGAAGCAAATACAAGTAGTCAATATGAATATAATATTCGAATAATATTCGACAATTGAGTTTTGACAAGGTAATACGGAATTATATATTTAAGTAATATCAATTAATTGTCCAGTTTATAGGCTTTGCAGAAGTGCAGCAAAATATTACATATCATTATCATATATCATGCTGAAAAGCTATATATTTAGAAAAGGATTGTGCTTGCTACAGCTGTATGATTTGTTGATAAGGAAAAGTAATCTGCCAAAATATCAAAGAAGAGAAAAGCAGACCTAAGCAGAATTAAACGAAAATAATTAATAATTGAAATAATTATATATATATATATATATATATATATATATATATATATATATATATATATGCAATACTGAGAATATTCAAATATTTCTAACACTGCGGACGCGCGCGCCAGCACAGTATAGTTAATTTACCGGACCACGATTATTGTTAATGTATCCTCCTCTACTGTGCCACGTCTCTACATAACTGTCTCACTCTGCTTAAGATTACTACTTAGTTATTATTTTAAGATCAGCACACACTTCCTATTTAATATCTTTGTATTTTATTACATCCAATATTGATTTCGTATTTTACTAAACCTCTTTTAAAACAGTTGAGTAAGCGACCTGTATTAATGGATGTTAATTACTGCTTTGAAGTATAATTGCCTTCAGACGCGTTTTTTAAGTAAAAATAAAATAACGAAATCATTTTATTTTGTTTTCCGAATTAGGACAAAATTCAGTCCTTTCATTAATTCGATTCTATTGTACAGATGTGTCTGTATTCGATAATGTCTACCCCTGTAATCTAGATGCTGATAATTCGGCTGTATATTGAAGTTCTAGGTCCAAATATTTAGTTATTATTGAGTTAAATCTTATTGGCCTGTAGCAGTTCAGGAGGATAACAACTCTGATATTTTGATTGTCAACTTCTGGGTCTGTACTGTCAATATTTTTATCGCTTGGTGTGCCGTATTTTTCAATTTGTCTTCTATTAGGTGGGGGAGAAGTAGCATATCTTCCCTATGATATATTCATTTCTATACAAAAATCACAGTATAGTAATAGATGTATGTTTGATTTTCTTCGAGAATCTTCATAAATAATTCATGAAAAAGTAATAACCATTATGAGTACTAGATTCGTGCCATAGCACAAATATCGCAAATGGTATAGACATTTTGTTCCCATTCTCTGATGCAGTTTGCCCATATATGTCCAATATATATATATATATATATATATATATATATATATATATATATATATATATATATATATATATATATATATATATATATATCTAATGTATGTATGTATGAAAATATGTATTACGTACTTTCTTGGATTCTTTTTCCTTGTGACTTACGTATACACTGTCTACATATGTAACATATCTTGTTTAACCAACATTTGTATTGGCGGCGAATACTACTTTTTCAGTATTAATCTTGATATCCATATGATTACACTCAGAGTCATTTACAAATATAATAAAGATCCAACTTTGTCAATAATGCCATAAAACCAAGACGTGATGAAACCAAAAAAATATATCTTCCTACACTCTGTAACTAATAGAAAAGTTTAATATTAATCAGCTTTACGGACATCGCAATCGTGACAGACAGTGTAATTTATGTTCTTCCGGCGTGCAACGGACTGAGTTTTCCACAAGTAATCACAAAAATTATGCTTAAGGATAATTTGGAATATATGGTTCGTCATTTCTTAACAGCACAGGTTAATTTACCAGTAACTGTATTATTACGCATGAAAGTCGATTTGAACCTGTATTTGTTAATAGGCCACGTGTTCAATAATTTCATTTCGCGCAACTATTATGGCACTAGATGTTTTCTGCACTGATTTCGACTGTATAAACTAACTCTGATTTTAGTCAGCTCTGGTCGTTGGACATGCTCCACTAAAATTATTTTTGATTTCCTTAGCCGTGTATGAGCGCGAAATGATTTGTCAAATTCATTTAAGATTGGAGCCGCTGTTGCGCAAACTTCTTGACCGAGCTGATATTCGCTGATGATAGACTTATATTCGATGATACAGATGTTAAGAATCAAACGACATCGCAGAACCATACGGCTTGGAAATTAGTGAAGAAAAGACCAAAGCCAAAGTTAGTTGTCAATAACGGATCGACTTCTATTATCAATATCAACGAGATCCAGTTGGAACGAAGAACTTCATATCCTAGGTATCGGTAGTACCAGAGAAGAAAGTGGCATCTACTGGCTAAGCTGTAGAGGTTAATGCTTTTCTAAGTCAATTAGTGAATTATTAAGAAACAAATTGAGTGACGCAGATTTTATAGGTTTCGACATCCCTATGTGTAATGAAAGGTAAACGAACTCTTCACAGACAGGGTGCAAAACCGTAGCAAAACCGAAAAAGACATAGATCAAGATCATACAAGAGGGTGAGATACTAAGATTATCTGGGGCCAGAACAATTGCATCCGATCGCTAACTGTGGAGTGATTTAGTGAAGAATATTCGAATTCTCGCTGTTATAGCTGAAGCATTAATTGACACTCTCACCGAGTTCCGGTTATTAATTAATTAATATAATGACTGGATATATCAAGAAATTGTTATGGTGTCTGGTAACGTGATATGACAAGTAATGTATTTATATTATGGTGGCTTCGTTTGTATTAGAAATTGAAATAAAATGAATTCTAATACATAATAGTTCGGCGATTGGACTGTTTCTTTAGTTGTTCTAACAAGTAGCTATTACATTCCATTAAAATAAAATAATTCTCTAGTAAAGTAGAAGCATTCCAACACTACGCGCAATACAATTTATGTATGTAAGTATATTCCGAGTTATAATACAACGTTATCAATTGTAAATGTTTTAAAATTAGTTACAATCCTGGCAGTTATTTTATATATCAGATATTATAAAATTTTTATTTCAACACTATTAATAATACATTAATTATATATAATGTAATTGATAGTTAATGACATACATTTGAGATTAACTGAAAGTATCTGAAATATTTACGATTTAGTGAGATGAAGTTATGTTTATTAAATTCACTAATTATTATAACGAAACTTGTGATATTTTAGTATATTCACAGCACTACATCATTATTCATAGATAAAATATGAGAATAATTTCAAATTAATAATAATAAAAGATGAAAGAATGTAGAAAGAAGAATAAAAGATGTACTAAAATATATTGGGTTTTTTTAAGAATCTTTGAGATTATTTATTTCTTATGTGGCTGTTTGAAGCCTATTGCTACTATACTCTATTGATTTAAACATGTGAATACTGATGTCGACGTGTTAATAATTGCGATTTTGACACTGAAGGTAAAAAGCATTAAAAATATTGAGGACGAGAATTTCAAGTCATTACTCGAAAATTGTTGAGAGTAACCGGTGATTTTACAATCGTTTGAACATCTTAGAAGACGTTTGGTCATGTGTGAAACGCTCCTTCAATGGCAAAATTGGAACGGTCTTCTGCATCATATTTTTACTGGTGATGAATAGTGGATCCATCCATAATATTCTATGCTTGGTGTGATGGCCTTGGTATATGAGAATATTGGTAATATGAGCTGCTAAGACCTAATGAAACCATCAATGGAAATTGCTCTTAAGTACGATTGATGCGTTTGAGTCAATAACTATAAGAAAAGACACAGTAACGTTATTCTTAAGCATGAGAATGGTGAACCACATGTTACAGAACTGGTAGAAACATACTTGGAAGGAGTAAAATGAGTTCAACCATACCCGCTGTGTTCTCTAGTTCATCAACAACGCCGTTCTATATTTTCTTACAACTTCTTATAAAGATACCAAAAATGAGTCGATTCGTAGTTAGCCTCAAAAGATCAAAAAACAAGTAAATAAAATACATTGTACCGATTAAAAAAAAAGCTTCAAATTAAAAAGTATTATTTAGAACTAATTTATAGGCCTTTTTACATTGAATTTTTACATTATTATTAAATTGTATTACTTTATAGTACTATGTAAACGCCGAAAATTTAAATAAGTGAATCAAATTTGTAAAATTGAAAAATATACCAATTGGGAATCAGTTAGTTGAATTTAATTTGAGGTCAAAATTGCGTTCGGGCCACAAACCGAAACTAGAATAATTAGAAGCAACGTATCCCTTCGTGCCGATGCCGCTGAAACGAAACGATTCAAAGGCAAACCCCAAACAAACAACCGCCATTGGAAATTAACGAGTATTGCCGTATATATTCGAGCTACCGTATCTATTACATCGTTCCAAAACCGACGCACCTACGAGCTCTATTGCTCTCTTGCTTTTCAACGAATACATAATGGTTTGGTGCTTAGATCCGTTCACTTTATTATATTTACATTCAATATCGCGTTCAGCGTATAACAAAATAAGCTCTAACGGCATTCATTGCAATCGTGAGTGTTTTTATTTCGAAGCGTTTGTCATTGTTATGTTTACATTTTTAAGGTTGTTAACGGAGAAAATTAAACAAATTATTGCATGTTGATCTAAATATTCGATAGTACAAAATAAACCTATTGAAATTATGATCGTATGTTTACATAATATGATATTAGCACTAACAGCTTACTAGCATATAGCACAATTTCAATTAATAATTTTTCGATTATTGCTAACCGGTTTTTTATTATGGTTTATATATTTTAACAGTGAATTAGTTGTATTTCAGATTATTTTATACTGTTCCATAGTTCTGGATATATAGAGATTCGATGTTTGGAAACGGTCTAAATGATTCTGGTATTCAAATATAACGAAATTCCTATAAGAATATCTAGTAAGTTTTATGCTACCCTGATCAAAATAGTAAAAACATGCTAAGGACGTACTTTTATCGTCTCATGTAATATTTGTGTGTGAAAGATGGGAATTATGAGCAAATAAGCTCTTGGTTTAGTTTAGATGAATGTTGTTTCGTTTTATGATCACGATATCAACAGGCTTCTCACAAGCCATTGCTATTTTCAACAATAAGTTATCCAGGAGAGACAAGGATCACGTTCATACTTGTGGTCGTTTCTTTAGGAGGCAGGTGCTACGGTATCTTGCGACTTGCGGCTACGCAGTGTAGCGTATTCAAATATTTGTGTTCAGATCGAATAGTGTAAGGAGTGATATGTTTAAAAGTAGACGTCGTCGAGATAGGTCCATCCTTTTTACCCACAGCATTGTTTTGTACCAGCGTTCAACATGCCATTTCTTTTTTCCATAAAATCAAATAGTTTGTTTTAAGTAAAATAAAGTTTTGTGTTTTAAATGCCTTTACATTATAACTCTTGAGTATCATAATTTCACTAAAATAAACCCTAAATGAACAAAACATGTTGCAAACATTGCAAGAAATATCCAGATTTATGTCGTGGGTTGGAATCCTGTTGGGATACGTTTGTGATTGTTTAAAATTTGTGATTTTCCTTAGTTAAGAGTACAAAACCCGACAAGAAAACTAGTAACGCTAGTAATCAGGCTGGGTAAGACCGCATGTTTTCTGAGATTATTTCTAAGTTGGTCACTCGCCAGTTGGTAGTCCAGCCAGTAATTCTGAGGACCGTAGTTTGCAAATTTATTAAACCTTATTGGACGAAAAATTACTCAGAAATTCAAGTATCACATTTCTCTTTTCAGAAAATTTCAGTATTTTTTAAAATATTTGTAAATGTTTTGAAATGTAAATCTTTTAATAATATGGACGTACTAAGCATAACATTGACAAGTTTCAAATCATCACTTTTCTTTCCTTCGATTAAAAATAGTCGGTATATATAAGATGGATTTTGATAAAATATTGAATATAAGTCCCACATTTATAGCTTCAGAGTATTTTTTTTTTGTTTTCATACTCTGAAATGTAATATTTTTAATGAACTTCTAGAAGTAAAACTAAGTCTAAAATGAACGAATTTTAAAACTTTATTTTTCCCATTTTACGTTGAAATACCTCTAAAAGTTAAAAGACAATTTCCAAACAGTCAACCGAAAATTGATAGAAATGATGGATTATACTTCTTCTCTAGTTATGTTATTCTCTGAAATATATTCGATGCATTTTTAAGTGATCACACGTCGGACGAAATACAGTTTAATATCAATTACTCGGAAAACTTTTCTCTTCCTGTCAGCATGTAAATTACTTGCAAAATCGTCAAGCGCCATTGGTCGCTACCCTGTGGAAAAGGTTTCCGATATCGGCTGGAAAATCCACACAATTCGTTTTTGTTTCCGTCGCTCGTGGAAAATGGATTCCGCTCGCTTGTCGATTTAGAGCACGCAGAATGCGAGCATTGCGATAGCAGGCGAAATTGAAGTGTTTCGTCCGCGGGAAAATTATGATTGAAAGTGCTCCAAGGATTCTCCTTAAAATTTACCTTCCAGGCCTTGCGATATGCGGGACAAGAAATCATAGAATATTTGAATAAAAACATTTCAAGAAAATTGCTGTACGCTTCCGGGTGTCGATTTATAGAATTTATTCGAGCAAAACACTGAAGTTTCCATATGATGTTGTTTTACGTTTCGATATAACACGATGATCGTAAACCTGTTATGTAATTTAGTAAATGTAAGTAGGATGTCAATAACTTCAATTGTATTTTATTACAAGTTAATATATTTATTTTCGTAGGTTTATAGACGGTAAAATTGATCTATAATTTTATAGAAGGAAGATTTCTTTGCAGCCAGCCACTCGGTAACTTTATCGCGTTTTTACAATAACAGGTGATTACCCAGTGGTCGAAATTCGACCACAATTTAATTAGTTAATCATATTTCTGATACAATAAAGAACATATTGTAAAAAATATATTATGCTACCAAAAACTTTGGATTCAGAAATATATTTGATATATAATATTAATTACAGTAAATCTATGTCTGTATATTAAAACATTAAAATATATGCAAATTATCTTAAGAAATAACAGTCACCAATCTTCTTTAAATTGCACTTAGTGAAATCTAATTTTCATTAAGTTTCAATAATCAAGAAATAATGAGATAAGTTTAAATTACTACACCACTGAATATAATAATGAAAGTATCTTAAGTAAAATTATTTGCAGAACCGTAACAATTTCAGAGCATTAAATATACGTATTTTTTACTTTTATGTTATTGGTAACACATTTTCATATATTAAAACAAGAAATACATGAATAAAATATGTTTTAAATTGATGTTTTGTGTTAACATATATATTAAAATAACAAACAAAATTAGGTAATTTATTTTTGCAATTTAAATATATATATTAAAGAATGTTTACAATCATTAAATGAACTAACAACTTTTCGAAACTTTTTTTAAAAAACATTTATTAATTTTTTAAGTTATAAGGTTTATAAAGTAAATATTCAAAATAATTTATACAAGGTTTGAATTTAGAATAAAATATTATATAGTTATATCTTATTGCATCATTAAAAACCTTATATTTTATCAATACATTAAAATGTTTACAAAATTACTATTAATTGTACATAGTTTCTTGCATTTGTCCTTTATGTTCCATTAATGTAAATTATGTATGTAGTTTTATTTTAACTACTGCATATTTTCATTACTGCAATTATCCTTATTTGCTAATTTATTCACTTTTTTGAGCATTAAAACCAGTTGATGGATATCTTTCAGGCTATTATTTTATATAAATCTGGAATCTCGCCATGCAAGTATATCATCTTTAATTTACCTTGTATGATTACCGTTAACCTACTGAATTCTACTTTGTGATATGGCTCAAGCGGCAACTAACAAGTCACCAATAAATTAGGAACTAAAATTCTATAAAGCTGTAGGAATGTCCGTCTGATCGGTCGGAATGTGCGGTCGACTCAATGGTTTGTCGGAACACACACTACTGTTTTTGTGGAAGGAATTAGCACGGAAACAGAATACACCGGCTGAATAAAAACTTGTTTATTTCGAATTTAAATATTACATGCGGTCAATGGGAGAATGGACAGGGTATTAGGTTAGATAAAGGATGTACGGAAGCCTTATGGAAGTGGTACTATTTCAAGGGGTAGAGAAAAGAGAGAGAGACATCATTGTGGTAGTCTTTTATAGGAACCGCATGGTACTAATACACCGGCGTTACCAACCTTTAAACTTAAATGTAGATGTGATAGTGGTGGCATAAAGGGTTGTTGCGATCGCCACATCACTCTCCTCCTAGTGGAGTTGCCGTGGAACGTACCTCCGTGTGATGCAGGTTCCTGAGGTCACCTGCAATCACGCAATCAATCGCCCAGGGACTGCTTATGAGATGGGGATACAACCTTAGTCAGGAATTTTTCGGGATCAGCTGCCATCAAAGGAGAAGCAGGACGTAGTTCGTCTTGTGGCGTTTCGATTTTTTTAGGGTATATTTAGGATTTATTTTAGGGATAAGTGAGGTGCCTTACGTGTCGCGTTTCGTGGTACAAGGGTGTTTATACATTGATGTCATTCATGATGGGCTTCTGTGGTCCTCGCCCATCGCGCTAGTCTCGTGGGATAACGTCGACAATATGATGGTGATGGTTTCCTCGCGCTATCCTTCCATGAACGTGTCGAGCACCTGTCGAGTGGATTCTGTTGAGCTGGTTTATCTGTTAGGCACTTCGATCACGTCGGGGTCACCAATTGTAGGAATGTTCGTCTGGTCGGTCGGAATGTGTGGCTGTCAACTCGATGATTTGTCGATGGTAGGCTCACTACTATTTGTGTGGAAGAAATTCGCATGGGACCACCGGCAGAATAAAACCTGTTTATTTGGAATTTAAATACCACATGCGGTCGACGGGAGAAGGACAGGATATTAGATGGTACGGAAGCGCTATGAATGTGGTACTGTAACAAGGTGTAGAGAAGAGAGAGAGACAGAGACTATTAAAATATTTCATTCAAAATGGAATTACTTTGGAATGGAATATCTTTCAAGCAAAAAACATACAAAATAAATTCAAATGAAAATTTCATTCATTCATATGAAAAAATATGTTATCTTAAAAAATAATTACCTGAACCTGAACAATATTTGGACTTCCCATTTGAGTATTTCTAAATATTCAGTCTTGATATGCATGAACGAACATCAACGAATAGAAAAATTATTTTGCTTTTTTCCGTTCGTCCGATCGGTCCGGTCGTGATGGTCTTTTATAGCCTGGAACCGCATGGTATCAATCCACCAGCGTTTCCAATCTTTGAATTTAATGCATATGTAAATAGTGGTGGCCTAAAAGATTGTAGTGATCGCTACAAAACTATGATAATTGCTATTATTTACATATTAATTTTTACAAAAAATCTTAATAACATTTAGAATTGTCTCTAACTCAAACATTCAATTACTATCTGTTCTTGAACAAGAGCAAATTTTCTTAGCTGTTGTGTGTTTACCAAACATCAAATACCATAAATCAATGTGCTTGCGAAAATTTAAATATCTTGTAAATAAAAAGGACAGATGATTCTTGTTATTCTCGAATATTGTTAATCTATGTTAGGATGAATGTATCGTATATGTCGGTTTTTTTCGCAATTGTATTTATCTTCCGATAAAGTGGACGCTTTAATTTGTTCTCTTTACAAAAAATATAAAATAAAACTTTACATGACCATACTTTTTTTATATATATTTTAAAGTCTCCTATTATATTATACCAAGTATGGGTTTGTCTGGACTGGGCCTACAGCTTAACGTGGGCTCCGAACCACGGTCCCCAGCATTAAGCCTACCGACTGGCGAGTGACCAACTTTAGAAATCAGCCTTGAGAATATCCGGTCTTACCCAGCCTGGTAATTGGCGTAACTGGGATCATTTTCCTTGTCGGATTTTACACTCTTGCCTGGAACATTCACAAATTTCAATCACAAACATAAATTTACGACCATGCCCCAGCAGGATTCGAACCCGCGGCTATCGCAACGGTAGGAGGACCGTCCCATCACCTTTACCACTGCGCCACAAAGCCGGCACATGACCATACTGTTCCATATCTAATCGTTTTTATCCAAAATTGCAGTAACTCTTTAACAGTTTCTACAATATGGGAATAATCGAAAGTAACACAAAATCACCGTCCAGAATTAAATAATTTCGTTTAATAAGAACCTCACACATTCACTTTCCATTTTAATATCGTTTTAAATATAACATTTACGGATTTTTCTCTAATTTAAAATTGCTCTGCGGTCATTTTAAGTTACAGCGCTGCCGGATTTTGATTTCAATAATTATGCGTCCGCGAGAAGAGTGGATATACATATATTTTTAATGGGTTATTTTTATGGTCAAATTATAGACACAAACCCTAGAAACTCTCCAGAATTGGTTGGCTTAAACGAGAACAGCATCCCAGGGTGCAGAATTGGACATAGGGTGATTTGTTCGGCGATAAAGAAAGAAAATGTTAACACAGGCTCGTAGGGAGTCCGAGCATTTCTAGAGCAATGTTATCGGCGATTATTTGAAAGCGCAACTAATAGGGGGTTGCAGATATAGTTTATTGGTATAAAAATAGTCGGGATAATGTTCAATTTTTAAGGAATTCCGTATTCTTGATAATAGCTAACATAGTACAGAGAGTTCAGTTAACTCTAACCCTAGAAGTTCTATTACTAAGAAAGGACTAACAAATATACTAGACTACTAACAAAGCAAGCATTCTGCGAGTTACTGCAAGCGTATTAGAGATGCTACTATGAATGATAGTCCGATGAAGTTAAAGGCCTTATCGATACCCAGAAAGATGTTAGTAATATTCCTAGCAATGATAAAACCTCAATTATATCAGTCTCCAAGACAACAAGATGGGCAGTCGCAGATAAACATCTGGTAAATTTCAAATGGTACTCACATTTATGCAAGGGGAAAAAGTGGCGTTAAGTTATTATTGTGTTATTATTCAGTCAGAGCAATAAGCCTGTACCTAGCGGGCAATTATCTGGGCTTTTAAAGATATAAGCTAAATGAATAATAGTAGAAATTCTTTCTCGGACAGGTAATATCCGTTCGTCCTAGTTATCGTTAAATAGATCAAGCACATCTTGTTACATTTAATTAATAATAGATATTTTATATTAAATAATGTCTATTTTATCAATGCAATTTTTTACTAAACAATAATAATATCATTATGAGGATATTTTTATACAGTAAGTGTTATCAGAGTTCGCTTAAAATTAAAAAAAAACTACCGCTATACAATTAGTAAATATTTTGTTTATAATATATTATTTCCCGATTAAAAATTTGTGAATGCTTAAGATCTTGGGAATGTCAAAATTTAATGTTCTTTTAGGTGCTTGCATCTATTTTAATCATTTTTCATTTTGAAAAAGATAACAGGTCAATTGAAAACTCTCCGGCCTACTACTACCTACAGTAAAACACATTTCTTCGGCAAAATTAGATTTTTTATTCAACATAATTCCCTTCAAGGGTGATACACTGATTATAGTGACCCAACAACTTTTCGATACCATTTTTGTAGTCCTTTGCATCAAAATAGGCCTCAGTTTCGGCTCTTCATCGACGAAAATTTCTTTTCAGCGAGCATTCTTTTAAGATCTGAGAACAGGAAATAGTCTCTGGGAGCCAGATCTGAAGAATAAGGTGGATGAGGAAGCAATTGGAAGCTCAATTCATGGATTTTTGCAATCATTTTCACTGACTTGTGACACGGTACATTACCTTAGTGAAGCAACACTTTCTTTTTCTTCAAATGCGGCATTTTTCGGCGATTTCATCGTCCAATAACGCTATGTAATACTCGCTGTTGATGGTCCTTCCTTCTTCAAGGTAGTCAATGAAAACTATTACATGCGTATCCCAAAATAGAGACGCCAAAATCTTGCCAGCCGACTGTTCCGTTTTCCCACACGTTTCATACTTTGGAGCGGGTTCATCGTGCGCAGTCAACTCGAATGGACTGTCGATTGGACTTCGGAGTTAAATGATGGAGCCATGTTTCATCCATTGTCATATATCGACGCAAAAACTCGGGTTTATTACGCTTGATCGCGTTCAATCACTGTTCCGAATGATCAACTCGTCGTTCTTTTTGGTCAAAAGTGAGCTCGTGCGGGACCCAGTTTGCACAGAACTTTTTCATATCCAAATATTCTTGAATAATATAATGTACACGTTCAGTTGATATCTTTAGAGTTTCATTTCATCTGCTGTTGTCAATTTCAATTTACGGTCATTCAAAATCATTTTGTGTATTTTTTAAATATTTTCGTCGGTAACAACCTCTTTTGAGCGTGCACTGCGTTCATCGTCTTCGGTCCACATTTCACCAGATTTAAACTTAGCATACCAATTGTTGATGATTGATTGTCCTGGGGCAGTGTCTGGAAACTCGGTATCAAGCCAAGTTTTTGCTTCAACTGAATTTTTTCCCTTCAAAAACTAATATTTTGTAAAAACGCGAAATTCCTTTTTATCCATTTTTTAACAATAACAAAAGTTGCTTCACTCAAAATGCTATAATTCACTAACCAATGATCCGACAGCTGTTAAATTTATACACGCAACTTAAGAAGGTTATGGCTAACTAAGAAACATATGGATTTAATTCTAGTAGCGCTCCCTATGTGTCAGGCCAGGGACTTTCCAATTGACCTGTTAAGTAAGTTTGGTTTTCATAATAAGTTTATTTGATCATTTTTTTCTTTTATTATGACCACTATTCGCTATGCAACTTTTGATTTAAAAAAAACCATAAGAAAATGTTTGATGCTGTTAAATCCGGAGATCTGGCTGGCCGTTCTAAATCGCCACTTCAGGATCTTCAAGGAAAAACGTCATTCAATAATTGAATTATTGAACGAGCTGTGTATGCTGTGACCTCATCTTGCTGAAACCACATACCCTCTAGTCCTTCCTCTTACACTTCAGGTCAAAATCGAATCATGTCTTGGCACAAACTTCTGTGTTTCCCAAAACCGACTGCTCTGTTTATTGACGTGGCCACTGAGAAGAAAATATACTTCATTGTTGATTATCAATTTAGGCGAAAAATCTTCAATTTCACCAGACAGCCTTAAGATTCCATTACTGTACTCAACTCGTTGATCAGGATCTCTTGGTAAGAATTTTTGAACCACGTCTCCGAATTAATGTTTCTGGAGACTCCGCAATACTATCGCGCACCAGAGCCACATTTTCAGCGTTAGGAAACGCCCGTTGTCTTCCGGAACGAGACCTGTCTGTTGTGGTTTTATGAAATACTAGACGATTAGGGTATTTTTGACGCACTTTCCTGAGTGGCAATAATGGAACGATTATTTTAAATAAATATTGTCACGCAGAAATTGCTCGTTCTTGTGGCGTATATTTATGCATAATAAAATTTGGAGGTCTACACAATACAATGGTTAAATTGAACGAAAGATCGTGATCAAAACGGTAGCGGCACTTTTGCCCTACCTGTTATAATAATCAAAATATTTTTTGTACAATTTTCTACCATCTTTTAGGTAATACCGTGTCGTAAGAATGGTCTTGGTTTCGCAGTGTGGTTTCCAATTATCGAACCAATTTCGTACTTATTCAGAATCTGGAAATAATTTGCCAGCTTAGCCATGCTACATCGATCTGAATTAATTGTGCTAGGTTTTATGTCTGGTAAGTAAGCTCAGTGAACTCTTGTAATCTATCGGCTAGCATTCAATGCAATATGATAATTTATTCACGGATACCAGCTCTTAGAGGTGTTTTTTTTTTACAAAAATAGGTGGTTTCTCTTGTTTAATTAGCAACTTGGAAACAAGATCTTCTTTCGGTGTTAATACCTGTTAATAGACTCTATCTGGCTGGTTATATCATATACACAAAAAACTTTATTGCCATGAATATTCCTTTTTGGTATCGATGAGGTTGCCTCTTCTGGGCTAAGCCATAAGGTCTTGCCTTGATATTCGTCATAAGAGATGTATATTCAGCACTAGTTCACCATACGCTATAGAAAAATCTGCTTTTTTCTTGCAAGCAATGAAACCGGGATGTTGAAATGATTTGAAATGATATTTTTAGATAGTTCATATAGTAGCCACGTTTTCTTCCTTTGGGTCTTTTCCACTGCATAGGATTTTGCGTCTGGAAATACTAGAGAGATTTTTGATTTTGAATTGGGCCTTATAAGTCTTACAATTCATTATCTTTGAACTTTTCTGGACGTCGAGAACGATCTTTCTCGTTGACCGTTATTTTATATATCGCTACTTCAAAATATTTATTTAACAGTTAGGTTATATTGTCCATCAGTTGTTTATATTGACAGTTTTTACCAAAAGATACCGTCGATAAAATACATGTAACACCTAATAAATTATGGCGTTGTTTTTATTTTATATTTAATATTCCTTTAATCAGTTAGCCATTTTTATAAAGGCCCTCAGAAATACTTAGAAGTACTTGGGATACTACTTATATTAGAAATATTTCGACAGCGTCAAAAGGTGTTGTCAGAAGAGACTTGATGATATTTTAATTTTATTTTAATGTACGAAAAATATAAATTTTAAATAAAATTTTAGAGCGAATTGTTGCTACAATAAGCCTAGATTTGAATCCTCTTTGGGATTTAACATAACTTGTTTTTTGCTTCCTAATACGGTCTTTAATTCAAGACAATCAATAGGTCTAGTTCCGATTTAAAGTTTAGAGTAAGTAGCTGACCCATTCTTGATAAACCGTAGTTAACAAAATCGAGACTTAAAAATATATTTTAAAAAATAACGTCTCACGTAAAGAGACCGTACGGTTAATATAGAAAATATTTTAGCGTAATATTTCTAGTAGATAAAAAACAAAAATTATATCTCCTAAATTAATTAACGATTGACATTAAGCAAATAATTTGTTACATTAAGTAAAATTATGTAATTATAAAAACCTCATAACTCATTGAAAACGATTAAAATACTTTTTCCTCTTTTGAGCATCCTCTAATTGAAAAACTTGGAAGGTCATTAATTAAGAAAGAAATCTTCCTAATTAATTCCTGAACTTTTATCGATTTCGACGAAAATTGTTTCGAAATTTCCACCGAAAATACTGCCAACGAAACTTTTGAAAGGGCTGTATAAAAGATACGCTGAATAAGTCCGATTTTCCACGGGAATACGTTGAAGTATTGCTCACCGCTAAGCGTGCACTTTTCAAGATCGAAAAGTAATTTTCTTTGAGTGAGCGAAAATGTTTTAATTTGTACTACTTATTTGCTGCTTATAATTTTTATTAGCTAAACATTTATTTTTATTTTTAAAGAAATTATTTTATTAGCCTATGTTATTACGTTGTCTGATACTATTCTATTCTATCATTATTATAAGGCTATATTATGTGTAGTATAAGCTACGATATATGACTTTACAAC
Source organism: Rhynchophorus ferrugineus (assembly GCF_030347505.1). Lineage (NCBI taxonomy): Eukaryota > Metazoa > Arthropoda > Insecta > Coleoptera > Curculionidae > Rhynchophorus > Rhynchophorus ferrugineus. The sequence goes on along the minus strand of NW_027472581.1, from coordinate 52,699,886 downwards.
CATCTCCGGAATTGGCGCATGCGCACTCTCCTGTATAGAATAAACCATAGAAAAGAATATTATTCTAGAACTCTAGAACTATATTGTCTTCCTTTTCTAATGGCGGTACATTCTTTTCGAATCAATCGGTACAGTCGATCAAGTCAAACGAACAAAAAATTTTAGGATATTTAGATTTTGTGTTATATGAATAATTCTATAATAATAATAATAATTAAATTGTTGTGTTACTCTTGGTATTCTAATATTATACATTGGTTATAAAATATGGAAGAACAAGGGTAACTGCAGAATGTAGTGTTAAATCTTTAAAAGTTTTAAAATTCAAACAGCACCAATTTTATTTATAGTGGGAATGTTAACTGACATATTTATAACATATCATTTTCAACGACATGGAATAGGTATCAACATATGTCAAAATTTAATGATAACAAGAACAGGGAAGGAAATGATTCTTGTTGTGTTCGAAGTTGTCAAGTCATTCATGAGGTTTGTCCATCAGGAGTAGCGGCAAAAATTGTAGTAATCGGTCTAATTATTACCGGTTATATTTATTTTATACATAATTTTTTTTATACATTTTAGTAATCATATAAATTTTATTTTATAACTAAGATGTAGCTAGAATTTTTTGAGAGTGAAAGACAAAGAATGTGAAATTTAGAGAATCAGAGAAGAAGAAATTAGCATTTTGATAAGAGGTAAGAACAGTGTACAGTAATACTGAAATAATTAAATCTGCTAACAAAAATAGACCTGGATCAAATAAACAAAATATAAAAATATGAACCACACCCTAACCGACAAGAAAATAGAATGCATTATTATATAAGATTATAGGTAAATATAGAATTAGAGATATCTTTCAGCTTGAAAGTACATCATATTTCATCCATATCATCCATTCGTTTTAGGCTAGTAAATGTACAATATGTTAATCGAAACATCGAGGTAGGCCATTCTTAACGGAGTTTGTGGATAAAGAATAGTAGCCATTATATTTGGATATTATTAGGAGAATTTCACTGTTTTGGCTTTTTCGATTGGTTTTAGATACATTAGCTGTGCTTGATCTAAATGATTTTGGTCTTTTTTATGACAATGTTTATTTATATGGTTCTTGTAGTTCTTATTAATTGTTCAAATATGTAAATTAATTTAAATATGGTGTTTTTATAAAAATAGAAAGGCATGTAGAAATTATTTTTATTATTTCATTTCATTCTAATATTTTTTAAATAAGTGTGTTATTTCAAAAAAATTTCAGTATTTATTTTTTTAATCCTTATATATAGTTTCAGCATTAAATTTGTGTATATTTATTTATAAAATTAATGATGTGTAATATGATGTTTTCGTAAAAATACAATGGCTGGATATATAATAATTATATTTTATTATTTCGTTTTATTCAATATAAATAAAATGTGTTATTTCCAAAATTTTATCATTTTTATTTACATCCTAAACCTATTTACCTACATATAAAAAAGTAAATAAAGCTGAATGCACGCATGCGCCTAACTCGGATTTTTCTCTGTTTTAAAATAAAATTTTGCTCGTATTCTGAAAGAATATCAGTACATCCGAATGCACTCACCAAAAAAAATGTGTACGATCTTAGTGAAGTCCGTAGGCCAAAATATTTACTATCATCCGATCTGCTAGACACACATAATAGCTTTTAGAATGATACTGTATGATAATTAAATTAAATACTAGTTTTTAAGTTTGTACAGGAGATCTTACTTAGGTATTCATTTGTAGTATAAATCCCATCAAATACTTATTGTCCATTGGGCAGACTGTGAAATACTAAGAGAATAATAAAAAATTAAAAATTTAAAACTGAAGAAGTAATTAAATATTAATATAAATATAAAAAAATATGTAGATATATAAAAATTTAAATGAGAAACTCTGTCGTTGCTCAGGAGCTGGTGTTATTTGAAATATAATACATAGTCCCATAGTGATTAAATTACGTGCTTCCCATGTAACTTCGGCCATTAGAAAATCTGCTTACCTAACGTATGATTGTTGCCCACAAGCAATTATTATCAAAGAAAAACGGGTTTTATTACATCTTTGAATTACAGCTTAATTCCTGTGCTAATTAAATAATTGAAATAGATTGAATTAATTTTGGCACATCTAGAGCGGAGAACTGTTTACGAGTTGTTAATCCTGTATTCATTTGCAAACTATTTTCATAAATACATTATATGTCCTGCCTAATGCCTAATTCTTTTACGACATTGAGATGTGTTATTTTCTGTGCAAGTCCAGTTCTGTCACTGAACCCACAGCTTAAATATATTACTGCTCAGACACTCGCAAAACTGGGGTCGAGCATTTACGTAAAATCGGAGATTTAGATTAGACACAGAATGCCACGATGTATAGCGACAATTAGTCAATAAATAGACAAATAGACAATTAGTTAATAAATTAGAACGAAGTGTAAAGAGAAACCTTATAAGGTTCAGAAATTTGCTCGGTGTTAAAAGTGAATTTCTATCTAGGACAACCTAAATAATATATTTGCCAATACTAAATTAAAATTATAAGACAGCTGAAGTAAGTCCAATTTGCATAATAATAATAATTAGCGTTGGGGACTATCGACTGAAAACAGTCGAAATAATCGATAATGAAAAAACTAGGGACTGAAAATAGTAACTACTATTTTCAGACAAATGTACGGTTTGGTTATTTCAGTTTTTTTGAATTCGTGATGTCATATGAAAACGTAGGAACCCTTTCCTGTTTAAATTGTGAAAGGACGGAGATAATTGCTTGGAGTTTTATATGTGCTTATATTTTACAACGGTGGTATAAGGGAGACGGAGATGTACACATTCCTTCACGTACTAACTTTAAAAAAGAAAAGGAAAAAAAATACTGAATAATATTAACATGCCATTAATAAATTAATTTAAACGAAGTACAATTATTTTATATTTGAATGTTCTGTGGATCTGTAAAAAGGAATGGAATTTTTCTATGGAATGGAATAATACCCCACATATATTTTATTGTATTTTAATATGTCAATTGCTATTTTTAAATAATATAGTATAATAAATATAGGCAATACAACAGAACTTAAAAATTAAATATATATTTAATCATAGAAAAAAAACTAATCCAGGACACAATTAAAGTTATCGCACAATAACCAATAGAGCTTTTTTAAATGAATAAAATGCTTTATTTATTACCGAACCAAAATTTAGTTTTAACAAAAATCGCGAGAGTAATAAAAATATTACCTATTATTCCATAAAAACAGCCGAAAGTATTTTACTTTTTATTATTAACAATTTTAATATTTTTACCCTATTATTTAATAATCTTAAAAATTATCGTTTAAAATGCTGCTATATTAATATACCATATATATTGTTATTTACAAGCAAACTACCAAAAAAATCACAGCACTGTATATATTACATAATATGTAATAATAAATCGGGTATATTTTTATCAAGGTCGCGGCTAGAGTCAGAATGTTAAAAATCAGTGGAATGAAACTAGTAGAATCAAAAATAGTAACGAAAAGTACAGGACTGACACAGTCGATAGTAAATAGTAACTAAATCAGTCAGAACGAAAATATGACTGAAAACAAGGTGATCGTATCGAATTGAGAGTCATTAGATCAAAACTAATAATACTATAAAATTTACTATTTAGCTTCTCCAGGTACAGTCCCAAGCTCGACTGTAAAAAGAGGAGGCTGGTCGTATTGCCACAGTGATCAAAAGTGGAAAACTAGGAAGACGCAAAGAAGCTATTTGCTAAAGCAAAATATCCGTAGACGTATGACGGCTAAAAGGAAAAGTGCTACTGCATTCGGAGAAGCGGATACTCCAGTATTGTGTAACCAGGGTTTTGATACGAAATTGACTACTACCTAAGCAATATATGTTACTGCATCAGGGGTCACAAGTGCGCCAGCATTATGGAGATAGGGCACTGACGAAAAGTGGATTACTCATTAAAAATCAAAAAGCACGAAAAATAATTTACCAATTTCTGTCGCCAATGAAAAGGCTTCATGTAAGATATGAGGTGATTATAGCTATATAATTGGCGAAATGTAAAATTGCAGTCCTTCGATAGCTGGGACTGCGAAGAATAACAACGGTTTACTTTTATTGCCATTTGCCTCATTAAATAAAATTGTGGTGTATATATATATATGTATATATAAAACAATTTAAATATAAACAAAACCCTTGTGTTACTGATTCATTGACGTTATGAGTCCCCCGACCCCTTTATCATTTTTGGGAGACTATAAATACAAATTAAGAAATATTAATAAAAATTGAGGGGCTAAAGCCCATGAGTTGCGAGCACCAAAGAATTCAATACTATAACGCAGGGTCAATTAGCCATTATAATGCTTGGAATTTAAAAATAATTAAATAAAATCAATAACCAAGCCTACACAATGAATAAGGAAATAAGACCAATCTAATGTAACAAATAAATAACAAAAACTATGTATTTATAAAAGTAATATCAAAATAAATGCGTGTACAAGGTAAAGTTGTATTTTAAAATAAAGACCGATTTGTTTGAGGAAATCGAATAATTTTTGCAGGTATTGAAGCCAGAACATATTCCTCTATGAATAAGAAAAGCTACGACTTTTTCTTATTATTAGTATTAAGAAATTAATTATTTTAATTATTAGAATTAATTAAAACATGCCAGGCTGAAATTAGCTCTTCACAAGTGGCCTTCACTAGAGAGCTGTCTGTTTGACCCATTAGTTATATTTGTTAATTTAGTTTGTTCAATTCTCTTTACTAAAGAGCTGAGGAAAAAATCATTCTGAATGGGCTTGTTTAACTCCTCCAGCAGGTCACTCCTTAAGCTCCACAAGGCTATCTATTTTACGATCTATAAATGAGGAAAGTTTTTTGTAATATAATGTAATAATAATTTGTTGGCCATTTTTGGTGAGGTTATCACCCAATTCGCTGATGTATAGACGAAAAATAACCAGATTGTAACATTCAAGAATTTGATCACTAGCGGATGCAAAATAATGGATAATAAGTCAAATTTTAGCATGAAAATTAAGTGACATTAAGTGATTTAGGATCTCATTGCGAACATTTCATTATTTTTCATTTCACAAAAAACAATAAAACATATTTGAGATTTGAACTAAAATTCTTTACCATTTATTTTGCTGGACAATCTAATTTAACATAACAAATAATTTATAAATATAATACGGTATTTATTGATTTTATAGTACACTTGAACATGAAATACAGCACATAGTTTTATGTCAATTTCACTCAAGAGCTATTATTCTTATTGATTATAACACTTAGTAAAACGGCGCAGAAGCAATGGAATATTCGATAATTAAACATTAAAACCCTTTAAGTGTAGTCCATTTTCAGAAAAATCCTTTCGATTTTATAGTGCAATAATAACGAAACCCTTTTTAATCGAACTTTTAACAGTAAATAAAACGCTAAGAGGCTTTTAAGCTCTTTTCATTGCATTTTTCTCCTCCCTTTAACTCCCGTGCGCTCTACCACTCACGTTTAATGAACTAAAATTTAAAGCAAAAATTGTAGAAACGACAAGAACATTTAAATGGCGTTATTATGGGCGAGAAAGAAAATTCTCAAAGGATGTCAAAATAATTTAAGTACTTTGATTTACTAACAAATATATATAAGGCATAACTATGACATGTATATCTATGACATAGTCTAGTATTTATAATTATGTTGAATAATGTTTAATATTTATTATTAGTGGAGGACCTAAGTAAATTTGCAGAATTGAGAATAATGATAAACTATACAAAAATAGCCACGTTATTGTTTGAAACATCGATCTAGTTTCGCATTTTTACAGTATTTAAAAACCGTATTCCACGCGGCACGATCTGAACAAGTAGTAATTAAAGGTCGCTTAAGTGATGAGTACGTTGGGTGTAACAAAAATTTCCATTTGAGTTGTAACAGTGTATCTTTTAAGTTTTTCCAACTTGTATCGATGCACGAGGATAACTTTGTGTGTATTACTCGCTATAACTGGTTTTTTTTTTGAAACAATACATCGTTCAATTTGCTCTATTGATGTTTGTACGCATCTACTTATTCTCCATAATCCACTTTGCTGATATTGCCATATGCACAGCAATACCTTATAGACATTTCATTTTCGTGTCAATGAGGATGGTTCTTTGATTAACCCATAGCATTTTGTGCCTTCACAATACATCACAGAAAAATTTATTTTTGTATCTACGAAACAATGATAACCACGATTTGAACGCCTCACATTCTACGTCTATATTTTACGTCTATGTTTTAGTAGAATTGAATAGAAATGTGTTATTTCATATATTACGTTATTTACACATATACTTTGCATTGGCACTAATGGAGATCACTGATCAAAATACATACCAGCACGTAATAGATACTGGTTACAGGAACTGCTTTTCACATCCAACAATAAAGGAGAATATTAAACTCTGACGATGCCCATTTCAGAACAATAAATCTCATTTCAAGTATAGGATAAAATATTGATGCTATATGGGGCAAAGTTTGAAATATACTGACCAATCTATATTTTGGAATGGTATACCAGGACACACGGGTATGTAAAAAATATAGTTAACATGTGTTATAATTAAACGTTGAAAAGTATTTACAAAATATTTCGTAATTAGGAAGTTTTGTGTTTCATAAAATATCCCCAAAATTGTTTTTCTTTTCAAACAATCATCTAACAGAAAGCATGAAAAGGTAAAGAGGTTTAATATATGTAGTTTTCCTCGTTTAATTTCTGTTTTAAAATTATTAAATATGGCGCCAGGAGAAAATTATATAATGGTTTTACTTTTTTTAATACTTTTCCGGGAAAACTATAATTCTGTGACAGAAAATGTAATAAAATTGAGTTGAAAAGTTACTTTTATAAAAATAAATATTACTACATATATGCACTTTTAAAATCATTTGTTATGAATACCTAAATTGCTATTATTCAAAACTTATATTAACATTTTGTCGTGATTTGGAAATAATTTTTACACTTTAATGAAGAACTTGGTTGTACGAAAAGGTCTTAAATTGAGAAAAGTAAATTTAAAAAATTTGATCATAAATATTCGCAAATACACAAATCGTATTAAAAGTTCTGTACCGAGCACCTCTGTTCAAAACTTTTCATCTCATTAAAAGTTCTCTAAAAATGTTCATTCGAAATATAAATGTTTATAAATTTTTCAGCTCATTAGTATTATACTTTATATGCTAATCAGCTGTATTATAAAAAATCGGCTTACCTAAATCATGTAAAGCCTATTGTAATCAATATTACTATCTCCAAATTTTTTCGTATCCTACATTTAAGTTTTGTTACCATTATTGTCTTTAAGCATTAATAATAATGTTTATAAATAGCTTCGGATCTAATAGGTTTTGTATCAAAATTCTCAAATAACATTTTCATAAAAAGTAAAAAAAATTATATGTGGTGTAAATCCTCAGATAATAATTTATTTTTGATCAGGTTTCTTAATATCATTATGAATTTGGATCAAAATGATTGGCTTATTATATATTTTATCTATATGGCGAATCTTTGATTTATTGAATTAGGTATATATAATTCTGCAGATAGTATTTAATTTTTAATTCTCTCGCTTATCGCTTTAAATTGTTCTCCATTAAATGAGTGTATGTTCATATCTTATTTGAGTCGAATAATATTTCATAAACTTTTAGCTTCTGCTATATAATAGAAATTGATTCCTGAATTAGTTTGTTGCGTGGTATATAACAGAGATACAAAATTAAAGGAAATGCGCGTTTTTAATTAAGAATTTCTAGAACGTGCCTCATAAAACACGATCTCAAACTAAAACGCCAAAGCTTAATAACTTAATATATCTGTCCTCACATAAACCTAGTTTGAAACTTCCAAGGAACTTTCCGCAAAATAACGATAAACTAAGAACTTATCAAGACCAGAGCCTTAATTTCATCATCTCGTCGTTTGCCACCTATCCACTTTACAACCTTAAAGAGGAAGCATCACGAACTGTAATTCTTTAAAATTGAATAAACAAAGTAAAAAGGTACAAAGTAAAAACAAAAAAAAAAAGGTTTTTATTTTCTAGTTTAAAATTTGAAGGAACTTTAAGTAGGCAGCAGATTTAATTAACCAAATCGCTAGAAAATGGAAATGAACAAACTAATTTTTAGTTGTGGATATTACCGTTTTTCAGTAATATTCCTTTCAATTTCAATGTACTTATTTAAATTATCCTTCGCGTATTGTACCTCATCATTGTGGTCTTCTTGAGGGCCTGAAATATCCTTCTATGGTTGCTTTTACCTCTTATTAAAAATAGTTTTCATTAAAATAGTGAAGCATGAACCAAGAGGTACGTACCAGAAATCTGGCGAATTAGCTGCATGCTGCACAAATCGTATTTGAATTTCCTGATATTAGGGATGTTTTCTAGATGTATAGGCAGGTGAATTACTTAGACAACTATTTTTTATTAAATTAAACACACCATTAAATTAATCTAAATTGTTTTAGAAGATTGCAAGATGAGTTCATTTTTTAAGATTTAGTTATGCAATTAGTCAATAAATAGTAAATAATAGACACTTTAAAAAAGTGGGGTACTAAACTTGAGTCGCTAGTACAATGACAATTTTTTTTAATCAAGAGTGACTTGTGGAATACGCGAATTATTTCCGAGAAAATCATTAGTCGCTGAGGCATTTAATTGAATTGATATCACTGAATGGCCAACCTGAAGTCCAAATCTAATGCCTTTAAATTTGTAGGTAGTTCTACTTTAAAAGCAACATTTTCAATCGATTATATCAAAATTAATTTGAAATAAAAAAAAGTTATGCTGAGAATAATGATCGCAATGATATGTTAAATTATTGACAATTTCAGCAAAAGAGTGAAGGAACGATAATAAATTAATGGAGATCTTTTAAAAAAAATCTGCTTTCTATAAATACATTTTTTGCTTTCAAAATTGATATTAAATTTTGTAAATAGAGGTTTAATATTATTTCTGAGACACACCTTATAACCCATGTTCTTTAATGTTTATAAAACTTTTTGATTATATGAAATACATAATCAAATAATGGAACATATGTTCACTTATTTCGGGTGGTATTTTGCGGTAGTATTTTAGGTAAATTTTAATCCACATATTCTTTTAAAGAGTATTATCCCCACGTTCTTACTTGAGTGATCCATGAAATATCACTAAAATGTTAAAGTGAATTAATAATAAAAAGTAGATCATAAATAGTAAATACTCACAACGGTTACAGTAACATAAATGTTAACCTGGACATTATTAAGCCTTCATATTTCAGATTGGTCATCGTCAAATTGCACATACGTACTACTTTCTGCTTCAAATTATTTTGGAGGTTTTTTTTCGAAAATATATTTCATCATATTTCATCTAGTAGAAATACTATTAAGCAGATTTAATTTATTTTAACACTGTAGCCTAATATATACGTATATTTTTGGATTGATATTAGGATATAATAAATATAAATTAAGGAAATTACACCTAATAATACGACAACAATAGTTATGTGGTGTAGGGTTCTATTATTATATTTACATGGAGCTTGCACCCTCCCTAATGTACGAGGGTGGTTCAAATATGATGGAGACAAACGCTGTAGATGGCGCTCGTGTATGTTTTGCAGGTCGTGGCTTGAGTAAGTTTTGGTCAGGAGCGCATGTTTCACGCGCATACTGCGACTATGTGTGAACGTCAAGTGCCGACCGCGGTAGCGTAACGTATTGTCATTCGTTTTTTAGTGTGGTAAGGCGGAAAAAGGCGGAAATTTTTCTGGGTTTGCGAAATCAGTTTGGTAGTGAGTGCCTGAATATGGCTGTCGTGTTTAAATGGGCCAAAGCATTCAAGAATGGCCGCGAAACCGTCGAGAATGAGCCGCCTGATCGACGACCGCGAACCAGCATCACACCAGACATCATTCGCTGCATAGAACAACTCAATATGGAGGACCGTAGGATTAATTTTCGAGACATTTCGGCTTAACTCAGCATCAGTATTGGTAGTGCAGAGTCTATCATCTACGAACACCTCCAATATCGCAAAATAGCGGCGCGATGGATTCTGGATTCTAAACTGTTAAAAGTCTGTCGTCGCTTGTTTGGCGGAGGGGGGCGGGTACACTACCACATTCGCGAAGGCAAGATGTCGTCTAAAGAGTAGAGAAAGAAGGAGGAAGCGGGCGTCAATCAAAGCGACAACAACCAGGTCCGCGGATAAGGTTCTGTATACGCAGTTCTGGGACCTGCGTACCCAACGTATCAATTAATGCTGCATACTACTCTAACCTTCTGAAAACACACTTGAAACTCGCTTATCTCTTGAAACGTAGAATCACACCAGCACGAAGTGCGATTGTTCTCCAGGATAACGCGTGCGCTCATACCGCGCGTCTGACGCTTGATACAATATCGGAATTAGGATAGCAGTCCCCTACAGTACGGATATATCACCCTGCGACTACCACATGTTTGAATCACTGAAAGAAGCCTTCGGATATCAAAGATTGAACACCGACGATGAGGTAGAGGAGTTCGTGCGCACATAGCTGTCCGAGTTGCCCAAGGAATTATTCGACACTGGCATCAAAAAACTTCCATGAAGATGGACAAAATGCGTATCTAGTGACGGGAAATATTTAGAAAAACTGTAAATTTTTATAAATCTTTACAATAGTAAATAAACGTGTCAGAGTAATTGTCTCGATCATATTTGAACCACCCTCGTACTTACTATCTTGTCTGAAACAGAGTTAGTACCCTTTATCCCCCATTCATTCTAACTATACATACTTAAACAACATATCTTTGTATATATCGATGCACACAATTCTTGTACACTTTGGAGCTATTCTCGTATATTTGCATAAAATGTTTGTTTTATCTTGAGATTTAGTTTGAAATTTCGCTGCCTGCTGTGAATTGATATTAATTATATACCATTTTTTAGTCGTTTTAGCTTTATTATGAACCACGATTTCCTTATAATTGTCAGCATATTATTGGGTAAATTCAACAGATTATATTTTCTAGTTAATTTATTTTCAATAAATTATGATTCAATAGGCTTGTTTTGAGTTAGTTTCTTAAAGGAACTACTTATGTTTATTAAATGCTATTACAATAATAAAATTTCGAACTCTTGTAGAATCATTTTTACAATATTGTCTTAAAAAAACCATGGCTTATATCAAGCACTTTTCCCACTGAAAATAAAGTTACAAGATTTTTATATTAGAAACAATAATTTTTACTTATTTACCTGTAACAAAGACACATAGTCATACCATATATTAAAGGTAAATGTTTCTTTTTATACTTACAGAGCTGGTACGATTATGGTCAAACCTTTGTTCCTAAGTTTCTTTCTTCACACAGTGAGTGTGTAGAAATAATTATACTTAAATCTTTTACAAATAAATTAATTAATTTTGGTGAAATCTACATGGTGTAGCCCAGACAACGTCACCATCCAAGATTTTCCGAAATGTCCTTGTAGACTCAGATTGATGCTTCTGTTCAAATGTTTATTTTCAAATAATAATTAAGTTTAATTTGAAAATACGCATATGTGTCAGTACTATTAGTCAGTTTATAGACCAATTCTTACTCTTATAGTAAAGGCCTTTAAGTAAAATAAAGGGGTATTCTAGATAAATCCAAAATTATATAGTATTGCTTAACAACTCTAGACATAACGTGTCAATTTTCCAATCAGTATTATAATTAGGAACCATTTCATTTTTGTGTTAATTCTATAATTACCAATAAATTTAAACGGCTTTATTTAAGCATATCCCCAAAGTTTAATTTGTATTTATCAGAACACAATTATATAAATCAGCGTAATGTAAGTTAAATGTTGGCACAAAGCGAGCTGATATAAATCGTGTTTTCGATGTCTTGCAAGTAAGGTGATCGGACCCATTTTAGTCACGAAAGGTGTTAATGTCTCCAGGGAAAGATAAAATAAGCCTAGGGTCGGCTCAAATTACTTGGAGGGTAGCCCGACGCTAAACTAGTTACTGTTAATGGTATCAGCCACTTTGTTATTGTGACGTCTGTTCGGCTTTAGTTCAGTTCATACATCAAGTTGCGGTTCTCTCAGATGCAAATTAAGAAAGTTTCGTCTGGTTAATAATTATAATTTATAGTGTTATGACTTTCTAAAGTTCACAGGTAATTAATAAAGTAATTTCCAATTAAAAAACGTCTGAAAAACAAAAATGTTAAACGATAAATTTTCTATTTTCATTCATATTCTAATATACCATAAAGTTTCAATTAACCATTCAACCTATATATCGACATAAGTTTGAATAGTATCATGTATACTAACATTATCACTTTATTGAAATATTTTATTTCCCTAGAGGGAAGGTTGGAAAACAAGAAATAATTTAAAGCTTTAAAAGTTCGACATAAGATACTGCTGATTAAATCCTATTTAAAATAAACGAAAGCTTATAATGCAAACACTTTTCGACATCTTGATCAATATTTGAATGAGGGACCACCCCCTATGTATTTGGTATATTTACTAACTGAAAAGCTGTCATATGAAGCAACACATTATTCAATATATCAACGATTTAACATATATGGTCCATCCAAAATTAAATTCCATTCCATTCTCTCATTTTATTCTAGCTAAACAGATACAACACTGTCTAATGCGTCAGAGCATGCAACCTACTGAGCTTATAAATCTATCCTGGAGATCAAAGGTCGGGAACATCCTTGAAAATATTAGTAATAATAAGAGATTATAAACCGGCAAACATTGTTTTGACACTTTGCTTGTTTTAATATTTTTCAAGTCATTGCTAAATATTTTTGATTATTCAGGTTAAAAATGCCAAAGGCTAGTGATAGTCAATTAATAAACCTATGGCGTTAATTTCAACATTTCATAATGATGAATGAAAAGTTTCCCATTGTCTTCTTATTCAATCTGATATTTTCTTAATTTTAATCATTCCATCTGTAATAACTATTGATAGTGTCTATTTCGTGTTGAACTCATATTTATATTTTCTATTTAAATTATGACCAAAATATGTTTCATATTTCAAATAATAGGTTAAATAATAGTGATAAAGATACCTAATGTATATATGTCATCTACATTATATATGTACTACGCTTTTTTAGCCATTAATATTACTCAAATCATATAAATTATCATCATATTTTTATACGAACGCAGATTTTCTATGAGAGTATTCCTCAGGTAAAACAAATAGTTTATTATGAAAAAGCGGTCAAAGCATTTGGCAGGGATACTAAATGTTAAAACAAATACTATTATGCTATCAAACGTGGGTTTTTGAAACAATTTTCGAGCTTTATGGATCGATTTTACGTCCTTAAGTGTCAAACATTTTATGTTGTGCCAACACCTCACCAGACACGTTAAAATATATTAAATTGTAATTGCACTTGCTTTATTTTATAGAATCTTTTAAAGGTTTTTTTTAATACTGGGTAATAATTATATTGATTAATTTTTTAATGATTTCTTTACAAATATACGGGTTATATGAAAAATGCCGTATTTGAAGTAATCTACAGCAATATATATCTTTAGCTATATTATTTAGCAATATTGTACTATTGAGCGATATGAAGTATACAACATAAGTTCTACTAAATCATATCATTCATCATTTCATCTATCCCATCATTTCAGGAATTAAATTTAATTCAAAATTCTTTGATTGAAGTTAAGTTTTTAAACATTATTTGAGAGAAATTTTTATGTTTAAAACTCAACTTGAAGAAATTATATTACACTTTAAGAAACCCATATTTCATTGATCATCATTATGATTGTGGCTTTTCAATCTTAATTTTTTTAGGAGGGGGCGCTAGCTCGTAGAAGCTCGTTTAAGTTGAAGATTCAAGACTACTGGCGTTATCCTATTGGATGAAATTACTGTATTCCGTTTTAAATTACAAAAAGGCAAGAAATATAAAACATACAATGTTAGACTGACGTAATGACTATATGTATGAATACACATATATATCTTATTTTAAAATTATAGAAAAGAAGAAATGATGCTAAAAATAAATTACCTGAATACAAATAATAATAAAATCGTAGATCATTTTTGTTGCTGTTGATGCCTTTTTTTATCTTAAGGCAGGATGGAGTTTCTGCTGTAGTTGCTTGTGAACTGCGCAACCCTTGTAGTTCGCTGGATAATTTCCGTTACATTTAGCACACTTCACTTTATCATCGCGAACTTTACGAGTACAATCTTCTGTTTTGTGTTCTTCTGCACATTTTACGCATCTAAATGATTTTCTACAGTGAGTGTTTGTGTGCCTATAATAATATGACTTTCCAATATGGTGATTTCATACACCGCCTTATTATTTCCATTAGGTTTTAAATCAATATAGAACATAGCTGGAGGTTGTTTTTGTCGTGCAATGTCGTATATTGTGAACATTTACGACCTCGTGGCCTTTTTTAACTAGGGCTACCTTGATGGTGTTAGAGTCCGTCCCTTGATGTAATCCTTTTAACACGAATTTAAATGTTCTCTCGGATTTTGGCCTGAATGTATGGTATTGGGTGCTTCTTTCTTCTAATTCTTTTACTAGAACTTTAATGTGCTCCGCTTCGAATAATTGGATTTTTATTCTTTCATAGCTCACTCTTTTAATTGTGTAGTTCGTAGTAATGGTTTTCCATATGTCATGACAGTTTTATTACTCCTACCTTATAGACTGTTATTGGTGGTGGTTTTCAACAACTTTTTCAGGACTTGGTTGTATATTCTCTTCAATTTCTTCCGATAGGTTGCTAAAGCTGTCTTTTGTCTCTATTGGTGTCTGTAACCAATAGTCACTGATCCGTGTTTGGTTCCTCGCGACTTCTTCTTCTGGGCTTCTCAATCGTTTTTTGTTAATGACTGTAATCCATTCTGTTTGTGGGGTTTGCGTTATTGCTGATTATTCTAATCTTATATCACAGTGTGCAGGTGATTTGGCTGAATCGCTATGGTGTGCTATTTTTAGATTGTTAATATTTTATTTTATTTACTTCCAAAGAAAAAAAATAAATACATTTTTTAATTCACGCACTTCATTTTTCACTGAAGTATTATTTTTTGCATTAGTTTTTGACCAAAAATACTATAAATGAATTTTAAAAGGACTGTTGTAAAATAAGGGAAAATAATTTTTAATTACTAATAAAAATGAGATGCAGTCTTTTTGTCTGATCACGTAAACACATATTCACTACACGTTAGGTCCACTGAGAGACGGATAGCTGCACCTGCTATGTTTTTTTCAATTACCACTCAATTAAATAACCGTAATAAAATACTGGTTTTTTTTTATAGAAAGGTATCTTTCTAGAGCTTCCCGTCCGTCTTCACCCTACGAAGGCTGGAACCGAACTTTAACAAAAAATAAACCAGAAGGATTAAAAATTCGCCATGTTAAGTTACACCAACCATTAACCACCAATCACGAGACATTGTCGTCGTTGAAGTTTGCCTAATCATCATTTCAACAATTTAATATTTGAAATTTTTAACACGCTTATATTTTAGTTATGTTGTTTATCGGTTATGTGTTACCAAAGGGTAGAAAATATAAACGGAAACTGGAGAATAGTATTATTGAAGTCAATTGGCCCATATTTGTCAAGACAAATAAAAATTTCATCGGCGGCAAACCTTCTGAGAAATTTTATGATGATAATTTTAAGATTCAGATACATATATGCATATATTTGATAGGGATACCAAAATTTTAATTTTACATACAGTTGATGGTAACTATTAAACGCAAAGAAAGGTATACATTTATGCATTTGACTATGGATATTTAATTTCCTTCTAATTTTGAGTAGCTCTTGGAATAAAAGAGAGTATCCGGTAATATATCTTGTAATATTAGATAAATGAAATACAAAAATTATAATTTTGAAGTTTATGTTAATAATAGACTTGCAAACTTATATGCAAGTACTTTACAAAATCTGTGTATAGACATGCTCTAACATATTAAGTTCTCCTATGAGTTCTTAAACTAGATCTCTTCTAAGTTACTTTTACTTTACTTTTACCACATTTACTTAGTTTTACTACAGCGACGACATTTGTGTTCGTACATTGTCTATTCGTAAGTATTATGCGATATGATTGAAACTTCTGTTTGCAATAATACACATGCACCAGGCTGTAAAAACTTGCTAAAATTACATTGCTCAATCAAATATGTATCAGTAACTCTTGGTTTTATGTAGCTTTAACCCTAGTAGCTATAGGATCTACTAAAATCAAAACATTTGATATTGTCTATTTGTAATTCTAATCACAATGACAATTCATTCACACATGTTGAAGACTTGAATTTATCTAATCTTCTTCTTTGTATTATGACAACATATTATAGTAAAATAGTGAATGTTTAGTGAGTTAATTTAGAAATGAATTTATATCTACCTGGTAGTTATTTGAATCTGGTAGGAATATACCCAGACTTTACGCACAATTGTATGATTAAACCAATAACATTCAAATGTTATCAATAGTGTTATTTATTACCCCGTTACGTTACGTTACGCCGAGGGGTAGTCAAAATAGCAAATACTTATATCAGAATAGTCTGCACAGCAATATATTACCAATGTTGAAGCTATACCGGTTACTTCGCCTTATGTAAAATTTAACCACATTTCTGCAACAATTTTCTTCCTTTGAATGAAAATAAACAAAATGGAAACTTATTATTTAATGATAATATAGATATTCTTCTAAATAAATACATATTTGTTATTTTAAATCAAGTTCATAATTAAATGTATCCCTCAAGACAATGGAACAATTAAATTTTGAAGCTGAAAAATTCGTAATAGATATTCAACAAGCTGCTTGGAATAATACTTCAGAAAATAAGAGTACAATTAAAGGAATTAATTATCCAAAACAAGTGAAACAAATGGTAACTGAAAAACAAAAATTACGAAAAATATGGCAACAAAACATAACACCTTAAAACAAAAATACTTTAAACAATATAACCCAAAGAGAAATACTGGAAATTAAAAACAAATCCATAATTGACTATCGATAAATTTAACAGGCTATAAAGAAACTGATTATTCAGCCTGGAAGCCCACGAAATATCTAAAGCGCTCATGTCTACACAGTTCACCTTTAAGAGACCCATATGGGGATTGGGCACGTGACAATAACCCAAAAGCAGAAGAATTTGCTGAATATCTAGAAAAAACTTTAAAACCAAACGAAACTAATATTGAATATAATTTGCCGGACACAGAAGCTGAAAATTCGATGACTGAATTAGTCCCTCCGAAAGAGCTAAGTAAAGTTATTAAAACTGACATTAATCCCAGGAAATCACCAGGCTATGATGTAATAACAGCAAAATTACTGCAAAAACTACCAAGAGAGGGAATCGCAGACTTTATCAATACAGCATTTGGATTAAACATGTCCCAGGCGTTTGGAAGATGGTGGAAATTATAATGATCCCAAAACCTGGAAAGTCACCAAACGAAATAAAAGCCTATATAGACCTATATCATTGCTGACAATAATTTCTAAGGTTTTTGAAAACCCCAGTTGAATAGAATAAAACCGATCATAGAGAGAAAACCTGTTTTACCAACACACCAATTTGGTTTTATTAATAATATAATAATAATAATAATATTTATAATATTTTATTTTTATTTCGGAAAGTCGGTTAGTTGTTAGTTGTTTGCTTTCTGTTGACATTTAATTCCTAGTACATCAGCTGCTTTATGTAACTAATTACCTTGAACTGTTGTTTTTATAGATCCCTGTTTTTTATTTTAGCATTAAAGTCGCCAACTATTATATATTTTTATTCAAGGGGTTTTCAGTAGGTTACGATATTTCGTTCATCTATACAGTGTAGAGTTATTGTTAATTTGGTGCTCCAATTGTATTTTTCAGATCCGAAATTGAATTTTGATATATCAAGTATGCTTCACCTCATGTTGATGTATTCATTTTTCTGTGCTTTGATAGGGGTGTCAAATTTTTTTATCGATTGTTGAATATTAAAAATAATAACAGTTTTCAATACTGTTATAATTGTTTCCACTTATTTTACGTATTTCTAGTCCACATGTTTCAAAATACACAACTCTTTGGGTTTTTTACCGACGTAGCATGTAAGGAACATAAGGGAACCTCGCACTATCGATACGCGTTAGGATATCTAATAATAACACTAAATTGTTACTAATAATATCAGGTACACACTTGGAGCGTTTTAGGGCACATTTAAAGTTACACAATTTCAAAAATAAAGTTTTCTTTCAAATTCATTTTTTTGTAGAAAGAACTTTTATTTTGGTTAAAAACTATATGTAGTATTATAACAAAGTAATTTTTCAAAATTAGTAAGCATTCCTATTAAAGAAAATGGTGCAATTTTAATCTCAGATATATTACTTTATACCAAAATTCATAGTTTAGTTGAAACTAAATTTTTTAATGAAATACTTATAAAAGATATACTTGCGGAAAAACTTATACCATTAAATCGAGACGGCGAAACAGCGAAGGATTTTCGAAAAGTTCCCAACGATATCGTGAATTGTTCGCTTTCTTGTTAGTTCCAGCTTTGGGGACGATGTATTTTGAAAGGATCCGATGTTAAATTAGAAGGAAAATTCAATTGAGTCACTGTGTTGGGTAAGATTTGCTCAAATGTTAGGATGTTGAAGCCGTATATTAACTTGTAAGTTGGTTCTATAAAAACATTTACCATATGATGACTACAATTAAAACATTTTCAGATATATTATCAGATAATGTAGCTCTCTAATTTATAGTTTTTAGTTTAATGTGTCCGGTTATTTTCATTAAACATTAAGTCCAATGGTGTCAAATAGGTATACATTGATCCAAATGTCATATTGGGATAGCATATCTCTGTGCTCTGAATAATATGCCGGACTTCTAAATATCTTAGTTTTAGTTTTATTTCCCTGTTAGTTACTTCCAATAAAGCAGTCAATGCACGCCATAGATGACGTCGACTATACTGCCAAATGCATATATTAAAATTATAAAATTCATTTAGTTGAAAAGATACAGGATGTTCATTGCTGCGTTGGAACATGTATCCAAATTAGTCTATAAAATTCGATTAGTGTTGGTACTGCTGGAAACTGGCAAACGTTGCAAACCAAAATTCATATGCAGCTAATGCGGGAATATTGCAACATTGTAAGTTTTGATGACGTTGGATAGTTTATTGGATATACTATAGTCTATTCAAAATAACAGTGAACTCACGTCATCAAGATGTTCAATGTATTGCCTGTGCTGATAAGTTTGAACATGTAACCGAACCAACTTGAACAAAATTCTTTAAATTATTAATTATACTAACTGTAGATTATAAACCGGCAAACGTCTGACAAATTTAAATTCGCTGCTTATTATTACTCCGATTGAAAAAGCCGAAGCCAGACATAACAGATTGCGTCTCTTATCAGTTACGTCGAACAGGAAGGAGATAATCCCCCCCCCCCTCTTACCAGTAAAACTAAACAAAAATGGATTCAAAGCTCAAGGAAGAAGGTAAATGTGGGAAAACAACTGAATAGGTTTTATTAGTAAAACATTTATTGATAATTCATTGCAGATGAATTGTTCTTCATGCTAGACACAGGAATGGTTAATAACACCTTCAGTTTGGATGAGCTCGATCAGACACATTGAAAAAGAAATTGACAAATGATGGAATTGTGGACAAATGTTATATTGATTGGAAATTAACAGCTTAGTTAGTCACTTAAATGAGATTTTATGAATATGGGAATATGATTCAATGCAGATAATTTCCAAGGCAGGGTAATAAGAGTGGAAATAATTAAAGTTGTGGATATAATTAATGTACGATTACTGTAAGAAATCTTATTACACATTATATTAACATCTAGTTTTGTTAAAAAAGATTTATACAGGTAGTTATAAAACAAACTAAGGAGAAATACAGTGATATCAAAGTGACTTCACAAGGAAACACTGTACCCAAGAAAACAAGAACTAAGCGTAAAAGGTAAATATGTTCTTTAATGAAAGTATAATATATTACTTGGATATACAATTTTTTCTTAGGTGGATTGGGACTCTAAGGGATATCACTACATAAAAATGCGACTAGAACTATAACTCATAAGTGGTATGGAAAAGAGTTCAATGTAGATATATTTCAATGTTAATATAATTGTACTTTTAAATACTTCAGTAATATATGCATTATATGTTCTATAATGTTAAAACAAATTATATTTGATTACAGTATTTTTGTTTATTTATTTTATTTTGGCTAGCATTTTCTTGTATGTCAAAGCCAAAATGAATTAAAACTCAGAGTTGATGCGGCAACATTGCGACTTTATTACAACAAATTGGATGACATGTGTTCACAATTATATTGAATGGATATATATAGATAGATAGAATAGATAGGATATATATATATATATATATATATATATAGATTATGTAAATGCAAATTAGCTTGGAAATATTGAAATTGGACACAGAGCTGTATATTTTATCTATTCATACACAAATGGGGTCGTAAACTTTAAGGTAGGCTATGGTTAACAAACTCCCAATTACAGTTAAAATGCTAATGTGCAATATTACATTTGATGTCACACAAAGAGAAGTGTTTAGTTCAAGGGCATATTATTATAGAATGTGAAATGTGAAATGAATTATGTGAAATATTATAGAAAATGATTACGTAGGAAAGAGTTTTTATATAAACTTCGTACAGCCTAACAGTCAATGAATGTCGTGTTACTTATTAGCTGAAGTAAATTTATGTTTTTATGGAAGTAGTACAATGAATATAAAGGAAATGGTTCAGTACTTTATTAGGATAATAAGAAAAAATAATTAATAATACAACAATCAACTATTTCAATCGGTTTAATTCTCGTCATAGAAGTACTTTGTGATATAAATTTTTTGTTTTTTTATCGGGGCAACAGATAGAGCTGATGGTTTACCGTCGCGTGAACTGCTCGTAAAACTGACCATTAGAGAAAAACATGAATTTTCTAAGTTGAGACCACAAACAGTCAAGGATTGGCCTTGCGATTTGTTAAACGTAATAGCGAAAGTAAGACGAATCGGGTTAAACTCGATAGTTTAAACTCAAAGGGCATATCCGCTGGCATCATCAGAATCATAAGAATCTTTCAATTTTCCTTTGAGTATCGTACCGTGAATCACATTACTCATCAGTTTTCTTATCGCCAAGAGTGTGCCATTAAATAGTTTTGGTTGGTTTAGATTTCGAAGCATGGTCACTACCGAGCCCGCCTTCAGTTGCAAATCGTGCTATCGTAAACGAAGCACATCCAAGGAGTTTAAATATTCAGTTGGATAATTAATGGATAGTACCAACTATTTGATTCTGAATCATAAAGTTTTAGTCATCCACATCTTTATTGTAGGAATGTTCATTGGGTCGGTCAGTCGGTCGAAATGTGTGGCTGCCGCTGCGATTTGTCAGAACACTCACTATTATTTTTGGAATGAATTTGCACGAGAACTGAAAACACCGGTTGAAGAAATACTGTTTATTTCAATGTTAAATGATACATGTG
Organism: Rhynchophorus ferrugineus; assembly: GCF_030347505.1. NCBI lineage: Eukaryota > Metazoa > Arthropoda > Insecta > Coleoptera > Curculionidae > Rhynchophorus > Rhynchophorus ferrugineus. The sequence goes on along the minus strand of NW_027472581.1, from coordinate 52,678,090 downwards.
GTCGACGGGAGAATTGAAAGGATATTAGGTTAGGTAGAGGAAGTACGGTGGCGCTGTGGAAGTGGTACTATAACAAGGGGATGGAGAAAAGAAAAGAGAGCGAGACGTCGTCGTGATGGTCTTTTATAGCCTGGAACTGCATGGTACCAAACCACCGGCGTTGCCAACCTTTGTACTTGTTGATGAAATCGTGGTGACCTAAAGGGTCGTGGCAGTCGCCACATTGTTCTTAGTCGCCCAAATTGCTCGCTCACTTAATGTTTTGTTATTTGTGTAGTTTTAAATGATGCTCGGAAATATTTTGCCGATGAGGTCTTATTTTAATGAGACGAAATTGCAAAAATTCTTAGGAAATGAAATCAATCAGCTCGATTCGTCTACAGGAACACGCTCATATGATAGTCAGCAATAGCTTGAAAATCCTCATCATATGATTTGTTCAAGAATGCAACTGTCATATTATTTGACATTATGCCACCAAAAATTATCGAGTTATAGCGCAGATATTTTGTGGTTCCATCAGGAATTTCTAATGCGCATTTGTGCGTCATTGTGCGTTCGTTCCAGGTAACGATTTTTGAGGCTACTAAATTTTTTACCATTGCGGAAAGTTTTGCAATGTTATATGTCGGTTGATCAGTAGTTTGAAACTTTAATGGAAATTTTAATGCTGAATGAGCCGTACGGTATCCTTCTTACAACATGGCTGTTATTCCAGAAGCAGCAACTGCTAGCGCAATTTCGGATCTCGCACGAACAGTACCACCTGGCCACCGGGTAGTGCACCTAGCAAATAAATTGCCACATATGATCATTGCCACCTTAAAATCAGGATTGTTTGGACTGATCAGGATTCCGAATTCAGTGTAAAATATCTTTTGACATCTTATCCCTTTATTTGTTGTATAGATCACGTGCATTAGATGGGAAGCATGTAGAAATGATGATTGTATAAAATGTGCGTATCTGACTTGGAGATGTAGAAATAACTGCTTCAGCTATTGTCGTGTCCCAGTGAGTATCGTTTACAAGCAAATTGAGCTCTTGAGATGTTGCTCAAAATATTGGGCAAATTAAACCATTAAACGTAGTGACTCGGTCCACGAAAACTTACCAGCAACAACTGCAAATTAAAACATTCATCAGTCTTTGGACAAGCTGCGTAAGTATGAGCAAGAGCATCAATAGAACACATATCTGGATTATGAAAAACCGTATTTTCTTGCCTCTGACGTAGACATTTCTTCTATTAAACGTTCCAGATGTAATAACGTGGCATCTCCATGTAATGCAAACTTTGTGCGAACTGATCGCTTTGGCAAGTCATAAAGAAACTGGTTAAATAGTTTCAGCACATTGAGCCACATTCGATGGTGTGAAATATATTTTTGGCCGTTTTCCAGATGCACTGACAAATGTACAATATTGGGATGACATTCGTAAATAGGGAATGATGATATACGCCAATATTTCCTCATTGTAGTTCAAATATCTATCAATTTAAGTATCCAACTGCTTTCGAATACGAAATCGTTTCCTTTTACTTCTATTGTAGTAGTTCAACAGTTATCATCGGGCGATCGACGCCGATACAGGGGAGACCCATCGTTGTCAGAGATGGTCTCCATCGTCAATTTTTTGGATAACGTTTGAAACACTTGCCGTCAACCATGGATGGTGATTGGCGGTTGATGGTGCCACATGGTCCATGAATCATATTAGTAATAATATCGTCATATAGGTCTGGATCTGTTTCGATACCAGGAATCTCATCACATATGATATCATCTGTTTGATCTGGTCGAATTCTTTCGACTAACCAAATTATAATATGCACATGCGGAAAGCCTCGTATATGCCATTCGATTGAATATGTTCATCATCGATTAATCCCAAAGGCGACTTGCTTAACAATGTAATTCATCAGTGAGCGGATATTTGCTTGAAACCACGTAGTAGGTATTTGAAGACTTTATATCCATTTAATAATACACGTAACTATAATGAATAAGTCTAGACGACCATAATGGTGAACATTTGTTATTGCATCTATAAAATGACCAATTGACCAACATTAGCTGCATCTCCTTCGGTGCTAATTGCATCCCGTAAATAGATATACTCTTCCGAACGCCATCTAGCTTGGTTTACACTAATGAAAGTTAGATGCGCTGTTTCGATTTTGACGTACATGTTAACGCAATAGTGTTGAACATGTTTTTTCTTTTATTTTATTTTTCGTCAATTTTCTAATGTACTTTTAATTTATAATAGCTTTATTTCTTTGTTTAAGAGCTATTTTGCCATTCGTAACGGAGACAAATACAACAAATCAAAAACCATGAAGATAGGTAGAGCCGTTCTAGAGTTATAAGTGTTTGAACAAACCCGACTTTCATATTATATTCGGCATTTTCATATTATATATTGTATTATATATCTTAAAAAAAATAAAGAAAGAGAAAGAAAAAGGAGAAGATAAGATTAAAAGAGTTTATTCATAATACTTTAACAGATGCTTTACTTGCTTATCCTAATATTAAACTGAAAATAATATTTTAAATTACAACCATATAAGAACAGCGACCTACGAAAACCGCCGGATTGAGAACACTAACAAATATTATATATTGGTGAATTATGAAATAACTAAAATAAAGTTTAGACATTTAATAATGATATAAAATACGAATATTTCATATCCTAATATTGTTTGAAATAGTGATGAATTATATAATGTAATATATCTCAATAACTTTGATTTAACATTTTGGTCCCCGGCCCACCAATGTAAAACAAATTTTTTGGCAAAATTAGTTTTTTTATTCAACATAATTCCCTTCAAGAGTGATACACTGATTATAGCGACCCTATAACTTTTCGACACAATTTTTGTAGTACGATTTGTCCTTTGTTACAAAATAGGCCTCAGTTTCGGAGATCACCACTTCATTCGACGAAATTTTTTTCCCAGTGAACATTCTTTTGAGATCTGAGAACATGAAATAGTCACTGGGGCCAGATCTGGCGAATAGGGTGGATGAGGAAGCTATTCGAAGCCCAGTTCAGGGATTTTTGCCATCGTTTTCATTGATTTGTGACACGGTGCATTGTCTTGGTGCAGCAGCATATTCTTTTTCTTCAAGTGCGGCCGTTTTTCAGGGATTTTGTCCTTCAAACGATCCAATAACGCTATATAATAGTCGCTGTTGATGGTCCTCCCTTTTTCAAGGTAGTCAATGATTATTATTCTATACGCATCACAAAATACATACTCTATAACCTTGCCAGCTGACTGTTGCGTTTTCCCATGCTTTGGAGCGGGTTCATCGTGTGAAGTCCACTGGGATGACTGTCGATTGGATTTCGGAGTGAAATTATGGAGCCATATTTCACCCATTGTCACATATCGACGCAGAAATACTGCTCCGAATCAATTTGTTGTTGTTTTTGGTCAAAAGTGAGCTCGCGCGACACCCACTTTGCACAAAGATTTCTCATACCCAAATATTCGTAAGTGACGTGATGTACACGTTCAGTTGATATATTTGGAGTGTCTGCTATTTAATTCAATTTCCATTTAAGGTTATTCAAAATCATTTTGTGAATTTCTTAAATGTTCTCATCGTTAACAACCTCTTTTGGGCGTCCACTGCGTTTACCGTCTTCGGTGCTCATTTTACCACATCTAAACTTACCATACCAATCCTTGATGGTTGATTTTCCTGCGGCAGTGTCCGAAAAATCGGCATTAAGGCATGTTTTTGTTTCAACTGTATTTTCTCCCTTTAAAAAGCAATATTTTATCAACACGTGAAATTCCCTTTTATCCAATTTTTCACAATAACAAAAGTTGCTTCACTCAAAATTCTATAATTTACAAACAAATATTCCGACAGTTGTCAAATTAACACACGCATCTTTTAGGGGTTAGTGCTAACTAAGAAACATATGGATTTAATTCTAGTAGTGCCATCTATGCGCCAGGCCGGTACTTTTCAATTGACTTGTTACTAGTCGTTACCGACTACAATTTTTCTCAACAGTGACTTAAAACTGAGTAAATATCAAAGAAGTCTCGCAATCCTATCGCAGTCTCTAACAAAGTAAAAGTTAGTGGCACTTTTTAGTGTTATTTCCATTTAGTGCTCTTCACTATACAACTACAAAAGATCACACGCTTTCATTCAGTGTTTTTCAAGAATAGCAGCTTTTTTTTATTAATTCCGATGGTATTTGAATGCATTTACAATAGTTCTCAGAACTTTATTCTGAGATACTTATATAACTGAGTTCCATATGTAACCGTTTGGTTCCAGGTTATTTCAATGTGCACTAATTTACTTTCGTTGATTCTCTATATTTTGGTCAACTTATTTATATTATTACTTGCATATTAAAGTGTTCTATTCAGCTGAATGCCTCTACCAAGTTCTTCTGCAAGACGTTCTCAGTCTGTTCGATAATTAGTTAATATTAAATATTAATGGATGTGTTCATTTTTAATTATGTTTTCATTTGGAGGCACAATCACTGAGCTTAAAATATTCTTTTACTACCATAGAGTTTGAATATCTCTTTCAACTATGAACGTATCTAATAGGTTTAGAGTTTTATTTCGGTCAGTCGGCCAGGTTGGTTAGTTGGCTTTCAGTTGACATGTAATTCCTAGTACAGCAGCTGCTTTATGTTAGTAATTACCTTGAACTATTGCTTTTCTAGACCCCTGTCTTGTGTTTTAGCATTAAAGTAGCCAACAATTATATCTTTTTCTTTCAAACGACTTTTCAGTATGTTACGATTTTTCGTTCATCTATGCATTGTAGAATTCTTGATCATTTCTAGCTCCAATTGTGTTTTTGAGATTCAAAACTGAATTATGTTTCAGTTATGAATTAAGGATGTTTCGCGTCATGTCGATGTATTCATTTTATATGTTCTTTGATAGGGGTTCTTCTTACTAAATTTTTCATCGGTTGGTGAATTTTAACAGTAATAACAGGTCTGAGTACTGTTATAATTGTTTAAACTTATCTTACGTATTTGTAGTCCACATGTTTCATTTTCAACCTTTAACGGTTTATGGCATTTCACATTGACTGTTTATTATATTGATCTTCTCCTCTGATAGTGTTTATATTTTTAACCTTAACATTAAAGCTGATTAAAGCCGCATTTGTGGCACAGATGTTGCACTTTTAATTCTCTCTGAAATAGCATACATTTATTCTATGAAAGTCAAGCAACGACTTATATAATACAATTCGAATTATTTATATCAAATAATATATAATTTATTTATAATATAATATTGAGCAAAATCAGAGTAGAAATAGTGAAGAAGAATGACTAACAGTTAAATTAATTTGAAAATAATATAGAGAAAAATATATCCAGGAATAGATAATACCTATATAATTTTAAACATTTTTTAATAATATATAAGGTTACCTTTAATAATATATAAGGTTGTCTCTATGAAAGTTTCTATATTTTCTTGTTAATTCTTGTTAATACGATATCACTTCACAAACAGAAATATTGTGTCATAAAGAATATAGTGTTAAAGTTAAGTTATTAAAAAACTTTAATAGTTTAGAAATATAAATATTTACGTTATATTTAATCATATTATTCTTAAACTAAAAATATCCATTTGATAAAACTTATTTCTTTCCTGTAATTGAACAATTTCAATGTAGAATATTGTAGTGCTATTTCAGTTACTATCTAGTATATCTTAATTACGTATTCACGTAACGTATAAGTAAAAATAAATTAAGGAAATATATTTTAATTATACCATTATTTAGTACTCATACAATTATTGCAATTGAATCTCAAATGTTAGGAAGTTTAAATTAACAAAAAAGTTAAAAAGTTGTTTTGAAGCATTTAAAAATTAAAATCTTGCTAAAATATCAGATTTTTTCAATGTATGTAGGACAAACGGTCTACAATAGCAACATATGACATTTATACAAAACCCGTCACATGAAAACTAATGATTTATATATGTTTATTATACCCACATATATATCGTTGTCCTTATTTTTATCCTCCGCTAAGGGGACAAAAAACGAACAAAAAAAGGAACGGTGAAAAGACTAATTTGTGTTTAATTAATTTCAAAGCGGGCTCGGGATGGGTCTTTTATGTTGGACCCTCAGGACTCCAACTTCGTCCAAGACAAGAAAAGAATAATAAAACTAAATAATTGGTATTTTATTTCCAGACGTTGGAGAAATTTAAAAAAGGAAATTTATATCTGACTTAATTATACCCTCGCGGCTATGTAACCGGTTATTCTCTTGTTCTTCGTCGTGTTTACAACTCCTGATTGAAATAAATGCTGTTGAAAGAAAGAATGTTATTTGGAATTAATCCATCCTGGATTTCCTAATAATTTATTGTAGTGTTAGCTGTTTTATAATTCACAAATGTTAAAAAATTATTCAATTACAATGTTAAGCCATATCGCAAATTATATATTTATCTCACTTTAATTTTATACAATCTACCCGGCCGTTCTCTATATAATATTTTACCTCATATTTGTAATATACTGATACTATGTAAATGCTGTTAGTTTAAGAGTTCTTCTGAGTGTATTGAGAAATGCATTCAGAAGAACTGTTGTATGCAAAAGAGCAGTGCATTTTAGCATCAAGTGCTGATCTGTGTTAACAAAAAATAGGCAATTTTTAAATATAGAATTTGCATTGTAAATTAGTTTTCAACTTGATTAATGCTGACGGTTTTGTTTAAACTTTTGCTTAATGAATTTTAGTTTTCTTAGTTAGAATTGTAATTTGACCTTATTTATCGTGCATTCTTTTTTTTCAAGATGAACTTAATACTAATGCTTGAAGTTTTATATATATGACATTGTATATATGATTAAAAACAAGTAAGTTGTTGATCCAAGAAAAGCTTATTGATTATTTAAGTGCAGAATTTGAGCATTTGTTCATAGAAAATAATATGGTCCTAACGTAAAACATTCGCGTTGCTCTACTATCTGATAAAATGAAACGCAAAATTTCTTATGATAGCGGACATTGCTACCCATATATTTGAATTAGAAAGGTTTCTGTCACTTAAATTTTACCCTTTTTTCATCCAAGTTCTTTTAAATAGAAGAAAATACATTTTAGATATGAAATATATTTCCTAGATAGAATTTAATATGATGTTCTGCGAGCTAAGAGTGGAGAAAATCCTAACAAGTTCACCAACAAAGGCTGCAATTAAGGAATGGCTTAAAGTACATAAAATAAGTTTCAAGGAAATCATGTTAAAGAATGAACTATTTCAAATTATTACTCCGTAAGTATAAATGACATATTTGATTGCATTTTATGTAATTTACTTTTGTAGAATTAAGCCTGAGAAAAGATACATAGTAGATCAGATTACTGAATGTTATGGTGACAGAGTATTATGTCTCCTTTCCTATCACTGCAATTTTAATCCAATTGAGTTGATATGGGGTATTGCAAAGAATTATTAAAATAGATACTCAGGTCGAAGAGGATATTCAAACCAGAACTATCCGGATTTATGGAAAGAGGCATTGTCGAAAATAACACCTTCGGTTTGTATGAGCTCGATCAGACACATTGAAGAAGAAATTGACAAATGGTAGAATCTTGAGCAAGTTTCTAATAGAATAGAAATAAATAGCTTGGTTATTAACTTGACTAGTATTTCTGAAAGTGACTGTGATTGAATAAAACTTTATCAATGGTGGTTTATGATTCAATGCTGACGATTACCAAGACAGGGTGATGAAAGAGGAAACCCCTAAATTCAGTATACAATTAATATACTTTAATTGTAGGCAATTGTATTATAGAGTGTGAAAGCTGTATGAGCATGTGTGTTATTGTTCAGAATATACATGAACGTTTGGTTAACATGTATGAGTAGAAAAATAACACCAACACTTTCGCAGATATGGCAAATGCATTAAGGAGAATGCAGTGATTAAATGTAGTTTTATCAAGAAAGATGTATACAGATAGTAATAGGACAAGCTAATGAGAAATATAGTAATCTCATAACGACTTTACAAGGATATATTGCATCGAAAGAAACAAGAACTATGCGTAAAACATAAATGTGCTCTCTAATGAAAGTATAATACATTACTCAGATATACAATTGTTAATTAATTGGATTAGGCCTGGGAAAAAGCTCTCTGTATATATAATTAAACAACTCTAACCTATAAATTATTGAGGGTGTAAAATTAATTTCAGTTTTAAGTTCTTCGATAATAAATGCATTTGATGTACTATAATGTTAAAATAAATTATATTTAATAGAATATTTGTTCAACTATTTGATTTATATTAAAATTTTTTTATGTCAGAGCCTAAATGTACTAAAAGTCAGAGTAGCTGAGGCAACATTGCGCCGTTTCCCGTGTCACTGCTATTTTAAATTGACTATACCTGCATTTGTAGGAAATATAAATCGTTATAAAGTACTAAAAGGTTCGGTGACGAGAATTTATCTTAAATATTTAACACATTAGTTATTCTATTTATTCATTATTTATTTCTACTTGAAAGCAGTCTTCGATTGTTTTAATCAGTATTCAAGATTTTTCACTATCAATAACAATGTAGATCTTGATTTGTGATAGTAAAATGTGATGATGTCAGATGATTTGTAATAGTGAAACTATAGATGATAATGACAGTGACAGTGACACAACGGTCTCTACACGCTTCTCTAGTTTTAGCGAGGTTAACGAAAAATTAATTTTTCACTCGCTCCATAAGATACTTTGAACTTTTTTGAAATTTTGAAGAAGGACATGTATAATGTTGCTGAAACATTTTCTTAGGCTGCGGAGATTATACAATGTGTTATTCTAGTAACAAAGTCCATTTTCAAATAGGTTATTTAAATCAAAAGAAAGCGTTTATTATGTGCGCGAGAGGATTTTACGTTTTGGGTGCATAAGAAAGAATGACAAGCATCTGGAGAATATATTATAAAAAAATAAAATCCTCATATATAAACAGTTTTCTAAAATAATTTTTATTTTATAAATACTTTGACCATTATATGAATGAAACTTTAGTGGAGAGTCTATAGATATAATTAGTATGATGAAACTTTAATGAATGAAATGTGATGAATGAAACTTTAGTGGACAGTCTATAGATATTATTACTATGATAAAAATAATTTTCAGTCCTAACAAAAGTTAAAATAGTAAATAAATAAATAAAATTATATTATGCGTTGTCTTAACATTTTGGTATTTAAAAGTATATAATTCTGTGAATTTACTACAACAGTACTAAATAAAGCATCAAATTGTTTATTTTATCACTTTCTTAATACTAGTTATGAAGTAGTATATCTTTTAACAGTAAGAATAAATATTTTTTATTATTGAGGCTTATACTTATATGTAAATTAAAACAATTAATTTATTTAGTAAGCTAGTCAAATAGAAACTGCATATATATATATATATATATATATATATATATATATCCCATAGATTCAAACTTTCCGTTACGGCTCTCCCCATATCTCTTATCATATCTAATACCTCCGTAAGATATTTTGAAAACAAATCGTAAGCCTCATTAAACCCTTCTGCCTAGTTTAGAAATGCGGAGAGCGCATTTACCATTTGCAACTGTGGCATGGACAAACTCAAACACCTGAATTATCAGTATCCAAATACCCAAGGCAACAGGGACACCTAGAATAACTCCGAGATTGCTTTCTGAGACACTTTAATTGGACGAAAAGCGCATATAAATTTCTGGTAATCGTTGAATCATTAACTGCTGTGTTGTCTAAAGTTCCTTGAGAGTTTGGTCCAATAAATCTTGCAATATATTGTCTTCAAACAATTTATTTATTCAGGCCGTTCTTTGCTGTTGGCACCAAAACTACCTCTTTTAAAATGCTGAAATGAAAACCACCAATTGAAGTATGATAGAACTGAATCACTAAAAGTTTATAAAAATGTTTGATCGCCTTCGACACCAGATTTTTTATCGAATCAAACAACAAAAGCAATGAATCCCACAAGTGTAATTTTAAGCGTTCAACTATCAACCACTCTATGCATTGAATAACTCATTAATACTAAATGGAAGCTGCTTTTTATGTAAAGAAATATCGAAATAATCGAATTTAAGTTAAGAGTAGTTTAGATAACAGTTGTTTACATTTAGACTTTTATTTTCACCAATAGATATAGCCGTGTGGATGTTTTATGAGCCTTCGATATATAAACATTAATATAATTTGTATAAGGTTTAAATAGTAACTTATATATTATGTTACGCGACTGTTAATTAGCTATTAAGAGTTAGCCCCTTGTTGCCATAAAATAAAGATAGTTTTGAAGATTAATTAATAGTTTTTCTGTTTTAAACCCTTAGACATATTGTAACTTATATTTTTTCTATTATTTAATTATTATATTATTTGTCAATACAATTTGTTTCTATAATAACTTAAATCTAGGTATATAACTAGGAGAACCCATCGTCCATATTTTAGTCTCTGGTGAAATAATATTTACATATGTCAATGCTGTATTTTTTATTATATGCACCTTGCTTCACAACACTACACAAGATCAGATGTTTTGATTATTTTGAGTCTATGTCCTGCTCTGGTGGTATCCAGAAGTTCAATAAAGCAATACTTCAATATTCTCATGAGAATGGAGTCTTTCCTCATTCCCAATTGCAATTCTCTTGATTTCTTGGCTGACTGTGGGTATCTGAAGATCTCGATGTAGGTAGTCCGTCCTGTAATATTTGGGTGCGAGCACAGTACTTTTCAGGATTCGTGAAAAAGTTGTATTTTGTTTATGTTACTCTCTGCAGAACATCCCCGTAATTGAATTCTGTATGTTCATATCGGTTTCAGGATTTGCTTATATAATAGCAATTTATTGTGTAGTGATAATTGTGATTTTCGTTCAATTAGCAAATACATTTTCCTTTATTTCAATTCCAGTTCTTTTCTTTTCTTCTTTATATGTTCCTTCCAGCGAAGTTGTGCATCAAGATTCATCCCGAGATATTTAGCGTTGTTGCTATATGGAATAATAGTATTATTGAATGTTATCGGTGATTGTATGATCTGATTATAGGTCAACTGCACTTGCACAGATTTACTTTCGTTAATTTTTATTTTCCAAGCTTGTATCCAATTATTTATATTGTCACTTGCCTGTTGTAATTTTCGTATGGCTTCTTCACTATTGTCTCCGACAGCTATAATCACAGTATCATCAGCAAATGTAGCCATCGCAATATTCTCAATTTGTGGTATATCACAAGTGTAGAGTAGACAAAGCATTGGCTCCAGTACACTTCCTTGTGGTACACATGCTTTAGCTCCTGTTATTGTAGAGTAAGCTTCTTGTTTAACTCTAATCATTATAATGTACGATTTGAGTAGTTCAGTGTGTTGTTTTGGTTACATTTTCTGTAGTTTATAATCAAGGCCTTCATGCCAAATTTTTTTCAATAACATCTATTATCCTGTGAACCTGTTTAATTGTTGAATGCTGGTTAATAAACCCAAATTGATGTATTGGTGTTAGTTTTTTTCTTTCTATGATCAGTTTTATTCTTTTCAGCAGGAGTTTATAAAAAACCTTAGATATTACAGTCAGCAGTGATATAGGTCTATATGCTTTATTTCGTTTTATGACTTTCATGGTATTGGGATCATTATAATTTCCGTTACTTTCCAAATGCCTGGGACATGTTTTAATCTTAATGCTGTATTGATAAAGTTGGTGAGTTTTATAACTCCCTTTCTTGGTAGTTGTTGTAGTAATTTTCCAGTTATTAAATCATAGCCTGGTGATTTTCTGGGTTTAATGTCAGCTTTAGTTAGCTCTTTCGGCGTGGCTAATTCAATCATCGAATTTTCAGCCTCTATGTCCGGGTAATGTATTTAACTGTACTTATTTAATCCATTATTAATTAATATTTTCTAAAATTAATTTTCCATGGGTATGTTAACGGTATATTTTATTGTTTAATTTAAAGTCAGCTCCCTATTATTTTCGCTTCAAAGGTTCAAAACAGTTTTTTATTTTCTTAATTATTTTATGCCTTTATTTGCCTTTGATATCGGCAAATATGTTTTCGGTGAAATTAATTGAATCCAATATCCGGTTATATTTCATCCCAAAGGTCCTAAACAAACAATCGAGTCTTTATTCACCTCTCGTTTTATGTTACCCCGTCGGGGATATTTGGAGATATCCCCGTTCAAAATATTAATTTCCTTGATACCATTGATAGCTGGAAAGTTATCGCAGTTATTAGTGAGTTTTGCGATGTCCATATATTTTTGTGACTTTATCAACTTACTTTATCATTCCACCTAAAAAGTGTTTACACACTTAAATGTATTTGACCAGGATCAGGATGGAATAGTAAGAGATCAGTTGAAACGATGTATAGAAACGGAAGTTGTTATATGGAAAGGAGATAGCTGAAAACAATGTATGTATAATTTATACATACATTGTTTCCTTGCAATTGATTATATTTACTTTTACAACACATAGTGTAGATATAGAAGGCCCTATGTATATACGTTATATTTATAGTTTTATACCTTCTGTATATCAAATATGTAGTTTTTTGGGATACCAAATTATATTTATAATGCTTGATTGCTCGTGTACGAAAGTATAAAATAAGGCATAAAATAGACAAAGCATGTAATGGAAAATTATAGGGTTAATGTAATACAAGCTATCCCGTAGCAGCTTATACTAGTTTATTAAATATTTAACAAATATTAACGCAAAACGAAAGATGTAAGATGTGTATTAAAGTAAACATGTATTGAAAACAACGGTGCCGAGGTGACAGACATAGGTCGAAAAAAAAGTTGTAGATATTTGCTATTATCAAACAAATACTTGTGTGATAAAGGTAGTGCAGGCGAGTGTATAATATTCGGAAAGGATTGTTCGAACATCCACTAAAGTTCACTTCAACCTGTAGTATTTTAGGCATTGTGCATGCTCAAATATTTCCTAACTCTGAAGGCAAGAATAAGAAATGGTTATATTTGCTTATGATTTTGCAGTCTCTGATATTGCAGATATATGAAAATATCAACAAATGGTAGAAAGTGTTTAAAGGAAATATAACGGATTTTTAAGATAATATAGGTGTAAGTAAAGTAAGGTGTAGTTCATAGAAAGTTAATTGGTAGTACCCTGAAAATATTATTAAAGTTTATACCTTTTCGTAAACACTTTCATGCTATGTCTTTTTAAGAACAGAGTAGCCCTTTAATAGCAAGAGATTTGAAAGTGACAGAAAAAAGTAGCCGTCAGGTAAGCCCAGATAATCCAGTAATTCCTTCATCGTATTGGGTTTTTAGATATACATGAAACACCTTATTTCATGTATCGATCAACAATAAAACCTCAGAACCTTCGTACCAACAAACTCGTCATTAGGATAATAGACTTGTCAAAACATATTCATGAATGGAAAATTTAGAAAATTCTCGTGATGAGGTGGGTACCTCCAATAAATTAATTTCGTATGAATTTGACGAGCCATATTCTCATCATTATAATATCAAATGATCAGTCATATCAAATCAGAATCCTGTTCATACATAAGGTCAATAGAGGTAATCAAATTTATATAAAAGCCGACACGATAGTTTCTCACTGGAAATCACTTATCGTATCTTATCCTGTAATGCATTATCTTCTAATATATGAACTATCTTAACATATAATATTTAATTTAAGAAATTTCTTTATATGTCTACTAAATAAATTTTAGCGTATTAATACGGAATGAACCAAGAAATACAGTTATAATTTATAATGCCACGTGCATCTTCACCAACAAACTTCAACAGACATAGCTATAAAAGCTGATAAACCCGTTAATGTTAGTGGCAAATTTAGAAGCTCTAGAGTGAAATGTTAAAGTAAGTGTCTTGTCATTTATAATAGAAGGACTCAGTGAAAATTATTAATAAAACAAAATAAAATAGTAATATAGTATTAGTAATTACAAATTAGCTTACCACAACCAAGTTCCACATTTTGGCAGCTTCAGCGACAGTAGTACATACGGTACTACAACCAGCGAGTAGCATGAGTTTAGTAGGTTCGTTGTAAAGCAAGTTGTACATAACACTGGCACCTAAACCTGGTTCACACTGAAAAGACAGAAAAAAATATAAATACAATATATCAATATATTATCGATAATTAAATAAATGAAGTATACATTATCAAATATTAGTGCACAGAATATCAGGACTTGGACTTGTGAGTTATATAATCAGCATTACGAAGGTCCGCATAAGAACACAAACTGAAGATAAAACTTCTATTACTTCTGTAGTCTTATATTTCTAATGGTGGTGGTTTAAAAGGAAATACTTAATTTAGAAGTTACATAATTGAGAAGAAGAAGTATTGGTTTTCTTAATAAATTGTTTTAAAGTTACATATCCCTATTAATACGATTATAAGGAAGCCACACACTATATAAGGTCTTTGAAACAGTCGATGAAAAAATTTGGATATAAAAGTAGCGTAATTTAATCAATAGCTTTGATTGGGTTTTGAAATTGAATATTACAGGTTATTTTCAGCATACCCCAGAAAAAAGAATATTACAGTGCAAGCTCATACAGTATTACTTTGTTTGTGGTGACCGGTGTTTAAGTGAATGCTAGTGTTAGAATTGGGTTTCTCCTTTTCGTTCGAGAAATTTTAATTTTAAGATGAACCTCCTTCCAGCCAGTCAGTCGTTGAAAAGTGAACAGAAATACGAAATCATAATAAACAACTATTATAAAACAGTTTTTAATTATTTACATAAGTGGATAACAAGAGAAATTCGATACTTAGGCTCAAATTAATTTAACAGTGAAAAATTTGATGAACCGAATTTCTATTTGTGAATCCTAATGAATTTTTCATATTGAAACAAATGATTACTGGTAATAAATGTGAAAAAAATTATGGTCAAAGCCTGAAGAAACTTCAAATCGTCACATTGACGCCAAGAGGTTGACAAATGGTTTGGTGATATTGGAAAGGAGTAGCTTAGCATAAGCTGTTCTAACTTGGCCAAACAATTAATTAGGCTGTTCAGAAATGAGCAGAGTGGATCAATAGAAATGGTAATATTTTCCAGCGTGAAAAAGCCGGATAATACATGATACTGAGATATACATGTACAATATAATACAAGATGATACATCTTATGGCTCTCTTAATGATGTAAAACTGGTTTTCTAACCGTGGATGAAAATTACTTGGTTCAGTTTTTTACCTAGAAATCTCAGAAATTTTAGGATTTCAGAAAAATTATTAATTAAAACGGCACATATATCATCGATTAGTATGTAAACTTTGTATAAATAGATTTGCTTTGAAATACAGAAAGATACAGGTCAAACAAAACAAAATTACATTCCTAATCCAGTATATAAAAATATCCACTAAATAATTCATATGAAGTACCTCAGTTGCAAGTTATTAATGCTATTAGTATTGTATTAAATCAGTATTTCTAATTAATTTATTAATGGTATATGACGATATATATATAACTCGCGGTAAAGGAAAATTCGTATTTAACCATTGATACTTTTTCAGAATATTTTAGAATATGGCCATTTAATGATGCATTGATGCATTGAAGACTCTTCTGAGCAAATTTTATAAAATATAATTAATAGTAAAATAAAGAATTAGTATGTAAACAAGGCCGTGTAGAATATAAAATTTTGTGGTATTAAACGCCTATAAATCTTCCAATAAATCTGCCTTTATTGCATTTTTAGATATTTAAATCTAATCTTAATATATTGGCACCCAGCTCGTTCCCAAGTAAACTTTCGTATTATTTATATTTATTTAAATTCTATATAAAATAAAATTACTTATCCCTAAGCATAACTACCATCTATTAAAATTTTATTTGATTAATCCATACTTCCGTGTTAAACATGAAGAAACATACTCTGATCTCCAACCGATAAAGGCTGGCGTGTCACAAGGAAGCGCGTTAGAGCCAGTGCTTTATGTACTTTTAATCAATGATCTTCTCACAATATTGCATAGCACAACTGCTACCTTTGTTGATCAAACGACAGTGTTAGCAGTAGCAGAGACCGTGGAGAGCTCAACATAGAAACTCCAAACTCCTCCTGAAATTGAACTAAAAAAGGGCAAACCAAATTAAATGAAGTGAAACGTAGTGTCTTTAAAAACAGCATGCAAATTATATATGCCAGCAAAACCATTATAAAAGCCAGCCATTATAAAATAGATTCCCAAAGAACTCAACATCAGGTTCAGGAAAATGTATCGGTTGCTTGGCCGAAATTCTGAGCTATCAAATTACGTCAAGCTTATTTTTTTATCAGCAGATACTGATACCAGTTTAAAGCTATGGAATATAGCTGTGGAGCTGCGCCCGCGAGGTTCCAAAAGAGGTTACTGAAGCATATTGTGAATGCTTGGCATGTACCGTTTGTAACCTGTATTGCGACCTAGAAATTGATGTGCATACGGACAGTATCAGAAGATTTGCGGTTTCCTATCAAAGAAGACTCCAGAACCACGTCAACACGGGAGAGTCCAGAGTTCTAAATGTGCAT
The DNA here is from genome assembly GCF_030347505.1 of Rhynchophorus ferrugineus. Classification (NCBI taxonomy): domain Eukaryota; kingdom Metazoa; phylum Arthropoda; class Insecta; order Coleoptera; family Curculionidae; genus Rhynchophorus; species Rhynchophorus ferrugineus. Next base: position 52,661,416 of record NW_027472581.1, on the reverse strand, counting down.
AATGTAATTTTGAATACTAAGCGATTTAGTGAAAAATATATTGGTTGTAGTAATTTGTTAGTGAGTTAAGTCAGATTAATTAAGTTCATTATTAGATATATTACTAGATTTAATCAAAAAAAAAAAAAATTACATGAAACTACAAAAAAATCTTCAATCAAGTAACCAATTCTTTAAAACCAATCAATGAACAAAATTAATTAGGAGTTAACAAGTGCTACTAAGAAATATATGGAAAACTATTAAAAAATTAACAATCTATATTAATTTTTTAAGTGAAACTTATCAGCATAATTGGTAATTTTTTTAAATAGGATTTACCTTGTAACTTATATATCATTATAAATATTTTAGAGGCACTGCTCTTATGCAAGATATTAAATCTCTTGCTGTCGCTACAGACATGTTCTGTCGACAACGAAAAATCTGCTGGTGACCATCGTTCCGAGCAGGACTCCTCTTTTTTTTCTCGATTCGAAGTTTCCTACATAGCATAGTGGTTCTATTTCATAGCCGTTTATTTTGGAAACAGAAAGCGAGACTCTCATAGCGCGGCGGTAATATTTGTACTTGGAATAACAAAAATCCTGCCATGCCAATTGTTGAAAATCCTTCCGTTTAAACAAAGGAATACGCTGCACTATTTATATAACGATCGTTTTGTTTTCTTTTCGTGGAAAATGCGTTTTTATTTTAGATTTCATAGTTATTTGCGTACAGTAACTTTAAACTTTTTGATACTTTCTAAAAGGGAAAGCAAAAGTTTTGGAAAAGTTACTGTTAAAGTATTTGTTAAAACTCATATGACCAGATCGTGTTTTTGCTGAATTTGGATTTGGAATTTTGCTATGGCGAGTTGAAAATAATTTAAGTGTCGACTGAGTAAATCACAAAACCATAATACCAAATACCAAACCATAAAATATTATAATATTATTATAATTTAAAATACGAATATTTCTTATTTATAGTTTTATTTTGTAGTATATATATTTATATATATATATATATATAATTTGTTTTTGCTATTCTTGTTACTTATTGGCTCTTAATTACAACATAGATATAGGATAATAATAATAGATACTGATTATTAATGTTTCAAAGGTTCCTAATATTGTTTATGCTTATGATAAGTCATCAAGTTATATTAATTATGTCCAGTGCGAAGTGTTGAATATGAAACACAAGTAATTATAGAAAAATATTTAATTTATTTATCAAAATGCTTGTAGTGACAGCGTTCTATACTTTTTATACAAAATACTTTAAAGATATTTCCCAAATAAATGTGTAAGTACGTAATGGAACAAACAGTAGATTTTTCACTGTATAATAAACTCTGATGTTTTTCCATTGTGATAAGTGCGTGTCAATATCTATAATTTTGCTTGTTTACATACCATTCTATATAAAAGGAGGGCTCATAACTGTATGTTAGGTTATTTGGTCCCTATTTTCTTAGAAACGTGATTATTTTGCTTTAAATTAAAATTTACATTGATAGAACTGCAATTTTCTATTCACAATTAAGTGAAGCGTCAACATGAATACATAAAATTGACTGACTACGTGATTCGTCCGCTAAAACAGTAGGTGCATATCCCGTCTTTGGTTTAATGACATCCACCCTTTTCACGAAATTTCTGTATACATTTTTCATTAAATCGGCATTAGTTAAATTACATACACAGGCCTCTGGCATTCGTCGAATAATGTACCGATTGTAAAACTTGGGAAGGGCCGTAGCTTATGAAAAAAAAATTCTAGCCTTTTAATCTCCTTGATAAGATAAGTTATAGTCATCAGACATAGTCGGATTTAATATATAAATAATAGAAAATAACATCAAGCAAATAAACAAATCAAAATAAATATGGATGTTTGCCTTAATAGAATAAAGGTGCTAACAATTAACCTGCCAACATATTTTATTGCCTGCGTGTGATTTGTTTACTAATCATGATAAAAATTAATATACTAAAGAAACCGATTATGAATACTGAGTACATTTTTCATGTTAGTTTTATTTAAAAATAAAACTGAGTTGCAACTAAGTTAGACTCTAACCATATTTCTTTATTTTTCAAACTTTAAAAAAAAAATCGAAATTGTGCGCTTTGGTATAATGCAATAAAGAAATCAAAGCTCACTTAATAGACAATTATTAAAAAAAGTTCATTCATTTCTTTTCCCTAATGTGTAGATCACGTATTGGTGCAGACCACTAAAAGCAAATTACGAAGTTAGAATTGTCATTTTTGGATGATGACTTAAACATTTCAAAAGGTATTCGTGTAAATAAATTGTTTAAAGTACAAATTGTGTGTATTGCATTTAATCTCCATCGAACAACATTCAGTTATAACGCTACTATAGATTACACATCATAGCAAATAATTGCTACTGGACCAACCAACGTTGTCTGTCCACACGGTAAGGTACATTGCTCCAGTAGTAAAGTAAGATTGGCCGTATTGGCACAACCAGCAGAGCTGCTTATTCAATGATTTCTGGAAATTCCTTTTTTAAATTAATTCTATGTTGAAACTGGCCTCCTAACATAACCATTAATTTATGCTAAACGCTTATTTCTGTCAGAATTGCATCACTAAAACATTCACGTGTATATTCGTGTTTGTGCTTTTTGACTTTTTGAGTTTTATAGGGCATTCATCTGTTTTGCTGCAATACTTTGGCGTCTCAGAATTCCTCAATAATGAGGAGAAAAGTAGCATGTTGGAAATTCCTTGATGAATGTTTCTCTTGTTAGAATTTTATTGGGTTTTGAATTTCAACTCTTAATTAAATACATTGCTATTGAGAGCTATCATTCAGCACATGCCAAAAGATCAACATCAAAAAAAAACCTACAAAAATTAATTAAAAATTTAAACATATATATATATATATATATATATATATATTTATTCCAGTTCCGGAATATCCATAATAATGTTATATCATTTCAACACAGCTCAGCAATTCAGTCATATTCCATTGTCGAAAATCTGTAAAGCAATGATTGAGCAGTGATTGCAATGTACTTACAAAATTTTGTTATAACATTTTTAAAGATTCAAGACAAGTATATATGTTAAATATAAACAGTAAAGCAATATATACTTTTTGCATGATTTCAGACAAATCCCATAATATTATATTCACAAAGATAAAGCAAAATTTTTACGAAAAATATATGAATAAATATTTTATAACTGGAAGATGTAGAAAGTAATTTTAAATCATATTCATATACTCGAGAGATCATAACTAAACCATAGAATAAATAACTCATTGATATAAAGAAAATATGGAGTTAGACTTTCGGGCGTATAAAATCAAGAAAATGTTTAGCATACTTATATTATTTTAATACTTGTACACTGCCAATTTAGGATAGATAAAATTAAAATATGTCTATATTATAATCAAGAAAGTCAATCCGAAGCATGCATAATTTTCAAAACTAAAAAATTTCTTGAATTTATCATGATTCTACACTAAACTTATGTATATAAAAAAAGTAGTTTATACAAGAAACTAAGAAGATTTAAATTATAAGCTTAAAAATGCATGTTCCTACTATGATCAATTTGTATATAACAAATGTTTTCAATGAAATTAGAAATTATAATAAATATTTGTCTAAATATTGTACTAAAATCAAATTATCTAATTTCTATAGTGCTAAAGGGAATAACACTAATTATTAAAACCAGACATTTTTAAAATAAATAATACTACCAACCTAGACTAATTTGAACGAAGATATGATTGTGAATGAAATCATAAAGTAATTAAAAGCATATGAAAACTGAAACCTCAACCATGTCTGCACAACAGTGATTATAAAACTACTAAACATATGCACAGTTTTTTAGTAGTAGATTGTACAAAGATTTGTAATGTGTACAAAATAGCAAAAGAAAACCGCTATTAATTATACATATTTACTATCAACTCGTTATTTTTGGAGCAATTCTGATTAACATTACAAAACTGATTAAAATTATAGAAATATATTTATTAATAATTTAGTATTAGAGATTGTTTTGAGTCAGTTATTGGCCGTTTCGGCAGATTCTCATTTGTCATCTTCAAGCCTTACTTTTTTGCCCTCTATTTATCATTACTGAACTGAATTCAGAATAGGTGTGTTGAATTAGTAATTTAGATTTTGGAGAAAAGATTGGGATTGGAGATTAAGGAGAAAGAAGTCGCTTGAGCCATACCAGATGCATACTGGATGTTTTATGATATTTGATGAGCTCTTGGTTGAAAATTGACTCACAATGATAGTCTTGGGTGACGGTGCGTGATCTTGTTAAACATTGAAGAGTTTTCTTAGCGCTAACTTGAGATTTTCGGTAATTTCTTCAGAACGCTCAGATAATATCAGATTTATGAGCTTGGTAATTTGGGCTACACGATATTACGTTAATTAGTTATTAGAAACAATATCACTTTCATTTTCGTCAGATTTCATCTCAGTAGAAAAACACTATTCCGAAACTTATTAACTGGTTTGGATGGCTCATAAGCAGCTACAATACATGCTAAGAATGTGGGACATTTCGGCCACTATTGGTTAACATAGTTTCACACTAGTGAATTTATGAAAAAAATACTAGTATCTTGATATTAGTCTAGCAATAGCGCGTTTGATAGACGCAACAACTTTCGCTCACATATTTCGACTAGTTGTGTATGCAGTGTATCATTTAAATGATCGTGTTTTTTGATAAAAAAAAGTCATTTCTGACAAAGTCTTTCTTAAAGACTACTTCAGCATTTTCTGTGACTGATATCAGAAAGTTCTATTTGTAATCCGAAATTTCAGACAATGTATTCTTTTCAGTTCAATTGATTGCTAGTAAAAATACAACAGAGTAAATAAACTATCTCACATCGAGGAAGGATTTTAAGCCTAATATTTTGGAGTGATATGCACTACCAGTAAATATATTCCAATAAAATGAAAAACGTCAAAATCAGGCAATAAGGAGCAGCGGGCAGATCGGTGACAAAAAATATATAAACAAACCCAGTGGGTAGCTGTGCTGGTTAAGAGTTTAGCTAGCCTAGAATAATGTACTAAGATCTATTCTCGCTGGTGCTGAAGACTTTTTTTAAGTTTAAATTTAAGCAGTGTTTTGTGTTACTTTTGGTTATACCCGCATTGTTGGAATTATTAAAGATTTATGGCAAGTATGGCTAAACAAAGGTTAAGACTAGTATGCTCACGTAAAGTTATATTTTAGATCAAACACACGAATATGGGAAGGTATATACAGCTGTGAGTGAAAAGCCCAACATAGGTGACAATTTCATTCCAACATATATTAACAAAGTTGATATCTGGTGAAAGAAAAGAAAAAATAAACAATAATTGTTCTTGCTTATGAACCGTTTATTAATTGATATGATTCTAGATTAACATAGTATATTATTATACTAGAGGTAATTCTAAAGGTAGTTAAGATGCCTGTAAAAATTTTAGTGGTATTGACTTCTGATGAATTTATGGTTTCATGAGTAAATGCATTTCTTCATAATGCACTGGCTGAATGTTACAGGTAATAAATACTTTAATTTATGCGTCAAGAGCTGAAATGAATATTGCATAGAATATTAACACTCAAAAAAGAGTTTCATAGAATTTTTGATTCCTCTTTTTTAATAATTTTTTAGTTACCACGTGGGACATACGACAAAGTAGAAACCAATAGATGAAGGAAAGTCATAGAAGACAAACTAAAGATCGGCTATTTACAAAGGCGAGATCGAAAAATGAAATAAATAAACAAAGAACAACGCCATTTAATTCAAACATTTAGATACAGAAATTATTCTTTTAAATCAGCCTGGTGTATTTATTGTTTTTGTAATATATATTTTAGGTGAGAAATATGGATAAAAGATAAATAAAGTAATGAAAATACGTAAGAGTTAAAATGAAACTAACTACATAATTCGCATAGATGGAACAAGTAAATACATATAGAAGCCTTTATGAATTATTAACCGTACATTTGTAAACATTTCAAAGCATTGATAAATGTTACGCTGTTTAATGATTAATGCAAGAAAATGTGTGAATATATAACATTTTATTCTTTGAGCCTTGTTTCAATTAATTTGATTTTTTTACTTTAAAGACCTAAGTTTACTTAACTACTAACCTAAGTAAGTTATAATGATTGTAAATACATTTCTTTAATACACATTTCTAAATTGTAAGAAATAAATTGCCTAACTGTGTTTGTTATTATTTCAACATACATACTAAGGTCAAATATCAATTAAAAATTGTTTTAAACAATAAAGATGAATAACTTAATTTATTATTCCATACTTAAGTTTATGACACAAAGTAAAGGAAGATCAGGTATACTTATATTTGATCATCCGAAGTTGTTAAAGTTCTGAAAATAATTTAACTTACGTTAATTTGTTATAACGTTCAGTAGCGTAGTAATTTACACTTATTAATACTTTGTTGATTATTGAAAGTTAATGAAATATTAATAAAAATTAGTGACTGTTAGTTCTTGAGATTGTTTGCATATATTTTGATATGTTTTAATATACAGGGATTTCATCATTGAAAATACTATGAAAACAAATTTCAGTAATATATCATTTTTAAATTAGTCCTTTAAGAATAAAAAAAAACATGATTAGTACATTGTCGCATTTCAACCACAGGGCGATCACTAGTGTTTATAAATATGCATTATATTATTTTTCCAAATTTTCTATTTCTTACTAATTTGCTTATAAATTTTGCTACTGTTCCTTAAAATAGATATATTAAGTCAATAACATCCATGTAATGTACTAAACTGCTGTTTAATTGATTCAAAATCTGGGTCAAGCTGTGTGTCAGTCTAAATTTAGATCGGCGGATACCACACAGACGAAATACTGAATGTTTTTATGGGTTCGCGTAATAAAAGGGCCATTATTATTTTAAATCACGAAGGCCATTAAATGTAGAAGTTAGATGTTTGTTCTAGACGCCAGCAATGGTAACATTTTAATAAGTAGAAATATATTTTAATTTTATTTAGTTCGCCTACCATTACCGCTATATTTATAACGGCTAATTTAAACTAGAACAGTTGCTAATTATAGAGGCAGAAATTAATGCAAATTTATTTAATTATTCAGTCCTTAATTGCTATATAAAAGCTGTTTTATATATGACTCTTATTTTGAAATCGTTAAATGTGAATTGTTTGAATATATACTGCATATTCAAACCATTTTGTTTGAATATATGTTATATAGTGCAACTGTTATAACACGTCTCAGAACTAGCACACTCGATAGGATTCCGGTGAGAATTACGAGATTATCTTCAAACCATTTTGTTTGAATATATGTTATATAGTGCAACTGTTACAACACGTCTCAGAACTAGCACACTCGATATGATTCCGGTGAGAATTACGAGATTATCTTTTACATTCATTCAATTAACCGGAATTATCATATGTTAATTTTTTTCTGCAAAAAAGTTTACAAAATTCTGATCAACTTTTGGACTCAACCAGATGAAAACGATTCTTAAGGTTTTTTAGAGTTTTTAGTCTGATCTATAATCCGTCAATCTAGATTAGTTCTAATGTTCGAGTTCGTGCAAGAAGTTAAATTTATTTTAACTTAGTTATTGTAATACACATTTTTAATTTATGCCTTAACAAAAAAATATATGGAATTTTAAGACTACACATTTTATAGAGAATTTATGTGGCATACGCCCTTTGATAGTTGAATATATATTGAGAAAGTAGTGTTGAAATTAAATTAGAGAAATTGTCCTAACATAACCATATTACTACAAAAATAAATATCTTGATTTTATAATATAAAACGGGACTTCACACGAATAAATTAATTACTTGTTCATTATATTAATGAATTCTAAATTTAATCCGAGAGGCTTTTATCATATTTATATCAAATAAGTTTGTTCATCAAATATCAGGTTTTTTTTATTAATAATAGCGCATATAAAAAACTGAAACAAAAGAAACTTGGATCGAAAGTATAAATTAATGTTTGGCTCTAGATGTTTTGTAAAATTAGAAATACATAATACTTAGATAGCATGAGGCCTTGATTTTTTAAAAATGTTTTAAATTCAATCTGATTGTTTAATTTTATATTTTAATTCTTCAAGACTAGCAGTATGGCTAAATTCATATAATACTATCCTGGGATAAAAAGTAGCTTTACACCACTTATGTTATTATTTTACATGGCAGTATCCACGACCTTCCGATAAATAAATTTTAATTCTTGAAAGACCTAAAGTATTTATTAGTCCAAATGATTGTTATTAGTTATGAAACCTCTAAAAAACAAAAATTGCTCAATCTAAAAGGACGTTTTTGCAAAATTATTAAATTCCATTTTAAAAGTATTTATAAAGTATAAGGATTTATAAATAATGTATTACTAGTCAATTAAATAGCCTATATTAAGTACTATTAAGTTAGTATTAACAGTTTAAATATGGCAGGATATATTATTGAAACTGGAATGGAATATTTTAAGAGAAAGGTTTAAAAAAAAGATACTTTCAGCAAATGACGATGAAAATTCAATGTGATTTTCTATTCTTTATTAAAACCAACTGCCATTCATTTAATGCTAAATCAGACGGAACACTTTGGCTGTTGGCCAATAGCTCGAAGAAAAACCGATGCTCAACCAGGATTGGCAGTTTATCGCGTTTTCCATCAAGCGAGAATCGATGACATTCTCCTAATCGATATAAATGAGATCACTTGTTTTCTTTCCATGGATTTAGTGTAAGCAGTCTTTGAACTGATTTGTTTCGCTTCCGAATAGAATAAGCCTAAGGCAAAAACAATTGAACAACAAATAAATGAAAATAAATTAATGCTACGAATTAAATTATTACGAATTATTAGCATGAATACACTAGATCTTATTTGTGTGTTCTATAAGTACTTAATCGTGTGTTTTCTTGTATCGGATTAACTAACAATTATATGCAGTTATAACGTCTGCTGAACATAATATGTTAGTGTAAGTGTTACCTTATATACTATATTATATACTTCTTTGGAGTATATTCGACCTAAAGTAATTGTTTTTAAATTACCTTGTGATTGTTACTTTTACAAAGGGTTTAACACCATTATTGAGAATATAAATAGTAACACTGATTGCTATTTTAAGTATGCTCCATGTAATTCCAATTTAGAGCATCTATTTGTGATTAAGTGCACGTAAAATGTAATATATCAAAATCGACTCTACTCTTACAAGAAATATCTAAATTCTATAAATACTATTTTGTTTTCAACTATTACTTTAAAGAGTTCTGACCTTTGCATGCGAAGTTTCCTCATCTTCATATAAAATCAGGAGAAGCAAATAATGAAATGAACTGTGGAAACTTTACCCCGATTATATAACAAGTCTCCATATTTTGGAATTGTGTTTGTTGAAAAAATAGGAGGAACAAACAGATATTATTATAGACAATACCCCATCTCATAGCCACAAGTAGATCGGCAAGGGTCGTAACTAAGGAATGGCTTTCCAAACATAAATTAAATTTTGAATATATTAATAAGTCGTATTTCATATAATGTAATATTTTTATAAACAAGCCTGAAGGAACACTGTAGATCAGACTTCAGAAAAATATGATCTCAAATGTTTCCAATTTGCTCTCAATTATAGCATATTCATCCTATAGAATTAATATGGGAAGTGGTAAAGAATTATTATAACGGATATGCTGGTCAGTAAGAATATATAAGAACTGTTTCCACTGGATCTGTGGAAAGAAGTATTGTCTATAACAACACCTTTGGTTTGGATGAATTAGGCTCCCAGAGGATACCACTACATTAAAAAAACGTGCCCAGAACTATAATTCATAGGTGATATGGAAAATAATTTAGTATAAATAAAATAAGAAAACCTGGCACTATAAACTATTGTGGCAGTATAATTAACCCTAGTTTAAGTCCTTGCAGTATATTATCCATGCACTAGATATACTATAATGTTAAAATCATTTCAGTTCACTGTTATTTTGGACGAACAATATGTGCAGTTTTAATTCATGAACTTTTATCACTTTTTGGTAAAACCATAGTTATTACTGCAGAATTTTCTAAGCTAAATATTCCAAAATAGGCAATATTTTTGGGTAAAAACCTAAACGAAGCGATTTTAACAAACCTTTTTCCAATCCAACTTTACATGTTTAGGAGAGTTTTAAACTATGATTTTATCAAAACTTTCTATAATCTCTTTAATTATTCGCCGAATCACTAAAATGCTTATCTGACAGTGTCGCGATGGAAGGCAATATCCTTCTTACTGTTTGTTGTTATAAATGTGGCCATTTCTTCAATCTTCTAATTAATAGTTTGGCAGTGTTTCGAACAGCTTATGATGAACAATTCCTTTTCACTTTCCTTGGAGTCAATGCAGGTTTTGCAATAACTTTTAAGCACAGGTGTTAGAACGTTTTTAAGGTTTTTGGCTTTATGTAAATTATGGACAAAATAAAAAATATTTGAAACCGTTAACAAAAGGTAATCTTAATGGTGAATTTAAGGTTCACTAGAAACTACTTAAGTGACAGGTATTGTATGATGAATATTTCTGTCCAGCATATGAAATAATAATATTATTACATATTTATCAATAAAAAACAAAAATTTATTGTTCGATTAAAAAACAGAGTGTATATATTTACATTTTTTTCAACTTAACCACTAACACGATTTCTAATTCTGTAATTAAAATTTTTCTATAGGAAAGCAAAGAGTCGCCGTATCTTAATTTATAGATACTTAATTAAATTAGAAGGTAATTTTTATATCTTCTTATAAAACCAATGCTGAGAGCATATTTGAAAAATCGCGACAAAACGGCAAACAATGCTAATATTTGTAAAACTTTTATAGTTGATGATAGCCAAAAAGTTTGAAAGTTGGCTCTTTCCTCAATTAATGCGTTTTTTAATACTATGAAATGCACAGAAATTAATCCAACAAAACATGGCGTTATTTAAAACAAAAAAATTAAGTTCATCTAACAAATAATCACAGAGCAAAATTTGTATTTTCTGTTATTTTTTGTGATAGGTTTTTTTGAGCTTCAATTCCTCTTCTGTATACCAAGCATTTCAATTATTTTTACAACCACTTGATCCAAATTCTGATACATTACTAGAATATATGCTGATAATCTAATAGCGTATTCTGTTCTCTGTCTGTAGCATCTTAAGACAAATATAAAAATATTTAAAAACATATTGTTAGACCTCTAGCTCAAAAATGTAGGATTTAATAAAATCTTTAAAATATAATTAAATAGTTAGAATGAAAGTATAATGAGTAAGTTTGTAAGTATTTGTATAGTATATTTATCGCGGTTAAAATACATAGCCCCCTCATGATATTGAACTGATTGATTTTTTTTGTTGCAGACTATAATTTGAAACCTACATTAAGCAGCAGTCCAGGTCAAAAGAATGCTCAGGTATGCTAGTAATATAAATATATAGTCTATTATTAATTTAAGTACTATTAGCCATTTTATTCACCTTTTGTAATTTTGTTTCATTAAACATATCTGGAGACTATTTGAAAGTCTAAATTTGCTCTTTCAGTTTCATTTCATTCATGTATCAAAACGAGAGTTTGCAGGTTATATTCTGACTATGACGGGAGTTCTGTGGTGATAACAGTAAATTAAATAATATGATAATGTACCCAACCTCTCATCCCTTAAATATTTATAATTATATTCTTCTATCATCATGTACGTTCCTTAATTATACACAGAAATAATTCCTTTGCATAATATGCATTCATTTTTTTTAATTTGTTGTAGAATTGATTGAAAAGAGACGCATTGAATCTAATCTGATTGGTCCGTATAAACATCAATAGTAAAAATTAAAGAATAACTGCTTACGTGTTTATCAACGCGTTTTTTGAAAAATGTAAAGCACCACTGTAAGTTTATGAAATGTATGCAAGTTTGCATATTTTTATCCTCCTAAAGTTCTGTAGTATCTGGCATCACGACGTATTTGTTTAACCATTAATCAGTTACGACCAAGCGCTACTTCTATTGATCAAATACTGTGTTGCACACTGTTGCAAATTTAATAGAATCTCGTTCTAGATTCACTTCTAAAGGTTGTGAAGGCATTGACTCATACTGCGTAAAGCGCTCTCGTTTAATAACATCAAGTAGTTTTTATTATTTAAAATAAAACACTGATGGATAAACATCGTAACGTTCTTGTTTTGCTCAACATCGCATTTCTTTATTTTCTTTCTAACTTGTAGGAAAAAGTAACGGATTGTATCTCCATATAATCTTATTTAGAACTAATATATTGACAGATCGACATATGTACCTATTGCCTCTTATTAGTTAGTTACTCACAAAATTCACGACTTTGTTTAGTTGAACATGTAATTTTAATTTCTTATTAAAATATTGAAAAATTCCTCGTTTAATAGTTCATAGTAAACATTTTTTTACTTTATTAAACCTACAGATTGGACAGTAACTAACTTAGAGATCATTCAAAAATACATTGGGTCCTACCCAGCCTGATTACCGCAAAACTGCTTAAAAAGGTTTTTGCAATGAAACTCACAAACATGAAGTACATCAGTCATCAGCAGGATTCGATAACGCAATTTTCCAGGATTCGCCAACCCAGCCGGCACAGACATATTTTAACTAATAATAGCAGGTCTTCATTAATACATTTTGAATTAGTATATTCTATAAGTATTAGCCTATTAAAGTCATTGCTCATCTCAAGAGAAAGTCACGTCACCGCACGTTATGTAAATCAAATTCGTCGTGCAAATTATCTTCTTTCATTAGATAATGGAAAAGAAAAATCAGACAGTATAACATGACGGCAATGTAAACTTTCTAGTCAAAAACAGATCGGTCCATTACCTTAATTAATATTGTATCATACCGAAAATGACGATTTACCGTACACTCCCGTGATAGAGCATTGAACAGAAATGTTTGTGAAATATCCATTAAAAACTTTACCAACAACGAGTATTAAGCAGGCTTTATATTAAACCAATACGAGAGGTTTTGTGCAGCAAAATTCAATATTGTGGAAATTTTTCGCTGAATATAGGTTTAATTATTATTAAACATGTTGTCATATCTTTATGATATATAAGGATAGCTACCATTTGAATGGAAAATAAATAAAAACAGCTAAAGACCATCATTATTACCTGTCAAAAATTATTTTACTCGAAAGAAAAATAACATCAATGATTGGAACGTTTGTAAATCAAGCAGTCGTTTTGCTTTTGGTTCTTTGTGAATATATTATATTCTTTTATAAGTTCATAAAAACTAAACAAAGCATTTTGAAAATTGAAATAAAAACGAATTTATTAAAATATTTTGTTTCGTATAATTTTATTCACAGTTTTTTGAGTCGTTTTAATAATGCTTCAATTTATATAATCGAAGAAATGTAGTGGTTTTCTGGAAGGACTTCAGTTTAAAATTGATTGTTATGTGAAAAATCCCTTTTGTGGAAATAATATCCTGAGATGTGAGAGAAGCCAAAAGTATAGACACAAACTTAGATTGATTAACACACTGTGATGCTAAGTGTTTCAGCCAAGTATGACAGCCAAGCGATTCCATATATCAATCTGGACACCTGGCAATTAGAAGGTACATTTGTGGTTTTGGTGATATAACTTTTATAACTTGTGAACGTTGTCGTGCAAGTCGGTTGACATCTGCTAAAATTCTCTTCTCTATATCATTCAGTTTTTGCAGCTCCTAATGCTCCTAATACACTTTGTTGAAGGCACCATATGTATATCGTATTATCGCCATAAATATATCCGTTGGGCGTCAATGTAGATAGTTCTCCTGAACGAAAGAACCCATGAATGAACCCAATAACAATGAGACTACGATATTAGAAATTATAATTTCCCTCAATTCGTGTAGTCGGCATTTTCTCTCCTTTTGGATACTTGATGTCAGATGCGAAAAGTATTGAAAAGCGAAAAGTATCAATTAATAATAGTTAGGTTCATGAATTTTCTGTGCGACTACAAATTGGGTTTCTTTTTATATATTGCAATTCCTTGTCTTCAAAATGTTTTGGTCTACCAACCGTTGTTCGTGACTGACATCAAAATCACAACTTGAAATTTCTAAATGTGTTTGATGGACTTTGCAGATAGATTTCTTTAAATCAAACAACAAAATTTATTAATACAGAGAATTGAAGTCGAATTGAGCGTTCTGTGGTTAGCACCTGTCAACAATATTAAGTGAAAAACTCTTAGTTTAATCAAAGAAATAGCAAAGCCACCGAATTTGAGACTTGTTTATGTAGATTTTGCTGATAAAACATTTAGAACATCGCTTATATATGAAGGAAAAGTTATTACTTTATAATTAATTCTATTGCCATATTATATACCATAACTGTCCTTGATGTATAAACTTTAAAGTAGTGATCTTTACCACTCCATTTACTAATATCTAAGATAGGGTTCCAATTACATCAAACACTGTTGTTAGGCGTTTAATTACTCCCGTTAAACTTTCAGTTGAATAAATATTTACGATCGCTGGTTAATTAACCAATTATTGAAACATGCGCCCGCTAATCACCTTTGTTGCCCCTCTCGACACAAAACGTATAATTGGATATTTTGCTGCCAGACATATATTTAACGTCTACCTCTATAAACGATTGATACATAATTATTTGATTTGTGTTTACACTTTGCTGCTATTAGAATATTCATTTACCAGTATTAAATACATTTGACTTTATTAAAATTCTTTTATGTTGGTATAGATTATTCTAAATCATTGATAGCAATAAGCCTGATCTGATATTTACTAGAATATTTTAGATAGAAATAGTTTAATATTGAGATCAAAGATTATTTTTCTATAACAGCTCGTTTGGCAACAAATGTACAAAGTATATATGATCAGTGGTGTGTAGTATAGTGGTGTCAAAATAATCGACAAATATGTGCTCCCAAAATATTTTCCTTGTCCCTAACAATTAATAATTCGATATTATTTTAGTTCATATGTTTGTAGTGTTGTATGTATTCATAGCATAGATGTTACAACGTCTACACCAAATGGGGAAAGAACTATCAATGCACATAGCCGTATGCCCGTCATTGTCAAAGATATTTTGTTGAAGAAGAAAGTCTATACAATTAGACCATCGCGCAACTTATGCTGAGTTGTTGGTGATACTTATGATTATATAGCTAGCGTAGTCCGTAGGATTCCGAGGTATCATAAAACAGTTTTGTTTTGAATACATTCAACTAATCTGAATCAAATTACATATCAAGGAAAGGGAACAGGTTGATCTTAGATTGACAATCGCTCCAGAGTCTTTAGATTTTTAGATTTCGTGTTAAATTTTAAGTATAGTTCGGGCAAAAATACCCCATCTGAAGCTGTAAGGTTACAAATAGTGAATTAAATGTAATCAAGTACTAGTTATATTAAAAGCTGTCATAAGGCGTCTAGACTTAGGGGTTTGTTTTATAACTAAGTTAACACGGCAATATAGTTTGGCAAGTTATTTAAATAAAATAAAAGAGTTTTAAAGTTAATTAAAAGTTTTAAATTTTTCCTGTTCTTTTTAATTTTTTGAAGACTTCACGTTTCATAACTTATTGCTAATACATTTCAAGTCAACAACATCATAGACGAGGCGAAGAAATAGACATATATGAATCACTAAAAATAGGTATACATTCATGAGGAATTCTATTAAGTTGTAAATTGTAAGACACTTTTGGCTTCACTTTATACATATACTCAATGCAGAAAAAAGGCTACGGTGCTCTGCATTCTACCTCGTAACGATATACAAGAGTTTGAAAGTATTAAAGCAAGCAGAAAAATAATCTAAAGCAAAATAACAACATTTTCATTATAAAAGTTCACAATTTAAATTTCGGCAATTGAAAAACAGTTTAAATGAACTGTAGTAGTATGTTGTTAGTAGTAAGTTGAAGAAGAAATTATAATCATTACTATATGATCGATAATTACAAAATTTGTTCAAAATGTGTTGAAAAGGAGTTCATGTTACAATTTCAAGAAGCTTCCAAATAAAATAGAAACGACACAAAATATTTTATAAATAATATCTATAAACTTATTAGATTATCGAATAAGATGGAGCATGATTTCAAGTAATGTAATCTTTATTGTTTAAGTCCATTTACAAAAACATTATGATAACATTTGTTTCAGGAATTATCTCTCTAGTATCGATATCAGTTTCCAGTATTTTCTATTAGTCATCAAACAATGCGCCAGAATAGTTTTCAGTTTCAGTTTATATTAAATTTCTATCCAGTCGATAAGTTTGTTATGCAGGTTGAGTTACGAGATTCAGTTAGATGAAATTCTCGATATGTATTGATAAACCTCTGAAAATGTTACAATCGTATTTTATAAACAATATATACCTTAAAAAACTTAGATATATAATAGATACTCGAGTTGATATAGAAATTACAACTAAGTTGCTGAGGCAATGGGTAGGTATAGGCTATTATAGATATGTAAGTTATGAAATGGCTGAGAATTAAAACAAATAGTTCTAATTTGCTTGAAACTATACTATATAAATAGAAAGGTAAATCCACTTGGTAAATCGAGGGTATGAACTATACTGATGATCGAATATGGCATAATATTATGGGAACTATCGATTTAAAATAGTCAAAGCAGTCGATAGTCAAAAAATTAGCGAAAATAGTAATTACTATTTTCAGTCAAATGTACCGTTCGACTGTTTGGAAGAGTTAATTTTATATGTGGTTATATTTTCCAACGGTAGTATAAGCGAGACGGAGATGTATAAATTCCTTCACCAACTAAATTTGAAAAAGAAAAGGAAAAAATAATTGCTGAATTGTATTATAATAATAATACATAACATGCAATTGATAATTTAATTTTAAACAAAGGAGAATTACTTTTATATTTAAATATTCTGTGGATATGTAAAAAGAAATGGAATTTTTCTGTGGAATAAAATAATACCCCACAAATGTTTTTTTGTATTTTAATGTGCTAATTGCTATTTTTAAATAATATACTATAATAAAAATAGACAATACAATAGAACTTAAATAAAACATATAAACTGAAGATGTAGATTAACCATTAATACTATATAATCATAAAAAAAATCAATGACATAATTAATAATGATCTGAATGAAATGATATAAATGCTTTATTTATTGTTGAATGAAAATATTTTTTAACAAAAATCGAGAAAGTAATCGAATAGGTAATAAACCTATTATTGCCATAAAAATAGTTAAACTATTTTACTATTTATCATTCCCAATTTTAATCCTTTTCCCTATCACCTTAATAATCTTGAAAAATATACCAAATTCCTATAATATTAATACACAATATATTGTTATTTACAACCACACTCCCAAAAAAATCATAAAACTACATATATTATATATAAATCTAGGTAAGCATAAATTGGATACATTTTTGTCAAGGTCGCGGCTAGGACGACAGAGCCAGAACGTTAAAAATCAGTGTAATGAAACTAGTATAACTAAAAATAGTAAGTAAAAGTAGGACTGAAACAGTCTATAGCAAATAGTAACAAAATCAGTCGGGACGAAAATAGCGACTGAAAACAGTCGGCAGTAAAAAGTAGTCAATTACTAAACATTACTAATCATCTGTGCTCGGGTCGGGTCTGCCTAGCCTTCGGAATGGTGGGCTCGCAAAAATCCTAATGCACGACATGTTAATGATAACGTTATTATCTTATGAAATTAAATTATTTTTATTAAGTAATTTAAATGCCCATATACGAAATAAAGGTTCTACAGGAGTTAACAACTAGGTGCCATTTTGTTAGAATGTCTTCAAAATAGGTATCTTGCATTTGTTATTCCCTTCAAATGATTTTTATGTGCATAAATGTTATGAAATGGGAATGGGTTTAGAACACAAAAACTATTGTTTTACTTCTAAAACTATTTTATTTTATGGAGAGAAGAGGCGAGTTGTTAAATATATTAGAAAACAGATCAAATCCCTCTCGCTCATTATGCTATTCAGTATAAGTACACATGGCCGCCGTTTTTTTTTAACGCAGTGTTGATAAACCTTTATTTATGAGTTGAAGGAAACCGAAAGTTTATTTTATATTCTAAAAGTAGGGTATACTTATTTTACATATAGGTAGGTATTATATTGTACATATTAGGTTTGAAATAGTAGGCAGTGATAGATAAGTCATTTATATGTGGTTAATTTATCCAAATCAGTATCTTAAGTAAAATGTCAATGAACGTAAAAATTTGAAGAGATATCACTGCATGTGTATTATGTGTATATACTTCATCTAAACTACAGCTGATTGATTATATACAGTCATCCCATTAAGGTGATGATCTGAACTGCCGTATTTCTGCCCAAATTCCCATTTTCTTCACGCTTTGGAATTATTAAATTCTAATAGTCCACAGCTACGAACAAGTGAGCTATTTCAGTACTCATTTGGAGTCCGTACATCCTGAACTGCAAGTTACTCCGTATATTCCGATAGATAGATCCTAAGAGATATTTACTTAAGAACATAAGAATTCCAAGTTCTCAGTTCCTAAATTTCAATACTTCCTACATAAAGACACTTTTTAAAGTCTTTGTTGGCTGAATTAAAGGGCATCCAAACTTTAATAGGCTCCGCGAAGCGTTTTTGTAACTTTGATCTAACTTGTTTTCTTTTCTTCATAATTTGTTCGATTCCGGTTAATTCAATAAACTCAAAACAAAAAATGGACTTATCACTTTTTCGGAATAAATATACCGACTGCTTTATTTTATTCAAAGAAGTGGCGACCTATGGGACGGCGGGCACCAACGCTACTGCCATCTCAATCCTACTCTAAGGTAAACTTATGTCTAGACATCTCACCCGTCACATTCCTCAGTCGGATATAAAAGCACCGTATGCATATAAGTTATGAAATGTGAAATGGTTTAAAATACAAAAATTTTTAGTTATCTTTAAAATGCTACTTTGTATTAAAAGAAGATGTGCGGAGTTTTAGAATGGTCATAGAAAACGACACAGAGGATTTAAATATATTCCAAATCAACAAAACCACTCTCACTCTCACTATTACACCATTCAGTTTTAACATAAAACAGACAACCTTCTTCGTTCGAGCGCAGAGTCCATAGCTAATGCCGTATCGTTTTACATCTCTCCTAAATTAACGATCAAAAAAATGTACGTGCAAATTATTCGTGAATATCACCTGTTCCTTCGTCTGTCAGTATGCCTCTGTTGATTTTCTTAATAATCTATATTCAAATTTGCATGGTATTATTATATGCCGGCATGGAATGAATTCCCAAATGTTGGTGACTCAAAATTATAATAGTCTTAAAATGAGAAACCGAACGATTGCATCGACCTTTGGTGGCTTTATATCTTGAACTGTAAGCTTCTGGTCAAACTGTAACAGATTATGTTAGTGCACAGCAAGTTCAGTCAGCATTTTGTAACCAGCTTCAATTGCGATACATTTGCCCAAATTCCACGTAACTATACAAACGAATGCTTGTAGTAACTGCGGAAAAATTTCCAATCCAACGTAAGCTTGTCGAAAATGAATTTGATTCCAATTTTATGAATGAATTCAAAAGATAACACTTTAATGATTCCTCAAGAATCCTACCATCTGCGTCAGTTATAAGATATAAACAATTATTAATTTACTTTAAAATGTTACTTTATTTTATGGAAAAATGAAGCCATTTATTGAAGAGCTGTACAAAACGAAACTGAGGATTTTAATATATTCCGAATAAACCAAACGCCTATCCGTAGCCGTCTCACTCATTACAGTATTGTTATAAAACACATGGCCTTGTCCCTTCGAATGCACAATTCGTAACTAGGGCCGTATTACTTACGCGATATAACATATAGTCTATCCAAAATTTTGAACAGAATGCAGTTATTAAAACTAGTTTTATCAAGAAAGATGTATACAGGTATTAACAGAACTAACTAAGAAGAAATACAGTGATATCGAAGTGTCTTTACAAGGAAACAATGTACCGAAGAATACAAGAACTAAGCGTATAAGGTAAATATGTTCTCTAATGAAAATAAATATACTACTAGGATATACAATTATTAACTACACAAAAAACGTGCCTAAAACTCTAAGTCATACATGGTAGGGAGAAGAGTTAAATGTAAAGATAATCAAACATAACCCTAACATACAAACTATTAAAACTGTATAATATATCTACTATCATGTCAAAATAAATTGTATTTGATAACAGTATGTTTGTTCAATTATTTTATTTAGATTAGTATTTTGTTGTGTGTCAAATCCAAATTAAACTAAAACTCAGAGTTGATACGGAAACATTGCGACACTTTGACATCATCAATTCAGACGACCTGATGATATAAATATATATGACTAATACAAATATTTCTATTGTTGCATATAGAAATTTTTCTTTTAATAATAGATTATGGTGATAACTGACTTAGTTTTGCTGAGGGTTTTTAAAACAAGTTCAGAGCATTTGTTCCAAAAGCAATTCCCCATGAGCCCAATAACGTCTTGGGTTAACTGTCAGCCATCCATAAGCATCTCTCCGCTGATCCACACAGCTGGAAACGACCACCTTCGACTCTTAAATTATTTATGAATCCGGCGAATCCCCGAGGCCACGGCCGCTTTATTTATAGATTGTTGTTTTCCTTCTATTTTTCCTTCGTGTGCAGAATGGGTGGCGTCCCGGTGACGTCGTGACGCGACTTTGTAAAATCCCATTTTCGTACCGTCTATCGGATTTGGTCGTGCAAGAGAAAAGACACCGGTTTCGACTATATAACAAACAAAACCAACTACTACGGATCAGTTTTAACGTCAAATACGTTATCGCAAAAGCACTGGTAAATCCAAGTTCGTTTAAAGATTTTTATATGTCATTGTCTGTATCAGTCTGTAACAGAAGTCTGAAAGAATCAAATTCAACGCTCAATTTAAAAGAAGATATATATTTTAATACCATTCCATCCTCTTTATAAATTCGGGGCTCTGATATCGTACGTTTAGAAATCGTCGTTTCCGTTTTCTGGCATATATTTTATGAATAATATTCAAACGAAAACGTAAAGGGGCAAGAAAATTGTAGCTATATATTATTGAAATTCTGCTATATAGACTAGAATTTCCTCTAAAAATATCGCTTTCGCATTTATTGGAATATCTATGTTATTTTTCGGCATAAAATATACGTAAAAACTATACATTCTGCAATATATAGAACTAACTAAACATTAAAGTATAATTTATAATATTTAATTAATGCTTATGAGTAGAAATAAAACTTTAGTAAAATGTGAGACAGGCTATAATATTTGGTGTGTGTGTGTAATATGTATGTGTCCCACTACGTTTTGGAAAAATTTCATCTGCCATCTTCAAATCTGAATTTTTGCCTTTCAATTCTCTTTATACGTGTGAACTTGAGCTGCAATTGAAATACAATAATCGCAATATAGGTCTCTAGTACTCTCCAAATCTAGGACACATTACTCCACAACATCTTCGGATTTAGAATCCTGCGTACAATACACCATAGAAAAAAATAAACTATATTGTCTTCCTTTTCTAGTGGCGGTCCACTATTTTTCAAGCCGATCGGTACGGTCAATTACATCAAAACAAAAATCTAGAATATTTACATTTTCTGTTACATTAATAATTCTATAATAGTAATAATTAAATTGTTGTGTTATTCTTGGTGGTCTAACATACATTGTTTCTTTAAATATGGAAGAAAAAGTGTAAGTGCAGAATGTAAGGTTAAATTTTTAAATGTTATAAAATCCAAACATCATGAATTTTATTTATAGTGGAAATTTTAGATGCCACATTTATAACACAACATTTTCAACGACCTGGAATAGGTATTAACATATGCCAAAATTTAATGACAACAAGAACAGAGAAGAAAATGATTCTTGTTGTGTTGGAAGTGGTCAAGACATTAATGACATGTATCCATCAAGAATAGTAGTAAAAAACTGCAGTAACTGGTAATAATTAGACATTTATTTTAAACACAATATGTTTTAGTAATGATTTAAATTTTATTTTATAGCTAAGATGCAGCCAGAATTTGTTGAGTGTAAAAGTCGAAGAATGTGAAATTCAGAGAATCAGAGAAGAAGAAATTAGACAGCCTTATGCTAAAATGCAAGAGCAGAGTACAGTGATACTTTAGAATAATTAAATTAGCTAATAAAAGTAGACCTGGATCAAATAAACAAAATATAAAACTGTCAACGACACCCTAATGATCTAATACAACGCATTATTATATAAGAGTATAGGTAAATAAATTATTGTTTTGTAGAAATAATGATGTATTGACTGATATGTTTTTCAGCTTTAAAATACGATCATCTTTTAGTACTAGTAAATGTACAATAACGTAAGCGAAATCTCGAGGTAGTCAATTCATTAATGGGGTTTGTGAGTCAAGAATAGTAGCGATAATATTTGGAGATTTTTAGGAAAATGTTACTGCTTTCATATATAATGATGGTTTTTCATTTGGTTTTAACTATATTGGCTGTGTTTGATCTAAACGATTTTGGCCTTTTTTATGGTATTGTTTACCTATATGGCTCTCAGAGTTTTTGATAATTGTTCAAATATATAAATTTATTTAAATATGGTGTTTTTATAAAAATAGAAAAGAATATAGAAATTATTTTTATTATTTCATTTTATTCAATAATTTTTAAATAAATTGTGTTATTTGAAGAAAAATTCAATATTTATTTCCCTCCTTATATGTAGCTTCAACATTAAGTCAATTATATATCATATTTCTGTATTTTTATTTATAAAAATAATGGTGATGTGTAATATGATGTTTTTATAAAAATAGAATAGCTAGATATATATTAATTAAATTTTTATTATTTCGTTTTATTCAATGCTTTTTTAAATAAAATGTGTTATTTTGAAAATTTTAACATTTTTATTTACTTCCTGAATCTATTTACCTGCTTAATATATTCGACATTAAATCTAATAATCACGATAGAAGAAAATAAGTAAATAAATTTTTATACAGTCGTGTGCCTGTATCCTTCCAAATCCTTGATCCTTTCATTATATACTATGGTGTAAATTTAGAGCAATTCAGGGCAATGTCAATAGGTATCTCTGAAGAAAAGTTTCGTAACGCCCAATATCCAGACAGTACTGTGATGGCATTATAGAGACCTGCAAAAACGATTTTGTTGTGAAGGCATTTGATTAATTAAACGGATTTTTACCATGAAGATGTGTGACGTGATACCATGGAAAAAGCGACTAAACAATGATGTCACATTTTTTTGATAAATAAAATTGTAATAAAAATCTTAATAAAATTTTTCTCTACAAATTTATTAAATACATTTTAATATATGTATATAAAAATATATGTAGAGGTAATATGTATATAATAATCGGCTTAGTGAAAATTTTGTCTCATTTTTTGAAAAAAGCGGGGGCACCTGGAGGCGTGAATTTTTAGGCCTAATATTTTTGTGTAATGTGAGCTACAAATAAATATAACAAAATCAAAAACGCCCAAGTGAAGTAACTGGAATCACCATCAGATCAGTGACATACATCAACAATATCATACATAAAAAAATACATAAACAAACCGAGCCGGTAGCCATGCGGGCTAAGAGTTATAAAAACGATACAAATCTTTATAGTGTAGTGACATTTACTTATATATTTTTGATAATGTTCCATCTGAACAGATTTTGGATTTATATTCACTGATCAATATGATTACAGCTGTCACCGATTTGTTGATAATAAGGTGAAAAATAAATTAATGTTATTTAATGTTATACCAGATAAAAGCATTGCTGACAAACACCACATTTGCTTAATCCAAGGGAATTTTGACATGGCCCACCTATTCTTTAAAATGAAGTCCGAAACTTCTTGAAAGGATAGTAATGTCTCATTATTTTGCTTTCTGTATACCCTGTTACACTTCTTAAAACAAATAAGCGTTATAGTGAACTAATTTCTATTATAATTTAATCACGAAAATGCAGAAAAACATTGAAATCAATATTCTATACTTGTGCACTCAGAAATGGCACCCAGAATAAAAAAAGGCGCACTACAGAAATGAAGTGAACCAATGAAATATATATCCTGCTTATGAGCTCACATGCTATGCTTTGGCATAGCGACTTAGACAAGTAAGAAGTTTAAAATAGTGACATATAGATATTGGGATTCGCGAAACATTTCTCCAAAGTTGCTAAAGTTAAAAGATAAATCTCCATTTTCTCTGTGGGTATAACTAAATAATTACATTCCATGCATATGATTTTTTCATGTGATAATTTCTTATATTTTAACATCTTCTGTTTATCTTTCGTTTACAGTATTACTCATATCCTTTGGACTTATATCCTTTGGAAGGTTCTAAGTTAATTCAGTACGGACCACTCATCTCTAGACAGATTCTAGACATAACACCTTGAGTGAAATTAAGCACAATATTTCTTGTTTTATTTGGGAATATGTTGTTTTCGTATCGACAAATATTTCCTGTTGAAACTCTTATCATATTAGTTTATTGATAATCTTTTCAAATTTTCCTTGATATTAATCTGAGTCCTAGACGTCTTTTAATATTTCCTACAATAGTATCTTCCTGTTTAAGCTCCTGTAATAGTTTTGATTAGTTTACCTTTTCTCCTTAACTTTACTCTTGTTATGTTAATTAATTCTAGATTATTTATTAATATCGTAAGGCTATGTAATTGGCTATGGGTTTTTTACATGGGTGCTACCAAGAGACAGGTAGTCATTTGCAGTGAAGTGTTTTCCGCTGAGTCACTTTTGTTGTATTTGGCTAATTTTGGAAGTCCCATACTGTGAATTGTTTGCTATATGAAGCTTTCGATGCACCGCGATTGTATTTCCAACCATTTCCTTTACACCAATTAACACGAGCATCTTTTGTTTTCAACAAAATCATTTGTTTTTCTTTATAACATATCTTTTACAGCTAAAAATATATTCAAATTCTAGTTGATGATGCAAAGAGGACTTAATCTCACTGTAATTCGCATCACGATTTTGCAATACCTAATTTTGGACCTCGGCCAAGGTTAAATTCGTTATACCAATATTTCGCAGAGACCATGGATGGGTTTTCATATCACTTTTTATATTTCTCGTCGAAAATCGTACGAGGTTTACGAGTTTGTTTAATTTTTTTACGGAGACAAAATTTTCAAGTCACCTCTCAACACAAGTTTTGCTCAAATGACAAAATTGACAAAAATGGTTATAAAAGGCTGGTCTAAAAGTGTCAAATAGAGCCAAATAAAACTTAGCATTGCTAATGGTCAAACTATAAATAGCAACCCTCTTATTACACTAAATTAGGGCATCACATTCAATTGGGTTATATATTAAAGCTGATGCAGAAATCTGGATGCATTTATCATCAGTCTTGAGAATAATTTTCAGATGTTCATCGAATGTCGAAGAAATAAGAAAATAAAATGCACTTATAAGACTAATATATTATTATAGAAACAGAATAGATAATTACAGAAGTATATTAAGATAAATAATTTGGATTGTTTTAATTTAGATTAATTATTAGCTACTGTTGTTCGATTATCAATTATATTAATTGTGTTAAAATATACTATATATTAATTAAAATTCCCCAGATAGCTTGAAAGGTATCGATTAACACATTATGTAAAAAAGGTAGGAAAAAATGTGTGATATTTTCAACGTTTATGTCAAGTCTTGAAGTATATCGATGCCCAAGATTACTATGCTAACACAACCCTTAACCGCAGTGTTTTTAGATATTTTGAGATCAAAATGATACCTGCGAATTACTTCTTTAAGGATATCATATATGTCTCTCTTTTATTACCAGAATTAATTATGAATTATTATAAAAATCATCTTCTATGCAAACAGATACTTTGACATTAGTCCTGTATAGATTCGGTATGAAATTGTGTTGTATATGCAGCTCTTCTAACATCAGTTGTAATTTTTATATAATTTTTACCAGGTCGCTGCAAGAGGAGAACAGTCTCGTGACCCCAACCACCGCTGCTACCAATCTAGCTCCATAATAATTAAATAGTGTTTTCGATATAATCAATCTGGTCATTTCAGAATTATCAAAATATCATGGAAGATATCTGTATATTTTTTTGAGTAAATAGTTTCGATATGGAACTTTAAAACTACCATAAAAGGAAATTGTAGTAAATGATGAAATAAGTTTTAAAATGTAATGATATATACAACAGATTACAGTATAGCTTTCATAGTATAAAATAATTCGTCTTTGCGAAATTTGATTTCCGAAATAATTTTAAGAACAAAACTAATATAAATTCGATATAAACATGGTCCAGTTCATAAGTGGATCATGTCGTCGAACTCAAAGTCGTACAATAAATAAACGGCTCCCCTTTATACCCCCATACTCGACAAACAGGCAACAGCTATCGGCGAACTGAAAACTGGATTTTTTCCAACATTTCCAGATAAAGAAAGCCGCCATTCGGTTAGGGCGTTGTACTATATCGCACTAAATAAAGTCCCCATAAAAGAAAATTAGATGGGAAAGAGGATAAAAACCCATCAGATTTGAGAGCGGAAGAAAAAATAAGCTCGCAAAAAATCGACAAAGATTTAATACCTCCAAGATAAAGATAACTGACAGCAGACATGATCTTTTGTTTTACTCGGTAGTGAATGACTGTAACTTATTATAATACTATCGTTTAATGTTGTGTGTCTTGATTATCGTTTTTATTATATATATTTAAGATAATGTCTTTCAAGTTTATATATAATTTCATATAATATTGTTTAGTTAAGAAATATATGTATATAAGTTGTGACATGTGACGTACTAATAATACTTCCGGTTCTAATACTCTAATGTAAACAAAACTAGTCGTACATGCCCCGTATCTTCTTAAACAGCCTGGTCGATAATTGATAATTGATTTGACTGTGGTTAATTGAATGAATTAAAATGAGAACAGCCTTATGATTCACTTGTAATCCTACTGACTGCGATAGTTATGAATTATTAAGATAGGGGTTTAAAGTAACAAATACTATTATTTTGGGTTAAAACCAGTCTATTTTCACTTCTCTATATATCTTTATACTATTACTTCCCTCACTCTGATATAAATACGCCGTTAATTCTTGAATAACTAGAGTCTTACGATAGTCGCGTGATATATCGTAGACAAACACAATTTTTTAGTTGTTTTTCTGCAATATTTATATTAATTGATCAAATTGCCACAGGCTTAAAAAGTCCCCTGTTGATTCAAAATTCCATATATTCAAGGCAACTATTAACCTGATGTTATATTTTACAAACTATTATTAGTGTTTACCGAAACTACTAGATAATATAGGCGAAGGTGCTTCAATTCAAAACAAAATTGAAATTATTCGAATCGGAGAATAATTTCAATATTGAAATATCATTTTACATTGGAAAAACTACGTAATAATTCATGGCAAAAGTTGCAGTGACTCATCAAGCCCTGATATAATTGCCAGTATATAATAATTGCCAGTATATAAATAAGAAATATAATTGCCAGTATATTTATTATATATATTCATCATCAACAAATACCAGTTTCAAATGGAGATCTATTTATTTATCAATAAAAGAAATACAAACTCGACGTCATTTTAATATTGCTTATCTCATGAGGCATAACCAAAGTGTTCGAATTATATTAATTTTAGTTTGAAATTCAAAAGGTGGAGTAAACTCAGAACTTGAATTTAAATGTATTTTGTTGGTCGTTTTATAGGTATGGATAAGACATCTAGGCTCTACCGCTACCGCCATCAAGTAGTATGAGCCGGGCTCTTCGTCTCCAAAAAGAATTCTTATTCAGAAATCGATTTTTTTATTATTCTTCGTGAATCCACAATCTGCCCTACTAGCAATAAGTGTTTCTTATGTCTATATTATATAAACATGGAATCAGTAATCAGATCAGGTGGTGTTAAACGCTCTTCATTTAAACGCACTTCACTATCACGTCGCATATTTAGCTGATTAGCGAGTACATTGGGATGCACTGACACTATTTCGAAGTACTTCACACAAACACGTTGAACCTGAACTACACTCGTTATAGGTTTTAGAGGAACATCGCGTTGTATCACTTTATTTGAAATATAGTACGGAGCATCAACAATGGCACGCAACACTTTATTTTGGAACCTTAGAATGATGGATATATTAGATTTGCTAGCGGTACCCCATAGTTGAATTCCATATGAACAAATGGGCTTGAGTATAGACTCATACAGCAATACCTTGTTATCTAATGATAACTTGGATTTGCGCCCGATGAGCCAATACATTTGATACAATTTAAGTCCAAGTTGTTTCCCTTTAGACAGTATGTGCTTCTTCCAGGTTAGGGGTCGATCTAAGTGCATACCAATATATTTAACATGCTCTGCTTGGGGGGTTAACGATTATTGATATTCACTGGTGGACATGTTCTTCTACGCAGTGTAAACATTACATGCGTGGATTTTGTTTCATTGGCTTTAATGCACCTTGTCTTCAACCATAATTGTATTTGCTCCAGGTGAGTTTGTAGGTTTATCGATGCTGTTACTGGATCTTCATGGGATGCTAAGATTGCTGTGTCGTCTACCACAGCAATTATTTTTGTGGTGGGAGATCGGCCATATACAGAAGTTACAGAACTGGACCCAGTATACTACATTGCGAATTTTAGTAACTGATAATCCAGATGAGGGAGAAGTTTTTTTAGTTTAATCTGCATACCGGTATGCCATACTTTGTCAAAAGCCTGAGATATGTCTAGAAAAGCAGCCGAACAATAGCTTTTGGCATTTAGGTCAGTGTTTATTTTGTATTCAAGTTGTTCTATAGTCCCATGCTTATTGCGAAAGCCAAACTGATGTTCTGGAATAATTTTTCTTTTTTCTATTATATAGTTTAGCTTCTTTCTGTATAATTTCTCGAGAACTTTTGAGATTACCGGTAATAAACTTATAGGTCGGTAGGAGGTCACATCTTCTGGTATTTCTCCTGGTTTAGGAATCATTAATATTTTAGCTACTTTTAAGATACTAGGGAAGTAATTAATTCGTAGAATAGTATTAAATATAAATGTTAATAGTTTTATACCGTTTTCTGATAGTTGTGTTAAAATTTTACCAGTATTTAAGTCATAACCAGGAGCTTTTTTAATTTTAATCTCTCTCATTGTTATATAGCCTCATTCTTATTGCGAAAGCCAAACTGATGTTCTGGAATAAGTTTTCTTTTTTCTATTATATAGTTTAGTTTCTGTATAATTTCTCGAAAACTTTCGAGAATACCGGTAATAAACTTATAGGTCGGTAGGAGGTCACATCTTCTGGTATTTTTCCTGGTTTAAGAATCATTAATATTTTAGCTACTTTCCAGATACTAGAGAAGTAATTAATTAGTTAAACTTTTCTGATAGTAATGTTAAAATGTTACCAGTAATTAAGTCATAACTAGGAGCTTTTTTAATCTTAATCTCTCTCATTATTGTTTGTTTAACTTTTTTGACTGTTAATTTCTCGTGCGGCAAGTCCATTTGAAATAGCGAATCTAGAAAGCTAGTAATTTTATTTTCCTCATCTTTATGTAGCTGAGACTGGAATGGTTTTAAATATGTATTTAAGTGTTTGGAGAAAATGTCGGCTTTCTCTTATTTGCTTCTAGACCAATTATTTTCGTTTATTTTAATAAGCGGGTTATGCTGATAGGACCTCCTGAGCTTTTTTTCTGCTTTCCACAACGAACAGTAGAATCTGTAGCCTCAGTTGGTGCCAAGTTTTCTAGGTATTCTTGAATGCCTTGGTTTTATTCAATTTGGATTAGTTCTTTCAGCTATTTTCTTGCCCTATTAAATTTTCTTTTATTCTCTTCAGTCCTTCGATGTTGAGAACTCCGTCGTAATTTACATTTATCTGCTATCATTTTCTGTATTGCACATGATATATGTGTATTTTTTCTTGTAATTGTTTCACTGTTAGGAGTTTTGGAATATGCTGCCTTCTGTATATTTTTTGTAATTATTATTGCTGCTATTTCTATATCCTTTTCAGTTTGTAACGGTAAGTTTAGAGACATGTTTCGGTCTAAGTTTTCTCTAAATGAGGACCAGTTAGTTCTATTATTGCATAGCGAAGGGGGTTTATCTTTGATGGTAATTTTTGAAGAAATTGTTACTTTATCTTTTTTTAAATATATTCTCATCTAAATATATAAAAGTCTCCTTTTACCAATTATGGGTTTATCTGGACTGGACCTAAAGTTTAACGTGGGCTCCGAGCCACGGTTCTCAGCATTAAGCCTACCGACTGGCGAGTGACCAACTTTAGAAATCACCCCAGAACACATCCGGTCTTACCCAGCCTGGTTACTGGCGTGACTGGGATCATTTTCCTTGTCGGATTTTACACTCTTGCCTAGAACATTCACAAATTTTAAACTATCACAAACATAAATTCACGACCATGCCCCAGCAGGATTCGAACCGGCGGCTATCGCAACAGTAGGAGGACCGTCCCATCGCCCTTACTACTGCGCCACCAAGCCGGCAAATTGCTACTTGGTGAATGGTCAGAAGACAGGTCGAAGCATGATTCTGCATGATAATTTTTTGTATCAATATTTTTTGTAACACAGAAATCTATAGTATCTGGTTTTTTTACTTCTGTCTGGAGGTCAATATATGTTGGTTCACCAGTAGAGATGTGTTGTAAATTATCTGTCTTTATTGCTTTTAGCAGTTCTCTACCTTTTGAGGTTATTATTCTTGAACCCCATATTAAATTTTTTGCATTATAATCTCCTCCAGCTATAAATCTACTACCTAGCGTACTGAAGAATTCTTGAAAGTTTTCTGCCTTGTTGTTATGTTTTAATGGGCAATAAATCGCAGACATTGTTGGTCCATGGACTTCCTCTATGATTATACTGGTGGCTTGCAGGTTGTCTTTGCGTAATTTTTCTTTTCCGAAATGTTTTATATCATCTCGAATGATTATGGCTGTACCTCCAAGTGCTTTATCATTAGGGTGATTTGTTTGATAAAGTTTATATTTGGGAATTTTCAAATAATGTTTGTATGTAAAATGTGTTTCGGATACCATCATTACGTCAGTATTTTGTTCAGTTACGAGCATTTTTAATTCCCTGGTGTGGTGATGGAGCCGATTGGCATTCCAGACGGCGATTTTGTAGCCAATGGTTCCAGGTATTAGGCAAGTTTGCTGATGACAGTTGTGAGTAGACCAAGCATCGTTCTCATTTGATCCATTAGTTTGGCCATCATGTTTTCAAATCTAGAAATGTTGCTGCTAGTTTCAGTAGGTTGTGATGTGCTTTCTCGATTTTGTGCTGAACTATTTTTAACCATTCGGGCATAATTTATGTCTGGTTGACTTGGTCTGGTGGGTAGACTGATAGGTATCGATTGTTTTTGTTGCTGTTGATGCCTTTTTTCTCTTTAGGCAGGATAGAATTTCTGCTATAATTGCTTGTGAACGGTGCAAACATTGTAGTTCGCTGGATAAGGAAATCTATTATGAAATAGCTAAAACGAATTTTATAGAAATTATACTGGAAAGCTAAATCAATTTTCGGACAAAAAAATCTGATCTGGAGTGTTTTATTTTTATTTTTTTTTGGTTAATCAGATAATAACGCATAAACAATGAAAATATTATGGAGCGGATAAATAAATGTTCACCATGACTGACATTGGCGAAATTCACTAAATAATATACAGCTGAAGTTTTGGATAATATAGACAGTAACATATACAGGTTGAATTAAAAAATACACATATATTTTCTGTTAAATTAATGCTCATTAATGCGCAAAGACGTCATTTGTTGTAGGAGTGTTATTCTTGAACAACGTATTTATTATTATAAATAATGAAGTTACAAAATAAAAGATAAATAACAAAATGAAGAAGAATTATGTTACAGTTTAAGATTATTGGTAAAAGTATGATCAATAATTATTGAAATGTGACTGTTTTTGACTATATTGTGTAAAAAATGGCGAAAGGCTTATAAATAGCTTAGGATGGGATTTGTGTATAATGCCAGGTGAGAATCACCACTCGGTTTCGGAAATATTTTTTAAGCAGAAGACTATCAGATTGATTCGATACTTCTTTAATATTTACGATTAAAACAGAAATTGCGATTTGCTAATGCTCCTTTCTCGGGTTCCTTGTAGTAGTATAGAAAACTAGATCAAACACCTTGTTCTATAGGCCTGTTTGTTAGATTTTCTAAAGTTTGAAAAACCGATCCAATTGTGACTTTCCTGTCTTGATGGAAAACGCACGTCCGTAAATTACCAGAGATTCATTTTCCCATGCTTTTCAAGATTCCACTCAGTTCTCGATATTGGTCATTTTACTGTAATAATCGGGCATCTTCCAAGGGGTTAAAATATAGATATACTCGATGTGTTTCTATGAGTTAGAGTTTCTATGAGTTCCTATGAGTGCACGCTTTATCTCAAATACTTGCTTTATAAGAGCGAAAATCTGCATGTTCTTTCCACTCTGTATTATACTACCTTATCCTACATGTGATCGTTTAACACATAGTTTTTACACATGATATGTTATTTTGAAACTTATTTAAATGGACTTTAAAATAGACTGCTAAAACGTCTATATAACTAACATAAAAAAGAAATAAAAATAAAAAATGAAGGAACAAACAACTGTTGTGTTCCAACAGCTATTGTACGGGTTTCAATAAGAGCGGGTCGATTTTGAAGTAAAATAAGATGTGTAGGAGTTGTATAAAATACCTTTTATATATGTACAGCCTAATGGCTGGAATATTATATCCTTTTGAACTTCACTAGATTATAATAACATTAAGATCACTGATAAATTGCGGCTTATTGACCTATACGTGTGTCTTAAATAATATCTACAAATAAAAGCCCAGTAGATCAAATCAAACAATCTTGATTGTTTGTGACTGATAGTTTGCCTCAAACTGCCCATGTAGAATCGTTCACCGTTAGAGACGGAGCACTTTCATATTGAAAATATATACTCGCCCACATTGATGTTTCATTTCATAAATAGCGATTCATTCTTTTAAAGCACCTATGATCAAATCTATACCATGTTTGTCCAAAATATTCAAGTTGTAAATTGTAAGTTCCTGAGTTATACGTTTATTTATTATTGTTATACGGTTGCGCAGCGTTCATGCGGTTAATGATATAACACCTTGCAGACAATGGATTTTAACAGTATACTTTATATTAAAATAGGAAATGACTTCCGAAACTCATTAGATGTTATATACTAAACAAACTAGATAAATTAAACTACTTCAGACAACACTACATTTTTGTATAATCAATATCTTAAATTCTCATTAATAATTATTTTCGAATCGCATTATGTATTATCCATTATCCTGACCTAGAAACATTTATCAAGTCAGAGTCGTTCATAAATACAATTCCCTCAAATGAAAATGTTATCTGCATCTGTTGGTGCAAAATTAATGTAAACAACTGTTAAACAACATAACCGCATATCGGTATATATATATATATATATATATATATATATATATATATATATATATATATATATATATATATATTCGGTGATTTTGACATTTATCTACATAAAATAACGTTTTTTCAACACAAAAATAATATTTTTAATAATAATTTCTTAAAATCTTCTGCCACAGCGCACGAAGTACTTTTAGAAATAAATGGTCATACGGCCCCGTCATCACCCAATTGTTTATTTTGTCTTCAAATATTTAAAACAGTTGCTGATGTTTGATGACAGTGACAAGGAAAAACCTGGAGTACTAAAAAAGTTAAAAAACAATGAATTGTTAGATGACCTTAATGCAAGGCGATGATCATATTTATACGTTAAAATAATGAATTTCTGTTTTGGTGTTGCGCTTGGGATTGCAGTAGTAGATTTACTTTTCATCACCAGCGAAAATACGTCAAAAAAACTCGTATTTATTGTTTCAATATGTAATTTTCAATTCATAATTATATGAACATATGCAACTATAAATGCAAGTATTCAATAAATTAAAATTTTAAAATATAAAAAGAACAACGTATGTTGTAAGTAATATTTTGAAAATAAATCATTAATTATTAATTTAATTACTAAACACGCCATTTTAATTGTTAAAAATAAATATTCCTTAATGTATTGTTTATTGATTATATATTGGAACAATGAATATTGATTTGCAATTGCAGATATAATGATGATATTTTATCAGTAACACGCAACAGACATTGTTCTGTTCAAAAGTCATTTTTCTAACCGAGTGATATGTAATCAAGTTTATCAATGATTTTAATTTCAACAACGTGCAGTGATATTATGGCGATGCAATGATATTTGACCTGGCAATAACAAAATTTTATTTTCATCCCAGTTTGGATTGCACGTAAATATGATGAACAAATGGATCCAGTCTAATTGTAATAATGAACCATTCCCGAATCCACAAAAAACATTTCATTCAAAAGCGGTACATTGGTTTAGTAGGATAATACTAGATAATAATAAATCATAATAAATATAAAAATAGAGATAACTTTAGACTAAATAACCTACACACGGACAGGACAAGAGATCAATTAAAAAGTCCCCGGCATACTATAGTAAAATACATTTTTTTGGCAAAATTAGTTCTTTTTATTCAATATAATTCCCTTGAAGGGTGATACACTGATTATAGCGACCCTCCAACTTTTTGATACCATTTCTGTAACACGATTTGTCCTTAGCTTCAAAATATACCTAAATTTCGGAGATCACCTCTTCATTGGACGAAAATTTCTTTCCAGCGAGCATTCTTTTGATATCTGAGAACAGCTAATAGTCGTTGGGGGTCATATCTGGAGAATACGGTGGATGAGGAAGCAATTCGAAGCCCAATTTTGCCATCGTTTTCACTGATTTGTGACACGGTGCATTGTCTTGGTGAAGCAGCACTTTGTTTTTTTTTCAAATGCGGCGGTTTTTCGGCGATTTCGTCCTTCCAATAATGCTATGTAATAGTCGCTGTTGATCGTCCTTCCTTTTCCAAGGTAGTCAATGAAAATTGTTCCATGCACATCCCAAAATACAGACCCCATAATCTTGCCAGCCGACTGTTGCGTTTTTCTACGCTTTGGAGCGGGTTCATCATGTGCAGTCCACTCGGATGACTGTCGATTGGACTTAAAAGTAAAATGATGGAGCCATGTTTCATCCGTTGTCACATATCGATGCAAAAACTCAGGTTTCTTAACTTTTATCATCTTCAAACACTGCTCGCTCCGAATCATCAACTCGTCGTTGTTTTTGGTAAAAATAAGCGTGGCACCCACTTTGCACAAAGCTTTCTCATACTCAAATATTCGTGAATGATATGATGTACACGTTCAGTTGATATCATTAGAGTGTATGCTATTTCATTCAGTTTCAATTTACGGTCATTCAGAATCATCTTGTGGATTTTTTCGTCTGTAACAACCTCTATTAAAGTTTACAGTCTTTTGTGCTCATTTTACCACATCTAAACTTAGAATATCAATCCTTGATGGTTGATTTTCCTGTCCGGTGAGTGTCCGGAAACTCGGCATAAAGCTAAGTTTTTTGCTTCAACTGTATTTTTACCTTCAAAAAGCAATATTTTATCAACACGCGAAATTCTTTTTTTATTTTTTCCACAATAACAAAAGTTGCTTCACTCAAAATACCATAAATCACAAACTAATGATCCGACAGCAACAGCTGTCAAATTTATACACGCATCTTTTGTGGGTTAGGGCTAACTCAAAAACATATGGATTTAATTCTAGTAGCGCCATCTATGTCAGGCCGTGGACATGTCAATTGACCTGTTATATCAAGTAAATTGAAGAATTTAATACGAATTAAAACCAAGAGTTTCGTTTTTGAAATAAACCGACACGGTTTTTTTATCTATCTGGTAAAAATAATTGAAAATCGTTACCAGGAAGATATATGCCAAAGAGAAAAAAACAGAAACGGTGGACTGACAGAGCCATTTATTCTTGTGGCCAGATATTAGGGGAAAAATCGCTCGCAACAATAAAAAGAATATTATTCAGGGCATTTTTTTCATAGACTGGACCAGAAAACAAATAATAAATATCTGACTACAGTCATTTATTTTGACCGATATAGAGAATTTATAACAATACATCAAAAAGCTACAGATATCTAGGATTGTCAATCAATTTTAAAGCACAATAGATAATTTAATTTATGATGTATAGCACAATGTAACTTATTTGTTCTGGATATACGAACCGTCCGCAACTGATACATGTTAAAATTTTATGTAATTCCAAATGTTAGTTTACAAGTTATAATATTTGTTATAAATATACTGTCTGCTATTAAGTTATATTAGTTAAAAATATTAATTTTGCTTATCGCTATGCTATTGGTACAACATGTGTTCTATTAGTTAAAATTGACTCCACTTGGGCATACAATGTCACTAGAAATATTCATTTTTAATTTTAGAGTATCCAATAGATACTAATGAAATCGATACATGTTACGTAAATCATTCTATAATAAATAAAAATATTTTTATTGTATGATATGTATGTTGTAATAAACATTACATCATCAAATTATATCTTGTTATTTTTGTATTTTAGAACGTTTCATGCTGCTTTACCCACTCTATATCTGATAAGTATATTCTCCATATATAATTATATTTTCAATTACTAGGGTATATTATATAACATAAAAATATGAAAATATAATTATGATAAATTTATCTGATTTGATTATCGCAGTTGTCTAGCTGGCGTGAATACAACTGCTTCGAGATATTATGTACTGATTTTTTGATAACCTGATTCATATTACAGCTCGAGTTAGGTTCAAACAAGAATGAGAGCATTTATATTTTTACAATTTTTTTCACTCAATATTTTCTATTCTCAAAGTTTTCTTGTCATGTTTGCAAAATAATTATATTAATCTCCCAACAAGATATCAGAAAGACATATGGCTCCACATGAAATCAATATACTTGTAGTAATTCAATATCAATCCAAATAGTTAGATTAAATTTAGAACGGTTTTCATAAATCTAATTTTGTTATTTTTAAAAGGTTGATAAAAAAATTTGTTTGATATTTAAACATGATATTCAACTGTTGATGAAATAACCAACACATTAAAATATTAATAACTACAACTACAAGTATCTCTACAACCTTACAGAAAAATGAACCACCAAAGAATTATCAAGTTATATATGACATATATGCATGAGCAAATCTTATTTATATAAAATCAAATCTTATTATCATAAATTACGTAAAACTGAAAAATAAATCCGTTGGTCTACTAAAAGAGCAAGTGTGTTTAAAATATAATATTTCATATAGAATAATACACACAAATTAAAAGTCATTATAAAAATAATATAAAAAATTGTATATTTCTAAAAAATAGGAAATGTAATTTATCATGTTTAATGAATTATTAGACAGATATTTTTACAATTATGTTCTAATTGCCTTTAGTGATTTCCACAAATTTGTTTCGGATATAACGCCTGAAGTCACTTTGCTGTGGCCTGGTATAAAACCGAAACTGTTGCATAAATATCGGCAACGATGGAAATGAGCTCGTTAGCATGCATTATGAACGGGGTTTCGCTAATGGAAACTTAGACTAAAAGGATTATTGATTGATGTATTTACGAAGCGCTTAGTTGGTGGTCGAGTTCGGATCGACGATAGGTGTCGAAATTAGCGCGCGACGGCATCGAAAAAGCCAGCGAATATTAAATAAGGAGCCAAACTTTTGATTGCTTTATCCAATATAATAACATTAATTCAGAATAACTTAGATAGTCTATTTGGCATTAAAACAAATTCACAGGTTATTGTTACCTAAACAAATTAACGGAAATGCTTCTGGAATTTTCCTACCAATCATCTTAACATATTTATTTAACTAATTTTTTATATAAAGTATTTAATACATCAATGTCGTAATTTATATATTTATGTCAACGTAGTTTCTCTAACTTCGGAAGAGTTGAATTTGGTTCTCAATAGCTTCAAATCAATGCCAGTAAAGCGGCTTTTTAAAAAACATCTAATGATACTGCTTCAAAACTTAATTTGCAATATCAGTTTTTAGATGGTTCGTATGAAACGTTGCACTGTCATACTGAGGCCACATTTTTCATACGTCTAAATCTTCTTAGATACTCCGTTCAATCCTCAAGTGTCCTGGCCTTGTATTGCACCACTTCAGCAGCACTTTGCGGCTTGTAAAGGGTTTCGTAACCGCAGCCCTTTCGATAATATTAGTTTTGTGGAACCGCCATTGCCGTTTTTGTTAAAATGGCTTTACTCTAGTGAGTGTTAAGTTCTGTTGTCACTTTTAACGCGATAATTTTATGTTGTCTGCCACAATCCTTTCTAATGTTCGTTGATCTCTGTCAGTTAAGATTAGGTTTCGTTCACTATTCGTTTTTGTCGATGATGTTTTACCATGTTTTGTGTATGCCATGGCACGTTAAACAATTCAGCTATTTCTGTCATAGACTCTTACGTTAACCGATTACCAAGGACTTGCCCCTCTTTGAAAGTCTGAGATTTCACTGGCTGTTTTAACCATACAAAACAAAGTATATAATACATTTAATCATAACCAACTAAACTGAGCAGTACACATGCGTCGCCCTATTTACACGGAAACAGTCTTACATGATCTCCATATTATTTTGTGTATCTAA
Organism: Rhynchophorus ferrugineus; assembly: GCF_030347505.1. NCBI lineage: Eukaryota > Metazoa > Arthropoda > Insecta > Coleoptera > Curculionidae > Rhynchophorus > Rhynchophorus ferrugineus. The sequence goes on along the minus strand of NW_027472581.1, from coordinate 52,622,331 downwards.
TACATATAGCCTGTAATGCCTTCTCTTAGTTCTTCATTTTTGTGTATTTCAATTTAATCTTAAAATATGCTCTTCATTGATACGAATATTAATAATTTAATTTTTATATAAATAATTATGATATTAATATTTTTGTTTTATATTCATATTAAATTCGGATTTTGGTAACATTCTCTCGTTTGTTTCTAACATATGTACTAAAGAGTCTCCGGCCTAACACACAGATAGCGCGTTTTATTGCATTCACCGTTTTTTTCAGTTAATACTAACCTTCAAAAGAAAGCTGTAAAAATTTAAGGATATTCTACTCATAAGTTTGTAAGTTATTGTTCTGAGAGTGATATTATTGTTATTTTCGAAACAATGGATCAAAAATAATTTCGTGTTTTAATTTTTCAAGCGAGACAATAGCTTGAAAAGTGTTATAATGACTCTCTCCATGATAAACAACAATAAAACGTTGGTTTACTCTCTTCAAATATGGTCGTCGAGACATCGATTATGCGGACTCAGTGGACGTCCAAATAAGAAGGTAACACCAGAAAACATCAAAAAAATTTGTTAAATCGTTTAGAATGACCGAAAATGAGGTTTCGTGAGTTAGCTAACATCGTAAAGATATTAAAAGAATCTGTTATTTTTATATTGCATGAGTATTTGACTATGAGAAAGCTCTGTTCAAAGTGAGTGTCTCGTTTCTTCAGTGTTAACCAAAAACAAAAACGATTTCATAATTCTGAGCAGCGTTTGGCCCTATTTAAGTGTAACAAATCGGAATTTTAGCGTCGATATGTGACAATAACTGATCCTTCACTTCACTCCGGAACCAAAACGATCGTCATCTGATTGAGCAGCAACTGATGTCAAGATTATTTTTAGGCAAAATATCAATCACCTTACAAAAGTGGTATTAAAAATTTAAAGTGGCACTGGAATGATTATGTGACTCTTGGAGATTATGTTGATGAATAATGTAAAATGACATTTGAAGAGCCACATTATTATTTATTGTACATATTGGGATAGCATATAGAAGTATTACCTTGTAATCATAACCATAAAGTAACAGAGAAAAACTCAATATCTGTCTCAATAGATGTCTCTCATTCTTGTAAATTGATTGTTTAGTTTGCATTTACATTATAGATACCGATGAAGAAAACATTTTGTTATGAAGGCGTTTGACTGATTCTTAAACATACATATGCATCGTGTAACACCTTGGCATGATACCATGCTTCATGCATGCATCAATAAAACTGGTGCTACTTTAGTAAGCATATTCTAAAGAACAATGTAATTTGACTCTATTTTAATTAAAATACTTGCGATAAAATATATTTTATAAAATAAATAATATTTCTTGTAGTGTAACAATATATTTCACCTTGATCTTCTTAACAATGTTCCATTTAAATATATTTTGAGTTTATACTCTGGTCAATATTTTACAATCATCGCCCATTAGATGGTAACAGGGAGAAAATTAGGTTAACGTTCTGAAGAAGAGTATATGTTTATATATTTATGCAAAGGCTCTAAATAGCTAAATGTATACATACCAAGTAAAAACAATGCTGAATTCACAGGTAAATTGGGAATGTTTACATGAACTACCTATTTCTATCTATTTTTTAATATACATAGATCAACTTAATCACTTACCAAACAGTAATAACTATTTAAATTAATACAGTTCTACGAACAACAAGTAGATTATTTATTTATGTACTTAGCAGTATTAAGTAATTCTAGTACCTAGTAGGATTTTAGAGTTTTCATGATCAGTGGCAAAAATCTATATTTGGAAAATTGGTGGTCATTGCATGCAAAATTAAGGCAACATTGTTGTAGTACTTCAACCAAGAAGACTTCCGTTATAAAATAACCCATTTACCCATAAACCCATTTCTTATTAAGAATATTTTTATGCATTAAATTCACAATTATTATTTACCCATGCAAATTATCATTAAAAAAAGTTTAATAGTCGGTATAGTTTAACCATGAAAAATCAAAATTAACTTAGCTTGTATTAAGCTATTATTTAAAACCTTTTTCTATCCTCTGGTAGATAATACAGCATAGACTAAAATTCTGCTTTATTTTATATTGTTATGTTCGCCAAGAGGGAAAACGAAATTAGGCGTAATAACGTTTTTTTGTTTTTGTTGTTTTGTTTTGTTAATTTTGTTTCATTAATTAAATAGGAAATAAATATAAGAATATTTAAGGAATATTTAATAGAAATAAGTTTAATTAAAATATTTTTTGTTTCCGAAAATGTTGGCTGTTTCATTTTTGACTTTTATTAGTCAACTCAGCCGCTTTCATTAAAATATATTTTTACGAGCAATGAAGGGCGGACGCTCTTAACGCGACCAACAAAATCGTATTTAATCGGAAAAATTAATTCCTGTTTACTGTCCTATTTACTGTTTATTTTTCTCTGTTTCGCTGTTACGAAACATTAATTCTTAAGCAAAAGTATTTGGCCGGGCTCGACATTTATGGCGTAATAATCATATTTTATTACGATCGACCAACCTCCCGCAGAAAATAATAAAAATCCGGCTGGATTTCACGATTAGAGATTTAAGTTTTTGAGGCGATTATTCGAATAGTTCTATGTAATTTTTTAAAACTAAAAATAAATCTTTTACCATTTCGCAATAAATACTGGTTTTAATAGGTAATTCTATGCACTTGATACTTTTCATTATTTAAGCAATCATTATAGATTTCTCCAATGAACTGACTTAACAACAGAACAATATATTTCCGTATCAGCATCAAGTGAATATTGATCGAATTTCAAGAACAAAACAGCAAACTGTGGCGAGCAAAATTATAACCTTTTTACGTCTCTAAAACAATTAAAAGGTAATCACCCTTAGGTGGTTTATAATCGAAGTTAATATATTGAAACTCTGTACTTTACTAGATTAGAACCAGCTATTGAAATAAAACAATTAATTCAAATAATTAGCAATTAATGCGTATATCGAAGATTCAATTGAGTCTGTCATTTCACAAGATCTTGTTTCTTCAAGTTAACACTTATTTCGAACGTGTGCGACACGGTTTAACTGAGAAGAATTTTGCTTTTTATTACTTTTAAACTCTTATCGTTGTTCGCACGGGAAATTTAAATCTTTGAGGCACACTGTTTTTGAAAATGTCTTAAGCCTCCAAAAATTCCTTAAAAATTAATTACTGGATCTTAAAATGTACTTTATAATAATTTTTGTATGCACAATCTTAAATTGTAAATGTTTCTTTTAGATTAAGTTTCATAAGTTATATGAAATATATTAATGCAGTATGTATTACATAATATTTATTACTGTGGGATATGATTAAAGGACCTTAAATTGTAACAATCTTATACATAGATTATACTTATACATAATTATAGAAATACATAAATCTACAACTATATATTTTTAAACGAAAAAATCTAATTAAATATATATTATTACGTCTAACTTATGTTACTTATAAAACACATAAATTTCAAACAATAACCTTTGGTCGTGTTGCTACGCAATAATATTCTATTTATTTATTGTTAAGTTTCCTATATTTTTCTATTAGATATATGTAATAATTATCCATAAATTATATAAAAATATCTCTAACTAAAGCAGAGTGTAATCTGGCTCAAAGGATCATATAATGGATATATGTTATATCACCCAAGTTCTACAACCCTTACTAGCCTAGTCTGTAATTCATAATGCTGTTCTCTTGCAATAATGCTTGAATTTATTCAATTAACCGGAATAAAACTAATTAAGAAAACAGGTTGACATCACAAAAAATGGGTATAGGGACTGAAAATAGACCTTTATGTTTTGAAAAACACCGCTAGTTCGTGGATTCCCGGCACATCCATCGAACTTCAAGGTGTAAGGCCACCAAAGATGGACTGAAGTTGCTGTGAACTAATATAGTCTACTGGAATTTGTACAGCTTGCAGTTCAGGATGTACGGCTACTGGAATTTGGAGTTATTGAAAACAGGATATCCACTTCATAAGAGGTATACCATGGTTATTTGGGTAGAAATAGTGAATTTTAAAGACCATTAAACTGGATGACAAGGATACAGAAGGTACACATAGATAATTGTATAACTTATATGTGATTGAAATACAGAGGTAATTTTTCCTGCTTCTTATAAGTTAATCCGCCAAGGGTATATAATTGCTACAACATATATTAATCAAAATATTTCCCATCATTTTCTACAACTATTTCTTGTGTTTCTGTCAACATGATGATATCAAGCCATATTGCATCAATTTGATAGTGCAGTACCATGTAAGTGGTGATTAGATAGCGTGATGTCTAGTAAGTATGCAGCGTGGCGCAGAACTAAACACACTACATCTTGCTGGTCTCAACTTATGCACAGTTTATTTTTATAGCACTAAAATTCCAATTCGGTTATGATGTGAATGGTGATACAATAGGCATCGCTGATCAAAACACTTAAGGCAAACACTTAAGATAATTTAATTGAAGAATGCAAAATTCTTTCTTATTATTTATTATTTCACTTAAATTTATATATATATATATTTATATATATATATATATATATATATATATATATATATATATATATAATTATATATATATAATAATATATATATATATATATATATATTATATAATATATATATATATATATATATATATATATTTATTATTTATATATATATATATATATATATAATTATATATATATAATATATATATATATATATATATATATATATATAATTATATATATATATAATAATATATATATATATATATATATATATATATATATATATATATATATATATATTATATAAACATATTTTTTTAAATGTTTAATATGTTTTCAAACGACTTTTTTATTTAATAAAATCCTACATGATTCCTCGCCTGATTTTCCCTGAACTTAACTTAATTTATTGAGTCACATACCACCAAACTGAGCACTATAACGCTGATTAACACAAATAAACAGACCAACAACCCGATAACTTCTCCGCTACAAAGTCTCCGCTTCCAACCTCTACAGATGCTACGATCGTTTTAATCAAATAACGCAAGTGATACGCTTCAAAGGATTCGCCTTGATTCAAACGATATAGCCACCGCATTTATTTTGTACACTAAGAGTTGAGAAGACGTTTACAAGTATCTCTTTAGAGCAGAAAAAGTTAAGCTAAAATGTTTAAGTTATTAATGTTAGTTGAAATTTTATATTATATTATGTAGTTTTAATTTAAAAGCTTATAGAAATGTATATGCCTGAAACGTATTTTGAGACTTATATGAATTTAAGTATTTCAGAAGGAATACATTATATTTTATTTATATTTTAGTACTTTGAGTATGAATTAACAAATCAACATTAATATTGCTATTACCTTAGATACATACCACTTACGCCGGGTGGACACCAAAAATATAAATAGTCCCATCCTCCTGATAAGACAAGAATGGGGCAGTATAAACAGTTGTCCTGGTACCATCATCATCATTAGCCAAAATGTACTTTAAATTTTTGGATTTGGCCTAATATTTGTTGTGATACGTAGTGATGAATGAATGAAGAAAATATGAAAGTATTTATATGAACGAGTCACGTGCTGTTATATAATTCAACGGCTTCCCGTCAGATTCAGATTAAACGAGAAGAAGAAGGGTAAGGGAATTTAAAGGGTAAGTGAAAGAAGGCAGACTTTTAAGACTAAAATGAGTCTCTTTCGAATTCCTATTTTATCAAATTTTTGTATGTCTTTGAGACTTAGAGCTACAAACTACTTTAATGAAATTGAGAATCTTGATGGAACACTCAATAAGGAGCTACAACTGTTTAAGATCATAGAAAGTAGTTCGAAAAATAGACAGTTAATCGTCAAGTGTGGTGAACTTGCTTAAAAGTGTTCAAAGCAGATACTCTCTATAAGGGTCGTTTATGGCTTGGTGATGATAATTACCAATGATAAATAATTTTTGTTTTTGATGGACTTTGAGCATTAACAAATTCGATCAATTAAATGTATACAATTTTACGTGACTTTTATATATTGTATAAAACTATATTGTATGAGCTTTTTGGCGTAACAATTGTTGAAAAAAATTGGAACAGACTTTATTTATCAAAGTCACAATAAAGTTATTTATTTACCAATAAACTTAACTAGAAATAGTTATAGGATGGACGGATGTAACGAATTTAATGAATCAGGATTGTTGATAGAAGTTGATAGAAGAAGACGTTGCCGCTCCATTGTAAAACGTCTTTTTTCATCAATTTGTAATCACTACTGATACCAAATGTATAATGCCTTGTAATCTACCATTACTGACTAATGACAATCTTCTTATAAGTTTATGCTATAATCTAAGTATTTTGTTTCAACGACTATCTTGATGGAAAAAAAATCTCTTTGTTCCATACTGAGAACAATCCTTTGCTTTGGTTGCTTGTTTGATTAAAGTTGAATATAAACGTAGACTGTAATTTTTAGATATATACATAGCATTTTTCTCCTATGCTCCTCCCGCTGCTTTCTTTTGGTGGTACCATTTTCCATTTTTATGTAATATAAAGTCGGATTTAAAGCATTCTTTCTGGAGCTTCATTTTTGGCATTTTTTAGGGAGGGAAAGGTGACTTTCTTGTCTGTATTACGCCTTTAGATGTCACGCATTCACGGTTACCATAATAATATTAGCGTAGCTCTCAATATTCGTCTGGTTAAAGTCGTGATGTACTTTATCCAGACTTTGGCGTGGAAACCTGTAAGTTTTTCTCGCTTCTAATGTTCTGTCAGCTTCGTTTTACACCTACTTTTTGCGCTGAATTATTCTAATAATATATTCCGATGAGCTTAATAACTTAAATTTCTAAAATTGTTTTAACAGTTTGTATGCATATACTAGTTTAATAAGACTCCTTTTTGAATATGAAGCGTTAAAACTTTAAAGTATGGCTTCTGCCCTTAACTGCCATCTGCTAACGGACTACTGTGAGATTTTTAAACAAGCTCCATTTGGTTCGTATTTGGTAGCCATTGATGGCAGACGACTTGTCTAGTTATAGCAGAAATGAAAAAAGTGTTTCTCACGTGCTGATTAAATTTCTTTTTTCGCAAAAATCTATGACTGAAAACAAGGAAACGCCTGATCAACACCATGGAATCTCTGTACTACTAATAATTAAAAAGTGGTTTATTGAATTCCGTTGTGCCAGCCCAAGTGGTGCCGGACATTCAGATTACCCAAAACAAGCCGCCTCGCTAGAAACTAGAGCTAGTCACTAAAACCCACATCCATTATATTCGACGGTCAAATAATGAAAATACATAAGATGACTGAGACTTTAGGCACCTCAACTGAAGGGGTACATTATGTTTTACACAAATATTAATTAGGCGGATATTATTTATTATTATTTATTAGCGGAATTTTGGAAAGATAATTAGATATTAAGATGCATACGTGTCTAGTCACCATGACAAGAATTCTTATTTGTGTTACAAAATGCTCATCCATATTCTCCAGATTTATCACCTTATGACTATTTCCTGTACAAATCATGACAAATATGCTAGGTTGTAAGAGATTTTGGGTAAATAAGGACGGCATCACAAAGGCAAACATCCATACTGAGGGGTTTGGGAAGACCTGTTACTTGGAAAAAATTAAAACATTAGCATAATGAGCGGCATGTGATATTTCAGGGATTTATATATATATATATATATATATATATATATATATATATATATATATATATATATATATATATATATATATTCTTAGCTAACAGTGCAATGAACAAAAATAAAAAAATAATGCTAAACAAACCTTATTATAACGGTGTGAACGAAAGTTAAAGCGACATATTGTAAAACAAATTAATATATTGAATCAAGTAAAATGAACATACAAATTATAGAAAGCAACATTTAAATGCGACTATCTAGCAACAGTTTCATCAAAATATTCATCATTGAAACAAAACCCAAACACCCCTCAATCTCTGCCCTGCACAGAACTTTCCAATTAAACTCGTCGGGGTGTATCAACGTCAAACGCCAGAATACCTTTTAGGTTTGTGTTTAACCTTCCGACTGCGGCTGTTGGCCATTTCAATTTACATCAACGTAGTATACATTACATAATGAACAAGGGTCTTATGACAAATTTGTCAAAACTTTGTACAAAAACAAGGTTTAGATTTTCTTATAAAACAGAAATAAAATATTCAAAATTCCTGCAATTTTGCTTAAAAAAGTTTTATATAAAGTTGATATAAACCATATATATTTGCTAATCAAAGAATCGTTGTTGTATCTTTCACTAACTTTTTGAAAATATTATATGCCAATATTTACTTCTATGAAACGAATCCTGTAGGGGCATGGATGTATATTTATGTTTGTATTTATTTTTAATTACCATTATCCCATAAGAAAGAGCACAAAATTCGACGACGAAAAATATTCCAGTCAATTTCCAGCCTAGTAGGCTGGGTAGGTAGAGATGTCTCTAATTTGGCCACTCTCTAGCCAGCGCCACCAAATAAGTCTACAAAACTGTAAACCGTGATGAGGCAGTCAGCATACCCTTCATGTCCAAAGAGCTTACAATATGTATACAATGTGAATATTATCTGTCTGTATATATAGAGTACTAATCTATATTCTAATAAACAAGTAAAAAAATTCCCAGAGCTACTAAGGGTGCAAAATTTACTCAAGAATTGAATATATTGTGATTTCACGCATTAAAACGATTGAAAACGACTATTTATACACAACGTAAATAACTCGTTGAAAGGATTCTTATACAATACATCAAAAAATGTATCCCGATTATTCAAGCAAAATAATCCTAAAAATGAAGCTCATTTCACCTTAATGGACCGGCACTGTATCGGTAAAACTCGGCTCATATTTTATTTTTAAAAGACTGCGAATGTACCAAGCAAAGCCATGGGACAAATATATCCCCATAAACTGTACTTTTAATTAATAAGATAATTTCAATTTTATTTATTTATTTATTTATTTAAACCCGTCAGCCTCTTGGGCTATTTAGGGTGAATTACAGCACATTATATGAACATTAAGAGCTTACAATACTACATAGTAGATTATAAACAGTTGAATATATACAATAAAATGTTTCAATTTCATAATAATAAAGGTATGTTACAAGTAGGTCTATGGTCTTTAGATAGTCAATCAGCAGTTGCTCAAGTTGGACTCTGTCCCTTCAAAAATATTCATGTGTCAGTCTACAGTGCCCCATTCGCAATCGTGCGAGGACGTTTGACTTGCGTCTACTGATGTTATTATGGTCTACATATTAATAAAATTAATTGATTGATAAAAGATCTCTTGACTTCCCATAATTTATTGTTTTTAGGAGAGGGTCCCATTCTAATTGGGTCAATTGCCTATTTAGGTCCTTCATATAGACTTTGGCATCTTTTTTGCTGAACAGTTAGTTTAACTTGATCGATTCCCCTTCCCTACTTGCTAGATGGTTGGCTCTTTCCAGATTTCCGGATATTCCTTTATGGGACGGGACCCAGAAGTATGTTATTCTTACGCCACTAAATTGTAACTTTGTCTGTATCTCTCTGATGTATGTGATCAGAGGGTGGACTGCCCTTGCCGATCTTAAACTCTCTGAGGAACACATAGAATCCGATACTACTAGTATGGATTCGCTAATCCGTAGTTCTTCCAAGGCCGATAGGGCCACATATATAGCCAGCAGCTCCGCGGTGAAAATGCTAGAAAATGATGGAAGCCAAAAGTGTCTTTCGAGTAGACTAGACGTATAAGCAGCACCCACAAAGTTCTCACGTTTTGAACCATCCGTGTAGATAATAAAATGATTTGAATAGTTCTCTTCGATTATCTGTCTAAAGAAGCTTTTTATTGTAGCAGGACTATTTGTTTCCTTATTCAGAACCTTCATAGAGGGGTATATGTGTATTCTTGAGAACTGCCATGGAGGTTATTAGTGATTCTATATTTTGCATCTGGGATCACAATCATTAATCGTTTAGTGCCTCTTCCTTATATTGGTCCTGTTTGTCTTATGTAGGAAAAAGGTATTGAACTGGTCCAATTCTGTACGAAATTTGAGGGAGCTTGCATAGTTTAGTAGCAGGAGCTCTCGCCGTGACTCGAGTGATGACATGTCTACCTCGCACTGCAAACTTTTAACCGAACTAGTGCGGAATGCTCCCAATATGATTCTCATAGCGGCGTTTTGTATGGGATCCAATTTCTTCACGTATGAAGGTGGCGCAGTAATATAAAACTGGTTTCCATAATCCAATTTCCCTCTTATCAGCGCCTGGTATATATTGCTCAACGATATTCTGTGTGCTCTCCAATTGATGTTGGAAAGGGTCTTCAATAGACCTATGTCTGCCAAACATTTATTCATGAGATAATTTATGAGTGGGAGCCAGTTGAGCTTGTGATCGAACAGCGAACCAAGATATTTGTGTTCTGGTTTGTTTATCAAGTTCTTACCCTCCATCACTAATGTTGTTATTCGCGAACAGTTCCTCCGTCTACAAAAGTGAACTTTCACGATCTTCTCTGTCGACAATTTCGACCCATTCGGGCCCACGCAGGCAGTTCATGGAGGCAATTTTGTAATAGGGATTGGCTGCACTTATGATTAGTATGCTTGTGGTAGATAACCACAGCATCTGCATAGATTCAGGATATAAGTGGGAATGACTTCGTTAATGGAATTCATAGCAATTATGAATAGCAATGGGCTAATACAGGAGCCCTGAGATATTGTAGTGCCCAGTTGTAGATATTAATCCATTAACCCTGACCCGGAAGCTTCTTTTAGTCAAGAAGGATGCAATAAAGTCGAACATTCTGCCCCCTGTTTTGCAGCTAGATAGTTGCTTCAGGATGCTATCGATATTGATGGAGTCAAAGGCATTTTCTAAGTCAAGAAAGACTGCAGTCATATGTTGTCCCGTATTAAAGGCCTCACAAAGGTTCTCCTAAAACACGATCAAGTGATCAAGTGTAGAGTATCCTCCAATGAAGCCTTTTTGACGATTATTTAGTAGTCTATGCTTTTCAATTACATATATCAACCTATGACACACGATGCTCTCAAGTACTTTACATAGGTGACTGGTTAACACGATAGGCCTGTAGCTGGATACTGAATGCCATGGTTTACCTGAATTATATATAGGGACTAATAGCGACTGCTTCCACGACAAAAGCAAATGTACCCTCATCCAAACTTCATTGTAGATATTAAGCAATAGGAAATATTGCGATTGAGTTAGGTTATACTACTCCTTGCAAATCCTGTTATATGCACAGTAAGACTATATGGCCATGAATTTACTTCTTCCATGTCGATGTGGAGTGCGGTCCTGAACTAACCCAGGACGTTTTACGCTTGTGTTATAATAATAGATTGACTTTACGATATCTGTTGTATGTCATACACAATCTGTTTATAAGAAAAGAAGGGCTTGAACAATTTTATTATACACTTACATCACTTTGGGTTGGAATCAATTGCCATTTAGAAGGCAGTAAGAATTCCAACTTAGTTTGGTTTTACATGGACAGAATAATATGAACATATGATATATACACCATGTTTATTTAATAATAAGGCGTTGCGTTACCATTTTCTTCTAAAACAACTGCAATTCTCCATGCAATAGAATCGTGGAATGTTTAAATGGTTCGCAGCGGCCGTATAGCAAAACATCCACCAAATAGCTTCAGTGAATTTGGAGAAATATTTCCCTTACTATCTGATCTAAAACTCTCCATAAGGGATCTCAATTATGTTGAGGTTTACCGACTGTGCTAGCTTGGGATGATGTTCTGATGCCCCTTAGACCAAGATTGAACCATCAATATGCTGGCCATAGTAAGAATTTAACCATTTAGGATGTTGGGATATTAATTCACAGCCAGTAAAATGAATGCGTAGACCAACTGAATACCACGATTATAACAGAACCTATTGCGTGCGTGATTTTAAGACACAGGCAGTCCGGATTATAGACCTCTTTTAAGATTTTCCATGCATAAACCATATAGAGAGTAATATAAACTATGCTTCATCGGACCTTATCACATTATTGCAATCAGCATATTCCAGGTTTATGATATTTGCACCAATTCCTGCGTTATCTTGGTTACAATTACAAAGAGTTCCATCGCAGCCCTTCCATAAAAGTTAACGTTATAAAGCTCCCGCCGTACTATTTTTGTTTCAATAGTACTATTCAAGCGAGTATTGAGTGTTGCTGACTTTTCTCATGAGAGCTTTATATCAGTCATATCAGCTTTGTATCAGTCTCTGTCTATATACATATATATATATATATATATATATATATATATATATATATATATATATATATATATATATATATATATATATATATATATATATATATATATATATATATATATATATATATATATATATATATATATATATATATATATCCACACGCAACAATATGTATTATATTGCTTGGTGTTCATATTATTTTGTCTCTCCTCTATATATACTGCATTACGTTCCAATCAAATTTAATTAAGTAATCGTTTGTTGAATAAGAATGCCGATAGTTAATTTTTGATTTTTGATTTGTTGCTGGAGGTTCGGATCTGTTCACATATTATTTATTATATATGATGTATACACCGGTGTAACTGAAACAAGCCAACAGTAAATATATGCCGTTTAACACTGAATATTAACTGCGAGGAACAGGCGTAGAGCTCCCTGCGAGCGTCTGTTTGTTTTGTAAATACATTTGCCTTTCGATTGTGTAAATAAGACGGGCAACATCGCTAATCTGATTGTCTATGGATGTCAATACAGTTCAACTTTGTCAATACGAGTGCATTGTCGGCACCTTGTTGACAAGCCCTTGTGCCGGATGCTCTCGTAAAAGACGGCCTTCTAAAAGTTTTAAACGGTGACAAATACTACAGTTAATAGTCTAGGCACTTGCTACTATTTTATTGGACTACTAGGGTGTAGATAAATATATTGACAAGAAAAATTCTCTTGTATATTAACATTTGCGATCATTTTTAAGTACTTATATTAAACTATATTTCGATTGTTTGATTCGGATTTTTTTTATATTGTATAATTTCAAATTTTCATGTCTTATTTTTATGATTTCTGAGAAATACATACTGATGCATTAATCCCATACTCGCCTTGATTATCTACTAATGCAAAATACAACAGAAAAGTAGTAATAAAGTAATTTGTAAATTAATATTGTACTAGGCATGTCTAACGTAAGATGTAATTAATTTTTAATATTGTTATATGACAAATATCATATCATATGATGTATGACACGTTCTTCTAGTTTAGTCGATATTTTATTGATTAGCAAAGTAAAAATTAAAAAAGTGTATTTATCTACTCGAACTAGCTACTTCCGAACTACATTTACCTAATAACTTACCCTTTAAACGATATCTGATCATAAGTAAACGCTTTCGATTATCGCCCAAACCCTTTTCACTCACTTGAGAACGAAAGTCACCACTCACAATAAATTTGCGCGAGTGGGGAAGAAAAACGTATGGAGATTATCTATATATTAATCGATTTTGCTATATTTTGCCTGCCTTTTTTTTTAATGGGGGGCATATGGAGGTATGATTTTGCAGAGTTAAAGCTTATACCGGGAAAGAATATTTAGGTCTGATTTATTTATTTTTAAAACGAAATATGCTTAAATAAAAAAGAAAAGGAGGAATAGCCGTCAAGATCGGCGACACAAAATATATGACCAATTGTTGTTTCTGTTGTACGTAAATCAACCACGGACGCAAAATTTTTAAAATAAAATTCTGGCAGCGCTGTAGAGCAAAATGCCGGCAAAACTATTTAAAGTCAGAAGACAAATCCCTAAATTTTATATTTGAAATGATGTTTAAACGAAAAGTGAATGTGTCAACACATTATAAAATGAAGCTTAATATAATTTAATTGTAAGCAGTGTTTTTTAAGATTTCGTATTACTTTCGGTTGTTCCCCATATTGTTGAAATTATTAAAGAGTTATGGCAAGTTTGGATATAAAGCGATTAAGCATAGTATGATCATGTTGTATATCATGAAGTTACATTTTTCTTTTTTTTTGTAGAGAGAATAACTTATTGTGTCCGTTTTATCGGAAGATATATATAGCTGTGGTAGAAAATCCCGACTTATGCAAAAATTTCATCCTTAAATAGACTGAAAAAATTCGAGAATAGCAACGTTTTGTTCTTGATTAAGAACTGATGGTAACTGACGGTTCTGGAGACATAATATATCAATGTGCTAGGGGTAATCATAACAGTTGTTAAGATTATTCTGTAAATTTTAATGGTTTTGAACTCTAATTCATGTTAAGTTTCATTAACATTCTAACACAGCACAAACCAAATATTGTAGGTAATAAATACGTTAATTTGTGCATCAAGAGTTAAAATTAATATTGGAAAGAATACTAACAAGTATAAAATAGCTTTATAGAATTTTAATTCCTCATTTGTTGGCGAATTGCTATTTCCCACGTGGGATGTAAGAAGTTGAAATCAGTAAATTAACAAATGCCCTTCTATGGCCTAAGGCATATTAAATCCAAGCTACCTGCAAGAGCAAGATTTCAGATCGACATAAACTATATAAAATAGCTAAATTCAAATCTACTGACAATACAGAAATTACAGCCACTGTTTTAGATATAGAAGAGTCGAATAAATAAGCGAAGAATGATGCAATTTTATCTAAAAATTTAGGTAAAAAAACGGCCAGTCTGATGTATTTATTGTTTTTAATATATAATTTAGGTAAGAAATATGGATAAAAATAAAGGTTATATGAATATATAATAAATTATTGAAAATATGCAGCAGTTAATTAACATTAAACTATCTATATAATTTGCATATATGCTAATAGGACAAATGGAGCAAATTAATTAGTAATACTATTTTTCTAAACATTTGTAAAAGTAAAATGTTACAATTATTAAATATTAAGGTGTTTAGGATAAATGCAATAAGATATTAAATTTTGTAACATTATATTCTTTGAACCTTGTGTCAATAATTTTGATTATATATGTTACATTATAGACCTAAGATTTTAAAGGTCAATAGTTCATTTAAGGGTTGTAAATACATTTTTTGAATATACATTTCTACATTGTAAAAAATATATTACCCAATTTTATTCGTCATTGTTTTAAGTCAATAATAATTTCAAAAATGGTTTATCATATGTTCCTTGTATTCATACATGTATTACTTGATGTATTATTCCATATTTATGTTTATAAAATAAATGTAATGAAAGATCATATATACTTATATTTGATACTCTGAAGTTGTTGGAATTCTGAAAATAATTTTACTTGGTCTAAATGCAATTTAAAAAAGGTTAGTGACTGCTATTGTTGAAACTGTTTGCACAAATTTTAAAGTGTTTTATCATATACATTCATAGATTATTTTAATTATTATTATATATTAAATGTATTTCTGATCTTATCAGGAAAATATAGTCAAAAACAACTTTTAGTAATATAACATATCATTTTAAAACTATTCGCTTCACTCTATTATATGACAAAGATTAGTCGAATTCCGACTACTGGGCCATTTTTAATAGTTATTCTAAAATGTTCGTATTTGTAGATTACGCAAAAATTCCTTCAAACGTAGATGGCGACTTGTTAGATCGGTCGTGGTATAGACCTAACATAGAAATTGCCAATAATTTTGCAAATTTTAAGTAATATGATTGTAATAAGAGTTGTAATAATATTTACAAAATTTGAACATATTGTTACAAAAAAAATTAAAACAAAATATATATTATATGACTCTTGAAGTATTATATATCTAATTATTATTATATAAGTATTGCATACCCGCTACATTTTCCCATCTTTCGGGCAATTTACGAATTCCATCTCGAAAGAATGATGTATCCCTTGAGGCTATCTACGAATCGACCCATTTGTTGGTATCTTCATAAGATGTGAAGTGCTGATCAAACAGGTAAAGACTCATATTTTGGAACAAATAGAAATCAGAAGGAGCAAGGTCTGGAGAATACGGCGAATAGAGTAGTATTTTCCATTTTAATATTTTCAAGTAAGTTTTCACTGGTTTTGCAACATTTTGCAATGCTAAAGAATTACTATGTTGTCTCTTTGCTCATATTCCGCCCGTTCTAGTGCAGTGTTTACTCAATAAATTGTAGTTGATAGCGATCTCCATTGACGGTTTCAAATGGTTCTCAAATCCATTTTCAATTTTTATTGCTGTCCAGATTACTCTTTGTCTTCCATATGAAGATCGCCACTTGAAATGACAAAAATCGAAACCATTACTTACTTGTTGAAACTGATGCAGCATAGGTGCAATAAGTTTCACGCAAAATACCACACAACCTTCAGCCACATTTTTCATTAAATTGAGGTAAAAAAGTAAAAACTCTCGCAAATTCAGACATTCTCAATGTACTGAAAAAGCCTCTTATTCACACATTGTCAAAATAACACACCCTGAAAAGTGAATCCTATTAGTGATGCTTCAACATTAAGTTGATTACAAATGTACCCTATGTGATTTAATAGAAAATAACACCATTTGTTCTAAATAATTTAATATTAATTCATGGGTCCTAAATTATAAAAATGTAATATTCCATATTGATATAAAATAATTTTAATAAAATATTAAAATCATATATCATTAAATTGACCGTAATAAGTTGAATGTCTTTGTATAAGAATACAATTTTGACAATAATGTAATAAGTTGCCTACAACGCTGCAGACGTTTAGAAAGACGTTTTTCGATTTTAGAAAAAAAAGTGTTTAATATTTCTCTGATAAAAGCACACAAGAGGAAATCTATATTTGACGGAGAACATATTTTGTTAATTTATTATGTGTATAAAATATTAATTTGTGTTCTTTATATAACTCAAGGAGATTAATAAATCACGCCAGAAAGCCTATAAGAGATATCTTAAACATTACGCTACACTACAAGTAGTATGAAAAAAGAAATTTTAATTAAGTGGAAACGATTAAATTGAATGTACTTACCAGTATGATTTACATATTATATAGTTTCATGCTATTTAGCCATATTAAGATTTAGCCACCTCAAATTTCAAGGATGTATATATTGTTTAAGTCATGAATTAAATGTTAATATTTGGAAATACTTTAATTTACTTAATTAGGAAACTATTAATTTTTTAAAAATATATCTTTGTATCTTTCTTTACCAACAGGCTTATTTGGATTGGATCTACTTCTTAACGTGACCTCCGAACTAAAATAGTCGGCATTAGGTATAAAAAAATATTCTTAGAATGGTAACTCTGGGACTTGACATGTTTGTATGAGTCTCAGAAATACCAGAGGGTCGTAGGTATAAAAGGTGGCGATAAATTGACATATTTGTCTACTTTATTACCATTACTTGTCTGAAATGTAAATGAAATGTAACCCGAACTAGCGCCATTTTTGCAGAACTTGCAATAAAAATAATGTGATATGTATATGAAACGTGAGCAGTAACCGATTTCTTCATATCATTTCAGACTGTAGGACTATAGACCCAAATGTAGAAGAGGATTTCTCAATAAAAATTCAATTGCTAACAGCATTTTAAAGAGTCGTTCATTATAATCTATATAGTTTGAATTGAAATAGGCCGTTTGTGTTCATACACAGATCCTCTACGAGTTCGATAGGGGTTCGAAAACATAGGCGTTAAGTCCCATATCGGAATGACGTGTGTTGTTATGCGTAAAATGTGTTTCTATATAGATTATATGGTAATAGATCAATCTCCACCTTCCACTTCATGCAGAAAAGCAGTATGCAGTATGCAATATATAGTTCACCAAAGAGATTGAAATTAAATGTTTATTGCGATTTGTTCCTTATTAGAAAACGCTAAACAGGCCACTGTTATAAGAAATATAATAAATAGACGTTGGTTTTTTTTTGGCGGATGAAATATATTAATAGAACTTCAAAAGATGAAAATGAAAAAATCACCATTAAAGATCTAAATATATGAACAGCCTTCAACTACACACTTTTAAGAAATATGTAATAAAGAAAAAAAGGTTCAGGAAGAACAACTCAGATTCATAGTATATTGCGGAAATTAAAGTCAGTTAACTATGTTCCCGTATTAAGTGTTTTATTGTGGCACTGTAGATACCTTCATACTTGCTACATATGGCAATTGTAGCATAAACAAAAATAGTAGCCTGTATGTCTCAGTATATTCTGTAGATATTAAATTGAAGTATTAACACTTTAAGAAATACAATTATTATATTAAGTTTAAGGCAATAACAGTGGACAATTAGGAAATAAGTTTTCACAAACCAAATTACATGTAATGTAAAAGTTTTAGGTCTCACCCAGCATAGTTACTGGCGTAACAGGCATGATTGGGATAGCTATTCCTTTTATCGGATATTAGACTGTTGCCTAGGGATATTAGAATCATTAAAATAAAGTACAGGGGTGCCCTGAGGGATTCGAACTCACGACTATCACAGCAGCAGGTGTATCGTATTGTTGTCTTTACCTTTGCGGCTATAATAAGTTTATGAACTGGCATATAAAAGATTTTAATACAAATAAATACAATACAAAGGTAAATTGAAAAGTACCCGGCCTACCTTAGTGAAACACATTTTTTAGCAAAATTAGTTTTTTTATTTAACATAATTCCCTTCAAGGGTGATACACTGATGATAGCGACTATCCAACTATTCGATACACTTTTTGTAATACGATACGTCCTTTGCTTCAAAATAGGCCTCAGTTTCGAGATCTGAGAACAGGAAATAGTCGTTGTGGGCCAGATCTGGAAAATACGATGGATCAGAAAGCAATTCAAAGCCCAATTCATGGATTTTTGACATCGTTTTCACTGACTTGATACTGTATGCCTGCATGTCTCAGTATATTTTGTAGATATTAAATTATAAATTAACGGTGCATGGTCTTGGTGAAGCAGCACTTTCTTTTTCTTCAAATGCGGTCGTTTTTCGTCGATTTCGTCTTTTAAACGTTCCAATAACGTTATGTAATAGTCGCTGTTAACGGTCATTCCTTTTCTAAGGTAGCCAATGAAAATTATTCCAAGCGCATCCCAAAATATAGACGCCATAACCTTGCCAGTCGATTGTTGCGTTTTCCCATGCTTTGGAGCGGGTTCATCGTATGCAGTCCACTCGGATGACCATCGATTGGACTTCGGAGTGAAATGATAGAGCCACGTTTCATCCATTGTCACATAGCGACGCAAAAACTCGGGTTTATTACGTTTAATCATCTTCAAACACTGCTTCGAATCATCAACTCGTCGTTGTTTTTGGTCAAAATTTTGCTCCCGCGGCACCCACATTGTACAGAGTTTTCTGATACCAAATATTCGTGAATGATGTGATGTACACGTTCAGTTGATATCTTTACAGTGTCTGCTATTTCATTCAATTTCAATTTACGGTCATTCAAAATCATTTTGTGGATTTTCAAAATGTTTCCGCCGATAACAACCTCTTTTGGGCGTCCACTGCATTCACCGACTTCGGTGCTCACTTCACCATGTCCAAACTTAGCATACCAATCCTTGATGATTGATTTTCCTGGGGCAGTGTCCATAAACGTGGCATCAAACCAAATTTTTGCTTCAACTGTATTTTTGCCTTCAAAAAGCAATATTTTATCAACACGCGAGATTCCTTTTTATCCATTTTTTTTCACAATAACAAAAGTTGCTTCACTCAAAATGCTATAATTCACAAACTAATGATTCGACAGCTGTCAAATGTATACACGCAACTTTTGAGGCTTAGGGCTAACTGAAAAACTTATGGATTTAATTCTAGTAGCGACATCTATGTGTCAGTTTTCAATTGACCTGTTAGACTGTGCAAATGTTGGATTTTGATGCATTGCAACTATGCAATAGTGTACATAACTATAGAGTATGAACTTTTTGAACAGCTGACTTTATTATCGATAAAACTGATTGATGTCTATTGATTTTCTTAATAAAAAAAAATGCTTTTATCCACTACCGAGAACCATAAAGTGGATAAAATTTTTCAAATTCATGCTGGCTTGAATAAAATAACATTAGCATTGTCGACGATATACGACCCAAACTCAACCAGAATATAAAATCTCACAATAGATTTTACTCTACACTGAAAATATATTACTGCTCTAAATATTGTGTATTTATTTAGTTAGAGACATTTAAAAGTTTACAATATGACTCTGTTTGGGAAACCTGTTCCCTTACATTTCGCTCTCCAGAGATTTAGCTACGCCGGGACTGGAGTTGGCGTCTCCGCTTATTTTGTAACCCAAAATTACTTCGACCCTTGCCCGAAATGCGAGCAGTTGAAGGTGGTGGTGTCAAATCAAACTCGTTTAAATTTCAAATTTCAATTAAGTGCTAGCGCAAGTAGTGGCGGAATGTGACTCTGTAGATCGTATGCGTTTATACGCGCGCGTGTTATATATGTAAATTTTACACGTCATTAAATTGGTAATTGCGTGTTGCTAGGGAAACAATAGTTTGCCTGTCGTCTGATAACATAAATATTAATTAGAAATATATTGCAGCACAAGCTCTACCATTTAATATCCAATGTACCACTAATATTATATATCAATACAATTATATATTCGGTACTAGAAAATATACAGTAAATAGTCTAACTCTAGACACCTCCCATGATGGTTGTATTCTCATTACGTGCGAAACGTCCATAGATATATTGAATCAAGTTAATTCATTATTTATAAACAACGCTCCGTGAATTAGATTAATGAAATAGTAGTTTAAAGACAAGATCCTACAGTTCTTCTTTGATATTGACTTTCAGTTATTACTCCTTTGATATGTTACCTATGAAATTTTAATATTTTAAATCAAGATTACAATTAAATGTGATTTCTATATAAATTTTATAAACCAAAAATGAAATTAATAGCCATATTGTATTCTTCGATATTTTCAGAAAATAAATATTGACAAATAGATTCTGAGATATTTTCAAAACATAAAAATAAAATAATACAATAAAAAAATTCAAATATATGGCGTTAATTTTTATTTTAAAATGAAGTTGTGAAAATGTCCAATGTTAATTGAAATCTCTAACAGGTACAGCATTTGGAAAAGAAATTTTTTTCAGAAATTTGGATTTTATAGAACGTTTAAAACAAAGATAAACAAAAGTAATAATAATGCAGATGTTACATAATACAGATACAAATTCAATTAATAATATTATATTGTTGTTATATTTACATAATTTTATTGCACATAACTAACATAAATTATTAAATACTCAACTCAACGACTTATGTTTCAATGATTTTCTGTTTTCAGTAATTTTCAATGATTTCTTTTCTGTTTATTTAGATCCGCAACATTTCTAGATAATTAAGTAGTCGATAGATATCCAAAAACTGGATTATCGATTGTCTAGTTTTAGTTATTTAATTTTACTGAAACCTCTGTCCATCCAATTGCAGGTATAATAAAATATTTTTTATAAAAATTGAGCCGACTTCGAAATAAATAAGGGACTCAATAAAGATTAAAAAATAATCAAACTTAGATGTTTAACATAAAAAAGCATTTTAAAATAAGATATGTACATAATAATCGTTATAATAACTAAATAAAATTTAGATTTAGCTAATTCCGAACAAGACAAATCAAAATTAATATAACTCGTGATTGAAACCGACTTCAAAGTGATCAGTTGGTAGTAGTTAAATAATATTGTAAATAGATAAATGGGTTTAGATAGGTATTAAATTTTTTGTATATAGTAGAATATAAAATACGTGTAGTAAAAAGGTTAAATAAAGATTTTGATGATTTTAATTTAGTTATTATAGCCATTATTATGTACATATTTTATTTTAAAATGCTTTTTTTGTGTTAAAAATCTAAATTTAATTATTTTTTAATTTTTAGTGATTTCCTTATTTATTTTTTGAAGTTGCTTTAAACTTTATGCTAAAATATTTAATTTTTCTCTTTTTAGTGTTATGATATTTACTCAATAAATTACGCAGTTATTTTACTAATACTACAATGGGTAGGCGAAGTAAAGGTGTAGCCCGTATGAGAAAAAATTGGAAGAAAGAAACAATAATTGAAAATAAGGAGTGCTTCAGGCTCCGGCGTCTACTACCTAGCCTAGTTGATTTGACAAATATTCTAACTAAACAACAAAAAGTTACTCTACCCGCAGGGAATCGAACTCGTGACCTCCGTTTGGGAGGTAAACACTTTAACCATTAAACCATTGAAGCAGTTGACTACAATATTTCTACGAGGTCTTATATACTATGACCAGTGCTTAAAAAGCAAACTGGGTGGCTTTTGCACTGAACGACTTTAAGACACATCAGCTCAGCAATAACATTATACACAAATACCTGATTATTTTTTTGATCTGAAAATATTTTTGAAAAGGTATGTGAAAACTTTGTATATGCCTTTGAAATTAGAGCGTTTCCCTCGATTTCCCCCCTTTCCCCCAACAGATCCTAATTTGGTTCCAATGGGACCACCTCGGAAGCACACTATTTCGAATAAAAAAAGTATTGTGAAAATCGGCGCACAATTGACGGAGAAATTGGGGAACATATATTAAATATATATATATATATATATATATATATATATATATATATATATATATATATATATATTATTATATATATATATATATATATATATATATATATTATTATATATATATATATATATATATATATATTATATATATATATATATATATATATATATATATATATATATATATATATATATATATATATATATATATATATTTAACCTCCTCCTTTTTCGAAGTCGGTTAAATATAAGTCCCCCAATATATCTGAACTAAAAGTAACAATATACAGTCGCTCAAAAAATTTTTTTTTTTCAATCGTCCATCCTATATCCAATACCTAAACACGTTAAACTAAATAGACTTCCGATTGGATATTGCTACTTCAAATATTATTTTCTCATGGACCACATCGATCGATCATTATGCCACCATTACAGAGGCGATTTATCAATTTCCTATTATGTGTTAATTGTAGTTATAAATCCTTTTATATATATAACTTTGTATTTTGTGTCTTGTTCTGTTTAATTTAGATATTATTGTGGCCTTTTTTAGTCTCTGGTCTCATTTTGCAATTGTTACGTTGGAATAAACTGCAAAATTGCATTGCAAAAACACATTGAAACTTTTGATCATCTATGATTTGAACAAATTATCATTAATTTATAGTAAAGTTATAATAAAATGTGTTGGGCATAATGTATCGCTTTATCTGTGTAAACTAATGACAAAATGTATTCATGATTGATATAACTAAATGTATTCCATTTAACATATCATTTAATAAAAAGTAAAAAGAAGAAACTCAATAATATATCTCAACTAGCATAGAGATATGTCACTAATACGTGCCTTCAAGATTTCACTGATTTATTTCAAGAAATATTTGCACATTCTCGACTTAAACTCAGAAATATTGAATAATAAAACCGATGCTTATTTAATATTTCATAACTACGTTTGCTTTGTATAGTAGCGACCTATTGGGTTCATTCAATAGGTCAATTTTTTAATAATTGGATAGATTTGTTTCAAATAGCAATGACACAATGACGCTGGGATATATGAGATTTCAATATCATCATATGTCTCTAGCGAGTGCCATAAGTATGAGCAATATACAACTCAGTGCTAATATTTAGAAGTTGTAACCTAAGCTGACTATTAAATCGGAGGGTTTTTTATTTCTCTATACAAAATAACAGTTCTAAGTTTAGTATTACTATTATGCGCAGATCAGACAAACGATAATCGCGGAACACACAAAATTGTATTTTCTTCATTTATTACTTTTGTTATTTCATTTGAAAAAGCTGCTGCCAGAGCCGTTTAGAAGATTTCTTAGAAATTTATGATAATGCTGCTCGGTCAAACAATAAGCTCTTAGCAAGTCTTTATATAGCACACAAATTATTACAGTGCTTGCCACGCAAGAAAAAAATCATCCGTAGCGTGTTGTGCCTAGTGATGAAAGGGGAATATACTATAATGATTTTAAGAGCAAAAGTAATAGGTTAATTCATAAGAGCAGCCATGCCGATAGTAAAACGGAACATTCAAGTCAAGGTGTAATGTATAACGAGCTGCTAAAACCGAATGAAATTGCTACTGCAAACATCTAGTATTGCATTAGCAGCAACAATGACGAATAGTTGATGCAAAAAACTCCTCTTGCATGGCAAAACTTGGAAGAGCTGTAACGATTACACTGTTACAGCTCGAATGGGAAATTCTACCGCACTCAGCCTACTCATAAGACATAAATTAAATGACAAACGGTTTCAAATTACTCAAAAACTGCGAAAATGGATCGATGATGGCTGCAAAAAAACATAGCTTCTTCGACACGGTATCGCTATATTATCAGAAAAATGGGAAAAGGCGGAAAAACAATGAAAAATATTTTGATTAATACAGTTGGTTTTTATTTGTACCAATTACATTATCTCAATAAAAGCATTTTAAAATTAAACTATCAAGCAATTGATATATCTTTGTTTTTAGTAATTTGACTTACAGATAATCTTTCATTATTGTTATTAATATATAGGCTTACTGTTTTATTTGATAAATTTATTCAACATATAGTAAGGTATAAGTAAGGCATTACATTAGTCATCAAGTGTTTACTCTCTGGAAAACAATGATCTAATTTCTATATTTAGAAATAGTCTGTTTTCCTATATGTTTTAATGCCTATTATACACCTGTAACAGACAGTTTGTCTATTCATTAGTATAACTTATTATAGCATAATAATTGTTGACTAATTAGTTCAATATTTCCGCATATTAAACCTGTAAGCTACCAATTAAATGCTCACATAAACACGACGGCGCCATTTCGTTGAAACTTGTTATGTAGCTACATATTTGTCAGATGAACATTACGAGTAGATATTGAAGTTTGCACAGGGTTCTCTATCTTGTTAAAACAGTATTAACATTTTAATTAGGTAGAGGAAATGTCTTATCCTCGCACCAGGTAGTTGTTTTATATGCTTATAAACTTAACAATGTTACAAAGAAAGTTACAACCAATTCAATATGTTACAAACTTTCTGTTAACGTTTTGGTATAGTTCAGTTCCAACCTTCGTAGGGTGAAGACGTATTTTCAATACGGTCCAAGCTATAAAAAGATACCTTTCTTTAAAAAAACCCAGTATTTTATTACGGTTATTTAATTGAGTGTTAAAAACGCATAACAGACGCGGCTATCCGTCTCTCAGTGGACCTAAAGTGTAGTGAATACGTGTTTACGTGACCAGACAAAAGGACTGCATCTAATTTTTATTAGTGTTTAAAATTATTTCATCTTATTTTACAACAGTCCTTTTGAAATTCATTTATAGTATTTATAGTAAAAAACTAGTGCTAAAATAACGTAAGTGAAAAATGAAGTGCGTGAAATAAACAATGTATTTATTTATTTTTTTATCCTGTGGAAGTAAATTAAATAAAATATTAAAAATTAAAAAATGGCAAACCATAGCGATTCAACCAAATCACCTGCACACTTTGATATAAGATTAGAACAAACAGCAATAACGCAAACTCCACCATCAGAATGGACTACAGTCATTAACAAAAAACGATTGAGAAGTCCAGAAGAAGAAACCCAGAAAATTAAAGTTCTTATAAAAGAATTAGATGAAAGAAACACCCAATATCATACATTCAGGCCAAAATCCGAGAGAACATTTAAATTCGTATTAAAAGGATTACACCACGGGACGGACTTTAACACCATCAAGGTAGCACTAGCTGAAAAAGGCCACGAGGTCGTAAATATTCACAATATACGACATCACACGACAAAAAAACCTCTGCCTATGTTTTATATAGACATAAAACCTAATGGAAATAATAAGGCGGTGTATGAAATCACCAAATTGGAAAATAATATTATTAAATGCGAACCACCACATATAAAGAGAATTATACCACAATGCACAAGGTGTCAAGCGCACGGGCACACAAAGACTTACTGTCGCAAATCATATAGATGCGTAAAATGTGCAGGAGAACATAAGACAGGAGATTGTACTCGTAAAGTTCGCGATGAAAAAGTGAAATGTGTTAACTGTAATGGAAATCATCCAGCGAACTACAAGGGTTGCGCAGTTCACAAGCAACTACAGCAGAAACTCTATCCTGCCTTAAGGGAAAAAAGGCATCAACAAAAACAATCCACTACTACCAATCTACCACTACCCACCAGAACAAGTCAACCAGACATAACTTATGCCCAAATAGTTGAAAATGGTTCAGCACAAAAACGAGAGACAATATTTCAACCTACTGAAACTAGCAACATCTCAAGATTAGAAAATATGATGGCCAAACTAATGGATCAAATGAGTACGATGCTTGGTCTACTTACAACCGTCGTAAGCAAACTTGCCTAATGCCTGAAACCAATAGCTACAAAATCGCCGTCTGGAATGCCAATGGGCTCCAACAACACGCCAGGGAACTAAAAATGTTCGTAAATGAAAAAAATATTGACGTTATGATGGTTTCCGAAACACACTTTACGGACAAGAATTATCTGAAAGTTCCTAAATATAAGATTTATCATACAAATCACCCTGATGATAAAGCACATGGAGGTACAGCCATAATAATTCGAGATGATATAAAGCATTTCGAAAAAGAAAAATTCCGCAAAGACTACCTGCAAGCCACCAGTATAACCATAGAGGAAGCCCATGGACCATTAACAATTTCTGCGATTTATTGCCCACCCAAACATAACAACAAGGCAGAACAATTTCAAGAATTCTTCAGTACGCTAGGTAATAGATTTATAGCAGGAGGAGATTATAATGCAAAACATTTAATGTGGGGTTCAAGAATAATAACCTCAAAAGGTAGAGAACTGCTCAAAGCCATAAGGAAAGATAACTTACAACATATCTCTACTGGTGAACCAACATATTGGCCTTCAGACAGAAATAAAAAACCAGATACAATAGATTTCTGTATTACAAAAAATATTGATCCAAAAAAGTGTCAGGCAGAATCATGCTTCGACCTGTCTTCTGATCATTCACCAATAATAGTAACAATTTCTTCAAAAATTACCATCAAAGATAAACCCCCTTCTCTGTGCAATAATAGAACTAACTGGCCCTCATTTAGAGAAAACTTAGACCAAAATATCTCTCTAAATTTACCGTTACAAACTGAAATGGATATAGAAATAGCAGCAATAAATCTTACAAAAAATATACAGGAGGCAGCATATTCCGCGACTCCCAACAGTGAAACATTTCCAAGAAAAAATACACAGATATCATGTACAATACAGAAAAAGATAGCAGAAAAAAGAAAGTTACGACGAAATTGGCAACAGCAAAGGACTGAAGAGAATAAAAGAAAATTTAATAGGGCCATAAAAGAGCTGAGAGATCTAATCCAAATCGAACAGAACCAAGGCATTCAAGAATACCTAGAAAACTTGACATCAACTGAGGCTACAGACTATTCGTTGTGGAAAGCAACAAAAAAGCTTAGGAGATCCCAGCAGCATAATCCACCTATTAAAACAAGCGAAAATAATTGGGCGAGAAGCATTAAAGAGAAGGCCGACATTTTCTCAAAACACCTAAAAAATGTTTTTAAACCTTTCCAGTCTCAGCTACATAAAGATGACGAAAATAAAATTACTAGCTTTCTAGATTCGCCATTTCAAATGGATTTACCGCATGAGAAATTAACGGTCAAAAAAGTTAAACATACAATAATGAGAGAGATTAATATTAAAAAAGCTCCTGGTTATGACTTAATTACTGGCAAAATTTTAAAAGAACTATCAGAAAAGGCTATAAAACTATTAACATATATATTCAATGCTATGCTACGAATTAATTACTTCCCTAGTATCTGGAAAGTAGCTAAAATATTAATGATACTTAAACCAGGAAAAATACCAGAAGATGTGACCTCCTACCGACCTATAAGTTTATTACCAATAATCTCGAAAGTTTTCGAGAAATTATACATAAAAAAACTAAACTATATAATAGAAAAAAGAAAAATTATTCCAGAACATCAGTTTGGCTTTCGCAATAAGCACGGGACTATAGAACAAGTGCATAGACTTGTAAACCAAATAAACGCTGACCTAAATGCCAAAAGATATTGTTCGGCTGCTTTCCTAGACATATCTCAGGCTTTTGACAAAGTTTGGCATACGGGCTTGCAGGTTAAACTAAAGAAACTTCTCCCTCATCCGGACTATCAGCTACTAAAATCGTATCTCACTGACAGACATTTTTTTGTAAATCAAGGCGATGAACATACCGAATTAAATCCCATATATTCAGGAGTTCCGCAAGGTAGTGTACTGGGTCCAGTACTGTATCTTCTGTATACGGCTGATCTGCCCACCACAAAAATAACTACTGTGGCAACATATGCAGACGATACAGCAATCTTAGCATCCCATGAAGATCCAGTCACAGCATCAATAAACCTACAAACCCACCTGGAGCAAATACAATTATGGTTGAAGACATGGCGCATTAAAGCCAATGAATCAAAATCCACGCATATAACGTTTACCCTGCGTAGAAGAACATGTCCACCAGTAAATATCAATCATCGTCAACTCCCCCAAGCAGAGCATGTTAAATATCTTGGTATGCATTTAGATCGACGCCTAACCTGGAAGAAGCACATACTCTCTAAACGGAAACAACTAGGACTAAAATTATATCAAGTGTATTGGCTCATTGGGCGCAAATCCAAGTTATCATTAGATAACAAGGTATTGCTGTATGAGTCTATACTCAAGCCCATTTGGACATATGGAATTCAACTATGGGGTACCGCCAGCAAATCTAATATATCCATCATTCAACGGTTCCAAAATAAGGTGTTGCGTGCCATTGTTGATGCTCCGTACTATATTTCAAATAAAGTGATACAACGCGATATTCCTCTAGAACCTATAACGAGTGTAATCCAACGTGTTTGTGTGAAGTACTTCGAAAGAGTGTCAGTGCATCCCAATGTACTCGCTAATCAGCTAAATATGCGACGTGATAGTGAAGTGCGTAGACTAAAACGTTTAACACCACCTGATCTGATTACTGGACATATGTAGAGTTTAGAATAAGCATTAGAATAAGACTAATTAATTAAGATAATATTTTATACAGAAGATTGCTTAATGAAGTGATTTTCTACGTGCCATGTATATATAATATAGACATAAGAAATACTTATTGCCAATAGGGCAGATTGTGGACTCACGAAGAGTAATAAAAAAAAAAAAAAAAAAAAAAAAAAACGTTTTGGTATTATTAGCATGGATCAGAAACGTTAGGAATGTTTGTTTAATGGTTTCTCACTTCTCTGGAAAGAAATAGTTTCTCACTAAATTTTAAATGTATTTGTATGGTTTGAAAACCGCTGTATGTATCAACCTTATGCATCATATTAATAGACTTTTTTACTGAACAGCAGAATCCATTTTATGAGGATATCTGGTGAAAAATCTGGCGTTTGTGTTTTCGACGACACTGTCAAAAACAATGTAAAGGGCATGTCGGAAAGGCTTATATTTAAATCACTGATTAACAAACAGCGAACTGTATATCGAAAAAACGAAAGACATCTTTGAAAGTATACAATACCCAAATTATTTTATAAAAATAATAAGGCATAAATATGGAGTATTTACTCCAATAAGTCTTGCTCATTGGGTGTCCTTTAAAGTAGAAAATAAAACTTCATATAAAAACAAGATATTGGTAAACCTTGAACGTATTTAATTCGACAATTTTCAACGTGAAGCATCTTGGCTTTTATTCTTACAGCTTTTGATCTTTACAGGATTGCAATTTTACGTATCTACACAGAATTATTTGGCCTACTCATCTTTTAGTTACATAATTCTAGAGATACTTGACATTAAAAAAAGACTATGATATATGTATTTTAAATTTTATTATAAACTCTTTTTTGATACTTATTAGTTTTTTAAAGTTTAGATATTTTAGATATTTTTTATATTTTATTTTTTGTTTTTGTATTTAGATATTTTTGTATGAAAATACAATCATCAATTATTTCTTCCGAAACCATTTACGTTTTTTTATTTACATTTACTGAGTGCTCTAAGGCATCAACAGGACATTGTCCTTATTATTATCGAGTGGCCAGGTTGCTTTTCTACAGTACCTGATGTGCAATATCTATGATACTATAAGTTATAATCTCTACTGATAAAAAGCTGTTCATTGCAGAGTCATGTTAGTTCAGGTAAATGCATTCACTTATTTCATTATAAACATTGCTTATAATAACGTTGACTATTTCATGCCTACAACAAGGACTCATACATCTCGCCCAATTGTGGCTCTATTCCTTGTTTATTTTTCTTCCATCTAATAGACTATTGCATTTAGCTTATATGATTTTCATTACTATTAATATAATATATGATATTAAATTTATTTACTATTTTAGTTTTGATTCGTGTAGGGATAACGACACATTTTGTTTACTAACATAATTTTATTTCAATAGTAAGAAGTGACGACATATTCGACCTGACTAGGCCCTAACAATATGATACAATACAACACAAATAATAATAACATACTGTAAATTTGTTCGTATTTTAGTATAAACAGAAATTTAAACGCGTTACGGGTATGATGAAATTACCGGTGACGTACGCGTAGAAACGCCTTGTAATACGAAAGAGTTGTATGTAGTTCTAGTTCGCTTCGGGCAACCTATAACTGTTATTTTTCAATTTTAACTATAATTTTTAGTTTAATTATTGGCAATTAACTCAGTTCAAATTTGATGATCCTTTGAACTATTTCTGGTGTGGCTTTCTAAGCCTGAGTATTCCCAAATTCCAATAGTATGACTGAGCAACCGAACTACTTCAGTTTGCCTTTGGTAGCCGTATAATCTGAAATGCAATCTTCTGCAAAAGTTCCAGAAGACTTGACTAAAATATGTTTGTGCAATTTAGAATTGTACAAATCTATTGTTCAAAAGTTAAACAGTTCGCAACTAAGGACATTTTCAGAAATTTAATGTCTTTGGTGGTCGTGCACCCCATTATTCGCATTATTCGTCAGGAATGATGTTGTTTTCCTTCGTGAAAGAGTTGAGAGCATAGAGTTTTACCCTCTCGGCAAGCTTCGAAATGGCACTGAGAAAGCTGATGGGCCTATACTTAGATGGAGATGATTTTGCCCCTTTCTTGGGAATAACCGGTATATCTGCGTGTTTCCAAGACGCCGGGAAATGTTTCAGCCTCATGATGGAATTTATGATATTTACCAGTTCTGCGAGATTTTTAATTGGTTTATAGATATTCCGCCGAAACCTGAAGATTTTTTGGTTTGAATATTGCTGATCATAGTCTTTAAAGACTTTGGAGACACGAAATAGTTAAGAGGGAAGGCCGTGGTGACTGGTCTATTGATGGAGTTGGATTCGTTGATGACAGCGTCGTTGTCTTTAGGTTTGGGGTTTTCTGCGGGAGGGAGGCATTTTATCTGGGCCTTGTAGGTCTCCGCAAGGAGCTCAACATTTTCTTGGTCAGTGACAGCGAAATTTCCTGTTACCTCTGACTTCAGGGGGAGGATGAAATTGTGCATCTTCCTCTCGAGGCACGTGGAGACACGCCAGAATGAAGGGGGGGCCAGTCTTTGGTTCGCGAGAAATAAGTTCCATTTCATTGCTCGCCAGGCCTAGACGGCCTCTCTGACGCCCTGGCATGCTCTGTTTGCCTCCTTTTTGTCTGCAAGATCGAGGATGAATCGAGCTAACCTGCATAGACCTACACATTTTTAATTCGAATTTCAGGTTTAAGAGAAGCGGGAAGGTTGTTTCTTCACGGTTAGGGTTGTGATGAAATTTCGACTGTGGCAGATTCGTGATCAGACTGAGTATCACGAGTTAGATTGAGAAGGGCCTCCTCGAGCTATTATATAGTATTAATTTTTGAAATTGGATCGGATTCCAGGAGAAGAGATTGGTAATTCTTCCAGTCGGTTTTTTTCCTGAATTTGAGAGTGGGACTTGAGTGGTGGTGGGACTTGATCAGAGTCTAGTTCGTCAAGGATTGAGGACTTTTGCTGAGCCTTGAGAAGCTGGACTGGGGTGATGAGTGATTTCATCTGGCAGGGCAAGACCGTTGCAATCATCAGCAATGCGAGCCGGAGTGCCCGAGAAGCTGGCAGCACTGCACTGGCTGACCGTTTCCCTTCTGGATCTCGACCTTCACTGTAATGACGCCGAGTTTGGTCATATAGATGATCTGTCGCTCTTAACGAGGGACAGCTACCTAAACAAGTGGTAGTTCTATCCCGGATTTTAATTTTCATCTTTGTACAAATTTGGGATGGAAGCCTCGATCGAAAAGACTCCTAAACTATAATGCATATATCCAAATTCCGATAAATTATCGTTATAAATAATTTGTTCATTTTCAGAACATCCAGATTCAAATGATATTTTTCAAAACATCCATTTAATTACATTATAAATGAGTGTATTGCAAAAACCTCTTCTGTCATATCGCTTTCGTATATATCGTTCTAGTAACAATGTATGTTCGTTGTAATATATATAATTATTTAAGATGTCTCTGATTTAAGCCCATTTTAATCAATATCCTGATTTTTAATGCTATCGTTAACCAATCTGATTTTAAGAATAAAACAAATAAAACCTGCTTCAAAACTATATATAATAAATCCACTCTAAATAATACTTTACATATTTAATAGTATATTAAGGATAACTGTGTTCCTATTATAAAAAAATATCTTGGCTAAACCCTTTACGCTTTAATCTTCATCACATTAGATAGCAAAACGGGCAAAATCGGATTACCACTGGCAAGTCATGAAACAATATCCCATGGCCTATACGAATTTGACAAAGTTCCCTGAATGTATTCGTATACGGTTCGTATATCGTATTCCCGACAAGAAGATGCTTTATCTGTTCAAAAGCTCCAAATTAAGCGAAGGGTTTAAATTTTATTCAGCTGAAGCCCAACCGGAGTTATGCCGCATGAATGAATAATGTAAATTCCGGTAAACACAGAGGAATTATTTCAACAGAAGGGACAATTGTAATGTATTAGCAAAAATCTCTACTCATTCATTATACATGTATTACAACTATATGGAATGTTGTGTAATATAACTTGTTTAATTAAATGTATAACTAATGCTTCACTTAATTATTTTTTAGGATATAAATAAATGTCTATAAGCTATTTTACTATACACATAAAAATGGTTTGGAACGACCGATTACGCTGTTTAACAATATATATTATATGCTTGCATGTATTTTGATCAACGATATCTATTGGTGCAAATTAAATAACCTAACCGAGCTATCAAATTAGATGGACAATTCAAATTTGACATTTCTCTCTGAATTGAAGGCTGACAGCCACATTTTCGGCAACCATTATACTTGTTATTTGATTTAAAGGAATCTAGTGCCAAAGTCCATAAAATATTTTAATAATAATGCTGCTCGGTTATATACACTTTGGTTTCAATGCTTCCAAAGTAGTCAAAAGTGTCTAAAAAGGTTAGAGGTCAATGAATTGCAAGATTTATTTGATAAATATAGCGGTTTCATTGCTTGCTAGAAACATTTGCTGTCATGTATTATCACTGACGATTAAAAGTAAATCTACTACAATAATACTATACGCAAAAGTCATGATTTATATTCCTGCGAATTAATATTAAATTTTTTTACCAAACTAAAGCCTTTATTTACAATAATTGAGAACATTAATATTAAAAATAATGTTATATCTAATATCTTCAGCTACTACATTTTTAATTTGTCAATTATAAAAGTATCAGGTTTTTCTAGATTACCCAGTACTCGGTTCATTTAAGAAATTATTTGTAAATTTGTTTAACATCACATTTTCGGGACGTTTTCGCATGTTTAAATAGCGAATTACTCAGTCAAACAATATAGTCTGGACTGTAGGAGCAATACCGGTATATATAATCTATTCAAAACAGCAGTAATCTCACTTCATCAATATGAGCCTGGGGAAAGTTGTAAATTCGTTTTACAGTCAGACAATATTTTATTCTATTTAAAAAGAGATAGATGGAAAAGTCGTCAAACATCTGCAAAATTCTTCAAAGTATAATAATTGCGGGTTATAAACCGGCAAACATTGTTTTAACGCTTTGTTTTAATAAATTTCAAATCGCCGCGGTTTTTATTAAAAATATTTTTTAGCGTACTGCAGCTGCACTGAATATTAGTACGGGCACGGTGACTAAAATATCTGAAGAAATAAAACAAATATAATATTAAATTCTGCAAAAAGAGATCGGTTTTCTGTGAAACGGATGACGAATCAAGATCATCTTGATGTTAGCTGTATCAGAGACCAAATATACAAAATGTATAAAAACAATAAGTAATTTTTTCAATCTAAACATAATTTAATACAATTATTTCTGAGAAAATTGTTAGTCTGCAAAGTATCCATAAAGAGCTCAAAGATATGCAGCTATTTGAGGGATGTAGAACATCCCTTCATACACTGTTGGGTAATATAGGATTTAAGTGGCTTAAAAGTCACCCACGAAGGGATTAAATGCAACTTCTAGATATTGCTTTAAAATAATACAATGTTTAAGAACATATGACAAAATCAAAGAGGAAACAATATATCAATCTGTATATTCAGATGAGACATGGATATTTCAAAATGGTACATTGGGTCGCTCATGCCCAGATGATAATAAATATAGTGCAAAGACAACAAACAACATCAACAAGTTGATGAAAAAAACGGATGATGGACGTTGGAATAACTATCGATTAGGTTTTGTTAGTCACAACAATTATTAATAAGTTATTGTAGACATATAGTTCTTCCTACTGGAAAGAGGAATGGTTTTAATCCTGGTGCAGAATTAGTATTTTCCTCTCCACGGGTGACTAATAGGAAGAAATGAATCACAACTTGTTTTTACAGTAGTTTTAAAATCAGCTTTTAAAGAACTTGAGGAACTATCAGTTATTGTTATGGGCAATGCACCATGTAATAGCACGCTGGTGGCGAAGATCCCAACAAGTGCATCAATAAAGTCTGCAACTAAGGAATGGTTTTAAGTACATAAAATAAGTTTTTAAGAAACCATGTTAAAGAGTGAACTGTATCAAATTGTTACTTGGTAAATATAAATGAAATATTTAATTGCATTTTATGTAATTTACTTTTCTAGAAATAAGCCTGATAAAAATAAGCCTGACATGGTAGATCAGATTGCTTAACGTTGTGGCCGCAGAATATTATGTCTTCCTCCCTATTACTGCGTATTTAATCCAATTGAGTTAATATGGGGTATTGCAAAGAAATACTACAATAGATATACAGATCCAGCAGGATAATCAAACCAGAACTGTCTGGATTTATGGAAAGAAGCATTGTCGACAATAACACCTTCGGTTTGTATGATCTCGAGCAGATATATTGAAGAAAAAATTGTCAAATGTCAAATAAACATCTAATAATTCTGAAAGTGATAACTAAAGGTCAGTATTTAATTAATATACTTCAACTATAGAAAATTGTATTACTGAATGTAAAATGTATGTGCAAGTGTGTTAATGTTTAGAATATACATGAACGTTTGGTTAAAATATATGAGGAGGGAAATAATACTAACTCTTTTGCAGATATGGCAAATGTATTAAGCAGAATGCAATGATTAGATCTAATTTTATCAAGACTGATGTATACAGGTAGTAACAGAACAAACTTAGAAAAAATACATTTGTTAATTAGGTGGATTAGGCCTTAGATACTACTACTTAAACAAACGGGCCTAGAACTCTACCTATACTAGTGTAAAAAAACTTCAATGTAAATATAATAAAACAACTCTAACCTATAAAATGTTGTTGCTGTTGCTCTTATAAATTATAGTTTTAAGTTCTTCGATAATATATATATACATATATATATATATATATATATATATATATATATATATATATATATATATAACTATAATTAGGCATATAACTATAATGCTAAAATAAATTATAATAGATAACATTTTTGTTTCGTTATTTACATTAGAATTTTGTTATATAACAAAGTCAAAATACACTAAAACTCAGAGTTGAAGCCGAAATAATGCGACGTTTTGACGTCATTAATTCAGATCACGTGGGTGCACTGCTGTTTTGAATAAACTACATGTGTAAATATGTTAGGGAGATTTTTATGAATTTGTAACATTTAAACAAGAGTTATCGTGCTGAATAGAAGTCTATTGATTTTTTTGTTTTACTATCAGGGCTTACAGTATGCAATTTGCTGATTGGGTCAAGTGAGTTTTTTCAATTTTGGATAAAATTAACTCAGATATGATATGAAGGTCTTTCTTAATCATAAAACCGTAGTACGCCAATATAACTCCGGCTCCATAAATAGTACCATTGGGCATTCAAAATGATACTCAGAATCTTATTTTGGAACACAATCATATTTTAGATTCGAAGCGACAAGACCATACTTGGGAATCTTATAGAAAAACGGAACATACTACATCCTGATTACAAAGATTTTAATTGAGACTGGTAAATTACTTGATTTACACAGGAGAGGAACACAGGAACCTTGATCTCACTATTCTGTAACCCCTCACATTTGCTTAGTGAATTTGATCTCACCAAATTAGATAGCGGTTAAATTAAATTAAAAATTAAAGTTCAAGTTATGTAACTTTCGTCAATCATGGAATGACAAATAAATTCATTTCAGCAATATAATGTTTATGATGCAAAATTATCTTTTGAGTTTTTATGGACTAATTTACAGTGGGTTGTTGAGTTTCCTTTTGTAAATGACTTACGGCTTTCACTCAGTAGGATATTTTGTCATTGAACTAAAATTTGTCGTCCTCCGAAAATTCTCCATTAAGTTGGGTCATACTTTCTAAAGGTGGGTTTGTTGCGGCCTATTTTTTACCATAAGTTTCACTGAAAAAAAATCGATAAAAAATCGCGTTCTATTAGATAGCCAAATAATATCTATTGAAGTAATATCTATAGAAGTAGTATCCATTGAAATTAATTAACTTGGCAAGAACCTATAGGAAAAAACTATGTGATTCTCTACATAGCTTTAACCGTAAGTTCAAAATGTTTGAACGTGAAAGTCCTAAAAGTATCCTTTATATTACATTATTGCAATATCGCTTCGATCAAGCTGGATAAAATTTCTCAGACATTGGAAAATGGTATGCTGTTTGCAGTCTAGACACAGTAAATCGATACGTGATAAAACCTATCTAATTCTGGATATTTTAATAGCAGAGATGCATTTAAATTACTTATTTAAATACCAATAATATGAAAGAACTCTCTAACCAGTAAAAAATTCATAATTTGACCTATAAGTTATAATTTTAGTTAAAGGTATATATAGTTCGAAAATTAGCTTTAGATGATAGGTTGCAAAATCTCATGACCTTTTATAATTATAAAGATATTATTTTTGTGTTTTTCAAACGATAGGATTTTATGTATCTATGACCTATTAATCATAAAATATATTTAATGGAGTTCAGTGATTGTTTAGCGAATTAAATATGATCAATTATAATGCTTATAATTATATATGCTTAAGAAATTAGTTCAAGTATTTGATTTGCTCTCAGTTTTTCTAGGTATATGTCATAGATATATTAACTAGTTATTAACTATCTACTTTCACTATTTCTTTCATTTTTAATCGCTATCTTTCTTACCCACTATTTATTTTTTTTCCGACTCTGCGAGTTTTGGTATTTCGGTAAATTTAATGTTTTAAGTTTTAACCGCCCTTCAAAAGAATCGATCTACTACAATTCAAAAAATATTTTATTTTTCCTGATATAAATTTTTTGTTTTAAGTTGTTACGAGCTTTAATACTGGGTGCTCTAATTTATTTGGAGTAGTTTATTTCTGGTGTATTTTTTTTGGTATTAGTGGGTTATTCCATACTGTTTTGGTAAAATGCACCATTACAATTTCGGAATAGCATTTAAAATAGCTTCTCTAACAATAATTGCAATCAACTTCACAAAAGGTAGTCATTGCATCAATACATGTATACCATACAAAACAAGTATCGATTTTAAATAATAACTGCGTTTCTATTTATGTCGGTTATGATATTTGGTTAAATAAGTTTTGAAGATAATTCATTTAGTAAGGATAATTCATCTCATAACATAACTCAAGAAAAGGAATTATCACTAGACAAATTTCATATTCTATAAATTAAAGTAAAAGTAAGCGTATATGGCTCTTAAGTTTCAGATGAATTTTTAAGTATATCAACAGCAACCCGGTGTTTCAACCACTTCATTATGTACCAGTGACTTCTCGTTGCTTGTCTGAAAACATAGTAATGTGTGATCTCTGGATATTTCTTAAGTACTAAAAACACTAGCGAGGAAAACATACTGTTTAGAAAATCAAAAGTTCAATCTATTTCAATAGTATTCCTAAATATAGCTGACTGATGTTAAATGCATTATTCTGAACTATTATTCTCCAGAATATTTTTTTAATTTGAAATTATATTGGATATATATTATCTTATCTTGCCAAAAACGTCTGTCTAAAGATGTCTAACAAGATAAATTTGACACTAAATTTATTAGAACAAATATTCAATCAGAACTGCTCCAATGATTTGTTTTAATATTAAAGGTTTATGTTTTTCCGACTCACTCGAAAATTATTAGAGTATGTCAGTTTTATTTATAATTTATTTTACACTTAACAAATGAATAAAATTGTGTCATCTTAGGATCCCTGCTTCTGAAAGGATAAGGCTCTACTGTATTTCTGGATATTCAAAATTATTGGTATTGTAAAACTTTTAATTCAAATAGAACTTAAATAGTTGTATTAGACATAAAATGAGTTATGACCCAAGATTTACATCTTTCGTACGCTTTATGCCTTATTTAAGTTAGTCTCTCCAATGTCCGCTGACTCTTTCGAGTTAAACTTTCGAATTTAACAACTATCTGTGGCAGTTACATTATTACCAGACATTAAATTAATTGAGAAATGGGCAGTAACTTTCGCAGTGTACAGCGATCGGTAAAATATCGCGACGCGCCATAATAAGAATTAATTGTTTTCCTTTGTGATTTCGCAAGAATGCTGGAAACAATTTACGCGCCATTATTCTATTAAAATAATGGACGTCTGTTCGAAGATAGTAACAGATTACACTCCACGGTCAATATTTATTTCTCTCCGTCTCAAGTAAATAAAATTCGGAGCAGTCGATGTCTTGTGTTTGCCAAAGTTTCCGCTTCCTCTGAGAAGTTATACATTACAAAGAGATACATTCGAAGCGACTTAATAAATTGAGAAGTTGCTGGATGACGGCTAAAGTTTTACCGTACTTTCGATGAAATTGCTCAGCTCGCCTACCCTTTCTTATGCTATCGCAGACCAATATATAACGAAGCCATAAGTTTGAATTATTAATGTTCAATTAAAACAAGTGGAGGATGATAAGTAGAATATATAATCAATATTTAACATTGTATTAATTAATCATTAATTGATTCAGATAGGAAGTAAATTTATATAATATATCACCATTACGTTTGACGAAATTACTAATTTTAATACTCACGACAACATAACAACGAAATAATAAGGTGTAGGAACTAATATAATTGTTAGAATAGGTTATTGTTATTGAATTGTTAGAATATTTCTCCTTTGTTATTTTTAGTCTTTTCTTTTTTTTAAGAATTGTTGCATTTAAGCATTTAAGCCGATTTTGGTTTAGTTCTGCGATAATTCTTTCACT
This sequence comes from Rhynchophorus ferrugineus, assembly GCF_030347505.1. Taxonomy (NCBI): domain Eukaryota; kingdom Metazoa; phylum Arthropoda; class Insecta; order Coleoptera; family Curculionidae; genus Rhynchophorus; species Rhynchophorus ferrugineus. The sequence continues at coordinate 52,582,161 of NW_027472581.1, read as the reverse complement.
TTTAGCTGTTGATGGAAGCCCCCTTGCCATAACTTTGATGTCTCTGGTTTGTTTGTCTTCATGCCATTGCAGTTTCAGCAACCCTATACAATTTATCATTTTTGTGAATGTTGTACGACATTCGGCGTTCAGTTTTATTTGTCCATTGTTTAGTACCGTTGCTTTGAATACTATATAGTTGGACCACAGTGTTTCGTATAGCAAGTCAAAGTCGGTAACATTACTTACGATAATTGGGGTTGGCCTGGGCATTCTAATTTTTTTGTTTTGTTCATTATTTTGTTTTATTTTTAGTTGCTGTGGCGAAGATCCTGGAGAATTATTTGCTTTTCTTTTTTTTTATTTTTAACCGTTATTCAGCCTACTTCTTTCTGCAATTCTTCTTCATCTCTTTCGTATGTAACAAATGGACTGCTTTTGTTACCTTGTTGGTTTATCGTTGTTTTGTCCTTGCCCTCAAAGCTTTGTTTATTTAGTTTTAGCTGGAGGGCATTTATTTGTTTTTGTATATTGGTTAATGCAATTTCAAGACTCTCCCGCGCCGAATTTTCGTTCATCCCACGCATTGTAGAGTGCCTGTTCGTTCTGGGTTCTAGTTGTGTTCTCTACATTCAAAACTGGAATACGTGATATGATGTCGATATTTCCATTTTATCTGTTTTTTGTGCAGTGTTCTCCATATTTTTTATATATTGTTGAAATAATACTGTTATTTCTATGTTTAAAATTATCCTACACCGCACTTTTTCACCAGTCTGTAAAATGTTATTGTTAAACTTTTTTTTAACGCCGCATTTGTGACACAGATGTTGCACTTTTATTTCGTTTCACTGACCGTATCTCCGAACACGTCTTTACTCCGTGAAGGTCAAACGTCGACTTACAGAGGTAGATGATGGAATTTTTTAGGCGCCTCTTCAGAATTCCTAAACCGTATACCACCTAAACCGTGCTGCATCGATCTAGTGTCGAACTGATAATTACAAGGCGCCATGTCCGGTCAGTATCTTAGGTGCTCCTAGGTGGGCGAATGCTATCACTATCGATGGTCTATTCTGGGACAGTACGTTTTAATAAAATTCATAAAAAATTAGTTCAGTTCTCATACATTATATTTCCGTAGACTTCTCCATATGCAAAGCAGGATTTTATGGTTATGTATATACTGCTTCAGTACCGACGTGATTATCTATTTTATTATATCTATTATAGTAACTCATAACTCATAACAGATTCTCTTTCAATCGCTCTCTCAACTCTTTAATTGCCTAGCATACGATGAAATCGCAATATCGAAATTGTTGGAGATGACATTTTGAGTCAACGTAAATGAAAGGAATTTCTCCTCATTTAGCTTTTCCATACACGTCTAGAAACTGCGTGTTTTGTAAGTTCAAGCTGGGTGCAATAAATCTTGAAATTCAATATCTTCGAACATATTTGGGGCAATTTTCCAGGTTCTAAAAATATTTAATGAACGTTCAATAAGCGCTTTCTTTAAATCATATAACAAAATGAATCTGGAAAATATAATTTTGAGCGTCACTTGATTATCGTTTGTATTTATAGAATATCTCAAGTAACGCTAAATCAAAAATTTTCTTATGTAGAGTAACATCAAAATCATTGAATTTAACAGCTATGTTGTTTAATAATTTTCTGGCCGGTCAGATTAAGGTTCGTCGAGAATTTCTAATACTAAAACATCCAAACCAAAATGTATTAGAATTAGCGTGCAGCTATCATAAACCACACATAATTTCCTTTCAGGCTGAGCTGCATTTTCCATTTTCGAAGTAAATACAAAATATGATGAAAATGCCCTGGGTTCACCATATTCAAAGTAAAATTACTTTTGACTGAGCAAACGATTTGCGCTACGTTTATACAGCACCTTTATAATGCGGTGAAGTATATCTTTACGGAATCAGTATTACTAAAAATATACGAGTTTAAAGCCATCTACAAGGATAAATTAAAATAATTTTGTTGTCAACTTTATATGTACATTTTTCCTATCCTATTTTCTACATCATTTATAATTTGCATTTTCACCAAAATATACTAATCAAAATAATGAAATAATGAAAGCAGCTAATAATAATTCTATAATATTCATATGACAAAGTTCCTCATCCTAGAGATAAATCTTACAACATAAACTTTCATTTGTACTACAATACGACTGGATTGGAACCGAATGATGATGGTTCCACTTGTTAGTGGCCATTGCTTTCTCTTAAAATAAAAACGTGGCCGCAGAAAAAGTAGCTTTACTTTCTATACATAACAAAATTATATACCAATTATCAGCTAATTATCAGCAATTATCAATATGAATTAATTTTACACTATAAATTATACTTATAAATTATTGCTGCAAATATTATTAAAATGTGACATTATAGTAAGCTTTACGTATATAAAGATATACAATATCATAACTAAAATAATATTCTTGTCGACAAAAATATAACCATATATTATCCAATAAAGTAAACTCAATAGAACGTAAGGTTAAATAGACATGTTTTTATAATTCACATATATCATATTTTATATCCTCGACTGCGTGCATTTCTCCGGAGGCAACCGACGTTTCGCCAACCCGAAAAATAATACCTCGAAAAATGCCTTCAGCCAACAATGTAAATAAGGCGCAACAATTGTTTACCGGTTCCTTCTTTTCCTTTAATATCCTTCTTCATTCTACCTTGTTTTTATGAATTTTTTTCGCTCTTGCTCGTTCTATTCTTACCATTTGTGCACCCCATCCGTTTCAAAAATGGGTACAAAATGTGGTTAGGAATATGGTTATAAAATATGTTATTTTACCATTTATACGCTTACTTGGAAATCTCTACTTTCAAAAATATTTAATAATATTTTCGTGTTCATTAATATGGTTCCAAATACTTAGTGTATCCATTTTAAATTATGTTAAAGCTACGTCTCTCTTTATTCATATATACTGAAAATAAAGTTCAATCACTTTAATAAGCTTGTGCAAATTCTTAACAATAATACCAAACAAGGTATATAAGCAGTTTATATGTTGACTTATAAGCATATTTTGGGCTAATAATCGTATTTTGTATATAATCTCTGTTATTAGTCTAATGCTTTTTGAAACTTGCCATTATTTTAATTAAAATATAAATAATCTGTTGTAGATAAGAATATATCATATCTGCTGTAAAATTATGTATGTGTACCGTAACATATTAGAAAGAGTCAAGAAAATGTACCAAAAATTTTGTTGTATTTTAGTGCAACTAATTTTCAAGTGACAATAAAAATGTATTATTTTTAACGCTACATAAACAACTTTTAGGGATATATATCTTAGGTACGCCGTTTTATTTATCCATAAAACGCTAAATAATTCATGGGTCGAGATAAATTAAAGGAGCATTAATCAACTCTTCCCACCAATAGTAGGGATCTCTTTCTAAAAGTAAAGTAAGAATATCCGTAGAAAGGTAGAAATCAAAATATGGTATGAATGGTATAAAAGTAAATCTGCCATGTCAACATTAAACAGCGCATGGAACAATCATGATTTATCACAGAAATTGGCACCTCCGTCAATATGGAACTTTGTAAGACATTTCCTGATAGTGAGATGCTCATGTGCGAGTTATGGACAAAATAAAATAATTAAAGCATTTGGTAAAACCGATGAAGTTAATAGTCACATTCTATTTATTTACAGTTGGCGATTGAAGAGAGTATTGCCAGTATGGAAAAGTGGTGATAATTATAATATAATAATTATACCAATGAAAGTTCAAAGAGATCGTAAAGAAACAAGCTGAGGTAAGCAGGTATGCTCAGACCAAATGGTGTGAGTCTTAAACGATTCATCAGTATTCGAGTTGGTGTTCCTCAAAGAGATGTCATCTCTCTACTACTTTTCAACCGAGTAGTATATGTAGTTATACGAAAAGTACTTAATAAGATACTTGGTACATATTCAGTTAAATTATGGTTCTTCATTATTTTCGATTACATTAAAGTACAAGTAATAAGCCATGCCGCAGAGTACACAGATGAGGAACAAATCTAGTCACAGATTACAATGATTTGGATATGCCTGTCTAATGAAGGATCGATCAGCTTTAGTTTTATCTGATTAGTTTAAATCAGTGGTAGCAAAAGTGTTTTTCGAATGTCTTAGGAGTATTCACTTCAGAAGGCAGAATACCTCTGGAATAAGTATTTTCCTCTCTTAATCATAGTGACTCGCAGCAACTTGTTTATCTTCAGTGAGTCTTACTAGGTGTTTGTGTATAAATTATGCATCCTAAAACGACACTTATTGAGAAAAATTGGTACAATATAATAGGTCAATTAAAAATCCCCGGCCTGACACATAGATGGTGCTACTAGAAATAAATCTGTAGTTATGTTCGTCGGGTCCGTCAGTTGGTCGAAATGTGTGGCTGCCATTGGGATTGTTTGTCCGAACACTCACTACTATTTTTGAAAGGAATTTGCACGAGAACTAAAAACACTGGTTGAATCAAACTTGTTTATTTTAACTTATGATTGATACATGTGATCGACGGGATAATTGACAGGATATTAGGTTGGGTAGATGAAGTACGGTAGCGCTGTGGAAGTGGTACTGTTAGAAGGGGATGGAGAAAAGAAAAGAGAGCGAGGCGTTTTATTTTTCCTTTACTAGAATGACAAGCTAGAATCAAATGGTCTTCGGCTGATGTCGCTTCTGGTTCGGGATATGATTGCTTTGCAGGCGACAGATACCCTGAATTACGACTTGAAATGAGCATGTTTAATGCCTGATTCAAGGTGCGTATTGACGTTCCTCATAAACCATGGGGCTCTGAGTAATGCACGGACTTTTTTGGATTGGAACACTTGGAGTAGTTCAAGTTGTCTCTCCGAGATATACCTGTACCACACCTGTGCTCCATTGAAGCAGATTGGACGGACTAGCATTTTATACAAAGTCGCTTTCTGTGGGATTGGGAGTTAGCTTTTTCTGTAGAGTAGTGGAAACAATAGGCTGTACACGCCATTTCCTTTGCAAATCGCGTGCTGGATTTGTGCAGACCATTGGAATCTGCGATCGAACTGGAGACCGAGGTATGAAAGTTTCCGGAGCCATGGAATAAAAGAGCGATGAGATGAAAGAGCGAGACGTCGTCGTGATGGCCTTTTTTAGCCTGGAACCGCATGGCACCAATCCACCGGCGTTGCCAACCTTTGAACTTGTTGTTGGTGAATGCATGGTGGCCTAAAGGGTGGTGGCAGTCGCCACAAATATTTATGTTTTTTAGTTAGCCCTAACCCTCAAAAGATGCATGTATAAGTTTGACAGCTGTCGGATTATTAGTTTCTGAATTATAGCATTTTCAGTGAAGCAACTTTTGTTATTGTGAAAATATGGATAAAAAGGAATTTCGCGAATTAAAAAAAATTCAGTTGGCAGTAAAAACTTAGCATGATGCCGAGTTTCTAGACACTGCTCTAGGAAAATCAATCATCAAGTGTACTATAGGTGTGCTAAGTTTAGACGTGGTGAAATGAGCACCGAAGACGGTGAACGCAGTGGACGCCCAAAACAGGCTGTTACCGACGAAAACATAAAAAAAATCCACAAAATGATTTCCAATGGCCGTAAATTAAAATTGAATAAAATAGCAGACACCTTAAAGATATCAACTGAGCGTGTACATCATATCATATCAAAGCTCTGTAGAAAGTGGGTGCCGCGCGAACTCGCTTTTAACCAAAAACAACGCCGAGTTGATGATTCGGAGCAGTGTTTGAAGATGATGAAATGTAACAATGGATGAAACATGGCCCCATCATTTCACTCCGAAATCCAATCGACAGTCATCCGACTGGACGCACACGATGAACCCGCTCCAAAATCTGGGAAAACGCAACAGTTTGCTGTCAAGGTTATGACGTCTGTATTTTGGTATGCGCATGGAATAATTTTTATTAACTCCCTTTAAAAGGAAGGACCATCAACAGCGAAAATTACATAGCGTTATTGAACCGTTTGAGGGACGAAATCGCTGAAAAACGGCCGCATTAAAAAAAAATAAAGGGCTGCTTCACCAAGACAATGCACCGTGTTTTTGCCATCCTCAGTGAAAACGATAGCGAAAATCCATGAATTGGGCTTCGAATTGCTTCCTCATTCACCGTATTCTCCAGATCTGGACCCTAGCGACTATTTCCTGTTCTCAGATCTCAAAAGAATGCTCGCTGGGAAGAGATTTTCGTCGAACAAAGAGGTGATAGCCGAAACTGAGGCCTATTTTGAAGGAAACGACAATCAAAGGTATCACCCTTGAGGGAATTATGTTGAATAAAAAAACTAATTTTGCCAAAAAAATGTGCTTTACTATGGTAGGCTCTGGACTAATTTCTATTATTTCCTGTAACTGCTTCCCATCTTTCTGGCAACATAGCTATAGTGTATCGCAAGAACGATCTTTGTTCGGCAGGGATCCAATCATGTTCTTCAACATATAGGATCATTTGCAAGTCATGCCGGAAGCTGTTATCAGAAAGCCTTATGGCTGGTTGCGCTAGAACCTCTAATTTCATAATAAATAACATTATATGGTTCACTACTTTAATAGCCCCAGTCACTAAGAAAACCAACAAGTTGGCGTGCACATCTTTACTAGCACATTGCAATGCATGGGTAAGGGTTGTTGAATATATGAAGAAAAATTTTGCGTTTGATATTCGATATTGCTATAGACATTTGCATATTAAAATTCGCAGTTTATTTCGATGTTAGCAATGCTTTATCGCCATGAAAATTTCGATTCGGTGTCGACGTGGATGGACTGGATCTCCTGGATTAATCCATGACTAACTAATCCATGAATAAAGTTACGCTGGAAACTATCACGAAGTAAATCGACTTATCTTATCGTTAGGCTTGATATACTATCGAGGTTATATACTATACGTTTTGCAACTCATTGTCTTCAAGCTTCTTTGGTCTTCCAAGTCGATTTTTATAATGCCTATTTTAAATCGTCGAAACCACAACCGCTAACTGATATATAACTGAGCATTATTATCATAAGCTTCTCTTCGGAAAAATATTTATTCAAATTAAACAACAAAAGCAACGAATGTCGGACATGCAATTTTGATCGTTGCATAATCAGCGTCTGTATACACCGAATAATTCAATAATACTAAAGGTAACGCTTTTAATTTATGTACAGGAATCTCAAAAGCACCAAATCTAACAGTTCTCTACATTGATACTTTGTATTTTGACCAATAAATATAGCTGACTAAACCCAAGCAAGCCTCTAATAATACGAGCCATTATAAATAAATTGTCTCTTCTAAAATGTTCTTCAAATTAAGCAAATAGAAATTCCTCGCAGCTTGACCCAACTACTGAAATCGCTAGTATCATACTTATTTATATGACGATATTAATTTTAAAAAAATACTTAAATGGTGTCGTCGTCTCTAGTTAAACTCAAGAAACTTGGTTCTTCATATAAGAGAAACAGAATTATTCTAATTGTAACAATTAATCATTTTTGTTATATATCACTATGTTTCACTGAGTAGTTTGATCTTTCGTAAATTCGTAACACTTATTTCTGAACTATTTTATTGAATAGTGAGGAACCCTACTCTAATGATAATTATTAAAAATGTTAATATACAAATATTGTACATAACATATGTTCATTGTCGAAAATTAGTCATGCATTATCATTTACATCATTTATATCCCGTGTAAATCCCCACATTCGCGAGTTTGTTATTAGGGACCATATTGTTAGGTTGTCAAGTATCTCGGCCTGATGTTCGAAAAATGATGTGTGTCCCTCATCCCCTCAGTTCGGTGCGTTTTCCAGATGAAACTTTTCCCAAGTTTCGAAGCACGTACCCTGTTTAAAAATTAACGTGGAAGTAATGGAAAGCGGCTAATTTTCCGCATTTTCGTTCAAACGCAAAAGGGGCACGACGTAATATTTATACTGACCGCTCTTCGGTCTAACTGGCGGTTACGTGAACCGCCGAGGTAGAAGCAACAAATCACCGGCGAAAACCGCTGTTTCCGAATAAAGACCCATAATAAATTCACGGTGCCAAGTTTATGTGAGTTTTCGCGTTATTTTTTTCGATTGGCCGGCATAAATATTCGCTCTTCATTTGGCCTGATTTAGTCCGTGGTAATAGTCGAATAAATCTTGGGCCGATAAAACTTTTAGGAACGGACTGGCCCCGTTTATGACGGGATAAGAAGTGATTTATTATAATAAGAGTATTATGAATGAGTCCTTAAAAATATGGGTTTCAAATGGACCAATCGAAAGTCGTTAGTCATTTTCAATTCATTTCTATCCAACTTTAATTTATAAACGTCTATACAGTTGTGCTTATGCTATATGTTTACTAATTTATTAATTTTCTGCATGATAATGTCTTTATCTAGTGGAATATAAAGAATGTCAGGAAAACATATCATTAAAGCAAGAAACGTAAAATTTCATTTCGTTTCTTACAAAAATGAAGGTAATTTTCAAATAACAGTAAGAAACATTGTGTTATAATTGAAAATGTATTGGCAAAAGTTAAGACAATAAGCTACTTAATTATACTCTCCATATAATTAAGCTAAGGTTAACAAAGAGTGTCAAAAGACGCCAATATCGTCTAGAACACTGTTCTAAATATTATGACATATTAAAATATATACACACTATCTGAATAACAGTCACTCACCTTTTTTAAATTACAATTAATTAAATTTAATATCCATTAAGTTTCAATACTCAATAAAGCATTGATCAATCTAAATTACTCCACCACCCAATATTATAATAAAACTATAATAAGTAAAATTAATTTGAAAACCTGAACAACTTCAAAGCATCAATTATATGTATACATGATTTTTATTTACTTTTATGTTATAAACATAAACATGGAATAATAAATGAACATAACACATGTTTGAATATTAAAAGAGGGAATATATATAAATAAAACAAAATTTCATTTTAGTTTCTTAGAAAAATGAAACTTATAAAGAACAGTAAGAAACATTGTTTCATAGTTGGAAACAGGCAAAAGTTAAAACAATAAGATGCTTAAACATACTCTTCATATAATTATAAGCTAAGATTGTCATATTTATGTACATACATTTTCCTAATAAATTAATATTTAAAATAATGTATGCGGATGTGATAATCAAAATTTCAACAATTTCGTTATGTTAAAGTTAATTATAAAAGCAAGAATAATTGACAAATTTTGTTTTCGGCTCTACGCTTTGATATAATATTTTTTAGGACATGTAGTTTCTATTTCTACTTTTGTATTACAATTTTGAGGAAATTTAGTGTTACGAAATTGTATGGTAAAAATATTTTTTAAATGTAAAAAGACCTCAAGTTCAATATTGGAACCAGCAGAATAAGCAACTTCCACATAGGGTAATATTCGATATATTTTTTTGTAAAATATCGATATTTTTTGCCCGATATACCGGTCGCATTATATAACATACTTACTAGTTACATAAAGTAGATTTTCTATATAGTTTAACTATATAGAAAAACCATATACCAGAAAGGTGAACTTGCTTCTTTATTTCATCAAACCTATTGCGTGACATTGCCTATGAGAGCCTTTATCTTCATCTAAACTCCAGTGAAATTTTGCCTGAAGGTAAAAGTGATAACCAGAGAATATAAGGATACCAATAAAGTTCTTCCAGTCAGTACATGATATAGCAAACGTGTGGTTGTTTTAACATTGAGTATATTTGATTGAAAACTCTACTATTTCATTCAGAATTGGCTTGTCTAAGAAAAGTTTAAACATTTGTATTGGTGTTGAATTCCCAAACTTAGTTTTTATTTCTTCGGTACAATTGACTGCATAGTTATTACAAGACTCAGTATTCCACATATATAGCCTTCAGGAATATACACACAAAAGTTGAAATACATATATATTTTTATACCCGAAATAAATTATTGAAAAATATTGAATTCAATAAAAAAAAAAGATTTTCAGTGACTTTTTTTCGAAGTGTTCGACTAATTGTGAAAGAGAGCTTGTGAATTCCTTTTAACACATGCATGACGACTTTTGTTTAATAAGTTCACTTTGACTGCATTTTGTGAAGTTAGACTATGTGTTGCGTATACGCAACACTAGGAAGAAATGGGTTAAAAGCAAAAACTTTTAATTTATGTCAAAACTGTCTTGTTTTACTGGATATAAGTGGTAATTTATTGAATTAAAAACACAAACGACACTACTGGTAAATCCTATTCTAATTTAGTCTAGACCCTTTAATTGTGATAAGTAATTTTATTTAATCTACTCTGAATAAAGTTCTTGTACTACAATAACTAAATTATTCTCTAAATATTTAATAATAAAAATGTGATATAACGTATACAGAATTATAGAAACAAAGTAACAGATCTATTATGTGTAGAATCAACCTAAAACTTTTCAGACATTCTGCAAAATAATTACATAATGAAAACCTAAATGTTGATCAACGTAAAACATAACAAATTATCAAAATCAAAATAAATTAAACTCAATTATTTTAAATTTACTTCAGCCTTAAGGGAACAAATGGGTCCAAATATATTTTCGGTGTCAAAAAGTTTGCGATGAAAAAAACGAACAGAAGAAGCTATTCAGCCCAAATATTGATGGGGCCTCTTCGCGTCCCCATTATTATTCCCGAACCGTAGAATAATAACGAACGACAGACGAAAAAAACGCCTACAAAACCGTAATGCATTTCCATTAAGCAGATAAATAGCCGGCATCGATGCCTCTCGCTCGATTAAGAAGACCGATGATTGAATTTCTCTATCTGTAATGTTTTCTCTCATTCGAGGGAGTCTCAAAACATCCGTTAAAGAACCGGGAACCTATAGAGGCTCTTCGATAAGATCTGAAAGAGGAGGTATCGGGACGAAGACTGAAAACGTAATAAAATGCGACAACACGAGGTTTTCTAAGCGTTCGAAGTCAACTGATCAAAGTCATTTTTGATGGAAAATATATGGCGTAATGGATATATAATAGCTTTTAGAATACATCTAAAAGTTAATTAATAAACTGAAATAGATTTTTCAATATCTGATGTGACTGTAATTTACTTCAAAGACTGTTCATTTTGATGGATTTAAAATATACACATATCTTTTCTAATATATAATGATCATGAAAGATGGTATATTCTGACCGACCTTTACAAATACATTCCATTCAAAACCTTGTTTTTATTATCGATTAATCTACTAAACTTTAGAAATAAATAAGGAACACATTTTTGTCATATCCTAAGACAGATATTATATGAGAGGACTCCTAGACCAAATATAGTTTACAAGCAATAGTGTGGCTCTATAACACTACAATATTCCATCATCCATACACAGTATTTATTATATATTGATAACATCACATGCAAGTCTTAAAATATAGTACGTTTGATGATAATGATACCCAAAAATGAGTCCAGGAATTCCCTAAAGACATCCTGTTATCATTAACACATGTAATTTTCAGACATATTGATAAATATTGCTTTATATTTCACTTTAAAATTTTGAATATCAAAAACTGTGTTAAGCCAAATGAAGTCAAAGCAGGCCACGATCCTGACTCAGAATTAAAAGCTGAAGCTTGGTGTAAGAATATTTTAGAACCGAAGCATATTCGGAGAACCTAATATACTAGCTTTGCGTTTACTGTCAAGTTAACAAATAATGAAATTAATACTATTATTTTAATATTCGGCAATTCTCACTGTTATATAATCGCAGTTTTGGGGCGTGTAATGTATTTTTTTGGTGTTTATATTCATATTAACATATGATTTTTAAAAACTCCAAATAACTATAAACTCTTCCATATATATATATATATATTCTACCATATATATATTATATACTCTTCCATATATATATTATATTATATTCAAAGGAAATATATCTGAGTAGATACTTAATTACAGACGAAGAGAAGCTAGCGAAAATTATCAGTATATCTGTTTTAATATAACATTTTCCAACTCGCGTTTACAACAGCTAAGTTATAATGGTATCAAACAAAGCAAGGGGTTACCAATATAATCATGAATCTGATATGTTTTCCTATTTTTAATAATTTTTATTTTCATACAACAAATTATTTCTATTTTAATACTTGAATCATTATAATATATACAAGAGTATATATATCTATTGTACTCAAATTTCATTTGATTCATTTCAAAACTATATCTGTAATTATATTAAAAAAAGCTGGCTAAAAATCAAAAAGTGTAATAAATATTCTCAGTCAATTACAAAATCAGGCCAGTAACATGTCTGGGTAAGATTAGATGTCTTCTGGGATATTTTCTAATTTGATGTCTGGATAGTTGGGTAGTTTTAATAGCCGAGTGCTATGGTTTCGATCACACATTAAGCACTAATTCCAAACTATTCCAGTCATTCATTCTAGCTGATAAAAAGAGGCCCTAAGATACAGTAATTAAAATATATATCTAAATATTAAATAGCACACTTTCAAGTTCATGTAGTTTATAATTTTGATCTCAAATATATATTTAATTTTCTACATACTATTTAGTATTCGCATATTTATATTAAATTTTTTGGGTATACAGATTACACTATTGTTGAAAATTTTATGAACGAATGAAAACTGTTTGGTCATATTAATATTTTTTTAGTTGTTTACTCACAGCTATTATTTTTTGGATGTATGCCTATTGATAAGTATATTGGTATTTATATTTATCAATTTTTAACTCCATATAGTAAATAATTCTTGCATAATTATCAAAATTAATTAATTAATTAATTATTGTGGAATGTGTGAAACATATATTAATATTCATTACATATTACATTAGTTACATATATATTACATCCATTTCCTAATGGTATTTACCCAACTCCTATATTCACCACATATAATTTTTATTAGTACTTAAAGAATGTTAGATAAATACCAACGGATGAAACGATACCTTATCGTCATAATGAATAATTCACAAAAGTTTTATATGAAAAAAAGCACAAAGACTCTCACCTACATCCGAGACGTTTATGACAAGATAATTTGAAAAAACTCCCCTACCTCTGCCATCCATCGTCGAAACTCCGAAACGGCTCATGTAAAAGTTGGTCTGAAGCCGATGTCGCACAATAAACTCATCGCGAGCAACTTTCATAAATCCCATTCGGGCCCTTTATTGTCGTATTACGGCTCAAATGAGGTGCCCATTCACGCAAGATATAATTCCCGTTTTCGAGTTGAATCGAGCTATTTTTTCGCGCACAATGGAAATACACGAAGCGCAAACGTTATCTTTTCCTCTTTTCGTTTGTTGTCGCCTAGTCGGACGATGAAGTCCATTGAAAAACATAAGACGCGCGAACGTGCTCCTTACTATTCGATATTTCACCCTTGTCACATTTTTTGTTCAGCATTTAATGATAATTGCATTAACAATAATTGTTCAAGTAACTATAAGCTTAAGAAAATGTATATCACTCTTAAATTATCGAATACGCATGTTAATTGTTTGAAATGCATGCATGTAGTACAATATGAACTATTTTCGAATAAATGTCTCATTTTCATTAAGAATAGGTACATACATTTATTGCATATATTTATGCTCTATTGATTGTAATAGTTATAGTCTTGTACAATTATGCATAAATGGTTATATTGGAGATGCAATATCTATTTCTGTAAATATTAGGCACTTAAATAGATATTGAAATACAAAATTTAAATTGACTATGCGTATATGTCATATAAGATAAAACATTTAAAACATAAAAATTGTATCTATGTAAATTTAGTAATAGGTTTCCTTAATAAGAACCTTACCTATAGGGTTCTATTATTTGCTGTTAAATAATTATTAATTCCTAAATAAGAATATGGTACGTATTAAAACACTAAACAAAAGTTTCGAACTTATAGCAGAGAATTCACTTAAAAGTATAGGTAAGAGTACAAAAGATTATAAAAGACCAAATTTTTTCGAAAACATTTTCAGTATAACGTTATTATCTCTCAATACCTATCATCTTCTTTATAGTTACTTTAATGCTTAAGTAAATGTGCTTCATTTAGTCACAGTGATGCCTTAAACATGAAAAGCGTATGTCCTCTGGTCCGCCCTTTAACAAATTTTGTTCATATATGAGTGCGATGGTCATATTTTAAATACATAGATATCTGATAAACAATAAAAATAATTCATTTCAAAAATTTGTGATAACCAACGCATTATTCTAACAGCAATCTAATAAATAAATTTTACATTTATATCTACATTTACCCGATATATTTTGCATTAGTTTTCTTGCTTCTAGCATTTTTAAAATTCTTTGGCATTAAGTTAGTATGAATCCGTATTTATATTATATTTACTATTGTTTATGTATAGACTATATTTATTTCTTAGTTACATGCTGCAAATACTGCTACGATTATTTCCATTTTCTACTTAGAATGAGACATCTTGCAGATGCCAGTGGGGATAAAAAATCAGAGTATTTTTATTTAACGCGTGGACAGTCGTTGCGTAATTTAGTAAATATAAATTTTTTCTTTCAACTTAATTGAGTGTTAAAAACGCATAACAAATGCAGCTATCCATCTATCAGTGGACCTAAAATGTAGTGAATACGTCTTTACGTGACCAGACAAAAAGGCTGCATCTGATTTTTATTAGTGTTTTAAAATTATTTTACAACAGTCCTTTAGAAATTCATTTATAGTATTTTTGCTCAAAAACTAGTGCAAGAAATAACGTAAGTGAAAAATGAAGTGCGTGAAATAAACAATGTATTTATTTTATTTTTTTATCCTCGACAGCGATTCAACCAAATCACCTGCACACTTTGGTATAAGATTAAAACAATCAGCAATCACGCAAACTCCACCATCAGAATGGACTACAGTCATTAACAAAATACGATTGAGAAGCCCAGAAGAAGAAATCGCGAGGAAACAAACAAGAATCAGTGACTATTAGTTACAGAAACTAATAGAGACAAAAAACAGCTTTAGCAACCTGTCTGAAGAAACTGAAGAGAATATACAAACAAGCCCTGAAAAAGTTGTTCCCCAACCACCACCAATAATAGTCTATCAAAATTCTCACTGCTGCGATAACAGACTTCATGAAGTATCAAAAGACGGCCCCACAGCCACTACCGATACAAGTTACCACAAGACCAACCCAGCCTGCGCAGGTAAGTAGCCAGGCCACTAAACAAACCTTAACGTCCACAGCAAAAACAGTGCCAACCGTTTCGGCAACTGTTTCTCAAACTCCCCCAAAGGAAAAAATTCCGCCTATAGCGCTCCGTGACAAGAAGAGGTTCGTGGAGCTCATTAGAATTACTAAGGCACAATCAATAGATATTATAACCCGAAATAAAAAGCAGGGCATTTTCTTATCCGTCGCCACAAGCGACGATTACCGAAAACTCACTACCCTGCTCGAGGAAAGGAATTACCCTTACTATTCCTTCTGTCATCCGGAGGAGAGGGCATTCCGTATAATAATAAGAAACATTTCAGAATCACTCTGCATTGCCGAGCGCGCCCCCCAAAAATTAGCCAGCGCCACCCAGCCTGCTCCATTTCAAACTCCTGCTCCAACCAATACACCGGACTTTAACTCCTCAATGTAGGCGTTTACTGACCCGTAGGCTTTCCTGCAAGTGATCGCCCTGACTCACCAACTTGCTCGTCTTTTTCCAAATGTCGCCGCCTAAGCGGCAAATTTATCTGTTTCTTTAACTTCCAGCAGCCGTTTAATTCTTTGAAATGGTTGTTTCGAAATCTCTTATACTGAAGACATGGAATGCAAACAGCTTACGCGGAAAGCAAGCAGAATTGGAAGACGTCATGATATTCTATGACGTCGACATCGTTGTCATTCAGGAAACTTTCCTAAAATCTTCGCATCGTCTCTCTTTCGAACACTTTTTTGTCTACAGAAACGATAGAATTCCGGGTCGAGGCGGTGGAACCGCCATTATCGTCAGAAAAGGAGTCAAACACGAGCTCCTTCCATCGTTATCAGTAAACAACTTCGAAACAACCTCCATTAAAATCGATATCCAAGAACGTCCATTCGTGATTACATTCCTGTACAGGAAATCTTCTGCATTCAACTATGCCGAATACCGATCACTCGTCGAAGGAAAATTTCCAAAAATAATAGATGGCGATTTCAACGCCCACCACCCCATCTGGGGGTGTTCCAGAGCGAATCCCGCAGGCAACGCCATCGTAGCTCTAATTGCAGATCTGGGCTACGGTCTTGCCCTGCCAGATGAACCCACCCTAGTACAGTACCTCATGGCGCAGCAAGAATCTTTGATTTGTTTATTCTTCAAGACGTAAATCGCCATTCCGAAGTTCGACTCCTAGATGGACTAGACTCTGATCATCGTCTGGTCCTTCTCAAACTCGGAAACTGCGCCACCACTCAAGTCCCACTAACAAGATTCAAGAAAAAGACCGACTGGAAAAACTATCAGTTTATTCTCCTGAAATCCGATCCAAATCCGAAAATTAACACACCAGAACAGCTCGAGGAAGCCGTACTCAAGCTAACTCGTGATATTCAGTCTGCTCACGAATCTGCCACAGACAAAATTTCATCACAGCCCCAGACGGGGAAAAACAACCTTCCCGCTTCTCTTAACGCTTCAACGTGAAACTGGCATCAAAAACGGTTTATGCAGATTAGCTCGATTCACCCTTGATGCTGCAGAGAAGAGGGAGGCGAACAGAGCAAGCAAGGGAGTAAGGGCGGCCGTCTCGATTTGGCGATTAATGAAATTTTTTTTATAACATCTTTGTTAGATACGCTTAGTACAATCTTAATTTGCAATTAATTTATTACTACTTTTCCTATGTACTTGGATTAATTAACAAGCAAGACGAGTGCGAGACAATACATCAGAATATATTCCTCAATTATAAAATTACAATTATTTATTAATTATTAACTTATAGCTATAGTTTATATTAATAATACACATTAAATGTTCACACAAGTTCGTATGGTTTTGTTCGTTTCAATCTCCTGACATCCTGCACGCTGTCCAGCAGTTGTATTGCTTCCACGTTAGTATGATTTAGTAATCTTCTTTCGTGTTTCAAGGCGAAATCCTGCACAACTTTGCAAATCAATTTGATTTCCAGGTCATCGTGCAGTTCTTCATTGGTTATATAGCGATAGGCATTGGTAATCAATCAAAGAACCTTGTTTTGACAGCGCTGTATGACTAACTGATTTTTAATTGAATTTCTAGTGCAACCCCATATTTGCACTCCATAGGTCCAAATTGGCTTTATAATTGTATTATAGATCAACCTCTTTGATTTTAGATCAAGTTGAGAGTATCTTCCGACTAACCAGTATAGTTGTTTTATTTTGGTTCTAATGTGTTTTGCTTTTTGTCTAACGTGATGCTTCAAATTTAATCTACGATCAAGAGGAATTCCAAGGCATTTTGCTGATTCTGCTTGAGGAATCGGGCATCCATTGGGTGATATAATTAAGTTTTTATTATTTCACCTTAATGCAAAATTAACGTGGACAGATTTGGAGCTATTAAGTTAAATTTTCCAATATTTTGTCCATTTGTAGATTTTATTGACTGCCACTTGCACTTTTTCTATTGCCCTAGGCAGAGATATATCTTTTGCCATAATAACTGTGTCATCACCAAAGGTTCCAACAAGTGTTTCTTTTGTTGTTGGAAAGTCAGCAGTGTAGAACAGATACAGGAGAGGTCCTAAGACGCTACCTTGAGGAACTCCAGCCGAGATATTTTTAAATGTCGAGAACGCCATTTCATGCGATACTCTAAATTTTCTTCCGAATAAATATGACTACAGCAATTGACAATAGTTACGCGGTAACAATTTGCTCATCTTACAGATTAATCCCAAATGCCAAACCCGATCAAAAGCTTGTGAGACATCCAGGAATATTGCAGGGCAGTATTTGTTTTCTTCAAACGCTCTTTCAATCGCGTCAGTTACTCTGTGCACTTGATCGATTGTTGAATGGTGATCTCGAAAACCAGACTGGAAATATGGTATTGTTAAAAAATGTTTAACATGTTCAAATATCAGTTCCTCAAATAGCTTTGATATTGCAGGTAGTAGCGAAATAGGTCTGTAAGATTCGACTTGTTTTGCAGGTTTGTCAGGTTTTTTGAGCATAATTATTTGTGTAACTTTAAAGCATTCCGGGACATGCTTCAGCCTTAAACAGGTATTAAATATATATGTCAACATGATGATTGCTTTTCGTGGCAGTTCTTTCAATAATCCAGGTGAAATGTCATATATACCAGGTGCCTTTTTAGGATTGAGGTCATCAATTTCAGTGGCAACTTCCAGTGGAGAAATTAGATTTAGATCTACATCGGGTGGCGGATCTATACCGCGAGCAATGAAATGGAACTCATTTCTCGCGGACCAAAGACTGGAAGGCCCCCTTCATTCTGGCGTGTCTCCAAATGCCTCGTGGGGAAGACGCACAATGTCATCCCCCCTTAAGTCGGTGGTTACAGAAAATTTCGCAGTCACTGACCAAGAAAAAATCGAGCTCCTTGCAGAGACCTACGAAGCTCAATTGAAATGCCTCCCACATGCAGAGAACACTAAAGCTAAAGACAGTGACACTGTCATCAACGAATCCAACTCCATCAAAAGACCAGTAGCCCCAGCCTTTCTTCTCAACCATTTCGTATCTTCAAAGTCTCTACAGACTATGATCGGCAAACTTCAAACCAAAAAATCTCCAGGTTTCGATGGAATATCGATTAGCCAGTTAAAAAAAAACTCCTGCATAAGCAGCTCGCAGAACTGGGAAACATCATTAACTCCATCATGAGGCTGCAACATTTCCCGGCGTCTTGGAAACCAGCCTTCTCAGCGCCATTTCGAAGCTTGCCGAGAGGGCAATACTCTACGCTCTCAACTCTTTCACAAAGGAAAACAACATCATTCCAGATGAACAATGCGGCTTTCGTGCTCACCACTCATCCGTCCATCAATCTACCCGTCTGGCCGCACACATCCATCACGCTCTTGATCAACGTAAAAAGCTTGGAACAGTTCCTCTGGACCTAACCAAAGCCTTCGACAAGGTCTAGTACGACGGATTGATCGCAAGGTGCCTGCGATTAGACCTCCCAGAAGACCTAACCGCTCTCATCAAGTCCTATCTCTCGGACAGATCTTTCCAGGTGAAGATCAGGGAATCACTTTCCAGTCGTAAACAAATCGATGCTGGCGTACCTCAAGGTTCTCCGCTGGTCCCAGCCTTATTTAACCTCTTTATTTCAGATCTGCCGAGAAAAGAACACATTGATATCGCGTTTTACGCTGACGATACTGTTTTCTTCACGGCCGCCAGGTTCGAAATTACAATTCACGAACGTTTACAAAAGCAGCTCGATCATGCGGTCAAATGGTTCAAATTCTGGAGGTTGCAAATCAACCCTCTGAAAACCCAGGCCATCATTTTCCAAAAGAAGCGTTACGCACTGCGCGTCTCGCAACCTAAGATCGACACCGCAATAATTCCATGGCTGGATAACGTCACGTACCTAGGTCTTCACTTTGACCGGCGGTTCGGTTGGCATTCCCAAATCCAGAAAACAATCCGAAAAGGTTCGGGGATAGCAAACCTGCTATCTTCTCTGATCTGCCATTTTAGCAGACTTCCCATCTATATCAAATGCTTATTTTACAAGATGTTAATTCGGTCCGTACTCCTCTACGGATCTAATCTCTACTTCAAGTTTGGTACACCCGACCAGGTCCAACGGCTTCAAGTTTTCCAAAATAAGCTCCTCAGGAGAATATTAAATGCTCCATGGTTTGTCAGAAATAATCAAATTCATAGGAAAACTGACACTCCAGAAACCAAGCCCTTCATATCTCAATCATTTCACAAACAGCTCAAGTTCTTCTGAAAACGCGCTTGTTCGCGAGCTGGTCGTCATGCTGGGAGCTTAGCACCACGTCACCGCTAAACTCCCCCCCTTTTCCAGGCTGAAACGGCCTCACTCGTCGCTACAATCATAACTTTTGCCCCCATACAAGAGTATCCAGTTGTGTGTTGACTCAGGTTCGCGAATCAATAGAATCGCCGGGCCCTCGTGCCCAGTAACGGCTGCCCGGTCAGCGGTTGCCATATCCTCAAATTTAATGCAGTAGCAGTAGCGATCCACAGGGGTCAACTGTGAGGCGGTTTCGGTTTAGTGTATTGGTAAGCCCAGAGGCAGTTCCACATAACCCGGCCCAACTTGTCACTCCATGGCAAGTCTCCGCGACCAGGTATGCGTCATGCATTCCACCGCCTTGGTTTACGGCCAGAACAAAAAAAAAGGAAAATAAAATTACTAGCTTTCTAGATTCGCCATTTCAAATGGATTTATTGCACGAGAATGTAACTGTCAAAAAAGTTAAACAATAAATAATGAGAGATTAATATTAAAAAAGCTCCTGGTTATCACTTTAAATTAAAATTTTAAAAGATGTATCAGAAAAGGGCATAAAATTATTAACATTTATATTTAATGCTATGCTAGGAATTAATTACTTCCCTAGTATCTGGAAAGTAGCTAAAATATTAATGATTCTTAAACCAGGAAAAATACCAGAAGATGTGACCTCCTACCGACCTATAAGTTTATTACCGATAATCTCGAAGGTTTTCGAAAAATTATAGATAAAGAAGCCAAACTATATAATAGAAGAAAGAAAAATTATTCCGGAACATCAGTTTGGTTTTCGCAGTAAGCATGAGACTATAGAACAAGTGCATAGACTTGTAAACAAAATAAACACTGACCTAAATGGCAAAAGATATGGTTCGGCTACTTTTCTAGACATATATCAGGCTTTTAATAAAGTATAGCATACGGGCATGCAGGATAAACTAAAGAAACTTCTCCCTCATCCGGACTATCAGTTACTAAAATCGTATCTCACTGATAGACATTTCATTGTAAATCAAGGCGATGAACATACCGAATTAAATCCCATATATTCAGGACTTCCGCAAGTTAGTGTACTGCTTCCAGAACTGTTTCTTCTGTATAGGGTTGATCTGCTCACGACAAAAATAACTACTGTAGCATCATATATAGATGACACAGCAATCGTAGCATCCCATGAAGATCCAGTTACAGCATCAATAAACCTAAAACCCACCTGGAGCAAATACAATTGTGGTTGAAGACATGGCATATTAAAGCCAATGAAACAAAATCCACGCATATAACGTTTACCCTAGGCGGAAGAAAATGTCCACCAGTGAATGTCAATCATCGTCAACTCCCCCAAGCAGAACAAGATATTTAACATTATCTTGGTATGCACTTAGATCGGCGCCTAACCTGGAAGAAGCACATACTCTCGAAACGGAAACAACTTGAACTCAAATTATATCAAATGTATTGGCTCATTGGGTGCAAATCCAAGTTATCATTAGATAACAAGTTATTACTGTGTGAGTCAATACTCAAGACCATTTGGGTATATGGAATCCAACTATGGGGTACCGCTAGCAAATCTAATATATCCATCATTCAACGGTTCCAACATAAGGTGTTGCGTGCCATTGTTGATGCTCCGTACTATATTTCAAATAAAGTGATACAACGCAATATTCCTCTAGAACCTATAACGAGTGTTTGTGTGAAGTATTTCGAAAGAGTGTCATTGCATCCCAATGTACTCGCTAATCAGCTAAAAAAGGCGACGTGATAGTGAAGTACGTAGACTAAAACGTTTAACACCACCTGATTTGATTACTGGACATATGTAGACTTTAGAGTAAGTTTTAGAATAAGACTAATTAATTAAGATAATATTTTTTACAGAAGATTGCTTAATGAAGTGATTTTCTACATGCCATATATATATATATATATATATATATATATATATAATATAGACATAAGAAATACTTATTGCCAATACGGCAGATTGTGGAATCACGAAGAGTAATAATAAAAAAATCAGGCTATGCTAGTAAATAGTGATTGAAATAAGCTTTTAACTTTTCTCTCTTTTTTATAATAGTAAAATTTGCGTTACAACATTTCGCAGTCAGATAAAGAATAAGGCGTGAAGAACGTTTAGAAAAAGGCATAATGGAAATACTAAGGTACCACAATATAAAAATTAACTTCGATAAATACAAATTAACCCTCGAAACGTTTCAAAAGATGAAATAAAAAGGAATTGCGAAAATGATAAACCAATTAAACCCCCGAGAACAGCAATAATCTAGTAAATTCCGGAGGGAATAAGCGGAGATGTCGTTTCGCTATTATATAGAAAGTGACAATCTATACACCAAAATATAATTGACACGACAACTAAAAATATCTGGACAATAGGATGTGTGTTAAAGTCACACTGAAGATATAACTGTTGGATTATATTTCAGACTTGGAAGGTAATATTGAAAAATTATTGACTCATGTACTTATTATAGAGCACCTATATAAAGATGTGAAAACAAAACTTTGACACTGGCCAATGTTATTAAAAATATGGTTAAAAAATAATTCCTTTAATCTCGGACTGATGAAACAGCAATTAAGTATGCACACAGTGGTAGACTACATCAAAGAATTTTGTAGTAATTTACATTTGTTAGGTGATAGTCTGATTACCCAGGACCGTAATAAAATTATGTTTAAAGAATTGACAACGATGTTACAGGGGTATTATCGTAATATGATTAATTTGACGTCGAATTAATACGGGGCCGCAAGTGAAAGGAAGCTCCAGATGGGATAGCCGAAACTTGTAAAAGGGATTTAGATAGACGAGTTGCAAGTGGGTCCGATATTTTATCATGGAAGAAGACCTACACACAGAAGAGGTATCCGAAAATCAACTTTAGCCATTAATGATGCCATTTCGTATAAAGAAGCAAGACTCGGATAAGCATAAAATAAAAACATTTTCAGGCGCAGAACACATTTCAGGAAAGGTTCCTCAAGTTGCCTCATGCGACTTTGGTAAAAGCAATCATTTCAAACTGTGTATCTTAGATTATTCAAAGTTTAAAGTTTAACAAGAGTATTATTGTGTTACTAAAGGCTCTTTGGAAACTAAAAGTCTGACAATTAGTAATTATATGATGAATATATAAAGTTTATTCCTAAAATAGCCCGTTTTCCTTCAAAAGCAAAGTTAAAATCCCTCCCCTGTTCATACAGCAACCTACACTATAACTCTAGTCTCTCCTCTGTGTTGAGTATCTCCCCAGGGAATTCTTAAAAAATAACATAGAATTTGTAAATTCACTGGCCAGTTTGAAGATATTTACAAATGTGTTGTTTGAATAAAAATTTTATACAATTATCCTAAAATTATAATATTTATGCCGCGTCGCTTTCATACTAAGCGACCACCTCAAGAACACTTAGACCAACTTAGAACACTTTATTACACATTAAATCCAAGTCCAATAAGTTTATTCGGTCTGAAGTAGCCACTGTTCCCCACTCGCTCCGGTACTGTCTAATAAATACATGCTTGATAGTCCTAAAGTTTATATAGCTAACTCTTCATTTTATTCCTTCGGCGTTGCCTTCTTTATACGTTCTTATTCTCTTAGTATGCTTCAAATTTCAAGAGCTATTAAGTGTTAAAGCCAATCGCTTCAAGTATTAAATTGATCCACAAAAAACAACTAAAACACAAAAAAGTAATTATACACCGTAAACGCTCCGTTATTGAAACACATTTAGTGGTTGAAAGGGTCTCCGTTTCGTGATTACAAAGTATAAAGCATACATAACATTGGACGTCATTTAGGCTAGCGCTGAGAATAGTTAGATCAAACTCAGCAAGCGACTGTAAAAAGTTACGGCGTTACTGCCTCACTTCTGTAGATTAAGTTTTAATACCAAGTTTTCTATATAGTTCTCAAATATGACCTTGTTTCCTCAAAGATAAAAACTCACTCAGATAAAAAAAAACTACAAATAGTCCAAAATAAAATGTTGAGAATGATTCTGAATTCCCCATGTTATGCCATAAATAACCAAACGCTTCGAGAAACCATTATTCCTCGAGCTTACAAACACAATAACCCAAAACTTCGGTCCATTTCTGCTCTGCTACCCTAATACCATGTTGCGCAATTTCCTACAGAATGTATACTAGTCATTAAGAAAGGTCTTCGTACCTTTCCCGAGTTATCTTGTCCAGAAAATAACAAAAGCCACTATTTAAACAGGCAAATTTCGCACCACCATTTCGAAGAGCAAAACTAAAAAAAACTTAACTTTAAGTGTAAATATAAAAGCCAAATTCGTGACAGATGTAGAGAAAATTTTACAAATATATTTAGACAATATTTTCATTGCGATTCATTACGATTTATTTCGTTCCCTATACTATATAAAAAGAGCAAAAAAAAACACCTATCAAAGATGTCTCTGAAAATCTACATATTAATCCGCTTAGCAAAAATTTTGCCTCCTTTTTTAACGAAAACCATAGCATCGGGAGGCGTAAAACTTGGATTCGTTAAAACTTATACGGAGGAAGAATTTTAGACCTAAAATTGTTGGGTAATGTCTCCTACAAGTAAGTCAATTCCAATAAAACGAATTACGTCCAAATCAAGCAAGCAGAAATAGTCCTTAAATCAGCGATACAAAATATATAAACAAATATTTCAGGCTCTACTTTCATTGGACCTGATGATTATTCACCTTTTTAGTTCATTTCTATAAATCTGTAAAAATCATTTCTGTAAAAAAATTTTTTGTAAAAAATGATTTTGTATTGTAATTATTCTGGTATTCTTGGAACAATTAAAGAGTTATCATAGTTAGCATATTACGATTAAGAAATGTATGATCATATAAATTTACAGTTTACATTATTTGTAGGGATAACAAATTAATGTGTCCCTTTTATCGGAATGTATATTCAGCTGTTCAATAAAGACATGGCATGTGCGAAAAATTCATCCTAACATAGATCACACAGTTTACAAAGTATTTAGTCTTTAGTAAGCAGCTTTATCAGATTCATAGTATAATATTAATCAATCCATTTTCAATTATAAGAATTTCAATTAATTTGATATCTGATGAGCTCAGAACACAAAAGTGTTCTTGCTTACGAACTGGTAATAATTAGTGAGGTTCGGGACAAATTGTAAATTTGACTGGTATTGTTTAAATGTATTATGTATCAAAGTAGTAACCAAATATTGCATGTAATAAGTACCTTAATTTGTGTACCTAGAGTGTGATCAAGAGAGAGTTGAAATCAATATTTTAAAGAACATTAGCAATTATAAAATAGTTTGTGGAATTTAAATTTCCCATTTGTTGGTGGATAATTGTCCCCATGTATGACACAAAGCAAAGCAGAAAGAAAGCAGTATAGATTATCGCAAGCTATTAAAAACAAAGTAAAGATTATATGAATGATGATGAATAAAGATGAAAAATGATGATATCTGTAATGGTGAGCACGGTAACACACGGAAAAAATATGGCAGTTATTGTATTAAAGATTAAATACTGGAGCAAATAAGTAAGTAACGATGCAATTTTATATTTTTAAATAAAAAATTATTACAGTTGGTAAAAGGATTATTCTTTTATGAAATGAGCCTGATTTTTTATTCAATTTATTGTTTTTCGATGTTTTAGGTGAAAAATATGTACTAAAGAAAAATGAAGTAATGAAAATATGTAGACAAAATGGAATTAACTACATAATTTGCCTAAATGGAGACATGTGAGAAATAGAACAAATTATGAATTATTAACAGTAATTTGATGAATATTTTAAAGCGCTCATTAATATTGTTATGTTTAACGGTAGATGCAATAAAATAATATAACTATACCTTAATTTAGTTTATAACTATTTTTTCTCTCAGATTTTATTTCAATAGTTCATTTAAACCGCTAAGTAAAATTAGAATATTAACAAATTTAATGAATGATAGGGTCATAGCGAAAGGATTTCGAGGTATCCGGTAAAATCCTAATTGATTCGTCATGCCGTCTCAGTAGCCGGACCAGTTTGGGAATCTACACCTAAAATATCTTGTTTTTATAAAATTGGTATAAAAATTTCTCATCCATGAAAATTAATTAATTATTAATTAATTCATTATTTCATTTCACATTATGTTTCACATGACGTAATCATTTTTTTAATAGCTAATTAAAATTGTTATAATTGATTTATCTTAAGCAAAAGTAAGCTTGTGTTCTTTTTATTAATAAACAAACTTATTCCGCAATGTTAAACAAGGAATATCTTTGTCCGAAGACTTGGATGGGACGTGCCTTTGAAAAGTTTATTAATTTTTTGATACCGCTTATTTTTTCAAATTAAAAAAGTTCGAAACAAACACTGCTCCGTTCTCTTAACAAAGGGAATGATGTTCGCTGGTGGGAGGGGGGCGCGGGGTAGCAGAAAATGCCGCTCTTTTGTATCCAGAGAGCAAGAGAGATGTAAGTAGTGTGTTGGAATGTTGCCACGCCGTAAACAATCCTCACAGATTTGGCAATAAAACCGACTATATATTTCCGGTCTTCCGGGGAATTTTTCTGATTTAAGAAACATCTGCTGACGAAACAGCTCTATGGAAACCGGTCAGGATCAATAAACTACCTTAAACAAGGCCACTGAATATTAGGAGTTTAAAAATATGATTAAAAATTTTAATTAAACCATCAATATACTAAATCCATTATATTGCATTATATTATACTGTAAGTTAAAATTTTTCATTCATGCAGATCACGAATGGCACAGTTATGCAAATAAAGTAAATATATGACTGCCACATTACTGGTGCCTACAAAGTATCCATTTCTTTATGTATCTATATTTCAAAGTAAAATGATGGTCGTTCCTCATATTAAAAGTTAAATAAAAATGTTATTGGCGCACACCAATAGGCTCTGTAAAATGGTTTTTGATTTTTGTAAAACTATAAGTTAACGATATCTAGGAGATCCACTTGTAACATGGTAGATTATTAGTAGTAATTACTATCGTACAATAACATTACAATACGACATGAGGACTTCAATATGAAATATAATGGTACACAAAGCCATATTACCTTTAAAAAATTGTAAAAAATGTCGGTGTAAATAAAATTGACTAAATAGATATAAACCGCGTATTCTTTCTAACATTTAGTTTTAACAAAGAAAACTATTATCATAATTAAAATTAGTCATTTAGTAACCATATTATCATCATTATTATATTAGATAATATTAAAAAGCGCAAGGAAGTCAGTCTTCTAAGGCTATTAAATAACTAATTGTAAAATATAAAGAAAAACAAAATATCAAAACTATGTAACAATGTAAAATAAAAACAAAATATCATATTGAAAAAATAATAAAAATGAGAAATTTCCAGTCGTAGACTATTGGAATTTGTTAACTGGAAAATATGAGAAACATAAAAAAGCAATTTAATCTCGTATTAACTTAAATGGGGTCCCACTTTTTAACGTAGATGGACTAGGAGCTGCGTTGCGTTTCAGGAAATAACCATAAAAATCGCCATAGTAGGATATTATTCTTTGGGGACAGTACCGTGTGACGAAATTTATGTCGGATCAATATTTACATAATATGAATATACAACTGAAGTTCTATATCAAGGATATAGAAAATAAAACATTTTAGAAAAACTGAACTGAAACTGATAAAAATATTTTTAGTAGGGCTTTTTGGCAGGTTCCAAATAATGAACTGGCACCAACATACCAAGCTACAATGAATACAACTTTGAAAATTATAATGGAGGTAATAAAGTTTAATAAATATATATCTGCAGTACTAAAATGATGATAATGATAAAATGTGATATGAAAGGGTTATTACTATTTCCTATAATAATTATTCATAATTCTTGTGTATTTGATTACCCCAATAATAAATGGTTATATTATTGAGGCCGTCTGATCTTTTAAAATTCGATTTACTTAACCACAATATCACTTAATGGAGTCTTTCTTTTGTCTGATACACTAATATTAAAATTATTTCTGTACATACTTTGGAGCGTATCTTAATAATAGCAACGAATTCATATTCTGTCATTTCTATACTATTTACACAAACGTCAAAATAAGTAATAAAATGATATATGAAGTATAATATAAGGCTAATAAGTAATAAGTATTATTTTAATATTATTTTGTATCCACAGCGACTAATATAGATGTTATTTCAAGTATCTTGAGCTTTGTGGTTCTCGACAAGTATGCATTGAGCTCCCATCTGAGTCATCTTAAATTGGAATTTCCAACAAATTTTCGATCCTATGAGAAAGCTTTATCTTTATCAGGAAGAGCAATGTCAAAATATGTCAAGAGTATTCAAATCTTTAGCATACCGTATAATTCAAAGTAAACACCATTTTCTCAGTCTCGTAGGTCAACGTGCGGGTTTAAAATAGTTAAATAATTAACACTATCCTGACTCTTCCTTGTTACCGTATATAACAGGTAAATAAAAGTCTAATCAATTAAATTGCTTCTATCGCCTCTAAATAGTAATCACTTCAATAAAACCGGTTTATACCGCATATAGTTCTTAGGTTAAATTACTGCCAGCTGTAATAAGTAGTTGTTTCGGAACTAAAAGGCTAATTTAATTTAAACATTTCAAACCATTAAACGAAGCCGTTTGTTATAATCAAATGACCTCTAGAACTAGACTCTAAAAACTCTCTAAAAGCTGAAAATCTAATACCCCAAAATGTCTTTGCTGTATATAATTTTGCACAGCACATAAACATGTTCTAACACACATTTTGATAAATACTAGCATTGGGAACAGTCTAAACAGTCGATAGCCGCAATACAGTCGAAACAGTCGATAGTCAAAAAACTAGCGACTGGAAATAGTAATTACTATTTTCTGTCAAAAATACAGTTCAACTGTTTTGTTTAATTCGCGAAGTCAGACGAAGATGTATTAGTCCTTTCCTGTATAAATTGTGAGAGATGAAAGAACGGAGATAACTACTTGCAGCAGTTGAATTTATATGTGCTTATATTTTCCAACGGTAGTATAATCGAGACGGAGATGTACATATCCCTTCACGTACTAACTTACAAAAAAAGGAATAAAATAAATACTGAATATTATCAACATAAAATTAATAATTAAATTTTAAACGAAATAGAGTTACTTGTATATTTGAATGTTCTGTGGATGTGTAAAAAAAATGGAATTTTTCTATGGGATGGAATAATACCCCACAAATATTTTATCGTATTTTTATATGTTACTTGCTATTTTCAAATAATATACTATAATAAATATAGACAATCCAATAGAACTTGAAGAAAACCTAAAATGTAAAGATGTACAATAACCATAAATACTAATTAAATATTAAATATATACCTAATCATAAAAAAACTAATCCATAACATAACTAAAAATGATATGATTAAAATGTTTTAAATGCTTTATTTATTATTGAACGGAAATATTTTTTAACAATAATCGAGAGAGTATTAGAAATATTACCTATTATTGCCATAAAAACAGTCAAAATATTTTACTAGTTATCATTCACAATTTTAATCTTTTTAAACTATTACATTAACAATCCTGAAAAATATCGTTCGAAAATGCTGCTATATTAATACACAATATATTATTATTTACAAGCAAACTACCAAAAAAATTATAATAAAGCTATACATATTACATATAAATCTATGTAAGCATAAATTGGGTAAATTTTTGTCAAGGTCGCGGATAGGACGACAGAGACAGAACGCTAAAAATCAGTCGAGTGAAACAAGTACAACCAAAAAGAGTAACTAAAAGTACGACTGAGACAGTCGACAGAAAATAGTAACAAAATCAGTCAGAATATCCAAAAAGGGGCTGAAACTCAAAACATACAGGTTCCAAAAAGTTCAGTTTCTCATAAATGAAAACAAGGAGGTACGGATCGAAAGATATGGACAACTCATGCGTCGTGTCGATGTTCAGCGATGAGAGCGCATCCACGTCACGGACAAGAAGCTGTTCAGCACTGAGGCTCCCGCAATGTCGGCCATCGTCGATCACCTCCAAAATCTGCGACCGTCATGGTCTGAGGCGGAATTTTCGCCAGCAGCAAGACATCCCTCGATTTTGTGCATCAAGGGCTTAAAATCAATAAAGAAGTACATCGTCGCGACATTCTTGAGGCCGTTGTACTTGTTATTCATTGTTGTTTTGTCAAATTTACCTGATTTAATAATACTAACACTAAAAATATTTTATACAGTTTTTTGAAAACCCTATAATATAAATTACCAGTTTGAGTAACAAATTTAAATATTATTAGAATTATTTGACCATATTTTTTTAAAGAATAATTAATAAAAAAGAATTAATAAAATAAGTAAAGAATTATATAGGGATATGAATATAAATTTATTTCAGACGAAGCTTTCCTAATAAAAATAAGTATTG
Source organism: Rhynchophorus ferrugineus (assembly GCF_030347505.1). NCBI lineage: Eukaryota > Metazoa > Arthropoda > Insecta > Coleoptera > Curculionidae > Rhynchophorus > Rhynchophorus ferrugineus. The sequence continues at coordinate 52,551,562 of NW_027472581.1, read as the reverse complement.
ATCAACGTCAATCAATTTAAATTAACGTACGTTGTTCATATAATTTATTAGCCAAAAACTTTAAATAATAATATTAAAATTAATGATTTTATTTGGATAAGAAGATATATTTATCTAGATTGATTGTTAAGAAGTAAATGTAAGCTGTAAATATGTAAAAATATCAGTTATTTCACTTACCTCGCTGTCATTACTATGTAATTTTAATTGATATCCGGGCAGAAGGTCTCTTCGCGCGTTAACATCTTCCAGAGCCAAGCGAGCGGCAGGCATACACGCCTGACCACCCTGCCATCCACCCTTTCCGGCGATGGGGAAGATGCCGCCTATATGCAGCACATTTCCACCGCCCATAATACCGCGAGACGAGCCACCGCCTACCGAAAGTACCACACACATTAGTAGAACGGAAAACGTCCATGATATCCATGATGTTGTCCGTCTCTTCTGAAAATAAGAGGACTTGCTTTAATTTCAATATTTTATTTTTCTATTGCAGAACTATCTTATTTTCTATATAATATAGACAATAGATATAATATATATATATATATATATATATATATATATATATATGCCATGTAAATAATTTCTAGAGAATTTCTAGTGTAAAAAAAATAACATATTGGAAGTGTGTAAGGATATATCACATATGAGTGAAAAAGGCATGGAGCGACGTGAACGATAAGGTAATATAGAAATAACAATACACCAAACATTAGTTGTTTTCAATTTATTATAATTTATTTTAAGTAATAATTATTTATATCATAAATTCATTACATACAACTAATCTATTAACGCTACAGCGTGAACAATATTTTTTGTTAGCCCGCCTTTAGCTAATACAAACAAACTTGATGGCTTACCCACTCGACAGCATACAACGTACAATTGTCGGTGTGAAAAACATGGTGTGCTCAAATTTAAGCCACAGACATTGTTGGCCTGACCAAGTGATAATAATGGATATATATATATATATATATATATATATATATATATATATATATATATATATATATATATATATATATATATAAATGAATCGTTGTTCGTTACTCTCGCTAAAACTCGAGAATAGCTGGACCAATTTGGATAATTTTGGTTTATTTGTGGAAGTCCAGGGAAAGTGAATAAATATGAAAATGTTCGAAATTAAATAAAGACAACAATTTTGCTTTTTCTTTGGTGTCGACGATCGAATCTGACAATCTATATGATCCTTTGTGATAGTGACATTTGAAATTTTGTGCTCTAGTTTTTGTTGATTTTTTGTGATAGTGAAACTTTACTTCTAAGTGCGCCAGAACATTTCTCATATTGATTAATTACAACTTACTTTACTGCTAGGTGCGCGTGAACTTTTCTCACTTTGATTAATTACAATTTACGAAGCCGAGGAGGCAACCACCTGACATAGGTCGTCGCAGTCAATCAAATGTGCGAAGAGCTACCTCACATGCTAACCGCACTGATGGTCAGAGGGAGACAGATCAAGAAAATAGTCATATTGCTATGTCAGAATTTCGTTCTTTAGAGAGTAACAATGAAGTAAATAGAATTAGAATGCAACGAGTTTATACACATTAAACACAACAACAGCGAGCACGACATAATTATATTGAGCATTTCCGTAGACATGGTTCTCCTGTGATCTTGGAACGAGCTGCAATCCACTATGATGCGGCAATATATTATTGTGCTGACAAATCGGTAATAATTAGGGAAAATATAATAATTTGTTAATATTGCAAGGCGTTAAAATACAGTGGTGAATCTGCTGGATTTTATTGTGCTGGTGGAAAAGTAAAATTGCCACAATTGGTCCCACCCCCAGATCCTTTACGCTCTTTAGTTTCTGTGATTGGAAATGATTCCAAGCACTTCTTAGCCAACTTTCGGAAATATAACAGCTGTTTCCAGATGACATCATTTTCTGTGTCTTGTGCGCGATACATAAAAATGGAATGGATAAAGGACAATTTCATGCCCACTTTCCCGTAGTTGACTCAAAATTGCATGCAGTAGTTACCATACACATGATACATGGACCTTGCGGAGTTTTCAGCTATAATTCACCCTGTACGGTTGACGGCAAGGGTTCCAAGCGATACCCAAGAGATTTGATTGCTCAAACCATAACGGCAAATGATGGATACCCATTGTATCTTCGGCGATCAGTTGTGGACAATGGGGGATCGGTAGTTGTGAACGTAAGAGGACAAAATGTTGATATAGACAATCAATCGTTGGATCGTGCCATACTCGCCAATATTATCCAAAGCTTTTGAGACTCACATCAATGTGGAATATTGTAACTCTGTGAAGTCGATAAAGTACATATGTAAATATGTTAACAAAGGTAACGATATTTTTAAATTCACTGAAATTGCCTGGATTACCACCACAAAATTTGAAGTTAAAAATAGGATAAGTTGTCAATCATGCTGCGTAAAAGTAATTAATCAACTCGACTGTGCAATGCAACAAGACTGGCTATGAAAATGATGATGAATAACGTCATTGAGCCAACAATTATAAAGGGAAAATATAAAGAAGAGGATGTCTTGATCCCGCGTATACTGATGATTCCAACGGATTTACCATTCGATTTTAAACGTTTACAATATCCAGTACATCTGGCCTTTGCGATGACCATAAATAAATCTCAAGGCCAGTCGTTGGAAATTTGCGGAATCAACTTGGAGTTTCCCTGTTTCGCGCAAGGACATTTATAGGTGGTGTGTTCGCGCGTCGGAAAACCGTCATCTTTGTTTATTTAGGCACTACAAAACAAAAAAATATAGTTTATCATAGAGCTTTATATTAATTAAAAAAATGGATCATAACTATGTGTGTCTTTAATCTATATATATATATATATATATATATATATATATATATATATATATATATATATATATCTTATATATAAAAATGAATCGCAAAATGTGATGGTAAGCGCATAACTCAACAACGCCTGGACCAATTTGGCCAAATCTTTTTTTAAAATGTTCGTTGAAGTTCAAGGATGGTTTCTACGGCGAGAAAAATTAGAATTATTGCTGGAAAAACCCTAAAAAAAGCCCTTTTTGTTTGAATTTGTTTCGTGTATCAGTTGACAATTCATCTGTCATCTGTCAAAAGTCATCTGTAACAGACAACTTTTTTTTTAAATTTGATATGACTTGAACTCAAATCCTTTTAAGCCGTACGAATTGTTTTATTTATTTAAAATTTTTTATTTATTTAAAATTTAATTCAAATTTTAAATAAATAAAACAATTCGTACGGCTTAAAAGGATTTGAGTTCAAGTCATATCAAATTTAAAAAAAAAAGTTGTCTGTTACAGATGACTTTTGACAGATGACAGATGAATTGTCAACTGATACACGAAACAAATTCGTATATCGTGTTTTGTGCAGAGTGTTTAGTTAGTTAGTGTTTGTTTAGTTCGTGATTAGTGAAAAAATAATTTATATTTGATATGCCTCCTATAAGACGAAGCAATTTAGGTAGAAGAACCAGAAATGCTATAAACCAAGCTAATTACCGATATAATCGTATTGCAAAAGAACGTGACGACGGAAATGAACGTGAAAGAATTCGGATATCACAAACGCGTGAACCGCGAGCGCGACGTTCAACTAATAATCGCGCAAGTTTGAATCGAGCTGCTTTCAGTTACGATGTGTCAATTGACTACAGTAACTACCAATGTGTTGTTATTGGTTCTATGAACTTGGTTTGCTCACACTGTAAGGCATTAAAATACAAAAACGAAGCCAATGGATTGTGTTGCGCAAATGGTAAAGTGAAATTGATACCATTGGATCCACCACCAGAACCATTGTACTCATTGGTTTCAGGAATAGGAACAGATTCTATACACTTTTTGACACATATCCAACAATATAACAATTGCTTTCAAATGACTTCATTTGGGGCAACAAATGCAGTTCGGGAAAATTTTATGCCAACTTTCAAGGTATGTATTATAGCAGTTAATCATAATTATTTTAGCGAACAAAATTTTCTGTCACCAAAGTTAAGATGTGTTACTAATCTTCAATTTCTTAATCATTACGAAATATATCACTTAGTCATCATATTATATGGTGATTCAGTTTCAGTGACACTTTTATTATATTTTATAATTGATAGATATTAGTTAAAACTAAATATATACTTTTTAAGATCAAATATTATTTAAGTTTGATCACTGACAATCCATTAATTTATACCACACCATAATATTTTTTTTATTTACAGATACAAGGGCAAATATATCACAGAGCAGGTTCACTGTTACCAGTGTCAGATAGCGACAACAAATTCCTGCAAATTTATTTTATGGGCAATTCACCACAAGAAATTGATCTGCGTTGTGCACACAACAATTTAGTAAAAAGGTCTATTGTAGAACAATTACAAAATTTATTTCATCAACGCAATCAATTGATTATATTGTTTAAAACTGCCCTGGATCTGATGCCATCCGATAATCACAAAATTGTAATCAGAGCTGATAAAACACCTGCAGGTCAACATACAAGACGTTTTAATGCACCAACTATTGATGAAGTTGCTATCGTTGTAGTTGGAGAAAACTTGGAATCCCGTGATATTGTTTTACATCGTCGGAATGATCAATTACAACGTATAAAGGAAACACACCGTTCATATGATGCACTGCAATATCCCATTATATTTTGGCAAGGTGAAGATGGCTACGATTTCTCAATAAAAATGATAAATCCCATTACAGGTAACTAAAATATTAGTTTAGCTATGGCGATAATATCTCAGTCACTATATTATGTATTTTAATTTTATATTTGAATGTTATTAAAACAAAATCTGTTTACAGGTTCTGAAACCAACAAAAAAGTCAGTTCAATGAACTATTATTCATACCGCCTAATGATTCGGGAAAATGAAGATAATCACATATTGAAATGTCGCCGATTATATCACAAATATGTTGTTGACATGTATGTTAAAATTGAAACGGAGAGATTAACATTCATCAGGTTGAATCAAACCAAACTCCGATCTGAAGAGTATATTCACCTTCGAGATGCGATTAATACTGATGGAAATGCACAGAATGTCGGTCGGATGACTATTCTTCCAGCAACATACATCGGAAGCCCTCGGCATATGCACGAATATGCTCAAGATGCCATGTCGTATGTTCGTCATTATGGTACAGCAGATTTGTTCATCACATTTACATGCAATCCGCAATGGATAGAAATTAAGCAGGAGTAATTCCCTGGGCAATCACCCATTGATCGTCATAATATTACAGCCAGAGTCTTTAGACAAAAGTTGAAATCTTTAATGAATTTCATCGTAAAACATAATGTGTTTGGTGAGACACGCTGCTGGATGTATTCTGTGGAGTGGCAGAAACGAGGATTGCCACATGCACACATTTTGATTTGGTTGGTTGAAAAGATAAGGCCAAATGAAGTTGATGCAGTGATATCAGCTGAAATCCCTAATGTACAAGTAGATCCTGGATTGCATGAGGTAGTTATCAAAAACATGATACATGGTCCCTGTGGAACTCTTAATCAAAATTCACCGTGTATGATGGATGGTAAATGTTCAAAACGATATCCACGGACATTAATATCGGAAACAATTACTGGTAATGACGGTTATCCATTGTATCGTCGCAGATCGACAGCAGACAATGGAAAATCAACAATTGTCAAATTAAATCAACAAGATATTGAAATAGATAATCGTTGGATTGTTCCATATTCACCCATTTTATCAAAGACATTCAAAGCACACATCAACGTTGAATCTTGCCATTCAGTGAAATCGATTAAATACATTTGCAAATATGTAACCAAAGGGAGTGATATGGCTGTGATTGGAATTGGTGCAGAGAATTCTAATGATGAAGTTACCCAATACCAAATGGGCCGCTATGTCAGTAGTAATGAAGCAGTTTGGCGAATATTTTCTTTTCCTATTCATGAGAGACACCCTTCTGTTGTTCACTTAGCTGTACATTTAGAAAATGGACAAAGAGTGTATTTTACAGCACAGAACGCAGTACAAAGAGCTGCTCAGCCACCATCTACTACATTAACCAGTTTTTTTGAGACATGCCAAAACGATGATTTCGCACAAACATTGCTATATTCTGAAATGCCAAAATATTATACCTGGAATCAATCCTCAAGGAGATTTATACGACGGAAACAAGGAAAACCAGTTCCAGGATATACAGATGTATATTCCACCGATGCGATTGGCCGGATTTATTCAGTACATCCAAGCAATGATGAATGTTTTTATTTACGACTGCTATTAGTCAATGTACGTGGCCCAACATCATTCCAACAGTTACGAACTGTTGATGGTGAATTGTGTGGATCCTACAGAGAAGCCTGTCAACGTTTGCAATTGCTTGAAAATGACGCTCATTGGGATCAAACTCTCAATGATGCTGTAATATCATCACACGCTCATCAAATACGAACATTGTTTTCTATAATCATATCTACATGCTTCCCATCAAACCCAATTGATTTGTGGATGAAGTACAAAGATTATATGTGTGATGATATTTTGTATCAAATACGGAATAGAATGGGAAATCCAAATATACAAATCAGTGAAGAAATTTACAATGAAGCATTGATTTCAATTGAGGACATGTGCTTGATAATGTCAAACAAACTATTAATTCAATTAGGCCTGACCGCGCCCAATCGTCCAATGCATGACGCTTTTAACCAAGAGTTGCATCGAGAAAGACTGTATGATCTCAACGCTTTGAAAGAATTAATTCAAACAAATCTTCCACTGTTAAATGAACAACAGAAGTATGTATTTGAAACTCTTATGAAAGTAACAAATGATGAAACTGGAGGGATTTACTTCTTAGATGCACCTGGTGGTACAGGAAAAACTTTTTTGATTTCATTAATATTAGCAACAATTCGCTCACAAAATAAAATTGCACTTGCACTCGCTTCGTCGGGAATCGCAGCAACTTTGCTTGAAGGTGGTCGAACAGCCCATTCAGCACTAAAATTGCCATTAAATATGCAAAGCAATGAAACTCCAACCTGCAACGTTTCGAAGAACTCTGCAATGGCAAAGGTTTTGCAGCAATGTAAATTGATTGTTTGGGATGAATGCACGATGGCACATAAAAAATCTTTGGAGGCTTTAGACAGAACCTTAAAAGATCTACGTAGCAATAATAACCGATTTGGTGGTGCAATGCTTTTATTAGCAGGAGATTTTCGTCAAACATTGCCAGTGATTCCATGATCAACGCCAGCTGATGAACTCAATGCATGTCTAAAGTCCTCCAATTTGTGGAAACATGTCAAAGTACTTCATTTAAGCAAGAATATGCGTGTCGAGTTGCAAAATGACCAATCTGGAAACATATTCTCTAAACAACTCATTGACATTGGTAATGGCAAATTTCCTATAGACATGTTGACTGGCTGCATTAACTTTCCTCAAAGTTTTTGTCAGTTAACTCGATCAAAAGATGAACTTATTCAGAAGGTGTTTCCAGATGTTTCTCAAAGTTACAGAAACCATGATTGGTTGAGCGAACGAGCTATACTGGCTGCAAAAAACATAGATGTAAATGAATTAAATTTCAAAATTCAAGAACAAATTACAGGCGAATTGAGGATATATAAATCAGTTGATTCGGCTACTAATCAAGATGATGTAGTCAACTATCCACCGAAATTTTTAAACTCGCTGGATTTGCCAGGATTGCCACCTCACAATCTTCAATTAAAGGTTGGATCGGTGGTTATATTGTTGCGAAATATCAACCAACCGCGTCTTTGCAACGGTATACGGTTAGCGATAAAAAAATTACTAAACAATGTGATAGAAGCAACTATACTCAAAGGAAAGTATAAAGGAGAAGATGTTCTCATACCGCGCATCCCAATGATTCCGACTGATGTGCCATTTGAGTTTAAACGACTACAGTTTCCAGTGCGGCTTGCTTTTGCTATGACTATAAACAAGTCCCAGGGGCAAACATTAAGTGTTTGTGGTATTAATCTAGAAAACCCATGTTTCTCACATGGTCAATTGTATGTTGCCTGTTCCCGTGTTGGAAAACCATCAGATTTGTTTATCTATGCGCCAGGTAATCAAACAAAGAACATCGTATACCACAAAGCACTACAATGATAATAATAATAATAATTATGATTCACATGATTAACAATAAAGCGATTCACATGATTAACAATTAACGATATAATTATATATATATATATATATATATATATATATAATTATATATATATATATAAATATATATATAATATATATAATATATATATATATATATATATATATATATATATATATATATATATATATATATATGTTGGCAAATATTTTGTTACTAAAAAATTTAAATACTGCTTAAAACCAGTATTTATTGAGATATATTGTAACTGTTATTATTTTACTGTTATTACTGTTGTTTTGACTGTTATTACAAGTTTAGAGGACAAACACTTACTTCGTTTTGCATTCACATTAATATTGTATAACTATGCCAAGAAGTAGTCTTCTTAAATTCTGATTTAAGTCGTCAAATTGAATCAAATTGGTAACAAGTTACCTCACGTGTTATTAGCACTGATGACCAGCGAAACAGAATATGATGGTTGTCATATTGGTATGCCACAATGGCGTTCCAGAGCATAACGAATTATATAGAGGTTTAAATTAAATAGGCGAAACCGAGGAAATATTTTGCTGAGGAACCTTTTTTATTGTTTTTTTTTGAGTTGCCCTTCAAATGCCTTTAATTGGCTCATTTCTATAACGCGATTGTTTGTTTACATGGTTTGTTTCAGTTTGTTTACAATGCCATTTTTGTGTACCCGACATAGAGTTCGATTAGGATTTTTGTGATTCAATTATAATCACTATTATTTAATGTGTGACTTATTCCTATGTATATTGTTTTTTTACAGAAACACAACAGAAGAAAGCATGAAAATATTACCCACAGTTTAAATCCAAAGCGTGCACAATTGGGTTGTGGCGATATTACATTGAAACCAAATATGATTATAGAACAAAAAGTTTTAGAGCAAAGTCATTCAATGTATATAGAGTCAAATTTTGTAGCCCTTTAAAAAGTTGTTTATATAGGGCAATCAGTTAAAAACTTTATAATTTTGAAAGGATTTATTTACTTAAACAAAAGGGTATTGATTAATATACTTTTAATATACTATATTAATTTAGTATGATTTTATAGATAAGATATTATGCCATGATTGTTTTGTTGTATTGTTAATAGATATTTAAGCTGTCTTTTTAACTCTTCGATTTTACCATAGTAAAAGCACAACAGTAACTTTGATATATATCATACATTTCAATTTTTTGTTGCTGTTCCGTAAAATATTACTTTTTGTTATGTTTTCCCCATTCTGAATAAATAAAATTTAACCATTTTAATTATACTTTCCGCAATTTACAAAATAACATTTTAAAATTAATAACTAATAATAAAATAAGTTGCCTGAATACAATTTTGTATTTAACAAGTACATAAAATTGTAACAGATACGGACTTTAATAAGACTATTAATTTAATTGGGAAGCCATGGACATAAAACAAAGTAGAAAGTAATAGATAAATGAAATCCATAGAAGACATATTAAAGAAGAGCTATTTACTATGGCGGGATTGAGGAATGGAATAAAAAAGCAAAGATCAATATAATTTTATTTAAGAATCTAGGTAAATAAATTATTCTGTTAATCAGATTGGTGTATCTAATATTTTTGTGATGTGTATTTTAGGTAAGAAATATGTATTATAGAAATATGGATTTAAAAAAGACATTAATGAATAAATAAATGAACTTATGAAAATATACAAGATTTAAAATGAAATATTATAATTAGCATAGATGGAACAAATAGAAGAAATTATGAATTACTATCTGACATGGCGGACTTCATACTGCCTCAATCTATAAATAAAAGACCTAATAATCCGTAATTAATAAAAAAAAATGCTCCGTATGAATGAATCTGTATTATTATTTTCGATTAATTACACATAATGTTTCATACTTAAAAAAAAGAGTTTTCCGGAAATACTGGCTTTTTATAAGATTTCTATTATATATTTACAGACACACACAGTTATGAAACAGTTTATTAATCAATTTAAAGCTTTCTGATAAACTATATTTTTTGTTTTGTTTTACAGTGCGTAAATAAACAAAGATGACGGTTTTCCGAAGCGGGACACGCGACATATAATTGTCTATGCGCAAAACAAGGAAACTCCATGTTGATTCCGCAAACTTCCAACGACTGGCCTTGAGATTTATTTCTGGTCATCGCAAAGACCAGACGTACTGGAAATTGCAAACGTTTAAAATCGAATGGTAACTCCGTTGGAATTATCGGTATACGCGAGATCAAGACATCATCTCCTTTGTACTTTCCCTTTATAATTGTTGCCATAATGACGTTATTCATCATCTTTTTCACAGCCAGTCATGTTCCATTGCACAGTTGAGGTTTATTAATGTTACGCAGCATGATGACAACTGATCCTACTTTTAACTTCAAATTGTGAGGTGGTAATCCAGGCAATTCCAGTGAATTTAAAAACTCCATGGGATAGTTGACTACGTCGTCCTGGTTCATAACGGTGTCAACTGATTTGAAGGAGACGAACTGTCTCGGAAGAAAATTCTGAATGGTCGCAATGAGATCCTCGACAATCTCTAATCCTCGACATTTTTTCTCCTGACCATTTTCTAAATGGACTGCCAAATGGACTACTGTAGGTTGTCTTTAATGGATCGGAAATGAAAAGATACGCCAAATTGCTTCGTTGTTACTTACATAGCGACCCGTTTGGTACTGGGATATTTCGTCATTTGCATTGGTTACAGCGAAGACGGCCATATCGCTACCTTTATTAAAATATTTATATATATACTTTATCGATTTTACATTACAATTACAATATTCAATTTATAACAATATTCCACATTGATGAATTTCAAAAGCTTTGGATAATATTGGCGACTATGGCACGATCTAATGATTGTCTACATCAACATTTTGTCCTCTTACCTTCACAACTACCGATCGCCCATTGTTCGCAACTGATCGCCGATGATGCAGTGGGTATCCATCATTTCCCGTTATGGTGTCAGCAATCAGGTCCCTTGGGTATCGCTTGAATCACTTGCCGTCAAACATACAGGGTGAATTGTAGATGAAAACTCCCCAAGGTCTTGTATAAGGTCTTGTCCTGTATAATATGTGTAGCGCCAAATGATTTCATCTGGATATAATTGGAATGTTGGCCAAGAAGTGTCCAGTGTGACAAGAAATGACCAATCCTAGATACTAATAACTAATATATAATTATTATATATATATATATATATATATATATATATATATATATATATGTATATATATATATATATATATATATATATATGTATATATATATATATATATATATATATATATATATATATATTAACAGTATATTTGTAAACAATTAAAAGTATTAAGGGGTTTGTATGATTAATGCAATCATAATGCTGTATCAATTTTTTTGATTACTTATTTTATAGACCTAAGTTTGGTAGTAAAATTTCTAAATTATAAAAAATATATAATTTAATTGTGTTCCTTATTATTTTAATATACATACTAAAAACCAAATATCTTATTCATATATTCTCTGCATGCAAACATGCATTCATTTATTATTCTTAATTAATTATTCGGTATAACTTATTATTCCATACTTATGTTTATAGCTTAAAAGTAAAGAAGGATCATGTATACTTTTATTTGATGTTTTGAAGGTGTTAGAGTTCTGACAGTGATCTTACTTATGATAGTTTGTTATAATATATAGTGGCGTAGTAATTTACACTTATTGATACTTTGTTGATTATTGAAAATTAATGGCAATTATATTTAATTTAATGCAATTTTATTTTTTCATATTTTATTCATATTTTACTACGTTTTAGTACACAAATATTCAATGTTTTAGTTAATGTTAAGAATCAAATACATTTCTCATTTTATATTGAAAATACTATGAAAACAAGTTTTATTACTTCTAACTTTGTATTAATTTGAACAAAGTTGGACGAATTTTTTTTTAATTTTGAAGATGACTGTTTATTCAATTAACTCGAATACAAATCATTCCTGTATACTAATTTGTTAAATATCACATATATACATACAATTTAATTCAGTCATATTTTCATTAACTTAATCCTCGAGCCCACACAAGAATCTCATTCAGCAGCGAAATAAAAGCAACTGTCGCCGACCGATTTAATATTCTGCTGCTCCTTTCTGTCGCTCTCGAGGCACTCCGAAAATGAAATCCCTTATCAGCGATATTCCGTAACGATTGCCTTTTGCAAGGCCCACGCATCACTCGAAACTTCCTCGGCCAGGGACGAGGGGACAGAAGGTACGCTGCTGTCAAAACAACGGCCGAAATAAAAAGAAGCAAAAATTCGCCTGCTCATTGATATCTTGGTTCGTTCCTCGATTATGGTTGCGAAGGAAATTATGCTATTTGATTTTATTATAGCTAGAGCGTGGTAAGTTGCTAATACATAAATTAGTATTTACGAAAATTAAATGCGAAAGAGGTCTACTGAAGATAAGAGAGGAGAGGATATACTATAAGGACTATTACATTATACACTAATAATTTATTTACTACTACTGATCGCCTTGTGGTCAAAATTCGACCTCAATTACTATATGTTACCAAAATTTATTTCTTAGTATTTTCACTACAAGATCAGAAATTTGATATATAATATTAATTAAATTATTAAATATTTGTATACTAAAACGTTAAAATATATGCAAACTATCTCAGGAAATTTCATTCACTGGCATTTTTTAAATTGCTTTTAATTAAATCTAACTTCCATTAATTTCTAATAATTGACAAAGAATTAATAAATGTAAATTATTACGCCCCTGAATGTTGTAACAAAGTTTCATAAGTAAGATCATTTTTATGAAATATAAATATACATAGCCTTTCAATACTTTTATGTTATAAACGTAAGTATGGAATGATAAATGAAATAATGGATGATTGTATATTAAAACAGATAATATAATATATAAATAAAACAGATAATATATAAGAATGAATGTGACAGAAATGAATATGAATAGAACAGTTGTGTAATTAATATTTAACTTTAGAATGTATATTAAAACAATAACGAACACAATTAGGTATTTTATTGTTTACATTTTAGAAATTCTAATGAAAATTAAAAGAATGTATTCATAATAATTAAATTAACAATGAATTTTCTAAAACTTTTCTATAAGGTAAATAATCAAAATAATTGAAACAAGGTTTAAAGAATTAAATGTCATATAGTCATATTTTATTGCATTAATCGTTAAATACCTTAATATTTATTAATGCTTTAAAATATATACCAATGAGCTACTAATAATTCACAATTTCTACTATTTGTCCTATATGTATCCTATATGTAGTTCATCTGTGCAAGTTATGTAGTTAGTTTAATTTTAAATCCTGTGACAATGTAAATCCAAAATATATATTACAAATTATATTACAAAAATAATTCAATACCAGAATTCAATACCACTAAAACTTACAGAAATATCTTAACAACCTTCAGAATTACCATTAGCAAAACGATATACTATGCCTCCCTAAGCAAGAATATGTGTTTTATTTTTCTTCACCATACATCAACTTAAACAAAAATTGTGATTTCTAAGATCTAAATATCTTGGAAGCAAATAAAACAGGCAATTCTTGTTATTCTTGAATTTTGTGAATCTATGTTGAGATGAAATTTGTACGTAAGTCGGATTTTTCTTTTACAGTTTTGTATGTGGCGGTGGGCCTTTTTATCCTAACTTGCTATAATTCCTTAATAATTCCAACAATATGGTAATAACCGAAACTAACACAAGACACTGCTTAAAATTTTATAACTTCGTTTAAAAATGTTTTAATCACTCACTTTATTTTTAATATCGTTTTAAATATAAAAACACTTAACACGTAACACACTTACCATTCACTTAATTTTAACGAGCATTATTCTTTATTTTATTTTATGAACTTAAAAAAACCCTTTATCCCCAGTGAGATTCGATTCTAGTACGTTATTGTCGGCAAGTTGAACTCTTAGATCGCTCAGCTACCCACTGGGTTTGTTTATATACTTTGTATCATTGATCTGACGGCTATTCCAGGTTGTTTGATTTGGGCGTTTATCGTTTTATTGGAATATATTTATTTTTTAGCGTATATGACACAAAAATATTGAGCCTAAAAATTCTTCCTCCAGATGGGTTTCGTCCATCGATCGATGGACGAACCTAAGGCTGCCAAATTTCTCACTCCCAGGTGGCCCCGTTTCCTTCAAAAAGAGAGGTAAGTTTTTCACTACGTCCCCTAATATGTAGATAATAAATATTAAATTTATTATGAAATATAAATGATTATTAAGGAATGTTTAAATGAATATATGAAATAAATAATAATAATATTGAGCAAAAATTTATGACACACACTAAGGTGATCCCAGTGCTTTCCTGACTGCTTTTACTTTATGAGACGGCGTTATCCTACTGTAAAATTACTTTACTGTGTCTTCAGTCCATTCTAGATGTTTTTTCGATAAACGCACGATTCAATTTGACCACTTGTTATCGGTAGCGATCAAGAAGTCATAATACACCACGTCACTTTGGTCCCAGTAAACACAGAGCGTTGTCTTGCGACTAAAACGACTTGGCCTTAGAGTCCATCGGCCATCTCTGCCAGGTGACTACCATGGTTTTTTGCGCTTAGGGTTTTCAAAATAAATCCACATTTCATCATCCGTCACTATTCGATGTAGAACTAACTTCGGATCATAGTTTTGAAGCAGCATTTCAGGGATGATTATTCCATTTTCCTGTTATTTAATAGATGTGGCACCCATTTTCCCATCTGTGAATATTCCCGTTGCTCGTAATCGGTCGCTAATCGTTTCCCGGGTCACATTTAACGCTTCTACCAATTGTCTTTAAGTTTCGGTTGGGTCTTCTTGCAATAAATCTTGGACTTTTGTATTTTCAAACCCCCTTCCCTTCAAGATCCTTTGAAGTCAAAATCGGCGTTGCAGTATCCTCTCGGAAACTAATCTCCACAGGAGTTTTACAAGGTGCTCCGCTAGCTCCAGCTCTGTTCAACTTTTTCTTGGCTGATTTCCCACTTCCCAAGCAATCAAATACAAATTTGTATGCAGACGACACGGCTTTCTTCATCACCGGTTACAGTCCCGAAGCAATCCACCAAGGGATTGCGTGGTACAAATTCTGGCGATTGCAGATTAACCCAAGCAAAATTCAGATAATTTTGTTCCATCGCCGAAAGAAGTTCCATGCATAACGCCTCCAAATTGAAATAGTGCCTATCACCTGTCTCCAGTAGATACCATACCTCGGTTTCTAATTCGAGGACAGATTCCAATGGTCAGTTCAAATTCAGCACGCTAATAAAAAGGCAACGGTGAGTACAGCCTACTATTTCCACTCCTCTGCAGAAAAAGCAAACTCATAATCCGCTAGAAACTGACTCTGTATAAAACGTATTGACAATCTGCCTCTACGGAGCACAAGTGTTCCAATATAAAAAAAGTCCGTGCTTTACTCAGTGCCCCATGGTTTGTGAGGAACGTGAACACCCTTCTGGAATCAGGCATTCCGTTCGTGAAAAGCTTCAGGAACATGCTCAGTGTGAGGTACTCCCTTGACACCATACAACATGAAAATAAATTGAACAAATTCCCACCCATTCATCAACCTTCGTAGTTAAAACAAATACGGCAATCCCGGTCGTATCCTAGGGTCTCTGTTGCCCGCAAACTCAATTTTCTTTAACCCGAATCGATATCAGTAAAAGACTATTTGGTTCTAGCTGGTCATTCTGGAAATTGGAAAAAAAAACCTGGAACAATTTCAGCTGATCACCGTCACGATAACGACGGTGAAGGAACAACGTATTCATTGAGAAGTACACACTCTCCCGAGCGCTGGCTATGTTGGTTAATAGAATATTAATTATATTTACAAGCCTTATTCGAAAAAGGTGTTCTTTCTCTCCATAGTTCACAATATAATCATTAAAAATTTAACCAAATTTGCAAGTTAACCATTGTCAAATATTACAATAACGGGAAGAATTAATTAACATGACATACTAATGAGTAAAAGATGCAGCAGCTCTCTAATATGAGTTATTATTATCCGAGATGCTGTTTAACGCATTTTAACATTTGAATCAAGATCAAAGATATTTGGTTCAGTTTGGATGATTTATTATTTACATATAATAATTAAACTACAACTACCATGCACCTCAAACCGATAGTGCTTTGAGCATAGACTTCAAAGTAGAAACGAAAGAAATAATGTATAATCTAAATTAACACCTTATAAATAACCATATATCATTCGATGACGTTTCATATCTCACATTTTGATGATTCTTTAAGGTATCAGTCAAGTAAACAGAACAGAGTATCGTCTCTATATATTTAACTTGCCCACATATTTAATCACCTGTTTGAAAATAAATCTCCATTCTTCTATAGTTTTAAAATTGTTATAATTGTTTCTTTAGGCTTATAACGTACTTATTTATATAACCTAAAACATGTAATGGAATAACGTTTAAAACAATTCAACATGGTACTAAAAATATTTTAAAGCATTATTTTGGTGAAGCAATCCAAACTGTTGATCTGTCTTCCCTTTGAATTCATTTAGAAATTATCTCAGAATCACAGAAAAATTTTACTCTAGATGGTATTAAATCGTTCGAGTTTGGTGATCATATAGTTGTAATGTAATTAATTTTGTCAGTTGGTTAAGCAGTTTTATCAATTCTACTTAATTAAATTATAAATTTAAAAAAAATAAAAACATTTTCCTGTATAAATAAAAACTTACTATAAGATTACAATAATAATAAAATTGCCATCATTATTTGTTTTTCGTTAATCGGGATGGCATTAATTTAGAATATTTTTCAAAATATAAACGAATATGTTTATGTTTGAAAAAAGTTTAAATGAACTAAAGATTTAGGCAAATGGTTTGCAATACTACCCAACTGAACAAAATAATAATTACAAACCCGGTCGACCTCAAATTCAATCTTGGTAGCTGCGACTATCCAATTAACGAGCATAGAACAATTTTCACCACCGCCGATCGGTTCTTGCCATTTATTTATGGAAACGACGTTGAAAACAAATCAAAGGCGAACGTTTGTCTTCTTATCTTATGAATATTCAATTTGTTTGAAACGAATTTCCAAATTATTACGCTCAGAATATTGTAAGCGAAAGATCGCAATGTTTCTGCGTTGATTCATGTCCTGGTGATTGTTTTTCGTTATTTAACACAATTCAAGCTAAAATACTACAATTTTGTTTCGAGATATATTACAAAAGTTTTCAGTAAAATTTATAGATGAATATTTTGTTTTGTTTGAAACAGTTAGTGAAAAATTTGACGAACTTGCATTTGACCTCTTTTCTACATTATAAGTATTTCAGTTAATTGATTAAAAAAGAAATAGTTGAAAACATTAGATGAAGGGGTTCACCTTATAGAGTAAACCTTATTAATATTAGACTGAATCCTTAACAATCAAAGTTCTATGCCCTTGGGGCATTTTAAATATAGACGAATTGAAAACGAAGGAAATTATAAACATCACGTAAGCTGTAATTATAGACGGTACCACTATACAATAGTATAATATATGTGAGCATACACCAATTATTGGCCGTAAGTAGTTGGGATGAAAGCTCCTTAGGATATTCCAAGAAATACAGAGATACCCCATCCTAATAATATGTGGAGCGGCAGCAGACAGCAAACAGCACCGCAAAAACAAGGCAGTCTTGACACGACTGTAGCCACAGGAAGAAGGAAGAGTCCTAATTAAATGGTAATCGAATGACCTTCTAAGCAGGCTCCTCGAATAAACCATAGTTGAATCCAGTAGTTTTATTATAAAAAGCACCTTCCCACCCTCAATTCTTACATGTAGGTAAGGGATATCCAATAATATACAACTATAATTGTAAAAGCTATTGAAGTCTGCTATCAATTGTCGGGAAGGTGTTTATGAAGACGTGATTCAGACTGACTCCGGGTTGTTAAGGTTTTCATTGCAGTCAGATTATTAGATGTAGGATTATTTATTAGATTAGTATTAGATGTGGTAAGCGTGCGCTTAGCGCTTATTAATTTTCTCTGCTTTCAACTGTATACTCTGGATTTTTATGTTTCAATTAGCCGTATGTGAATTTGGAATAAAATGCTCAATAAAGCGCTGTAAATCTGCGAGTGACGTAGTCGTTTTGGTCGCACTGGACGTTTATGATAGGCGCAGGTTTTATTTATACATTATTTTAATAATTTAGTATTATAATTAAACATTATACAGTTTAGCGATGGTATCAGGACATCTAATGTAATTATACATCGCTAAAAAGCCCAAAAATTTTGTATATTTTCGTTCCAAGGCGGAAACCAGTCAGTATGCACCTATTTTGAACATCGGAAATTTATTATTATTAATATATTTATTAAATGTTGCCAAATAATATAGAAAATAATATTTTATATATTATGACTGGTTTAGTTCTATAAATGTGCATGAGTGCATAAATGAGAATTGAGTGCAACGATCTACAAGATTCGAATGAAAACCTTCAACAAGTGTCAATCAAATCCCATCATGGTTAGATTACGAAAAGCCAATATAAAATATCTAGTATCTTGTACATGGAAACGGGAGACTATACTTCACGTTCACCTTAAAATTAGTCACCAGGTTAAGGGTAAGTAACACATATTTGGTTAAACAAAGTGATTTTATCAAGTTTTTACAGCCTGGTATGCGTATAATAACAAAAAAAAACTTCATATGTTTCAAACAATACATACGTACAAGTCAAGTAAAGTAAAGTAAAAGAAACTATGTTAAGCAGAGATCTAGTTTAAAAATTCATAGAAGAACTTGATATGTTAAAACTTTTCTAAACACAGATTTTGTAAAGCGCTTAATGAAGTATATTAGTTGAACATGCTGTAAGAAGGTTATTATAAAAATGAACTTTAAAATTACAATTTTTGCGTTTTATTGGCCCAGCTATTACAAGGTAATTTGATACGACACAGAGCTACTGAAAAGTGTATGAAAATCAAATATCCATTATCAAATATATATAATTTAAATCTGTTTTGCATTTTAGTTACTATCCGCTATGTAAGATGAATAGCTCTGTCAAATATATTTGAATCTATATCTTCAAATTATCATCACAACATTTTTCAAGAAGTTCGTCATCGATAAAATTTTGATTTGTTTTGAATCAACATTTTTGTTTCTCAGGTCTCAATCTTATTCAGGTTTCTCTCACTCTTCAAAAAATATGTCTTCACCAAATGAAGAGGTAATAACATTGAAAAATTTGCTATTTACAATTCTCCGGGAAAGCCACTAAAATGACAGGTTCCATAAGCTGGACGATACTGGCGCTGAGAGAAATCATAATGAAGTATGAAGTCGTTTGCTCAATTTTAAATATTTTCATTTAAATGGATTTACACAACCTGTCATATATTTTAATAATTAATAAGGTAGAAGAAAGAACTTCAGAAGCAAATAGAGGAAAATCGATTATAGAATTATACTGTTATTAAGAAAATTTAATTTTAAATAAAAAAAAACATTTGTTTGTAAAACATTTATTATAATAATTATAAAAAGACATCCAAAGTTTTAAAAATTATCTACCGCTGGTAATACCTTCTTTCCTCAAAAAGGGTGTATATTTATTACTCCGTGAAAAATGGAGCCCAATTGAACTGAAAAATCATTGACATTTATGATATTGGTGTAGTGAACCATAAAGGCGTACTTTTTTTTCTTTTGTCTGATGATATAACCGCCAATATTTCAATAATTCATAATTCAATTCATATAAAGCATTAAAATATTAAAGCATTGAAAGCATTAAAAGATGATTAATTATTGTGTAATTTATTATAATTAATTTAGTGTAAAAAAATGAATAAGGAATACTAGAATTAAAAACTAGATAAACGCTAATCGAAATTATAATATATAATAAGAATATAGAATTACAGTTAACAATCAGACATATAAATAAATAATTGTATATATTTTATTGAAAATGAATAACAAACCAAATAATCCAAAACTAAACATTTAAATCAAGAAAATAAAAAAGGTAAAAAATAAATCTAGAAAATATCACAACTAAGCTTTTAATTCTATTTAAATAATTAATCATCATTTGTAATATTTTAGATCAATCAAACGGAACCATCGGATAGCAATATCAAAACAAATCCCTCTTAACCGCTGTTTTTGATGAACTCTCTTTTAGTAAAGAAACCATAATAAGCTATTGAGGTATAAAAAATTCATGAAAATAGTTATTATGGATACAAACGAAGTAAATGTTGAAATAACAATCGAGATTTATTTATTGTTGTTAATTAGTTGATTCCATATCATTAGGGATGGGATATATCATGATAGTTTCAATAATGTTATTTTGTATATTATTAGTGTTAACTTGCCTACGCGCCACTTCCAACATTTAAAATTTTGTACCAACTAATCCAGCTTCTTATATATGAAAATAGAAATTAATTTCATGCCTATTAAATGATGATGAATAGATCGAGATTATAAAATAATATCAAAAAATGTTTCTCACTGATATTGAGTGTTGGCAATAGTAGTTTTAATTTAATAAAAACATAACGTAACTCCTAAATTTATAAATTTGTACATTGAAAATATAAATCAGTTTATGAATAAATAGCATTTGCTATATTTTCAAAGAGCAAAATAAAAATTAAATTATGTCGAACAATATCAAAATATAAGAGTGGCAGAAAGAGTACATAATCAAAAATAACTGAAATAACTTATTAAAATTCATGAAATACGACAAATTGAAAATACATTTACCCCATTTCTTAATTATCCCTGCTCTAAATTGCGCTTTAAAAATTATGTTTTTAAAAAACAAATCGACCTATTTAACGAGTAAAGCTTTAGAAGTATTATATATGCATTATATGTGTAGTATAGTGTACTATTGTGAGTAACTTGGGAAAAAAACTCTTTTATTTTTATTGTGTTTCAAGTATAAAAAGAACAAAGCGAAATGTATTCACGAACACTAACGTTACTATTTCGTATTTAAATCTAAACGAAAGCTCATCATATTAATATCTATGTATATATATATATATATATATATATATATATATATATATATACATATACATATACATATATTCTCCCCCCCCCCCCCAAAAGGGTCAAGCAGATGTTATTCCGGTCGCATACCGCTCACGTGACGTAACACTCGTATCTAGTATATTATTGCTACAAGAAAGAATAACTTTCTATAGTATACAGATTATGGCTTATGAGCTAGCCACTAACCGCATAGTCTTCTATAGCATCATTTCGCACTGCAAGCTTCTATCTTAATTCCAATACATACAAATGCAACATTACATACAGACGTCTCCATATTTTGGTGGTTTAAGAGTAAGGTTGCTTGAAACAACTTTATTATGCTTTGGGAGGCCGTGTCATCTGAACTGAACATGCTTGTGCCCAAATTATAATAAACAAACAAGAATTATTTGTGGAATTAATTATTCTTACATATATACATATATATATACATATACATATATACATATATATATATATATATATATATATATATATATATATATACATATACATATACATATACATATATTCTCCCCCCCCCAAAAGGGTTAAGCAGATGTTATTCCGGTCGCATACCGCTCACGTGACGTAACACTCGTATCTAGTATATTATTGCTACAAGAAAGAATAACTTTCTATAGTATACAGATTATGGCTTATGAGCTAGCCACTAACCGCATAGTCTTCTATAGCATCATTTCGCACTGCAAGCTTCTATCTTAATTCCAATACATACAAATGCAACATTACATACAGACGTCTCCATATTTTGGTGGTTTAAGAGTAAGGTTGCTTGAAACAACTTTATTATGCTTTGGGAGGCCGTGTCATCTGAACTGAACATGCTTGTGACCAAATTATAATAAACAAACAAGAATTATTTGTGCAATTTGACCCCGCTTTTGTTCGCCGTTTCATGTTACTTACATATAACACTTTACAGTTACTGATATATGAAGTTACACTATTTTGTACCGAATAATAACAGCACCATATTTGTTGATAAGTGGACGGATTCTCCCCGAGCGCCAACTATGATTTCATGATGATTTATTGAGAAGAATTTCTTGGAATATTAAGTAGTATGATAATCAATTGCAGTTATTCAGTATATCAAAACAATATATCAGTCAAGACATTTAGTTACTATCAAGCTGTAACGATCTGAGTAAATATGGCGGGTGAGATAAAACTTAGCATTCAAGTTACAGTGTATCGGGCAAGATAACTTTGTTTATTACAGCTTGCTGATCACATCATGCACATACAATAGAATTACTTGCCATGAATTCTGAATCGCTATCGTTTTGATTGGCTCCTGGACTGATTCATGATTTTTAGTATATATTACGTAGAAAGCGATGTAACCGCGATTTTGAAATTGTAGATTATAACGTTTTTTGTCAATTCGTATGGTAGCCATTTTCTATCCTTTTGAATCTTTCACATGCATATGACCGTCTGGAGTTGATTCATCAACAGCTAAGCTGTCTGAAAATTATTTGATAGATTGATTTAGTTATTCAACCAATAAGTGTTTCAATTATATTGTTCGGGCATATTTGATCTTATAGGCCGTTATTTTTCCGAACCGCTAAAACAATGAAATTTAATAGTTCGGTTAGATTCTTTAAGAGTTGCTTACATTGATACTTCGCATCACCATCAATATAATCGCTGATAAAAATACAAGTAAGCAAAATGCAAGCCATCAGTTTAATCAAACGGACAGATGTTCCTATCTATAAGCAAAATATAAACAATACGGTTTTCATTAAGTGTATTTTTGAAAATCGTCCTAAATGACATGTTTTCCAATGCTAATTTTATCATACCGCTAGATATAGCTGAAATATAATAGTTTTAAATATTAAAACAAGAAACCAATCCTTAGAAAAATGAAAAATCGTCATATTTATTTTAGGCAAGAAACATAACATCTCAATCTAGAAACTAAAAGCATATATATATATATATATATATATATATATATATATATATATATATATATATATATATATATATATATATATATATATATAATGACGCCATCTTAATCGTAATTTATTATGTAGCGATGACTAAAATCGTCTAGACTACAGTCAGCGGGTTATAGCCCGAAACCCATTTGCAGCAACTACCCCATAGCGAGAGTCAAACGTCACCCCTGTCGCTGTCAAATTAGCATTAAAACTCTCTATTACACTTTGAACGAGTTATGCAGGGGATCTCCTTACGCGAAAATGTGTTCCATTTCCGTCAGTAATGATTTTCATCGTCTAATTAGGTGCTTTTACGGCGACTTATTTTTATTATCTAGAAACGCAGACAGCAGGAAAATGACAAATTACGTGCTAAAAGATATCGAATTGGTGAGAACGTAATGGTGTAAG
This sequence comes from Rhynchophorus ferrugineus, assembly GCF_030347505.1. NCBI lineage: Eukaryota > Metazoa > Arthropoda > Insecta > Coleoptera > Curculionidae > Rhynchophorus > Rhynchophorus ferrugineus. Next base: position 52,527,744 of record NW_027472581.1, on the reverse strand, counting down.
CGCTTTATCAAATACGAATGAAAGTTTAGACGTGACATGATATTAAAAAACACATTAAATTATGTTCAATTATTTATCATGGAGGTAAAGTATTGACAATTCTTCTCCTGTCTGACCATGCACCGAAAGAACTGACCAAACAATTTTTTAATCTGGAGGTTCTATATATATTTATATATATATATATATATATATATATATATATATATATATATATATATATATAATTTATAATATTATACAGTATAGGAACAATTATTGCTTTTTTCCATGCTGACTCTTCTAGCAGAACATGAAGCCTCAACGGCAACAATGTTTCTCTATCCATTGGGTACCCATTTCAAAGGGTTTACCAGATTTTAGTTATTTTATTTTCATTCGAAACTTGCCCATTATTGGCTTTTCGTCATGAATTTAAACTTTCTGAAATATCTATTGCTGGCGGAGTTATTAAATCCTGATGGATAATGATTGTAGGTGTAGGATAATAAGGTGAGTAATGATTGTAGAGCTACATGAAGATGTGAAGATATGAATACGGTCATCCACAACTTTAACTGTCATTGGTAGTTTGACTCTTACCACTAAATTTCCTCAGCGTTTGACGCATCGTCCGACATTTGTTTCAATACAACAAATGCCAAATCAGCAACCATATCGTTCAAATAGTCTCTTCTTATTTTTGATATTAATTAGTTCTACTTTTAGTTATTGCCTGACATATCTATTTAATTTTCAATATTTATGGAGATTGATTAGTTCTGGTGGTTTTCGTCGGATATCCAGATTTCGCAAGTACCTTGAAACGTGATTCATACTTTGTAGATTCTTGCACTTTGCTTTAGTTAAGTGGGAGTAGCATTTATAAGATTTTTATGATTATTATTACCGTCAGGATTTGATTAATAAACATCAGGGGTTTCTACTTACTCAACTTCTCGGTTCGTTGATCCTTATTTATATTTAAAATTAAAACAAGACAATAACCATTACCAGTTCAGGTTACATGATACTCAGCTGCCAAAAAAAACCGCATTATGTAGTTTTACAACTAGAAAATTAAATTAATGATACGCTTATGAAACCCTTTTAATGGTCAGAAATAATTACGAAGGAGCAACTTGGAAATGAAAATTTATAAAATTACGAATGGAATGAAGGCCTGAAAGACTTATAGGGACCAACAATTCTTCGCGATTATTATTTCAAGAAAAAACCAGAAGAGGTACTAGTCAGAATAGTTAATATCCAATTAAATATTCTAAGTAACTATTTTTATAGTCTTCATTTAGTTGGGGATGTTTACTATAAGTATCTTAGATATTTACAAATTGGGTATCTTAAATAAAGATAATATAATTATCCATTAATAGCTTCTTTCTGTTATATAAGCAAACGTTTAATATCTACACAAAATTGTGGAACGCAGTTGCGAGGCTCTGCTAATAAGACTTTTAGTAAACAAATCCCGAAGAGGGTAGTATAGAATATAGTAGGAAGTTAAAAAGTATAGGGTAGGTGGCAACACTAGTGCTTAATAATGTCGCAAATATAAGAGATGTAGATATAGCTAAAGACGTTTCCGCTAATAGCAATATGAAAAAAATATTTTATTACAAGTGCTAAAATTATATCTCAATAATCGGTGACCATCTAATTTAGATCTATTATATGATTTTTACATCCTCGAAAACTTATCTAACCAGCAGTCCTATACAGAATACCAAGAAATTTATAATCAGAAATGCGGACCGTCAGTTAAAAGATCCAATTTTCTATTCGATTCACGGTTATTTAGTTCCATCTTAAGGAGCGTAAGCTTTCAGAATTCAATTTCTTCCATACGATAAACGGAACGGTATAAACTATAATGGAAATTCAGCATATCGATGCCAAGGAGATCTCGACTGCCGATAATATCTTGAATAATTCTACTCCCAGTCTGTCGATTAAATCCACAGTTTCGTCTGGTGTCCTATTAGCATGACAGGTTGCTTTCATCGATACCATGAACGAATTTAATGTTTGAAAATATATTTTCTATATAGACGGGTATAGGATATATGGAATTTAAAAAAAGCCGAGAATATGAACCGTCCTTTCACGATGTGTACTTGAAACCACCAGCCGTTAGTTAATACTATCATATTAAAATTAAAAATAGGCTTCAATATCTCGTGATTAATATTTACTAGTTCCTTGCACATATTTTGATCAGCTATATCTGGGCCTTTAATTCGCCATTTCGCTTCCCAAATATCTAAATAATTTTCTTAGCTATTTGTGAATTTATTACCAATTTTATTTATTATACACATAATGCTAGAAGAGCATCTCTTTCTTGACAAATTGCTTAACTTAATCTAAATTTTCCATGCAAACATTTCAAACCTTAAATATATTTATATCAAGGACATTACAAACTACGGGAGTTGCTTAGTTATGCTTATCAATGTTCATAACTACGTTGCCACTTCTCACATAATTCATTACTTTTGTAATTTGATTTTAAGAAACCTACTGCTGAAATCAATCAAACAGTTTTAAAAACATGGAGTTACTGCTCCATCATCACAGAATTGTGGAAAGATGCAGCACAAATACTCAAAAAAGCAGACAGCTTGAAACTTAATAAATCAACTATTTTCAGATGTCTAAATGCGATGAAGAATTCAAAAAGCATAAAAAATGTCTACCACAAGAATTGACTAAAAATATCATTTTAAACAATTTAAACATCGCAGTTTCATCAGAAAATAGCCATACATATTTTACATCATGCGTTGTAACTGGCGATAAAAAGTGGATCTACAGGAGACCCATCCACTTCAACACCGAAGTGAAATGAAATTCATGACCATAATGTATTATTATGCATATTATAGAATCAGCAAGGTGTTTTGTAAAATGAGCCACTAAAACCGAATTAAACTACAAAAGTCGCTAATAGATAAGAAAGAGCAAGTAACAGGCGCAAAGATATACTCGACTGCGCATTGCAAAAGTTGTTAAAGCCTTGTGTTAAACCAAACTAAAAGGGCATTTTATTAAACCATGAGAACGCTAGCACATACAAATTTTCGGTTACTTTGCAAAAATTGCAAATGTTGATGCTACTATCCGACAGCAATTTGTTTCGGTGTCTGCAAAATTCTAATGATAGGATAAAACTGGCTTTAAAAGAGAAAAACCACTAAAATCAATGATGAAATTAATGTTTTAGTTGTTGCAAAAGATGTGGTATAAGGTGATCGATCAAAAATACATGTATAATTTATTAATATTTGAAACATGAAAGATACTAAAATCACTTTTTCCGTAAACTATTGATACATTTCCTCTAACAATAAAACTTTAGCATTAGCAGAAAACTATTTAGAATAAACTGGGTTTAGTCAAATCAATTTGTCGAAGGATATTGTTAGAATGACTGAAAATAAAATCAACTAACGTAGTTTCACTATGGTATGTTGCGGCATTTGGGCAATATTTGAAATCTATTATTTAAAGGTTTTCGTACTTAAAGAAAACTCTTAGCTGTAGGGCTATATAGTCAAATACTCCATCATTTGTGAAATAATAAAAAGTATATAGAAAATACGAATATTTTTACTAACAAACACCTTGAAACCAGAAGAAATAATTTCTGAAATACAATCACTCTTTGAATAGTAATATGCAACACGAATATAAGTCCTGGCAGATGTATGTTTAAAAAAATACGTCCACCTAGAGTAGAACCTCGAAGAAGAAAACAAATTATGATCCTAAACCCAAGCTTTATCCTCAAATAAACCTTTGCCTTTCTATTTTTATAAAAATACAATATTTAAAAAAAAATACATATATGAATTAACAAGAAACCATATAAAACTCCAGAAACCATATAAATAAACATTACTATAAAAAAGTTCAAAATCGTTTCATTCAATATATTCATTATATTCGCAATACAATATTTACATGATTTACCTATACTCTTATATAATAGTGCATTGTATTTTCGTTGTCATTAGATCACTAGCGTGTCGTTGATAGTTTTATATTTTGATTATTTGATCCAGGTCTACTTTTGTTAGCAAATTTAATTATTTCAAAGTATCACGGTACACTGGCTATATAGTAAAATGTCTTAGTAAAATTCTGTCTAATTTATTCTCTGATTCTCTGAATTTCACATTTTTCGACTTTCACTCTCAACAAATTCTAGCTACATTTTAGCTATAAAACAAAATTTAAATCATTACTCTTTGAATAATAATATGCACCACAAATATCAGTATAGAAGGTTATGTTTAAAATAAATGTTTAATTATTACCACTTACTACAGGTTTTACTATTATTCTTGATGGACAAACATCATTAATGACTTGACAACTTCTAACACAACAAGAATCATTTTCTTCTCTGTTCTTGTTATCATTAAATTTTGGCATATGTTGATACTTATTCCAAGTCGTTGAAAATGATGTGTTCTACATTTGGCAGCTAAAATTCCCACTATAAATAAAATTAATGCTGTATGATTTTATAACTTTTAAACATTTCACCTTACATTCTGCACTTACCATTATTCTTTCATATTTTAAAACCAATGTATGCTAGACAACCAAGAATAATACAAGAAATTTATTATTACTATAGAATTGTTAATGTAACACAAAATCTAAGTATTCTAATTTTTTTTTTGGTTTTTTAATCTGATGGACCATACCGATCGACTCGAAAATAATGGACCGCCGTTAGAAAAGGAAGACAATATAGTTTCATATAGTTTATTCTTTTCTATGATTTATTCTGCGCAGGAGAGTGAGCATACGCAAAATCCGGAGATGTTGAGCAATAATGTATCCTAGTGTATTGTATACATTGTTTTGCGACGGTTAACAGGTCAATTGAAAATTCCCCAGCCTGACACATAGATAGCACTATTAGAATTAATTCCATATGTTTTTTCAGTTATTTTATGAATTATAGCATTTTGAGTGAAGCAACTTTTCTTATTGTGAAAAAAATGAATAAAAAGGGATTTCGCGTGTTGATAAAATATTGCTTTTTGAAGGTAAAAAATACAGTTGAAGCAAAAACTTGGCTTGATGCCGAGTTTTTGGACACTACCCCAGGAAAATCAACCATCAAGGCTTGCTATGCTAAGTTTAGATAAGGTGAAATGAGCACCGAAGACGGTGAACGCAGTAGACGCCCAAAAGAGGTTGTTACCGACGAAAATATTTAAAAAATCCTCAAAATGGTTTCAAACGACTGTAAATTGATATTGAATCCTCACCAGAGCGGGGGAAAACGCAACAGCAACAGGAATATTTAATTAACTAGACATTTAAATTAGCCAAAAAATGTGTTTTACTATGGTAGGTTAGGAACTTTTCAACTGACCTGTTATATACATATTGTGTTCCAATATATACTTAATAGACTTTGTAATGACTTGCTGTAAACCCGTTACTTCGTACTTGCTGATAATGCCGACATGATGAATTTTCAATTTCATATTGAATTTAAGTCACGTCGGATTTCATTTCAGCTCCGTTGGAGATTTATATCACGATCGCCCCATTTAATTATCAACCAGATAGTTTGAATTATTGGTCCCTACTTAACAACGCTCCGATTTCGACATTATAATTCCTTTCGGGTTTCTATTGCGACGCTTCATCAGGAGTAATTGATTCGATTACACTATAAAATTATTTTATATCGGAACAACTATAGATCGTTTAATAATCGTGGACAATATATTAGGAAAATTTAATAGAAGCTGCATCTCCTATATTCGTTAGCGAATTAAAAATAATTTCGTATATATTTTACTACTATACATAACAGATTTAACATGAAATATGTTATCAATAAAAAGTAGTGAAGTTTTTAGAGTAAATAAAAAAGTAGTGATCGAGTAGTATCAAGTAATATTCTTAAAATTTAAAGAAGTGAGAATGGATACTTCAGTTTGAACACTAAACCAAAATGATATTCTTATATCTTAATTTCCTTTGAATTTAAAAATTCAGTGACCATAATTAAATATTTAGTAATATATAAATTAATTGAGAAGGTAAATTTTAAAATAAATTTAATACTAATATATTTACTTATATTTAAACCTTCTTAATTTAAAAAGTAGACAGCACACATATTACAACCATTCAGTTTTCCTTAATATTGTTTTTAAAGTCGGGATTTAAACTTTCACCTCCGAACATAATTAGCATTTGATGGATGTACCACCACTGATGTTTAAAATATGGTACAATTCTTACGCATAAGTGGTGGGAGTCGGCTTAGTTGGCACAATGGTAAATGCGACAGGATGGACTTCCTACTGCTGCTAAAGTCGTGGGTTCGAATCCTGTTGGGCACGGTCGTAAATTAATAATTATGGTTAGTTAAGACAAATGATCCCATCACTCCAGTAACCAAGCTGGGTAAGACCAGATGTCTTCTGAGATGATTTCTAAGTTGGCCACTCGCCAGTCGGTAGGCTTAATACTGAGAACCAGGCTGGGTAAGACCAGATGTCTTCTGAGATGATTTCTAATTTGGTCACTCGCCAGTCGGTAGGCTTAATCCTGAGAGCCGTGGTTCGAACCCCACTTTAAACAATAGGTCCAGACCAGATAAACACTCGTTGGTAAAAAGGAGACCTTGAAACATTAAAAAAAAAGTGGTGGAAACTGTTTCAAAGGCTATCAAAGATAGTTATCAGTAATTTTTTATGAAATATTTTAAATTATATACTACTGTTCAAAAGCCAAATATATATGAATAAATCTAACATGTAAATGTGGAATTATATGCACATTTTAATAGTTGCAAGTGTTGTAACGTATTTACCATATAAATAATAACTGGTAATCATTTATAAATAATAATCCATATTCTAAAAGAAAATTTGATTGCAAAAATATCAGAAAGAAAAACGGAGTAAAAAATGCCATTTTAAAATATATTTATATCAAGTCCATGCACCATATTTACACAAAGACACCGTATTGAAACATTTTTACCGAAAATCCATGAACTATATTTGCATAAAGACTTGATAATATTTGATATTATTTTCAAAGAGTCCAGAAACTATATTTGTGTATGTCATTCACCTCTCTCGAAGCAAAATCTTTATCTTGCAGACCATCGTACTTTTAACGTGAAAGAAATCCTTAGATTATGGTGCCATTGATTCTTAATGCTATATGTTCTATTTATTCGATTCAAGTCAACCCTTATTAGCAAATTTGATATTTCCAAAGCATTTCACTTCCAAAATCCTATCCATTTTTTTCCTTATGCTAATGTAATTATTATAGTTATAGGGTTACTAATGCATCACAGAATCTAAATATTCTTTAATTTATTGTTATTTTCACTCGATATATAATACATTTTAAAAAGGCCAATTATATATATTGTAGGTAAAAAAAGACACCCCCAGCGAGATAGCATATGCACGTGCCTTCTCGTTATAGTGTTCTGTTTTTGAGTACTTATAGTACTTCAATGTTTTGGTGTTTTTAAACAAATCGCTAATTTCATCGGCGACTATTGGTAGCCTTTAAAGACATCCTCATTTCTAACATAACATTCTAACAATGTTCAGAATAATTTTGATTTGATAAGTTTGGATTCTATTGATGTTGGATTTCTTTGTGAAACTCTATAGTTGCACACCGTATTCAAAATATGCTCATAAAATAACAATTTGCGCTGAAGTGACAATTCGAATTTTCATTATAATTAATAGTTACAATCAAAGCCTCGTGTGGCTTTCATTATTTGTTTTTGTTATATTTAATATTATAAACACGTGCAATTATGAATACTGTGCTGCTGTCCGGCGAAACAATTTATATCCAACGTAAACTTTATTGTACAAACATACCGTCCCGTTTTATTTTACAACATAATAGATTTCACTTACAAGAACAATAAACTTTAATATATGGACCCAACAATGTTAGCTTTAGTTCCTGTACTGAGATATCTAGCCAAACATTGATAAGGATCTTTTTATATAGCTGGTTTTACTACCACCACTTATCCTATATCTCGTCTTCAAATACATAGTAAGTTTATTTAGAAATATGAAAAAACGGACATGTAGCATATACATGTTTTATTAGAATTTGTAAATATATGTAATATGTAAAATATAATTAATGGAATATATATTTCACATATATAAGATATCACTTTTAGTTAATTTTCTTTTAAGTAGTGCTATTAAAATTATGCCTGTAAATACTTTAATCATACATGATATTGTTATATTCAATTAAACAGCAAAATCTAGCAAATAGAATGGAGATAAAAGGTAATCTTTATCATATGAGGAAACAATCATCACAATTTTATTCCCGAAAAATTAACTCTAACCAACATCTGAAGAGTTGCTTTGTTGTCTAGTTTTGGAATGAAATCACTGTCTTGGCAGTCTTATGTATATGGTGATATTAGTAAGATATGCCGTATTGTCAACTGCTGAAATCGTATAAGACTGTTAATGTATAGGTGTAAAAAGTCTGTCGAGGTCATAATCTCGGACAGCCAATGATTATCTAATAAAAGGTTGCCCGGGACAAACTAGGACCAGCATTGGTAGGACGAACAATGGATTTTCCAGTGTGGCCCCAAGCCTGTCCTCGCTGTCGGTTCCTACTTAGATTATTGTATACATAGCATGCAGTCGAAACCCAAACCTTCAGTGAAAACATTACTTAAACTTCTTAAGAAAAAAGTATCTGATTTAAGACCACACCCCAAAACTTATATCATGTGTTTTTATATGTTTTCTTGTTATTTTCTCTACTATTTCTGGTGCTCATGAATTTGACGTGGACAATTTTTAACATTTATTAAGTTCAGAAACACATACAACACTAACGACCTTTCATGAGGATGTTTTGTTCACTTACTACATTTCTTATTACTACTTATAAATTACCTTAATTACCACAAATTAGTTCAGGTTAGTTTCATTTTCATTTACAGATTAATAAAGAAACAATTCTTATTTACCCCTTTAGAAAGCCTTTTATTAGACATCTAACTATAAAATGTAAAAGAAACTTTACTTCTGATACTCACTATCATTGTCAGAATCAATTAATCTGGAACTTTCTCCAGAATGCCCGTAAAATCCACTAAATATTTAATGTTATTTCTATGGAAAACACTTCTGGGTCAAGAACGCTCGATTAAGCTAATCTATTCCATAATAACTATGTCAAGAGCGTATTTGGTAGAAGTAGAACACTCAGAAAAAAGAACGTCTATCGATTAGTTGGTTTGTAGTCGATTATAAAACAACTAAATCAATGTCCTGTATTTGTCTGTAAGTTTTGGCACGTAATATATGAAAATACACATTAAGTAAATAGAAATAAAACCTTATTATTAAATTAGATCGATACTCAAATGTTATTTTAATCACTGAAATATTAATTTACAATAAACAAATTAAGAAAATTTTAGTCACATACACAGAATTTCTGAAATCGAATGAAATAATTGACCAATTATAGGTTCGACAACCGTGTAGTATCTTCGAAATAATCATATCAACAGTTGTAGAAAAAGCATATATTATGAACACATATAATAATTATTCATGTCAGCGTTAATAAAATCTTTCCCATTGGTAATTGCTACATATACTGTTCACATTGTAAATTGTTCCCACATCTTATATGTCATGGTCATTTCACATAAATATGTTTTTGTGCTCTCCCGCAATCGAATCTGTATACTTTTATGTATCTATTCGTAAATGCATATTTTATTTATGATATCTTAAATTATATTTGATTTATATTTCAAAAATTATATTAGTACTCACTAATAATTAGTTAAATATATAATGAATTCACATTATAACGCATAAAATAAACGCCAAAATTTTCGATGTTAATACTGCAAATTAGAGATGAAGTTGCATTATTATACATAAAATTTGTTAAATAGAAATATATGAATAAAAAATAGAATTGATATAATTTGTATACCTCTATGTTAGTCGAGGAAATTCGAAGAAGAAGTTAATAGGGACTCCTGGAAGGAGTTAACACATCTGCACAGAATGAAAGGAATATCGAATAAAAAGTATCGATCTTCAAGAACATAAGAATAAAACTAACTGTAAAATATGTTATAATATCCAATTTAAAGCACTAGTTTGATAATATGATATAGGGATGCATCAATAATGAGAAAACCATACTTAAAGAGCATTTAATTAAAAGGTTAATTATTGAGTCATAATTATATTAATTTTAGGAAATACTTATGGATGTATTAATCCCGTACTCGCCTTGTTTGTGTAGTAATGCAAGCACAACAGACCAGTAGTAATAATTTAATTTGAAAATGAAGATTATACCACGCATATCTAATGTAACATGTAATTAATAAAAAAATAATTATATTAGTAATAAGATACAATTACGCTTATTGCATTGATAAACTTTTAAGTTTTTCGACGTGGCAACACTGATAATTTGATACTCACTGCTCACTCACTACTCAGTATACAGCTGTGAATGTTGTTCCAGTTTCCAATACTGAATTCAATTTTGGATTAGGTCATGTTTGCTAGCTTTTATATATAACAATTAATATAATTTATATGACATATGCCTACATTGCTTAGTTGCCAGCGGAAAATATAATATGTGTACCTTATAAACGAACTATATACATTTCTCTGTAATAATTCTGCAAAGTCCACTCGAATAATCATCAAGATGGTCAGTCACCAGTCCGAAGGTATTATGTCGACGACCATGGTTGGAAATACACGTTAAACAGTCTCTAATATCAAAGAGGCTGATGTGTATAAAATCCGTATACACACACACAGACTAAAACAAAAACTTTCATTCCATTTCAAACTATCTTATTTTACGGAAAGAAGTAGCGACATATTGGATCATACATCACTCATCACAACAAATCAATTATTCAAAATCATATGGTAATTACGAAAAAAGAATTGTTTGGAATTTGAAATTGTTACATGAAGGCCTAAGAATCTAAACTGATTGATTTAGTGTAATATTTATTAGCTTTAGTTGTATATAAAATGTTTCATTATCCAAAATTTGATATACGTATTTTGATATTTTAAGTAATCTCTCATATGTAATTAACCTAGTATTAAACGTAATGGTGTCAAATACATAAAAAGTGTTTAAATACCATTACTTCTATTATATTGTCACTATTAAACAATTATATGTTACTTATCGTACATCAAATCCATTACACGAAGAAAATAGAACAATATGTTTTAATAATATGAACCATTTAATCAAGTGTATAATTGGCTTATTTTTCCGTACACATATTGTCCAGGATGTCAGAGGAATTGGAAACATTGTTAAATATGTTTATAAAATTCTTATATTTATTGCTCAAAACACCGTTTTCATAACATCTACCTCTCTGGCAGGACATTTTATTGCCACTGCATGTCCTCTACTTTAAAAACCCTTATAAGTGGACTATTGGTTCCAAGAAAATGTAATTGTCAGATACCGTATAGTTTCGGAGTGGGTGTGGCATACACACCACCTTAAACAGGGCGAACCAAGAGGTTCGCAAGTTTTAAAAAAAACATTCATGATACGTTTACATACATTTGCAGCACGTGGTGACTTCAGTGTGGTTAGTGGTACGTGAACTTAGTAGCGTACCGTAAATAGCTAAAGAAATTGTGCTTAACTAAAGCATTAGTGTAGTTTTCCGTAAAAATGGCCGGTCAACAAGCGCGACCAAAATCGAGTGCATCATCAAAATCGACAAAATCGTCGAAAAATGCAGCCAAGATGTCAGATCAACAAAAAGATGAGCATATAAGGCACCTAGAAGCACAAATTGCGATACTGCAAAATCAAGTGGCGCAATTAATCAATACCAAAATGACGACCGGCGAAACCGACAACGATGTGATTGACTTCGGAAAATTGAATACTGACGCAAGCACAGACAGTGAAGGAGAATGTCAACCTGTCCGGCGAAAAAAAAAGGACAGAGAAGGCTGAAATCAACTACAACTACCGACGAGGAATCAAACCAAAGCAACAGAATAAAGCAGCAAGCAAAGAGACAAGCTGTGGACCAAAATAGGGGAGAGTCTGCTTTTAATGCATTGTGTATTAGTAATATCGCGGTAGTCTCTACTTCTTCTTCCGCTCCTCCGCAAACCAACGTACAGCGAATCTCAAAACCAATGGATCACGCCACAACAAGTAATAATGAACAAACTCCTACAACTCAATCTAATGATATCCCAGCTCCTACTTCAGCTAGCACCAAAAAAACCCGAGTACCGCCGATTATCCTCCGTGATAAAAACGCGTACTCGAAACTGATTCGCATCCTGACTTTCCAGGGTATTCAGTTTGGATCTACTCAAACTAAGCCCGAAGGGGTAGCTTTCTTTCCCCCCACACCTGACGACTACAGGATGATTATCAACGTCCTTAACGACCGCAAATATGGCTAACACACTTTCTACTCGCCAGAGAAACGACATCTCCGGACAATTATCAAGGGCGTTCTTGAAAGCATCTTAACAAACGAAGTCCGATCCGCGCTCATGAAGCTTGGTTTCAATCTAATCCATGTAAAACAGTGGAAAACGAAGAGGGGAAAACTAATTGCTGATTGTGTGCAGGTGATTTGGTTGAATCGCTGAGGTTTGCCATTTTTAGATTTTTAATATTTTATTTTATTTACTTCCAGAGGATAAATAAATAAAATAAATACATTGTTTATTTCACGCACTTCATTTTTCACTTATGTTATTTTTGCACTAATTTTTTACCAAAAATACTATAAATGAATTTAAAAAGGTCTGTTGTAAAATAAGGGGAAATAATTTTAAAACACTAATAAAAATGAGATGCAGTCTTTTTGTCTGGTCACGTAAACACGTATTCACTACACTTTAGGTCTGCTGAGAGACGGATAGCCTTATAGCCCTAAATACCCATTCAACAAATATAACTGCTATAACCTGATTTTTCTCAATCATTTGAAATCGCATGTAAAAATAAGATCTTTTGTTTCCCGAAGTCAGGCATATTTAATAAAATCCGAGAATATTTTATTTTAGAAAAACCCACCCTCAAAAGTGTTTTCTTTTCTTAAATGACTTGCTGTAGAAGCGACGTTTTATCCAATTTTACATTACCCGACTGAGGTAATTATTTTGTTTCAGGCTATGAAAGCCAGATAGTGTTAGTTAAATTATGTTCAGGGACGAGAATTGGCGAAGGTACTTTACTGTGTTATGCACTGACTTTATATATTTTCCACCTTTAAGTTCCGAAAAAATTCAAATCAAATACAGCATAATCCCTAAAATCTAACGATACATTATATTTTGCAGCTAAACCTGAAAACCAAGAACGCTTATTAAGGATATTCGATTGTCGGTCGAATATCTCGAACGACATAAAACTGATTAAATTTCTATTATATCATGACCTGACTTTCTATATATAGCTCCCAACCGTTTATATCGAATCTAAATTATTCAAAGTTTAAATGGAGAACGACCGAACGGTATCGATCTACCTTTTGTTAAATCGAAGTTCCACAATCGAAACAACGACATACATGTAAAAAAAGTGTTTACTTTATACGATTGATCGGTATTTAAAACTCCAGGTGTTTCGTAACGCCTATATTTATAATAATGGTAATGCATTTTTAAGGACATTTTTAATTTAAATTAAAATAGAAAAAAATTCTTGAGCGGGTTTAACGCATATATTGAAACCCTTTAAAAAATTGCAACAAATCATATTTGAACAATATATTGAGACAATGAATAAATAAGGGTGATACAATAAAAACGCAAACATTAAGGGGAATGTTATTTAACAAGAGAGATGTGAATTATACAAGGCGATACTGAGGAATGGTTCCTTGAAGTCCCAAAACCGTCATTAAATAATTGTGGCCAAGAGTAGAAAGATCCAAGATCCATTCCAAGAAAGTTGTAATTTTGATACCTAAGACGAAGAGCGTCCTAGACTTCCAGACTTATTTTATGTGATTTTAAAAACGCAAAAAGAATATGCTGAATTATTGGTAGTAACACAAGAGATACAGCATAATAACAATATATTAAGGCAATGGATAATAAGGGCGATACAAAAAACACGTAAACATTAAAATAAATATTATATTATAAAAGAGATGTGAATTGTACGAGGTGGTACTGAGAAATGTTTCCTCGACCTCCCAAAATATTCCAAAGATATATGGATAAGAATCTAGTTTTATTTAAATACATTAAAATACTCAGTTGAAAAAAAAAATCGATATGAGTAAAGCAAAACTTATTTTTGAAACAAAGGGTTCGGCAAGAATAACAACATTTGTAATCAATAATTAATAATCGATTAATTTATTAAGCAGGCTCATTTGAAAATTTAATATACTAACTTTGTATATAAAGTGTGTGGATATTCTTTTATTGTTGATATTTCTAAACTAAACTAGACTAGACTACACACATGCTAGTTTAGTTCCACTTATTACTACTGAATAATTATACTAATAGAAAAAATTTAAACATATAATTTTTTTTTATTACTCTTCGTGAGTCCACAATCTGCCCTATTGGCAATAAGTATTTCTTATGTCTATGTTCTACATTGCATGTAGAAAATCACTTCATTAAGCAATCTTCTGTATAAAATATTATCTTAATTAATCAGTCTTATTCTAAAGCTTATTATAAAGTCTACATATGTCCAGTAATCAGATAAGGTGGTGTTAAACCTTTTCACGTCGCATATTTAGCTGATTAGCGAGTACATTGAGATGCACACTCTTTCGAAGTACTTCACACAAACACGTTGAATTACACTCGTTATAGGTTCTAGATGAATATCGCGTTGTATCAGTTTATTTGAAATATAGTACGGAGCATCAACAATGGCACGCAACACTTTATTTTGGAACCGTTGAATGATGGATATATTAGATTTGCTAGCGGTACCCCATAGTTGGATTCCATATGCCCAAATGGGCTTGAATATAGATTCATACCGCAATACCTTGTTATCTAATGATAACATGGATTTGCGCCCGATGAGCCAATACATTTGATATAATTTTAGTCCCAGTTGTTTCCGTTTTGCTCCAGGTGAGTTTGTAGGTTTCTTGATGCTGTGACTGGATCTTCATGGGATGCTAAGATTGCCGTATCGTCTGCATATGTTGCCACAGTAGTTATTTTTGTCGTGGGCAGATCAGCCGTATACAGAAGATACAGTACTGGAACCAGTAGACTACCTTGCGGAACTCCTCCTCCAAACTGAATATATGGGATTTAATTCGGTATGTTCATCGCCTTAATTTACAATAAAATGTCTATAAGTTAGATATGATTTTAGTAACTGATAGTTCGGATGAGGGAGAAGTTTCTTTAGTTTAACTTGCAAGCCCGTATGCCATACTTTGTCAAAAGCCTGAGATATGTCTAGAAAAGCAGCCGAACAATATCTTTTGGCATTTAGGTCATCGTTTATTTTGTTTACAAATCTATGCACTTGTTCTATAACCCCATGCTTATTGCGAAAGCCAAACTGATGTTCTGGAATAATTTTTCTTTTTTCTATTATATAGTTTAGCTTTTTTATGTATAATTTCTCAAAAACTTTCGAGATTTTCGGTAATAAAATTATAGGTCGGTAGGAGGTCACACCTTCTGGTATTTTCCTGGTTTAAGAATCATTAATATTTTAGCTACTTTCCAGATACTAGGGAAGTAATTAATTCGTAGCATAGCATTAAATATAAATGTTAATAGTTTTATACCCTTTTCTGATAATTCTTTTAAAATTTTGCCAGTAATTGAGTCATAACCAGGAGCTTTTTAAATATTAGTCTCTCTCATTATTTTTTGTTTAACTTTTTTGACCGTTAATTTCTTGTGCGGTAAATCCCTTGGAAATGGCAAATTTAGAAAGCTAGTAATTTTATTTTCCTGATCTTTATGTAGTTGAGACTGGAAAGGTTAAAAACATTTTTTAAGTGTTTTTGTAAGAGAAAATGAATGTCGGCCTCCTCTTTATTGCTTCTCGCCCAATTATTTTCGTTTGTTTTAATAGATGGGTTATGCTGCTGGGATCTCCTAAGCTTTTTATTGCTTTCCACAACGAATAGTCTGTAGCCTCAGTTGATGTCAAGTTTTCTAGGTATTCTTGAATGCCTTGGTTTTGTTCAATTTGGATTAGTTCTTTCAGCTCTTTTATTGCCCTATTAAAGGTTCTTTTATTCTCTTCAGTCCTTTGCTGTTGCCACTTTCGTCGTAACTATCTGATGTGTGTATTTTTTTTTTGGAAACGTTTCACTGTTAGGAGTCGCGGAATATGCTGCCTCCTGTATATTTTTGTAAGATTCGTTGCTGCTATTTCTATATCCATTTCACTTTGTAACGGTAAGTTTAGAGAGGTGTTTCGGTCTGAGTTTTCTCTAAATAAGGGCCAGTTAGTTCTATTATTGCACAGAGAATGGGGTTTATATTTGATGGTAATTTTTAAAGAAATTGTTACTATTATTGGTAAATGATCAGAAGACAGGTCGAAAGATGACACTTTTTTGGATCAATATTTTTTATAATACAGAAATCTATTGTATCTGGTTTTTTATTTCTGTCTGAAGGCCAATATTTTGGTTCACCAGTAGAGATATGTTATAAGTTATCTGTCTTTATTGCTTTTAGCAGTTCTCTACCTTTTGAGGTTATTATTCTTGAACCTCACATTAAATGTTTTATATTGTAATCTCCTCCGGCTATAAATCTATTACTGAATTCTTGAAATTGTTCTGCCTTGTTGTTATGTTTGGGTGGGCAATAAATCGCGGAAATTGTTAATGGTCCATGGCCATCCTCTATGGTTATACTGGTGGCTTGCAGGTAGTCTTTGTGAAATTTTTTTTCGAAATGCTTTATATCATCTCGAATTATTATGCCTGTACCTCCATGTGCTTTATCATCAGGGTGATTTGTATGATAAAGTTTATATTTAGGAATTTTCAAATAATGTTTGTCCGTAAAGTGTGTTTCGGAAACCATCATAAAGTGAATATTTTTTTTCAGTTACGAACATTTTTAGTTCCCTGGCGTGTTGTTGGAGCCCATTGGCATTCCAGACGGCGATTTTATAGCTATTTGTTTCAGGCATTAGGCAAGTTTGCTGATGACGGTTTTGAGTAGACCAAGCATCGTACTCATTTGATCCGTTAGTTTGGTCATCATTTTTTCTAATCTAGAGATGTTGCTAGTTTCAGTAGGTTGAGATGTCATCTCTTGATTTTGTGCGGAGCCATTTTCATCCATTTGGGCATAAGTTATGTCTGGTGGGTAGATTGGTAGGGGTGGATGCCTTTTTTCCCTTAAGGCAGGATAGAGTTCCTGTTGTAGTTGCTTGTGAACTGCGCAACCCTTGTAGTTGGCTGGATGGGTTCCGTTACAGTTGGCACATTTCACTTTTTCATCGTGAACTTTACGAGTACAATCTCCTGTTTTGTGTTCTCCTGCACATTTTACGCATCTATATGATTTGCGACAGTAAGTCTTTGTGTGCCCGTGCGCTTGACATCTCGTGCACTGTGGTATTTTATATGTAGTGGTTCGCATTTAATAATTTTATTTTCTAATTTGGTAATTTCATACACCGCCATATTATTTCCATTAGGTGTTATATCAATATAGAACATAGGAAGAGGTTTTTCTGTCGTGCGATGTCGTATATTGTGAACATTTACGGCCTCGTGGCTTTTTTCAGCTAGTGCTACCTTGATGGTGTTAAAGTCCGTCCCGTGATGTAATCCTTTTAACACGACTTTGTCGACTATGTAAAATAAAGTGAAATAATTTTAAAACACTAATAAAATTGAGATGCAGTCTTTTTGTCTGGTCACGTAAACACGTATTCACTACACTTTAGGTCTGCTGAGAGACGGATAGCCGCATCTGTTATGCATTTTTAACACACTTAAAATACTGGTTTTTTTTTAAAGAAAGGTACCTTTCTAGAGCTTGGAGCGTATTGAAAGTACGTCTTCACTCTACGAAGGTTGGAACCGAACTATAAACATATCAATTGAATCAATATTTGTCGATATAAATTAATATGTAGGTAACATAATTTAAGGTAAATTACCTACACAAAGTAAAAACATTAAACTGCAATATATCAATTATATGTCATTTACCACAAAGAAGGCGAAAAATTTCAACTGATATTTTTTGCGAAACTTTTAACAATCACCTTTATCAGTCAAACCATTGTGATATGCATTTACAATGGTTTGAACATGTTTGACGAATGAAAGATGAATAAATCTCTCAGACTTCAGTAGCAAAATCTTTTGGATTGAAGATAGAGCAAACAGCTCCGAAAAAGACATAGATAAAAAATCATAGAAAGCAATCTGAGATCTGAATCAGAAAAAAACAAATAATCAAAGAGGTCCGAGGCCAGAACATTAACGGCTCACCGCCAATTATGATGAGATTTAGTTGAAGTTGATTAGAAGATGTTCGAATTCCCGTGACACCAAGAGCAATGTCTTTTCGGTCGTCGTCCTTTGTCTTTTTGGAGACTGTATTTTAACATTTTTGGTCTACCCATTTTTATACATACTTAGTTATGGTAAACAAACGTCGCATTTATATGGATTTCAACACATATAATAGTTCAATCAATTCATTTAAATAAATAAAATAAATGAAATATTTTTAACAAAAAAATGAACCGACTTTAAAGTGATCAGCTGGTGGTAGTAAAAAATATTGTAACTATATGAATAGGGTTAGGTAGGTATTAAGGCATATTGTGCGTATATAGTAGAATATAAAATACGAATAGTAGATAACATTTCAATTGAAAATTCCCCGGCCTAGAGTAAAACACATTTTTTTGGCAAAATTAGTATTTTTTATTCTACATAATTCCCCTCAAGGGTGATACAATGATTATAGTGACCCTGCAACTTTTCGATACCATTTTTGTAGTACGATTAGTCCTTTGCTTAAAAATAGGCCTCAGTTTCGGCGATCTCCTCGTCATTCGACGAAAATTTCTTCCCAGCAAGCATTCTTTCGAGATCTGAGAACAGGACATAGTCGCTCGGGGCTAGGTCTGTAGAATACGGTGGATGAGGAAGCAATTGAAACCACAATTCATTGATTTTTGCCATCGTTTTCACTGACTTGTGACACGGTACATTGTCTTGGTAAAGCAGCACTTCATTTTTCTTCAAATGCGGCTGTTTTCATTCAATTTCAATTTACGGTCATTCAAAATCATTTTGTGGATTTTTTTAATGTTTTTTTCGGTAACAACCTCTTTTGGGCATCCACTGCGTCCACTGCGTCGTCTTCGGTGCTCATCTCACCACGTCTAAACTTAGCATACCAATACTTGATGGTTGATTTTCCTGGGACAGTGTCCGGAAACTCGGTATCAAGCCAAGTTTTTGCTTGAAGTGTATTTTTTCCTTTCAAAAAGCAATATTTTATCAACTTGAAAAATTCCTTTTTATCCATGTTTTTTCACGTTAACAAAAGTTGCTTCACCCAAAATGCTTTAATCCACAAACTAATGATCCGACAGCTGTCAAATTTATATACGCATCTTATGAGGGTTAACTAAAAAACATATGGATTTTATGTTTGATGTGTCAGACCGGGGACTTTTCAAATGAACTGTTAGGTTAAATAAGGCTTTTGTTTATTTTTATTTAGTGATAACCACGATCATTATGTATATATTTTGTTAAAAACGTTATTTTTTGTGATAAAAATCTGAGTTTGATTATTTTTTACTTTCTAGTGAATTCTTTATATATTTCTTGAATTCGGTTCAATTTTTTTGTTAAAAATATTTTGATTTTCTCTTTTTAGCGTTAGATATTTAGAGACATGCATTGGGCGTGTAGAATTTCGATACGGAAAAGTTATATAAACGAGCCCAAATTTATTTAAATACCTCCACATCGAATACCTCATATTACACTGTGTAAGATATAAAAACTCTTCTTAGGTAATATTTCTAATATCTATAATATAGGTATAATACAAAAAACATAAACTATATCCAGGGGCCAATTATCAAATCATTTTTCAATGTATTCACGAAACATAGAAAAAGGTTAAAATATAATTAAATTCCATCTATACGGTCCGAAATTCAAATTAGTATCGACCCGCACGGACGCAATATTTAATTATAAAATAATAACATTAAATGTTACCTTGATTTCCATCAGCTGATGTTTAATTTATAATTCTGCGGTGTTTTATTTATAGAGGCAACAATAACCGTATTGATTTTAGAGGAAATTTGAAAATGTTATCCAATGCGGTAACAATGTTTTTTTTTCGTCATTCCTATAGAATCTGCGAGATATATTTGAAATATGTTTTATCTTGATGCGCTTGATCATTTTCTGACATAACTCAGAATTTGAATATTTTTTCATATTATAAAATTTGTTTTGATGGAACTAAATAATCATTATATCCAAAATAGTTGACAATACTGATTTCAGCAATGTCTAAAAAATATGTTATCTATAAAACTAGCATAATTTATTCCCAAATAACATTTGTATAATAATATGCATTTTCCACAGAATAAATATTCGGAACTGAAACATATTTTAAGACAATCGCCTAATATAATCGTATAATAAAATTAATATATCTGACAATATGTGTTTTTGA
This sequence comes from Rhynchophorus ferrugineus, assembly GCF_030347505.1. Taxonomy (NCBI): domain Eukaryota; kingdom Metazoa; phylum Arthropoda; class Insecta; order Coleoptera; family Curculionidae; genus Rhynchophorus; species Rhynchophorus ferrugineus. The sequence goes on along the minus strand of NW_027472581.1, from coordinate 52,506,973 downwards.
ATTAACAGAATGTTCTTGAATTAACATAATTCAATCGAGGGGTTATTGGGAAACTACTATATATAATATTTTATGATACAATTATGTGAAAAACCATTAATCGATTACAATATAAACATTTTAAAAAGTAAGCAAAGATATAAACAAATAATATTCACATTAGTTATGTCTTGGTTAAACATTAGTTAAACTTGAAGAAACAGGTGGTTGAATCTCAACGAATGCTGTGTAGAGTTTATCGCAACCATGGTCCATTGATTTCAATATGTGAATAATGGTTTTTCCGTTTTAAGAAACCGAAGACAAAAAGCGTTTTCGACATCCAAAATTTGTCTAAATGATCAAGTTTTTAAAAACATTAAAATAATATGCAGGAATATTGATTGTAACCATTGTTACATTGTTGTATTTCCATTTCAAGAAAATAGAAAATGATCCAAAAGCTTGAACATATTGTGGTGTATGAATTGAAGCGTAGATTCAATGAAAGGGATTTGATAATGGGTGAAAGGCTGCTTCAACCACAAAACCGGAAAGGTTTTTTGCATGAGGTTGTTGCTGGTAATGAAAAGTATATTCATTACGATAACCCAAAGTGAAAAAGTTGTGGGAACACCTGGGCATACAACAACATTAACGGCAAAACCGAATATCCATGGCTCGAAGATAATGCTCTATATTTGGTATGATCAGCTTATTATGGTATATCACTACCTGCTAAAATCTAATGAAACCATCAATGGGGCCCTTTATCGACTACAATTCGTTTCTTCGTTCGTTGCATTCTACCAGCATTCTGCGAGAAAAATAACCGAAATATAAATAAACAACAATCTTATAATTAAATGTTATTATTCACCATGACAACGCTCAACTACATGTTGCAAAACCGGTGAAACTGCTAGCACCCGAGGTATTTGCTTGATCTAGCTTCTTCTGATTACTACATCTTCCTATCTATGTAACTTATGACATATATAACATGTTTTAGCGCCTCTTCATTTCTTATAAAAATTCCAACGATCTTCAACGAAGCCAAATTATAGCGCCTTTTAAAGCTGGCATTTTATCGAACATTCTAGATCTAATATTTTATTCATTTACTTAGTCAAAAGTTATTGGGCCTTGAGAAACCATACTTTAGACGGGCATTCTCGGCGTAATTTATTTTTTTCCGAAAGGGATAAGTATTCAAGTGAAGTGTCAACATAGATTTGTTCGTTTTTCTTTCGAAAATTTCGGCCAATCTTGGAAAGAGTCGATAATAAGTATATATTTTGTCTTGTGGTATGAACTATAAAAACCATGAAATTATAAATCTTCGACATAAGACTGGATACTAAAACAAGTTAAAAAAGACAATAAAAGATCTAATCGACCCAATTTCCTTTTATGAATCGCTACTGAAACGAAAGTAAATCGAGTAATTTTATGCTCATTTTATGGCTATGACAAGTGGATCGTACATTAACAATGAAGATCAATAAATGGTTGCAAAGCTGACGTTGACTCCAAAGAAACTGATGATAAATCGTACCAGATACCGGCAGGTTTGAAAAGATATTGTTCATCATAGGCTACTCAGACACGACCAAACCATTCACTTAACTCTCTACTGTCTAATGTCTGCTAATGTAATTTAAAAAAGCAATTAAAAAATGACCAGAGTTAATCTATAGGAAAGGCGTTGCCTTCCATTACCTCATCAGGCCCCAAATATATTTAATGATTCGACAAAAATTGACAACTATTGGTAGAAAAGTTTTGATCTGTCCCCATCCCATTGATATTTGCTTCTATCTCTAGAGAACTCTTTTAATAGTCTAAAGCCATCCTAAAAAGAAGCTTGAGAAAATCAAACGGTTTCGATTTTAGCCTAGAAATCTCACAAGTTCAATAATAATACTACTAAAGATTATTTTATAAAAATATAATTTAAACCTATAAGTTAAACTCGTTATGATAAAACTTACTAACATAGATAAAAAATACCATAGATAAAATGCACTACAAGGAAGAACGACGTAAATTCAAACACATAATTACAACGGTTCTATAGTGAATTAACATGAGGATGATAGAGTGAAGAAAATACTGTTACTTTTATCCGAAATGGTGATAATAAGATGCGGATTTTCATGATCACCATGGTCAAGAAATGTGATGAATCATAATGCAACGCGATTCAATTCACGTTATTGGAAGTAAACTAATAGCCTTAAGAATGATAAAATAAAATAAATAAATTCCCCAAATCACGAATTGAAATTCAAGTACAACGAGATAATTTTTTATTTGTCACCTAGTCCTTTAACCTCAAAATCAAGAAATCTCTTCATCGGTGTCACCGGCGATAAAAAAATTGTTCTACAATAACTGTACAAGTCATAACAAGTCATGGGTTAAGTTTCTGCTTCAAACGGATACCGCTTGTAACATCAATGTCAGATCCGTTCAGAACAGGAATTCAATTTAGGCATTCAAAAACGAGGAATTGTTCCAACACGGGATTCGTCTCTTATCTAGCAAATGAGAAAAGTAATATTTGTTAAATAACGTAATTAGTAATAATCATACTAAATAAATATAAAAAATTGAGATGAGTAAAATTCCATTTAGCAAAAATATATTTTCATATATTTATGTTTCTTAAGATACACGTTACAACATCTAAAATCGCCATATCAAAACATGGTGCCCAAGGTTGATCACCCATTTTTTTTTCAGTAAAAAACCGAAAGCTGAATATGACAGAATATGACGTTTCGGCCTGATTTATGAGCGACCTTGATAACCTTTTCGACCAAATAATTCCGCATGCAAATACACCATTAATAAGACCCCGGAATGATCCATATATCGATTCAACTTTTATCAGTTTGGCAATTTAAAAAGGCTTTTATAATGGTTGTTAGTTGAAGGGTTAGGCTTTTTAGAACTACTTTGATAATATATTCATTTACAAAAAGTAAGCTTCACTTGTTCATATATGTACGTTTATTTGGATTCTTGTAGTAACATAAATTTTAATTTCAATGAATTATGCAACAATATATTGTTATAAGTATTGTCAAGTATTTATGTAATTAAATAATAATAAAATGTGAAAACGGTGTAGTTTACTATGAATTTATTTCACTGGGTGGAGACAGAACTTTATTTCAGCGTTATAATGGTTTTCAATCTTTCTTTTGAATCTCATTTTCTCGTCATCTTCTTAATGGCATACACTCCTCGTAAATTTTTGATATAAAAACTGATACAATTTCATAACCAGTCTACATATCCTATTATTTTATAACTACTGATTTAACACTGTCAAATGTTACGGTGTGTATTGGTCGATCGAGGTATTCAATAATATTATATTAGCATATATGTTATATATGTTATGTTGTGAAACTGATAAAACTCTAGTAGTCCTAACATGCGGCTAGAGTGATATTTCTTTCCAAGAATAAATATTCGGTAGTGGAAAGTGCTTATATTAGAATTTTTCGTGTAGCATCAGTGTATACAATAAGTCGTCATTTCATATCCCTGAAATAAAATAGTTGCACTAGTCGCACAAATATTTCGGACAAGTTTGGTCGCCCTGGTCTCTGAGACCATGTAGAAACACTAACAATTTTTCAATTATTTTAGTACGATATTATAACAGAACTATATACAAAATTTGCTTTACCCAATCATGAATAGAGCCACTTGAAAATGCAAAGAATTTGGTCAAAATAAAAACCACTATTTTGGCTTCATGGGATTTTTAAATACTAGATTTTCATAAATATTGTTATAAATTTAAATAAGCACATAGCAACTAATATTTTAGGCACTTGCAAGAACATTTGTGAACAAAAAAAGGTAAAGCTATGCCTTTTCAAAAATACTTTAATTGCAAGATGTACATATTGCAGTAATATACTCCAAACACATAAATGTGTTACACGTACAATAAGTCGTATACAAAAAGCACGTATATATAATATATACAAAAAACGTGTTTTCATTTTTTTAAATAACAATCATCTTCCATTTGTAACACTTGCTTGTCATCATTCCGATCCGTCGCCACCATATCCTGGAAACGCAATTTCAAATTTCGTGGCAACGTGGTAATGGCTGTTCGTCTAAATCATATAAGCATTTCATCTATAGTCACATAAACCGAATGGGAGTAGCCTTCCAGGCAATTTTCAACAAATTTTTGAAGAACTGTTCCAGTATGAGCCAGTTTATCGATATTCGAGTAAGACGAGTTTGTTAATCATCAAAGCGAATACAACGAAATCTAAATCTTTGTATGGACATTATATGATAAAACATTTCAACACAATAGCCATCCATCCTTAGATCTTCATAGTTTAGTCAATTTGTTCTTCCCGCTGCGGATAAGGATAAGGGTCCAAGCAAAGCACGGATTGCAAGGATATTCGTAGGATTAGAATCCCTTTCGCCTAAGTAGTTTTCCTTGACAGAAGCGATATATTTATTACAATATTATGTGATATTTTGTTCTCAACAACAATTTCAAGAAATGTGATGTCTACAAAATAGTCCCATATTTCTACATCTTTCTTTCCTGTTTTGAGACAGATAAGCGTAGTATAATATTTTTCCTTATCTTAATTGTTTTTGGTTTTGGAGGTTGTTTCCGCCGATATCTTTTCCCATCTTTACCTACACTGACCTTACTATACCTGACACATTTTTGTAGAATATTCATAAAAATACTCAATTATTGTTTAACTATGAAATATAGCCGAAGTACTTGCACCTATATCTGTTTCATCAATAGCCGAAATCTCTTTCTCGGATTCCCTGTCATGATTTACTGTTTCCTGAAAATCCTGTTCATTCGTATCCGATTCATCATCCTCTAGCTCCTCTCTTTTGAATGCCTGAACATATCCGACGTCACTTAACTGATTTTCTTAACGTTCTTGTTCTTCGTCACTGCTTTCTATATCTAAATTAGCTTTCATTAATCAACTTTTTCGCTACTACTATCCCTACCTGCTACTAAACGATATAATGTCACAAATAGTCACCCTGGTCTGTCATGCCGTAATATGCTGTTAATATAATAAGTATGCTGTTTGATAAAATCCCTTATTACAAGGAACGCACTCACTCTAAAGCATTGGTCTGGCCCATATAGAAAGGTGCCTGCAACTGCAGCGATTCTCATACTGCCACCAGATTTAACGTGGAAAAAAAAAACTAAAGTTAAATTGTGTTTTCATAGTTACACAAGTCAAAACTCAAATGCGTTGCAACTAATGCATATAACCACGAAAAGGACGACATTAATTTGGAAAAATATATAACAAGATTGTATCTTTTTAAAATCTAGATTTTGTTAGTGTGATGAAGTGGGTATTATCATCAATCCATAGTCGATGCTCAATGAGAATGTATTCTCATATACTTCATAAAATCTTGCTACTGTTGAGGATCGGTCGCAAAAATTTAATTTTGCCAAAGGAGTTATAATTATAACAATAATCTGCTTCTCTGGTTTGTTAATTGAATCTCGACTTTAAATATCGCATTAAAAACATTTCAAACTTGTTGGCCTGCAATAGCGTCCAAGTATTGAAGTAATGTCGAAAAATTGGCAAAAATGATTAGTAATTAGATTTTAGTCTTGAGGCATAGATTAAGACAGAGAGAGAGTCGACAGTTGTGAACCATTTGGTCATTAATACTCATGTTATATAGCTCTGAAATAATAACTATATCGCAAAAAATGCTCGAAGTCTTAACGTCTGTATCAGTGAATATAATTATCATCAGCGGACATGAAATCATACGATATCAAAATGAATTAGTCTCAAATGAATTCGACATATCATTTCAAACTCGTCCAGCTAATTAAAAATGTGCTGCTTCCAAAACTGATAAAAGTACAAAAGTAGTATGTACGGTTGAAACTATACCGAGAATCAATAAAATCAATAATCACATGATTTCCATATATAATGCACTACTGGCGGAATACGACAATCTTAATGTACACAACCACGATTCTGACAAAATCCTGCCAACTCTTTCTAGTTTGTTCCTTCAGGAGTTCCTTTAAGCCTTATTTTCCGAAATTTTTGGAAATATTTACTATTTACCATTTACTATTTACTATTTACACTAAGTCGATGCTGTTCTTAATTCGTCCACGGTTCGCTTATAATCAGGAAATGAATAAGGAGTTAATAAACCTTGTGGTGAGTCTTGATTTTAGAGCAACTTCCTATCGTACGACTTTACGAAGGTTGCATCACCTGCATGACGCTATATAATTTCAGCGATGTAGGTAATACATTTTGCAACTCATTCTTTTAACTGCTTGGTACATTGACCGAGATTCACGTTTCGATGCAGCAACTAGTAAGGAACCAACCGTTACAGTAGAATTTTCTTCCGTGTTTTAGTTTATGCTTAATATCTCGATTTAGTTTTATGTGATAAAGCAAAAAGGTAGATTAGATAAGTTTTTCTGTTTAAGCAATACTTTTGTCTTCTTTCATATATCGGAATACACTTATTTGTTTACTTAATATTAGAGTCACTAAAAACGTATTATATGGTGAGAAATCATTGGATATATTTTTATATAAACCGTATACTCTCTTTGAAAAATAAGAATGTTTTTATTTCAAATTTTATACAGATGTTCGTATTTCGTATTTTATTTTTCAATTTAAGTATAAATGTTAGGTAATGGAAAAGGAGATAGCAGGAATGTGTGGAGGAGAGGAGTTTTACGAAACATTTTCATTAAGTGGGCGTTTGATGGTAGTTGGAAATATTGCTTTAGAGGAAATCTCTGAGACAAAAATTATAGTGAAAATACTTAAATCAGCATTAATTTATTACCTAAATTAATTATATTAAATCTTATTATTTAATTCAACTAAACATTTGAATTCAAATTTTGTTAAATTTATTGAAACCAATATCAGATGTTCTGAAATATTTTTTAAAGCTATATATTAAAAATAAAATTTAACAAAGAAATATAGTGATGATTTAACAAATACGCAGCGACAGTCCCTACAGTAGATTGCGCACAAGAGAGAGAGAAATAGGGATGAGGCTCATTAGCTGATTTTCAGGCCGCTCAAAAGAGTTTCAACATCTCAGCTTAGCTAGAGAAAGTTAGCATCCCGAACGTTACTCTATATGGATGACATAATGCTGGCATCAGAGAGCAAAATAGATCTAGAACAAGTAAAACCGACTTGTTCATTATTTGCTATTGCCCACAGCGAAAAAGAAATCATCAAAGTCAATGGAAAACTACTAGCAGATACATAATAATGTAATATCATAATAAGTACTTATTATTGATATTCTCAAGCTACGGTGAAATCACAAATTATGTAACAATATGAATGTTGAAGTAGGACAATATTTTTCTTTCATTTTCAAAATTTATCGATATTTTCCGCTGATATATTGATATTTTGTTTTTTTTAACAATAGCGATTTATCTTGGGAAAGTCTCCATATTTAGAATTTATAAATATATTGGTAGTGTACAAAACACCTAAACACCCACCATAAAAAAGGGCTGTCGCAAACAAATATTGATTTGGTTTAAAACATTATTTTTTTTTTTTTTAATTTTGATATACCGATAGTTTTCTCCGCGACCTATATCTCCAAAAGCCACCTAAACGAGGGATGAAATAATGATTGGCTAACGGAATATTAAACGCATATCAGATTATCTAAATCTAAATTATCGGTTGATTTATTCAGTCATTTTATCCGAAAATAAGATAATTCAGATTACTTGGATTACTTGTAATGTTACGGTCACATACTCAGAAATCGCTCGCAACTATTGCTTACAATTTAATATTTAACGATTAACGAAGCGGATCCTATCTCAAGGCGCAAATTTTAGGAAAAGAAGAAAAGGCAACCAGTTAACATGTAAGGCTTGAGGCTAATAAGAATTACTTTTAGATAAAAATGTTTATCTTTGAATAGGAAATTCATCAAAGAAAGAGGTGACGAATCTTGGATGGATATTTTGATCTTCTCGAACATTTTGAGAGGAGTTATACTGAAATATAATGTCATTTTATAACTATAAACCGTTTCTTTATTTTACCCTCCAATAATTACTCTTTGGTTTAAGTGATCTTATTTAACAACATGATTTTAAAAAATATACTAATCTTTGTAACATATGGTGTTTTTACCTATATAACTTGTAAAAATCAGAATGAAATTATACCTTCATAATATTATTTAGGTATTAGCCGAACAACTCTTTATATCGTATAATGGTTAAGTAAGGCTAAATATCTTAAATCGAATCTCGCATATTGAAATTGACAATTTTTTCAGCATAAATTATTACGTCTAGAAAACTATAACTGTCATAGTACATTTCATTTGATTAAAGTATAAAAGCAACGGTATGAAAGAATCTCGAAAACTTAATTTTAAAAGTTATTAATAACTAGTATAAGAGGTAGTATTAATAATAACTGGTAAAACTATACATTAGAGCCTTTATGAGTAAGAATAAAATTTAATATGAAATTGAATAATTATACATGGCTTTATTAATAATTCTGGTATGTTAACAAAGCCAAATCCTAGTGTTACGACACTTTCTTTTGAATCAACCAATTAAATATTAATTATTCTCATACTTAATGGATTTTCATTTTAAGTTTTATGAAGCAACTAAATCTGTAGAGTGTAGAAGAGTGCATAAAACTGTGCCTAATACCATAATAAATTATCACGTTGATTATATGAGTATTAATTTAAGGTAACTATCACGTAATTCCTCAATAGTTACTAATTAAAAGTTAGTTTGCTAAATTGTGATTGCTGCTAAAAACTAAATTTTCAAATTTATTCAAGTGTATATATAGGCACGGCAGATAAAAATTAAATTTTTTTATACATGAGTAATGACCAAGATATTAGAAAACGTCATAATTCAGTTCAGATTTATGGAATTTCATTTGATTGAGTAAGGTATCTAAAGATGTTGAAAATATATCTTAAAAAATAAAGATATATTATACGTTTGCGACTTTTCATCGTAATAAAAAGCCTCTAAAAATACTGACATAATAGACATAATGGAGATAATGGATGTCGGCAGAATAATGGGAACAACGGAAGAAAAATTGGAAAATAATGGCAATTTGGAATATTGTATATTGAAAGTATTTTCCCCATAATAGAGGATTTTTTTTCTAAATAGGGCGATTATCAGCGTTTCCCTTGTTGATGCCAAAATGAAATTGATACATAAATTTTGTACATTAAGTATAATTATCATATTTATCAAATGCTTTACCATATCTTTTTTTATTAATCTCCTAGGACGTCAACAATCTGCTCGTGGGCAATAAGTATTTTTATATGATTTCAGTTATATAATATAACTAACCTGTCTACTACATGTAGATCACTTCAGTAAATGATTTACTGTACAACTTATAATCTAAATCTTATTCTAAATACTATTCTAAATCTCACTCTATGTGTCTATTAATCAGTTCGTATGACAGTTTGCGTTTGAGCCTACGCACTTCACTATCACCTCGCACATTTAACTGTTTGGCGAGTGCATTGGGATGAACTAATGGTATTTCAGAACACTTCACACCAACACTCCGAATCTCGTTATGGGTTCTATGGTTCTATCGACGATGACTCGCAACATTTTATTCTGGAAACTCTGAAGGATATCTAAGTTATATTTACCATAATTAAGTACGTTGTTTTATATAAGTTAGTAACAGAATTTTTGGACTATTAGACTTATTGGACTACTTTTGGAATATTTTACGCAAGACTCGTTCTCATTAATATATTATTCTTCATCAACAAAATATTTCATTAATGTAAATTGTTCACAGTGGTAAACATATAGAGTCGAGAAATGCTAAAATTCTATTTATAGGAAACTTAATTATCATAGAGTCACGGAGACGGAAAACGTATTTGAAACGATTTTTCAAATGTTCTCACTAAAGTAATTTTAATGTCAAAAAACATATTACCTAATACTATAATTAATCAGGTAGAAAAAATCTTTCGTTAATACTGGCAATAACAAAATTGTACTCAAATAAGTATATTCATTCAGTCATAGTAGTGCTCTGTTGGGATTAGATTAATGAGCTGAAATCCAAATCAAACAATTGTAAAATATAATAAAGATAATTAGGCAAATCTCTTGAGAGCAACTTAAAAGAAGCAAAATGATCGACCAGATATGTGATACACATTTTCCATCGTTACAATGCTCTGCCTCATCTTGTCCCCCCTCTGACTAGCACTTTTTCTATCTTATCTTCCACCCAGAAGGTTGACTTCGTCACAGAAGTTTGTAAAGAATTCGGTCACCTTTCATTCGACAGAGTTCTCCAGTCCCTTTGAATCTGCGAGTCTATTCATCGCTTGGAAACTGTGCTCTGATTGTTGCATTATAAACAGATGACTTTATGTCTAAGATGATTTTAAGCATTTGAAAGACTCTTAGTTTACCTATGTCAGACTCTAACAGAATCAAAATCTCGTAGCTTTACAGAAAATATTTCTGAATTTTAGTCTTGATTATCAACACATCTTCCCTTCAACATGCACCAAGATTCAAAAGCTCCTGCAGCTTAGCCAATTCGGATTATATTTTCGGTGGTAGATGCCACTTTTTCCCCTGTACCAGTGATCCCGTGTAATTGAACTGCTTGTACAGTCCGTTAAGATTTACTATAATAGGCGATCCGTCAGTTATCAGGACATTGGTCGTTTCTTCACTAATTTTCAAGCCATATGGCTCTGCGTTCCGGTAAGAACTATGTCTTGAAGAATACCAGTACCTTCAACATTCTTATCAACGAATATAACGCTGCCAGGTGGGTCAGCGAACATCAGATCGGTCAAACACCATAGATTTATAGCATCATATTGAATGCACTGTCTAAATTTGAAATAGCCATTATTTTTAAAAACCCATGGAAAGGCGACATCTTCTTGGCGAACACCGGCTAGAACTTCAAATGAATTTAACAAATCGTTTCGCGAACAGCCACTATAATCAGTTTAAGACGCCTGAAGTAGTTTAATAAGTTTTAGGGTTCATGAAACATATTCAACTGTCCAGACTGAGGGCCTTTCTAGTGATCTCTATTTGGCTATTACAACAACTATTACGTACACATTTTATACTAAAACGCTTTTTCTGTGTTAAAAATCCAAGTATGATTATTCTTTACATTTTAGTGAGTTCTTTATTTATTATTCATTCAAGTCGGTTCAATTTCGTTTTGTAAAAATGATTTATTTTTCTCTTTTTAATGTTATATATTTGTTACACGATATTTAACAGGAATAAAAACAGTGATTAAAAATAAGGAACGATTTGATCATTTAACAAATGTTCTAAGCAAACTAAAATAACAACAAAAACTCGTTGCCCCGCCGCGAATCGAACCCACGACCTCAGCATGTGAGCTGAAAGCTCTAGCCTCTACACCATAAAGGCAGCTTCCAGCAAAATTTCTATGGCCTCTCATATGATATCATTTGTGTTTCAAAAAGCAAATTGATTGATTTTTTGCACTGAGCGACTTCCGATCTTACATCATATCAATCCAGCAGAAATATTATATATAAATATCGGATTCGTCGTTCCAACGGAAAGCACCTTGGAATTGCTTTTTTTGGAATAAAGAAATAAATTTGAAAATCGATAATTGACGGAGAAATCGCCGAACAATAAAAAAAATTATATATATAAAATATAAATATATATAAAATATAAATATATATAAAAATATATAATATATACATATATATATATATATATATATATATATATATATATATATATATATATATATATATATATATAGCGGAACCTAGAACCTCCTTTTTCGCAGTCGGTTAAAAAAAATATATATTGCTTAAAAGATATGAAAATATTATCCTATATAGTTATATATAGTTCAAAGATTCATTATTGTCACTATTTATTAAGGATATTTATTCAATAAAATGGAAACGGAGAGAACTTTGTCATGAATATAGTGTACATTAATTAAAGTAGAATAGTTTAAAGCTTCAATGTTCTTGATAAAATATTCTTCAGAAATGTAAATTTTCCCGAGCCAACGAAAACTAAACTATATCCAGTCGAACAGTTTAAAAACAATTTCTGTTTAAATCTTTCAGTTTGAGCAACTTTCTAGTAAACATAAAATATTTTTCTTCAGCGCTGCGCCACGCCCAATTGAATTTGATGTTCGAGCAACTCGACTCGAATTCTTTCTGCGAGATTTTCCTTCTGGTTTATGCGTTTCGCCGAGGTATGCTCACTAAAAACATCAAACAAGACGTTATTTTCATAAGTAGAAGTTCTCGTACGGTAAAGGAACACAACTTGAGGAATTTTATACAAAACTAATTTCAATGCTTTATTGCAAGTTTTAGGTATAAAACTTCGTCGTTTTGAGTCAACAGACTTTTACTGGAACAACATGTGAATAACCTATGACATATTTCGTAAATTTGAAAGAGGAATATATAAGTTTCACATATTTATATAAATATTAATGTAAAATTTGTTATGTGCCTTGAATTTTAATATTAGTCTAAAATATCAAAATTCAAATTTATAATTTCTCAATTTATCACACTTGTTTCAATTTTATAATTTTTCAAATCATTAAGTAATTTTTTATTTTATGTAACCCACTCGAACTAAGTAGTTTTTTTGAAAAGACTCCATTTTCAGTAAGTAGGGTTTATCTAGAAAACCGACTGGAGAGTAACAAACGTAGATATCATCCCAGAAGACATCCGCTCTCACTCAGATCATTTTCTTCGATTTATTATTTTCGATTTTATAACTGACAGGGTTCCGGTTAGATAATAAGGTTATTATGCTTTAAACTCATTTAAATTAACGGACTCGATAACAATTGAAAATTCACCGGCTTACCATAGTAAAACACATTTTTTTGGCAAAATAAGTTTTTTTATTCAACATAATTCCCTTCAAGGGGATACACTGATTATAGCGACCCTCCAACTTTTCGGTACCCTTTTGTAATACAATTTGTCCTTTGCTCCAAAATAGACTTCAGTTTCGGCGATCACCTCTTTATTCGATGAAAATTTCTTCCCAGCGAGCATTCTTTTGAGATCTGAGAACAGGAAATAGTCGCTGGGGGGCCAGATTTGGAGAATACGGTGGACGAGAAAGTAATTCGAAGCCCAATTCATGGATTTTTGCCATCGATTTCACTGACCTGTAATACGGTGCATTGTCTTGGTGAAGCAGCACTTTCTTTTCCTTCAAATGCGGCCGTTTTTCGGCGATTTTGCCCTTCAAACGCTCCAATAACGCTACGTATTAGTCGATGTTGATGGTCCTTCCAATGTCAAAGTAGTCAATGAATTAAATTATTCCATGCGCTTCCCAAAATGCAAACGCCATAATCTTGTCAGCCGACTGTTGCGTTTTCCCACACTTTGGAGCGCTTTCATCGTGTGCAGTCCACTCGGATGACTATCGATTGGACTTAGATATTGAAGCAAAATCACGGGGTTATTACGCTTGATTATTTTCAAACATTGCTTCGAATCATCAACTCGTTGTTTTTTGTCAAGAGTCAACTCGCACGGCACCCACTTTGTAGAGAGCTTCCTCATACCCAAATATTCGTGAAGGATATGATGTATACATTCAGTTCAAAATATCAATCTTTAGATCGTCTGCTATTTCATTCAATTTCAATTTACGGTCGGTCAAAATCATTTTGTGGATTTTTTTAAATTCTTTCGTTGATAACAACCTCTTTTGGGCATCCACTGCATTCACCACCTTCGGTGCTTATTTCACCACGTCTAAACTTAGCATACCAATCCTTGATGGTTGATTTTCCTTTTTCTTCATAAAGCAATATTTTATAATGAGCGAAATTACTTTTTTTCAATTTTTTGTTCAGAGTAACAAAAGTTGCTTTAGTCAAAATGCTATAATTCACAAACTAATGATCCTACAGATGTCAAATTTAGACACGCATCTTTTGAGGGTTATAGCTAACTAAAAAATATTATGTAGATTTAATTCTAGTAGCGCCATCTATGTGTCAGGCCAGAGACCTGTTTCATGCATGGAATTATATATTGAAAAGGGGTTTATGTTTTCATACAGTCTACAATCTTCCTGCATCCTACAGCCGTTATGATTTATGTGGTAATATTGAGCTGGTCCTCTCATTCGCATCTCGCATTCACAACTATATTACTACTAGCAAATATTACTACGAATTGATATATACATTTTTAGTGATAAAATTTTTACTATAACTAGCATATTGCTGCCAAAAAAACTGTCATATTCCAATATGGTAATACACCCATACACGGCCAAAACAGCTCGGTCTTGGTTTGAGGACTATCAGAATATGATCAAATATATGCCCTTCAATCGCGAGGTTGATGCGATTGTGTTGGTATAATATGGACAATTTTGGAGCAGAGTAAATAATTTGGTAAAAGAATGGGATAACATCCCGTTGGAAAATATTCAAGCACTCTACGAATCTATTCCACGAAGAATTGCTCATATAGATAGATTAGTCCATATTATTTCAACTGAAATATATACTGAAGTAGATATTTGTGAACTAATTGTAAGCATAATTATTATCGTATCTTATAACAGGAAATACTGATTGAGACGAATTATGAAATCCTTTTTGTGACATAAGGTATAGCTTCTTAGATAGGATATTTTAGAGTTATGCAAAAATTCATTTGTATTCCATTTTTTGGGGAACATCGGAAACTTAAAATTATAACTTAACCCAAAACTATATAAATATAATAAAAATATAAATTATGAATATTAGCAGAGCAAAACCAGACTTTTTATTTCAAAGATCTGTGCACTTGAAAAGCGACGAGCGCTTCATTCCTAAATTTGAATTAAAGACAGGCAGTCTCGGATTTAAGATCCCAGAATATTTGTTTCTTGACATCCGTGATGTATGCGCCTTTCTTTCTAATATGTTCCATCAAAAGTCCGTGATCTGTATGGTGGCTTTTTTGCCTTCATTTCTTCGCTTTTCCATATTTTATTCGTTATTCTCCACTGAGACACAATTTTTTATTGTGGCATCATATGTTGCCTGGATGGAATAAGAAAACTGGCAATTTTTACATCAAGAGAAGCGGCTGTTATATTTTATTCAGGAGTGTTTCGAAAAGCTGTCGCTCTAATAAGAGATAAATGAATTTCTTATATATATCTTATATAAATATATATATATATATATATATATATATATATATATATATATATATATATATATATATATGTACGGTGTATATAGATATATGCATAGTATTGTTGCAAACTGTCAATGAAAATTATAAAAAAAATTAAGTTAGGATTATGTCAAGTAACCATATGCAGTGAAAATCTTGCGAATGACGCTGTTGACCACTGGTCCTAAACAAATGTATCGCGTCACAGGTGCACCCGACAGGTGCACAAATACTTAGGTCAGAATAAAGTTTTGCACAGTTTTTTAATTTATTTACTTCAAATTAATGTATATGGTTAAGGCATTACACTAAAGGTAAATTAGTTAACAAAGTGACCAGAAATAGGCGAAACTAATCGATAATTTATGGAAATTTGAATATTTTGTCTAAGATAAGTCATACTTGTTTTGACAAATTGTGGCATGTATACGGTGGAAGCGCCCGCTGTATTAAAATTCATATCCTTATCCCCTAAAGTAAAACAAAATGTATTAAGAATTTTCTTACCTTCTAAATGTTCTAACTGAAAATACCGCACAAATATATAATAAAATGTTCCAATCGGTAAGCCGCTTATCAAGAAGTTGATTAGAAAAGAAAAATCGGAACAAACAGTATCAGAATTCTACTGCCACATCAATAGGTATATATCAAACAACATGCGCGAGTGAACAAGAGTTATGCTATTATTAATTGCATATCATGGCCGTCCGTGTGAAGCCTGAACCTGAGTTGAGTAAGTATATCTGGAATATTCAAATTGCCATTTTATTTTGTTTTCCGAATGAAATGTATAACCACTGCAAAGCTAGTAAAGAGATATTCTACCATTCTACTTTGAATGCACTGAGGGAATTCGTTTTCAAATTGGCAATTGGAAACCTGGTGCCTCCTGCATTTATTTTTACTCAAGAAAGGCTAACTAGTAGATAAAGCTTCAAATGGAAGTATTGGCATAATATCTGATTCAGGATTCTTTAACGCGTATTGATATTTGCAAATGGCTTCGTCATTTCAAGGGCTATAGTTCACCACCTTTAGATAATCGGTAATAACTCAAATCACATAAGCGTGCAATCTAGAAAGAAACAATTAAATTAAATATTAAAATAAACTAATCCTTTAAAGTTAAGTACCGCTTTAAAGGTATATGGGTTTTCATAATTTTAAAGAAATATATTTAATTTTTGTGGAAAAATATCAATATATCGGTCAAAAAAATATCGGCTTAAAATATCGACGTAAAATAATTAAGCCTATATATAGCCTATCAAAAGTCATTGAAAATAATATTTACTCTTAATTGATTTAAAAACTGGGTATTTTACCTGTATATGTACAATGCGCACTGGTAAATGCAACCCTTGCCGCCAGCCGTATGGATCGGGTGCTAACCGAGAAAGTGAAAGAGATGATATGTCAAAAGATCAACTTAGCTGAAATTATCTCCAAAAAAGTCCTTAGACTATCAAAAATTGTGGAAATAAACAATTCTTCTTCCATTGTTGTTATAAACGTATCAGTATATCTTATATACCTACCGATCATCTCTAGATCTTAACTTATTAAATTCATGGCAAATCTTTATAATCATCAAATATTTAACTTCGGTCCCAAAGTATAGTGAAGACTTTAAGGTACAAGTTAGAAATTATAACAAAAAATGCAAATAGGATAACCTACAAAATTATCTCCAGAATAAAAATAACGGTAACTTTATTTTAAAAATATATCATTTAAATTCTCTTCTTTTGCAATAATAGTTTGTACAAGATATAAATAAATTTCATGTTCTACTTCATAGAACGGTCTGAAGCGAATCACGAAAATCGAATATATAAGCGACTGCCGCACATATATAATTCTAACTCCGGATATTTAACTAAAAAGTCCTATGCAAAGAGCCGTTACAGCTTTGCCGAGACCCTGGAGTACCGTAAAGTATGATTTAGTGCAGCTCTGGTTTCGAAACGCGGTCGTTTTTTCGTTTGTTTTCTGAGAAAGTTCAGAGCAAATTTTATCAAGTCATAAACGAGTGTATAGAGCTTAAACAACTAAGAGCAATTGATCGCAAAAAGCCATATTAAAAGCACTAAAAGTGCCATTGCTGGAAAACTTTTAAATAAACTAATGTTATGCATGTCTATGTTGTGAATTGTGTTCTTATTATTTGGTATAAAGTTTGTACATTTATATCACTCATTTATATTATATCAATTTATATATAAATAGTATTGAGAAACCTAAAGTCAGAGTTAATTTATTTATTTTCTTTTGAACCACATACCACATATACTTCAATTAATTCATATACAGCACAATATACTAACATGCCTCTAGTCATTGATTCACTGATGGATAATAGAAATCTTCTAGCGCCTCTCATTGAACGTTAATATTTCATTCCATAGTCTTATCTATTATCTAAATTTATCCCTCTTCTCTATAGATCTAAAAATGGACCCATAACTAAATTTCCCCAGGCACCAACCGATACATCACGAGTGGTTGCGAGTCCTCCACACATAAGGATTCCAAGCAATGAAAGAACCGTTCAACTGTAAAAGAAATGATATAACAAACCCATTATCGACCAAGTGATGTGAAATAAAGGCCTCAATGAAAAAAATAACCAGATAAAGACCGCATATTTAGTTGGAAAAATAAGTTTAAATATGGGTCTAATTTATTTTAAAGTTTATATATTTCTCAACTGTAATTCCAAGAATTCCCAATATATGAATCCTATCCGTTTAGTGTTGTTTTCTAGAATATACGGGAACTGGTTTTGTTTGATTGGAATATTTTATTTTGCACGCCAAGCTACTATATTTGATAAAATATGTCAACCACTAAAAATTATTTTATGGACAAGAGAAGCAAAAAGGAAAGGGTCCAAAATCTAGGGACTGAAGTAATTATGATTAGAATATAATTTTTCGCTTTTTAATGAAGTTTTGCACGCTATTTGTTCAAGGTTTATTACTATTACAATAAGAATCCGAATTAATTGCTTTATTAATCTATAAACCAAAACACTTTTGCATAAAAATAAACTAATGCAAACTATTTAACCCTTATTTCTTCAACTCCAATTCATCGAACATGAAACCTTTGGAACAGAAAAACGGGTTCATATTAGTGGACGATTGATCTAACAAGTTATCACTTTTCCACGTTAGTATATTATCGTGGAAATAAGTAGCGAGGATTAATGAAACTGTGGCGAGCGCCATGACCCTTTAAATCACCACGCATTCACCTACAACAAGTTCAAAGGTTGGCAACGCCGGTGGATTGGTACGATGCAGTTCCAGGCTATAAAAGACCATCACGACGACGTTTCGCTCTCTTCTCTTTTCTTCTCCACCCCTTGTAACAGTGCCACTTCCACGGCGCTACCGTACTTCCACTGCCTAACCTAATATCCTGTCATTTCTCCCTTCAACTATATGTATCATTCAATAACGAAATAAACAAGTACTTCTCCAACCAGTGTTTTTAGTTCTCGCGCAAGTTCCTTCCAAAAATAATAGTGAGTGTTCAAACAGTCGCATCGACAACCACACATTTTGAGTGACCGACCTGCCTGACGAACATTCCTACAAAACTAAACCAAATCATTAATTAACTTTTGCTTCTACTCGACATCAAAGTCAAGAGAATTGACTTATATGCCATCTTATAATAATATTGTAAAACTAATCTAATATACTGGAGATTGATCCTTAGGCACCACATTGGACATAATTTTTTCATGTTCTAGTTTCTAGGGATAACAAGAATAGAAAATTTCAATCTAATTTTTTTAAATTTTCCCTTATTAATTCTCATATCGAAGAGAGTAGACATTTTTATGAAAGTGTATATATAATTACACCATATACAAGTGGTCTTATTAATTATTTCGCTGATAATTATTTTTAGAGAGTGATCATTACCTTGCTGTTGATCATTACTACACCTTTCCGGCATTTCTCTTCCGTAAATGTTACGTCAAGCGACTTCGATGTCCTTGCTTATTTGACGGAGTTGAATTATAGACTCTTCATTAAAAATGACTAGTCTTTAAACATGCAATAAACCTTTCATTAATACAAGTTTATATACGGACGCAATATATTCATCAAAATATTATAAGCATGGTATATTTTCAACCCTCAAATATCAAAATTTATATTGTTGTAAAGTTATTTTCAAGATTTGAGGTTGAAATTTGTAACGAATATATTAGAATTATGTAGTTATAAAGTTTCTAGTCGAGAGATTTGAAAAGTCGATTTTTTCATATTCTCCAAGCTAAATCTTTTAAGAGTATACCCTTAAGAGGATATTTCAAAAATAATTTTCGAGTAAATTATATTTTTGGAGATATAGTTTTAGTGACACATTTTAAAGGCGATTGATAGCCGTTTATTAAAGGCCAAACTTAGGTAATTAATATTAGTAATAATTATTGCTCTCGTGTTTAATAGGAACAATGTATTCAAACAATATGTTATTTAATTGTGGATCTATAAAGTAAACCACAATAATATATTGCTGTTTCTTCCTTAATGATTGCTGAGTAGTTGTATGGATATTTCTAAATTCTCTTGTCTTCAATAAACATGATTATGTAAAATCAAGGGTTTATAATCAGCTAAGCTATGTGACATCGATGAGAATACGTGAAAATCGGATGACAACGTGAGTGGAATACGATGGGTAAAAAGGGTAAGCATTTAACCAAATCCATGTTTCACATATTTTGCAACAGACATTTATTGAGTACGTTGAAAGTGATTTAGTTAAGTTGAAGGTTTTATAAAAAAATATGTGTTTTATAAATATTTAGTTATTTTGTAACATTTAAATGCCAGATATTTATTTACTATTTTAAAACCGCCTTTGTCTATGTACAACGAACACACAATACACACAATCATTATTTCTAACGTATCTGTAGTGACAAACTACCTAAATATTTTTAGGTGTTATTGTTAAGGTCTCTCAGTTATTCAAAATATGAATTAAAATGTGTCATAAGAATTCGATGAAAGAATAAAAAGCTATTTATTTATTAATCTATATTTTACTTGCAATATATTGATGTGGAATCTGTAGAGTTCGGGAGGTATAATAAAGTTATTAAACATTACATTATTTTAATTAGTTTATAAAAAATAGTTTAATAAGGAAATAAATACAGTGTGCACTCATGCTAGCAATCGTCTAGCAGTTACTCGAGGCATACTTTAACATAATTTAGAGGAGTCTGAATAAAATTATCGTAGTTTGAGCTATAAGAGTAACAAGGTAGAAGGTGTTCAAAGTCTCCTAGCTGTAAAGTTTTGGAATTACGAAACATCCATACTTTCTACAAACACTCCTAGTCTGTGGATTCCAGAAACAAGCATCTTCTATATATCAATCGGCTTAGTGAAAATTTAATAACCAAACAGCTTAGCGTAAGTAGAGGCCTAAAATTTGGCACGGCTGAAGTTTATATGGAGGAACAATTTTTAGGCCTAACATTTATGCGTATTATGCGATACAAATAAATATACTCCAACTCTTATATGGTAGATTATTCGACGAATGCCAAATTTTTAAAATCAAAATTTGGCAGCGCTGTACCATAATATACCGGCAGCAAATTTGAATCAGGACAAAATCGTATATCTTACATTTGAAGTAATATTATATGTATAATAATATAATATAATTAATTAATTAATAATTGAAACATTTATTTTTAAGCAGTGTTATTTAAGATTTTATGTTAGTTTCGGTTATTCCCCTATTGTTGCAACTATTAAAGAGTTATGGCAAGTTTCGATAAAATAGATAGATATTTCTGGAGACATAGTATATCATTGCACTACAGGTAATTCTAAAGTTTATTAAATTGTATCTGTAAAATTTAGTCGAATTAACCTCTGATTCATTTTAGCCTTCATTAATAAATGTATTCTTAACAAAACACTAACCGAATATTGCAGGTAAGAATTGCGTTACTTTCTTCAACAAGAGTTAAAATTAATGTAACAAGGAATACCAACAGTTATCTAATACTTTCATAGAATTTGTATTCCATATTTGTTAGTGAGTTGTGGTTCCCACGTGGATCATAAGAAAAAGTAGAAAGTAGTAGAAAAACGAAAGCCAAGGAAGGCCAAGTAGATAAACATTTAAATTCAGGTAAATTATATTTGAATCAGCCTTGTGTATTTCTTTTATTGTAAAGTTGTAAATATTTTACACAATTGATACATATTAAGTTGCTTAATGATTAATGTTTTAAGATATGTGAATATATCACATTTTATTATCTGAAGCTTGTATTTACTTTATAGACCTCGCTTTTGAAAAAACAATTGTCCATTGCCATAAGGATTTATATAAATACGTTATTTTAACATACACTTCTAAATTGTAAAAAAATGTTCCTTAATTGCTTTCGTTATTGTGTTAATATATTTGTTAAAGTCAAGTATGTATCTCAAAATTATTTTGTTCATATATTCTCTGTTTTGACATACATACATCTGTTAGTTTATTTATTATTGCATATTTATTTTATTTACATAAAAGTGAAGTTATTACAGTTCTTACTTTATTATAATTTATTATAATGTTCAATGGTACAGCCATTTGGTATTTGTTGATTATTTAAACTTAATGGAATTTAGATTGTATTAAATGCCGCTCTAAAATTCAGTTCTTAAGATAGGTTATTTAAATTTCGGCACGTTTTAATATAAAGATATCTATTATTTCAATTAATGTTAAATAACAAATACATTTCTGATTTTATATTGGAAATACTGTGAAGAAAAGTTTTGGTAACATATCATTTTTAAATTATTCTCTTCATTCTATTATAAGCAAAACATTATTAACTTAATACATTTTGGTGGAATTCCGAATTTATAGTCTATTTAAAGTTTTTTTGTATATAAGTCATCAAGACGTCTAACGTATTTGCGGCAGGCAGTAATTTGTAAATACGTTTCAGAATCAGACAATATTTTTCTTCTCATTTTATTCTAGTTAAAAAAGAGACATAATGTTGTTTCCTAATTTCTAAAAACATAACATACTTATTATATCAATTTGTATATTGAGATGAGACGTAGATATTGCAGAGTGGTACATTGAGTCACTCAGGGCAAGAAGATAATAAATATAACTTAAAGGCAACAAAAGTCAATGGAAAAAGGTAAACGTGGGAATAAATATCGATTAGGATTTGTTAGTCAAAACATTATTACTATTTTATTGCAGACATAACTATATGTCATGAAAAACTACTTCATGTTGGAATATAAATCAAATATTTTGCTCCTGGTGCAGAACTAGTGCTTTTCTCTAAGTCCAAGGGTGAATACCTTGGAGAAGTGAACCATAACTTGTTTTTGCAGTAGTATGAAAATCAGCTTATTGTTCATCAGTTATTGTTATGGGCAATTCACCATATCATAATACACTGGTGGAGAAGATCCCCATAAGTGCATCAACAAAGACTGCAATTAAGTATTGGCTTAAAGTACATAAAATAAGTTTTGAAGAGACCTTATTAAGGAATGAAATATTTCAAAATGTTACTAGGTAAATGTAACATAAATGAAATATTTCAGTGCATTTTTTGCATTTTACTTTTTGTAAAAATAAGCCTGAAAAAAAATACACTAGAACAGATGGCTGAACAATATGGTCATATAGTATAGCGACTTCCTCTCTATCACTGTATATTCAATCAATAGACATGCTGGTCGAGAATGATATTCCATAAAAAACTGTTTGAATATGTGGAAGGAAGCATTGTCGACCATTACCTTGGGTTTGGATGAACTCGATAAGACACACAGAGGAAGTAATTGATAAAAGATAGAATCGTGAACATGTTTTATACAGATTGGAGCAGGTTAGTGATTGAATTGGACAGTAACTCGGAAAGGAAAATGACTAAAGAAAACTTTCAGGATATGTGATAATGCTGTGCAATGCTGGAAATTCCTGAGACAGGGTGGAAACCACTAAAGATATGCACATAATTAATAGAATATAAATGTGGAAAATGATATTGTAGGGCGTAAAAGATTTGTGTGCACAGTTATGATTGTAACTGTTCACTGCAATTGTTAAATATGAGCATTAGGTTACAATGTATGAGGAGAGAATGAATACTAACTGTTTTGTAGATATGGTAAATTCATTAGTCAGAATTCAGTGAATAATTTTGTCAAGAACGGTGTACACAGGTAGTAGCAGAAGAAATAAAAAATACAGTGATATTAAGGTGACTTAATACAACACAACATACAACATCGAAGGAAACAAGAACTAAACGTAAAAAGGTAAACATGCTCTCGAATGACAATAATATATATTACTTTGACATATAATTGTTAATTAGGTGGATTAGGCCTCCAGGGGGACACCACTACATGTAGTGGGAAAAAGAGTTAAATGTAAATATAATATATCACTCTAACCCACAAACTATTATACCTGTGTTCTTAATTGTAGTTTTAAGTCATTCGATAATATATACATTAGATGTACTATGTTAAAATAAATTATATTTTATAACAGTATTTTTGTTTAATTATTTTATTTGGATTAGAATTGTATGTTAAAGCCAAACTTAACTAAAACTCAGAGTTGCTGAGGCAACACTATTCACTCAAATTTAGATGACGTATATACAAAATCACTTTGAATAGACTAGATGTATTTCGAATACAGGGTTATTAACAGTAGCATTAAGTCGTTTAAAATAAAATATTTTAATTCTTAATCAAGTGTATTAGTTTTTAAACGTTACATATTCCATATGACAGCAGCCTCAAAACTTTAAAATAACCATTGACGCACCGATAGAATATTAACTCTACAATAAATTATACTTTATTATTATGTTATTGTATATATCCGATATTCATGAAAGAGTGAGCTTCAGTGTAATTTTAAAATTATTTTATTACAAGTTGCTGTAAACCAAATGAGCGCTTAAAAATATTGCCTACTACTGAATTCATGATCTATGAAATTCATTTACATTATTAATAAAATCTCGGCCCTAATTCCGCAGAAGTAGGCCCATTTCACCATTTCTCCGTAAACAGGGAAAGATAAACGAGGAAACATAAAAAGGAAATTATTCCGTGAACGCGCAGTGAATTATGTCCTATGCCCTTATTCTTCCTGAAATTTTCATTAATGCATATTTCACTCACATAGACACACAAAGCTCTTACGCGCACCCTTCTCTCTACAATCCAAATACAAACATACTTAAACTCTTCTGTTCGAGCTATCCACTTTGCAGAGTGCTTCCATACGTCTCCCCCACTGTCGTCGACTGACGGCATATTTTGAAATGTTCGCATAAAATGCTTATTGTCGCGGAATTTTACGTACAACGGTTATCTAAACGCGTCGGTGTCCGCTTTAGTATTTCAAGCTTCGAATCCACCAAGAAAATACGCACTTTTTGATCTTTTTTATCGATTTTAAAGGCAGATAAAAAGAAAAGTAGACAGAATAAAAGATAAAAAATATTCTGAATATATATATATATATATATATATATATATATATATATATATATATATATATATATATATATGTAAACGAAATAAATAGAAAGGGTGTTCTAAAACTTATACAACGCCTCAATATATCTACACTTGTGCGGTAATTTGTTTTCCACCACCGAAAAAAATTGACACCTGACAATTTAGAAT
This sequence comes from Rhynchophorus ferrugineus, assembly GCF_030347505.1. Lineage (NCBI taxonomy): Eukaryota > Metazoa > Arthropoda > Insecta > Coleoptera > Curculionidae > Rhynchophorus > Rhynchophorus ferrugineus. The sequence goes on along the minus strand of NW_027472581.1, from coordinate 52,481,921 downwards.
TAGTAAACATAAGAGTCGGCTTTATTTTTGAGTATTATTTACTTTATTTATTATGACAATTTAAGGGTCTCCGCTTCATGAACACAAACTAGAATGAAAATTTCTCTCCTTTATTAGCACTGGACCTGTTGGAGATGGATGCATTATTCGATATTACGTCTAAATATGGTGCAATTGATGGAAACATATGGTTTGAAGAAGAAGGTACTATATGTATCATATATTTCTTCTGTATTGACTTGTATTGAATATTAAAATATATCTTATCTTATAATAGATCACGCAACAGCAAACTTAAACAAATCAAGCAAGACATTTTCCACATAACTCTAACCTGTATATTTTCTCATATATTAAAACAGTAACTGTGTATTTCAAACATATATGCCTTATGCTTAATCATAATAATCTAATTAACATGTCACGTATTTTTTATTTCTCATTGAAAGTAATTCTGTTCGCTATCATATATTTCCAAGTTCCGCATTTTTACATACATAAACTATAGTTCTAATAAGTTGTAATGGGTTTTAGCAGAAATTCTAAATATTTTAAATATAAATTTAAAACTATCGAGCATAAAATTATATAATTATGTAACTAAGTATATTATAAAAAGTTACGGATGTTGAAGATTTGTATGAAAAGCACAAACACGAAATGGAAAACTCTATTTATTTTAAGTATTGGCTACATAATTCTCTATATCCTGTCCTTGTTCCAGGAAATTTATGGATACTATACAACACATAGTTCTGCTTGGCAAGCACGTGTCCCATTATTGCGAAAAGTTGATAGTTGGACGGGGCAAGGTATGGAGAGTAAGGCATGGGTGATAAAACACCCCAACCAAGTGCTTTAAACGCTTCCTTGATAAGTTTTGTTTTATGAGACGGTGCGTTATCGTGCTTTAAAATCAGTTTACCCTGTCTTCGGGACTATTCTGGACGTTTTTCGATCAATGGATGGTTGAGATTGCTCAGTTGTGGTCAGTAGCGATCATTATTCGACTACCATTAACTGTTAGATGCAGAAATGATTTTTGATCATACGTTTGAAGTAGTATTTGACAGATGATTTTTCCATTTTCTATTTTCCTGTCATTCAATTCATGTGGGATACATGTTCCCATCTTTTGGATTTTTCCCATTGCTCGTAATCAGTCGCAAAGTGATTCTTGGGGCATATGAAAAGCTTCTTTTGATTCATTTTGAGTTTTTGCTGGTACTAAAATTATTGTATGCTTGCAGGCGATAGTCCCGACGATATCCCAAGAGATAATTAGCTGATTTAAGCCTTATTGAAAAAATATTATTTATATAATTTGTTAATTGTTTAACACCAAACAAACCATGAAATTAAGCAAACAGTCAGTAAGTTTGTAATTTAACGACTTTATTTTTTAATATTTTCTAATATACTTTCTAATATTAGTATGTAATACTTCAGTGCTTGACAACACTTGGTACCATAGTCTTCATCCATTACAACTTGCAGCCTCGCATATATATATATATATATATATATATATATATATATAAAGCATAGCGATCCATATATCAAACAAGTCGTCAGTTTCAATGTTGGAAAACGAAGATGACCATTACTACAAAAGCTATAAATAAGTCTATCTTATAAATATTTTTTTAAATTAAATTGTAGTGCCCTTAGTATATGTTTAATTTTACATCTTTCCGATTAACATCCCACAAATTATTCAAGAATGTTGCTACTGAAATAAAGATGCTTCCAGGGTACAAGCAACGACGATAAAATCAACAAAAATGAAGAACTGGTAACATTTAGTTGCTACATTATTTAAGGATTCAATATTAAGGGTCTTTCTTTTTTATATTTCATTTCATATTCCAATAAAATAGCATATGATCAAACATTACATAGTACTTTTACTTCGTATTTTACCCTATTCAAATAGCCCCAAAACTAAAAGTTTCAAACAAGTTCCAAAATCACATAGATAATTGCCCTTCATAAATCTATAAAGACAGTAGGTACTTTAAAAATCTAGAATGACGTAGAATTGGTATCATTATCATATTCACCTGTTAAGTCGATGCTTTTGTACAGACTACATAACAATCAGCACGAAAAAAGCACGGATTAAGATTATATATAGTATCCAAAAGAATAAAAAGTTAACAGTATTCAAATGCCCGAATATATTCACATAATAGACCGAATTTCCCGAATGAGGATTGTTAATTGAAAAAACATTATTTATATTATTTTTGCAAAATTGTTGGAAACCAAACAAACTCTTAATTTAAATGCACGCTTAATAAGTTGTAATTTAGTGACTCAATTTTTTAGTACTTGCTAATATGCTTTTTAATATTAGTATATAATATTTCAGTGCATTCACTATGATCACAATACAGTGCATTCACTTCCAATAACACAATACATTTCTTAAATAACAGTTAATCCCATGGAAAACAGCCATATATTAATCCCATTACATGTAAATCTACAAAAAATCAATTATTAAACAAAATAGGAATATGCTACTATTTTCGGGAATTTTATCCCATATTTCTGACAATATCACATGATGCTTGGCAGTGATCAAATTATCGCCTAATTTTTGCACTCTTTCAGTAATTCGAAACAACGGTCAAGCAACTCTGTATCGATTTGAACAAATGGTAGTCAGAGAGCGCTCCATCCGTCTGAATTTCCACATTAGAGTTTCAAAAGTGTATTCTTCACAGTTCTTACAACCAGGACAACTTAATGTCTGTTAGTCGCCTATTGCAACAGTTATTAGTTCAATTTTTTAATTTGCGTAGGTTCATTCGGTTTTAGAGGGTTGTAACACAGCGCACTCTGCTGAGTCCATCATATGCACAACAATGATGAATATTTATACTCATGAATATTCCGCTTCGTTGTGAATGGTTTAATTCAATGGTTAACCCAACGGCTGGGTTTTCATTGCATTTCGTTGTCTTTATTTGTGCTTTCTTGTTCCTCTAGATTATTCCTTGTTGATTGGTGAGCTTTGGTAACATATTATATCAAATTAAATATTAATGAATATAGAAAATGTAAATTTGAGCGTTCGGTGGTTAACATCTGTATAGACTGACTAGTAAAATAAGACTGGAATTTCAGGTAGAAATATGTTAAAAACATCGATGAAGTCTCATAAATGGTTTCTATTTGAGTAGCTATAATTAATTTTTATTTTCCAGTCCGACTAATGTGCATGTTATTATTATGGACTTTGGTGCTTATGTTAATGATTCAAAATTATTTCATATTTTTCTTATAGATGTATAGTTCTATAGAGAAGCGCAAAATGAAATATATTTATCTATCTAAAATTTAAAGAAGTTCAACATTTTGAATAATAGGCCGGCCACACTGAGGTTCGACTCTAGCTGAATCAATTCTGATACGGATAATAATTAAAGAATTAATTTCACAACTAAAAATACCCTTCTGAAATACAAAATAAATATATATATAATATATGCAATGGTATTTATTTATCAAATAAGTCTTATTAGAAATCTGAGACTTGAAAGCCTTCTATCTGGAAAAACCATTTTCACCAGCTTTTTACTTAATTTTAGAAATATTTTATTCAATATTTAATAATATTAATATTCTCATTAAACTCATTAAAGCTTCTTATTTTTAAGTTTATTTAATTAGTGCGAAACGATTCTTCTTCCTTTGTTTAATTACGGCAAAGATCAAAAAAATAATCGTCTACATTTTGCAGCCTTCACGCCCACACCTTAACGAAAATATTAAGCCGGTTATTTTTCCACCTTAATTAAAAACAGCTTCTTACCCTTTTTCATTTCGAATCGAGCCAGTTTCAGCACTCCCTTGGAAACCGGCAGAGTTTTTATCCATCGCTCCGAACGTGCCCTCTTTGCCTCTCTCGTTCCATCTTGACGAAGTTTCTTTTGACAACCACCTGGCGTAATTAACAGAAGAGGATATGACGAAAAAATAATTTATACGCACATCTAATATCTATACTGCTTTCTTTTATATATCTCTTAACATAATTACTTAACATATTTTTTTCTATTTTATGACATATTATCATGAAAAGGAACATAAAAACCAATAGAGTTTAGTTCCATACACACAGTGGCGGTTTCTGATAAAAAATTTAAGGTGTTTAAGTTTATGTTTCAAGATGCAATTTTTACAAAAAACGTACCTATTTTTAATAAATGAGTCCATCCTGCGTTCTTTTCTGTTCGTAAATTTGGTGACTAACTTGTCATTAAAATTATCTATAACTGTTTATAGAAGTTTATAGAAAAAACTAGTAGTAGGGCACTAATTCTGAGATTTTTTCAATTCTGAGAAACATTTTGATGCGCTTTAGTATTGAGAAACACCCTTGAGCCTCTCACGTTTTCATGGCAGTTGTTATCACGATTTTCAATAATTGATTGGTCTCCTTAAACATGGCTCCTAGATTGTTTGACAACATATTTATTCTTTGACACATTCTCATTATATCTTTATATATTTAACCTTTACGTAGAAACTAATTGAGGACAGGGGACAGTCCTCTTACTATTGCGATAGTCGTTGGTTCGAATCCTGCGATATGGGCGTAAATTTATATTTGTTGTTGTTTATAATTGATTGAACTGAGTGATTATAAAAAAGGCAAGAATGCTAATTCCGACAATGAAATTAATTCATAATTCGTTGATGTAATATTCATAGTAATCCAAACACTCTAATCTAATGAAAATAAAACAAACTTGAAGTTAAAATAAAGCAAAATTGGCCAACTTGCAGAAGTGTGTGTGTTTGAAAATTTTATTAAAACTCAAAAAATTAAAGGTTGGTTTTAAGTTTTAAATTGTAATTTTAATAAACTTTTTTAAGCTTTATCATATATTATATAAGACTTTAGAAACAAAACACACGGCATAATGTATTAAGTAGAAAAATAAACATTTTCATAACAAATAATGGTTAACTTGATTTATATAAAAAGTGACCGAAAATATTTTCGAGTGCTTGATTATACTTTTATTAGCTCAGACTTTCTTCTCCGTTGATCTTCATTTGCCCCGAAAACATTTCCAATATTTCGATTAAAACCCAATTCAACTTCGAACAAAACCCTTTCGGCGGCCGGCAATTGCGTTTTTATTATCCAATGCTGATCTAGAGGCTTTGCCGCAGCTTATTTATTCCAATGAAAATTGTGTTTCTGGACGGGAATATTGGTGCGGCCTCAGCCGATGTCGGATATTTAAAATTAGTATTCATAAAGCAAAGAAAAATACATAGAGAATAATATGGAGTATTTCCGGCAACTCTAGAACACGTGATATTTTTTTAACATCCTGAAAGTAATATTTTTATATTTAAACTTAATAACGCTGGTTACATATAATAGCTAAAATATAACATTCTTGATAAATATTGATTATATTACTATTTCATATTATAATTATTTACTTTAAATCTAATATTATAATTTTCTAAAACATGGTATAAAGAAAACAGAATATATGGCAAAAGAATATTGACACAAAAATTATAGTGTCTCGCTTCATAAGTGTAATAAATAAAATAATTTCAATAAAGCTCGATTCAACTAAGACTTATATATCGTGCAATATATATCTAGTGCAGGAAGTGTATCTCCTCTACAGAAAATATACATCATCAATGTATATAACTTAAACTTGTTATTAGTGCTGCATTTATTATCAGATATATGAAAGAGACTCTTTTTTAGCCAGTCAAATAAATTAGCATCTTGAATGTTTTAAAACTTCTTTAGATAATTTTTTATCAGTATGAGATCGGACTTTCTATTATTATTTCTTTCTATATACGGTGGTCGCGAAGATATCGAGCATATAAAAATAGTCGTAATACTTTAATTTATTGTATATTAAAAGCCTATAAATATTTTTATTGAAATTTAAATTATACGTTGTGCTTTAGAAGCAACAAACTTCAACATTTAATTAATACTTCAGGCGAGTCTAATCACAGTTTCATGCAAATTGATGAGATTCTTTTCAAATTTAAATTATAATAAATTGATTTGTTTTAGTTTTCTTTTGGTCCTGTTGATAGCACAAAATTGATTTTATATCTATGAAATAATGAAAATAAAATCGAGGCGCGTCAACAAGTTCCAACATATAAATGCTGCAATGATTCTTAGCATTCTTATTTTGTCTGAACGCAAACATTTTTCCAATAAACAGAAGGAGTAATTTCTATATATATATATATATATATATATATTGGTTACTTGGATGAAATTCCAAGTTATATATATATATATATATATATATATATATATATATATATATATATATATTGGTTACTTGGATGAAATTCCAAGTTATATATATATATATATATATATATATATATATATATATATATATATATTGGTTACTTGGATGAAATTCCAAGTTATCTACATATAAAAGAAACTGGAGCAACATCAAAGTGAGAAATTTGCCAGTAGCCACGAACAAAGGTTATTCATCCATCAGAAATTCGAAACCATCTAGCCCCTGGACAGCATAAACTTAATAAGACAGTTCAATAAAATGAAGCCTTATGAATTAGTAAGTCGGTATTTATACAAAGCGGAGCATTGTGCGAGTTGTACTACATGTAAACCTTAGTGTAATTAAGTTACTAGAACACAGAACCAACTAATGACTAAATACTTTAGTTTAACTATTGCATACCAGTGATTGCCCTGTTACCGAAATTCGACCACATTTTATTAAATTAATCATATTCCTCTTATTATAGAGTAAAAGGACTAATTTAAAAATTATATGTTAATAAAACTTGTTTTCACAGTATTTTCAATATATGTTCGGATCAGAAATATATTTGATATATAATATTAGTTAAAATAATTAAAGTCTGCATATTAAAATATATCAAAATATATGCAAAGTATCTCAAGTACTAACACTCACTAACATTTTTAAAAAATTTTAAATTAAATTTAATTAAAACTAATTTCCATTAACTCTCAAAATTCAAAAAAGTATTAATAAGTGTAAATTTATACCTTAATGAACATTACAAGAGAGTATCACAAAAAAGATTAATTTCAAAACTAGAACAACTGCGGAGCATCAAATATAACTATAATAAATATAATGAATCATCTTTTTTAATTTTGTGTTATAAAAATTAGTATGGAATAATAAAAGAAGTAATACATGTTTCTATTTTAAATCAAAGAACATATGAAAAAAAACAATATTTAAATTGACATTTGACTGTAACATGTATACTAAAACAATAATGAATACAATTAGGTAATTTTTTTTCAATTGGGAATGTATATTCAAGGAGTGTCTTTACAATCATTAAATTAATTATTTATTTTCCTAAACTTAGGACAATAAAGCAAATACCCAAAATAATTGATTGTTGTTCAAAGAATAAATTGTGTCAATACCACAGACATCTTAATATCAGTGAATGCTTTAAAATGTTTACAAAGGTACTGTTAATAAATAATAATTTCTTCTATTTGTCCTATGTTTTCCATCTATGGCCTTATCGACCTTCATTTAGAACCTTAAAAAATTCTAAAATATAATATAAAAATATTATTGTTGAAAATTCAAACTTTTAAAACCAGGAACATAAAAAATCAAAACGATAACCAATTTTCACTTTATATTGCAACTTTTCGGTATTATTTTGAGGCGATGCTTATTAGTCATCTTCAGTTGGTGGCAGGTTATAATAAATATGTCACCGACGACTTTTAAAAACGCGACTCAGCCTTTTTTCCGGTAATTTATTATGGCTTGTGTCGAAAATACGATTACCCATACCCAACAATTTTAACTGAGGCCTAAGAATATTCGGCAAGGATACTTTTAATGGAACAGCGTAAAAATGATTTATTCTTTAAAATACGCCTGGGAACGAACTGTTATTTTTTTTTCGGTAATATATTTTTGAGGGTGAGGATATATAGCATTTAAAAATCGCGGTTTTGGGTACGTATTTCATATACGTATGACGCAGTGGTCTCGAAAGTAGCAAATTAACGAGCGAATTTTATGGACGGGAATAACGTTCGCGCATGTATGGATGTATTACGTTTGTTTTTTATTTGTATTATTTCATTTGCTGTTGAAATGGTTACGATGTAAAACATTGGCTGGGAGTAATAAAAAATAAAAATATGCTAATAGAAATATTTTCAAAAAATGTTATAGCTTTATTATATATTTTATAATTTATTTATATAGTCGTAGATTGCAGTGTACAATGTATTGGTAAGTTAGGAATTGTGGTAGGAAACCCGAAGGATTGATCAAGTGTGTTAGTTAATTTAAATAATTAAAGTTTGTGACCTCTAAGGCTAATAGCATCCCCGTGTCTCAATGTATTTGATTGTTTCTGACATATCATGAGATGTTCAGAATCATCCTCAACCTTTTATGGAGAACAATTTTGTCTTAGATAATTTGAGCGAACAAGATCATAAATATGTATCATATAGAAAATCCGAAAGTACCATATACAAGATTCTTATTGATACTAGGAATTTATTTGATTTAAGCAGGAGAAGGCACAAAGCTCTCTATACGGCATAACCCTTCGCTGTGGCTTGCGAGATATAATATAGTAGATAATATACTAGATGGCAGTCATGGAATAGAATAGATATAGAAGTGATTTTTTTTCAATAAGTAAATTAAAATTCCAGTATTACAAACTGCAGTTTCAATTTGCAGCTTTCCAAATTTGAGCCATTGAACTGGCATTAAGCCTCCCTTGGAGTTTGAGGCGTATATATTTGAACAATCAAATGTGTAAAAACAAAGCAGCATCATTCGCATGAAACGCGGATTGTATTGCTTCAACTTTAAAGATATTAGCCATGTCAAGCTTGTCATGTCAAAATTATCAAACAGTATCGGGGAAAATTTGGAATACTAGATTGCATGAAGATATATTTGCTTCTAGTCAAAAAAGAATCACTAAATTTAACTAAACTAATAGGAATAATCGGATTTCCAAGTATGAATGTCTCGAAGTACAATATCACCTAAAATAATAAGCATTAACGCTTTTAAGATTAGCCACATTTAGTCCAAAGTTTCAGTGAAGGCAAAATGCCATCTCTCTTTATAAAAAGGGCGGTTTATTTCATCTGCAACCTGCTGGTCTTGGGTGATTTTTACATATTCGGAGCTTCAGAGAGCATAGGGAATTATTTTCTTAATGATTTTTGATAAGCTCAGAAGCAACGCCTAATAGTATGCCTGTAGGAAAATGGTTTCCTTCTTTCTAAATAACATAAATTTAAACGTATTTCCAAATAGATCGAAATGTTTGCAACCTGAAGATGGTGTTTTTTATGTTTATAATGTGAAAAATATTTGCTGAGAATATTAAAGAATATGTATTTTAAATAAATTTAATTGTAAATTTATTTTGTTACATATTTAAAATTAGGCAAGATTTTCTTAAGATACAAGATTTATTTTTCTATTTTATTATTTAATGACCAAAATATAAATATTTATTTTATTCAAAGGTAATTTTCTATAAAATTTACTTTAAACCCAAACATTATATTAAATAACTTCCTTAAAATTTGCCGAAGGACGACGCTAGTTTCGTTAATAACTAATTCATTTAATAAGTTCCAATGTTTATCTTCAGTTGGTTCAGTGTCCAAATGTTGTAAATTATTTCTATCTTATATAATTACCGACTTATATTCTTATGTAATAAATATGTTTTATATAAAATAAAAATATTAGATGCTTGCGCGTATTTTGACCTTTGCTTTAATTTAAAAGGCATTTTTTGGAACAAACTAATTATATAATTTATCAATCAAAAGAGTATCCCTCATTTTCTACACCCTAACCATCTTTTTGGCGTGCGATGGCGATACCGTCTCTAAAGAAGGATGTTGATCTGGCAGTAACGTAATCATCAATTTATTTTTGCACTTCTTTAGAATTTCGAAACAGTGCGGAAGCTCACCCAGGTTGTATCGATCTGAACAAATGGTAAACAGAAAACTATGTCTGGTGACTATACTGGATATGGTAGTTCCCAAACAAGTTGAACGTGTCCTTTGAGAGTGACGTTGCTTAGCGAATCTTGCAATTGCTACTTTTTTGGAAAGTACAAACACAAAAACAAAAGTATATCTGCAGTAATAGGTTCATTCATTACTCCATTTCTTCTCAGTGTTGCATATATGTAACACAAAATTAAACTTCACAAAAGGCAGTCAAAATTAAATTATTTCAAGTATCAAAATATATATATTTCAACTTTTGTGTGCATATTCCTGAATGTTATATATGTGGAATAGACATGTATATTTTTTTCTTGAATATATTTGACCTATGAAACTACAGCGAATGATTAATAGAGCGCTGACGCAACTTTAGAAGTTCCATAGCTCAGTTTCATTTAATGACAAGTCGTGACCTATGCTCTCAAATATAAGAACTCGAATTGTATGTTTGGTGCTAATGAAGTGAAGTGTAAAAAGTTCCGTAGTATAAAGGCTTTGTAAGAATTATCTCTGGGTTTGTATTACCTTTGAAATATCGGACCTCCGTTGTAAGTACATCGTATTATAATATTCTACAGTGACTTTCATGTTTAATTTTATTATTATTTTATTCTTTGCGCTATTTTCATATTATAGAATATATAAACGGATTTCTACAGAAAGAAAATACTAAAAACTGAGGATATAAAAGTTGTTCTTGAGGAATTAATGACAGTAAAAGACATTAATCCTCCAGTCATCATACCTCCGGAATTAGACGGACTTACCGATGAAGTAGAAATAGAAGATTGACATATGATTATGACGGAGATGATGAATTACCAGTAGATGTGGTAGGCACATTTGAAATGCATGCTAATATTGACATAAAATACTACTATAAAAACTGTGAAGTCAAATATGTCGAAGTAATCAAGAATAACTTTGGGAATTTAACACTAATAAATATGTTTGAACTTTTCTTAGTCAAACAAATTCTGTACGAAATAGTAGAGTTTTTAATCAAATATACTCAACGTAAAAACAATCGCCTATTTGCTATGGCATGTTCTGAATTGAAAAAATTTATTGGTATCCTTATATTACCTTTATCAATGAACTAAATAAACGATTCATGCACTTTGATGTAATTTCCCATAAGATATCTATTGATGAAGAGATGGCGCCATATTTTGGGCGTCATTCTGCTAAGATGTTCCATACGAAGACAACCAGTAAGGTTTGGATTCAAACTGTTGTTGATGAAGCTTGTGGGGCTTCATAGAATACTAATGAAAACCTAGGTATAACATAAGTGAAAGAGTTGTAATAAACTTGTTGAAAGTTGTTCATGATCCTGAAAATTATACCATATTTTTTGATAATTTCATTGCATTCTTATTTTGTTGTATGAAATGAAATTCTTCGACAGTAAATACTCTTGATACTCTCGAGCCAATAATAAATGTGAAGAAATACAACCGGAAGGAAACGAAGAATAACATAGATCATCAATAACATACAACCAAGGCGGGTAGATTTGCATGACAATGCCATTGCAAACTAGAGAATCAGAATTAGATGCAAAAATTGGTTGTTGTCATTATTCTCATTCATTGGGATTCGCAGTTCTGTTGTCAATGCGTGGAAAATATACCAACTGGCAACAGGTTATACTATTAGTCAAATCGATTTCAAATCCCATATTGCATTAAGTCTATTGAAGACAGACGAAGAATCTGAACTGGACAGAAACCACAGGAAAACTTAGAGAATAAACACCAACCTTGGAAGCCCCAGCAGAAGCAGATTGCCAGAAGCAGTTAGGTAGGATATAATTAATCATATTCTAATCCGCAGTGAAGAAAATACAAGGAAGAGGTGCAAGATATGCAAAATCCAGACATATACATATACAAGAAATGTCAGGTTCACACTGACACATCAGTATTTTGTATTCTACTTCTAAGCTGTGACCGAAATATCAAACATGTTTTACTTTTTTATTAGGAAACTCCCAACGTTGCTCCAGCGCAACATTATGTTTGGTGCTGATATTATGATGGTAACACAAACTGCTATTTTTTAATATATATAATGTTATTTCAATTGTTTCAAAGTGAAGTTGATATCAAAATACCATAATATTCCACAATTTTTATTTTTGGGAAGAAATGGGTTACACCTTCCTGGTCGGATAACACGCAAAATAAAACTTTATGGATATGAAAATTCTTATAAGTTTTGTCTGGCAAGCAATCGAAACGCGATGTTGAAAGGGTTCAAGATAGCGCTTCTCTTCTTTTGGAAACATTTTATTCCTTTCAGTTGTGAAAGCTCTACGAGAATTTGAGCCGGATTCTTTTCCAATAGGTCTTGAAATTCATTGATCTCAAAGTTTTTGATACTTTACACCGTTTTTTTTTTATTAGCATTCACATAACCTCCTTTATATCGTTCAAACCAAAAGCCGACAATTGCGATATGACGGAGGATTAACACCATAAGTCTCTAACAACATCAAAAGCAACGAATGTCAAAAATTCAATATGAATTTTATATACAATCCAATAACTCTAATTGGAAACTTGTAACTTTATGTATACGAATGTTAATATAACAGTTAGGCTAGGTTGTTTACATTTATACTTCATATTTTCATCAATAAAAATCGCTATTCAGAATACATGCAAGCGCCTAATACGTTTCTGATTTAGTAACGAAAAATACTATAATTTATTTATAATAATATAAATCTCAATAACCATATGTTATGATAAAATATTTTTCAGGCGTGCCGAAATTATCTAAAACCAATATTGTTCTAGATCCCTGATATGATATTTTAACTGTAACGTCTTTATCTTTTAACCCCTTTTTCAACCTCGAATTTGGAAACAATTTGAAGGATATAGATTTAATATAAAGTTATGTTTATTTTGACCCTCATTTCAACCCCGAAACTTTCCCGTATAATGGCACTCACTGTCATTTCGCTGTCGCCTGTTTTTTTTTACAAGGGTACATCTTTATATTCCTCATGACCCTTTAGGTTTTATATTTTGTCGAAGGGTTTAAGAGGGCGGACCTAAATTGCTGTATATTAAAGCTAAAAGGAGACCGTCTTGTAAATAATTTATTTTTTTTATTCGACGAAATTGCTTTAGACTTTTTTTATATGTAAGGCGCTTGAGCGTAACGCGATTATTGGATCCTTACCGTAACGGCATTCAGATAACAAACGGTTTATAAGCGTAAAAAATATCTGAAATTAACAGAACAGGCATTCTATATTAAAAAACATTTCGTTTTATTAAGTTTTTGAACTCCTTTTTGTAACGGCCTGGAAATATTAAAAAACAAATTATATTAAAGCTTATTTTACAATAGATATTTTACAATATTAATAAATTTTGCGGAACGTTGTAGCTTAAGCTGACACCAACTAAGACAAATTCATTTTAATTAAGTTAACTTAGAACACTGTACCTTTATGTAGTTCTAATTTTATGAATTATCTAAGTACCTAATTATATTAACAAACAATATTAGGTATGAAGAAATATATTTTAGTTTTTTCTGGCGTACATGTACATGTACATGCTTTTTACATACACAATTATTATTATTATGATGTATATTATTCTGAGTATTGTGTATTATCAACTAATATTGTCTCCATCTTTTAAGCCACATACACAGGAACGCATCATCCATATGGGCAAGGTCGTAAAACACAACCACGTGAAAGGCGCAATGAAATTAAATTTAAGCATTTTTAAAATTTGGCGGTCGAATAAATTCAAGTTCTGATACGCTTTACCGGATAGCATTATGCTCGACTAAGCAAGATAAATGATCCAAGACACGAATTTGGCCGAGTATATTATCATCAGCACAGGTTCAAGAATTAGACGAAAAAGGTTATATGTATTTTTATAATAAAACTGTATCCTAAAGACAAAATAACTAAAGTAAGTAAACTCTGCTCGAATTCTGTCAAATGGTGAATACGTTCAGCGAGATTGGCCACTGTATTCTATCAAGAGAAATGGATTTTTTTTTGTTTCTGTTGTAAAATATCCAACGAAACCCGTAATATATTGGCCTATAAAAATGCTAAATTAAGTAATTAAGATGGTTTTAAATATTGGCAACACTCAAGAAAATAGAACAATACATTTCGAAAAGCAAAATTTATTAAAAACTAAAAAGTGAAAATTCCGCCAGCGTGGAGTAGCATTGAAAAAATAATTTATACAATTCAATTTTAGGCTGAACAAATCTTGGTTTTTTTAGTCCTAGTAATAATCGAAATTCCCTAAAATCTGCGGAAATATTTGCAAAATTACAGATATAAATGGATCAAAAATAGATTCCAAAATAGAATCTTGATCCAAAATATATCTCGGAGATTATCATTCAAAATGAAATGATAAAATTATTAGGTGATAATATAAGGAATAATATTTTAAAAAGTAATGAAGTATAAAAGTAGTAGTAGCAAAGCACTTTTCAATTTAACGTGACTGTACTCCGAAAGTAAGCAAAGAGGAGTAAATTTCTGCTTACGTAGTATATTAATAGTAAGTAAGTATATTAATTAAAAAAAAATATATATATATATATATATATATATATATATATATATATATATTTAATTATTATATATATTTTTATTATTTTTTATTATATATTTAATAATATATTTTAAAGTCTCCTTTTAATCAACGAGGGTCTTTTGGACTGCATTTACTTTTCAATGCGGGCCCCGAACCATGGTCCTCTACATTAAGCCTACCGAATGGCCAGAGACCAACTTAGAGACAATCCCAGAAGAAATCCGGTCTTACCCAGCCTGGTTATTGGCGTAACAGCGATTATTATTCTCTGTCGGATTTTCCACTGTTCAAAACCTAAAATACATCCATGCAGGATTCAACAGTAGAAGGACCGTCCTGTCGCATTAACCACTACGCCACCAAAAATCAATTTTAGAGTTGAAGGGCATTTTTTAACATTTCGTCCTGCAGGTGATATAACAGGTGAAGTTTTAACTAACATTTAACATTTCACAACTTTAGATGGTTATGGTTTATGGTACGAATATCAAGGGTAAACATAAAAGTACACAAAAAAGAATATTAAACTTTAATTCATAAGAAATTTTTATACCTTGTTTTAACCACAGTTTAAACTTTTTCATACACGATGCTATTAAAATATTTTTCGAATAACGGATGGTGTAGCATAATTGATGCAATAATCCGTCCAAGATTTTAGTTGAGCGAATTTAGGATGCTCTTATGAAATTTGTCCGTAAGATATTTTGATCGCGGTATAAAATATTTGGCTATTGCTCAAGTAAAAAAAAAAACAAAAATGTATACTTCAGTTTCTTTTAGTTTTGTGGTACAAAAAGAGTAAATAGTAAAGTTGCTATTGTTACCTACATTCTGAGGGATACGAAAAGGAATTTCAAGGCTGGCGAAAGTTATACCAACCAGAACGGATTATTAAATAAGGTATTAAAATAAAGGGTTCGGTAACATTAATAGATCACTGGTAAATTGCAAAGAGTTGTAACTTGCTTTAAAGTGGATGCAATATTGAAATGCTTATAAATTTTAAGACTATGAAAAGCTTTTAAAAAATCTTACGAAAATAAAAATCAGGCAATTGAATATCCAAAATTAAAATTTAAATTTAATTGTTTCCATGCGATTCTAGACATTAAGCTTTGATTTGTTA
Organism: Rhynchophorus ferrugineus; assembly: GCF_030347505.1. Lineage (NCBI taxonomy): Eukaryota > Metazoa > Arthropoda > Insecta > Coleoptera > Curculionidae > Rhynchophorus > Rhynchophorus ferrugineus. The sequence goes on along the minus strand of NW_027472581.1, from coordinate 52,466,122 downwards.
ATACTTATTCAAGCTATAATCTCTATGATGTTTTTAAAATGATGTGGAATATTATGTATTTTGGAAGGTACCAAGACCAATTCAACCTCTTGTAAAAAGTTTGATGAAGCTTTATCTAACAAAGATCGAAACGAACAGGTATAAACGGAACAGAAGTTTTATAACAATTAAAATATCTGCAAAATTTGGCTAAAAATGTGACGCCATCTGCAATAAAAACACTCAATTATATTGTGATAAATAATACAACTTATTGACTCCCAAAATTACTATTGCATTACGTATATTATTAGCTAAGCAAACAATATCTATAGCTACAACTGATCATTCCTTAAAATCATTTTTTTAAATTAATTATTTAGCGTTACTTACGACCTGTAATGTAAGAGGATTGATGAGAAAATCTTGATATCGTTGCTGTTGGATAGTTTGTTGTAGTAAGTTGGATTTTTTAAAAGCCAGTCTTTTTCGATCAAATATATCTATTTAAAAATTGGGAAATCTTTTTAATAATGTTGAATACATGTTTTACAACTTTAGCACTGTTACTTATTGGTATACTCACTGTTTACCTCAAATGAAAAATATATACTTGCATCAAGTCTGAAATGTTATCTTCAAAATATTATCTTTTTTTCAAATCATGTAAAAATATAAAGGGTTATCATATACAAAAACAAAAAAGTACGTTAAAATTTAACATTATTTTTTGGTTTAAAAGGGCTCTTACTTAAGAAGAATCTTAGTACATGATGAATGGATTACTTCTTGAAAACTTTACATTGACCTTTGTCTTTTGAAGCAATCGAAACACAATAAAAAATAACAAACAAAAACTTAAATGATCTAAATATTGCTCCGCATTGCTGCAGGCCTTTGACAAGGTGTGACATGCTGGACTGCATGTTAAATTAAAAAAACTTCTGCCGCATATGCACTTTCAACTGATGAAATCATACCTCACAGACAGACATTTTATTGTCTAAGAGGGTGACGAATACACTGACCTACATCCAATATATTCCGGTGTTCCGCAGGGCAGTGTTGTTGGCCCATTGTTATTATCTATTGTATATAGCTGACCCACCGACCTCAAGAAACACTACTATTGCAACATATGCTGATGATACAGCTCCGACTTCATCTTAATAAAGTCGAATTGTAGTTGAAAACGTGGCGTATCAAAGCAAATGAGACAAAATCTACCCACCTGACATTCACCCTTTGTAAAAGAACTTGTCCCTCAGTAAAATTGAATAATCATAAGTATATGACAACGCAAGCAAACAACGTTAAATATCTGGAAATGCATTTTGATCGACGCTTGACATGGAAACACATATAGTGACAAAACGCAAACAGCTTGGCCTTAAACTAAACCAAATGTATTGGCTGATAGGGCGTAAATATAAATTATCCTTAGATAACAAGGTTTTGCTATGTAAGTCAATGCCTGGGCCCATTTGGATCTATGGTATTGAATTGTGGGTTACAACTAACAAATCTAACATAGCCATCATCCAGAAGTTAAAGAATAAATGTGTTGTGAGTCATCTTCGATGCCTCATATTACGTCTCCAACAAACTGATTCAGCGCGATATCTACTTAGAAACCCTAACTAGTGTGATTAGAAGTGTTAGTGCATCCCAATGCACTCGGCGAACAGTTAAATGTGCGCGATGACAGTGTAGTGCACAGGCTCAAATGCAAACTACCATACGAACTGATTAATAGACACATAAAGTGAGATTAAATAATCTCTAAAATAAGTTGGAATAGTCTTTAGAATAAGTTAGGACAGACTTTAAAATAATTTAGAATAGTATCTAGAATAAGATTTAGATTATAAGTTGTACAGCAGATAATTTACTGAAGCGATCTTCTACATGTTAGGACAGTTATATAACGGAAATCATATGATAATACTTATTGCCAACGACCAGATTGTGGTAGATCTAAAGGATTAATTAAAAAAATTATTTAATTCTTCATAAGAAATGATATCCTGATTAGCCATGTCATTAGTCATCGACCGCAGCAAGTGATAATCGGAAGGAGCAAGGCCTCCATTTTAAACATTTCCATGCAGATTTTCACATTAAAACAGTTTTGTATTAAAGAAGTCAAACAAAAGTTCTCCGCAAATAACTCTTACTCAATACAAAACTGCAATTGAAGAATATTTAAAAAATAGTTCAGTTCCAACCTTCGTAGGGTGAAGACGTATTTTCAATACGGTCCAAGCTATAAAAAGATACCGTTCTTTAAAAAAACCCAGTATTTTATTACGGTTATTTAATTGAGCGTTAAAAACGCATAACAGATGCGGCTATCTGTCTCTCAGTGGACCTAAAGTGTAGTGAATACGTGTTTACGTGACCAGACAAAAGGACTGCATCTCATTTTTATTAGTGTTTAAAATTATTTCATCTTATTTTACAACAGTCCTTTTGAAATTCATTTATAGTATTTATAGTAAAAAACTAGTGCTAAAATAACGTAAGTGAAAAATGAAGTGCGTGAAATAAACAATGTATTTATTTTATTTTTTTTATCATCTGGAAGTAAATTAAATAAAATATTAAAATATTAAAAAATGGCAAACCATAGCGATTCAACCAAATCACCTGCACACTTTGATATAAGATTAGAACAAACAGCAATAACGCAAACTCCACCATCAGAATGGACTACAGTCATTAACAAAAAACGATTGAGAAGTCCAGAAGAAGAAATCGCGAGGAAACAAACAAGAATCAGTGACTATTGGTTGCAGAAACCGATAGAGACAAAAAACAGTTTTAGCAACCTGTCGGAAGAAATTGAAGAGAACATACAACCAAGCCCTGAAAAAGTTGTTCCCAAACCACCACCAATAACAGTCTATAAGGTAGGAATAATAAAAAACATCCATAACTTATTGAAAACCATTACTACGAACTACACAATTAAAACAGTGAGCTATGAAACGATTAAAATCCAATTGTTCGAAGCGGATCACTTTAAAGTTCTTATAAAAGAATTAGATGAAAGAAACACCCAATACCATACATTCAGGCCAAAATCCGAGAGAACATTTAAATTCGTATTAAAAGGATTACATCACGGGACGGACTTTAACACCATCAAGGTAGCACTAGCTGAAAAAGGCCACGAGGTCGTAAATATTCACAATATACGACATCACACGACAAAAAAACCTCTGCCTATGTTTTATATAGACATAAAACCTAATGGAAATAATAAGGCGGTGTATGAAATCACCAAATTGGAAAATAATATTATTAAATGCGAACCACCACATATAAAAAGAATTATACCACAATGCACAAGATGTCAAGCGCACGGGCACACAAAGACTTACTGTCGCAAATCATATAGATGCGTAAAATGTGCAGGAGAACATAAGACAGGAGATTGTACTCGTAAAGTTCGCGATGAAAAAGTGAAATGTGTTAACTGTAACGGAAATCGTCCAGCGAACTACAAGGGTTGCGCAGTTCACAAGCAACTACAGCAGAAACTCTATCCTGCCTTAAGGGAAAAAAGGCATCAACAAAAACAATCCACTACTACCAATCTACCACTACCCACCAGAACAAGTCAACCAGACATAACTTATGCCCAAATAGTTGAAAATGGTTCAGCACAAAAACGAGAGACAACATCTCAACCTACTGAAACTAGCAACATCTCAAAATTAGAAAATATGATGGCCAAACTAATGGATCAAATGAGTACGATGCTTGGTCTACTCACAACCGTCGTAAGCAAACTTGCCTAATGCCTGAAACCAATAGCTACAAAATCGCCGTCTGGAATGCCAATGGGCTCCAACAACACGCCAGGGAACTAAAAATGTTCGTAAATGAACAAAATATTGACATTATGATGGTTTCCGAAACACACTTTACGGACAAGAATTATCTGAAAGTTCCTAAATATAAGATTTATCATACAAATCACCCTGATGATAAAGCACATGGAGGTACAGCCATAATAATTCGAGATGATATAAAGCATTTCGAAAAAGAAAAATTCCGCAAAGACTACCTGCAAGCCACCAGTATAACCATAGAGGAAGCCCATGGACCATTAACAATTTCTGCGATTTATTGCCCACCCAAACATAACAACAAGGCAGAACAATTTCAAGAATTCTTCAGTACGCTAGGTAATAGATTTATAGCAGGAGGAGATTATAATGCAAAACATTTAATGTGGGGTTCAAGAATAATAACCTCAAAAGGTAGAGAACTGCTCAAAGCCATAAGGAAAGATAACTTACAATATATCTCTACTGGTGAACCAACATATTGGCCTTCAGACAGAAATAAAAAACCAGATACAATAGATTTCTGTATTACAAAAAATATTGATCCAAAAAAGTGTCAGGCAGAATCATGTTTCGACCTGTCTTCTGATCATTCACCAATAATAGTAACAATTTCTTCAAAAATTACCATCAAAGATAAACCCCCTTCTCTGTGCAATAATAGAACTAACTGGCCCTCATTTAGAGAAAACTTAGACCAAAATATCTCTCTAAACTTGCCGTTACAAACTGAAATGGATATAGAAATAGCAGCAATAAATCTTACAAAAAATATACAGGAGGCAGCATATTCCGCGACTTCCAACAGTGAAACATTTCCAAGAAAAAATACACATATATCATGTACAATACAGAAAAAGATAGCAGAAAAAAGAAAGTTACGACGAAATTGGCAACAGCAAAGGACTGAAGAGAATAAAAGAAAATTCAATAGGGCCATAAAAGAGCTGAGAGATCTAATTCAAATTGAACAAAACCAAGGCATTCAAGAATACCTAGAAAACTTGACATCAACTGAGGCTACAGACTATTCGTTGTGGAAAGCAACAAAAAAGCTTAGGAGATCCCAGCAGCATAACCCACCTATTAAAACAAGCGAAAATAATTGGGCGAGAAGCAATAAAGAGAAGGCCGACATTTTCTCAAAACACTTAAAAAATGTTTTTAAACCTTTCCAGTCTCAGCTACATAAAGATGACGAAAATAAAATTACTAGCTTTCTAGATTCGCCATTTCAAATGGATTTACCGCACGAGAAATTAACGGTCAAAAAAGTTAAACATACAATAATGAGAGAGATTAATATTAAAAAAGCTCCTGGTTATGACTTAATTACTGGCAAAATTTTAAAAGAACTATCAGAAAAGGCTATAAAACTATTAACATATATATTTAATGCTATGCTACGAATTAATTATTTCCCTAGTATCTGGAAAGTAGCTAAAATATTAATGATACTTAAACCAGGAAAAATACCAGAAGATGTGACCTCCTACCGACCTATAAGTTTATTACCAATAATCTCGAAAGTTTTCGAGAAATTATACATAAAAAAACTAAACTATATAATAGAAAAAAGAAAAATTATTCCAGAACATCAGTTTGGCTTTCGCAATAAGCATGGGACTATAGAACAAGTGCATAGACTTGTAAACCAAATAAACGCTGACCTAAATGCCAAAAGATATTGTTCGGCTGCTTTTCTAGACATATCTCAGGCTTTTGACAAAGTATGGCATACGGGCTTGCAGGTTAAACTAAAGAAACTTCTCCCTCATCCGGACTATCAGCTATTAAAATCGTATCTCACTGACAGACATTTTATTGTAAATCAAGGCGATGAATATACCGAATTAAATCCCATATATTCAGGAGTTCTGCAAGGTAGTGTTCTGGGTCCAGTACTGTATCTTCTGTATACGGCTGATCTGCCCACCACAAAAATAACTACTGTGGCAACATATGCAGACGATACAGCAATCTTAGCATCCCATGAAGATCCAGTCACAGCATCAATAAACCTACAAACCCACCTGGAGCAAATACAATTATGGTTGAAGACATGGCGCATTAAAGCCAATGAATCAAAATCCACGCATATAACGTTTACCCTGCGTAGAAGAACATGTCCACCAGTAAATATCAATCATCGTCAACTTCCCCAAGCAGAGCATGTTAAATATCTTGGTATGCATTTAGATCGACGCCTAACCTGGAAGAAGCACATACTCTCTAAACGGAAACAACTAGGACTAAAATTATATCAAATGTATTGGCTCATTGGGCGCAAATCCAAGTTATCATTAGATAACAAGGTATTGCTGTATGAATCTATACTCAAGCCCATTTGGACATATGGAATTCAACTATGGGGTACCGCTAGCAAATCTAATATATCCATCATTCAACGGTTCCAAAATAAGGTGTTGCGTGCCATTGTTGATGCTCCGTACTATATTTCAAATAAAGTGATACAACGCGATATTCCTCTAGAACCTATAACGAGTGTAATCCAACGTGTTTGTGTGAAGTACTTCGAAAGAGTGTCAGTGCATCCCAATGTACTCGCTAATCAGCTAAATATGCGACGTGATAGTGAAGTGCGTAGACTAAAACGTTTAACACCACCTGATCTGATTACTGGACATATGTAGAGTTTAGAATAACCATTAGAATAGGTCTAATTAATTAAGATAATATTTTATACAGAAGATTGCCTAATGAAGTGATTTTCTACATGCCATGTATATATAATATAAACAGAAGAAATACTTATTGCCAATAGGGCAGATTGTGGACTCACGAAGAGTAATAAAAAAAAAAAAAAAAAAAAAAAAAAAAAAAATTTAAAAAATATATTGTTCAATACAAAATCGCGCATGCCCGAAGGCTATGTTTTAAAATCCAATTTTGCTTTATAGATTTATTTTCATTTCTAAGCTCATGGTTCCTTTCTTGAATAAAAAAAATTATTTATTTTATTTACCTAACATTTATACAAAAAATAGTTTAAATAATGATACTTTCAGATAACTTTAATCTTTTTTCTCACAGCATTACTTCGCGGTTACCATGTGTAACGCGAAAAGGTAGTTTTCGAGGGTAATTTTTCGCGCATTCATCAAATTCCCATAACTTGTATTCCCGACGAGAAATAAAGCAAATGCGTCTTGCCTGTCGTTGCTTTTGGCACAAGAGCGTACTGGCTTAATGGATTAGGATATAAAAATTTGATTTATTCGTGTGTAGATGTCGGTTAAAGCCTCGCACGGTGAAGTATTATTTGATTTCCGTCAGGAACGTAAAAATATTTCTAAAAAAACATGATCCAAACTTACATATTGTAAATAACTCATGAAAGAATCAATTAGATTTTCAGATGGGCATATAGCACATAATATAAAAATATTTTTCAAAGCAAAAATTTTCAGTCATGTCAGCAAATTTCAGAAGATCTAAAAAGTTAAGAAAGATCTAAAGGTATCTGCGGTTGCTAAGAACACTAAACAGTTTTCAGTGAATTAAAAAGTGAGACTACATAAACATGAAAGTGCTAAAATTGTTTGGTAATCCACCTTGTTGTGGTTGTAAGAAGTCAGATGCTAAGAAAAAAGATACCTGAAAAGATTCTAAACATGCGTGAAGTGTACCAGTGAGAGTACATACATAAATTACTGACTTCTTTAGAATTGGACTAAATATTTTGTACCTTGAGATGAATAATAATCACTAAAGCAAAATTCTTAAATAGTGTAATGCGAGTGATATCATGCCTTAAGAAATTATGTCAAGGTCATGAAAAGGACATTGGTAAAGATAGTTTTAATAGGATAAATTACGCTACTATATACTTTCAAGCAAAGTAAAATTTCGCTCATTACACGATAAAAGCGATAAATAAGTGGCACTTTTGTTTCAAATCAAATAAAAATATATATTGGGATGGACAAAACGATATTCTAGTTATTATCATAGTTTTCAAAACAGATTATAGTAAACAAAATAAATATAATAATATGAATTCCTACTTTAAGTAATATATGCCATTTTCAGCAATCGATGACATTTTGTCACTTTTCTGGTGAAACTATATTTCTGGAAAAAACTGAACTCCTTTAAAGCCAGCTTACTAGATTAAGATAGTTCGAAAGAGACTAGAAGAACGGGACTTGGCATATCCGGGCTATACGGTAGGTATACAAATCTTCCGAGGCCAACTCTTAATAAATTATGAACAGACAATCTAATTAGTGATCGATCCGCTTTTCATCAAATCGTTTCCACACTCCTTTCAAATCTCCATTTCGCTTCATTTCAACAACTGTAGCCCATGTTTTGTTCCGTAACTACATACCAAAATATAATAAGGAATATATTTAAGAATTTCATCGAACTTTGCAACGATTAATCGTCTGGGAAAAGCCCATCCGTAACATCGATATTTTCGAAAAAAAATTAACCAATCTATTCCGACTCTGTCGTTCATTTGAGGCAAAAGACATATGACAAAAATAGCCGTTTGCAATATTAATTTTAAAATCGCAATGTTTTTTACTAATTAAGTGAATGACGCTTGTTTGTATCCATTGACATTCAAACGCACTACGGTATATCTCCCTATTGAACCTAATATTGTGCCTATCAGTCTCTTTAAATCTAGCCAATGCTTTGCTAAAATGATATATTTTCTCAAATTAAAACGTCAAATTAAACTATATTAGACAGTACCATGCCAAATCTCGTTAGCTATCAAACATAATATATTTTAAATTAACCAAGTAACATTTTTCATATACATCTTAAAACTAAGACTTTTAAATGCTAAACAGAATAAAATAATATCAGGCCTACAAGGCGATCGTAGATTCGAATCGCACCCAGCGATGTATGTACATGGAGGTTTGTGATTGTTACTAAATATCCCTAGTCTAGGGTATAAAACACGATAAGACTTACGTCACAATTGCGCTAGCTGGAGAGTATATATAGTAATAATATATCATGGAGAGATTAGAAAAATAATTTGTTTAAAATTAAAGGTATGGTATGATATGTGCTACTTTCTTAGGGATATAAGAACAAAGTTAGCAAAAAGTCTTAGGAAACATCGACGCCAACTATTCCTCACTTACCAATTCCTTATACCATTATTTTTTTAAGTTCTCATAGTTATCTTCATAGTTATAATAGAATACAAAAAAAAACGTAACAGGGATTTATAAAAGTAAATAACCCAACGATGGGACTGCATTCGGTTCGGTGAGTATTGCTGACCAAAATATCATAACTAAACCTTGCATAAATAATAATTTAGTATTAGACATCATGTTTTATTAAATTATCTTTGATAACTGGTTATGCATAAACTTTTAATCTTAAGTGACAGAAAGAGTTGTTCTTAAATTAGTATTAATGTTAGTAAGGAATAGTTCTAAAAAGAATAATGGAGCTTTCATGGGCTTGAAAATGTCGGTATTTCAGACACATTAGACAAAAAAGTGATGTAATGTTTAAGAAAATGAAGTACAAATTTCTATCGGCACAATACTTGGTAAGAAAATTAATAACTTCAGGTCTCATACTGTCTAGGGTGTACCCAAAAACTGTGAGTATATTTTAACTCAAGAGTATATTTTATAATTTAAATTTAAGATGCATAAGCAAATTTACTTCGCAAGTAGCCCTGTTAATTTACATAATTGTTAGTTCTTGTAACCTGACCCTACTACTGTACTATTGAATGCTACTATACTCAAATAGCAATAGGAATAGAGGCTGGTTTCAGGTACTCTTGTAAATCTGAACCTATCATGTGATTTGGTCTACAAGCTATAGTAGGTGTACCACAAACCACAACCACAAAGATGTGTATTGGGGCCAATACTCTACACATGTGATATACCACAAATAAAAAATGTCACGATAGTTGAATTAGATGATAATACGGTGATAATTGCTGTGGAGATAATAGCAAAGAAGTCACACTAAAATTACAAGTGAGTATAAATAATTGTACACAGAACCTTGAAAATAAAATTTAACGAAAGTAAATCTGTGCACGTGTAATTCTCATACCATCAAACCGCACACACACCAATAACAATAAACAATACTGCCGCTCCATATACCAACAACACTAAGTATCTCGGAATGAATCTTAATGCAATAATCTCAATTAACAGCAATTCAAAATCTCGCTGGACGAAACATGTAAAAATGAAAAAACTGAATTTCAAATATAGGAAAAAAATCTTAATTAATTGGAACCAAATCTCAACTATCATTACATAATAAATTGCTATTATACAAGCAAGTATTGAAACCGATATGTACTGTAAATAATTCAATTATTGGGATGTTTCGCGAAAAGTAATATAAGTGCTATAAAATATTTCCAATATTTGGATTCCAAATCAATTTTTTTCTTAAAATGATTTAATTTACTGTCTTTGTAAAAGTTAGAGTATATCAACAACATAAATTAAAACTAAAACATTGTTTTATAGTAGACACAATTGTCAAAACACAAAGCAAAGCATACATGAATTTTTGTATTATTAACATATTTTGACAGTATAGGTATCATTTCATTTATTTTTCACCAAACGTATTACAGCATATATGCCAGTCCATTTGCATGGATAATTCAACACACATTAGTCTGTTTAACCCCCAAGAAACAACAATACATAAACCAACCTACTTTTATATTACTCATAGGGATATAACTGCTCTAGCACGCATATCGTGCCTCTATAAAATATTAACATTTTAACGCTTTGACGCCATATGTGCTCTATATGAAACGAGATCGAGGAGTAGCGCCGCATTTACGGCAAAAAATTATTTATATTTTCTTTCGTGTCGAATAGCTCTTCTCTGCCGTTTCGGTTGCGCTCGAAACTAGCTTTTTGAATTAATTCACTTTCGTTGTTATGCTTCGGCTTTCGTTTTTCTTGTTTACGCTTAGCCATCCCCATTAAAATAGCGAAATTAATAAAACGCTTAATGTGTGTTTTTCTCATAATAGGAAAGAATATATCACACAAAAATAAAGCAGCCGATTTACTGTAATGAAACTGATGATTCTATTAAAAAATCCCTTCCCTTTTAAACCTTGAAACAGCATTTCAAAAACATCTCATAATATACTTTGATTATAAGTTGCCTGGCCTCACAGGAAAGCCTAGAGCTTTTTCACCTTCCCAAGGCTCTTACATACTATTCACAAATTCAATGATTTAAGGAATTCTAGCTATTTGAGACTAAGTTTTAGCTTTATAATACTTTCAATACTGAGCTTCGAATATTCAAATATTTTTTGTAAATCGAAATTATAAATGTCTAGATTCCTTCAAAAATGGTGCAAGGTAGTTACGCCTAAAAGTATTAGTAATACCAGATATCGTCGTAAAACAGAGGAAGTGAAGTTCTAGACTTAAAAGTAGGCTATAAAATGCTATAAATAAAAGGAGTCACAAAGATTCTCTAAAATTGCAATAAAAACTTTTGAAAAAATATTTAGAACGCTGTGGTAGTAAAGAAAGATTTTATGTGTTTTTTTTAACACTATGAATAAGAATGTTGAGGAAAAAGATAAAGAATGTTGTTGAATTATAAAAATTATATATATGTATATATATATATATATATATATATATATATATATATATATATATATATATATATAATTATTAATATTTTTTAAATCACCTGGGATGTAGTCATATTTATCATGCACTAACAACATGCTATAAGGTTTATTTATAATATGCGTTCTTGGTTAAAAATCCTATATGTAATATATTAGATGCTTACACGTATTTTGATCGGCGATATCTATTGGTGAATTATTATTGAACAACGTTGCCTACCTATTAAATTCGATGGTTTTGATCCCTCTACATAAAATAACAATATTTTCAACATGGCTCAACTTGTACACACTTTCGAAAATAGTATCCAATTCTATTCTAAAATTCTATCCCATGATAGATTGGATCGCTGCCAAACTAACATTGTATTTTTGGTTCGGCATCTCCATATTGTCAGTGAAATAATCTTCAGAGTACATGAAGTAGCTAACATTTTTAATACAATTGAACATTTTCTACAAACATTTCCATCAGCTCTGCTACGCCCTGATACTTGTCCTGGAAGGTCTCAACATCTATCTCGACAAAGACTCTTGTCACTTTTAGAAAACTTCGGCCAACCAAAATCGAATTTCCCTAGTGCCCGATTTATGATTAATGCCCGTCATGGATGCAGAGAAGGATAATTTGGAAAGTTATCTTACAATAGCTCCCAGGTAGACATGTTTTCAAAATTCACTGTTATATGTTGGGGGACGAACTACATCTCGGGTGACATTGTGATTGTGTACTGCATGGTGTACCATTTTGTATGGTATATAAAATTGCTAAAATGTCTATCGCCATTTATTAAAATTGAACGTCTTGTGGCGATCCAATTTTCAACGACTCTGTTGCAGTGACGGGGCTGAATTAAGCTGGGTAAAGTTCTAGGTTAGGTTGACCTCAAGGGCCTCAAGGAATTGAAGTTTGTTGGTACAGAAGTCTCTGTAAAATGTAGCCATACACTCAAATCGTTCATACAGGCGTATTATGTAGCATATAGCATCAGCCTAGTGGAGCCAAGGCTTTCGTCATTCATATCATCTATTAAAATCTATTACAAAAATGTATCTATTACTATCGTTCAGTAACTACGCTCGTTGACGGTACAGCCTCTCCAATATTGTTGTGGAAAAAATATAGACCAGTGACACCTCCGCTTAAAATTCATACCTAATAAAGAATACAGGTCTGAGCATTTGGTGTGAATTAATACTGAAAACTCAAAATACGTATGAGCAGAACTGAATTCAACCAACAAACTGATCCGAACGTGTCTCAAAAGTGGCCCATATTTAATGCGTATGCACTTTGCTAGTTCAAACGAAATCTCGTTCGAGGAACCGCGAATTAGATAAACAAATTTGAGCAAAAGTGGGATAAACTCGAGAGGTTATGAATGACATTCATTTTGGTTTCAATAAAATAACCCTATTATTTATTTCTGTTACAATTATTACCATAAAGATGTTTTTCAATTATTAGTATGTACTTAATATATGTTAATAGTTAATGATGATATGTATAATTATATAAAAGTGTTATAAAAAAGAGTAAAACTAAAACTAAAATATTTTAGTAATAAACAAAAACCGCAAATGCTGAGAGAAAATATAAGTTCAATAATAATTTTATATAAAATAATTTTAGACGGCATTAACAATTAAGTTTACCAAGGGTTCTTAGAATATTATTTTTCAATATATTATTGGTCGGAATATATATGAAAATAATACATCTTATATAAAATACATCATAATAGAAACATACAAATACATTATAATAGAAACAATACAAAGTTATATTACTACTATTTTAATTTAATCTATAGAAGAAGGTAATCATTTTAAAATATAGTAAACCAATCAGCCATTTATTCTTTAGGCGGCAGTTATCCTATCACTATAGTATCAAGATGTCACCCCTACATTTTTTCCAATATATGTAGAAATGTGCATGTTAACAAGTTTATTATTTTACAAATATTAGTATAATATCTTGTTCTAATGTCTCTTCCATCCAAATCATCTTGTACTCCTCAAATTTTATTTATTTCATAGTACTTTGCAGTAGTGACTGAAATAGTTTCAATACCGTTAGCAAATATTTGACCTTCAAAGTAGTAATGAAATTACAGATATATAACCATATGCCATGTGACCAATATAAATTGGTACCTGTCTTCATAACTCTTACTTCTATTATTGACACATGAATTACTTGATTACTCTATTTACCAATTTTGTACCATTAAGTACAAATAATATTTTTAATTTCTGATTTTATTATGTCTACCTCATAGTGAAAGATTCACCTATATAAATACAGCCCCTAGTTTTAGTTCAGAATATATCTTGTGATAATTTTGGATTATATTGTAGTCATTACAAAATTATAAATGTATGAATTATTTTCATAAATCTACGAATAATCTTAATTTTAATTCGTTAATACATAAAACAAATAACATCATAATCTTCAAACGGGCTGGATTTCAAACTTATTAGTGTTCTTTTCCTTATCGTGGCTTTGCTTATTATGTTATTAGCCACACAGCTCGAACGTTCGCTTCGTTCATATCTGTATTCACTATAACACTAATATTTTGTTAATTTACTGCCACTTATTTGAGGCTGGTGCAATTTGGTGTTATTTAACTATAACTATAATATATAAAATGTATTTCGTGAAGAGTGAAGATTATTTTTCGATGAAAATTGCGTTCCTTTTTTAAATTTGGTGTTTCAAAATAAGCCAAATTCTTATGGCGATCCCGTTGGAAAAGTTAGAAAAATCAAGTTATTATGCACATCAAGGAAATAACTACTCTGATATATTCTTGGTGAATTATATCTAATTTGGCAACTAAACGTTGGAAACTTAGTTTTTAAGGCACAGTCTTCAAAAAAAGTAGCTCAACGTGTGAACTTTTACTCTAAGACATACTATTTTGATAATAAAATCACTTGCTGCTTAAGAGTGTAACTTTTCATCGTGATTTGGCATCAAAATAGTAAATAATAAATAAATAATGAATACAAAAATAGACAACAGATTTCTGAAACAATAATACTCATGCGTCTCAATTGAAAACCTTAGAGTACCGATAGAACATTGGTGGTTCAAGGCCATACATTAGCATTAAATGTTAAGCATTGATTTTAAATTTATGAACTTGTTTAAGGTAACCAGCAGTGAGCTGTCCCTTGCGAAAATATGTCATTCGATTTTGCGGCAATTAAAAGCGGTTCTTCGACAGCTCAGGAAACTCGCAATTAATAACCATTTTATGGGGAGAGACGGGACGCGTCTTCGAGAAACGGCAGACAGGCGTACACCCCCGCCGCCGTTTTAATCCAGCTGGATTCAGATGTGGAACTTCAAATTTATTGTCAACTTTAATTAAAGGAAAATCTGCCGGGCTTAGGTTCCGTCTACTGGCGAGCGCATGAAGGAAACGGTCGATGGTGGTGAGAAAATTGCGAAAGGAAGACCCCGTAGCGGAATGCATATTAATGTTCTGAGGGGGAGGTAGAGCGAGCATACCGAGCAGATACTAGGGGATGAGGAGAAGAAAAGGGAGGTTTTCTTCGAATTAATTTAAGAAACAATCAGTTCTCCCGCGGGGGAATATGATTTAGTAACGTGTAATTACCGTAAACTTGACACATTCGTTAGTGCGGTTCATACTATCTCTTCTAGAACGTTTCATTACGGTAATGAAGTTAAGATTAGTCTGCGACGGCACCAGAATGTATTAAGCTGACAGTCAGTTGTTTACTTTGGCGCTAGCCTTGTTATATAGTTTGGTCGTAGACGTCTGTATAATTAAGTTAAATTAAATTAAAAATTTATCTTGCAGCAGTAAGACAGAAAAACCTTAATTTCGATTAAAGAATTATCTTAATCAGTTTCAATAATATTATTAGCTTATTTTAATTAAAATTTTATTTAAATTGTAATTTTATTTATTTGCCTGTTCAAATCTCATTTGTATTAACTGAGGTTTATCTGGAGTTGATATTCTAGTTAACATAAGCTCAAAACAACTATAATCTCTTTAAGCCTACCAACTAGCCCTATAACAGGTCTTATCTAGCCTGGTTACTGTTTTTTTTCGTTTTCAGGAAATGGGAAAATACTTAAAATATAGAAAACGAAATATACCATAGTCTGATATACAAGGATTTTAATTTATTGATCTACACAAAGTAGTCTAGATACGCTGTTACTATTGGCAATGGCTTGCTGCATTTTATTTGACCATTAGGCTGGTTATTTCAATTCGTGATTTATATAATTAACGGCTCTATTTATAGAAAAATTTGATATATAATATAATATAAAGATATCTGCTGGACAGTAAACATATAATGAAATATTTATTTATAAATGTATTTTAAAACAAAATAATTTTTTAGATAATAAACAATTCTTAGACCAAACTAAACAAAAATTTTAATTTTTTTTATAACTTCGCATTTGATAATATCTGCATCGTTAGAAACAATAATCAAATTATTTAAAGGCAATGTAATTCCTATAATGTATTTTTATAAATGTTAATACAGAAACTAATTTTCAGTTTCCATTTCCGAGCAGTCAGTTACCTCAAGACGCTGCTATATTAGCATATGATATATGAAGTCTAGATATGAAACAGGTCTAGTTTTATATTCGTTTATAAAAATAATGCACACTATTAAATTTCACTCTGTTTCTTTTGACAATGTGATTTGAAAATGAATCTATTAAATTGAATTACTCGACAGATGCTATAAATTTCCTGTGATCTCAACCAATATTAGACACAGTTCATAAAGAATATACAAATGTTATGTGTTAAAATAACTAAAAATCGTACACCTGGTTTCTTAATATTACTATTATATATGTAACATATATTTTGTATTTACACTCTATATTATATATAACATTAAGTCTTAATAATTATTAGACTTACCTATAGGACCTTACCATAAGTATTACCTATATTATCCCTATATTACCCCCTATTAAATACAATAAATTGATTACAACTAAAGGTAATTACAATGAAGCGAACCAAACGTAGTCGATCCTGTAGACTCTAAACTATGAGTGTTGTTACGTGAATAGGGAAAATGTTCAATAGAGAATCACATCTGCTAACTTAACAGACGCTAATGAAGAGAATACAAACAAAACAAATAAATGCATTAAAGGAGATCTCAATACAAAAATATGATTCTGTGCAAAATGATATATGTCTAAAATTAAAATAACACTCAAACCTATTTTTAAAGAAAGGTAATAGCTACATAAAAAATATGGTAATATTTTTTATATGAATTTACACCAACACCCATATAATTATGTAAAATAGATGTATAAAAATACACTAAACCACCAAGCTGCTGAACATCTGACGACGTATTAATTCATTTATAAAAAAAAATTAAATCATTAGGAATGCCAACTCAGTTCGTTCTCAAGTGTCTCCGACGTATTTTTTGAACCATCTAGTCACTCCTAAAATACTCACGCAAATGATCAGCAAGATTCGGAACAAGAAAGCCCCGGGTTTCGATAATATTTCGATAGCCCAACTCAAAAATCTTCCCTACAAGCAGCTCGCCGAACTAAGTAATATCATCAACGCCATTCTGACGCTGCAACACTTTCCATCCACATGGAAACATGCATTCATCACCTTCTGACTACAGACCTATCAGCCTACTAAGTTCCATTTCCAAGCTTGCTGAAAGAGCAATTCTTTATGCTATTAATGATTTTACGAAGAAAAACAATATCATTCCAGATGAGCAATTCGGGTTCCGCCCCAAACACTCAGCCGTTCATCAGGCCCATAGGCTGGCCGCAAAAATCAACTGTGCTTTTAACCGACGTAAAAGACTTGGAGCGATCTTCTCGGACCTAACCAAAGCCTTTGACAAGGTTTGGCACGAAGGCTTAGTGGCGAAATGCATCCGATTAGGTCTACCTGATGACCTAACAGCTCTTATCAAATCATTTCTGTCAGCACGATCGTTCCAGGTAAAGACTAAAGATATTCTAGCCGGAAATCCATCGACGCAGGAGTTCCACAAGGCTCTCCCCTGGTACCCGCTCTATTTAATATTTTTCTTTCAGATATCCCTAGGAGACCACAAGTTGAGGCTGCTTTTTACGCAGACGACACTGCTTACTTTGCTTCTTCAAGAGTAGCACCGCACATCCGAAGCAGACTCCAAAAACTACTCGATGAGACGGTCCAGTGGTTACATTTCTGATAGAGTGTGGTTTAGTGGGTAGCCCAGAGGCAGTCTCCACATAACCAGTCCAACTCGCTTATTCCTGCGGGTCTTCCCGACCAGGTATCCGTAACAGGATTCCCCTACCCGGTTCCAGGCCAAAAAAAAAATGTATAAAACCACACTAAACCACAGAGCTGCTGAACATCTGATGACATATTCATTCATGGCACCCATTAACTAGCTGCCAATATCATAATAATTTTAAAAATTTTATAATGTTAGAACCAACTACAAATTATTAATACAGAGAGATTCAATCCCGAACCCCAACGTCCAAATGGTCGCCTTAGCCTGTCTGTATGTCACTGTGCTATTTATATTCTAGCAGACCGACAAACGTTGACACGTTTTAACGTTTTTATTTCATTGACGATTTAAATCTTCGTTTTAGTACATATGCTCTGCGTGCAAAATCTTGATTTCATCCTAGTTTGGATTACACGTAAATATGTGCTGAACAAATCTGGTCGATTTTATACATACCCAAAAGTTATGGCGTCTTGAATATATTGCCTATAACGAGGACTACCAGTAAATGATGATGGAAAAATGTATGCTATACCATTGTTGTCTGTTGTCTATATCAGTTGTTTCATCTATGTTATTGAGGCTAGCATCAATCAAATGTATGTAGTCCTCAGAGCAAAGTTTTGAATGCTAAACTTAATGCATCGTAATAGCTTCAGATGAATTCATTAATATGGAAGACTTTTATTTCTTATTCATTTATTTTGTAAATTTTAATATTAAAAATAATATATCATTTAATATATTCTACATATAGCAACCGTGAATCCACATAAACATACACAAAAATTTCATCAAATTCGGTCCAACCCTTTAGAAGGTGTTCCATTACACATACACGCACAGATTAATTATATATATATATATATATATATATATATATATATATATATATATATATATATTTTAATGTGATTTATAACAACAACGTCAATATTAACAAGAATTGTAATAAAACTAATGAAATCTAAAATATTCTACTAATATTACAAGTTCCTTAAAAAAGATCTTCAGTCGTTCATTGATTATTCACGATCAATTAAAATGAAATCTAAAATGAGGAAAATATATTAATAGGTAATATATTAGTAGGTAAATATATTAAGGTAACCAAAAAATATGAATATATTATTATTTACTCTGCAGATATTATTTGTAATGTATATATATTTATTACAAAATTATTGCTATTATAAGTACTTACTGCTGATGTGACTAGCGACTAGTGAGTTTGATGTTCTTACCTGAAAAATAAGAAAAAAACTTATTACTAGATTATATATTAAACACATATTGAATATTAACTAAATTTATCATGAATCGTTCCCTAAACTCTCAATAATTGTCGTTTATTTTTATATCGTATAACTGTTTCCTCTGTTGCTGTTAACCTCAACTTTAACATTTCCCTGTTGATGTTCATGTTATCTATAACAAAATTTTATCTATACACACTTTGTTTATCAAATAATGTCCTTTAATTTATTATATAAAATATTATTTATACATATAAATACTTCTGTTTGTCCACGTCCTTTGTCTGGAATGTTCTGTTTTAAGGGCAAAACCACAATTGTTTAGTTACGAAATTACTACAAAATCGTCGAAAGTGAAAAGTTGAAAGTGACTCCAGAATATGTAACAAGTAATCATACATCGATCGGATAATTCCGCTTTCTTAAATTTAAACAAATAATTGTAATTATAATTATAGGAATGAGGATATATTTCCCATTCTTTTTGCTTCCCCATATTTAAGACATATTGCAGAAAGAAGCTTAAATGGGAGTAGGGATTTTTAAAATTGAATTGCTGTCATTTAATTTACTTACGAATGTTTCAGCAGCTTCTACTCTATTACCACAAAGTACTAAAGAGGAAAAAAACATTGATTAATGTATCCTACAATTTTTCCATATTCGATTATCTTCAAGTCATAGTCAAAATGATTTGTTCTTGAAGTTGAAGTAAGACTCTTAGTTCGAGCACACACGCTGATCTGTCTGCTAGGCAGACACTTGTACCAATCAAGTAATAGTAATAATAAGCAATTAATAACTAAATGATAAAATACTTTTGTAAGAAGAAATGACAAGAAAACATGCTTTTACCTGTCATAGACCTAGTTACATACTATGGTAGGCACTATTAAATTTCAATACATTGAAGAATTCGGTGAAGTTCTGTACTTGATGCTTACGCAGATCACGATTTCTAAATTCTTGATATCCATATTGGAGTCGCGTTTATTGAATAAAATTTCTAACGTTTCCTGATCATTATAGAAAGAGTCTTTGGATCGGAAGCTCTGATCCTCATGCCTCCCTGATCAGGTTATCCTATTAAAGCCAATGACTGCTCGACCGACTAGGACCCTGGTTTTACATGGTCTGATATATAAAGCAACATGTAAAAGATAATTGAAAGGAAATATAAATAATTAAAAGGCGGGAGAATGGTGAATCAGATAAGATTTGTCGTATAGCTCCTATCTTTGTTTAGACTATTTACAAATGAAAAATGTGTTAAATATATGACTTGTCTTGATACAAGAGCCAGTATAGAAAAGAGGAAGAAAAGTTAGTAGAGCGCGCTGTGAGTTGTATCGAGTGGGTATAAATTACTAGGGATCAAAATAAAGTTTCTCTTTTGTTCCAAGGCCATAAGTGATATATTAATTCCGTCCCATCCCGAATCATAAGTGATTCGTAATAGAATGAAGGCTTTATAAATTAAGAAATTCCGGACCATAATGAGACGATGTGGGATTAGTGGTGGTGTGAGATAGACTACCCCCCTTGATCAGGGACCTGACATCATAGCTGACTGTTGATCTCCCGTCGAACAAAAACGTCCAGAGAGGTGACTTGAAATTATTTTAGGTTACTATGGTGAAGAGATGTTCGGATGTTAAGAAATCAAATAAGGAACTAGCTGAGTTTGCTAATTCCAATTGACAAAGATGCTGTTCATATATCTAAACTAGGTAGGAGGTATTAGGGAGATGCTATCTGCTGCTCTGCTAATAAAATGCTCTATGAAGATGTTGGTTATAATAGAAGATATGGGAAAAACCATAGCAGCGCGCGAAGTTAGTTCCAAAAATGTTTCTTGGAATTGGAAATATATAGAGGATTGATAGAGACAGATAATAGGCTGAAAAACAATACAAAATAGTATAAAGATATAAAACAAAATAATTAGTTTATTAAATAGTTTAACAGACCAAAAATGGTTTCCGAGTTCGCCAAATACTTGGCCGTAAGTGCAAAAGTTATAAAAGAATAATTTAATAGGATTACCCCCATCCTGTAGGAAACTTGTAACCATTAAAAAATGTAGCTGTTAGTTTTTCTCCGAAAATTCGGCTTCTACACGGATATTAATAGTAATATATTAAATTAAAGCACTAGTTTATATTCTAATTAACTTTTAAAACTGTAAAAAATTCTGCTTTGTATGAAAACAAGATTTATTTATATACTACTACTGATGCTTACAAATATTTCCTATAAATATTCATTTTATTACAGCTTTTGAATCCACTTAATACATTCCATAATACTATGCCTGCTAAACATCCCCTTACAGACACATCATTCTTCTTTTTGCTCTTTGCCAGAGAACGTTTTTACCGATAGACTATAAATAATTCAGGCGGTCCTTTGCTATTTCTTTTCGCAGCGCCGTTCATATTGTGTCAGATGCGTTCTGTTTCTTTTCCACTTTTAGGTGTATCGATACGCTATTACGTTATCTATTCCTGTGGGATCTGCCTGTAAACTTTTGCAGGTATAAATATTGACAACGGCCATACGATCTTATAATTTATACACGGGGCCTTAGATTCGGGGTTTACTAAATTTACCTGAAGATTCTTTCGAAAAACAAACAACTCGATTGTAAATGTCAGTTGATAAACAGAGAAATATTAAGCGATTAATATAATAGTATAGTAGATAGTTTTAATAACTGAAAATATATTTTTACGGTAAATCACCTTCAAATCAGCAAGTAACTAGTAACTACACTTTAATATCGACGAATTCACATGTAAGATTTGAAGCCATGGAATCCAAAGGAAAGTGAGTCCTCAATACATATCTATTTCAAATAAAATCAGAATCAATGCTACTCCAAGTATGCTTCATAAGAATTTAAATGATCAAATATAAACGATCAAAGAACAAGCACAATGAGTTTTGGTTAAAAAACTGGAACTTTAACTAAAAATGTTATCTACTAAATCGTTCAATATATTTCAAAGCATCACTAAACTTCAAGATTTGTGGATGGCGTCACTATAGTGGTTTTCAGAGAGGCCATTTATTAATTTTTCAAAAACGTTTTGATTAGATCAGACAATCCAAAAGCCAAAAGAAGCCAAATTTTGCGGATAAACTGGACATTGACATAATTCCTACTTTTATTTGCTAGTTTTTGGTAGTAGTAGTAATCTGAATTTATTTTTTATAACTTTGAATGTAATCCACATATAACATGTATTTTGAATTCCAAAAATATGACTAAAACACTGAATCGATGTCTAAATCTGAACTCACTCGGGAGCTAAAGAACCGACATATAATTTTAAACTACCACTTATTGGCCTCGATTGATTTGATTCGCGATTATGATAATAAGCGATAAATATGACTCCCTTGTAGTGATAAAATTCTTTTTAATTTTAAAGGACTTTAAAACTATTTAGAAGTCGCTCTCGAATATGCTTTATTACATCATTAGTTAATGCGTCAACATTTGTTACAGGTTAAAATCCATTAACAATTTATTCAAAATGGTACTAAAATGGCATTGAATTTTCAAATATAAAGGTAAATTACAAAGGTAAAAAGATGTATAGAACCAAGCTAGGTAAAGCTAGAAGGAGGCTAAAGCCATATGAATTAATATCAATGAAAGCAGAGACATTCTTATATATCATTAATGTCTAATTTAAGAAGCATATTTCTGCCAAGTGATAATCCCTACTGTTTTAAGGTAGGATGAACCTTCCGATGGAACATATATTGATTAATTTTAAAACCAACTATTTTATAATGCCAACAACATTTAAATATTAGATTATAACCAATTTTTACTTATATACAAATAATCTACCATATTTATTATATATACCTCAATTTATTTATAAAAATAAAATAATATAATTATACGTGCAACTAAAAATATGATCTCGTTTCCTGTCCAATTAGTAATATAACCTTTTCTAGTAACAGAAAATTCCACTTACTGCAAGGTTTAATCCTCTTGAGTCCTCTTAACTTGTTTGTACTGCCGAGAAGCAGGATGCCGTATGAGCTTGAAAATCGGTTTATACATAAGTAATTTGCTATACATTGACAACATGTAATTATTTTCGAGGAGCCAGTATATTTCTCTCAAGAACCTGCTCTATTACCATATGGAAGTTTATTTATGTTAACAAAAACATTTTTATGTTTGTTAGTAAAATAACGGACAGACTTCATTAAATTGTTCTAGTTAACTTATTGGTCTATTTAGCTATTGTTATACATTGTCTATGAATTGAATTACTTGACCTATGTTATGAATATTTAGTTTATAGGTAGAGTAAATGATATACATATGTGGTAATTTAAAATTAGCAACAAACATAAACATTAATTTAATAACTTTAAATTAAAACAAATATTTCCAAATATTTTGCCATACCATGAACAGTCAAACTCATTAATCAAATTGAAAATTTACACTAATTTGAAGATTGATTAATTTAATAACTGTCAATGAGTCCATAAATTGAGTATCTGACTATTTCGTTTATTTCAACAAGATAATTGCCTTCTGTTTTATCTTTTCACTTTTGTCAATTCAGAAAATTTGTATTTACGATTTTAAATGATTCTTCTTAGCAATTGTGGTTATTCCTTATCGAAAAGGTTTTATTACAAATGTTGCAATGTTGCAAACAAGATCACAGAACCTAAAATAACTTCACTAAAAACTGAATTTTCCATATAATTAAATCTCTAACCATGTGAAATACCTGCCAATATTATCGATTCGATATATAAACAACCGTCATAATATTTCGTATCAGCTCGGCAATATTCGTAATTAGATATAAATAACACCAAAAAGCAACGGATGTGCTGATAAGTCCGGCGACAATTCTGCTGTTAGAATTGAACTAAAGGTAGATGGAGCAAATTTTAAAACTGAATTTTACAAAGGCTAAAATGTCTTATTCGATGAATCAGTGGTACATGAAGATATTTTGCTGAACAAAAAACTTATGTAACATATCGTTACGCAAGCTATTTTTAGATCTCAAAAAATGTTTCTGACTTAATAATTCTAAAGATATCTAAAATAAACAATTTAATGTTATGGAAAAGCCGGCTTGGTGGCGCAGTGGTAAAGACAATGGGACGGTCCTCCTACTGTTGCGATAGACGCGGGTTTGAATCCTGCTGAGGCATGGTCGTACATTTATGTTTGTGATTGTTTAAAATTTGTGAATATTCTAGGCAAGAGTGTAAAATCCGACAAGGAAAATGATCCCTGTCACGCCAGTAACCAGGCTGAGTAAGACCGGATGTCTGGGATGATTTTTAAAGTTGGTAGGCTTAATGCTGAGGACCGTGGTTCGGAGCCCACGTTAAACTTTAGGCCCAGTCCAGATAAACCTATAGATGGAAAGAGGTTATCGTTATATATATTATCACGAACGGTCATTATTTTGAAGTTAGACTGAAGTGAAGTGATGAAGAATTACAACTGAGTGATTATAACTAAAAGTACTTACAAAAATGGACACCAAATCAAACCAAACTTAGTTGATGCTTTAAAATATAAACCATGAACGTCTTAATGCCAATGATAAACTGTGAATGCCACCTGACAGGTTTTCCTCCCTTAACAGAATATTATATCTTCGAAGAACATTTCCCTATTACTGGAGTTAGGAGCAGTCCTAAAACATTATCGTAAATCTTTCAACAGTGCTTTTCCATCCAATAAAATATTGAAGGAATATGATTTCATTGCATATATGATATTTTCTTACATGCAAATATAAAAAAATATGTAAAAATATGTTTGTGTAAATTACTATCTCAATGTGGGAGGTAAAGAATAACTTAAAGGTCTAGATATGTTTCACTATATTATGATTCACCGATATTTTTTCATTTTGTAAGAAACATTTATTGGTTTTATGATATTCTAATCTTTATATATTAAAATAAACTTTATATATTAAAAATGGTTTGTAGGACCATAAAAATATTTTCAATACATTTGAAAAATATATTTTAAAGTTGACAAACATACATCGTTTCAAATATAAAACTGTATGTAACATAGAACTAAATGAAATTTTGCAGGAACATATCTAACATAATCTAAAAACTCCCCACCTGTAAACTTAAATCTAAATTTGTAGATTATCATTAAAGATCAATTAAAACAGACAGCTTAAAAGTAAGGACAAATATATTTATATTCTTTACTTATTCTACTTAATTTAAAAATGCGCCCATTAAACCTACACTTTAAACAATATCCAAAGAACGTTGACTTATAAATTTGAAATGATAACATTTCCAAATATTACTAATGAACTTAATCAATATTTGAGTAAAATGGAGTTCTAACAAGAAGAAAACAATGTTGCTATTTAATTTAGAAATTTAAAAATTAAGTTTCGCCGATTGCCCTTTTCCGGCCTTATCGAGTTCATTTTCAGAGACTGGCACAATTCCATGCAAACGAATTTAATTGGGTGGTTTTATTCTCGTCCTTTCCTGTCACGAATCAAATTCGCAGATGAGATTAAAACATTTAAATTGATTTCTACTCAGTGAACGCTGCATCCCTAATATTAGAGAGGGGTTTAAGCACCACCCTCTTTGAATGGTACTAGGTTTCATAGAGTGACTAACTTCTGCATTATTATTCCACACTTTCTATTATCGAATCAGCTATAATATCTGATAAATAATATAATTATCACAGTAATTATTTTATTTGAATTAATTCTATACTATATTAAATGATATTACCAGACAGCTACTCTATTCAAAATAACAGCTTATTGTTACTCTAATTGAAAATGCCGAAGTCAGACAGAGCAAATTGCGCCTCCTATCAGTTACTTCGAACAGGAATGAAATAATGGAGGATAAATTCGATAGACAGGTAAGCATTTTTATTGTTAAATATTAAGTTCCAATGTTTTTTATTGAAAATATATTTTAGCGTGTTGCAGCTGCTCTGAATATTAGTATGATCACGGCAACTGAAATATAAATATGAAAAAAATAACATAAAAATGTAATCATGGATTCACCGAAAAGAAACCGTCTTCATAGGAACTGGCTGACGAATCAAGAGCTGCTTGATGTTAGCTATTTCAAAGATAAAATATATGAAATGTATTAAAACAGTGAGTAGTTTTTTCAATATAAATATATTGAATATCTTAAAAAAATTATTTTTTATAAAGATTGCCTTTTTTACGTATGCCAACGTGTAACTTGGCACCACAACATCAAGCCCATATGCGCTTTGGAGTGTACGACTCCACACACCAGTATAGAATCAGCGATTGGCAATAGGTTTGTATTGTTATTATATGGTCAAGGACTATAAAGTCAGAAAAAATACATCTCTCTCTCGCTCACCACCTCTCTATTTATTTCTCTCGTATTAAAATTAACCAGTATTTTCTATTTCCATGTAACCATCCAGATCAATAATAATAATGCACTAACAAATTTATATTAAATATAAATAGTACAGTTACATTTATATAAATCAGGATGTACTCGGACAATTCGAATCGCACTATGTCACGGTTTAGTCCAAAATTCATGTATGGCCCACACGGAATATTCATGGCCAAAATCATAGTATGCATGTTGTAGGATAATCAAGGTGTACAACAGCAGGTAGTAGTTGCTGCAGAGGCCTACCGACGTCAGTCGAGCAAAATTAGTGACAAATAACGCCAGTAATAGCAAATAACGGAAGCAAAATAATCCTTTAGTCACACTTTACGAGGGTTATGAAGGCACACTGTAGCAGATAGAAAGAGAAGTTGTGCAGCATACTCACTCGACACACCTCATTCTAATTAGCTCTTATTCAGATTGATGCAGTTTGGCTTGGTGACATACAGTTTCAATATACTTTTGACGCGCAAAAATGGACCGATTATTGGATCACTGGCAAATTAACAGAACAGAATAACGCGTAACCTTTTGACAGAAAAGTGGAAAAAAGTTCTATTTAATATATTTTGCAACAATTTTTGCTTAATGTCATGAATATCATGAATCATGAAGTTACAGCGATTTTAATGAAGCAAGTTTTATTAATTTTAAAACAGTTTAAAAAATAATGTTACATGATGTGAAAACATTACTTTTTGATTTGAAAGATTGTTTCTACTAAATAGTAGCTTGTAAGATAGAGTAAACTACTAAATTGAAAGTCCTTCAAATCGCTAACTAATATAAATATTTTTAGAAAATTAAAATGTTAAAGATTTGGAAGAACGCTGAATTTCCAAGAGATGTGTTTTCTTAGTTAAACCAAGATTTGTTACTTTTTTATATGTATAAGTATAATGGATGAGCAAATAATATAAATAGTCATGTTTGTTTGTTAAATTGTTTTGGATATGTAATGTAAATCTGCTTAAACTTCGTGATTTTAGTCATAATTCTGATATTATTACTAATATGGTTGCTTATGATACTGATATTAGGGTGTTTTTACCTTCAGTTTTTACTAGTTTTATCTACATTGAGAAAACACCTGAAAACACAAACAGCAAATATATACATCATATACATGTATCGCTCAGGAGAGTACAACTTTTCCCTAGTAGAAAATCTACATTTCGCCTCCCCTTGGGTATGTGATTTCCCCTTGGGTATGTGATTATCAGTTACACCTTCTGTGATTTTTAACGTTAGCACTGAAATTCGATGCAAATGTATTTTTTACCAAGTATTTTTTAAAAATCCTATATATATTTAATTGCTTTATTTATGTTCTCGTTATATCCTTGAGTTGGTTAGTATAAAAAAATATAGATTCAGATCTACAAAACATTGAATAAATATTGAAATTAAGGTGTTTATGGAACAAACAAAAAATCTTTTTATCTTTTGTGTATTTCCAAGAAACATTTTTACATAACATTCTCCATGTAATATAATATTCCATTACTGGTGTAATAGATGTAAATATAACGAGTATGATCTTTATCTTTCACGCATATTGGTATTTATGTTGTCTTTTTAATATTGGAGCTGAGCTACATTTACAAATATGAATATAAAACCGTTTTAAATGATTTTTATTGGCAATAAAAATGGCGCTTACCGAGAGGTATAACGACGTGAAATGGACTAGATATGAATATAGCCAGGCGGCGTTTTTACGATCCGAAAGATGGGCCAAACGAAACACATATCACGAAAGTGTTGCCTATATGAATAAATTTTACCTCCATAAAATCCTGAAATACATACATTGGTCATAGATGGACGTTATTGGACGAAATTATCACGAATAGTTGATAATTCGAAGTAATTTATCTGACAAAGAAAGCTTCTTGGTGCCTATCTCTGGTGCTTAGTCAATTTAAATTATATTAGTGTAGCTTATTCAATATTATTGAAGAATATCAATAGTTCTACATTAGTAGATTTAAAATTTCAACGCAATTTTAATACAAATTATAATATGACGGCATATACTAACAATGAAAAAATATCATTAAAGTTCACTTTTACAACAATAAGAAAATTACTTAAATAACTTAAACAATAAGTCAAGATGGGTATTAAATAATAGATCCAAAGTATTAATGTAACATTTCATATTAATTGGATTGAAAATTTCATGAAAAAAATATTATTCAATTAATTAATTCAATAATATAGTAGTTCTGCGTATGCATCAAAAGTTTATCAAATGAAGTAGTGCTTTAGAAATTTATTTTCGCAACTTATTGAACATAATATTATAATGCAAAATATTATGACTTCTTAGATGGCACAAGTATTACTGCACAACTTCATTATTAGATTAGTTCTATTATTACAGATTCCACATTTTCAAAGGTGTCAAATAAAAACAAAATACTGAATAAGATATTTTTCGAATATAATGTTTAATCTAAGGCAATAATGTAGTCCATTTTAAGAATTGCAGCACTAAACAGTAGGAAATGTAACCAAAAGATAGAATAGAGGGCATAAGAAGGATACAATAAAGCAGCCTTTGTCCACAATACTATATAAACATCAAGCCGATGAACTAAGAATAGTGTTTTCTTACAGAAGATGAAGGTGAATTGATTAGCCAGCATGGTTTTTTCCATACTATCAAAATGTTTAAGTTAGACAAAAAAAATTGTCAGAGCAACTATGTCATTTTTGTTACGGCTAATAGTTTAATTTCGCTATGGCCAAATATTAGCTATTGTAACTTTTAAAATAAGAGCAGCTTAACTTTAAAATATTAGTGTATTATAGTAGTTATAGTAGTGTATTAAAGGTTTATTTAAAGTATCTAAATAAAAATATTAGCTTAAAACTACTTAAATAAGATAGTTGGATTTTTTTTAATACATATATTTGGATGGTGATAATACATTAAGTCATAAATGCATATCCTTCAACAAGTATATTTAAAGAACACATTGGATAGTTTCGAAAAAGAGTTTCAAAATAGAAGCTTTTTTCACTATAAAAAACTAAAAGATATATTTAGTTAAGATTTGATAGTATTTTTGACAATAAGAAACTTTTAATATCAATAAATATGGTTAATTTATTTGAAGTCATATGCGTAAATATTTGGATATATAAATATACATATAAGATAGATTATGACGTAGTATCACTCATAATAAATTCGAAAATGAAATATACAATCATCTATCAAGGTTGTCGAGGGAGTTATCGTACACGAGATGGGAACAAATTAAAAAGAAATATGTTTCAATCGGGTCATGCACGTGTCGTCCAACAAGAGTGGTCGAATCTGACGTACTGATAAAACTTTATTAGAAAGAGCGAAAGTTTCCGGGGAGTGCTGCGCAGATAACCGAATTTCGGCGTTCAAATTTTTACCAAAAAAATTATCTCGCTCTTTGTACAGCGCCATTTTGATCTCCAAACATGAAAGTGATCGATAAAAATCTACAAATAAAGATTTAAACAGAGTTGAACCAATTATTCTCTATTTATTGATCTGTTGGTCTAATTCAGTCCTCCGTTTATTGAATATAATGAATTCAAATATTGTGGTTACATTTTGATTAGTTTCATAAGTTAATTTCGTTGACTTTAAATTGTTTAATTTAAGTAATTCATAGTTAAAGTTCGTTATCGCTATTGACTCTCAATTCTTGTACTAATAAATTTTAACGTTTAAATACAAAAGGAAGTATATAAATGTGAAAAAACATATATGTTATACTATGTTATTATCTTCAATAATATAGTACTTCCATTCAATTAACTCAGTTATTAACTCAAAAATGTATAGTTTAAAATAGCAGCCATTATGTGCTTGCCTGTATTTTCAAAGTGCCAATTTAACAACTTTAAACAATCTAACCTAATCTTCTCTGCATTGATATGACATGACAAAAGTCCCCAGCCTGACACATAGATGGAGATACTAGAATTAAATCCATACGTTTTTGTTAGCCCTAACCCTCAAAAGGTGCGTGTATAAATTTGACAGCTGTCGGATCATTAGCTTGTGAATTATATCATTTTGAGTGAAGCAACTTTTGTTTTTGTGAAAAAAATTGATAAAAAGGTTTAGGGTAAATGATGTGGCTCGGTGAATGGAGGTAAAACGAAATGAAACAGTGGTGTTTACATGATGTGACCGTTATTTATTGACAATATAAAAAAATGTTAAAAATACAAAAGATACAAAGGATGGCAGCGGAGTTACCTGTTGACGAGGCTTGGGCAGTCGATGGTGGCACGTCTCTAAACCAAACGAGGATTGAGCACTGAATGACCGAAATACCCTTCAATAATATCCCAGATAAACGTCTCGGGGTTGCCGCCAGCTATTCGTTGTCGGGTTCCAGTTGGCACCCCGCCCGTGTTCAACATCTGGGATTATATTTCTGGGTATTTTGTAGACCGTTATTCCACGATGTAAAATTCGACATGCTCAAGGTCGCTACAAAGGAATTTCGCGTGTTGATAAAATATTGATTTTTGAGGGGAAAAAATTCAGTTGAAGCAAAAACTTGGCTTGGCAAAAGAGGTTATTACCGACGAAAACATAAAAAGACACAAAATAATTTTGAATGACCGTAAATTGACATTGAATGAAACAGCAGACACTCTAAAGATATCAACTGAACGTGTATATAATATCATTCACGAAAATTTGGGTATGGAAAAGCCCTGGTCAAAGTGGGTGCCGCGCGAGCTCACTTTTGACCAAAAATAATGACGATTTGATGATTCGGAGCAGTGTTTGAAAATGATCAAGCGTAATAAATCCGATTTTTGCGTCGATGTGTCACAAAGGATGAAACATGCCTCCATTATTTCAAGTCCAACCGACAGTCATCCAAGTGACCTGCGCACGCTGGACCCGCTCCAAAGCGCTATGGGATGCGCATGGAATAATTTTCACTGACTACCTTAAAAAAAGGAAGGACCATCAACAGCGACTACTATATAGCGTTATTGGACCGTTTTAAGGACGAAATCGCCGAAAAACGGCCGCATTTGTAGAAAACGAAAATACTGCTTCACCAAAACCATGCACCGTGTCACAAGTTAGTAAAAACGATTTAAAAAATCCATAAATTAGGCTTCGAATTGCTTCCTCATCCACCGTATTCTCCAGATCTGGCACCCAGCGACTATGTCCTGTTCTCAGATTTCAAAAATGCTCCCTGGGAAGAAATTTTCGTCGAATGAAGATGTGGTCGCCGAAACTGACGCCTATTTTGAAGCAAATGACAAATCGTACTACAAAAATACTATCGAAAAGTTGGAAGGTCGCTGTAAACAGCGTATCACCCTTGGAGGGAATTATCTTGAATAAAAAAACTAATTTTGCCAAAAAATGTGTTTTAGTATGGTGGACTGGAGACTTAACGAACACTTAATTTTAACTTTAGGAAAAGTATGGTATAGTTCAAAGAAGTTTATAAGAAGATTTAAAGTAGTAATTTTGATGTCAATGACAAGAACGTGGTGGCCAAATAATTTGAACTAAAAAAAAGTCTAAACATTTTGGACTAAAACTCAGTTTAAATTAGCTAAGAACTAACTTAGTCGTTGATAAAAATGTCAGGTTTCTTAATTCTGATGCAGCATGGCTTGGCTTGTGGTATCAGCAAAGTGCAGTGTTTAGCCAGCTGCTAAATTCGAATGAAACTGTTTCCATAAATGTCTATCGACGTCATTCGAACACTTCCTCACAGGTTGAAGCCAGGTTAGCAGAATGATCAAAACGAAGAGATAGTTCTTTTGGTGATATGATAGTCGCGAATTTGAATCCTCGATAGGGACATAGCTGTTTTTAATTTGTAATTATAATTATAATTAGTTACAGCCGAAAGTATAAAATCCTATTATAAAAAACTATTAGAATGTCACTATTGATGTCACTCTTTGTAACTTTAGAGACCTCCTTTGGTGCAACTATTTATATTTTCAGATATTCCATTCTATTTTGTTGCCTTTTTTGAAGTTTTCGTTTTCCAACTACCATGCTTTAATGTTCCTCTTAATTTCAGAGGTATTATTCCCAACAGCCTACTAGATGTTTACAATATTTTTTTCTCCTTCTAAGTGTAATTGTTTAGTTATCCTGAGCGTTATATTCACTTGATTGCGTCTGCAAATCCTTCCTAGGGTGTTCGCTTATTTCTTAATTGGGTTTCACTAGTGAATAGTCTTTAGTTTTATTTGGATCAGTTGGTCAGTAAATTGGCTCTCCTGTTGATATTTAATTACATACATAATATTTCAGCAGCCCCTTATGAAACTCATTACCTTTAAATGTAATAATTTCAGACCGCTTATGCTGTTGTAACTTTATTTTCACATAATCTGAGTCCTGTTTCTTTATAGTTAGAAATATTGTTTTTAATTATTACCTTTAATTTTTAACACAATCACTTCCTCTTCTTGCGATATTAGCTGGATGAGTCATATGATAAAAGTATACCCTTTAAATATAATGAAAGGATCCTTTGTCACACGGGTTTCAGATTTCAGAAAAACATCCATTTTTAGAATTCCAAAAATGTCTGTAGTTCAGTTTGCTACTATTGAGTCCCATTAGCATTTCAAATGGCAATTCTGATAATTTTATGTTCTATTTCTTCTAGTTGAGGCTACCGCTTTATTACGATTTTCAAATTCTTAGAATCTTTTCAAGAAAGATACGATAATTTGTCTGTCCATTTTTGCTAAAAATGTTAATAAAAATTTAAGAAGTTAAAAATACAATATTAAGGATCTCCAAGACATTTAAAAATATTGTTCAATGAGGTCATTCCACTAAAAAAAATATTATTATATATTTCATTCACTAATAAAAAGTGCTAATTGAGCTATAACACATCACTCAATAAGTCTCCGATCTAATTGAAAGAAAGGTTTTGTATGAGTATATGCGGTATTTAATTTTGTATTTTCAGTGTTTGTAGAGTCGCACACAAATTGATCAGTAGTAATAATAATAGTAAGTTATATATAATCAGATGGAAAACATGATTAATAATGTATAATAAAAATAGTACATTTATCGCTGAATCGTCAGTTGAAACTATTGCTTTAAGTTTTATTGTAATATAAATTATTAATGCATGTAGCAACTTAAATCTAACTGGATTATTATGTTGGAAGAAAGAAAAAATGAGGGCAACGTACTGGACATTCATAAAGTCCTAGTTAACTTTTTAGTCGACATTCGCGAACAAAACATGCACTAAGCTTAAAATTGGGTAGCTTATAACATTTTACTTCTACTTTGAGCTGGATTATCCCCAAATTTGCCATTTTCGGACCCTTTTTACCGGCGACGCTATTATTCGCGTGAGAAAATCTAATCTGTCGCTCCTGTTTCTAACTTAGTCATTCCTAATCAACAACTAGGTCACGATGGATTTTCCGGGATAGAGAACTACAAACGAAATAAAGCTAAATCGGAGAAAAGATATAATTTAATATTAGATGACAAGGTATATTTTAACCATTTATTTAATATTTTCAGTAGTGGCATTACGCATATTCCAATTTGAGAATTTTCTAGGTAGTTTCTGACTACCTATTACTATTTTTTTGTAATAACACGTCGTTAAATGTATTTAATTGACATTGCTAAGCATCCGAAGTACCAGTTTCTTTCAGTTTCTGCAGCTTGTACCTCGATAATTCCACTATATTCACAGCAAGATTTTATAGTAATGATTATTCTACTTAGATGTGGATGGGTCTCCTGGACTAATCCATGACTTCTGTATTTGGAATTGCCATAATAAATCTACTTTTCATCGCTAAATATTGAAACAGTTCAAGACATGGTTTTCGTCCAGTAAGTTGAAATTCATTGTCTTTAGGCATTTGTCATTGCTTGTTCCCTTTCCGCCGTTTTTTTGTCATTAATATAAAAATAAATACTTCATTATAAGTTATTCTTATACATATTATTTTACACCATCATTATAAGTTTCTTAAAGTGTTTTATGGGTTTCTGTCAGTAAATTTCTTGAAATCCAACCATAGAAGTCGAAAATGGAATTCTGAACTTTCTATGATTAGCGTCTATACAAAGTGAACATCTCAATAATACTGAATAGAAAACTATTGGTAAACCAAGCGGTTATCGATATATCAGCATTGCCGGTCAAGGAATCCGAAGTCACTAATATTTTACAAGTTATGCAGCAAATACTTGGAGAAAATTTTGAAGATATTCTGTGAACAAGTATTGAAGATGTTTTAGCCGCTAATGTGAAATAGTGAACTGAATGATGAAGATGAAGATATACTTCTCAGGAATTAGCTGAAAAATCTGCTGCGTCTTTAACTTTAGAAAAAATAAATAAGATTTTGTCAGCTGCTCATCAACTGCAAGATTTGGTTTTGGATCTAGATCCCTCTCTGTAACAACGTATAAAGTGTAAAATTCAATAAAATAAGTTTATTTAACGTTTCTTTTTTGCATTTGTATTTTCTAAATACATATAACTTTGTGACTTCCGAGTTATAGGTGTTTTTTGTTATTTTATGTTTTTTTTATCTGCAACTAAAATATAAGTGAAAATAAATTTTATATTTACCTACAATATGTACATAGTTTTTTTCATTTATGTATAGATATCTTATTTATCTTAATCTTATCGTAACGTAACCTACGCGAATAACGAGGGATTACTGTACTTTGTATAGTATCTTTTTGGAATAGGTCGATATTGGCACTCTGTGGAGGCCATATTATTGCTGATGGAGTAAATTCAACCCGTTGTTCATTACTCGGTCACCTAGACCTATAAATTCATAAAAAGTTATTATTTGGTGTGCATTTTGAGCCAGTGACGTCTTTGGTGATGCCAATGACAAGCACTACAGACAATCGAGTTACCAAAATCGTTTTACCAAAATTGAACGATATTAAATTTGAACAAAATTTAACTCCAGCTTGACATATATTTACCACATAGCGAAGTAATTCTTCATCGTCGATTTAGAAGTGCTGATATTTCTCATACAACTAAGGTCAATTGACCACCAAGGCCGTGAAATTTGACATAGTTGGGGACTTGTGGTGCGATTTTCTGCTTGAGTCAATAGCACGTCTACGCTATCAAACATAAAAAAATTAGAAAATCAATCGATTTTATTAAAATAATCACAACCCCGTACACAGCTCAAAGTAAATCGTTTCTATGTGAAAGTGTCATTGAAAACACATTTAGTCCCGCACTGATCCTTAAATAAGATAATGACATGAACTTAATAAATTACTCTATATTTGAATAAGTTAGCTATGGAAAGTTCACTTTATTAATCGTTTGAGGCGAAGAGAATTTACAATCAGAAGAAAGTTGATATCGCTATTAGCTATTTTTGAGCACTTTTATAATATTGACACAATGATTATCTAAGTGCGTTTTTTTAATTTATCTAAACAACTTAAAAATAAAAATTCTGAAATGTTTTATCAATCCTTCAATTTTCAATTACTGTAGCTATGTCACCTTATTTAACATATTTCTAATATAACAAAATTAGTTCTGACTTTTATTAAAGAGTAAACTAAGTTCAATAAAAAGTACCAAAAAAATTTTTTTGTTTCGTTTAATAAATATTATAATACTTAATGTAATTCTAATGATACTTTAAAGTGTTCTGATTTCGACTTTTAGAAAAAGTAATCAAAGGCCAACCAATATTTAATTTATACGGACCATAATATAGAATGAGATTTTTCTTTTAACCGAAAACCTGTCAATAAAAAATTATCGAGAAGTATTTGTATCGCTCGTCGTCAATAAAGAAAATTGACCGCCGTATTCCATAATCGATTTTCCATTACTTTAACATTTCGCTTGGACGCTAAACCCTTGAGAACCGGTCACAGTTCACTGTCCATCGGCCGGCCTAAATAATTTAAAAATATTACCGTCAAGCAAAGTCTCTTTCCCATGGCAAATTCAATTAGGGAGAGACGGAAAACCGAAAAAGACGGAAGAACGAGGACGAGAAAGAGAGGAAGACAATAGTGTTTCCATTTCCATTACTGAACTTTTAGGATCCCATATAAAACGCAGAAACTTCGGGCCGTATACGTGGTTGAAATAAAATCGAAATGTACCACAGTTATTCGATCTTTTGGTCTAAGAAACTGAGAAAATTATTTCGGAGCCCTCGTAAAAAACGACCCCCTCCTGTCTCTTGTTTCTCGATCTCCCTTTTCACGGACAAAAGTTTATTGCAAACTTTTATGCTCGTCGTTCGTTATAATTTACAATTTTTTCGGATATAACAGTTTTATTTTTATTGTGTCATTAGGGAGAACCAATAAAAAAATCAATTCTCAAGCAGTAAATTCAATTTAAACAACAAAGAATAAAACTCATATTTTATTTAAAAAAAACAATTTATTAAGAGTCACATTTTCAAGCTACATTGAATAGGGAAATGTGTATCTTATAAGATTATACAGATGTATAATTACAATACTTCTATCGATATAATTCGTCTTCTTCGCGGTTTAGGAATCTACCCACATTTTTAAATCTTCAATAGAACGAAACTGCTGTTCATTGATTTGTTGATTTTATTGGTTTACTGCCCAACGCTTTAGCATATTTTGTAAACTATCAGCACTGACCATGAAATATGAATGAAAACTGAGAGGTTAAAACCCTTTCATCAGTTACGTATTCCAAGGAATTCCTAAATTATAAGGCAAAGTCAATTAACAGTTATAATTTTTTAAAGGTAAAAACAACTAAATAAAATCAATAGCAAAACCTATAATATAAATATCGAAACGAAACTATATCTAAAGTAACAAATAAATAATTAAGTAAATAATAAAATTGTCTATAGATTAAAGTCATCTTAACATGAAACTATGTACATGGTAAAAGTGTTTTTTGAAATAAATACTGATTTCTGGCAGGTTTTGAGGCAAGAACATTTCCGTCAAGGAATCAGACCAGCCATGTCATCTTATGTTAGTTAATATGTTAAATATGGAAAACTGATATTGACTCCTCACAATTGGGACATAGAGGCTCGATTCACTAGGAAAGAGAGGATAAATTGGCAGTGGCCAATCAACAGCCTCTTAAATTTTAGTTGTAAATCTCTCTATACTAAAGACATAGCAGTGGAAAGGAAAAAAAACATGGAACCCTTTACGATTTTGTGTGTCGAGCAAGCAGAAACTGGGTAACAGAGGGTAAACAGCACTTCCACTTCAGTATTAGAATACGGCGAAAAAGATAAGCTTTCTAACCTATTCAGATGAGGACGGGCATGTGACAATTCATGTAACACGACTATTGTCCGCATACAAACGCTTAAACTTCGATAGCGTTCTATTGTAATAGTTAACCCTGTTTTAGCAACACATGGTACATCAAGACGAAATTCACAGCAAGGTTTTCTTATCATGAACGGGATATAATAACGATTTTTGCTGCTTTGGGGTTATCATAGTCAATTCAGGCAATTCAACATATCTGAACTTCAATTCATATGGTATCCAATATCTTTCTTTTTAAACCATTCACAACGCTTTAAAAACATAGAAAACGTCTCATTAGAATATTTTAATCAGTGGGCAAGTTCCTGATAAGTTTTTCAACAACAGTTTCCTTCAAACTCTTCTCTTTCTTCTTACTGTCCCGGAACGCTCTTTGTCTTCCATGTAAAAAACAGTTGATTTAAACCACTGGAAACCTTATACTAGTGAAAGGCACGCATCGCCATTTATATATATATATATATATATATATATATATATATATATATATATATATATATATATATCATATTAAATATCGCTTGTTATGTTTATTCACTTGGATCTAGTAATGATATCACATTGTGACTAATTCACAAATATACAGATGAGGAAATGTGATCAAATTTGCCTTAACATATCAATATCCCGTTAATGATGTTTAACTCCTATTTTGTGCTAGTGCTTATCCTATAAATAATAATAGTACATAATAATTCATAATAAAATCCCTATAACTAATAACTGTATATATACCGTTATATATAATCAAAAATTATCCTTTTTTTTCTGGCCTAAAACTAGAAGGTAGAAGGCATGACACATACCTGGTCGCGGAGACTTGCCCTTGAGTGACAAGTTGGACCGGGTTATATGGGACTGCATCTGGGCTTACCAACACATTAAACTGAAACCGCCTCACAGTTGACCTCTGTGGATCGCTACTGCTACTGCATTAAATTTGGGGATATGGCACCTGCTGATCGGGCAGCAATTATTGGGCACGAGGACCCGGCGATTCTATTGATTCGCGAACTTGAGTTAACGCACGACTGGATGCTGTCTTAGGGGGACAAAAATTATGACTGCAATTACAGATGAGGCCGTTTCAACCTGGCCAAGGGAGAGGTTAGCGGTGACGCGGTTCTAAGCTACCAGCATGTCTAGTAGCTCGCGAACAAGCACGTTTTCAGAAGAACTTGAGCTGAGTTGTTGTTTGTGGAATGATAGAGATATGAAGATTTCTGGAGTGTCGGTTTCTCTATGAATTCAATTATTTCTGGCAAACCATGGAGCGTTTCTCCTGAGAAGCTAATTTTGGAAAACTTTAAGCCGTTTGACCTAGTTGGGTGTAACAAAATTAAAGAAGACATTAGATCCGTAGAGGAATACAAACAGAATTAACATCTTGTAATATAAGCATTTGATGGAGATGGGAAGTCTGCTAGAAGGGCAGATCAGAGATCTGGTTTTAGCAAAAATTATCCATAGCTTAAAAATACAAAGATTGGTTTTCACAAAGATCTATTATTAGTTTATCATTACAAATATTGATTTAATAATTCTGCAAGAGGGATTCAACTACAACCTTAAGTCAAATAATCTTAAGCAAAACCAGGACATTTGTGGATAGCTTCAGTACTACCTCAATGCTTCAAGTACTACCTTAAATCAGACAGCTACCTACCAAACCTAGTAAAGCTTTATTCAAAAAAACACATACTATAGATTTAGAGGACAGTCCACACAAACATAGGAAGCATGTATACAGCCTACCACGTTTATTGTCTTAAATGAATCATGCTTATTGGTAAAGTGATCAATATGAAATTTTTGTTGTATGGGCTTTAACTTATCTTCAATTCAGCATAACATTAGCAGTAGGCCTTAGTTTGGTACGAATCAAATTACAAAATTTCAGGGAATAACTTTTTCCCTGATTATTGATTCAAATATATCCTTAAAATGAAATTAAGTGACTGTGAAGCAAAGTAATTAATTTTTTAGTATAAGTTTATTTAATACTGTTGAAAATAGATGATATATATCTATAATACATTTTAAAACAATTAACATTTCGAGTGGACATTTTTGTACGGTATGAAAGTGTGCAATTGATTAAATTTTGTATCTTATTTAGCTTATATATAAATATTATATACCCAGATCTTGTATAGTTTTCATAATTATAAGCAATATTTGTAGTCTTTTTCAATACATTTTACACATTGTGTATATTTGCTGCAATAATAGTTAAAATTTAGCATATAACATATAGATTCATTACATTTAGACCTGAAATTGTACTACGTAATTTTAATTGTCACCGTTTCCAATTAAATTTATAACAATAAAAAGTGATAATTCAACTGGACAGGTAACATTCATTTAAAATTTAATTATTGAAATGCCTTTTCGACAACAAATGTCAGAGGCCACAGTTACAAATTATAAAAGCTTTTAACATTCAACTCGCTTTAGTATTTTCTCGTTTAGGCCTTTTTTCGATTTAAAATGGTCCAAATTTCTTTTAGTATGAAATATAAAAGACATTTTCCATAATACTTATTCGCTCTAATTACTGAAATCGTTATTATATTAGAATATATTTAATTTCATTTGGCAAATATTTCTAAGCATATATTTAACGCGGTTTCTAATTCTTTGGCCGAATGCTGCTGTTATATGGAATAAGCTTAGAGAGCAAGTTATATCACATGCCCCAAGGCATGCACTATATATAAAAATGTGTGACAAAGTGATAAAAACGCTCAATAGGACAATTTCGAATATGATGAATTTAAAGCTCAAGCCGAATAAAAATAATTAGGAGGAATTTTATATTCATTAAACATTCCAAGAAAGTAGGTATTGAAATGCACAAACTAGAAGTACTCCCTTACATATAGTAATGACCGCACAATACCCCATCAATTATTCTTTCAGTATATCTGTAAAACTTAAAAGCACTACACAACATTTAAAGAACCGGTATACATTTTCATAATTCCTGAGTATTTAAAAAAATCTACCGCAGAATTAGGAGAATTTTTGTACGAGACCTTCAATCGTTTGATACTTGAAGCCGAATGTGATTGATACGAATATTGTGTGTATCTTTAAATAATAGATCAAAACGGAAACCGAGAAAGTAATTAAGTGCTTAGATGTATTTTGAAAATAAGTATCAATTTAAATAAGTATTAAATAATATAGCCTATTTGTTAAGTCTGATGGTCCAAAAAGCTTATCAGTTGATCAACCGTTTCAAGATCTTTATATGCTATGAGACACATCCAAAAGAAGGGAGAGTAGCTACCAAACGAAAATGTTAAAAAAAGTGTAAAAAGTCATGGCTTACAGTCCAGTGAGGAGAGCCATGTACATCAACACTTATTCTGAATATGTTTCGGTCTCTCCCATCTTTTTATGTAATATGTTCACCTGGGCCATATATGCTTCTATCAAGTTATTCTGAGATCAAACTAAAGACCCAAGTTATTGCATCACGGAAGCCCCAGTGTGTATGCTTGGAAATTTACATTTTACAATTCAGCAAAAAAGCTTCAGACTTTCACATATGGTCTGTCTAAGGGTCAGTAAACTGCAAATATTACCGTTTCGATTTTGTTATGTCTGAACTTTATGGAGAATAATGTTGTATTTTTTTAATATTAATGACAATTTCTCCATAGCTATTATCCAATAGACAGTTCGATATATATACGCTGTATTTCTTAAATTCAAAATAAGATTTTGCTGTGGACAGCGTTTCAGATATTGGAGCTATGTCTATGAGTTCAGTTAGGAAAAATGTATCTAATTCTTTCATGTATTTCTGTCAAGCCTTTGGAACTCGGGGTTATTACTCGGAGCTTGAATATGTTAATTTTTTAGAAATGTTGCTGACTAGCTGGACAATATTATTTAGCATTTTGTCGATCATCTTTTCCATTACTACCATTTTAACAATAATTTTCTGTTGAACCTTTTCATTCATAGTAATTGGGTAACATTCTGAAGGTCCATGGCGCTTTGTGCATTTTCCGCTGGTTTAATTTGTACCCAGGTTGCCTCTGCATACTAATTTTTTTTATTTACAATATGTGTTACTTTTGGTGTATTACACCATATACACATTACATTCCTAAATGTGGATGCCCCGTAGTATGACTCTGTAGGCTTTTTTAAATAATAAGTATAGATAATATATTACTGGATACAAAGTGTTCTCTAAATCACTTGTAGATTTGTATGTCCTCGGGCATTATTTTAATTACATAAGAGTGATAATTTTCAAAAATCCAACGCATACAGTGATGTTAGTTTGAACACCCCTACCATAAGGACAGGTTCTAGCTAGGTAAAGTACTATTTTTTGTGTTATTGACGTCCTGCAGTAGTTCGTCTTCTTATTGGCGTCAATATATATAATTCACCTAAAGAGGATTCCGATCGCATCTATCGCTCTATATTTTACAACTAGTTTATCTCCTTGATTTGTCTTACTCTTCATATTTTGTCCTTACATACATTTTTGAAAGAATTGATGATGTTGGACTACTTATATGTCCTGAAAAAATGGTTTTATATAAGATTAATAGTATCGAGTTCAGTTTTGTTTTCAGGCCCACGAACGTGTCTAACAATTAACATTAATGCTAAAAAATTAGTCAGGCATTTTCTCAAAGAACCATAAGCTAATAGGAGAAGAATGTCCATCCACTCCGTTCTTCCATCGGTATGCTATCCCGCTAATAACCACGATATATTCTT
Source organism: Rhynchophorus ferrugineus (assembly GCF_030347505.1). Taxonomy (NCBI): domain Eukaryota; kingdom Metazoa; phylum Arthropoda; class Insecta; order Coleoptera; family Curculionidae; genus Rhynchophorus; species Rhynchophorus ferrugineus. The sequence goes on along the minus strand of NW_027472581.1, from coordinate 52,423,507 downwards.
ATAATATATCACTGTATAAATGCTGTGAATACTGTATAAAATGATGAAAACTATTTTGACCAATAGACGTTACACCAACTATTCAAATAAATTCTAATAATAAATTCAATTTTTAAGTGAAAATAGGATCAAAATGCATGAGCACCTAATAAAAATCCAAACCAATTATCTGTATAAACTGACAATACTCATCATATACATAATGCTAATGATTACTGATGCCCTACTTAAAAGCGGGCTTCATTCTACATTGAAATATTTAACGGGCTAATATCAGATTATATCCAACTATTATGGGTGAAGTGAAACATTCGACGTAAAGTTCGCCGTTATTCCGTTTAATGGGATAAGTCGTAATTTCGAGAAAATTAAAATGAAAATGGAACTGTTGCCGAATTTAATCCCGACGCTGATGAACACAAAGGCTTCCACGTCATAGCTTTATAGCTTTGTTTTGAAATCAGGCTTTGATTTTAGGCCAACGTTAATAAACTGTTTAAGTGGCTGGCTTACACGTTAGGAACCAAATTCCGTATTTCAAAAATGGAAATAACGCTTTTGCGTCGGCATTTCCCGTCGTGCCATATTTAATTAGTTACATTACTGATTTTATTGTTATGATAATATTAAATTAATATACACTTTTGATCAATAACAGTACTGAAATTTTTATATTATGTAAGTTTCTTATAAGTTATAATTAGCTTTGGGAACTATCGACTAAAAACAACTATGAATGGTCTAGTAATTGACTACTTTTTACAACCGACCATTTTTTTTTGCTTACTTTCAGCCTGACTAGTTTCATTTCACTACTTTTTAATATTTTATGTTTGCATTTCATAATATAAAATATAAGATATGAGTTTATAAATTCATAAACACACATTATAATGAAATGGAAATAAACCAATTGCTTTTATTATATTATGTCATAGTTAATTTCCAAATATTAAAATAGTATGAAATATATTTGGGATTATTATTCCATTTCTTTTGTCACATATCCGCTTGCCAATCTAACATTATTTAAAATAAACTGATCTATACAGCAGAGTGATTCAAGCAGTTATATCCGTCTCTCACTCGAAGTGTGCATTTAACTCAAACTGTAATTACTATTTTCAAACGACCACTTTTTTTGACTGTCAACTAGTTCGGCTATATTGCGATTATCGATAGTTTCAACCATTTTCAGTCGATAGTCCCTAAGGCTATCATATTATGGTATAGCTCTAAAAATAGAACAGTTCTTTATTATATAGTTCAATTGGTACAAATTTCCTTTAATATATCAAACAATATTTCGAAAGCAGTTTTGAGGTTTGATATATCTATTTATCACTGTCATAAGGGTTCATGATAGTCTTGATTATCAAATCCCATATTTTTAATATCCATCTGCTACTATTGGTTTTATCAGCCATTATATTTTTATTATATATTTATCACTTATACTAATACTATAATACATTTTAAAGAAATCAATACATAATGCATTTTATAATACATTTTAAAGATTTACCAGATAAGACCGACAGAATGGATCTGAATAAATAATAAACTACTAATTAACTACTAAAATGTATTGAATAGTTTGAGAAAATTGGTTGTATTAAATTATTAAATATTAAATAGAGCAACATTTCATTTTGGAAAAAGGAAGAAGGCGCGAGAAATCTTTTATACGGTCATATAAAAGATCGAACGATGTTGTAACTCGATTTTACACAAAAAGTTAGTGATCTTCATTTAACAACGGTTAATTGGAAAATATATAGATAAATAGATAGATAGATATATAGTTCAATAGATAGATAGATAGATAGATAGATAGATAGATAGGATTCGGTGAGAAGATGAAGGAAAGGAACAACAACGAATTATTTGGCCCTTATAGAATTAAAATTATAGATCGAATTTGCAAGCTAGCTACATATTTTATTGGGAACGGCAATACTTTCAAAACATTTAAATAATACACTGACTAAACAGGTTGTTTTTGTCAGACTGTACACCTTTATCTTATCCTACAATCACAAGCATGTTGACATTTTTTCCTGTTCACTGAGCACAAACGGAATACGCATTTTTAATTTTATTAATATTATGAAAAAACAATATAATAATCTACTGGCATTAGTGTAATTATTTCATTTGGATATTTTAATTTTAAGTTTCATATTATGTAAAAATATGTTCCACAATAATAATAGAATGTAACAATTATTAGAACACCTATATCATATCCTAGAAACACAATATCGTTAGAAGCACCTAGGTTTTTACGACCAATTTACCGACAGTGCTCTTTTCCAACCCAAGCGCAATAAAATACAACGTGGTCATCGAGTTATCGATTAACCAACAATTTCTTAATTGCGAATAAGTAGACCCCTTTACTATTCCACGTGTAGCACGCACAACCTCGTTAGGTATTTGGGACGCGTCCAAAACAACTAATTTAGTTTAATAAATTACCGGTCTGGTCTAAATGTTTTTTTCTGTCCTTGAAGATGACTGTAACATCTGTTCAAACATCTGCAGAGTTTCAGATGGGAATTATTGTAGATTTAATTAGTCAGTCCTTTATGCCTAGATACGTATACTGTTTTAAAAGGTCAGGAAACATTCAAGGAAATGGCTTTTATCGATATAAAAATATTACATATAAAATGTAACACTTCTTTCAATTTTTATATAATTAATAATTCATAATAATTTTATGATATTTTTTTTCCAATATTTTCGTCACAACTCAAATTAATCTACTTAGTTTCTATAAGAAGAAATTAATGCCTGTTCATATAGAATGGGTTTCATGTAATGAAATATTATGAAAGTAGGTTAGTATAATTTTAATTAAATACATAACTGGAAAAATTGTCTATTGTTTGTGTGACATTGTCCCAGCGGTACTGCATTGGCCACAATAAATGTTATTCAGATGGGCCAAAGTTGTTACCAGGGGTGTTATAATCAACCATTCAAAGGTGTCTGGATTTGACATTTGGAGATGGTAAAACATATATTTCTCATCGCCCTATACAATTTTTCACGTAGTCTTGTCAACAGAAATTTCAACAATATAATAAGTTGATCCAAGTGGTTTTCAATCGATACATATAGGGCGCATCAAGTTCTTGATTTGCTACATTTAGAGCGGGCGTGTCAAACAGCTACTTTCTTCACAACTTCTCATCCCCGAACTTTCAAAGCTGTTCAAGGTGTGACTGGTGACCAATAGCAACATCATCATATATAAAACATAATCCATTCAATAAAATAAATCACGTTCCTGAATTGAGAACGTAAACACGTCGCAATGTTGCCACATCAACTCTGAGTTTTAATTTACTTTGACTTTGTCATAGAACAAAATTCTATTCTAAATAATATTAATTTTAATTAATTTAATGAATATATTATTGACTTAAAACTACAATTAATTATGCAATAATAATAGTTTGTAAGTTAGGGTTGTGTTTTATTATACTTATTTTGAACTCTACCATACCACCTATGAGTTAGAGTTCTAGGCGTATTTTGTAGCTAGTGAATCCTCTGGAGAACTAATCCACCTAATTAATAATTGTCCATGTAATATATTTCACTTTTATTACAAAGCTAATTAGCCCTTTACGCTTAATTCTTATTTTCTTCGGTACAGTGTTTCCTTGTAAAGTCATTTTGATATCACTGTATTTCTCCTTCGTTCATTCTGTTACTACCTCTATACATCTTTCTTGATAAAACTAGATTTAATCTTTGCATTATCCTTAATGCATTTACCATATCTGCAAAACAGTAAAATTCAATATCTTCACACACATTTTAACCAATATATAACATATATATTCATATATATTCTGAAAAATTAGATACCTCTGCACATAAATTATTCACACTCTACGATAAGATATACTGCAGTTATTATATATTAACTTATTCTGCAATTAATTAATAATAAATATTATGACTAATGAAACCTCAACAAGTTTTATTTCAACGTTTTCATTTTTCCGTCAACTTTTGTTATCTTGAGACTTTTTAAGATAATTCAGCGCCCGTATCCATACTACTACTCAATGCAACTGCAACACGCTTAAAAGATATTTTCATTAAAAAATGCAGCAAATTAATATTTAACAGTAGAAATGCTTACCTCTCTAGGGCATTTTACTGGCTAGAGGGGCCATTGCCTCGTTCCTTTTCGAAGGAACTGATTAGAGATGCAATCTTTTCTGTTTGGCTTCGGTATTTTCAATTAGAGTAATATTAAACAGCGATTTGAAATTTATTACAAGTAAAGCCTTAAAATAACGTTTGTCAGTCATCCGAACATGTCATGAGTCAATAAATAGTTAAAAAAGATTGCGTCTCTAATCATATACTTCGAACAGCAGCTAGATAATGGGGACACCCTTTTATATATATATATATATATATATATATATATAGAGAGAGAGAGAGAGATAGAGAGAGAGAGAGAGAGAGAGAGAAAGAGAGAGAGATACAAGGATAGAGATTAGAGTAGTATTAATACTATTATATATTAAGCTACCGCGATTTTATTGGAATATTTTTTGGGCATTCACAAAATATTAGTACGGGTAATGTGACTAAAAATTTCTCAAAATGTAGGGAATAATATTATTTTAAGAGTATTTTAAGAAAACTCAAAAATAGGCAGCTCCTTGAGGTAGAATTAATTCATCACTCTCTAAGTATAAATTAAATGTGTGTGCTCTATATAATTTTTTAACCTGAATATTTTTAGGCAGAAGATTTAATATATACATGTTTAAGTCTGTCGAATTGATATGGGGGTGGCAAAGAATCATTAACATGGACATGCTAGTCCATAGGGATATACAATGAAGGACTTGATAAGTTAACGATAAATAGAGTCTGCAAGGGAGAAAACAAGGTCAAAACGTAAAAAGATAAATATGCACTTCAATTAAAATTAAATATATTACTTGAATATAAAATTGTTAGTTAGGTACATTGAGTCTACAGGGGATACCTCCACATTAAAGAAATGCAACTATAACTCTACTTGATAGGAGGTGTGAAAAAGAGTTCAATATAAATCTATATATTAATCGGCTTAGCGAAAATTTTGCCTCATTTTATTGGGAAAACAGGAGCACCGAGAGGCTTGAAATTTGGCTCGGTTAAAGTTTATACGGAGGAAAAATTTTTAAGCTTAATATTTTTGTGTAATATACGCTGCAAATGAATATATTCTAATAAAACTAAAAACGCTCAAATCAAGTGACCAGAAATAGCCATCATATCGGTGATGCAAGATAAACAAACACCGTGCTGTTAGCCTTGTGGGCTAAGAATTTATCTTGACGGCATTAACGTCCTATGATCGAACTTCGGTGGGGCTAAAGGATTATTTTAAAGTTTATAAAACAACATAAAGATAACAGAGGTTGAAACAATGCTAAAACGGAACGGAACTTTTCTTTGCTTGCAATATATTTAGATTTTAGAAATCAGTTTTTTATTTAATTTTGATATCTGATGAAGAAAAAGAAAAAAAGTAGTTCTTGCTTAAGGACTGTTATTAATTGATAGTTCTGGAGATATAGCGTATCATTATACTGGAGGTAATTATAAATATTGTTAAGAAATTTTTGATGCTTTTAGTGGTAGTAATTTCTGATTGTTTTTGATTGTTTCTAGTTTTCTTTAGTAAATGCATTTCCTAACAAAGCCCTAATGGAATATTGCTGCTAATAAATACGTTAATTTATGCATCAAGAGTTAAAATGAATTTTCCATAGAAAAAAACAAATACTTTCATAGAACTCTAATTTCTCATTTGTAGGCAAGTTGTTAGTTCCTACGTGAGATATAAGGTAGAAGGTAATAGATAAATGAAAGCAATAGAAGACAAACTGATGATAAGCTATCTGCAAGAGTGAGATTGAAGAGTAAAATAAATAAGTAAAGAATAATACAAGTTAAAAACAAGTTATAAATTTAAGTAAATAAATTAATATTTTAATAATCATGTATGTAATATTGTTTTTGTAATATATATTTTAGGTGGCAAATATGGATAAAAGGTAAGAACAATTTGAATATATAAATGAAGCAATGAAAATGCGCAGGAGTTAAAATGAAAATTTTGGAAAATTAATAATTAATGTAATGATTGTAAATCCATTCATTTAAAATATATTTCAGAATTGTAAAAAATAAATTGCCTAATTATGCTCGCTATTATTTTAATATATATGCCAAAGTCAAATATCAATTTCAAATCTGTTTATTCATAGTTTTTTTTTACTCTTTGTGATTCCACAATCTGCCCTATAGACAATAAGTATTTCTTATGTCTATATTATATTTACAAGTAAAATATTATCTTAATTAATTAATCTTATTCTAAAGCATCTTCTAAAGTACTACGATTCTGAACTTTTCTTTTTTCTATTATATAGTTTAGCTTCTTGATGTATAGATTCTCGAAAACTTCCGAGATTATCGGTAATAAACTTATAGGCCGCTAGGAGGTCACATCATCTGGTAATTTTCCTGGTTTAAAAATCATTAGTATTTTTTAGCTACTTTCCAGATGCTAGGGAAGTAATTAATTCGTAGCATAGCACTAAATATAAATGTTAATAGTTTCATACCCTTTTCTGGTAGTCCTTTTAAAATTTTACCAGTAATTAAGTCATAACCAGGAGCCTTTTTAATATTAATTTCTCTCATTATTGTTTGTTTAACTTTTTTGACCGTTAATTTCTCGTGCGGTAAGGCTATTTAAAATGCCGAATCCAGAAAGCTATTAATTTTATTTTCGTCATCTTCATGTAGGCCTTATCTTTATTACTTCTAGCCCAATTATTTTCGCTTGCTTTAATAGGTGGATTATGCTGCTGGGGTCTCTTAAGCTTTCTTGTTGCTTTCCACAACGAATATTCTGTAGCCTCAATTGGTGTCAAATTCTCTAGGTATTCTTGAATGCCTTGGTTTTGTTCATTTTGAATTAGTTCTTTCAGCTCTTTTATTGCCCTATTAAATTTTCTCTTATTCTCTTCAGTCCTTTGCTGTTGCCAATTCCGTCGTAACTATCTTTTTTCTGTTCTCTTTTTTTGTATTGTACATGATATATGTGTATTTTTTCTTGGAAATGTTTCATTGTTAGGAGTCGCGGAATATGCTGCCTCCTGTATATTTTTTGTAAGGTTTATTGCTACTATTTCTATATCCATTTAAATTTTTCGCGGTAAGTTTAGAGAGATGTTTCGGTCTAAGTTTTCTTTAAATAAAGGTCAGTTAGTTCTAGTAATATTTGAAGAAATTGTTACTATTATTGGTGAATGATCAGAAGACAGGTCGAAACATTATTCTGCATGATACTTTTTTGTATCAATATTTTTTGTAATACAGAAATCTATAGTATCTGGCTCATTTTATTTCTGTCTGAAGGCCAATATGTTGGTTCACCAGTAGAGATAGGTTGTAAGTTATCTGTCTTTATTGCTTTTAGCAGTTCTCTACGTTTTTGAGGTTATTACTCTTGAACCCAACATTAAATGTTTTGCAATGTAATCTCCTCCGGCTATAAATCTATTATTTAGCGTACTGAAGAATTCTTGAAAGTGTTCTGCCTTGTTATGTTTGGATGGGCAATAAATTGCAGACTTCGTTAATGGTCCATGGACATCCTCTATAGTTATATTGGTTGCTTGTAGGTAGTCTTTGCGGAATTTTTCTTTTTCGAAATAATTTATATCATCTCTAATGATTATGGCTGTACTCCCATGTGCTTTACCATCAGGGTGATTTGTATGATAAAGTTTATATTTGGGAATTTACAAATAATGTTTGTCCGTAAAATATGTTTCGGAAACCATCATAATATCAATATTTTGTTCAGTTACGAACATTTTCAGTTCCCTGTCGTGTTGTTAGAGCCCGTTGGCATTCCAGACGGCGATTTTGTAGCTAATGGTTTCAGGCGTTAGGTAAGTTTGCTGACGACGATTGCGAGTAGACCAAGCAGTACTCATTTGATCCATTAGTTTGGCCATCATATTTTCTAATCTAGAGATGTTGCTGCTAGTTTCAGTAGGTTGTGATGTAGTTTCTCGCTTTTGTTTTGAACCATTTTCAACCATTTGCACATAAGTTATGTCTGGTTGACTTGGTCTGGTCGGTAGACTGGTAGGTGAGGATTGTTTTTGTTGCGGTTGCCGCTTTTTGTCTCTTAAGGCAGGATATAGTTTCAGCTGCAGTTGTTTGTGAACTGCGCAGCCCTTGCAGTTCGCTGGATGATTTCCGTTACAGTTAGCATATTTCACTTTTTCATCGCACACTTTACGAGAGCAATCTCCTGTTTTGTGTTCTCCTGCGAATTTTACGCATCTAAATGATTTGCGAGAGTAAGTTTTTGTGTGCCCTTGCGCTTGACACCTCGTGCATTGTGGTATAATTCTTTTTGTGTGTGGTGGTTCGTATTTAATAATGTTGTTTTCTAATTTTGATTTCATACACACCATTATTATTTTCGTTAGGTTTTAAATCAATATAGAACATAGGCAGAGGTTTTTTTGTTGTGCAGTGTCATATATTGTGAACATTTACGACCTCGTGGCCTTGTTCGGCTAGGGCTACCTTGATGGTGTTAAAGTCCGTCCCGTTATGTAATCCTTTTAACACGAATTTAAATGTTCTCTCGGATTTAGGTCTGAATGTATGGTACTGGGTGTTTCTTTCGTCTAGTTCTTTTACTAGAACTTTAAAGTGCTCCGCTTCGAACAATTGAATTTTTATTGTTTCATAGCTCACTGTTTTAATTGTGTAGTTCGTAGTGATGGTTTTCAATAGGACATGGATGTGTTTTATTACTCCTACCTTAAAAACTGTTATTGGTGGTGGTATGGGAACAACTTTTTCAGGGCTTGGTTGTATATTCTCCTCAATTTATTCCGATAGGTCACTAAAGCTGTTTTATGTCTCTATTGGTTTCTGTAAAAAATAGTCACTGATCCTTGTTTGTTTCTCGCAATTTATTCTTCTGGGCTTCTCAATCGTTTTTTATTAGTGACTGGAGTGTCATTCTGATGATGGAGTTTGCGTTATTGCTGATGGTTCTAATCTTATATCAAAGTGTGCAGGTGATTTGGTTGAATCGCTGTGGTTTGCACTGTTTAGATTTTTAATATTTTATTTTAATTATTTCCAGAGGATAAAAAAATTAAGTAAATACATTGTTTATTTCACGCACTTCATTTTTCACTTACGTATTATTTCTTGCACTAGTTTTTGGCCAAAAATACTATAAATGAATTTCAAAAGGACTGTTCTAAAATACGGGGAAATAATTTTAAAACACTAATAAAAATGAGACGCAGTCTTTTTGGCTAGTCACGTAAACACGTATTCACTACACTTTAACATGTATATATAAACACTAATTTATTTATTACTCCATGCTTATAATGCATTATGCTTATGCATGTTTATAACATAAAAGTAAAGAAAGATCATGTAAACTTCAATTTGATGATTTGATGTTGTTACAGTTCTGAAAATATTATTACATATGATGCTTTGTTATAATGCTCTACGGCATAGCAAATTACATTTATTAATACTTTGTTTATTATTGACAGTTAATGGAAGTTAAATTTAATTAAATGCAAATTAATAAATGTTAGTGAGTGTTAGGTCTTGAGACAGTTTGCATATATTTTAACACATTTTAAATATAGAGATATTTATTATTTTAATTAATGTTATATATCAAATACATCTCGGACCTCATATGGACAATACTGTGAAAACAAGTTTTAGTGACATATTATTTTAAATTAAGGGTTATTTTGGTTGATATTTGATCACAGGATTATAAAATAAACCTAGACTACAAACCATTGCGGCTCTAGAATTAATTGCTAACTGTAGTTTAAGTCCTTTTATAATGCGTATATTATTTTTAAAATAATATTATAATATTATTTTAGTTTAATTGTTTTCCTTACATTAGGATATTTTTATAATTTTTGATTTTCTTTTACCACTGATTTTATAATGAATATATGTATAAATTAACAATATAATGAAACTGTTACTAATTTTATGCAGACATGACATAAATAAGGGCATTAAAAATTACTCCAATATGATAAAACAGTAATGGAGAACTAAATATAAATTAACAATCCTAGTTAAACTTATCCATATCTCACACCGATTAATTAATTTATTTGAATAACTATCTCATAAATTATCTTCTGTGTAATTTGGCTATAAACCGCTATATAATTATACCCTGGTGTAATGTTCAAAATATTAATAAATTAAAACAATACATTATAATATGTTAATAAGTTCGATTTTCTAGTACTATTATTTAGATTCTAACTAATAAGTATGATTCGTATAACAACATAAACATATAATTTTATAAAATGGCGGAAATTGAAAATTAATGAAAATATTTATAGCCACATCATACCCACAACTAAACTTTAATGAAAACTCAGGATTAATGAAAACATTTATAAGCACGCAACAGACGCAAAGTTTAACGAGTCTTCATCATTTAAATGTTTTCAAGTATATATAATTCACAAATAGTTTCGTTAATTTATTATAACAGTTAGCCCAACATTTTCTCTATGACTTGTATCAGTTTTAATTTATTTAATGAATTTTAACATAAACTGTAAATAATGAAACAAATGTTTGTATAAATATTACTATCATATTTATAAAATGTTTATAATTTACAATAATATGGAATTATAATTATTTATTTTGTTAATAATTAGGCAAATCTAGTACCTAGAAATATATCATTTGACCGAAATATTTTATGTGATGTCAAATGAAATATTCTAAACATCATCATAATCTATTTAAACTTGAAACGTGGATCTAATGAAAGTAAAAGTTTAAAACTTTTCAAAATATTGAATACGTAATAATTTTTTAAATTTAAATCCGTAATGTCGAAAAACTTGTTGAATATTTTATATTTCAAAGAAAAAACTGGGCCATCGGCTGATATACAAAATCATAATTACTTATCAGCAAGGTTGGACTCCAAATATTAGGCTTATAAATCAGTCTTAAGGGTTCTTTAGATAGAAGAGTGGATCCTGTAAGTAAAGTTTCAACATTAAATTGGTTACAAATGTAGCCGATGCGATAGAATACACAGTAATATCAACTATTGTAAATTTTTTGAAATTACTTTATAATCCATATGTTATGTTATGTATCATTAAATTGTTCTAAATATATTTATGATAAAATCATGAACCTACTACATATTAAGCTGAATTTCATTAACAATCATTAACATTATCTAATTATTATGTTATTTAAAATTGGTTGATGATATAGAATTACTCCGAAAAGATTCATTTAAAACAAAGGAACTTATATACAAACATATTTTGTGTATTTTTTGTATTCATTAATAAGAACCATTTCTGTTAACTGGTAGCTTCAACAAGACCTCAATTTGTAAAATACATTTTTACTTGAATCATTTTAACTAAAATTTTCAGTAATAGAATTAGGTTAGCTATAACAGTTAATTCTATTCATTTTAAAATATGGACATATTATTTGAACAATAGCTAGCTAAGCTAGATTTAAATAAAAATGATTAGATAAATGAACTTGTTATAATTAGCATGTCACAGAACTAGTTGTTATAGATTTGATACACTGGTATATTTTAAAAGATATAGTATAGAATAGAAAAATAATAAAGCAAAGAAATATAATAAGAAAAATAATAAGCAAAAGCTGTAGCAAAATAATAAATAATTGCGAAAATTTAAGTATTATTGAAATAATTTCTTTTAGAAATTTAAAGTGTTTAAACTTCATTGATTTATAATTTCGTAATTTTCTGATTCATTATTTTATGAAATTTAAATATGGATTAATAAAAAGTGGAAAAAAAGTAATTCGTGGATAGTCATATTTTAGCACATACTAGGTTCTAGTAATATCTATTGAATTTCTATATCGTATCACTATAAATATATTCGTACATCCGTACTTCCATTGTGTCGCTGCTTAACATAAATTACACCCTTTGACGTCCATGGTCGAAAGATTCACATACTAGCTAAACCTTATGTTAACCTTGGGTCGTTCTTTAAAATAGAGCTAGCCCTAGCAAGAGCGCTTCCATTGTTCCGGCTGTGTCGCCGGAAATAATCACCAACATAAGCTGACCTGGCGGGCTCCAATATTTCAGATCGTAACAATTTAATTAAGACGTCAGACCTTTTACGTTTAATCCCTAATAGAAGCTATATCAGCCTGGGAGGCTGGATGAACGGCTCCAACACTTTCTCGCCCTCCTCAAAATCGTCCCTTCCAGCCCCTTTCCTAGTCTAGCTCGGAGCCATTGTCCGAATAATTGAGGGCTTATGTCCCGAAATCCACAAACTTTCCGTAACGATCCCGTTTTTTATCGTCGCTTTTTCTCCCCGCCTTTTTTTAATTGACGATCGCGAAAAGTTTGTGTAAAAACTTTACGAAAACAGTTTAAAAACTGTTGAGATAAATTGTCTTAACGGTCTGTGCCGGCGATCCAGAAAGAAATGCTACCGGTAGCGAAAATGGTAGAAACTAATCTTGGGCCCTTTTTGATTAAACGAATTCAGCAAATGGTAATTTTTTTATTACATTACGTAATACAAAGGGAAGATTTCGTCTCATATGTTCTACGTATAATTATAGTATAGTATCTTCAGTCTTTTTTAGTCTACATATAAAGTCATAAAGATTCAAGCGGGTTACTTAATTTTATAGATATATTTCGATATATTAAAGCAGCCTCCCTTTATAGAAATTTATTCATACTAATATTTTCTAAATTCTATTACTATAAAGAACTTTAGAAGTGCGGTTTTAATATCCACACTCAACTCATATATAACTATTTTTTTGGATTTAGGGTATAACCTTAAATCATAGATACCATAAGTCAAGAAGTAAATTTGCAGAATTTACTTAAATAAACATTAGCATTCAACTGTAGAAGAAAAACTATTTATCTATTTTATCTTAATATCGGAAATGGGGTTGTTTATACCAAATTTTGTGTAGCAAACAAAGAGTATATGGGATATTCGCGTTGTGTCAATAACAAAGTCAATTATATCTTCCCATTGTATATACAATAAAACAGCATCACAATGTTGCCGCATTGACTTAAAATTATGGTTTAGAAAGTTTATCGGTTTGTACACTCTACTTGTTACCACAAATGTTTTGAAGAGTTTGGTAGATAGCTGACAGCAGTGTCCACTAGTACCAACACAAATTGAATTTTACAAATTTATTTGGTTACACATTCCGATAACATTGGGCAGCATTCTGCCTTTTATTAACTCGGGTAAAACAGATTAGATGGGTTATAAAACCGCAAGCGTTGTTTTAAGGCTTTGTAATAATAAATTTCAAATCGCCGCTTATAATTACCATAGTTTAAAATTCCGAAGCCGTTATATAGGCAGAGTCAAAAACTGATTGCGCTTGTAATCAGTGACGAGATAACAGAGGCCCCTCTTGCTAGTACGATGTGTTAGAAGACAGATAGGCATATTTACTGTCAAATATTAATTGCCGCGAGTTTTATTGAAAATATGTTTTAACGTATTGCAGTTCATTTCAAAAAATATAAAACAATATAATCCTAAATTCACCAAAAAGGAACCGTCTTAACCATGTGCGAAATGGATGACGAATCAAGATCAGCTTGTTGTTAGCTCTATCAGAGTTCAAATATATTAAATGTATAAAACCAGTAAGTAGATTTTTCGCTCGAAACATAATTTAATACAATTATTCCAGAAAAAATTATTAGTCTTGAAAGTATCCATAAAAATATGAAAGATATGCAGTTATTTCAATGATGTAGAACGTCCCTTCATACACTGTCGGATAATATGGGATACGACTAGTGTAAAGATACCCACGAACGGGTTTAAAATAATACTTTAAATTTTTAAAAACATATATGTTAACAAAATCAAGGAAGAATTATTATATCAATTTGTATATTTAGATGAGACATGGATATTCCAGAATGGTATATTGGGTCACTCATGACAAGTTAATAATAAATATAGTGTAAAGACACCAAAAGTTGATGGAAAAAGTTAAACGTTGGAATAACTATCGATTAGGCTTTGTTAGTCATAACATTTACTAATAATTCATTGCGGACATATAGTTCTTCATGCTGGAAACGGGAATGGTTTTATTCCTGGCGCAGAATTAATGTTTTCCTCTAAGTTCAAGGGTGACCACCATGGAGAAATGAACCATAACTTGTTTTCGTAGTGTTTTGAAAAACGACTTTTAAAGAACTTGGAATCAGTTATTGTTATCTTTAATGGTGGAGAAAATCCCAACAAGTGCATCAAGAAAAGTTGCAATTAAGGAGTAGCTTAAAGTACATAATACAAGTTTTAAAGAAACCATTTTAAAGAATTAACTATTTTAAATTATTACTTGGTAAATATGAATGAAATATTTAATTGTATTTTATGTAATTTACTTTTTTAGAAATAAGCTTGAGAAAAGGTACATGGTAGATCAAGACAAGGTGATTGAACAGGAAACAACCAAAGGTCAATAAATAATTAATATACATTAACAGTAGGAAATACATATGACAAATGCATTAAGGAAAATGTGCTGATTAAATTTAGTTTTATCAAGAAAGATGTATACAGGTAGTAACAGATCAAACTAAGGTAAATTACAGTAATATCAAAATGACTGCAGGAAATGAGAACTAAGCGTACAAGGTAAATATGTTCTCTTACGAAATTAAAATACATTACTCAGATATACAATTAATAATTAGGTAGATAGACCTTGGGGGATACCACTGCATAGACAAGACGCGCCTAGAACTCTACCTATTCTAGTGCAGAAAAATTTCAATGTAAATATAATAAAACAAACCTAACTTATTAATTAATGTGGCTATATAATTAACTGTAGTTGTTCAGATCTTCGATAATATATGCCTTAGATATACTATACTATTAAAATAAATAGTATTCGATAACGGTTTTATTTAATTATTTTATTTAGATTAGAATCATAAGATGCTTTAACAAAGTTGATAATTAGGGATCGGTAAATAAACTAAATCAAATATTACTATATATCTCCTATAATTTAAGAAATCAAATTCAATTCACCGGAATATTTTAAACTTTTTGTCTCCTTTAAAACTTCATCGAAATGTATTATTAACGTAATCATTGCTGAGACCACAGGAATTCCGACAGGTACCCCGTTGTTTCGTTGATAATTTGTATTAGTTTTCTAAATCATTTGCCCGTTTTTTATTTCCTCCCCTATTTTCTAGGATATTTTCATTTGAAACAACATCACTATGGGTTTTTAAAATTTCTTAAAAGCAAACAAATATTCGTAAACAGTTATACATCGTTCAATGACATGTTATATGAATTGAATAATAATTACTGCCGTATTTCTTTTAAACAGTTTCTTCGATAATGTAGTACTATATGCAACATCTATTTTAGAGTAGCTAATACTAAATAATCAAAGATATCACAAAACTTAAGTTTTACTAACTTAATATGCCGATTACGCATGTATTTTTTAAATACATGCGTAATCGGTATCTAAATAGTGGTGGAAATTTAATTATAATTTATCAATATAATTACTAAATCAAATATAAACATTAAAGCAAAGCACCTTTCAAAGTGATCTTTATTATTTTACCATCTCCACAGGGGCTGTTTATTGTTAAAACGGTAGTGAATTTCTTTTATAAGACGGCTGAAGAATATTACAAAGCGTTTGCCAACTGCATCAACAATCGCTCTAGGAAATAATAATTTCTAATATATTTATATTAATCAGTCATTGATTCTAAATCATTGAATTTATAAACATTTTATGAAAATTGACATTTCCGACCAAAATTTAGTTGAAAAAGAACATCTAAATTACATTACTTATATGATGTTGTTGATGTTGGTATCAAAGATGTTGTTAACTATTTAATTTTACTGAAAGAAAACTGCATTATAATTTATATACGATTTATAAGTTATAGTAGCAGTTATGTTATATTAAAATTAGTTTAAATAATTATAAAATCGAATTTATTTATTTCTTCACGCTGATACAGAATTCTATTACAAAATTATTGGAATAAAATTGGTTTTTATTTAAATTTTAAATATACAAATTCCCTGATAGAGATAGAAAAGCGTATGCTATTATTTCGTATCTCTGGGCTTACAAAGGTAAAGGGCTTTCTTTCAAGCGATTAAAACAGTAGGATTACAGAATAATCTGGGGCTGTATTTTGGAAGCTATTATGAAAACGGTAAACCATAGTTAATGGATAAAGATCATCTACTTGTTAGATTGCTTATATAGTAGCTATAAATATATCAGTAATGTAAAAATTAAATAGGAAGCAAGTCTATGCTCTTCGATGGTCGACCAATAAAAGAAAGCTCATGATTTTGTTTACAATTCAACATTTCAGGGTTTGAATATATTATTTTTTTGTGTTTACAGTAAAATCTACCTGCAGATACTTTTAACATTCACCGATTCCCTTAGATAACTAAATCAAGAAAAAAATATTATTATAGCAGGTTCATTACACAAGCTTACAAATTCGAGTAATTTTTGAACACCAGCAGTTAAGCATGATTATTAGCTTTATTTGTGTAAAAATGCAGTGACAACGTTTGAAAGTCGATTCAAAATATTTTTGTAAGGTTATATCATGACAAATGCACTCAGGGACGCCTATTTGCAATACCTTAGTTTTATAATAACACCCACAAGCCAAGGGTACCGAAATGTTACGTGTTACGTACAGAACAAAGTAGTACAAATAGTCACTGTGGTTTCTATGAAAGCAATATAGAGAAGACAAAAAATCATGTATATTATTGGTACGAGGAAGAATAAAGCCAGTAATATCGAAGCCAGTTCCCTGGTACAAATGCATGAAATACCTTAAGAACCTGGTCCTTGTGGAAGAAAAGTGTTGTTCGCAACTTTCACATTAAATATTAGCTCATTATTGGAGCTCGTATCGATTCTCCGTATTCTATAAATAGTTTTTCTATATTCGCATCATGATGTATTTCCCACAAAATTTGGAAATGAAGGACGAGCAAGTAGAGAGTTTTTGTTTCAATAAACAATCGTTAATAATCAAATATAGAAAATAATGAATTTACTGCATATTTCTAAAACTAAAATTGCTGATTTTGGAATCAACCGCCCAATTAACCATATAAGCACCTTGTTATAAACAAACAGTTGCTCAGATCCAAAACCGTGTATATCTGAATTACTATAATTAGGAGAACAGTCTAAAAATATAGTTACAGACTTCATTAAACTGTCTATGGCCTTACATAATTCTCTAAATTATTATTCACCGTTTGTTAAACACATTTTTCAATGCACATTTATTTCTGATATGATTCTAATTTCAGATATTTTCTTTTTTTTTTCTTTTCTAATTTCTGATATTTAATCAGCACTAAAATTAAGAATAATGTTATGCTTGACCAAAAAATTATGTTACAAAGAGTTATTTTTATTTCACCCAATATATTTGAAAAAGTATGTTTAGGTTGATGCTGATGTTGATAGTTACGCAACGCTATGATATTATTTATTTACGTAGTAATATAATTTGGATGGGGTAAGTCATGAAAGCTTTAACTGACTGAACTCAAGCTCAGCATAGTATCAGGGTCCAAATCTGTCAACCGTACTGATATATGACCAAGCCTACGTCATTAGCCATGCATCAAGCACTAACACATGCATTAAAGTATTTCTAAAATGTTTCATGACAAACTTTGAATTACGCCAATATTACATCATATGACTTTAGGATAATGTTCTCCAAATCATATATACCAATTTCTTACCTATGCCTAACAAAAATGATTATTTTTTTATTAGATAATTAAAAAAAAATAATTATAGATGTTACGCAAACTACGTGCATACAATCTCAATAACTTTATATATTGAACCTACATACATGTAGGATTTACTATTGTCAAGTAGGGTTGGGTTGTTGAGAAATATTGGAGTTGCACATACAGATAAACACGATGAGAGGAAATGAGCAACGCCAGAGAATCAAAATGCAAACGTCAGATTACCATTGGTCTTAACTGATCCAACAAAGGGAAAACGTTCAACGTCTTAGCTGTTTTCCCACTACTTGAATTTCTTAGGATTTACTTTAGCAAGATGTCGCTTTCAGGTCGGGTGCTATATTCATCGTTCAATTCAATTAATGCTTACATTCCGCTGCGAAATAAACTCCAATTCCCTGTTAATGTCATATTCCTTGGCGGATTGATCACATTCTCGAAGTAATATAACACAGAAAAAAAATTCAACATTCTGTCAATAAACCTACCCATTCTACATACGTATATATTGCGCGACATTTACTGCAGTGGTTATGGACTCCAATCTATTCGGCGCCACATGCTTTAAGACTGAATAGTGTGACGAGTAAGATGTGTAAAAGTAGACTTCGGGAAGATTTTTGATTGTTTTGTAATAGATAAATTCCTCAGTGTCGCTTTTCAGCGTCAAATTCAACACTTCGCCCCTTCTTTCCATAAAATAAAGTTAAAGTTAAGGTTAAGCCCATTCGATTAAAATTATTGCAGCTGAAACTAAAAGAAAGGTTCTAATCGACCCGTAGCCATAAGCTATTGCAAGTAAAAACTTCCATGCTTTAAAAAATACCCGTAGTTCTTAGATTCCCGGCACATGCAGCTAAGTTACAGGCTGTACGACTACCAAAGAGCGGATACAACTTTCTTATGTGTTAAAAGTGAACGACCACCAAAAGTGAATGAAGTAACAAAAATTTATATACCATGGAAATTTAGGTGGAGAAAGTGCTATTTAGAAATTCATTAAAGGTACACTATTGAGTATACAATAACTGCGTACATCCCTGTCGTAGTTCCTTTCGGAGGGTGAGTTTTATCACACGACTATTAATGGGCCAGACTACGACAAATTATTTATTAGAAGACGACGCTAGACGGGAAGTACTCATCCGGAAACTGAAATAAGTGAAATGTCACACATAGGCAGTTTGGTTTATGTTCGAATAGATTCCAATCCTCAGTGTCATTTCAAATTGCGGTTCAACAAGTCCCCTCTTCTATACCTAAAATGAAATAGTATTTTGAAGTAAATTAATAGTACTTGGGTTCCAACCCCCTTTTATATTTGATAACTTGTATACATAGACACATATGAGTTATATATTAAATATGTTAGAATTATTTTGCGATGAAGCTAAAAAAATGGTGACATACATCGCTTTATAGTTCGGACAAAGTTCAACAATAGAAAATCTCCACTTCATAACGCACTTTGTGCCAGAATTCGATTGAAAGTTAATTTTCTGTAAAATTGCGTCCACAGAAAGGAAAGGAACACACTTTCAGTGCGAAAAGAAATTTTACGGTGCCACCGGAGGAAATACGACCGTCGAGCCCGTCCGTTCAAAACTTTTTTTCTCAGACAATATTACACGTTACCCTTGCGAAACGCCTTGGTCCACCCTTCTGAATTTAATTAAGCAGAAAACGGTAACCGGATTGAGTAAGAGTTAACGGAAGTGAAGTCAAATTCTGTAACGATATTAGTTTTCTTTTTGTGCAATAAACTTATTCAATTGGCCCTTATTGGCACTTATATTCAAAGCTTGCTAATTGAACAAATCGTATTTACATAATTTTTTTCCACTCACATAATTTCTAATTCAATAGGTTATGTTTTAAAAGTTCGGTTTCAACCTTCGTAGGGTGAAGACGTATTTTCAATACGCTCCAAGCTCTGGACAGATACCTTTCTTTAAAAAAAAAACATTATTTTATTACGGTTATTTAATTGAGTGTTAAAAACGCATAACAGATGCGGCAATCCGTCTCTCAGTGGATCTAAAGTGTAGTGAATACGTGTTAACGCGACCAGACAAAAAGACAGCATTTCATTTTTATTAGTGTTTTAAAATTATTTTCCCTTATTTTACAACAGCCCTTTTGAAATTCATTTATAGTATTTTTGGTCAAAAATTAGCACCAATACTTGAGTGAAAAATTAAGTGCGTGAAATAAACAATGTATTTATTTAATTTTTTTTATCTTTGGAAGCAAATAAAATACAATACTAAAAATCTAAAAATGCAAACCATAGCGATTCAATTAAATCATCTGCACACTATGATATAAGATAAGAACAATCAGCAATAACGCAAACCCCACAAAGAGAATGGACTACAGTCACTAACAAAAAACAATTTAGAAGACCAGAAGAAGAAATCGCGAGGAAACAAACAAGAATCAGTGACTATTGGTTACAGAAACCAATAGAGACAAAAAAGAGCTTTAGCAACCTGTCGGAAGAAGTTGAAGAGAATATACAACCAAGCCCTGAAAAAGTTGTTCCCAAACCACCACCTATAACAGTCTATAAGATAGAAGTAATAAAACACATCCATGACCTATTGAAAACCATTGCTACGAGTTACACAATTAAAACAATGAGCTATGAAACAATAAAAATCAAATTGTTCGAAGCGGAGCGCTTTAAAGTTCTAGTAAAAGAATTAGATGAAAGAAACAGAGAGAGAACATTTAAATTCGTGTTAAAAGGATCACATCACAAGACGGACTTCCATCAAGGTAGCATTAGCTGAAAAAGGCCACGAGGTCGTAAATGTTCACAATATACGACATTGCACGACAAAAAAACCTCTGCCTAGGTTCTTGCGGAATTTCTTCAAAAATTTCGATCAAAGATAAACCCCCTTCTCTGTGCAATAATAGAACTAACTGATCCTCACTTAGAGAAAACTTAGACCGAAACATCTCTCTAAACTTACCGTTACAAACTGAAATGGATATAGAAATAGAAGCAGTAAACCTTACAAAAAATATACAGGAGGCAGCATATTCCGCGACTCTTAACAGTGAAACATTTCCACAAAAAATACACATATATCATGTACAATACAGAAAAAGATAGTGGAAAAAAGAAAGTTACGACAAAATTTGCAACAGCAAAGGACTGAAGAGAATAAAAGAAAATTTAAAAACCCAATAAAAGAGCTGAAAGAACTAATCCAAATTGAACAAAACCAAGGCATACAAGAATACCTAGAAAACTTGACACCAACTGAGGCTACCGACTATTCGTTGTGGAAAGCAACAAAAAAGCTTAGAAGATCCCAGCATCATAAACCACCTATTAAAACAAACGAAAATAATTGGGCTAGAAGCAATAAAGAGAAGGCCGACATTTTCTCAAAATACTTAAAAAATGTTTTTAAACCTTTCCAGTTCCAGCTATATAAAGATGAGGAAAATAAAATTACTAGCTTTCTAGATTCGCCATTTCAAACGGATTTACCGCACGAGAAATTAACGATCAAAAGTAAACCAAACAATAATGAGAGAGATTAATATTAAAAAAAGGTCTTGGTTATGACTTAATTACTGGTAAAATTTTAAGAGAACTATCAGAAAAGGGCAAAAATAAGCATGGGACTATAGAACAAGTGCATAGACTTGTAGACAAAATAAACACTGACCTAAATGCCAAAATATATTGTTCGGCTGCTTTTCTATACATATCTCAGGCTTTTGACAAAGTATGGCAAACGGGCTTGCAGGTTAAACTAAAGTAACTTCTCCCTCATCTAGACTATCAGTTACTAAAATCGCATCTCACTGATTGAAATTTTATTGTAAATCAAGGCGATGAACATACCGAATCAAATACCATATATTCCGTTCCGCAAGGTAGTGTACTGGGTCCAGTACTGTATCTTCTGTATACGGCCGATCTGCCCACCACAAAAATAACTACTGTGGCAACATATGCAGACGATACAGCAATCTTAACATCCCATGAAGATCCGGTCACAGCATCAATAAACCTACAAACCCACCTAGAGCAAATACAATTATGGTTGAAGACATGGCCGCATTAAAGCCAATGAAAAAAAATACATGCATATAACCTTTACCCTGCGTAGAAACATGTCCACCAGTGAATATCAATCATCCTGAACTCCCCCAAGCAGAGCATGTTAAATATATTGGTATGCACTTAGATCGACGCCTAACCTGGAAGAAGCACATACTCTCTAAACGGTAATAACTTGGACTGAAATTATATCAAATGTATTGGCACATCGGGCACAAATCCAAGTTATCATTAAATAACAAGGTATTGCTGAATGAGTCTATACTCAAACCCATTTGGTCATATGGAATCCAACCATGGGGTACCGCTAGCAAATCTAATATATCCATCATTTAACGGTTCCACAATATGGTGTCGCGAGCCATTGTTGATGCTCCGTACTATATTTCAAATAAAGTGATACAACTCGATATTCCTCAAGAAGCAATAACGAGTGTTATTCAACGTGTTTGTGTGAAGTACTTCGAAAGAGTGTCAGTGCATCCTAATGTACTCGCTAATCAGCTAAATATGCGACGTTATAGTGAAGAGGGTAGACTAAAACGTTTATGACCGCCTGATCTGATTACTGGACATATGTAGACTTTAGAATAAGTTTTAGAATAAGACTAATTAATAAAGATAATATTTTATTCAGAAGATTGCTTAATGAAGTGATTTTCTACATGCCAAGTATATATAATATAGATATAAGAAATACTTATTGCCAATAGGGCAAATTGTGGAATCACGAAGAGTAATAAAAGAAATTTTTATGTTTTATATTATTTTCATATATCATATTTAGATTTTAATACTGTGAATTTAGTCCATATGGTATTCTTACTTTTTCTCTATTACGTATATTCTTTATTTCTATATCATTACGTATCTACTCAATTTTGTTACGGACCAAAACTTTTATTGAATTAATACAAATGAATTAATTCGCAAACTAAGATGCATGTCACAACTAACTAATGCTTGTAGTCATGTATTATGAACCTGTTGGAACTTTGATAGATCTAGAAAGGTCAATACGAAGTTCATTAAGCTCAATATAACATTTCATAATTTCCAAAATTATAATTGGCATATTACGTTTTGCTAACTTGCCAAAATAGTTCTTACCTTAATTTATACTTTAATTTCAATTTTTCGGCTTCAATTACACTTTCTTGGTAAAATTATTGTTAAATAGTGAAGTGAAATTTTATCTTCTAGACGCATAACTTTTTATCTATTTTTTAGATAGTCATTTAACAAATATACCATATTTTTGTTAATCAGGTTATACATAATTATTTCATTAAATATCTCCCACGACTTAAATAAAATTTCAAAATGGGAATGTTTTAATATAACCGAATAATTTATTACCGAAAATGTAAAAAAATAAGTAGTTAAAAAAATGTCCATGAAATAAATTGACATATAATTTTTAAAATTATAATTACTGTATATTATATATTTTATAGCTTGCTGTTATAGCTCTTTAATTTACATATATAGTATTTTAATACTTTGATTTCTTGCTTTTTATTTTTTACTTATGCAATAACTTATGCCTTTGTTATACATTGTTCGATGATAACTTTAAACATAATATGTAATTTCTTAAATTAAATTTCGCCCGCAACTTAATTAAAGTTGCTATTTTCAAATGAAGAACAAGACGGATATATTGAAATAACTTAATGTTCTTTAAAATTTCATAATTTTCGAAATTATTATTGATGTATCTTACTTGATATATCTTGATATACTTTAATTTACCTAAAACCTTTGGTTTCTCCTTTTTGGTTTTATTTTAATTTTACATAAAAAATTCTATATTGGTATTGAATTCATATTATAATCCTTTGTTCTGTTCTATTGTTGACATGAAAAATGGATTTTCAAAGCTAATTCAATTACTGGATATTTTCTAGTCAGTCATGTTAAAAATAGTTTTTCTTTTGAAACTTCACCAACAACATAATTGAAGTTACCATTTCTAAATGTTAACATTTTAAATAGTTATATATATATTTATAAATATATATTACAAGTGCGTAAATTATTTATTAATTTAATTGGTTTATCAAATAGATTTAGATAGATAGCTAGTCTTTAGTAAGGAGATGTCGTCTCTCTATTACTTTTCAACATAGTAGCGGTAAATGCGTCTACTGATCTAAAAGAAATGTTTAAAGAGATATAGCGTTTAATATGATGCTACAAATATTCTGATCAATTCGATACTCCCTGATAATATCGCAATTGTAATTTGCTTATAGAGAGTATTTTTCATGATATATTCAATATAGCTTGAGAATAAATGAAATAAATTGGAATCTAGTTGGAGCAATATATTAAGTATTTCACAGGAATGAGCAATACAAATACAGTTTTCGTTACATTTTGCTTAGTGAAATTGTAGTTAGGCGTTTACGTGTTAGTTATGTAATACATCGTTTTACTAAATTTCACCAACAACTTAATTAAAGTTACTATTTTAGATGCGAATATAATAAAATATCCATAAAAAAAACATTTGAAAAAGTAAAACAACACTAATATAGTTAAATAAATGTCCAGAAAAACATTGTTAATACATAATTTTCAAAATTATGATTAATCTTTTTTATATATTTTAGAGCTTGCTATTACAGCATTATTTTAATTTATATAAATATTTTGGTTTATCGTTTTTTTTATTTTAGTTACAATTTAACTAGTAAAATATTCAGTATTAAAATAATATTATATTCTTGTAGCTTATATCTTTGTTATGCATTTTTTTGATGATCACTTAGTATACAATATATACATGACTTACCATGTTTCAAATAATACTTTTCAATTTCATCCACAATTTAATTAAAATTGTTATTTTCAAATGTAAAGATTTTAAAATATTTGTAAAAATATATTTGAATAAGTAAATTAAAACTGATCTCCACATACATGTCCATTAAAAATTTACATTTCATAATTTTCGAAATTATGATTGTTCTAACTTCCTGAAACATTATGTTTTACATAAACACTTTGTTCTCTCTATTTGGTAAAATTATATATTAACATTTAAGTTATATTATATTTTTGTAACGTATGCCTTTATTATCTAATTATTTGATGCTAATTAAAGTCAATATATTCAAGTCAGTCATGTTACAGATTATATTTTATTTTTAAAATTTATCAAAAAATTAACTGAAATTATATTTTTAAATGTTAATATTTTGAATATTGGTACATGTTGTAAGATACATGCCCATGTAAAAAAAATGTGAAAAATAATCTATGTTCGATGATTTTGACTTACGCAGTACACGATAAAAATTATTTCTACACAAGGAGTTAATTCTCATTTGTTATAATTTCTGTTCAATACAAAACTATTGTTATAAAAATATAAAAGGTAGACAGAGCCTGAAAAATTGAATTTTAAGAAAATTATATACCTCCATCTCTCAGATATACCAAAAAGCAGAAAGTCTACTTTAAAATCACTCAATTTTCATGGAAATAAATATCGAATTATTAATAATTCATTAGAATTATTAATAATATAATAATAAATAGTTGAATTGCTATGTTGAAAACTGTTTGCCCACTGTTTTCAGTAAAATGCCAAGAAAAGTAATAATTTTACGTCAAAATATCGCATCGTTTCATAAAGTAGAAGAAAGCGCCAGCCACTGCTGAAGTAATAGAAGAAATATTACAATCAAGATTAAAATCCAGTTCTTTTAAATATTATCTTGCAAATAATCTTGTAGGCGAAATATTGGAATATGTTCCAAACACTAACAACTGATATATTTGAAATAATTATAATAAATTACAATAATAACAGCACGGCAGTTGTACCAAAACGTTCTCTATAGATTGAAATACTATGAACGACTAATTAAAATTACCTGAGACGTTACTGTTAAAAACACTTAACAGCCCTCTTGTCCCGATCTATAAACGACTCGGTATGAATCCGTTTTCCGAGAAACTAATGGGACCATATCCCTTAAATAAACCATATGGCCCTCGCTAATATACCGAATTGCCTATAATATATTGAATAATCTACATAGATATGCATAAAACTCCGAGATTTGAGCTCGGTCACAGTCTAACTATTCGTTTCAAATACCATAATTAATGTAACAGAACAGAATTCCGCACAGCGTCTTCTATAAAAACACGGATGAAGACCACAGAAAGTAATCTCAAAAATAGGAGACTAACATTTTCTGATGCCAGAACGGTTAACGTCGATTACCAACTGTGGCGAGAATATAATATTAACGAATATACGAAGTCTGCAAGTTGATTATTTTAAACTGAAATTATTTACAATATTTTAAAATGAAATTTCAGAAAATCTGAATCGGCCTATCTGGTCTCAGATATTACGGTTTAAGTCCGTATTTAGAAAATTACTGAACATTAGTTCCATATGCCTTCCATATTTATATATTAATCCAAAATGCTGTATATATGGTTATAGTATAAAACAAATGCTCGTATCTTAAATTACGTCAATGGTTAAAGTGCGTGCCGTACACCATTATTCGCCGTAGCCAGGAATGAATCGGCCGTTTCGTCCCAACAATGGAACGTAAAAGTTTCGACGCCCAATGAGCGGATACAAAAACTAATGAAGTGGAAATTAACCTCGACATGAAGTCACCTGTTCGCGATGTTGATAGACGAGTTGCACAATTGTTGCTCCGCCCGCCCGACCATTCCATTAATTAAAATTTTAATTAAACTTTCCATTTAGCACAGTCCCATGTAAGCTGTTACCAGCGGCGACTGAATACTGCGTGTCTATCAGTGGACGTGTTGCTTTGTTAGTTTAGGTGCAACATTTGTTGGATGGTACTGTAGAGCTGTTCAGCCTCGGCAAACTTAAATTTACATTATTTCACATGGAAAAACAACCGACAAGAAATTACTCAATTTTAACCTTAATTAAATACGACTATTGTATTCATTTTACAGTTCCCAAATAATTAGTAACACAGTGAATTTAATAGTTAGTCAAGCTTCCTGTATGAAAAGTTATGTGCATTTACATAAAAAAGGATCTAAAAAATAAGATATTAAAGCAGCAATCAAACATAGTCAGAAACTTTTCGGATTGATAAGTCAATGATTTCTTCAATGGAAGATATTTTTTCGACAAAACCATTTTATTTCACAACATATATTCCTCGATATATTCGATCCGGATCTATTACCAAGTAGTACTTTTTCTGGTTTAGAAACAGAAAAGAATCGAAAAGGGATAATAATGAAGAATATACTGCAGGCTGTACACTAAAAATGCACGCTGTAATTAAGCACATGTGAACCTAGCAGTATTATAAGAACATCTTTTGAGGATGTCACAACAGCACTTATAGCGAGGGTGACCAATCGCGGAACCATTATCACAAATACCTCTTTCATATCCAAATATTCATATAATGTTGAGCACAGATATGAACAGCTCTCCTTTCGCGATATTTTCTGGTAATCATTTCTGGTTTATAATCATACTTTTTACAAAGACATAACAAAATAAGATGTATTGGTAGTCATTAATCGATGGTGTGTGAACAGTGTTAGTGTTATCAACGCTTATTGCTAAAATAATATGTATCGCCTGAGCATTTTTTAAACAATATCAAATTATTGTATGTACGGGAAGTAACATAATAAAGTTATGATAAAGAAGAAAATACCAATAAGATACAAACTATGTTGAAGATGGTAAGAACATGTCATAAAACCCTTATGTTTATACAGCTTTAGTATTCCATCTACAGGTTTCAAACATATACAATTCTGTAAAGATTAAAAAATAATCCAAAATCGCCAGAAGATATATTCAACCACAAAGGAAAAGACTATATGGTTTATATTTCATGTATAGGGCATGTGTAAATTTCAGTATTAAGTAGAAATAATAAAATAATAAATAATAAATTCATAAATACACTGTACACATACATTATATTTATTGCATAATTTATGACATAATTAAGTGACTACTTTCTAAAATTACTGTGTTTTTTTCTATATTTTATGTATGATAGTCTCAATGAATATGTATGATAGTCTCAAAGACCTTTCGAACTAAATATCTTTATAATTAGAATGGATGGGAAAAAGTTAAAAAACCAATTGTTGAGTACAGTGAGGTTAATGGGTGGTTATTTTTACAAATTAATATATTTGACACATTTTAAAATATTTATACTGTTCTATGAAGAAAATAAAATTAGCGGTAATATTATATTATTGTATAGTTTCAACTTTTTTTCGATTGCTAATTTTAATATTTGCACTATTTTCATATATGTGTCTTTTTTTATATAAAGTCTTCTGTTACAAACTAGGGGTTTATCTGGACTGTACCTTTAGTTTAACGTGGTCTCCGAACCACAGTCCTCGGCAGTAAGCCTACCGACTGACGAGTGACCAACTTAGAAATCATCCCAGAAGAAATCTCTTATGCAGCCTGGTTACTGGCGTCACTGGGATCACTTTCCTTGTCGGATTTTGCACTCTTGTCTAGGACAATCACAAATATTAAACAATCACATACATAAATTTACGACCATGCCCCAGCAAGATTCGAACCCACGACTATCGCAACAGTAGGTGGACTATCCTGTCGCCTTTACCACTACGCCACCAAGCCGGCTCATATATGTTCTGAACAATAATATATTGAAGAATAATGTTCCAACAACTCTTGGTAAACCTACCTTTTCATGTTGTTAATAATTATTTTATAGAATATTATCGAAATTTTTTCCCTCACGAGCTGTGAAATTGTTTTTCCATATTATTTGACAAGTTTTGTTCTACGAATGGTATCAATACATACAAAGTAGGTAAAATAATTCTTTTATAATTTTAATTCCATTCAATTTAATGATAGATAAGAAAAGCAAATTAAAAATATCATTTTATTAACATTATTTTATTTTGATGGCATATTTAATTTTGTTGGTAATGATCATTTCCAAAATAGAATTCCACTAAGCTAAATATTATTTCGGACCTGATTTCATAAGATTCTTGCAGGAAAATATGCATATTTTAGGTTTTAATAATTTTTATATAACGTTTTTATATCATTATGTGTATAATTATTATCAAAAACATATACATAATAATAATTAAATTGCAACGGAAAAACAATTTTTTTTTAGTTATTCATAATCCCACTAGTTTTCCAATTCTCGCTCAAAGTTGTTGGTTGGATTCACTGCTTCTGAGACAAGATTATATTTGTCGCCAAGCGCTGAAATGTTGCAAACACAATTTTTAACAAATTTTGAAACCTGTTTGGCTCAAGTTCGCCAAATTCTGTTCTGCTCATACGTATTTTGAATTTTCTGTGTAAATTCGCCCGAATAATCCGGTCTGTACCTACCATAAAATTTGATGAACCCACTAATTTGAAATACCTACAGTCAGCTGAAATTGATGATATAGAGTGGCCATAGTATGTATGAAGCTTGATTACGGTAATGGTATTTTACGTAAAGAATAATACTTAATTAACATACGAAAATCGCTTATTATATTTTAGTTAAAATTATAATTCTTAACTGTAGTCAATGTTAACACAAATTATATTTTATTTCTGTTTTAAAGTCTATTTTAAAATATTTATACTTCTCAATTTTTATTATCGAATGTTACGTTTATACTAAATTCGAGTTTCAATAAAACAAAAGATTTTAAGTTATAGTTAAGTTGCCATTGCTTTACCTGGAAACATTTCTCAGACTAGAACGTAAATTGAACAATGGGTTTCTCATTAAATCTATGATATCTCGAATATGATTAACTCCTTCAATGCTAAATATTACATGAACCACAGCGAAGCATGTAGCCTCATAGCTGGCTTATGACATTTTAGATCACTGAATTGCTCAATAAGATCATAGAACTCAGTTGATTCGTCAACAAAATTCAAGAAATTCGAAAAATTCAACATCATTTTAATGTTTAATTTTTCATAAATAACTATTAAATTTAATTTAATTTGAAAAATTTAAGACGCGTACAATATTTTTTAAATGTGCCTCATCTCATTATTGTGGATGAGAAATGGATATAAAAATATTAGTAACAATACTTTAAAAAAATATTCGCCAATTTCTTCCAAACAAATAAAATGTTAAGTTATATTGATATTATACGTATTGTTATTATAACTTCTTAAACCAGGTGAATAAAAAATACATGCAAGAGAACGCGGTTTATAGAAGAAAACATTTCCATTTAAAATAACATACCTGTTCGCAAAACATATTCGCTAAAATTAATAAGGTATGAATTATCAACATCCAGTTTATAATAGACCTATTGAAGATTAAAGAAAAATATAGAGAAGTGTTTCTTTCGCAAACTTTATTTTTTTAAAAAGATATATTAATTTTAGTAATTTACAGCAACCTTAAACATAGTTAATCTTGACCAAAAATATATTTAAATTGCTCATACTTTAATTGTGTAAACACCATTAATCTTTGGCTTAGATTAACTCAACAATAATACATCTATAAACCTTT
Organism: Rhynchophorus ferrugineus; assembly: GCF_030347505.1. Lineage (NCBI taxonomy): Eukaryota > Metazoa > Arthropoda > Insecta > Coleoptera > Curculionidae > Rhynchophorus > Rhynchophorus ferrugineus. Next base: position 52,392,890 of record NW_027472581.1, on the reverse strand, counting down.
TATGAACTCAACTTTTGGTAACGAAGTACTATAGAAGACTAATATTTACTGACAACACATATGTTTATGATCTATGTATATTGAAATTATAAGACTGCTACAGGAACATCATTATTGTATTATAGGAAGCTGTATATAACAAGAATTAATCTATATCCATTATTAATATTAATAATATATATAGTAAAATATATATTCTACTACTTAATTATCAAAGTTGATTCAGTTGTCTCATTAATAATTATATATAGAATTTATAAGCTTCTCGATAGGCCTTATAAAAACCAAAATTATAAAAAAAATTATATTTCAGCGTCGGTTTAATTTTGCATTAAAAATGCCGCCATCACTCATTAACCCATCAAGAAGTCTTTAACAAAATAGTATCCGTTTATTATACGATATTGTATAATAATCTAACATTTGCATAATACAAATTATTCCTCTCGCCTGCTTTGCATATCTTTAGAGGTATTTTCCATAAATTAACAAGGGATTTATATCATAAAAAAAGAATAAATAAGCCACAACATTCATTCCATTTATAAAGGAAAATTGTAGTTCCGTTGACCTAAATAACTTAACTAGAATTAAAAGTATATTACATGTCATTTGTCATGCAGTTTCATTATATAAAAAATACCTACCGCTTTCCATTCCCTTTCTACACTCATTTTAACATCGCCTTTGTTTTTTTTTTGCTGTATTATTATCCGTATATATTTTTATACAGCATGAGTTAATTACTTATGATAAAAGCAAAGGGTTAGATCGTAAATACTAATCTTTCCTCATCAATGGATATGGATCATGGATCATGATCATGAATGTATTAAACCTTCTAAAATATAGTTATGTAATTTAATAGAACGACACATTTTTATCTTTAGTATCATCTCAATGGACATATATACAAATATGTGCGGGCCGTAGCTATTTTGGTCATAAGTGGCATTTTGAATAATTACAAGTTTAAGTTGTATATTATTTCAGTAATTGTGTGTTAAAATGACATTCTAATAAATATCAATAGTGTGCGATTCGCTAAAATAATTATACATAGGTAAAAACTGGCAAACAAGTTTTTGGTTCAAGGCGGAAAAAATTCAGAGAAATGTGTTAATTCTTGGTTCGTGAAGGCCGATAGTTATAGATTCAACATCGGTAATCGATTTCTGTGAAAATCATTTTGTTGTAAGGATTTACTTTTTAATTACTTTTATAACATTTAAATAACACTGCCGATAAAATTATTCATCATTGTAAAATGTATATAGTTCCATCGTCAAACATATATAAAATTATAAAAAATTGTGTTATCGTTAGTATCTGCTCCGAACAATTAACCTTTTGTTAGTACTGTCAAATAAATTTGTATTTTAATATTACCTTCGTAAAGTTTTTCAAAAGTTTTGTCATCGATACAACTCATATATATTGGCAATTACGCGACACTTCTCATCTCAACAATACTCAACAACTCTCAACAATACAAAGACCTCTGGAATTCTTCTGATTTAATTGTTTATTATACAAAACCTGAATCAACATTTTAAGAAAAGCTATTATTCTGTTCAATCTTCATATTATACACCATATCATATAATATTACCATATATCAAATATCTGCCAGGAAAATGTGACAAAGTGTGCACAATGTTATCCACATCTTCAACCAATAGGTTTTTCATGACTCTCGAGTTATTGGAATTCTAATTAACAAGAAATATATATTTTGTGAGACTCTTCAATTACATATGGTCAGTATAATTTAAGACGGTGGGATAAAATATTTTCTTAGCTCATATCAAACGTTGTAGCTCATTGACAAATTAAATGCTTAGCAGTTATTATTCATGATTGTTTATTCGGTTTTCCCCAAGTTTAACAAGTTCCTAATTATGTTTAACTGCCCACGGCAACCGTATCGTACTAACCAGTCCTAAAGCATCTGTTTTAAACAGTATATAACTTCTAAATTATTTTTCGAAATATTAAGTTTTAATAAACAGGAAAGGTCAAAGTTTCTGCAGTTAAAATAAATTTGCTTTGTTTCCTTATTCAATTTTTCTTCTCTTTTCTCTTTACTTTTCCAACTCAGCGAATTTGAAATAAAATAATAAAGTGCAAACACTTATACGTATTATAAGTAATAGGTTCCTACATGCATTTTGATGAAAATCCCAAGTTTTAATGTAAACAGCTGTTAAACGACATATTTTGAATATTTAATGTGGTGGTCTTGACATTTCTCTACATAAAGTTATAATTTTCTGCTTAGTACTACTGAGTTATTCAACTTATTCAACGTATACAAAACCATGACACGCTCAAAATTGAATTTTTAATGTTAACTATTTTGGTTTTTTGATTTATGCGATTGGAATTTTATGGAGCTACTGCCCCGTTATATCCCAATTATCGTGTTTGTTTTCAACGATCTAAAGTAGTAATTTTGAGGTAAATAATTAAAACACATCCAGAAGGAACAAAATAGTTTGTAGGCAATGATTTGCAAAACTTACAGAGCAAAAGCTCAGCTCAAATTGTCAAAGATATATTTCGCAGTTTTACAGTTGAATCAACGATTTCCAGATTCTAGAAATAACCAGGTTTCTAGAAATAATAAGAAGTTTTTCCGTAGAGCATCGTAATCGGTGATGAAAATTGAAACTTTTACAATAATTCCAAATACAGTGTTGCTCCAGCCAAGTCACCCATCTGACCACGAAACGGAATAAAGTGAAGCATATTCATTGTCATAAAGTATTGCTGTTAGTATAGTGGCATCGAAAGAGTGTAGAGTCTAAACTGTTTAAACTGAATTAAACCGTTACTGCAAACTTCTACCAACATTAATTGAACAAATTGAACTACATGTTGTAAAAGAAAGCAAGAGCGAGTAACATGCGCAAAATCATTCTATTGCATTGTTAAGGGTGCACTATAACAGCTCGAATGGGACGTTCAATAGCACCCATAGAACTCATTAGACCTAGCTTTGATAGCAGACTTTGAGATAAAGTTAAAGATTGTCAATACGAAATAACATAAGTTACGCATTTTTATATTTTAAAGTCTCCTTTTCCACCAACTAGAGTTTATCTGGTCTGGCTTAGCTAGGGGCCAATTTAAAAAGTCTGGTCAGTCCTGCCTTGCTAAGCTTGGCTATTGGCGTGACTAGGATGGTTATTCCTTAGCGGATTTCACACTGTTGCCTAAATATATTTTGATTATGTACATTTATGCCTATAGCACTGGACGCCTTAACTATTGCGGCCACCAAGCCGGCAGCTTCGCTATTTATTAACATAAGTACATATTGTTAAACACTAGATCTAGTAATGCATTGTATAAAGTAATTTTTATTTTCAATTAAACAAAATTCATTTTCTACATCAAAATAACCTCATATAATTTTATTTTCAGACAACAGATATCGTACCAGATATCAGAGAATGTTCATTTAATTAATGAATAGTCGATCTGTTAATATCAATTTTTGTTCATCAGACGCAACATCAAAAGCATATTTTTCACGTTGTCACTGTATAACGAATGTAAAAATAAGGCCCCGACGACTATCGCGTTACCAGCAACGCTGGACATTAATTAGTTCGCTCGTAATTAAAATGGCCACGTGGCAATGGGCTCGGCCCGAAAAGCAATCTCGCCTTGAATGGGCCCAACTAAACATTTTTACTGTCTGGGTATTTCTTTAATGGCGGTTATGGAAACGTTGAACGTGACTTAAACACACCACGACCTTATCATACAACTCGCAGCTTTTTAATTACGTTTTTTTTGGACCTTCATTATAAGAATATTGCAAGTATTTACAACCGTAAAGAATATGTATTCTCAAGTTATATTTGACTTTAGATATATACGTTTAATTTACAAAGTTAACACCATCATCAGATCTAATTACAATTCTTGAAATTATATAAAGAGTGTAGAACACAAAAACTAATATTTTACTAAAAAACTATTTTATTTATTATGGAAAGAAGAGGAGACTTGTTAAATGACGGTAAAAACTGGCACTGAGAGTAAAAAGAGTTAAAAACCCCTTATAGTTTCCGAGTTATAGGCTATCGAACCTTTACATATTTCAACTGTCCACTGCATTTTTCTTTATTCGGCGATGTCAAAAAATAATGTTATGAATTACGGATTTTTTCTAATTCACACGCTAAGTATGCTCAGCATGCTGATCACGAAAGAGTTATTTTTATTATCTCTAACAGTTTCCCAGATATAGTCTGCAATCATGCAAGATCTCGACGATGTCTATTTTTAGACGTCTCACTCGTTGTACTACTGCAATACGCTATATCAATGCACAAACCATTGCATTGATCTTAACTAAAGCACTTTTGCAATGTAAGCCTTAACCATAAACCGCACAATAAACACCTCCCGCCTAACGAAACAACCGAACAGATGGATGTGGCGGTTGCTCTGGACAGTTTATTGATATTACAAAAAATATTATTTTTGACTTTAATAATTTCAAAAGTCTACAGTTGAAAAAACTGAACTATTACAATGCGCCCTCGAGGATCTTTTACCTTGTACCGCAAGCTTTCCAGTAATAATTCCATAACTTCAGTTCGCCTTTTGTGACCCTACATCCTGAACTATGATGCTTCTTCTGGGAATCCACGGAGTAGGAGTATTTTCAAGGCTTAAATGTTTCATAATTAGAATGGTTTATGGTTAAGGGTCTTTGTGAACCTTGAGTCGACTTTTTGTGACATACCTTGTGCCTCAGCTGCGATACTTTTTTACAAACTTGACTTAACTACACCTAGGAATGCTTCGATTAACTAACAAACAACTAAATGAACGAACTCTAAAGACAACAGCCTTATATACTCTCCGAAATTCTATCGACTGTGTATTATTTTATTAAAAAAATATTTTAATTTGTAGAAAGAAGAGGCCATTTAATTAACGGCGGTGCAAAACGACACTGATGGTAAAAATAGTTAAAATCTAATTTTTTTTAGTTTTATTCTATACGCTTCTGTCTCCTTCTTCTGAGTATTGCAACTCTGTAGTGCACCATTCGTTTTTAACACAAGCAGTTGTATACGCAGCATAGTTCATAGCCCGGTTATAAATCCTAATCTTAATTCAAAAGCAAAATATTCAACATTGGAATTTATTCTGTTGTGAGAATTAATTAATGATTAAGTGGAGTATCACACAAATTGTCTTAACATGCCATTTCGTAGCCTATTGCGACTGGCAAAGAAAAATTGATCTACTACGACAAAACTAACCCTAAAAAGTCATGGACTACTCTAGGAGAACCATCCATGTCTACAACGAAGCACATTATTCTGACCATACCTTAACTGACCAAGTCTTAACCTGGATATAGAGCAATAGCAAGATGTAGTCTATTGTAGTTTTCTAAAACCGAGTTAAGCTATTATTGTATATGCCTACAAACGACAATTGAACAAATTAAACCAAATATTATCGCAAAAAAACTAGCAATAGTCAGTAACAGACGCAAAGTAATCCTCTTTCTCACAGTTGCATCTCGAATTGAAAGTTCTGCTACACTCAACATACTTAGCAAATACAGTGTCTTCTTATTAACACTTGATCAAATGTAGCATAGCTTGGCTAGCACACGGTATCGAGCAAAAATATACCAATGATCAGATCAGCTGTCAACTATCAGCATGATGCAAGAACGATGGACAAATGTTGTAGAAAATAATGGGAAATATTTTAAAACATATGTTTCCTAATAATATTTAATAACATTTTAGCGTCATAACTATTTCATAAAATACATAAAACTTACTAAATGGAAATTTGCTAAAAAATGTTACCTTTAATGCTAACTAATAAAGGTAACTAAATCAAATCAATAAAACTGCATTATAAGACTCTAAAACGCAGGTATAGGTAACAATTGAATAAAAAAAAGCTTCCGGTTTTTTCGCCAAATTTTAGAAAAATATTTTTTTAAACTAGTATTAATATATTATAATATGTATTATGAATGAATTATGTACAATTTGAATATCGTCCAGTAACTAAAACATTCAAGAGGTAAATATGAAAATCAATGAAAATACATTTTTTATTTGATTAAGAATGTATCGAGTATTCTAATACCAGCCTAATATTCTAAAGACTAATTGATATATCAATTTACATTCCAAAATCCACAAAAATTCCCCCTGCAGAACCGGAAAATTAATTTTTGAACAGCTTTCCTTGAACGGTGTCCGCCCAAATTACCCCGACAATGTAGCATTGAATTTAGTGACGGTTATTTATGTTTGGGTCTGTTTTCATATGGAATGGATGTACTAATTTCTCTTCCACGAACAATGATTACACAAGGTAAAATAAAATATTACGCCTGGATTATCATAAATTCGAAGACGAGACTATGGCTATTGAGCTTTAAGTCCCATTGCATTTTAAATATTAAGTATTATGCCGAGATACTGTTAAAAATAATTAAATAATCTGAAATATAACTGCGTTAAATAAGATTCCGTTTATATTTAAAAAAATAATGCGTACACAAAACTAATCGTAATATCGGGTCTAGGTAAATATCTCTCTTTATATACACTGTCCTTACATTTTAGCAAATTGCTGTCTAATTACTTCTTCTCTGAATTTCACATTCTTAGACTTTCCTATTAAAAATCACTATTTAAAAGACACAAGCCTATTAAAAACAATATTAAGTCCGTAAATTTATTTTTATTCCTTTCTTGAACATTTGACACATTCTACACCATGGAAAAGCATAATATGGAGATACAATAAACCAACTGCTAATGAAGTTGAAATTGTTATGGCCGACGATCTATGGAAACATCGAGATATATCTATACCATACAGAGATAGCACAATGCAGATGATTCAAGACAATCATCGTTCTAAGAGTGCTTTTCAATACGCATTGATATTTTAGAGAAAACACTGTGCAGGCACAACATATCCATTATTTTATTTATTCTTGTGGAAGTAATTTATTTTTATCTTATTTAATTTAAAATTGTACAGGCGTAGACACTAATAAGAAATTTATCGCGACGAACTTCTACGCATACGAATTGATGATCCATGCCAATCAACATAAAATTTTTCTTCAATGCCGTCAGCTACTTCATCATTATATATTTGATATGTGTGCGAAAAATAAAGGTGACCTATTATTATACTTTAAGATTAATCAAGCGAAGCTTCGTTCTACAGACTACATACATTTGCTTGATGCTATCATCACCAACGTAGAAGGTGTAACCGATATCGATAACACTGGTACCGCATATATTTTTCGATCATTACATACTGATAGTTTGCGTCATACAAGATTATATTCGAAACGCCATGATCTTTGTGCGTCGGCCAGAAGTGTTCATCACATTTATTATATCATATTATCGCCATGATATTGCACTGTTCAAACAAAATTCCAAATCGTTCATAAACTTGATTATACATCACCCGATATGAAAAAAACACGTTTCAACAGGATAACGTCTGTCGAATCTGCTAGTTATTTTACAATTTACTAGTATTGTACTATATCAGCTATATCGCTTTAAATGATTTGCAATAATTCCTTTCAATAAAACACATAATGCACGTCATCAACAACCTCGCACCTCGCACTTCGCACATCTACAGCCAAATTCAGTTCATAAAAACGTAAAATCCCTTTAAAGCTCGGAGCATTTATCTTTCTCATTTTACTAATTCTCTAGTTAAAAAGAAACAGAACGAAGTCTGATGCATTCGAATATTTAACAAAATCGATTAATAAAATTTGTGTTAGTACTGGTTGACGCCTTTGTCATATGTCAATGTAAATATAATAAAAGAAGTTTAACAATTGTGGCAGTTTAATTAACTGTCTTTCATTAAATATGTTTTAGATATATCTTAATGTCATAATAAATTACATTTTTAACGTTATTTTGGATTCATTATTTTATTAACATTAAATTTACAACATTTACACATTAACATTAACTATTTTATTGGAAGGACTATAGAACTCCTGAAGCGGGTTACTTATCCTCTTCTTCTTAACTCTTTCAAATTAACTCTGAAGGTTGGCAAAATGTATACAAATTCCGGAAAAGGACCGCAGCACTTATAAATCAGCACTATTAATATATTAATTATTTTTAATTAAAAGTTAATTGTAATTAGTTATTAATTATTATGGTATAACTTCCCTTATATCTACCAAGCAATCTAGAAATAGGCAAAAAACTAAACTAACAAGAATATAAAAGAATATACATATATTGTTTTTTTGTTCGAGTGAGGGCCCCATCCCAATAAGCTCCAGCTTAATTTGAAAAAGTTACGACGGTAGAAACGGGACGGTGCAAAATATGTTCGAGGACAAAGGAGGGAAAGCACGCAACCCACCCGTCCCCAGTTCGCTCCTTAATATTATCTTTGCAAACACCTTTCGGTGGAATGCTCCCGGTGGGTCTATACCACCCCAAGAGCCGTTTCGGCCGCTATGTTTACGTATATTTTCTTCCGGAAGCAATAAAAGTTATTTGATGAGATTTATAAAAATTTAAGCCAACTTTTGCCGACATTTTTTTCCATGAATAATACAGTTAGGTATGTAGATGAGGTTGGCTTTTTTCAGGGCGAGTCGGCTCTGCTTGATATGTAAATCGGCTGTTTGTGTCGTTCTTCAATTTTGTGGTAAAGAATGTTTTTGTCGCAAATGTGAGTTGTGCTAAAAAATATATATTTTTTATTTATTATTAATTAACGGCCCAACAGCCTCTCGGACTTTTTTGAATAGGGGTTTAGATATTTCTTCAGAAAAATAATTCAAAATGTTGGCAAAGTACAACAATTATATTCTAGATCTTAATAGTATATAATGTATATAGAATTAATCAGTGTATAAATAAAAATAGACGAGTATAAGTAGCCAGCCATAGCCCACAATTACCTATATGAAACAGCTAAGTGTATACATAAAAGTTATAAATTCGTAAGAATACAAAAAGAAAGAATAATCATATATATTTATATGTATACATATATAAACATATACCTATATATACACAAAAATATGTATATATACAGTTTATAAATAAATAATGACCTAATATGACCTGAATAATATGATAAATGAATAATGACCCGTATTAACAGTAAGAGTAATATTCCCGTGGTATCTACACACCAGTACCCCTGAGATATGACAAGATCTATTCAAATTTCGAAGTCTAAGGTAATCCTCTAAGTTGTTCCCAATCCCGAAACTTAGTCTTTGATTTGTGTATTTCTTGCATTCACTTAAAATATGTTCAACTGTGAGTGCTGTATTACACTGCAATGCAGCCGGAGGAGGTTCACCGTTTAGAAGAAACTCATGGGTTATCCTACAATGACCTATTTTTAGTTGGGTGTTTACAGATAAACTTTTTCTTGGTATCTCCTCTACATACGGTCGTTCGTAATAATTTATTTTTATCTCCGGTACTTTATTTTTATCCCACAAATCCCAACGTTACTGGTCCATTCTTCTGTAGAGTTGCACCGTATGAGCTTTAGGTATATCAAAATAAAGTATTCACTATGCCGGTATCCATCCTGTAAGGCAGCCACATGAACGAAACAAGTTTGCGACTTAATGATTTAATTTTGTCAATAAGGACCTCGGAAAAAGGGTATTTGTGTTGTGTGGAACTGAAGTTATATTTGTGAATGAATTCTAGCGCTCCAAAAATGCCAAATAGTTCTGCAGTTAGAATACTAGTTACTATGGGTAGGCTAAAGTACTCCTGTACCAAGTTTATAAGTGCCGATCCAACGTAATCATCTCTCTTGAAACCATCAGTGAATATGTGATGATACCTGTATTTTTCTGCCTTTATGCGAGTTAAGCTCACTCTTGGGAAGTATTTTCATAGTCATTAATATCAATATTTGACCAAGCCCATGAAGTTATTTTATTATTAGAGAAAGGCAGAGACATAGGTCGGTTTTACTATATTTTTAATAAGCGAGAATCGATAAACAGAGAGGATCATACCATGTTTATCAACTGAATCATTAATTTCATTTAATTTTTTATGTTAATGTTTATTTATAAGGTTCTTGAAGTTCTTATTAATTGTCAAAATGTCAAATATGTAATTTAATTTAAATATGGCGTTTTTATAAAAATAGAATATCATATTGAAATAAGTTTTATTATTTTATTTTATTCAATAATTTTTTAAATAAAGTGTGTTATTTCAACAATAAATCAAGTATTTATCACATTTCTGTATATTTATTTATAAAAAATAATGATGATGTGTAATATGATGTTCTTATAAAAATAGAATGGCTGGACATATATTAATTATATTTTTATTAGTTCCTTTTAACCAACACTTTTTAAATAAAATCTGTTATTTCTAAAATTTTAAAATGTGTATTTACCTCCTGAACCTATTTACCTGCTTATATATTTTTTCGACATTAAATCTAGTAAACAGGATAAACAAATGTAAGTAAATAAATATATAAATAACAAATAATTAAATAGAATATAATAAAATATATAAATAGTATATACGCATGGGCCAAACTTGGATTATTCTCAATATGCGCATGCGCCAAATCCGGAGATATTTTTGGAGTAACATATCCTGGGAATATGAGGATGGTAATACATCGTTGACTCCAACTCTGAATGCCCAATCTCGTAAAAACCAGCATACTAAGCGGTATATCCTGCCAGAACATTAAACATTCTGGATCACATGATAATGTCAAAGGCCCTTTCTAGATCTAAAAATGCTGAAGTGATGTGTTGCCTTTTATTGAAGCCCTTCATAATATTACTTTCAAAACTTATCACGTGATCTATGATAGAAGATCTATTGACAAAATTTAGCTGGTGATCAACGAGTATTCCGTATCTTTGTATGACATACTTTAACCGACTCTTAACAATTTGCTCCAGGCTTGTGACTTGGGACAAATATGAATTGTTTCCATAAGGATGGTAGTTCACCCCTATTCCAGATTGTATTTTAAATATTGAGCATGTATGTTTGTTGGTATATGCTAAGTTCTTCGATATGAATGAAAACTTTTGTTTGGGGCTTAAAACCATAAGTTTGCCACTAAACATCTAAGGGTAATTTTTCCTAATTTCCTGCTTCAATTACCTTTAATTGGCTTGGGAAATATACATATTTTATGATAAGTGACTTTAAAATATATAATTTTAATGTATTATTTTGTTAATTATAGAAATATTATAAATTCATTAATTGTTAAAACAAGCTTGTGCAGAATTTTTATGGCAGTAGTTTATTTATGATTATTTCATTAGGATCAATCTGTTTGTTTAAAGGCATTCAATAATTACAAACTAGGGCATTACAAAACTTTATGTTTAAACGATATTTTATATAATTTACGATAAAAACACAATGTTCTCCTGCATATCAGATAACTACCAACTACAAAAAATAAACTTTTTATGGAAATCATACAAACACAACTCTACAGAAAGTTGAAAATAAAATACTGCAAAACATTTACAAGCCAAATTTAAAAGTAACACCGAAAAAATATATCGAAAGTTGACTTTAAGAAATAAGAAAATTATGTTATTATCATTTTAAGAATTAATTTTTAACTAGAGAATTTCCATGCTTCGTGCGATTCATGTTAATTCAGTAGCAATTCAGTATTGTCTAACCCTAGTCACTGCTTTGTATTTTGTTTTTTTTTTGTAGGATGATAGCACGACTTTTGAAACTAGCGATTATATTTTCGTGTAATTTATTAAAAAGGAACAAGCTCACGTAGCCCAAAAACTGATAATCGGTAGAGGCAATACCAGGTGAATACGGCAGATAGGATAAAAATATCTATACAAGTACCCCATATATGTCTTATAAATTTAGTAATTTGGCAGAGTATTATCAAACTGCAATAAAACTTTGTTGTGTTTATGCGCTCATAATTGTCCTATTCAATTTACAATTTAGATTAGATCCTCTAGAATTGTTACATTTGAATACTAGTTTACCATATTAATTCTATTTCCTTTCCATCTACTTCTACAACATCATCAATAATACACATATAATTACATATTTTTATCCTTTTTGATTTCAATAATTAGGGATATTTTACAATTTAATACTTAATAAGACATTATTAATAAGACTTTAATACTTAATAAGACATTTAATAAGACAAGTTTAATTAATAATTAATAATTAATAATGAATTAAATTTAATTTTAGGGATAAGTAATCTACATATCTATAACAAAATATTTTAAAAATAAGGCAAAATAGTAAAGTTTCGATAAAACTATATCTAAAAGCGTTGGACTTAAACATCAAACCCGATCTCCAAAATTCAGCTAGGAAAAATATTAAAAGATATGTTTTCACATTAACGAATTCGTCATTTCGCAAATATATAATGTAATAAAATAATACAGTAATAATATAAAGCAGACGATGACAAACACAAGCAGGAATATTTAGAAGAATAGATAATGTATATAAGTATTTATATACTAAGTTGATTCGGCAACATCAACGGGCGCTTTGATGTTTGATAAACTTAGATGACGCGAATTCAGTCTTTAATTGAACGGGATATTTTATTATATATATATATATATATATATATATATATATATATATATATATATATATATATATATATATATATTTAAATACATCGTGCAAGAGGCAATATGGTTGTTTTCCTCTCTAATTTTAATCAAACGAAATTCTAATGATATGATTTCTATTCCAGTCGGACGATCCGCAAACATGTTTTACTTTCGTTTGCCGTGTGGGTTTTCGTTTTGGATTATGTTTCGGGATATTTTCAAGGCGAAACCGGCAAAACACTTTTCGTCGGTATGTTTACACTCCGAAAAGATCTCTTTATGGGGCTGTTTACATAAATTTCTGCTTTTCTTTCGACGTTTGGCAGAGTGAAAAAATGGACATACATTCATGTTACTTGTGATTTTGTTTCGCTTTTTAATAATTTTCGTCATCATATAAATTTGATGAGTGATGATTGTCTCATATATATATATATATATATATATATATATATATATATATATATATATTCATATTATATCTAAATTCATTTATATCATTTCTCAATTAAGTATTAATTTATTTAAACAAATTGGTAAGTTACAATTCTTCATTACAATTGTGCAATTGTCATTGATAAAGATCAGCGCTGATGTGACTACTAGTGACTATAAGTGTTTTAACAAAATGCACATTGGCCATATAAAACAACTATAAAATTAAATATTTCATAAGTAAACAAAGGTGTAATATACTTTTCATAACTAATTACATAACATAAAATACATAAAAAATAAAAACACTGTCCAACATGTTTCTTTTCACAGGTTATCGTACATAGTAAAAGGTGTATTTTCACAAGGTGTATTATCATATTTGATACATGGAAACTCTTCCTGTTATTTTGTTTTAACCAATGAAAATTGACGTAGGTATTTTTCATTAATGCTTGAAAAGAGCTAGATTTGAACAGGGTATGACATTTTTCTGATCGAAACCAACGATTTATAACCAACCACCTACCATATGTATCAATACAGGGTACATGCATTGATCGAAGATTTTTTCTCACATATATTTTTAAGTTTAAAAAAAAATTAAAAATAAAGTTAATATATTTATTTACTTTTCAACGTATGTAATAAAAAAAAATGCGATAAAATACATGGTGTCATTAGATAAAATCAATATAATTATACTGTTAATAGATTAATCAAAGATTTACTTCATATCAAGTCAAGACTTAAAGACTCAAATAGAAAGACGACTTAAATCACCGAAAACTTAATATCATCTCCAAGTATATAACATCCATTAATCTAGCCCCTAAATATATATACAGAATATTAATCGACTAACATTACACAGATATAATATATGTGTATCATGTATGTAACAAATGACACACAAGAATATCCAAGCCCACCGGTATCCACGTTCACCAGAATATATTGAAATCCTAAGCAATTGCAGCCAATTTATTTTCTTTTATCACCTATGCCGTTGTTTACTTTGTAGTAAAACGTTTTTCTTATTAAGTATAATTTTTAAATGGAAAAATAGCTCTCTAAAAAGCTACAACAGATCTAGTGTAAAAAATTGGAAAAATTGGTGTTACTAAGTTCACGAGGAAAGGAAATGCCTTGAAGCCAATTAAATAAAAATTCTAAATCTGCTAACAGTAGCTGTGCTTTTATTTGGCAAAAAATAACTATGGGAATAAAGGGATATGAATGAGAAGTGACTCTACTATCTACCGTCATCGCAACTAAAGTGGGATATCCAAAATAATCTAATCGAGAATACTCTACACTTGATGCAACAAAGCAACTATGGAAGGTGCTAAAAAAATGAAATTAATACTGGTAAAAATTAAAGAACTACATCCGTATTGAATACTCAAATTTGTGAGGTCAAATCGTCTCTTCTGTTTTCAATTAATTTGATTCCATTCATTGAAAGAATGCTGTAAAATGGTTAAAACCCGCTTAAAGGAATTGGAACAACTGCACTTTAGATTGATGCATCATATCTGGTGAGTTCGAAAGTATTCTGTCATTAGGTATATTTACTATAGTCAATTTTGTCAGGTCATTTCAGATATTTTTACAACGAAAACAAACAGAGATTTATATATATATATATATATATATATATATATATATATATATATATATATATATATATATATATATATATATATATATATATATATATATATATATATATATATATATATATATATATATATATATATATATATACCTTTATTTGCTTATTAACCATTTGCTACTACTTTAAGCTCTATTATTATTTTTTTAATTTCAAATTGGTATAGCAAAAACATGAAAAAAAATAACTAAAACATAATTGATTTTTACGTCCAGAGTAAGAGATTTAGACTTAGTTTCTGTAAATGTGTTATTAACAGTTATGGAGAGGTTCGTTGGTGAGTTAACATCGACTTAACGCTTTTGGACTATTTTTATGGGTATATAGAAAAGACATATCTTCTTCCAATGATCTACAAATAATTGGAATGACATAAATTGATAGCCGTAATGATAGATTACAGATATGAATAATTAGAGCAGAAAACATAGCAGAAAGTGATAATATGCTACAAAAATAGCTTAAGTTTCCTACTTTCGAGTCAACCGGGGCAGCTATTTAATTTGATACTTCTAAAACAATAGAATAGTTACAATAGAATAGTATCTATAGCATCCTAAAAAATAAACCAGGAGTCTCATACAATATAAAAGGTGCGGGTTTGGTTGGTGCAGTGATTAAGGCGACAGGGCGGTCATCCTACTATTGCAACAATCGCGGATTCGAATCCTTCTAAGGCATCGTTCTAAATGTAAGTATGCATATAGCTGTGATTATCTAAAAAGCAAGAGCGTAATATACGACCAAAAATGGTTCCAATCATGCCAGTAACCAGACTAGGATGTCTTATGCGATGATCTCCACGTTCCTTTAGGCCTAATAGTGTAGTTTAGTGTAGGCTAGTCAGTAGTCTTAATTCAGATGACGTGGTTCGGAGCCCAAGTTAAACAATATGTTTAGTCTATATAAACCTTAATTCGTAGAAAAGGACACTAAAATATGACAGAATATATTAAAAGAACGTTAGAAAATAATTTTGTTACAAAATGTTGGTCACATATATTATTCATTCAATATATAAGTAAATCTGACATTCCCAAGGATCTTTGAGATGCGGTTCGACCTTGTCATGGAAATATACAAATATATTTACAAAAAAAAAAGTCACACTTCATTTGAATAAAATAAGAACTATACAAAAGCACTGGGGCAGCACCTATTTTAAATTACATAAATCGAGCTATAACTATTAATAAAGGGTAACGCAATGTATATTTCTAAAAATAAAATACACCTTAGCGATTGAGGCATACTCTACGAGTTGTGATTCGTATACTTCGACCACCTAATGCTAATTAATGAAAAAGTTGATAAATGAGTTTCGTAGATCCAGCTCCGAACTCATTGACTCAATTTTTTGAACAGTAGAATACATAAATCGATTGTTTGATTCTGTTATTGCAAATCCACGGCGCACCCTATATTATCTCGTAACATTCGGTCACTTTAGGTCAACACTTCAGTAGAATTTTTAACGAAAAAATATTAAAGAAAACCTGCTCTAAATGAAAAAGGATTGCTAATTATATAAAAGTTTACTTTCACATGCGCTTTTACATGCGCGTCAACCTATCATCGTAACGTATTTTTGATTGCGATAACGACATTTTCAGGCGCCTAAAGTCGTTGAACACACAATTTATTCTTGATATGCAAATCAAAGCTGTACGGAGGGTCTCCTATGAATATGACATTTTTGTTTGTTAAATAGATGGTTTCTTGCATTGCCCGATAAAAAATTGTTTTTCTTCCAGTAAACAAATGGTTCTATACCATTCCACGTTATTCTGACGACATGGTTACCATGTGTACATGTTCCGACTAAAGAAGCGATCGCCCGCTTGAAACTATTCGCGGACGAATCATTTTTATCGGATATGGCTCGCCTTGGAAGACCCATATAGTCAATTGTTGTTTTGTTAATCTTGGCTATGCACATATAGCCAAGATTCGTCACTTATATATTAATGTGTGACTTATGTGCGTAGATGTTATACAAAGCTTTTCATTGTATTTGTTGACCACTTATTTCTAATATTGACAGAAGTTGTTTATTCAGTATCAAAATCTCATTGATGCTCGTCATACTAATGCTCAAGGGTGCCTCAATGTCATGGTAAGACACATGACGACCTAGCAATATCACTTCGCGCACAGCATTGAAATAAATTGGTTATACCAGCGCTTCACAGTGTTAAAGAATGTAGCTTTATCGCCAAAGGTCTAGTAAATTGATCATTACACTACTGTATTCCACACCTTCTACAATCTCCACATTTTCACTGAGACAAATTTCAGTCGCTATAAACAACACAAGTTGTCTAATTAAAAAGGAAACATAAACATAAGATGGAGCCTAACAATACTTATTGTAATACAGTAATGTAAAGAATCGAAATATTAGTGCAACCCACGTATTGAAAAGTTACGTAGATTATATAAATTTCATGTATTAATCTTCAGTGGCGATACCCATTTTTATTTTGAAGGCCATAGCAAAAAGCTTAGCTTTAAAGGAATGACTGCAAACAAGCAAAATTGTATATACTGACCTACAAAAAAAATTGTTACATGATCCAAAGATAACAAAGATAACTTTACGTGTCTGCACTTTCTGTTAGAATAGCATTTAAGAATAGGTTTGAAACATATTTAGGATTTCTTAGGGAAAAAACTCATAAAGTTATAGGAATTTTAAGAAATAAATAAATAACAAAAATATAGCGAAATGCACTTGCTTATTTCGAGTTTACCTACCATATACACCCTATATTAACATTATTATTTAAAACTAGCTTTATAATATCTATAATGATATTCTTTAACAAAAAAAAATATTTTAAATAAAACAAAAAACGTAATGTAAAAATACCGAGCTTAATTAAAATTGAAAAGTGTCTATTATACGCTGAAAATCCGGTTTTAACAGCATATGCATTTTTTCACAAATAGTCGTACACTAATCGATACCCTATAATGCCTCACCTAATATAGCACAAAAAAATACGTCACGAGAGTTATTTGATACTTTATGCACGTACATTATGCACGTATATTTTTTATTTGTTATCAAGTATCTTGTACCAATTTTGTACACTTGTAAAATCAAAAATTTAATGAGTTTTAATTGGAAATTAGTTTTACACTTATACAAAAATTAGTCGACCAAGAGTTCAGAGGTAAATAACTGTAGATTATGCTGAGTATTTGCTGAACTATAGCATAATCATAAGTAATGTGGCGTGCATCCAAAATTTATTTGTTTTAAATACCGTAGCTAAAAGTGTTAATTATTTATACTTAACTCAATTAAAATATTTGTTATAGTTATATAATTAGTTATAATGGTTATAAAAGTTATAAAAGACCAGGTTTAACTAGAGGGTAATAAGGAATTTTGGGGATAGCATAGAGCTTTGATACTAAACGTGTAATGTTGTCAACATAAGTATGCTAACACAATGTTTAGAAGTACATAATCTAGTAATAACATATTTCTTATATTTGCATGCGTTGTTTTTTAAATGAGGTTTTTATACTGGAGGCGAAAATCTAGAAACCTATTGATCTTAAAATTTAATTTAGCCCTCCATCATAGAAAAAATAGAAATTTCACGGTATAGGCGAACTTGGGGAAATGTTTTGTTTAGTTCAATCAACGGTAGCGCTGCGATCGCAAATTGTGATTGGCTAATTTAAACTCCTGGTGCCGCCACTAACATGGAACGTGATTAGCCGATTCAACTTTGTGAAGTCAGCATTTTCTATGGGCGCCATTTATAAGTTTGTCGTTTGAAGGTTTTGGTTTTTGTATAGATCAAGAAATCTTTGTCTTACGTTATACATATTTTCTGTTTTACATTAATTGTTATGGAGTAATAATATAAAAATTAATGACAATGCGTCAGTGTAGTAAAAGATGTAGTGTACCGGGGTAAAAATCTACTACGGAAATTAGACATCGTTTCCCAAAGAACGATCTCGCTCCTTTCCAAAAATGGGTTGATTAAATAAATAGTAGTAAGTTACGTGGATAAACCACAATGCAAATATATCTACGTCATGGTGTCTGTCACGGACATTTTAGTAAAAAATTTAGAATTACCCTTCCTTCACGAACAGGTATTAGGGTAAATGCATATCCAACATTGTTTTTATCAGGTATATATAAAATTATCTATCTACTACATGTCTGTTTATATATTGTTTGTTTACAGAAAGTCAAAACCTACTAATGAAGAAGTTAGTAGTAATAAAATACAATTAATATACCAAGTTGTTCGTATGCTGTCAGTGTGATGTCTCTACAAAAAGAAGTCTTACAAGAAGGTAATAATTAAGATAACTGGATAATTAGTCCCTAAAATATTTGTAATACTTTGTAATACTAACTTTTTAGAAAAATCAGTGTTCAATAATTTTATAGTAAAACTATTGTATATTTAAATTTGATGGCCTTATTAAGAAAATATTTGTTACGGTGCCATTAATTAAAAATTTAATTGCTACTTTTAGGGGATTTATTACCTTAAAGAAATCTATTTTGTCTAAATTTACAAATTTGTTTAACAAATATTAACCAAGGTTGCTTAAAGAATTTTATTGGATCTATTAGAGGTCATGGAGGTAGAAACAGCATCATTCACCTAATATGTTCGAGAAATCTTTAAAAGGGCACATCATCACGTCAATTTTTTCACATCATTCTTCCGGAGAAAATTGTGAAGAAGATGAACATGTTAGATAACTTATATTCCTTGTTAACTGGGAGATCTAGTACCACTAGAGGTTGTTAACTCACCAGTTGAGTATATATTTTCAGTTCCAGAAAACTTTGCTCTAAGAAAAACAAGAGTCTAATATTGTATTTTAGTCTTATTTCGGGCTATTTAACAAATCTTCTGAAAAAGAGACAACATGCAATATTTGTCTATATTCTATTTTAAGTAGTTCCACAGATTAAATACTCTAAAATCTAAATATCTTTAAAAAACATATCATTTTTTGTGTTTCAACTGTCCAATCCATAATGATTTTCAAGGCGAAATTTTAAAAGTTTTTATGAGGTGTGATTGTATTTTTAGTTTAATGAAGTTAATGTAATATCAACAGGGAAGGATTTAAAGTTTACCTTCGATATATCAAGATAAGTTAGTACTCTAATAGGTCCCATAAAATTGATGGCACTAAACAAATATGGAAAGGCGTTATTGAAGAATTATAGATATTTTAATTTTGCCTAGAATAGAGTTCATAATTGTTTTTTTTGCATTTTGTTTTTATATATTTATATTATATACACTTTTGTATATTTTTATAGGATTTTATTTTAATAAAGTAATTTTAAAAATTAAATTTGATTTTCGTTTAAATACTATTGGCCAATAAATGTGACGTCACAAAGTAATCAGGCGAAATGGTAGACCGATCAAAGCAAAGTATTATCCTTACCGGTTTCTACATAACTATTTTAAACTAACCAATCAAATTCACGTTATCAGCGCCACCAATGATTAAACTAAGCAAAACTTTGCCCCACTACTTGCCATTGGAGTTTCACACCCCTGCCCTTCATAACTCTGAAATATATTAAAGAAACTCAATTTGACGATTCAACAGATCTGTTTTAACATGTCAAAAACGAATAAAAAGACAATTTTTTGAATGAAATAACAAATATCATGTTTAAAGGTTATAAATACGTCTGGTTTTAAATAATTAATGATTTTAATTAACTAACTATTAAGGCCTCCATAACTCTATAACTCTTAATCTGCCCTTATTTAGTTTCGGATTAATCACATTACTAATACTATTAAACATAGCTACTTACAACATAGCTACTTACAACATATCTACTATTTATTGTATGATAGTTAAGTCTTTATTTCAATGTTTAATAACTAGAAAAGTACTGTTATAGTGCAGAACAAGGAAGGGAAAAATCGAGTTGGTGAGCTTTATAATTCCATAAAATAGTAGATAATTTAATGTGTAAATCCCTTTTTTGAGGAATAGCCGTTGAAAAGCCCTTCTTAATGGACCAAAACATGTTATCCTCCTCTAGCAAGTCCCATTCCTTCTGCAAAAGGCTTTCTATTTTATTACAAAGTAGGAAAAATCTTTAAAATATGGTATAATATATAATAAAATATGGTATAATTTGTTAATCATTTGTAATGAAATTTTTGACAAAGTTATCAGTTAATTAGATTAGTTTGAAGACAAGTTATTGCATATTGGGTTTATGTATAATTAAACTGCACATATAATAATAAAAATACCGATAAATAATGCTATAATATAAATATATAAATATATAAATATAGCCGTAATGGTAAGTATCTTGTGACAAATCACAATGCAAAATGAAGGAAAGGAAAGGAAGGAAGGTTTGAAGAAAATCTGAATATATGGGTCTATAAATAATATGTTATACCACAGCACAGTTATGGGTAGAATTACATAAACAGTTCTAGAAAATTATCTAATAAATAATTTAGTGTAAAAAACAATAATTGGTTAATCGACAATGACAAACAATAATGTTTTTATTGGCAAATTATAAATATTTAATAACTAAAAATTATAATTCACTAAAGGAATATTTTTAAATGGTTTACGCTAATGCCTTAGCCATAAATTGTAATGTCATGCAACAACGTAAATAATCCTGATAAAGGGATAGTACACTATACATGAGATTATTTTAACATTTAGGATCTAGCTAACAGCACTGAAAATGTGTTAAAATCTAAAGGTTAAAGTATAAATGGAATTAACAAATTAGCTTTATTTTAAATGTATTTCAGACTCCCCAAGACCCCGATAAACATTCACGGCCTTTGTTACCTGTTTGGTTTTATCGACCTTTTCGAGGCAAGAGTCGATAAAATACCGACTGCAAGAAACCAGGCAGGTCGTTTCGCCGTTGAGGACGGCTTTTGTGCAGCTGACGTGTCGAGAACAGTCGATTTCATCGAAATGTCCTCCTTTATCATTTACTAGCTGGAATGGTGCCGATAGCTCCTATATGTGATCGTGGAGACATCGTACGAAAATATTCAGTTTCGATCATTGCGCCTTGAGTAAAAAAGGGTTTCTCTTGCTCCCACTTTAACAAAACCCTCTTATAATTACGTTATTATAATTACATTTAAAAAAATGAGGTAAAAACTATAGGGGAAGATATAATAACCAAGTTATTTTCCATAATATTTGAATATAATAGATTTAAATAATAATTATAAGTTATAGATATCGTGAGCTCATATTACCTTCGCGTTAGTGTGCGTTGATACAAATTGGAATGAAAAAAGTTTTAAAGGCCAAAAGATATTAAATGTGTAAAATTCTTTTTATGCATTGTAGATTTTGCATAGTGTATAATTAATTATTCTGTCTGGTTAATATGTCAGGATGTGATAATCATGGTAATCATTATAATCTTTTCTTCCTACAATTTTTGGTATATGGTCATTATACACTAAATGGACTACAAAATCATGTACATTTCTTTCTAGATTCATAAACACACTAAGAAGGTTTATATACTGTTAAGTTCTGATAATCTTACTAAATTAAAACAATGTAATGATATAAAAAGCAAATGAAAACACACACAAAAATGTCAAATATTAAACAAAACTAAAAAGGAAATACTCCAAAATAAAAACAATATATCTATGAAACGATATATCTGAATATCAGTATAGCAACAAATAAAAGCAATCAAGCTGAAGCAAAAACAAAAAAAATTATTTATGAGCATTCAAATTGTTGCATATGTACTTCAATCGCTGTTCTAATGATATTTTTACTTTAAAAAGCATTTAGTTTAAAAATTGATAGTATAAAATATACTAATCAAAATAGTTCCATAATTTTCTACAACGTTGCATCAATCGTTCTGGTAACAATTTGTAATTAAAAGATTCTATGTGACGTAGTTGTTTTAGTTGCACTGAATGGTTTTTATAGGCCTGTGCCTTATTTATAAACTATTTTAAAAATTTCAGATATGTTATATAATTAGAAATTCTAATATTATAATTAGATATTCTAATGTGTACCAATAATTTGCTGTTCCCTAATGTAATTATACATTGGTAAACCTTTCAAGCAGGTTGAGTATAGTCTATCCAATAAAACAACAAATGTACATTATTAACATGTATGACGTCAACACATCGCAATATTGCCTCATCAAATTAGACTTTTAGTTTACAATGTTTACTGGTTTATAACCTCTAATTATTATCACTAAATTTTTAAAGAATTTTAAAGACATTTCACAACGCTCAATCGATACAAACTCATATCGAATTTTATAGATTGAATGGGTTACGTAGTGTTAGTATTCTGTCAGGGTAAACTAGGGTAAAATGAGAAGGAAAAATCCTCTCCGAGTTTCACCAAATGAATTTGACATTTTTGTAAGCTGTATTTGGCAGTATATTCGACGTCACCTGTGACTTGCATTGACTGTTTTACTGTAAGGACTATAATTTCATTTCAAGAAGGAAAAAAGTTAGACAAATGTGGCTAAAACGTGCAAGGTTCGAACCAGCCGGAGTAGCTTAAATATCGGTAATTTATTGCTGTGTAGACCTTTCTAACGCAAGTATGTGTGTATTAACTCGGGAAATATTCCTACAAAATATTTAGATTACAAAACGCTAATATTAAATATATGGTTTCTTTACCAAATGGGTAAAGGTAAGTTTATATATTTGATTTAACAACGGAATCTTATCAAGATTTTACAACTTTTATAGAAGACAAAAAAGAGTTTAAACTCTTCGAACCATATTTACGTGCAGACAATCTATGAGCCCAAATGTTGTTACTAGAAGTCTAGTAAAGTCTAGAAGTAAAGTAAAAGAAACTAAACTGTAAATTTTTACAGCCATATAGAAAATATTTTATGGTCATTGTGCTATGTTTCGGTTTCAAAGTAGATCTATCCTGGACTGGCTCATGACTCGTTGCGCTTTTGTTTATCATAGCACACCATTATTCATTGCCAGTTAAAATCCGTTACAGAAAACTCTTCTTTTTTAGTTGACAGTAATGAAATCGCGATGTGGAAACGGCTCGAAATGCTTTCAGTTAATTCGTTTGGTAGCCATTGTGCCTTCTTTTGGATCTTTCCCATGTACACATCCGAAAACAATTGTTTCGTCAACTCAAGATTAACACACTTGTGATATTTGAGGCAGCATCATCATTACCTTCTAAATATACTTTATGAAGTTTAGCAGCAGATTTATTCAAATTAAACATTCCGTTGTTAGCATGTGGTTATTTTAACACTCAAGTCAATTTTAGTTTAACAATTAGGTTAGGTTGATTAACACTTGGTATTTTAGGTGTGACACGTTATAATACCTAAAGCAAAAATTAAATGTATTCTATCAGTTTATTACTATAACCAAAACAGCCAGATATTTCGAGAAAGATGTTATTTTTATTTAAGTTAGGTCCTATAGTTTATCGAATCATGCTATGAACTAAAAAGTTTAAAGTAAAAGTTTATTAAATAAGTATGGAGATTTAAATCTAACTTAATTCCTATTAAAAAGTATTATAAACATTATATTTTTCTTAAATATAGTTGCAAACTAAAAACAATTATAACTTAAAAAATAATACATAATTAATTTAAGACATCTGCTATTGTCACTTGATAAATTGCAAATTAGAAACTTTCCCATAGACTGAAAAAAAAATTTCAAAAGATTGAGATAGTAGACAAAGTATAAAAACAAACTAGAGTTTCGAAGTAACTATCAGTGACCTGCTCCTAAGCCTTCGGTGTTATTCAAGTTTAGTTATCGGTCAATTAATCTTTGTCTGCAACTCGAGGGCAATTTTCAATATCTCTGGATCTGTTTGCTTTAAGTTGCAGCATTGGTTATTACCCAACTGGGCTAACTCTACTCTATTAGTTTATTATTATCCTAGACAAAGTGTATTAGTTCAGTTCAGTTAAAACGTTATTAAATTACTTCATGAGAATATTCGCCTTATATATTTTATTTACAAATAAAATATTTACTAGTAGTTAGTACAATATAATTGTGAATTATTTACAACAATAATTACTAAAATAAACATTACTTAAGGAAATTTAATTTTTTTAGTGGTGAGCACAATCAAAAACACCATCCTTATTTGCACTCTTTGACACCCTTTTTTTGTCATGTCTTTGAAATTCATTCTAAATATATTTGATGTACTCATTAACCATAAAGGATTTTGTAATTTTTTGTGAAAGCAATGATTAGTAATCAAATAATAATGATATATTTAACCATACCTGTGGAGGTTTCTGTCAAAATATGTAATATGTCATTCACTATATTTAATAGAAGTAAAAATAAATATAGTCTATTTAAAATAACACTGAACTCACATCATCACTACATTGAATATATTGGCTATTGTAATTTGAAAATACGTTCTAAAATCATATTATTTAAAGAGACAACCATTGTTTTGACGCTTTGTTTGTATTGATAATTTTCAAATCACAGCTTAACATTTGTGACTGTTTATTGGTTTTGGCATTTTCAATCAGACTAGAAAATACCAAAACCAATAAATAGTCAGTCAGAAACAGATTACGTTTCTAATTAGTTACTTTGGCCAGGCACGAGATAATGGCGGCCCTTACAGCAAGTGAAAGTCCTTGGAGAGATAAGAATATTAGTACCGTCACTAAAACTAAAATCTCTCAAAAAAATACAAAGCAATATAATGATGCATTAATTGAAATGAAAGCGTTTATATACGAGGCGTACCTTAATATTCGTTATATTCAAGATCAAATTTAAGAAGTTTAAGGAAACACTGAGTATTATTTTCGGTATAATCATAATTTAATACAACAATTTCAGAGAAAACTGTGGGAAGTATCCATAGAAAACATACAGAGATAAGCAGCTACTTGAAGGATGTATGTTATCCCTTCATACACTGTTTGGAAACATTTACTTGGTCAATTAAATGGTGTAAAGAGGACCCACAAACATTTTAAAAAGCATAAAATAATATTAAGAAAAAATTGCTATTTCCTTTTGTGTATCTAGACGAGACATGGATATTTCAAAACAGAACATTGGCTGACTGATATATAGTCTATTCAAAACAGTAGTGGCTCACGTCATCAATATGCGCCTCTCGAAAGTAAAGCAAAAAATGTGTAAAGGTGCTGTAAATTCGTTTTACAGTCAGACAAAACTTTCCTTCTCATTTTATTCTATTTAAAAAGAGATAGAAAGCTGTTCGAGAAGTTCGAACGTATAACCGAAAGAGCCTGCAAAAGTTATACGTTTGTCAAACTACTGCAAAATTTTTCAAAATATTATAATTACGGGTTATATATCGGCAAACGATTTTTATTGGAAATATTTTTGCGCCTTAGATTTGCAATGGGTATTAGTACAGGTACGATCACCAAAATATCTCAAAAAATAAAAAACAGTAAAACCTTAAATTTACCAAAAAGAAACCGTCTTGATGCGAAAGAGGTGACGCATCAAGATCAGTTTGATGTAGCTGTATCAGAGAACAAATAATCAAACTACAGTAAGTAGTTTTTTCAATCGTAACATAATTTAATACAATTATTTCAGAGAAAATTGTGCCTAGAAAGTATCCATAAAAAGCAAAAATCTAAACACATATTTGAGGGATGTAGAACATCCCTTCATACACTGTTGGGTAATATAGGTTTTAGGTATTGTAAAGATAACCCACGAAGAGGTATAATGAAACTTCCAGACATTGATTTTAAAAAATTTTTTTTTAAAAATATAAAACAAAATCAAGGAACAATTATTATATCAATTTGTATATTTAGATGACATATAAGTATTTGAGAATGTTACATTGAATCAAGGTAAAGACAACAAAGTTGATGAAAAAAGCTAAACGTTGGAATAACTATCGATTAGGTTTTGTTAGTCATAATATTTATTAATAATTTATTACAGACATATAGTTCTTCATGCTGGAAACAGGAATGGTTTTATTGCTGGTGCAGAAAATAACTATTCCTCTAAGTCCAAGGGTAACTATCATGGAGAAACGAACTATAACTTGTTTTTGCAGTAGTTTGAAAATGAGCTTTTAAAGAATTTGGAGGCACCCTCTGTTATTGGTGTAGAACATCCTAACAAGTGCAACAAAAAAAAATTGCAATTAAGGAATGGTTTAAAGTATATAAAATAAGTTTCGAAGAAACCATGTTAAAGAATGAATTACTTCAAATTGTTACTCGATAAATATAAATGAAATATATGATTGCATTTTATATAATTTACTTTTTTAGAAATAAGGTTGAGAAAAGATACATAACAGATCAGATTGCTGAACGTTATGGCCACAGAGTATTACGTCTTAGAATAATTACAATAGACATTCAGGTCGAAGAGGATATTCAAATCAGAACTGTCTGGATTTATGGAAAGAGGCATTGTCGAAAATAACACCTTCGGTTTGGATGAGCTCGATCAGACACATTAAAGAAGAAATAGACAAATGGTAGCATCGTGAGCAAGTTCTTGATAGATTGGAAATAAACAGCTTAGCTACTCACTTGATTAGTATTTCTGAAACATTTGGAACAAATTTGTACAAAAATATTTTGGATAATCTAGTTATTAATGTTAAATTAATTTTCGAAATATTTAAGTTATAAATAAAAAAAATTAAAACTAAGTTTAAGTTTTAAGAATGTACGACATACTATAATTTAACAAATTCAATGCTTGACAAGTTTTTTTAAAATTTGTTGTTTTATATTTGTGTTATAATTATTAGCAGCCAATATATTATATCCATAAATCCTGTTAAAAAATCAAGATTTTTTTAAAAGCAATTTTGCTAAAGTACGGCCTTATAAACTGTTCTTTATCTATTTTATGTCACATGATATCATGTATTATATGTAGGAATGTTACTAGCTAAATGCTAACTAAAACATATTGAGAGCAAGGAAATAATAATATTCATTATGTTTGTCTAAATCACCATGATAAACAAAAATTTAATCCAAATATATATAGTATATTTTTGCTACTAATACAGATTTTTGAAGATCAATAAAAACCTTTTCCGTTTGACCCAGTTAAGCCTATATCATTAACCTCATTTACAAAAACTGCAAAGTATTAATTTACTATAAATTAGGGGTTATTATGTATCCTTATAAATTTGACTGGTTATTTATAATGTAAGGATTATAAGTTATTTAACCCAGAAAAGCCACGTAAGTTAATTTATTATTTAAAAACAGATCTTCTATAACTTTTTTTTATAAAGCATCGACAATGATATTTTCGCTTGATATTATTCTAACCAGCTTATAGATGATCACATATTCAACCACCAATCCTCAATATTGAGTTAAATTATCTCATATCAATTGGAGCCAAATAGACCGAATCACAACAACCGCATTAGCCTCTTCTATTTGCCGCTGATACAATGCATCATGTATTTATTTATTTTAAGTTATAACCATTAACCCCGCACTGTAATTGCCATAAGGAAGATGTATCAATTATAAAAATATAATTGTCTGCAGCTTCTGGACTATTTAGGATTATTGGGCATTCCTCCAAAAGTATAAAGGAAGCTTTTTCTTAAAATTAGTCGCTTCTTCTTCTGTAAAATAGCAAAAAAAATCAATTTATACCAAAAAAAAAATTAAGTAATTAGTTACACAAGTATACACCGTTTTGAAGCAACCAAAAGCTGTTTATAAGGTAAATTGAGAGAATGAATCCAGATCATCACTCTAATATTATGGTAATTTTGCAACAAATTGTAAAGAACCTACTAAAAATAACCAAATTATTAATTAATTGAATTAGTAATTAAAAATTGTTTGTAAAGAGATTTGTGTTTGCCGAGAAACTTGTGAACAAGACTCTAAAACGATACCAATTCAGCAGGCGTTAAACATTTTGCAAAATTTGCGTCACCCATTAGGTTTCGAATAGCAGGTTCGACAACTATTGCTCGTGGATAATAAAGTTGAAGTTCTTAATGTATTTTTTGTAATTTACAAATTAACAATGGATTACTGTTTGTACTTGGAACTAGATTCGACACCGATGATACATTAGGATATATACTGTGCTGTTTTATTTTCTTGCATTTATACCGACGATGCATTCCATTAATGAAGCAGAAGCATTAATTAACCATCATATACATAATTTTTATGGCTTCCCCATAAAGTTGCCACAGAAAATGAATATTATAGATTCTCACCTAGTGATCACTTGAACAGCTTTGCTATTTGCACATCTTTGAGCTCATTTTTCATCAGTTTTCCACATTCACCGATCATATAACCTACACAAAGTAAGAAAAACACCTTTAATTAACTTTACAACATTGTCCATGCATTTTCGCACATTTTGATAGTAAGTTCCAAATCACGTTTAATGCAACCGACAGCTGCCAACCCACATAAGAGCGCAGCGCTGTCACCATGCACGAACTTAAATGCTAGAACCAATCTTAACACACGGATTGAAGATATTAATTTAAGGCATCAAATAACGTTACAAATCGTTCTCGAATATGTAAACTTGTATTAGTATATAAATGTTCCAATATCATTTGTTCATATTTTATAATCAAGCTTGTAATTTTGTTTTTACAGCTACACAGTTTAGTGTTACAGTTTGTCTACAATTTGTTATATTTTCTCCACTCTCATGACAATTCTCAACAACAATTTCAGGTAAGCTGATCTTTTGATATTTTATCTCTTTCACTCTCTCGGTCAGCACCCAGCCAATCTGGCTGGCGGCAAGGGTTGTGTTTACCACTGTGCATCGTATCTCTACAGGTATACTCAATTTTTAAATTCATTAAGAATGGATTTTTTTTAATGACTTTTGATAGTCTTAACAATAGTTCATGAGCTTATAGTTTTATGATTGTTTATAATGTGCCAGACGCTACATTTTAATTGTAAAAAAATTAAATTATGTCAGTATGGCTATAATTCTTATATGATATTAATTAAGTATCAAAATATGTAAAATTAATTTGCCGGACAATAATTTTATAGTTAAATAATAAGGAACACTGATTAATTCAAGAAAATAAAATAGCTATATCGAAAGTGTGCTGTCAGTAGGAGTGTCGGACAAGAGAAATATATCAATATTTCCATATTTAAAAAAAAATCTAAATCTCGATATTTCTAAAAAAAATATCGATTTATGGAAATATCGAAGAGAAAAAAATGATATTTTTAATAATCTTTAATACCAAAATACACTAAACCTTTAAAAATTAAGTATCAATTTAAAACTTTTATTACAGATAATTATATGATTTTTTATAATATTAAAGATATATATTTAATTTTTTTTAAGGATGGAAAAATACCGGCTAACAAAAATATCGATATCTCGATATATCGGTCTAAAAAATCGGCTAGAAATGTTGATGTATATCGATGTTATCACTACAATTATCGATGCCTATCAAAAGTAATTAATAAAAAATATCCATTCTTAATTAATTTTAAACGTTGCTAGTGCTTATATTTTAACGTCTTACATATAGGCGTACATGGAGGGTCTCATTGATTTGTCACAGAATTTATTTAAGTATTTAGATGCTGAATCCTACTAAGAGCTACTACTACGATGGTTTTGATATTTTAGTTAAATTATTTTAAAATGTATTACAACAATGAAAGATTGCATAATAAATGTGGTTTGAGCTAACACTAGAGACATCCGTCAAAACCGAAATATATATTCCTATAATTATTAGTTAAAGAATTACTTAAAAATACTGACCTCTATCACCGTTAAAAAATTGCGATGTTATTAACCTTAATTTAAATAAATTATTATTCTATATTAAAATTTTATTTTTTACTTCAATATATCACAATGCGGATTAGAACATTCTGCAGCATTGGACTTGTACCGAATTTATAAAAGTCGCCACGCTTTCTTCGGCGTAGGAATTAATCGCTGAAGATGGATGAGAACCGTCCGAGAAAAAGGGACGAAGAATTTCCACATCGGAAAGACAATATTTAACCAGCCGGCGAGATAGACGATGTAAGATTGAGCAAACCAACGACAAACAGTGAAAAAACCAATTAGAATGTGGCAAGTTTATGTTCGAGTTAATGGGGAAAATCTTGTTATATAAGCCCTCATAATTCATTGCTGAGGCATTAATTACAATGGTACAGTGTTTCGGAAATAAATTATTTCTGATTGCCTTGCAATAAGAGGGGGGTTAATTACTTATTTCGGTTATGTTGGACGTAGTAAGTGGTTTTTTAATTAAAAAATATAAAAATTCATGTTTTAACTTCAGTTTTTTTATTTATACTTCCTAATCAATAAAATGTGAAGAATTAGAGACAACATATACTTTTATTTTATATTGAATCTATTTTATTTTATGGAAAGATGTGGCAACTTTTGGCGAGCAAAAACGGTACTGCGGGCTCAATCCTATTTTAATACAAAGAAGTCCCTATATTTACACATCTCACTTATTTTTCATTTCAACAGTTATAATTTTTAATCTAGACACAGAAACTTCTCAATCAAATTAAGCAAATTAAGAAACGTCTCAATTTCCACCTCATTCACCAAATAGTTACTCTCGCCTCCGTGTACCTACCAATAAACTACCAAATAACTCAAATAAATCAATGATTAATAACATAATTGATACAAATAATATAGTAATATAAATGATTATCTGTAAGCTCCACATCTGGTGGTCTCTTTCACAACTTTTGCAACATATATAGTTTTTTTGCAAAAATACGTTAATTAAAGCGTCCAATTGACGTCTATAGACATCTGAACTAACAATTTATTTTCATTAGCTTCCAATACCATATTCCACTTTCGATCTATCGATCTAATTCTTCTTTTTTCTCCTGGCAATCAATAAAACCATTTGCCCCCATTCTGGATCTTTTCTATCGCCTGTAATTTATCGATTGTAATTGTCAACTCTTCAACAGATAAGCTATCTTAAAGTTCCTTTAAATTTTGAATTTTGAGAAGTTGAAGTTGTGAGAAGAAAAATTCTTTAGTCCAACAAGTCTTGTAACATAATATATTCGACTTGTTTTGGTCCTTCAGACCGTTCTTTATCATATACAATAGAATCACCACTTTGAAAATATAGAAACCAAAACCAGTAATTGGAATAAGATGAAGTAACAGCACTCTAAGTTTTTAAATCCAATAACAAAATAAATCACGTCGAAAATATTTCCTTTTCTAGTTTATTTTCTACATTTGCTGGGTGCATGTTGCTCAGACAACAAACTGGGTATACCAAATTCCCTTGCTTATTGTATCTATGGAATAGCAGTGATCACTGGATCAAAAAGAATTGGCCTTCGAGGGAGCTTGAAGTTGGTGAAAAGATATTGTACCACCGCTGTACATAAAGTTGGAGACGATTAAGTAATGTGAGATGTAAAGAAAAGATAAAATATGTATTGTGTTGCAGCTGTACTGAATATTAGTATGTACACTATGAGTAAAATATATTAAAATAAAACAATATAAGTTCAAATTAACCGAAAAGAATATTGCGTTCTATTTGAGAATAAATATATTAAATATATAAAAACCATGAGTTGTTTTTTCAATATAAAAATAATTTAATACAACTGTTTCAGAGATAACTAAATGTATGGAAAGTAAGAAATATGCAGCTCTTTGAGAGATATAAATCATTCCTTGTACACTATTAGGAAACATGAGATTTAAATAGCAGAAATAAAACCCACGAAGAGTTATATGCACCTTCCAGATACTGCTTTTGAAAAAAATACAAATTTAAATATATTAATAAAAGCATATAAACGTCAGGCCCCCCTTGGTAAGAGGCTGATAAAACGAATGTAAAGAGAACAAAAGTTGACGGAAAAAGATGAAAATTAGAATAACTTCTGATTAGTTTTTGTAAATCATAATATTTTTTAATAATTTATTATTTGATATATTGTTCTTCATGCTAGAAACAGGAATCCAACAAGCAGATCCTAGCAAGTGGTCGGCAAAGACCGATATTGTGTGTCGTGTTAAAGAGTGAAGTATTTGAAATTGTTACTTGGTAAATATAAATTAAATGTCTAATATGTTTAATGTAGTTATGTGGTTTTAGAAATAGGCCTAAAAAAAGATTCACTGTAGTTCAGATCGATGAACAATATGGCTGCAGAAAGTAACGTCTTCCTCACTATTACTGAAGACTCAATCAAACTAATTCTTATGAGATGGGGCAAAGAACTACAACAATAGGCAGTTAGTTCGAGAAAGATATACAAGCAAGAACTGTTTTGATATGTAGAAAACATTGTCTAGAATTATTGTTATCTCGGTTTTGATGAACTCCATCAGACACACAGAAGAAGGAATTGACAAATGGTGGAATTGTGAACTAGCGTTTGATTGATAATTAATAGCCTAGTTATTAAGTTGAACAATTGTATTGGATTATGAACCAACACTGACAATACCAAGACAGGGTGATCAGAGTGGAAAGAACTAAAGGTGAGTATATCATTAATATAGGATAACTAGAAAATCATATTGTAAAGTGTGAAAGATTTATGTGTATATAGAATATATATGAGCGTTTGTTTAAAATATATGAGGCGAAAATGAAAAATAACTGTTTTGCATGATTAAATCTATTTTTTCTTGATAAAAACTGGTAGTAACAGAACCAACTGAGGAAAATACAGTGATATCAGAATGACTTCACTGACTAATGACTGATAAAAAACACAGCAGCGAAAGAAACAAGTACTAAACATACAAACGTAAATATGCTCTCTATCTGAATTCTTTATATGAAAATAAAATATCTCAATCGGATATACAATTGTTAATTGGGTGTATTAGGCATCCGGGGATACCATAAATGGTTTAAAAAACAGTTCAGTGTAAATATATTAAAATAAACTATATTGGCTGCTTAATCAACTGTGGTTTAAGCTCATCGATAATATATGCATTAAACATATTATAACTTTAAAATAAATTATATTTTATAAGATTTTTGCTTAATTAATTTAATAACGTCAAAATGTTGTGATATATCAAAGCAAAAATAAATAAAAGTCAAAGTTATATGCGGCAAAATTGTAACATTTTGAGATCATAAATTGCGATGATGCCAGTTGGCTCTTTTAATGAATAAGCAATATTTACCCAAATTGTCAATAAACGTGTCGCCGTGTAACAAAAAAGAACTAATGTCTGGATTCAGAACCTGGAGATTATATCACAAAACCTAAACAACTTTTAACTTTTTTTGCAGGTACGTTAAATATTTAGTAATAAATAAGGGTTAAAATAGCGGATATTAATTACAGTTAGTACTTACAATAAAATAAGCCAGATAGATGAAAATGAAGAGGAATCATGATAACGGTGTTGTTTAAATCCATTTTATAGAACTTTTCCTAAATGGAAAGAACTGAATCAATGTCGTTGCGAGGTAAGTGCTTGGGTTGGAGGGGCGGAAAAAGCAAAATAGGGCGAGAAAATGGCCCGAACGAAACCATTGTATTTTTAATTACTCCAGTTTTTTAAACTCTCCCTTCCGCCTGATTGGGCGTGTTTGGATAGCGTTCGTCGAGCGGTTGACTCGAAAAAAACGTTTGCCTTTATTAATAACTAACAGTTGTCTTTGATCATCAAGTCATTGATAAATGCAAAATTGTTTATCTAACAGTATAATACACAATTCAAAGAGACTGCATTAATTTAGAGGAGTGTTTTTACAATATAAAAATTGTTAAAAAAATGAAATCGTTTTTTCAAATATTTGAGAGCCTACTTTTTCTAAACTCTCTGAAGCTACAAATGTCTTATCGACGTGTGTGATAATCTGAATTGATTATTTTTATGAATTTCTTCCTAATAATAAACTCTTCACTTTATTATCATCTCAAATAAACGCATTATTATTTTCTCAATATGTTCATCATCATAATAACTTTTCATGGATCAATTTCAACATATGACATCTGTAGTAACCGCTTATCGCCTTTGACATTTTATCAAAAACTGTTGGAATGTGACAATCCTATAAATTTATCATTTTGCTCATGATCTGATAATCGTGTTGACTTACAAAGCGCCAATTTTCGATTTAATACACTATCATACTTCGTTCGGTCCCGACGTTCATAGAACCTAGTCGTGTTTTTTCCATCCCGAAAACGAGTTTCTGTAAAAATCAAATAAAAATACATCTGTATTTTAGTACGGACCAACTTCGCTTAACGGTTTCAAGGAATTCCCAGATACAGGATACGGTCAACCCAAAGTGAAGTAAATACGTGCTTTTAAACAAAAGACGTTCCACCTTTTGAAAAAGTGGTAAATGTGAATGTAAGTGAAAAAATATTTATAAGTAAAAATACAACATAATGGATTTTAACATATTTATGAGAGAAAACGAAGAACTAAGGACATACTAATTATGCAGAATATTACTATACTGATGAAGATGAACTAGTATAAGAAGTTGAGAAACAGTTTGATTGGACCTAAGTTTTAAAAAAAAATATTTACAAATATTTTTAAAAAGAAGCAAGAAAACAAAATTCCTCTGCAAACCAGGCATCTTAAAGAAAAAATTGACAAATGATAGAATAGTGAACAAATATTAGATACAAATGTGTTATTCGCTTGAATGAAACTTTCGGAATATCGGATTATGATAATCATTTCCAAGACAGGTTGATGAGAAACAATTAAAGTTGGGTATATAATACTGAGTATATAATAATGATAATATATGATCACTAATATACTGTTTTGCAGATAGGGCAAATGCATTAGCGAGAATGCAGTGAATATATATAGTTTAATTAAGAAAGATGTATACAGGTAGTAACAGAACAATGTAAGGAGATATACAGTGATATCTTAATTATTTTACAAAAAAAAATATATCGAAGGAAACAAGAACTAAATGTAAAAGGTAAATATGCTCTCTTATGAAAGTAAAATACATTACTTGGATATACTGTTACTATATTGGTTAATTAAGTGGATTAGGCCTCCAACTATTATAATTGTAGACTTACGTGGGCTGACATGAGTTCAGTATTTTATTGAACGGACTATCTATTTTTACACAATGATATTCTAAAAAATGCAACAATATAAAAAAATATATTTAAATATACGTAAATTTAAATCCAGTAATAGATCCAGTTTTACCCAAATATTTTCAACATATTTGTGTAGGTATAACAACGTTGGAATATCAGAAACATGGTAAAACAAAACAATAAAATGCATACGTGTACATACATGAAATTGCTTTAACAAAACAATTTCAATATCGAGCTTAATAGCGACACAAAATAATGTCATAATATTTAGGCCGTTTAAATGAATTGACTTAATTTCCTGCATCGTCTGCAAAAGCAATTTGGAATCTATCGCATCCGAAAGCGACCATAATCAAAAATACGCTTTATTTGCATTTTAGTCTAAAATATTAAATATAATTACAATATATTTCGAGCTATTTACTATAAATATGGTCAAGACAGGTATGTTAATAGAACGGTATAGAATAATGGAAACGAACATATATTTTCATCACCATTAATAAATGTCATCTGTTGATTTATGTTAACTGTTGATAATAAAGGATATTTTTGCTATTGAAATTAAATTACAGCAATACAAAAAATGGAAGGGGAAGAGCAAAGATGTGTAAAACAGAGTTTTATTTGTTCATGTTTTTTTAACAGAAACAAAAAAAAGACAGGTACCATTAAAGAAAATCGAAGTAAGTTATTTCGAATATCTATGGCATCTGGTAATTCGATATTTTATTTTTTTAAATTTTATTTCCTTCTATATCTTTGGCGCATTTATGTTTAGTTAAATGGTTTCGAGAATAACGTAAAATGAACTGGGCCGGATTGGCGTTTTTGTTAATTGTGAAATTTGCCGCCTATGCCGATACCCAATATCAGAGACAATTGAATCCCAATATTGTTGATACTTATTCAGGGACCGTTAATGCCAGATGAGATACTTCAATATGTCCAAGAGACATTAAAATTGCATAAGAGCTCATTTGTGAAGACGCGATATACAGAGTCACAACAATTTTCATTCTGTGTTTATATATTTATATTTTACTGTGATTTGTGCTGCCCAACCTGAGCATCATCAAATAGTGAGTGAGTTTTTTACAAGGCATAAACACCAGTTTTCTGTCTTTAATTTAATTTATTCTATTCATTAGATTAGTAATCTTCTATTTTATTTTGGTCCATTTTATTATTTACTATTAAATAAAAATAAAAATACATAATAAAAGTATACCATAAAGTAACCACCTTTATAACGCAGAAGCGGATAGTAAAGGGGATATCATTAAATACATCAGTGCATGCTTATAAATGATTGTTAATTGTAAGCATATATAAACGCCCAAAGTAGGTCCTGTCAGTTCTTTTTCGCAGCTTTCTTAGCGTGTTTGCCTCTGGCATTTTTGCTTGTGCATATTTTTTGCTTGTTCATCATAGTTGGAGTTAGAAGTGATTGTAAATCTTATTGACTGGTTTATTTGTAATTTTAGTTTTACCCTAGTAGCAGAATCTCGCGCATCTATTGACCTTGATCTCATTACATGTCTATTAAGGCTACTGTTAGTATAAAGGCTGGTACGTCGCGTGTTACCATTCCTTAGTATCATGGGCACATTATACTTCATCGTAACGTTTTATGATTGTTTTCAGTTATTGCAATTGTCTGTTATGATTGTTCATATTTTGTCACAGTTTTTAAATACTTATCAGTACCATCACTTGTCGTTACATTTATTTATCGTTACTATTATATATATATATATATATATATATATATATATATATATATATATATTTATATATATATATATATATATATATATATATATATATATATATATATTATATATATATATATATATATATATATATATATATATATATATATATATATATATATTTATATATATATATATATATATATATTTATATATATATATATATATATAGATATATATATATATATATATATATATATATATATATATATATATATATATATATATATATAGATATGTGCTGATAATAATAAATGGTATCCATAATATCAATAACAGAAAATGACAATGATAACAATAACAGTAAACAGGATAATTAATAATAATCTTAGCTTAGCTGGCAGTAATATTAACTGTCAATACCATTATATTTATACCATATTACCTACCATATATTTTATATGTGTTTTGAGATACAATACAATATGTTCCATGGATATATGGATTAAACTACTACTACTAACGAAGGTACATTTTGGTAATTTCTTTATGACGGTGATGTTATATCACGCGACTGATACGGACTTGATTACAAAGACTGTGTATTCAAAAAACAAGGCTAAAGTAGCTTTAACTTGTAAACATATATCGATGATATAATGAGTATATTATTTTGGTGTACACTAAAATATATTGTTAAATGTTTGTTTAGGCATTAGGCAGCATTATTTAATTTATATAAATATAATATAATTTATTATTCAATATTTGATTATCATTCAAATAAATCCTTAATCATATTAATATTTATAACTATACGATATTAACTATTTATAACTATACGATATAAATTATATAGTTATTAATATTAATAACTATACGATCTATTATTTCCAACAAGTATGTGCTAATCACTAAAAATTGGAAACTAATGACAAAAATAACGCGAAACTTATAGTGAAATGTAAACTTATTTTAATATGATTTATTTTGAAATTATTTATATTTGCAGACTAGGTTTATTCTTAATGTAGTTGTATTGTAGATATAATGTAGGTTTTATCCACAAGTTTTTGTTTTAAATTTCATTATAAAATTGTGTTCGCTGATAAAGTAGACTATTTTAACTTAGCAATAATAATTACCTCCATTAAGTAAGTACATGCATTAAGTGAATACAGAAACATATATTCATGCAGAAACTTTATTGTGTTGTTTTTTGTGAGCATTCAGTAATAACATTTCACTTACGATATATCATATATATCATATATACCTACATATCATATACATATCATATCAGATATACATATATATTATATATACATATCATATATACCTACATTACGTTAATAATTCCTAGTATCTATTCTACAATTAACAAATTATTACTACTACATATAGATATAATAAAGTTCCCTGTCATGGATTCTAATAAAAAGTATTAAATATTACCTTTCGCAATCCTGTCAAATTCGGTACTGCTTTTGTAACTCATTTTGGAAGCATCCATTAGCATACATTTAAATTAAGTAAACTTTCCAATGTATAATTGATGAGCAGTCATATTATTATGCAACATGGCAGCGTTGAAAAATACATATAAAGGTAAAAATTTGACATTCCACTATATATATTAATTCTTATTTCAAGCGAAGAGGATAACTTATCTAAATAAGTGTAAAAGTGAATTATTTTTAATATAATTTTTTAAATTCATCTCTAATAAACGAACAAAAAATAAACAGTTATACATAAAAATAAACACGGTAAAACATTGATCATATTTTAAGGGTAATTTGATATTTTATTGGTGTGTTTTATGTTTCTGGGAAAATTAAGATACCGGTAAAGAAACTAAAAGGGCGAGGTTGTCACCTCTGCTTTATTGGGATCTGCCACCCTTGCAGACACCCAGCACCAAAAACAATTGCCATAATTGGTAACATGTTTAGCTCCCTCCTCGAACTGCAGTTGCCAAATGTGATATCTTAACATGCCCAAGGCTTTTCAAGCTCTATGAAAGTTCATTTATGCAGTCACGACCCGAGTAACTACTTTTTCAATCATGCCGATTATACAGTGTTTTATGCTGCACAACCCGAGTTTTCTTTTTATTTTAATTCTATTCATTTAACTATTTATTTACCTATTCATTTATCCATTCAATTATCTATTAATTTATCTATTCAGTTATCTATTCAGTTATTAATCAATTCTGAACATTCTACGCTATTTATTTATTTTATTATTATAACTCATAATCACTATAAATCAATGATAATAGTTTTATGGTTGCAACTGTAAATATAAATTGTAGCTATCTTATAAACCAGAGGCTAATGCTATAGTGGTCAAAGTTTCTGTTGTATAGTTATGATCTATGGATAATTTGAAGCATACATAAATGCCACCGAAAGTGGTTTCTACTGGCTCTTGATGGCAACGTATCTAGCGTGTGGCTTTTAGCTTTCTCCCTTGTACGCATTGCACGTCCATCATAGCTGGAGCTAGAGAAGTAAGTGCACTAGTAACAGTAGTGTTCATTAGTTGATTTGTTTATTTATTTTGAAAATACAGCTTAATCCTAGCGAGGCCTACAAACGTTAGTGACAATAGATCTTGCGCGTTATCCCTTGATAACATTGCATGTCATTATTGTTAGTGTTAGGACATAAACTACTACGTCGCGCGCTATCCCTTCATACAGTGTGCACATGTGATTCTTCATCCAAACATTGTTTATCATTGCTATCAGATATCGCTATTGTCTTTCATCATTATTCTCTAATGACATATTTAGGCATTGTTATCACTATCGGAATTGAAAACTCAACAAAACGACATACAAATTCAATTACCAGTCAATTGGCCTTAATTATCAGTATCATCACCGTTGTTAATCAACCTGGCCGATAATTCCTTTAATAATTATACGGCTGATTTAAAGTTCTTTATATCTTACTCTAATTCTCGAAAATTGGTTGCTCAGGTTTACCACCTGTTTACTTTTAGTTTAATTGATTTATTGTTGTTAGTAAGTACTTTATATGATGCTTGTTTTAATATTGTATATATTTTCTTGTAACTAAAATAAACAAATATCCTTTAACAATAATATATGTTTTTATTTACTCCCACATAATAAAATTCGGTCTACATAAGTTGTCATAACACATGACAATGCCAGATATATTCCATATATCCTTAAAAAGTAAATCAATGGTGTGATAAACAATACTATCAGAAAAATGTAGTAAATGCTGAATAAAAGATAAATTATCTTGATGTATAAATGTACACATTTATATATATAGCCAATATTTACCATACTAAAGATTTGAAATTATATCAGAAAATTCTTATCGGTTATCGATTAAAAAAAGTAAACATTCAAAACGTAAAGATAATGAAATGTATAAGTGCTATGATTTTTTAAACCATGTCCGTCAATTACAACAGGACAAAATTCAATTTATAGTAATATAGAGCAGATGCATATTTTTGATAACTAATTACTAATAGCACTGAGTCACAGCAATCTGTGAGTTGTTATGCCCGAATTGCTTAAAATATAATTTTATAATCTGCACAAAACATTACCATGCACATTAGAATAGCTAACGGAAGCGCATTTAAATAGGAAAAAATTAACCAAGAAATAGTATGTCGGTGCAAGCGCATATATTTCATTAGTACTTATAACACACGCCGGAGTAACAAGAACAATTAAAATGCTAAAAGCAGCAGAATGTCGGCGGCTGTGCTACGAAACCGTCCGCGCTAAAAACTTTGTAGGGCTTGTAATAATGGACCCCAGCAGCCCAAAGCCGTTCGCTTCATTACCGCGCATGAGTTTAACCAACTGTAATGGGAAACAGGGTTCAGTACTTCGAATCATTTAGTTTTATTGGGCATCTGCGACGGCGGGTATTAACTATATTACGATTCATCTGTTAATCTCAAAGCACTGTGAAATTACTCTTATTACTTTATATGCATATATATATTAATTATCACAAAATATAAAATTTGCAAAAAAGCGTCGTATGACCCACAAATTTATATAAACTAATGCCTAATGAATATTTTATATATGATTTTTGGCTGCGTGTGAAATTTGAAACAAAAATTGTTCAGAACTGATTATAACAGGTCAATTAAAAAGTCCCCAACCTACCATAGTAAAATACATTTTTTTGGCAAAATTAGTTTTTTTATTCAACATTCCCTTCAAGGGTAATACACTGATTATAGCGACCCTCCAACTTTTCGATCCCATTTTTGTAGTACGATTTATCCTTTGCTTCAAAATAGGACTCAGTTTCGGCGATGACCTCTTCATTCGAGGAAAATTTCTTTCCAGCAAGCATTCTTTTGAGATCAGAGAACAGGAAATAGTCGCTGGGGGGCAGATCTGGAGAATACGGTGGATGAGGAAGCAATTGCAAATCATTGTATAAATTATGATCTCCTCAAAACACAAAACTATAGATTTATTTTGAAATAGTAATTTATTTCGGGAAATAATAGGTGACCTATTAAACCAAGATACACCAAGATATTTAAATATATTCGATTATAAATGGAACTACCTATGTCTACACTTTCCCTTTAGTTCATGGGCAAAAAGGTGGTGTTCTGCTGAACGACGGTACAAAACACTAATCGTTTATATAAAATATATTTATGTTCTAACATAAATCAAAAGCCTATCTCTAGACGTCTCACTCATCACTGATATTCTTCGTCTCGTCTTCAAATACACAATAATCGAGGGTGGTTCAAATATGATCGAGACAAATAATCTGACACGTTTATTGATTATTGAAAAAATTTACAAAAATGTACAGTCTTTCTAGGTATTTTCCCTCACTAGTTACGCATTTTGTCCATCATTCCGGAAGTTTTTTTATGCAACTCGGACAGCCATGTGCACATGAACTCCTCTACCTCGTTGCTACTCCCGAAGGCTTCTTTCAGTGGTCCAAACATGATGTAGTCAACAAGGGGAGGGGGTGTTCCAATACCTCCTACCCTAATTCCGATATTTTGTCGAGCGTAAGACGCGCGATACGAGGGCGCGCGTTACCCTGGAGAAGAATCGCACTTCGTGCTGGAATGCTCCTCCGTTTCGAGCTATAAGCGAATTTCACTTGTGTTTTCAGGAGGTTAGAGTAGTATGCAGCATTAATCAGTAAATCCACGTACAGCAGGCCCCGTCGGTTCAAGAACAGCGTACATAGAACCTTACCCACGGACCTGGTTATATTCGCTTTGACTGGCGCGCCTTCATCCTTCTTCCTCCACCCTTTAGACGACATCTTATCGTACCCATGTCTCGTCTTTAGTGAAGATTCGCGTTAAAATACCGTTCCCCTCCGCCTCGTATCGGGATAGTAAGCAGCGACAAACAAAGTTCAACAGTTTAGAAACCCAGCGCGAGTTCGATATAGTAGAGCTTCTAAAGAAAATGGGAGTTAATCAAAATATATTACCACGGAATGCCTCTTGTATTTCACCATGTTATCTGGTGTTGTGGTATTGTGGGTGTAGGTTATAGGTGGTGTAGGAGTTGAGATGTATTGAAAGATAGTTTTACCCACGTAAATATTAGTTAACCACACAAAGCATAATAGGCGTAAACCATTGTAATTAATTTCTCCATAGCCAAACTTTTCTAAAATTTCTTAACAGATAGTATGTTCAATGAGATTTGCAGCTAGAAGAGACAGATGAGTTGCTGAAACAAAATTAAATACTTCTTGAAGTTTGTTGTAGAAGTCGTCTTTAGATACAGATGTAGTAAGGAACCATT
This sequence comes from Rhynchophorus ferrugineus, assembly GCF_030347505.1. Taxonomy (NCBI): domain Eukaryota; kingdom Metazoa; phylum Arthropoda; class Insecta; order Coleoptera; family Curculionidae; genus Rhynchophorus; species Rhynchophorus ferrugineus. The sequence goes on along the minus strand of NW_027472581.1, from coordinate 52,349,405 downwards.
TCAACTTGAGAAAGGCACTCTGAAAACATACATACGGGTTTAAATTTGTAAGGCATAGGAGAACGCCAATATCAATTTCGTTATAGAAAAAAAAAGCATAAACATTTGAAACAATGAAATTTACTTTAATGTACGTACCTTATTTTAATCATATATAGATCAAAGTGCAACTATTCAGAATAAAAAAATCTAAGTCAAAGATGATACTAGTTTACCCATGGATACGGGGCCAACAGGTGTGGATTCTTTAGGGCATCAACTTATCTTAATCTGGTAGTGACTACAGGTCACTAAATTTCAAATACATTGTTTACCGGCATGGACTTAGTTAAATGCCGAATTTTGATGTTTCCATTCTCCAATGAAGGCAAAATAAAAGTGAAGAAACCGCTAATGGTGAAAGAACAGAGAGTACAGACCTAATAAGGTACGTAAAACCTGGGCTATATTTTGTTTTGTTAGTTACGGTATAGTGACAGTTAAATAGTACATTGAAAACTACTTATTTACAGTATTTAGAAAAATGTCAATAATTGTTTTATAACATAACGAATCACCCAATATAGCACTGGATTACCAAATTTATGTATTTTTACTAAAAACAAATTAATTAATTAAATTACTTGGACTTAAATTAATTAAGTTGGACTTTGGTCCAAAGCATACCATTCAAAAGTCCGATAAATATTAAGCAGTAATCATTTTTAAAAATACGTAATAAGCATCATCATCGGTGCCGTCAGAACGAAGATCGAATTAACCGCCCTGAGCTGGGGGCTGCTCATTCCTCTAAAAAACAATTAGGTTGAACGTAGAAAGAACGTAAAGATGACGAATGATGTATCAGTCAGAAATTATTGATTAACCAAATGTGTTATTGTAAAGTACCATTACCCAGTACACAGTACCGTATCATTTACAATTACAATGTTTTTCGCAAATTTGCGAATAAGTTTTTGTTTTCTTTCTGAGGCCCGTTGCTAATCGCAATATTTTTGTTTAATTAAAAGTTATTGTTAGTTTACCCAATTTTCAGCTTTTTTTATTTATATTTTTTTTTGAGTAATATATATATATATATATATATATATATATATATATATATATATAATCAAGATATTTCTACTTTTTTATTTTTAACTGTTTCCTAAATTTTAATGATAAAAAATTAAAACAAGAATTGGCCTATGATACATAAGCCATTTATGTTTTATTGGTTTATTAACTGTTCTTTCAAAAATATTCTCATCACTGATTTTAATGCACGGGAACTTCTATTCAACGAAACATTTTTGAATAAAATATATTAATACTTAATTACAATAATCCATTCGATTGTTACTTTCCTTGGTTTTATTACGTTTACATAAACGGAAATATTATTTTAAGAGCATTATAATTTTGAATTAAAATGAAGCTCATATCAATTAACTTTGAATTGAAGTCGATTAATTAATTTTTCTTATATACGTTACGATATTTATGTTTGAACATAATTTCCGGTATATATCTACCACAACAACCTCTGAATACATATATATCGTGTATATATTCTTGCGTGTTCTCTGCTCTAATCCCCAAACTGCAAGAATTTCGCTAATATCCAAAGTTTTAGGACTGTTCTTTCCGTCAATGGGAATTCCTAGTCTGGAAATTACAATCAACTGTTTAAGATCGTCGGTTAGTTTTGGCAACTTTGTCGAAGAGGAAGAACTATGCGAAATGCCCGAGGATAAAATTTGATACGTCGCCGAGATTTCGGGGAGAACAAGACAAATACTTCAAGGGCGCCACAAAAGACTGAGTGGAATGTGTCTATGTGGCTAGTGAAAGTATGAAGATTATTTCAGATGATTGATTGAAATCAGATATTTTCTTTATGGCGCTACATTTATCACATATATTACAGGCTAATCATGCTTAGTTAGTTTGATTAAATATTGTCCCATATATTTAAAGTTGATTTGAAGCATTGCTATTTACGAGGGCGATCCAATAAGTACTTAGCCTCGCCACCAGATGAAGCCACTATAGCAAAATATATTATATATACTATCGTGTCTCTTAGAAGACTACTATCGAAATTCGGTAATTCGATTCTTGTTCTCTCAAGGTACGGTCTCCTTCGATGATAACTGTCAAAAATTGGTTTAACGAGTTTCAACGTAGTCGCACGTCGGTTTTTGATAAGTCACGCCCAGGGTTTCCCAAAAACGGTTACCGCGGAGGATAACTTGATAAAAGTCCACAATATCTTATTAGCACATCACCGATTGAACATGCACGAGATAACAGAGATTGTAGATATTTCAAAAGTCCGTGTGGGTCATACTATGCATGAGATTTTGGGCATAAGAAAGCTGTCACTCCGGACAACAAGCGCAACCGTGAGACTGTGTTTGATGCCGTTTAAGTACAATCCGAGAGTTTCTGCGTCATTTCGTAACCGTCGATAAAACGTAGAGGCACTGCTACAGGCCACAGATCAACGAACAATCAGAACAGTGAACTTCACCCAGAAAACGTGCTAAAAAGAAGGCAACGACAGTCATATCCAAATTCTCCATTTCAATGACTTAAAAGTGGCGACCTCGAAGATAGAACGATCTGGACAACTAAAAAGGTTCAAGAATAATGAATTGCATGACGTATTGGAGAAAAACTTCAGATCAAATTCTCAAAGAACTTTCAGGCAGCTTAGCTGCTGAGATGATTCATTTGTCTACAGACATTTACATGCGATTAGAAACATTCAAAAGAACAGAAAATGGCTGCCACACAATTTGACTGAAAACGCCATTTCAAACCGTTCACATCATTTCATTATTCGTCAAAAAAAATTGAGTTTCAGCAAGTTTCTACGAATAGTAACTAACCAACCGCAAAAAGCCATTGGTTCGTCCAGGAGATCGGTCCGTATCCCGATCATATATTATGAACAGATAAAACCGAATCACACGGTTACTGCAGATATCTACCAAAATCAACTAAACAAAGTCATCTTCTTGTATACCTCAGCTATACGTCGCAAAAGTTCTATAGTATACGCAGTTGCAGCTCCACTGACACCCTCGACATAGCACCTTCTGATCAGCAATGGTTCAGATATCATAAGTTTGATGTTATATACAAATACTATCTTATGCAAAGGAAATAAGATTACTTTTGTAATATATCTTTATTTTATAAATATAAAAATGTTATTAAACTTCAATATAATGCTCTAATACTTAATCAATATAAAATGGACGCCTATATCGCCTATATATCTACAATGGAATATAATCCAACCATTAAAATTGATAATAATACCTGGGCCAGGTTCTACCTAAACTAAAGTTTTCTCTAAACACTTAATAGAAGTATTTAATCCGTACCCGTCTAAAATATTTGCAACAGAAGAAAATAACATAGTTAACTTTCTCAACACTCCGTTTTAAATGGATTTGTCACATGAGAAATATACTGTTAAGGAATTAACACAAACAAAAGTTAAAGAAATAAATGCTAAAAAGGTTGGTTTTGACTTAATTACTGGAAAAATCCCAAAAGTGCTCTCAGAAAAATGCATGAAATTAATAACGTTTATATTTAACGCCATGTCAAGACTAAATTACTTTCCTAGCACTTGGAAAGCGGCTCAAATTATTAGGATTCTTAAACTAGGGAAAAAATCAAACGACGCCTTCCCTTATCGTCCTATAAGCCACTTACCCGTAACCTCTAAAATTTTTGAAAAACTATATATTAAAAGACCCAAAATAATCATTGAAGAGAGATGTTATTCCAGGCCATCAATTTGGCAACATAACAAATACATAGATTAATCAACAAAATTAATAAAAACCTAAATGATAAAAAATATTGCTATGCTGCATTTCTCGATATATCTCAAGCCTTCGACAAGATGTGGCACACTCGACTGCATGTTAAAGTGAAATAGCTTTTACCCCATACGCACTTTCAACTACTGGACTCCTACCTCACAGACAGACATTTTGTTGTAAACAGGGTGACGAATACACTGATCTACACCCAATATATTCGGGTGTTCCGCAGGGCAGTCTCCTTGGCCCACTGTTATATCTATTATATACAGCTGACCTACCGACCTCAAAAAATACTACTGCTACAAGGATCATCATACAAGGATCCAATATCAGCCACAAAAAACTCCAACTTCATCTTAACAAAGTCGAATTGTGGTTGAAAACATGATGTATCAGAGCAAATGAGACAAAATCTACCCAACCAAAAACTCAACCTTTGTAGAAGAACTTGTCCCTCAGTAAAATAAATAATTATATAACTACCGCAAGCAGACAACGTTAAATATCTGGGAATGCATTTTAACATTTATCGACGCACATCGACATTTAACATGGAAAAAATATATAGTAACATAACGCAAGCAGCTTGGGCTTAAACTAAATCAAATGTATTGGCTGATTGGCGTAAATCTAAGTTATCCTTAGATAACAAGGTTTTGCAGTATAAGTATAAGACTTAAGCCCATTTGGACCTATGGTATTGAAATGTAGGGTACTTCTAGCAAATCTAACAAAGATATCCTCCAGAGGTTCTAGAATAAAGTGTTGCGAGTCATCTTCAATGACACATATTAGGTCTCCATCAAACTAATTCAGCGCGATATCCCCTTAGAACCCATAACGAGTATGGTTCGAAGTGTTAGTGCAAAATACTCTGAAAAACAACAGTCTAACACTAACAAATGCATTCCAATGCATTCGCCAAAGAGTTAACTGTACGCGATGACAGTGAGTGCGTAGGCTCAAGCATAAACTAACATACGAATTGATTAACATATTCATAGAGTGAGATATGATAAGTTAGGACAGAGTTTAGAGTACCTTAGAATAGTATCTAGAATAAGATTTAGATTATAAGTGTGTACAGCAGATCAGTTACTCAAGCAATCTTCTACCTGTTAGTAGATTTATATTGCATAACAGAAATCATATTATAATACTTATTGCCCACGGGCAGATTGTTAAAGTTCCAAGAGATTAATACAAAAAAATATATCAATTAATGTATTAATGAGATTTTAAAGAAAACAGAACATTGAGCTTGAAGATGAAGTGGAAGTAGTAGAATTTTGATTCAATATTTATATTCTATATAATTAGACCCTCAAATAAAGATAGTTCCGCAATAAAATACTTCGATTTGGTATCACTTAATATTAGTTAAACTATTGTTAATAAAATATGTAAAATAGTTCATCCAAAATACATCACGAAATATCTCAACCGGATATGTTTAGAGATGTAGAGAAACAGCAGGAGCGACTGTTAAAAACGCCACCAATAAAGTTTGTCTAAAGTTAAAAACTCTGAAATATCGATGAAACGTTCCAAATATCGATGAATATAAAACAGGGAAAAACGTTTTAAATACAAATACGGCCATTTTCGAAATAGAAAAGTGGCGATTTATTTTTGAATATGTCATGTGGAACATATAAAACGCGGAAAAGGAGGGTGGTAGAAATTTCGATATATTATCAGGGTTTCTCAGATTACCGATGTATTCCAAACACGAAAAACTAATAAATAATAAGCTTTAGAGTTGTACTGCTGCCATTTTTATGCTTCAACTAATATTAACTTTGCTAATAAAGGAAATAGTAATGATGGTAATAAAAACTGACTTGGAACGACTTTATCATCATTATAGCTATATTAAATTCTCTCGGAAACTCCTACTATTTATAGTCAGGTTCCTCTAGTTGTTAGAAGTAGAAACTAATTCTCCAATAAAGAAACTTTTATTACATCATTTATACTGCAAACTACTGTTTACAGGATATATTTCTTTGATCAAAATATACTAAGACTTTTGAAATAATTCATAAAGGGTTTATTTACTCAAATCTATTGTAAAATTACCATTCTTCAAATGATTTAAAGTATTCTTCTATTCTATTTTAACCTCTTCAATCGATATGCATGGAATTTTTGATGAAAAAATAAAACAATACGTTACGCAAAGGATTCGTTACCGAAGTTAGTGAAAAATTTACTGTTATCGAACTATAATTCCGACTTTTTGAAGCAGTCACATTCATACCAAAAAAACTACTTACTAGTAGTTATATTAACATCTCATTTTAATATGCCTCAACAGAACCAAACTTTAATTCTGGAATAGTAAAATAGTAAACTGAAAGCAAATTACTAGTAACACAGTTTTCTGACTAGTTACCATTTAAAAGTGCTAATAAGTTAATAAATAAAAAATAAGAATTAACAAGCAATATTTACTAAAATGAAACGTTGCTCATATACAAACCACATCCATACAATCCATACAATCGCGATATCGATCATCGGTTTCTAAATCGGTAAATAAATTGAATCAGTTTTGAGGCAATGAAGATTATCTTGAGGCCAAAGCACCCGACACTTTTTTCATTATCAAATTATTTCGCCTTAAAATATTTCTGCCAAGCATTTATATCTCTCAGTAATGGCCTAAAAGGACCAATATTTATCACCACCAAGCAGTATTGCTTGCATTACTAAAGAAGCTGATATTGATGTTTTCAGACCTACCGGAATGTTATAATTATCATACACATCATTCCAAGGGCCCAAACAATTCCCTATGCGCCATTCTGACTGATCTCTTTGAACATATTCCGTAGTGATACTTTTTAACATAACCTGCTGGAATGTCTAAAGAACCATCGTATATCAAAATCCACAGCTATCAAACTAAAAAGCATAATAGCCTTGCCATGTACTGTCGATAGTTAGAATCACCTCAGCTTAGAAAAATATTCCTATGGAGGATATAACGGTCAATCAGACATATAATTCCATAGTCTTAAAAAATCCCAATGAAAGCTAGTCATACCAGACTGCAACACCATTGACTAAAGTATACCTTGTTGCATAATGGAAACACTGCTTCTTTATAAATAACACTTATGCATTGCCCAGTTTACATGCCAGGTCTTGTAGGTTATATTTCATTATATTATGCACTTTTTTCTCCAATGGTTAAATAAGCAATCAGTGAAACGTGTGATCTTTTAGGCTTCAAATTCGTTGGTTTTTCGGTTAACAGGGACATCACTAAGGCACAAAGTTGAATTGTTTAACATTTCACGACCGTCTTTATCGACGGTAACATCAATATACATAAAACATGGCAAAGCATCGTCAGCAATATCCAAATTTAACTGACAGAGACCGACGGATATTAAATAGGATTGTGGCCACACAACATAAAACTATCTCGGCAAAAATAATAGCAAAACTCAACACTCGAAAAAGTTTTCACAAAAACCGTACAACGGGAGCTCCACAAATATAGTATGAAAACGGCTTTTATAACGGAAGCCGGCGCTAAGCTTCAAAAGAAGTGGTGCAACAATCATCAAACCTGAACACCTAGTAATTATAGATATGTGTTACGGTCCGATGAATTATCCATTATATTGTATCATATAAACGACCTAGTTTATGTAGAGGGAAATTTAAAAGTAACATATGATCTGGCGCTCTTCTTCTTACATATTATGTTATTGAAGTCCTCCCATTCACATCACTGACTACTACGAATGAATATATCGACAGTCTCAATGATGAAGTTCTTACAATTACTAGCATATTACTTACTTTTAAAGCAGAGAATGAAGAGTAGATCTCCATCTCCACCGTCATTGAAGCAATAGGTGGATGTTTTGGTTTGGCCTAAACTGTTCAGGAACTCTACAGATCTATTTCATCCACAATTGCATTATTTATATCATATTATTTAATTCATCCCCTGTATATTAGTATAAAACTAGATCGACAACATGGTCTCTATCACAACAGATTTAAATAAGTTACCATAATTAAATTAGATAAAATGTTTATAAATATATTAATATTTCTTCATTTAAGTTGAAATACATCAAATATTTATTTGTTCAAAATGAAATAAAACCCAGAAAACACGTTTTGTATCAATAATAACTTAGGTGCTGTGTTATACCAAGAGTTTTCTATTGAAACGAATTTGACTGAAACTTTTGTGCCGTTTTCCTCTTATTTCAAACGAACCTTCATTTTTCTTAGACCAATACTGCATTTAGAATAGGGTGTGTTCCGTAGTGTATCGACAGAGACGTTTAAAATTCACTCACGTAGACGATGCCCATTTGACTAGCCATCACATTTGTTATTCGTTGTTTTCTCGTCTATCGTTTGCATATTTTACCTTCAATTGAGTCGGGACAATGGGGAAACATATTTTACTACGCCCCGGAATAATGATACAATTACAGTTCTCTATTTCGTATATTTTTATCTATATTGGTTTTATTTTTTTTACTATTATTTGTCCTATTTTATAAAATTACCATAGTCTATTTCTAGGAATTTTTTTTTCAGATATTTTTTTAAAAATTTTTTCCAGAATAAATCCAGATATGAGATTTCACATCACAACTAACCAGTTGATGGATAGACTCCCACTAATGCACTCCAAGTAAGTTTCATACTAGTGCAAAAATTATTTGTCTCTTCAACCTCCACATAAGTCTACTGTTATCGAGTAACTATGGTAACTCGACGTATTTATATTCAGGCAATCTTGCTTTATGTTTTTTTCGCAAAAGGTTTAATTAATTTTTTTACTGTTGCTATGGTTGGTACGAATCTAATATGAATCTTCTCATTTCTAACAAAGCATGAGATGTTGACAATGTTACGAAGAAGTTTCTTTTGATAATTTTGGATCAAATTGATGTTGGATTTCTTTATGCAACACCTTTAACATAAAAAAACACATAAACCTTTTTTTAATTAATTAATTAATTCGTATATAGTTCTGCCTGTTTTTTCTTAACATGCTCTTTCTGCTTGAGCGTGACCTAGGAAAAATTAGGGCAGTATTACATTTCAAACGTTTTGACACAGGAAATTAAATACAATTTGTATCAACGTATTTTTCCAATATAATTGTTACTAAAACATATTTGCTCACTTGTACCAAATTTAATTATTATAAAGTTACGAAAAACTACTAGAACTTCTAATTCAATTTTGATATTATTTCAAAACATTTTCAAATATTTGAAGCAAAATTAGAAATTTTTGAAAGCATAAAGAGCTGGACACGATATTACACTCTATATTTATGCAACAAAAAGCATTCGAGTGCGACATTATAGAGAACTAAAAAATGTTTAATGATAAGATATGTGAACCCAATTGCTTTCACCACTAATATTATTATGTTAACAAAGACATTCTTAAAAGTCCAAGAGATAATAATAACTACTATACAGAGATTGTTGTGGGTCTTCCAAAAAGCAGCTACAATGTTGGCACATGGACCTATTTCCACAACATATGGACATTGTAAAATTTTTGGAATAAGCAAGTCGGATAAAGTTAATTCGTTTTAGGAAACATACGTATCTGGCTCGAGATGTTATCATACAAGAGGATGATTTTGCACTGTTACTCAGTGCTGCTCATCTATTTGATGTATTGATATGTATAGCTCTCCTGGACTAAAACATGATATTTTTCATTTAAAATTTTCAAAATTGATTCATGTTTTATTGTCATTTAAAAAATGACGTACCATACAAAAATCTATTTTTGCCTAGCATGTAATGAAAACGCGATGCTGAAAATATTCGAAATATTAGTTTCACTCAGTTCATCAAATGCAAAAGTCCGGTAGTTTATTAATTACTGAGCTGCCAGATAGGTTCTTGATAGTTTGAGTTGAGTTTTCATCCAATAAATCTTACAAATTGTCTTGGAACTTTTTTGGTCCTACATGATGGTTTTTATAATTGACATTAAAATTACCAGTTTTAAATCGTTGAAAACAAAACCTGAAAAATGTAACATAATATAACAGCTTACCAAAAGTTCCCAAGTGTTTGACGTTGTCTTTAAAATCAAAAAACAAAAATAACGAATATCGAGAATGCAATTCTGAGCATCCCATAAATAGCGTGTGTATACGCTGAATAATTTAATAATACTAAATCGAAAAAACATTTTGTACAAAAATGTCAAAGACATCAAATTTAATATTTACCAGGTGTAGAGGAAATTCATTACCGGGTTTTCTAACAGATGTCACTAGAATTCAGAGCAACGGTACGATTTGACACATAGGTCATTTTATACTACTGATATCAAGCTTCAAAACTGTGCATGTTATATTATGCGAAAGTAACACCGTCATCTCACTTTTTTAAAAATCTTAAGTTTCGTCCCTGAAAACGAACATTTGCGGCACGCCTTACTTTTCTTATTTAATCAAAAGAAAAAAGCTACTGAAAGTCATCGTTTGGTGATAGAGACTAATGGAGCATGCTCTAAATTTGAAAATTCAAAAATGGTGATTTCAATGTGCGAAAATTTTCTGGTAGACCGAAAAAGTTTGAAGATGCTAAACTGCAAGAGTAATTGTATCGAGACCCAGTCCAAAGTCAAAAACAATTTTGCAGAAACGTTAAATGTGGCCAACTTTCAAGGTACGATTAGCAACCGATTACGACTAATGGGGAAAATCCAAAAGATGGGAAGTTAGGTGCCACATCAACTGAATAGGAAATCAAAATATAGTCTGTGAAATGCTGATTCAAAGGTATGATCGGAGTTATTTCTGCATCTAATAGTGACGGACCGCTAGTGTAAAAATCATTGTTATCACCTGGAGAAGCCGGCCGATTGATTCCAAAGACAAATAATTGTAAAATTGTATATTGTGCAATTTGGTAGCAAAACAATGATATGTGTTTGGTGGGACCAAAGTAACGTAGCGTATTACTAACTATTAAAACCTGGAGAAACAGTTAGTAGTGTTCGCTATATACAACAAATGATCAATTTAAACTGAAAACATGGTAAAGTGATTTTATAACACGATAATGCACCATAATGTCTCATAAAGTAAAACTGGTCAAGGAAGCGTTGGCGTTTAAACTCTTGGATGGAACATCATCGCAGCCGTTGTACTCTCCAAAGCCAGTCGCGTTCGACTATCAATTTGTCGCAACCGTGGGACACGCGGTTGCAGAGCACCACTTCGCCACTCAGAGATGGTAGAAAATGGCCCGATAAATGGTTTTGCTCAAAGGACAAACGGTTTTTGGGATGGCATTCGTAAATATTCTGATAGATGGGTAAGATGTATAGAATCAAATGACCCATACTTTGAATAAATACATTTCTGCATGTTCTTGTAAATTATGTAGCTTTGGTCGAAAAAAAACTTTAATGACTTTACGGTACACCTTGTATATTGGGTTGGTTAGCATTTGTTTAAGTTAATATTTGCCATTATCACCAATAGATACCACTAATCAACACACACACATATATATATATATATATATATATATATATATATATATATATATATATATATATATATATATATATATATAAAATATAAGGACAATATAACCGAATGTAATAAAAAGATGAATTTCTCTTAGGAACAATAGTTACGTAATGCTTTGATAGTCTCATGTATTCTTACATTTCTCACTGGTGTAATAATATAAAGGAAACAAAGTAGATCTGCAAAGTATTAGATTAAAAACTGCGAATAGGAACGTTATTTCCCCTTTTAGAGAAAGCAGGAGAACGGTACAAAAAGCAGGCCATTAAAATCGACTGGCGATATAATCTTGTTTCGCCAATATAACTTCTTAAAATATTTCCCATTTCATGTTATGAATTTAATATTATATTATCGATATTACTTCTATATTTCTTTTTAATATATTTAGCAAACAACTTTGTATGGGGATAATATTTAAAAATATACACGCTTCTAGTATTATTAGATATACTGAATTAATTTATATTTTTTATTTACATTATATAACGATATTTTAATATGCATCCACAGAAAATATTTCAATGAAATAATGCCCTTTGTTTCCTCTGACATTAGGACAACTCTTAGTTTACACGGGAATACTTAACTGATTATATACCAAAACATGCTCCTTTGATTGAAAGAAATGGTAGTCAAATAGGACCCAACTTCAAAAATATTCTCTTGAGGTCTTTCATCAGGCTTTTATGATCACGCTTTTTTGCTAAGTTCAATTCCGAATATCAAGTTACTAATTGTAGCGTTATGCAGCCACCCTCTAGTTAGTTACTAAGACTTTGTCATCAAGTATCCATTTAGTTTTCTACCAAATGCAAAAAGCACCCAGCGTCCCGTAAATGGGGTACCTCTCTTTTGGCATCCTATCCTACCTAGTATGTGAAGCTTCCGGTACTAACTTTATAAACTTTCGATATCTCTACACTATGTTTTATCACTAAAACACCTGCAAAATTTGATTTTTGATTGACTTTTTGTCAATGATATTTAAGGTAAATAAAATATCTCAGTAGTTTCCAGAATTATGTTTTCTCTGCACTGGTAAAGAATACTTCCTGGCCTATCCCAACATGAATATAAAGTAATTTTGTGCCAAAACGGAAGAAGCGCCTACGTAGGTACGAAGAAACTTTGAGAGAGGCGAAAATACATAAAAGATATCCGCCACGCTGATCGTCCATCTAGTTCTCACATGGAGAAACTTCACCATGATTACATTACATGTCTGTCTCTATACGATAGATATACAATATTAATCGCTTATTAGAACGTAACCCAGAAAACTGGATCTGTCTTAAGCTCATCTGCTTGCAGTTCAGATTTGACACCTAGGGGCTTTATCCTAATCACCAGGATTAAGTAAATCCTCAAGGGATGCCATATGGAGACGTTACATGATGTAAAATTGATTTTTATGCACTACCTACCTTCCACTACCTTCCAGGAGGCCTTCCAGAATTTATACAGACCAACAGTAATTCCAATCCGGAGTGAAAATTTAATAAAAATGAAAAAGATTTTTAACAAAATGTTGTAAATAATAAACAATGTAAATATAACAATAAGCAAACAAGCCGGAATGATTTCGCAAAGAATTAAATAATTGAATGCAAATATATAGACTTTGAATTTTAATAAGGCATATTATTCTGACACACTCTCAACTATACAATCTCTTTTAATTCATACGCCCTTTCCATATTTCTAGACTTTCTTTTTTCTCTAGAGTGGGAGCTAGTAGTGTTTTACCTAGCATGATATATCCTCAAGGGAGTTCAGAAAGCTCAGTCCAAAACTCGTCCTTATAGCGATAAACCCCATGGGTAATTCACCACCAGCTGATATATCGTCTCTTGAAGATTTTTCACAGCAGTATCTCCTTTGCACCTTAAAATAGGCCTTATATTAACATCCAGAATGGAATATTTCCATTCTAGTTCAATTATATGTATGTGACTTCAGAAATATTAAAAACGTGAGTTCCTACTGACCAGATATGCTAGTTATTTGAAGTTTCCTCCTCAAACGGATCTTTTCCTTGTAGAAAAATATTGTGAACAGAAAACCCAGCCCTCCCTTCTTCTTTCATAGCCAAAATTAACATTACCTTATGGATCCCCACAACACCGAAAATAAACCTCTCTCTAAGACGCTCTCCTAGAGAGCAACACAACAACTCCCAAACTAGAGAATTTTCAGTATCTACGAAGAGAAATATCCTGATGCACTATAATTTTCACAAATAGGTATAAAAAAGGAAAACTAATTTAGCATAAAACAAGTCACAAAAATCCTAACAGCAGCTACTTAACTTAGCCAGAACAAGTCCTTTGTGATCGCAACAAACTTAATAACCTCAATACAAAAAACTAAGTTCATATGGCCCCATCGCCCTTTAGGCATATCCATCATAGAAATACTATAGACAGCTGTTGAACAGTACAAATCAATCTCCATCTTACAGCTTCCCTCTCACACATGAATCCAGGGCAAAGAACGAACGAAATTTCTTGCTAGCCTGAAAACTTGCCCCTACAAAGTATGTGTTAATCAAATATCGAGATATCCATCTAATCAATATCTGTCAAAAACTAGACCAACTGAACTTGGAACAGCAATATGAAAACAAATTGTGAAAAAAACAAAATACAAAGAAGAATTACTAGGGATGCTCCTACAATTAGCAGATATCTCTAGCAAAATAAAACTGGTTAAAGTTAAGGTGAAACACCTGTTTGTGCAGAATGCCAAACAAGATGAAGTACCATGCAATAGTGACCCATAATGTAATTTAACTCACCTCTAGTGCTTATTTTATTATTTATATGGCATTGGTAATCCTAGATATAGATCATTAATGATATGTTTGAAAAATTGCTGCTAAAAAGTTTAAAACCAAATATAGAATATAGACAACCCAAAACCTGCCAATCAGTTTGGTTTTATGAAAAACCATTGAACAACCTAGATGATTATCAAAGCCACAACTAAACTGCTATACCCATACGTCTCAGCCAGAATGTTTAGTGACAAACAGGAATAAAAGAACATTAAGCAGGTGTACGGGAGAAACGTGTATTGGTTTATTTCTTTACCACAAATGGAGAATATAATGGTTACATTTTCTGGTGATGCTGTGATAATTGCCATTGGAGACAACAATGAAAAAGCAACCACAGAATTTTAACAGGTAAGTCATAGTATAAATAACTGTACTCGGACATAAAAGTTAATAATCTAAATAGAGAGTTAAGAAATAAAGATAAAAATAAATAAGAGTTAATGCAAGCAAATCGGTACATAATAAATTTTCATATAATCAAAATGCACATACAACAATAATAATGAATAACACTATCATTTCATACAGAAACAGCGCTCTTGGAATGAACCTCGATGCAAAACTACATCGCAAAGAACACATTAAGAAGAACATAAGTGAATTTAGTTATTAAAACATGTATTGATTGATTGAAAAATATCTCAATTATCCGTACGTAAACCGTTATACCCATATACGCAAACTCTTAAACCAATATGAACCTATAGAATCCAATTACATTGATACGAAAAGAAATACAAATAGAATACACGTTTTCAGTCGAAGTCCAAAAAAAAACAGAGATGCCGTAGATGTGCCTACATACCATTAATTACATCGATAACTTCAGATATAGTTTATATATTTTTTTTACTATTTTAAAATACCTTTTACAAACGAGGATTTATCTGGACTGTACAAACAGTTTAACGTAGGCTCCGAACCACGGTCCTCGACATTACACCTGCCGACTGGCCAGCGACCAACTTAGAGACCATCCTAAAACACATTCGATTTTACCCAACCTGGTTATTGGCGTGACTAGGATAATTATTCCTTGTCAGATTTTCCACTGTTGCCTATAAAGACATTTACATTTACACTCACAAACATAAAGTACATCCATGACCCAGCAGGATTAGGACGTGCGACTATCCAACAGTAAGAGGACCGTCGTGTCGCCTTCATCACCGCGCCAACGAAGCCGACAGATATCGCCTTATTAACCCCGTATAGTCATATTAACAATGTATAGCATTTATAGCTCTTGGCTAACAATCGAGAAAGGCACAGATTCAGTGAAGTGTGTTTAACAGAAAAAATTCAGCAGCAGTCAAAGTATGGACCGATGGGTTCTCAGAGATACCTAATTTTTAAATTAGACTAAAAACAAGGTTAGGCAACAACTACTCCAGTAACAATTTATTAATTTAAAAAATGTATCGTCAATAAAATGTTTACAAAAAAATTCGAGAAACCTTTGGGCCAATCCCAATATTTATTATGGCTACCCTCAATTTTTCTCAATTCAATTTCCTGGAGATTTCAAAATAATTCCGAACATTTTCCGATTATTAAATTACGCTTGGTTTGGTAATCTCAAAGAATTACCGCTCCAATACAAAACAATAATCATATTTACCGTTTCCACATAATTAAAATTAAATCCCAACCTAAAGAAGCAAATACCATGTAGAAAAAGAGAATGATATTAATCAAAGTTTGCGTAACTTTTTTTCTGAAACATATTTCTCTCGGAGTCTATTCCGGTTGGCTTTTAGAATGATCAGGATTTTTTCGTGACGGAGGAAGGACGTGGAGGGTGGTTGACTCCCCACTGTGGCGGAATGTTGACTTTGGGTCTTTTATGTCCTCTTTTGGTCTCCTCTATTTATTTTCTTTGTTTGAATTTCTTAAACAGTGTTTTGGTAGGAAATCAATTTCAATTTATTTTCGGGTTTTATTTTTCAATATTGGGAAAAAGGAAAAGGATGCGCAGGATATTTGAAAAGTTTCTATAATCAATTTCTATTATGGGTTATAGAATGATTGAGATCAGTAATTAGAAAGTTAGTAATAATGACAATTAGAAATTAATAAGACAAAAATCAGTCAGATTATATATATATTATTTAATATCCAAAATTATTATTCGGATAGAGCTTACAGTATCAGATCAAACCAAACATTTTCGTTTTCATTTCATTATTATGTCAAATGGCTATAACTTATTAAAAACCTGAATGAATACATTATTCAAAATACTGTTTATAGCCTAGAAGTTATAATATAACTGCCTATCTTTTAGCTTATGAAAGGCACACCAAAACAAATGAACTGTAAAATAATTTCAAAGTAGGGAAACATCTTCTGGCATCAATTTAAGAAAAAGTGAAAGTCAGAAGGTGCTAGATTCGAACCATAAGGTGAATGTTATAATAGTTCCCATTTGATATGTTAGAAATAGTTTTTAAGTGGTCAGGAAATATTCTATCGAGCATTAGTATAATTGAAAAATAATATCACATATTTAGTCGGCTAATTAGATGCTTTTTTAACATTTTGAATGTTTGCTTCACGAGAATGACTTATGATCCATAACATTGCTAATTAATTTTCCTTTGATTTTACATTTTTATCCCATCAGATGCAGAGCATTACGTTGGCAATATGAGTATTATTCTTACCAGGTTAGTTGTCCAAGCCTTTTTTATTTCATACTAGCATAGTATGACTTAGTTACCAGTAGAAATACGATAGAAAATTAAATATGTTGCTAGTGAGTCAGAAACATTTGACATGTAAAATTAATGGTCAATATTTAGTATATGGTAAATGTTCATCCAATAATGCCACTTCTTCATATTTACATTTTAATAACCCCTTCAGAGAGAATTACAATCGTTATCAATCTCCCAAGATGGTTTAAAATAGAATACGTGTTATTCCTCATAAAATTTCATAAGAATATATGTGGCACAATGCAGTTTTTCCATACACAAAAGATCTTTAAAAAATCTTAATACAATACTTACTATGAGATATAGATATCACTCTTTCCTGTATATTATATGATATTGAACCTATTAAATTAAAATACTTATACTGCAAATATATTATTATAGTTATAGTAACATATATGGTCAAACAAGTATTCCTATACATTTTTAATATAATATCTAGTGATTGAGGGCTAAGATTTAAAATAATCTTAATATTACACTTCATATTTTATATATGTTGAGCAAATATGCTTTGCAGAATCGTTGTTCTTAAACTAAACCATATACCTAGCGACTCTCAGTCCCTATACATCGTCACACTCATATAGTATCTGTTATAATTATTTCTCCTTATTTTCATACACTGCGTGGTATTTATTATTTCATTTATTTCTATTATCTTAATCGTAAAGTTTAACAAAACTTTTACTTGAAACTATATTCATTTAACGGGAAGATGTGTATTATTCAACCGACAGTCCAGACAAAACTGTTGGGTTAATCATATTCCAATGTAAACGAGATTCTAATGATTTAAACACATCACTTATCACAGATACCAGATCAACGCTCCAGTATTAACCCAACTTTATTCCCTCCTAATAAAATGACCAAAAGGATATACGTCCTCGTTATTCCATCAGGATAGATTGCAGTCATATTAGAAGTATTTTTGAGTATGAATGTACTGCCTCAGTATTTACCTTTGAGGATCTACTGAATTGCACTGCTATACCCAAATATCTAGGCTTTACTATGTATATGGAATAGTTTTCCAAGTTTTGATGAATTCCAATAATCTACCACGTAGCAACTGGATTTTGACTGATACTTAAGATTCTTAGACTGTACCACGATACCAAGAATGCACAGAGAATGTAGATTTTCAAAGTCCGGATGTTTCCTAATTCTAATGGTATGTAAGGATTTTGAGCATCTTCAATCCTTTGCCATAAGTTCCCCTTACAGCTTTAAATGCAATGATTTTGTCCGAACTGCAATTAACTTCTAATATATGCGAAACGATTGCCAAACCTGCATCAACTTGTCTTTGATAAGTAATGATTTTTTTGATGATTCAAGTAATAACAACCTTATGATCTCAACTAAATCCTACCGAATGTCCCAGTTACGAAATGTGAAAAGCCTTTACTTTAGTGCAAAAATGTTTAAGGGGAGGAAATAACGGCTTATTAGAACAATATCTTAGGTAACACATGTCGGTTCAAACCCAATGTAAGTTAGACCCCCAAATATAAACACACCACTCGTTACCTTAATATAATCACTAGCAATTTAAGACCATAATATTCTTTAATTAAGCAGATTGCCACTGTTAATGGTCACCTAACATAAGTATGTCGACAGCGAGAAGAATAACAATATATTCATTTCGATATTTAAAAA
Source organism: Rhynchophorus ferrugineus (assembly GCF_030347505.1). Classification (NCBI taxonomy): domain Eukaryota; kingdom Metazoa; phylum Arthropoda; class Insecta; order Coleoptera; family Curculionidae; genus Rhynchophorus; species Rhynchophorus ferrugineus. The sequence continues at coordinate 52,330,784 of NW_027472581.1, read as the reverse complement.
AATGGATATAGCGGCAAGCAAAAAATCTGGATCGCAAGTCACACAAAATTCACTCAATGTCCGGAGAGGAGAAATGTCAAAACAAAAGTTGGACCCTGTATCGAACTTTTTCAGCTCGAATCCTACTTTTCCACGGAAAACTGATCTGATGACCAGGGGGCAAAATCCCAAAAAAAAATTCGATACTCTCTCTTAAAAAACCTAGATTATCAATTTCGACGTTTCATTTTACAACAAAAAGATATCGAAAATTATCGACATATATTTTATATCTTTCGCATATAATTTGGATATGTCGATATTTTTCATTCCTAAACTCTGTTTTTTTGGAGACTATTTACTCACAATAACGCATTGTTGTTTTTTTTTTAACTTATTTGTTCTTCAATTGTGAAAATAAGAGTATAAGCAATTGCCTTTTTGCTTACCATTTTATCTTTGGTGGTCTTACACTTGTGTTGGACAGTCAAATTCTATTAAAGACAAAATAAGAGTTGTTCTGTAACTCGACATATTTATATGAAGAAGTTAGACAGGTTTGGCATTTCTAATTTCTTGATTAACCTTTATAATATAATAGATTAACATATTTAATATTTTATAAACAACTAGCTGACCCGACAGACTTCGTCCTGTCAAAAAGATTTGTAATGTGGCAGTTTTTGTGCCTACGTTTGCTATAAATGATAACATATCGACAAAAGCAAACTCTGTAGATTAGGTAACAGACAACTTTTTTTTTTAATTTGATATGACTTGAAGTCAAATCCTTTTAAGCCGTACGAATTGTTCTATTTATTTAAAATTTGGATATTAAAAATAATAAAAAAACACTGTTGGTAACGCGATTTTGGTTTGACTGATGTAATGACGTGGAAACTGATGCATTTTATCTCGCGTGCCGAAACTAATACAAAAGAAATGCGAGTTTCGGAACGCGACATTAAACTCCTCCAACTATGTATTCTGTGCTCCAACGCACACACGCACATTGTTTTGATAGATATGATCTTTGACATTAGGAACACACCTACATTGCTTAGACAACAGTGAGTGCTTGTAATTTAATATGAACTTTATACCATAGCAATAAAGCTCAAATTGACTATGTTTTAGTTACAAATAATTTGTATGGGAAAAAGAAAAGGGCTATTTTTAGGGTTTTTCCAGCAATAATTCTAATTTTTCTCGCCGTAAAAACCATCCTTGAACTTCAACGAACATTTTAAAAAAAGATTTGGCCAAATTGGTCCAGGCGTTGTTGAATTATGCGCTTACCAACACATTTTGCGATTCATTTTTATATATAAGATAACGAAATACCGCAATATACTTGATTCTAATCATTGCGCCAATTTGAGACTATATGTTGATTTTTATTTTAAACTGAAAAACGCATAGTATTACTTTTAATTATAATTTAAGACCAAATTGGCATACAATTCATAAACCAATTTGTAAATATTGACGTAGAAAACAAACCACATTAGACGGATTTATTAAATATTGATTCTGTTCAAAACATGTCCCATCATTTGTGCACTTAAACATTATGGCTCGGAGGAAATTCTAGTCACGGATCTGATATAAGTTATATTTGAGGACCTCAAACAGCCATTTAAAGTAGTCGGTCGCAACGTTCGTCGTCCAATTGTAAGAGCGACTTAAAAGTTGGCATAGTGCTAGTCACGGCCGTTCTCGGCAAAAAACCAACCGACTTTTTATTGCCGACCGAGTTTTAGATTAGTTTTCGGAACGGTGACTGTGGAACGCCCATAAATTTGCGACGACCCGGAAAGAATAGAAATTAAATTTCAGTTTGGAGTGTTAAAATGAGACGTTTGTCGAATTTTTCTCGTAGTTTGAAGACTGTTTCTAATTTCGTTTATAATTCGCAAGGAATAGTTGGTACACATCGCTTCTAAGCATCCCACTTCACATGTATTAACTTTATTTTGTCTTCGTGTTCAATCACTTACCGTATTCCAATACAGTTTTTTATATGTTTATATGATTTTTATACGAGATCTGTGAATTGCCTCAATTTTAAGAAAAATCAAATTGGATTGCACCACACCAGAAAAATTTCGAATTTTAAAACAATCTGTAATAGTCTCTGAAAGTAGTAATTGTACAGAATGGAAATTCTGTCACGGCCAACAGAAGCGATGATATTACCAAAAGTGTATGGCTTAAAAATTGGTTTTAAAGGAGTATTTGGTGGTTTTATTATGAAACATCGGTACAATGTATTTTATTCAAAATAATGTCCGAGGATAGCAACTACTTTTTTGAGGCAATTTATATGGAAAAAATGATGCATCTTTTGAGACTATCCAAGAGTCGATCCAATTTTTGGCATCTTCATAAAAAATGAAGCGCTGTTCTAGCAAGTCACGAATAATATGTCGGAACAAGTTGTAATGAGAAGCAGGAAAGTCTGAAGAATACGGTGCCAATTTCTCATTAATAATTAATATGTTCAAATATGTTTTCACCGATCTTGCAACATGTGGTTGAGAGTTGTCATGCTGAAGAATAACATTGTTGTGTTTTTGCAGCACATTACGTATGTTCCAGCCTCTTTTAACACAGCGCTCAACTCAAATGCATTAAACAAATGTATTGCAATTCTAGTCGCTATCCCCATCATCATCGAAAAATGTCTTTACTTTATCGTCTTTAAATTTAGTTGGCTGTCAAGACTGGTGTCAAAATCACCACTTTAAACGTCAAAAATAGTATTCACATGTCAATAGTTCTAAATCGATGAAAAATATATAACCGTGCTATAAGCTTCACACAACAATGGACCTTCAGCCGAATTTTTCTTCAAATTTAAGTAAAAGTAAACCTTCCCACAAATTCGAATAGACAGTAACTCACTATTCAGGAGTCATCGCCAATTTTTGTTCACTAGTTACAGAATGTCTATTATAAACCAGTTGGCATTGTCACTAGGACAGTGGCTTGGGTAATTCTAACTTGTTCTCTCCATTTTGCTTCCAATTTGTGCAATTTTGTTCCAGCAACAAATAACTTTTTTGGTCACTACGTAACATTTAATTTCATCATATTAGAGTAATAACCCTAAAATATCCATTCTGGAAATACCTTCTTTATCGAATGCTAATAAAACACACACACATGCTATTTATTGCTTTGAACAAACGAATGTGCGAATTAGATGGTAACTGACACAAATGGCGCAACTTGGCGCTCTTGCTTGTATAACGAGATCAGACAGATTACACATCAGAAATAAAATATTTTAACGTGTGGCATACCTGTGTGCTTCCTTGTGGTGACGATCCTACAGTTCCTTTAAAGGAATTCCGGATTTTATATGTATCTGAATGATTTGTTTCAACGATTTGTAGATTTTGTCTTGACTTGATTGGTTGCTATACCGAAAATTGATTTACTTAACCGAATATTTGTGAAGACTAATGTCTTCTAAGGCTGGAGCTGTTGGGAAGATTATATACTGTACGACCGAAGACTGCTGGTTAGACCCCGGACTACTAAAGACTAGTGTCAGCTAAGACTGGTTTGGTCATCGAAGACTGTCTTGTTAACCGAGGACTTCTTTTGACAGCCATCTGGTGCTGCTTAAACGATTATATTAAGTTTAATTTGTGATGACCTTGTCTCAGGTTTCTTCTATTAGTTTAGATGTTGAATCATATATACCTATATATTACTATAGTTTGTATTAATCATATATTACCTATAGTTTGTACTATGCTTTCAAATCGAACAGGAAACATAACTAAACTGCATCTTACTTAACTTCACTTAAGCGCAACAGATTTTCCCAAGGGTTAATAATTTAAACTTTGACGAATGAGTTTTATAATGAGTTTGATTCTTAAGTAACAAATTGAATAATAGCTAATATATTAATTTTTAATCATCTTTTAATTCAATGATTTAATCATCTCTTAATTCAGCACTAAACTACCTAACTAATCTGTAATATAATTTACAAAGAAAAATTAATGCCACTCGTATTAATAGAAATTATGTATTCGTTTTCTTGGCACTTGTAGATTTGTTCTGTATTATCATGAAAGCTACTTTGTATGTTTAATACAATAAATAGAAAATATGTTTTTAATTAGCTTAAACAAGTTTAAACACTAAATTTACATTTAAATAAATCTTATCATAACTGAAGACTAAACTCATTCTCGTCGAGCAGGTTCTGTGACCAACAGGAGGTTCTGCAAATCCACATAAAATTGGAAAATTTAGGTATGGATTATGAAATGGTATAGTAACTTGTAACATATGGTAACTAGCTATATAATCCATCTCTGATCACTAATATATTCCAGTGAAATCATTCTTAATATTATCTAAGATATCATAATATAATTCCTATAAATAACTTGGTTCCAAAACATTTTTGTAAAAATGGGATACCACTTGGCCAGCCAACTATTCTATTGACCAACAAAAATGACAATCATAATGAGCAATGTCTGGTGAAGTAGGATGTATCATTTAAATAGTCCCTCCTAGATCTTCGTAGATTAAATGATGTATTAAAGACGATTAGATTAAATTCAGACGGATTATTATCCCAATTTATGTATTTTCGATTTCAACTCTACATACAACATTTTGTGTTGTTAGTTTTTGTCTACTAATACAAATAACTTTTTAGATATGCAGTATTTAAGTTTCCAACAGCCGTCGGAGTACGTATCAGTTTTAAAAATTTAACATGAAAAATAGTGAAGATTAATGCAGCATTGGTTCCATGAGGCCCGAAAGTACAAAGCACCAGAAGGACTATGTATTTATTTCCCCATATTTCCGGAACAGTATTCCTACCAATCTTCTCATCGAAAAAAATGAAACATTCGCTACAATATATTATGATGTTACACCAACTATTGTAAAATCTTTAAAGTTAATTTTAGTTAATTATAACTTACAATGATTCCAAAAGAGGTTCAGCAGTTGATTTCTACTGAAATATTGATCAAAATTAACGTCAATGCATTACCTGAAACAAAAAAGAAATACTGTATTTACAACAAACTTGGTACGTATTCTTAAAAAAACAAGAGATGTATGCTTAGTTTGCAAAAATAACTTTATCCGAACTCACATTCCAAAAAACAATGGAGCTCAAGGTACAAACTCATTCCTCACGTGCGTTGATTATTATTCCGATATTGGAAAATGTTTACGGTTTTATGTATCACGACGCGCATATTTATAGCCCCATTGTTAATATCAATCGTGGCGGCAAGAGATTTTTCTTTTGCGTTTCTGGTTCGGCTGTTTTTTTATCGTTATTTAGTTCCTGGAATAATATCAAGAACAGTTCATTTTTCATATTGAGTTTTTTCTACCGGTATAAGGGTTGGATAGAGGGTGGTAACGGGCCGAGAGGAAAAAGTTCCTTGATTTAGTTTAGGCAAACTTTTCATATTTATATCAGCAGGGGAAAAGATATATTGGACTTTTTATAGTACAGTTTTATTCGACTGGTATGAATAATAATTCAGATAACGATATGTTTAACATTTTACCGTACACAAAAAAAAACCTCAACAAGTTTCTTGGTTCATTAAATATATAATACAAAAAATATATACAGAAAAAATATGTATACACTAAAATATGCGTTAAATAACTTATACCTCCTTAAACAAGTGTTTATTCAACCAGTGTTTTCAGTTCTCATGTGAATTCCTTCCACCAAAATAGTAGTGAGTGTTCGGACAATCAAACGCATCGACAGCCACAAATTCCGATCGACCGACAACACGAACATTCCTACAAACGTATCGAGATTATTTCAACTTAATGTTTGAGAACTGTAACTTTTTTCCTCATTCTTGAACTTTTTATGTTAAACAAAGTATTATCTAACAGCTGCACCGAATTATTACGTTGCGTAAATGAAATATTTTCGATAGAACAGGCGTTTAAAATAAATTGGGGCAAAAATTTAATGATTTGTTGTATTATTACTGGGCATTCATAACTAAAAAAAAGGATACAGCACCGAAGCAAAATGTCATCTAGCAAAGACTTAACAATGATTAAAGGTGACAGAGCTTTGGCATAATTATAGTTAGGAAGGGTTTCGATATAATGTTGCATTACACCGCTCACTTCTTATTTCATTCAAAATCTACCTGTTATTTGTCTTTTAGTTCTCTTCTCACGAATATTTTTTAATTTATTGCATCAATTACACGAATTTTAGACAATAAATAATCAATTAAGTATTAATTATCGTTGCTTTATGATATATATCATTATTTCAAAACACCACAATGTGCAAATCCAATGGCACTAGTTATGCAACTTCCGTAACGCCGTAGCGCTTTAATAACTGTTTTATAAAGCTGAAAACGAAATCGCCATTAATATTCTAATTAATGCGGTCTTTTACCATATAGCCATCAATTTTATTCACTTGATACGATAATTTTTAAAAAATTTAACTTTCATAATGTTATTACATTAACTTATCTTACTAATGGGTACTCATTTTTTAAATACTAATTAAGTATTATTTCATAATAATTAATCAGTTAATTTATCAATACTAGAGTTGGAAACTATCGACTCAAAATACTCCAAAGAGTCGATTGTCGCAAAACAATCGAAACAGTCAATAGCCAAAAAACTAGCGACTGAAAATAGTAACTACTATTTTCGTAGTAATTAATATTTTTAGTTCAATGCAGGGTTCCACTGTCTAGACATACGTGGTATTAGACGAAGAAGCCCGAATTCCTTGCAGGCAGGAAAGGACGGAGATAATTGCTTGGATCAGTTCATTTTTAATCAATGTAAACGGGCAATTGGCAGTGTTAATTAATATTACATTTTAGTGTTACTTTGAATTTATGAAAAATACATGGAGTAATTATCCCAAATACGTTTCAATCGTATTTAATTTAAATATTTTAAAAGTAATGAAGGCATAATATAATAAATATAATTGGTGGTTATATTTAATTCTAATGTGTTTATTTTTTCCAATTTAAGCGAAACGGAGATGTACATATTCCTTATCGTACTAATTTTAAAAAAGAAAAAGAAATAAATAATGACTGAATACTATACGTTGCAAAGAATAATTTCTTTTTAAATGAACTAGAATATTTTTTTGTGTTTTATGAATGTTCTGTGGATCTGTAAAAATGAATGGAATGTTAATTGCTATTTTTAAATAATATACTAAAATAAATACATACAAAAACTACGAACTAAATATGTACAATAACTATACAATAACTGTCAATATACAATAGCAATACTTAATAGAATTTATCCTTCGGAGTTAGTGTAGTGTGGTGTTAGTGCAAAAACAAAGTTAGTGTGAACATGTTAATATTATTATAAACAGGATGATTGAACCTAAAATGTTTTAAAGCGAAATCTTAAGTATTTTCAATATGTAGTAATTTAGAACTGTAGTCCTGAATAGTAATGTAATAGTCCTGAATGAACAAGTGACAAGGTTAAAAAATTTTGTATTATAACTAATATTGTTAGTGATATTTAATTGAAAATATTATTAATACCGCATAATCTCAGCATGAAAGCCATAACAAGATTTGGTTTGAAACATAAACGCCTAAGTGAGTATTAAAATGTACAGGATTGTAGAGAACAAAATTTATATCAATTGCATTTGATATATTAATTTGATAGAGTACGATTACTAATATGTGATTTATAAGTTAATACTTGATTCCTTTAGGAACTTTATGTTGATTCAGCTATATATATATATATATATATATATATATATATATATATATATATATATGTAAGTAGAGATAAGATTTGTCAGTGTGATATTCTAGTAATTATAACTCTATAATAGTGATGGCCTGTTTGAAAATATTGCTATAAATACTAAAATAAGTTTGTTCGTATACTTATCTATCTAATTTTTTTTTCATGATATTGTTAGAGTCTACGACCTGTGAGATTTGATGTACTGTAGACATGATGTGCCAAGGTCATTTAACAAAAACAAAGATTATTTGATTAGGATACGACAATGCATACAGTCGATGAACGGTTTCAACAACGAAAATATTGTTGAAGCGATCATTTTTATTGAAGCCTTAAAATAATATATGGTTTAAATAAAATTCATTAAATAGAAAACAAAAAACATTTAAAAGATATACTTCGTATATAATAATATTTTCTCCTGTACAGACTAGGCATCGAACAAATCCCGGAAAACACAATAAAAATTAAATTACCAAAATTAACAACAAATATGAAGAAGTAATATAATAGTGGTAAGCATTTTGAAGATTGAATCTTCTGGTGCTATAAATCTAACCATATATATTCGGTATGAAAACATAGTGTTTTAAATAAAAATGTTTAAGCTACCTCTAAATTAGTAGTACGACTATTCAGCCTTAACGACCTTTTATACCTCTAAGCCGTGTTATATTTCCATCGAATTAACAATGTTTTTTTTTATTTTATTCATACTACGTTAATGACAATTGGAGTAAATTAAGAGAAATCGATATGTATGCATCATTGAGCATTGAAGCCCGATTTTTTTGTATCTCGCATGCACATCGTGCAGCTGACCAATTTCCCTCGGTAATTTCAAAATTTATATATATATATATACATATACATATATATATATACATATATATATATATATATATATATATATATATATATATATATATATATATATATATATATATATATATATAACTAAACGTAAAAAGTGAGCCAGATTATTTCCGCTGCGTAAAATGTCCATATAATTCGCTGTTATTTATATTTGCGCGAAATTGAATTGAACAAATGTTCATATAACTGACTCTGTAAATATGGCAATTACTAGTAGAAACAATAATTGGATATATATCGGGATTTAGCGTGAACTTGATAAATATGATCTAGAATTCGCAATTACTATAGAAATCGGAATTGTGTAAAAAAATTAGAAGGGAATGGGAACATTATCAGCCTCTTTTGTCATATATAATATGGATAAAAATTGAAAGTTTTTATTGAAACTATTTCACTGTATGTGAGGATCAGATAAGTGATAAAAAGTAGCAATTCATACACCAAACTTTAGCGTATTATTAAGTGATTGCTGTACTATGATTATTTTTCATTTTAAAAATATAAATAATAAAAAATAATAAATATAAAAATATAAATAAAATATATATAAATCAAAATATTTTACATCATTGTTTAAAACTTATTCCCATCTTTCAGCCAACATGGCGATGTAAAAATATGACTACATTAGTTTAGCAAAGATCTAATCATTTATGCTTCTCCAAGAGTGAATGACTGGATGTACAGTAATGTGAATGACTGGATGTACAGTAATGTGAATGAGAGGATCGACTAAACACCACGATATATTTTAAGACTCCATATATAAACTCGAACATTTGTAGGAAATAATGTAAACCATATGTTACTTCATTGGACCATGCCACATCATCATATATCTGGTTCTATGATCGTTGCGCTGTTTCTTTTGCATCTTAGCGTTATAAAGCGTTTCGCAATTGCAGCTCCTCTATACCAGCTTTATAGAACTCTCACCTTGTCGAAACAACATTACGCAAGTGAGTAGTGTTTTCCGCTGTCACTTTTACGGCAGTAGTTTTGAATTAGTTTTTATTATATTTTGGCCCGTCAGCCTCAAATGGTTGTTAGAGCCTATTACAGCTATTATTAGATATTATAATTTACCATAATATTTGTCAATCCCCAGTAGTAGGTATTAGACAAAAATATAATGAAGGGTTTTGAAGAAGTAATTTCGTATTTTTGCACGCTTTTCCAAGCAAATTTATTAATTAAAATTTCAAAAACTAATCATTTATACATATACCGTTTGGACCAATAGCCTTTTGTCACTTATCCGGTAAAACCATGAATCCGCAACTTCACACCTTCCGAAATGTCTGGGTGAAAATCTGAACCAAATGATATTTAGAAGTTAGAGATCATAGGGTGGATGTTTCAAAACTTCCCAGGTAAGAATCACTAAGATATATGTGGTCTTGCGTTATAATTTGGAATACTACATTTGGAATTTAATCTGACCATTTCTTTCATCTGCTGCTTCAAATGTACTGGTTATTTGAAGGATTTGATGAACTTTTACTATCAACATTTCCGAAACAAAAACGAACAAGCCAAATCGGTCTCCTTATTTTCTACACATATTTAGCACGTCCAAATCAACCTCTAAAAGTTGATTCTGATAAAGATTGTGTCCTATAAGTTTGCACAAAAAAGCTTTCTGCAACACAATTTTAGCAATCATAACGCAACAAAAAACTATGTTTCTTTAAAATTGAAAAATCAATCTGCAACATAATAATTGTATATATAATATATTTAAACAAACAATTATATAATTTATTACAACATATATCAGATGAAATCAAAATAATAAAGCACATTAACCTGTTAATTTTAATTAGAAATGTAATAATATAACGATAGTACTTTTTCCAAAGTTATTTCAAATTACTAATTAATTAAAATTTGAAAAACAAAAGTAATGATTAACATTGATATATGTACTTTCGAAAAATAGGCACAATGTAGAATAAAAATAAGTTTGGTGAATTGATTGAGTCCTATACTAGAACGACACCCTTTTCTCCGAGATTAACCTTTGGAAATAAAAAAAAAGAAAAAGCTGTACCATAAATCAGGACCGAAAGTTTTCTCTCAATTCAGGCGTTATTTTTTTCTCGTTCTTATTGGGAAAAGAAGAACAAAAAAACTACTGTTGTGGTCACATTCTCGACAGTTTCGCCGCCAAAGGACAGAAAGAAATTTAATTTGTTCATCAGAGGACAAAAATAGAAATTCAATAATGTCAGACGAAGAAGTAGTAGAAAGTGAGCGATAGCTTACAGTATCCGATACTGATTAATATTAGCCTATTAACTTTTGAATATAGCGTTTTTGTAGTATATTTTACTAACAGTAATTAAGTAAACATAATAACATAAAGTAACAGTAAAGTAGAATGCTAAGTATAATTCTATCGGTTTCCCTTCATCATAATACGCCAAAAAATCATAGTTTGTACGTACATTGTGTATAGTTATACGTAATTGACGCTACAAGTAAACACTTGAATAGTAGGTTTTATTTTCTTCACCTTAAAAACTCGACATTTGTTTTTATCGTATCTATAACAAACTTTACAGAGATTTCCAAATTGAAAGGTAAAAAAAAATTATTTGAGGAAAGTATTGAGCCTAATTCATAAATTGTGATGCAGTAATTAATCAGTCAAGAAATATAATTCTCAATACATCTTAGAGGTATTGTCTGCAAAATCATCTACAAGACTTGTATACCTGTTGTACAAATAAACAAAAATAAACTTTTAAATGCCGAAACATTTTTCTGTTACTAGAACTATATTTGAACCAATCCTATTCCTCTCGAGAATTATCATATATAAAACAAAACTACTGCTACAAAACTACAGTATAAGAACTCACGTATTTCAAGCAATTTAGTTTACTTTTATGGCAAAATATTTTTATTACACTAAGACAAAAAGAACTAAGTGATCTTATTTCAGATATTAGTTCATACTTACTGAACTTGCTTGCATATTTCTAAACAATACGAGCTATCTTATACGAAGAAGGAAAGAAATTAGCCCTTAATTACTAACGAAAATCACTCATTAATTAAACGGACGTTTATAGGATTTATTTTATTTGTTGACTTTGTGCCTCAATGATAAAAGTAGAATGTAACTGGTAAGGACAAGTTAAATAAATATATATATTTAGTAGCGTGAGAAGGATTGTGTTATGAACACTTGAAACCAAATAAACCTATACCTAGGATCATTACGAACTACAATGCATAAACAGTAATGTATTTTAATAACTAAAAACATAAAAAATGTAAAGAGAGAGTTAAGAAACTCATATGCATTTAATGTGAGCATCTTGTTTAATAAATTGTTAAATTAAAATTTTGCATCATTGGCATTTATATTACACCCAGGCAATAAAGTCCTATTCCTCTTGAATATATCTGAAGTTTTATCAGGCACCACTAAAAATGCAGCACTAAAATGAAAAGCAAATCATTAGAAATCTATTAAGAATAATATGATAATATAAAGTTACCATTTACATTTTTCGTAAGGATAACAAATTATATGTATTCGCTTTACCACAAGGTTTATTCAATTGAAAAAAAGAAAAAAAGAAAGGTTTTATAAATACGCTACAGATGCATCAATATGTTATTACCTTCTTATCAATAAATAAAGCATCTAAAAATATACAGAATATTTCCAACAAATTCACTTTAAGACTAAAGTTTAATCACGTGTAAAATTAAGTAAAGTTAGGATTATTAAAAAGCGAACTAACTAAAACCCACCGGGTTAATATCAATAACAGCTTGACTGCGCCGCTACCAATCTCCGAAAACGAAAGCACTATAATAAGTTTTAATTTATCCGAGTCCGAAGTTGATTAAAGCGCCTTATTTTTAGCTGTTCCGTTTCGGGCGCAGATCTTCCGCCGTGTCTTATTAAAGTTGCAAATTAAAAGTGAGACTTAGCGACGTCGAAACTGCTAAAGCCACTGGTTTATGAATGGAAACAACTCTCCTATGAGCCGAAGTTATCTCGGTATAAAAGGTAAATACGTCTTAGGATTGCTCGGAATATTTTAAAAGCCTTTAAACAATATATCAGTGATATATTTATATTGTAATTGTATTGACTATCTATTGGCCCAATAAGCTAAAAATACACTTATATAAACTTTAAGTTTCCAAGTTAAAACCTTAGTTAAAGCTTAGTTTTATGGAAATTTAGATAATTTTCTTTCGTTCATGTTTTATTATTTTTAATATTATGCTTTTTAGTATTAAAAAAAAATAAACAAAAATTCCCAAGTCACCAATTACAAGTATCACTTGAAGAAGCACTTCTTGGAGGTTATATTATTTTACATATTAATTAGCGTCGGGAACTATCGATTGTTTAGTAATTAACTATATTTACTCTCGACTATTTCATTCGGCTACTTCCAGTCTCTATTTTTGGTCTGACTACATTCAGTCCTGTCTAGTTCTATTACTATTTACTATGGGCTGTTTCAGTAGACTATTTTCGGTTCAACTAGTATTCCTCGACTAGTTTTTAAAGTTCTGGCTTTGCCATTCTCCCCGCTATCTTAGAAATAAAGAGCCGAATTTATAATTATATGAAATATATAGTTTTATGTTTTTTTATCATATGATTGGAATTATAGGAACTCCATATTCCAGTTGTAGTTATTAGTATAATATGATGAAAAGAAAACGTTGATTGATAATTAGTAAAATACTTTTGACTCTATTTATGTTACCTTATTATCTATAGCATAGGCGTTTTTAACTTTTTCAATTTTCTAAGCCTCTAGATGTTTGTTCCAGCCTATTAAATGTAAAAAATTATTTAATTGCAGTTGCAAAGAATGATAGTGCTGAAATATTCCTAACTAACAATAAATAAAGTTATTATTATTTTATTGAGAAAAAGTGTGGTAGTTAAATAGTTGATTGAGAAAATACGATACAAATATTTAGGGGTCATTATTCCACCCTTCTTTATAATTAAATCAAATATATAAAATATAAAAATAATTTTACATCATTCAAAATGAAACTTGTTTTGAACATAATATTACCCAAAATTATCTCATACCTTATCTTTCCCAAAGAAATTGCAAGAAGGAATGCGTACATGTCCGCCTCACTTATGGCTTGGTTCAAAAAATATTCGTAAGTACACGTCGAAATGAAATAGAAATAAACCAATAACTTTTGTTATATTATGATATATTATTGTTTTTACAAATATAAAAATACGACGAAACATATTTAAGATCTTTATTCCATTCCTTTTTCATACTTACTTTAAAATTATTTAAAATGAACTGATCTATATCGCAAACACATTCAAGCGATTATGTCCGCCCTTTAATCTCTGAAAATTATTACGGGAAGAAATTCGTATATCTCCGTCCGTTGTCCCGAATGGAATAGTCGAAACGTACATAGTAAATTAGTAATAGTAATTATTATTTTCAGTCAACAACTTTTTTGACTATCGACTAGTTCAACTATTTTACAATTTGATAGTTCCCAACGCTAATATTAATAGTGTAATGATTCAAGTTCCATGTTAAAACTGAAAACAACTCTACTATTCAGATTTAAATTCTTTATTTCAGATATGTCAAGAACATTTACATTATTCCTTTTTTTCCTAACACTCATAATAATAAGCATGTGTAATCATATAAGCATAAAACAATAAGCATTTGTCTAATTATTATCGCCCAGTATTGCTATTGATAATATAAAATTAGTATATAACAAAATGTATTATATTTTATTATTGTTATTCTTATTTTTATTCATTTATTTATTGTTATTCATTTTTTATTACTCTGTTCGTTTTTCTTCTTCTGTTAAGTTTTATTAGGTTTTGTTAGTAATCATATGTTTAACAGTTTGTGGTGAAGACTAGTATAGCTTTATTCCTGAAGCTGAATCAGTGTTTATCACTCGAAAAATATTATTTTATTAATACATTGTTACTAGTCGTTTCCGTCTAACCTACAATTTGTCTTTATCATAACTCAAATCTAGGTATGCAACTAGGAGGATCCGACCCGATATCTCACTCTCTGGTGAAATAATGTTTATAAATGTCACTACTGTATTTTTAATACATGCACCTTACTACATAACACTACACAAGATCAGATGGTTTGACTCTTTTGAGTCTGTGACCTGTTGTAGTAGTATCCTAAAGCTGCAATATTTCAATACTCTCTTGAGAATGGAGTCTTTCCTCATGTCCCCTTGCAATTCTCTTGATTTCTTGACTGACTGTCACTGTGGTATCTGAAGGTCTCGATGTAGGTAATCAGTCTTATAGTGCTTGGGTACGCCCACAATACCTCTCAGGACTTTGTTCTGAAAAATTTTATTTTATTTATGTAACTCTCTGCAGAACATCCCCATTCTTGAACTCCGTATGTCCATATAGGTTTCAGTATTTGCTTATATAATAGCAATTTATTATGTACTGATTTTTTCCCAATTAGCCGGTACATTTTCCTATATTTCAGTTCCAGTTCTATTCTATTCTTTTTTATATGTTCCTTCCAGCGAAGTTTTGCATCAAGATTCATTCCGAGATATTTAGCGTTGTTGCTATATGGAATGATAGTATTATTTAATGTTATTGGTGCTTGTACGGTCTGTTTATAGGCGAACTGCACATGTACAGATTTACTTTCATTAAGTCTTATTCTCCAAGTTTATGTCCAATATCGTCACTTGACTGTAATAATTTTCGTGAGGCTTATTCACTATTGTCTCCGACAGCTATAATCGCAGTATCATAAGCAAATGTAGCCATCGTACTGTTCTCCATTTGTGATATATCACAAGTGTAGAGTAGATAAAGCATTGGTATACTTCGTTGTGGTACACCTGCTTTAGCTTCCTAGCTTACTCTTATTGTAGAGTAAGCTTCTTCTTGTTTGACTCTAAACATTATGGTTGCAATGTACGATTTTAATAGTTCGGTGTGTTGTTTTGGTAGCATTTTCTGTAGTTTATGAACAAGGCCTTCATGCCAAACCTTATCGAAGGCTTCTGCTACATCTTATAATATAGCTGAGCATACCTTTTTACATTCGTAGGCCTTTTCAAAAACATGTGTTATTCTGTGGAACTGGTCAGATTTAGAAAGCCACCCTAGAGTAAGTAATCAGTTTCTTTATCATGTGTTAAATTTCTCAGATAGTCATTTATGGTTTTGTTTATAATTTCCAGTATTTACCTTTTCAGTCTTAGGGTTTTATTGTTTAAACTATTTTTATTTTCAGGGGTTCTGTTTTGTTGCCATTTTTTTTGGAATTTTCGTTTTTCAGCTACCACTTCCTTCATTTCTTTTGGATAATTAATTCCTTTAATTGTTACTGTTAATTTTTGAAGTATTATTCCAAACAGCTTTTTGAATATCTACTACGAATTTTTCTGCCTCAAAATGTAATTGTTTAGATGTCTTGAGGGGCACATTTAGTTGAATTCGTTTGTTCAATTCGTCAGCAAATCCTTCCCTGTCTGTTCTCTTGTTTATTAACGTTGGGTTTCTTTCTTTTCTTATTATATTTTCACTAAACGTCAGAATCACTGATTTATGATCTGAACTTAGCTCTAAATTTTCTTCTACTTTTATATAGTTGGATGTTATGTTTCTTACTATGAAGAAATCTAACTGGTCTGGGATTTTCTCTTGGTCAGTCGTCCAATAAGTTGGTTTTCCAGTTGACATGTAACTATATCTTAGTTCAGCAGCTGCTTTATACAGTTCATTGCCTTTAGTTGTTGTCATTCTGGATCCCCAGCTTGTATTTTTTGCATTAAATCACCTCCAATTATAAATTTTTCTCCCAGGTTGCTTAAGACATTCAAATAGTTTTCCTTTTTTTATTGTATCTTGGAGGACAATAAATTGCGGATATTGTAATCTTATGTCTGCTTGATTTAATAGTTATTGCTGTTACCTAATTTTCTGCTGTACTGAGCTCAGGTTCTTGATGGTGGGAAATGTTCTTTTTTATTATTATTGCACTTCCTCCTCTTGTGGTTTTAGCTGGATGTATGGTATGATAAAATGTATATCCTATAAATTTTATAAAGGATTCTTTTATCAAATGGGTTTCTGATATTAAGCAAATATCTACTTTTTGCATATCTAGGAATACCTGTCGGGTAGCCTGATGTTGCTGGATTCCATTAGCATTCCAAAGTGCTATTCGAATATCTTTATTTGCCATTTCTAGTTTTTGGGGCCACACGCCTAAGGTTTATCAATTCTAGTTTTTCAATTCTTTCGGAAAAATATCCGATCATTTTTTCTTGTCTGTCCAGCTTTCCTATTAGTTTGAGTTGCAATTCGTTGGTGGTTGCTTCATCTTCCTTTGTGTCTCTTGTGTTATTTTGACTGATACTTTTGGCATAAGTCATCATTAACTTTGTTATATTTTTTCGGCTGTTTCGTTTCAACCATTGTTTATTCTGGTTTAACTTGAGCTACTCTATTGCTCCTCTCTTGTAGTGTTTTATCAACTACACATCCTTTATAACTTGCCGGATGCGCTTCATTACAATTTGCCTTAGCATATTTCGCCTTAGCTTTGTGGCGATCGCCACGACCCTTTAGGCAGCCACCAATTCACCATCAACAACTACAAAGGTTGGCAACGCCGGTGGATTGGTACCATGCAGTTTTGGAGCATAAAAGGCCATCACGACGACGTCTCGCTCTCTTTTCTTATCACCGTCCCCCTGTAACAGTACCACTTCCACAGCGCTACCGTACTTCCTCACCTTAACCTAATATCCTGTCAATTCTCCCATCGATCACATGTATCAATCGCAAGTTAAAATAAACAACTTTGATTCAACCAGTGTTTTTAGTTCCCGTACAAATTCCTTCCAAAAATTGTAGTGAGTGTTCTGATAGATAACCGCAGCGGCAGCCACACATTCCGACCAACCGACCGATCGACCCGACGAACATTCCTACAATTGGTGACCCCGACGTGATCAAAGTGCCTAACAGGTAAATCAACTCAACATAAGCCACTCGACAGGTGCTTGACACGTGCATGGAAGGATAGCACGAGGAACGGAACTCATCAACATCACGTGGTCGACGACATCCCACGAGACTAGCCTGATGGACGAAAACCACAGAAGCCCATCATGTATACCAGCAACACATGAGCACCCTCGCATCACGAAACGGGACACGTAACACATTTACAGGTACCCTCAAACAAAGCTAAACGCCTCAAGACGAACGACGTCCTGCTACAGCTCCGATGGCTGCTGATCCCGTAAAACTCCTCGCTCAGGTTGGGATCCCCATCTCACCAGCAGTCCCCGGGCGTTTGTTTGCGTGATTGCGGGTGCATTCCGGAACTTGCACCACATATAGGTACGTTCCACGGCTGTTCCACTAGGAGGGGAGTTATGTGGCGAACGCCACGACCCTTTAGGCCACCACCAATTCACCATCAACAACTACAAAGGTTGGCAACGCCGGTGGATTGGTACCATGCAGTTTTGGAGTATAAAAGGCCATCACGACGACGTCTCGCTCTCTTTTCTTATCACCGTCCCCCTGTAACAGTACCACTTCCACAGCGCTACCGTACTTCCTCACCTTAACCTAATATCCTGTCAATTCTCCCATCGACCACATGTATCAATCGCAAGTTAAAATAAACAACTTTGATTCAACCAGTGTTTTTAGTTCCCGTGCAAATTCCTTCCAAAAATAGTAGTGAGTGTTCTGATAGATAACCGCAGCGGCAGCCACACATTCCGACCAACCGACCGATCGACCCGACGAACATTCCTACAGCTTCTTTGGCTCAGCCACTTTATGATGATATGTTTACCTGAAGAGTTTACACATTTATGTTCTCTTCTGCAGAATTTCTGTGTGTGTCCATACAATTGGCATCTTTTGCATTCCGGTATTAAGTTCGATTTTTTAAGAGGTTCGATTTTTATTTCGACCCCTAAAATTATTTTAATACCAAAAATGGTTTTTGCGTCCGTATCATGTTCAACGGCAAACATATTAATTGGGGTAATTGCTCCTTATGGTCAAAAATTTCTCATTTGTTATTTTTGTTCTTTTCGTTTTTTTTTAATATTTATCGTATTTAAGCATTTAAGCCCATTTTGGTTTAGTTCTGCGATAATTTTTTCATATTATCTATTGATAGAAGCCCTCTTGCTATAATTTTGTTATCTCTGGTTTGTTTGTCTTCATAATAGTGGTATTGCAGTTTCAGCAACTCTAGAAAATCTATTATTTTCGTGGATGTTTTACGACATTGCGTGCTCAATTTTATTTGCCCATTGTTTAGCACCGCTGCTTTGAGTACTACATAGTTGAACCTCAGTGTTTCGTAGAGCAAGTCAAAGTAGGTAACATTACTTACGATAATTGAGGGTGGCCTGGGCATTCTAATTTCCTTATTTTGTTCATTATTTTATTTTATTTCTAATTGGTGCGGTGATGCTCCTGGGGAATTATTTGCTTTTATTTTTTATTTTTAACCGTTATCCGGCCTACTTCTTTCTGCCATTCTTCTTCATCTGTTTCATATGTTAGAATTGGACTGTTCATTCTTAGTTCCAATTGTGTTCTCTATATTCCAAACTGCAATATGTGATAAGTCTGAGGTCGATATTTCAATTTTATCTGTTTTCTTTGCAGTGTTCTTCTCCATATTTTTTACGTATTGTTGAAATAATACTGTTGTTTTTATGTTTCAAATTATCCTACGCTGCATTTGTGGTCCAGACGTTGAGTTTTCGGCCCTTAACGTTTTATGGCATTTTGGATTTATTTTCTACTGTACTGGCCTTTTCCGATCGCATTTTCACTTTTTCACCAGTCTTTAAAATGGTATTGTTATGTTTTTTTAACGCTGCATTTGTGACACATATGTTGCACCTTTGTTTCGTTTCACTGACCATCTCTCCAGACACGTCTTTAATTTGTGAA
The DNA here is from genome assembly GCF_030347505.1 of Rhynchophorus ferrugineus. Taxonomy (NCBI): domain Eukaryota; kingdom Metazoa; phylum Arthropoda; class Insecta; order Coleoptera; family Curculionidae; genus Rhynchophorus; species Rhynchophorus ferrugineus. The sequence goes on along the minus strand of NW_027472581.1, from coordinate 52,311,130 downwards.
AGTCAAAGGTCGACGTCGACTCGGAAAATATAAACGGAATGTTTGTGTTTTATGTAATTTACATTATATAGATACAAACCTGAAAAATGGTATACCGTAATAGAGCTCCATCAGACAGATAGAAGAAGAAATTGACAAATGGTGGAGTCGTGAACAAGTTTTATAGATTAGAAATAAACAGTTTCATAAATCACTTAACTAGTAATTATGATAGTGAAAGTAACAATGGCCGAATGCATTTTTTGTTGTGGCTTATGGCTGTTAATTACCAACACCGAATGATAAGAACAGAAAAAAATAAATATACAATAAATATAGGACAAATGTAGAAAATATTTTCGTAGAAAATTTTTTGTGTGAAAAATGTGTATGCATAGATATATATGTAATTATTCAGAATAATAGAGAATAATACTGTTTTGTAGTATATCAATTCTATTAGACAGAATACATTGATTAAATACAATTTTATTAATTTTATGTAGGAAAATATACACAGGCAGTAACAGAAGAAACTATGGAGAAATACAGTTATATCAAAATTACTTGACAATAAAACACAAGAATAAAGGAAACAAAATCTAAACAATGGTTGAATACACAATTGTTAATCAACTGAATTAATCTAAAAGTGAACAGCCTCATAACCTTCCCGCAATTCTACCTATGACTCCATTTATGAAACGTATACAGTTTAAAGGCAAAAACTTTTGTTTCATTTGAAAATTATTTTATTTTAACGACAGATGTGGTGACTTATTGAGTCGACTGACACACAGCCGGTTCAGTCCTACATCACTTGAAGATTTCTCAGAATATTCAGTACCGCATCAATCGAGCTGTATAACATACATACCATTTAAAAAAAATTAAAAAAAGTTGTTTCTATTAGGCCAAATAAATATTGTTCCACATACTAATTATTTATTTTTTACAAACATTGTTTTTGTTTCTTATATTCTGAAAAATTTAATATTACTAATAAAGGAACGATCATAAAGGGATTGAAATATAATCAGAGATGTCATTATGTCTACCTCTCCATTTCCACCAATATGCTATGGAAACAAATTAAATCTAAATCTAAATTTTAGAGATAGAGAATTTATAACAATAATGAATGAGAGTAGAATATCTGAATATCTGACAACTTGTAGAACATTATTAAACCAGTTCATAATTTTAAGATCTTCATTAAGACAGCATATGGAACTTTATTATACTATTGACGCTATACACTCTTATATATATATATATATATATATATATATATATATATATATATATATATATATATATATATATAACCCGGCAACCCCGAGACGTTTATCTGGGATGTTATTGAAGGGTATTTCGGTCATTCAGTGCTCAACCGTTTGGTTTAGACGTGCCACCATCGACTGCCCAAGCCTCGTCTTCAGGTAACTCCGCTGCCATCCGTTTTATTATTGGTATTTTTCACATTTTTTTTATATTGCCAATAAATAACGGTCACATAATGTAAACACCACTGTTTCATTTTTTACCTCCTCCATTCACCGAGCCACATCATTTACCCTAATATATATATATATATATATATATATATATATATATATATATATATATATATATATATATATATATATATATATATATATATATATATATATTTATATATACATATTTATATTTATATATATATATATATATACATATATATATATATATATATATATATATATATACATATATATATATATATATATACACATATATATATATATATATATATATATATATATATATATATATATATTATATATATACATATTTATATATATATATATATATATATATATATATATATATATATATATATATATATATATATGTATGTATTTATATTATTAATTATTTAAGAAACTAAATATTTAATTAAAGTTATTAGTATTGTAGGAATGTTCATGTTGTCAGTCAGAATGTGTGGCTGTCGACGCGATTGTTTGTCCGAAAACTCACTACAATTTTTGTGGAAGGAATTTGCACGGAACACCGGTTGAATAAAAACTTATCTATTTCGATCTTAATTACAACATGTGGTCGACGGCAGGATGGACAGGATATTAGATCAAGTTAAGAAAGTACGGAAGCGCTATGGAATTGGTACTGTTAAGAGGAATAGAGCAAAAGAGAGAGAGGCGTCGCGATGGTATTTTAGAGCCGGGGACCGCATGGTACCAATCCATCAGGGTTGCCGACCTTTGAATTTAATGTAGATGTAACAGTGGTGGCCTAAAGGGTTGTAGTGGTCGCTAAAGAATCTTCTTTATATTTTATTTCTAATGTGCTCTAGCACGGATACTAGCTTGTCTTTTCACTTTTCTATAGCACTGCACTGGGAACTCGTATATTTGCTTACTGCTAATTATCTGACTTCTTCAGCAGTAGCACTAGAATTTGGCGGATAAGTTTATTTTCTATTAGTTTGCATATAGTTTGCTAAATCGACTATCTAAAGGTACAGGTCTATCTAGAAAGAAGAGTTTTTCTAATGCTAATCATTCCCAGTGATTGGTTTTGGTCACTTGGAATGATATAAACCCTTGTCCAGATATGAAACTGTGTTTATTCTGGAAGTTCTCACTCGCTTTCCTCAGTTATGTTATAGGTAGCATTAATTGATATTATTACTGATTCACTAACCGTTTGCATAATATTCAATATCAATTTCATCAATAATTTTAATCATTAATAGGACCTTCATTTACCGATGTATTTTACTTTACTTTTTTTTTACCAAGTCAACAGTCAATGTAAGGGGAGTGTAACTTTTCAACTTCTTCAAATTCTAATATATTTTGCAAATTCACGAATAATAATAGATTCCTTATCCGGGATTAAAATATGATGGAGCAAAAATTTACCCTAAACTACTATAATACTAAACAATAAAAGGAGATAGCTTATAGTTATTTAGATATTTATACGGGAAGTGCATTAACAAATTTTGAAACTAAACGTTCATGGTATAAAACCGTTGGTATACAGACGTTTCTCCTGTCACGTCGGCTTAATAATTAAGAATTGTGTTTTTATCGATCAAAACTAAAACAATTTTCTCTTCCGCCTGGTTATAGTTACATACACCTACTAATGAATGGTCTCTAATAATATCACCAACTGATGAATCCCAATCATAATGCAAGACGTAACTACGATTTAACCACGACATCGATCATAAATTATATTTTATTTTAGCTGCAAAAATTAAAAATTAATATCAAACGCGGAAAATTGTTTGTTGGATCCACTGTATAAACAAGATTGATGTTTTAATTATGTTTCAATATAAAAGAAAGCCTTAATTCTAAACACTTGACTCAGTATATCTCACAGCTATCGTAAATATACCATCTCCCAACAACCACTGCACTGTCAAACGTCCAAAAGACAGCAATGATTCTGGAAGAAAATGTCTCTCTCCCTCTGTTGTAATAATTTCAAATAGGTAATAAGCTAGTATAAGCCAAATATATGTAAAAAATATTTACAACCAACAACCATAGGAATACATTGTGCAAACAGAATAATTAGCAATTTGAGGAATTCGTTGAAAAGCCGTGTTGGATTATGTTTCGATTCACATCTGGTTTGGTTCGTAGAAGTTGAAAATAAGCAAAATAATCAATCTCGAGAAATGCTGAAGATTACATAGGCATGCCAGTTAAAATCTAAACCTAGAAAGTTACTGCATCATTCAGAGTTGTAGATAGCAATGGTTTGGACACGTCTGCCGAATTAAAGGTAAACGAATTCCTCACAGACTTCTAGGACGAAACCTTCTGAAGATAAAACGAGCAGCTCCGAAGAAAGCATGGATCAAAATGATCGAAAACGATGTGAAAAGTAGGAAGACTGACATTGTCCGAAGCCATAACAGCTGCGGCCGATCGCCAAGCTTTGCGGACTTTGGAGAAAAATATTCGCGGTCCTACGGTACCAACTCCCTGGACGCCACCTATGGGCTGATGATGAAAAATGAATAATTCGCAAGCAAATTGAAAAATATAGAATTATGTAAATAGCAGACGTTATAATACTTCATATTGCATTAAGATGATATGGGTCACTGCAGCACAGAATTGTGTAAAAATTAGCGGCACTATTACAGACTGTAAAATAATATATGTAAAATATATTGAAAAAATAAAAGAAAGAGCACATAACGATAAAAATAAATAACTGAATGCTAATAGTACGAACTTCAAAATAAATATAATGGCTGAAATCCTGCATAAACAAAGTTTGTACCTCATAAAGTACACCTGTAAGTATTTTACCTCTGCCTCTACAAAATATTTTTTTTTTTTTTTTTTTTTTTTTTTTTTTTTTTTATTATTACTCTTCGTGAGTCCACAATCTGCCCTATTGGCAATAAGTATTTCTTCTGTTTATATTATATATACATGGCATGTAGAAAATCACTTCATTAAGCAATCTTCTGTATAAAATATTATCTTAATTAATTAGTCTTATTCTAATGCTTATTCTAAACTCTACATATGTCCAGTAATCAGATCAGATGGTGTTAAACGTTTTAGTCTACGCACTTCACTATCACGTCGCATATTTAGCTGATTAGCGAGTACATTGGGATGCACTGACACTCTTTCGAAGTACTTCACACAAACACGTTGGATTACACTCGTTATAGGTTCTAGAGGAATATCGCGTTGTATCACTTTATTTGAAATATAGTACGGAGCATCAACAATGGCACGCAACACCTTATTTTGGAACCGTTGAATGATGGATATATTGGATTTGCTAGCGGTACCCCATAGTTGAATTCCATATGTCCAAATGGGCTTGAGTATAGACTCATACAGCAATACCTTGTTATCTAATGATAACTTGGATTTGCGCCCAATGAGCCAATACATTTGATATAATTTTAGTCCTAGTTGTTTCCGTTTAGAGAGTATGTGCTTCTTCCAGGTTAGGCGTCGATCTAAATGCATACCAAGATATTTAACATGGTCTGCTTGGGGGAGTTGGCGATGATTGATATTTACTGGTGGACATGTTCTTCTACGCAGGGTAAACGTTATATGCGTGGATTTTGATTCATTGGCTTTAATGCGCCATGTCTTCAACCATAATTGTATTTGCTCCAGGTGGGTTTGTAGGTTTATTGATGCTGTGACTGGATCTTCATGGGATGCTAAGATTGCTGTATCGTCTGCATATGTTGCCACAGTAGTTATTTTTGTGGTGGGCAGATCAGCCGTATACAGAAGATACAGTACTGGACCCAGTACACTACCTTGCGGAACTCCTGAATATATGGGATTTAATTCGGTATGTTCATCGCCTTGATTTACAATAAAATGTCTGTCAGTGAGATACGATTTTAGTAGCTGATAGTCCGGATGAGGGAGAAGTTTCTTTAGTTTAACCTGCAAGCCCGTATGCCATACTTTGTCAAAAGCCTGAGATATGTCTAGGAAAGCAGCCGAACAATATCTTTTGGCATTTAGGTCAGCGTTTATTTGGTTTACAAGTCTATGCACTTGTTCTATAGTCCCATGCTTATTGCGAAAGCCAAACTGATGTTCTGGAATAATTTTTCTTTTTTCTATTATATAGTTTAGTTTTTTTATGTATAACTTCTCGAAAACTTTCGAGATTATTGGTAATAAACTTATAGGTCGGTAGGAGGTCACATCTTCTGGTATTTTTCCTGGTTTAAGTATCATTAATATTTTAGCTACTTTCCAGATACTAGGGAAGTAATTAATTCGTAGCATAGCATTAAATATATATGTTAATAGTTTTATAGCCTTTTCTGATAGTTCTTTTAAAATTTTGCCAGTAATTAAGTCATAACCAGGAGCTTTTTTAATATTAATCTCTCTCATTATTGTATGTTTAACTTTTTTGACCGTTAATTTCTCGTGCGGTAAATCCATTTGAAATGGCGAATCTAGAAAGCTAGTAATTTTATTTTCGTCATCTTTATGTAGCTGAGACTGGGAAGGTTTAAAAACATTTTTTAAGTGTTTTGAGAAAATGTCGGCCTTCTCTTTATTGCTTCTCGCCCAATTATTTTCGCTTGTTTTAATAGGTGGGTTATGCTGCTGGGATCTCCTAAGCTTTTTTGTTGCTTTCCACAACGAATAGTCTGTAGCCTCAGTTGATGTCAAGTTTTCTAGGTATTCTTGAATGCCTTGGTTCTGTTCGATTTGGATTAGATCTCTCAGCTCTTTTATGGCCCTATTAAATTTTCTTTTATTCTCTTCAGTCCTTTGCTGTTGCCAATTTCGTCGTAACTTTCTTTTTTCTGCTATCTTTTTCTGTATTGTACATGATATATGTGTATTTTTTCTTGGAAATGTTTCAATGTTGGGAGTCGCGGAATATGCTGCCTCCTGTATATTTTTTGTAAGATTTATTGCTGCTATTTCTATATCCATTTCAGTTTGTAACGGTAAGTTTAGAGAGATATTTTGGTCTAAGTTTTCTCTAAATGAGGGCCAGTTAGTTCTATTATTGCACAGAGAAGGGGGTTTATCTTTGATGGTAATTTTTGAAGAAATTGTTACTATTATTGGTGAATGATCAGAAGACAGGTCGAAACATGATTCTGCTTGACACTTTTTTGGATCAATATTTTTTGTAATACAGAAATCTATTGTATCTGGTTTTTTATTTCTGTCTGAAGGCCAATATGTTGGTTCACCAGTAGAGATATGTTGTAAGTTATCTATCCTTATGGCTTTGAGCAGTTCTCTACCTTTTGAGGTTATTATTCTTGAACCCCACATTAAATGTTTTGCATTATAATCTCCTCCTGCTATAAATCTATTACCTAGTGTACGGAAGAATTCTTGAAATTGTTCTGCCTTGTTGTTATGTTTGGGTGGGCAATAAATCGCAGAAATTGTTAATGGTCCATGGGCTTCCTCTATGGTTATACTGGTGGCTTGCAGGTAGTCTTTGCGGAATTTTTCTTTTTCGAAATGCTTTATATCATCTCGAATTATTATGGCTGTACCTCCATGTGCTTTATCATCAGGGTGATTTGTATGATAAAGCTTATATTTAGGAACTTTCATATAATTTTTGTCCGTAAAGTGTGTTTCGGAAACCATCATAACGTCAATATTTTGTTCAATTACGAACATTTTTAGTTCCCTGGCATGTTGTTGGAGCCCATTGGCATTCCAGACGGCGATTTTGTAGCTATTGGTTTCAGGCATTAGGCAAGTTTGCTTACGACGGTTGTGAGTAGACCAAGCATCGTACTCATTTGATCCATTAGTTTGGCCATCATATTTTCTAATCTTGAGATGTTGCTAGTTTCAGTAGGTTGAGATATTGTCTCTCGTTTTTGTGCTGAACCATTTTCAACTATTTGGGCATAAGTTATGTCTGGTTGACTTGTTCTGGTGGGTAGTGGTAAATTGGTAGTAGTGGATTGTTTTTGTTGATGCCTTTTTTCCCTTAAGGCAGGATAGAGTTTCTGCTGTAGTTGCTTGTGAACTGCGCAACCCTTGTAGTTCGCTGGATGATTTCCGTTACAGTTGACACATTTCACTTTTTCATCGCGAACTTTACGAGTACAATCTCCTGTCTTATGTTCTCCTGCACATTTTACGCATCTATATGATTTGCGACAGTAAGTCTTTGTGTGCCCGTGCGCTTGACACCTTGTGCATTGTGGTATAATTCTTTTTATATGTGGTGGTTCGCATTTAATAATATTATTTTCCAATTTGGTGATTTCATACACCGCCTTATTGTTTCCATTAGGTTTTATGTCTATATAAAACATAGGCAGAGGTTTTTTTGTCGTGTGATGTCGTATATTGTGAATATTTACGACCTCGTGGCCTTTTTCAGCTAGTGCTACCTTGATGGTGTTAAAGTCCGTCCCGTGATGTAATCCTTTTAGTACGAATTTAAATGTTCTCTCGGATTTTGGCCTGAATGTATGGTATTGGGTGTTTCTTTCATCTAATTCTTTTATAAGAACTTTAAAGTGATCCGCTTCGAACAATTGGATTTTAATTGTTTCATAGCTCACTGTTTTAATTGTATAGTTCGTAGTAATGGTTTTTAATAAATCATGGATGTTTTTTATTATTCCTACCTTATAGACTGTTATTGGTGGTGGTTTGGGAACAACTTTTTCAGGGCTTGGTTGTATGTTCTCTTCAATTTCTTCCGACAGGTTGCTAAAACTGTTTTTTGTCTCTATCGGTTTCTGCAACCAATAGTCACTGATTCTTGTTTGTTTCCTCGCGGTTTCTTCTTCTGGACTTCTCAATCGTTTTTTGTTAACGACTGTAGTCCATTCTGATGGTGGAGTTTGCGTTATTGCTGTTTGTTCTAATCTTATATCAAAGTGTGCAGGTGATTTGGTTGAATCGCTATTGTTTGCCATTTTTTAATTTTTAATATTTTATTTAATTTACTTCCAGAGGATAAAAAAAATAAAATAAATACATTGTTTATTTCACGCACTTCATTTTTCACTTACGTTATTTTAGCACTAGTTTTTTTACTATAAATACTATAAATGAATTTCAAAAGGACTGTTGTAAAATAAGATGAAATAATTTTAAACACTAATAAAAATGAGATGCAGTCCTTTTATCTGGTCACGTAAACACGTATTCACTACACTTTAGGTCCACTGAGAGACGGATAGCCGCATCTGTTATGCGTTTTTAACACTCAATTAAATAACCGTAATAAAATACTGGGTTTTTTTTAAAGAAAGGTATCTTTTATAGCTTGGACCGTATTGAAAATACGTCTTCACCCTACGAAGGTTGGAACTGAACTATCTACAAAATATAAACACTCAGGATATTTATGAATGATTATTTCTTTCATAATTGTATCATTATTGATATATTTGTAAATAATTGTAAATAAATAAACCAATGTGTTTTCTTAGTGAAGAAAAATGTACAAATAATAGAAAAATAATATAACAAAAAGAATACAGTATTATATACAGTTATATGAAATATAGGAAGAATAAAATATCCTCGTGAAATAGGTATTGAGAGCAAAAGAGATGGACGATTAGAAGCTGAATAGCGCCAAGTACCAGTCGAATGTGCCATGTGGGAATAGTAATTTCATCGAAGCAATGTAAGACCCATTCCAGGAAAGGGGTTTAGTTTTAAATGCTATTATGGGTATGATAATGGTTTCATACCCTATATCACATTATTTTCTATAGATAATTAGTTTGTTCATTTACTTTGAACGTATAATAATGTTAATTGAATTTCGAGATTAAATGTAATTTAATTTGTTGTAAATACCACTTTCATGGAAACTTTTTATACATACCTTCAAGAAGTTTTAATAAAGTATGGCACAAGGGCCTCGTTCAGGCCTATCTACTTCTAAACCAATACGCTGCATGACTTGATGCCGCTTGACTTTGAATATTTTTCACTAAGCTTAACTGGTTGATCAGTCGCAGTTATAATGGCCTCTGATAAGTTCCCCTACTTTTCGCTTTCTATAATCATGATTCATATCTTTCCTCGGAGCTGCTCGTTACATCTACCATCGAAAAGGTCGATTTTTCTACAGAAATATGAAAGAAGTTGTTGCATTTTGGACAAACTGAAGTCATTTCTAATACGATTATAGAAAGTAACATGAATAATTTGCATTAAGCATGAATATGAAAGAATATGAAATACTAAAGCTTACAAATAACAGACTGTAACAACATCCAAATCTTGAATCTATATACAGGGATTGTCAAAATCAAAACTAATGCTCAAAAGAGACGGATTTTAATCCTGATTAAAATACTTCCTCTTCTTAACAGCTTTTGCTTCCCCAGGCCCAAAGCCATACATACTCGTGTTATATACTAAATTGTAACTGTAATATTGAATTATTTACGAATGTCTAACTCTAGCATGGCGTAAATAGTTTTCTCTCCCTCCATATATTATTCAGTACAACAACCGATATATAATTTCATTTAAAAATGTCACCTCATCTATAAATCGTGGCTAATGATGGCAGTATATTCAGGAATTTCTATTATTTCATACTTTCAACTGATTGAGACTATAAAACACATTAAATAAACTTATCAACAAAATCATCAATAATGGAATCTTTCAACTCTCCATTATCATGTAACCGGCCAAATCTCAAGCCAAGTATTATTGTTTCCAATAGACCTATTATTATTGGAAAATAACCTTTACGTTAACTTTATTATCATTCTGAAAATTAATGATTTTGGTGGTCCGACAATTGTTAATAGTGGCCGATTATTTCATTTCCTGCGAACTTTCTAATCTTTCAGCAGGACTGCACCCTCGGCCGAGTCGTTTCCGTAACCTCGGGCGTCACAGACGGCGAACGCGCTCATTAATATCGGTCTCGGACGTCTGCTTCTGGACACCCTGTCGACGAGAACGTCGGAAATTAAGACGCCGCTGATCGTTTTATCTTGGAAATACGTCGAGATTTTACAGAAAAATTAGTACTAAACGATTGATTCAGTATTTAATTGGTTGGCGTAACAGTAAATTTAATGTTACTAATTTTGTTTAAATTTTAATTGTTTCTCACTTAAATAACTGGCAACTGACGGAAAAAAAATTATTTTTTTAATAAATTTTAATTAGCCACACAAGTTCACATGCCAATGAATTTCTATAACAATCACCAGATGGGTTAGATATTCCCGTGAAAACAGATTAGAAGAAACCAGACATTTAAATATTTCCGCAACACCAATAAGAGTAACTATATCTCGATGACATAAGATGAGTAATGATATAATATTATATGGAATACTGCAGCTCGACTAATGGATGCTAGGTTTTAGAAGTTGGTATTTTGGAGTTTTGAAATTAAACCTATACGTGAAATATATACAGACTAAATCATGTTACACTTCAGCAATTAGTAACTAACAATCTCTAAAATACGTAAAAAGAATAAATATGTTAATTGAGTATGAGAACGATATATTTTACAAGGAGAGGCGAGTTTTTCTAGTTTCTTTAACAACAAGTAATTATCAATTTAACAAAAAAACTGCACCTAGTATTGTACCGTGTTTATGTACTATGCATTTAGTTTCGACTCTATGCTAACTTATTTTGTTGTGTTTTTAGGATATCAAATAAACCTAGTGCCATTTTGAAGCTGTTTCGCCAAGGAATACGGCAATGTGAAATTATTCGATTGCTCAATGCTATTCAGTCTATTGTTTTTCGCACCACCGACCATTCCCAAGAGCTTTATTATGATAGTCGCCACCCAGAACTTGGAAAAAATTAGCAACATTATCAAAACCGGCAAAATTGAAGAATCTTAATGGGAAAAATCACCAGTGAGACTGATATAAACAAGTCGCCGATTCATCCACTAGCTGAAAAGGAGCTCAACCTTATAGAGTACAAGCCCAAAAGTTCAGCTCCTCGCAGATGAGAATAAGCCGGTACGGCTAGAAAGATACCGCTAACTCCGCCGCTTGGCTTGGCCGCTGCTCAGCAATGGAGAACATCCTCTTTACGGACGAGAAGCTGTTCACCGTTGAGCAAGCACACAAGCACCAAAAAAAAATAGGATCTGGTCCGCTGAGGCTCTTGACACGTTGGCCATGGTTGAACACCACCAAAATATGCAGTCCGTCATGGTCTGGAACGGAATTTGCACCAGCAGTGAGACCCCCTCGTTTTCGTGGATCAAGAGGTAAGAACCAATTAAGAAGTGTATCATTGTGACATCCTCGAGGCTGCCGTACTTCCATTGGCACAGTGGCACTTTATCGATGCGAATTGAACGTTCCCATAAGGTAAAAGTGACGCAAGACTGATGCAGAAAACACTTTTTGGAGTCGCTGAAGCAATCGCTGCGTCGAGGAAGGGACCAATTATCGCCCGAAGAGTTGATGACTATTTCCGAAAATTTCAAGTCACTTTAAAACCTGTATATCGCCGCGGGAAGAGGCCATGTCGAAACCGACTGAGTATATTACAGCTATTGATGTTATTGTTATTCATTATTGTTTTGCTACTTTCATGAGAATATAACAAAAATGTCGTGAGAAAATTAAATCTAACGTGAACATTTTAAATTCACAATAAATGGTACGCATACACGGACCTTATCGCAAACAATACAACAGAATGTCGTTCGAGTATAACTTCCCTATGGATACTTGAGAAAAAATAATATTTTAGATCCAACAGAAATGTTGATTATGAAATGTACTAGTAAAACTAGTAAAACTAGTTACAGAAATGGTTACTGAAACATTTTAGACCAACTGGATACAAAAATGTCCCAAAATTGTCTACACAATAAACCTAATTTTTCAGCTCTAAAACCATTGCTTAACACCAATGAATTAAAATATGCAGTATTTCTACATCCAGCTTATTCGTGAAATTCATAGATGTGCTTTCACAGCTGAATAGTCCCAGATGAATAATTAAGACATATATATTAATACATTGTTACTAGTCGTTAACGATTAACCAACAATTTATTTTTAGAGTAACTTGAATCGAATTAATTAAGTCTTTTTTACATTGCATTAAAACTTTTTTACTTTAACACAGTTTTATTCTCTGGAACATACTACTGTAAAGCACAAGATCAAATGATGTATTCTATTTGAGTCTGTATTCTCTCTGAGTATTATATACTTCAGTATAAACATAAGGAAAAGTCCCCCTCATGCCTGTTTGTGATTCGCTTGACATAAGTAACTCTCGCCTCGATGTACGCAATTATTCCTTACTATCTGGGTGGATGCAATATAACATTTAGGACTTTGTTTCACTAAACCTGAATTTTATTTAATAGTTAGCTAATAGTTTTAGAATATGTTTCTTTGCTTAAATAGATGTCCCTTCAAGCAAACAATATATATTTTGTGTAAATTAAATCCGGTCCCTTTATATTATTTTTAGATTTTGTTTTGCCTTGTTACGTGGAATGATAGTGAATTATTGTTATAGCATATATTTTATGACTTAGAGCTTATGCCTGTAGGCTATAGGAGAGCGTTTATGAACAATAGAGCTGACTCTCGCATCTCACAGGACTGAGCTCTTGATTATGACAGAAAAGCGCACCCTGACATTAATAGCTAACAATAAGCGGTCAAAAGATCGTCATAAAAAGTCAGGAGATCATAAAATATATGTCACTATAGCTAGGTCAGAATGATGGAAAGGAAGATGGTGGCAACCACAGTGCCTTCCACCACATTATATGCGGTGACAATTTGGACAGTCGAGTTAAAATATCAACTACACATAAAAAACTTTGAAAAGAATAAACAGAAGATTGGTGCTAAGAGTAACCTCAGCGTATAGAACTGCGGCTACAGAGACACTACTGGTATACCGAGAATGCCACCGATAAAGCTCTTGTTAGAGGAACAAGTTATATAAGACGGGACAGAGACGCAAAAGTTAAGAGCGAGTCATGCAAATGGTAATAATGATAGAATTCATACAGAGGGTGTGTCAAAACGTTTATAGTGAAAAAGGAATGTTGGATAGCACAACAGTATCCCAGGTCTGAGGCAGGCCTAAACTAGACATGGCGCATTTGGAACCTGTGAAAAAGACAAGGAAAACACAGTTAGACGCCTGTTGATACTATCAAAAAGTGGACGGACTCTCCCACACCTCATTTACTTGAGAGTGGGAGCAGAAGAAAAGGGAGGCTGAACGGGAAGTAAAATAAACGAAGCTAATGTAGCGCCCTTGCTAATCAAGAGCAACGCATCAAGAAGCGTAATGATAAATATAATGATGACAAATATAAGGATGACAATAAAATCGAAGGGGACGATTGAACTACTAGGAAAAAAACAAGCCTTAAGTATGGCCATAATGCGGATCCTGGACGTATATAGTTGAAATAAAGGAGGTGGTCCATCACAATGTGTTAAATTATTAATCTTATAATAGAGTAAAATGACAAATTTAAAAATGATATGTTACTAAAATTTGATTTTACAGCATTTTCAATATAAAATCGGAAATATATTTTATACATAACATTAATTAAAATAATAAATATCCGTATATTAAAACATATTAAACTATATGCATCTCAAGACTATTCTATCATTAATACTCACTAAAATTTTTCAAATTGCATTTAATTAAATCTAATTTCCATTAGTTGAATTAATAAGTGTAAATTACTCGGCATTCACCATTATAGCAAAGTAGCATAAATAAGATCATTTTCGGAATGAGAATGAACACTTCAGGTCAGCAAATATAAGTATACATAAACCTTCTTTACTTTTGTTTTGTAAACCAGTATAGAATAATAGATGAAGTAATAAATGTTTGTATATTAAACCGGAGAATATATACATAAAACAATTTTGATACTGATATTTGACTTTAGCATGTATATTAAAAAATAACGAACAAAATTAGGTAATTTACATTTAACATTATTTATTTATTTATTTCAAACTTCGCTCTCGTCCTTGCAGATAGATTATCTTTGGTGTCCCTTCTATGCCTTCAATTTTTTTATTGTTTTCTATTTTATCTTATAACCCACGTAGAAACTAACAACTCACTAACAAATGAAAAATTAAAATTCTATGAAACTATTTTATAACTGTTAATATTCTATGCAATATTCATTTTAGCTCTTGATGCACAATTTAACATATACATTACCTGCCATATTAAGGTTAGCGCTTTATTAAGAAATTTATTTAGTAATGAAACAATACGGGGATAACCGAACGTAACACAAAATCTGAAATAACACAGCTTAAAATTAAATTACTTCTTTTAATAATACCTTAATCATTCAGTTTCTGTTTTAATGTCGTTTCAAACGTAAAAAATAAACACATCTAATTTTAGCGAACAATATCCTTCATGTTATTTTATAAACTTAAAAAAACTTTAGCCCCAGAGAGATTCGATCTTAGTACGTAATTGTCACCGAGCTTCTTTAGCGAGCTCTTAACCCGCACAACTACCAACTGGGTTTGTTTATATATTTTATATACACTGATCTGACGGCTTTTCAGAGTTGCTTGATTTACTAGTTTTCGTTTTATTTCAACATATTTATTTGTAGCGCATATTTTATATTTTAGAATAATATTAGGCCTAAAAATTCTTCGTCGATATAAGCTTGAACCGTGCAAATTTTCACGCTTCCAAGTGCCCCCGTTTTCAAAAAGGGAGGCAAAATTTTCACTAAGCTGTTTAATATATAGAGATCATGCGATACAATAAAAATAATAAAGTTATTATACATTTATACATCCACACATTTTTTATTCCGATTATGCAAATATCCGTAAAAATAAAATTCATGTACTCTATTTAACAGCTCAACACAAATAAACCACAAACAAAATAAGTTAATTATTAGTTATCCGTATCAGGGTAATAATAATATGAAAAGATACCTCAACATACACATAATATCTACATGGAGCTTAAAGTTAGTTTTAGTACTAATTTATTTATAACATAAGATTTTATGTTTAATAATCAAATTGGCGTAGTGACAACAAACATTCAATATGCAAAGCCAAATGTGCTGGTCAGGGTCAATATGTCCGCAAACCGCCATTTTGCATGTCGGCCGTATTCCAAGAATTACGTTCAATTACCAGATTCAGCAACGACACTTTTGTGTTTCCCAGCCTGCTTTTATTGTTCCTGCAAAGTAATAATGAAGCGCAGGGACGAGGGAGGTCGAGCTAAAGGTCTATAACAGGCTTCGGTCGTTGTATGGAATTTGCTGCCTTGTAAACAACGCAAAAGAAAAAGAATTGTATGCGACTTATTAGTTTTCGTTGTGTTTTCTTTTCAGTGGTTTGTAAAAAAAGATTAATCTTTTTTATTTACAATAATATATTGGGAACATGGTCATTCGTTCAATGAAAATTAATATTTATATAACATTTAAAACACAATCGTTAATATGAAGACAAGATAGCAGGAGATATTATTAAGCAAACATTACATAAGAATATACACTTACAATATTACATCATTGACACATCACTAAAGTTAAGGACTCCATTTTTCTTTATTCTCTTAATTCAGGTCGATGTTTAAATTAAATGATGTTGAACTAAATGTTAATGATATTATTTTTATTTGAAGAGCTCATTTGTGTTATTGCATAAACACCATAAGGTTGTTCAAATGTCCATCATGATCTCTTATGTAGTAGAGATTCGAGGGGACCGATTTTCAATAACTCTTAGGTCGCCATTTACGCCGCATAAATCCACTTGTGAATTGTGTGATATGACCTACGTTATGTTGACTTTAGGCACATTAATCAAATCCTATTGATTGTCATTGCCCTGTGCCTTCAGGAGCCTTCACAACATGAAGTCGTTCATGCAGAATATTCGTGGTCTCCCCTGTTCGACACGTAAATTATGTCCTTTCGGAGCCACAAATGATTAATATCGATATCATTTCAACTTGAAGCAAAATAATCGGCCCTCATTGCCTTGTAACGCTCGCAACGTCATCATAGAGAAAAATTACCAAATTACCTGGCACTCCAAAATCAGCACCAAACAAAGGCATTTTATAGATGCATTGGTGGGTTTGATAAATCACCTGGCCAACCTATTGTCGTCATTCCATTACTGTAATAGTGGTTAAAAACAATTTGAAAACCGATAATAAAGTTCTGATACTAATACAGTCAGAGAACAAACGAAGTTGTATATACCCAATGTTTGGGAATAAATGAGTTAAATTATTTATCATGATGTAGTTGTATTTCTACTACAGGCGACATCACATTTTTATCTTTGCGATAAAATATAGGAACATGGGTTAGAGAAGGCCTAATACCAAAAGTACATTTAGTGTTTCCTTCATATGTCATGCTTTGTGAACAAGATAAACAGAAATAACTATTTTCTACACAGTATGACGACTGGTTTCGCAAACTCCTTCCCCGAGACCTGAATATTTCTAATAGTTAATTTTTAAAATATATGTTACATAATCAAACTGCTTAACTACTAAATCCATATGGGATATTAGCAATTGCACAGTGCAATTCGTTAAAACTATTGACTCTCGTATGATAAACATAGAAATAGATAATACATAAGTTATATCATCTATGCAATATATACCATGAAATAGATAATCTATATTAAATATATATATATATATATATATATATATATATATATATATATATATATATATATATATATATATATATATATATATATATATATATACATCATGACGCTGATAACTCTTCCCTCGATTCAACAATTCAATTCGACTTTCCCACACCAGGTCGATCATCAGTAGCTCAACACAGTATTCAATTTAAAACTTTACACCTTAACATCAAACATTCTATAATAATTGTGGCGCGACTATAGTCATTTGACCCCTAGAAGGACTTGCCATGGCCTTTTAAATGAACTGAAGAACAATCTATTAGATCATCCACAATCAGTCCTCATATTTCTGAAGCAAATCGGCTTGTCCACGCTTATTTAACGTAACCAGATCTACCCCGACAAGCCTACCGATACCGATACGTCAATACTCTAGCCCGATTTTCCAAGCCAACACCCCACAATCCATCAACACCTAAACGTATTATTTTATGTATTATTGTAGTATAAGAATATAAATGTAATAAATCGAATGTAATTTTTTTTTATTACTCTTCGTGAGTCCACAATCTGCCCTATTGGCAATAAGTATTTCTTCTGTTTATATTATATATACATGGCATGTAGAAAATCACTTCATTAAGCAATCTTCTGTATAAAATATTATCTTAATTAATTAGTCTTATTCTAATGCTTATTCTAAACTCTACATATGTCCAGTAATCAGATCAGGTGGTGTTAAACATTTTAGTCTACACACTTCACTATCACGTCACATATTTAGCTGATTAGCGAGTACATTGGGATGCACTGACACTCTTTCGAAGTACTTCACACAAACACGTTGAATTACACTCGTTATAGGTTCTAGAGGAATATCGCGTTATATCACTTTATTTGAAATATAGTACGGAGCATCAACAATGGCACGCAACACCTTATTTTGGAACCGTTGAATGATGGATATATTAGATTTGCTAGCGGTACCCCATAGTTGAATTCCATATGTCCAAATGGGCTTTAGTATAGACTCATACAGCAATACCTTGTTATCTAATGATAACTTGGATTTGCGCCCAATGAGCCAATACATTTGATATAATTTTAGTCCTAGTTGTTTCCGTTTAGAGAGTATGTGCTTCTTCCAGGTTAGGCGTCGATCTAAATGCATACCAAGATATTTAACATGCTCTGCTTGGGAGAGTTGACGATGATTGATATTTACTGGTGGACATGTTCTTCTACGCAGGGTAAACGTTATATGCGTGGATTTTGATTCATTGGCTTTAATGCGCCATGTCTTCAGCCATAATTGTATTTGCTCCAGGTGGGTTTGTAGGTTTATTGATGCTGTGACTGGATCTTCATGGGATGCTGAGATTGCTGTATCGTCTGCATATGTTGCCACAGTAGTTATTTTTGTGGTGGGCAGATCAGCCGTATACAGAAGATACAGTACTGGACCCAGTACACTACCTTGCGGAACTCCTGAATATATGGGATTTAATTCGGTATGTTCATCGCCTTGATTTACAATAAAATGTCTGTCAGTGAGATACGATTTTAGTAGCTGATAGTCCGGATGAGGGAGAAGTTTCTTTAGTTTAACCTGCAAGCCCGTATGCCATACTTTATCAAAAGCCTGAGATATGTCTAGGAAAGCAGCCGAACAATATCTTTTGGCATTTAGGTCAGCGTTTATTTGGTTTAAAAGTCTATGCACTTGTTCTATAGTCCCATGCTTATTGCGAAAGCCAAACTGATGTTCTGGAATAATTTTTCTTTTTTCTATTATATAGTTTAGTTTTTTTATGTATAATTTCTCGAAAACATTCGAGATTATTGGTAATAAACTTATAGGTCGGTAGGAGGTCACATCTTCTGGTATTTTTCCTGGTTTAAGTATCATTAATATTTTAGCTACTTTCCAGGTACTAGGGAATACTAGGGAAGTAATTAATTCGTAGCATAGAATAAATATATATGTTAATAGTTTTATAGCCTTTTCTGATAGTTCTTTTAAAATTTTGCCAGTAATTAAGTCATAACCAGGAGCTTTTTTAATATTAATCTCTCTCATTATTGTATGTTTAACTTTTTTGACCGTTAATTTCTCGTGCGGTAAATCCATTTGAAATGGCGAATCTAGAAAGCTAGTAATTTTATTTTCGTCATCTTTATGTAACTGAGACTGGAAAGGTTTAAAAACATTTTTTAAGTGTTTTGAGAAAATGTCGGCCTTCTCTTTATTGCTTCTCGCCCAATTATTTTCGCTTGTTTTAATAGGTGGGTTATACTGCTGGGATCTCCTAAGCTTTTTTGTTGCTTTCCACAACGAATAGTCTGTAGCCTCAGTTGATGTCAAGTTTTCTAGGTATTCTTGAATGCCTTGGTTTTGTTCAATTTGGATTAGATCTCTCAGCTCTTTTATGGCCCTATTAAATTTTCTTTTATTCTCTTCAGTTCTTTGCTGTTGCCAATTTCGTCGTAACTTTCTTTTTTCTGCTATCTTTTTCTGTATTGTACATGATATATGTGTATTTTTTCTTGGAAATGTTTCACTGTTGGGAGTCGCGGAATATGCTACCTCCTGTATATTTTTTGTAAGATTTATTGCTGCTATTTCTATATCCATTTCAGTTTGTAACGGTAAGTTTAGAGAGATATTTTGGTCTAAGTTTTCTCTAAATGAGGGCCAGTTAGTTCTATTATTGCACAGAGAAGGGGGTTTATCTTTGATGGTAATTTTTGAAGAAATTGTTACTATTATTGGTGAATGATCAGAAGACAGGTCGAAACATGATTGTGCCTGACACTTTTTTGGATCAATATTTTTTGTAATACAGAAATCTATTGTATCTGGTTTTTATTTCTGTCTGAAGGCCAATATGTTGGTTCACCAGTAGAGATATGTTGTAAGTTATCTATCCTTATGGCTTTGCGCAGTTCTCTACCTTTTGAGGTTATTATTCTTGAACCCCACATTAAATGTTTTGCATTATAATCTCCTCCTGCTATAAATCTATTAACTAGCGTACTGAAGAATTCTTGAAATTGTTCTGCCTTGTTGTTATGTTTGGGTGGGCAATAAACCGCAGAAATTGTTAATGGTCCATGGGCTTCCTCTATGGTTATACTGGTGGCTTGCAGGTAGTCTTTGTGGAATTTTTCTTTTTCAAAATGCTTTATATCATCTCGAATTATTATGGCTGTACCTCCATGTGCTTTATCATCAGGGTGATTTGAATGATAAAGCTTATATTTAGGAACTTTCAAATAATTTTTGTCCGTAAGGTGTGTTTCGGAAACCATCATAACGTCAATATTTTGTTCAATTACGAAGATTTTTAGTTCCCTGGCGTGTTGTTGGAGCCCATTGGCATTCCAGACGGCGATTTTGTAGCTATTGGTTTCAGGCATTAGGCAAGTTTGCTTACGACGGTTGTGAGTAGACCAAGCATCGTACTCATTTGATCCATTTGTTTGGCCATCATATTTTCTAATCTTGAGATTAGCAACATCTCAAGGTTTCAGTAGGTTGAGATATTGTCTCTCGTTTTTGTGCTGAACCATTTTCAACTATTTGGGCATAAGTTATGTCTGGTTGACTTGTTCTGGTGGGTAGTGGTAGATTGGTAGTAGTGGATTGTTTTTGTTGATGCCTTTTTTCCCTTAAGGCAGGATAGAGTTTCTGCTGTAGTTGCTTGTGAACTGCGCAACCCTTGTAGTTCGCTGGACGATTTCCGTTACAGTTAACACATTTCACTTTTTCATCGCGAACTTTACGAGTACAATCTCCTGTCTTATGTTCTCCTGCACATTTTACGCATCTATATGATTTGCGACAGTAAGTCTTTGTGTGCCCGTGCGCTTGACACCTTGTGCATTGTGGTATAATTCTTTTTATATGTGGTGGTTCGCATTTAATAATATTATTTTCCAATTTGGTGATTTCATACACCGCCTTATTATTTCCATTAGGTTTTATGTCTATATAAAACATAGGCAGAGGTTTTTTTGTCGTGTGATGTCGTATATTGTGAATATTTACGACCTCGTGGCCTTTTTCAGCTAGTGCTACCTTGATGGTGTTAAAGTCCGTCCCGTGATGTAATCCTTTTAATACGAATTTAAATGTTCTCTCGGATTTTGGCCTGAATGTATGGTATTGGGTGTTTCTTTCATCTAATTCTTTTATAAGAACTTTAAAGTGATCCTCTTCGAACAATTGGATTTTAATTGTTTCATAGCTCACTGTTTTAATTGTGTAGTTCGTAGTAATGGTTTTCAACAAGTCATGGATGTTTTTTATTATTCCTACCTTATAGACTGTTATTGGTGGTGGTTTGGGAACAACTTTTTCAGGGCTTGGTTGTATGTTCTCTTCAATTTCTTCCGACAGGTTGCTAAAACTGTTTTTTGTCTCTATCGGTTTCTGCAACCAATAGTCACTGATTCTTGTTTGTTTCCTCGCGATTTCTTCTTCTGGACTTCTCAATCGTTTTTTGTTAATGACTGTAGTCCATTCTGATTGTGGAGTTTGCGTTATTGCTGTTTGTTCGAATCTTATATCAAAGTGTGCAGGTGATTTGGTTGAATCGCTATCTTTTGCCATTTTTTAATATTTTAATATTTTATTTAATTTACTTCCAGAGGATAAAAAAAATAAAATAAATACATTGTTTATTTCACGCACTTCATTTTTCACTTACGTTAATTTAGCACTAGTTTTTTTACTATAAATACTATAAATGAATTTCAAAAGGACTGTTGTAAAATAAGATGAAATAATTTTAAACACTAATAAAAATGAGATGCAGTCCTTTTATCTGGTCACGTAAACACGTATTCACTACACTTTAGGTCCACTGAGAGATGGATAGCCGCATCTGTTATGCGTTTTTAACACTCAATTAAATAACCGTAATAAAATACTGGGTTTTTTTAAAGAAAGGTATCTTTTTATAGCTTGGACCGTATTGAAAATACGTCTTCACCCTACGAAGGTTGGAACTGAACTGACGGGGAAATTGGCGAACATACAAATCGAATGTAATATAATACAACACGTATCAACTCAACAATAACACCAGCTTGGGTGGCGCACTGGTAAAGGCGATAGGACAGTCCTTCTACTGTTGCGATGGCCGCAGGTTCGAATCCTGCTGGGGCATGGCCGTAAATTTATGCTTGTGACTGTTGAAATTTGTGATGGGTCTAGGCAAGAGTGTTGTAAAATCCAGCAAGAAAAATGATTCCAGTCACGCCAGTAACCAGGCTGGATAAAACCGGTTGTCTTCTGGGATGATTTCTAAAATTGGTCACTCGCCAGTCGGTAGATTTAATAATATAACTGAAGTGGCTATAATTAAAATTTAAAAAAAATTGTGGCGCTATAATAATCAGCACCAAAAATAGTTTATAGAACAAATTATGAATTCAGTAATAATATCAAAACAGTACATTTCAAAATAAAAAATACTTTTAGAAAAAATAAAAAAGTATCATAAAGTATCTTTTCACGTAGTTTCTTTTTATCTTCTTAGCTCGTACAACAATGAAAGTTTAAATTAAAAAATTCCAACTATTTCTTAAAATCAAGCTAAATTTATTTTGTAAAATAACCGAAACTAACAGACTGATCGTCAACAATATGATTAACAAAGTTCTATGTAACTGATGAGAACCTTAAAATAAAAAAATTCGAATTATAGTTCCTGGCAATCTATCTATTCACAATAATTTGGACTTTTCTTGGACTAGCAGAACGTGAAACCAAACCGTGCAATAAAATGCCCGCACTAATAATGATCATCTGCTTTTGTTATGACTTGATGACTTAAATTCATATTTGGTTTAACATTAGGAAATACAGTAAAATTAGAGCATTAAAGCAGAATTGGTGATCAACGGTTATTTCTAATAATTCACACATTATTTAAAATAAAATACAATTTACATTAGGTTTGCATAATAATTAAAATCCACCATTTTAAAATTATTTTATAAATAGAAGTTCTTAAATTTAACTATGCACAAAAATATATTAATTCGTAATCCTTTTATATTGAAATGTATTGTGTTCCAACGCAAAAAACGAAACAAAATATAATTAAAAAAATAAAACAGGCTAAATAATTAAAACGTTAAGGTGTAAAAAAACATAAAATGCCACTATATTTAATTAAAATGTTTCAATTAAAATTCTAAAAATACAATAAAATTCATGAAATATTTG
Source organism: Rhynchophorus ferrugineus (assembly GCF_030347505.1). Taxonomy (NCBI): domain Eukaryota; kingdom Metazoa; phylum Arthropoda; class Insecta; order Coleoptera; family Curculionidae; genus Rhynchophorus; species Rhynchophorus ferrugineus. The sequence continues at coordinate 52,287,725 of NW_027472581.1, read as the reverse complement.
TTCTTCAAGTTTTTTAGATAATGCCAAGGAGTAAAAGTAAAAAAGAAATTTAATTATTCAATATTCTTGAAATTTAGTTCATTATTTCGCATTTTTTCCTTTGTGCATTGTATATTAAGTAAAAGGCTAAATATTCTTTACGACCAATGATCTCTAAAGTAGCGACACAATAGTAAATAAAGATCATAGAAATGACTAAACGTCAACCTAACTTGCAACCAAATTACACCAATTCAATATTAAATATTAAATGATACTAGAAATACATAAAAAAAACAATTTACATTAACAGATAGATACAATTGACTCATCTAAAGGTAGAAGCTACACGAAGTGGATTTATCATCTACTGAAAATTAACTTAAAAAACTTCAATAACATATTCAGTAGACGTTTAAAATGGTCGGAAGTGTCTCTTTTTGCTATTTGAAATGAAAATTGTGAGAATAAAATCACTTAGCATCTTTTTAAACACTTTTGCAATCTTTACAGAAAGCAAAATCGACTCCTTGTAGGTCATATTTGCCATTTGGAGTGAAGTATGATTTCCCATTACAATGTTTGCTAATAAAATATGCAAACTCATTACAATTTAAAACATACCTCAATTATTATTTCTGTTTTTACTGGAAACAAGATTGTAAATACTCTTTCTGAAAGGTATTAAATATGTTAATGGTAAAGGTAACGAATATAGTCCTCACTGTATCCAGAAGTACTTCACTCAGGCTAAAGAAAATCTAAGAAAAAGGCCTACGTTGCGACAGTCAAAAGGGCAACACACATATGCCAATAATCAAAGCATTATTTTAGTCTTTCCAAAATTATAATCTTACTTCAATAAACTTCACTGAAACAAATTAATAATCGTAATACCTATACATCAAAGATATATCAAAAATTAGCTGTTAACTTAAACTGGGATTTAATCAGTGAGCATATACACTCTGAGATGTTAAGAAAATATTTTACTAAAATATGAACATATCAAACAAGACTCAAATTCACACAACCCCAAAATTATCATTGCCTACTCGCTTGACTCTAAGACATTGTAAGCGACCCATGAACATATTTTAAAAGGGGACTTCTTCTTATCTGCTCAAGCTCACAAACAATGCACTAACCCATTGAAATGTATAGAACTTCGATACTACCAAATGTTGAAAATAATCTAGAGTAGGGCATTAATATAGCGAAACATAGTGGCCCTAGAGATGGAGAATATTTATTCAATAATATATATATATATATATATATATATATATATATATATATATATATATATATATATATATATATATATATATATATATATATATATATATATATATATATATATATATAATTTTAATTGTGGTTTTCGTTTCTATATAAGTTATTTATTTCTATATAACTTAAAAATATTCTCGAACGGCGATACAAAGGGACACTGCAGGTTCTTATATAAGTACTGTTTTAGAAGAGTCTGTTTTCTAACAGACATTAATCCCTCGACCCAGACATCACGCGTTCGCCATTCAGGTAGATTTTTCAACACATGGCGGATAACTTATTGTCCTTTATACTTCCACAGGTGTTACATGTTGACTGGTGATATGTTGGTTTTCTATCCGTATATGAAATATATGAGCTAGTGAAATAAGAAGTAGAACAAAAGGAAGCAATACCTGAAGATGGCAAATGAGATTCTGCCGAAATTTTAAGTACGGTCATAAATATACAAGGTTCTTTAATTTTAAATAATGCCCTAGTCAGTTTTGCACCAATTACAGAGTATGGTCTGGATAATCTGCTTTTGCACCTAACGTTGATAGTTCTCAGGGGTTAAAGGATGAAAACTGTTGTTTAGAAAAAAATGTCTCTATAATTATTTCCTATTGATAAGTTAACTTTCAATGATTTAAGTAAATCCTTAAAATAAAAGTATCCTTAAATCCGTAAAATATTTTTTCTATAATGAAACACTGACCAGAACTGATCTCAAAAATACTTTATGCGGCACAAATACTATAAACTATATTTAATAGAAGTGTAAACTTCTAACTAAATGAAATATCTACTTCTAACTAAATGAAATGTCTACTTCTAACTAAATGAAATGTATTGAAATGGATACTTAATAGGAACTTATTGGGGGGCAGCAATAAAATACTCTAATACATACACCGTCCTTTTAAAACGCCACAAATTAACTCCAACGAAAAAGTGAAAAATTGAGTTTAAAATCTTTAAAAATATTGAGCGAGCGGACAGCTATTTCATTTAAATTTTATCAAATCAAATTCAATCAAAATTCTATCAAATTTTTATCAATTCACGACGTCAAAAGAAGGCCTCATATAAAAAATGTTTCCGAATGTTGGTAAAAAATTATAAAAACCATGATTTATTCAGCCAGTTGGCCATTTTAGCAACAAAAAACGATAAAATTCAGTCAAGATGCTGGCCGTATACATGCATTTAAATATTGCAACGCAATTTACAACTCAACATTGACTACGTGATAATTATGCTGGGCAGACTTAATCACCGAAGCTAAGCAATGGAACAAGACTCGCTGTTAACCAGTAGATGAATAACGTAATTGAAGCAGCTGTAATAATAGGAAAGTTCAAAGGCGAGGATGTGCTGATTTGCAAAATCCACTAATTAAAATTGACTTTACTTTTAAATTTAAGTATGTGGAATCAATTTTGAACTGCAGTGTTTTTCGCATGGGTCACGTGCAATTTGTTTTCCCCCCGAAAAGAAAAACAAAACCAAAGGTGCATATGCAATAAACATTGAAATAAACAATGACCGAAATGATTTATCGTTTTATTTTATAGTAATCTTGAGGCATGTCGGATTTTGCATCTTACGATATCTTAGATATTGTCCGCTAAACGAAAACGAAGATCTGGCAACCCCAAAACGTTGATCTCCGATTTCATCAAAGAGTACTTAAGATCATTCACTTCTGATGTGCCACCTTCGACTGCTCAAGAGTCTTCTTAGGAAACACTGCGTCGCTTATATTTTGCTTTTGATTTATTTTTATTTTATTTCATTTTATTTTTATCTTCTTTCGTCTTATCTCCGTTCACCGAGCCATATATCCCCAACATTTAATTATCTGGTCGTACTGTAAAGACAAGATTTAGTACCATTTTCTTCGTTAGTACACCCATGCGAAGCTAGAACGGGATGCCAGTTGACCGTAAAGCCAAAATATTATTGAAATAATAAAATGGAACGATCCGAAAAAACTAATAAAAAACATTAAAACTGACAACCGATACAGTTAATTAAAAAAAAACGAACATAACCTAAAATATACAATTCCACTTAGTTTAAAACGTTTCCATTGTAGTAAATCGAAACAGCCTGAAATTCAACAGATCGTTATGGAAAGTTTCAGCGAAAACATCGCGCGGAACACAATTTGAAGTAGACTTAAACCGAATCGGCATTAATACAATCTAAAAACGAGCAACCGCCAACTTGTTTCCACTTTATCCGACTCAAAACGCACATCTCCAAAGTTTCTCTATTCAAAATAGGATCCGACTTTCGAAAAGTTGGTACTGAGATTGTTTTATTACGCAACTTTCAAGAAGAAACTGCCAGAGTCAAGACCGTCAGAGAGAAGCGAACAGGCTCAAAATTGTTTTGATGAAATTAAATTTAAGATATTTACATAACACACTGTTATTTTCTAATAAAAATATAATAATTTATGAGCATAACAATATATAATTGTGTTAAATGTTATTAAATTATCTGTAATATAACTAATTTAAAATTTGAACAGATGAGAATTAATGGATCAATATAAATGTAAAACAATTAAATATAATATCAATCAGTTGATTATAATGTCAAACATAATAATTGGTGGCTTTTCGTCGAAATTGTTAAAACAGTCGATGCAATACGGGATAATCAGAAATTTTTATCAGTCTGTTGTGTCCCTTAAAACAACATACATAGATCATAGATACAATTTCAGCTAAAGTCACAATTATACTTACTATCACGCTAACTAATCGAACTAATTATACAAGATCGTATAAAAATTAATTACATAAATTTATACAAAAACAAGAAATATTTTATTCGTCGTTTGAAAATCTTTATAATGTATATATGTTGTATTGCGCGATTAATACGGCACTCTATATAATAAGAAATGGCTGATTTTTGATAAAAATATCTGGTATCTAGTGTGAAGAGTAGCTTATATAGCAAAAAGGTTGAACCGTAGGTCTTGTGTGGGTTGTTGTAAGCCTTCTATAAGTCGCCAGTTTCTTTCTGTAAAATAATATAAGTCTCATGTAAAATATAAGTTTTGGTATGGCTGCAAATTGAATTAAGTGCAATCAACTTTCATATGAAGAAAAGATGATAGGTTTACGTTGCATTGGCAATAGTTCCGCAGTTATACGAAGCATTTCTTAGCATATTTAAGTGAAGTTCATGGTAGATTGACGTGCTCAAAAGTCCCTAGCCATAAACTTTAGAATTAAGAAACATGCTTTTAAATACAGCCTTAGTCCATGGATTTCTGACTTTTATTTTTAAACCCAAAACGGTATATAACTGATATACCGTTTTAATATACCGTAATATATATATATATATATATATATATATATATATATATATATATATATATATGTATATGTATATTACGTATATATGTGAATGACGTTAAAGAATGCAAAAGATTTGATAAGAGGTTTAATAACAGACAAACCAAGCCCAAAGTAGAACTTTCAGAAAATTATGAGAATATCGCATTCGCTAACGACGGTATGAAATTTTAAATTATATATTAAAACGAATTTAAAATATTTATAAGTTGGTTTTAGCTATAGAGATTGGACGTAAGTTAATATGAACTCGGATATTCAGCTAAACACTGTCCAAAAATCAAAAATAGAAGCTTTAATCAACTCTTTTTAAAAGCACATTTAGATTAGTCAGTCGATCAGTATGTTCAACAGTGATTAAACAATAAACTATAAAATTATTATTGTAACCATGTAAATCAATTGTTTGTGAATATTTGTTAAAAAATACATATTTACAAATTAAAATGAATAATAATTAATCAAGAAAAATACAATAATCAAGACAGTTATAGTATCCCTCAACAGTTATAAATTATAAATACTGTATTAGGAATATATGTATATGATATACAATATATACATTCGTAGGCGTCGTTATAACCAAATACAAGCACTATTTTAATTTTAGGCAAAAGGAAACTTATTTTTTTAAAAATGGTAGGAGTATATAAATGTGAATATTTTTCTAGTATTACGACTATTCCCATAATAATATTTGCATAAATTAACAAAGCAATGTTTTCAGGAGCTATTACTTTTTATTTTAAGGAATGGTAAAATGCTAATGAAAACCGAGGCCTAATTGTAGAAAATAACCGCAAAACTACCGTATTATAAATTTAAATTTTCATTCAGCAATGGCTGTAAAATATGTTTGTAAATGAAATATTAACTAATGATTATTTACTATGGAAGTTCTAAATCCGAAATCAAGATCTATCAAGGCCCATTGAAAATAATTCGGAGAGAATACCTCATGTAGCTATGTGGCAAAAATGTTTCCAAAAAAAGTTCAGTGACTTCGAAAATTGTATTGAAAAAATAATATTAAAAAAGACGACCACAGTATAGTGTGGCATATTCACTGCGATATATGTTTCTTCTAACCATCATCTAAGCTGCATACTTCAGTATTTAATACTAATAACTAACGAATCGCCTGTTTATCAACGACATCCATTTAAAGCAAGCGAAGGAGTTACAATTAATAATACAGGAGAAGAAAGCTAAATCTACTGGTGATAAATAAAAACGAATCGACCGATCTGTATGAGTTCTTGTGAAAAGGAGTAAATATTATAATCATGAATAAAAGTCCATCTATTTCAGTCCCTTTTTATATCAATCCTTCTTTATGGCTCTGAGACTTGGACATGGTATAATATGACAGCCATAAACCTGAAATATTCAAAATGCGATGGTTAAGAAAAATTTGAGACGTCTATAAATTTATTTCAAAGGATTTACAACCGGTGGTCTTACTGCGTAAATCTCTAAATCACATCGGTTATATATGTAATCAACTTCATGTTAGCCTCACCGACTTCAATTTTCAGTATGCGTTATTTCGTTGAGGTGTTAGCAAAACATGTTTTCAATGCGTTGAAAATGTCTGAATTTGTACCGAGTAAGTCGCATTTCCCGGGGTATTTAACTTTTCACTTCAATTTGAATAAAATTGCAACTGAAGGTCATCGAATGCTGTGTGAAGCTGATTAAGCAATCATGCTTCATCTATTTCAACACGAGAATGCTGATTTCGATGTTAATTACTGGTGATTTTGACACTGATAGTTAAGAGCGTTCTAGACAACCAAAAATATTTGAAGATGAAGATTTAAAGGCAATACTCTATCACAATCCATGTAAAATTTGAAGAAAAATATACAAACTTGTTGAGAATAACATAAGAAAGTATTTTCAATCGCTTGAAGGACATGGGAATGATGGATAAAAAAAATCCAAAAAAGGATATTTTGTGCGTTATGAAGTGAACCCAAGAGATATAAAAAGGCGTTTGGTCATGCGTAACATGCTGCTTTAACTGCAAAATCGGAAAATTGACTTGAATAATGACTGATTAAGTGACTGACTTAAACAGCAAGTACCAATACTACAGAAAATGTTCATTTACTGATGAAGGAAGCGGGCAAGACATGACGACTTTCGTGACTAAGAAACTCATTAGTTCCATCAGGCTTTGCTCACATACAGTAAATCTGGCAAATCTTGGTGGATACATACTTTTAAATATATAACGTATGGTAAAGGAAAGAGAGAGAGAGAGAAAGAGGGGGGGAGAAAACGACAGACGTAGTCGTCCTTGTCTTTCATAACCTTGACCTCGTCTGGTTTGTATGTGAAATAAATTAATGCCAACATTCTGAAATAAACATATTAATCAAATATTCATATATTAATCAAATAAAAATATACATACACAACATTTAATTCGGGTTCAACTCCCTGTTTAAATTTAAATGCCACATTTTACCATTTTCTCTTATTTCGCCAACTCCAGAATATTATATTAATATGGGTCTGCCAAAGTGAAACATGTCATGTAAGGATGTGTCTTTCAAGGGTAGAAACTGAACGAGGCACACTCACGCACACACGGCGATCTTTCTTTATCGATTGGGGCCGAACTTGACGTGTGATGGTCGAAATCACGTTACAAATGAAAAAAGGATACATGAGCAGATACACAAATGCCTTCATATTCGGCCAATCTTATCCAAAATTGGATTATTCAACCGTATCATCAATATATTCCTTCGTCAAAAACAAGCATTATATGGGAAAATAGAGAAAGATAAACAAATAAATAGATATATGTGCGATTTAAATAAAAATATTATATAAAAGAACAAGAAACGTGACAATTTAATATCGAGGTCAGAGCCTTATATCATTCTATATTGTCTTCACATATAAAATTATTTGCATTTAAATTTTGGCTAATTCTAACTGATAGCTGCATGTAATAATTGACTTGAATGAAGAGAAGATTTCTAAATGTGGTGGCGATGTTTGATAAAATATATATTTCATATACGATGATCTGCATTGGAGTAAATCAATTTTAATGGTCATATTTTACAGGATAGGTAAGTTAAATATAAAATTGCTAGAAATTAAAAAAAAGTTATTCGAAACGGAATGACCACCCAGTAACTACGTAACACTAGTCGACTTCGACAATCTGGAATCTTTATTTACATGCAGAAAAAATATTCTAATTAATTAACTCATATTTGAAGCTCAGTTTCACAAATATCATATTTTATTACAAATATGCATGTTTATCACGCATCTCATTCGTTCAGGAAAAACATGTAATATATTGTGGATATACGAATATTCATTTACTACAAATTCTTCGTAAAATATCTTTTGCAAAGTCCAAAAATACAGTGAAGTATGCAGAAATTGATATTTAATTTTTTTTCGGACACTGCATAGAATATAACCTTGTGCCCTGACGGTGATCAAATCAGGTATTGAAATCAATAATTATTAAAATTATTAAGAAATGGTGTGTAATCAAGTGTATATGTAATCTTAAGTATGCAGCAGTGTCAATCTACAGCTGGCACGGGGGAGAGAGTCAAACAAATATACTTCGCCAAATCTCGTCACAATTAGCAAACAACGGCAACTTTTCTAACCTCGAACAATGTTAGTTTACTTTTTATTAAATCGTCTATAACCTTTAACTATCAAGTCTTTTTTTTTATCTTCTCGCTGCCTCCAAAGGCCATTTTCGCCACAGATGTCTGTGCAGAACTCGTTCACCTCTCGTCGATTGAAATGGATGGTCGAATTTTAGAATAACTTTATTTCTAACACAAAATCGAACAGAAAATGTAAATTTTACAGCACCACATTGAACTCAAGCTTATACATGTCACTTTACAGGAGATTAATTAATTTTCTTTGAATAATATTGAAATTTGCAGTAAATGACTCCTATGGATGCAAATGCAAATGATAGCATGTTCAACAAAACAATTTCAAAAATAAGAAATGAGAAACATTAATTATAGCGAAAGAGCGATTTTGTTCAAATAGGAAATTATTATCAAGCGTAATAACCAGATCATCCCTTCCAGTTATCACTATCATTTGATACATATGTGACTAGTATCACTTATATCTTCAAGAAAATTTCTAAAATGTGTCAAAATAATATTGAATTTTTCCGATATAGCAAAAACAAAAGATAAAACAGTAACTAATAGATGACGATAGTTATATTATATTGACGATATTCTTTAAAATAGTAACTTACAAAATATTTTACAATAAGGCCTTGAATTAACAAAAATATTAAAACTACGTGCAGTTTGTGGTTTAGTTGTAGTAGCTGTTCCGAAAAAAAGAAAGTGTTTCGTTCCGAAATGTAGAAAATCTGAAATTGTCGTTATTTGCATAGAAAAAGTTCAGTTCAAGTAAATCAGTTACTATGCCACTAGACAAAAATATCGCGTCTTTTAGTAAAACTATATTTTAATTTTAATTTAATATTTGTGTAGTTTCTAACACACATTATGATATGCTATTAAAAGGCAAAAAAAAATTGTGCCAAAATGAAAAGTTGAACTATACCCGACCTAGATTTATTATTTATTTTAAAATAATATCACAAGAAATAGATTAGAATAATATAAAAGAAATAGACTTCAGGACATTAGCTATTGTAGTTAAAAGTTTATTAACTTAAGTGGTGTATAGTAGCAGAAGATAACTTCCCGTCACCTTTCTGATGATACATACAACGATAATATGTGCGTAATACGATATAATATGATTTAAGCATATCCCTTAATTCATCTATTCATTTCTTCAACTCCTTATATGGTACGACTCAAAACGTTCGCGATATGAGATTGACAAAATTGTTACAGTGGCAAAGTTAACATTTCCCCCACTCATAGAGTGATTATTACCATTTGGTTAAAATGTCGGTGATTCTCAGAGAGCATGCGAATCAAAATTACCTAGAACAAAACATGTTTTGAAGCATCACAGTTTCACATTTCGTAGATAATTACACTATGTTATACGAAAATTAATCATTTTGCCTTGAAAATAACCGAAAGGCGATGAACTGCTTGCAGAAGCATTTTTCGTTTTTTAGCCATTTTCCTTCAACATGAATTCATTTTTCGAATCCATTAAAACATTTTCCAAAGGTTAATTTATCAAATTTTATCTACGTTATTTAAACTCTTAAACTGACTGCAGGTCTAGTAATGTGATTGTTTTCATTCCTAGCTGTACGACGGCATGATGGTATATTTACACATTTACTTTACCCGGAATAAAATTTATTTTTGCAGTAAAAATGGATTTGAAAGAAAAATTGCCTTCTGAAACACTATAAGTTTATATATCAAAAACACTCCAAATCCAAATAGTTTTTGTCGACTAGACGGTATTTTTGTTTAAAGGCAAAAAAATGTTTAGATGTCTGGTTAAATCCCGCAAAGATGATACAGCTTGAGCATCGGTGATTTCTATAAAGACTATTTTTATGTAAATGTAATATATTTCCATTTGTAACATAAATTTTGCATCATAAAATTTTTCCGGTTTGCCATCGATACAATTTTAGTATGCCTTAGCAAATATAGGACACTTGATTTCAATAATATTATATTCACACTTCTCAACTAGTGATTGCACTATCATTGAGTACTCTTTAAATGTATTACCTGCATTTATTACTTTTCAGTTTTCCAATACTCTGCCGAGTTTTAGGCTTAATGTGTTAGGAATACTCACTCACATCAATTGTATAAGAGTTCTAGTATTTTTTAAAATTGTTATTTCATTCACAGTCACACAGCATGGTCGCAATCGATTTTGGTCAAATCTAGTTATTTCCCAGTTCAAAATTTTCATGGTGATAACTTAAAACCGATTTTTTCATTGTGAAGTATAAGATAAATAATCCAAAAATATCGCAGCGCCTCAAAATGTTCAGACGTTGGAATACAGAAATGATGGTCAGGAAGCGGCGTCAATATCACATGGTTTCGTAACGGTTGATAATTGATTGGTGTTTGAATTAATATGGCGAATTTTAAATATTTCATTTATTATTTCTGCTAAAATGTTAATAATCGCAATTAATTAAAACATAATTCCAAAATTAATCTTTTTTAGGTGTTATCATAATAAATAAATATTTATACGAATAATCATGCATAGAATGGAGCAACCACTACAATTTTTCACAGGTACTTGATGGGCCTTGGCGGAAATGAAAAAAAAAGAATAATTAATAAAAACAAGTGATAATTAATCAACGAAGAAACTTCTAAAAAACAGCAAAAATGCCTCTCACAGCATATTTGAACATATAGTCACATAAAACACACGCAGACTGCTCAACCATTATCACTCCAAAATAACAAATGGATGAATTCAAATGTATAATACCAATATTTCAAGTTGGCAACAGCATAAATGACATACATGAACATTGGCATTACATGGCCATCACGGTAACCTAATTTTATATAAATAACCTACATAAATAGCTGAAAAAGAGAAAACCAAGAATGCAAACGTTTCTTAAACAGCTGCATAGCATAAAAAACAAGAAGCTTAATTCTGAATAAGAAACGAAACAAACAAAAAACACCAACAAATAGCAAAACGATGACAATATCCCGAAAAAACACTAAACCGTTTATTTTTTCATTTAATTCCAATTTCGCATTTTTTCATCACGCCACAGGATTATTCTCCTCAAATTTCTTTTATTTTTGGAACAATGCCTCATGCATTACCCGAAACTTTGGTACAAAACCGTACAGTTACCATAAATCTGTTTGTTCAGATTCAGTGGCGGCTTTGTTTCGTATTCATCGTGAATAAATTATTTTTTTTGTATGTCGTCGCGTGGATTTACGTTCACTGCGTATGAACTCCTCTTTATTATCTGTTATTTTTAACCGTTTCTGCTTTTTCGCGTGTGAAATTCTAATGGTTCTGTCGACCACTCAAAAATGTATGTTATAAGTTACATTTTATTTAATTCCGCAAAATATAATACAAATATTTCAACATTAATCTCATTTATATTCATAAACTAATAGGAAATGTAAAAATATAAATTATATAGTAAAATATTTCAAAACAGCTCTGGCATATTTACTATATTTTTCATATAGCAGTAGCAGAATAGAACAGAACGTTTACTTGAACTTCCCTTTAGAATATCGTTTATACTATATCATTCATCAATATAGGTTCCTAAATATTCTGCAATTACAGAAACCCAACATTTAACTATTCAAGCAGAACACGTAAGTCTTTAATAATCGACCAGTAAAGCAATTTTAGTCACAAAATAAATAATAAAAATAGTAAAACTGGAATAAGGGAATGGTAAATAGAGGATAATAGAGAGATCCCTTATTGTTTTTAATTTACAAATTAACAGTGTGATCGGAAAATATTAAAAATAACTGTGTGGCACCAGATGTTTTATACATTGTATGTGGAAAACTATAAAAATTTTCTTAGTATATAAAACTTTTAACAATAAGACATCTTTAGGCCATGTTTGTACTTCCCATATCTAGGAATGTATTTTCTTTGAATTGAAAGTTATGAAATATAATTTTTTTAAATTGGTATTTTTTACCATATAACTCAATTTTCGATTTTATTTTATAAATAGTAAATAGTTTGAAATCTATAACCCGAGATTTCATGTTTGCTGTCTCGAAAAAATAGATAAAAGAACGTGTTTAAAATTTCGTTTTTAAATGGTGTGTCATGAAACAGTTACATTCCGAAAATAATGTACATTTTGAACAATAATGTACATCATCCTTAAAAAGGGCATCTTTTTAGAAGGTTAAGCTTTCAAAATATTTTTAGAAATATCGATTTTTTCAAGTGTTTTTTCAAAAGACAGGACTGTCCTCCTATTTTTTGCAATTGTCCCGGGCTCGAATCCTCCTGGAGCATGGATGTACTTTATGTTTGTGTCTATAACCTTAAATGTTTTTACAGGATAATTTATAGGACCGTAAAAAATCCGACAAAGGATAATCATGACTCTCACACCAGTAACCAATGTGGGTAAGTTTGGATGTCTTCTGAGATGGTAACTAAGATGGTTACTGGCCTGTCAGTGGGCTTAATACCGAGAATCGTAGTTCAGTAAGCACGTTAAACCGTAGGTCTAATCCAGCTAAACCTTGGTTGGTAAAAAGGATAATTTAAAATATAAGAAGAAAAATAACTGCAACCAACAATCATTTCCCACTCATCTGTGCGTACTAATCCTGCAGAAACTACTATAATGATTATAAATAATATATGTAACATAGTACCGGTGCATCAGTCTACCAGTTCTTTTGGATAAAACGCCAATAATATTTCTATATCAATTTAAGCATCATACAAATTTTAATAATTATGTCTATTTTACGAGTATATATATTTTTTATTAATATTTGAAAATATTGTTGACTCTATATATATAATTATATAATATAACTATATATATAGTTTTTCTCTAATGTATAAAAAGGAGGTATACATAAAAACTTTTTCTGGAAAAGGCAAAACCTATTTACGAAATTATGTCGTGAAACACAATAATGTTGAAACTGTTATTTTCATACGCTTGATGTTATATGTGTATAATTACGCACATTTTTCTAATTAAATTAAAAAATAACACAAAATCGATCTTACCTTTTAAAATATGCATTAAATTCGACTGAATGATTTAAAATAAGAATATTTCTTTGAAAAGTGAAAATGAATTTATGTTAATTACATAACAATATCAATAATTACTGTCAAATTAATTTTTCAATCATTCAATTTAATAACCACAATTTCAGGATTATGACAGGATTGTGATTGAAAATAAATAAAATCAACTAGGAAGAATTATATTTAGTAGAAACTAAAAATAATTTAGTTGCTTTTATCGGAAAAATTTATGCCGTTATTATTTTAGAAAGAGAATTGCTGCAGAAATATACTTTAAAAAAATCATGGAAAAATGATCTATATAAGATAGTGAATATGATTTCAAATTTATAAAGTTATGTAATTAGAAACGTCATTAAACATACGAATTACTTGCGAAATTATTCCATTCAGTAAGAGCTTTTCAAACTTTTTAAAAGCTATGCAAAACAAGAAAATCGCGAGGATGTTGACACACAAACGAATATCATATCCTCGACACAGCTCAAATCACTACAAGTGAAACAAAATGTATCAATGCGGATGATAAAAAACACACACACATATATATATATATATATATATATATATATATATATATATATATATATATATATATAAAAGAACGCATAACGCAAATAGAAATATAAAGTTCAATAAAAAAGACACGAAATTGACGAAATTTGTTCTACGCTACTGAAAAAGTCGCACTAAATAGTTAATAATCTATTAGGTACATATGTGTACTGAGAAATATTGGTACGATATATTTGAATTAAATTGTTTCCAATATTTCTGCCAACATAGCGATATTGTGCCGAAAGAACGCAATTGGTTTGCTTCCTAAGCATTTCAAAATCGTGTACAAGCCATATTCCATCTGTTTATTCAGTGTTAATCAGAACACGTAATAGTATTCTAAAATAACAGTGAAACCAACACAGTGTCAAATGTGTCATTACTATATCAAATGTATTGCCTCTTTAAGTTTGTAAATTTATTCTACTTAAAAATTGATATAATACTATCTGATAGATCCGACATGCAACCGAATCAACTTTTAATTCGCGTGTTTGTGAAATGCCCGCAAAATATTCAAAGCATTGACATAGAGTTACATAGTAATTAAAGATTTTCAACTGAAAACCGCTGTTTTTTCACTACCGAAGATTCAAATTGTTAGATTCGTCAAAGATAAACTGTCCACATACGAAGTCTACGCTTAGATGTTGGCTGTATTCGGAATCAAATATATGAAATGTATAAAATAATCAATCAATTTCCGATATATAATTATACAACTTATGACTTAATAAAATTATTTCAGAGGAAACTGTTACTCTGGGGAATATTTTCAGAAAACTCGGGATTATGCAGCGAGGGAGAATTATTTCAAACTCTCCATTGTCAATATAAATTAAATGATAGTATTTTTTGTAATTTACTTTTTTTAGCAACCAACCTGAAAAAAATACACATTAGATCAAATGGCAGAAAAATACGATCACAGAATATTACCATTCTATCCAATTGATATTAGGGTGCAACGAATTACTATAATATCATTTGTAATGTGTAATTGTTCAGAATATACATGAGCATTTGGTTAGAGCAGGTAATATATCAAATGCATTACAAGAAATGCAGTGATTAAATCAGAAGATATAGAAGAAATCGGTATAACTTTACAATAAAAATGTACACGGGTAGTAACCAAAAAATATAAGGAGAAATACTCATATGAGAATGACTTAACAAGAAAACGTGAAATGGAAACACGGCAACGATAGAAATAAGAACAAAATGTAATATAAAATAAAATTAAATAAAATTAAAAAACATCCTTTGAAAATATATGCATTAGAAAATATAATAATTTATTTCATTTAATTAAATTTGATGACATATATCTTAAAGTACAACTGCAATCTATAGCCAAAAGTTTTCACGCAAGAGGATGACCTCCTCTATTACTTGCACGAACAGTGATCATTTTTGCAACAATACGTCGTTCAATTTGTTCAGTATACGTTGCTGGAAATATGCGGCAAAACATTAATTGGTTTTTAGTTCTTCTTAATACACTGCACCTTACTGCACCTTAATCACACTATGGATAAAAAGTTTTCTTGACCCTGAATATTCCACTTAGGAATCGATGTGAATGGCTTTCCCCGGTTAATCCATGACTTTTTGGGATTATCGTCGCCTGTCACAACACGCCACCGAAAACTCTTTTTACCGATATTAAAAGGGTTCGAAATGGCATTTTCAGTATTGACTGTAGTATGATAGCCATCATTTTGGACGTCTGGAGATAGGAAATTCAATAACTACTAAGCTGTTGTAAATTTAATTGGCAATCTTGTTTTCGGTACAATGAATCTTGTAGTACATTTTCTTCAAATCTCTTTGATCTTCCAAGTTACTTTCCGTCAATGGTATCACCATCTCTAAACTTAATTAAAAAAAAACCGACAATTGTAATATAATAGAGCCATACTTCACCATACGTTTCTAAAAATGTTTGATGAGCTTCGGCAGAAATGTTGATCAATACTAAATATAAAATAGCTAGGAATTTAATGATTAGATGATTTTGTTTAATAAGATTATATTAATATTTCGCATGTTCACCAATAGATATCGCTGATTTAAATACTTGAGCAAATAAAATTATCTTACTGATTTTGTATTGTACATATTATAAGGATAATCAAAATATAATCGCAAATCCAAGTTTATTTATAACATGAATCTATTTATTTTTATTAATTAACGACCCAACAAGCCTCTTGGACTTTTTAGGCTCGATAAAATGTATATATAAATGGCGTAAAATTAGTTATTATATCACAGAATTTTGTATATACTAAAATTGTATAACTAATTAGTAGGACACATTTTGATAATAAAGGAGTTATATTGTAAAGTATAAAGACGAGTATCTTTCAAGGGTGATATCAAACCATCCAAGTTTCCTAGCCCGTACCTCGAGGTAGGTCTCAAGGCTACTGCGTAGCCCAAACCTCATTCTCTAACCTGCACACTTCCTAAATTCAATCATTATATGTTTCAGAGTTATAGCTATACTACGGTCCATGCAATCCCAAGGGGAATCACCTTCTAGAAAATACCAATGTGAGAAGGGATCCTCAGTAAGTTTGTCCTGATCCCTGAGTTGGTCAGGATTACCCATTATTTTAAGGATTGTTTTGTGATGAAGGATAAAGCTTTGAATATCGCGAAAAGTCCAGCGGTCAATACTGAACTCTGTTCAGGGAGCATGGAACGAAAGGCCCAGTTGTTCACCACAAATGCACTGCCAATACCGCTGCGAGATTTGGTGCCATCGGTATATATGTGCTTACAGCCAGGGTAAGAGGGGAGAAGCTCACAAAATTTGGACTGAATAAAGTAAGGACAATGTTCTCTTTTATAAAGTTGACATAAAATATGTTTATGAAGGGGGTAGTGAAGGTCCAAGGGGGAATTTGAGGTAGTGGACAAGGAAGATATGAGAGGTACCGAGAGGAGTAGTTATGAATAAGACGATCCAGGGCGGGTGGATGGCTCCAAGTGGAGGTTAAATTGAAGGAATATGGTAGAGCAAGCGATCTTACAGCGAATTTCAGTGAAAGTAAATCACTACGATAAGAAAAAGGTGGGGTGGATGTAAGACTGCACAAGTTAATTGCAGAGAAGGATCGAAAGGCAATCAGAGATATTGTAAATGCAGTATTTTGAATGGCATTTAAGAATTTGAGGTTAGTTGGTGCAGAAGCGGCGAAGAGCGGCGTTTAGCCATAGTCTAGCTTAGAAAGGATTATGGAGGAATATATTTTAAGTATGGTTTACTGGTTTGCACCTGTGTACCGGTTAGATAGCTAACGCAGCATTTGTATGTCTCTGGAATAGCGAGTTTTAAGTTCGTTGATGTGATGCTTCAAAGACAGCCGGCAGTCGAAAATGAGTTCCAAGAACCGTGTACAATCAACAGTTCGGATTGGATTATCATTAAAAGAGAAGCAATGGACGCGGCCACAGTTACGCTTCCAACAGGATTTTATTACAGAGGACCTTGAAACAGAGACAACGAATCCGGTGGAAGATGACCAGAAAGAAAGACAGCTTAATTCTCCATGAAGGAGTCTTTCTCCAAAGTTTGGAGACTTGACCGAGCAATAAATAAGTATGTGGTCTGCAAAAAATCGGCGATTACAAATAAAGTCGGACTTAGAAATGAACCTTGAGGGACTCCAGTCGAGAGCGGTTAGATGGAGAAGAGAAAACCTCCCGAAGAGACTCGTAAATATGTGGTGCTGAGAAAATTCTTGACAATGTCGAGGATATTACCCATAAGTCCAAAGCAGTGTAGATTGTTGATTAACAAAGATCTAAGTTCGTTAAATGCATTTTGTAAATCCAATTATAATGCCAGAAGCTGTTTTCTGTAAAAGTAAGCACTTCTTATATCATTCTCTAAACCGAAACCCGCACTGAAATAGATAGTAATGAATGGGTTTCCAGAAATCAAGATAGACGGTTGAGAACCATACGCTCGAATACCTTACACAAATTATTGTATTATTAAAGATGAAAGCAGAACCATAAATCAGTTTAAGCCTCTTTCAAATCCTTTGTGCTTATCGACTGTATGTTTGAAATTGTTTAGGAAAAATGTTTTAGGTTATGAGAGGTTCCGTTTAAACAAGAGTGAGTTTACATATTTGACGAGGTATAGTTCCCTTCTGTTCTTCAATGGTGATATTTCCACCTCACAGTACAAACTCGCTCTTATAGCGCCGTTGTATGGTGTTTAAGTTTTCAAAAAAGAAGATGACGCGGAAAGTAATCATTAACTACCCTATCCTACCTTAGATTGGGTCAATACTTTATAAATCTTCAATAATATAACTCTTTGGGCATCCCAATGGATGTTAGTCAGAGATTTAAACAGGTAATAATCCGCTAAATTTTTATTTTTTATATACTTAATATGCTGGACCCAACGCTAAGGCTTAAAGCCACGCTAAGAGCTTAATATGCTAAGGCGACAGTCGAAAATAAGCCCCAGAAACATGTGTTCTGTGTTGTTTCTTATGTTGTTCTCTCTTATAGATATTGTACTCACTAGGGGCAGATTCTTATTCTACAAAAATGTAAAAGATTAAATATAAAAGATTTTCTAATAAAAACAGTACACACCAACCTAATTTCCACTCTCAATGTTGGAGTATATTACGACGACCAGCATGCAAAATTTCGAATGATTTCTGCTCGAGTCTGTTTGCTTTGCTTTTATGCTCCATGAAAAATTCATCATCATTCATTCAATTCCAAATTCCCGAAATATGAAGACGGTCGTGCTTTCGGTCCCCATTACCATACCTCCTACCGATATCATCAGCCTAATTGGCAATACTGGTTCCGAGTCGAAAACAATTTTAAACTCAAAGAAATCGTTAGGCTTAACGTTAAAAGTTTTCGACTTTTTCTAACGCTTCTACGGATATTCGCAAGCAATCGATAAATAAAATGGGAACAAACTTTACCGAATAGAGTACTGTTTTAGAATATCGGAATACGAAACACGAATTTAATCTTGTAATGTTTTATTAATTTTTTTTATAAAATTATGAATTTTTTTAATCAACTACTTATGGAATTACTATCACTTTTATGAATAAATATTATACAACCAACGACACATTTGATAACCATTATGTTATATTAGGTTTTGCATGTTCTCTGATCATACTAATCATACATAAATAGCGCCAGAGGAACACTGATGATTTGAGAGCGATCATAGCTTCAGCGTTTACAAAATATAGTCTGCTCCACAAAGCTTTCCATCCTTTCCTTTTTCTGCTACTTCTTTTACAATTTCTACAACATGTAGCGGAGCATTATCATGCAAGAGGATGACTATGAGCCTGTTAATCTATTATCTCTATTGCTTGTCTTTCTTGTAACAATATATCAATAAATTTATTCAACTGACATCTATAGGTATCTTTAGTAACATTTTCATTCAGTACTAGCAATTCGTAAAACACAACTTGCTGATCACTCCATATGCCCAGCAAGGGTTTATGGCCATGATTATGAGTATTCCGCTTTGGTGTTGATTTGGTCGATTCTCTTGGACTAACTCATGACTTTTTATGCATGTAATTATCAAAACTAATCTACTTTTTATCGGCAATCACAATACTTCACAAAAAACAATTATTTTTTACCTGAAAATCAATGAAACAGCGATATTGCACTGGTTCGAAATAGCATTTACGCCCAATTCATAGGGTGCTCATTTTCTCTCCCTTTTTCTTTTCTCTTATTGCCATCGCATGTAAACGTTTATGAAATGCTTCATTCTTCTACTTCTAAACTGTCTGAGAAAGTCCCTTGAGCGTTTGAGCTAGGTTTTTGTTCAATCAGTTTACCAATTCATTGTGATTAAGCTTTTTGGTTCACCAAGTCCTTATCATTGACATTAAAATCGCCACTTCTAAAATGATGAATCCACAACCAACAATTAGGATATGACGAATCAGCAACATCATAAATCTCTGAAAATTATTGCCGGATTTCGGCACCAGATTTCTTCAAAGTAAACAAAGAGCAATGAATGTACAAAATGTAATCATCATTATTCATGATGATTATTCATTCATTTGATCATTCCATAATTAGCGTTTGTATACTGAATAACGCAATAATAGTAAATGAAATACTGTTATTTTATGTAGAGAAAAGTCTAAACTTCGCACTTTTAACAACAGGTATCGCTGCCCATGAAACATGTCAGTGCCTAAAAGTTGTACACTGGAACCCATTTTTTTTTTGGCCAGGAACCGGGTAGGGGAATCCTGTTACGGATACCTGGTCGGGAAGACCCGCAGGAATAAGCGAGTTGGACTGGTTATGTGGAGACTGCCTCTGGGCTACCCACTAAACCCCACCCTATCAGCTGATCCAATGACCCTAAATGATAAACACTAGAACCCAATCGGTACAAGAGTAGATATACAATTAACCGACTGCAACTAGTCTTAACTAATCTGAATGTTTAAATATATTCAGACGACTTCGATAACACTTAACTGTAATTCTTGATGTTACATGATGAGAGATGACTCGTTATAGTATTAATGTTAGATATATGGAATATTGAAGCTATATTATGGATGGTGAGCCACTTAAACTAATGTCAATCTTTAGATGATAAAATTATTTTGTTTAGTTATGACGTAAACCTTTAACTTATATAAATAAGGTCCCAAGGGCGCTAAAGTTTATTAATTAATATGAACTGATTTCTAAATGATTGGACAGAAGAAAAAAATGTTTACAAGGAGAAACTCTTCAGAAAAACATCCCCCGCTATTTTCACTGGCCTCAAGAAAATATTAGAAAGAGTTCCTATACATTAGATACGACCTTTGACCTATACATTATAGGAATGATTTATGACCCTTGAAAAATAATCAGTAGCGTATATCTGAATATGGGAAAATATATTTATTTAAGTTACGAGAAAATATATCTTGACTGTCTTATTTTGATTACTTAGCATGTATGGTGAATGCCTCACAGCTGATTATAAACAACTAATTATTGTTGATAACTAACTAAATCTTTCTGTTCTTAATAACACTGCCAACAACGGAAACAATAAACAAAAAACGATGAAAAAATGTCTTACTTGACAATAGCCTATAATCTTTTTATAATTTCTATATTTCATATCTTCATTGCTGCTAGGAAAATCGTTTATCGATTTTCCTAGCATTTTTTTCCAGCAGGCACATTTTTTAACTTACAAAATTCAAGTAAGCTAGTTTTTTGGAGTTTATAAACGTAAACTATTAATTTAACAGTTTTTTGTTGTGATTTGTGCAGAATATATATATGCTTGATGAATACTGCCTACTAACATAATTTTGATATAATGATAGAGCACCAGTCGTGGGCTCCATATATATTTTACAATTATTATGAGAATTGCTAAAAGATCTATCGCTCTAGCTGTCTTCGATGGTTTAACGAGAGACAATAAACTATATAAATGACTACTATTTTTGCTTAATTCAGCCTATGAAAGCAGATTCAACTCAAAAAATGTTTCCACATAACTACGCAAATCTTTCTTCTTGCATTCGACCTATTTTACAAGACTCATGGAAGAAAATCTCGAAAGGGTTCATCATGGTCCTGATCTTGATTAACCTCATAGATTCAGCTAATCAGAGTTATGTGATTACATTGAAGTATTGATTTGTTACGTCAGAACTGCCGTACTCAAAGATTACCTATAACTATATAATGAATCACTAATTGATTGATCAAATTTGATATATATTTTTTCAACAATTTAGAATGTATGTTAAATTAATCATTAAAAAAGAGCATACTGTCGTGACCGAGAAATTTTAAATTTCATTTAAAAAGAAAACTAACGGCAATTAATTTTTTTGCAATTTTTACCTTCTATTGTCTTATTCGTTTTTCTTATCTCAAAATTAGTAAAACTTGTCTCATGAAATAAAGCAACTTGATCCTCACATTTAATTTTTGCCTTTGAAAATGCATTCTTATTATTACCACTTAAGATCTATGCAGCATAGTTTGACTGGCATGCGATTTCAAAATGACAAAGAAGTGGGAAAAAAGTTATAGAATATTATGGAAAAAAATATGTTTCGATTAAAATATATTGTACTAATATTTCTCAACTTGACGCATCAGAATGCATGAAAAGATCTACTAGATGAAATACTCGTATGTTCGTCAAATAAATCGATTAGCACTGGATGGTATCCAATCGTATTGTTCTTTCAATTAAATGAAAAACGAAAGAATTAAGACAATTAACGTAAGCTTGTAAATAAATATTTGGACTGAGAAAAAATGAGATGGCTTATGCTCCAGCAAAATAACAATAAATTACGCTGAAAACAATAACAATTGTTTAAGTTTGTTTTATTTTGAATTAACAAAAGAAATAAAATAAGTCGGAACAAATCAATTGATTGAGACATTATTAGCAAACTAGAACCATTATATCTAAATCTGAACGGTTACGTTAAATATTCTGGTTGGAGTAGAATTAATTGAGGTAAGAAAGAGAAAAACTTAATTAACACCGTAACAGCGGAATCGCAAAAAAGGTGCCGGTTGGTCGACGATTCACGTTCCGTTCCCGACGACAGATGGCACCAAAATAAATTGCCGAGACAGAAACTTTTAATAAAAAAAGAGGAATGCCGATTTAAGCGCGCTTAATCAAAGCGACCTTATCATGGCGGATTCGGAATCGCGTTTTATGCCAACGTGATTGATTTCAAGACTGCCGTCTCGTTTTAAGTACGAAATTCGATTTCCTCTCGCGCTTCTCCACTTTCGTCAAGTTTCTTGTTTTCATTTTATGTACTTGAACACATAATCGAATATATTTTATATATGTATATATTTTAATTTATAGGCTTTCAATGTATATCACGGCCTTATTCCGTAATTACTTCAATCAGATCTTTATCTGAACTTGTTATAGTATAACTTTATATAGTTTAATACATAGTTGTAGCCAGAAAAATATGAATTCCATATTTTAATATTCTTAACACAGTAAATGTTACTGAAGTGTGTATGTATATGTATGTATATCATCTAATGAAAACCACCAAATTATTATTAGAACTGACACTATGGAAAGTCAGCCTTAACAGCAAGACATCACAACTCTCTACTGAAATAAAACCGAAAGTCTCAGTTATAATAATGACATCACTGAGTATACTTGACAAAATTGACACTAAAAACCAGAAGTAAGGATCAAAAATAAACGAAAAGAGGACAAAATTAATCAGAGAAGCGAAAACGAGAGCAAGTATAAAGTTTTTATATATATCGAATGAGCAGGAAAGTCCTTAATGAGTTGAAACTCACTCTCACCTGACCAATTTTAGAGTGCAGTATTTAAAATATAGTTATATGAAAGATGCTAATAATCTACTGCATGGATAGCATAATCAATATACAAATCACCATGCATACTGGTCTAGAGCTACTAGTTAAGAGGACATATATAGAATATGTATTAAATACTTGTTACGAATCACCTTTGAAAATAAAATTAAAAAAGTCGAGCTGACAGAAAGAAAACAACAGGGCAGGATAATACCAATAATTGACATAATCTTACAACAAAAATTGTAAACACTGCAAGCCCGAACGCAATATAAACAATGGCATATAGTCGCAGAAGCCAAATTAGAGCTTAAAAATGAGAAGAGAAGTACAAAAAGGATTAACCTGTACGTAGATTTGTTATTTAATTTTTCCACTTTTTTCTTCCCATTTAATTGCCTTATAGAATACCTTTTAATTTTATCTAAATTTTTATTTAAAAATTTTACCATAATAATCTTTTACCTCATTGTTATATATGCACCTTTATTTTCTTATTGTTTACGATATACTCACTTTTCGTCAATACCATCCATACTTCCATATTCTTAGTCTCTTCCTTCTAAGCATAGTTTTAGTAATTTTCTATTCTCTCTAAGCTACATATCTGAATTGTTATTAAAATTGCATATATTCTTGCCCTTTTATATATTAATTCTTTTTTACTTTTGTTCTTAGTGTATTAGTGTTAAAAATATTGATTTATCGCTTTCGCTAATGGTATTTCCAGTTCTATTTACCATGATTTCACGCCCACTCACCACCATTTTCTTATAAATTCCATTTTTTTGTTCATTAGTAATACTGTATTATAGTTTGCTCCCCGAAACTAAGACTATCAGGATGGAGGAGAAGTTCAATCCTTTTTCATGGAAAGGATTCAAATCCTTTCCCCTTGTCGCTTTATCACTGTTTCAATTCTTCAATATAATTGGTTTGCTTTACCTGTTAAGTAATCTATTATCCATTTTTGATAAATTCTTAATAAATCGCCCATTACGCCTCTCTTCTTCTTCTGCTCTACTCTTTCACGGATGCTTCTACATTTTTTATTTTATTTTATTCGCCAATCTTTCTCTTTACGTTTATGTTGAAATAAATTATTTGACGCTTGGCCGGCTTAATAGTATTAATTTACTTTAGTAAATTAGTATTTTTATTATCATGTACTCTTTTCCATTATAATAATTAGGACCTAGGATAATAATAATAACGAAGCGAACTCCTTCATAAAATTTATGTATTAAAATAAATTATTACAGATAAATAAGTTAAGAGCAGAAAGCATCGTTTTTGTTCAAGTTTAATTTTAACTTGCGTATTTAAATTAAAAGAATAGATCGTGGAGTGTTAACACCTTACGGTGTAATAGTAGTATTTCGTAGTATATTTAAGAAAACACCAAGAAAAAAATTGGAAATAGGAGATTATGGTACACGATAAAGCATCGTCCCATACATTAACGGAAATACTTCAGCATATAGCTGCAAACAAAATGACATAAAACACACTTTTTACGCAGAAAATTTCGAAATTAATTTTTCAGTCATAAAATATTTGCGAGAAACAAGCTTCCAATCAGAAGAATGCCTTGAACTAGTAGAAAATATATAATATATAATTAATTTCAATAAATAAAAAAAATTAATAAATAAAATATAAAATAAATTATTCGCCCAAATAATATGAGCTATATTCAGTAAAACTAAATTATTTTAGCACATTATTTTTTATTCTATTCTAAAAATTCTATACAAAATTTCTGGTGTATCTGCAAAATATTGACAATGTCTTAAAGGTAATTTGATATATCTTTTTATTCTGTTTACATGTTTTCTGGTGAAAAATTAAAAGACGGTGTTGTCGCGTCTTCTTTTTTGTGACGCCAGCCGAAAGCAAAGCCACTGAAAATGGTTCCTGCTGTGCGAATTAAACGTTGATCATAATCAAAATTAGGAGAACTAAATTCACAAGAGTTGTTTATTTGTTAATTTGAGAATGTGGCTTAACCCTAGCCAGGCCTACTAACCCTAATGTAGGACTTCGAGCATCTGCTTCCCTTCATCTCATTGCTCATCCATTATTGTTAGTGTTAAGGTAGAAGCTAGTGTGTTGTGTTTTACCGTACTTTGGTATCATGTGCACATGTCATATTTCATCCTAGCATTTTTACCAGGTCCGTGTTTATGATTGTCTGTTATAATTGCCTGTCATTGTTATTGATATCATGGGTATTCCATCATTGCGATTGCCTATCAACGTCATTATTTATTATTGTTATTATCAGTATCATCCATTATAAGCAGCATTACTTATCGGTACTATTATTTATCTGTACTTTTATTTATCAGTACTATGATAAACTGCCAGTACCGTCTTTTTTTATTACCTAACATTAAATTCATGATGATTACTAATTCTTTTTAATTTCAACCATTTCGCTGAAAATCAGTTGCTCAGGTACGTTTCCATTTTATTTTCAGAACTGCAACCTGACTACCTCGACATCAGGACCTTCCACCCTTATAATTAACTTTATTTACTTAAAACTCATTTATTGTATAAGTAGCTGTTATATCCTTTATTTTAATATTAGCACTATATACAATGCACAGTGTGATTTACCATGGACAAAATTAACTAAAAACTGATTTTCTGATTTTTTAAATTTTAGTATTTCAATGTTTGAATTGTTGAACACATTACTTTTCATTAAATAATATAAAAACATCACTTTGTATTAGTTGGTCGCGCTTTTGTTTAGCTACATTTCTAAACTTTGACTTGTCAACATCAGCCAAGAATCACGATTAAATCAAGTGTTGGACTCTTTAAATGATATAGAAATTATTTCTTTTCAAGTTGGTAAGTGCTCCATATTGTTATATATAAAACCTACCGTGAAATTCTGTTAAGTTTTTATATAGTCAAATTTGTGTAAATATTCCAGAATTTTAAACTTTGTTTGAGTTAAAAAAAAATCCATTTACATATTATACAAAGTTTATCAATAAATTATTCATAAAGTAATTTAGTATTTCCAAAAAAGAAATGAATTTCTCTAGGTTGCGATTAACAGGGTTTTTTTAGTGGCAGATGTTACAATAAAGAATAAAGATTTAATATTAGTCATTTGGTTAGAAACTTCAGGAGGTCATCGAAAACGATAAAATAATAAATTGTAGTGAGTTTTATGGGTTAAGAATGGCCACTAAATATAAGAAAGGATGGCGTTCTCGCAGGCGACTTTTAGTCTTTGGATATAGACGAACCCATTTCCAGTATAAATCGGAGAGGAAGACCCAGGGTTCTTTGTGAAGGGACCTCAATTAACGTCGGTAGACCTCAATAGACGTCTTCTGTTTGTTGAAGACGCGCAGTTGAGTTAGCAGACATGTGGTATCGGGAAGTAATCGCGTTCAATCTACAATATCTTATTCAATATTATATTATCAATATTCTATCAATATCTTGACTTCAAACCTTACTTATTACACGCTTAAGACTATTTTTTAAACTTGTAATTGGAAAAGTATGCATATTTTTTCTTGCAAACACTTTTTAAATGCAGTTATTTTTGAACTTCTTTAAAAAAACAAAACACCAAGAAAATCATCGCCATCTAGCGAACATTAGACAAACTGGAAGTAATCTCCAGGTTTTTCTTTTGGCCGATTTAAATATACATAGATATCACTACCCGGACACCCTGTTTATTAAGTGAAACATCCTAAATATCTTTTAGTATATTGTTAGATCACTAAATTATAGAATATTAAAGTATTAGAAACCGTTTACAGAATTAAAATTGGTGCTGTTATTTTTAAAATATCAAATTTTGTCCTTATACCGTATACCCCTTCACACTGTATGTGTGTGTTCAAATAACTAATAACGTAAACACTATTAACGCTAATATTTTTCTAATCGATATGTGTTATATTGAGAAATGGAGCAACCATTACGTATGCAAAATCAGTACAAACATTTTTTGCTTCCTCCTCGACACCATTTACAATTACATTAGAGTTCGTGGTATACAAGCCCCAGCGCTCATATTCGCAAAAGTATCGATCGGCAAATTAAATGTGAAAGGGGCCATGGTAGAATGCAGACGCGACCTGCGAAACGTATCGGGCATTATGCTTATCCAAGCACAAAACGCTAAATATTCATGATTCGGAGAGGGTCAGCTCTAAACGATACTCCGAAGGTTTCGTCGACACCAAAACCGCCACAGAAACGACACGAAAACGATGCGAAAATTCGGTCTGTTTAGGGCTTGTCGACTTTCGAAGGAAAGGGAAAAAAACGTTCGATTATCGCGTTCACATTATCTCAATAGAAGCCCGTTCATAAATCAGTTTCCCATTTCGGTGTGAAGAGGTCGAACTATCAAAGGCGATGATTTCATTTATTTTTTCTTTATCAAATTCTTTTTAATTCATCAGCATTATATAAAGATCAAATTGATGAAGTGCTTCAGAAGTTCTATCGCTTTTTTAATGTATTATCGTTGGAATAAATATTTAGGTTTTGCTTAATGAAGATGTTGGTCGTAACTGTAAGTGTAGACACTTTGTTTTGATTCAGACTATATTGATTATATCAATATTATGTTAACATATATAAAAGCGAGTTTTATTTTTTTATTTTGTTTTGTTTATATTTTCTCGGTACTTTTTTTTAATCATTCGGAATATCTGTAGTACTTAGAATTACATCTGGTAATTTGATACTTTAGACCTTTTAATTTTGGGTCGTTTATATTTGTGTTTGAACGATAGTGTAAAGAAAATAGGCGGGATTTCATTCTTGAATAAATTCATAATTGTAGAATTTGTCGCCTTTGCGAATACTTAGCAACAGAAATAATTGCCATGAATGGCAACATTCTTGATGTTTCTTCGTGGGCTGTATTTGCCAGAGCTGATATCTTAACATGTCCAAGGGATGCTAGAACTTCACAAGCTACATAAGAGATTTTAACTTAATCCTAGCGAGGTCTACTAACCTTAGTGGTAGGATCTCGTGCGTCTGCTTGATGTCATTGTACATCGATTATTGTTACTGTTAGGGTATAAGCTGGTATATCTTTTTTCTTATTCCTCATTGACCAGCTAGAACCAAATAGTTTTTTGCCGATGTCGCTTCGGGTTTAGGATAGGGAAGTGTTTTGCGGGCGTCAGAGACCCTGGTTTATGACTGGGATTGTCCTAGTTGGTTTAGCCATCGGTGTTTGTAGATGGGTAGGAGTTTCAGATTATTATCGTGTTCTAAGGCGTCTAGGGAGTACCTAATACTGAGCATGTCCGTAAAACTTTTCATGAACGGGATGCTTGATTCGAGTTTAGTATTCACGTTCCTTATAAACCATGGGGCATTGAGTAACGCGCGAACTCGAATATCTGGAGCAGTATACCCTGTCTCTCATAGACATATTTGTACCCCACCTGTGTTCCGTAGAGGTAGACTGGACTGATTAGCATCTTATACAGGGTCGTCGTTGGAAATAGTAGGCCTTTGCAAAAAGCGTGCTGAATAATTTGGGCTGACCATTGGAACCTGCGGTCGAACTGGAGATCGAGGTATGACACCTTCTGGACCCAGAGGATAGGAACTTTTCCGATTTGGAGGCGATAAACGCGGAACTTCTTACCATAGAATAGAATAGCCTGAGTTTTGCTCAGGTTAATCCATAGCCGCCAGAATTTGTACCACGCAACTGCCTGATTCAGTTGGACATGAAGTCTGTCGCGGATGACATCGGGACTATAACCGGTGGTGAAGAAAGCTGTATCATCTGCAGAAAATGATGTGTGAATGTTTGTGGAGTGGGAAATAAGTAATTCAAAGGTTGAACAGAGCAAGGGCTAGTGGAGCACCTTTCAAGACTCCTACGGAGATATGTTTTCAAGAGGCGACTGCATCACCAATCTTTACTTGAAAGGATCTACCGTCCAAGCATGAATCAATCAGGGAGATTAGGTCATTCGGTAGACCTAGCTGGTTGTCTTTGTAGACTAGACCATTGTGTCATACTTGATCGAAAGCTTTAGCCCTTCGTACCTTTTGCACATACCATACTTCATCCTAGCATAGTTTATAATTGCCATCAGTTATAGTTATTGTCTGTTGTATCATGATTGTCCGTCAATGTTATTGAATACTATGAACTAAGATTATTGTTAACCATTCTGATTATTCCATCATTGTTATTGAATATTATTATCACTAATATTATCAACACCATCCATTATCAATGCTTGTTGATACATTTGTTTATCAACACTACTACTTATCAGAGCTATGGTCTGCCAACATAATTAATTACCCATACTTTTAGCTGCCAGTATATTAACTAGTCAGTACCATTATATATCAGTATTAACTTACATTAGAAGTTTATATTGTAATAATCACCGATTCCTGTTATATTTTTTGTACATTTTTAATCTCGGTCATTTAACATTGGTTACTCAGGTACGTTTTCATTATATTTTCAGAACTGTCGTCCCACCATCTCCACAACTAGATCTCGCACGCTTAGAATCTGTTTTATTTATTTTGTCATTTATTGTATAAGTAGTTGTTATATCATTAATTTTGATCTTTGTTTGCATTTATTTAAGGTAGTCAATTATCTAATATTGTTTTATCAAATATAATTTTATAATTTATTTTACCCCCCGGGATTAAAATTAACCCTACACATGTTGTGTTTAATTTTAGAATATATACAATATTTTTGGTTGCTCCATTCTTACTTCGAATGCAGAAAGTGAGAGACGCAAAAAACATTTAATTTAGTAACTTCAAGATATACATTATAAACAAGTTTCCACACAAGAAGCAATACATAGATCTAAATCGTACCGTTTTAAAGTTTGCTTTTAGTAGAGTTGAGAACCATCGGCTGAAAACAACTATTGCCTACTTTTTATTATTGACTGTTTCATTCGACTACTTTCGGACAATTAGTTTCAGTGGAACGTTTTATATATTACAATTTTCAGTCGCGGCAACTACCTTTATCTATTTCATTTGTCTCTATTTTTTTTAATTCATGCTTTTCCCGTAATTCTTAAAGTACTATAAATTAAATATAATAGATTTATGACTGCAATTATAAATTATAAATTTCAATTATTTTATAAGCCAGAGACTGATGCAAAAGTGGAGAAGGCAACTGATGTATATTTAGTTATATTATCCCTTTGATCGCTATATACACTGTTATGCGCACCATTTAAATTTTATTATGTCTAAAGGTGCTTCCACGATCTACGGACTATTAATGTTCTGTACCAAAACAGAAAGAATCTCATTGAGTGTATAGAGTAAATGATCTATGATCAGTTCTCCAGCAACATACTCTCTATTGCAGCAGCCTCTATTCGCCGTACATTATATGATCCGTTATTCAATTTTTGACTTACTTTTTCCATCATGTAATGCCCCACGTAGATATCCTTTGTAACCAACTGCAGCAAAGAAAATTTAAACCTACTGGAATAACAGACGCTATCGATAATTTTAAACCCAGTTATTATTCAAGTTCGAAACCATATTGATAACATGAGTCGTGAAGCATCAGACATAATAAGTCATGAGCTACTAGAAAATAAACCCAAACGTCCAAGCAACGTTAAATTTGATCACCGAATTTCTGCTTTAGAGGTGTGTGACGTTATAATAAATTGTGCAAAAGATCGATTTCATTTTAAAGAGCATCTAGTAGTTGCTTCGCTTTTTGTTTCGGAAATTTTTGGAGAGTATTGCGGTAAGTTTTCTGAGGATAAACTCACTCACTTCCGTGTGTGCCTGTTATCCCACACTTGATAAAGAACGATTACGAACTGAACTATCAGTTATTTATTCAAGAAATGATTGCGGAACATGAAATGGTGTACTATGTTACACCTTCTAAAATTTCTAATACACAACTAGGAGACACGTTGAAGGAGAGAAGTTTTTTTTGAAATAAAATTGCAGAATACCTTTAAATTTATATCAGGTCTCTACTGTTGCAACCAATTATAAAAATTGTCACTGTACGCGCCAAATCAAATATGTACTGACACAAATGTGTTGGTATTTAAATGTACACAACCATCCATCCTTACCAGCATAAACAACAATCTTGTGCGAATACTACTTATTCACCAGATTTGGGAACCAAATTCAGTTGCGAGGAAGAAGAAGTTAATGATTGAAAATAAGCTTTATTATTTTAATTTTTTATATTTTCAATAATTGTTCAACAAAATTCCTTCGTGTAAGCCGACACAAAATAAAAGCGTTTTGCGACCAAATGATAACTAGGTATGATGTTCCGAAAATGGAAATATTAAATGGAGGCTTAAAAGTCTCTCTAAAAAAATGTTTCAATGTCAAGTGACAAAAAAATAGAACGATATACAAAAGCAACTATAAAATAGACTAGACAAATAATTTGACCTAAAAACATTAAATTCTTAAAGAGTATTATTGTCTCAAAATTGTAATGTCAGTCAACAATGTGAGATTATTTAAGAAGCACAAACAGTATCAAATAAATTATCAAAAGAACAATAATAAGTAGAAGATATTATGGGGTTTTATTAGTCTGAAACTTCCAAAAATATATTTTTCACATAAGAAATATTGAATATATCAATTCGTATAACGATCAAATGTACACGTAAGTGCAGATGAGCAATATTCCAAAAATACGAAGAATATAAAGAATCTATTTTTAGATAAATAAAAAAAAACTATCCAGATGATAAAGTTATATTTAGCGAAAAATCAATAAAACACCACAAGCAAGAAAATTATTAAAATGATAGTGGTTTAGTTTATATTTTATATATTATTTTTAGGCTGTAAAAATATTTGCTCAAAATTATAGTTTACTAAACTAATAGTGGTAAACTATAAATGTTAAAACGAAATACAGTGTAATGAAAATGTCTGAATTTCTATTAAGTAAATCGCATTTACGAAAATTTTTAGTTTTTGACTTCAATTTGATGATTATTTATGCGTTTAATATTATGCATATTCTCCAGACCTTGCTCCTTGTAATTACTACTTGTTCCGACAGATGAGTCTTAACCTTTCTGAACAGAGCTTCCTATGAAGATGCCAAAAGTGGGTCAGTTTGTGGATAGCCTCAAAAAATACATAATTCATTCGAGAGGGAATCCATAAACTGTCTAAAAGAGAGGAAAAAATAGCGGCTATTGACGGACAATACTTTAAATTAAATACATTGTGCCGCGTTTTCACAATAAAGCTTCAAATGTAAAAAATACAAAAAAAAACTAATGTATAAGTCAATATATAGATCTATCTAAAATAACATATACATATATAATATATATATATATATATATATATATATATATATATATATATATATATATATATATATATATATATATACACAAACTGATCACTTTAGTCGGTGCCGAGCAAGAAATTAGATTTATTTTTTTCGTAATTTAATTATATATTATTTAACTTATATTATTATTTCAGCAATGTTTGGCCTCGGCATCGACTAATCTTCTAATAGTAATTAAAATAATAGGTTTAGGTAGGTATTAAGCTAAATAGTGTGTATATAGTAGAATATATACTGTCACTGGCGAGTGACCAACTTTAGAAATCATCCCAGAAAACATCCGGTCTTAGCCAGACTGGTTACTGGCGTGACTGGGATCATTTTCCTTGTCGGATTTTACACTCTTGCCTAGAACATTCACAAATTTTAAATAATCACAAAAACATAAATTTACGACCATGCCCCAGCAGGATTCGGACCCGCGGCTATCGCAACAGTAGGAGGGCCATCCCATCACCTTTACCGCTGCGCTACCAAGCCGGCAAAATATATGTTTAATAAGGTTTTTGTTTATTTTTATTTAGTTATTACAACGATTATTATTTACATATTTTATTTTAAAACGTTTTCTTTTTGTTAAATATCTAACTTCGATTATTTTTTACTTGTTAGTGAGTTCCTTATTTATATGTGTTTTTTTATGTGTGTATATATGTGTTTTTAAGGCCTGTTCAATTTTGTTGTAATATTTATTTTATTTTTTTAGTGTTAGATATTTACTTAATAAAATGCGCTGTTATTTTACTAAATATTACAATTGGTAGACCAAGTACAGGTGCAGCCCGTATGAAAAAAATAGGATTAAAGAAACAATAATAGAAAACTAACGAGTACTTCAGTCCCCAGTGTCCGCTACCTAGTCTAAGTGATTTGACAGGTGCTCTAACCGAACTGGAATAATGAAAAATTGTTGCCCCTAATCGGGAATCGAACCCGCGACCTCCTCGTATGAGCTGAACGTTCTAATCATTACGCCATAGAAGCAGTTGCCTGCGATTTTTCTACTACTTCTCATATAATATGGTTAGTGCTTAAAAATCAAACTAAATTGTTTTTACATTGAACTACTTCCGATTTTCCGTTATATAAGTTCAGCAGTAACATTATACACAGATATCAAATTAATTTAGATAAAAAAAAATATGTGAAAACTCTGTACATGCCTTTGAAATTTGAGGGTTTCCCTCAATTTCCCTCTTTTCCCCCTTCTGATCCTGACTTGATTCCAATGGGACCACCTCGGAAGTGCACTCTTTCAAATAAAAAAAGAATTTTAAAAACCGGTCGATAATTGACGGAGAAATCGGCGAACATACATTAAAAAAAATATATACAGCCGAACATAGAACCTCCTCCTCTTCTGAAGTCGGTTACTAAAGTGGCGTTACTACTAACTTTAACTTAGTCTAATTTAATTTACCTGTGTGAAATGATCTAAGTACTTATGAAAAATAGTAATAAATTAGAAATGTTATCTTAAGAAAGATAAAAGAAATATTTATCAATATTCGAATACTAATATTACAATATTGACAATAGAAGCTATGAATAATCACAGCAGTTTCACATAGGTCATGAAATAAAAACACATTGTAAGCTTTTAAATTTTGATCTTAAATTCTACTTTAATAGACTTGACACTGTCATTTTCCAAATACCTGATTCTATTATCATGTGAAATAGACATCATTTACTAAAATGAATAGATACCTGCAATATCAACTATTTAATAATTATGGACTCATTTAAGAACGCCTTGTACGGAATGATTTTAATTAGACCGCAAAATACGGCGACCTTTGATAAATGGAGAATTTCGAAGGTGGCTGTTACAAAAACAAATTATTAAATACCGTCGAGACACGACTATCATTTATCAAACGGAATATTCAGTTAGACCGTGTTGAACTGGATGAACATGCGTATTGTACCAGGAAATATAACGAAACAAAAAATTCATTGCTATTATGCTCCACTTGAAAATAATAATTACTCGATATTAACAATGATTTAAAATGTTGCAAAACATTTCGAGATATAAAATGCAATATTAATATTTAAAATGAAGAAATACGTAATAATAATAAATGTGGTTTATATTTTATAGCTATATACGCATTTAGATTTTAATGTACATATTTTAAATAAACAAACCGCTTTTAATAATTAATAGGCTATTTAACGTGACCTCTGAATCTCGCATTTCTCGCACTACTTATTACTTCTAATCAACAACCTGAATCTATTTGAAAATTCAGATCATTTATATACGCGAAAGAAACAATTTAACAAGAAAAAAGAGCGGCTGACGTTGGATTAACAAACATTCCTCATTTAATCAGAAGCTATAGTTCAAGGTGTATGGCCACCAAATGCGGTTTAAACAATATAATTAATGTTATCAGAAACAAACTGGCAGACAAAGGTACAGTCGATACTCACAAATAACTTTACTGCAAACTGTAAGGGCATATACCTAGGTTATTCAAAAAAACATGCGTTTATGTTTAGCTAACTATTATGCCCTTTAGTTTCGGGTAAAATTACACGCCGATTTAGATGCTGCGTCACCAAAATAAGAAAATCTCCAAAAATAGTTTGAATTTTTAACAGTACTCTTAAAAGAATATTCTTATTCTAAACGTTGAAAATAAGTATAGAAAACGTTTCTTCGAAATTTATAGACTAAAATACAATCTTAATATAAGTGAAACTCTTATAATATAAACACTTCTTAACAATAAGAAACGGTGCATTTATGTTATTTTATGTTTTTTGTTTGGAACTACTTTTTTCCAATCGGTTAACATGACATCTCAAGTTCTACCGTTCAACCCGTTTTTACCGCAAGTTAAACCAAACCAAGCCAATTTCCTGAAATTAGGTGTGAGCCTTTCCTAGACATAATTCTATCGTACAAAAGCAAAACCGTTAAAAGTTAACCGTCTCGAAAATACTAGTACGAGAAGAGCGTGTTAAAGTTTCCCTTTTAGATGCCGCGTCGCTAAAACAGCTATACATCCGAGAATAATCAAAATTTTTAAAATCCTGAAAACGGCATATTCTTGAAGGGTTACGCTATGAAAATATTTTTAAAAATCTATATTTGCGAATTTCTAGATTAGTATACCGTCTAATTTCGGATTATGTTAGTTTAAATGCCGCGTTACTAAAAGAACTATATCTACGAAAATAATGTAATTAACTTTTAATTTTCTTTTCACATTTCTAGACTAAAGTACCTAAAAATAATATTGGGAAAAATAGTATTAGGATTGTTTTTGCAGTCATTCTAACAAGTCTCCACATCCTTTAGTTGAACTAAAATAGTTTTAGAGTAAACTGAAGTTTTGGACCCTACATGTTTCATAATTTACATATTGCATACTGAAACTTTTAAGTGATCAACGAAAGGTAGTCATTATCTTGGAACGTTCCCCTAGAATGGTTACTGAAGCAATTGAGATCATTATTCTGTGTTAGATTATAGAATCTTGCCTACATATAATTACAAACCGCCATGCATAATGAGGGATTCGAATGCACGAGTTTCTTAGCCCATTATCAACTGACCGCTTACTCTAGTTGCTTAATCTCATCACCAATTGTACCAACTATAGTTTAAATTTAATATCAAGAAAGTGTTATTATTTTTTCACCACAACCATAACTAACAAGTCAAAGAAATAGAACGGTCCTCCAACTGCTGTAATTATCGCAGAATCGAATCCTACTAGGGCAAGGGATCCCTTATATATTTTCTTCAAGTTACATAGCATTGTAGATTTTTTGTTGTTACTGAAAATTTGCAGTTAGTCACATTAACCACAAATTCTGTAAATTGACCTAGAGCAAATATAATACAAATGATGCATTCGCTTGACAATAACCAATCACAAATACCATTATTCATGCTTATAAGGTAACGTTCGAAAGCTACATAAACTAAAGCAATGCTAAGAGGATTTACCTAGCTTAACTCATAACTTTACCAAGCATTTTAACGGAAAATATTAAGTTTGAAGACTCAAAATTGCAGCCGAGTTATATCTTTTACATTATATTCACTCTATATAATTTGAAAAATAATTGTGTTTCCCTTATGAGGAAACTAAAACACATCTATTTGATCTATTACTAATTAAGCATATTACATTTGTGAGGACAAAAAAGCTTATCTATATATATCACGCATTATGCGTGACAGAACCATGTTTTCCACGTTACGCTAAATAAATAACGTAGAAGAACTCAATTAAGTTTGTTTTTATTTATAAAATATTTTAATTACGTTTATTTGATAAATCTACCATATAAGTATAAGTACTTAACGTCATATAGTTTTTGTAATAATGAACTCTTTAAATTTATTTTTTAACGACTTGAGAATCGAATATAACTTCCATCGAAACAGATTACTAGAATTTAAAATTATACTAATAACAGTTTGGAGAAAAAGTAATTTCAGTTTTTCCAAATAGATGAATTTAGTCGAATGAAGTCACATATCTCTAGTAATATTTATACCGTGAAGCCATACAATAACGAGTTCGAATGGTGACAGTCCATAGAACATAAAAAATATAAAATAGCTGCATTAATCATTTAAAAATTCAGCGCAGGCTCCTCGAAGACTTGCTTGCCCTGGTAGTCGACCAGGGCAATATTTAAAAAAATCGGTGAAATTCTAAATTTTTAAGAATCGATGCAATACATTTCCTGTAGCTACGAAACTAAACATTTACTATAAAATCATTTATTTACTTCAAAATGGTTATTATATCAAAAGAAGCTCGATATTTGGATTCCAAATGGATTGACAGAGAAAAATTTAATATACAAGGTTTCCATTTTTAAAGGGCTTCTGGAACTAAATGAAATTGAGATATTTTTTAAAGGAATGATTGAGAGCGATAGAATGGAGATAACATGAAATATAAAGAATAACGTGGCCAAAGTTTGGAGAAGCTTTGCAAACGTCCTCAAAACCTGCATTGTCACCAAAAAAGTGATATTAAGTATTTGGTGGAGTTTTAAAATAATTGTTGACCGTGAGCTGCTCGAATCTGATTAAATCATTAATTCGACTCCCTACTGTCAACAACAAGCAAGGAACTTAACCATCTTCAAACAAAAATATTTAGAAACTAAGTTTTTATACATCAACAAAGTGATATTAAGTCATGTTCGAAATTTATATAAATAACTTAAAAAATGCTACTCCAAATATCTTAAAAACCCATAATAAATATATTTAACCGATAAAAGCTTAATTAATTTCTCAATTAATTTCGACTTTTTCAAAGTAATAATTTTGTATAGTGGTATTATAAGGAAAACCGTAAGATGTAAAAGTCGCGGCATGGTTCTTCATATATTCCTTCTGCTGGAAAACAATAATATACCCATGACACAGCATTATTTCCCTACGAATAAATTCGTTCATAGAAACCTCAACATACATAATTAACGCAACCGCCTAAATTAACTCCTCTGGAATTATGGCTATTCGTTGAAAAAGAAAGCTTTGAAATTTTTAGTCGATTAAGAAAAATACAATACAATCGAAGAATGCCATTTTGCCATTCATAAAAAACATTGATATAAAAATATTGTATACAAAGGCGGTTTACTTTAAATTGTGGTATCGAAAAAAATCATCTAGTCCTCTACCACTTATTCCAACTGAAGTGTATTTATAAAGGCAAGCAATTAAACTTTTTGTTGGAAATTTTGAATATATTTCAAAAATATGTTGTTTCAAAAATATGAAAAAATATTGGTTAGTGATGAACAATGTTTTTAAAATAACAGTACATGTATAGAAATAATAATAATTTTCACTTTCAATCAAAATACTCTCGATCATTTTCACACTCATTCAGCACTTCGAATCTGTTTATCAACCATGCCATGGTACATCGATTTTAACATATCGCGCTACCTCTGATGAGTATGCTGGATGCGGTACAACTTCTATTAACATTCTATCTACTACAGTATGTACTCCAGTGTATATTACAACAGTGTAATTAATGTAACTTGTGGCCAACCATTGTCTTGTCTGTTACTTGCTACTACTGGTCTTCTTTACGATCGATTGACGTCGATAGTATCTGCACAATAGTTTCATTTGATTTAAGCAGCTTGTAATACATTACATCTTGCTCATCCCATCATCACATGCACAGCAAGATTGGGCCATAAATATTCCGCTCCGATGTAAATGTGGACCGCTCTCCTGGGCTAATTTATAATTTTTGCACTTGGGATTGTCGTAGTTGATTTAATTTTCGCCCCAAA
Organism: Rhynchophorus ferrugineus; assembly: GCF_030347505.1. Classification (NCBI taxonomy): domain Eukaryota; kingdom Metazoa; phylum Arthropoda; class Insecta; order Coleoptera; family Curculionidae; genus Rhynchophorus; species Rhynchophorus ferrugineus. The sequence continues at coordinate 52,248,707 of NW_027472581.1, read as the reverse complement.
CCCTTCTTGTTTACCTTTGAAAATAATTAAGACGCGACGTTAAAACAGGTCAAAGTTGTATTTTCAAAAATTCATGGAGCAGCCATTTTACTCCTTTTTGGATCTTTCCCATCGCATATATATGTTTGGAACAACTGTCTAACAACTCTTGCAATTCATTGTCTTCGACTTTTTGCTCCTCCGAAACGTTTTTCCTAATAGGCATTTAATCAGCCACATTTAAATATTTGAAACCGAAACTGACAATTAAAATATGACGGAGTAGCATCATCTTAAATTTCTAAAAGAGTGGGATTGTAATAGTGGCACTAATGAATGTGTAAAACTTGAGGGTACCACAATTAGAGTATTTACTATTTAGTTATTTAATTAGTTAAATTACTGCATCACTCAATAATACCAAACAGAACACTTGTTTTATATAGAGAAATATCCAAAGCATAGAATTTTACAGTTACGTTAGGTTATTTAATATTTGTTTGCAATGATACTTCGCACTTTCAACAAGAGATATCGCTGATGGGAACACAAGCACCACGACACCTAGTATTTTGATTCGCTAAATAAAATAAGCTATATCTCACTTCGAATTGAACACATGTAGTGTGCAAAATAATTCCTAAGTGACAAGTGCAATGATAATATAACATAACATTAACACTAATTTGATAATTTTACAAAGTATTAATAACCAAATTTTAATCTTGAATAACTAGGAACTATATATCATTATAGGAATATCATCAGGAATAAAGGAATCGTTTCAACAAATTAATTAAACATCAAACAAAAAAATCATTGTTAAAACTAAGAGAAAATTACCAAGAGTAATAAAATAAAGAACTAGAGTAAAGGTACTTTTACTGTAGTAAACTTAGGGTAAAAAATATCTTTATATTAATTATAAAAGTTATAGTTATAAAAATAAATACTAAAATATCGTTCAAATTCTTCTAAGTAGGAGCACTAAATTGAATGAATATAAGTAATAAACCTTCATAAAAGTTAACATTGAACTCATATTTTAAAGCCGTTTAAACCCCCTATATATACTCCATTAATATATATCAAATAACGGTAAATTATTAGCAGGACTATTTAAATCAATGTTTTCGGATATTAAGACATATGGATTATACCCACACTACAAAATACAGTATTCTTTTATTGTTTTAAGAGAGTCTTACCATTCTCTATCCACTCTACTGATAACTGTTTCATATTTAATCAACTGCCATTAAGTATTTTGGTGAAAAGTTCTACTTACATTTTCTAACAAAATCATCGTTGATTACAATATGTATATCAGTTTCACCGCAATTTGAGCACTTTTGAACAATCTGAATATCAAATACCTAATAATTACACACTATCAGAAACACTTTATGGATATTGCCATGAAAGGCAATATGTTATTTCTTATATGTTAATTTTAACGGTATATAAAAATATGCATTGACATTTGAAACATTCAATATTCGATAGACGTTATCGAGATGTTATGAAATAAAACTGGGTTAAAACTTAATATACAGAAAACGCTACCCGACATCAGACCCAACATATTTCAATCTGTTTTCTCCAGTATATTATTGTTGTTTTACGTAAACAGAAGCATATATCAGACGCGAATGATAACAGCGTTGTTTTTCTGCTGTTACTGCGACATGTAATATTACGTTCGTACGAATTTATTAAAGCCATAATATATATCAAATTGTTATAGGAAATTAGGTAAATTTATAATAAATTATTAAAATAAAGAAGTTTCATTATAATCCATTACAACTTTAAAATATTATAAACTTTAATTTTTTAAACTACCAGATTGGAATATTCTCTTGAATTTTCATTCCCATCGATGACTTCAAATTCAAAAAAGGATCACTTGCTTAAAAAAATGTTAGTAATGTATATAAAAAAAATAAACAAAATATTTTTCTGAACTTATTATTATCATTAACTAACTATTTTTCATTACCCATTAGTTTAAAACTAAATTAATTACATTATCTAAAATTGCTAATCAACTAATAATCAATTGGTTCAGTATATGCAAGCCTAATGTTCCTTCTGATTATTTACCTTGTGTTTTACAATCTTGATAATCAACCAAACTGTATCAACGATAACGGATATTAGAATTACAGCTAAAATAAATTATATATAATATTAAACTGTTTACAGTGCACCATTTCTTTTAAATAATGTATAAGTGCAATAGTCTCAGTGCAGTAGTGGCTCTAGTATTCCGGATACTTAAACTATCATCAAGTTTGAAATATACATACCATCATTTCATATCTGGCTGCTGCTTCGATCATAACAAGAACAAACAGACCATAAAAGTCTCCAAACACCAGTCATGTCACTCCACCATCCAGAGTCCGTGCAGATCATCGACACCACACTCATCACCGAGCGGCATGATGCCGTCCATCATGATCATCATCATCCCGATCATCACCAAACACCCACTTCACTGTTCAAGTCTCGCGACGCTCATATCGACCACCATCGCTGTTTCTCGTGATCTCCAGTCGTTGGGGGGCGACACTTGGGACCTGCGACAGCCACACCACCACCGTCATACAATTGCAAAACGACTGCGGAGCCTCGAAGGGCAGGAGGAGGTTCGGCCGGCGGCAGCCTGGAGTCCTGCGCCCTGTAGAAGAGCACGTGTGCACAGGCCGGGGAAATGGAACGGGAACGGGACCGCCTGTGTGGTGACACCGTGGAGGAATTCGCTTCTGGAGCCGTCGCAAGGGGCATTGTCTAGAAAACAGATCGTAATCTCGACATAATAAATAACAGTGCAGGTAATAAAAATTCGAAAACAATCGATTTTTAGATATATTAATTTTAATAATTAGTAAAAAGAGATTTTGATTTTCATATTAACTGTAATAAATGTACATTTTAAAATTAATTTTTGTTTTTTTTAAATTATATTTGTTACTACTTTCTCTTCTTTTACAATTATTGCCCATATGGTACATAAGTGCAACCACAAAAAGACACATGAATTTAACCACATACATTTATCACAAATTTTTCAATAAGTTCGTAAAATATCAATTTTGTCTTAGCTCTAAAAAATATAAAATATTTCTATTATAAAATATATTTTCAAGCCAAGCCATACTGTACCGATCTGGGCAAGTTTTTTCTTTTCATTTATTAAGATATTATTACTATTCGTTACCGTCTCAGAATTTGTCTCCGCAGTAACTTAAAATTCGGTACTTATCTAGAGAGACCCATTTGCCATTACTAATAAAATATAAGTTAGCAGCACTTTTCAGAGTTTTTATCACCTAGTGCACCTCACTAGATCACTACACTAGATCATATGCTTTGATACTGTGATGTCTACTTCTTTTCTTCGCTATTGTCTCCAGTAAGAAGTATCACACTGTCATCAGCAAATGTATCCATAGTAATATATCCTATATGTGGTTTGTCACATGTAAAGAGTATGTAAAAAACAGGAACTAAAACTCTGCCTTTCAGTACACCTCTCTCTCTTGCTTTCATTGCTGAGTAAACTTCTTCTAATTCAACTTGTAAACACCCTGGCTGAAATGTTGCAGTTTAAAAACCCCTTATGCCATACTTTATCGAAAGGTCGCACTACGCCCAGGAATATAGCTGAGCACATTTTTTTCTTCTTCATACGCCTTTTCTTCTATCATTCTATATACATCAATTTTTGAATGTTTACTCATAAAAACAAACTGATGCGATGGTATTATATTTTATCTATCTATGATTGGTTTGAACTTTTTTAACAGGATTTTTTCATATACTTGGGATATTACTTTGGTTTCAAATGTAAAAATATCAATGTAAAAAACTACTATGAGTGCTATCTATTGTCCGCCAAAACACAACGACAAGGCAGAACAGTACCACGGTTTTTTAACACGCTAGGTAATAGTGATTCATTGCCGGGGGAGACTATGATGCAAAACATGTTATGTGAGATTCTAGATTAATAATACCAAAAGTCAGAGAATTGATCAAACCAATGAAGACACAAAATCTACAGCATATCTCTACTGGTGAGTCAACATAATGGCCGTGAGATAGAAATAAAATTCCCGATACCATAGACTTTTGTGATACATAAATATTGACACCAAAAAGTGCAAAGCTGAATCATGCTTTGATCTCTCACCTGATCACTCACCAGTTATTATGACAGTCAATTCAAATATTATCAACAAAGCAAAACCACCTTCTTTGCATACTTCTAAAACCAACTGGCCATTATTTAGAGAGAATCTAGACAGTCTAATATCCCTAAATTCACCTCTCAAAACTGAAAGAGACACAATAATAGCAGCAATAAATATAACAAAAAATATACAAAAGGTTGCATGGTCCACAACTCCTAATAGCGCGACGTATCAAAAGTTTAATTATATATCATCTACAATTAAACAAAAAATTGCTAAAAAGAGAAAACTACGAAAGACATGGCAACAAATAAGAACAGAAGAAAACAAGAGAAAATTCAACAAGGCAACAAAAGAGCTGAAGAAGCTAGTAAATAACAAACGAAATCAAGGAATTAAAAACTATTTAGAAAACTTAGCACCAACTGATGCAACGCAGTATTATATATACTCTCCGGAAAGTACCAAAAAAGTTTTAAAAAATCAACAACATAATCCACCCATTAAAATTGATAATATCTGGGCTAGGAATGATAAACATAAAGCGTAAGTTTTCTCTAAACACTTAATAAAATTATTTAATCCATACCCGTCTGAAATATCCTCAACAGAAGAAAATAAAATAGTTTACTTTCTGCCACATGAGTGACCCAATAGATATCGCTGATCAAAATACATGTAAGCACCTAATGATATTGCAGACTTCTGAAGTAATTGGATACTAATAGTTGCTTAAAAATAACCGACTAGTTCAAACAGCTCAAAAAAACGCCAGAAAAAACAATGAATTATAGTACAAATTGTTTGCACAAATTAATAATTAACGGATAACTTATTTGCAAAAATTAGAAAAGATTAAATCTTACAAACAAATTTAATATATCTTATACCAAAGAGCAAAAGGCCATAATGTTTATAAACGCTTCGGATATTCTTTACGAAACCAAGCTAATCTGTTAGATTTTCTTAAACCCTCTACAAGCACTATACAATATTTCCATCCATTAATCAAACAAATCCTTTTACTCCACAACTTGGTCATTTTAAAACTAAACAAAGTAGCATTTCTTAGTTTCATTATATAACGTATATAAGAGACATTTGTAGGGATTCAAACAAATCTTTGATTTAGTGAAAATATTCTATTTCGAAAGAAAGAAACGTGGTACTAATAATACTGCCGATCCGATCGAATTCTCTTATAAAAGAAAGTTAATAATGTTAATATTCGTCAATATTCGTTAACTCCAGTTACCTTACAGATTTGGTCGATTAAATTTGGAAAATATTATGTTAATATTTTATAGTATCTTAACATCTAACAGTATCTAAATATCTCATATTATATCTTTGATATTTATAGCAGAATATGGTTTATGAAAAAATATTTCTTTCCTTCTAATTATATTATCCTATCCATTTATCCGATCGTTCATTTTTAATTTCTAAGCACATCCGAAAAAGAAAAGGGACCTACTTCAGATTTGATTGATTTGAAAGATTTGATTTAAGATATAATATAGACAGAGCTATAAATGAAATGCCGTTAACTTTACAATTTTTTACTAGACCTTACCAAAATATATAGCATTCTTATACAGCCAGTGTTTCCTGTAATGTCATCATTGCTGTATTAGTACATTGTACAAAATATTAAGTTGCATGAATAAATCTAGTATTACGAGAGCTTTAAGAAAGTAAAATAGATTTCATTATCATACATTGAACACCTAGCCGATAGGAAGTCTGCATCGGCTCTACAATCATTATAGTATGACAAAATCGTTGAAGTTAGCCGAGTGACACCATAAATGGTCGACGCCGGTGCAAAACATTATTTTAAGGGCTTCATTTCAAATTACAACAATTGTTACCTACAAATATAACCCTTATCAATTGTTAGAAAAGTATCTTTAAATTAGTAATACGAAATTATATGAGAATGAGACTCAAAGAACCCAAGGAAACAAGCTGAGAAGTGTAGACAAGATTTAGAACGAATCGTACTTGTATATGTAGAAGGCGATAAATAGCTCGATAGGTGGATGAACGCGTAATTATTTTTCAATTTTATTTGAAATCAAAGCTGATGTTCGCCAAAGAGATGTTCCTCCACAGCTTTTCAACAGAGTAGAGGATGCAATTATGCGAAAAGTATCTAAAAAAGACATTCAGTTCAATATCATGCTACAAATTTCTGCACGAATTTGGTGTTCACTAGTGATAGCATTATATTCGCTGATATAGGTTTAATACTATGAAGCCGTATTTTCGCATGAACATGTCTATAGCAAACATGCTAAAGAAAATAAGAATGTGGACATTGATAACAAAAAAGGTATTGATGTTTTTTGGCTAGTGTGCATTTTACTAATTTGTACAAATAAATAGTTCTAAGTTAATTTATATATAGAAGACCAAGTGCCACACCCAATATAACATAATCCTATTGCGAACTTTCATGATGGGATAATAACAATTAAAACAGCTATATTTAAAAAATCACTTTAAATAATTACCACTGTTCGAACTATAAATTAGTTATTTATTATTAAATGTTACATATAAATTTGTGTTCCGTAAATATTACGTTATATCAATTTGTTCCCGGATTAACTGAATAATTCCCATGGGCACGTATGATTTTAATATACATTAGCTATTTTATATGATAGTGTATTGGGAAAATATTGATTTATTATAATTGGTTTTTATACTAACATAGATAGTGATTCATTCAATGTTAAATGAAATGAATATTAATTTATCGTTATTGATATTATCATTTACAGTTGCATCCTCTATTTGTGTGAATAGTTTTGTTACAAAGTTACATATACGTAAATTTCAATATTGATACATTTTTGTCGAGATATATAATTTCGAAATGTATAAGATTAAAAATTATTAATGAATTAAAGTAGACATATTACAAAAAAATCTATACAATTTCGAATTGAAATTCATCAGAAACTAAAATAGCAGTACAATTTTAAAAAACTGCTAATCATATAATCATTTAGAGATATTGTTCTGCCATTTATACACCATCCATTTATTATATTTACTGGCTTTAACATTTTATTTCGCAATTAGAGCAAAAAACTGAATTAGTTAAGCCTAAGTATCACAGAGATAAAATAATATAGAATAATAAAATTCAATATATAGACTTAAATATAGACTAGCTTAATTCACAGTACTTTCAGTCAGCCTTTGGTGGCCAGCCCAACGCCAACCTGTCATCTTTCCATGATAATCTTCAGTTTCAAGTTGGTTCCAGTTAATAGAATGAATTAAAAATAGAATAGTTGATATCTTGTTTTATGGAAAAACACCAGTTACTGTCTCAGTTTTGAAACATGTAAGGTTTGAAATAAATTTAGTGGAAAAGATGATGCGTCAGGACATATAACCGAATGAGTATAAAATTCTTTTTAGTTGGTACTATGGGGCCATGTTGGCAAATGTATACAAAATCTTTAAAACATTAACGATAATAATTAGAGGTCATAAAGCGGCCTTCTAATCAGTTACTTCGAGCAAGAAGCAGATAATGGCAGAACCTATTTGTCATTAAATTATGTTAAGTGGTAAGTATCGATATATTAGATATTCTTCTCTGGTTTCATAATCAACTGTTAAATCACATGGAGAAATAATCAGTCATTGTTATAAAATTAACAATACACCATACCTGATATTCTGGTGGAAAATATGCCAATAAGTAGATCGACAAATCGATTAATTAACGAAAGGCTTAATACATAAATTAAGTATCTAAGATGCCATATTTAAAATCTATTTCAAATTGTTACTCACTAAATATAAATGAAGTTATTAATTGTGTTATGTTGTTTTATTTGTCATTTATGGTCGAATTGATACGGAGTGTAGCAAATAACTATAACAATGGGCATACAGGTCGATATAGATATACAATAAGCAATAACTATTTAGAGATATGTAGAAAGAAATATCGTCTACAATAAAGCCTTTGGTTTGATTGAACTCGATCAGAAGAAAATAGTACCAATGGTGGATATATTGGAAATTAACAATTTAGTTATTAACTTTGAAAACTTTGAAAGTGATAGTGACTGAATGTATATTTCGATATAGGAACCAATGTCAAATGCATTAAGAAGAATTCCAATAAGATTAATCAGAAGATATAGAGGAAATCAGTAGATTTTATAAGAAAAATATACATAGTAAAAAGTAAGTAGAAATACGGTGATATTAAAATGACTTAACTAGCGAATATAAGTTGAAAACACAGTAACGAAGGAAACAAGAGCTAAACGTAAAAATGTTTCAATGCTCTAAAATGAAAGCAAAATACGCTACTTGAAAATACAGTTGTTAAATAGGTGGATTAGACCCGCAGGAAATATCATTACATAAAAAACGCGTGGCAAAAATAAAAGCGATGCATTACTATAACTCGAAACATAAAAAATAACGAAAACAATACCTACCATCTTCCATCGAAAATCAAATGAAATATTCACGACTATGAGATTATGATTTGTATTTTGTGGAATCTACGCGTAGGGTATCAGGAGTTGTCCAAACAACAACAGATAGTTAGTAGAGGCAAACTTATATATTTGGGCTAAGCACTGAAAGACAAATTGGCGCAAAACAACAAGAGACTCGATAGAGGCATTTTGCAGTATAACAATAATCACGACATACGAAACAATGAAATGGGAAGTTCTGCTCCACTCACACATATTCTCTTACTTGCTTCGATCAATAAGTTCCGGATTTAATTTCATGGTTAACCAGAACTTCCGTCAGAATAGTCTTTTAAAGGAACAAAATATTGAATAAAGAACATCTACCTTTTAACACGAGATTTGTACATCACGCGAAATATAAAACGAATGATAAAGTGAACTATTAAAAAAAGTTGGAAAATAAATAAAAATAAAAAATTGGATAATTTTCTTTCGTTGTATTAATGATTGCCAAGACAAGGTTTGTCCAAAAAATAAATAAATAAAAGTTTAGCGATTTTTTTTTAAATTTAAATATCATGAAGAAAGTATCTCAAAAGACAGTTACCGAAACATAAACTGATTTGAAATACAGAACATTTGAATTAACTCCTTATCCTTCAATATCTGCTCGTAGTGCATTTTCTATGTACGATTAGTAAATATAATGAATTTTTTTAAATGACTCTCTCAGTCAAATATACATCAGCAACATATATTATATACAATCAATATACAAATTTTGTTCATATTTTATACCAAGCGTAAAAGTGAATTATTTTAGTATGCCATTTTAAAAAGTGTTTTGTACAAAACGAAGATAAAAACGCATGTGGTAAAAAAAATTGGAATCCCCAAAACTGGTTATAACATGTCCAAAAGATGTTAGAACTTCATAAGAGTTCATTTATGAAGACGCACGGCTCGAAGTTTTTATTTTCTCTTTTTATCTTCTCTTTATTATTGTGTTGATTTTACTGTGTTTTGTGCTGACCAACATGAGCTTCATGAAATAGTGAGTTGATTCATATAGTATTCCAGTTTAAATTTTTACTTTCATTTCGTTTATTTTTTATTTATTTATTTATCCATTTAACCAATTTTCTTTATCTACTTTAATTTCCTTTATTTTGTTATTTATTCGTATCTGTTAAGAAATTTGTCCCCGTGTCGATATTGGAGATAGCTCCTTAAACTGCCTTTGAAACCTTTTTATAACATATACATAGGATTAGATATAAACATTAGAGCCATTAAACCCACTGTACCCATTTAAACGTAAGTGACTCAAGCCGATGGTTTTTCGAGGTCTTCTCAAAATTAGTTCTAATCAAAATTAGAGTTATTAAAGTAGTCAAAATAGCTAAGGTGTAGTTATATTTTATTAATAATTTGAAACGTACATAAACGCCACCAAAAGTTGTTCCTGTCAGCTCTTGATGAAGGCGTATCTAACGTATTTGGCTTTCGCTTCTTCCCCGTGCGCATTACACGTTCATCATAGCCGGAGTTAGAGCTCTAGCAAGGATTACTAACCATAATAGCAGAATCTCGCGTGTCTCCTTATATGTTATTAATATTATCATTATCAGTATCAATATTTATCGGTACTGTTATTTAGTAGTACTGTGATCCAAAATCACAATTAATTACCCGTACTATTAGCTGTCCGTAATATTAGTTTTAGTTGCATTACATTTCATCACTACCTGATATTAGAAGTATTAGTTGTGATAATTACCGATCCTTGTTTACTTAAAATCCTAACTTGTTCTATATTGTTATATTTAAATAAAATTTTTATTTTACGCTGGGGATTTTAAATTAACCCTACACTAGATATCTGTATCAACGTTTATCCTGTCCTCAGCGAAGCGGCCGTGTATGAAATAGTTTATGATATCTTTAAAAAATATATTTATTTCAACGTAGCTGTTCTAAAAAAAAGAAACAAACATGACTTCAGATAGGGAGTCCTATTTCCTCAACCATCTCCCTCGATCGACATTCGACCGAGTCGGAACTCTACGGGCACATTCGAACCGTGGCAGAAGCCGCGGTTCATCGTATTGCGTGTCAATAGCAAAACCTCCTGGGATCCGGGGCACGTGCGTCATCGTTTATAGTTGCTTGTAAAGAGATAGCAGGAATTTGGAGCACGCCGCGAGGTATTTCCTTTTACCTTTTCGGCGGAGAATTATTATTTACATATCGCGCTCGAAGATATGTTATTGTTGACATGACATTTAATGAACATTTTTAATGTACGCGCTATGATAATTTTTGTATGAAACCTCAATTTTCCTATATAAAATAGTATCCATTCGTTATATTTTTAAGAACTATTAATTCAGAATGAGGCTTTAGATTTCCATATATCAGATAGTCGGATTTGATTATTTTATTTCGTAGTATACCAGGTGTACCGGAATGTCACTAACGATTTTTTCAGAAAAAAAACTGCATAAATTCTTCTATACATCTTGCCTATCTTCCAGGCAACTTATGGAGACCATCTAAAAATAACTGAAAACAAATGAAAAACCATTCATCGAGCTATTTTCTCTGCAAGTGTGTTTCGCATTGATGCGAAAAGTTGGTAGCCAGACGGGGCAGGGTCTGGTAAATAGGTGCAATAATATGTCCCATCTAGGTACTTTCAATGCTTCCTTAAACGTTTTATTTTATGAGGCGTTATCGTGCTGTAAAATCACTTTATCGTGTCTTCGGGCCATTTCTGGACGTTTCTCGTTTTCGTTCAATGTAAGGTTCAAATTTATCATTTGTCGTCGGTAGTGATTATTAATAACTGTTTCACCAGGTATCAACAGTTCGTAATACGCCACGCCACTCTGGTCACAACAAAAACAGAGCATTGCCTTTCGTCGAAAACGATTTGACCTTGGAGTCGATCGGCCGGCTTCGCCAGGTGATAACCATGATTTTTTACGTTTAACGTTTCCAAAATAAATCTACTTTCCATCACGCGTCACTATTCGATGCAGAAATGACTTCCGATCAATTTGAAGTAGCATTTCACAGACTCTTTTTCAAATATCAAAAATGTTTGAGTGAGATCTTCTCCCATTAATTCTTGCAGGTACTAATCTTCGAACTATTTTGGTCTACAGAACGTTTTTTGTCTTGCACGTCGAAATTACCACTTCTGAATCTTTGGAAACCACGCCTCACATTTTTTTAATATTAGAGCATGTTCACCGTAAGTTTCTACCAGCAAACAATGACTTTCAGCGGCTTTTTCCTTTTAATTATGTTAAATAAGAACAGTAGTAAGTGCCGCAAATGTATGTTTTGAGGCATATAACTTTTTCAAACAGATATAAATCTATGATATTGTTCCTTTCGCGAAATATAACATGTATAACTTTGAAGCTTGATGTCAGTAAAATAAAATGACAATTATTTGACGTATGTCATATCATAAAATTGCATACTTTAGCCTAACGATATCTGTTGTACTACAGTACTAAGCTATTAAGTCCGATTGAGTTACCGATGGACCAGTCATGTCTCATTACTGAAATGGATGCGATGATTGTCAATATTCCTCAAACGTTATCTACGATGAAGGTTGGACATTATTCGAATTACTTGTAATTGAAATATAAATACATAGTAGATATTTGTAATTCAATTACTTCTTCAAAGTGTAATTTGTAATTGGTATTTCAAATACTTGGCACTCGGGTATTTTGTCGTTAATATTTCAAATATTGACTTATTGGATATCACAAAATACTATGGCTTCAAAATACTGGGATTCTGGCTTCAAAATACTGGGAGGATATTAATGAGAACGTTTTGCAGAAACTAACGCACGATAGCTTTTGTAATTCCCTCAATATGTCAATCTTTAGAGTTAACAACGCTGTCCCTATGCTACGTCAAATTGTAAAAGCTGTAGTGGAATTCCCTCTATAGTGGAAGTTAACGAATATGCTCAGAACGCCCAAATCGACTAAAGTCATATAATACTGTCTTGGACGTCAGTTAATATGTCCCTGTCACATAAGATGGAACTCTTTTTAAGATTTTTTAGTGCATCTCATGAGAAGTAAAACAAAATCAAATTACTTATTTGATATGTTTGGTAATACTAACACCTTTTCGAGCATAAAACTAGAACTAGCTACATGGAAAAATTAATTGAAAAATTGAAGCTACATTTATTTTTTTTATTATTTAATTAATACATTGTTACTAGTAGTTTCCGTTTAACCTACAATTTGTCTTTATGTTAACTTAAATCTAGGTATATAAATAGGATGACCCATCGGCTCTATCTCACTCTCTGGTGAAATAATGTTTATACATGTCACTACTAAATTTTTTAATATATGCATCATCATTCTTTTATCTCCGGCCTTTTAGTAACTTAGACGCACAGTGAAAATAAGGTTACGGCTTTGCCCATTTAAGTCAATATTTCTATGATTTGCGGCGATTATATATTTTTTTATTATTTAATTATTACACTGTTACTAGTCGTTTCCGTCTAACCTGCAGTTTGTCTTTATGTTAACTTAAATCTAGGTATATAACTAGGATGACCCATCGGCTCTATCTCACTCTCTGGTGAAATAATGTTTATACATGTCACTGCTAAATTTTTTAATATATGCATCATTATCCTTTTATCTCCGGCCTTTTAGTAACTTAGACGCACAGTGAAAATAAGGTTACAGCTTTGCCCATTTAAGTTCCCAGTTAATATTTGTATGATTTGCGGCGATTATAGATTTTTTTATTATTTAATTATTACATTGTTACTAGTAGTTTCCGTCTAACCTGCAGTTAATCTTTATGTTAACTTAAATCTAGGTATATAACTAGGAGGACCCATCGGCCCTAACTCAGTCTCTAGTGAAATAATCTTTATACATGTCACTGCTAAATTTTTTATTATATGCACCTCTCTACACAACACTACACAAGATCAGAGGGTTTGATTCTTTTGAGTCTGTGTCCTGTTCTAGTGGTATCCATAAGTTGCAATATTTCAATAGTCGTATGAGAATGAAATCTTTCCTCATGTCCCCTTTCTCTTGATTTCTTGACTGACTGTGGTATCTAAAGGTCTCGATGTAGTAAAAATTTTTATTTTATTTATGTTACTCTTTGCACAACATCCCCATAAATGAACTCTGTATGTTCATATAGATTTCAATATTTGCTTATATAATAGCAATTTATTATGTACTGATAATTGTGATTTTCTTCCAATCAGCCAGTACATTTTCCCATATTTCAATTCCACTTATTTTCTTTTCTTCTATATATGTTCCTTCCAAGCTTTGCATCGAGATTCATTCCGGGATATTTAGCGTTGTTGCTATATGGAATGATAGTGTTATTTAATGTTATTAGTGCTTGTACGGTCTGTTTATAGGTGAACCGCACATGTACAGATTTACTTTCACTAATTCTTGTTTTCCAAGCTTGTGTCCAGTTATTTATATTGTCAATTGCCTGTTGTAATTTTCGTGATGCTTCTTCACTATTGTCTCCCACAGCTATAATCGCAGAATCATCAGTAAATGTAGCCATCGTGATAATTTCCATTTGTGGTATATCACAAGTGTAAAGTAGATAAAGCATTGGTCCCAGTACACCTCCTTGTGGTACACCTGCTTTAGCGTCTTTTATTGTAGGATAAGCTTCTTCTTGTTTGACTCTAAACATTCTGGTTGTAATGTATGATTTTTATAGTTCGGTGTGTTGTTTTGGTAGCATTTTCTGTAGTTTATGAACATTGCTTTCATGCCAAACCTTATCGAAAGCCTGTGCCACATCTAAGAATATAGCTGAGCATACTTTTTGACTTTCGTAGGCTTTTTCAATAACATCTGTTATTCTGTGGACCTGGTCAATTGTTGAGTGCTTGTTAATAAACCCAAACTGCTGTGTTGGTATTAGGTTTTTTCTCTCTATGATCGGTTTTATTATTTTCAACAGGAGATTTTCAAAAACCTTAGATATTACTGGCAGCAGTGATATAGGTCTATAGGATTTTATTTCGTTTGGTGACTTCCCAGGTTTTGGGATCAATATAATTTCCACCATCTTCCGAATGTCTGGGACATATTTTAATCTAAATGCTGTATTGATCAAGTTGGTGAGTTTTATAATTCCCTTTCTTGGTAATTTTTGCAGTAATTCTCCTATTATTAAATCGTAGCCTGGTGATTTCCTGGGGTTAATATCAGTTTTAAAAACTTTGGTTAACTCTTTCGGCGTGACTAATTCAATCATCGAATTTTCAGCTTCTATGTCCGGCAAATTATGTTCAATATTAGTTTCGTTTGGTTTCAAAGTTTTTTCTAGATATTCAGCAAATGCTTCTGCTTTTTGGCGATTGTCACGTGCCCATTTCCCACATAGGTCTCTTATAGGTGGACTGTGTAGACATGAGGGCTTTAGATATTTTATGACTTCCGAGAGTGAGTAATCAGTTTCTTTATCATCTGTTAAATTTCTGAGATAGTCACTTATGGTTTTGTTTTTTATTTCCAGTATTTCTCTTTTCAGTCTTTGGGTTATATTGTTTAAACTATTTTTATTTTCAGGTGTTCTGTTTTGTTGCCATTTTTTTCATAATTTACGTTTTTCAGCGACCATTTCCTTCACTTCTTTTGGATAATTAATTCCTTTAGTTGTACTCTTAATTTCTGGAGTTAATGTGTATCATGTTGAATATCTACTACGAATTTTTCTGCTTCAAAATTTAATTGTTCAGTTGTCTTGAGGGGTATATTTAGTTGAATTCGTTTGTTCAATTCTTCAGCAAATCCTTCCCAGTCTGTTCTGTTGTTTGTTAACGTTGGGTTTATCTACTACGAATTTTTCTGCTTCAAAATTTAATTGTTCAGTTGTCTTGAGGGGTATATTTAGTTGAATTCGTTTGTTCAATTCTTCAGCAAATCCTTCCCAGTCTGTTCTCTTCTTTGTTAACGTTGGGTTTCTTTCTTCATCAATCACTGGCGTATGATCTGAACTTAGCTCAAAATTTTTTCGACTTTTATATAGTTGGATGTGATAATTATCCTTTTTTTGACTTTATCTTGGAGGACAATAAATTGCGGCTATTATAACCTTTTTTTTTTATTTTCTGCTGTATTGAGCCCGTGTTCTTGATGGTGGGAATTTTTTTTCCATTAGCATTCCAAATTGCTATTCGGATATCTTTATTTGCCATTTCGGGTTTTTGAGGCCACAGGCCTAATGTTTTTCATTTCTAGTTTTTCAATCCTTTCGGAAAAATATTCAATCATTTTTTCTTGTCTGTCCAGCTTTCCTATTAGTTTAAGTAGCAATTCGTTGGTGGTTGCTTCATCTTCCTTGGTGTCTCTTTCGTTATTTTGACTGATACTTTGGGCATAAGTCATTTCCCCATTAACGTTGTTATACATTTTAGGTCGTTTCTTTTCACTCATTGTTTCTTGAGGTTTAACTTGAGCTACTTTATTTCTCCTCTTGTAGTGTTTTAGCAACTACACGTCCTCTATAACTTGCTGGATGCGCTTCATTGCAGTTTGCACGTTCGGCTTAACTTCTTTGGGTTTTCTACACTCTGCGGTGCTATGTTTACCTGAACATTTTACACATCTAAGTTCTCTTCTGCAGAATTTCTGTGTGGGTCCATGCAATTGGCATCTTTTGCATTGCGGTATTAAGCTCGATTTTTTTAGAGGTTCGATTTTTATTTCGACCCCTGAAATTCTTTTATTACCAAAAATAGCTTTTGTGTCCGTATCATGTTCAAAGGCTAACATAAATAGAGGTAATAGCTTCTTGTGGACTAAAATTTGTCCTTTGTTATTTTTGGTCTTTTCTTTTTTTTTAAATTTGTTGCATTTAAGCATTTAATCCCATTTTGGTTTAGTTCTGCGATAATTTTTTCACTTTTAGCTGTTAATGGGAGCCCTCTTGCCAGAACTTTGATGTCTCTGGTTTGTTTGTCTTCATAAGAGTGCCATTGCAGTTTCAGCAACTCTAAGCAATCTCTTATTTTTGTTAATGTTGTACTACATTCGACATTCAGTTTTATTTGTCCATTGTTTAGTACCGTTGCTTTGAATACTATATAGTTGGACTTCAGTGTTTCGTATAGCAAGTCAAAGTCGGTAACGTTACTTACGATAATTGGGGGTGGCCTGGGCATTCTAATTTCTTTATTTTGTTCACTAATTTGTTTTATTTTTATTTGCTGTGGTGTAGATCCTTGAGAATTATTTGCTTTTCTTTTCTTATTTTTAACCGTTATCCAGCCTACTTCTTTCTACAATTCTTCTTCATCTGTTTCGTATGTAACAATTGGACTGCTTTTGTTGGCTTGGTCGTTGTTTTGTCCTTACCATCAGAGCTTTGTTTATTTAGTTGTAGCTGGAGGGAATTTATTTGTTTTTGCATATTAGTTAATGCAATTTCAATTTCAACACTCTCCCGCGCCGACTTTGCGTCCACGCATTGTAGAATGCCTGTTCGTTCTGGGTTCTAGTTGTGTTCTCTACATTCAAAACTGCAATATGTGATACGCCTGATGTCGATATTTGCATTTTGTCTGTTTTTTGTGCAATGTTCTTCTCCATATTTTTTTAGATATTGTTGAAATAATACTGTTATTTTTATGTTTCAAATTATCCTACGCCGCATTTGTGTTCCAGATGTTGAGTTTTCAACCCCTAATGTTTTATGGCATTTTGCATTTATTTTCTACTGTACTGACCCTTTTTTCCGATCACACTTTCACTTTTTCACCAGCCTTTAAAATATTATTGTTAGACTTTTTTTAACGCCGGATTTATGACACAGTTGCACTTTTGTTTCGTTTCACTGAGCGTCTCTCCGAACACGTCTTTACTCTGTGGAAGTCAAACCTCGACTTTTGTAACTAAATGATGTACCTTTATATTACATATAGGACAACAATTGTTACTATGGTAAATTTCTGCGTATTTTTTGCCTAAGTCGGCTGGCAGGATAACAATTTGATGCCTTTAACTATTATGTTTTTTTTTAATTGTCACAAGAAATATAAAATATTAAATCCGTTGGTTACCGGAAAATATTACAGCAAATGAGATGCAATTAATTCAAAATTGCAATTCATAGCTTAGAAGCATGTTGTAAAAAACATGAAAAAAATGTCAGGAGTAAGAGCGAGTAAC
Organism: Rhynchophorus ferrugineus; assembly: GCF_030347505.1. Taxonomy (NCBI): domain Eukaryota; kingdom Metazoa; phylum Arthropoda; class Insecta; order Coleoptera; family Curculionidae; genus Rhynchophorus; species Rhynchophorus ferrugineus. The sequence continues at coordinate 52,230,833 of NW_027472581.1, read as the reverse complement.
GGGAATAGCAGTACTACCAAAGATAATAATTTTTTAATCAACCACACGTATCAAAAATTGAGAGCTAGGGTTAGTCATCTTCCTAAACTATAAAAGTAAAATGCTTACTGTCCTAGAATGCTATCCAAATATAGGACATGTGTCCATACAATATAAAACAATTTTGTGCTCATCTGGGCCAGTTTAACAAATTTTATTTGTATCCCAACAAGAGGCTTTTTAATCAGTTAGTACATTTAAAATCTAGTGTTCATGAAATGAAATTCTTCTTTTACTGATTAATAGGGTAGGCTGAATTAGTTCTATTTACATAACCTAACACCTCACCTAAACACCTATAACACATTATTTGTATTTAGCATTATAAATAAAAAAATAGTTAAAACACTGCATTCTGTATTTTACATTTCAAATAATCTATTCCGTATTTCGTATTACATATTTTAAATACATACATTGGGGTTACCAAGCCAGCCAATTCCTGTTTAGAGTTATTAATTTATTCTCTTACAACAATACATTTCTTATTAAAGTGACAATAATCGTCGATTGATAGATTGCATCTAAAGAACAATTTTTCGGCGCGAAATTATTCACCAATAAGTCAGAAGAAAACCTAATGATAAAAAAAATTCTCAGTAACATTTTTTTTTTTCGTTTCAATATTGCGGTTTCATTGTTATTAGGAAAAAACATTAAGAGTTCCCAATGGAGGATTATGACTGACAATGAAAAGTGGATCTACTGCAATAATCCCAATCGCAAAAAATTCATGGTTTAGTCCAGGAAACAACCACATCGACACCCAACTGAATATTGCAATGTACAAATTACATGCAATGTGTAGTGAATAACAAGCGGCTAAATCCGAATAAAACAATTACTATATATCTACCACTGTCACTGGAACAAATTTAACAACATATTTCAAAAAAGACCTGCAATAGCTATTTACAGATAGATAACAAGGCATGACCCTTGCGTAACAATACTCAGTCACATGTCGCTTCAGATAGATGCAAGAGACTTTGGTTGGCACACGATTTCGATATTCTGAAAAGTATAAAAGATTACTACTTGATATTTTTTTAGAAAATAGTGGAAATTATTTTGATTAATATATATCGAATCAATTTTTCAAAATGTTTCTAGAAATGTAGAATATTTTTAGTAAAAGTATTGAAAGAATTAAATTTGAAATTTCGGTTACTTTATTATATAGTTGTTACTTTATTTCATAACATTAGAAAGAGAACTTAACACTGTTAAATGTATACTAATATTTACCAACTACGTGTATGCGAGTTTTGTAGCTGTTCAAATTATAACTGGTATAATTATTATACATAATCGCCTTTTCTTCTCGAAGTTATATTATTACAGGAATGAATGCATACCTAACGCACAACTAATAATATTTTGTAGTTTATCAAATTGTTAAAAAATCAATTATTTTGTGATGGTTGTAAGCTTTTTGAAATGGTGAATTATATCCCCTGCAAAACATAATTTTTGTTCCAATTTTTTATATCCTGATGATCCAAAAGAGTATAATAATAATTTGCGATTTTTTTTTACTAGTTTGAACATAATACGCAAATACTACCTTTTCCTAAAAAAAATTAAATCAATCTTAGTTAAAAATGTGTTATAAAACTAAATTCCTTAGTTTACTAGCTTCAAAGGTTGAGTATCTGATTGACGCCACTCTTTCGATTCTTATTAGTTTCACGATGATTCGTGATGATCGTTACAAACTCATCTCGTCTATAGCTATATAAGAACGCGCAAAATCCTCTAATCGGCTTTAAAATCACATCCGAATACGTGAGCAAATTACCATAATGCACATGACTTTCTAAAATCCAAAATTTCAGTTATAATATTAATCGCACCGCCTAATGAAATGCCTAAGGCATCTATTAATTATCTGTCGGTTAATGGATAATCTGATAATCAGTATAATATATAGTAGGTCCATCTCTTGTTGGCTAGAAAATGTATTAAACAATCTATTATTTCGAACTGTCACAAAATTATTATAACACGAAGGGAACTATTTTGAGCATTTTATTACTAGTTGATTTTCAAGGTATTAACCATCATGGCATTTGAATAAACGTCATTATAATTGTACCAATCAGCAACAACAACTGATTTTAAATAACCTCGTCAATCAATATCATCGCCAGTCGACGTTTGACTTTCACGAAGTAAAGATGTGTCCGGAGAGACGGTCAGTGAAACGAAACAGAAGTGCAAGATCTGCGTCACAAATGCGGCGTTAAAAAAAGTCTAACAATAACATTTTAAAGACTGGTGAAAAAGTGAATGTGCGATCGGAAAAAAAGGTCAGTACAGTAGAAAATAAATGCAAAAAGCCATAAAACCTATGGGTAGAAAATTCAACATCTGAACTACAAATGCAGCGTAGGATAATTTGAAACATAACAATAACAGTATTATTTCAACAATACCTAAAAAAATATGGACAAGAACACTGCACAAAAAAACAGATAAAATGGAAATAGCGACATCAGGCGTACCACATATTGCAGTTTTGAATCTAGAGAACACAACTAGAACCCAGAACGAACAGGTACTCTACAATGCGTGGATGAACGAAAAGTCGGCGCGGGAGAGCCTTGAAATTTCAAGGCTCTCCCGCGCTATTATATCTCCCGGCATATTGGCTAATGCAATTGCATTAGCCAATATGCCAAAAAAATTAAATGCCCTCCAGCTACAATTAAATATACAAATCTATGAAGGCAAGCACAAAACAACGATAAACCACCAAGCCAACAAAAGCAAATCTAGCATATGAAACAGATGAAGAAGAATTGCAGAAAGAAGTAGGCTGGATAATTTTTAATAATTTTAAAAAGAAAAGCAAATAATTCCCCAGTATCTTCAACACAGCTATTAAAAATAAAACAAAACAATGAACAAAATAAAAATTGGAATGCCCAGGTCACCCTCAATTATCGTAAGTAATGTTACCGACTTTGACTTTCGTTACGAAACAATGAGGTCCAACTATATAGTATTCAATGCAACGGTACTAAACAATGAGCAACAGCTAAAACTGAAAAAAATATCGCAGAACTAAACCAAATGGGTTTAAATGCTTAAATGCGACAAAAATTAAAAAAATGAAAGAAACCACCAAAAATAATAAAGGAGAAATTTTAGTCCATAAGAAGCCATTAAGAATTTTAGGGGTCGAAATAAAAATCGAACCGAAAAAACCAAATATCACAATTCAAAAAATGCCGATTGCATGGATACACAAAAATTCTGCTGAAGAGAACCTAGATGTGTAAAATGTTCAGGCAAACATATCACCACAGAGTGTAGAAAACACAAAGAAGCTAAGGCGAAATGTGCAAACTGTAATGAAGCGCATTCGGCAAGTTATAGAGGATATGTAGTTGGTAAAACACTACAAAAGAGGAGAAATCGAGTAGCTCAAGTTAAACCTCAAGAAACAATGGTTGAAGAGAGACAAACCAAAGAGACACAAAGGAAGATGAAGCAACCACCATTGCTATTTAAATAGCACGGATTGCTATTTAAACTAATAGGAAACCTAGACAGACAGGAAAAAATTATCGATATTTTATGATATATTTTTCTGAAAGAATTAAAAAACTAGAATTGAAAAACATGTAGCCCCAAAAACCATAAATGGCAAATAAAGATATTCGAATAGCAATTTGGAATACTAATTGAATCCACCAACATCAGGCTACCCTACAAGTATTCCTAGATATGCAAAATTTAGAGGATAGACAATTTATCATACCATACATCCAGCTAACACCGCAAGAGAAGGAAGGGCAATAATAATATAAAAGAACGTTTCCCACCATCAAGAACCCTGGCTCAGAACAGTAGAAAACTAGGTAACAGCCGTAACTGTTAAATCAAGCAGATACAGGGTTATAGTAACCGCAATTTATTGTCCTCCAAGATACAATCAAAAAAAGGAAAATTATTTGAATGTCCTAAGCAACCTGGGAGAAAAATTCATAATTGGAGGTGATTTCAGTGCAAAAAACATAAGATGGGAATTGGACACACGCAGTTCTATTATGGGGATGTTCTGCAAAGAGTAACATAAATAAAGTACAAATTTTTCAGAACAAAGTCCTGAGAGGTATTGTGACAGCACCCAAATACTACAGGACTGATTACCTACATCGAGACCTTCAGATACCCACAGTCAGTCAAGAAATCAAGAGAATTGCAAGGGGGCATGAGGAAAGACTCCATTCTTATGAGAATATTGAAGTATTTCAGTTTTTGTATACCACCAGAACAGGACACAGACTCAAAAGAATCAAACCATCTGATTTTGTGTAGTGTTGTGTAGTGATGTGCATATAATAAAACCCACAGCAGTGACATGTATAAACATTATCTCACCAGAGACTGAGATAGAGCCGATGGGTCATCCTAGTTATATACTTAGATTTAAGTTATCATAAAGACAAACTGCAGGTTAGACGGAAACAACTAGTAACAATGTAATAATTAAATAATAAAAAAATACATAATCGCCGCAAATCATAGAAATATTGACTGGGAACTTAAATGGGCAAAGCCGTAACCTTGTTTTCACTGTGTGTCTAAGTTACTAAAAGGCCGGAGATAAAAGGATGATATATTTCTTTTCTTTATATCAATTTGCAATTTTGTAAGGCTCCTTAGGTTATATTTCTTCCTTTTTCTATTTTTATGTATAATTTTAAAAATATTTGTTGTTATGATATTATTTTTATAGCATTTAGCGTACATATCATTAGTTTAAATGCAAAAACATACTAAGATGTAAAAACATACGATTTGGAAGCTCAAATAAAATTACTTATTTTAAAAAGCAGCTTTAGTTCAGATACAGTTTTTAACAGTAAACAATGTAAATTTCAAGAAACCTCTAATGATCTCCTACATCAAGCTTTCGAACAGGAAAGTTTATTATTTTTTATATTTCAGATCGACCAGATGATTATGGACCCAAATATGGAAGATAATTTCTTAACCAAGATTCAATTCTTATTTGGAACTTTAATAATAAATCTTTCATCAGGTAGGAAATTGGGAGGTTTGAAAATAGGGGGATTTTAATTCATTTATGTGCCTCTCTAGCCTTTTTTATTTATTTATTTTATAGTTTTTTACTTTATAACATTTAAGGCAATAACAATATACAATTAGAAAATAAGTTTTCAGTTGTCAGATTAGATATTGCTTTTACGTATTTTTTAAATGTTTCGTGCTAATACTAACTCGTATTTAAATAAAATATGTTATCGATATTATATTTTTAACATCCCCTTGTAGTAAACCCGCTTGGCGCTCAAGTGGTTTAGGCAAAAAAAATCTTGAATACAGTTTTATACCCGAGATATCTCATTCTATAATAATCACCAATATTTCTCGTTGATTAAACCCGTTGTGTCAGTGTGGAACTATGAAAAAACAGAACTTCATTGTAAAAGTAAAAGTCGAAAATCTAATAAAATAATTAATACAGTCTAAAATTTGAAATAAAACACTAAATATTATGCTTAAATAATATTCTGAAGAAGGTTACAGTCAAGGTGAATTTCAGAGATGATATAGAGATTTAATTTTATAGGAAAATGAGAAATATTGTGCGATGTCCAATATCTAGATGTCACTACATTAATCTTATATTTGTTTTAATCACTATGCTAAGAGCTAGTGATTGTTGCTGCTAGTTGACAAAGGCAACTGATTTCGTTTATTGTTTGTTACGTTATGTATTTATTGTTTCGTTTGTTGTTTATTTGTATTGACCGTAACTTTCAGTATACCTTACGTAGGGAAAAGCGTGTTTAGTTTTTAGTATAATATTAGTCGATAGTACAACATGAGTATAATGCATCCTCGATCTAGGGAGTGTTATGTACACGCATGTAGAGATAGTAAAGAAATACAGCATCGTTTTCCTTTGAAAAAGTATCTGGCTATCATAAAAAATGGTTGATAATATTGAAAATCCCAATCTGACTGGATATGAAAAAAAATTCCGCGTATTTGAAGTTTATTCATATTCATATGAATAATCAATCAAATATTTATATTTTAATTTCAGAAATGAATCCCCTTGCGAAAAAAGCTATGAAAACAGAATATATTATTGGGTCAACTATTTGATAGATTCAACTCTGCTAAAGAAATAGCCAATGAAGGATGATTTAACCGTAAATTCAATACACGAGGAATGTTGGTGCAAAGAGATTCAAAACTTAAATATTACAAAATTTCAGTGCCCTAAAAACAAATTTGATATGATTGATAAAAAGTGTCATTAAATGAAAATTTAATAACTACTTGGAAGGTTGCTTTCCTAAAATTCTAGGGAAAGAAAAATAATTTATGTAAGTATCCGAATAAATATTCTTAACGAAAATAGTTCAGAAAATTGTTTAGATCTATTAGACATTTATATTATATATATTGATAGCCTATGATTGATTCTAACAGTTTGGCCGAACTAACTACCTACCCTTCCACTCTTGGCGTGGAGTACAAAAAGACGCCTTTGGAATGTCGAGGACAGTTCCCAGTCTGTCCCTTCGGAGCACAAGTATGGTACAGGGACATCTCTAAGAAACAACTTGAACTACTCGAAGTGTTCCAATCCAAAAAAGTCCGCGCTTACTCAATGCCACAGGTTTATAAGGCTTATAATATGACGTCAACACTCACCTCGAATTAGGCATTCCGTTCATGAGGGGTTTCACGAATATGCTCAGTTTAAGGTTCTCTTTAGGTGCTTTAGAACACGATAACAATCTGATCAAATCCCTAGCCATCCACAAACTGCGGTAGCTAACCAACTACGAAAATCCCAATCGTAACCCAGGGTCTCTGTCGCCCGCAAAAATTATCTCTACCCCGAGCCCGAAGCGACATCATCAAAAGACCATTTGATTCTAGCTGGTCATTCTTGAATAAGAATAAAAAATGTTAAGGACGCATTCCGCGGTACTACCTCATAGAGCTCTCTTCAAATTTATGCATTTATTGTATTATTCATTGTCTTCACTCATTCACTTAATATATGCCATTGTCTGGTTTATATTGTTATTATTTAAAAAAGTATTTTAATATATGTATTATAACCGCTCATGTATTTTCTTCTATTCTTAATTTCTAACAATATGTCTATTTTTATATTTTTATTGAATTTTATTTTATAAGCAAAATTAAATTGCTTTTTATTTAAATTTCATTTGTTAATGAAATGTGACGTCAAATATATTACCAGCCACATATGCGTGATATGACTTTATTAAATACCCAATCAAATGTCTTCATAGCAAAATGCTTTAAAGTGAAGAATCAAATAAAATAGAATGGCCGATTATAACCACATTTGTATATTGGACATAGAGAAACTTTTCTCTTGAGAATCCTATTGAGATTTCTCTCTATTGATCTATGGCGTACTTACCGTTAAAAACGTCTAATATTGTCTGACAAGACTTGGTGTTACCATGATTAAAAATATATAAGGTTATCCCTCGTATTAATTAAAATTTATTTTACCTGTAAAATGTATTAATGAAATTTGCTTTTTTAACAGGTTTCCTCTTGTCATGCATTGCTGTGTAAATACTATACCGTTTTAAAATAAGCAAATAGTGTAAATTTGCTTTCCCGTGAAAACCTTTTACATGTTAGCTTTGCCGCCTGTGCCGCAACAGTAGTCTTCCTAATGCAAAACAAATATTCCCGTCTATGTTTCGGGTGTTGGTTTTAAAACGTATTCGGCACAAATACGAAACAACAAATAACAGCCCTCGTTCAGCACAACCGCTGCTAGCGCTACAATAACAGATAATCGAACGAAAACCACCGAAAAAGGAAATGAATACAAATAATACGGCTGTATACAATACTGATTTTCGATATTTCCCGTTTTGATACAATCTTAAAACGTTTGGACGCCTGAAAACTCCAACCCCGAATCTCTTTCAGTCCAACGCTAAGTTGGTAAAACTCTAAAAATCGTAATCTAAATCTCAATCACCAATCATGAAAAATAACAATGAAAACGCAATATTACTTTTTTGGATTTGAAATATTAACTTATTTTGTGTTAATGTTGCTTCTATTACAGATCTATAAAAAACGGACACAGGATGAAATAATCAAAAGCAATATTGATTAGATAAAATGGTAAAAACAAAGGGGGTGTATAAATATAATCATATATTACTTAATACATTACAGCAGAACGATCTTACATACATAAGATAGAAGGAAAAATTGGAGATAAAGTAAAAACGAGGGTGGTCCGATAAGTTTTTTCTGTTCTGGCCTAAAACCAGACGGTGGAATACATGACGCAAAGCTAGTCGCGGAAACTTGCCCTGTAGTGACAACTTAGACCGGGTTATGTGAGACTGTCTCTGGGTTTACCAATACACTAAACCGAAACCGCGTCACAGTTGACCCCTGTGGGTCACTACTCGTACTGCATTAAATTTGGAGATATGGTACTCGCCAACCGGACAGCCGGTATTGGGTACGACAACCCGGCGAAAAAACAGATAGTGAAACTAACTATAGATTTGCCAACTTGACGTAACATACGACTGGATGCTGTCGCATGGGAGCAAAAGTTATGACTGCAGCGACAGATGAGGTCATTTCAGCCTGAAAAAGGGGAGGTTAGCGATAACGTGGTGCTAAGCCCCCAGAATGTCCACCACCAGCTCGCAAATAAGCACGTTTTCATAAGAACTTGAGCTGAGCTGTTGCTTATGGAATGATTGAGATATGAAGTACTTGATTTCTAGAATATCAGTTTTCCCGTGAATTTGATTATTTCGAACAAACCATGAAGCGTTTAAGATTCTCCTAAGGAGCTTACATAGAAAAAATTGAAGCCGTTTCCACTGGTTGAGTGTAACAAACTTAAAGTAGACATTAGATCGGTAAAGTAGTATGGACCGAATTAATATCTTGCAAAATAAGCATTTTGTGCACATGAGAAGTATGGTATAAGGGCGGATCAGAGAAGATAGTAGGTTTGCTTTCCCTGAACCTTTCTAGATTTGGGAATGCCAACCGAACCGTCGGTCGAAGTGGAGTACGTATGGAATACATATACCATGGAATTGCTGAGGTGTCAATTTTAAGTTGCGAGACGCGCAGTGCTTAACATTTGTTATGGAAAATGATGGCCTGGGTTTTCAGGGATCCGATAAGAACTTAGCCGACAAGAGAAAAATGTAAAGTTTCATCATAGTCTCCTTTTAGTTCGATACACTTGACCTAACGATGTTTCAACTTCTTTAACCCCTTAAAGACGTGCGTGTGTATAGTATTCATTTAAATAGTTGATTTCGCTGTGCGATTTTTATTCCAAAAGCAAGAATCGAATCATCGACCGATATTACTCTTTTTCCATTTTCCTAAAATCCGCAGACACGCAGACAAATATTTCACCCATGGCCAAAGCACAAGTACACGATACGGCTGAAATATCAACAGTAGCAGTCTTCATCAATATACTTGACAACACTAATTTTCTTTAGTGATAGTGGTGCCATCGGCCGGTGAGGCTAATTACTTATCGGATCGACCTCGTAAATTAGGAAAATAAAAAATAAGTAAGATATTGTAAGATTATTTCTTTAAAGAAATTACTTGTGTACTTAAATGTGAATACTTCATCTAACGAGTTGGGTATATTATAGTTGACCTGCGTGTTAAAAGATTCTCACATATAAGTAAATTATGTGATGTTATATGTGCGGAATGAAAGCAGTTAAAGAGGATCTTCAAGAGGTTTTGGCCAAAGTCCCTTTTGGTATATTTTTTAAATGACTTATCAATGAGAAAATGGAAACAAATACTTCTATAGGTTACAAGGGCGAGTCACAGATCATTGCTTATAATTGTTTCTAACTACTGTAGAGAGATGTAAACATGTAAAAAAAGGAAGAGGTTCTTTGTTCGGCTGTAAATATTTTCAATGCATGGTCGCCGATTTCTCCGCCAATTGTGAAATTTTTTTCAAAATTCTTTTTTTTTCGAAAGAATCCACTTCCGAGATGGTCCTGATACCTATATCATATGGTCGTATCATATGGATATGGTCAAAACCTGATATTTCAAAGGCACGTACAAAGCTTTTACGTATTTTTTTGTCTAAAATAATCAGACATTTGTGTATAATGTTATTGTTGAACTAATGTGACGGAAGACTGGAAGTCATTCAGTACAAAAGCCGATCAGTTTGCTTTTTAAGCACTAACCATATCAGATGATAAGAGATGATAAGAGAGAAGTATTGCAGACAATTGCTTCCATGGTGCGTTTGACCCACATGCGGAGGTCATTCAGTTGTCAGATCATACTCAGTTCAGACATTAATACATTGTAGATCAAAGTAATTTAATTACTTAAATAAATTACCTGTTAAACATTTTCGCTAGACCCCTCTAAAATAGTTAATAATTAGTATTAAAACGTATTACTTATCAGTTTGAAGCAACACAAAAAATTATAATGGTTACAGTATTAAAACCAGATTTTTTTTACTTTTAATATAAATGTTAATCTGAGAATTTAATTAGAAATTCAGGAAAAAAATTGTATAGCTGATCGTTTTCGCCATAGGGCGTTTTCACATCTGCCGGCACCGACACGACACCGATATCGCTGGACGCGTAATGACATGTAAACAAATGGAACCCTTTGACACTCGCCGATATGTCGCTGGCGTGTCGTTACCGGCAACAGCATGTCGGCGGGAAGCAATCGCTCCACTCGTGTCCACGCCGACATTTTTATTGTGTACAGAGATATTTTTAAGGCTAAAAGAGGAAAATGCCCAACTTTCAATATGATATTGTAACACTAATTGAATTAGTAGAATCAAAGTCTTCTATATGGGACAATACTAATAAAAATGACAAAAACAAAATACAGTGCCGCGTCGGTGCCGCGTCGTTGCCGCGTCGTTGCCGCGTCGTTGCCGCGTCGTTGCCGCGTCGGAGCCGCGTCTGTGTCGCGTCGGTGTCGCGTCGGTGCCGTTTCGGTACCGCGTAGTAATATTCGAATAATTCCTAAGAAGTAGTTTCAATAAATCTGTTTAGTATTATAAATATTACTACATATTTACAAATCATCTTTTAAAAATATTTATTATTTAGGTATAAAAAATTGAAACTTATCAAACAAAAAAGGTAGAACATTTCTTACTTAAGAATTATAAATACTTATTTGCAATTCCACAGTATAAAAATGATTAATATTTTAAATATCACTTAGATGATCGCGTGAATGCCAACATTTCTAAAATATTAAACAGTTCATTACTGATATTGATATAGGTTTACAGGATAAATTGGTTTGTTTTTGATAATAATTTAGAAACTTTGCCGACAAATATTTTTATGTTGTTCAAAAGAACGCAACCTTTAAGTATTTATGATATCCATCTTATGTGGCTATATGCTTTCAATCGGTTTTTCTAACCAGAATCGATGTATTATCTAAAGGACATCACTAAAAGCGCAGACTATTTTAGAAATGTTTAGGAAAAAGATTTTTATGCTAGAATTCCATCTGAAACTCATCCTACAGTCTTTTAATGCCCTCAGTGAATTGTAAGCCATAGCAATTCTATATTATGTAATACTGAAGATTCGAACTATCGATCTAAATATCCATTTGTTTTTTTGATAATTGGTGCACATATGCTCTTTTATCAGATTCAGATTAAAATCGCCTCCAGATCAATGTTATACAGCAGGAATATCCATCTCACGGTGGCAAAGGTCCAAATATATCAATATTGAGTAAATTGAATTAATTAATGCCTACCTGGCATTAAAAAAAATACGATTTCGAATTTAGGTCGTCAGTTTAACTTATTCTTTTCCTAATTCGTTAAATATATCATATTTTACCGCGAATTGGTAAACGTACTCAAAAAGCTCCTATCGATATTATACAAGAATGTTTGTTTTTTATGTTTTTCGTGCATTCTCGAATATGCCTGTGGTCAGTTTTCATTATGAAATTTTTCGCTCGAGAATTAAAAAATAATATTCTTAAATGATCTTTGAATATAGACACTGAATAGAATTCTATTCCATTCTTCGAACTGCTAGAGTACTGCACCTATATAAATATTGCAGGCGTTAGTACATAGTGTAAGCGGAATCTTGAAACGCCAGCACTACTGTGACTGCTAGACCTTCATTGCAATTGTCGAACATTGTTTTTGCTTCTGTATATCACTTAATTATTCTTTTGTCGTTATTCTTTCAAGTATTCGATTAAAGAGTATTTAACGTAACATATTCAAATACTCGAATATCAAATATTGATTGTGGTATGTTGATTTGAAAGCAATACCAGATGATACCAGATAATAAAGATAATATCAGATGACCAAGTGAACTTCATGTCTGTTTTACAAAATTTCTGTGACAATAACTTCGTCGCACTTCGTCGATTACCGGTGAATCGAATTTCCTTGCTTATTCAACGGCAGGTATTTTGCCAAGTCTGATGACGATAATATGGGTGTCAGATAGTATCCGATCCAATAATATTTCGAACGTTTTGCCTAAATCTTTATTCTGATAAAGAAACTTTTGTAGTTCTTGAACAATAATTCGCTTCACTGTTGAATTGTCTATCAATGCATATGTGTCTAAACATATGCATTTGATTTGAGTTTTTGAGCAGTGCATAGAAATAAACACTGTTCATATAAAGTATCAAAAAAAATACTATCAAAATAACCATAATTAAAAAAATTAAAAAGAATTAATACATTCATTAATACATATCCGACGAGCTTCCTTTTCAAGTTTTCATATTGATTACAAAGTCCATAAATATGTTTGGTTTGGTTGCCAACAAAGTCATTTTCTATATAATTTTGTATGGATATTCATGTAGGTACAGTTTACCAATACTTTCAGCAGTTTCAAATTAAATCTGTTGTTAATAATATTAACAGGTGAATTTAAAATTCCCCAGCCTATCATAGTAAAACATAATTTCTTAGTAATTTTTTTTTATTCAACATAATTCCCTTCAAGGGTTATACACTGATTATAGAGACATAGCTCCAATTTTTTGATACCATTATTGTAGTACGATTTGTCCTTTGCTTCAAAATAGGCCTCAGTTTTGGGGATCATCGACGAAAATGTTTTCCCAGCGAGTGTTCTTTTGAGATCTGAAAAATCTCTCTCTGATCTGAGGAAATAGTCGCTGGGGGCAGATGTGGAGAGTACAGTGGATGAGGAAGCAATTCGAAGACCAATTCATGGATTTTTGCCATGGTTTTCATTGACTTGTAACACGGTATATTGTCTTGTAGAAGCAGCACTTTCTTTTTTTCAAATGCGGCCTTTTTAGGCGATTTCGTCCTTCAAACGATCCAATAACGCTATGTAATAGTCGCTGTTGATAGTCCTTCCTTTTTCAAGGTAGTCAATAACTTCGGAGTGACATGATTTAGCCATGTTTCATCCATTGTCACATATCGTCGCAAATACTCGGATTTATTAAGCTTGATCATCTTCAAACACTGCTCCGAATCATCAACTTGTCGTTGTTTTTGGTCAAAAGTGAGCTCGTGCGGCACCCACTTTGCACAGAGACTTGTCGACCGACTGACCGACCCGACGAACATTCCTACAATTGGTGACCCCGATATGATCAAAGTGCCTAACAGGTAAATCAGTTCAACATAAGCCACTCGACAGGTGCTTGACACGTGCATGGAAGGATAGCACGAGGAACGGAACCCATCAACATTACATGGTCGACGACATCCCACGAGACTAGCCTGATGGACGAAAACCACAGAAGCCCATCATGTATACCATCAACACATGAACACCCTCGCATCACGAGACGGGACACGTAACATACTTATAGGTACCCTCAAACAAAGCTAAACGCCCCAAGACGAACGACGTCCTGCTACAACTCCGATGGCAGCTGATCCCGTAAAACTCCCCGCTCAGGTTGGGATCCCCATCTCATCAGCAGTCCCCGTGCGTTTGTTTGCGTGATTGCGGGTGAACTACGGAACTACGGAACTTGCACCACAGAGAGGTACGTTCCACGGCAGTTCCACTAGGAGGGGAGTTATGTGGCGACCGCCACGACTCTTTAGGCCACCACGAATTCATCAACAAGTACAAAGGTTGGAAACGCCGGTGGATTGGTACCATGCAGTTCCAGGCTATAAAAAAACCATCACGACCACGTCTTGCTCTCTTTTCATTTCTCCATCCCCTTGTAAAAGTACCACTTCCACAGCGCTCCCATACTACCTCTACCTAACCTAAATTCCTTCCAAAAATAGTAATGAGTGTTCTGACAAATAATTGCAGGGTCAGCCACACATTTCGACCGACTGACCGACCGGACGAACATTCCTACAGATTTAATTCTAGTAGCGCCATCTATGTGTCAGGCCGAGGACTTTTCAATTGGCCAATTATTGGAATAGAGCGGATATCCTTTAATTGATACTGTTTTTTAACCAACTTCAAAAAAGAAAGAGGTTCTATGTTCGGCTGTTCTATGTTAATGTATGTTCGCCGATTTCTCCGTCAATTAGGGACCGATTTTCAAAATTCTTTTTTGATTCGAAAGAGTGGACTTTCGATGTGATCCCATTGAAACAAAGTCAGGATTTAGATTGGGGAGAAGGGAGGAAATCGAGGGAAACCCTCAAATTTCAAGGACATGTAACAGAGCTTCACATATATTTTTATCTAAAACAAGCAGATATTTATGTATAATGTTATTGCTGAACTGATGTAACGGAAAATTGGATCTGAACTACAGTGAGAAAACCATTTAGCTTATTAATTCTCTTCTATTAATTATATAATGCTATTCTAGATCTCTATATTATATTTTGAATTGTGTTTCATGAGTAAGTTGTTATTCACATTTTTCTTATCAACCACTACCAGTTCTGATCTCTTGTGGCACGTTCAACGATCTTTTATCCTTATATATTTTATAATATTTATAATATTTTATTAATACAGACTCTGATGCCTATTAATAAAGAACTATAGAACCTTACAAATAATAAGATTTAATAAGAGGTTTTAAGATATTATTATTATTAGATTTATTAGATTTATCAACTCGAATCGAAGATATATTTTAGTTGATTTGTGCTGAATTCGTTAAGCCCATTTTGTCTCTGTCTGCTGCGTTTTATTAAGGTTTTGTTGAAGATTTCTTCAAATTATACTGCCGGTAACGAAGTAAATGGAAAACAATTCAATAATGTTGTATGACTGATGAATGAGTATCCACTAGATGAATTTTAATATAATACCTTCAGATTATTTTGAAATCAAAGATGTGAAATAAATATGTCCAATAGAGAGCGATTGAGTTTTCGACTCAATCGTTATTATGTACGATGTGTATAGGAGCCAGACAAGCAACTTTTTTTCATCAGTTTTAAAAATTGCGAGAGTTACCACTACAAAACAAATTATTCTAAATATAAATTATGACATATCAAGAACAAAATTACAACCTCTTAAGATCTCTTCTTTCAAAAATCAATTCAACGGCCTCTATAACCCTTTAAAAATCCTTTTGCAATTTTCATGGGATATCTCAGATATAAAATCTGAAGGATCGTAAAGTATATGGCATTGAAATTGATTTTGCCAAATCGGTTTTGTGATATCCCTTCGAGATATGAACTTCTAAGAGGATACAGAGCAGGCAAACATATTCTGATTATAATTTGATAATTTTATTTTCGTACTTCTAGTTAGAATAAAAATATAACGTATTAAAAACACATTACTTTCATAAAGAACTGAACGTCACGTCTTTCATCCCTCAGTTCCCAATATATATGACCCAAATGACTGTATATAACCTGTGATGTAGTCATAAAGCATTAAAGGAGATGGGATTATCCCTTGAGAGAAATGTAACACGAAGAAAGGACAATTTATTTCCACTTAGCTGTCTAAGATACAGTCCCGTTGTTAATACCCTTGATACTTTGAGCAGTCAGGCCTGCTTATAATTAACGTTGTTTAAAATAACCATTACCATAGGAGATTAACTCTCAATCTCACCAAAACTAAACTATAATGAAATCATAAATATGTAATAAAGTTATTCGATTAAGAATATACCAAAAATATTTATTATATATTCACTCTGTTTGGGCAAGTTAGATTATTTGGTCATGATAGCTTCCAAAAAAATAAAAACATGTTCAATTATTGGCATTAATCATAGAGTGAATATAGAGGTTTAACTTAAATAGGCAAAATCCAGGAAATGTTTTGCGAGGTCCATTCAACGGCGGCTCTGAGACCACTTTTTTGATTGGTTCATTTGAATTTGCCTACGGAGGCATTTGATTGGTTCATTTCTATAATGCCATTGTTTGTTTCAGTTTGTTTACGACGACATTTTTGTGTGTCTAATATAAAATACCATTAGCATTCTTGTGTCTTAAATATAATCACTATTATTCTATTTTAATGTATCTTCATTCTCAAAAGTGTTGTGTATCCAGTGTTTGTGCGGAAATAAAAACCGGACGTAGTTTTCCTTGGAAGAAACACCCCAAGTTAGCAAGATTAAGGATTTGTGTGACTTAGCATTGCTTTTACCTGGTATGTATATAATTATATATATATATATATATATATATATATATATATAAAGCATTTGTGTTCATATATATTATTATTTACAACAATGTAACAGAAGAAATTATGAACATATTACCCACACTCTAAATCCAAAATGTGTCCAAATGAGGCAATGGTAAAATTACATTGAAGGTAAATGTAATTATACTACATGGAAAGTGTTTGTTACCCTTTAAAAAGTTGTTTGTAAAGTGTCAATTTAATTGTCAATTAAAATAAAAAGTGAATTTAAAACAATTAAAAATTAAAATTTATTTTGAAGGGGTTCATTTACTTAAAACAAATGTATATTTTTTCAATTTCAAACAAATATAATTTTTTCAACAAGGTGAGCTTGATTTTATAAACAAGAGATTATCATGCTTGTTTTATTATACTGTTAATAGATGCCTAAGCTGTCTTTTACTCATCGATTTTACCATAATAAGAGCACAGCAGTAATTTTGAAATATATCATGTTTTAATTTTTTGTTGCTGTTCTTGAAAGTATTACTATTTGGTATGTTTTCTCCATTCTGAGGTATATCATACGATTTAACTGTTTTAATTATCCATTCCATAATTTTCGTAAAAATAATAATAACTTGCCGCAATACATTTTTGTGTTGAACAAGTAGGTAAAATATTAACAGACTTTCAGCTGTGCTGCTTTGCTTTCAATATGAGCGAACAATAAGATAGAAATTTTAATACATCTTATTTGAATTGATAGCACTAAAATATATAAAAAAAGGGAAAGAGCTATAGACAATTTTGATTATATTTGCTATGAGATATGTTGTGTTTTCAATTAGATTGCAGGCAATTTTTATATCCACATTTGATTATTTTTTATTTATAAACATTATATATACATTATTTTCACATTTTGGTTTTATTCACAATTTAATTGGCCAGTAGAAGGTGACGTTAAGGGGTAGTCACGTGATAAGTATAAAATCGTCTACCAATGAAATGCTTCCCTTATAAAATATTTTCATTACCTGTAATGCTAATTTAAACTAACCGGTGAAATTCAGCGAAATGACGTTCTCAGCGCCTTTCTGCTGAGACCACGCAAAACAATTCTGAAACAATTTGTATTAACACTCTATATATTACTCTATGGCATTAATCTAAATAGGATGACAATCCTTGTGTTTGAAGTATGAAGGTAGTGCCACCTAGGATGTCAACTGGAGACTAACTATACATTTAACCTCATATGGACATTTAATAGCACCTCCATAATTTACATTTATTCATCCTTACATTAATAAGATAAATATTTTATTTCAACGACTAATACAAAAATGAATGATTATATTTCACCATCACGAAAACTGTAATTTATATAATTTCAGATAACCAGCAATACAGAAGGAACCTAACCTTATTTATCTACTTTGTATTCATTTACATTATTAAAAACAAAACAATGACTAGTAGGGCTCTTCCACAAAGTAAAGAAGCACTGTTAAAATCGTATAGAACTAGATTAAAGGATGATGTGAAAAGCATGTTAGAAAACTTTGAAGGTAAACTATTTGAAAAATATATGTTTATTTTTGAACAACACTTATTATTTATCATCAATTTTAGAAATAATAAAACTAGCTAAAGGGGAACATGATACCCAACTATCTAGACTGACACAATGTGAACAAGACACTTACGAGATGCACGTCAGATCAGCAAATATTGTTCGAGCAGGGGAATCATTAATGAAACTAGTTTCTGATATTAAACAGTACTTAATACTGAATGATTTTCCATCAGTTAATGAAGCTATTACTCAGAATTCAAAACTTTTTAGGTAAGTTCTAGGTAGCTTTCTGCTTTTTTAATCTTTTAAAAATATTGTTGTAGAACAAAACAAGCCGAATGTGATCAGAAGCTCATGTCTCTACGTGATGACATGGCTGCAGATTTATATGACTTAGAAGAAGAATATTATAGTAGTATCAATAAATAAGGCTAATATAAGGATTTTGTTTAATAAATTTAATATAATGTATACTGTGTTCATACATTAAAGTTAATTAATATATAACTTAATATGCTGATAATGGTTTATACTTAAAATAGTGGTAATAATTTAACTCATGTGTAAACTACTACTTTATCAAAAATGATCAAATATTTCAAAACAATAAAACAATTGGTTTAGTATAATTTAATCATATAGTAATCAGTGTAAATTCAATCACTTAGAACATATCATATCTTGAATAAATATATATCATAAAAACATGAATAATTGAATAAATAATGAAGATCTCATAATTTAAATTAAAAAAATTAGAATCTTGTTTGTATCTATTAAATTTTACATCTTTTAAATATCAGACCTCAAAGATAAAATTATTGCAGGAAATATATTTACTTTTGAATTAATACTATTGCTAATTATTAATTGGCCAATGAACTAATATATAACTCCCTAGAATTGTGTATTATATATAATTTTTCTTACTGGATTCTGGTATAGTTGATCTGAATATTTGACTATACACCAAAATTAAAAAGTGTACGGTGTAATCTGTTTCTTTATTAATTAAACTTGAAAATTGTAACATTATTCAGTTATCATTACAACGTATATCAGTTAAAATCAAATGAATACTGCTTTTGAATGTGATTCCATTTTAATTTAAAAATAGCTATTAAGTAGTGACAACTATGGTTAGTGATTTACTTGATTCATTTGAACAACTTAGTGATAATTCAAGATTTTTAGAAATTGATTTTTTATTAAAATGTAATACATCAAGTATAAGAAAAACTTTAATTAGCTTGACTATAAGTCATCAGTTGCGTTTTTTTGTGAGTAAGCATCAAATCAACCAATTTATAGATTTCTTAATTTAATTATAGAAATGTTTTTTCCAGATAAATATGATATGATATATTATTCATATATTGCTTTTATTATAATTTATGAAATGATTTTATTATTGTTGGTTAATGATGGACAAGAAGGTTTTATTTTACACTTTTTGCATCTATATTTTTCGTAATACAACAGTTTATTGTGGTTTTCATTTAGCAATATTGAGCCCCACATTAGATTATAGTCTCATTCGGCATCATATCCGTTATCCAATGTGTTAAAGACAGTTAAAAAATATTCGGCCTACTTATTATGTTTAGGTGGATAATAATAGCAGACATTGTTACTGACTCACGAAATTCCTCGATCGTTGTATGTATATTTCTTAATGTTTGATGTCTATATGAAATTATAGCTGTACCTCCATGTGCTTTAACTATCTGAATGCTTTGTATAACAATAATTTATATTTAGGAATTCATAAATAGAGAGGTCATCTTGCGAAATGTGATTCGGAAAATATAATTGTTAAAATTTTATGCAGCTATAATTTTTTTAGTTCCCTGGCATATTATTGGAGGCCATTATTACGTTAGTCAGCAATTTTATAATATAAACATTATCCAATTAAAGTAACTGTCTGGAGAGGGTAGTGAGTAAATATCATTTCTTCCAGTTTAATAGTGCTGGTATCGTTTGTGGTATTAATTCGGTTGGTTGACTGATTTACTGATGTTGCCTGGATATTCAAGTACAGGTATTGTTTGAACACCTAGGAATTTACTAAAGGCAAATCACCATGGCCACAGTGCCATCAAGTCAAATATAGAAGCTTGTTCCCATTTATCATTAATCTAGTTAATTAGAGGTGCCAATTCCATTTTTATCCAATTAAAAAGTTAATGCATACACTTCGAGAGTACTCTATAAATCCTTTTATGGAACAGTGAGATAGACATCTATGTAGCTTCAATATTGTACCTGAACTCAACTCAACTTAGGTAAGTAACATATGGTGATTTTTATATATATTTTATTGAAATTAACTGAATGTTACCCTCAATGTTACAACCGTAGAGTTTGATGTTAACGGTATAGCCATTTAATCTATAGTTATAAGATTATATGAACAAATCATGTCATTAACTTATCAGTCATCAAGGGGTAAATCAATAAAATAATTTGCAAGTATAACAAGTGGAATTAAACAAATAGTTTTTAGTTTTTGGAAACAAAATAATTTAGTTAGTAGGTAGAAGACATTTTATTCAATCTGGCTCGCCATCGTGTCATCGAAGATCTAATACTTTGAAATGGCTTCAACGACGCTCCTTCAGGGTACCTGAAACATTAATCAGCACTTTTATAGTTTAAGAATCTTCATTTTTCTAACCCATAGAAGAATTTTCAATAAAATTAATATAGAAAAACATCCCATACTGATATTAAAATTTTTTTCAAACAATTTAAAATTTGTATTTAGATTGACGTAAATTGTAAATTGATCAATTTTTAGATTCTAATGGAACTAAAATTATATTCTGGGATATTAACAATGGTAATCAATACATACATGAGTGCCACTTGCTCATAAATCTCCTTTAATGTGGCATTGTTTCCAAGTGACGATTTTAGCTTAGATAAAAACTCTGCTGATATAACTTCTTCATCGTTCGGAGGATGATTATGTTTGCTAACGCAAATTATCTGTGATGTTCGGCAATTTTGGATGGCCCTTCCTCGGCATTTTAACTTACTGGCATATCGACACCGCAGATATCTAAAATCATTTCAATTATTTCTATAATTAAAAAATTGAACATTTATACAGTAGAATTAAAACTTTAAATACAAGTTCAGATACAAACTATAATAAAATATTGTAAATATTTGTATTCAATAAATAAAAATCTTAATAAACTAGTTTGATGAAATAACTGATGCATTTTGTTTTATACGTCACTTAAAGAACATAGAACAAACAAGAATCCGTATATAACTCTAAAATGCCAATAGTGTTTCAACTTTTAAGTAATATTTTGGAGAAAAACTATAAAAAGTTTATTCATATCTAACAGCATTTACATTAATTACTATCTATTAGGGGTACTCACAAAAAAGGGAATTACAATTTATTTTCTAGAATAGTCCTACCTTTTTGGTGGATCTCCACTGAAGTAACTGGTAATATATGCATACCCATTAACACAAATTTTGCCCAAAATCACCTTTGGTTTTTTCTTATTTAAACCTAAAATTATTTATATATGTATTATTTTAATTTTAACTATTAATATAGATTTATTAAATTATTATTAAATACATTATCTACTAAACACTATTTTCCTTCTTAACAAAGCCTATTCTAAAAAAATTAATTGAGCATGCGTCAAGTAAATTGATAATTGGTTCACACTAACTTGATTTAATTATGTGAATAGTTTAAAAAATAAGGAACAAATAAGTAAACTTATATTGACAAATCTTGTTTATTTCTCTACAAATATGAGTTTATGTATATATAAGTAATAAAATAGGGAGAAACATTCCTTAATAGTATTTTATTTATATAACATAAATTCAGATAGACTTTTTATATATAGCATATTTATATTATATACATATTCATAAGACAATATGATGTCAAATGACAATGCAACAAATTTGAAATAAATATAGCTATAAAACACTATATATATTATATCAGTAAAATCTTACATTGGCTTGAAGCTGTTGTAAATCTTGACAAGTTTTCATGGTGTTCAATTGTTTTTAACAGCATGAAATACTTATCCCATCAACATATCACCCAATACTTTGAAAACAGAGAGTACCTAAAAAAATTATTTACCTACCAATATCAAGAATAATTTTTTTATATTTTTTTTATATAAATATCACTTTAATGGCAACAACACGTTAAAAAGTACACAGCAATAAATTATTAATAATTGTATACTTTGCAACCCACATAACACCAAAACAACAACAAACATCCAGATCGTTGTAATCTGTATTTTTAATACAGTTGTTTTCAATAATATTGCTTGCGGCTCCCATCGGACATCTAGTAGACAAACCTGAAAAACTAGTTTTTTCGAGCATATGCTGCAGTTTTCTTCTTAATCAATTTAAAATACTTTTTGTATATATGTAATAGATGGAACTCGATGAAAAAAGAATATTTTATATGTAATAGTTAGACATTTAAAAAGATAAATAAAACTATAAGGTTGTACCTGTAGATTAATAAATTCAGTTAATAAGGTAAATCAGTAGTCAATATATGGCGCCAAAACCTCGTTTATATTTTTTAAAATTAAATTATAAAGGATCTTGGTAAATCTATAAGGTAATACTTATAGATAGTGAAGAAATACCTTTGGTATTAATTTTTCAGATTGTTTATAGTTTTATAATTTTTTTAAAAGCCACATGAAATATAAATTAAACCCAAAAATATACTGATGAAATAGATTTACCATTTTTATTATTTTCCTACTTTTAATGAGACTGAATTCTAATTTAATTACTTTTATGTCCATTTTATTTTATTTTTCTTATATTTCATTTTATATCACCATTTTACTGTTTTAGCTATCCAACTTATTTGAGCCTGTATGTAAGTGCAAGCAAGTGACCAATTTAGAAACCATCCCAGAACATATTCGGTCTTACCTAGTCTGCTTGCTGCGCTAACTAGCATGATTTTCCTTGCCAGATTTTATGCCCTATCCTATGGGCGATCACAATTAGAAACCCATTATATTTTTGATATGGATCAATTTAAAAAATTGTTACCAACAATTTTTTCATATTTGTTGTATATAGTTATCAGTTTAATGACTACCTGCATTTTTTTCGACTTTATTTATTAGCCGGGATTCGGAACGGGACGAAATTAAAAACACCACTTATGGCTTTAGAACAAAAGAAAAACTTTATTTACATGGCTGACCTTTTATACATTTTTGAACAGCCCCTACACAAGACGACACTAAAAGTCGACACGGCTAAAATTTCATTTGTTCACACCGAACATGCGCATTTCCGAAATTATTTAAAATCTGTCGGAGGACGAACAATTGACAGAATTATGCTCTATTATTATGGTTCTTTAAATGGAAAACCACTATTTCTATCATGTTTTATAAGTATGATAGTCAGGTCCATTTCTTTTTTATTTGTACCATGAGTTCAATCAACACATGTTATGCTTGGGTAGGCTTTTAATTTCTCTTCCACTATACTATTCATAAACCCTACAGCAAAGTCTTGTTTTAATACTCCATGCCCTTCACCTAGGACAGACACCAATATATTAATTAACAGCCGAATAAATATAAGCACTACTTATATTACCGTAAATATTTACCTTCTTGTTTGAAAAAGACAGCATATTGTTTTCCATTTGTATTCCATTCCTTTAATTTCATATGACTTTACTTTCATTCGGCTGTTATTTCATTCTGACTCCTAATTTTGTTAATGTTGTGTTAATATTTTTGTACATATTTCCTAATAGCCTTCGAACATGTTACAAATACTAAATGTCCTTTTATACTATACTCCTAGCTATAAAATAACAAAGTAGAGAGTAACTTAACCTTAAATTATTAATCAAAACTTACTACACGCACGCAGAAAAATATCAATATATCGATGACATAAATATTTGTTGTAAAATATCGATGTTTATTATACTTGTTGCAAAAAATATACCGATATTTTTTTTTCTCCCATTTATCGAAATATTTATGTCGATGATATGTCGATATTTTTTTAAATATCGATATAACTAAATATCGATATTTCTTTCAGTGGCCAACACCCCTATTACAGCGCGCACTATTAGTTGTTCTCCTTTCCTACATTGGCTCTTGTATCGCCATAAATCATATATTTAACACCCCATCTCAATTTAAATGTGCCTAACAACTAACCTTATTAACATAATAAACATTACAAAAATGCATGTAATTTGCCAGAACAAAGCTATTATATACAAATTTAATTAAATTTAAAACCATTCTATTTCTACATGGCGAGAACTTAATTTTACTTATTTTAATATCTGTCTAGATATAATCTCATAACTAGCAAAAAAATATAAGACTGCATTCTATATCTTCTATATGGTATGCTTTAAATTATTTCTCCACTTTTGCTTATGTTAAAATTAATTTCAATTGTTGTTGCTATCTTCCATGTTTCCTCGAGCAGTCGTTAAATGATGAAAGGTTAAACGCTTTCTGTCTTTTCTATTTCCATTAAAAGAAAAAAGTCCACTGATTGCTCTTCTTGTCCTTTGATTAATGCTTCGGCATTGACTATTACTGAATAATATCTACTTTTTGTGAACAAGCAATGGTCATAATGTGATCTCTCAAATAGTAATTTGTTCATTACTTTATTGAATCTTATGTTCCAACATTTTGGTGAATTTCTTACATACAGATTTTCCAAACAATGTTTGATTTAATTGTTGGTATCTTGTTTCAG
Organism: Rhynchophorus ferrugineus; assembly: GCF_030347505.1. Taxonomy (NCBI): domain Eukaryota; kingdom Metazoa; phylum Arthropoda; class Insecta; order Coleoptera; family Curculionidae; genus Rhynchophorus; species Rhynchophorus ferrugineus. The sequence goes on along the minus strand of NW_027472581.1, from coordinate 52,205,777 downwards.
TAATTAAACCTTCTGATTTCCTGATATAGACATCTTTATCTATTGTTCCATTTAAAATTAAGATGCGAACGTCAATTTACTTTATCTTCCAGTTCTATTGAATTGATATTTATGGCAAAATTATTATACTTTGTAACTAAACTCTTCTCTATTGGTTTCAATGGCTTTTTATTTTACTTGTAGGTCTGTTGGACTCTATGTTTCTAGTTTTCCATTACTTCACTAGTCTAGTAAATTACACATGGCTGCGTTACTAAACTCTTCTTCATTGGTTTTAATGTTTCTTTTTATCCTACTGATAATTCTACTGGATCCCATATTTCTAATTTACTATTGCTTCACTGCTTCTTGTAAATTACACAGGGCTGTATTACTAAATTCTTTTCTATTGGTTTCAATGTTTCTGTTTATCCTACCGATAACTCGGTATCCCATGTTTCTAGTTTTCTAGTGTGTCATTGGACCTTGTAGTGCCCCATAACTTAATTCCACCATTTGTTGCATACAGCCATCTTCATAGTTCTACATTCCTTTTCCTATTTGTATATATACTTTGCCGAACTCAAACTTTATGTAATCTGCATCCCCCTGCACTCTCCGTCTTCATTCCCCTGCTTAATCATATTTATACCAAGAGATCTGGGCCGATAATCTGTTACGAATCGCTTATAATTCGGGACGGGATTGAATTAATAACACCATTTATGGCTTTGGAACAAAGGAGAATTTTTTTTTCCATGACGACCATCTAGAACCAAATGGTCTTTTACTGACGTCGCTTCGGGTTCGGGATAATATTTTGCGGGCGACAGAGACCCTGGGTTATGACTGGGATTGTCGCAGTTGATTTACTACCGAGGTTTGTGGATGGGCAGAGATTTAATGAAGGTGTTGTGCCCTATAGAGAACCTTACACAGAGCATGTTCGTGAAATTCTTCACAAAGGAGAGGCCTGATTCGAGATGAGTGTTGACGTTCCTCATAAACCATGGGGCATTGAGTAACGCGCGGACGTTTTTTGGATTGAAACACTTGGAGTGGTCCAAGTTGTCTCTCAGAGATATACCTGTACCACACCTGTGCTCCGTAGAGGCAGACTGGATGGACTAGCATTTTGTACGGAGTCGCTTTCTGGGGAATTGGAAGTTACCTTTTCTGCAGAGGAGTGGAAATAGTAGGCTGTACATGTCATTGCCTTTGCAAATAGCGTGCTGTATTTGAGCTGACTATTGAAATCTGCGGTCGAACTGAAGACCGATGTATGAAACTTTATGGAACCAGGGGATAAGGTCTTTATCAATTTGGAAGCGATAGGCGCGGAGCTCCTTCTTGCGGTGGAACCGGTTGTGAAAAAAGCGGTATCATCTGCATAAAATGCTGTATGGGAAAGTTTGAGGAGTGGGAAATCAGCCATATAGAGGTTGAATAGGGCTGAGGCTATTGGAGCAACTTGCGGGACTACTGCGGAAATCTATTTACGAGAGGAGACTAAGTAACCGATCTTCACTTGAAAGGACCTAGCGTCCAAGTATGAATCTATCAGGGAGATTAGGTCATTTGGTAGACCAAACTGTTTCGCTTTGAATATTAGACCGTAGTGCCATACTTGATCGAAAGCTTTGGAGACATATAAAAAGACGGCACCAGTTTTTCGACATTTTCTTAATGCCTGGTGGATTGTTGCTGCGACGCGGGTAGCTTGATGAAGACTTGAATGTTTGTCACGGAAACCGAATTGTTCGTTCGGGATTATGTGGTATGCGCCTGTGAAGTTATTTAAAGCGTGTAGTATCGCTTTTTCGGCAAGTTTGGAAAGTGAACTACTCGGGATGATGGGCCTGTAGTCAGATGGATTGGACTTGGCATCCTTTTTAGGAATGACAGCGAAAAGCGCATGATTCCAGTTCTTTGGGAATTTTTTTAAGTTCAGGATGGAGTTGATAATGTTAGCAAGATCTGATAGTTGCTTGCTAGTGAGGTTTTTCAGATGGTTTGGTGTTATACCAACTGGGCCTGGAGCTTTTTTAGAAGACATACGTTTTATGGAGAGCTAAAGGTCTCTGGGAGAGCTCTTTAGAAGATGAACTGACTGGAAGTCTTTTCTCTTTAGAGAGGGGATATTGTCATTTATGATGGACAATGTCTGTTGAGGTGGGCCAAGAGATAGATTGCATTTCATTTGGTTCTCGAATGAATTAGCGGAAGCTCGGCTTTTTCCGGATTTGTTAAGGCGATGTTCGTGGAGGAATCGGCCTTGAGAGAGGGGATTGCGTTCGAATTTTTCCCCTTTATGGTTTTGGTGGTGCGCCAGAGGTCATGTGGTCCAGTGGGGTTGAATTGATTTTGAAGAAATGATTCCCATTTCTTCTCGTATCAGGTTCTAACCCTGTCCCTGATTTCTCTGATTGAGCACAGTGCCACGCGTTTATCCTCAGGATCCAGAGTGGCGCGAGCTCTTCTGGCTAATCGGTTCTTGTACTTGTTTCTTGTAGTTTATTTTATTTCTCTAGGGAAGTTAAATTGAAAAGGTTTAGGGCTGCTTGTTTCAGTAGCTCCGTCTGTGGCTGATTGAATATCTAGAGTAAGTTTAGAGACTGCTCATTCTAGATCGTCTGAAGAATTTATATTTGGGATAGGTCCTGTCCACTGAAGCTCGAGTTGAAACAGATTCCAGTCGGTAGAAACTTTATTCACATCCCTGAGCTTTCATACATTTCGAACAACCTCGATACAAATTATAGCGCCCTCTACTACTTCTTTTTGTTCTTTTCTACGTCGGCTCTTGTATCGACATAAGTCATATATTTAACATTAATGAGCATACACTTTTTAAGAGCGATGTTCAAAAGCTATTTTATTTAAAAAAAAATATGAAGATTTATTGTTTTAAAAAATATTGTCAGCATGTGAACGAAATATTACACATTACGAATACATAACGTATCCTTCGTGTAGATATCCTTGTATTAGAAGTACAATTTGAATCCTATCGCTCTACAAAATATGGCGCCAAAGGAAAATTTTAAAATGGCCAACGGGAAGTTGGTACATCAAGACAATATATCTGTACACAATTCCTCACCATTAGATTTGCAAATCCGATACAGCAAATCAGATATAAACTAAACAACAACTCAATAAACATTGTTTGACAGGTTTTGAGCCCAACAACTATTATTTGCGATGGGAGATGCAAGATATTAATTTTTGCTTTTAATTGAAAAAAAAAACTGTTTCTAAAGCATTTAGAACAGAAAGGGATCATTTAGTAACAGAAACCAGTGTATTAGTGAAATAATGCGCTAACAGTTGCTAAACTTACCAAATACTGGACCAGCTATTAGAGCTTATCCGATATACCATTTTTATCGATTAAGACTTGGGAATGGATCAGAAAGAACGATATAGTTGATTTTTGATTACTGAAGATGACAAACGGATTTACTATCACAATCTCAAGGGAAAAACAACCGTCAGTAAACGCCCAAAGACACATAACGAACCATAACAACGACGAACCCAGACATTGCGCGAGGACAGTTATTGTCACAGAGAAATAAAGATTAAACTTTATAGGAAATTTTGGGGAAATGTTTCGCGACGTCCAAAATGTAGATGTCGCAACTTTATTACTTGTTTTAATCGCTATGCTATGAGCAGCGATGAGATCTGATCACTTCCTTTCTATAGTGTGTTTATTGTCTATTTGTTTCGGGCGTCATTTTCAGTGTACCTATCCTAAGAAACAGTGGCTTTAGATCTTTATACCGTTTAGAGATTAAGTTATTAGTTCATTAGTATATATAAGTCGGTAGTACAAAAAGTAAAGTGAATTCTCCATCTAGGAAATGTTGTTTACCCGGATCAACAGATAGTAAAGAAATGCAGAATCGTTTTACTTCCAGGAAGTATTTGGCTGCCTTTAAAAAATGGTAGATAATGTTCGAAATCCCAAACTGACAGGATTAAGCATGAAAGAAATGTATAATCGTTACATCGTGTTTTGATTTTGTAAGTTGGGGTAAGTTTATTCAAATTAATAATCATATAAAATATTAAATATTTACTTTTAAATTTTAGAAATTAATCCTATTCTGAAAGAAGCCACGCAAATGGCCATATACTTTTTTGCTTGGATCAATTATTTGATAGTTGCATCTCCACTAAATAGCTATTAAATGCAAACATTAATATAATATAAAATAACTTCGTAATTTATTGAGAAAAATAAGATATTAAAAAGAATTGAACCGACATCAAAAACTTAAAAATAAGGAACTCAATAAAAGTAAAAAAAAATCAAACTTTAATAAAAAAAAACGTTTTAAAATAAAATATTGACATAATAGCTGTTGTAATAACTAAACAAAAATAAACAAAAAACTTATTTAATCCATCTATTAGACGTATTTTATAATTTATTATATACACACAATTCTTAGTACCTACCTAAACCTATTTATCTATTTACCATATTATTTTATCTACTACCAACTGATCAGTTTCTGAAGTCGGTGTCGAGCCTAAACAACACAAAAATAATAATATAATTTTGTGACAAATACACAAAATCAAATTACGAATAAAACAAATCTAATTTGTTGCTCGGCACTGACAAGTTTTTTGAAGTTGGTTCAAGCAAAAAAGATATTTTTGTATACCAAAGATGACAAATTATAAACCCGCAGGCAAGCCAGAAAGTTTATTTTAGTTACTTTTAAGTAATTTTGCAGTTAAAAAGTTCTTAGAAAGCACAACATTTATCAGAATATTTTGCAAATTTCTGGAAATTAGTACCAACAGAATATTTTCCTGACATAATAGATCTCGTCTTGAAATTCTTATGTAGTTTCGAATCAATATATGTTTGTGAAAATGTTTTCTTAGATTTTTCAGCTATAAAAAAATATATACCGTACATTACAAAATGGATAGCATATTGGTGACTTATTGTTCACCAGCATCTCTTTTAAGATTATTTGAATGGTGAACGAGTGAGACAGATTTTGTCTGTTTATCTGTTTTATCTGCTTGATTTTTTCGCAACTGAAGCTGTAAGGTCACAAAAGGTATATTGAAACTACTCAACTACTCCTAGCTATAAACTGTTCCAAGTATAAAATATTGGAGATTTGAAAAGCATCCCTAGTCCGTGGGTTCCTGTTAAATGCATTACAGTTCAAGGTATAAGGCTACCAAAGGCGAATTGAAGTTGCTGCGAATTAACATTAACTACTACAATACAATGGAAATTTGGATAGAAACAGTGCCATTTTCGAAGATCTTTAAAGACAAAGTAGAGCACCTAGGTACATATCCCGATGGTTGTTTTTTTTATAAGGAAGATGTTATATAATGCAATCGTTACGGGCCTGACCATTAAGGCTATGTGCAAGGGACATCTGTTTTAAGACTACCTAAATGGTGAAAGAGTTAGATGGGTTTGGTTTGTTTTCTAATAGATAAAAACTCTCAATGTGCCTATCATTGTCGCCTAACAAATCGACTCTTTTTTTCCCTTGAATAAAACAGTTTTTAAAGTAAATTAATGCTTTTTGTGTTCTTTCAGTTGCAGCTTAATTAATATGATTAAAAAATCAAATTTTGTGTTACTTTTGATTATTATAGTATTGTTGGAACTATGGAACAATGAAGATAAAAACATAATATGTTATCAATAGAATAAAACCACAAGAAAGAAAGTTAAAGTACTGTACATTTCCTGTAGTGAGAAATTATTAAATACTCAGTATTACCAAATTTAACTATATTGTCAAACAACGAGTTCTGAAATATATTAGCAAAATTCGAAAATAGTTTTTCCATAAACCCCTTTTTATTTGATTCTCGATTAAATTGAAGTTTGGCAAATGTAACACAGAGCAACACAGAAAAATAATATTCCTGCTTAATAAATTTTAGATTCTTCTCAGTTTTCCAAACCAATCCATCCAATCTAATGTTACGGTAAATATATTAATCTAACTAGTTTTTTATATCACTAATTCATTTAATTTTTAAATAATTTTTAAGGCTTTTATTAGTAAGTACAACAAAATATTATATAGGAAAATGACGTTTTATTCTTTCAACATTTTGTCACTTGATATTGTATAATTCATAAATGTAATAATTGTTTCAAGTTCCAATCGTATTACGTTAATGGTACAAATTAAAAGCTATAATATTGGAAGATAGTGTTAGAAGTTTGCAACATGTTTATTCGAGACATATTCTTTGGATACATTTTTATAATTTTCAGTTCTTAATCAAAATCAAATGCAAACTTCAAAAATGGACTGTATAAAAACGAATATTCGAGAATTCGAGATCCTGGCGTATAGCATAAAATGATTTTAGAACGGTTTAATAATGTTTCTGAAAAACAAACAATAATTATGTTGGTAATAAAAAACTGGGCCCGTTTTTTTACTACCAACGATTTAGGGATCATAAGGAATAAAAAGATTGTCTTCTTTTGACTTTGAAAAAATTTAATATACATAATTCTTTCAATAACTTGAACAAACTATAATGAATTAAATAATAATGAGTATACAAAAAATACCTAATATTTATTATATTTATAACTAAAGGTGAAAAAATGCTTAGATAAATTTAATGAGAAATATTCGAAGATTTACGCACCTCCTATCAGTGCACCTATATACTATTAGCAGATCTATAATAGTATATAGTGCTTCTATAGACATAAAATGTACACTAAAAAGAAAAACTGCTTGAATTAAAATTTAAAAAATGTATTGATTATTTGGAGGAAAATCTAAATTATCCATACATAATAAGTTTCTGCTACACAAGTAGATACTAAAAAATATATGAACCTATTGAATTCGGCTATGGGGATGTTCTACGAGAAGTAATATCAAGATGATACCAATAATTCAAAATAAAGTGCAAAGAAGTATTATGGATGCATCCAAATACTAACAGAAAAAGTTACTTTTACCAAGATCATTGATAGAGGAATAAGAGGTTAACACAAGTCTTGGACAGCACTATGACGTAGACTCAGGAGGACAAAACCGTATGATCTTGTGTAGTTGTGTAGTGTTGGGTTAAATGACAAAATCAGTGTTACTAACTTTTAATTTATTTTACTTGAAACTAAGTAAGGACCAATAGGTTGTCCTAAATAAGTACATAGTTTTAATTTATTATAAAGAGAAATGTAGGTTAATCAGCAACGATTGGTAATAATATATTAAAAAGAACATGACATTAAAATATTAAATGATGCAATTTATTATAAATATATTATTCAGAATTCAAATATATTATTACCGATTTTTGATTAGACCTAATACATAACGTGGGTTTCGAAACATGGTCTTTGGGACTAAGTCAGTGTAGTGATAAACTTACATATCATCTCAAAAGGCATCCTTTTTACATGGATAGTGATTGTTTCTTGTTAGATTGTTCACTGTTACCATGAGGAATTGTCAACTATTATTTCCGATCGGTATTTTTGATGTATTGGTTATTTTCTGTTTAAAAATTAAAAGTTTCGATCATAAACTAAACAAATCACATACACTTGTCGACCATGTAAAATTTATTTAAACTACACAATTTACGATATACATATATAGTATATTCAAAGTCATTTTGTACATACGTCATTTTGTACATACGTCATTTTGTACATACGTCATATGACGTCAAAACGTCACAATGTTGTCGCATCAACTCTGTTGGGCTTTGATATACAACAAAATTCTAATCTAAATATAATAAGTGAACTAAAATTTTACCAAACATAATTTATTTTAACATATTATAGTGCATCTAAAAACTAGAGTTAATTATAGAGAAACAATAGCTTATAGGTTAGAGTTCTAACCTCTTATCACTATTGATTTCAATAATTTTGCATATAATAACAACTGGACGACTTTGACAGACACATTCGTTTACGTGATCATAATCAGACAGCATTGTTTCTCTTTTTAACTAGAATAAAATGAGAAGGAAAATATTGTCTGATTCTGAAACGAATTTACAAATTGCGACAGGCAATACATTAAACATCTTGATGACGTATGTACAAAAAACTTTGAATATACTATAAATATTCCTACTTTTTAATAAATAATTGATATTTTTTGTGATTTCAGCAGTTCATATTGCCCATTAAAAGTTGGCGGATGCGAATGGTCAATCACCTTAGCGTGCATCATATTTCCAAAGGTAAAAACACGTGCTTTACATTTTCTTGAATCTTCTTTGGTACAAGTCCATAATGTTTTTGTTTCAGTTCGACGTTTTATTCTGTACTCGTAACCTTTCATCACCATCATAGGCAACTTTCGTTTGGAGAGAAAGTATACTATTTCTAAAAATAAGATTGTTAGAATATATTAAATTAAATAAAATGGACAAATTTATTTAAGTTCTTAATCTATTTTTAACAATTTTATTTGAAAGAATATATTATGAGTTGGATCATCATAAATATTCATCGTTCCAGGAGAAATTATTCGTTTTAACTAAATGAACTATTATTAAAATATCTACATAAATTAAACCCATTAAGATTTTATTTCAGTAAAAATTAAATGGCATCTAAAGAAAAAATTATAATATAAAATATAGAATGAATCAATGATATTAGATGATTATTATTAGTGAAATGTATTCTGATCAGCGATGTCTACTGGTCAAAATGTGCACCGCCAAATTTTATACTTCCTCTTGAAAAGGAAACTAATTAAATTCTATCCTGTCATTATTTTAATAGTTCTTTTTATTTCATAAAATATTTTAACAGAAAAATTGAACCGATTTCAAAAACTAAATAAGGAACTTACTAAAAAGTAAAAAATAATCAAACTTAGATTTTTTACACAAAAGAAAAACGTTTTAAATTAAAATATGTATATAATAATCGTTGTACTAATAAAATAAAAAATCTATTTAACTTATCTATCACACGTCAGCGAGGAGCAACAAAATAGTTTTATATTGTTCGTAATTTAATTTTGTGTATATGTCACAAAGTTATCTTATTATTTTTGTATTGTTTAGGCTCGGCATCGACTCCAAATTGATCAGTTGGTAGTAGTTAAAATAATATTGTAAATAGATAAATAGATTTAGGTAGGTATTAAGCTAAATTCTGTGTATATAATAGATTATAAAATACAGTAGTGGATAGGTTAAATAAGTTTATTCTTTATTTAGTTTTTACAACGATTGTTATATACATATATTAATATAAAACGTTTTCTTTGTGTAAAATGTCAAAGCTCGATCATTTTATACTTTTTAGTGAGTTCCTTATTTATTTTTTGAAGTCGGTCCAATTTTTGGATTGCTCAATCTTCTGCCGCCCACACCCCGTGTTCACCGCGGCTGTCCAATTTTTATGCTGACCCGTGAGCACATAAAATCAATGAACTTGTAGCTCGCGGATATAATAATCTGTGTCTAAACGGGAATTTTGATAAAATGGCGGACAATTTTTTACCTAATGTTGTGCACCCCCAAACTATTGAACTACGCGCCGCCGCTGGTTCTGATATAAAATAACCGTTTTACATTTACTACTATTGAGTTATTTAATGCTTACACACACTAATCATGGAATGCTCAAAATTCCATTTTCGATATGCGTTATATTTGTTCTTGAATTCAAAAATCTAGTTGCCGAAGCCTGTCAAACACATTTACAATCTATCAAAAATTGCTGGAATGTTGCTCCGTCATATACCGATTATAGATTTTGGTTTCAATCATTTAAAGGTCAAAAGAGAACGGCCTGGAATCCCAAAAAAAATCGAAGACAATGAATTGCAAGACTTATTGGGCGAAGATCGAACCGATGCTCAATGTTTTAAACAGTTTATCAGTTCAGCAATCATCTGTTTTGAGACGAAAAGTGGATATATTACGATCAGATGCATTTCAAGTTACATGGATCCCAAGAACAAATATTCCTAGGCCCAAAAAATAGGAAAATTGGTTGATGTTTAGATCACTGTCGAACCATCATTTTTTCGATGATACCGTCTAGTCAGAAATATCTTTTCAATAGAGGTGAAATATTATCATATATCCAAGCACATAATAAAAGGCTAATGTGCCCTTTTGTTTGATGATCTTCCATTTATCTGGTAAAACTGTTATTCCGACACTGTAGAACTTCGGAGATTTCTGGGTGAATATCTAAAATGAAGATTTTCGCAAGACTCTTTGAAGTCCGTTTTACACATTAAGCGGCTTTTGTAGAAACTGGAACAAATGATAGTAAGACGGGGCAAGGCCGAGACTATGCGGGGGATATATCGTTATCATGATGGAAGATAAATCTTTTTCTATTGATTAATTTTCTGGTCATTTTCTCTTAATCTATAATCTTCTATCTTCTCTAAATCTATAATTTACTGCTATTGAAGTAAATTCAACTATGTCAAATGATACATTTGTAATCCCGTTAAAAAAATCTCTTGTGAAAGACTTTGTGAAACATCTGCGGGCTTCAATTTCAAGTTCTTTGAAAATGGTTTGATTTCATGTGGTTTTATATCGATTCATGAATCAAAAACTCGACTCATTGCATTTTTCACTGTTAAGCAATGTGGAATACAAGTATCAAGACATCCTTGGTATACAATCTTATTGAAATTGTTCTAAAACTCTTTTATATTCGATGTTTAGTGCAGTGCTACATCGACATTTTTGAAAATTTCATCGAATTTTTAATGATTGAACGACCAGAGGGAGGTTCATAGTTTGCATGGAAATTTGAAATGATAATGAGCAAACCAATAATTATTAAAAGGATTTTAAATTTCAAGATAAATATTTAACTGTCACTATCAGAATACTTTTTCCATATTAAAATAATGAAGATGAGTTTGATAGAATATAAGAAATTTACTCTTTAACCAAATGAAAGTAATTGAAATGAAAAGCTATTTTACAATTTATGTTGTTGCGTTTACGTCTTATTTTATAATACTAATTAATATCAATACCTAATATTTCAATTAAGATAAGTATCTCTGTATTAGGAAAAGTTGGCTCAAATGAAAGGTATTGAAATGAAAAGCTGTTTTAATACTATGTTGTTATATTTGTGTCATATTTTATAATACTAATTCTTATCAATATCTATTATTTGAATTAAGATGAGGAGTGTCTCTGTATTTAGTAAAAATTGATCCAAATGAAAGGTATTGAAATGAAAAGCTGTTTAATAAACCATGCTGTTGTATTTACATCTTATTTTACAATATTAATTAATATCAATACTTAATATTTTAATTAAGATGAGAAGTATCTCTGTATTTAGGAAAAGTTTCTAAATATTCTACATTTAATAATTGAGGTGTACATTTCTCAAATGATCCGTTAAAGTCCGGTGGATGGTTGTGATTTGCAGAGGTCTTAACGGATAATGTTTTGCCCCATGACAAAAGTCTAGCTTTGCAGCGATATCTATCTTTTGCTTTGCAACACCAGAAACTTTTGTCTGCCTTTCTTGTTTCTATCTTATACTCGTAGTTGTTCAATATCAGTATGGGATATTTGCGACTGTGATAGAAATAAACGATAGATGATCCTAAAATTAACAAAACGTAGAGATAAGATATGAATATGCATATATTTAACACTAAACACTAAATTAGTATTGTTTACAGTATATATAATATACCTATAGAAGTTGTGAATATACGTTATCTCAATTTATGATGTGAAAAGTTCGCAATGTTGCCGCATCTACTCTGAGTTTTAGTTTATTTAGTCTTTGACATATAATAAAATTTTAGTCTAAAAAAAATAATGAAACAAAAATGTTATCAAATATTATTTATTTTAACATTATAGTACAACTAATGAATATATTATCGAATAATTTAAACCTCAGTTAATTATGCAGCCACAGTAGTTTATAGGTTAGAATTGTTTTATTATATTTACATTTAACTTTTTTCCTTACCACTCATGAGGTACAGTTCTAGGCGCCTTTCTTACATAGTGGTATCCCCTGGAGGACTAATCCATCTAATTAACATTCGTACATCCAAGTAATTTGTTTTTCTTTCATTAGAGAGCATATTTACCTTTTTATGTTTAGTTCTTTTCTCCTTCGATAGTGTATTTCCTTGTCAAGTCATTTTGATATTACTGTATTTTTTTGTTTCTTCTGTTACTGCCAGTGTACCATAAAATTCTTGATAAATCCATTCTTTCCCTTCTTGATAAAATTATTCACTAAATGCTAATCTCCCTAATGCATTTACCATATCTACAAAACATTTACTATTCATCCTCTCCTCATACATTCTAACCTAACGTTCATATATTGTTCTGAACAATGACACACATATCTATGCACATAAATCATTCACACTCTACAATATAACTTGTTACAGTTGTTTCAATTCTTTATTTGTCATTTTTAGTTGTTTTAATTCTCATCATCTTGTCTTAGAAATTGTCATATTTGTGTCATAATCCCACATTCAAAAAGTTTAATTCAACTAAGCTGTTACTTTCCAAAATATCTAATATTTGTTCGCAATTTCATCTTGTACAAATTTCTTCTTCAATGTATCTGATTAAGCTCATCTAAACAGAAGGTGTTATCAACCATTTCTGTTTCCAGCACAAAGAACAATATATATTGTGACTAATAAAAAATAATCAATTGTTATTCCAACGTTTACCTTCTTCCGTCAACTTTTGTTGTCTTAACACTATTTCTATAATCATCTTGAGATAAGCGACCCAACGTATCATTCTGATATATCCATGTCTCATTTAAATACACAAATTTAAATAATTTACAAATCAATACACAAATTGAAAGTCGTCCTTGATTCCGTTTAAATTGTATTATTTTAAAAGCAATTTCTGAAAGTTCCATTAGAATTCTTTCGTGGCTTATCCTTACACAATTTAATTCCTGTATTAAACAATGTACGAGGCTCTAAGCGATCTATGGATACTTTTCACATAGTTTCCTCTGAAATAATTATATTAAATTATGTTAATATTGAATAAACTTCTCACTGCTTTTATAGATTTCTATCTTGATTCGCCACCCGCTTCTAATGATGACAGTTTTTTCCGGCGAATCCAAGATGATATTTTTAAATTTTTGGGATATCTTAATGACCGTGCCCATATTAATATTCAGTGCAGCTGCAATACGTTAACATATTTTCAATAAAGAAATTTATGGTAAGAGGGAGCCTCTATTATTTCGTTCCTGTTCAAAGTAACTGGTTAGAGACGCATTCTGTTTTGTCTGACATCGGCATTTTTAATCACAGTTATAAAAAGCATTGTATCTCTTTTAAGCTGGACTAAAATAAGAAGGAAAATATTGTCTGATTCTAAAATGAATTTACAAATTTCGGCAGGCAATACATTAAACATCTTGATGGTGTATGTTCAAGACTTTTTTGGATAGCTTATAATTACATAATTCTTAACTTTTTTTAAAATTAATTAGTTACGTTTAATTTTCAATTCAATTATTTATTTATAACAGGTAACTAATCTATGTTGCTGTTCATTAGTTTCGCTAAGACTCGGGAAAGGCAGGGCAGATTTAGCTAATTTTGATTTTGAAATGTTCGTAGAAATCCAAGGAAGGTTTGTATGATGAGAAATATGGAATAATAGGTAGGGAAATAGTAAAAGGAACAATTTTGTTTCCGCATATAATGTCAATGTCACTGTTGTCAACGGTGTCACTGTCACAAAGGACTGACATTGTTATTGGTTGTTAAATATTTAAGGGTACGTTAGGAAATTTATTTTATAACTATATAATTATTTTATTATATATTAACTAAAAATGTTAACCACTGGCTGCTAATATTATACCGCTATCAGAATATGTAATATATTAAACATTGGAGATAATTTATCCGCACATGCCGATAATACTTTACCAATATTTATATTTCACACAAATGTAGGTATTCATTTGTATGTTCATTGATTCGGTAACGTGATAATCAAGTGGAAAACAAAGACATATATGTCAAATATGATATAACTTTGCGCCAACTGTAATATTAAAACGTATTCTAACTGCAAATGTATTTTACAATTGATATTATTTAGTCCGACATCTACTGGGCAAGAATTTATTTTATTACAATTATCATTAACATTGCCGGGAAGAGAATGACCTGAGTTAGGTCGTCAAAGTCAGTCAAATGTTCGACGACTTATCTCAAATGATAACCGCACTGTTAACCAGCGAGGGACAGAAAATATGTCACCCCTTCTTGGCAAATATGCAAATTTTTAGGTCACATTTAAATTTGTAACAGAAATAAGTTAACAAAATCTTTCTTACAACCCAACAGTGAAGAGAACTATAGCATTGGGTCGAATGACATCAGAGAGTCATAAAATCGTTATCAGATCTGGAAAAACAATTGCCGGTAAGCACACGATGAGGTTTAATTCAAACACAATTGATGGAATGGCTAGTGTTGTTGTGGGAGAAAATTTTCAAAAGAGCTGAAGGTGATACAAAGTTCACTTGCTCATCCAGTATCTATCTATCTATCTATCTATCTATATATATATATATATATATATATATATATATATATATATATATATATATATATATATATATATATATATATATATATATGGATTGTAGTTTAATACACTAAGTTGATAATATAATTTCTCTGTACATGCTTCAGTGATATAATCAAAATATAATTTATCGCCGTAGAGAGAATAAGTGCACATATGTTATAACGTGCGACTGATATGACTCTGGTTGCCAAAAAACGATGCGTTTATATCTGACAGAGAAATATAAAGCGTGAGGTGTCTGCACATAAGAATTTCTTTTTTTTTTTAATAATAGGATTGAGCAGTAAATATTGTTTGAATTCTCAATTTCTGAGAAACAAAAGTTTTTGTTTTTAAACTACATATTTCATAACTTATGTTTGTTTTTAAAAAAGCTGCAATAGTGTTTGAATAGTTGCCAAGATATTGATGTCGCACTCTTGTACCAAAACATCTGACGATTGCTTTAGTGATGTTAGAGATGAATGAGCTCCTCACTCTCTTCTCTAAAACCTCCCATAACGACTCAATTGTGTTGAGGTCTAGCGATTGTGCTGGCCAGGGAATCCATTTTTCCAGGAAATCCCAAGGATTTTAGGTTGGGGATTATCATTTTGGAATATGACGGTGTCTGGCAGAATTATGCCAGATATAGTAAGCTAAATTTATCACTGAGTATATCGAAATATTCATTAACAGTAATCCGGGCAGTGATGTGAATGAGAGTAATTACAATTCATGGCCACAGTTTTGCAAATCAAAATGGAACCTCCCTAATAACTGTACGATTGACTGTAGGAAGCAGGTAAAAACTGAATTGGAATGGAATTCTTTCAATCAAGTATCCAGATTTTTTGACCGTTGCAGCAGCACTTCTTTCTTAACTCAGCGTTGGTTTCATTACAAAGATTTTCGCAATCGATCCCGCTGTACTTTTTTTTGTAGAACCCATATTACTCAAATAAGTATCGAGTTCTGCTGTTATTTTTGCTGCGGTAGTTATATATTGTCTGGCCTAAGCCTTATTAATATTTGTTCTCTATCAGTTTTCTCCGTCAATTGCGGACCGATTTTTAAAATTCTTTTTTGATTCGAAAGAGTGGACTTCCGAGGTGGTCCCATTGAAAGCAAATCAAAATCTGTTGGGGGAAAGGGTGATAAATCGAGGGAAATACTCAAATTTCAAAGGCCCGTACAAAGTTTTCACAGACTTTTTATCAATAATAATCAGATATTTGCGCATAATGTTATTGCTGAGCTGATGTAACGGAAAATCGGAAATCGTTCAGAGCAAAAGCTATTCAGTTTGCATTTTAGCCACTATAGCATATAAAACCTCGTAGAAATATTGAGGACCCGACGAAATAACAGATAGTGAAACTAACTAGTTATTCGCGAACTTGAGTTAACACACGACTGGATACTGTCGTATGGGGGCAAAAGTTATGACTGCAGCGACGGATGAGGTCGTTTCAGCTTGGAAAAGAGGGAGATTAGCTCCCAGCATGTCGACTAGCTCGCGAACAAGTGCGTTTTTAGAAGAACGTTGTTGGTTGTGGAATGATTGAGATACGAAATGTTTGATTTCTGGAGTGTCAGTTTCCCCATGATTTTGATTATTTCTGACATACCATGGGGCGTTTAAGATTCTCATAGGAAGTTTATTTTGGAAAAGTGGAAGTCGTTTCATGTGGTTGGTTGTAACAAACCTGAAGTAGATATTAGATCCGTAGAGGAGTATGGACCGAAATAACATCTTGTAAAATAAGCATTTGATGGAGATGGAAAGTCTGCTAGAAGGGCAGATCAGAGGAGAGAGTAGGTTTGCTATCCCCCAACCTTTCTGGATTTGGGAATGCCAACCGAACCGTCGGTCGAAGTGGAGACCTAGGTACGTGACGTTATCCAGCCACGGAATTGTTGCGGTGTTGATCTTAAGTTGCGAGACGCGCAGTGCGTAACGCTTCTCAAGGAAAATGATGGCCTGTGTTTTCGGGGGGTTGATTTATAACTTCCAGAATTTGAACTACTTGACCGCATGATTGAGCTGCTTTTGTAAACGTTCTTGAATTGTAACCTCGAACCTCTAGGCCATGAAGAAAGCAGTGTCATCGGCGTAAAACGCGACGTCAATGTGTTCTTTTCTCGGTAGATCTGAAAAAAAAGGTTAAATAAGGCTGGTGCCAGCGAGGAACCTGAGGTACGCCAGCGTTTAACCTATCTACTACACACATTTTATATTCTACTATTTACATACAATTTAACTGAATACCTACCTAAACCTATTTATATATTTACAATATCATTTGAACTACTACCAACTGATCACTTTGAAGTCGGTGGCCAGCCCAAACAATACAAAAATAATAATATAATTTTGTGACATGCAAAAAACTAAATTACCAACAAAACAAATCTAAATTAATATAACTGTTTGGGTTTAAATAGAAGCAATGTTGTCAACACACAACAAGAAGTGGTATATTGCATCGTGTTCATATTATTTTGTCTATCCGTTATAGGTGCAAATGTTGCAATAATTTAGTACTTTTTTATATTACACTCCATTTTACCAACAAGGGTTTACCTGGACGCAACCTATTCTTTAACCTCATGTATCTGCTCTCAACTGGTTGTTGCGTTTTAAACGAATTAAATCATTTATAGAAACCTTATATAATTTTAATAATCGTCTGTGATTTTGATCTTATATATTATTAAGAATATTGCGCACAGTCAACCTTGCATAGCTAAAATAATAATAAATATACGAATGAGATTCACTGATGTTTATACAGAAGTACAACAAATTGCTAGAAAATGAAACGACAGGGTTAAGATATTAATATTTATTTTATATAAGGAAGATTTGGGTAAATATTATCGTCTATATAAATATTGAATTAATTTAATAAAAAAACAATTTAACACTATAACTATTTATAAGATAAATTAACTATATCTTATTCAAAGTGCACAACATGCATAATCGTATGTATTGGTAAAATAATTTGTTTACGGACATAAAACAAGCTTTACAACAGTAAAAGAAATTGACTATTATACTCTATAAAATTGTCTGTTTTAGTATAATTGATTTTAATGAAAAAATGTTACGTTTTTTCTGTATGTGTTTCTTTAGTTTGTTTAAGTTAATATTAATAAGTTCAGGTTAGTTAGGATATCTAATTTATTAGGTAATTTAACTTTTTTTAGAATATTTGTGACATGGGAAGCCACGTATGCATTTCATTCACGTGAGAGGGTGGAAAGGGTCTTTCCCTTTCGAAATCTGAATGAGTTGGGCCGCAGAAAAGGATTTCTTGAACCGGCCTTCTCTGCCGATGGACGAGATTCATGGTAAAATGCTACAAAATCGAGAAGGGAAAGAGAAGAATGTAAGAATGGAGAGTCAGTCTATAGTGAGTACAAGAAAAACAGTCAACAAGAAATGAATAAAAGGAGAATAAAAGGAAACTTGCAAAATGTAGAATCTCCGTTCGAAGAAGACAAGCTCACATAAAACAGAATGGTAGAGAACTCACCAGTTACTTGTTTAATCAGCAGGTGAGTCCGACGACGGAATCGGCGTTAGAATAAGACAGATTCTTAACAAAACCAGGCATCCAATGTAGTAAGTCAAATCAACTATTTTCATAATTCCCTTCACCATACATACCGATATTTCTTCATGCAATGTCTATTTCTTTCTTTTCCTTTATATGTTTAATGTATTACTAATAGCCTTTATGTATTAATTTATACAAACAAGAGTGAAAATAAATTGTATTATTTACAGCATTATTTTCTCTTCTTAAAATTCAGCACCAATAATATTATGCTTTATGTCTTTTGAATTAGTGATTTAAATAAGATATATTTAATTAATACTTATTTAAATACCAACTTATGAAACAGCCTGGTATATTTAACCATAAACTTCTTTATTGTGCATCCATAATATGTTCCACTATATGTTGACTTATGATTGTGTTTAACTGATGATTTTATCCACAATGTATCACCACTAGTTAGTATTCTCGCTTTACATCTCTTTTTTTCTTTTTCCTTACAGCACCAAACTACTTTCTGGCTCGTTCTATTATCAACTTTGTACTCATACTGTTCTAATACGAGCATTGGGTATTTGCGACAGTGATAGAAGTAAACTATTTTCTCTAAAATAAAAGTGTATGTTAAAATTAAAATGAAAGCTGCTAAATAATCACGATCTTATATATAATAAACATCTATTCTAGAAATATATTTTAGAACTTTTAATTGATAATTTTCTAAAATAAAGTAACTAAAAAATAACAACAAGGTTTAAGTAAATAAAAGATTCATTTTTGAAACCAATTTATTTTTTTCTAAAGCTGCTCATGTATCTAACATTGAGGGTTTGTGCTTTGCAGACTTCATAGTTACCGTCAAATGTTGGAGGATGATTGTGTATTTCGGATGTTTTAACGCACAGACATTTACCTGAAGTCATCAATTTGGCTCGACATGCTCGACCATCTACAACTTTGCATCTCCAATAACTCTTTCCCTTGCATTGGTTGTTCAATTTATATTCATAATTGTTGAACATTAACATCGGATGTTTTCGTTTGCTATCATAGAAGTACACCAAGCCTTCTAAAATAAGTATGTTGAAATATTTTCTTTATTATAAAATATTATGTAATATGAAAAGTATTAGGAATACAGACTATTATATAGAAGAGACTGCTGTAGATTGGACAGTGTTGTAAAATAAGTATGCTGAAATATTTACTATATTTTGAAATAGTATGTGATACAGAAAGTATTAAGGACAGCGATTATTATATAGAAGAGAGTGCTGTAGATGTAGTATTGTAGCATCGACAATCATATATTTTTGAAATCCCCGTGTTTTAAAATAGTATTGTCCATGAAGCAAGCCTTACCAATTTTAACTAGAAATTATAATTTACCAGCACGATGTTAACGTAAACAAAAAAGGTCATACTTACTTTTTATTCAGGTACACTAAAATATGGCATTGGCTATCTGACCAACTGCTTTTTTGACTATGATCTGGTGAGCGACTGAGACGGGTAGGTCTATTTTCTAATAGATAAAAATCCTCAGTGTAGCTTTGTATCGCCGTTTAACATATCGCCTCTTGTTCCCGTAAAATCAAACAGTTCAAAACAGTAAAATAATAGTTTTTAGTTTAATACCCTTTCCCAAAATTAAATTTCCAAAAGCATCATTTTGTAATCAATGAGTGGAAATGGTAGATAGTTCCCCAAAACTGACAGATCCATTATTGCTTTATTATTATTATAAGAAAAATGTGAACTGTACCAATTGTAGATACTCTATCTAAAGTAGCAGTGAACTCAATTAATCTCAATTTATGACGCCAAAACGGTGCAATGTTGTCGAATCTAACGTTGATACTTTATGTTATTTTGGCTTCATTATTCATTATACTTTTTATATCCGATTGATATATTCGATACATTCTAATAAAAAAAATGTTATAAAATATATTATACAAAATACAATTACAAAACCTAATCAAAACACTTTACACTCTTTTTATTAGAGTCTTGTCAATAGTGGACTACTATTTAATTTTGATTTCTTATATCACTTAAAGAGCTAATTATCCCTAAATTTTCTATAGATATTTTCCATACTAACAGTAATCTTAGAAATACTTGTATTAGATTATTTTTTTATTAAAAAAACTACTCACTGTTTTTGTATATTATCTTGAATAGAGCCAACATCAAGGCATGTAGATACTGTCCTTACGATGAATCCAAAATTATATTGCTTCTCTTCAATTTTTAGAGATTTTAGTTATAGTAATCATACTACAGAATATTCATGTAGTTGCAGCACAATAAAAATATTTCCAATAAAACCCCACCAGCTTAATATTTAACACCAGTAACATCAATACTTAGCTCTCTAACCCTTATTACTTCGATCTGTTCGAGGTTATTGACTAGAAACATAATCTGTTTCTGACTGATAATGTATATGGCCTCAAAATAAGAAAGCGCCAAAACAACTTTTGCCGGTTTATAACCTGTTTTCACCAATATTTTGAAGAATATTGCCATCTGACAACTGACCGACTTTTGCAGGCTGATTCTCTTACATGTTCGAACGTGTCAGACAGCATTGTATTTTTTTTTAACTGGATTAAAATGAGAAGGAAACTATTGTCTGGTATTAAATCGAATTTAAAAACTGCAATAGGCAACACATGGATAGACTATATACAGTTTGTACACTTCAAATTTTTCTTATAGCAATAATAATTCTCTTTTGATTTACATGTTTAGTGTATTAATTTATTTATCTAACTTAATATATCTCATTGTAATTGTTATATGTCATATTATGTGACTGTTACGGCCCTGACCATGATTATTAGAAGACGAGGCCGGGTAAGTACCCCGTAAGTTCAATAAGTTGCAACTTCTTTATTTAAATAAAATAATTTTGGAAGTAAATTAATAGTTTTTGTGTTTAACACCCTTTCCCATTTTATAACTTATATACGTATAACCTAGATACTCAGTTGACCTGTTTATAATAGATCCCTCTATGAGAAGTAATATTTGCCCCATAATAATATAAACAATTTTATTTACGAAAATGTGTCATATAATACACTTTTAGTTTTTGAAAAGTACATTGGTCATAAGATCCAGCGAAGGTGGGTTGATGATTATGGCCCACCGATGTTTTTACATTTAACACTCGACCTGTTGTCATCAATCTAGCTTTGCAGTGCAATTTGTCAATCTCCTTGCATCTCCAGTAACTTTTATCTTCCGTGCGATACAGTACTTTATATTCGTAGCCATTGAGAATGAGCATCGGGTATTTTCGATTGTGGTAGAAGTAAACGGTTTCAACTAAAATTACACTTAGTAAATATAATGAAGAACAGTATAATAATAATATAAAACAAATAAATAATGTATGTGTATCATACACTAATTAACAGCAGTTTATATATCAAGAAATAAGTAGGAATAAGTATATGTGTAATATGTGAACACAATATCCGTGAAGTACTTATTGTGGGTACATTATTGTATTAAGGAATAATATTAATAAATAAAAATACATAGTTTTGAAGGCATATAACTTTTCTCAAAAATCCATAGCGTTTCCTTTAAATATATAAGGCTTCACAAAACGGAATTTGAATTAAATAAAAAAACTGTTATTACAGGCTTGCATGTGTTCATTGAGAAAATGGACATTTTCACAATATAAATCTTCTACAACTTTTTCCACCTTTATGGTAAAATCGCGATAGCATGTCCAAGGAATAATGTTGGTTTTTATCCAAGTGATGCTGCATCGATCTCAATAAGTGAAAATAAAAAAGCGGCAAATCTAGTTAGTACGCTGAATGCGACAAAACTTTCCATTCGAGATGTAACAGTGTATCCTTCACAACTTATGCAACGTTTGGCCAAACATTGTTATGCACGATGAGTTTGCGTCTGTTATTCACTATTACTGCTATATTTTGCAACCATACTTTATGCAAGGCTTTATGTCCATGAATATTCTGTTTCGGGGTCGATATGGTTCTCCTGGATTAACCCATATCTTTTTGTAGTTGGGATTGTTGTAGTAGACTGTTTTTCATTGCTACTCACAAAAGGCCACAGGAAATTAATCTTCTGAAGTTGATTCTTCAACTGTTACGCTGTCTGAAAATTCTTTGAGAGCCGTGCATTCAATCAATAAGTGTTCATTGCCTTCAAACTTTTTGGCTCCCCAGACGATCCCTTGTCAATGACATCAAAATTAAAACATCACAAACATCACATGGCATCAATTAAAACATAAATTAAAACCGACAATTGGGATGAGCGGACAGAGGACTATCACCATAAGTTTCTGAAAGTGTTTGTTGACTTTAGCAGCAGATTCCTTTAAAGTAGACAATAAAATTAACACCGAAAATATAATTATGAGCTGATATGATAAATATAATATTTCATTAATACTAAATTGAAGACTAGCTAGGTTGTTTAACAATCTGCATTGACGCTTCGTATTTAATATTTAATATCAGGTAAGTAAAACTATTTTTATTATTGTTAAAAAAAATAAATCCTCCAGGAAAAAATGAGCTTCATGGCGTTTAACATTATTGTAAATGAAAATTGCTGATTTTGAATATATCATTCTATTTTAAAGTTATGGAAACATACATATTTAATTAGTATACGCTGTTGAGATCTTTGTTCTATAAGTCTCATACTGTTTCAATATTTACACTTGGCCAGTTGATTTCAATTTATTGATCAAGAATAATCAATCTTTCTGAATTCTTAAATAACTGTCCTTATATGATATGATAGCAAAATTTTCTTTCAATTTTAAATATGGGTCGCCAATATTTTAGAAAACAAATTCAAATGTTACCTAACGGAATTACTGATATCGAGAAGGTAAAACTAGAAAAAACTAGACTTGACGGAGGTGGAATACTTAGTCATGTCTCCTAGATGTTTTTTGGATGTTAAATCATTCAAGGAGTAGACCCTCTCAAAATTAATCGTGAAAATATGCATCAAGTAAATAAAAAAACGTAAAACAAATAAATAGCGATATGCAGAATTTTTGTCCTGGTAGTTGGTTGATATATTTTACATGGACGAGTTTAAAAACACTTCTATTTATTCGATTTTTATTGGCCACACCTTATTGTAAAAAGTTTAGTACCACTTATGCATCTTCAGAAAATATGTTTAAATTAGGGCTTTTGAAAATCTAAGATATTTTCACAGATATTTTCTGCCAACATCTTTAGCTTAGAGCCAAGAGTGTCCTTACCGTGGGGAACTTCATGTGTTCCCGTTTTAATTTAGATTGAGATTTAATAAGGATTAGAGTTTTAAATAAAGATTCTACAGTACTGTATAAGTATACTTTTTGTGTTATATTTTACTTCCCTGTATATTTGATACTTATATTTATTTTATAATAATTTTATTAAATATAATTTATACTAATGTTAGGCAGTAAGTGCAATATTTATAAAGACTAAAATGCAATGAGCTTTAACTAAATATTTATTTATTTAGACCGATTTTGTAAAGTGCTTTTTGAATGTAATAATTGAAAAAAAACTTCAACCACTTCAAACGTGTATATTAATTTTTGTATTATAAACTTCCTATTATAAATATTAATAACTCTCTATTTAGATATATTTTCACCTCAACTTCCATTTACATAATATAAAAAATAAAGAAACAACAAGTGAATAAATTAAAAATGTTCAAAAAGGAAAACTGTATTTATATCAAACAACAATAAAGCTTCATAACCATATTATCATACTTCACCTTCACTTTCATAGTCTATATTACTATAATTATAATAAAGAATTGCTTTGTTATTATTTTCTTCGGTTAATATAATTTCCATTACTATTTTATAATTAAAACCATAGATTAAGTAAATAAGTTAGTCATAATAATTGTGACACACTTGTTAATTATTTAATTTCAGTTGATTATTTTTACTGAGAATTGGGGTAGAAGAACAGAGGCTTGTAATTCCTTTATTCAGGCCTCTAAGAATACATCATGAGGCAAATTAAAAATGCAAATATTTTATAAATTTATGGTTAATTTTGTCATAGCTAGATTACGTTGATACAAAAAACTTGCAATAAAAAATTATACTATAATTAGTACATAATTTGAAGAAAGTAACAACACCACCAAATTGAATACGCAAATATTTATAATAATAAACCCATTTTTCGATTTGTTGTCGTTTAACAAGCTAATGTGCTACTACCTAAAATAACTGAACTATATATTACTGGATATTTATTCATTCAGTACCCATATTTGAAGCTTGACACTACAAGAACGTGAAAGAAAATGTGTATGCTTCAAAATTCTAGACCAGAATACTTCTTTAGATGTACATCAATCAATGAATATTTATAATAATTTAGTAATATTTCTAGTAAAACAGTAAACGAACCACTAGTTGACCTGAAGCATTTATTGTTAACAACTAATCATTTACATAATCTATTTCTCTGATATAATACAACTGGTAGATTAATATTAATAATTTTCTAAACATCGAATAACTTAAGTATAGATCGAACTCACAGCTCTCAGTTGATAGATTCAATATTATATATTTTAGCATTAAACACCGACTTAATACGATCTACGGAAGGTTTTTGTGTATTCTAGAGTGACCTCGTGCGATCTCAGATCTTCATAGTTGCCTTTAAAGGTCCTGTCATGAGTGTGTGAGCAATCTTTAATTTGCACAAGATTACCAGTAACCAATAAACGAACTTTGCAGCGATATTTGTTATCTTGTGTGCAGCACCAGTTAGTTTTGGTATCATTTCTGAGCTGTAACTTGTACTCATATCCGTCTATAATCATTATGGGATGTTTTCGGCCTGGTGAAAAATGAACAGTACCTAAAACTTTAAATGGAAGATAGTAAAGACTAGAATATAAATAAAATACACAAGGATCTAAATATGCGTACTTGGAGAACTGGACGCCGAAACTTTTGGGAATAATACATCATCAGTGGTAACTTTATTCAAAATGTATATATACATATATAAATAATACACATTTATGTATTAAATGGTAAAATAGTGATATCACCAGGGTATTCAGTGTTGATGTGATTATAAGTTTATAATGATTTGAGAGTTTGATATATTATAAATATTTTGTTATGGTTCCGCTAAATTTAATTATTTTGGTACCCTGAAAAGTGAATGTCTTTTATCTTATTTTTTTTTTGGAAAAGTACTCAAGGGCTTAATTATAGGTATCTTCAGGTTAATAATAATTTTTTTATATAAATATAAGATACACAATAGCGTAGTCCTAAGAAATTGCGACACATATTTTAGATTAGAAATATAGGCAAATTTTGAATGCTATCGTACCAGAAATATTTTTTTTTGTATATTTTAGCGTCTCCTTTAGAGCAACTAGGGTACTGGACCTACTGTTTAACGTGGGCTCCGAACCACGGTCCTGGGCATTAAGCCTACCCATTGCCGAGTGACCAGTGGAGACCGGTCTTACCCAGCCTGGTTACTGGCGTGACTGGGATTGTTTTCCTTGTCAAATTTTGACAGTTGCCTAAGGATAATCACAAATGTTAAAGAATCACAAACATAATGACAATTCCCCAGCAGGATTCAAATCCGCGACTATCGCAACAGCAAGAGGACCGTCCTGTTGTCTTTACAAGTGCGCCAACCAAGCCGGCTTTCCTTTTTTTGTCCTGTTATATTCTATTTGTTCAGAATACAAAATAAAATGTATAAAATAATATCTTATCGATTATTACAGATCCCAAGTATTTGAACTGCTGCACTTGCTCTAACTGGATTCCGTTGAGATTTACAATAGAAGGCGATGCAGTTGTCAGGTTTCTGTATTTTCTTAATTAAATTTAACGTCTGCTATCAGCGTATATAGCGCTCTCATCAGCGAACCCCAAATCGGTCAAGGAGTTTGTAGAATCATACTGAATGCCATGTCTGTTTTTCAAAACTTATAGTATAATTGCATCCACTAATATGTTAAAAAGTAATGGAGGAACCACATCTCCTAAGTGAAACCCCGCTCCGACCTTAAATAGATTTAACAAATCGTTTTGCATTCGCACACCGCGAACTGAATTATCGTAAGACGCCTGAGGAAGTTTAATAATCTGACAACTGCGCGGTTTCCACATCTAATACGTTCCTCGATCAGCTTGTGTAGCGCGACAAGCTTATCTACGCAACTTTGATTGTGTCTAAAACTCGCCTATTCTTCTCAGATTGTCTCCTCGCATGCTCTTTGTAAGTTGACTTGGTAGGATTTATACCCCTATAGTTCTTACACTGTTTACTATCGCCTTTTTCCAATCAGATTCTCGCGTCACCTTTACATCGCGTCGTATGTTAATCAAAACATAATCGAACACCCCGGAATCAATAACTCTTGAATTCCGTAAAGGTAGTTGATGCTTCGGAGGGTGGTCAATGAGGCAAATGACAGCAAACGTAAACTATTTCCATTCATTTCTTCATAACCAAACTTTCCCAAAATGTCTTCCCAACCAGTTCTGGATGAACCTATATGTGCGTTAAAATATCTAGCCAGAATAGATAGATCAGTTGCAGGAATAGAGTTAAAAACTTCTTGAAGTTGGTTGTAGAAGTTTTTTAGCCATGTCTGATCTTATTGGAGATGTGTACACAGATACAATGTATGTTTTCACCGTGCTGTGAATCTTGAGAAGGGCGATGCGATCTGAGTTAGATTAAAAAGATATTATACTAGAAACTGTTCTCTTATCGACTATGAAATTTGCTGGTCGCTTGTCACCACTGGAATAAAAAAAGGTGTACACGCATTATTGGTGGTCATTCGTAGCTTGGAGATAGTAGCGACTGCGATATTATATTTTACCAATTTTAACGTGATAATATCCTTCTGTCAGAGATAGTGTCCTGTTTGTACAACCTTTATGTAAATTCTATTTATAAAATAAAGTAACCGGATGTAATGTAAGAACAATGCCGAAATTGGAAAAGTGAAAAAATTAATACTCCTAGGAAAAGAAAAGCCAAGGTCGAGTTAACTGGATGAATTCAAACATGTTACATTGAAGAAGAGAATAGGAGAGGATGAAATAAGAATAAAGTCAAAGAGAAGAGGGAAATTAAAGAAGTTATCAAATAAAATAAAAACCGGATTAAAGAAAATTTTTTTAGAAATATATTTTTATGAGCGGTAAGATATTCACAGAAATTTCAACGGTTGCGAGCAAAATGTACTAAGAGTTAAATAAACACAAGTTAAAATGCAATTATTAATCATATTATTATCACATTTCACAATTGAAATTGAAAAAGTACATTTGGATTTAGTAAAAGTAATTGGTTAATATTCCAACTAAAAGGAACACAACTATTTCCGGTTAATAATCTACGTATTCTATATTGACGATTTGTGAATTGAGATAATTATAATTGCCTTCATATGATGGTGCATGATTATGCGCGTATTGCTCTGATGACTTAATCTTAATGGTTTTTTCAGTAGTCATGAATTTTGCTTTACAGTTATATCTGGTACATCTCCAGTGTGATTTATCATCGTATCTACGACCCAATTTAAATTCATTATTATTGAAAATTATTTTGGGATATTTTCGCCCTGCTAAGAAATATATAGTGCCTAAAAAGAAAGATCCGTTAGATAAAATTCTTTATTATTATTTAAGGAATAAAATGGCAAACTAAAAAATAGCTACCAATTTAATACTGTTGGTTTACTTAGAATTGTCCCCTGCTCTATTTTATTGTAAAAGATTTTATTCAAGACAAATACTTGTTTACTCGTTCGACAGCAAAAACAGGATATGTATTATGATTAATGTACTAAACTATACTGTTATGAATGCATTCCTTAGTATCATGTATAGGCTATTCTATGATAGTTTAGTGTTTGATTTGTTCTATAAGGTAGCAATTAGGACATAAATGCTAATAATACCAGACTTCATTTGGTTTTGCGCTACATTTAAATATCTAAAACTATTATTTACTTGAAAATTATATTTTATAGTGCAATAACAGTATAATAGCATAAGAATCTGGAAAAAGTCATAATAAATATATAGAATAGTGAATATTTATCAATATAAACACAACAGCTAAATTAATATCACCTTACTCATAACTTCTTTCTGTTAAAATAAAACAGCTTTAAGGTAAACTAAAAGTCCTTGACCTTGTGTACGCTTATTTAAACGAACTGCTGTTCGCAGTAATATACTTGATAATACAATGTTAAATTTACAAATGTTTAATGCAATAATTCATAATCTCGTTTAACTTAATGAAATTCAGAACCATAATAATATCGGCTTGTATTACACCTTCCCAAGAGCTGTAACAGATAACACTAAACAACAACAAAAAATATCTCGTGCAGAACTGCTCAGGCGCATCTATTCTAAACTACCGGAACATAGTTAACTGATGTTTACAGATGTTTACAAGTCTTTAAAACGGTTGCAAGAAGGAAAATTTTCATGAGATAATGCAATGTAATTTAATACAAGAAAGGGAAGAAATTAAAAACATTTTAAGTTAAGAGCGCTGATCAAGCTATAATAGTCATGCACAGATAAGTTATAAAATTGGAAAGGGTTTTAATAACAAAAACTATTACTTCACTTTAAAATACTATTTTATCTTATGAAAAGAAGAGGCGACTTGTTGAACGGAGATACTAAATAACATTAACATTTCTTATCCATTAGAAAACAGACTAACCTACTTCTCAATGTGGGTTATGAATCAAAGTCCTCGATATTAAGTCTATCGGCTGGCCAGTGAACGACTAGAGATCATCCAATAAGAAATCCAATTTTACCCAGCCAGGGTGCTGCCGTAATTGGGACGATTTTTCTCGTCGGAATTTGTACTCTTGCTTTATTAAGAATTACAATTATAAATTTAGAAACATGTTCCAGTAGAATTCGAATTGGTAACTATCAAAAGAGTAGGAGGGCTTGACGAGGAGTAGGACTTGTCGCCTTGATAACTTCACCAACCAAACCGGTAAAAGATAAAAAAATAAATAAATACATAAGGAAACAATTTATTTAAACTAGATATTTTATTAAAACATATACATATCAATATTAATAGTAATATATAATTCATTAAATCAGCGATGGACAATATTCAACTTGTACAGACTGGGATTTCAAGTCCTTATAATCACCTTGATACGTACATACATGATTGTGAGTTACTGAAGATTTAATCCTTAATGTTTTCCCATAAGATAAACATCTAGCTTTGCACTTCAGTTTATTGTCGTAAATACAACTCCAAAAACTTCTATTGCCTGATCTGCTCTTCAACTTATAAACAAAGTTATGTATGATCAAAATTGGGTGTTTACGACCTTTGCCAATATAAATTTGAGTTAAACCTAAAAAATATACTACACTTAATTTTGTGTGTTTTTTTTATGAGATAGTTCGATATTTGGTTCTACGACGTATTGAAGTTTTGAACAAGTTCAAAAAGTTAATGTAAAATTGGCATTTATATTGAATAAATATGTTATCAGAAAGGCAATAAAATATTTTTTAAAAATTATATATATTGTGGATTATTGCCCTAAAAATAAAAAATGATAACTGATTCATTTTTTATACGAATTTTATAAGAAATATATACCAAAAAATATATTTTGAAAACATGGATTACTTTTAATTTACTTAATAACTAGTATATATATAGAACAAGTTTTAATGGAACAATAAGTAAAACAAATTTTTTACCACAATTTACATACCCCTTATGTAAATAGCTAGCTTGGATGTGGAAAGACTGTATGCATGAACGAACTGTATCAAACTTCAATAATGTACAATATCAAGAAAGATCTAGAGAGCATTATTTTATATTCACTGATGGTTTCAAAAGGCAGCCTACTTAGGATCTGAACTTACGAACTTGAAGCAGGAGCAGTACTTTAGTCTACCCATAGTGACTTATATCCTGACGGCGGAATTATTTGTCATCTATAAAGTACTAGAATTTATTTAAAAAATAACTATATTTATATGATGCCACAGACTCCATGAGCTCCCTTTGCTTGCGACACAACCCAAATAATGATAAATAATAAAAATTAATTCATTGAAGAACAAATCGAGGCTCCCATTGCATATGGGCATAGAGGAAAATAAGCGTATGGACTACCTTGCAGGAATCATACATTAATAGTGAATAGTTTATTTTGGTATAAATACCTGAATGCTCCTACTTTGGAACTGTACAGAAGGCTAGACAAGTTACGTTGGGATTTGTTGAATGAAAATAAACTATGGTGAATTAAAAGAACTTACTACGAATGACCATACATAAAGAATATATTAAGGAAAAGTTTATCTTGATATATCCGATTAAAAATAGGTCATTGTAGGATAACCTGTGTCTCCTGAAATTAACCTGCTCTGGTTTGCACTGAGCATAGCAGTCACAGTTAAACATATTTTAACTGAATGTATGAAATTCACAAATCAAAGGGTGAGTTTAGGGTTTGGAAACAATTTAGGGGCTTGTTTCATTCATTCCTAAGGGGTACTATGCGGGAATATAACACTTACTGTTCAGACGAGTCATACCGGATTGCTGTTTATTTATAAACTGTATATATATTTATTTGTGTATATATTTATATGTTAATATATATATATATATATATATATATATATATATATGTATGGTGTATGTCTGTGGGTCTATTAATACTTGTTGTAATAACTTGTTCTATATATATACATTGTATACTATTAAGATTTATAATTATGGTAGTTTACCAACATTGTAAAAAAATTATAAAGAAATTATGTAAATCCCGAGCACAAAAAGTCCGACAGGTTGTTGGGTCGTTAATTAATTTTAAAAAATGTTCAACTTATATTTTCTCTAACAATCAAAAAACATCAGAGACATGGAAACAATCAGAGAAAGATATTTTACCGGCCTTCCACAAAACCGCTACATGGAATCCATAAATTAGAAGATCATTGAAATGATTACGTTCAAGCTAGAGGAAATTGAGAGTCATTTATAAATTTCCATTTTCGCGAACTTATTAACCTAGTAAGAATTATTACAGCAGATATTTGAAAAACGCCGGAAGCGAAAATGTAGTCCTATTAAAACTATGATGATATTTGAGGTTATTTCTAATTTTTTTGAAACTAGTAACATGATATGTTA
This sequence comes from Rhynchophorus ferrugineus, assembly GCF_030347505.1. NCBI lineage: Eukaryota > Metazoa > Arthropoda > Insecta > Coleoptera > Curculionidae > Rhynchophorus > Rhynchophorus ferrugineus. The sequence continues at coordinate 52,174,357 of NW_027472581.1, read as the reverse complement.
ATATGTAACTTTAACATTAATATAGACTATAGTAAAGTTGCAGATCAAATTATAAGGTAGTAAATATTATCCGGATGACGTATTGAAAAAATATTTTAATGGTTATAATAATATGTAATATTAAAAAAGTGTATACAGTTTTAACATTAATAGTCAATAATATAATTTATTGAACGTCAGTGAAACAAATAAATCAATGTAAATTAATATGTTCATGAAAATGGTGAAGTGAAATAAGAGTCTGACATTGTTGCCTTGATGGGGGGGTGATTATGCTTGTTCTGCAAAAGTAGTTCTTGACTATGAGGATAATGTGTCAATAAAACTTCGCATTTGGTGTCGGAATAATATTCTTGACATCGCCATATCATATATGTACATGGACTGCTCAACACATATTTGAAATTGTTATAAATAATCAGCTTAAAACCTTTTTTGATTACTCTATATTTAGTACCTACAATAGAATTATGGACGTTATTTTAATATATAATAATAATATAAAGAAAATATATAATCATACAAGTTTTTTGGTGTCATTTTGCTGCAATATTGTTCAAGTATTCCAAATAACACTTTCGAAAGTGATCAAAATATCTTATTTAAACTTCAGCAAAATGATATATAATAATAACAATAAATGAATAGATTATAATTATTCAACTGTAAATTCAATCAATAGAGCTTTGATGTTATCATATTTACTACAGGAAATTTTAAAAGGAAAGAAAAAAAGAAGCGTACGTTTTTAATAAGTTTAATTTTTTAATGCCTGTGAACATATAAAAATATATTTTGTTGTTAAATTACCTATAAAAATACAGTTATATATTAAAATAGATATAATAGAATAACATATTCTAGCAGTTATTATAGGTATTTTAGGGTTATTATAGGGTTTATTCAGGGTTGACTCGGTTTTACAGTGTCATGTTTCCGTTCCTAATTCGCAGCAGCGAAAGTACTATTTAAGAGCAGCTAATCGATCGCTTTGAAGCTACTCACAACCATATTAGTTAAATACCGTAACTGCTTATTTTGTTAAGTGGTCAATCAATCCATTTTCTTGATTGAAACGATGATGATGTTTGTCTCTAATATCCGCAAGTCTTTTGTTGAGTTCCGAAGTGGTCTGACATTTTGGTGCAAAATCTTGTCGAAATTCAACGTCTTAACTTTAACTTTGACTAACTATTTTTTTAATATGCATATTGTATGTTACAAAATTCTATGAATAAAATGTGAAAAATATGTATGTATCTACCACAGGTAAAATATCTTTATAATAAATATATAAAAATATGTCCTTACTCGAATATGACTTCATGATCATTTTATTTACATAGATATGTTATTTTAATGATTCAGATTGCATTCTTGATCCATATATTTTTTAGGAATTATTCGCTGCGTTTTCTATCCAAAAGGTCGATTTCGCCTGTAAGGAAATCGTTTACTTTTCATATCAGGGATATGTCCAAACCATTAGAATCAGCTCTTTGAATTTGTTCCTCGGCTGCGCATTGATAGTCGCATTTTAAACGAATGACTTAAATTCTAATGCGATCTCGGAGAGAAACATGTGGAATGTGCTTTACATATCGCATTTTAAAGACTTCAAGATTACAGATATCAGACTTTAACAGTATCTAAATCTCGGAGCTACACTTGATTGCAATATTTTCTTTCTTTCATACGCACTGCTATAAAGAAGTAAAAGCTCCTGCACTAGGCCTATTTGACTCATTACTTCAGCGGTAGATGCTATTTTCTTCTTCTATATTACCACTTCCAAGTACTTAAAGTCCGGCACTTGCTTTAACTGGATCTTGTTGATATTTACTTTTAATTTCTAAACAGTAGCGGCGCGTGGTTCCATACTTCAGTGCTGCACAACGATAGGTAAAAAAGGTTGTCAGTCATTTTATCAAAATTATCATTTCGACACAGATTATTACATCCGCTAGCTACAAATAGCTGATTTTCATGTGTATACGGGCCAGGAAGATTCCAGCGACGAGCACAAAGAAAAGCGAACGGCTGGTTTTCTCACGTTACGCATACTCAGCGTCTTGCGATTTGGGGATATTGGAGTCTTGTTAATGAAATAATTGATAGGTTTAAGCTTTCCGTTTACCGGCAGATAAGAAATTAATCAAAGTTTTTGTGTATTAAGTCTATGATGAAACGTTTTTAAAATAAAAATAATTATTAAAATTATGACAGGACATAATTTAATTAGTTTTCTTTTCAAGAGGCCTTAAATTTGGGGGTGCACTTATTGAGGAACCGCTGTTGTTTAAAATACAGACAATCCGGCAATTCTCAATACATTCCTTTTATTAATTAATTTTTAACCCATATGGCTCTGTACTCCGAACTATAACATGGAATATTGTGCTATCATCAACGAACATCAGATCGGCCAAGGATTTAGAATAGATGGGTTTTAAAATATTATTGAAAAACAATGGAGACACGACATCTTGGTCGGACCGGCTCGGATCTTAAATGAACTTGACAAATGATTTCGCACTAACACAACGCCAAATGGAACCAACCTAAAATTTTTGAAGAAGTTTAATAATATTTAGGGCAATATATTCAGCCTCAAAAGCAGCCCAAAGTGAGGGCCAGTGTATAAAATCGAAAACAGTCATTTATAAACAACGATTTCTACATCCAATACGTGAAGGAATATAGAATATAGGAAGTATTATCCAGCATAGAGCCATATTTTTTATTAAACTTTACGCCTATAATATTAATTATTGCAAATAATTGAAATAAATAGATTTTAAAAAAATCAATATCTTAATTGAAAATAAGAAATTATAAATTGATAAATTAAATAAACACCGGCAAAACATACTTATCAATACCATTATGAAGAAAACAATAGATTCCATATTTGGCAGGTTGTATTAACTACAATAAAAATGCTCAATGAAATCGAAGCTGATTTATATTTATTCACGAACTGAACAAAACCAAACATACATTTTTTGTTTAGGTGTACAATTGAATTTCAGAATAAAATAACAGAAATTGTTCATTAATTACCCAACAAAGTAATGTCATAATAATTTTAAAGTATTTAAAACTCATCATTGGATAATTTTCTGATGCGATTCTCGTTTGGTGGATGATTATGATTTTTGGCTTTCCTTAAGATGTTAGTTTCCTCGTTGATGATGACCTTACACGGACATTTCATATCAGACTTCAAACCTACACAGGCCCAATAAGTAATACCATGAGACGTCTTCTTGTTTGCGGTAAACACATAGTTTTCATAAAGCATTTGTCGAAATCCTCGTTTGTTAATAAAATATTGAATTTCCTCTAAAAAATAAAAAAGTATTAAAACGAATTGGGAATACATTGATTTCGAATATAAATAATATTTGTAGCAGTAATAAGACAGGAAAGGTAGAGATAAAAAGTAAAATGATAGCAGTAAATTGATCAATAAAAGATCAATGGTGCTTAATTTGAAAGGAGAAAAGCGTTTTAAGATAATTTAAGGAAATATACTATAAAAGTGGTTATTTTGTACAGTACTTTTAATAATGAACGAAGAGGGGAAATAAAACAACAAAATCTCAGACAACAATATTAAATCTTCAGTAAATAGCTGAAAACAAGATTAACATTCTCATTTTACACCATAATTGGCAATACGTGCCTATTTTTAGGCTTAACATATATTTTTGAGTGCAAAGATTCAAGTTAAAAAATATATTCACATATGGTTCAGCTTATATAATAATAAGCTGAACCATATGTGAATATATTCTTTTATAAAAAGGCAAGTCCTATTGGTGCCAAATCAGTTAAAGTTGTAGAAAATATTTTTATTGTAGTTGTGTTTGAAACTGTAGTCGTCTTTTATAATAATTTTAGAGATTCCAATCGACAAAGTTACCCTAGGCGTGTGGAGTTCAACAGCGAAAGTAAAACAAAAACTTAAACAACCAAGCAATTTATTATGAAATTTTAAAAAAACAGATTCTGCTTTTTACTAAACATGAATACATTCGATGCAAAAATTATGAATTTTTTTGCTGCTGCCTTTCAGTTTACAACGTCCACCTTCTTTTTCTGTAATAGAATTTAACAAAATGACCATAACCATCGAACCTGAATCGCTCGGCGGTTTTACTTCATCTTGAGCTCTGCTAGAGGCTCCTTGTGTAGGCTCCTAACTTTCTGTCGAAATACTAAAAGATCCATGACATTTTGTTTTTAATTCCGAGGAATTCTGTTTGTTTTTTATACTCCAAGCAAGAATTGACCTAAGCTAGATCAAGAGCATGTATTATCACACGTAGTGTCCATTTTCTCGATATTACATGGGATCGAAAGCTTTTCCTTTAGCCAGCTCTTCGTAGGCATTTTCCGGTTCCTTATCATACTTATCATTATCATCGAATAATAATACTGACCAATCATCATTTTCAAGTATTTGCGAATAGCAAAATAATAAGTCCGATAAGGACAACATAGGGCAAAAGTCCCGCTACCCTTTCGATTGCCTATAACTTTGCTCAAAGAAAAGATAAGTAAATTCATACAAAGTTTATTTGTTTTTTTTTTACGTTATGATTGAAAAATTCTATCGGCTAAGTGGTGACCGCGATTCGCATACTACTTTCGGCTTTTTAAGAAATTTTTCATGATCTGAGGCAGAATTTTTTCTATTACGTGACAAATATTGTCTTTAAGATGTTGAATCATTTAAGGCTTATTCACATAAACTTTTGATTTTAAAAAACTTAAGAAAAAGTCTGGTGCTGTTAAATCCGGAGATCCCGCTGGCCATGCTAAATCGCCACTTCGCGGAATCAGTCTTGGATGAAAAACGTTATTCAATAATTGAATTGTTAAACGAGCTGTGTGTGCTGTGGCCCCATCTTGCTGAAACCACATTTCCTCTAGTCCTTGCTCTTCCATTTCAGGCACAAGAACATTTCGAATCATGTCTTGGTACGGTTCAGCAGTAATAGTAACTACAACACCTTGGTCATTTTGAAAAAAATAGGGAGCAATGGTGTTTCCAGCATGAATACCACACCATACAGTTGATTTTAGTTTTTAGTGGATGCAATGATGTTTTATGAATTAAATGATGATTCTGTATTCCCAAAACCGATTGTTTTGTTTATTGATATGGCCACTGAGAAGAAAATGGGCTTCATCGCTCATTATCAATTTAGACGAAAAATCTTCAATTTCATCAGATAGCCTTAGGATTGCATTACTGTACTCAACTTGTTGATCAGGATCTCTTGCTATCAATTTCTGAAGTAATTTAATTTTGTACGGGAACATTTTCAAAACAGTTTTCAAAATTCACCTTAAACTGCGTGAAGAAATGTGCAACTTGGAACCACGTCTTCGAATTGATGTTTCTGGAGACTATGCAACACTACCACGCAGCTGAGCCACATTTTCAGGGTTACGAGACGTCCATTGTCTTCCAGAACGAGGCCTGTCTGCTGTCGTACCGCACCGTCGAAAGTTCGCATGTAAACGATAAATTGTGGTTTTGTGAGACATGATTAGTTTAACAGTCTTGTTTCAAGGATCATCAAGATATCATCAGTTTTAAGATAATTGAATCCTTATGAAGAATTGTAAAGCACCGAATGAAGAGTAAATTTCCATCATTCAAGCAATTGGCGGATGTTTTGGAAAAATGGAACAACATTCCGTCGAAAACTGTTCAAACGCTCTACAGATCTGTTCAACGAAGAATTACAGCCGTTTTAAAAGCAAATGGTGGCTCATGATCTTATTACTAAATACATTCTCTATATGACAGGTGTTCGTAATATTTTTTGCATGGCCTGTATATCAATGTTTATATATCGATGTTCAATTTACATATCCAGCTAATATCGAAACCAAACCAACACATGATTAATCCTTTATTTAAGTTAAGTTTAATAAGTAACTTACAGGAAATAGACAAATATATTAAATAAAAATGCTTGTTCTAAAGCTTTAACAATAAATAATTGAACCAACGTTAAAAATAATATTTTATTGTGAAATGTTTAGCTACCATGTTTTTAAAAAATATTGGATCAGCAGTTGGTTCGTGATTATGTCGTCGAATAACATCCACCACTGAACCGTACGTATATAAAATGGCAGTACATTTGGTTTTATTGCAATATATACATCTCCAGCGGGTTTTGGATCCATTGATCCTATGCATGCAGTATACATGGTGATCTACTATTACTTTGGGATTTTTGCCTTTTGGACCTGATCCCAAATACACAGTGCCAGAGCCTAAAAAAGAAAAAATATAAGTAAAGGTAAAAAATTACACAAAGTATTATGACACAATGCAGCAGATATATAAAAATTAACAATTCTTTGAATCAGCGTATTCTGGATATTACAATATTAAAACATCATGTTTATCTGATGAATTTGTTGTAAGATAAATAACCTCTCCTTAAAATCTTTGCTTGCACTTGCAGTGACTTTCAGTATTTCATGGGGATTTTGATCATGACCTCCATTTACTGAAAATATAATGCTTTGAAGAAACAGGTGCAACGTCCAATATTTGTAAAATGTGATCGAATTCAACATGGTTTGTTTTGCGGTAAATAAAGAATATCTAATCGGCAAATTTTCTAAAAAAAGCAAATTTGACGCTGCAACACTGCGAGGTGCTGACGTCATAAATTTGGATGACGTGAGTCGGCTGTTTTATTGGATAGCTATAGATAATCGGGTGTATAACATGCGCACATCAAAAATATGGGGACAATAAAGCATGAAATGTACAATAACTTTCATATAATCTTTTTGCTAAGGCTGGATGATCGTCACGAATTTTTGTCAATAGATGTTTTAAAAATTTAATTTAGAGAACTAGTATTTTCGTCCCATTGTCTAAATTAACTTTTTTTTGCACGAAGTTTGGAATGTGATGCGAGAAGAGTAATTCCTATTAGGGAAGAATTTGATTGTTGAACTGTATTTATATTCCCTGTTGTAAAAGGCAGTTGTACAATAGACGGATTAATTGTAGATTAACAATTTAGTATAATATGGGTTTATAAAGATATAATTAGTAAAACAAAATAATGACTAAAACAAATTAATATGACTTTCAAATTAGGTTTTATACCAAACATTAATAACTTCACATGTTCCGATAGTTTAAAGAAAAAGTAATGCAACTATTGTTACTGGACATTCTGATTTTGTTTTTAAAATAGGCGATTAGAATAAACTATTTACCTTAGCGAAACGACTTCATGAAATTTGAATGAACATCCTTTCTTATGAAATCCTCTTTTAGATTTTTTATTAAATTTTAGTCGATAATTAGCTGTTGAAAAATTTTGATAGTGTTTAAAAGAGTAATAAACAGATGAAGTAACACCTGGTAAATACAGTAGTCAAAGTAGTAAGTCTCCTTTATGTTTCACTCATATTGTAACGTATAATAAAATGCTGTTATGACGCAAAATCATTTAAGGCAGTCTTAATTTGTAAGCAACCAATGCTCATTAACTACAGATTTGAAACTAAAGAAGTAAATAATTTTAAGAAGTTAATATATTATAAACATACCGTAGTCTGTAGTGATAAAATATTTATTTTCCTTAATAAGTTTTATAAATCTTAATTATATATCAAAAAAAAAAAATCAAAATCAAATAATAAACTTATTTAACCATATAACGAATTTTAACTTTTTTAGGAATTTTTACTCCCTCACTATTAACGTCTATAACGCTAGGATGATTGTGACTTCGTCTGACCTCGACTTCGTTGCCAGAAGTATAAAGTGCCGCATTGCATTTGGTGCGTCTTTCTTGGGTGCATCGCCATCTCGTTTTTGACAGTTCTTTTAGATGGACGCTATATTCAAAACCATCCAACAATAAACGTGGATTTCTTCGACTTCTCAAGATATATATTAGCCTCTCTAAAATAAATCATATACTTGAAATATATAGAAAATTGATTATATGGGAAAATCGTAAAAAAATAGACATCTTATATATATATATATATATATATATATATATATATATATATATATATATATATATATATATATTACATCTTACATTAGATATGCTTAGTACATTCTTAATTTACAATTAATTTATTACTACTATTCTGTTGTACTTGCATTAAAGCACAAGCAACGCCAGTACGGTACGATTAAAACAGTATTTAATCAGTATGTATTTCTCAAATTAAAATAAAACTAAACTAATTAAATATAACTAATTAAAATATAATCTACTGAAACTACTTAAGCTAATGTTAAAATACATTTATACACTAAATAAGTTCGTGTGGTTTGATTTCCTTCAATCTTCTGGTTACCTGCATGTTATTCAGTATTAAAGAAAATAATTGTTTTATACCTCATAGGATGTTATTTCGAAAACCCTGGAAGCTGGCAGAATATTCCCACAACTGATTTTCTTTCATTCTGAATTTCTGGTTTTCATTCATTATTATTCTCCATATCTAGAGCCAGGTTGGCACATAACACTATATATATATACATAACACTACTATTCCGATATACAAAATGGGAGATAAAAGGGACCGTAATAATTATAGAGGGATTATTCTGTTGGGTAATCATGAGAATATACGAAGGGCAGATTTAGAAACACAACATACCACATAAGACCATATATTTAAACAAATAGTGTAAAAAGTTTAACCTTAAAAAGCAAATACAATTAGCGTTTATTGGTTTGGAAAGAGCATTTGATGAAGAGAAAGTAATAAAGTGGTAAGAACAATTCAAGAAATATATAAGATAACTACAGATATACCGATATCGAAAAGATATAAATATCGTTCCGAGATTTTGCGGATATATTACTAATTATATACTACTAATATATTACTAATAATAAACTAAATAATAAATAATAACTATAATATCACTAATTACTATATAATATTATTGTTATTACAACAATAATATAGATTCTTCAATAATATACCTTCCGAAAATGCTTTAGCAGATGGAATATGACACTAAGGTAATACAAAGTGGTAATGACTAATATAAACGAACGCCAAATGAGTACCATAATTGGAAACCCATTATGTTGTACACCGCTGTAAATTTCATTAACAAAAAGGAAATACTAAGCAAAATTAAATTGGAGATGTGCAAAGCAATTTACAAACTAACCCTAACATTCAGCTGCTAGGCGTAGGTATAAAATACCTCAGAAGAGCCAGGAGTGTAGCAAAAATGTAGCCGGATTAAGAATCATGATGATTTGAGCCACTTTCCAAGTACTAGGAATGTAATTTAGTCTTAACATAGTATTAAATATAAACGTTATTAATTTCATGCACTTTTCTGAGGATTTTTAGGATTTTTTCAGTAATTAAGTCTAAACCAGGGGCTTTTTAGCATTGATTACTTTAACTATTGTCTGTTTTACTTCCTTAACAGTAAATTTCTGATGTGGCAAATCAATTTGAAACGGAGTGTTAACAAAGTTAACTGTATTATTTTCTTCTGTTGTGGATATTTCAGACGGATACGTATTAAAATACTTTTATTAAGTGTTTACAGAAAACTTCCGTTTTATGTTTATGATTCCTAGCCTAGATATTATCAATTTTAATGGACGGATTATGTTGTTGATGTTTTATAATTTATTTTGTTATTCTCCAGAGAGAATATTCCGTTGCATAAATTGGCGTTAAGTTTTCTAAATAGTCTTGAATTCCTTGATTTTGTTTGTTATTTATTAGCTATTTCAGCTCTTTTGTTGCCTTGTGGAATTTTCTCTTGTTTTCTTCTATTCTTATTTGTTGCCGTGTCTTCCGCAGTATTTTCTTTTCAGCAATTTTTTATCTAACAGTAGATTATTTAAAATTAAACTTTTGATATGTCGCGCTATTAGGAGTTGCGTACCATGCTGCCTCTTTTATATTTTTTATCCTATTCATTGCTGTTATTTCTGTACCTCTCTCCGTTTTGAGAGGTAAATTTAGGGATATTAGAATGTCTAGTTTCTCTCGAAATAATGGGCAGTTCGTTTTAGATGGGCATTTTTTGTTTTGTTGATAATATTTGATAAAGAAGATACATGATTAAGAGTAAAGAAATAAAAAAACACTGCATTGTTGAACCAGGGAAAGTCTACACAGAAAGGAGCCAACTCAGTTGGTTGTAACACATTACAGGTAATATGGGAAGCGATGATGGAGAGGAGAAAAGTCAAATGGCGAACTAAGCGAACCTGCGATGAAGGTATCCGATAAATACATTCGAAGAGAGAAAACATTCAAGAATAGGTACAGAAAAAAATATGAATTTATACACGGAGCAAGAGACAACGAACACTAAACATTAATGGCACAATAGATATTTTATTAATTATATATTATCAAATCTATATATCTAATATCAAATGCCATTTATAAATTTGATATATTTTTAATTAACATTTAAACAAAAAACAGCCAATTACAAATTATATATGATTTATTATTAATAATTATAACAAAATACTTATCATGAACCAATAAAACAATTATTGTTATAATAAATATTTTAATATTCAGTATTACAATATTTTTTTAACAATAATTTTTTTTGCGCTAAAGAAAAAAGCAATTTTAATCACTAATAGCTATTAATATGTTGAAGTTCTAGAATACACTTGAAATGTTCGACTGTATTTATTCGAATGTCATTCTTCTCAATCTTCAGTCTATTTGGCAGACCGTGATGTATCTATGATATATACACTCTGTGCCACAGCTTTAGACATATCAGGATAAGTCGGTTTGTGATTATGCAGACAGGTAATTTTTACTGTTTTCCCAAACGTTATCAATCTAGATAAACAACGCGATTTTTGATACTGCGAACATGTCCACATAGTTCTACCTTCCAGTTTTCGATTGATAACGAAATAATTGTTATTTAGGATTATTTTGGGATGCTTGAGGCCAGCCACAACATAGATCGTTCCTAAAAAATAGCATTATTATTTTTATGCAAACACATGAAACATATAGGGTTTAAGACAAGAACTTTTAATTTATTTGAAAACAATTGTATTTTAACGGGAAGTAGTGACGATTCGTTAGATTCTTTGAACATAAGCAAGTCACATTATATTGTCCTTATGTGAGAATCATAAATATCTACGAGGGAATTATTTACATTTTTAGTTTAAACTGAAAATTCTACAGCCCATTGTTTAAAAAAAATACAATTTTGCGGCAAAATTGACTTATTAAGCCAACAATCCGGTAACATCGATCAATGGGTTAAAGTGGATGCATTTTCTGGTATGGTTTCATTCACTTACATTGACATGTCTGGCTGATGTGTATGTAATTAGGATTTAAGGCATATGTTAATCCCTATTGCTGGTCTTTTTTGTAACAACATGTTACTAAATTTGTTCAATTACTACTAATAGTGTAATTCAGTTAATAATATCGTCATATACACAGCAACAGTTTGTCGTTATGAATATTTCGTATCAGTGACAATGTAGATTACTAACTTGGACGAACTTTGGAATTTTCATAGTAAATACACTTTTCGTCGCCAACCACAATATGCCACTCAAAGCTCTTCTTTTTTGCCTGGCAAGAAATGAAAGCGTGATGTTGAAATGGTTTGAAATGAAAAATTCAATCCATTCTTGTGGTAATAATTTTCCCTTCTTTTGGGCCTTATTCATTGCAAGTAAGCGCCTGAAAAGCTATGTGAAAGTCTTTTAGAATCGAAGCTTTGTTTTAGTACGAAAATTATTGCATTTGTTTGTATTCAAACTATACAATCTTCTAGGCTTATTATTATTTGATAATAGCATTAAAATTATCGATTTTAAGCCATTAAATTCAGAACCGACAATAGAAATATGATGGAAAAGTGCGTAAGTGTGCGTGATAGGCTTCGGCTATATATTTCTTAAAATCAAACAATAAAAGGAATTAATTGCGAAAATGTAATTTTTAGCGTTCCTCGATTAGCGCCTCTATATTTGCACTGAATAATTTAATAGTACTAAATAAAAAAATGTTATTTTATGCAAAGAAATGTCAAAACCTCAATAGAATAGTTAATCCGTCACTACTACCCTCCCTGAATCTCACGGCCTCACCCCGAATCTTATTTATTGCATGTAAAAACCTCCTAGGGCTTATAAGTGTCTATTGGGACTATTTTTAGATGCGTTGCTGGGGTAATGTTGGTGGGGTTCTAAACTGGCCGCATTACGATTGCGGCTAACTGCCGCATTAGTGTACTCAGTTATGAGTAACCAAGGTGTGACGTTAGTTCGTGAATCGATTGACGGTCCCATTCTTGAGATATTCCAGAGGTTTTCCAATATACGTGGAAGAACATATGTTATTATCTTATACAATTTACAGTATAAATATATTTAGGTTACAGTATCGTATACAGTTTACATTGATATTTTGATTTTCATTGCATTTCCACCAATATATCATATTATATCACTGATTAAAATACATGCAAGCACCTAATAAAACTTTTAAAGAGGGTTATTAGTATGACGTTGCTAAGTTAAATCCATCAATCAAAACTAAATTGATTATAATAAAAAATAGGAAATAGTCAATTTACCGAAACAAAATATAATTTTCTACTATGAATTTTTATCCTATATAAGATAAATTTAATAATGAACATCAAGGTTATTTGTTACACATAAGTTTTGAGATTTATATGAGATAAAATTTGTGAATAAATGTGAACAAATTGAATTTGTAGGATTCGAAGGAAATATATCTGTATATAAATATATAATATATAGCTATAAGATAAGTGGTCGGAGTAAGTCGCTATATCAGTATTTTTACCACTATAAAATTTTATAAAATAATAATGGTTAATAAGCACTATAAAATAACTATAGTTAAATGTGATTGTTAAGTAAATTTATACAATATTGTTTTAATAATTTCCAAATTTAAAGTTCCTCATTCAGGTTGAACCATTCTTTTCAAGTATATTCGCATATTTTCTTTATATTTATATGATTTATTTCACTGGCTTAATATTCAAAATATATAAACTGGAAATTAATGTAAAAGAAAAAGACTAAACACAAAAAATAATTTATTACTAAAATAAATGAAGATAAACCTGTTACTTGGCGGTAACAAAAGTATTGTAATAATAATTAGAAACTATCAATATAAAAAAAAAGTTTAATTAGGTAGTGTTAAAAACAATAAGTTCATCCGATGTTAAAAAAAACAGAAAAAATTACGTTAAATTAATTAAAAAACGTATTATAACGTTAACTATAATATAATTTATACTAACGGTATGATAAAAATACAGGGTCTATCTCAAAAGTTTCCATAATAATTTTTTCGGGCCACTAAAAGGACTAGCCGACTGCGGGAAATGGTGGTGAATGTTTCTAATTGTCATTAAGTTTTAACTAAAAATACCCCTGACTATGATAATAGGAGGAAGTCATGTCGCAGGAGAGAGCCGATAGTTCTTAGGAGACTGAATGTCGATTGATGAACATATTCTGAAAACAAATATGAAATCTTTTGTGATAGACTCTGTTTCTGCTGAATATACATAAGTCAATACTGACAAACTAAAAAAGTCATACACCAATTTTATATATCAAGTATTATATCAAGTACATCAACTAAATATATTTAATAATGGTTACGCCTAAAACAACTGCGTGATTTAAGTATTACTGTTTTTATTAAATGAGTTGGGTATAACAGACAGAAAAACCATTTTCAATTAACTAATAAGGGGTTAAAAGGGTTCTGCATAAACATTTAGAGCGTACAAATATATTTCATTTTGTATATTTTCTTAGTAGATTTGAAGCTTTAATATAATAGGAGAAATAAATACAGTGTATTTTATCCAGTGTTGTGCATTGTTATCACTTTTCTTTATAATTTCAGACAGTATGTGACCAGGTTTTGGCTTATTTGTAATAAGAAATGCTGCTCAGCACATAGTCATTGATCAGAAACGAAGATAGTGGAAAGGAACAATATTTGGTTAATTTTGATATTCATGGATTTTGCGAGATGCTATTAAACATTTTATGTGTGATCATTTGATCGCATTTTTACTTCCATACCGAAAGATTCAATGCTTGAATTAAACGTATCTGTTTAAATATATAGGAAGCTCCCTGATACATTCAGTTTCAAGTCTTCATAAACTTTTGGCTTTCCAACGTGTTTTTTGTATTTGACGTCAAATTCAATAATCCTTGACCTGTTTTCCTGCTTTCAACAGTAAAACAGGTCAATCTACAATTTACCAATATATAAAATTTTGTGAATTAAATACAAAAAATCTAACAGAATTAACACTTGCAATAGATATATCTGGCGATTAAAAAGGGATCAAGTACGTCAAAGACACTATAATGAACATGGATATGTGACGGTGAGCCGTCATAAGCCTTTAAAAAATCAGAGTTGAATGCAAAAAGGTAATGCTATTTGTTCGGTAAACTGAAAAGTAGCTTAGTTTACTGTGAAAATGGCTCGACTAGAAATATTGATATCTTTCGTTATGATAAAACCCGAATACTTGGGAAGTTTTAATGCATTGTACATACATACTTATGCTATAATGCACTTTTAGTCCAGACATAAACTATCACTTTCAGATAGACTATCTAATTCTACCTAACTAATTCTAAGCTACTTATCTACTGACTAAAAAATTACAGATTTTTTTATAGAAGATTGTTCTAACCAGTCGTGCTTTCTAAGCATAGAATATTCAGAAATGTTCAATATTTTGACCTTACGGTTTTTATATTACAACATGTAATATAGCCACAATTTAAATAATTTTTAAATACATCTTAATAAATATTTGAGAACTCATGTAACCCCTTACAAATTTAAGCAAACAATTTTTATTTATTATAAAGAAAATTGAAACGCTTAATTCCAATTTAAAAAGTTTAATATATATTGGAGACAAAAATAACACAAAAAATACACTACCATTTAAAAGTTTGAAATTACTCTATTTTTAGTTGATATAAAAAAAACTGCAATATCTAAATCTTTAAATAAACATATTGGTATTGGAGTCTTAGGATCCTATTCATTAATCCTTATTTTCGAAAAAGTTACAAGGTCATTATTGTAGAGCCAGCTAGTAAGTCATGTAACCCGGAGTAGATATGCTGATCATGAATAAATCATTAGTGACACAGTACTCCGTAATTTGTAAATAAAATGTGTTCCTTTTGAAAACGATATTTTGTGGTTCTAACTTAATTGGTGCAGTCGTATACTCTCCAGGTATCATATAGTTTAAATCAATTGTGCAGAATGTTTACGGCCAGCAGCAGATCAATCAGGAAGTATTTCTATCTGCAGAATACTCGACTACTTGACAGTACTTTAAAATGCAATGCCCAAGTCAAACAAGTCCAAATTAAACCTAGGCAAATACAAAGCTTCCACCTGTTCAAAAAGTGTTTGGAACATATCTAGTGTTAGCAGTGTCTACGAGCCAAATTATCAATTTAAGCACTTTCAAAATCTGTCAAAAAGTTTGTTTAATCCCTCACCTCAAAAATGATAACATTGAGTTTGATCTAAACCTAATAAAAATAAACAATAAAAGTTGCTATATTGACATTATGAATGACCAAAATAAGTTTGATAATCTAAACAATAGTATAAAGTAACATCCTCTATTAAGGACCATCCATGAAAACGAATATGAACTATTTAATTTCGAGATAAACAACCACATTTTCAAAAGAGCAAAAAAAACGGTTCAGGCTATTTTTATTTCAAAAACATAATTGAGAATTACTAAACCAAACAGAACACAATAAACATAAACATAATTATTTTTACAAACAAAGAAAGAGAAAAGAAATTTTACAAATAAGAAATAGCCATTACAATCGCTAGACTTCTCTATTCTTGGATTAGTATGGGATGGGATGAACTTAGTAGAGAAGTAAACAATAAATTCCTATTGAGCTCAATATATTTGTATCATACAAAGTAAATGGAAGACATTGGAGCCCAAATACTTATATAAGTTAATTAAGAAGGCGAGTAAAACCTATGAACAAACAATTAAAATTAAGGATTACAAAATTTAACGAAAAATGTAATCAATTTTTGTTACAAATTATGCAATTTCTGTAAATATCTTTAGCGAACTTTGACTAAATACTGGTCTCCGGTTTGATTAAGATTTTAGTGCAATAAATCATAACTTATTTGTTTATTTGATTTTTTATTTGTTTATATGCTTTTTAAATTTCTTTATTGTTTCCAAACTTTTGAACGGTAGTGTATGGGATGAATTAGATACTCTGAGTATCAATTGCCTGAAGATTAGTTTTTATAGAAACTTTCTATCTGCTGAATAATTATTTTTAAAATAATACTTGTAATTATAATGACTGTTGAGTTTCTGCTCCCTGACAAAGAAATGGCCATAGCCTAAGCCATCTAGACACACATATGGGGGATCGTGATTATGATGTTCTCTAATCCAAATTTCTTGACCATGAGAGGTGAGAGCGGCGCGACAGAATGTTCTCCGTTCCGAGACACAACTCCAATACGTTTTCCGATTAGATTTATTCTTCATTCCAAACACGTAGTTCCGAACTATGAGCTGTGGTAGTCTCAATCCCACTTTGAAATAAACGATTTCTAAAAAACGTGCAAACGTTATTCAATGGTTTCCTGTAATACTAACAAGAACAAACATAATACTAGGTAATATTCAAGCGTTTATTGTGCCTTTAATGTAATTAAAGCGTTGTATTTAGACAAATAATTCTTAACTGTTTAGTGTTTTTTATTTTAAATTAACTAGATATTAATTAGATCTGAAAATTAGTGATTACTGATAATTTAAATTAAAATTTATATAATCTTAGTATAAATACAATTAATGTAGTAAATGGATAAATAAAATAATATTAGATATTATTTATATCTAATCAAATTCATTACATGGTATTAATTATTTTAAAGGATATATGCTAGATGGCGCTAATTTAATGTTCAGAAGTAGTTTGATTAATACACTAAATAAATCAATACAATTAGTCTTAATAAAATATAAGAGATGGCGCTCGTAGCATCAAATATAGCTTGTTTTTAATATCATAGTCTACCAGATAGCTTTTAAATGTTCAATTTACGAAAATTTCGTCAATTTTAAATTAAATGGACGCAACCACAATTGGGTCAATCCAGAATATATAGAAATCAGATAAAGATAGAGCGCGTAAGGATATTCGAGGGCAACTTGGCCTAATTATCTAAAAGGTTTTATATGCCCAGAACATCCCTAATTTGAATGTTACACAATGTAATGTTTGTTCCATTAGAAATGCCACGTTAATAGACAAAATTGTCAATAATGAAGTGACGCATCACATTTGAAGCATTAACATAAATATAGAGAAATACATTCAGCATTATCGCTATAGAAATTTTCAGATTCCATTCAATTAACTTAATTATTTGCAACAAGACGGACAAGCATATCATGCCCTCATTCCTTTTACTTTTAACGTGACAATACAAAAGAAGTATGGCGTATAAAAATCTACATGGATTGTATTTAAATGTTGTTATGTTCAACAATAAAATTTGTAAATTGTATATTTTAAAATACTATAAACACTTTTTGTATTTGGAATTTAGAAAATGATACCAGGGACCGCCAGAGGAGTTCACTGTTTCCAAAATGGTTGATTACATCAACAAACCTATGATTTCGTGCCAATTGAGGTGTTCCATCAGCTCAATTCCATCAAGTCAGAGTTATATCGCGCATATATTTCAAATTAAATTTGGCTGTAATAGGAAACTCGCTAAGAGAGATATTGGGTTGGTTTACAAGACAAGTAGCAAACCGCAATTGTAAAAAAATTACGGAATATTGTGGAACATTACTGCATTCGCCAAATGAAAAAATAGTGAAAAGATATCCTTATACGAAAAAGAAAACCAATCTTGCTCTATCAAAAAATAAAAATGTAAGTACTTTAAATCAATAATACAAGTGACATTCACGATTTAAGTAATAAGCAGAATTGTTAAAGTTGCCTTTAATGTTACCACTAAAACTAAAATAAGACTCTTTCAAACGCTTTTTTTTTTCTAGACGGATTGAATCGCTATTAAACACTGCATTTTTCTCTAGGAGAACATAAAACTAATTCGATTAAAATACGCCGTGCCGGTGTCGTGTCGGTGCTCGCAGATGTGAAAACGCCCAATCAATCTATAGTCTAGGAACAAATTTACCAATCTAAGCTCCACTAGGTTTAGGCATTTGGCTCAAAACAAGACATAGAGTGAACCATTCATAGAATAAAAATATAGTAGTATATGAAGAGAGGAAGTTTGCGATCGATCGTCAGTAGTGGCGAGATTTGGTGAAAGACTAACATCAGCGAACTGGAGGAGAAGTAGGTATTTACCGAGCGCTGGATATGGCTTGAATAATTAAAAACTTTTTGAAAATTGTGCATCGCATAAATATAAATGAGATCACCAGAAAGGTTATTTTATAGATTATAAACCGTCCTATAAATTATAATGCCACAAAATTGAACTAAAATGTTTAATTATTAGGAACATCTATATCTGTTTTATTTTAATTCTATTTTATTTTAATTCTATTTTGTGATCTTACTGATGATACTAACTGTGATCTGTGATCTTACTGATGTTAAAACTTTAACATTTTGACAAAGATCAAAGCTGTATCAACATGTTATATAATATGGATGGACGATGGATTTTTTACAAAAATCTTCTGCACAGGTAAGCTGAATTGGTCGCAAACATCGCGCAAATATGTTGCATTTCATTGAAAATTAAACTACATGGATCTGTGCCAGAGTAAAATGCGGCCAAAATATCCCATACATAATAGGTTTCCATATAAATATTGGCAATTTAGGTGTTAAAACTACGAATATAAATATACTTAAAATGAAATATTCATTACCTTTTTATGTTTTTATACTGTATAAAAATCTTAGGATAAAGTAATTACATTGTATCTCAAAATAATGTATTATAGTAACTAGTCTAAAATTATATAGATGCAATTAAAAATACTCATGCAATAGATACCTAAAATCGAAATTACATTATTTGACAGTCTCTTTTATTATAACTAAATTTGATAGATAAATAAATATAATATATATAATTTCAAGTCTCTAAACTAGTATCGAAGCAGCTATGTCCACATATTGGAATAAATGGCATTGAACCTCTGCGTCATTTTGTTTCTGTTAATTAAAGTAAAAATCTTGTAGGGCAAACCATTATAATTCACTTCTGGTGGCACATGATTGTGTTGCTCGCCAAAATATATAGTTCCGCCTTTCGACATCAATCGGGATTTGCATCTAGTCTCTTTCTTTGATCTACATTCCCAATAGGTTCGATCCGATGGCATAGAATGTCTTGTGAAAACGTATTTGTTCAGTATAATTTGGGGATTTCTCCTTCCAGCAAAGAAATATACCCTGGTAGCTAGAAATGAAGTTTATTAATAATATTATGCATCAATACAATTTTCAACAAAGTGGTACAATTTTTAATAGTTTCATTTATTATATAGTAGATTTCATTTGTTACGACTTTGGCTGTAGCTTGTTTGGTTGTAGCTTCGGTATATATCTTAAATTCAAACTATATTTAATATGAAATGTCTTTGGCTACAGCGACTTCATATTTGATATCGACTTCGGCTATTAAGATCATTACCATTTTTTTAAGACAATTAAATAATATTTTAATTTATTTATTATTTCTTAAAACTATTATTTCTCCAGGAAATAAAGGTTTTCAGGGAATAACGCTTTTCCAATTTTTAGGACATATATTCGCATTAGGGATGTCGAAAAGATATCCACATATCGATCGATTTAAAAAAAAAATATTTTTGGCTGATATTTTTTCGACCGATATATCGACTTTTTTTTAGCCTTTCTTTTTAGATGCTCGTCGATTTTTTTTTAAATTAAAGATATTTCTTAAACATTATAAAATTGGTACTTAAGGTTTAGTGTATTTTGGCACTTAATTTTGAAGTAGTATTTAAAATAACGCAGTTATTATAATAAAAAATTTCGATAGTTTGTCTTCGTCCGATATATCGATATTTTTAAAATATCGAAATGTATATGTTTTCTGGATATCGAAAAGGCCTCAAAAATTATTTTTTAGCTAATATATACCAGACTAAAGATTTTTTCTAGTTGGTAGAGTAATAAGTGTATTATAATTATCAATCTCTACATAAATATGAAAACAAATA
This sequence comes from Rhynchophorus ferrugineus, assembly GCF_030347505.1. NCBI lineage: Eukaryota > Metazoa > Arthropoda > Insecta > Coleoptera > Curculionidae > Rhynchophorus > Rhynchophorus ferrugineus. Next base: position 52,153,995 of record NW_027472581.1, on the reverse strand, counting down.
CCTTTTTACTATGTTAAAAATAATGTTTTTGGATTTTTTTAAATTGCTTTCATCATTACTATTTTATTCATTCATGGGTCAGTAATGTACTGATTCATAGAGAATATAATTATAATACAATATCGATGATGTGATGAAGATTTTCAAAATTAATCGATCTATATATCGAATTCGTAAACGTACCAATACGTAACTAGGTAAATATTCGCTGACAATTGATTGAAGTATAAACTGATACTAAAATATGAAACGCCGATGAGATATTTTACTTTTACCAAAATCCATTGTAATATAATATGAAACTTTTGATTCGATTATCTTCAATCTTACTTCTATACTAATGAGTACGACAAATAAATGATTAGCTTGACGAATATTTATTTATTCAATTATTTACTTTAACAATAATCAATGCATACAAACTAAAAATAAAAATTGACCTTTTGACCTACATGGTTATAGTCAGTTTATTTCGAGCCTTTATTGATTATAGTTACTTGTTGCGTATTGATGATAGGTGGCAGGGACACTGACGGTAAGTGATTATGCTCCTCAGAGACCACAATAGTGGATGCTCTAGTAGTAATCCTGGCTCGACATCTTGTTTTTGATTTAAATATACATTCCCAGTACGTTCTATCCAGCCCTTTATAATGTATTTTGAACATATAACCGTTGTATATCATTTGTGGATATTTGCGACCGATACAGAATGATATCTCTCCTAAAACTAAATATTCTATTTTAATAAAGATATGTATGATTATTTTTAAAAACAGCACGACATTGTATACTAAAATAAATACATTAACTATTGTAATAATATACTAATTTGGTATATCTGTCTGAAAAACTTAATAATGCAAACAACAAATAATAATGTTAATATTTTGTTTAAATAGTCTTGACTTTCCATGGTAAACACAAAATATTTGCTTGCAATTTATAGCAATGAATCATTATATTTCGTTCCATTTGTCTTGACACTTTCTTCTTCCAATCTTTAAATTGCAAGAATCAGAAGAAGAAGATAATAAATGCATAAAAAAGAGAGATATAGCTACGTAGAAAACAATGTAGCATCAAAAGTGGCTAGTTGACTAGTAGTCACATATATTCAATATTGTTAGTCCTTGAGGAGAGAAAAGGGAACGAGTTGACATAATAAAATAGAAAGTGAGCAATTATTAAAGTGGTTTAAGTAAAAATTGCCTTAAAGGTGACTACGAATATAAATGGAGGATATTAATTCATCGCCCATTCGGTTCCACCTGGAAAGTCTCGATTCTCTCGATTGACACGGAGGCACGTAACCTTTTTGTTTATAACACTTTTCACAATCACTAAACAAAATAAAATATAAGAATAACTCATAAAACTCCCTGTTTGTACAACTTTAGTACTATAGTTATTTGTAGATTTCCAACGAAAATTCAAATATTTACAATTTTGTAATTACAATAAAATAATTCTATTGTTATTATATAAATTGTTTTTATGATATTTTTATGTTTGTCGATAATTCGGAACAACTTGTGAACTCGAGCAGATGAGAACTTCCTCGAATTCTTGATGTTATTTGATGCATTGAACTCAGATATTCAAACCCTTTGTATGTCAAGATTGGAACTAGTTTTGTACTGTAATTGTAGTTCGGAATGTGCTGAAATTCAGATACAATGTTGCAAAGTCGATTCAAAGTGTTATGTGCTCGCAAAACGTGGAAAAATCATGACATATGTAGTCAAATATGCGTAATTGCAGTACTTTGGCTTAGCTGTAGTAAAAACTGACAAGTTATGGGTACCGATATTGTACTGTAACGTGAACTGTAAAGTGGTCATTTCATTTTCTATGCCAACGTTATAGAAAGAACAGAAACATCATGTTTGCTCGTTCTTTCATGATGCAACATCAGATGATTGCTACTTTTGCTGGATGAATTGCGTCTCTAAAAATGCAAAAAAGCACAGTATAGATATTCTGACGTATCACCAGTCTCGAAGCCAATTCCACGTACGGACAGTGATCCATTGTCAATTTGTCCATGCACAATTGTTAAAAATGCCTTAAAACTTCACAGGCGAGCAATGAAAGCTATTTCGTTATGGAAGAACAGCATTTAATTTATTAAGAAATATTTGTCGAACTTGATATTGGAAAACTAATGACTAAGACAAACTTTACAAAATGTTTAATTCCCGAATTTTTTCAACGGGATGTTGACAACTTGCTCAGAAACCACAATTAAAATATTTGCTTTTATTTTACTATGCGTTCAGCCTGTTCGCCGAACTCAGTTATGCTCATGCGTATTTTGACCATAAAAGGGATTAACGCTGTTCAGACCTCTTGTGAAAAAAACAAAATTAGGAATATAGTCATATTGAACGTATGTAGATTCTGAGACTATCTTCGCACTTTTTCACCATAACGCTGATAAATTACAATTTATATATTTCATAAATTATAATTTAAATTTAAATTAAATCGATACATAACTGTGGACGTAAGGAATATAGCTCTATTATGTATACATACAGGAGCGAGTACAGGGGCTCAAGGTTACAAAGTTTATCTTGATAAAACCTACCAATAACTAACCGTAAAAGTTAGCTGAGAAATGTTAAAATATTCTTTATTTCTCATTTATTTATCACATTTATCTCACTACTAAACTAAGATATTTATCCACAAAAGCAGATGTGAGACAATACATTAGTATTCGCAGATGTTAAAAAAATCGGCCCCCACTTTGTTGCTTAGTAAAAAATATAAATGGATTAATAATCTGTTCTAATTAAATCCGAACTCGTTCATTGTTAAAATAAAAGCACATCTTTGTAATTGAATGTTTATTTTCTTTTTAAAGTAGAAGATAATGGAACAAGTAATAAATTTTAAGTAACATTAGCAAATGGATTTAAAATACATCTTAACAGATTTGCACAATTATCACAAAATAAATCAGCTATATTGTTTATCCTCTAACAATCTTGTCTTCTATCATCCTTGAACGACACGTATACTATTTGGCTGTGGAGATTTCGCAGATCAATGTGTAGTGCATTATCTGGATGATTGTGAGTATTTTTGGATAGCAATCGGTTTCCTGAAGTTACTAACCTCGCTTTGCATTTTGTTTTTCTATACGATGTACAAATCCAGTGCGTCTTCGTTTGGAATAGGTTATTGATACCAAAGGAGTTATTATTAAAGACAACATTGACAGATTTTTTTGATTTACAAAAGTAGACTGCACCTAAAATTATACTATATTAGCAACTGATCATTGCGTTGCACTACCTGACATCATGTTATTTGAGAACAAAATAAGTGAACGAAAAATATCAACAACACGTTTCCGCTGAATTACCTACAAATATTTATAGTTCAAATTAATTAACTGTAATAATTCAAACTATTCATAGTGAATATCGGGCAGCACGTAATAATATCGCTACAAAGGCCGTCTATTTATTGGTGATATAAATTAGCGCTTAGGCTTCGTATCTTGCTAGTAAAATCGTCGTGGGTTTGAATGAATGTCATCACTTGTCTATACGAATGTCCATATCTCAATCACATAATCAATCATTAATTAACAAATTATTGTTAGCGAAATTTCTGGGCTGTAACATTAGCTTTATGGGGTTGCGGAGTTACTGTTTGACAATTCTTATTTAACAGTTGAAATTACTAAAATAATAAAATGATGTTTGATCAATAAAATGGAAAGTAGTTTCCTGTGGTAAATATGCCATTTTATAATATTGCAACTAATGATGGATTTGAAATGTGTTAATGTTTTAAACGTTATTAACACATCTCACTCAAAATTAACTCCACATTATATAACTATACTCTGGAAGTCGATCAACGTTGAGTCTCAATCACTATTGTTCAATATTACACCAACTAAAAAACTCTTGAAAATATCTGACGTCGCTTTATTTCCTTTTTTAAAATGACTTATTACATTGTTACTAGTCGCTGCCAACTAACCTACAATGTATCCATCCCTCCTAAATTCACTCACTCCTCACTACATAACGAATGGTTTGATTATTTTGAGTCAGTGTCCTGTTTATGCGGTTATTTAAGAGTTGCAATGCGTTCAACCTGTTTGAAGAATTCAGTTATTCTCATGCGTACTTTTATTCACCATACCAGGGATTAACGGCGTTTAGACCTCCTGTGAATAAGACTACTCACGAAATCGTTGACAAAATTATGAATATAGTTATATTGAACGTACGTTAGATTCTGCATTCTCAAAAGATGCGTGTAAAAATTTGACAGCTGTCGGATCATTAGTTTGTGAATTATAGCATTTTGAGTGAAGCAACTTTTGTTATTGTGAAAAAAATTTATAAAAAGGAATTTCGCGTATTGAAAAAATAATGCTTTTTGAAGGAAAAAAATACAGTTGAAGCAAAAACTTGGCTTGATGCCGAGTTTCCGGACAATGCCCCAGGAAAATCAACCATCAAGGATTGGTATGCTAAGTTTAGACGTGGTGAAATCAACATCGAAGACGATGAACGCAGTGGACGCCCAAAAGAAGTTGTTACGGATGAAAACATTTAAAAAATCCACAAAATGAGTTTGAATGACCATAAATTGAAATTTAATGAAATAGTAGACACTTTAGAATGTCCGAAAAAGGTCCGCATTTGAAGAAAAAGAAGGGCTGCTTCACCAAGACAATGCACAGTGTCACAAGTCAGTGAAAACGACAGCAAAAATCCATGAATCGGGCTTCGAATTACTTCCTCATAAACCGTATTCTCCAGATCTGGCCCCCAGCGACTATTTCCTGTTCTTAGATCTTAAAAAAATGCTCGCTGTCAAGAAATTTTCATCGAATGAAGAGGTAATCGCCGAAATTGAGGCCTATTTTGAAGCAAAAGACAAATCGTACTAAAAAAGTGGCATCAAAAAGTTGGAGGGTCGCTATAATCAGTGTATCATCCTTGAAGGGAATTATGTTTAAAAAAAAACTATTTTTGCCAAAAAAATGTGTTTTACTATGGTAGGCCGGGGACTTTTTAATTGACCTGTTATACACCGATAATTGTGACTTTCTTCCAATTAACATGAGTATAACAACATTTTCCTATATTTCAACTATCACTGGTTTATTGTAATTCTCAGATTGCTTCTTCGTTATTACCTTCGATAGCAAGAATCGCAGTATCATCAAAAAATGTAGCCATCGTTTTCCATTTATGGTGTATCGCATGTGTAAAGTAGGTAAAGTGTTGGTCTCAATACAGTTGTGGTACAACTACTTTAGCTACTTTTATTGTAGAGTAAACTTATTCGTGTTTAATTCTAAATATTAGATATGATGTAAGATTTTAATAGTTCAGTGAATTGGTAACTTTTTCGTGGTTTGTGCCTTCGGTAATATTTTCAGTAGCTTATGAATGAGTTACAATACGAACTTACAAAATGTGGATCAGGCCTACAGAGGAAACACAACACAAAATGAAAAAAGTGCCTAGAACTCTATCTCATGGGTGATGTAGAGCAGATTTAATTGTAAATATAATAAGGATATAAACATAAACCGAGTACCTGCTGTGGATCGACATTTGGATATAGACTGATTTCTTTTACAAAAAAAAAGTGTTAGGTATAAAATCATAGAGAAATCCGAATATGATGTAAATTACCCCCTGGAAATTAGGGAATTGATTAAACAAAGACGAAAAGCTAGAAGAGTATGACACAGAACTTAAAATGTATTGGACAAAACAATAATTAATATAATTAGTAATCAGACAAATCAAAAGATTAAAGAATACAAACAGAGTTGCTTCGAAAAATATGAAAGTGAACTAAGCCTGGTTATCCAATTTTATTGCCACAGAAATTGACAATAAACTCAACCCTAAAAAGGCTCCTGAAATTGATGATATCTAACCTGCGTTATTAAAAAAGCTGCCACGAAAAGCAGTAGTCCTGATGACAAATATATTCAATGCCTACTTGAGACTGAACCATCTCCCGGAATGTCTTAGGGTTGCTTGAATAATTATGGTTAAAAAGCTGACAAACGGCAGAACAAGTTGGATCGTACAGGCCTATCTCGCTCTATCTGCGATATCAAAATTATTTGAGAAACCACTGTGAAAACGTATTAAACCATTTACAGAAATACCAAACTTCCAGTTTTGATTTCGAAATCACCGCTCGTTAATAGATCAGGTGCACAGAATAGCTGTGGCTGTTGAAAAGGCACTCGAAGAAAAGAAATACTGCCCTGCAATATTCCTCGTCGTCTCATAAGCATTTGACCGGTTATGGCCTTTGGATTTATATACGAAATGAGCAAATTGCTGCCGCGCAGTTACGGTCTACTGCTGTAATCATATCTTTTCGAAAGAAAATTTAGAGTCTCGCATGAAGGGGCATTCTCAACACTTAAACCTATTTAGGCTGGAGTGCCATAGGATAGTGTCTTGGGACCACTCCTATATCTGTTCTATACTGCTGATATCTTAACAAGTGAAATAGTAATTGGAACATTTGCTGACGATACATTTATCATGACAAAAGATGTAGCGGTCAACAACATCTACTAGTTGACTAAGGACTGGAAAATATAGCTTAATAACTCCAAGTCTGTCCATGTTAATTTTGCGTTGCTGCGAAATGTTAAAAACTTAATTATATCTCTTGACGGATGCCAGATTCCTCAACCAGAATCAGCTAAATACCTCTGAATAAATCTTGACGGTAGGTCAAACTGGTTCATCATATTAGACAAAAAACAGAGCAGATTAGATTCAAAGTCAAGCAACTGTACCGATTAGTCAGAATCAAAGAGGTTGGTTTATTAGTCAATCTTAAAGATAATTTGGACCTATCGGGTGCAAGTATGGGGTTGCACTAAAACAATAAACCAACTAGTAATCCAACGTATCCAAAACAAAGTTCTACGATTAATTACTATTGCTTATCGCTACGTAACCAACGAAGAGCTGCACGATAACCTCGAAATCAAATAGATACACAAAGTCATCCAAGATTTCACCTCAAAACATGAAATATAAGCTAAATCACAGCAATATGGAAGCAATACAGCTACTAGACGACATGCAGGAATTCAGAGGATTCAAGCGAACCAAACCTCACTAACTTGTTTAGTATATAAATATATTCTTAAATTTAAGCTTAAGAAGATTAGTTTTATTTTAATTTGGGAAATACGTTCTAATGTATTAATCCTTGCTTGTGTATTAATACAAGTACAACAGAACAGTAGTAATAAATTAATTTGTAAATTTCCATTGTATTAATCATATTTAATGTAAGATATGATACGTGATAAATGTACAAATATGACCATTTTTCTAGCTATTTCATAGCTATTTATAAAATTAGAACTACTAAATTATAACATTTTACTAATAATTCACACCTTATACAATTATTTTCGTATTGTCGGTTGCAAATTTTATATAATAAATAACAAATAATTATATTACCTCAGCAAACGTTTGTAAACATAAAATTGATCTAAAAATACTTTCTAACCTCAGATCATCAAAACAACAATGCGTAGCTGTGAAATCTCTCAAGCTGGTTTAGAATGAATGCACATGAGCAGCGCTTACAACTGTCTCTTTTAATTGCTGCGAAAACGTGAGAACGCGGATAAGAAATGTTAACAGCTATAAAAAAACAAAATCATTGCACGCTATAACGCATTTAATGAATTAAAATTAGATTTAGTGAAGTTAGATTTACTAATTGAGTTAATAGAGAGAGGTAATATGAGATAGAGAAATAAAATATTATAAAACAGATATTAAGTCTTATTTATTTATACTTAATTAAAAATATAGTTTAATACAAACTAGCGTCATATTAAAATTAAGTATTGTACAGTAGAAACGATTCAAGTCCAAAATATTTATGCAATATGAGTTTTATTCTCAGCTTGACTACAACAATTCCTGGTATCACTTTTTACGCCGAATGACATTGACCAATTTGGAAGTAAGGTTTTCATTCTTTTTTCGTTGTCTTGGTTCATGATTGTGGCTGCCTTTTACAACGACCATATTGCCAGTAGTGGAAATCCGACATTTGCATTTTGTTTGATAATACGAGCCACATGCCCAACTTGTACTTCTCGGGGTACGCCTCTCAATATTAAAATCAAATTGATCGACAATTATCTTCGGGTACTTAGTCCCATAATCAAAATAAACCAGTTCTAAAAGAAAAACAATGAGACATAGTATTATATTCGATTTTAAATAAGGGTGGATCAATATTGACATGATGAACGAATTGACATGATTAATTATTAAACATCATATTGTTCAAATGGATGGCGTGTATTCTCACGGTAACCCGGTTCAGAGTGGCCCAATTATCAAATGACACTGCCGCATACATCCGACTGAATTTGGGTGATGATATGTAAGAAGTGTTCATATAGAATGTCCATCTCAGTGTCTGTTGTTGGTACATAACGCCGTCCATCATTTATGCGTGTTGATCAATTTCATAAGGCTTAATAATACATGGACAGACAGATTCAATAAATACCGCTTAAATAACATGACCACATCCTGCTAATAGCGACCCGTCCTGCGTTATATTAAACAATGGCTGTTGCCGTCCGTATTTTTGACTGTCCATCTTCAAAACTTTGCAATATTTTCTAGTTTCATCTAACGTATTTTGACAGTGAGAATTTAAATGCTGTTATTAGTGTAGTAAAAACAACACACCGGTGTATAGTCGCTCCAATAGAAATTAAAAAAAATTATTCTAAATAAAATTGCAAAATTGTAATTTGAAATATTCGTAAAAGGGTATATTCTAAAACTTTGAGTACTAAATATGCTTAAATGAAAATGATTCGCTCAAAATTCTGGACCAGAATACGTTTTTGAATATATCGTAATATTATAATAAAACACATTAAATTTAACTTGATTGAAGTATTTCTAAATTACTACAAATCTGTAGGATTATAAATTTAAGACGTCAAAAAGTTTTATGTCTTTTCAATATAATCATGATGTTATTTGATTGATAGGTAGTTTCTAAAAATTATTTAAGCATTCCTTGTAAAATATTCAAAGTAATCTAGTTAAAAGCAGGAAACAGGCTCTCAGCTAGAAAGAGGTTTCAGCTATTACCATCTGATAAATATATATCAACTCCCTATAAAAAATATTGGCCCAAATGCCAATCCCCGAAGAATTATAATGAGATATTTAAATAAGAATATTTTTAATCGCTTCAATAGTATAACAAATATTTTTCTTAGAACCTACCTAACTTTACAAAATTTAAGGTTATCCAACTGTTCTGCGTCAGATTTTAAGAAAGAAATTTTGGAGACATTAATTTCAATAAAAGTAATTAAAGAATTTAAGTAACGAATTTATTATAGGCGTCCTTTGCTTTTAAGCGAACTATGTAGAAAATAACAATGATAAATGATTGTTTGATAAATTTTATTTGTTTATTGTCCAACTACAAAATCGACAAAAAATACAAGTATTAGAACTATGAAAATATGACATACAGTGATGTTTTAATTGTTGTCATATTTGTAAACATACTCTACCACGACCGCATCTTCTTCTTTTAATTTCTGTAGGTGTAAAGTTTTGGCGATCTCATTCTTGGTAAAAGTTTTCCGTAGCTCGTAACTAATGGTGACATTCTTCGCCTCCATAGTGCAATCACCCTTGAAAGTTGGCGGATGATTGTGCGCGATACGTTTCACGACTACATGGTCGTGAAATGTTATGACTCGAGCTTTGCATTTAAGTTTTTCTTTCGCCAAACAGCACCAGCACATATTGGTTGGGGTGGATTGTCGTTCTACCTTATACTCGTACTGACCTAACACCATTATCGGTCGTTTTTTGCCTTTTCTGAAGTATATAGTTCCTAAAATAAAAACTCATATTATTTTATTTAATTAAAAAATGTATACAAAGTTATCTACTTTATAAAATATGCTTAGATGACTTAAAGAAAATTAACAAATGGTAACGTTAAAATATTGCCCTTTGTCAACTCATATATGTTAAATAAAAATATTCATTATACAATGTAAAATAAAACAACTATCTCTCATATACATATATATTAGGAACAACCATTTTTTATAAAAAATGTGTTGTCATTTTGTTTCTTCATCAAATTTTCAAAGTTAATGTATATCTCTGCTATTGGATCATTAAATTTAGGTAAAAAAAAACAGAAAAAGACATGTTTAAAATCTGAAGAAGCTATTTAAACATTAATAGTTAAAAGCTGTTTTATCAATGGCGACAACCTATTATAAAAATCATGTTGTAGATGTTTAATATCCAAATTTAAATAGAAATTTATGTTAAAAAAATACTTTACAATGTATTAGACATTGTAAACACACTTCAAACATAATTGTGATATGATTATACTAGAGTGAAGCTCCAAACGTATTAAATATGTATTTATGTTGAATATGAAAACTACCTAAAAACCTTAATATTTTAATTATGAAACTTCGAATAAAAATTCACAGCCGTCAACTTGATTAGTACTACATATTGAGCTTTTTTAATAAATGTACTTATTTTAAAACGCAAAGAATATAACATTATTTATTCTATAATTCACATAAAAGTATTAATTTGAAAGATACCATTGGAATGAATGTGGATGAATAGTTTTCTATTTCCTATTTTGTACTAAAATTACATAAGTAACGTTACAATACTAATGGAGATATAACGGGTATTTAATTTTTAAGAACATTGTACAAAATGATAATTATAAATAATTAGCAAGTTGAATTTTTTTAATTATAATTAAAATTAGTATTAATCGTAAACATACTCCACTAAAACCGCATTTTCATTTGATTTATGTTGCTTTAAAGTCTTAACGATCTCAGTTTTAGTGAAGCTCTTACGCAGTTGATAACTGATGGTAACATTCTTCGCTTCCATGGCGTAATCGCCATTGAAGGTTGGCGGATGATTGTGTGCGATACGTTTGACGACCACATGATCGTGAAATGTTATTATTCGCGCTTTGCATTTAAGTTTCTCCTTTAATAAACAGCACCAGCACATATTGGTCGAGGTTGATTGTCGTTCTACCTTATATTCGTATTGACCAAACACCATTATCGGTCGTTTCTTGCCTTTCCTGAAGTATATAGTTCCTAAAATAAAAATCAGGTTATTTCACTTAAAAAAAATATAGACAAAAAAGGTGTTTACTGGCAAATATATATTTAGGTGTGATAGATAAGATTGATCTTTAAAACAATTGATTGTTATATGTATTTGACAATTATTGGTACATTTTAGCAACGTGTTACATCAAAAACTTTACATCGCATCTATTAACTCTATCAATGATGATGATTTTAACAAATTTCAACAAATTAACATCTAACGTTTGATTTTTAATAATTCAATAACGGTTGATGTATCACAACACTCTACAGAATTTATATTCTTCTTCTATTCTAGCTTACCTTCCCCATATGTTTTAAATGTAATACAATATGAGAAAAATAATTTTTTATATGTAAATGAGAATACAGTTAGTTCATACATGTTTGCTTTATTGCTTTCTTGCTTTATATATTCATGCTTGGGTTTCATAAATCATTTGAGAAATATTTCCGAATGATAAACAAGATGACTATTATCAACATATAGTCTATTGAAAATAACAGTCAACTAACGTCATCAAAATGCATAATGTATTGCAGGTCGTAAATTCCTTCCAATATCAGATAACATTTCCCTTCTCATTTTGTTCTAGTTAAAAAGAGATACAATGCTGTCTGATGCGTTCCAACATGTAACCGAATCAACCTATAAAAATCGTCTAGTTCTCAAATATCTCCAGAATTCTTCAAAATATCACTAATATGAAACATAAGAGATTATAAACCGACAAATATTGTTTTGACGCTCTGTTTGTTTTGATACACTTCAAATTACTTCTTAATATTTGTGATTACACTGGTTAAAAATGTCCAATAAATATTCAGTCAGAAATATATTACATACAATTACAATCAATAACTTCGACTAGAAAGAAGTTTATAGGGGGTCCCCTTGCCAGTGAAATGCATTTGAGAGGTAAATACCAATACTATTAAATATTAAGTTGCAGGGGTTTTTATTGAAAATACTTTTTTAAATGTTATATTGGATTCACCAAAATGAAAGCGTCTACATGCCTTGATGTTAGCTTTATTCAGGATTAAATTTATGAAATGTATAAAATCTATGGGTAGTTTTCTTTTAATATAAACATAATTTAATACAGTTATTTCAGAGATAATTGTTAGTCTAAAAAGTACCCGTAGAAAACCTAGGGGCATGCAGTTCTTTGAAGGAGAAGGCATAAGTCATCTCTTCATAGATAACCTACGAAGAGGTCTAAAATAACTTACGGGTATTGCATTTAAAATAATACAATTAAAGGTATATAATAAAATTAAGGAAGATTTGTTATTTCAGTTTGTGTATAGACATATATTTCAAAATGGAACACCCTTGGCAAGACGCTAATAAAAAGAGTGTAAAGATAATATAAGTTGAAGTAAAAAAGCAAAACGTTTGATTATTTGATTATGTTTTGTTAATTATAATATCTTTATTAATTTATGGTAGATATATTGTAATTCATGGGAGAAACAGAAATACAACATAAATATCCCAACAAGTGGATCGTCATTCATTAATTTTGAAGATGCCACCTTTAAGAGTGAAGTATTCCAAATTATTACTTGGTAAATATAATGTACGTAATTTACGTTTTTAGAAATAGGCCTGAAAAAAGATTGATAGAAAATCAGATGGCTGAACAATATGGCCATAGAGTGTAACCTCTTCCTCCCTATCATAGCATATTATATCAAATCGCATTGTTATGAATACTAACTGTTTTGCATATGTGGCAAATGCATTAGTGAAAATGTAACAATTAAATATAGTTTTATCAAAAAAAGATGGTAGTAACAGAAAAAATTAAGGTGGAATACAGTGATATCAGAATGGCTTAATAAGAAAACGCAGCAACGTATGAAACATAAATAAACATAAAAAGCGAAATATGATCTCCAATTAAAATAAAATATAGTAATTGAATGTACAATTGTTAATTAGGTGTGCTAAAGATACCATAGGTGCTCTGGAAGACTTCAATGTAAGTAAAATAACTCTAACCTATCAACTATTGTTTTTGTTGAATTAACTGCAGTTACAGTCCCTCGATAAAATATAATCGATGATTTACTTATAATAAATAAATATAATATATAAAATATGCAGATATGCGATAATATTAAAATAAATATTTTATAGCAATTTTATTTAATTATTTTATTTTTTATTTAATTATTTTATTAGAAGGTTGTTATGAAAATTAAAATAAATTAAAAGTCAAAGTTAAATGCGGCAACATTGCGTCATATTAAAGTCATAAATTTATATGACGTAAGTGCACTGTTTTATTTCATGGACTATAATTTTGATTCTTCAGCAGAAATTTTGATTCCTGAATTTGAACAGTAGGGTTGAGGGTTTTGATATATACTGTCTGCACATGATTAATCTAAGAAATCTAATCCGAGAAATACCAGATAAATCAAGAGATACAACCTATATATAAAAAATAATTTAAAATCTAACACTTTAGTGGCTGCATTCAATTGAAAAGACTGCTTGTTATGAACAAAGAATATTTTCATCTCTCTAGTAATATTTTTAATATGTTCTGTAAAAAATTAAACTAAAAAAATAATTAACATAAACGTACTCTAGACTTATTACTGTCAATCGCATATAGAACAGAATATAGAATGAGATCACCTCATAACAGATTACGATATATTACAGGATCCGTAAATTCAGATTACGAGTCACTTAAAATTTAATAAACAACTGATATTTTTTGAGACATCATTAGTTCGTATTGGCCATTGTACGTTGGTGGATGAGAGTAGCCAAGCAATTTGGCATGCATAACACTTCCAAAAGTATAAATGCGAGCTAAACATTTTTTTGTATCTTCTTTCGTGCAAACCCACAGTGTATTTTCTTTAGTTCTCCGTTCCATCCTGTACTCGTAACCTTTAATACCACAAAAAAATTCCTTCCTTTAGAAATAATAATATTAGTTAGTTAGTTTAGTTATAATAATGTTGGCTTACAAGAATAAAATATTAGATACCTGGAAATTATATCAATACCCTTATTCTTATAAATTGATTGGACATTTAAGATAAACTAAAGATATTATATTTATCTTACATAGACATGCTTCATCTCATTTTAATATTAACCCGGCGTTAAATGAAAAGCCGGTTGGTCATTTATGTCACGTATACATTTTATTTATTACAATTTCTCATAAACGAAATGATGATATGATATAATACTAATAAATAATTGAAACTTGTTGTGATTTAAGGCTATTGTATTGCCCACTAAATGTAGGAGGATGAGTATGCGCCAGTACTTTAGCGTGAAGCGTGTTTCCAAATGTGTAAACTCTCGATCTGCAACTATTTAAATATTCCTTGGTGCATATCCACAATGTTTTCTTGTCAGTACGTCGTTTTATTCGATATTCATAGCCTCTGAGAATCAGCATTGGAAGCTTACGTTTCAGTAAAAAATGAACGGTATCTAAAACATTTCATATTGTATAAAATTAGATAAAGCTATGATTAAAACTGACTGAATGGTACAGCCATTATTTCAATTTAAATTAATATTAAGATAGCTAACATATTACATTCATATAAATGGATTATATTCACTTTTCTTATGAGTTTTCGACTTTTTCTTTTTATGGGTTAAAGAGTTTCGCTATTATTCTATTTTATATACCTTTAATATTACATCTAGAATACGGAGCAAGGTTGTTACCTATACTTTAGGATATATAGTGTCTAAATATAACACTTTAAGGTCTGCATTCAATAGAAAAGACTACTTGTTGTGAACACAGAATATTTTCATCTCTCTAGTAATATTTTTAAAAAGTTCTAGAAATAACTAAATTAAAAAGATAATTAACATAAACGCATTCACTAGAGTCTAGACTTAACACTGTCAATCGCATATAGAATAGAATATAGAATGAGATAACCTCAAAATATATACCTCATCATAGGTAGTTTTCGTTTACGTAAAAAGTATACGATTTCTGAAAGTAAGTTACGAGAAAATATATTAAAGTAGGTAGAAAGTAGAAACAGAAGGTTATAAGTGTGTCACTTAGTCTTAAAACTGAAAATAAGTGACGTTTTAGTTATCAATTATTTATTTGTTATTTACGGAGTTCCGTTAAAAGTTCCGTAAAAAATATAATGGGGGAGAAACGATGGTATACAAAAGCCGACCAAGGAGTAGTGAGAGTTATTCCTATTTTATTGGCTTAAATCCTTGGCATATATTATATTATTAAAATTTTTCTAAATGTTATTTTAAGGTAAATCAATTTCTATAACTTGTGTTATTCGATACCTTTCAGTGATTTGAAAATTTTGAAAACGGTGAACGCATTGGACGCCCAAAAGAGGTTGTTACCAACGAAAACATTAAAAAAATCCACAAAATGATTTTGAATGACCGTAAATTGAAATTGAATGAATAAGCAGACATACTAAAGATATCAACTGAACGTGTATATCATATCATTCACGAATATTTGGATATGAGAAAGCTTTGTGCAATGTGGTTGCTGCGCGAGCTCATTTTTGACCAAAAATAACGAGTTGATGATTTGGAGCAGTGTTTGAAGATGATCAAGCGCAGTAAACCGTAGTTTTTGTGTCGATATGTGAGAATGGATGAAACATGGCATCATTTCACTCGGAAGTTCAATCGACAGTCACCCGAGTGGACTGCACACGATGAACCCGCTCCAAAGCGAGAAACTGAACCAAGTAATTTTCACAAGCTTCTCTTGAAACCTAATTTATATCACTGAAAAAGTTTTACAGAGGCCGGAAGAAATGTTAGTCGGATGTAGCACCCAATCTCTCAATTTGTCCCGAGTTCCTATAGATATGTGTGGTCTAAAATTTTTATGATAGAAGACAATACTTTTTGTATTAATCGACTGTGGAATTGTGGTTTCTATTTTTAATATCATCTGTCTGAATTGCACTAGTTATTGACAGTAGGAAGTTATAATTAACGGATCCTTTCCTATTGAACTAAACACTTAACATCAGCTATCCTTGGCGTCAATCTGTAGCCACACTAATCTTGTAAATTATTATTATACGCATTTTCCCTTTTAAAATCCCCTCGATCATTTGCTTTAAAATTTATCTCACGGTCTATTAAATGTTTCACTGTTAATTCGTGTAAAACCCGAGTTCTTCCCCTTGTAAAAAAATTGTACTTCCTGAAATAGTCTATGCATTATTTAAGGACTTAAAAAATATGCAAAAAAACTAAATGTAGTACAAACAATAAAAAAATTAAACAGTTTTAAAAACACTTCTTTGAAAACAAAACAAATCAAATTCAAGGCATCGAAAAATATTAAGTTGCGTTTTGTCATAGTTTACCAACTAGAATATGGACTGGATCTCTAAGGTGGTTTTCGAACAATGATTGTTGATATTAAGCATACCGATTAAAATAACAAACTTAGATATTATTTAAGAAAAGACCGAATCTTATGCCTAGCTTAACTGCTGGCTTGTTGGAGGTTTGTTGTTACAATCTCAAATTAAAAGGTACATACTGTTTAGAGCCAAATTAAATGTATTTTGATTTAATGTGAGAATGAAGATATTCACCTTTTCCCACGATTATTTGAGAGAGAAGAACGAAGAAGGCTAGAAGTACGAATCTAAAGTTAGATGCTTATTCCAATCTTTAAAGCAGATTTCAGGACATTGGGAGTAAAAAACAAGATATATAAATTTTCAAAGAATCCCTTCAGTTCAGGACTGAAATAATTACTTATTTTGCCAATATAAAGTTAGAATTCAATGATCTGCAAGCCAATTTAGACTACAAAAAACTCTTATTGATAAACATTCATCAACAGCACAACATTTATAAGATTTTGCAAATTTCTGGACACTAGTACCAACAGAAGATTTTTCTGCTATAATAGACCGGACTAAGTATAATCATTAAATACTTTTGGATCAATATACATTTGTGGGAAAGCTTTCTCAGATCTCAATTATGTAAAAAAAATAAATATAGCCAGTGAACAACCTATCGACTACTAACAACTTATTCAATATCAATAACTTATAAAATATATTAAAACAGAAACAATGACAGGTATCACATTGATTTACCAATTAGATATATTTTACTATACTATTTTATTTATAATTTGATTTGTAACATTTAAACAAGCAATTAATATTCCCTATTTGGCATAAGATGCTCTTTGTTTCATTATTTTAATAAACAACAATTATCATTTATAATATTGCTTTTCATTTTCAAAATAACAATAATTTTCCACGAATTTTTATATCTAATTGGTCCAAATGAGTTAATAATGTGAATTTATTTTTGAGTTTATTTTTACATTTTAGTCTTTATGATAATATTTATTCAATAGAAGTTCTAGAGAAAATAATATTGCCTTAAAAACATCATCTATTAAACTAATTTTAAAACTTTACGAACTGTGTTGAGATGAATTGATGATGACTCGATGATTAATGATTGGAATATTTTAAATTAAATGTATAGAAAAAAAGTCGACTTATTTATTGATCAAAATGATACAATCGTTGAGATATATAATTATTATGACCTTTAGAAGATTTTTCTATCTAGACACATCTCCAAGCGATTATTAATATTTTTATTTTATCTCTAATAACTCTTTGATAAATAAGAATTTCAGTCAAGAAACAGAGGTCATAATTGAAATAAAGATATTTCTTTGCTTTCTTTGTCTTTCAATGACGATCACTTAGTTGAATAACATTTATTTTAAATAAACTCAAACATGATCATTGACTTGCTACCAAATTACAAATGCTACCCCAGTTTATTAAGTTATATATTATAGTTATTATATTATAGTATGACACTCTATAAAATCTCACTATTTATATTCTTTATATACATTCTATCCGTATATATGATATTAGCGCTGTAGTGCTGTAGAGCTTCATAATTGCCTCTAAATGTTCTTTGGTGAGTGTGCTGAATGTTTTTAATGCGGACCTGATGACCAGTGGTTAAAATTCTTACTCTACATTTGGTCCTATCTTCGCAGATGCACCTCCATATACTTCTAGTTCGACCACCTGTTCGAAGTTTATACTCGTATCCATCTATAACCATAATGGGATGTTTTCGTCCCGCTGCGAAATAAACTCTACCTAAAACAACAATTGGTTAGTGATTTTATTCTATATAACGTGAATAAATTATACAGGGGTCCATTCGAAATATTCATATTTTAAACTTTGATTGCTTGTATTTACGTTAATTCACTACGGACGCAAAAACTATATATCTTAAAGCATTCCAATATATTGGTTGTACAATCAAATACTTTTTTTTTTAATTTATATAGACTTTCAGCATATGCTAGGTACAGCTCTATATTTAATTTTATTGGCGGTCCTGTAATTGTTCTATTTTAACACTGGAACATTTAAAAACATTATTACAAAATATTATTGCCTAGAAAAAATAATTACAATAATTAATTAGAAAAAATGTTAACACAACTTGTAGTTCAAAATAAAAAATAGAAGTAACACAGAGTATAGGAAACATAGAAGATCCAGAATTTGCGTATGTCAAACAAGGTTTGAGTGTTTTGCTTTGCCACTAGGTGGTTATGTGTATAAGTTCAACATGAGTGACAAATTTGATGTATTTAATGAATTTTCCGAAGAAAAATCAAAAGGTAAACAAAATTCCGTTTTGGTAACTAAGTAGATTCTGTAGCATTTCCAAGAGTGTTTAAAATGTTTAAAATTTCTGTAGCAGCAGAATTTCTTTGAATTTTGCTTATATCCCTATGTATTGTGTTTTGGATTATAGCACTTCACATAGAATGCATTATTTGTTAAGATATCCGGTTCAATAAGAAGCTTATAGACTAACAAGACAATATATAACTAGACAATATATAAGACCAAATAGTACTATTAAGACAAATGTGGAAGATCATTTTAAAAATGCATTTCCTATTATTGCAGTATGCACCATTCAGTATTATGCAGCTCCTAGTAATATAAATAGTAAGCCCTTCATTATTAGTAAATGCATAACATGTTCCTATTTACAGATTCTTTTCCGTTACCGATTAGAAGTCGATGGAACAAATATGGATAGCCCGTATACGTAGCATCAGTAGAGGTAAAAAGAATAAGATATTTACACTGTTTAATGCAATATACGAAATAATATAATTAAGAAGATAAATTAATTAAGTGCTATTTGTGTTGGTGGATTATTGCAACGGAATGAAATTGCAAAGGGCAAAAATAGATTATTTTTCATTGCTGTATTTAAATATAATCAGCTTATATGGATAATAAACAATTATATGCTCATAATAAATACATATCAAAAACATATTAGAAAAGAAATGGCCTTAAATATAAACCATATTGTACTTAAGATGATTATATTTATTAATGCAACACTTTTATATTTGTGGAAAATGCAAATTGTAGGATTAGACAGCTTGGACTTTTTGATGAATATGTAATATAAAAGGCATTCAATTTCATGGAGTCTTCAATTTTATCGTAATGATCACTTGTATAATGTTGCTAGACTATATACATCCTTAACAACTCAGAAAAAGTTGAGAGATAGCAAAGCATCGAATATTTGAAGTGCATCAGGACTCGTGCTGCAAGAGCATGCAGCAACTGTAACAATTTAAAAAACTCACTGAAGAATTTTATCAGAAAAGGCCTGTGCTGAAAAAGAAAATCAAGACGTGTAAATACCCCTTAATGTTCTCACCTCATGTAAACGTTTGGTTAAAGTCTTAAAATGCATCATTTTTTTACCTTTTTGATTGTCCAAGGTATGTTTTATCATTGAAATAAAATAGTCAGTTTTATTGTCATTGAACCGAAGCTGACATTTACCATAAATTCTGAAAAGTGCCCGAAGACTTCGGAAGTAAATTGCTTAACATCAAACAATAAAAGTAACAATAGTGAAGAATGCAATTAGTATCTGTATATACTGAATAATTCAATCAGATTTAATAGTTAGGATACTTTGTTATATATTATAATTGTAATTATTCAAGCTACTTATTAGTTTAAAGGCGAGTTTAAACTAATCAAAGTAATTATATATCATTATTTAATTTTTATTCGTAAGTATGTAACAGATTTTATAGAAGATACATTATAACGACATATATTTGTACAAAATATCATAGAAACAATAAAACAAAAAAAAACATAATTTTTATTATTAATAAAATATTTAACAACACAAAACAACTTAAAATCAATGTAAAAAAATTCTAATAGAAATTTCTATTTCTATATCTTTTTACAGAATGATACTAGTCACTATTTTATTAGTGCGGTAATTTTCATTTTCGATTATTTTTAATATAAATAATTAACATTAAAAACATGGTACTAAAACTATGTTCATTCTCTGCGAAACTTTTTGGTGTGTTCTATAGTGATATCTAGCGTTTCCAGATCTTCGTAATTGCCTTTGAACGTTCTTTCATGAGTATGTGCGCAATCTTTAATTTGAATAAGACTAGAAGTGGCCATCAATCGCACTTTGCAATGATGTTTAATATCTTGTGTGCAGCACCATCTACTTCTGACTGCTCCTTTCACCTGTAACCTGTACTCATAGCCGTCTATAATCATTATAGGATTTTTACGACCTCGAGCAAAATGAACGGTATCTAAAATATTAAACACAAGTTAAATTTATTAACCTCCTGGAGTATGTTGAATTATAGTACAGTTATGGAAATATAGCAAAATATCGATTTTTTTAAGAATAATATATTTGGTGGTATTTATATATAACAAATTCACATTTGCTTGTCAAATGGATAGTGTCAAATAGTGCATTTTTTAAAATTCTAATGAAAGGTCTCAGCGACTCTCCACAATTTGTAAATACCTTTTTCAAGCCATAACATTCATTAGATTAAATTTATTAATACAATCGCATTTATTTTTATATCATTTTTGCATAGAACAAAAAGTACGATACCGAAACTACTAACAAAGTCTGCGAAATTTCTTGGTATATTCCAGGGTAATAGCGTAAGATTTCAGGTTTTCGTAGTTGCCTTTAAACGTTTTCTCATGAGTGTGAGCACAGTCCTTAATTTGAATCTGTTTACCGGTGGCCATTAATCGAACTTTACAACGATATTTAAAGTCTTGAGTGCAGCACCAACTACTTTTAATTACGCTTCTCATTTGTAATCTATATTCATAACCGTCTATAATCATTATGGGGTTTTTTCGGCCTGGTGCAAAGTAAACTGTACCTAAAACTTTAAACTAAAGTTAATTTTCTTAGTTTTAGTAATCCTCGATTCTTCTAAATTTTACCACAACTATTACTAAGTTAGGGAAACACAGTAAAATATCAAATATTCTTGGTAACAATATATTCCGTTGTATTTAAGATCAAAGATCAATTCGTCTCTTTTGTTCATCATTCAAGTGGTTTTAAAACAGATGGCCAGCTAGTCAGGGTCGTAATACAAAACATCTCCCTCCTAAAGAGACGACCACCAGGATGCACATAGTCGTTATTCCGTATGGACACCTTATAGCTCTTATAAAAATTGTTTTTAGCATCGATTGTACTTTCGTCCGCCAGCTTGTATTTGAAGATCTTCGAAATCTTTTTGAATGAAGTTTTTACACAAATTTCCACGGTACCTCTCTACACAATGGTTTTCCAAATTTTGGTGAATCCAGATTCCAATAGCCTACGACTGAGGAACTAAGACACTGTAATGCGCATTTGGTGGCTATTCTCCGTGAACTACAAGGAGACTATTCTCACAGTACCTTCACCCTACCAGTTCATCAGTTTTTAGCCTAATACATTGAACTGGAAACGACATACTAGGGGTGTTTTTCAAAGCTTGAAAGTTAATTACTTGAAATAGTTTATGTTTAGAAATCGTTGAGCACCTTCAATCCACCTTTTGTAACATTGCAGCCTCAGCTGCGATACTTTTATCCGAAATCCATCTAATTACACCAACAAACGCTTCGAATAATTACAATGGTTTATGGCTAAGGGTCGTTGAGTACCTTCAATCAACCTATGCGGCCTTACAGATTCAGCTGCGGTACTTTTGCCTAAATTCCACTAAACTACACCAAAGATTGCTTCGAGTAACTACGGAACATTTGCCTATAGAACGTCAACCAGTTTTCCTTTCTTGATAATTAATTTGATTCCAGTTAATTGAGTGAATAGAAAAGAGAAAGATTGATCTCCCCGGAATCCTGCCGTCTGTGCCAGTTATATTTTAAGAAACGGAACAAAAAGAACAACTACTTAAAAAACTATTTTATTTTAGAGAAAGAAGACGCGACTTGTTGAATGGCGATATAAAGCGACACTGAGGGTTATTATCTATTAGAAAACAGACGAACCCGTCTCACTTGTTCACTACTCAGGTAGTTTTAAACTAGATGGCCGAAGAGTCAAGACCGTATTACATAACTTTTATAAATAATTCTATTAAAAATCTTATTTGATTACAAGATATGATGAAAGGGTCTGCTTACAAGCGTGCTCTGATTTTCTAGCATCAATTACTTTACTTTGTTATAATACATAGCACATGTATTTCACATAAATATATTCAAATAACGATGGGATTTTGCTTTCATATATCCTATTGCTAGAAAATAATAAAATAAGGACATAATTGAAAATTAGTAAATAGATCAAAGCAAAATGTAGTTTAATAAAATTTAAAAAATTAAATGTTACTAATTTAAAGATATAGAAGATACCATTTAGCATTCCTTAGTTAAGACGTTGTATTTCAACACCATCTGAAACATCAACTATGGTGAAATTCATCGGTGTTTTGCGATGCTTTTTCGATATTTTAATAAAATCCCGGTATCCTTCAACACTTAATGGCGTAAGGGCGATACGAGGATCTGATTATGGATCTGACCAATATCTCCTTTGTGCAATAGTGCAATTGCATAAAATAATTGTATGTCTACCATCTCTATATACAACAAAGCCTTGGATATACGAAAGGCTATGGATATACATCCAGCTAAAGATCGGAAACAATCAATACTAATTGATCTGATGAAATAAAAACGTTAACAAGGACTAAAACTAGAAAGAAAAATCCTAATGGAATAGTGTAGCCGACCGATTTGAAAGGGGCCGAAACGTGAGTATCAGGCGTTGTAATACACACTTTGGAGAATGAGCGGCAGAAGTAAATATATCAACGTCAACCTTAAAAAAACTACTCAATGAGCATCTGGAACGTAGGAGGACAATAAATAATAATGTAAAAACTATCAAGGTATACGTTTAGATTTTCGCACTACGCCACCTAATGGAAGAACGTATTAGATATGCAAAATGGGTGATTGTCGTGTCTAAAACAGACATGGTCTTTAGTATGATGTTCAAACTCCTTAACCGCTCTGGCGCTGTATTCGCTAATACAGGTATTAGGATTTCTAGCAATCATCATGTTATAGATCCCATTGCAGAGCCATATAACACCATAGGCTTAAGAATTACTGAAGAAATTATCAAAACCAAAACTATTTGAGATTAGTAATATAGAAGAAGAAAGTAGCATCTACCGCCGTATAAGCTGACTCAGGCAAGTTGCAGTAGCTTTTGGTTCTCTAAGATGACGCGTATTGAAGAGAAGAAGTATTACAATTTACGACTAAAATCCGCCTTCCTCCTGCAAAAGTCAAGAAGTCAAGTTTGGACACTGTAATAGTCTGATATGTGTAAGCTCAAGGTCATTCAAATGCGATAAAAAAAAAGAAAATTCTACTTGTTACTCTTCGAGATCATATTAGAAATATTAGAAGAAGTCATGAAGTTTCATGACAATCACTTCATAATTAAGGAACAAATTCGGAGACGCAGATTATAATGGCTTGGACATGTCTTTTGTGGTGAAATCGACCTTTTAGATGGAAGATATAGCGAATAGCTCCGAAAAAAAAAACGTGGATAAAGATTACAGAAAGCGATCTGAAGAATAGGAGACATTGTCTGAGTCAGAACAGCTACGGCCGACAGTCAATTGCGGGGAGATTTTGTGAAGAATGTTTGGGGTTCTGTAACGTTAGCAACAGCGTATCATTGTATAAAATAAAATAGTTAAAATAAATTATGTTCGAACGCAACACGAGTTGATATTATCAGGTAACTAAACGAAAAGTATTATTATCAAACATATACAGTTAATTCAACATTGACAATTTTTAGTTACGATATTGAAACCTGTATAATCTACGAAAGTTATTCTATTGATGAAATAAAAATATTTTCAGTAGTTATTTGTCTGCTATTAATATAAAAAATGAAAATATTAGGAACATAATCCGTTCATATTTATAGCAAAGCACGTGAAGTGAAATTATGATCTGCGGAATCAAGAGTTGTGGCCAAATGAAAGCAATTTTAAAATATGTAAACATCCTACTAACAGAAAGTCCAAACCTAAATATACAGCATTAACTCTTATATATGATGTATGCCAATTGTAAAACTGATATCTTAAGGAATATATTGACGATCTGAGGTTGAAGGTATACGTGATCGATTGAAACGTCCCGTTGAAAAAATAAAATTGATAATTTTACAAGATTAGCCATACCTTAGATTGTCACCTGCTTGGAACAGAAAGGTCTCCGCGGAATTAACTGAATCGATGATTCGATAATAACGAGAAGAAATAAAATAAAATATTAATTATCTTTGAGTTTTCACGTGTATGTTATGCTACATTACGCACCAGATACGGTACCGATTGTTTAAAAAATAAGAGCACTTGTTCAACCTGTTAAGACTAAAATTTGTGATGAATGAGATGTCTAGAAATTGAAGTTAGGTTTATACTAGAATGGGATTGCGCAGGCTGTGTTGTTGGTGCTTCGGTTCAATAAGTCGTCACTTCTTTCCGTAAAATAACATATTATGAAGAAAAGAAGACGGTGGATCGTTAATCGTTCCACAGTTACTCGAAGCATATTTTGGCGTAGTTAAGTGGAGTTAGTGGAGTGAATAACAAGAAAATTGTTTAAAATTTTACGATTAACAATATCCGCGGTAATAACAATTAACTGACAGAAACTGACGAAAATGAAAAAGGACAGTAGAATTTAATACACCTTGATTCGAATTGAACACAAACTGTTTCTATAAAAACAGTATGATGGGAGCGCCATAAAATTAATATTCATTGAAGGGCTGCGATTGCAAAACTCTTTATTTAGGAAGACAACGCTAAGCTACGAAAGAAGTCGGCAATGTTCATAAACCTGGACACTTGATTGCAAGAATGTAGTATGGTCCCATAAATGATCATTTACCCTGTTTCAAACATATGACCAGGTTTATGCATCGAAAACCTCAAAAGAATCCTAGTATCTGGACTGACTGCTTCCTACGGTCAAGCATAGAGGGATTCAGTATGATTTGGGCGGAAATATTTTGGCATTCAGCTAAATAATATCTCGACAAGCTCAATGATGAAGTTCTTACTATGATTAGCATACTGCATATCATCAAACATCTTCTCTGGTCAGCAAAAGCCTAGACATCAAAATATTTGAATCATAATGGAGACTTTTGGAGCAGAGAGTGAGGAGTAGATTCCATCACCAACATCATTGAAGCAATTGTTGATATATGATTGGGATGACATTCCGTTGAAAACTGTTTAAGACATTCTACGAATCTATTCCGCGATGGCTCAACACCTTAATGATAACTAAATATTGTGTATATGTTAATTCTCCATTCCATGTAGCTATACATTAATGCAACTAATATACCACATTTTTTAAATAAAGCATAGTTCATGTATTCTTGACAAAATCATCTTAATTCCGCAAGGCCACCAAAGGCGAATTGAAGTTGCAATGGACTAACATGGTTGGTAACTATAATTTGAGAAGAGAACTGAACAGACATTTTATCTCATATGTACCTATATAGATGTTAATCACGCTAACCTAATAAATTTTTTACTAGTTTTTCCTATGCATAATCTGTAACTTCCTTCAAATGTAGGGGGATGATTGTGTATCGTCGAAGATTTTATCATTAGCTTGTCCCAGCTAACCCCAACTTCACTTCACATCTCTTATTCTCCTCACAACAACGCCAGTTACTTCTTGTTCCAGAAGTAATTTTAAGATTTAATTCATACCCATTAAAAATTAGAGTCGGGTGTTTACGACCTGAAGCAAGGTAAAAAAGGTTCCTAAAATAAATAATCATTAATAAATATTTATTTTCCACCTCATTTCATATTAATTTCTCATTTTCGTATGTAGGATTTTCTTATAACGTTACAATCAATATAAATTAGAAATGCGGAAAAGACATTTATTTCCATATTTAAACCTTTTGCTCCGATTATGTAATGGAGTAGTTGTTTGCTCTATTGTATTTTAGAGTCCCATTTTCACCAAATAGGGCTTATCTTATTGGACCTACTGTTTATCGGCGTCTTTTGTTCTTCGGTCAATATCTAGACCAGATTTGAACCAACGATTATAGCAGTAACGATGTATATTTTACAAATACTACCAACTCTCACAGTACTCTCACTTTGCTAATATTTTCGATCGTTTTTGAAGTCGACGGTCTAGAATTTGCTTATTATAGTTAGGGCCGCAACGTGCGGCATTTTAAAAGTGGCTTAACGCAAAATTTGCATATTTTTTCCGACGCAGAACTTTGTACAGAACATTTTTCATCCGTTACTCATACAGAACTCAACAACAATAGTGTCTATAACATAATGAGATGATCTTGAGCAGTATTCCGATAACTTTATTAGCTTTAGTACATTTTGGTTTTGCCCTGAAGATAGTATGCCGCTAAATCTAATATAAATCCATTGTTTTATTGTATATTTCCTTTATTGTTATTATAAATTCTGTTTAGTTATTAAGAGCTTCCGTGTAATCAGCCTGACAGTGTTTATTGATACATTTACTAAATAACATTCTAACAAAATATCGTAAGTAAGATTATTTTCAGAAATGTAACAATTTCAGAGCATCAAATAAATATGGAATAATAAATGAAGTAATAATAGGGCGAGAACCATTTAAAAGCTCAAGGAAGTAATAAAATAAATGCTTTGTGGGTAAATAAATGCGCATAAAACTAACATAAAAATGAATCGACAGGCGGGAAAATTAGCATTTTGGAAATTTTAGATTTGCTGACTCATAAAAATATATGTTACTCAGCATCCAAATAAATTGAATTTCAGATGTATAAGTGATAAAGATAATACAAAAAATATTTTAGATATTTATAAATAGATATTATAGAAGATCATATTTGTATAAACAAACATTAAAATATTAATTTAAAATAATTCATGTAATAATTAAATAAAATTTTAAATTATATTTATTTTTATTTATTTAAATTCCAAAAATATTTATTAAAATTAAATTTGCAATATTCTACAAGGTGAAAACGTTAGAAATAAGCTTTCCTTGATTAATTGTTTTATTCCAATTAATATACCACCGGTAAATTTAAGGTCAATCTGTGAATCCAAATAAATTGTATCCATCAAGTACTCAAATAATTTACAAGAACTGACAACGTGGCAAAATTGTCGCTGCCAGAATTGTTGTACGAATACTGACCTTGTGTCAATAGCGATATGATGTTTAGCTGATAAGCGTCTAAATCCTTTGTCATTTGCTCGGCCACCTAGTACACGGGAAAAACCCTTATTATATCTATATATATGAAAATGCTCGAATTTAAATAAAAACAACAATTTTGTTTTTTCTTTGATGTATCCCCGTCGTTCAGAAATCAAATAGAAAGAATAGTTTAAAATGAATAACTAATTAGAATTTTTATATCTTTATTCTCAGGAGGTAAAAAATAAACCTAATTTTAGCTCACTACAGTTCTTAACTATATATCATATTATTTTTATATAGATTGACAAAGTCTTGTCACAAATTACATTTCTGAACCCAACTATAATATTTGACATTTTACAACTAACTAATATGTCTTTTGGTTACAAATTAAATTTTTAACCGCTACCATAATATTTGACATTTGAAAACCAACTAATTTGTCGATCCATCTTCTATGTCGATCGATACCTCAAAGAGTGCATCCTTCTATCTTTTTGAGAGACGATTACCGCTACGTGCGCGAGAACTTTCTTAACTTCGGTGATCCTTTGTGATAGTGATATTTCAAATTATGAGCTGTTTTTTTGTTATAGTGAAACTTTACTGCTAAGTAATCGAGAACATTTCTCACTTTGATTAATTACAATTTACTTTACTGCTAAGTGCGCGAGAACTTTTCTCACCTTGATTAATTACAATTTACGATGCCAGAACGGTTAATGGACAGCTGTGTGCGACTTACCGTGTATTAACCGAGGCATGTTAACTATTAAATTTACTCGAGAACGATTCGCACTGGGATCATACGCTCAAGGATTCGGTAATATCTTCATTGCCGAATCAAAATCGAACATTGTTTGCGATTATCGACATGTTTCCCCTCGAATCCAAAAGATTTGTGGGTTAATTATAGAAATGACATGTCTGAGGATGTTTTGCATCGTGTGCGCCGTCAGACTTTGAATCCTACATTACAAATGACTTCAGAAATTTACAATGAGACATTGATCATGATAGAAGATATGTGTTTATTGATGGCAAATAAAGTATTGTGTTTGGGAATGACAGCACCCAATCGTCATATACACGATGCATTAAACCACGAGTTGCAAAGAGAACAACAATATCACATGAAGCATTGGCCGAAACAGTTCGTACAAATATTTCATAATTAAATCAACAACAAAGAATTGCGTACAACACTTTGATAGAAGCTGTGAACAGTAAATCTGGTGGAATTTATTTCCTTGATGCTCCCGGAGGAACCGGAAAAACGTTCTTAATTTCGTTACTTTTGGCGAGGATCAGATCGCGAAAAGATGTAGCTCTAGCGTTGGCTTCATCCGAAATAGCTGCGACTCTGCTAGAAGACGGGCGAACTGCACATTCTGCCTTGAAATTGCAATTAAACATGCAAATCAACGAAACTATTTTTGGTGGGATCATGATTCTGTTGTCAGGTGATTTTCGTCAGACTCTTCCAGTTATTCCCCGATCAACTGCTGATGATGAACTAAATGCATGCCTAAAATCATCGAATTTGTAGCAGTACGTAAAGACACTGCAATTAACAACTAACATGCGGGGATTTTTGCAACAAGATGAAACTGCAAATGTGTTTGCGAAGCAGTTGTTATACATTGGAAATAATAAAGTCGCATTGGATACCTCGACCGGATTCATCACATTACCCACAAATTTCTGTAACATCACAAAGTCAAAAGAGGAGTTTATTCCGCGATTTTTCCCAGATATAGCGCAACAGTTCAATAACTAAAATTGGCTGGGTGAACGAGCAATAGTAGGGGTGAAAAATAAAGATGTCGAGGATCTCAATGCGACCATTCAGAATTTTCTTCCGGGACAGTTGGTTTCCTTCAAATCAGTCGACATCGTTGCGAACCAGGATGACGTAGACAACTATCCCGCGGAGTTTTTAAATTCACAGGAATTGCCTGAATTACCACCTCACAATTTGTAGTTAAAAGTAGGATCAGTTGTCATCATGCTGCGTAACATCAATCAACCTCGACTGTGCAATGGAACAAGACTGGCTATGAAAAAGATTATGAATAATGTCTTGATACCGCGTATACCGATGATTCCAACGGATTTACCATTCGATTTTAAACGTTTGCACTTTCCAGTACGTTTGGCCTCTGCGATGACCATAAATAAATCTCAAGGCAAGTCGTTGGAAGTTTGCGGAATCAACTTGGAGATTCCCTGTTTCGCGCATGGACAATTTCGCGCATGGTCGCGTGTTCGCGCGTTGGAAAACCGACAACTTAGTTTATTTAAGCACCATAAAACAAAACTAAAAATATAGTTTATCAGA
Organism: Rhynchophorus ferrugineus; assembly: GCF_030347505.1. NCBI lineage: Eukaryota > Metazoa > Arthropoda > Insecta > Coleoptera > Curculionidae > Rhynchophorus > Rhynchophorus ferrugineus. Next base: position 52,123,753 of record NW_027472581.1, on the reverse strand, counting down.
AAGCTTTCAATTGATTAACAAACTGTATCATAACCGTGTGTGTGTCTGTAAATATCTACTAATCTAATAATTCATACCAAGCATTTTTTTATTAATTACGGTTTATTTGTTTAATTGTTTGCCGGGATATATATATATATATATATATATATATATATATATATATAGCTACATACTATTCTGACTATGCTGGGCGATAATTGTTATGTTACGTTCTAAGAGCACTCACACTATTGATTTATTAAACGTAATATACAGTATCACTCATATGCAAAGGAACCATTAAAATTTATAGAATTATTATTAGATTATAAAATGCCTCATTCAACACATTTATTGATTAATGAGCAAATTAAATTCGATAGTGTATCAAATTGAGTCTAACAAGGACTTAAATTTAAATAAGATTGATTGTTGCAATTCCCGCACACGTCAATCATGGAATACGAGCTACTACGAACTATATTGTTACTTCAGGTGTATACCGGCGTCAGTTGAATAATTCGAACAGCGTGTTGTTGCAAAAAGTAGCAATAGCGATTATATGACAACACCCACCCATACGTTGAAAGAGTTGTGAACGATACACTGTTACCTTGTTACACCCAGCGTGCTAACAAGATTAATGTTCATTAATGCATAAAAATAAATAACTATCAAACTACATAAAAGCACCTTCATTTCAGATTTGCAAGCAAACTCTGTTCAAATATACAACAGAACAAGTAAATTAAATGTTTTAATTTAACAAACTATATGTTTCACTATATACATAACTATATACATACACATTTACATATACATTTAATTGGGTTGTTTAATTCTCTCGTTTTTATCTTTAAATGATATTTATACCTTAGTGCGGCATCAATATAACTGTTCAGTATTTAGCCAGACTGGAACTGTTTATAATGTGAAACCCGTATAGTAATCTTGAATTAAAATAATATTAATACTTACAATAAGATACATAGAACATATAACTATATATTTCAGCATTTAATACAACAATTAACAATAACAAATTGTATTATGAATAGAAGTTTTTGCAATACTGTAGGAATACGCGATGAAACTTCAGGCTGTTATAATTTCCCTTAAATGTAGGCGGATGATTGTGTGTAGTAGAAGATTTTATTCTTAAAGTCGTTCCAGAGGTCATCAATTTTACTTTGCACCTATTGTTCTCTTTACAACAACGCCAGCTACTTTTCGTGCCACATGTATTTTTAAGATTGAACTCGTATCCTTCAAAAATCAAAGTCGGATGTTTACGTCCGGAAGCAAAGTATACTACCCCTAAAACAAATAACAATTAATAATTATATTTTTTCTAGCTTATATCAAATCAGTCTCTTATATTTACATTGTAGAAGGTCTATTAGACACAAAACCATACGAATTAAAACACAATAAAAGTTCTAAACATTTTATTTAAATATATGTTGGTTGGTCTTGTTTGTTGGATAACACAATAAAAGTTGGATTACACAAAAAAATATTATATTATACAATATTTTAATAGATTTTTAGTTTGTAAAATAATTTAACTTTTATATCAAACTAAATATTATCGATTGTAGTTAACAATTGTCAAGTGAAATTGACATTTGTTAAAAAGTGAAGTAAATCATACCATGTTATAGAGTTTGTTTATAGTTTATTCAAGGGATTTATATTTACAAGTACGAGTTCTTCCATGGCAATTATTTCATACAGGTCTTTTTCTCCTCAGCTTAAATATCATTTGATTGATACTTAATGCCGAATAAAAATGGTTGGCTTCTCCATTACTGCCGGTTTGGATTGGCACCATGGATTATTGGAACTCTTTGAGACTCCTTTTAACAACTTATTAACTAAGTCTTTTCAAATAATTCAATATCTGAGTTACCACTTACTTTTGTAAGCTTTAGTTACAACAATGTTTAAAATGTCTAGGAATATCTCTTTGCCATAATATCCCAGCATATTATTTGACAAATATTTCAATATATCTGGAATAATTTCGCTTAACACAAAAGCGCTAGACAAAAATAAACGAATATATGTACGTGTATGTGCTACAAGACTGCTCGAAAATCAATCAACAGAAATATGTATTTCTTACATCCATAATTGTGCTGAAATCCATAAGCTGAAAAATAAAATTTAGCTTTGACGAAAATAAAACCATAATGTAATTAGATTGGTTTTTTACTGCTTTTAACAATTCACTTTGTATAACCTATATTCGTTTTTAAATTATTCATCCCATGTCACCATATTACAGATACTTTCTTTGATTAAACTCGACAACGTTATTGTTAAATAAGTATTTTTAAATTTTAGCTATAACTTTTAAATAATGACCAGTTTTGGCATTTTCACGTCAATACCTCGTCACATTACCTCGCTATATAAATACTATGATATTATATAATAATAGAATCCCAAATTTTGACGTCTAAAAATAAATTGCTTCAAAAAAATTACTTGAAAGCATTTCCTGAATTATCTTGAAATTACGATGGTCTTGGGCATTAAGCCTACCGACTGGCCAGTGACCAACTTGAACGAGCATACCAAAGATCCCAGAAGGCTGAGATCATTTTTTCCTGTCGGATTTTGCACTCACAAACATAAATTCATGCATGGCCAAGTCCGATCGAACTGGCGACTATCGCGACATTAGGAAGACCTCCTGTCGGCTTGACCACTACGCCAACCAAGAAGAATTTACAATTCTACCTATATATAGATTTATAGTTTTTAACTGTTTAATTATAACATGAATTAAAATATGAACAATAGATAATTAACAACAATATATACTTTAGATATCTTGTAATAATAATCTATTACCATCATGGGTGCAATTTCTGTTCTTTACATTATTTTGAAAATTTCATCTCTGTAAATAGTTAAATTTACTCATGAGCATTTTCATGTTTCAACATGTTCATTTTGGTGGTATTGTTTTTTGGCGTATTTAGTTTTCAATGTGGATTGTCAAGACAACAATGGATCAGTAATTATGATAATTTAACCGGTCAATAAAAAGTCTCCGGCCTGACACATAGATGGCGCTACTAGAATTAAATCTATATATTTTTTAGTTAGCCCCAACCCTCAAAAAATGTGTGTATAAATTTGACAATCGTGTCGAATCATTAGTTTGTGAATAATAGATTTTGAGTGAAGCAACTTTTGTTGTGAAAAAAATGGATAAAAAAGAATCTCGCGTATTGATAAAATATTGCTCTTTGAAAGGAAAAAATACAGTTGAAGCAAAAACTTGGCTTGATGCCGAGTTTCCGGACACTGCCCCAGAAAAATCAACCATCAAGGATTGGTATGCTAATTTTAGACGTGGTTAAATGAGCACCGAAGACGGTGAACGCAGTGGACGCCCAAAAGAGGTTGTTACCGACGAAAACATTAAAAAATCCACAAGATTTTGAATTACCGTAAATTGAAATTGAGTGAAATAGCAGACATTCCAAAGATATCAACTGAATGTATACATCATATCATTCACGAATATTTGAGTATGAGAAAGCTCTGTGCAAAGTGGGTGCCACGCGAGTTCACTTTTGACCAAAAACAACGACGAGTTGATGATTCGGAGCAATGTTTGAAGATGATCAAGTGTAATAAACCCAATTTTTGGCATCGGTATGTGACAATGGATGAAACATGGCTTCATTATTTCACTCCGAAATCCAATCGACAGTAATCAGAGTGGACTGCACATGATGAACCCGCTCCAAAGCGTGGTGCGAAAACGCAACAGTCGGCTGGTAAGGTTATGGCGTCTGTATTTTGGGATGTGCATGGAATAATTTTCATTGACTACCTTTAAAAAGAAAGGACCATCAACAGTGACTATTACATAACGTAATTGGACCGTTTTAAGGACGAAATCGCCGAAAAAGGCTGCATTTGAAGAAAAATAAAGTACTGCTTCACTAATACAATGTACCGTGTCACGATTGTTGGCGTATTAGACGATGAAAATGAGCCATTCAACAACACTGTAGAAACCGGTATAACGAAGATCGTATAAAATCGGTTATTATCAGAAAATTTAGATGCAATCGATATCAGCATAATCCAACGAATGTGTCGATTGGTGGAAGGAAATGTCAAAAAATAGATTTCATATATTTCAAGTACCGTAACCTTTTTGTTTTTTTGCAATTCGTGGTATCTTGAAACATTTATAAAATGTTAAGAATCTTATCGCAATTCCAACCATCAGATCAGGTAATGTACCTCGGGAAGCTTTTGGCTTCAGTTATTGCGGAGACGCTACCTGGAATGGGCTCCTGCCGATTAGCGATACTCACTCGAAGGGGGAACTGGTCCCATGGAAGAATGTTTCTTGAAGTCATCAAAACTTAAGAGATAAGCTTTTTCTTTTCTCTCGGATATGTGGACCATTTGTTGTATGTGACAAATATATATTATTATTATAATACTATATTACCTTTATATTAGAATGATAAAATTCTTTAAAAATAAACAAAAGTTATCTCAGAGAATTTAAGTATGGCGAGTATTGAAACATGGAGGGTCTATTGAGGTATGGATAAATAGCAATAAAGATAAAGCTGAAGCACTTGCCATTAGAAAAAAACATTCAACCAAACTAAACTGATATTGAACATAATTTACCGAACGTAGCCAAAGTTACTAAAGTTGACATTAATTCAAATAAATCACCAGATTATACTTAATAACAGGACAATTGCTACAAAAACTACTAAGAAGGGCAATTATAAAAATCACCAAAAAATGGCACTAACAAATACTTATTAACAAAGATAACAATAAATAATATTATCTCCATATAGACATTATTAGGCCAAAGACTGAGATAGGACTGATGGGTCCTCCACGATATATACCTAGATTTAAGTTAATGTAAGAATAAATTGTAGCTTAGTCGGCAACGATTAGCAACAATGTAGTAAATACATTTTTAAAACTGTAGGTAATAGAAGTACTTGTAAAAGTTTTCCGACCCTCAGAGTATTGATATTATATTTACGATGAGATGTCAAAATCCCCATATAATGTGCCCAATCAACACGATATTCCCCGCAGATTACGGTATTACCCACAAATTAGCGAGACTGTTTTTTAACAAAATAGATTCTAGTCGTAAACAAGGTCTTTATCACAACCTTAGCGGTACCCACACAAACACAAAATAAATTTTTACAGATATTATAATTTTCTAAGTAATATATTCGAACGTTTAATTACATAAAGTATAAAATACTATATTAAAAAACTATAAAAGTCATTCAGGTATTTTATTAGGCAATACATTTATTGGAATAAATTACACTGTTTACAACGGTTAACCTAGTTCTGAGTACTAAGGAGATGGCTAGTAGTAAAATTTTATTTGTTGCCATCTGCATAGCATCTGACTAACTTAAAAAAATTGTACCTAAAGGGCTAAAATAGCTACAAAATAATTTAATTTTAAAATACATTTAAGCAGTATTTAAGGTATAAATATTTATTTGAGTATATTATTATTTAGGAATATTAAGGTTTCAAATTTTAACATATTAATAAAATATAAACCTTTAAAAATGTATAGCTGTTATCGATAAGACATACTAAATGATTTTTAGGTCACTAGAAGAATTGTAAATAAAATCTTTCAATTTCACACTTTTTATAATTAATTAGTTTTAAGTTTTTTTTTTTCAAATATCAATATAAAAAATAAATACTTAAAATCAAAATTTTATTAAGTCGGACAAAACCTAAAATGCAAACTTGAACCCTCTAGATTTATTTTATAATATTATACGTGTGATATAACAAACCCGTCCGTATATGAATCGGAAAAAGACTGTAACACGGTGGAAACATGTTGAACATGAAAGAAAATATATAAATTTTGTATATTAATATAAATTCACTGATCGAAATAACCTCACAAAATAATGGATTATTGGCAAATATTTGATAATAATTACCAGAGTCAGAAATTAAATTAATTCATATCTTTATGACAAATTTTAATTAAGTTAGACAGTACTTACAGCTTATCGAACAAACATCGTAGCGTTTTCTTAATGATACTCTTAAGAAATTAAGCGTAGAATTTCATTATGATCCCTATCACTGAGGAATAACTTACACACAATCAAATATACAGAGCACAAGCGAACCATATTACTAATACCATATTCATATTCAAGACATGGTAGAACAGAAGACTATTACAATAAACTGTACGATCTAGTATCAACCCAACGATAGCACCGGGGTAACTGTTTGAAAAATTGTTCAGTTACCTTCTCAATATCTGTGTAACTACCTGAGTACTCGGGGAAAGGTCTCTATTAAAAAAACGGTAAAATAGTGTTTTTGGAATAAATTATTATGCGAAATAATAAGGGTATTGACACAATCATCATATAAAAATAAACTTCTAAAGCAATGTCCTTTGAGATTTTCAACCGAAAAGTTTTTAAATTAACACTATTAATCCTGTAGGTCGTTCTTTGCCATTGACGTAAAAATCGTCACTTTTAAATTGTCAAAATACAAAACAATTGAGATTTGACAGCGCAGCATCACCATAACTTTCTAAAAGCGTTTAATGGACTGTCGCCGCAGATTTCTTCAAATAAAACCACTAAGGATGACACATTATTTAATTTATATTTTTATAATTAGTCATTCATGTATTTGGATCATGTTTTTATATGTTACATGGATTGTTTAATTTTTTCAACTAGTTGTTAACCAATCACATAAACTAAAATTAAATTAAAAACTTCAGCATTTACTATAAAAGTTTATTTAAAAAAATATAGGCGTAAAATATTACATCAAACATTGTTTAACGTAATTGTCGGTTAAATCAACATTGTACTATTTTCTACTCGGACTATCTGAGATTTTAAGTTGATATAATCTCCTTGAAAAGTGCATCCGTGATTGTGACTTTCTGAAGCTTTAATTCTTAAAGTTCTACCGCAAGATGAACACTTGGCCTTGCAATTAAATTTTCTATCATATACACAACTCCAGAACTTCCTGCTTCCCACTTTGCATTTCAAATAATAGACAAAATTTTCACAGATCAAGACTTTGTGCCTAAGACTATGACCAATATAAATTCGAGATAAACCTAAAAAATACATAAAAATTAGTCGCTTAATATATTAATATTTCCAAAGGTTAAATATATAGGAATATAATAATATTGAAATTTATTTGAAAGCATTTGTAAAGAAAAATTGAAACAAATTATGTTCAATCAAAATATATTTCTCAGCAATATAATGAGACGGATGTGATGTAATAGGTTATGTCAACGGAATGATGATTATCGTTTTTGAAGATATCTTTGCTCTATTCGTTTTCCAACATCTTGCATTTCCAAAAGCTCTATAACTTAGATCTATCATGTTGTATAAACCTGAATACGTTATGATCAGGAAACGCCAAGATAGTTAACTTAATGTAGATATACATAAACAGTGACTTCATTCTTTTGGATCTTTGCAAAGATTTTCAACTTCCGGTTTCGCAAATCCTAAATAACAGGTTGATTATATGTCTAAACGGGGTTAATAATAATAATTTTATTTCATTGTATTTATTTTTTAATTATTTAAGGCGTTCTGTGTCTCTGGTATAAACATAATCAGTCGTAAAATATTTAAACTAAACTCATCAGCTAGAATATGGTGGAGTAGAATTATCATATGTTTCACAAGTACTTAACATGTTGACTGCCAAGGCAATTTTGAAGAAAGAAGTGTAAGTTAAACTTGTAAAACAGGAAACTGCAAACAATACAGATGTCAAAAGTATGGTTATATAAGTATACCATAATTTTACAGTTTATCCATCCATGAATTTTCCAATAGTGCCAAATCGACATCTATTATCTTTGAATTAATTAATATTGAATTAATAATTAATCCTTGGTAGCTTGAAGATGAACTTTGGTTGCAGTATATTACGCATTTGGCTAGGTTTTTGCTGGCCGAGCTCCTCGCTAAAACCTATGAGGCCCAGATGGAACGCCTCCCTCCTGGTACAAATATAAACGTTGCCGAGAACGACGAAATCATTAGGAAAGTCAACTCCGTTCACTCTCAAGTGCCTCCAAGTTATTTTCTATACCACCTAGTTACTCCTAAAATACTCATGCAAATAATCAGCAAGCTTCGGAACAAGGAGGCTCCGAGTTTGGATAATATTTCGATAGCCCAACTCAAGAAGCTCCCTACAAGCAGTTCGCCGAACTAAGTAATATCATCAACGCCATTCTGTGGCTGCAACACAACACCAATCTACATGAAAACATGCATTCATCGCAGTTATCCCAAAAAAGGAGCTAAGTCATCACCTTCTGACTAGAGACCCATCAGCCTACTAAGTTCCATTTCCAAGCTTGCTGAAAGAGCAATTTTTTATGGTCTTAACGATTTTACGAAGACAAACAATATCATTCCAGATAAGCAATTCGGGTTCCGCGCCAAACACTCAGCAGTTCATCAAGCCGATCGGCTGGCTGCAAAAAATCAACTGTGTTTTTAACCGACGTGAAAGACTTGGGGCGGTCTTCTTGGACCTAACCAAACTTTTGACAAGGTTTGACACGAAGGCTTGGTGGCGAAATACATTCGATTATGTCTACCCGATGACCTAACTGTTCTTAACAAATCATTTATCTCAGGACGATCGTTCCAGGTGAAGCTAAAGAGATTCTCTCTAGCCGAAAATACATCGATGAAGGTGTTTCACAAGGCTCCCCTCTGGCACCCGCTTTATTTAATACTTTTCTTTCAGACACTGCTTACTTTGCTTCTTCAAGAGTAGTATCGCACATCCAAGATAGACTCTAAAACCAACTCGATGAGACGGTTCAGTGGTTACATTTCTGGACGTTGCGGGTCAAACCACAGAAAACCCAGGCCATGTTCTTCCACAAGAAGCGTTTTCCACCGAGTATTTCGCATCTTAAAATCGAGAACGCCGAAATCCGAGAACGAGAAGCGACCTCGGTGATGTCTTCGATCGCAAGTTTAGGCCGAACTCCCTGATTCAAAGGTCCCTCCAGAAAAATCAAGGTATTTGCTGTTCCCGCTCATCAACCGGGCCAGCAGGCTTCCTCCCTCAATAAAATCTCTCCTGTATAAGATGCTGATTCAATCACGTATTATATGCGGCTCCAGCAACTAAAATACGTAGCACCTAGCCAGGTCGAACGCTTTCAAGTCTTTCAGAACAAAATTCTCAGGAGAATAATCAATGCCCCCTAGTTCGTCAGGAGTAATCAAATTCATAGAGAAACAGGCGTCACCCAAGTTAACGATTTTATATCCGAGCTCTTCTCCACTCTTCGTCTATCGGACAATAGACATATTACCAGCTGGTCGATATTTTAAGCCAATAACTCATTCGGGTCTTCGTGACCTTATTCTATCACAGCCGACACAGCCCCGTCGTGCTCTAACTCCAAATTGTCTCGACATTGTCCGGCGAGCGATTAACTCAGGTACCGCAAGCTGTGTGGTGTGATAACGACGCAATGTCCTTGCCTGGCTCTTGTGTCTCTTAACGGTGTTACCGACTACGGGCACTCTCTTTACTAACAGTAACAAGTATCAGTTAAGGTCATAGGATTAGCTGATAGGGTGGGGTTTAGTGGGTAACCCAGAGGCAATCTCCGTACAACCAGTCCAACTCGCATATTCCTGCGGGTCTCCCCGACCAGGTATCCGTAACAGGATTCCCTTTCCCGATTTCAGGCCAAATTCTACATCTTTCCAAATTCTACTGTTGATAAGTTCGAGATACTTTAGTAGTTTTGGCTTCTCAATTTTGGCTACTAGTAAGTAATATTGCGAAAACTAGATTTGCGTCTGCTAAAGTTATAGCAATTTCCTAAACTCAAGTTAATATTTAGTTATCTTACATTTCAATTATTGAGCAAAATTGAAATATCCTAATATAACTACTATTTAAGCTGCAATAAAAGCTTATATAAAATTAATTATATTTATTTGTGAATATATTAAGAAAAAATTATACATCAACTAGTTAAAAAATTGTTGTCAAGTTAGACCCTAACATAAACAAGAAAGTTAAGCTGTTATATGTATTAGAAATATGAATATTCATACAAAAATGCATATATTATATTCATTCATATATACATAATTCATTGCTGGATAATGCCCTAACGCGACGATTGACTGTGTAATATTCTTGAAACAAAAACGTGTAAGAATCGATGCTGGCAACCTTATGATGGTGATTTTCGGAGAACCTGATGGATTGATTGTAATATATTACGCATCGGGCTGGGCAACTTCCCCTATCGTAATATTCACATTTCCAATAAGTGGCTGTATTCGAGCTCCTGTGTTTTATGTATCGATATCCGTTGGTATAAAGGGAAGGAGTCTTAGTTTTCCCTTTCAAGTAGATTCCTAAAACTGTAAACAATAATTAAAATTACAGATCTTTAATAAATACATAAAAAAATGTATCGTATACACAACGTACCTTTAAAATTATATACTTCTTAATAATGAAAATCAATAAAAAAGAAACATTATTTTATATTAATATATTAGTTACAAAATACATAAAGGCACTAAAACTATTTATATGCTTTTAATTTATTTTACATGCAATAACATAATAACGCAATAATATTTTAACGAATTTATTTACAAAAAACAAATATTAGGCTACGATTAAGAATTAAATTAGGCAAGCGGTAGGGATTGTGCCTTGCATAATGCGTTTTGATATGTTTCAATATAGTTGTTAAAAGGAGCATTAACTAGCTCTGCCTTACAATCATTGAGCTGAGAATTGCCAATTGTCAATGTCAATTTTTCAAATTCTCCAATATCCAAGTCAATTTTCCTAAGTTGGGTAAAAAGATTCGCTGATTTCCCACAAATTCCCCTCAAAATTATTTAAAAAAATTAAAGAAGTCTCAAACTTTTAAATAATATTTAAGTTTATCTTTTGATAAAATGAGATAAAATGAGATTATATATGTACACATTATAACGTTACATATGTTTCCATATTTTTATTGAAAGCATTTTGCTTGATGGGTTAATCCCTTATTGCCATTAATGACACTAGGACAGGGCTTCTGTATTTAATCTATTGCGATTCTGTGTACTTAAATTTTTAACGACACTAAATTCTCTAAGGACACAGTGAAGCAATTTATAGCTATTGAGCTTCTGATGAATTTAGAGTGGGTATAAATTCGGAAGGATCGCTGACTTCAAATAGCTTGGTAATGTCTGATTTAATTTATATATAAAACAAATGGAACCTTCTATATAAACTTATAACAGCAGAAAAGGTACATTTTCATTTTTTCATTATATAAAAATATATATATATATATTATATATATAATCTATAATTATATTATATTTACGATGTCATGTCAAAATCCCCGCAAAATACAACTCACCAATCAATAAAAAATTCTCCACAGATTGGGAAATTCCACACATGTTGGCAATGCTAGTAAAGTTCCTTGTGGTAGTGGCCGTACTCTTCCTTGCATATAGGTTGATAACGAGAATTTTCTTATCTAGTATGTGCTCTATCTATATAACATACTATATCTTTTCCATTTGATCACAATAATATGTGCTTGTTAATATAAAGTTAGAATTATTGATTAGTTGGCCAGAATCTACCGCTGCAATGATATTGATTACATTGTTCGATATTCTGTTTAAACTGAGATTATTTGTTGGTTCTAACATTTGTAAGAAGGGATATTCTCAAATAATGAATTTATTGGTTATTAAGATTATCCCGGTCAATACTGCAGTTTTTAATGCTTTTCTAGTTATTTCCATTATCGGTGATCTGGTAGTGCGTACTACCATATTGTTGACTAGCTCTGTGTATGTTCGGATTTCAAAAGGTTCGATCACTACTTGTTCATAGTGAGAAATAACACGTGATGAAACTTAATATTATTTAATAAATTTGTTAAGAAAAGAAACTTATTTTATGTGTGTATTTATTTAAAAAAATATAGGTGTAGTTTGTTACAGTGAAACGTTATACTTCTCCAACACTAACTGAGATTGTATTTATTTATTGATATCGTATGAATACTTATAAGGTAGTTAAAATATAAGGTATATTTCTATATAAATAAGGATGTCTTTTAGTTCAATATTTAAAGCTGTTTGGCTATTAGTTGTCACTATTGTGTATTAGTCCCTATAGTGTGTATCTATCTCTATATATATCTTTATCTTTACAATAAGAGCAACACAATTTTCAGTTCACAATTTACTTAAAAAGAACTAATAACAAGTAAAATCAAAAAGAAAATTACAACCCCCATTTTCGAGGATGAGCTTGTCCAGTATCGAATAAAGATGGAAGAGGAAAAGATCGAAGAAATGCAAGGAAGAATACCTCAAGTTCAACAAGATGGTGATAATTATACCTACTACATGAAAAAACTACATAAGAGTGTTTTGTACATAATAAAATCCTGCTTGTTTATAACCCAGCTTGCCCCTAATGCGTAAAATATACACACAGCGAAAGTGAATGTGTACCACAGCCAACTTGCGTCAATTGCGGTCGAGATCGCTCCCCCCGATATAGGGGATGATCAACATACAAGGAAGAGTTTTTGGCACAAAATTTGAGAGTAATCGAGAAAATATCTTACTGTGCAGCCAAACTCAAAGCAAAGAATTTAATAGAAAATACACAATTAAACTATGCTAAAGCAATAAAAACAAACAAAATATACGTTATTACAGCAACACAGTGTGAAGAATCTGATCATAAGGCATACAAAACCCACAGCGTGGAAAAAAGCACCTCCACTATCAAGCCCTCATAGCCAAAATGGGTGGCTACCATCATCATCTCAAAAACCTGGGTCTCGTCCTGCTCCACCAGCCCAGGATCTAATTAACCCCCAATCCCAAACCGCACCTAAGGACGCGAATCCCCATCTTACCTCCACCTCGTCCCGACCTTCCCACTCCCATTCCTCCAATAAGAGGGACAACCAATCTCACCTCTCCCTGTCAACTAACAAGGGAAACAATAATAGTCGTTCTCGAAGCAGGTACAGAAGCAGCTCCAAATCTTCAGTCAGCGATGACATGGATATTTAAATCCAAAAATAAGGACTGCTCACTATACACACCAAATCAAAATAAATAACAGACTGTTATATCACATATTGCATAACGAATTAGGATTCATTAACCTTATCACCAACTGGGATTCATTAAGGGCTTTTCAATCGTGGATCATCTGATATGTTTCAAAGATGACGTTGTAACTGATTTCAATAGTAAGCAACATACCACAGCGGCTTTTCTAGACCTTGAAAAAGCCTTCGACACAATCAAAACATCAAAAATTCTTAACACACTTAAAGAATGGAAAATCGGAGGCAAAATATACCGCATCATTCAATCCTTTCTGAGTTCTGACCGTTCATTTAGGGTTAGAGTAGAGTTGCAAAAATATCTCGATACCCTACCATCTAGGGCCAAAACAAACAGATTATGGTTATCGCACGATAAATGTACCAGTATCCTTTTGTGCAGAATGACGATAGATTGCCTCCATGGCGACTGTCGATCTCTCCATGAGGTCTCTACCAAGGGACAGTTCCGACTCTGGCGGTATCAGCACCTAATTCAATCGATATAAAATTAAGAAATATACTGAACAGCTTTTCATATACTCAGACGGTTCCAAGAACGATGACTATGTAGGGACAGCATTTACATCGCTGATGTCGGAAGAACATTTCAGGACCCCGTTTCATCGAGTGTATCGACTCTGACCCTGACCTCAGTACAAGATATGCAAGAAAACTATTAGTTATCGCCTCCGATTCAATGAGCTCCTTAAAGTGCCTCCAACCATATCTACCTCTACACCCGCTCTTCTGGTCGGCTTATCCGTGAATAAACCTCTAAAGTGGAAAAGTGCTGCAAAACTATCACCTTTATGTGGCTTCCTTCCAACTCTGGGACCATTGAAAATGAAAAAGCGGATTACTTAGCCAAGAAGAGGAAGGGATCACTTGCTGAAAATGTCCTCTTCTGGAGTAGAGATATGAAGCACCACTCTACTAGAATCTTTAGACATCTAGACCAACTAAGATGGGATCTAATACAAATTAACAAGCTTTGGGAGGTGAAAAAAGAGTATTATCAGGGCGTTAACACCACTAACGTCAGCAGGTGCAACTTAGGCTAATTCTCGCATCTTAGACTTGGTCACTGCAAATTGACCCATGAATTTCTCATTAAGGGAGGAAGTTCACCACTGTGCGTCGGATGTAGTTCCACACTGTCAACCAAATACATACAAACCGAATGCCGAAGATACAACTCGCAAAGACAGTTGGTCAACCTAGGAGAGACAATGGGCCAGTGCCTTAGGCTGGAGAACCTGGACACACTGATTAATTTCCTAACTGTAACAGGACTATTACTAGAAATACAACAGTGTGCATATACGTAATATCATGTATATTCGTTTGAATTTTTTGTATTTGTATCCTTATTACTGTCATGGGTTATGCGACTATTATACTGTAGCATTCATATGTTCATGCATCTGTATGCTTTTATATATTTTGCTTGTCATATTGCAACATACTTGTAATAACATTGTATACTTTAACTGATACTGTAAATGTATTGTATATTGTATATCTGTAATAGGCTGATGGGTCAATAATATACAAATAAATAAATAAGAAATAACTAGACTTTATGGCCTTTCACATTGTCCCCATAAAGCTAACCGTTTAAATTATACGGTTTTATACGTTTATGGTTTTTATGATTTTATTTTCATTTTGTGGTTTAAGCTAAATAGTTTTATAGTTTTCTTTAGTCAACATGTAATATAAGAGTATAGACAATATTTGCCTCTTGTGTTCGTCTCCTGTGAAAGTCGGAGCTATGTTGTTACTAACTGGGAATTTAAGATCAATGGGCGACCTCCAAAAAGCGGAATTATCCCATCCACCCATTTAGAGCCTACATGGATAATGATCCTATACGGATTTTGATGTTTATAAACCAGCAACTGGTCAGAATGACAGTTATAGATTAAAATAGTATGAACCGAGATAATTAATTATACTTACGTCAAACAAATTTCATATGCATAAATCAATATTTTCTTAAAACAGTGATTTTGCATATAGTCGTGTATCATACATTATTATTTTAGGGTATCTAATAATGATTATAAACTAAAATTCATTTTTTAATTACTGAAAGTACAGGGTCTATCAAAATTTATTTTATTTTATTTTTAATAATATCCTTATATAACATGGTTCTAATAATTATTATAGTTTCTTAATCTAAAATAAAGATTTATTTTACTTTTTTGAAACATACTTGTTGGGGTACGGCCTGTTCTAATGATAGGTTATCATGTGGATGATTATGATTGTAGCATATATATACCACCTTACCAGAGGTAAACAACGCAGCTTTGCATCCACTCTTCGTCTTAGGGAAATGGTTACACCTCCATCTGGTTTTGTTATCATATTTCTGATGAATAACGAACTCATAACTGTTCAGAACGATCTTAGGATTTTTTAAACCTGGTATAATATGTATCCAACCTAAAATATAAATGTCTGTAATTTATCAAATATACTATTATGTACTATATATAAAAGTTTATCAGAAGCATACTGGTAACGTAATTACTTTCATCAACATTATGTGCTGTGACATCATGAATAAATCTTAACTTTAACTTAAAAATAAAATATTTGGTTGACGGACAACCTTGTTTTAAATTAGTTTGCCCAAAAATATCCTCGTAATTGTTCAAATATGCATGAGATGCATGCAATAAAACCAAATGAAATTAATAACGGCCCAAATCTAGTGAGTACATCGGATTTAAGGCAAGGCCAGTGGCAAATACTCTTTATTTGAAATGAAGTTCACCACGAAAAATATTAAAAATATATTAATATGATAAATTAAGCCAAAATCGCTCCAACATTGATTATAAGCAATAATCACCTTATCAAACTCTTAAAAAACTAAGAATTACTAACCACCGCAATTAATATATTAGTTACATGCTGGAATAAACGATTAAATTAATAATTACAAATAAAATAAAATAAAAAAGACAATAACAACACTTATAATTTTAAGTGTAAAAGTAAGTTTGACACACTACAATACGACATTTTTACAAACAAAAAAACTAATGAAATTCTACAATAACCACATAACAATAAAACTATAGTGTTGATTTCTCCTCTTTGCAATACAGGAGTTATCTGGACTCGGCCTACTGCTTAACGTGGACTCCATAAGACTAACATAAGCTTAACCACTTGAAAATATTCCAGGAAATATCCGGTCTTTCCAAGCCTGGGTGCTGACGCGATTGGGATGATTATTTCTTGTCGCGTCTTACACAGTTGTCTAGAAGAATTTACAGAGACACTCACAAATATAAAGTATCTCCATATCCTAGGGGATTCGAACCCGCGAGTATAGGAGTAGTAGGATCATAACTGTTCCATCCTATCGCCTTAACCACTTCGGCTAGCAAGGCAGCTTTTCTTCCTTTTAATTGAATTACATCATATTTATTCACTGATATATATGAATATATGAAGCTATTATATATATTTCGAGCTTCTTCAGTTAACCGGACCGGTGGATTCATAATACAGGATATATAATTTAATAAAACATAACGTGGTTTTGCAACTCGCAATTTCGGTGTCAAATTGAACGATCTTGAGGTCCAATTCGCAGGTCTTAATGGTGAAATTATGCGTTCACCAAAGTCCCTTCAATAAGCCGATTGAGGAACTGTAATACAGTTGCTCTTCCATATTTAAGAATTTCAATTTAGAGACAAAGAGGTTAGTGAACATGGCTCTATGGCGATCATCATTAAATAAAATTTTCTGACCGTAATAGTTTTTAAAATCATCATCATTCGTCATCGTCATTGAGTGCATCAGCACAAAATGCTCGCTAGCACATCAATCAGATTTTCTCAATTAAATGTAACACTTTTGAATTTTGAAGTAGCTGTTCAAGCAAAAATAAGCTTCGTTGTCAAAAAAAAAAAAATTAAAAACAATTTTGTTTCATACACATTCACTAAATGTATGCTTTGGTACTAGTCGGATTTTGTAAGCTTGAAAACTATATATTATACTAAGATATATTATCTAAACTAATCCTCCATAAAATAAACGGGCACACATGCAATATTTGAGAACCATGGTAGAGTTTGCAAGCGTTGTTCTGCCATTGGTCTATTAATGATTAAATAGTAGACTAACCTAAACATAAATAATCTAATATCTGTCAAAAATGATTTTATAGGAAAATTGTCAAAAATCAGCAATTTAAAGTGATTCATATATTCCTTCATGGGATAGCTTGAGTATATTTTCATCGTGAGAATGCTAAAATCGTTTTTTATTTGAAATGCAATATAATGTATTCAAACATAATGTATATCCGACTTAGTAACGTAATGGCCACCATATAGAGAGAACCGTGGTTCCGGACCCACGTTAAATACTAGATTAGTCTGTATCTTAATAAAACTTTTGCTGATAAAATGTGAGAAACAGAACACAATTAAAAAGTATCTTAAAATAAGTAAGTCGCCTTTCTGGGGCTTATTTCTATATTTCTTTATAAGTTATAAGAAAACTAAACATAAATTCGGTTTCATTTGTATCACTTGCCGTGTCAGGTGCGATATTGACTTATTGTGGTTTTCTCGTAATGGTAACGAACTGACTAAAGAGTTTGGACTTATCGATTACAGGTGCAGCGTGATTGTGACCACAAACTATTTCGATGGTTTTCCCAAAAGAAAATAATTTAGCACCACATTTTTTATTAGTAGTTACACAACGCCAACGAGTTTTCTCCATCGATCGACTGTGCACAATATGACAGTATTCATCTACTATCAATTTAGGATGTTTACGTCCCTCCATAAAATAAATCACATCTAAAACATATAAAATAATTGCAGTACATATTACAAAATAATATAAAATAAAATAAAATATAAAATAGGTTCATTAAAAAATTTCAACCAATCTCCTAATATAATTTATCATCAGCCTATATCTAATCCTGCCTGGTCCTCACCCTAAAATAATCGTACTAATATTCGCAAGAGCCACCAAATTGCACTTCTGTAAGGAAAACGACTTTTATTCTTAAACGTAGTATTTTCTTGGCGTGAGGCTGTAGCAAATGTTACTCTCTAAAACACTCCAAACTAATTTCAAATTAAGTAAAAAATTAAACGACTTTAATATAATATTTTTTGCTAACTCAATTTTCAGAACTTCTTACTGATATGAAGAGCATTCAAAATTATTTCATAAATTACAATAAGATTTGTGTGCTCAGTATGATTATTTGAACCATAACTATATTTGTTGAATGAAATATGATATCACAAGAGTAAAACATGACAAAGAAGCCTAAATAAAAGTGCTTCAAGTGTAACATTTAACAACTAATGACAATTTCAACTAATTTATTTAATATAATGTAACTATTTATCAATTGAGCACAAAAACTAAGACAAACAATTTAGTTTTTATCAGACACATTTCTAAGACCTTTGAGAAATAATCTAAATTAACTATAATATTATATATATTACTTATAAATTAACATGATGTAAAACGACTCCCTTAGAACTTATCTCAGTCAAATAGAAACAAACACCTCAGTTATAGCGACTCTTAAAGCAATAATTTAACATAGTTGTTGTTGATTTTCAGAGTCCATTAGTTAGACATGTCCACGCACAACAGATCTGTATATATACATCACTGTATTATTATACGAATTTTTATTTCTACGAAACTAATCATTATTTAGATTTTATTCAGAGAACAGACACTATATAGATCCACAAGAGAAACAAATATTACTAACATCATTAGCAAAAATAGCAAAATAAATTAAAGAAAAACATATAAATCAGTAAATAATACTCTTCTCTTACATATTTTATCGAACTAATTACTATTAAAATTAGATACATTACATTTAGGACTTTTTAAGAGCGCTCAATATAAACAAATTGAGGTATAAGGGTGGAACTATGTTTGGTCGAGTTTGGGGGGTGGTTATGAGCATGCTTGGCTTTAACATTTTTGCCGAAGGTATATAACGTGGCCCTGCATTTATTATTCTGTTTTGTGCAACGCCATCTGGTTCGAAATTTCTCCTTAATATGCATGTTAAATTCATAACCGTCCAATATAAGCATCGGATATTTTCTGCCTCTTGAGATATAAATAACACCTAAAACAAAATGTTTGTAAATTATAACGCTAAAATTTAACTGTTACATTCAACTACAGCTTGGCGTTTGAGGTAAATGGGGAGTGCCTCACTCCCAAATATAACAGGTCAATTTAAAAGTCCCCGGCCACAACTGTCGGACAATTAGTTTGTGAATTATAGCATTTCGAGCAACTTTTGTTATTGTAAAAAAATAGATAAAAAGGAATTTCGCGTGTTGATAAAATATTGTCTTTTGAAGGGAAAAAATAGAGTTGAAGAAAAAACTTGATGCAGTTTCCACTGCTTTGACATTGCCCTAGGAAAATCAACCATCAAGGATTGGTATGCAAAGTTTAGACGTGCATATGTTTTGACTGAATTATAAGCACCGAAGACACAGTGGACGCCCAAAGGAGGTTGTTACCGACGAAAACATTTTAAAAAATCCACAAAATGATTTTGAATGGCCGTAAATTGAAATTGAATGAAATAACAGACACTCTAAAAATATCAAATGAACGTGTACATCATATCATTCACGAACATTTGGGTATGAGAAAGCTCTGTGCAAAGTGAGTGCCGCGCGAGCTCACTTTTGACCAAAAACAACGACGAGTTGATGATTCGGAGCAGTGTTTGAAGATGATCAAGCGTAATAAACCCGAGTTTTTGAGTCGATATGTGACAATGGATGAATGATAGCTCCATCATTTCGCTCTGAAGTCCAATCGACAGTCATCCGAGTGGACTGCACATGATGAACCCGCTCCAAAGCGTGGGAAAACGCAACAGTCAGCTGGCAAGGTTATGACGTCTGTATTTTGGAAAGCCCATGGAATAATTTTCATTGACTACTTTGAAAAAGGAAGGAACCTCAACAGCGACTACTACATAGCATTATTCGACCATTTGATTGATGAAATCGCCGAAAAACGGCCGCCTTTGAGGAAAAAGAAAGTGCTGATTCACCAAGACAATGCACCGTGCACAAGTCAGTGAAAACGATGGCAAAAATCCATGAATTTGGCTTTGAATTGCTTCCGCACCCACCGTATTCTCCAGACCTAGCTCCCAGTGATTATTTCCTGTTCTCGAATCTCAAAAGAATGCTCGCTGGAAAGAAATGTTCTTCGAATGAAGAGGTGATCGCCGAAACTGAAGCCTATTTTGAAGCAAAGAACAAATCGTATTACAAAAATGGTATCGAAAAGTTGGAGGGTCGCGATAATCAGTGTATCACCCTTGAAGGAAATTATGTTGAATAAAAAAAACGTCTGCTAAAAAATGTGTTTTACTATGGTAGGCCGGGGACATAGTGCTTATTGTGTTTGGTTACTAACGAGAAGGGTTATTCATTATCGTATTTTACAGACAAGAGACAGACAATATTATTTACAAGAAACTCCACGGCGTTTTCTACATGAACGTTCAATAATTGCAAATATTCCTAAACTGACGTTTGTATGATAAAAATTAAAAGCCCTAATGGGAAATATGTTTTAAGACAATTTGAGCTGAAAGAACATTTGAAGTTTGTCCTAGACAGTGTAAATAGAGTAACGCGAAATTCGGTTGCGAAGCCCGTTTTTTTTGTTTTAAGCTAGACAACGGTGTAAGAATGAATGGAAAATATATCATAGAAAAGATAAAATCTGCTAAAAAATTATTTGTTTTGAACAAATACTTTGAAATATAACCTTTCTCACAAAAATACTGAAACTATGGAATATTGATAATGTCGAATGTCGTCATATTGCAACTATAAAACAGTACGGTGTTGCTATAAAGGGGACGGGGGCAGACATAAAGTGTATATCATTTATTTTGATTAGATCTTATTTCAGCATGGGTTAGACTCTATGAAGATAATTGATTTTTCATAGAAATCCAAAGAGTCTATCTGTATTTTCTCCTGTTAAAAAGTTTATGAAATTCGGCAGCCTATAAAACCTACTCTGGGTGAGTTATCGACACTTGTCCAGTTTGTAGTAGACTATAGGGCAAGGTGACTAAACTCACAGTGAGCAGTTGGACTCGAAATCATCAAGTGATCGTGCGAGAAACGACAGTGACCCAATTTCAGTCGATTCACTGCATGGTGACGAAGGGAAAGAATGTAAAGATAAGAAAAACCCTCCGTTGACCTACTGGGACCAAAGTCGTTGTACCTCGTTCTTGGTGAAATATGAAATGAATGGGACCAGATATGCCTGGATACAAATATTGGTGAAGGGGAGGAAGGAGGAGGCTGCCAATCTAGCCGCGCGTTCATTTCTTGGTATGACATCGTGAGAAGGGATCCATAATAAAGTGATCAAACTTCAAACATTCTTCAGTGATGCTAACGGACTATTGTGAACTCTCACCTTTCCTTCCTAGTAAATTTTTTTTCATATATGACGTTTATTAGCAGGAATATTAGCACATGCCTGAAACTATTGAAAACACAAAATAAACATTTTAATAATTATTTTTATAAATTAATTTAATAATTTAATAAAGCATTTGATACCACTTCCAGTAGGAATCACCATATAGTTAGTAACAATAATATGAAAGCTACTTTTAAAGTAATCTATCAATAAGTTAGGATGTTTTCGAACATGTAAAATACCAATGAAAATAAAGACATTTGAGAACATTTACAGTAGTTCGAAGTTACAATTCATCAACGTTTACAGAAGCAGCTCGATTATGCGGCCAAGTGGTTCAAATTCTGGAGGTCGCAAATCAACCCCCTGCAAACCCAGGACATCATTTTCCATAAGAAGCGTTACGCACTGCGCGTCTCGCAACTTAAGATCGACACCGCAATAATTCCATGGCCGGATAACGTCACGTACCTAGGTCTCCACTTCGACCGACGGTTCGGTTGGAATTCCAAAATCCAGAAAGCAATCCAGAAAGGTTCGGAGATAGCAAACCTGCTATCTTCTCTGATCTGTTCTTCTAGCAGACACATCAAATGCTTATTTTACAAGATGTTAATTCGGTCCGTACTCCTCTACGGATGTAATGTCTACTTCAAGTTTGTTACACCCAACCAGGTGAAACGGCTCCAAGTTTTCCAAAATAAACTCCTGAGGAGAATCTTAAACGCTCCATGGTTTGTTAGAAATAATCAAATTCATAGGGACACTCCAGAAATCAAGCACTTGTTGAAAACACGCTTGTTCGCAAGCAGGTCGACATGTCGGGAGCTTAGCACCGCGTCACTGCTAACTTCCCCCCCTTTTCCAGGCTGAAACAACCTCATCCGTCGCTGCAGTCATAAGTTTTGCCCCCATACGACAGTATCCAGTCGGATGTTAACTCAAGTTCGCGAATCAATAGAATCGCCGGGTCCTCGTGCCCAATAACGGCTGCCCGATCAGTGGGTGCCATATACCCAAATTTAATTCAGTAGCAGTAGCGATCCACATGGGTCAACTGTGAGGCGGTTTCGGTTTAGTATATTGATAAGCTCAGAGGCCCTGAGGAGGTAATGAGTCCGGTCCAACTTGTCACTCCAGGGCAAGTCTCCGCGACCAGGTAGGTATGCGTCATGCATTCCATCGCCTTGTTTTAGACCGGAACAAAAAAAAACATATACCAAAAAACCAAAAAGAAAACAATTTTGAAGAAACATAAAGAATATTGAAAGTTCAACAGAACATTAATGTAGTTTATTAATTTTCATTTACAAAATATTACAAACATATTAGTGAAATGAGAATGATTCTGATGAACTAACGTTATATCTAATCGTAACATATTTCGGTATTCGAACTTCATCCTTCTTTTCCCAGGTCGATATAGGGTGATTATGACCTCGTCGCACTTCTACTACGTTACCAGATGTGTATAAAACGGCAGCACACTTAGTACGACCCTCTTGAGTACAGCGCCATCTGGTTCTTGTTGGTTCCTTCTTATGAACGCTATACTCGAATCCATCTAAGCCCAAGCGGGGATGTTTACGACCACGCATTATGTATATAATGCCCTCTACAAAAAAAATTCGATTACTATTTGAATGATATTAAAATGTCTTGTTTTAAGGAAAATGAGGAAGAATTTATAATCCTAAAATTTTTGTATAATATGTGCTACAAATAGGTAAATTACAATTAAGCAAAATACGCTTAAATAAAGCAATTATCTTCAAGACAAAGCCCTTCAAATTTCATGATATTATACTCATAAGTTTGTGAGTTATTGTGCTAAGAGTGACATTACTTTTTTATATTCAAAGCAATGGACCAAAAACAATTTCGTGTTTTAATTTTACACTGTTTCTTGATAGGAAAAATAGCGTTCAAGCGACATAGCAGTGACTTAAAAAGTGTTATAATGACTCTGCTCCATGATATAACGTAGGTTTGCTGACCTTCAAACGTGGTCGCAGAAACGCGGATGACATAGAACTCAGTGAACGTCCAAATGAGGTGGTAACACGAGAACATATTTAAAAAAACAACAAAATCGTTTTGAATGATAGGAAAGTGAAGTTGCGTGAGTTAATTAACATCGTAAAGATAACAAAAGAATGTGCTGATTTTATATTGCAAAAGCATTCGACTGGCGCGCTATTTCATTGTTGGTTAAAACCAAAAATGTTTTGATAATTCTGGCAAGTGTTTAGCCATGTTTAAACCTAGAAAACGTAATTTTTGAGTCGATATGTGACAATGGATCAAATATCTATCCATCACTTCACTCCAGAATGAAAACTATCGTCATATGAGTGGACAGCAACTGATGGCAGGCCTGTTTTGAGGCAAAAGATAAATCGTTCTACCAAATATCTTGATGAAGATTATGTTGATGAATAAAGCCAATTTTAAACAAAAAACGCGTTCTCTTCATCCGGAAAACGCCCGGGATTCTTATGCGCATGTGTTAAAAAACCGTGGTTAAATTTCGACCATTAGGCCACTTCTACGTACGTATTATTTTTAAAATGTGAATAATGCAATTTTAATTGTTGAAAATATCACATTTTCTGTTATATTGTTTTGTATTTACAGTTATTTGTACCCTTCGTTTAAACAAACCCTACTGATCTCTACAATTAATTATCTTTCATTTCAAAAAAGAAACGAAATTAAGAAATGTAAAATTTTCTGTTTCACATACTCATCACACCAACTCACTCATCAAAAATCACATGCAATAAACTTGGACATTCTGAGCAACATCATAAAACTTTTGTTTCACAATTACGTTATTTCAATTTTTGATATATTGGAGTTTTCGGCCAAGTCAGATTATGGCTTATTTATGGGGAATTATTAGTTTTCATCTTTAATTTGAAGAAATCAGTAAACTACCAATGCGTAACTCATCTCAAAACGTATTCAGCTTTGCTCAACCTGATTAAAAATGGGGTTATTGCAAGACATTAATTCTCATAAAAATTTTATTAACATTATTTCTCATAAATAGCCACAGACCTTTATATCCAGAGATGTATTTAGAGTCGTGCGTCTTACTAATCGCACTAACAGTATTACATTATACGCCTAAATTTATCGCAAGTAAATTTGTTATGGTATAATAAATAATCAAAATATTTTCCATAGTTTTCTATAACTTTTTTCTTATTTTCATGGTTACATATGGTTATGGTTGCACCGCATCAAAAAAAGAGTGCTGGTTTGGTTTAAGATACAAAAATATATCCATTTTCGCACAGCTTCACCATTTCAAGTCCATGTGAGAGCCAAACCATGTTGCGTCCGTCTGAACAAGTGGCAACGATATATTGCCTATGAGAAGTTGTATTTCCCATTGCAGTTGAAACAGCATATGCTTCACAATTCTGGCAACGTATATTCGTAAGTAGCCATACAATATGTCGTTTAATTTGTTCAACTAACATCGGTAGAAAATTTTAGTTTCGGGAGATCGCAATACCTACACCTTGGTGATTTCATATTTAAAGCAAGGGTTTATGGCCATGAATCAGTGTTGATGTGAATGACTCTCCTGGATTAACCGATAACTTGTTGCACTAGCCATTGTTGTGGTAGATCCACTTTTAATTGCCAGGTACAATACGCCACCTGGCACTTTTTTCCTGGCAAGCAATAACTCTTTTAAACACCATTTTCAATCAATTTGTATGGTAGCCATTTTCTTTCCTTTTAAATTTTTCCCATCGCAAGCTGTTTAAAGGTAGAAAGTATATAGAGCTGGGGTTTTACCATACCATGCTAAATTTACCTTTAGGTTAGACCGTTTAACAGTTCAGCAGTAAATATCGCTAGCCAAAATTCTTGCAAGTACATAATAGTTATCTATCTGAAGTAACGCCATAAATGTGATATTTCGTCAATGTATTTTAAATGTAGGTCACATTTTATACAAAAAACGTATAAGATATGAATAAAATTAATGTTGTATCAATTTAAGTGTTAATATAAATATTTATTTAAATAATTACAACCATGACATAAAATAACTATGACAAATATTTAAAATCTGCTTAAAATGCTATTCGCGAAGAATTTTGCTCCTACGCCCTGATTCATTTCAATTGCTTGGTAGCTCGGGAAGCATTTATAATGTATGCATTTTGAGGTACAGCCCTGGACATATCTGGATTAGTGGGCCTGTGATTATGCAAGCAGGTAAATTTTACCGTCTTCCCAAATGTTATCAGTCTGGATAAACAACGCGTCCTTTGATACTGCGAACACTTCCACATAGTTCGACCTTCCAGCTTTCGATTGATCACAAAATCATTGTTGTTTAGAATAATTTTGGGATGTTTGAGACCAGCCACAACATAAATTATTCCTAAAAAACAGTTATCATTATTATCTATGTTAGCAACGTTTGACATAGAGTTATTAATTTATAAATAATAATAAAACTACCTAATTAACGTAAAAAAATGCGTTTTAACTAAAAATTAAAATATAATTATCTAAAACTATCTCAAAATATTATTATCTCATTATCTTAAAATATAATAGTATCTGTAATATTATTTTAAAATATAATAGTATTTGTAGTTTTAAATGAATGGAATGCAAATTTTCGTAAACTACACACTCACGTTGCATTTTACCCAAATATAAGCAACTAAAATGTTTAGAATCGACCTTGTATCTTACGGTATGTATAATTATTGATACAAAATTTTAGAAGTAATAAATTGATCCTAGTGATCAGTCACTATTCGAAGGCTTAAAAGATACGTGAACACAACCACAAGAAGGGTATGCAGATTAACTAGAAACAAAAGAGCATCAAATGAGAAAATTCAACAACTTGGAAGGTGTATTAATTAAAGCAATTAATTAAAATATAACAAATAGCATAAATTTATTAACTTTGTTTTGAGACACTTTGCATTTATATATTACGCTTTGCAGTATTATAGTATTATTTATATATAAGTTTGGTTTTAGTATATATGTAGGTTCATAATCATCTAGCTTTTTTGTTCGAGGTGTGACGCTAAATACTTTCCGGATTTTTGTAACATCCGTAAGTATGTAATTTTATGATTTGATACATATATTATTTTATTCTATTGACATTAACCTCAAAAGTTCACAAATTACGTTCCGCCAAAAAATAAGAGCGTTATATATTTATAATTTTTTGAAAATATTGAATTTAGCGTCTGAAAACTAATAAATGACAACACTAACCGTAACGCAGATTATATAGAGGTAACTAACAAGTCATAATAGTCGTGTACCCAGCACGAAGGACGAATGTGAAAGACTTTTGTTCGTCAATTCTATCCGGCTCGAAGGATTATGTTGAATTACTAGATGTAATTCAAAAAATAATAATCGAACGTTAGTTCAATAGGGTTAATTAATAAGTCGCCCTGAATGATATCAGTGATTCAGAAAACTGATATCAATTAGTCCTTTGGATGTTCAGTATTTTACTTGAAATAAAAGTAACTTATATTATTAACTTAAAGCTACGTATATTATAATAAGTATTTTTACAGTTACAATATAATATATACAATGAAATACCCGAACTATCTATGATCGTATGACGTATCGATCTTACTTGAATAATAGCTTGGTGTAAATATAAATTTGAATATAAACGTGAATTATGAAGGAATCAGAAAGTCTTGGTTCGCTCTATTTAATATATACTCTGAAAGCATACTGTATCTAGCAATCACCTACCCTTCTAACCAATAATTAATTATTTTATTTTTTGAGTTTTTTCACGTTCCAAATAAGCCATAGGCCAGGTAGTGGCAACTAAATGTGGTTAAACCCCAACAATCTGCCAGAGAGATGCAAATATCTAATACCGTCATTAAACTATGAAAATGCAGATATCATAAAAACGGTATTTTGGGAAAACATTTTAATCTTATTAACATAATTTATCTCTTTATAATCGTGAACAAGCATTACTTTTCTTGTTTCATAAAAAAATCCATTGAAAGGCATCGTTTCCATGTAGAGCTTACGATGAGCATGCACCAAAAAAAAACGTGTGATACCTAGCTTCAACAATTCGAATATGAAGAATATGTTCAGACAAAGAACATTCTGGTAGGCAGTTCTTTGGCAATGATATCCATAAATTGCTTGATAGATGTATAAAATCGAATAGCCAACGTTGATGTTATAATTTAACTATCCACGATATAAATTAACGAAATGTATTTAGCGAAAAAAAAAAGGAAATAATTTACCGACACACCTGCTACTAAAACTGTAAAGACTTAAAAAACACTTTAAATATTATATTTAATACTTAACAAACAAAACGTATGTGATAATTTTGGTTATACATATTCTATATCAAATATTATTGGAGAGAAAATACAAATTAGTACTATGTCACATAATTTTTCACAATATAAACACTTTGTGGAATCGCTGATGTAGTGTCTGGATAAGTGGGTTCATGATTATGTCCAGTGGTTATTTTTACAGTCTTTCCTGTTGTTACCAACCAGGACTTACATCCCAACTTTGAATAACAGCGGCACCTCCATAATGTCTTCATCTCGAACTTCTTATTCAAAACAAAGTCGTTATTCTCTATAATTATTTTAGGGTTCTTTTTACCTGGCACCACGTATATAGTGCCTAAAAAAATATATTTGCATATTTATAATGTTTACATATTATTTTGATTTAAAAATCATACTTATATACAATCATCAAATCATAAATCATACATATGGACGTAGATAGACATAGATTAAAATGAAAGAAATAAGCATTATAAAAAATAAATCAAACAAAAGTGACCTATATTGAACAACAATCCATTATAATAAAATTGTTTCTATCGAGAAACAATTATCAACCATAAATATATTTAACTATAAATCGCACATTGTGTTTTATAACATTAAAAAGGAAATATCAAATAAAGCACAAATTTTACCTAGCATATAAAATTAATTAAATTATACAAAATTATTAAAGAAAGTTAAAAGTGATAATTGCTTTCAATTTCATCACACTAAGAAGTTCTATTTTTTATTCAATAAATCTTTATTAATCTCAGTATTTCATTTTAGCCTTATACATTAATTTTAAATGATTTACAACAGAATACGAGAAAAGATGCAACAGTGTTATTCTTCAGCATGAAAACGCTCGACCATATGTTGTAACACCATTTTAAATAAAATATATTATACCGATTTTTCACATTAAAGCTTCAAATTAAGAAATAGTCATTTAAACCTAATTTATAGGCCAATAATTGATAGCTTATAAGCCATACACTGCAATGACATCTTCTATTTATATTTCTTAACAACCAGAAGGTTGTATTTACGAATATGATGATTGAACTGTAATCAAAGCTAAAGCCAAACTTTTAGAAATATAGTCCAAAGTACTCATATTAGAAAGTAAATTTCTAATAAATTTTAACATTTAAGTAATATTAGTTTTACATATTTGTTATAAAAATTTGAAAATAACAATACATAAAAGACAATTACTGATAATAAAAACTTTATTTGCATATGATATTGATATTGCATTTTAATTCATCATTATACAGTTAAAATCTATCTCTAAAATAGTAGATGCTAAAACATTTAATAGAATATAAAGCGGACTTCATAATCTTTATGAAATATTTCTCATGTATCTAATTTATTTAAAACAATAATATTAAAATCAATAATAACAATAAAATGGAGTTTGTACATACATATCTCCTTATGGATAATGACGAAAAACAGTACAAAGAATTTTCTGCAAATCCCTAATAATAAAAAAGATAATGTATACATTATAATTCCAATTACATTAATTCTATTCGGAAGGATATTTACAGATATTTACTATTATCTAGGATTAAGCATCTTTTAATTATATTCAAATAGTTCAATCAAATAGCCGAAAATACTGATGATACTGATATGAAAGTATTCATCCTATAATGCATATATGATAAAAAAAAAGATAAAACTTAATCCCTGTGTTGTAAGATTATTTAACCTAACTTTCATAAAATTTAGATGTAGTGATGTCTGTTTAGTTGGTTTAACTAAATAACTTAGTGATTACCATATTATATATCATATAATGAAGCATCATATTTGCCAAACATTATTCAGACATTAACATAGTTTTCAAGAAATATATAGATTAAAACAAGTATCATTATTTATATCACTCCATTGGTCAATGGAAGTTTTGAATATGGTATTAATCAAAAATTGTGTTAACCTGTAAAATATAACTCCAGGCAAATAACATTAATAATAATAAGTATTAAAATTCAAAGGCTTTCAAATATAAACTGAAAAAACTGTAAAAAATTACATGCTCAATAAGAAGAAAACTAATTAATATGAATAAAAATTATATAGAAAATTAAGTATAAAGTTCACCATAAACAGTGTGAAACAAAAGATAAGACATATGAATATGTATTTTAGCTAGCAGTCCTCTAGCGATATTATCCAAGTCAACAAAGTCGAAGTTTTCCACTCCACAAGTTTATTTTGAGAGAAAACATCGAGGCAACCATGAAAAAAAAGATCCTTATCGGCTGATCACTCCATATGACCCGACTTATTTAAACAGTTAATTTTTCAATTTAATATTTGAATGGCCTTCGCATCAAATCAAAATACTAGAGGATTTTATGTTTGGATCGGCTGGTGTTATTTAACACCAATAATGATATAAATAAACTTAATTAATACTAATAACATAATTTATTCAACATAAAACCAAACCAATAACTAGTCAAGAGAATGGTTTATATTCAAAAAGGCGACTGGTTGTAGACTGAATGCGGTCCGTATCAGTGTTACTACCTGTGGTATAGCGCGAGATTTGTTAGGAAAAATTGGAGCATGATTATGACTGGATGTGACTTTGACCGTTTTTCCATACGAGATAATCCTGGATTTGCATTTCACCCTCTGGTATTGGGAACAAATCCACATCGTTCTTTCTTTCAGTTTTCGATTTATAGTGTATTCGTTATCGTCCACTATTATCTTCGGATTCTTCTTGCCAGCAACTACGTATATTGTTTCTAAAAAAGCAATATTTATAATTGGGATTAACTAATATAAATGATAATTTACATTGACGAATGTGTACTAATTCAATAGTAATATATAAATATTGTAACAACCAAACATATCTCTGTTCACATATTTTATTAATATCAATACAAAAAATAATTGAATCAAAAAGGAATAAATAACATAAAAATAATGACCGTGTTGTAGAAAAAATAATAAACTTTATACAAAACAAACTAATAACTAGTAGATAACAAATATCATAATTTGTAAAACGTCTAAAATAGTTCCTAAGTGCAGAGTTTTCAATCAAATCTAAATTTTACAATTTAAGACATTTCTAATAATAATTATAAAATTGATAATAATCTGTATTTATTTTATTATGCTATGTACATGGACTTTTTAGTGACCGGAACAATCGAAGTGGTACTTTTCGATGAATTTGCTATTTCCAGTTTTTTAATCACCATTTTCCATCACTTTAGAGATGACTCACTTAACTTCAATTGAAGGTATTCACAGTGGACCAAAATCAGGCAAACTGTCTACCATATCCCCACCGACCATGTTTTAATATATTTTATAGAAAAATCTCGACGACCTCTTCAAATGATCAAAAGATGTACAACACTATTACGTTTTTATACTTTTGTTAGATGCGGATTGAAAATATGTAATATCAGTGATTATATTTAAAATATTTGTACCAATATTTGAAACCCTAAAATCAAACAAAATTATTCTAAAATTAGAATAAGTTGTCCACTTCTAGTCTCGAATGACCACCCTGGTACACTGACCAACAATGCATTTAACCAATAAACATAAAAAATAACTATTACATATCGGACGGTAGAGAACAAAAAATAAAAATGAAAAATTAAATTAATTTCAAATAAATTATTACTATTACTATTATTAAAAATAAAATAAGTACAGTAATAAGTATTCAAGGTTTTCAATGTCGAAAATATATTTATACCAGCAAAGAAATAGAAAAATGCTAAAATATAAGAGAACACTAATATCCGCATTGTTCTTAATAGAAATTTCATTGAATATCCCTTAAGGTTTAAATTAAATGCATTACTCTATATCACAAAATATGATCCAACATATAAAAACAGAATTTTAGGACAAATTCTGCCATCACTAACTCTACCTATTTAACTGTGTATTTTAGAAGTACTTACATTTATAAATATCCTAGAGTTAGTCTGTTTTCTTATATTGTATCAAAATACATAAACATTAAATTTCGTTGATTAAAAAAAATCAAAACCAAAATTGTTTTACCGATATGGGGAAAAAAGGTCTAACATTAAAAATTGTATAGAATTAATACAATTTAACCTAAAGTCATGAAATATCTACTAAATATATTGCCTACAAGATATAACAACTACGGCTAACCTGAAATTATAACATTAATAAATATTATTAATAAATAATTAAATTTAATTAATAATGTTCATATATCAGGAGAACATTAAAAACAAAGCTAAGTTACTCTGTTCTTATTAGAACATTTAACAAATATCATCAGAGTTTAATTGACCTGCAATAATGAAATATAATGCATATATATTTAGTAGATATATAACAAATTAATTATTTGATGTTTCCTTATTTAAAATAATTTCTTATCTGATGGATGATCGCTTTTAAAATAGTAATTATAATTATAATTGTTTTTGACTTTCTGCTCTCTGACAAAAAATCTCCCGTAACCTAAACCATCCAGACACACATACGGAGGATCGTGATTGTGATGTTCTCTAATCCAGATTTCTTGGCCGTGAGAGGTGAGAGCAGCACGACAGAAGGTCCTCCGATCCGAGACGCAACTCCAATACGTTTTTCGATTAGACTTGTTCTTCATTCCGAACACGTAATTTCGAACGATTAGTTGTGGTTGTCTGAGTCCGACTTTGAAATAAACAATTTCTAAAAATAAAGCTCCAGTTACTATAGGATTCGTATTTAGTACGTGATAAATGCTAAGTAAACAGAAATATATTAAAATTAATATTATTGTAATATTTATCAATATATGAATAGTAATTAAATAACCAATTTCACAAAGCAATCAACATGTATTACAATACATGTACATAACTCATATTACCATGACTATAATGACCAAAAATAAAAAATTACGGGTAATTACAAAATAAGATTCTTGTTGTCTTCATCCATTACAGGCTAAATTGATATTTTATTTCAAATATATAGGTAAATATATATATATATATATATATATATATATTGTAATAAAATATATATATATATATATATATATGTATTGTATATATGTATATGTATATAAATATGTATATATAGACTTAAGCCATGTCATTCTCTTAGCATTTTTTGTGGAAAAAACTACTGCTTTACATAGGCTGCTAACCACAATCCTAGGTTAAGCATAATTAAGCTTAAACATCCTTGTTTTTCCCAACATGAGAGGAGCGGTTTTCAGTATCGGATTTTACACACTTAACCATGGGCAACCATAACTATCCTATATAACCGTAACCGTCCTATCGCCCTGACCACTGCGACTATCAAATCGGCTTCTTACAAAAAATGAAAGCATATTGTGTTATTATTAAAAAAATAGTGGGAAGGCTTAAGAATTAAAACACTTATTAGGCGCTTGCATGTATTTTGATCATGTCTTGTTATAAAAAGACATTTATTGAGGAAAATAACATTAAAACATTCCACTTTTCGGATAACATGGCGATACCGTGTTGAAAGAACAATGTGAGTTTGGCGGATATCCAGTGGTCGATCCATTTTCACGTCTATTCAACATTACTATGTATCAGTCAAGTTATACTGCATTGATATGAACAAGTGTAATCAGTCGATGATATGTCTGATGATTACGTCGGTTAAAGTGAAACTTGCCATTCGATCTGCAACAGTGTATCAAGCCTTGCATTGTTTGAATGAGTGTTGCCATGCAAGAAGATGACTGCGTCTATTACTCGCTATTGCTGGTATTTCTTGTAACAA
Organism: Rhynchophorus ferrugineus; assembly: GCF_030347505.1. Lineage (NCBI taxonomy): Eukaryota > Metazoa > Arthropoda > Insecta > Coleoptera > Curculionidae > Rhynchophorus > Rhynchophorus ferrugineus. The sequence continues at coordinate 52,089,877 of NW_027472581.1, read as the reverse complement.
TACGTCCATCAAGTTCAATTAACGTCGGTAGACATCTGTCGTAAGAGTTTCATTCCTACATCTTGTCCAACTTGTATGGTTGTCCAATAAGTCTTGCAATGCACAATTCATCGTTGTCACTAACTTCGATCGCTACTTATAAATCGCCAAGACCAATACAGACGATATATTATAGACTTATATTATATAGATATTATAGAGATTATAGAATTGATATATAACGGAACTGCATCATCGTAAGCTTATAAAAGTGTTTGGCGACCTTCAGCAATAGATTTCTTCAAATCAGACGAGTAAGGAACGTCGAAATTCAATTTTCAGCGATCTATGATTAGTATCCGTGTAGACCTCACTCTCACGACCTCATAACTGAATAGTAGTAATTGTAGAAGTGCTAATCTGTATAGAGAAATGTCAAATACTTATTTTCACTACTAGATATCGCCGATTAAATCACAAGCCATCATCACAATAATATTCCAAAGAAAAAAGCACTATTACTAAACATAGAAATAAAGTCAGATTCAGGTATTCAACACAGATTATTTGTTTCTGTAGTCTTTAATTATCTTTATGTAAAATTTTATTGATAATTAACAAAAATTAATATATATTTAAACTCTACAGAAAGGTCAAGTATATAAGGTAACAAGAGCTTGAATCTCCGTATTAATAATATATAATGTTTCATATATATATATATATATATATATATATATATATATATAGAGAGAGAGAGAGAGAGAGAGAAAGAGAGAGAGAAACAGACTACCAGAATTCATTAAACAGTAAATAAAATGTGCTCTGAATTAGAACATTGTTTTAGAGGTATTTCGTCCACTATACCTATATCCTTCATTAAATTCCAGTACAGAACTGTATGGTGGGTTTGACTATCAAAAGCACTATCTATGTATGGAGCTGTCGTGTTAAATTGGGTAAAGTTCTAAGTGAAGAATAAAAAATCCATAATGAATAAATAAAACTATATATATGTAACTATATATGAATATCGTTCCTATATATTATTACAAATATCCTATATGATATATAAATTTCCTATATGCTGTATAACATATTTCATTTAATATAAGTGCATATAAATGTTTAAATGATATAAACATACCACAGATGTATTAGGTTGTCCAATGAGATGTTCAATAACTTGACTAATTGGATAGATAATACAACAATAGTAATTGAAATGCAAATGATTTTTAAAGTTGTGTGACAGTGAGTCGTATTGATGAAATAATAGTTTACGTTTCTGCAACTCAGATCTTCCATTCGGCAAGTCTAAAATATTACAATACTCTCAGTTTATGCGACTTTCTTAAAGAACGGATACGTTTTATATCCGGCCTCATACAGCTGTAGTTTCTGTAGTTTAATATAAAAGAAACATTTTATCGAACACAAACCTTATTGAACAACCTATTAACATATATGCCAGTCTCGAATTAAGATTAAAAAGAAACCGTTTACTTATTGGTTTACGCCAAATACAAAGTTTAAAGCTTCACAAATAATCACAAACTAATAATCCAATCAGTCTCCAATTAAATCAAGATTAAAGTATATCAGTCTCAAAAGCAATTAAAATTTTCAATAATTTCGATATTAAAATTTAGAATGAATAAAATACATATAATTAATATTAACGATTATTTGAAATCATTGAATATGTTACCTATAATTTACTATATTTAAAAATATTTGGGCAGTATCAATTAATTAAACATTAACAATTCTAGTAGATACAAATAACAATAGATTTATGCCTGGATATGGATAAATTAAATTTTGATCCAACTCTCCTCTGGATATTAATTTACTAGATATATAACAATCTGATATTTATTAGCATCTCATTACACCATAAAAATCCATTTTGTGAAGATATATATCAGTTAATAATTATTCTTCATTAGTAGTTACTTCTACTTTCACCGTTTAAAGTTTTGGTATGTATTAAAAGATGTAGAGTAGTTTTAATAAATGTCAAACTAATTCACTTTCAAATCAGCTATGCTTTGTTTCCCGCCAACATATTGTAATAAAAGGTATGGAAATCCTGCTCTACTTTAATTCTATTTACTACAGTAAAGATCCTGTAGGGTAGGCCATTATAATTCACTTTAGGTGGCAGATGATTGTGTTGCTCCCCGAAATATACCTTGCAACCCTTGGTCATCAATCTTGACTTGCATTTACTTTCTTTCTTTGATCTACACTCCCAATAAGTTCGATCGGATGGTTTGGAATGTCTGGTAAATACGTAATTATTCAGAATAATCTGTGGATTCTTCCTTCCCGCAAAGAAATACACTCTCGTGGCTAGAAAAAAAGCTCCTTAATAAATTCAGCAATCATGGATATATAATAATCGACAAATAGAAGAAATAAGCTATTATGTTCTATACAATTTATTTCATATAATAAATAAGATGAGTATAAACCGGATAATAATCGCAAAGTATAACAATTAAAATATGTATTATTTTTGTCTCACCACTGCATTAACTGTAAAAAATAAAACACTTGTATCATCATGAATTTACAAAATGTAACAATCATCAGTTACAAAAATTATTCAATGTAAGAGCCAGATATTTTGAAAATACATATAAATCAGTAAGTGATACTTGATTATTGGCTATAAATTAATTTCGAAGGATTTATGGTACATCAAGTTCATAATACGATATCGAATTATGAACTAACAAAACATCATTTGAAAGTTCAAATCAAATAAATCAAGAACCAAAGGACGATATATCGACTGTAATTGCTTATGTACTAAATATTTAAAATAAAATAGTTAAATGATGGCAAAAATGAAGAAAATATTTATTACTTTAAATTAATTGAAAGTAATTAGTATATAGTGCGAATTTATAAAAAATAAAAATAATTATTTAAATATATACGGTATATATTTAATCAAAAAAAATCGATAATATAAGGATAGAGAGAAGTATGAAATTTGTATATGATGAAATTCATCCTTAAATATTTAAATTATATAACATTTAATATTTTTTAACCACATAAACCATCTGACAAGCCAATCCTCCCGGTATTCTTCCGGGATCGTGACTGTGATTTTGTGACCTTGCGTTGATGTGAATCGAACTACCTCTCGTCATGATTCTGGCCTTGCACTTATCCTTATCGACATTGGTACATCTCCAGTATGTTCTATCGTCACGTTTAAAATGTAGCTTGTAACAATAATTACGGAATATAATCTTTGATGAGGTTCTAGCAGGTGCAAAATAGATGATATCTAAAAGATACCCATTTAAATTATTTACTTTAAAACTTATAGTGTTATTCGTAATATACTCTACAGAGTTAATTTGGAAAGAAGATCCTACTTACCAGAGCGAAAAAGTAAAATAGGCCAGTAGGTATTATATTAGAAGGTGTACATTTAAATTAAAACCATTCGATTTATTTGATCTATTATATTATATATTATGACATTTAATTTTAACCACATAATTACTATTTGCTGAAGTATTGATGATACGTGTAATCGTACAATCTATATTGTTTCACACTATCTATTTCCAATTGCGCATGCTCCAATTTTTCAAAATTTCCATTCATTTCGGTACCTAGTGCCCATGCGTTATTGTTGATGAGAGTAGAGGTGAGCTGGTTATAAATATATATGTATAAGTTAGTAGTAAAATGTTAAAATTTAGTATAGGTGATTTCGTAAATTGCTATGGAACAAAGGGATATTTATATTAAAAAACATGAAAACACTGAGCAATATTAGGAGGCTTCAACAAGTGTAACAAAAAATGTAGTGTAGGGTACCACTATATTTTTTTTTAATAATTGCATCTTACATTAGCAATGAGTGTGTGGAATTAATACATCAGTATGTATTTCCCAAATTAATATAAAACTAATCAATAAGCTAAAGTTAAGACACTCATACACTAAACACATTCGTGTGGTTTGGTTTGTTTCAATCTGCTGATTTCCTGCCTGTTGCCTATGTTCCACGTTTCTGCGATTTAGCAAACTTATTTCAAGTTTTAGGGCGAAATCTTGCATCACTTCGTGTATCCATTTGATTTTGAGCTCATCGTGCAGCTCTTCGTTGGTTACATAGCGATAGGCAATAACATATGAATAGACTTTGTTTTGAGTACGTTGTATTACTAGTTAGTTTGATGTCTTAGTACAACCCCATATTTGCACACCGTAGGTTGGCTTTATTTTATGGTTTTATGATTATTGGCTTTATGATTAACTGATAAACCAATCACTTTGACTTTAGATCAATTTGAGAATATCTTCCCACTAACAAGTACAGTTGCTTGACTTTGAGACTAATCTGCTCTGCTGTTTGTCTAACATGAGGTTTCGAGTTTAACTTATCATAGAGATATATTCCGAAGAATTTGGCAGATTTTGCTTGAGGAATCAGGCCTCCGTCAAGTGGTAATTAGATATTTGTCATTTCACCGCAACGTAAACTTAACATGGACAGATTAAGTGCTATTAAGCTGTATTTTCGGGTCTCCAGTCCATTTGTAGATCCTTTTGACCGCTACCTGCACATTTTCTACAGCCTAAGACCGAGATACGTCTTTTGCCATGACTACTGTGTCGTTACCAAATGCTCCAACTACTGTTATCCAAGTTATCATTTGTTATTAGGATATAGTAGTATAGAACAGATATTATTACCGAGTTATTTTCCATTCCATCCTTACATATTTTTCGAAGCAACTCTGTTTATATTCTTTAATCTTTAGATTTGTCTGATTACAAATTCTATTAAATATTATTTTGCCTACAGCATTTCTGGTTCTGTGTCACAGTCTAGATTTTCGTCTTTCTTTTCATTAATTAATTAATTTTCATCAATTGTCTAATTTCAAGGGGGTAATTTAGCTCATATTCTGATTTCTCTCCTGATGTCGGGATAGCTTATTTTGTAGCACACCAAATTTGTTCAACTGTATTTCGGGGTTGCAGTTCAGGATCGCCTATACTTTTAAATATTACGTTTAAAATAATTTATTGCTGCATTATAAATCTAAGCGTGTCCCAGTTAGTAAATTTGTTAGTAAAATTAGGCCTCTTTGTTTTTTGCAGAATTGTCGCGCTTAGTGTTACAATACTAGGCATAACTATGCATAATGTTAACAATATAAAATCACCAATATTGCTTACCTTAATTAAGAGAGACAGAGTAATTTTGACTTGTTGCTTTTTTATTATTCTTTACATATCCTTTTTGTTTTCTTACCAGTGGGGAAGGTGTCATCTCGGATTTCTTCCTCTTTATATTCTTTACTTTTGTCCATTCGGGTTGTTCGCCTACATCTCATTCTAGTACGTCCTCGTCAGTGAAATACTCTTCTCTTATTTGTCTTGGTGTCTCCTCGATGTTTTGTGACGCACCTTACATACGCAATCGCATAGCTGCAAGCTTATTACTTAATTCCAATAGTTTTTGGTTTAACTGCTGATTAGTTGCTTTTAACACATATTCATTCTTAAGTGCAGTTGATTCCATTTTGTTTGATATTTGCATGTAGTTGTACAAATTCTTGTTTTCACAGTCCTAGTATTATAAGGGTGAAACTTGAAACGTTCTTTTTTTCGCGGCACGTATTCGTCTCACTTTAGGTTAACTGTGTCGCCGTAACGCGTACCGGCGAACTTTTTGCGACCGTTAGCTAAAAGTTGACCGTAATCAAATACGGATATAGTTTTTGCTATATTTCTAGAGAGTTGTTTTCGAGAAGGGAAAAATTCGTCTTGACTCTACGAAGGTTGAAACCGTACTATATACTACTGTATAAATGTAAAATATTCATACATTTATATAATTGCCAGTGCTCTAAAAACAATATTAAGAGTATAATGTATAAACTTATTGCGGCTGTCTGCCTTTCTCAGAAGAGAAGCCGGAAAATCATAGCTACAACAAGTAAAGAAAGCTATGTCGTCTGCATAAAACGCTGTGTGTAATTGCTTAAGAAGTGGGAAATCAGCCATGTACAGGTTAAACAGAGCTGGGGTTAGTGAAACACCTTGCGGGACCCCTGTTGAGATTTGTTTCCGAGAGGCGAGTGCACCACCAACCTTTACTTGAATGTGGGGGTTTTTATAGGTTCAGCTCCATCCTTGGGTCCTTAATTGAGGGCGGGACGTGGGTGTTTTCTCTTTTAATGTTGGGAATTTCAAACTTCTGCAAAAACCTTTTGTCTCCTGGGGAATATCATACTATTTGCAAAGACCATTCACACGAACAATGCACCAATTCAGATTGTTGTTATCGCTATTTGTTCTGATACAGGATAGATGCTTACATATATTTATTTCATATATTTTTATTAAGTATCTGTTACTGTCATCTTCAAACATGGTCAATGAAAGTTAATGACAGATATCAGAAATTTTGAAAAATTGGAGTTTGTAAAAGAATGTAAATATTTAAACTGTAGCGAATATGAGACATATCGAGTTTTATATTTTAGAATAGCAGCCTACAAAATGCCCAGAAAATACTATCCCAGAAGTTGAAAACGTGCGGGGTGCCAGCAGCGACTACCGGTAAACGATAAGCCCCAAACCCCGAGACAAGTTGATTTCGGATATAATTGAAAGATACTTTACATCATTCAGACACTGGCCTTTGCTTCAGACGTGCCACCATCGATGCCCAAGCGTCTCTTCAGGTAACATACACCCTTTTATCTATAATATTTTATATTTTTATATAACGCCAATAAATAACGTCATATAATGTAACCATCACAGTTTTATATCCTCCTATCACCATTCACCGAGCCATAGACATAGAAAAATCATATATTTAAAATAGTGCTATTTTCATATTACTTATTACTTTCTTATAATATTCAATAAACTATCTGAACACTAATTATTTCTTAGACAATTTCATAAAGCAATGTATGATAAAAATGAAATAGTATTTTATTTTTTATAAATAAAAATATTTCACCTGAAAAGTAAATAGTAAGAGAGGTATACTCGTAATATCCAAAATCCTGAAACTATTCCATAGAATAGGCCTACAAACTAATATCGAGTAGCTCCGGGTACTTGCGAAAATGAATATGAAAATATATGTTTTCTTTTAAATTTGAGCATAGATCAAAGTCTTAATAATTTTCTTTGTTAGGTCAACCTATAATAAGCGAAATTCTCAAAAATGTTCACAATATAACACAGAGGATATATCGTGGGAATATTAACTCAAATTACATTATATAGAATGTACAAAGAATTAGAACCCCAGAAGAACTCACCCTAAATTATAAAGAGATTTTATGTTCCCACAATGTGACATTTGTCAAACACATGAAACTCGGATACCCTGATATTAAGGCTTAAAAAAATACTTTATATATAGCACAGCGAATTATATATACCCCTAACAATTATTGAAAAATTAAATAAACGATTTTATAACTCCTTTATTAATAAATATTCATAATAATAACTAGCGTTGCGAACTATCAACTATTTAGTAGTTGACTACTTTTTACTATGGACTATTTCAGTCGCTATTTTCGACTAACTTTATTCCCTTTTGCTATCGACTTTTAGTTATATATAACAATATATTGTACATATAGCAGTATCTTGAAATTAGTTTTGAACAACATGTATTAATGTAATAAGGTATAAAGAACAACATTTTGATTAAAAAATAGAAAAATAAATTTGACTGCATTTATGTTATTTTGGCAACCATAGGATCCTTTTTTTATTGACGTTTTCGATTTTCGATTTCGAATTTCGAAATCTCTCGATGTTCAAGCCTTTTGAATGCTAAAACATCTTTCATTCAAGTTTCAGCGAATAATAATATACTTCTCTAATATTAAAATACGATTAAATACATTTGGGATCATATTCCTTTACTTTTTTCACACTCTGACTTGCCAATTTAAAATTATTTAAAATAAACTGATCTGTACAGCAGATAATCAAACAATTATCTCCGTCTTCTCCACTCTCAAAATTAGTTCGGGAAGAAATGCCTGTTATCACGAATAGAAAAATAGTGCAATAGTAATTACTATTTTCAGCCAATAGTTCGCAACGCTAATAATAATTACCTAAAAAATAAAATATTATACCTGATATTGATACTCAATTAATAACAGGAATACTGGATTGAAAATTGCTGTGAAACTAAGCCGGAACAATCCTTAAGTGGAACGGCATGATTGTGTTTTTGTGGGCCAACTTTTGCTGACCTTCCATATGTTTTCAATCTTGCCTTACATTTAGTTTTATAATAACCCACACATTTCCAATAAGTATAACCTGCTGTGGGTCGTTTACACATTTCATATGTAGCATTATTTAAAATAATTTTTGCATTTCCTTTACCAGTGGGTTCAAAATAAATGAGCCCTGAAAATGTAATTTGTTAATAATAAGAAACTAGAATTGAAAAATTAGTCCATGTATTATAAAAAGTATTTAAAAGCATAATTACGCCTTGTTTCTAAAAAAATATCTCTGACAGGTGGTTGTCAATGCACCAAATAAGTGACAGCTGGACAGGTAAATTACAACAATTTAATTTTGTGGTAAAAAGTGGCGACTTGCTTAAGGGTGATATAAAACAATACTGTCAAGGTCAATTTTTAGACACCTCACTTGTTACTCCTTTCAATCTTAAAACACGCATTTGAACATGGCCGCGTTTCCGTGAATACGCAGTCCATAGTAGTTATCGTATTAGTTGCGCGATAATCTCATCTGGTATCTTCAAGTCTTATTCTTTTGTCCTCGATACAAGTGATGAGCTGAACTGAAGATGCATTTTATTTAGTTGTTCGTGATATCTTCTTAAAGCTTCTTCTCCATACATCCCTATAACAAAAGTATCGTCCCCATAACTAAGCCAAAAGAGAGTCAAAGCTTATCTTTGGACATGAAGAGAGAGTTGAACAAAGATTGTTAAGGCAATGCTTTGTTACGTTTACTATTTCCCCCGATACATTGTTTTTCTTTTGTACGTTGTTTCGTACGTCTACTTGATTTTTTATACTTGATTGATTTTGTTCTTCTAGTAGATGTTCTGTTTTTCTTTCGTTAGGACGGTTTCTGATTGGAGTTCCATTGGCCTAATCTCATTTGCCACCTTCAGGCATTGCTGCATTTTCCTCTATTTCTCGTTACACGAACTGAACTGATATTAAAGATTTTTTCCATGAAATGATGTTGACTTATTGAAGTGTTGTTCATCGAGTCAGTTACAATATAATAGTAATTATAGTCCCTGGCGACGAATAGGTTTCTGCCACTGGTGATGAGTTTTGATTTTCAGCGTTATTATGAAGTTTCTAATGGTACATCCAAACAGTTTTAGCCGACTTTTTTCTCAGCATTAAACATGAATTATTACCTAAAATAATTGTCAAATTTTTAGAAATATTTAAACAATTAGAATATATTGATCTAAATTAAAGTAACGTCATATGGTGTGGTGTGGTAGAAATAAAAAATTAGGAGAGTATAATTACATCCAACCTTTTCTGTCTAATATTTAGAGTCATTACCTGACACTTTATGAAAACATAAATGTATTTCCACAAATAAATTTACCGATATTTCATTGTTATAGTTTAGTACATTCGTTCGGGTAATTGAACTTGTTTTATGTATCATTTAATTATAATTCAGTGATCAACGTTTAGATCACTATTACGGTTTAATTCAATCAGTATGACTATTATAGTAGTTTCTCAACCATGCGACTTTACAGTACGAAACACGACGATTTATATTTTTCCATTATTTCTATTAAATTTAGGAAACCATATATATCAAAAACTCTATTATTTAATAAACCAAAAACTAAAAATTCGCTTGCACCTCCCGCCAATAGAGAAAATACATTTTTTATTCAGTCACTTTTTTTTTAAGTAAATTAAAAGTTCTGTCGTATTAAATCGTTTCACATTCTAACTTACATATTTAAAATTATAAGAAACTGTCAATACGAAATTTTCCTTTTATTTAACTAATCATATATACTAATAATTATAATAATCGCAAATTATCTAGAAAATGTTGGCCTTAACACAAATACGATTGACTATAGGATCAATAAATAACAAAATCAGTACCAATTAAAAAGAGGACTCAGGAAATTAGAAAAAATTAGCAATAGCAAACATTGAAAGAAACTTCGTATTATCAAAACCCGCAGAAATATTATGTAACATATGTGAAAATTTCATACATGGAAAATTAAAAATTAAAGAAAACTTATTTTTGAAGGAAAAAATATAATGACTTAGATGATGTCCTTGGGTTGAAATTGAATGTATTTGTTGCTAATTATAAAATATAATTACTGTAAAATTATCAGATTATTGTAATATACTTTTATTTTTAAATGTACTCTTAAATTAAGTCCTTAAGTTAATGTAAATCGGGATTCTGCAATGTTCGAGGTATTCAAACCTCACTTTATTTCTTTTCTGTTTCTCTTTTTTTTTACTTTGATTAAACTTTTATATAGATGAATAGAGAATAGTGTCGAATGCTCCTTTAGATCAACATAAATTATTTAGAACTTAATAAATAGCCAAATCACAGTTTTTCCGAGAACTTTCTTTACTATTATTACAATTACTAACAATTATTACTTTATTTAGTTTTTTATGAGTTACTTGATGTGCTAATCAGTGCGGATGACCAGCGAGAAACATAAAATGATAATAGTCGTATTGATATGTTGAATTCAAAAGTAACTGGAGATAATAATAGCAATTGAATGAAAACTGATATGAATATGACAATCATAATGTCGTCATCAGAAATAACAAAGCACCAGCCGGTGAGCACGCGAGTTTAAGTCACAAACAATTGGTAAAGTGGCTAATCGAAAATTTGCGAAATAGTTGTAGGAGATAGGAAGGGCCATCTAATTTTACAAAAAAAGGTCTTAATTAACCAACTATCAAATATAATTAATAAACATGTATATCGAAAATGCTGCTGAAGTAGAGCAAGAAGAGTATGTATATTCCCATGTCTATTGCGTTTTGTTAACAAGTGCATCTTTCTTTGATTTCTCCGACAGAGTCATTAAGTGATCGTTACTCGAGTAATGTCCTCAACTCAAATTTATAATAGTGCAAAACTAAAATATCGGGAGAAAATAATATTACAACAATAGTTATTTCATGAAAATAATTTATTTTAAAATATAAGACAATATCATATCATTGACTTTATCAAAATAACAATTAACCAATGAAATATGAACAGATATCATTCAAAACTTGATGCCTCGTGGCGTAGTAAATACTACATTTACCTCTTGGGAGTGAAGTTGTTCATTGGTTCGCGTAAAAGTTTCAGTATGATTATGATCAAAATTGGTGATATAGACAGTAGATCCAGCCGTCACCAAACGTGATTTACATTTAATTCTTTCTTTCATCCTACAAGACCATCGTGTCTTTGATGGCATAGTTTTCTCAATAAGATATTCAAAGTTCCTAAGCATCAGTACTGGATGTTTAGCCGCCTTACAGAAGTACACTATTTCTAAAATAGAGAGCGTTTAATTTATATGTCTTAAATGAACGATTTAAATAAATACGCAAGCATAATCTATATAAATAAATAACAGTATATGGATTAATAACAAGTATATTATGTATTATTGAATATCAGAGGATCTTTAAAATGAGTATAATATTGCTTTGAGGTAATTTTTTAAAACAAAACTGCTTTAATTGCCAAAAGGTCCAAAAAAGTTGCCAAAAAAGTTTATCACGATGAAAATGAATTTTTCTTATTTATATTACAAACTATCCATATTTGTCCTTGTCCTTATAGTGGTAAAAAATGTTAACTGTAGCTTTGTATTCCATTTTGAACTCGATTGATTTGAAAAAGTTGATTATAAATAAATAACAAAATATACTGTAATTATATTGTAATTAAATTATATATTAGGTGTGTGATTTCCTAACAAAATATTTTATATGTTGACGTAGATATCAGAATATCTGACGACGAATATATTAGACATGTTATTAATATGTGTGAATATGTGTTTTAATTAATGATGCCCTTTATTATATGTGTGTATTGATCATCTTAATACAAAAGCGGTAGCCTCATTATTCTCTTTTCTTACATACGTATATGTATTGTGACCAGGGATATCTACTGATGGAAACGCGAAGTATAAACGTAAACAACCTAATTCAAAAATGCATCTATGATAATAATGCCAAAAAGTCATGGGTTAGTCTAAGAGAGCCGTTCACATCGACATTGAAGCAGAACTCTATTCATAGCCATAGAGTACTGCTGCGCATATAGTGAGATCAGCAAGATGTAGTGAATTACAAGCTACTAAAATTGAATTAAAATGATACTGCATATATTTACCGACGTTAATTGAATAAATTAAACGGTATATTGGCACAAAAAAGACAAATAGCAATTAACAGGCGCAAAATCATCCGCTTGAATGACAACGCTCGGAACACACTGCAAGAATTTTGAAGGTCGTCACCGTTTATCTCGTATGGAAAATTTTACCGTACCTAATTGTTGTTAACATAAAGAACGCTTTCTGTTTACCGCTTCTTTAGATCGGTGCATCATGGCTATGGTTGGCAATAACTATAAGATATTGAAAAAAAAAGATCTATTAATGAATCGTTGCCAAACCAGCATCTTTCGTTACAGTATCGTCATGTTGGTAGAAAGTTCGGAAAAAGTTGTAGAAAATTACTTCAACAAGGTGCCCCTTCTTCTAGTTAAAATAAAATATATTTAAAGTAAAATGTTAGTTTTAAACCTTACACGGTTCGTAATTTATTATTTCGCCTATTGATTTGTAAATAAATAAACTAAATAACATTTTGGAATAAAACACCATACAATATACATATTTATTAAAAAAAAAGAAAACATTACTAGTTTAAAGATTTAATCAGTTTTATGTCAAGATTCGATCATGCTTTTTGTAGACAACAATATTGACGATTTGTGATTTCAATGTGGAGGTTCCTCTGTTGAAAGTAGGCTCATGTGAATGTGTATATTTGCTTTTATAGAGCGTATTACCAGATGAGTATATTCTAACTCTGCATTTATCCTTTTCTTTATTACATATCCATAGAGTTTTTCCTTTTAGGCGTTTTTTGAACAAAAATTCGTAATTATCTAGTATCAAGATGGGATGCTTCTGTTTAATATAGAAGTAAATAAGACCTGAAAGAAAAACATAATGTCACAATAACTTTCAGTCAAATAAGACTGGCATCAGACCAAAAATTTAATATTTCTAATTTTATTCGCAATATCCCTTTAAGAAATAGTAACAAAACAAATCAAATTTTGTATCTCGTATATATCTAACATGGTAATAATTCATTAATGTTTTTCAAACTATAAAATTTCTGTGAATTTGTTTTAGGGCTTTTAGTTAAGGGTTTTTCGTGAAAGCTAACATGTTTTGTATACTTGTCATATTCTGTTCTGGTTCTATAAGCCATTACAAATAAACATTTTCTGATCCAATAGAGCGTTTAAATCGATATTTGTTTTCAATTCCTCCTCCTCGAACCTGTTTATTGATAGTAATATTTATTGTTTATTTTGGCAATAATATCGAATTGCACTTGAAAATATCTATTATAGGCTATATTATACATTGTAAATCCTTTAAAAGTGAATTCACAATTTTCGTTTATATACGAGCATTTACGAGGAATTCAATGTATCTCTATTCATATTAAACTAATGCAAAGAACAGTAATTATAACAAAACACGATTCCCATTCAATGTTTCAGCATGGTTTCCACAAAAACGTATGTATCTTCTGCAGATGTACCTTTATATATAGGACCCCATAGCCATCTGTAACAATATTTCAAAATTGCTCATCATTGTGACATTGAAACCCTACTAATGTCAAATATCAACTTTCAGGGTATCAAATACATCAAGTTAGCTTCAGATAACGTTTGGGTATATTGATATCAGGCCATAAAAAAATCTTTTCAAAAAAAACAAACATCATTTTAGAGGTTACGTAAACAAAGAAAACTCCCAAGAGAAACTATCGAATAAATTTCCTTAAATATCATAGTACTCGCAATAATCTAAAATCCAGAATATTGTTTTATATCATTTAGGTTGGTATTTAATCGATATAACATATTGAACTAGCCCAGAAACAATTAATTTTACATGCATTATTTCTCGTTTTGGAAGATTTTAATAGATTTCATGAAATTTCAAGAGCGAAAAACCATGGACTACTAGGCAATTAAGCACAGCAGTCGTTGCCAAACCAGTATCAATGTTTCAGTATACTATTGCCATACTACAGATAGGTAACCTTAATGGTAAATGCCTTTTTAAGGTGAAAAAAAAAAACTCGCAATATATGTAAGCACCTAATATTATGAGAACCATCGATTTTATGTGACTGCTTTGCATTCCAAATTCGAACTAAGGAGTCTCACTAATAATCTTTGCAAATTGACTTCTTTCACTAAAGGTTAGAATAATTACAAATTACAGAAACGGTTGGTGTTTATTGAAGTTCTGAGGATATGAGGATGTATCACTCTTCAAATGGGGTTATGCGCTTGACATGGAATTTATTTCTACAGAAACTGATTTCACAAAGGAGAAAAATATCGATATAACTCTGACAAACTGACAAAACAAGGCACATTCTAATAATAATCGTTTAATAATAATTTATATTATTATTAGTCATTGTTTTTCAAGTGTATTAAAAATGATATAATTTAGTTATCAATTTTATAAATATGTAAATAAAACAACGGAAAGTTATTCTTCGAGTTTATTTTAGTTAACCACACTGTTTATAACGCATAATTTATTCAGTCTTACTCGATACAATTGTTCGATTAATACTATAATAAAAATTTGAGTATCGAAAAATGTTATATTTGGATAAATTTATTAATAGTATATAATTAATAGTACTAATACTATTAATAAATAAATAGTCACAATTACATTTATTTATTTATTTATTTATTAAAGGCCCGTCAGCCTCATGGGCTATTTAGAACCTAGTACAATATAATGTTACAGAATACAGTATAAATAGTGCAAGCGACAAGATAGAATGCTAATATAAGTAACCTACAAGCCACATACTAGAGTAATACTATAGAAATTTTAATAAAATACTCTACAGCTTAATATAATCTTCGAAACTTCTTAGTGTATTCTAGGGTGACAGAGTGCGATCTCAGATCTTCGTAGTTGCCTTTAAACGTTCTGTCGTGAGTGTGTTCACAATCTTTGATCTGCACCAGATTACCAGTAGCCATCAATCGAACTTTGCAACGATATTTATTGTCTTGTGTACAACACCAGTTACTTTTGGTATCATTTCTGAGCTGTAGCTTGTACTCATAACCGTCTATAATCATTATAGGGTGTTTTCGGCCCGGTGCAAAATGAACTGTTCCTAAAACTTTAAATCGAACTCAATTTATTAAAGTATTCTTGGTATCTTAGTAAAAAATATATACAAAATTTTGCGTTCCAGTAATATAATCCTAGTACATATGGAAATTACAAATTAATAATTAAAATGTTAGTAATATATTTTATTCAATAAAACTAATCATTAAAAACCACAAGTAAAACAATTTGTTGATTAAGAGCCTAATAAAAATAAATCTAATGGGCTCATATGTCACATCAACGTCACTTTTGCAAGGAATAACCGTACTGTTAATGATAAACCTTTAATTTTTTACTTCTATTTTACTCTTCCTCTTACTTTCTATAATTTCTTTATACTTACTTGCTGCTTCTGTTTTCTCCTTATATACTCTACATTGCTGATATTCCAATAACACATAGTGTATGAAATATTTGCCGACGACAAGGTTTTTATGGTAAAGTTAAACTCTTAACCTACGCCTAGGAATGTAGAAAAAGTACAAAATTCAGTTAAAAAGATCCAAAAAATGGACTAGAAATTGACAAATACAGCTTAATTGTTCTAAATCTGTCCATGCCAATTTTGCGTTGCTAATTATATCGCATTAAGCAAATCAAACTCAAATCAAAAAACTATACTGGTTAGTTGGAAGATATTCTAGTTATACTAATATAATAAGTTGACCTAAGATTAGAGAGATTGGACTTATGGGACGCAAATATATGGTTGCGCTAAAACATCAAACCAACTACTAATCCAACGCAACCAAAAAAGCACTATGATTTTTTGGAGTCTTCTCTTTACTAAATAGGGTTTATATGTCCTGGTCCTACTTCTTAACGTAAGATCCGAACTACAGTCGTCAGCATAAGGTATACTGACTGGCGAGTGACCAATGACTGGGATGATGTACCTTGAAAATCACAACTATAGACAATCATATTCTTGGAATATACATATAGTTTACAAAATCTAGTGATGTGACAAAATAAAATTTTAGTGTGCATACCAGATGTCCTTTTAACTAAGCTCTTGTTGGTTTTATGTTTTATTATTAAATAATGTGATTCTTAGTTAATTGTATAATTATTACAAAACAACTTTGGAACCATAGTGGAAGTTATAATTCTGCAAAGGATAGAATTCTAAAGGATAGAATTCTATTTTCTAGTAACCAAAATACCTGACTGAGCCAACAACTTCAATGAAGGAATGGTTTTTTTTTCGATATTTCAAAGTCACCTTTTTACCAGGACTTAACTTAGGACATCATCCCAGAAGACATCTAGTCTTACCCAGCTTGGTTACTGACGTGACTGGGATCATTTTTCTCATCGGATTTTGTACTATTGCCTAGGATAATCACGAACATAAATGCATGACCATGCCCTAGCAGGATTCCAACCCGCCACTATCCCAACAGCCGCCATGAAGAAAACGTAACTAGTAATAATAGTAAAAATAAATATTGTACAAAAAAAGCAAAACATATTTATATAAAATTTAATATATATATAAACTTATATAATATAATAGCTTAATATATAAAATAATAAATACATATTTATATAAAGATTTAGTAAGATTTAACACTTGTGTTCGTTAAATATTTTGAAATAATTTATAACATAAGATGGACCACATAAACAATTGATAAATGAATATATAAAAATAATATAGAGCGTATGATAATAACAATTTACACAATAATTGCACTTATGAGGTTAATTACAATTCATAATGGTTTAATACCCAGCTCTTAATTAAGCACGTTAGATTGTAAACCAATTTCTATTACTTGACTGTTGAACTATAAAATTTTCGCGCAATAGGTTAGCATGTTCCCCTTTGAATGTCGGTAAATGATTATGAGGAGCAG
The DNA here is from genome assembly GCF_030347505.1 of Rhynchophorus ferrugineus. Classification (NCBI taxonomy): domain Eukaryota; kingdom Metazoa; phylum Arthropoda; class Insecta; order Coleoptera; family Curculionidae; genus Rhynchophorus; species Rhynchophorus ferrugineus. The sequence goes on along the minus strand of NW_027472581.1, from coordinate 52,072,501 downwards.
ACGACTTTATCCTAACAGTTTTTCCAAACGTCAATAAGCGAGCGTGACAATGGTTCTTTGATGCTTGTGTACATCTCCAATAAATTGACGTTTCTCTTTTTTCTTGAACGCAGTATTCGAAATCGTCCATAATCAACATAGGATATTTAAGGCCAGCAGTAAAATAAACCGCAGTAGTAACTGTAATGGGATCTAAAACATATTTTACTTATTATTACTAATTTAAAGATTCGAATTTGTAGGTTTTTATGCGACGGTCAAGCTTCAAGTATGCAAAATAGAAAATTCTAGTTGTCCATGTAAAAGAAATGAATGAAAAAGTCTGTTTGAAACCTTCTTTTGTTTTATTGTGTATAATATTCATTGATTAAATTTAATATATATTTAAATATTAGACAGTAGTTAGGTATATATTTAGAGGATTTATAATACATGGTGTTACAATGTATTAAATAGCATTGGGTACATTTATAACCAATTTCATTGTGAAGCCCCATTTACCTGCTTCACTTTTCAGTATGTGTCATTTCGTCGAATTGTGAACAGAACAAATTTTTTTCAACGCAAATTTCAATGCGTTTTTAAGCGAAAATGTCTGAATTTTAATAGAGTACACCGCATTTACAGAAATTTAACTTTTTACTTTAATTTAAAGAAAAAGGCGGATGATGGTCATCGAATACTATGTGAAGCTAATAGCAACCATGATCCAGGCGTTATGGACAGTCAAAAACATTTCAATACGAGAATTTCAAAACATTACTCGATGAAACCATCAATGGGGTCGTTATTTACTACAATTGATGCGATTAAGCTGAGCACTGCACGAAAAACGGCTCGAACACAAGCAAAGACACAACAATGTTATTGTTTAGTATGGACAACGCTAGACCACATGTTCTAAAATCAATGATAACATACTTGGAAACATTATGATGAGAAGGTGTTACCCATTCGTCGAATTCTCCAACCAGTGCTCCTTATGACTACTTGTTCCAACATATGAGTCGTAACCTGTCTGAGTAGAGCTTTATCTGTTATGAAGATACCAAAAAAGGAGTTGAAAAGATATATCGTTCTTTCGAAATAGAATCCGTAAATTGCCTAAAATATACGAACAAGTAGCGGCTATCGATGGACAATATTTTAAACAAGATACATCGTATGGATATTTCGCAAGTAATTTATAGAGCCAGCACATATTCCAACTGAGGTAAATTATAAAAATAATTCCGAATGATGCAAACGATGTTTTCATTGTTAGTTGTGATATTCTTAATTCTTTTCAGTAAGGAAGAAACACATAATATCTCAATATGTTCATATAGAAAAATCGCGGTGGTCCAGTTATTACATAATTGTATATGCTCGGCAAGTTCATTCGCCTAGGAACAGTTTCAAAAGAAAGGATTAGGATTAGATTCAAAAGGTAGCTTATCGACGTTACAAAATACAGTATAAACTATAAAACATGGATCTCCTATTATTGATGGAAGAAGATTCTATCCTTCCCGAAAAACAACATTCATTATGTAAAAAAATTATCAAATTGTTCTTTATTAGTAGATTCCGTGTTCTAATATTGAAATAATCTTTGTAGCCAAAGTATTAGGTAAAGAAGACCAGTGAGACCAACATTATAAACATTTCTATTTGCAGTCGTAAACGCAAATAGCTGAGCAGGTTAAAATCCTCCAGCAATATTAGGTACATTTTATTAATTCTTTATGTTAATTATTCTAAGCTTTTTTTCCAATAGATGGCCTCAATAAATTGTGCCTCACGCTGTAAAAGTCCGACCCATTTACCAGTATGGTATCAAAAAATAATATTTCGTACAATTTTTTGCCATTATGTGATCTTGTTTTAACTCATATCAAAGATATACAGGAATAAAGAAGAATACCCAAGCCAAGCGGCTGAAAATACGAATAGTGGTTGTAAAACATTCCACAAAAAAAACTATTTTGGAATCATTTAAATTTTTGAAAAGGCTGGGTACAAAATGATGAGAATTTCCATGTGTGAATAGTTGCCAAATCGCTATAAAATTAACCCATTTTTGAAGCAGATGATAATTGACGTTGAAAAGTTGATTAGTTAGGAACATGAAGTTATGATAATCAAATCACTTATGAACAGTGAGCGAAAACAGTCATGGTGGACGCGCACTCAGTCAATGCAAAAGCTACCAAGCTAGGATTGACAGCCAGGAAGACTTTGCTGTGAGATTGGTGGGATTGACATAGAATTATATACGCTCCAACTTAATTCAAATCTATACTGTGAAAAAGTGAACCATTTGTATATATCAATAGCCCAAACGCTAGGAACTTTAACCGCTAGAACAGGAAAGAAAGTAACAAAGGTGATTGTAGATATTACCTTAGGCGTATTTATATAATAAATATTCTAAACACCTATACATTAGTTCGAAACATTTAGATAAACTAATTTCTAAGCTATCGATACTAAGAACGTAAAAAATGATGTATGAAACTACTTATATTTGAGAACGTCAACAGCCAGACAGAATTTTTGATATCTGACCCCCCTGAAAGAGCTGCAGGAATAAGCGAGTTGAACTGGTTATGTGGAGACTGCCTCTCGGCTACCCGCTAAACCCCATTTTACCAGCTGATCCGATGATCATAACTGATAATTTTTACTGTTGATAAGGAGGATGCCCGTAACCAGTAACACCGTTAAGAGACACGAGAGCAAGGACATGGGCATGGATGTGGTTATCACACCATGCAGCTCGCGATATCAGAGTTAGTCGCTTCAAGGAAAAGGCCGAGACAATTGGGAGTTGTCTCAACTCCCCAGGAACTCGGGGAACTTGATCGGGAGATTCTTATGCAGCCATGTTATAGTCTAGACCTACTAATAGCGCCTGGTATTTGCCTGGCCGTTGGTAAGTCTTGTGAAAATCGAACCAATTGTACCAGATTTCTCAAGAAATCTCTCTTCAAGAACAGTGCACTGCTACATAAAGAATATGACGAAATTATTTTTAAAATTACATCAAGGTTTCGAATAGAACGGCAAATATTTCACCTAAATCAGATGTTTTTTTATTGAGTATGCTAAATAAAACCTTAAATTTCATGCAAAAATAATTAATTTCTTTTTACTACACCTAAGGCTTTATTTAAAATTGGCAATATTTAGTATTTCTTGGAAGTACGGAACTGATGAAAAACAAACAACCGTTATCAATAAATACCATTATATACTTCAATATTATTTTTTGGATTTATACATATATTCAACTAGTTTAATATTTATATATTGAAGCTTATTTGTTTACTGTGCTCAGTATGTTCGTAGTGAAGCCATATTAATATAATTTTTTAAAAGGCTATCTTCACTCATCAGATTTAACACTATATGACTTACTTGTCAATAAAAAAACAGGTGCAGGTAAAATACCAGAAAAAATTTTAATATTGATATTAAGTCTGATTTCTATACAAAGAAAAATGTGTTTGTTTTAAACTATAGAAAGAAAGTGCACTTGTTTGTTATTGCGAACAATTATTATTATTTCTTTAAGTTTAATAATTGTAGCTTGACCCTCCCATTATTTATTGCATACAATTGGGAATAAGAGAAGAATTATTAAAGTATATATTAAAATTATAACTCAATTAAAATGCACTAATTTCACTAACGCTGAAACAAATAATGTTCAAAGTTCAAAAGTAATTTGGAACGATATATTTAAGGTTATTAATAAATACAATTAATTGCTAGTATTAAATAACAATTTAGAATTATACGACCAAATACAAAATATTTTTGTTCGAGAGTATTCTAATATACGTATTCTATCTTTACTGTATGCGAATTAAGACGATCGTAATTACCATCATATGATGGTAGATGATTATGTGCGTGCTGTTGAGATGATTTAACTCTGATGGTTTTTTCACTAGACATGAATTTTGCTTTACAACTGTAGTTGGTACATCGCCAGTACGACTTGTTTCCGTTCTGATGATACAATTTATATTCATAACTCTTAAAAATTATTTTGGGGTATTTCCTCCCGGCTAAGAAATATATAGTACCTAAAACGAAAAAACGTTAGATATAAAAAATCTGAAATATATCGACAAAATCCTATTAAATGAAACTACAAAGGAAATACAAAACTTCATTCAGTCAGTTTTTATGTTATTGGGTGTGCTAAATCTGAAAATGACTTCCTTTTTTGTCATAGGACGACACGTTTCTTGAAAATTTGAGTAACTATGTTAAACGACTTATTACTTTAAAATGAAAGAGAATACATTTGAAAAAGATTATTTTATTTACAAGACATTAATCATACATATTTTTTATGTAATATATATTCACTAGCACGTTACACATGTTCTTCGTCTCAGTAAGGCGCGTCTTTATACATTTTCACTTGTGGGAAAAATCTGAATGGTCTCTCTGAAGTGTCGAACACTAATTTGATATCACTGATACCGTCCATCTTTCTTGCTTACTTTGATCAATTTCTTAATGCCGAAATCGTTCAACTTGCTCTTTACTCACGTCTCCAACATTTTCCAGAAAGCAGCCGAGGTGGGAATGAAGAAACTATACTTTTAGACGCATTAAACAACCTAAGGATTTGTTGATTCGCTTATAATTAGGGTCTTTATGCTTGCATAAAACTTAATGACTTCCTTAAAAGTAATCTACCCTTCTTTGAGGATCCGTCAGGGTCGCGATGAATTGTAGGTTATAACGTCTGGCATAATAAGAAAACCCTTTTCTTCGGCCTTGCTCTTGAGACGTCTAGAAACTCTGAAACTATGGATTTTAAGTAATTTTCATGTTTAGGAAGTTATCTTACAAGTTGCTTCATCAATTCCAACTTTATGTATGGGGCTGGCCAAATAAATGTATGAAACTCAATTAACTCCCTCAGTTGCCAAGTCTTTTTAGTGATTTGCTCGATCTCTACTATACCATAGACACAAAAATAAAGAAGAGAACTTATATTATATTCTGACGAAACTAATATTCAAAATTCTGACGTTCTGGAATTCTTCCCATATTATTTTCATTTTCAGCATACGAAAATACATAGCAATCAGTTGAAAATAATCAGCTTTAAATAAATAGCTTTTTTATTACAGACCTCTGTAATTAAACTACAATACATGTGATAAATATTAAAGAAATTTTTAATGGTGAGATTTACATGTAATTTATAGTGCTTTTTAAATAACAAGGAGAATTTAAATAGTAATGAAAATGAGAAAAATGTATTAAAAATACCTACAAATAATCGATCGTGATAAATGGTAGAAGCACACTGCTTTTACTTAGCACTTTACTGCTACCAAATTGCCACCCAAATTGTTATAATCAATCGTAAAGCATCTAAAACCGTTACTTATAAGTTTTGTCGAAGGAATAAGTTTCGAACAATAAAAATTATTATCAGTGGCATAGCAAACTAACTTTGAATCAAGGATTCATAATGCGATATCTTCGAAACCAAGCCAATATATGTTACATAGCGCAACAATGAAAATATTTCGGACTAGTGAACTAGTACAACTTTATATATATAAATTTAATTCATGTGTTTGTAACTGTATACTAAACTCTATTAGAGATATTACAGTATTTCTGAATATGAAGTATGGAGATGACAAGTGGTTTATATCAAAATACCAGCTATGAAAATATACAATCAAAACCATAAACTTCAATGAAATAATGTTTCTCACACATCTTACTACTATTGCAAAGATGACCTAGACTAGCATTATTTGAATTTGGTTGTTAATTGAAGTTTCCAATTTAATATACCGTCGAAATAGACGTAATTTTTTTTCAACTGAATCCATTCAGAAAATTAGGCTTTCATCACATGGCATAATTATGTTTATGCTTTTTCCATGAAACGAGAAATTGACAAGGACAGATTTAGAGCTATCAAGCTACATTTTACGATCTCTAGTCCTTTTGTGAACTATTTTGTCTGCCATTTGTAACTTTGCTATAGCTCTAGAAAAAGATTTATATTATTTCAATATCATGAGCTGTTGGTGCCGCAGGGCTTTCTTTGGAATATTTTTCACTAAATCTCACCACAATTGGCAATCGTTCACAACTGTTTTGGCCTCAGACAGTATTACAATTTGTTCTTGTAGTTCAGCTCCAAATGTCATGTAGGGTCAAACCACCATGAGACGTCCAAGAATATTGTACAGTAATGTTGTAACAGAAGAACAGAAATCAATCTATATCTTAAATATTTCCTCTCATTTAAAGTATTTTATTATCTCAAAAATTACGAAGTGTAAATCACAAGAGCATGGTCGATCCTAGCCACGGTTGGTCGGTTTTTTATTTGAGGCGAAATATTACAAACTATCTGGCTGAGTTAAATGGAATAAAGTACAAGTTTACCGAGGATTATAAGATATCTAAAATCCAGCCTACTGTGAGGATAAAACAAACCGTACTATAAAAGATAAAGCTTTCAGCAAAATGACACATAAAATAAAATTCCTTGTATATAAACAGATTTATATTTGTCATTCACATACTTCATTAAATTCTATTGCATTTCTAGATTTATTGTGTTAAAAATTATTGTTAATTAAATTAACTTTATTGTTTTTAATAGTTAAAACCATCATTAACACATTTTGAACTTACCTTTAAATAAAACAATGACTACAATATAAAAATATATAATAGAATATCATATATAGTAAAAATTATAAAATAAAATAAACAAAACATATTTAATGTGGATAATGAGATATAACAAATAAACAGGTAATATGCATATTCAAAACGAATTTAAAAAATCCTTTGCCTCCTTGTATTATTGCTTTAATTATAATTATTATACAATTTATCGGATGAGATAGCAACATGCCAGATATATAAAATAATTATTATTCATAAGATGACTTATCTTAATTTGTCACTGTACTCAACTTTAACAATTTGCGATTTTAGAAAAGCGAATTTGCCATCATAGGTGGGGTTATGACTGTGGTCAACTGATGACTTGATTCGTATCGTATTCGTACCAAAAGACATGAATTTTGCTCGACAGCGAGAATTTGTACATTCAATACATCTCCAGAAACTCTTGTTCCCTGCTCGGTAATGCAGTCTGTACTCGTAGGAATTGAAAATAATTTTTGGATATTTGCGACCCGGCATAAAATATATTGTACCTAAAACATAAAATAAAATATAACTTTAATTTGATTTTATATATGACTTTACATCTTATTAATTTCAAAATATTAAGCTGATCTTACAATTTATCTTATTCTTATATTTATTACTTTATTTTCAACTTAATCTCATTTTCATTGAATTCACTATGTTAAATATAATTTCTATGTACAACTTTATTGCTCAATAAATTGTCACGTGATATAACGGTGTCACGACATGGGTTTGGTTAAGAAGCAATCAAAGTTTGCTTTTCCCATGCACTATAAAGAAAATTTAAAATAATCAATCAAATTCCTTGAATGGCAATCACAACACCATTTAATTATTAGACTTTGCGAGACTTCTCTCCAACGGGGGTATATATATATATATATATACATATATATATATATATATATATATATATATATATATATATATATATATATATATATATATATATATATATATATATATATATATATATATTATATTTATCATCTATCTTTACTTATCTATTACAGTCCTATAATATATATATATATATATATATATATATATATATATATATATATATATATATATATTACTCTATATATATTATAGGACTGTAATAGATAAGTAAAGATAGATGATTTCAATCAGTAATAAATTGACTTTAGTCACAACTAGCGAATCAAGAAAACAAAATAAATAAGAAATCCACAAAAATATTTGGAGTTTCAACTCAATTTCATTAAGTTAATGTCAATTGGTATGTCTCCTCAAGAAATTTCCATATTTTTGTTAACTAACATCATGCGGTATAATATTATATAACATAAACAAATTAGAAAAAAATAGCTCGTTACTACACCATAAATTTATATAAATAAAAAATAAATAAATGTAAACGAAAATTATTATTAGTATGAAAATTATTATCAAAGTATCGTCCACCAATGCTTTGTCCCATCTTTTAGGCAATTTACGGATTCTATCACTATTTCTGGTTTCTTCATATGAAGTGAAGCGCTACTTAGACAAATCACGACTCAAATGTCGGAACTAGTAGTAATCAGAAGAAGGAAGGTGTAGTGAAGACGGGGGTAGCACTTCCCATTTTAATGTATATTTTTCCAAGTATATTTTCATCAGTTTTTCAACATGTGGTCGAGCGTTGTCAACTGAAGGATAATATTGTTGTGTCTTTACCCGCATTCTGGCCGTTTTTCACGCAGAGCTCCAGTCAATCGCATCCATTGTAGTTGATAGTTATCCCCATTAATGGTTTTACCGAATAGACCCTTTGAACGTTATTTGTCTTCGGTATTAAAATCGCCACTTTTAAAACGTTGAAACCAGTATTCACATGTTGAAATCAATGAAGCATCGTTGCCATAAGATTCACACAATAACCTTCAGTTGCCTTTTTCTTCAAATTTAATAAAAAAGTTAAAATTGTCACTAAAAATGTGTCAAAATGCGATTTAGTCGGTACAAATTCAGACCTCTTCTGAAAAGTGAAGCCCGCCGCCAGTGAGGCTTCAACATCAAGCTGGTTACAAATGTACTCAATGCGATTGTATACGCAGTGACATTATATATTGTAAATCCTTTAAAATGAATGTATAAGATATATGGAGAATGGATGTCAATAAAAAAAAAGAATTTAGCATTTAATAGTTATTGGTTTTATTATATTTTTACAGTCTCAACAACATATAAAGCAAAGTTAACTAATAAATATTTATCACAGACAAAACACTACTGTGGCTAATAAATAGAAAGATTAAAATAAAGCACAAATAGGTTATTTATTTTTCAAAATGTATTTAATCATGTACAATGTAATCTCCTTAGGAACCCTTCGAAATAATTGTTAAAGCATTCTAGAAGATCGATTTTAATTTTCTTAAAAGACTTTTTTAAGACTATGAAATACCCAAAAGTTTAATGAAATCAAATCAAGAAACAAACATATCGAACATAATTTCTTGATCACGATAGTATAATGCCCTTAGACTAGTGAAATGTTCGGACAGTCTTAATCTATAAGCGATATAATATTAATTAATATTAATTAAAGCTTGGGCAGTATTCGACTAAAACAGTTTGTGATGTTAATTCTCTGTAATCTCCATGATAGTTGCAGTCGTGGTTGTGAGCGACTGAAGATTTAATTCTCAAAATTTTACCATAAGACAGACATCTCGCTCTACATTTCGCTTTATTCTCATGTGTACAACTCCACAAACTTTTGTTTCCCGATCTGCTTTTTAATTTAAACACAAAGTTATTTATGATCAAGATGGGATGCTTTCGACCTCGTCCGAAATATATTGTTAAGAAACCTGAAATAAAAAGTTAATGTTAGTATATAATTTATATATTATTTATGTTCATTATCGTATTTTATCTTGAGCACCAAATTTTTTCAAGCTCGCATTATTATGTTTTAGTTTATTTATATTCGCTTCTTCTTACAATGTAACTCGTCCCTACACTGCAGTTCAACAATATAGTATTATGTATTGGTACTCAGCTACCAGCTACGACAACAAATATCTAAAAATTTTTAGATATATCCGCGATAATAAATTGTTATAGGAGATCATCGAGAAATCGGACCCCTTTAAATAAAACTTTAATAATTTTTTACAATAATCACTTTTCGATATGCTTCTTCTTATTTTTCTGTTTTGTATTTTTACCTTTCGCTTTTGGTGCTTTATTTTCTAACACGACATATTCTTTCTTCCTTATTTGCGAATTCCATTTAGGTATTTGCTCTCAGACCTTTCGAGAGGCTAATTGAACGATTATTGTGGTATAGCTAGCGTTACAGAATTTAGAAAGTTGAATGACTCCTTATCGTAAATACTAATTTTTACTTTTTCATATAATTTCCAAAATACAAAATAACAATAATTACACCAACAATTAACAATATTTTGTAAAATATAAATATTTACATAAATTAACCTATTTATCTCATTTATCATAATCATGTTGCAAGTTAAAAGAGGAACGACTTATAACAATTATATACACTAAAAACAATATAATTTATTCATGGAGTATTGTAAAAAATCAGACTTGCCAGCTATAGAATGCTGTACGATTTATTGGCGTACTTAGATATCAAATGAGTGACAATAAACAAGTTACCCAGTATCTAACTTAGTTAGATACACAAAAACTAGTGGACTTAAAATTATTTCCTCCCATCATAAAAACAATAATGGCATTTGGCGAATAAATCTCTAAATCACTGGTTATCAAAATTAAGCATTAGTAATGTACATTCAAGTAGTCAAGTACATTCAACCATGAGTCTTTTAGTAGGGTAACTGATATATTTTGACGTTTATTATTTAAAGTAAACAACTCTTAAATCTAACTAAAATAAAAGTGTTCCATTTTCGACTTTCATTGTTTGGATTGAAGAAATCTGCTAACCGAAGCCACACTTGCAGCCAACATCATTTGTGGAAACTTATAGTGTCGCTATTTTTTAATTAATTGTTTTTTAGTTGTAGTTTCAGTAATTTAAGAGATAAGTTCGATTATAGCGAACTATAAAAACATTAGATGGATTAGAAGTTGATGCATGAAGTATTTTCAGACATCCACATTCAATAGGAAAGTTACAACAGGACTAACAATGCAATTACAAATAACAGACGCAAATACATCTTGTATGACAACACTCGGTCACACATTTCAAAAATTATGAATAACAAGTTATACCCTACAGCACTCACCAGATATTACGCTTTCTGTTATTTGTTTCTTAACATTTGTTCAATCGCAGCATGGTTTGGGTGGTACGCGGTTTCGGAACTCTAAAAAAATGAGAAAATGAATCGATGATTGGTTTTCTGCCAAACCAACATCGTTCTTTCGACAAGGTATCATCACGTTGCCAGAAAGATGGCAAAAAGTTTTAGAAAATGATGGAAAATATTTTAAATAATAAATATTATACCAATTTTTCTCAATGAAGTAATTTTTAAAAGGAAAAATGATCAGAATGCATGCCAGTATCTGATATTTAATAAGAATATGTTACAATATTCTGTTCTATTAATATAATGTTATTATTACATAAAAGCGCAATTCAATTTGTATTTGCTCGATCCAGATAAATATTCAATACTAAAATAATAAATGGATATCCAGTAGCAAGTTTAACAAAAATTTATATGCATTACTTATAGTTTCACCATCAGATAACAAAATCTGAACTGTTTTTTATAATTCTTAAATCAAAACAGAATATAGAAAAATCCGGAATATTTCACCATTATAGACATTTACCATTTGCATGGATCATTAAGCATTGCTTGAACTGATTTAGCCGAACAATATAACACTATCGATAATGCTTTAGCAATTAATCTATTATCACTTATATGTGAGCATGGTTTGGGTAATATATACGCACTCACTTATCACTTCCAATATATAAAGACAATTAAATAGATATCAAACATATCAAGGTGAACTGTTTTCGCGGTCACTAGGCTCTTTGCAAATGATATAAGATAATTAAAAGATATCGATCGATATATCGATATCAAACTTTGAATATAGAAACATATTAAATGGATAAGACCTTTTTCGTCATTGGAATAGTAAAACTACAAAGTATATCAAACACTGAAGAGATTGAGCGACAGGAATAAATCTAAAAACGACAACAATCAAAAAGCAGGTGAAGCATTTGTATAGTCACACGATGAGTGTTTCGAACGATTAATGGAGTTCGTCATACATATCTATAATCATAACCCACCACAGGGTTTAGCAGTTTCTCAAATAATTAACGTTCCAGAAATTGTATTTCCTCATGAAGAGCCAACAATGGACAAATAGCGTGCGACAAAACATAATTTTAAATTGTGATAAGACTGCTGAAATCGACCAAGCAATTTCAACGGCGTACTGTCATCATGAAAAAGAAAAAGATAACTGTTCTATACTAAGCAATGTAGGAACTACCGACGTGTAATCCTTCTACAATAGATAGGAAGATGTTTATGAACATCATACAATTGAGGCTTCAATGAGCTCCGAAGGAGACAAACCGAGAAGAACAGGCGAGGTTTAGACCCAATCGAAGTTGTGTAGAAAAGATTATCGTGCTATGACAGCTAACTAATGGATTAACGTACTAGGTGTGGAAAACATGTCGTTGGCGTTTTTATTGATTCTCACTCTACTTTAGGCCACATACACTGATCCTTCCTTTGGGTAACTATGGAATCTGAATATCATCATTTCTACTGTCTTTTCACTGCTTTTAAACTTAGTCGCGTATGCAAACATACGAAACGTTTTTAAAAATAGACATAACTTCCTATATGATACTACAAACTACATGATCTATCTCATCTTCAGTTATGATAGCGTAATACTCGCTGATGAAGACGTTTAGGCTTCTAACACTCCTCAGGATGTAGTTCGCAGTGCCGAAGCATATGATTTAATGATTAACTATTAACAATTGACGGCTCGCCTGATATTGTAAATGTCAACAAGATCCAATTCGAGCACGTATTTAAGATTCAGCAAACAGGTCCAAAAAGGCGATCTGAAAAATAGGAGACTAAAATTGTCCGAGGTCAGAACAGTTGGCGAGATTTTGTCTCAGTTCGAGTTCTCTTGAGAATGTCATGCGGCACCAACGGCAGCATATAGTTGAGTTGACGGCGATATAAAGCTACATTGAAGGTTCATATCTGTTATAAAATAAACCAACTAGTCTCATTGTTTCACAATTCAGATAGTTTTAACATAGATGGCCGAATAGTTAGGTAATGAAAAAATATATCTAAAATAAAATATCTATATTACAATTCATCAATTATATTACAACATATTATTAAAATATTAAAATTCATAGCTGGATAATTTTCTGATGCGGCTTTCATTTGATGGATGATTGTGTTCTCTCGCTTTCCTCAAAATGCCCGTTTTCTCATTGATGGTAACCTTGCACGGACATTTCATGTCAGACTTCAAACCTACACAGGCCCAATACGTAATGCCATGAGACGTTTTCTTATTGGCGGTGAACACATAATTTTCATAAAGCATCTGTCGAAATCCTCGTTTGTTAATAAAATACTGAATTTCCTCTAAAATATAAAAACCATTTAGAAATATTTAGCAAACACAATATTCGGAAAAACAGTGACCAACTGGAGATACCAAACAAATCAATTAAAATGGCTAAATTAATAAAAACATACCAACACTTATTGAGATGTATTTTAATCACACAATAGGTTTCTCATTGGGAACATAAAATTTGGCTTAAGATATTAAAAATCTTATAACAAAAATTTTAAATGGGCAGCAGCCATGCGACTAACTGTGATACTGAATCACGTTAGTATATAAATCACTCTAAGTTAAGAGGTACTCGCTTGTTAAGAAAAGCGGGACGACATAAATGTTTCAATTTTAAAACTAACTCATTTATGTATACCTGCAAAGTAGCCAGTAAATTTATTAATTTTGCCTTATTTTATAAGAGATACTAAATACATGGCAGAGGCTAAATGTAGGAGATAGGATAATTTATAAACAGGACAGTGATTCTTAGTCGGTCTCGTATTTTAACTTTTGTAATTAAATTAAGTTTCCAATCTTAAGAAGTGATGGTAGCATTAGGTCTTTTAGATAGGTAGCATTGTCCAAAGCAGGAAGACTTATTCTTCGTTTGTTCCCTCCATAATTTTCTAGCTTTTCGTTGCTCTTGGGAGATAATCTGATTCACAGTCTTATAATAATTATTTTTCTTTTGATACTTTCCATGTTTTATAATTTTTTGTTATATGTATGTATCGGGGTTGACTTTAATGTTTTGGTACAGTATTTTTTTTCTGAATGCAATATTATAAAAAAGACAATAAAAAATAGACAAAAGACTGTAAAAGACATGTTACACTATAATCAAATATATGATTGACTTAGATAACGTTCTTCCCTGACAGCGAAGACACAATGGGGGAAATATTTTTTGATTAGAAGGTAGAAATGATGATAATAACAGTATTTACAATATGTAATTAACACAAATAAAACTAAATATACAAATAAAATCTTCACAAATCTAAAACAAAATAAAATAGAATAATCACAAAATAAAACTTACTACTAGAGGGATTACATACACTGATTCATAAAAGTACACGCAGAATGACGTTCTGAAATAACTAACCAGATGACTGCGCGGCTAGGCAGGGCCGAGAATAGTGTAAACTGAAAGTAATTTCAATCTTTTTTTTGTATGTCGTTTCGCGATGGAAAAATTTAACCCCATGAAATTAAAAACCAATAATTATGTTATAATAGTTATGTTTCAAACATATTTTACAATATTAAAGGAAGATCTGGGAACTCATTTAAACACTAGCAAAGATAGTAAGATGAAAATTATCATTATTTTTTTATGAAATACTTTCAATTAAGTACTAATTAAAATGCATATTTTAATAATTGAAAGTGCTGTAATTTTTTTACCGAATGAATATAAATTGGGAAACATTTGAAGATAAAAACTCAAATTTTATTAGAAAATTGTATAGCAAATCTTAACAAAAATAGTAAAAAAACACCATATTTCTATAGAGATTATATTGAAATATGGTTACATCAAGTCCATGCCCCATATTTACATATAGACATCATATTGAAACACTTTTAGGGAATGTTCATCTATCTCAAAGCAAAATCTTCATCTTCAAAGAAGTCACCAGCCAATACATCATTATTTTTAGAAAACAATAATTTATTTAGCTATGTCTTTTATTTAATATTTATCAAAATATATTCTATTTTCCCGGTTTGTTTTATTCCTCCACCTACAGAGTAGTAGTCATTAGCTCAGTAGGGTGCCATTAATGATTAATGTTATATGTTTTCACACTGTCATACCATACAGCAATAATGCTAAGTATCTCGGAATGACACTTGATGCAAAACTACGGTGGAAGGAACATGTCAAAAAGAAAAGAAAAGAACTTGAGTTAAAATATAGAAAAATGTATTGGCTAATTGGAAGAAAATCTCAATTAACTATACATAATAAATTACTTCTATATAAACAAATATTAAAACCTATATGGACATACGGAATACAATTATGGGGATGTTCCGCAAAAAGCAACATAAATCTAATACAAGTTTTCCAGAACAAAGTCCTAAGAAGCATCGTAGGTGCACCCAGATATTACCGGACCATTTATTTACATCGAGATCTTCAGATACCGACTGTCAATCAAGAAATTAAAAGAATTGCAAAGAGACATGAGGAGAGACTTCACTCTCATGTTAATTTCGAAGTATTACAACTCTTGGACAACACCAAAACCGGACGCAGACTCAAAAGGACCAAACCATTTGAACTTGTGTAGTGTGTTGTAGTGTAGTGCAGTGAGGTGCATTAGAAAAAATCTCAAAGTGTTAAAACAATTATTATTATGTTAGAGACTATGTAGGACTGATGAGTCCTATTAGATATATACCTAGATTTAAGCTATTATAAGGACAAATTGTAGGTTAGTCGGCAACGACTAGTAACAATGTATATAATTATAAAAAAAAAAAAAAAAAAAAAAAAAAATGTTATATGTTTTGTTGATTCCATTCAAGTAAATTCTTATTAGTAAATTTTATCTTTTCAAAGTATCGTCCTTCAATATTATTGCATCCTACAAAATCTCATGTAATTTCTTCTCTTATCTTAATTATCTTTCTTCAGCATTTGCTCAACAAACTACGGCAACACTTCGCCTATAAAAAATGAAATTGTTGTTAAAATATATCATGATTAAAGCAAATGTCTAATTTTGACGGGTTTTTGCATTTTTTGCTATTACTTTTATGGACAAATACCAGTAATGAATTGACTACTGAACTGACTGGGTTTTGGTTGACGTATTGTAAATTTACTAACCTAAAACGAATAAATGGTTAATTAGAACAAAATGTGCATTAAAGTTATAATTACCTTTAATATTATTTCTAATACAATTGTATATTATTTCTCTGATACATTTTGCAACGTTTTTATTTGAGCAAAAGGAATAATTTTCTTCTTTGCTTCATGTTATTATTTTGAAATCTGCAACTATATCGGGGTGAAATTTTGGCTTATGTTGACTGCTACTTGATGCCCTTGAAAATGTTTGGCTACAAATTTAACGGTTAATATTCCCGCTATAAACAAAATTAATATTGTTTGGATATTTTAACTTTATAAAAACTAACCTTACCTCCATACTTACCTTTGTTCTTCCATATTTAAAACCAATGTATGTTACAGTACTAAGAATAACACAACAATTTAATTAGTGTTATAAACTTATTAATACATCACGATTGTGCACATGCGCCAGTTCCAACATTCCCTTCAGTTTACCGTATTCTGTAAGGTCGTGATCCGCGTCAACGTACACAACAAGTTGCTTTTGAAGGAATACAAACATCAGGAGACGAGACGTAAAACATTAAAAATATGTAACGATTAACGAAGAAAAAAATGTATTTGTTATATTAGAATGATTTATTTATCCTATTTTTTTAAATGAATATTTTGTTATATTTCTGCCTGTTTAAAATTACTGATGCACAAAAAGAATTTGTAAAGAGACAAACCAAAATACTATTATGGCTAAATTGAATACATTAAAGTAATTAATTTAAGTACTTTAAAGATGGCCAGTTTTGAGCGATAATAGCGATTTAAAAAATATTTTTCTTATCGTTGATGTCTAAACTACCTATTAATTTAAAATGTCTGATATACGAAATTTATAATAGTTAAGGCATAAAATTCATTAAAATGTAGTTTTCTAAAATTTCAGTAAAAAGCAACTTTCCAAACAAATGTGTATAGATATGTTTGTATATACAAACATGTACCTTCTAATTTTACTACTCAATAAATCATTTAGAGAGGGTTCGTTGTTCAGAAACAATGATAAGATGAAACTAACGTCTATATTAAAATTTAGAATAAAACTAAGCAGTAATGTCTCCCGAAATAAATATATATTCCATTGCATAGCGTCATAGCGTCATGACGCTATGAAAAGCTTCATTTTTCAAAACTCTAAGACACTGTAAGTTATTTAAAGGACAAAATGAACCCTACCCTATTGATCCTTGTAGAATATTTAAAATAAAAATTAACAAGAATGTACATTATCACTCTAAATGATATAATTTGATCATATCACAAATCATGCGCTGGACGTTTAGTGTGTGTTAATATTCAAATTTCCAATAAATTGCAGCATTTTAGCTAAGGTCTTCCTGGTTTAACACTTACCTAATGCTGGTTTATACACTAACTACATAATATAAGGATCAAATTGTGTTTTGAAGCATTTTATTCAAATTACAGATTAATATATACTCATATCATATTTGATCTACCCTTATATAAAGAAATTAAACAAAACTATTTTATATACATTTTATTCGTTCTAAGAGCTACTCCAAAATAAAAGTAATAAAAAAGTATATGATATTAAATATGTTCATACAACATTCCAATGATATTTAACAAAAGCATTACACAAACTGCAGAAAATATAACTAGAATAATCCATAGTTTTCAAAAAATCATTTTACGTGAAAGTAAGTCCTTGAGTTTTTTAAGTAAAGTATTTTGAATCAATAAATCAGAATTGAAGTTATGCATTTGAAACTGACTAATATTAATCTAAGACTGAAAAAGAACAAAAAGTGCAGCTACACCATTATATATACATTAAAAAGTGGGGTTCCTTGTTTTTTTACAGTATTTTTGGATAAATTGGATGTAACGATTGCCTTCCGTAGCTCAAAAGAATAATGTGGATGACTCTGGGGACTTTTTCCTCATAATCCTATCGAATTTCTATGTTGATGTATTACTGTATACGATATTTGGATATACGGCCACATTCTATGAAAGATGAGCTGTGGGGTAAATGTAATATCCGACTGAGGAATTTTGGGGTAGACATTATTCAGAAAAGTACAAAAAATAGTAAAAAACTGGCAAACAAGATTCGAGAGACATGCACCTTGAAGATTCTGTTTGCCTTTGTTGGCCCCGTCATAAACCAAACCTGCATAAAATCTTAATAAAATTGTTCAACAATATTATGAGCCCACTTAAATTGCTTGACGAAATAAAGCAAATAAAAAGAAAATTATGTTGATAAAAAACATGTAAAATAACTTGTTTTATTTATTTTATTTTTATTTTTAAGGATATATTGAATGTTACTCGTAGTAAGGATTTGCTACAGTAAAAATGACAGACACTCATGAAAATTGTTGTAAGTATAAGACAAATATTGAGAAAGAACTAGCATCGAAATGTTCCAGAGCTTGTTTCAATTACTCCGCGTACATACATCAAACACAAAAATTAACATATTACAAAACTTAATAACATGTTGAATTTATAACCAATTTAAAGTTCTTTTGTTAAACTGCATCATGGTACGGCATGATTATATTATTATTAATTACACTTTTACATATATTTACAGCAAGTATTCATACAAAAATTGAGATGTTCTCTATGGACACATGTTGTTATCATTACTGAAAACTGTATATAAGGATCTATTTTACTTTCTTAAAAGATACTTGTTGGGGTACAGCTTGTTCTAAAGCTACGTTATCATGATGATGATTATGGGTGTAGTATATGTATACCACTTTTCCGGAAGTGAATAGTGCAGCTTTACATCCTCCCTTTGTTCTGGGGAAATGGTTGCAGCGCCATCTAGTTTTATTATTGTATTTCTTGTGGATAACAAACTCATAGCAGTTTAGAACAATCTTCGGGTTTTTCAATCCTGGTATAATATGAATCAAACCTGAAATATAAATGTTTATATAATCAAATCAATAATCAAAAAAAAACAACAAATACAAATCGATATATAGGTAAAGCTAAAAGAAAACATAAGAGTTTTTTTAAAGGTTTTTATTTTTAAAGTTTCAATTCACCATTTTTCTCAAATACTAACAAAAACGCTTATTTAACATTGTCATTATTATTATCTAGGCAAAGATGATTTTATATCAATTAAAATGCAATAAAAACGATTCGAAACAATCGAAATCAAATATATATACATACATACATACATACATATTACATGTATATATATATATATATATATATATATATATATATATATATATATATATATATATATATATATAAACCGTTCAATATTATTTGCACAGAAAAGTTACACCATTGTAATTGAATCGAATCTAACACTACAGTAACTATATTAATAGGAAAGTAACATTTAATTAATAAGTGTAACATTTAATTTAATTTAATTTTCATGTGCCATTTGGTAAATACGTACAAGAAGATGAAAACGATGGATTGAATGTTCAAACACAAGTTGCAAAATCTGTGAAACTATGCATGGAAACCAAACCATATCCGCAATTTATCACCAAATATCGATAATAATTGGTCTAACTTAGCAATACTTCGATTTTATTAACATATCTGAATATTGGTTTAACCAAGACCGAAAATCAGGCGATTTGAAATCTATTTATCCTTTAACAAATCATCCAGTGCCGAAATATAAGCAAGCTAATTCAAAACGCTAGAACAAAACGGTTAAACAGAATATTCAATTGTATATACTTTTATTCTCCGCTTTCTCTTACAATAATAATTAATATATAATTTCATTATTTTAATTACTACATAAATATCATTGCCACTTTTCTGAAAAAAATGTAAAACTAACTATTTACTGGACTGAAGGAAAACTATTTACTAATTTCTAATATCAATATGGCTTAAATTCATATAATTACACACAATCATTTTAAAATATCAACCGAATTGTTCTTAATAATCATAATTTCTTACAACAGTTCGCTATTGTGATACCGAACAATTTTCAGTCTCTGAGGTAAAAGCGTCTCATACTTCTTCTTATCGATAACTGTCTGAGAGTGATTGTGTTCACCTATAACAGCGACAACATTTCCTGAAGTAGAGAGACTGCCCTTGCATTTTGTCTTATAGTAATACAAACAACGCCACTTGGTTCTTTCTTTGCCATGAAAGAGCAAACAATACTCATGATTATCCAACACAATTTTTGGGTATTTACGTCCCCTGCTCACATATACAATACCTAAAAAATAATATGTAGTACAGTATAACTAACATCAAAATCATGTTGCATTATTTTTTAGATATGATAAACAGATAAAGTCTTCAAAAGCTGTCCTGATTATATACATATTATATATAAAAAAGTTCCTGGATTTCAGCTTATTACCAAGAAGCTGCCTATTCTAACTTGAGGAAAATATATTGTTATTACAAACAAGTTTCAAAAAAATTACTGATATTTTATTATGGTTTGCTACCATAATGTCTAACTAATCTCGATCGAACCAGTGTTCGTTCGCTGTTAAATGAACACTTGGACCATATATCAATCGGTCTTACTAAAACTGCCACTTAAAAATACCGCATTAAAGGCATTCGGATATTTTTGCTGCTTCTAATCAGGAACATCGTTTAGACATTTATTTTTAAAGTGTCTCATTTGTTTACACTTATAACACTTAATGTCATTCAAACTCTTTTTTTGATTCATTGTATTTCCACTTTTCTGTCTATTTTTATTACGATGGCAATACTTGGACGCAAATGCGCTGCCAGTGATGCCAACATGTTCCTCCATCTGTAATAGCTTGGTTTTAATCGCATCCGTAGAAATTGTTATTCCTGAGTGCTCAATCGCCATTATCATCGGTGAAAATTTCTCAGGTAAGCCAGCTAATAGCAAGAATCCATTTATCGTATATGTTAAAGCCTATACCTCGTAGCGTTTGTCCTGTTTCTACTACTTGGTTAACATAAAAACTTGCGGAAATCAAACTTCGTAACAGTCCAATTTTTCTAGTAAAACCAGAATCATCAAACAACGATTTCAGTTTCTTCCACAGATCTACTGTAGTTGCTGATTATCTTACATGCACGTATAATGAAGCATCAATCGTGGGAATTATTTTTGCCTTGGCGTTATCTGCCTTTACAACTTTCGATATACACTTTGAAAGTCCTTCAAACACCAGAAAGTTTTCAATCGCAAACGCCCAATCCGAATAATTTTCACTACCCTTCAATTTCGGAACATTCACAATAAAATTTGCGGCCATACTTGCGCTAATCAGAAAAATACTATCAACCGTTTTCACAATCGCGGGAGTGGGCTCATCACCAGATAAAATAAAACGACTCGGTCGAATTTTCAGGTACGCAAAACCAGGTGTTATTATATTTTAGGCTCATCTTAACATCTCCAGCTCATAGATAATGATCGCTTGGTCAAAAGATTAAAGAGAGTAAAACCATTAGATCAAACGGTTCAGTGAAGTTATTAGTAAGACTCAGTGCACATTAAAAACATTAAGATAGATGTGATACCGAAAGTGTCTACCGTAGAATAAGTATTTTGTAGTTTTAAAACTATAGAAAATCAGAATAAAAACATATAGCTTATTTGTGTTAATATACTAGGTTGCTATAATGTGAGTTAAAATTCCACTATATGGTTTTTTTGTAGGTGCATTCCGTAATGTCGATGTAATGTCGTAGTGGATGATCCGATAGTTGATAAAACCGTATTCGGACATATTTTACACTTAGCTGATAGACGATCTGTTGATATCATATAATAACGCCATATCGATTTTGGATCATCGTTCTTTGTTGGATGTAATATATAGACAGAATCTGCCATCTTACGTTTCCTATTTTTCTTAAGCTTAGAGTAGCCTAAAAATTAAAATTGCTATTAAATATGGATTGACACGACAACTTATGGTTTGTAAATATATATTTGACAGAACAAAATTAAGTTTTGGTTATGGTTTTATAAAAGATGAAATATTAGAATGGTGCATAGTTACTTCTATAGACAAATAGATGATACTCCGAACTTTCTGAACATCCTATTATATAACCATAAGAATTTTAGGTTCGTACTGTATCTAAGGGGAATGTTAAAATGTCAGAGTGTCCTATTTATCAAATATTTATAACTTTAGCGAAATTTTTGTAACAACCTAACCAACCAAACCATAAAAACTTTAAGCCCACAAAGTTATCTTTGAATTGTTTAATATCTTTTGTTTCTTGTTGTCTCGCTTTTGGGTTAGTTGCCACCGTATATATATACAATACCAATGTCTATCCAATAAACAGCCAATGAACGTCGTAAAAAGTTATGACATCAGCATATCGCAATTTTGCGCTGTTAACTTAGAATTTTAGTTTGCAACATTTGCTGGCATATTTTAAATAAACAATTTATTAGTTTATTTGCTTAATTATTAAAACGTTTGCTACGGCTTTTTGTAAAGTTATTTTTTGACATTCTTTGTCATTTAAAAAGTATGTCTTTAAGCGACAATTAACATTTCAGCGTTTTAACAAATTACGAATATGGAGGGTCACAGGTCAGTTTAGTGTTCGTTATTAAAAAATGGATAAATTAATTAAATAACTGACATTTTTGAGTGAAAGTAAATTAATATGTACAGATATGCTCAGCAACAAGAGAAAGAAACTGACAAATGCAAAAAATTCACTCTGACATTGCTGCACAACCAAAATAGATGACAAAAAGGATCATGTGCCCTATGTGTCCTCAACTTAATGATTTCAGAATCTATACTGAATTTCGGCAGTATCTTTGTCAGATCCATAATATAGTTGTTAAACAATCTAATCTATATTTTAAGAATTTGGAAAACTTTAAAAGTTAGAAGTCACAGAACCATGAAGAAAAAAGATATCATTGTCTAAAGAATTCTTCAAAAAAACAATGTTAGAAATTTAGTATATAGCGGTATAAGGAGTAATTGCCAAGGTAGTAATTTCCATTAAAGTATCGATGTGATTAAAATCTTACGAATGAATTTTAGAGAGTGTTAATAAGGGTACGATAAGGTAAGAAAAGTTATGGGAAATAAATGAATTGGTGGAATCTGTCTATATTAATAAATACATATTTTATATATAAGTTTAACCCTTTAAGAGATTTTTTTAAAATTTGCATTATTTTCGGAGTCACATAGTCTGTCAAATAAAACAACTAATGCACGTCGTATATGACACTGAAAAGTGGCTATCACAAGTTGTAAAAATGTAACATTATTTTTAAACTTGGAGCAGCACTTATTTTATACTAGTTAAAAAAAGACAGAATGCTGTCTGATGCGTTGGAAAATGTAACCGACAAAACAGTGTATAAAACTCGATTTAGCTTGGCAGTGGTTGCCAAATGTCTGCAAAATTCTTCAAAACATTCATAATAATTCGATGTTATAAACCGGCAAACGTTATAAATCAAAAGTCAAATTTGATACGGCAGCATTGCCATGCGTTGACGCTACCTTGTTTTAGTGACGTGACTTATAGTGTAAAAACAAAAAACGGGTTTTTTCGAATCTACTTTTTTCGAGACTGTTGACATATCTTAAATTTTACTAAACAGAGAACTTTATACTTTAAACTAGAAATTTTGTGTCAATCAGAATTCCTTTCATCATGTTCAAAAAAGCAATGATTTTTTCACCTTTTTTTGAAATTTCCGCGTCAATAGTAACCATTATATTGGATATATCGAAATATATCTCCAAAAATAATTTTAGTTGTGAAGCCCTTTATATTATATTTCCTTAAATAAGTGTCGAGTTAGTTACGAGACGATTTAGATGAAGTGTTACTAAAAAAATTATCTCGAAAATTTTTTAAAATCTTCTTAGCTCCTTTTCTTATTAAATGACTAATTATATGTTATAATGGAAAAAGTCTATGAAGTTAATTGCTTTTTCAAATATAAACCGATTAGACTAATTTTATCCTTTAATTAGTTAAAATAATTTTATTATATCTATTATAATGTTAACTTTATTTTTTTGATTAGTTTTTCTTTAAAATAATAAATCATAAACATGCAACTAGAAAATGGAGAAATGTCCAATAAATACGGTGGATGTTATAAATCTGTCTATCTAAATAGATTTTCGCGGATTTTACAAAATATGACCGGAAATCATGCGCAAAAATGTTGTAAAATCACTTAATCGCTTTTTTTGCCTCTGCAAGGCCAGATACATCTAATTTCTTGATTTTACCATCCTTCTTTATAAAAACAATATAATTTAAAAAAGAACACTAATTTCTATGAAATTATTTATTTTTGTTATCAAAAATTAGAACATAATTTTAAAATAAAATTTTAATTGTAATAAAAATAATATATAGTTAAAAATAACTACCTTCATTTCATAGGTTTTTGACACTACACTTCTCGATGTAATTGTAAACTATACCCAAATTACCGAGGGGTTTGTGATTCAGAATAACGAATAACCTTAAATTGTCTGGGAAGCCATCTACCACATGAATCGATAGCAGTTGGCGGCAAATGATTGTGTTCTCTAACCATGTTTATCACACAACCAGAGGTATAAAGAACGGCTTTACATTTGTTAGAATTCACGTTGGTGCAACGCCAACGAGTCTTCGAAGAATCAGTTTGACGCACCATGTTATAAACATAATTGTCAATTACTATTTTCGGATGTTTTCCGCGATTGCCTTTACCTAACATCACTGTTTTCCAGACACCTAAAATGATAATTTAAAATTAAAATCACATTACATGTTCTAGATTGTTAAGAATAAAAGTAGTAAAATTACATAAAAGTAAAATTCGATATTTATTTATTCGCGCCACCATAGCATTCTTCATTAACAGCGAATTATGTGTTATTAAATGATAATAACTTGTTATATTATAATAAAGTATTTTATGTATATATATATATTTTATAAAGTAACAAACTCCAGTACCACCACTATAATATATAATACTATATATATTAGATGCTTACAGGTGTTCTGATCATATCTGAAAATTAAAAAGGCCTTTATTAGGAAAATTAGTACAATACATTAATGTATGTATTTTACATACATATAGTGCAATGCATTTTATTCAAAGTATTGCCCTTCAATAGCCGCTACTGTTTCCCATCTTTTAGACAATTTACGGATTCCATCTCGAAATAACATAACGATGCATCTTTTAAGGATATCCGCGAATCTACCCATTTTTGGTAACTTCATAAAAAGTGAAATGCTGCTCAGACAAATCACATATGTCCAAACAGTAGTAATCAGAAGTAACAAGGCCGAAGAATGCGGTGGGTGGGCAGTAAATGGTAGCACTTTCCCTTTTAATGTTTCCAGGTATGGAATACATTCAATGCTGAAGAAAAATATTGTTGTATTTTTGTTCATGTTCCGGCCGTTTATCGCACAGTGCTCGACTCAAACGCTTCAATCGTAGTCGATAGTGATCCACATTCATGGTTTCATTAAGTTTTAGTAGCCTATAGTATACCACACTAAGCTAATCCCAAGACTCCAAAAAAATATCCAAGCTTTTAGACCATTCTCATGTTTTGGGAGCGATTGGAAATTGTTTCTTCTGTTAGTCCCAATGATTCTGCATACTCTTTTTGCCTTTTACATGGATCATCATCGAATAATGAATTCATTTCCTCGTCTTAATTTTTTTTTTGCTGTCCAGAATCTTTTAGGTAACAAAATTACCACTTTTCAAACATCGAAACTAGTATTCACATATTCAAATCGATGGAGCATGGTTGCCATAAGATTCACACAGCATTCAATAACGTTCAGCCGTTTTTTCTTCAAACTGAAGTAAAAACGAAATACTTCCCAAAAATGCTATTTACTCGATAAAGATGCAGACATTTTAAACACACTGACACATTTATTTGTTCCCATTTCGAACAAATAACACATACTGCAAAGTGAAGCCTGTCAGAGTCGCTTCAACATGAAGTTGGTTACAAATAAACCCGATGTACAATAGGTCTTACAATGGCATATAACAAGCAGCATCAGCTAAATTTCATTACTGTGTTGGATAGACTCCGGCAACAAATTTCTTCAAGAACAAAGAACAAGTGATAAGCGTGTGTATATACTGAATACATCAATTAGTTAAAACCAATAAAACCTAACGAATTATCGGATTTAACAATTAGGTTGGAGTGATAAGCAGTTGTTTGCATTGATAATTCGCATTATCACCAATAGATAGAGTTCATCAAAATAAATGCAAGCACCTAATATATCCAGTCATATGTAGATATCACAGCAGATATATGACTTAATATTTATATTTCATAGTTAAAAAATATCCAAAAAGAAACCTAATTTTATAGTAAAAACATTTCAACTTTAACTCAGATTTAACATATATGTCTAGGTTTGCCCAGATAATTTCGAACTGAATTTCGATTGCTTATGTTACAATATTTATTCACAACAGTTTGTTAACAAATTGCTAATAAAGTATTTTATGTCTAGCGTCAAATTTTCAAAAACTATTAAAAATAATATCTGAGGGTAAATTGTTTCTGTATCATACTAGGGAAAAATTTGGATTCCGCCGTAGTTGCATGGTTGTGTCGGCGGATAACGTCAACAACTGATCCATACGTATATAAAATGGCGTTACATTTGCTCTTGTTACAATTTATACATCTCCAACGGGTCCTAATACCGTGATTTCGATGCATACAATATACGTGATTATTTACGATACTTTTGGGATGTCGGCCTTTCGGTCCAAGTCCTAGATATATCGGATATGTACCTAAAATATAATAAATATTAAATAACTATATCAAATTGATTGATGTATTTTTGTATTGATGTTCAAACGCTTTACCATTTCGAAAATATATATATCATGATCAATATGAATTCCTTAATTTGTAATATGTATTGTAACAAGCTCATTAAACGAATCCTGGAATGCGCTCAGCAACTTTCAGATTCACCGAGTCCGACATTCCAATGAAGCTATTTTGGAATACCTAATCAAAATCCGGACAAACGTAAAACAAATTGACCCAATTACTTTAATAATTTAATAATGCTGACCAAATTGCTGGGTTTCTGCCGCCGAAGGGCCTTTATTCTTCTATTTTCATGGTAATTTATTCGTATTTCTGCTCCATATTTCGCAGAATTATAGCTAGAGGGAACCTAGATATAATTATCTATGTTCGCCTTATTTACTTTCCTCTTATTTACTTCTGGTATATATTAACCATGACTTTAACTTATTTAACTTTAACTTAATGCTCCCAGTGACCTTGAAAAACTTAAAGCGCATAAACAAATAAAACCAACTATTACTCCCGTTTCTCATGTAAATTAAATAAGTAATATTTTTTCACATATGTTTTAACATTTCGCCACTACTGATCGGTCGTTTGAAATGTGATACGTCTAACGATAGTTCGAATATATACAGATCAAAATGGGCACAGTAGTTGAAAACCTCTTGTTGAAAATTAATTTATGAATTATTATGACAAATAGTAAGAAAATCCAACAAAGACAATCTCTTGTCTCCCTCATCTTTCGTTCTGGTAATTTTAATTTGAAATATAGGTCTGATATCCGATCATCCAAGCAAATTAGCAGTACTTTTAGCATATTGGTTTGGACATTAACCACAAAAATGTTTTCAATAAAAGAAGCTCACGTACATTTTCCATGACTTTTTCCACGCGAAACGTGGGATAAAATACATAAATTTTGAACTTATACTTTCAACAATTTAAATTTAATATTATGTCACTATAAATATTTAGATCATCTTTTTACAGATTTCGTTTTCCATATAAACGTTTATACATATTATGCTTATATTAATACTTTAAATATTATTATTAAGTCAATTGTAAACTGCCAATAAACTTATTGCAATAACTAATATAGTAGTAATCACTATTGACACGCTGATGATAATACAAATAATACAAACGCATTCGTCAACTGTTGCTCTGATAAACAAAACTCACAACAATTATATATGTTGTCATACTATAATTTATAAAATGGCAGAAACCAATATTTTAGTTTTTTTTTTGTTTGATTGGCGCAGTGGTAAAGGCGACAGGACGGTCATCCTACTGTTGCGATAGTTGCGGGTTCGAATCCTGCTGGGGCATGGTCGTAAATTTATGTTTGTGATTATCTTGGGCAGGAATGCAAAGTCCGACAAGTAAAATTATCCCAGTCATGCCAGTAACCAGGCTGTGTAAGACAGGATGTCTTCTGGGCTGATTTCTAAGTTGGTCACTCGCCAGGTAGGCTTAATGCCGAGGACCGTGGTTCGGAGCCCACGTTAAATAGTAGGTCCAGTCCAGATAAATCCACAGTTGGTAAAAGGAGACCCTAAAATATATAAAAATGGAATTTGATTTTTAGTGAATTTGTCTATCTTGATGAAATTTGGATATTTCTGGTTCATTGTAGCGCTTTTGGCAAGACAGTGACAAAAAAAGTGTAAAGGCAACAAAAATTGATGGAAAAAGGTAAAAGTTACAATAGCATTCGATTACGTTTTATTTCTCATAGTATTTATTAATAATTAATTGCAGATATCTTGGTATTCATGTAGGGAGTAAGAATTGTTTTATTCCTGGTACAGAATTAGTGTTTTCCTCCAAATCTAAGGGCAACTACCATGGAGAAATGAACCATAAAATGTTTTTGTTATGGTTTGAAAATCAATTCTTAAAAACCTGGAGGAACCATCAGTTATTATTTCGAACTCGATAAGAGGAAGTAATTGATAAATGGTGGATCGTGAACATGTTTTAGACAGATTGGAAATTAACAGTTTAGTGACTGTCTTGGACACTAAACTAGACAGAGACAGAGTGATGAGATTGGAAACAACTAAATCGATGCGCATAATTAATAGAATATAACTGTAGAAAATGGAATTGTAGGGCCAGAAATATTTGTGTGCACAGGTATGATTGTAATTTTTCATAATTAAACATGAGCATTAGGTTAGAATGTATGAGTTTAATGTCAAGAACCGTATTTCGGAGCCCACGTTCAACAGTAGGTCCAGTCCAGATAAACCCTCATTGGTAAGAAAGAAACTTTATTTTACTTTACTTACTTTTTTCACTTTTAATTTTATAGATTCCAAATGACCCTCGACATGTATGTCTATCTTTTGACGGTCTGCATTATTTTTGTTTGAGGATGTTCGATATTAGTAAATAAATATTCAGCTATATATTGAGAAATGGCCACTGGTTGATAGAACAGTTAGTTGGTACGATATTCAAAATAATCTTTCTCTTACTAGTAACTTACTTTACCTAGTACTTTACTGAGTTTGAAACAAGCACAATTTAACGATATTACATTGTGGTAACGTTATGCGTTTGAATGTATTCTGATCATTTTATACTTTAAAAGGCATTTATTGAGAAAAATTTGTATAATGTATATTAATCAAAATATTTCAAACTTTCCCATCCGAATATGGTGATACAGTACCGAAATACCGATGTTGTTTTGACATAGAATGCACTATGTATAGTAATAATAAGCACTAAAAATAGAAAGCGCTATGTCTGGTCTATATTGTAGGTGCGATAAAAATTCATATTCAAGCTGCAAAAGCGTAACCTTTGCAATTCTTTCAACTTGTTGCTGAATGTTGTCATGCAAGAGGATAACTTTGTCTCTATTACTCGCTGTTGCTGATTATTTTTTGCAAGATCTTTGATCAATTGAGGTCGATAGATATCTGCAGTCTCATTGTGTTTTAGCAGCTATTAATAATTTACACAAGATTTTATGGCCTTTGGTGTCAATGTGCATGGCTCTCCTGGACTAACCTATAGCGTTTTGCACTTAATATTGTTAGAGTAGATCAAATTTAACATAATACTACGTTAATTTATACTTTTCATTCATTTAACTCTTCTTTTCGGCCTTACAAGCAACGAAATCACGATGTTGATATGACACTTTCAGTCAATTCGTGTAGTAATTAACGTGTAGTGTAGTAATAAAATGTTTCCATTTTCTCTCCTTCATCAACTGCTAATTGTGTGAAAGTTCTTTAAGAGTTTGCGTTCGGTTATTGGTTCAATAGTATTGTACTTCATTGTCTTATACATTTTTTGGTTTTTTGTTATTGACATTAAAATCGCCATTTTTAAAGCGTTGAATCCAAAACTTTACGGGATTGTGATAAGACGCAGGAGCATCACCATAAGCTTCTAAAAGCGTTTGACGGAATTCGACAACATATTTCTACATATCAAAAAACAAAATTAATCTATGCGAAAAATTAAATTTTATGCGTACCAGGATTAAAGTTTTTATAAACTGAATTACTCAATCAAACTAAATGGAAAAGTATTATTTAATAATAAAAATGATTTAGGAAAACGCCTAGCAAGATAAGCATATCAGCAGTTTTCAGCACATTGGTATGGAACTAGATATTATCCACAAAGAATAAAACAAGCTCTCCCTAGATTCTCCATGACTTGGGCGCCAAAAGTTCTAAAATGTGATCTAATACATCAAAACAATCCGTAAATAAATTCCAAACATAAAATTAAATAAAAATCAAAGCACTGAAGTAGGCTTAATGAAATTAAAAATTTGTGATAAAATATGATTTGTGAGCTTATACTTCCATCAATTTTACCTACTTATTCTAGATTAAAAAACGACATATTCTATACATATTATATTACTATAAATATTTATTACATATTTCGCATTTCGCATAAACGTTTATAAACAATTATAAACAACCAGTGAATTTATTGCAATTACTAATATATTAGTAAATTGTTGACACACTTCTGATAAAACGAATTAAACTCAAAACAATTAATTTAATGTTGTCATATTAAGTAACTTATAAAATATGAGTGAGAAATCTTTGAACTATTTAAGTCTTTTTTTCAAAATTATGCCTATTTTTCGTATAAATACACGCTTTGATATATATTACTGCATTTATTTATTTATTGCAAAAATATTTTATATTTTCTGTATATTTTCATGAAAACTTATAATACAATAAAGTTGATTAAAATATATATTGATTTAGACAGTTTATAAATTATTTGTAAAAATACAAAATATACAGTAAAATGTAATTTAAAAAAATAGTTATGACAATAGAATAAAATAAGTATTTTAAATTTACCATAAATAATTATGTTTCAACAATAACTCCAATATTGTTGTTTTTCTTTAAAATCGATACTTTATAGGGATAAATAAAAGCCTAAAGTTATGCGTATATCTTTGGTTATAAAAAAAATAAATAAAAATAACACTTACAAAATAGATAAATAAAAAAATTATTCAATAATATCATCGCTCATCACTTTTAATTTTATAGGTTCCGAATGACCCTCGACATGTATGTCTATCTCTTGACGGCCTGAATTCTTTTTGGACCTAGGAGTAGATTGCTTTCTAGTATGCTTGGCAGATTTAGTATAATACTGGATCACTCTGAAACGTTTAGCGATCATTTTACGAACATCCCACTTATCTGCATTATCCTCGTGATTGTGACGGTACAACTGCTTGATAATGGTGTTGTCTTGCAGGGTGGAATATATAACTGACTTGCATTTAGTTCTGAACACGTGACTACAACGCCATCTGATAGTGATGCCTTTTTTAGTAGATTGTGCTCGATGACGAGTATAGTAATTATTATCGACAATAAACTTGGGATGATTACCAGGCTTGGGTTTCTCAATATATATCGTCTTCCACGTCTCTACAATATCGTTTTCATATTATTTATGTTTTTCATATAAAAATATAATTGGTAAGTGTAATAAATAACAACCCATTTAATCAAATTTTAATATTAATAAAAATAAATAAATGGAAGCAAAATAAATAAATTTATAAAGTAACACTAAACAAAAAAATTTAATTTTATTGAACAATATTTCTTATGTATCTTAAACGTGCGTAATAAATATTCTTAACCTTGTGAATTGATTTGATAGGTCAAAATTGGACTGCTGTACAATCATGTAAATTACGAGGGGGGTTGGGAATTATTAACTTAATAATAAATAATAAATTAGCAAAATAACATGATCGCCAGTAGATGCAAACACCCCGGATGAAAACCACTATACTTTTTACTATTTTTATAATAAATATTCCTATTCCTCTCGAATTTTCTTTAATGACTTTTAATTCTTTACCTATAAACGGAAGTTTTGTTTGCAAGAACAGGAAAAACTCATACGAGCTATATTAGGTGAATATTGTGTTTTGTCGATAAAATATCTTAAATTGTTAGCTTCAAACTCTGTCATGTAAAGGTTAAGCTAAAATTATTGAGGGCACATGGGAAGCAAGAACCATTTTCAGAGGTCACCACAAATACTATTGAAATAAAACTTAATAATGTTTTCTCTTTCGGTTAAAAAGAGGTAAAGGTAAGTACAAAGTTATTAAGTGTCATTGTACTTTCAGCTTAATACTGACGAGTTATCATATTTGAAAAAATCGTGTATTACTATGATGCTTATAACGATGATTATCTTTCCTAGAACTTTAGTGAAGACAATATATACAAATTGACACGTTTGGAACCACCACAACATACTGCATAAACATATGGTTAACAATAACAGTAAAGATTTATAACTATTTAACGATACCAAATTGTAAAATTATTATATTCTCTTATGTATTGTGATCATTCCTTTACTTTGAAAAGGCATTTACTGAGAAAAACTGGTAAAAGCGTATATAAATCAAAATATTGTGATACCTAATTGTCTTGTAATTCATTGTCTTTACTGTAAAATTTTGGTTATATGTCATAGATATTTCATTAGAGACTTGGTATATAAGAAACAGCATCGCCATTTCCAAAGGTATCTGAGTGGATTAGGAAACAGATTTATTCATATCCAACCACAACAAATCAATCAATTAAGAAAATGTAATTATGAGCGTTGCACGATTAGAATGTAAACTGATTAACTCAATAAAACTAAATAGAATCTAATCACAAATAAGGATAAATAACTTAACTGATGATAATAATAGGTGCTATAAACAAAGCGTTTAGGAGATCGAACTCAATTTTGGTACATTAATTTTAAACAATGATAAAATCTTATATAAGCTAGTAATTTGGATTTGCCGGTATGTTTTTTAATATAATATGATAAATATAATTACAAAAATCATTAAATAATTAACACACTGTATAACTTAATTCTTTATTTAAACTGTTTCTACTTCAACAAATATTTAAGAGTACACTTAAATTAATAAGTAAATAATGGTTGAATAGTCATATTATTAGGTGTACAAATAAGAATTTTACTTTCAATATAAAATTCACTAGTTAAAGAATTTAAAATTGTCCTATTTAAAGTGTTAATTTGTTATATGGGTCGTCTGTCAACGTTTAGACATTTCACATATTTTTTGGTTTTTTAAACTTGAGTCTAGTAAATATCATTTGCGGTGAACTTTTTTAATACGAAGATGTGGAATTGAAAATTTGTAATCAAATCGAACAATATGGAGATAGATATAAATTTAAACTGATTAATTTGAGTCAATACACAATATCGTTATGAAAGTAAAAATGAAATAAAGCGATCTGGCAACATGGCACTGTTAGGTAACGACTTGCAAAAGCTCTACCCCACCGAGCATCTTCACCAGACCAGATTATTCATTCCAATGTAAGAGATTTACTCCTTTGTCTATATTCCAGCTTTTTCTAATTTCGGATAATCCTAGCTGGCATTTGTGTGAAAATTGTGACAGACCAAATGTGTCGTTTATGAGAATGATAGTTACGTGGTATTTTAATATTAATTTTATATTTACTTTATTTTTCAGTTAAAGTGTTGATATTTATTTGTTAATGTAATACAGAAAATTAGCAGCAAATAATGCGAAAATAAGTACGTAGAGTCTAATTTGTAAATTGCTATCAAAAAAATCTATATTTATATTAAATAACATGAAAATAATAATATTTATGTACGTTTGTACTTATGTTTGAATGTTTGATTATGCAGATAGTTGGAAAAATTAGCAAATAATAAAAGCTGTCTAAATGAAGAGGATGAAATGTTTATTACGCATTTTTAACATAGTGTAAATGCAAGAGAGATAATAAAAAATACGTGAAATAAATTGATCTCGTTCTGGTTGAAAGAAAAAGAAAAAGAAAGGTTGGAAAAGAAACTGAAAATCTTACTTGTACGCCTAATATATTGAAAACAAATTGTCAGGAATTATAAATTAAAATACGGTGGTACCAGAAAATTCTTAAGAAAATTAAATTTGATTCGTAAGTGATAATAAAACTATTTGTCTGGTAATAATTTAACTATAAGTAACTTAAATATATATGCAAATATCAAGAAGTGATTTTAATATAATACTATTAGAGTATTTATTACTCAGAGAAAATACAGATTTATTTATCGTATTTTTCTCGTAATGTTAACAAACTGCCTATGAAGTTTGGACTTGTCAACAAAAGGAGGGTCGTGATTATGACCATGGACTATCTCAACCGTTTTCCCAAAAGTAAATAATGTAGCTCCACATTTTTTATTGGTATTAACACAACGCCATCGAGTTTTCTCCAACAGTCGACTGTGAACAATATAGCAATATTCGTCCACCAACATTTTAGGATGTTTACGGCCTTCCATGAAATAAATAACCTCTAAAACATATTACACATATTAGAAATTAAAACACGCATGACATTTATAAAATACACATAAAAATTAATAATACGTTAACGTATAAAATTAAAAATAATATTAAAAATATATTGTTACTATGTAAAATCGACTAGATACTAACATACGATGAATATACAGATTCTATTTACATAAATAGTGAAAGTATTGTAAAATGTGTATCAAAGTAAAGGATGAGAGCTTTTTTTATTTTAAATTTTTGATTGAGAAAGAGCAAATGAAACCAGTATTAAGTGATGGATTGATATTTCATCCATTGTCACATATCGATGCAAAAATTCAGTTTTCTTAAGTTTAAACATGACCAAACACTGCTATATATTCTTGTTTTTGGTCAACAGTGAGTAAACGCGACACCCACTTTGAACAGGCCTGTCTCGTAGTCAAATGCTCATGCAATATTTATCTTTGATATTTCTCTTGTGATATACATTATTAGCTAATTCATACAACCTCACATCTCGATCATTTAAAACGATTTTGTTGAAGTTTTTTGGTGTCACCACCTCACTTGGACGTCCACTGCGTTCTGCATCATCGGCGTCTCTACGACCACATTCCAAGCCAGTAAACTAACTTTTTATTGTATTGTTTCTTATAGAGCGGAATCCTTATAACACTTTTCAAGTCAGTGCTTCGCTTCAACGGTATTTTTTCCCATCAAGAAGCAATGTAAAATTAAAACACGAAATTATTTTCGATCCATTGTTTTGAAAATGTAGTGTCACTCGTAGCACGATAACCCACAAACTTATGAGTAGAATATCATAAAATTTTATCAGCTTTCTTTTGAAGGTTCGTACTAACTGAAAAAAAAAACGGTGAATGCAATAAAACTAGCGCCATCTATGTCGTAGGCACGGGATTTTCAGCCAATATGTTAGATAATATGTACTACTTCATTAATATTTACCAATATTCTAGTATAAATAATAAAAAATTATTTAAGAATACAGGGTATGGAATTCTCTATACCTCCTTCAAATATATATCCAATCTCTTTCTTTTATTGCATGTCTAATCCTCTTGGACATGCAACTATAAATACAATAAAATTGGGGATGATATAAAAACACGGTGCATTGAGGAGATGCACCTATTACGTTAGATACGTACAAGTGAGCAATAACCTATCTAGATCAGAATATACAATATTAAACGATACTTATTCCATTGCTGAGACCGTGAATATGCAGACAGTATGTACGTCCAGACGTAATACATATTTTCTAGCTGATTACAGACAAGCTGAAGATAGAAATAACTGAAGAAAAATGTTAGGGAGGAAAATCAATGTATGTAGAACAATCAAGATCATTTATCAATCAGAAGCATCAAAAATTGGATAGAGTTTAACGTACCCTAAAAGTTGTATCTTGTACTTTAACAATAGCATATAGGTGAAGACGAAGTTTCTCACACTTTAATTTCTATTGTTCTTATTAGTTATGACTTTTATGAGTTAACAATACGTAATTAATAGATTTTTGATAGTGACACCTATAGATAAATAATAAGTTATGACAGCAACGGGTTATTACTTTCCGTCGGAAACTATTAAATAAAAACAATCAGTAGTCAAAAAAATAGTCGAATTAAAGTAGTAATTACTATTTCATTCGAATCCAAGCTTAGGAATGTCATAATTATTTTTAACTTTTGTTTAATAATAATTAAAAAGTAACATAAATATAACGAAATATAGATATTATAATAACTAAAAAAAATAGAGTTAAAAACGAAGACTAAAGCATAAAACTTTATCAATGGGACGAGAAAATCGAAAATCCAAAAAATCAACCAAAAGATTATTTATTTTAAGTTTTAATGCTTAATTAAATAATGCCAAATAATTAAACATCAAATATCATTAACAAATAAGGAGTTCATAAGAAAACTAACTAATAATATTATATGTATTTACAACACATCAAAAACGTTCAATATAAACGTATTGCGGTATAAGAGTTGATCCGTGTTTGGCCGGTTTTGG
The DNA here is from genome assembly GCF_030347505.1 of Rhynchophorus ferrugineus. Taxonomy (NCBI): domain Eukaryota; kingdom Metazoa; phylum Arthropoda; class Insecta; order Coleoptera; family Curculionidae; genus Rhynchophorus; species Rhynchophorus ferrugineus. The sequence goes on along the minus strand of NW_027472581.1, from coordinate 52,035,576 downwards.
GGGATGATTGTGAGTATGCTTCACTTTCACGCTGTTACCCGAAGTATACAACGTGGCACTACATTTTTTAGTCTGCTGTGTACAACGCCATCTGGTTCGGAAATGTTCCTTGATGTGCATATTAAATTCATAACCATCCAAAATAAGCCTAGGATACTTTCTACCTCTCGATATATAAATAACACCTGAAAACATAACATTTTAGAATTAGTAAGAACAAATTAAATTTTTTCTGCCGTTTATTATTGTATATATACAATATATATTATAAATATAGGAATCATGCAAGATATTTCATTGTTTAGTGTTCAAACAAATTATTGTTCTACCAGTTTATTTCTGAATTAAACTTATTGTAATATCATGTTACAGCTCGCAAATTAGTAGCACCGATAGAATGAGGATGGAGATATTTATAGCATATAGTAATGCTCGCGGTTTTTTGGGCATGCTTAAATATTTTTTAATTCCTACCGGTCATTTCAATACCGGTGGTGTTATTGTTTACGACAGTAGTGATTAGGCGGTATTTTTTAATTAATTTTATATTTGCATTATTCTGGAATTCTGGACCTTGCAAAATTTTGGAACAAATTAAAAGGAAATTATAATATCATGAAACACCTATTTACCTTCAATACATATAAATATAAATTACTGATCTTCTTGAAGAGTTTGAAGATTTAAAAAGCTTCTTGTTGCCCTGGACGACATGGCCAAAGAGAAAAATTGGAAAAGAATTATAACCACCTAAAATCTAAGAGCTAATAATTATTAGAATCGAGACCGTTCTTGCGTCGAAAAGCGAAAGAAAAGAAGGTCCATGGAATGCAAAATTGGAGGAAATCATAAGTAAAAAAAAAGAGATCAACTCTCTTCTAAACATCTTCGTCGTCTATAAAATAAATTGATTCTTTAGTGTATACATTACTAAATTCAAACCGTGTATCTGATGACACGTTAGTATTTGTATACTGAAAATCACTCAACATTCGACGGCTCAACACACACATGTTAGGCCATATTGGTAACATTTTTACATAAAATAACAAACAAAATCTACAAATATATACATGTATTGTTAAACTCAGTTTATTTGAATTAAATAAATGGAAACAAAAATATTTAAACTGTATCAGTTCAAATAAAAATAAAAATAAAAATAACGTCCTACTTTATATAAACATCCTTAGTATTTCCTGTAAAAAATAACTTGAAGACTTTTTCACCACCACAACTAATTGAATATATTCATAAACAACATTCCAATTAACCTAAATTAAAAAAATACTAAATAAGAAATTAACACATGATCAAAATCAAATTTAAATTATCAACCAGATCTTTACAAAATACTACTGAATAGTATAGGTCACCTAATACCTCTAGACAGGTTGGATTTGATACATACTATTAAATTATTAAATCAAAAAATACTACAATAACGATTGAAATAACATAGTTTTATGAGAAAAAATTTGTTTATTGGTCGGAATCAGATAATCTAAAATATATATATATATAAAAATATATACAGATAAACTATCTAAATATTTAAATGATACGGGAATTGTAATATTTATTAGAGTTCATTCATTTTTCATTTTTATTATAAATTTCGTATTGTATCAAAATTGACAAAAATGAGAAATCGCTTCCTTTCCAGTACTTTCTCTGAACGGATATGTTTAGTAATATCTAATAGCTTTAATCAATTATTTCCTAAAAAGAGTAAGATAGTACTTACAAGTTTTCAATCAGACAAACCAGATTAACGTTTGTACATTTGCTGCACTTACATACACAAAACTAGCACACGTGTATCGATGGAACGAATAGTGCGATTCCCATGATGGTATCAGAATGACTGATTGTACTACCCCGTCCTTGTCCTTATCAGGGAGCGGGGCTATTTATAAGTTTGAAGGGAGTGTCAGTCGGATGTAACAGGGGCTGTTTCTAACAATACGATATTTTTAAGCCTAAATAGGTATATATTAGTTTAAAACGAAGAACAATTAATCAAGTATGTTTTACTTTCATTTCATACCTTTTTCTTTTCTTAGATCTGAAGATCGAATGAGCCAATAAAACATCAGTTGTTGAATATTTTGTGACTCGACAAAAATTATAAGAAAAGAGTCATTGATATTGAAAACTTATACGAAGGCCATAACATATCACGAAAAAAAAAACATTAAAACAACGTCGAAAAACAACGAAAGAAACGAAAACACTTTGACGTTTCAAACTCGACTTTGATATAGTAGACCAAGAAAAATTTATCAAAAAGCAAAGTTAACGTTAAAGAACTATCATATACAGGAGATCAATAACTAAATAAAAAGTACTTGGAACATTTACTGATGAAACAGTTAATATGGTAAGAGATAGGTTAAATTGAAAACATCATGTTAGACAGAAAACGGAACTGATGAGACTCAAAATCACGCAACTGTACTGCTTAGTCTCGACCCTCGACTTGACCTAAAATTAAAGAAATTGGTTTATCGGTTAATCATAAAGTCAACTTGGACCTAAAGGATGCATTTGCATCTGGTATTTGCATTATGGTGCGTATTGCATATTGCATTTGGTATTTACCAATGCTTATCGCTACGTAACCAACGAAGATGAGCACGATGACCTTAAAATCAAATGGATTTACGAAGATTTTTCTTTAAAACTTGAAATAAGATCACTAATCCACAGCAACGTGGAAACAATATAGCTATTGGACAACACAAAGGAAATCAAATCAGGAATGATTGAAGCAAACCAAACTACACGAACTTGTATAGGGTATAAAGGTTAATCTTAGCTTTAACTTAAGCATTTCAGTTTTATTTTAATTTGGGAAATATATACTAATATTGCTTATGCACTGATATAAGTACAATAGAGAATTAGTAATAAATTAATTTGTAAATTAACATTCTATTAAACATATCTAATGTAAGAGATAATTAATTTAAAAATATATATAGGGGATGGACACAACAATATGAATACTTGACATATAAACAACATTAATTTATGAATAAGGTTGAGGCACCATTTTTTTATAAAACAGTTGCAATTCTTCGCGGAATAGATTATCAGGCAGTTTTAAGAGTTAAAAAATAAATTATTAAATTAACGTAAAAGTGCACCAGTGCTAAAGATAAACTTAATGTATCTAAAAATATAAACCAAAAAAATGTTTTATCAATTCTATAAAAGTATATTAAACATTTTTATAAAAATACTTATTACAGCTTCTTTTGAAATTATTATAACAATTAAAACGTAACGAATAAACGAAGTGTTTGGCAAAGTTACTTTTCAAATTAATATAACTGAAAAATTAATTCACAGATATAAAATTTATAACGCTTTATCTATAACTATGAAATATTTTAACGGGCTTTGGAATTTTAACAGTGTTTTCAATATTCTTAGATTGAAGAAGCGGATGATTGTGGGTCTTCCTCACCTCTACTCTATTACCGGTAGTATATATTACTGCTGAGCAATTGTTCCTGCGATTCGTACAGCGCCATCTAGTTCTAAAATGCTCCTGAACGTGTACACTGTACTCATAATCATTTAGCATCAGTCTGGGATGTTTACGACCACCCACAATATAAATAATTCCATCTAAAACAATGACATAATTATATTTTAACAATAATGAATCACTTGATAACCTATTGCAAACTACCGCAATATTAAAATAATCAAAACATCAATTGTAAAGCCATAAGACTCTAATTTAATGTTTAAGATATATTTTGTAATAATGAAGCTTGTAGTGTAGTTTTAAACAAGTGTAATTTTCATATGCGGTACCATCCAAAACTCAATTTATTTTTATTAGTTTTGTATCATTTAATCCATGTAGTATCAATCGGAATAGGACCATTAATATCATATTTTGCAAAATAACTTCACATCTTTATATATTTAACGACAAAGTTTTTCTATAGACTCGGCTAATATGTATAAAACGCAATTGACATCTGTAATGACAATTTTCTTTAGTTTCAGCAATAATTTCTTGTTAATTGTTGGCTAAAATCAATACTAATACGCATTTGCCGATGGACTGTATTCACTGTAAGTAAAAATAGCAGTTTTCATTAAAATTTATGGAATTTGATGCTTCATTATAACAAAAAAAAACACATCCTTTACTTAAACCTTCAAATAAAATCATATAATAGAGCTCCTACAATAATAGTCAAACAGTCACAAAAATGTCCAAAAGAACAAGTTGCGCCATCAAATTGTACATCTCTCAAATTGATCATTGCTTTAAAGTACTGCAAACAGAATGTTTCTTTTTTCCTGTTTCTCATTTTCATTCAAATATGTTTCGACTAGAGAAATAGGCTTCAGATAAAGAAATTTATAAACATGCATAACCTTTTTCACTTCACCAAATATCGTATAGCATTTTTTAATGCCAATGAAGAGAACATATTTGTTTGTTTACACTTTATTATATATAGAAAATATTTTACCAATTACATATCAAAACACACACCGAAATGATATCCGCATATGCGATAGCGTAACGAGATTCGGAATATTAGCAATGTGTTTAACATACTTTAATCAATGGTGCCACCAATGGACTACTTTAAACTCTCTTTTAATGCCACTGAAGTAATTACTGATCTTACAAATAACAAAACAATTTAAGGCAAATATAATATATTTATTTGATCGAATAACGAATGTTAACTCTTTTAGGAACTTTAACTTCATCGCTCTTATTGTAAGTAACGATGGGGTGATTGTGATACCGTCTAACCTCCACCTCATTACCAGAAGTATAAAGTGCAGCCGGACATTTTGTGCGTCTTTCCTGGGTGCATCGCCATCTAGTTTTTAGTAATTCCTTCATATGGACGCTATATTCAAAACCATCCAGCAATAGACGTGGATGTTTTCGACCGCGTAAAATATAAATTAAACCATCTAAAATAAACAAACAAAAAATAAATATATAGTATATTCAAAGTTTTTTATATATGCGTCATCGAAATTTGTGACGTCAACGCCGCATCAACTTTGAGTTTTAGTTCAAATTGGCTTTGACATACAAAAAAATTCTAAATAAAATAATTAAACAAAAATACTGTTTTCAAATATAATTTATTTTAACATTATAGTACATCTAATGCATATTATCGAAGGACATAAAACTATAATTAAGAACAAAGGTATAATATTTTGTAGGTTAGAGTTGTTTTATTATATTTACATATAACTCTTTTCTACGCCAGCCATAAGGTAGAGTTCTAAGCACATATTTTTAGGTAGTGGTATCCCCCTGGAGGCCTAATCCACCTAATTAACAATTATATTTCAAAGTAATATATTTTACTTTCATATGAGAGCATATTTCCCATTTTACACTTAGTTCTTGTTTCCTTCGATGGTGTATTTACTTGTCAAGTGATCCTGATATCACTATATTTTTTAATTCTTCTGCCACTACCTGTGTCCCATTCTCGATAAAATTAAATTAATCACTAAATTCTGCCTAATGTATTTACCATATCTACAAAACGTTTAATATTCATTCTCTCCTCATACATTCTAACCTAATGCTCATGTTTAATTATGAACAATTACAATCACACCTGTGCACAAAAATATTTCACGCCCTACAATTCCATTTTCTACAGTTATATTCTATTAATTATGCGCATAGATTTAGTTGTTTCCAATCTCATCACTCTGTCTCTGTCAAGTTTAGTGTTCAAGACAGTCACTAAACTGTTAATTTCCAGTCTGTCTAAAACATGTTCACGATCCACCATTTATCAATTACTTCCTCTTATCGAGTTCGAAATAATAACTGATGGTTCTCCCAGGTTTTTAAGAATTGATTTTCAAACCATAACAAAAACATATTATGGTTCATTTCTCCATGATAGTTGCCGTTAGATTTGGAGGAAAACACTAATTCTGTACCAGAAATAAAACAATTCTTACTCCCTACATGAATACCAAGATATCTGCAATTAATTATTAATAAATACTATGAGAAATAAAACCTAATCGAATGCTATTGTAACTTTTAACTTTCTCCATCAATTTTTGTTGCCTTTACACTTTTTTTGTTACTGTCTTGCCAAAAGTGCTACAATGAACCAGAAATATCCAAATTTCATCAAGAAAGACAAATTCACTAAAAATCAAATTCCATTTTTACATATTTTAGGGTCTCCTTTTACCAACTGTGGATTTATCTGGACTGGACCTACTATTTAACGTGGGCTCCGAACCACGGTCCTCGGCATTAAGCCTACCTGGCGAGTGACCAACCTCAGAAAACATCCGGTCTTACCCAGACTGGTTACTGGCGTGACTGGGATTATTTTCCTTGTCAGATTTTACACTCTTGCCTAGGACAATCACAAATATTAAACAATCACAAACATAAATTTACGACCATGCCCCAGCAGGATTCGAAACCGCTGCTATCGCAACAGTAGGAGGACCGTCCTGTTGCCTTTACCACTGCGCCACCAAGCTGACAAATTGTTTTTGAGGTAATATCCGGAAGTTCTATTAGACCTCTTCGAGGGTTTTATCTTTACACAACACTTTTTTACGTTTCAAAAAGCTGGATGTCCTTAACTCTTTCAATTTCAATAAAATTACAGCAACTTATAGTATTTAATAGCATTAATAATTGCCAATCTAACGAATTTTATGCGCAAAAGGGGGCCTTCACTATATCATTTCTTTTCGAAATAAGTTATTAAAGCCGCTATCAATTTGTGACCCCGAATATCTATGTTTGTTGTTTTCGGTATTTTCAAACAAAGTGATATTGATATATTACAAAGCGACTTAAAATTTATCAAAATAATCAAAAGGGCTAAAATAACGTTTACCGGTTTATAACCTGTAGTAATTATAACTAATATTTTGAATAAATTAGCGTACATCTGACAACCGGACGCCGTCCAGTTGTCAAAGGTATGCAAAGTTCTTGAAAGCAATAGTAATAAGAGGTTTTAACTCTTATCTATAAATTATTCTGCCTGTATAATTAACTGTAGTTTTCAGATATACCATAGCGTTAATATAAATTATATTTGATAACATGCATGTTCAATTATTTTAATTATTAAATGTGTTTCCAAAATAGCAGGGCTATGGCAAATAGTGGGGAAGAAAGGATATAGAAAAAATGGGCAGTTTTTCGTGAGCAGCTGTAACATTTTTGTCCCGTTAAAAATAAACAACAGCAAACTGTCATCTAATTTTGATAGAATTCAGAAAAATGGACTACGTTGAACATTTCTTGATTTAAAAACGGACAAGTTGATGAAAAAGGATTCACTACGATAGAAATTTGATCGTAAGTACCTGCATTTTCCATCACTACAATATACCGTCACTCAGAATCCTTGCCGTAACATGTTATATTTACAACATAGCACTAGCTAAGCGCAGGGGGATTCTCCTGTTCCTCCGCATCGAGTTAAGCCAAAAGAGCGCTATCTGGAGATGTTGCCGAGGCGCTGCCTAAAGTCTATATCCGCTCTTTTTCAGAAACCATCCAATATTACCAAACACGTCTACAAAACCGTATCGAATATCTAATGGGCCTACTCTGAGAATATTTAAGAGCTTTTACATATATCAGCAATAATCTGACTAAAAAAACATTTTGCTTTTGAGGCAAACCCTGTATATACATTTATCTAAACTATAATAACTATTTATCTTATATTTATCTATAATAAATATGCGGTACAGTAGTAGATTATTTGCAAGTCGAATTATATCTAATAGAAACATGTCTTGGAATTGGCACTTCATCCTTTTTCTCAGTAGTCCATACAGGGTGGTTATGCCCACGCCTGATTTCTACTTCATCACCGGAGGTATACAAGATAGCACCACACTTCGTACGTCCTACATTAGCACAGCGCCATCTACTTCTCGTTGGTTCCTTCCTATGAAGGCTGTACTCATATCCATCTAAACCCAAACGAGGATGTTTGCGACCTCGCATAAGATATATAACACCCTCTACAAATTTAATTTATGTTACATGATGAATTATACCACATTATCTTCGTAGTACGCTACAAATTTAATTTATGTTACATGATGAATTATACCACATTATCTTCGTAGTACGCAATAAAATATATTACACAAAGTTTTTAACTTTAGAGGAGAATTAATACCTATAATACTCAATAACTACAAGAGGTACATATAAAAAATGTATATTATAATATAAAGTCTTGTAAATCACAAAGTATACAACAGATAATGTAACGTATATTTTACTACTTAACAACTAATAAATAAAAAACAGGTAATTTCTTGTATAAATATATGTTAATAGTAATACAAGTCAGTTGTCAAAAACAGTATCGACAACTAAAATAAATTAATATAATAACAGATACACAGAATTAATAAGAAAAATAGAAAAAAATAAACATAGCACAATACATTTTTTGTTTACCTAACTTGGTAATGATCAAAATTAAAATTTGGGACCACAACTGGAACATAGAAATAATATTGCCTATAATTATTCCCAATATAAAAAGAACTAAACATTTTAAGACTAAGCAGCCTCTGTTTAACGTGTTGTTTATTATTTAGTCATTGATTCGAAATAGCGATGTCATGAATTGCTATCGGGTAGCATGTCCACAAAATACTAAAACTATGTAGCCATGTCATGAATTGCTATCGGGTAGCATGTCCACAAAATACTAAAACTATGATATCAAAAATTTTCGTTATTGAGATCTGGGTAATCCATCAGTGAATATTGCGGGATGATCATAACCGATTTCCTTTCAAATTCAAGTACAACGATATGGATTACGTCTGATTCCAACAGGAGGTGTTACGAGCCACACGGCAGCCCGCAATTTGAGGTTACGGTTGTTTCTTTGTGTGAATGACATGAATTATACACCAATCACGCGACTCACAATCCCACAATCTATGGATATCCTTAATATTATCTATGTAGCAGTCATTAACAATTTTAGCTCTCCACAGTGTGAAGCCGATATTTAAACCATGTTATATTTCATATATCTATGGCAATTTCGATATTTAGAGAAATTGTTGTTAATACACCACAGATTGTTTGGATCTATTACAACACCACCATTTTATTGAAAGGCTTTATGTAGCAACATCAACGTACCGTTGACTTTTGACTTCTCGTTTGAAGGATAATTCATTATGTTTGAAACCTTCAAGCCACAATTTCAGTTGATATTATAGAACTTCCTTGCCGTCAAAAAGTCAAGATCTTAAATCAATCTTGCATATTTCAAAATGCCTCTAATTACCATCATAAAACAGAATTACTCTTTCATTGGAACTTCTTACTCTTTTTCTCGGAAAATCATAATTTTGTAGTTTTTTAAGCGCTAATTCAATTATAAGTCGAAGCAACTGCTTTTAAGTCATTCTTATTTTTGAATCTATTTTTCAAAGTATATGGCCAATTCAGATCCTAAAAAAATGATTTCAATTATTGCGAAGCGGAAGAATGCGTTTCGAAACCGAACATAGTATTTGCCACAAATCGCTAAGTTTATAGATTTAAAAATTATCCATCTTTACTAGTAAGCCGCAATCTCTCTATTTCTATAATACATATATCTATAGTACATTAACAACAAAAAATATAAGTATAACCTAAAAATAGTTTATATTCAATTCTAACTTCCAAAGTGATATTATCATTGAAAAAAAAGAAAAAAGCTACTGTGGCTTACTAATATAAGCTAATGCATTTTCTTTTTATTCGAAACATTGTGCAGTGTTTTTACATTGTTTCACTTATAATTATATTTTACAAAAACCAAAACTTATAAAGTCACCTTTATTTATAATTAAGATGATAATGACCAAAAACAACCAATCTTCAACAACTGCAAATGGAAAATAATATGATTCTAAAAAGTGTTTTTTAGAGGTACGGAACTTCAAATAGAAATGGCAAAATCATAAGTTTTAATCAATTCCAATAGCTCTCTAAAAGTCACATAGCTTTAAAAACAAACTTTATATAATAAGCAAAAAAAATATTTTAGTGACAAGAAAAAACATAGGACCTTAAAAAACGTTCAGTTTCTCATAATATGCACCTGCTGAGTCAAACAATTGCTTAAATCCCTGGTAGTTGTTAATATATGATTATGCTGGTTAACTACCTGTACCATTTTTCCAAACGTCACCAATTTCGATTTGCATTTGGTCTTGAAATAAAAACTACATCGCCATCTGGTTTTGTTGTTTTCTTTGGAATAAATGGTATACTCGTTATAGTCTAGTATCAATATTGGATTGCGTGTACCGGGTACCACATAAATATAACCTAAAATCAATTTATCATGTAAATCGAGCATTCACTTGTTAAAACTAAAAGGTCAATTCCGAAACAATATCCAATAAAGAAAAAGTAAATATTTATTCGTATATTTTTAAACCATGATCAACCATAACTTGGTTAAATAAAGTAATGCACATATAATCATCATCATTTGAACAATAAAACATACTACAATCGATGAAAATAATTATGTCCAAATAAATCATATGTGAAAAAATTACCAATTTCATAATGAAATCGAACCATGCTATTTCCTTTTTGTCATTATTTATTTTATTTTGCTTCGAATGTATCTCCAGATTTATCTTTTACTTCTAGCTTGATTAAATAATTGGAGGAGTTCCCTTTGTTCTACATAACTCCTCCAATTATTCAATCGAGTTATTCAATATATATATATATATATATATATATATATATATATATATATATATATATATATATATATATATATATATATATATATATATATATAAAGTAATAAATGGAAGATAAATCTGGAACAATAATTTCATTATTAGCGAATATGAGACAAACCAAACACCACAAAATGTGACATAAAAGGTGAAAATAGTACTTCGCAAACTAATGGGACAATATAGTGTAACAAAATAGATTTTTTAGAAAAGAAAATACAAGGTTTTGATAGAATTTGGAAAGAAATTGGTATCCTGTATATAAGGAGTTGTTAACGGGCATTGAATTGAACAATATTTCTTATGTGACTTTTTAAATTTAAATATATAGATACAGTCTTTGAATTTTCTTTCGAGGTAAAAATAGTTCAATTTGAAAAAAAAAAGATTATTTCACATATATCATTCTGTATTAAGAAAGAAATGCCCTTGCAAAAATGTTAAAACATTAAAACACATATATTATACATCAATATAAAATGTAGGAAGATAATATGGCATAATTAGCATATTAGCAAAAATAATGATATAATAAATAATATTGTGTCAATTCAAGAATTAAAAAAATTATTAATTTTCATTTTGCAACATATGATAATAAATTAGAATTAATCCAATAAAACATAAAAACAGTTAAAATATGTTTACTTCCAAGAACTACCTATGTTAAATAATCTACGTTAAATAAGTTAACTGTTTGTTCTATAACCCAAAATTATATTAACATTTTGAGCTGATGCCTTCGTGATATCAGGAAAAGTCGGGCTATGATTATGCAGATATGTGATCTTCACAGTTTTTTTAAAAGTGACAAGGCGAGAGAGACATCGTGTTTTGTAATACTGGGAACACTTCCACATTGTTCGTCCTTCCATTTTCCTATTTATCACGTAATCATTATGATTCAAAATAATTTTCGGATGCTTGCTAGCAGCGGCAATATAAATTATTCCTAAAAAGTAAAATTAGTTTCAACAAAAATAACAATAATTAGAACAGTTATATCAGTAATTTTTTAAAATTATTTAAATTGTATTTATAGTGACAGTCGTCTTTGTACTTACCGGCCAGCGAGCGACCTACTTAGAAACCATCACATAAGATATCATGTTTTGCCCATTTTAGTTACTGGAGTAACTAGTATGATTGTTCCTTGTTGGATCTTACAATCTTGCCTATAGACATTTTTTAAAATATCGATATTTTTCTGGTCGACCGACATCCCCTATCAAGCTAAACCGAACTTAACAACTTACTGACTTGCAGATATTTGCCGGCTTATCCTCTTAATGGGATATAGCGCGTGTTACTATACAGTGTGTATTTATAGTAATATATTGAATAAAATTACCAACATATGGAAATATTTCTAAATATAGTGATTGTTACTATTTTTAATCCCAGTGTATTTAGTTATATTTGTGAAAGTTCGTCTACATTTCCGTTAATTTTAACTTAGAAAGTTACTTATATATATTTGTGTATTTATTAAAGCAAAATGTCACATACTCGAGAACAAACAGAAAATATTGGTCTTCGTACACACAATGCAAAGATGCCGTAACTACCGATTAAATCGAACTACCGCAGAATACTTGAAGGATAATCTAGATTTAAGAAGCCAGCTTGCAAACGTACGTGTAAATAAAGTTGAGAGACAAGAACAGAATGAACGCCTTCGAGTTGATAGATTGAGGCGAAAGGCACGTCACGTTCGAATATGACGCCGAAATAGAGTATTCGTCCCATTTGTCAGAAAAAGTTTCACTTCTATTATTATCTATGCTACTAGAACCATCAGAAACAGCATCACCTGGAACCACATACCTATCGAAATTGTGTTTGAATAGAATCCGTAAACATCATTCTTGCTTCCAATGAACATCATCTGGAGCCACTAATATCTGGAGAGGTATTAACATGTTACTGATATGTGTGCGAAAATTGAAAGTGAACTATTACATTACAACAATTAAGAACTATACATTTGCCTGCTGTTATCATCAGTAACGTAAATGGAATAACTGATATCTACAGCATCGCTACAATATATATTTTCTTATCATCATTTACTGGTAGTCCACATTATATGTAAAAACATATTCAAAGAGTCATGATCTGTGTGCGTGCAAATTGCCAATCGAATGTTCATCACATTACGTACAATCCTAACTGTTTGTTACACCAACCCAGGTGAAAAGTCTTCAAATGCTCCAAAACAATCTTCTTCCGGGAAACTCACGTCCGACGTTCAGACCAATCCACAGTTCAGGTATTTATATAGAACCTATTCACATAGTCCCAAGAAAAATTAAGTTATTCTGAGAATAAACTCATCCGGGAGCTTACCAACTTTTTAGAGAAGTGTTTAGGCTAATCCATATACTTAACTCAAATTATACGACAGCTCAATCAATAACAATTTTGATACAAACACTTTATGCCAATTTTGATACAAACACTTTATGCCAGGAATCGTTATTGTGTGAACCCTGTTCGCTCGGGTATAATCGAAATTACCCTACGAGTATGATAGCGTTTTCCTTATTAATTCATTCGCCAAATGTTCGCCAAAAGTTGCCTGCTGTTGTTTCATTATCTTTTTCTATATTCATTATTGAATGTTGCGTGTTTACTAGTAGGTATTAGATTATAGATGGAATATTATTCATGTTTGAAGAAGGAAGGAAGGAAATTTTTAAATTAATTACTTCGTTAGTTTTTAATTAAGAAATATAAAAATATTATTAAATAATATTGATGAATAATTTTATTAGAACATTTGAGGTTAGCCTTGTCTTTATATCAGTTATGAGCTAATTCAATTGTAAAAAATAATTTCTTGACACTGACTAAACTGGTAGAATTAAATATCAGTGCAAGCTAGATAAAACCAAAAAAAATAATTTGAAGATTATAGCAAAGGTAACATCTTAATCTGATTTTAATTAAATACGTTTAACAGTATTCTTTATATATAGACAATGATATAGGTCAACAGATAACGTAATATAAACCACTTCGTTCTTTAACTGCGATAATAACAATGAATTAATTGATCATATATGAAGATGATCATATTGATGATATATGATTAGATTGTTAATTTAACTAAAGAATGATATATACACATTTGAGCCATTACAAGGGTAGAATTACAAAAATAAATAAATAAATAACAAATGATAAAAACATAAATTTAATTATACATTTTATTGGGCCAATAGAAATACCTTAATTTATATGGTTGTCCAAAAGCTTTAATAGACACTTGTTGCGCAAATATTTAAATTCTTTTGTGGTCTGGAAATGTCTGTTTCTCTATTTTTCTTTCTAGCAGATCAATTTTTATTAGCAGACAACTTTTATTACCAGAAATATACTCTAACCGATCTACCCTATCGAACGCAGCGTCGTAAATGGAGACCATATGGCAATGAAGAAAGAATCGACGAGGAACACACGATTATACCCGAGCAAACAGGTAGTAGTATCTAAAAAAGCAGATTTATAATTATGCGCCTAGGTAATATTCGCTGTTTTCCCAGTCTTACGAGTAGATTTTCAATACTTCAAAATATATAACAACTTTTACTAATCTACACTTTTAAGTTAAAAAAAATCAAATAAAAGTGTAATGTAAATAAGTAAATGGCAGTATGATAGGTACTTCTTTCATTTGCATTTAATTGTTGCCTAACTAATCTCCAAAAATCGTACTTCAACTTCAACCAAAATTTAAGAATCTATCCTTGTCGGATTTTATAATTTTGTCAATAAAAAAAAAACAAACACATTAAAATTAAAATAACCAACCCGACTATTTCTTCAATAGTACGACCGAAAGGTCATACTCTTAACCTCTACAGCATTCGATATTTTATCAACTCAAAATAGCTACCTTTAGCAATTAATTGCTTATTCCGGTAAAGAAAAACCAATACATTAATCTGAATAGAAGATTTTCGCTAATACATTAATCAACAAAAACATATAAATATAAATAATAATAAACACCAAAACTAATCGCTCTTTAGCATAATATATTTTATTTTCCAAAAATATAAACACAAGTACAACTTATTAGAATGACTGAAAAAGATAATAAAACAAAAACAAAACCTGAACGACATTTTAATTAAAGTGCCATTTTATAATATAATAATAGAAAAATACACAGTTACATAATTATTATTATATTAAAATAAATACATCCATGTAATATACGAATAAATACTACACAGACAGATCTAAAATAAAGTGTAAATATAACGAAGAAAATTTAATTTACCCTTTAAGTATGTAAGTAAAGAAAAAATTATTTGGAAATTTACAAAATTTATTCGCAGCGTCTAGAAGTATTATCCTAGCTGTGGTTAAGTCGCATGGAAAAAAAATTAATTACCAACAAAAATTACTCCATATATTGCCACTTAAATAACATGTGACCAAAGAACAGAAATGCTTATATACAGGTGAACTGTACTACCAGACAGTTAAACCAAAGCATAAAGGGGTATTTTAGTCATATTCGAAACTTAACCCTTCAATATCTCTTTAAGTGGATTTAAAAAAATATATTTGAATTTAGTGATGAAGCAACTAAACCGGCTCTGCCAAAATGGATCAAACAATAGACGATATGTATCCTGCGTCTACCTGTGATAGTATTCCCTCGTAAAACCTATGATATGGGCTTTTGTACATAAACATACATACTGGAACTGACACGATTGAAACTTTTATAGCAATATGCATCTTTAATGAATTTTATCATTTCCATTTTAAAAATTATTATTCTTATAGGAATGACAATTATTTCAGAAGCCTAACAGTTCACAGGTCAAGTCATATAACAATACCTTGTTTCAAAGAAGGCCAGAAGCATTCGTTTGAAAGAAAGAAGTTCAAAAAATACTATTTTTGAAGTAAAGAAAAGCGTATCACTCTAAGGCTTAGACTATGTGTAACTACCGGAACTTTAAAGACATTTTTCTGGAAGCTACTTTTTTCGAGACGTTTCACATGATAGTTCTACTAAACCGATTTATTTGATATTTGGTGTGAAATATAACATTTAAGAAAAAAAATTGTTTTCCTTGTTTTACTTTGTAGGATATTAGTAAGTCTAGATTAAGAGTTTTTCTTTTTAGTTTAAGATTGCTATAAAGGATTAGATCGCTTCAACAAGGTCACTACATCATGAGCCCGAAACATTTTAGATTTTTTTTCTTTATGCATTCTTTAAACGCTTGTTAAAATACGGTATGGTTTGTAAAATACTGCTTTTGAATACTTGAAAAAAATATTTAAAATTCATGCCTCCAGAGTAGAATATCCCCTTATAGAATTAAAAAAAAAACTTTAAAAATCTTAATTTGTACTGTACAGATTTCTAATATTTTGATAATCTACGATGTTAAATATGACTTAACTATTCTAAGAGTTTGCGGTACTGCTGCTGACGTATCTGGATAAGTAGGATCGTGATTATGGTCGGCGATAATTTTAACCGTCTTCCCTGACGTGGTCAGTCGAGACTTGCAGCCGGTCTTGCCGTAACATCGACATCTCCACGTCGTCTTGTTCCCATATTTGTTGTTCAGAATAAAATCGTTATCTTCGAGAATGATTTTAGGGTTCTTTTTTCCAGCAACTACATAAATCAGACCTAAAATAAAATTCAAACTTTGGTCAAAATTTTGGGAATATTAAGGACTGAAAAGATAAATTGTTTTTTTAGTTAGTTTTAGTTAGAAATTATATGTGTTAAATCAGCAAAATGTCTTGCAATACAACTCCTTGCTACATAAGGGCAAGATCATGTATCATAATAACATTCCAAATCAAAAAAAAAGAATAATCTATGTGATTATATATTATTTTTTATGAATTATATACTGTCTCAAAAATACGACGTTAATAAAAAGAAACACAACAATAACAGTATTAAAGGTATAAAATGAAAATGTGTTTCGAGGTCGAAAATCAGTGCAGCAAAACAATATAGGTGAAATGTTAAGGGCCGAAACCGCAACATCTGGACAACAAACGCAGCATTTAAATAAAAATAACATTATTAGAGACTAAATAACGACCAAAATAGATACACGGGATAGATGCAATATAGCCCAAGAAAATAAAATGTCGAGCCAGGAAAAGCAAATGAGGACCAAAAATTAGTAAGCACTCTACAATGAGTGAAAGAATGAAATATCAACACTGGAGAATCTTGAAGTCGTATTAGTCTAGTGATGCTATCGCTATTCCAAACATTAGGCATTTTTTACTTCGTCTTTTATTGTTTAGTTCCTACTTATTTTATAAATAATATTATACTACTTTTATAGACGTTGATAAAATTAATAAACTGGATAGAACTCAGAATCAACATATAAGTCTAATTATTTATTCATCAGCCTATATATAATAAATATCAATACCGCCTACCAAATATTGCAACTTCAAGTATGTATAAAAATTCCAAATACGAAATCTATACTATGCGCAACCGACTGTGGGCTTTAGAAAACTCGTACCTGTTACGATACGTTATGGACTGATATATGTCACCAAATACGCATTCCTAGTTATTTTGTCTCATAATTATATGGCAAACCAACAGTGCAATAACTCGATTATGAATCCAGAAGCACCAAAATGATCTCAAATATTCCTCATCAAGAAACTCCCGTCACAATACATCCAGTTCACATCACCAAAAAAGAGGAAGTGGAATAATCAAAAATAATATTTATCCCTATCAGCGGTAGCAGTCAAATCAGGTAGGTATAGGATCCAAATAGCTGCAATTTATTGCCAACCAATATACAATCAAAAGAAGGAAAACTACCCTAAAGTTTTAAGTAACCTAGGAGAAAATGTGTAATTGAAGATTTTACTGCCAAAGTAGAAGATGGGATATAAAAATGAAGACAACTAAAGATAATGTATTGCATAAAGCAGCTGCTTAGCTAATATATAATTACTTAAATGGGAAAAGCAACTTATTCGCCGAGTAGTCCCAACAACTCTCGAGACCTATTAGATATATAGATTAATGGACACGTTGGCTCAAGCTCAGATCACTCACCCTGAGTAAATCTGCAATAAAAACGAACAAAATAAAAAATTAACAAATAAGCGAACAGACTAAAAAGGATTTGCGGAAGAACTAAACAATCGAATTCTCCTAAACATATCCCTTAAAGCTACCGAATAATTAAATTTAAAAGCAGAAAAACATAGATTTTCAGCAAGCTGTCTGGAATAACATACCAGAAATTAAGATAACAACTAAAATAATTAATTATCAGAAATAAATTAGGTAAATAATAGCTGAAAACGACAATTAATAAAATAAATAAATAAATAATAAATATAATATATAATAAAAAATAAATAAATAATTTTAATTGATAAAATTGATAAATATATATTTAAAACAATGATTTTTACACAGTCCAGATAAGCATTTGCTGATTATTTAGAGCAAAACTTCCAAAAAAATTAAAATGAATTTAAACATAAGTTACCGCCCAATGAGTGCAAAAATTCGACAAATCATCCAATCGCGTCTAAAGAAATGACCAAAGTTATAAAAACTGACATCTGACAAGAATTGCAAAATCTGATAAGAAAGGGAATTATAAAACTTACTCTCGATTATTACAAAACGATTACAACACACGATACAACTTGATTAATGCAGCAATTGAACCAAAAAACATATCCCTAATATTCCAAAGATAATATATACATATATTTATTAAAAAATTAATATTAATTAAAAAAACTTTATTTGCATAGAAATAGTCTTACCATTGATAGTATTTATATTTAGACATATATACAAAAAAACACTCTTACATATAAAAGTTACTTCTAAAATTGTACATGTTAAGACAATACAATTTCATCTTTGGATTACTCTTACGTATTTATATCAAATACATAGGAATTGAATCTCAAAACCTAACTATGGTACTAAATTTTATGTAACCAACACAAAATCTGGAGATTCATTACTAAAATCTCAGTCGAATCTACGTACTATCTAAATTTATATATGTAAACTAACAATATAATGTAACACAACATAAACCAAAAAATTATATTTAATAAAATTTCATCCAGAAAACAAAAATAAACTGCTAAGAAAAAAACTACGCTTCAGTGATGGTGTAATAAAATTCAAAGTAATAATAATAACTCAATTCCTAATTTATATGCATATGAGTAATCAAGTAAAAACTAAACATTAGACACATAACGTTCTAGTTATATTAACTGTATTACATTTGTTGATTCAACAGACCTCTATAAACGCCATATATATTGCTTAGCAATATTTCAACTAATGTTATTCAATTACGAATAACATATGTTAGAAATGTTTCGATCAACGCTTATAATAAAATATTCTGTTATAGCAACTGAAACAAACGACTAAAGGCATAAGGCAAAATCCAAGTTCAAATTGACATGACTTACTCTGTAAAAATATTAAGACTGATAGGATTTTTTTAACTTCATGAAAAATATATAATTAAATTGATATACAGAGATCACGGATATATTTGGAAACGTCTATCAATTATATGAACTGATGCTATATTATTCCATTAGATTTTTTTGAACATCCTTGACATGACAATTTGACTAGTAAATGTGTGGTATAAAAATATTTTATTCAGTAATACAGATATAAATAATGTGTCATCACATTGATAATTATTAACATTACAAACCATCGATAGATCAATCTGTATAGTGTTAACTGTAAAATATATACTTAAAAATGATTTACGCGACACATAATTACATGACATGTAAGCATTACAATGTAATAACATTACAAAGATAGTAAAATTCTGAAATATCATACCTTTAAATGAGTTCTGTACAGTGACGGATTTACACATTTATCACCTATAAGTAATTGGAATTTTATCGCTCCTACTAACCTCTGCAATTTTGTCAATGCGTTTGCAACAATATATATATATATATATATATATATATATATATATATATATATATATATATATATATATATATATATATATATATATATATATATATATATATATATATATATATATATATATATATATATATATATATATATATCAGACCACTTACTGAAGACTCTTCTACATTTATTACATTACTACATTAGTTAAATTATATAACGGAAATTATATAATAATACTTATTACCCACGGGCAGATTGTGTTGAAGTTCTAAGAGATTAATTTAAAAAATAAAACATAAATACTTTAAATTAAATTTGGTAAAACCTGACACCTTAGCCTTCAGCCTACTAGTAAATCCGACACTGGTTCCATGTTAGAAATGATAGTTTATAGATAGTAAAAATCAGATTCACTACAAAAACTTTAAATAATGTAAGGCACAATAAATATGAATTTATAATTATTGTTATACCAATTCTTAATCAGTGGTTAACTTTAAATTTCGGTTCTTCTAGTTTATATGTTAATGGAAGTCACCAATTCAGACAAAAAAAATTAAAAATTAATCCCCAAATGCAATAATATAATGTCTGATAGACGAATATATTTGAATTATTGTGTTAAATAGATTATTGTTTCTAAGAAAAACGATTTAACGATCTATAAGTAAATTGGTAATTGTTGACATACTAATAGCCCAAGATTCCGTAAGCCAAACAAAAACAAGTGACTTCTTTGCTAAAAAAAAACTATAGAAAAACGTGTGACGAAGATAAGTGAGATGAAACTCCTCAACTACCAGATAAAAATTGTGATAATGGCTATTTATTTAATAAAATCTGAATGTAATCTGTTTTCAAAGCAGCAAAACAATTTTAACTCTGTACCAGGCATAATTGAAGATAAGCGTAAAGAGTGAAGGTAAAGCAATCTCAACAAAAGTAAGAACGAGGAAATAGTAGTTAATTAGGTTTATTACAAAATGAAGTCACAAAATCTTGGACTATAAGCATGTAAGTTGATGCGTAAAATGAATCAAAAAGATCGTGAAGTTGGACGATTTACGTTTGGGTTATCTGTTGTTATGAGTCGTACAGAATTCATCGAATACATAAAAGAACTACTCAAGGGAATGGTTGATATTCAAAAAAGATACAATTGGTTGTAAACTAGATGCAGTCCGTATCAATGTCACCACTTGTGGTATAGCACGAGATTTGTCAGGGAAAATGGGAGCGTGATTGTGGCTGCACGTTATTTTGACCGTTTTCCCATAAGAGATGATCCTCGATTTACATTTCACTCGCTGGTATTGTGAACAAATCCACATCGTCCTTCTTGCTAATTTTCGATTTATAGTGTACTCGTTATCATCAACTATTATTTTTGGATTCTTTTTACCAGCAACCACAAATATTGTTTCTAAAAAACATAACTGTATTTATATTCGAAACATTATATATCAAGATATCGGTTATGTAGACCTATGAATATGAAAAAAATCAAAATCAAATGAATGATAATATTTGCATTTTGTATTAACATTGAAATCTCAGAAAATAATACACAATTTAAAAATTATATTTTATTAAATTTAACAACTAACAATAAACACACACACAAACTAAAAATTATAAGATATGTACAAAAAACGTAAAAAAAGAAAGGAAACAACTATAACTATAACGAAAACTATTAAAAAAAATGCTCGTTGACACTTGGTTCCTATACTTGTTAATGTCTATAGATGATTACCTTGAATATATTTTAACTATTATTTTGTCGATAGAAAAATTTAGCTATTGGCTGTTTTTGGTCCAGCCTGATTCATGGCGTGGCTAGGACGGTTATTTCGTGTCGGATTGTACAATGTTGCCTAGGGGCATTGCAAAATACAATCACCAACACAAGTACAACCACATCCAAGCCTTGACCATTGCTCCAACCAAATCGGTCTCCTTAGATTTTACTTGGTGTTCGATTAATCGTAACGCTTTGAATGAGATAATTTTCGTTAACATTAGGATTAGTGGGTAAATGGTTATGACAGCTTTTAACATTAACAACACGCCCGTAAGTCACTAAAGTTGCTTTGCACTTAGTTTTGAAATACTGTGTACATCGCCATCGTGTTCTGGTACCCTGCTTGGTATTGATTGTAAAATCGTTATTATCCATAATAATTTTTGGATTTTTTGTACCAGCTCCGATGAAGATATATCCTGAAATCAAGCAAAATTATTTTACAGTATAAATGAAGTGTCACCCAGATAAACTACTAAAACTCTATATATGCTTTTAACAGAGTATAATTATTTCAAATAAACCAAATCAATTTAAAATAATCAAAAACAAAAATATGAGTTTAATAGAAACTTGGTATTAAAAAATAAGTATTGCAATAGGATTTCAAAAATAACAATATTGAAAATATGCTACTAATAACAAATAACTTAAAATAATAAATTACTGAAAAAGGCGAATTTAAATTTATTTCAGAAGCGTTATATTTAAATATATAACGACTAATTTTGATGGTACTAGCCAGCGTGCCGTTCAAAACAAAATTTTCGCTTTGTCCACAATTTTTTTAAAAACCGATAAATATTTTAATTATATACATACAAAAGAAACTCTACAATTAAAAAATGATTTGAAGGGCATGATGGACTAGAAGAAACTTTAAACTAAATCTATGATATATCTACTGAATATATTATCAATAGGTTCAAAAAAAACATTAAATACGAAATAATATTATATGAATTAATGAATTACCTTTTAAAATTAATATGTCTTTTTTAATGTTTTAAAATAATAATTGACGAACTAGTAGTCATTTACTTCTCGAACACCTTAAATAAATTAGATCATTTAAAACAACAGAAAAACTATCACAGCTTATCTGACCCATACAGAGATTTTAAAAGAGATATATTCAGTAAATATGTGGACCTATAAAAGTTAATTTCTATCGATGATCGTTTTTAAAATAATAATTGTAATTGTAATTGTTTTTAATTTTCTGCTCCCTCACAAAAAATCGACCATACCCCAAACCATCTAGGCACACATATGGTGGATCGTGATTGTGGTGCTCTCTGATCCAGATTTCTTGACCGTGAGATGTGAGAGCTGCGCGACAGAAGGTTCTCCGATCCGAGACACAACTCTAATACGTTTTTCGATTAGATTTGTTTTTCATTCCAAAGACGTAGTTCCGAACGATCAGCTGCGGCTGTCTTAATCCCACTTTGAAATAAACGATTTCTAAAAAAACGTGCAAGAGTTATTCTACGGCTCCTCATTTATCCGATAAGATCCTAATAAGAATAAACAAACCATTTTAAACCTACTATCATCTCAACTGGCATATCTAAATACTCGTTTAGAGCGGTATTTCTCAGTAACAACATAATGAACAGCATCATAATAATATCAAGATTAATTAAAAATTATCCGTATAAAAATAAAAATAAAATAATACTAGCGCTTAATTTAGTATAAAAAGTAATCAAATTAGCAGAAGGCAACGAATATATATTATTAAAGCATCTTCATAATGTATTTCACTATAAAATCAATTAAATCATCAAACTACATGCCACATTACAAATGCAATAAAAATAGCAGTAAATTATTCCTTCATTATAAATCACCTATTCTTACTTCTAGAGTTAAGTCGATCTGATTCAAAGAACTATTTGTCATCATTGTCATCTTTTTACAACTAGGCACCAGAGAATTATAGCTTGGCGTATACCTTAAAGGTTCCTGGTTCTTTATTGTTATACTTCTTTGTAAATAAACACACCCACAATCATATATTAAACACGTATATTTGGCAAAACAATTAAGGTTAGACCTAAAATATTTACAAGAAGTGAACCAAAGACAGTTAATCTTAATGAAAATTATATTGTACATGATTCAAAACAACGTGATCTGGCCTGATTAGCTTAGTTTCGTTATGAGAGAAGATTGTATCTTCCAAGAACCTGGACTGATTAAGGGTACAAATGACTTAAATGACTAATTAAAAAAGAGAAATATGATACGTTCGAAAAGATCATAATGCATTACAAATATAAAATATTTTAAACAGAAAATTATTCAGACTACACTGAAATTCAAAGTACATTAGCCTTAAAAATAATTTAAAAAAATAGAAATAAGATATAAATATACTAAAATTAATATTAGTAATAATTACTCTAAAACGAGAAATTTTTCTACATCTAAATCTATAAGTTATAACCAAGGTTATATTAAAATTATTGAGAATAAAAAGATCTACTTGCCAAGTTAGAGAAGCAAATTTGTACATACCTGCCAGATAATTTGTAAAATTGGAAAGAATTGAGAAAATTGAGTGAAGAATTTTTGACAAAATACAATAAGGCTTATCGAACAGATTAATAATTTTCTATATTTTCAAGAAAATTAACACCTGTATGCACAAACTTTGAAATCGAAAATAGACCGAAACACTATCTATAAATTATCGCCCTAATTCATCAAATTCAATAATGTGTGACTACTTTTCGATCTCAAAAAATTTTGCGACATGAAATGTTTTCCAGTCAGAAAGATCTTTAATATTACTGTTTGGTCTTATTTGATAAGCCATGAGAAAAAACAATCGTTAACTGATTTATTAAAAGTACTGAAAAAAAATATGTAAAAATAAAAATTACGAAAAATTCTTGGTATTATTCTTTCTATTCCCGATAGTTATAAAATGATTTAAAAATCCGTGTCACATGAATATGTCTATCAATACAACTATTATGTGAATTAGTTAATTAAATATTAATTACTCTAAAATCATATCCATACAATAAGAATAAATCGAGATTTAACAAATTAATCGCATAATTTAATAATATGTCACGTTATAGATAAATAACGTTTATTCATTATTTTAAGAAACCAACTTCCGGATATATTAAATAATAATAAGTGGTTTTTTAAAGTCTCAATCCATTGCGATCATAATGCCACAACGCCTACATAGGCAATAGCTTTCAATAGATGATTTTCCTAGTCTCAATCTTTACCTAGAATGTATAGGTAAGAGATATAAACATATTATAAATTGCTATGTCATAATTGCACATGTATTATAAAGGGTACTAAATTTTTAATCCACTCTAATTCTATTAAGTACAGTAAAAAACCTGTATGGTAAGCCATTATAATTAACTTTAGGTGGCAAGTGATTGTGTTTCTCGCCAAAATAGATCTTGCAACCTTTAGTCGTCAATCGGGATTTACATTTACTCTCTTTCTTTGATCTGCACTCCCAGTAGGTTCGATCCGTAGGCTTTGAATGTCTGGTAAAAACGTAATTGTATAGAATAATTTGGGGGTTTTTCCTTCCAGCAAAGAAATATACTCTCGTGGCTAGAAAAGAAACTTGTTAATAAGCATGCGTCAGTCAAATAACCCCAGAATCGATGAACCAAAGAAGACATTGTTATCAAAACAGACCTGTACAGTTTATTTTATTGCAATTTTCAAAATCATTCAAGTTTAGAAAAAGAACTGATATTGTTTAGTAGGTTTTATTTTGCCTCATTGTAATTGTAATTTAAATAGAAACCTTTAAAACATCACAATTTATGGCGAAAAGCTACAAGTCATTATTACAATACTGCTTTTGTACTACAAACTTCAAGTGCGTTTTGGCTTCCTGCATATCCAAAGTTTGCAAGAACGAATATTGTTTAGAACAACGCTATCCTATTAATCTTTTAAAATATGTAAATGATGGTAATCAGGGTATTTTTAGTCCCACTGATGAATTCTGCGAATTTATCAATCAACCACGTACAATATATACTTGATACACAACTGATAAATATCTCTAATATATATCTGAAGACAATAAATTAATTTTTTAACAATTATTTTGCACCTTCAAAACATTATTGAAAAAAATTAATGTTTTTATTTTAAGATTTCCATGGTTATCACAAGACTCTTTTGAAACCAGCATTACACCAATAATATAGTTTTGGAACGACCGAAAAAAAAACGGAAGTCCAGTGAAGGTCTGGGTTATACGGTGGATGCATCAAAACCTCCTAGGTGATCTCTTTTAATTTTTCCTGAATTATTTGATCAAATTCCATGTAGGTCATGATGAATAATTTCTTTCTTCGGTTCACCTTTAACATCGAAATATACAGAACAAAAACGAGCAAAACAATCCTGACACTGATGTTCACTTCACCATAAAAACTACACAATTTTCGATAAACCAGAGCTGTCTTTCGCAAAAAGAATAGCTTACTTTTAAAAGCGCAGCAATCTATTGGAAAAAATCAGATATTACTTTTTACCAACCTTATATTTCATAATGTTATTGTTTCAGACATTTTGAAATAATACAAGTGCCATGTTATCTCTCGGGTATATTCATAAAAATGTAATAATCTAATTATAATGCGGAGTAAAAAAAGAGTATTTATGTGTTTCTACCTTTTTAACATACCCTTAAAATTTCGAATTAAATCTACTGCCATATTGTTTCAAAATTATCCGTTATGATATAGCTTACTTACACGATGTATTATATACATAAAATAATGTTTAACCCCTTACACAGTAGTTGCGTAATAATATATTTAAAACTTGATCAAAAATATTTATTTCAGTATAGACATTTATAAACATCAATACATACAACTTCACGATAATGACATGATAATTATATAAATTAATGTGTTAGTTTGAATATAATAATTTAAGTTTATTTCGGACACTTCTTGATTATAGTTACTTGTTGAGTATTAATGATAGGTGGTAGGAAATCTGGCGGTGAATGATTATGACCCTCACTGACCAACATAGTGGCTGCTCTAGTAGTAATCCTCGCCCGACATTTAGTTTTACTTCTAAATATACATTCCCAGTACGTTCTGTCTACTCCTTTATTATGTATTTTAAACATATAATTGTTGTATATCATTTGAGGATACTTGCGACCAGCGCAGAATGATATGATTCCTAGAACAAAACCTTTAATTATTACTGGTTATTTTTATAATGTTACATATAAGTGAACAAAAAATGTCTTATGTCACCTTTAAAGAAGTATATACTATTAATAGATCGGAAAACTAAAATTTCAAAATTTTACTTCTAAAGAAATATGTTTACAGTGTATTTTGCATCTGTACTTAAAGTAACATATAGTAACTGTTATAGCTTATTTAACCACCTTTGCTTCCCACCTAAAATAACCCCCTTCTGCTAATAATTAACGACAACAAATTAACCAATACTTAAGTCTTTAAAGTTTCTTAAACTATTTAAAAACAATCTTAGTAAAAACAATAGAAAACTTATCATTGTCAACATAACAAAATTTAATGGAATTATTACAATTAACAGCTGCGCTGGCCCTCCATAAGTGTTAAGTCATATTTCACAATTTTCACGACTTTAATTTACACATTTGCAATAGATAACATGGTAATTTGTGCAATTCAGGCGCAGGCAACATTATAAAAAATAAAGGTATTTCCTTTTCCACTATGTTCAAAATAAACCAATTCTGAAAATATGTAGTTCCTTCGTTAAATTTCTGTATTAAATCTTGAATATATATTGTATCAGATACATGGATCCAGGTAAAATACTTAATTACTATTATTTAATTATTTATTACTTAATAAAGACACCTAATTTCACTGCATTAAGTTAAAAGCTTTACTGTTATAATTTACTTTTCTACTTTGTGTGATATTGCTAAAAACATATGGCCAGTTTCGAATATTAATGTGATCAAACAAAAAGGAAAGGAATTAAATAAATATGGAAAAAATTTATTTCAAAAGATTTTCACTCAGAGTAGAAACATTTCTCATAACGTATAACTAACAATTTTGAGCAAACAAAAAATCATTTCCAGTGGAGTTCTGTTTTTTTGTTGAATTGTAAGAAAATGTTTCTGAGAATTACCAACTGCTATAAATTCCAAAAATCTATTGTTTGCTTTGATATTGTTTCGACTTATTTAACCAAGGTATTCAATAATTTGTGACTATTTTTCAATCTCAAAAAATTTTGCGAGATGAGATGTTTTCGAGGTCAGGTAGGTCTTTAATATTATTGTTTGGTCTTATTTGATAAGCCACGGTATTTAAGTTATTTAACCATTTCGACCAAGGTACCTGAACAGTAAGTCACTAATGCTTAATAACTAAGTTATTCACGGTTCAATGCTTTAGAAATATTTTGACACAATTTCACAATTGAAAATATTTTAGAATTAAAAATATTATTAAACTAATTTGTCGTATGTATGTAAGATATGTGTATTAATCAAAATTATTTTTGTCGCCAAGTTGGTACAATAAATAGAATATAATTGTTCTCTATACTGATTCGTTCAGAACAAGTTTGAACGTTACTCACATGTATGTATGTGTATACAATGTATAAAAACACCGAATAAGGGATTTGTCTTATATATTGTCAATGGAATTCGTGTGTAGAATAGGCTAGATGACTATGAATTAAGAACTACTAGAAGACTAGATGTAATTAAAAATCACAAAAATATTAATTTATTATAATATTATCCTATAGAGATATTATTAAAAATACATTTATTTTAAAATTATAAATAAAATAAAGCAGGATTACTAAGATTTTATCAGAAATAAAAACAGAACATTTCAAAATTTAAGAAATATTGACGTCGTTTGTCGTATTTTCTAACATTTCAGAATTCCAATGTTTGAACTTTTTAGCGCGCTTTGATTTTATTTAGATCATATATCTTATATTTCACAGTTAAACGGATACAAAAGATAAACGAAAAATATGAACTGAGATTGTTAATGCAAAGCGATCCAAATTTGCCCAGAATCGATTCGTCGATAGTGACTATATGAAATAATACATGTGACCGTAAATTAAATAATAATTTTAAAATAAATACTAGAATACTAGTACTATTAAGTAAAATACTGATAGTATAACAATTGGCAAAAAAATTAGTAAGTGTAGGTAAAATAGTACCCAATTGCCAGTTGGGAACTCACATATTCACACATAGTATTATTGAAATTATGTGCTTTATATTTGCCAAGAGAAATCAAAATAGTATCGATGGCAAACCTACTGGAAACTTTTATGATGATAATTTGAAGATAGAAATGGAAAATTATTTCACAGGACTACTAAAATATTAATTTTACATAGCCAATGAGCAACTACAACAAAAAAAGTTAAAATGACGTACATTTAATGATGACCAGATGGTGTTATGTCAAAGTAACTTGTAATACTTGGGTAAATAAAATGTACAAATTGTAAATAGTTTATTTTAATAATAGCCTGACAAATTTTTATTAGTCATATACAGTCATATAGCCTACACGACACACAAATTCCATTGGCAATACAAGATTTAAGACACATCCCTTATTCACCATACACGTGAGTATATGACACACACTTGATAACGAAACCCGAACAAACGAATCATAGTATAGAGAATAATTGTATCAACTTGGTGAAAAATAATTTTGACTATTCAGCAAATATATTTGACATTAAGGAGGCTCTTCAAATGATCAATCCCAGACACTTTTCCGACAAAATATAATTTAGAATGTCGTACCCGAATTGGAGTCAGTATAACGACTTGCGATTAATTAATGACCAATTTACCTGCCTGCTAACTAGTGCAAATGTGATGTATTATTTACATATACACAACTGTAACGGTTACAAACATACATATAATAATAATAATAATAATAATAATACACTATGCTTTTCTTAGGACCTTATAATATTTATATAATATAAAAATTAACACAACAATTACCGTGGATTTGTGAAATAATTAGGATAACTTAAATAACATTTTGTTATAAATTAAACAAATTAAATTCTTAATTTAATCAACTGACTGTTAAATCAAGGCCACCATATACTTCTCATTATTTCCTTGTTTCTGGAAACTGATAATATCTAGGATCTAAATAAATAACTTATCGAATCTTAAGTACTCTATTAACATATCTAACAAAATAAACCTTGTACACCCTAGTCCCTATACGACACTTCGACCAGCTGGCCACGTAGATTCCCCAAATCAATGTGTAGCGCGTTGTCTGGATGATTATGATTATTTTTACTCAACAATCGATTCGCTGAAGTTATCAATCTCGCTTTGCATTTAGTTTTTCTGTATGATGTACAAATCCAGACGGTCTTCGTTTGGAAAAGGTTATTGATGCCAAATGAATTATTATTGAACACCACATTGACCGATTTTTTTGATTTACAAAAGTACACTGCTCCTAAAAATTTAGATAATTAGAAAATAACCGCTAATTTGTTTGTTGTATTTAAAATAGATGTAAATATAAAATAAAATACTGAACTCACTTTTTAACATTAATTTATAGACTATATAATGTAAAAGTATGTACTAGGTGCTTCAACGTGTTTTGGCTATTTTTTAGTTTAAAAGGATTATTATCGAAGACAGAATAATTATTGATGAAAATTGACAGAATATTTTCGGTCAAAATATTTGCCATAATCTTCTATAACCTTTTTCCATATTTCTGATTTTATGGCGATACTATGTCGAAAAAACGATGTTGGTTGGACATTGATCCATTTTCGCCTTTTTTGAGTATTTTGAAGCCGTGTGTCTGACAAGCCATGCTTCATGGATTTGAACAATGTGTAGTTTGCTGGACGCAGCAGAGCTTCCCATTACCCTTCGGGCAGCGACAATGTGTCAAATAGGTCAATTTTAACACGTTATACATTTCTTTCGAGGTAACTACTATGATTATTCACTTACACTAAAAACAATGACGCGTAGATGATTCAGAACACAAATGCCAAAAAAAGAAATAATATAGCGAAATAAATAAAATAATGAAAGTATAATATAATAGGAGACAGAAAAAAAAGCAAAAAATATCAGTTTTCTAATATGATATATGTTATATCGCGCCACTGACAGACCAAATGGTAAGATGAGTAAGACATCTACGTATAGACGTTTATATCATAATGGCTTTGAGCTGGCACTTTCTGCCAGCTGCTGTTAATAAATTGCCACTTCTTTCCGAAAAAAATAAATTAAATAGGCAAAAAATAATTTTCAATGTGTTCCTATAACACTAATAAATTAAATATATCAGTCCGCGATGCAGTTTTCCTTTTTCAGATATAAGAAACAAAATAGGGCAAAAATTAGGACCTGCACCGTTCAAACGTGCTATGTCAAGGCTTCACTGAATAACTAGAGTTATGATTAGGAATCATTATCAATTATTCCTAACCAAAATAATTTTGTCTCCAACTTCTTATTTTTATTTTACTTACTGATAACAAAATTACTTCATCCATCCATTAAATCAGCTCATCCATTTTCACCACTTATCCATAATCGATGATATAAAAAGAGAACGCAAACGAATCAAAATAATGTTTATTATGCAATCTAAAACACTATGCTATAAAAAAAAATTTAAATAAGCAAAAAAAAGTATTTAAGTATATTTTATGTTCATACATTCATTAGTCACAATATATATATATATATATATATATATATATATATATATATATATATATATATATATATATATATATATATATATATATATATATATATAATAACCAATTAATATAAATTAACCATATAAGTTATATAATAAACGAACCGAAGAAAATTATATATCTTTGATACTAATTGATATTCTTGGTTGAATTTACTTATTAATATTAAATAAAACATTATAATACAATATATTTTTAAAAAGTGTTGTTTAATTCATGAACGATATAAACGATATATTGCCGTTATGTCCAAACAATTCATCATTCGATTATAACAACCGAGATATTTTCATTTTAATCGATAAAATCAGATGAAGTATGGAAAAATATTGCCTAAATAACGAACGAAACCACTGCCTAACATTGAAAATGACTTTTAAGAGCAATTAATTAAAAAAGCATTCTATTCAAAAAATTAAAACATTTCTCAAAAATATATACAGTTACTTTGATAAACCATATTAGATTTGGCAAAACCCAATTTTCATTCAAGTGATTTTTCGATTAAAATATCGATTGCTAGTATAAGATTAATACTAGATTACTAATATCAACCATAAAATTAATTATAACATAAAATGCTAATCTTGAAAAATATCTAGTTTTATAATATTATTAAATTAAGCATATTGACAATAAAAAATCAGTAATTATAACAAGCTGATTACAATAAATAAAGTACTATTAATTGCTACAATCTTGAACATTAGGTATATACAGCAATACAAACTTAAAAAATCAATACCTAACATGAATTGATAATAAAAAGATGAAAATTTTTAATTATTTCAAATAATAGCATACAAATACTAGAAGACTTAAATCTAATGTACATTATACCTTACTATAGACACCATTTGCGATATCATATTCTTGTACTTAATTTGTCTCTTAGGATGGTTGTGCTGGCCATATACTGTCACTCCACGACCTTTTGTTATTAATTTAACTTTACAACGGACCGGTGGATTATTGAAATAATTACTGCATAGCCAAGTTGTCTGATTGATCTCCTTTCGATATGTGAGAAAAGCATAGCCGTCTAAAATGATTTTAGGATTTTTCGTACCCACGTCAAAATATATCATACCTAAAATATTAAGGTTAATTAAAGATTGTAATAAAACATAAGTATATCATAATATATCAGTCGATATAAACTAAATATAATATGTTATTATTGCTAGTTTCAACCAATTTCTGACATGAAATAAGCGAAGTTAAATAATGCGCGTAATTTATTTACATATAGTAGAAGTATCATAAAATCATAATACTTGTTAAGTAATATTATATACAACACAATAAAATTGACATTCCATGACATGATTCCTTTATTGAGCCAAAATATAATCACGCTATATTTTAACGTACGTTGAGGTTTCGTCCTGGTTAACCCTTTAACTTTGTTACATGATTTGAAAAACGACAATCAATTATTTGATGATCGTAAATGTAAATCTTAATTAATTTTAATTTAGGAAATCTAATCTATCAAGTGTAGTAGCTACATAAATCGGTATAATTAATAATATATGTAATGCAACATTAATGTTTAACGACGTCACATTTTTATCGCAATTTTATAGAAATTGTAGTTCATGTAAAATATGCGTTCTGTTTACATCTGTTTCGTTTCGATTTTTGTCGCTCACAGTTTCATCCAGCTATCTACAAAAATTAAATTGATTGGTCAGAATGCGTGCCAGAATCCTCAATATTCCAAAATGGTAATGAAACAAAGCTCAAATCTTTCATCAACAAACAATGACAGTAATGTATAACTCTGCACTTTTGTGAGCCTGCAAAAATATGTTTATAAAATATTTTTTCTTTTTGGGTAAAATAAACGATCTTCTTGGTAAGAAGTATTGTGTGCCACAATGTTAACATACGCATAGACTCATTAATTTTTATTTGTTAAACTAGAACAATAACCAAAGGTTTTGCGCTATTATCGAAATTTTTTCCAAGGAAAGCAAAGCAGTGATTGAGGCAAAAAAATGTTTTTTTGATTTTTCCAACATTCTGCCGTGTTTTTAAACATTTTGTTACCGATTGAACGATGATTGCAATAATAAAGATTATTTGTATTCTATTGATAATTCTAACATATTAACTTTTTGCTCTTTTCACCATCTGTATTATGTGAAAAAGTCAGTGATATTAAAATTTGTTAACTTTTATTTAAGTTAATACTCTTTTTTCATTACTACCTACTTCGTCAACCAAAAAGGACCATGAAGCACAGCACGTCCGTGACAATTTACAAATTAATGCTATAAAACTACAGCATTTTACTAATCACTTTTTTCCCAACGCTTCTTTAGATTTACAAACACGATTTCATATAATCTGCCACTTTCTTTCAAAATAATATAAACGTAAAGTCAAAATATACTCATCTATATTACTAATCTTAGAGATTCCGAATATCAATATATTGATATTTTTTGTCCGCTATATCGGTATTAAAAATCTAGAGTTTTTGAAAGAGAGTATTGAACTTTTGGTTCGGAATTATGGTATCCGACATTTTGTGCTCGACAATATCGATATATTTTTAAAAATCTGGAAACTGGTATAGTGATATATCGATATTTATCTTCGCGGCCGACACCCCTACTAGGAATGAATAGCTATGTCGAAAACTGAACATGCGCAAACAATAGATCGACAATATAGTATAGTTAATAATGCACGCTATCAAAATTTATGACGTCAGCATGTCGCAATGTTGTCGCATTAAAATTTAGATTTTACTACCTTACATTATTTACATTTTGTAATCAGCAGTAGTCATAATACAGTATTTTCGACATCAGATCCTATATAAGAAAGAAGATAATAGGTGGAGATAAGTATTGAAAATACATATATTTTAATCTATTATAACTAACTTAAACTTGATAAACTATATTAATAAACGGCTATAAAAAAAATACAGTAATAAAGCCGTACAGTAAGCCTTAAGTAATCCGCTCTACTAGTTCTACCGAATACCTATGGCCACGAACCCAGCGGGATAAAACAAACACGCAAAGAAATGAGCCGAGCCGCAAACCAAAAACTTCCAGTGTTAGCCGTAGAAGATGACAGGTACAACAGCTGTAGCTAAGAGGCCAACTTTAAACTTTGCGAGCGACTAGTCTACCCAAGAAATATTAAAAGCGGTCTACGAAGAACACCATAACTAATCGTTCGTCATTCTTTTAGTTTTTAACAACGCGACAGATAAACATTTGGGAAACCACTCCATACAAGGTATATCAAGAATATTTGAGTAAAAACAACTCTATTCAGGAGATCATTAAAGGCAAACTGGCGAATGAAGGTACACGATAGTACGATATTCACAAATAATTTTACTACAACTATAAACTGTCTAGAATAAATAGCCACGTACATCCCTTTGGTCGTTGTCTTACGTGGGAGATCATGCGGCTCTGGTTATTCAAAAGACGGATTTTTTATATTAGTATAAAAGATGTCATGGGGGGGATGTCTAGACATAGAGGTTTTGCTCGGATGTATTGCTGGAGATGTCGGTCCAACAAATCTCCACCTTTTGCCGCAAATTAAAACAGTTAATAAAATAAAAATTGTTTAATGCCTACATAGCCTTGAAACTAAACAAAATCATAACAAACAAACATTACAATCAAGAAATAAATTAAACGTTTATTCTTAAACACATCCATAAAATTTACAAATTACATCGATAGATGTTACTACAACCTCTACAACACTCAATGATTCTTATCCCTGATGATGGTTACTGTCTGTGAAAACATATTTTTATATTTGTCTTTCTTTGGAGCACATAAATGATTATGTATATCCGCACTGACAGTTAATATACGACCAGTTGTCACTAATCTGGACTTACATCTGTTTTCTTTTGAACGAAAGTAATGCGTACACATCCATATAGTCTTATTCTGTTCCTTTCTATAGATCAGGTATTCATAATCGTCCAAAATAATTTTCGGATTTTTTGTTGCCATATCAAAATATACTGTATCTAAAACATTAATATTATGTTAAAGATACTATAACTACAATAATATTAACAAAGTTTGGTAAAATTGTATACGATAACAAACTATTTAGAAAAATAAAATGAAATAAAAAGAGCAAATGAAAGTAACACAACTAATTTTTAAGGCCAGTAAAACTTGGTACTATTAAAAGTAAATACGAATTCAATTACAACTACATAGCGTTGTATTAATAATGTTTTATTAATAGCATATTATATAAAAAATATTTTGATATATTAAAGTAATAAAAATTATGGAAATATAGGGAAAATGGGTTTGGGACATTAACTGAGTGTCCTTAGTTCTTAGGATCTGAAGCGAGTTTGTGCCCGTGAATTACCTCTAACAATAAATTCGTTTCATTACTGTAACGTATTGAACAAAGTGATATGCAAATAATCGTGAAAAAGAACTGGTTAATATAACGCACCCACTCACAAACTAAAAATATAACTACAGTCCGTAAATTAAAGTAACTGTTTCAAGATTAATTTGATTCATCAGATTTAGCACCTCAAGAAACATTCATAGAAACCATGCAGTTCATGAAACCAAGATGTAGTTGGTGTAGTTCTTTGCAGAAAACCACTATAATACATTTTACAACTATAAAACGCTTTTTAAAAAATGTGTGTATTGAAATTTTACAATTTTCTTCTAGTAATTCATTAGCATTCAATTGTTGCACATCAATAAATGTAATTATTAAGAACAAAACTTAATTATTAACTATCAATTCAGTTTATTACAAGGCTTTACGATGATTTTAACTTTTTTTTCAGCCATAGTTAATATTTTATGCTACTTTTTTATCATTTCATGCCACTGAATTATGTTTATACCAGCCGTTGATACTGCATCGTAGAGGTAGCGTCTCAGGTTGATGTAGTTAGAGGTTATAAACTAGATGTTGCTGTATTGTGAGAATTAGAGAAAAGCCTAGAGAATTAAACAGAACAAAATACTTCGATATTCGACCTTCTATCAATGTTCCGCAATAAAGATCGAAATATAAAATGGATTACAGAGAACAATGATAAGAATTAATTCCTGGGCATAATGGATTTACTATCCTCTTACATATAACTCTGCCAAGTAGTTAAATTTAAATGTTTTTAGAAATATATCGCTCAATCACAAACTATAATCAACAACTAACACAAGGTTTTACTAAAAGTCTACTAAAATATTATTTAAATATTACTTTTTATCAAATTCAAATTTTTTAAAACAATAAAACTTAACAAATAAACAAAAGCCTTTATTATATTTATTTTAAAATTATACATTACAAATAATACTAGATAAGCATAACAAATATATATGCTATGCTAAAAACGTATTTGACATTATTAAAAAACGTTTTTCCAATAAATAATAACGTTACAACGCTCAAATTAATTTGAGCTAAATTATGATTGACAATTGTTCTGGCCTTCTCTGATAATGGTTACATTCTGACACTGCATATTTTGGTAGTACTTGTCCCGTTTAGGAATAATGGCGTGGTTATGAGGATCGGCACTAACAATTATGGTACGTCCAGTGGTGGTCAGTTTC
Source organism: Rhynchophorus ferrugineus (assembly GCF_030347505.1). Taxonomy (NCBI): domain Eukaryota; kingdom Metazoa; phylum Arthropoda; class Insecta; order Coleoptera; family Curculionidae; genus Rhynchophorus; species Rhynchophorus ferrugineus. The sequence continues at coordinate 51,998,579 of NW_027472581.1, read as the reverse complement.
GATTTGCACCTGTCAGTTCTTGTTCCAAAATATTGACTGCAAAGCCACACAGTTTTGTTTTCGAATTTCTTAAACACACGATATGACTGCTCGTCTAGGATTATTTTCGGATTCTTATTACCCACATCAAAGTAAACTGAAGACATGGTACCTAGAAATAAATTAAGATATCGACCAAGACCATTATGACCATTTTCTAGTTAATAATACTACATATACAATAAATACTACAATAATATAACGAAGTTTATAAACTTAAGGCAATATAGCTTAAATCGGCATAAAATAACACAAAAAGAATTTAGTATATATACGCATCAAATAGGGGTTTTAGTCACGTGAACCTGTTAGTAATTAAGATCCAATCCAAATATCCCAAAGTCAAATTAATATCCTTTAGTAATTCATGAAATTCACCGCTTGGCGTGTTACCAACATGAATATCATCTATTATATCACCAGGCACCGGTCTTACTCATTCTGATTACTAACGACTGACTGATAAATAATTACTTCCACAGCGAAATTAAAAACTAGGTCGTTTTATTCCAAATCTAGACGACAGAAATATTTTAGATAAATGGACCATGATGTGTTTAAAGAGATAATATGCATTTAATTAAATTTTGTTTGAAATTGGCATTTGAAGTCTACTATCACAATATCAGAACAGTTATATGCTATTGTTAATAAATATATTGATCTAGACAACATTTTCTATTCTTGTAATAATAACAAATAATACTTATAAAATTGTACTTAACTATAATATGTAACACAAATATGATGTATTCTAAAAGAACAAAATTTATATTTTCTTATGTTTAATTATTTTGACACATAAAGTTTATTAAGAATTATGCAAAAATTCTTAAATTGTTATAATTCCTCTATTTCTAGATATATATATATATATATATATATATATATATATATATATATATATATATATATATATATATATATATATATATATATATATATATATATATATATATAGGAAATACGAAATACGTATAGATATAGAATACCACTTGCCTGAGCAAGTAGGCAAGCAATGGGAAACTATTATTACATTTTAGCAGTTTTATATAAGACTCCCGCGAACAAAAAGTGTATTTCGTAAGATAAATCCCAGAAACCTGCCTGTTTACTTAAAGTAATTAATTTAGACAAACATGTTAAATTATTTACAAATCTATATTCAATTTAAAACGAGTATAACACAAATGCATTCTGATTTATCGCTAAAAGGAAAACTGAATGGCGGAACTGAAAAATAGTAGAATCTACTACTCACCACAATTATTATCTACAATATATTCCCTGACCGTTAGAAAATGTTGCATAGTAATAGTAACACAAAATATATTAGCAAATATAGTTTATTTCAATATATAATATAGTATGTATCATCGCTAAACATTTTATATATCATATATTTTAATTCAACACTATTTCATCTGACAGTGGAAACAATGGAGAATATTATATTGACACTTATTAATTGAACTGGCACAAGGGAAAATAATCTTATTATGAAAATAAATATCTTTAAAAAAATATAAAATTGTAATTTAATTCATTTAATTGATTAATATTTAAATAGTTACTACCCGTAATACTACTCCTGATGGAATTATATATCTTTATATTCTTGTTTGTTATAATGTCCATTAAATATTAATTTTTTGTTTGGCAAAATTAGTTTTCTTATTCAACATAATTCCATTCAAGGGTGATACACTGATTATAGCCACCCTTTAACTTTTCGATACCATTTGTCGTACGATTTGTCCTTTGCTTCAAAATAGGCCTCAGTTTCGGCGATCACCTCTACATTCGACGAAAATCTCTTCCCAGCGAGCATTCTTTTGAGATCTGAGAACAGTAAATAGTCGCTGGGAGCCAAATCTGGAGAATACGGTGGATGGATGGATTTTTGCCATCGTTTTCACTGACTTGTGATACGGTGCATTGTCTTGGTGAAGGAGCACTTTCTTTTTCTTCAAATACGGTCGTTTTTCGGCGATTTCGTTCTTCAAAAGGTACAATAACGCTATGTAATAGTCGCTATTGATGGTCCTTCCTTTTTCAAGGTAATCAATGAACATTATTCCCTGCGCATTCCAAAATAGAGACGCCATAACCTTGCCAACCGACTGTTACGTTTTCTGTCGATTGGACTTCGGAGTGAAATGATGGAGCTATGTTTCATCCATTGTCACATATCGACGCAAAAACTCGGGTTTATTACGCTTGATCATCTTCAAACACTGCTCCGAATCATCAACTCGTCGCTGTCCTTAGTCAAAAGTGAGCTCGCGCAGCACCCACTTTGCAGAGCTTTCTCATATCCAAATATTCGTGAATGATATGATGTACACGTTCAGTTGATATCTTTGGAGTGTCTGCTATTTCATTCAGTTTCAATTTACGGTCATTCAAAATCATTTTGTGGATTTTTTAATGTTTTCGTCGGTAACAACCTCTTTTGGCCATTCGGTGCTCATTTCACTACGTCTAAACTTAGCATACCTTGATTGTACCTTACCAATCCTTGATGGTTGATTTTCCTAGGGCAGTGCCCGGAAACTCGGCACCAAGCCCAGTTTTTACTTCAACTGTATTTTTTTCCCTTCAAAAAGCAATATTTTGTCAACAGGCGAAATTCTTTTTATCCACTTTTTCACAATAACAAAAATTGTTTCACTCAAAATGCTATATTTCATAAACTAATGATCCGACAGCTGTCAAATTTATACACGCATCTAATGAGGGTTAGGGTAAACTAAAAAACATATGGATTTAATTTTAGTAGCGCCATCTATGTGTCAGGTCGGAGACTTTTTAATTGACCTGTTACAAACATAACCTAAAAAGACTAAATAGAGTGATTTTAAAGAAATGACGTGTGTACTCACTTCAAACCAATCATAATCCATTTAAACCAAATTTTCGTGTCTCCTAAAGCTATTTAATTAATTAACTTAATAATTAATTACTAAAGTTACCATTATGGTAGTAATTAAAATGTTTTAAACATAAGTTTATTTGCCAAAAGTGTAAAAGAAGGGAAGGTATTAACAGTAATAACACATATTCTATGTGCACTTATTTATAGGAACCTTTGATGTTAGTAACATACAAGTGGGCATCATGGTCCCAAAAAAGTTAATAAGCAAATACAAGAATATTTACTCTTGTTATGTGTTAATAAACAGGGAATATATTTTACATTTATATAGAAAGTAGTTAGAGCAGAAATTGAAGTCAGCCCTATGAATTGAAAATGAAAATTTTATTTCTATTTTTAGAAATCGATTTATTTCTAGACGACTTTACACAATCGTCACTAATAAAATGTCAACTGTCGGTAAAATGTTGATTGATCTTAAATATCATAATTAGATATTACAAAAAAAATAAATCGGAGGCGTTGCCACAATGACTGGTATAAAAAAAACAAATTTTTTCTAAAAAAAACCTAATAACAGGAAGGAGGTATTAAAACGAATTTAATACATAAAAAACATACATATACTCCAAGACAGGACAGGGAAATATACTTCAAGGAAAGTGAGTTACACTCATATTTAATTAAAATTCTGATTTCAATATGTATTTAAAACAAACAAAACTTTAATAAACATATATAAAAACAAATTGAACACTCAAACTACATATTGATAAAACTATTGTTGGGAACTATCGATTGAAAATGACTATCGACTGTTTAGCAATTGACTACTTTTTACGATCAGTCGCTATTTTTGGTTCGACTAATTTTACCAGTTTTTACGAAAAGGGTTCGTCTTATATAAATCACACAATATCACGAATTGGAGCAGTCAGTTTCAACAGTTTTCAATCGATAGTTCCCAGCGCTAATAAAAACATTCTAATTCTATACTTCAAATACAAATATGAGAATGTAAAAATTATGCAAAAATATGTAAGCTAAACATTTTGAGGTCAGAGTCCAGGAATTAAATAACAAAAAAAATTATAATAACATAAAATCTAAATATCTGATCAGATCCAATAAATAATTTGTACAATTTTAGTCTCTAATAATTAACGGAGTTTAACGACCATCATCGTATAATTAGCAATTATATGTCTTAAATAATAATTCAATAACAAGTCTTATATATAAATAAATATAAATGAAATAATGTTTTGATTAATTATTGAGGAATGAATGAATAAATATATGTTAAACTATTATTCGTCTACTATATGTCACATTATAAATGCAGTTGTTACTTATCGGTTCTAATGATATTAACTTGTTGAGACAAACTATTCTTCATCGGCTGAGTTACTGTTGGATCATGATTATGTTTCCCGCTGACATATACATCTTTGCCGCTGGTAACTAATTTTGATTTGCAACGCTCCGATTTATTACCAAAGTAACGGCAACACATCCAAATGGTTTTGGTTGGTTCCTTTCTCAACACTAAATATGAATTATTATCCAGGATTATTTTCGGATTTTTGGTTGCCACATCGAAATATATTGTACCTAAAAATACGTAACCGATTAGAATTCAATAGAAGTACACACAAACGTTGCATAGTTTGATTTAAAAAATAATAAATTCTTAAAATATTACTTATTAATTAATCTGCCCTGATGTGGAACATTTCACACAAATTAATTTCATTTAACTTAACATTAATTGTTAATATAAACGAGTACATTGCATCATGCATTTCTTTGCGGCAAAGTATCCTAAAAATGTGCTATGCTGTGTTGTTTCAAATCATTTCGATATTGCTGGCTCATTGTTCGCAACGTAAGAAGAGAAGAGTTTTTAATCCTAAACGTAAGTTATGGGTTAGTCCAAGTAAGCTATCCACAACTACATAGTCTTCAGTATTCGTGATAAGGAATATGTAAAAAGAAAACGAAAGAATTGGAAGACAATCACAAATATAAGTACATAATAAATTGCTATTATATAATCAAGTATTGAAACCTATATGGAAATACGAAATTCTAGGCATTACGAAATTACGGGGATGTTTCGCGAAAGCCAATATAAATAGAATACACTTTTTCTAGAACAAACTCATGAGAATTATTTTGGATGCACCTAGATACTATAAGACTGATTACTTACACCGAAACCTTCAGATACCGACTATTACCCAGAAAATTAAGAGAATTGGAAGGAGACATGAAGATAGACTCCATTATGTATCAATGTCAAAATAATACAATTCCTCGATAACACTAGAACAGGACACAGCCTCAAAATAATCAAACCATTTAATGCTGTGTAGTGCAGTGAGGACCTTCCTAGATATATGCCTAAATTTGAAGTATTGTAAAGACAAATTGTAGGTTAATCGACGACTAGTAACAATTCAATAAATACATTAAAAAAAAATTGGACAAACTGAGCGACATATTATTGTCTAAAGACAACTAATAGCGAATAACAGACACAAAGTTGTAGTAGTGCGCGACAACGATCGGTCACACGTTGCAAAAAGTGTGCAGAATACACTGTTGCTACTGGAATGCGAACTTGTGCCATACTGACATCGATGCAGTATTGATTGGCTTGGCTAGCACACAATTTCCAAATACTGTACAAAAAGGAAAAAAGAAAATATGCAAAAATGGATCAATGATTGGATTGATAAGAATCGCCATGTTCCCAGAAACACAAGAAAAAGTTGTAGAAAATGATGCTATTTTGATTAATATATATTGAGTCAATTTTTCTCAATAAATGTCTCTTAAAATCAGAATACAATCAAGCACCTAATAGTTTATACAAACAGCTTAATATATAACTGTCTCTCCGTATAAAAAATAAATATATAAGATTTATGACTGATATGCAGAATATAACGTGGCTAAATTGTCGCCACTCAGCCGTCCGTCAGGGCACCAAACCATCTAACTGCAAACATCTACCACGCCTTTAGCCCACAGGAGAGTTCTCCTCGACCTAATATAACTTTTCTGCCAAATATTCCCAAATGCAAAAACCTATCCAGAACGATTTGGTCATAGCAAATCTGTTATCTCATCTGCTCTACAAAACCAGCAGACTTTTTCAACGGATCTTACATCTACTTCAAGTTTGTTACACCAGATGAAACTGCTTGAAGTTTCACCGCTCCATGGCTTGTTAGAAATTATCAAATTCACAGAGAAACTGATACCCCAAGAATATTTCCATATACAATTCAGCTCCAGATCTTCAGAGAATATACTAATTCGCGAACTGGTCCATATGCTGGGCATTTAGCTCGTGTCACCGCTAAACCCCCCTCACTCCAGGCTATAACAACCTTTTTTGCGTCCTTACAATTTGAATTGTAGACCATTTGTCATTAAAACTGGTGCTTGTTAAAGCTCAGAGCTGGTCATTCCTACATAAAATATCCGTAACAGTTCACGAATAAGTCTCCGAGCGCCTGTTCGGTACCGTCGCGACGTTACTGCGCTTTTTATTCCCTTAGTTTCCTCTCATGTTCACGCCATGATCTCTAGCTTGGCCACTTTCTTGCGCGCTTGCATCTGTCTCCTCTTGATTGGTGTTCTAGGTTTCCCTTTTTTCAAATTCAATCACCGTTTCGGCCCAAACGTTCATCTTTGCAACAGTTTCTTAACTGATAGTTCCCGTCGGCAGTCCGATGCCTGTTTCGGGCCTCTACCCTTTTTGCAATTACGCATGTCTCCAAGATATGCGTAGTGTCTTTTGGCCCTGCGCGACATTCACAGAGTCCGTCGGTCTCCTTCAATTTAAATCTGTACAGCTAAGCTTGCATATTCCGGTGGTCCGTCATCAGTTGCACAGCATTCGTACTCAGTCCTATGTTTCCTGTCCCTACTTGTTGGCATTATTTGTAAAGGGTTCTTCCTTTAATGAATTGTTCCCAAAATATCTGCCACCTCCTTCTTACCTCTGCTTCTTTGATCCTTTTGATGGTTTCGGTACTGATCCATCCGTAATTTTCCATTCCAACTGCTGAACGATTGGCATGAGTTATATACCCAAATTTAAGCTGTAACAGTAGTGATTTTTAATGATCAGCTGTGAGGGGATTGGGTTAGAGTCACGGTAAGCCCGGGTATAGTCCCACATAACCTGGTCATATGCGATGGCATCATTGCATATAAGGTAATTTAATATTCTTAATATAGGAATTCATCCAAAGCTGTAGTGATGAACAGATAATGTTTAAATCAAACAGTTTTAGTAATTTGGTCGTGCATCTCAATCACGTTACTTGCCTTAGTTATTTGGTCATATATCAGCAACACCTGCCTCTAAAACAACATGACTACTACACGCTATTTTTAATTGAAAATCGCATTTTAATCAGTCATACCCGTACCCGTAATCGCCTAATCTAGCACTATGGGATGTATACCATTCAGACATCATTCATTTACATGATGAAATGAAATAATTATAACATCCTTAGCGACTAGACGCCTTTAAGACATCCGGCTGACCTAGATTACTAAAAAATAACGGTTATATTGTAATTCAGATATTTGCTTGTGAATTGATAGTGGTTCGGATGCAACGATCCGCTCTCTAAAGAAACATAGTTTTGAGCCCTACAAAGAAAATGAAGCTACCACTGGTGTTGTTGCAAATTGCTTGAAAAATAGATTATAGAATAATGATGCCAAACAAAACATATTTGTGTAACGTACGCAGAGGACCCTTGAAAAATAAATTAGAATATTTCTTTATTATTTTTCCGTGTGTATGTTATATCACGCGACTTATACGGATCTGGCTATTAAGACTGTGTGTTTATATTTCACTTAATGGAGTGATGAGTTAGACATTTAAACATAGAGGTTTAAATTATATTGGAATAAGATTGTTTCAAGGTAGTATCTAGCCGTTCATCATGTCGCAACTTATATGTATAAAATAAAATAGTTTTTTAAAGTAAAATAAATATTTTTGTTGTTTTAACGCATACATTAAACGATGTTCACATTTCACAAATTATGTTTATATGGATACTTAAAACAGTATTTTCTTAAAAAACAATATTTAATCTGCATATACAAATATTTTCAAATTGTATTAAAAATATAGACAATAAAAGCATTACAGGTAATACAATAATAAAAGTAATAACTCAAGTAATTTTTGTTTATTAAACAGGACATTATGAAATAATATATAAATAAGATTCTGCTATATGAAATAAAAATCTAAGTAAAAGTTTCTAATGGTCTTCTCGAAAATGAAAAATTCTTAAAAAACATACTTTATATAAATAAACAGATTAAAACAAGAGTGCAAACATAATGTATTTATTTTTTATTAAATATTTTTATTTATCTTAAATTTAAATATATTATTTATTAAGAGATTACACCGGCTTGGAAATTCAAAATATCTATTTTTATATCTAATGGTACAATACGTCAAGAAATTTCAAATCAATTTAAATAAAACTTTTTTGAGACAAAGTCTTTGGAAATCTCTCTCATTAGGTTTGAGTTTGACGAAAATATTACCTCTTTAATTAAACCCATTTTTTTCTCAAAACTGCATTATTTTAAACCAATAGACCTAATATCTTAAAATAAATACAAGAATCTTATTCCTATTGTACACGCTTCTCATTTTGAACAAGATACAGAAAACTAAGTTATTTCTTTGTTACTCCACAAGGATTTATTAAATTTTCATATGTTCGAAATTCACTTAATATCTTTAAGCACATATATCTTAAGTGTCATGCGTTCAGTACAAATTATATGTTTCTAACATATAACGAAGAAGTACAAAACATAAAATCAAAAATCCTACTTAAAAAAATATCTATACAAAATATAGTAGTAAGTCTGAGAACAAACTAAATAAAAACATAGGCCTAATTTTATTGGACAAATATTAAAATTAACTTAGAATATTAAACGGATTTAACATTAAACTAAGAAATCAAATATCAAACATCCAAAAAATATTTCAAAACTATATAAATCAGAATGTTCAATTTTTAAGTAAGTTTATAGTCATGTCGAAAATAACAATGTACTCACGTCATCACAGATCCAATGTATTGCAGGTTACAGTTTGTAAATTCGTTTTAAAAGACTGCATTTTTCCTTATCATTTTCTTCTAGTTAAAAAGAGATACAATTCGGTCTGATGTATCCGAAAATGTAACCGAATAAGCCTATAAAATTCGTCTTGTTAATGATATTAACTGGAGGTTATAAACCGGTAAAAGTTTTGGGTCTTATTATTTTGGTAATCCAATCGCTGCTAAATATTTATGATTGTTAGTCTGATTGAAAATGCCAAAGCTAATCAATAGTCATAGTTAAAACCAGATCGCATTTCTAATCAATTGTTTTGGACAAGAACGAGATAATGGGAGCTCCCTTTAGCCAATAAAATGCGTTAGAGAGGTAAGTATTGACAGTTTTAAATATTAACTAGCTGAGGTTGCTATTAGAAATATTTGTAGCGTATTGCAGCCGCACTGAATGTTGGAATGGTCACTGCGACTACAATCCCTCGACAAGTGAAGAATATAATCTTAGATTCACCAAAGAGAAACCGTCCGCATACGAAGCCGGTGATGAGTGAAAAGATGAGTAGTATACAATTATTTCAGAGGAAACTATTGAAAATATGTAAAATTGGGAAGTCTCTCAGAAAACTCTCTCAGAAGAGAATATGCTCCTTCAGAGAGAACTACTTCAAATTGTCATTTGCTGTATATTATTTAAATGTTGTTATTTTATGTAATTTACTTTTTTTAGAAACAGACCTGAAAAAATATATACTGTAGATCAGATAACAAAAAATATGGTACAATAGTATTATACTTCCTCCATATAATTGCATATTTAATTCTATCGAATATGCTTTTCGAGAGGGATATACATGAAGAACTGTTTGGTCTTGTAGAAATAAGCATTATCTACAATATTACCTTTGGTTTAAACGAACTCCATCACAGAAATAGTTGACAAATAACGGAATCGTTAATGAATGTTCGATAGATTATAAATTAGCAATTTAATAAATGACTCGGACAATGATTCTGGTAGTGAAAATGACAGTATGCCAATGAAACTTTCCTGATGCCAGCTTATGACCCATTGCAGACAATTACCAAGACAGTCTAATAAAAACGGAAACAAATAAAGATGGATATATAATCAACATAAAATAATCGGAAGATATAGAGAAAACCAATAGAATCTTGCAAGAAAAATGTACACAGATAGCAACAAAAGAATACAAGAAGATATATACTCATATTAAAATGACTTGACAATAAAAAATGAGACGGAGTTATAAGAATTATACAATTGTTTATTAGATGGAATTTGATCCTCCAGAGGATACCGCTATGTTAAAAAACGCACCTAGAACTCTAATTCATAGGTGGTGTTGAAAAGAGTTTAATGTAAATATAACAACACAATCCAAACCGATCTATTCTAGCTTTATAATTAACTGTAATTTAAGTCCTTCGGCCATGTATGTATTAGATGTACTATAATATTAAAATAAATGTTAAAGTAAATTAAACAAATTTATTTACATTGGAATTTTGTTATACGCCAAACTCAAAATAAATTTCAGGTCATAAAATTTGATGATGTAAGTTCACTGTCATTATAGACGGCCCTATATAACTAACTGATGTGTCACAAAAATAAATATGCCTGAGTACCATATCTACTCATCCATTACCGCTCAATAATATCGTAAAATGTCCGATATAACTATCGAGTTAGCAATGATTCTCAATAAATATACAATCATGTTTTTTAAATAAAGTTTATTTGGAGTAAATCAAATTAAAATTCTGAGAGAACATGCTGCTGATCTTCTCAGGTTTCACCCTGGGAGTGTGGTTATGTTGTCCTTGGATGTAAGCGTTGCGACCGGTAGTGACCACCTGGGCTTTACATCGTTCGCCTTTCGGGTGATAGTACTGAGAACATATCCAGTAAGTGGATTTGGTCTCTTTCTTTCTCACCAGAAAATCGTGCCCTTCTATTACAATCTTCGGATTTTTCTGGCCGACATCGAAATAAATCTTGCCTAAGAAATATAACAAGTTTAATATAGAATAACCTCAAATAATCTGCATGTATATTATTGAATATTTTGCACACTGTGAATGACTTAACACCAACAAAACATATATTAAAATAGAAATTTATTTTAGTTTTAAATGTAGTTTATAACTCTGTGGAATAGCAATATTATATAAGAAATATTGTTATTTCTTTTATAATGTATATAATGTATTTATATAATTATATAAGTTAAATGAAACAAGTAATCTTAATTAGAAACTTATAAATAAAAAATATTGCTGTTCATTATCCGCCATCAATAAATTATTAAAATTATCTGTCGTAAAAGTCATATTGTACATGATTGGACATTTGTATATAAGTAAGTAGTGGTCAATAGTTTCAAACGGTTAAGAAGAATGCATTTTGTGTTGAAGTTTGGTCTGATGTTTGTAAAAATCTACAAGTAAATGTTTAAATGAGGAGCCCGATCTTACCTGGCATATTTAGTGTATTACGTGACATCTCCTTCTGATTAATAATTATTTCGAGTAATGACTTATTTCGATAATACTCTTTGAGTGCTTTATTTTATATGCGGATACTAAACTAATGAAGTATTCATTCTGACACCGTATCTGCATATTATCAAGACCAAAAAAAAAGCTATAAACCAAGAAAATCACGACGAAATTCAAAAAGAGTTCAATATCAAAAAAAGCTCCCGGGTATCACTTATAAGTCGTATGGCGCCGAAACTACTGCCAAGAAAATACAAAAAAATCTTCAAACTAATTATGGAAGAAAAGCAACTCATATCGACTAACCAGTTTATATTCCCCATTCCACAATAGTAAAACACATTTTTTTGGAAAAATTAGTGTGATACACTCATTATAGCGACCTTCCAACTTTTCGATACAATTTTTGTAGTACGATTTGTCCTTTACTTCAAAATAGGCCTCAGTTTCGTCGATCACCTTTTCATTGGACGAAAATGTCTTCCCAGTGAGCATTATTTTGAGATCTGAGAACAAAAAATAGTCGCTGGGAAACAGATCTGGAGAATACGGTAGATGAGGAAGCAATTTGAAGCCCAATCCATGGATTTTTGACAAGGTACATTGTCTTGGTGAAACAGCACTGTCTTTTTCTTCAAATGCGGCCATTGTTCGGCGATTTCGTCCTTCAAACGATCCAATAACTCTATGAAATAGTCGCTGTTAATGGTCCTTCCTTTTTCAAGGTAGTCAATGAAAATTATTCCATGCGCATCACAAAATACAGACGCCATAACCTTGCCAGCCGATTGTTGCGTTTTCGCCCGCTTTGGAGCGGGCTCATCGTGTGCAGTCCACTTGGACGACTGTCGATATGATTTCGGAGTGAAATGATGGAGCCATATTTCATCCATTTTCACATATAGACGCAAAAATTCAGGTTTATTAAGCTTGATCATCCTCAAACACTGCTCCGAATCATCAACCCGTCGTTGCTTTTGGTCAAAAGTGAAGTCGCGAGGCCCCCATTTTGCACAGAGCGTTCTCATACCCAAATAATCGTGAATGATTGATATCTTTAGAGTGTCTGCTATTTCATTCAGTTTCAATTTTCAGTCATTCAAAATCATTTTGTGGATTTTTTTAGTGTTTTCGTTGGCAACAACCTCTTTTGGGCTTCCACTGTGTTCACCGTCTTCGGTGCTCATTTCACCACGTCTAAACTTAGCATACCAATCCTTGATGGTTGATTTTCCTAGGGCAGTATCCGGAAACTCGGCATCAAGCCAAGTTTTTGCCTCTCCTGTATTTTTTCCCTTCAAAAAGCATTATTTTATCAATACACGAAATTCCTTTTAATCAATTTTTTTCACAATAACAAACGTTGCTTCACTCAAAATGCTATAATTCACAAATTAATGATCCAACAGCTATCAAATTTATACACACATCTTTTGAGGGTTAGGGCTAAATAAAAAACATATGGTTTTTAATTCTAGTAGTGCCATCTATGTGTCAGGCCGGGGACTTTTCAATTGACCTGTTAAGATACGATGATGAATACTTAAATTTTAAACCCATCTATGCGGGTGTACGACAAGATAGTGTCCTTGATCAATATTGTATTTACTCTATATTAATGATATACTTAAATGTGAAGGTGTAATAGTAGCTACATTTGCTCATGATTCAGCACTACTTGTTTGTGAAAAAAAATTGTGATGACACTGGTCGCCAAATTCAAGTAGAAAATGCATGTTAAAAAGAAACGAATAAAACTTTGTATGGAACTCAAAAAAATGTGGTGGCTGCTTGGACAACATTCCGAATTAATACTCCACAATAAACTGCTTTAATACAAGGAAATCTTGAAGCCAGCATCGACCTACTGGGTGCAATTATGGTATTAGAAACTAAAACAACCACAAAAATCCAAAGGTACAAACAGTCAGCGGGAAAATCAAAATGTTTGCCAGAAATATCAAGAAAACCATAATCGCCAAAATGTCATAACCTCACGACAGCAATGGATTTACCCAAAGATTGAAGACGCATAATCTAATCCTTTAAACTAATATAATTATGTATAGCAACTGTGCCCTATTTCAAAACTGGATTTTAAAAATAACATTAGTAGATTATTAGGAAAAATTCATAGATAGTTGTATTTAATAACTAGTTATACGTGTGCGATAAGCTTTTAACTAAAAAAAATCATGTATAGTTATTAAATTAATTAAATTTTACTTGTGATTTATATTGTTACATATTTTTATATAAAAGTTCATTTTAACGGTTAATAAACAACATAACTCTGGTATAAGAGAAACAACATTATAGAAGTCTAAGTTTAAAACATTCATAGATTTAAATTAATACCAGTCTTAATCCAAGTTTTACCATTAAAATTCCTATCATTTCTGATGGCGAATAATCGTAACCACTTTAGAAGTTAGGGTTTTGCTTTTTTTTTCGATGCCTAGGTTCATGATTGTGATCGCCCTTTACCTCCACTGTGTTACCGGTAGTAGAAATTCGACATTTACACTTGGTTTGGTAATACAAGGCACACGCCCAACTTGTTCTTCTGTTGGTACGTCTTTCGATATTGAAATCATGTTGATCGACGATTAGCTTAGGATACTTAGTCTAAAAATCAAAATAAACCAGATCTAAAACAAAAATAATGAAGTAGCCAGGCATAGATTGTATTTATATAACTTCCTCACTTAATAATCTGTAATTATTGTTCATTGAATTTTAAATTATACTGCCATGCTTTTTAAACCATTTTGTAGCCTTTAATTTGGGAAGCGAACCGCCAAAACAAACATGAAATGCTTCCATTCCGATAACTGTAACTGATGTAGATACACATGTATATATAGGATATCAATTGTAGTGATGTAACCCTAGATCCTATTCCTTCTCAGTTTTCCTTCCAAAGATAATACATAATTTAATTTAATTTTCATTTAGATTTCATTTCATGGTATAAAAAGAAGATTTAGTAAGAATTTCTCTCTATTGTACTTTACTCAAACAAAATCATTTAGTTGGTTGCTTGTTGAAATACTGAAGATTCTTTGTTGAGATTGGATTTCATATTATAATTCATTGAAGAAATATTTTTTTAAAAATGTAAATGATAAAAAGTGGATTACTTATATGATATAGAATATATAACAAATCAAAGTCATAACAATTATAAATTCAAAGAATATTAATGTTACCATTAAAAACTAGACTTTATAAGCCTAAGACTATATAAAACATAATTATTATAAGGATAAGTACTAGATAATAATTTAAAATAAGGTACTATTAAAGTAAGGTTTTATAGTAATAATGGAAACGGCCTTAATAATAACAAAAACAGATTGAGAACTTTGTCAGGAGAAGATTTTTCTACACTCAAAAATATAATAAAACAAATATTAAGATTACATCTAAACAATCAAAAATAAGAGCTGAGAGCACATAATATAAAACAATAAAATGAAAGAATATGGAACAAATAATACAGAGACAAGAGTAAGAGAATATAAGAATTATACAGAGAAACATAAAAACCGGAAGAAAGAAAATAAAATAAAAACATTAAAGCAAAAATAAAAGTAAACAAATACTGGTTACAGGTTACAGAAAAATCTAGAGTACAGTAAATATTATACAAGACGAAGTCAATGCTAGCTGTAAAAATGTTAAAAGAAAACGACGAAAGAACAATAAGAATAAAACAAGAGAATTGATGAACGAAAACATCATATCTGAAATAAAGGATTGGAGATGTAGAAAAAAAAAACATAAAAAAGGAACTGTATTAATTGATACATTCCAAGAGATCTAAAGAACTTCAGAACAGTCACCCATGAACGGGTATGGCGTGTTAAACCAATAAATTCATTCTACTTTCGACGTAGGTTCATCATTTACAAAACACTGACGACTATATTTTCTGATGATCGAAATAAGATTCTCCACTGTAATATATTATATGTAAGATAAACTCAGAATTAAGATATCCTAATTCATCTCATTGATTTAGAAATTTCTCAAAAATAACACTGACAAAAATAAGTTCTCTCAAACGCATTATTTGTGTCAGAAACCAAGAAATTGGTTAAACCAGCGCAAAAAGTTAAGATCCGAAAGTAGCTAATAATTAGAATAAGATTATTATTATATTCATTGAGCAAGTTCTCTTTTTTATTTGTTGCAATTTTTTATATTAAAGAATTTAGATTTATTTGCAATTTTTCTGAAGAATAGTAAGGATACCAGTTTACACTGCGGCACTGTATTCTTAATATTATTTTAATGTTTAATATAATAATTTAATACCTGTGAACAGCCTTGAAAGTCTAAAGATATTATAAGCCGTACGGAATGAAGACTTAACGAAATACAAGAGCTCGTAGATCAATTATCTAAAATGTTTTGAAAAAAGATTAGTCCCACATATATCAACCGTAAACAACCTGGCTGAATATATGGCCACGAACTTTTTGAGAAAAAAATATGATATGCATTGAATATAATCCTAAACGAATTAAATAATGTCTGGAGAGACATTGTGATTATTTTTTTTGAAAGCCTAGAAAGTAGTTTGACAGTAGAAGCTGAATATGTTACCAAAAAGGCGATTTACTGCGCAATGAATCAAGCATGTATAATTATCTTACTACATAATTAAATTCCTCTTTATGATATATAAAAAGAATATAACGGAAAATAATTATCTTGCATAGTTTTTGGGACAATAAGTTGTAAAATTTAATTAAAAATACTAGCAAGATTTCGAGATCTTCTCAATATTGTCTTAATGACGTATTAAATGAAAAACTTAATGAAAAAAACCTACCAGGTGTTTAGATCTAAAAAGAATACATTTTTACTATTAAGACTATCTATTATTAAGAATGAACTGTGATTGAAATGAAGATCTCCAATATGATCGGTCCACCCCGATTAACTAAATGTATAAAATATAAAAAGTGGTGTGCTATAAACAATCTAACTGTAGAATAGCTAATGAAGATTCAGTTATTATCTATTCATAGTATTTAACTATTCATTTTTATTAGCAATATTGTTATAGCAAGAGGGGTGAATAAAAAAATAACTGTTAACTGTATTTATACTATCGCTAAACTATAGAGACAGAAAAGGCTATTGATAGGGTTTTGTTTCAACCATTCTCGTAATATACCAAAACTAAACATGATTTGCAACGTACATATAAAGCCGATCTCTTATCATGGTGCCGTAATGCAAAATTAAGTCTTCACAAAAGGGGATAGGTGTGCTATAAACAATCTAACTGTAGAATAGCTAATGAAGATTCAGTTATTATCTATTCATAGTATTTAACTATTTATTTTTATTAGCAATATTGTTATAGCAAGAGGGGTGAATAAAAAAATAACTGTTACCTGTATTTATACTATCGATAAACTATAGAGACAGAAACGGCTATTGATAGGGTTATGTTTCAGCCATTCTCGTAATATACCAAAACTAAACATGATTTGCAACGTACATGTAAAGCCGATCTCTTATCATGGTGCCGTAATGCAAAATTAAGTCATTTCATGCATCTAGGTAAACTCTAAACGAGGAAAAGGAACGTAGGAACTATATCTGAGGTAACAGGTATTTTGTGATTTCTGTAATCGGCAATTAAAAGTATCTAAGAGTAATCTTTTACCCAAAGAGTTTCATAACTGGGCAGCGTTTTTAGTGTAATAAGCCTAGATAGTAATTTTAAATATAAAAAATAATGAAATAATTAAAACCCACAACACAGATCCAAGAATATAAACCAGCTTAAGTAAGATCTTCTGATTTAGTTCACACTATCGATTATCTTATGTAAAATGGGAAATAATTAGCGTTGGGAATTCCGACTGGAAACAGTCGATAGTCGCAAAACACTTGATCTAATCAATATTCAAAAAAGTAGTCGAAATGCACGCTACGACTGTTTTTTTTTCAGCTGCGATAACGTGAATGTATGCATTCCTTTTTTTTAAGAAAAGTACAGAAATATTGCTTCGATCTCTATGCCGTAGAGAGCTATCTAGACATTAGACTTTAGAGAGATTTATCTTAGTATTTGGAAATAACAATGACATAATATCACTGGTTTACTTATATTCCATTCGATTTTTTTAAGTGTCAGTGAGACGGATATACACATATTCCTTCTACTACTAATTGTAAGAAACAAAAAAAAATACATAATGGCTACATTATATTATGTTCCAAAGATCAGTTTCACGTTAAATGATGTACAATTCTTTTTAATATACTATATATTTAACTTGATTGTAAAGAGGAACGAAAAATGCATCCTTTTGAAAAATTATTAGTAATCGAAACTCCCATGAAAAAAGTTTTAACAATCAAACAGCCTTGAATAAACATCGAGAGACTAAGAAAACTGAAAAAAGAAAATAAAAAAAGACCTAATAGTTGCCAAGATAAGATAAGTGCAGTAAAAAGTATTTTATTTTTTGCAGTCATATTATAAACAAAACATAAAACTATATATTTATAGATAAGCACAAATTCGAAACATCTCTTTCAAAGTTAAGGTTAGAACGGCAAAGTCAGAACATTAAAAACTAGTGAATATAAAAAATACGAACGACTGTTTCAGTCGACTGGCCGCGAAAATCAATCAAATGAACTGGTCACGATTGAAATGACTGAAAAGTCGATAGTTACGAGTCGACTCACTAAATAGTCGATAGTTCCCAACGCTAGATTTAATAATTTAAAAATAATACTAATACAATTAACATACTGAACTTTATTATATAATTAATACATAAAAAATAACACATCTAACATTTTCTTAAAATACACTATTACATAATTTCTAAACTGCAGTCTTTTATAGTAATATATCTCCTAAAATACAGTTCAATCAAACTTTTCCAGATGTAGTTAAATCCAAGATATTCGACACAGACGAATTAACCTGATTACCAAAAGGCATATCGGACTCGCGAATAACCGTGACTATCTCTGGTCGAGTATTGTTCATTGGAGTAAGATCAGACCTATGATCATGATTATGCCGGCCTAGCAGCCGCACCGTTTTCCCGCTAGTGGACAATTTAGCCCTACACTTTGTCCTGTAATAGAAGCTACATCGCCAAGTCGTTTTTCCCGCTGATCTGAAATCGATCCGGTAATCGACGCCTTCGAAAATAATTTTTGGATGTTTGTAACCGTAATTGTAAAAAATAATACCTAAAAATTTCAGGATATAGAACGGTATTCGTTTTATAACTATTAAAATATTGGGTAATACATTTGATGGAGTTTTATAGAAAAACTACGTTAGTAATACCGAAAAATTATGTTTAACTGACAACTACTTTTGAATAATACCAATTTCGTTTAGGATTACCTACCTATTACATAAAAATATATTTTTAATTCATATACTTATATTTATTGAGATCAACATTAAAACTGTATTGTTGACGATTATTAATAGTTGGCTGAGACAAAATATCAGCTACTTCGTGGACATCTATATGGTCCACATCATCGTTGCTGGGGAAAATAAATTTGCTCCCCATAGCTTTCCTCATAAATTTGGCAACATAACCGTCTTCTGTTTTAGACAATATGATAGCTACGTAATGTTTGAAACTCTTCTTTGCGGTTAACTTGACCACAACATAGTCGTTCGTTTGTGGTAACTTCTGAATATTTTTAATCTTGCTGAATGATACAAAGCCTAAAATATATTTCATGGTGATTTTAAGGTTCATTACTTCGCATTTAAATAAATACATACATTTAAACAAATAGAAACAATAACTACCGTATACATATAAGAAACATAAATCAATTCAGACCAAAAATGTCTCATAAATATTATTAAAAGCATATAATATATTATATCACAATGTAAAAGCTTTAATAACCGTAATTTTCTCTACCAACACAGTGAACGCAGTTATATATAAAAGGTTTTCCTATTATTAATCCAAATTAGGTTGGAAGAGACTAATATTTAACTACTCTATTACTTTAAATCGAAGTATTTAAAGTATTTTATAATAATTACATTTACAAGATTTTAGGAAAGCCAACGCATTGACTGTACAAACTCAATAATCGATAAAAACAAAAGGTAGGCTATCTTAAAACATATATTTTAATAAAAATAAGTAACGAAGAAAAGGTTTGAAATGAGAAAAGCATATATACGTGTTGTTATGTTTTTATTTTGTGTTCCTCTTCTGTGTAATTGTTCTGTTATGTTTTGTCGGTCGGATTGTATGTCGGTCTGCTTTGTGTAATCTCAACAGAGATGTGTTAACAACTCTTCACAATGGTCCATGACATATGTGTCCCTATTATACCTACGCCTCCAAGAAATTAATTTTGAATTACTTTATTTCTGAACAATGTCGAAATTCCAATAGAACTGCCGTTGTCTTGAATTTTGAAAATTGAACTCGTTGGTACGGTTTTTGAAATACGAGTTCTACTATTAGTTATTCAAGTATCTTTATAAACAACTGTTAAAAAACCTAATCTACATCGATGATTTTAACATTTATTCCTATAATACAAAATGTTTTAATTCCAGTATTATTGATTTATTCAGTTTATATAGACCGAAGCCCATCAATCATCATTGCGAGTTTACGCTGAGTTTTCGTATAATAAGTCTTGCAGGTCACTGTCTTCGAACTTTTTTGTTCGGCCGGTCGATCTTTATTATTTATTGATATCCAAATTGTCGCTTTTAAAACAATTAAAATATGACCGAGCAGTATATATTTTTAAGAGTATGGATGGGCTTCGGCATCAGATTTTTTAAAATCCGACAATCAAAATTAATGTCGAAAATGTAATTTTAAGGGATTCAATATTAGCGCTTGTATACACTGAATAACGCAGTATAAGGATGTTGGCAAACCAAAAAAAAATATCGATATATCGGAGGGAAAAAATATCGATATTTTACATAAAATATATCGATATTTTTAAGAAAAAAATTAAAATAGTGAAATATTGGCTTAAAAAGATTTACTAAATATTTTAAAAAGTACTAATATTTTTAATTAATTACTAATTTTAAAGGTTTATTAAAAATTATATTTAAGTTATTTTGAAAAAAATATCGAAAAATATCGGCTAAAAAAATATCGATATATCGGCCAAAAATATCGATATTTTTTTCAGAAAATATCGATATAACGTTATATGCATCATTTTATGCATCCCTAGCCCAGTAATACTAAACAGAAAACTATTTTTTTATGTAGAGATTTTTATGTATCAAAACCTTTAAAACCTTTGTTCAACATTTAATCATCAACATAATTATTTCTATTTATAAATAAATAATCGGAAGTTGCAGGTTCTTATGCTAACAAAAATTTATAAACATTCGCATATGTAGTTCCAACAGAATTATCAGAATAAATAGCCCACCCTAAGTATTAAAAATAATTAAAGCCTTATTAAAATTCAAACTAACATTCAGTCTCGTTCAATCTGCTAATACTGTCAAATAAGCAGAGCCCATATCACTGGTTGCAGTAACTTCCGAAGTATGATTGTGATAGTAGTTCCTTAACCGAACCACTTTACCATACGAAACACATCGGGCTTTGCATTTGAATTTTTCCTTGTTCTTGCAGCACCAAATATTTTTATCTTGACGCTTCCTCTCTAGCTTGTATGCATAGTTTCTGATAATCAATAGAGGGTTTTTAACAGCCTTGGTGAAGTAAACTATCTCTAAAAGATACGCATTGAAAAGAATATAAAAGACTAAAAAACAACTGTACAACATCAAAAAATCTAAATTATATAGATGCAAAATCTTGTGATGAAGAAAAACTTCAACCTGTTCTCAGCTCAACAACAGCGCCAGGTAATGCGAATTATTTTTTAAGTTATATTTCAGAAATCCATTTCTATCAATTTGGGTTTATTTGTTATTAGATTTGTAGTGTGGAGTATCAATTCAAAAATTATCAAGCTTTTTACACTATTGCCTATAAATATTTACAAACATAATTGATAAACCTGGGAATACAACTTCAGTAGCAGGACAATCCCGTGACTTTGACAACTGTAATAATACAGCAAACAATAATAAATATTATATATTGGTTTTAAAGATATTATCATACAGAACGCTTTAATAGAAAATTAAAAATGAACTAAGAAATGTTTGTTATTTGAAAATATCTAATCGATCAATAATCAATCAAATGTATGTCATTCAGTATTTTATTTATATAAAATATAATATAATATTAAGCCTACAAAATAGTTTCCTATTGTTCATCGATAGCCACTACATCTTCCCATCTTTCAGAAAATTTACGGATTCCATCTCAAAAGACCTTATCATTTGACGTATGTCCATAAGAAGTTAGTAGCTGCTCAAGCAAGTCAGGACTCATATGTGGGAACAAGAAGTGATCACAAGGAGCAAGGTCTGGAGAATACGCTAGGTGGGGTAGCACTTGTCATTTTAATATCTCCAAATATGTTTTTACAGGTTTTGCAACATGTTGCCAAGGGTAGTCATCCTGAAAAATAACATTGTTGTGCCTTTGCTCATATACTAGCCGTTTCTCGCGCAGTGCTTGGCTCAAACAATTGATTGTAGGCGATATCAATCCCCATTAATGGTTTTATTAGGTTTAAGCAGCTCCTAGTATAACATATCAAGCTAATCTCAACAAACACAAAACATTAGCTTGAAACCATGAATATTCTACATTGCCGTATATGTTGATGCACGACCAGGTGGCCCGAATTATTGTTTTCGCTTTGGATTATCGTAACGACAATTCTGCATATTCTTATTGCATTTTAGGCGGATTATCATCGAGTAATGCCTTCAAATCACTGTCTTCAAATTTTGTAGTTCAGTCAGAATAATCACTTTTAAAACGTCGAAACAAGTATTCATAGGTTGAAATCGATGATGTCCAGTTGTCTAAGGTTCACATAACATTCAATGGCCTTCCGCCGCCTAACTTTTCATATTGAAATAAAAGAGTAAAACTTCACGCATGGACAATTTACTCGAATATTTTTGTCTGGCAAGCAATCAAATCAAAATGGCATTTTTAATCAATTCACGTGGTAGTCATCTTGTATATACACTTGAATGTTTGAGATGGGTTGTCACCCAATAAGTCTTGTAATTCATTATTTTCGAACTATTTCGACTATCTCAATAAAACCTAATATTTAAACTGCTAGGTTATGTAGAGAAATATCAAAGCCATTGGATTTAACAGTACAAAATGCATGTAAGCTCCGATTAATATACTTCTCGGAATAAAATGTGTCAAACTAATTTGCATAAACGTAACTTACGTGTGTAAAGCTACGGTACAACAAAGTGGCGAACCTATCAATAAAGGCATTGTTAAAAATATTAAAACTCTGATTAAACACTTTATTAATTCATAGAGTTCTTACAAAGTAGTGACATAGCATATCAGCAAAGTTGCAGAAAATACAAAAAAATATTAATGTTAAATATAACATTTCAAGTTCTATTCGCTGAAATGTTAATATTTTCTTATTTTGTACTAAAAGAACATTATTAATATTACTAGCAAAACATAAATGAACTTATAGGATGTGCCTTTTGTTAGAATAAAGGCAACATAAATTAATAATGGTCATTAGTTAATCATTATTTGCAAACAAGAAACAGAAAAACCTAGAAATATACAAAAGGTACAAACTAAATTATTTTTAAATATAGACACTACTTTATTAATCACTGTCATATTTGGAAATATACTCCACAACTTCTCCATCATCTTTTGATGTACGTCGCATTAGCGTCTTGGCAACCTTCTTTCTGGTAAAAGTCTTCCGGGGTTCGTAGCTGATAATAACACTCTTCGGCTCCATAGCACAATCGCCCTTGAATGTTGGAGGATGATTATGGTCTCTACGCTTAATAACAACGTTATCATGAAATGTTATTATTCGTGCCTTGCATTTATATTTCTCCTTTGCCACACAGCACCAACACATGTTAGTAAATGTTGTTTGTCGTTCTACTTTGTACTCGTACTGTCCTAATACCATTATAGGACGCTTCTGGCCTTTCCTGAAGTATACAATGCCTAAAAATAAAAACCTCAGTTAGTCCAGATCAAGAATAGGTAATTTAAATATTATAAGATATTAGTGAAAAAATAGTCACTTATTAAACTTAGTTATCTACTTTTTCAACCAACGTATTTATAATGTCAATGTAAATATCAGTAACCGATTTTCGCCTATATTCAAATCCGTTCAAGACCATTTAATACATGTTAAACATAAGATATACAAGTTTTTTGAGGGTGAGCATATATTTCTACATACATTCAAATTTTTCAAAATTAAACATAATATATATATTTAGGAACATATGAAATCCACAGCTGTAGTTAAAATTGTACATTAGGAAGAACTATTTAACTATATTGATAAATTATCCTCATATAACAGGTCAATTGAAAAGTCCCCGGCCTACCATAGTAAAACACATTTTTTTGGCAAAATTATTTTTTTTATTCAACATAATTCCCTTCAAGAGCGATACAATGATAATAACGACCCTCCAAATTTTCGATACCATTTTTGTAGTCCGATTTGTCTTTTGCTTTAAAATAGGCCTCAGTTCCGTCGATCACCTTTTCATTCGACGAAAATTTCTTTTCAGCAAGTATTCTTTTAAGATCTGAGAACAGGAAATAGTCTCGGGGGACCAGATCTGGAGAATACGGTGGATTGGGCAGCAATTAGAAGCCCAACTCATGAATTTACGATGTATGACACGGTGTATTGTCTTGGTGAAGCAGCTCTTTATTTTTCTTCAAATGCGGTCGTTTTTCGGCGATTTCGTCCTTCAAACGGTCCAATAACACTATGCAATAGTTGCTGTTGATGGTCCTTCATTTTTCAAGATAATCAATGAAAATTATTCCATACGCATCCCAAAATACAGACGCCAAAACCTTGCCAGCCGACTGTTCCGTTTTCCCACGTTTTGGAGCGGGTTCATCGTGTGCGGTCCACTCGGATGACTCTCGGTTGGACTTCGGAGTGAAATGATGGAGCCATGTTTCATCCATTGTCACATATCGACGTAAAAACTCGGGTTTATTTCGCTTGATCATCTTCAAACACTGCTCCGAATCATCAACTCGTCGTTGTTCTTGGTCAAAAGTGAGCTCGCGCAGCACCCACTTTGCACAGAGCTTTCTTGATATCTTTAGAGTGTCTGCTATTTCATTTAGTTTCAATTTACGGTCACTCAAAGTCATTTTGTGATTTTTTAAAATGTTTTCGTCAGTAACAACCTCTTTTGGGAGTCCACTGCTTTCACCGTCTTCGGTGCTCATTTCACCACGTCTAAACTTAGCATACCAATCCTTGCTGGTTGATTTTCCTGGGGCAGTGTCCGGAAACTCGGCATCAAGCCAAGTTTTGCTTCAACTGTATTTTTCCCTTTAAAAAGCAATATTTTTTTCAACACGCGGAATTCCTTTTTTTATACATTTTTTCACAATAACAAAAGTTGTTTCACTCAAAATGCTATAATTCGCAAACTAAAGATCCGACAGCTGTCAAATTTATACACGCATCTTTTGAGGGTCAGGGCTAACTAAAAACATATGGATTTAATTCTAGTAGCGCCATCTATGTCAGCCCGGGGACTTTTCAGTTGAGCTGTTAGTAATTTTTAATTTAAAAAATAAACAACTATCAATAATACATAACATTAATAAATAATATAGTGCTATCAGATAGTTAATATGTATCTTATATGTGCTTCCGTTCTGTTTTTTTTTTTTTGGTATTGATCGTTGAACTTTCTGCCATCCGAAAGATGATTTCTTGTTTGATATATTATGTAACCCTACCAATGTAAGTCTACGATGGTACATCTGATTCAAATATAAACAATTATTTAAGAAATAAAATATATACACTATTCAAGAAGCCATGACTTAGTGCTTCTTGGAGCGTGGTATCTAAGGTTAACAACCCGAGGATACAACATATTAAGATCTCCTTCAAAGGTAGGGGCGTGATTGTGCTTGAAATTGGTAACGTATACCGTGGATCCGGCTGACACAAGCCGAGATTTGCACTTAATTTTCTGTTTCATCTTACAGCTCCATCGAGATCTGTCAGGAGCTTTGCTCTCCACACGATATTCAAAATTCTTAAATATTAACATCGGAAGTTTATAAGACTTGCTGAAGTACACAGTTCCTAAAATAACAATTTTATTTTATATTGTTAATTACATAATTTTATTACGACACATTTTATAATGACATATTTTCACTCAAATTGGAATACATAGTAGATACTGAGGTGTACTATAAAATAACCATAATGATGCTGCAGGAGATGAACTAAACTTAAACAATAACAAATGTTTTTCTCTTTTCTTCAACTGAAATCAAAGTCTTTTTGTAGAATAACGCATTCTCATGTATATCGTATACCATTAAAAAAAAGTATTTCTTAGACATCACAATTTGAAATGAACACGTCTGTAACATGTAACCGTTAAAATACTTGCATTATTCAGTAAATTTAAACTGCATCAATAAAAAAAGATTTTGCTTCCTTGTGCTGTACTTCTTGTTAGACGAATTAAACTCAAAATATAAGGAGTAAGAAGATATCAGATGAGATTCTACCGAAACGTCGTCAAGACATCAAAGGTTCTCTGAAAAGTCAAATGCGAATATATATAAAAAGTATTAGCATCACTATAAGTGTTTTCTTTCAAGAGTAAACTTCAAAAAGTTCTAAAGTACCATCTCCACTCAAATGAATCTAATAATAATTAAATTAAAACAGTAGATTGTTTGAAAAATTTTAAATTGTTTAAAAAATAAATTGATTGCCAATGTAACATTATAATGACAATATAAAAAGGATTAAATTTTTTAAATAATAGTTACAATAATACTTACTCGTACTTTAAAAAAGTTAAAAGTTATAAGAGCTTATTGGAACTAAAATTTGTATATTCAAGGTGACATAATATATTTCAGATAACATATACATGATTTGTAAACACATATTTTACATAATACTATATACAAATAAATCAAGCTACAATTATTAAGAATAGAAAGACTTTTACAATGGCAGACCTAATCGTTCTTTCCTTCCATAGTATAAATCCTACTGCTAATTCATTATCTAATAATAATTCAATATTTTATTTTTTTATACAATTTTATTGGCAACAGACACTTATTCTGTTGTATTTGTGCTTCTCTCTATGTGTTCGAAAAATTCAAACGCACTCCCCTCCATTTCACTGACTAACAGGAATAACTAGACATAAACGAACTCATATAAATGAAAGGAAAGGAATTATAAAAAAAGGTCTTGCTTAACAATCTCCCATTTGTCTTGCATATTTCTATTCTCAATATTATAGATAGATCCCAGTGTTTACAACAAATTCGGGCAAACTATAAAACATTTCTACAAAAATATGTTATTAGATCCAGGAATTAATTTTTTATAATAGACAACACTTGAAAGAATTATATTAACTTTATATTCAAATGTTTTTTTCGTTTCCTACAACTTTTTGCCATCTCTCTCACAATATGCGATACCTTGAATAGATAAGGTAATAGAGGATTTAAGACCATATCTATTGGTCAAGCTATGCTACATTAGTTACAAACAATAATCATCACTGTGTTATGGCGAGTATGATGAATTTATAGAGTGACCATATACCATAGATATTTCCGTTACTATCTTCAAACTGATCTTAGCTGTCGATGCATAAGCTGCTTAGAAACTCCCTTGGATCCACTAATGCACTTATATTGATAACCATTAATTCCTGGTCCTAATATATTAAAGAAACTAAAAATCATAAATGTCGAAATCGATTCACCATTTAACATTTCGTCGTGTGGTAAACACCACCTTCACGTCCTGTGAATGGAGCTTTTCACTAGTTCCCACAAAAGTTTCAGTATGATTATGTTCAAAGTTGCTGATATATATAGTGGAACCCGTTGTGACCAATCGTGATTTACATCTAATTTTTTCCTTCATCTTACAAGACCATCGTGTCTTTGTTGGTGTAGTTCTCTCAATACGATATTCAAAGTTCCTGAGCATCAGTACCGGATGTTTGGAAGCTTTGCTGAAGTATACTATTTCTAAAATACGATTCATTTTGTTATGCGTTGAGTATGATATGCGTATATTCATGATAGTATGCATGTACTATTATGAATAAATGTAATATTCAACCAAGTTTGCATGAACGCTAGAGCTGCGTCAATTATACGAGTACACTACAACAAAGATAATAACACCAATGATTATTATGAAAAGTCGATCAAAGTATATTTTACAGATAAGAGGAAAATCTTAAAGAGCGAGAATTTTCAACATTGTTTACGAGGTAATATGCTAATTTTGAAATCAGAATCACCTAAATTTCAGCTTTTATAAATAACAGAAGTCAAGTGTTCACAGGATCTCCGACTAAAATATATCAATATTGTTAGATTTAAATCAAGATATGACGGCAGGGTCACTAGAACTAATAGTGCGATCTGATATTATCCCCATGATGGGGACAAGGACAACTGTTTGTACTATCTCATCCTTGACCTTATAAGGGAGATTGGACTATATATGGGGAATACATTTCGAAAGTGGTTTTCTGGCTATCGTCATCTGTGAAGGATAAAAATCACATATTAATACATTATACTGTACATGTACATGTAATTGATACCTAGTAAATTGACTGCAATGCGTATGCCGTCCGGATTTACTAACGTCGAAATTTACATACCTACCTAACAATATAGTTTTTATTTCTCAAATATCCAAACAGTAAGAATTTCACAAATATTTAACCGGTATTTCCACATCTATCCTGGAATGCGTATACCGATAATATAATTTAAAAATACATAAAAAAAAGTTTTACTACTTCTCAGGCGATAAATTCAGGCGAATAATGGTTTCATATTAAAGAATTAATTTTTTAGTACTTTTATTACGTTTAAGTACCTTTTATAAATAACAACAAATTTCACTGAAACGAAACAATCAAAGACTAGAACATAAACTTTCAAATATAAACTGTTACGATTCTGGAACCACCAAATCTTATGAACTTTTCAATAATTGTGTGTTTAGAATTCAAAAACTAATAACACTCCCATTTCTCAATGTATTTGGTTGGTTCTGACATACTCTGGATCTGACATATTCATGGAACACTTGCAGTTTTCTCTTTAACTTAGAACCGAAAAAAACGGAACGTTCCATAGACTGGTAGGGACTAAAAATTTAGTTATTATTTTTGTGAATGTTGTCCATTTTTGAAACTGAATATTCTGGAAAATGTTTAGCCAGATTATTACACAATTACTTCATCTTAATAAGCTCTTGTGACTCTTATATTAGCTTATGTTTTCGCTTTTGTTTTCATTAAAAAAAATATTTATGGAGAAAAATTTAATGCCATATCATTCAAAATATCTTCCAAAATTGTCTACAGAATGCTGCTATCTTTCTTGCAATGCGATATAGTTTCGAAAGACAGATATTCGTTTGGGAGACACATGTTACATCAATCTGAACTACTTTTGTATATTTCTCGTCACACGGAAACGTTTGAAAACAACTAAATCATGGTAAATTGTCTGAAACTGTAGGTTTTCATCCAATAAGTGTTTATAGTCTTCGAACTGATTTTGTCCTACAGTTGTTTATCGCTGAAATAAAAATCCCAACTTTTCAATAATTAAAACCTAGACCGACATTGGAATATGATAAAACAAAATTACTCTACATTTCTAAAAGTGTTTGATAGGTTTTAGCAGCAGATTTATACAAATCAAATAACGAAAACAATAAATGGTAAAAGTGCAATTTTAATTTATGAATAATTCAATAATACTAAATAACAAACTGTTATTTTATGTAGACCATCAAATCTAGTAGTTGTAGTCTATCAGTTGTACCATTGGTACTGCATTTGTACTAATATATATCATTGATCAAGTACATGCAAGCAGCCACGACAATTTATCTTTCAATGCTCTATTCAAACATAACTTATGTGGTAGTTTCGTTCATTTTAGACTTTCTAACTTTTTCACTTGTCCAGAAAGTTCTTTATCAACTGTATCCCAATAACCACTTCGAAACTTCAAACAACGCTAAATAATTTTCATCAGTACCTTCCGTTGATTTTAACAAACAAGTATAGATATTTCGTTGGTTCACAATTCGCCTTTCGGGTAGAACACAATGTTAGAACGTCGATTCTTTCAAGGTCAACGCAGCAAAGTTCTGATACGATACGGTATAAATTATACCTTTTGTAGACCCAAATGATCGGTCCAAATGAATTCATTGTCCTAATAAACACAATTGTTGGGAATAAAATATTATAAAAATAAAAGAAATATTTTGAAACCAAGTTTTAATTAAAAAAAAAATTTCAAACAAATGCCCAATAATCAAAATATAATATCAGAAAAATCATAAAATAATTAATTTACTAAACAAATTGAAATTGATCGTTAAATAAAAAAATTATAACACTCATCGAAAAAGCTACTTTTACAATGTTGAGGAGATAACACGTTTAATTCTAACAACTTAATACATCATGGTTTTTTTTAAATGTATGTAAAAAAATCAACAAAACATTTTGATTACACTACTGTGGCATACGTTTTTTGATTATTCGGTTCTCATTTTGATATCTCTGGATGGCCTTTCTCGGAGCAGAATGCTTATGTAATCCCAATCTCATAGTTACCTTGCCACAGTAGGTTTGGCAAGAAGCCGGACAACCAACCTTATAACAGCTCCAAATCTTCGTTTTATTCTCAATACCCTTCAATTTATATATCTGATTGTACAAAAGTAAGTAATCTGATTTTTTCTCATTTCGGATAAAGGTGAATAATTGGCCTACAAATTTAACAAAGTCAGTGATGAAGCATGCCCCGAAATTTAATTTAAACACAAATAAATCGAAGAAAATAAACAAAAATAAACGATTTTAAGTGAGAAAAAAAATTTAATTTACACTACTCAATTAATAAAATGTATTACTTAATACAATTTAAGACAATTAAGAGACCGAAAAGCGTTCGAGCGAGCGTCCTGAAGACGTTCATATTAATAAGAAAATAAATGAACTAAAATAACATAGATTTTAAAATTTTCTTTTTAGTTATTATGCTCGTATAAAATAACAAAGCTCAAAACAAATATTAAATTTACACATGGGCCACAAAGCTCTAGAAGACAATATAAGTCTAATAATGATAATAATCATTACAATTCAATTTGGTATGAATATGAACATTGCATTGATTTATTGCAAGACATTGCAATTACTGTATACAAGTAGTGAATTGAAACAATTCCGTTCTTAGATTCAGACTGAATACTACACCGGGTTGAACTCAGCTGTCAGCTGGTTTGATTTTATTTTTTATTTAAATTTCAAATCCGTGTCAAATATACTTGAAACCGCACATCGTCCGAAGTTCTTAGTTACGAACTATTGAACAATGTTGATGATGTAGTGAGTGATTCCAAGAATAATTATTCCCCTAGCGTCACAATATTTTACAAAGCGATCTACACTTCACGAATCGCCGATGAAATCTGTCACAATTTTATACTAAAACGTAAGCAGATCAATCCCTAAGTTCAGGCAATTTAATTTTGTTTCACATTTAAATTTCAGTGCCGATTAAAAACGCCAAACGCTGCTTTGCATTTGCGAGATTATAAGCAAATCCTGTGATTTCTACATAACAGTCTATTGATTTCACTAGTGTAGTATAGGGGGAAAAGGTTATATTAGCCATGAATTCAAGCTCGTGATATTGTGCTACCTAAAACAGCATTAAACAACTAAGAAATGATGCATCTTTCATTAGCATTCATTGAAATGAATCACAAAATTATGTTAATAAAATTATAATAAAATTTAATTTTCGGGCGATCTTTAAAAAGCCTTGTTTCGAGATGAATTAGAAACAAAAAAGCTGATCCCATAGGTCAGGACAAAGTCACGCACAAAGAAAACATTCAAAAAAACAGGAGTACATTTTATTTCATACACTACTCTATATTTTTTTTTCATTAAATCCTTGAGATACCAGAATAATAGTTTTATATTCTCTCTATACACGTAAAGTGGAAGTAAAAGAAAAGAATACAGTATTTTATGAAACAGTTTTATTATACATTTACGGTTTCTCACAAAGAAAACAGTCAAATCACAACAAATTCAAATTTCTTCATTTTCCTGTAAAACTTACCTATGCAGCTAGGCAGGCATTAATACTTAAAATAAAACTAATCACATTAAAAAGGAAACGGTTGAAGATACTTTGGCTTATTCTTGCTCTCTTTTCCAACGATTCATCTTATGTCTAATTAATTCAAAGGGTGTTTCTTTCGCAGCATTAGGATACCTAGAAAGAAAAATTAGTCCAAATAATATTTTTGTTAAAATTTGTGTATTGATTAATAACTAAATAATGAATATTTATTATTATTATTATAATAACACATTTAATTAATATTACAGCAAAATTAGAATGGTACTTAATCTTACTAGGACATTTAATGAAAAATAGATATTTTTTATAACAAATAAACTCCTTTTTAAATTATCTATAACCTAGGACCATCAGTTGATTTCTACTAGTGAAAAATTAATAACATTAGAAGTACAGTAAGAGGACCAATTTTCAAAGAAAATTTTAATTAAAAAAAAATTAATAAACTGCCTTTTTTCTGTTCAATATCAATTTATATGTAGTTTTAAAAGATGTTTTTAAAGTGAAGCTTTACTGTGAAAAATCGATACAATGAATTTTATTCTAGTACTGTTCATTGATAGCCGCTACATTTTCTTATCTCTCTGGTAATTTATTGATTCCATCTCGAAAGAATGATGAACATGTAGTCGAATGTTATACTGAAAAATAACACTATTGTGCCTTTTCTCGAATTCCGACCGCTTTTGCGCAATGCCTAGATTAAGCACGTCAATTGTAGTCCATAGTGATACTCATTAATGGTTTCATCGAGTAATGCCTTCAAATCCACGTCTTAAAATTTTTGGCTGTCGCTTTTTATCTTCGCTGTCAAAATTACATTTTTTAAATGTTGAAACACTGGTTTGATGTTTCAATACTGATTGGTATGTTAAAATCGATGGGGCGTTGCCATAAACTCACATAGCATTTGGTGACCATCAGTTGCATTATTTTTTAAATTTAAAAAGGAAGATAAAAAATGTAAATCTCCCGCAAATTCAATTTATTCGGTACAAATTCAGATATTTTCAATACATTGAACAATTGTTTTGTTCATACTTGGACGAAATGACACATACCGATAAGTGAACCCTATTAG
Organism: Rhynchophorus ferrugineus; assembly: GCF_030347505.1. Classification (NCBI taxonomy): domain Eukaryota; kingdom Metazoa; phylum Arthropoda; class Insecta; order Coleoptera; family Curculionidae; genus Rhynchophorus; species Rhynchophorus ferrugineus. Next base: position 51,965,537 of record NW_027472581.1, on the reverse strand, counting down.
TGGAACTTCAACATGAAGTTGGTTACAAATGTACTCGATACTGTTGATTGACACTTAAAATATGTACTTTAAACATAATTAATAGGACTGATAATAAATATATAGAAATACTACAAAATTAAACAACACACATAATTAAAAAATGAGTTGTTATTTACTTACATTTCGGCAAGCGTTTGGTAAACTGTTCTGCTGGATATTTGCGGATTTTTCAACATAACTTCCTTCAATTCTCTCATAAATATAATCTTTTCCTCGGCCGCAAAATCTGGTGGATGGTTATGAGGTTTGTTAACCTTAATATCCTGAATAGATCCATCATACGGAATGACAGCTCGCGCGTGGCATCCCAACCGTTTATATTCGAGGCAACGCAAGTAACTAAAAACACGCAGTTTCATTGTTATTACAATTATCAATTAATTCATTCTCAATGACATTTTCGATAGATAAAATGGCTCTCGATAAAACAATCTCAAATTTTCATATTTCTCAGATCAGTTATAACACTGTTTCATATTATTACACTAATAATTTTAACAAAGTTCCTATTTTTTAATAGAGGACATTAAGAAAATAATTGCATCTACAAGAATTTCAAAATCAATTTAAAGGGATTTAGTAATAATATTGGGTTCTTGAATAAGTTCCCGCTATTTTTTAAATCAAAACTCAAGTTTATAGTGATTAAAGCATATACCAACAAGTAACACAGGGATACCTAAATGTTACGAAAATATAACAAACGTTTAACAAAAATAAATTTTTCACCACAGATTTGTGTAACAATCTAGTTAAAAAAATCTAAAAAGTGTTATGTGTCGATGTGGAGATTAGAAATCGGATAAAATACGATCACAAATTTAATAATAATTGTTTCGAAGAATAACATCTGCCTTGTTCTATAAAAATAGATAAATTCCTGCAGGCCCTCAAAAAGACGTCCGGAAACATGGAAAAGAAACAGCAACATAACCTCTCACAAAAAAAACCAACGAGAACTTATTAAAGATCGTTTTCAAGTGCAGTAATATAAATAATTTATAAATAATACCATTTTATTATCAGCTAAACAGTTAATAAAGATGATGATTATGTGTTTAAATAAAATGAATATGAGAAATATTTTAAAATAGAATGAATTATCTCAAAGCTAATAGACTATATTATTTATTAATAATTTAAAGAGTCTTACATCATAGGTGGATTTCCTTTCATGATATTTACATGGAACACAAATCCGTCGACGATATAACGAGGCATGTTGGCTTTACGTTTGATTTTGTGGATAAAATGATCAGGTTTGTTAGCTAAAAAAATAAAACTTATTTAACGCTCACATGATCACCTGGAGGCATAAAATAAGCAGCGTTTATGAACATATTTTGAATACAAGCTCGATGATAAAAATAAAACTTCACTAGTTTTACTCAAAATATTTTATTCGTCGTTCATTTGATAGCTTGGTAAAATATGTCATTTTCATATTAATAAACTATTAATAATACATCATTATGAATTCTAAACACAATTTTAATCATATCAATAGGATATTATATATATATATATATATATATATATATATATATATATATATATATATATATATATATATATATATATATATATATATATATATATATATATATATACATATATATATATAGTCTGAATAATTAACAGTGAAGGTATTACGTATGTGACCGTCACTAGGTTATAATTTCTTCAGTGCTGCGTTGATCCTGATTGGGAACATTAGTTTAAATATACTTTTAGCTTAATATACTTAAATATACTATTAGCTGATTTAATTCAGCTGCTACAAAATTACAAAATAGTTGGAATATATAGTCTAATTTTAATTTCAATCTGTATTTAGGACTGTTCAAAAAGTTTTATCATCACAAGAGAAAACGGAATTTTATTATTTGAAATGTGTTTCACTTGTTCCAGTGACCTCCTATCCATCCTTAAAGTGGAATATTGCTGTGATAAAACAGGGAAAAACACAATGAACTAAGTCCGGCAAATAGAATTGGCAGTACAATTCCTTCTTTTAGTTCAATTATTTTTACAATGTCTTTATGTCTACTAAGTTATTTTGAATAAAAAAATATTATTTTGTAAACTAAAACTTTTCTAGCAATATTTCATGTCCAAATGGCCAAAACAGTTTATAACCTAAGTATATAGTTTTGAAAATTATGCATGGAAACCTTTCCTTTTTTTTAACACATATCTTTTTTGGCTTTAATAATATTTCTGTTTTATTTTAATAATGTTGAATACTATATAAAAACTACTAAACAAATATTTATAATACTGAAATAGCACTGTAAAACGGCTGAGCATAATTTATGAAACTTCTAAGTATATTCTAGAATGACGGAATGCGATCGCAATTCTTGATATTGATGAGCGTTTTCTCATGATTGTGTGTACAATCTTTAATTTGAACCAGATTACCATTGGCCATTAAATGAACTTTGTAGCGACGATGATTGTCTTGGGTACAACACCAATTACTGGCTTTATTCCTGCGTCTGACCAGTAAGTTGTACTCATAGCCATTTATAATAATTATGAGATTTATCCGACATGATGTAAAATAAATCATCCCTAAAATTTTACACTAAAATCAATTTTATTAAAGCAAATATATAATTATCTTGAATAACTATTGATAACTTTTTTTAATTTCATCATTCTAGTAAATAATGGCTAATTATTTGTTATGAGAAAATAAACCTACCAGGTCTTAAGAGAAATTAAAGTTATTCCAGACAGAGCATTTCAGGTACTGCCAAAAGATATAGGAGGAATGTTAGTCTACTCACAAAAAAATAACGCTATTAAACTTAACACTCCCTATGCATATTTAATAATTTAACACTTTAACTTAATTTTAATTATATAATTAAAGGCAAATTTAATACATTTAATTAAACTTTTCAAAGGATATTCTATTACTCTAACTGTGAGCTGAGTAATCAATATCCCATAGTAATCACTTGATAAGCAGGCATAGACTTGAGGAAAACACATTTTTTGGCCAATACTAATATATCATTCAAAAAGTTCGCATTAGTCAAGAATTAGACTAAACATTATATGTAATTTTAACATTTCACTATACATAAGAAAAAGATTATTATTGTAACCTTTTTTTACCACCTGCGTCCAAAAATTCGTAAAGAAAATATCCGCTTTATGGGACAATTTTTCTCAAAGGAAAGTGCAAAAAGTTGAAATTGCGTTTGAAGAAAAAATATTATAAAAAGGACAACAGAAGGACGGATTAACAAGACCTATTAATGGAAATTAACATCACAACATAAATGATAAATGAATTCACACATGATGAATGATAAAAGTTCCAATTAAATTGCATTTTTCCGTCGGTGTAATCCAGAAAGTACTCACATGAAATTCCATTGAATACCACAAACCTTCAAAATTACGTAGGAAGCAATGTCCAATAACTCTCGCTATAGGACAGTTACGTTGTTTACTCACTGCCTATGCAATTTGTATATTTACATGGATTAATACTGATACTGATCTAATTCAAAATAAATATTAAAACCTTTAAATAATCTATATTACTTTATTCCATTGTGTTATAAATATTATTTATTTCATTATAAATCTATATGTATGGTTAATAAAATAACAAAAAATACAATATAATAATTTTAATTCATTAATATAATTACACCATATGTCATTTGAAACATGAAAATAATTAAGAACATCACATTCTTTTATCTATATGGACAAATTGTAAGTGTAAAAATGTATACATCCAAAAAAAATTAAATTTATTATTAAAACATAATGCAATCATGAACAAGATTAAAATGTATAGAAAATACGATATCTGACGTGGTTATGGCGTAGTCCTCATAAAACCAGTTTTTTGTCTAATTCTATTAATAGTTCGAACCGCCCGTGAAAAGGGCCACAATTGCTCAATTTCTGGATATCTACAACAGACCATAGAATAATTCCTTTAAATACCATTTTTAAGCACATCTCTGAAAAAACTTATTTTTAAAAACGAAACTTTTAAAAACTTGATTCTATAATGATAAGGTTTGTATGCCGTGATAAGGTTTTACTGTGAATTAATTTTGAAGCTTTTCCATAAAGCTGAAAGTGTCAAGAATTGCAGAGTATAAATGAGTAATAGACTATAAATGATACTGATAAATAACTAGAAAGTTTACTGGATAGTAGTAAATAGTAGTAAGTAGGATTCTGCCAAACCTTGCAACATGTATTCAATGTCATGTCATGTCATGTTGCAAAATCACTTTCTTTCAAGACTCGACTCAATTCTAATGACAAAATTTTACAATGTACCGTAATTTACCTATCACCTATTGTAAATTGTCCAAAATTAATTCCAAGTAAATACAGCAACAGAGTAAAATAAAGATTACTGAAAAAATTTTGCCTATGTTAAGGCAAATATTAAAAAATCTTACATTGATACAACGCTGTTGTAAACATCGATTGGCTTTCCTGGTATAGTAGCGGCAAATTCCTTCAAAGTTTTAGCAATTTCTGATCGTTTCTCCATTAAAAAGTTCGGAGGATGACTGTGCTCGCTCAAGAGCACGAAACTCTCGATGCCCTGTCCCCGTAAAATATAACCCTTTCCTCGGCAACCGGTACTACGAAATCCAGAACAACGGAAATAACTAAAAATAATATACCACCTGTTATATATCGATATTAATTACAAATGTGTATTTTAGTATTTGGAATTAATGCAAAAGAACTCGCCCATTTTAAAAACACACGAAAAGAGAAATAAAAAGTTAAGCGCATGTGAAAACATCAAGTTCGATTGTGGCAAACAACATAACAAATATTTATGCGAAAAATAAGTAAACGTTTTGGTTATGAAATTTAGTTTTTGAAGAAATGTTGGTAAGAAATTTTTAGCTATTATATTAGTTAATGAAAAAAAAATTATGGAAATATGTTTAAAACATATGGAAATATGTTTAAAAAATTATGGAAATATATAATGCAAAAAGTTAAAAACTTGTAATGTAGTGTATTATATGCCTATCATCTTTCTGAATGAAATGATGCATCATAACTTGAACAAATACACGGCTGTTGATCGTGAATATTCTTCATTAAATCTCGCAATAATTATCATCTGATCTCGCTCGCGATCAGTCACAGCTCTTCTAATATCAGGCAATATTAGTGTCCTATTTGTTAGATCACTTTCTATGAACCTGATCGAAATCATACAGAAGAAGGATTCACTTTTTCCTTCACCCACCATATTAGAGAATGTTGGTCTATTCGGCTTATTACTTCAGCAGCAGATGCCACTTTCTTCCCCTGTACTTTCTCTAACTGGATCCCGTTAAAATGTGCAACAGCTGGCGATCTGTCAGTTGATGATACTTTAGTCTTTCCTTCATTAATTCTCAAACCAAACCGCTCTGCAGTCCGAACTATATGATAAATAATGCTAGAAGCCTTGACAAAAAAACTTCGCACTCACACACGCTTCGGTAATACTACAATTTCATTAAATGATTAACATGAACATTTGTTAAACCATTTTAGTATATATAAGCATGAAAAATAGCAGGATTAACGATGTCAATTGTTGTTGTTCAGCACTGCATTATATAAAAATTCCAACCATGGCAAGATGCTTCTAAAACACCGGAATCAATATGAATAAACGTGTTATATATTTCAATTTAAGCGTCAAGTCGTACCTTGGACAGCCTCGAAAGTACTAAAGCTATAAGGACTATATGCAAAACGATCATTTGATAAACATCCTTGGCGTTATACTTTTGCATTAATCACGATAACTAAATGTGAACTGTTAATATTTGTTTGTTTAAACTTTTTGTGATTTTATATCTTACATTTTAGGACTTGATGCGCCACTATACATGCCGTAAGTATAACCGCCATAATAGGTCGATGCTCTTGTTTTACCTAAAACAAGCACTATGTTAATAAACAAAACAAAAAAAACAAAAAAGCATTATAATTTACTAGACTAGCATTTAGTGATGCTAATAGAAGGAGAGTAATTACAGCGGCTTTTCCTTTATTACCTTAGCTCAGATTCCACAGAGAAACTTAAAATAAGATATCCAACACAATAACATACGAATCTAAATGAATGCAAAAAAAACAATTATTAAACCTGTAAACCGTTTTATTATTAACAGAATATCACATATATTATTTCTCTTGAAGAGAGTTGACCCTTGCTTGAGGTCTACGGCTTTTCCCATGTACGTTATATTTTTTCAGCCAATGGTGCATCCTACCAACTACATTATTGTAAGTGTAAACTTCTTTTATTTCCGGGTACCTCAAAAATAAGTTCTTGTAATGATTTGATTTATTTAAATACTGTAATTTTTTAATATTACAATTTTGGATTGAAACTGAATCGTGAAGCCTAAACAAACTTAATTTAAGCAGTATATACGAATTGATTGAAAAAAAAACATTTTTATGTGTTCGATATATAATACTGAACTTAAAGAGAGCCACTCAAACCATGCAACCTCTCCACGTATGTAAGTGCTAGCTCACTATTTCTGCAAGATGTGCGATATCTATATCCATATTGATGTCAGATAATCATAGATGTTATATATCAGCGATATTGAAGTGATTAGATTCTTATTATTATATTAATAACGACAAAACTCTAGTTTGATTAAAATTCCGAGGCAGTATTGTTACTAATAAGTAAAGTTATAACTAAAGTGTACATTTTAATACCATGAACGTCATTCTCGTTATGTATCTATAAACCTAATTTCTCGAATAATTTTGCTAGAAGCCGCCAGTCAGTTAGCCGAATATTATCAGTAATTATTCCATATATTCTTAACCTGTTTTATAATTCTTTTATAAAAAAACCATTAACAATTTGAGTTAAATTTGCTATTACAAACACAATATTATGATGGCAATATTAAGATAGTAATATAAACAAAATGGACAAAGTGCATGTTCATACATCAGCACGTATAGTAACAGTAATTATTTCATGAAATACGATGTAAATATTTTATGCATCCAGATAACTGTACATAAGCGCACAGAATACTACAAGTAGCATAGGCAGTAATTAACAAAAACAACCAAAGAGAAAACATGGAGGTGCTTTTTTATTTTCTTAAAATCCATGTAAAATCACTATATTATTATATTATTATCTTCTTCATTACAATATGTTTGATATTACTTTGTAATAAAATATATCTTTGATTATTTGAAATATTTACGATATACTATTTTATAGAAAACAATTATTCGTATTTTTTATTGTAAATTTTAGAACTCTATAACATAAGTTTTAAAAACATTTTTATTGAAATACTTACGAACTGATAACACAATCAAATATATTTTTCGTGGACCCCGGCAAAGTTTTTACAGCTTCTTGAAGTGCCTTCAAGAACCGAACGGATTGTAACGTAAACTCATTAGACGGATGATTATGGTTTACTACACATTTATACTGATAGGGGTGTCCATCATTATCCAGATAAGCTACGTAAGAAGCTTTACAGTTAACCTCTTTGAACATAGAACATTTCAAATACCTTCAAAAATACAGTTCGAGTTTAATGAAATCAAGCATTTTGAAACTTCCTACTCACATTTTGTCTGATAGTTTTTTACAGTTTCTGTACAGGTGTCCATCACCTAAATCAATAATACCCAATCGCTTCAGGGGTATATTGGGCCTTTTGTATGCGTAAGGATTATGCCTTTTCGTCATGACTAAAATTTAGATTCATAAATGTCAAATTACAAGAACTTTTTGGAAAAGCTAATTTGGAAAGTAAAGAAAAGCATTTTTCTTCTTATTTTTATTAGATTAATAGTGGTAACTAACCAGTTTAGACTAAAAACAACAGTTTTCAAGGTAATTTCCTACAATTTTACGTCTAAGAAGCAATGTGGATACATCAAACACTGCTGTTGTATAATACTGCATTACATTATAATATATAAATACTAAAACTAAATGTATGTCCTTTGTTAATTCTTGTTTATAGTTCACATTAGTTATAAAATATTCTAATTAATACCAAGATGATGAAACAATAAACAAAATGTTCTTAATAGACAATAAAAAGAAAAAAATATTTATTTTATATCACAAAAAAAATGGAAAAATAATTAATTTAAAAAATTAAATAATCCCTATTTAATAATATTAGTTCGCTTCTTGTAGTATTGGTACAATGTGCTCAGCACAAGATTAAAAATTCTCCAATATTTCCACGAATATTCTATTCAATATGCAATATAATATTTTAGCAATATAATTTTTATACGGCTGCTAGCTCTGGATACTATTAATCGTTTAATCGTGATTCCCTCCTAGATCATATAAAAATAATAAAATTATTCAATTAGAGTACGAAAAAAACATTCGAAGGGCAAATCCAATGACATATTTATCGAAAGATTTTTTCAGACTTTTGCGCAACCCTCTAGTATATGGGTGAAGGATCCTACGAACAGTACCTAATAGAAAAGACATAAATTAAGATTAAGAAGAAAACGATTTCAAAAATGGAAGACTGGCAGTACCAAGGCTATAAAATAATAGTAATAATAATAATAGAGCTTAAAATAATTTTGGATATTTCGATTCGAGATTGTATTATAAACAAAGTTATCTGATTAGGGCACAGCAACAAAAATATAATCGAAGAACAGATCCAAAGACATTTATTGAGTGAAGAGTTTATTGGCACTTTTGACTGAAGAATGCTACGTTCAGCATCAACAATTAAGAAGAAATAGATTTTGAAGAATAAAAGGTCAACACTGCCGAAGGAACGGCTGCGACAGCGACCGTGAAAGTTTGTGAAAAATGTTCGCAGCGGCAACAATAGCGTATTAATTAAGAAGCTATCGGTCTCTATAAAATGTATGCTCTCCCCTTTATAAAAAAAAATAAATATCGATTACACCCGATCGAATAAATAGAGTGGGAGGCCACCAAATCCTATTTCATAAAATTATGTAGATACAGCAGAACCAATTTAAAAACATTATTCAACATCATTAATCAGATATATTCAACACCCATACACATTACAACCCCATTCCATAAAAAAATATTAAGACTCCTTCCTTAACATGGTAACCCTTTTGATTGATCATTGGTGGTTCTATAAGTATATAGTTCTATATATATTCAGTGGTTCTATAAGTTTAAATATGGACCTTCTTTTGATATATTTGTGTCATCTAACGAATTCAAATAGATTCACAATACAATTTTGACATAAAACGATAATGTTTAATAAACACAAAGGATAATTTTCCTCCATTTTTAGAAATACTTATTATTGCACAGAAATACAAATTATGAAATCTACTATAGTAATCATTAACTACTGCAACTGAATGTTCACCAGTCAAAATAGCAAAAAGAAATCAAGAACGAATGCTTGGCATTTATTTTGAAACATAATCTTGAAATAAATATAAAACGTATGATCTATTTACAAACTAAATCATATTTTTTCAAATCTTTTAAACCAAAAAACCCAAATCAGACCTTCAATTTCTAATTATAACGAATTCATTTGGTTGTTCACTCATTAATTTTACATATGAATCTAACAATGAGGACAACATTGATAATATACACAAATTATTCTCTAATATAATGTTAGATAATCTACAACGAGTTTAGTTTTGAACGGTAATATGCACCTGACGTTAGCTAGTATAATCACACCTACCAGTGAAATTGGAGGCAGAGCTTTAACTCTAACAAATCTCGGAAACAATGAAATAATATTCTTTGCTCTTTGTTGAAGTATATTACAAGCTCATCATCTTGCAACGCAAATGACAGATTTGGGTCTTTGCTAATCGGACATTATTAAATTTTGTTAATTAGAATAGTGGATTTTTTTGAAATATTAAACGAGTATCATTGCAGATACATGCTGTTTTTTGTATTAGATAATTCAGACTTAATGGTTTCAACAAAATGATGCAACGTACGATCTAACATATTAATGCTGCTAACAATGCCGCCAATTGTTTTACAGAAACGTTATTTGGTTCAAACTAAAGAAAATATTTATATAATAATTAACTTGACTACCAAATAACAGTTGGAATGGGAAAATTATTTTTCGTTCAGTAACTAAAGTAAAAATAAATCATTTTATTGTCTTCATGCCACCAATCAAAAGATTATTCAGCAATATTAAAACTGGACTTACAAATAAATTACTCCTACAAATGAATTCTTAAATTAATTGTCCATTTATACGATAAAGAATAAAACCTACTGATCTGTAAAAAATACATTTATTTTAATAAGTTATAATTTGGGATCCTTCCTCCATCTATGAAGAGTCGATTTAATGGAGGGAAATGAAATTTCCATAGCGCTTACAGGAAAACTGAAAATAAAAACATATTTCTTCATGGCTGCAACCTCATTTTATAATGCATATAAAACCAAATGCGCAGAATCGAAAGCACACAGGACTGTATTGATTCTTCATATTATAACCAGAAGTTTTACATATTTGCCACTATCCTATTCTGTTCAATTTATACAACGTAAAACAAACAATAATAAAAATAATTAACTACTTGATTTTCATAAGGTAATTTTTACCCGATCACACATGTTTGAAGAATATTTATTTAATTTATTGCTACTAATTAACTGATAAAAAAAGTTTTAACTAAATAATTATTGCAACTTTATGACAATAAATCAATTCACAGGAAAAAAGTTCATAATTTATTAATAATATTATTATGAATCCTTCCATATTACACAACGATACGGAACATAAGGTTGGGGAAAAAGTTCAATTTCAATTCCAAAACATTTAATTTAAAAAAATGTTTTCCAAAAAATCATATTACTTGGATAAAAGTTAAAGCGATTTGAAAACTGACTACCACAAGGTCATTTTCGACATATTTTGCTTCCGAAGAGAGAACACTAATGGAAAAGCGTGTGGTCTTTAAGTGGAGAATTGCGCCATAATTAATTTACTTTCCTTTCGCTTCGAAAACTTCACCGCTAATGACAAACCTCACACTGGACAGCGACGACTCATTGAAAAATTTAATGCATATTCGATCTTACGCCATTCGCTTTGTTACCGAAGAAACCGTCGACCATAAAACAATTTCGAATGTTCTACATAAGACGATATCAAATGAAACTCGATACTTAAGTTCCACATGAGCAAACTGATGTTTCCATTCATGAATGGCCATGAGTTTTGAGAACTGAAGTACTATAGTAACGTGATGCTAAATACTTAAAGGAATCGGCAAGGAAATGATCATGAGCTGCTCGAATCTTAGCAAATTATTAATCACACATTTTACCGACAATAGGTTTGAAAAATGGGCCATTAAAAAAGCGGCCAGAATTGATCAATAACAAGAGCATTGTCTCACATCGAAACAATACTAGACCACAAAAATGTTTGAGAACAAAATTAGTATATTGGCTAGGAAATTTTTATCCATCCACCGTTTAGTACGGATCTCATTTGGTTACCATTTGTCCGTCTCTTTTAAGTGAAGCCAGAAAGTTCGGCGGAACAATGGATTTACCAAAATATTACAGTTTTGTTTCAAATTTATAAGAATAGATTAAAATAACCTTGAAAAATATGAAAAAAGGGGTAATACTTTTTCCCTAACCCATTATATACATCATCTGTTTTTTCCACCTGTACTTACTTTTCTGCAACAGTCTCGTAAACCTTTTTCATTGTAGCTGTCTCCATAGTGCGCACCGCACTTTTCAGCGCCGTTAAAAAAGTGAGCCGTTCCATAGCCCACATATCAGGTGGATGATTGTGAGCCTGCGTCACCCGTAAATTATCTACATCATTACTTAGAGGAATTGTTGCTCTCTCTCGACAGCCAGTTCTACGAAACTCGGCACAAGACAAATATCTATGAAGAATAGTCTCAAGTTCTTTTATATTAAACATGAACTAATACATCGTCTGAAACATTACCCATGTATTTTTAGAAACGATTTTAAGAAAACATTTTGATTAAACAAAAAAAAAAAAATATATATATATATATATACATATATTGAACGATACTTTTATATTGTGCTACATAGATCCTAATCCTATCTATAACAACATTCGGTTGGATAAGCTTCAATGATAAAAACATGTAAATATTAGCTTCGATAATAGTAATATTAATACAACTGACAGGGAAAACTTTTATCTCTTAAGGCAAACAATACAAGAATGTTATTTAATATTATATTAACGATTGAAAATTGGTGTCGGTGCATGTAGCATGTGGTTTTCTCGACGTGAAAGTTCTATTCGAACTAGCTTCATAATTAATTACTACTTAAAACTTACTAAATCCTAGTAGCGATGAAATTAAATTTAATGGTATTAATTAGAACTAATTAACTAACCAAAAATCAATCATTGAATCAATAAATTAATTAATCTTTAAAAAAAATTATAAGAAACACATAAGTGTAAAAAGATGATGTAAAGATGAGTAAGAAACGAACATTCTACGTGTAAACTACATACAAAGACCGTTATGGTACGATACTGAACCCACTAGGCAGGTAGAAAGTGTAACACTGACTAATGTCCCCATCACAAAGACCTACAATCTAGTTATCAAAATCTAGATAAGTAATATCTAGAAAGATATCAAAATTTATGGAACAAGACTTATGGAAGTAACAAAAAAGTACATCCACTGTTGTACAGTATTTGAGAAAAAAAACAGAATTATGTGCTGACAAAGCATTTAATTCTATTTATAATATCAAAAGATATGTTAAAAGATGTGTCTTAAAGAACCCGTTTGAGATGTGCGTCAATAAACAATTATTGATATTAATCCAACCTAAACCTTTATATACAAGTCATTGAATATGAACTTTACACGGAAAAGAAAACTAGAAAGAGATCATGAAAAGATTATGCACTAAGATTACTTCATATTGTATTGCTTAATAAGCAATTTTTGTTAATTACTATAAAGCTCAAGCTACAAGTTTTAAAATCAATATGCATATGCTTTATAGCAATAATTTTAAAAAATTAAAGGATAAAAATATATGGTTCTTGCTTAGAATCCTTTAATACTGATAAACATTGCAAAAAATCACACCCACCAAACGGCAATTCTTTATAAAAATATGAAACCAATTTCATAACGAAAGAAAGGTCAGCTAATAACACTCGAATAGATTAGGCGGGAAGGTTTCCAAATCAACAGGAATCTAGAAAATGTAATTCAGAATCTGTACAGAAAGATAGGCAGGAAATTAAAACTATTGAAGCATCATTAAACATTTAATGTATATAAAAAAAATATCTGCTACGGAGTGGTGTTCGTGAAGTAAAAATGCCTGACATGTGAACACAAATGTAAAAAAGTCAGTTATCAAATAAAAAGCTACGCGTATGAAAAGACATGTGACTGAACAAAACCGTAAAAACAACCATCCAAAAAATTAGTTTGTCATGTTAATTATGAAGTAGAATTTACTTAAGTATTTAAAATAAAGTAATGATTGATCTTGAAAGTAAAATATATGAGGTAATTACTCAATAAATAACTATGTAATATAAATAAAATATTACCAAACAATATAACCACCACAAATTTGCAAAAATTTTAAATACGTAGAATATCAAATTACTATCGGGACAATCTTTTATCACGAACCCAATAAAACTTAATAGTATAAAGTTTAGTGTAATGCTTCTGACGATATTCATGTAACTTAATCAATTACCGTAAAGGTGACGACCCAGTAACAACATTATTATGATAAACAAATCCTCCAAAAACATATTGCAATTTGCTGGTCAATCTGTGCGTCTTGTATCGTAAAACGGCAGGTTTTTCATCAACTTCTTCCCGTTTCTTTACAATCATTACTTGAAAATCTACCAAAATGAGAGCTATTAAAATCATACTAAGCTTTTTCTACCGAGGCAGGACATACTTGCGGTTTTCATAATTTCGTAGTTATCATAATTAAAACTAGAAAACACTTCGTTTAAAAGAATTATATAATTAATTCAACATTCAAACGATAAAACTGTACTATTATAAGGTACTTGCAAGTATTCTGATCGGCAATATCTATTTATAAAAATGCAGAGTGATATGGCATGATTATGGCATATGGTATCAGTTATTCAATGTATAGACACGCTAATCATAGAATGCACAAAGTTGCACGTAAGAATTCACTACTTTTATTTTATTTGAAGAAATCCACTGTCGAAGCCCATCAAACACTTTAGAAGCTTATGGTGATAAAATGATTTCGATGTCAATAATTTACTTTGAATGAAAATGTTACTGCAGATTCTTACCGATGCCAATTGAACAAACTGAACGGCGTATTGTTGCAAAAAAAAACACTACTAGAAAGAAACCAAGAACGGATGCAAAGACGCAGGTACCCTCTTGTGTGACATCGCTCGCAACATTGTGGCAAGAGTTATAAAGGATACATTCTTGCAGATCAAGTGGGAAGATCTGGCGTAGCCAGCGTACTCACCAGACACGCTGGCACATGGTCTTAAAATGCTGAAAATGTACGAAAATCGATGAATATAGGACCGCTGTAAAATCTACATTATTCTTTCGACATGGTATCACCACGTTGCCAGAAACTTGGAATGGAAAATATATTAATTGATATATATGACATTTTTATCATTAAGAGAATTTTTAAGTGAAAATATCAGATTACATACAAACACCTGCACTTATATTAAATCTAAACAATCCAGCTTAAGGATATCAAAGCACTCATTTACTATACTGAACTCGTTGACATAACATTTAAATATAGAAAAATGACATTTACAAAGACATGAAAAAAGCGTTTTCCAAATAAAACGAAGATTATTTAACTCTTTGTAGTATACTTGTTTAGATTATAATGAATCAATCATTAATAGATCCACGAAATTATGAAACAGTAATAAAGTAGACAGAGAAAATGTTTCAAATAAATATATTAAACAGAATATCAGTGTATCACAGAGTGATTATATATCAATTCACTTCAGGGCACCTTTCTTCGCTTGAAGTCTCCAACGACGCATTGAAGGGGAAAGCTTTAGGTAGGAATAAAACTGCTTGGCATCAGGATACCTGAAAGAAAGCTATCCTTTAACTTTAAATTTTCAATCAGGGTACATTGAGGGTTTCCGAATTTACAAATATGTATTAACAAAAATGAGCCTTTTTGTTGAAAACTACTAACTTAAAATTATCAGCATATAGATAATTTTTAAAATATTTAAATACTAAATAATGATAAATCAAAATAAATATCTTTCTTTAAAGATAATAAAATATGGCTTATGCCCTCAATGTACATAATAAAACTTCATCTAAAACAACTAAACTACATTTGGCCTTTTTTAGTATAATACCTATACAACATACTACATTTACTTAATTATTTACATTACATAGGTACTCACACTTCAACAGCCAAGTTATAGATATCCCTCAAGGTAGTTTGATGACCCCCTTTCAGTATAAACTGCTTGATGAATCTGACAAACTCCACCTTCTTATCAGCCTCCAGTTTTGGTGGATGATTGTGAGGAATGGTCAACACCAAGTCGTCCAAACTTCCACCGTCGGGTAGAGATGCCCTAGCCTTACAAACTAGATGTTTGTATTCAGAGCATGTATAATACCTGAGTTGGAAACAGTACCTCAAAGGAATTGTTTAGAAGTCATCAAGAAAACTTCTTGGTCAAACAAAGCAAACTAAATCATGAAAGATCTGACTAAATATTCCGAATTTCATCAAATACATTAATATCACTATTAACAAAAACCAACTAAAGTAAATGGTCTTTATAATAATATCAATATGTTTGGTGAAACAGGATGCTGGTAACATGTTGAAACCAAAATTATTATTAATGTAAACAAAAAAATCTAATAAATCCGCTTATCAAATTATTTTGTAGGACGACCCAATGTCGCAGCCTGTAATAATTGGATCTCCTATTACTCAAATTATGATGCATAATGTTAAATACAATGAAGGCAAGTATACAATATGTAGTATGCAATGTATCTTAAATTAATACAAACATTATAAAAACATCCTAATAATAGACAAAGGAAAGAAATATATGGATGATTTGAACCTATCTTACCTCACAGACCTATTAGAATTATAGGAATTTTGATGATAAGTAAATCCATTGACAACCAGCCTTCTACATACATCTCTGGCGCGCCCTGTAGAGAATTAATAATAAAACTTTTTTTTATTTTCATCAACGATTCTACGACAAGTATCCCATATATGAAAACTATATTAAAATATTAGAAACCCAGGATAGCAAAAAAAACAATCCTTATAGTAATATTTATTAAAAAGTTATATTCAATTAACATGTATTAATAGAAACAAAAATATTTACCTGAAATCACTTTTTACATATATATAATATAAAATATACATATATATGTATATATATAGAAGCTTAATATCTTTTTATAACTTTTTGAGTAAAATGTCAGAACCATAAAAAATCGCCAACAACAAAGCATCGTTGACAATGTAGGAAGGCTCTGAAATCATCAAAAAGTATAAAAACATGAAAATTGCATCTTTATACAAAATCACTAAAACAGAAATCACCAAGGACTGGTCATTTCAACCCTTCCACACAGTACACCATCTTCATTATCAAAGTAATAAGGAAGATATAGACTTGTTGATAATAAAACAAGTGAATTATCAAAGAATAATTCAGAAAAACTTATACTAATCCACCATATCCTCTTGCCAAAGTGGACAAGTACACCAATATATATTAAAAACACTTTGCCGGTCGCACATACAGTTGCAACATAATTATCATGATTAAGATAACTGTTACACTGTTTTCACTGCATGATCTTTATATTATTACCCCTAATATTTTGCTTAATAAATGTGGCTTTTACACTTCATATTTATGTCCGGTATGACAAGTATGTGACACATACATACATACATACATAAAGACATTATCAAACAGGATGTTATAATGTATAAAACATTTTTTCATAAAATGGAATAATATTGATTAGCACGATTTTGACACAAAAATATACCAAAATCATCCCTTTCCTACGAAATTCAGAACCTGTAAACATATTTGAAAAGTGGCGCACACGCAGTTGTGTAGACGAAGCCACATAAGTGACAGCGACCGGCAAAGTGTTACAATTGTTATTTGTCGTACAATCGCAAAAATCATAAAAATCCACCCCAAATTTTACTTGACTTAAAGTTCACACTATATGCATGGTATATTTTTGATGTTTAGCTATGAACATCCGCTACATTTATCACACTCGTCAAGTAAAATCAAGGAACTTCTGGCAATATGTAACTGTTGTAAATTAAATAAAACAGCAATAATCTACTACTAAAGTGAACATACATTGAGCTAAATTCATATGTGGTAAAATATCAATTCTTTTATCAACTGATAATCAGAATTTAATTTATTGTCTTTACATTTACTAATATGTTGTTAAATTTACAGCAATTGACAGAAGAAATAGTGTTCTTAACGTTTCAGACTTACTTATTACATTGTTTTACCCCTTAGGTAATATGAGCTTGATTAAAACAAAATTTGACCAAAATCTCTTTCTGATAATAATAAATTATTAATATGGTATTTGTAAAACAATTGTAACATTATTTAAAGCTATATTTAACAAAACTATTCCAATGCTTGTAAAAAAATCTTGTGATCCTAAAAAGCTGATTAATACTGATTAGATGAACAAAATTAATATTTCAAGAATAGAAAATTGAAATTTTGTACATTAACAACCTGTGTGACAAGAAATTCTAGGATTCTAATGTATTTTAGGACTGCATATTATAACTGCATATCAAATTTGAAAAATGTCCAAAGTAAAGACATCTTTCAAAATGAAATAAATGCAGTAACTATAAAGACTCTTCATTATTCCAAATTCAAGCTAAATATTTTATTACCTAATTATAGAAGTTAATAACTCCGTTGCACTTCGTACAGAAAAAAATTGCTATAATAAAAATATATATTTATGCTATTCCCTGCATCAAATATAAATTTTCAACAAACTTTACCACTTGCCTAAATAAGTGAAGTATTAAATGGACAGACAATAAAGCTAGTTGAAAATACACAATAGGCCTTACCACAATAAGTAATTTGTTAAAATTGTTAAAAGTTAAAAATATAAAACTTGCTGCAAATCAAATATAATACATAATATAACATAATTAATAATCAAAGCATGATATTTTACCACACAGTTACACATCCAGAAGTTGGGCATAAATATGTGACAGGCAAAAAACACCTACCTTGTCCTTCTGCAGCGCCATCAGTACTTGTTCCAGCCTGGGGTTCTTCGCCTTCCATCATCGAATAATCCTCAGTGTCATCAACAGCCGTGTCCTCTAGTGTATCATCGCCAAAGTTTTCATCGCCGGTATCGTCGGGTATCGTTACAGATTGATTTTGATCATAGGGTTCCATTTTGAATTGTACCGGTTGAGAACTGTTATCTGATAACGTTGTGCCAGGTTCAGTTTTAGTGAGGGGTTGTGACGGTGGTGCAGCAGATTGCGAATCGTTCGATGAGACGCTTAGTCGAGGACGTTTCGTCGACGTCGTGGTGACTATGGGATTAGGCAGTGGCTTTTTCGGTCTGGAGGCTGGTTTGTAAGTCTCCTCTGAATGTCGATTGAAAGATCTCTCTTGAGGTTGTTCGGGTTCAACATCAGTCGATCCCTAAAACAAACAATAAACATAAATATTAAAACCATATCATAAGATGAACCAATTTACTTAAATAAAAGCACATTTCGTCGTAACTACGACATATATATATATAATAACAATCAGTCAGCTGTGAAAATAAATATATATATATATATATATATATATATATATATACATACTAACTAAAAATGTCATAAAACCCATTCAAATAAAAATTGCGGGAAAATTTGCCAGTCCTGCTCTGAACCAAACCGACGCCATCGTCTACCAACCTCCCCTTCGATATCAGAATGGACCCGTTCCCGCTAATTATAATAAAAAAAATCCCAATAATAAAACAAAAATACATATATAAATTATATCTACTTACATTACCATCTCCAGTAAGCCCTTTTATCTGTAAGGCCTCCGCAGTCTTGATAAATGTAGTTAAGTTGTCCTGACTAACTTGCACCTCGCCCTGGTACATAAATTGTAGTAAATCGCTTATCGCCACATAACTAACGTCTTTCATAAAAACTATCGGATGCTGACACGGATTCGACTTGAACAGTTCTTTAAAATATGGACTGCATACCGACAGTACCATTTTATGCGCCTTCAACAATTTACCCTCAACCGCTAACGTAACATCCACTAAATCCTCGTTTTCCAGCAACGAGTTCATACCCGAACTCATATTCTTGTGAAAATTGTCCCAACATAATGAAAACTGTTCCGACGCCATGGTCGGCTCTAAAAAAGTAATTAAAATTAATACGGCATTATGGCGACCGGCGTCCATAGAACACCCAACCTTTTAATTTTCAGTAATAACAAAAGGAAAACCATACTCACCTACTTATAAACGCTCTTCTTCTAGTAAACAGTTTATTTCACAACACCCGCGAATAAATTGCAAAATTAATAAAGATATATAACTTTCAAAATATATCTACCAACAGCACTATGGCACCACATTCAGGACCTCCCTGAGAACTTACAGAAAATGGACGCAAACTGTGATTGCTAGGACGCACAGGAAACGGAAATACATAATTTGGGGATTTTAATTTTAAGAACCAACTAATATATTTACTAAAATTCAAAACTAATAAAATGTAAAATGTATTTTAAAATTATGCAATAAGTACATTAATGAATTATTGAACCCTGGAAAATTACACTACACAATGAATTATTTTTTGTTTAAATACCATATGAAAACTTTTATACCACCTTAAATGTTGGTAGTATTTATTCAGCGCAGACGCTGGAATATAATCAATCACTTTTTGCGTCTGCGCTTTTGAACATAAACAAATGGATTCTATTTGGAGGATATTTTCCCGCTAAATAATGCCTACGTATGAAATGCTTTTGAGATACAGTTATCTATTATGGACAACGATAATCGGCTAGATCGCTTTTTAAATTTAGGAAAAGCTGGAGAAGGCACATATGGAGTCGTTTATAAGGCGAAAAATAAAGTAACTGGCAAGAAGGTCGCTCTGAAGAAAATCAAACTGCAAAAGTAAGTACAACTTATATTGTATTTACTTATTTACTAATTTTATGACTTAAATGTTCAAAATAGAAGCTAAATATATAACGTCTCTCATTAATTCAGTAAAACTATACCACTTCAAGAAGTAAACTTTTAATAATATTCAGGCTTTGCATGACTTAAATATAGCATCATTACCATCATTTAACACACTAACACTGTAATGGAAGGAGCTGAATCTGTAGGTGCTTACGGTGATATAGACTCGTAGCACCACATGATTCAGCTTATTCTGTTACATTCATTCATCCAGTGCATTATTGTTTATACAAATACGTAAGTATAATGACCAAATCTAAGTTAATCTTCAAGTAACCCCTTTATAATGTGTTATTGTATTTGAATTTTATAGATTTTACAATAAAGGATGTTCAGAAGGGGTTCCATCAACAGCGATGAGAGAAATAACTTTATTAAAGGGAGTTCGACATTCATCTATTGTAGAATTATTAGATGTTATGTACACAACTGACAAACTGTACCTGGTTTTTGAATATCTAGAGCTTGACTTAAAGAGGTATATGGATAACTGTAAATATCCATTAGAAGAAGAACTAACTAAAGTATTTAGTCTTATTTATATGTTATAACAAAATTATATTGCTTTCACTTTTAGAACTATATGAAGCAACTGTTGGATGCAATGGAATATTTACATTGTCATAGAATACTTCATCGAGACCTTAAACCTCAAAATCTGCTAGTTGATAAAGAAGGTCATATTAAATTAGCTGATTTTGGCTTATCACGGTCATTTTCATTGCCAACAAAGACTTACACTCATGAAGTTGTAACAATGTGGTATCGGGCACCAGAATTATTATTAGGTGAAAAAATGTATTGTACAGGCATAGATATATGGAGTTTAGGCTGTGTTATGGCAGAAATGGTAATTATACAGTTAACCCTATTTATAAATATAGTTTAGTTTTTTCTTTTCCAGTTATTGAAGCGAGCAATATTTCCAGGAGACTCTGAAATTGACCAATTATACAAAATATTTAGGATATTAGGAACTCCCACGGAACAGACCTGGGAAGGGGTCACCCTCTTACCTGACTACAAAGCAGCATTTCCCAAGTGGTCAGGAAAGTCTCTTGCAGATATTATTAATTTCAACAACAGTGCAGAGGAAGCCTTGTTAAAGGTAAGATTGATTATCTTTTAATTATTATTAAATGTTTATTAAAAATATTATTTTTAGAGCATGTTAACATATGATCCAGCAAAAAGAAAAACTGCTAGAGAATTACTTAAATCAAACTACCTCAAGACTGCCAGGCTAACAACGCCAGATCTTACAGCTTTTCCGACAGAAGAACCACCTGAAGCTGAAGCTGGTCCTAGCTAGAAAAAAATTAAATTTATTTATAACCCAGATTGTATTTTTAGAAACTATATTTTTTACATTTGACTGTTTTAGTATTAATAAAATAAACATTTTTGAAAAATCCTGGGTATATTTCAGTAGTTATTAATTTGAATACAATGGAAAGTGTTTCATATAAACAGGTCCACTTTTTTTATCAATTACATCTTACACTAGATATGCCTAGTACAATTTTAATTTACAAATTAATTTATTACTATTGTATTTGCATTAATACACAAGCAAGGGAAGTATGGGATTAACACATAAGTAAGTTTCCCAAATTAAAATAAATCTAGTATACTTAAGCTAAATTTAACAACCGTATTTTATATTTTACGGTGAAATTGATTTGGTCAGTCTTTTGGTTACGTAGTGATAATCATGGATAAGGTTTTTGTCATTTCGTCGCAAAGCAAAATCTTCGAACGCCTTTTCAACAACCGCTGTTACTCTGTGAATTTCGTCGATTGTTGTGTGGTGATTTCGAAATCCAAATTGGAAATTTAGTTTTTCTATAAGTGGTTTAATACATTTAAATATCAGTTTCTCAGATAATTTTGATATCGCAGGTAATAGTGAAATAGGCCGATAAGATCCAACTTGTTCTGCCAGTCTGTCAGTTTTTTAAGCATAATTATTGGAGCAACCTTAAGACCTTACAGAACATTCTTCAATCTTAAACAGGCATTGAATTTATATGTCAACATGACTGTTGCTTTTCGTGGCAACTTTTTTAATAGCCCAGATGAAATATCATCAATTCCAGGAGCCTTTTTAAGATTGAGGTTGTTTTCAATTTTTGTAGAAATTCTAATGAAGAAATCAGATTTTCAGTTACATCCGGCTGATAAACATGATTTATATCTATTGTAGATTCTGTATCAATCGGTTGCAATACGTTAATTATGAATTTGTTTGTTATTTTGGCATTTGCTGCTCAAGATCGTCTATGCTGTTTTACATTTAAACTGATTTGTTCTTACATTATAAGTGTAAACGTATCCCAGTTAGTAATTTGTCAATAATATTAGGCCTCTTTGTTTTTTTTTCAGTTCTCACGCCTAGTGTTAACAATAGTGGAGTGTGATCAGATGATAATGCCCACAGGCTTTCGATTTGTATTTGATTTAATGAGATGCCTTTGGATATTGAAAAAAAAATTAAAAGATTTTTCTAAAAAAATTTTCGATATATTATTTATTAAAGTTTGATACTTTATTACTGTCTGTGGACCAGTAACTGGGTTCGCACCCTGAATCATAGTTACAATTTGTTATATTAATTGCTGCGATTAATTCGTTTCCTTTTCTAGGTGTTATTAAACGTGAACCCCAGGCTGTGTGTGTAGCATTAAACTTCCCTCTAATAATAAACCTTGAGTCTAATTTTAAAAATAAGCAGATGTATTGTTAATAAGTTATATTGTATCTTGGTGGACAGTATATAGTTAATATATTTATTTAGCACCATTGATCTAAATGTTAACTATAGTAGTTTGTATTTCTTCTTTTTTTTATCTCGTCTGATTGGAAATGCTGCATATATTTTTTAAAAATTAGAGCTGTTCCTTGAGCTAAACCTTGAGCAGCACCGTATTTTAATATATTTTATTAGAAGAAACGCGACCAAAACTGTCGACTGTCGACCGAAAAAACAATCATTGAAGCTATTAGTACCTCTTTTGTTAAAGAATGATTTGCAATTTCTGTAGAGATATATAGGTCTGGTTTATCCACTTTAAAACGTTCAAACATATTTTCGATATTTATATATGTATATTTAAATAGATGTGATTATACAATATTGAAGATTGTGATCAACAAATAATATTTTTGTAACACTGATCCAATTGATTTTTTATTTGTAAAATTGGTGCCCGTTCCTAGTAACTTTGTGGAAATTTTACATATAATTCAAACTATAACTGTCAATCGGTGTTATTTTATGAAAAAAAAGCGATTTAGATGTAAAACGACAGGCGGGTTCAAATCCATCGGAAAATAAATCAAACCCTTGCCTTTAGACGCCTCGCTCATTACACTATTGGTACTCGTCACCGGTTAGAAACTTGAAATTTTGAAACCAAAAACCCTTTCTAATATAGGAAAGACTATTAAATACTAAAAATATCTCTCTATGGAGCACACTGCTATAAATGATTGCAGTCAACAAAATAACATCAACCAAATAATTTTAAGGGTTAAGCGTCTGGAAAATACGGAGTACACCCGAGTATTTTTTCAGACGCAAGACCAAAAAAGGCGGCACAAAAAATAAATTATAACCATATTGCGAAGCTCAAAAACGGAAGGTTGCTCCGAATTTTGTCAACGTCAACATCTAAATAACAAAATAAAATCGAAAGAGACTATCATTTGAGCACACCCAGTCTTTTGGTAACAAAGAAGTTAAGTGTGCAGGAAGACATACCCAAAAACTGTAGGTTCCCTCGCCTTGCAATGATTTAAAAAAAAAAAAATTAAAAAACCGCTAGAGTACAAGAAACAAAACGATGTTTTTACTCTATCCAAAACTGTTTCAGTGTAACCAGACAACAGGTAATATAATAGTTTGTAATGCAAAGAGGATAAAAGTCAAACATCAACAACGTATAACTGCTGAAACTAAATTTAATTTAATAAACAATATCTTACAGATAATCTTGAATTGAAAAAATGAATAAGGTAAAAATATAAAAAAACAACGTACAAATAAAAAAATAATAAAATTTTTGAGAAATTAGAAGGTAGCAATAAGACTTAAAATAAAAAATTTGAATTATTAGAATAACTGCCTAAATTGGCTATCTCAATATGTTCATGAACTAGAAATATTTCCTATATACTAAAAATAGACATTTGTTTCTGTTACTGTGTGTTGAAATAGACACTATTTTTTTTAAACACGCTAAGTGTAAAAAAACTAAAAATAGAATAGTACCAGCTGTACCATACTATTCATTCAAACAATACAAGGTGGATCTGCTATGATTATAAAGGAGAATATTAAACATTATAAAGTCTTTATGTATGAAACTTGCAAAACAAGCAATATTATACATTTTAGAAGTTGAAAAATATCATCGCAAAGGGTAAAAAGGAAGTATTAACCCTTATACATGTTTCTCTGAACAATTATATATGAAGCAGTATTGTTTATAGAACAATACCCCAACATCAAAACACCTGAAATAAACTACCTATGAGAAATTAAGGAGCACTTAACAACAAAAATAGAAAAATGGTAACAAAGCAAAGCACTAGCTGATTAAAACTGTACTAAATGAACTGGGTCAAGAACTTAAACAGAAAATTAGTATTGCAAAAAATTAAATATTTTCTCAAGAACTTTTTATGAAAGTAAAGAAAATGCAGTGGTTGTTTGGACGACAATCTAAAATAACACTGCACAGTAATAAATTTAATATAATAATACATTTTTATTATATAAACAAATTTTGAAGATAGATTAATATCAAATTTAGTAAGAGTACAATGTTAAAACACTATATACTTTCACAAATTACATTTTTATAAGAAAATTTAATGAAATCAATTATAGTTAATATATAATACAATATTCAGATTGTTAAAAACAGTGTATTTTTGGGTATAATATAAAATACAAATATAAAAAATAATAAATTAATTAAAACACATATTCAAACTAACAAAAACTTATGAACTACTTGACAATTCACAAATTCTTTTCTCTAAAGCACTAACTAAATTCTTGTACATATTCAGTGTTTCCAATGGTGTATTTCCATAAAAATCCTTCTTTTCATTTTCTTCTGATGTATTAGACTTTATCTGCTTCTCCATCTGTTGTACATAATATGATAATAAGGAATATCTAGCTTCTAAATCTAATACTTCTAAATTTTCTATTTTTAAAACTGCTTTTTCTTCGTCACTATTTAAAATTCTAGGAATATGCTTAGTAGGTTTTAAGATTTTTTGCCTCACACATGCTTCAATATCAACAAAATCTGATAATGTATTGCTTTGTTTCTCTTTGAAATAGGAAAAAAATGGCTTTTCAATAACCTATAAATTTTTTATCACAAATACATATATATCAGAAAGGAATATAATTTACCTTGCATTCAATATTTTTATAGTTAAATGACTTTTTAAACTTCTCCTCACAATCTACTTGTTCCATTGATTTTTTCCTTTGTAAGGGTTTTCGGGCTAAAATGTTTAAATTTTCATATGCATTTTTTAATTCAATTTGATGTATGGTTTCTGTGTTTTCCATGTTATAACATTCAACTGATTCTTCTAATTTTGTTTCAACATCTGAGATTTTTTGTTCTTCAGTTAGAATAGGCACCTCCACTATTGGCTGTGGTGTTGGTTCGTTGGTGTCATCAGAATAATAGTGCATTATCATATCATGTAAATCTAATGTTCCATCTTCAAATTTTTTTAATAATTCATGGTAATTCCAGTTAAATTTATATTTAATAATTCCATTATTTTCAGGTATTTTAGTCTTTCTAGGTAATACCCGCATTTTCTTACAATATACTGTTTTCATTTGTGTATTAGTAACTTCCAAATTATTAGATGTCCATGTTAAAAATGGATTATCATTATTATCCTGATTTGGTGTTCTTTGTAGAAATATATTTGTACCAACGCTATAACCATAAGAACCTACAAATAATAAATATAATAAAATCTGTAATTAAATTAAGAAAAACATTACCTTTAAACACCATATCATTTATCTGTACTAATGGATTGGGCGTTTTTAAATCGACAATACGAATAAACATTTTATTTTGCAAGAACTCTTTTGGTATTTTATCATTAAAATCAAAATATAACAATTTTTCAGTAGAATTATTTAAATTCATTATGTGATATGTAAATAAACAAACGTTTTTTATTTTATGAACTTTTTCATCAAAGAAATAGGTTGATTACCAAACTATAACCCAAAATCTTCTAATATTTTTACTGAAAATGTCTTCTCAATGTACTACCTAGTAGGGGTGTCGGCCATCAAAAAAATTTCGATATTTTCATATTTAATATTAACCTTTAAAAATAAGTACCGATGTTCAAGGTTTTTAATTTTTTTTTTACCTATTCTGAAAAAATTTTGAATTGAAAAAATATCGATATAATTTCATTAGATATTTTTGCGGCATCCCTACAATATTGTCACATAAGTCAAATTTGGCGCGAAAGTGATCTACAATTGTTATACTGTTACTGATTACTGAGTAGTTACTGATTTTTGTTAATCATTTGTATTAATATTATATAAGGAAATATAATCTCGAAGGCTTTTTGCAAAATTTTGTTTCTAGAACAGTGATCTATAGAAATTGAAAATGTCACGTCGTGTAAGTGTTTTCTTTGATATAAAGGAAAATTGTAACATCGTATTTGTATTATGTAGCCTGACAATGATTCTCCTGCCCTAACACCACGTTCCAACGTATCGTCTCCTGCACAAGATATGGAACCTTTTGAAGATGAGGGTTTACTTGGTGATATGGATCTTAATGCTGAGGAAGAAGATGGAGAAGAGTTATTTGGCGATAATATGGAAAAGTAAACAAACAAATTTTATAATAAAAGTGAGCTTATGAAATATATACCATTTAAGCGATTATCGACCCATGCCTCATTTGGATCATTATGATGAACGCATTTTGGATGACGAAGAATATGATAATATATCAATATCCGGGAGATTGGCAGCAGAGCAAGAATTGAGGGCAAGAGATCGAGATATGGGAATTTTAAGGAGAGATGATAGAGAGCTCTTCTATGATAGAGAGGATGATGAAGACCCAAAACTTAAAAGGAGAATGGCAGAAAAAGCTGCTATTGGAGAACAGGAAGATCAGGTATGAAAGATTTATTGACATAAAAATTAGGCATATAGACTGAATATTTTTAGGAAATGATTGAATCAATAGAAAATTTGGAAGACACGAAAGGGTATAGTGTAAAAGATTGGGTTATTATGATGGGGCCAAGAACTGAGATTTCAAATAGATTTAAAAATTTTCTTAGAACATATGTGAGTAGTAAGGGGCAGTATGTTTATAAAGAAAGAATTAGGAGAATGTGTGAAAATAATCAGGTATTGCTATAAATATTTATTTGAGAAGTATATTTTTATAAATCATACAAATTACAGTCAAGTATTGTGGTAGAATTTCCTCATTTGGCTAACAAAGAGCATGTCTTGGCTTATTTTTTGCCAGAAGCACCATTTCAAATGTTAGAGATCTTTGATGAAGTTGCCAAAGATATAGTTTTGTCAATGTATCCTAGTTATGACAGAGTAACTAATGAAATTCATGTAAGAATATCTGATTTACCACTCATAGAGGAGTTGAGAACATTCAGGTAAGTGTTAAGTAATTTTTTTATTTGTTGATTGTTTTGTTACTTATGGTTAGAAAGCTCCATGTAAATCAGTTGGTGAGAACCTTGGCTGTAGTAACAGCCACTACAGGTGTGTTGCCACAATTATCTGTTGTAAAATTTGACTGCAACAAATGTGGATTCATCTTGGGACCCTTTACACAAACTCAGGATCATGAAGTGCAACCAGGAGCATGCCCTGAATGTCAAAGTAGTGGCCCTTTTACTGTAAATACAAGAACATTCTATATGTACTACCAATTAACATTTTGTTATTTCCAGATTAACATGGAGCAGACTATTTATAGAAATTATCAAAAAGTCACACTGCAAGAATCTCCAGGGCGTATACCAGCTGGAAGAGTCCCCAGATCTAAAGATTGTATTTTATTGGCTGATTTATGTGATAGAGCCAAACCTGGAGATGAAGTAGATGTAACAGGAATATACACTAACAGTTATGATGGCTCATTAAACATAGATAATGGATTCCCTGTATTTTCTACAGTTATTTTTGCTAATCATTTAGTTGTTAAAGATTGTAAGCAAATTGTCCAATCCCTCACTGATGATGATATTAGTGCTATAATAAAAATGAGTAAAGACCATCGAATTGCTGATCGAATAATTTCTTCTATAGCACCATCCATTTATGGCCATGACTACATTAAAAGGGCTTTAGCTCTTAGTTTATTTGGAGGTGAACCTAAAAATCCTGGTAGGTCAATATAGTTTTCCTTCATAATGGAACATTTCGACTTTACTTTGTACAATATATAGGACAAAAACATAAAGTTAGAGGTGACATCAATGTTTTGATATGTGGAGATCCTGGCACAGCCAAGTCACAATTTTTAAAATTTGTGGAAAAAATAGCTCCCAGAGCAGTTTTCACAACAGGACAGGGGGCTAGCGCCGTAGGTCTGACAGCTTATGTAAGGCGTAACCCTACTACCAAAGAATGGACATTGGAAGCAGGAGCATTAGTGCTTGCTGATCAGGGTGTCTGTCTAATCGACGAATTTGATAAGGTGATATAACTGATTTGGTATTTGATGACAATTAAAATTTTATTATTGTAGATGAATGATCAAGATAGAACATCGATTCACGAAGCTATGGAACAGCAATCTATATCTATATCAAAAGCTGGCATAGTTACCAGTCTTCAGGCTAGATGTTCGGTGATAGCTGCGGCAAATCCCATCGGAGGCCGTTATGATGCGAGTATGACTTTTACAGAAAACGTAAACTTGTCAGATCCTATTCTATCACGATTTGATATACTTTGTGTTGTTAGAGACGAAATTGATCCAATTCAAGATCAGCATTTAGCAAGGTATTACTGGTAATACATTTTAATACAATATTTAAAAATTATTGAAATTTACAGGTTTGTGGTGAATTCGCATATATCTCATCACCCTGCCAACAAAAACGTTGAACAAACAGAAATCGAGAGTGAGTTGCAAATGCCCCAGGACATATTGAAGAAGTATCTTGTATACGCAAGAGAAAATATCCATCCTAAACTGCAGAATATGGATCAGGATAAAGTAGCTAACATATATAGTCAGTTGAGACAGGAATCTTTAGTAAGTTCGTGCATATATGAATCACAGTAAAAGGTCCTTATTCGCGGGGTTTATGTTCTATAAATATTTCGCTAATACATAACTCATGCTAATTTGTATGGAATAATGGTATACTTGTGAACAGTGAGTAAATAAAATGATTATTGTTCATTTAAGAATAAAATTGATTGATCAGTTTTCTTGAAGAAATCGCACAAGCATCTGCAATTCTTACATTTTCGTTTACATTATTGGACGTTATACATCGAGGACAAAGCAGAATTGTGTTCTTTAGTCAAAATTATTGTAACAAAGGAATAAGTTTAATCAAAAAAATCACTAGCCACAACAATATTTAGTACGCAGACGGTAGTATTTCAAGCGTTTTTTTATATTAGTCCATTTAGTAACAGTCTATAAATGTTGCCGCGTGCCATAGGTGCCCAAAAAAAGCCGATACCAACCAAATACTGAATCCTTTAAGACTGGTTTTGTGAATAAAGAAATTATTATCCAAGAATACGTAATTATATATACATAATTATATCCAAGAACCCAATCGCAATTGTTGAAAGCTGCAAATAAGATAACCGTCAATAAGGAGCTTCTACTGTTGTCAATAGTAATATTTTAGTATTGAGTATTAATGATAACTGTGTTTCTTAAGGCAACTGGCAGTCTTCCGATTACAGTACGTCACATCGAAAGTATAATACGAATGAGCGAGGCTCATGCTAGGATGCATCTACGGGAGTACGTTCAAGAAGAAGACGTTAATATGGCTGTGAGAATGATGTTAGAGAGTTTTGTAGAAACTCAAAAGTATAGTGTCATGAAATCTATGAAACAGGTAGGTGTTGATCTGTGTTCATTAATTTTAACTTATCTGAGTTTTTTTTATTACAGATCTTCCAGAAATATTTGTCCTTTAAGAAGGACCATAGTGAGTTGCTATTCTATATTTTGAGACAACTAGCTCAAGATCAACTTTCATTCCAACGAGCTACCAATGAGATTGATGCTCTGACAATTGAAATTGATGAAAAAGATCTCATTGATAAAGTAAGTTAATTTTTATTTATGGATTTATATAAACTGGCTAATAATATTCTATTAATAATTTCAGGCTAAGCAAATTGATATACGGGATCTTACGCCGTTCTACAAAAGCAAAATATTCGAAAGTAATCATTTCACGTACGACCCTAAAAGGAAAGTTATTATTCACACTGTGCCAGAGACCATAACCGAAGACTAATATTTTTGTTTTATATTAAGTTTTAATGTTTTAATCATATTAGGTATTTTGTACTGTTTTGGCATCACATGAGACCTTTTTGTTTTTATCTGCTTATATAATATTGCAGTAAGTATCACTGACTGAAATTCAAATCACATAAAATCACTATTAATATTTATGTTGTAAGATATCCAGAATAATTGTTTTAGTGCTTATACACATTTTTATAGAAAATAAACAGTTTTACAATATTGACTTATTATATTAGATCAGATTAGACGATTTTGCTCATTTTATCCTTAGGACTTACACGATCGCTCATATCTCTGCTATTAGCTTCCGGATTGGAGTGTTTATTGACAAAAACTAACCGAAGTTTCCCAATCGTTATATATTGCATTCTTAGAACGTGTATATAGTCGAAAGCGAATGTCATCAAAAACGACAACCGCAAGTTTTCCACATCTAATGCGCTCCACCATTAGCTGGTGTAACACAAAATCCTTAAAATATATGAAGTAATTGAAATAACAAAACAAAAATATGAGTTATTAACAGTTTAGATTCATCATTTTGATCTAGTTCAGTTCCAACCTTCGTAGATTGAAGACATATTTTCAGTACGACTTGAAACGGGAAAGGAAATTTTGTTACGGATGCCTGGTCGAAGAGACCCGCAGGAATAAGCGAGTTGGACTGGTTATGTGGAGACTGCCTCTGGGCTACCCACTAAACCTCACCCTATCGGTTGATCCTATGACCCTAACTGATACTTCTTACCATTAGTAAGAAGGGTGCCCATTAAGAGACACAAGGGCCAGGCAAGCACATGGCGTCGTTATCACACCATGCAGCTCGCGGCACCTGAGTCAATTGCTAACCGGAGAAGGTCAAGACAATTTGGAGTTAGAGCATGACGGGGCAGTGTCGGCTGTGATATAATAAGGCCACAAACAGCCGAATGAGTTATTTGCCTAAAATATCGGCCAGGTCGGTAATACATCTATTTTCCGAGAGACGAAGAGTGGAGAAATATCTCGAGTAGACCTCGAATATAAAATCGTGAACTTGGGGGACGTCTGTTTCTCAATGAATTTGATTATTCCTGACGAACCAGGGGGCATTGATTATTCTTCTGAGAATTTTGTTCTGAAAAACTTGAAGACATTCTACCTGGCCAGGTGAGACGTATTTAGATAGACGTTGGAGCCGTGTAGAACGACTGATCGAACCAGCATCTTGTACAGGAGAGATTTTGCTGGCCCGGTTGATGAGCTGGAACAGCAAATTGACAATACCTTGACCTTTCTGGAAGGATCTTTGAATCTGGGAGTTGCACCTAAACATGCGATCGAAGACAAGACCGAGATAGGTGGCTTCTTGTGACCATGGGATTTCGGCGTTCTCGATTTTAAGTCGCGAAATGCTCGGTGCAAAACTTTTCTTGTGGAAGAAGATGGTCTGGATTTTCTGTGGGTTGACTTGCATCCTCCAGAAATGTAACCACTGGACCATCTCATCGAGTTGTGTTTGGAGTCTGCCTTGGATGAGCGGTGTTACTATTGAAGAGGCAAAGTAAGCAGTGTCGTCTGCGTAAAAGACTTCCTCAACTTGTGGTCTCTTAGGGATATAAATAAATCGGGTGCCAGGGGGGAGCCTTGTGGAACACCTGCGTCGATGGTTTTCCGGTTAGAGAGAATATCTTTAATCTTCACCTGGAACGATCGTCCTGACAGAAATTATTTGATAAGAGCGGTTAGGTAATCGGGTAGACCAAATTGAATGAATTTCACCACTAAGCCTTTGTGTGAAACCTTGTCAAAGGCTTTGGTTAGGTCCAAGAAGACCGCTCCAAGTTTTACACGCCGGTTAAAAGCACAGTTGATGTTTGCGGCCAGCCGATGCCTGATGAACGGCTGAGTGTTTGGCTTGGAACCCGAATTGCTCATCTGGAATGATATTGTTTGTCTTCGTAAAATTATTAAGAGCATTACTTAATTAATTACTCTTCCAGCTATCTTGAAAGTGGAACTTAGTAGGCTGATAAGTCAGTAGTCAGAAGGTGATGACTTAGCTCCTTTTTTGGAAATAACTGCGATGAATCGATGAATGTATTTTTCCATGTGGATGGGAAGTGTTGCTGCCTCAGAATGGTGTTGATGAAATTAGTTATTTCAGCGAGCTGCGTGTAGGGAAGTTTTTTTCAGTTGGGCTGTCGAAATATTATCCAAACCCGGGGCCTTCTTGTTCTGAATCTTGTTGATCATTTGCGTGAATATTAGGTGGTCAGAAGATAACTTGGAGGCACTTGATAGTGAACGGAGTTGGCTTTCCTAATGATTTCGTTGTTCTCGACAACGTTTATATTTGTAACAGGAGGGAGGCGTTCTACCTGGGCCTCATAGGTTTTAGCTAGGAGCTTGGCCTTTTCGTGACCGGTGACTGCGAAAGTTCTTGTCTCCGCTGACTTCATGGTAATATGATGTTTGCAAGTGACACCAGAAAGTTGGGGGGCCACCCAGGCTTTGCTTTACTTTGAGAGTTTGAATAAGATGGAACTTCGAATGATGAATTCTGATAGGTGGACTAGATGTCCCGAGTGAGCTTCGATACAGCACGCTCGAGTTGGTCAGGTTGATCAATCTTCGGTATTGGTCAGGATTCCAGGAGAATTTCTTGATATCTGTTCGAGTCGGTTTTCTTCCTGGCTTTGAAGCGAGGAATTTCTATTGCACAACAGTCCCTGAGAGTTAATATAAACGGATGATAGTCCGAGTGTATCTCGTCGATCAGTTCTGTGCTAGCTCTCGAAGAGAACGGTCGTGTCCGGTCCGCCGAACCTACCTGCGCTTCTGAGAATTATCCGAAACTTTCTCTGAGACGGTCGATCCGTTATCACTTTTCCACCAGTGCCTACGCCAAAATAGCGTCTGTAAGCGCCGAAAAGGCGCATTTACAGACAAGGCAATGGCGTCATGTACGTCAGAGCCGACGTCGCCTCCTGACCATTATCCTAGCTTTCCTAATTCTAATGGACCATCTTCCGAAGACAGCCGAGATTTGCTCATAGAAGATTTAAGAAAACAGAATGAAGACCTGCGAAACAAGATAGCCGAAGTGAAAATGTTCGCTCAAGCACAGACAGACGCCCTGAACAAGCAGACGGAAAAGCTGGAAAAGAGCGAAAAGGCTTCCGAAGATCTTAAAGGAGAAATCAAAATTCTCACTGCTACAATTACAGATTTCATAAATTATCAAAAAGATGCTATAGAAATAAAGACTCCCGCTGCCACAGATACCCAGACCCAGACACCAGCTAAACCGGCACAGCGGTCAGACCAAACTGAAAACCCAGGCAACAAGGGGAAACAGGCAACTTCTTCCAAATCACAACCCAATCCGGTAGCCAAGCCGGCCATGCAATCTACCCAATTGAAAGCCAGGTCTAAGGTGCAGCCTTCGATTACAAAATTTGCCACCAGACCAGTGCAAAACAAGCCGACCACCAGGACGGTCTTACAGCCACTACCGAAACAAGTTACCACAAGACCAACCCAGCCTGCGCAGCTAAGTAGCCAGGCCACTAAACAAACCTTAACCTCCACAGCAAAAACAGTGCCAACCGTTTCGGCGACTGTTTCTCAAACTCCCCCAAAGGAAAAAAAATCGCCTATAGTGCTCCGTGACAAGAAGAGGTTCATGGAGCTCATTAGAATTGCTAAGGCACAGTCAATCGATATTATAACCCGAAACAAAAAGGAGGGCATTTTCTTATTCGTCACCACAAGCGACGATTACCGAAATCTCACTACCTTGCTCGAGGAAAGGAATTACGCTTACCATTCCTTCTGTCATCCGGAGGAGAGAGCATTCCGGGTAATAATAAGAAACATCCCAGAATCACTCTGCATTGACGAGGTACGTGAACTTCTCTTTGATCAAGGCTTCCATCCCAAATTTGTGTAAAAATGGAAATTAAAATCCTGGATAGAACTACCAATTGTTCAGGTAGTTGTCCCTCGCGAAGTGCGACAGATCATATATATGACTGTTGCGACCTTCAGATGTTTTCAATTTTCCCACAATTCTTAGTAGCCCACAGATCTACTCGAGGCGTTGCACGTACCTGAAATTAGCATCCACGGTGAGGTGGCAACAAGTGGTACTGACAGAGGGTACGACGTGGCAACCTCGGGTGTAAAGCTAGGGGATGACGCGACGCCTCGAGGTTCTTTTCCATTCCTGACTCTGAGAGTGATCAGACTTGTCGACTGTTCGTAGCACCTGAAGGTAACCCTGCCACGTGCATTTCTTTCTTTTTAAATTCTTATAATGTGATTTTGTTTAGTGTTTAGTATCTTGTTTATTATTTAATATATGTTCGTCTAAAAATAAATATTTCTTCTGCTTTGATTAGATTCCATTTGTACCGAAATA
This sequence comes from Rhynchophorus ferrugineus, assembly GCF_030347505.1. Taxonomy (NCBI): domain Eukaryota; kingdom Metazoa; phylum Arthropoda; class Insecta; order Coleoptera; family Curculionidae; genus Rhynchophorus; species Rhynchophorus ferrugineus. The sequence goes on along the minus strand of NW_027472581.1, from coordinate 51,930,107 downwards.
AATCGCCAAATATTTTGTCTTTATCTAACCGCACCTGTACCCTAAATTGGTGACCCCGACGTGCGACATCGTGTTATATTCCACATTTTTTTTTTCTGGTTTATTTTCGTTTCCGGACTCTTGAAGGTTTAGTTATTTTTGTTTTGCGACGCCATTTTGTTGTTTTTTTATTCGTTGTAAAGCATCATGTCGGCTTCAAACATCAGATTGCCTGCGGTCAATCCGAACGATCCAAAGATGTAGTTCCTGCAGGTCGAGTGGACCTTGAAACACGTAGGGATAACCACAACTGCAGAAAAGTTTGAAATCGTAGGGGCAGCGCTGGACCCCATCTATACTCAGGAAGTGCGCGGCCTCTTGTTTAATCCCCCACCGGAAGCTGAAACTCCATTCAGCAAATTAAAAGAGGCGCGCCGGGAATGCTTAGGACTGTTAATCCAGAACCGGACACGACACCTCCTCGAACGGGAAGAAATCGGTGACCGCACCCCATCGCAGTTTCTCCGTCGGTTACAATCACTAGCAGGGGATGCGGAGGGCCCCGATATCATTAAAGTAATGTGGATGAACCAATTAGACCCCATTACCCGAGATGGTATCGCGGCGCAGCAAGGGAGTACCAATCTGGAAGACCTGGCGAAAATCGCGGACAACATTAAAGACTCTATAGGCCCGTGGCGGCCAGCAGGCGGTACGGCACCGACGAATAATTCAGAGAGCCAAGTGGCGGTGGAGTTCGCTCGGTTGAGGCTGCAGATTCACGGGCTGCAAGCCAAAGTTGACGAGGTAGCAGAGCACCAACGCGCGTCGTTCCATAACCGGTCATCGTCGCGCTCGTCAAGTCGTGCCCGATCGTCATCGCGCTCTTCAAGTCGCGACCGGTCTCGTATTCGCGGTTGCGAGCTCTACTATGGTTTGTGCTGGTATCATTACAATTACGCCGAAAGGGCACGATGCAGGAGCGGGGCAGGTGCAGACCGGGGTGATGTTACGATAGAAGCCCAAGCACGAATGCGGGAAACCAGCCGGGCGGTCACTAATGGCGGCAAGTGACGGCCATCATATCACGCGCCGCCTGTTCGTCAAAGACCGGAACAGCAACCAGGAATTCCTGGTGGATACAGAAGCGGATTTGTGCGTGCTTCTTCGGTGATTGGTGAACGAACATAAAAAAACGAACTACGATCTGACTGCGGCGAACAGCAGTGTCATAGCGTCGTATGGCTTTAAGACAATGACTTTAAACCTCGGTTTACGACTCGATTTTCCATAGAGTTTCGTTATTGCGGATGTGTCGCGGCCTATTATCGGGGTTGATTTTATTGTTCATTACGACTTCTTAGTTGATCTGCAAAACAGGAAATTGGTGGACCGGAATACGCGTATGAGTGTCAACGAGAGACAACCGCAGTACGAAAATATCGCGAGTATAAAACTCATAAACAACAGTTCGCGATATCACGACATCCTACAGAAGTTCCCGGAAATACTCGACCCGAGCGTGTAAAACGGCCCCCGTAAAACACGCGACGGTACACCATATAAACACGACACCCGGACCTTCAGTAGCTGCGAAACCACGACGCCTAGCTCCAGACCGACTAACCGACAACCTGTTTCTTTAACTTCCAGCAGCCTTTTAAATCTTCGAAATGGCTGTTCCGAAATCGCTTATACTGATGACATGGAATACAAATAGCTTACGCGGAAAGCAAGCAGAATTGGAAGACGTCATGACATTCTATGACGTCGACATCATTCTCATCCAGGAAACTTTCCTGAAACCTTCGCATCGTCTCTCTTTCGAACACTTTTGTGTCTACAGAAACGATAGAACTCCGGCTCGATGCGGTGGAACCGCCATTCTCGTCAGAAAAGGAGTCAAACACGAGCTCCTACCCTCGTTATCAGTAAACAACTTCGAAACAACCTCCATTAAAATCGATATCCAAGAACGTCCCTTCGTGATTACATCCCTGTACAGGAAATCTTCTGCATTCAACTGTACCGAATACCGATCACTCGTCGAAGGAAAATTTCCAAAAATAATAGGTGGCGATTTCAACGCCCACCACCCCACCTTGGGAGTGTTCCAGAGCGAATTCCGCAGGTAACGCCATCGTAGCTCTAAGTGCAGATCTGGGCTACGGTCTTGCCCTGCCAAATGAATCCACCCATCACCCTAGTGCAGTTTCTCAAGGCGCAGCAAGAGTCCTTGATTTTTTTATTCTTCAAGACGTAAATCGCCCTTCCGAAGTTCGAGTCCTTGACGAACTAGACTCTGATCATCGTCCAGCCCTTTTCAAACCCGCAAACTGCGCCACCACACATGCCCCACTAAGATTCAGGAAAAAGACCAACTGGAAAAATGACCAATCTCTTCTCCTGAAATCCGATCCAATTCCGAAAATTAACACACCAGAATTGCTCAAGGAAGCGGTAATTCAAAATTCAGCCACAGTCAAAATTTCATCACAATCCCTGCCGTGGAAAAACAAATTTCCCGCTTCTCTTAAACGTGAAACTCGTATCAAAAACGATTTATGCAGATTAGCTCGATTCACCTTTGATGCTGAAGACAAAAAGGAGGCGAACAGAGCATGCAAAGGGGTAAGTGCGACCGTCTCGATTTGGCGAGCAATGAAATGGAACTCATTTCTCGCGGACCAAAGACTGGATGGCCCCCTTCCTTCTGGCGTATCTCCAAATGCCTCGTGGGGAAGACGCACAATGTCATCCCCCCCTGAAGTTAGCGGTTACAGGAAATTTCGCAGTCACTGACCAAGAAAAAGTCAAGCTCCTTGCAGAGACCTACGAAACTCAAACGAAATGCCTCCCACTCGCAGAGAAGCAGAGCAGTTCTTCTGCGCGGCAGGAAAAGCGCGAAAGCCGAATTGTTCATCTGGAATGATTTTTTCCTTTGTGAAAGAGTTGAGAGCGTAGAGTATTGCCCTCTCGGCAAGCTTCGAAATGGCGCTGAGAAGGCTGATAGGTCTGTAATCAGATGGAGATGATTTTGCTCCTTTCTTGGGTATAACCGTTATATGTGCGTGGTTCCAAGACGCCGGGAAATGTTACAGCCTCATGATGGAGTTAATGATGTTTGCCAGTTCTGCGAGCTGCTCATGCCGGAGCTTTTTTAACTGGGTAATCGATATTCCATCGAAACCTGGAGATTTTTTGGTTTGAAGTTTGCCGATCATAGTCTGTAGAGACTTTAGAGACACGAAATGGTTGAGAAGAAAGGCTTGGGTTACTGGTCTTTTGATGGAGTTGGATTCGTTGATGACAGTGTCATTGTCTTTAGCTTTAGTGTTCTCTGCGGGCGGGAGGCATTTCATTTGAGCTTCGTAGGTCTCTGCAAGGAGCTCGACTTTTGCTTGGGCAGTGACTGCGAAATTTCCTGTAACCGTTGACTTCAGGGGGGGATAACATTGTGCGTCTTCCCCACGAGGCATTTGGAGACACGCCACAAGGAAGGGGGGTCATCCAGACTTTGGTTCGCGAGAAATGAGTTCCATTTCATTGCTCGTCAATTCGAGACGGCCGCCCTTACCCCCTTGCATGCTTTGTTCGCCTCCCTTTTGTCTGCAACGTCAAGGGTGAATCGAGCTAATCTGCATAAAACGATTTTGGTGCGAATTTCACGTTTTCACGTTTCAAGAGAAGCGGGAAGGTTGTTTTTCCACGGCTGGGGTTGTGATGAAATTTTGAGTGTGGCAGATTCGTGAGCAGACTGAATATCAGGAGTTAGCTTGAGTACGGCTTCCTCGAGCTGTTCTGGTGTGTTAATTTTCGGACATGGATCGGATTTCAGGAGAAGAGATTGGTAATTTTTCCAGTCGGTCTTTTTCCTGAATCTTGTTAGTGGAACTTGAGTGGTGGCGCACTTTCCGAGTTTGAGAAGAACCGGACGAAGATCAGAGTCTAGTTCGTCAAGGACTCGAACTTCGGAAGGGCGATTTACGTCTTGAAGAATAAAGAAATCAAGGACTCTTGCTGCGCCTTGAGAAACTGCACTAGGGTGATGGGTGGGTTCATTTGGCAGGGCAAGACCGTAGCACAGATCTACACTTAGAGCTACGATGGCGTTACCTGCGGAATTCGCTTCCCAAGGTGGGGTGGTGGGCGTTGAAATCGCCACCTATTATTTTTGGAAATTTTCCTTCGACGAGTGATCGGTATTCGGTACAGTTGAATGCAGAAGATTTCCTGTACAGGGATGTAATCACGAAGGGACGTTCTTGGATATCGATTTTAATGGAGGTTGTTTCGAAGTTGTTTACTGATAACGAGGGTAGGAGCTAGTGTTTGACTTCTTTTCTGACGAGAATGGCGGTTCCACCGCATCGAGCCGGAGTTCTATCGTTTCTGTAGACACAAAAGTGTTCGAAAGAGAGACGATGCGAAGGTTTCGGGAAAGTTTCCTGGATGAGAACGATGTCGAGGTCATAGAATGTCATGATATCTTCCAATTCTGCTTGCTTTCCGCGTAAGCTGTTTGCATTCCATGTCATCGGTATAAGAGATTTCGAAACAGCCATTTCGAAGAATTAATAGGCTGCTGGAAGTTAAAGAAGCAGATAAATGTTGCCGCTTAGGCGGCGACATTTGGGAAAAGACGAGCAAGTTAGGGAGCCAGGGCGATCACTTGCAGGAAAGCCTGTGGGTCAGTAAACGCCTGCATTGGGGAGTTAAGGACCGGTGTATTGGTTGGAGCAGGAGTTTGAGTAGGAGCAGGCTGGTTGGCGTTGGCTAGTTTTTGGGATAGCTTCCTACCACCTTGGTTACTCCATGCAGAACCTTGTGGAAGCCTGGATTCGGTCGGAATTTTTGGTTTTCTTGGAGCAGGACGGCAGCTGCAACCGGTGAAATTTGCGGCATGAATTTCACCGCAATTGCTGCACTTTGGAGGTGCTTCTGGGATTTTGATACAGTATCTAGTGTCGTGATGCCCGGCACATTTGACGCACCGTGGGGGGGGGGCTTGGCAATACGAGCTGGAATGCTTGAAAAGCTGGCAGTTGAAGCACTACACTGGATGGCCGTTTCCCCTCCGGACCTCGACCTTCACTGTGATGTTTGATCATATATATGATCTGTCGCTCTTCGCGAGGGACAACTACCTAAACAATTGGTAGTTCTATCCCGGATTTAAATTTCCATCTTTGCACAAATTTGGGATGGAAGCCTTGATCAAAGAGAAGTTCATGTACCTCGTCAATGCAGAGTGATTCTGGGATGTTTCTTATTATTACCCGGAATTCTCTCTCCTCCGGAGGACAGAAGGAATGGTAAGGGTAATGCCTTTCCTCGAGCAGGGTAGCGAGTTTTCGGTAATCGTCGTTTGTGGCGACGAATAAGAAAATGCCCTCCTTTTTGTTTCGGGTTATAATATCTATTGATTGTGCCTTAGTAATTCTAATGAGCTCCATGAATCTTTTCTTGTCACGGAGCACTATAGGCGGAGTTTTTCCCTTTGGGGGAGTTTAAGAAACAGTCGCCCAAACGGTTGGCACTGTATTTGCTGTAGAGGTTAAGGTTTCTTTAGTGGCCTGGCTATTTACCTGCGCAGGCTGGGTTGGTCTTGTGTTAACTTGTTTCGGTAGTGGCTGTGGGGCCGTCCTGGTGGTCGGCTTATTTTGCACTGGTCTGGTGGCAAATTTTATAATCGAAGGCTGTACGTTAGCCTTGGCTTTCGATTGGGTAGAATGAATGGCCGGCTTGGCTACCGGATCGGGTTGTGATTTGGAATCCGTTGCCTGTTTCCCCTTGTTGCCGGCGTTCGGCAGCTGGCTTTCCTGAGGTGGAGTGATGGGTCCTCTCTTCCTTTTTCCCACCAAGGTGAAACCGTCATCTGGGTCTTCAGTTTCGTCTGAGCGTTGTGCCGGTTTAGCTGGTGTCTGGGTCTGGGTTTCTGTGGTAGCGGGAGTCTTTATTTCCATAGCATCTTTTTGATACTTCATAAAGTCTGTTATTGTAGCAGTGAGAATTTTGATTTCTCCTTTAAGATCTTTGGAAGCCTTTTTGCTCTTTTCCAGCTTTTCCGTCTGCTTGTTCAGGACGTCTGTTTGTGCTTGAGCGAACATTTTCCCTTCGGCTCTCTGCTTTCGCAGCTCTTCATTCTGTCTTCTTAAATCTTCTATGGGCAATTCTCGGCTGTCTTCGAAATTCTCGGCATCGAAAGATGGTCCATTAGAATTAGGAAAGCTGGAATTATGGTCAGGAGCCGACGTTGGCTCTGACGTACATTACGCCATTGCCTTGTCTGTAAATGCGCCTTTTCAACACTTACAGACGCTTTTTTGACGCAGGCACTGGTGGAAACGTGATAACGGATCGACCGTCTCAGAGAAAGTTTCGAGTAATTGTCGGAAGCGCTGGTAGGTTCGGCGGACCGGACACGACCGTTCTTTTCGAGAGCTAGCACGGAACTGGCGTTCCAAGGCATAATTTTTAGCACTTTGGAAGCCGCCATTTCGACGAGTGAACAACTGTTGAAAGATGACGGGAAAGGGGTTGCCGCTTAGGCGGCTACATTGGGAAGGAAATGTTGGGATTGAAAGAACTGCAGGATCCTTGCCCGCTGACACTGCAGGAGCTTACATTGCGGCAAGGGCCGGGAAATTGGCGGGAGCCACCCGGTTGGAGGAGGCCAACTTTTGAGCTAACCTCCTACACCCCTGGGTGCTCCACGCAGAGTTTGTATTGTCAGAGGCTTGTCTGGATTGGATTGGTCTAGGATTTCTGGGGGAGGTCGGCAGCTACAGCCTGTGTAATTAGCTGTATGTGAGTTTCCATAATTGCTGCATTTGGGTGGGTCTTCGCGTACCTTGGTGCCAGAATGGGTATCATGGTCACTGTCGCATTTGACTCACCGGGGAGGCGCTCTACAACGAGAGCTGTAATGGCCCAACAACTGGCAGTTGTAGCACTGCACAGGCTGGCCGTTGCCTCGCTGGAGTTCGACTTTCACGATTGACAGGCCTATTTTAGTGAGATTTATAAGGTTCCTTTCTTCGTTAGGAACAATGACCTGGATTATGGGAAGGTCTTCGCCTGATTTAAGTTTCCATCTTTGAAGAGATTTTGTGTGGAAGCTTTGCGAAATAATGTGTTTTTTAACTTCAACTGTTACAACCACCGTCACCGTTACACGTCGTCGTCAACCATTACAATCGTTGGGATATTGCGGATGATGACTCGTCAATCGGAAGAAGTCGAAACCAAGCAAGCCCTGAAAATATTGTTACCAAAGTACCACCAATAACAGTTTATAAGGTAGGAATAATAAAACACATCTACGACTTATTGAAAACCATCACTACCGACTACAGAATCACAACAGTGAGCAATGAAACAATAAAAATCGAATTGTTCGATGCGGAGCACTTCTTCGCACTACAAATTCTAGCGAAAGAATTAGACCGAAGAAACACCCATACATTCAGGCCAAAATCGGAGAGAACATTCAAATTTGTACTAAAAGTATTACACCACGCGACGGAATTTGAACACCATCATGGTAGCCCTAGCTGAACAAGGTCACGAGCTCGTAAATGTTCATAATATACGACATCGCATGTCAAAGAAACCACTGCCTATGTTCTATATTGACATAAAACCAAATGGAAACAATAAGGCGCAGTATAAAATTAGTAAATTAGGAAACAATATTATTAAATTTGAACCACCATATACAAAAAGAACAATACCACAATGTACAAGGTGTCGAGCGCACGCACGTCCATGAACCATTAACAATGTCAGAATAATGTTACGATCTCTCTTCTGATTATTCACCAATAATAGTAATAGTTTACTCAAAAATTACCATCAAATATAAACCCCCTTCTCTGTGCAATAATAGGCTAACTGGCCACTATTTAGAGAAAATTTAGAAACACTGCTCTAAATTTACCGTTACGAACTGAATTTTATATATAAATAGCAACAATTAACATTACAAAAAATATATAGAAGGCAGCATATTTTGCGACTTCTAACAGTGAAACATTTCCAAGAAAAAACATACATATATTATGTACAGTTCAGAAAAGGATAGCAGAAAAAAGAAAGTTACGTTACAAGGAATTGGCACCAGCTAAGAACTGATTACAATTGAGGCTACAGACTGTTCATTGTGGAAAGCAACAAAAAACCTTGAGAGACTCCAGCAGCATAACCCATCTATTAAAACAGAAAAAATGAAAATAATTGGGCTCGAAGCAATAAAGGGAAGGCCGACATTTTCTATCCAGTCTGAGCTACATAAAGGTGACGAAAATAAAATTAGTAGCTCTCTAAATTCGCCATTTCAAATGGGCTTACCGCATGAAAAATTAACGACCAAAAAGTTAAACAAACAATATTAATAAAGCAAGATTAATATTAAAAAAGCTCCTGGTTATGATTTAATTCCAGGTAAAATTTTACAAGAACTATCAAAAAGGCTATAAAATTATTAAATTTATATTTAATGCTATGCTACGAATTAATTACTTCCCTAAGATCTGGAAAGTATCTAAAATATTAATGATTCTCAAACCAGGAGAAATACCAGGAGATGTCACCTCCTACCGGTTTATAAGTTTATTGCCGATAATCTCAAAGTTTTTGAGTAACTATATATCAAGAAGCTAAACTATTTAATAGAACAAATAAAAATTATTTCAGAACATCAGTTTGGGTTTCGCAATAAACATGGTACTATAGGACAAGTGCATAGACTTGTAAACAAAATAATGTACTCGCCAATCAGCTAAATATGCGACGTGATAGTGAAGTGCGTAGACTAAAACGTTTATCACCATCTAATTTGAGTATTGGACATATATAAACTTTAGAATAATACTAATTAATTATGATAGTATTCGGCGATTCTGTTGATTCGCGAACCTGAGTTAACACACAACTGGATACTGTTCTATGGAGGAAAAAGTTATGACTGTAGCGACGGATGAGGCCGTTTCAGCCTGGAAAAGGGGGGGAGCTTAGCGGTGACGCGGTGCTAAGTTCCCAGCATGTCGACCAGCTCGCGAACAAGCCCGTTTTCAGAAGAACTTGAGCTGAGTTGTTGTTTGTGAAATGATTGAGATATGAAGCGCTTGATTTCTGGAGTGTCAGTTTCCTTATGAATTTGATTATTTTTGACAAACCATGGAGCGTTTAATATTCTCCTGAGGAGCTTATTTTGGAAAACTTGAAGCCGTTTGACCTGGTTGGGTGTAACAAACTTGAAGTAGAAATTAGATGCGTAGAGGAGTGCGGACCGAATTAACGTCTTGTAAAATAAGCATTTGATGGAGATGGGAAGTCTGCTAGAAGGGCAGATCAGAGAAGATAACAGGTTTGCTATCCGCGAACCTTTTTGGATTGCTTCTGGATTTGGGAATGCCAACCGAACCGCCGGTCGAAGTGAAGACCTATGTACGTGACGTTATCCAGCCATGGAATTATTGCGGTGTCGATCTTAAGTTGCGAGACGCGCAGTGCGTAACGCTTCTTATGGAAAATGATGGCCTGGGTTTTCAGGGGGTTGATTTGCAACCTCCAGAATTTGAACCACTTGACCGCATGATCGAGCTGCTTCTGTAAACGTTCATGAATTGTAACTTCGAACCTGGCGGCCGCGAAGAAAGCAGTGTCGTCAGCGTATAACGCGGCGTCAATGTGCTCTTTTCTCGGCAGATCTGTAATAAAGACTTTAAATAAGGCTGGGGCCAGCGGGGAACCTTGAGGTACGCCAGCATCGATTTGTTTACGATTGGAAAGTGATTCCCTGATCTTGACCTGGAAAGACCTGTCCGAGATATAGGACTTGATGAGAGCGGTTAGGTCTTCTGGGAGGCCTAACCGCACGCGCTTTGCGATCAATCCGTCGTGCCAGACCTTGTCGAAGGCTTTGGTTAAGTCCAGAAGAACTGCTCCAAGTTTTTACGTTGGTCAAGAGCGTGATGGATGTGTGCGGCCAGACGGGTAGCCTGATGGACGGATGAGTGGTAAGCGCGAAAGCCGAATTGTTCATCAAGAATGATGTTGTTTTCCTTTGTGAAAGAGTTGAGAGCGTAGAGTATTGCCCTCACGGCAAGCTTCGAAATGGCGCTGAGAAGGCTGATAGGCCTGTAATCAGATGGAGATGATTTTGCTCCTTTCTTGGGTATAACCGCGATATGTGCGTGCTTCGAAGACGCCGGGAAATGTTGCAGCCTCATGATGGAGTTAGTTATGTTTGCCAGTTCTGCGAGCTGCTTATGCGGGAGCTTTTTTAACTGGGTAATTGATATTCCATCGAAACCTGGAGATTTTTTGGTTTGAAGTTTGCCGAGCATAGTCTGTAGAGACTTTGGAGACACGAAGTGGTTGAGAAGAAAGGCTGGAGTTACTGGTCTTTTAATGGAGTTGGATTCGTTGATGACAGTGTCATTGTCTTTAACTTTAGTGTTCTCTGTGGGTGGGAGGCATTTCATTTGAGCTTCGTAGGTCTCTGCAAGGAGCTCGACTTTTGCTTGATCAGTGACTGAGAAATTTCCTGTAACCGCTGACTTCAGGGGGGGGGATGACATTGTACGTCTTCCCCACGAGGCGCTTAGAAACACGCCAGAAGGAAGGGGGGATAAGAAATAGTAAAATATTGCCTATTGGGCAGATTGCCTATTACCTATTGCCTTGCGGAACCACTAAGAGTAATAAAAAATGTTGATATTGAAAATCATTAGGAATATTGTCTTGGATAACATCCAGTAAAGGTGATTATTATTACTTTTCAAAGAAATAAAATATGTAATCAAATGTGTAAAAGAAAAAGTATAGTAGTATTATAGTAACTGATTTACACTACTTACATGAAGTAATTAGAATACGTTAACAATATTTAAAGTAAAGAAAGGGATAATAAATTCCATGAATAATATTTCTATTTAGTTATTAAATATTGGTTACTAAGGTAATACTATACCACATTGAAACATTATTTATGGAAATGAAGTTTTACATTTTAAAGAGTTTATAATTAAAAAAAAACATTATTTTCACATATATTTGTTTAACAGTTTTATACAAAAATACTTATAAACTGTACATAATTTTGATTATATATTTAACGTAAAAATCAACCGCAGAGGCAAACAAACTATCAAAAATATAAACTAAAGAAGATAATTCTATGAATGATACAGTATGGCCATTGACACAGAAAATGGATGATGATTTCGTAATGATAATGATTCTAGTTTGCACTTAAATTTACTGGACATTTATAAGCGATGATAACTGCACAGGGAACAGGGAGGGGGCGTATATACATTTTAGGTGTGTTGTTATGGTAGATTTATGCTCTGTGCAGTTGTCATGCTAGCTTATAATTCATGTTTTATGTTTTATTAATAAATAATATTAACTATGGCAACGAGATGAAGAATTATTTTATTTTTTGCCTATGTGGTCAAAGAATGTGTGCTGTGGAAACTCGGCCCATTTCGAAAAGTCCATACTTGGGATGACTTGGCTTTTACAAGGTACTCGTGGATTGCTATAAAAATGTATATATGTATTAGTATGTTTTGTTACATAAAATATTTTATTATGTTCATGTAACACAATGGTTACAAAATCCAAATGCGTAAAAATATATCATGCCTGAAACATTCTGACACACTTTAAAAAAGAAGAAATGCATATTTTTTCCTGAAAGTGTGAATGTCTTATATGAGAGAAAGTTTGTTTTATCAAGTAATTATTATTTACTTGATTAAATATTAACAACCATTTATATTTTGTCAAACATATCGAATTTTGTGGTTGCATCAGGTATTTTGGTGGGTAGTTTTATTTCCTAATTTTAACTGAAAAAGTGTAACCGAATGACAACCCATAAAATTCAGTGAATAATTGGAAGAATTGCTCAATTAATACTAATACTGTCCGACACTTTAAGCATTTTAGATAGTATTTTCATTTTTATTGATTTGTCTTATTAATAGTTGGTAAATGCCTGATATGACAAATAATGAATAAAATGCATTGAAAGCCATTGATAGTGACAAGACGAAAACATGATTTTTTTATTGGAATATCACTAGTGCTAAAAGGGGATTTATTATAATATATACATCTGTTATAAAATTAATCTGTATATTTGATGGGATTGGAATATTGTAATCTATTATGAACTATTGAAACTAAATGAAACTGGATATCACTATCGAACACAACTGATACAATATTTGCAATTTTTTAAATTTTATTTTAGATAAGCTGTTCTTTTACCGACAAAAGCTTTGAATTGAATTGCTAACACCTATTTCCATTTCTATTGCTATTGCTATTTCTCAAAACTATTCATTAATATATCTTATAATAACTGCTAATAATCGAACTATTTTTCATCATTTTCTAAAAGCTTTTTCGTATGGCAACAAGGCTACAACCGGCAACATGGTTACTCGTTATTGTTGGCGTTTTCTGAAACAATATGTCGTCCAATTTGTTCAGCTTATATTGGTAGTAATAGTTCCATTCGATTTTAGTATTTTGTAATAAAAACACCTTGCTGATTCTACCATATACACATGTTTAAGGAGTTTATGATTATGGATATTTCGCTTGGGTGTCAATATCTATCCTAATCCAATTTTTATCATCAGTCACAAAACACCACAGAAAACGCTTCTTTTTTGCTTGGCAAGCATTGAAATCGTCATATAGAGTTCAAAATGGAATTTTTAATCAATTCGTGTGGAGGCAGTTGATTTATTAACTGCTAACCTATCTAAGAATTCTTTTAAACATGAGCTGGGCCTTCCTCCAATAAATATTGTAATTAATTGTCTTCAAACTTGTGTGTTCCCAGATTGTTCACTAGTTTTAAATTGTTGAAACCCAAATCGACAATTGAGATATGACAGAGCAACACCAACATGAGTTTCTAAAAGTTTCCTACAACAGATTTCTTGAATTTAAACAATAGAAGTAATCGATGTCAAGCGTAACTAATAGGGGTTTCATACACTGAATAGTTCAATAAAACTAAATGGAAAATTGTTATGTGTTGAAAAGACGACGAAGAAGAATTTTTTAAACAGATCTTTACATTTCATACTTCCGTATATTAAATATGTATTTTTAAAAAATATATAAGCTAATATAATATAATAACTAATGTTAACAAATATTAAATTAAATAAAATTAGTATAAATATTCTATACTTACATTTCATGGTCTGGTAGTACCATTGGGTAAAGTTGGATAGTATCGATCAAGTCGGTGTTATCACAAATTATACGGGCTAATCGGGCCTTACGTATTTCTTGTAACTGATCCAATGAGAAAGATGATGGTTGATTTGGCAATTCGTACCTAAAAGATACTATTGTATAAAATTTCTCATTACGATTGAGTACAGTAGGGCTTACCAAAATCTGTCACCTCTCCTGGAATAACTAAACTGTGTTGCTATGACACAGGCGAAGGTTGGTCCTAACATACTTCCAGGAAGAGGTCTTTCGCTGACACCACCAGACCACAGATCAATATCGCTGGGGTATCTGAAAATTGAGTATAAGTTAGGTCAGTCTGGATTTCATCAATAAACATCTCAAATACTTACTGGAAAATTGAGGAAAATTTGGTAACAGTCTCGTTGGGCATTGAACCGAACATATCATCAAAAGTCTCGCCGGCCGGCAAACCGCAGAATTTTCTATATTCCATGTATCCGGGAATGCCGAATTCTCTACCACGCTGCATGTTGAAACTAACCAGATCCATACCGAATCTGGCTCCGACCTTTTTGAAGAGATGATTAGTTACCTCTTGTGTGATGGAGTCGTCCATAGCTTGTGCTACTTGGTTCAGCAAACCCATAATGTATTCGTCTAAGACACCAGCTCGGTACAGATCATATGGACGACGGATTAAATCAGATAAGCGTTTTGAAGCTAGAAAAAGTAACACGTATTATAACAAATAAACAAACAAACTAACTAAATAAAAAAATAACAAACTAAAATGTTTTAATTAAGCATTAGTTAGATATAATATTGGTCAGTATATACCGATGAATTTGTGAGCTTTACTCCATCGTTCAACTGCAGTAGGTAACAAGGAATGTCCAAAACGATAAGCAGCAGCTGAAAAAGCATCGATGACGTTTGGATTTACATTCGTATCATATCCGTCCCAGAATCCCTAAAAAATTAAAATTGATTTTCACTGTCATTATTAAAATTATTTTACTTACATCCTTTTGTAGCAGAAGCCCGAATTTCTCCATGACATCTTTTCCCAATAAAATCGGCAAAAATTCATTATAAGTTATGTGTTGGATTATAGCAATAACAACTCTTCTCGCTTCTTGGAAGAGAGTTTCATCATCCCAATGGGGGTTGGTTGCGGCTAATTCACGGGCGATTCTATTATGTTCTCTGGCCATTAGAGTGTGCATTACGGTCAGAATCAATTGTTCGTTAACTCGAATTTCTCCTGAAAATGACATTTCAATTTAGCGATGTATTTTATTATAAATGGAGTTTAGTTAGATTGATGATTTGATCTAACAAATCAATCATAAAACTTATATGTGAGTGAAGTAATAGGTGTTTGAATGCATTCTGATTATTTTTTAACATTAAAAGGGCATTTATTGAGAATAATTAGTACTATATAGCTATATTAATACAAATATGTTCGAGCATTTTCTACAACTTTTTCCGATATTGTGTTTCCTTCGATATACATATTATATCTGAACAAGTCTTAGCCAGAAGGCTCTATGTCTGGTGAGTAAGCTGGGTGCGGCAGAATATTCCTATTAAAATTAATTTATTCCTAATAAATATTCCACTTCGGTGTGGATGTGAATGGCTTTTCTGGACTAACCCATGCCTTTTGCGCTTGGTATTGTCGTTGGTTGAAATTTCACCGCCATTCATAATACATCAAAATTAATGTTTCCCTGTTCGCAATGCCATTTCCAGATAATTTGTGTGGTAGCCATTCTCCTTTCTTTTGGATCTTTTCCATCATTTGGTAAAGTTAATCCATCAACTACGTTGTCCGCTAAACTATCTGAAAATTCTTTGAAAATTTGTCCAATAAGTTTTGTAATTGATTGTTTTAGAACTTTTGATATCATTGATATTAAAATCATCATCTTTAAGTCTTTAAAAAGACTTTAAAAGTCATTAAAACTAAAATCTCCATCATCTTAAGTTTTTAAAAGTGTTTCATGGGCTTCGCTAGCAGATTATTTCAAATAAACCAAAAAAAGTAATGAAGGTCGAAAATGTAATTTGACAGTTCCATTACGTCTTGCTATTCCAGTGAGTCTTCTTCAACTCGATACTGGAAAGCTGTTATTTTATATAGGGAAATGCCAGAACTATCGAATTTAACAGAAAGCTTCGGTTGTTTAACGGTATACTGTAACAGTAACTGTATCAATGTAGTGCTTTTTTACCAATCGATATCAGTGATCAAAATACACGTAAACACATAATAAGATATGGCGAAGAATCAGTGTTGTTAAATGTTAAGTTGTTAAGTTATGTTGTCAGTGGGAATTTATTAAACAATAACGATAATTAAATCTAAGAAGCAGCAAGTTTTGTAAAGAGAAGATATATAGGATGCATTTTGATATATGATTAGCGTAAAGAAATACATTTTCTCAAAATTAAAATAACTTTCTTAAACTGTTATTTAGTAGCAATTCACATACTGACCGTAAATTAAAATTATTATAAAAACGACAAGAAACACATATGACGTTGCCATAAATATTCTAAAACAAAGCTCTCCAAAACAGTGCTTACCAATGACTTGTTATTCAATAAGGTTGTCATCTTAATATATAAAATAATTAGACATGCAAATACAAATGATTAATGAATATTTATAATTTGTTCATGTTTAATATTTAATTCAATAATTACAACTATAAAAATCAATTCATTGATTGCCATCTATCTCTATGGCAGACTAAATTGAAAATATCATGTTAGGTGGAAAACTGAGCAATCAGACTCCAAATTACACAACTGTACATGTTAGTGAAAAGACAGTCCTAACTGATCTAGGACCAAAGAGACTGTTTCACAATATGAATAATATGAAAGAAGATTACTAAATCACTCCAACGTGGAAGTAACACGACTACTGGACAATGCTCATGAAATCAAAGATGAATTAAAATAATTTTGATTTTTGTGAAATTTATAAACATAAAAATGCATAAAGGAACATGTTACCTGCTTCAAAACAGAACATGGTAGAGTTTGGTCTAGTACAACCTTCATCAGGAATGTCAAGTTTCAAAGGAAGGAGATCCTTTAAACCGTACTCGTTGAATGCTGGATTCATTCTCAACAAACCTGAATGTCCTTCTCTCAGTTTCCTAAAATCATATACAATTGATAAATAAATACAAATAAAGCATAAAATATCATACCTAGCAAAGTGTTCGGTTACTCCATAAACAGTGTTGCCATCAAGTACTCCAGTGAGGGTATTGAAAGGAATTTTCGATCCAAGCCTACAGCCTGGCCGTACCCCAGGGAAAGATCTGATAAAATTGATACACTTAACGTTGAATATGCTGTAAAAATAATCATCTTCTGGTATGGTGATTTCGTTGCAGTATGGGTGCTTGAGGTGTGGAGGTTTTCCACAACACTCTTCAGGATCGTTTCTATTAAATGGGTCTGTAAATATGATAATTAAAAATAAATGATAAATGTTTAAATATAAGTTTTAAATTTTATAATTATACTTTTAGTCATATTTTGATACAGTACTAAAAGGCAATGCGAATCCGTCATTTATTTCTTGTATTTCCAAAATAAAGTACTGCGCCCCTTCATTGACGCTCCGTATGGGGCATTACATTTCTAACAAACTAATTCAGCATGATATCCACTGGAATCCATGGATTATGTTACAAACATAGAGGTTTCAAAGAAGACCAGTGTAAAGTCCTTCAGAAAAGTGTGAATATACTCAAATGTACTCACTAAGAAATTATATGTGCGCAATGTGATTCAAGTGCTTAGGCTAAAACGTTTATTGCAGGTTGGATGATTAATAGATACAGAATAATTTTTAGAATAATATCACATAAAGTTTTAATATATACATTTGTATAGGAGATGAGTCATAAAGTGATTATATGTTAATATAAAATGTAAATCACATAAATTCAAGTGAATAGTGAAACGACTATATGAACGATATTGACGTTTTTAACAAGATGTTGTTAAGCATAATTTAATAAATGACTACTAATTATGCTGGAAGTAAATCCAATGAAGGTTTAAATATTAATTTATTAAAGTTCCGTTTTGTTATTTAAATTTAATAAGTCATTTTTTATGGAAGGAGAACTATATAAATTTTTTTTTTTTGGTTATAAATTACATAAAAATTAGATGTTGCCACGCAAACAATTTTTGGGATCGCCTGGACGATCTTTTTGATCGTAACCACAAGCCTTCATATTTCCAGACAGTAAATTATCTTGAGAGTTACAGTATCGATACCTTGGGAACCACTTGAGTATCTAAATATTAAAATTTATTTGAATGCCTTGAAATATGTTAACATCGCAGTTATCTAATACTTTTTAAACGTTGGTAACATAATGCCCCAAAAACCGCGTATTTATTATATTCCGATCATCCTTATTAAACTACTCATTATTCATTGTTTTATTAATTACATATGTACAAAATATATTCATAACGGACATAAGACCAGAGAGAAAGAAAAAAATGTTGTGCTCTGGTAAAACTTTTCAGACAGACAACTCAGACTGGACTATGGAGTAGAATTAAACTATTAATTTTTCCAAGTGTATTTCTTCTCTGCTTAAATAATCTCCTCCTTGGTACAATGCCTTTGTGCCAGTTTTTAAACCTTCAAAAGAGTTTTACACCCCTTTTTGAATCTGTTTTAGTGTCCTTAAGCGACTCAATCTGATTTCCTCAACGCGTTTTTTGTTTAGCGTATAGCCAGAAGTCTGACGTAGCTAATCACACTATGTTATTTATCTTTGAATGAACTAATAGTGTGCGAGAAGACAGATTTTCGCAGTAAAAGACAAGATTCCACAAATTCGGGTATCTTAAGTCGAACACTTAACTAAAATTTCTTCTTGATATTATGATAAAAGTAAATTCATTCATTTATTTGATTTTCGACTTGTTTTGATGTGTTTTTTTAGATTTGAACTTAGTCCTGGTACAATGCTCATAATTGAGCTTATTATATTTGTTATATGTAGGATATATTCATTTTTAACGTTTGCTGTAGACTTCTAAATTTTTGTCGCAAACAATAATTATTCAGATTAATTTGCTTTTTAATTGTTTTATATAATAGATAATTTGTTGTTAAGAGAGCTTTTAAATTTTGTAATAGAAACAATTTGTTGTTTGACTACCACCCTGTAAACATATTTTTTCATATCCTATAAATGTAATTATACAGTTGTTATGAAGTTGTCGGCTTGCTATCGATATAATAACAAAGTTAACAAACGACAGAATGGAATTTTTAGCATAGAATTAACTATTTACCTAATGGTGTGGCGGTGAGGGTGTAGTCGTGGTCCATGAACTGGCCCCAGGCGATAATCATGACAGTACCGGCGTGGTCGTGATAACCGTGATCGGCGTGCATGGTTCTCGAGACAATACGAGATCCAGGAAGTGGTCCTCCGGTAACGCTAATACGAGGTTCAGACATTCCATCAGCGAAAAGAGGCCCCATCAACCTAAAAATTAACATTTATATCAGATACTATTTTTTGTACATAATTCTCTCTCTCTGAGATATTGAAATTCAAAATTACTTATTTAAATTTATGATGTATTTATAATTCAAACTCTATCATAATAATATTGATATAATTGTTATAAATATTGAATATTATATATGTAGAAATATAATAATTCATGATCTAGAAATAGTAATCCACTATAAGTTTAGTTTAATGCGTTAGAAATTATTTAGAGCATTATTATGCAATCAAAAATTATAGTTTAAATTTTGAAAGATTTGCAAAATATTTCACCAATGAAAAACTTCAATACTATAAACGATTCAGTCAAAATATGAACATGAAAATGTTTAAAAGAGCGAATTTAGAAAAAGCTCGTTATTTTAGATGTGTTTTATATGATTTATTTAAGCTGTTCTTCAAAATCAAGCATTCTTATACATACTAGTTTACGAAACGGAAATCTTGGATCTAGACATAACAATTTTACCATTTTTATAATATCTAACATGCCAACTCTATGTGGTTTCTAAATAAAAAAATACTATAATTGGAACTTAATGAACAACTAGCATATAGCTCTCGTTCGATTTAACAAAGTCAAGAAAAGTGGTTAAGAAATTTAAGTAGCATATAATATTTGCTCCTCACGATTTTTAATCCATCAATTTTATGTTTGTAATAATAATAAAGTAAAAATGAAGATCAATTTCAATATATAATATAGAATATAACTCATAGTTGGTCTAATGGTTTAAATACAAAAAATATTTTATATTTGAGAGAAAAATTTCGTGTAATATTTTTATCAAGGATGAATATTTTATCAGATCCTAAGTATTTATATATATTTCATCATATAGTATCATATATATTTTTTTTCAGAAAATATCAATATTTTTGGCCGATATATCGATATTTTTTAGCCGATATGTTTCGATATTTTTTCAAAATAAGTTATTATTTATATTAAATATTTAGAAATAATATATATCTTTGAATCTAATATTTTTTATTTTTTCTTTAAAATATCAATATTTTTTATACTTGTAGCAAAAAATTTATCTATATTTTTTTCCTGATATATGGATATATCAATATTTTTTTAAAAACATCGAAAACGATATATGGACTTTTTTTAAATATCGATATATCGAAATATCGATATTTTTTTACGGTGGCTAACACCCCTATCATGAACATCATTTGTCATTACGGGCTGTATTTTCTAGTTTAGCTCTAAAATGCCCAGTAATAAATCGCTTTTGGGTATGTCTCTGTATTCCATTATTTTGCTTATTGTTACAAATTATTTTAACAAAAATATATCGATATTTTTTAGGAAAAAAGAAAAATTGTGAAATATTATTATATTTCTTCTAGGTATTTTAAAAAGTGATATTTTTAATGAATTTTTATAATTAAGAACCAAATCCATCAAACCTTTAAAATTTAAAAGGTTTATTAAAAATTATATTTAATTTATTTTGAAAAAATATCGAAAAATATCGTTCTAAATAATATTTGTCAAAAATATCGATATTTTTTATTTTCTGCGTCCCTAATCGAGACCAGAGATGTAAATAAAGTTTCTATTTTGTTTCAAATCCATAAGTGGTGTTATTAATTACGTCCCGTCACGAATCATAAGTGTTTTATAATGATTCGTACTGTCCCCTATCTAAGATCTACCAAATTGCTAATATTTATTAAAATTCAGTTGCATCAGGTAATGGTGCATTTCAATTTCTCATACGATACACAAGCGTGGTCTTGTTTGTTCAAATCGTCCACGATAAAAAATTTGGTAGTGTTCCAAAGTTCCATATTGTAGGTCGGAAATAATTTTACATCGGGAAACAGGGGTTTAACAAATAACAAGAAACAGTGAATTAAATACACCGGGAAAGAGGGGTTTAATATGTATATTTACAATGATAATCATCCGAAAAGCTCATAAAAAGAACTTTTGGTAATAAATAATAGTTTAATTCGATTAATTTCCGCTCTACAACAGGTTGGTAATTATGACGGGTCTTTCCGGAGTTATTTTGTCAATAAACAAACTTGAATCATTTTTTAATTTCCCTACCAAATTCCGAATCCAAGTGGTAAATATGTGTATAAATTATAATATGTAAAAGGATTATAATTGGAAATTGTTTATAATTTATTGGAAAAAAGAAGCGACTTTAGCTGAAGCTGTTACAAAAGGTGAAGATAACTCACGACCCTTTGCAATAAACTATTCAAAGTAAGAAACCTTTAAGCCTTAAAAAAACACCCCTAGTCCGAGTATTCCCAGCACATCCATCACTGTTCAAGGTGTAAGGTCACCAAAAGCGTACTGAAGTGGCTGTGAATTAACATAATTTACTGGAATTTGAACAGAAGGTTGCAACTAATGAAATGCAGATTACAGTAGCTTAGTTTCATAGCCAGATTATTATTGGATAGCTGGAATACCATTCCATAGAGGGGTACCATGGAAATTTGGGTAGAAATAGTACCATTTCAAAGATTTAGAAGACCAAGGGCAAGAATAATTTTATTAGAACAATAAGCTATCCAGAGGAGACTACGTCCATCCCTATGGTTGTTTCTTTAGGAGGTCACTGGCTACGGACTGCACTGCGTATTCAAGTACTTGTTAAGATTTACCATCGCAACAAGTGAGATGTTTAAAAATAGATTGTCGGGATAGGGGGTTTTACCTATTTTATAATAGACAAAACCCCTCGCTGTCATTTTCGAATCGCCGTTTAATAAGTCCCCTCTTCTTTCCATAAAATAAAATAGTTTTTACTAAGAAAATATTAGATTTTGTACTGGTCATTACAATTTTTAAGTAGCTATTGTTATTTTTATTGGATAAATTCTAAAACGATTTTTTTTGTTTACTTTTTATTTTATTATTTAATGTATGATACACTTATATGTGTGTTTATTTTTTCATTAGTTAATTAATTTGAATGAAATATAATATATGGTTGAAAAAAGCCTGTCTTATTTCCTGTAGTATCAAAAGGCCACACCTTCGCTACATCAAGAAAAAGAATAATTTAAAGAATGCGAGACATACCCTCTAAATGTATTCACACCTAAAACAATTAATTGAAGTTTGCTTTTAGAAAAAAATGATCAACTGAAGATAAGTTTGCGACGACATAATTAAATTCGTTTAATATGATTTCAAATACAACTTCAACAATTCAAGGTTATTGCAATATTTGTTGATATATTTATGTTTAATATTGCTTAATCATTGATTAAAAATGCAGCCGTTTGATATTGATAACTTGCTTATTTATTAAAAAAATTAAAGCTCTAATTAAAATTTTATGCTATTTATCATTACTACGCATTTGGTTACTCTAATATTAATTAATTTAAATAATTTTAATATTTTGAAAATAATTTTACAAATCGTGATGAAAATAAACACTGTTTTGGTATCGCTCATTGCTCTGGATTATTAATTGATGTAAGAAATTCAATCTTGTATATGATTAATACGCTAAGCCAATACTTTTTTACATACTTCTTTACCTTCCTTTTTAAGAGCATTACGATCACGAAAGGCTGTGAGATCAGGCATCGTTGAAGTTTACATACAGAATTTAGTTTTATTTTTGGAATTAAAGGCTTATCAGCCTTGTGGACTTTTTATAAAAAGTGTACAAAGCTATAAATAGATGTATACTATAAATATATAAAATTAAATAAAATAGAAAGCAGCATAGCTAGACAACCATCCATACCTGTCAATTTCGCTCTCGAGTTACGCTTATTTTAGCGGTACTTTTGTATAATAAAATTTTATAAGATGCACTAATTGTGTAATTTTTCGTATAAATTTCGTCTTTTGATTCTTCGTCATATGAAAATTAACATAATGTGAAATTAATATAATGTCGTATAAAAATAATTCATCGATTTTTCAAAATTATTAAGCATTCTTGTTTGAACTTACTTCTGTAAACTCAACTATTATTTTTGATTATTCCAGTATTGTTAGGAATATCGATATAAAAATATAATACAAACAGGATAAGGCTGTAGAAAGTTATGATATTTTACGTTTTTTTTTGTAATGGCAACAAATTAATGTACCCACTTTGACGAAACATGCTAACATTTCTTTCTAAAATTTGAAATTTGAAATTGAAAATATTTTGATTTGAAAATAAGAATCATATATCCTTTCTGTCTACAAGAGGAGAATTTTCTTATTTTTTAATTTTTTTCTTACTTGTCTCTTTTCATTAGATTAAGCTTTAGATTTGTACAGGAAATCACTTAATGAAGTGATCTTCGTGTCATTATATAATGAAAATCACTAAACATATATCTTAACTATTGGATAGATTGTTGAAATCTAGGAGAATAAAAAAATGTTTGATAAACACATTTGTCATAAATTTTACTTTTTACTGGTACAATTTTCATTAGATTTTGAGTTTATTATTATTTTTGTGGTGATCGGGAATTTTTGAATGATTTATTTATAAAAATATTATATGCTGATGTTTTCCAAAAAAAAAACATGAAAAAATATATAGTATTACCGTATTAAAAAAATGATGGTGAGCGAAAGATTTTTCCAAAAATATTTTTTGCATACCTTTGAAATGGTGTATTTGTGGCTCCCCATGTTGGATGTTCCAAATTGGTACACAGACCATCGAATCGCCTATATTTTCCAGCACGACATTCAACGTTGGACATGAAAGGAGGACATATTTCCCGAATGAGAGTTTTGCTAGTATCGATGAGTGGTAAACCTTTTTCTATATCCTCGTAACTCAAACCATACCTGAAAGGCAATTAAATAAATCAATAATAATGCATTGTAAATTGTAAATATATAGTTAAATTTTTGTAAAATATTTTGGAGAGTTTTTTTTGAAGTATCAATGCATATCTGGATTTTCGATTGTTGATTTGAAAATAAGCAATAACTTATTAGGAGTTTTCAAGCTGTTCTCTGTGTTTTCAATTTATATTTTTTTTAGCACTTAAATTTCTGAGATATTTCATACTCCTTACTGTCCGTTTAATGTACTAATGCGAACAAGAAACGATATTAAATATTATAATATATTAAATATAAGATAAAAATATTAAATGATAGTGTACAAAAATATATGTCTCCATGTACGAAAAAATTTAGTTGAAATTTTAATTTTGATATCGTAAAGCTGGACTATGTTTTTACTACCATCAAATTTAAAATATTACTTTTAAATGGGTTTGGATAATAATTGGTAAAAAGTAAATTCATATCATAGTCTTAGTAAATAATAAGCTGAGAAGGGGGCTAATGGCATTAAGGGCTGTCAAGATTATTAGTCTGCGCCTGTTGCCAATAGTGATTAGAATTATTTCTAATTTCATTGGTGTTATCCAGCAACTTCATATGTGTTAATTTCAATCTTATGGGCATTTATAATCTGTGTCATCTTCAGTAACAATTTCTTATCGAAATAATTTATTATTTTATATTGTGGATGAGATTTAGAATTAAAACAACAGGCCAAGTATGAACGGAGTGAAGTGAAAGAAATAGTACGGAGTGGCTATTTCCCGAAGTGAATTAGGGTCTATAAAATGGCAAGAAAGTGTGAGCATCAATTTTTTGCGGATGTAGAAGATATTTGGTTTGTGAATTACCGCCAAATTGGTAAAATAATAAATTCAGTTAATTAATGATTGTTAATAAAGTAATTTGTTCAAAATGCCATAATCAGTGTACAGCTGAGGAACAAATCCAGAGACGCAGATTACAATGGTGTATATGTGAGTCGAATCAAAGATGATCAATTCTTTATAAACTTCAGTTACGAAGACGACTTTGTGCATACAACTCGCAGCGAACATCTCGAAAAATGCCAGAAAAATGCGTAAAGAAGATTCTAAGACAAGAGGATTGTATCTTGTCTGCAACTATGAGGAAAATTGGCGTAGAATGTTCGAAATATTCCGGCACTAGTAAACAACAATAGTAAATATTTTCCTCGAGTACCGATTGTGGTTGCTGATAAGATTATTATTATAACTTTTTAGCCAATTGAATGTAAAAAGTCGAAAGTAAAGACGGATTACAGATCAAAAATATTATTTTTCGTAAAGAATATTCTCTCACATATCGAAAAACCATCGCATTCAGCTTTCACATTTAATTTAGTCCACATTTCAAAAATGTATTAGTGGAAAATGATTTTTATTGAAATAAAGAGGTAATGACTATCAGTATCCCATTTCTACTTTAGGTATGGAATTTGCTCATTTGTCCAGCAAAATGTATTGGTCCGAAATATAACAATGATTTTTATAAAATAACTAAACTTATTTTATAACTTAATAGAATATAATATGGGGTTCAAATTTTTGTTCTCAGATATATCAATCATTGTTATCCGGATGTTCATTAAGAAAGTTTCATTTCTTTTAAGTTTACTTACGTTTTTGCTAAATAAGATGATATGTCGTAGAGGACTTCACCGACTGTGGCAACATCTTCAGGCTTCCAATCACCATGAGGTTGGGCAACAGCTATATAAAACGAGATGTATCGTTAGCTCTATTAAGTAATAAATATTTACGTTTTTTTTTACTTACGTATTCTTTTTCTAGCATCAAGGTAAGCTGCATTAATGGCATCGTATGTTATACAAGTATGTGGACCATTATAATCTCTGTTGATAGTATAATATATAATGTATATGTACATAGAATATTAGATCAAGTTGATATATGATCTTAACTACTATCTAAAATACTTACAGGTGTGTTCCTCTAAGTAAATTCAATGTATAATCAAATTGGCTGCTTCTACCTGGACCATTAAGCAGCAAGGCACATTCGCTGTTACCATTAACACTGAGCTCTAGTGGATGATAATGTACAACAGAAAGCGCCGATTGTGCGTGAAATAAGAGTAGAATAGCAGTGGATATCACTGCCCGCCTTAACCTTGAAATAATAAAAATAATTTAGTGGTTTAGTTTTTTATACTTATTTTAAAAATGACGACTTAATTTTATTCATTACTTTTATATATTTTGAATTTATTTTTAGTTTAACTTTTTATATAGTTTAATAAGTTTCCTATGAGTTATCGAAAACTTATTTGTGAAGATTACATATCTGAAACTTCAAAGAATCTGCTAAGAAAAAATCCGAAAATACGACATAAACAGAATCGCAGTTGTATATATAAGATTTTCGTACTCTGTCAGTTTTTAGAAGAACGTATTCAATGTGAAAAACATATGTTCTCATTTCTTATTGATTTGTTTTCTGCTTTCGACTGTATATGTTGGTTCTCATTTTGGTTATTTATGGAAGCAAAACATATTCCTTCACTGAGTTCGAATGTCAAGTCTATTTGAGATTCAAGCATTCCCAAGTTGATGTTATCTTTCCATTTTTTTCCAACATACTAGTGGATGCGAATAAAGCGAAAAGTCCTTAAAAAGACACATTGCTTTCAATGTTATTCCAAAACCTTTTTGACCGCTGATTCTTCAGGCTCTTTCAAAAGCTGATCTTGCTAATCTTTCTGTACACCGGTGACAAACACTGTTACAGTCTGACATCGGTGCTGAGGTATTTTAAAAGGGACATTTAAATCAAATTCTATATATTTCAGGCATTCGGTTAAGATGCGAAAATTAGAGCATGGTTAAGGAGCACATCCAGAGACGCAAATCAGTCAACGGTTAAAGGTGAATTTTCTCATAGATTTCTATGGTGAGATCGCCGATCTCTTGGAATGGAGATTAACATTGTTCATTGGCCATAACAGTTGTGGCCGATAGACATTTCTCGATTTAGTGAATATTCATTCCAGTTAAAGAATATTATAACTATAAGTCTTAAGGCACCAATAACAACAGATTTGTTCATAAGTAGGGTGTTTGCTAGTGTCCCCCAAGAGCCAATTATGAATTGTTGATTATGATGATAACTCATAAAATAATCTTTGAGCACTTTAATATCAAACGATGACAAAATTTAATAAAACAATTTAAAGTATAATTGGCTGGATAATTGGTAATCAGCAACTGATGAATATCTATATAATAGATCTTAGTCTAGCACTAATACATATCTTAATATAATATTTGTATTAATATTCTTATTCCTAATAAAGAAATAATTCATCTTTAGGGTAAGCGGCGAATTATACATCTAAGTAATTCCTCGATTATGGATTTAAAGCATGATTTGACAAATTTTTAAGTTAGTCTAACATGTCAGATAACTCTTGAGGTACAATGTATATGAGTCTTCATTGTGCAATTCTTTCGATTATTCATCAGCGAACTTTATTTATTGCCACTGTCTGGATTGTTCTTTGTCTTACAAATTCAAATTATGACTTTCAAAATGTATAGACAATTCTGGACACGCTTAATTTGTTAGAGCTAGACACAAAAATGCAATGATTCTCTTTTGGGAAGCGGTACGAATTAATAAAAATGACTAATCTTATTTAAATAACATAATGAAATAAATATTAATTTTATAACTAATAATTAATTTTTATTAAAATCAAGTTAGTGTATTAGTATTTGTTCTGTGGACACTTACGAGATTATAGATTCTTAACAAAAAGTACTTTTTAAGGTCAGGTATTTGGTTGAAATTGAGTAAATTGTAAAACTTGGCTACGGCAGTTATGCTTAAAGATAAATAGTTCACTTATAACTATGCAATGAGATATCATTGTTTTATGATCGTTGCTCCACTCTTTTCGCACCTTATCGTTAGTTTTCGTTATAAAGGGTTTCACATTTACAGTGCTTCCATAAATGTTAGCTTGGGGAAACTCCCGTCATACTGTTCCTGTCGAAACAGTATTACTCAAATGAATGTTGACTTCTGCTGTCACTTTGTCTACGGTAGTTTTGTGTTGTTTGACCTCAATTTTTTTAATTTTCGCCGGTTCCTATCTGTGAACTTTGAGTTTCGCTCACTACTCCTCCTAAATATGTGAATAGTGAATAGTGTTGCTTGTGAAGCGTTAAATAATTGAGCCGTTTTCGTCACAAATGGTTCAGATGATGGAGCATCAGCGATTTGTCCATTCAAAATCTATTAAGTATTCCATCTAAAATATATTACATTTAAAATATATTATATATTTCACCGATCGCTTGTTTTAATTGTTGCAGAATGAAATGTATAATACACTGAAATATAACCTACAAGATTTGGCATTTAAACTGAGCATACATACGCGTCGCATTATTTACACGGAAACAGCGCTACCAACATGCAACATGCAAGATACACTGCTATATATTACAATGGTTTTCATATTATTTTGTCTATACGCTACATATAGCTTGACATGAATATTAATAAATAGTATATTAATTTCTTATTATTGATTGTGACTATTGTTATTTTTATATAATAATTACATTTTTATCCATTAATGAATTTATTAAATACTTATCTTAGATTTCATTAGTATGAGTTCAATATATTCAGTGTTTTTTCCTCATCATATTTGATCTAGTTTTTATCTATATAAATACATATTTTGTTATGTAATTCTTGAGCTATTAATTAATTTAATCCGTTACATTTTATGTCACGCGATATCATCCCGTTATAATCGTTTCAAATGGCATGATTGCAACGCGATGAAAATATTTAATTTAATACTAAACCAGTTAAATGTCATTTGAAAATAATTCCTACTGTTGTAACGAAGATAGATTCTGATTGTGAAGATTTATGCAAAGTTCTTCGAGATTTATCGGTCGCCGGTGTACTTATAAATGTCTGCAGATGGATATTTGCAACGCCGGCTTTCGCAACGACTTTGTACTGTAAATCAAAACAGGAAATGTCTGACATCATTTAACTTCTGTTCAATCATAACGAATAGGTGAATAATAAATCACAATATTTTTGTTTTGTCATTAAAATATTTTATTATGAAAAAATGCTGGCGAATGGGCTTTTATGATTACTTTAAGAATATTTAAGATGACTTCAGTTTTTATATATAATATATATGGCAAAGAAATAAGGAAAGCTGAAATACATTAGCAGATATATGGTTTGTTATAACTGTATTATAAGAGTTTGAAGCTTTATTTAACACAAACATGTAGCATATCTATAATAGATTATTTGTCAGTTAATGAATTATTTTCTGAGTAGGATGATCGTCTAGGTACAATCATTTTCTTGTTTAATGTTTTTTAATATTTCATTTCATTTAAAAATTCCTTCCGTTAACTTTTAAGGTTCCTCAAAATTTTTCTCGATAATTACAAGTTTACAATTCGTGTCAACTTTTGGATCCGAGCAGCTGAGAACGATTCTTAGCGTCATTTTTTACCTGAACTCAGATCTTCAATCCGTGTGTTAATATTGTGATGTTAGTCAGCTGACGACATTGCATTAAATATGATTTGGAACTTGTTTTGTGCTGTTATTGGGCTTCGGAAGGTGTGAAAATGCAGACAACTCAAATGAGATAAATGCATTCAAAGATGAATATTTGCAGTACTTTGGTTTTGTAATAGTAAACACTGATAATCAGCGGGTACGGAAATTGTTACTAAACAGAACAAAGCTGTACATGTTGTCACTTGGTGAAAATGTCTACATTACATTTTCTTTCATTTCTGCCAACCTTATGGAAAGAATGACGCATTCGGATGTTTGTTACAAACTTATCACAGGATTGGAGATCCTAGGCAGTATAAGGGTCTTAGTTCAACCTCACTGATGGTCTTTATTGGTTAAAAATAGTAGAACAATGTATTTAATGAATATTTTGAAAACTAGAACCAATTTAAAAAAAAACAGTTTGCCAATTTACATTTAGGACCATAATTTAGATTATAAACAGCTTTTGATTGCTTGGACTTCAAGTCTAGTCCTCAGGTTATTATATATAACGATTTGTTGTTTGCTGTTCACTCAATTTATAATATTTTTGATCCAGGTATATAGTAGTGAAGTTGTACTTAATATATTTTCATACTGGTATGTCTGTTAAAAAATCCTTATTATCTCGCTATTTTTTTTTCGGTATATGTACCTAGCACCAATTTCGAAACATATATCGTTAAGATGTCAGTTGGGGTATTCTATTCTAGAAATTTATCTTATCCCTGTAATATTTTCAAGAACATAGCTGTTAGTGACGCGGCATTTAAACCGGCTCGGCCGGAACGGAAATAGATTTTGCGGATTCTGCGTCTACTGGCTATCGTGTGACTTATTGTACACTCATAAGACTTTTCATACAATAACCGACGTTATTTCTCAATCGATATTTAGGTTCAGAAACCCAAAATAATAATGAATCTATGAATTTATTCATGTAGACTTATGCAACTAAACATTTCCGTGCTGGAACTTACACGACTGAAATTGCCACTTTTATGACAGTTTGCATTTGTAATAAAAGCTTGAATCCCATTTTAGAAATGATGACCCTTATGTGAATAATAATTGGCCCAGAAGCTTATGCGTTCATCGTTTGAGGAACTGAAGGTATTCAAGCTATTAATGCTTCAAAGGAGACCAGAACCTCTCGTTTGAAAGAAAGGAGTTCGGAAAATGCTTTTTTGAAAGACCAATGTATTGAGCAGATTGAAATTGCAATGAAAAGATTGTAAATTGAAAAAACGTAAGTATAAAGTACCATACGCTATTTTTTTTTAAACCCCAATCATCAGCCTACAACTTTTTCGATTTTTAATTTTTGCACTTTTTTTTCTTGAATGTATACTTTAAAAATCAATAAATATCTAGTAAAAATATTGTTTGTTTTTTATTTTGCTTGAAAAATAGTTAAAATTCTTGCCTCTAGATTAGAATACCTTTCCAAAAAAAGGAACTTGGGAAATATTTTTAAAAATATATTATAGACTTTTTCATGTTTTTCGCAAAAACTGCTATGTTTGAGCGACTAAACTGTTTATCTTCATTGGTGTCTCTGCAACGCGCAATAACGTGGTTGAAGTGGGCATAAGTAATTATTGATTTTCCTGATGCAGTGTATATAAGTGAAATTATTTCACTAAACCCATTTTAACGGTAAACTAATAGTTGGAATAGTTTATAGGATTAGTTTTTATATAGGCTAGTAATCTATATGTTAGATCAGAAATAATTCTCTGGATAATGTATTAATTGTTTAAGTTATAATATAAAATCTGACTTGAAATAACAATTTCATAACCATGAGTTACGTCAGCAGTTGAAGTAATGTTCAAGTTCGAGGAGATATCCAGAAATGTTAAATGGATGTATAGCTGTAAAAGTTTTTCAATATAATCAAGGCCTGCAAAATACGACAACTCCTTGGTTTGATGAAAATCACTTTCTTCGAATTAATTTTTTGTTTTTGAAACTTAGAAGTCAATTTTTTACTCTAATTCAGTGACTTTGACGATGATTTTTTGAGTTATTTGTGTATTTGTATGTATTGTGTATTGATTGTTATTTGGTATGTTACCTTAATAGAAAATGATTTATCCTGATTTTCTACTTTAAAGATGACCTTCATCAATTTTTACTTTTGAAGAATTTAGTATATACTTATAAAAGTATAATAGAAGTTAAAATATAATTGGATATATAATTGGAGAATAAAATTGGAAATGGTTTTAAACACAGAAAATTTATTAATTTGCTTTAAAAACTGTTTTATTCAAAGAAAGAAGATGAGGCTTGTTAAACGGTGACACAACAAAGCGACAATGAGGATATTTATCTATTCGAAAACAGAGCACACCCCTCTTACTCGCTTACCATTCGGGGAGAATACGTTAAACTGAAGACGTCGATGGAACTGGCGCATGCGCACAATAGGCTATCCTTCCCTTCTCTACTTAGAGTATATAATCGGCTATTTTAGGTTTTGTGATGCATTAACAAGTTTATAACAATAATAATTAAATTGTTGTGTTTTTCTTATCATTGTAACATACATTGTTTTTAAAATATGGAAGACCAAAGATAAGTATGCAATGTAATATTAAGTTTTATAAAGTTAAAATATCCAAACACCATCAATTTTGTTTAGAGTGAGAATATTTACAGCCTAATTTGTAACAAAACATTTTCAAGGACATCAAATAGAAATCAACATATGCCAAATTTTCACTCCGATATAGCTACAAATTTCAAGAAGGAAAGAAGAAAATTAATCTCTTTGTTCAAATAAAGACGTTGGAAAGGGTTTGAAAGAAATAATATACTATTGTACTACAAATAATATTAAAGACTATAATTCACTTTTATACACATTTTGTTACCTACCATATAATTAACCATCCATTCGTTTTAGTTTAGTAAATGTACAACACCATAGCTAATCAGTTCAGTAGTCGATTCATTATTGGGGTTTGTCCATCAAAAATAGTAGCAAAAATTACAGTAACTGGTAAATACAAGTATTAGACATTTACTGCATTTATTACGATCCTGATATATTTGAGTAATTATTTAATTTCTTTTATAGGTGAAGTATTGCTAGTAGTTGTTGCTAGTATTATTATCAGTTATTGCTAGTAGTTGTAGAGTCAAAAGATGAAAGTTAAATCAGAATAACAGAAAAAATTAGATAAGATTTTGCAGGATGCAAGAATAGTGGACAACGTTACTTTGAAAAGATTACATTTATCAGTAGGAGTTGACCTGAATCGAATAAACAAAACATATAAGATTGATCATCAATAACACCTTAATGATCTAATGAGTGTGAAACAAATAAGGAAAAAAGAATATATTTTTATAAAAGAGCATAGGTAAATACATTATTGTTTTGTAAAAATTATGATGTATTGACTGGTGACTTCTTTCAGTTGAAAAGTAAGATGGTCTGCAAGATGAAGATTTTGCTTTGAGATAGATACATGAAATATACAAAAACGGTTTATTGACTTTTTGTAAATAATATTATATTAATAATATTAGATATTGAATAATGAACTTCATCTTAACATATTTTAATATAATTTCTATATAAATATAGTGTTTTTCACTCCATTTTTTAAAAGATTTGCAATAAAAATGTCTAATAGAATATGACTTTTTATTTTCAAATGTTTCCCAATTTTAGTTTACTCGCTAAACAAAACTACAACAGTCAATTATTAAAATGTGCCTTTTAATTAGTATTTAATTTAAAATATTTTATAAAAATTTAATGATAATTGTCATATTACTGTCTTTGTTAGTCTTTAAATGAGTTCCCAGCACTTTACTATTACAATATGTGTTACAATATATATATATATATATATATATATATATATATATATATATATATATTTATTTATTTATTTATTTATTTTTAAGTCTCCTTTTACCAACTATGGATTTATCTGGTTTATCTATCTGAAATTGGGATTAAAGTTTAACGTGGGCTCCGAACCACGGTTCTCAGCATTAAGCCTACTGAATGGCGAGTGACCAACTTTAGAATCATCTCAGAAGACATTCGGTCTTACCCAGCCAGACTGGTGACTGGAATCATTTTCTTTGTCAGATTTTATACTCTTGCCTAGAACAATCACAAATTTTAAACAGTCACAAACATAAATTTATGACCATGGCTATGTATTATCGCCTTTACCACTGCGCCACCAAGCGGGCTTATACTGAAATTACCTTCAGTTTACAGTATCCTCCATTCGGATAGTCTTAAAACAAATGGCCCTTGCACATGACCGCGATAGCCAAAACCGTAACGGTATATTACATATATGCTTATAATCAATTGACTTCAATCTATATTATTTTCAATCAATTATATATAATATTATTAATATTATCAATTCCATATTATTTTTCATATATAGTAAATATGTGAATTGAAGTTCGTTTATTTCCAGATATAATATTTATGATGTTCTCCAAGTCGTTTTATTTGTAAATTATTCATTTTTATATTATATTTTAATTAACAGCCACAAAAATAATAAAATTGAAAAATGATATCATGGCTTGATATATCTAGCTTTTAATAATAATTTTCTCTTTAGTTTAGAAAAGGCGGAAGAGCTATGTAGGTGAATTATTATTTATTTCCTTCTTCTTCAAAGAATTATGTTCCTGTTTCTGCTTGAAACTAAAACCCCCTTTAGTCATTCAGAACGCTATGATACCCGCATGTTGTGCAACAAATTCCACATTTACTGGTTTAATTAGTTCATTGCATCGCAAAGAAAGTTCTTAATAAATCTTACATAAGTTTTCAATTAAAATAACATAATCGACTGAACAAAGCTCGTTCTAACGGCAGATAAAACAAATGTTTTGACTCGAAAGTGAGAGTACTCTACAGTTACATTTTTTATCTTTGTTGTCGTCTGCTGAAGCGGTGACGTTGTGATGGCCTTGTCGGTGACCGGCAACTGTAAAATGCTATCTCGGCCACCTAGTCCAGTTTGTCACGTCATGAGTGGACGATTGGTCGGAGTTTGTTGACTGATGGTGATCGTGAAGCAGAACGGTGTTATACGATTCGATTTCGAATGATATTTATAGACAAGGAATGTACTATTGCTTTATTATGGTCGTTCTTGTACGTGCTATTTTATTCTATTGAAAAACGAGTTATTTGAAGCAACAATCTGTTTTACTTTAACACAAACATCAAAAAAATATTGGATTTTTTTATAGTAAATCTAAAAAAATAATATAATTCTTGCGTTTAAATATATTTTATAACATCAGGTTCTGAAGTATTTATAATTAGATGTAAAGGGCAAAAAAATAACCGATTCAAGATACAACTGTATTGGCAAATATATATGTTGCGAAGAAAAGAAATATTAAAGCAAAACTGTGATTTCATACCCTAAGTTTGAAATATTTTCTCCATGTCACTATGACTAGAAAGTTTCTCTGTTTTAACAACAAGAAGTTTCCAGATTTGAGTATGTCAAGTTCCCCGCTGAGATGCACTCGGAAGGAAATTATTTGATACAACAAATATTTTATTAAAAGACAGTACTTTTCGTACTAATCTACGTTCACTCTAATAAAAAAATGGTAAGATCAAGCTGCCATTATCAATCATCTCAAATAGAAAAGTGTACTGAAGAATAAGTGAAGCTCAAAAGCTTGATATCAGTTAACTGGATATCGATGTTATCCACAAATGGCTGATATGGATAAAAACAAAATTTGAAAAACTTTTTGCATAGCAGCTAATGTATAATAAATATAATATCGATTTAATTATCTTGAAAAAAAACTAGGTTGCTTATACTTTATACTACATCCTAAATAAAAAATGAACTCTCTCCGCGTTAATTATAGGACAAAATATATGTGTTAGACTAAATTACTATTTTACTCTTAAATAACGTTGAAAATGAACCTTAACTTTGGATGCAATATTATACCTTTGTACAAATCGTTCTTTTATCCTTTATATGAAATTTGTAAGCATATAAAATCAATAAACATTGAATGTATACTTTGTGTATAAAAGTGCCTAGTTTGGACATATATATTATAATCTGACAAACAATAACCGTTTCAGGCACTTTAGCTTAATGTCCAGTCTAGTTAACTAGACAGATGGAGACTAATTAGTCCTTAGACGATGTCTTCTTTAATTACTTGTCGGTCGGTTGAACATAAAAAGTTACCAAAACTAAATTTTTCAGTAGTAGTTTTTTTAAATAATATTTCTAGGTGATTTTTCAAATTCAAAATAAGTTTCGGTGAGAACCTAACAATGTAGAACAATTTATAAACCAGCGAAACCAACTATGATACCGACTGACTTTCGAATATGATTTTACAAAGAGAGGCTTCGGTTTCCTGATCGATAGAAGAACTGTTCCCGTTACATTGCTTTTCAGTCTATATGATATTTAAATATGAAGGATGCACGAGTTATCTAACGACAACTTCAACGGGTGACATATAAAAAGCTGCCTACAGTCAATCGAGCCTAAAGCTACTTGTAGCATCCGAAATAGTCTTTCAAGAAAGCTTGAATTCTTTGAATGCGTTGTTTAAAGTAGATTATGCATATTCTATTAAGGTGCGGCAATAAGTGCACAGTTGTGAAAAAAATTCAGAGATTAAAAATGTAATGGTTTGAACATGCCTGTCGAACGAAAGGTGAAGGAATTCCTCATATACTTCTGTGACGAAATCGATCTTCTAAAAGGAAGACAATCATCGGCTCCAAAAAAAAAACACGTATGAACAACATAAAGAAATATTTGAAAAATAGCAGAGTATCAGTATCCAGTAAGAGAACAATTTTTGGTGAAGAATACGTGACATTCTACGGAACCAACAGCAGCGTAATGGAAGAGAAAATACTTTCATCGAACGTCGGCTATGGATCGATGACAATGATGATAAACATTACCATTTAAACTAACACGTGTTTGATGCATACCTTATACATCAAAACATTTACTCAAAGAAACTGTTTAGATCACTATTCATAAATTAATGTTAAGTTGGCGATAAAATAGTTTTGGTTTTGAGCAAACCGATTTTGTAAACTGTTTCGAAACATTCCTGTCAGTATTATGATTTTTACCTTTTGACATTTTATATCAGTCATATCTAGGCCAAGCAAGCCTACAAGCAGAGCATGTTTAATTTTATTTGTAGCTGTCAGTTTCAAATAAATTTTAACATGAAAGGTAACAAGAGAATATTTTCGGTATATTTTATTTGTGATTTCCAAAAGAAAATAATGGTTTAGAAATAATTCAGACTTAATAATTAAACAAATACTATTTAATAATATAAAATTTAAGATTTCCTTATAAATATAATAAAATTTATTTAATACAAGGAATTCATATTAGAGATATATAGTCCTTTTAAATATTTTTTTAAGAAACATCTTTAATAATATTTCAAAAGAATGTCTCATCAAGAAAGTATTTTATATTAAATTTTCTAATAGTCAATAATGTTTTATTAGCATCTCGAATTGAATTGTTTTTGCTGATAATTTAAATTAAATTTTTTTAATTTATTTTTTTTTATTTTTTTTAAATTTTAACAAAGCTTTTATATACTCTAATAAGAAAAAAGAAGTTTTTTGTAGAAGTAAAACTTATTTTTTATTTTCTGATGGTTTTTGAAATAATATCCTTAAACATGTAACACATAACATAAATGTTAAATTACATAAATGATTATAGAGACATCTTTATAATTATATATATATATATATATATATATATATATATATATATATCTCCTCTTATCAACTATGGGTTTATGGGCCTGAAGTTTAACGTGGGCTCCGAACCACGGTCCTAAAGATATTAATTAAGCATAAAGCATTAAGCCTATCGACTGGCGAGTGACCAACTTTAGAAATCATCCCAGAAGACATCCGGTCTTACCCAGCCTGGTTATTGGCCTTATTTGGATCATATTCCTTGTCGGGTTTTACACTCTTGCCTAGAACATTTACAAATTTCAAACAATCACAAACATAAATTTACGACCATGCCCCAGCGGGATTCGAACCCGCGGCTATCGCAACAGTAGGAGGACCGTCCCATGGCTTTTACAGTGGTAAAGGCGATGGGACCACCACCAAGCAGTGGCGCCACCAAGCCGGCTCATCTTTATAATTATTAGTAAATCTGTTTTGTGTAACAAGTGAAAAAAATGCCAAGTTTAGGAGTTCATGTGTTTAAAGTTGATATATTTTTATTTAGCTCTATTCATTAAAAATATGTGAAAAAATGTGTTGAATACATTAATTAGATGCATGTTTAAAACTAATACAATTTTTACACATTAGCTTGTCTTTCATTTCCAATTCGTAGCAAATTAATTTTTAAATATATATTAATCCTATAGCTTTTATTAGCAGAAATGAATCGATACTATGCATATTATACTATTTTTCGAGTCTCGCATCGAAGTAAATTCTGAAATTTTTGGTGTTGCTACTGTAAAAGATAAGAATATTTTCCGATTTGTATGTTGTCTTGCTGTCATGGTCTCATCCTCTCTATTTTTTAATTCACGTGTTTATTTTGTTATCTGCTTAGAATAACATGTATCGCAGTGTTGTCAGCAAATTTAGTCAGTGTGACATTTTATATTTGTATTTTCATACTTGTAGTTGTAGTTACATCAGGTACTTTTGTAAATAAATAGACTTTTATTCCGTGTTATGTAGTTATGTATGTTATGTTGGATTCGTATATCTTAAAAATGTGTTCAAATATACAACAGTCACTACCATACCACCCTATTGTTTGTAAAATATGTTTATAAAAGCACAAAACAGCTTGTTGACGTTATACGATTTTTTATTTAATGTGAATTGAATAGCTAATAAAATTTAAAAAATATTATTAAGAATTTCCATATGACAAAGAAGCCATATAAAACATTACTGAGTTTTACAGCTTCTTTTAAGAATCTGATATCTTGTTTTATGAAAAACTTTCTCAGTTTCAAAACAGTTTTTTATTGGTATTTATACCAATTAAGTCTTGTTTAAATTTCTTAAATATCTTCTTTGCTTTTTCAGTAATAAACCTCTCATAAACTATTTTATTACATGAATTTATTTTTACTGCTTTGTGATCAGAGAAAATGGAACACGAATCAAATTAGTATCCGATGGTAAAGACATAATTACCCACATTCGAAGAACCAAATATTGAAAAACCGGTACGACTCTTATGAGGCGCGTTAACAGTTCGCCAAATGCAGATTTCTGCCTTAACAGATTTTGGACACATTTGAATGAATAATTAGTAGCCGAAATCATAGTTGACCATTGAACAGCATTGAAGAATGAGCTTTCTAGGTCTTGATGATTCATGAACTGGTTTATTTTTTTCTCTGCAGTCGTGCCCAAAGTTATATTTGCTTCTGTTTTTTTAATATGTTATAAAATTGTTATATAGAACTTATTTATCAAGTTTGAAATAAATAATAGTCTTGGTATATAAATATAATATTATTTGAGATATATAAGTATGATTTTTAGTAATTATTGGTTTATATTGATATATAATTTCTTATCTGTGAGAGGGAGGAGTAAAATAATTTGGGTTTTTTTTACCGTCCATGTAGAACTTCTGAGATTTTTTGACAAAAATGTCTTTTTACGAAAGCTTCTTTTGAAGCAAGATTTACAACATTAAGAGAATTTTGCCGAGATCCGTATATACTATAAATGCATCAACTCTTTCCCAACCAATTTCTCTCAATTGTTCTAAAGACACTAAAGGGTTAATTAGTAATGTAAAAAGAATTTGTAAAAAACTGTCATAATTAGATCTCTAAAATATTAAATGGTAAGTACACTAGTTGGTTTAATTTTTTTTCCTATTTAAATAATGTATTTCTTATAGCTAGAAAATTAATTATATTTAAATCAAGTTATGGCTCATTGTGGTCTATAATTATCTGAAATCTTTCTGAAATATACATATAAAAAACCTATCGTCTGTAGTCATTTCATATATACTCTATATAATGTATAATATCGCTTTATGTATTATAATATCTGGTTTAGATATTGATGTTAATAATAATCCTTATGGGATTATAAATATAAAACTAATCAGTTTAATAGCCGCAGTGGTTAAAGTGACAGGACGGTACTGCAACTGCTGTATTGTCGCGGGTTGGAAATCCGCAAGGTATGGATAAACTTTATGTTTGTAATATGTTATAAAGAACAGGGATAACCATCCGGTAAGGCCGATGGTTTGTAAGTTGCTGAGCGGCTAGTCATTGTGAATGGTTCGAGTCTAATATAATAGTTTATTTACAAACGTTTTTTATACTTTATTTCTCGTAGAAATTGTCACCCTTACATTTTCTTAAATCATTGGTATAAGTGGTATTAGGTTTCTTTCTCCCTAGTACCTTATGCGATTTATAATATTTAATGACATGCAGAAGATCACTTCAGTAAGTGATCTCATGAACAAACTTATAAAATAGAACTTAATTTAATTACCATTCAATGTAATGCTTAAAACTATTATATGTGTCGACTAGATTATTGTACTTCGTTTTGTAAAAGTTTTAACATACGTACTTCACTCATATCGCGCACATGTAATCGTTTGGTATAACATTGACTCAAAGACTTTATTATAATTATATTATTTGTTTGGATTATTTGGGTATATACTTTATTTTGTATAATTCAAGATGCACTTGAGATGATGCTCTAATGATTAAAGCAATGCAATAGAACACCTATTTTAAGAGCATCATCCTACAAAGAAAGTATACGTCTTACTTACATACTTACAAACAAATTTAATTTGTATGGACAGCAAATATATAATATGAAGTATTAATATTATAGTGTATTAGTAACCAAAGTAAGGTATTTCTAAGTTATCTGGCTGCAACAGAGAAATACTACTTTGCCGATATCATCTTGAAATGCCCGTTTCAAATTAATTGGTACTAGTCCTACTTTCGACATTGACATTTTGTTATCTTTCACTTTTCGTTTCCCATGGAGTTGTGAAACAATACACACGAGCGAAATTACTCTTTACGAGATGAATAAAATATGTAACAATCACGAGTCAGCCGCGGACTCTTTTCGATAATGGATTCGGAGTCCTTACGTCATCTGGTCGTTGTTTCGTAGTCATGTAGGTGGCTGACACTACACACTATAACATCTGCACAAATAGGATCCGGGCTGGTATTAAAATAATGATATACCGCTCGCTAAAGCGGCTACTGTAGAGAATAACAAAAAACTGGTCTATTAAGGATACGAGATGTAATCACGGAACTGTAAAACTGTATTCCCGTTTGTCGGTGATGTTCTATTAGTCATATGGCATTTGTGTCTAATTAATTATAGTTTTTCAATTATAATTATTAATCCATAAATCTTAATCGCCATATAAATATAAACTGAATGAAAAAATAATTGAAAAATATTATACTTACATGGAAAGTGTTCAGGTATTTTCAGATATATGTGTGCTAGTTAATTTTAAGTTTCCTTTATTTTATACAATTGGTTATTACTTTTCTCATATATTATTATTTAAATTTTTGTGAAAACTTTTGTAAAATAAAAAAATAGCAATTGGAAATTGCAATGTCTGATAAATACGGCGGGAAGGACATACTCAAAAGTTTCCATTTAGGTTTTCATAACTCCAGCTTCGCTTTATTTGGTGTTATCATTATCACAAAATTATTGTTAGTCACTTTTCTGTTTCTATAGTAATAGTTTTTATGAGAATGCTCAGTTTGAATGTAGTAGTTGCAAAATTTTATATAAGATTATAATTTATTGTAATTGCTGTATTTTTCTGTTATTGTCGAATTCGTAGTTACAACTATTGACAATGAAAGATTAAAATGTACAATAAAATAAAGAACTAAAAAATAAAGATGTACAATAACCATAAATACTAAATAAAAATTAAACATACACCTAATCATAGAAAAATCTGATCCATGACATGACATAACAACTAAAAATGATCGCACAATAACTACCAGAGCCTTTTTAACTAATATAAATGTAACATTTATTATTGAACGGAAATATTTTTAATCACTATTCAAAAGTACAATCATGTTATATATATATATATATATATATATATATATATATATATATATATATCCAGAATAGCCAGAATGTTAAAAATTAGTCGAATGAAACTAGTAGAACTGAAAATAGTTACTAAAACTATTTGACTGAAACAGTTGGTAGTAAATAGTAATAAAATCAGTCGGATCAAAAATAGCGACTGAAAATAGTCGATAGTAAAAAATAGTCAATTACTAAACAGTCGATAGTGCCCAATGCTAGTTTTAACGTTAAATTTCAAACGCTGCTTTTCAAAACAGACCATCGGTTGCTTAGGGCCGAAAATTGAAATGCTGTAATTTTGTTGCAATATTTTTTTTGGGATTATTTATTACATTATTTATTACATATATTTTTTCTATTATCGCATCGTAATAGATTAGTAGCTTTTCATACATACAGATTAGTTTATTTTATTTATAATCGTAGTGAAATTTCCTTAATAGTAGATGATTGTTGCTAACAAAAAGTGTAGATAATAATTGATGGTGTTTTATGTTTGACAACAATTTATTTTACTCTTAATAATTTTTCTCTTATTATATTTGTTAACTTGAATGTTATAATTAAGCAATCTAATACATTACCTTCCTGAATGCCATGTTTTTTATAGCACACTTTTTCACATATTGTTTATTATTCTTTAAGATTATATTGGTTCAAGATCTCGTAAAGAGTAGATTTACTTTGTTATATAAAAGTTGATATTTTTTCAATGGAAATACATATAAAGATAATTGGCTATTTTGGAATTGGTCGAAGTGCTTCTGACAGATAAGAGGTAAATAATGGCAGAGAAACAACAGGTACCACAATTATTAAGTTGGCTGATAACTGATAAAAAGTTGATAACTTTCAGTTTTTCTAATCAGAATAATGTTTTAATACATAGGTCCTTTATGAATCTTTTAGAAAAAAAATCAACTTATTTCTATTCACTTGACCGGTCTTCAGCCGTCTTTAATTTTAAGCCGATTAATCCCTGAATTCAAAAACTTCCTCGAAGGCATTGCCTTAAATAGATGATACTAAAAGAGAATCGAAAAAAGTGTTAAAGGTTATTCCAGAAATTGAACAAGTAATTTGAAGACTAAAGAGGTGATTTTCAAAATAATTAAGTTAATTTGGAAACATAATTACCTCAGTTGCATTTTTTTACAAAAGTCTTACTACTTTTTGATTCCAGGAAATTGACTCATTAATAAAATCAAATTAATCTATCTACAATAATTAATTGCTTATTGGCCAAGATTATCTACAAAGTAAGAAATTTGTTGAGCAACTTGTGAATCTGTTTTCTACAATCTTCCTAGATGTCTATTCGATTATTAATACATTTATAGTAAATATAACACTCATGATTTTGTATCAATTTCATGTTAAACTACTATATATATTACTAAAATAACTACTAAAACGTACCGTATATATATTTATGAGTGTACATTTATGTTTAACATTCAGATACTGATACGTAGATGGATATTTTTGTTATTGCTGTTCACCTACTTTTCTCTTTTCTGTTCACTTTTAAAAGAACCGTGCATTGTGATCTTTATATCTCTAGAGGTCATTTATTATGTTTCATATTAAGACATTTAAGACACGAAATATATTTAATACATATCATAGTTCTTTTTTTATATATATTATTAATATATAAAAATTGTTTTTAGATTTTATTTCTACTGGATCTATTACTCCCATTATGCACGAACTTCAAACAACAGATCTCGTTATTAAAGGTATATATTGGCAAGTAATAATTAACTTGAATATTTTTTAAGATGTCCAGTTTTACCCAGTTTAGTTGCTAGGTATTTGTATCTTATCAGATTTTACACCCTTGTTATTAATAATTACAAACATAAATTACATCAATGCTCTTGTGGTATTCGAACCCGCGACTATTATAGTAATAGTGAACCGCCCAGTCGCCTTGGTCGCAGGTGATACAAAGCCGGTTTAAAATGTTGTTGATAGATTTGTAAAATATTATGTAACGGTATATGTATTACAATAAATAGTAAATTACTAAATTAAAATTTATTATTTAAAATTAAATCAATTTTTAATTAAACTATTTAAATTAGTAAACAAATAAAAATTTATATATTGTGTAAAAAAAGAAACTCTTCATGTCTTCCATGAAACGTTATGGCGAAATAAAGTTACTTTATAAAAATTAAATGAAACGTTTTAAATAAGCTAAATGATGAAAAAATGAGGAAATGATGAAAGAAACGTCGATGAAATAATTAATGAAATGTTTCTAAATCCATTTTTGTCCATCCTAATTTTTAAAGTACAAATACCGCTTATTATAGACGAAAAAAGATTCATGGGAAAATACTAAAATAAAAATATGTGGAAATATTTTATGAGGCGAACGTATTCAAACAATTGCAATCTGAAGCTTTGGATTTATTCTTTTAATTTTATTATACATTATACACTTTTTGAATTTTAGTTAGCTTGTATACCTGTGAATTCATTTATGAATTGTATCTTCGAAGTGAGAACTCGAAAAACTGTTGAAATGTGTCGAGAATTGTTTTCCAGTATGCATTTTTTTGAGATGTGGTAACACCTACATTAGTGACAGCTAATTATAGCAAATTGGCTGGATGTTGAAATAATTATTTTATTTATTCGCGGATATTATGTTTTTTGAGCTGTGAGATGGTACTTCATTATCTTAATGAAAAAATATATGTTTTAAAAAGCTGAAATTATGATTTAAGTTTATTATTTGTGATCTTTTTTCAATATTAGTATTACACCATCCTTTGTCAAAAATAATGTAATACAAAATATAAGAACAATTTTGTTATTAATGTAATTAGTTACTATTATCAGTTCTATAATTTTTAATTTTTTCTTTTTCTTTCCGCTTTTAATTTCTCATTGTAAGCCGATGGAATTATGACACCCAAAATGGTTGAATCTCTCGGAGCTAATATACCCACACAAAATAAATGTAAACTACAAGACATAAAATAAATATACGTATTATAGTCCGACTTTATTAACTATTCAATTAAACAGATATATATCAGTATAGGTATTTTCTATTTTAGTATGTCTGGC
Source organism: Rhynchophorus ferrugineus (assembly GCF_030347505.1). Classification (NCBI taxonomy): domain Eukaryota; kingdom Metazoa; phylum Arthropoda; class Insecta; order Coleoptera; family Curculionidae; genus Rhynchophorus; species Rhynchophorus ferrugineus. Next base: position 51,885,641 of record NW_027472581.1, on the reverse strand, counting down.
TTATCCCACACAAGCTGTACCTTTAATATAATAAATGACTAATACATAATACTATTTTAGTAGTTAAATCATAAATAGAAATACTACTATAACTGAAGTTATGATTATTTAAATTAAGTGCATAAATGATTATTTTATGTAAATGTTTATTGATTTATTGTTTTCGATTATTAACTTGTATGACCAATGTTCGATTGTGGCCAGTTATGGACATTTTGTTAATATATATTTTTAACTTAAATAAAATTTTAATTAATTAATTGTGTTCGGAAGAGTTAAAGTCTTGGAAAGACAGCTCATGTAAGATATTGCTGGTCGTTATTGCGTCACCCTATATGATACATGTCTATTATTAAGCCATGCAAAAACAAGGCATAATGTTTAATATTATACCATTCAATGTAACATAATGTCCTTGGATATAAAATTGAAATCTTTTCCCTTACAGCCTTTTCGTTCATATATCGTGTATCGTGCACTCTCATAGATACTGAGTACAATAATTTTAAAATACTTTCTGTTATATTTAAAATTACGAAATATTTGAAGTCAATTGTCAATAAAATACTTTTATATTAATTAAACTTTCGTGTAAATTCAGTTGGAGACCAAACATCTGAATCCCTAATACTTTTTGTATTTTAGTTTTTTATTTTGAATATTCATATGATTATCTATAATGGTTAAGTATATATGTAGGCATATTATTATATTTTAAAAATTATAAATACCGAAAAGTATCAACAAATTTTGAAAATAAAACTTATAGTCTTTAATGAATTATATTATCAGATCAGATTATTATTAACACAACAATATGCCTAATAACAAATATAATTAAAAAAAAAATTATCTGTCTCTATAATGTGTATTTATAATGCGTAATGCACGCACTTTTCTTTCAATGTAATACTAGCTAGGATTTACACATGAGTTTTCTCACTAACTAGGTCATATAAAAATCTGTTTATATAATAATCATAAATATTTTAAAAAATCATCTATTAATTAATGAATAGAAATATTGTTTATTAACAACTTAATAAGATAATTTATTAACACACTAGAAGCATAAATCCATAAGACCACATTTTATCAGGGACATCCAGAATTGCTTAAAAACATAACCCGATTTTTGTCATCAAAGTATGCTTTCCCGGGAGTAATTGAATCAAATATCAGTGATTATGTTAAAAACAAACTTAAAAATATATCTCGCATGTTCAGCTAACCCTTTAAGACTCATGAAGAGTACTAATTCCTTGTTTTATTAATGGAACGAACTAGAGATATGTCATATTTTATTTTTGGTAACAGTAGTCCAAATATCCAAAAATATTATGCCATACGTTTATACGTATGGCATAATATATTTAAATTTAGTATATATTTAAAATTGTATATATTTTAAATTAATTACATCTTAGATTAGATATGCTTAGTACAATCATAATTTACAAATTAAATTATTACTACTGTTCTGTTGTACTTGCACATTAACGCACAATTAAGGAGAGTACAAGATTAATTCATCGGTACGTATTTCTCAAACTAATATACTTACTACGCTAAAGTTAAGAATACACTTATACACTAAACAAGTTCGTGTGGTTTGGTTCGATTCAATCTTTTGATTTCCTGCGTATTGTCCAGCTCTATTGCTTCCACGTTGCTGTGATTTAGCAAACTTAATTTAAGCTCTAGGACGATATCTTAGATTACTTCGTATATCCATTTAATTCCGAGGTCATCGTGCAGTTCTTTACTGGTTATGTGGCGATAAACATTGGTAATTAACGTAAGTACTTTTTCTACAGTCTTAGACAGAGATATATCTTTTGCCATTAAAACTGTATCGTCAGCAAATGTCCAAGTATTTTTTCTTTCATTGTTGACATATCAGCAGTATAGAACAGATATAGGACTGGTCTCAAAACATTATCTTGTGGAACAGCAGCCGAAATAGGTTTAAGTGTTAAGAACGCCCCTTCATGCGACACTAAATTTTCTTTTGAAAATATATGATTCCAGCAGTTGACGGAAATTTCGTGGTATGAATTTGCTCATTTTGTAGATTAATCTCAAATGCCATACCCAAAAAAGTCCCAAAAGGTCAAAAGTTTGTTAGGCGTCCAGGAATATTTCAGCGCAGTATTTCTTTTCTTCTAATGGCTTTGGACAAACACTGCAACTCTGTGCACTTGGTCGATTGTCGAGTGGTGATTTCGAAATCCAAACTGGAAAGCTGGGTACACGGGTTCTCAAATAATTTTGATATCGCAAGTAGCAGCGAAATAGGCCTGTAAGATCTAACTTGGTCTGCCGGTTTATTAAGATTTTTAAGCATAATATCACCAATTTCAGGAGGCTCTTTAGGATTGAGTTTGTTGTCAATTTCTGTGACAACTTCCATTGGAGAGATCAGATTTACAGCTACATCGGGCTGATATATAGGATTTTTCGAACTAGCTCTGTTTATATTCCTTAATATTTTTATTTGTTTGATTATTTGTTATTTATTATTATTTTATTATTATTTTGAAATATTGTTTTGTCTACGGTATTTCTAGTTCTGTGCCATACTTTACTAGCTTTTCGTTTTTCTTTTATCAATATACCAGTATCTGACGACGAAACCAATGGCGTTGAAGACCTGGCAAAACTGAGATGTTAACCTCGGATATCATTGTAGTATTGTTTGGATTATTCAGTAACTACTAAGGACTAAAACTCATTGTCTTTGAAATTTTCTAGTCCTCTTGGTATTTCTTCATTAAAATATATGAAATCACCAAATTGAAAACTAATAATTCCGATTTCGATCAATATTGTCATGTTTAACGAATAAACAGTAAAATATAAAAAAAACTAATTTACACCTTGTGTATTTGGTAAACAGACATTTCAAAATAATAACACACATAGAAAAAAGAACACAATCAAATTAATTTACCACTAAATTGTCCATTGTTATGTCGCCCAACTTTTGATAACGCACACATTCACATAGTGTGTGTTGTATTCGACCATTTTCAAGGACTGCTGTTACTCAGCATAACAGTTATTGGTCTATTTACATTTCTCCATTATATATTATCTCATTACATAATTTCAGACGGATTTCACTTTACGGAATTATTATATGTCGTATTGTTAGATTAATGCATACTGATATTCGAAGGCTGATCAAAAGATTTTGTTATTTGGATAATTTATTTTATTCAAATCATGTTCGATAATTTTGGTATGTATTATTCATAATAGTATAGTATCTAGATTAACGCTTAGATTTTCGTTAGACGCTTATCAATTTATCAATGGAACATAAATAATACAATATAAAAATCAATAGTAAATACAAAATAAGCGTGGATTTCGAAAGTATTAAATAAAAATATATAAGTTATTCGAATAAGGCCAATATGAGATCTAGATTAACGTGTTAATATCTTAAAAAAGTATTTCTGTTAGACTAAAGTATAAAAGTTAACAACTTTATTTTGTAATTACGATAAAAATATACGAAAATCTAATATCTGCATATCAGTTTGGTTTTTGTGAGCCAACATTCAACAGTTGGCCAGGTACATTGAATTATACATATGACTGAAAAAGCCTACGCAAAGAAAAAGAGTTTGTATAGCTATATTTTTCGGCGTAACACAAGCCTTCGTTAAAGTCTAGTATAAGGGACTCATGTGTAAACTCAATAAAATGTTACCGAAGTAGTACGCAGACTCCTACATCTTAGCCAAGATATTTATATTTAAACAAGAAGAAGCTTACTTAATAGTAAAAGAAACAAAAGCAAGTGTACTGCAAGGCAGTGTTTTGGAACCTGCTATTTATTTACTATATGCATATGATATACCACAATTAGAAAATTTTAGTGTTACTACTTTTGCTGATGACATTGCAATACTTGCTGTTTAAAACAACTAGAATATCAATATTGTAACATGCAGATAATAATATAAATAAGTGGAGCTAGATAAGGAGAATTAAAGCCAACGAGAGTAAATCAGTGGATATTGAATTGAACCTACAAACAAACTGTTTTAGTAAAGATGGGATAATAGTACCTTTAGAACGTTAAATACTTTGGGATGAATGTTGATACAAAACTTCGTTGGAAAGAACATATCAAAAAGAAAAATGGATAAAGCAATTGGAAGTGAAAAGAAATATATTGGTTATTAGGAAGAAAATCTAAATTATCCTTACATAATAAATTGCTGCTGTATATGTTATGCGGATGTCCTGCGAGAATTTCAGAATAAAGTCTTGAGAAGTATTATGAATGCTCTCAGATATTTGAGACTATAATTTACACCCGTGCTTTCGGATTCGGAACACAAAACACTGAACACTGAACACAAACCATGTGATCTTGTGTAGTGAAGTGCACTAAATAGTAAAAGCATTGAATGATTTTATCCTGTTCAATTTATTAAAGAGGTATTTATTATTACCCTAGGTTTATTTATGTTTTGACGGTTATTTTTTCATTTCATTTATTAAACCGTAACCTGAAATGAGGAAACTATTTATTTCTCAATTTATAAAATACTTATATGAATTTCAATCTTATCTTTGTCCAGTTAGTAATTGTTAGGTTTTAAAATCGTCCTCTTACTCTTGCTGAACTCTTACTCATATTGAAGTATAGGTCTTCACTTTGCCATTACAGAACTTTGCAAAATTATTATTACTTATTTGATATGCACTCGAAAACCAACCTTATAGAGTTAAAATTTTACATATATTTTATTATTTTTATCATGAATTATATTTTATTTTGGTAGAGTAATGAAAAAGTAGCAAAGCTACGAAATAATTAAAAAATACCGAACTCTTAATCATTCCAAATTTTTTATATCGGCAACGTATTTAAACTAATTTAGCCACTTCTTTGAATAAAGAATATTTGCCATCAGAAAACTGTCCGATATGATATAGCTAAAGTCTTTAGAGAAACATTTTCGAAGAACTAGGATCCATTTTCTGCCTATTTGACATAATTCCAACCATTCTGCTTATCTGAAATAAAAAGTTGATTATAAATCAGTAAAAATGCTCTCACTATTGTTTATACCTTGGAATAAAATGGTAAATTTTTCCTTTTAGCTTTTAAACTAGTAAAGGTTTAGATAAAAGGAGATATACAAAAAGTAGATATTAAATTTCAAGCATACAGATTCAAGTTCAGTAGAACTTGAAAAAAGTACTTCCGAGAAAGACGAACAAGCGCGATCCTTAGTTTAGTTTTTTTTTATAATACAAATGTTCGTTTTATTTTCCTGTTAAATGAGCAGTTATGGAGTGGTGTAGGTACTGCATTAGAAAAATAGCTATATTTCCGAAAATAAAATTTAAGAACATATTCCTTAAAGTTTAAGAATATTGCAAAATATTTTTTTTTAATTTCTATACTAGATTATCCGCTTAATAGATTATTTAAATTACTTTATAGCTGACGAACGAAGTTGCCATAAGGTAGTCCAAAGTGTGCTGTGGTCTTTGTTATAGTATATTTTTAGTTTATAAAGCTCTCTAATATGTCACTGATGATAATTATCATTTTATGGAATAACTTTTTCTGTCAATGTGTGGAATCCCAAAATTTAATGTAAACAAAATGCTTTTATTTATTTTCTGCCTACTCGATTAGTATTTAGGTAACTATTTAGTGGATTTTAATTTATATAGTTTTTACTTTAGTTCTGCTTGAGTTATATTACTTTCAAAACTGTATTGATATACTGTTGCATACTGACCTAAATGTTACATATAAGTTTATAAGTTTTTTATACATATAACAATGACAGGTAAGTTTTATATCGCTTTTTCGTAGTATCAAGGGCATTCTTACGTTTCCCTTTTTGATTGTTTTGATTCAATGTATCTACAGACATAAAAAATGCAAGATTGTGTTATTAAAAAATTAATTGAGAACTCGGGGAAAATATTTCCTCTTTAGATAAATCTGCTGTAGTTATCTATTAAAACCACTATTCGTGTTACTCAGAATGGACTGATTCGCCTAATATCAGAACTATTGCCAACTACCTCGTAACTCCGATTAACAACATTAATTACTTTACATTAATAATATGTTTAATTAATATAATTAAAATAATTAATTGTGATTATTTAAATTGGGTTACTACCCATTATTTAAGTTACCATCTTAATGATAAATCTTCTTTGTTGACGTTCATGAAATTATTAGTATTTCAGTTAAATTATATTGTAACAATTAAAAGGCAGATAAGGAATTGAAAGTGGTAAAACTCATTAGAACAATTAGTAGTTCAGTGGAGAGAAATGATTCATATTATCTAACTTAAAGCGTAAAATACCTGTTGTTTCGCTTTGTACCTTGTAGTATATTGGTTGGAGGTTTTACAGGTAAAGTTACAGTTGGAGGTAAAGACACTTCAATTCAAACATGCTTCTCTACAACCATTTCTTTTTACTTTATGAAAATTAGCTTTATTCGAAATGAATAAGAAACAATAAGCCAATTTTGCATTTTTTCAACAAATTAATATTACTGACCCACGTATCGTAAGATTTCGCAGTCTTATAATATCAAGGATATAAATATGCTTTTTTCAATCGTTTTTTCCCTACTACTATGTATTTCGTTGAATGTATTAATATTTTGCAATTCACATATCAACAAGATTTGACCCCTTGCATTATATTTAATACCTAGCTATATAACACATAATATTTCTTTTATAATATATGTTGAGGAACCGAACGTTCTTTAGATGATGTAAGATACGTAGTCGACATGAAGGCTATCTCACTAATTACTATATGATGAATGCATTTTTGTAAGAGAAAGGTGTAAAATAGATAGCAAAAATGATTTTAGCTTATAAATAATCATTCATTCGTTAAAATATGTAATAATCATTTCTTTAATATACTGTGAATTGCAGCCTTTCAAATTTTCTGAATTAATACGCCCAAGAGTGCAAAATATCTATTAATTGATAATATTTATTATAGTTTCCTTACTTAATGGTGAATATTGTATAATGGTACTTATTCTATAAAAATATATAACATATTAAAAATTAAAAAATATTTTTCATAATAATTATTATGTTAAATAGATCAATTAAAATTAAAAATTTTCTTAATATGCAATCTGAAGTACTAATTGACTGTTGAAAAAGTTTAGCTTCTTACCTATGGAGAGTTACAATTACCAGAGATATATTTTCATGAGTATTCCTCTAGGTAAGTTTTGTAGGTTATATAAACCTTTTTATTGTGTGAAATTTTATCTCATTTATCCCGATTAGCAATTCATAACATTGTAATTTGAAGATGGATTTAAACATTGATTAGGAATTTCATAATTTCCGTAAATGTTGGATGGATACGTTGGATGTACGTGTTCTAAAGATTTACTTTAGATTATATTCAACATATTCTTCAGACAACTATCTTATAGAATCGATTTCCTGCATAAAGCTTTTATATTTATAGTTATGTTATGCTCATATTTATGTCGTTCTGACCTATTAGAATGAATGGATGTCCACTATCGTTAATTAAATAAATATAACGATATGTTGCAAAAAAGATCAGCAAGAGCGAGTAAACGTTGTAAGAGTTGTCATTGATGCATCATTGTAGCTCGAATGGCATATTTTACCACACCCAGCGTATTCACCAAATAGTCGGTGTAGTTGGCTGGCACATGGTTTCTAAATGCCGAGGAAGTATCAAAATAGTTCGATAATTGGATTGCTACCAAACCAACAACGTTATTTCGACAGGGAATCGCTATGTTACCAGGAAATTCTGCTTATTATTACTGTTATTGAATATACCGAAGTCATGCAGAACAGATTGCGTCTCTCATCAGTTGGTTAATGGAGGCCCCTTCGTGCCTGTGAAATTCACCAGAGAAGTAAGCATTTTTACTGTAAATATTAATTTTCTGCGGTTTTAATTGAAGATATTTTAGTGTGTTGCAGCTGCATTGAATATTAGTCACTAAAATATCTCAAAAAATGAAAAATATAATCTTGGATTTACTGAAAAGAAACCATCTTTATACGAAGCGGGTGCCGAATTAAGATCAGCTTGATTTTGGCTCTATCAGTGATCAAATATATGAAATGTATAGAAACAATGAGTAGTTTTTTCAATATAAACATAATTTAATACAATTATTTCAATGGAAATGATTAGTCTGGAAAGTATCCATAAAAAGCTTACAGATATGCAGCTATTTGAGGGATATAGAACATCCTACACATATACTGTGTAAAGATAACCCACGAAGAGGGCTAATGGAACTTCCTGATGTTGCTTTTAAAAGAATATAATTTTTTAAAGCATAAAATAAAATCAAGGAAGACTTATTATTTAAATTTGTGTATTTAAATGAAATACGTATATTTCAGAATGGGACATGGTCATGGTAAGATGACAATAAAAATAATATTAAGACAATAATTGTTAATGGAAAAATGTAAACGTTGGAATAACAATTGTTATATTTTATTAGTCATAACATTTATTACTAATTCATTGCAGATAAATTGTTCTTGTGCTTCTTAGAATTGTTGAGTTGCAAAGGTTAATAACACCTTTGGTTTGGATGAACTCGATCAGACACATTGAAGAAAGAATTGACAAATGAATGGATGGACTGGAAAAAATGCTAGATAGATTGGAAATTAATAGCTTAATCATTCCTTTGAATGAAATATTCTGAATATGGGATATATAATACAATACTAACAATTTCCAAGACAGGATGATGAGAGTGGAAACAACTAAAAGCGAGTATATAATTAATATACTACAACTGTAGGAAATAGCATTGTAGTGCGTAAAATATTTATGTGCATAGATATGTGTGTTATTCTTCAGAATATACATGGCAGATATGGCAAATGTGTTAGAGAAAATGCAGTGATTACATCTAGTTTTATCTAGAACGATATATACAGTAGTAGAACAAACCAAGAAGAAAATTAGATATATCAAAATTACTTTCAAGGAAACACTGCACCGAAGGAAACAAGAACTAACCGTAATAGTTAAAAATGATCTCAAATAAAATGATACTACATAAAAACGCACCTAGAACACTACTTTATAACATAATCCTAACCTACAAACTATTATAACTGTATAATTAATTGTAGTCCTTCGTTGCAGTGAATGTACTATAACGTTAAAATAAATTATATTTGATACCATTTTTGTTTTAACATATTTTTTTATATATTTATTTAGATTACAATTTCGTTATGTCATAAATTTAGATGATGTGAGTGCATTGTTATATTGAACTTTTATTGACTATTGATAGTAATAATTCCAAAATAGTGTATAAATAATTGTAATGGAATAAATATTTGCGAAATAAAAAATCTTATAGGTTGAATTCCTTAATTATCTGTTATTACCTTAGCCCACATTATAATTACTAAAAATCAGACAACACCCAAATTAGCGCATTTTTCAGCTACGCTCATTTTAACAGTATTATGAAACAAAACATCAGATTGGCCATATTTTTCATAAACAACAGGGTGTGCCAAGGTCTGGCCGAAGATATGGAAGTTCGTATAAATATACATCTAATGACTTATTTATTTTGCATAATATCTGCAACTTGAAAGAATTAGTAAATAGGCGATCGATGCTAAAAGGAAATTTGTGTTTCAGCCTCAGGCTATCAGTTTTTTCTTCCGTATGTGTATCTGAATCCGCAAGACCGGACGCATTGTGTAAATCCTTGGGCTGGTAAAATGCCAAGGGTTTCAACAAAATGATTGTTCCAATTTGCTCATTTTTTATTCGGGTAGTTATTATAATTTTACAAGCGGCATTTGAAGCCTCTATTTCATAATGTTTGTCTCATGCTTTAATTATGTCGGAATTTTAAATCAATCTACATTCAGAATATATGTAAAAAAGAGTATATGTAAAAAACAATTTAATAATCCTATATTCAGATTAATTTACAATAATGCATAATTACAAAACATATTGCATTACAATTAACAATATAATTATGATTTATACTTGAAAATATATCATCACGATGATTAGAAAACTGATTACAAATAAAATAACTAAATTAATAATACTATTAAATAACTCAGTAACTATGATTTACCACAACAAGGAAGTTTATAAAATTATATTGAAAAATATATGTTATTATAAATAATACGAAGGTTGCTAACATAGGTACTATCAGAACCTGAGATTTATTATCAGTACTATTTATTCACATAACTTTTAGTACTATGAAATTACCGATGATCTATATTGTCAAATTCGGTACTTTTTACATTTGTCTGATGTTACGCATTTGACGGAATTTTACTGACATTTTATTTATTATTTCCATAAACTGAAAAAATATTCGAAACAATATTTTACTCTTCCTCTTTTCAAAGATCACAAAACATTTATTTAATTGTATAGTGATGTTGTTACATCGTATTCCAGCTATTGATTGATTGACATAGTTTTAACGTATAACGGTAATCATTTTAATGTGAATATCTCGGACAACGAAAAGAGTTCAAATGCTACAGATTTTAATCATTTTAAGTCAATAATTGCAAAATGTATATGTATTATTATCTAAAATGGGTGAACATGTTTACAACACTAACTGATGAAAATTTATAAAAAGACTCTATATAAATTCTTTTATATATATATTTTTAAGTCTCCTTTTTACCAACGACGATTTTTCTGGGTTGGACCTACTGTTCAAAGTGGGCTCTGAGCCATGGTCCTCGACATTAAGCCTACCGACTGGCCAGTGACCAACTTAGAGACGATGGAATGGTTATTCCTTCTCAGATTTTCCATTGTTGCCTATACAGACATTTATAATTACAGCACATAAAGTACATCCATGCCCCCAGCAGGATTGAAAATCGCGACTGTCGCAACAGTAGAAGGAACGTCCGGTCGCCTTAACCACTACGCCAACAAAGCCGGAAATTATATATTCTAATTGTATTATTATATAAAGTTTACATTTGCGGCTTCTATGCTTGTCTGATAAGAAGATAATTTTTATCATCCAAAATTAAATATCCAAATAAAAAAAGACAGATCTACTACCAGTAGCGTTATTTGTTCAGATCGATGTAGTATAGGGGAATTGATGTCTTCGAAGTGCCGTTGAATGAAAGCATGTTGTAAAACGGATATGAAAATCTTTTGTTTGTTTATCATTTTATTAAATCAAATTCAAAGATTTCTCAGTTTAGTAAATTCAATATATCATGGGTGTTTTATTTTCTATTATATACATGTTTTAACATGAGAATGTGAGAATGTCAGAATACTGATGAATGAAGAAAAAATATTTTATATCTTTTTTTCCAGGGCTATTTAACGGCTATTGGTTGTTAATGGTTAATTTAACTGATCATCTTATAGTCCAAATTTGGCATCCGGTCATCACTTTTTTTGTGTTCCTATGTGCTAAAATCATTAAAATTACATAAAATTAATTTTACGAATAAATTGAAGGGTTATGCTATTCAACACTTTAATACGAAGAAGGAAGAAAGTATATGATTTGAAGATGTCTCAATTAGAGTATATGAAAAGTTTCGAACTTTGTTTGTATAATAAAGTGTATTAATACGAGTATTAACATTCATGAGGGATATTTTAATTTGTAACAAAACCAAGTTATTATTTTAATATTGTTATATTTTCAAATCCCGAAATATTTAAGAAAACGCTCGTATATTTAACTCAATAAATAATCAACAATTTAACTGATATACTTTCAGTTATATAATCGATATAAATATTCAGTTCAGATAGAAATTAATAATTATTAAATTACCAGTTTTGAGTTATTTATTTTTGGTCTTTTGTTTGTTTTATTCTGTTCTCAACAATATAATTGGGGATTGAATCTACCAATTATTCCTGTTTCGTTCCACTACACTTATTATTATTTATTTTTTACTGACAGTGAAGTAAGTAATATGTATAATTCAAGCAAATATTAATTTATAAAATTTTATTAACAGAAAAATGAGATCTAGAAAGAACAACATAAAAAGTAACATAATAATTGAATAAAAAGCAATAATTTGTAAAATAATTGAAAATAATTGAAAGATAAAAACATATATTTTATCTGATTATGAATTACACAGAAAGAAGATCATGGAAATAGTTTTACATAATCTTTTTTTAATGTTTTAAAGTCATAATGATTAATATTGAACAATTATTTTCAAAACAAGAGTGATGGTTCAAAAAATATTTATTTTGAAAGTGTATTTTCTACTTGTATTAAATCCAGATATGGTAAAGAAGGCATTGAATTCGGAAGTGACTATTTAATGTGGATTTTGAAATGATGATATTATAATTTAAAATATAATTGTAATAGGGTTATAAAGCAGTAAATGAATATTACTTAGTAATTTATTCTAGTTTATATAATACTAAATTAGTATTTAGAGCCAAAAAGGGTTTCAATAGCGCAGATGAATAACAATTTTACTCTTTAATCAAATAGTCAAATAGTCAAATAATTTTTACTTTAAAATTGTTTAGACAATTTCTCGAAAATAATTATGGAACTGTTTATAAAATAAAGAATAATATAACTGCGATAATTATTAAACTAATGCAAATAGAGAATTAATTGTTTAACCGATATCTCTTGATGAAATTTAAATGTTAAATTTGATTGATTGCGACATTTCTTTACGTAATATAACAATAACATAAAATAGTAATGCTCAAAATGTCATTTTTGACTTTTAATACTTTTGTTGTTTTATTTGAGCAAATTTGCTGCCAAAGCCCATCAAACACACTCCGTTATTTGGAAGTGGCGATTTTGATATCAGTGGCAAAGAACTACTAAGAGGACTTAACATGTCGACAAAAACTCAGCTCAAACTTTCGAAAAACTTTCAAATAGCCTAGCAATAGATAAATTAACTGTTTACATTGTTTACATGTAATAGGATCCAAAAGGAAAAATGGCTATAACACGTTATAAATGACTGAAAATATAATGTCGAAGCATTTCAGTATAATGGTTTCATTGCTTGCTAGATAAAAAAGGGAGGCTTTCTGTGGCGTTCTGTTACTGGTCATGCAAAGTGGATCTATTAGATTAATCTCAAGTGCAAAAGATCATAGACTAGTTCAAAAGAGTAATCTACATCGATACCTAAGCAGAATAGTCATGGCCATAAAATATTGCTGCCAATACGATGTATCAGCAAGGTATAGTTTATAACGAGCTGCTAAAACCAGCACTAGCAACCAAGCAAGTTCAATTGGAAGTTCAAGAGATGTAGATGTGCTCTTTTGAATAAAGAAATAACTATTGAAAACAGATCCAGATTTTAAATGCCATGACCAAAAATAAATAAACATATGGTATATACTAAGAACAGTGGTGACCTTAGTTCCTGTATAATTTAAATCTTATATGCTTTTAGGATGAATTTTCGTAATGTACATTGTTGGGGACATCGGTGTTGGATTTGTCGAGTTTAAATTTTTGTACACATGTATGACTTCGTTAAATTTTAACAAAAACTCGACCATATCAAGCAAACATATTCTTGTGAGTGTCTATTGCAGCTGTGTTATTGCTATTTATCTATTTCTTTACCTCAATAATCTTTTTAAAATATTTGAAAACAATTTAGTAATTTTGAAATTAACAATTTTGACGCATTATTATATTTTATATGATTTAATTTTTTTAATTACCATATAATATAATATAAAAGACTTCTGTTGAGTAAATATAAACAAATTCGTATTATTTGTATTTTATTCAATAATTTTTTAAAACTCTTAACGTAAAGTATTCACAAAATAAAATTTACCTTACTTCCCATTGAAATGGTATTCAGAATATTTTATAAAGAAATAATTAAAATAATTCTCAGCTATTATTCGGCTATTAAAACATCATTTGTGATACATTTTAAACTATTGCCTTTTTTTCCGTATATATTGCGTATAACTGTTACACAACAATATACGAAATCCCCAAGACCTAGATCTTGAATCGCTGACAAACTATCACGATTAGTATTCAAAGAGTTCTTCACCGGAAAACGGCCCGTTAGCGGTATCCTCTTCGTTTAATACCTTTCACCTTCGACGACGACTACAACTTTCACGCCAACAGATCGGGAATGTTAAAATCCATCGGTAGAGGGAATAAAAAAACGGATAATGTTTTTGCGATGATCCAATGTTGAGTAACAGCGATGTTTTGCCGTGGTAAGGTAACTAACCTTTCGGACATGAAATCGTCATCGCTAGACTGGTAATGTTCCTTTCTATTTAAGCGCTTATGTTCCAAAGATCAATTATTTAAATCCAAATCATCTCGAACAATATTAATGATGCGTTCTCATTCAATAGTGATTGCTTTATTATTCTTTGGATTATTAACTTGTAGAAACCTTTTCATCTTTTTAATAATTTTTTTAAAAACTTTTTCTTCTATCGTTTCCGTTTTCGATTTCAATTGAAAGCGGTTTAGCTAGTTAAATGTACGTTTTGATATTATAACTTTCAACCTATTATTAGTTATTCCGCTTTAGGCAGGACAATTGTTTATAAGTAAGAGTGCAAAATCTAACACAAAATAATCATCTTAATCACGCCACTAAGCAGGTAGGGTATTGCCGAAAGCCTTTTGAAATGATGTGGGTAGTATTGTAACTTTGAGTAATTATCCTTTTCTTTGAATATATTGACATTAATTATACAAGGCCATACATACATGGTTCAAGAATAATATACAAAGTATATTTCGAGGGATAAGACGTAAGTAAGTTTTATAGCTCTTTTTTCGAGACATTTTTGATCCCTACAGCTCTGATAGTAATTTTTGCCACCATAAATTGGTTATAATCTCTCAAAGTATATAAAAGTTTAAAGAAATCATATGATCGATAGAGTTACATATTACTCTAGTAAGAAACTAATTCAACGCTATATTCCCCTGGAAACCATAACGAGTGTGATCCAAAGGCTAGTATAGAGCACCTTGAATAAGTGTTAAGGTACCCGAATACTGACTTGTAATACGATGCACTGACTTGTAATACGGTGCATTGTCTTAGTGAAGCAGTACTTTCCTTTTCTTCAAATGCGACCGTTTTTCGGCGATTTCGTCCTTCAAACGGTCTAATAAGGCTATATGATATTCGCTGTTGATGGTCCTTCCTTTTCCAAGGTAGTCAATGAAAATTATTCCATGCGCATCCCAAAATACAGACGCCATAACCTTGCCAGACGACTCTTGCGTTTTCCCACGCTTTGGAGCGGGTTCATCGTGTTCAATTCACTTGGATGACTGTTGGTTGGACTTCGGAGTGAAATGATCGAGCCATGTTTCATCCAGTGTCACGAAAACTGGGGTTTCTTACACTTGATCATCTTCAAACGCTGCTCCGAATCATCAACTCGTCGTTGTTTTTGGTCAAAAGTGAGCTGGCGCGGCACCCACTTTGCACAGAGCTTTCTCATACCCAAATATTTGTGAATGATATGATGTACACATTCATTTGATATCTTTAGACTGTCTACTATTTCATTCAATTTCAATTTACGGTCATTCAAAATCATTTTGTGGATTATTTAATGTTTTCATCGGTAACAATCTCTTATGGACATCCACTGCGTTCTGTTTTCGGTGCTCATTTTACAACTTCTTAACTTAGCATACTAATCCTTGATGGTTGATTTTCCTGGGGCGGTGTCCGAAAACTCGGCATCAAGACAAGTTTTTGCTTCAAATGTATTTTTTTCCGTTCAAAAAGCAATATTTTATCAACACGCGAAATTTCTTTTTATCAATTTTTTTCACAATAACAAGAGTTGCTTCACTCAAAATGCTATAATTCTAAAACTAATGATCCGACAACTGTCAAATTTATACACGCATATTGAGGGTTAGGGCTAACTAAAAAACATATGGATTTAATTCTAGTAGCACCATCTATGTGTCAGGCAGGGGACATTTCAATTGATCTGTTAATATAGTCTTTGGGATATATTTTTCTTTATATTATAAATATATTTACAATGAACCCTGAGAATTTTGTCAGCATGGAATTTAAAAAACTACAGTTTAATAAGCTCGAATAAAAGCAAAAAATCTAATTAAAATAATCTAACTACACTACGCAAAATTAGCTTACTAACACTTTACAGAAAAGAAGAGAATGGGAAATTGGTACAATATGTATTAATCAAACTTTTTTCCATCTTTGTGGCAACATAGTGATATAATGTAGAAAGAAAGATGTTGGTTTGGCAGCAGATCAATTAGTTAAAATCTAACAACAAAAGTAATGAATATCGAAAATGTAGTTTTGAATTGAATTGAATTTAATTTGATTTGAATTCCTTTATTATTGCCTGTATATACTGAACAACTCAGTAATACTAAATGAAAAACATTTAATGTACAACAATGTCAAACTTTTCGAATTTTACAGTTATGTTATTTAACACTTTTTGATATTGATGTTTTGCATTTTCAGCTATAGATATCCATGATCAAAATATATGCAAGTATTTAATTCATCATATAGGCTTTGTTTGATATTAAGTAACATTTCTGTGTTTGTGTTTGTGTTTTCCTCAAGTGTTCCTCATCTACAAAACTTAGACTTTAAAATATTTGAGAAAAATTAATTTTGTTATTTAAACGATAATTTAATATGATAACCCAAAATATTTTTAAAAATATTTGAAATTAATCGATTTTTCAAAATTCTGAAATAATTTTGCAATATTTTTTATCTGCAAATATGACAAAAAAAATATTATTATAAAAATAATTTACCATTACAAAATTAGTAGATGTGTTATTATTAATGAATAAAAAATAACTAATTTTAAACACAACTAAACAACAAAACATACCAAGAAATTGAACTCTACATTAAAATTATATATGAATTGGTAGACAGGTAGTTATGATTATAATAATACTAGTATTTTTATTTATCTAATTTTCTGTCAATGATATATTAAAAAACGACTATGTATATAGAAATTAATGAAGATAGCTGTAGAACTTATTCGAAATAATAGTTTCAGATAACCAAATAAAATATTAATTATGTTTTTAATTGCATTAAACACCAAGACGTTTTACTATCAGTTAATTCATTTACACCCAATTATTACGCGTATATAATTAAAATTATCTTAAGGCAAAATCTGGTATTTACTTAATATGTAATATTTTTTAGTTTATATAATATGAAAATCAACTAAAAGTTATTTGAAGCTACTGTTTGCTGATATACGTTTAGGTCTTACTCGAGTCGACGTCCTTGTAACCAATTTCAAACTATTTACGTTACTACTAATTAATCGAAAATATTTAAATAAAAGCGAAATATTACGAAATTACTACATATAATACTCTTCGACAAATCTTTTAACAACATGGTGTTACTTATTAAGGAATAGAATAATTTTACAAAATATTTTAAAAAATAGTATTATTTAAAAAGTAGTAAAATGTATTAAATAACTATTAACATTTCTTGTTATTTAATGTTATATTGTTAGTATAACATTGATATTAAAATATTGTAGTTATATCCTTCAAGAAGTATTTCAAATGCAATCAAATTTGACCGTTTTAATGCAGAATTCTCCAAATCTTAGTCAAGACGAGGGTGTTCCGATAACTACTTAGCCTATAAACGAAAAACGAAAATTTTGGAGAAGTAGCGAATTTTTTCCCAATATAGTTTAGCCCAATATACTTAACCCAACGATGCTCCAACTTTTTTAACTCGTCAAAAAAATACGTTTTCTCGGTGTCCGTGGGCCTCTGTGGCGGCGATGACCCCATTCGTTTTAAGTTGCTGCCTGGCGAGTGACTTTTTCAAATTCGGAAACAAAAATGGAATGGGCAGCTGCTCGTAGCCCATTTCAATCAAGTTGGCTCCGGCGAGTTCGGAGGTGCGAGTCGGTGCATTGTCATGGTGGAAGAGCTTTTTTTCTTCGCCAAATGATGCCGTTTTTTTTCTAAAATCCGATATCAAATCGGCCTAATAATTCCTTTGGTCTTTCTCCAGGTAGTCGATGTAGATCACACCTTGTGAATCCCAGAAAAGGTTGCCCATCATCTTTGCGGCTGATAGTACAGTCTTCGCCTTCTTCAGAGCACGATCGCTGGGTGAAGTCCACTGTTTCGACTATTCTCTGATCTCTGGTATGTACCAGTAGATTAATGTTTTACCTACGGTCACGAAACGACGCAGAAACTCCTTACAGATTACGCTTAAACAGCCTCAAACACGAGTCTGAAATGGTTTCACGGTTGCGCTTGTTGTCCAGAGTGAGCAAATGCGACACTCATCGCCCATGCGCCGTTTTCTTATACTCAAAATTTCATGCAGGATATGACCCACGTGATTTTTTGAGATGCCTATTGTCTCAGCTATCTACGCACCCTCAATAGCGGGCTTCCAATATGATCACGCGACCACGCTGAAACTCGTTAAACCAACGACGATGATTTGACGGTCGCTATAAAAGAAGAAAAGTTACCATACACGTCATCCCAGCGTACTTTAATTTTCTCTTGCTCTTTTTTATATTTTTCAAAATCCGCAAATACGGTGGCCTCCACACGCGGTGGAAACAAAATAACGAGCCCGATTCGACTGAAATTTCGACGGTAATCGTCTACGAAAATGTACTACACATTAATAAATTTATCTGGCGTTAAAGGCTCCATCGGCCGGTGTGGCTAAGTACTTATATCGAACGACCCTCATATATTCCGACTATATTCTCGTAATAGACGGTCTAAACGAATTAGTTGTAGTCTTTACCAACTGTCCATATTGGATTTCCATGTTGCAACACATTTTGATTCTACCAAATACACTATAACATGACCTTCGAGGAAAAAATTAAAAAAGTCTTGTAAACGCAGTTTTGTTAAAAATCAACAGTAGATTTAGGATGCGACAAAGTAAATTTTAGTGATATAGTGACACCATAAAGATATCGTAAAGGCACTGTGTGTAATATAATTAATTAGTAATTTATTAGTAATTTATATTAATGCGCATGTTTCATTATCAGCTATTTGAAAGAGTGGAAGTGATACATTGAATGACGATTTAGTCTTATTGTGTCAGGTGCACAGAATCGCAATTGCCATTAAAATCATACGGAGACAAAAGATCTGCTTTGCTATATTATTGGATTTAGCTCAAGCTTTTGGTAAGTTTTGAGCGACTTCAAAAACATACTTACACACTTTAAAAAATCTTATCGAAGCAACACAACGCCATTATGAATTAGCCATTATATATTATTTAAAATCAAACAAAATGAAGCCTACTTTATACTAAAATAAACCTGGAAAAATATTGATATTTTCAAGGAAAATTAATAATATTGATATATAGGCTCAAAAAATATTGATATTCTTTAAACATTTAAAATTAAGTACCAAAATACACTTTTACCATTAAGTACCAATTCAAAAGGTTTATTATAAACAATTAAAACATTGTTAACGCGTTATTAGATTAATACCTTTATTAAATATTTTAAATTTTTTTCAATAAATATTAATAATTTACGACATTCCTATATGAATCTATCAGAAAATTATAATAGGCGAATAAAAAAATAAATAACTGGACTCAGACATAGAGAATACAACAATGATAATGGATAATAACACTTGAGATGAATTGATGAAAAACTCCGTTGAAGAAATATATTAAAAAGAAAAGAACTTAATTTGAAATATAAAAATACAAATACAAAACAAAGAACAATAAAGTTAGGGGAACCTATGTTGGTAAAAATTGTAAAACACCTAAATTTGCTTGTTGTCGATCAGGTATCTATAAGATTACATCAGGGAGTAAGAGGAATTTAAAAGTTTTCAGTAATATCTCCTTCTGATAAATTAAATTATTGATAAAAAACAATATTTGTCCTCATACATGTTATTTTATTTTCTTGTTTTTCTCTACAATACAAATTCGTTGAAAATTAAATATGTTTATAAGTCGTTCTTGATATTACTATTAATATATATTACTTTTAGTACATAGAACATTACATTTGTACTAATAGACTTAACAACGGCTTGGTTAGCGCAGTGGTAAAGGCGATAGGACAGTCCACCTACTGTTGCGATAGTCGCGGGTTCGAATCCTGCTGGGGCATGGTCGTACATTTATGTTTGTGATTGTTTAATATTTGTGATTGTCCTTAGGCAAGAGTGCAAAATCCGATAAGTAAAATGATCCTAGTCACGCCAATAACCAGGCTGGGTAAGATCGAATATCTTCTGGGATGATTTTCTAAGTTGGTCACTTGCCAGTCGGTAGACTTAATGCCGAGGACCATGGTTCGGAACCCACGTTATATAGTAGATCCAGTCCAGATAAACCCTCGTTGATAAAAAGAAAATACAAAAAAAAACACTTAACAAAACTCAATGAAAAATCTTGAATTTAAGCGAAAATTTTAGGTTAATTTGTGAATTCAAGAAAATATATTCATGAAATATACATATGCGCTCATGCCAAATGTTCCTATGAGTAGGATCTTGTATCCGGAACTACTAGAGTGCTAGGAAAATATTCTTATATGGCTGTGGACGTATCATTACAATATAAAATAACTAAAACTGGTCCTTAAAAGGAGGGTTGCTATATAAAGTGTCTGAAACTTGATGATATGAATTATCATAGCGCTCACGCAATAACTCAAGCTTAATAGTTTCTACTTGTTGCATTTGATATTTGCTTCTTCTAATGTATACAACATTTGGAAAATTGACATAGAATATTTGCTTCTAGTTTTCAGTTAAAAAGATATAAGTCTGGTGATTACAGAATTTATATCTTAATTATTTGATTTACATATTCATTAACAAAAGATATTTGTCCTTATATTAAAGCTTGTTTTTATTATAAACTAATTATATTTAATCAATATTCATGATGAAATTACCATGGCATTGCCAATGGGAAGGAGAGTAACCCTAATCTATTTAGAACGTCATCCAGTGGACGTCAGACATTTGGAGAATATAAATATAAACAAATCTGCAATTCCAATATCAAATGCCTGATGAAACTGCAACCTTGGAACGACCGTACCCCGACGACGAAAATATTTCGGTATATGTTCCGTTCTTCTTTGAAGCCGTTGCACATTATAACTTACATAAGGCGTTACGCGGTTCGAATGTGGGAACCATTAAAAATGAAATAAAATCTAATACATAAATCATAAAGTGTACCGTAATGTAGTGTTGGGTAATGTTTAAACATCTGTTTCGCGGCAATTTCACTATTTCGTCAAATATCTTGAATATGATATGTGTATTAAAAAGTTTTCTCATCAAAAGCATAGCGAATATCTTACTATAGTCAGTATACTTTGTTATAGTAACATATATAACTGTATATACTCTTGTAGCTATCAGATAATGTATATATATATATATATATATATATATATATATATATATATATATATATATATATATATATATATATATATATATATATATATGTCCAACATAAAATTTGTTAAATTAAGAAATTATTAAAATTATGTAACTACAGTTGTGTTTGTCATATAGAAATATTAGAAAAACATATTTTAAATATTTGATTGAAATACTTTGTGTAACAATAAATTTGTAAATATGTTTTTCGGTAGGAAAACGTCAAGATGAAACTAGCACGTTGTATAAATTAGTTACTATATAATATTAGTAGAATAATAGAGAAATAGTAATTCGATACCATTTTATTTCTAAATTCTTATTATAATATTAATTAATATTACAGTAATCCTTCGTTATCCGCGGGGGTTACGCCCCGATAAGACGGCAGCAGTTGGTAAAATCGCTGTTGGCGAAGGATCCATACTTGTACAGATTAAAACAAGAAAAGCATGTAATTTTCGTAGATTTATAGTTGAATTTATTTATCTATTCATTAATTAATAAAAATTTATGTACATATGCACGTAAATATAAAATTTATTTTTACAATCAACAATACAACAATCAACGAAGGATCTGCTTCCATGTATTGTGAGATAAAACTAAAAGTGCGCCTTATATGAACCGTTTAAATGCTGCTATTATGCCCTGATCTAATGGTTGCAGAAGCGTGAATTGGTCGATTATATATAATGTTTCCGAATGTGCGGGATTATTGTTAATAAGTTAAAGTACCTGTTTAATACTAGGCACAAAATAATTAATAAACCAGTCTTTAAATAGCGTCACCGTAACTCAGCATTAGAATTTGGTTGCAAAAACACAGGCAGTCCTTATTTTTATTTTTCAAGAGCTGTGCATTACAACAAAACAAGAAAGTTGCCTTAAACCTGAATAGAGAAACCGCGGATAAGCGAATCCGCAGTTGGTGAGAAGGATTACTGTATATAATTCAAATTATGTTTGTTATAATATAGAAAGATTAGAAAAAGCTATTTTATTCATAAATTAACTATTGTCAGTTGTTAGAGAAGTATATTTACGAAAGAAAATTTCGCATGAAGGGCATTCCCAATAATTAAACCTAGCAGCGTAGCAGGGTAGCAGAGTCTTGTCCTAGCAGGCCACTCCTGTACCTATCATATGCTGCAGATATCACAACAACAAAAGAAACAGCAAAAACAATAAACACCAAATTACTTGAAAGATTTACTGACAATATAGTTACTATGACAAATTTGTCTTTTGTCTAGAGCTATAGAAAAACTACAAGAATGTTTTACGGCAACCGATGTGATCCATAAATAGACTAGAGACCGGAAATCCCAGTTTAGTGCTAATAATAAATACAGTTAGTTTAATTCTGTCCCCTTAATTTTATGTTGCGGTGACATGCCAAAACTTAATATCACTTGGATGCTCAATTTTTCAAGCAGAATCCAGTAGTTTAAACAAAAGAAAATAATGTCTAACATGACAAAACAGCGCAACTTGACAAAGAGGTTAATTTATAAGTAGATTGTAAAGTCGATATGGACTGGGATGTAAATATGGGGTTATACTAAAACATAATAACCAATTTACCTATTACCCCCAATCTTGTGTTAATTTTTGGCAATCCATAAAGTCAAGCGAATAATAATCGATGAAAATATTATCGTAAGTTATTAAAATTATTCAGTATCCAATTTTACACACTACCTAGATATATTTAAAAAGAATACATTTAAAATTCAAGAAAATATAGAGGCAATCTGGTAAATACTCGAATCTATCTATTGAAAATAAAATTAACAAACTCTAATATAGACTAATAATCCAAATGATCTAGAACACGAAACTTTCTTACTGCCTTTTCACGCATTTGTAGATCAGATCAATAAACTATGATTTCGACAGTGTATATAGATATACAACTTAAAGTATTCCAACACCTCCACAATAAAAATTAAAAATGAATATTTCAAAGAGTGTAACCTTTTAAACTATGTGTATGTATTTTAGTCACGTCAATTTCTTCGATTTTTTAGTAACTGGACATAGAGCTTAAAGTAAGCTCATACGGTTCTCGACACGAAGCTTAGTGACTAGCGAGTGACCAAATCTTAAGATCTTAGAATCCTTCGGACATTCGGTCTTATTCAGCCTCGTTATAGGCATGGCTGAGATAATTTACCTTGTCAGAACTTACAATTTTGCCTATCGATAATCACAAACATTTACAACGACATCCCGGTGGAATTCGAACCTGCGACTATTGCAACGTCGTGTCGCCTTAGCATTAGCTATCAAGGTGGTCCTTTTAAATTAAGCTGTTAATAAACTATAACGTACGTAAGTAAGACCGATGTGCTAACATTGAATAACAGATATATTTAGCAAGAATTAACATCACTTTATAATATTTATTGCTTTCTCAGGAGTATTAATGTTACGATAATTTATAAAAACAGCACTTTATATCTTTAGAAAATACAAAAAACATACTTAAACTAAAAAAAATAATAGGCGTAATATGTACTTCCCTTAATTATACAGAGTGAAGAATGATTATTTAAATTTTTTAAAATTGGTGTAGAAAGCGTTGTCTTTGGCTTGTACAATAGTTAGAATCATTTAGTTTTTTTAAGTGTTGAACTAGTGCCAAGCGTTTGTTGTCGACCGTTTTTAATAAATACCAATTCACTTAAGTTAGCAGCATTAAAATAAATGTAAGGCTAGCACGATAAACTATTTTAAATTTGCTAGAAAAGTTGAACTTGACTGCCTTTATGAAACATATGAAGAATTTAGGGTGTTTAAGGGTTTAGGGTGTAACCCTACCGCAGAAAATATTGAGAAAGTGAGAACGAAGAGTAAAACCGTGAGAGTGAGATGATGAGCATTAAACTTTCTGCTAGACATTGCGGAGCATTAAAGAGTCACGGACGAATAGATTTGACTACATGATTTATATGTAATAACATTGTTTAGACATGGATTTGTATTTTCACCTATAATAATTACCACTTCAACATTTTAAGTACAAACTTATTTTTATTTCATGTTGAAATATTAGATGAATCCTATCTGCATTGATTTCTATATTCCTTTAAGCTTTTGGTAGTGTAAGGACAAAAGAGAATTCTTGTTTACTGTATCAACGTCCCAAAATATTTAATTTTGCTGATTTGGCTAGGCGATCAAATTATCCCGTGTGGGTTCAAATCCCACTCTAATCTAGTATAATAAATAAAGGTGCTCGTTTAGGTAAAAATGTAAACTCTGCCTGTAATAATAATCTCTTTAATTAGTTTTAATAAGGAGTAAATCAGAGCCCATGTTAAGAAATAGGTCATTAAGAAATCAAAGAAGCTGACGTAGATAAAATCCATGTCTCTACATGTAAACAATTTTGGACTAATATTTTATATACGAATGATTGTAATGTCATATTCAATATACATAAATAAAAAATTGCATATCTGCGAATAGTTATAGTTTACAAATGGAACGTGTTATACATTGAAAATTATTAACAAGTTTAGAGATTAAAAAAGATAAAACAACTTATTGAGAAACAATAATAATTAATTTATAGATACCATATGGTTAATTGTTGAATTCAAATAAATGACACAAGATTTCTAAGAGAAAATAAATTTATTTACTAAACTTGTAGAATATATTGCTTTAATTTTAAATAATCTAGAGTTACGCAGTTTTCAATTAAATGTTACTAGTAATTTTTGCCTGGTTATTATAAAAATTTGATTGGATTATCAATTAGAATAATTTGTATTAATTAATTTAAATTATAATTAAGGTACTGATAATTGATTTTTTAAATATGTTATAAACTTGTAAGCAATTAATTTTGAATTAAAGGCATTAATTATTTTTATTTAAAAAAATCGTGCAATTGCACATTTATATTATGCGACATTTAAACAAATCCTACCTGCAGTTCAGCATCCTTCTACTGATTGTGTCACTATCAACGTCCAATGCGTACGCACCGTAACAAATTAAAATTAAAATTCAAATCGATCGAGCCACCTACACGAGCCGTTACAAAACGCTACCTACGAACAATGATAGTGAACGACTGTAACAGTTTTCAGTCTTGAACCGACTGGAGAACCACCCGCCGAAGAAGTTGGAGATCGAAAAAAACCCCTCCATATACACGACCCGATCTGCGAAAGAAATACCAGGCAAGAAGTACAATAAATAACGTAATGGTCATCTTTCCAATATTGGATGCATGAAATCAGTGAAAATAAATTCCTTGACATAAGTTTGGTACTTGATGTCCTTCATATATATTTTTTTACAGATATTTATATTATAGGAAATGGGTAATATTCAAATATATGGTTATAATTAATTGCTAAATCACATATCACTTACGTCGGTTTTACTTCAATAATCCAATTAGAATATTTTAATATTAATGATATTTTTAATATAATATAGGAATCTAATAGGGAATAGTTTTCAATAAATCGAAATATTAGGTTCTTGCATGTATTTTAATCAGCGATATCTGTTGGTGAATATGGTAACTGTTAATCTAAACAAGTATTAAACAATTCAATCAACCTGTAAATATCGAGTTAAAAGTTTTAACATATCCCTATGTAAAGTAACAATTTTTATACGCTTACTTTTCATTTTTAATATGCAATGCTTTTGTTGTTTGAATTGAAGAAATCTGTTACCAAAGCCGATCAAAGATTTTAAAAATTTGGGTTATAGTACTTCGTTATATCTCAATTATCTAGCCTAGAGAACCAGAAGTTCGCAAATAATGAATTGCAAGAGTTATTGGAGAAAAAATCACTTCAAATTCTCAAATAATTTTAAGGCAGCTACTCCAAGATACTTGTTCCGGCTATTTAGGTGGGATGGAATAAATCCAAAAGGAGAGAAAATGGCTACAACAAAAATTTATTGAAAATGTGTTTTCAAATTGATTACCAGATAAAAAAGGCAAAAGGTAATAATTTAGTCCAGGAGAGTTCTACGTTGACACGGAAGAGGAACCATCAAGCCAAGATTCATAGCCATCAAGTCTCGCAAGGTTGTGTCACCAAGATGAATATTATTACTAAAACTGAATGAAACGGCTGCCACAGCTGATGAATACTCAAAACGTCAATTGAACAAATCGAACGTCGTATTGTTGATAAAAAAAGACTAACAAACGTGAGTAACAGCGGCAAATTTATCCTCTTATATGACAATGCTCAGCCACATTTTGCAGGAAGTGTGAGGGATACACTGTTCCATCTTAAATGGGAAATTTGCCGCACCCAGCGTACTCAGGAGACATAACGACTTCTGATTATCACTTATTCACATTGCAGCATGGCTTCACAGGCACAGCGTTTCAAAATGTTGAAAAAATTTTAAATCGATTATTATATCACCACCAAACTATCATCGTTCTGTTGACCGTGCATTGCCATATTGCCAGAGAAGATGGCAAAATATTTTGTTATAAATTTCATTGTTTTTCTCAATAAATATGTTTCTAAAGTGAGAATATGATCAAAATAAATGCAAGCACTACCTAATACATTTAGTTGCAATGTTTGCTTAAATTCCAATTGGCTCAGCAGTGTGTTTCAAAGTTTTTATGTTCTTAAATTTCACGTCAAAGGGTTTTAAGCAACTTTATTTAGTGATTTTGTCAAAAGAGAACTGCAGTATATTGTTAGTTATCCCGGAATAATCCTTTCTATTCTAGCAATTTTTACTAGTAAATAAGTTATGACGTTATGAAATGAGTAGGATTTAAAAATACAATTTTCTGTTTTCTTGAAAATTAAATTTTTGTTTAACGAAAATAAGTGGCGATTTATTGAATTGCTTGCAGAAAGGGTACTGTTGTTTTAAAATTATTTTAATATAAACAAAAGTCTTAAATCTAGACACCACACTTTTGATGAGAAAAAGGAGCTGTATTTTTTTTGGAATAACCAGAGTCGTATCACTTGTGCGATATTACATATAATATCGCTGTGTTATTTTTTTATTTTGAATTACTTAAGGAATAATGATATTACTCCGAAATCTACAACATACAGAGTATAGTATATGAGAATATATGTGACTGTTTTGTAACCAAAAGCACAATTTTTTATGGCAACGATGTAATATTAACATATATAGTATATTCAAAGAAGTTTTGAACACAAGTAATCTAAATTTGTGACGGCAAAACGTCGCAATGTTGAAGTATGTGACTTTGAGTTTTAAACTCTTTCCCAATCCACCTATGAGTTAGAGTTCTAAGCGCGTTTTGTGGTTGTATACCCTGGAGGCCTAATCCACCTAATTAACAATTGTATATCCAAGTAATATATTTTACTTTTATTAGGGAGCATATTTGCCTTTTGCGCTTAGTTCTTATGATTTATAAAGACATTTTGATATCACTGTATTTCTCCGTAGTTTATTCTGTTAACACCTGTATAAAACATTCTTGATAAAACTAGATTTAATTTATAGATAGATAGATTTATTAGATTAGAAGAGATTTATTTTCATTATCATCTTGTCATGAGTGACCCTTGGGTATATTGATCCCATTCTGAAATATCCATGCCTTGTTTCATTTTATATGCTTTTAGAAATTGTATAATTTTAAAGCCATATCCAGAAGTTTGACTAGACCTCTTAGATACTTTTCAGACAGTTTCCTCTAAAATAATTATATTAAATTATACTTTTATTCAAAAATTAGTCACTGTTTTTATACATTTCATATATTTAACCTCTGATAGAGCTAACATCAAGCTTTTTTTCGAAAGACGTTTTTTTCGGTGAATTCAAGATTATATTTTTTAATTTTTTGAGATATTTCAGTAACCGCGTCGATACTAACTCTGTATTCACTGTAGCCTCAACACACAGTATTTTCAATAAAAATTACAACAAATTAATATTTAACAGTAAAAATGCTTATCTCCTTAACGAATTTTACTGGCAAGAAGCCTTCATTTTCTCGTTCCTGTTCAAAGTAATTGATTAGAGACGCAATCTGTTCTGTCTGACTTCAGAATATTCATAGTAATATGAAATAAGCAGTGATTTGAAGTTTATCAAAACAATCAAAGCATTAAAACAACGTTTGCCGGTTTATAACCTCTTATCACTATTGTTTTGAAGAATTTTGCAGACGTTTGACAACCGGACGACTTTGGAAGGCTAGTTCAGTTACACGATCGAACTTCATTTGTTTATGAGACAGCATTTTGTCCCTTTTTAGCTAGAATAAAATGAGAAGGATATATTGTCTGATTTTAAAATGAATTTACAAATTGCGGCATGCAATATATTGATTATCTTGATGACGTATGTTCAGAACTTCTTTGGATAGACTGTACTTTAATGGTGAGGCAATATGAATATAAACGCTATCCAATATATTACAATTTGTTGTATGTTGTATGTTGGCAGCTTTGTTACCGTGCAAATAAAATGACGCCTACTAATTTCTTTAATGTTCAGATTACATTCCAAGACTTCTATTTAATATTTAAGTGAATTATTTACTTTGTTCTGTGATGGTTAAACCAAGCGATTGGTGAAATGTGTGATCTATCATATGTTTAACGCTGCTAAGCGACAATATCCAAGGTGGCTAGACAATATAAAACTAGTGTGACACAAGTCTCAGTACTGCAGGAGCTTCACAAAGTTATCATTCATGGAGGGATACTATTGAGAAACCTGTTATCACGGAAACCAATGCTAAGCTGCAAAAGCAGCAGTTTAACGATCATAAAATCTGAACATTTGATGATTTGAAGCATATGGTATGGTGCATTGAATTGTCTTTTACATTATTTGTTACAAATGATCAGGTTTATGCATGGAGAACTCCAGATGATACTGGAGGTCACACTGAAGAACTCACACATTATCTGCATCATTGGCCGGGTTACTGTGATTTAATATCTCGATATCCTCCACGATGTAACCCTTAGTATGGTTGGCATATTTCTGCCAAAAACTGCTATATTCTAAGATCATTATCCATATATATATATAGCCAAATAATTCACTATTAAATTAAGGAACAGCATGATATCATGAAACAATTTCCCTGACCAGCACAATCGCCAGACCTCAGCCTAATTGAACCGTTATGGTGAGTTTTAGAGCAGACGATGAGGGATAGATTTCCATCTCCAACACCACTGGAGCAATTGGCGCATGTATTGGTACGAAAACGGAACAATGCTGGTCAGATACTGCGAATTTATTCCGCAAATAATTGCACCTGTTTTAAAAACAAATAGTAGCTCAATACCTCTTTAATAAATAAACATTTTGTATATGTCAGATGTTCATGTTATTTTGTCCATCCTCTGTATGTAATATACTTTTTCATCAATAATATTTTCTTTATTATACAGTACAGTACAGTAACAGTACTACTTTGGATTAATCTGGTAATAAGTAAAACTTCTGCTAGAGATGTTTTATGGCTTATAATTTATTTTCTTCTAGTTCAACTTCGGAGCTGAAAAGATACATTTCAGGGACACCTAAAGTGTTGTTTTTCCGATGAGGTATTTCGATGTATCCGATGTTATATAGTATAAATTTCACCATCTATTAAAATTAATTCACAGTCTTACTATTGGTATTTGTTCTTAAACAGAAATATGGTTTTTAGTAATTAGCCTGCATTTTCTTAAAAACATTTCAGTTTTACTTTCAGATACTAGCATTTCAGTCCACGTTTAAAATCGCTGATCCATGAAAGAGTATGCACTTTAGATATAAGAACTGATTTCTAAGGAATCTAGATCCGGTTTATACGAGGCTTATATGATAAATTAATTCAATGGACATACATTTCTTCCTAAAAGCTCGTTTGTTGTATTGTCAATACTCGTGACTTTTAACTCGGAAGTAATTAGTTAGTTGGACTAAAATAGACGGAAATTTGGTGAGAGGAATATAATCTTGATTGGGCATATGCTGTATATTTCATATAATGGATATTATATAATCGATGTTATGTAAATATTCAGGAAGGTATTTCTGATTATAAACAATTCAGGTTTTAAGAATTTTATGAATAAAAATTCTAATGGAGGTCGGTAGCAACATACTGCAAAATGTTGTTAATATATAGATAGTATAGATCGTGAGTGCAAAATCGGACTAGGTAAGAAGTCTTCTAGATTTCTAAGTTGGTCACTCGACAGTTGGTAAGCTTAATGCCGAGGTCCGTGTTTCTGAAACCACGTGGTCCTGTCCATTAGGTCCTGTTCAGATAAACTTGAATTGGTAAAGAGGATGCTCTAAAATTGTATTAATCGTATGTAATTATGTATTGTAAATGTAAAATCGCTGGTTTATAGCATCTCATCTAAACAGAACTGATAAATGCAATGCAAGATTTTCATTATCAAGATTCATGGAGGTTCACCAGAAATATTAATATTACAGTAGCAGTAAATTTATTTAAAAAAGAAAGCTTTTTATACGACTTAAAATTATTTTAATAACTTATAACGTAATAGCTATTTCAATAGTTTCTAAAGTGGGTGAAATAATTCTATCATTTTAGATTATTTCTATCATTACATTAGCAGATTTATATCATAGAGTAATAGAGTAATAGTGAAACAACTCAATAGGGAACTTTGAAGGAAAGCTTTGCTTTGCCCGCCATCCAGATGGGCTTAAATCGGCCATTCAAGTAATTTGGTTGGTCAATTTAAATCTCTCTTATAAATACTAATGAATTAATAACTTATTTTCTAAACATTATAAACTTCTAATTCCACTGTTCTTTAAGTTAGGTACACTAAAAATGGCACTGGAAACAAATAAACAATAAAGGCGCTATAGGGATGAAGTGAACTAATTGGATTTCGTCGCGGCTCATAGCATTGCGATTAAAACAAGTAATAAGTTAAACGTAGCGACATCTACATGTTGGACGTCGCGAAATATTTCCCCAAGATTTCTCTTAAAGTAACAGGTTAATTATTTTTGAGTTGCAATAATGAAAAGCAGTTGCATTCAGAAGAAAAACACTGATAAGTTCCAATGAATATACATGCATTCGATGGAAATAAATATTGTATGAACTGAAGATTGAATTGTTTGTCCACCCAATTATATAATATAGATATTGCTGTTTTATATTTCACTGAATCCGAAGAATTTCAATTATAAAAAATAGTCATGTAGTTCTTGCTGAAATATCCTTTTAAATCACATGACGTGATGACTAAGATTTCTATCACTGATCCATTTCGTAATTACCAAATACTAAAAGAAAAAACCGACATTTATGTAGCAGGATCGAAATTGTCGTTTCCAAGTCACGTGCCTTGCCGCTCGTCCACTTTCATTCATTCACTGGAGGTTAAATCAAGATTTCGACAGCGTGTGGCAATCACACGGGGCGAGGGCTCAGAACAAGTTGTGCAGGATCTCGAAAATGGGTCAAGGCCACATAATGTTAACTTCTCCATTTCAAGGCGAATTTGCCAAAGTTCAATTGAGATGTTTTTGCGCGATATACGACTAGCGTTTCGTGGTTACTGCTACAGAGATTTACTGACAGCGAGTAATACTTTTATTTTGAACCAAATATTAACGGGATTATGTAATGCCGATATAAAAAATATTTCTCTATTTTTTATGACTGAAATAATTCTTTCTATACATTAGTTCCAGTTGGTTTAAGCACCTTAAATAACCCAGATGAAGATTAGTAAATATAGTCCTTATACATTCATTTTAAAGGATTCAGAACAGATGGTTTTACTGTGTATTAAATCGTATCGGGCACAGTTCTAACTAACATTGTAATTTGTAACTGAATTCATGCAGTTTCGTTCGCTGCAATCTTCTGACTTCCTGCGCGGTGTCCAGTATTGCTTCCACATTAGTATGATTTAGTAATCTTCTTTCGTGTCTTGAGGCGATATCTTGGATAACTTCGCAAATCCATTTGATTTCCGGGTCGTCGTGCAGTTTTTCGTTTCTTCGTACAGTTACGTAGTGTAGGCATTGGTAATTAATCGATGACTTTTGTTTTGCCAGCGTTGGATGACTAGTTAATCTGAATTTTTAGTGCAACCCCATATTTGCATCCCATAGATCCAAATTCTCTTTGATTTTAGATTAAGTTGAGAGTATCTACTATTCCGACTAACCAATATAGTTATTTTATTTTGGTTCTAGTGTGTTTTGCTTTTTGTCTAACATGATGAACGGCATTTCGTGTGAGACGCTAAATATACTTCCGAAAAGATACAACTCGAGCAGTTGACAATAGTTACGCGGTAACAATTTGGTCATCTTACAGAATAATCCTAAATAATCTTGTGAGACATCTAGAAATATTGCAGGGCAGTATTTATTTTCCTCAAACGCAATTTAAATAGCCGCAGTTACTCTGTGCATTTGATCGATTGTTCAGTGGTGATTTCCAAAACCAAACTGGAAAGCTGGTATTATTATAAAATGTTTAACACGTTTAAATATTAGTGTATCAAATAGTTTTGATATTGCAAGTAGCAGTGAAATAGGCCTAAGTCAGGTTGTTTGAGGATAATTATTTGTGCCACCTTAAAATATTCCGGAACATGCTTCAGTCTTAAACAGGCATTAAATATATATATCAACATGATGATTGTTTGCAGTTCTTTCAATAAATCTGATGAAATGTCATCTATTCCAAGTGCCATTTTAGGATTGAGGTTATCAATTTCAGTGGCAACTTCCAATGAAGAAATTAGATTTAGATCTATATTAGGTCTCCACCAATAATAAACCTTGGGCCTAATTTTGAAAATATATCTTCATATAGTTGTTGTGTCATTTTATGTCTTGGTGAACAGTATATAGCGCCAATATTTATTTCAGCCTTGTTTTTTTCGATAATAACTATCGTAGCTTGTATTTCTTCATTTTTAATCTCTCCTTGTTCGAAATGTTGTATATTTTGTTTAATTATTAAATCTGTTCCGCCTCGAGGCCGTTCGATGGGATGTGATGACCAGTAAACATCATAACCCCATATTTTAATATAGTTTTTTTTTAAGAAAAGTGTGTTTTGAGAGATATGAGAGCTATATGTATGTTATTTGTTTTCAAGAATAATTCTAGTTTCCGGACTCTTTGATTTAGTTTACGTTCCATGTTATAATTCTTAAGAATGAATTACTCATTTTTGTTTTTCTTTAACTTGTTTTGGTTAGTTTTCTCCGAAACGGATTTCTCAAATTCGTATTTATTTGTTTATCATTTGGTATTTTGGTGGCGTTTATATTTTTACCGATGTTTGTGACAAACTTTATCAAACTGCTTTAAGCGATGTTCCACTGTAATTGTCTTTGGCTGGAGTTCCTTTTTTATATATACTGCGCATTCTTTATAATTGACAAGATGTCCTTTTTCTCTGTATAATATGCTATTGCGTTGTTTTCTGCACTGAGTTGTGTGATATTTACCAGCACATTTCACAGACCTTGGTTCCCTACTGCAGAAAATTTTAGTATGTCCAAGCTGTTGACAGTTTGTGCATTGTAGTATATTTTCTTCGGAGATTCCACTTTTATCCTACAGTCTACTAAAAAAATTATATCATGCCTACGTAAAACAACGGAAAAGTATTAATTTGTTTTTCACCATTCACATTAGTTGTCTTTTTCGCTAAAGGGACGGTCGCCACTTCGTGCCCGTAAGTCTCTAATTCCGATTTAATATCGTCTTGATTTGTTGTGGACGGTAATCCTCTAATTACGACTCGAGTTGTTGAATGAATTTTTTTTTTCATCTCAATGAGAAGATATGCAATCATACTATGTATAAACACCTATAGTCTATGCAACGTTTTTTTAGTAATCCGTAATAGATATTTGTGACGCCGAAACATTGTGGTTGTTGAATGTTGAATTTGAATGAGAGTTGAATTGAATGTTGCCGCATCAACTCTGAGTTTTAGTTCAGTTTGGCTTGGACATACAAAAAAATTTTAATCTAAATAAAATTGAACAAAAATGTTATCAAATATAATTTAATTTAACATTATAGTATATCTAAAAACTACAGTTAATTATACAACCATAATAATTTATAGCTAAGAGTTAAAACCTCTTATCACTATTGCTTTCAAGAATTTTGCGTACGTTTGACAGCTGGTCGCCCTCCGATTGTCAAATGTACGCTAAATTATTCGAAATATTAGTTATAATTACTACAAGTTATAAACCGGCAAACATTATTTTAGCCCTTTGATTAGTAATAAATGTTAAGTCGCTCCGTAACATATCATATTATTTTGTTTGAAAATGCCGAAAACAATAGATATTCAGGGTCACAAAATGATTGTGGCTTGTTTCGAAATGGAACGAGATAATGGAGGCCTATTTTTGCCGGTAAATTCCGTTAGGGGGAATTATTGATGATAATATAAGTCCCTACAATTTAATTGAAAATATTTTTTAGCTTATTGCTGCCGCGCTAAATATTAGTGTGGCTACTGTGAATAACATTGCTTACAAAATGAAGAATAATATGAAGAAAACCTGTCTAAATATAAAGTGGGTAACGAATTTTGACCATCTTGATATTGGCTCTATTCGAGACCAAATACACGAAATGCATAAGAACAGTAAGTACAATTATTTTAGAGAAAATTGTCTGTTTGGAAAGTATACATCAAAAAAATTAGGGACATGCAGCTCTTTGAGGGATATAAGACATCCTTTCATACACTCTTACAGGGTATAGAGTTTAAATTTTGTAAAGATAATACTCGGAGAGGTTTAATAGAACTTCCAGACATGACCTTAAAAGGAATTCAGTTGTACCAAAGAAGATTGAATTTGTGTATCTTGATGAAACTTGAATATTCCAAAATGGTTCATTGTGGCACTCTTGGCAAGACAGTAACAAAAAAGTGTAAAGGCAACAAAAATTGATGGAAAAAGGTAAAAGTTACAGTAGAACTCGACTAGGTTTTCATATATATTTAGTTGGTCATTATATTTATTAATAATTAATTGCAGATATATTGCTGGTCGAGAAGAATACTCCATCAAAAACTGTTTGTATATGTGGAAATAAGCATTATCAACCCTAACACCTTCGGTTTGGATGAACTAGATAAGACATACAGAGGAAGTAATTGATAAATGGTGGAATCATGAACATGTTTTAGACAGATTAGAAATTAACAGTTCAGTAATTGAATTGGACAGTGAGTCGGAAAGTGAAAGTGACTAAAGGAAACTTTCAGGATATTTGATAATGTCCTGCAATGCTAGAAATTCCTGAGACAGAGTGATGAGAGTGGAAACAAATAAATGTATGCTCATAATTAATTGAATATGACTGTAGAAAATGGTATTGTAGGGCGTGAAAGATCTGTGTGCACAGATATGATTATAGTTGTTCAAAATTAAATATGAGCATTAGGTTAGAACATATGATTAGAGAATGAATACTAACTGTTTTGTAGATATGGTAAATGCATTAGACAGATTTCAGTGATTAATTTTATGAAGAATGGTGTACACGTGTAGTAGCAGAAAAATAAAATATACAGTGATACCAAGATGACTTGACACCACCATCGAAGGAAACAAGAACTAAACGTAAAAAGGTAAATAATCTCTCGAATGAAAGTAAAATACGTTTCTCAGATGTACAATTGTTAATTTTGTGGATTAATTAGGCCTACAGGGCTGTGGTGTTATCCCCATATAAGGAGGATAACATAAAAAAACGCGCCTAGAAACTCTACCTCATGGATGGTGTAGAAATGTGTTCAATGTAAACAAAACAAATCAAACCTATAGACAATTATATCTGTGCTCTTATTCTCTTAATATTATATCACTTTCAGTATTACCAATTCATCAGTGAGTATTTTAGAGTAGTTAAAAAATATTTAAAAAAATATAACAAAAAATTAATATACATATTTAATCGAATAGAATTTATTTTAACACATTAGAGCACAAACTATTTTGTCACGTAATTAATCAAGAACGTAATCGCTAATTTGCTACAAGATCAGACCTGCCGATAAAATTGTCTGGTATTAAGACTTTGACCATTTCATAATCGAAAATATTTTGTTTAGATTGAAAATAGCACGTAAATGGGCACATAATGTCTAATCTATGAGGACAACTAGGCCAATCGAAATTATACTTGCATGATAGGGTTGCCTACATGACAAAGATTTTTCGGTGAAAGTACCCGTTCTGGTATTAACTGTGCTTCTTACAACACTCGGGGTCCTTCTCCGGTTCAAACGAACAAAGAGTTGCGTATACTTTGGCTATAAACTGCTCTTTTAATTATTTTAATTGGTGTACTTGCGTATTTCATTGAGTTCGTAGTAATAGAGAAATACAACTGTAAAAAAACTAGTGTAATAATGACGAATACGTTTGATGGAATTATAATTGGCCACAGAGGTGTGTATATATAAATACAATTTTCAAATGTGATTGCTTGTTATTTTCTTTTACAATTTGGCGAATGCAAATAAGGCAGTTTTAATGTGGTATGACTTATATTCTAGAAGAAAGAGATGCACATTATTATGATGAAGGAAACAAGAGTTATTAACTCATCACTCCAGCCTATTAAGATCACTAGATAACGCAATGTTTACTTTTAGCGATTTTTGTAACTCTTTAACCTTTTTGTTAAAGTATTTGCTTTTGGATAATATAACAGTTAGTTTTCAATTAATTTGAAAGAGAAGGTGGAATTGTCTAGAATGTCGAAGAAATTGTTTAATTATTTAAAATTTACCAAACTGTCGTATCAAATAAAAGTTAATCAAAATGTTTTTTTGCCAAACTATGGCTGTTCAAAAAAACCAGTAATTTTTTTAGCATTTTTGGAAAATAGTAAAAATTCAAATTTTAGGGATTCAAAACAAACCCATTTTCTTATAATATGTAGGTGTTGATAATTCAATATTAATAACAATGATGAATGCAGATGTTTCTTTGAACACAGAACGTTGTATTAAATATATGAACATTATCGTGTTTACAGCCATATTGTAGATTGCAGATGATAAGACCTTCAGATAATAGTCGAAATTATAACGACCCTCCTAAACGTATATGTGTCTTGTGCATATTTGTATTTATATGCAAATTAAATGCCTTTATCTTCCTTAACAATGAAGCGAAATATATATATATATAGAATTATGTAAGACATAGATAAGTGAATATTTAATTAAGTTATAATATTATAATTTAATTATATTCTTCAAAATGAATTGTGTTACTTAAAAATAAGTATTTAAAGTAAGTATTTCTGAACCAGGTAGAATAAAGGTTACTAGAAATAATAAATTAACAATAGTTAGAAAAAAATAAAAATAAAATGTTGGCATTAATAAACTAATACTGGGATAACATCATTTGCTGAAGATTTACCTTTTCTATTTAGTTGAAAAATGCTGCTATAGCAGTGGAAAATTTATATTAAGTATAAGCTTATCCATAAAAATCTATAAGTACAATTGACATATATTGAAACTGAAAGTTAATTTCAATACAGTTGTCATGGAAATTTAACCTTAATTCGAACAAAGTCATCATGCAAGCCAAAACATTTGCAGCTGACACGAGCGATTTTTAAATTAGTAGCTTGGATTAGCTGAGCAGCATTTGCATTTTTATTCAAATATTTAAAAATACACAATACTAATCATGTGGAGCAAAATAATGGCTCTCGATAGAAGGATATATTTTGTCTCATACATACATACAAGTTTTTGATTAAAACTTTGAGATTTTCACTTCAACTTGGATCTCCGAGTATTTCGCCGTCTTCGCATATGAAATTAATCTAGAGCCAATCCAAGTACAATAAAGCACAATCAAGAACAATGTTGATCTGCCTTGTAATATAAGGGCTGAGGCTTAATTTTTATAAACATTTCAAAACTTTCTTATTATATTATTATTTCTTTCATTAAGTACTAGTTTTTAGAAAAGCAAATCCATGTTCAACAAATTGATATTGTATATCAATCTGAAGTTAGTGTATATCAGTCTTATGTGTAAGGTCTTATGGATTATTCTTAGATTTATATCTGTAGGATTGTGTAATAAAATCCACTGTCAATATAAAATAAATGTATCAAAAAATTCCCTCGGTGAATTTTTTATCGTAGAAACGAAGGCATAAAAGCACTTAAATGTTCTATTGTTTGCGGAGAAATTAAATTGTTTGCAGAAAATATGAAGTGAGTTTATGTTAACATAAGAATTAACTGAAGAATAAATTATTAATTAATTAACATAAGAAAGTATTGCAATTACTTGACAATAGTGGACTTGCTCGGAGGTGAAGAGACAAAATCCTATGAGCTATTATAGTTAAATACTATAAATATACTATGTGTCAAAAAGTGTCGAGTTTTAAAGATACATAAAGTGCGTTCGCTAAAATCACTTTAAGTTAGGGAGTGAAACTAGAGAGTGAAAACTAGTTGTAACATAGAGGACAAAATAATATGAATACAAAATATTTTATTTATTAATAAGGTACTGAGCAACTATTTGCTTTTAAACCAGCTGCAAATATTCGCGGAATAGATTCTGGATATTTTAAAGGAATGTTGTCTCATTATTGTGTCAAAACATCCGCCATTTTCTTCATTGATATTGGAGATTGAAATCTACTCCTCATTATCTGCTCAAGAACGCCCCATAACGGTTCAATTATGTTGAAGTCTGGGGATCGTGCTGGTGAGAATAGATGTCTGATGATATATTGATGTTCCTCAAACCAAGTCTTAACTTTTAGAATCATTTTGGAATATGGTCGTATTCACATTACAACAGAACCTCCCCATTCTTGGCTATAGGAGGCAGGCAGTCCAAATCATAGGCTTCTTTTTCTTCTTCTCTTCACATACAACCAGCCCTTTGTAGGATTCAGGTGTCCAGGCTTTATGATCTTTGCACTACTTATTTGTCAGATTAACGCTGCTTTCCGTTATGAAGGTTGTTAAAATCGTAGCTCTTCCATGTATCTTAGCTTTATATATCACACGCCATACCATTTTTATCGAAACAGTATTACTCTTGTGAGTGTTGAGTTCTGCTGTCACAAATGTTGCAGTAGTTTTATGTTGCCTGGCCACAATCCTGCTTAATGTTCATCGGTCGCTGTCGGTTAACTTTGACATCCATACACTATACTTCTCTGCCGATGATGTTTTACCATGTTTTGTTTATGCTAGTTGTTTTCATCACAAATGCTGTCGCTAACCAAGCACTAACGATTTATACTCTTTAGAGGTCTGAGAGATCACACATTTTCACAATACAAAGTCACTAATATATCAATGTCTAGACAACTAGTTACAGATTACAATCTCACAACCGATTTTATTTTTTTCAATTTATCGATAAATAATTACCAAATGAAAAAATTGGAGGTTATTAAACCGCAGTTTTATTTTAAAAAGTAACATATATGAAATATTATAAGCGAGGTGAATAAAAATATATACTAATAATAGAGTTATATTTATGCAATATGATATGCTACTATCTCCCATATATATGCCTTTTTTTTCTTAATCTTGACACACAACATGATTTTATCAAACATCGAAGACTTTGAAACAAAAACATTCTAACAGTTCGAGCTCCGACGTTTCCTCTGTCGAGGTCAGACACAATCACGTGGAATACTTTCGCTTTCTTCGAGTTGTTCATTTTTTTCAAAATAGTCTTAGGCGAATCAAAAGAACAGATAAAATCGTACATTCCGAACATCATTAGTACACATTGCATAATCTGAGTTATTAGGTGGATCAATAGCTGTTCGTTTACTAGCCCAGAATGATAAATAATGTTTAATATGAGTTAGTAAGATCAAATAAATGAAATTGTAAGAAATTATCCACACATTTAAATTAGTTAAATACATTAACATAAATGCTTAAAAATGACATAGCCATCCAAAACCAAGTGAATATTTAAATGGAATCTATGAGATATAAGACATATTATAATAACAGATGTTTGTTATTAACAAAAATGATTGATCAAATATTTGGTGAAAGTTAAAATATTTTTCTTTCAGTGATAGTTGCTCATGAGTTATTATGATCGCTGCTATTTCTTCTTTATAATGCGAATAAGGTAATATCGGGTATTATTAATGATATATTTATAATCCTCTTAATATGTTATTATTTCAATAGAGATGTTAAATAATGTCAACTTTTATTTCAGATTTATTTTAATTTTCTCAAAATGTCTTTATAATATTCTCGTATTGTTTGGAGATCATAAATAATTGGTTGAAGCAAAAATTATTTTGCGTTTACTCATGTATTTGTCACTTTTATGGCAAAAATCATAATTGACTATTGCCGGCTTAGTTGGCGCAGTGGTGGCGGATTCGAATCCTTCTGAGGCACGGTCGGAAATTTATGTTTGTGATTGTTTAACATTTGTGACGTAGGCGTGTTGTCGATAATCTTAATATTGAGGACCGTCGTTCGGAGCCTACGTTGAACAGTAGGTCCAATCCAGATAAACTCTCTAAAGTTTTAAGTTTTATGTGGGAGAATCTAAACCAAGCGATTTTCATAAACCTCTTTCTTCGTTCTTCTCACATCATTTTACTATTAATATTAATTTGTGCAATGAAATATATCTTGGCTAAGTATACATAATTGAAATTGTTTCCTAATGGAGGATGTGTTACCAGTTGGACCACGGGAAACCGGGAAATTATAAGTTAACTTGATATACGTTATGTTGTTATACATCTCACATAATGTTTCATAGTTCTTCAAATTAATATAGATTTTTGTTATTGCATCACATATAGATGCGTTAATTCCAATCAAAATTTGAGAAATAAACTATGTTGAAAGAAACTTTTATTAACAATTTTTTTCTGAAAAACTACTGAATATATTGACATGGCATTTTAACAGAGCAGTACACAGAGCTGGGTACAATGCTTGATTTGCTCTAATTTAAATATCATTTACAAAGTGTTATCTAGCATGTATTTAAAATATGAAAAACAAAATATATTTAAGTCGTGTATTTGTAATTAAAATACATTATTTTAAATATTTTTATTTCAAATATTGTCCCTTTAGGCCAACACGCATTCACCAACAAGTTCAAAGGTTGGCAACGCCGGTGGATTGGTACCATGCAGTTCCGGGCTCTTTTCTTTTCTCCCTCCCTTGTAACAGTACCACTTCCACGGCGCTACCGTACTTCCTCTACCTAACCTAATATCCTGTCAATTCTCCCGTCGACCACATGTATCAATCATAAGTTAAAATAAACAAGTTTGATTCAACCAATGTTTTTAGTTCTCGTGCAAATTCCTTTCAAAAATAGTAAACAATCGCAGCGGCAGCCACAGATTTCGACCGACTGACCGACCCGACGAACATGTCTACAATATAAAATACAATTTACACAATACTCTCATGTGCTAAGGTTATGTAAACAGAATAAAAATAATCCAGCCCAGTCTATTGATCAGTAAAAGAAGAATTTTCTTTCATGAAGACTAGATTTCAGACTAGACTAGACTCTA
Organism: Rhynchophorus ferrugineus; assembly: GCF_030347505.1. Lineage (NCBI taxonomy): Eukaryota > Metazoa > Arthropoda > Insecta > Coleoptera > Curculionidae > Rhynchophorus > Rhynchophorus ferrugineus. The sequence goes on along the minus strand of NW_027472581.1, from coordinate 51,843,493 downwards.
TCAGAAAAAGAGCCCCGTTGTTGGAGAATGAATAGAACCTGTTAAAGAAAAGAATCTTTCTATAGGCACCGATGAGCATAAACTTGTGTTGTATAATCGTAAGCTTTTTTTTTATTGCGCAGAAGCTTACTAACTCCATTTTAAATCATTGTCCCTGTTTGCAAAAACAACAAAATAAATATTAATATAAATTGCCAAGTTGTGTATGCTTTGTGCCTATTCTGTTGTAATATTTCTTGAAGCTAAGCATTTTGCATGAGATCGCTATTGAGAGTTATTTTTCATGTTGGAAGTTGTTCAAACCACCACCGAGTGCAGACGTACCTTTCAGAACGCTCTGTTCAAAAAAACATCTGAGTTACTATTGGTGTCATAAAAGTGTCGGCCATAAAAAGTGAAAACCTAGTTTCAACCATTATGGTATATTATTATCAATAGAATAAACCGCTCTTCGAAACAGCGATCAACTGCTAATAACTGAAACCCCTCAAATGCCAGAATGTAACATCGTCCGGAAGAGCAAGTCGCCCGGAAACAAACGAAAATCAGCTATTATTGATATCAAAAACCCATCCAACAATTACAGTGCCCTGACAGAAGAGACCAAAGAAATACAGAACAACAAAGAAAATCAACTAAAAACAATTCTCAGACCACCCCCAGTAACAATATATAAGGTAGGTGTTATTAAACATCTGCATGATTTGCTCAAGACAATATCAAATAATTATAAAATAAGAACAATCGGATTTCAAATAATGAAGATTCAAATGTTTGGCCCTGAACATTTCAAAGTGTTAATCAGATAAAAGGACTAAATAGAAATATGTAATACACTTTTCATACCACAGATTCAAACAGAATTAAAACAGCCCTAGCTGAACAAGGCCACGAAGTTGTAAGTATACACAATATTATTATTAGCCACTGCCAATGATATATATTTATTTGAAACCATAGGGAAATAATAAAGATGTTTACGACATTAAATATTTGACCCACAATGTCATTAAATGTGGACCACCATACACAAAAAGAACAATCCCACAATGCACCAGATGCCAAGCATATATTGTACGTGCAAAACACGTGACAATAAAGTAAAATGCGCCAACTGTAACGGTGACCATCTAGCAAATTATAGGGGATGCCTAGTCCATAAAGCATTGCAACAAACATTTTATCAAGCACTGAGAGAAAAAAGAAACTTACAGTGACCAACACAGCCCATATCAATTACAATATCCTCATATATCATACGGACACGCACTAACCAACAGTTAGACCCAATCTAATACGCATACAACGGCCATCATCACTGAACCTCTAAGTACTATTAGTAAATTAGAGGAACTGATGGGTAAACTTATGGAACAATTGAGTACAATGATGAATTTACTCACCGTCGTCGTTATCAAGCTAGCCTAATGATTGATAGCAATTACACCAAATACAAAATAGCCGTCTGGAATGCTAATGGACTCCAGCAACATACCAGGGAGCTTAAAATGTTCTTATGTACTTATATGAAGAAAACCATTGAAGAAGTGTACGGGCCATTAACTATGAGTACTATGTAGATGTCCATCTAAATACAACAAACAACATGTCAGAACAATACCACCGTTTCTTTAACACGCTGCGTAATAGATTCATTGCCGTAGGAGACTACAATGCAAAACATGTAATGTAGGGTTCTGGATTAATAACACCAAAAGACAGAGAATTGGTTAAAGCAATGAAGACACATAATTTACAGCATATCACTACTGGTGAGTTAACATATTGGCCATCATAAATAAAATTCCCTATGCCATAAACTTTTATGTTACAAAAAATTGACACCTAAACGTGCAAAGCTGAATCATGTTTTGATCTATCATCTGATCACTTACCACTTATTATAAGAGTCAACTCAAATATTATCAATAAAACAAAACCAACTTCTTCTTTTTCTTCTTTTAACACCAAAACTTACTGGCCATTATTTAGAGTGAAACTATATACTTTAACATCCCTACATTTATCTTTCAAACAGAAGAGATATCAGCAACAAATATAACAAAAACTATACAAGAGACCGCATGGTACGCAACATCTATAGCACGACATATCAAAAGATTAATTATATGTCATCTACAATTAAACAAAAAATTGCTGAAAAGAGAAAACTACGAAAAACTTGGCAACAAATTAAAAAAGAAGAAAACAAGAGAAAATTCAACAAGGCAACAAGAAAATAGTAAATAATATCAAGGAATTCAAAACTATTTAGAAAACTTAACGCCAACTGCAACGGAATATTCTCTCTGGAAAGTAACAAAAAAGATTAAAAGACCCCAACAACATAATCCACCCATTAAAATTGACAACAATACCTGGGCTAGGAATGATAAATATAAAGCGGAAGTTTTCTCTAAACACTCAAAAACAGTATTTAAGCCGTCTGAAATATTGGCAACAGAATAATATAACAAAGTTAGCTTTCTTAACACTCCGTTTCAAATGGATCTGCCACATGAAAAATTTGCTGTTAAGAAAGTAAAACAAACAATTGTTAAGGAAATTAATGCTAAATAAGCCCCTGGTTTTGACTTAATTACTGGAAGAATCTTAAAAGAGCTGTCAGAAAAGTGCATCAGGTTAATAACATTCATATTTAATGCCATGCTAAGACTTAATTACTTTCCTAGGACTTGGAAAGTGGCTCATATTATTAAGATTCTTAAATCTGAGAAAAAATCAGAAGACGTCTCGTCTTATCGTCCTGTAAGCCTGTTACCTGTGATCTCTAAACTATTCGAAAAATTATACATTAAGAGACTCAAAATAATTGCAGAGGAGAGAATGATTATTCTAGACCATCAATTTGGCTTCCGTAATAAACACGGAACAATAGAACAAATACATAGATTAGTCAATCAAATTAACAAAATTTAAACGATAAAAAATATTGCTTCGCTGCATTTCTGGATATATCTCAAGCCTTCGACAAGGTGTGGCTCACTGGACTGCAAAGTTATTTTGATACATTTTTTTACTATCGTAAAAAGACTGACGCCATAATAATTTTAAATATTCTGGGAGTTGATACTTAAAATCAGTGATTTATTTGCCAAACATATATAGATTTTGTAAATTTTATTATTCACTTAATTGTCAAAGTGACCTATTAATCGAACTATTAATAATTTTTAAATATTCAACTTCTTTTAATGATGTATGGAATATCTGTATAATTTTATTTCAAGTAAATTACCACGAAATTAATTCTTTCAAATTACGTTTAATGTTAACTGATAAGTCAGATTATTAATAAAATAAATCTTCTTTCTTTTAATAAGTAGCCTTATTTCATATAAATAAATTACCCATAAATGAATATCAAAAGATTTCGAGCAGTACATTTTAGGTTTTACATGATACGTTTTGGTTTTAAAATTTAGAAACCAAATGTATGCGTTCGTGTATTGGAGTATGTAACAAGATCGGTATGTTTATGTAATCTAAAATATCTAAATTTACATAGAGGTTTAAGTGAAATTATAGTAATTTCGTTCGAATTTTCCACCACCTCGCTTTTATTTCAGTGTAGTTAGTTGTATAATTGTACGCTGATAAAATAAAATAAGCACTGATAGATGTTATGCAATAGAAACTTTTACATAGACCGAATATAATAGTTCACATAGAAAGTAAGCCAGGAAAAAATATTTTCTCAAAGCTACGATTTCATCATTTTCTATAATCTTTGAATAATCATCACGAATTATTGGTATAATAATAAAATGTTTTACAGTACATAAAATTGCAAGATTTTAAAACTAATTTAAGTTCTAAAATTAATGTTACAGGTATTTATTAATTTAATTAATTAATTATTATTAATTTTAATATGCATAAACTTGATCATTTGATAGGTTTATGAAGTTTTTCAAAATTATTTTTGTCATAGAGTTGTCACAACAGTACTCTTTTCCCATTGGCGAATTTTGTAAATTTTGTCAGTTAATTTAACTACATTTTAGAAATAAAATCATTGCTTGCAAATGGAATTTTAAGTACCGCGTCACCAGAATTGTTGCAGAAGTATGGATTTTTGCATTTTTGCATATGAACGGCATGATATATAAAAACTCGGAATATAGTAATCCCTCGTTACACGCGATCCTACGAAACACGGTTTCGCTTATCCGCGGTTACCCTTTTCAGATTTAAGGTAGCTAAGGACTGATTAACTCTTGTTTTTTTGTAACGCCGCGGGTGATTTTATGGTGAACCCAATGCTTGTTTACCCTTTTGGTCTTTGAAAAATTAAAGCAAGGACTGTCTGCCTGTGTTTTGGGAAGCAAATCCTAATGTTTGGGTTACGATGACGCCATTTGCCGACTAGTCTACTAATTGTATTGTACCTAGTGTTAAACAGTATTTGGCCTCAAAGTCAATATTATTCAAGGTACTTCTGTTTATTGTCAATTCGCCCGGACATTCGGAGACCTCAAACATTATCGACCACAATGTGAAAATACAATTTACCTCTCATGATACTTCTTAAGAACCATTTGAAAAATCAACTACGTGTTTAGCTTTAAACAAAATAAATAAGATTTTGTCATTTGCTCATGAACTGCAGGCTTTTTCGTTTTGGACATGGATCCAACAGACATTTAGAAAATAATGAAATAGCCAACAATCCTTTAATTTTTTTAAAATAAACTTTATTTTATTTGTATTTTCTAAGAACATATAACTTTATGACTTGCGTACTATAGTTGTTTTTTTGTTATGTTTTTATCAGCAACTAAAATATAAATAAAAACACATTTTGTATTTACATATACATAGATTTTTTTATTAAAGAAAATGCAAATAAATTCAACTATTAATGTAACGAAATTACATGATTTTCTCCTCTTAATATTTACATGTATGGATCCCTCGCCAACCCCGGTTGCACCAATCGCTGTCATCTTATCGGAACGTAACCCCCGCGTATAACGAGGGATTACTGTATGAAATATTTGCCACTCTATTATCATTTTCAATTAAAGATAACTTCGGAGAAAATAAATTAAATTACAAGAGAAATACTTGCTGATCCATAAGTGTTTTACGAAAAAAAAAATTTAAGTATATAAATATGTTGTCATTGATGACGATTCCAACATCATATTCATAAAACATAGTGTAACTAGTAATGATATATATATATATATATATATATATATATATATATATATATATATATATATACATATATATACATATATATATATATATATATATATATATATATATATATATATATATATATATATATATATATATATATATATATATATATATATATATATATATATACATATATATACATATATATATATATATATATATATATATATATATATATATATATATATATATATATATATATATATATATTCTACTTTGATATACAAACCGGTTAAAAAGTTGCAGAATGCGCCTTCTGACTACCACGAATCTAAAAACACATCAAAGCTGATTACATACAACAATTAAGGTGCCATTGAGTGTTTTCCTTGATTACTAAACTGTTATCGAACAGTTGTAGGACTTCGCTGTTTTTGTGATCACGCAATCTCTCTTCATGTTTTTCGCGGAGTTGTCGTTCGACCTTCGTAGAGTAAAGACGTGTTTGGAGCGACGGTCAGTGTAATAAATTTGAAAGTGTACTACCTGTGCCACAAATGCGATTTTAAAAAATAAGTAAAAACCGTGACGACAATAACAGTGTTAAAACTGCGCGTTAAATGTTTAGTGAAAATGTGTTTAAAACGATGGTCACTGCAATAAAGTAACAAAGGTAAAATTTTGGGGGCTGTTAAGGGTCGGAGGTGCATCATCTGTACCACAAATGCGGCGTTATAACGGTTCTGAAACAAATACCGGTACTGAAATTTTTGTAAAAACGTGAATTAAACTATTCATTAAATAAAAATGATTGATAGAGAGAACCAGAGACTAAATGAGATGGAAACACAATCCTCAACGTCAGGTGAAGCTCATCTGGCACAACAGAATCAAATCTTTTGTCAAGAAAACCATAAGAGAACGCAAAATGAGCAAGCTCTCTATAATGCGTATATTAACGAAAAAACAGCCCGACGGAATCTGGAAATTGCACTAACAAATATGCAAAAACAATTAGATGCACTACAACTCCTAATAAAAAACCAAAACACATACAATCCAACTAGCATTCCCGTAGTGAACCAGTGCACTGAAAACAAATTGCCTGTAAACTATGAAACAGACGAGGAAGAATTGCAAAAAGAAGTAGGCTGGATAACAGTTAAAAGAAATAAGAAACGAAAAGCAAACTATACACCTGAAGCTTCACCACAACAACCAAAAACCATTAAAGCACAAGAATTGAATAAAGAAATAAAAGTGCCGAGACCACCTCCAATTATAGTAAGTAATGTCACAGACTTTGACTTGCTATATGAAACAATGAAAACAAATAATATACTATTTAGAGCAACAACATTAAACAATGGACAAATCAAATTAAACGCCGAATGTCGTAAAACTTTTACGAAAATTGCTGAGTGCTTGGAATTCCTAAAATTACAATGGCACTCGTATGAAGATAAGCAAACCAGAGACATTAAAGTAATGGCAAGAGGGCTTCCACCGACAGCTAAAACTACTAAAATAGTGGAAGAGTTAATAAAAAATGGACTTAAATGTACTGACGTCACAAATATCCTGAAAAAAGAACGAAATAAAAATAACAATGGAGAAATAGTTGTCCAGAAGAAGCCTTTACCACTGTTTATGTTATCATTCCAACATAACACGGACATAAAAGCAATTTATGAAATTAAACAAATTCTAGGAGTCGAAGTAAAAATAGAACCTCTTAGAAAGGCAAATCTTGTGCCACAGTGCAAGAGATGCCAATTACATGGACACACACAAAAATTCTGTAAAAGGGAACCAAGGTGTGTAAAATGCTCAGGAAAACACATCACGGGAGAATGCAAAAAACCCAAAGGAACAAAAGCGAAATGTGCGAATTGCAATGAAGCGCATCCAGCAAGCTACAGAGGATGCGTAGTTGCGAAAACATTCCAAGAGAGAAGAAATAAAATCAGTCAGGCTAAAGAGCAAAAAACAGTGACTCAAAATAAACAACCAAAAATGTACAACGAAGTCAACGATGAAATGACCTATGCTCAAAGCATAAACCAAACCGCTCAAAAAGAAACAAAAAAAGAAGACGTTACAACCAACGAACTGCTATTGAAACTTATAGCAAAGCTGGACAACCAGGAAAAGATTATTGAATCGTTTTCTGAAAGATTACTTAAACTCGAAAACAATAGGGCGGTGGCCTCAAGAACTAAAAATGGCAAGTAAAGACATCCGCATCGCAATTTGGAATGCTAATGGGATTCAGAAACATCACGCTGACCTACAAGTATTCCTAGAATTGCAAAAAATAGATATTTGCTTAATATCTGAAACCCATTTGACAAAGGAATCCTTTATTAAATTTAGAGGATATCACTTTTACCACACCATTCATCCAGCTAACACAGCAAGAGGAGGAAGTGCAATAATAATAAAAAATAATATATGCCATCATCAAGAACCCGGACTCAGTTTAGCAGAAAATCAGGTAACGGCAGTAACTGTTATATCTAGCAAATACAGGGTTACATTAACTTCCATATATAGCCCTCCAAGATACAACCAAAAAAAAGAAAATTACTTGAATGTTCTAAACAACCTAGGAGAAAAATTTATAATCGGTGGTGATTTCAATGCTAAAAATACAAGATGGGGATCTAGAATGACGACAACTAAAGGTAATGAATTACATAAAGCAGCTGCTGAGCTAGGGTGCAGTTACATGTCGACAGGAAAACCAACTTATTGGCCTACCGATCCAGAGAAAACTCCAGACCTGTTAGACTTCTTTATAGCTAGAAACATAACCACTAACTACATGGAAGTTGAAGAAAATTTTGACTTAAGTTCAGATCACACACCTGTGATTTTGACGCTGAGTGAAAACATTATAAGAAAACAACAAAATCCAACATTAACCAACAAGAGGACAGACTGGGAAGGATTTGTTGAAGAAATAAACAATCGAATTCAACTAAATGTTCCCCTTAAGACAGAAGACCAATTAAATTATGAAACCGAAAAACTCGTTGCAGACATCCAACAGGCTGCTTGGAATAACACTCCAGAAATTAAAACTTCAACCAAAGGAATAAATTACCCGAAAGAAATCAAGGAAATGGTAGCTGAAAAACGAAAACTACGGAAAAAATGGCAGCAAAATAGAACACCTGAAAATAAGAATATCTTAAACAACATAACACAAAGGTTGAAGAGGGAAATTTTGGAAATTAAAAACAATTCCATAAATAACTATCTACGAAATTTAACAGACGACAAGAACACAGACTATTCGCTCTGGAAAGCCACTAAATACCTAAAACGATCCTGTCTACATAGTCCTCCGATAAGAAACATGCATGGAAGTTGGGCACGCAGCAACCTGGAGAAAGCAGAAGCATTCGCTGACCATTTAGAGAAAACTTTCAAACCAAACGAAAGTGAAATTGAACATACTTTACCGGACATAGACGGCGAAAATTCGACAATTCAATTAACAACTCCGAAAGAAGTCACTAACGTTATTAAAACAAACATCAAGCCAAATAAATCACCAGGCTATGATTTAATAACAGGGCAATTGCTGCACAATCTGCCAAGAAAGGGTATTATAAAGCTCACTAACTTAATCAATGCAGCATTTCGACTGAAATATGTCCCAGACGTTTGGAAAATGGCTGAAATAATAATGGTTCCAAAACCTGGAAAATCACCAAATGATATAAAAGCTTATCGACCTATCTCACTGTTACCGATGATAGCTAAGGTATTTGAAAAGCTCCTCTTGAAAAGATTAAAACCAATTATAGAGAGAAAAAACCTAATACCAACACACCAGTTTGGGTTTATTACCAAACATTCAACGATTGATCAAGTGCATAGAATAACAGATGTTATTGAAAAAGCCTATGAAGATAATAAAGTATGCTCAGCTGTATTCTTAGATGTAGCACAAGCTTTCGACAAGGTATGGCACAAAGGCCTCGTCCATAAGCTACAGAAAATATTACCGAAGCAACACACCGAACTATTAAAATCCTACATCACAGCCAGAATGTTTAGAGTGAAACAAGAGGAAGCTTACTCTACAATAAAAGAAGCTAAAGCAGGTGTACCACAAGGAAGTGTACTGGGGCCAATTCTGTACCTACTTTATACATGTGATATACCACAAATCGAAAACATTACAATGGCTACATTTGCTGATGATACTGCTATTCTTGCTGTCGGAAACAATAGCGAAGATGCAACCAGAAACCTACAACAGGCTACTGACGCTATAAATAAATGGACCCAAATCTGGAAAATACAAATTAACCAAAACAAATCTGTGCATGTTCAATTCACCTATAAACAGGCCGCGCTTACACCATTGACCATAAACCACACTGTCATACCATACAGCAATAATGCTAAGTATCTCGGAATGACACTTGATGCAAAACTACGGTGGAAGGAACATGTCAAAAAGAAAAGAAAAGAACTTGAGTTAAAATATAGAAAAATGTATTGGCTAATTGGAAGAAAATCTCAATTAACTATACATAATAAATTACTTCTATATAAACAAATATTAAAACCTATATGGACATACGGAATACAATTATGGGGATGTTCCGCAAAAAGCAACATAAATCTAATACAAGTTTTCCAGAACAAAGTCCTAAGAAGCATCGTAGGTGCACCCAGATATTACCGGACCATTTATTTACATCGAGATCTTCAGATACCGACTGTCAATCAAGAAATTAAAAGAATTGCAAAGAGACATGAGGAGAGACTTCACTCTCATGTTAATTTCGAAGTATTACAACTCTTGGACAACACCAAAACCGGACGCAGACTCAAAAGGACCAAACCATTTGAACTTGTGTAGTGTGTTGTAGTGTAGTGCAGTGAGGTGCATTAGAAAAAACTCAAAGTGTTAAAACAATTATTATTATGTTAGAGTCTATGTAGGACTGATGAGTCCTATTAGATATATACCTAGATTTAAGCTATTATAAGGACAAATTGTAGGTTAGTCGGCAACGACTAGTAACAATGTATATAATTATAAAAAAAAAAAAAAAAAAAAAAAATGTTTTTCGCAAATTGTTTATTAATTTCTTCGCTGACTGTTGGTACCCTTAGCTTATTGTGGATGTCCTCATTTTAAATATATCATCGCACCTTAAGAATACTGTGAAGAAGCTTGTTTTGGATAATTTAGATCATGTTCATGTGTAATATTAGATTTCTTGTATATATTTCTTGACCAGTGTCATGCCCAAGTATATATAACATGTATAGCACAAGTATGTTCGCACAGGAGTTAAGGAATTATTATAGAACCGATTACACGTGTGAAATACACATGCGTAAACTTCGTAGTATTCCGTATAGTCATTGACAGCATTTGTATTCTATAAACAGTATCAGTATTGTTACTTGTAGCGAGTAGTACAGTATCGTCATCAAGTGTAACCATTATTACTCTTTTACATTTAAGGATCTTTTACATTACTATTATACAGTAAATACAATATTGGCCCAAAGACATTATTTCAAAATTGAAATTCGTCAAGTCGAAGGATCTGGCTCATATGCCTAGATAATTTGTTTGTTAATATTTATTCGAGGCCCTCATGCTACTCTTTCTCAAGGACTAACAAGTCAATTGAAAAGTCCCCGGCCTGACACATAGATGGCGCTACTAGAATTAAATCCATATGTTTTTAGTTAGCCCTAACCCTCAAAACATGCGTGTATAAATTTGACAGCTATCGGATCATTAGTTTGTGAATTATAGCATTTTGAGTGAAGCAACTTTTGTTATTGTAAAAAAAATGGAATGGAAAAAAATGTCGTGTGTTTATAAAATATTGTTTTTTGAAGGAAAAAATACAGTTGAAGCAAAAACTTGGCTTGATGCCGAGTTTATGGACATTGCCCCAGGAAAATCAACCATCAAGGATTAGTATGTTAAGTTTAGACGTGGTGAAATGAGCACCGAAGACGGTGAACGCAGTGGACGTCCAAAAGAGGTTGTTACAGACGAAAACATTAAATAAATCCACAAAATGATTTTGAATGACAGTAAATTGAAATTGAATGAAGTACTGAACGTGTATCATATCATTCACAAATATTTGGGTATGAGAGCTCACTTTTGACCAAAAACAACGACGAGTTGATGATTCGGAGCAGTGTTTGAAGATGATCAAGCGTAACAAAGAGTTTTTGCATCGATATGTGACAACGGATGAAACATAGCTACATCATTACACTACGAAGTCCAATCGACAGTCATACGAGTGGACCACACACGATGAACCCGCTTCAAAGCGTGGGAAAACGCAACAGTCGGCTGGCAAGGTTATGGCGTCTGTATTTTGGGATGCACATGGAATAATTTTCATTACCTACCTTAAAAAAGGAAGGACCATCAACAGCAACTATTACATAGCGTTATTTTACCGTTTGAAGGACGAAATCGCGATCGAAAAAAGGGCCACATTTGAAGAAAAAGAAAGTGCTGCTTCACCAAGACAATACACCATTTCAAAAATCTATTAATTGGGCTTCAAATTGCTTCCCCATCCACTGTATTCTCCAGATCCGGACCCTAGCGACTATTTCCTGCTCTCAGATCTCGAGAAAAGCTTGCTGGGAAAAATTTTCGTCGAATGAAGAGATGATCGCCGAAACTGAGGCCTATTTTGAAGCAAACGACATATCGTACTACAAAAATGATATAGAAAAGTTGGAGGGTTGCTATAATCAGTGTACCACCCTTGAAGGGAATTATGTTGAATAAAAAAAATTAATTTTGCCAAAAAAATTGTTTTAATATGGTAGGCCGGGGACTTTTCTGTCCCTGTTGTTTGAGCTGTTAGAACCAAAGTTTTATCAATTACATCCGTAATAGGATGTGATGTGGTCTATCAATTTTCGAATATATGTTTCTAAATCCAAACTGGTGATCTCGAATGACCGGCTTTTTTTCGATAAATAATCTGATGCGTTTTACGAATAACTTCTGGAATGATTTAATTATGATTGATATCCATGTATATGATGTTTTATCGTTGGCTGATTTACCTGATTTAGGGATATTGCAATTGTATTATAGTGCCAATAGAAGAGTTAATTTTATTATGCCCTTTCTTGTCAGTTGTTTAAGTAATTGGCCATTTATTAAATCATGCCCTTAAGATTTTTTAATTTCAAAATTTTTCTGAATTTCGTTAGTGATATACTTGGGAGTTATTGACTCTATAACTCTATCTTCATTTCTATATGGATTAGGTAAGACGTAGGTAAGTAACAGGGTTAGATTGGAAAGTATTTGCTAACTAGCAAATAATTCCGAATTGTTGCTATCTTTCTTCCAACTTTTAATTTGCTTTATGGATCGGCGAGTTTTGGTATGTTTGGTCATTTTAATCTTTTAAGTATCTTCCGAATATCTTGATTTATAGATATGATGATTGAATATCCTATACTTATATCTTAAGTTCTTGAGTGAATCAGAAAGCACTTAATTTTACACAATCGGAATTTTCTATTTGAGTTGTTGACATGGCTAATTTAATATTATTTTATCAGATATTATTCTCATTAGTTGCATTTCTTATTCTTACGCATTATTGCCTAAGACTTCTCTAATTTCTCTTCAGTAGTTTATCGTTGATGGTTTGTTTTTGGTGTTGGGGTATTGGTGTTTCCTTTTTGTGAAATATCCAGAAAAAAATTGTGCTTCCATATCTAGTTCACTATTTTTTTTTTCAAAGGAACATGTAGGTTAATATATTTTTCACATCTATCGTTAATCAATTCCAGTCTGTCCATTTGTTTATTAGTAATGGTAAATGAGAAATAATACTTATTGCCTCAGTTATAATCAAACTAATGGAGAAGTAATCTATAAATAGGTCATAATTGTCTACAATATTGATTTAGTTGGTTAATATGTTTTAAAATATGAAGAAGTCGATCAGATCTAGTATTTTGTTCACATCTGATTGCCATATCTATTAATGAATAAATATCTAGAGGTGGGTAGTATATTGCAACAACTGTATTCTCTTTAGATATTGTATGGATTTCTACAGTTGGTTATTGTTTATTAAATCAAATTTAGTTTAATCTGTCGTACTTAACTTTACGTTACATTGTTGCACTTAAACTTTTGGAAGAAAAGTCTTTTGTTTCCTTTTTGGCAGTTCTTTCGCTACGACGCAACCTCGATAGTTTGCTGGATGAGCTTCTATGCAATTTACGCACTTAGCCTTTGTAAGGTGAGGTGTTCTAAGGCTTTCTACAGGCTTTCAAATAAATCATATTATCTGAACTTCTAAAAAAGACCAAATTTGTGGAAGGAAAAGCTATAATTGTGTTCAAGTTTCTATGCTAAAATTTAAAAGTTATTTTGGCAGAGATTCACTAAATCTAGATACACGATTTGTATATTATTGTCCTATTCCGGTATTGTTTGACAGAACGCGTTTCAGGTAAATCTCTATCATAGAGATAATTAACTAAATATAATAATAAAATAGTTCAGGTTCTAGAAATTGATAAACAATCCACAGCTACAATACAGGAGCTACAATTTTCATGACAAACGTTTTTTCATATTTAATAGTGTAATCGGTTTTTTTTTATTGATTATCGGACCGTCTGCAGACAGAGAGATCTGGTTGAGGTTTTGGGTTATAAAAAGCCATGTGCAAAATTGGTTCCGCATTGGATAATACAGGAACTAAGAAGTATCTCAACGCTATTTTAATATGCGTATGAAAAAGATCTTGCCTATCGTTCCATTATGACGAATAAGACTTGAATCTACCAGCATAATATCGAATCAAAATTGAAGGTTAAGGAGTGGTACCTTGATTTGAACTCAATAACAGTATTGCAGAAAGTTATGGTTCAGAATTAAGTCAAGAAAATGTTTCGTTTTGGCTTTCCACCAACACACCACAAACATTATTATCTTTTGAGTAAGTTTAAAGCCGCTAGAAAGCATGTAATTTTTAGAAGACAAGATAATTCTTCTTCATAGATGTATTACTATGCTCTATATATCTAATTTTTGGTTTCGAAAATAAATTTAAATCCGAAATACAACTTTCATTGAGTGGCAAATTAAAAATGTCATTAAATGACAAGAGGGTTATAATTACAGTGGAAGTATATTTTAGTAGTCTTTTACAATTTCCTTTTAGGAATAGAATTCAACAGTTAAGTTTGTCAAAATGGAATATCAACGAAAATCAATTAAGATATCAGATATCATTATATTATTTTAGAAAACCATCGTTTTAAAAAATATGTCGCCTGCAGAAAATTGTTTTGTCTCCATCTCCTTGGCGAACGACGATTTAATATATAAAGACAAAACGTTTGTCTAGACCTTCCTCTCATTATTTTTCCGAATTAGGCATAACGTGATATAGATTTAAACTAGTAAACATAACTAGTTGTGTCTCCTTTACGGGAAGTATTGATTCTTGTTTTTGATTGAAAAAAAGACAAAGAAAAGAAAGAAAAGTTAAAGGGCGAAAATTTGTATTAGTAAAAGAATATGCCGAGGAAAAATATCTTTGGTTCTTGAAGTGAAGATACAAAAATTGAATCGATTTTTGGATCGCTTCTATAGACTGCGAAAACCGCATGTTACTGAAAAAATTGGCCAAGCGTGTTGATAATGTTAGATAGTCATCAAATAAATATTTCATAATTTTTGTGTAATATAACTTTAATTGTGTCTAGGACAGCCGCAAATATTAAACAATCACAAACATAAATTTACGACCATTCCCCAGCAGGATTCGAACCCGAGGCTATCGCAGAAGGAGGAGCGTCCTGTCGTCTTTACCACTGCACCACCAAGCTGGCTTTTATTACGTGTGCTTCACGATATTTTAGTCTTTCTATCCCGTGATATGTCATAAAAGCATCTTCGATTTGCATAATATTAAATCTCTTTAGCAGTATTCTCGTGAATCCTTACATTTCTGTTCGCAAGAAATAAATTTATTGCAGTTGTTACAGTTTTAGAAGGTTTGAGAGTGCAAATTCTTGTGCAAAGTTTTGTAAAAAAAAATCGTCTAATACTTCGTAATTATATTTCCAATTGGGAAAATAGGCTTGGAGTGTAGCCACATCAATAATTTCCATAAAAATCCTAAATGGCCGTCTTCTAGATGAACGATCAATTTAATATTCTCTATGATTCACAATGAGACATGCATTGGGCGCCTAGGATTTCGGTACGCTGCAGGCTGTGCTGGGAAACGAAGGTAGTCTACACACGAATTCCAACTAGGGGTGTCAGCCACCGAGAAAAATATCGATATTTCGACGTATCGATATTTAAAAAATCGATATATCAAAAAATATATCCATATATTTTGCTTAATATATAAAATTAAAGTTTGATGCAATAATATTATGTAAATATATGCATTTTTAAATTTATAAACATTCTATATTATATTGAACTCATAATGGATGAAATTTACTATACACTTTACTCGGAATTTTAGTGCAGATCGATATTGAAGCAATAAATTTCCAGCGTAAAATTAATCGTTAATATGTCAGTTTTATTACTTCGATATTAAGCGTGAAATAAGCCTGAATATATGGCAAATTTAACCATGATATATAATAATAATAGGTGCAAATTAATTCCTTTGTTCACTTCAGTTATATTGTAAAGTGAAATTTCAACATATTTGGCAGAAAGCAATTTAATTAAATATGTATAGTAATAATTTTAGTTATATAAATATTTATACGTTTTTTTTTTGTTAAGAATTTGTTGCTAAAAAATTAAGTAATCAACTATCTACTAATATAGAAATATAGAAATGTATTTTTAATTTTTAATCATCAATTTGTGATTATTTGCTTTGGATTATTTATTATGGCAGATATTTTCACAATATAATTATCATTAGTATTAATTACCTGTTACTTTATAAGAATATTTTTATAACATTGTATTTTATTTAATTTTTTCAAGGTAAATAAATTATTTAAAAATATTTTTGAATTTTCCTTAATATTACCATAATTTCTTGCCTTTCTTCTACTTTATATTTCGCCATATGGTTTGCTCCGGTGAAGCAAAACTAAGAAATAATGAAAAAAATACACTGGTAAGAAATAATTTTTAAGAAATAAATTGTAAGAACTACTTTTATTTCTTGGTATATAAAATACAAACATTCAACAATCAATAATGGTCACTATCTTGACAATATACAAGGTATTACAATGATGATTACAATAACATTCGTCTATGAAATATGTCAAAAAGATACTCTTCGAGAGACTTTAAGGGACCATCTGATTTCCAATCAAGGCGCCGGCCTTTGTATGCAAAATGTGTACATGTCAGCATTTCCATCGCTTGAAAATTATTTTATTATTTATTCTGTTTTATTATTATACTATTATTTTTCTTTTACTAACATCACTGTTGATTTAGAATGCCTTGGGAATATATTTTTTATATATATTTTACTACAAATAGTAGTGAATTTCTTGAATCCTTCGTGACTGCTCAATAATATATTTAGTGTTAAAAACGTTTATTAAAACGAATTCTTAATTGCTTTATAGAAATTTTTATTAACAATATTTTTAATCCGTAACGAACTTTAATATATTTCATTTGGATTAATGGGTAATATATTAGTCTTAAGTCTTATATTAGTCTTATAATATATTAGTATAGCAGCGAAATAAGTATTTGGTTATATATTTTAAAAAAAGGAATTTATCTTATTTATAACCACCTGAAATCTGAGCTGAGTAATAATTTTCAAATTGATCTTAACAAATATTATAGTAAATAATTACAAAAAATATTTTGGGTTCAATTATATCAAGATATATGCATTCAACTACATTACTTTATTTAGAAAAAATAAAATAAAAATAAACTTAAAATACCTATCTACCTATCTACCTAAAACCTATCTAAACCTATCTACTTCCCGTTAACTCTTAAAAGAGTTTAGTCAAAATAATTCTGAATTGATTATAATTAAAATTCCATAAAATTGTTAGCTAATATTATTTCCCATTCCTTCAGATGACCAATATGCTCTCTAAATCCATCGCTCACCTTTTAAATTCATTTTTATATTTATATAAATCGAATTCATACTAATTTAGACCAAATACGTATTAACGAAAATGGATAATTAAATATGGTGGGAACGATAGGGCCTCTGATTTAAGTGTTTTCAGTGGGTTTCATTTAAGTCTTGTTGCATTGTTATTATCGTCCTTCAGTCGTAGACTAAAACTGATCTGGGTGTTCTTATACCAATACCCTTATCGAACTACAGCGATGAAGTTTGTTCACCAAAATTTCCAAGAACATTTAATGCACTTAGGTAGTACCTAAACTTTAAACCCGTAAATAGCTTCAAGATATATTTACTGAAGTATTCAACAGTGACTCCATGTTGGAATGAAATAAAACAAACTGTATATGAGGTATAAACGAATTTATTATATTTTTTAAATTCAGCCCAAAATCCTTACTGAATAAGACGTTTTTGTGGGTTTCTAGAGAACCCCGTGTGGGTTAGCTTCGTGAGCAGTTGTGCTTGTTAATTATTCAACATAATACCGACAAACACGAAGATTTTAATAAAGTATCTTGTCATGGTGATTTAACATAGGTCCCTCCATAACACCGCTCACATAATTACAATATGAACATTCCATTAAAATTTGTCAGGAAAACAAAAAAAATCTTGAATTTCTGAATTACCGTATTTATAAATATTTCCAACAAAGACGATAAATCTGTTACATTTTTTTTATGACTTTCTTTGATTATTTTGTCACTATTAAAATATTTCATAGAATGAGTTCCATTAATTTTCTAAGGTAGTCTGAATTTATTAACATAATACTATAATCAAGCTCAAGTTAATGACTTTTGATTTGAATTTTAAATTTTATTTCTTCGACTATGTTTCTGCATATATCGACTTGTGTATAATCTATTTTTTTTGTTTTTGACCGATTCTTAAGTTTTCTTTAAAATATTTTTAGTACGTGAATGTACAACATGATGCATGATTATCGGATTTTTTCTAATATTTAATTAATTACAAAATATAATATAATAAAAAAGGTAAAAATGGTACTTCTTTAATATGAAGTTAGATACTTGATATATATAGTCAATTCAAAATAGCAATGACATGGGAAACGTAGCAATGTTGCCGCAGCTACTCTGAGTTTTAGTTCATTTTGGCTCTGACATATAACAAAATTTTAATATAAATAAAATAATTGAACAAATATTCTATTAAATACAATTTATTTTGACATTATAATACATTTAATACATATATTATCGAAGAATAATAAAGCTTTCCCACTCTATAATATAATTCCCTACAACTAAAGTATATTAATTGTATACTGACTTTGAGTGGTTTCCTCTTTCATCACCTTGTCTTGGTAATCGTCAGCATTGAATCATAAATCAACATTCACAAGGTTTTATTCAATCACTGTCACTTTCAGAAACACTAATCAAGTGAATAACCAAGTTCTTTATTTACAACCTATTAAAAACTTGTTCAAGATTCTACAAATTGTCAATTTCTTCTTCAATGTGTCTGATCGAGCTCTGGTTTGAATATCCTTCTCGACTTGAATGTCTATTACAATACCCCATATCAACTCAATTGGATTAAATATGCAGTGATAGGGAGAAAGACATAATACTATGTGACCATAACGTTCAGTAATCTGATCTACCATGTATCTTTTCTTAGGCTTATTTCTAAAAAAGTAAATTATATAAAATGCAATTAAATATTTCATTTATATTTATCGAGTAACAATTTGAAATAGTTCATTTTTTAACCTGATTTCCTTAAAATTTATTTTATGTACTTTAAGCTATTCCTTAATTGCAGCCTTTGTTGGTGCACTTGTTGGGATTTTCTCCACCAGTGTACTATATATATATGGTAGATATGGTGCATTATACATAACAATAACTCATGGTTCCTCCAAGTACTTTAAAAGCTGATTTTCAAACTACTGAAAAGGCAAGTTATTGGTTCATTTCTTCACGTTAGTCACCCTTGGACATGGAGAAACACTAATTCTGCATCAGGAATAAAACCATTCCTGTTTCCAGCATGAAGAACTATATGTCTGAGATGAATAAATGTTATGACTAACAAAACCTAATCGATAGTTATTCCAACATTTACCTTTCTCCATCAACTTTTCTTGCCTTTATGCTATATTTATTATCATCTTATCATCTTAAATGAGTACCATTTTGAAATATTCATGTCTCATTTAAATATATCAATTGATATATTCCTTCCTTGATTTTTTTTATATGTTTTTAAAAATTGCATTCTTTTAAAAGCAGTCTTGTCCGACTGTAAAACGAATTTACAACTTTAGACAGACATATATTGACACTCGTGTCACTGCTATTTTGAATTGACTATAGTTGATTATAATGTTAAAATACATCAGCAAATAGCTTAAAGTAACCGCTAGCAAAGTAATCTGAAGTATTTTTCTGCAACATTTATTGACTTTTGACTTGAATCACCATCAAACCGCATAAAAAGAAGAGCATTCAAAGAGCTTCTTAGATCTTAAATTTACAAATTGCACCAGAAATCTCATCCTAGGCATTCGCAAATCCTTGTTAATATCCCATTTTGTTCCCATACAACGGACATATAATGAAGTAATGATTTTTCAGCAACTGCAATATTTGTTTCAATTCCATGATAAAATAAACTAATAATTGTTAAACAATATAAGGATAGATATGCAATAAAAATATATGCAAATAACAACAAACTAAGATTGATAAATTAAATGTTATATAACTATATTGAAAATAGGACCAGACTTACAATATTGAGCAATACTAAAAGGTGTATAGTCACGTGAAAATTAAAACAATCGAAATGTAGAATTGTAAGCAAAATTAACTAAAACCACTGCATGTTTTAAGTGTTGCACCAATCGATTGCGCCAATAGGTTTTTGACCGAATTTGTATGAGTGATACGATAAATTGAATAAGTGAATTAGTTCAGATTCTCGTTATTTCGTGTTTCTTTTGACAATTGCTTTGGCAGTTGGTAAAGTGGATATTTTTTATTTTTTGACTTTCTTTATATGTGCTATTTCTGTATATGTTAAATTAAATATAATGAGACATACGCCCTAGAAATAAGCCCCTAAGTTTATGTCATAAATATATCGGTTTTTTGAACAGATATAATATACCACATCACTTCTGTATATGAGATAAATACACAACAATATTAGTACAATATTAATGCTTCACATTAAAAAGCTTTTTACTGAGAAAAATTACTGACATTAATAGGTATTGGTATATTAATATATTAATATTAATTAAAATGCTTTCCTACATTTTCTATAACCTTTCTCATCTTTCTAGAAAAACACTGATACGGTTTCGAAAGAACGACGATTGATCCGATTAATCCATTTTCGTTTTCCTTCACCATTTCGAAACCGTGTGCCAGCTAAGCCAGGCAACATCAATTTAAACAAATGTTAATCAGAGGGGCTATACCTAATTGATGCGGCAGAACATTATATTCAAGCTGTAATAACAACTCTGTTCTTTTCAACTTCTGCAGCATGTGCAGACGAAATTTCTCTCAGCAAGTCAGTTTTACCAACTCGTAATATATTAAGTCTTACTTCCATTATATGCCTAGTAACATATGTATAGACGTTTTTCACTTGGGGTTGTAGATCTAATTTTTATTGCCAGTCACAATACTCCACAGAAATATCTGCTCTTTTTATCTTGCAAGCAATTAAATCGAGATATATGACATTTTAAGTCGGTTCATGTAACATAGTAGCAATTTTCCCTCTCTTTAGATATTTCCCATTGTATTTAAATGCTTGAAAATATCTGATTCATCAACTGCTAAGCTGTTAAAAATTTGTCGTTTTTCTGGAGTTTTTCTCCAATAAGTCTTAAAAAATCTCTTAACTATTTTGGATCTCCAGGCTGTTCTTTGCCATTAACATCAAAATTGACACCTTTTATCATTTATCACGAATACTTTTAAATAATTGAAAAATGGTATTTGATGGAGCATCGCCACCATATATTTCTAGAACTGCTTAATGGTCTTCGACATCAGATTACTTCAAATTAAACAACATAAATAATAAATGGTGAAGATTAAATTTCGAACATTTCATGATTAGTGTCTGTATCAATAATACTAAATTGGGACTATTATTTTATTATGTCAAAACTATTGAAGAGTTTGGATTGGGTTTTCAACAAAAAAATCGTGATGATTGAATGATGTGAAATATGTTTTGTTCGAGATAGAAACAGGATAAGATGATATAAGAAAGAAAACCAGGAGGCCTCTTATAATTTTATAGGTTTAGATATGGCATTTTCTTAGTTATGTCAGAATTATTTTTCTATTTGGCTTCAGATCAATAAAAAAATGTCATATATGTATGCCGCAAATGCCATATCATAAACCAAGAAAAATTATTTATATATAAGTTCTAATTTAAAAGGGCCTCCCCCCTTAAAGCCACTAAGTTCCTTTTTATAGACAAGAATATTGAATGGAATGATTATCTAGAATCAATGTTTTGAGCTACAGTTCTATTTAATTGGGGCTAGGGATCTGTGGAGCAATTAAAAATTGATGGATTGAATGCACCTTTAACTATAATTGGCAATCAAATGCTTTCAAAATATGCTCAATAAAAATTCTGAGTTTAATATATTAAATTTTTTGAACGGATATATATTAATATTGATCAGGTAGAAATTATACCCCAGGCCGATTGCAAAAAAATGATCAATTAAACCTGACAATCATATATGAAAAATATCTTGTGTTGAAAGATTATTACAAAATGTTTCCCACACTGTCCTTCAATTTAACCGTAACAAAATAAGAATCATCTGAAACGGGTCCCACTCATACAAAAAATAAGATATAAAGTAATCCATTAAGTATACACCAATTAATCAAAGACAAATTTGTATCTGTGGGACTTAATTACTACTGTATCTAATTGCTCCAGAAAATGTCTGAAAACATTTCATAATTCGATCGACTAGCGATTAATTGTGTTAATTCCGATGTTATCTTCTAAACGTACAAGTGTTATCGGGTTCACAAGATTAGTTTATTTGTGAAATTTCACTAATTAATATGAAGTAGATATAATTAAATACAAAATATGTTTATATTGAGTATCCGTTCAGTGATTAATGAAGGTCTTTGCAATATGTTCCATTTAGTTCTATTTATTTTTAAATGTGTCATAATCAGTGACAATGTCAACTGCTTCTTAACAAGTGTCACTACATAAGTAGTTTCATATCTATTTATAGGGTTTTGAACTCAAATTAATAATAAACTGAACCAATAATTGATTTTATTATATTTCATATTTTTTATGTCACTAACACATTAGACATGGTTATTTACTGATATTTCTTATTACTGTGACATCCAAATTTTAATTATTTATTATAATTTTAGCCTCTTCAACACCGTGTGATATATCAGTTATTTAGTGATTAATTACAATGTGGTTGAGTATTAAATAGTAAAATACACTATTACGTTTTGCTATAAAAATAGACAGTACAAATAAAAGTATGTCTATGATAACTGATGAATTAGATAATGTCAATTAAATTAAAAAAGGCAGCAAGTATAAATAACTAAAATTAAAACATAAGCATAAAATCTAAAAGTAAAAATTATAAAAATTATGCATTTGTTTTCTGTTGACATATGCATGGATTTAAGCACAGCTTAACAACCATAGTCGAAATTAAAATTGCTAAATTTTAAGGATGGTGTCCTGGTCAGCTCCAATTCTGTTATGGGCAAGCCTAGTCAGATGTACACTCCAGAAAAGTCTGCTATTAAATATAATTCGTAAGAATTTGCATCCGCCTCTGAGTTTAATAGGAAATCTGTTAAAGTGGAAATTATGGCGGCTATAAGAGTTTCATTTTCGGTTTGCGTATGAAGTGGATAGGGGGCACTCTGTAGAAGTCCCTCCATAACTTTTAAAATAAGTTCAAGCCATTTCTAAAATGAATTATTACGTCTGATGAATAATGAATTGCATACGACAATAAGTTTTAAAAAAATCTGGTCAAAGCTAGGAGAAGCTTCATGGACAGTTGCAAACCTCGCAAAACACCAAGATAAATGTTTGATGGGATTGGAGGTTGTGATGGATTCACCATATAGTCCGGATTTTGTCCCTCTCAACTACCATATGTTCCCATCTCCGTAACATTTTAAAAAGGATTGTAAAATTTATAAAGTTGATATAATAAATTCCCAGATGTTGTGAGAGAGCTATAGTATCATGAGAAATTGGAAGACCTTAATATACTTGTTATTAAAAGTATCCTTATTATATTATTGTTCTTAAAATTTACACTTCGGTTTTTAAACTCTCACTAAACTACTTAGTCTACTTGAAATTTTTGGCACATGAAGGGTAGTCATAATCTATAATTCTGGTTTCTTCTTTTAACAATATTGCTACAAAATTGTCAAATTTTTTTCTAAACTAATATA
Source organism: Rhynchophorus ferrugineus (assembly GCF_030347505.1). Classification (NCBI taxonomy): domain Eukaryota; kingdom Metazoa; phylum Arthropoda; class Insecta; order Coleoptera; family Curculionidae; genus Rhynchophorus; species Rhynchophorus ferrugineus. Next base: position 51,819,669 of record NW_027472581.1, on the reverse strand, counting down.
TATTTTTCTGATAAAAATTTTCTACACTTTGCAATAATACACTTTAGTACCTATAGTTAGTATAACCCTCATCATCAATATAATACAAATACATATCTTACTATAGTTTAGAATTACAGTAAAAAAGCTGAAATGTTTCGTTTTCAAGAAAATATTTATTAAAAATTTATTAAAAGTGAATATGTGAAATTGAAATTTGAGAAATATAAAAAATATTAGGCAATTCCTAGTTGTAATAACTGAAAACTAAGAAATAGGTTTGAATCACTGGAGTCACTATCTAGTCACTACCATACCATTTATGAAATATGTAAGTCCTTCTAGTGAGAACAGAGACAAATATTTTTAGAGGATGTACCTAAAATAATTTTAATTACAATTTCAATTAAATAACGCCATTACTAATTACGTTTAACTTATAGAGAGGAACAATGCTTTTTTCATATTTTTCTTATAACACATAGTTATAATGATAATTATTTAGCCGACTTGGTGGCGCAGTGGTAAAGGCGATAGGACGGTACTCCTACTATTGCGATAGCCGCAGGTTCTAATCCTGCTAGGGAATGGTCGTAAATTTATGTTTGTGATTGTTTAAAATTTGTGATTATCCTAGGCAAGAGTGTAAAATTCGACAAGAAAAATGATCCCAGTCACGTCAGTAACCAGGCTGGTTAAGACCGGATGTCTTCTGGGATGATTTCTAAAGTTGATCACTCGCCAGTCGATAGGCTTAGGACCGTGGTTCGGAACCTACGTTAAACTGTAGGTCCAGTCCAGATAAACCCATAGTTGGTAAAAAGAAAGAGACTTATGTATATATATATATATATATATATATATATATATATATATATATACATACTTTTCACCCTTCGTAAAAAATTAATGGACGCTTTATACTTAGACCCTTCCCGATTTCTCGTATAGTTTCAGTAATATTATAAAGAATATTACACAGTAAACCTACAAGCGTAGACACAATCGTACCTAGTCTACCATAGAGCCTTACCAGTATTACCCCGTTTTACATTAAATCACTATATTCACTCACAGTTTATCTGAACCCATAATGTAAAGTTGTAAATTTTTGAGGTAAAACGTCTCCTCCGCAAAAAAAAATAGCTCAATAAGAAGTAATGCAGATATTTAAGTATTAGAAATCATAAACCTGCAAAAATTTATCAAAGTAATAAACCAAGCTGTCTAAGCTTTATGATGGTAGGCTTAACGCTAGAAAAGTATTACAATCCAATTTGATCACTGCAATAGATGCAAATATTTATTCAAATATTTAATAACAGAAACATTTGTTCAAAAGCAAAAACAAGGTTCGACCACAAAAAATATTTATATTATTTGGAAAATACTTTCTTAGTATCAGTTATTGTTTTGTATTGTGCTTACTTGTATTTTGATCAGCAATATATATTGGCGAAATTGCGAAGTGCTAATGTAAATATCTATAAAATAACCTTAAATTATCTTGACGCTGTGACAATTTCAAGCTCAAAATGTTATGTGTTAGTCTAGGAAAGTCATCCACATAGAAGATGAAGAGGAATATTCAGGGCCATGGCAATGTGGGATCAACCAGGTGTAGTGTATTATGAGTCACTACAAAAAGACACAAAGTCAATTTCTTGCATAACAAAAGAAATGATATATTACATTAGCAAAAGAAATTTTTGCCGCATCCAGCGTACTTACGAAACATATTGCCTTCTTACTTATCACTTGGCTGACACACATTAGAAGAAGTGTGAAAATGGATCTATAATTAGATTGCTGCCAGGTCCACATCGATTTTGCGACACGGTTTCGACATGTTGCCAGAAAAGTGAAAAAATGTTGAAATAATTTTAACTTTGAAATAAATATATTTTGATTAACATATTCTATTTATCTCAATTAGTATAAAGTGAAAAAATGATCAGAATAAAAGCACCTAATAAGACGCAAAAGTAGACATACCATTAATGCAAAATATCCACCAAATAGATTTAATGTGCATTAAAGGAAAATCATTTCCAAAGGCTAGACTTGGTTTGTTTGAATAAAACCAAAAAAGCTATATACTTTTTGCTATATATAGTATTGCTATAGGTGGAATCAAAGAAAAAGGTATTATTGTTGCTTTAAGCGATGTTGACTTAACGGATTTAACGGAGCCCTACCCAAATGATAAATAATATGTTTACCGTAACAGTACTTTTAAAGACATATAAATGTTAAATAATAAATAATAAATACACGATAAAAGCTGAAGGTTAGATAATGACCACTAAGGTTGACAAAAGAATCTAGTTTTTTATATTTACTTTATGTGAGTTTTTTTCAAGTAATTATTTAATATAAATCAGGTTTATTATGAAAAAAATTGTACACTATTTGTTTTCTTTCGGTCCCTACCATTTTGGCAATACTTAAGACCCACCTCAGAACGTTTTATGGTTGGTTTGAGTGACGAGTAACTTTCTTGGTATAAATATATAAAAAATACCTATATATTTTTATGGATAAAGTATGTTTACTGAAAATTATATAACTGTTATGAGCACAGACCCTTAAATTAATCGAGGCAGAGAAACATTTTGGAAAGGTTGATTTGTTAATTCAAGATCCTCAAAAATAATTATTTATGGTCGTGTCCTATACGGTCCATGTTGCACTGGAGTCAGAGACCGATTTGGTATAGGTATAAGTTAATATAGATATTGTTTTTAAGCTCATCTTTTCTTAAATCCCCACATTTTTCAGTAATACTATTAAAAGTATCTCATACCTTTCGTGTTTCAAGAAGATCCAATAACTACGAGCAAAACCCTTTCAGGAAACGCTGTCTCAAATCGCGACTCACAGACGCACGAAAGAAAGAAAAATAGGCCACAAAGTATTCAATTTGATGGTTTTAACATTTCTTTACACTGACATAATTGGGTCATTGGAGCTAGAAGTATTGGCCACCGAAAAAAATATCGATATATTTTTTCAACAACTATAAAAAATATCGATATTTTACATAAAAAGTATATCGATATTTTTAAGAAAAAATAAAAATAGTGAAATATTAGCCAAAAAATATATTTTTTTAAAAATATTTTAAAAAGTAGTGATATTTTGTGCTACATTTTCTTCCAAAAATATAGATATATCGATATTTTTTCTGCAAAGTTGCCTCTTCGATATGTTCAGAATTGAACACTTAATCACTTAATTTTCCGAATGTACTGCGGTTAGCCCTTAAAAGTGGATCTATTACGATAATTCCTAGCTCAAAAGTCGTGGGTTAAAATACTTATATTTAATACTGTAAAATATTGCTATATATAAGATGGGATGCAAAGTGTGATGTATTATGAAATACTAGAACAAAATTCATCATACGATGAATTATTCCTAATAGGACTAACAATAACAAGTAACAGACGAAAATCCACCCTCTTGCATGTCAACGCTAGATCACACGTGCCAAAAGTTGTGAAGGATAGAAGCACCCATCCTAGTTATCAGACTTAACGCTATCTGATTACCACTTGTTTAGGTTATTGAGCATGGTTTGGCCGGTACACGTTTTCTAAATGCCGAAGAAGAAGAATAGATCGATGATTGGACCACAGCTCGTTCTTTCGACGTGTTTTCGGTTTATTTTTAAGAATAATTAAAAATCTGGCATTACAAAAACCTTGGGCTTTCAAAAATAGATCAATTGTGTCTCGAATTATTACAATTTCTTAAATAAATTTATTTCAGATAAAACTCAGACTTACTATTTACTTACATATGTTCGATCTCATATCTATAGAGTTCCGTGCTGGCTCTGGAAGAGAACGGTCGTGTCCGGTCCGCCGAACCTACCTGCGCTTCCGAGAATTACCCGAAACTTTCTCTAAGACGGTCGACCCGTTATCACGTTTCACCAGTGCGTACGTCAAAAAACAAAAGCGTCTGTAAGCGCCGAAAAGGCGTTTTTACAGACAAGGCAATGGCGTCATGTACGTCAGAGCCGACGTCGCCTCCTGAACATAGTCCCAGTATTCCAAATTCAAATGGACCATCTTCAGAAGACAGCCGAGAAGTGCTCATAATAGAATTAAGAAAACAGAACGAAGACCTGCGAAAGCAGATAGCTGACCTTAAAACGTTCGCAAAAGCCCAAACAGACGCCCTGAACAAACAGACGGAAAAGCTGGAAAAGAGCGAAAAAGCTTCAGAAGAGTTCAAGGAAGAAATAAAAACTCTCACAGCTACGATAACACAATTCATGAAGCATCAAAAAGATGCCATGGAAGTAAAGATTCCCGCTGCCATAGAAATCCAGTCCCAGACACCAGCTAAACCGGCACAACACTTAGACCAAACTGAAGACTCAGACGACGGTTTCACCTTGGTGGGAAAAAGGAAAAGAGGGCCCGTCACTCCACTTCAGGAAAGCCAGCTGCCGAAGGCCGGCAACAAGGGAAAACAGGCTCCCAAATCACAACCCAATCCGGTAGCCAAGCCAACCACTAAATCCACCCAATCGAAAACCAAGGCTAACGTATAGCCTTCGATTACAAAATCTGCCACCAGACCAGTGCAAAACAAGCCGACCACCAAGACGGCCCCACAGCCAGTACCGAAAGAAGTTACCACAAGACCAACCCAGCCTGCGCAGGTAAGTAGCCAGGCCACTAAACAAGTCTTAACCTCCACAGCAAAAACAGTGCCAACCGTTTGGGCGACTGTTTCTTAAACTCCCCCAAAGGGAAAAATTCCGCCTATAGTGCTCCGTGACAAGAAGAGGTTCATGGAGCTCATTAGAATTACTAAGGCACAATCAATAGACATTATAACCCGAAACAAAAAGGAGGGCATTTTCTTATTCGTCGCCACAAGCGACAATTACCGTAAACTCACTACCCTGCTCGAGGAAAGGAATTACCCTTACCATTCCTTCTGTCATCCGGAGGAGAGAGCATTCCGGGAAATAATAAGAAACATCCCAGAATCACTCTGCATTGACGAGGTACCTGAACTTCTCTTTGATCAAGGCTTCCATCCCAAATTTGTGCAAAGATGGAAATTAAAATCCGGGATAGAACTACCAATTGTTCAGGTAGTTGTCCCTCGCGAAGAGCGACAGATCATATATATGACCAAACTCGGCGTCATCACAGTGAAGGTCGAGGTCCAGAGGGGAAACGGCCAGCCAGTGCAGTATTTCAACTGCCGGCTTTTCGGGCACTCCAGCTCATATTGCCGAGCCCCCCCACGGTGCGTCAAATGTGCCGGGCATCACGACACTAGATCCTGTACCAAAATCCCAGAAGCACCTCCAAAGTGCAGCAACTGCGGTGAAATTCATACCGCAAACTTCAGCGGTTGCAGCTGCCGTCCTGCTCCAAGAAAACCAAAAATTCCGACCGAAACCAGGCCTCCACAAGGTTCTGCATGGAGTAACCAAGGTGGCAGGAAGCTAGCCCAAAAATTAGCCAGCGCTACCCAGCCTGCTCCAACTCAAACTCCTGCTCCAACCAATACACCGGACCTTAACTCCACAATGCAGGCGTTTACTGACCCGAAGGCTTTCCTACAAGTGATCGCCCTGGCTCACCAACTTGCTCGTCTTTTTCCAAATGTCGCCGCCTAAGCGGCAACACTTACCTGTCTCTATAACTTTCAGCAGCCTTTAACTCTTCGAAATGGCTGTTCCGAAATCTCTTATACTGATGACATGGAATGCAAATAGCTTACGCGGAAAGCAAGCGGAATTGGAAGACGTCATGACATTCTATGACGTCGACATCGTGCTCATCCAAGAAACTTTCCTGAAACCTTCGCATCGTCTCTCTTTCGAACACTTTTTTGTCTACAGAAACGATAGAACTCCCGGTCGAGGCGGTGGAACCGCCATTCTCGTCAGAAAAGGAGTCAAACACGAGCTCCTTCCATCGTTATCAGTAAACAACTTCGAAACAACCTCCATTAAAATCGATATCCAAGAACGTCCCTTCGTGATTACATCCCTGTACAGGAAATCTTCTGCATTCAACTATGCCGAATACCGATCACTCGTCGAAGGAAAATTTTCGAAAATAATAGGTGGCTACTTCAATGCCCACCAACCCACCTGGGGGTGTTCCAGAGCGAATCCCGCAGGTAACGCCATCGTAGCTCTAAGTGCAGATCTGGGCTACGGTCTTGCCTTGCCAGATGAACCCACCCATCACCCTAGTACAGTCTCTCAAGGCGCAGCAAGAATCCTTGATTTCTTTATTCTTCAAGACGTAAATCGCGATTCCGAAGTTCGAGTCCTTGACGAACTAGACTCTGATCATTGTCCGGTCCTTCTCAAACTCGGAAACTGCGCCACCACTCAAGTCCCACTAACAAGATTCAGGAAAAAACCGACTGGAAAAACTACCAATCTCTTCTCCTGAAATCCGATCCAATTCCGAAAATTAACACACCAGAACACCTCGAGGAAGCCGTACTCAAGCTAACTCGTGATATTCAGTCTGCTCACGAATCTTCCACAGTCAAAATTTCATCACAACCCCAGCCGTGGAAAAACAACCTTCCCGCTTCTCTTAAACGTGAAATTCGCATCAAAAACGGTTTATGCAGATTAGCTCCATTCACCCTTGATGCTGCAGACAAAAGGGAGGCGAACAGAGCATGCAAGAGGGTAAGGGCGGCCGTCTCGACTTGGCGAGCAATGAAATGGAACTCATTTCTCGCGGACCAAAGGCTGGATGGCTCCCCTTCCTTCTGGCGTGTCTCCAAATGCCTCGTGGGGAAGACGTACAATGTCATCCCTCCCCTGAAGTCAGCGGTTACAGGAAATTTCGCAGTCACTGACTAAGAAAAAGTCGAGCTCCTTGCAGAGACCTACGAAGCTCAAATGAAATGCCTCCCACCCGCACAGAACTCTAAAGCTAAAGACATTGACACTGTCATCAACGAATCCAACTCCGTCAAACGACCAGTAACCCCCGCCTTTCTTCTCAACCATTTTGTGTCTCCAAAGTCTCTACAGACTATGATCGGCAAACTTCAAACCAAAAAATCTCCAGGTTTCGATGGAATATCGATTACCCAGTTAAAAAAGCTCCCGCATAAGCAGCTCGCAGAACTGGCAAACATCATTAACTCCATCATGAGACTGCAACACTTCCCGGCGCCTTGGAAACACGCACATATAGCGGTTATACCCAAGAAAGGAGCAAAATCATCTCCATCTGATTACAGGCCTATCAGCCTTCTCAGCGCCATTTCGAAGCTTGCCGAGAGGGCAATACTCTACGCTCTCAACTCTTTCACAAAGGAAAACAACATCATTCCAGATGAACAATTCGGCTTTCGCGCTCACCACTCATCCGTCCATCAAGCTTCCCGTCTGGCTGTACACATCTATCATGCTCTTGACCAACGTAAAAAGCTTGGAGCAGTTCTTCTGGACCTAACCAAAGCCTTCGACAAGGTCTGGCACGACGGATTGTTCGCAAAGTGCGTGCGGCTAGGCCTCCCAGAAGACCTAACCGCTCTTATCAAGTCCTATCTCTCGGACAGATCTTTCCAGGTCAAGATCAGGGCGTCACTTTCCAGTCGTAAACAAATCGATGCTGGCGTACCTCAAGGTTCCCCGCTGGCCCCAGCCTTATTTAATCTCTTTATTTCAGATATGCCGAGAAAAGAGCATATTGACGTCGCCTTTTACGCTGACGACACTGCTTTCTTCACGGCCGCCAGGTTCGAAGTTACAATTCATGAACGTTTACAGAAGCAGCTCGATCATGCGGTCAAGTGGTTCAAGTTTTGGAGGTTGCAAATCAACCCCCTGAAAACCCAGGCCATCATTTTCCACAAGAAGCGTTACGCACTGCGCGTCTCGCAACTTAAGATCGACACCGGAATAATTCCATGGCTGGATAACGTCATGTACCTAGGTCTTCACTTCGACCGGCGGTTCGGTTGGCATTCCCAAATCCAGAAAGCAATCCAAAAAGGTTCGGGGATAGCAAATCTGCTATCTTCTCTGATCTGCCCTTCTAGCAGACTTCCCATCTCCATCAAATGCTTATTTTACAAGATGTTAATTCGGTCCGTTCTCCTCTACGGATCTAATGTCTACTTCAAGTTTGTTACACCCATCCAGGTCAAACGGCTTCAAGTTTTCCAAAATAAGCTCCTCAGGAGAATATTAAACGCTCCATGGTTTGTCAGAAATAATCAAATTCATAGGGAAACTGACACTCCAGAAATCAAGCACTTCATATCTCAATCATTCCACAAACAACAACTCAGCTCAAGTTCTTCTGAAAACGCGCTTGTTCGCGAGCTGGTCGACATGCTGGGAGCTTAGCACCGCGTCACCGCTAAGCTCTCCCCCTTTTCCAGGCTGAAACGACCTCATCCGTCGCTACAGTCATAACTTTTGCCCCCATACAACAGTACCCAGTTGTGTGTTAACTCAGGTTCGCGAATCAATAGAATCGCCGGGCCCTCGTGCCCAATAATGGCTGTCCGATCAGCGGGTGCCATATCCCAAATTTAATGCAGTAGCAGTAGTGATCCACAGGGGTCAACTGTGAGGCGGTTTCGGTTTAGTGTATTGGTAAGCCCAGATGCAGTCCCACATAACCCGGTCCAACTTGTCACTCCAGGGCAAGTCTCCGCGACCAGGTATGCGTCATGCATTCCACCGCCTGGTTTTTAGGCCAGAACAAAAAAAACTCATATCTATAATCCATTAAAAAAATGACAACTATTGCATAGGAAGGCATCATAACATAACAACAGCAGAATTATAACGAACAATTGAAAAGTTAAAAATATGATATCTTATTAGATTAAGTAAAACATTTTATATTATTGAACCTTCATAATAACCTCACTTAGCTCCTGGTTCAGTTTTATGAACCAGTTATGTGTTTTAATTATGTTACAGAGATGCCAAATTATTACCATTATATAGTTGTTGTAGTATCTTGTTAGCCTAACATATTACGAGAACTTTCAATCAATATTTTAATTATTTAATAATCAATTTGTTTTATAGATTGAGATCTGTGAGAAAGGAGTTCGTTCACTTTTTAGCTTACATGCTTATTTAATAATACAATTACCATTCGTATTCATATCTATATTTAAACTTCAGAGAGAATGAATCACTACCGAATAATTGCTCTTTGGTAAGATTTTTAAATATTAATCAATATACCTCGTAGTTTTACTCTTGTTATCTATTTAATTGTACACCAAAATTTGTGTCATAGAGAGCTAAATGACTTAATTACAACATTCTCCTACTGAGACCATTAAATTAAAATATACAATAAATACTTGCTATAATCATGTTTATAAGGAACACAGTATAATTTAAAAATACCAGTAAATTTACAGTACTGTATTTTAAAACGCATACAGTTTTACGTTGGAGAATTTTAATATTATGTCCATTCATTTAACATTTAAAATACTTTCTCTATTTAAAATCTAAATAGCGAATATTATAATAACTTGTCTTCGACATAATCAAATTTGTATACATGTAATATAGGAAGCGGTTCGTATATTTAACAGGGTAGTTTATTTGCAATGATCCTAGGAGTTAATCATAGACCTCTACCATCCTCGTATCTATTAATAACTTAACTAATCAAGTTAACAAATCTATTACCAATTTAGTTATTGAGGAGCTGACATACGGTTTGAAAAGTCACATACATTCGATGTCTTACATATCGTAAACTAGATGAGATACTTCAAGTATTGACGCTTATGTCAGCATTTACATTTTTTAACGTTAACATTTTTTCATGTCTGTCTAACTCTGAAAATGTCATCTAGTAGATGATCGAGTATATACAGTCAAGTTTCCGTGAAATCTAAATAACATGCAAGCTAAAAGGTCGTATAGATAGAGTCAGTTGCCCAAACTTAACGATAGTTTATATTTTTATCCTAAAATTACTAGGTTAACATAATGTCGAAGAAAGCATATATAAGATGAATTACTTAGTCAATGAAAAATCAAAAATAAAATAGGTTTGAATTAAAATACAAAGATTGAGCGCCACATATCATAAAAATCATCTGAATACCTCACCATAACATTTAAATATCTGTATCCTACAATTTCAAGGTATACAATGGTTTCACCAGCAGGATTTTCAAATAAAAGAAGAAAAGAGGGAAATATAAACAGTTTAAATGATTTCATTTATGATAGAAATTGATATTTGAAACAAATATAAATCTAGAGATACATTATTCTATATTAATGTATCCCTCGGCGATAATCCGGTCTAACTACGTGAAAAAATCATTGAGAAATTTACTTCAGGATATCTGACAAAATAGTAACCCCATCAATACAACGAATCAATGCTGCATAATTCAAAAATATATCTGACAGTTTACTTAAATACAACAGGAATACGAGGTTAGGTTTTTTAATAACTTGGATACTCCCATTTCTAAAAAGGAATGGGTGATGTTACTGTTGGAAGGAAGTTTAGTTTCTAATTTTTACCCGATTAAGTGTATGTAAAAATAAGTAATAAATATAAACATCTTTAGATACAATTACATAGCACATGCAATCATCCTATTTGAACATGATACACAATTTGTAGAAAAAATAGAGTAATTTTTCTTATTTTTTTTTTTTTTTTTTTTTTTTTTTTTTTATAATTATATACATTGTTACTAGTCGTTGCCGACTAACCTACAATTTGTCCTTATAATAGCTTAAATCTAGGTATATATCTAATAGGACTCATCAGTCCTACATAGTCTCTAACATAATAATAATTGTTTTAACACTTTGAGTTTTTTCTAATGCACCTCACTGCACTACACTACAACACACTACACAAGTTCAAATGGTTTGGTCCTTTTGAGTCTGCGTCCGGTTTTGGTGTTGTCCAAGAGTTGTAATACTTCGAAATTAACATGAGAGTGAAGTCTCTCCTCATGTCTCTTTGCAATTCTTTTAATTTCTTGATTGACAGTCGGTATCTGAAGATCTCGATGTAAATAAATGGTCCGGTAATATCTGGGTGCACCTACGATGCTTCTTAGGACTTTGTTCTGGAAAACTTGTATTAGATTTATGTTGCTTTTTGCGGAACATCCCCATAATTGTATTCCGTATGTCCATATAGGTTTTAATATTTGTTTATATAGAAGTAATTTATTATGTATAGTTAATTGAGATTTTCTTCCAATTAGCCAATACATTTTTCTATATTTTAACTCAAGTTCTTTTCTTTTCTTTTTGACATGTTCCTTCCACCGTAGTTTTGCATCAAGTGTCATTCCGAGATACTTAGCATTATTGCTGTATGGTATGACAGTGTGGTTTATGGTCAATGGTGTAAGCGCGGCCTGTTTATAGGTGAATTGAACATGCACAGATTTGTTTTGGTTAATTTGTATTTTCCAGATTTGGGTCCATTTATTTATAGCGTCAGTAGCCTGTTGTAGGTTTCTGGTTGCATCTTCGCTATTGTTTCCGACAGCAAGAATAGCAGTATCATCAGCAAATGTAGCCATTGTAATGTTTTCGATTTGTGGTATATCACATGTATAAAGTAGGTACAGAATTGGCCCCAGTACACTTCCTTGTGGTACACCTGCTTTAGCTTCTTTTATTGTAGAGTAAGCTTCCTCTTGTTTCACTCTAAACATTCTGGCTGTGATGTAGGATTTTAATAGTTCGGTGTGTTGCTTCGGTAATATTTTCTGTAGCTTATGGACGAGGCCTTTGTGCCATACCTTGTCGAAAGCTTGTGCTACATCTAAGAATACAGCTGAGCATACTTTATTATCTTCATAGGCTTTTTCAATAACATCTGTTATTCTATGCACTTGATCAATCGTTGAATGTTTGGTAATAAACCCAAACTGGTGTGTTGGTATTAGGTTTTTTCTCTCTATAATTGGTTTTAATCTTTTCAAGAGGAGCTTTTCAAATACCTTAGCTATCATCGGTAACAGTGAGATAGGTCGATAAGCTTTTATATCATTTGGTGATTTTCCAGGTTTTGGAACCATTATTATTTCAGCCATTTTCCAAACGTCTGGGACATATTTCAGTCGAAATGCTGCATTGATTAAGTTAGTGAGCTTTATAATACCCTTTCTTGGCAGATTGTGCAGCAATTGCCCTGTTATTAAATCATAGCCTGGTGATTTATTTGGCTTGATGTTTGTTTTAATAACGTTGGTGACTTCTTTCGGAGTTGTTAATTGAATTGTCGAATTTTCGCCGTCTATGTCCGGTAAAGTATGTTCAATTTCACTTTCGTTTGGTTTGAAAGTTTTCTCTAAATGGTCAGCGAATGCTTCTGCTTTCTCCAGGTTGCTGCGTGCCCAACTTCCATGCATGTTTCTTATCGGAGGACTATGTAGACAGGATCGTTTTAGGTATTTAGTGGCTTTCCAGAGCGAATAGTCTGTGTTCTTGTCGTCTGTTAAATTTCGTAGATAGTTATTTATGGAATTGTTTTTAATTTCCAAAATTTCCCTCTTCAACCTTTGTGTTATGTTGTTTAAGATATTCTTATTTTCAGGTGTTCTATTTTGCTGCCATTTTTTCCGTAGTTTTCGTTTTTCAGCTACCATTTCCTTGATTTCTTTCGGGTAATTTATTCCTTTGGTTGAAGTTTTAATTTCTGGAGTGTTATTCCAAGCAGCCTGTTGGATGTCTGCAACGAATTTTTCGGTTTCATAATTTAATTGGTCTTCTGTCTTAAGGGGAACATTTAGTTGAATTCGATTGTTTATTTCTTCAACAAATCCTTCCCAGTCTGTCCTCTTGTTGGTTAATGTTGGATTTTGTTGTTTTCTTATAATGTTTTCACTCAGCGTCAAAATCACAGGTGTGTGATCTGAACTTAAGTCAAAATTTTCTTCAACTTCCATGTAGTTAGTGGTTATGTTTCTAGCTATAAAGAAGTCTAACAGGTCTGGAGTTTTCTCTGGATCGGTAGGCCAATAAGTTGGTTTTCCTGTCGACATGTAACTGCACCCTAGCTCAGCAGCTGCTTTATGTAATTCATTACCTTTAGTTGTCGTCATTCTAGATCCCCATCTTGTATTTTTAGCATTGAAATCACCACCGATTATAAATTTTTCTCCTAGGTTGTTTAGAACATTCAAGTAATTTTCTTTTTTTTGGTTGTATCTTGGAGGGCTATATATGGAAGCTAATGTAACCCTGTATTTGCTAGATATAACAGTTACTGCCGTTACCTGATTTTCTGCTAAACTGAGTCCGGGTTCTTGATGATGGCATATATTATTTTTTATTATTATTGCACTTCCTCCTCTTGCTGTGTTAGCTGGATGAATGGTGTGGTAAAAGTGATATCCTCTAAATTTAATAAAGGATTCCTTTGTCAAATGGGTTTCAGATATTAAGCAAATATCTATTTTTTGCAATTCTAGGAATACTTGTAGGTCAGCGTGATGTTTCTGAATCCCATTAGCATTCCAAATTGCGATGCGGATGTCTTTACTTGCCATTTTTAGTTCTTGAGGCCACCGCCCTATTGTTTTCGAGTTTAAGTAATCTTTCAGAAAACGATTCAATAATCTTTTCCTGGTTGTCCAGCTTTGCTATAAGTTTCAATAGCAGTTCGTTGGTTGTAACGTCTTCTTTTTTTGTTTCTTTTTGAGCGGTTTGGTTTATGCTTTGAGCATAGGTCATTTCATCGTTGACTTCGTTGTACATTTTTGGTTGTTTATTTTGAGTCACTGTTTTTTGCTCTTTAGCCTGACTGATTTTATTTCTTCTCTCTTGGAATGTTTTCGCAACTACGCATCCTCTGTAGCTTGCTGGATGCGCTTCATTGCAATTCGCACATTTCGCTTTTGTTCCTTTGGGTTTTTTGCATTCTCCCGTGATGTGTTTTCCTGAGCATTTTACACACCTTGGTTCCCTTTTACAGAATTTTTGTGTGTGTCCATGTAATTGGCATCTCTTGCACTGTGGCACAAGATTTGCCTTTCTAAGAGGTTCTATTTTTACTTCGACTCCTAGAATTTGTTTAATTTCATAAATTGCTTTTATGTCCGTGTTATGTTGGAATGATAACATAAACAGTGGTAAAGGCTTCTTCTGGACAACTATTTCTCCATTGTTATTTTTATTTCGTTCTTTTTTCAGGATATTTGTGACGTCAGTACATTTAAGTCCATTTTTTATTAACTCTTCCACTATTTTAGTAGTTTTAGCTGTCGGTGGAAGCCCTCTTGCCATTACTTTAATGTCTCTGGTTTGCTTATCTTCATACGAGTGCCATTGTAATTTTAGGAATTCCAAGCACTCAGCAATTTTCGTAAAAGTTTTACGACATTCGGCGTTTAATTTGATTTGTCCATTGTTTAATGTTGTTGCTCTAAATAGTATATTATTTGTTTTCATTGTTTCATATAGCAAGTCAAAGTCTGTGACATTACTTACTATAATTGGAGGTGGTCTCGGCACTTTTATTTCTTTATTCAATTCTTGTGCTTTAATGGTTTTTGGTTGTTGTGGTGAAGCTTCAGGTGTATAGTTTGCTTTTCGTTTCTTATTTCTTTTAACTGTTATCCAGCCTACTTCTTTTTGCAATTCTTCCTCGTCTGTTTCATAGTTTACAGGCAATTTGTTTTCAGTGCACTGGTTCACTACGGGAATGCTAGTTGGATTGTATGTGTTTTGGTTTTTTATTAGGAGTTGTAGTGCATCTAATTGTTTTTGCATATTTGTTAGTGCAATTTCCAGATTCCGTCGGGCTGTTTTTTCGTTAATATACGCATTATAGAGAGCTTGCTCATTTTGCGTTCTCTTATGGTTTTCTTGACAAAAGATTTGATTCTGTTGTGCCAGATGAGCTTCACCTGACGTTGAGGATTGTGTTTCCATCTCATTTAGTCTCTGGTTCTCTCTATCAATCATTTTTATTTAATGAATAGTTTAATTCACGTTTTTACAAAAATTTCAGTACCGGTATTTGTTTCAGAACCGTTATATCGCCGCATTTGTGGTACAGATGATGCACCTCCGACCCTTAACAGCCCCCAAAATTTTACCTTTGTTACTTTATTGCAGTGACCATCGTTTTAAACACATTTTCACTAAACATTTAACGCGCAGTTTTAACACTGTTATTGTCGTCACGGTTTTTACTTATTTTTTAAAATCGCATTTGTGGCACAGGTAGTACACTTTCAAATTTATTACACTGACCGTCGCTCCAAACACGTCTTTACTCTACGAAGGTCGAACGACAACTGAATTTTTCTTATTAATTGTGACTTTATAGTGTCTTAAACTATTATAAATGTTAATATCATTAAAATAAAATAACGTACTTTAAGTACTGTTGAAAATACTTTTTATTAAAGCAAAATGCCCCGCAAATGATAGTTTGATAACTTCATAAAAAAGAGAAGTAATAATATTGACACTTGAAACTTATAGATCTGGGTGCATAGCCACTGCATTTATTGTATTATATGCATTTTTTAATCATCTGTTGATGGAAGTGCTAAGTATCAATATTCATTAAGTGCAATTGTTCAACAACTTATCTAAAGTATTATTTAGATATTTAATATTTCTCTACATAAAGTAACAGTTTTCTGTTTATTATTAGTGAGAATACTAATATATATATTAGTAATTATAAAATAATGTATACTATTATTTTCTATTTAGTATTAGTGAATATTCTAATATTATCGTCTATTTTGTCATTCACTGCTTGACACCGAAGCGGAATATTGAGTGTCAGTTGTTAATTGAACAATTTGAGAAACTTATTGTGGTAAAAATATACCACCAATGACGAATAATAGGCGCAAAGTCATCCTCTTGCATACCTCTGCAATATTTGAAGGCGAAGGATATACTATTGCAGCGCGAATGACAAGTACTGCAGCACCTACTAACTCATCATACATAGCGCTTTCTCGTTTCCACTTAATCAAATCGTTGTAGCATGGATTGGGCAGCACCCGACTTCGAATCCATAGAAAATATTTTCACTAATATATGTTGCAGCAACTTTACTCAATATATACACTTTTAAAATTAAAAGAAAAATAGTTAGAATACATGCACGCACCTAATTAATATTTCAAATTAATTCGTATGGTAATATACAATAAACACAATTACAAAATTTAGACGAGGAGTCATTTATCATAAGTCAGAAGAAGTGAAAAGAAGTTTATTTATATATTATTGTATCATATGGTATGCTTTGAAGTTCATATTCTCAAATTATAGATTGCTAATGTTGATATTCAAGTAGAAGTTATAAATTAACTAATAATTGTATTTGCCTTAAGAGTTTAACAAATTATATAATAATTTGCTTTATTAAAGTAAAAATTAGGCACATAGAGATATAGATTGGGAACTTAAACGGGCACACCTATAAGCATTTTCCGATTGTGCATCTTAACCACTAGAACAATTGACAGATTTTTCCTTCCTATCGATTTTAATGGACAGGACTTAATTAGCTTGGCGATAAGAAAACATCCTGTCTTAGCCATCCATGGTATCGGCGTGAAACCATTTTATTTGTCAAATTTTGCACCCTTGTCTTAAGGACAATCACAAACATAAACTTAAGGCCATGCCACAGCAGGATTCGAACCCGCGACTCTCGCTATTCTAGCAACAATAGGAAGGCTGTCCTGTCACCTTAACCATTGTGCCAACCGGTAATTTGTGTATTTGTATGCATAATTTTAAGAAAGAAAGAATTTGTTGTGATTACTTTATTTTTGTAGTACATAGTAAATATGATTTCTCTAAATGCTAAAACAAAAGAAAATTGTTAATTTCCAAGATATGAAGATTTAAATAAAATTAATTATGCTCCAAGCAATTCTGCCCTAGCGTAGAAAAGGTCTTGAAAGTAAATGATGATAAACCATATGAGCTCCTATATCAAGCTTCCAGACTGGGAGGTTTGTTTTTGCATCTCATACCATCTGATTATAAACCTTAATGTTAAATGAAGCTGTTTAGCTAAAAATGAATTAAATAATGAAGTGAATTGAATTGGAATGCATAAAATGTATATATTAAACAGATCCTATAAACAATGAAAATATGGCTACAAATTCAATATTGGAATTTGCAGTTCTTCAGTGTTTTTCTACAGATCTTTTGAAACAAATGAGTTTGTGCCTTGAACTTCATGGAGGTAAGAAACAGACGATATAACATCAAAAAGACTAAGAATTAACTCTATATTTGGTAATATTTCAAGCAAGAATGTTTACTACATATATTTGTAGTATACTGCTATCATTATTATGTTATATAATCAACATGTCTTTTAAAGTACTAGGAATCTACTTTAATTGATTTGTGTTAAGCTGTATACATTTTTTTATTATTTTTTTACTTATTGCAAAAAATATACACAAAATCAAATTTACTTAGATTTACTTTTCTTCTCGTTACATAAAATCATATTTTCACGTAAATTAATAGTTTTTGTTTCTTAAACCCTTTCACATATTATAACTGGTGCAGTCGGTAGGATTCCAGGAAGATTATTCCAGGCTATTGTCTTATGAATTCATTTAATTAACCGGAATCAATTTAATTAAGAAAAGAAGACAGATTTCTTGGTGTATCGCAACTGAATCTTTAAGATCACAAAGGGTGAATTGAAGATGCTCAACGATTCCTAGCCATAAACTATTACAAGTAAGTAACACGTAACAAGTAAAAATACCACTAGTCCGTGGATTATTGGTATATGCATCACAGTTCAAGGTGTAAGGTCGCCAAAGGACTGAAGTTACTATGGATTAACAAAGTTTAGTGGAATTTGAACAGAAGCTTGCAGTTGAGGGTGAATGGCCACTAAGGCGGTTTACAGTGTTTCCCGCCGTGGACTATTGGAATCTGTAATCACCGAAATTTGGAAGACTATTCCATAGAGGGGTACCATGGAAATTTGGGTATAAACAGTGTCGTTTCGAAGATATTAAAAAGGTCATACTCAAACATAATTTTATAAAAACTATAAGCTGTCTAGATGGAAATTAATAGTTTTCGTTATAGCTAAGGCTACAGCTTTATATATAAAAGATATCTTTTTATTTTATAGACACAATCTTAGTATTAGTTTTTAGTCATAGACCACTATGCTAAAAATGACAAACTGCTGCTATAGTCTGTTTTCCGATTCAGAATTAAGTTCTAGCTAACATAGTTGCCGAGTAATTATTATCTGGCTATATTTTAGACGTTAACCAATCAGTTGACATTTGTTAGCCTCGTTATCAACTATCAATCGAATACCAATGTTTGTGTCGGACGACGCCAAACGGGCAACTTAAAGAAACCGTAGTCTATTAAGGTCGGGTTGACGAAACCCGAATCCTTTTTTACATTATTCGTACATAAAATTCGAATAACTTAACCGGTTGAGATCGAGGCAGCACTTGCAAAATATCCCACGAAAAAAAGTAGTTCACGATTTACATATACGAACGCAATCAATCAAAACATACGCCGCTGGCGAGCCACGGCCGAGGTATGGTAGTGTTCTCGCCAGTGTATTTTCCCTCCTTAAAATTTAAACTTGAATGTTGCATACGCAGAATTCCAATAATTAACTCAGCACAACATCTGAATTACATAATAACACATCTGACACAAATTCCAAGGTTAATTGATACGTTACATATAATATTTTGCACGAATATATCTACAAAACCAAACAAATAAAGCTCTAATAAATAAAACAAAAAGGGTTTTCAAACCCTTTTTGTCTTTGTTCTAGTTACGTATATTTAGCAAGTGCTACCTCGATCCCAACTGATAAAGTTTGGTTTGATTTAGAAAGATGCAGTCAGCTTATTATATATTTATAACTCTTCCACTAATGTCATGTCATATTTATTACGGCCTTTCATTAAGGTCAAATTTTAAGGTGTATATATTATGTAACACCATTAATACGGTAACGGAGTTTATCAGAAATCAGTCAGGTGCCTTATAATGTGACGAGAAATAGAGATTTGTCTGTATTAGACTAACATTAAAGTGTCGTTTGTGTTTTCGGTTCAATTAGTCGCCACTTCTTTCCGTTAAATAAAATAGTTTTAAAGTAAAACAAAGTTGGTTAAATCCTATACATCTCAAAAATTATGTGCAAATAACACTGAGCAACAACAAAATTTTTTAAATTGAATTTTTGTTTTCTTTTAAATATTTAATTTCTAAGTGTTATTATAATTATTACCAGCATTATTTTCTTTTTTAGAGAATGTCTCTTTTGAAACATATATAATATACACTCATTTAACAAACATAACATATAATATACACATATAACAAACATATAATATACACACACTGAATTTCGTTTTGGGCGACAAAAAGTGTGTTAAAATGGCAAATTTAACCAGCACTAATTTGTTTCAATCAATTAATTATTTACTATATTTGGTATAATTAATATGTTTAATGTTATGTGCCAATGAATAAAAGTGAAACTGCTCAATATCAGAATGTTTTTATATGACAATTACGCTTGTTGATATAGCCCTTCGTTAAAGATGCACCTCGTAAGGATAATTGTTTCATATTGTTCACTTACCAGATGGCGCCGGTATCGCTCTTCGAGGAGTTTGTGTGGTTATTATACATTTCTTCAATAGAAGCAAAAAAAGTTAAAATAGCGTTTGTTTTAGGCTTGAGATTTGGTGTGGTCTGTACGCGCACTTGTGTTTTTTTGTAGACAAATATTGATCTCCGGATTGGAACTAAAAATGTATCCAACACTGAAGCTTTCTTAATCAGATTACCTTAATAATAACAGGCAGTTAAGTAAGATCCGTAAGATGATCCTGCCCCAAGCAATGTTGCTCTGCGAAATATTGATAACTGTCTTTAACTAAAATTATTAAATTTTTATTTACTGTGTGTAAATTATATTATATTTTAACGTCCGTGAAGTTCTTGTCACCGTTAGCCCTTTGACATTTTACATGATTTTAAAAAAGACAATAATTTTATGACCGTTAAAAATTAATGTAGGTAATCGTTGCAAAATTGAAACTTCATACTTATATAAATGGCACTTTTCAGTGATGGCTCCTGATAAAAAATTTTTGACTGCAATTTTTGTAAAAAAAGCTTACCCATTTTTTTAAAATAAGTGCATCATACGTTCTTCTCTGTCCGCAAATTTGGTAATCACTTTGACATTAAAATTATCTCTTTCGTAGCTTAATTGCTTTAAAATAGACAGCATGGAAAGAACCGTTAAACTACCTTCAGCCATTCAATTTCTAAACCGTTTTGATGTACTTTAGTGTTTAAAAACACCTTTCGGCCTCTGATGTTGTCATGGGAGTTATCAAGATTTCTAATATTTGTTGAGTGCCCTTGAACGTGTCTCCTAGATTGATTGATATTAAAAATTTAAGAAGAGGTAGTGCACCATTTAATGTTCTGTCATCATTTCTTGAATAAATAATTAATAGTTCAGTTCGCAATCATGATGTTATGAATATTATTTAGAACTTAAATAATATTGGCTACAAAATTATCCATAGCGTCTTTTTTCCCAGTACGCTCAATAAGATGGTTTCTATTTTCGTATTGCGCATTAATGGCAATTTTTTTCAACAGCTACTCATGAGGTGATTTAGAACAGAAATGAAGTAGAAACAGCTTTAGACATAAGCAAATTTAATCGGTGCACATAGCAGTGTAAATAGGGAGAAAAAGAAAACTTTTTTAGTTAATTGTTGAATGTCTACATGTTGGCCGCTCATCACCGCTGCTTCATCATAGCTGTTTGAGATCAGTTTTTGGCCTAATTTTGAATTGAAGGTTCTATAAGAAAAATTTATTAAAAAAGTGTTTCTGCTTAATATTTTTCAGGAATTAAGTAGTTTCAAAAGCACTCAATTGGCTCATCATCGCGAACATATCTACCAGATGAGATTTTGCAGCAACATGAGTTATTTTGTCCAACATTATTGCCAAATATGAAGAATTACTAATTTCATCAATTTTTTGTTCATGGCGAACTTCAAGCATATACTGTAACAGGTCATTCTCTATTTCTATAGAGGGGTCTTTAAAAACTAAAGCTTTCTTTAGGTGCTCACTTAGAGTTGCAAATGTATAAGTACGTGAAATATTATATACATCCCAATTCTGGGAAGTATAGCTCTCATCATATCCCCGAAGAACCATTTCAAACTTTCTGTAATAAAATATATAATATATAATAACAAATATTATAATAATATATATTATATATAACATAATATAACAAATATTATAATAATACTATAATAACAAATATTGTAATAATATAAATATAAGTAATATATAATATATATATATATATATATATATATATATATATATATATATATATATAATAACAGGGTAATTGAAAAGTCCCCGGGCTGACACATAGATGGCGCTACTATAATTAAATCCATATGTTTTTTAATTAGTTTTTATTGTAGGATCATTAGTTTGTGAATTATAGCATTTTGAGTGAAGAAACTTTTATTATTGTAAAAAAAAATTGATTAAAAGGAATTTAACGTGTTTATAAAGTATTGCTTTTCAACGGGAAAAAATACAGTTGAAGCAAAAACTTGGCTTGTTGCCGAGTTTCCGGACACTGCCCCAGGAAAATAAACCATCAAGAATTGGTATGCTATGTTTAGATAGTGGTGAAATGAGCACCGAAGACGGTGAACGCAGAGGACGCCCAAAAGTGGTTATTACCGACGAAAACATTTAAAAAATCCACAAAATGATTTTGAATGGCCGTAAATTGAAACTGAATGAAATAGCAGACACTCTAAAGATATCAACTGAACATGTACATCATATCTTTCACGAATATTTGGGTATGAGAAAGCTCTGTGCAAGTGGGTGCCGCGCGAGCTCACTTTTGACAAAGACGAGTTGATGATTTGGAGCAGTATTTGAAGATGATCAAGCGTAATAAACCCGAGTTTTGCGTCGATATGTGACAATGGATGAAACATGGCTCCATCATTTTACTCCGAAATCCAATCGACAGTCATCCGAGTGGACTGCACATAATAAACCCGCTCCAAAGCGTGCGAAAATGTAACAGTCCTCTGGCAAGATTATGGCTTCTGTATTTCGGGCTACGCATGGAATAATCTTCGTTAACTACCTTGAAAAAGGAAGGATCAACAACGACTATTACATAGCGTTATTGGATTGAAGGACGAAATCGCCGAAAAACTGTCGTACTTGAAGAAAAAGAAATTGCTGCTTCACAAAGACAATGCACCGTGTCACAAGTCAGTGAAAACGTTTGCAAAAATCCATGAATTGGGCTTCGAACTTCTTCCTCATCCACCGTATTCTCCATATCTGGCCCTCAGCGACTATTTCCTGTTTTCAGATCTCAAAAGGATGCTCCTGGGAAGAAATTTTCGTCGAATGAAGAGGTGATCGATGAAACCGAGGCCTACTTTGAAGCAAAGGGCAAATCGTATTACAAAAATGGAATCGAAATGTTTGAGGGTCGCTATAATCAGTGTATCACCCTTGAAGGGAGTTATGTTGAATAAAACAACTAATTTTGCTAAACAAATGTGTTTTACTATGGTAGGCCAGGCACCTTTCAATTGATCTGTTGTTCAAAATTTTGCAAGCCTGCGAAATATAATAATAATTTGTTTACTTCCAGAATCTTGGTAACAATATTAACTTTACTAAATATTCTGCAGTACAAGACTAATGTATAAATAAACTATAATTTTTTAGATTAAAACTGGAAACTTGATAGAGGAATAGTACAATTACACCAACGATGTAGCCGTTCCCTATTAATAGATGACAGATATAATTTTACAACTGATATTAATGAATAACTTTTGGTTTTATGTAAATTTGTTTTAAAAAAGTTTCAAAAATGTGTGAATTTTATTTAATGACTCCTTTCGCGCTTTGACGCCGTTTGACGTACAACCTTATTCATATGGACGCGCATCCGTATTATAATTGTCAAAACAAGTACCTGTCATAAACCAAGTTATCCTATTTAAGTAAGTCACAGTTGTCATAGTTGATCGTCAGATCCTAAACAGATCCATTATGCAGTGTATCACCTCAGAGCGCTTAAGGAATATAAATAGATACATCTTCCAAGATACAATGCTCACCTTCTACAATAAATAGCAACTTAAGAAATATGATCGAAGTTTACCTCCGACTTCTTGAAGGAACAACAGACCGCAATGGAAGGGTATCAAATAACAAAACACCAACGTTCTATAACAATACAATATATGTATGTATGTAATGTATAACAATACACCACTATCGTTCTGTGCAAACCATACAAGACAATATTTCAGGGACATCCTAATACTAATACTAGAAGGGATCGGCTAAAAGTAATAGGTATGCAAGGTGTCCCCTGTAAGTATGGGAAATTGTATGTAGGAAAAACAAGGAGGATGATAAGTACACTGATAAAAAAACACCATGACAAATGAATCAAATGAACACACCAACCAGTCAGCTTTGGCTGAACACTGAATAGACACTGGTCACAACATTTATCTCAATATAGTTGTTGGCAAAAGTTGAAAGACGTTTCAGAGCTAAGATAATATCCCGCCCAAAAGATGTAATATCTAGCAATAAAAAGAGTATACCATGTAAACCAAACTTTATTAACCCCTTAAAACTAAACACAAAAGACATTCTAAGAAAAAAATTTATAGATAATTACTTAAAAATTTCAAATAATATTAAAAGTATTCTTAAATAACATAATGATAAATTATATAAGAATTATTTAAATATGAATATTATAATAATATAAACTAAATAACATTCAGGAATTTTTATACCTCCTTTTTATGTTTGTTTAGTGCCTCAACTTTGATTTTCTAAGACTGAAATCAAATTCAGATAATTTTAATCAATAAAAACCCAATAGGGGATATTAACAAATTTCTAGATTATAGGTAAATGATAATAAATATTGCGTAAACATTAAATATGCTAGATGAAACTTAAATGCCAAACACATGTTAAAGCTATTTAATTTGACAACATTTGTTTTTTAAACTACTGTCGATATTTAATAGTGACAGAAATTAATTATTGCAGAGATTTTAATGATTTATATTTTTTTACTTTACAAGAAACACCTTTATGTTAAATTTTGCTCTTTGGTGAAAAATGGCCTTTATATGATAATCTCGCATAGGTTGATCAATCTATTATAGAAGCACAAAATATATTATCAATGGAGGCACTTTGCTAGGAAATCCTACCTCCTATTGACATCGTTTTTATTGGGTATTGATCTTTAAACTTTCACTAGTTTTGCTTAATATAAAAATTGTATTTAAATATTTTAATATGTTTCTAACTATACATAGCTTTTTCTTCTTATAAGGAAGAATGAAACAAAAAAGGATAAACATTTGCAGATACCTGATTCTATATTTGAAATGCAAAGGATTAACATATAAAGAAGAAAAATATTTTACCCAGTAAAGTTGACCTTGATTTTGAAATACATATATTGGTTTAGTAATAACATAATTTTTTTTTCGATTTTGCAAGCAGCTAAAAATAAAATCATTGTGTGTGAAAAATGAAAACACTTCCTTGGTAACATATATGTTTTGCAATTAATAATGATATAATTAAGGCCTATACTTTAAATGATGAATCATGAGTAAGAGGGATTTTGACATTTACATTTTAAATAAATTATATTAAAAATAATATTAGTCGCCTAAAGGCAAAAACATGAAATATTACTTTTCTATATCACTTAATGTTCTATTCAATATTATTTTTCTGTTTACTCGCAACATTTATTACACCACAATTTATTATTATCTAAATCATTAATATGTTTAATTTTACATATAAAAAATATTTTGTTATTCCATTATCTGTGAATGTATAATGATTGTTTATGCTTTTAGAACACGCAATATATATAATTATCTCGATCAGAAATATTCACGTTTTGATCTACAACATTATGATATATCCCGAGCTTTGTGGAAATTTATTGTAGAGTACTCATGTACATATACAGGAAGATAGCAAAATAATTTGTCTTACAACGGACATCTTCTCTTTTATATATTAATCGGCTTAGCGTAGAATTCCTCAAAAAGGAAGGAAAAAGAAAGCACCGAGAGGCTTGAAATTTAGCATGGTTAAATAGTTACCACATACTAAACGACTGTCCACGGCTCATCTAGATTAGAGCTAAGTATGGGCTGCAAAATTTTAAAAATATCTTAATACGAGAAAATACAGACTCCTCGGATTTCTACGAGAAATCGATTTTCTCCATAGAATCTAGCCTATGATAAGTTAAATGTTATTGACCAGATAACCATTACCACTTCATTATGTGTGCTATCTAGATAGAACCTCTACTTCGTTGTGTTTATAGTCCTGTATTTGGGTATATTTTTAAATTGTATATACACTATTTATACTTTCAGGCCCCCTATTTGTATTAATATTTTTTTATTTTATTTTTTTTCCGAACCACGGTCCTCAGCATTAAGCCTACCGACTGGCGAGTAACCAACTTAGAAATCATCCCAGGCGACATCCGGTCTTACCCAGCCTGGTTACTGGCGTGACCGGGATCACTTTCCTTGTCGGATTTTACACTCTTGTCTAGAACAATCACAAATTTTAAACAACCATGCCAGAGCACCAGTGGGAGAACCGTCTTATCGCCTTTACCACTGTGCCACCAAGCTGGTATTATTAATTTTATTTATTTATTAATTTATTATTTTATATATACACCTTTTGTCTGTCCTCTTCTCTTTTATATCAACAGCGTACTGTTGTATAGTCGCAAAATGACGATATCCGTCAAAGCAACAAAAAAACAACGATAACTTTTCAGTATTCAGTTTTAATACAATATTACACAGATAACATTATCCTTAGTTACTATAATTAGTAATATTTGACTTTTTGGATATTTTTCGAAACCTAAAAACGTTTGTAATGAAAAGCGTCCAAAAAACAATATCAAAAGATAATGATTACTTTTGTCGCAAAGTGATCTAAAGAATATATAAGGATATATTGGAGAAACAAGAGAAAATATATAAGAACCTAAAATTGTGCTTATAATATATTTAATTATTCCTTGGGGGTTAACGTTGTTCCTATTAAAGTCTAATAAGAAACAATCAACACGGCTCTTCGAATAGTTCAGCATTAACATTGGCCGTCGATGAAAGTAGCCGAGTTATTTCGCAATTTCACTAGTGAAATATTACATGGTTCTCTGTAATCGAAACAGAAGCAATTAAAGTAATTATTTCAAGGTGAATAGACATCGATGAAACCCTGTCTTATTCTACCGAATTAATTGATATCGAATGGAACCAATTAAAATAGATTTTGTGGGTTTTCATCCTTTCTCTTTTTTGGTTTATTTCAACAATATGCGATGATAATGAACTCTAAGTATGTTTCAAAAAAGTAAAAATTGCAATACTTTTAATTTATTTTATTAGCAGGACATTTTGTTTAGCAAAGAAATTATTATTACTAGAATTTTGCAATCAACGTATATAAGAGTTGGGGAGAAAGTTATTTTTTAAATGTTTTTTTTAAAGCAAATTCACTTTCCGTCACTCTAGAGCTTGTATTTGTCCAAAAGGCAAGAGTCCAAAATTCGACGAGGAAGGCATCATAGCCATGCCAGTAATCAGACTGGCTAAAACCAGATGTGGGATCATGTCTAAATTCGTCAGTTGCCAGCTGGTTTGGAGCCCACGTTAAGCATTAGTTCCAATACTGATTAACCCCAGTTAATAAAAATCTTATTACTATTCATTGAACTATAGTGGCGTTTTATTGAATGAGTATTTCTAGGGACGTGTGATTGTAAATCGCAAACCGCAAGTTTATATTAAAATATATCTTCATATAGTAATTGTGGACAATAACATATATTAACTAAAACTAAGTTTAACAGGATAATACAATAATCAACTAAATATAAAGATATTTGCTATAATTACTTTATAAGTATTTTATATCTTGATGTATAAAGGAACTCCTCTATACCCTCCGCTTTAATGAAACGGGTTCATGATTCGCTAATAGATTATAGGCACTAGCTCTATATTTTCATGACAATAATTGTTAGAATAGAACATTTAGTAGTATATTGCATCTCATAGTTGATATTGCGAAATAATTTTAAAAAGTGATTTTAATAAATGGCCTAATCTAACCCACATGTTCAAATAATTGTAATCTACATATTTGAACTTATCCCTCAAAGACTGGCATCGCCTTTGAAAGACCTCAAGCTTAAATAGTGTCCAAACGTCAGAGACATATAGAGGGATTAGATTTTTTGCAGCGTTTGAAAGAGGCAAGTTTAAAAGATTTTCTCTTCCACACACACTTATAGAAGAAAAAACTCCTGGGGCTTGGCTAATTCAGCCTATTACTTCAACAGCAGATGCCGTTACAATGCTCAATATGTTGAAAAGCAGTGGAGAGGCGACGTCTTCATCACAGCTAGTACAACACCATCTTACTACGTTAAGGTATGTTTTGAGTAATCTCGGAGCGATTGACGAAACAACGTTCAGCTGCCTTTTTTTCTGCATAAATTCGACAAAACACTTGAATACTATAAATGGAAATTAAAAAATCTTTTCACTATTACTTGAACTAGGAATTTCGTCATATGAAATTTAGCCTATTATAGCGCATAGCAGTTACATGACATAACATATGCAAAAAACTATTAACTATCACTAGAAAGAAATCCAGAATCTAAAGTTTGAAAAAGCATGCATGTCTTCTTCATCTAAGAATATTAAGTGAATATTGTTTCATTTTAATTTTTCTGCTAATCAAATAACATCTATACCTAGCGAATGTGTGGATGTGAATTCCAATTAATGGAATTTTACTAACGATAACGATGTTACAGTTCCACAAGTAAGACGCATAGATTGGACTGTCCTTTCCTATTTTATACGCTTTAATGAATTCATGTGTCATTAATAATTATGAAAATAATTATGTGAAAATTCAAAGTATGAATGAAAATATGTATTAAACAACCCAACTGAACTGTTAAATTACATTATTTTGATACTTATTACATAATGTAACAGTTTATAATCATGTAACTCATCAGCTCATCATGGAGTGAAAAAATTGCATATTCAACGTTAAATCAAACAACAACGGTATTGAACGTGACCTGCTGCGGAAGAACATCAAACACTTTTAGAAACTTTTGGGTTTGTGTTTCAACGATTTAAAAGTCGTAATTTTGATATCGTCATTTGACAAAGAATGGCATAGAAAACCAAAAAAAAAATTGAAAACCATTGCGAGATTTATTGGACGAAAACCCATCTCGCACTTTCAAGGATTTCCCAAGCAGCTTAGCAATCGATGAATAAATAGTCTACAAGCAACTTGTTACTGGCGATATTAAATGGATCTGCTTCGACAATTCCATGCGCAAAAACTCATGGATTAGCCCAGGCGAGCTATCCTCATAGACATGGATGCGGAATGTTCACAGCTATACCAGGCATAGTATTGCTGTATGTATGGTAAAATAAGTAAGAGGTAGTGTGTTGCAAGCTACTAAGACCGAATGAAAATGCCAATGAAGATGTTCAGCGATACCATTTCAACAATATTCATCAATAGTCATCCTCTTACAAAATAACAGTCGTTGCAAGAGTTGTGAAGGATGCATTATTGCAACTTCAAAAACTTTTGCCACACCTAGCATAGTTACCAGATATAGTATCTTATGATTACCCCTTGTTCCAATCGATGATAAAGAACTGTAAAAATGGATCTATGATTGGATTGCTGCCAAATCAACATTCGTTCTTTCTCCACAGTATCGATATGCTTTCAGAAAGATGGAAAATAGATTTTGATTAATATAAATTATGTCAATATTTTAAATAAATTCTTCGATCATCTTCGGCTTAAGCCAATTAAATAGCCCATTAGGGTGGAAAAAGATATGGCCAATATAATAGCATGCAATAACAACTTTAAATCTAAAATATTATTGAAATACCCAAGTAATAAACCATAGAATAATGGTTAAATAAATTAGCAGATGCTAGGCAAAAATATATATATAATGATCAATTAATTATAGCAAAATAGTGTCTTTTAACTTTCCTATCTATACAAGGTTGACCTTTAAAGCATGCAATTTTCTGATGCATACAGCTTAAAAAACTCGACCATAATTAGTATTATTAGTTTCTTCCTATTATTACATCGATTGCCCAACGTAATACACACTCAATTCAGACCACATTTAATTAGCTAGTCGGTTCACTTCAGACAAGAACGAGAACAGTTTGCTTAAACAATCGCGATAAAGTTCATTGATTTTTTTATACTGTACCTTATATTTTAGCAATTTGTTTCTTTTTTTTTTCTTCTAGACATGCCGGAGCGGACATTGTTTCTATTCACTCTGATTCAATTAAACTAACGATGTGAGTGTTGCTATATAAGAGCTATTGTGTTTTGAGTTCGTTCGGCAACAATTCGCAACAAATTGATCTTAATTGCTTCTCTCACTGAAATGGGTGTGGGATAATCATTTAGAAAGTTTTAAATTGTGGAATATATTGGCGAAGATCTTTTTGGTACACGGTTATCTGTTGTTAGTATATCCTTGCAAATAAATTACGGAAGAGGGGAAATCCAAGGTCAATATTATTTTCAAGGTTATAAATATGTCTGTAGATTGTTTTTTTTTCTAAAGGCAATTACCTTTTTTATGTGATCTAATATATTATAGTTCAAAACTCTGTGAGCTCCAGACTTATTTAATTTTAAAAAGCTGAAAATTGTGTAAAAGTAACATACACGACTACAGATAAGAATTTATTTTAAATTGAATTTTAAAAATTTAAAAAAAAAATTTTAAATTGTGATATATCAAAATCTAAAACTCAGAGTCATACTACAAAGCGTGAGTTTTTGACATTCTTTACGTTAGTAATCTACTACTAAAAGTACCTGTTTATATTGACTGCTATTCGACCTTTCCTGACCTTTAAACTATAACAAACTGTAATTGAGCAACTATTCAACACTGTGTTCCCAGGAGTTGGAGACGTCGGTTCACCTCAATTTAAAGCCCATGCTATTACCACTTGTATGAGCGAACGCAAATATGAACAAAAGCGGCAGAGGTTAGAACTCTCGAAATAGTATTATTTTAATTTTATAAACTAACTATGAGCGACACCCAGAGAATTTTTTTTAGAAATTGGCCGGCGTTAATGAAATTTTGAACTATCACAATAAAATTTAAAAATTATTAACAGGGTAATTTATTAAATCTGGATTAAAACTTATAAAAGTACTGTAGCTGATATATAAAGGAACTCCTTAACTATATTATGGAAGGTTACATTTTGTAAATGTTTCTAGACAACACCTTAAAATCAAACAAGTGTAAGACCAGACGAAGCTGACATTAAATAATGTAACTCAGATAAACTCTGGTTGCTAAAAAGTATACCAAAATGTAACAAAAGAATTGAACTGCTTAAAAATTAATTCCTACTAAAATGAATGAATAAAATTTTGGTTAGCATATTATATATTTATTAGTATATAAACATATATTATATTATACATAGAGTATATTAACGGATAATAACATTTCATGTTTACAATCCTAGATAAACCATAATTTTTGATAAAATAATCGATACATCACTCAAAACTGTTAGATAATATAAGGAACGCATAGGCTTCATATTATAAAATCTGTGCTCTATTGATTGATGTCATTTCATAACAGGTCAATTGAAAAGTCGCCGGCCTGACACATAGATGGCACCACTATAGTTAAATCTATATGTTTTTTAGTTAGCCCGAACAGTAAAAAGGTGCGTGTAGAAATGTGTTGACAGCTGTGAGATCATTAGTTTGTGAATTATAGCATTTTGAGTGAAACAACTTTTGTTATTGTGAAAAAAATTGATAAAAAGGTATTTCGCGTGTTGAAGAAAAAACTTGGCTTGATACCGAGTTTCTGGACACTGCCCCAGGAAAATCAACCATTAAGGATTGGTATGCTAAGTTTAGACGTGGTGAAATGAACACCGAAGACGGTGAACGCAGTGGACGCCCAAAAGAGGTTGTTGCCGATGAAACTGTGTAAAGTGAATGCCGCGTGAGCTCACTTTTGACCAAAAACAACAACTAGTTGATGATTCGGAGCAGTGTTTGAAGATGATTAAACGTAATAAACCCGAGTCTTTGCGTCGATATGTGACAATGGATAAAACATGGCTCCATCATTTCACTCCCAAGTCCAATCGACGGTCATAGGAGTGCACTGCACATAATGAATCCGCTCCAAAGCGTGGGCAAACCAAACAGTCGGCTGGCAAGGTTATGGCGTCTGTATTTTGGGAATGTGCATGGAATAATTTTCATTGACTACTTTGAAAAAGGAAGGACCATCAACAGCGACTATTGCATTGTGTTATTGGACCATTTGAAGGGCAAAATCACCGAAAAACGGCCGCATTTGAAGAAAAAGAAACTGCTGCTTCACCAAGACAACGCACCGTGTCACAAGTCAGTGAAAACGATGGCAAAATCCATGAATTGGGCTTCGAATCGCTTCCTCATCCACCGTATTCTCCAGATCTGGCCCCCAGCGCCTATATTCTGTTATCAGATCTCAAAAGAATTCTCAATGGTAAGAAATTTTCGTCGAATGAAGAGACGATCGCCGAAACTGAGACCTATTTTGAAGCAAACGACAAATCGTACTACAAAAATGGTATCGAAAAATTGGAGGGTCGCTATAATCAGTGTAAATTATGTTGGCAGTTGACCGAACACAATAAAAAAAGGAAAGGAAAGAAACTTATTTATATCTCGAAAGGAAGCTACAGTTTTAAGATCTACGACTACTCGTTCTAAGGACTAAAGTTGAAGCACTAACAAAGATAGTTACCAATAGACATCAATTAGCTCGCGATTTGATACTCTCATGGTTTGAGCATGTGAGCTGTATTTATAGTTGTATATTTACACAATATTTACTAATTACTTCGTCATTGCAGGCATTGCAACGCTTGTTTGGTATTAAACCAGCATGTTGCAATGTTTATTTGACTTTACTAATGTGTACACTGACCAGCTACATAACTCCTCGCTCCTTAAGACTGATGAAAATAGGGTAATTTTCTGACGGCAGAATCCTGTACCTGAGGTCACACAAAGTTTTACATTAAATAATTAACATATGATTCTACTTATTAGACATAACACAGTTTTATTTAATTCATTTTAATTTTATATAGAACATACTGTATTAATTGATTATGTCAATTATTTAATCCTTGAGATTTGGTGTTTATTTGTCAGTGCCTTTTCTTTACATATCAGGTAGCATTGCTCTTTTGTTGTATGCGGTGGTGTGATTGGTGATAACGGTTAAGTATTGTCCTTTCTTAACCTTAACTAAAGTTGTTTGGTACTCAATGTTTTCATCCTTGTATATGGTGGCAATCCACGTTGATTCCTCATGAAGAGTTGTATTGAACTCTATTCTTCTTATCGTTCTTGGTTGTAACTCTATCCTGTAGTCTTCCAAATTATCCCTGAAGTAGAAAGATATGTATAACTTTTCGTTAAGGCACAGTTCCTGATGTCTATATTTAATTGTAATTTCTCCAAGTCTTTCATGCCTATTATACAATCGAAGTACTCATGGAATGCATATAGAGTGAATTCTAGGGGTTGTTTAATATTATAATGTTTTAGCAGTAGTACTGTAGATCTGCTTGTTGCTTTCCTAGTTCCAGCGCATGTTTTTAGTTTTGTATCTTTTCGTTCGATGAAATGTAGAAAATATTTTTCAGCTACTGATGTTCTCAGAATTGAAGAATGAGATCCTGTGTCTATTAACAATTTTAATTATTTTAATACTTCTAGAGTATTTAGTTGATAAGAGGGTATCTTTAGTGTTCCGAGGCTTCTTCTTGAAAAAAATTATTCTGTGTTGATTCTGAACGTAGTCTTAGTCACATTCATTTTTTCTACGAGGTTTTGTTGCAGGTATTCGTCATAATAATCAAAATTTTTTGCCATATCTGAATCTTCATCATAATTTAAATCTTATGTTTCTTGAGTTTGAATGTTAAGATTCTGTGTGTCTCTTCTCAATGGTATAGTGCTTACTCCGCTATTGTTTGGGGGTACTGTCTTGTCTTAGAAATATTTGTCTTTTTTACATTTGATAGTAGTTTCATTACTGGTGGTCTAAAATTGGTGTTGAACCTTTTGTTCAAAGGCTCTATAATTCTGCTGCTGTGGTATACGGTTTGCTTGATTCGATGTTTGTAATTTTTCCAAGTTGCTTTGTATGTATTTGCTCCTGAAGTTGCTCTGGCTGGCGAGAATTTCATAGTTAGCAATAATTTCCACAGCGGTATCTAAGTTTTATGGTTTCTGTACTATTAATAATGTTTTTAACTCACCTAACACATTCGATAATAGATTTTGTGTCGCTGTCAATTCATTTTGTCCTATTAAAATCTGTTTGGCTTCTGCGTTCTGAATTTCGACGCATATCTTAGTATTTTTTTACACACAAGGGCTTTTGGTTTCTGTATATAATCTAAGTTTAATTCGTCATTTGTCTTAGTTGGAAATATCAACTGTTGTTGTAGATTAGTCTTTGTGATCGGGTCACTGAACTTCATTCTTAAGCCTTCTCTAATTTCATCCATGATCTTAAGTCAGTTTTGTCAATAGAAAGTCTTCCGCTGTTGATATAATCTTTGATGTTATGGCTAACATCACCTATTCCTGTTGTGATAGGTCATTTGTGAAGTATCTATTGTAGAATATGTCCATCTGTTCGATAAAAGCTTCATGTCTTGATGGAGTTCCATCAAAGTTCTTCAACAATCCAACAGTTGACCTTAAAAAGTCTGCCATTTCGTTTTGGATTTCTAACAGATTTTTAAATTCTCAGTAACTTTTTTCGATTTCCACTGTAGAATTTGTTTGTCCAGTTAAGAATCTTGTTTTTACTCTGGAATTGTTATATCAAGTCGCTTCATATACTACCTGTTTTGTTTTGTTATCAGTGCAGTATATTATATATGGTTACAAATGTTTTCAATTGGGTAATACAGACAATAATCCTGATAATATTAATAATATTAATAATGGAATAATAGTATAATAATGGTTGTAATAATAATAAAAATACTCACTATAAATTATGTCAATTTTAATCTGGCGTTAACAACATTAACATGCATTAGTTATGTTTTTGATTTATAAAATTGTATAATTTTTTCAAATTTTATTAGTTTGGTTTCTTAATTAAGCAAACTCTTTCCATAAGAGGTACTCACTCGGCGAAGACTAACTCTGGAGTCTGTCCTGCTGTCAGAGGCAAACTGTAAAGGAGGTACAGTCGGTTCCACGTATTGCGTACTGACGTTGACACTCGGTTTTCTTCCGATAAGTGTCTGGGGTCCATTCCTCGCTGAATGTGGTTGTGGGCTTGGCCAATATCCTATTCAGTGGTCAGGGTCCTGTTTTTCTATCCTAACTTTTGTTGCACGTTTGCTTAGATCCAGATCAAATCTGACGGGTGTTTTGGTCTCGGTTTTCTTCTTAATCGTTGAAGCGATGCTCGCTCTAATTCTAGTACACCCAATAAAATCGCAAATAAACTTGATTAAGTAGCCTTAAGCTAATATGTTTATTCGGATATTTACACATTTATTTTCTTTAATGAAATGAACCATATCAAGGTGATTATTACATTATTAATTCACGTTAACAAATTTGTTCTTACTTGGGCAATAAGATTTAAGAACTATTTAATTCCTGAATCGCTTTGCACCAAAATTCCTAGAGTATTGAATTCAGTGGGGTTTCAACTGTCAAATAATTGATCCAAGAATAAAAGTATATGGCCGTTTGTGTAACTTCTTTCAGAAAGGCATTAATTTCTAAAATTAACAAATACATATTTGATATTTTATATGATTACTAATATGAATAAACGTACCTTATCTTACAACAACAACACGCTGCTTTAGCCCTTTTGTTTTTTTCCATTTTAGAGGATCTATTAGAGTTCTGGCTTTTTGTTTTCATATACTGAAAGCAAACTTTGAGTCTTTCTTTATTAAAATTCTGTTTATCTGGAAGATCATTAATTAGTGTAAAATTAAATGGTTTTAAATTTATATTGTCTTAAAGATGTTTGAAAAAAACTGTGTTATATTATTGACATGGCAGTATCGTGAGATAAAATAAAAATGATAGCTCAAAGAACTACTGAAAGTATAATACAAAAAATTCTGGGGCATGTAATACTGTCTTGCCTCGTTTACTCATATAGGAACATCTGCAAATGAAGGTATAAAGTGAAGATACAATTTCTCAACTCCTGGTAATACATCCCCGTCAGTATGGACTTAAACTTCTTCACTATTTCCTAACGGCCAGTGACATGAAAAAAAAATGAGCGCTTTAAATGATTTGTTAAACATACTAGACGAAAGATGTATATTCTTCAATCCATGAACTCTAATACACCCAATAAAATCGCAAATAATCTTTATTAAGTAGCCTTACGCTAATTTTTTTTTTCGGATATTTACACATTTATTTTCTTTAATGAAATGAACCATCTCAAGGTGATTATTGCATTTTTAATTCACTTTAACAAATTTGTTCTTACTTGGGCAATAAGATTTATGCACTATTTAATTCCTGAATCGCTTTACACTAAAATTCCTAGTGTATTGAACTTTTGTTAATCCTCTCTTAAAAGTTTTGCATTCAGGAGCTATTATTTCAGTGGGGTTTCAACTATCAAATAATTGATTCAAGAATAAAAGTATATGGCCGTTTGTGTAACTTCTTTCAGAAAGGAATTATTTTCTAAAATTTAAAAATAAATATTTGTTATTTCATATGATTACTAATATGAATAAACGTACCTCAACTTACAACAACACGCTGTAACTATTATAAATTTCATTGATGGTTAAGCCGGTCAATTTGGGATTCTTAACATTATCAGCAATTTTTTTGAAGACATCTAAATACTTCCTCGAAGTAAAGCGATTCTGCATTTACGTAACTATCTGTGCATCCGGGTACACAACACTTTATAGATCGAGAATTCACTTTACATATTATAGTACTGTCTTATAAATACTAATGAACTAATAACTTAATTTCTAAATGTTACAAAAATCTAAATACACTGCTCTTTAGGTTATGCTCCTTAACACTGAAACTGGTGCCCGAAACAAATAAATAGGTGCTATAGAGACGAAGTGAACCAATCGGACCCCGTCAAGGCTCATAGCATAGCGATTAAATCAAGTAATAAGTCGAAAGTAGCGACATCTACATGTTGGATATCGCGAAACATTTATCCAAAATTTCCTATAAAGTTAAATCTCTATTTCTCTATGATTAGGCCTATAACAAAGTGCTGCATTCGTATATCGTGGTCCAGAAGTAGGGAACCATTCAAAGCGTAACCTTAAGATGTCGAAGCGGTTCAGTTAGTGGATGGATCAGGTGGCGTTTCTTACATTTATTTGTATGATTATATTTATAAGTGATATATATCATTTATAAGTGATATTAAACGCATAATGACTGTAATTACATTTGCCGAATCAGAAGACAGTTAATAAGGTGTAATTAAATGTTAAAAATTGTTTACCTATTGTCCTATTCAGTGGAGGTAACCTATTAATATTTAGCTGAAAATGAATAAAATCTTGTAATTATCATTTGTTTTGTATATATCTATCTGAGAATAGAGGATGGACACGTGGTACTTTATACATAAAACTAGCATGATCAGTAAAACAATTATGGTTTATTCGAGGGAATGGTGTTCTAGAACTACTTATAATGACATGATTAATAGGGCCGATACGGTAAATAAGGGAATAAGGCCTGGCCAGATATCGATAAAACCTCTTCACCTGACGAGCCGTAACCATAGAGAAATAGAGATTTAACTATTACTTGTTTTAATAGGAGCTAGGAGCTAGGAGCCGCGATGGGATCTGATTGGTTCACTTCGTTCTATGGTTTATTTTTTTATTTTGTACACCATTTTCAATGAACTTTTTATAGAGAATAATAGAATAGTGTGGTCAGCTTTTTGTAACATTTATTAATTAAAATATTATTTTATTTTATGTAGTATATACAAGTCGGTAGTTGAAATGTATTCTCGTTCTAATAAGTTGATCGTTTTTCGTTAAAAAGTACGACTCGGCAATCTTAGGTAGAAAACATTAAAAATCCTAAAGCGGTTGGATTATACATGAAACAGATTTATGATCGTTACCGCGTGTGTCATAGACATTTTTGTGATATTTTAAACATTTCTTTAAGTACTTATGAACAATTTAGTGATGGTAAAAATAATACCACAAGCCCAGAATATGTACAAATGGATCAAAATCAAAATGATATAGAAGGTAAATTGAAGGAGTCAGTCACAATTCTGTTCATAATTGTTACCATTAATTTCTAAACGGTCTCATTATATTTGTAGTGTCTATTTCCATCATTCGACGTCCACAACCGAAGCAAGTGTCATCGACATTTAAACAAACTGCAGGAGGTAATGGTAAAGTTTGTATTAATTCAGCCAGTATCCCCATTTCTGCTCATTCTTATCGTTAATTATTTGACTCTATAACTTCAGTTCCGGATGTTCCTATAAAAGCAAAGTTTTACGTTGTACCATAGTGTCCACCTCAGATTAATAAGTAAAACTTTTGAAAAAGAAATTAAGTGTGATTTTTGCTTATATACAATTATGACATACCATTATATATTTATTGCAGTAATATATTTTTTTTAAATCGCAGAGACGTTATTTGTTCTGTATAAGTTGAATTTTGGTTGATTACCTGACTGAATTATATAATACTGATTACTTGGAATAGTTTATGATAGTGGTGGTGCATAATATATTTTAACTACTTCACAAGTTTCAACATCTTGAACCCGCTAAAAAAAATAATTTTCATTTCTTATATAACAAATTTTAAGCTGTTTTAACGTAACAGATAAAATATCATATAAAATATCTAATATAGCATATATCATATATTTATGCAATTATGTATTAGTAGTATTAGAATTTATATGTAGTTCAACAATTATGTACAATTAAGTGAAATATCCAAAAATGGTAAATCAATATTATATAATCAATATCACCTAATTCCGTAAAAGGTAATCCTGATCTCGTTTCATATTAACGAATCTTTGATAAAGACTCTGAATAACAACAACAACTATTAATATGACCTATATACATGAAGCTAGTTTAAATTATCTTG
Organism: Rhynchophorus ferrugineus; assembly: GCF_030347505.1. Lineage (NCBI taxonomy): Eukaryota > Metazoa > Arthropoda > Insecta > Coleoptera > Curculionidae > Rhynchophorus > Rhynchophorus ferrugineus. Next base: position 51,781,218 of record NW_027472581.1, on the reverse strand, counting down.
GAATAATGATAATATCAGAACTTGAAATATATATAAATACTTTCTTTTATTTTATAAAATTTAATTTATAAAACTTCTAAAAACTGCAAATGACAATTTTTTACAAGGATTTTTTTTATATTTTCGAGACATCACATCACCTGATTAGCTGGCTAGAGAATTAAATTATCATTTAAGCAGTGAAAAACAGATATCAGAAACAATGGTAGTAGTAGAGGATTGAAAATGAGCAAAATTTCCACTGTGAAAACTTAAGTGACAAAGATAAATACCCAGGATTTGAATATTCATTTTACGTTACAAATTCGCATGAATATTGAATATTATTTAAGCAAAAACAAGGAGATGTCTCACTAATACTTTTCAACATAGTAACGAAGGCAATAAGGCGAAAGGTTTAAAGACAGACATGGCATTCTACATGATGCCACAAACTTATTGCTGATATCACTATTTTTTTCTGATATAGATACTGGAATTTCCAAGCTAATCTCTCGCGTTTCCTAATTTTCGTTTATTAATTCTGGTCATTTTTCATCACCTACTTCAATCGTCTTAGCTGTTAGCAGGAGTCGAATATTTTAGTTTGAGTGGGTTAAAGCCGCTTGTGATGATCAATTTCTTTCCAATCCATGTATTATTCTTACGAAATTTCTAAGGTATAGATAAAATATTTACACTTGCTTTTTGCACACTTGTTTAAGTTTATAGAGCATCATTTAATGGATAAGCCAGTTATATATCCAATTGGTTTAAGCTACATAAGTTACGGATGGATTGGAATCTCAATGGGATCCAGAGCAAGTGCAGAAGTAAAAGTACTTGGGATCACTAAAAGGGGAAAAAGTGACATGTACCGATGAAGTTATAAATCGAATCGGCCAAGCTGCAGATGTTTTTGCTTCTTTGAGATTGCGCTGTTCAATCTTCTTGTTAATATCTCTAAGGCTTAGACAATGTAAATCTGATAAGTATGTAAATCTAAGTATGAATGTTTTCAACTAAAGTACATGAAAATTTATGTAATTGTTAAAAGAATATCTTATAGAAATATAAAAAAACTAAACTATTTAGTAAGATGAAAAAATATTTTAGAACTGTACAAACTGAACATTATAATATCCAACTTAAAGGATAATAATTTTGGATCTTTGTAATATAACTTCTTTTTAAATAAACACGCCCTTAACCCTAAATTAAGCACGAACATTACATGAAACTTGTTAAAGCTGAAATTAAAATATTTACAAGAACCTAAACAAGTGAAATTTATCTTATGAATATTAAATCGATCTGCCTGCATTATAATTCGGCGCACCTATAGTGCAAGACTATCATATATCCCAAGAACATTGCCTCATTAATACATATACAAACTGCATTAAAACACTATCGCATATTTTCCAATAAAGTTATATAAGAAGAGAAAATATAGTAAACCAAAACGAGACAATTCATTCCAAAACAATTATGAATGATGTTGACGTTGAATCCTTTTGAATGAAAGTTGATGGGTTTCATAGGAATTACATTTAGTAACATTATGGAATAGAAACATATAGAACTATTTAAAAAATTAAGGAGAAAATTTGATGTCAATCAGCTGCAGCCAATCATTGTATTCGTCATAAATAAACACTCCCCGAATCCTAATAATGAATTTATGATGGTGATGATTAATTATATATAGGTATATGAAAGTCAAAATGGTTGTTGTGATTTATAGCTTGAATAATAGAATCGACTTAAAAGCTTTTGTAATCTAAATAAAAATCATGTTTTTAAACCGGCATAATTAATAAGTGAATAACATATTTTAAAATATAAATTAAGATGAACCATCCAAATTTTAGCATTGTATGTTAAGTTAAATATTTAGAACTAATTTTATAATATTAGATATTGACGTATTATTTAGACATAACCGATATAATATAAAATACAGTTTCTTGTATTTTCTATTAGCCGATTATAAAGGAATTTTGAGTGAATTTGATTCAAAATAAACTCCGTTCATTAACAAAACAATATAATATAATTTATAAATTAAATGATCTAATGGCTCTAAATATTCAATAGGTATATATATATGTATTAAATTATGTAAATATTTATAAAAATATATAGAGGAATTTATACATTTGTAACCTTCCTAGTTATCTGAAACAAAATGTTAAACATTTTAGACTTAAGACAATCATTATAATCCTTGAATATTTCCTAAGAAGTCAAGTGTAGAAGTGGTAGTTAGAAGAAACAATATCTGGCGAATAAGAATACCTTCTTGATGATTTTTGCAAAAAATGGCTATGCGTTATCGTGTTGAAAAATCACTCTCTCTTTGAATTATTGCCTTCCGAGTTGGAGCCGCATTAAGTGGCTAAAACTAGCAGATGTTTCGCAATCTTTAGCAATTGCATCTTCAGTGTGTAGTAAAATGTATAGAGAAGGCTCACGCCAAGTTTAAACTAAATCGGTTCAGTAGAACTTAAGATATCATGTCATGCGTCTCGAAAAAGATCGTTTCCAGAAAAACGTGTTTAGAGTTTAGTTTTTAGATGTCGTGTCACTAAAACACCCATATCTACGAAAGTAATTTAAATTACGTACTTACTATACCTTTCTAGCGTCTGGGAAAGTTTTCTAGTATCCGATAAAAAGTGTTATAAGGCACCAAATAATTTTCAGTGTTCGTTCTGTTGTGAACTGATTGTTACGAATTCTTACCATTCACACCAGAGTCCATTTTATGAAACAACATGTATAAAATTAGTTGGCAACGTACAGTACTTACATACCAAAATGTCTTCGATGAGTATTTATAAGGATAAAAATGGAACACTGTAAAGATGTAATATAACTGATTGATGTTGCCATCTCAAACTACAATAACAATCGGCTTATGAAATACAATAAAAAGTCTATAAAATATCGAGATCTAGAGACGGTTCACGGTGGTACACAGCGTAGTAGCCATTTAACATTTCTGTAGAATTCGAATAACAGCACCAGGAATGAAGCCCATCAGACTTCAATATTTATACCTCAATAATAATAAGGGCCGGCTGGTGGTTAAAACCTTAAAATAAAATGTTTCTCACTGCTAATCTAATACATAAACAGTATTTCAAGTAACGTTAGCAATCCGCCGCAACAACTTTATTCCCACACAATATCCTAACATTAACCCTTTTTTGATTTATTGACGTATCAAATATATTGGATAAGTTGATGTTCCCCTTATAGAGAACGCTTACTGGCTAGGAGGCTACCAAATAAATTAATAGAATACAAGGAGGAATACAAGGAATACAATACATTATAGTGGTTCATAAAACGGAAAAAAGGTTAATTCTTACAACAATCAACTTATAAAATGCTCTAAAAATTATCAGAAGAAAGAAATATGTATAGGAGCAGCTGAGGAATCAAATGAAGTATATCCGCACTGTATTGATACTATAAATGACAGGTGTAATTTCTTCGAACTTCAAATTAATATCGACTCAGGAGATCGAAAACTTAAATAAGCCTAATTAAGCATAAGTGCTTAATAATTTTGATATTTCAAATGTCTGATATAAGTCATTCAATGCAATGAGAATGCCCTTTAGATTAATTAATGTGAGAATAACAATAATAATAATAAAAACATTAGATAATTTAGAAAATGTTTTATTAAAATAAGAAAATTGCGGAAATACTTTATGATTTATATTTATTTACAATAAACTTACAAACTAAAAATACCTCTATTATCACACAACGAGAGACCACCATAGGCGTCATACAAATTATTTTTATATATATTTTTTTTATAAATGTTTGCAAAACGACTGTGTTTTTTATACAGTACAATTTTTATCACCAATAAAAAACTTTTCATGATAATATGGCGAATGAATTTTACATTTGCTAATACTGAATTTTTATTATATACATCAACGAATTTAAGGTAGGCAAACTATTGGAAAATCAAAGGTATATTTCATTGGCAGTATTATTTGAAATGTGCAAGTAGAATCAATCATGGTGTTTCCTTTTCGTAAGCCAGATTTATGACGCCTCCGTTTGCTACAGGTTTTTCCACGTTCTTTCTGAAACCATTCAAGATTGGTGAACCGATTTGAACTTCCTTGGGTGCTATCGTATATACAGCCACGTCAGGAATAGTATTATCCATGCGCGCAGCATTTTCTTCATCAGTACCGTCACCGTTGAACTTAGCATCTTTTCGATGCTGGATATAAAACCATCTAAAACAATGAAAACGTAAGTTGGAGATCATGAAATTTATTATTCAATAGAATCATTAAATCTTAATAAAACATTATTGAATAGTTAATTAACTTATATTTTAATTAGTTTCTTGATGTCATGGCGAAGGAACAAGCAATGAAACAAAATCTTACCCAAATATGATGACTGCAGGCGTGGTTAAAATACCACCCAGTATATAAAAGGCACCAGGCATGGACTGTATTGTGGCAGCGTACGTTGCACTGTACATAGGTCCATATACGAGTGGCATTAGTGCCTCGCAAGCCCCAAATAGAGAATTTAGTTTACCTAAAGAGATATAAAAAAAAATCCAGTTTAGATTATATGGTAGCTCGGCGATGGTGCAGCAACCGAAGAGCATCGAAAGCGACATTAAACGATATCGTCTCATTCTTTATATTTTACATTCCAGGTAGAGCAAAGATTATTATATTGTATTGTTACAATTCAGGGAAACAGTCTTTAAGCAAATAAATATTTAGGTAAATTCTCAATTTTGATACATACCCAATTCATCAGATGGTACCAGTTTTGAAGCAATTGACCTCATGGCGATGAATGATGTTCCATTGAGAATTTCAACAATTGCGCCTAGAATAAATTGCTTTTTTGAAGAACTCTGCTCATACATTGATATCTCAAAAGGTCTCATCATGATTAATGTATATAGATATTTATATAGGTCTATTTAATCTATTATTATTAATATATCTGATTAATATCTATTTAAAACTAATTAAAAGAATGTACAGTATTTTAATATATAATATTGTAATCTGAAATATAATTATGCTAAAAAAAATTTGCTAATATTTTTAAATTAATTAAATACAGAAAAATAATGAATTAAATATATTCCATTTTTTTTAGCCGAAAAAAGTTGTTGATTTTATTGTATTGTATTTAACCTTACGTTCACTCGGAAGAATCACTCGACGTCAATGCTTAGGATTTTTAATTATTTTTTTCATTAATTTTTTATGTAAATGATAACTAACGCAAATAATTATTTTTAATATTGCCTGAATGGACGTTTCAAAACTTTCGTTTAAAACTTTTATAATTATTGTAATTTCAATGTGCGGTTTTTTCTTGTGTTTTTTTTTTTTGATTTAAGATCTAAGATTCTATTCTAAGATATTTTGATCATCTACTTTAATGCAAATTTGCAAAAATAACAATTTCTAATAAATAAAATCTAAATATATTGTTTAAAAATTAATTCGTTTTATTATTCCAATTCGTATTTTGATTCGTGAAAATGTTCTGTTAGCTGACATGCTAATATGACATGGCAAGTTTTAAACTCACTGATTATGCTCATGGTCCTGTATAGCCAGTAAGTGGTTTTTCTCCGGAAACTATTTCAAAATCAAGAAAATAGTTTGAGCCGACTTGGTTGGCGTAGTGATAAAGGCGAGAGGAAGTCGAAGGGCCATAGTCGCAAATTTATGTTTGTGATTGCATTTGTGAATTTGTGTTTGTGATTTATATATATATATATATATATATATACATTGAATTTTTGTCAATTAAAGTATTTAAAGATAAATATATAATAATAAGAATAAACAATATTTAAAGATATTTTGCAATAATAAATACCTGAAAATAATATTTTACATAAAATTATGTGTTCAAAGCCAATAAAAATAATAACGGCACTAGATGAAAAGTAATATATATAATGGTCCCAATAATTAGAAAGCATATTTATTTAATAATAAGCGTTTAATTCTGTATGTATATTTAATACCGAAAATATTTTTAATGACGTCAGGTAGGTCAAAGTCATACAATTACTCTTTAACTGGTACATATTACAATTTTTCATAATAAAGACCCTACCAGCTTTTTTGTCTGTCTCGTTGATTGAGTTGATTAGTAATTTATAGTAAAAGTTTATTGTAAAAATATTTATATTTAATAAAGGTTTTGCAGTTTAAAACATAATTATTGGAAAACGAGTAGTAATGATCTCACAAGAGCTAATAATTTTTTTAGTGGCCCAATTATCAATTCCCTACTACCATCTGGTCTTGTGGTTTGACAAATAATTAATTTTATTTTTTAATATCTTTCACTCGATTTTTTTTCAGGCAGCTGTGAATGTTGAAACAATAATTGATTTATATAATTTGTCTCAATAATGAATTTCTTTCTATGACTAGCCAAACATATTACTGCCAAATACTTATTCCAAAATGGTAATGCGTCTATATATACAGCCAAAAAAAACTGTCAGTCTTAGTTTGAGGAGCATCAAAATATCTCTAAAACATTCTTCCCTTGCTAGTACAATCGCCAGACCTCTACATAATTTAACTACTGCGCGGAGTTTTAGAGCGGAGAGTGAGGAGTAAATTTCCATTTTCAACATAATTGAAGCAATTGGCGGATGTTGACGTACAAGAATCAGACACCGTGCCATTAGAAACTATTCAGATACTCTACGAATCTATTCCGCGAGTAATTGCAGCTATATTAAGAGTAAATGGTGGCTCAATACCTGATTAATAAATAAATAGAGTGTATCTTCTATAGCACATCTTAACATATAAGCATTTGAAAAGGTTGAATAGGTAAATTCTATACATGTTTCTTATTCTCATTATTGCTATGGCGAATTATCTAAGATATTAATGGAAACAATATATAATACAATCAAAAACAGTTAAAAGCTTAAGTTAGCTTCTAACTAATTTTCATATGAAATACATTTGCTTTAAATCTGTAAGTGTGATATATCCATGAAAGTGTTTATAAAGAAAGACGCTCGAGGATTCGAATGGAACATTTTGTCAAGACTTACTAACTTTTCAAGTTTCCTTTTAGTATAAACGAACATATTTAGTGAGTTATTAGTTCTTTTAAATTACTTACCTAAGTAAAAGACTAGAGATGTTTTCGCAAGGCCGTAAACAAAACTAGACAATATCTTGCTCATTGAAGAATAAATCCCAATGAAACCGTCGTCTATCTTTAGCAGATGACTGAAAACCCCCACAGACACAGAAGTACCTGTAAATAAAATCGAAAAACGGTGAGTTCGATCCGGTGCATTCTTTTATGATAATTTTTCATATTCTTGCATATTTTCATTTTTTTTTTAATCACCAGAAACGTATTATTGCGGTTTTATTATTAGCTCGCATTGAATCTGGATAAGAGCAAAACAATCGGGCCGAACCGCAGCCGTTAAAATGAAGATAATTGATTTCGCACTTGAAGGTTGCAGTAAACGAGTTTTTTTTCTTATTAACCGAGAAAAATATTCAATTCAGCACCGATTGATTCGATTCGATGGTTTTTGTTTCCGAAATTTTGTAAGATAATTGTTATGTAATCAATTATTTATATTAACTTACCCACTAAGTTTGTTATCATGCTATAGGTAGAAAATATACTGAAGTCAACCTCATCCCAGTTGAAGCGGTATCGTGTAAACAAATAGGATACATTCATTTCACCTGAAATTCACATTAATGGTATATGGAATGTGTTAAAAGGTCGTTATATATTATACTATATATATTTGTAAATCACTGTATAACCACAGAAAAATTCTATAAAAAATAATCGAAAGCCTTAAAATACCAAACAATAGGTTTTAAGAAATCAACATTTTTACCGTATTTTTAGATTTTTATTTTATTATTTTTTCAGTTCTTTTTTTTTCAATATTTGGCTCCTTGAAATTTATCAAATGTTTATCTTACGTAAGCTTCTTTATTCATAAAATATTTTTTCTTATGCTATACTTTATGTTTTTGTTTGCTATTTGGCTTTCTCGTTTTTTTCTACTTCTATAGTACGGCGAAGTCGGCTTTTTTTTGTTATTTTGAAATGTCCTAAATACATTTAGCATAAGTATAAGTATATCGCTTAGCAAATATTGTTGTTGATAACTATATTTTTTTACAATGAATATCAATAAAATAATTTTAATGTTATTAGCGTGCATATGCCATGCTTTTTTGTTAAAAAGAGAGGCCAGGACGCCTTTTGTTTTATTTTATCAGAATGGCTATTTTATTATTAGAATATTATTATGCACTGACTCAGTTTTTCTGTCTCTAATCTTAGATCTGAATAAAAAAGTTGTTGATATTTTGATGAAATTTATAAAATATTCATTTTTAAGTGGAAGAGTGCGGATTATCCAAAGTTATCCATAGAGTTGCGCTAGCCAAAATTTTGTGTCACATTTGAAACGTTATGTTCTCGAAATTACTTATGTTACTAATGAATTTAATTGAAATATAGTCAAGTATATATAGTAGTAGTTGAGATTGAAAACACAATAACTCTTTAAACCAGAATAATTAAATTAAGTGTTAACAAGTTATTAAGTTGGAACAGTGGTAAAGCCGACAAGACGGTCCACTGTTACGATAGTCGCGGTTTCGAATCCTGCTTGGGCATAGTCATAAATTTATGTTTGTGATTGTCTTAGGTGAGCGTGCAAAATTCGATAAGGAAAATAATGCCAGTCACGCCAGTAACCAGGCTGGGTAACACCGGATGTCTTCTGGGAGGATTTCTAAGTTGCTCACTCGCCAGTCGGTAGGCTTAACACCGAGCACCGTGATTCGGAGCCCACGTTAAACTTTAGGTCTAGTACAATATTAAAAAAAAAATTAAGTGTGAAAACTGCGTATTTTAAAATTATGTGGAGTGCATCAGTGGTGGGACATCCATAAATACTAATTAAGTTTGGATCTGAAATCTGTACTTAAGTTTTAATTTAGTTAAATTTAAAGTAATAATAATTGTTAACAAAGCAAAGCAAAAATATCAATTAGTTGATTACTATGTTACACTAATATAACACAATCTTAAATATAAGTCACAACTCTCGTATGGCAGAGCATTCAATAACATGCTGAAATTTTAATAAAATAATTTATTATATCACACATATTATAAATATTTATATTTATATATTGAAATATTTGTTCACAATCTTCGAAACTATAAAACTATTCTACTATAAACTATAAATCGACAATCATATCTGAAAACGATAAAAAAGGCATTATAAGAAGCATACCAAGAAGGATACAAGTTCTAAAATTTAAAGTAGACATCATTCCTTAACAGTACATTTCCATGTTTTTAATTATAATGTGTACATTTAATTATATATTTTATTGCCATTGTAATTGCGGATTGCAACAAATAATATTCAATGTTTTATCCATCAAATTCAAATATGTTCTAGTGTAAACAATGTCTAAAAAAACCTAGATTTGTATGTCACAGATTTATAAAAATAACTGATGTTTCCTTAAATTTAAACAAGACTTTTTAAAATGTTTACATATTATTTCTATTGCGATTCAATGTTTTTATTGAGTTCATTCTTAGTTCACACTGAATGTAATAATTTCAATGCAAGGATCTTTTTTAACTACATATTTTTTATATTGAAAATAATATAGTAGATTATATAATGATAGTGCACTTATTCATGTCTAAGTGAAATAAATCCTGTTGATATCGTGTAACACAGAAGCATTTTTCTGAAATTAAAGTCTCAGTAACGACCTTTGCCAGTCAGACACTTTTACTTTTGCGCAAATCTATGAGAAGCTGTCGCGTTATTCAAGACGGAAGAATCGGTGTCTTATTTTTTTCTTCAGTTACAAACGAAAGGGAATCATTTAACACTGTGCAACGCTAACATATAGCCTGGGGCCTACGTATTTGTGAAAGTATTAGTTTTTGCGAGAGCCGTATTTGTCCAACGAGGTTATTCTCAGGAGCATTTACATTGCTGAACGTCATCTATTTCAAATGACCTGAAGCTATTGAACAGTGCCAAATACATATTTTACCGTATTTATAGTCTTGTTATCTGTTAATTATTAGCTTTGTTTTTTCGTGATACCTCAGTATTTTCAATTTTATTGTCGTAATTGAGTTAAATTGGAAATTGGTATTCATACATTATTTGCTAAACTAGATATTGCATCAACATTGCCCTCTCAATATTTTTTAATAAATATTAGATGTGGATTTAATATCCTCTCATTATGGTACTACTGTGATGAAGAAATAGTAAGATCCAAAAATTATGTTATTTACTTTTCTTTAAATTCCTTTTGCCAAACCCAACCCAATTCTTGACTTGACTTCGAAATCAGCAACAACTATTTATCAGTATAGTTTCTTTGTTTATTAATAGATAATACTTCCTGAAGAATAATACAGTTATACATGCTTTAAAACAAATTTCCTAACGTCCTATTGCACCTCAACTGATATACATGTATAATCTACATGGGAAACCAATAACCTGTTCTTTAAATATCTTTACAAAAGGACATAATGCTTGTGATATGTTGCAGTTGAAGAATAATTATTGATGGTCAAGTATTTATGCAGTTTATGCATATTATATGATGTATAAGCTTGTTTCACTAATGTTAGATATCTCAATTAAAATAAGAGGCAATATTAATATGTTTTAGTAGGACCTTTTAAAGTCACTGTTTAAATAACAAGAAAATATAATTTCAGAATACAGTTCAAATTGTCAAATTTTACCAAGGAAATGTCACTTGCTTTCGGTGGCTACTCTCCTCATGTTTTCACTTCAAAAAGGCATTTATTGACAAATATTTGTACGAATATGTATCAATACAATTATTTTTCATAATTTTCTACAATTTTTTTCTACATCTTTGGCAACATGGCAATAGTATGTTTAATAGCATATCATTATCATTAATCCATTTTCACAATTATTCAGCATTTCGAATCCGTATTCCAGACAAGTCCCGTCGATCTGAACAAATATTTATATGAAGACGCTATGTCTGGTAAATATGTTGGTTGCGGCAGATCTTCCTATTAGAGCTACAACAATGCACCCTTCACAACTCTTGCAATTTGTGGGCGAGCACTGTCACACAAGAAGATGAGTTTGCGCTCGGTACTAACTTTTTTGCAATGTAGTTAACAGTTGGTAACCCATACTTCACTACACGTTGCTAATCCTTTAATATGCATATCAAGACTTTATAGCCATAATTAACCTACTTCAGTATCGATGTGGATAGCTATATCAGGATGTAGATAATATCCCACCAAGCCGAATCCGAATTTGGAATAACGGAGTAGCATTACTAAAAGTCTCTAAAAATCTTTGGTGGTGTTTAAGTAGCAGATTCTTTCATATCAAACCAACCAAACTAATGGCTAGCGGGTGAATATTTCATAATTGCTAAGGGAATATTGTTATTCTATATAGAGATATTCAAAACCATCGTATTTAACAATTTTTGTTTGCATATCTCGCACTTTCACCAATACATATCGCCAATCATAACACATGCAAACATCAAATACATACGATTAGTTGTATATACAGCTTTCTTTACTGAATTCAGCCAACTATAAAGTTTTAAATAAATCATCGTGCTGTATCACAAATAATCGATTTTGTTCGCAAAAAATCTATTATAATAAAGGTGTTATCAGAGAAAGGTAGAGAAATTAATCGTAACAGAAAATAATACCCATCTTAAATACAAAAATACAAAATACGTTTTTTATAGAAAAGGTATATTCTCTATAAGAAAGGAAATACTCAGTTCATTTATCTTGAGGAAACTTATATTGATGAATAGCATAACTTAACTAAGAATTGATGGATGACATAACTAACATAACTTTGTGCTCGGTTACATCAAACAATTTACCCAAAAAAGACCAAATTTAAAAATCAACATTATATTGACTCATTATTATTTTATTATACTAACATATAAATATATATATATATATATATATATATATATATATATATATATATATATATATATATATATATATAATAGAACAAGTTTCTTGTTTATACATATTTTTTGCTTTTAAAATCGATTTTTTTAAATTCTGTCAACGAGCAAAATTACTTAATAAATGGAAAATCAAAACAAAAAATAATTATCATTACTCACCATGCATTGGTCCAATGACAACCATCACTACCAGCATCAGCAACATGACTTTCATCTTCCTATTATTGGGACCATCCTTGAAAGCGACTTTAAATGTGTCAACCAGATGTCTAACGTCAAAGAAATCTCGGACGAAAGCACACGACGAGTCCTTTAACACAGGAACGTCGATTTTTTTTGGCTCCTTAACTTTGGTGTAACCGTAATAAATGGCCATGATGTAAAGAACAGATGATATCGAGAAGACGCCATAAAAGCCAATTTTCTTGTATAGGACACCACTCAAGGCAAGTCCAACAGGGATGCCCAATGAACAAAAGACATTTACTATCCCTATTCGCAACGTTCTCATTTCCACGGTGGTGACATCGGCGATGTAACTAAAGACTCCCATAAACATAGTAAACCAACCTCCGGTCATGGCTATAAATCATAATAACTCAACTACTAATTCCATGCATTAACTTATCCGTAATATTATTACCTGGAAAAAGACCTTCTACAAATCCAGCCACCTCCATAGGCAACTCGTAGTAAAAATAGGTACAAACGATAAGGCCAAGAGACGTTAACAACTCTCCAACTATGGGTAATATCATACAAGGTTTCCTTTTTCCCCATCTATCGCTCCAGGAGCCAATAAACATGATCAAAAACGCTGGAAGAGCACTTTGTAAGATAGTTTTCCATACTCCCATCGACGCCACTAGTTGTTGTACTTGTTCTTCCTCGACAGTATAGTTTTCTAGAATATAATGATGATTATTAATATTCCAATGTATTAAAATGCTAAAAAAGCTATTTTAATGGCATCAAAAATACAACTTTAATATATCAAATAGAAAGTATGTAAACTGAACAATAATATACGATTTAAGATATTTTAAAATTTTATACAATAATTTTAAATTATCTTTTAATAATTTATGGTATTATTATGGTATTATGGTAGTAGTTAGTAATAGTTTTTCCTGATATCAGTTATTAGGTATCAACATAGAAGGAACTACACAAAATAACAACTATGTTTATTAATCAAAATAAAAATGACTAGAGACATGTTTTACTTAGAGAAACCAATATTTATTTATTCTGTAATTTTTAGCATCTTGGCAATATATATTTCGCCTAACCGTAATTATGTTTTATTATTAACAATTTAAGACTTAACTTGGTTCTATGTAGCTGTTAAAAGTAGTGGCCTACAGGTAGTATATAAAACAACTATTGATTAGATGAACTAATGATTTACTTATATAGATTATTGTACAGTATTCTATATATATATATATATATATATATATATATATATATATATATATATATATATAACAATATGCAAGTTGAAATGCTTGGAAATTGAAAAGCACTACATTGATATTATAGAAGTATATTTTAAATCTAAAGACTAATATAACCAATAAATGTTTAAATGTTTAAATAACGTCTGAATACATGTAAATATAAAATGTTTTCACATATAACAGGCTATTATAAGAACAAAGAAATTGCCGGCTTGGTTGGCGCAGTGGTAAAGTCGACAGGACGGTCCACCTACTGCTGCGATAGTTGTGTGTTCGAGTCCTGCTGGGGCATGGTCGTAAATTTATGTTTGTGATTGTTTAATATTTGTAATTGTCCTAGGCGAGAGTGCAAAATCAGACAAGGAAAATGATCCAAGTCACGCCAGTAACCAGGCAGGGTAAGACCGGATGTCTTCTGGGATGATTTCTAAATTGGTCATTCGCCAGTCGGTAAGCTTAATGCCGAGGACCGTAGTTCGGAACCCACGTTAAACTGTAGGTCCAGTCCAGATAAACCCTCGTTCGTAAATGAAAACTTTAAAATAGATATTTAACAAGAAAATAACAAAGAAATTCTGCTAATAATGAGATTAGAGGGCGTGATGTAAATTGAAGTAAATGGTGAGACGATCGTAGAGAAATTCAAATGATTTTGACGTCTAATTTCGTCGAATTAAGAGAATTATATATTCTAAAATGCTATATATTACAACGTATCATATAAATATCTAGAAAAGAGAGATAACGCAGAAAAAAAAAATAGGAATAATATTCGATTTAACTGATATTAACACAAAATTATTTTGGATCCATGAAAGAGGTGATTTAGTTATTTGGGTAAATGATAATGTCAAAGATAATGTCAGATTGAGAACACCTTAAATATGTAAGAAGTATGACATGTATTTTGGGTATTGAATTAATTGAAATGGAATTTACTGACATGATTGACTATCACATCTCAGATATATATTAGCATCCAATAGAGTCATTAGACAATACTTCACACTATAAACCAAACCAAATTTGTTTAACGATAAAATAAATTACAATAATTATATTACTCATATTGAACAAGATAAAGGGAAATATCTCAGTCAATAGTTTTTACTCTGCACCTATAAAACACAGCCCTATCCAATCCAACACAGGGTATCCGATGAATATTTATAGATCTTAGAATAACTAAAACAAACAAGCAAAACTAGTCGCTTTCCAGCAAATTGAAGAAAAGCTAGGCAAAGAAAAGAGACGTTAGGTAAAAACTAAAGACAAAAGGAAGCCTATTAGAATGGTCTGGACTCCTATTTGAAAATGTCTGCACCAAAACGTGAATATCTAATGTTGTACCAAATACTTAAGAGATTGTTCCTATAGTGAAAAATATAAAATATATTATCAATGTTGTATAAACTACCAACGTATTATCAACGCTGTATAAACATCAAGGTATCTTATCAATTATCGAGAAAGCGTTTATGAAAATCCTACAAATGAAATTTCAAAGAGCTTGCGAGGACATATACAGTTTTAAATTCCACCAGTTCATAGAGAAACATTATCTACTTTCGATTGTATACAATGGTCCTCACTAGACATTCTTCACTATTTGATGCCTCTTCACTATATTTCAGCAAATTTGTGAGTGAATTTTTGCTAAAACTTCATAAAAAATAAATATCACCTTTGAATATCTTTAAAGCCAGTCACTCAGTAGTGAGCCACATACTCCTTGACCAGTCTTATATTCCCTGATACTAGCGCTATATTCACTGATATAGATGTTGAATTAATCATGATATAATTTGTATCGCAGGGAATAACTTAAAAAACCAAAGTATTAACCACTGATAGATCGCCTGATTATGTGACTCTCGACGGGATCCAGTTAGAGCAAGTGATTAGAATTCACAACTTAGAATTTAGATACAGATTTAGACAGTGAGGTTTAAAAGGGATGTTTAAGACAAAAGGCGTTAGACATTAGATTTAGACATTAGAAATTATATTATTCGTTCAGGAATTGACAATCAGTGCATAGTGCGAAAAAAATTCAAAGGCGCAGATTACAATGGTTTGGATATGTAGAATAAAAGGAGACCGAATTCGTCACAGACCTCTCTCAAAATCGAGCTCTTGAGTGAAAGAAGTAGTGAACAGTTCCGAAAAATACATGGATCAAGATCTTAGTAAGCGATCAGATCTGACCAACATTAGCCGAGGCCATGGCAGTTGCGACCAATAGCCGACTGTGGAGAGATTTAGTAAAGAAATCCTGCCACACCAACAGCCTACTGAGCGGAAGTAGGCACTCTTCGATCGTCGGTTATGGATTGAGCATAATGATGCATTATGTGTTACCAACTTGAGTTTATAGGGGCTTGACCTATTATTTAAAATGGATCAACAGCTGAGTATGTCATCAAAATTTATCAAATTTTTACGGATCATCCTAAAAAATATGCGGTCTTACCTTGTCTAATTAGTATCTCTCACTTTTGACCATTGATAATCATAGTTACAATAATCGTAAATGTAAATGTACATCCATATAAGGACAACATTCGAACATTGTATTTGCAAAAATAGGAGAAACCCCCTCGTTTTGACTCTCAAGTCGGCTTATTTTTATTAAAAGTAATTAACAGAACAAAACATCGAATAAAAATATATTATATATATATAGTAGTAAATTTTTAAAATGTTTATTCGGTTTTGTATTTGTGTTTTGTATTTTTTTTAAATATATTTTAAAGTCTCCTTTTACCAACGAGGATTTATCTCGACTAGACCTACAGTTTAACGTGGGCTCCGAAACATGGTCCTCAGCATTAAGCCTACCGACTGGCGAGTGACCAACTTAGAAATCATCCCAGAAGACATCCGGTCTTATCCAGCCTGGTGACTGGAATCATTTTCCTTGTCGTATTTTGAATTTTTGCCTAAGGAAAATCATAAATTTACGACCTTGCTTGGATGCATGGATTGGAACCCGAGACTATCGCAACAGTAGGAGGACCGTCCTGCCGCTTTAGCACTGCGCCAACCAAGCCGACAAGTTTTTATTTTGATTCTAATATTCCATCAAAAATTAACAAAAAAGGCTAATCAAGAGTCATGCAAATCTTTTTTTAGTACGCACAGAATTGTAAAAGTAATGGTTCGGAAAGGCGTGAGAGATAGTGAACAATAAATTGGGGCACCGGAGTGTCTGTTATTCAATGAACATAAAAAAACAACAAATCACGAGGAGAGTGCGCCGTCATTTGGAATTATGTAATCGCCAAAATTGAATGCATGTTTTTATCACTATATACCAGGTACAATTAAAATAAAATTGGCGAACGGATTCCGCTTGCGAATCTAATAAGGAACAATTAACTAGGGAACCGACGGAATTCAAATTGCTATAATATGTGATAATGAACAAGGCTCCATTGTTATTCTGGTGTATTGAATAGAACATTGTTTTAGCTAATTTGTAGCATTTTTCACAATTGATATCGAAGTGATTCATAAAAAAATTGATATAATTTTATGGTCCTATTTTAGAAATGATTTTATAGTCTTTCGTTTAGAATACAAAAGTTGTTAAATTTGGTTGCAGTATAAGACGCTTTTGTGAATAAAATGTAACTATTTTTCTATTATTTTTATAGCTGTTAAATAAAAATCTTATCACTGATTTACTATAACTCAATCCAACAATATGTAAAATAATATACTTAAGAATAACTTAATACGCACTTTCAACGCCGCATAAAAAAATAGCTTGATAAGAATTAATATAAAAATAAAATAAAAACTCAATTTTCATTATAAATAAAAATTTCAGCTTATCCGGTCAATTCATTTTCAGTTCATTTTTAAATTGTATAGACACTATTTATACTTTTAGCCCCACTGTTTGTATTATTAATTTTATTAATTTATTAATTTATAATTTTATATATATAATTTATGTTTGTCCCCGTCCCATGTATATTGTATAGTCGCGAAATGAAGACGCCCGTCAAAGCGACAAAAAAAATTTCAGCCGATCGAGTATAAAAGAGATCAAGTCTCAGTATCATACATGATATATTTTATATATTCATCATCAAAATCATCAATGCATCACCGATACTCAAGGAGTTGCTGAGAAGTAGAAAAATATATATATGCTGGTATTGGTACCGCAGAACGAATATTAACTAAACCTAGTCATAATTAATGATTGAACCAAACCACACGAACTTGTTTAGTGTATAACTGTATTCTTAAATTTAGCTTAAGTAGATTAGTTTTATTTTAAGTTAGGAAATACATACTGATGCAATAATCTCGTGCTCGCCTTGCTTATGTATTACAATAGAACAATAGTAATAAATTAATTTGAAAATTAAAATTGTTCTAAAAAAATCTGATGTAAGATGTAATTAATAAAAAATATTAACGAATGATTACCATCATTTCGACATCAGATAATTGTGTTATCTTGATCTTCATCCATGTATTTTTCGAAGCTGCTAGACAGGGTAATCCAAAATGTCGATTTTATCACAGAAATCTGTGAGAACTTCGTTATCATTTCATTCTATAGACAATCCCAAACCATTGTAATCTGCATATCTGGATTTGTTCCTTAAGTATGCCCTGTTTATCCCATCTTAAATTAATTACTTAATTTCTATTCGATCTGAGAGTCACATAAGTGTTCCTTAAACACCGCATTTGAAAGGCTCAAACTCAAACTTATAAATATCAAATTGTAACAATACTCCAATCTTGAAGCCATACATATTTTATCGATCACTTCGTTATATTTCCGTCGTGGACTGAATGAATGTTTTTCAATCTCATCTCAATTTCACCTCTCCCAGCCAGCAACAGCTGTTTTAAGACATTTTGTTCCATAACTAGTAATTTTATGATGACTTTTGTCATCAAAATGCATAGTTGGAAATAAATTTTTGAACTTTTGAAAAATATCATATAACTGGTATCAGATTTTATATAGAAATCTAAAAACAAAAGAATGATAATTGGCACTATTTCTAGATTACAAAATGTAAGGAATAACTGTGAATTTCAGGAATAAGTAAATCCCAAGGCTCTTAAGTGTCAACTTTATTAATTGAATAGTGGTTACAACTACTAACTACGGTGGTGTGTACAACAAAACTCACATGTCTACAGTCAACGCGAAAATGACTATAACAGTTCATCTCTTGAAATAACTGCTAGAGAATGAACATCATAGCAAAAATCGGAACTATCTATAAAATATATACAATGTTCTAAGGAGCTCATGAATAAATAAACTAAGAAACTAGGAAGATAAGTATTAACCAAATTGCAGATACACAAATCCTCTTCTTGCACGAAATTTGTTATAAATGCTTTTGATTCAAACAGCGATTGTTGTCTTTATTAATTCTAGGTAGAATTTCGACTGCATTAAGAGCCCCTCTCTAACGGCTGATATAACAAACCATTTCTCTCTTTTAAAAACAACATATAAAATAACCCAAGAAAATGAATGCTATTATAAAATTAAGCATATTAAAACTAGCGACTGGAAACCATTTCGTTGAAACATACAGCTCTTCTATTTTGAATTTATTCTATTAATTGGAACTCTTAGCAAGAAAATAAAACAGCTTAACGCTGGATCACATCATATTTTAAAGTGTGCAGCGAAAAAACCAACTGAATTTTGTGAAAACTTGAACTTAAGAACTACTCCAAAGAGTCGTATAGAAATTATTTAAAATCATAACATATTTCAAGGGCACAAAAGAAATGTGAATATGGAACTACAGCCACGACAACGCCTTGGTTAAGTTCTTCAGGGGATGATACGCGAATCGAACTCATTTTATTAGGTTATGTTATAGGTTATGTCTAAGGATTTTTATAATATTAAATCACAAACTCCTAACAAGTAATGATATGCTTCTAAAAATAGTTAGTATCCCCTAATATAACACTTATTCGGTTGAAAACTCTAACATATGAAAACGAAAAATATGTAATATCGTTACACAAAAGTTGACGGTAATGTTGTTAAGAGATGTCCACTTTTGAAATCACTCAATTTTAATTCGCCTAGCTGACGCTTAACTTTTGTTGAATGCAAAATATCCATAATTTCATTTAATAATCATACAGACATTACAGTAACAATTCCATGACTGGATAACGTCACGTACCTAGGTCTCCACTCTACTGACAGTTCGGTTGGCATTCCCAAGTGCATAAAACAATCCAGAAAGCTTCACTGATAGCATACCTTTTAATTTAAGAATCACAGACATTATAGTAACAATTCCATGACATGATAACGTCACGTACCTAGGTCTCCACTCTACCGACAGTTCGGTTGACATTCCCAAGTCCATAAAACAATCCAGAAAGCTTCAGTGATAGCACATCTGCTATCTTCTCTGATCTGCCCTTCTAGCAGACTTCTCATCTTCATCAAATGCTTATTTTACAAGATGTTAATTCGGTCCCTATTCCTCTACGGACCTAATGTCTACTTTAAGTTTGTTACACCCAACCAGGTGAAACGCCTTCAAGTTTTCCAAAATAAGTTCCCCAGAAGAATCTTAAATGCTCACTGACAGATATACTGACACTCCAGAAATCAACCACTTCATATCTCAAACTTTCCACAAACAACAACTCAGCTCAAGTTCTTCTGAAAACCCGCTTGTTCGTGAGCTGGTGTACATGCTGGGAGCTTAGCATCGCATCACCTCTAACCTCCCCCATTCCAGGCTGAAACGATTTCATAGTCGCTGCAGTCATAACCTTTGCCCCCATGCGAAAACATCTAGTCGTATGTTAACTCAAGTTCGTGAATCTATAGTTAGTTTCACTATCTGTTTTTTCACCGGTTCCTCGTGGCCAATAACGGCTGCCTGATTAGAGGGTGCCACATCCCCAAATTTAATTAAGCTCCGAGGCAGCCCCACATAACCCGGTCCAACTTATCACCCCAGGTCAAGTCCCCGCGACCAGAACAAAAAAATGCATTACAATTAAATCACACAAATAAAACAATCATATTGTGAAATTAAAAACAGTAAAATATTAATTTAATGCAGAGTTTATAAGTAGTTATTTATAATAATTTATAATTTTATATATAGTACGGTTCCAACCTCCGTAGGGCGAAGACGTATTTTCAATACGCTCCAAGCTCTAGAAAGATACCTTCCTTTAAAAAAAACCCAGTATTTTATTACGGTTATTTAATTGAGTGTTAAAAACGCGTAACAGATGCGGCTATCCATCTCTCAGCAGACCTAAAGTGTAGTGAATACGTGTTTACGTGACCAGACAAAAAGACTGCATCTAATTTTTATTAGTGCTTCAAAATTATTTCCCCTTACTTTACAACAGACCTTTTGAAATTCATTTATACCATTTTTAGTCAAAAACTAGTGCAAAAAATAACGTAAGTGAAAAATGAAGTGCGCGAAATAAACAATGTATTTATTTTATTTTTTTATCCTCTGGAAGTAAATAAAATAAAATATTAAAAATCTAAAAATGGCAAACCAGAGCGATTCAACCAAATCACCTGCACACTTTGATATAAGATTATGGACTATAGTAATTAACAAAAAATGATTGAGAAGCTCAGAAGAAGAAATCGCGTAGAAACAAACAATAATCAGTGACTATTGGTTACAGAAACCCATAGAGACAAAAAACAACTTTAGCAGCCTGTCGGAAGAAACTGAAGAGAATATACAACCAAGCCAACCAAACCTAAAAAAGTTGTTCCCAAACCACCACCAATAACAGTCTATAAGGTAGGAGTAATAAAATACATCCATGACCTATTGAAAACCATTACTACGAACTACACAATTAAAACAGTGAGCTATGAAACAATAAATATCAAATTGTTCGAAGCGGAACATTTTAAAGTTCTAGTAAAAGAATTAGAAGAAAGAGACGCCCAATACCATATATTCAGACCAAAATCCGAGAGAACATTTAAATTCGTGTTAAAAGGATTACATCACGGGATGGACTTTAACACCATCAAGGTAGCACTAGCTGAAAAAGGCAACGAGGTCGTAAATGTTCACAATATACAACATCGCACGACAAAAAAACCTCTGCCTATGTTCTATATTGATATAAAACCTAATGGAAATAATAAGGCGGTGCATGAAATCACCAAATTGGAAAATAATATTATTAAATGCGAACCACCACATATAAAAGGAATTGGTGTACTCGCAACAATGCACGAGGTGTCAAGCGCACGAGCACACAAAGACTTACTGTCGCAAATCATATAGATGCGTAAAATGTGTAGGAGAACACAAAACAGGAGATTGTACTCGTAAAGTTCGCGATGAAAAAGTGAAATGTCCTAACTGTAACGGAAATCATCCAGCGAACTACAAGGATTGCGCAGTTCACAAGCAACTATAACAGAAACTCCATCCTGCCTTAAGGGAAGAAAGGCATCAACAAAAACAATCCACACCTACCAGTCTACCCACCAGACCAAGTCAACCAGACATAACTTATGACCAAATGGTTGAAAATGGTTCAGCACAAAATCGAGAGACGACATCTCAACCTACTGACACTAGCAACATCTCTAGATAAGAAAACATGATGGCCAAACTAATGGATCAAATTAGTACGATGCTTGGTGTACTCACAACCGTCGTCAGCAAACTTGCCTAATGCCTGAAACCAATAGCTACAAAATCGCCGTCTGGAATACCAATGGGCTCCAACAACACGCCAGCGAACTAAAAATGTTTGTAACTGAACAAAATATTCACGTTATGATTTTTTTTTACGTTTTACTGACAAAAATTATTTGAAAATTCCTAAATATAAACTTTATCATACAAATCACCCTGATGATAAAGCACATGGAGGTATAGCCATAACTCGAGATGATATAAAGCATTTCGAAAAAGAAAAATTTCGCAAAGACTACCCGCAAGCCCCCAGCATAACCATAGAGGAAGTCCATGGACCATTAACAATATCTGCGATTTATTGCCCACCCAAACATAACAAGGCAGAACAAATTCAAGAATTCTTCAGTACGCTAGGTAATAGATTTATAGCCGGAGGAGATTATAATGCAAAACATTTAATGTGGGGTTCAAGAATAATAACCTCAAACTGCTAAAAGCAATAAAGACAGATAACTTACAACATATCTCTACTGGTGAACCAACATATTGGCATTCAGACAGAAATAAAAAACCAGATACAATAGATTTCTGTATTACAAAAAATATTGATCCAAAAAAGTGTCAGGCAGAATCATGTTTCGACCGATCTTCTGATCATTCACCAATAATAGTAACAATTTCTTCAAAAATTACCATCAAAGATAAACCCCCTTCTCTGTGAAATAATAGAACTAAATGGCCCTCATTTAGAGAAAACTTAGACCAAAACATCTCTCTAAACTTACCGTTACAACCTGAAATGGATATAGAAATAGCAGCAATAAATCTTACAAAAAATATACAGGAGGCAGCATATTCCACGACTGCTAACAGTGAAACATTTCCAAGAAAAAAATACACATATATCATGTACAATACAGAAAAAGATAGCAGAAAAAAGAAAGTTACGACGAAATTGGCAACAGCAAAGGACTGAAGAGAATAAAACAAAAATTAATAGGGCAATAAAGAACTGAAAGAACTAATCCAAATTGAACAAAACCAAGGCATTCAAGAATACCTAGAAAACTTGACATTAATTGAGGCTACAGACTATTCGTTGTGGAAAGAAACAAAAAGGCTTAGGAGATCCCAGCAGCATAACCCACCTTCTGAAACAAACGAAAATAATTGGGCGGGAAGCAATAAAGAGAAGGCCGACATTTTCTCAAAACTCTTAAAAAATGTTTTTAAACCTTTCCAGTCTCAGCTACATAAAGATGAGGAAAATAAAATTACTAGCTTTCTAGATTCGCCATTTCAAATGGATTTACCGCACGAGAAATTAACGGTCAAGAAAAGTTAAACAAACAATAATGAGAGAGATTAATATTAAAAAAACTCCTGGTTATGATTTAATTACTGCCAAAATTTTAAACGAACTATCAGAAAAGGGTTTAAAACTATTAACATTTATATTTATAATGCTATGCTACGAATTAATTACTTCCCTAGTATCTGGAAAGTAGCTAAAATATTAATGATTCTTAAACCAGGAAAAATACCAGAAGATGTGACCTCCTACCGACCTATAAGTTTATTACCGATAATCTCGAAAGTTTTCGAGAAATTATACATAAAAAAGCTAAACTATGTAATAGAAAAAAGAAAAATTATTCCAGAACATCAGTTTGGCTTTCGCAATAAGCATGGGACTATAGAACAAGTGCATAGACTTGTAAACAAAATAAACACTGACCTAAATGCCAAGAGATATTGTTCGGCTGCTTTTCTAGACATATATCAGGCTTTTGACAAAGTATGGCATACGGGCTTGCAGGTTAAACTAAAGAAACTTCACCCTCATCCGGACTATCTGTTACTAAAGTCGTATCTCACTGACAGATATTTTATTGTAAATCAAGGCGACGAACATACCGAATTAAACCCCATATATTCAGGAGTTCCGCAAGGTAGTGTACTGAGTCCAGCACTGTATCTTCTGTATACGGCTGATCTGCCCACCACAAAAATAACTACTGTGGCAACATATGCAGACGACACAGCAATCTGAGCATCCCATGAAGATCCAGTCACGGCATCAATAAACCTACAAACCCACCTGGAGCAAATACAATTATGGTTGGAGACATGGCGCATTAAAGCCAATAAAACAAAATCCACGCATATAACGTTTACCCTGCGTAGAAGAACATGTCCACCAATGAATATCAATCATCGTCAACTCCCCCAAGCAGAGCATGTTAAATATCTTGGTATACACTTAGATCGACGCATAACCTGGAAGAAGCACATACTCTCTAAATGGAAACAACTTGGAATAAAATTATATCAAATGTATTGGCTCATCGGGCGCAAATCCAAGTTATCATTAGATAACAAGGTATTGCTGTATGAGTCTATACTCATGCCCATTTGGGCATATGGAATCCAACTATGAGGTACCGCTAGCAAATCATTCAGCGGTTCCAAAATAAGGTGTTGCGTGCCATTGTTAATGCTCCGTACCATATTTCAAATAAAGTGATACAACGCCATATTCCTCTAGAACCTATAATGAATGTAATTCAACGTGTTTGTGTGAAGTACTTCGAAAGAGTTTTAGTGCATCCCAATGTACTCGCTAATCAGCTAAATATGCGACGTGATAGTGAAGTGCGTAGACTAAAACGTTTATCACCACCTGATCTGATTACTTGACATATGTAGACTTTAGAATAAGCTTTAGATTAAGACTAATTAATTAAGATAATATTTTATACAGAAGATTGCTTAATGAAGTGATTTTCTACATCCCATGTATATATAATATAGACATAAGAAATACTTATTGCCAATAGGTCAGATTGTGGACTCAGGAAGACTAATAAATAATAAAAAAAATATATATAATAATGAATAGTAATTGTAGCGCTTTTGAACATAAGTTCTATAAAGCAATGAAAAGAATGAAATGAGAAATGAATAAACTATGCAGAGGCCTATTTGGCCAGACGGAAGAACCACCACTTACAATCTTTTGGTCGTTTCTTCAGAGGGGAGGTATCGTATGGCGTATTAATACAACATTGAATGTTCGATCTGGCGTTTGGTGACGTAACATGAAGAGTAATATGCTTGCACTATAAGGGTCTCGTCTATTATAAAACAGGATTGAACGAGTGCCTTTAGGTTAAAATAAACGTTGTGGTTTTTAACAATACACATTATGTAACTCATGTATATAACAAAATAAGCCAATAATCTATAAATGCAAATATTTATAATTTATTCAAAAGATAGGCATACAAAAAAATCTAGACAAAATGTTAGATACATAACAAAATTTAGACATGTTATTTAAATTATAATGGAGTATATAATAAATAATAACGTAAGCTGACGTTAAATTAAGTGAAATCATAAATGAAGTATAATTTTTACGTAAAATTGAAAATGTAGTTAATGGAGGATCGCATAAATCATACTCAAATGAATATTCGCTTATTCCCAACCAAACCAATTAATTTTAATGAAATCGTTGCTATTTTACCTTAATATCTACATAATAGCAGTAGGGGCTGAAAATTACTGGCTTGTATAACTTTATTTTCCGCTATGAACGTTTGCAAATCTTCCGCTCTAAATAATTGTGATTATTAACCAAAAGAGTATGTTTTCCCATTTATAATAATTATGTATTTGCCAAGCGACCATGTAGAAAAATGTACTAGTTCTACAAAGTAGGGCAAACACAAGTTATTCTTCGGTGTTATCTCGCAATATGTCAGACATTTTATGGAAAAGTGAAATGTATATTTCATCATTTCGGTGTGTATTATACAATAAGCATATTGGTATTAAAACGCATATGAATTATCATATAGTTTATTACTGCGGTTACACATTATTACTATGATTTTGTGTTTTTAATAGAAAGAACCAATAAATACATAAAAATAAAAAACTAACAATTTGTATCTATATTCATGTTAGTGTCTTCATTTCTCCCTAAGAATCAAAATCGTATGCCATTTTCCTAAAGTTTATATTCTATTCGTATTATATACATTCTCTGTTCTAACCGTTTATGCAAATAAAGCACCATATGAAATATCTGAAATGTCTGAATGTCACTTTTTCACATGGGAATAATGCTCAAAAAGTAAAATCGCAAGCGGTTTTGCATTCAATCACAGCTGCGAAGGAGAAGAAGCAAAAAATGATTCGTAAGTACTCCCATGCATCAGTTTTAACCTATATATCCTATAGCCTAACGAGACTATAAATAGAGAAAGTCACCTACAAAATGAAATTGTTACTCGATATTTTCTAGTCAATAAAGCTCTATTTAAGTACCAATGATCAGCAGTGATCACTACGATAACTCGCATATTGCGCCACCTCGCGTCATCAAATATCGTTTCTTCCCACTATTACTTTTGCCTTTAACTTCTTAACTATAATTCAAAGATGAGATCGATTCTTAGATCGCCCTAAAAGTTAAAGAATTTTTTTCTGTGATATTAATCATGTATCATCATGTTAGTTAATATTTTATCTATCTAAATACTTAATGATTCTTACCCTTATTATATTCGGTAATAAAATACATATTTTTCTTTAACCAAATTTAATAATTTAACATTAATATCGGTATTGTAATAATGCTTCCTAATTTTCTCTGTTTTTTGAGTTGAAGAAAATAATTATATAAATATAATTAAAACATTTTTGATAGCTTAACACCATCGGGAAATCATTATTAGCTACAATAAATTATTTAAAAACATATTACTATTTTATTATTATTAGAATTGGTATTATATCTATTTATACAGTTTATAATTGATGGCATTCTAATGCTAACTTTTAGTAACTACTTTTTAACAAAAGGCAAGTTAATAAGAGCGTGCATTAACTTGTTGTAACCAATTCCAAGTATTATTTGATTTTTTAAACCAAAATAGAAGTAGTTTTTTCTATATTTTTCTTTTTTTATATATTTTTAAATCTCGGAAATAAAAGTATATAATAACCACTGACTTCATTGGATTAAAAAAAGTTAAATATGTTATAAAAAATTGTGCACAAACATTCAATTACTTCAATAAATATTAGCATAAACAATTTAAGTAAATTATATTAGTATAAACAATATTTTAATTATTACAGAATGTATTAGAACATGGAATCAATAATAAATCTGAAAATTAGAAGATGTATGTATTCTTTAAAGCATACATAAAGTCCCTTCAAGGGCAAAATCACAATTATGTTGTCGCTAATTTCGTACAAATGTCCTCAATGTGGAGTCGATGGCGACATTAGTACATTATTTTCAGTATTTTGCAGTTTTATTATTAGAAACATGGGCAGGTACAGAGTAGTACAGTATGTTCTAAAGTGGCCATAATGTAATTTAGCTCGTTCTGATCTACAATCAACCTTTCAACTGAAAATAACATCGCTAAAATGAAGAAAATGATGACTGAAAAATTGTTTCAAATTAAGTAGAAATATGCCAACTTTATTCAAGTAAAACTGTTGAAAATAAGTTTGCATGGTGCATTAAAGTCCATTAATTTTTTTGTGGATATATAGGATTATCTCAAAACAGTCTTACGTAAATTGCGACATAATTTTTATATATATTAAAACATATTTTATGTTTAAAGTTGGCAAGCCATAATATACTAAAAAAAATTGCGAATTAACAAAGCGACTAGAAATTCCAAAATCCAAAATTAGTTCGGAGGTATCAAAATGCAATAGATGTTTAGATATATTAAATATATCATATAACACACTTATTTTTTTCTTAAATCACATATTGTTTTGATTTTAAATTTTTACAAATACTTATGTATGGTATTGTAGCGACCTTGAGCCATGTCGAATTTTACATCGTGGAATAAGGGTCTACAAAACACCCAGAAATATAATCCTAGATGTTGAACACGGGCGGGGTTGCAGTAGCGCCAACTAGAACCCGATAACGAATAGCTGACAGCCCCGAGACGTTTATCTGGGATGTTAATGAAGCGTATTTCGATTTTTTTCAGTACTCGACTATCGTTTGGTTTAGACGTGCCACCATTGACTGCCCGAGCCTCGTCAACAGGTAACACCGCTGCCATCCGTTATATCTATTTAGTATTTTTCACATTTTTTATATAGCCAATAAATAACGGTCACATAATGTAAACACCACTGTTTCATTTCGTTTTACCTCCATTCATCAAGCCATCTAATTTACCCTATAGTATTATTGTGGTATAAAATGTATTTAATACTATAGTGTTTTGCTAGATATTATAATAGTAAATAATACATAAGGTAACAGATATAATAAATTACTTCACTTGATTCAACTAATAAATGTACATGAAATTTACTCCAGTTTTTATAAATATTTTGTATAAAAAAATAACGGATGAATAAAATAATATGAACACCTGATATACAAAAATCTATTTATTAATAAGATGTTGGGCCCCCATTTGCGTGTAATATTGCCGCAGTTCCTCGGGATACAAATTCATAGTGTCTGAATAGTTTTCAGCTGATTATTGTCCCATTTTTGTATTAAAACATGCGCCAATCGCTTTAATGATGTTGGAGATGGAAATCTACTTCTCATTCTCTATTCATACCACAGCCATCAATTATTGTCGTCATAAGACGCTCCCGCTAACCAAGCACTAACGATTTGCTTTCTTTGGGTGTCTAAGAGTTCACACATTTCAGCGATCACTTATTTTAACCGCCATGGAATAAAGCGAATAATATAGTCAAATATAAGCTACAAGACTCCGTGCATAAACAGAACACAGCATATGCATTATTTACATGGAAGCAGTATTGCCAACACACAAAAAAATACTATATTGTATGGCGTTCATATTATTTTTCTATTCCCCTGCATATTAAACTATTAATAGTATTATTATATAATATTTCAACTTACGTGTATTTCTGGCACTGAGGGCATCGCATACTTCCGGTGAATAACCCAGATTCACTCTGCAAGCCTTTTCCAAATTTAAATTCTGTGTGGCCAAGCTCGCAAACACGCTGGGTATAATGTAACAGGCCAGCATCGGTTCAACGGTAATGTTTTCCCTGAGAAACTGATACTTTTCCGTCCATGACATGGAGTCCATTGTTTTCTCTTTCGGTTTGTCCTCCGAAACATTTTTTGTGTCATTCTTATCGTCTGATTTAGTTTTTGTCCTCGCTGTCTTCGTCATTTTTGTTTTTTTCTTCAAAACCTGCATGAAATAAAAATGTAATTGATATACTACTAATTACTATTAAGAGAACAATTTGAATAAGTGAATTAAAAGGAACTTGACTCTCTTTGTTTCGAAACAGTATACAATACAATAAGTATAAAATATCTGTGGATAAACAGAATAAGAAATAATGTTTCATATAATGAAAAATATACATATATGTAACTTAAATATAGTATTATAATTAACATACAGCCAATAATATCAAATTATATATAGATGATTAACTACAATTATTTTTAAGAGTTTTTAACGAAATGGCGTAATTATTTTTTTCTTAAACAATGCATCTCTATTATTAAAATAATAGAGAAATGTCAGGAAGAACGGAATATATTTCTCACAGAAGTGGAATTCAGTCACGTTAATTAAATCAGGTAATTCGCATTATATTAGAAGATTGTATGTATTTTGACCAGTGACATTTATCCACAAAACAATTTTCTATTGAGAACTCGGTTATATCCCAATTGTTGATATTGGTTTCAATAATTTAAAAGTGGTTATATTGATGTCAATGGCAAAGAACGGCCTGGACGACTAAAAAAGTTGGAAGACAATTCATTTTATATTTTTCATATTCATATTTATTGAACTTTCAGACAGGTGAGCAATTGATAAGTCAACTATATACAAGTGTTTTCATGCGATGGAAAAGATTAAAAAGGAAGGGAAATAACTACCATTCGAATTGACTGACTGAAGAAAAAGGAGAGTTCTCTGTAGCATATTGGGACAATAATTATTTATTCTAATTGTTTCTAATTGATAAAACAATAATAAGGCAAATATAAGTGATAAAGTGAACATTTTAAATTAATTTTAAATCAAGCGGAATTCAGAAATAAATCCATAACTTCTTCCTTATAAAAAATGCAGTAACGTAAAAGCTAATTAATTAAAATAACGCAGAGGATATAAGATATATGAAAAAAGACACCATAAGCGAAATTCATACATACTACACTATCCTAGATCCACCAGTTTAATGAAAAAAAAACCAGTCTAAATATACATGTAAATAAAACCCAATGTCAAAAAATACATTCAAAATGATACTACTTCCTAAACAGTTAGGAAGTAGCATTCGATCGACTCTTGTAAATGATCCCTCTTGAAACTAAACACAAAACAACATTCTCATTCCTAATTCGATTTTTAATTGCACAAAACAAACACAGCGGCCACGAAATACCGGCCATTGACAATGAACGGTGTGCATGACAAGTGGATGAGCCAACATCTATTAAGAACAAGATGGCCTTCTGCAGAAACCTAAGGAAAAGTGGTTAAAGGAATAAAACGGGCACCATATCATGCGGTTCTATTTTTACTTCGACGCTTCAGTCTTGTACGATAATATACTTGTTCGAGAAAATTATTATTAAAGAAACGCAGAGAAGTTCACGTTTTAAGTTTGGATGCTTAAAACCAAATTAAAATTTAAAGCTTAAATTTTAAAAAAATTAAGTGTTATTAATGTTAAAATCCAAGTATATAAAAATACTAATCTTCTCAATTAAATTTGCAGTTTACAATTAAGTTGTTCAAAATATTTTTTTTGTTCTACAACAAACCGAAACATTTATAATTTGAAATAGATTACAAATATATTTTAAAATTCAATACAATATAATTCATTTGTTCTATAATATTTTTCCATATTTAAAAGGAGTCTTCAGAAGAGTGTTGAAACATCATTACTCGAAATCGTTTCCACTCATGAATATTTTCACATTTGAACAAAACAGCCAGATAACAGGTAAGTATAAGTCTGACGAATATGGTAATAAAAACATTGCAATAATTCGTAATAAGTATTTTTTAGTACTTAGTTTTCTAGAACTTTGTGAGAGAATGATCTGATTATTTGATCACTATACTGTAAACTATGTATATTTTCATACAGATTGCTTCACAAATTTAGAACAATAATTATTATTTAATTGTTTGAAAGTAACTCGCATTTAACTTTTCTTTTGTATAATGCTATCAAATTCTTGGTCGATTTTTGGATTTTTAACTCGCTTCTGAATAGAAGTATCGAGTATTTCAGGTAAAGTTTTATAAAGCCGTAGGTGTATGCCAATAAACTGCAACCATATACAGCCCTCCAATAAAAGAGACATTGGAAGTCATAGATGACGTCGTATGATTAATATAATGCCAGTTTTAGTTTGCAAAATGTAAAATGAATTTAAACTAAAATCAGAGGAAATTTTTCCTTTTAAATATATACTAAATATGACTATACTGGTAGTATACTACGTAGTGCACTAGTACTCTAACTGACTGAACTATGAGCCCAAGATTAAGCGTTCACAAACGAAGAGGCTGACGAATAAAATTCATCTTGATGTTAGATCTATTTCCGATCAAATTTATGAAATACATATCTTTGGAAAATGTAAATCATCCCTTTATACACTATCTGAAAACATAGGTTTTAAATGATATAAATATAACCCATGGAGCGGGTTAATGAAACTTTAAAAAAATACAATTTTTAAAACTTTATAACAAAATTAACGAAGATTCATTATCTAAATTTATGTATCTACACGAAAGATGTATATTCCAAATCGGGACATTGGAATGTACATGTTATATTATTATATATACCAAAACTGTATATACGAAGACAAGACGTATGTTTGTCTTAAGACTGAATTGTGAGAGAAGTGAGCCATCTAGGGATGAAGAGTTTGTTTATGTTACAATAGATTTAAACACCCAGTGTCATTTTGTGTTCGTAGTTCAACAGTCCCCAGTTCTTTCCGCAAAATATTGTAGATTTTAAAGTAAAATAAAAATTACTTGCTTTCTAAACCCTTCATAATTCATATTATATACGTAATGACATTCACTGGCCAAATAAAAAAATAACTTCAATAATACATCACACAATATATGTAGACTAATTCTATTTCACTCGCACTTATTGAATAACCACATATTAAGTCAAACCAGTAGTCTGACTTTACTAATGCGGTAACACGACCAAATACAACAGTAAACTAGAAAAACATAATCTTTTTTTCACTAAAACTGTATCGTTTAAACAATTAGACTGTCCCTTTTAGATTTACACATGAATTCAAAATTAGAAATTTGACTATCAAACATTTATATTCAATAACTAATTACCACAAGGTAAATAAGATTAAACTACACCATCAAAAATATCGCAATGTTTTTTCAACTTTCAAGTATCTTAAATGAATAAATATTATCCTGCTCTACACATGCATGCCATGGGAAAGGTCCAAAAAGTCTTACCTCTTATCGGTTTTTAGTTATCACACGAATTGACTGAAAACATCATTTCAGTCAGTGGTCAACGATTTTCTGTGGCATTATGTGACTGACGATGAAAAGTTCATCTACTACTACCAATAATGCTGTTTAATAAAACAGTCATCATCGATGACATCATAGAAATGTAAGATTCGTTTTAAACTCTGGGCGAACTTTTCGTACTCATTTTATTTTAGCTGAAAAATATATAAATGAGCCTGTAACCGAATTAGCCTATAAAATTTAATTTGGCTGGTACTGGTGGGTCATATTGCCAAATATCTACAAAAGTTGTCAAAACATTAGTAATAATAATTAAAAGTTGTAAACTGGCAAACGTAAACCAAAAGTCGAATTTGCGGCAACGTGCGACCTTTTGGCGTTATATGTTGTGCTTTGCCTTATTGGATGGGTTAGCTGAATCAATACCGAACCAATATCGTTCTTTCAGTATCGCCATCTTAATAGAAATATGGAAAAAAGTTTAAAAAAAGACCACATATATTTTGATTAATATTTAATATTAAATAATATTTAAATTTATTAAAAATAATTAAAATACTTAATTTTAATTAATTATTCTATAATTTTTTTCTCAGCAATTGCCTTTTTAAACTGAAAAAAGGGTCATAATACATGCAAGCGCCTATACGTTGCATGATAACTAACAAGATTAAGAATTATTTCTAATCTATGTGCTTCATCATGTAGATATAATTATTAGCAACTGATTCTGATTTTTTTGATTCCCATAAAAAGACAATAGTTACATAACTACATTTAACAATAGCTATTTTGCGTTATTAATAAATACTGATGTAAAATATTTGTTATGGTAAAAATATAGACAATTTTCTGATCATCAGGTTAATTTGCAATAATTAACGGATAATTACAATAGATGGATGGGATAGGATACCGACATTGACATATAGCTGAGTATAGTGCGGTTTTGGCCTTAAACTGAATAAAAACATTTACAATGGGTACGAATTGTTACTTATGCCAAGGTTCTACAATCATTTATATACATTTTAAAGAAGTGTGTTGGTTTGAAACAAAACCGTGTAGATAAACATATTATATAGTAATAGTAGATGTAACATACTTAACCTCATTTGGACAGCATAAGAAAAAACATTTAATTTCAATATAAATTAGTTTAAAAAAACATTATTTTTAATCAACATGAAGAATAAACTTGCAAAAGAGTTTTTAATTTAATTATTCCTTTATAATTTCTTGTACCAAACTTCGTCATATATTGTTCAATTTATAGTCTATATTATCTTGAATCACTACTGATACTAACTAGTACAAAATAACTAGTATTAACTGGCACTAACTAACTTATACTTATTAAATTATCCTAATTAAATAATTTTACCACCAATGTTATACTTTTGCATGCGTATCTAAAGAAGAAAAAGTTAATTTTACTAATAAATAAAACTTTTACTGAACTGAACAAATCCTAATCAAGCTTGAAATGCTCAATCGTCTATATGTCCAGATATTATGATAATATATTCATCATAAATAATATACAGGTCTCAAAATCACCATCAATCCATATCGTATATCGCGGTATCGAAGGTACACGAATATTTTTGACTAAATCTCTCCCCAGTTAGCGATCAATCGCAACTTTCATGTTTTGCTGATACCAAATACCTGATCTCCTGCACTTGCTCTAACTGTATCCAATTCAGCTTCAACTATATCATGAAGCATTCGCTATTTAGAATCCCATATTCATCAGCCATGTTATGTCATATCAAATCTAAAATGTTCAGAACATCGGAAAGAGACGATTTTCAACTCTCAAGTTAAAAGTTTGTTTTATATGACAACTAGTAAATAGTAAACAATCAATTAATGGTGCATTTAAATTGGTCTCCACTATTTAATTCACTTTTATCTTGATAGTAATTCCTATACTCCAGAAATAATACTACATTTTACCCAAAATCAGAGGACTTCCTATATCCGTGTAATCAATCTTCTTGCTAACATAAACATATTTATAGAAGTAAATATGCGGAAGTTAAGCCATAGATAGCCGGACTTTTGGTATGTTGAGTTATAATTATGTCGACGATAGTTTGTCGAGTCTTAATTATCTAGATATGAATATGTTGGGCCATAAACATCGGAACATTAATTTTGAGTCACACGCACTATATAAAATGTACGAACTTGGATATTTGTACCGTATAAAGTTACGCCAAAAATCATTGAAAGACTTTTGGTCACATGTCAAATTCTGCTTCAACGACAATATCGAAAAGATTACTTGGATCATATACTGGCTATTAAATTCTCTGTATTCGGAATTGGAAAACATTAAATTTGGAAGTGCTAACACACTATTCTCCAGACCTTGCTCCGTCTGAAAAATGAAAAATGGGTCGTTTGGCCCCGTGATTTGGCCATGACTGAATAATAAACCTTTTTCTGAACCGAACATCCGTTTATGTTTTGGAACTAAGTATACAAATATTTGAGAAACATTTTTCTGTAACACTGTATAATCTAACCAGATCCAACATTCGACTAATTGCAAACAGCTAGTTCGTATGAGAAATTGACCATTATATTTAAGACCTCACGTTAAGTGACTCTAACAACTCACATCCGGAAAATACTAATACGTTTCCCATACCGTTACGCCATAGAGGTTTGAAAAGTTATTAATTAAAAAGTATTTACATTAGATATTTTATGTTATATTTTCATCGTCTATAACTAATTCTAACTATCATAAATAAATATAACATATAGTAAAGGCAATATTACAACAGAGCTAAAGGTTATTATAATTAAAGAGAAACAACTAAATCCGATCAAAGTCTCTAAAATGCTATAACCAGTCATTCAAAAATTTAATTTAAATGTTCAAACAAAACCAATGCAGACTAATTTTAAATATATACACTTTAAAACACATCTAAAAATATCATGTTTGTTGAATCATCATCCCCGTTCAATAATTTATACTATCACATAATTACATCCTTATTATTTAAAATACACTTGACATTTAAGGAAATGAAATCCAGTGACCAAAATTAAACAATAAATTCATAGAATATTCAAAACGGAAAAGGTTTAAATAAACTTTAAAACAAAGATAATGCATATTAGATAAAATTGAATTAGGCCAATTAAAAATCGAATTATGTTGTTTACTTTTGTTTTTGTACAAAATTGTGACCGTTAACAAAATAAAGGAAAGCCACTCCCATAGATTTCGAATTGACGTCAAAATATTCGCACTGCAAAAACGGTGCATTGGGTGGAACCAGAAGGACGTATAATGTTATTAGGTGAACAACAAGTTAATAATCAGCCGATAGACTTCATTTGGATTGGTTGTGATTAGATATATTTTCACAACAATTATTTGTCAGAAAAACACCTAATAATATATTTTAAATGCCAACCAATACAAGCCAGCAATCTCCTAATTAGGTGTTAATTAAAATGAAGGTAAACAGTTGTTAAAATTCAAAACAAAAAGAATGAGATGAAATCCCATGATCTGTAAAAACTATAGATTAAGATCTATGATTATAACTGATATACTTCCTAGTAGTGCCCACCTATAGTTCCTTTGGTAAAGCTATAAATGTCAATTTGTTATATATCAAGTGATTGCATATATATTATGATCATTTACTTTAAAAAGGCATTTACTGAGAAAAAATAGTGGAATATTCCATCACTTCCAACATATTTTCCATATTCTGGTAACATGTAACTGTAACTGGCAGCGATCCAATCATCAATACATTTTCGTAGTTCTTCAGCATTACGAAACAATGTGCCAGTCAAATCTGCTTCATGTTGCATCAATCTGAACAAGTGGTAATCACAAAGTGCTATATTTGGATGTGACTACCAACCAGAATTTATGGCCATGAATATTCTTAAGTCGATATGGATGATAATTCTAGACTAACCATGTCTTGTCCATTCATAAAAACAAAACTTATTAACAAAATATTACATTAGAGTAACCACCACCATTTTATTTAGTAAATGGCCCATAACCTATCTCAGGAAAACCTTGGGTAGAAACTGCATAAAACTTTTAAAAAATATTGAAATAATTTGATAGAAACAAATTTAAAAGTCACTGAAAAAAACAGAAGCCACAATTAAAATTATAAACGCATATGAATATTTTGGTCAATCTTTGGGTGGTTGAAACTGCTAAATTTGAATTCAGCAGATTAATAGTGGTAAATAAAAAGATATTTTCTCTATAATCCTCATTCATTATCTTGAGAATCGGCCTTGTATCAATATTACTTAAACAACACCAGGTAAATTACGAAAGGCTGCGCAATATCGTGCCTTTTATATACTGATATTATGTTAAACGCATATACTAAACCAAAGTATTAAGCTTATTTCTGCGTTATAGCACTTATCCAGGAGATTCTCATAAAACCCTCTCCTCCCTAAAACCCTCGTTTTTCCCTACTAAACTACACGGTTTACAGGAATGACCGTGTCCCAAGTCGCGGTGGCGAAACTGCTATCCTAGTCAAAAAGGGAATCAAACACAACCTTCTGCCTTCAATTGTATCATCACCAAATATCGAATCCACCTCTATCCAGGTGGAAACTCAAGATCGTCCAATAGTGATCACCTCCCAGTACCGGAAATGCTCCACGCATGAATCGTCTGCCTTCAAAACGCTCTTTGACGGCCCAACCTCAAAAATAATCGATGGAGACTTCAACGCTCGACATCCTATGTGGGATTGCGAACGCGCAAATCGAACAGACAACGATATCGCAACACTAAGCGCTAACTTAGGGCTTGGTCTCGCTCTACCGGATGAGCCTACCCATTACACTGCTATTGGACAATGGGGCATTCCTCGCATTCTGGATTTTTTCATTCTCCGGAACATCAATCGTTCTTCTGATGTACAAGTTCTCGACGAGTTACATTCAGATCATCGTCCGATTATATTAACTCTCGGAGATTGTTGTGCGATCGAAATTCTTCGCTTCAAAGCCAGAAAGAAAACCGACTGAAAGAGGTATCAGGTAATTCTCTTGGAATCCGGTCCAATCCCGGAGATTGATCGAACTGACCAACTCGAGCGTGCTGTGTCGAAGCTAACTCGAGACATTCACTCCGCCTATCAGAATTCATCATTCGAAGATAAGGGATAGTTTATCTTTTATCTTTTATAATAAATGAGCCAGTTCCTGAAGACACCAAGTCACAGATCCGACTCAAAAATCGTCTCTATCGTAAAGCTCGCGATACCCTCAACTCGGCAGACAAAAAGGAGGCCAACAGAGTAAAATGAGAAGTGAAGAAAACCATTAAAGCCTGGCGATCCGAGAAATGGAACTCATTTCTAGCGGACCAAAGGCTGGACGACCCCGCAACTCTCTGGCGACTCTCTAAAAGACTCGTGGGAAAGGCGCAAAACGGTCAGCGGTAACAGGAACTTTTGCAGTCACCGACCACGAAAAGGCCAAGCTCCTCGCTAAAACCTATGAGGCCCAAATGGAACACCTCCCTCCTGGTACAAATATAAACGCTGCTGAGAACGACGAAATCATTAGGAATGCTAGCTCCGTTCGATCTCAAGGGCCTCCGAGTTATCTTTTAAACCATCTAGTCACTCCTAAAATACTCACGCAAATGATCAGCAAGATTAGGAACAAGAAGGCCCCGGATTTCGATAATATTTCAATAGCCCAACTCAAAAATCTTCCCTACAAGCAGCTCGCCGAACTAAGTAATATCATTAACGCCATTCCGAGGCTGCAACACTTTCCATCCACATGGAAACATGCATTCATCGCAGTTATCTCCAAAAAAGGAGCTAAGTCATTACCTTCTGACTACCGACCTATTAGTCCCTCCATATAGGTCAAGGTATTGTTAATTTGCTGTTCCCGTTTATCAACCGGGCCAGCAGGCTTCCACTCTCTATAAAATCTCTCCTGTACAAGATGCTGGTTCGATCAGTCATTCTATATGGCTTCAGTGTCTATCTAAAATACGTCTCACCTAGTCAGATAGAACGTATTCAAGTCTTTCAAAACAAAATTCTCAGGAGAATAATTAATGGCCCCTGCTTCGTCAGGAACAACCAAATTCATAGAGAAACAGACGACCCCCAAATTTACGATTTTATATCCGAGGTCTATTCGAGATATTTCTCCACTCTTCGTCTCTCGGACAATAGATGTATCACTGAGCTGACTGATATTTTAGGCCAATAACTCATTCGGCTCTTCATGGCCTTATTCTATCGCAGCCGACACTTCCCCGTCGTGCTCTAACTCCAAATTCTCTCGACCTTCCCCGGCGACCGATTAACTCATGCACCTCAAGCTGCGTGGTGTGATAACGACGCAACGTCCTTGCCTAGCCCTTGTGTCTCTTAACGGTGTTACCGGTTACGGGCACCCTCCTACTAACAGTAAGAAGTATCCGTTAGAGCCATTGGATCAGCTGATAGGGTGGGGTTTAGTGGGTAGCCCAGAGACAGTCTCCACATAACCAGTCCAACTCGTTTATTCCTACGGGTCTTCCCGACTAGGTATTCGTAACAGGATTCCCCTTCCCGGTTCCAGGCCAAAAAAAAACTAAACCAAAGTTAGACATTTTCAGCATTGCATGCCAATATAAAAAAATCATCTCAGCTAAAATAGAAAAAATATTTGTCACTTAAATATTTCTATATGAATTAATTTTACAACAACGGTACAATAATCAACCTTTGTCGATAAAATATCCAATAATATAATATAATATAATATATATATATATATATATATATATATATATATATATATATATATATATATATATATAATTATCATCCATATCGACTTAAGAATATTCATGGCCATAAATTCTGGTTGGTAGTCACATCCAAATATAGCACTTTGTGATTACCACTTGTTCAGATTGATGCAACATGAAGCAGATTTGACTGGCACATTGTTTCGTAATGCTGAAGAACTACGAAAATGTATATATATATATATATATATATATATATATATATATATATATATATATATATATATATATATATATATATATATATATATATATTCCATGGCATAATACATGTTAGCATATCTAATTATATATTTTTTTTTAATTTTATATCTTTTAATAATTTATGTTCTTTAAATCGATCATGTATTTTATGTCACTAAAACAAGAGTAAATATTAATTTTGTTCATATTCGGTTTTCTTAACTCAAAATTAATAAGAACTGACTTGTACTTGAAGAAACTTTATATAAACGATAAAAAATAATTTAAAGAATAATTAAAACAATAAGACCAATAGACAATAGAAGATAAATAACTAATAGACAGTAAAATAATAAAGTATAATAGTTACATTACATATATAAATGTTCAGATGCAAAACAAAATTTTAAAAACAAATTATTTCTAATAAGAGAATAACTTTAAGGTCTCATTCTACACCGATGCTCATTTACTACTTTTTTTGTTATAAACCATAGAAACATCCTAGTAAAGATATACAAAAAATATACATTTACAAATATGAAGGTTAACAACAGCAAACAAATATCTGTTTGCTTGTTTTTGTTTTTTTTTATCAATAGTTTAATCTGATGTAGGAATATTTGCATATAGTTATAAGAAATTTCTCTTTCAAATTATTGTTTTTTTTGTTAATTATCAGTTGGAAACTATTTTAATATGGAATATCTATATAGTTAAAACTCTTTAATTTGCCTTATAATTAGCACACAAATTAATATTATATTTTAACGATAATAATAGCTTTTATCGCTTATATCAGCATGTACGATAAAATCAATAGAGTCGTAAACATTTTGATATTAGTTTTATTATAATTAATTCTAATTCTAATATGAATATTTCTTATTTTCTATGATTTACATATTTCTTTATATTTTAATATGATTCCTATGTGTCTATTCTATTCTATAATATGATAAGTCTTTAAATATATTTTATTTTGAATATATTCAAACGATAAAAAACAATGTAGTTTTAATTTTTCTAATGTAGGTTCTTCTTCTCCTCTTTTGTTGATATTTTAACTCATAAATATAACAATATTTACTCCAAAAACAACACATTATTTTAAATGAAAATGAGCTGCATTTTTCACTTTTCGGAAATAATAAATAAAATATTACGAAAATGATCTTCTGGAATATCAATTTTCAAAACACTATATATATATATATATATATATATATATATATATATATATATATATATATATATATATATATATATTCTGACTGACTAAACCAATGTGGTTATATTACGTTTAGAGTATTCTATGGACTATTACCATTCAAGTGAGCTGTGGTAAGGCTTCATTGAAAAAGCATTACTAAGTACAGGCGAATTTAAAGAATCTATTAGGAAAGACCGAAAATCCTTGTTCGTCAAACCTATATATTATTAAAACGATAGATTTCCTTTTGTTATCAATTATGAACAATTCGATAGCGCACTAGTAACTTACTCAACACACGCACTCAAGGTATTAACAACCAACTTTTTGCCGGCTTGGTAAAACAGTAGGTCTAGTCCAGATAAACCCTAATTGGTAAAGAGGAGACATTATTTATTTAGAGGAGTAATTATTTAAAAAACAAAATTTACTGTAGCTTATTCGCGAAAGAAAAGAACCATTTCAAAGAACAAAATAACATAAATGTATTGGTTATAGCAGCGACTATATTAACGAATTATACTAGTATCAAATTGAACTTGATGCTAAACGTACATATTATATAATTTAAATTTTAATTATTTATTGTCTTCTAATAAAATATTGTCTTCATTTAAAAATACGTTTATTCAAAATAAACTTTAAAATGTTGAATTAAAAAATTAATGGAAAAAATATTTTGTAAATCTAAGATTTACAACATGAAAAATAAACAACAGGATTAAAAACATTATATAGCGATCTCTTTATATTCCTTTGATCAATTATTTTTTCTATTATCATCATTAACCATGGAAACATCCTGGTAATAATAAATTAATTTTTTTGCACAGTGAAGGTTAATATCAACACGATTTCATTGCGAAAGGGTGCCTTGCATCTTAAACTCTCTATACTTAGGTATTTGTGCTACAATGGTAATATAAATCTACATAAATTGAACGACTTCCAATATGCTAAAGATAATTAAAATGTAGAAGTATTGATAATAATGATTATATTTTCAAACCTCTGATAGAATTATAACGGAATTATACAACCAATTTAAACCTTATAGACGTAATTAGCGATGATAATCAATTTTGTAAACAACCTCGATTATCCGTTTTTTTGTACGGGACCAACCAATTTGTTCAGTCACGCTTGTAATTTAATATTTATTTTTCAGTACTCAAAAATATCAGAAAACTTTAAATTTTCAATACTAACCAGTAAAAAGTATTAAAAACAATTAGTTTATAAAAAATTTGGTTTCACGAACTGAAGGTAAATTAAATGTTAAAAAACCGAAAATCATATTATATTTTTAATTTCAAGTATAGGCATAGTTGTGATGATATTAAGCGATTATTAACAAAATTTTAAACAAAGTGTTCTTTAAGTAAAATTTTTCCTTTATAAGTAAAATAGTTTACTTTACTATATTATTAATATTATAATAAATATAATTAATTTAATTTAATTAATTTTATATACTGAGCTGTGCAAAAATATAAGTAACAGGTGGTTATTCTTGGTTATTGTATTATATAGAGGTCCAAATTTTATTGTGGATAAATATACGTCACAAGAACGAGCAGAAATAGTGACAATATTTATTGAAAATAATCGTTCCATTATTGCAACTCAGCGGAAATTGCGTCAAAAATATCCCAATAGTCCAATGCCTCACAAAACCACAATTTATCGTTTATATGCGAATTTTCTACAGTGCGGTACGACAGCAGGAAAATAACGGACGTCACATAACGCTGAAAATATGGCTCTGGTGCGCGATAGAGTCTCCAGAAACATCACTTCGGAGATGGGAACAATCAGTTACACATTTCTTCGCAATTTAATACGAATTTTGAAAGCTGATTTAAAAATATTCCCGTACAAAATTCAATTAGTCCAAAAATTGCTACCAAGAGATTGATCAACGAGTTGAGTACAGTAATGCAATCCTAAAGCTATGTGGTGAAATTGAAGATTTTTTATCTAAATTAATAATGAGCGATGAAGCCCATTTTCTTCTCAGTGGCCACGTCAATAAACAGAACTGTCGGTTTTGGGGAATACAGAATCCTCAATTACTTCATGAAACATCATTACACCCACTAAAAGAACTGGATGGTGTGGTATTCATGCTGGAATCATGATTGGTCCTTATTTTTTTGAAAATAACCAAATTGTTGCAGTCACTGTTACTGCTGAACGGTACCTAGACATGATTCGAAATTTTCTTGTGCTTGAAATGGATGAGCAAGGACTAGAGGGCATGTGGTTTGAGCAAGATGGGGCCACAGCACAAACAGCTCGTTCAACAATACAATTATTGAATGACGTTTTTCCAAAGACTAATTTCGCGAAGTGGCGATTTAGCATAGACAGATCTCCGGATTTAACAGCACCATATTTTTCCTTATGGGGTTTTTTAAAACCAAAAGTTTACGTGAATAAGCCGCAAACGATTCAACATCTTAAAGACAATTGAAACTGAAGTCTCGTCACGAAATTGAAGAAAGTCAGCCTCAGATGTTGCAGGATGTCACGAAAAATGCCTTAAAAAGAGCCGAAAGTTGCATAACGAATTGGGATCACCATTTAGCCGATATAATTTTTCAATTATAACGAAAAAAAACGTAAATGCCAAAATAAACTTGTTATGAAAACCAAACTTACTTATAATTTCTTTGAGCAAAGTTATAGACAATCAAGATAATAGCGAGGCTTTTGACTCACGTTGTATTATATATTATTAGTAATAGGAAGGATTGAACTATCTTATAACGATATTTTTTAAATTTAAGGCAATAGTTAAAGGATATTTAACTTGTTATACATATTATGTGTATTTAAACCACTTTTATTATGATAATGTCTGGTAAATAAGGCAGATGA
The DNA here is from genome assembly GCF_030347505.1 of Rhynchophorus ferrugineus. Classification (NCBI taxonomy): domain Eukaryota; kingdom Metazoa; phylum Arthropoda; class Insecta; order Coleoptera; family Curculionidae; genus Rhynchophorus; species Rhynchophorus ferrugineus. The sequence goes on along the minus strand of NW_027472581.1, from coordinate 51,737,294 downwards.
TATTGAATATCCCATAACCAACTTAGCAACCATAGCCAAAACTGGATAAAATAGATTGCTTGCTTTAATTAAAATACAAAATATAAAATAGTTACTAATATAGTTACTTATCTCCCATGTATTCAAAATAATAATTATAGTCGTGTATTTGAAGTATATAATGAATGTAAATAGAATTGAACTAATCCAGCCCAGCCTATTATTCAGTAAAAGCAGAATTTCCTTTCATGAAAACTAGATTTTCAAATGTACCATCAAACAACTTCTTGTTGGGGAATGCAGAATTGTTAAAGAAAACAATCTTCTTACAGGTCCGGATGAGCACAAACTTATGTTGTATTGTATTAATACACGGTATATTTACCGTTTATAGATAGTACATTTTTTATATTTTCATAGCTTGCAAGGACGGTAACCCTTCCACTTTTATAATTTAGGAAGCTGACTGACTATCTGTAACCCTATTTTTGATGCATTTGGTTTATATTCCTGTAAGCAAAAATCTTTCTTTACTGCTATCCCTGTTACTCTCAAACATTGCATTAATTCAATATGTAGTATGGCATCAGTATGAAAGGCTAAGTGTAAAATAATAAAATATTCCTTAATGACTTATTTTATTTACAACTAATTTAAATACTGTCCAACTATGCAAATAGCACAGCTTTATAAAATAGTGTTATAATACAAGTTGTTTTCAATGCTCAGGTTAATATAATTAATTCTATTTATAATCGCCTGCAATAGTTTCATTAGGATTTGGATACGCCAGTTCCAAAAATTCAAGAAAATGCCTGATTTACATAAGCAACTTTTGTTTTCATTAAGAATACGCCACCTCTTACATAGCTTAAAAACCATAGTTAAAATTAGTAAATATATGAAAATATGATTTGTTGTTACAGCATTCTACACGAATTCCACCGCTAAGTTTATGCGGGTAAAACTATTTTTGTCAATTAAAGAGCAGACGAAGAAATTTCATTGTTTAGTGTAAACTGTAAACCAGAAGTTTGCAAAACATAAAATAGTCTTTTGCAAATTTAACATTAACGATAATTAATATTTAACATTGACATTAATTATTTATTTAACATTTAACATTAATATTACTTTTGCATCTTTCTATCAGGAGTAATCGCCAATACATTTGTTTAATCTAGTGTTTGCATACAGTTATAATTGCATCTAATACTTTTTTTGACTACTCAATAACATTCTAATGAGTTTTGGTTTGACGCTATAAAACATAAGTTAAACATTGCAAGCAAAGAACTAGTGAACGAGCACCAACTTCTAGATCAATTATCAATAAATAGGAGACATTACTTTAAATTACAATTACAATTGCAATTGCACTTGAGTTCAGCTTCAATAACTATAACATAGTTCAATTTATTTCCTAGAAAGATAGTTATCCATGGGATATCGTACCTGGTATTGAAATAAATGTAAAGCATACTATAATTATATTATAGTAAAAAAGATATGTATGGACTAGCCCAGTAGATTTTTACACTACGACCAATACCGAATATTTACAATCAGAAAATTAAACTATATATTTGGCAAGGTCATCAAGAAGTACTACATTAGAAGCTACAAAAATAATAATTACTGAAAATGACAACAGATGTTAAAGATTTTCTGTAGCAATTCGTGGAAGAAGAAACTTTGACGCGCCCAAAATACTAACCAGTGTTGTCACTTATTCAGATTAAATGAGGTATACGCGCATTTCAATTATATTAAATTGCACTTGTCAATGACACAAGATGGCTAATTTAATGCGTAAAATACTAATTATTTCACAGTTACTGTGACAAATTTAAAAGCAAAGAAAAAGTAAACAAAAAACACAAATAAAAACAAACAAATATAACAATAAAGCAAAAATAAATTGATGCTCAACCAGAAACTACCCGCTCCTATCTTTTTCATAAAATAATGTATCCGCTTGATGATAAACCGGTAAACATATACAGCATAAATGTCCATTAAATTATATCTATCGCATACATTTAGAAGTATTATACCCTAATTATAAATAGTTTAATAATTTTCAAATATTTAAGGCCCAAGGAATTGAAACTATTACAAATGTTCACTAATTTACTACAAACACAAACATCTGCCGTGAGGCAAATATGCTGATTATGAAAAACTTTAGAAAAGAGCTCATTTTAATTACACATTACACTAATAATCTCTATCACCTTTAAAGTTACTGTTTCTTACGAAAACTAAGCTACACCTGTAAAAAATATCAATTTTAAAAATCATTGACGATGTTATGTAATCATAAGTGTTATTCAAACTTTGGTGACCGTTTCTTAATATTCTCAAAAATCTTTAAAAGTAATTATACTTATATACCAGAGATAGTACCAAGTTAAAATTAAATATAATAACATAATCGTGATAGCTAGAATACATTTCAGCATAATAAATATCAGATTAAATTTAGCACCTTCTATCATTTCTATTCGATCTATAATTTTGTTAGCTGAAGGTTGTAGTTTTTGTAGACGTTTGTTAATTAAAGAATCCTTTAAAATACCAAGATGTTTTTCGATTTCCTACTAAACCAAAACAAGATTTTAAAAAACTATTATAAAAAGACAATTATACAATTTACAGTCACTTTAATTGGTATCAGTTAAAGAAAACAAATCATCTCTAGATTGGTTGCACTAAAAAAATACAAGTGGAAGATAGATGGAATCTTTTAATTTATTTCGAGGTTAATGTTGAGGTTTTAATGTAATTTAATCTCTTTAAATTGTTAATGAATGTAATAATCAAATTCAATATATGTATGTATATGAAATTTAGATGCGTAAACTTCTAGGATTTATTTAGTGCTTATCTTACGTGTGTTACTAAACTTGACTAACGATTAACATTTTTTGACTTTAGTAATTATTAATTAGCCTTTGATAATCATAATATCCTACCGACTAGAGAATGACGAATATGGCCTAAAGCAAATGAGATTATTATTTCGTATCAGATTACATACAAGTGTCCAAAATATTTAAAACTTATACGCCCAGAGTTGGATTTGAACCCGTAAAATTATCGTCAGAGAGCAAACTAAGTGCTTACACGTATCATTATGACTGTCTTGCTGTTTCATTAAATCTCCTGTCCACTTCTACTATGAAATTAATATTCAGTAGTTTAAATCGGAAGCATTCTTGTCAAAAATAGCGTTTCAATGAATACTTTCGTTGAGATTATAATGTTGATAGTTTCGAAATATTAAAATTATATATTAAAATAAAAGAAGTAGTATTAACACATGCCCACTGTAGAAAAGTAGGCATCATGTCCTAATCTCGTAAGAAATAAATGAAGAAAACAATTTAATCTCAGCATCGATAAGAAATAGACGAAATAGACAAATATTGTTTATTTGAAAATAATTATGCAGGTGTTTATAAAAATTACGCGCTAATATTAAGCCGAAGAGCATAAAGAATTTAAAGATGGAATGTATGCACTGTTTTATCTATAATCTATGTGGTAATGAAATATAGAAAGATGAAATATAAAATACAAGTCTGATAACTGACTTACTAGCGCAGTGGTCACCGAGAAGAAACGAACTTCCTACTTATGCCATAATCACTTTTTAAATTTTTTACACATTAGAAAGAAAATCTTACTAGCATCAATCATCCCAGACACTCCACTATGCCGACTGGGTAAGACTGAATCTTCTAAGTAAAAATATCTTCTAGGATGGTCTCCAAGTTGGCTACTGGACAGCAATTAGACTTTACAGAAAAACCGTGGTTTTGCAATCGACAGTTAAGAAATAAATTCAGTCCAAATAATCCTTTAGTTAAATCATTAATTATAACTGATAACAAAACCGACAATATTTTAAAATTTAAGAATTGAAGACAAGAATTTTTAAAAAATGGATTAGTTCATTGTATCCTACCGGCTGAAAATATGTTATCGGAAGTTAATAATATTTATTATGTAGGTCATCATATAAATCAAACATTCCCCGTCAAAAACTAACCATTCTTATATACCACAAATTGGCCAACGTAAACTCATGCACAAATATCCATAGGAAAGTTATTCATCATCTTTTTGCTCAGAATGCAAAGTAAAATAATTTATCAAACACATCCATCTAGAATCTAACTAGTATATTCAGAAGCCAATTAAAATGTAGTCTTGGCGACGGTCCTGTGAACTCTGGGACTATATTCCAAAATTTAATCTAAATTACTTAAATTCTTAAATTTAAATTACTATTGGAAATAATATACCCATAAATAAAGTAATAGACTTAAGAATCTAACGACTCAAACCAATATAATATGTAAATAAATAATTATAAAGCATCAACTATTATTTACACAATAGTTTTCTAAACGGCCCACAAAAACCAATATATGTATCTATAGCAAGTTTATAGATTATCCAGGTTTAGCGAACTTATATGTACATCAATTTGTATGTGCAAAAAAATACATCAACTGTCAGAAAGATAAATAGAGTTGGAAAATTAATCGATAATTATATTTAGTAAATGATCACTCATCATGAACTAGCAGTTATTCTTCTTGTTAAAAACGAGCTTCAATTTTAAGCTTTAATTTTTTCAAGGTAATGCGATAGTATATGCATATGAAGTTAAGAATATGTTTGAGCATAACAATATATTTTATGTATTATGTTTTGTTACATTTGATTATTAAGTATAATATTCCTGTAATAACTTCACAACATTTTTACCAGCCGTTAAGACATTAAATTACCTCATTTTTTCATTTTTTATTTATTTTTTTATTCATAAATATGAAGGTCAAAATAGGCCCTAGACTTCTATCTTGTTTTAATCCTGCTTAAGTTTTGAAGTTTGTGCTTGATTTCTATCGTCTATAAGTACAGCATATGTATTTGTATTATATATATTTTTTATTACTCTTATCAGTTCAGTTCTAACATTCGTGGGGTGAAAACGTATTTTCAATACGCGTCAAGCTCTAGAAAGATACCTTTCTTTAAAAAAAAACAGTATTTTATTACGGTTATTTAATTGAGTGTTAAAAACGCATAACAGATGCTACTATCACTCTCTCAGCGGACCTAAAATATAGTGAATACGTGTTTAAGACAAAAAGACTGCATCTCATTTTTATTATTGTTTTAAAAATATTTCCCCTTATTTTACAATACTCCTTTTGAAATTCATTTATAGTATTTTCGGTCAAAAACTAGTGCAAAAAATAATACGTCAGTGAAAAATGAAGTGCGTGAAATAAACAATGATTTTATTTTATTTTTTTATCCTCTGGAAGTAAATAAAATAAAATATTAAAAATCTAAATATGGCAAACCAAAGCGATTCAACCAAATCACCTGCACACTTTAATATAAGATTAGATCAATCAGCAATAACGCAAACTCCACCCTCAGAATGGACTATAGTCATTAACAAAAAACGATTGAGAAGCCCAGAAGAAGAAATCGCGTGGAAACAAAAAGAATCAGCTACTATTGGTTACAGAAACCCATAGAGACAAAAAACAGTTTTAGCAGCCTGTCGGAAGAAATTGAAGAGAATATATAAAAAAGCTCTGAAAAAGTTGTTCCCAAACCACCACCAATAAGGTCTATAAGGTGGGAGTACTAAAACACATCTATGACCTATGGAAAACCTTTACTACGAACTACACAATTAAAACAGAGAGCTATGAAACAATAGAAATCCAATTGTTCGAAGCGGAGCACTTTAAAGTTCTAGTAAAAGAATTAGATGAAAGAACGACCCAATAATATACATTCAGGCCAAAAGAGAACATTTAAATTCGTGTTAAAAGGATTACATCACGGAACGGACTTTAACACCACCATCAAAGTAGCCCTAGATGAAAAAAGCCACGAGGTCGTAAATGTTCACAATATACGACATCGCACGACAAAAAAACTCTGCCTATGTTCTATATTGATTTAAAACCTAATAGAAATAATAATGCGGTGTATGAAATCACCAAATTCGAAAACAATATTATTAAATTCGAACCACCACATACAAAAAGAATTATATCCCAATGCATGAGGTGTCAAGCGCACGTCTCTTGCACATTTCACGCACCTATATGATTTGCGACAGTAAGTCTTTGTGACCAAGTCAACAAGATATAACTTATGCCCAAATGGTTGAAAATGGTTGAGCACAAAATCGAGAAATCACATCAAAACCTACTAAACTAAACTAGCAGCAACATTTCTAGATTAGAAAACATGATGGCCAAACTAATAGATCAAATCAGTACGATGCTTGGTCTACTCACAATCGTCGTTAGCAAACTTGAATATTGCCTGAAACCATTAGCTACAAATCGCCGTCTGGAATGCCAATGGGCTCCAACAACACGCTAGGGAACTAAAAATGTTCGTAACTGAACAAAATATTGACGTTATGATGTTTTCCGAAACACATTTTACGGACAAACATTATTTGAAAATTCCCAAATATAAACTTTATCATACAAATCACCCTGATGATAAAGCACATGGAGGTACAGCCATAAAAATTTGAGATGATATAAAGCACTTCGAAAAAGAAACATTACGCAAAGGCTACCTGCACGCTACCAGTATAACCATAGAGGAAGTCCATGGACCATTAACAATGTCTGCGATTTATTTCCCACCCATACATAACAACAAGGCAGAACACTTTCAAGAATTCTTCAGTACGCTAGGTAATAGATTTACAGCCGAAAGAGATTACAATGCAATACATTTAATGTGGGGTTCAAGAATAATAACCTCAAAAGATAGAGAATTACTAAAAGCAATAAAGACAGATAATTTAAAACATAACTCTACTGGTGAACCAACGTATTGGCCTTCAGACAGAAATAAAAAGCCAGAGACTATAGATTTCTGTTTTACAAAAAATATTGATAAAAAAGTGTCATGCAGAATCATGTTTTCACCTGTCTTCTGATCATTCACCAATAATAGTAACACTTTCTTCAAAAATTACCATTACCCTTCTCTGTGCAATAAAAGAACTAACTGGTCCTCATTTAGAGAAAATTTAGACCGAAATATCTCTCTAAACTTACCGTTACAAACTGAAATTGACATAGAAATAGCAGCAATAAACATTACAAAAAATGTACAGGAGGCAGTATATTCCGCGAGTCCTAACAACAAAACATTTCGAAGAAAAAATACACATATATCATGTAAAATTCAGAAAAAGATAGCAGAAAAAAAAGTTACGACGGAATTGGCAACAGCACAGGACTGAAGAGAATAAAAGAAAATTTAATAGGGCAATAAAATAGTTGAAAGAACTAATTCAAAATGAACAAAACCAAGGCATTCAAGAATACCTAAATAATTTGACACCAACTGAGGCTACAGACTATTCATTGTGGAAAGCAACAAGGAAGCTTAAGAGACCCCAGCAGTATAACCCACCTATTAAAACAAGCGAAAATAATTGGGCTAGAAGCAATAAAGAGAAGGATGACATATTCTCAAAAGACTTAAAAAATGTTTTTAAACATCTCCAGTCTCAGCTACATAAAGATGATAAAAATGAAATGACTAGCTTTCAAGATTCGCCCTCCTACCGGCCTATAAGTTTATTACCGATAATCTCGAAAGTTTTCGAGAAACATAATAGAAATTATATAATAGAAGAAAGAAAAATTATTCCTGAACATCAGTTTGGGTTTCGGAATAAGCATGGGACTATAGAACAAGTGTACAGACTTATAAACAAAATCAACACTGACCTATTGGACACTGAATATCAATCATCGTCAACTCTTCCAAGCAGAGCAAGTTATATAACTTGGTATGCACTTAGATCGATGCCTAACCTGAAAGAAGCACATACTCTCTAAACGAAAACAACTTCGAATAAAAGTATATCAAACGTATTGGCTCATCGGGCGCAAATCTAAGTTATCATTAGATAACAAGGTGTTGCTGTATGAGTCTATACTCAAGCCTATTTGGTCATATGGAATCCAACTATGGGGTACCGCTAGCAAATCTAATATATCCATTATTCAATGATTACAAAATAAAGTGTTGCGTGCCATTGTTGATGCTTCGTACTATATTTCAAATAACGTGATACAACGCGATATTCCTCTAGAACCTAAAACGAGTGTAATTCAAGATATTTGTGTGAAGTACTTCGAAAGAGTATCAGTGCATCCCAATGTACTCGCTAATCAGCTAAATATGCTACGTGATAGTGAAGTGGGTAGACTAAAACGTTTAACACCACTTGATCTGATAACTGGATTTAGAATAAGACTAATTAATTCAGATAATATTTTATACAGAAGATCGATTAATGAAGTGATTTTCTGCATGCCATGTAAATATAATATAGACATAAGAGATACTTATTTCCTATTGGGCAGATTGTTGAATCACAAAGAGTAAAAAAAATACTCTTATCATTTTACCAGTATTCCCCTTTGTACCCATATAACCCATAAACATTTTCTTCTGATAAATGCGTTTTTCGAATCTACAAGCTCTAGTTGTAACTGCTTCTGTTTGTCTATTTCCTTCTGTTTGTCTTTGAATCTGTTAATGTTTTGTGTTTTTCTATTTTTAGATGTTTTTAAGTTTTCTATTATTTCCTCAAAAATTTTCACAGAGTAAGTAATCTCTCTAATTATTGCAGCCATTTTTTTCTCTTTTTTTTTCGAGCGCGATTCGTCGCGCGTGCTATTTTTCATCTTATGCTTACATATTGCAAATTTCCAGATTCTCAGATAATTTCTAGAAATTTCTTTCAAATATTTTCGGTTTATCATCAGCCACACAGATAAATTGACGTCTGAACACCAAATCATCAATTATCTCTAGCAGCCATATTAAACTTTTTATAATGATATGCTTGTGTTACAATATATGATATACAATATTGCGTTGTAACCTTAGGCGTTTTATAACATTTTTCATACTTCCGCGTATGATATTTTGCTCAATTAAATTCACCATATCGAAATTCACAAGTTCGAATCAATGACCTTCTTATGCTCTTACACACAAAAACTGACTTACTACCAACCGACAAAAAATATATCGTAATGAAAAATCAGGCGCGATTTGTTTACATCACACGTAAATTCCGGGCTTTTTTTAACACAACCTATAGGCTTAATAGCTCAATAATAATAAGCTAAATACAAAGGCTATTCAAGATATTTGTACACTAACATATAAGCAGTAAGTTATGTAGCTAGAATAATTGAAAAGAAAGAGACTGATACGATATAAATTTTCTTATTTATAGGTATAATAAAAATAAATCCTTTATTTATGAATTTAAAATAATGCACGGAACTGTCAAATAGGTTTTTCTAGTATGAAATGTCTTTTAGTGACCGATAACTTCTTTTTAGTAGGCCTAAATGTTATATCGTATAGTGAGACCGAATTGTTATTCATATATACACTATACCATTGAGTCTATTCATAGTTTAAAAATGTATCTGGCTATATTCAATATTTTCGTTTGACTGGAATATTCGCAAAAGGTTCTTGAATTACGAAATAGCTATTATATACATCACGCATTACATATATATAGTAGAAGGAAAAGGTTCTATATTTTTAATTTAATTTCACTAAATATTTGAAAAATTATGTCTGAAGCGATTATTTATTTTCACTCGACTGAATACACCAGCAAGTTGGTTTTAATACACCATTTGGCGGTAATTATTTTTTGCCTTTTTCATTTTTATACTGTGGCAGATCCGTGCTCCTAAATATTACTAAATGATTTCATCGCTCGCTGTTTCTTTTCCACCAAAATCATACGTATCTTCATCAGTCCATATACGGATTACTTAGTAAGAAGCAATACTGAAAAACAATGTGTTAATGTCATTGATGCTAGCAAATTTACCGATAATTTGATGACCAGTAGTATAGAGTTCAACATATCTAAAACTTTTTGTAAAATTTAAATGAAGCTCCCTATCCTCCCTAAAAATGAATAAGTTATTGGCCATTAAAATTAAGTTTTAAGATGATTTAGACAAGACAATCAGTTACAATCTTTTTCGAATATAAATGCTCGTCCAGTCACTTGCGATCACCCAATTTTCAATTTGGGCTCCTTCGGAATATAACTGATTCACTTTTCCTTCTCCATGCCTTTCTCACTACTGGTTTTTTCGCGATTAACATTATTAATATAACTATTATTAATATTCAAATTTAAATCTTAAAATATCATCAATTATTAAGTTAACAGAAAATTATATTAAAATAATACTCAAAACAAAAAATGACCTTAATTCTTCACGAAAGAGAACGAATTTTATTAACATATATTATAGTATATCACTATAATAAATTGTATAATCTAAGTTTCGTCTCAATATTTTAAAAAAGTATATATAATTAGAATAATTCGTAACGAACATTCTGAAAGGAAAATACTTCGAATGTTGACTCCAAAATGTTAACAATGCAATTAACAGAAATAAGAGAGCTCAGAAGGTTTCAATTTGGTGACTGGTAAAATGGTAATCGTTATAGTAAACTAGATGATTAACATTGTAAACATCCGTTTACATTAATAATTTAAATAGCTACAATTTTGCATTTGCTTTTAGCCATGGTAAAACGATGATATTCCATCTATTTCCGTCGTTATGCCTAAAAGAAAACTATTTACTCTCATCAATAAGGCAAAGAACGGCTAAAATCCAATAAGTTGTCTTCCCTTAAGAATAAACAAAATTGTTTTAATTAAACTAGATATATACACATTATACAATAATGCAATATTATTTTGAAAAACTACCTATAATTATCTTCTCCGTAACAACATTTTATTACAAATTATTTCTTTGTTTATGTCATAAAGGACACGTTATAGGAACGAAATGGCTTTTCTACTAAGGTAATTGTAATTCTAATTAAATCAATTTTAATCTAGAAATACAAAAATTTTTCTTAACTCCAAAAATTGTGCTCTACAGTTAATTCCTGCTTAACTGTTCTAATTACAATTTCAATAGAGTTATAAAGAAGGCTGTAAATAGCGAGGAAATTGATATTTTTTTAATATAAATTAAAGTAAAAAAATTTAACACAAACTACTAAAGAACCTCTTAATAAAACTGCCAATTACTAATTACTCAACAATACAACTATTAAGCACCCTAACTTGTTAAATTCCATAATTCTGACACTCTGTTTAAATTAACAGTAACAAATCATGGAACGCTTAAATATGCACGTTTGACTTTCATTAAGCTCATTGCTTGATTTGAAAAAAATTGCTTTCAAAACCTTTAGAACCTTATGATACATTTAGAAACTTATGGTGATACTGCTCCGTCATATTTGAACTGTCGCTTTTGGTTTCTAATAATTAAAAATGGTAATTTTGTATGTGTAATTTATTGCCTTACTACCAATTCTTGTTGTACAAAGCCGCAGCTTAAACTATCAAGGAATTTTCATACGGCTTACCAGTTAATAGATCAGCTATCAAATGAAATGGACATGCAATGAACATTCAGTGGACAAAATAGAAAAAGAATTAAAGTGGCTACCACACGAATTGACTGAAAATGCCATTTTTAATAATTTTAACAGCGGTTTCATTGCCTGTTAGGCCAAAAAGTGTTTTGAATAGCATATTGTAACTGGAGATGAAAAGTTCTACTTCAACAATCCCAAGAGCAAAAAAGTCATGAGTTAGTTCAAGAGAGCCATTCACATCAACATTAAAACGAAACATTCACAAACATTCATTTTTTTCATATGGTACAACCAGTGTTGTTAGTTTTTTATTGAATATAATTCTCTTCAAGGGTAACTTTTCGATACAGTTTCTCTTTTGCGTCAAAATAAGCCTCAATTTCGGCGATCACTTCTTCATTTGACGAAATTTTCTTCCCAAGCGAGCATTCTTTTGAGATCTGAGAACAAAAAATAGTCGCTGTCTGGCCCACAGAATCTGGAGAATACGGTGGATGAGGAAATAATTCGAAGCCCAATTCAAGGATTTTTGCCATCGTTTTCACTGACTTGTGACACGATGTATTGTCTTAGTGGAGTAGCAGTTTCTTTTTCCTAAAATGCGGTCGTTTTTCGGCGATTTCGTCCTTCAAACGGCTCAAAAACGTAGTAGGTAGTCAATGAAAATTATTCCATGCGCATCCCAAAATACAGACGCCATGACCTTGTCAGCCGACTGTTGCGTTTTCCCACGATTTGAAGCAGGTTCATCGTGTGCAGTCCACTCGGATGACCGTCGATTGGACTTAGAAGTGAAATGATGGAGCCATGTTTCATCCATTGTCACGTATCGACGCAAAAGCTCGGGTTTATGAACCTCTTTTGGGCGTCCACTGCGTTCACCGTCTTTGATGCTCATTTCACTACGTCTAAAGTTAGCATACTAATCCTTAATGGTTGATTTTTCTGCGGCAGTGTCCAGAAACTCGACATCAAGCCAAGTTTTTGCTTCAACTGTATGTTTTCCCTTCAGAAATTAATATTTTAACAACACGCGAAATTCCTTTATATCCATTTTTTTCACAATAACAAAAGTTGCTTCCCTCAAAATGCTATAATTCAGAAACTAGTGATCCAACAGCTGTCAATGTTTATACACGCATCTTTTGAGGCTTAAGACTAACTAAAAAATATATGGATTTAATTCTAGTAGCGCCATCTAAGTGTCACGCCGGGGACTTTTCAATTGAACTGTTATATATGCAAGACCCTAATTGAATATAATACGTGCACGAAATGATACCAATTCAGTTTATCAAAAGATAAATAATATTAATAACAATTAAAAGTTTGATTAAATAACTTTTAATTAAAAAAACATAACATCACATTAAAGAAAAATATAACCAAAAACATACGATATTAGTATCACCGAATTATTATTTAGATAGTTTAGAAAATTGCTTTTTTGTTTTTTTTGCCTTGTTTGATAATTTATGACCAAATGACCAAATTATTATATATTTCAAGTGTTTACCCATGGTAAGGCAACAACAACCATTTTAATAGATTTTAATCAATCGTCACCGAATACGTTGTGCATTCTGAAATCCCAAAATTTTCGATTGAAGATCCAATATGTAGTCTAAAAATAAAGCGACGAACCTAACAATCTCTCTCTTATCGAAGCTAAAGATAATATCTATATAGAAAACAGATATGTAGCTCAAGGACACGCCTTCCAGCTGTCGAACAAAATATAATGGGATGAACAGACCCGAAATACTCACTCGATCTTTAAAAGCAATAACAAGAAAGTTGTCGAAGTAAAAGTCGACAAAAGCGACACAACCAACATAAATCTGACGATCCAAATCATTCAACGATTAATTTTTGATACAAACGGTCAAGCATATTCAAGTGGAAAGTCAATTTATCCACATTGAAAATGCGAGAAAAAAATTAAAAATTGTTATTTTTACAAAAATTTACATTTTAAATCAGTTTATAAGTTATAAGGTATTTAGTATGCCATTTAAATATCCATTCATTTACTCATTTAAATAATCAAAACTGAACCTTAAACGAACTATCAAATATAATTAATAACCTAGAAAACTACCTGTAAGGTTGTGGAAAAGTAATTTGGGTTTGCCTAATAAGGTGGCTTTTTAAGTTGCATATCTCTAGTAATACTTGTACTACGAAACATAATAATAGTTTAGTTAAACAGAAATGTTTAATCAGTCAACAATTATTCCGCTTTGGACATTTTGAGATTCTAAAAGTTCAGTTTCGCATATATTGCTTATTTTATCCCGAAAGGAAAATATGCAGCCTGATCGAAAACTATATAGTATCTAAGTAATAGTGCCTAGGTGAAAGATTGCAGTGAAGTAAACAAGATGTACTATATGATTGGCTCGTTCTGTGCATGCAAATTTCGATAATGTACATCAAGTTATGTTTATTATTTACTCATTCTATGGTTATGTATCTACAGAGTTATTAATTTCTTATATATGTTTATGAAAAGTGTCATTGCACCTTATAGTTGTTAGAAAATATGAAGTGTACATGTACGTACGACACTGATTACTTAGTTTACTTAGTTACGTAGTACTTACACTGTTTCAAACACTATTGGACATGTTTGGAATATGTACTATAGTAATATATATATATATATATATATATATATATATATATATATATATATATATATATATATATATATATATATATATATATATATATATATGTCAATAATACATTGTTGAATATACCAATGTTACTTCGATGTTGAAATATAGGACCTACCCTACTTGACATAAATTTTGTTTTGTTTCTTTCTTTTTTATTGATGTTTTCAATACCTCAGTTAAAAGCTTATATTATATTATTTTCAGTTAACTAGTGAAAAAGAAAGATATATTAATAAACTTGAGCAACATGATATGTTGATATGTTCGATAAGTTTAATATTTTTAAGTTAATTTTTTCAAATTTCAATTCCAATCTACTAAAATATTAATATCGCATCTATTCGCATTAATTGATTAATCATTTTTTTTTAGTAAGAAATCTTATTTCTCAACGGAATACAGACACGTAAACAATAAAATCGTCAAACATAACCAAACAAAATTGAAATATTATTCATTTTATTTAAGTGCGTCTGCGTTCAACTAGCTATAGTTATATATTACATCTTGTTCACTTCGCTGCAGCCTTTAAGCGAACTCCAGTATCTGAATTGATTTACTCGTTTTCGTTCTACAAATTTCGATGCTAAAAATTAATCTCACCTTGGTTGCCAATCCTTGAAACTGCCGATGAAGTTATCGACGTACACATCTCGCAAAATTTCTAACTACAAAGCAGTTTTGAACCCTTTACTTAAATAATAAAAAAAAGGTCGATACTGATAAATTATTAGGTACAATGAATAGTAGATCGTGTACGACCAAAACGCACGAAGAAGATGGTGATTAAAGCTCAAAGATGCTTCACGAATGGTTCCAAAATCTACATTGACGTCATTAAAGGTCATTAATGCTAAGCGTATGGTGACATTGGAGAGGAATTGTTCATCATGAGCTGTTCGATCGAGGCGAAATCATTAATTCGAAGGTCCACTGTCGACCATTAATGCGAATAAAGTAGGCGATAAACAAAAAACGGCCAAATTTATCAACAAGTTTTTTCGAACAAGTTTTCACACATTCAGCGTATTGCCCCGGCCTTTCTCCGTCCTTCCTATCTCTGCAAAACTCTACACTCAGTTCATTATTTATTTCAATAAAGGATGATAACTTTGCTTATATCTGAACTGAGTCCTAATTTGGAAGGAACACTTGGACTTGAATTAATTGATATCCTTTTTTCTTATAAAAACTAATGTTTCTAATGGACTAAACAATTATCCGAATATACATTATAAATTCAATTTTAATCGTTCTTTATTTTTATATGGATTGTTATATTTATACCAAATCAACATGACAAGAGAAAAAATTGAGCAGAACATGATAAAACTTTATTATCGAATGAATGAATGAAAGATCTATAAGAATGCAATTTTGATTGAAAAAATATTTAGTCACGACGCAGATTTTAAAATTATTGTATATGTTAAGATGCACAATTGCTATAGATGGAACGTCCCCAATCCACACAATATTCACGAAGTATTTATTTATCGTTAGCTGTGTCAAAAATTACAATGTAAACACATAACATAACAATTTACATATTTAAAGTTTAATTTTTATATATTTTAACTATATACATTCTATTATGTAAATATAATTTTTGTAAATTTAGATTTATAATAGCAAGGTTATAATAAGCTTCAGTAGGAAAAAAATATATAAACTCTATATACAGAAAACTAATAACTCTCAAGAAAATTATTTTTAATTAATGCTATCGGAAAAACGTTGCGTTCGTTATTTCCATACAATTTCAACAGATTCGATTCGAAAAGTAGTTTTACTTTAAAAATTGTTTTGGTTATTTACTTCAAACGTAAAAGCTGATCAGTACAATCGCTGCATATTAATCATTTTGATTACCTTTATTTTAGTTTGTGTAATCACTGCAACATTTTAGTGTTATATCAAGGCACAACAGCAAGCGGACACACGGTTGCAGCGCACTACACTACATGTGATATAATATTTATAAAAATGCATCGTCTCATAAAATTAACATTTTTAACAGACCCTATGACATTTAGGTAGTTACATTACACCTTCAAATGGTGCAAAATTTCATATTATTCCAACTATCAACTTAGCAGTGGATGCTCTCAAGAACTCAACAGAAACCACCTTTTGTTACTATTAGGTACAGTGACATTTTTATACGAAAAATTAAACATGATTTTGAAAGAGGTACCACACTTGCTCACACCTAACCAAAAACGACAAAGTCTCGACTATTTATAAGAAAAGACAATAACAAGGATACATAAACACACAAAATTCGACTAACAAGATTATGGAAATCACTATATGGGACAGCTATATTACGAGTTTTGTCGTCTATTTTTGGAAAATTATAAATACTGAACCATTATTGAATTAATTCAATATAGAAATCAAGAAATATGCAATTATACCAAATCATTGCATATGATGAAAACAATAATTGAATTTAAATTAAATGCTTTCGTAATCACCGTAATCACCAGATCTAATCCCCCAGAGGCTACTGCTTTTGCCCACCACAAAAATAATAAAATTGGCTCGTAATACCTATTTTGAATGCAACGAAAAATTGTTCTGTAAAAAGATATTGAAATATTAAAGGATTTCTGAAATCATGAAAAAGATCACTGTTGAAGAAAAACCGTCTGTTACCTAAAAAATATGGTACTGGGAAGAAATTTGGTTCCTAAGGAGTATTTTTGGAGCAACGACAAATTAGTTCTGCAAAAGGTGTTCAAAAAATTTTAGGATCTCTGGAATGACATCACTACAATATTTTACACACATAAAAATAGCATTAGTAAACTAAAATTGCCACTAAAGAATATCATAATTCTATACATCGATACGAAATTTATAAGAAATTAAAATATTGCTGTATATTTATGAATATAACAAATACAATACTTACGCCAGCGCTTAATACAGAAGACACAAAATATAATACGCAAACTGTTAAATCCACATGAGAATCAATTTCACTTTTATAATTAACACAATAATGTAATTCTGCCAATTATTTAAATGTATAAGTCTGAAGAGAATTTATGTCGTCGAAAGGTAAACGACATATATATCATATAATACTAAAAGCGAACCGTACACAGCTTTCGCAATACATATCAGAAAAAAGTGTAAGTACTATTAAAAAACGGCGACACGTTCAAAATATAAATATTTACTCAAAATTAAGCAACAAGAAATTATTAATCGCCCCTTAAATGTGAACGTTCTGTGTCAAGGAATCGCAAGGTGATAACTATAAAATGTTTTAAAATTCCTATTCTTAATTTTAACGACTTGATTATGTATATAAACGCATCATTAATATAAATGGCAAAAATATACAAAATCATATAAACTTATTAATTAATTAAACATAAAACAAAAGCAGAAAACAATTAGCAAAATTACAAATCTTAGAAACACTAGACTAAAGCGTTTCTAAAATTCTAGGAAAGCATTATAGCACTACTTCATGCCTTGTATTACAATTTTTATTATACTTTTTTCTTTCATTAGAGTAAAAATATCATCTGTGTTTTATTCTCAAATTTTCAATTTAGATAATAGTAACTGGGCAAATAACTTTTAATAATAATCATAAAGCGATTAAATAAATAACATTTTTAATGTGGTTTTAATATTTATTTTCAACTGCTTCATTAAAAGAATTAGTTATCAGTATTATTAAACAAATTAATATGTTAAGGATTTTAAAGATGTAGAACCCAGAACACATTAGATATACAATATGTATGTATTAATAAGGCGTTGAGCCTCCATTTGCTTTTAAAACAGCTGTAATTATTCGCGAAATAGATTCGTAGAGTGTCTGAATAGTTTCCAACAGAATGTTGTCCCATTGTGGTACCAAAACATCTATCAATTACTACTACCGAAAAATATATTTTCTAAGATAAAGAAAAAGCATTTATTAAGCAAAATGTTTTATGAAATTGATTAATATCAAAATATTTTACATCGTTTTCAAGAACGTTTTCACATCATTCTGTCATAACAATACTGTGTCGCAAAACCCCACTATATTAATTTTCACACTTCTTCAGTATTATTATCAACAATATGGATTTGGTTTTGCTATCATATGTTTTTAGTCTTTAGTTAAGAAAAAGTACTAAAGAAATCAACTATTATCAACAATACCATAGGATTATTATTGATTTCAATTGAAAGGTTTGTGGCGAACATTCAGAGAATAGAGGTATAGGCGAAATACGACATCAAACAGTTCATTCAGCAACATGTTTCAAAAATCGTGGAAATCTACTAGAAAATTAAGCGACCTCTTCCAAATTATAACATATTTAGAGTTCATATTCTTTAAAAAAAGGCGTTTTCATTTCTATTAAAATCTCGTACTTTAACAATGCGATGAAATAGAATATTGTACACTACAGAATTTTTAATTTTTTAAAAATATTTCTTAACATTATGGTTGAAAAATTCATTCACAATCATAAATATTTGGATCTATAATTGTATCTATTTAAAAGCAAGGGAAAGCAATTGTATTTATATTTTATAATTACCTGATACCAAAAACGTAAAATGCAATAATAGATTTTTACTTTCAAAACAAATTATATTTTCTTATACTCTAGTAAACTAATTAATTGAAATCAAGAACGCACTGAAGTGAGACAGATTTTCAGTTGTAGTAGTAATAAATTAATATTACGTATTAAATTATCAAAGCATAGTGAAATAACTATTAAAACAATATAAAGACACAATATTAGCCACAAATATCAATACATTCGTAAATATTAACTGGTAGGACCATTACTTTTCAAATAATTTATACTTTCTTCTGTCCAGTTAATTAGTCAATTTGATACAGAGAAAAAAAAACGGAAAACAAGAAAATAAATAAATCTAGAAAGCAATGAAGCAGAACAATTTTTCATGATTTTTATTAAAATCCCACTCAAATTTAAATAATAAAGTTGCTATACTCAATATCTTATTCATATTCAATAAACAGAGTATAACATTTTACTTTTAAAATAAACTAATATTATATGGGATATTTCCTGATTTCTTGTCCATAATATGATGTAAAACTTGATAAGATAATGTTGTTAATTAATTGTATTATTCCAATAGAGTACACCAATTACTGATTAAGAACAAGTTCATTCGAATGTCTACTGCTGTTCGCCTGGTCCATTTTTTTTGTCCGAGATACCCAAATATATCATTGAATATGTTCATTATATGCGACACGTATTTATAGTACCAGTTGATTAGTACCAGTTTTCAAAATATTTTTATAAAATCCCATTCAATTCCAATTAAATCCCAAGTTATTTTCAAATATCTAAGAGGGAGTAAAAATTTTGAAGACTTCGTTTGCTATAACGCGGTTATCATTTTCATTTTAAATAACAGTATCACAATTTGGAATGCAATAGATGGTCATTTCATAGTAGAACACTGATACAATAAAAAATAAAGTGGGCGTAAAACTTGTACATATAGTAGATAGAAGTATTTTATTCGGTTTTATGTATGCATTTTTATTATAACTCTATAGCTGAACTAGGTGAAACCAAACATATTCAAAATACATACAATATTAGATATATGACAATTTTTAATGTTATAATAAATATGAAAAATATTAATTAGAAATACACCAACATTTTTATCTTGATGATGATGAGGAAAATCATCTCTCCTTCATTCACCTTGTAAACCTTTTTCTGGAAAGTTACTTCACTTTATTTGTATATTGTTATGACCTTAAATATAACACAACACTAAGCATTTTATTGAAGTACTAGTATTTCATTATAATATTTCCCAAATACTTGCAAAGTACTCTTTATATTTGCAATATATATTTATTTATTTCTGAAACTGTTTCTGTATTCAGAAAAAAAATCACAAAAAATATCACAAAAAAATATCACAGCCAAAGTTTAACAGAAATGTTAAATTTTATCAAAATATGCTGAGTTAAAATATTAAGTGATACCTTAATAAATCATTTGAATATAAGGAACATTAATTATTTCATTGAATTTCATTAAATATTATATTGTTAGAATATTTCTCTAACTATAACTTTGTAAATATTTTTATTAATAAAACTCTATGTTATTTATATATTTTCTTATTTATCCGTATTATTTCCTTTGTTCTTTGATCAATTAAACAAAATAACATTTTAAAAACGATTTTTTCACACCGCCTGTTTACACCAGCCACTAGAGGGCCTTTTATTTTACACAAATTCAATTTTTTTCTCTACCACCACATCTGAGTTGAATGAAATTAGCTTTGATCTAAAGAATAACTTGAGACCTCAATTTGTGTTAAAGCAGGCAACTAATGTTTAGTTTAGATAATTATTCCAGTTAACTGGAAAATACTCCCAATATGATATAACATAAAACAATCTTATCAATCTTGATACAACGCTGTAGAAACAACTTTCTTCGATTGATTACCATTAATTCGCATGATAACCTTAAAATTAAAAAGACCAATACAGTTTTCAATATTTCGCAATAAAATTTAACGTTACTATATGACACCAATCTGGAAACAATACAACTACTATACATCGCGCAAAAATGAGCGACTATAAGTGTTAAAATTGAGATCAACTTAAATTAGCTTAATTTAATTTTGGTTTCGGGACATGAATAACACACACTTGCCTTACTCAACAAGTATCGAAAACATAAACCTATATCGAAAGTAACAGGTTTATTCAAGTACAAATTAATAGCAGTATTAAATTAATTAATATTTAATATTATCCTATACATAACCAATAATGAATATTAAAAATATGTATAGATATTGTTGATAATTGTTAATAATATTGTAAATAATAAAAATATATTATTTTGTTGATAATAAAATGATGAAAAATATTAATAATATTTAGTAATATGTTACCATATAAGAAAAAAATAATATGTATATTCTTTCTAAAATAATAATTCCAATTTCTACAAAGTAAAAATTATTTAACTAACATTTAAATATAATCAATAAACCTAATTAAAAGAAACTTACTCATATAATATAATATAAATTTTCAATGTAACACTCACTTTATGCAGTAAAAACTATATAAGAAATACGAAAACTTTTTTACTATTTACAACTTTTAACTTTGTGTTTGAATAAGTTACTATTACTGAAATTACTGTAGTTAAAATAATGCGAATCTGTAAATAATTTAACCCATGGTTTTAAGAAAAATCATGCCAAAATCTAATTTCAAACACGAAAAAAATCGCGTACCAACCCCCCAGCGTAATTAGGAACTTTCCCAACACCTAAAAGAAATGAAACCACACTGAAACCGTCAAACATCCAAAACAAACGGAGAACGACACCCGGTGCCCGAGAAAACAAAAGCTAAACAAAAGCGAATCTGTTACTGCTGAAGAATACCGACCTGGTGCGAAAGTGTTGCGGCGCAGGGAACTCTTCTCCGTGGTGAGGTTCGTTCGGTTCCGTTCAAGTCCTGCAGTCGGTCATGACTTGGAACCCGCGAGAGCACTCTCGTTTAAGTGTATGCCGTAAATGGTGTATCGACAATTACTTAATTCCGCGGTGATTCCGATCCGAGACTGGTGAGGTACGGCGTGTTGGAGCCCCACTCGAAATTTTACGTACGACAACGGTCGCCCCCCGAACTGGTCGCTGCCTATGCTAGACCAATGGAAAATTTGCCCATTGACATTGCAAATTTTCATACACCGACCATGTTAAACCTGCTAGTTCTATTGTTCATTCTATAACAAACAGTAATATCGAAAACAACTATTTGTTTATCGGTAGCTACACACCAAAATATATTGGGAATAATATAACGTTATCGTATAATCTTTTTAATTTTTCAAATTTACATTTAAATAAAATAGCAGGTGTACCGGAGAATCATTACCGGTTTTTCTACAGATGTCGCTAGACTTATTCTACTGGCATCAAGCTTCAAAGCTATACATGTTATATATTGCGAAACATTGTTATAGATTTATACCTCTTTGAAAATGTCAATTTTTGTTCGTAAGACGTGCATCTGATGCACGCATTACTTTTCTTATTTAATCAAAAAAAATAATCCGCTGAAACTCATCGTTTGCTGATAGAAACTTACTTTATGAGCATGCATGCAAAACATGTGAGGCGTAGTTTCGAAAATTCAAAAGTGGTAATTTCGATCCTCAAAAAAACAAAGAACGTCCTGGTAGATGGTAGAAAAAAAATTAAAGATGCGAAACAGCAAGAGTTATTGGATAAAGACCCAACCCAAATTCAAAAACAATTAGCAGAAGCTTTAAATGTGACCCAAGAAACGATTCGCGACCGATTACGAGCAATAGGGAATATCCAAAAGATGAGAATATGGGTGCCACATCAACTGAATGACAGGCAAATGGAAAACCGAAAAATCGTCTGTGATCGAATAGTGACGGGTGGTCGAATAGTGAAAGTGGATTTATTTTGAAAATTATAGTTATCACCTGACGAGCAGGCCGATCGACCCAAAGGCCAAATCGTTTTGGTCGCAATATAATACTCTGTGTTTGGTGAGACCAGAGTAGCATCATGTAATACGAACTGTTGAAACCTGGTGAAAGAGTTAATAGTGATCGCCACCAACAGCAAATAATCAATTCGAATTGTAAAGTGATTTTACAGCACGATAACACGCCGTCTTATAAAGCAAAAGGGGTCAAGAAAATGTTGCAAGTGTAGCACATATTATCATACCCGCCGTACTCTCCATATCTTACCCCGGCCGACTAGCAACTTTCCGCATTAATGGGACACTCAATGAATGGTTTTTAGTCAAAGGATAAACAATTTTTGGGATGGCATCCATAAATTCCTTAAAAAATGGCATTAAAAGAGAGCAAGATGTATAGAATTGAATGGCCTATACTTATTTCCATTTTCTTG
This sequence comes from Rhynchophorus ferrugineus, assembly GCF_030347505.1. NCBI lineage: Eukaryota > Metazoa > Arthropoda > Insecta > Coleoptera > Curculionidae > Rhynchophorus > Rhynchophorus ferrugineus. The sequence continues at coordinate 51,714,123 of NW_027472581.1, read as the reverse complement.
AAAATTATATAGTTTTTTTTTCTGAAAAAACCGATAATGGCATTACGGTACACCAGTAATTTATTGAATCTCCATTACCCAACAAAATATTATCCCAGAAACATCTAGTCCTACTGGTGACTGGGACGATTATTCTTTTTGAATTTACACTATTGCTTAGAGACATTCACAATTACAATCAATAACATAAAATATAAACGTACCCTACGAGATTCGAACTCGTAACTACGCAACAGTAGGAAAACCGGCCTATCGCCTTAAACATTGCCATTCAAATCGGATCATGTAATTTAGGCCTAATCTATATATTAGTTTTAAAAGAGTTTCATAATATGAAGCTTTATAGTAAAAAATCGGTACAATGTATTTTATTCAAAGTACTGACCATCGATAGTCGCCACTTTTCTTTTAGCTCCACAACCGGATCGAATTTTCATCACCAGTCAAAAAACCTTCCGAATTTACCGTTGAAGTAGCATTTCACGCCTTCCAATGTTTCTTGGCACAAAATGCAATTCATACGGCACAAAATATATGGATTATTCTTATGTTCTTCAAGCGATTGGAAATGGTTTCTTGTGTTACTGCCAACAATTCTGCATATTTTTATTGCGTTTTACATCGAGTTGTGTCTTCAAATCCTTGTCACAAAATTTTTAGGCTGTCCAGAACGCGTTTTGTTTTCTACGTCAACTTAAGTTTCAGCCACCTTTTTCTTCAAATTGAAGCTAAAAAGTAAAATTTCCAACAAATGCGACTTACTCGGTACAAATTCAACAAAAAAAAACAGTTTCAACGCACTGAAAATATTTTTTATTCACACTTCATGACACATACTGAAAAGTGAAGTCAATCAGTGAGACTTAAACATAAAGTACATAAATCATTCAAAATTAATATATAAGCCTAATATTAAATACTAGAAAAATATGCTATATTTTTACCTCAGCAATACCTTAGAACATAATATTAAAATATAAGATAATACATAATGAAAGTGATGAAACAACTGAAAAAAATTAAAAAGTATATTTCTTATTATATATTCGTATGATATATTTCTCAAAAAAGTATACATATTACAACTCATTAATATCAAAATTAATACTGTAAACAAATAGTCAAATAAAAATAGCCTTGTATTATATAATAATTTAACAAAATCTTTACCCTTCATATATTAATATTCTATATTAATACTACTATTATATCTACTATACCATCACGAATAGACTAATACTATCACTACTATATATTCTCTACACGGAGCGCAACATCATTATTACACATTTCTTAGTACATCTCTGTATGCCATCAGCACTCCATTATCTCAGTTACGCCATAATACAATTAGGTGCTTTCATGTACTCTCATTTTTCAGAAATCTCATTTTTCTGACAAAACGATAACGTCTCAAAAGAACTATGTTAGTTTGATAGATTGTATAGCTATCAACTGACTTGGTTTCACATTTCTTCAACGTTGCTGCCACATGCTAGCTACGTCACACCACATCGATTTGAACATGTGGTAATCAAAAGGTGTTATGCGGGGTAGATACGCTGACTGCGACAGAACTTCCCATTTGAGCTGCAATAGTGTATCTTTCAGAACTCTTACAACGTTTTATCATAAAAGAGGATAAATTTGTTTCTGTTACTCGCTGTTGCCTCTCTTATCTGCAATAAAACGCTGTTCAATTTATTCAAATGACTTCGGTAGACATCCGCAGTAATAGTTTCATTTAACTGATCCGATCCCACAATAGGCACAGAAATACTTTATGACAATCAATATTCCGCTTCGTTGTCGGTGTAACTAACTTTTTACTTTTTACATGACTTTTTACGCTTAGGATTGTTGTAGTAGATCTATCTTTCATCTCAAATCATAATACACCGCCGAAAACTCTTCCGTCTGGAGCAATGAAACCGCAATACTGAAACCATTCAAAATTGCATTTCCAGTCAATTCGTGTGGTGACAATTTTCCCTTCTTTCAGATCTTTTCTATAGTATATATAAACGTCTGGCAACTGACAATATAAGTAATTGGGCCAAACATGGAAAGTTAACATTAACTAAAGTAAGTCTGTGTATGTGCAGTTTATGTATAACCAGATGTCAGAAGCATCAATAACAATAAATAATAATATCATTTCATATAGCGAGAACGCTTAAATTAATTCGAAATTAATCTTGATGAAAAACATCTCTGGAAGGAATATGCAAAACGGAAAGCAAAAAACTGGAGTTAAAATATAGAAAAATGAATTGGTTAATTGGAAGAGAATCACAATTATCAGTACATAATAAATTGCTATTATATAAACAAGTGTTGAATTTAGACATACGGAATTCAATTATAGGGATGTACAATAAGTAATATAAACACTATACAAGTTTTCAGGTTTCAACAGGGCTCATTACTTACACCGAAGCCTTCAGATACCAGCTCTTACTCCGAAAATCAAGATTAAAGTTAATACAACTTTTGGATAACACCAGAACAGAACAGAACACAGAATCAAAAGAATCAAACCATTTGATCTTATGTAGTGCAGGTGCATTTAACAGAAAAACAGCAGTGTTAACACATATACATGATTACACCAGAGACTAAGATAGAGCCGATGGGTCCTCCTAGATATATACCTTGATTGCTAGATTGCCTAATGCTATAAATTATTTTCAAGACAAATTGTAGGTTAGTTAGTAAAGACTAGTATGTAATACATATATTTAAAAAATATATTTGTACAACTTATTATGTACGGGCAATTTATAATTTTTTTCCAATTAACCACTAGTTTTTTTATATATCAAAACCAATTATGTACCTTTTAATCTGTTTCAGATATAAAGATGGCGTTGGTTCTTAATAATGGATAGTTATGTAATAAAACTGAAAACATACACAATAGACATTCCAATTCTCAATGTTATGATCCTAATTAGCAAGTTCCGATAGGAATTTATCAACAACTCAAACGTTATATAATTTGAGGATGTGTTTTGTTTTTGTTGTTCAATAAACTGTAAAATAATTTCATTTTGCATTGTGTATTTTTACGACCTTCATTTTTTCATGCGTATAACTCAGATGTAATTCACCAACAAACAGGGAGTATTTTTTTTAAATTAGGACTAAACATTGACACGGTATTACTTAAAACTAAGTAACAGCTGAACAGCATTATAAATGTCGCCGTGTGATCACCGTGTAACCGATCGAGTTGAACCGATGCTTTTTTAAAACCCGTGTAATAGCAAAGGCATTACGAGCCGACTAAACAACACAATTACAATTATGAGCTTATCTCAACATCTAATACTCTTTCGATCTCGCTCGGGCACCTGTGCTTTGACTTCACTTTCAACCTCGACCTCCTTAATACTAGTGAAAACTCAATTATCCGTCAATAAAAGAAAATTATAATATGGGTACATTTGAAAAAGAAAACCTGCTTTGTAGTAATACAAGGTGTCTGTGGACGATTCCCATACCAACGGTTTCCCACTGTTTTAATAACATACTTTTGATAATTGTTTTATTATACTAATATTGTTCGACTGTAACAGTTTACGGTTGTCTTTAAAGATGTTATTAAAATATTCTGGAATGCAGAAATTGTGAGTTTTTACTGTAGAGGTTCGACAAATAATATATACATAAAGAATATTTATGCATCCATAAATGCTGTTATAATGTACATAACAGTAATAAGTAGTTTAAAAGACAAATATGAAATAATAAAATAAGTACTATAACGAGTCAAAAAATATTGTGTTAAAATATAAAGGCAAATAGTGAGACATTATTGACACATATGAAAAAGGCCTTAATTTTTTAAAACGTATTTGTTCAATAAGTACGCACTATTTGTTAACAGAAGTATAAATTTAGTGGAATTTTAATATTCCATGTTTCAAAAGAATAAATTCATAATTATATTTCGATCTGTCAAATTAATTTTGCCGGCTTTGTTGGTGCAGTGGTAACGGCGACAGGGCGGTCCTCCTGCTGTTGCGATAGTCGCAGGTTCGAATCCTGCCGCATGCATGATAGAAAATTTATGTTTGTGATTGTTTAACATTTGTGATTATCCTTAGACAAGAATGCATAATCCGACAAGGAAAATGGATCCCAATCACGCCAGTGACCAGGTTGGATAAAATCGGGTCTTCTGGGATAATCTCCAAAATTTGGTCACTCGCCAGTCGGTAGGATTAATGCCGAGGACCGTGGCTAGGAACCCACGTTAAACTGTACGTCCAGTCCAGATAAATCCTAGTTGGTAAAAAGAATACTTTAAAATGTACAAAAAAAATTAATTATTTGTATATAATAGTCATTTGAATTTAAAGAGTAAGTGCAATTTAAATATGAAAAAACCAAGCAGTGCAGAAAATGCTTAAGTACTACCGAAAATCGTTCCGAAACGATGTGTTCTCTCCATAGAGATATAGAGATTTAACTTTATAGGAAATTTTGGGGAAATGTTTCACGTATGTAATGTACAACATGTAGATTTCACTACTTTTACAGGATCCGATTGGTTCACTTCGTCTATATAGCGCCTTTATGGTTTATTTGTTTCGGGCGCCATTTTCAGGGTACCTAACCTAAGGATTTAGATTTTTGTAACGTTTAGAAATTAAGTTATTAGTTCATTAGTATTTATAAGACAGTAGTATAATAAGTAAAATGAATTATCGATCTAGAAAGTGTTGTATACCCGGATGCAGAGATACAGAATGGCTTTACTTCGAAGAAGTATTTACTAGCTTGTCTTTAAAAAATTATTGATAATGTTAAAAATCCCAAACTGACTGAATTAGTCATCAAAGAAATGTATAATCGTGTTTTATTGTAAGTTGAGGTACGCTTATTCATATTAATAATCATTTAAAATATCAAGTATTTATGTTTTAATGTTAGAAATTAATCCCTTTCCGAAAGAAAATACGTAAACACCCATATACTTTTATTCTTGGATCAATTATTTGATAGTTGAAACTCCACTAAATTAATAGCTTCTGAATGCAAACCTTTCAAGAGGGGATTAACCAAAGTTCAATACACTAGGAATTTTAGTGCAAAGCGATTCAGGAATTAAATAGTGCTTAAATTTTATTATGCAAATAAGAACAAATTTGTTAACGTAAATTAAATATTTAATAATCACCCTGAGGGTGTTCATTTCATTAAAGAAAAAAAGTATAATTATCCAAATAAATATATTGACTTAATGCTACTTAATCAAGATAGTTTGGAATTTTTTTTGGGTCTATTAGAGTTCATGGATTAAAGAATATACATCCTTCGGCTAGTATGTTTGACGTTCATTTAAAGTGTTCATAAGTTTTTTTTCATCCCATTTGCCTTTAGGAAATTGTGACGAGGATTAATTCCATACTAACGATTAATACATTACCAGGAGTTGAGAACTTGTAACTTCACTTTATACCTTCAATTGAGGCAAGGCAATATCATATGCACCAGAAAATTGTTTTATTATATTGTCAGTAGTTCTTTGAGGTATATTTTTTATTTTATCTCAGGATATTGCCACGTCGATAATATAACATGTATTTTGTTAAGCATCTTTTAAAAAATGTTAATTTTAAACCTTTTAATTGTACACTTTTTAATTATCTTTCAGATAAAATGTTAAAAATAATATGCACCATATACTTTTGGATAAAACAGGTAATCAGAATTTTCACAGAGAGAGACTCAAAGTTTGCTTTCAGTATAAGAAATCAAAAAGCCAGAACTCCAGTAGATCCTGTTAAATTGATGACCCTAAACAAATATGAAAAAGGGAAAAAACAGAAGAGATAATTTTGATTTGTCCAAAGTTCTCCTTTTATGATAATATTTATATTTTATACATAATTTGCAGATTTACAGATTATATTTACTTCATTCATTGGATTTTATTTAACAAATTTATTTCAGAAACTTTTTTTTTAATTCTATTGACTAACGTGACGTCAGGGCAGCCACGTGCCAAACTTTATCAAAGATCCAATCAAATGTCTTCACAGAAAAATGTTTTCCTTACAGGGGGCTATAATGGAGATATAAATTGACCAATCAAATTACTTGATTGGCTGATTTAACCCCATTTGGATGTGGGGCAAAGCACCACTTTTCTCCAGAGCCCCCTATTGAGTCCTCTCTATTACTCTATGGTTCACTCGCTCTTTCCAAAATAATAGTTGGTATGCGAACTCGTTTAAGCATTAAAAGTATCCGTTTAAAATTTCCACCAAAGATGTAACAACGTTAGATCGCTATTTTGGTAGATGGTAGAAATTGTATTGCAAACAAATGGTTTTACAACCTAAATAATCTAACCTAACTATCAAATTCGATATTTTACCATTTCTCTGCATAAAATAACAATTTTCCATTTAGTAATAATGCAGTGTGTACAGATGTTTTTCATAAAAAGTCAAAATTTCTGTTTTGACAATTATTACTTTTGTTTGTTTAATATCAAGAAATCTGCTGCCGAAGCCCAATTAACACTTTTAAAAACTTATGAACTACTCCGTCGTATTCCAATTAATAGTTTTGCCCAATTAAATCGAGCTCAAAAACTATTATGATGAATAAATGAAAAAATGAGCAGATACAAAATTAATAAAACAGTCGGCAGAAATATAATTTTTGACTTATTACAGATGTTAACTTGTTAAACACCTTTTTATTTCGGTATGAACAGCATCTATTGTATTTGGGAAGGTGTTCAGTGCCAGTACCAGTGTTCCCTGTGTAGTAGGATAGGTAATAAAAAATCGAGAATAGATCGAATTGGAGAAGTTCAAGTGTATTTAAATTTTAGTGACATGTGTTCTCAGTTACAGATAAGTCAGCGCTAGTGAAATGCCCTTTTAAAATAGAAATAATAATATCTTAGAACAATAGCCTTACAATTCCAGTAGTTGAACTCTAGAAGAGCTGAAGATTTTTATTACATTATTACTACATAATTACTCCCTTGTAATAATGTTATTATAATTATTACGATACAAACGACTAAAAGATATTGTTGACTAGTAGTTATTCGTTGATATCATGACATAAACTTAGCTGTCATTACTTATTTTAACTAAATACAAATTAGTCATAGAGTTATAGTTTGTGAAATTACTTTTAAAAAAACTTTATGTTAACATGTTTCGTTGACCTAATATCTATGCGAATTTAGAGTAAAATGATCTTATTGCAACAGAATATATTCCGGATATATTTATTTTTAATTTATCTTAGTATTATATTGGGATTTATTCTATTTACGTAAAAAAATGCCATCAAACTAAATATTCCCCTCTTTTGTCTATTTTTTAAAACCTTTATTAGATATTTACCTGGCAGGTTATTCCTGCTACGGCCCTAGCTTGCGTTTGCCTCATTTTTGCTGTTTCAATCCTCTAAGACACACAAAGTATCAGAATGTTCAACACCGCTGTACAGTCTACTTGCGTCTCATCTTCTCTCGCCCTATCTTGTTCATTCAAGTCATTTTCACGTCAATTTCCCGAGTATGATGAAATAACGCCGTTATGACCACGGCCGGGGCCGAATCACGACTAAACAAATAGGAAGGGGGTCGGTCGACAACCAAAAAACGCCAATTAACCAATTATAAAAAAATCTATTCCAACGCTGATAGGAGTAGCATAATTTGTTTTGTTCTTGAACGTAATGGTGATAAGATACAAGGACAAAACTATCATCAAATGAATCCGTTTTGAACCTGTGGCAAAGCATCAAAAATGGCTCATGTTGATGAACTAATTTCTCGACCTTCGAATAAACGAGCACAATTTAAATCTAATACATTAAAAATATTTTAAAATAATTTTACTGGTTGCCTATATACGAATATTTTAATTAGACAAAAGAACTCTAACCTTACAGTGATGTTTTGTATATAATAGCGTATAGTAAACGTTTTAAATTATTCAAAATGTTAAGGAGACCCCCAACTGCAATTGAATTAAAACTAGATGACATTACAGAATATGAACAGCATCGAAGAAAGGTTATTTTTAGTGAGAAGTGTATATTATTTTTAATTAAATTCTTATATTTCAGATAAAACACGATAAACTTCAAAAAAGTATTTCATCTGATTTGCCTTCCTTTCAAACAGGACCTAAGAGCAAGCAAGAGATTTATAATCGCATTGGATACAACCCCAGTCAATCAACATCCAGTCCATCATGATAGTTTTAGTGTTTGCCTTTATATAAATCTAGTTACTCTATTTGTTAATATATATGACTTAAAAATTAAAAATTAATACTATTGAAATGATATTTATTTATGTAAAGCATTGACACTTTCCTGATATAGGTGTAACATCAAGTCTTTATCATTCCAACTGATTAAACTAAGACTATCATCTTTGTGAATATTAGTCATACTTAAAGACACTTTGCTAAAACCAAGGTGTTTATTATATTTATTTAACTCTGTTGTACCTTCAGTTATGTGCAAACTTTTTGGCTGTTTTGTTTCAAAGGGTTCATAGTTTGGACATTTTAAACATTGACAATATTTATGTAGTCTACGTTTCAAAATCTCATTTTCTGTGATAAGAAACTCTCTTTCCTCATTAATTGAATATCTGAGTGTGTCAGCTTGACCTACTCGTTGCCAAAACAAATCGAGTTCATTTATAAGTAATTCTATATCATCAATATTAGCTCTTGACATTTCACTAATAAAATTAACTGGAAATGGCATTATTTTTTCAGCAAGGGTTTCTAATTTCCTGCACACGGCTGCTACATGTAAAATATGTTTACCCTTTTTTTCCAGGCTCTCCATGTATGATATTACTTCATTATAATTTACAGTAAGACAGTTAAGCTTTTCAAAATCAAATTTCCTATCTTTAGAGAGTTTGTTCTTTAACTTGTTGAAAACGATAGTAAAAAAGTCGAATTCTGATTGTAAATCTCCTAATTTTCTTTCCAAAAACTTTTCTTGTTCGCTTTTCTTTACTTTTAAGCTGCGTATCAATTCATAGGCCTTTCTTATGCTTTCTAATTGATTTCTGATTACCTTTTGCAATTGATCATCTTGAATTTTTAACCTAGTGTGTGCTTTTTTTCTCTCTTTGATACGTTCTTTGTATTCTTCCAGAAATCCGACAGTGCTTACCCATACTTGAAGATGCTCCTGCTCTAAAATACCTTTGATTTGTTGAATAGTTTGTTGCTGTTTAGAATCCTGTTCTTCTAGCTTTGAGAAGTATTCTGCTCTTCTAGTTCTCTTGACGTTCTTCATTTCGGCATTGAGTATATGTAGTATGGTTTTCAAATAATTTTCCTCTTCTGTAACAGAGAGTTTAATCTCGTCCGAATTTTTTTGGTGCTCCTTCAATAAAACTTCAATCTGAAAAAATACTGTGAATTATTAAAGGCACGACAATTATATTTACTACTTGATTTTTGTAGTCCGTATCCAATTCGTGGATTCTGTCTTCGAACATTTGTATAAATTTATCAATCTGTTCTGAGTGGGACTTGAGATTGAGAAAATATTGCTGATTTGCTTTGTCGAGTTCATCCATCAGTAGAGAAATAATAAAATCTTTACTATCAATAACTCTTTCGAAATTATGCCAGGCGAATTCTAAATCTTTTCGCATTTCCACAACTTTTATATTCATCATCATCTTTCTCCAGTTTTGCTCCTGCTTTTTAAGCGTGACATTGCCATAATTAATTTCTCTTTCTAAGTGATCTCTTTTAATTTGTTTTTTGCGCTCTAGCTGCTTTCGTTTCTTTTCTTCTTTCTTGGCAATTTTAAGTTCTTTGCGTTCTTCCGGCGTTAAAGTTATTTTTGGAGACATTTTATGCCCACTTTCTGTCAGATTAGAAAATAATAGGTATCAAGGTAAACTCACACTTGCATGCCTCAGGCAGATGCCATTTTTTTGACAAAATAGCCGCCTATTCGGATTGCTAAACAAACTTAATCTTCCGTACGTATAGGGCGACTCTTACGGGTGATATTCGATTCAAACTTGTACAAATGTGTGATTTTTTGTATTATAACAAATGACATCATTAATAATTTTAGTACAGAATATAAAAAACTTTAAACCGAAAAGAAATAGTAATAATAATATATAATGAATATAATGTTAAAAACTAGAATACACCCGATGAGTATAAGTGCTAGTTTACCTTGTTATGAAAAGTAATCAGCAAGGGATCGTACTTAATAATATTGCTTTATTGTATCAAGATTTACATATTAGGTTTATAATCAAATGACTTATTGCCAAAATGCAGCAAACAAATACTAACTCTCTGTTGTACCTTGATGATATCTGGATGCGGCGGCCTAGAATACTTAAATAGTATTTTTAAAGCTTCGAAAAATAACTTGGATGCGTTCTCAAAATGCAGCATCTTAAGCAGATCTTCGGCTTCAGGTAAAATTTCTTCTAATTTCTGTTAAAAACAATGGTAACAACAAAATAATAAAGGTAACTGTTTGTTAAATGGCTTTTGAAGTTTATAATATCTTACCATCAAAGCTTTTAAATTAGGAAATATACTAGTTGTTTGGCCACAATATGGACATTCTAGGAAGGGATCGTCGTCAGGTTTTACTGAATATGTATAAGGACATCTTTCTGTTTTACATGGTATACGAAGTTCCTTTTCGTTCATCTCTTTATACAGAGGCCACATTTCTGTACAGGGTTGGCATAAGCACTCAAAATAGTAGTTCTGCATTAGTTTACTCTGTCTAATGTCACGAGGATCCATCATATAGAGACAACCATAATTTTCATAAATTATATCATCTGCTTTTATGGGTTTGATTGCTCTAACAATCATTTTGTTTTTCACGTTATATCTAAAAGAAATCCTGTGCATTAAAATTGGTTTATAACCTATTAGTATTATACCTAATAACACTCGGATCGCATGAATGATTAAACATAGCTAAAGTAGGATACACTCCAGCCCCGATTGTTACGCTTTCGTAATTTGCACTGAAAATATTCTGAGATTTTTTAGTTGCGTCTTTATAATTTTGTAACTCGGATATCTCATGTGCATTAAATTGTAAAATTTGAAGATGTCTTAGGATTAAAGCCCCTATAAACACTTCGCAATCAGTTAAAACGTTCATATCAACTTCGCCAAAATATCCACTTAATTTCAAAATATTGAGCAAATATATGGCTATGCAGGTATAATGGACCAATTCTTCCTTTTTTCGGATGCTCTCGTTGCGACAAAGAAAGAAAATATTGTCATAATCGTCGGACCTGAAATAAAATCAACCGTAATAACTAGTTTTAATATTTTTACCATTACCTATAAAGTTTTTTTCGGACTATGTTTTTTTTACAAGAGTCCTTCATGTAATCCTTTAATTTTTTTCGCTTATCGAGGAAAAATTCCAATGGTTTATGCGTGATAATTCTCAAAGCCATCAGACAGTTAACCGACGCTTGGTTTTGGAAGAGGATCTTCTGCCATCCGCATTCCACCGCGTGAAATGTTTTGGCGGACATTCGGCAACAATGTGTACTACAAAAGACGATATCAGAACACCCAGGACATGCTATTGGTAGTTCAACGGAAGTTAAACAATTTTGACAATTGCTAAGAGAGTGAACAGCATCCACTACCGAAATATAAGGCGTTTCTTCAACTAGAATAGTACCTAGATAAAAAAAAAACCAGGTCATTTGAAATTTAACAGACTAATAGTTACACACCAACTTCAATATCATCAATAGCTTTAGCATATCGACCTTGGTAATTATCTTGACTAACTGTTATTTTTGGATTAGCAGCCAGAAACTCCTCTCCACCAAGAAATTTCTCATCACCAAATGAAGGAATTAGTTCTTGCTTCGGAACTGGTTTATTAGCGTGACCACCTGCTGTTTTCCATTTTTCTATATCTGTGAGCTTTGCGTTGCGTGTTTTATCGTCCAAATTGCTATGTTTTAAGCTAGCGATGACTTCTTCGTAAACCTCTAATGCTAATTTTCGATTTTGTAATTCGTCGTAGCAGCGAGCCTTTCGTAGCAAAAGCTTGTAACGAAGATGGGTTGGATAATCGCCAATTTCAGTAATGTAATCAATATCGTCCAATACTCTCCGATATTTTCTCAATTCAAAATTCGTAGCACTTCGATTCGATATAAGTATAGTTAATAACTCTCGATCTTTCACTGGAAATTATCTATATTTAACTATAGTTTTAACTATATATACATTAACGTTATTCTTCTATATAAAAAATCTACATAAATTTAAAGTAACTACATTTACCTGTTTCTTGGGGACATCTTATGATTCCTTTATTGTAGGATTTTAATGCGGTTTCGTACTCCTTTTTCGCAAACAAAGCGTTTCCCTCGTTCTTACTAAGTTCTGCAGCTGAAAAATCTTTAGCATTTTCTTCCGGTAAAGATACCGGAATACTTTTGGCTATATCAAATAGTACTTTAATTCTGGATAGATCATCTTTAGTGCCTTTGAATTCATTTAAATCGTTGGGTTCTAGGCGTGCTAATGCCTTTTCGCAGAACTTTTGAAATTCTGTGATATTGGGTTGCACCATGTTATGCGATTGACTGAAAAGTGGATCAGGTTATCTCTAATAATAGCATTGCAGCGTTACTGTGCTAGAAATTCCCTGAAAAATATTTTCATTCCTTCAGCTATTTTTATTTTCAAATCAGAGCCCTGTCAGTGTACAGGCAACCCATAATACTATAATATATTTTGTTTGTAAATAGAATGACCATTCAGTTTAATAATGGCGTCAAATCAGGATTGGTTTAACGCTAAAATTGCGAGCTTATTACAGGAAGATTTACGAATTTCAACTTTAAGTGAATTAAAGGATCATCTGGCTTCACTGCCACAAGAGGATGCTTCCAGAATATCCAACATACTACAACTGGCATTAGTTTTTGATTGCTTAAACGATAATAATACGTAAGATTAACCTAAAAATTGCTGAGTTGTTTCTTATAAAATCCTGTTATTTTGTGCTAAATATTGATGTTATTTATAGGGAACAGGTAGATTTAGCCTGCGATGTATTGTCATTATGTTTAAGTAATTTAACTCTTGGAGAGAGTACTAACCGATATGGGAATGCTTTAGAACGAGCTTTAATACACCCTTATTCTGCAGTGAAACTTATGGCGCTTAAAGAAATTAAAAGGTCTCTTTTAAACGAAGAAGTTATCTATGCTATAAGCACAAAAACTGAGTTAATAATGAACATCATATCATGTTTAAAAGATGATGATTTGGCTGTAGTTTCAGAAGCATCTGCTATATTGTTCACATTAGGAATAACAATACCTGGTATTAACAAAATTACTTCAAGTGAAATTTTAGTTTGCCTGGATAGTACAATGCAAACAAATGAAATTACTCGTTTGAGAATTTTTGAGGTATAACATTCATTATTAAGTAATTAACATTATTCATTTAAGGACTTTGTCCCTTATTAAAACATTCTTTATAATAGGTTATTATAAATATATCCACTCAAAGTGATTATAGTTTCAAGAAACTCATAGATGCTAAATACATGGAAAAAATTATATGTGATCTTCAAAATGATGATATCTTACTTAAGATGAACATTGTAGAAATGTTATCAGAATTAGGGCAAAGTGAGCATGGTTATGTTTATCTGGACAAAAGTAGATCGTTAGATAAAATTATTTCTATATTGACTGAAGACAATTTGACTATGCAATTGTGTGAACCAGGTATTAACTTCAAATAGATTATTTCAGTTTTATTGTGATGCTTTTCAATTATAGGTATTTTAAAATTCTTTGGACATATTGCTTATAAAAGGCCAATGGAAGTAATGAACCAATATGATATGTTATTTAATAGGCTGTTTATGCATCTTTCTTGCGATGATATGACTATTTTTGGTATATCATTAGATATTATAGGCCACATTGGTAAAACAGCTGAAGGCAAAATAGCATTGCAATCAATAGGTTAGTTTATTTAGCTCTAATTATTTTCCATATTTATTGGTGAATGTTTGTTTATTCAAAGATGAATTTGCTGAATTAAAATAATTGTAATAGTTCAATTTAAGACATTTAACGGACCTAATCTATTCAAGTTTCCTGATTACAGTTTTGTTAATTTGATAATCTCGTATTTATTATTATAATAAACTTTTTTAGATAAAATTGAAACAGCCATTAAGACAGTATCTTCACGTTTAAGTTCCATACCGACTGATATTAAAATACGAGCTCTAAGTTGCCTTGAAAGTCTTCTAAGAGTTACTGACAATAACAATGAAATTACCTCCCTTACTCACGAATGGTACTCATTCATAGGTGCAAATCCTATGGATGTTATCCTTAGATATGCAAAAAATCCATTTTCTGAGCTTCGATTATCTGGATTGGGTATTTTGAATGCATTAGCGAATCAGACTTGGGGACAAGAAGCAATCAAAAACTCTGCAGGTATTTACATAAATATTTAAAAATCTGTTAGTTATTTCCAGCAACATTTTAGGCTTAGTAGAATTTTTATTGGATCGCAACATAGAATCTATAAAAGAATGCAAGGAATCAAAATATGAAATAATCAAATTGCTGTCACAGAGCATAATTTTCGATGAAAACACCTTAGAGAGACTTCAGAACTTTGTTAAGGAAGGACCATTTTATGTTCAAGCTCTAACTGAAGTAGCGATTGAAGGAAATTAAATTTTAAGTGATCTTTTAAGAAAAAAATTGCCTAACAGTTGTTAAAATTACAAAATAAAAATTCGTTAAATTTGAGCTTCTTATTTATAATATATATCTTATGTATTGTGGTCATTAAATGAAAACAAGTTTATATATTGGCAAGATTATTTATAATAAAAAATAAATTATGTACAAGAAAATATTGAACACATTCCTTAAAACTACAAATACTTACAAAATGGTTATGCTAAATGCAAACTATAAACTAATTTATATTTTGATGTATGAATTAGAAATGATATTAGTACCATCGTTATCAAAAGAATACGACATATATGTTTAAATGGATGCTTAATGTATGTATCTAACAATAAATAAATAAATGTTTTCGGTACTTCCTAAAGCGAAAAATATAATATAATTTGATACATCAGGTTAAGTCGTCCTATCTGAAAATTGCTTCTTGTGTGCTACCACCTTTGATATGATTCTGAGCAGAGAAACAATAGGTGCTTCGAAAACTAAAGATAGTATAAAGGACAAACCGAAAGATGCAACAGTTTGCCCTAAAAATATCACCATGGTAATCATACTTCCTAGATGTAGAGGACTATCTGTTGTCATAACCATAGCTCTGATTATGATGGGATGAATTAAGTATGCACAGTACGTCACTCGACTGAAGGGATACAGAATTGGCAGTGAGAGAATTTTATTTACAATTCCTGAAAAAAAAGATTAAACTTAGATCATTTTTCATAAATACAACATAAATTTTATTTGTTAAAAATTATAGCCCCGAAAAAAATTAGTTTAAGTGCCAAAAAAAAACCAATTGAAAATTAACGTATTTAAAGAACAGTGAGCTTAAAACGTTAAATAAATCTTCTGTTGTTATACCCTTGGGACAATAACAAAACTTTATCAAAAATATATAATTTAGGTTATAGTACCGCATAATCAATCTAAATACAGATTCTTGTTTGATATATTTTAATATTGAAGTAAGGGAATATTAATTTGTAATTAAAGAAACTATATTCGACAATATCTACTACTCATTGCATAACAGAAACACTGTCTATATAAAAACATTGCTTGCTTTATATTTTTATTTTGTCAACAATATACATCGACTAGAGAAATAACTAAATTGTGTTTTATTCACTTAGCATACTTATTTAAGTATTATCATTAATAATATATTATTATTATTATAAAAATATCAATCTCTTTGCAACAAATTATTGCTTTTGGTTCAAAATATCCAGTCAACAAAAATTTAATATTGTGGATAATTTATATTCTTTTCTTCTAATAAAATTGGCCTTACTATGCTATGTATTTGTATAGTATACGTTATACTTACTAAAATTTCTTTAGATTTAAATTCATTTAGTAAAATAACTGAATAAAAGGAATCCGTTGAATAAAATAATAATAAAGAAGTAGACATAATTAAAAAATGTCTTACCACCATAGCCAGTAACACAGGCAACTACTATCCATGCTAAACCTAAAGCCCATGCTGAGTGACTAAGCGAGCTATATGCAGCGCCAACCAGAGGAGACAAATTAGCTTCATACAAACCATATACCAGCGACAACAAAAGTCCAGTCGACACACACCATCCTAAGGTAAGAGTCCACTAAAAATAAAACAACAGGATAATTAAACAAATATATTTTAATATTCACCCTTTCCATACCTTAGACATTGTCATCCGGCAATCCTTCTTAAACAAAATCCACCCTGTGCACATTCCAATAAAATATGGTCCCAGGCGTGTCCAGGGTTTGTCATATATTTTATCAAAAAGGGCCATTGGATCATCTGTTCCGGGTAGATGACTGTTGGAATAAGCAATATATCCAGTAGTCATCCAAGAACTGAAGGCAATCAGCGACAATAAAGAAGCAGCAATTTTGAAATGCCTAAAATATGTAAATAAAATGTATTTTTTTAACAAATCATTTCTAGTAAATTAAAAGGATAAGAGTTGCAAGAAGTTAAAAATATTGGATTTACGATAAAAATATATTGAAAAATTTGTTTAGGAAATGTTATATATTTAAATAGAACATTAATAGTCCAGATAAAAAATCTAATTTAATATATTACACTGAATAAACGAAATTGTTGGTTGCCTAAGAAATAGTAATATTAAGTGAGTGAAAGATCAAAAATTAAAAGCTCATAATTGAAAAACCGAAGGATTTTTTATTCTGTAATTATGGCCACCAATATCTCAATATGATTCTTCAGGGTCCTTAAATGTTGAACAATTTAATTCAATATTTTATCACATTAATTAGTCGTTACTTTGTTCAATTACTCAGAAGCACAGAAACTTATACTATTATATATTTAAACATTGAAATATCTATAACTAATATTTCAAAATAATATTCTTACCTAGTAGCTAATATAAGGATAACAGCTCCTATAGCATAAAACTGAGTATCATCTGATATGTACCAACTCCACAGCATACACTGCAATAAGTAGAATAAAAGATACTATAAAAACATTAACTTATTATAATGATATTTACCATTTCATTGACTGGGAACAGTGTGTTGATGTACAACAAATTCCTCCACCAGTAGTTTGGACAATTCTCATGATCCAGCGCTGGTACTTCAAAGACTGAATTCGAATTAAACCACTTCATTGAAACCTCGGTAATTCCCAGAGCAAATAAATATGGTGCTGTAAGCCTATAACATTTTTACATAATGTTTATAACTCTTATGTCTCATATACCTTATAAGAAAATTAATACAGAATTTTGGCATGTATATATTATAGAGTTTTTATTTTTTATTTTACAACCATTCAGTCTATTAATCTATAGTGATTTTCTGGACTCCTCTAGAATAGGAATAGACTCCTCCTAGGAATACTCCTCTAGAGCGGCTCTAATAATTTCGTTTGATGAACCTTCCGGTATGAGAAGAGCCAGCAGTCGGAAGGAGCTAAATGTAGCTGATAAGCTGAATCTTGAAACAATTCGTACTTTAATTCATTGATTAAAAAATAATTTTTTTCTATAAAACCACAAATTTTATCATCCAATTAGTCAAGAATCTAATTCGTCTTTAAATGGTGTATATTTAATTTAACCATAAACCTTTGTAAACGAAAGGAAATGCTCTTATGAAATCTTAAAATGACGTTGAATTTTTAGTTATACTGTTGACATATGATGGTGATTGGCGAACTTATCGAACGATATAGTATTCTAATATTCTTTTAATCACATTTATATTTCGTAAGTTTTCTCCATTACATTTGTATTCATTCTAAAGTAAGTTAGAAATTAGAGTTTCTAATGATTTAACGATAGCCTGATATGGTTTGTCGTCTTCATTATATTCTACGTTATGAAATGTACAGTAGCACTTAGAATTTAATATGATTCGAATTATGGGAAAGTAAAAAGAAAAATAGAAAGTGAGACGCAAAAAAATAATGGTCGAATTATTTCGTTCTTGTGAATATCGCTGTTATTCATGTTATGCTAATGTCTAGATATTTTTTTTGCAAAATTGACTGACTGTGAATGAAATTGGTGTCATATTATCATAGAAAATAAAAGTTTTCTTTTTATCGAGCGGTGAATTGAATATTAATCATTTAAATTTATTTTGTTTACTGAAAAAATGGTAAAAAAATAAAAAAGAAATTTAAAATGTACCTTGCAAATCTGTAGAACATTAATCCCAAAAAGTGTAATAAACCAGCAACAAAACCGTTCTTTCCTTTGGATAGTGGATCCAGTTTTCCTTTTGCGTTCGTTCTAAAATATAAAAATGATACCAACAATCCACTGACGAAGAAAAAGGTATCAACGCTGAAAGCCCCATTAATAATGGTTTGGAAGAAGAATTCCTTCTGTATAATTCTTCGAAATTCCATGTTATCTAAAGTAGAATAAAGCAAACAGTTGTAGTACAATGGCATAGCGGGGGTTATATAACTAAATTACATACCTGAATATTTGAAACAAATTATACATGTGTGACCTAAAATTACCCATATCATGCTAATTGTTTTGAGACCGTGGAGGACCGGGATTGTGTCGCTGCCAACTGATTTATCACAAATGGTTTTCATATTGGCTTTTACAGAAAAGGACAGTATCATTTCTTTTACTATCATTCCTAAAACAAAAATTATCGATCATTTTTGATTCTGCAAAGTAATATCATTAAATATAGCACAGGCTGATTTTGAAGCATTAGAAAAATATTTTAGAAATAGTTATTAATTAAAATCTGAAAGGTAATTAAAATTATTTAAAATGCGATGACATCATAGTTTGTTTAAAATGATTTAATATGTGCCATACGTATAGCAGAACGGCTAAATATACGAATTAAATAAAAACTTTGGCACACAAAATTGAAAATAATATTATATAATAAGGTAAAGAATTAATTAAAAAAATCAGATATAAAGTAGATGTAATATGTCAAAAGGAAAGAATTAATATATTACGTTAAAGATGAGTTACAGCATTTTTATGGAATTAATACTATTGGGTGTGTATAATTTTAATTTTAGATTTTGTCCAGTTTAAATTCATATTCATTATTTAATCATTCATTAAAATACTTTAATTATACATCTTCTTTAATTCTATACGAATTACACTATCGAAAAATGCTTTTAAAGCACTGAAGTCAGTTGGTACTGTTTAAGGCAGCGTCTTATAAGTGGTGATTTCGATTTCAGTTACCAACCGCGTCTTGTAGAGCCTCGAAAGATTGAAGATGCGAAATTGATCAGCTGGATTAACACTCAACGCAAACGTAACGAAGTAACGTTATCATTAAATAGGAAAATGTTTTCTGAAATGAAGAATCTGTCAAATCAACAATAAAGAAATTGTGTAAAGTTCTGACAAATGTAAAAAGGCAACTGAAGAAGGCTAAAGAAAAACAGGATAGTGTATCTGGCAAGGCATAAAAGGTCTGCTTTTTTACGAACTCTTGGAAATTGATCAGATGGAGACTTCTCAATATAATAACCAATAACTTACAGTAACTGAATCGAAAATTGCCACTTAATGGACAAGGAAGCAAGCAACCATGATAAGGCTTGACCTCACATTCCTAGTGACTTTGGATGAAACATATAAAAGGAAGAAAAGGAAAACTTTTTGAACTTTAGATGGGAACTTCTTCCACAATTCGGTATGTTCGGTATACTATATAACATTCTTGGTTACCCAGTCTGTCATGTGTTTCCATCTTTATATTCCTTAGTTAAAAATATTAGACGATGTGCCTGGATCCATGGATGTTTTTACTGTCATTAACCTTTTAAGATTATTTCGCTCTATATATTTGTTTATTTTTGATATTTGTACTTGAGAGATGCAAGGTCATAAAAAACAATGAATAATATATATTTCCAAGATTACGTTTGTTGTTGACTGTTTCTCTATGTGAAACATCTGTGAAAATAAAATTATAGATAAATATTAAAGAATGACAGATAAATAGAAGATTATATAGATATAGTGTTAAATTCTACAAAGTGTTTAGAATTTAAAATAAATATGATAAAATATGTCATTAAAATATTTGATTAATTTAGAATATGTTTGTATTCAGTTTTTTGTGGATAAAGTGAGTGACTAGGAAGAACAAGATATATAAAGTATAAATACAAAAATGTATTAGTAACAATTTGTATTACTTAATTTATTTATTTGTATTTTCAATTATTTGAATATGAATATGATAAAAGGGTGAATGAAAAGAATGGAAAAAAATAAAACAGAATCAGAAGAACATATATCTACTTAGTATTCTGATATTAGATTTATCTGTTATATATTACTTATGTTTTATTAGATTTATATATGACATGTTGATACGTGCTTTATACATACTTATAATTGAGCCATGTGTCGACGAAGCAGAGCTAGAAGCGTTTACTTCAATAGCAGGAAGGCCACCATTATTGTTATCATCATTACTGCTATTTTTATTTACAACATATATACCAGATTTACCTATAATAAAAGAAAGCTTCGTATATACATGATATCAAATTGTCGAGAATTAAGAAAGTTCAACATTTGTTGAACAATTGCTTAAACTAATTTAATTAAAAATGTTATTAAAAATAAAACAAAGTTAAATTAAAAATTAATTTCAAAATTAGTAATAATTGGGTAATTAAGAATTCTTGGAAACGAGCTTTGCTTTTATATTCCTGATATTTTATTTCGTTATATATTAAAAACCAGCGAATATCGAGCGACATGAGAATCGTCCTATCGCCTTGATCACTTCTGATAGCAAACTTTGATTTATTAAAATTATTTATTAATAAATTTAGTTACTTTAGGTAATACGAATTATTTATAGCAATATGCCGTTTTATATATTGGAATTATAGAAATAGAAAGTAATTATTAGGAGTTGAATAGTATATATTAATTAATTAAATCAAATGCTTAAAATTTTTCTTGCACAAAACAAATTCTATTTATATTTATTTTATATTCATTTTATGTTTCCTAAAACTTACATTGTCGAGGCAGAAATATTGAATGTACACTGATTTAAATTACAAGGGTACTTTAATAATGTACCAAGAGGTACTTGCGTGTATTTTGATCAGCGGTATTAAATGGTGAAGAAATGATTTATCAATGCAAATAAGTATTTAATAAGATGGTTTTGGCACTTGCCTACATAAAACAATAGTTTTCAGTTAATGTTATTGAATTACTCAGTGTATGTAGAGGCTAATCATGAAACGTCTCAAAATTATATTTTCGGAATCTGCTGCTGTTTTGTTTTTTTATTGAAGGAGTCTATCAATATCGATCTTACTTTGAATGATTTAAAAGTGGTGATTTTGATGTCAATTGCAAAGAATAGCCTAGAGGATCAAAAAAGTTTGTCATGGCAAGAACAGTTAATTGATCAACTAGGTCCAGATTTTTAAGAGAAAGATAGGGGGGTGAGTCCAGGAAAACCATTCATATCGATACCGAAGCCGAATATTCAAGTCTTGCATATTATGAACTAACAAATAAAATCAAACTGTTATTGCAGATATCTACCGACGTTAATTGAATAAATTGAACTACGTATTGTTGCAAAAAGGCCAGCAATAGTAACAGACGCACAATCATCCTCTCAAACAGGATATACTGTTGTGGATCGCGAAGTTATATCGGACCCAGGGTACTCAGCAGGCTAATGCCTTCTGATTATCAATACATCGCCATGTTGTCAGAACGACGGAAAAAGTTATATAAAATGATGGAAAATATTTTGATTAACATTTTATCAAATTTTCTCAATAAGTGACTTTTTAACATATAATACATGCCAGCACTTAATATTAATTTAAAAAAGTCTCAAAGATCAGTTATTTTACAGCAAACATAATATATTGCGTTAAATTGTTGATTTCAAAGCAAAAACGTAAATAATTGAATAGCCGCCCAATAAAATCAGTTCGCCCAAGAAATTCTTCAATAAAACTTTTCATTCAATTCACTCAATTTATACCAATTTTTTTTATTTGCTAGTATTGATCAAGAGAAAATTGAGAAGTGAAAAAACACATTTCTTAAAGCATATATAATCCGTGTCAATTTTAAATGAAGTAGTTTTAAAATAGATAAAACAAGAATAAAATATATATATTATTTGAATGACAAATTTAAAACTATAGATGACTTGATGTAAGCAAAATAAGGCACTGATAAAACTGCACGAACTTCATAGTCAATCCATTAAGCGTTATTCTAGACAATTTGATATATTGCGAATAGTGATAACAGAAGAAATAACAACTTACCGTTCGTAGATCTTAATGTGGGAACAGAATAGCGCGCTGTAATAGTAGCAACTTTTTTACATTTCTCGTGCTCTAAATAGTAATCGAATATGGTTCCAAGAGTCAGCATACATAACATTCCAGCAGTGACGACGCTAAAATTAAAACAATACGTGCCTTTCTTTCCAAATAACTTTCATCTTTTGAGTTAACTTACCACAAGATGATGAAGGTTGGGTCCTGTCCCATGCTGTATCTATTGTGCCTCGAGCGGACTTTAAGAACATCAACAGAGATATCGGTAGAAGCTGATGAGGTGTGTTCTAGAATCGTCTTTACGTCATCATTCGTACAAGCAAATGGTAAACATAACCCGAGATGCATAATTTTTTCCTATAAAATCAAATAATAATGTTTAATATCAAAATATGTTTTCACGTGTTAAAATATAAAGTTGCCTTCAATAAGTTAGGTGCTAATTTTGATTAGCCATATCTGTTGGTAAAAATGAGATGTACCATTGTATTGGGTAGATAGTTTGTTGGTTTTGACCTTTCTATATATAAAATAACAGTTTTAATTAAAAAAAGTCAAACATTCCAACGCTATGCATGGAACGCTTAAGACGGTTTTTTCGGCATTCATTGTCTTTATTCTTTGATTTAGAGAAATCTGCTGCCGATGCTAATCAAACGCTTTCAGAAACCTATGGTGATGCTGCTTCATGATGCAATTGTCAGTTTAGCTTGCGCTGATTTAAAACTGGCGATTTGATTAAAAACTTGATAAAGACTTAGCCGACAAAATCCAGCTCAGATAAAGTCCCTTGTGTGTAAATGTGGTAGAATTAAATGCCGATAAACCATGTCGAAGGCTTTATTTATATTCGAAATGTTTTCAATCTCCGAAGCCTTGAGTTATGTAGAATCCAAAACCACTAAGGATCGACAGTGGATCGATCTAGTATGAATCCGTATTGGTAGGGGGATATACAGTTTTTTTTGAGAATGGAGTCCATGTAAGTCTTGTAACTATCATTCATTCCAGGATTTTGGATATTCAGATCATCAGTTAAGGGTGTAACTGAATGCTGTACAACGGGGTCAACGGTGTACTGCGTTAGGTTCTTGGAATGGGACCAAATTCTGTTGTGAATTATAAGAAATTTTAGGAGGATCATATATTACGAAAATGGGAAGGTAATCAGACCAGGGAGATTTTGGAAGATTCTTGAAGGGGATGTATTGGAGTTCGAGGAACAATGATTGGAAAATGATGACTATCATATGTCCCCTCAGTGATGGTTCATAGAAGGTTAGAGAGAAAGGAGGGAGTGCAGTAAGTGAGGCAGGTGTTGGAACGGCAACTTGATGAGGAACATATCAGTAGGAACATCTGAGATTAGAAGTTATAGTCTTGAGGATGTTGTTTATTAGGGTGTCTCTGGGGTTTATTTAAGAGGAACTCTATGTAGGTTGGTGAGTATTAAAATCATCGACTAAACTATAATTTCTTGCTGATTAGAAAATTAGTTTATTTAGTTTTCTTCGATAAAACGATAGGAGGGAAGAAGTAAGGTAAAGTAAATAGTTTCTGGAAGAAGGATTTGCTGCTAAGTATTCAAGGTTAGTGTTTAGTTGTCTGGAATCTAAAGATTAGTGTATGGCAATGGTTACGCTGCTTGAAGCTTGTCGGGCATCTATTCTGCCTTTGTTAATGTGTGGCTGATTTTTTATGATTATAGGGCCATCGTGTCTTGCACTAAGTCCATTTGTTGATGAGAAATTCAGCATTAGTTTAGGAAAATAACAGATATCCATGATTTCATTCGATGATTCCGAGTCTAATGTGATTTTCTCCTTAGACTCGGGGGTTTATCGAAGGCTTACTGTTTATTTGATTTTTGGAAGTTTTGAGGAGGAGTGATGGTAGGCTTCGGGTGAGAATAGAGAAATGAGAGTTGCTTTACTGGGAAAAGGTCTTTAACAGGAAGGCCGTGGAGAGTATAAATGAGGAAGTGGGTGATGGTGTTAAGAGATTTTGCGGGGAAGAGGATTGGGGTTAGTCTTAACTATCCCCTATTAGGATAGTTAAGATGGAATTTTCGAGTCAGATAATTATGTAGATATAGTTAACTCAACATCGAGCGGCACAGGAGGTGGTCTTTTAGTTTCGCCATAGAATGTGTAGTATGAAAGATGGAACTTTGGAAGTAAATTATAAGGTTTTCTCATGGGCCCTCGCATTTATCTTATCTTCAGCTCCAGTAGTGGAGTATATTCCTTTGCAGTTTATACAGTCAGGTGACAGAGTGTAAGCGTTGTCATGATTGTTATTGTCATGTCACAGAAGGGACCGATTGATTTATCGTATCTTTCAGACATTATCGGTCAAACTGCTAGCAGTTAAAACATCTAAAAGGGTTAGAATTGTGTGTTCCTTTCTTCTCAAGGAAATGTAGTCTGTCTTAATATTAGATGATAGAGAAGATTATCTAAATGTGAGTATAATACTTGGAATATTAGTAATTTCGTCATTCTTTTTGGGGCTAATTCTTACCAAGTTGTTCCATTGGTTTGAGATTATTTAGTATTTCGTCAAGATCACAGTTTAACAGATCTGTACTTGTAATCACACCCTTTCAGATTAGGGTTTAGCGAAACAACAACGTGGAATCAATGATTTCTGCTTACTGTTTGTTTGCAACTGACTTAGTCGTGATCAATATGTTAATTATAACTCCGAATCATCTGAATAATTATAATCTCCGAATAACAAAGAAATCTAATTCACAATTTCTTATTTGTTTATCTATAGATCTGATCATAGTCCTTTTTTTTTGATACTGAGGGGGTAGGAAAATCAATAAATAAGTGTAATATATTCCTAATGGTTCCACGAGTATGAAAAAAGAGGCGATTAATCACAGCAGTGTTTCTTACTGTGGAAACTATAATTATAGTAGAAGGCCGGGAGAAACTCTACAAACCCCTTTAGAAGCAAGTGATGACCTACTTTTAACAGTCGGCCCTTGCCACAGATCGCTCAATGGCTTGGCTTGAGAACGGAGAAGCTAAAACGGTAGGGGATATATAGTAATTTCGCTAAAAGATATTTCCTTTGTCAGAACAAGAGAAACCAATTAGTTTCATAAATAGTTTTACTTGACAACACGAATATCTAAAAATAATTTATTGATGTGCTAAAATAATATATCGTTATCTAGTCAGCTAACTATAAAAAACTGTTTTGTATACTTTTGTAGTTATGCTGAATATTTTAAATTAATAATAATGTTCCTGAAAATTTGCCTCGAGACCAAAGAAGGCATCTCAATAGTCTTACCTAGTAATAAATATTTATATAACATATATTTACAATAGCTAAAAATTAAAAAAGGATTATAATCGAATAAATTAACCTTTAGCTCATCTTAAAAGTATTGTTCCTTATGTTAATAGCCATCTGGCACCGCCTAAACGTTTTACGAAGTCATACAATATTCTTATTGATTATAAGGTGTGATTGATGATTTATCAAATAGAAAGAATTTTAATACCTGGTTTTAATAATGATATTTAAATGGTGACTATAGAATAATTCAATCATCATGGTATTAACTTTTGTTCCAAAAATATTTTTGCTGTTATTCATGAAAGTGGCTTTTAATAATAACTGTTTAAATATATAAGTTAATGTTGTTTACAAAGATGTTTTAAAAGATCAGAAAATATAAGTTTAAATGACCTTGAACTAAAGTTATGGTGGTGGACTGGAAAGACTGCGGTTTCACAGGGCTATTTTGAGATGGACATCGAGAGAATTTTACTAAATTTTAGATTAGAAGATGAAAGGAATGTTAATATACTGCAATTTGGAAGTCAATGGTTCCGATATAAGTATTAATAAAATATATATCTGACAAGTTTTTCATGTTGTGAGCCCTTTAGCTTTTTTAAGTGTTTATAGAAACCTTTCTTTTATTATATCGTGTTGGATAAAACATTGATACAAAATTTTATAGTGTATTATATATGCCATATATTAAAGGCTTTGACAAATTAATAATTATCAATAACCAATGGTGTTATTTTTGTCTTTTTCTATCATTAATTTTAATTTAGATTCATAGTACCTCTGCTAAAAAGTTAACGTTGATGTGTAGTCTCATGGCGTAGAAAGCAACTTGGGTAAAACATTGATACAAAATTTTATAGTGTATAATATATGCTATACATTAAAGGCTTTGAAAAATTAATAATTATCAACAGGCAATGGTGTTATTTCTGTCTTATTCTATTATTAATTTTAATTCAGATTCATAGTACCTCTGCTAAAAAGCTATTGTTGATGTGTAGTCTCATGGTGTAGAAAGCAACTGAAAATGGCGGTGCAGATGTATAAACCACAGGTCCCTGTTTGTATCCAAGAGCTTCACTAGGGCTTGATGGTTGCAGTTTGTTTAAAGAAGCTGTCCGAATCACCCGTGATCGATTCTAAAATTAATAATTAAAACATTATATCAAATATTATTAAAATGTAAAGGAACGTTAGTTAATATATATTTTCATTATTGATTATCGATTTGCGTTATCGAGCGTCTATTGTATTAAATAAATATTATATATGAAACAACAATAAATCATTAAATTAATTATGAATTACTCTAAGTAAAATTGTCGATTAATTAATTCTAATCGCATGAATCTTAATGAATTAATTAATTGAGCAACTTGATGTTAGCTGACATTATATAAGTTTACATTTTTGGCAAATAGAGTAAGTCAAGAATAAAGGAAATACTATATTTTCCTGTAATTCTTTGTTTTTATTTATGGGATGGGAAAAAAATAAAATTAGTTATTAATTTAGTCGAAAATATTATTCTGACCTGACATTATTCTCGTTAGTTGGCGATAAAAGGAGTTTTATATAATAGCAACATGATATATTAGCAATAAAGGAATTGTTCAGTGTCTATCTTAAGGGTAGATTAAATTGGAAACATAATGTTCGAAAAGAGCAGAGTCCGAAGATACACCTAACTTGACCTAAAATAAAAGAGATAGGTTTATGAGTCTTTTATAAAACGTATTTGGACTTATGGGATTGTATTAAAATATCAAATCAATTAGTAATCCAACGGTGCCAACACAAATTTTTAATTCATTACCAATACTTATTGCTACGTAACCAACAGAACAAACAAGATCGCAACAGAGAGTTACAAGATGACATCGAAACCCCAGCCTTATTTAATCTCTTTATTTCAGATATGCCGAGAAAAGAGCATATTGACGTCGCCTTTTACGCTGACGACACTGCTTTCTTCACGGCCGCCAGGTTCGAAGTTACAATTCATGAGCGTTTACAGAAGCAGCTCGATCATGCGGTCAAGTGGTTCAAATTCTGGAGGTTGCAAATCAACCCCCTGAAAACCCAGGCCATCATTTTCCACAAGAAGCGTTACGCACTGCGCGTCTCGCAACTTAAGATCGGCACCGCAATAATTCCATGGCTGGATAACGTCACGTACCTAGGTCTTCACTTCGACCGGCGGTTCGGTTGGCATTCCCAAATCCAGAAAGCAATCCAAAAAGGTTCGGGGATAGCAAACCTGCTATCTCCTCTGATCTGCCCTTCTAGCAGGCTTCCCATCTCCATCAAATGCTTATTTTACAAGATGTTAATTCGGTCCGTACTCCTCTACGGATCTAATGTCTACTTCAAGTTTGTTACACCCAACCAGGTCAAACGGCTTCAAGTTTTCCAAAATAAGCTCCTCAGGAGAATATTAAACGCTCCATGGTTTGTCAGAAATAATCAAATCCATAGGGAAACTGACACTCCAGAAATCAAGCACTTCATATCTCAATCATTCCACAAACAACAACTCAGCTCAAGTTCTTCTGAAAACGCGCTTGTTCGCGAGCTGGTCGACATGCTGGGAGCTTAGCACCGCGTCACCGCTAAGCTCTCCCCCTTTTCCAGGCTGAAACGACCTCATCCGTCGCTACAGTCATAACTTTTGCCCCCATACAACAGTACCCAGTTGTGTGTTAACTCAGGTTCGCGAATCAATAGAATCGCCGGGCTCTCGTGCCCAATAACGGCTGCCCGATCAGCGGGTGCCATATCCCCAAATTTAATGCAGTAGCAGTAGTGATCCACAGGGGTCAACTGTGAGGCGGTTTCGGTTTAGTGTACTGGTAAGCCCAGAGGCAGTCCCACATAACCCGGTCCAACTTGTCACTCCAGGGCAAGTCTCCGCGACCAGGTATGCGTCATGCATTCCACCGCCTGGTTTTTAGGCCAGAACAAAAAAAAAAAAAAAAAAAAAAAAAAAGATGACATCGAAATCAAATTGTCCATATTTCATCTTAAAACATTATATGAGGCTACTAAACCACAATAACGTAGAAGTAATACAACTACTAGGCAACACGCAGAAAATTGGAAGACTAAAGAGAACCACATGCTTGTATAGTTTAATCTTAACTTTAGCTTTTTTAAATACTCTTAGTGGTTTCACAATCTGCCCAGAGGGTTATAAATGTTTGTTATGTTTATATTATATTTTATAATATAAACCAACCCTATAAACCAATACATTTAGTAGGGCTTAAGTCCCGTTAGGCTTCAGAATAGGCTTCAGATTCGGCGATCACTTCTTCATTCGACGAAAACTTCTTCACAGCGAGCATTCTTTTGAGATCGGAAAACAGGAAATAGTCTCTGGGGGCCATAGCTGGAGAATACGGTGGATGAGGATACAATTGGAAGCCCAATTCATGGACCTGTGACACGGTGCATTGTCTTGGTGAAGCAGCACTTTTTGTTGTTCAAATGCGGCTGTTTTTCGGCGATTTTGTCCTTCAAACGATCCAATAACGCTATGTAGTAGTCGCTGTTGATGGTCCTTCCTTTTTGAAGGTAGTCAATGAAAATTATTCCATGCGCATTCCAAAATACAGACCCGATAATCTTGCCAGCCCACTGTTGCGTTTTTCCACGCTTTGGAGCGAGTTCATCGTGTGCAGTCCACTCAGATGACTGTCGAGTGAACTTGATGACTGGAGAATGAAATGATGGAGCCATGTTTCATCCATTGTCACATATCGACGCAAAAGCTCGGGTTTATTACGCTCTATTATCTTCAGGCACTGCTCCGAATCATTAATTCGTTGTTATTTTTGGTCAAAAATGAGCTCACTTTACACAGAGCTTTCTCATACTCAAATATTCGTGAATGATATGATGTACACGTTCAGTTAAAATCTTTAGAGTGCCTGCTATTTCATTCAGTTTCAATTTACGGTCATTCAAAATCATTTTGTGGATTTTTTAAATGTTTTCGTCGGTAACAACTTCTTTTGGGCGTCCACTGCGTTCGTTCTTTTCCGAATCGTCTTCGGTGCGCATTTCACCACGTCTAAATTTAGCTCGGTATATTCTTGATGGTTGATTTTCCTGGGGCAGTGTCCGGAGCATCAAGCCAAAAGCAAAATTTAAGCAAAAACTATGCTTAAACTGTATTTTTTCTCTTCAAAAAGCAATATTTTATCAATACGCAAAATTCCTTTTTATCCACTTTTCTCACAATAACAAAAGTTGCTTCATTCAAAATGCTATAATTCACAAACTAATGATCCGACAGCTGTCAAATTTATACACGCATCCCTTGAGGGTTAGAGCTAACTAAAAAACATATGCAATTAATTGTAGTAGCGTCATCTATGTGTCAAGCCGGGAACTTTTCAATTGACCTGTTACTTTTCAAAGGTCTAAGATATGTCTAGGAACGCAGCTGATCAATATCTTTTAGCGTTTAAGTCTATATTTATTTTGTTAACAAGTCTATGCACTTGTTCAATTGTTTCATGTTTATTGCGAAACCTAAATTGGTTTTCTGGAATGATCTTTCTTTTTTCTATTATACAAGTGAGCCTCTTTATTATCGGTAATAAACTTATAGGGTTTAAGACATTTTTAAAATATTGTGTGAAGCTGTCGGCCTTTTCTTTATTGCTTTTAGCCCAATTATTTTCATCTATTTTAGTAGAAGGGTTATGATGCCGGCGCCTTTTGAGTTTTCATGTTGCCTTCCACAATGACTAATCTGTAGTGTCAGTTGGTATCAGATTTTCTAAGTATTCCTGAATGACTTGGTTTTGTTCATTTTGAATAAACTTTTTCAGCTTTTTTATTCTTTTCGTAATTTTCTTTTTTTTGCAATTTTTTCCGGAATTGTACTTGATGTGTGTATGTTTTTTTGGAAATGTTTAATTTTTAGAAGTAGCGAAATATGCTGCTTGCTGTATATTTTTTGTAGTATTTATTGCCGCTGTTTCTATATTAATTTCAGTTTATAATGGTAAGTTTGAAGAGATGGCTCGGTTTAATTTTTCTCTCAATAGCGGCCAGTTAGTTATATTATCTTTGAAGATAATTTTTGAAGAAACTGTTATTATTAATGGTGAACGATCAGAAGGCAAATCGAAACACGATTCTGCCCGACCCTTTTTTAAATCAATATTTTTTGTGATACAGAAGTATGTAGTATCGGGATTTCTATTTCTGTCTGATGGCCATTATGTTATTTCTCCACTAGAGATATGTTGTAACTTATTTGTTTTCATCGCTTTCAGCAGCTCCCTACCTTTTGAGGTAACTATCCTTGATCCCCACTAACTTTATCTTAAATAGTCTATATTAATTTTAATTTGGGAAAAACATGTTGCAGAAAAACCTTTTATATTTTCATTACAACAAAGATTGAATAATTATAGTCTGTTTTTAAATGAAAAGAGATAGATGAGGAATTTCTCTGAGAAAATTGTTAAAATGCGTTCTTTTATCGTGTTAAAAAAATCATAAAATGGGTTTTTATGATCGTTTAGATATTATATGAATATTTGTAAAGTATCCAATATGTACATGTACGCTAAATAGTGACTCTAATCAAATTTATGATTTCTTATAGACAACAAGTTCAAGTTTTACAGTGATATTTGACATTTTAAATGGAATATATTGGGACTTTATGCAGAAATCGGGTGAAAATAAAATCACAGCTAAATGTTAGTGACAATAATAATCGTTTGAATTAATATGTGCAGATAAGGTACCGTTCAAAGTAATCACAAACCCAAAAATTACGGCATCCTTATTTAGAACACATGGTTATTACAGATGGACTTGGATTGAAAAGCATTGAAAGTCAAGAACACACGGCCCTAGTGATTTGCATGAACATTTGCAATAAATTTGTTGGTCCAATAGGTATCGCGATTAATATTAATTTATTGAATATTTTATAAAAAATATTTTAATTCAACCACTGTTTTTTCCCGGCTTTCTAATATATGAAGCATTTTAAGTTGCACCAATTAGATAATGTTTGTGATTTCAATTGTAAACAGTGTAAAATCCGACCATTCTAGTCATGCTAGTAACGCAGCTGGATAAGACTAGATGTCCTCTGGAACGGTCTCTAAGTTGGTCACTGACCAACCCTTAGGCTTATAGCCGAGGATCGTCGTTTTTTAATGTGGAGATTTTAAAATATAATGTAAACAAATAGTAACTATTCTGACTAGTAGTAGTACAAATAAAAATATTAAGAATTGACTTGGTGTCAATAAGAATATTAGAAACGTGGAGCAAAATGAATTATGGGATACAAAAAGAGCTAGTAGTATTTCAAAAAATAATAGAGCATAGAATTAAATGACAAAACAGTAGCAGACATGTTCAGGCATGATTTATTGAAGATATGACAAGGGACTGAGGAAATGACGAAAAAGGTCAAAGTCAGGAAATGGCTTGATGTTATATTTAATTTAATTTTTTTTAATTTAATTATTTGTTATATTATTACTGGTTGTTGCTAACCTACAGTTTGTCTTTACAATAGCTTAAGTCTAGATATATAAGTTATAAAATGGGAAACGATTTTAAACACAGAAAACTGTGTACATACGGCTGAGGGTAAAAATAGGTAAAAATGATCCCGATGTCCATTTGTAGATATCTTACTCATAACACCTTTCTTAACAGATGGCCTCTCGTATTATTAAGTCCCCCTCGTAAAATATTATATCACCTCGCCTCTAAAGAAAAGACCAAAAGGATGGACGTGGTCATTGTCCCATCTGGACAGTTTATAGTTCTAATAAAATTATGTTTGAGTGTCTATATGTTGGAAAATAGCACTGGTTCTAGTCAAATTTCCATGGTGTCCCTTTATGCAATCGTTCTTTGAAGTTGTGGTAGCCGTTCACCCAGAGTTGTAAGCTTCTATCTAAATTCCAGTAGACTATTCATAGCAGCATAATTCATAGCAGTTCGCCTTTAGTGGCCTTTTACCTTGATCTATGATGCATGTGCCGGAAATTCAAAAGTATAATCAAAAGCAATTGTATAATATATGATATAAGATGGCCCAATGATCTTAACTTAATCTCTAAACTAATAATTTTTATATTTTAACACCGCTGCTTTTCTATTAAATTCACTATGCTACACAACATGTCCTGCTTTGGTGTTATCCGAGAATTGCAATGGTTCGATATTAACATGAGAATAGAGTCTCTTCTCATTTCTCACTGCGATTCTCTTAAATTCCTGAGTAACAGTTGGTATCTGAAGGTCCCGGTGTAAGTAATCAGTACTATAGTATCTGGGTGCATTTAGTATACTTCTTAGGATTTTATTCTGGAAAAATTGTTTTATATTTAAATTGCTTTTCGCTTTACTTCTCCATAATATAATTACGTAGGTCCATATACCATTCTAGTACATGGGCTTAGAAGCCCCGGGCCTGAAGTTTTATGGCGCTAGTTTTATTGTATTGCCTTTTGAGTTGGTACTAACCTTCGAAGGAACGCTGTTAAATATAATGATATTCTACTTATAAGTTTGTAAATTATTGTGCTAATGAGTGACACTACTTTTGTTATTTTCAAAAGAATGGATCAAAAACAATTTTGTGTTTTTATTTTACATTGCTTTCTGATGTGAAAAATGCCGTTCAAGCAAAGCAATGGCTTGGAAAGTTTTATAAGGACTCCACTACTGACTTCAAACGTAGTCGTTGAGACACCTATAATGATAATGAAGGTCCAAGTGAGGTGTTAACAAAAGAAAACATTTAAAAAAATCCACAAAATAGTTTTGAATGATGAAAAGATATTAAAAGAATGTGTTGGTTTAATATTGCATGAGCTTTTGATTATAAAAAAGCTCTGTTCAAATGGGGTGCCGTGTTTGACCAAAACAGGAACGTGTTGATGATTCTGAGCAGTGTTTGGTCATATTTAAACGTAAAAAACCGAAATTTGGTGACACATTTGGATATGAAAACCGGTGACAGGCCTATTTTTAGGCAAAAGTTAAATCATTCTACAAAAGTGGCATTCAAATGTTAGATCGGCTCTAGAATGATTGTGTGGCTCTTGATGGCGATTACGCTGATAAATAAAGCCAACTTTAAACAGAAAAAACCCGCGTTTTCTTTGTTAAGCCCGGAAGTTTTTAGCCCATGTGTTATGTACTGATAATTGTAATTTTTTCTAATCAACTAATATATTTTCTTATATTCTAACTCCAGTTATTTTCTTTTCTGTTCCTTTCAGTGAACTTTTGCTTCAAGAGTCATTCTGAGAACTTAGCATTATTGCTATATGGAGTGATGATAATGATTATTTATTGTTATTAGTATTAGTGATGTCTGACTATAGATGAACTGCACATGCGGAAATTTACTTTTAATATTTGTTTTACAGATTTGGGTCCAACTATTTATATTGTCACTTGCGTGTCGTAATTTTCGGTTTGCTTCTTCGCTATTGTATTAGAAATATTTCAAAATAGCAGCACGTATAATAAAAAATAATAATAGATGTTCCATGATAATAAAATAGTAAATATACGATAACATTGCATTATTTCTTAATTCTTCGGTTAACAATACTGCAAATAATCGACTTGCCGTGAATAGAAACGCAATAGTTAACCTATAATGCTTTTAAAACGGTGCTTAATTTTGCGAAATGCCGAGTAGAGAGTTTCGGTTTTCTTCATTTTTTATGGTTGAATTTTATCCTAACACCGCAAAATTGAGTTCGTTTGTTAAAGTGTTGTTTGTTAATCTCAACCGAGTAAAATAAACTCTCAATTAATACATGTTTGAAAAATCCCCGATCGAACATATTAGTAACATCTTTTCGAATAAAAATTCAAACTTTGGAGACGCTTGTTAAAATTGCATGATATTTCAATCATTAATAATTTATTTTTTAGGTACGGATTTTAAAGACTCCATTGTTAATATATTAATCCTAACGAAAAGGTATTGACGTTATGATTAAATATTATATTTCATTAAAAATTAACACATAAATATAATATTGCTTTGCTTCAGGAAAATCAGTTGAAACGTTTACTTTTACACATATTTTGAAAATCATAAAATAGTTTTTAAATAGTTTGATATTGAGTTGTCGGAGATGATAGAGACATCAAAGGAATTTGTTAGTTCATTTAGTTGCAAGAACATTATAATCATATGAATGGACTTCGAGCCAACAACAATTCAAAATGTATTTTAGTCCCATTTTGATTTGTTTAAAGCTAAACAGGAATTGGTAGGTCACCATGAAGTACATTGGAATTGAAACTAATCATTTAACTGTACGAAGAGTATCTCAAAGAAAAGATAAACCTAAAAAGGTTATGGCCTCATTCTTTTAGAATATATATGGTTAATCATCGATTACCTTGAAAAGTCAAGAATTTTTAGTAAATTATGCAACGATATAGTGAATCAACTAAATGTTGAAATATAGGAAAAACAATATTGTAAATATATCTTTTTTCTCAAGACAATGTCACATGTTTAGATGCTACATATTTCACGACACGTTTATTATGAAAGCAAAATACATTGACGTATAAAAAATCTGAAGAAATAAGAGATTAAATAAAAGATGTTGGCTAAATTATTTTCCTCTACAAAATAATTATATTGTTTAAATGTACTGTTATTCTAGAATCAATTGATTATTTCAATTGTGTCTTTATTTATTACTTACACATATTGCAGCATTGAAAAAATACCTCATTAAAAATTCAATTAAAATTGAAGTGTTAAATTACCTGTGAGTTAATGACGATCGTCTTTGATTTCGGCTCAATATGTTCGCAGAGACTTTGAGAGCCCAACCAAAACTGATTGCCCCAAAACCATCCTGTTGAATATTTTCCACTGGCATCATCCACTATAACAACAAGTAAATAATTAATCACTATTTTCAACACTTTTAACGTTAAAACACTCAATGAATAGTTAATAAAATCTGAAAAAAATCACGTTAGTTAATAAGTACTTAAAGTCGTTATTTAGTATTTTGTGTGCTTATTTCATCTCATCTCATTTAAAATATATTTGCTATCATTAGTTTGCTTTTAATGCAGTTTTACATAAATATTTTATAATGCATATTTCTAAAATTAAAATGAATTCCACCATTCTACCATTCTCTCTGAACTTATGCTGCACATATCTTAGTATTTTCATGCATTATAATTATTGTATATGACTTGTAATAATGTTAAAAGGGAGATCATATAAAGTTTTAGATTTGGAAGCGTTCCGTTCTTAACTGAAATATTTTAGTTGAGTTAGTTTCTAAGCCAAGACAGTAATTTTATTCGATTTACAGAAACTCTAACAGCTAACTGAGTTGGCGTAGAATAGTTTAAAGTGATATTAATCTCAACATTTATCTCTCAGCAGTGATTTTATTAATTTGTGCAACACCTCACTTATTCAGTTAAATAATAGTTTGTTTGGCTTTTTTAATTGTATTATTAATGTATAGATAATACCAAATTTCAATATGACTAATAATACTAAATGTATTATTAGTCATATTCTAATATATATTAATAACTAAAAATGCTAAATGTATTATTAGTTATATTCTATAAACCACCTGGGTAATAAAAAAATAAAGAAAAATAAATATTAAGAAAGGGAATAAAATAGGATATTATTTTTAAATTAAATGTTTAATTAATTTATTCAAGACTACAAATATTACTTGAAAACAAGAACACCAGCCAAACCAATAGCTTAAATAGATTTGGACAAGTTACGTACAAATTATTTAATAAGATTGTTGATTATAAAGTTTAAATTAAATGATATTTATATAACTTTTTTTTTAAATATATTTTAAAGTCTCCTTTTACCAACTAGGGGTTTATCTGGACTGGACCTACAGTTTAACGTGGGCTCCGAACCACGGTACTCAACATTATGCCTACCGACTGGCGAATAACCAACTTTAGAAATGATCCCAGAAGACATCCGATCTTACCCAGCCTGGT
This sequence comes from Rhynchophorus ferrugineus, assembly GCF_030347505.1. NCBI lineage: Eukaryota > Metazoa > Arthropoda > Insecta > Coleoptera > Curculionidae > Rhynchophorus > Rhynchophorus ferrugineus. The sequence goes on along the minus strand of NW_027472581.1, from coordinate 51,677,158 downwards.
TACAGGGGTGACTGGGTCATTTCCTTGTCGGATTTTACACTCTTGTCTAGGACAATCACAAATTTTAAACAATCACGAACATAACATTTACGATCATGCCCCAGCAGGATTCGAACCCGCGGCTATCGCAACAGTAGAAGGACCAGTCTTATTCATCTATATAACTAAAAAGCAAATTAATAAAACGCAGTTGTTTTATTACATAATAAAGGTGCCAATGGCATTTACAGCATTGGCCTGAAATGGTGTATTAACTGTTATTAAAAAAACGGCTAAATAATAAAACGGTTTTATTTCATCTCAATATCATTCAAAATCAAGAAAATCCTTCATTCGTTTCGTTGACCATGACTGCCATTATTTATTTACGACAAGAATCCATCTCGCGGATTAGGTCGTCTTCCAACCTTCCGTTTCGGACGCGTATCGCAACGAATGATGTAACGAAGGCTACGTAACTTTGTCGAGAGACAGAATCCGATGACGTTGAATGAGAAAGCGAAATGAAGACAGAAAATGCTTTCATTTTCGAAACCCACTAACCTGCTTATGATTGCTCGTACATAACGGATGATTTTACTGAATTGTGAACAAATCGACAATGACGACGTTGGAATGACTTAAAAGAAATAATGCCACGTTTAGCAAACGAAAGTAGTTTATTCATAAGAAAAAATTGTCAGAGTTGATAATTGTTTTACATGTATATTAAAAAAATTATCTTATATATTTATATAGACCCCCATTCTAGATATTTTTCTATTCCTTTTTTCATAAACATAATTAATGAAGTGAATAATTAATTACATGCTTAATCAATCGTAATAGTGCTTAATTAAACAATTATTACAATAAGTTATTAAAACGTATTATTTGGTTGTTTAAGTGATTTACTATTTGTTGACTGATATATTAATTGTATATTGATTAAGTAAGAGAATTGAATGCTATGGGGAAATGACTAACATTTCAAGATCCTCCTGAATAATGATAAATTTTAAGTAAAATTCTACTGCAACATTTTATTGTAGTTATCTTTTTTCTTTTAATTTTTTTTATAGTAAACAAAATATAAATTATTTTGATAATTTTCAAGTATTAAAATATCGTGTATTTTAATGATGGACACTCGATAGCATCTCGGCATGGTTATTTAGAATTTTTGGTCTTGCCATTGATGTTTAACAAATATTATTTAAATAAATTTCTAAGTAGTACAGTGTATTTTAAACATTTCGCGGCGAAAATATATGCTAATATCCTTGCTATTAATACACTACGTGCGGTCAGTCTGATTGCTATAGCATACAAAAGTAATATTACAAATAAGGTTTTACAAAAAATTATAAAATTCTTTAAAAATTAATTGAAAAAAAAAGATTTTCATGAAAATTTTATTGTTCATGCTATATTTTAAGTAAATAGTTATAAATAAAATCATATTTGAATAATGATGGGATATGATTTTTACATTATAGAACAGTTATGGAATCACACTAAAAATACAAATTAGATTTGTGCCATGTATTTCATGCAAAGTTTCGTCAAGATTAACCCATGACTTTTCATAATTTAGATTCTTAACTTTCAAATAATATTTGAAATATTTAACACAGGTCTTTCGAGGAAATATTTCAATTTTTCGTCTTCAAACTTTTTTGGCGACCTGATTGTTCCTTATCTTGCGAATTAATATTTCCAAATATGTATTCTTTTTCTTTGTATTACAACCATATATTTTTTCTCTATTTCTATGTATTATAACACTACAGTCCGCTAATTTTTAAAGTGAAACAATTGTAACTTATAATAAAACTAAGAGGAACAGCAATTGTGAATTGCAATTTTCATAATTGATATTGTTTATATTATTTCCGCTCTAGCTTGGAAACTCCCAATTTCATAATTTCTACGTATGATAGAAAGTTCTTATTCGCTCTGGTGATAGGTAATTTTTGTTTTATATAACGCCAAGTTATTTTTTGTCGAATTGTGCAATACAGGAATCTATAAACAAGCTTTGCTTTGCTGTGATATTTGTGTGATTGAAAATGTATGAATACATTTATCGCACATATGGATTGCGTTTTCTAAAAGTTTAATCGATAACATTGTCGTTATAGTGTTATGTATTAATAGATTTCAATGTACCAGGATATGATTTCTATTTAGTTTAACTAGCTTATTTGTAAAATAGCACTTTTATAAAAACTAGTATTTACATGTTTATATCAAATTAATTATTATTTAAATAATTATGTATATTAAAAAAGGTTAATATATAAGAAAATCAAAACACCCAAGAAGTTTATTGATTGTTTTGAAAAGTTGGGACAAAGCTGTATTCAGATAACCAACTATTTTTATATTGATACTAACAATGTCTTAAAATTTTATAGCAGAATTTCGTTACATATTGATATTTACATTTCATTTATTCTATTATTAAATGAAATTACCTGACAATCGAAACTGACTTGAGCCTTACGTCTATATACAAGGCGTTAACTTATTTAAGTTCTATTTGTTATTTCGAGTTCTACTTCCAGCTTAATTTTATTAAACATTTATTATATTATTCTTTAAAAACTCGTTTGAATACTTTAAAACATTGTATATTATTCTTGAACTCTGATGTAAATATTTTAAATAACGGTATATTAACCAGTAAATATAATCGTAATCTTTTATAGTTTTGATATATCTTAAGTAAAATACGAGAGTAATAAATCAGAGAAACAATTTTTTCGGAAAAAAATGGCATGTTCATTAATTTCGTAGATCAAGCTCTTTGTTTCTTTTTTTTATACTCGTGCTTCTTTGCAAACAGAAAATTATATATATAGATAGATAGTATGGCAAGTATTCAGATTCGAACACATGTACAATTGTTAATATTCATCCAAAATTCTCAAGCAATTTAATCAAATTCAAATCCATTCAGTTTTTACCTATTTTGATTTAGAAAATTCTTTTGCTTATTTTGCATAATTAGAATATGAATGCAGCAAACCAGGTCTTATTCAGTAATCTGAATAAGACCTCGAATATATCCAATCAATTAAAAAGATAAAAGTGTTATTTTAATGATTCATTTTGTCAATTATATTTCAAGCTTTTGGGAAAAAATCCTTGAGTTTGTTTATTTTTTAAGTTGGTGTCGATGATCTGTTTATTATGAACTATATATCAGTGTAGTTTTCGATTATATTAATATATACGTGGTATACTTTTATGTTTTTAAATGAACCATGCTCTTCGATATTTCTTTGATTTAGCATGAAATTCCATTCTGTTGAAAAAAAAATGTTATCTAATAAGGTTTTTTCCATACTTTAAGTTAGTGTTGACTTTCAATAGGATATTATTTGCGCTATTTTTATTATTACATCGATAATGTTACACTTTATGTAAAAGTCAAAACGCACCCTATTCACAGAACACTCTAGTGCGTTTCCAGCTATATCTAAACTAAATAAAGGACAGCGAGATGACGTAAATTATATGGATATATTTCCTACAGTACGATGCTTTTACTTCTCTAAGTATAGTAGTATCATAAAAGTAACAATCAGATCTTCCCTTTCTTAACCCTGGCCTGATAATTTAATCCTACCTTCCCTAACCTTGATATAAAGAAAATGTATGTTAGCGTGTTTATATGTGTGCGTAGGCAACATTTGCCTTTTACAGTTGGTTTAATTTTCATCTATATCACTACTACTTACTATACTAATTACTTATATTTTCTTCTGCTTTCAAAAAAAATATTTTGTAAAGAATTGTATTGTAAATAAGAGTTGACTTATTGAACATTTTAACATATTGGAAATAACAAGGAAGGAACTAACATCTTAAGTATTGAGATACAAGAACACTGTTTTTATTATTTTGTGATATTTTGCTTCACCGGCATCACAATATATAAGATAATTGCATGTATTTTGATCAGGGCTTTGTATTGATGGAAATGCGAAATCTAATATAAACAACTGCTAAATTAGATAGTTTTGAGAAATTTGTATATAGAATAATAATTTCCATTTAGAATTATTGAGTTATTCAGTCTATACAGACCATAGAATTTAATCATAGAACTTTCATAATTGCATTCAAAGATTTAAATGTGGTTGTTTTGTTGTGAATGACAAAGAACGGCCTAGAGGACCAAAAAAGTTCGAAAAGAATCTGCTACAATAATCCCAAATTCACAAGCTATGAGTTAGTCTGAAACAATCATCCACATCAACACCGAAGCGGAATATACATAGTTATGTCTTGCTAGGATCCGCAAGGTGTGGTGTATTAAGACAATGAACGAATGAAAATATACTGATTCAAAAAATATCACCAATAGCAAATAACAAACTCAAGATGATCCTCCTGATGACAGTGCACGGCCTCATGTTGCTAAATTTATAAAGGATATACTGTTGCAGATCGATGCAGCATGCCTTTTCTAGCCCACACTTTCAAATGATGAAGAAATGCGAAAAAGTTGTAGAAAATATTTTGACTATTATATATTATAGCAATATATTTCAAGAACTTTCTTTTTAAAGTAAAAAAAAATCATCAGAGCTCATACAAGCAGTTAATATAACCAAACGCTTTAAAACTTATGAACATTTACAAAAAAAAACCTTAGAGGCGAAAATTTATAATATGAAGGAAAATCTAGTTTGCTCTCTAGAAAACTCTTGTCTAAAATATATTCAATACTAGATGACCCGGTGAACTTCATATTACCGACATTTCACTTGCAAATTATCTCCGACAATAACATAACCACTTCGATTGTCGGTGAATCAAACCTCCTCGCATGCTCACCGGCTGGTGTTTTGTCAGGTTTCATGACTATGTTATGGCTGTCATATATAATCTGATCCAGTGATATATTAAAAATTTTTACTAAATCGCTGTTCTGGCGAAACTAAGTTTGTGGTTCTTGTACAATAGTTCTTTTCCCTCTTGAATTGTGAGCACAGCGCCTATCATTTTTCGTATCCAGATTATTTTAATGCCTTACAATGTTGACAAATCATTGGTATTTTCTAAACTTTAACTGATTTGTTGGTTCCATAAACTGTTTCCGGATAGCAGTTGAATGCTGCTGGTTCCTGGATTACAGGATCACTATATCTGTGTCAATTGTATCGTGCTAGATGTTGTATTTAAAGTGTACAAAATCCATGCCTTCCAAGCCTATTCTCTTCATTTTTCGTTATAGAATATAATTATGGCATATCAATTATAATTTTTTGTCTTTCGCTGGCCATCAGTGAGGTTGGTATTGTTAATAATAAAAGTGAAGAAGTTCTCAAACACTAAATTTGTGACTAAATATGAAAAAAGGTGCAATATAAGTATGTTTTACCATAAACAGTCACAACATATTTCAACTATTACTCGACGACCATTAGAATACAATTAGAAATTAATATTAACCCATAGTTATATCATATTTAACATATATGTCATTATTTGTCACTTTATTCCCACTTTATTGAATAGATATACGTCTCAAAAATACCTATATTTGTGTGAAATATAAATCGTGCTGAAGTATCGGTCAATTCCGAGAAATTATCTTTAATGTTTAATACTTATATTTTTTAACCGTGGCTTGATTCATATTCAAAAATTTTAGTCACAAAATAAATTTCGGTTTTTTTATCAATTAAGATGACCAGTTAAAATCACTTGGTCTTTTTATGATGTCGCTTCGGGTTTGGGAATTTTAACTTTTCGGATGACCCCGTGACAAAGGGATTGCAGTATTTAATTACCTACCACGAATGATACAGGGTAGGGCTTTAACCAGCTGAGCTTGAGTGTTGTAAGGTACCAAGGGATAACCTCACATTGAGCATATTCGTGAAGCTTTTAATGAACGTGAAGCCTGATTCGAGATAGATGTTCGCGTTCTTCTTAACCCATGGGGTATTCATTAACGCGCGGGCTTTTTTGAATCGGAACACTTGGAGGAACAAAAAGGCATATTGATTGGACGAGCCTTTTATAAGTGGTCGCTTCCTGGGGGATTGGGAATTTGTTTTTTCTGTAGTAGTAGTACTGTCTGAGTAGTGGGTATAGAAGGCTATATACGCCATTACCTTTGAAGATGGCATGCTGAATTTGTGATACATTTCCGATCGCATTCATAAATATTGGAAAACCAACAACAACGTCAATCTTTTATGATACTGACTTATATATATAAGAGAATATAAACCTCCCCTTGACTGTCATAAGTATTGCAAAACCTAAAATTAGCCAAAGTCCCAACCGTTATCGAGTTCTAACGAACAGCAATTCATTTTTCAATAGATTTATATAGATTTTTTTTACTAAACTCTTTTAACTCAAAGAAACGCTACGACATGATTCCAACACATAATAAATGTAATAAATATAATATTTAACAAATTTTAATTATAATTTAATATTCGCCATATATATAATTAATTCCTTTATACTTAAAAGAACTTTTAGTTGTCGCTAATTTGAGAAATGATGCTAGTAGGTGTTCAGAAAAACAAAATAAAGATTATAAGCATTCTTATTAACAGCGTGTCACTAATTTCATCTATATATAATTATTCGATGATATTATCTGATCAAAGTTTGATCTACGAACCGTGAAAAAGTGAGGAAACAGATAAATCATTTTGTCGAAATTCTCTGCTTTTTGCTCGGTATGTTTTCGCTTTCTAGTGCTGTCGCAAGAGCTTGGGGCAATATCAAGACAATCAGTTTTCGACTAGTACAAATGTTTCAGGCTTATTAACGCATTATCAATTCAACGGCTACGAGATATTTTAAACGTTCGAGCCACGCCAAACAAATCGGTTTAAGTTAAGGTTGTTTTGCACAAGTTGTCGTCAACATTTTGCAACATAGCGATCATCCAACTAAGGGTCTGGCCTTAGCCCGTGACAAATAAACGGGGTTATCGATGACCGACTGCAACTTTGTGCAATCGTTGTCAATGATGGACTTGGGTCAAGAATATTTCGAACATGAGTCAGGTCATGCATCCGTTTAAGACTTTCCATTTTTTAAATTAAATTCAACTAATAAAAACGAGCAATACCGATTTGGTTATTATTTCATTTCTATTATCTAATATCGATTTGTATAATGACATAGAGAGTTGTTATTGTTATATAATTGTGTTACTTAATATGTGGAATTTTTTGTGTTTAATAACATTTATTAGAACATAAGAATTAACATAAATAATATTCATTAGTATAGATTAGAATGATAATTACAAAATGAATGTGAATTAATTTTAAATGATTTACAAAAGATTTAACTTATGTCACATTGTATTAGATTCCCTTGTAAATGCGACGTTTTGGAATTCATCCATATTATTTTGCAAATGATAGCGTAAATAATGTAGCCTTTTTGCTTGTATTAGTTACTTTTATCATTTTAGCTTTTTACTAATAAATTAATCATTTACATCATTTCGTTAAAGTCTAAATAACAATTTTTTATATCATATTTATGATAATATATCTGATTTTGGACCAAATAAGTATTTTTCGATACCTTTAAGTTCACTATCTTCTATATTGTATTCGAGAGTAGGTGGAAATGAAGTGGACAGACTTAGAATGCAACGAAATTGTGCATATCAAACACAACAACAGCAAGAACGACATGAGAGATTCTGAGGTCTACGAGCAGCATTCCAATATAATCTGGAAAAAGATTCTGATTCCAAAAAATCAGTTACACTTGGGGAAATAAAAATCTGTTAAATATACTGGGATAACAGGCCAATTGAAAAGTCCCCGGCCTGACACATGGGTGGCGCTATTAGAATTAAATCCATTTGTTTTTTAGTTAGCCCTAACCCTCAAAAGATGCGTGTATAAAATTGATAGCTGTCGGATAATTGTTTATGAATTATAGCATTTTGAGTAAATCAACTTTTGTTATTGTGAGAAAAATGGATAAAAATTCGCCTGTTGATAAACTATTGCTTTTTGAAGGGAAAAAATACAGTTGAAGAAAAAACATGGCTTGATGCCGAGTTTCCGGACACTGCCCCAGGAGAATCAACCATCAAGGATTAGTATGCTAAGTTTAGACGTGGTGAAATGAGCATCAAAGACGGTAAACGCAGTGGATGCCCAAAGAAGGTTACTCTACATCGAAAAAATTTTCAATCATCGTAAATTGAAACTAATTGAATGAAATATCAAACACTCTATAGATATCAGCTTAACGTGTACATCATATCATTCACGAATATTTGGGTATGAGAAAGCTCTGTACAAAGTGCGTGCCGCGAGAGCTCACTTTTGACCAAAACCAACGACGAGTTGATGATTCGGAGCAGTGTTTGAAGATGATCAAGCGTAATAAATCCGAATTTTTGCATCGATATGTGACAATGGATGAAATATGGCTCTATCATTTCACTCAGAAGTCCATTCGACAGACATCCGAGTGGACTGCCCACGATGAACCCGCTCCAAAGCGTGGGAAAACGCACAGTCGATTGGCAACGTTATGGCGTCTGTATTTTGGGATGCGCATGGAATAATTTTCATTGACTACCTTGAAAAAGGAAGGGCCATCAACAGCGACTATTACATAGCGTTATTGGACCGTTTGAAGGACGAAATTGCCGAAAAACAGCCGTATTTGAAGAAAAAGAAAGTGCTGCTTTACGAAGACAATAAACCGTGTCACAAGTTAGTGAAAACGATGGCAAAAATCCATCCACATCTGGCCCCCAGCGACTATTTCCTGTTTTCAGATCTCACAAGAATGCTCGCTGGGAAGTAATTTTCATCCAATGAAGAGGTGATCGACGAAACTGAGGCCTATTTTGAAGCAAAGGACAAATCATACTACAAAACTAATACTGAAAAGTTGGACGTTCGCTATAATCAGTGTATCACCCTTGAAGGCAATTATGTTGAATAAAAAAACTACTTTTGCCAAAAAAATTTGTTTTACTATGGTAGGCCGGGGACTTTTCAATTGACCTGTTATATTGTGTCGGGGAAAAAGTAAAATTGCCACTCTCTATCTCACTACCAGATCCATTATGCTTCTAACCACTTCTTGCTCAACATTCAGAAATATAATAGTTTCCAAATGACGTCATTTGGGGCAACGCATATTCTACTAGACAATTTCATGCCCTCTTTGAAGTTGTATCAAAACCATTTTTTGGTAACATTCATATTGTATCAGAAATAAGTTAATAAGAACTTAAACATTTTTAAATACAAGGACAGGATAAATATATTAAATACTGGGGGAGCTGGAGCTACTAGCAAAACGCAGATAATCAATTCTTACGAATTTATTTTATGGGCGATCTGGACACGGAAATTAATAGGCAATGTACTAACAGTGTAACGTACTATTGTCCAAGAACTACAAAAGTTTTTTTCAAAATAGCATTGGGTTGAATGTCATCTAACAGCCACAATGTTGGTCTGGCAAAACACCTGTCGGTGAGAACATTTGTTATTGTCAGAGAAAATTTATAAGATAGATAAGACGTTCACCGGGTCATCTAGTTTTCATATAAAAAGAGATCGAAAAACCGCTGTATTTTAGTAATATAAATAATATTAGTAAGTACGTTTAGCGACCAAGAATAGAAGCGGTTACTCAGTGAAGTATATCAAGAATTATGTAACAAATCATTGGGGTTGATTTATCAACAATAAGCAAATGTTTAAAGACTTTGGAAATGATAAAAAAACAGAGGAAATAAGTTGAATACTGACTAGTTGAAACATCGGTTTAATGAGGAGTGATTTATGTTAACTTGCTGCTGAGCGATAAGAAATAAGGGATTTTTAAGTCGAGTTATCACCACTGATGAGGCATGAACCATGTTGATGCTACGTATAATAAGTGATAGTATAAGAACTTATAAAGATAGTATAAGAACTTATAACTTATAAAGATGTCCTTAACAGGGCAGCGATTTGCGATTGTCGATCCTGCGATTTAACCGAGAATAGACAACTTAAAGACAACTTAACCCAGACCATCCCTTAAGGTCATTTGGATCTATGTAGCAAACTTGGAGTTATTGCAAAAAAAATTGTATTTTGAAATTGAGAAATTTGATCAAACAATTATACACACAATAGAAAAATAGAGACTTTTAAATTAAAAAAAAAAACATTAATACCCACAATTGGTTTCACATACAAGGAGTGTTATGAAATATTAGAATTATTTTGTTATGGAATATATAACACAATTAAACTGCTATCAAATGCGTACATAATTATAAAATTATAGATAAAGACATAGCCAGGAATCAATTTATCTCTAAAGACCCTAAATTAAGATTCACATATATTTTAATAAATTTCCTTTTCAGGAGTTTACCTTTCCCAAGTTATTCTAAGGCCAATCAAAATAATACTCTAATTTAATTGATAACATCAGAAATGAAGACAAAAATGAATTGTAGATAATGAAATATAGTTTTAATGTGTCAAAAATTATTGAAGAAAAATATGATTGAAGTGAAAAAAAATGTCAAATTCAAATAATATGATAAAATATGATAAGAGATAATTGTTTTTATTAAGATAACCTTTCATCTTTTAGTGCGGCCACAATATGCATCATTTCTTCTTATATTTAAAATTTGCTTAACCGTTAGAAAATATTTGAATTATAGAGAAATATCGCATAAAAAAATACATTGTTCATAAACTGTTCATAAATGCGTGATCTGTTAACAGAACAAAAACATCATTGATATAGTACTTCCTAGTAAGCTATGGGTTTTCTCTTTTTCTTTTGGCTAGGTGCCGGAAATAAGGTGGATTCACTTTCGATGTCACGGTCCGTGCCATGACCCTGCATGAAGAAATGCAGAAAGTATTTGAAAATCATGGTAACGAACGACCTTGGTAGTCGAAATTGCCGACAAAAAAATGTAGTGCGCCACCTGAATTCCTGATTGATTTCATTGATTAAATTGACTGTTGTGTCTATAGCTATGTACCTATTAGACAGGCACATGTTATTGTAATTAACTGTACAACAGATTGTTACCACAAGACTTTTCAAGGAGTATTAATGTACTTATCTATCTAACTCACTTTACTACAATCATAAAAGTCTAAAAATAAATCACTTAAGAATAAATAAAAAATAAGAATATACTACTGGATAAAATGTTTGCGATATAATAAAAGGTAAATACAACGAAGTGTTAGTAAGAAGCACATTGAAAAGTAAAGAAAAGAAATGAATTTGAATGATAAAAAAATTATTAGTTAGTTAGAAGAAAGATTCAGATGCCAATTGTTACAAAGGAAACAAAATAATCGGAAGCAGGCATGAGGAGAGAGAGAATGTTAATACCGAAGTATTGCAACTGTATACCGAATACTTATAACCAAAGTATAACACTCGAGAATGGCAAATATTTAAAAATCATACATGATTAAATCCATCAACCAGTAAATTTTATTTTACAGCAAAAAAACCTGCAACATTATTACTAGAGAAACTAAGTAAGAACTAATAAATCTTAAATATCGACTACAAGCGACATCAAAAGGCTCCATTTATTTTAATTATAAATTTAATATCGACGAAAAAAACTATATAAATTAATTCATATATGCGTATTATAATACCGTAAAAATTACTAAAACTGCAACAAATAGTAAACTAACAACAATTTAAGCGTATCAAGCACCTTCACTATCTCGCAATTTATTGATTTGCTAATGTTAATATCGTAGTCAATCCCTTGACAATCGAATACCGAACATATTTTTTTAACGAGTTGCCGCAATCTGTACGACATTGATATATCAATTTACCGCAGCATGTTGGTAATATAATGTTTTTCATCAAACTAGCTTTATTTTGAACAGGAAAAACAACAAATATCGGAATAAAATATGTCTCAATACTTAGTTACAAAATAAATAACTAAATATAGGCAAAACAAAAAATTCAAATTAAAAATTGTTCAGGCTTAATAAAACATCAGTATAATTTGTACAGAAAGTACTCACTTTTTGGAAGTTACTTATATCAACATATCATGATATCTGTATATTACTCTATCATTACATGTTGAATTAATATACATATATAAATTGGAAGAAAAAGTAAATTTACATGATTAACTTGATCTTAATTTGAAGTAATGCTAGCACTATTCCCAAAATTCACAATTTTTAAGGGCTATTTAATATTGTATTGTATAACCGAAAATAGTTTTAAAAATCATAGTTGTACGAGGAAACCGTGAACTTGGAAATATATCAAATTAATCTTTTTTTTTAGTGCTGTGCATTATTGTATATCCCAAATATTATTGAAATAATTATCTTTTATGATTATATGGATGTTTAATGATTAATCAATTCACAAACACCACAAAATAACGCCATTCGTATTTGTTATTACACATTCCAGCTACTTTGATACAATTTGAGCGTTTATAGTTTAAGGTAACAATATTCTAGCGTCAACACGAAACATTCTGTAACTTCAGAATTATTACCATTTTCTTTTCTTACTATTTGTTCTGTTTTAAAGCCTTTACGGGCTTCATAAATTTCAAGGGTTTTTGGAAGGTCTTTTATTCTTGGTCCGGCCAGCGTTTTCATAACAGTATTTTGCACATGACAAGGAGAATCTGAGAAATAATCTAAATGTTAAAACAATTCGAACATTAATTCAGTAATGATCCAGGTGCCTTATCGTTAAAAATACTGATAAATATAATAAATACATTTTTTTTTGTAAACGGAGCTTTTCATTGCGAATTCTTAAAATTAGTGAATTGATAAAAGCACGACGAGAGCTAGAAGAGTATGGCACAGAACCACAAATGCTGTAGACAAATCAATTTTTAATAGAAATGGTAATCGGCCAACTTAAAATATTAAAGAATATAAACAAAGTTGCTTCGAAAAATATGTAAGTGAATTAAGCTCGACAGCAGACAAAGATTACTCCCTGTGGAAAACAACTCAGAGATTTAAAAGACCAATTATTAGAGTACCGCCTATTAAAAATGGTCAAAATGAAAGGGTTCGACGTAACAGTGAAAAAGCTGGATTATTCGCAGAACATTTAGCTAACGTATTCCAATCCATGATATAAAATCCACAATAAATATAAATCGATGTATCTGTAAATGTAAAAAGGCTCCTGGAAATGACGATATTTCACCTGGGTTATTAAAAGAGTTGTTACAAAAAGCAATAATCACTTTGACATATATATTCAATGCCTGTTTGAGACTGAACCATGTTCTAGAATGTCTTAAGATTGCTCCAGTAATTATGCTTAAAAAACCTGACAAACTGGCAGAACAAGTTGGATCTTAGAGGCCTATTTCGCTACTACCTACGATATCAAAATTATTTAAGAAACTCATGTTAAAACGTTTTAAACCATTTATAGAAATACCAGATTTTCAGGGTATGGTTCCCAGACCGGGTATGCCATTTGGGATTAATATACAAAATGGGCAAATGGCTACCGCGGAATTACCCCTTACTGCTGAAATCATATATTTTCGAAAGAAAATTTAGTCTCCCATGAAGGAGAATTTTCAACACTTAAACCACAGAGTAGTGTTTTGGGTCCACTCATATACCTGCTCTATACTGCTGATATTCCAACAATAAAAGAAAAAGTACTTGGAACATTTGCCGACCACATAGTTATCATGAAAAAAGTTGTATCTCTGTCTAAGGCTGTAGAAAAAGTACAAGTAGCTGTCAACAAGATCTACAAATGGAGTAGACACTGGAAAATACAGTTTAATAGCTCTAAATTTGTCCATGTTAATTTTGCGTTGCGGCGAAATGACAAAAACCTAATTATATCTCTTGGCCGATGCCCGATTCCTCAAGCAGAATCAAGCAGTTAAATACCTCGGAATATATCTGGATAGTAGGTTAAACTGGAATCGTCATATTAGACAAGAAGCAAAATAGATTAAACTCAAAGTCAAGCAACTGTACTGCTTAGTCGGAAGACACTCCCAACTTGACCTAAAATCAAAGAGATTGATTTATCACTCAATCATAAAGCCAACTTGGACCTGTGGGGTGCAAATATGGGGTTGCACTAAATCATCAAACCAAATAGTAATCCATCGCACCCAAAACAAAGTTCTACAATTAATTGCCAATGTTTACGGCTGCGTAACCAACGAAGAGCGGCACCATGACCTCGTAATCAAATGGATACACGAAGTGATCCAAGATTTGGCCCTAAAACATGAAATAAAGTTGCCAAATCGCAGCGATGGGGAAGCAATACAGCTACAGAACAAAACGCAAGAAATTACAAGATTTTGTTTAGTGTTCAAGTGCATTCTTAATTTTATTTTAAATAGATTAGTTTTATTTTAATTTGGGAAATATATATTGTTCTATTAATCCCCTACCCGTCTGCCTTGTACGTTAATGCAAGTATAACAGAACAGTAGTAATAAATTCATTTGTCATTTAAGCATGTCTAATGTAAGATGTAATTAATAAAAAAACGAATTCTTGCGTTCAATAAGCCTCAAAAGCTACAATGATAACGTCATAAGATTGTTTCGACAATTTGGAGGCAACATGGATAAAATTGCTTTTGAATTAAAAAAAAAATTCTATATACAGTAACTAAATAATATATTTTAAGAATTTACACTGCACGATATCCAATTTTGTGCATTATTTAAAGATTACAACAAATCAACATTAAATGGCTTTTTGGCATTTTGGCAACATTAAATGGCGAAAAAGACATTTTGGCAATATTCTTACAAAACATGAAATATTAAATGATGAAAGTTTTGGAAGGTGCCGAATAGATGGTATTCCGTTGAAGAACTAGTACAACTACTACCATATTACATACATACCACTACCATACCGATTTTAATAGTGTCTTCTGTTTTGAAGCTACAAGTTACATATACATATTTACATTTTTCATATATTTTAACGTTCTTTAGATATTTGATCAACATTGATAGTTACTATTGATATTTATCACTGATAAGTAAAAAATAACTGGAATAACGAAAAATACAGTAAAAACCTGAAATATCCTAAAATTATGGGGATTAAAATAGACTACTTAAAAAAGAAAATAACTATTAGAGATCAATGTTACATACAATATGGAAATACATTTCCTATTTCGATGATGAGATGCTTCATTCTATAAAAATATTAGGTGCTTGTAGGCATTTAGGTTAGATTTATGTACTGTTGAAAATGCCAACTATTAATGTAAAAAACTATTATATAAAATAATAGATTTACATTTAGTATTAATGTCTTATTTAGTGTATATAGACATTAATAATAGAGAGTGGTGATGCTGATTCATAATATCAGAGCTGTCCATTTGGTTTCAACGATTTAAAAGCATCGGTTTTAATGTTTACTACAAAGAATGACCTGGAGAACCGGAAAAGACAATTAATCGCAGGACTTTGTTTTGGGTGCATAGATAACTGCTGATGAACTAACTGCTTCCGAATTGGTACTGAAAATGTCAATTCGAGCCGTTTAAACATCACTGTTTGATCGCTTTCTAGACAAAAAGAAAAGTTTTCTGTTCCGTGTTGTGCTTGGCAATGAAAAGTGGATCTACTATGACAATCCCAGTCGTAAAAAATTCAGTAAAATGAAACTGTTATTGCAGATTATAATAACGCAAATAAAAAATTGTCAGAATACATACAAGCACGTAGTATATTTGGCTAAGCCTCGTTTCAAAACAATAGTTATAAACCTTTTGAAAAAATTGTCTTAAGGAAACTACGAATGTCTTTACGAAACTATGAATGAATAAAGTAATTAATTGAATAAAAATTATATTTAAATAAAAATTGGACCGTATTATGTAATAGAACGTTATTATTTAAGTAAGTTGTTGAATTATGAACAAATTTAAACATTTATAGTAACGATTCAATAGCATACTGCAGTCAGCATATTCTAATATCTATCTAGTATATTAAACCATCATTAAAAAGGGAATGTTCAATTAAATAAAATATTTCATAATCATAAAGAATTTACGACTTCACATGGTCCAGTGAAATTAAGAAATAACTAGTTATGACATAAACTCAAATTTACTATCTATATATCAGTATAAACTAAGAATAGTTCTAAGAAATGACAGTAGTTAACGACGACGAAGTTTTATAAGACATTCACAATAATTACATATATAGATACAAATTGAATTTACTTTTTCTTAGTGTCAGATCTTCATATATACAAATCGTTGAACTAGTGAACCTTGAACATATTTTTATTTTGTAAGGCAATATTAAACGTTTCAAATATTACTAGATAATCTCATCATTCTCAAACTATAGATTTTTGGATAAAACGTTACGATTAACTTGTTAAAATTATATTTAATTGTTTTTAGCTCTAAAAACAATTATTAATATATTCAGTCAATATTTATTCACAACAAATCCAAAATATATAAATTAAATATTAAAGAAATATAGCTCAAATTCATTCCATTATTACAAAGATTTTAATTTGAGGAACAAAATATCCTGAGATGATCTGTCTTATATAAAATATATTATAAATCTTCTAGATAAAATAAATTGTCGGATAAAAATGTTGCATCGATTGCAGTGAATGTTTAGAACATTGGCGTATATTAATATAATAATATATAACATCAGTGCTTTATTGTGTGTCAGTTCTCTTTTATTTTTACTACTAACATTGAGTTCTTAATGTAAAACTGTTAGTGAAGTGTTAACTGAAATGAAATGAAAAATTTGTGTATTGGCTGTTTTGTTGGATAGATTATATATAGTATATATAGAAGAACGGGTCAGACGAAAATAATTATTCTTGTCATTTGAAACTACATCAAACACATACACATATATTACGCATTGCCTCTTAGCCATTTTATACGTATTTTAAGTTATACTTGTGATAAGACTCTGAGAGAAAAACCATAATAATAAATAGGATTTATTAATCAACATTGAACAATTGATTACCGCATGGACAGCATAGTGTAACAGATGTCAAAAAGCCTATGAAGTATCACAACGAGAATATTTAGAGTAAAACAAGAGGAAGTCTACAATACAATAAAATATGTTTTAGCAGGTGTACTACAAGAAAGTGTAATGGCTCAATTATTTACCTACCTTACACATGTGATATACCATAAATACAAAATAATACAATTTATACAACTGGTGGTGATATTGCGATTCGTGCTGTCGGGGGCAATAACGAAGAAGCAACGCGAAAATTTCAGCAGGCAGCAGTGACAATATAAATAATTGGACTCAAATTTGGAAAATAATAATTAACCAAAGTACTGTGCATGTATAATTCACCTATAATCAAATTTCACAAAACACCAATGACAAAAAATGATAATAGCATTCCATATAGCAATAACTCTAATTATGTTGAATAGACCTCAATTACTTCAGTGTAAAAAACATATTTGAAAGAAAATGAAGGAAATAGATTTGAAATATAGGAAAATAAATTACTATAAGTATTTTTTTGTACGTATATGTAAGTACAATTATGAGAAAATCCGCATATAACAATTCCAGAACAAAATCCTAAGAATCATGGTAAGTGCACCCAGATATTATGGGCTGATTACTTACAACGAAACCTTCAG
Organism: Rhynchophorus ferrugineus; assembly: GCF_030347505.1. Lineage (NCBI taxonomy): Eukaryota > Metazoa > Arthropoda > Insecta > Coleoptera > Curculionidae > Rhynchophorus > Rhynchophorus ferrugineus. The sequence continues at coordinate 51,659,476 of NW_027472581.1, read as the reverse complement.
ATATTAAGTGTCACTCAGGAAATCAAAAGAATCGTAAGGAAACGTTGGGATAGAACCAAAAAGATCACAGAGACTTAAAAGAATCATACCATTTGATCTTGTGTAGTGTAGTTTAGTAAGGTGCATTTAATATTAAAAGCAATGTTAATATACAATATTTATTAGGCTAGACACTAACTTAGGACCGATGGGTCCTGCTAGATAATATACCTAGATTTAAGCTACTGTAAAAACAAATTGTACGTTAGTCGGAAACAACTAGTAGCTATGCAATAAATAAAAATAATAAGTAACACTATATATCTAAAGAATACTGAATCAAATAAATCAGCACATTAGATAAAAAGTTGATAGTTAATTCAATGCTAAATTTAATTAATTGCAATTTTCTACAGCAAGTATAAAATACTTTGACAAAAAATATATAATCACAAAAGAAGTTGCTTATATGTTTTGCCATATAGATAAAGTAAAATACGTTACAAACGTTTACAATTCACCTGATTACTCATTAGTGCTTGTTCAGTTACTAATAAATAAGTGAAAATGCTTGTTGTTTGGAATTGAGTAATTCGTCATTATACAACAATGTTTCGTATTTGTTAGTTCTTTTTTAATGATGAAGATTTCGTTATATTTCTATTTATTAATGGCTCTTCTAAAAGAACATATGGTACATATCTCTAATAACCAAAGAAAATCTTAATTATCCTATTATATTCTCGTCATACATACACATTTTTTACTGCTTTTTAATATTTGAAATTATATAATGATAAGAAAAGTTACTAAATTACAAAATATATGCCCACATAAATACTAAAATAAAAAAGATTGATTAAGAAACAAAAGAAGAAAGATTTTTGTATTTAAACTTGAAAGTCAAAATAAACTTCCATAAATATCAGCAGATACTTCAAATATGATCAGGTGAAGATTATTTCCTTTTATCACTCCAGGCAACTTAAAGTTAATTAAAATTTTATGTTATATAAAAATCAAATTGAAGGATGTTACTAGTAGCGAAATAAATATGTTAAATTGTTAGTGATAATATTAAAGGAGTATTCGAGTCTACAAATTAGAAAAACCGATATTTGTTAAAATTAAACCCTTTAAGAATATGCCCGTAGGAAGATTTTTCAAAACAAATTATTTTCGGAGATATTGCTATTTTACTGACCCGTCATTTAAAAACAAAACTTTAATCGCGTTTTTCTCCAAACTATTTTCTTCGAAACGGTTAAAATGATAACTTCTCTCTATATAAATTCTTCTATCGTGTCAAAGTAAAACTATAAAATTGAATTTTTAGAATTAAAAAAAAGTTGTAAATACCTCATATTTGCCAACAGTCATAATTTGGCGAAAAAAATGTTTTTTTACATTTATACGATCTTTGGTGCTAAATAATGATCACATAATTACATTCACTATGCCGAAAATACTTAGAGGTTATCTTCTAGGGAATATCAGTTCAGACAGACAATACTAATTGAGTTCGATACAGCTGTAATGCGGTCGAAATCCTGCTCTAAATTAATTGTGTTCATCAACTTCAAATGACAACTTGAACGTTGGGTTCCATCAATAGCATAAGTTTTAAACTATGAAGAATGAGTCTCATATTTAGAATATTTATCATAAGAACGTTTCATTTTTATGTCATTATTTTGCGTTTAACATTAATTTTAGTCAAATAATAGTACCAATTAATAGTCTTGGATTATTGTTCTTTATGAAATGTAGGAAATCGCCATCCTTAAAAAGAAATACCCACGTTTTCAATCAATATACAAGAATATATCCTGAATTTGAATTTACACGTTATAGTTACATAAATATCCGTATAAATATTGTAAATCACATATTATAAATTTTATAAATCCTAATTTATAAAATAAAAATGAAAAGATGCTTCGTTTCCTTGTTTACTAATTCACGGCTATCCAACAACCAAAAAACATTAAGTCAGAAACTATTTCAATGGCAGATGATGAAGAATTTGAAACGTAGGTGTAATTTAAATATCAGGATTTAAATATAAACTTGAACAACAGTAATTATTAGCCAAATTAAAACAAATTTAACATATTTCCATATTCAAAACCTCTCAGATTAGATACATATAATGTCCATGTCATGCCACTTTAATGCCTTTAAGAATATTACAGTAATCAACCGACTTCGAAAAAGGAGGAGGTTCTATGTTCAACTATATATTTTTTTGTTAATTTAATAATATATTTTCTTTTATATTGTCTTATTTAGGTATGAACTTGAATAATTAAGAGAAGTTCAAGTAAATATTACGAAATTTATTTTAATATTTTTAATAATTTACTACTTTATTGGTCACAATTATAGTATTAAGCGAAAGTTAAATATTCACATTAATAAACTATATATAGAAGCAATTTCCTCAAAAGGTTTATTTATGCTGGAAATAATTTCCTTCTAATTTATATTAAATGTTTAATTAACAGCATTTAACTAGATTTACGTTAAAGTATCTTAATATTAAAAATTGGCGGGAAATCGTTTTATTTCATTACTGATCGTTCATATTATTTCTGTTGTAGCATAACATGACTCGATAACAAAACGTTAACACGATATAACATTATAACAGTATATATATTTTACGTTGACCGAGCGACTGAAATATTGAATTCATAACGATTTTGCATTTTATTTATATTTATATGCAGGTGTTGCGGATGATCCATATTATATCTCTATTGAGGTAATTCAACCAGTGTAATGCAACGTGTTATTTAAAGAATATGAATATGAGTTTTAGAGTATTAAATTTTCTGGAATAGTGTTTAACCCAATACACTCGCCAATCAACTAAATATTCGCCGTGATAGTGAAGTATATAAAGTAAAACATATTATCATCCAATCATCCAACAGGAGGATTGATAATGAAAATGTTTATATTATTTCTACTTTTTCACTTTTAATGTAGGTGTCCTACTGTATCTTATTGCCCAATTGGATAAGTTTCCATTTTGAGGTGATTCTCTAAGGAATGTGGATCAGATTTGATGAAGAAATAGAAATTTCAGGAGGAATAATTTTAATAACAGGTGTGGCGTGTCCTGAAATTATTTGTTTGTATTTTTGGTTCTTTTATTGACCATTGTCCATTAGTTTTTTTATTATTCACCTAACCATGAAGATGCATATCACTCAGCCGTGACAGTTATTTGCTTAAAAAAATAAACTTGATTCGAATAGCTTCACTATCAGAGCTCCTGCTCTGAAGATGCAATCTGTAAAGGTTGCGATCATCAGCTATTTTTAATCAATAAACGCGGCTCCATTTCGGTAGCTAATAATTCAAATATGAATGACCACGTAAGACTCAAGTCTAAAATGCTCCAATGCTTCGAATTTTAATTTATTAAGAGTTTATTATTTGGTATGGGAAAATTTACAAACAACATTCCTTTTTTAACCCAAAAAAAATCTTCTGGATTAATTTCTGTATTTCTTTTCGGATATTTTTAATTAAATTTAAAGTTACAGGCATATGTACCTTCAAATTTTCCATTAATAGCGATTATTGAATATATAGCTTTCTAAAACCCAAACTTTATCTAAAATATTGCACATCTAGAGCTATCTATAAAATATTTTTCGCTTAATCTCTTATCAAACACAAAGCATATTAAACAGCCTATTATATACGGAATATTTACTTTCATACTGTACTTATGGAGGTACCATTGCTTAAGAGAATAATTTACATCTACTCAGGTCATGTTAGACAAAAGGCTAAGTAGATCAGATTCAAAATCAAACAAGTGTACTGATTAATCGAAAAGATACTCCCAACAAAACTTATGATTAGAGAAATTGATTTACCAATCAATGTACCAGTCAGTAATAAAGCCTATTTAGGTGGGGTGTAAATATGGAGTTACAATGATCTTTAAACGTGGAAGCAATACAACTATTAACCAACAAGGACATCAGGAGGTTGAAGCAACCCAGATGACATCAAATCATAGCTTGTATAAATTTTAATTTGTGAAATATGTACTGATGTATTTATTCTGCACTGTAGTGATTTAATCCTAGTACAACTAAAAATTAGTAGCAAATTAATGTATAGTTTAGATTGTACTAAGTACTGGTATATTTTTAAAACAATACTGATGTTAATATTTCAATCCTTGAAAACATCAGTACATTTTATTACAATAGGTGCACTAATTTGCTTCAACTGTTTTGGTATATTAGTGGTTGAAATAAGTCAAATAATATCATAGACAGCATGTAATAAACTTGCATCATAAAGTCATTAGTTGTTTAAATACTTCAGTTATGGTGATTATTAAGTTAAAGACAAAAGAGTGTGCTCAAGAATTTAAGAAGGTTTTTGGTTCACGCAATGCTTGATTAAAACTCACTAACTGCAAGGAAATCAATCGTTATAGACGCGGAAATGCGTTGAAATTCGTTTGCGACATAAACACGTTCAGCTAAGTATTATAAAATATACGAAATTTATATGGAATAATGTTCCCTGTTCCTGTTCATATCTGTTCCCACCCATAATCTCTAAACATCTTCTGAAGACCTACAATTTGATCAATTTATAAATCTTTTCCACAACACTTTTTGAAAAGAATCTTCATATTTAGACTGGGTCCAAGAATCGATCCAATTTTTGCCATAATCGTAAGAAGTAATGAGCTCAGAACAAATGATTGGAAGAAGCAGCATTTGGTCGTATTGCCCACAACAATTTGTACTGAATTTATATTATGTACAATTTATATTGAAAGCAATTCTTGAGTCAAACGTATCAATTTCAAGTTATAGAGATGTCCCACGATAATTTAGTTCAGTTTGAACTTTCAATTTCGTACCTTCGCATCAAATCCACACTATTTGCTTTTAAAAATTCAAAAAAATAAATTTATTCATCTAACCTAAATAAAACTAATAAAAAACAAATGTATTATCATAAATAAGTTATTTTTTATTCAAACGAAAATAGTTTCATATACTATCTATAAATACTTAATTTTCATAAATTCTATAAAAATAATATATTGATTGTTTTTGTGACGTTAAAGTGATAAAATAACAGTGTTAATATCCATTATGAGGTTATTATTAATGCTAAATACGATTTCAATTATCAAGGTCTATACAGATGCATTTTAAGAATATTTGAATAATGTAGCTGTTAAAAAGAAAACTTAAAGAAAGTGTAGTACAAATTTTGTATGTAAATAGGATTACTTTGTCCAGTAACTTAGCCTAGATATTCTATTTATCTATCCTATTTAATTCCTATGACGGCACATACAAGTTTTTATATTCAACGAAAAATATTTTTAAGCAATGTCATACTATTCAAATTTCTTTGAAATGACTTTCATCTAAATATCAAGCCAGAAGTAGAAGAACAAATTACATAGATTCCAAGGCTTATCAAAGTCGAAAACATTAATAATTATAATAAAGATGCGGAATGTAGGTCGAGATCAATAAAGAGATAGATGTACTGAGAAACAGGAAACTTTGAACTGTTGTTTATGAAGTTGTACACTTATCATGATCAGAAATTAGTAAGACTTTAGTAAGAAAATAAAACACAAGCAGGATATTTATTTTTTAAATGTATTTTGTTCGCTTCAACGTAATGCCTTTTAGATGTTATTATTTTAATGTATGCCAACGTTTTTTTAAATCTTCATAATAAATGTTCGATGTATTCGATTTTGTATTAGACTTCAAATCGTTCTTCTCAAAAAACTTAGAACAATGACCAGTCATTTTCTATGTAGGAAAGAGTCAGAAGATAGTCGGAACTAAATCAGGCGAGTGAGGCTATTGTATGTATACTGTGTAAGAAGACGCATTATTTTGATAACACTGAAACAGAACAAAGAGATGTCGGCCCATAATTCTCTTGCTCGGAAATAATTTCACGTAAACGATGCGAATAATATTCCCTGTTGGCAGTGTTGACCTAAAATTCATGAAAACAATATCATGATTTTTGCGTCTTACTATTTCTCGATCATAGTACATAGAAATATTGATATTAAGGCGTGCATAAAATTAATTTTACATGTAACAACGTTTTAGCAATATCTACTAAGAATTTGTTGTACTCAAACTATTTATATAATTGGGAACTCTTCTTTATTCTTCAAATAATCAGTATTTTCAGTGAACTATTCGTTTTATTTTAAAAACTAAAAACTTTTTTGATATACGTATACTTTTATGTTTTACTTAATATGACCAATTTTAAGCTTCGTTATATCACTTCTAAATTATAAAATTTTAATGATTAATAAAATGATTTATAATTAAATTATAATTATTTATTAAAAATATAATGATTTAAATTATTAAATTTTTAAATATATTAAAATGTCTTTCCATAGTTTAAAATCTTTCTGAGTTTTTCGAAATATTATCAAAATAATAATTAACAACGAGACCAATATCTGAGTGTATCATTCATAAATTAATGACAAAATCATTGCCAAGTCTGTTAAGATGTTCTAAAACTGTGATTTTGATTTCAGGTAAATATTGAGAAGTTTTAAGTGCGTATTAGGTGAAATATTAATGTAAACAACCGTTAAGTAATTCAACCTAACTGTTAAATTCGATGGTTTTGACATTTTTCTACATAAAATATTAGTTTTTCAGAATTATGTTTTTGGTATTATAGTGTAATTCAGAGGGTACAGACGATAATCATGAAACGTTCAAAATTGCGTTTTCTATCTTCGTTACTTATGTTGCTTGATTTACAGAATGCATCTACTGCCGAAACCCAACACTTTTAGAAAATTATGATGACGCCTCTCCGCTATCCTAATTGTCGGTATTGGTTTTAAGATTTAATTATAAGATTTAATAACAGTGATTTTCATGTCACTGACAAAGAACGATCTGGAGGATCAAAATAGTTCGAAGATAATGAATTGCAAGACTTATCGGACTAAGATGTAGGCCAAGCTCTCAAAGTTCAAACAGTTTAGCAGTAATTTAATCAACTATTTCTAGATGTTTGTATGCGATGGGAAAGATCCAAAGGAAGCGAAAATGGCTGTGATATACATTGCCGACTGAAAGTGTCATCTCGAACACTTTCAATATTGTAGTTTCATTACTTGACAGGCTTATGGAAGAAGCTTCAATTTTCCGCCGGTGAATGTTCAGTATTTAGTATAATTATAAATTATGAAAAAAGTATATCAATCATTTATGTAATTAAAATAAAACTAAAAGAATATTAGGGAACTAAAATATTGTCGAGAATGTTAAGAAGAATCATAATATCGATATAAAGATTAAAAATAAAGCATTATGTATTAATCTTTTGATTACAGCTAAAATATTTCCCGACAGTAAACCCGTTATTACAATATCGTTATTCCATTTGTAAAGGATCAAGAGTTTTGACATACTTTAACACAAATAAAATTACGGTAACTAAACAAAAAATCTGAAAATCGAGCCACTTACGCAACAAAGAGAGAAATTATTTAGGAATAAGTTTCACTTTCTTCACCTGTTCAATGTTCGATCTTAGCTGATATTTCCGTTCCGAGAAGACGTAACAGTATACCTTGACCCAAAGCTGTTTTTCATAAATTTCAGATAAAACGTAAGGAAGAATTCTATTCTTATAATATAGTTGATTAATATCTCGCAACAAATTGTAATGGCATAAATACGTTTAAATTATTCTGCGAGGCTGTGTACTTTCAATAGTACGCGAAAATTTTTAATTCTTTACTGAAAACGAGAGCAGACCTTGAAGGCCCTGTTACTATAAAATTAGTTACTGTAGTAAAACGCAATGTCCGGAAAAATATTTACTGTATACTACAAATACTGACAGCAATTAACTCAACTCAGTAATTTATAACAATTTTAAGATAGAATAAAATTATTATTATTTAGAAATAAATTGTTAAAAAATGTCTAATTTTTCAATCGAAACAAAGATCGAAGGAAATAAACTTAAATTCATACAATAAGCATACAAATTTAAAGACGAAATAAAAATTAACATTAATTATGAGACTTAACATGATATACTTTTTCAACATACTCAATAGATTATCCTAAAGTTATTACTTGATTACTTGTGTACTTTATTCGCATTTACACACATTATTTATTACTTTGATCCAATACATACATACTTTTCTATTTTATCTTAGTTTGTACCAGTTACAAACATGTAATATATTTTTATAATAAAGACCATTATATAAAATTAGCCATAAAGTCGTTAAATATTAGCGATATTTATATTTATCAATGAAAATGCGAAGAAGTTAGGTTGCTCACATTGATAGTAAACAACTTGACCTAACCGATATTCGTTTTGACACTACATAAAATACTCTACATAAAATAACAGTTTTCCATTTAGTATTATTAAATTAATTAGAAACAGATGTTAGTCATGGAACGTTCAAAATTTCATTTTCGATGTTCTTTATTTTTGCTGTTTAATTTGAAGAAATCTGGTGCCGAAGCCAATCAAACACTTTTAAAATATTATAGTGATTGAGTTCTGTCACATCCCATTGCCGGTTTTAGTTAATGATTTAAAAGTGATGATTGAGGTCAATGAAAAAGAATGCAGTATCAATTTTTAAGATTTATAGAACAAAAATCCAGCTCACAGCAGCACTAACCATAGCAGCTTAGCAACTATGGTTAATTTTTATTAATCAACTGTTTCCAGACGTATTTTGGACCACTTCAACATCATAGTTTTAGTGATTGCCAAGCAAAAAAGAAGAAATTTCTATAGCATATTGTAATTGGCGATAAAAAGTAGATCTACTACGACAATCTCAAGTGTCATAATGTCTTGCTGTGCATATATTGAGATCGGTAGGATGTAGTGTATTACGAGCTGCTAAAACCCAATAAATACAAATAAAACTGACTGATTCCTATCGACGTCAAATTGAACGACGAATTATTACAAAAAAAGACCAACATTAGTGACTAATCAACGCAAAGTAATTCTCTTGCCTGACACCGCTGGGCCACATGTTGCAAAAGTTGAAGGATACACGTTAAAACTCAACAACCATTGTAGATATATGCATCACGGCTTGATAGTCACTCATTTTTAAAATGATGCGTGAAAAGAGATCGATGATTGAATCGCTGCCAATCCAACATTGTATTTTCGACACTATATCGTCATGACATGCAACATGTGCGAGAAAGGTGAGAAAGAGAAAGAAAAGATAATGTTTCAAGCAGCCTAGAAAAACCTGTATGGATAAAATTTAGAAACAACTAGTAGATATAGTAAATATCCTAAAATGTGTATCGTTTGTTTTGACTATACTGATACTAATGAAAATCATTCATTTTCGCTCACAAGAAATAACGCGCTTAATCAGCCAATTTATTATTTTTTTAGGCTTAAACAAATGTAAGACAAAGTAAACTACTGCTAGATGTACTATAGATCTACTGTTCCCATTCTTAAATTAAGAGAAAATATTTCAGAAAAATACAACATAAATTAAAAAAAGCATTACTCAATTTATTTTAATACAATTGTAAACACAATATAAGTAATTGCAAACCATATACAAAATTTAGGTTTATGACACAGTAAAGTTTTAATAATGCAAGAAAAGAGACAATCAAGTGACCATCGAAGAACATCATTCGCGAAGCTCCTTGAAACTCTTTTACCATAAAAATGTAATTAACATGTACATTATTATTAATATAGTTACATATAACAACGGTATTATCTTTAAATTTTAGCAAACACGTTTATAATTTAAAATCGAAAATTGAAGCGAATTTTAATAGAAAGTACATTATATTTAACGATATTAATAAGGTTTAAATAAAAAATACCTCACAATTTAGAATGTCGTCAATTTTCAGACTTTTAAGCTTTCTATTTTGTTTAAATTTCTAAACAAAAACATATAAACAAATTTACCATCTACCAAATCAATACTATATATATACAATTTTAAGCTATAATTTCTATTTAAATTACTTCTCTCTTCATACAATCAATGAATCAGGCTGTTTCTTAATATGAAAAGGCCATTTGAGGATATTGAGGAGATTAAAACCAAACCAGTATTCAAGATTGCTTTGAAAATGATATATTTTTATTTTAGAAGTATTACATATTTCTTCTAATAATATATAACTGATATTTAGAAAATAAGAATATAACATCCAAAGATGAGATAAAGAATTCAAGATAAAGTAGATTTTAATCAGTAAATACCGTATTGAGTCTAACAAAAATGTGAGATTTTGAACAGAAATAATATGTTAGTACTCCCTCTCTAAATTCATAATTATGCTAAAGTAAGATAAAAGCTCCTACCATCGGCAGCAGATAATGTAATATTAACTACTGATAAGCCGGAAAATTTTAAACCAATGGAATATGATTCTAAGAAAAACATTAACTATCTGGTTATAGAAATAGAAAATAATGAAAGCAGGGAAATGAATTCCAGAATTGGAAAAACCATGAATTTGTACTTCGCTATATATAGCATTTACAGACAAACCCTAACTTTGGGTTGCAAAACGTGGGTATTAAAGAAAAATAAGAACAAAATAAAAAAATCAGAAGAGTCAGGGATATAGCAAAGATGGAAAGGATGGGAAGTAATGAAATAAGAAAAAACCTCATTATTAAATCAATGGAAAATACATATAAAGGAGATAACTCAATAGGCGGGGACAGTTACAATGCATGGAAGACAGGTAAAGAGAATATATGAATCAATGAAAGAAATGAGAGAAACACCTTGCGGCTTAAGAAAACCTGGAATGAATATATCAAAGAAATACTTCAGAAAATAGAAAAAAAACCGGCCAAAGCAAGAAAATTGAGCAAAGGTAAACAAATAAGAAAGATAATGAACGATAAAGAATTAAGGAAACCCAAAAAATATACGAAAAGAAAAGAAACGAAGGCGAAAGAATAGAAAACAACAAAAAATAAAAATAGCGGGGTTACAGAAAGATAGAGGATGATGTGGATAAATATAATATTGCATGATATATAGAGAACAAGAGATTATTAAACCTTTTCTCTATTAATAATATTAGACCTCAATCATTTTGAAAACGTGTTCAGCTATATTCCACATGAAGATACCAAGATAAGTAAGTCCTCTGGATGCATTCGAATTAATATTCGAGTTGCAATAATATATAATAGCTATAGTTCAGTTCCTCAATTTTAGTTAACAGCAAGTAACAATTATTCATCTGGTTTTTAGGTTCTTTACACGCATAAGCTAAAACCCAACTCGCAGTTTAGTTACAATTAATTGTCTCGGGATCTATTTCTCTTTGTTTTGATTGTCATTATCAACAAATTATGGACAACTGGGATATCAAGAAGCAGTATAACCTTAAACTTCTATAAATATTTAAGGAGCCTCAAGAGCGGCTCACATCATTTCTTAATGTTAAACAAGAAAAGTAAAGAATGAAAGTAAATATTGTGTTATTCAAAATTATTTAAATAAAAAAATCATACAGACTTTTTAACTTTACAATGCATGTGGCACGGTATAAAAATGTATAATAAAAAAAACAAATTAGATAATATGAAGGTTGCAACTTGGGATTTATATTTTGACCCTTATATCGAAAGGACAGGATTTAAAGCACCTAATTTATTACGAAAATGGCTTTATTGTTTTATAAAGTATTCTCCATAATGATACGCTTTTGTATGCGCTTGAATCAATCCTCATAACAATCTTCCCCTCTTATTGAGGTATCTCCAAAACATGGTTATTGGCCATGCAATTTAATCTAAAATAAAGTATAAAAAGGGGTGTAAAATCATTTGAATAATAACGCATCAATTCGATCTTTTGGCCAATTAAACAGGTGGTTGTTTCAGCCAACGTATTGAGGAAGAAGAATTATCTTGAAGAAAAATGATCCTCAGTTGCCTTTTTTCATATTTCACGAAGCACTTGTGGTAAACAAATGGTTGTTTATTATTCACAACTCACTGTTTTAGGTTGCTCTAATGATAATGTCCAGTAGTCACATATCTGATTATTCCGAAGAAACAAGCGATGGTTTGCTCGTTGTTCTGTTTGGAACTTATACGCATATGTGCAAGATCCGCCGCCTGCATAGAAATTATAAACAGATTTTGAAGCGCCACATTGTATTTCTTAGCCATTTCTAGGCACCATTGACAAGAGCAAATGTTTGAGCTTTTGTCAAATTATGCGTTTTCCAACGTAAACAAATATTTTTCACAGCTAAATGTTTATGTATTGTCTTATTGATGCTCATCATATAAATACCCTTGGATGACTCGATCTTACGGTAAGACACACGATAACCTTACAATATCATTTCGCACATCGTTAATGTTTGGGCACAACAATTGATTTTGGACGACATTCACGAGTTTCGTTACTGAACGAACGAACGTTTCATATTGGCCAAGGATGGGACTTCATCACTAGAAGTCAAAATAAATTCATCTTGATGTGTTAAAAAAATCATCGCACGAAAATGGTCACGAATTGTGCTTAAATGACAAAATGTTCCGAAGAAGTTTATGGTCATAAAACCTAACAACACCTAGTATTGTTAAGGCTCAAAATATAAATAACAACCCTGATATATATGATTCTAAAATTAGTTATGGATATTAGGCGTCTTTCATCATAAAATTATAATTTATTTGCCTAATCAACTGAATGCATATTAGGTCTTTAAAAGTGGACTTTGTTGTCTCCTTTCCAAAGACAATTTACATGTTTACAAGATCATCTAATCTCAAACGACAAAAATATCGTATATTTGTTTATCAAAAAAGTCGCTTTTTATATATTAAAATATCGTTTAATATTTATATCTTCTGATGGTCAATACGGCGATTACCACATAGTTAATTGTTCCAGAGAACGATTCTTGCGAAATAATTCGAATGATCTCGAGAAAACTTTCAAAACGTTATGTGATTTATAATCCGGTCGTGTTATAAAGCGCTGCACGAATGCATATTTCAATAAAACTTATTAGCAATTAATTTAATTAGTGCGTGCTCTAAAAAAATGTTGAAATTGGGCTTGAAACTATGGTCTATACCAAATGCGACCGTTGAGTTCAAGTACAAGCAAGCACACTAAAAGGTTAGAATTGTTATGAAATTGCTAGCAAGGCCTCCACTACTAAATAACAACATGTAATATAAAGATATATATACAACAGTAACTTATTCCATTTTTATCGTAGTTGCATTAATTTGTAACATTTATATATTTCTACTTTCGTATGCGTTTAAAGGTCAAAACTACTAGCTATAATAGCACATAAATTATAATATAATCAAAATATGACTGAAAAAATAGATTTATTTTATATTTTTTATAAAATATATAGAAGATTCTATATATATATATATATATATATATATATATATATATACATAATTCTTCTATATATTTTTTCTTAATTTAATTGCCCAATTTTTTTATATCATTTTGCTATTTAGAGAAATTATTATATCATTATTCAAAATATACCAAACTAAGCCATCCTTTATAATTCCTTTATAATTTCCTAAAAATTAGTTATGCCAAACCTATGAAAAAAGTCATAAATTGTTTTTTAATCTAGACTATATTCAAAATATCTTTCATATGAAAAAACAAATTCAACCAATATCTTAGCTTTTTCCAAAGGTAATAAAAAGTTAATATATATTTTAATTCAGAGCAATGCCGGCTTGGTTGCCGCAGTGGTAAAGGGACAGGACGGTCCCCCTACTGTTGAGATAATCGCGGATTTGAATTCTGCTGGGGCATGGGCGTAAATTTATGTCTATGACTTTTTAACGTTTGTGACTGTCCTTAGACAAGAGTGCAAAATCCGATAAGGAAAATGATCCCAGTTGTTGTTGTCCTAGTAGTTAGTTAGGTGGTTCGGACCACACGTTAAACTGTAGGTCCGGTCCAGATAAACCATCGTTTATGAAAAGGTGACTTTAATATATATATATATATATATATATATATATATATATATATATGTATATATATATATATATATATACATATACTGCTGAATTTTTTAATATATGCATCTCACTACACAACACTACACAAGATAAGATGGTTTGATTCTTTTGAGTCTGTGTCCTGTTCTGGTGGTATCCAATAGTTGTAATATTTCAATATTCGTGTGAGAATGAAGTCTTTCCTCATGCCCCCTTGCAATTCTCTTGATTTGTTGACTGACTGTGGGTATCTGAAGGTCTCGATGTAGATAATCAGTCCTATAGTATTTGGGTGCACCCACAATACCTCTCAGGACTTTGTTCTGAAAAATTTGTATTTAATTTATATTACTCTTTGCAGAACATCCCTATAATTGAACTCATTGATGTCCATATAGGTTTCAGTATTTGCTTATATAATAGCAATTTATTATGTACTGATAATTGTGATCTCCTTCCAATTAGCCAGTACATTTTCCTATATTTTAGTTCCAGTTCTTTTCTTTTTTTCTTTATATGTTCCTTCCAGCGAAATTTTGCATCGAGATTCATTCCGAGATATTTAGCGTTGTTGCTATATGGAATGATAATAATATTTACTGTTATGGGTGCTTGTACGGTCTCTTTATAGGTGAACTGCACATGTACAGATTTACCTTCATTAATTATTATTTTCCAAGCTTGTGTCCAATTATTTATATTGTCATTTGCCTGTTGTAATTTTCGTGAGGCTTCTTCACTATTGTCTCCGACAGCTATAATCGCAGTATCATCAGCAAATGTAGCCATCGTAATATTTTCCGTTTGTGGTATATCACATATGTAAAGTAGATAAAGCATTGGTCCCAGTACACTTCCTTGCGGTACACCTGCTTTAGATTCTCTTATTGTAGAGTAAGCTTCTTCTTGTTCTGTAGTTTATGAATAAGGCCTTCATGCCAACGCTTATCGAAAGCTTGTGCTACATCTAAAAATATAGCTGAGCATACTTTTTTACTTTCGTAGGCTTTTTCAATAACATCTGTTATTCTGTGGATCTGGTCAATTGTTGAGTGCTTGTTAATAAACCCAAACTGGTGTGTTGGTATTAGGTTTTTTCTCTCTATTATCGGTTTTATTATTTTCAACAGAAGTTTTTTAAAAACCTTAGATATTACTGGTAGCAGTGATATAGGTCTACATGCTTTTATTTCCTTTGCTGGCTAATAAGAAAAATAATTTAAAAACTGAACCGATACTATATTTTATGAACTCATATGAACATAATACGCTTATTTATTTCTCAGTTCACATAAGTATTGTAATAATAATGTAATAATGTTTTTTTAATGTTTCATCAGCAACAGTATCGACAGTAATGATAGCATCGGCGAGGAAGAACAGTGTCTTAAAGTTCACTGCGAGAGACCGACGAACATTAAAAGTATTTTACATAAAACTATTGCGGCAAAAGTGGCAACAGAACTCAACACTCAATTGAGTAATACTATTTCGACAAAAACAGTACGGCGAGAGCTCCACAAAGGTAACATTCATAAAAAGGCTGCAATTACGAAACCCTTTCTAATGGAAGCCAATGCTAAGCTTTATTTCTTACAAATGGCCATGTTTATATATAGAGAATCCCCAAAATAATGTTTGGCTTATAATCCAGACTACCTGGATTCAGCTGATTCAGCGATCCTCCCATTCACATCATTGGCCGGATTACTGCGAATAAAGGCTGTGACTAGCATATTGCTAACAAATACTGTCATATTTCGACCATTCACCATTCACCATTTTACCATCAAACATTTTCCCTCGACAGCACAATCGCTAGACCTCAACATAATTGAGCCGTTTTGGCGAGTGAAGTAGAATAGAGAGTGAAGAGTAGATTTCCATCTCCAACAAAAATGAAATAATTGACAGTTGTTTCGGTACGAGACGTTGGAAACTATTCAGACACTATTACATGAAGAATAGCAACTGTTTTAAAAACAATGGTCGTTCAACATATTATTTCTAAATAAATATAGTGTATGTGTCAGCTATTCAGCAATATTAACTTTCTAACTAAGAATCTAGCTAACATTATTAACCATCAATGTGCAAATCCAACAAACCAATAGCCTACCATGTCATATAGCAATTTTAATTGGAGCTCAAATGATTATATGAGAAAATTTTCAAATATTTTGAGAAACTATAAATATTCCATAAACTCTCGTTGTATTTGAAACATAAAAAGACTTTTTATTGTGTTAAATATATCAAGTATTTGTATACTGGAAGTTCCAGCACTACTTTTAGCACACTAAAGTTTACAGCTGAAGCTGAAGCATGTTCAACAGGATGATATTTTTGCAAGCTGCAGCTGGCAAGATGGTTAGATGCTTAAAAAACAATGAAAGTGCATGGAAAGGGTTGAACGTATTAAAGTATTGAAATATTATTAGTCAAATATGAAAAATTAATTTGCCAATAACGACACTTTTTAATGTTTTTTTTAAATATCGAACTTATCTAAGCTCCTAATTTAAAAAATTTAAAATACATAATAATGTTCTAGGAAGTATTATTCAGAATATTTCAAATATAAATAAATCGCTTTGTAAAAAATATAAATAATCAGCTTTAACCTCTTTTCCAAAATCGGTCTTCTTATTCCCTAAAAGCTAGACAAGAAGAAAGCTAAATGATGATCGCGTGATGAAATGATGAATTCTGGAAGCGATAAAATTTTCAACATATCTACATTCTAAAGATTCTTCGAAGAGGAATGTCACGCACTGTTATGAACTAGCAAAACAGCTTTTGCCTTTTCTAACGATATGCGTTTCTCGTACAGTTTTTAGTGAACTACATCACTTTAAACATAATTGACGGACTCTCTTTTTATTCATATCTTTTACAGTTATCAAATTTAAGCATATTTTATTATTTAAGCATTTTTTCATATTTCTTCTATGTAATAATTCGAATAATAAATGGTCATCAGATTATGTCATCTTATTTGGTCTATAAGGCCTCCAACACATCTTCCAAATTTTCCAACTATGTATATCATCAAGCAAAATATCACACCTAGACCTATAATTTTGTGTCAAATTTATTTTATCAACTAAGGTATATTTAGATTGAAACAGTTATTACATTGAGCGTAGCAACTGACAACCTAAACCAGCCTAATGACCAGACCAAATGATATTCGATTTTACCTGAACTGGTCAATAGAATGAGTTGGGATGATTCTCGAATTATAAACAAACAATTGCCAATCATAATTACAAACAAATGTTTACCTATGCCCCAACAAGATACCCTATAGGCAAATTATGATTAATAAAAACATTCAACAAAGCTCACATGATTTAAACAATAAAACATTGTTAACAACCTAACATCCTTTTTGTATTTTTTAGTATTACTATTTCTTCAAAATAAACAAAAATTATTGAATTTTTTATTGAACATGGTCACTACAATTATTGTAACGTTTGCGGTGACTAAAGCCAGACGTCAATACTTAACTCTTGCTTCATAAAATGACCATAAAATACAAAATGGTACTTGTATCGAAAGCAGCCATTTTAAATATTATGTTCATTATATAACGTATTGCATGAATTTCATTCGGACTAAATTATGTTGCAATAAAAGCAATTAGTGCGCATTTCATCAAAGACAAAAAAATCTCCACTAGTTTAAAATCCCCAAGTAATGTATTTCCAATCATAAATTATAAAAATAAAATTTAAAAATATATAATTATTTATTTAGTTTTAGAATGTTTTTTTTAATTTTTGAAGTTTTTAATAATTGATCATAACAACTCACAAATACACATCTTTATTTATAAATTTATGGAAGTTTAATGTTTTAAAATATGCTAGCGATTAAAACTAAATTTACTATATATAGGTTGAACAAATTTTATTCAAACTGCATACTTCATTTAGTTAAAACTGGAAAAAAATTGTATCCCCATCATGAATGAATAAAAGGTTTCGAAACAGTTTTAGAAATCAATATACAACATAAAATTTTACGAATCAATTTACATTACATTAGATTTTATACATATTACAACTTTAAAGCTATGTTAACGTTCGATTATTATATGCTGGATACTATAAAAGTCACCATTTCCGTAAATGTTGCTTTAATAATAAAAAGTATTTTTAATTTTATAATAATAAAAAAGTAATAAATGTGTAGATTATAACATATCACATCTTATAAAAATGCAAAATGCAAAAATGAAATACTTTATCTCATTTACTCAAGTAATTATAATTTAAGTAGTTTAAAAAAAATTGAGCGCATTTAACTTTTGCTCCATAAAAACTGGTAACAATACTTATATCTGAAATGAGCCACTTAATATTGCGTTATATAACATATTATCTGAACTGTATTCAGGCTTTCTGCGATTGTCATAAATATCGACGACGGATTATTCTCATTTCATCATCGAAAAAAGGAAAATCATATAGAACATCATGAATTAATAATATATTCTGTAATAGCTTTACCTAAATTATATTATACAACATATAAATTATCACGATCTATTATAATATCTTAATAACAAGATTATCAAAAAAAACTAACTCATATGAAAAAAATTAATTTAAATTGAATTGATAATATTTATGTTAACAAATAATTAGTGGTTGATTATGTTATAGTATCGGTATTTTTTATTACAGACTACCAATGTGATTAAGTTACCATAATTGTATAATAATACCGAAAATCGAATGATTTAACAACTTTCTAATAGAGATATTTATTCAACCATTTATGCGATAACACGACAGCGATCTTTAATGAAATATATAAAAATATATATTTTATATAGATATTTTTAATTGTATTTATATTACAAAACAAACGTTATCTATCGATCTTTGCAAACTCTTGAATTCGACTCTCAAAGCATCATAAGTTTTATCCAGCTTTACGAAGATTTTTCTTACCAAATTTTACACTCTTACTTGTGAACAAACACAAATATGTATTTCGAAGCACTGCCCTGACAAACTTAAAAAAGTTATATAAATAAAATTATTACAGAAATGTATATAAATACCATATAAAATCCAAATGTATATATAAATTCCTCAAAATTAAATAATTTAATTAAAAGGAAAACAAGAATAAAACAAAAAGTAATAAGAAAAGCATCTCTTTGGATGTTTGCTTCAAGCAAACGTTGGGAATTGAAATCCCGTTTTGTACTTTGTATTTGATTATATCACTCTTGGCTAATAGAACCATTAACAAAAAATGAATACAATTGAAAAGAAAATTAGTACATAAATAAAATTATAATAAATGTTTGCTGAAAACATATTTAAATATTAACATTTAATAAAGACAATGAAATCCGTTTGCTCCACAAATTTAAAATAAAACAAAAAATGGTATTTAAACCGAAAACAGCCATTATATAAACGTTTGTGAAATATATCTGTGGGAGATTGTAATTATTTCACCGAAATTACAGAAAAATTAGTATTGTGTGCATATGTACAACAATAAAAATAATTATAAATTAAAAAATTAGTTTAACACTAAATGAACGATAAACTAGTTATTAGATAATTATTACAAAAATGTGCGTATATGCAAGAACAACTTCATGTTACGTTCACACTACAATAACATACCGCATCAACTTTCTATTACAATTATGTATACGATTTAAAATCAACAGTTTAGCATTATATCGAACAAAAAAATGGACACGATCATTAAAATATGTTCTTACATCAAAGGCCCAAATTAAGTAATGTACTTTCTCATATTATCCACGCTGTTTGTAATGACATAACGATATTACTTACTTTTCAAGGCCCAAGAGTCAGCCCTTGTTAAACCATCTAGATAAACATCAACGTCTTTGGCGCAGTCCGCGGAAACTTTTGTTTTAAAATTAGCCCACGCCACCCTCAAACCGTCAGAACTAAAAAAGTTCAACACTTTATCTAAATCGAAATGACCCGTATAATCACTATTGTTATCATTGGTCACATTATTGGTCGATGTTCCTATATGGATCGTAAGGGCGAAAACAACAAAAAATAAAAAGCTCAACTTAAGGGACATCTCAGCGGATTCATTTAAAATACCCGGTCTGTCTAAATCGCGATACAACCCGAACCAAGAACAATTACGTTATAACTTTCTCTCTCGGTAGAAGAGATAACCATTTCTTTGATATTGGTGGTGGGCCCCTTCTACCGCCTCTTGCTCATGTAATGATTCAGGAAGCCTCGCTCGGTAGCGTGAATGGATTTCGCGAGTTGTTTAACGAAATAGATTGAAAAATTTAGGCAAACTTAATCATACAATTTATATATATTCCTTTTGAAAAATATAACTGGTACTAATGCATTTACACACATTACATTTTAGATTAGGAAATTATTCAGGGTCTATTTTTTAATATAGGAATAAAATATTCTATTTACTTTATTACCACTTATAAAAATGCCAAAATAATACTATAATAAAAAATGATAAATATTTAATAGGCACTTAATCTTTAGCAAGTTTAAGACAATAAATATATTTTCATAGCCATTTTATTCATATTCAAATAAAAATAATTGAAATACATATGCCAGTTACCAAAAAAATTACATTTATTTTTTCTAAGGGTGTATTGTTGGTCATATATATATATTAACAAAGAAATAAAACCTCTGCCTTATTTTTGTTATAATATAAAATAATACTAGGTAATAATAAAACTATATATATTGGTCTTACCGACTTTGTATCAGAACATAAATTAAATTATACTCAATTATATTATATAAAAGTATATTTACTTAAATAATACAAAATACATTTATTAAAGTTAATAAAAATTACCATAATTAATTTACTACTTTTTAAAAAATTATTTCCAAGACTATCGTTAGAACATTCAAAAGTATAAGTGGCACTGAAAAAGATTCTTTAGAAACAGATATAATTTTTCTATGTTAGATTTACCTCTGGCAACTGTTCTAATAGAGTGAACTAGATTAAATATCTGAGATTTTGCAGATGGAGCTTCACCAAAACCGTGAACATTCGAAGTTCTTGAACTCCAACCAACTGAAATATAAATATATACCTTAACGTTTTAATTTGGATATGTGTAATGAACAAGTACAAACTTTTGCTTAAAAACCTATCCTCATCCAATATACAGATTGCATTAAGACATAAAATAGCAGCTTCAAATAAATTCCAAAGAGTAAAAGCCATAGTATAACGATAAATACACTAAAAATTACGTTAAAACTAAATGTTTACATGTAATGGTCTTAAAATATAGGTTAAATTTCTGACAGTTCGACTAATTGACGTGGATACACATAAATACAATAGTACTCTAACATACTTATTTTTTCTAACGTATTACTAAAATAAGGATAGATGATTAGTACATACAGCGAATGACATATAAGTATGATCGTAATTTTTTGGATCACTTAATTTTGTTATTACATTCATTTATATAATTCTTTACACGGTAATTTACATTTTTAAAATCAATATACACCATAAAATAAAAAGAACTTTAATGTTTAATTGATGTAATTTATAATGGTCAACAAATACTAACGTAAATATTATAGAATAAACTGTAACACTGTTTGGTTATTAGCTATGAGCTCAAGTCCATTTGTTTATTGGGCCCAAAGTGAAAATTGCATATTTTTAAAGATAGATTTAAAAGATGTAAAAGTAAGTTAATTATTCATGATTTAATATGTTATAAAATAAACATATTTTAGGAACCTAACATTAACATTGAACAAAAATCAATTAAATTCCAAGGTGTAGGAACAGGAGCACAAGGTTCAAGAGATTATAGTTTTTGTTTAAATTTCTATGATGACATTGATAAAGATGTATATAGATGTTACCAATTATACTTAAAGAATTGTAACATTATTGCGATTTTTAGGAGCAGAGTATTAAAGTGAAGGACCATTCAATTGATGTAAAACTGGTTAAAAAAAATCCCCTTTGGTGGCCTAGACTTATTCCAACACCTCAAAAGCCATTATGGCTAAAAACAGATTTCGATCGATGGCAATCTGAAGATGATTTAGAAGACAAAGTAAATGATATTAGAATGGATTATCCAGATATATATGAAAGTTTACAAAAAAATGAGTTGGGCTATTTAAAAGGTTTGTGATATTAGCTTAATTTTATCAAATCTATTTTATTTTTGTACTTTTAGAAGAATTTAAAAAGGTTTATTTGTTGTTTTACAATGTTTTAATGCTATTTGGATTCATTTATGTATTTGTGGTAATGACATTGGTTTATATAAAATCAGAATTTAAAGAATCACCTGTGTTCACGGAAATCTATCCCAGTGTTGGACAAACCATGTGCATTTTACACCTATTTCAGTGTCTGGAAAGTATGCATCCTATTTTTGGCTATGTTAAAGGAAGTTTGTTATTTCCAGCTATGCAAATTGGAGGCAGATTACTAATATTATTTGGCTGTTTAGAATTTGAACCAAGGTTGCAAAAAATGCCTGTTGTTGCATATTTGTTTTTCACCTGGACTTCTGTTGAATTACTAAGGTGCATGGCTTTTAATTTTATTATTTAGTGCCATGTAATTTATAACATTTAATAAATGTACTGTTTTAGATATTCTTATTACATTGTTAATTTAACAGACAACAGAAGGGCATTAATGAAGAAGATCCTATTACCACCTCTTCAATGGTTAAGATATTCTGCATGGATTATATTATATCCAGTTGGATTCACATGTGAAATTGTAATAATATTTAGGAATGTTATGTATCTTCAGAATAACCCAAGGTGGTATATTGCTATGCCCAACAAGTACAACTTTACATTTGATTACTTCACATATTTGAGAATTCATATGTTACTGTTTATGATTCCTGGAATGTATGCTTTATTGAATCACATGTATAACATGAGAAGAAAGAAAATTGGAGGTTACCATAAGGGGAAAGTTTTATAGAATATTATAGAAATATAATAGTTTTAGTGAGAAATAAAATGTTCTCCATTTTCTTGGCTTTTTCTGTTTCATTTAAATTTTTCATCTCGTTATGTTAGCTTAGAAATTGTAATAGTAAGTTAACATTCTGAATCTTAATTTTCAAAACAATATTTATTGCAAAGTTAGCACATATATACTATGCCAGGGAAAGCATAAAACATAAGTTATGAAATGGGAATGGTGTAAAAGACAAAAACTTTTATATTATAAACATATACCTTAACAATACAACTAATTAGGTAAAACAATTGAGTTGTTGTAGCAATTGTAAAACAATTGAGTTGTTTACCATGGTGATACTCTAGAAGGGTAAGGACTGGTATGAACCCAGCACAGTTAATTCATGCTAATATTGGCTACCACCATAAATAGAGAATCGTTGAAATAATTGAACTTGTTGAAAAATAAAGTCTGGAAATGTCCATAAGCCAGTAGCATATCCTACGAAATATAAAAAATACGGTAAAAAAATACTCGATTTTTGTTAAATATTGTTTATTATTTAAAAAATGTTGGTGATCCTTATATATGAATATTAATATAAACATGCATAAGTACAAGTATGTAAGCAAAATCTAATTGTAAATTAATTATAAAAAAGAACTTAAAGCTGATTAATAAAATGTATTCATTTTGTACTTTATTTCCATAAAACTAATTCAAATACTTCTATTCACTAATATTAATATCAATAAGGAAAATTTTCCATTATTATAGCACCAATTACAAAAATTATCAAATTTAACACTTGCAATAATGGAAGCCTTAAGAAAAATATTGATCTGGTGTATAACATATTTGAATCAATAATATATGCTCTCATACATATAAAATAAATAGAAATAAATTATTAATTGGTAAATTGTACTAATCAATATATCAAGAATAAAATGTTAAAACAGATGTTTGATTCCCTCGAACTAGCAGAATGGGTGGCATATCCTTTGTTAATAATTCCAACCAAGCCAAGTATAATGGAGCTGATATGATATTCTTCCTAGGTATGGGTAAAGTAACTACTACCATTTGGGCTTCATGAGAATGTTCTAACAACAGTTCTCTCAGCCTCATATGCCTGTTGGTTTTGTCTTTAACAGCTAATAGTTCAGAATCTGTAATGGTCACTTTAAAACAAAAAACACTTGTTAGTAAAGTGAAATTAGATTATCACATTTAAAAGTTTTCTTCCTGTAATCAAATTAAATGTCGGGTTTTTTTAATAAAAGCGGGCGGATGTTATAGTGGAATGAACGAAAATACTTGAGAAGTATTAATGAAACTATTTTCGTAGTACTGAAAAGAACATCTCTCAAATATTCACCGCGGCTTCTCATGGTGAATCCGATTGGTATAATTTTAATGTGTCTAGCGCATAAACTCTATTGCATTTTGTGCGATGGCATGAGTTATTGTTGACTTTAAGGGCATTGGCCGATTGCGATTGATCGTCATAGATCAGCAACTCCAGAAAGCTCCGAAAATCGTAAAATTTTGGGGCACTCAAATCTTTTATATAGAACATTCGCCGTGGCGTCAGTGCTGTCACACGTAGCGCTCTTCTCTTGGAACCACACGTTGTTTGATATACGACAGTTACGCTTATTAACATAGCCAAAAATATACCTCCATAGAAAAAATAATAATAAAATGTATACCTCGCCATTAAAAATATTTCTTTCGCCGAAAATTGTGTCGACCGCGTAGACTTGTCATTTAGTAGTCATAGAGTAAACATTACTCTTCGGTATCAGTGAGCGAATAATAAACAGGTAAGATGGCCACGACAGGCTGCCAACATCGACCCAGCCTTATCGAAAAACCCTATATAATTTTAATTTCTTCAAAAGCTAAAATATTACCTTTCTCATTCTCTGGTCCACTTTCATTATTTTCCCGGAACCGTTCAATGAGGGATTCAAAAAACGCTTGAGTAGATTCACTGGGTTTAGCGGTAATGTCTGGAACAATTTGTAGATCTGAATATTCAATTCGAAATTTCGATAACAAACTGGCCATGTTCATATGTTCCATCTCCAAACCATTACTGTTGTTGGCAAGGGCAAACACTCGTAATTTGCATGTATTCCAATTTCTTCTGGTGCCTAATATGTACGGCAGAAGTAACGTAAGTCCTTAAATAAGAGTTGATAATGAATTAAGATTATAAAGAACTGAAAATAATTCCACACCTCCATCGTCAAATAGCCACCAGACATCAATGGTACCACCACGTTTCTGTTTCTGAAAAAAAAATATATCTGATGTGCTAGGATCCAAATTAGGACCGTCAGAAGTTACATCTGGACCCGATTCGGCAACGGATTTGCTTTTCTTTCCTGTAGCATCATCAGGAACAACGCTTATCTTCTCGTCTTTGTCCTGTTGATTCAGCGAACGTTCTGTCGAACAGCTGCCTTCAAAAAATTAATTTCGTTATTACACTAAACTATATACCTTGTTTTGCATTATATTAAATTATCTCTTCTTACCTTCTGATATCTGACTGTAGGATCGGTTTCTGGATAAGTAACTTACACTATTCTTATCCTTTTGGTCATTTTCATTTAGGCTGTCGTTAATATCAAGACCTGTTTGTAATCTTAGTATTCCCACAGCCAGATGCAAGTCAAAAGCATTGCTGAAAAATATTACATTATTGATTTATTCTGACATTGAGCGTAAAAAGTTGCAGTAGGTTTAAGATTCTAAAATAATGTTGTTAATAGAATGAAGGTTTTTTAATAAATTTTAGAATGAGGTCGTCTACGAAGTTCGATATCGCCTAATAATTTTTCGTTTAGTTAATTTTTGTTTGAAAATTGACATTATTTTTGAGATATTTTATGATAGCCTGAAGTTACCTACTGTAAAATTTCAAAGTAATTAATCAATTCGTCCTTAACACAAGTCTGCCAGTCTGTCTTATATCCCATGAGTAAAATGTTGGGTTTCAATTTTCCTATGCCACACACTTTCATCAGTGCTCGGGCACCTTCTTGGAATGATACTCCATCCACTTGTTGATAGAAAGCTTTGAGTTTGTGAGCCGCAAGCCAGCTATTGGCTTTGTAACTGAGTATGTTTCTCATTCTTTGAGATAAGGGGCTCTACAAAAAGTAATCTATCAGAAATAGTATAAAACAAGACAGATCCGTTTTTTACGGTATTAATATGGCCGCAAAGTAACATTGACAAATTTTTGGTAAGTAAATAGGCAAAGTCAATAAGTGATGGTCTGGCGCTCGGCATTCCCGACAATACTAGAATCTGGGGTCTGTAATTTTTAACATGTTCTTCCACAGAGTTCAACTGCTGCGTAGCCAGTAGTGCGTTTTTGTAAATCTGAGCCTGAGTTGTAGAACCCCAGTTAACATCTAAAAACAGTATACATTATCAAATTAGATCCTCACTTATTTCCCAATTTAATTACTTGGTTTCCTATATGATACAATCAAGTACAAAGCAAGAACAGCTGTAAATGTTACCAAGGCTGTCCACCAAGATATCAAAAACATCACCAGAACGCAGATAATTGATCCAAATAAGCTAAGCCACATATTGTAATACTGCAACATAAAAATAATTATTATAAATTAAAAATATTCCTTAATGAGTTTACTTGTTATTAATTTATATAACTAAAAATTGAATTATTTCTTTGAATTTAATACAATTTCAATTGATTATTACTAATTTCAATATCAATAGTTATTTAATTTTTTGTTTGAATTAACACCTTGTTTGTTAAGTTGCATAAGTAGTAAATATATTAATGATAATTAATAATTTAAAAATTTCTTGTATTATTAATCAATATGAAATAATAGAAGAGTACTAGTCTAATATTTGCATCTCTTATACCTTGAAAGTAGGTCTCCAGCCGACAGGTTTAGCCAAAGAGGCGTGAAACGTCGAAAAATTGATTAATGTGTATGCAGCCAAAAAGAAATTTGAAATAAGGGGAGCTATGAGGTTCAGTTCTCCTAAAACAATTATCATCTCAGTAGTACTCATAATTAGTCATCAAACTACCGTCTGTTCCAACCGATTAGAATAAATCCAATTGCTATAACGAATGTCAAGACATAACCTCGTACTGGCTCATTATTGGGTCCAAATCCTTTACCAAACCACTCTATTTTTGGATAAAGGTTATCCTTACAGAGTGCCTGGAATACTTTCGGAGCTGATACAAGTGAAGCGAGGGCAGAAGATAAAGTTGCAGCAAAACATCCAGCATAAATTAATGAACCCTCAATTGATGCTAATTCAATCACCTAAAAAATAAAATGTATATAAATCACATGTCTGATCTGTTAATCTCCCTAAAGTTATTGGTGCGTCTATATGAGTTGTATAGAATTGTAATGTTATATAATTAGACAAAAACTTATAATAGAAATGGTTCATAAATAGTTTACAAATTCGGGTGAACTTTTGGATCCAAGCAGATGAGAACACTTTTTAACGTCATTTATTCCCAGCACTGAGTATTACAAAACATTATTTGGAAATTGTTTTTATGCTGTGAATGTGCGAAACGCATACAGAATTAAGCTTGATTGATGTCGTCGGTATAAAGGCAAAAATAGCACAGCATAAGTCCCCCCTTCCTTCTGGCGTGTCTCCAAATGCCTCGTGGGGAAGACGCACAATGTCATCCCTCCCCTGAAGTCAGCGGTTACAGGAAATTTTGCAGTCACTGACCAAGAAAAAGTCGAGCTCCTTGCAGAGACCTACGAAGCTCAAATGAAATGCCTCCCACCCACACAGAACACTAAAACTAAAGACATTGACACTGTCATCAACGAATCCAACTCCGTCAAAAGACCAGTAACCCCCGCCTTTCTTCTCAACCATTTTGTATCTCCAAAGTCTCTACAGACTATGATCGGCAAACTTCAAACCAAAAAATCTCCAGGTTTCGATGGAATATCGATTACCCAGTTAAAAAAGCTTCCGCATAAGCAACTCGCAGAACTGGCAAACATTATTAACTCCATCATGAGACTGCAACACTTCCCGGCGTCTTGGAAACACGCACATATAGCGGTTATACCCAAGAAAGGAGCAAAATCATCTCCATCTGATTACAGGCCTATCAGCCTTCTCAGCGCCATTTCGAAGCTTGCCGAGAGGGCAATACTCTACGCTCTCAACTCTTTCACAAAGGAAAACAACATCATTCCAGATGAACAATTCGGCTTTCGCGCTCACCACTCATCCGTCCATCAAGCTTCCCGTCTGGCTGCACACATCCATCATGCTCTTGACCAACGTAAAAAGCTTGGAGCAGTTCTTCTGGACCTAACCAAAGCCTTCGACAAGGTCTGGCACGACGGATTGTTCGCAAAGTGCGTGCGGTTAGGCCTCCCAGAAGACCTAACCGCTCTCATCAAGTCCTATCTCTCGGACAGATCTTTCCAGGTCAAGATCAGGGCGTCACTTTCAAACAAATCGATGCTGGCGTACCTCAAGGTTCCCCGCTGGCCCCAGCCTTATTTAATCTCTTTATTTCAGATATGCCGAGAAAAGAGCATATTGACGTCGCCTTTTACGCTGACGACACTGCTTTCTTCACGGCCGCCAGGTTCGAAGTTACAATTCATGAGCGTTTACAGAAGCAGCTCGATCATGCGGTCAAGTGGTTCAAATTCTGGAGGTTGCAAATCAACCCCCTGAAAACCCAGGCCATCATTTTCCACAAGAAGCGTTACGCACTGCGCGTCTCGCAACTTAAGATCGACACCGCAATAATTCCATGGCTGGATAACGTCACGTACCTAGGTCTTCACTTCGACCGGCGGTTCGGTTGGCACTCCCAAATCCAGAAAGCAATCCAAAAAGGTTCGGGGATAGCAAACCTGCTATCTCCTCTGATCTGCCCTTCTAGCAGGCTTCCCATCTCCATCAAATGCTTATTTTACAAGATGTTAATTCGGTCCGTACTCCTCTACGGATCTAATGTCTACTTCAAGTTTGTTACACCCAACCAGGTCAAACGGCTTCAAGTTTTCCAAAATAAGCTCCTCAGGAGAATATTAAACGCTCCATGGTTTGTCAGAAATAATCAAATCCATAGGGAAACTGACACTCCAGAAATCAAGCACTTCATATCTCAATCATTCCACAAACAACAACTCAGCTCAAGTTCTTCTGAAAACGCGCTTGTTCGCAAGCTGGTCGACATGCTGGGAGCTTAGCACCGCGTCACCGCTAAGCTCTTCCCCTTTTCCAGGCTGAAACGACCTCATCCGTCGCTACAGTCATAACTTTTGCCCCCATACAACAGTACCCAGTTGTGTGTTAACTCAGGTTCGCGAATCAATAGAATCGCCGGGCCTTCGTGCCCAATAACGGCTGCCCGATCAGCGGGTGCCATATCCCCAAGTTTAAGGCAGTAGCAGTAGTGATCCACAGGGGTCAACTGTGAGGCGGTTTCGGTTTAGTGTATTGGTAAGCCCAGAGGCAGTCCCACATAACCCGGTCCAACTTGTCACTCCAGGGCAAGTCTCCGCGACCAGGTATGCGTCACGCATTCCACCGCCTGGTTTTTAGGCCAGAACAAAAAAAAAAAAAAAAAAAAAAAAAAAAAAAAAAAAAAAAAAAGCACAGCATAAGTATTCTGATATATTATCAGTATCGAAGCCACGTACGCACAGTGATACAGCCAATTTACATCATAAGTAGCTTTTGGTTGCCCAGGCCCAAAACCATGTATATTTGTGTTATTAATATATGTTAATGGATAATATAGGGATTCAAATAATATTTTATCTTTACCTGAAAACTATTTTGCAATCCATAAGAACAATTTGGTAAGCAGTCTATTAAGGTACCATTCTGTAAATCAGTAATGTTACCACTAGCATCCCTCATTACAGTACATCCAGCAAAAACTGCCATCACAATGTATGATATGGTGGTAATTAAAATTGCCAATAGCGTTCCCTTTGGAATTGCTTTTTGGGGATCCTGAAATAATCAAATATATATTTAAAAAGTTAATATAATTATTTCATAGACTTTAAAAAATTATTAGTTTTTAATTTTGTGTGATAATGCCTAAATTAATTATTAGTATGAAATCTGATTACTAGACTAATAAGATTTTTCATGTGTTTTAATAATTTAGTTAAAAATATAAGTTTAAGTTAGTCATATTATTTAACATTAATGTTATAGCATTGTGTCTGATTAATTTTAATTACAGCTAAATAAAAATTGACAATTATTTGATTAGTAGCACACAAAAAGCGCATGGAAATTTTCAAGTGTGTTCTTCAGAACAGATTGAAATGTTTAAATTGTATTAAATGTTGAAATGGTTATTTAGACAATCTACTTCGCATAAACGAAAATAATCATTGAAATATGATGATAACCCACCATTACCTTGATTCTCAGTAACCTCAGTAAGAGGAACTAAAAAAGTTCAAAAACATGTGGAAAAATGCAAAAGTAATAATATAAATATTTGGATTTTGATTTGAATTAACATTAAAACTTAAGATGTATGTATCAAACAACAGTATTTATAATTTGTTTTCTTAAGTATTATAATAACTGTTGTAACTTTTGCTTGACTGTACTGAACTTTTTTTTTCCTTCAGAAAGCTTTTATCTCTTAGTTCATGAAACATATTCTAAAAGACACTTCCAACATATGTAGGTTTTTTATTAAACGATAAATAATTAAGTGATGTGTTATGCATTTATTCGATTATCTAAATATCACTTTTAATTACTTACTTTTAAATCTCCTGAAATATTCGCTCCTGCCAAAATGCCAGTAGCTGCAGGGAAAAATACTGAAAATACTTTGAAAAAGTCGTATGATACACCTTCAGACACTCGATAGTTTGAAAACATATTGTCCGCTGTTATTGTAGCTGAAAAAATTAAGAACTATAATAAAAATAATTGGTGGTCATCTTGCTATAAATGCTACATACCATTGAAACCAACAAAACCTTTAGCTATAGCTTGGTCGTTTCTGGGTCCTATGATACAACCAATAAGGAAGTCAGCGATTGCAATGAGGAGAATGACTAACAATACCAACTGAGCCTAAAAATGAATAATCAGTACAGAATTTTCATGTATTTATGTAACGAACCTTTGCTTCCCATTCCATACCGACGATTACGATAATGGTTAAAACAATTATGGTAACACAGCCGATTATTCTGATATCATTTACTGATTCATCTACGATGAACAAACCGAAACTGGAGAGTAAATCTTGGACAGACTCACAGAAACCCACTACATACATGGCACACGCTACGGCATTCGCTAACGAGAAGATAAAACCTATAGAACCACCAAATTCTGGTCCTAAACTTCTTGATATCATGTAATAAGTTCCACCTAAACTTCAATAAAATCGGTTAGAGTTACTAAATAATATTTTATCACTAACCTCCTTTTATGACACCATTTGTACTAATTGCTGACATAGATAGCGCAGTAATTGATGTTACTATTGTTGTGGTAAGAATAAGTAATACTGACTGAATTATTCCGGCTTGTCCTACCACCCAGGACAGCCTCAAGAATAACATAACACCCCATATATTTAGTAGACATCTCACTAAAACTCCTTGTATCCAACCGAATTTTAATTGACCTCTGGTACTGGCTAATTTACCATTGCTTTGAACATTTGTTTGTTCTAACTGAAACAAGCAATTTAATTACTAAGAAATTACATCCCTGTTATTGTTATGTAAATCCTAATGAAATAATGAAATAACTATTTTGATGAATGATTCTTAGTTATATAACAATCTCAATTAAAAAAATTGTTTAAGTAATTAGCTATTCTAAATACAATAGATTTGTATCATTAAGTGGAAAATAGAAAATGAAGGATAACAAATTTATAATAAATGTTTTTAAATATCCTGCTAGATAAAATGTTAATTTTTTTGTAGTGTGTCTGTTATATAGCACTGGAGGACTGATAAAGCCTTGGTCTTAAAAATAATGAATTTTTGCCTGACTGACTGGGTGAGTAAATGAAGTGGATTTTCCGCTATGAGCGTTTCATTTATATCAAAATAGACTAGAGAAAAAATAATAGAAATAAGGGTTTTGGGACGGCACGTAGTCTTTGCCCACGATTTAGTAAGCCGCAAGTGTTTGTTTAAAATCTTGCATGTCTCATAACTTGTTTTGAATTGGATTTACTGTTTAACGTGGGGTCACATCCACGCTCCCTGACATTAAACCTATTACTTGAGAGCGACCAACTTAGAGATTATCGCAAAAAAAGTTTTATCCTTATTTATTGAGTTAGTTTGTTATATTTTAAAATGTTTGTATGTAGTAAAGTAGTAATGTAAAAATTAAGCAATCAGGAATAGCTGTCAGTTTGGTGACACAAAATATATAAACACAACGGGTAGCCGTGCGGGCTAAGAGTTTAGCTCGTCGACAATAACGCCCTAGGATCGAATGTCGCCTGGGGTTAAAGGTTTTTTAAAAAGTTTATAAAATAAAGGATAGTATCCGTTAATATTAAGTGAATGTTTGAAGTCGCTAAATAACACGACGATAAATAAATAAATTTAAAAAATATATTTAAACAATTATTTTAGGCTCTGGCCAACGCGCTGCCGCTCCATTTCTTATACGGTAGATTATTCGACGTTTCTGTCGTACGTATCAACTGCGGACATATAATTTTTAAAATCAAAGTTTGGCAATGTTGTACTGCAAAATGCCGGCAGGCAATTTTGAATCGGAAGAAAAATTCTTAAATTTTACATTTGAAACAACGTTAAAACGGAAAATTATTGGTTAAAACGTTATTAAACGAAGGTATTTAAGATTTTGTGTTACTTTCGATTATTCCCATATTTTTGGAATTTTAGCGTTATGGCAAGTTTAGATAAAAAAACTATTAAGAACAGTATGGTCACATAAAGTTATATTTTACATTTTTTTGCAGAAAAAATAAATTAATGTGCCTGCTTTATCGGAAGATATATACAGCTGTGAAAGAAAAACTCGATGTATGTAAAGTTTCATATTAACACGGATTAACAAAATTGGAGAATAACAAGAATTGTCTGTTGTCTTTGCTTACAAGATATTTAGGTTTTCTAAATCAGATTTTGATTTAATTTGATGTCTGATGAAGAAAACCGAAAAAAGAAAAATTGTTCTTGCTTAAGGACTTATTATTTGATATGGTTCTGGAGACACAATATATCATTGTACTAGAGGTAATTAGTATTAACGTCTGATTAATTTCTGATTTCATTAGTAAATACATTTCTTAACAAAGCAGTAATCGAATATTGCAGGTTATAAATCAAGATGCAATAAAGCATCAAGAGTTAAAATGAATGTTCCATAGAATATTAACAGTTATAATATAGTTTCACAGAATTCCAATTTCTCATTTATTGGTGAGTTGTTGGTTCCCACGTGGAACATAAGAAAAAGTAGAAACCAATGGATAAATGAAAGCCGTGGAAGAGAACCTAAAGATGAGCTATCTGAAAGGGCAAGATTGAAGAGTGAAATAAATAAGCAAAAAACAATGTAAGTTTATTTAAAAATTTAGGTAAAGGTATATTTTAGGTGACAAATATGGATAATAGATATGGTCTATATGAGTACATAAATGAAGTAATGATATGCAGTAGATAAAGTGAAACTGACTACATAATTTGCATAGATGGAACACATAGGACAAATAGAAAAAAATATGAATTATTAAATTTATCTTAATTTTTTTTACATATATATTTTAAAGTCTCCTTTTACCAACTTTATCTGGTTTATCTGGACTGGGCCTAAAGTTTAATGTGGGCTCCGAACCACGGTCCTCAGCATTAAGTCTACCGACTGGCAAATGACCAACTTTAGAAATCATCCCAGAAGACATCCGGTCTTACCCAGCCTGGTTACTGGCGTGACTGGGATCATTTTCCTTGTCGGATTTTACACTTTTGCCTAGAACATTCACAAATAAATTTACGACCATGCCCCAGCAAAATTTGAAGACGCGGCTATCGCAACAGTAGGAGGACCGTCCCATCGCCTTTACCACTGCGCCACCAAGTCGGCTTATCTTAATTTATTTAAACGATATGTGACCATATGACATTTTAGTCTTTGAACCTTGTATCAATTATTTTGATGATTTACTAGAGACCTAAGTTTTGGAAAATCAATAGTTAATTTAATTACTGTAAAGATCCTTTAATATACATTTCCTAATTGTAAAATTTAAATTACCTAATTGTGTTTGTTAATGTTTTAATATACATGCCAAAGTCAAATATGAATTTCAAAATTGTTTTATTCATATCTTTTCTGTTTTAATATAGAAACATGTATTACTTGATTTATTATTTCATACTTATGTTTATAACATACAAGTAAAGAAAGATCATGTATTTTTGATACTCTGAGGTTGTTACAGTTCTGAAATAATGTTACTTATGATATTTTGTTATAATGTTCAGTGGCGTAGCAATTTACGCTTATTAATAGTTTGTTGATTATTGAGAGTTAATGTGATTTAAAAAAGTTTAGTGCGTGTTAGTTTTTGAGATATTTTGCATATATTTTAATATTTTTTAATATACAGACATTTATTATTTTAATTAAAATACAGTGAAAACAAGATTTAGTAATATATCATAGTTTTAAATTAGTTATTTTATATCTATTATGAGAAAAACAAGATTAATTTAATACAGTGTGGTGGAATTTCGGTCATAGGGCGATCACTATTACTTAATAAAATGCATTATTCCAATAAGTGCAATAAGTATCAATTGTCGGGAAAGTATTTATGAAGATAAATGGGACTTGAAAATGAGATTTGGGGGGAGCAGGCGGGATTTAGACTATTTAGACATATTGAACAAATTATGTTGGTGTAAGTGTTGACAATGAAAGTGGAGTGCTTTTTATAAAAATGCCTTTAATTAATATTAATTTTTACCCTCCAATATTATAAATATAAATGTACGTTCTGAAGTAGTGATTTTGATAAAGGATAAGACTACTATTAGCCTACCCATTATCTTTGATTGCGATAGAAATCAATGTTTATAGAAAAATACGCTTTTTAGGATAGCTTTAAAATATAGGTGTTTTCTCTTACGTAGAATTAGGAACGTACAGAATTTATAAAATAAAAATAAACCCGTATTAAAAATTAAATCAATATAGTGTCGGTACAGTGCCATCATCTCCCTTGGATTTAAATCTTACTCTTATACTATTACTTAAAATACATCATCTTTAATTTATATTAACCTTCACTCTATTAATAGATCGAACTACCAAAACTACTCTAAAAATACTCAAGGCATTAAAGTTCATGGCAATAAACTTGACTGGAATTATTAGCTCGATAGTAATTTACAGTAATATGTTATATATGCAAACATTTAAATGTAATTGCTTTAAAATATTTAACAATTACAGCGGTTTTATAGGCTCTCTAATTGCTTTAATATCATTATTATCGCTAGTTCACTAATACAATTATTTATTATTATTAGCAAATTGTTAGGTACTTGCATGTATTCTGATCATTTTTTACTTTAAAGGGGCATTTATTGAAAATTAGTATAGTATATGTTTTTTTCCATATTTTTGGCAATATGGTATTACCGTATCGAAAGACGATGTTGGTTTTTGTAGCGGTCCAATCATCGATCCTTTTTCGTATTTTTTCAACATTTCGAGATCGTATGTAAGTCAATCCATACTGTACCGATCTGTTCAAGTATGGCAATCAGAAAGTGCTATGTTTGATGAGTATACGATTCTGACTTGGTAAGTTTTGCCTTACTAATGAAGCTTCAATTCCTCTTGCAACGTGTGAGCGAGCGTTGTGATGTGTGGTAGTAAATAGATGATCTGCAGCAGCAGTTTCATTCAGTTTTTGCAGCATATCTATTGAGCTGAGTTTTCGTCCTTTTCGTTTGGTAATTTGTCAGTGATATCAAAATCTTCATTTCTAAAAGGTTGAAATCAATTGGGATATAACACAGCAGCATTGCCATAGGTTTCTAACAGTGTTTGATGGAATTCAGAAAGGATAATAACTTGTAGACTATCGAGCTGTTGACAACAATACTGTTTTGGCATGATTTTGTATAGATGTTCATATAGAGCTAATTTATCAATATTCACTAGTTTCTTACAAATTAAAACTGTTGTTGGTAAAATTATTGGGATATTAATTAAAATACTATATAATATGATTATTAAATAATCAGTGAATACAATTTCTTAATGTTATTGAAGAACCATTTTAATGTATATCATAACTAATAATAACTACAAATAAATAATAGATTTTGGAAATTTGAGCTTTATCAATGAAAGATGGCATTGTGCATCAAGTAGTGATCAGGAAAGTACTTACAGTTCCGTAATAGACATTAAATAATGTTATTAACGAAACCTATTAAACTTATTAATGCCTTCAAAGAAAAACGTAAGTGTGCCTTATTAATTTTAATTACTTTCACACCTCCACTTACAGGTATTTTAGCAGATAGAACTAGTTAATTGCTTCTAAATTAATTGTCGTTTTAGCTTGAAATAGCAAACAATTTAAATTAACGTCCTACATCGATAATGACTCACAAAAGGTTATTAAAAATTCCTTAATATTTAAGAGTGTGGAATAATGTGCTTAACGATACTATATTTTCATACCGTTATAACTAAGAAATGGAAATAATGAAAAAATATATTTTATTAAATTGTAGATTTGAAAATTATATCTATTTTTTTGTAGCATATTTGAATGACAACTTTAGCATCATATATTCTTGTGTAATTTAATTATTAAAAGAAGATGTCTACATTACTTTTAATGGCTTAGAGGACTTTCATATCGTATTGGAGAAAAGAGTAATGTAAATTTGATGGCGAATAGATCACATTTAACTCACCCATAAAAGTTAGATTAGGTTCAAATATACAGATATTATGATGAATAGTATAGAGGGACAAAGTGACATTTATTGCTAAAAGTCACTCAATATCAGATTTATAATTAAGACTTCCATCAGTTTTTTTCAAGGTGTTAATAACACTGTATTTCTCAATAATAGATAGAAACTCTTCCAGAGCACATCGGCTTGAGATTTGCACTGCTCATGTTGCTATATATTCAATAATTATAATAAATTTATATAAAACGACATTATTAAAATTTAATTAATTTTAAAAAAAATTATTAAAAAAAAAACATGGGTACCGTAACAAAAAGATAAAACGAAATTCAAGCTGCGAAAACGATATATATCAGTCATATTTCTGAGAAAAATTGTATACAGAACTTAAAATAAAGATAAGATATAAGAAACACTAAAAATAACACACCTACACCCTTAGTATAAATACCTAAAATATGCATAAAATATACCAAGACTCTCATTGGTATCAATAGACTACATTGACCCGTTATAAAACGAAAAATATTTTAACATAATGTGGTAATGTATGTATGTAAATAAATGTATGTATATAAAGCAGTGTAATACCGACAGACTATAAGAAAATTAAAGAAAAACAACGTAAAAATAAAATAACTTAGCAACGAATAGGAATGGAATTAGGAAAAGAAGCTCGGAAATAAATTATTACAATACAATATAATGAATATTATATTGGTAGATGAGATTTAACATAAAGGAAAGAGATTCTTTCTCTTTGATTATTTCTTCGAGAATGCGGGCAAATAATACATAAGTCTTGTAGATTTACGCTTAGCGTCATCCGGTAATTACATGGGAAGAAATTATTGTAGAATATAAAAAATTACGGCAAATTCTGTCTACAATCTTTCACTTCTTTATTTAGAATCTGCCAAAAAAAATTGGATAATATAACTTAATAGCTCCTTTTTATTTATTAATTACTTCTTATATTAGATATGCTTAGTACAATCTTAATAACAAGCAAGGCGAGTACGGTATTAATATATCAGTATGTATTTTCCAAATTAAAGTAGAACTAAACTGCTTAAGCT
Organism: Rhynchophorus ferrugineus; assembly: GCF_030347505.1. Taxonomy (NCBI): domain Eukaryota; kingdom Metazoa; phylum Arthropoda; class Insecta; order Coleoptera; family Curculionidae; genus Rhynchophorus; species Rhynchophorus ferrugineus. The sequence continues at coordinate 51,621,345 of NW_027472581.1, read as the reverse complement.
AAGGTTAAGAATATACTAAAAAAGTTCGTGAGGTTTGGTTCGCTTCAACTTTCTGATTTCCTGCGTATTGTCCTGCGTGTTGAGTATTGCTTCCACGTGGCTGTGATTTAGCATGCTTATTTCATGTTTTAAGGCGAAATCGTGGATTACTTCATATACCCATTTGATTTCGAGGCCATCGTGCAGCTCTTCGTAGGTTAGGTAGCGATAAGCATTGATAAATAATCGTAGAACTTTGTTTTTAGTGTATTGAATTACTAGTTGGTTTTATGTTTTAGTGCAACCCCATATTTGCACTCCATAGGTCCAAATTGGTTCTATGATTGATTGATAAAACAATCCCTTTGATTTTAGGTCAAGTTGAGAGTATCTTCCAGTACAATTGCTTGACTTTGAGTTTAATATGCTCTGATTTTTGTTTTGCTAACACGATGTTTTCAATTTAACCTACAGTTGAAATGTATGCCGAGGTATTTAGCTGATTCTACTTACGGAATAAGGTATCCGTCAAGTGATATAATTAGTTTTTTAGCAACGCAAAATTAATATGAACAGATTTATATTATGAACAGAAGAACAGTACGATGACCTCAAAATTAAAAGCATCCATGTTGTCCAAGGCTTCGGCGAAAAACATGAAAGAAGATATCATTATTGTAGTGTATAAGTGTTACCGTTAACGTTAACTAAAGATACTAACTTTAGATACTTTTTTTGAGTACCACAAAATTAATTATGGATTTTTTAAGAGATTAAAAGAATTAATGTATGCTTAAAAATGTTTCTAATAAAAGATGTTATATTAAAACAAAATGTTGTTAAAAAGTATCTGAAAAGCCCGTTTAAAGGGATTGTCAAGTTATTTCTATCCTAAGATGCCTTGAGCATCTGTACCGACGGGGAGTTTAAACATTATTTGTCATAATTTCCTTAGTTCTTCTTAATTAAGTTAATCCTAATTTGGAATTTAATGTGTCCAGTAGATGAAAATATTGCAAAAAGCTAATAGGCTTTTTCAAAAATATATGTCCACTGCATTGAAAAGTAGTTAATATGTGATAGTGTAGATGTGGTATAATGGCTTTAAACTCAGGATTCTTGCCAGAATGTCGTAACGGTAAAAGCTCGTTTTTTTTTGAGAGAGGAAATTTGTGAAAATGACCGGTTTCGTTGCAAAAAAGAAAGGAAATCATCTGAATTTTTAGCAGAAAACTTACCAAATACCATCACAACAATTTTTTCCGAACTATCACTTCGAGATATTAATTTTTAGTCGAAGGTTATGAAAGTTGACGGTTGAAAGTTGATATCTATAAAATAGATGTTGGATTAGTCGATGGCATTATTTCAGAACGAGTCTGTTTTAAAGGGGATAACAGTAAATTTGGACTAATAATAAACATTATGTGTTTTATTGATCAATCAAATGTATTTTTTACTGTATGACAAATTAATAAAGTTGAATGAATCATTTCCCAAATTTTCATATATTAAACAGCATTAATTTCACGCGCACTTCTAAGATAGTTGATAAATAGATAGATGGTCATTAAGTCTAGAAAAAAGGTTTCCTATAAAAATTCAATGTGCTAAGCAGAGGAATAAAACTGTTACTATCCTATATATTTCTGCTTAATTCGGCCATCAATAGGTCGTTGTACGACCCTGCTTCACATCACCCTTATTCTTGCCTTATTTATAGACAATGAATGTAGTCTATATGGTGTAGTTGATTTAATGCCGATTGATTCTTACTGATATAGTCTGGATATGAAAACTATTTTTCCATTGGAATACGAAATATATTCTTTTACTACTATTTTTGTAACAAAATTAATTTTTATTAGAAATGTTTTTAGAAATTAATTTGTATAATTATAATTTACGGAGATATTCCAATTCTGAATAATCATAATAACAAAATCAAATTCCGAAATAATTTTATATCGACATCATATCGACATACATTGACATGATATTGATATAATACATCATATGGTATTAGGTTGAGGTTTTTGTTATTTTAATAAATGTGATGTCAAAGATTAGCATTTTTTCATAATAAAAGCAAAAATATTTGAAGTTGTTAATTTTGCAAAAAAAAATTAAAAACGTTTGTTATTCAAACCAAAAGAGATTATTATTTCAATAAAGAAAATAAAGTTGTCTGTAAAAATATACTCTAAGAAAACTAAGCTTTTAAAATGTCGAAACACTTCTTCATTAAAAAAACGACCGAAAAGAAACCTTTGATCCTGTGTAAACGTAGATATGTATAGATATAGTAATTTAATATTATTAAGATTCTAAGCAGAGAGACAGCAAAATTCCATAGTATAAAATATACATAACTAGAAGACTAAACATTATACCACATGTTTGAAAAATAAGTAATAGTTTCATTTCACATTTCACAAAAAAACGACCGAAAAGAAACCTTTGTTCCTGTGTAAACGTAGATATGTAATATAGTAATTTAACATTATTTAGATTCTAAGCAGAGAGACAGCAAAAGTCCATAGTATAAAATATATATAACTAGAAGACTAAACATTATACCACATGTTTGAAAAATAAGTAATAGTTTCATTTCACATTTCACAAAAAAAACGACCGAAAAGAAACCTTTGATCCTGTGTAAACGTAGATATGTAATATAGTAATTTAACATTATTTAGATTCTAAGCAGAGAGACAGCAAAAGTCCATAGTATAAAATATACATAACTAGAAGACTAAACATTATACCACATGTTTGAAAAATAAGTAGTAGTTTCATTTCACATTTCATAAAAAAACGACCGAAAAGAAACCTTTGATCCTGTGTAAACGTAGATATGTAATATAGTAATTTAACATTATTTAGATTCTAAGTAGAGAGACAGCAAATGTCCTTAGTATAAAATATACATAACTAGAAGACTAAACATTATACAACATGTTTGAAAAATAAGTAATAGTTTCATTTCACATTTCATAAAAAAACGACCGAAAAGAAACCTTTGATCCTGTGTAAACGTAGATATGTAATATAGTAATTTAACATTATTTAGATTCTAAGCAGAGAGACAGCAAAAGTCCATAGTATAAAATATACATAACTAGAAGACTAAACATTATACCACATGTTTGAAACATAAGTAATAGTTTCATTTCACATTATAAAATAAAAATTATTTTATGGTTAAATTAATTGTATTACAGTGTATTTAGTGGTAAAATTGAAATTTCCAAATGTTTTCTAATAAGAGCAATAAAAAAGAAAGTGTTTAAACATCAAAAAGTTGTGGATTCGAATCCTGCTCGGGCATAGATGTACTTTATGTTTGTGAGTTTGTGACTGTAATTGTAAATGTCTTTATAGGCAACAGTAAAAAATCCGACAAGACAATGCCGAGGACTGCGGTTCGGAGCCCATGTTAAATAGTAGGTCTAGTTCAGATAAATCCTCGTTGGTAATTTAAAATATATATTAAAAAACATCAAGACATTCATATTTGCAGCGGATTTATTTTTGAATAAAATTCCATTCAAATAATTTTCGTTCGTTTTTACACACTTTTCTGGCCTAACGGGTAAAATAAGTAAATAGAATCAAAGTATTATCTTTGGATTACATTACGAATTCTAACATTCGTTGATCAATTTTCTCTAGTGATGTAACGATATATCGAGGCCCAAAAATATCGATATTTGTTGAAAGATGTAACTTTATATGTTAATTTGGTAAAAGTGGCAATGAGTCCCTTACCTGCCTTTCAAATGCCTTTTATCAAAGGTACATGGAAATATACTATCAAAGTTATTGCTTTTAATATTTATGCCTGCTACAAAATACTGGGTTTAAAGTTTTTGAAAACGTATTTTTTATTTTATAATACTGTTTATTGATCTTTTATCTATAGGAAATTATATAATTGATGAATGCTGGATATAACTAAAATAACTTTTTGATTTATTTGCGCTTAAAAAAGAAATATCAATATATCGGCGTTCTCGACTGTAAAATCGATATCGACTTAATTTGATATATATCGTTATCGATATATCGATAAGATGTATACCTTCTATCACTAATCGTTTCTGTTTTTAGTATAGCCTATCTGCGCTTTTACTTGTTTACAAAGCCTTTTAAATAAAACTGTCTCGATACAGAATGTTACGTTAATTAGATAAACGTTGCCTACTAAAGTCTTCTAATATTCTTTCAGTGTAAGTTGATCTTAAAGAAAAATCATAATACTTGTAAGATTCTAGATTTAAAATATGAATTTTTCTAATCTACATTATGTGCACAGTAAAAAGCGATAAGCGATAGACATTTGACTATGTTTTTGTTGCTTATTTTAAGTAATAATTTGGAATTATTATTTATAATTTCAATATATTTCAATATTTTTCATACTAAAATATATATTTCAAATATTTCAATAATTTGGAATTATTATTTATAATTTAAAATTATTAATTTAGTATAAAAACTATTACTTTTGTTACTCACTTTAGGTAATGTGGAGTTATAAAGTTCGTCTAGCGTCGGTCGATTAGCTGCCTGTATGGACATAATATTTCTGTAGTTATCTAGCCGTGGAAGTGCTTCTCTAGTCATATGCCTATAGAACAATTAAACCACTACCTGTTATAAATCCGTTCAAATATTTAATTAATAAATTACCTTAAACTCTTGTTGACGCCTTCAGAATTTAAAAAGGTCCTGTCGGTAACGCCCAACAAATCATCATCTTCATTTTGATCGTTGTTGCTATCAAAGGTAGCATTTCCTTTATCACCATTGCTTTCGTTTCGCACCCTGTTTACTTGGAATCTTGTGCGTTTATCAGAGGGTGAGTTAAGCGGATCCAGTTCTACAGTTTCCATGTCTTTCCCTTGGCTTTTCGTGTCATTCATTATCTAAAACAATGAAAAATAATGTCAGACTAGATAATAGACTAGATAGTTATCTACATTATTCACAGTACAGTTGTCTCATCAACATAGTCTACTACTCTCTTTTCTAATAAGAATACGTTCCAATAAGAGGCATGTAATAATATACAAAATATTTATAAATTAAATTAAATGCACAATTAGTCTTAATATACTATTTATATCTATGTATCTAGTCAATAATAATACTTTAACTTTTTAGAACAATCAGTGTTCAATAATTTTACAGTAGAGCTATTGTATATTTAAATTTGATTGCCTTATTAAGAAAATATTTGTTACGGTGCCATCAATTAAAAATTTAATTGCTACTTTTAGGGAATTTATTACCTTAAAGAAATCTATTTTGTCTAAATTTACAAATAACTATATTTGTTTAACAAATCTTAACCAAGGCTGCTTAGAGAATTTTGTTGGATCTATTAGAGCTCATGGAGGTAGAAACAGCATCCTTCACCTAGTATGTTCGAGAAATCTTTAAAAGGGCTCATCATCACTTCAATTTTTTCACATCATTCTCCCGGAGAAAATTGTGAAGAAGATGAACATGTTAGATAACTTATATTCTTTTTTAACGGGAGATCTTGTACCACTTGAGGTTGTTAAATCACCAGTTGAGTCTATATTTTCAGCTCCAGAGAACCTTGCTCTGAGGAAAACAAGAGTCTAATATTGTATTTTAGTGTTATTTCTGGCTATTTAACAAAACTTTTGAAAAATAGAGAAGCAATATTTGTCTACATTCTATATTAAGTAGTTTCACAGATTAAATACTCTAAAATCTAAATATCTTTAAAAAACACATACATTTTTAGTGTTTCAACTGTCCAGTCCATAATGATTTTCAAGACCAATTTTTAAAAGTTATTATGAGGTGTGATTGTATTTTTGGTTTAATGAAGTTAATGCAATTTCAACAGGTGAGGATTTAAAGTTTACCTTCAATATATCAAGATAAGTTAGAACTCTAATAGATCCCATAAAATTGGTCGCACTAAACAAATATGGGAAGGTATTATGGAATAATTATAGGATTTTTTTTTGCCTAGAATAGAGTTCATAATTGTTTTTTATTTGCGCTTATATAGTTTTTTTTGCTTTTTGTTTATGTATATTTATATTATTTACATTTATGTATATTTGTATAGGATTTTATTTTAATACATTAATTTTGAAAATTAAATTTGATTCTCATTTAAATACTATTGACCAATAAATGTGACGTCACAAAGTAATCAGGCGAAATGGCAAACCAATCAAAGCAAAGTATTTTCCTTACAGGTTTCTACATAACTATTTTAAACTAACCAATCAAATTCACGTTGTCAGCGCCGCCAATGATTGAACTAAACGAAACATTGCCCCACTACTTACCATTGGAGTTGTACACCCCTGAACATGACCTTCTGAAATCTAAATTTTTAAACGCAATACCTTTTGACTGAATAAATTAATGACGGTACTATTTTTTATTTACAATGAATATTATATAGGCTGTGCGTTTCAAATACGATGTGATATGGCTTCACTGAATAAGTATTACTAGAGATGGGCGAGATATGAAAAGTATCCATTAGGAAAAATCGAAATAATTTTTCCCCAACCTTGTATTATTACTATTATAATTTTCGGGATTACTAGTAGTTAAATTAAATGAAGACTGCTTCTCTGAGGTATAACCGAGTTACAACCTCGTTAAATACTTCCTCGTAAACCTTTGCTTTTTTAAACATAATAAATTGCTATCCGTTACACTTCTCTTATATCGAATTTCAGTAACTTCTCAAAAACTATGAAATGAGTTTTATAAACTAAACTAACATGGAGTAATGTGACAAGGCTGTATTAATTAATAAACAAAGATTTGTTCCGCGCACCTTATAATGAATTAATATAATCTAGAAATGAACAAATAGAGCTGATGAATTTTGAAATTATTTGCATTCGTATTTGTTCACACGTTGAAGTGGTCATTATATTCTACCGGCTGTTTATTGTCGATTTTGGAATAGTGGCAATATCATTATAGTAATTGGATTGTGTTGTAAAGACATGTGTAAGTGATTTCTTATGGTAACTTATAAATGCCAACGTTTATGGTCCAATAATATAGTAAAACGTGCCGCATCTGCTGCAAAACAGTCAATTAAAGAAATGGCTCTTCATATACACTTGATTAATAGTATATTCAAAATTACACATCGCACAATAGAAGACACAATAATTAACTGACACAATATTCAGATTAGAAATAAGGAAAGCTCCTCTGGTATTTAGAATTTCAATAGAAGTTGATATAGGTAAAAATAAATTATATGGTATTTTCTAGTATTTGTGCGAAACAATTTTGTGTAAGTATGTGTGATATATAATACAAATACCATGAATACCATTAAACTAAAATTGAGATCTACAGGACTATGAAAAAGTATCAATTAGAATAATATATTTTACATAAGACATCAATTAATGAGGTGATTTTCTACACTTCATGTAATACTTAGGAAATAATTACTGCCTACCAGATAGATTGTTGAATTACTGAGGGTAATAAAAATATCCTAAAATTCAACTTCCACCAAACTTAAAATTGATCTTTGTACACATTTTTAGTCTTATTTCCTATAAGAAATGCAATTCAGGTTGTCTTAAAATTACTTATCATAAATAAGTTGCCATAGTAACTGTTATTGTTTGAACGTTAAATGAACAATATTTTTATTGCTTTCAAAATTTTCTTTTACAAAATTTCAGCAACATATTCGCTTAAAATAAAAGTTCTTCCTCTATATAATCTCTTACTGGAAAACTTCTTTTGTCTCTGTCCAAAATAACAAATCGCAACCAATTACAATCATATAGTGTTTATATTTATATTAAAGTATATAAATATATAGTATTTCTAATATTATTACAAAGTATTTGTAAACAAGTATAATATATTTCGTATAAATAGAATAAACAGGCAAAAATAAATATATTAAAAAAGTATGGCATATAAATACAATATTAAAAGTATAAAGAATATTAAAGGTATAATATTAGTTACAATGTGCCAGATCTCATTTTTTGTTGGTCAGACCACGTAACCACGTCACATCCTCATTACAAAGGTACAACAGCAAGTGTTCAAATTTAAAATAACCTAAAACACTAACCCATATCCATAAATAACAAATCAGAATAGTCAAGAATTTTTAGCGCATGTTTTACAACCAACACAAGACAGGAATGTAATTACAACAATTTACATTCAACAAACGATGGGCCAATAAACATTCAAGAATTGTTTAAATTTTTTTAAAAGCAATTAGATATAGATATCAAAATGCAACTTTTTGTATATATTGACATTATAAGCACGGTGTACTGTAATTTTGGATGATAATTTCTCGTTGTTTATGAGTAAATGCTTAAGATTTTGCCTACTTCAAATTATTTAGATTATTACATAAGGTATATAGGTGATATATAACACGAAAGTTTGGAAATACAAACGCTACTTAAGTGGCGTGTTTTCTCTAATGTATAATGATAAAAATTCTGTAAAAGATTCTTCTGAAAAAAAAACAAGAATTTTATTTACCAAGAACTTCCGGATCTCTAACCTGAAACGGCTTACGAATCATAGTCATAGTTTTAAATTTTTGCAGTAATTAAGTTAACACTAGTTATTTGTATAAAAAGTATTTCAATTAAAAATTATTATCAACATAAGAAATTCGTTTTTTACGTTCTCATCCTAAAAATATCAAAAGTAGCTAGACCGAAACTATTGTAATTCAATATCTATTTATTGAAATACAATATGCAAGTATTGCAAATAACCAGGAGAATAACTTCAACAATGTATAGATGTTAAAGTAATACAGCTCATCGACAACGCCGATAGATTAGAATAAAATTACTAATTATATGGATTATGTTTTAAAAGTGTCAATGAGATGTCAATATGTAATTTCTTTTAGTGTTACCATAAATGTATATAGTGCAAATATATTAACATAACATTTTTATTAACTTGATCCAATTGTTGATTAAAAAAGACAATGTTAATAAATTATCCAACTAACATAACAACAAAATTAATTATTCTAAATGTTCTCAGATTTTCAGATCAGATATTATAAAGGATTGATAGTCAGCATTTTACCATCATATATCAGCCCTATAAATTAATTTTAAAGAATTTACAACAAATGGTGTTACTGTGTATTAAATCGCTTCGGGTATATTTGTAACCAACTTCATGTTGAAGCCTCACTAGCGGGCTTCGCTTTTCAGTATGGGTTATTTTGTCGAGTTGTGAACAAACATGTTTTTGAGTGTGTTGAATTTGTACTGAGTAAATCGCATTTGCGGGAAGTTTTACTTTTTACTTCAATTTTAAGAAACAGGCAGCTGAAGCTCATCGAATGCTATGTGAAGCTTATGACAACCATGCTCTATCGATTCTAACATCTGAATAGTGGTTTGGCGTTATAAAGATGGTGATTTTGATAGAGAGTATTCGCCGTATTCTCCAGCCTTTGCTCCTTCTAATTACTTCTTGTTCCGACATATAGTCATCAGTATATCAGACTCATCACCTATCTGAACAGCGCTTCACTTCTTTTGAAGATGCCAAAACCTGAATCGATTCGTGTATAGCCTCAAAACATTAAAAATTCGTTCAAAAAATTGTTCTGTGGAGATGGAATTCGTAAATTACTTACTAGGAAAAAGTAGCGGGTATTGATTGACAATACCTTGAATAAAATACATTGTACCGATTTTTCACAATAAAGGTTCAAATTTAACAAATCTTTACAACTAATTTACAGGCGTTAAATGTGGGAATCAAACATTTTTTAAATTAATTGAAAAAAGCTAAAACGATCATCCTTATTGAACACAAATATTATATTAATTAAATAATGTTAACATTTGTCAGATTATTATATATATTAGATAATACATAAAATAAAAAAATTATAAAATTATTTATTTATTTATAATTTTTTTTTATTACTCCGGTATAGTTCTTCAGAATTTTAATATTCAATATAGAGAAATATAATGTATAAGAAACGCGTAATATTAAGAACTGAGCTGAAGTGAATCAAGCAATAATCTCATCCGACATATTCCCAGGTCAATCTTCAATATAAGTATGCCAATTAAAACGGAATTATCTAGATATAGACTATATACAATTTAAAATAAAATACATCTTAGATTAGATATGCTGTTAGTTGGTTGGTTGAGAAGAAGACATTCCTTCCTAGCGCCATCTATGGATTGATGATGGTGATGATATACAAAATATGTATGTATCTAGATATAGTATTATAGAATTGATTTCAACCTAAGGGGCAGAAAATATATTAAATAACCTCAAATGCATTGATAAAACAAAACAAGATAGTGTCACTCGTTACAGAACTACAGGAAAAGAAAGAAATCAAGAATAATTGCTTTATTATTAATCAATAATCGCACGATATTGAATCGAATAGAAAAATTATTAGAACCTTCAAATATTATTGATTGAAAAGGACTAATACTGAAAAAAAAACAATAATATCAAGTAAAACCTTAATAAATAAATCCGTAATCTTAAATACATAGTTATTAAAAATTTCAGTTAATTTTATTTCAATCTACAAATTCAATGCCAAATAGATTTTATAGTGCTTAGATATATCTTTTGTATACATTTAATTGTGGAATTAATACGTGGAAACTTATTGAAGCGCTTACATAACAGTTAACTTAAGTGAATTGACAACTCACCGATCCCCGCCTGCTAAGCCAATATTTATTACACAGGAACATCTTCCATACATACATAACCTTATCGATTCATTATCTAAATGAAACCCGGATTATATGAGGATTAAGGATCATGAAATTTTAGATTTAACCTTCGGTTTTAAGCACATTTCTAACAAATCACTCAATAATTCGGTCTAACAAATAAACTGCACTAGCCACTATAGACTGATTCTGATATGTGTTGGATAGTATGACGATACATGTTCAAATTTCATTTTATATTAACTATTACTTAACAAGTTACAGTGTTCTTGTGTTGATTCAACGTGTTTTTTTAAATGAAAAAATATTGTTGACGCCAATTTAAAATAAAATACATCTTAGATTAGATATGCTGTTAGTTGGTTGGTTGAGAAGACATTCCTTCCTAGCGCCATCTATGGATTGATGATGGTGAATATTTTCAAATTTCGAATTCTGAAACGTTGATATAACAACGTTTTCTCAAAATGACAAACAAAACCAGTAACGAATGAATAATTAAAAGTTCTCTTTGGTTTCACAACAAGACAAAAGAATTAAAAAATATATTTAAAAAATTTTTCTTAGTACTGTTTCTTTTGCTGTTGTGATATCAGCAGTATAGAGCAGAAATAGGAGTGGTCCAAAGACACTACACTGTGGAAGACCAGCTCAGATAGGTTTAAGTGTTGAGAATGCCCCTTCATGCGAGACTATACATTTTCTTTCGAAATTCCATACCCGATCAAAAGCTTGTGAAACGTCCAGGAATATTACAGAGCCGTATTTCTTTTCTTCGAATGTCTTTTCAACGACCTGTTATTCTGTGCACCTGGTCTATTATCGAGTGACAACTTCGAAATCCAAACTGGACATCTCGTATTTCTATAAATGGTTTAATACGTTTTAATAGCAGTTTCTCAAATAATTTTGATATCGCAGGTAACAGCGAAATAGGGTGTAAGATCCAACTTGTTCTGCCGGTTTGTCAGGTTTTTTTAAACCTATTATGCGAGCAACTTTTAGACATTCCGGAACATACTTCATTCTCAAACAGGCATTGAATATATATGTCAATATGATTATTGCTTTTCGTGGCAGATGTTTTAATAACCCAGATGAAATATCATCAATTCTAGGATTTCCTTTTTTAGGATTGATATTGTTGTCAATTTCTGTGGCAACCTCCATTGGAGAAATCAGATTTACAGCTACATCGGGTTGATCAACAGGTTTTATATCTAGTGTAGATTATATATGATTAGGTTGGAATACGTTAGCTAAATATTCCTCGAATAATTAAGCTTTTTCATCGTTGCGTAGAACCCATTCATTTTGATCATTTTTAATATGCGGTACTCTTAGAATTGACCTTTTAGATCTCCGAGTTGCTTTCCATAGCGAGTAATCTTTGTCTGCTTCCGGGTTCAATTCACTTACATATTTTTCGAAACAATTCTGTTTATATTCTTTCATTTTTTGATTTATCTGATTACTAATTCTATTAAATATTGTTTTATCTATAGCATTTCTGGTTCTGTGCCATACTCTTTTAGCTTTTCGCTATCAATTCCCTAATTCCAAAGGGTAATTTACCTCATATTCTGATTTCTCACTTGATAATCATCTATAATTTTAAGTCTTAGGTTTAAACTGATTTGTTCCTACATTATAAGTTTAAACGTGTCCCAGTTAGTAAATTTGTTAGTAAGATTAGGCTTCTTTGTTTTTTCAGAATTGTCGCGCCTAGTGTTAACAATACTAGGGTGTGATCAGATGATAGTTCGTACAAGCATTCGATTTGTATTTGATTTAATGAGATGCCTTTCGAAATGTAAAAGTCCAGTAAATTTGGCACTTTATTATTATCGGTGAGCCATTTAGGGGGTTTATATATTACAAATGAATAATTCACTACACAATAAGATATTTTATAATGAAAAATTTTCATGTAATACACTGTGATATATTGAGGCAACCGTAGGCATTAAGTCAACTAGTATATATAAATTATTGTATAGTTCTTACGATTTGTTACTATTAGTTCGAGATAACTCTGTAGCGAATTGAGGCATGTCGAATTTTACATCGTGGAATAACGGTCTACAAAATACCCAGAAATATAATCCCAGATGTTGAACACGGGCGGGGTGCCAATTGGAACCCGACACCGAATAGCTGGCGGCAACCCCGAGACGTTTATCTGGGATATTACTGAAGGGTATTTCGGTCATTCAGTGCTCAACCCTCGTTCGGTTAAGACGTGCCACCATCGACTGCCCAAGCCTCGTCTTCAGGTAACTCCGCTGCCATCCGTTTTTATTATTTGTATTTTCACATTTTTTATATATTGCCAATAAATAACGGTCACATTATGTAAACACCACTGTTTCATTTCGATTTACCTCCATTCACCGAGCCACATCATTTACCCTAAAGTGGTGACCCCGACGTGATCTTTCGCATAATTGGGTTTGGACTCGTGAATGGAGGGTACGTAGAAAATGGTGTATTTTACGTGACCGTTATATTTTTTTTGTTTCAAAATTTTAAATATTTTTAATTCGATTCCTTTTCAATTTTACCTTCAAGATTCATTTTCATTTTATTCCGATTAATTTCATTATTTCCAATTAAATCTTTAAATTTTTTTTTGTCAAAATTTTTATTTCACAATCTTTTGGAATGTTTTTGCATCACTGCTTAATCATCAGCGTCTCGGCTAAACATTTCTTTCGGCGCTATGTTTAAATCATAATGTCTTCCTTCGCTCGCCGTCTCCGTCATAATGGCAGATATTTTGATTTGAAAGGCTTTGGGCAGCTTCGGTCGGATACCGTCGTTATTTGTTTTTTTTCTGAATTAACCTAACGTATGTGACTACGGATTAGTCACAGAGCAGCTCCAGAAGCTAGGTACCGATTGCAGTCACCGTAGACTCGTCATGTCTTCGCCGAGGTACCAGAATTGCTAACGTCTCGTTGTCGAAGAAAATAAGCTACCACGTCGTCGAACAGTCGATCCTCCCACAGCGTCGATTACGGGAGCCCTGTCTGAAGAATAGCTTGTTTTCAACGTCGTCGATGGACCACATTCAAGTATCAAAGCGACGATGATGCAACGGTATCTGTAGGACCGGAAGATATCAACAGCCGTACCAGATCGCAACCGTACCAACCACAACCGTTTCGAACTATCATATTTTTTCAAAGCCCATTTTACACAGCACATTTTATTTGGTATATGTTTTTTTTTGTATATGATATTTTTTGCAAACATTTTTGTATTTTTGTTGAAGTAATTTTATGTAAAATTCTGGCAGGGGAGTATTGTAGCGAATTGAGGCATGTCGAATTTTACATCGTGGAATAACGGTCTACAAAATACCCAGAAATATAATCCCAGATGTTGAACACGGGCGGGGTGCCAATTGGAACCCGACACCGAATAGCTGGCGGCAACCCCGAGACGTTTATCTGGGATATTACTGAAGGGTATTTCGGTCATTCAGTGCTCAACCCTCGTTTGGTTAAGACGTGCCACCATCGACTGCCCAAGCCTCGTCTTCAGGTAACTCCGCTGCCATCCGTTTTATTTATTTGTATTTTCACATTTTTTATTTTGCCAATAAATAACGGTCACATTATGTAAACACCACTGTTTCATTTCGATTTACCTCCATTCACCGAGCCACATCATTTTTACCCTAAAACTCCTATGTATGGAAGAATCTATCAAAATTCCAATAATAAACCACAGTTACTCGTCAATGATAAATTATATATATAAAATTCTGCAGTATTCTGCAAATAATCAGTATTACTTTTATAGATAATCATTAAGATATGTAATATTAAGGGATTTGCTTTTTTAAAATAAGAGTGACTGGAATTTGAAGAAATAATTCAATATAATATCTAAATATTTTCCAATCGGTAACCCTATGACAATTTCCTACGTTAAAAGTATTAAAAGTTACATTTATAAAAATATGCTTCTATCTATTACTAATTGGTATTTTATCAAATTCACTTAAAGACAATTATAATATATTTATACCTTAATAAACGTATTCTATATTTGGTATATAGAATGTGTTGCATAGTTTAATAGGTGAAGGTCACGGTTAAATTCTCATATCATTGCGGAAGTCATTTTAATTTAGAAAGTTGATTAACGCAGGTTTATTAAAGGTTGATCTAAGCATTTGGAGATAGATATATTTTTATATAACATGTTTAAATTTAATATGTCAAATAAAAATAAGAACCAACCAAGAGTCCACCATTTAAATTTTAATTTGCCATATTAGTAAATTCTATCAACAGTTTAGTTTGGTTTGACAACTAGCATTATACGGCGGTGTGGATACAATGTATTGCTGATCTCGGTAGAATTGTACTTTCAATTGCGCTCTGCCTAGTTTTCTAACTTCATCTTGCCTGATCAATCGATGAAAAAGGCGATGAAATTCTTAAAGTTATATGATGATATGTTATATAGCGAGGTTGATACGGGCCTGTCTATAAACACTGTATTTTTATGTTTCACTTAACAGTGTGATGAGTGAGGCCTATAGATGTAGAGATTTAGTTTATTTTAGAATAAATTTAAAACTTCAGTATCGTTTTATGGTCGCCACTGAAAAGTCGCCACTTATTTTAATCCAAAATTTATCGTATTAAAACCTTCATATTTCATAATTAGTGCAGTTGAATCCCTGGGAGATTATATTAAGGCTATTAAGGCTGTTTTTTGAATTCATTCAATATATAGGAATCAAATTAACTATCAAGCAAAAAGACAGGCAGACGTTGGATTTACAAATTTCCGTAGTTATTCAAAGAATTTCTTGGTGTAATTATGTGGAGTTAGGGCAAAAGTATCACAGCTGAAGTTGTAAGCTTATAAAAGGCCAAAATCCTTAACCATTCCAGTTAGGAAACATTTAAACTTTGAAAAACACCCTTAGTATGTGAATTCACGGCAGGTATCGCAATCGCAAAGACGGATTGCAATAGTTCACTGTGTCAGTTGTAGATTTTTAGATTTTAGGGTTATCAAAATTTGGGAAACTATTCCATACAGGTATATCCTGGACATTTCGGTAGACAGTGCTATTTAGAAGATCATCAAAGGCAAACTAGCGATCGAAGGTACAAACGATACTCACAGACGGAACAACGACCACGTACATCGCTTTGGTTGTTACTTTATCAGGAGGTGATTTGGCGTGACTAATACGGTCTTGGTCAAAAATATTGTGTGCTTATTTTTCACTAAATGGTGTGATGAATGAGACATTTACAGATAGGGGTTTTGGTTTATATTAGAATAGATATTAGAACTTTGAATATCATGTTATGCTTGCCGTTCAACAGTGGTTATTTCTTTCCGTAAAACAAATATTTATTGTTGTTTTAAATCCCATAAATTTCATCACTGATATACATACTGACACGACGACGTAACTACCGAATTAAACATCAATGATAAAATAGTGTTGAACAGTTTGCATAAGGCTGAACACAAAATAAACTCGACATTTCAGTTGTTTATAAATTTACAGTGAAACGGAGAATGAAGGTTATTTGGCGGATTGAAAATGAATTGTTCATCATGATCACCCAGAATTGATCAATAGGAAAGGCATTGTCACGACAACGCTATACCGCGCTCATCTTTAATGACTCGGCAAATCTTACGAGATATTGATGAAACCACCGTATAACCAGAACCTCACCCGTTCGGCTAGCTTAGTGGCAGGCATTTAGTAAAGCGTTTCAATCAGAGGCTAATCACTCGGTTTAGTTATTCGCTCAGAAATCTCAGGTGATGACAAAAATCATAAATCAAAACGATAAAAGAATATCGTTTCATTGGTTTCACTTCAAAAAACATTTAAAAAAATGGAATTACTTTTTCCACAACCTTTTATATTTTTTACTCTTATATATAATCTGAGATCAGTAATGAAAAAGTTAGATTTGAAAAGACGTTTCGATATTGCGAGCACTACTTTGATCTTATTATTTCTTGAATCTTTGGTTCGTTAATATTCATTTGCATTGCTGATGAGTTAATTGGTGGTTTGATTATTGATACCTGAATTACATAAGTTTTTGATATATTTTAAGATTGTTTAAAACTCTTACCAAATATTTCTCAATATTAATTTTACATTACCTTTATTCCGTTAAATTATTTCATGGTCAGAAAGGCGATCCTTTAAATCAGATCTACGAATTAAACTATAAAATATAATGTAAAAATGATTTCAAATAATGCAATATTTTAAAGGTCAACATTTTATTTTATATTAGATTTGCATAAATTGCACTATAGTATTTAAAGTACTATTAAGCGTTGAATAAGTAATGACGTTCCTTTATATCAACCCAATTTGAATACCATAAAATATGAATTATATAACTGAAGAGATATCCTGAATAGGTTGTTATAAATAAGTAATTATTAAACTCCCTACCGAAAAATCCTTTTAGAATGAAAGTATTACTCAGGACGAATAAATCATACAGTAAATCTCATAATACCAATTTAGCGTTTTTTCTCGTCTAGTTTTCCTTTAAATCATATACGACATTTCTTCAAACTTAATATTAAATTTCATTCATAAAATTGTTCCCATTTCTAAAGCTTTGTAGAAAGAAATATTAGTAAAATTTCTTTTGGCAAATGATATATTTTTATTATATGAGAATGTAGTTCAAAGTTTTATATTGTAATAATTATACAATACATATGTATACACAGCAAGTTCTATATCAATTCTGGAATGGCAAGAAATAATATCGACACCAAGAATTTTTATTATGATTTTTCATTATGAGATAAATTATATTTATATATTTTGCGATACTGTGTTGACATCTATAGGATCATGCAAAGGCATCATCACTGGTGAATTAAGATTGATCATGGCCCAAGTCTCATAAAGAGCTCAATTTATTCAAAAGTTAAGAAGGTTATGATATTAGTTTAGTAAGACTGCAAGGTCATAAGGTAAACCTATCGCCGTTTCTTTTTATTTATTTGTAATTTCACATTTTTATATAACTTCAATAAATAACGGAAGATCGGATGTTTTAAGTATTAAAAAAGTATAATACAATGATAATACAATAATGTATAATATAATGATCCCTAAATAAATCCATAAATTTTGAATTATATCATATTGACATTCATATTCACTAAATTAATGAAGTTAGAGTAGTTGATGAAAGTGTTTCTAGATTATGTGGATTTGATAAATATTTATAAGTTTAATTTTGTGGAAACTTCCTTTGGAATGTAAATACATAAATAAAAGTATATTCTGACGATTATATTCTATTTTTATTAAAATATACATATTTAACGATATTGTTCAATCGTTCAGAATTTTTAGACCCATTCAATATTTGGAATCGTGGTATAAACTCTCATATTTTTTCTAGTCTAAGGCTTGATATAAATTTAGTACTGTATACATTATGAATGCAAAAATATCAACAAAATTCAGAATTATTTACGTACAGCTATGATACAAAGTTTTAACAAAACAGTAAATAAAAAAATATAAAAAATGAGTAAATAATGTGTAAATAATGTTAAAAAACATTTGACAAAATATGTTTTAGTTTATATTTTCAAAGTGTATTTCAGTTTAATATATTGAATTTAATTAATTAATTAATGTAAGCTACAATGAAAGAGAATTAACATGAAATATATTAATTTAGTTATATAATATATGAAGACTAACAACTCACTAAGCATCAAAATAAAATAACAAACCACTTCTTTTATTTAGACATCATACTTAATACTCCTATTAAGCTGTACTTGACTTAGTAACATTACAATCAATCAATAATGACATTTCGTCAAATATAATCAATCACGATAGAAATATAGTTAGATTAGTAGTATTAGAGTATTATCGAATATCTGAAAAAACTTTCTTTCGTGAATTAAATCATAATATTCTTACTAATTCAGATAAATAATATCTGTAAAATAATTACTTTAGGTGACTTATTGACAATAAGTATTTATTTATAGTTTATTATTTCGTAGTATTTGAGTATTAATAAAAACTGATTCTCCCTTACATATATCAAATGCTATGCTTTGTATTCACAATTTTAATTAATTATTTATAACATTTTAGGAAAGTAAGGTATACTGTAAGGTGTAGGTAATACATGATTCCGTTGTTCACTCCAACAATCTACTTCCTGTTTCAATTTCAGTATATTTTATCTCGTCACAATAACTTTATGAAAAAAGTCACATTTTATACAGAACAGTGTTTTTAAAAGAAGGTTTGCTTTACTGTTTACTGTTTATGAAAAAATAATGTCAAAAGTTATTGAATTTAGAAATGAAAGTTGGCTGAGTAAACATGTTATGGTTCGCGGTTTAAAAGTGGCGATTTTTATTTTCGAGACAAGAAAAAAGGATTTGCCGATAAAATTTGATGATGATGGATGGCGATAAAATGGTTAACGTCAGATATAATAAATGCAAATTGACTTCTCAATAGTCGCAACAAAAGAAACCATATCTGAAGACATCTACCAACTGTAAGTCATTAATTAATTATTCGCACCCTAATAAATTATTTCAAATTAACTTTAACTAAACAAATTATTTTTTATTAAATAATTTTTAAACTATCAATATTATCTTAAATAGTTTTCTATCAAAAAAAGGTATCCCATTCAAGAAACAAAAATTCATTGATCATGTAATAGTTATTCAAATATAAATTGTATATGCAAACCTCTTATTTTGTATAATTTATTTCATTAAATAAATAATTTTGCAACATAAACATGATGACATTAATTAAATTCAATATTAATATGGATATTTATTTATAGTTTATTATTCATAATGACTACTTTTATTTAGTTAATTCAATTCATTGATTAATATATTATTTGTCTATTTATATAATTCTATAATTAGTTTTATATGATAAATAAAACTAAATATATCAAAAAAATGTATGATAAAAAAAGAATATAATAAATTCTCTTATTATATTGTTCTTTTTTCATTTCCTTTTTCACGACTAAGGATTTATTGCGACTGAACCTATTGATTAACGTGAGCTACGAAACATGTTACTACCGACTGGTGAGTCTTGGTTTCAAACTTAGAGATCGCCCTAGAGCACATACTCTCTTGGCTAGTCTGGTTATTGGCGTTACTGGTACACTATGGACAAAAACGATTAAGATAATAAGATTTTTGAATCACCTAGAAAGGCAGCAGCAATCAAATGTATACAAATGTATCTTCAACACAAAAGCAGCAAAAGTTTTAAATGATTCACTTTTAAGAATTAACTTTAATTTGATAACTCGAATTAAAATACCTAATAATTAGTAATAAAAAAATGTATTGTATATTTGGAGGAAAATCTAAATTATCCGTACATAATAAGTTGCTGCTATAGAAGGAAATATTAAAGCCTATATGGACCTATGTAATTCAGTTGTGGGGATGTTTCGCGAGAAGAAGACAAGTATTTCAGAATAGTGTCTTGAGAAATATTATGGTTGCACCCAGATACTGTTGAAAGAAATACTTACACCGAGACCTTGGATTCCAATTGTCATAGAATAAATCAAGAAACTCGCAACAAGACATGAGACGTAGGCTTAAAAGAACCAAACCGTGTAATCTTGTTTAGTGAAGTGTACTAAATACTAAGTTGCTAGATACTCTGTAGACACTAAATTCACTGTAGAAACAAACTGTAAGTTAGTCGGCGAAGACTAGTAATAGTATATTAATAAATTGAAAAAAAAAACTTTAATTTGCGTTAAAATTTCGAATACTTAATTCCTTAACGATTAGCGAAGTTAACTTTCTAATTAACAAATAAACGATTAACGAAGTTGATCTTTTGATTAACTGTGCCCACCTCAGTTTATTATATACCTTAATGTATAACAACAGATATTGAAAACAGTTAATTTTTATAACCCTATAGATATTAATGGCATTATTAGTTTATGACATACTTAGATAATTTTAAACAAACGTTTTAAAATACCTCATTTGAAGTATTGAAAAATTTTACAAATATATAAATCTTAAAACATTTATTAAAAAATAGAACACCTTATAAACCACGTTAAAGCTATAGAAAGATAAATTAGTTAACTCTGTCAAATATTATTATAAAAGTAGCATTGGAAACTATATTGAAACATTGAAGAAGCAAAAAAATTGTATTTCTTCAATAATAAAATATAAAAGACAACGAAATAAGCGCGAACTTGGGAACAATGTTCTAGAAATCAGCCCACAAGATTCAGAAGGTCTTATCCAACCTGGATATGCTTTTAGTTTTTACACTCTCTATATATTTCACGCTTTTGTTTACGGATCATTACTATTTCAAACAATCAGATATATAATTTACATTCATGATCGAGATGAATTAGTACCTCTGAGTATCACAGCAATAGGAGAGCCATTCCAACGCCTTGACCACCTTGTCGCTAACATACTTTACTCCAGTACTTACTGAACTTAGTTTGGTACTGGTTTTAATATGCTATCAAACATTGTTTGGATTATGCTAGTGTTGCCATCTGGCAACTGATACCAATTAAGAACTTCCTGACGTAATAACGCAATTAATGTTGTTTATAACAAAAACTTGAAAACAATTTACCTCTGCTAAAACTGGAAATAGTCCAATCATTATTTCCCACAACTCTCAACATGAGTTAACATAATAACTTAAATTATAAAAGTCAATTCTGGTATTATATTTAAAATATCTCATTTCAGGGTAAATTCTTTGTATATGCTATTTAAAAGTTTTCAAATATTTTTGCGTTAGGGTATACGCTTTTGTTAGAAATGACAATAATCCGTATTATAAAAGGTACCTATTTCAAAAATATATAAATCAAAAATCTCGTCAGAGGTTTATAATCGGGTTACAGATTTCTGAGGAGCGTTTAGGTTTCTGCATTTGGTCTCAAAAGGCATCAGTTTCCAGGTATGACAACTTAGTTCGGCTTCACTTGTTCAAGCAATACAATAGTGTAACGGAAATTTGTAAATATAAATAAACAGAAGTATTAGGTTTACTTTTATATTTTGTAATAATGTTAACAAAGTACTGTTATTTAGTTTTATTTATATTTTTTATTTATATTTATATTTTTAATACGCAACTCTTCGGAGAATAATAAAATAAAATTTTGATTTAACACTATTAGAATTTGGCACTTCGATATGAAAAAAATCAAGTAAGACAACATTAGCGACTGGGCCAAGCCAAATATTATGAAATCGACACTTGTAATAAGATTCACTTCGAATGAAACAGTTTATTTTCCAGTGGTAATTGACTCTCGAACATAACTTGGACATAACATTGGATGCCAAGCTCAAGCTGCAAGAGCATTTTAAAAAGAAATAAATAGAACTTTGTTTATGTTCAAAATATATTGTTGCTGTCGAAAATCTAAGGTATGTTTTTATAATTGTCATTCTACAAATAAACTTTAGAAAATCCAGTGTTCATGTAATACAAATATATCAGAACCAAATCAGTACCATGGTACATAGTGCATGGTGTAAACTACACTAAGTGCATGAATATAAGAATGACATAGTTTTACAGGTTGAAAAGACAAAAAAGCATTCGAACTGGTGTCCTTACGTTAAATTATATGTGACAAATTTAAATATGTATAGACTACACTAGTATATCGATACCACGAAAGGGCCATAACTGTGTCATAATTATTAATTGTAGGATTGCTTAGTTATATTACTACTTAACACAAATTCAAATCAATATCAAACGACTTGCCTTGGAAGGAAACCCAATATTGTATACGAAAAAACAAATTATGACTAAAATAGAAAATTACAGGATTTCGGAAAATAACAACTGATGCTATGAAGGATTTTTGAATCATTGAAATCAGACTATCATCTAATATCCTCTCTTAGTCTCTTGCGTACTTCTATTAAAAAATTATAAATATTCGAAAAATGAGATAAGTACTCAGATAATACGGGAGTGATAATTTTAAACTAATTTTATTATCTTTTATGTATATTTTGTTATATTTAGTATCTATGCTTTTTATATAACATTATTAAAGAGTTAATATTAAGTTTTATAATAAGTTTATCGATTTTAGTGATGATTTTTTTGTATTTAAGTTGTATCACTTTGACAAAAATAATGTGTGTCATTAAAGTTGTATCAAAATCAATCATAAACATTGGAATATCATTTTATTAATTGTTGACAAATTTTTAATGCTTACGTAATGAATTAATGCGACGTAAGAAGTTCAAAAAGCGACAGGGACAACTAATTATAGTGACATACTCCAATCAATGTTAGTTTTTCAATCAATCAATGCTAGAATTGTTCATTAACCATGTTTAACTTATTTTTAAAAAAGAATGTGTTAAAACATCTTGCCAGTGTTTTTGTTTTATCTAATAATGAAAAAATCTTCACAGGGAATTGTTGATCAAAGACAATGTTTAAACATTAAAAAGTCCGCTTTGTTTGAATAACATTAATGCATAAAGTGACTTAACGTAAACGTACTTAAATATTTTTGACTATGTTATTAACTACTCTTGTGTATTAAATGTTATGTAAACAGCAATTAACAAAAAGTACTACATTAAAACATTACAATACATTTTACATGTTAAACTATCCAGGAACTTTAAATTTATCATCAAATTATTTATTTAGTAATAATATCAGTATGATATAAAATCAATATAATCAATCAATGTAGACGTTTATAATTCGTTGAAATATTATTTTATGTAAGTAATACCGAAAATTTTATATATATAGACACCTTTTAAGGTTTTCTTAATAATATGCATTTGTTATTTAATTAATTTTTTTGGTACAAATATTTTTATAATTTTTAACGTAATATTTAAGCAGATATCTAACTGATCAAAGATAAATTTTAGCTTTATTAATAAACTAATACTATACAAACTAATAATCATCTTATTATTATGCCCTCTTAATTAAATACACTAAAAATATGTAACAGCCAATTTTACAATATGATGTCATAACACAACAATTTTATAAACCCTTAAAGTAATGTATTATTTTTTGTGTTATAGATTATAAATCTGTTTTATATTGTCTTAGATCATAAAATTGATCGCCAGAATATAATACTTAATCTGTAACAATATTATCAGTCAATATAGATATTTTGATTTATTTACAATGATCAGCCGTAAACAACAAACAATGCCACTAATGCTAATTAATCTAAATTAATCCAAATTAGTTTTTCTAAAAAACAAAAAAAAATTAGACTCAAATATTTTAGTTATATATTTTTTAATACAAGAAAAACTAAGTTAAATTTATTATTTAACAATACAAATGTATTTAAAGTATTTTGAAAAGATCTAAGAAATGTTTTATTGAATAAATTCGATATTATTATTTGTTCAGCTCCCTTTAGTAATTTATCTTAAAAAAAATTTATAAACTTTTGGCATACAGAAAACATGTCATTAATTATACTTACTATGCTCATTATTCTTAATACTGTATCGTTTAGGATAAAATATTTATGAATAATTATAACCATACAAAAACACAGCTAATGAAACACGGTTGTATATAAAGGTAACTTTGGCAGTACTATCAAGGCAAACTGGTTTTATTGGCTAATTTATGGATAAATACAGAACATATTAAAAACTTTCATTTTAAATAAAACTCTTCTTACGAAATCATGTTATTTTGATTTTGTACTTTTCCATTTAGTTTTGTAATTCTAACATTAATACGAAACCAAATTAAACAAAACCAAAACCATGAATTAGACTACACTCATAATGTTATTGTTTCGTTAGTTTTTTTTTTCAATAATACCTACATGGGCAGTAGTATTATTCTCCAATATTACACACTAGATCAAATAATTAATGAAGTGAAACTATTTGAAGTATAAATATGCTCTGATAACGTTAGCAAAGTAAAAAAAATCCAAGCTGTATGTCTGATTAACTAATTAAATTAATTTGAATCAAGAACTTATAATATCTCAGCTTCAGCAGTAGTCTCTTTCAGTTACTTACAATGTGTTTGTTTAAAAATACTCAATATATATTGGAGAGTTGTCACTAAGACTAGGGGTTATAATTAAAACAAAAAACTTACGAACTCCTTAAGGCACAAAACAAAACACAGTAATTTTCTTCTTTTCGCGTTTCAAATATAAACAAAAATTTAATCGGACTTTGCCATGCCGATTCGTTTTGACGGTTGCAATTTTATTGCATACACATAATGTGAGTTTGTGCGCTGACTAAATAGTCTATTGATAAACTGTACACCGGCTATCTACAACACGAACCACATGCGTTGCTACGAACGGTTACATGCCGGAATGTTATTTTCGACGGCATGGAGATCGTTAGGGTGAACGATCATGTTTTGTCTTTGTCGGGCATACGTTGGATCCATATTCGGCTATCTTTATTTGAGGGGAAGTTACTGGAATAGAACATGCGCTAAAGGCTCTGATTATGTACAGGGCGGACTACTTTGGGTTTACGCTGCGTTTGATTGCATACAACGATCGAAAAGAAATACGAATTTATAATCATATATTAATTATATAGGTAAAATGGTATAACATTTTAATTGTTGTTATTTTAATTACTATTTCATTCACCTTTTATTTTCGTGTAAGTTCTCTGTGGAGAATTTGATTCTCCGTTCGAATTCTATCTCGAGCATATTTTTATGATTTATTATTATATCTTTTTTTAATGTTACATTAGTTTCACGCTCCTTCATGGTTTAGTTATATTTTCTATAGTAATTATTGCTCATTATGTATATGTTAGTTTTCGACAATTTTGTCTTTCTTTGTACTTTATTATTTTGCTTTTATTATTATTGCTTTATCTCAAGTTTATATATAATTTTATTCTCACTTAGTGTAGCTTTTTTTTCGGGTAATTCGATTTAGGTTTATATTATTTTATTGGGTGCTTCCATTTATTTATATAATTATTTATATGATATCTAACAACATCTAAAATAGCATTTATTCTTTTAGTATTACTGATATATTTAATGTATATAATGCGCTAATCATGGAAATATAAAAATTGCATTTTCGGTATTATTGTATGGTTTGAATAGATCTGCAGCTGAAGCGCAACCAATATTTTAGATACTTATAGCGGTGCTAATTGATCATATCCCAATTGTTAGTATTGATTTCAAGAACTTAAAAGTAGTTGTTTTGGTATCAGTGAGAAATAATAATCTAAAGGGCCGAGACGAAATATTACAAAACGTATTATATTTGAGAAAATCCAGTCAAGACTAGTTACTAGTTACAAGACTTTCAGATATCTTAGAACTTGGTGATTTATCTGTTTTTGCCCGTTTGCATGCAATAGAAAATATTTAAAACGAGGAAAAACGGCTATTACATACAATTGAAAATGTTATTTCGAATCTTTTCAACATCGCCGTTTCATTGCTTGCGGGCAAAAATAAGAGTTTGCTTATCAATTTAATTACATGTTTTTATACTTATCATACCAACAAAACGGTTGACAAGCTACAACTCAACCGATGCTAAACTATGATTTTACCGACTGCCGTGTTTAAATGATTAAAATCACTTTGTCGGTATTATATTCAAGGTTATACAACTATATACCAGATCCGGTATTAATGACCATATAACTGCGTATTCTAGCTGGCGATAAACAGTACAAGCGACAATACCAAAAATCATGTGTTCGATACCGAAGCAGAAACTTCTCATGGTCATAAAGTTTTTAACAAGGTGTAGCGTATTATGAGCAGCTAAAACCGTATTAAACTGTTACTGCAAATGTCTACCAACGTCAACTGAACAAAGTGAACAACGTACAGTCTTGCATTACAGTATTCGACCAGTGCAAGAAATGTTGCAAGAATATCCTGTTGCAGTTTGAAATCGTTGTAAGAATCCAGCGTTTTCATCACGCATAGGGCTTTCTGATTACAACTTGTTAAGATCGATGCAACATAACTTAGCTGGTATAAAGATTTCAAAATCTTCAAGGACTTCGAAAATCGATGGATAATTGGTTTGTTAGCAAGTCAACATCGCAGTTTTGACACGGTATCTCCATGTTTGAAGGAATGCCTTTTTAAAGTGAAAGTACAATAAAATTCGTCAAGCATTTAAAGCATCAAAAGTTAATTATAGTTACTGTCATAATATCAAATTACTTTTTTTAGATTTACTTATTTATTATATATATTTATTTTTTAATCTACCTATATAGATTAGAGAGTAGGATTCTCTAACAATATCGAAAATAATTAGATATAAGTTCTATATATATATATATATATATATATATATATATATATATATATATATATATATATATATATATATATATATATATATATATATATATATATATATATATATATATTTATTATATATTTTTTATATAAAAAAAATGTAGTAGGTTTAAACTACATTAGGCTTAATCAGTGAAGCCATACTACAACGAGTTTGAAATATAAGGCTTTATAGAATATTTTGGATATAAAGATAGCGGCACTCGTTTACTCAGTCAAAAGTTATGGTATTTTTAATATGGATGTTCCAGAAGACCTTTTTCGTCATATCCGTGTTTTTTACTTCTGAAGTGGGAAAAATACCTAGTGAACACCTGACTCAGAATTGGTTTTGCTCGGCTTGTTTCAGTTTTTACCCTGGTTAGCCAATTTGAAAAATTTTAATTTATTGAAAGAGATTAATTTTCACTGAGATGCCTTGGTTCAGTAGGCCAAAAATTTCAGAATTTTCAGGGTGATGAAAACATGGCTTGAACAGAAAAGTAGAACAAAATCATCAGTCAAAACGCAACATGGTTGGTGTTTATATGGCAAAGCAAATTATAAATGTAGAATATAATAAAATAGCAGATAATATTCAGTCAAATGATATGTAGATGTTGTTTCCACACAAATTTAAACGATTAGTCGATGTTATCGATGGATCGATATATGATTTAATATTTCAACAAAATGCAACTTTATTAAACTTCAATCAATGTCAATCGTGTCAATTCTATTTCTGTCTGTCTTCTATTTTTTTGACATGAACAAAATTACCGCAAAGGTCATATTAATATTAATTATTAAAGTAATTTGAAAAATTTTAGGACGTTGCATGTATTTTAGCGATTGATGCTATGTGTTAGTGAAAATGCGAAATATGAATATAAACATCTTTTAAACAATCAAACATAACTGTTATATTCGATGGTTTTGACATTTCTGTATATAAAGTAGTATTATTAAATTAGTTGGTGTATACCGATGCTAGTCATGTTAGGTTCAGAATTGCACTTTCGGTGTTTTATTTCATTTGCTTCCGAAGCTCGTTGAATTTTAACAACCCGTTTCCATTTCAAAACTTATGGGGATGCTGTTCTATCATCCTATCTGTCGATTTTGGTTCCATCGATTTTAAGCGGCATTGTTAGCAAACGTATTTGTGATTAACAAAATACGACTTGGGGGTCTAAAAAACTCTAAAGACAGTGAATTGAAAAACATTGAAGACCTATAGAATGAAAACCCAGCGCTGCTCTCAACAAATTCGAAAAAAGGACGGCTTAAAAGTTGATGAATTAATTGTTTCCAGATGTTTACATGTGATAGAAAGATTCATCAGGAATGAAAATGAAAGAGGAAAGGGCTACCACATGAGAAAACTGAAAATGTCATTTCGAATCGTGCGCGCGATATCATTTCTTACCAGGTAAAATCGAAAAGATATCGACATGTTGCCAGAAATATGGTGAAAAGTAGAAAGAATATAGAAAATAATTTAAATAATATATATTGTACCCATTTTTCTCAATAAATGATATCTTAGAGCAAAAAATGATCAGAATATATGCAAGGGCCTAAAATTCATTAATTCTGATGTATTTGTCCAGCACTCGTTTTGCTTATGAACTAATCCAAGTACAAAATAATAATTAATATTGTACTAAGCTTATCTAATAAAATATGTAATAAAAAAAAACTAAACTAGTCAAACTATGTTATTTACTTTACAATGCTAAACTTGTTATTTACTGCTAAGCATGTTCTGCTACTCAGAGTAAGAGTAATGGTAGGGCTTGTTCCAAATATAGTTATTTCGAGTAATGTATATCAGAAAGAACTATACCTAATTTTTTTTGTAATATTCCTGTTTCTTAAACCATAATTTTTAAAAATTAAGTCATAAAATGGGAGATACATTCACTTTTATCATTGCTTTTTCTTGGGCAGTATTATCAGAGCTAGCTTTATAATTAACGAATTATCAATTAATGAAGTTAATATTTGGATTAACTGTGCCCACCTGTGGTTATTAATTCCTATTATTAAATTTTAATACCTTAATTTCAAACATTACATTCAACAACTGATTCAACAACAAAAATATTCTATAATACAACATAGATTCATATTTTCCATGAATATAAATAAACGTGAACCTAAAAATGTACTAAACTTCAATACATTTTACAGTTTTTGATATTTATTATGAAAGTAAAATGAGGTATGTTTAGATTTCTGAACACATGCAACAAACTATTTTTTTAAATTTATTATGATGAAAAATATCTAAATCGATATAAAATATGTAGCATGGCTTCCACAAATCGACTCATCTTTGGTATATTTATAAGAAGCTAAGTACTGTTCACAGGTTACAACTCATATGTCGGAATAAGTAGTAATCAGATGGTACAAGATCTGGAGATTATAGTGGGTGGCGTCTAATTTTAATGTTTCCAAGTATGTTTTAAGCGGTTTTACAATATTTAATCGAGCGATATCATGGTCAAGAATAACATAGCATAACAAAACATAACAACATATTAGTGTCTTTAGTCATATTCCGGACGTTTTTCGCTTTGCTCAAAGGATCAACCGTAATCAACAGTTGATTCCCATTGATGCTTTCATCGAGTAATGCCCTCAAACCCTTTTCATCAGTCTTAAAAATTTTTTGGAGGTCCAGAACGCTCTTTGCCTTCGGTGTCAAAATCACCACTTAAAACATCGATACCAGTATTCACATGTTAAAATCGATGGAATATGGTTATATAAGCTTCACACAGCATTCGATGACATTTAGCCTCTTTTTGCTCCAAATTGAAGCAAAAAAGTAAAACTTCCCGAAAATACGATTTATTCGGTACAAATTGAAACATTTTCAACGCACTGAAAATAATGTTTGGACACATTTCGAAATTCATATTTTCGAAATGATACATACTGAAAAATATTGACTTGAATGAAGCTGAATGAAGTTGAAGTTGAATGAAGCCTTTTAGTGGGGCTTCAACATGAAATTGGTTACAAAACTACCTCATGCAATTTAATACGTATTAATACCATCTGTTATAAATCCTTTAACCGCTTATTAAAATGTGTATACAGATAAAAAATATAAATTCATTAAAAACATGTGTAATACGTCCAACTTAAATAAAATTATTCTATAAGCCTATGATGTCAACAATTAAGCAAATGCTGAGTTATGGGTGAAATATAAGTTCAGTAACTTTAAAGCACTTCACTTTTAAAACAACCTTTTTTGCCCATTTATGTGAAAAAAAATATCTGCAAGCCCAGGTCTCCAAGTAAGGTATAATGTATTACTGTGGATAGTGTCAGATTAAGACTACTTGATGCCCTAAGCAATCCTCGCATGTAAGCATGTATCCTATGCACTAGTATTGGTTTTAATATTTTAATAACTCAAAAAAAGTTTAATATAATAAGTAACTCAGTAACTGCTTAATTAGCTTATGGGACAATCCGATACTGACTGTGGATGATCCTAAAAGCAACACTACTGAAGAATGCCGAACGAGTAGAAAAAAATGTAACTGCCAACTCATAGCGGGATTCTCCAAGATATCAGACAATTTGCGAATATGGCAATGATCAGTACAGCGCCACAAAATCAAATATACGACAGAATCAGTGCTAAATACAAAGGGATATATATAAAGACCAGTAATTATAAATAAATATAAATTAGCTATAAGTAAATTAGGTAAGTCCGGAACCCACTGCTCACAAAATAAATGACCAGTTTTTTACCAATTTAATGCTATTTTTGAAATGTTAATGTTGCAAGAGCGCATATCCGTCGAATACTCATGGCAAATTAAATAAGACCATGCATTTCATGTAGCATATCTACGATAAAGCTTTGATAATTATTGAAGATATGCACTTAAAATTGGGAATTAACTTCTCCATTCATGGTAGAGACTGAAGGATTTGCCAGCAGGCTGAGTAGGCTGGAACCTAGATCTGCAGATTTTAAGGGGCTCGCAAATTTGGCATAAAAATATTTTTTGTTTTAGAAAAAAAATATACATGGAGAAAACGGAACACGAAAGTTTTATCAAAATTGGAATATTTTAGTACCATACAGTGTATTGAAAACTGCAACGCATAATGATTAAAATATACTCTTGTGATTGAGTATTAAATCGCAGAGGTCAGTAGGGATGGTAAATTATGAATTAGTTACTGGCGGCAATTATGTAAATCCTTCACCGATCTGCTGTTACTTAATATGAAAATAATGTAGTCTTAGCTCTTACGTCGTTCAAAATAGCTGTGACATTGATACAAAGCGATAACGGTTTCAAGATATTGTTTTAGAGAGGGGGGTTTACTTAACCTCGTTGAAAGTAGGTTTTATGAAGACACATACTAAAAAAAACTTGTCCTGGGAGTTTTCCGATACCCTTGGGAGTGGCTTAAGTCCATTGTCCCCTTCCCCGGGATACATCCCTGTAACAAAGTTAAAAAATTGGTAACGTAACCATGAGTTCAAATACAAACATTTCAAAACGTACCACTTGGTGGAAATTGGAAGTGGAAAGATGTTATGAAAAAAAGTTAATCTAAATCTAAAACATCCTATCAAAGTGTTTTGGTTTCTTTTATAATACATATTATACCGTTTGAGACGAATAAATAAAGAGCAAAATTATATTCTCAAATATGACATCAATACCTGTAGAAATATGATGAATAACTAAACTTTATGAAAAACAGTAATAAGAAAAAGGAGAAGGTTCTATGTTCGGCTCTATCTTTTTTTTAATGTGGGGGAAATCGGGGAAAACGCTCAAATTTCAAAGACACCTACAAAGTTTTCACGTATTTTTTATTTAAAAGAATTAGATATTTGTGAATAGTGTTGTTGCCATAGTGAACATTTGTCAAATCACCCAGGTAAATTAGCGGACCTCGAGGTCTAAAGCTCTCCTTATTTTCAATCATTATTTCTTCATTCCTATTTTTCCTTATACGGGCTGCACCTTTGGCCTACCCATTGTTATATTAAATAAAATAGCTGCGTAATTTATTCAGTAAATTCAAAAAAGAAATATGGAGCTCATTAAAAATAAAAAAAAAAACTTTTAATCAAAAACGATTAATATGTACATATTTTATTTTAAAATGTTTTTTTGTGTTAAAAAAGTTCCGTTATTTTTTAATTTTTTGTGAGTTCCTTATTTATATTTATAAGTTAGTGCTATTTTTTTGTTAAAAATCTTTTTTACCTATCGAGTCCGAATCGACGCTTCAAGGAAACTGACAATTTGTTCAAATAATATTTCTGGAAAATGGAAATAATTATTAATAACTCCCGTTTGCAAAACAAGCAATAGTGAAGAATTAATTTAGTTTTTGATTTAAGTGATACTATGTGTACATAATATGTTTAATAAGGAATTTAAAAATATAATTTGGCGAAAATGTGTATAAACATAAAAAATTATTAAAAAGCTTAGAGCAATTATTTTATGCTATATACTTATGTTAATTTAACAAAAATGGTAACTCTACAAATTAATCAAAATATTTTTAATTCTTCTTCGTTGATTTGCTTATTGATCGGTTGAATTTCATGGCTTATCAGTCGGTGTTATATTAAATATAACTGCACAATAAATACTAATTATATATTATTTATCTGTATTAAAAATATAATAAAAATTAAATAATAGTTTACTAGTCTTACTTAAGAAATTTATTTATGATAAAATTATTACATTTATATTATAACAATAGTTTTAATAATATGGAGAGTATATATAAAACCAATACTGCATCTGAAAAATAAATAGAAATACACCATTGATGTTAGATATATAAAGAATCGTTTACTTTTCGATATCTCCCATATTTTAAACAAAATATTATACACTTTTTTTCTGTATGGATACTCCTCCTCTATACATTGATTTAAGTCGAACAGCACTTCTCCTCTTCTGGTATTGTCTACATGATAGTAATCTACAATAAATAACATCTAAGTAAAATTTGGATTAGAAAATGTTACGTATGTCGAACTTGTATTAATGAGTTTTTCGCGGAAAAGGAAACAAAACTGAGAAAACATAACGGATGTTTCTAGCACGTTCCAGAAGAGGGCCATAATTTGAATCACACAAAAATACGACTCTACATTCAAGAATCAGTTGATGATAATTTAACACCGCATGTAAAATGTATCGTAGAATACTATACTGTATGACAATGACATTTAATCAATTTAACAATACACATAGAGTAGAACTGTCGGACACCTTGTTCGAAATAATAATTCATTATATCTATAACCTGTTATAGAGATTAATAATTTCAATTATTGATCTGTTGTTTTAATTAATTTAGTTTAAAATACAAAAGTATTTAAATTCCAATATTTAGAATATGAATCCTCAGCATTCGCTGTTTTGTCATCAAATATATTATATTGTATGTTTTCATTTTTCGATTATTAATAATACAAAAAATTAAATAATATTAAGTGCTGGTAAATGTATTATAATTTATATTTTAGACTATAACTTAGTTATATCCAATATCATATCCAGTTATAATGCTGACTTAAAAGAGACTAAATCAAACATGAGAAACACCTAACATTAAAATTCAGATAGCATGCTGTTTCTACGAAGTACATTTAAAAGAATGCTTAAAAAGTATGTGGGAAGACAATAAGAAAAGATTTACCTGTGAAATAAAAACTGTTAAATAATCCAACGAATAATATGTAATTCTAAAATAATTATTTAGATAAGAAAGGTCAAGATATTCAACTATTTATTCAAAATAATGACAGTGATTAAATGAAAACCAGAAAAAGTTTTTATTTCATTTATAAATTTTTTTCCATCCATCCATCTAATCATCCACAAAGGAAAAACTAAGGCGAAAATACGAATTGTCTTTTCCTAGTTGCATCTACTGGCGAATAAGTAAAATAAACAATAATGAAAGAAATAAGTACTAAAAACGTTATCAAAAATGATCAAATATCTGGTAAATGTATCAGAACCTTGATAAAAGTGTATAAATTGATATAGTTGTATTCCGTGCATCTCCGTTTTTTCTTTTTGATAAAGTGAATGTTATTAAGAACAGGAATTTTAATCTTTTTTTGTTTGAATTTGCATTTACTGAGAAAAAAATATGATCAAAATATTTTTAAAATAAATATTTTTCACTTGAAAATTATTTCATACTTAAATCATGCTGCATCAAGCTAAACAATTGATATTTAGAAGTTGATGAATTCGGTGAATGCGCCAGGTAAACAAATATCCCTATTCGAAATACAATATTGTAACTTTTGTTTTTCTTTGAATTCTTGTAGTATGTGGCCATTAGTATTTTTTTCAGAGAATAGTTTTTTATTTAAATTTTCCAATTAACATTATTTTTCCTAACACTACCTTATACTTTCAATAGGTAAGAGAAAAGAGGAATCAACAGCAACAAGAACAATCCACACCTACCAGTCCACCCACCAGACCAAGTCAACCAGACATAACTTACGCCCAAATGATTGAAAATGGTTCAACACAAAAACGAGAAACCACATCACAACCTACTGAAACTGATGGCCAAACTAATGGATCAAATGAGTACGATCCTTATAATTTGACACCAATTGAGGCTACAGACTATTCGTTGTGGAAAGCAATAAAAAAGCTTAAGAGACCCCAGCAACATAACCCACCTATTAAAACAAACGAAAATATAAAAGGCCGACATTTTCTCAAAACACTTAAAAGATGTTTTTAAACCTTTCCAGTCTCAGCTACATAAAGATGACGAAAATAAAATCACTAGCTTTCTAGATTCGCCATTTTAAATGGACTTACCACACGAGAAATTAACAGTCAAAAAAGTTAAACAATAATGAGAGAGATTAATATTAAAAAAAAACACCTGGTTATGACTTAATTACTGGTAAAATTTTAAAAGAACTATCAGAAAAGGGTATAAAATTATTAATATTTATATTTAATGCTATGCTACGAATTAATTACTTTCCTAGCATCTGGAAAGTTAAATATTAATAATTAAGCTAAAATATTAATGATTCTTACACCAGGAATAATACCAGAAGATGTGACCTCCTACAAGCCTATAAGTTTATTACCGTTAATCTCGAAAGTTTTCGAGAAACTATACATAAAGAAGTTAAACTATATAATAGAAAAAAGAAAAGTTATTCCAGAACATCAGTTTGGTTCGATTATCGTCATAAGCATGAGACTATAGAACAAGTGCATAGACTTGTAAACAAAATAAATACTGACTTAAATGCCAAAAGATATTGTTCGGCTGCTTTTCTAGATATATCTCAAGCTTTTGATAAAGTATGGCATACGGGCTTGCAGGTTAAACTAAAGAAACTTCTACCTCATCCGGACCATTAGTTACTAAAGTTGTATCTTACTGACAGACATTTTATTGCCAAATCAAGGCGATGAACATACCGAATTAAATCCCATATATTCAGGAGTTCCGCAAGGTAGTGTACTGGGCACAGTACTGTATCTTCTGTATACGGCCGATCTGCTCACCACAAAAATAACTACTGTGGCAACATGAAGATCCAGTCACAGCATCAATAAACCTACAAACCCACCTGGAGCAAATACAATTATGGTTGAAGACATGGCGCATTAAAGCCAATGAAACATAATCCACCCATGTAACATTTACCCTGCGTAGAAAAACATGTCCCCAAAGCAGAGCATGTTAAATATCTTGGTATGCACTTAGATCGACGCCTAACTTGGAAGAAGCGCATACTGTCTAAACAAAAACAACTTGGAATTAAATTATGTCAAATGTATTGGCTCATCGGGCGCAAATCCAAGTTGTCATTAGATAACAAGTTATTGCTGTATGAGTCTATACTCAAGCCCATTTGGGCATATGGAATCCAACTATGGGATACCGCTAGCAAATCTAACATATCCATCATTCAACGGTTCCAAAATAAAGTGTTGCGTGCCATTGTTGATGCTCCGTACTATATTTCAAATAAAGTGATACAATGCGATATTCCTTTTGAACCTACCTCTCGTTGTTGTAATTCAACGTATTTGTGTGAAGTACTTCGAAAGTGTGTCAGTGCATCCCAACATACTTGCTAACCAGCTAAATATACGACGTGATAGTGAAGTGCGTAGACGAAAACGTTTAACACCACCTGATCTGATTACTGGATATATATAGACTTTAGAATAAGCTTTAGAATAAGACTAATTAATTAAGATAATATTTTATACAGGAGATCGCTTAATGAAGTGATTTTCTACATGCCATGTAGATGTATACACAAGAAATACTTATTGCCTATAGGGCAGATTGTGGAATACCAAAAAGTAATAGTAAAAAAATTTGCAACAATTCGTCGTTCACATTGTTCATTTGTTCGGTAGATATCTGCAGTAAGAGTTTCGTTTGGTTTTAGCAGCTCGTAATACAGTAAACCTTACTAATCTTATCGCATGCATAACAAGACTTTATGGCCATGAATATTTCAATTCACTATCGATGTGGGTGGCTCTGTTAGTCTAACCCATGAACTTTTTCGCTTTGGTTTGTTTCAGTATATTCATTTTTCATGTTAATACCACATAGCTAGAATACCACACAGCCAAAATACCCCACAGAAAACATTATTTATAAAAAGTAATGAAACTCTTTGATGAATTAGCTGGAAATTCAATTTTCAGTCAATTCTTGTGGTGGCCGTTTTCCCTTCTTTTGCATATTTCCTATAGCATGTAAACGCCTAGAGCAGTTAATTTTATTAACTACTAAGCTACCTGAAAACTATTTCAGTATTTGGGCTGGACTTCGTCTAATAAGTCTTGCAATTTAGTGTTCTCGAATATTTTTGGTTTTCCAGGTCATATATTATTAACATTAAAATCGCTACTTTGAAACCAAAACCAACAATAGGAATATGATGGATTTTGTAACAGATTTCTTCAAATCAAACTTTCTTCAACTAGGCCAACTTTCAACCAATTATATGCGGGAATTCTTATAAGAAGTACCGGTTTATGCTACAAAAATAATTTTCTGTCAAAATAATATACCTGCACAGCTCAAAATATAATCGCTAAAATCAGTAAATTAAAGAACGAATTGTTTCAAGAAACAATTTTCTGCTCCATGTTAAAAAGTGTTACGTTACAGTTATGGGATATGGAGACTGAGGGAAATTATATATCTATAAATCTGTATTTTATTTCTATTTTCCCATCAGAAGCTTATTAAATAATTTAATATATGCTCACCAATATGTACATTTTGTAATAAATACACCTGCCTATACTAATATACATATAAAACTATTTTTTACATGTTTACATAGCTAGGAAACAATTTTGCATTATAAACAATTTAATGTAATAATACTGCAATCCTATAAATAGATTTTTTTAAAGACAAATTCTTTTATATACATGGCAACAAAGACAGTAATTAATCTTTTTCATTTCCCACGTATTACGAGGGTATACATTTTAAAATTAAAAGTATAGACATTTTGCAAACCATAATTAGTAGTTTTTTATTGTTTAAAAATCTTTGTAAAAGGCATTGTATATTGAATTAATTCATTAATTTTTCTTTTTAATTTGAAGAAATACGTTGTCGGGACTAACCAAGCACTTGATCTGTTGATTTTGATATTAATGGAAATGAAGGTCCTGGATAAATTCCAAACGCGTAAATACTTTATGATATAGCTAAAATTTATTGTCACTTAACTTTTAGTAAAGCTTTACCTGGCAACAAAACATAATTAACGAAAATTCTTCTTCTTGTTCGAAAAAAGAGATAGTTATTTACTGCAAGTAATATATTTAAGCTGAACATTAAGAAAAATGTGACATGATAATGCTGGACGACATAACATATTGTGGAGATCTCACCTGAAGAGATCCTTCCCACGCCATAAGCAAAATAGTTCTTTCATTTTTCTGTACCTATTTTCATTCATATTCATAAATTTAATATATATATATATATATATATATATATATATATATATATATATATATATATATATATATATATATATATATATTCTTAGCTATATCTCAGGATTTGGTAAAGTAGGTCATACTGCTACGGGTTAAATTAAAAAAAACGTCTCTGTGAAACCAGATGATGAGTTAACTCGTATGAACTTTCTTTTTACTCGTTTAGCGAACAAGTGATAATCAGAATGCAACATTGTATCTTTCAGAACTTTTCGAACACGTGGAAAACGTTCTCATGCAAACGGATAAATCTGCATCTTTTCTCCCCATTCCTTGTCTTATTGCAAAAATTCGTCGTTAACATTGTTCAATTGTTCGGTAGATATCTGCAGTAACAGTTTTATTTGGTTTTAGCAGCTCGTAATACAGCACAACTTACTGATCACATGACCTCTAACACACTAAACTACAATATAGTAAGTTTGGCTGCAAGAGTTTGCAAACTTGGCGGTTTAAAGCTAATGTTAAGCTAAACCGAGAAACAAAATTTACCTAAATGTAACATGCATCAAAATCGATATATAATTTGGAAGAAGCACTTGCTAAAAGAAAACAACTTGGACTTAATATAACTGATGCTCTGTAGTATGTTTCTAATGAAGCGATGAATGAAAAAATCAGTCAGTACACTCCCATGGACTGGATCAGTTGTGAGTGATAAGAATTAAGTGCATAGATTATCCATAAAACGTGTGCTGTGAACTGATCTGGTTAATACATTGATATATACTTCAAAATTTATAAAATATTTTACACAGGATTGTTATATTAAAATATTTACGTGTCACGTAAATAATAACTATCGTATGAAAAACTTATTGTTCACTAGGTAGATTGTTAAAACACTAAGAGTAACAAGGGTAAAAGAATTTATGCTATTTAAGCATTTACCAGTGGTTTGTCATAGTAGGCCAATTCATAAGATATCCATGTTATTTTACTCTACCAGTATTTGAATACAGTATATAAAAATAAATACAAATACAATACAATTTTCTGCAGGTTGATAGGTTATCAGTTTTGAGACACCTTGATTTAGAGGAAAACTTAAATAAATCTCCCCGTACCGCAACGATTTCCATTTTATCGGTCATTGATGGAAACCTCGACTGAGAACGCGAAAAGAGAAAGGATGATCTGCGGGATGTGGGTCATCGCGTTCTCTATGGCTTCCGGGCGTGAGGCAAGCTTCTTCGGACACTCGAAATTTATGAAGGAATTAGTCTACTTTCTATCATCGGCAACGTAGCCATAGTGGCCGATGACATCATCCGGTTCTGTACCGTAAATACCTTAATTATATACCGGTACAACACTCAAGACTAGCAAATCAAACAAACAAAAATTATATGTCGAAATATGGAAAAAATAGCTACTGAATATTCAAATGAGATTCAGTGAGATTCATCACAATAAAAACAGCTTGGTGTAGCAAGAGACATATTTCCTTGGCTGGCTTTAAATGACTTTAAAAGGCATTAATTTAAGATTAATAAACTTTGCTATCTCGGTAATGTGATAGCGTCGGGTTCGAATCCCGTGTGCGCCTGAACGTAAATGTATGTTTATGTTTGTAATTGTAATTGTGCATAATCAGGAGTGTAACATCCAGCAACAATAAATAAGCAGGAGTGTAAAATCCAACCACGTCAGACTGGATAGGATCGGCTATAAGGTGACACGTAGAATGACTGAGGATTGGAAGACTCCAAAACATAAGAAAATATAAACAAATATTTTAAATAATTAAATTTACAATTTAGATTTTTAATAAAATTTATTTTCAATCAAATTAAATAATGAATAATAATAAAAATTAATAAACCAAATGAAATATTATTATTCTATTATCAGTTTGTGCGTAGTATTCTGTCGCCAATAAAAAGACGATTTGATAATTTATAATAAATTTTATTATTTAATACTAGATGGCTTGATGAATTTACACCTACACCTACACCTACATTTCGTCGATTGTCGGTGAATTGTTTTGAACTTATTGAACTCTTATTTTGAACATTCTTACTGCTCGTGGTTCTGATGAAAATGCACTTTATATAATTTGTAAGAATTGTTCTCAGTAAGTTATAAGTATGTTCTTGTATCTGCAATTGTTTAAGATTTTGTTAACTTACTTGAAAGTTGACATGACATTGTTTTGTAAAATATATGTTGCGTCATACAACGTTATTTCTATTTATTTTTGAACATTTAAATGATTAGAATCAATTTCAGAAATTAATGAGCGTAATTGATCTGGTCGTAGAATAAATGGTGGCAATTGTAGCACACCATAGTTTAATCGCTGTATTTTAGTGTTTTACAGCACTGACAAATGATTGTTGTCATTTTGCCAATTGTAATACATTTGTTAGCGCCATAACATATTTCCGGATCGTAGAAATGGCTGGTCGTTCCTGGGTCACTGGAAACTCTTTGCACTCTAAGTATATCCGCTTCATTTCCAATTACTCTCGAAGGCAATTATGATATCATTTTCAGATTCTCGACCACTAAATTTGTGCTTAACTAATAACAAATGTAAAATATATTTAATATAAAATACATTATGTATAGCAACTCTATTCTGAGTAAAAATTTACTCAAACGTAACTGGAATATGATTTGAAATTGCCATTAGCACATAGTATTATCATATTTGACATTATGTTTGACAATACATTATATTATTATCATTATTTTTCACTTGATGTTCACATTATTGAATCGATGTGACTATCTATGAAATATAAATTGTAATATATTGATAACACTATAGTAAACTCTTGATAACAGTGACCCTTTGTATGGGAAAACAACTTTTATTATTTATAAATATAGATGTTTTCTTTGAAGTTAAAAACACTTATTCTTATCTGTTATTAGTAATTTTTGAATAGTATTACCATTTCATTGGAGATCTTATTAGAGTTAAATCTGATATATAATGCGGATATTACAAGTCATACTAATTCACTGACATTTACATAATATTTCTAACCTGTATGATAAAAAATGATGAACAGATGATAAATGTTATCTTCATACTTTGATGGCTTTACATCTCATTTGAAATCATTTTCAAACATGATGAAGATGAGTTTTTAAGTGCTGTTCATCGATGGCTTCTACATTTTTTCTACTACATTCTCTCATACTATCCAATAGCATTTCAATCCCATATTAACGAAAATATTATGACTATTTTATGTCACTGTTATTGAAGGACCCCCACACATGTCCGGGTATTATTGCAAAATCAATTTGTCGTGTATCTGAGCTTCATTTGTATTCCCACACTCATCTCAAACACTTACTTACAATATATATATATACATATACATATATATATATATATATATATATATATATATATATATATATATATATATATATATATATATATATATTCTTAGCTATATCTCAGGATTTGGTAAAGTATGTCATACTGCTACGGGTTAAATTAAAAAAGCGTCTCCGTGAAACCAGATGATGAGTTAACTCGTATGAACTTTCGTTTTACTCGTTTAGCGAACAAGTGATAATCAGAATGCAACATTGTATCTTTCAGAACTTTTTGGAAAACGTGGAAAAC
The DNA here is from genome assembly GCF_030347505.1 of Rhynchophorus ferrugineus. NCBI lineage: Eukaryota > Metazoa > Arthropoda > Insecta > Coleoptera > Curculionidae > Rhynchophorus > Rhynchophorus ferrugineus. Next base: position 51,579,531 of record NW_027472581.1, on the reverse strand, counting down.
GTTCTCATGCAAACGGATAACCCTTTGTATGGGAAAACAACTTTTATTATTTATAAATATAGATGTTTTCTTTGAAGTTAAAAACACTTATTCTTATCTGTTATTAGTAATTTTTGAATAGTATTACCATTTCATTGGAGATCTTATTGGAGTTAAATCTGATATATAATGCGGATATTACAAGTCATACTAATTCACTGACATTTACGTAATATTTCTAACCGGTATGACAAAAAATGATGAACAGATGATAAATGTTATCTTCATACTTTGATGGCTTTACATCTCATTTGAAATCATTTTCAAACATGATGAAGATGAGTTTTTAAGTGCTGTTCATCGATGGCTTCTACATTTTTTCTACTACATCCTCTCATACTATCCAATAGCATTTCAATCCCATATTAACGAAAATATTATGACTATTTTATGTCACTGTTATTGAAGGACCCCCACAGATGTCCGGGTACATACATCTTTCAATGATGGAACTCTCAAAATTGCATCTTTGTTTTTCATTAATATATTGTTTCATTAGAAGAAAGCTTTTAAAAATTTATAGCAACATTGCTATATGTTCGATTTCAACGATGTATGCCAATGACAAATTTAATTTCAATAACAAAAAACGATTTGGATGACCAAAAATAATCGAATCGAATTTAATCATATTGCAGCGCGAAAATTACTTATTGGAGCAATACCGATTTCAAAATCTCAAAGACAGATAACTTCGCCTTTAATGAACATACGATGGGAGATATTCAAGAGAAGAGAAAATAGTTTTCTGTGGCGTATTGTATCTGGCGATCAAAAGTGGATACTCAACTGCAAGTGGTACTGCAATAAACCCAAACGCAAAAGCAAAAAACGACATATACATATCAACTGAAACAGTCTACACCGGCACCAAAATGAAATATTAATGACATGATGGTCTCGCTGTGCATATAGTGGGATCAGTAGTGTGTAGTTTATTAAGAGCTTCCAAAAGTGAATAAACCTGTTACTGTAGATCCTTACTGACATCATTTTGATTCGATGACGATCTAGGCGAATTCATCTCTTACATGTTACAAGAGCTGTGAACACTCTTGAAGGATATACTTTTACAGCTCGAAAAGAAAGTCCTGCCCAGCATAATCACCAGGCAGTGATTCTATATATAATTATGATTAAAATTTGTTCAGATCGATGCATCATAGTTTGCTTGTCACGCGGTCTTTAAATACTGAAGAAGTCCAAAAATGACTCTATGATTGTATCGCTGCCAACATCGTTATTGCAGTATTGTTATGTTGCCAAAATGCTGATCAAAAGTAGAAAATATTTTAATTAATGTATGTATTGTACAATAAATGCATTTTAAGTGAAAAATAATCTGGGTATATTCAATCTACAAGCACCTGATATCCATTTCGCAACTAAATTAAATTTAATTTCGCATTAAAATTTACATTTTATAACAATTAATTTCGCTAAAGTATAAATAATAATGAGTGATATTGGTGTTGACTTAACGTAATGTATCGATAAAAACATACGTGAATTGGAATCGATGTTTTAACAATGGCAATTTCAATTCAGTTGTCATTGAACGTTCTAGAAAGCTCAAAAATTGGAATTGGAAGCTCAAACCCAAGAAATTGAACATTGTATACTTCATTACAAATAGAAAAGCAATTACAGCGCTCGACCGCCTATGTTGTAAAATTCATGAAAACTTACATCAAACGAGAAATCCTACCACATTTCTAGTATTCATCAAATATTCCGATTATATTCCGATTAGGTCGATCGACTCTACGTGATTTGACCGAAGAGCTTTACCATTATTATTAAAAGCCGTCTACTGAATGACATCAAGTCCTGCTAAATGTTGGGAAAGAGCATTAACTTAGGATATGCAATGTTTTCACATCAAATATGGCCATTGCAATTGCATATAGATAACAATTATTTAATATGATTTAGTTCTAAGCACGAGTAATTCGAACACATAGATTATTTTCAATATGCATAATGCAACTAATTATAACCTTTTTGTTAGAAGTGTAAAAATGTGTCAATAAAAACACAAAAATCAATTAGGTTTACCCAAAATTAACAATATATACCAAAGAATAACAAACATCAAAGTATATTACCCCATACTAGAATAATTAATTAATAAATCAATTTGTAAGGAACCAAAAAATTACTAAAAATCATTTTAGAAATTTTCTTAATGTGTCTTTCATAACAATCTTATTGACTGCTCTCCCAAGATTCTATCAACAAATTCTGCTTGAAGAAAGTATTTTGTTTGATCATATTGACAATGATTTCTTAATTAGGTCCATTAATAACTAGTTATCTGCGTAGTTGCGTGACCTAAAGGCTTATATTTTTCCTGCTTCATCGCTAAAAAGTTTCAAGTCGACCATTCTAATCTTGCATAACTCATTGCTTGTTTACTACTATACGTATGCTCGGAGTGACAGTCACTATTTGTTAACTGCTTATTTTGCATAAGCATTTTAACCTAAAGAAACAAAATACGCACTTTTTGATGTAGCGTTGAAAATTACAGTAAGAGTAATTTTTATTATTAATTTGTATCGACATACTTAATTGTAAAATTAAATACTGGGGTAGTAAATAATTAAATCAAATCAATTATCTAATATTTTAAAATGTTTTAGATACGACATGATATTAGGCAATAGCCATATATATTTCTTACATACCCGTTATACCGTGCGGCTAATACAGCAGTGCATATTAAAAAAAATGGTATGTTTGTCCCTGGTTTAAAATGTGGCAAGTGAAGTGTTTACATGAAGCGTCAGCCAATTTTATGGACATGCAGTATTATTAGTAACGTCGATTCAGTAAGTCGCCACTTCCATCCCTTTAAATAAAACATATTTGATTTTAACTAAAAGCTAGTGTTCATCCACACGATAGAGCACTATATATGCATAATTATTTTTGAGAATACATTGCTAATTAATTACTTAACTAATATTGATTTAATTAAATGAAATGTTTCGTTTCTACAAGAAAATTAAAAAAAAGTGAATCTTAGTATTATCCAATGTTAGCTATTACTTTATTGTACATGACGGCACTTCAGCTTGTGACGGTTTATCTCCTGTGTGAAATATATAATTCAATATCTTCTTCTAAATTTTATATATGTCTATTAAGGGAGTATTATAGTCTAGAAGCCTGCATTTTAGGCATCTTTTAAAGGGAAATAAAAAAACAAATAATAGTTTTACTTCTCATTTGTTTACTAGATATTTGTTGATATTTAAAGTACACAAAAAAGAGAAAAAAAATTAAAAATTAAAGGCTTAAAAATGTTACAAGCTGGTGAAGTCTCAAAAGCTGTTGGGAAAAATAAAAATCTTAACCTAAAGAAGTGCTGATTAGTAAAAATGGTGTTATAAATTATATAGTTAAATTTTTGTTATAGCTTTATTTTGATACGATAGAGTAATGTATAGAGAAAGCTCACACTAAATTTAAAATAAATCGGTTCTCTGGAAAAAAAGTGGTTTCGAGATAAACGCCTTTAAAATTTCAAGTAGACTTCTTCGTGTGAAGTCCATGTATATGTTTAGGTGCAAAAGTCCATTTTAATTAATGCACTGATTCATTATTATTTTGGGTATCTGACTATAAATATCATGCGTCACGAAAACAGTTATTTCTCCGAAAATAATTAAAATGTTGAAAAACCTTCTTAAAGAGATACTCTTTAAAGATCAGGCTTTGAAGATATGAAAGAAAGCTAATGTAATGAGATTGCTGGTAGTATAACATGTATAAACACTTCACTGTTATCACCCATCTTTATGATTGGTACACATTTCTGATTAGCAAGTACACTAAGAACAGTTCAAAAACTCGTTATGACGTCAAGAAATCGATATATTCTTCATATATCGCTCTGAATCACTTCATTAGAGACGTGGGTCGGAGCATCCATCATGGAATAGCCAAAGATATCCAGCGGTATATTTTGGAACTGTTGAATGATTCCTATATTAGACTTGCTAGCAGTACCCCATAGATGGATTCTATATGATTTAATGAGCCAATCACATGATAAAACATTGTACAGCATCACTTCGATTTGCGTCCTATAAATTAGTCTTTATATTATATATTATAGTATTCCATTCCATTCATTAATATAATTATTTTCAACATTCATTGTCCTACGCAAGGTAAAATTTGTATACATAGAATTCAATTAATTGGCTTAATACGCCACGTTGTTGATTGCAGCTTTATTATTAAGGTGAATGTTTAAGAAGGTTTTTGATTCTATTATGTTAGATTCTATTAAATACAATAGTGTAAATAGCTCAGTATTAATTATTGCAACCAACAGAACATATATATACCAGAAATACAATATTCGAATCAGTACACTGGGACACTCTTTGTGGAGTTTCGTGGAACTTTTAATTACAAAAGGATGTAGTTTCAGTTCAGAATGTTTTCGAACTTGTTTATAATGAATTATCTATTTGTAAGATAAGAAGATATAAATAAATTAAAATGTATGAGATTGCTCTGAATTTCCTAAAATGTAAATCAGATGTAGAATTTAATAAGATAATAAGAGAATTACTCCTTCGCTTCTTTTCTCCTACTTATTCATAAAAATGGTTCTGAAGAAAACAAGAATTAAACGGAGTAATCAGTTCTAGTTAGTTTTATTGCAAATCAGGTGATTTAACAATTTTTATCTTCATTTGGTCCAAAAAAATACAATGACTTTCAGTTTGTAGTTTTAATATAGTCCGTAATAGCCTACAATGATAAAACAAGGCATAAAATAATTTTAATGCTTTAAAAAAGAGCATTCGAATGTGTTTTTGATTGATACAGCTTTCTGAAACTCAAAGTTTTAGCCTATCAAACATATTCCTTCGTGGAAATCATTTTCAAAACTTGCACAATCATGTTTCAATTTAGAAATCAGATCCTTCTATTCCTTCTGAAAAGAAAAAATTTATAAACTTTTAATAATTCTTTATAATTTGTTGCTGCAAAAAAATTTGTTTGTTGTGTTGCAGAGCAGTTGCATAACAATTTTACTACTGTATAAAAATACTCTGATACAACAACTTTCCTTCGACATCTGTAAATATCCGAATGAGTTATATCCGATATCTACATGTAATATCACACGTATTTATAAAATAGTAGCACAATTTTTAGAAACATCAAACGAATATCATGTCGAAACTTCTCTTATCGAATTGATCAGCAATACATTTTACGTAATAATGAAACAAAATATGTTTACATGATCTTAAATATCATGCAAAGCATGGGTTTTTAAAAGCTTATGGTAAAAATGACATAAAACAATTTGCAGAAAATGTCAAAAGAGTATAAAATGTATGATAACAATACATTTGTTATATATATTCACTCATTCACGCATTTACATACATTCATATGGCTGAGCTTATTATTACTATTTCTCCACTTGTTAACAATAATATAAATAATCAATATTTGAACATGAACATTTTAATGATAAATTTCACCCTGGCGGTTAATCTTTTCGTTTACTCAACTGTGTTTGTTTTCAAAAAAGAAGGAGATTCTATGTTTGGATTTATATATATATTTTTTAATTTATGCACGCCGATTTCTGCGTTAATTATGGACCGATTTTCAAAATTATTTTTTATTATATTCGAAAGCGTACACTTCCAATAAAATAATCAGATATTTGCGTATAATCTTATTGCTGAACTGATGTGACGAAAAATCAAATGTATTTCAGTGTAAAAGCCGTTCAGTTTGCTTTTTAAGCACTAATAATATCATATGATAATTCGTAAAAACACTGTAGGTAACTGTTTCTATGGTGTAATCGTTAGACCTGTAAGCTCACACGCGGAGCAACTTTTTTTGCTCTAGTTTGATTGGAAAATTTGTTAAATCACATAGACTAGGAAGCGGAACCCGATGCTTGAAGCGTTCCTTATTTTCGATCATTGTTCTTTTATTCGTATTTTTCCTCATTCGGGCTGAACTTTTACCTGTCAGTTTGAAGTCGCTGCCGAGCCCAAACAATACAAAAATAATAATAATATTTTGTGACATATACACAAAATTAAATTACGGTCAAAACAATATGACTCTAATGAAGGCACCGACTTCAGAGTTATCAGTTGGTAATAGTTAAAATAATATTGTAAATAGATAAATAGGTTTAGGTAGGCATTAAGCTAAATTGTTTGTATATAGTAGAATATAAAATTCGTGTAGCTGATAAGTAAGTTTTTTGTTTTTAGGGTAAATGATGGGGCTCGGTGACTGGAGGTAAAACGAAATGAAACAGTGGTGTTTACATTATGTGACCGTTATTTATTGGCTATATAAAAATTATAACTATTATAATATAATTATATATTTATAATTAATGGCTAACTCATAGATGGCGCTGGTTTTATTGCATTAACCGATGTTTCAGTTAGTACTATCCTTCAAAATAAAGCTGTTAACATTTCATGATATTCTACTCATAAGTTTGTGAGTTATTGTGCTAAGAGTGACACTATTTTTGTTATTTTCAAAACAAATGCATTCAGGTTTTAATTTTACACTGCTTCTTGATAGGAAAAAATACCGTTCAAGCGAAGCAACGACTTGAAAAGAGCTATAAGGAGTCCGCTCCATCAGAAACAATAATAAAACGTTAGTTTGCTGACTTCAAACGTGGTCGTAAGGATCAAATGAGGTGGTAACATGAGAAAACATTTAAAAAATCCTCATAATTGTTTTGAATGATCGAGAAGTAAATTGCAAATTGCACTAAATTGCAGCAATAAGCTAACATCATAAAGATGTCAAAATAACGTGTTGCTTTATATTTCATAAGCATTTAACTATGAGAAAGCTCTGTACAAAGTGAGTGATGTGTTTGCTCACTTTTGACCAAACACAGAAAGGTGTTGATGATTCTGGGCAGCGTTTTTGGCCATGTTTAAACGTAAGAAACCGAAATGTTTGCGTTGATATGTGGCAGTGGATGAAACGTGGACCGATCACTTCAAAAAATTTTCATATTTCTTTAATCAAAATTATCGTCATCTGATTGAACAGCAATTGGTGAACCTCGTCCAAAATACCAGAAAGAACAACAATCGGTTGAAAAGGTTATGACTTCGCTATTTTAGAATGTGCGTGGTGTAATGTAATATTCATCGATTATCCCGAAAAGGGAAATATTATCCACAGTAAATATTAAATGGCGTTATTGGAGCATCTGACGGCTGAAATTGCAAGAAACGATCGCATATGGCAAAGAATAAAAATGTGTTTTATCAAGACAACGCACCGGGTAACAAGTCAATCAAAACAATGGCAAAACTACATGAATTAAACTTCAATTTGCTCCCACATCTACCGTATTCATCATATTCGGCTCGCAGCACTACTGGCTGTTCACAGGCCTCACAAAAATGCTCACCGGAAAGAAATTTCGCTCTAATGAAGAGGCTATCGCTGAAACTGAGGCCTATTTAGAGGAAAAAGATAAATCGTTCTACAAAAGTGATATTGAAAAGTTAGAGCGCCGCTGGAATGATTGTGTGGACCTTGATAGATACGTTGATGAATAAAGCCAATTCTGAAGAAGAAAAAAACACGTTTTCTTTGTTACGCCCAGGGACTTTTCCGCCAAAAAAGTGGCTACTTGAAGAGACGGCACAGTTGGCACGTTCTATTCAATCCTATACTAATATAAATGAGACCCTTTTAATATCAACAAAGACGCCTTCACATCGATACACCCGATTAGTTTCTTATAATATCCAGTGCCGTATTAATCCCACTATATAATACTCCCTGAAGAATCTTTCAAAGGGAGATATGAGGCCGTTATCCCGTCTGGATAGCTTATAGCTGTAATACAAGTTTTGTGTATCTTTGTCCGCCAGTTTACCTGGTTTACCTGTTGACCTGATAATCTTTTGAATTGCACTGTTTTATTCAAATGTACATGATATATTCTATATGGAATGGTTTACCAATGTTTAGAGACTCCAAATTCCAATAATGTATAGCCGAGCAACGGAGGAATCCGCCATTTCTTTGAAGTTCTTTTCCAAATTTTAGGGATCATGTTAGTTTACAGCAACTTCAGTCCGCCTTTCATTCAGTATATCCTGAACTACGATATTTGTGCGAGTAGTCCATAGACTAAAGGTGTTTATTTAAGTATGACAGTTTCCTAATTCTAATAGTTTATTGATAAGAGACTTTGACGTTTGGTGACCGTACAGCTTGAGCTGCAGTACTTTTTCCCGAACTCCATTTAATTATGTCAAGGAATGCCTCGAGTAATTGCGGTACGATTGCCAATTCAACAGCAACCAGTAAACTTTCATTGTTAATATGTTTCGTCTCTTGATAACTAACCTGATTCCAGTTAATCGAATGAATTAAGAAAAAACAAACCTTATTATATCTACGAAGTCCTACTGACCACGCTAGCTACGATACATTTAAGGATTACAAATAACTATTAATTGAAAATTACTTTACTTTTACGGAAAGAAGTGTCGATTTAGTGAACTGACGGTACCGGTAACACTTCCAATTCAATCTTACTTTAGCTTGGAAGAGTAAATTATAATATGACCCGTTATATCACGTCGTCAGATACTGTATGAATCGCACTAATAACATATATCAGTTATGAACCTGTTGGATTTAAAACCACATTTAAATTCTAGAAAAAGGTGCTGAGCAGCGAATAGAATGGTAATATAGAACGATTTTTTTTGGTTCTAAGAAAGTATATCAATTTCACCTAATAAAAAAGTATGTTTAATTAGAGTGACTTGATATAAATATAGGTTCAAGAGCTTTAGATGCTACTATATAACAGCGCATTTGAAAAGTCCCCGGCCTGACACATAGATGGCGTACTAGAATTAAATCCATATGTTTTTTAATTAGCCTTAACCCTCAAAAGATGCGTGTCTAAATTTGACAGCTTTCGGATTATTAGATTGTGAATTATAGTTCATTTTGAGTGAAGCAACATTTGTTATTGTGAAAAAAATGGAAAAAAGGAATTTCGCGTGTTTATAAATTATTGCTATTTGAAGGGAAAAAAGTACAGTTGAAGCAAAAACTTGGCTTGATGCTAAGTTTCTCGACACCGCCCCAGGAAAATCAATCATCAAGGATTGGTATGCTAAGTTTAGACGTGGTGAAATTAGCACCGTAGACGGTGAACGCAGTGGGCACTCAAAAGAGTTTGTTATCGACGAAAACATTTAAAAAATCGTCAAAATGATCTTGAATGACAGTAAATTGAAATTGGATGAAATAGCAGACACTCTAAAGATAACAATTGAACGTGTACATCATATCATTCACTAATATTTGGGTATGAGAGAGCTCTGTGTAAAGTGGGTGCCGCGCGAGCTCAGTTGTGACCAAAAACAACGACGAGTTGATGAGCGTAATAAACCTGATTTTTTGCCTCGATATGTGACAATGGATGAAACATGGCTCCATCATTTCACTCCGAAGTCCAATCGACAGTCATCCGAGTGAACTGCACACGATAAACCCGCTTCAAAGCGTGGGAAAACGCAACAGTCGGCTGGCAAGGTTATGGCGTCTGTATTTTGGGATGCGCACGGAATAATTTTCATTGGCTATCTTGAAAAAGGAAGGATGAACAGCGACTATTACATAGCATTATTGGACCGTTTGAGGACGAAATCGCCGAAAAACAAGAAAAATAAAGTGTTGCTCTTCACCAAGACAATGCACCTTGTCAACAATCCATGAATTGGGCTTCGAATTGCTTCCTCATCCATTGTATTTTCCAGATCTGGTCCCCAGCGACTATATCCTGTTCCCAGGTCTCAAAAGAACTCACTGCTCACTGGGAAGAAATTTTTTTCGTCGATTGAAGAGGTGATCGTCTAAACTGAGGCCTATTTTGAAGCAAAGGACAAATCGTACTATAAGATACCATCGAAAAGTTGGAGGGTCGCTATAATCAGTGTATCACCCTTGAAGGGAATTATGTTGAATAAAAAGAACTAATTTTGCCAAAAAATGTGTATTACTATGGTGGCCGGGAACTTTTTAATTGACCTGTTACTGTGTAGTATAAAGACTATGTATCTTCTTTATTTTTTTGTTGTATTTTAAATCTCTTTTTTACCTACCAGGGTTTCTCTGGACTAGACCAACTCTGAGCTAATATATAATAACGTGGGCTCCGAACCACGATCCTGGGTATTAAACCTACCAACTTGCCATGACCAACTTAGACAACATTCCAGAAAACATCTCTCGCTTTAATAAGCCTGGTTACTGCCGTGACTGGGATGGTTATACCGTATCGTATTTTGCATAGAGACCTTTACAATTACAATTACAATCACAAACATAAAGTGCATCCATGCCATGGGATATTCTAAACCGCGACTCTCGCGGTAGCTACCAAGCCGCACACATCAGACTAATTCACAATTCTAGTATTTGTTAAAATATCATTTATACTCAAAGGGGTTAGAAGGATATTTTCAAAAATATGCAATGCATATAATAAAATAAATAAGAAATTGAAACCAAAAATCAACAACCTTCTATTGTCGCAATAGTTGCGAACTTAATTCTCGTTTAAGGTATGCATTTTTTAATTTATTTTAATAATCTATGAATTTATTTACAAAGATTTATCTCACTTATGACAATGACTAGTCTAAGTAAAGCCAGATATCTTCTAGGCTTAGACTAGAACTTAGAGCAGTTCTTTAATAACTGGTACTCGCTGATCGGTAGACCTAAATTAAATCACAGTGGCTCAAAAATCACGTTAAACTGTGAAAAGTAAGTATAGCCCATATAAACCTTAAGTTGAAAGAACAGTCAAAAGTTTTATAATAAAAAAAACGTATACGCGATTTTTGTTATATTAGATTTTGCGATATAGAGCTATATATACAATAAATTCAGTGAATATTAATTCATAAACAATTTAATTGAAAAATTTAATGAAAAAAAATCTTTCTTGTATAAGATCCCTAAATGTATATAACTATTACATTATACATATTAACCTAGTTTTATATGAGTTGAATGTTCTAATGCATGAATGGTGCTTTTTATTATTATTAATCAGCGATTTGCTTGACAACAAGTTATACTTTCATCTAGATGCATTTATATTTTTTAAGATAATGACCTCAATATTTGCTTGCGTATTTAGTTGCTTGTATATTTCTTAAATAGATTTGAATACTATAATAAAAAATATTTCTATACAAACCGTTAGTGAAACTAAACAATATAAGCCACCTCGGTTGGTTATTTTATTCATTTTAATAGTAAGCAACTGAGTGAATCTGTCTCGAAGTATCACGTTTTCTAACAAGTTTAAAATTATTAAACTTACTGAGACAATACCTAGGCGCTAATATGATATCAATATGTTAAATTCATTTATAATCTGCATCCCAAACAAAAATTAAAGAAATATTACCTGAAAAACGAAAACTACGAAAAAAATTATATTAAAATAGAACACCGAAAATAAAAATACCTTAAAGGATATAAAACAAGCGCCGAAGACAACAAAAAAAAAGAATCTTATATATTATACAAATTATTTAAAAGCCAAACAGGAGAAAATATATTATACAATAAAAGAGTTAAAGAGTTAACACGTGTTATATACCACAAATAGATATATCACCACGGCTACCATTACGGTTGGACTACTTGTGGTTGGAGAAATAATAAAGAATCAACCAATAAATTCCAACAAGCGAGAAACAATATATTATAAATAATCGAATATATATGTGGCGAATAAAAGTTAACAAAAACAAATCAGGGCATATTGAATTTATATATACCCAAAACTATCTAAGTATGTTGGGATAAATCTCTATGCAAAACTCCGTTAGAAATGGCACATTAAAAAGCAAAGAAAAGAAAACTAAATAACTCAGTTTATAGTATTTTATATTATTTGATAAGTTTACAGAAACTTCAGTGTAAAATCAAATTCTAAAGACTATATAGATACCTCGAGACTTTTAGGAAAATAAGAGAATCGTAAAGAAACATGATTATTATATAACGTGGGGCAAAAGTTCGGCTACAACTTTTCTCAAAGGAAATATAAGTAAGTTTGGTATTCATAAAACATTGATTTGGTTTTTAAATTTTTATATCGGCTAAATGGCGACCGCGATTCGCTATGCAACTTTCGGCTCTTTTTAATGAGTTTCTCATAATATCTTGCAACATCTAAGGCTGAATTTCTTCAATTTCGTGATGAATATCGTTTTTAAGATGTTGAATTGTTTGAGGCTTATTCACATAAAGTTTTGATTTTAAAAAACCACATAAGAAAAGTCTGGTGCTGTTAAATCCGGAGATCTGGCTGGACATGCTAAATCGAATCGCGAAATTAGTCTTCATGGAAAAACGTTATTCAATAATTGAATTGTTGAACGAGCCGTTTGAGCTGTGGCTGCATCTTGGTGAAACCACATGTAGTCTAGTCCTTGCTTTACCATTTAGGAATATTCTTAGAACATTTTCAGAAAATTTCGAATCATGTCTTGGTACCCTTCAGTACTAAAAGTAAGTGCAACGCCTTGGTAATTTTCAAAAAAAATAGGGACTAATGATGTTTCCATCTTCGATACTACACCATACAGTTATTTTTAGTGGATGCAATGATGTTTCATGAATTAATTGAGGATTCTACGTTCCCCAAAACCAACTGTTCTGTTTATTGGCGTGGCCACTGAGAAGGAAAGAAAGGCCTCATTGTTCATTAACAATTTAGACGAAAAATCTTCAATTTCACCAGATAGCCTTAAGAATGCATTACTGTACTCAACTCGTTGATCAGGATATCTCGGTAGCAATTTTTGGCTAATTAAATTTTGTACGAGAACATGTACAAATCACTTTTCAAAATTCGCATTAAACTGCGTGCAGAAATGTGTAACTAGGAACCATGTTTCCGAATTAATGTTACTGGAGACTCTGCAACACTATCGTGCACCAGAGTCACATTTTCAGCGTTACGAGACGGGCGTTGTCTGCTGTCGTACCGTACTTTCGAAAATTCGTATGTAAACGATAAATTGTGGTTTTGTAGGACACTGGACGATTAGGATATTTTTGACGCAATTTCCGCAAGTGACAATAATGAGTGGCAATAATAGAACGATTATTTTCAATAAATATTGTCACTATTTATGCTCGTTCTTGTAGCGTATATTTATCCATAATAAAATTTGGACGTCTACACAACACAATGGTTAAAGCAAAACTGAGCTAAACGCCACATAACCAATATGGCACGCAATCAAAATGGTAGCGAGACTTTTGCCGCCTATTAGCTACCACCAATATTTCAGTATGAATCCAGCAATAAATATTTTGCATTTTGCAAAAAGACATTAAACTTGTGAGCATTTCAGATTGCTGGTAAATTAATTTAGTAGTAATAATTAATAATCTTATATTTGATATTCTAGAACCCACCACTATTGTATTAAAAAATAATTTAGAATTAGGAAAAAGGCGTTTTTGAGAAAATCTGTTTTAAAGAAAACCTTTTTCTAAAACTTATTCCCATTTTCCTGACAAGATAGCGATATAGCACCAAACGAACCATATTGGTTTGGCAATGATCCATTGATCCATTACACTTATTGAGCTGTACCAATCCGAACAAGTGGCAATCAGAAGACTCTATCTGGTAAATACCCTGAATGTGACAGAACTTCCAATTTGAACTGCAAGAGTGTATCTTTCATAAATTTTCCAGCGCGTGACCGAAGATGACTTTGAGCCTGTTACTATTTATGGGCTTTTTTGTAACAATATGTAGTTAAATTTCTTCAGTTGACATCGGTAGACATCTGCAGTAACAATTTCATTTGGTATTAGCAGCTTACTTATGAGTCCTAGACTAGACCATAAATCCTAGACTAAGCCATGATGTTCGCGTTCGGGATTGACTTAGCAAGTCCACTTTCAAATGCCAATCTCAATATTTCACAAAATCCCCTCTTTTTGCGTTTCGGTTCTTTTCATTTTCATTCATTTCCCATATGGAAACAGTTGATTTAACCACTAGTTCTGAATTCAGCTGCTAATCTGGCTGAAAGTTTCAGCTTGGCTTTCGTCCAATAAGTTTTACAAATGTATAGCCCTCGAACTCTTTTGGTCCTCCAGGGCGTTTCTTGTTACTGTCATCGAAATTACCATCATTTAAGCAAAATCGACAGGTAGGTTAGGATGTTACATTTATATTTCGACTATTCGCCAATAGATATCGCTGATCAAAATATATACTAACCTAATATATACTTGATCAATACTATATATTTGACGGGTTTCTTTTTTAAATTTGTCGTAAAATTACGGCAGCACATGCGATCGCTTATTAAGAGAACAATATAAGGATGTTAAGGAAGCTGTTTCAGTAAAAGTAGAAAGTACGTTAAAAATACATGATCATGTAGACAAGTTAAATATATAAATCATCCAACCGGTATTTTAGCTTACTGTATATAGACACTGGCTAATGTTTATCCAATACGAAGTAAGTGATGAATATTTGTCTGTTTAATTACTGACGAGTATTCTGATGGTCATTTTTAACTTTATATAATTAAATGTTTTCAGAAATAACTTTCTGTTTTTGATATCTCAACTAAATCATATGTATAGATATAGCAAGTGATATAAGAAACCGTTATTAACACTTCCTAACTACCTAACTATTTAAATAAAATGAATTAAGCTACTTCGATTTTACATGCCGTTTTTCCAAAATACTACAAACAAATTTTATTTCTTCTTAAGTTTATTACATCCTTATATTAATACAGTTTGTATGCATTATCAGATGAACAAATGAAATAAACTCATAAGCGATAAAAATTAAAAGATTTGTTACACAACAAAATGCACCAAAACCAAACAAAATGATTTTATAATTTCGATAACCTTGAATATCCAAAGTACAAGCTATACATATTACACATATTGTGAAATCTACAAAAAAAGTTTAAATGTAATACCTATAATATTCATTGATCATGATGAAATATTTCTAAAAATATTTTTAACAAAAAAATTGAACCGACTTCAAAAAATAAATAAGGAACTCACTAAAATGTAAAAAATAATGAAACTTAGATTTTAATACAAAAAAAAACGTTTTAATATAAAGTATGTACATAATAATTGTTGTAATAACTAAATTAAAATCAGGTTAAGTTCGGTACCGTGCCCAAATAGTTATATTAAATTGGATTAGTTTTGTTCCTTTTTAATTTTGTGTTTATGTCATAAAATTATATTATTATATTTGTATTGTTTGAGGGCAAAAATAGCAGTAAAGAAACGAGGATTAAAAATAAGGAACGCCTCAGGATTCATGGTTCGCTACCTAGTCTAGGTGATCTGACAAATTGTCCAACCAAACTAGAACAAAAAAATAGTTGCTGCACCTCTTTTGTTTCAACGACATCTTATATCAAAAGTTTAGCGCTTAAAAAGCAATGAAAGGTTTTTACACTAAATTATTTCCGATTTTTCGTCATGTCAGCTCAGCTATATTATAAACAAATATCTGATTTAATATTTTATTATTTCATATAAAGAATATGTGAAAATTTTGTGCATGTATTTCAAATTTGAGCGGTTCCCTTGATTTCTCCCCCTTCCCCCCAACAGATTCTAATTTGCTTCCAACGGGACCACCTAGGAAGTACACTCTTTCGAATAAAAAAAGAATTTTGAAAAGCAGTGCATAATTGACGGAGAAATTGGCGAACATACATTAACAAAAATAAATATATACAGCTGAACATAGAAACCTCCTCCTTTTTCGAAGTCAGTTAAAAAATAGGCCGGCTCTTAAAAATCTCAAAGGCAATTTTTTATCTTAAGTTTTGTAATTCAAATAATATGCCTAAATTGTTTATAATAGTGATTGTCCAAAAGGTCTGATTAACACCACATGTCTTCTGGGATGATTTATAAAGTTGGTCAGTCATCAGTCGGTAGGCATAATGTCAAACACCATGAGTTTTAATATTCTCTTATTTTTTTGATTCATCTCTACTCATGACATAACGCGCGCTTGTATCTTATTTATAATAATTGATGTCAACTGCATATCTGCTACCTACTACATATTATAGAATACAATTTCATTGGAAAATAGTATAAAATAGCATGTTCAAATATAGGAAGATGATTAAATACATAGAAAATACTCGAAATGTTTTTCTAATGGTTCCTTAACCAATTTCTTGACAATTATAGTAACTGTAGCCATGGAGAAAAATCAATAACTCTACTGCGAATGATCTAAAACGAGACTAATGTTAATAGAGGTACCTGAAACAAAAGAATAAATAAAAAATTATAGAGAATAAATGACAACGATTGGTAAATGGATTGGTCTCGATCACTCTAGATTATTCGGTCAATCAGTTATACGCATCATAAAATTGACAACACAGAATGTTGAAGAAACTCTGGTGCCATTGCCAGTCAGTATATGTTGATAGTAGATTATTTCATTTGTTGGTTAAATTATTGTAAATAGTATTAAATTTTAACAGTATAGGTTAGACATTAAGTATATTGTTACTGTATTATACCTCTTATTTTTTATTTGTTTTGTTTAGGCTTAAAGTTTTTTTTTATTGTTCATAAAGTTAATGCTCAGCTTCTAAATGTGTTCATCACACCTCATAATAACTTTTAAAATTTGGTCTTGAAAATCATTATGGATTGGACAGTTGAAACACTAAAAATTTATGTGTTCTTTAAAGATATTTAGATTTTAGAGTATTTAATCTGTGGAACTACTTAATATAGAATGTAGACAAATATTGAATGTTGTCTCCTTTTCAGAAGTTTTGTTAAATAGCCTGAAATAAGACTAAAATACAATATTAGACTCTTGTTTTCCTCAGAGCAAAGTTCTCTGGAACTGAAAATATACTCAACTGGTGATTTAACAACCTCAAGTGGTACTAGATCTCTCGTTAAAAAAGTTAATAGTTAAAAGAATATATGTTATCTAACATGTTCATCTTCTTCACAATTTTCTCCGGGAGAATGATGTGAAAAAATTAAAGTGATGATGAACCCTTTTAAAGATTTCTCGAACATACTAGGTGAAGGATGCTGTTTCTACCTTCATGACCTCAAATAGATCCAACAAAATTCTTTAAACAATCTTGGTTAAGATTTGTTAAGCAAATGTAGTTATTTGTAAATTTAGACACAATAGATTTCTTAAAGGTAATACATCCCCTAAAAGTAGCAATTTTTAATTGAGGGCACCGTAACACCGTAATTTAAATGTACAATAGCTCTGCTATAAAATTATTGAACATTGATTGTTCTATAAAGTTTTAGGGTAAATGAAGTGGCTCGGTGAATGGAGGTAAAACGAAATGAAACAGTGGTGTTTACATGATGTGACCGTTATTTATTGACAATATAAAAAAATGAGAAATATACAAACGATAAAAAGGATGGCAGCGGAGTTACGTGTTGACGAGGCTTGGGCAGTCGATGGTGGCACGTCTAAACCAAACGAGGGTTGAGCACTGAATGACCGAAATACCCTTCAATAACATCCCAGATAAACGTCTCGGGGTTGCCGCCAGCTATTCGTTGTCGGGTTCTTGTTGGCGCTGCGGGCACCCCGCCCGTGTTCAACATCTGGGATTATATTTCTCGGTATTTTGTAGACCCTATTCCACGATGTAAAATTCGACATGCATCAAGGTCGCTACAAAGTTAAAGTATTACCAATATTTTAGGGATATTTTACAATTAAAAGTAATATTTATTAGTACTAATTATCCAGTTATCTTAATTATTACCTTCTTCATACGAACATCTTGGTAGATTAATTGAATTTTATAACCACTAATATATTCATAAGTAGGTTTTAATTTTCTGTATATGTACCTGATAAAAACAATGTTGGATATGTATTTACCCTAATATCTGTTCGTGAAGGAAGGATAATTCTAAATTTTTCACTAAAATATCCATGACAGACACCATGACGTTGATATATTTGCATCGTGGTTTACCCAGGTAACTTACTACTATTTACTTGATCAACCCATTTTTGGAAAGGAGCGAGATTATTCTTTGGGAAACGATGTCTAATTTCCGTAGTAGATTTTTACCCCGGTACACTACATCTTTTACTACACTGACTCATTGTCATCAATTTTTATATTATCACTCCATAATAATTAATGTAAAACAGAAAATATGCACAACATAAAACGAAGATTGCTTGACCTAAACAAAAACCAAAACCTTCATACAAACTTAAAACTGGACGCCCATAGAAAATGCCGACTTCACATAATTTGATCAGCCAATCACATTCCAGGTCAGTGGCGGCTCCAGAAATGTAAACTAACAAACATTTTCCCAAGGTCGCCTATACCGTGAAATTTCTATTTTTTTTTATGACTTTGTGGTCATGAGTATCCCGCCTCGGGTTGATGCGGGTGGCTCTCTGAACTAACTTTTTTCACTTGGCATTACTGTAATTTTTATCTCCCGTTACACTACGTCATAAATTTTTTTAATTTTTTGCATGGTAAGCAAATATTGTTGGAAATATATAAGTATAAAAGTTTTTTGGGAGCTAACTCTAGCTCCAGTTATCACCTAATAAATCTTGTAATTCATTACCTTCAGCCTTTTTTGATTCTCCAGATCATTCTTTTTCATATACATCAAAATCGCCACATTTAAATTGGGTAAATTGTTTTGCGTGTCACCGTTATTTACCACACACTTACCGCAATTGTTGCAGATGAATTCTTCAGGGTAGAAAATTTGATACTAAAGCCCTACTATTCAAGTTATCAACCTATAAGGCGTCTGGTTTTCTTCTATCTTATAATGTTAGTCTACTTATAGTTCTAGTTTTTATTGTCATGGTTTGAGTATAAATTTAAAGTTATTTTTGTTTTGTTATTCTTAATTATCCCTCCAATGCGGTCTAATTGAGGTCGTTACTGCAGAAACATAAATAGAAGTCCGTTTATTATTGAGCTCCTGCTAGTGAAAACTATTTTGATCATATGTTTTCTTCTTCGGCTTTGATATTGTTTTGATTGTTTTTAGGTTGCCCTCTCTTATTATCGTCAAACTGTAACCATTCAAGCCAAAATAAAATTATCGGGGGTTAATTAACTTAATAAGTAGTTAAAATTAAAGTAACCTATAATTAACTTTCTACGAAATCTACGATTCGGATGTAATTAAGTTCCTACAAATTAAGGCATTTTTGGGATGGGTGATGTATGCCGTAGATATGGTGATGATTATATTTATGGATTTTCAGCTGAGCAATATATCTTTTCTTCCTTTCGTTAGAATTATTCTCAATCTTTATAGTAAATTGAATTTAAATGATAGCCAGGTGAGCTAGGAGCTGTTCGAATTTTTCTGTTCTATGATTCAAAATAACAAGTTATCGTTCACACATCTAAATAAAATAGAATGTTTTAATGGAATGCTAACTAATAATTTGTTTTCGAAACGTTCCATGGATATATTGACTATATTATATGGAGAACTCATAGCGACACGATATGTTTGTTCATAGAACTTCTCCTGCAATAGAAAACATGTGGATGGAATGTTACATAATAAAAGAGTAATTTCATATTTTTACTTTTATTGATGGCCTTGATAAAGAGTGAGGCTAGGTCATCCTCATTCTTCTTAAAACTATGGAACGCTACACGTTGCTCAGGTTGGAAACTTAACATTATCTAGGATATTAGCTGCCTGTCTCTATATTTCATTGCCCATTTTCTCTGAGCTATTACACTTTATAATTTCTACTTGGCTAATTATATCATCTGTAGGGATTTTCGAAGGAGTTATGTCCTTTGTATAGAACCAATTATTCGGGATCAGTGAAAATTTGAGTTTTTTAAGATACCTTTAATAATGTGAGTTTAGGACGAAAAGCTATTGAGTATTTTATATGCCCATTCTTAGCGGAATGGCAATAATAAGAGGGAGATTTAGAACTTTCTATATAATTAATAAATAATAATTAATAATTATAATAATTCTTATAATTAATACTAGATTTTTTAATTGCGGAAATTATTGGATCAATGTAGGTTACCAATAAACAATATTTTATGTTCTTATATCCAAAATTTGTTAATAAGTTCCTAGCTCCTGTTCCAAATTGGCTTTAGATTAGCAATTAATACCCATAGATATATAAGTGGCACTAATATTAAAAATTAATGACTAACTAAAGTAATGTAACTGGAATT
Source organism: Rhynchophorus ferrugineus (assembly GCF_030347505.1). NCBI lineage: Eukaryota > Metazoa > Arthropoda > Insecta > Coleoptera > Curculionidae > Rhynchophorus > Rhynchophorus ferrugineus. The sequence goes on along the minus strand of NW_027472581.1, from coordinate 51,559,141 downwards.
GTTATTTACAACCTTTTTAATATACAATAAGATTGTTTCAAATAAAACATTACATAAAACTTTACATCCACGGCCACATTGGATTTGTATCCATAATTATTGCAATAGTATGAGTAGGACGACTCGTGGTCTTGAGCACAGCAACTACCGAGATGGTTTAATACTACACAGTATATAATATGATAACACATTTAAAATTTAGATACTGAATATCGATAATCATCAATTTATTATAATTATCATACATTTTAATTATTTACCTTAATGTTATTACTAAACTGTTAGAATTTTGCTTAAGGACAGTAGATATTAGAAGGAGGATGTATCAACAAGCAAAATTTCTGCATATGAAACGATTCCAATCCACATATGGTTCCGCAGGCGGTAATGTAAAAATAGTTACTCTTTGGTGCGGATTTTTTGTCGGAAAGATAAAGAGAAATATGAACAGTACTAGTTTTGCGCGAAGTTAAATTGGGCATAAATGGCTCAGTAATTATAAATTAGCTATAAGAAAAGAGGTTGAAGACATTGTTAGTCACAACAGGGTCCATATTTTTTCGCCCAGTCAACAATGATAACCGATTTCTTTTGGCCCAAATTGAACGATATAGGGTAAACGCGAGGCAATATCAGCAGAATGGAATTACGTGTCACATGTCAGACGTCATGATAAACATTCCAGATCAAAAAATTATATGAATAATTACCTCTCGCTGAGCTCAGTAGCCCTGAACTAGCTACCAAGATCGTACGATTTAACCCTGCTAGACTTTTTCTTGTGAATCTTGCGGAAGTCGCAGCTCTGTGGCAATAACCATAGTCGTCGATGCCGTAGTATCGTTGAAAATGGACCGCTCAGATCTGTAAACAACTGTTTTAGTCATATTAATGTTATTCAGTTAAAAAAATATTTCGTTCAAGTGTCACACACAGTTTATTTCATTCAATTTCTACTTCAATCTGTGTTCATATTCAAATTTGAAACAATAAAATTTGAAACGATAAAAATTTGAAACTTTAAAATAAATAAAATCTGGTTATCAATATGTGTCTAATTATGTTTAGTAGTAATATATGCTAAATGTAAAAATTTTATATTTCGTTAATAGATTCATATAAAATCTTTACGGTAAATTATATGGCTCGGTGAATGGAGGTAAAACGAAATGAAACAGTGGTATTTACATCATGTGACCGTTATTTATTGGCAATATAAAAAATGTAGAAAATACATAATAGGTAAAATGGATGGCAGCGGTGTTATCTGGAGACGAGGCTTGGGCAGTCGATGGTGGCACGTCTAAACCAAACGATGGTCTGTTACTGAATGATTGGAAATACCATTCAATAACATCCCAGATAAACGTCTCGGGGTTGCCAGCTATTCGTTATCGGGTTCTAGTTGGCACGGCTGGCACCCCGCTCGTGTTCAACATCTGGGATTATATTTCTGGGTATTTTGTAGACCGTTATTCCACTATATAAAATTTGACATGCCTCAAGGTCGCTACAAATCAAAATCCTATGGTGACAATAATTTTTTAAAAACATAAACTGTATAATAAAATCTTTATACAGAATCAAATTTGATGGTGTTACCATTAGCTCATGTTGTAGGTTGACTGACAATCGTTGAGATGCATTATGACCCGTGTGAGATCATTTAATCATTTCTTCGTTGCCCGTGGAAATTTAGTGATGTACCGCGTAGCTGTTAATAAATAATAAAATTAATATTTAGACATTTTGTAAAAAATCAATATAATTCATTGACGATAAATTTGAATACCATTAGTCTTATTATATTTCTGATATTCTGGAATGGGAACTAATGACTTGATATTGATATTTATTATATTATTATACATTGCAAAAAAAATTACACATTTTTGATAATAGATAACCAAAGTTTAAGCTAAGAATTTTCAACAGGAATAAAAAAACCTATAAAGTTTTTGGTTTTGAGTGAATTGTTAATTGAAATTCTAACATTCTTAACTGAGTATAACACTGAAAAATCTTTATCTGACATTATTTCAGTTCAATGACGGCTTTTCCATATATTCTAAATCGAAATAGAATAATTTGTAAAGTAATCTATTGGCATCTAACTACCAATCATCCAATTGTGATGTCAGTTTATTGAATACAAAAATAGATAGATATAGAAAAAGAGATATTTGGTATGAGGAATAAAACCAATATGTTACGGTGACAAATTTATTTTTTTTAAAAAACATAAACTATAAAAAAAACTTTATACAGAAACAAATTTGATGGTGTTACGATCACTCGATGTTGTTGTTGTTGTTGTTGACAGTCGTTGAGATGCATCATGACCCGTGTGAGATGGAATGCGACGTAGTTACACTTAATCAGTTCTTCGTTGCCCGTGGGAACCTAGTGAGGTACCCCGTAGCTGTCGGATGGAGCACCGTAGGAGGAGCTTGGTCCCCTGGGGTATCCAGTGAAACCAGGTGCATAAGAGACTTGATTGTATTGGGCAACTTGGATGGCCTGTTTAATTCCTTCCAGATCGACTCCTACCACTTTGTAGGCGATTCCGGGAACGCCGTATTGGGAGGAAGGTACTCCGTATTGAGAGGATGGAGCTCCATAGGAGGTGCTAAGACCACCGCCGAAACCTCCAAAGCTGGAGGAGGAAGCGGAATGTTGCTCTTCCTTAAGAAGGATCTGGCGGACTTGTTCGAGGAGAGCGGGATCGACGTGGGCACCTTCGGAGGTCTGGTAACCGGAGGAGACGGCTACGTAACCGCCACCACCGCCAGACAGACCGCCAAGGCTGTAACCACCGCCGAATCCGCCACCTCCGCTTGGTTTGCTGTAGCTGTATCCGGATGGTGGTTCCGCAACGGCTACTGCGACCAAAGCGCAGGCGATTATCTGCAAAGAAAAAAAAGAGAAGATCATTTATCATTCCATAAATAAACACAATACAATATACGAAATCAAGGCGAATTGATAATAATCGCACTAATCAAGTACAGTTAACTCATTATTCTCGATATTTTTTTTAGCAATCCCAACCTATTATGCACATTGAAAGATCACAATGGTGAATGGACGCAAAATTAATCAGATCCAGTTACTCGAGACCATCTGTTTTAATGTCATTATAATTGTGTGTATACGGCATTCCCATAAAATATAAAGGCGATTTAAAACTATTGCACAACGAACCCATCAATTGCATCTACGGTATCTTGTGGACTCGCGGGAATTCACTTAAAGTTAAATGTCAAACGATCTCACAATAAATCTCTTTGTTCCAATGGATTTCTGTAACGTCCATCAATTGCAAAATTTCCCACAAACGGAGAAAAAATTATTCGCATATCATCGTTTTTCTGTCCTAATAACCGCATCAGCTTTTCAAACTCGTAGTTAAAATTTCATAATGTGTTATTACACGAACATTATTGCATGCAGAAAAAATGAGCACGTCTCGTTTATGATGAAAAGAAGAATAATTTATCAAACATATTGTTTCCTGCATGATTCTTGAGTGACATCAATTAGACTCGTTATGAGCAATAGGGAGAGTAGACTTTTCGCGCGGTCGACATGAAACGACCATAAAATGGCACAAATTAGAAATAAAAAACAACATGCGAATACGAACACGGTGAATATTTACCCTATCGGAATAATCAACTACTTCCTAGGTGATGTCATCCGAGAAAGTTTACGGTAAACGATGTACGACCTGAGAAAGCGAACAGATAAACCCGATGTTCCCATAATGGCTTCGTGAAGTCCGTTTCACCGTTGGGCCCGTTTTATCTCCCTTGTTTTGCATAGCAGATGTTCATTTTTGCAGATCGATGACCTGTGCGCTTTTTTATGCTTCAAGTACGGTTGCGATCCATTTTTTTTAACTCGCCGAATAAATTTCATCGTTCACGATTCCCATTTTTTAATCAAACAAATGATCGTAGCGGATCTCTAATTAGTAGAAAATCGAAATTAAAATTAATTAGAATTAATTTTTATATCTTTAAACAACACGAATTTAATTACGTTTCACTTTCATCATTATTAATTTTTTATTACACAAAATTGATTAAAAGTAAAAATAACACAACATGTTATAAAACTTAATGTGTTCAAATTGGTTTGTTAATAAAAAAAAATACTTGAAACTTGATTAGATACTTGTTTGTTTTTTGTATCCAATTATATTTAAAAATGGTTTTTATGTTACTTTCATGAAAATTAATAACTTCTTATATTAATAAAGGATATGTATTTATATATGTAATATATCTCAAATATGAGAGTTTAAACAAAATTGTAAAAAAATAACATTGTTTATTTAATCTGTCTGTATAAAAATATTTGAAAATAGTTATTAAATTCGACTTTATATGTTATAAATAAAATTAATGAAACAAATTTTTACACATATTTTTTAGAAGAAAAACGCTATTGATTAGTCATACTATAATATCTACATATTAATATAACATTTATATTTGGAATAGAAATAACAATTTATATAATAGGTATATGGAATCGATATCTAACCACTAAACATCAAGTTTAAATGCGAATTAAAACACGTTTTCCAAATAATTAAAGAAGTTTTAAAAGAATATTTAAAAGTCTTGGAAAAAATATATTATTATATAAAATAGAAATGATAAATATGATCAGTTATTGTTCATAAATATATTCCGATATTCTGGAAAAGGGACTAGTTTTTTGATATTAATATTTGTTATACATCGCAATCAAAGTTCAAGTTAAGAACTTTCGACACAAATAATTAAAACCAATAAAGTGTTTGGTTTGGAGCGAATAAACATATTGAAAATTGAGTCGAACACTGAAAAATATTTATATGGCATTACGTTTCATAGCTATATATTTATATTCCAAAGGGAAACAAAAGCTAGTTTGTAAAATAATCTATCAGAATCTAACTAGCGCTCATACAATTCTAACGCGAACAAAACAATATTGTAAATAAATAAGAAAGTTAATATGTACAATTTTCGAATAGAAATAATTAAATATTAGTGAAGATATAAATATTTTTTAATACCAAGATAATAAATAAACATACCGATTGAAATTATTGAGACCCCATTTATAAAGTTAATTATAACTTAACATTGTTGAGCTAAAAACTTTAAAAATAAAATTAACGTTAGTGACTTCAAGTTGAAAAATCGTATGAAACACTAAAAATATTTAGTTGGAATAAAAACATCGAACGAACAAAAAACGTACCACTAAGGAAAAAAACAGTGAAATAAATGATTGAATATATCTCATGTTGCCACTTACCACGCCAAGTGAGTTCATGATGCTTGAGTGATGTCGGGCCTAGTGGTGACTGTACCGATTATTTGGCGTTGACCATGTTTTATACGCACGCAAGAAGTGGTATGGCGAGGGTAAGGGAACAGTTGCTCTCCCAGGTAACGTCTTCGTTGGCGGCATCTTCTCGGTCGGCGACGGAGATGCAAACGACTTTCACGCACACACGGCCAGGTCACAGGTTAGCTGAAATTCGGATTTTCGGTGATAATTATTGGAAATCCAGGTCACAAAATGACCTGGTGCATTCGATGACCTACGATCGAAAAATTTCCCTCGTATCTCAGCACATAGGAATTCTCGTGTACTTTTAATCGATTTGAATATAATCATCAAACATCTGTCCGTTTAGTTTCACACGAAAATAACAGTTTTTTCTTTCATTGTTTATTATTTGTAATTAAAAAAACTGGTACCAGAGATATAACCTAAATGTATATGAGTAATATCGTTATTTTTATAGCAATAGATATCGCTTTCATACTATTTAAATTAAATGTTTGCAATGCTGTCAGTTTATGACTACATAAATCAGAAATTTAAACATGCTGCCATTTAGAACAAACAAAACTCATTAGTGATGATTCATTAACATATATTATAAGTAAATTTTGTGAAAAAAAAATATGAAAAACATGAAAGCGATTCTTATACGTTATTAAGTATTATTATCTATCTACCATCACTAATGTTGGTGATTTGAATTATTCGCCATATTCGTCAGATTTAGTTCTCGCTAACTTATCTGGCTATTCTCACGCTTCAATAATGTTTACATGGATTTTCATCAAGTAAAGAGCTGACATAGAAGTGGATTTTGTAGATCTTTCGGATGGGATTTACAACTTATGCAACAAGCTAGAATAAATGTATTGCAGTTGAGGAAAATTATGACAAGTAAAGACATGTTTATTCCGGAAATTTTGGTTTCTTTCCCGCAAATTTATGAAATGCCCTTATACAGTCCAATTTACGTATTCTTTATATCGTATATAATGACATTTTAAAATAGTTAATATAACACATATTGTAATAGTTAATATAACACATATTGTAATAGCTATATTACCCAATCTTCATTATTTTATCGGTCGTTGAAACAATATGGGGTTTATATTTATAATTCCATCCAATTCCGAATTACATATTTACCTAAAGGGGACTAATTACACACTAGGGAGTTAATACTAAGGCATACATATATATTCTAGGTATGTAATGTATATATTATTATGTATACTATAAATTATATATTGCTTATATGAGATCGAACGATACTTTTACTGGAACAGTTACTTATTTAATTAATATGTGGGTATAATCATTGTTTTAAACGTATAATTCTTGTATAATATACATTATCATTTTCTATCAATTTTGTTTAATTTGGAAATTCTTTGTCAACTGTATCAAAATCACCGCTTAAAAAATAATTTTTTTTAATAAAAGGAGCATTTTGTTTTCACTTCAGCAAAATGATAGTTCTACAGGAATTAATTTAATTAATTAATTAGTATTATGATTATCGGCAACTCAAAAACCTTATTTTGGAGCATGACAACGTTCGGTCATATGTTCTTATATAATTAAAAAATTTGTTTGTTCATTTAGTGTTCATCACTAGATTCAATCTATGACAAAGAAAACCTTCAAAATTAGTTAACAGTCGTTATATTAACTACATGTTTAACAGAATCACTCAGCATCAGACCAGAATGTGTCACAAAGCATACACTCATCCAGTACAACACATAATATTATATATTAATATAATAGTACATTATAATATATTACATTTATAACATTTTAAAATATTTCACATTTTCAATCCGCATCAGTCTAAGCTCTGCATTTGTTTGATATTCACCACTGGTGAATAGAATTAGCGGTTTTCATTCATGCTTTTTTTGAAACAAATAAACCAACTGAATATGCGAGTTTAAATTAAATGGAATGCATTACAAGTAGTTTGGCGTTTTAATTATTTTTAATTAATGCCTTCCGACTGTAATGATCTACCCATACAAATTATATAGGAAATTCTGATGTGGATCTAGACATATTTTGAGAGAGCTTCTTTACTAACAGATTTTATAACAAATTTTGTTTTCAAAAGGTAATTTGTGGTAGTAACATTCAGTTCATTTACTAACAAAAGACTTGGATATTATTTATTTCTAGCTGCTATTTTCTCATGACAAAAATTATCGTATTACATACTTCACTAATTAGTTTCTCTCAACGTACTTTTTATTGATATAGTATTTACCATTTCAAAAATGATATTACTAATTGTTATACAATAGGCTATGTTAAATAATTCGGACATATAACCATTCACTTTATCTATATCAAAATAATGTTATCGCATAAGATTTTACATACATAACATAACAAAATTCTAGGTCAATGTTATTGATTGATTAATCATTGATAAATAATTTTAATTATTAATAATAAATAATTGAATAATACATTTTTCAGTTAACTACCCTTACAATTTAGTCCAGATGCTTTATCAATGAAATGGATGTGACTTCTTTCGTCGTAACGAACACGCGTAATTTCAATACTAACTTAACTCAATATGCTAAAGTCTAGTCAATCAAAGTCATATAATAAGCTAAATCATCTAATATTCAAAATATCTTTAGAAAAATGCTATGTATATTTATTAGTTGCTGAATTAGTAACACCAAACTGACTTGTATATTTATTAGTTGCTTCCATGTATTCTAATCATTTTTCATGCCCAAACAGCATTTATTTAGAATAAATTCCGCAATATATGTTACAAACAAAATATTTTACATTATTTTCTACAATTTGTCTCCATCTTTTTTCAAATAATACTCGTTCAATTTTGTTCAATTGACAGTAGACATCTGCAGTAACTATTTAATTCGGTGCAACATACACTACACCTGATGACCCTACCACTATATGAATATTTATACATACCAAAGTTTTGCTTCAGTGTTGATGTAAATAGCCCTCCTGGACTAACCCATAACATTTTGCGCTTGGAATGTCAGCACACTTTTATTGACAAGCAATGAAACTGCGATGTTGAAACTGTTCGAACTAACATTTTCTGTCAATTAGAGTAGTAGTAGCCATTTGGCCCCTCTTCGACCTTTCACATCTCATGCAAACGTCTGGAAGCCGTTGAATCATCAGCTGCTGAGCTGACTAAAAGTTCTTTGAGAGTTTGAGTTGGGTTTTGATCTAATAAGTATTCCATTTCATTACGACGTTTTTTTGGCCATTGACGAAATCGTCATTATTAAATCGTTAAAATCAAAACCGACAATTGGATATGGCGAAGCAGCAATACCTATCGTAACAATTATAAATTAAAAGATGCTACAGACTATATGTCATGAAGTAAATTTTCAAAGAATTCAAATTATACAATTTTCATAGAAAAGTGAAATAGAAAACATAAAAAACTTATCTGGTTTAGTTATTAAGTCTTAATTTTTACTAAGCGTTGAAAAAAACGGTCATTAAACAGGCGAAGTGACTTTGGGACAATCGTCGATTGCATATTACATAATTTATGGAAACTTACAAAAAAACTTTTAAATGCACCCATCCGTTATGTTCGCCAGACATTTCCTCTTCCTGATATTATCTATTTATACAGATTTCAAAGGTCTAAGGAGCATGTATTAAACAAATACTACACGTACTCAATAAAACTCGTTTTTTTTATGTAGGACTTAATACCTCTAATAAAAGAGGAACATCAATAATTATTCACAATACAATTTATCATAATAAAATCTTGAATTCATTTAACCAAAATATCTCAAAATTAAATAATTATTAACCTCATAGATACCATATAAGATCGGATTAATTATGTTAGAGCGGTAAAAAGTAATAGTAAATTTACACCGACAAAATAATTTTTTTGTGTAATTCAACTTATATAAGATTCATTATTGGCTAATCTAATCTGATAATTTTTAGAAAGCTGGGCTTCATTTATGTACGTTGCAGATTAGATTACTTTTTGGATGATTCACTGCAATTTTATTACCGGTTTAGTTTAAGCTTTTTTATATAATCATTTTTTTAAATTAACAATGCAGTTATTATTGTTATTTATTACGTATAATTTAAAATGCAATATTCTTTAGAATATATTATATTTTTAGGAATTATTGAAAGATTTCTGAATCAAAAGATTCTTTCGTTTATGCCTTAAATTCGACAAAAAAGCTATGCAAAAAATATCCTCTATTTAGAAATTTGAGCTAAGGAAGCGTAATTTTAGGCGAAGTATTATTTTGCTTCTTCAATTTTAATAAATTTGCATATGAGACATATCGATAATTTATCAAATTTTATTGTAAAATCAAATCATAATTTTTAGTAATAGATAAACTTGACTTAAGTTAGGTTAACGGTAAGTAAGGTTTAAAGTTAAGGTTAATTTAGCGTCAAAAAACGTAGTGGAATAATTCGACTCATGTAAGTCAAACAAATAATTTGGATTGAATTTGAATAAAAACTATTACTGTAGTCGTAAAAATACGACAATGCGAATAGGAATCTTGGCGAACTTCTATCACATCTTTCATAATCCGTAGAAATCTACATGTAATTGATTAAGTGGAAAACAAAACATTTCTTTCGGTTAATAACTCATTAATTAACTTCTTAAAAAAAATCCAAAACTTCGAGTTTTTCAACATAGATACGAGATTTTCAATATAGATGTTCTGCAGTTACTGATTTATAGTAATCTATGGACAACACTTGGAATAAGATTTACCAATTTCTTTGAATAGTGCTTCAGATTTAGAAAGAAAACCTCAAAAGTTATTCCTACATTTCATATTTCCTTAAATTATATTTGTCCTCATTTTGTAATTGCTCAGTAGAAGAGCTGTTCCGTCATCTTGACCACTATACTAACAAATTGGTTAATATTTATTTTAATTATTAAATTATAATTATAGACATTCTTGGATCAAATTTAATTTATTTTTCTTTGTATTTATGTATTATACAAAATATTAAATACAGTTAAGTTTTAATGCCTCTATATACTTTTTTATATTACTTTGTTATACCTATATATATATATATATATATTACACTTTCAGTAACAACGTAAATAACACTAGAACAAAACTATTATAATATTAATCATGTCTACTTTTGCATAAAAGAAGCAAAATAAGCCATAAAATTTGCATGTTTATGTTCTAAACTGAAAATAAAACAACAATGAATCTAATAATGAATAAATAAAATTTATGAAAAAATAAATATGCTTAACAAAAAGAAAATAAATTTTTGTATTGGTTTTGGAATATTTCGAAACTGTTAGACAATGAAATACTGACTATTTATGTTCTGGATTATTATATATTATTGAAATAATAGTGTATTTTCTTTAATGCTGTGTCATAACGATGATGTGTAACTATAAGGGATATACTAATATTGTTTTGAAATACTTAACATTAACGCTTTGAATTAGACTCGTTATGGGTTCAAAAGTTATATCCCGCTATATCACTTCCGCTATTAGCTCAGATGCGCTGAATACCGTTGAACTGTTGATTACTCTATGACCAAATATGTCTAAATATTGATATACCTCAATACCTTGTTATGATGAATTATTAATGTAACTTACTTAAAGTGTTTTTACAGTTTTTTAATATATCCTGCTAAAAGGTAAATATCCTAAATAATAAAAGATAATAGAATATAAAAGATAAAAGTCCTTTTACACAAATTTGAATCAATTTATTAAATATTTTTGTACCCTGAGATTTTGAGGAAATTCCTTAAAACTTTACTAAACTTGAAAATACCTTAAGACTTTAAAACTCTCAAACTTTTTCATACAAGCGTTAAATGCTAAGCCGTAACACATAACAGTTTAATTGATTTAACTGTTGGAAGATAGGACCCTCCAAGTAACGTGAAGTAGCTCGTTTTCCATTTCTCCAAAGGTTTCGCTCACGAGCCTCTCAGTTAATTGGTCGATTTTAAACTATTTATTTTCTTAGAAAACAATTTTAAATAGTTGCCTAAATAACATATATTAAATTGTGATTATAGAAAATGACGTAACTATAATTACTATTATATATAACTTATAGATATTTGGTGGACGCTTACCACCGTACAAAGTTTTCATCAGTTGAGTTTATAAATGATAAATAATATCAAGAACTTTGTCTATCGTACTGCGTATCATATCGTATCTATAGTACTGCACATAACTGTGTATCTCCAAAAATTAAATAAAGTTAGGTTAACTGAAACTAAAATAGTAAACAGTAATAATTATATAGTTTTTTCGCGTTCATTTGGTTTGGTTCTCTTCAATCTTCTTGATTCCTTGCATATTGCCCAGCGCTTTTTCAGTTATTTTCCAGTTTCCACGTTATGATGAGTTAGTGACATACTTTCATGTTTACAGCAAAAGATTGGATAATTCAACAGATCATTGTTAGTTATGTCGCGATAAGCATTTCGCCTTTTCGCCGCAACCCAAAATAGATGTGGAGAGATTTCAATCTATTAAGATGTATTTTGCAGTTTTTAGCCAACTTGTGGATCTTGTTGGTTGGTATTCGGACTATAAAACTATTAACTAAAACGTTCAACTTTTAATGACAACAAATTCCAGGATTACTTACATTATCATGTCGTTCTCATTATACAACACATATCCGAACATATTAGCCGCCTAGGTTTTCATTTCATCCATCGTTAACAGTGGACTGTTCAACTGAATAGGCTATATAATGGGAATAACTTAATAAATATTCCATGCCAATTTCTGTGTAAAAACAGTGCAATATTAATTAAGGACAATCTGCATTTATTCAATTATATTGTGATAATATATTTATTATATACAACATACAGGATTTTATATTTAACTTAATAAAATATAACTATATATATATATATAAATATATATATATATATATATATATATATATATATATATATATATATGTATATATATATATTACTGCTGTAATAAAGAGGAGCAAATTTGTATTTAAAGAGAATGTAAAAATCCATGTAATTAAAAAAATAATCAAGTTTTTATGACGGATTACACAACATACCAACATAAAGACTTGAAATGAAATGGTTAGTTAATTAATTTAATATACATTACAATTCATTATCTTCCTTTTACATATGTTCTTACAATAATTATAATGCAAGATGTATATTACACTTTAGTACTAGTTTCTTGTTAATTGAGAGCTCATATCATTATAATGATTTTATTCACTATGTATGGAGATTACAAGTATATCTTGCTTGTTATAAGCATTATTTTATATAAATTGACATTAATTTTAAGTAAAACTTGAATTGAGGTTAACACCTGGATGAAATTTAAAAATTGTATTAGTTCTATCAATACTGATATCAATACATACAAATAGAAAAACTACTTAATTTATAAAAATGAAAATTATTTAGATACAGCTAAAAAACTTTCTAAAAACCTCAATAGACGTATATTTGGAAAACCCGACGTATTTTTTATTATTAGACAAAATAGAATAGTGTAAGTCTAATTTAAATTCTAAGAAGATGCGGCAATAAGAAATGTTTATTTGTTGGTTTAACGTGTCCTGATTTAATTAACAAATGCTGAAGTAAATGAAATGTTAATAAAAGTGTTTATGTGCGCTATTTGTTAATAGGCACTGCTTTCCCGAAAATTACAATATTTCGGTGATTCATCATGCTATGAAGTTAATGTTTGTGTTATAAAAAAACTTACTAATGCGATGAGTGGCAATATGATTATTAATATTTAATTCTAAACATACTATTTGCAGTATGAAATTTGTCAACATTAAAGTTAGTATTAGGTGATAATATTTTCACTTCGAAAGGTTCTTTATTAAGAAAAATTGGTACAATATATATTAATCAAAATACTTTCCATACCATCTTTCTGGAAACATGGCAATATCGTTCAACTATCCAATCATCAATCCACTTTCATTCAATCCAGTACTTCTTCGGCATTTCGAAAGAATGTGCCAGTTGAGTCATGCTGCATAGATCTGAACAAGTTTTTTTTGTTAATCTCCTAGAACATCAACAATCAGCCCGCGGGCAATAAATATTATTATTTGATTTCAGTTATATAATATAACTAAGTGATCTACTGTACAACTTATAATATAAATCTTATTCTAAAAACTATTCTACCTTATTCTAGAGATTATTAATCTCACTCTATGTGCTATTAATCAAATCGTATGGCAGTTTGCGTTAGAGCCCACGCACTCCACTATCATCGCTCACATTTAACTCTTTGGCGAGTTCATTAGGATGCAGTCTTTCAGAGAACTTCGTACTAACACTCCGAATCAGACTCGTTATGGGTTCTATGGGGATATCACGCTGAATCAGTTCGTTGGAGACGTAATATGGGGCGTTAGATTTGCTAGTGTTACCCCACAGTTCAGTACCATAGGTCCAAATGGACTTAAGTATTGACATATACAGCAAAACCTTATTATCTAATGATAATTTAGATTTACGCCCTATTAGCCAATACATTTGGTTTAGTTTAAGCCCAAGATGCTTGCGTTTTGTAACTATATGTTTTTCCATGTCAAACGTCGATCGAAATGCATTCCCAGATATTTAACGTTGTCTGCTTGCGGAAGTTCATGATTATTCAATTTTACTGAGGGACATGTTCTTCTACAAAGGGTGAATGACAGATGGGTAGATTTTGTCTCATTTGCTTTGAAACGCCATGTTTTCAATCACAATTCGACTTTGTTCAATTGACGTCTGTAGACATCTGCAGCAAGCAGTTAAAGCGGTTCTAAATGGCATTATCAGTCAATACGCGTTGTAGACCTTTCCTTCCTTTTGAATTTTTCCCATCGAAATACATGTAAACATAAAAAAAGGTTGATTCATCAATTACTGTACAATTCCTCGAACATTTTGATCCTCCAGGCTGTTCTTAATGATAATTATTTAAATTATTGAAACCATAACCGACAATTGAGATATGATGGCGGAAGGTAACCGTAAGTTGTTTTGCAGCAGCAGACTTGATTGGTTCCGCCAGCATATTGCTTCATATCCGACGACAAAAATAATTAATATCAAAAATGCAAATTTAAATACAAACTAACTAAAACACAAGGGAAATCAAGAAATTATTAATTTGTTATCCAATAAGTCTTGTCTAGACAATGATTTTACTTTAAACTTCCGTTAATTAATTTCACCTTACACTTTTAACCAGTATGCAATTATATATTTTATAATAATAGCATGTGGGTAGAAAATGTAAGATTGGTATTGATTGATATATAACTTTCTATTTCAATTTAAAAATTTATTATATTTCTAATATTAACTATATTTTAAATGAATAATTTAATTTTGACAAAGGGACTTTTTAATATTATTGATAGGATTTTTTTATTATAAGAGTTGGCTTCACAAAAAAGTACTAATCACAGATCATGCAACCTTGGTTAGAATCCCGTAACTAGGGAGTAATAACTTCCCATTACCTTTGAGTTTCCGTTACCTTACCTTCCAAGGGCATTAAGAGCTTTAATCAAAGATTTTTTTAAACCAAACAAATAAATTCAAAACAAATGAAAAAATTGTGCTACCAAAAAATTGTCCAGGAAAAAAATCTATTTTTCTTTTTTTTTTCTTTAATTCAAATAGTAAAGGCTATAATGAAGGCAGATAATTTTTTTTAAGAATTTATAAACCTTTTTCTCATTAACATTACCATGATAATTTGTAAAACAGATATGCCAATGGAAGAATGTCTTCACCATCAGCCAAATGAGACAAAAGTATTATATTATGAATGTAAATTAATTTCATCTAAATGTTTTGTTAATCAAAGGTTTCATTTTGAGAAAATATGTACATTTTTTGAAAGTAGTATGCAAACTTTTTTATTTTTTTGACAACTTTTATATTTCCTATTGTTGCAATAGTCGCGGATTCGAATCCTGCGGCATTACGGTAAACGGAAAGCCTGCAAAATCCGAAAAGGAAAATGTTCCCAGTTAAGCCAGTGTCACGGGTAAGACTCCTAGAGTGATTTCTAAGTTGGTTACTCGCCAATCAGTAAGTTTAATACGTGGTTCGGAAACCAAGTTAAGCAGTAGGTTCAATTCAAATAAGTCCAATATTTCAACAATTAATTCACAAGTATATTATACCATAATTATATAGTTAACCAAGAAGATGCAAGATGAAAAGCATACCGATGCCGAAAATCTAGAAGATTTTGTTATTTATTGGTTTTATTGGCTCATGTAAATGCATGACCACATATTTCATTACACAGTTCTCGAACATTTTTAGAGAAGTTTTACCGTATATATCATAGGGCTGAGACATCTTAATACCAAACAACAGACCAAATAAGCGGTTCAATACTGAAAGTGTTAAACATTAAATAGTTTTTTTACTGCTAAGAATCAAACAATTGTTCTAAATTCAAAGTCATTTTGAATAAAGTTATAACGAATCCTAACGTTAAGAATGTAAACTATATTTTCATACACTTAAAACAAGCAACACCGTAATAAATCGTTCTTGTAATAATTCAGTAATAGTTTCTCAATTCAGCACTAGCAATTTTAAGTAATAACAATTCAAAACAAGTGTACTTCACATTATCTATATATTTACATTAAAGTACATGAATTAAGGTTTAGAAAATAGAAGCTTTATTAAAAGAAATGATTTATACATATACATTTTTATAACAAACTAAACAAATATTTCACACAAACAACAATAATCACCTTATTGTTATTGTCTTTTATTAAATTATAGTCTGTCTTAATTAGCGAATGTACGAATTATATGTTTTCATTAATGTAATGTTATCATTACTGAGTATTTACATTATCGAACGTATGTTGTATAAAGTGGTCTTTTCTTAAAAATAAAATAGTATTTTAAAGTAAATTAAATTTTGTTTTAAACTTTTGTATATTTCATAACTGATTGATATGATAACAATGATGATCAACATAGTTGTTCACTTGTTTGAGTTTGTAACATATTGATACTCAATCTACAACAATATTGTGTGAAAATTAAATAATTACTTATATTTATATTACATCCTTTTAAGTGTTAAAAACCTTTTGTACTCGTTAACTGGTCTAAATATAAAAAAACGACAAAAGAAATGAAGACCGTCGTTGTTGTGTACGCGGATGCGATGTTATAAATAAATCGTTTTTCTCCTTTCTGCTAAAAGAATTACTTAAATTGCTGAAGCCGTTACCGATATGCTAATTCCATTTAGTTATCGTTAAATGTTGACCCCAGATAATTCTGTTCTACATTAATGTATATATTATTCAAAAAACAATATGTGAATATGTGACGATATGCGAAATATTTTACTTTAAAACTATTTTATTATTACTGAAGGAAATGGCGACTGTTGAACAAATAATACAAGGAGATACTGCCGATTTAATGTTATTCTAATAGAAACCAAACCCCTATGTCTAGACGTCTCTTTCATCAGTTCCTTTAGTTTAACACAAAGGCAAAAGGATAGTCGTGGTACGTGATCGTTATCTCAATTGGACAGCTTATAATTTTAATAAAATTATTTGTCAGTATCGCGTATTCGAACGATCTGTACCTTTTTAATAGCACTGTTTTACCTACATTTCTATGGTATAGAATGGTTTCCTAAACTTTGGTGACTCCAAATTCCAACAGCCTATGTCTGAGAAACGGTGCTACAACAATATGACTTTGATGTCGTAAACCCTGAGCTGCTTGTTGCAGAAATTGACGGTGTACAGATGTTTTTCAAAAGATAATTGTTTCTTAATTGTAATAGTTTATGACGACGATAGTAGACAACAGATTGTTGTAGCTGTTCAACAGTAACAACAAAATATCGATCTGATCGGACGTATGGGATATTTTGTCATAATATTACATTACAGTTACTCTATTGAAGCTTCTATACAAAATTGTAATTACTATGTAAACGCTCAACGTTATCTCATCCCTACCACAAAGTCGAAATGTACTTATATGATTCATGTAATTTAAAATATAATGGAAATTCTGTCCGTCGATAGGTCAGTGACATAAAAAGATGGATCGTAGAGAAATAATTATGTTTGCAGTCTGATGCGTACAGATGACGTGATTATTAAACTCGATTAAATAACTTGTATTAAGTAAATTTACATATAATACATATACATAAAATGAAATAATCATAATAGGAAGGGTATAATAAAAAGACATCGGGCATTTACCACAGTACATAAGTGGAAAGCATTGGTCTTGATACCGCACAGTATGGATGTCAGCCGCTGAGAAATATAGCGAAATTTTAAAAAATATGTAAAACCATACCTGTAAAATTCACTTGATATCCAGGGAGAAGAAATCTTAAAACAAAAATTCAACATAAGTATCCAGTCCTACTTTTCCCCGCAAAATTCACTTCACGACCTGGAAAGGAAAAATACCAAAATAAGAGTTCGATAGTCTCCTTCGAAAACCCTAGGTTCTTAGTTCTTCTATTTATTTTCTACTTTGCACCTAAAAGTTCAATACTCTCATTTAGAGCTATGGATACTTTTTTGAAAAAAATATCGATACTTCATATATTGGTAAAAAAAACATCGATATTTCTTCGGTATACCTACCGGAATCTGACAACAAATATTCTTATATCTTAGGCGATTAAAGTCATGTCGGCCGCGGAGAAAAATAGCTGTATTTCGATATTTAAAAATACATAAATTAAGAAAGTTTAGATAACTATAAAAAAACAATAAACCGCTCCATAATGGAGGAGCTTCTGGACCAGACAGCGTACAAAATTTCTAGATAAAAAATTATTTTGCATGCATCAAAATTTGACTTATCAACCATGTTGTAAACTATCCTAAAGCTAATAATGATCAAAATACTCAGCAAGCTATTGCCCAATTGCATATCCATCCAAAGTTATTATAGAAAATATGAGCCCAATATAATGTTGTTACGATACAACAGAAAGGTTGCGTTAGAGATACGATAAGCTGCAAAAAGATATTGACCACGCCAATAATACATATTGGTCTACAACGTAGACAAGTTACGAGTTAGAACTAGAGGAACAATAAAAGAATATTAAAAAAAACAACTTTGCCTCGAAACCTGCAAAATTAATTAATTCACATCGACAAACAACTTCATGATATATGTTCTGCTATATATTGTATGATATATCAATATATTTATTTTTTTCACAGAACTTGAAACTTTACAGCTACACCTGGAAAAATGATTCGAAGAGAAAAATTCTTAAATATCGGTGTGTTGGGGCTGCACAGTGCACATGTAAATCAGCAGATCAGCGACAAAAAACTGCATTATATTTAGTGATTGAAAAAAGAAAAAGTACAACGCTAAATTATGTTGCCATTTTAAAAAACAACCTTTTTACAATATACAAAATCAAAATATCGAGACCTAGAGGCGCTCTAAAAGAAACAGTGGAGAAAATTAAGGATTTGTCTTATTAAAACCAAGTTTAAATCCTAAGCAACTGCTGACAAATATTGGTAAACCGGATCTGCATCACCATCATGTAGAAACCGATTTTCAGCGACAGCTCAATTTTTTTAAAATTTATTTATTGAAACTAGTAATACAAATAACAATTAACTATAGTCTAACTAAACCAACTAACAAACAACTACATCTAGTATATTTTCTACTGAATAACTTAATGTTCAAAGGTTTGCAAGATCAGAAGTTTTTTTCTCTTTGAGACGTCTAATGACATTATCCACATTTAGAAGTCTGGACGCCTCCGTGATGACGTGATTATAGAGCCTTCATTTATGGGAATCGGCAAATCCTCTGATTGTATCCGTAACAATATCGATTTCTAGGTCGCAATGGAGGTAACAAACGCGTACATGCCACATGCGCCTTATTTTGGAGCGCTATTCAAATAGTCCGATTTTTTTAACAGCTTGAGAAATAACAACAGTAAATCAAAAACCTTTCTTTAAACAAACCCATCAAAGTTTAACCCAATTTACACTGTTTCTAATATCTGGCATAAATCAATGCACTTCAAAGAAACGAGCATGTGTTTTCGCTAAATCTGTAATACTGTTAATGAATATGATGTGTCAAAATATACATTAATAATATACATTAAAATATTTACAGGAATAGAATTTTTTTAAATCAAACTTTTTATTGTATTAGGTAAGTCAATTAAAATTAATGTTTTTGAATTAACTATTATACATATCTAGAAAATGGATAAAAATGAAACAACTAGAACAGTTGTAAAACGTAAATCTCGAATTTATCAAGATTAGATCAACATCATAAGGGTTATCAGGGAAGCGATTCCTTGATCTTCAAATTTGACGTGAATTTTATACGAATTTGAATTCTTTCACAAAAAAATAATTGTTACTTTCTTTCATATAAGATTGCTTTTCGCCAATGGTTAAAATTATTTTCAAACTCAACATAAAAAATTTTTTCTTTTCTAACTTCCGAGTAGTTACATAATAGTTTTACTTAAATGTCTTTCCACTCTATTTTCATCAGGTCATATGACATTCGTCAGGTCACATGTCGATTGTTCTTCTTAAATGTCTCTTAAATATTTGTCTACGGCTTCTTAAGTAACATTTAATATTCTTGTGTTCGCAAAAAAATAAACCAGTTGTCTTTCCACTTCCAAACACATTAAATCAGTATTCACATGATAAAATCTAATTACTACGTTCTACGGTACATATAATCTACACTATGTCCATGTTTATTACGATTTGTGTATATTGCTCAGTTAACATGCCAAGTTTTACAGATTATATTTCAGTGTATTATATGTGAAATGTGTGATATATTAGATGGATGAGCTGGATTAAGGCAACTGAATAGCACATTACCACTGGTTGGATTACCACATCCTCAGTGATGGAGTTGTTATTATGATTATCATATTGCTGCCAAAGACTACCATATTCTAAGTAATCCGGCCATAGACACAACAAAAAAGGTTCAGTCTTAGTTTTAAAATCTTCAGAGTATCATCAAACAATTCAGCACTAACACATCAAACTAGCCAGCATAATTGTCAGGCCTCAATATAATTGAACTGTTTAAAGTATAGTACTATTATGACCAAGAAATAGTAAATACTAATATAATATATAAGAAATAGTAATACTTTTAAAAATAAACAAATTTATTTCCACCTCTCAAAACTCATAGCCTTAGATACATTTTTTTACTTTTCGAAACTGTCGAAAGTACTTCCAAAATACAGTATTAAGTCTTCTTGAATTTAATTTCAATCGGGTATATACAAAACGGCTTTTCAATTTTGAAGAATCCGACTGATTTAAATCAGGCAAATTAAAAAATTATAGTATATATAAAAGAACCTTTAATATCTCGATGACGTTTCGGCAAAATCCCATCTGCCATTTTCAGGTATTACTTCCTTTCTCTTCTACTTCTCGTTACATGAACTGAGCTCGCAAACAATAAATACTATATATATAACCGGCGCTCGAAGAAAGCATTTACTCTTCAATCAATAGGCTTCTGTGTTCGACTTCAAATATTCTTATTCTTCGCCAAATCACAATCCACAGTTAGCAATCTGTCGGAGCTCTTCTTACCTCGGACAATATTAATCTTTTATTGTTCATATCTTTATGATACGGAACATGTATTTATCGCCACGACTTGCTGCGTGTTCCATCCAAAAGGTCGAATTTGCCAGTTAAGTCTGAAGAATGAAGAATTCGTTCGTCTTTCATTCGACAAACCTTTCCAAACAAATGTATTTTTATCTCTAGAAGTCATTCTATTGCAATATCGGAGAGAAATATTGTTTTTGAAAGACCTCAAATTTACAGACACCAGACTATAACAGTGTTCAAGTTGCAGAACTATGCAGGGTTCTAGTCTTGATCATAATATTTCTCCTTTTCTATAGGCACTTAAAGAAATAAGATTCGGTTTATTAATTAAACAGTAAATGCCACTTTCTTCTCTTGCATCATTAATCCCAAGTAATCGAACTCCTGTACTTACTCTAACTGGATTTCAAATTTGACAGATCATTTCATACTCATATATAACTATTAGAATCATCCTAAGATGTCTGAAAAATTTTAATAATGTTTAGTGTAACATGTTCAGCTTCCAAAAGTATCCAAATTGAGGGCCAATAATACAGTTCAAAGTAGAGTAAAAATAATAAAAACGACGATACTTTTTACTAAATGATTTTATTATTGTTATTCACACATAGTTTTTGAATGAAAAGTTTTTAGAGTATTAATTATTAGAGCTGTAAAACCCTGTGGTGGGTTATGATTGTAGAGCTGAAAAAAGGAGTCCCTCCATTGTTTGAAACACTCATCGTGAATCTTTAGTAAAGTTCCATCCGATTTTTAAATGTCTTTGATAGATTTACGTACCACTTATCTTCCTTGAGATACAAAGTACGATTTTCACGTTTCGGTGCAACCACTGTATTTATAACAGCAACTGTGTTTTATATCGTTTAACAAGTATTTTTTATATTTAAAACTATATATTTCTTTTTATAGCAAAATGTTAGTTCGGTTCCATCTTAGGGTGAAGATGTATTTTCAATACGCTCCAAGCTCTACAAAGATACCTTTCTTTAAAAAAAAAAACAGTATTTTATTACGGTAATTTAAATGAGTGTTAAAAACGCATAACAGATACGGCTATCCGTCTCTCAGTGGACCTAAAGTGTAGTGAATACGTTTTTACGTGACCAGACAAAAAGACTGCTTTTCATCTTTATTAGTGTTTTAAAATTATTTTCCTTAATTTAACAACAGTCCTTTTGAAATACATTTATAGTATGTTTGGACAAAACTATTGCAAAAAATAATACTTGAGTGAAAAATGAAGTGCGTGAAATAAACAATGTATTTATTTTTTTTAATGTGGGAAGTAAACAAAATAAAATATTTAAAAAAAAATCTAAAAATGGCAAACCATAGTGATTCAACCAAATCACCTGCACACTATGATATAAGATTAGAACAATCAGCAATAACGCAAACCCCACAAACAGGACGGACTACAGTCATTAACAAAAAACGATTGAGAAGCCTAGAAGAAGAAATCGCGAGGAAACAAACAAGGGTCAATGACTATTGGTTACAGAAACCAATAGAGACAAAAAACAGCTTTAGCGACCTGTCGGAAGAAATTGAGTAGAATATACAACCAAGCCCTGAAAAAGTTGTTCTCAAACCACCACCAATAACAGTCTATAAGGTAGGGGTAATAAAACACATCCATGACCTATTGAAAACCATTACTACGTACCGCACAATTAAAACAGTGAGCTATAAAACAAGAAAAATCCAATTCTTCGAAGCGGAGCACTTTAAAGTTCTTGTAAAAGAATTAAATGAAAGAGACACCCAATACCATACATTCAGGCCAAAATCCGAGAGAACATTTAAATTCGTGTTAAAAGGATTACATAACGGGACGGACTTTAACACCATCAAGGTAGCCCTAGCTGAAAAAAGCCACGTGGTCGTAGAAGTTCACAATATACGACATCGCATGACCAAAAAACCTCTGCCTATGTTCTATATTGATTTAAAACCTAATGGAAATAATAAGGCGGTGTATGAAATCACCAAATTGGAAAATAATATTATTAAATGCGAACCACCACATACAAAAAGGATTATACCACAATACACGAGGTTTCAAGCGCACAGGCACACAAAAACTTACTGTCGCAAATCATATAGATGCGTAAAATGTGCAGGAGAACACAAAACAGGAGATTGTATTCGTAAAGTTCGCGATGAAAAGGTGAAATGTGCTAACTCTAACGGAAATCACCCAGCGAACTACAAGGTTTGCCCAGTTCACAAACAACTACTGCAGAAATTCTACCCTGCCTTAAGAGAAAAAAGGCATCAACACCTACAAACAAAACAAATCACACCTACCAGTCTACCCACCAGACCAAGTTAACAAGACATAACTTATGCCCAAATGGTTGAAAATGGCCCAGCACAAAATCGAGAAACCACATCACAATCTACTGAAACTAGCAGCAACATTTCTAGATTAGAAAACATGATGGCCAAACTAATGGATCAAATGAGTACGATGCTTGGTCTACTCACAAACGTCGTCAACAAATTTGCCTAATGCCTGAAACCATTAGCTACAAAATCTGGAATGCCAAAGGGCTCAACAACACGCCAGGGAACTAAAAATGTTCGTAACTGAACAAAATATTGACGTTATGATAGTTTCCGAAACACATTTTACGGACAAACATTATTTGAAAATTTCCAAATATAAACTTAATCATACAAATCACACAGATGATAAAGCACATGGAGGTACAGCCATAATAATTCGAGATGATACAAAACATTTCGAAAAAGACAAATTCCGTAAAGACTACCTGCCAGCCACCAGTATAACCATAGAGGAAGTCCATGGACCATTAACAATGTCTGCTATTTATTGCCCACCCAAACATAACAACAAGGCAGAACACTTTCAAGAATTCTTCAGTACGCTAGGTAATAGATTTATAACCGGAGGAGATTTCAATGCAAAACATTTAATGTGGGGTTCAAGAATAATAACCTCAAAAGATAGAGAACTGCTAAATGCAATACGGACAGATAACTTACAACGTATCTCTACTGGTAAACCTATATATTGGCCTTCAAACAAAAATAAAAAACTAGATACTATAGATTTCCGTATTACAAAAAATATTGATACAAAGAAGTGTCATGCAGAATAATGTTTCGACCTGTCTTCTGATCATTCACCAATAATAGTAACAATTTCTTCAAAAATTACCATCAAAGATAAACCTGCTTCTCTGTGCAATAATAGAACTAACTGACCCTTATTTAGAGAAAACTTAGACCGAAACGTCTCTCTAAACTTACCGCTAAAAACTGAAATGGATATAGAAATGGCAGCAATAAACCTTACAAAAAATATACAGGAGGTAGAATATTCCGCGACTCCTAACAGTGAAATATTTCCAAGAAAAAATACACATATATCATGTACAATACAGAAAAAGATAGCAGAAAAAAGAGAATTACGACGGAATTGGCAACAGCAAAGGACTGAAAAGAATAAAAGCAATAAAGGAGCTGAAAGAACTAATCCAAATTGAACAAAACCAAGGTATTCAAGAATATCTAGAAAACTTGACACCAACTGAGGCTACAGACTATACGTTGTGGAAAGCAACAAAAAAAGCTTAGGAGATCCCAGCAGCATAACCTACCTATTAAAACAAACGAAAATAATTGGGCTAGAAGCAATAAAGAGAAGGCCGACATTTTCTCAAAACATTTAAAAATTGTTTTTAAACCTTTCCAGTCTCAGCTACATAAAAATGAGGGAAATAAAATTACTAGCTCTCTAGATTCGCCATTTCAAATGGACTTGCCGCACGTGAAACTAACGGTCAAAAAAGTTAAACAAACAATAATGAGAGAGATTAATATTAAAAAAGCTCCTGGTTATGAATTAGTTACTGGTAAAATTTTAAAAGAATTATCAGAAAAGAGTATACAACTTTTAACATTTATATTTAATGCTATGCAATCAATTAATTACTTCCCTAGTATCTCGAAAGTAGCTAAAATATTAGTGATTCTTAAACCAGGAAAAATACCAGAAGATGTGACCTCCTACCAACCTATAAGTTTATTACCGATAATCTCGAAAGTTTTCGAGAAATTATACATAAAGAAGCTAAACTATATAATAGAAAAGAAAAAAAATATTCCAGAACATCAGTTTGGCTTTCGCAATAACCATGGGACTATAGAACGAGTGTATAGACTTGTAAACAAAATAAACGCTGACCTAAATGCCAAAAGATATTGTTCGGCCGCTTTTCTAGACATGTCTCAGGCTTTTGACAGAGTATGACATACGGGCTTGCAGGTTAAACTAAAGAAACTTTTCCCTCAACCGGACTATCAGTTACTAAAATCGTATCTCACTAAGAGACATTTTATTGAAAATCAAGGCGATGAACATACCGAATTAAATCCCATATATTCAGGACTTCCGCAAGGTAGTGTACTGGGTCCAGTACTGTATCTTCTTTATACGGCCGATCTGCCCACCACAAAAATAACTACTGTGGCAACATACGCAGACGACACAGCAATCTTAGCATCCCAAGAAGATCCAGTCACAACATCAACAAACCTACAAACCCACCTGGAGCAAATACAATTATGTTTGAAGACATGGCGCATTGAAGCCAATGAAATAAAATGCACGCATGTAACGTTTACCCTGCGTAGAAGAACATGTTCACCAGTAAATATCAATCATCATCAACTCCCCCAAGCAGAGCATGTTAAATATCTTGGTATGCACTTAGATCGACGCCTAACCTGGAAGAAGCACATACTCTCTATACGGAAACAACTTGAACTTAAATTGTATCAAATGTATTGGGTCATCAGGCGCAAATCCAAGTTATCATTGAGTTCTATACTCAAGCCTATTTGGTCATATAGAATCCAACTATAGAGTACCGCTAGAAAATCTAATATATGCTCCGTACTATATTTCAAATAAAGTGATACAACGCGATATTCCTCTAGAACCTATAACGAGTGTAATTCAATGTGTTTGTGTGAAGTACTTCAAAAGAGTGTCGGTGCATCCTAATGTACTCGTTAATCAGCTAAATATGCGACGTGATAGTGAAGTGCGTAGACTAAAACGTTTAACACCATCTGATCTGGTTACTGGACATATGTAGACATTAGAAAAAGCTTTAAAATAAGACTAATTAATTAAGATAATATTTTATACAGAAGATTGCTTAATTTTCTACATGCCATATATATATATATATATATTCGATTAAGACCTATTGATTTTTTTTATGATAAACTGGTAGAGTAAAATAATTAATGATATTGCTATTATAATATTCCTTGTTATATCTTTGAGTTTCCTTTTTACAAACTAGAGTTTATCTGAAGTGGACCTGCAGCTTCTAACGGCGGTCCTCGGCATTAAACCTACCGTTTAGCCAATGATTAACTTAAAAACCATCCCTAAAAGACATCTTACCCAGCCTAGTTACTAGAGTGGTTGGAATGGTGTTTCTTTTAAACGTTAAATATTTTCGGTTTTAAATAAATTTTTATATGCTTAACTTGAAACAAGTTGACTTTTATCAGAATGAACATTATTATATAAGCTTTGAAATGGCAGGAAAAAATCAGGTAATGACATGATTTTTTGTTGAATATGAATTTATTGAAACAAGTTAAATATTCCTAATTACGTCCCCACAACGTGAATCTAATATCCTCCCCGGGATACTGCTTGTACAGCTATTTAACATCTCAAGAGATACTTTGAAAAATTACATGAAAATTTCTAAAGAAAGCTGATAAACTATTACAAATAGATAAGAATAACTATAACATTACCACTTTTAAAATAAAAGGAATGATTTTCCAATTGTCTATCAGGAATAATATTCTACGCCCATTTTCATAAAACAAATAGAAGACGAGCCAAAAATTAATGCAATTTTCAGGATGACGTGATGTGTCAATCCGTAAACCAGAGTCACTGTCACGGTCGTGAACAAGGTTTTACTGCAGAAAACTCTTTTTTTGACATTTTGAAACTTAAACTGGAATATATTAAGTTAATCCAAATAAAATATTGAATGTTGATGAAATGGTTCAGCGCAAAGTACAAAACACAAAATTCAAACTGTAAACTTCACAAGTTATTATCTGCTCAAAAAGGAGCATTAATAACTATTGTTACTTGTATGTCAGCTTTTGCTTAATTTATTCTTCCATTGCTGATGTTTCCAAGAAAAAACCTGAATTCTGAACTACTCAATGGAGCACATCCAGGCACCATTGGTGGATGCCTCCCGTATGGTAGGATCCAGTCTGAACTGTTTACAAAATAGCCGAAACATTTCATGTTCATAAATAAGATCCCTTTTTGTTGGTATTAGATGGCCTTGCAGCTATATACGATTTTTTATTATTATTTATTAATTACATCTTACATTCAATATACTCAATTCACTTCAATATGTTCAATATGCTTCTAATTTCCTACATGTTGACCAGTAGCTGTATTGCTTCCACGTTGCTGTGATTTAGCAACATTATTTTATGTTTTACGCGAAATCTTGGATCACATCGTGCATCTATTTGATTCCGAAGTTGGGAGTATCTCCGGACTAACCAGTACAGTTGCTTGCTGCAGGTATTTAGCTGATTCTGCTTGAGGAATCGAGCATCCGTTAAGTGATATAATTAAGTTTTTGTCAATTCGCCGCAACGCAAAATTAACATGAACAAATTAAAATCTTTTAAGCTGTATTTTCTCTATTCTATTTGTAGATCTTATTGACAACTATTTGTACTTTTTCTACAGATATACGAAATGTATATATAATTGACATTGCGTGTGACAATAGTGTATCTATAATCTGCCTTTGGATGTTTCATTTACGTTTCTTTCAAAAACATACTACACCCAAGAGATAAAGAATTGAGCGTAGTATATTCAGGGCGAGTTGTTATCTAATACCAAGTTTGGAAAATATTTGAATTTTGGAAAACGGGAATATTTCCATTTAATTAAGATATTCGTTGACTCACCCGAGATGACTTCCTCAACCGATGCAAACAATACAACATTTTTGCTAAATGACGTTTCATCACCTTTAGACTTCATATACAGGGCAAGACCAACTATATCTACTTCATTAATCCAATCAAAAAATTCTTCATCTCTATATATCGTATCAGGAGATGATTAGAATTTTCCCAGTATTAAACCACCTTCAACTAGAAGGGACAAAACCACGATAGTCACTATCTCACCGCATAAACAAGAAATTATGTATTCCGAAAAAAGCGGAATGACAAGGATTAATGAGTAACAAAAAAAAGGGAGAAAAATGTAAAAAAACTAAAACAGCACAAAACAACAAAAATAAAGCAAACGACAAAAGGAACAACCTTCTAACTAAGAAACATCTAATGGCGTCTCACTTTTGGTCTCTGTTGGCTAAGAGGATGAAAATGAAAAAAAAAATTAAATGAATGCGAAAATGATGACGCTGAATGCCGAATTTCCGATAAAAGCCTTTCCCAAGACAAAAAGGGAGAACATACATAAGATGCATCAAATGTTTGCAATGGAAATATGAAAATTACATAGACAATCCAGGACCTAAATTTATCTGTACAAAATTAGAATTATTTAATTCATACTAATTATTGAGAAAAATCTGCCTGATCATGATATTATATGATTATTTAATACTAATTTTATATAATTATTATAAATAGAATTTAAGTTCGCGTACTGATAATTATCATCTAATATCGTCCTCGGGGCATAATTAAATGCCTAAAAATATTTTTAGATTTTGTTCTTTGTTGTGACTGTCTTGACAGAATTTGTAACTGAGTTCACAAGTTATTGATTATTTTTTTAAAATAATGGAGTGATGTACGTATTGTTTGAATTTTTATTTGTTATTTTACTTGGTAACTGTATCATAATTTCTATATATTGACTGAATTACAGCGAACAACAACGAAGTCGGTATACATAAGACATTATAAATAAATAAATATGTGTACTGGAAACCATCGCAACTATTGTCTCGACCTAGAGAACTAGTATTTTTATAAAGATTACGAGCAGTTTTTTTAAACTTATATTGATGATTGTCGGTATGCTCGTTGTTAAGTAGTCGAGTAGAATCGTGCTCCAAATTTCAACAAGTGAAACCTGATGGGTGTGTGAACTGTACCGGGCATCATTCTCGACAGCCGAATCATCATCCGAATCTCTTTTGGGTCTCGGCCATAACCCGCGCCGATTCACAATTTCGATTTTCTCTTTTGCGTGGGCTTAAAATTAAAATGAAACTAGATCAAAAAAACTGACGTCCAAAGTTAAGATCCTTATCCACCAATCAATACCGGTCGCTAGTACCTGAAAATTAAATTTCTCGATTTATTTTTCGACTGGAATATTATTAACTTTTTATTTAATAGTGCGTATATATTGTGATCGTTGTTGTTGTTTGATACTTGATATTGCTTAAAAACTTGCATAAAATTGTATTCAGAAAAAATATCACAATTTCGTTAGCTGTTAAGTACGTCTAGTCATTTTTGAGAAACCTTAGGGATACCGCATTTTAAACACTTCCTCATTTGTTTTCTTCCTCGTAAGAAATTAAGTTCTACCATTAGGCAATCTATCTAAACAAGCGATAGTTGGTAGGGACAATATTTGGTAAATAAGGTTGTTATGTAAAGGCTTTAAATATGATATATTATAAATTTTGACTTCTTACTCATACGATAACAGTTCTTATTCACTATTTGATTCATATGCATCAAATTCATATGCATATGCATTTAATTACATCTTTTGTTATATACATTTAGTACAATCTTAATCTATAAATTAATTTATTAGTAATCCTCTTTTGTAGTTTGTTTTAATCAAGTGTAAGGCGAGTTCAGAATAAAGCAGTAATTCCCAAATTAAAATTAAATTAGACCAACTTAAGCTAAAGTTACCATTAACACATGCACTTTAAACAAGTTTGTATGATTTGGTTCGGTTTAAACTTCTGGTTCCCAATTTAATCTGCCATCAAGGTGGATCTCGAGATATTTCACTGATTTTACTTAAGAAATTAAGCACACCTCAAGTGATATAAATATATTTCTGTATTTTTGTCTGTATTAAACTATATTTTCTAGCTTCTAGTTCATTATTTATTTTGTTGACTGTCATTTGTAATATTTCTATAGTTCTAAGCAAATATATGTACTTTGTCATGCCGTCAAATGTTCCAAGTATGCAGAACAACTCCAACCAAAATAGGTTTGAATGCTGAGAACGTTTTTATTTGTGACATCTCTTGGCTACCTACAACGATATACCTAAAATAATCGATATACCTCGATGAATTTGTAAAGTTTAAAATATAAAAAATGGAAGAAAATACAAAGGATTTAACGCAACCACTTTATCGTTAATATTAGCAATATCGTCAGTTGGACCTCTGATGTTGCTGAGAATTTAACGAAGAGAGATGGAAAGTGTATGGTTCTTTGGAAGTCTTTATAGGCTGTGTAGTAATGAACTTCGAATAATTTTGTAATGTTTTATTCAAAACGAACTTCTTTTAGCAGAACGATGGTGTTTTTTTCCATTTGTGGTTGAACTTGGTGCTATCTACCAGTAAGCCTTTCAATTTTTGGATGTAATCTCATTTGTTCAGTGCGACCCTAGCATTTACTTTGTGGGCCGGTAGAATGAAATTATCTTCGTTCTCGTTTAGGATAGGAGCAGAAGGCTTGGCACTATATTAGTTTTTATTAAGTAGTTAATAGGTAAAGATTCACGTAAAGCAATGGGAGCTACGCTCCTCCCAAAATGGACAGCACAGTGGCTTATTGTCCTTAGATAGATTGATTTGGTGCTGAAGAGAGAAGGAAAACAATTTGTTCTGTATATTGAAATTGCCACAATGTTAAATTATAATAATAAATTTGTACATGGTAATTTTGACTGATAGGGTATGAAGACTGTTAGTAATAACTATATATGGTACATGTCTTATTAATAATAATGCTTATTGGGTATAAGCTTTAAAAGAGTCGCCAGATCTTTTTGTTAAGTAAAAGATTCTTTTTTAAGAAAAATTATATTGTATTATATTAAATGTCATTTGAAAGTTATTTTATACCAAAAAAAAATATTTCAATATGCTTTTCAATCTGTCCAATGTCAAATACTGCCATCAATAAAGAATGGTTCGTTGTGACTTTTTTTTAACTGTAATCCGGAAAAATAGTTTTATATCCATTAATAAACAAATGTAAAAAACATGTTCCTTCTGGTTAACTAGCATGCTAACAAAATCGTCATTAGCTACAATTTACAAATCATAAATGAACTTGAATAAAATTGTTACCCACTAAGCTCTGGTTAACTGGTTATCTTCTTGATGTCAAAAACCACAGAATTGTCTATGCCATAATATGTTAGGGTTCAAACTAAAGCTAAGATATTAAATCATTTGAGACAGTTAGAAGAAACATAAAAGTGTTCGTCAATAAATTTTAAAATATGCTGAATGTCATGTACTATCAAACTATTAATAAATGACTATTCATTTTTATTTGGTGTTTCCTCACCCAGAAATCGTAATGATGATAATATATAAAAATAAGCAACGAATAAAGTTATGTGCACAAAACGTTTTAAGAAGCACGATTCTGTAATTAAATTAGAAGATGTCTTATAGAATATCACCTAGCTCACCACATTTGTCAATTTTCGAAAAATTTTAATTTTTTAACTAGTAAAAACATTTGTGAGAAAAGAGGTGATGGTCGCTATTGAGCCTTATTTAAATTACATTACTAAGAGTTGGCTAAACGCTATTAAACTAATAGTTAAATAATTTATCTTGTATATCTTGTATCTTTGTATTCTCAATAATAGTTGCTTGACCATTCAATATAAACATATTTAAATGATTGTGTACCCAATAATGTAAATAGCAAACCATGACGTTGAATAATGTTAACATCAGTAAATGTAAAATAAAAGAAAGAATTTCTCAACTAAAACAAAGGTTTCTTTCAGATATCTACCTACGTCTCATACATGAAAAGCAAAGGCAAATATTAACAATATCCTTCATAAATAAAAGTTTCCACTACTACTTCTTATTCAAATCAAATAAATAGAAAATCGTAGTGAATAGCAATAATGTTACTTTTCACCTTCACAATGTCAAGGACACTGCGAAGAATTCAAAACCAAACAAACTAAATGTCGTTTCTTTCGAATTAACATAAACAAATAAGCAATTTTGTCGACAATCAACAGCTTCTAACACATTATGCACATTGAGAATAAATCACAATTTATTCAGGATTTCGTGACCTTTTCAAATTAGTCTATTTTTGTAATCTAAATGGCAAGCGTAATATTTCAAATGTTATCATCAAATTAGCCAAATCAGACACAAGTGTCAATCAGTGTCAATAATATAGCCGTCACCAATTCACACTTCACATGAGGAAAAACGCTGATGAGGAATAAGTGCTTTGGTAGGATGAATTATATAATGTTGGAATATGAGAACATATAGTACCTATGTATATATATAATTTTTACACAACTATTACCATATGAAGATGATGTAGACATAATAGCTAAAAATAGATAGGTATTTAAAAAAACGTTAGAAGAATTTATAACGATATTTAAATATATAAGAATTATGGTGTCAACAGCAAAAAGTTAAAAAATAAAACAAGATCAAGATGTTACGATTTTTTAAAAGTAAAAATGTAAAAAAGTTTAAAAGTTAAAAGAAAGAAATCGGAGAAAAGTGTGTTAAAAATTATAATAAAGCTCTACAGAGGCTGAACCGTTTCAAATGATATAGAAAACTTCTTCTAGAATAAATGATTTTCTTGTATCAGTGTAAATATACGTATGAGAATTAAGGGTGGGCACATGGTGAAGTTGATAGAAACTAGCGGAATTATTTATGATTTATTCGAGTGACTGACAATTTACAGTTAACAACACAGCTAGTTGAGGAAACCCGGAGAAAGAAGAGACCGTCGAATATCGGTGTCAAGTTTTTAATAGGTTTCCATCCTTACATCCTTGATTGATGGCGGGACTTGGGTGTTTTCTCTTTTATTGTTGGGAATTCCATAATTCTTTAAAAATCCTTTGTCTCCTGGAGAATGTCATACTATCTGCAAAGACCATTTGAGATTGTTGTTATCGCGATTAATTCTGATACAGTATTAATACTCATATTCGCATCAGTATCGAATTAGCCCATAAGCAAATTAAGCAATTAATTAGGGCATCGCGTCCTAAGGGATGCCAGGAATAGCACAAAAAAAACTTTTTGCTAGCACGTCATTAAGGAAACGTCATTTCTTAGAAATCGAGATGATTTATTTAGACGTTATTACTGTGGATCGCATACAAAAAGGAGGAACCAGAATAAAAGCAACTAATTTATCAGACAAGACTTTTATTCGTACTTTTGTTATGTGGGACGAAATTTTGCAAATCTTCTGAAAAATCAGCAAAGTATTTCAAGGCCCGGAAATAACTCAAAAAACCTTCACAAATCAGTCGTCGACTTTAAATTATGAGGCGACTTTGATACTTTAGAAGCCCGAGTTACAAAAAGCTACAACATGTGAATTTTAAAAACACCATCAGACACGAAGAAAGAAAATAACCAATAACGGCCAAGTTCCTGAAATGAGCCTGAGAAAACAATTTAAAATAATAAATTTTTATGGCACCATTGACAAATTAAATGTAAAAATGCGGAGAAGATGAGAAATATACAAAGAAATAGCAGACAATTTTTAATTACTGACTAAAACTTTACTACTAAAACTATTACTGACTAAAATCCCCGATGTGTATAAAATTATGGCTACGAAATAGGAACTGAAAATCAGCAGATATGTCATATAAAAAATTCCAGTGCATTGCCTCGCACACTTTTACATCAAACTCATACAAAATTATATCAAATATTACATTATGATACAATTGAATCGGCATTCCCTAATATTTACGTATATTTTTATGCCTGATAAAAAGGGCACAGAGGAACTATATTTTTAAAAATAAATAATAAAACACGAAAAAACAACGACAATACCGCAGGAAAGGCTCGATGCTTTATCAATATTATATATAGATTCAGATATAGCAAACACGTTGGACTTCTATTTTCCATTTTAACTATTGAGAAGAATATTTTCCGCGAATGTAATTCCCGAAATGAATAAATAAATAATGTTTTGATTTTTATTGTATGAAATACCAATTCCGCGCATCTACTTCGTCCCTTGTAGATATTCTAAGGTATTTTTTTATAATCTTTTAAAAGACCAATACTACTTTACTCATGAATAGGAGGACTCACAAGCGTGGACTACTTACTACATCAAGTATTTTTAATCCGGCACTGTTGTAATATTAAAGAACAGTTCAAATCGCAAACTCATACTTTATTTAATCCCAATTTCATGTATGATTTCTTCCTATTCTTTGTACTCTAATTTCTTGTAATTACGCGATGATTTAAAAATAATCGATTGCTGAAGATTTACGTTAAGAAGAAATATTGATCACCATTCGATTACAGGGTATTTTATCATTTTACAAATAATACTTACAATGACATAAGCATGTTATTTATTCCTATTCTAAACTAGTTGTAGCAATTTTTATGGGTGGTTTTTAGTATTCTTACGGTTATTTTGTAATAGGTATTGATGCAAGTTCAAAAACTTTTCTCGAAATCATCAAATGCAATACGGTATATAATACGTGGCAAGAATAAAATTGTCCACATCGATAATATAGTATAACCATAACTTGTATATGTATGTTATATGTGTTTTATAAAAAATCACAACAATATTTTTTGTCACAAGAAAAAAGGTTTTTATTTATGTTGAAAGTTTAAAACCATTTAAAAGATATGAAATGTGTATTATAAATATAAACGATGAAAAGATTTCGTATATGCCCAACATGATCAAATCTGAATTCAATCAACCTCATTTTTAAACAAGTAAGGAGCGATAATGGTACCAACACATACAATTTTTTGAGAATATTTTAGTGTCTGTTAATACTATATAGAAATGTGGTATTTAATACCACACCGTCATTATTACGTCATGGTGTCAGCTATTGGCACCCATTCAAATTTACCCAATTATTACTAGCAATGAACGTATTAATAATTATTATAAGACTCATACATATAACTACGAGTCACTAGGTGCTTGCTCACATTTTAATCAGCGATGTTTATTGATGATGTGAAATAACAATGTAAACAACTATTTTAACATTTATCTGAACACAATTATTATTATTGAACTATAGTGCATAGAGAATTATGGAAAGCTCAAAATTATATCTTTGACATTCATTACTTCGAATTATAGTGATGATGATCATTTGCCAATTAGTAATTTTGATTTCAACTATAAAAATGTGTTAATTTTGAAGAGAGAGAAGGCCTAAAAGACCAAACAGGAGATAATGAATTGCAAGGATTGGATGAAAACCCAACCCAAACTCTCAAATAACTTTCAGACATCTTAGCAGTTGAATTAATAGTAATTAGCAGCTGTTCGTGTAGGAGGATCAACAATGTGTAGTCTTGGTAGTTGCTAAAACCGAACCGAACACCTAAAATGTTACTGCAATTGTCTACCGAGGTCTAATAAACAAATTGAATGACTTTTGTTACAAAAAAGGTCACTCATAACAACTAACAGATAAAGTCGTTCACTTGTATGATAACGTTCTACCGCAGCTTGCCACATTTGTGAAGTATACATATTTGCCGCTCGAATAAAAATTTCTGCTGTACTCAGCATATTCACCAGACTGATATAGTCACCAGTCTTCTGATCAGTTGAAATGGAATGTTGGTAATTTCCTTTTTGTGATCATACCGCATTATTTTGAGCCCAATATAATGTTCTGCTCGTTTTTTCTTAACATAAACTTTATTTGAAAATGTTCATAAAGACCTGAAAGATAACCTAAGTATTAAATATCCTATAAATTGTTCTTGCCGCCAAATAGATAATATGGTTAGGCCTCGTAATAAAGAGTTATACGCCAACTTAAAGAAAACGTTTAAAACTCATGAATTTTATATAAAAAATTAAGGTTTTGTTAATTTTAACTCAGTTACATCTTAATAATTTACAGAATGCATAATCTTATTCCGAGCTCTTTTGTACATATACTGAGTTTTTTTTCTATAAACAATTCAAAAATGGCTATAAAAACAAGCTAAAAACATTGCGTGTTAAATATCATCGTTGAACAGTTTATAATATTTGAAAAATACTGAAAAATACTATAAACTCTCAATTATTAAAGATTATTAATTACTCAAGTAATGCATTAAACATATCCATTGTTTTATTTATCACGTACCACACATTGGTCTAATCTCTCATATACCTAACCATTTATGAAACGAAAACGGAGAATGCTGGGACTTCAATTCTAGAAAAACGACATCAATATCACTTACGAAAAAGGCTGTAGTTAACAACAAATAAATTTGTGTGTAAAAGAGATATCAAAAATCACCTATTCCCCAAAAAAGGCAAAAAGGCATTAAAATCGAGCTTCAAAAACAAGAAGATAAGACAGACCATATATAAATATTTATCAGTTAACAAAGATATTTTCTTTTATAATTCCTTTGGCTAATAGTATTCCTTAAGAATCCCTGAACCATGATTTTTTAACATGTCACATTTTAAAACAGAAATATTAATATTAAGACTGATATTTATATATAGATTATTTTAAATTAATAATTTTTCCTTAGTACTCTTACTTGGTACTTAGTAATAATACTCTAACTAACTGCTAGAATAATTGATACTTATATTATAGTTCATATTTTAACACATTTTTTAATATAATTTATCATGCTTTCAACTGTTATGTTAGTAATAGATTCAAAAAAAGTTTATCACCCCAGAAAAGAGTTAATTTCTATTTTGCGTTATAGCAACATTATATATCAAAATTGAAAAGTTGTTTTATGACAAATTCCAACTGAGACCATTAACGTTATAGTCATAAAGACTCTATCTGAGAAATGTGTTAGAGGAAAAAACTAAAACGTACCCATCGTAATTTGCGACCGAGGGACCAGTGCCGGTTCCTTCCCCTTTTAAAGCTTGTGTGAAATCGAAACCTACTTGATTCAGTTGACCTTCTTCCACCGATTGAAAGTACGAAACGAACAAGTTTATAACGGTTTTTAGGCCGGTGTAGTTTTGGCTTGATGCAGACATCACGATTAGTACAAAACTGTTGCGTCACATGAATTACATCAGATCTGGGTATAAAATGGATGGTTATACATCGAGGCCAGTATTATACGCCAAATGACCGCTACATTGCTGGTCATAACTACTGCCAACTCTGGGTATCGGCTATAGATACTATATTAATAGGATGCTATCATAATATTGTTAAAAATGTTAAATGCGAATTTTTTTTATTTTAATGTTATCCACGCAAATCTTTAATTTTCAGAAATAGTACTCAAAAATTATATTGTATTAGTTTCAAAACGTGCAACGATTTCTTTATAAGATTTGGACGAATATATTGTCAGCAAATTTCAACTTTAGAAGCAGTGTTTTTAACAGGGCGCAAGATTCCGCGAATAAAACAAACTGGTCTAATAATATGTTTCGATATGCATCTCTTAAAATGCAATGAAATGAGCCGGTGCACTGTCTCGATATAGAATTATTTACTTCCATACGAATTACATTGATTATTTGAGTATTTTCAACTGATTTCTGTATATATTGGTATGCTAAAAAGGAAAATAATATAGAAAAATGCCAGTCAATAAGATTTTTTTAAATTATTTAATATCTTTGGGAATTATTATGGCACGGTGAATGGAGGTAAGGCGAATTAATACTGTTATTTTTATGTCGAGCGGCGCAGTTTTACCTGAAGAGACACTTCACTGCAGCCGGTGGTGGCACGTCTGAACTGAACGATGACTGAATGATCTGAAGTATCCTTCAATAATATTCCAGGTCGACGTCTCGAGGTTTCCAGATCTTTGTTATCGTGTACTGGATGTCGCTGCTGGCACCCCTTACCTGTTGAAAATATCAGATGATATTTTATGGATATCTTGTAGGACGCTATTCTAGGATGTAAAATTCAACATGTCTCAATGTCGCTACAATACTACCCTATTAGAATTTTACATAGAATTATTAACAAAAAAATACAAAAAAGTATGGACTAAAAATACTAAATACAAAATACGGATATGTCAAAAAAACTATAAATATATTACAGAAACCAAAGAAAATAAAACTGAATTATGGTTGAATAAGCGGTTGACAAAGCGGAATATACTGACGAATGTGAAAATTGTCGGATGCTAGTACGACTGTCGATTTCTTTCGGTCCTACAGATATCGTTGCTTTATCGTTGTGTTCAACGGTGTGAGGTTCGATGTTTTGGTGACGTAGCAGCTCAATTCCTTCCATGGTTAACAATTCTGGTACTGCGGCGAAGACATGACGACTCTACGGTGATTGCAATCGATGCCTAGCTTTTGGGGCTGTTCTGGGACGAATCCGGAGCAACATATGTTACGGTATTCGAGGGAAAACAAGTAATAAAGGTATCCAACTAAGCAGCCCGAAGCCTTTCAAATCAAAATGTCTGCCAATAACAAGCTGCGATCGAAGGAAGATATTCTGATATAAACGTAGCGGCGAAATAAATGTCTAGCCGAAACTCTGAGATTTCTAAATATTCTAGGAATGATAATATTTGGAAAATAAATTAAAAAATGAATATAAAAATAATTTAAAATTAAGCTTAATGAGGAATGTTGAATGAAAAGGTGATTAGAAAAATATTTTGAGAATTCGAGAAAATTTTGTCTCACAGGAAAAAAAGGCAACGGCCACTTAAAATACACTATGTTGGAACTGTGATGCTTACATCATGTGACTGTTATGTATTGATGTTATATAAAAACAGAAATATAATAGATAAAAATACCGATAAGGGGTCTATGATAGATATACGAGACAGCACAATAGTATATTTTCATATTTTCATTAAAAAGAAATGTTAAAACAGTTCTGTTCAAAAGCGGCAGTTTTTCAATTTATTCCTGTTGCTATAAGAACTTGGAATTGGTTATTCCCAAATTAATATATACGGATTAATATATGAATACAGATATATAAATATGTGCGGTGATTTTAAAATTTTGTCAGGACTTTAAAGAGACGAAGAAAAGATACCAAGGAATGCGACGTAATGATATCAAGTTATTGGACTCTTCACTTTCTGATTTGTAAATAAAATCTATTCTTTTATTTTAATATAATAACTTTTTCCAACATAGCTACTCAAAGAGTCAAGAAACCCGTCATCCTATTACAAAAACGAAGTTACATTACGCCAAAAAATCTAATCAACTCTTAAACATATTTTGCAGGTCTGTTTTATTTGTTAATTCTTACAGTTTCAGCTACGAATCATCATCATTAACACATTCATCAATAATGGCTAGTATACGGGTAAAGTGTCTACTTCAACAACAAATAACGCAGAACAGTCCTTAACATAATTGTTTCCACTATTTTGGTAAAAAAATGCAGAGAGAGAGATCCCCTTGTAGAAGACCGTATTGGATCAGAATTGAATCCGACAAATGGTTTCATAACTATCGTAAGATATCTAAAGAAATTTTTAGAGGAACATGTTCAGCTTCCAAAGCTACCCTCAATGAGGACCAATAAATACAGTCGAACGTAGAATGAAAGTCAATAATAAAGGCAACCGTACACTTTTCGCATCAAATACCTCTATTAACCTACAGAGTATAAAAATTTTATACGTATCTGCAACTCGATGGCAATCTATTAGCTCACGAAAAATCTTATACTCAAACGTTTTTAAAATTCTGTTTGGCAGAAATACCTAATAGAAAACAACATTTCGAAGATTACGATTAACTTCCGCGAAGAACCCAAAACACTGGACTACTACCAAAAGGATACATGCATCTGTGATGATAAATATTTCTTACACATATTCTTTCAATACGTCTTCAGCAGTACCTCTAAATTGAATATGATAATTCACCACAATTTATTACTTAATATTTCCTTCAAAACAGTAAAACAACTTTAATGAGCACAAAGGATACTAGCAAGAAGCAGTTGGGCTAAAAAATCGGTTTGACTATTAGATGGAGATAGAGATGAACATATTATATGATAATTTCCAAGTTAACTTAAGGGATATTTTCAACTCGAAGCTTCTCAATGTGGCCCGAATCCAAGTATACAAATGTCTCTAATGCATAGATCCGACTGCATTTGAGCGATGGCCTGGTTATGTTGACTTTAATAGTATAAGTCGATTGTAGCCTTTTGGCATAGATATATAGACACGTCGTAGCATCTGCAAAAAAGTCAACGGAATCAAATAGCATTGATCTGCATCAGTCAGCCAATTCACATCACCTTTGCCAAATATAATTACACCCACATTTATACAGTTCATCGTGGAATATACTGTGTAGTATTATCTGTAGCATTTAGCATCCTACTGGAATCACATGTGATCCACTATCATGCCATTTGATATGAGTCAAAATAAATTAGTTAACTTCTGAGGCACTCGTCGGCGAAAGAAAGAAATTACAGAAGAAATTACGTAAGAAAATTGCAGTCTTTCAGTCAAAACTTTTTATGAGTTCATTAATATCTAGTAAACCTAGTGTGGATTGACGTTATTCTATGTCCAGCAGTTATAAACATGTCGTGGCATTCATGTAAAATTAAACCTCGTTCCTATTTTTTTAAATCAAAGTTGTATCCGAAAACTTTTATTTTTGTTTAAAGGTTATAATTTAACAATGCCGCAGAATCGTGTAGCTTGCTATGGTAATTTGACCTCTGTGACAATATAAGCAATAGGTTATATTTAAGCCACCAGAACAACAAAGCAATGCTCCCAAGATCACTGGGAGGAGTATCTACTTCTGAACCAATACAATCCTTGCTGGACTGCCAACATATAATCTATCCAAAAAAGCAGTGAACTCATGTATGATGTGTTGCCTATGGTAATTTGTAAATTCGTTTTAATATCAGAAAATAAATCCGTTGTCATTTTATTCTAGTTTAAAGCGATACGATGCTGTCTGATGCGTCTTAACATGTAGCCGAATCTGCCTACAAAAGCAAATTTCAAATAGATGCTTATTATTATTCTAATTGAAATTTCAAAGTCAATAAATAGTAAGAAACAGATTACGTCTCTAAACAATAACTTCGAACAGGACAGGTAACGAGAGTCCCTCCTTAGCATTAAAATTATTTAGAGAGGTAAATATTAATACTATTAAATATTAAGTAACTGGAGTTTTTATTGGGAATAGTTTTATTGTGGTGCAGCTGCATTGAATATTTTCACTGATTGGATTCACCGAAAAGTCTATATACCTTGATGTTAATTCAATTCGAGATTAAATTGATGAAATGCATAAAAACAGTTAGAAAATATTTCAACATAAACAAAATTTAATACCTTTATTTTAGAGATAAGTTTTACTCTAGAAATATTTGTTTAATAATTTATTGCAGATATATTATTCTTAGTGTTAGAAACAGGAATGATTTTATTATTTGACCAGAGTTAGTATTCCTAGAGCCCAGTCCTAGAGCGACTATCTAGTTCCATGCTAGCTCTCGAAGAGAACGGTCGTGACTAGTCCGCTGACCCTATCTTCGCTTCCGAGAATTACCCAAAACTTTCTCTGAGACGGTCGATCCGTTATCACGTTTCCACCAGTGCCTACGCCAAAAAAGCATCTGTAAGCGCCGAAAAGGCGCATTTACAGACAAGGCAATGGCGTCATGTACGTCAGAGCCAACGTCGCCTCTTGACCATTATCCCACGATTTTAAAGGAGAAATCAAAATTCTCACTGCTAAAATTACAGACTTCATGAAGTATCAAAAAGATGCTATGGAAATAAAGACTCCAGTTGCCACAGAAACCGAGACCCAAGCACAAGCTAAACCGACACAACGATCAGACCAAACTGAAGACCCAGACGACGGTTTCACCTTGGTGGGAAAAAGGAAGAGAGCGCCCATCACTCCACCTCAGGAAAGCCAGTTGCCGAAGGCCGGCAACAAGGGCAAACAGGCAACTGCTTCCAAACCCAGTAGCCAAGCCGGCCATTCAATCTACCCAATCGAAAGCCAAAGCTAACGTACAGCCTTCGATTACAAAAATTGCCACCAGACCAGTGCAAAACAAGTTGACCACCAGGACGGTCCCACAGCCACTACCGAAACAAGTTAACACAAGACCAACCCAGCCTGCGCAGGTAAGTAGCCAGGCCACTAAACAAACCTTAACCTCCACAGCAAAAACAGTGCCAACCGTTTCGGCGACTGTTTCTCAAACTCCCCCATAGGAAAAAATTCCGCCTATAGTGCTCCGTGACAAGAAGAGATTCATGGAGCTCATTATAATTACTAAGGCACAATCAATTAATATTATAACCCGAAACAAAAAGAAGGGCATTTTATTATTCGTCGCCACAAGCGACGATTACCGAAAACTCACTACCCTGCTCAAGGAAAGGAATTACCCTTACCACTCCTCCTGTCATCCGGAGGAGAGAGCATTCCAGGTAATAATAAGAAACATCCCAGGATCACTCTGCATTGACGAGGTACGTGACCCTCTGTTTGATCAAGGCTTCCATCCCAAATTTGTGCAAAGATGCAAATTAAAATCCGGGATAGAACTACCAATTCTTTAGGTAGTTGTCCCTCACGAAAAGCGACAGATCATATATATGACAAAACTCGGCGTCATCACAGTGAAGGTCGAGGTCCAGAGGGGAAACGGCCAGCCAGTGCAGTGCTTCAACTGCCAGCTTTTCGGGCATTTCAGCTCGTATTGCCGAGCCCCTCCACGGTGCGTCAAATGTGCCGGCATCACGACACTAGATTCTGTACCAAATTGCCGGAAGCACCTCAAAAGTGCAGCAATTGCCTTGAAATTCACACCGCAAAACACCGGTTGCAGCTGCCGTCCTGCTCCAAGAAAACCAAAAATTCCGACCGAATCCAGGAATCCACAAGGTTCTGCATGGAGTAACCAAGGTGGCAGGAAGCTAGCCCAAAAACTATCCAGCGCCACCCAGCCTGCTCCAACTCAAACTCCTGCTCCAACCAATACACCGGACCTTAACTTCCCAATGCAGGTGTTTACTGACCCGCAGGCTTTTCTGCAAGTGATCGCCCTGGCTCACCAACTTGCTCGCCTTTTCCCAAATGTTACCGCCTAAGCGGCAACATTTACCTGTTTCTTTAACTTCCAGCAGCCTTTAAAATCTTCGAAATGGCATACTGATGACATGAAATGCAAACAGCTTACGCGGAAAGCAAAAAGAATTGGAAGAGGTCATGGCATTCTATCACGTCGACATCGTTCTCATCCAGGAAACTTTCCTCAAACCTTCGCATCGTCTCTCTTTCGAACACTTTTTTATCTACAGGAACAATAGAACTCCGGGTCGAGGCGGTGGAACCGCCATTCTCGTCAGAAAAGGAGTCAAACACGAGCTCCTACTCTCGTTATCAGTAAACAACTTCGAAACAAACTCCATTAAAATCGATATCCAAGAACGTCCCTTCGTGATTACATCCCTGTACAGGAAATCTTCTGCATTCAACTATACCGAATACCGATCACTCGTCGAAGGAAAATTTCCAAAAATAATAGGTGGCGATTTCAACGCCCACCACCCCACCTGGGAGTGTAGCAAGTAACTAAATGCAGATCTGGGCTACGGTCTTGCCCTGCCAGATGAACCCATCCATCACCCCAGTACAGTTTCTCAAGGCGCAGCAAGAGTCCTTGATTTTTTTATTCTTCAAGACGTAAACCGCCCTTCCGAAGTACGAGTCCTTGACGAACTAGACTCTGATCATCGTCCGGTCCTTCTCAAACTCGGAAACTGCGCCACCACTCAAGTTCCACTAACACTAACAAGATTCAGGAACAAGACCGACTAAAAAAATTACCAATCTCTTCTCTTGAAATCCGATCCAATTCCGAAAATTAACACAAGAGAACAGCTCGAGGAAGCCATACTCAAGCTAACTCGTGATAGTCAGTCTGCTCATGAATCTGCCACAGTCAAAATTTCATCACAACCCCATCCGTGAAAAAACAACCTTCCCGCTTCTCTTAAACGTGAAATTCGCACCAAAAACGGTTTATAGCTCGATTCACAACGAAATGGAACTCATTTCTCGCGGATCAAAGGCTGGATGGCCCCCCTTCCTTCTGGCGTGTCTCCAAATGCCTCGCGGGGAAGACGCACAATGTCAT
The DNA here is from genome assembly GCF_030347505.1 of Rhynchophorus ferrugineus. Lineage (NCBI taxonomy): Eukaryota > Metazoa > Arthropoda > Insecta > Coleoptera > Curculionidae > Rhynchophorus > Rhynchophorus ferrugineus. The sequence continues at coordinate 51,514,618 of NW_027472581.1, read as the reverse complement.
CCCCCCGTGAAGTCAGCGGTTACAGGAAATATCGCAGTCACTGACCAAGAAAAAGTCGAACTCCTTGCAGAGACCTACGAAGCTCAAATGAAATGCCTCCCACCCGCAGAGAACACTAAAGCTGAAGACAATGACACTCTCATCAACGAATCCAACTCCATCAAAAGACCAGTAACCCCAGCCTTTTTTCTCAACCATTTCGTGTCTCCAAAGTCTCTGTACACTATGATCGGCAAACTTCAAACCAAAAAATCTCCAGGTTTCGACGGAATATCGATCACCCAGTTAAAAAACTACGCAGAACAGGCAAACATCATGAGGCTTCAACATTTCCCGGCGTCTTGGAAACACGCACATATAGCGGTTATACCCAAGAAAGGAGGAAAATAATCTCCATCTGATTATCATCTCATCAGCCTATCAGCCTTCTCACGCCATTTCGAAGCTTGCCGAGAGGGCAATACTCTACGCTCTCAACTCTTTCACAAAGGAAAACAACATCATTCCTGATGAACAATTCGGCTTTCGTGCTCACCACTCATCCGTCCATCAGGCTACCCGTCTGGCCCTAGACATCCGTCACGCTCTTGACCAACGTAAAATGCTTGGAGCAGTTCTTCTGGGCCTAACCAAAGCGTTCGACAAGGTTTGGCACGACGGATTACCGACGGACCGGTACCTAGGTCTCCACTTGACCGGCGATTCGGTTGGCATTCCCAAATCCAGAAAGCAATCCGAAAAGGTTCGGGGATAGCAAACCTGCTGTTTTCTCTGATCCGCCCTTCTAGCAGACTTCCCATCTCCATCAAATGCTTATTTTACAAGATGTTAATTCGGACCATACTCCTCTACGGATCTAATATCTATTTCAAGTTTGTTACACCCAACCAGGTCAAATGGCTTCAAGTTTTCCAAAATAAGCTCCTCGGGAGAATACTAAACGCTCCGTGGTTTGGCAGAAATAATTCAAATTCATAGGGAAACTGACACTGCAGAAATCAAACACTTCATATCTCCATCATTCTACAAACAACTCAGATCAAGTTCTTCTGAAAACGCGCTTGTTCGCGAGCCGCTCGACATGCTGGGAGCTTAGCACCCCGTCACCGCTAAGCTCCTCCCCCTTTTACAGGCTGAAACGGCCTCATCCGTCGCTACAGTCATAACTTTTGCCCCCATACAACAGTATCCAGTTGTGTGTTAACTCAGGTTCGCGAATCAATAGAATCGCCGGGCCCTCATGCCCAATAACGGCTACCCGATCAGCGGGTGCCATATCCCCAAATTGAATGCAGTACAGTAGCGATCCACAGGGGTCAACTCTGAGGCGGTTTCGGTTTAGTGTATTGGTAAGCCTAGAGGCAGTCTCACATAACCCGGTCCAACTTGTCACTCCAGGGCAAGTCTCCGCGACCAAGTATGCGTCATGCATTCCGCCGCCTGGTTTTAGGCCAGAAAAAAAAGAGCCACTATCTGTTTTACAGATAGCAAATGCATTAAGAAGAACAGTGAGAGCAGCAGTGATTAAATACAATTTTATACAAATCCTTCGATAATATATGCCTTAGATCTACTATAATCTTAATACAAATTATATTTTATAAAATTTTTGTTTCATAATTTTATTTACATTAAAATTTTGTAAAAATATTGCAACATTTTGACATCATACATTTAGGTCATCATCATACATACATCCCGGTTCTATGCTTTATTCAATACTGGTCGCTATGGGCGTTTTCACATCTGCCGACACCGACCCGACACCCATATCGCTGGACCCGTAATCACACATAAACAAATGGAACCCTTTCACACTCGCCGGTATGTCGGTATCGTGTCGTTTCCGGCAACGCCATGTCGGCGGGAAGCAATTGGACCGATTCGATTCGTATCGGCGAGTTTTTACAAAATTATAAAATTTCGATAGTCCATAACTCGGAAACTATAAGAGATAATGCAGTTTGGTAATCTACAACGTAATTAGCATGCCGAATATTACTTGGAATGTGAATTGGAACGATATCGGTAATTCATAAGACCATTTTACAATTTTGGCCCAAGTTAGAAGCAGAGGCGAAATTGTAAACTTTCGATACTCCATATCTCGGAAACTATAAGGGATAATGCAATTTGACAGTCGACAACGTAATTAGCATGCCGAATATTACTTGGAATGTGATTAAGAACGAAATCGGTAATTCATAAGACCATTTTACAATTTTGGCCTAAGTTAGAAGCAGAGCCCAAATTGTAAAATTTCGATAGTCCATATCTCGGAATATATAAGAGATAATGCAATTTGGCAGTCGACAAAGTAATAGCATGCCGAATATTAGTTGGAATGTGATTAAGAACCATTAAAATTTTGGTCCAAGTTAGAAGCAGAGCCAAAATTGTAAAATTTCGATAGTCCATATCTCGGAAACTATAAGAGATAATGCAATTTGATATTTTAAATTTTATATAAATAACAAATAGTGTGTTGGATTCATTTTTAGTGGACACCATAAACTATCCATAACATGCAGTACATAAATTATGAAATATGATAGATTTTAAAACACAAAAACCTTTCATTTTTCTTTAAAAGACTATTATATTTTATGGAATTTAAAAGACTATTTGATTTATTGAAAGGCAGTACAGAACAATATTTAAATCTATTCCAAATAAACCAAAACTATTATATCTAGACCTCTAATTCATTACTATTATTAGTAGCACGAAATAATACATATTTGGACCCTTTAATGCAGCAGAATGCAAAGACACATTTAATGCAGCCATTGTGCGAAAGCTTGCAGTGTTATGATAATCCTTCGTTGTCGCTTCTTTTTATCTATTTCATGAAGAACCTCTGGTAAACAAATGCAAACGTAGACAGCGTTATATGTTGCGCCTTAACGCCTCGGTTTCCACATTTCCAGTTATTTCGAAGAAACAAGCAATCATTTGGTTCGAGCACTAATCACATTAGTCGGCTTAGGCTCGTCTTGAAAGACTCTATCGTACGTTGATATTTTGTTTACTGTTCATAAATATAGAACCAGGATTCGTCGAGATGTTATATGTTATACAACCATTAATGCGCCGTTTTGATAAACAATACATATAGTAATGGCAAAAACAAAGTTCTTATTTCATACGATCATAAGACCAGAAATCAGTTTCCTTTTCTGTCATAGATAGAATCAATATCAATATTTATGACGTGACACATCGCAACGTTGTCACATCACTTCATTACATCGTCTGCTGGTTTGTAATTTATAATTATTATAACTAATGTTTTGAATAAATTTCAAATAAAATAAATTGCAAAACCTGGCAACAGAGGCGACCAGTACCGACACAAATCAAATTTTGTAAACTTATTCAGTTACATATTCTGTCGCATCAGTCAGTACTTTGTCTCTTTTTGGTAACTAGTACTAGTGTAAGCTACGAGTTGAAACTAATATTATATTTTTACAAACTTGTCTCGATTAGATGGAGCAAGATCAATTTTTAGCTTGAAGGTGGTAAGACTAAGACAACGATTTCAGTATCTTTCTTTTGACCAAGAGTGGGGCTAATTGTAAAAACTAAAAGTATTATGGATCATTAACTTCAAATTCATAACTTTAATATCACCGCTAAGCCATGTTACTCATACCGAAGGCCTGCCTTTGATTTGGAGATTTCAGCAGAAATTTTATTGTTTGCCATTAGATTGCCATTAAAATATAAGTAAATTAAGAGGAGATTAAAAAAAGAAGACAATAAATTGTAAGACTTACTGAACAGAAACTTTGTACAATTTTACTAATTATACTCAACTATTCAAAGTTTCCCTGTTTTGCTGTATCTTTACTCGTTACTTGTTGGCTGAATCGTCCAACTTAGACGACTTAATTAACGTTAGAATAACATTTGATTAGGTTTTGTTAGTTATATTTTTTTTAAATTAATCACATATAGAATGACTTTATTCCCGAAGCAGTGTTGGTACTTTCCTCTGTCCTAGTTAAGTCCAAATGCGACTACCATGGAGATATGAACCATAGCATGTTTTTGCTCTGGTTTGAAATCTAGCTGTTGAAGAACTTGGACGAACTATAGCACATTGGTGGAAAAAAAATTAGATTCGAAGTGGATCGACAAAGGCTGTAATTACGGAATGGCTTGCAAAACATAAATTAAGTTTTGAAGGTACCATGTCAAAGAGTATTTCAAATTGTACTGTACTGTATAATGTAAATTGTACACCGTAGATCAGATGACTGAATAATATGGCAACAATTCATTCAAATTGATATGAGATATGACAAAGAATTACTACAATGAACATGGAGGTCGGGAAGGCTATACAAGCAATAACTGTTTGGATATCTGGAAAGAAGCATTGTCTACAATAACACCTTTAATCTGGATGAACTCCATTACACCAAATAATCTATACAAAAAAAAACCCAAAATGTGGTGTGGAAAAGAGTTCAACGTAAATATGATAAAACAACTTTAAATTACAAACTATATAAGCTGTAATAAACAATAGTGTAAGTCCTTCCTATAATAAATGCATTATATATACTATAATGTTAAAATAAATTAATAGAAAATGTATTCCATTATTTTATTTAGAATTCTTAGAAATAAAATTCAATATTATAGCTGCAATATTTCGATGTATTTATGTCAAAAATTGAAATGACGTGGTTTACCATATTGTTGAATGGATTATAGATCTATCAACCTATATGACTTCAATGGACAGTTACCAACCAACTATCAGCCAGTGTTTTCACAGATTGTATGCACATTCGAAGATAACAAGGATCTTCCTCAGTGAAAAAATTATTAAAATTTTTTATTAATTATTAAGAACTTTAATAATTGTTATTCTCTTAGCAATTCATAATAAATGATACGTAGAAGATTGTATCAGGAAGGCATATATACAAACTTATAAATTAGTAATTAATTTAATTACTATCCTATGTTATACTAAAAATGCGTTTAACAGAAACGTTTTAGACACTAACTTTTGACACTGACATTGCGCACATTTGTTTATTTGGCGAGTACATTCGGATGCACTGACACTCTTTCACTGTACTGTACACTGGCATTTTGGATCACATTCGATATCTGTCAAATATGACTTTGGTAGCTGGAAGTGCGAGTGAGGCAAGAGATTTTCCAATTTAACTTGAAGTCCAGCGTGCCACATGTTATCAAAAGCTTGAGATATATCGAGAAATGCAGCCGGGCAATATGTTTTATCATTTAAATTTTTATTATATATTTGGCCAATCTATTTGGACATTCACTCTATTGATCTGGAATAAAATTTCTTTCTTCTTATTTTGTAGGTGATTATTTTGAGTCTCTTGATGTATAGTTACCTGAAAGACTTGGATATTACAGGAAATGGACTTATAGGATGATAGAATACGACGTCTTCTCATTTATTCCCTAGTTTGAGAAACAAAATGATTTGATCCAGTTTCCAAGTGCTAGGGAAATAAATTAGACGTAACATGGCATTAAAAATAAATGTTAACTAGAAGCACTTTTCTGAAAGTTCTTGTAAGCTTCCTCCAGTTATTAAATCAAATCCGGGAGCATTAATTTAATTCCTTATTGTTCGTTTTACTTCACTGACTAGTAATTTTTTTGTGTGGCAGATACGTCTGAAGAAGAGTGTTACGAGAGTCAATTAAATCGTTCTCATCTATCATCTCACGAATATTTCGGATGAGGAATGAGTTAGAACGGAACGAGAATACACCCGCTTCATCAAATCTACTTACCACGATACAACAGCTAGACCAGTAGTTGAGTCTTACAATTAAGGACCACTTAATCGGACGACAAGGTTTTAAAATTTTTTTAAACACAAGAAAAAAATTATAAACTTTGGAAATTACTATGAATTGCAAGCCTTATTGGACGAAAATCCAACTCAAGTGCTCAAATAACATTCAGACAGCCTAGCAGTTGACAAATTAACAATTTCAAAATCTCTACTTGCGATTTAAAAGATCTAAAAGGAGGGAAATATAGTTGTAATTAACTAAAATGTTATTTCCAACACCGCGGTTACATTACTTGCCAGATTAAATAAAAGTAGATCTTCTACGACAAATCCAAAGCCTGGGATTAGTCCAGGAGAACGATCCAAATATATTTTGAGAGCATATGTTGAGATCAGAAATATGTAGCGTATTATGAGCTTTTAATACCAAGTTCCTGCAAATGCCTACCGACATGATTTGAGCGACGTCTTGATGGAAAAAGACTAGCAATAGTGGGTAATAAGCAAAGTCATACTATTTTTTCTTGACAACGCTCGGTCACATTGCAAGAGTTTTAAAGGATACACTCAGCACCCAACGCACTCACCGAACATTCTGATTACAGCTTGTTCACATCGGAGTAGAAGAAATGCGAAAATTAATAGGTGATTGGTCAAGTATAACCATGTTATGAGAAATATGGGAAAATTCATAGACAATAAGGAAAATATTTTGATTAACATATGTCAGTATGCATGTATATATTATATATACCCCTTAAAGAAAATTATTTTAAAATATTTACTTGATTTAACAGGGCAATTGAAAAGTCCCCGGCCTCACACATAGATGGCGCTACTAGAATTAAATCCATATATTTTTTAAATAGCCCTCAGCCTCAAAAGATGCGTGTATAAATTTGACAGCTTTCAGATCATTAGTTTGTGAATTATAGCATTTTGAGTAAAGAAACTTTTGTTATTGTGGAAACAATGGATAAAAAGGAATTTTGCGTGTTGATAAAATATTGTTTTTTGAAGGGAAAACAAATAGTTGAAGCAAAAACTTGACTTGATGCCGAGTTTCCGAACACTGCCCCAGAAAAATCAACCATCAAGGATTGGTATGCTAAGTTTAGACGTGATGAAATGAGCACCGAAGACAGTGAACTCAGTGGACTCCCAAAAGATTTTGTTACCGATGAAAACATTTAAAAAATCCACAAAATGATTTTGAATGACCGTAAATTGAAACTGAATGAAATAGCAGACACTTTAAAGATATCAACTGAACGTGTACATCATATCATTCACTAATATTTAGGTATGAGACGTGGTGAAATGAGCATCGAAGACGGTGAACGCAGTGGATGCCCAGAGAAGGTTGTTCTACATCGAAAAAATGATTTTCAATGATCGTAAATTGAAACTAATTGAATGAAATATCAGACACTCTATAGATATCAACTGAACGTGTACATCATATCATTCACGAATATTTGGGTATGAGAAAGCTCTGTGCAAAATGGATGCCACGCGAGCTCACTTTTGACCAAAAACAACGACGAGTTGATGATTCGGAGCAGTGTTTGAAGATGATCAAGCGTAATAAATCCGAGTTCTTGCGTCGATATGTGACGATAAATAAAACATGGCTCCACCATTTCACTCCGAAGTCCAATCGACAGTCATCCAAGTGGACTGCACACGATGAACCCGCTCCAAAGCGTGGGAAAACTCAACAGTCGGCTGGTAAGGTTATGCCGTCTCTATTTTGGGATGCGTATGGAATAATTTTCCGTGGCTACCTTGAAAAAGGAAGGACTATCAACAGCGACTATTACATAGCGTTACTGGACCATTTGAAGGACGTAATCGTCAAAAAACGGCCGCTTTGAAGAAAAAGAAATTGCTGCTTCACCAAGAAAATGCACCGTGTCAAAAATCCATGAATTGGGCTTCGAATTGCTCCCTCATCCACCGTATTCTCCAGATCTGGCCAACAGCGGCTATTTCCTGTTCTCAGATATCAAAAGAATGCTCGCTGGGAAGAAATTTTCGTCAAATGAAGAGGTGATCTACGAAACTGAGGTCTATTTTGAAGCAAAGGACAAATCGTACTACAAAAATGCTATCGAAAAGTTGGAGGGTCGCTGTAATCAGTGTATCACCCTTGAAGAGAATTATGTTGAATAAAAAATCTAATTTTGTCAACAAAATTTGTTTTACTGTGGTAGGTCGGGGACCTTTCAATTAACCTGTTAATAACAATAAAAAATATCCATATTAACATGTATTCATTCAACTCAGATTGTTAGATATGTCTGACGTTTATTATCATCAAATATGCTGGGTAAAAAAGTAATTATTGAAAATATAGAAGTATATTGACTTAATACTCATAATAGCTGGGTCGAAATATTTCTCCTTTAATGAGATCTCTACTTACAATCAGTGAGTTACGACAACTCAAGCTAGGCTGTTGATTTGTTACCGCTTTGCTAGATTATCGTCGGTTTCATAAAAGTGAGCCAATCTACTTAGTTTCGAAACCATTTATTTTTCACACACATCTACATTCGCTGGGGAATCCATCTTTATTATTTTCTTATTGCTAATAGAACGGATTTTTCTCAGTGTCGCTAGATGTTTTTGTATAGTTTTATACAAAAGATCCATGGAGAAAGTGATAACTACATTTATTTAAATTTACCAATTTACATAATACAATAGTAAACATTTTGAAATAAAACACAAACCTGTCAGAGTTAAATTAAATAAAAACCTAATTAGATAAAACACGATATAATTTTAAACTGTGTATCAAAATGTTTTGTATAATCCACTCAAATATAAATGACTAGAGGGATAATGCATTTGATTGGGACGCTTAAATTACGTAATTAACGCAATTATTTTTAAGCTTTTTGTTCCAAGTGGCTTTCTTACAAGTATTTCGAGACATTTTAAATGCCACAAAATAAAAGGATATCTTCATTTTACGTTTTGTATATTTTCTGTAATACATTGTTACTAAATTACTAATCGGTATAAAAATTAATTATAATGCATCCTGATAGTAAAACATGTTGTGTATCTGGATATAAAGCTGGTACAGAAAGAAAACATCATTTTAGTGAGAAATTCAGAATTACCGTTCCTTTAGAAACAGATTTTAGGGCAAACGCTTACCCAACATTGTTTTTACAAGGTACATATACAATTATCTATCTATTATATACTTATTACATGTATATTTTTTACAGAAAGTCAATCTACTTCTTATCAAGACATATTTTTTTTATTAATTACATCTTACATTAGATACACTTGGTACAATCTTGATTTACAAATCAATTTATTACTACTATTCTGTTGAACTTGCATTAATAGATAAACAAAGCGAGCACGGGATTAAAACCATGTATTTCCTCCATGTATATATGTATTTTCCCAAGTTAAAATAAAACTAAACTACTTAATCCAAAATTAAGAAGTATACACTATACAAGTTCGTGTGTTTGGTTCGCTTCAAACTTCTCATTTCCTGCGTGTTGTCCAGTAGCTTTATTGCTTCCAAGTTGCAGTGATTTGACAACCTTAATTCATGTTTTGGATTGCTTGGTATATCCATTTAATTTCGAGGTCATTGTGTAACTCTTCGTTAATTACTTAGCGATAAACCTTGGTAATTAATCGTAGAACTTTGTTTTGGCTGCGTTGGATTACTAGTTGGTTTTATGTTTTAGTGCAACCCCACATTAGCCCCCATAGGTTTCAATTGGTTTTATAATTGACTGATAAACCAATCCCTTTGATTTTAAGTCAATGTGAGAGTATCTTATGACTACCCTGTACAGGTGATTGACTTTGGGTCTAATCTGCCCTGTTTTCTGTCTAAAATGAGGTATTTATATAGCTGATTCCGTTTGAGGAATCCCTCAAGTGATATAATTAGGTTTTTGTTATTTGTCCGCAACGCAAAATTAACACGGATAGATTTGGAGCTATTAAGCTATATTTTCCAGTCAGCCAGTCAGCAGACTTAGGCAGAGATATATCTTTTGCCATGATAACTGTGTCGTCGGCAAATTTTCCAAATACCATTTCTTTTATTGTTTGAATATCAGTAGCGTACAGCAGATACAGAAAAAGACTGGGGAACTCCAGCTTAAATAGGTTTAAGTGCTGAGAATGCAAGGAACATGTGAGACTCTATATTTTCTTTCGAAGAGATCTGATTTCTGCAGTCAACATTTCTAATTGGTATTTCTATAAATAATTTTATACGTTTTAGCATAAGAGCAGGGACCTGTAAAATGTTCCTGTTCATGTTCTGTCAATTTGTCAGGTTTTTTGAGCATAATTATTCGAGCAACCTAAACATCCCGTAATATGTTTCAATCTTAAACAGACATTGAATATGTATATCAACATGATGAGCTCTTTGTTTTTAATAATGTAATGTGTGTAAATTGTTAGTAAGACTGTCGCGTCTAGTGTTAATAATGCTGGAGTGTGATCGGATGATAGTTCGTACAATATATCGATTTTTATTTGATTTGGTGAGTGATGTATTTCAAAATGTAAAAATCCAGTAGGCCTGATACTTTATTAATGTCAGTAGGCCAGTAAGTGGGTTTGCACCCTAAATGATAATTACGCCTTAATAATATTAATTACTGTGAGTAATCTTCCTGTTCGAGATGTCATTAGTAGTGAACCCTAAGCTGTGTATTTAACATTAAAGTCTTCTTCAATAACAAACTTTGGGCCTAGTTTTAAAAATAAATTTCTGTATTGTTGTGTTATTTTATATCTGGACAGTATATTGCTCTTATGTTTATTTCAGCGCCTTTTTTTCAATTCTATCAAAGCTTGTATTTAATCTTTTTTAATCTTCTCTTGTTAAGAAATGATAATGGTTTTTTGATAACACCTTTATTGCTTAAGATATGCTTAATTCAACCTTAATTATAAATTAATTTATTACTATATTTCATTTATACTTGGATTAATTCACAAGCAAGACGAGCGCGAATAAAAACATCAATATGTATTCCTCAATTATAAAATTATAATAACTTAAGATATAGTTTGTACTAAAGGTATATAAGATTTCCTTATCGAGGTGTCATTATGTGTTACAGTTACAGCATCATCAATAGAAAATATTAATTTGTGTAGTCGCTCCAGCTGTTCGAAAGATATCATAGTTAATGTGTAAAAGGTAATAGTTAATTATGATAAGTTTAGATAATTAAAAAATATTTGTTACAGCATCATCCATAGAAAATTTAATTTTTACTTAGGCTACTTATTTATTTTCTTAAGGAAATCTATTTTGGATGAGTTTGTAATTCATTATATTCGTTTAACGAATCTTAATCAAGACTGTTTTAGAGATTTTTTATCAATTAGAGTTTATGGAGTCCATGGGAAATATACGTCTTTCATCTAGTATGTAATTTTACTTTAGTTCGAAAGTATGTTATTTTACGAAAATAAATTGCAACCTATTGGACCGATAGCAAAAACGATACTGCCGGCGCATTCCTATTCTAATGTGAACAAAATCCTTACGTCTAAAAACCTCACTTATCACATCTTCCGTGTTTGAAATAAACGGGCCGTTTTTATACTGAACAACCAGCACTATATCAATCGCGCGATATAACATATATACACATAAACAGATTAAACAGGCGATTAAAATGAGTCTTGGCGACTTAGTAGCCGCATAATTAATGTGACAGAATGATCCTTCTACAGCTGAGATAGTCACGTTTCCATTATGTTTGTTATCAGTATCTCTGTAATCGGACGTCTTCAGTAATTATAAGCGTAGGTCCTGTCCAGATCAACGCTTGTGAGTAAAAAAAGAGACTAAAATATAATTTCAAAAAATAAAATGCCTTGTATCCTATAACATTTATAAAAGTAAATCTTCTTTGTAATCCTTTGATGTCAATCACATTACAGTCATATATTATACTATCTTTTAGGTATTACCTATTTTATAATATATCGTATTAAATAAAAATGTTAATGAGTGCATTTAACAGAATTAATACTGAATCTATAGTGCTAAACCTTTGTCTTCTGTATAACAAGTGATTTAGATTTCCTTTAATTCTTGTCCGTTAATAATTCATGAATTGAGTGAGATATTGTTAAAACAGGATATTGTCCTGTCTCGTTAACGTTGAGAAATACATTTAGTAAAAAATATTAAATAGTTTAGTTTAAATCAACTAACCTACTACAATACCTAAAACAAATATTCTAAATCCAAATATTATATACGTATATTTATTACATAAATTTGCAAAACAAAACACAAGGCAATAATGGAAAATATCGGCGTTAATCAGGAAATATTCCGTGTTGAAAAGGATAAAGTCCAAGCTAGATTTTTTCGACATTAGAAAGTAAAGTGAGCGGATGAGACCACGGGAGAAAATGTCAAAAGTTATAGCTGATAAAAAAACGAATAGGTAAGGTCGTCATAACACTGGCCTACAGTTTAAAAAACTTAATCTAAACCGAAATCAATTACACCTGGACTTGTGTTATGGATGTTGGACACATAACCGACTGAATATTAAATCTTTATATACTCAGAACAAATTATCCATATACAAAAATATACCAAATTTTTAATTTTTATGCAATTCTATCTACAGTAAAATTAACATATATAAACTTACAAATGAACTAATCTCCGTTCGAAAAAATAACTTCTTACCAACGTTCTAAAAGTTCCATAATAATATAGTCTATTTAAAGTTTTTTTAGTAACGCGTCATGGATATTTGTGACGTCGAAACATTGCAATGTTGCAGCATCAACTGTGAGTTTTAGTTCAGTTTGCCTTTGACATACAAGAAAATTCTAATCTAAATAAAATAATTGAACGAAAATGTTATCAAATATAATTTATTTCAACATTATAGTTTTTTACATTACTTAGGCCGTTTTGGGTAGCTGCTCGGACACAACAGACTTCATTATATATATTATATATATGTGTATATATATATATATATATATATATATATATATATATATATATATATATATATATGCAGTAGGCTGTCTTTTAAAAATAGGCTGATAATATTAAATATCCCAAATTAACTGGATTAAGTATATTCATTCAAATATTTATTTACAATCGCGCTACCTAAGCGCCCATCATAACTTCTTCTATTTTTTACTACTTTAGGATATTCACTCTAAATAAAAACCCAAAAATGATTTAAAGATAAGTCAATTATAGGTTTTTGTTCGATCTCAACCTTCGTAGAGCGAAGACGCGTTTTTCCCCTCTCGATAACAACTCTCTAGAAATATAACAAAAAAATACATCTATATTTTATTACGGTCAACTTTTAGTTAACGGTATCAAAGAATTCTAAGGTACGTGTTGCGACAATACGGTCAACCCAAAGTGAACTGAATACGTGCCGCGAAACAAAAGACATTTCAAGTTCGCCCTTATAAAAAAGGACAATTAAAACAAAAATACTTGAAAAATACCTACAAATTTCAAACAAAAATAAACCGAAAATTGTTAAAACTAAGTAATGGACTTGCTGCTATATGATTGTATATGCAAGGCGTCATAAAATATCGAGGAGACACCAAGAAAATTAAAAGAAGGGTATTTCACCGACGAGTACGAACTAGACCGAGATAGAGAAACATCAAGAAAATATCACACAGAAAATAAAAAAAGAACCAAGAAGATATAACTATATATAATAATATCCTAAGATCCCCCTTAATATAAGCAACATTGGTAATTTGAATCTATTTAGAACATAAATAAAAGGAGTAGCCACTAACCGAGTACAGTTCGAAGCTCTGCCAAATAATGGCATTAAGTTTACTTGTACAAACGAAGTCGATTATATATATAACGAAACTGATTCAAATGAAACAAAATAAAGAGACGACGGATAATCTATTCAGTAAACTAAAGTTCCACGCATATTAATTAAAAAGTGATAAGTGGTACAAAATAGTTATTAGGGGACTACCGTCAACAAGTCAGAATTATATTAAATGCGAACTAGAGACTCACGGACATGAAATCTTGACAGTTACGCCTATATTAAAAAAAACAATAAATTCATTTGGCAAAATTGGCAAAAACTGATTAAGGACTTCCCGCTATTTTACGTTAATTTAGTACAAAATTATAACAACAAAAAGATCTATGACTTAAAATACCTAATAGATTGCAAAATAGAAGTAGAACCCCGAAGAAAATTACAATATCCCCCAATTCCCAAACTGCCCAAACAGCTTGGGCATACTAAAAATTTCTGCAGTAGGAAACTTTTTCTATGTAGGAAACCTAGATGTGTGAAGTATGCTGGTAAACGTCAACAAGCAGAAAGCAACGCAATAGTGTAGCAACATGTGCATTATGCGACGAAAAAGAACACCCTGTCAACTATAAAGAGTGTGTAGTGAAGAAAATAAAATGACAACTGAACAACGATTAAAACAACTCGACAAAGCTCAAAATTCTGTAAAGTAATCTGCCATTGAAAATAAAAATCTAGAAGAAACAGCAATTTCAACGGAAAAAAATGTTTGCAACAAAAAAATTATAAACAAATTAAAGTAAAAATGCAGGAAACTGTAAGAAACTGTGAAATTGCTCAGTGAATTTCAGACTGAAATGCGACAAAATTTCAGTCAGTTAGCAAGAATAGTAGAAAAATTAGAGAAATCCCCAAACAAGTTAGAGAAACACAAAAATGAGTAATTCGTTCCCAACAATTATAACATGGAATGGGCGAAATCAGCGAGTCCGGGAACTGGAACTATTTCTGAGAACAAATAACATAGATATAGCTCTCATATCGGACTCATCATTCTAAAAAAAATATATTAAAATACGGGTTATGATACTGGACCCTACAACCCAGTGAATGTACTCGAGGCGGAACAGCTCTAATAATAAAAGAAAATATACAGCATTTCCAACAAAACGAGAAAAAAAAGAATAAATACAAAATATAAAACAGGGCTGAAATAAACAATATGAGATTTATTCTTAAAATTGGGCCCAAGGTTTATTATTAGTGGGGATTTTAATGTTAAACACACAGCCTGGGGTTCACGATTAATAACACCTGGAAAAGGAAACGAATTACTCGCAGCAATAAATATTACTAATTGTAACCATTCAAGGCGCGAACCCACTTACGGACCCACCGACACTAACAAAGTACCAGACCTTATATTTTGAAAGGCATCTCATCAAATCAAATACAAATCCATAACTTGTACGAACTATCATCTGATCATATTCCAGTATTGTTAACCTTAGACGCGGCTATTCTGAAAAAGAAACAAAGAAGCTTACTAACAAATTTACCAACTGGGACACGTTTAGACTTATAATGCAGGAACAAATCAGTTTAAACTTAAGACTCAAAACTATAGACGATCTTGAGTAGCAAACCCGAAATATAATTGAACAAATTCGGTGTGCTGCAAAAAATCTACCCGAATTCAAGAGAGTATTCAAAATATGAGGTAAATTATCCCCTTGAAATTAGAGAATTGATTAAAGAAAGACGAAAGCCAGAGGAGTACGGCACAGAACCAGAAATGCTGAAGACAAATCAATATTTAATAGAATTAGTAATCAGACAAATCAAAAGATTATAGAATATAGACAAAGTTGCTTCGAAAAATATATAAGTGAATTAATCCCGGAAGCAGACAAAGATTACTCGCTATGAAAAGCAACTCAGAGATTTAAAAGACCAATTATTAGAGTACCGCCTATTAAAAATAATAAAAATGAATGGGTTCGACGCAACGATGGAAAAACTGAATTATTCGCAGAAGATTTAGCTAACGTATTCCAACCGAAAGATATAAAATCTACAATAGATATAAATCCTGTTTATCAGCCCGACGTAGCTGTAAATCTGATTTCTCCAATAGAAGTTGCCATAGAAATTCAAAATAACCTCAATCCTAAAAAGACTCCTGGAAATGATATTTCATCTGGGTTATTAAAACAGCTGCTACGAAGAACAATAACCATGTTATACAATATATATTCAATACCTTTTTGAGACTGAACCATATCCCGGAATGTCTTAAGATTGCAAATAATTATGCTTAAAACACCTGACAAACCGGCATAACAAGTTGGATGTTACAAGCCTGTTTCGTTACTACCTTCAATGTCAAAATTATTTGAGAAACCGCTATTAAAACGTATTAAACCATTTATAGAAATTTCAGATTTCCAGTTTGGATTTCGGAATCACAATTCGACAATCCACCAAAGGTTGTTGAAAAGGCAATCGAAGAAAAGAAATACTGCCCTGCAATATTCCTGGATGTTTCACAAGTTTTTGACCGGATATAGCATTTGGGATTAATCTGCAAAATGAGAAAATTACAATACTTAAACCTATTTCGGCTGGAGTTCCACAGGGTAGTGTCTTGGTCGTTTGCCGACTACACAGTTATAATGGCAAAATATGTATATCTGTCTAAAGCTATTGAAAAAGTACAAGTAGTGGTCAATAAATGGACTAGAGACTAGAAAATATAGCTTCAAATCTGTTTATGCTAATTTTGCATTGCAGGGAGATGATAAAATCTTAATTACAACACTTGACAAATGCCCCAAGCAGAATCAGTTAAATATATCGGAATATATCTCGACGGTAGGTTAAAATGAACTCATTATGTTAGCCAAAAAGCAGAGCAGATTAGATTCAAAAGTCCAGTAACTGTACTGGTTAGTCGGAAGATACTTTCAACTTGACATAAAATCAATCATACATTTTTATCAGTCAATCATAAAGCCTATTTGCACCTATGGGGTGCAAATATGGGGTTGCACTACAACATCAAACCAACTAGTAATCCAACTCACCCAAAACAAAGTTCTACGATTAATTACCAATATTTATCGCGACTTAACCAACAAAGAGCTGCACCTAGGTTGATGACCACGGAATCAAATGGATAGACGAAGTGATCCAAGATTTCGCCCTCAGATATGAAATAAGGTTGCTAAATCACAGCAACGTGGACAGGACAACACGCAAGAAATCAGAAGATTGAAGCGAACCAAATCACACGAACTTTAGTGTTTAGTGTATAAGTGCACTTTTAACTTAAGTACATAGTTTTATTTTAACTTGGGAAATATATACTGATGTATTAATCCCATACTCACCTTTCTTGTATATTATTGCAAGTACAACAGAACAGTAGTAATAAGTTGATCTGTAAATTAAGATTGTACTAAGCATATCTAATATAAGACGTAATTAATAAAAAAAGGTTTTAATGCTTTAGTCGAGGACTATTAGCATCGCAGGTGAATTTCTGATGATAAATGCATTTTGTACCCTTTCAATATAATTATCAGTATCCAGACAAAGATTCCACGAGATTTACCGAGTGTCAAGTATGACTTTCTCATTTTATTTGTTATTCTAATGCCTTTTCCTGTAGAATATCTTATAAAAACATTCAATTTAGGCCTTCCCTACGCAAGTAGGTTTAAAAAATAAATAATATGGCATATAATAAGTATTTCCTTACGTGAAAAACAGTGTTGGACAGTGTTGAATTTCCTACAAGAACAAACAACTTCTCAAGTAATTAAAAATCTTTACATATTAAAAATAAAAGCACAGTATTCAAAATAATTTATTATAAAAGTTTACTAACAAATTCATTTTCTGTCGCATAATAAGGACAGGTAAATAACTTTGTGCAGACACTAGGATAGAACAATCTGCCATCTATATTTAATGCCTCACTGATGTTTTCAGTTTTTCGAAAAATCTCATTTCTCTTGAAGGTTTCTAAATTAAGCCTCTCAAAAATATAAACCAAATCACAGCGCTCATTTGTGCTTTTGTATAGAGTAAAGACCAAATTATTACACTGTACACTATCGATTTCGTCATATTCCTTAATCCTTGTATTCGTTATTGATTCAACTATTAAATTATTATCTACCAACTTTAGCTTTAGTAAAATTTTCCCTAAAAATCAAAACCACTTTCAAAAAAGATGTTTAGCCTATAGAAAAATTGCTAGTAATATATTTATAAAATGAGTACCTTTAATATAGAAATATTTTGAATCAGTAAATACAGCATAGGTTCCAATATTATCCAAAATGTCTTTACTAACAGCCATGTTAATCTTACCCCAAGATAGATGCTCTTTATTGAAAACATACACCTTTCCCTCTACCACATATATAAGGTATAATCTTCCACGGAAGGTGCAACATTTAAAATGCCTGCTTTGTGTGGGTAATGATGCCAAAGAACTCCATTCATCTAAAACATCAAATTAATGTAACCCAAGCGCTCCAATATTCAACTATTAATCACACCTGTTTTAAAATCATACCATAATATGTTATCCTGAGATACCCGAAATCGGCCAGTTCCGCCCATGATATAAAGGCAATCATCTAAAACTATTGCTTCAAAATGACGGCGGGGATGAGGAACACTAAACAAAAAATTAAGTTTTTTACTGAACTGTTTTTGTTTGCACATTAACTTACACACTAACTCTTGTCCAACGTTCAGTGAATGTATTAAACGCCCACAAGTTCAAATTCCAGTTGCCAGCTCCTATTAAATATTCACCACCAAATAACAACACTGAATGTTTGTATGGCAATAATTTAAAGCCTGCCAAATCCTTAATCTTATCCTCGTTTATCACAAATAACTCTTGAAATTTATTCACAATACTATCTAAAAATATATATCACTTGTGTGTATATACACTTACAATAACCTGGTGATCTCCATAACATCACACAAATTCTAAATGGCGGTAAACATATGAAGATTATTCAATGGAGACATCATATCAGAATCAAATTTCACATTATCAATTCTAGTCTATTGAATAACCCTATATTAACATACACTTACCGTACAGCAAAACAGCCATATCACTGTAATAAGGCGTTTCTCTTACTGTCGAAAAAATGTTAAACAAACGACGAGTTCTACCAAAATTGTCTAAAAATATGAGTCTCTAAATAAATCAAATCATGAAAAATTAAAATTGCCTTGTAATGGAATTATGTTTTAAGACATCAATTTATGCCAAAATATAATGTAACTTGCTTAAGTTTTTCCCTTTAGGATTTAGAAAGTTAATGAAAATTTAATATGATTACAAATATAAATTTTTATGATAATATTCTCACAAAAAATATTTATAATATTTATAATATTTAAATTGTTTATCTAGTTAACACAAATATGACATTAAACATATAAAATCTTACCCAGAATCACAATAGCCTTCTCAGTACCTCTTCTGACTCCTTTAGAACCATTACTTTCAAGTAATAGACATGGAACTATGGGTTTTTTACGGCTTATAGATTTACGTAGTTGTCTTGCTAACAATAAAGAATTCTCTGATACATGACAAGGTAATGATTCACTACTATTTAATCTCATAACTATGTCTAATATTTCCAATATATCTTGATTATCTCTAATATCATAAAAAACCATCATTTCATTTATATCATGTCGAGTACATTTCTTCATATTCACACAACTTAGTAACTTTAACAAAATTTTAGTAGGACCCATATCCTGATACTGTCCCTTATTTACATAAAACCAACTCATAGCTGCTAGAAAAACTGACATTTCAGTTATTGCATTTAAATTAACATGACCTAAATATGTACAAATTTCATCTAAACTAAGCTCTAATATTGAATCTGTCTCCCAAATTTGTGGAAATTCCTCCAAAGCCATATATTTTGCTTTTAAGCACAAAGGTGATATATCCAACAGTTCAGTAGTTTTCCATATACGCAAAGAAACAGAAGGAGTCATCATTTCCAATATCCTCTTCTCACAAATTATCCTGATTGCATTAAACTGTAACATGCAAGCAGCTTGAAGAACCAAATGTATATCATTCATATCGATAATGTAAGTTTCATCCCAAAGTAACAGCAAAATAATATTAAAAGACTTTAAATCTACTCCCTAAAAGCAACTAAAATTACAAAAAAAAAAGGACAAGAAAACAATGTTACCTCAATTTTTATATTTTTTTGTACGCTTTCTCTAAAACTACCCGTAAACATAGCAGAAAAATAATCACTATTATTTATTAATAACGATTTATCACATTCAATTGGATGCCCTTCGATCTCTAATACAATATTTTCCTTTTCGTTTTCCATGTTTAACTATCATAACTGTATCAACGTAAACGAGAGTATGAACAATAAGTAAAAAGTACCTAATATCACCAATTTAAGACGGTCAGAGTCGTGCGGCGTTGCCAATTATAAAATATTGGGGATTTTTAAAGGGATTTTAAATGGGCGCATGCCAAACAGTGTTTTAATTTGTCCATTTGCGGCTAGGTAGCTCGAGGTATAAATTCTACAATATTTATATTACAAATAAATGAAAAGAGTTTTGTAGGTGGAGTTATGCAGGTATTAAATATTTCTTATGCTTTTGAAATGGATAGATAGTTTGAACTTAGAAGTAAAGATTATTTCGTTATAACATCTGCACCACATGCATATTAGAGTATTTACAAGAAACATAAATACCAATGTGTCTCAAAATTGGTTAAGATAAATAAATGTATATTTAGGTAGGTAGTATACTTTTATTTAAATTTGGGAATTTTGATTATTGTTGTTCAGAGAAGGTTTTAAAAGTGACCAGAAGGATCTGGAACGGATGTTCAAGTTTAATATTTAAGATTATTAACTGCATTATTATTAACTGCTACTTATATGTTTATGATAAATTGATTATCAATTCTAATATATTTAAAAATCCATAATTTTAGCATTGTTCCTCTATATATATTACATAATAGTATAAAAGCGAGTTTTATTGTAAATATTTTCTCAATATTTTTTCCCAAAATACTGACGAAGACCATTGAAGAAAATCATAAATGGTTCCGAATATCTATGGTACTTAGAATTCCATCTAGTGAGATATTTTAAATCTTTTCATTTTGGGTCGGTTATGTTTTTTTTTTCAATTTGAACGAGAATGTAAATTAACTAGACGGGATTTCCACTCTTCCTTAATTGTACAATTTGTCGCCTTTGTGAATACTTAGCCACAGAAATAATCACCGACAATGCCAACAATATTGAAATTTCTTCGGGGGCTGTATTTGCCAAATGTGATATCTTAACACGTCGTAGGAATGTTAGAACTTCATAACCCATAATTTCTAAAGATGCGATGCTCAGATGCCCACATTTTTCTTATTCAGTTTATTCTACTGTATTTTGTGCCACCCTGGTTGAGTCTCATCAAATGCTGGTTTGTTCATATAGTATTCCAGTATTCTCTTTCTAATTCCCATTTATTCTTTATTAAATCCCCATTTATTATGTTCATTTTACAGAGATTTATTTTTAAAATTAGCCCAAGATATATTATTGGAGAGGATTTTAATGTTAAACATACAGCACAATTAATAACACCTGAAAAAAAAACGAATTACTCACCAGAATAAATATTACTAAATATAAATCATTCTGTGAGTAAACACACTTACTGGCCAGAGCTTGTGCGAAGTATCATGTGATCACACCCCAGTATTGTTAGCACTAGGCGCGACTAACCTGAAAAAAACAAAGAAGCCTAATCCTACTGACAAATTTACTAACTGGGACCCGTTTAGACTTATAATATAAGAACGTATAACGTATTCCAACCGAGTGATATAGAATCTACAATAGATACAAATCCTATTTATCAGGCCGATGTAGCTGTAAATCAGATTTCCCCAATGGAAGTTGCCACAGAAATTGATATTAACATCAATCCTAAAAAGGCTCAGGAATTGATGATATTTCACCTGGTTATTCAAGGAGCTTCCACGAAAAGCAATAATTATGTTGACATATATATTCAATGCCTGTTTGAGACTTAAGCATGTTTCGGAAATATTTAATGTTGCTAGAATAAATTTGCTTAAAGAACCTGATAAACCGGCAGACCAAGTTAGATCTTACAGGTCTGTTTCGCTGCTACCTGCGATATCAATATTATTTGAGAAAATGCTGTTAAAACGCATTAAATCATTTATAGAAATACCAGATTTCCAATTTGAAGTTTGAAATCACCGAGTAACAGCGGTTGTTAAAAAGTCATTCGAAGAAAAGACATACTGCCCTGCAATATTCATGGACGCCTCACAAGCTTTTGACAGGGTATGGCGTTTGAGATTAATATACAAAATAAGCAGATTGTTGCCGCCCAATTAGTGTCGACTCCTGGAATCATATCATTTCGAAAGAAAATTTAGAGTTACATGAACGAGCAATCTCTACACTCAACCCTATTTCGGCTGGAGTTCCACATATCCCTACAACAGAAGAAACAATACTTGGAATATTTGCCAACGACACAGTTTTCATGGTAAAAGATGTATATCTGTCTAAGGCTGGAGATAACGTCCAAGTAACGGTCAACAAAATCTACAAATGGACTATAGACTGGAAATTATAGCTTAATAGCACCAAATCTGTCCATGTTAATTTTGCATTGCGGTAAAATGACAAAAACATAATTATATCACTTGACAGGTGCCTGTAATTTTAGTAATCTTAGTGTCATCTAGGTGTCATTTTATCAATCAGCTAAATACTTCGGAATACATCTCGGTGGTAGGTCAAACTTCATGTTAGACAAAAAGCAGAGCAAATTAGATTCAAAATCAAGCATTTGTATTGGTTAGTTGAAAAATACTCTCCACTTGATCTTAAATAAAAGAGATTGGTTTATCAGTCAATCATAAAACCTTGGATCCATGGTGTGCAAATATGGAGTTGACAAACGCTGTATATTAACAATTCGCCAAACATCAGTCTTACGAATAATTACCATAGAAAAAAATAATTACCAATGCTTATCTCTGCGTAACCAACGAAGAGCTACACGATGATTTCACGAAGTGCTCCAAGATTTCGCATTAAAACATGAAATACGGTTGCTAAATCATAGCAACGTGGAAGCTGTACAGCTAGTGGACAACACGCAGGAAATCTAAAAGATCGAAGCGAACCAAACCACAGGAACTTGTTTAGTTTGTATAACTGTATTAGTGTATAGGTGTATATTCCCCATAATTCATAATATATGGTAAGCCAATAATAATAATTTTATAGTTGCCTCTGTGAATATAAATTATAACTAAAATAAATATAACAATAAATTATAAACTAAGCAATAATGTAAGCCACCCGAATGTATTGTTTTCGTGGCGGCGATGATCAAACCATCAAAAGAAGATTATAAATTAAACTTATATCTTGGTGTTGACTTCCCTTAAACTGGTCCACAACAACGAACCATTTCTGAATTACTGAACCGCTCTGGCGTAATCTTGAAACGGAGATGCAGTTCCGTCAGACAGATGGATCAGGTGTCGTTCCCTACATATATATGAATAATTACAAATATCCCTCAATAACGACAACTTGGCGTTATTACCGACAGGCCTTTTGTCAGATCTGATATATTAATTGTTTTTACTAAATCCTTGTTCGGACGAAGAAACCTCTGCAAGTCTTGGACAATAGTTAATTTGTGAGTTGAAACTAAATATGTATTTAAATAAACTATCAAAAATAAAAATATTTAAATAAAATTAGACAACTCACGATATAATTCTGAACTATCCGTCAAACTGTCGATACAAGTGTGTAAACATAACTAACTAAAATTTACCCCGCTTAGCACCCTATCCCGTACCAGAGCCTTTTCAAAAATGTTCACACTTGGCTAATATAAACAAGTCTCATCTCTAGGAAGAAATATGACCACTCGCCGCGGGGAACGACCCAAAAGACTATAGTTCACGACATATCCCTAATACGAATTTAAATTTAATTTACCATAAAACTTTTTTGGTATAATACCTTAAAAGTGGCCACGTAATTTCCCTGCACAATATGCGTATCCGAAGGAACGTTATTTGGAAGCAATTATTATGATTTTCAATATTGGCCGAGAAATGGTTGAGTCATATCCCATCCCAGAAAGAAATAAGCGTAATGGATCTGGTAGAAACAATTCTTGCATTTTTATCTTTCCTTCGGCACCACATTATCTAGACTTAGCCTTACAGTATTGACAAACGATTATAATTTCCCTAATTGTAACTGATTTGTTGCCACCATAATGTATGTTCAGATGATAGTGGAATGCTGCTCATTTCTGGATTACAATAATTTGCCACAATTTCATTATATGGTGCTCGCCGTTGTTGTTTTGATGTGCACAAATTCATTGCATTCTACTAAAAATAAAAGTCAAGAAAATCCTCGTACCCTAAATTTGCGGCTAAATAATAACAAATGTGAAATATATTATTATTTTAGTTACAATCACACGGTGGTCGTTATCGACGAATCTATTGTAGGCAAATTTAGATTATTTGCCTTAATACATTTTAGTTCAATTTATTCATTTATGTTCTTTTTGCTGTTAGTTGCACAAAACCTATCCTTTTACTGTGAAATATGATAAGGTCGAAGGGAAGATTTGTCGTTGAAGATTGAACATTGTCGAGAATAATGTTGAAAATCGAAGCGCCCTAAAAGTTTAAATGTTAGAAAGCGGAAAATGGAGAAAAGGAGACTCAGACATTTGATACAAATCTGACTACTATGCAAAACTAGTTTTTTTGTTTTATATTATGATATTTTAGTATTTGCAAAATCTAATTAACAAAAAAATTATTTGGTATGTTTATGAATTAGGTTGCAACGAATTGCAGACTTGATGAACGGCAAAATTTCAATTTGCAACTGGCGGCAAATGTATAGATACTCTTATTATTTAACTCTCTATTTAAATATACGTACTGTATACTATTTTCTCTATATTTAAATACTAATTTAACAAATCGGCAACGTATCAGTCGGCCTAACGTCATTTTGCCCTCGAATGATAGATCATAAATGGTGTTATTATCTAATAGTCGCGTCTTTTTCTATATGTCTTGTTTACCAGAGTTGTGGTTAGAAGTTATTTTTAGGTTAATTTTTTATTTACATTTTGTTGAGGTAATATAATTATTTCGTAGAGAAAATTAGCGACAGGTAATGCGAAAATAAGTGTATAAGGTACGAATTATTAGTAAAATATTATCATTTTAGAACACTAATTTTGTAGATGGCTATGGAACAAAGGGTATTTTTTATGTTAAATAATTTGGAAGCAGAACTTATTTGAAGGTTATAGTAAAGGTATGATTGAAATATGGTCATGTTTATATACGTGTTTTGCTTATTTGTTATTATACTTATTATCTTTTTAATTTTACAGATATTTCAAAAGATGAAAAAAGCTGAAAGTTTAAATGAAATGTCAGAATTTTCAGATAGTGTAAATATAAGGTGTACTTAATAGAAAGTGGTTGAAATAAGTTGATAATAGAGAATTTGAAGCTTTGTGATTTGTTATTTCTTTTGGTTTAGATAATTCCTCGGAGCAGATAAATAATGCCAAAATATTATATTATTTTAACAAATTTTATTGCAATAAATGTAATAAAATAAAGAAAATATAATTTAAGAAATACACATTTAGAGATAACATACAAACCGTCTAAATAAAATATTAAAATAAAGATTTGAATCAAAATAACTTATGTTACATTTTCCTTTCGAATTGCTTTTTGTTAAAATCTCTTAAGCATAGATAGTTTCCAACACCAAATCGTTATACATAACAGAACTAAATTCAAAGTTCTGCGTCAACTAGCCAATCATATACTAGATTTTCACTTGCCTATAGTATGGAAAAAAAACAAGAAAATCAATAAAATTTACAGAAAAAATCTATGATCAAATTCAATTATTTTCAAGTACTGTAAAAAATGTTTTAATTGAATTTCAAATATTTTTCTATTCAGCTATTTCAAAGATATATCTCTTACTTTTAGTTTATTATCATATATTAATTATTTATGACAGCAATTATATTTTCTATAAATGGTTATGACTTCCAAAATATGTTGACATATAATTATAAAAAATACTTAATCATAAAAGTATAAATTAAAGTATGCGTTGATAATGACAATAATATAACATTTTGGCAAGAACCAGAATAAATAAATAAGTAAAGATTACTGTAATAAAACCCAATCCAATGCAGGTTATGTGTTTAAATTTATTTATGTGTTTTATTTTATACGTTTATCTACATTTACCGTAACCAAATACTTTTTCATTAACGTTTGCATGCATCTTAACTATACTCTGTGATCTCATATAAAATAAAAATAGTATGGAAGATTCAGATTCTGATCAAGAAGTTTATCCAGTACAGGTATGAAAAGTATTAACTTTTTATACTTAGAACATGATTATTTTGTACATAAAACTTTTATGTACAGTTTCAGACTATAAGGGAATTATTCTCTTATCGTGATCCTCTTTCGCAAAGTGAAATTTTAAGAGCTACGGCTGAAAATAATATAGACAGGCTAAAACAATTAATTTCTCAGGGTAAATCTGTAAATATAAGTGACAACTTAGGAAATACTGCTTTACACACAGCTGTGTTAAAAAAATTGTAAGGATTTAATTTTTTTTGTACAAGACATTGGAAACCAATGCAGGGCTTTGGTGTAATCCAATACTTGCATTGATTTTCATAAAATACGTTATTGAAATAAGATATCTTATTTTTTAAGGCCAGATATAGCTGATTATTTATTAACTCTTGAGGAAATAATAATAGATAAACAGAATTTTCAAGGAAGCACTCCATTATGGTATGCAGCTAAAGCAGGACATACTTATTTAACAAAGAGGCTTATTGAAAGAGGAGCTGATGTAAATCTTGCTACCTTAGAATTGGTTACACCATTACATACTTCAGTTAGACATCCCGAAGTAGTTAAATTGTTAATTGAAAATGGTGCAAATATTAATGCTTTAGATTATACTGAGGAAACACCATTACATGATGCAATCAGTGGAGGTTTTTTTGAAACTACGTGCATGTTGCTGTATTATAATGCTGATGCCAATATACCTGCTGAAAATGGATTGACACCTTTTATGCGTGCCATTATTAAAGACGATTTATTGATACAAGAGCTCTTATTGGAATATGTTACTGATTTTAATGGTGTTACAGATGAAGGAATGACTGTTTTAAAACTAGCCTTAACTCATAATTGTCCATATGTAGAAGAAATTATTAGAAGAGGAATAGATGTTCATCATCAGCCTGGCTTCTACAGTGTCTACATAACTTGCCTGAGAATGCCCAATCTGGATAAATTTGAAACAGTCTGGAAATATTACACCTATCAAGATAATGATGTAATGGATTTTTTTGCATTGATGTTACTCCATCTTGATGATAACTATTATATTTATCACTATGTACGAATAATCATTGAAAGTGAAAATGTTGAAGCATTTTTCAAAATACTTCGTTTAGAACCTTTTCTTAATTTTTCCAGAAACATATTATCATTGTTTCCTGATGTTCTGTTGTTAGTTCCAAAAATTGTATGTCTTTATTTAACCTATGGGTATAAATTAACTGGCAAAGCTATTGGTTTAATTTATAAAATATTTGGTCGTAAGGACTTGTTGGATATATGTCTTCATATGGATATTGATATGAAAGAACACGACGATACCTTTGGCGTGGCAAGAGCACTCTATGATACTTCACTGAGCATTGAACAAATAAAACTCAAGTTCGCTGAAAACTTTGAACTCGCCACTCCCGATTCGCTCCTACAAATATTACCTTATTTTAAAATCAGTAAAAAGCGCATATTTTATAACCATTTGCATACTATGCAAAGGGAATTCGAGTTCGTGTGTGATTTGCCGTCCCTGCTTGAACTGGCTAGAAATAAAACCAGGGACTATCTCATAGCAAAGTACAAATTATACTCCGCAAAGGAATACTACTTCTTCCTTAAGGACCTTGAGATGCCAGAAGCCTATAAAGATATATTAACATTTCACATGCCAATATACAAACTCTGAATTTATTTTTTTATATTGTAATAAAAATGTTTTGTAAACATACTGTTGTTTTATTTCTAAATAATTGAACATAGTATAATTAAAATTTATTTAATTTTGATTGACTGATATAATTTCCGACAATTTCATGGTTTTAACTAACTCAACTTAACTAAACTTTATAATTTGTGTATGCGCACAATAAGCCAAAAAAATGTCAAGTTTTTGCATAGATTAAATGAGAATGCTGGATACTGAAAATAGTAATTACTATGTACATTTCGGCGGTTCTTTTTTAATTCCTGATGGCAGATGAAGGTGTAAGAACACTTTCCTGTATAAATTGTAAGTGATGGAAAGATGGTGATTGTTGCATGGAGCGGTAAATTATATATGTGTTTATATTTTTCAGCGGTAGTATAAGCGAGACGGAGACATACATATTCCTTCACGTAATAACTTTAAAAACGAAAAGGAAAACATTTATTGCCGAATACTATTAGCGTACAATTAATAATTTCCT
Organism: Rhynchophorus ferrugineus; assembly: GCF_030347505.1. Taxonomy (NCBI): domain Eukaryota; kingdom Metazoa; phylum Arthropoda; class Insecta; order Coleoptera; family Curculionidae; genus Rhynchophorus; species Rhynchophorus ferrugineus. The sequence continues at coordinate 51,486,253 of NW_027472581.1, read as the reverse complement.
TTTAATCGAAGTTTAATTACTTTTATATTTGAATGTTCTGTGGATCTGTAAAAAGAAATGGAAATTTTCTATGGAATGGAATAATACCCCACAAATGCTTTATAGATATTATACGATTCCTGGTCAAGGCGCCGGTCGTTGTATCCAAATAGTATACATCTCAGCATTCCCATCGCCCGGTCCCGGTACCATTCGCCCGCCTTGATTAGCGAATGAGTAATCAGGTGCCCTTTACGTAATTCCTCCACAATGCCGTTTTATATTTTCTTACATTCAGCCATTCTGAAGTCGGTTCTGTACTCAGAACTGTAAAAGCATAACATATATCAGTTTTCGACTTAACTACGTATATGTCGTCAAGACAAATAAACAAAACTGCATAAAACAAATGCTCAAAAGTCAACCATTGGAAACTGTTTCAAAATTCCAATCAATTTCAAGACAACTGCTAATACCATACTGCCGAAACCTAATAAAAATCCATATCATAATTATCTCATCAAACACAATTAACATTAATTTAAAATTCAGTCATTTTCAACATTTCCGCACAAGAGCTGATACCCATCTGGTCTTCCAGGTCCCATACATTTATCAGTCTTCATATACCATTCATAATCTTTGCTTCTTGAATGTCGCTAATCTCGCTGAACAAACACAAGCTTCACAAATTATCATCTCCAAATTCACCTCTTCATGAAGATCATTCATAACTTTGATCTATACTAGTCTGTATCAATTTCACATATTTTGAAATTCATCAAAATGTAATATTTGCTTTCTTAAATATGACGGACATGTAAATATAAACGTCGATCAAAATAAAATCGATCGTCATAAACTTGGAATAGCATCGTAATCGTAACCGTATAACTCTGTCTGTATGAATAAACTTCAATAGATTTTGAATAATCAAATATCTAATATCACCAAATACAAATACTGCATATAAAACTAACATTGACTTTTACATTTCAAAACGATCAACTAATTGTTCTCTTTCTCAAAGTCATCTCGAATCATTGTTCATCAATTTGGTTAACGTTTACAAACTATTCAAATAATTGTCCATTAATTTTCAAAAATATCTCGACCATATCAAAGTTCTAAACATTTGTTTCACTGTTCGGTTTATTCACAATTCCAATTGCATCGATTTACGTAATAATGTTCTTATACGATCATCGTTAACAACACATGATTGACATCATCACCAACGTCAACTAACTCATACACTGCAATTAATGTCATAAAATTTCGAATAATATTTACTAAGTCTCCCCATCTCATGTCTTCACTAAGTCTCGCAATCTCGTGAATAGGTCAGAGCTGTCCTGCACCTCCTATTCTTCAATATTCGACAATTGTATTCAAACCATTTAAATCTATTCTTCCTCCTATTCTTCATATTGTACTGTATGATCTCGATTCATTCAAAATATCACTTCACAGTACTCAAGTGCTTGTTAACTCTTTATTCGACAAATGTATTCAAACCATTTCAATCTATTCTTAGTACATTAATCGTAAAAATTCAATCAAATTTTTCAGCGAAAACACTTGCTGATCTTCAACATCCAATTATCTTTACGAAAACTCTCAAACACTAGACGAAGTCATGGCAAATCAGCTAAATCATACAAAACACGCCGTTCTGCATGAGTTTAAACAGTTCATCTCTATAGTCGTTGAACCACCAAACAAGTTTTTACATAATGAATGATATTGTTCTTAAAAAGTCACAGTAATGGTCGTGTGGAATAAAATCTGTTTTCTGAAAATCTGACAAATATTCGTACACAAGTATTTAATCAAATTCCGAAGTTATCAGGTACAGTATATATTTTATTTAGTTTTTACTCCAACAAATCCAGGTCAGAAGCAATGCATTTGTTGTTTCTTTAAGCAAGCTAGCATTGTTCCTTAACGGCTTCATTCAAAGATATAAAATCCACGACATTATAAGTCATCAGTTTTCTATTCGGCAAGTAACACGGCGATCACATATACAAATTCATAGGACAGCAGTTTATCAGTTATTCCAATATATATTATTTTTTGGTCACGACTAATCGGTATATCTTCTATAAACAATCGGTCCGTTTGTAATTAGGCTGGTTTTCATTTTCGTAGCGTCAGATTAATCTTGGTCCACAGCGTACGCCTATATCTCGGAACACACAAAGAAGTTTTTCGCAGCGACACTTTTCTTCACCGTAAATATTTCCAATGTTTATTTCAACCTTATCGTCTTCTCGAATTGCTAAACAGTCAAACCATGTCCGTTTTATTTTCTAGCATCATAATTCGTTCTTTATTTTTCAATAACATCACATTTTACAGATTTTTAAAAGTCTTAATCCATGACAGGTCGTTACCATACACTACGACAATGTTATATATTACGCTAGGTTGACCAGTTTACAATCCAATCAGGACCAACACTGTTCCTCATAAAACTTCGTACAGGAAAGAAATTAATAGTTCGCTTAATAAATATTTCTCCAGATTTTCAAACACATGGTCGAATAATAACACGTAAACTTTGATTGTCTATAAAATAATATGTCTTTCATTTAATCCAATTCGCATAATGTACGGATTCACTGTATTTACTGCAGAATCCACGCAATCGTAACAATTTCTTCAACACTACCGCCGTTAATAATTCACTTCGCTTCTCTACATAAACATTTACTGTGTCTTTCATCAAAGCGTTTGTAGGGTCACTTCAATCTTGGTATGAAAGGAAATATTGTACGAAGTACCGAACTTCTGCTTATCGTCTTCTTTCAGCTTAATAACTTGCAAAAATTCTCAAAGTTCTCGGTAAACAGTTTAAAGTACTCTTTATACACGTTCAACTTATTGATCTTCATCAAACAAAACTGTTTCGTGCACTTGTCAAGAATTCGTCCCATTACTTGTCAGCTAAACAACTTCTCAAAATTGTCTTTTCGTCATATGCCAATTCGATCTTCTTGGCATTCACAATTTAACAAACAATCGATCTTCTTTAATATAATTTTCCCTTAGATTAGCACGTAGATCAACCGCGATGTAACAAATTTCAGTCTCAATACATGTTTCTCTTGAAACAATGATCACAAACTCAAAAAACAGAAATTCAACAAAGAGAAAGTATCGATCTTTCTGTGGCTTTTCGTAAAACATGAAACTGGTGGGTCAGCAGAGGGTTAGAATCAACAGATATCTTAACATATATCTTTAGAAACTCAATCCGGATAGTCATAAATTAAACGAACAAGAATATCACATGTTGTTCCATTATATAATTTTCATTCTTCTTAATTCTTTCTTTCTTGAACCCCAATAATCAACATCATCACGTCTCGGCTCAAATAACAAGCAATCCCGGCTGTTATTCTCCACGACCCAACGTCTGGTGATGTTCGAGCAGGCATTATGGGTACTAAGATTTTCCATGATTCAACTTGTGCAACAACTAGACAGTATCGGTCTCAATCATTGCCCTCCAAGTCTTCATATGCAAAATCTCAGTAACAAAAGTCACACGTCTCGGCTCAAATAACTAGCAGACAGTATCGGTCTTGGTTGTTATTTTTCCTAGCCTAAACGCTTTCCGACCTTTGCCAACATCACCAGGACCTCAGGACATCAACATCATCAAACTTCGTGATAATCAAATTTTTAATTTCGTTCACTAATGCGTTCACGTCTACTATAACATCTTTCGTTTTGATGTTTCAGTTCATCTCCGTCACCTTACTGCATCTACGTCATCACGTTACTTTCATTCACCTTTCTAAATTCTCCTTCGGACTTCTGCATCAATTTTCACTTGCTTCTGTAACTTCAATACTCGTCATTTGAATACATAACAAATTTTACTTTCTGTCCTCATCGTAACGTCGCTTCTGTTTCAGTAATATGTAAAGACGTAAGAATATTCACAATTTTTTCATTATATTGTTGATTTTAACTATTATATCGTCGAACCCAAACATTTTTTTATTATTTAATTAATATATTGTTACTAGTCGTTTCCGTCTAACCTACAATTTGTCTTTATAATAACTTAAATCTAGATATTTAACTAGGAAGACCCATCGGCCCTATCTCAGTCTCTGGTGAAATGATGTTTATACATGTCACTGCTGAATTTTTTAATATATACACCTCACTACACAACACTACACAAGATCAGATGATTTGATTCTTTTGAGTCTGTGTCCTGTTCTGGTGGTATACAATAGTTGCAATATTTCAATATTCGTATGAGAATGGACTCTTTCCTCATGCCCCCTTGCACTTCTCTTGCTTTCTTGACTGACTGTGGGTATCTGAAGGTCTCAATGTAGGTAATCAGTCCTATAGTATTTGGGTGCACCCACAATGCCTCTCAGGAGTTTGTTCTGAAAAATTTGTATTTGATTTATATTACTCTTTGCAATAGATCTATCCCTACAATTGAACTCCGTATGTCCATATAGTATTTGCTTATTGTTAGAACTGATTTGGTGAAGGTGTTTGGGCAATTAAAACACTGGATTCAACTGAGTCACTCTCTATTTATTTCGACAAACAACTCGGTCAAAGCCCCAACACAGAATGAATCAAGATGGCGGGATCTTCATCCTGTCCGGGTAGCATTAGTACGAGCATGCGCCGTAGTGTTTATTATAGTTTACAGGAAACTACTTTAATATCGACTATGCAACCAAATATATATGATGACGTCAGATGTAGGCGCACCCACCCAATTATTTATATATCCAACATTCCGTCATCCTGACTTCGCAGCGTCCTCGCAAGACTTCACTCCGGCTGCTCTTGGAACATTGTAGTTGGTGGTTTTGGTCTTTCTATAATTGAAAAATAGTCTTTACTACATGATCTATTAAAATGTCTTACCTTGATGATTTCTTCCTTCATTGTTTCATTTTATACCTTCCATGCAGTTTGTCTTATAACTTCTGTGAAGTCAATTTTATACTTTTTGGCTGAACTGTAGGCAATGCCTTCGGTGAGGTTCAACTGCTAGACTCAATTTTAACTTCTCTGTATGGCCTGGTGCATTATATGCTTCTTATTCTGTGAGTTTTCTTACGAACCTTATAATTAATATATTGTCAGAACAACTCCCAAGTATTTAACTCTACATCCTCCTACGATTATTTTATACTTTTTGCATTTGATATTTAGAATTTTCCATCCAACAATAGTCTAAATTATTTACTTAAAATAATTACTTTGCCAATTTTCACATTGTTTAATAGCTTTGCACCTTTATATTCTCAAGTTCTACTCCGATCTCCAAAACTATATTTCTTGTTTTTTGTTTTCCAACTAAATATTATTTTAATTACATTTACTGCAATATTTTATAACATTTTGAAACTTTATAACCAATAAAACTATCCAACAACTACAATATTATCCTTTTCAATGTACACCTCAACTGAACAATCAAACTCATGTTTGCTGTATAAATATTATTTACTTTACCCAACTAGAAATTATTTAACCCTATTGCCTTTTTGCAAACCTTTGTTGTATTTTACTTTCACACTATTCTTGTTCATGTATTTCATTACTCGATTTCGATTTTGATCATTTATTACCTTTTAACTAAATTGTATCTATTTACTAGCCTGATTTCATATGACTATTGATCTTCATCGCTATGTTCTTAATAGATTTATTTTATATTCCATGTATTCATTAAAACATATACATTCTTGTATTTGCGTTTAAAAATTAATTTATTCTCTGATTAGTTGCTCTCTTATAACAAAATTTTATTAACTTCTTGTTATGTTCCCTGCATTTCGATCATAAATGTTACAGAATTATATTGAATGTATGAATATACTACAATTTTTAAATTTATAAATCCAAAATTTTAATGTGTGTCCCTAGTGTAAGCGTTTACCTATGATTATATCCATGTCTAGAGAATTATTGACGAAAGTAGGTGATTTCTCGTACAGAAAGTTAATTCAGGTTAATATCATGCATCAGATCTTTCAAAGGTACAACCTCTAAATTGATAATAATCTCAAGCCATATCTAAATACAGAATTCATGCAACTACAATTGGCACATTCATTAGATTTAAGAAGGTTGTTCTGCTATCTTTTTTATGTTAATTATATAATATTAACCAAAATTAAAAGGATTTGGATTAGTTTACATTAGATAAATTCAAGTTATAAAACTTTTTGTTTTATTTAATTCTCACTTATTTAACTTATTTAATTAATTTATAGATAATTTGACAAATAAAATGTGAGTATATTCCTTTAAAGAAAATATTTTATTTTAATCATTTGCTATTTATATATTTGTAACAAAATATAAACTATACAATTGCTGTATTTTCAATGTCAATAGTTCTATTCAAGATTATTATTAATTTAGACTATCATTTTGATTTTATTCCCAAAGTATTTTAAATTTTCTGAACTAAACTATCCATTTGAAGCCTTTATTTGTATTCATTTATTCAAACTATTCACACATTGATATGATCTGTTGTCAACCCTAACTTTGAATTAAAATTAATTAACTTCATAATTTTGTCGAGAATGTTATTACAGCAGTACACTTTATAACATTTCTTTCGTCCGAGGGTTAAAAATCTGTTGTTTGAACGTTTATTTTAAAATTCTCAGAAAGTATTATACTAATTAAAATTCTATTGATATTACCCAAAAATACATAGTGTTTATAGGAAATATTATCATTGCTACAATTGAGCATCTATTAATTAAATTTAAACCGAATGAAATTTACATTTAACTTGAAATATAGCAACATTATTATTTAACATAATTTATCCTATAACTTTATAATCTAATTTTGCTGAAATTATTTAGCAACTAATCAGATTGCCCTATTAATTATATATTTTAATGAATTATGTTTGTTTTTAAATTGAATGGTCATAATTCGTATGTTTGTTGATTGCAAATTATTTAAATCTTGTTTGAAATTAATAAAGTCTATTCTTTCTAATTTTTACATGGAATTTGAAATAGTAATCTTGGATGTTAAAAGTATCTCGATTCCTAATTTTTGCGTTATTGTATACTAATTTTGGCTGATTTAATAACAATGGTTAATTTACCCCTATGTGCATCTTACAAAGTTTACTGTGGAATAATTTGCTATTTTCTTCCAATAGGTCTGCTTCTGTGTGAATGCTGTTAGTTCCTTCTTTTCTTGTGTCTATGTAACTTTTGCATAACAGCCGATGTGTTATTTTGTAATCTCTACCTGGTTTTCTATAATAATGTACTCCAAACAAAATACTAATTAGCTTTAATCCAAACTCATGTGGATTTACTACTTATACTACCAAACCCATGTTTTCTAGTATTCTCCCACCTTACTAATTTTGTGTACATTAATAGGATGTCTATCTTACTTCCATCAATTTTGTGTACTGGTAATACTTAATGCTTGTGCTTGCTACTGATTTGCTTCTAAAACCTGGCCATTATTGACGTCTTTTACTGACTACATGATTGACTTTGTAACTACTTGATTTTGTTTCTGAACAGCCTGTTTGTTTATGTCCACATTGTGTTGGTCCGTTTGTTGAATTTTTGCTTATTGATAGCCTGTGTGTTGACATTCGCCATATTGGCAACATGTGTAATTCTAGAGGTTTTATTTACTATTTTTGTTACTGTTTGATTACTACTTGATATTCTATGATTACTACTTTTATTGTACTTGGCTGTTTGATGTCATCCACCATATTGGCAGCATGTGTATTTATTGAGGTTTTCTTTACTAATTTTGATACTGCTTAATTACTACTTTCATCACTACTTTGTTATAAACCTTATTGGCTGTATATTTGCTTATTGCTGAAATTTTGTCAATAGTTCTTCCTCTTGATGGCTCGTTTGTTGACAACCACCTTGCTAGCGGCTCGTCTATTATTCTTCATAATCTTGATAGCTGGTGTTGACCTTTACCTTATTACCACCTGGTTGTTAACAAACATTTTGGTGAACCCCTTTTAGACGCTTATTTGTCAACATGGCAACATGTTTGTGGCCAGTCGTCTAGTTGGCGACAGCTACTGGTTTCCCCCTAATGATAGCAGTCTGATTGCAAACGCCCATTAGGTTGGCATGGCTGTTGCTGCTGTTCTCGATGTTAGTGGTCTAATTGCAGACAACTATATTGTCGGCCTGGAAGCTAATACTCACTCTAATAATACCCTGATTTCAAATGTCTATCTGATTGCCGTGCGTGCTGTTGGCCCCGTGTTGGCAGCCTGACTGCAGACATTCATCTAGTTCGCTTGGTTGTGCGTGTTCGCGTTGGAGTGTCTGCTTGGCGGTTCTGTAGATGTTCGTCTTGTCAACCTAGGTGTTAATACTCACTGTAATTGTGGCCTGGTAGTAGACTGTAGACCTCAATCTGATTGCTCTAACTGCTGCTTTCGGCCATGGTGAAGGCCTGATGGGCGCACAAACTTCTTGTTTGTCGGACTGCATGCATCCCCTGTGATGGAGGACTGGCGGCGGACATTCATGTGAATGTCGTGACTGCTCTTGTCGTCCGTAATGGAGACCTGAACGAAGACGTTCAATGTCTCTCGTGGTGACCACCGGTTGGTTGCCCCATTTTTCTAGCAGCCCGGTTGTAGACGTTCATAGGAACGTCGCTTGCGATGGCCACCGGTTGGTTGGCCGTTCTTGTGCTGGCAGTCCGGTTGTAGACGTTTATAGAAACGTCGCTAGTGATGGCCACCGGTTGGCTGGCCCTTCTTGCGCTAGCAGTCTGGTTGTAGACGTTCATAGAAACGACTCTGATGATGGTGTTTGGTCAGTACGCTTCATATTGGCGGCTTATTTGCTGTCGCTTGCATTGGTGACTCTAGTTTGTTGTTCATCTCGTTGGCTTTCTCGCCGTGTCACCGTGCCTGGTGATTCTATAGTGGTCTCTTAGATGGGCAGCTCGTCTGCGGTGGCTCCACAAGGTTGGTGGCTTGTACGTGTGGCCCCCTTGGTTGGCTGCACGTCTGCTGCATGGCCCCTGTTTAATGGACTGCCCGTTGTGGCCCTTAGGTAGGTGGGACGCTCGTTGTGGCCCCCTCAGTTTGACGGCCAGCTCGTTGTGGACCCCCCAGGTTGGTGGGCACCTCGTTGTGGGCCCCCGGGTTGGTGGACAGTTCATTGTGGACCTTCTAGGTTGAAGGAATGCTCGTTGTGGACCTTCTCGGTACGAGAAACTCTCGTTGTGGACCCCAGGTTGGTGGGTGGCTCGTTGTGGACCCCCCCAGGTTGATGGGCAGCTCATTGTGGCTTCTAGGTTGAAGGAACGCTCGTTATCGCCTCCAGGTTGGTGGGACGGTACCCTTCAAATAAGCGGCTCGCTGTTGCGGCCGCTATGTTGGCGAGGCTCATATCGTGGAATACCCAGGTTGGCGGATCGTTTATCATGGCTCTCCAGATTGACGTCGATCTTGTTTACATACCTGATACTAAGTCTGCGAACTCGTGGTGAACTTCCAGTAGCACAACTCTCGTTGGTGTACCTCGTACTGTCTCTCATGATGCAGGCCTAGTTGGCGCCCGTCCTGTTGATGTACTCCTTCCGGTCTCTCATCGTGCAGGACTGCTAGGTGGCGTCAATCTTGTTGATATACCTGGTGTTGTCTTTCACTATAGCGAACTTGTGTAATTCACCATGTCTGTGGCCTGCTAGTTGCGCGTTATTGTACCACAGGTTATTGCTCTCTATGTAGACAGCTAATTCGCTGTTTCACATCATGCCGATTTGCTGGTGTACCTCATTGTCATGTCTATCGATTTGCATCAGAGCCCTTGTGGAAAAAAAACAGCTGAATCAGAAAAAATATAATTTTCAAATTTATCTACTTCCTGTAATAAATAGAAAGTACATCTGCTGCATTTGAAAACGTTGTTGCTTGTAAAAAAAATAAATAAAAAAAATTATTTTACCAGATCCGGTCCTGTGCCATTGTGCTCAGGGGTGGACAATCAATTTGCGTCGCCTATTACCTAGAACTAATTCGCCACGCCGATTTTTTAGTCAACATTTCTTTTTCAGAATTTAAGGAAAGTTCCATTTTCATGCTGCAGTATAATTAAAATGTTTTAAATTCATACCTGCATCCTTTGTTTACGTTTCATCCATTTCGGCGCCATTTTGTGGCTTGGATAGGCGCCGATGTTTGTTTACATTATGTTATTTTCGTGTTTATGGCTAATTACTAATTAATAATCAAACTGACCTTGTGGCGATTAATCTAAAACAATAGTGTTTTAATAATATTCCTTTGTATTACCTTGTTCCCCTCATGGATTCTAGTTTGCGTCGTTTACACACTAAACACTACTTTAAACAATCACTATAAATCACTGTGCACGCATTGTTCTTCCCATATATCCCACTTCTGATTTATTAGAACCGATTTTGTAGTATCGATTTGGTGAAGGTGTTGGGGCAATTAAAACACTGGATTCAATTGAGTCACTCTCTATTTATTTTGACAAACAACTCGGTCAAAACTCCTTTAATATCGACTATGCTACCATATATACATGATGACGTCAGATGTAGGTACACCCACCCAATTATTTATACATCCAACATTATATAATAGCAATTTATTATGTACTGTTAATTGTTATTTCCTTCCAATTAGCCAGTACATTTTCCTATATTTCAATTCCAGTTCTTTTCTTTTCTTCTTTATATGTTCCTTCCAGCGAAGTTTTGCATCGATATTCATTCCAAGATATTTAGCATTCTTGCTATATGGAATGATAGTGTTATTTAATGTTATTGGTGCTTGTACGGTCTGTTTATAGGTGAACTGCACATGTACAGATTTACTTTCATTAATTCTTATTTTGCAAGCTTGTGTACAATTATTTATATTGTCACTTGCCTGTTGTAATTTTCGTGAAGCTTCTTCACTATTGTCTCCGACAGCTATAATCGCAGTATCATCAGCAAATGTAGCCATCGTAATATTTTCCAAGTGTAGAGTAGATAAAGCATTGGTCCCAGTACACTTCCTGGTGATATACCTGCTTTAGCTTCTTTTATTGTATAGTAAGCTTCTTGTTTGACTTTAAATATTCTAATATTACTGGCAGCAGTGATATAGGTCCATAGGCTCTTATTTCGTTTGGTGACTTCCCAGGTTTTGGGATCATTATAATTTCAGTCATCTTCCAAATGTCTGTGACATGTTTTAATCTAATGCTGTATTGATCAAGTTGGTGAGTTATATAATTCCCTTTCTTGGTAGTTTTTGCAGTAATTCTCCTGTTATTAAATCGTATCCTGGTGATTTCCTGGGGTTAATGTCAATTTTAATAACTTTGGTTACCTCTTTCGCCGTGACTAATTCAATCATCGAATTTTCAGCTTCTATGTCCGGAAAATTATGTTCAATATTAGTTTCGTTTGGTTTGAAAGTTTTTTCTAGATATTCAGCAAATGCTTTTGCCCTTTGGTGATTATCGCGTGTCCAATTCCCACATAGCGAACCCAAACATAATTCTGTAACTCTGGTTTCACTGCTCGCCAAATTCATTGTATTCGCCATATCTTCGTAAAGTCTTTGCGGTAAAGGCACTTCCATAATTGTCGATTATCAATTAGCACTGTCATAGTTATCTTTCTTTAATAGCTTCTTCTTTCAGGGCTCAATATATAATCGCACAACCATTCTGAGCGTATTTTGAGTATAATCCCACTTCTGATTTGCAAGAAATACTTTTATTTCTTGGTATATAAAATATAAATATTCAACAAGGCGTTATAATGGTCACTATCTTGATAATACACAAGGTATTACAACGGTGATTACAATAACATCGGATATCAATTACTTCAATAACATACTCTTCGAAAGACTCTTAGAAATTATATGATTTCCGGTCAAGGCGCCGGCCTTTGTATCCAAAAAGTATATATCTCAGCATTCCCATCGCCCGGTCCCGGTACCATTCGGCCGCCTCGATTAGCGAATGAGTAATCAGGTGCCCTTTACGTAATTCCTCCACAATGCCGTTCTATATTTTCTTACATTTAATATGTTAATTGCTATTTTTAAACAATATGCTGTAAGAAATATAGATAATACAATAGAACTTAAACAAAACCTAAAAACTAACGATTTACAATAACCGTAAATACAAATAAAAATTAAACATATATCTTATCATAGAGCTTTTTTAAATAAAGTAAATGCTTTATTATTGAACGGAAATATTTTTTAACAAAAATCGAGAGAGTATCGAAATATTATTGCCCTGAAAACAATCAAAAATATTTTACTATTTATCATACACAATTTTAATAATTTTTACCCTATTACATTAACAATCTTGTAAAATATCGTTCCAAAATGCTGCTATATAAATATACAATATATTTTTAGTTGCAAGCATACTACCACAAAAATCATAAAACTATATATATTACATATAAATCTATGTAAGCATAAATTGGGTATATTTTTGTCAAGGTCGCGGCTAGGACGACAGAGCCAGGACGTTAAAAATCAGTCGAATGAAACTAGTAGAACAAAAAATAGTAACTAAAAGTACACGACTGAAACAGTCGATAGTAAATAGTAATGAAATCAGTCGGACTGAAAACAGTCCACTGAAACAGTCACTGATAAAAAGTAGTAAAATTAGTCGAAACAAAAATAGCAACTGAAACAGTCGATAGTTCCCAACGCTAATTTTTACGCATGTATTTATTGGGCAATTTGAATGTACTCCTACAACATTTCAAACCATTTGGGGTTCTCAAACCCCAAATAAAGCGCCTTCACGGTCAATCCTCTCTTATAAATTGAGTTAAAATCAGCAAGGAAACCCTTTCAACTGGTAAATCAGCCCCCAATAAAACCCTGTCTTGAGTGGGTACCCGATAGTCACCGGATGTCTGTGTTTCTGTCGCCCGGCTTTTCTCTTTCAATTTTTGTACACACCCTTATAGAATCAATATCTTAAATTGCCGAACTTAGACTTTTACACGGTACGAACAAAAACATGTGTTTGCGGTATTTTTGAAGAACATCTACGAGCATAAGAAACATACGTTCAGTTTTAAAAGCTATCTGATAATTTTCTTTATCTTGAGAGGCTGAAAAGTTATTTTACCACAGAAATGCATTATAATTATCAACTATTACCTGCTAAAATTAGCGAGTTAGAACTCCTAAATATATTGATAGCTTAATAATTCAATATGAACACATTTATAAATCTATTAAAGCGTGAATTATGAATTTAACCTTAAACAAGCCGACTTCAAAATAACAACGGATTAAATGCATACACTTGATTAAAATTAGAATTAGAATAATACATTAAATAATAAGTAAATTAAAATTAAATAATACCTGTAAAAAGTGTGTCAGAAAAAATTTGAGTTTTTTTTTTTGATTATTTGTTTATGAAACATTTTCATGCAAAACTTCTGCATTATTTGCATTTAATGCTTATTGTTCATACCATTGAATTGTAGGTTGATATCAATTCTTTTGCAATTTATCGAACTGTTTTTGTTTCTAAGCTGGTATTGAACCCTAACTTTTTGTTATTATATTGAATTTATGACTCGAATATTTGAAGATTCTATAGCTTGAAACCGACATACTGTTTTTATTTTATTTTTTTATTACTAAGTCAGAAATCTGTAGCCATTTATCTGTCATTTTGCCATGGAATTTAAAATGAAGATATTCCAAAATAAATAGAAGATAAAGAAGATGATGCTACAGTAACTGGAAGAACCTTAATAAGATATATGTCATTGATAAAAATGACTAGCGTCGCCTCTGAACTTCAATGTAGACGTTACAATTGAAACACCTTAAATGATATTTAACATAATAGGCCGTTGTGTACACAATCAAAACTAAAAACGAAACATAAGTGACTAGTCACCGACTATTGACTGCTGACAAATTTGACAACCATAAAATTTCCTCCTATCCCTACTCTACTAACCATAGTTATAATATTTATAAGAGCATTCGTAAATTTATTTTTATTAGGATCTTGGGTCCGTCATACCACCAGCTTATAATTTATATCTTATCAAAACTTTCCAGGAAAATACCAGCATTAGAATTTTTTTAAAATTTTATATGGGTCAGTAGACCTATGTCATTATTGCAGCTAATACATTTTCAAAAAAAAATCACAAAGGAGTATTGAAAATTTAATTAGCTGTTGAGTAATTCGAACGCGTTTGAAATATCCATTCACATTCATGGACACATTCCTTGGTACCTACTCGTACAGTTCTCATCTCCTTTCTAATATCTCTTTTAATATGTACATGTTTATGGTACCGTCCTTATTGTCTTAATATATTGTTCACATTTGCTTTGCTGTAATTATTTAAAGAAGAGTTTTAATATGTGTTAAACCCGCTGGAGTATTTTCTTTTATTCTTCATTTCTTACCATATATATATACATATATATATATATATATATATATATATATATATATATATATATATATATATATATATATATATATATACATTTAGTATACAACTTTGCAATAAATGATATGTAATTAAACTTAATACAATTATTATTATTTTTATTTACAAAGCTGATTAGTCATAAAGATAAATAATTTGTTATTGCGATTTAAACTATTTCTAGAATGTTACCTACATGTTTGACATTTTCACTTATAAACTAATAAAAAAACAGACCAATTATTTTACCTATTTATATTTTATTAATTATAACCAAATATAGAATGATCAATACATGCATGTCTTCTTTTCATTTTTAATACTGGTAAAGGTAGATTAGCTTTACCTACAGTCAGGTGTTTTGCTGGTTCACAATTAGCTACCATGAGTGTATTGAGATGAATATCAATCTTTTGTTTCACTGGACAATTATGATGGGGTATCTCAAAAACATCTTCAAGTGACTGCTTTTTTCTATATACATTTTTATAATTAAATTTTTTATGAGTCTTAAACAAGCAAATCTTCGTATTTGTGATGTGTTTTTTAACTAAAACGTGTTGTCGTGGGATATTTTCATAAGCCTTTTTATATGAAACATTTTCTTGAGTTCTGTTAGATATATTTAGTGGCACCAATGAATTTCCATATATATCATAAAATTTCACATAAATATGTTCATTAATAAAACTCTTACATATAACACTATATATATTCTAAAAACAACAAAAATGGGTTAAAATGGCAATATGTAATAAAACTACTTACCAAAAGAATTTCACTTAAAATAGTTTGGTCATTTTTGAGATCTTCAGTAAGGAAATAATTAATATGTGGTAAAAATATTTCATATATAGCATCAATTCCCAAAAAGTAGATAATTGTTAACAGGGAAAGCTTTGTTTCTTGAAGAACAATTTTATTTTTAATCATATCCAACACAGTTTTTCTTAATGGAGATCGCAAACACATTAGTGATAATGTATAACACATTGGTCGTAAAACAATGTTATCAACGACAGATCCTAGTAACCTTTGCAAAATTATCCTAGACAGTAATTTTAACTGTTTTCCGCTAACATGTAAACTTGACAGTGGGCTATTTTCCAAAACCTGTAGCAATTCTAACGCTTTTAAAGACAAATCAGGATATGTTTCCTTCATCAATAAGAAATAACAGAAATTATAGAACCAATCTGTTACTGGACCAATATTAGAGTTAACACTTATATCCAGCAATGCTTGATGTCGTAAATCTTCATTATTTCCTACTATAATTTCACAAATTGTTTGAAAATAATGTGTAAATTGTTCAATATGCTCCTCCATATCATCTTCTGAGTCGCTACCATCAGGTAACCAAATTTGATCAATTATTATATCTCCCTCTTGTGTATAACTACATTCTTTCTCAACAATATCTAATAAACTAACTTTGAGATCCTAAAAGAAACTTATCTATCATTAAAATCAAAGTGCGATTTGGAAAAACTCACATCTAAAAAATACAAACTATTATCTGGAAAAGCTAGCCAATTTGGATTTGTTGGGGCGCCATATACTTTATCTATTTTAAGATTAGAAAACATTTCATCAATGTCTTCAGATGTTATTATCTCACGGCCTTGAATCTTGGCTTTAACAATTGCATTCTGAAAATATATAGGGATTATTCTTATACTGTAACATTACAGGTACCTTACATGTATAATATATCGCAATTTGTAATTTATATCTTCTGTTAATGTATTACAAATTTCTTTCGAAAGATCCTCATAGCTATTTTGTTCAGCAAATAGGCATATGGAATCTGGACCGATCCCCGCATAATCTTGGTAATCCTTAAATTTTATTTATAAAACAATGTAAAAACCATATTATAACATACTTTGGCTGGTGATCCTTTATCTTTTTCTGAATTTGATCCATCCTGTTGCTTTTGACTTGAGCAATGTGACTGGCTTTTGCTCTTTACCTTGTGTTGTTTTTTAATTTTTGCTCCACTAGAAGAACTTTTGGAAGTATTCATGATCACAGACTTACACCATAGAGAAATACTCTATGACTTACACTGTGTTCTCAAAAGTAGTTTTAGTAATATATTCAGAAAATATTGAGAATTCTGAAATTACATTATTATATATTGAGAATATTTAAAATTCCTCTTTGTTTTGTGAATACGTTAATGTAAACCAGCGTTGGGAACTATCGACTAAAAACAGTCGATAGTCCCAAAACAGTCAAAATATGAAAATACGATTTTCGAAACAGTCGATAGTAAATAGAAATAAAATCACTCGGATCGAAAATAGCGACTGAAAACAGTTACTAGTAAAAACAGTCTAACCAAAAATAGCGACTGAAATAGTCGATAGTAAAAAGTAGTTAATTACTGAACAGTCGATAGTCAATTTCAGTCGATTGTTCCCAACACTAATGTAAACATTGTTGACATACCCTTTAACTCTAATTATACATTATGTAGTTGTGATACATTGAGGTTAATATTTAAAAATCAATGTTTGTCTCTGAAATATCAAAAAATACGTATAAATAAAAAATTATAATAGTAGGATTTATATACTTTAGTATAGTATAGTAGGATTTTCTATAATTTATAATTACTAATATAAACCTATAGGTTATTTAACTAATGGCAACCATGTATTTGACGTGTAATTGACAGATATTGAAATTCTTGGAACGTTTTTGGTTAACGTTGGCTTAGCGTTATTACGAAAAATAATATTTATACACTTTAAAGATATTTTGTACCTATATTGAATTATAAGTTTTTGATGGCTTATTCTCAGCCCAATGCCCAAAGAGGTAAAATTATAGCATTAGTAGTGATAATATACAAATAAGATTAATTTAGTTAGATGTAAGTTATACATATTATAATTAATTTTAGAATTAGCAAACCGTAAGATATTAGAAGAACTGCAACTTAAGAAACAGTTATTGTTGAAACAAGGAGTTGCATCAACACTTAATTCTTCAGCACTACCAGTATTAGGTTCAGCAACTGTACAAAATAGTGATGTGCATTCTATGAACTCACATCAACAACGTATAGCCTTACATACTGCAAACACCCAGTCTATGGGATATTTTATTTCTCAAGATTCAATATTTGGAAATTTAATCTTGCCTGTTTTGCCACGTTTTGACACAAAGTAATGTTTCCATGTTTGAAACTAAAAAAACTAGAAGAAATACTTCAACAAGTTTCTGACTTTGAGAGACCTAAAATTAAGTTGGAACAATATGTTACTCCACCTCATTTAGCTTCTCATATGCTGTATACTATTCAAGTAGGTTTCTAATATTTATCTTGTAAAAATCAGTAAGAATTTATTTTAGTCCCATTATGGTGATATTAAAGGAAAACTTGTAGCAGACCTTGGATGTGGCTGTGGAGGACTAACTATAGGTACAGCACTTCTTGATGCTTCTTTAGTTGTAGGATTTGAATTAGATGCTGATGCACTAGATGTATTTCAAGAAAATGCATGTAATCATGATATTGAACATGTAGAATTAATTAACTGTGATGTCAGAAATATTCCTGAAAGGTTTGAATTGTCTCTTCATGATAAGTGTATGAATTTAATAAATTAATTTTTAGGTTCCATAAATTTTTTGATACTGTTCTGATGAATCCCCCATTTGGAACAAAAAGTAATGAAGGAATTGATAAGAAATTTTTGGATGTAGCCTTAAAATTATCAAATAATGCAGTATATTCTTTACATAAGACTAGCACAAGGTATAAACTTCATGTTACATTAATTTTTAGATCCAATTTTTTTTCCTTTTAGAAATCACATTTTGAAGTATGCCAAAAGTGTTAGAGTGAATGCAGTAGTGTTAGCAGAACTGCGTTATAATCTCCCTTTAACTTATAAGTTTCACAAAAAGACTTCAGTTGATATTGAAGTGGACTTTTACAGATTTACAGTGTGAATCTAAAAATTTAATAAACTCTATAATATTTAAAATTAGTGCAAGATGAGTGCAGAATATTCTCGTGATCACTGCAAGTTGGCAGTAGGTAAAATTCTTCAAACTATTGGATGGCATTCAATAAACTCTACTCCCTTGGAGGTGTTAACAGATTTGTTAACAAAATATATACGGCAAATTTCTCGAATTACTAATGATTATGCTAATGAATTTGGCCAAACTGAGCCAAACTTAGACCATTTGGGGTTGGCATTTCAAGAAGTTGGTGTTAATCTGGCAGAGTTAGAGGAATATGTTACATATGTTAATTTTGTACCAGCTGCAGCATCAGTGCCAAAATATCCGGTACCCAAAGAAAGCAACTTGAATTTTTTAAAACCAGGTAGTAAGGAGGTGGTAACTAGACCAATTCATATTAATGAGCACCTGCCTCCAATGTATCCACTGCTGGAGGAGCAAAGCGAATGTCCAGTTGATGATAATGCCATTAAAATGGAGACCACTGAAGATATAGATGGTCCCCAGTTTAAAAAACCATCCGACCATATATCCCCAGAATTCAAACGCTCTAAAAAAGACGAAGAAAGTAGTAGACCTACGCGCGAAATTAGCAGTGTTATGATGACTACTTCAGGATATCTCTCTCCAGCTTGTGAAGGAAAACTGCCTGAACGTAAAGCACCCGCTCCACCAGTGGAACCACCAAAAGTACAATCTCCTGCTGCTCATGTTCCCGACCTAGTTAACCTTAAGAAAAAAACTGAAAAACGAAAAGAAAGACCGCCTAAAGATTTTCTAAAATCGATTGGGGATGAAAGACCCCCCAAAAAATCACATAGCTCAAAGGAACCAAAGATTAAGGCACCAAAGAATCATAATTCCCATCCAGGCTCTAGTGTACCATTAGGATCTTGGAATCAACAACCACATTTTCCCGGAGAAGTTCGAGTGCCACCCTTGCCGCCAGCACCAAGTCACAAACCATCTTCAAGCAAAAACAGTTTTAACAAGACTTTAGCTGCTGCAAAGGCTAAGACGGAAAAGCTTAACACTACAATTACGCCGATCCCAATTAAAAGTGAACCACCCTCGATTCCTTTAACTCCCCACCAGCAGGTAGATAAGTTGATCACAGAGCCCGATAAGAAGAAGATCAACATTCTCAAAAAGATTTCTAATGTTAAAGAGAAACACGAAAAACCACCAAAGCACCACATGAGTCCGCATATGATGCAACAAACCCGCGATATTGTTAATAAAATCAATTTATCCAGTGATATAACTATTGAACCAATTAATCCGCCTGTACAGCGTAATACTGACTACTTCTTTGACGATGGTTCACCTCCTGATACTCTGTCTACTCCGAAAACGCCAGAAATAATGGCATACAGGCCACCGTTAATTATTAAAGAACGACGCAAGAGAAAAGATAAGTTAGACAAGCCTAAAGCCAAGAAAGCTAGGAAACAACCACCCCCAGCACATTTCTTGGATACCACTAAGTTGGATTTTCCACGGAATTTCGATATGGAGCACAATAAAACCCTTCCGCCTGATCCCTCATTTATACGACAGCCATTGCCACCATTCATGCCCAATCCACCCTTCCGATTACCCATTACTAATTTTGGTGGCCCTGGTTTGATTCCACATCCATTTAGTACATCACTATTTCCTTTTTCTGCTATGATGCCTAATATACACGAGCCGCCAATTCTTCCGCCCGCCCCTAAATCAGAGCCTATACCGAAAGTATCACCTAAAAATCCTGAACCGATAAAACAAGAACCAACCGAAATCGTTCGATCGCCCCGAGATCAAAGTCCTGTTAGGCCCACTACACCTGTGGTGGAAGTGGAGGAACAGCCCATCGAAGACACTCCGAAAAAATCTAAAGAACATAAAAAGGATAAAAAAGATAAAATTAAGAAGAAGAATAAGAAGGAAAAGGTGAAAGACAAGTCGGAGAAGAAAAAGCTGAAGGAAGCGAAAAAGGAAAAAGAGAAAAAGAAAAAGAAGTTACTAAAAGAGGAACCTTCTATGGAGGCTCCTAGTATCCCCAAAATTCTGCTCAAGGTGAATTCGCCCTCACCACGACCAGAAACACCCGACGCCATGAAAAAGCTCAATATCAAACCAATAGTTAAGAAGGAAGAGACTTCGCCTGAAAGAAAACGAGAAACTTCTCCAGGCTTAGCTAAGATCGCAGCATTAGTGACGGGTCCGCCTAAACCCAAGAATCCATCTCCGATTTTGCCTGCCGAAAAGCTCCCATCTGAATCGCCGTCACCTACGACTCCCTCAAGACCTCCGGGACGGCCCAGAATTCATCCACTCAAATCAAAACCAATTCCCAAAGTTAAAAAAGTACAGCAGCCTTATACCAGACAGGATGCCGAAGGTAACACGGTGTGGTTCTGCCCTGAGTGTGATCTGCAAGACGACGGTCGACCTATGATTGGTTGCGATGGATGCGATGCCTGGTACCACTGGGTCTGCGTGGGTATTCAGGTACCGCCAGATCACAACGAGAACTGGTATTGTCGTAAGTGCCTAGCGAAAAAGAATGCCGACCTGTCCAGCAAGAAAAAAAAGCGCAAAAAGAAAAACCAACCGTAGAAAATATAAGGAAGCTGTTGATAGAGAAGTAGTGAGAATAATGTATGTTATCCACTGTACAGAAGATTATTGGTTGTTGTTAATAGTTGTATCATTAGACATATACAAATTGTATAAATGTCTATCTTTTAGCTAAAAACATATACAGGTCACAAAACGGCAACATATACATTTTTGTTATTTTATAATTATTGTATATAATGTTACGTTTTTATTCATATATATAAATATCATTATCAACACTTACACTAACTTTTTTTAATTTCTCATTTACCCATGTATAGATATATGTTGAACAGTTTTTTTAAATAAAGATTAAGAAAATTATATTTACTATTAACTATCCCATACCCGCCCACTTCGCTGAGTACAGGATGAAAAATGGTTATGGAATTGGGGTGTAAAATATAAACACAACCATTAATTCCAAAACCATAATAAAGATATATTTACAATTTGAGTGTACTGATTGTGTGTAACATAGCTGATGTCTGCTTGATAATACGGACGTAATATAAAGAAATTATTACGCCTCGATTCAAAACGTGACTGTTATATATTTAAAGCTAATCGCCTATAATTAAACTTGTTTGTTTTTCAGGTTGAAGAATGATTAGAGCAATATCATGTGAACATGTTATTGCTGCAAGATAAATACATCAATGTGTATTTCCTAAATTGAAATGCAATTGAACTAGCTAAACTAAAGTTGTGACACTTATACATTATATAAGTTAATGTAGTTTAGTTCGTTTCTCATTGCTGTGATTTTGTAACTTTATTTCATATTTTAATGTGTAATCTTGGGATATTCATTTGATTTCGAGGTCAACGTACAATTCTTCGTTGGTTCCGTAGTTAGATTTTATTCGAAGAACTTTGTTTTGGCAAGATTGGATTACTAACTGGTTTTAATGGAACTTCGCGAGTCCAAATTGACTTTATGACTGATTTCCACGTGCTTAATTTTAGGTCAACTTGAGAGTTATCTTCCTACTAATCAGTACAGTTGCTTGATTTAAGTCTGATCTGTTCTGATTTTTGTCTAACATGGCATTTCAAACTTAACTCACTATCAAGATGGATTAACATGTTATTACATTAACGTTTATTTCATTGTATGTGTGTTCCAGTTTCTAATCAATTTGTAGATCTTGTGGACTGCCACTCGTACTTTTTCTACAGCCTGGACAGATAAATATCTTTTACAACAATAACTATGTCGTCGGCAAATATTCCAAGTAATGTTTCCTTTGTTGTCAAGATATCATCAGTGTAGAGCAGATACGGAAGTGGTGCCAAGACGATACCCTTGGGAATTCCAACCGAAAGAAACTTAAATATTGAAAAATTCTCTCTATGCAATACTCTAAATCTCTCTCTTTCTATCGAAAATATATGATAGTTGACAGTTCCGCTATGGCAAATTACTCATCTAGTATATTAAACTCAAATGTCATATCCTGTTGAAAGCTGATGAGACGTACAGGAATTATGCAGAGCAGTATTTATTTTTTCAAACACATCTTCAATAACCGTTTTTACTCTCTGTTTTTACTCAATCGATTGTTGAATGGTGATTTCGAAATCAAGTCTGGTATATTTATAAAGGGTTTTAAACAAAACATTGTAACTACGTTAAAATTATTGATGACAGCAATTACTGATCTTTTTACATATAATCATTATATTTACATGCAATCCAATGAAAGTTTTTAATTAACAATTAATTAATTTTAATAAACAATGGTGTACTACTAATGAGTGGTTAAACTCGAATAATTGAAGTAATAATTATGATGGGACCTCATAAAGGCGAAAACTTATTACATCCACGAATATGGCTTACTCCGACAGCTAGGGCGTTGACTATGACTATCAATAAAACGCAACGACAATTGTTGTAACAAGTGTACGGTTTGAATTGAAAAATACTTTAACTTTTCAATGCGACAGGGAAAGATTTTTAAACATTTTCTTTTTTTACTTATATTTAACACCATAGTCGAAACAATAACAAAACAAAATAAGATATTAAATTAAATAATGCCTTTTCCCATTAAATCTATGTTTTGCACATGACAAACATTTTTATTTACTCCCTTAATTAGAATACTGTCACATTGGACAACAGTAAATAGTGACCAGGTTTAGATAGATATAAGAAATAAAAGTAGAAACTAAAGTTGATTCATAATATATTAGAAAAGAAAATATTAAGATATGTTACTGGAATTTTATGCCTTGGGCTAAAGGTAGTTCCTTAGAATAATTAATAGTGATGGTAGATCTTCGCATGTACTGTTTCCACGAATCACTACCAGATTCCCTTCCTCCGCCAGTATGTTTTTCGCCACCAAATGCACCACCAATTTCTGCACCAGATGTTGGAATATTTACATTTACTATTCCACAATCTGAGCCTTTTTCGCCAATCCACTAAAATATAAATTGTTATTAATAATTAAATCAGGAAAGTTTATATATATATATATATATATATATATATATATATATATATATATTATATATATATATATATATATATATATATATATATTATATATATATATATATATATATATATATATATATATATATATATATATATTATATATATATATATATATATATATATATATATATATATATATATATATATTATATTATATATATATATATATATATATATATATATATATATATATATTCTACAATACGTTTACCTTAAATATATTTGAAATATTTTGGCTGAAAATACTAGATGATAGACCCTGAGTCACTTCGTTATTCCATGCAATTGCTTCGTCTACATTATTAGCCTGTAAAACATACAATATTGGTGCAAAGCATTCGCTTTTTACAAGCAAACTACTGTGTGATATTCCAGTCACAATAGTCGGTTCAACATAATATCCGGGTCTATCTAGTACCTGTCAGGAAAAATACAATGTATTGGTGGATAAAAAATATAATTTACGAAACTTACACGACCACCTAGTTCGATGGTACCACCAGCTGCCATAATTGCATTTATTGTTTCTTTATAATTTTCTAGAGATTTCTTACTATGTAAAGGTCCTATTAAGACATTCTCTTCTAAAGCATCACCAATTCTATTCAAGACTTGCTTGTAAGCTGCCTTCAGTCTTCTCAATACTTCATCGAAAACCTATTAAAATTAGTTACCGGTAATTCTCATTTATAGTCAATAACTAAGTTAAGCATTACCTTTTGATGAACGATAAGCCTTCTTGTGGTAGTACATCTTTGTCCGGATGTACCTATGCAAGCGAACAGAGTAGCTGGAATTACCATTTCTAAATCTGCATCATCTGCCACTATTAGGGCATTGTTACCCCCTAATTCTAAAAGGGATTTACCAAATCTTCTTTGAATGGCTACACCAACCTTAAATATATATTATTGCTCTACTTTAGGCAGAATAAATGTGGCAATGTATAAGGGAATTAGAATTCGAATAATTATTTGTAGATACCTCGTGACCAATCTTGCAACTTCCAGTAAAAGATAATAGTTTAATTTTTTCATCTGCTGCCATAGCTTTACCAACATCAACACCTCCACAACATAAAGCTGCTATAGCACCTGGTAAATTATTTCTCTTCAGCACCTGTGCAATTATTTTAGTAGTCGCAACTGATACTAAAGGAGTGGTTTCCGCTCCTTTCCAAATAATTGTGTCACCACATACCTACAAAAACGTTGTTTAGATAAGCTTATACATAATGTTCTATTTACCATCGCAATGGCGCTATTCCATCCATAAACAGCTACTGGAAAGTTGAAGGCTGAAATGACACCGACAATGCCTAAAGGGTTCCATTTCTCTAGAAGCACATGTCCTGGTCTTTCTGACGGTAAGAGTGCCCCAGAAAGCATTCTGGATAGGCCAACGGCATAATCGCATATATCAATATATTCCTGAACTTCCCCAATACCCTCCGGTAATATTTTACCTAATTTACCAAAATATTGTTTATATATTTCTATAGACACTCACACATTACAATTATTACCCATTTCTAACGATACCAATTTGGCAAGAGGTATCAATTTTTTTCTGAGAGAATCCCCAATTTGACGAACAACTTCTCCTCGCTTTGGAGCAGGTAAGCTAGCCCAAACATGCCAGGCTTCTTCTGCTTGAGCTACACAACCTTGATAGTCTTTAACATTTCCTTGTTGAACTTCAGCAATTACTTTTCCATTACTGGGACATATGGATTGAACAATCTTATGATCATAATTATTAAAATTAAATTGTCAGCTTAAGATATAGCTTACTTACATCACCAGATGCCTTCCATACACCGTCGTAGACGCCTAAATTTCTTTGATCAAGTTCCAGTTCTTTCAAGAAATCATACTTTTGATCATTGATTAGAAATGCTGCATTGGACATAGTTCTCTTTTGGGAAATAACCTTATATATAATGGAAAATTTCTTTGTAGTAACAGCAACAACAAACTTATTAAAATAAATCATTGCTTTGCTGTAAATCCAACACTAATTGCTAAGAAAATATATTGTAACAATATTAGTTTATCTGCGTTTACAAGATAACCAGTTATTACACACACTGGAAGATAGTAAAGAACAAACAAAATATTTTGTAATATTAAATATTTATTGCTCTCCATATCAAAAATAAAGTTATCAATCCATAATAATGAAACTTTATAATTTATAAAAACATAATCGATAGCAGCTATGGTTGTTATTAACAGTGTTAAAAAGTGATATATATCAAAATTAAATTGTTTAAGTTCGTAAAGACATTTTTGATTTTGTTTGTATATTTGTAAAGAATCACAAAATATAGTTATCAATTTTATGACAAAGCATCAATATACCAAATACCAATAAAACCAAATTTAAGTATATTACTCGATTTCATCAACATCATTGAATTCTATAGCAAACTGGAATTATAAACAAATAAAATGAAATTAATGAGTCGTAAAAAAATTAAGTTATTAATGGCGGATTCCATTTAGCCAGCCGTCACTTCTTAAATTATAATTATGCATCGTATTAAGTTAAAATAATAAAAAAAGTTAACAAAACATTTATTCATAAACCTAACTATATACAATATAATCACAGCTTGAAAAAGCAGAACGTGAAATAACATGCACAAAAAAAAAAGAATTTAAATCTATTCGACTGGTCTTTTACTTAAATATTCACGTGCCTCACTTTCTGACATCTTATGTTCCTCCATGAAAATTTTTAAACAAAATATTGGTATCAATACCTTAAAGAAGTAACCCTTTTTGTTGAACTGATTAACTATCTTGTCTCCCAGACTGATTTTATCTGTATCAAATTCCTTTTCCATTAAAGGGACCATGCTATCAATTTGATCAAAAGTAAATACTATCATACTATTATTATAAATTAAATCTCCTGATATCTCATTAGTACAAAATATCTCATGTCTTACACAACTTATTTTACCTGTCAAAATATGTCTGAGGTAAGTTACACTGTTATGGAAATATTCTGAAATATTTTCAATAGTTAAATGTTTACAGTCCAGCATTATTATTGGGCTTTTTGTCGGAGGCGGAAATGAAACTAGCTCTATTTTAATTAATTCTTCTAGTTCTAGTAATTGCTTCTTGAATATGTTTAAAAGTTTCTCTTCAGCAATTATTTCTTCATAAGTAGGAAGACTAAAACTATACTTTTTGAATGAATCTGAATACTTTTTTTTACTCTTGCTTATTCCAAAATATGGCAGATCATCACCAGAGACATTAAGTCTTAAAGATTTTTTTTTGCATATTGTAACCTTTGTTTTATTTAGTGTTTTTACTGCTTTCTTTGGGGATGCCAATTTGAATCTATATTTTTTTTTAATCGTATGAGTTGCCAGTGGACTATTATTAAAGTTTGTTCGACTTTGACTTTGCGTGACTCCTATATATTCATTTTCTTCATCGCACATGGCTGGTTTCTTATTAATAATGTCACCCTTGATAAAATTTCTTTACTATATATTACCTAAAAACACCTGCTATTATAACTGTTTCTATAAGGCTCTACTAATTATTCTACAAACCATTGATAGAATATAATTTGGATTTTTCAGTAGATAAAAGAATGGACGATATAAATTCTTATGTAAATCACAAAATGTTGGGAGATTTTCTTTTATTCTTCAATCAAAACACAGACCATATCCTTGGTTTAGAAATAATAAAGATGATGTATATATGCTGATCAGTCCTAAAACTAGAAGCAGCATACAGTAAATCTGGAGCTGTTGCGTTGGACTTTTCGATGCAATTGTAATATAATACAAGCTCTTCAACAAAGAAAAACTCTAATAAAATAGCGGGAAATCTTCAGATGCTTGACGTTGATGTACATAGAAAATTTGTCGTACTCTGTTATAGTTTTTGACACTAGTAGATGGAAACCATTGAACCTCTGTCATTCGAGGGCAAAAGACGCCAGACCGACTGCAACGTTGCCGATATGTTAAATTAATATTTACATATAGGGAAAATATATATAAGCGTTGGTATAGTGGTCGATTCGCACATTTGCCGCCAGCTGCATATTTTGTGCCGCTGAATGCATAGATTTTGCCGTTCATCTGAAGTCTGCAATCCGTTAACCTAATTCACATTTATACTAAATAATTTGTTTTGTTAATTAGATTTCGCAAATACTAAAATATCCCAATATTAAATAAAACATAGTTTTGCATAGTAGTAAGATTTGTATGAAATGTTTGGAGTCTCATTTCCTCCATTTTTCCGCATTCCAACATTTAAATTTTTAGAGTGCTTCGGTTTTATTTGGATTATTTATTATATTTGACTTTAAAAAAACCGGTTTTGGGCAACCAACCGCAAAAAAGAACATAAATGAACAAATTGAACTAAAAGGTATTAAGGCAAATAATTTAAATTTGCCTACAATAGATTCGCCGGTAACGACTACTCTGTGATTGTAACTAAAATAATAATTTGAAAAATAGTTTATTAACATGTCTCTTTGTATTTCAAGATTTTGATTATTTCTGATCTGTGATCGGTGGCTAATTAAAATTTTACTCCAAAAAGATAAGGTCTAAATTGATTTAGTGATCCAAACAATTGACAATAATCCTATTTTGGTTACTGAGTATTTTACTTCCGTGTTTCTTAATATTCGAGAAGCTTTCGGTCATTCCATTTTATCATTATCCCTCAAGTCGGAAAGAACTACACAAGTTACAAAATTTGAAACATCTGTTGTTAATATGAATTATTTATCAAAGTTAGGATAAATTAAAATACTATCAGAGGTTTCACAATTTCATCGATTTTTTAATAAAATTTATAATATTCAAAAATACCTATAAATAATTTTATTTTAATTCATTTTCATTTCTTGGCATACGAAATCTACCATGGATTTCATTTTGTTAGTTGGTCAAGTATTTTCAACACTACCCAAATTGGAGAATTCCATGACGATATTCTATGATAATCTAATCAAATATCATTTGAAATTAATTTTTATCTTCTGGTTTGTGATCATAATAGTTTTTGTAATTATGGGATTTTCTGAATTTGTGATATTTTACTTTACAACTGAAAGTTAAAGGTTCATCTTTATCTAAAACAGTGCCAAAACATTCTATGCGTATATTTTTAATTTCATTTTATAAATAAAAATTTACATATTTTATTAAAAATGTGTTTCACATAATTTGTTTCTTTGCATCTTTAATAATGAATGGATGAATATTTGGATGAGGATTGTCTTTGATTGAAAATAGTTCATAGCTTTCTCCGTTAACAAGCGATGAGAATTCAAAATCTAAAATACATTCATTACTGTGAGAAAATCTAAACCTAAAATACCATCAAAAGAGGATTCGTGAAAACATATTAAGATTTATGCTATGAGAGAGTGTAATATAGGTTGCGTTTATTCCAAATATATTAAAATTTTCTTTAGTTAGTTTACAATAACAAAAAGAAGAATTCAAAATATAGAAGCTCCCTAATTCACAAATAATTTTATATTTAAGGTATATAGCGTCTAGGAATATTTATTTACCATAAAGTTTTGGGGGTAAAAATTTGATCTAGCTCTATTGCAATTTTCTCGATTTTATTTCTTGATTTTCTTCAGTTAAAGAATCGTTGAGACCGACTTGAATTTTAAATGTTTAATAACGATTTTCGGATTTATGTCTAATTGTACTGTAGGTTCTATATTTAATAATATATTGTTTTAAGGAATAAAAATGTTAAATACACTAACTGCTTTATCAAAATATAAAGTATGGCAAGTTTGTATTGATTTAATTAAATAATATTTCATATTATTTTCCTAATTTAATTTATTATTCACTTTTATTTAATAATAGAATTTGATAAATGAATCAAGATAATATAAAAGGCTTAAAACTAAAGTTGAGTTTCATATGGAATTTAACTCACCAAAAAACTCTTTCTTTGTGGGAATTAATCACATCTTCATTTGTCAGTCCGACTCTCTGTAGAGCTTTTGAACTGCTATGCTTTTGCCCACATTCTAATGGTATATAATCTAGAGATGTTTTCTAGAGTTTCGTTGGTTACAAATTTCGTATATTTGCAGGCTAAGGTTGATTTCAGCAACTTCGGGCAATTATGAACAGTTGATTTTCGTAACATATTTTCCAAATTCCAATTATGCGCAAGTTAGCGACACTTTAAGCAATCTCGGAAGAGCTGAGAGTCCAATTTTGATCCATCCATGTTCTCAATAATTGGCCGGTTCTGGTAAATTAACTAAATTCAAATGAAAATACCCTCATAATATCTTCGGAATTCTACCGATTTTACTGGTTTTGACTAGGATTGACAGTGGTGTGAACGATACTACCTTTTTCGTCATAATTCCATTAAAAAGAAACCTTACTGTTCTATCTTAGATGACTTATTTTATATATTTTTAAAATATGATGTAAATATGTGTTAACGATAATATCGAATCGTATTCTAATTAAGATCGAATAAGATTTACCAAGAATAAACATTAAATATATGGTGACTTTTTTTTATAATCCACCCTTTTTAAACTTATAGTAAGGAGGAGACGACCTGATTGTTTTCACCATCAAGTCCATTACTCTTATTAGTCTCTGGGGTGCGAAATAACACAACCATTTCTTGGCTAATATTGAAAATCATAATAGTTGGTTCCAAATAACGTTGCTTGGTGTACTCATATTGTACAGGGAAATTTCGTGGCCACTTTTAAGGTGCTATACAAAAAATGTGTTTTGTTAATTTAAAATTAAATTCGTAGTAGGGAAACGCAACATGTTTCCCGTGGCGGGCGGTCATATTTCATCCTAGATATGAGATCTGTTTATTTAGCCAAGTGTGAATATTTTTCAAGAGGCTCTGGTACGGGTTAGGGTGCTAGGCGGGGTAAAATTTAGTTAATTAAGTTTACACCCTTGTATCGACAGTTTGCCGGATAGTTCTTCGGCATGACGATAGTTTGATAGATAGTTGTCTAATTTTATTTAAATATTTTTATTTTAATAGTTTATTTAAATACACCTTTATTTTCAATCACAATTCACATTTTGTCCAAGACCTGCAGACGTTTCTTCTTCAGAACAATGATTTAGTCAAAACAATCAATATATCAGATCCGACAAAAGGCCTGCCGGTGATTAATTATTCTTATATAGGTAGGGAACAACACCTGATCCGTCTGTCTGACGGAGCCGCATGTCCCTTTCAAGATTACGCTCTGAATGGTTTCTTGTTCGTAGACCAGTTTAAGGGAAGTCTGCACCGTCAGCACCTATATATAAGTTTAATTTATAACCTTCTTTTGATGCTTTGATTATCACCGCCACGGAAAGAATACTTTCAGATGGCATACAATCAGTAATGCTGATGTTATAACGAAATGATCTTTACCTCTAAGTTCAAACTATCTATCCGTTTCAGAAGTATAAGAAATATTTAATATCTGCATGTGAGCATACGCCGTTTATTGGCCGTAAGCAGTGGGGATGCGGCCTTCTTTGAATATTCCAAGAAATATGGAGATCCCCTCCCCACACCTAATAATGTTGAGCGATCGCCAAATCAGGGCAGTATTGGTACGAGTATGACCCGAGGAAGAAGGAAGAGTCCTAAAGGGCAATTGAATGATCTTCTGAGCTGGCTTCTCGAATAAACCATAATAGAATCCAGTAGTTTTATTATAAAAACCACGTGCCCACCTTCCATTCTCACATGCATAACTACACCTTCAAAACTCTTGATTTATTTGTAATATAAATATTGTAAGGTCAATTTCGCATTAAAATGGCACTGATAAAATAAATTGATTATGGCCAAAAGCGTACCCCTAGTACTATTTTAACAATCACCTTAAAATACACTTGGGATTTTTATTAATTGGACTTCATAAATGAAATTAACATTTCTGCGATGACCGAATCTTAATTTAATAAAATAACAATTACCATTTTTAAAAACACTAGGTAAACTAATACATATTGTTTTCAAAAATTCTGCTTTTCACTTATGAAATTAGGGAAAATACAAAACAACAATATTACAATAAACATAATTTATTTAAATATAAAGACAATAGTAGAATGTTATGTTATTATGAATGTATAATTCATAATTAATTATATTATAACTGATCTCTCTTCCACATCATCTATGAGGTAGAGTTATAGGTGCATTTTCTTAACGTGGTATCCCCTTTGTAGGTCTAATCCACCAGTATGGGCATTTACTTGGGTAACAATAGTTAATAACTGCAAAGGAATCAGACAACCACACATTGTTAGTTTCATAGTCCATAGTTACATAGGAATAGTTACATCCATAGAGTAATAGAAATGCAACTCAATAGGGGACTGTGACGCCAAGTTTTGCTTTGCCCAACATCCAGAGATAGCCATAATGGACCGTTCAAGTAACTTTATCGGTCATTTTAAATATCCATAACAGACACCTGTAAAAAAAATATTTTAGTGTAAAGACATTTGATTGGCTCATTAGTAATGTTTGGCACGTGACAGCCTTGACGTCATGTTTAATGGACCAATGAAATTTAAATAAAAAAGAATTTTTTTCGGAAATAAATTTATTAAATTAAATTCAATTAAAAATAAATATAAATATAATCTGTAAAAATAAATAAATATAAATATGAACTATAACAATAAATATACATTTATAATGTTTAGGGTAAATTATATGGCTCGGTGAATGGAGGTAAAACGAAATGAAACCGTGGTGTTTACATTATGTGACCGTATTTATTAAAGTAATATAAAAATGTAGAAAATACAAAATAGATAAAACGGATGGCAGCGGTGTTACCTGGAGACGAGGCGTGGGCAGTCGATGGTGGCACGTCTAAAAGAAACGATGGTCGGGTACTGAATGAATGGAAATACCCTTCAATAACATCCCAGATAAAGGTCACGGGGTTACCAGCTATTAGTTATCGGGTTCTAGTTGGCGCTGCTGGCACCCCGCCCCTGTTCAACATCTGGGATTATATTTCTGGGTATTTTGTAGACCGTTATTCCACTATGTAAAATTCGACATGCCTCAAGGTCGCTACAATACTCCCCTGGTAGAATTTTACATACAATTATTTTAAGCAAATAAAAATACAAAAATGTATGAACAAAAAATCAAATACAAAATACTGATATACCAAACAAAATGTGTTGCATGAAAAGGGCTTTGAAACATATGATAAATCGAAGCGGTTATGGTTGGTACGGTTGCGATCTGGTACGGCTGTTGATATCTTCCGGTTCTACAGATACCGTTGCTTTATCGTCGCTTTGGCACTTGAATGAGGTCCATCGATGACGTTGAAAACAAGCTATTTTTCGGGCAGGGCTTCCGTAATCGACGCTGTGGGAGGATCGATTGTTCTACGATGTGGTAGCTTATTTTCTTCGACGACGAGACGTTAGCAATTCTAGTACCTCGGCGAAGACATGACGAGTCTACGGTGACTGCAATCGGTACCTAGCTTCTGGAGCTGCTCTGTGACTAATCCTTAGTCACATACGTTACGGTAATTCAGAAAAAACAAATAACGACGGTATCCGACTGAAGCTGCCCAAAGCCTTTCAAATCAAAATGACTGCCACAATGACGGAGGCGGCGAGCGAAAGAAGACATTATGATTTAAACATAGCGCTGAAAGAAATGTTTAGCCGAGACGCTGATGATTAAACAGTGATGTAAAAATCTCTAAGGTTTCAAAAGATTGGGAAAAAAATAAAATTTGGACAAAAAATTTTAAAAAAATAAATTGGAAACAACGAAATTAAATTTAAGGTTCATTGTTCCAACACTGAAATAAAATTTAATGAGGAACAAATGTTTGAATGAATGTAATGCTGAACGAACAAAAGTAAAATCGAAGAAGAATAGTTTTAAAAATATTGAAAACGTTGAAACAAACAATATAACGGCCACGTAAAATACACCATGTTGCACGTATCCTCCATTCACGAGTCCAAACCCAATTTTGCGAAAGATCACGTCGGGGTCATCACTTTAGGGTAAATTGATATGGCCCGGTGAATGGAGGTAAGACGAAATGAAACAGTGATGTTTACATTATGTGGCCGTTATTTATTGGCTATATAAAAAAATGTGAAAAATACAATTGGATAAAACAGATGGCAGCGAAATTGGGCAGTCGATGGTGGCACGTCTAAACCAAACGATGGTCGGGTACTGAATGTCCTTCAATAACATCCCAGATAAACGTCTCGGGGTTACCAGCTATTCGTTATCGGGTTCTGGTTGGCGCTACTGGCACCCCGCCCGTGTTCAACATCTGGGATTATATTTCTGGGTATTTTGTAGACCGTTATTCGACTATGTAAAATTCGACATGTCTCAAGGTCGCTACAAATGTAAATTTTTCTACAAAATATAAATATAATATAAAAATAAATATATCTATAAAACATAAATATTATATACATATATATATATAAAACCATAAGCAAACAAATTTGGTGCATTGCAAATCAAAATTATTTCTTCCATCTCTCCGTTAGTACTTTTAATATTTTATCTGAAAGATCATTATGGAATGTACAATTGAAAGGTTTTAAATTTACTTTTTTTAAACATTTGACAAAAATTTTGTTATATTATCGGCGTGGCAAAATCGCTGAGTAAAATAAGACATAGCTCAAAGACCTACTGACAGTATAATAAAACAATTTTGTTAGAGTCTGGAGCACGATATATTGTCTTGCCTCTATAAAATGAGTC
Source organism: Rhynchophorus ferrugineus (assembly GCF_030347505.1). NCBI lineage: Eukaryota > Metazoa > Arthropoda > Insecta > Coleoptera > Curculionidae > Rhynchophorus > Rhynchophorus ferrugineus. The sequence goes on along the minus strand of NW_027472581.1, from coordinate 51,451,843 downwards.
TCTCTATTTCTGGGTCTACTGACTTATTCATTATTGTATGTAAACAAAAATCACACTTAATTTTTTTTTAAAGTTTTACTAAATAACCTGAGATGTACACTACAGTACAACGTAAAACTTTGTTTGCTCTTATAGGAACATATGGACTGAAGTTATAGAGTCAAGTAATGAATACAAACTTTACCATTACCTTCTGGAGTTTGTTCAAATGTCGATGATACTTGCTCCAAAAACCGTGGTTGTGGGTCTGGAACGATGGAAATAGGCACTACAATTATAGTAAGACAGTTTAGAAATTAATGGTAACAATTATTTTTGTTAATACTTGTAAATAGTAATAAAATAAAATAATAATTTAATGTATAAACGGTATAAGCTAACCTGTTTTCAATATAGGGCACATTGAAAATGGCGTGCAAAATAAGCAAACCATAGAATGAAATGAGCCAATCAAATTCCGTCGCGGCTCTTAGCATAGCGAATAAAACAAGTAATATGTTAAACGTAGCGACATCTACATGTTGGACGTCGCGAAACATTTCGCCAAAATTTCCTATGAAGTTGAATCGCTATTTCTCTATGGTTACATCCTTTTTGTCGATTTTCTCTTGGCTATTTCATAAGGGCCTAAGTTATATGGACATTATTAAGATTGTGGTAACATTGGTCAATAACTGTAAATGTACCGTCTTCTTTAAATTGGTAGTAGTAGATGTCCAAATTTTCATCTCGTGGCTTATATAACAGTATACATAATTTATCTTTTATCTCATTTACCCATGCTTCAACACTTATGGCATCATTTTCATTTCTAATAGCTGTGGATTTAAGATTATAAACTACTTGTATGTTTTGTAAATCTTTGAGTCACTATCGATCATCCGATATCACATTAAATTGTATTTTAGCTGCTAATTGGGTTGTAATTTATTCTCTATTTGTTTTCAAGAGATGTAGCGTTTTAAGGTACTTTCATGTCCAAAATGTGTTTTGGTGAATCCTACTTCACATTGTTCACCTCTTTATTTAAATTCAATAGTAGCTGGGCAATGTGTATGTATTTTGTTACTTCCTTGAACCTCCAAGTGTTACCTGTTGATTTACAGACAAAAACCAGATCGATTACACTGAAATATTGTCGCACAATTTAAAGAAATATAGCTTCTCTTGACAAATGAGTCTGTTGTGGCTTGCTCCACATTATTTTTCCAAATTCCATTATTTCAAATTCTTTAAAGGTGTTAAATTTCAATAACTTCTTGCCAACATGTATGTTATGAGATGACTGTATATGATTCATTAGATTTGCTTTCGTTGTAGTATGTTGGCATAACTCACATGTGTACAGTGTTTTTGTTACATTGGTATCTTCATTAATAGTAGGATGATTTGTTTTGGATCCAAACTGTGTGTAAATATTTAAATCAAAAATTAATTAAACAATATTTCTATACAATTGTAAATTAAACTATCTAAAATTATAAAAAAAGAATGACTAATTAAGTAATAATTTGATTACCAAAATTTAGCGTTTGCACTCGAATTATTATAAGCACACCTTCGCCCATTAAAAACACGACGCGAAATGCACGGTGCATAGAGTAAATAAATGTGTAATAAAATGTCTTGCGTGGTCCATTTAATGGCGGCTCTGAGACCACTTTTTTGATTCATTTCATTGGCCTACGAAGGCATTTGATTGGTTCATTTCTATAACGCCATTGTTTGTTTCAGTTTGTTTACGACTACATTTTTGTGTCTAATATAAAATACGATTAGCATTCTTGTGTCCTAAATATAATCACTATTATTCGATTTTAATGTATCTTCATTCTCAAAAGTGTTGTGTATCCAGTGTTTGTGCGAAAATAAAAACCGGACGTAGTTTTCCTTGGAAGAAACACCCCAAGTTAGCGAGATTAAGGATTTGTGTGACTTAGCATTGCTTTTACCTGGTACGTATACAATTATTTATATAAAGCATTTGTGTTCAAATATATTATTACTTACAGCAATATAACAGAAGAAATTATGAACATATTACCCACACTCTAAATCCAAAATGTGTCCAAATGAGGTAATGGTAAAATTACATTGAAGGTAAATGTAATTATACTACATAAAAAGTTTTTGTTACCCTTTAAAAAGTTGTTTGTAAATTGCCATCAATTTAAAACGTAATTATTATGAAGGGGTTCATTTACTTAAAACAAATGTATATTGGTCAAGATACTTATAATTAATATTTTGGCTTAAGGCTATTGGATTATCATGTTTGTTTTATTATATTGTTAATAGATGCCTAAGCTGTCTCCTCGATTTCGCAATTACATTGTAAAAATAATAATAACTTGCCTCAATACATTTTTGTGTTGAACAAGTAGGTAAAATATTAACAGACTTTCAGCTGTGCTGCTTTGCTTTCAGTATGAGCGAACAATAAGATAGAAATTTTAATACGTCTTATTTGAATTGATAGTACTAAAAATATATGAAAAAGGGAAAGAGCTATAGACAATTTTGATTATATTTGCTGTGAGATATGTTATGTTTTCAGTTAGATTGCAGGCAATTTTTATATCCACATTTAATTATTTTTTATTTATATACATTATATATATATATATATATATATATATATTCTTATGTTTTAGCTTTTTGATATTATATAATATTTCTATTGTACAGAATTTTATATTAATAAATGGTTTTGAGAAATTATTATTATTTTATTTTGGTTTTATTTAAAATTTAATTGGTCAGTAGAATGTGACGTCAGAGGTTAGTCACGTGATGAATTCGTCGACCATGGTATTTGTGCCTGTATGGACGTTCTCAGCGCCTTTCTGCTGAGACCACGCAAAACAACTCTGAAATTATTTGTATTAAGTTAACACTCTATATATTACTCTATGACACAGTGTATTCCCAAATGTTACCAAAATTACTCCCACCTACAAATCTTCCTGTCCTACTCGTATTTGATATAATAGTTTGGACAGCATAATTGGCAACGCCGCACGTCTCAGACCGAAGTAAATTGATTATAGTAGCTACTTCTGTTTTAGCCGATATTTTTGTAAGTCGATATTTTTCGATATAAAAAAAATATTTTTCTTAAACACTATAATTAATTTTAACTAATATTAATTAATAACATTTAATTATTTTAACTTATATAAACTTTTTAAATTGTTACGTTTTAAAGCTTTAGATTTAAATGATTTAAAAAAATATCGATATTTTTTGGTGGCCGACAACCCTTTAAAGAATAAACTGAGTTCACAACATACAGACTCATCAATTATATACGTCCTTTCCTCTCTCAAAATCAATACGGGAAGGAATATATACTATATGAAGTAACCTGGGATGTCGAAGAAAGATGTTTTTGACCAATATTTTTCGTTGTTTTTAAAAGATATAATATAAATAATAAAATATATAAAAATATAGTATGTAATAAACCTTAACTTTTAAATAACTTAATATTTCGGTTTAGATATTTTAATTTTCGGTAGCGATATTTTTTAACCACGTATGTCAATTTTTTGTTTCCCTATATTTTTTTAAATATCGATATTTTTCCTGATTGCTGCAAAAAAAGAAACATTAGTATTTTTTATTATTCGATATATTGGTATTTTTTTAAATATCCCAAGAAATCTGAAATTAAAATTTCGATACTGTATTTTAGAACTATCTATTTTTAGCTATTTTTTTTTCTATTCTTATCTGTACTTGAGGCGTACGTTACCAGTTTTAACTAAAGACTGCCTTCCAGTGCTGTGCGGAAATTCTTTCAAAAGTTTTAAAACCAAACATTTTCCTACAATCTCTGTGGGAAGGTGTACACAATCAAACGTTCACAAAGAGTTTATCTGCAATAGGTAGGTGTGGGGCGACCAGTTTGCCTGTAGCATCAATTACACAAAATATTGAGAATTCCTCTGTTTTGTGATCAACTTGCTCAAATACCATTGCTGAACAGGGCAACTAGATCCAGTTTACATTGATTTATTCTATGAAAATACTATTTGTGATGCTGATGTAAGTATTTTTGTTAGCTTTGTTTTATTTCATTAAATTTCGCGAGTTTTTATAAATTAATAATGTAGAACAAGTAATTTTAATTAGCTAAATGTATCAATATCAATAAATTAATATCTTCTTCATTTTACTTATACCTAATATTTAAAATTACATATATAATGAAATATATACCAGATCCTCAATGAAATGTTTTTCAGACTGAATCCTCCAGAGGAAGTAACCAGCAGAGAGGTTTAGAAACAAATAACAGTCATAGATGTACTTGAAGGAAATTCAAGCTATGAAGGTATTTTTAAAGATCAATATCACATAACATTCAAAGTAATATAGTGTGGTTTATATGTTATTTCGCTCAAAGAGGCCTAAGTGGTAAAAAAAAAACAATCAAACAATCAGGCATTGATTTACATGATTTGTAAAGATGACATGTCATTATCATGTGTTGAGAAATGAGGTGCGTGACTCAATGTGTCACAGTTAAAACTTTTAGAGTAATATTTGGCTTTTCTTTGCAGGCACATACAGCTGATTATATTAAGGAGTGTCTGGAAAACATATTGATGGAATATGGAATCCAAAAGATAGCATATTATCCTATAACTACAGATGGTGGCAGCAATATGGTGGCTGCTGTTAAGCAATTTGTGGGGGATTGTGATGACTAATGATGACTAGGAGAATCCCATGTATGGCCCATTTACTAAATTTAATTGTTGATGGCGCCATAAAAGAAAATGTACAAATTTTACAAATTGCTAACAGGGTAAAAGCCATTGTGACATACTTTAGACACTCAGTCAATGTTATGGATGAAGTACGAGTAGAATAAGCTCGTCAAGTGCTAACACTAATACAGTCTGCTGGTACTAGGTGGAACTCCTGTCTTGATATGCTGTAGAGGTTCGGCCCTTTACCGGCGATTGTGGCGAAAATTTTGGCAACAAAGCGCACTAGACCAGACATAGTCATCTCTTCAGAGTTGGATGTTATAAAGGGATTAGTGGTGATCGAGGTGTGACTGCCAGTTTAGTGATTCCTGTAGCAAACATACTTTGGAACATTTCGGAAGAAAAAAACCGTTCCCGGATGATGTTCCCGGTAGTTTCGGATAGTCCTCCTTCATTTTGGTTTGCTCACGAGAAAATAGTAATGGGCGTCGCAGCTTCCAGTTTAGCAACTACCACATCAAGTCCAGTGTATTTTCTTCTTCTAAGTTCCATCTTCAAAAGTATTTTTTATATATTTACTAGCGACCCGCCCCGGCTTCGCACGGGTGCAATGCTGATACTAAATTAAATACACTACAGAAAAAATATGAACGTTGTATATAAAAACATAGCGGCCCGCTCCGACTTTGCACGGGCATAAAATATATATGCCTATGTCACTCAATGAAAACATGATTAAAATCGATCCAGTATTTTTGGTTCATTCATTACTGCCCTTGGCCTGCACGCATTAAATTTGGAGTAAAACAATTGCTCTTCCCCTATACTTACTATGAAGATTTCCTGCTATCTTTGGAATATCTAAATTCATACAATTTTTATTACATTACACATTTTTAAACGCAAATTTTAAATTTGTAATATCTCCGAAAATATTTGTTTCATTTACATGCTGTAAGGAACCATATTGATCTATATTAATTGCACACTGTATTTAAGGTACTTAATTCGATAAGGATTAATGCCGTATTGCTTAAAATAGCTTCGTAAATAAGCCATTTTCTCATGTAAAAAGTAAACAATAAAAATGGTTAATGTGGGTTATCCCTAAAAGATAAACATATACCATCGCGGACTTTTTTGTGGACCTTTTTATGGTGTACAATACTGTAGTACATTAATTTGATTTAACTCGTAGGGTTAGGCAGCGTTTTTGCTAATTGCTAAATAAGCCTAAAAAAATAGGTTAATTTACGACATCACGTTAGAAACCTCTAAAATTAGCAATGTTGCCTTAGTATATTATGCATTTATTATACATATAAACCTTCCTCTTGAATCACTCTATCTATTGAAAAAAACCGCATCAAAATCCGTTGCGTAGTTTTAAAGATTTAAGCGCATATAGGGATATAGGGACAGAAAAGGCGACTTTGTTTTATACTATGTAGTGATGTTGTATATAATAGTTTTGTTGTTTTTAATTTTTTTGTATTATTTACTTTGTTTTATAACTATTTCCCATGAATAAAATATTGTAATATCTGTTTAACGATATTGTATTTTTAAGCTTGGATAGCAATATTTCAAAAATATATTGTTACAACTGCGTGGTGAACTATTCGTGTATAAGAGGTTGCATTGGGCCCTTTTATTGTTAGAGTAGCTCTTGAGACTAGGTGTTTTATATATGTTATATTCATAAAATACAGATACCATAGAATACAGACGTATTCTATGGTTATATTCTTTCAGTACATTTTATGAATAAGGACTGGCTAAGCTACTTGCCTTTGGTAAACACGGGGAAAAAATCGATATGACAGTAGGCTGATATTTTTATGTAGTTATATATAATGTTTCTTTAAGTACATATTTTAAAAGTATTTTAGTTTAGAATATACGCGTGAGACCTTATGCAAAAGTATTAATGTATTTTATGCTGACTTTACAAAACATTTCAGTTCTTAAACCAAATTTCTTTTTGAAATTTTTAAATTCCCGATGCATTAGCTTAAATCTCATATAATAAATTCGACAGGCATGTTTAATCCATAACAATCTTCGTGTTTAGATCGTGTAATGATATTTTAATTAAATAACGGATCAGACCACGAACGACTCAAAATGTACTAGAGTCCAAGTATAGCAGCTTTACAAAAGAAATGTTTGAAATACTTTTAAAAATATGTATGCAACATGACTTTTTGTTACGTAACTTAAATAGAAAACATTTTTTTGTCTTTATAAATTAATGAGAGCTTCGTTTCGTTGTAAATTGTTTAAATAGCTTAACCTAAGACTTGTTTGATATATCTAAATAATCCTATTTGTTATTTAGTAGTAATAACAAGAAGCCTTATTGCCATCGATTAATTTTGCTAAAAATGCTCTTACATAAAAGGCCTTCCTTGTTGCTTATAATGTGGAAAGTTTTTTTCTTGCCAGTATAGTGTAAGCTGATTTTTTGTGCCCATCTTGATTATTTGTATGACTGAGATCTTACAATCATTGACACCCAAAGTGTAACGAGGACCCACAGCTCAATATTATTGTCCATAATTACGAATAGAATTTCATCACTACGTGCGTTATGATAGTTGAAATAAAAGTACTAATTATTTGTGCGTTCCACCTTCTTCGTACGTATAACTGACAAGCACGGATTTAAAATGCCATATACATACCGATGCGTGTTGAAGGGTGAGATCGGAGACTGAAATTTAATGCGCGAGCATGAATTTACTTGCAAAATCAAAAATCATGTTCAGCTTTGACTAACATTTTTAAACGCTAAATGGATACTTTACGTATCGGACTGTATAAATATTGCTCTTTCTGGACTATTTCTAATTATGTGATGGTTTTTTTATTATGTTTAATAAACACGCACTAATTTTTAATGATGAGCGCGAATGGAGTTGGCTCTAGGACTACACAAATGAAATCAAATCTAGTGCGTATTAACAATTTTGAAATTTTTGTATCCAAAGATATAACAAATACATTTCGTCAAAAGATTCGCCAGTTACGTACAAGTATGCGCTTGTTTAATTGCTTTGCGATTAATCGTTTGTGGAATTTCGATAATTTGTGAATGTTATCGGGGCGCAATTCTTTGTGCTTCATATCTAAAGAAAATCATGGCGAAATTATATACGATTTACTTCTACAAAAAATAAATGAAATAAAAACATCATAACACATATTAATTACCAAAGTAATATATTAAACCTAAGGAAATTCCAAAGTACTATAAATAAAAATAAAAGATCGATATAAAAATATTAATAACAGAGAGCTGATTTTCCTAAAGCTATCAGTAAAATATTATTATACAGCTATTACAGGCTATGATAATTATCACAAGTTATTTACACCAATGGGTAGCTCGCTTGTGTGGCAATACCACACATATTATTGCTATTTCTGGCTATTTTGATGTAACCATCCAGACCCCAGCTGTTGCCCCAAGAATTCTTAACAAGCCAGTAATCTTTACCATTTTCAGTTCCGTAACCGACGACAAGTACACCATGATCCAGTTGTTCAGCACTACACTCTGGATCTGAATAGACTCCATCAGAGTAAAGCTGGAAGGTTTCATGACTTGCATCAATTGCAACAGATACAGGGCCAATGGTGGCTACAGCAGACATTAGGGAGGTTTCACTGCCGGAAGGGATATCAACATAGCCACGGTCAGTAGCGCCGCTTTTTTTGGGGTCGTAATGACACACTCCATCTTCAGCATGGTATGGATATGATTGTTCTGTGTCTATACCACCATTAGCTTTGATATAACGGAATGCGTTGTCCATAAGGCCGCCATTACAACCATTATTTCCATACTTATGGGAACAGTCCACTAAATTCTGCTCACTAAGAGATACTAACTGTCTGGTTTTGCGGAAATGTTGTCCCTCTAGTGCTCCAGTCTGTAAAAATATATGAACTTGAGCTAAACAGGTAAAATTATTTATATTTTGTTTGTAAAATTGTACATCTTGTTGAATAATTATTATAAATAATTATGTAAGAGCCAATTTTAAGGATTTTAAAACAGCCTTCTTCCAAAGTTAAATTAAAATATTCATATTATATAAACTAAACAAAGTTTTGATACAAAAAAGAAATGTGATCTACTTACTGCACTAAAACTCCAGCATGATCCACAATGGCCTTGATCTTTAACGGGGGTTACAGCCCCACTGGTTCTCCAATCCACAGATTTGGGCAGTATAACATTAGCTGGTTCGATAAAGGTAATTGCATCATTTTGCTTGTTGCCATATAATTTATTGCTTTTAGTCTTGTTAAAGCCATTTAATATTGATATGAACTCATGATGCAACATATCAGCATACTTATTAAGACCAATTTTATATGAGACTTTGCCTTGGGCAAAGAGTTTATTATGCTTAGCTATTTTATGAGAATTTTCCATGAAAATCTTCATTCTAAACCGTTCTTCTGTTTCACTCTCATATTCTTTCTCATGTTGGGCCTAAATTAACCAATTTCACTTATTAGTAAATAGAAATATCTAATAATTTTTACTAACTTATCAATAACAAAGGAGGCGGAAGTATAAATTACCTTGTAACCTTATAACCTAATGGTTATCAATTACAACAATTATGTACATTTTAGACATAAAATCACAGAATATATAATTAATAATTTGGATCTTTGGTGTTAATATTAATTTGTTTGTCAATGTTAATGTTTGTTTTAAACTGATAATGTATGTTATTTATATAGCAGAAGTCACAAAATTAGGTCATGTTTGGTGTTTTTTAAAATTTCGGTACATTATTTCGATAGTACATTTATAAGTTTCTTAATTTTATACATCTATAAACAATATATACATTATCAGTTTAAAGCAAATGTCGACATTAACCAAATATTGAAACTATATTACTATCTTATGTTACTATTTTAATATGTTTTACTTATATCTATAAAGATATTTGAGATAAATGACTAAGCTGTGGTTAAAATACAGGCAACAATGCATTTCCGTTACCTAGTATGTTTAGTGGCAGATAATTCTTAGAATATTAATCTTAATAATCGTATTATAAATAAAGTTACCTTAAAAAATGACCACTGTTCTTGTACTAGGTCGAACACGGACACTGCATGACAACTAATAACAACGACAGAGAAGAGGAATAACAACTTCATTTTGATGTATAAACTGCAAAATAAATTACCTCTAGATAGATTACCCAATCTTGTAAATATATTTAATACTGTGATGTTCTTTTTTATTAAAAGCATTAATTGGATAACACATTTTCATCAAAACCAGAAAAAAATAAATAAAAAAATTACTTACTTGGCAACCGAATATCTCTCTAACCTTGTAGTGAACACACTGAACCTGGAACCGTCCGGGCCTGTTTTCTATATACCCTGTTTATCTCCAATAATGTGTTCAAACAAAGAAATTTAACTGCGCAGTTGTATTTATCACGTGCTTCTAAAGAAATATTTAGGGCTGTAGTAAACTAGTTTTTAACCTTGAGTAAAACAAAGCCATTTATTATTATTTAATTTTTTGTCCATTGAATTTATTGTAGCTGATGATTCATGTATTGATATATTACTACTGGATTTGTTAATATTCTTACAAAATTTATTTATTAATCTGTTACTTATAAATCTGATCTAAGCTATTTTACAATTAATTTATACATGTGGTACGTTAATTATATAATTAATGTTTTATTTTTGTAAAATATTAATTGTTCATACATAGATAACATTCATATTACTGACTTATGGCTATACTGTCAAGAAAATTAAAATTATGTTGTCTGTTTTGAATTTAATGCAGGGTTGTCACTTTGTGCCTGTCATTTTTTTACGACTGTCATTTGTGTGAACAAATAATAGTTTTATGTAAAAATGTCCAACCAGTATGATGTTTCCCCGGAACAACTCAAATTGATTCAAGAAAAGACCCAACGTAAACTTGAACTTCGCAATAAATTTTTAAAGCTTAAATCTGACCCTTTTATACATGCTACAGGTGAAGGAGGACATGTGGTAGGTAAACTGAATTCGAACGTACTATTGTGTTACCTAACACCCCTGCTGTAATAGGATATATTTAAAATAATTAATATTTTAGTTTGATCCAGCTGTTCAACGATTTGTTGCTTTGAATGTAAGCGGATTTGAGTATTTCAAACCATCCGGAAAGAATTCTCTTCTAGGATTTTTGCTTGTAGTGGCGCCAATGGCTGCAACTATGACATATTTATATACTTCTAGATCAGCACAAGAAGAAAAATATAGAAAAGGCGAGGTAGCTTACAAAGACAGACGTTTTAAGTTTTGTTAAAACCACTTATGTATATTAGAAAGCTTGTATGATTCTTAGTCATTAATTCTTAGTAAATTAATTGTTTTCCCAGGATGTCTTTTTATTATAATTTAACAATACCTAAAAAGCAAGCTTTATTTAACATCCAAAAATTAACTTAGATCATGCTAAAAGAGTTAAGTTTTATAGTTATGATATAATATTATATATAATATGAATTTTAATAGTTATTTATGAAAATTCAAGAGTAGTGAGACTATAAATGGTGGAAATTAGAGAACTTTGTATAAAAAAGAACAATTGTGGTAGGCAGGATGGTTCACATGTAGTTAAATATTGTATTGAAAAATTTGAAAAATTAAATGTAATTAAGTCATATCTAAATAGTAGCTTCTAAATCTCTGGATTCAAATAACATGAGCTAAAAGTGATTGGGATTTTGGTGGTATTTTATTATAATATAAAAGTATATAAGTAATAAATTAGTATATAACAAAATACTTTTTTGTTCAGTACTGATGATGTATTGGGAAAATTATTGACGTTATTGATCAGTCTGATGCTGCTTTTATTTTCTAAAATTATTAATTGATATAAATAATTGTCCATTGTCTTCTACTTCTTATTTGTTTATCGCCTTGTTTTACAGTAAAATGTCTATCAGTGAGTTACAATTTTAATAACTGATAGTCCAGATGAGGGCGAAACTTCTTTAATTTAACCTGAAAGCCCGTATGCCATACTTTGTCAAAAGCCTGAGATATATCTAGGAAAATAACTGAACAATATCTTTTGGCATTTAGGTCTATATTTATTTTTTTTACAAGTCTATACACTTATCCTATAGTCCCATGTTTATTGCGAAACTGATGTTCTGGAATAATTTTTATTTTTTTCTATTATATAGTATAACTTTTTTATGTATAGTTTCTTAAAAACTTTCGAGATTATGGGTAATAAACTTATAGGTCGGTAGGAGTTCACATCTTCTGGTATTTTACCTGGTTTGAGAATCATTAATATTTTAGCTACTTTCGAGATGCTAGCAAAGTAATTAATTTGTAGTATATTATTAAATATAAATATAAAAAAAAATATAAGTTAATAGTGTTATATCCTTTCCGATAGTTTTTGTAAAATTTTAGCGGTAATTAAATAATAACCAAGGAGCTTCTTTAATATTAGTCCCTCTCATTATTGTTTGTTTAACTTTTTTGCCCCTAATTTTTCATGCGTTAAGTCCATTTGAAATGGCGCATTTAGAAAGCTAGTAGTTTTATTTTCGTCATCTTTATGTAGTTCAGACCGGAAAGGTTTAAAAACATTTTTTGAGAAAGTTTTGAGAAAATGCTGGCCTTCTCTTTATTGCTTCTAGCCCAATTATTTTAATTTGTTTTAATAGGTGGGTTATGCTGCTGGGTCTCTTAAGCTTTTTGTTGCTTTCCACAACGAATAGTCTGTAGCCTCAGTTGGTGTCAAATTTTCTAAGTATTCTTGAATACGTTGGTTTTGTTCATTTTGGATCATCTCATTCAGTTATTTCATTGCCTTATTAAATTTTCTTTTATTCTTTTCAGTTCTTAGCTGTTGTCAATTCTGTCGTAACTTTCTTTTTTCTGCTATCTTTTGCTCAATTGTACATGCTATATGTGTGTTTTATCTTGGAAATGTTTCACTGCTAGGAGTCGCGGAATATGCTGCCTCCTGTATATTTTTTGTAATATTTATTGCTGATATCTCTATATCAAATTCAGTTTGTAACTGTTAATTAGGAGAGATATTTCGGCCTAAGTTTTCATTAAATTATGACCAGTTCTATTATTGCACAGAGAAAGGGGTTTATCTTTGATGGTAATTTTTGAAGAAACTGTTACTATTATTGGTGAATGATCCGAAGACATATCGAAACATTATTCTGCATGACACTTTTTTGTATCAATATTTTTTGTAATACAGAAATCTATAGTATCTTTTTTTTTAATTTCTGTCTGAAGGCCAATATATTAGTTCACCAGTAGAGATATGTTGTAAATTATCTGTCTTTATTGCTTTTAGCAGTTCTCTACCTCTTGAGGTTATTATTCTTGAACCTCACATTAAATGTTTTGCGTTGTATTCTCATTCGACTAAAAATCTATTACCTAGCGTACCAAAGAAAGCTTGAAAGTGTTCTGCCTAGTTATTATGTTTAGATAGGCAATAAATCGTAGACATAGTTAATGCTCCATGGACTTTCTCTATGGTTATACCGGTTGCTTGCAGGTAGTCTTTGCGGAATTTTTCTTTTTCGAAATACTCATAATATCAATATTTATTTCAGTCACGTACATTTTTTAGTTCCCTGTTGTTGAAGCCCATTGGCATTCCAGACGGCGATTTTTTAGTTCATGTTTTCAGACATTAAGCAAGTTTGCTGACAACGGTTGTGAGTAGACCAAGCATCGTACTCATTTGATCCATTAGTTTGGCCATCATGTTTCTAATTTAGAGATGTTGCTGCTAGTTTCGGTAGGTTTTAGTGTGGTTGCTCGATTTTGTGTTGAACTATTATGAACTATTTGAGCATAAGTTATATCTGGTTGACTTCATCTAGTGGGTAGACTGATAGGTGTGGATTGTTTTTGTTGCTGCTGATGCTTTATTCCCCTTAATGTGGGATGTAATTTCTACTGTAGTTGTTTGTAAACTGCACAACCCTTGTAATTCGCTGGATGATTCTGTTACAGTTAACACATTTCACTTTATCATCTCGAGCTTTGCGAGTACAATCTATCGTTTTATGTTTCCCGACACATTTTACGCATCTAAATGATATGTAATACTGTAAGTTTTTGTGTGCCTGTGCGCTTAACACCTTGTGCATTGTGGTATTGTTCTTTTTGTATGTGATGGTTTGCATTTAATAATATTGTTTCTTAATTTACTAATTTCATACCGCGCCTTGTTGTTTCCATTTGCTTTTATGTCAATATAGAACATAGGCAGTAGCTTCTTTGTCATGCGGTGTTGTATATTGTGAACATTTACGACCTTGTGACCTTGTTCAGCTAGGGCTACCTTGATGGTGTTAAAGTCCGTCGCCTGGGGTGTAATCCTTTTAGTACCAATTTGAATGTTCTCTCGGATTTTGGTCTGAATATATGATACTGGATGTTTTGTTTGGTCTAATTATTTCACTAGATTTTTAAAGTGTTCCGCATAGAACAATTGGATTGTTCACCGTTTTGATTTTGCAGTTGGTAGTGATGGTTTGCAATAGCCCGTGGACATGACTCTTACTTTATAAACTACTAGCTGACCCGACAGACTTCGTCCTGTCAAAAAGATTTGTAATGTGGCAGTTTTTGTGCCTACGTATTTTAAAAAATTCTCCTGAACAGAACCATCACCCTGGTGATAGGGCGTTGTGAATAAAAAATAATTAAATAAAACATATATAAGGATTGAAAAGTAAGTAATCGCTTTATTGTTAATCATGTGAATCATAATTATTATTATTATTATCATTGTAGTGCTTTGTGGTATACGATGTTTTTTGTTTGATTACCTGGCGCATAGATAAACAAATCTGATGGTTTTCCAACACGGGAACAGGCAACATACAATTGACCATGTGAGAAACATGGGTTTTCTAGATTAATACCACAAACACTTAATGATTGCCCCTGGGACTTGTTTATAGTCATAGCAAAAGCAAGCCGCACTAGAAACTGTAGTCGTTTAAACTCAAATGGCACATCAGTCGGAATCATTGGGATGCGCGGTATGAGAACATCTTCTCCTTTATACTTTCCTTTGAGTATAGTTGCATTGTTTAGTAATTTTTTTATCGCTAACCGTGTACCGTTGCAAAGACGCGGTTGGTTGATATTTCGCAACATTATAACCTCCGATCCAACCTTTAATTGAAGATTGTGAGGTGGCAATCCTGGCAAATCCAGCGAGTTTAAAAATTCCGGTGGATAGTTGACTACATCATCTTGATTAGTAGCCGAATCAACTGATTTATATATCCTCAATTCGCCTGTAATTTGTTCTTGAATTTTGAAATTTAATTCATTTACATCTATGTTTTTTGCAGCCAGTATAGCTCGTTCGCTCAACCAATCATGGTTTCTGTAATTTTGAGAAACATCTGGAAACACCTTCTGAATAAGTTCATCTTTTGATCGAGTTAACTGACAAAAACTTTGAGGAAAGTTAATGCAGCCAGTCAACATGTCTATAGGAAATTTGCCATTACCAATGTCAATGAGTTGTTTAGAGAATATGTTTCCAGATTGGTCATTTTGCAACTCGACACGCATATTCTTGCTTAAATGAAGTACTTTGACATGTTTCCACAAATTGGAGGACTTTAGACATGCATTGAGTTCATCAGCTGGCGTTGATCGTGGAATCACTGGCAATGTTTGACGAAAATCTCCTGCTAATAAAATCATTGCACCACCAAATCGGTTATTATTGCTACGTAGATCTTTTAAGGTTCTGTCTAAAGCCTCCAAAGATTTTTTATGTGCCATCGTGCATTCATCCCAAACAATCAATTTACATTGCTGCAAAACCTTTGCCATTGCAGAGTTCTTCGAAACGTTGCAGGTTGGAGTTTCATTGCTTTGCATATTTAATGGCAATTTTAGTGCTGAATGGGCTGTTCGACCACCTTCAAGCAAAGTTGCTGCGATTCCCGACGAAGCGAGTGCAAGTGCAATTTTATTTTGTGAGCGAATTGTTGCTAATATTAATGAAATCAAAAAAGTTTTTCCTGTACCACCAGGTGCATCTAAGAAGTAAATCCCTTCAGTTTCATCATTTGTTACTTTCATAAGAGTTTCAAATACATACTTCTGTTGTTCATTTAACAGTGGAAGATTTGTTTGAATTAATTCTTTCAAAGCGTTGAGATCATACAGTCTTTCTCGATGCAACTCTTGGTTAAAAGCGTCATGCATTGGACGATTGGGCGCGGTCAGGCCTAATTGAATTAATAGTTTGTTTGACATTATCAAGCACATGTCCTCAATTGAAATCAATGCTTCATTGTAAATTTCTTCACTGATTTGTATATTTGGATTTCCCATTCTATTCCGTATTTGATACAAAATATCATCACACATATAATCTTTGTACTTCATCCACAAATCAATTGGGTTTGATGGGAAGCATGTAGATATGATTATAGAAAACAATGTTCGTATTTGATGAGCGTGTGATGATATTACAGCATCATTGAGAGTTTGATCCCAATGAGCGTCATTTTCAAGCAATTGCAAACGTCGATAGGCTTCTCTGTAGGATCCACACAATTCACCATCAACAGTTCGTAACTGTTGGAATGATGTTGGGCCACGTACATTGACTAATAGCAGTCGTAAATAAAAACATTCATCATTGCTTGGATGTACTGAATAAATCCGGCCAATCGCATCGGTGGAATATACATCTGAATATCCTGGAACTGGTTTTCCTTGTTTCCGTCGTATAAATCTCCTTGAGGATTGATTCCAGGTATAATATTTTGGCATTTCAGAATATAGCAATGTTTGTGCGAAATCATCGTTTTGGCATGTCTCAAAAAAACTGGTTAATGTAGTAGATGGTGGCTGAGCAGCTCTTTGTACTGCGTTCTGTGCTGTAAAATACACTCTTTGTCCATTTTCTAAATGCACAGCTAAGTGAACAACAGAAGGGTGTCTCTCATGAATAGGAAAAGAAAATATTCGCCAAACTGCTTCATTACTACTGACATAGCGGCCCATTTGGTATTGGGTAACTTCATCATTAGAATTCTCTGCACCAATTCCAATCACAGCCATATCACTCCCTTTGGTTACATATTTGCAAATGTATTTAATCGATTTCACTGAATGGCAAGATTCAACGTTGATGTGTGCTTTGAATGTCTTTGATAAAATGGGTGAATATGGAACAATCCAACGATTATCTATTTCAATATCTTGTTGATTTAATTTGAAAATTGTTGATTTTCCATTGTCTGCTGTCCGTGGATATCGTTTTGAACATTTACCATCCATCATATACGGTGAATTTTGATTAAGAGTTCCACAGGGACCATGTATCATGTTTTTGATAACTACCTCATGCAATCCAGGATCTACTTGTACATTAGGGATTTCAGCTGATATCACTGCATCAACTTCATTTGGCCTTATCTTTTCAACCAACCAAATCAAAATGTGTGCATGTGGCAATCCTCGTTGCTGCCACTCCACAGAATACATCCAGCAGCGTGTCTCACCAAACACATTATGTTTTACGATGAAATTCATTAAAGATTTCAACTTTTGTCTAAAGACTCTGGCTGTAATATCATGACGATCAATGGGTGATTGCCCAGGGAATAACTCCTGCTTAATTTCTATCCATTGCGGATTGCATGTAAATGTGATGAACAAATCTGCTGTACCATAATGACGAACATACGACATGGCATCTTGAGCATATTCGTGCATATGCCGAGGGCTTCCGATATATGTTGCTGGAAGAATAGTCATCCGACCGACATTCTGTGCATTTCCATCAGTATTAATCGCATCTCGAAGGTGAATATACTCTTCAGATCGGAGTTTGGTTTGATTCAACCTGATGAATGTTAATCTCTCCGTTTCAATTTTAACATACATGTCAACAACATATTTGTGATACATTTCAATATGTGATTATCTTCATTTTCCCGAATCATTAGGCGGTATGAATAATAATTCATTGAACTGACTTTTTGGTTGGTTTCAGAACCTGTAAACAGATTTTGTTTTAATAACATTCAAATACATAATATAGTGACTGAGATATTATCGCCATAGCTAAACTAATATTTTAGTTACCTGTAATGGGATTTATCATTTTTATTGATAAATCGTAGCCATCTTCACCTTGCCAAAATATAATGGGATATTGCAGTGCATCATATGAGCGGTGTGTTTCCTTTATACGTTGTAATTGATCATTCCGACGATGTAAAACAATATCACGGGATTCCAAATATTCTCCAACTACAACGATAGCAACTTCATCAATAGTTGGTGCATTAAAACGTCTTGTATGTTGACCTGCAGGTGTTTTATCAGCTCTGATTACAATTTTGTGATTATCGGATGGCATCAGATCCAGGGCAGTTTTAAACAATATAATCAATTGATTGTGTTGATGAAATAAAGTTTGTAATTGTTCTACAATAGACCTCTTTACTAAATTGTTATGTGCACAACGCAGATCAATTTCTTGTGGTGAATTGCCCATAAAATAAATTTGCAGGAATTTGTTGTCGCTATCTGACACTGGTAACAGTGAACCTGCTCTGTGATATATTTGCCCTTGTATCTGTAAATAAAAAAAATATTATGGTGTGGTATAAATTAATGGATTGTCAGTGATCAAACTTAAATAATATTTGATCTTAAAAAGTATATATTTAGTTTTAACTAATATCTATCAAATATAAAATATAATAAAAGTGTCACTGAAACTGAATCACCATATAATATGATGACTAAGTGATATATTTCGTAATGATTAAGAAATTGAAGATTAGTAACACATCTTAACTTTGGTGACAGAAAATTTTGTTCGCTAAAATAATTATGAGTAACTGCTATAATACATACCTTGAAAGTTGGCATAAAATTTTCCCGAACTGCATTTGTTGCCCCAAATGAAGTCATTTGAAAGCAATTGTTATATTGTTGGATATGTGTCAAAAAGTGTATAGAATCTGTTCCTATTCCTGAAACCAATGAGTACAATGGTTCTGGTGGTGGATCCAATGGTATCAATTTCACTTTACCATTTGCGCAACACAATCCATTGGCTTCGTTTTTGTATTTTAATGCCTTACAGTGTGAGCGAACCAAGTTCATAGAACCAATAACAACACATTGGTAGTTACTGTAGTCAATTGACACATCGTAACTGAAAGCAGCTCGATTCAAACTTCCACTATTATTAATTCAATGTCGCGCTCGCGCTTCACGCGTTTGTGATATCCGAATTCTTTCACGTTCATTTCCGTCGTCACGTTCTTGTGCAGTACGATTAGATCGGTAATTAGCTTGGTTTATAGCATTTCTGGTTCTTCTACCTAAATTGCTTCGTCTTATAGGAGGCATATCAAATATAAATTATTTTTTCACTAATCACGAACTAAACAAACACTAACTAACTAAACACTCTGCACAAAACACGATATACAAATTTGTTTCGTGTATCAGTTGACAATTCATCTGTCATCTGTCAAAAGTCATCTGTAACAGACAACTTTTTTTTTTTTAATTTGATATGACTTGAACTCAAATCCTTTTAAGCCGTACGAATTGTTTTATTTATTTAAAATTTGGATATTAAAAATAATAAAACACTGTTGGTAACGCGATTTTTGTTTGACTGATGTAATGACGTGGAAACTGATGCATTTTATCTCGCGTGCCGACACTAATACAAAAGAAACGCGAGTTTCGGAACGCGACATTAAACTCCTCCAACTATGTATTCTGTGCTCCAACGCACACACGCACATTGTTTTGATAGATATGATCTTTGACGTTAGGAACATACCTACATTGCTTAGACAACAGTGAGTGCTTGTAATTTAATATGAACTTTATACCATAGCAATAAAGCTCAAATTGACTACGTTTTAGTTACAAATCATTTGTATGGGAAAAAGAAAAGGGCTATTTTTAGGGTTTTTCCAGCAATAATTCTAATTTTTCTCGCCGTAGAAACCATCCTTGAACTTCAACGAACATTTTAAAAAAGATTTGGCCAAATTGGTCCAGGCGTTGTTGAGTTATGCGCTTACCAACACATTTTGTGATTCATTTTTATATATAAGATTATTGTTATTGGTGGTGCTTTGGGAACGACTTTTTCAGGGCTTGGTTGTATATGAGTTTCAATTTCTGCCGATAGGTGGCTAAAACTGTTTTTTGTTTGTATTGGTTTCTGTCACCAATAGTCACTGATCCTTGTTTGTTTCCTTGCGATTTCTTCATCTAGGCTTCTCAATCGTTTTTTTTTGTATTTGACTGTAATCCATTCTGTTTGTTCTAATCTTTTACCACAGTGTGCAGGTTATTGGGCCGAAACGCTATGGTTAAAATTAATAAAACATTTTTACATTAGTTTTTTGGCCATAAATACTATTCTTAGAAAATTAATTGTAAAAGGACTGTAGAATAATAAGGAAAAATAATTTTAAAAACAACTAAAAATGCCTATTCACATAACACATAAACGCCTATTCACTTAAATAACCGTAATAAAAATACTGATTTTTTTTAAGAAGGGTATCTTTCTAGAGCTTGGAGCGTATTGAAAATATGTCTTCACCCTACGAAGATTGGAACTGAACTGTCATATAAAATATAAAAGATGAATTATAGCACATTAAGATACATTAAGTTTAAATAAAGTTGTATACATGTAGGTATATAAAATTACATTATAGAAATATCAGATACCCAAGTAGGTGAGGGAGTCAAATATAAATGGTAATTTTACTATTTAGCGTGGCACGTAATTTCGATCTAGAGGATTCAAGTGCTCGAGTGTATTTTGGTTTATGAGGAATGGGGAAACCGGTGTGCTCGGTTCTGTTCGCAGTACAGCCATGACCGAGTACTAGGTATCTTCGTTTCTTGCACAACGCATTATCATAAAGTTTTTAACCAATGAAGACGTTAAACCGTCGGAAATTTTCATTCGTTGGAAGGCACAGTTTGGGGATGCTATAGTGTCTCAGAATCGGGTGTGTACATGAGTCAGATAATTCAGGGATGGACGAGAACGTGTCTAAAATCAAAGTTATGATCGACGCCCACGAACAAGTTTCGTAAATGACAACATCGGTGCTGTTCGAGAGTTTATTGAAGGTAATCGCCGGCTACGGATTGAAGAAATCTTATCAGAACTGAGTATCAGCTATGGAACTTTTCAATTTTCATCAATCACCATCATCACTAATCAATTTAAAAAAAAACTTTAAAAAGCTTTTAAAGAACACACCGCAGTTTTGATAAGGAATAAATTGGAAGAAATACACTGCGAAACTCTCGGGCATCCTTACAGTCCTGACTTATCTATTACCTTGTGATTATTTTTTGTTTGCACCCTTGAAAGAATCACTTGGAGGCAAAGGATTTGAAACAATGAAGAAGTAGAGAAGTATGTGTACATTTGCTTGACAACTCGCCCTCAAAATTTTTATGATAAAGTAATATTCAAGCAAAAGTAATATTCGGCAAAAGTGGGTAGAGCACGGTGGTGAGTACACAAATGTTAAATGTTTAGTTTGTGTATTGATCAATAAACTTATTTTACAAAATTACTGTTTATATTTGATTTCCCCTCGTATAAGAAATATAAGCATATAAGTTATAAAATTATAAAAACATAAGAATACGAAAGTATGAAAGTATACAAATGTAAAACTATAGCATATAATAATATAAAAAGCTGGCCTGGTTGGCGCAGTGGTAAAGGCGACAGGATAGTTCACCTACTGTTGCGTTAGTCGCCGGTTCGAATTCTGCTGGGGCATGGTCGTAAATTTATGTTTGTGATTGAATATTTACGATTGTCCTAGGCAAGAGTGCAAAATCCGACAAGGAAAATGATCCTAGTCATGCCAGTAACCAGGCTGGGTAAGACCGGATGTTTTCTGGGATGATTTCGAAGTTGGTCACTCGTCAGTCGGTAGACTTAATGCCGAGGACCTTGGTTCGGAGCCCACGTTAAACTGTAGTTCCAGTCCAGATAAACCACTAGTTGGTAAAAGGAGACTTTAAAATGTAAAAAAAAGAAATATAAAAATACACAAAAATATGAAAACATAATAATATAAAAATGTAAATATATGAGAGTTATATAAATTTTAAAAAATGTAAAGATAAAGATATAATGACAATCGAGCGAAACGTATAAGGTAACAGTAATATACATAAATATGCATATTAAAAGGTGGGGTAAAAGTCCCGCTACCATTTTGATTGCGCGCCATCTTGGTTATGTGACGTTTAGCTAAGTTTCGCTTTAACCATTGTGTTGTGTAGACGTCCAAATTTTATTATCATGATATCTATCAATATGTCCAATGGAGATGAGAATTTCAAAAGCCCGTTATCAGAAGCCCTGAAGTAAGAGTAGCGCTCACATAGTCGTTAATTCAAAGACAAAGAAGTGTTCAGCATATTTTTCAGCTCTGCTTTGGTTAAAGAGGGAGAAAATACTGTGGAAGCTAAACTTTCCCTTGGGAAGATTCCTCATGGAGAGATCTACGGTTACCGACGATGGTTGTCGGAGAGGTAATCTATCACCGGAAATGTAAGTAGGTGGAAATTCTAGTGATAAGTGATTGCAGACTATATGGAATTTGTAGTAAGGGCCTTTATGCTCGTCTCTAGAAAAATGAACGCTAGGCGGTAAAAAGGGTCTGTCCTGATGCAGCCTTAGTTAAAACCACAATAAGCAGGCTTACTTTATCAGAAGCAGTTCGCGTCTAGAAGGAAGAGAGGGGATTTCAGCTTCGCAAAGCAAGCTGTCGGTACTGATATGGAGAGCACTAGGGCGATTTTAAGTGCTGTATTGCGGATTGTATTTAATTTGTTTAGATTAAAGAGGCAGCAGGAATAAAGCATTGGCTGCCGCATTCCAAATTGCTAACAAGTACCCCAATGAAAGTTGGATAAGTTTGGAAGCAGGCTGATATCTGCTAAGCATTTATTAATGATATAATTAAAGTGTGGGAGCCACTTGAAGCGAAAAAGAAATATAAGCCACAAAAATTTGTGTTGCAGCGTAATTACATTTATTTATATTTAAGAAAATTGTCTGATTTTTAATTTTACGAAAAATTATAAAGTTTTTTCTTGCAATATTTGTGACATATTTTTTTATTAATCTCTTGGAACGTCAACAATCTGCCCGTGGGCAAAAAGTATTATTGTTTGATTTCCGTAATATAATATGACCATCCTAACATGTAGAAGACATCAGTAAGTGATCTGCTATACAACTTAGAATCTAATGTGTCTATTAACCAGTTCGTATGGTAGTTTGCGTTTGAGCCTACGCACTTCACTGTTATCGCGCACATTTAACTGTTTGGCGAGTGCATTAGGATGCACTAATAGTCTTTCAGTGCACTTCGCACTAGCACTTACTCGTTATTGGTTTTATGTGGATATCGCGTTGAATCAGTTTGCTGAACACATACTATGGGGCATCGACGATGACTCGCAACACTTTATTCTGGAACCTCTGGAGGATATTTATGTTAGATTTGCTAGTTGTACCCCACAGTTCAATGTCATAGGTCCATATTGGCTTTTGTATTGACTTATACAGCAAAACCTTGTTATCTAATGATAATTTAGATTTACGCCCTATCAGCCAATACATTTGATTTAGTTTAAGCCCAAGCTGTTTGCGTTTTGTCACTATATGTTTTTCCCAAGTCAGACGTCGATCAAAATGTATTCTCAGATATTTAACGCTGTCTGCTTGCGGAAGTACATGGTTATTCAATTTTACTGAGGAACATGTTCTTCTGCAAGGGGTGAATGTTATTTGGGTAGATTTCGTTTCAGGTTTTCTACTACAATTCGAATTTGTTAAGATGAAGTTGGAGGTTTTTTGTGGCTGATATTGGATCCTCGTGCAATGATAAAACCGCTGTATCGTCAGTATATGTTGCAACAGTAGCGTTTCGTGAGGTCGGTAGATCGGCTGTATACATAAGATATAACAATGGGCCGAGAACACTGCCCTGCGGAACACCCGAATATATGGGCTGTAGGTCAGTGTATTCGTCACCCTGATTGACAATAAAATATCTGTCTAAGAGGTACAATTTCAGCAATTGGAAGTGCGTATGGGGAAAAAGGTTTGTCAATTTAACGTGCAGTCCAGTGTGCCACATATTGTCGAAGGCCTGATAAACACCGACAAATGCAGCGGAGCAATATTTTTTATCGTTTAAGTTTTTGTTAATTTGGTTGACACTTTATGTATTTGTTCTATTGTTCCGTGTTTATTACGGAAGCCAAATTGATGGTCTGGAATAATATTTCTCTCCTTTGCGAAGTTTTGAGATGGCAGGTAATAGGCTTATAGGACGATAAGAGTCAGCATGGCATTAAATATAAATGTTATTAATTTGATGCTCTTTCCTGAGAGCTCTTTCAAGATTCTTCCCGTAATTAGGTCAAAACCAGAAGCTTTTTTTATCATTGATTTCTTAAGTATTGTTTGTTTTACTTCCTTAACAGTAAATTTCTTTTGTGGCAGATCCATTTGAAACGGAATGTTAAGAAAGTCAATTATGTTATTTTCTTCTGTTGCGGGTATTTCAGGTGGGCACGGATTAAATACGGATTTTAAGTGTTTAGAGAAAACTTATATCTTTATCATTCCTAGCCCAGGTACTGTTGTCAATTTTGATGGGTGGATTGTGTTGTTGAGGTTTCTTAATCTTTTCTGTTACTTTCTACAGAGAATATTCCGTTGCATCAGTTGGCTTTAAGTTTTATAATGAGTTTTGAATTGCTTGATTTTGTTCCTTATTTATTAGCTCTTTCAGCTCTTTTGTGGCCTTGTTGAATTTTCTCTTATTTTCTTCTGTTCTGATTTGTTGCCAGGTTTTTCGCTTCTCAGCAATTTTTTGTTTAATTGTAGTTGAAATATAAGTATAATTAAACTTTTGATAAGTTGCTCTATTAGGTGTTGCGTACCATGTGACCTCTTGTATAGTTTTAGCCTCTTCAGCCTCTTGTATAGTTTGTGTATAGTTATATTTTTGCTGCTACTTCTGTATCTCTTTCTATTTTGAAAGGTAAATTTAGTGATAACTAACTGTCTAATTTTTGTCTAAACAATGGCTAGTTGGTTTTAGTGTTATGCAAAGAAGGTGATTTTGTTTTGTTGAGAATAATTGAGTTCACTGTTATAATAATTGGTGAGTGATCAGATGATAGATCGAAGCATAATTCAACTTTGCATGTTTTGGTATAAATATTTTTTGTAACACAAAAGTCTATGGTATCGGGAATTTTATTTCTATCTGACGGCCAATATGTTGGCTCATCAGTAGAAATATGCTGTAAATTATGTGCCTTCATTGCTTTAACCAATTCTCTGCCTTTTGGTGTTATTAGTCTAGAACCCCACATAACATGTTTTGCATTGTAGTCTCCTCCGGCAATGAATCTATTACCCAGCGTGTTAAAGAACCACGGTTCTGCCTTGTTGTTGTGTTTAGGTGGACAATATATAGCACTAATTGTTAATGGCCCATACACTTCTTCAATAGTTGCACTGGTGGCTTGTAAATATTCCTCGCTGAATTTCTCTTTTTTACAGTATCTTATGTTTTCATGGATAATTATAGATGTTCCTCCATGTGGTGTTTTTTGTGATACAGCTTATATTTCGGAATCCGTTAATAATTTCTATCCGTGAAATGTGGTTCGGATAACACTATAATATCAATATTTTGTTCACATAAAAATATTTTAAGCTCCCTGGCATGTTGTGGAGTCCGTTAGCATTCCAGATGGCTATTTTGTATTTGCTGTAGTGGCTATCAGTCATTAGGCTAGGTTGGTAACGACGACCGTGAGTAAATTCATCATTGTACTCATTTGTTCCATAAATTGTTCCATCATTTCCTCTAATTTATTAATAGTACTTATAGGTTCAGTGGTGAATGGCGTTGTCTGCGTATTAGGTTGGGTCTGACTTAGGTGCTTTAGGCGAGTTAGATGGTATGGGCTGTTTTGGTGGCTGTAAGTTTCTTTTTTCTCTCACTGCTGGATACAGTTTTTGTTAACGCTATATGGACTAAGCATCCCCTATAATTTGCAGGATGGTGACCGTCACAGTTGGCGTATTTCATTTTATCGTCACGTGTTTGCGTGTGCAATTATTGGTCGCCTGCTCTTCTGCGCATTTCAGGCATCTATACAACTTGCGACAGTATGTTTTGGTATGCCCATATGTCTGGCATCTGGCGCATTGTGGGATGATTTTTTTTGTGTTTGGTGGCTCACATTTAATGACTTGTGGTCCAAATACTTAATCTCGTAAACATGTTTATTATTTTCTTTTACTTCAAATCAATATAAACCATTGACAGGGGCTCCTTTGTTGCACGACGTTTTATATTATGTATATTTACAACTTCGTGGCCTTGTTCAGCTAGGGCTGTTTTAATTGTGTTTGTATTCGTTGCGAGATGTAGTCCTTTTATGACGAATTTAAAAGTTTTTTCGGATTCTGGTCGAAAAGTATGATAGTGCGTGTTTTTATTGTTCAACTCTTTTATTAAAATTTTGAATTGTTCAGGGTCAAACATTTAAATCTTTATTGTTTCAGATCCGATTGTTTTTATTGTATAATGATTGGATATTGTCTTGAGCAAGTTATACATTTTTATGACCGGCATTTTTATGACACCAACAATAACACAGATGTTTTTTTTACAACAGAGCGTTCTGAAAGATACATCTGCACTCCGCGGTGGTTTGAACAGAACCTCATTTGTGATATGGGAAAATAATTTTGATTTGAGACAATCAAATATTGCATTGTATTGAATGTCTGGTGAAGCTGAGCCAAGAAAATAAAGACATAGAACAAATAGAAAACACTTAGTTAACAAAAAGTATGTCTCATCGGCTTGTTGTCGAGTGTTCCAGATAACGGGGGTTCAGGTACCGAGACTAAACGAAGCGTGTCAGAAGTTAGACTTGGTGAGGGCCTCTTATGGTGGTTATAACTAAACTTCAAAAAGGTTCGAGATCGTGGAATTTTCGATTATTTCTTAAGAGTCCATGATGCACGTGTTCTATCGGTGTAAAGAGTTCCTAGTTGGAAGAGTCTTTCCTTCCCGGAAGTTTAAACCAATCAGGATACAGAAAAGGGTTTCTTGAACCAATCTTCTCATCCATCACTAAGAATCCGAGGGAAGAGCTTCGACGATAAAACACGATGCATTGATAATGAGAATAATGAATTTACTGAAGAATTGAAGAACAATACAGTTGAATAACATCAGAATTAGCGAGAAGAACAGAATTAGCCAGATCTAAAGAATTACCAAGAATTTGCGACAAAATTAGAATGAAAGAGTTGCAGAACCAAGATTAGAAACAGTAAAAAGTCGAGTGCAGAATTAGCAAAAGTAGTGTCGAGAGTGAGAACAGTAACGTCAAATTGAGAAGAAAAAAAAGGTATCAAGAATGGATGTTAAGCATTAAGAAGAGTCGAATTCTTATATGTCGTATGTATAATGATCAGTTGGGTCCAATGACAGAATCAGTATTATCCTAAACAAGACAGACGATTTAGTAAGTTATTTCCATCCATTTCATAATTCTTTCGATTTAACATCTTTAATTGTATATATATTATGTATATATTTTTATATTATTCATTTATATTGGTAAACTCGTCTTTGAGTATTAATTTATGGAAGGAAGCGAGAAAATAAATTTTATTCTATTTACAACATTGTTTTCGATAACTCAACAATTTGAGACCAGGATTATTGATCGTATAACATCCACCAATCGATAAAGTGCTCACTCTAGGAAAATTCCTTATCCTACAAAAGTTTATGTTGTTGAGAAAGAACGATAATCCATTTGTTTTTGCCCATAATGGAAATTAATCAAGATATTTCTGCAATAGACAACGTCAGCCACAAAATGTCGGTCCTTGATTTGTTTCGTCATCATCCTGTTGATCAAGTTAAAGGCCAGGGTCGGGTTTTCGCTCGATTCTTGTGGTACTCAATTTAGTTGGGGATATGAAGATGGCAGCACACCATCAACTCTAAGTCTGAATGATCGGTCTCTTAAGAATTATAGTATGATGCGGTATATCTTGCCTCCTATTTTCAATTCAATAAGTGTGTTAAGTATTCTAGACCTTCTGATTATGTTTAATAGTGCCTTTTCAAGGTCTAGAAAAGCTGCAGTGCTATGTTGTTTTTTATTGAATGGAATCACAATATCATTCTCGAAGGCCACCTGGTCAATGGTAGAGCAGCCCCTAACTAATCCTAATTGGTGTTCGTTTAGCAGTCCGTATTTCTGTATAAAATACATTATTCACAACGGCATGTTATATACATAAATGTCAAGTTAGGGATACAGGTCTATATCCGTTGATAGAGTGTCTTGATTTTCCATATTTATGAATCGGAAGCAGTATGGAATATTTCCACAATGATAGTAGCTGACCCTTATTCCGTATTAAGTTATAAATCTTTAGTAAATATACTTGTTGGTCCATACTGAATTTTTTAATATGGGTTGTTCTTATACCGTTCTTCGAAGGAGATAGGGCAGGCCAGGGTAGCACCATCTCTTTCCACTCCTTGTATATTTTCAGCTGTATTATCGTTTTGGTATTTGTAATATATCAAATGGAAATGCTTGCCGAAATATTCCGATATTTCTATTGGGTTGCATAAGTAATTTGAATTAATAATAATCTTTGATGTTATTTTCGAAGTTGGAGCACTTTTCAGCTTTCTGATATTTCACCATATAGTTTGAGATGTGGTTTGTGGGTTTAAGTTGCAGGTAAACTCTAAACATGACCTTGTTTTAGACTGCCTTATCGTTTTCTTGGCAATAGTTTATTAGGCCCCTTTCATATGGCCCTTTATAATTTTAATCTCAGCATGGTACAAGAGGTTTTTATAGTTGTTTGTGATATCAGGGGATAATTAATTAATTGCTTTAATAATGACCTCCGTAAAATTTTCTACCAATGTGGAAGGTAGTGAAATGGATTCTCTCTCTTTATATATATCCCAATCTATTTTTTATGTTTTTTGAAGATGCTCTTTGTGATATGTAGGTGAGATATTCCAATTTGACTATCTTATTTTTAAAGGAAAATAAGGAATTTTGCGATCCGTATTTTTCTACCTGAAGACCCATTGATATCTATTAATGGGCTAATACACTAAGTAATATGATTTGTGGTGTAAATATAAGGTGTAAATAGATAGATAAATTAGTAGTAAGTACAATGAGTGTTTTATTATTTACATCCAACTCTAGCTGAAATCGTTAGCTGTGAGCAACCAAGGCAAAATGAACTTAGCGCCAGTCTGTGAATCGCAGGTGCTAACAATATGAACAAATAAAATCGTCCCAAAGGTAGTTTACTACGAGAGTAGGCGAAAAGGTTCTCCAATATTGAAAAGAGAACAAAATTATATTAACAGATAGTGGTCGCTATCATGTAGGTCTTCTAGGATCGACTATTGTAGCTGGCCCAGTAGAGAGGTGAAGCATAATCCTAAATCAAGATAGGAACAATTTCTGGTAGAAAAGGACATGAATGTAGGCTATCATTAAGGATGTCAAGTCCATTTCTACTATAAGATGGCCTCTTTGTTTTTACGTTGGCAAATCCAATAACTCAACCCAAGTGAGGTCTCCCATGATTATTTGGATGAAGCATTTGTGATATTATATCCATATCTGCTATGGTGATAATTATCGATGGAGAAGTACAAACTGTAGAGAGTAATAAATATGCCTGCCAAATTTTGCTAGGTAGGTGATTTACACCTCTGGGTACGGTCTGGGATTGGGGGTAATATAAAGATAGGTCCTGTCTCTCCAAACCACTGCAAATCCCTGTTTTTGTGATGAAGGTTGTAAAGAAATGCCCTCTTTAGTTATGAGGGGCTTAAAACCAGAGAGGTATTATTCGGCGTTATTCGTTTTGGTACTGTGAGGTGTGTTTCTTCATACTGTGTTGCCAATAGAACGTAGGTTTTGTTTATTTTGGTTGCCCTTGCATAATTAAGTTGAATATTCCCTATTTGATTCTATGCCCTGTTTTTTTTGTTACAAAGTGGAATATTCTTTCATTTACTGTCAGCTTTTGAACTAAAAATTCTTCCTTATATATTGGACCTTCCTAAATCATTCACTTTCGCTATGGGTATCTTTTCCACATGGGGAGCATGTTGGAGTGAACGCATAGTTTTGTGAAGTGAGTCCAAATGCTTGCCACTGAAAGCATTATAATGGGATAAATATGTATTGTCTCACTCTTAGATTGAGGTAATATCATCGAACTCTTTCATGAAGATAAGTTTCGTGGAAAGTCAGAATCAAGCTCTAGTCAATAGGAAGTGATGCATTTGACTGCGATTACTCTCTGAGTTTTAAAATTTTTCAGAACTTCCCTCTTGGTGCAAACTAGCAAATCATTGCTGGAGATTACTATCTTGCAAAGGTTCATCGATTGGTTAGGGTTATAAGATACATTTATTTAGGGGGATACATTTACTTTGGCATTGTGTATTTTGGTTAATCTCGTAAACTTTTCCAATTGTTTGTAATTGGCGGTGATAACTAGTTAGTAACCATTTCTTAATTTTTTACTGATTATAGTTCACCCACAGAAGTAACCCAAATTTGTTAACGTATTCTTTTTTGTTTGGATTAAGAAATATTTATTATACTCTCTGTTAGTATATTTAATTATTGGCAATTATGTGATTCTCGGTCCTTTGAAATCAACATTTGTGGTTAGTTAACAACCGTTTCTTGCACTCCGAACTGAACAGCTACCGCAAGTGCTGCGCAAATATTGGATAACTGTCAAGCAGGGCTTGCGCGACTGCATACAGACGACAGTAAAGACCCAAAGGTGTGTGGCCTGATCATGCGCATTCATTCTAAACCAGCTTCGAAAATTTCCCAGCTACGCGTTGTTCTTTACAGGCGAGAGGTGTGGTTATGAGGTATCTTTTAGGTTATTTTATGTTTATAAAAGTTTGTTGAGATAATATAATTATTTTTTATTTAATACCGAAAATTACAAATAGTCAATACGAAAACAAATGTATGTTACAACATTCAGGCAAAATTTGAAGTAAAATATCCAAATAAAACATACAATGTAAATGTAAATCATATTTGTTAGCAAGACGTTTGACTTTCACAGACTAAAGACGCGTTCGGAGTGATGGTCAGTGAAACGAAACAAAAGTGTAACATCTGTGTCACAAATGCGGCGATAAATAAAAACTCTAACAATAACATTTTAAAAACTGGTGACTCCAGCTATAACTAATTAAACAAATTGCAGAAAGAAGTAGGCTGGATAACGGTTAAAAATAAAAAAAGAAAAGCAAATAATTCCCCAGAATCTTCAGCACAGCAAATAAAAATAAAACAAAATAATGAACAAAATAAAGAAATTAGAATGCCCAGGCTACCCCGAATTATCGTAAATAATGTTACCGACTTTGACTTGCTTTACGAAACACTGAGGTCCAACTATATAGTATTCAAAGCAACAGTACTGAACAATGGCCAAATTAAACTGAACGCCGAATGTCGTACAACATTCACAAAAATAATAGATTGTTTAGATTTGCTGAAACTGCTATGGCAGTCTTATGAAGACAAACAAACCAGAGACATCAAAGTTATGGCAAGGGGGCTTCCATCAACATCAAAAAGTGAAAAAATTATCACAGAACTAAACCAAAATGGGCTTAAATGCCTAAATGCGACAAATATAAAAGAAAAGACCAAAAATAACAAAGGAGTAATTTTAGTCCACAAGAAGCCACTACCTCTATTTATGTTAGTCTTTGTACATGATACGGACACAAAAACCATTTTTGGAATTAAATTAAATTTAGGGGTCGAAATAAAAATCGAACCTATAAAAAAATTGACCTTAATACCGCAATGCAAAAGATGTCAATTACATGGACACATCCAGAAATTCTGCAGAAGAGAACCTAGATATATAAAATGTTCAGGTAAACATATCACCACAGGGTGTAGAAAACCCAAAGAAGCTAAGCCGAAATGTGTAAACTGCAATGAAGCGCATGCGGCAAGTTATAGAGGATGGGTAGTTGCTAAAACACTACAAGAGAGGAGAAATAGAGTAGCTCAAGTTAAACCTCAAGAAACAATGAGTGAAAAGAAAGAACCTGAAAAATATAACAACGTTAATGATGAAATGACTTAGGAACAAAGTATCAGTTAAAACAGCCAAAGAGACACAAAGGAAGATGAAGCAACCAAAAACGAATTGCTATTTAAATTAATAGGAAAGCTGGACAGACCAGAAAAAATTATCGAATATTTTTAGGAAAGGATTGAAAAACTAGAAATGAAAAACATTAAGCCTGTGGCCCCAAAAACCCGAAATAGCAAATAAAGATATTCGAATAGCAATTTGGAATGCTAATAGAATCCAGCAACATCAGACTACCCTAGAAGTATTCCTAGATATTCGAAAATAGATATTTGATTAATATCAGGAACCCATTTAACAAAAGAATCCTTTATAAAATTTGAAGGATATACATTTTATTATACCATACATCCAGCTAACACCGTAAGAGGAGGAAGTGCAATAATAATAAAAAAGAACATTTCCCACCATCAAGAACCCAGGCTCAGTACAGCAGAAAATCAGGCAGCAGTAGTCGCAATTTATTGTCCTCCAAGATACAATCAAAAAAAGAAAAATTATTTGAATATCCTAAGCAACCTGGGAGAAAAATGTGTAAGTGGAGGTGATTTCAATGCAAAAAATACAAGATGGGGATAAAGAATAACAACAACTAAAGGCAATGAAGTGCATAAAGCAGCTGCTGAACTAAGATGTAGTTACATGTCAACTGGAAAACCAACTTATTGGCCGACTGATCAAGAGAAGACCCCGTTAGATTTCTTCCTAGTAAGAAACATAACATACAACTGTATAATATTACTCTTCGTGATTACACAATCTGCCCTATTGGCAATAAGTATTTTTTATGTCTATATTATATATACATGGCATGTAGAAAATCACTTCATTAAGCAATCTTCTGTATAAAATATTATCTTAATTAATTAGTCTTATTCTAAAGCTTATTCTACATATGTCCAGTAATCAAATCAGGTGGTGATAAACGTTTTAGTCTACGCACTTCACTATCACGTCGCATATTTAGCTGATTATCACTTTATTTAAAATATAGTACGGAGCATCAACAATAGCACGCAACACCTTATTTTGGAACCGTTGAATGGTGGATATCTTAGATTTGCTAGCGGTACCCCATAGTTGGATTCCATATGACCAAATGAAAAGGGCTTGAGTATAGACTCATACAGCAATACCTTGTTATCTAATAATAACTTGGATTTGCGCCCAATCAGCCAATACATTTGATATAATTTGAGTCCAAGTTGTTTCCGTTTAGAGAGTATGTGCTTCTTCTAGGTTAGGCGTCGATCTAAATGCATACCAAGATATTTAACATGCTTTGCTTGGGGGAGTTGACGATGATTGATATTCGCTGGTGGACATGTTCTTCTACGCAGGGTAAAAGTTATGTGCGTGGATTTTGTTTCATTGGCTTTAATGCGCCATGTCTTCAACCATAATTGTATTTGCTTCAGGTGGATTTGTAGGTTTATTGATGCTGTGACTGGATCTTCATGGGATGCTAAGATTGCTGTGTCGTCTGCATATGTTGCCACAGTAGTTATTTTTGTAGTGGGCAGATCAGCCGTATACAGAAGATACAGTGCTGGACCCAGTACACTACCTTGCGGAACTCCTGAATATATGGGATTTAATTCGGTATGTTCATCGCCTTGATTTACAATAAAATTTGTGAGATACGATTTTAGTAACATAGTCCGGATGAGGGAGAAGTTTCTTTAGTTTAACCTGCAAGCCAGTATGCCATACTTGCAGTGTCTATTTTGTTTACAAGTCTATGCACTTGTTCTATATTCCCATGCTTATTGCCAAAGCCAAACTGATATTCTGGAATAATTTTTCTTTGTTCTATTATATAGTTTAGCTTCTTTATGTATAATTTCTAGAAAACTTTCGAGATTATCGGTAATAAACTTATAGATCGGTAGGAGGTCACATCTTCTGGTATTTTTCCTGGTTTAAGAATCATTAATATTTTAGCTACTTTCCAGATACTAGGGAAGTAATTAATTCGTAGCATAGCATTATAGGTAAATGTTAATAGTTTTATACTCTTTTCTGATAGTTCTTTTAAAATTTTACCAGTAATTAAGTCATAACCAGGAGCTTTTTTAATATTAATCTCTCTCATTATTGTTTGTTTAACTTTTTTGACCGTTAATTTCTCGTGCGGTAAGTTCATTTGAAATTGCGAATCCAGAAAGCTAGTAATTTTATTTTCTTTATCTTTACGTAGCTGAGACTGGAAAGGTATAAATACATTTTTTTAAGTGTTTTGAGAAAATGTCGGCCTTCTCTTTATTGCTTCTAGCCCAATTATTTTCGTTTGTTTTAATAGGTAGGTTATGCTGCTGGTATCTAAGCGTTTTTGTTGCTTTCCACAACGAATAGTCTGTAGCCTCAGTTGGTGTCAAGTTTTCTAGGTATTCTTGAATGCCTTGATTTTGTTCAATTTGGATTAGTTTTTTCAGATCTTTTATTGCCCTATTAAATTTTCTTTTATTCTCTTTGGTCCTTAGCTGTTGCCAATTTCGTCGTAACTTTCTTTTTTCTGCTATATTTTTCTGTATTGTTCATGATATATGTGTATTTTTTCTTGGAAATGTTTCGCTGTTAGGAGTCAGGAAATATGCTACCTCCTGTATATTTTTTGTAAGGTTTATTGCTGCTATTTCTACATCCATTTTAGTTTGTAACGGTAAGTTTAGAGAGATGTTTCGGTCCAAGTTTTCTCTAAATTAGGGCAAGTTAGTTCTATTATTGCACAGAGAAGGGGGTTTATATTTGATGGTCATTTTTGAAGAAATTGTATAATAGTAACAATTATCTCTGTGCAATAATAGAACTAACTGGCCCTCATTTAGAGAAAACTGGTAAATGATCAGAAGACAGGTTGAAAAATGATTCTGCATGACACTTTTTTGTATCAATATTTTTTGTAATACAGAAATCTATAGTATCTGGTTTTTTATTTCTATCTGAAGGCCAATATGTTGATTCACCATAATATGTTGTAAGTTATCTTTATTGCTTTTAGCAGTTCTCTACCTTATGAGGTTATTATTCTTGAACCCCACAGTAGATGTTTTGCATTGTAATCTCCTCCGGCTATAAACCAATTACCTAGCGTACTGAAGAATACTTGAAAGTGTTCTGCCTTGTTGTTATGTTTGGGTGGGCAATAAATAGCAGACATGTTAATGGTTCATGGACTTTCTTCTTTTTCGAAATGCTTTATATCATCTCGAATTATTATGGCTGTACCTCCATATGCTTTATCATCAGGGTGATTTGTATGATAATGTTTATATTTGGAAATTTTCAAATAATGTTTGTCCGTAAAATGTGTTTCGGAAACCATGATAACGTCAATATCTTGTTCAGTTACGAACATTTTTGGTTCCCTGGGTCCAGACGGCGATTTTGTAGCTATTGGTTTCAGGCATTAGGCAAGTTTGCTGACGACGGTTGTGAGTAGACCAAGTACTCATTTGATCTATTAGTTTGGCCATCATATTTTCTAATCTAGAAATGTTGCTGCTAGTTTCAGTAGGTTCTGATGTCGCTTCTCGATTTTGTGCTGAACCATTTTCAACCATTTGGGCATAAGTTATGTCTGGTTGACTTGGTCTGGTGGGTAGACTGGTAGGTGTGGATTGTTTTTGTTGCTGTTGATGCCTTTTTTCACTTAAGGTAGGATAGAGTTTCTGCTGTAGTTGATTGTGAACTACGCAACCCTTGTAGTTCGCTGGATGATTTCCGTTACAGTTAGCACATTTCACTTTTTCATCGCGAACTTTACGAGTAAAATCTCCTGTTTTGTGTTCTCCTGCACATTTTACGTATCTATATGATTTTCGACAGTAAGTCTTTGTGTGCCCGTGTGCTTGACACCTCGTGCATTGTGGTATAATTCTTTTTATATGTGGTGGTTAGCATTTAATAATATTATTTTCTAATTTTGTGATTTCATACACCGCCTTATTATTTCCATTAGGTTTTAAATCAATATAGAACAGAGGCAGAGGTTTTTTTGTCGTGCGATGTCGTATATTGTGAACATTTACGACCTCGTGGCTTTTTTCAGCTAGTGCTACCTTGATGGTGTTAAAGTCCGTCCCGTGATGTAATCCTTTTAACAGGACTTTAAATGTTCTCTCGGATTTTGGCCTGAATGTATGATATTGCGTATTTCTTTCATCTAATTCTTTTATTAGAACTTTAAAGTGCTCCGCTTCGAACAATTGGATATTTATTGTTTCATAGCTCACTGTTTTAATTGTGTACTTCGTAGTAATGGTTTTCGATAGGTCATGGATGTGTTTTATTACTCCTACCTTATAGACTGTTATTGGTGGTGGTTTGGGAACAACTTTTTCGGGGCTTGGTTGTATATTCTCTTCAATTTCTTCCGACAGGCTGCTAAAGCTGTTTTTTGTCTCTATGGTTTTCTGTAACCAGTAGTCACTGATTCTTGTTTGTTTCCTCGCGCTTTCTTCTTCTCGGCTTCTCAATCGTTTTTGTTAATGACTGTAGTCAATTCTGTTTGTATAGTTTGTGTTATTGCTGATTGTTCTAATCTTATATCATAGTGTTCAGATGACTTGGTTGAAACGCTATGGTTTGCCATTTTAGATCGTTAATATTTTATTTTATTTACTTCCAAAAATAAAAAAATAAAATAACTACATTGTTTATTTAACGCACTTCATTTTTCACTCAAGTATTATTTTTTGCGCTAGTTTTTCACCAAAAATACTATAAATGAATTTCAAAAGGACTATTGTAAAATAAGGAAAATAATTTTAAAGCACTAATAAAAATGAAATGCAGTCTTTTTGTCTGGTCACGTAAACACGTATTCACTACACTTTAGGTCCACTGAGAGACGGATTGCATCTGTTATGCGTTTTCAACACTCAATTAAATAACCGTAATAAAGTACTGGGTTTTTTTTAAAGAAAGTTATCTTTCTAGAGCTTGGAGCGTATTGAAAATACGTCTTCACCCTACAATGGTTGGAACCGAACTAACAAACTTTTGTAAACTTAAAATTAACCTAAAAATACCTCCTAGCCACAATTCTGATCTGTAAACAAAAATGCGTATGTGTGAAATTTGCCAAGCTGGTTTCGAATGAATGTGCATGAGCGTTCCGCACACCTTTCGGCTTTTACTGTCGTCTCTTGAATACTCGATCAGTATCGGGGTTCCGAATCCCTTCACATTAGCATAATTCTTAGTATGATAACCTTCCATATTAGAACATTTTGTACACAACATATAGAGATGACAGCACAAGACTGTGGCTCCGGGGTAATCTCACTCCTACTATAGCCGCAGAATATAGACCGTAGTCTAAAATCTGCAATCACAGCCTCTTGGGGAAGACTCGGACCCCGGGGGTGTAACTCCTCGTATCCAGCCATGAACTCTAGGTTCCGCGAGGAAATGTTTGTTTAGAGATAAGAGTGTAAATTCTGATGAGAAATAATCACTTATCATGCTGGCGTGATTATTATTACATCAAGGTTTATGACGTCGGCAAGTTCAAAGGTTTGTTGGTTTATAAGCTCTAATTATTATCATTAATGTTTAAAAAAATTGCAGACATTTGCCAACATATTCCACTAGCACCAAATTGAATTTTATAAGCTGTTTCGGTTACATGTTCTGACACATTAGGCAGTATTCTATCTCTTTTTATTAGGATAGCCGATAATAGGGAAAAGCCCGGTCGGGGTTTAAAACAAATTTTACATTTTGACAAAATGTTATTGGCAAGATATTCGACGTCATCTATGATGAATATTGGCTGTTTTATTGGACGAGCATAGTATTCAGTGCAGGTAGTTATTTTCTAAAAAGATCATGTGCTTTATGAAAAAACATTTTTCATTATTTAATATCTTAATCCAACTTTTTGTAGTCTTTTTGGTAACACAGTTATACTGTGACGATGTTGGCTTGACAGATATTCAAACATCGATCCATTTTTGAACCTTCTCGGTCTTTCGATATCATTTTCAGTACTCATTGTTGCTATTTATTTGTGCAACAGTACGCTGTTCATTTCAATTGAACAATTTCATTCATACTTTATGGCCTTGGACCGATGGCAGTAATGCTATGCTCCATAATTCCGTTTCGTAGCCTTTTGGATATTTATCGCATATATATGCCTGGAAACAGCTGATTCATCAACTGCTAACCTATCTGGAAGTTCTTTGAGAGTTTGATCTGGGTTTTCATCCATTAAGTCTTTCATATCATTACCTTTGAAGTTTTTTAGTCCTCGTATGTCGTTCTATCTCAGTCAAATCAAAATCGCCACTTTAAACCGTTAAAATCAAAAGCGGCAATTGGGTTATGACGGAGCAGCATCACCATTAGCGTCTACAATTATTTGATTGGCTTCTGCAGCAGATTATTTCAAATCAAATAAAAATAATGACTATCAAAAATTAAGTTCTGAGCATTCCCTGTTTAGTGTTGGTAAGTACTTTTAGTAACTTAATAATACTAAATGGAAACTTGTTATTTTATGAAGAGAAATATTAAAACCATCGAATTTAACAGTTAGGCTAGATTGTTTTAGAGTGGTCGCAGATTAGTCATTTGTCAACAATATAACCTTCAAATATTAACTATTTTGTGTTAGTTGTTATTTTGTGTAATATTTAATGAATATTGCTATATTTGTAATTAATACAACACTTAAATTTTGTTATTTAATATTAATTTATATATTTTCTAATATGTGTTAAATTTTTTTTATTAATCTCTTAGGAACGTTAACAATCTGTTCGTAGGCAATAAGTATTATTATACGATTTCCGTTATGTAATATAACTACATCTGACATGTAGAAGATCACTTCAGTACGGGATCTGCTGTACAACTTATAATCTAAATATTATTCTAGATACTATTCTAATTTATTTTAAAGTCGATCCTAACTTAACATATTCTAAAGACTATTGTAACTTATTCTAGAGATTGTTAAATCTCACTATACGTGTCTATTAATCAGATCGTATGGTTATTTGCGTTAGAGCCTACGCACTGCACTGTCACCGCGCACATTTAACTGTTTGGCGAGTGCATTGGGATGCACTAACTAACTAAATTTCAGAGTACTTCGCACTGACACTTCGAATCACACTCGTTATTGGTTCTAAGGAGATATTGCGCTGAATCAGTTTATTGGACACGTAATATAGGGCATCGACGATGAATTCCAATACTTTATTCTGGAACCCGGAAGATAGCTATGTTAAATTTGCTAGTTGTATCCTACAGTTCAATACCATGGGTCCAAATGGGGCTAAGTATTGACTTATACAGCAAGACCTTGTTATCTAAAAAACAATTTAGATTTCCATGCTCCTTGCGTTTTGTCACTATATGTTTTTTTCCATGTCAAACGTCGATCAAAATACATTCCAAGATATTTAACGTTGTCTGCTTGCGGAAGTTAATGATTATTCAATTTTATTGAGGAGCATGTTCGTCTACAAAGGGTGAATGTCACATGGGTAGATTTTGTCTCATTTGCCACGTATTCAATCACAATTCGATTTTGTTAAGATAAAATTGTAGATTTCTTGTGGCTGATATTGTATCCTCGCGTGATGATAAAACCGCTGTGTCGTCACCATATGTTGTAGTAGTAGTGTTTCTTGAGGTCGGTAGGTCAGCTGTATAGAATAGATATAACAATGGGCCAAGAACACTGTTTTAGAATTTATAATAAAATATATAATTAATATTTGATACACATGCCTTTTCTATAAACAAAGTAAATTTATTTTTATTAACGTTAACTCAGAGATCAATATAGTAATCTAAAAAAATAATTTACAAATTTAGCCGCGGGCGAAATTCGAATTTAATTTTTGAAAATCAAAATAGAATAATGTTGTATTTAAAATATTTTTTTATACAGTTAATTAAATATAATTTTATTTCTTGAATATGATTCTGCGGTTACAGTCCTGAAAAGTTTTCTAAGAATTTCTTTTGAAATAGATTGCTTCATTTTTCTTTGGTTTATTAATGTGGTATTCATTTGTTTTGTTATCAATTACCAATTGTTATCAACCAGCTGAACAATATATTCGAACAAACAATTAGTCTCTCTGTGGTCGAAATTCGACCATAATTTTTTAAGTTAATTATGTTACTCTCATAACAGGGTAATTGAAGAGGAGGGAATAATTTGAAATTGATATGTTAGTAAGATTTGTTTTTCAACACAAAATCAGAAATATATTTGATACATAACATTAATTAAAAATATATTTATAGCAAGAAAGTTTAACCGACTTGAAAAAATAAATAAGGACTAAATTTACTAAAAATTAAAAAATTACGAAACTTTTTATAGATTTTTAGAGAAGATTTTTAACACAAAAAAGCATTAAATATAAAATATGTACATAATAATCGTTGCAATAACTAAATAAAAATAAATAAAAACTTTTTTTAGACTATCTACTACACGTATATTATATTCTACTATATACTTACAATTTAGCTTAATACCTACCTAAACCTATTTATCTATTTGTAATATTATTTTAACTACTACCAACTGACTACTCTGAAGTCGGTGTCGAACCCAAATAGTTATATTAATTTTGATATGCTTTGTTGGTAATTTAATTCTTTATATATGTTACAAAATTATTTTATTATTTTTATATTGCTTGGGGTCGATAATGAGTTCAAACTGATAAGTTGAATTGATAAGTTCTGGAGCTAGAAGGTACCATCAGTCCATAAGCAAGAACAATTTTACTCGTTTGTTCACCAGATATTAAATTAAATCAAAAGATGATTACGAAAATCTAAATATCTTGTAAACAAAGAAGAAGGACGATTCTTGGTATTCTTTAATTTTCTTAATATATGTTGGAATGAAATTTTCGCATATGTTGGTTTTTTTTTCACTGCTGTATGTAACCCCCGATAAAGCGGACCCATTCATTTGTTTTCTCTAGAAATAATGTAAAATATAATGTTACGTGATTATACTCATATATTAATCGTTTTTTATTCAATCTTGCATAACTCCATAATAGTTCCAAGGACACGGGAATAACCGAAAGTACCACATCATAAATAACACTAATTAAAATTAAATAAAAATAATTAAATAACGTATTAAATTAAATACGTAAGGCGTAAAATTAAATAACTCCGTTTAACAATGTTTTAATACACTTATTTTTCGGATTAATATCGGTTTAAATTTAATGATTTGTCTTTCGATTTAATGTTGCTTATCGGCATTTTTCCATACAGCGCTGCCAGATTTTGATTTTAAAAATTACGCGTCCGTGGTTGATTTACGTACAACAGAAACAATGAATAATCTACCGCCTAAGAGTTGGCGCTGCGCCTAAAAGATTATATATATTGTCACCGATTTGGCAGTTATCCTATTTACTTGATTTGGACGTATTTTGTTTTATTATAATATATTTATTTGTAGCACATATTACCAAAAAATTTTCACGCCTCCAGGTGTCCCCGTTTTCCTCGAAAAGAAAAGCAACAAAATTTCGCTAAACCTATTAATATATAGATACTTCTCTCGAGCTTTGAATGCCTCTCACCCTTTGATACTTTTATAAATTCATGATTGATTACGCACAAATTTTTACCAAAATATTGACCCGCAATCTTAATAAATCGGGATTTCGTTGTTCTTTAAATATCATTCTTTCTACACCTTAAAATCTTCAAGCGAGTCATACTCATATGTTTCTTGTTCACTTTCAAACGAGCTGTGATTTTGATGGTATAATAATATAAAGATCACCGAATCAACTGATCTGAACTTTTACTTTCCCAGAGTCAATTATGCCTAAAATATAATGAAGCTGGCATCCGATTTGTAAATTTAATATAAAAATTGTATATATACATATGTGGATGGAGTTATCTATTAATGTCTACTATTTATAATCAAAATAAGAATAATATAAGATTAAATAAACTATAAGCAACAAAGTTGTTAACCTATTATACAAAACAATATAATACTTAAACTAACTTAATGTAAAAGTATTAGTATAACATAATAATATCAGACACCAGATATAAACAAGTAAGTGATACTAAAGTTCAAAACAGAAATGGCTGCTGTAGATCATAAGATTCTACTTCTTGATCGCTTGTAAATGGCAACGTTGCAAAATTAGGTAGAAACAGTCGAAGTTTACCGAATGCCGATTATGATCATCTAAAATTAGCTACTATTAAATTATTTGATTACGGATGACTTTCTTTTTTTTATTAATATCTTAGAACTTCAACAATCTGTAGAAGATCGCTTCAGTAAGTCATCTGTTGTACAACTTCTAATCTAGATCTTATTCTAGATTCTATTCTAACTTATTCTAGAGATTATTAAATCTCACTCTATATGTCTATTAATCAGTTCGTATGGTAGTTTGCGTTTGAGTCTATGCAATACACTGTCATCGCGCACATTTAAATGTGTGGCGAGTGCATTGGGATATACTAATAGTATTTCTGAGTACTTCGCATTAACAGTTCGAATCACACTCGTTATGGTTTCAAAGGGGATATTGCGCTGAATCAGTTTGTTGGACACGTAATATGGGGCATCGATGATTCGCAACACTATCTGGAACCTCTGGAGGATAGCTATATTAGATTTGCTAGTTGTACCATAGAGTTCAATACCGTAAATCCAAATGGGCCTAAATATTTACTTATACAGCAAAACCTTGTTATCTAATGATAATTTAAATTTACGTGTTGTTTGCATTTTGTCCCTATATGTTTTTTCCATGTAAACGTCGATCAAAATACATTCCCAGAAATTTAACATTGTCTGCTTGCGAAAGTTCATAATTATTCATTCTTATGGAGGGACAGTTCTTCTACAAAAGTTCTTCTACAAAAGGTGAATGTTACATGTGTAGATTTTGTCTCGTTTGCTTTGATACGCCACGTCTTGAACCACAATTCGACTTTGTTAAGTATTAGTTAAGTTGTTAGGTTGTTAAGTTGGAGGTTTCTTGTGCTGATATTGGATCCTCGTGTGATGATAAAACCGCTGTATCGTCAGCATATGTCGCAACAGTAGTGTTTCTTGAGGTCGGTAGGTCGGCTGTATACAATAGATATAACAATGGGCCAAGAACACTGTGCTGCGGAACACCCGAATATATTGGATGTAGGTCAGTGTATTCGTCACCCTTTTTGACAATAACATGTCTTTCTGTGAGGTATGATTCCAGCAGTTGAAAGTGCGTATGGGGCAAAATCTTTTTCAATTCAACATGCAGTTCAGTGTGCTACATCTTGTCAAAAGCTTGAGATATATCAAGAAAGGCAGCTTAGCAATATTTTTTATCACTTAGGCTTTTATTAATTTTGTTGACTAATCTGTGTATTTATTCCGCTGTTCCGTGTTTATTACGGAAGGCAAATTGATGATCTAAAATAATATGCCCTTCTGTGCTTATTTTGAGTTTCTCAATGTATAGTTTTTCAAAAAGTTTAGAGATCACAGGTAACAGGCTTATAGGACGATAAGAGGAGATATCTGATTTTTTCCCAAGTTTAAGAATCATAATGATTTGAGCCACTTTCCAAATGCTATGAAAGTAACTAAGTCTTAGCATGGTATTAAATATGAATGTTTTTAATTTGATGCACTTTTCTGAGAGCTCTTTTAAGATTCTTCCAGTAATTAGGTCAAAACCAGGAGTTTTTTTAACATTGATTTCTTAAACTATTGTTTGTTTTACTTCATTAACAGTAAATTTTTCATGTGGCAGATCCATTTGAAATGGAGTGTTAAGA
The DNA here is from genome assembly GCF_030347505.1 of Rhynchophorus ferrugineus. Taxonomy (NCBI): domain Eukaryota; kingdom Metazoa; phylum Arthropoda; class Insecta; order Coleoptera; family Curculionidae; genus Rhynchophorus; species Rhynchophorus ferrugineus. Next base: position 51,407,920 of record NW_027472581.1, on the reverse strand, counting down.
AAGTCAACTATGTTATTTTCTTCTGTTGCGGATATTTCGGACGGACACGGATTAAATACTGTTTTTAAGTGTTTAGAGTAAACTTCCGCTTTATCTTTATCAATTCCTAGACTAGGTATTGTCAATTTTAACGGGTGGATTATGTTGTTGAGGTTTTTAATCTTTTTTGTTACTTTCGAGAGAGAGTATTCTGTTGCATTAGTTGGCTTTAAGTTTTCTAAATATTTTTGAATTCCTTGATTTTGTTCGTTATTTATTAGCTCTTCAGCTCTTTTGTTCCTTTGTTGAATTTTCTCTTGTTTTCTTTTGTTCTTATTTGTTTTTTAGCAGTTTTCTCTTATCAGCATTTTTTGTTTAATTATAGATGATATATAATTCTACTTTTGATATGTCGCGCTATTAGGAGTTGCGTACCATACGGCTTCTGTATAATTTTTGTTATATTTTTTGCTGTTAATCTTTCTGTTTTGAGACGTAAATTTAGGGATATTAAACTGTCTAGTTTATCTCTAAATAATGGTCATTTAGTCTTGGTATTATGCAAAGAAAGTGGTTTTGTTTTGTTGAAAATATTTGAGTTAACTGTTAGAATAACTGGTGAGTGATTAGATGATAGATTCAGCTTTAAACACAAAAGTCTATGCTATCGGAAATTTTATTTCTATCTGATGGCCAATATGTTGGCTCATCAGTTATGCCTATGCTGTAAATTATATGCCTTCATTGGTTTGAGCAATTTTCATTTTGCATTGTAGTCCCCTCCGGCTACGAATCTATTACCCAGCATGTTATAGAAACCGTGGTATTGTTCTGCCTTGTTGTTGTGTTTAGGTAGATAATAGATAGCACTCATTGTTAATGGCTCGTGTACTTATTCAATTATCAACTCATTCAATCAATTCTTATTCTTGGTTATATTGGTGGCTTGTAAATATGCCTCGCTGAATTTCTCTCTTTCATAGTATTTTATGTTTTCACGGATAATTATAAATGTTCCTCCATGTGCTTTATCATCTGGGTGTTTTGTGTAATATAGCTTGTTTTTCGGAAGCCGTAAATAATTTCTATCCGTGAAATGTGTTTCGGATACCATCATGATATGAATATTTTGTTCATATAAGAACACTTTAAGCTCCCTGACATGCTGAAGTCCATTAGCATTCCAGACGGTTATTTTATATTTGCTCTAATGGCTATCAGTCATTAGGCTAGCTTGATAAGGACGATGGTGAGTTAATTCATCATTGTACTCATTTGCTACATAAGTTTACCCATAAATTCCTCTAATTTACTAATAGTACTTACAGGTTTAATGGCCGTTGTCTAGATTGTATTAGGTTGGGTCTGACTGTTACTGCGTGTGCGTATGCTATATGAGGATATTGTATTGGTGCATTAGGCAAGTTAAAAGGTATAGGCTGTCTTGGTAGCTGTAAGTTTCTTTTTTCTCTCAGTGCTGGGTAAAGTTTTTGTTGTAACACTTTATGGACTAGGCATCCTCTATATCATCGTCATCGTTACTGTTGATGCATTTTACTTTATCGTCACGTGTTTTGCGTGTGAAATCATTTGTCGCATGCTTTTCTGCGCATTTCGCACCTCTATACAACTTGCGACAGTATGTTTTGGTATGCCCATATGTTTGGCATCTGGAGCATTATGGGATGATTCTTTTTGTGTATGTCACATTTAATGACATTGTGGTTCAAATAATGGTGTCGTAAACATGTTTATTACTTTCTGTTGGCTTCAAACCAATATAAAACATTGGCAGGGGCTCCTTTGTCGCATGATGTTTAACAGTGTATATATTTACAACTTCGTGGCCTTGTTCAGCTAGGGCTGTTGTGTTAATTGTGTTTGAATCTGTGGCGTGATGTGGTCCTTTTATGACGAATTTAAATTATTTTTCGGATTTTGGTCGAAAAGTATGGTATTGTGTATTTCTATTGTCCAATTACCTTATTAACACTTTGAAGTGTTTGTGGTGAAATATTTGGATCTTGATTGTTTCATTGTTTTTATAGTATAATTATTTGATATTGTCTTGAGCAAGTCATGATGTTTAACAACACCTACCTTATACATTGTTACTGGGGATGGCTTGGGAATTGTTTTTGGTTGGTTTCCTTTGTTGTTCTGTCTTTTCTGTCAGGTCACTGAATCTGTTGTATGTTTGGGTGGATTTTTTAAGCCAATAATTGCTGATTTTCGTTTGTTTTCGCACGAGTTGTTCTTCCGGATTCCTCAAGCTTTTTTTGTTTGTAACGATGTTCCATTCTCACATTTGAGAGGTTTTAGTTTTTGGCACTTGGTCGTTATTTCGAAGAGCGGGTGATTCAATTGATAAATCGACAAAATGGTATTGTGGATTAGCCATTATGTATTGAAATTAACCGTACATAATCACTTAATAGTTAATAAATGTTTAATTTAAATTTTTAAGTTTAGGCCCCTTATATTTTACTTTCTCGATTTACCGTTCCGAAAATGAGAAAGAAAATTCCTAGAAGGGAATAAGGTATAAAAAATAAATTTTAAATATCACGTTTTAAATCACGTTCTCACCCTACAATAGTTGAAACTAGGTTTTCATCTTTATGACCGGCACTTTTATTACACGATGTTTTTTACAACAGAGTGTTTTGAAGGGTATGTCTGCAATCCGTGGTGGTTTGAACATAACGGATGACTTTCTTTAGCCCAAAATAGTAGGAGCACATATCGGAAGATCCACTGAATCAAATTTTTACTGGAGGAGAGTACTATACATAGAAAATAGAGAAATTCGATTATATGGGCGACCTTGTGGAAATGTCTTGCCTGGCCCAGTCAGAGGTACCGTAGCGATCGCAACGTTTTATAGCCTATTTTAAATTTTTAGAACAGCATTTGATCGGTTTGCTTAAATTGTGGGAACGCAATCATTATTAAGTTTGTTGTTCAAAACGGTTTTGTATTAAGTGCTTGGAGCTCTTTTGGGCACCATAAAACAGAAATAAATCTTCATTTTGCTTTGCGCATATTACATTAATAGTTACTAAATTATTAATGAATATAAAAATTGATTACAATGCATCCTGTTAGTGAAAATATTGTGTACTTAAAACTGGTGCAGAAAGGAGACTTCGTTTAAAGTACTGATCATTAATACTATGTTATCTGGGTTAAAAACAATACAAATTTATCGTTGTCATCGTGTGTATATCATAGGTATTTCAGTGTGCAGTTCAGAACTACCCTTCCTTCATGAACGGGTCCTAGAGTAAATACTTATCCAACATTGTTTTTACCAGGTATATATCTGAAGTATGGGTATCTGAAGTTATCGATGTAGGTAATCAGTCCTATAGTATTTGAGTACACCCACAATACCTCTCAGGACTTTGTTCTGAAAAATTTGTATTTTATTTATGTTATTCTTTCATTAATTCTTTTTTTCCAAGTTTGTGTCTAATTATTTATATTGTCACTTGTCTGTTGTAATTCTCGAGGCTTCTTCACTATTGTCTCCGACAGCTATACTCGCAGTATCATCAGCAAATGTAGCCATCGTAATAGTTTTCATGGTACATCTGCTTTAGCTTCTTTTATTGTAGAGTAAGCTTCTTCTTGTTTGACTCTAAACATTCTGGTTGTAACGTATGATTTTAATAGTTCGGTGTGTTGTTTTGGTAGCATTTTCTGTAGTTTATGAATAAGGGCTTCATGCAAAACCTTATCGAAAGTTTGTGCTACATCTAAAAATATAGCTGAGCATACTTTTTTAATTTCGTAGGCTTTTTCAATAACATCTGTTATTCTGTGGACCTTGTTAATAAACCCAAACTGGTGTGTTGGTATTAGGTTTTTTCTCTCTATGATCGATTTTATTCCTTTCAACAGGAGTTTTTACAAAACTTTAGATATTACTGGTAGCAGTGATATAAGTCTATAGACTCTTATTTTGTTTGCTGACTTCCCAGGTTTTGGGATCATTATAATTTCCGCCATCCTCCAAATGTCTGGGACATGTTTTAATCTAAATGTTATATTGATCAATTTGGTGAACTTTATAATTCCCTTTCTTGGTAGTGTTTGCAGTAATTTTCCTGTTATTAAATCGTAGCCTGGTGATTTCCAGGGGTTAATATCAGTTTAATAACTTTGATTAACTCTTTAGGCGAGACTAATTGAATCATCGAATATTCAGCTTCTATGTCCGGCAAATTATGTTCAATATTAGTTTCATTTAGTTTGAAAGTTTTTTCTAGATATCCAGCAAATGCTTCTGCTGTTTTTGGCATTGTCACGTGCCTAATTCCCACATAGTTCTTTTATAGGTGGACTGTGTAGACATGAGCGCTTTAGATATTTTGTGGCTTTCCAGAGTGAGTAATCAGTTTCTTTATCATCTGCTAAATTTCTTAGATAGTCATTTATGGTTTTGGTTTTAATTTCCAGTATTTCTCTTTTCAGTCTTTGGGTTATATTGTTTAAACTATTTTTATTTTCAGGTGTTATGTTTTATTGCCCTTTTTTCGTAATTTGCGTTTTTCAGCTACCATTTCCTTCACTTCTTTTGGATAATTAATTCCTTTAGATGTACTCTTAATTTCTGGAGAATTATTCCAAGCAGCTTGTTGAATATCTACTACGAATTTTTCCGCTTTAAAATTTAATTGTTCAGTTATATTGAGATGTACATTTAGTTGAATTCGTTTGTTCAATTCTTCAGCAAATTCTTCTCAGTCTGTTCTCTTTTTTGTTAACGTTGGGTTTCTTTCTTTTTATATTTTCGTTCAACGTCAAAATCACTGGCGCATGATCTGAATTTAGCTCAAAATTTTCTTGGACTTTTATATAATTTGTTTCTTCTGGGGTTTCTAACTACTGGCTAACAGGTCTGGGGTTTTCTCTTGATAAGTCAGCCAATAAGTTAGTTTTCCAGTTGACATGTAACTACATCTTAGTTCAGCAGCTGCTTTATGCAGTTCATTGCCTTTAGTTGTTGTTATTCTTTATCCCCATCTTGTATTTTTTGCATTAAAATCAGCTCCAATTATAAATTTTTCTCCCAGGTTGCTTAGGACATTTAAATAATTTTCCTTTTTTTGATTGTATCTTGAAGGACAATAAATTGCGGCTATTGTAACCTTGTATCTGCTTGATTTAATAGTTACTACTGTTACCTGATTTTCTGCTGTACTGAGCCCGGGTTCTTGATGGTGGGAAATGTTCCTTTTTATTATTATTGCACTTTCTCCTCTTGCGGTGTTAGCTGGATGTATGGTATGATATAATGTATATCATCTAAATTTTATAACGGATTCTTTTGTTAAATGGGTTTATGATATTGCCAAATATCTATTTTTTGCATATCTAGGATTACTATTATCTAGGGTAGCGTGATGTTGCTGGATTCCATTGGCATTCCAAATTGCTATTCGGATATCTTTATTTGCCATTTCGGGTTTTTGGGGCCACAGGCCTAAAATTTTTCATTTCTAGTTTTTCAATCCTTTCGGAAAAATATTCACTTTTTCTTGTTTTCTGTCCAGCTTTCCAATTAGTTTAAGTAGCAATTCTTTGAAGGTTGCTTCATCTTCCTTTGTCTCTTTGGTTATTTTGACTGATATTTTGGGTATAAGTCATTTCACCATCAACGTTGTTATATTTTTTCGGTGGTTTCATTTCACTCATTGTTTCTTGATGTTTAGCTTGAGCTACTCTATTTCTCCTCTCTTATACGGGTTGTTGTCCTTTGGGTTTTCTACACTCTGTGGTGATATGTTTACCTGAACATTTTACACATTTAGGTTCTCCTCTGCAGAATTTCTGTGTGTACCCATGCAATTGGCATCTTTTGCATTGCAGTATTTTTCACTTTTAGCTGTTGATGGAAGCCCTCTTGCTATAACTTTGATGACTCTGGTTTGCTTGTCTTCATAAGAGTGCCATTGCAGTTTAAGCAACTCTAAACAATCTATTATTTTTGTGAATATTGTACGGCATTCGGCGTTCAGTTTTATTTATCCATTGTTTAATACCGTTGCTTTGAATACTATATAGTTGGACCTAAGTGTTTCGTAAAGCAAGTCAAAGTCGGTAACATTACTTACGATAATTGAGGGCGGGCTGGGCATTCTAATTTCTTCATTATTTTGTGTTATTTTTATTTGTTGTGGTGAAGGTCCTGGGGAATTATTTGCTTTTCTTTTTTATTTTTAACCGTTATCCACTTCGTTACCTACTTCTTTCTGCAATGCTTCTTCATCTGTTTCATATGTAACAATTGGACTGCTTTTGTTGGCTTGGTGGTTTATTGTTTTGTCCTTGCCCTCAGAGCTTTGTTTATTTAGTTGTAGCTGGAGGGCATTTATTTCTTTTTGCATTTTGGTTAATGTAATTTCAAGACTCTCCCGCGCCAACTTTTCGTTCATCCACGCATTGTAGAGTTCCTGTTTGTCCTGGGTTTTAGTTGTGTTCTCTAGATTCAAAAATGCAATATGTTATACGCCTGATGTCGATATTTCCATTTTATCTGTTTTTTGTGCAGTGTTCTTCTCGACATTTTTTTATGTATTATTGAAATAATACTGTTATTTATATGTTTCAAATTATCCTACGCTACATTTGTGGTCCAGATGTTGAGTTTTCGACCCTTAATGTTTTATGGCATTTTACATTTGTTTTTTACTGTTCTGACTATTTTTCCGATCGCACTTTCACTCTGTCGCCAGTCTTTAAAATGTTATTGATAGACTTTTTTTTAACGCCGCATTTGTGACACATATGTTGCACTTTTGTTTCGTTTCACTGACCGTCTCTCCGAACACGTCCTTACTCTATAAATTAACTTTAAAAATTAAGTTGGGTTTCAATTTGAATACTATTGGCCAATAAATGTGACGTCATAGTGTAGTTGCGTTAATTGACGGACTAATCAAAACAAAATATTTTCTCCTATTCTATAGACCAATTTGAATTAGTCAATCAAATGTCGCGTTTTCAGCACCCCCAATGATTGAACCAGCCAAAACATTTGCCCAAAGCTTACTATAGCAGTTGCACTCTTCTGGTACTATATACTCGTAACTCGGTCTTGTATTTACCTCTTGCTCAGGTCAGAAAAGTGCAATACTTAGTTTGATTTTAAGTCGTTCTATTGCGGATATTTTTATTTTATTATAAATAGAACATAGCAAAACATCACACAAAGAGAGGCCATATCATGGATGTGGTTAAGATTTATTTATGCTTTGTACGAGTATATAATTCATAATATAATTTGCATTATTGCAGATGCTCGTATCTTGGGATATATACATTACCATTAAATTTTAGAAATGAGCAATAATATATAATTTTTAACCTCATAAATATTAAAATATAATAATTGGGTTTCTAATTAAATATTAAGGATTAAAAATTTAGGGTAAACTGATGGCTCGGTGAATGGAGGTAAAGCGAAATGAAACAGTGGTATTTACATTATGTGACCATTATTTATTGTAAGAAACATAAAAATGTGTAAAATACAAAATATATAAAACGGATGGCAGCGGTGTTACCTGGAAACGAGGCTTGGGCAGTCGATGGTGGCACGTCTAAACCAAACGATGATCGGTAACTGAATGAATGGAAATACCCTTCAATAGCATCCTAGATAAACGTCTCGGAGTTGCTAGCTATTCGTTATCGGACTCTAGTTGGCGCTGCTGGCACCCCGCCCGTGTTCAACATCTGGGATTATATTTCTGGGTATTTTGTAGACCGTTATTCCACTATGTAAAATTCTACATGCCTCAAGGTCGCTACAATACTCCCGTGCCAGAATTTTACATACAATTATTATTAAAGTAAATAAAAATACAAAAATGTGTGAAAAAAAAATCAAATACAAAATACTGATATACCAAACAAAATGTGCTGCATGAAAAGGGCTTTGAAACATATGATAAATCGAAACGGTTGTGGTTGGTACGATTGCGATCTGGTACGGCTATTAATATCTTCCGGCCTACAGATACCGTTGCTTCATCTCGCTTTGGCACTTGAATGTGGTACATCGACGACGTTGAAAACAAGCTATTTTTCGGACAGGACTCCCGTAATCGACGCTGTGGAAGGATAGATTATTCGATGACGTGGTAGCTTATTTTCTTCGACGACGAGACGTTGGCCATTCTGGTACCTCGGCGAAGACATGACGACTCTACGGTGACTGCAATCGGTACCTAGCTTCTGGAGCTGTTCTGTGACTAATCCGTAGTCACATACGTTACGGTAATTTAGAAAAAAAAACGACGGTATCCGACCGAAGCTGCCCAAAGCCTTTCAAATCAAAATGTCTGCCATTATGACGGAGACGGCGAGCGAAGGAAGACATTATGATTTAAACATAGCGCCGAAAGAAATCTTTAGCCGAGACGCTGATGATTAAACAATGATGTAAAAATCTCTCAAAACAAATGTAAATATAGGAAAATCAGTTTATTTATCTTTTAAAAAATTAAAATAAAGTATAGCCGTATTGGAATATTCTTATAAAATAGGGTACATGCCATAAGTGGCAATATTGCACTCATTATTTCTATTTCTGATCAATTTGAAATATCCCCCTTCTCCCCATTCTTTCCCCCAAGAGTTTTTTATTAGCCAATAGTCCCTTCCAGCTTCGTTTCCGTAGCCAACGACCAGTATTCCGTGATTTACGTAACCGGAGGTGTCGCAGTCGTCATCCCTGAAAACTCCACCAGCATAAAATTGAAGATTTGACGCGTCCATTGCCCCAGATATAGGGCCGATGTTCGACACTGCTTGTTTCAGAGACTCTTCGTTTGGTGGAATTGTATAATAATCTAGAGGTTCATAAAATATATATTAATAATTGTATTCCATTTACCTATTTCAGTACTTTGAAATACTTAGTGTAGTGGCGAATCAAATAAATTTAATATTTTTAATAATAGTCAGTAATGTTTTGAAGAATATTAACAGTGCAGTTTAGTGTATTAGATGTCTTATATCTAATATATAATAATATTTATAAATATTATTATTATAAATATAAGTTTAATATATATAAATATAGTAATAAAAAATAGTTTTATAATTTTCTGCACCTTTTTCTCAGCATTTCGAATCTGTGTACCAAGTCATGCTGCATCAATCTGAATGGTAATCAGACGCTTTGCCTGGTGAGTACGCTGGATGCGGCTCAATCTCCAATCCAAGCAACAATGAATCTTTCACAACTCCTGCAACGTATGACCGTGTTGTTTAAATTACACCAGTAGATTTTTGCAGTAACAATTTCATTCGGTATTAGCTACTCATAATACATCACATATTACTGATCTCACAGCAAGAATTTTTGGCCATTAATATTTCGCTTAGGTGTCGACGAAGATGGCTCTTCCGGGCTAATAAATGAGTTTTTGTGCTTGGGATAGTTGTAATAGATCCACTTTTCATGGTCCGTCAGAATACACTCTTCTTTTTTACCGTATAAACAATGAAACCGAGATGTTGAAACGGTTTGAAATGGTATTTTTTAGTCAATTCGTGTAGTAGCCTTATTTTGGATCTTTCAGATCGCCGGTAAACGTCTGGGGACAGTTCATCTGCTACGCTGTCTGTCTTTTTTGGTGGTTTCAGCTAAGTTTTCGGCCAATAAGACTTTCAATTCATTGTCCTCAAATATTTTTGGTCCCCCAAGTATTTTTATTTTGATTAACATTAAAATCACTAATCATTTATCATTTTTAAAACTTTGAAAGCAAAACCGATAATTAGAATATGATGAAATAAATTACTCGAACTCATAATAAATTACTTTGAATGAAACAATAAATGTTATGAATATTGAAAGTGCAATTTTGAGCGTTTTATTAATATCGTCTGTATAGTCAGTCTATAACTCTATAATACTAATACTAAGTCGAAAACTGTTGTTTTATGTTAGGAAATATAAAAAAACCGAATTTAAGATTTCTCTACACCGATAATTCACAGCAACTAATAAAAACATGTAATTTGCGAAAGTTGTTCAACAAGATATTAGAAAATCCAAGAAGATGTGGTCGTATAATGTATTATTTCTAGTAAATATGATTCACTAAATAAATATCAGAGTTCATCACATGATTTTCTTTTTATTATCAATTGAAGTAATATCGTTTTGTTTATTTTTTATAATTATTATTACGAAATATTTTTCAAAGTGGTTGTATATCCACAATGGATGAATGTCTCGAAATTTCAGAGGATGTGGCTACTTTCAATGTGACGCTTATTTATAATATATAGTTGTAATAGATGTTCATGGACGCTTATTCGGCGCACATAAATCGTACTTCTAAGATGATTTAAAAAATTAATAGACGCTTAGAATAGTGCATAGGGCTAAAACAGAATATTGTTAAGAAATAGAAAGAAGAATAGTTGAAAATAATACCTAAAATATTGTTTTCTTTTTGTAACGGTTTTTTGAATCATTCTCTTATTACGTGTTCGAAATGCTCAATTATATCATATTGCTCGATATTTGAAAATTTTTGTAAATAACTTCTTTACGAGCCGTGAAGTCGATTGGTGCAAAAGAGAAATAACCATGTTTGACTATTGAGAAGAGAAGGTAGATCGTGGAAATTTCAAGCTGTTTTCTAGTCTATTTGTGGATATTGCTGATTGTCACTTATACGTTTTCCGTAGTCCTAGGCAGATATTTGACTTCTGATATAAATGAAAATTTCCAAAAACTGTCTTTTTTAATTGTTGGGACTGATGAGCACACAGTAGTGGAAATAGGTTCCAACAATTGACAATAGTTCTGCGGTAAAAATTTGCTTGTGGATTAGTTTAAAATGTTTATATCTGTCTAAATCTGGCCAAAGGCCTGTGAGATGTCAGAGAAGAGAGAGACAAGACGGAGCAATATTTTTTTCTTAAAACGGCTTTTCAATAATCACTCTTACTTTTTTCATAATTGGTTTAACTACTATTAGTTCCTCAAAAAAATTGTATATGATAGTTATCGGAGACATACGCCCGACTTGTTCAACCAGTTTGTCGAGCTTTTTTTTTAATCTTGAAACACACTTCAGTCTCAAACAGGAATTAAATATATGATGATTACAATACGATGATTACTTTTCGTGGTAGTTTGTTCAATAATCCAGGTGAAACCTAATCAATTCCAAGATTTTTTTAGGATTGAGGGTGATGTCAACTTGCGTAGAAAGAAAGAAGAAAATAGAAACCAGCTTTATAGTTATTTTGAGATGATCAACTGGTGCTGCATCCACTGCGGATTGTATATAGTTCGGTTGAAATACATTAGTTAAATATTGCGCGAATAATTTAGCTTTTACGTTATTGAGTCTAATCTGGTAATTTTTTTTTGTTCTGGCTTAAAACCAGGCGGTGGAATGCATGTAGCATACCTGATCGCGGAGATTAGCCCTGGAGTGACAAGTTGGACCGGGTTATATGGGAGTGTCTTTGGACTTACTAATACACTAAACCGAAATATCTTCATTGTCAACACCTGTGGGTCGCTACTGATACTACATTAAATTTGGGGATATGGCACCCGCTACAGTACAGCCGTTATTGCAACTTATTACAAAATTACAAAATTATTGCAACGATAAATCAGGTCTTTTAGCCTGGAAAATGGAGGTTAGCGGTGAGGAGGTGCTAAGTTCCCAGTATGTCGGCCATCTCGCGAACAAGCGCGCTTTCAGAAGAACTTAACAAACAAAACAAAAGAAGTAGCTAATGTCTACCGTAGAGCAGTACGGACCGAATTAACATCTTGTAAAATAGGTATTTGAAGGAGATGGGAAGTCTGCTAGAAGGGCAGATCAGAGAAGATAGCAAATAGACACTTTTCTGGATTGCTTTCTGGATTTGGGAATGCCAACCGAACCCTCGGTCGAAGTGTAGACCTAGATATGTGACGTTATCCATCCGTGGGATTGTTGTAGTGTCGATCTTAAGTTGCGAGGCACGCATTACGTAACGCTTCTTATAAAGGATGATGGCCTTGGTTTTCAGGGGGTTGATTTGCAACTTCTAGAATTTGAACCACTTGACCGCATAATCGAGCTGTTTCTGTAAATGTTCTTGAATGGTAACCTCGAGCCTGGAGGCCGCGAAGAGAGCAATGTCGTCAGCGTAAAATGTGACGTCAATGTGCTTTTTTCTCAGTAGGTCTGAAATAAAGGTATTAAATAAAGCTGGGCCGGCGGATAACCTCGAGGTACGCCAGCGTCGATTTGTTTTCGACTGGAAAGTGTTTTTCTGACCTTGGCCCGGAAAGATCTGTCCGATAGATAGAACTTGATGAGAGCGGTTAGGTCTTCTGAATCCGGTCTTCGATTATTTTTAATAGGCCGTAATCATATTGTTAAAAGGCTTTCAATAGACCCAACGGCCATTGATAATCTTCATAAACATCTTCCCGACAATTGATAGACTTTACTATATGTATAGGAACAATTATTACTTTCTTCCATGTTGATGCTACTCCCGTTCATCACCATAGCTGTATCAACAACAATGTTCCCCACCGCCCTTGATAAGTTATATCGTCAATTGGTCGATTTCAGTAGTTTTATTTCAGTAGACATTTTGATGGTTTTATTTTCATTTGCATTTTGTCCATTGTTGGCTCGTCATCAGGAAACAAAGTGTCTGGAATGTCAATTATTGGCTGTTCCAAGTAGCTGGTACAATATGCGATTTTTACGTTTCGATACAACTTCCAAATAGTGACACACCATTTCAATGGTCTTCTTTTTCTAGTTTTAGTTTTTGGTTTAGATCTCTTAGTAGCTTATAAAAGACACTTTAGTTTTATATCGATTGTATTCGCCAACACGTTACACACAATATTCCTTCATTTTGTATAATTTTGCCGTTAATGTCAGGTAATACGAAATTGTTAATTGTTAACAATAGTGTTATTCTAATAATCTTACCTTTAATGGATACTTGATAGGAATTACTCAGAAGTTGACATTCTTGTTGTTGTCCACGGTAGGGATAAATATTTTCAGAGGTCACCCAATGATTTTTGAGATAGTCATATGCATTGGACATCCATCCTCCTGAACAAGCTCTGTTTGTTTGGTCTACAGCACAATCCATTAAGTTTTGTTCACTAAGTGACACTAAATGGCCTGTTTTTAAAAAGAACTGACTCTCCAATGAACCTATCTGGAATTAAAGTTATAGAATTAACGCAAAATTATGATGAATTTTCTAAAATGTATTACATATATTGTTTTATATTTCTTACGTAATTAAATAGTAATAAGAATAAGTTCCCAACGCATCGTTTTTCCGAAGTGAAACTCAAATTGTCGAGTGCTATCAATCGATGGAAGATAGAAAATGGTAGTGTCATTGATTTGGTAGTTTATAGTGTAATGTTTCTAAACAATGGAACAATATTCCATTTAACACTATTGGAATTAATTCCAATACTATTTAATTTGCCACTCACGTGTTTCCGGAATTGCTGATAAGTACAGTGTGGAATATAATGTGGTTAGAAATACGCTATCAATGGCTGATAAATACAGTAAGTTGTCTGTGATAAAATATAACAATACCGTACAAATATTGGAACTATAAATTCATTCGGTATGTTTTATTGTGGTCAAATATGCCTTTATTTGTTATATCAGAACAGAATGAATGAACATTAATGAATAAATTTAAAGCATCGTACATCATTTTTTCCACCGTTCAGAACCAATGTTACAAATTATTTCGTCTTAAGGAGAAAAGTGAGCTGCCAAGTGGTACAGCATGGCTTAAAAAACCAGTAATCGTACCAAATCATCTCAAACGAAATTTTCCAAGTAATATTTCACTAGTTTTGCTAAAGCATAACTTTTCTTATGTTTTCACTCGTATTTTAGCTGTTTTTTTTTTCGTAATGCATTCCGAAATAAATCAGTTGCATACAACAATATTTTGTTCCAACAGGACACACAGCATGACATTTCAACCATGAGAGTTTGTTTTGTGTGCTGATCTTAACGTGGACATGATGAGTCTAATTAATCAGTTACTACTTTGTGCAAAACCACTTTATAACATCTCGCTATTAGAGGTTGCCTTGTTTGCGATTTATTCCTACGGATTTCAATCACTAATAACTGCTTGTTACGTAATTGTCAATGATTTTGCACGCCTAACCGGATCTTTATGGACCAAAGTCTCTATGTATTTGCCTTTAGAATTGTTTGGATGTACAGAACGAGGCTTCTCTTCAACATAATAATTACTATTCTTGATACGTCGAAACTATTCCCTATATGATTGGTTATTCAGTTGGAGTATTGTTACTATGAACTTTTTAATTTTTTTTAACAGATAAACAGAACAGAGGAATCTTCCGGAAACCACCGAAATTAGCTGTTATGTGACCATGCCCATAATAGTTAAAGCCATCTTTTGAAAACGCATGAAACTATTTCGTACAGCCATTAATAAAGTTCAAAATATCATTCTATACCATATTTAATTATCATCATAATAAAATATAAAAAGCAGAAGCATTTACTGGCCATCTAGAAAACCCGTCCAACCAAACGAATGTGATATTGAGTATAATTTGCCTGACATAGAATTTGAATATTTTAGAGTCACGCCGAAAGAAGTATCCAAAGTTGACACTAATCAAAGGAAGACTATTATTTAACAACAGGACAACTGTTTGCAAAAACTACCAGGAAAGGGAATAATAAAACTCACCAATTTTATCAATGCAAAATTTTGACCAAAAGATGTCTTAGCCGCTTAGAAGATGGCTTATCATCTCAAAATCTGGGAAATCATCAAATGAAATAAAAACCTATAGACCTAACTCACTGCTACCAAAAATATCTAAGATACATGAAAAAGATATCATATTGAAAATAATAAAACCGATTATATATTTATGAAATATTGTAGGTGCACCCAAGTACTGCAGAACTGATTACTTACACCAAGACCTTCATATACCGATTGTCACTCAGGAAATTAAGAGATTCGTGAGTAGAAATGAGAAGAGATTATAATATAAATATCGAAGTATTACAACTCTTAGAAAACACTAGAACAAGACACAGGCTAAAAAGAATCAAGTCTCTTGTGTATCTTGTGCAGTGTATTGTAGTGACGTGCATTTAATAGAAACACAGCAATGTTAATACATAAACATTATTACACCAAAGACTAAGCTAGGGCCGATGGGTCCTCGTAGATATATACCTAGATTTAAGTTAATGTAAAGATAAATTTTAGGTTAGTCGGCAACGACTAGTAACAATGCAATAAATTACTATTAAAAAATCAGTATAAAGTTCTAGAAATAATATTAAATGCGCTCTGGTTCTCGGTGTCTGTTGATAATTGGTTAATGTAATGAGGCTTCATGTTTCCTTACATAAAATAACAGTTTTTATTTAGTAATATTGAGATATTCGGTGCATGTCTAAGAGTTAATTAAGGAACACTCAAAATTACATTTTCGTCATTAACTGTTTTTATTAAGATTTGAAGAAAGCTGCTGCCGAAGCACATCCAACCTTTCAATACTCCATAAGAGTTGATGGCTATGTTGCACCGTTTGCCGGTTTTTGTTTCATTGTTTTAAAAGTAGGGTCAATGACAAAGAACGTTCTCGAGAAATTCAAAGTCAATGTATTAATGACGAAGTATTCATGACCGGTAAATCTTGCTGTCTTAAGTGTGAGTGTGTGTGTAGTGCTGTTTAACCAACATAGTGTTAAATATATGACTTGTCTCGATACAAGAGCCAGCATAGAAAAGAAGAAGAAGAGTTACTAGAGGGCGCTCTGACTTGTATCGTGTGGGTATAAATTACCGGGGAAAAAAATTAAGTTTCTCTTTTGTTCCAAGGCCATAAGTGGTGTATTAATTCCGTCCCATCCCGAATCGTCAGTGATTCGTAATAGGTTATGGGCCCAGAATTCTCGGTGTAAATGAGAAGTAGTAGGGTAACGACGGAGAGTGCAGGGGAATTAGGAAAAGTTTTTAGTTCTGTATAGTATATATCTATATATACACGAAGGAAAAGTATAGTGAAGCACCACGAAAGAAGTGTCACAAACTAATCATAACTAGCGTGGTATCGTATATATAATTATATACTATCAAATACAAGATTAAGAAAATGGCGGCAGGTTATGTTACAATACGTATTCTAGAAGCTAATAACTTCAACAACTGGGAATTTAGAATACAAACAATATTAAGAAGGGAAAACTGCATTGATGCCGTACTAAAAAGTAAACCGAGTACAAAAGCTACCACATCGGAGATGGAGAAGTGGATCAAAGAGGATTGTAAGGCAAAATCCATAATAGTGCAAGGAGTTTCAGACAAACATTTAAATATAATAAAAGATTGCACAAATGCAAAGGACCAAATGGAAGCGCTGAGAGAGTATTCGTTCGAACAAGTTCACTAACTAAACTGTCTCTATGGAGAGAACTTATTAAACTAAAGACAAATGTAAATGAGAAACTGGAAGACCACTATTTAACATTTGATACAATCATTAGAGACTTGAAAGAAAGTGGATCTGAGTTAAATGAAAACGACAAAGTGTGCCACTTACTGTTGTCTCTACCAAGTATGTATGATACTGTAGTTACAGCATTAGAAACCGTGGAGAATGTAAAACTAGACTTTGTGAAGGCACGCTTATTAGATGAAGAGCTTAAATTAAAAGCAAACGAGAGAAACACTGAAGAAACAGGATTAAAAGCAGGTACCAGGAAGTGCCATTTATGTGGTAGTGAAGATCACATACGACGGAATTGTCCGAAAAGATATCAAAAAGAGTACAACTTTCGTGGAAGAGGATACTCAAGAAGAGGCAGAGGCCAACACTATCAAAAGCCTACAACAGGCAGAGCAAATACTGTAGAAGAAGTACAGCTGTATTTAGCACATCTGATCAACGAGGCGACTAACAAAATATCATTTGTATTGGATTCAGGAGCAAGTAATCATTTTGTGGAAGGTTCATTAGAAAAACACATGATTAAGGTAACGCCATTGCCAAACGACGTGTTAGTACACTTGGCCAATGGGCAAATCTTAAGAACCAATAAATCTGGAGTGCTGAAGGTGAAATTCCAAGGCAAACTGTATCAATAGAAGCGTTAATAGTGCCCAATTTAAAATACAACTTACTATCAGCATCTAAAATGACGTCAAAAGATATAAAATTATAATTGAAAACGAGAAAACAACCATAATTGGAAGAGATTTCTCTCTTAAATGTGAAAAGGAAAATGGATTATATACACTGAAAACAGATCTTGTGGAAAATGAAAATGAAGTATGCAACATCATAGAAGATGTGTGGCACAGACGATTAGGACATGCAGGTAACAAACTAGACCCAAGAGCAGGAAAAGCCGTGATGGTGGGCTATACAGGAGGAGGACACAGATTGTGGCTACCTGATAAACAAAGAGTCATGAAGTCGCGAGACGCAAGGTTTGATGAAAGTATATTATATAAGACGTGCATAGAAAATTCCAAAGAAGAATCTGTGAGTAAACCGACGCAAGAAGCTTTGCAAGAGGAAGAAAATGAGAATTTGAGTGATGATGAAGAAAGCATTAAAGAGCAGACAACAGACAGTCATGATGAACCCGATGAAAAAGAACCTATCTTGCATAAATTGGAGGAAACTAATTCAGAAAGAAAAATTTCGAGACCAAGGAAATTAGACGACTATGAGGTATATGTCGCCTATTGTCTCCTTATGTCAACAGAAAAGACACCAATAGCTGAAGCTTTATCCGAAGATGAAGAAGAAAGCCCTAAGCAAAATTATTTAAGATATGATAAAGACGAGCAGCACTTAGACAGTTCTGGGTTATATTAAAAAGATTCTGAGTTGGAAATGGAATGACAATGATTGTGATAGTAATGGAAATGACAAACATATTAGGATTTGATAATGATGATTCTGGGCTAGATGACAAGAAGAATGAAACAAAGGGAACTGTGAAGAATGTTAAAAGAAAAGAAGAAACAAAAGTGAACACCCATTAATAATTGATTTGGAATATAGAGATATAGATAGAAGAACAGAAGAAAGCTGATAAAGCAGAATAATGTTAGTGAATGATTTGAGTTGAAGGTAATAAGTGAAGGTGATAAAGTTAGAAAACTGGAGAAAACAAAAATTGAGTACAATATTAAAAGCAGAAAATGGAAATAGTAGTGACCAATTAGTTATGATACCTCAGTGATACCAGAAGACCATGGGCTAATGTAAGGGAGAAGTGGACTTGAAGGAACAAGTTAAGAAGACTGCGGTGGTGACCAATTTGTTAAGATACCTCAGTGATGCCAGAAGACCATGGACTAATGTAAAGCGGAAGTGGACTTGAAGGAGCAAGTTATGAAGACTGGTATGGTAATCAACTAGGAAGTTTTAATGGATTCATACTATTTGATAAAAGCATCCCGGAGGCATGGAAGAAACTCATTTGAAGAGAAATACATGTGTATGTTGGGCATTCCAAGAACAAACTATAAAATCGATATTAAACTGGACAGTGTTGTGGCGACTATTTCTATGATTGTTCAAAGAGAGAACTGTGTTTAAGTAGAAAACTGACTGTTACGTTTGTTTATCACATAATTGTGTAGATTCATTTGGTTAAATTATTAATTAAAGTTAAAATTCTCGCAATGTAGAAATAAAATAGTTCTAAGTTTGAACAAATTTGTATGTAGAATGTAATAGTTTTGTTCTAGCAATTTAAATGTACTTTTGTAATGTTTGTTTACAATCTTAATTAGGTTAAGTTATATAATACATTTAAATTGAAGGGGAGTGTTAAATATATGACTTGTCTCGATACAAGAGCCAGCATAGAAAAGAGGAAGAAGAGTTAGTAGAGGGCGCTCTGACTTGTATCGTGTGGGTATAAATTACCGGGGATAAAAATAAAGTTTCTCTTTTGTTCCAAGGCCATAAGGGGTGTATTAATTCCGTCCCGTCCCGAATCGTCAATGATTCGTAATACATAGTTCTTTCGTTCAATTGTAAAAAATGATGAGAAACATTTTAATTTATATATATATATATATATATTTGTTTTTTTTTTCAATAAATGTCTTAGCTTATATAGTTTTTATAATTTAGCAAATAATGAAAGCATATGCAACCAGCTCAACTCAGGGATGAAATATCGACTTTAGATTAGTAAGGTAGGTAGCTTTGATGTTAATGGTTTAAAGGCCAGAAAATCCATCTGTTTTCAAAAAATTGTAAGCGTTAGTGAATATTCCAAAATAAAAGTATAAATACCCTATTAATAAGTTAGGAATTAATTAATCGAAGATTGAATCATTTTTGCATAACATAATCCAAAACGAAAGTGGCTACCGCTACTTAGGTACTAAATCTACCTTAGCAAACTGAATTAAATTTGAAAATTCAAAACATCAGTATAACAATAAACACCGATTAACAAGGTCTGATCCGCTACAAGTTGCTATAATCGAAAAGTATTCCATTCTATCAATTTAATAATAGGCGACGGACTGTTGCCGAAAAGATCAGGGTATAAGACGCAAAGTCACTTACTAATTGACATACTATTTTTTAGACTTTTCATCCAAATAATATGTTTTAATAAATTAGAATTAAGCATCCAACTTAGCAACATTAAGTGAAGTAAAGTTAGTGGAAATATAGCGATTAAATAAAATAATATAGTGAAATATTAAGACAAAGAACGTTTTAATTTTTCTTATTTTCCGTTTCTATTCTCTGAGTACACCTTAAATTTTTGTCATATTTTAATTATT
This sequence comes from Rhynchophorus ferrugineus, assembly GCF_030347505.1. Lineage (NCBI taxonomy): Eukaryota > Metazoa > Arthropoda > Insecta > Coleoptera > Curculionidae > Rhynchophorus > Rhynchophorus ferrugineus. Next base: position 51,388,066 of record NW_027472581.1, on the reverse strand, counting down.
TTATAGAAGCATTTTTAATTGTAGCGCAAGAGCATTACAACGCTTGATTATCAACATGTTGCAACAATATATGATGGGGCATGGTCGTAAATTTATATTTGTGATTGTTTAAAATTTGTGAATGTTCTAGACAAGAGTGTAAAATCCGACAAGGAAAATGATCCTGGCAGTCACGCCAGTAACCAGGCTGGGTAAGACCGGACGTCTTCTGGGATGATTTCTAAATTTGGTCACTCGCCAGTCGGTAGGCTTAATGCTGAGGACCGTGGTTCGGAGCCCACGTTAAACTTTAGGCTCAATCCAGATAAACTCATGGTTGGTAAAAGGAGACTTTAATATATATATATATATATATATATATATATATATATATATATATATATATATATATATATAAACAATATATGATATTACATTTCGAAAGGGATTTTCTTGAACTTGACACAGTTTATATTGTGCGACTGCTATGTCACAGTCATGGAAGCGAATTTCGACAGTCTTCTCGATTTTTATTTTAATTATACAGTAGGTGCAATAGATTTAGATTGAATATTAAATAATGCATTATCCAAGACAATAAAAAAATTAATATTTAATATTATATTATATAGTTATATATATTATTTAATAATGTAGTTATACTTACTGCACTGAAGCTCCAACAAGAACCGCAAGATTTTTGGTTTTTTACTTCGGTCACTGCACCTCTTTGTCGCCAATCTATTTCCGGTAATGCTTGTCTCTTTTGTCTGGCGGATCTTTTATTTCTGTATGAGTGACCACTTGGTGTATTTAATTTTAAAATATTCTTTACAAACTCATTTTTGGTCAGGTCCGAAAATTGATTGATACCGATGTGATAGTGAATTAGACCGTTAAAGTATTTCTGATTATGCATCACTATTTTTTTAATATTCTCGGTAAATATATCAAATCTAAGTTTCTCTTCAAGATCATTGTACATTTTGCCATTTTCTCTCTTAAATAAAGATTATTAATTTGATAACGTAAATTGATCTAAATAATTACCTTAAATTTCATCCATTGCTGTGCTATAGTTATAGGGTTCAAGTCCAAATTTATTGGATTAGGTGGAAACAATTGAGTATATACTGAACTATTGTTCAATACAGCAAACAACATAACTGCCCGTATTACAGTTCGTGCCATAACTAAAAAATGTTACTTGTCAACAAATAGTGTTAAATATATGCAGATTATTAATAAGTTATGTATTCATATTTATACCGGAATTACGCTTCCAATCCGTTATATCAACTATTATTAAATATTTTTTCGATTATTAATTTGTATGTGTCATGGAAATCCCCTAGAAATTATCGAGCAGATTCAATGCCAATCATCAATAAAAGAATAACGATTTTTATTGTAATCTATTATGTAAAAATTAGAAAAACCTCAATTTAAATTGCTAGTGCTATAAATTTAAACATAGTATTGTGAAATAGTTTAAATGAATTGTACCATTAGGTAAAGTTTAAAACCACTCTATTTTGATCAAATATGCATTTTAGTTAAGTTAATGATAGGCAACTAAATATTCACATAGCAATTAATTTTGTTTCTAAAATGTTATTTCATTATTAAGTGATATTATATCGCACAATATTGTATTAATAATACAGCTCTGGTAATTTAAAATTTTTAAAAAAATGATGCACCTATAATATAAATTTTCACATAGCCTCCATTTATAATGAAAATTAATTCTATAGTCAAACAAATACACCTATCAGTAATTATCTAACGTCTATATTGAGAAATGCACGTTTTTTAAGTATGTGTTATTGGCTATTTACCATAAGAATAGTAGGTACCTAAATATCAAAGAGAATAAGAAAAAGATTGCATAACTTGTTAATAATATAATAATAACGTTATAAAATATAATTGATTTTACAGTATAGTACATCTAATGCATATTTATTGAAGTACTTAAACTACAATTAATTAAACAGACACAACAGTTTGTAGGTTAGAGTTGTTTTATAATGTTTACATATGACAATGGTGTTGACCAGTACCAACACAAGTTGAATCTTATAGAACGATTTGGTTAAATGTTCCGAAGCATCAGACTTCATTATGTCTCTTTTTAACTATAGTAATGCTAATTGGTAAAATGAGAAAGAAAAATGCTCCGAATTTAATAAAGATCTTAAGTTTTCATAAGAGTTCCAACCTTCGTAGGGTGAAGACATATTTTCAATACGGTCCAAGCTATAAAAAGATACCTTTCTTTAAAAAAAACCAGTATTTTATTACGGTTATTTAATTGAGTGTTAAAAACGCACAACAGATGCGGCTATCCGTCTCTCGGTGGACCTAAAGTGTAGTAAATACGTGTTTACGTGACCAGACAAAAGGACTGCATCTCATTTTTATTAGTGTTTTAAAATTGTTTCATCTTATTTTACAACAGTCCTTTTGAAATTCATTTATAGTATTTTTGGTAAAAAACTAGTGCTAAAATAACGTAAGTGAAAAATGAAGTGCGTGAAATAAACAATGTATTTATTTTATTTTTTATCCTCTGGAAGTAAATTAAATAAAATATTAAAAATCTAAAAATGGCAAACCATAGCGATTCAACCAAATCACCTGCACACTTTGATATAAGATTAGAACAAATAGCAATAACGCAAACTCCACCATCAGAATGGACTACAGTCATTAACAAAAAACGATTGAGAAGTCCAGAAGAAGAAATCGCGAGGAAACAAACAAGAATCAGTGACTATTGGTTACAGAAACCGATAGAGACAAAAAACAGTTTTAGCAACCTGTCGGAAGGTATTGAAGAGAACATACAACCAAGCCCTGAAAAAGTTGTTCCTGAACCACCACCAATAACAGTCTATAAGGTAGGAATAATAAAAATCACCCATGACCTATTGAAAACCATTACTACGAACTACAAAATTAAAACAGTGAGCTATGAAACAATTAAAATCCAATTGTTCGAAGCGGATCACTTTAAAGTTCTTGTAAAATAATTAGATGAAAGAAACACCCAATACCATACATTAAGGCCAAAATCCGAGAGAACATTTAAATTCGTGTTAAAAGGATTACATCACGGGACGGACTTTAACACCATCAAGGTAGCACTAGCTGAAAAAGGTCACGAGGTCGTAAATATTCACAATATACGACATCACTCGACAAAAAAACCTCTGCCTATGTTTTATATAGATATAAAACCTAATAGAAATAATAAGGCGGTGTATGAAATCACCAAATTGGAAAATAATATTATTAAATGCGAACCACCACAAGAATTATACCACACTGCACAAGGTGTCAAGCGCACGGGCACACAAAGACTTACTGTCACAAATCATATAGATGCGTAAAATATGCAGGAGAACATAAAACAGGAGATTGCACTCGTAAAGTTTGCGATGAAAAAGTGAAATGTGTTAACTGTAACGGAAATCATCCAGCGAACTACAAGGGTTGCGCAGTACACAAGCAACTACAACAGAAACTCTATCCTGCCTTAAGGGAAAAAAGGCATCAATAAAAACAATCCACTACTACCAATCTACCACTACCAACCAGAACAAGCCAACCAGACATAACTTATGCCCAAATGGTTGAAAATGGTTCAGCACAAAATCGAGAGACGACATCTCAACCATGAAACTAGCAACATCTCAAGATTAGAAAATATGATGGCCAAACTAATGGATCAAATGAGTACGATGCTTGGTCTACTCACAACCGTCGTCAGCAAACTTGCCTAATGCCTGAAACCAATAGCTAAAAAATCGCCGTCTGGAATGCCAATGGGCTCCAACAACACGCCAGGGAACTAAAAATGTTCGTAATTGAACAAAATATTGACGTTATGATGGTTTCCGAAACACACTTTACGGACAAACATTATTTGAAAATTCCTAAATATAAGCTTTATCATACAAATCACCCTGATGATAAAGCACATGGAGGTACAGCCATAATAATTCGAGATGATATAAAGCATTTCGAAAAAGAAAAATTCCGCAAAGACTACCTGCAAGCCACCAGTATAACCATAGAGGAAGCCCATGGACTATTAACAATTTCTGCGATTTATTGCCCACTCAAACATAACAACAAGGCAGAACAATTTCAAGAATTCTTCAGTACGCTAGGTAATAGATTTATAGTTGGAGGAGATTATAATGCAAAACATTTAATGTGAGGTTCAAGAATAATAACCTCAAAAGGTAGAGAACTACTAAAAGCCATAAGGATAGATAATTTACAACATATCTCTACTGGTGAACCAACATATTGGCCTTCAGACAGAAATAAAAAACCTCATACAATAGATTTCTGTATTACAAAAAATATTGATCCAAAAAAGTGTCAGGCAAAATATGTTTCGACCTGTCTTCTGATCATTCACCAATAATAGTAACAATTTCTTCAAAAATTAGCATCAAAGATAAACCCCCTTCTCTGTGCAATAATAGAACTAACTGGTCCTCATTTAGAGAAAACTTAGACCAAAATATCTCTCTAAACTTACCGTTACAAACTGAAATGGATATAGAAATAGCAGCAATATATCTTACAAAAAATATACAGGAGGCAGCATATTCTGCGACTCCCAACAGTGAAACATTTCCAAGAAAAAATACACATATGTCATGTACAATACAGAAAAAGATAGCAGAAAAAGAAAGTTACGACGAAATTGGCAACAGCAAAGGACTGAAGAGAATAAAAGAAAATTTAATAGGGCAATAAAAGAGCTGAGAGATCTAATCCAAATTGAACAAAACCAAGGCATTCAAGAATACCTAGAAAACTTGACATCAACTGAGGTTACAGACTATTCGTTGTGGAAAGCAATAAAGAAGCTTAGGAGATCCCAGCAGCATAACCCACCTATTAAAACCAGCGAAAATAATTGGGCGAGAAGCAATAAAGAGAAGGCCGACATTTTCTCAAAATACTTAAAAAATGTTTTTAAACGACTAGAACGACTAGACGAAAATAAAATTACTAGCTTTCTAGATTCGCCATTTCAAATGGATTTACCGCACGAGAAATTAACGGTCAAAAAAGTTAAACATACAATAATGAGAGAGATTAATATTAAAAAAGCTCCTGGTTATGACTTAATTACTGGCAAAATTTTAAAAGAACTATCAGAAAAGGCTATAAAACTATTAAGATTTATATTTAATGCTATGCTACGAATTAATTACTTCCCTAGTATCTGGAAATTAGCTAAAATATTAATGATACTTAAACCAGGAAAAATACCAGAAGATGTGACCTCCTACCGACCTATAAGTTTATTACCAATAATCTCGAAAGTTTTTGAGAAATTATACATAACAAAGCTAAACTATATAATAGAAAAAAGAAAAATTATTCCAGAACATCAGTTTGGCTTTCGCAATAAGCATGGGACTATAGAACAAGTGCATAGACTTGTAAACAAAATAAACGCTGACCTAATGCCAAAAGATATTGTTCGGCTGCTTTCCTAGACATATCTCAAGCTTTTGACAAAGTATGGCATACGGGCTTGCAGGTTAAACTAAAGAAACTTCTCCCTCATCCGGACTATCAGCTACTAAAATCGTATCTCACTGACAGACATCTTCTGTATATGGCTGATCTGCCCACCACAAAAATAACTACTGTGGCAACACATGCAGACGATACAGCAATCTTAACATCCCATGAAGATCCAGTCACAGCATCAATAAACCTACAAACCCACCTGGAGCAAATACAATTATGGCTGAAGACATGGCGCATTAAAGCCAATGAATCAAAATCTACGCATATAACGTTTACCCTGCGTAGAAGAACATGTCCACCAGTGAATATCAATCATCGTCAACTCCCCCAAGCAGAGCATATTAAATATCTTGGTATGCATTTAGATCGACGCCTAATCTGGAAGAAGCACATACTCTCTAAACGGAAACAACTGGGACTAAAATTATATCAAATGGATTGGCTCATTGGGCGCAAATCCAAGTTATCATTAGATAACAAGGTATTGCTGTATGAGTCTATACTCAAGCCCATTTGGACATATGGAATTCAACTATGGGGTACCGCTAGCAAATCTAAGATATCCATCATTCAACGGTTCCAAAATAAGGTGTTGCGTGCCATTGTTGATGCTCCGTACTATATTTCAAATAAAGTGATACAACGCGATATTCCTCTAGAACCTATAACGAGTGTAATTCAACGTGTTTGTGTGAAGTACTTCGAAAGAGTGTCAGTGCATCCCACTGTACTCGCTAATCAGCTAAATATGCGACGTGATAGTGAAGTGCGTAGACTAAAACGTTTAACATCACCTGATCTGATTACTAGACATATGTAGACTTTTGAATAAGCATTAGAATAAGACTAATTAATTAAGATAATATTTTATACAGAAGATTGCTTAAAGAAGTGATTTTCTACATGCCATGTATATATAATATAGACAGAAGAAATATTTATTGCCAATAGGGCAGATTGTGGACTCACGAAGGGTAATAATAAAAAAAAAGTTTTCATAAAGCTAATTTGGCCATATTTTCGACGGTGTTAATGATGTATAGTACATACGTCATCTAAATTTGTGAAAACGTCGCAATGTTGCCGCATCAACTCTGGGTTTTAGTTCAGTTTGGCTTTGATATTCAACAAAATTCTAATCTAAATAAAATAATTGAACAAAAATGTAAAATAATACATTTAAAAACTACAGTTAGATATGGAACTACAATAGTTTATTGGTTAGAGTTATAACCTCTTATCACTATTGAATTCAAGAATTTTGCATACGTCTGACAACAGTACGAATTTGACAGGCTCATTACGTGGTCGAATTAATCAAGCAGCATTGTGTCTATTTTAAACCTAGAATAAAGTGAGAAGGAAAATATTGTTTATATGTATTGAAACGAATTTACAAATTGCGACACGCAATACATTAAACATCTTAATGACGTATATTACAAAAAATTTGAATGGAATATATATATATATATATATATATATATAAATTTTTCTGTTTTTACAAAGATTATAGGTTATATATCAGTTTGTTTTGCGTATCCACTGTAACAACAACATACACAAAACATGGTAAAACCAAAAATGTTGTTAGGTTTAAATCTAAAATATTTTTCTCTTGAAATTCTCCCATATTAAATACTAGTTACAATATACAGGAGACCTTGCAGCTTGTAGTGAATTAAAAGAAGACACAAACAATATTTATTAGAGTTGTGGGCAAAATTGTACAGAAGCCTATACATTTTTTAGAACACATGGCTACCAGTTGCAAGAGCTATTCATCTGATTGAATGGTATATCCATTACATTTGTATTGATGTATCTACACACTGAATGGAAAATTGTTACTTTATGTAGGGAAATGTCAAAATCATCGAATTTATTAGGTTAAATTGTTTACATAGACAATTTGCATTTTTGCCAATAAATATCGCTGACCAAAAAGCATAATATATTTTAATGTTTTAAAAGTGGTTGTTACTAGTTCGGTAATAACATTTCATTTATCAAATTGTCAACTAAATTCAATCAACACAATTTTAACATGTTTGTATTTAAATACAGTTGCTCAACATATAAATGTTCTACATTCGATTAGAGTAATCTGGTTTGAATAATATCTGACTCATATACATATAAAAATTGTTTATTCAAAATGTATTCGAGGAAAAATAACTTATGCAGCATATGACAATATTTTTTAATTACTACATATTAAATTATGCTTTTGTGGCACAAAGGAAACACAAAAAATTTTCGTTTTTAATTTTACATTAATTTCAAATAAATTCTTAAAAAATAATACTGTTAAACTAGGGGATATGTCGCTTGGTTGGCGATTCCACAGTGGTTGTTTGCGTCTTTCGCCATTTTGATATAGCCACCTATGCCCCATTGCGATCCGTAAGAATTCTTTACCAGCCAGTATTTCTGTCCATTGGGTTCCTGTCCAAAACCGACAATGAGCACTGCGTGGTTGACGTCGTCTTGTCCATTTCCGCACTCTGGATCGTAGTAGATGCCATCAGAATAAAATTGGAAACCTTCTCTGCTAGCATCGATAGCGGCTGCTACTGGGCCCAAAGTGGATACGGCTATTTCTAATCCTTTCTCGTCGGCTTCAGCGATGTTAACATAACCTAAAACAAAGAAATGTATAAATAAAATAGCAATAGTAAGGTTTTATAACTTATATTATATTTATATATTCTAAGTTATGAAGTTAGTAATTTAAATTATTTTATGTTAAATTTTTATAAGGCTGCTCAAAATTATTTATTAGATCCTAGTAGTATTATTTTTCAGCTTTAACCGACATTTTTTGATAGAAATTTCTGTCGGTTAAAAATCCATCCTTCACACATCTTGCAACATGTTGCTTACCATTATTATGTTATGGGACAAATCTGTGTCTGTTAGTTACTATTGGTCACCCTAGATTATTTGAATAAAGCTAAAACTGTTCAGCAGTCGTAGTTTCGTTCACCTTTAGCAAGACTATAGCAAGAGGTACACTGTTGACGATGATTTCTATTAGTTAACCAAATCCTTGCCTTATATTAAAAGTTGGTCATATATTACCTTATAATTGATCAGTCATATATATGTACTATATCACTACATAGTATAAAACAAAGTCGCCTTTTCTGTCCCTATATCCCTATGTGCGCTTAAATCTTTAAAACTACGCAACGGATTTTGATGCGGTTTTTTAATAGATAGAGTGATTCAAGAGGAAGATTTATATGTATAATACATGCATAATATACTATTTTTACTATTTAATTAACCTATTTTTTTAGGCTTATTTAGCAATTAGCAAAAACGCTGCCTAACTCTACGAGTTAGATCAAATTAATGTACTACAGTATTTTACACCATAAAAAGGTCTACAAAAAAATCCGCGATGGTATATGTTTATCTTTTAGGGATAACCCACATTAACCATTTTTATTGTTTACTTTTTACGTGAGAAAATGGCTTATTTACGAAGCTATTTTAAGCAATACGGCATTAATCCTTATCGAATTAAGTACCTTAAATACAGTGTGCAATTAATATAGATCAATATGGTTCCTTACAGCATGTAAATTAAACAAATATTTTCGGAGATATTACAAATTTAAAATTTGCGTTTAAAAATGTGTAATGTAATAAAAATTGTATGAATTTAGATATTCCAAAGATAGCAGGAAATCTTCATAGTAAGTATAGGGGAAGAGGAATTGTTTTACTCCAAATTTAATGCGTGCAGGCCAAGGGCAGTAATGAATGAACCAAAAATACTGGATCGATTTTAATCATGTTTTCATTGAGTGACATAGGCATATATATTTTATGCCCGTGCAAAGTCGGAGCGGGCCGCTATGTTTTTATATACAACGTTCATATTTTTTCTGTAGTGTATTTAATTTAGTATCAGCATTGCACCCGTGCGAAGCCGGGGCGGGTCGCTAGTAGCGCTATATATTAATATGGCACTGAATATTCTATGAAAACGGTATGGTGACTGGTAATATAATGAGTGCTGCGTATACAATACATATACTTTAATTAGAAATTAAATAGTTTCAAACTTAATAAACATTTTTGCTTTTAAACCCCACACGTTTCATAACTGACCCAATCGGTAGGAATTTTGGGAGATTATAGGGCTGGTCTGTTTTGAATGCATTCAATTAACCGAAATTAATATACTTATCTAGAAAATAATCATTCAGTAAGTATTCCTTGACATAATTAAGTAGAGTTTATGTCAAAGAATCGTAGTTTAAGCTGTAAGGTTGCCAAAACCGGACTGAGCATGCTTAAAGTTCTCTAGTTATAAGCTTTCAAAGTTTCGAAACATTCAGTTTTGAAAAAAAACCTAGTCTGTGGATTTCAGTTCAGAGTATATCATGAAAATTTAGAGAAAATGAGTGTAATTAATAAAAAATCGGCAGACGAATGAATAGGCAATACTAGTTTTTAATGATTTCGTAGGTGCTGTATATAGAGGGGTGCTCAGAATAATGTTTAATGTGTTTAAATTTCAACAGAATCTCATCTGCAATCTTCAAGTCTTGTTTTTCTTCTGTTCTGTGCCTTGTTATTTTCTTATAAATTCAATATTTATCAACATAGTTTATATATTATTCGCTTTTATACTTTTACATAAAATTATTAACATTGAGTATTGTTTTGTACGGCCTTGTTGTATAATAAATCAGACCAAATAATAATGCGATGGAGCAATATTTTATGAATATTGCGAATAGTCAAACAAGAGTTATAGCTCATCTCTTCACCTAATTTGTATTTGATGCTAAATTAATTAGCTTTTTAATATTGACATATTGAATGACATTGAGTGACATATTTGGCAGTTTTTTTATGTAATAATAACTTGTTTTTGTGATGCATAATTAGTATAATTAATAATAGGTCAGTAGGTCAGGACTTTTTAATTCAACATTTATAAATAGGTTTTAATTAATGTTATACCAATTTGTCGTGGGTTTTTTGTTCAACAATTTTTATTTGACGCTATATTAACTTGTTCATTCAAATATTTGGCAGTTTTTTGAGGAATAATAACTTGATTTTGTGATGCATATTTTGGTAAAAAAGATTCAATTGAAATAAAGAATAACCGGAAGATCTGTAATGTTTTCTCTATTTAATTTAAATCTTCTCATATATTTGTAATGATTTTGAAATTACCTTAAGTTGAAACATAATAGCGCTCTATGAAAGCATTGAAGAAGCAGAGGAGTATGTGCGCAGTTGGCTGACAATTCACCCTTAAAGTTTTTATGAAGAAGGAATATTCAAGCTTACAAATCAGGATATTGTTTTCATTGTCTACTATTGATATTATCAAGATCATTATTTACTAGTGCCATTACTGGTCGGTCCTATTATTTATCAGTATTATGATACATCAGCACAATTAATTCTTCGCACTTTTGTTTACTTTAGTACTAATAGCTTTCAGTAATAATTGTCAGTACCATTATACTCGTATTTCATTATTACTCAACATTATAAGTATCTGTCATGATAATTACCTCTCCTTGATATAGCTAATATGTATTTTTAATTTCGCCCGTATTAATAAAAATTGTTTGCTCAGGTTCGTTTTCATATAATTTCCAGAACTATCGCCCAACCACCTAGACATCAAGATGTCGCATGCTTATATTTAAATTTATTTATTCATTATGTTACTTATTGTGCAAGTATTCCCTTTTTTTATATGTTTAAAATTTTAAATTGTTGTACTTAATTATAACTTTTATTTTATGTCCGGGTAACAAAATTCGCCACAATTATTTTTTGGCTGGCACAATGCAACCTTTATTATTATATATTATTAAAAAATATTTACACTTCAAAGAACTGAAGTTCATTCAGAGAATTGAATTGATTAACATTCAAACACTGAATGTTAATCTTGTAATTTTATATGTAACACTTCATGGTGAACTATACATATGAACTGCTGGTAATGTTATGTTTTTGAAAACAGCGAGAAACTATTCAAGGTTCCTAGAAGAAAATTAGTGCTTTATTTATATTAGCATGTTATTATTAATATAATCACTAATATATTTATACCACATGTATTGTTATGTCACCAACATGGGTAATTAAAAGCAATAAATATATTATTAGTTGTCAATATATCATAAATATTTAAACACATCGTAGAATTGCATCATAACAGAGCAGAAAAAAACAAAGTGAAATATTTTTGAATACCACTTTCGATTGATCCAATATTGATAAATGGTTGTTGACAACCTACACATTCGCATTAGCAATTCTAAATTAATACAAACCATACATATTAAATGAAACCAAATTCTAATTAATACAAGAATATGCAATTCGCACTTTTTACTACTTATCGATTTTACTATTATCGAGTACTGTTATTCGATATCGATAAGCATATAATTTTACAACTATAATTGTAGCAAAATTGGTGCTTTAAGTAGATACATATACTTTTAACTAGAAATATATTTTATTTTAAATGTATCCTTTGTTTATATTTAGAGTATTGCAATATTCTAAAAACAGATAAATCTTTAATTATCAAATTGCTAATTAAATGTAAATACACTTAATTAATATTAAATATTAGGTGTTTGAATATATTTGATATTTGTTGGTAACAATGCGAAGTATCAATATAAAGAATTGATAAACAATCTAATCTAGCCGTTAAACTCGGTGCTTTTGACATTTCCTCTTAAAAAATTTTCTATTTAGTATTATTGAGTTATTCAGTGTATATAGACGTTATGGAAAGCTCAAAATTATATTTTTGGAATTCATTACATTTATTGTTTAATTTGAAGAAATCTGTCGAAGCCCATTAAACATTTTTAGAAACTTATGATGATGCTGTTCGACCATATTCTAGAAAGTGGCAATTTTGATGTCATTGCCAAAGAAGAGCTTAGAGGACGACAACAAATTTGAGACTTATTGAAAAAAGACATTGAGTTGTAAGACTTATTGTAGGGGAAGTTCGACCTCTCAAACAACTTTCAGACAGCTTAGTATAACTTATAATATAAAATATATATTGATTAATATATATTGCACCTATTTTCCTTCCTTTAAAACCTTTTGAAGAGAATAGCTGACTAAAATACACGCAAACACTTATTAACTTGAAACCTGATTATTAGTAGTACATGTTTTGGTGTAATTTCGTTTACGATACCTGTAAGATATTTGTGAAATTAATACGGCACTGGCACTGTATGTGTTTGGTTTGTGAGGGTTTCGTTATAGGTTAGAATTGAACCGACACACTTCGTTTCTGTAGCCACTTTTATAAATCGCCACAGTTCTCAAAGGAAATAAAAATCTTAATATAGAGATATTAAGATAGTTTTGAAGTAAAATCAAAGATTCTATTTTAAATCTTACATGTTTTATGATTTCTGTAACTTTTATTAAGAAATTTTCCAATTTTCCGTCAGTCGAAACTATATTCAATTGAAATATATTAACAGAATTTGTTATTGGTTGGGTCTATTTAATTACAATTAGAAACGATTATAAATTAAATTTGGCTTGTTTTTAAAAATGAAAAAATCTGTAAAAGACAAACAAATGGGTAAATATTTATCTAATAAATATTTCGAGGGCCTACTAAATATGCTATTAAGGAGACCTCAATTATTAATATCATTAGAAAATATTTAACAAGTAAATAAATAGTATAATAATAGCTACAATATCAGGGGCAATAACATAGATTTAATTCGGTTGCGTCTACCAATAATTGAAAAATATAATACGTCAAAAAATAATCTGGATTAAGACTTTTGAGATAACCTCTACGTTGGAGAATTCAAATCAATGACTTAATCGATATATGCCGACAACTGTAATTTAAAGTCCACGTTAAGCAGCAGGCCCAACTTCTAATAATTACAAAGTTGAGGATACTACATATCCAAAAAAATCCAAAGAAGCAAGCTAGAGACCTTTTTATAGATCTAATTCATAGCACACAGTTAGTTATTAGAAATCACTTTCAGCTAACATTTACAAGGGAAAGGTTTTAATTTCAGAGACAGCAAGTCAAATAACAAGAAAATAACGATACGATATATCGAAGTTAAGTGACAGGCAGTTCTATTGACCTCAGGACCAATACGTTTAGAGCAATGACTACATTTCATAGATCATCTCTTAAACCGTTTGTTTAATTATCGATTTTTATATAGTATCAAAGAGTGATTTCGGAATTAGAATCTCTTAAAATGTTCACGTCAAATAGGATATTTTTAAAAATAAATTATAAAATAATAAAGTAATCCAATATTTAGATGGGGTATGTAATACTTTCGTGATATTTCGGCGACACTCATTCGGCGACTTCATTAAGTTATTGTTGATGTTAAGTTAAAAAAGAGGTAAAATATTACATGTGTTGACTAAAACTAATATGATAAAGATTATTATGACACTGCATCAATCAATCATTATTAACTGGTATTATGTTGTTGCCAGTCAGTTGAAACCTTTGTCCTGGAAAATATGATGTATGATAAACTAAGCATATTACAGGAATTGGTATTCTATATTTAGGAACAGAATTAACGTGTTTATGAGTATGAGTATGATTAAGGTGTTGGGTATAGTAAGTAGTAGTTGTAGCATTATTAGATATAAATAAAATATGAAAAAAACACAAAATAACGGTCAAATACAGTGGGCGATAATAAAACTGCTGTGGCAGTGGCTTCAATGATTTAAGTTTGAGTTATTTGGCCATCTTCTGTAATTACAGAGATTTAGCCTCAATGGTTTATAATTCATTCACAGAACTCAAAAAATTAAACATATAAAATGAAAAAGTGTTTTCAATTAAATCACGATGGTGAGAGATATTAGACTATTTGTAACTCTATTGAAATTGTTTCATAAATTCATCAATTCAAAAAAATGTTTGCTGATTAGTTAGACTGAGAACCTTCATTTGATATATTGTGTTGCTTAATGTGTTTTAATATGTATGTATAATAATTTTTTAGTTGAAAACACTACGTCATTGTAAATCAGTTTAAAATTGGCTCTAAATTAAATACACTCATTTCAACGACCTTCCAATTTTGTGGATTTCTCTATTGATACTAAATATACTTTTACAACCGCTAAACGAAGTGTGAGAGTAGCGAGAAGGGAGAGAGATACATCTAGTGATTAAGAAATACTACAGTTGTAAAAACAATTTATTTTTAATTTTTTCCTCTAATGTATTAAACAACCTTTATTTATATAATTACAACCTTAATAATTGTAAATAATTTTTAATTAATTAACAGAAACATTCATTATTATATAAAAATATTTTTAAAAAAATTTAATGCATTACTGTATTTGTTATTTCCAAAACACTAACGAAAAAAATCGGTTGTTTTATTCATAAGCGACTTGTAAGGACATAGGAAAATGTCAATTAATCAGATCACGAAAGATAGAGAAGAAGCCGAAAGAAAAAAACTGCGATTCGCGTTGGTTAACAATACGTATATTGTTAAAAGGTCATCATATCTTTTTTCGTTTTCGTATTGTTCCTAATCATCCGTCTCTTTTACAAATATCCGCCGATTTACAAAAATGGAACATTCGCCAAGGGCGTTGCTATTATAGCGATTCGTTTTGTACTTGAAGGATTCGGAATTTCCAAAGTTATTTGACCGTATCGATATATGTATGTATATGTATGTACTCGTTTTAAGTTAATAATATATTTCGAAAGATTATTCAACTTTGTTAATTTCTGTCAGAAATCGTATTTTTATTAGACACCATATTGATCATTTGCTTATAGAAATTGTTTTTGAAGGTTAAAATGAACATTGTGTCTACTTTTTACTAACTAAGATTTATCTGGGGTAGACTGAAGGCGGGATTCTAGTCTAGAAATTTAAAAAATTTTGAAAATATCAAAGTTTAATTGTTTAAGAATATTCCCTCCTCGAAATTACTTTTGCTACTAATAATCAAATAATTTTTTTTGCCAAACTTTCGCTGTTTGAAAAATGAGAAATATTTTACTTTTTCTACAATTTTAGAAAATTTATAGACTACTAATACTAGATTACAAATTTAGAGACTAGTATATCCTCTTTATATTCTTGATTGCTGAGTAGTAAAAAGAAAGTTATCCTAGAAGACATATCTTACCCAGTCTGTTTTCTGGCCGTATTGAGGTGGTTATAACTCATCTGATTTTACAGTACTATTACTTTTACACGACACTCTTACTTGATAATTACAAACAATGGCAAAAATACTAAAACTAAAACTATCCATGCCTGGGTGGCATTCGAATCTGCGATTGTCATATCAAAAATAGTAAAAATGATATGGTTGGTTGATCATATTTATTTATTTATTTATTTATTATCATAGAAAGAGAAGTCGACTAGAATTGTGTGTCAGCTGATTCGGAAGTTGCAGTATCGAAACGTAGGAGTGGAACTTGTACCAAACACTTAGGAGATTTCGGTAGGACATTTTGGTATGAGTGGTAGGACAAATAAATCTATCAACGACAACGTTCGTAGATGTCGCACGTCCTAGGGTTAGCTAGCTCCACCATTAGTTGACATTCTTTAAACTTGAACGAATTACGAAAGTTATTAAAATCATTAAAGGCTGGTAAGACCGCTGGAGTCGACCAAGTGACGACATAAATCGTGAACGCCAGTGAGGAAACATTGTTTGAAATACTTCAAGTTCTGTTTACGAATATTTGGCGATCGGGGAGAGAAACGTCAGTATTAAGCGGCCCATATAAGCTCAATATTATTGGGTTTCAATATATTGAAAGGTTGTGTGATTTTCAAAATATTGAAAATATATTGCACAAACGGGAAAATATTGTGCAGCACCTTCAACATCACAAACCTTCAATATCGCCTCCATACAGTACACATTTTTGCACAAACCAAAATATAGTACAATAATATTGATAATATAGGGGCCGTCGTTAAAATATTGTGCCACCCACATTGCACAATAATATTGGGCGTCTATGGGCCGCTTTAAAGAAATACATTATTGTTTCTCTATTGATAAAAGAATATTATATACAAACATTATATAACCAGGAATAAGTCTATCAATTGTAGATAAAGCATTTACGAAAATACAAATGAGACTTTAAAAGGTTCACGAAGACAAGGTTTTCACACTCCGCTAGTTTATAGAGGATAGGAATATATTAGATGTGAAAATTTTTCCCTTTGTTTCGATTATATCCACTAGCCATCACTTTGGGCAGTATTGTGAGGTAACTAACCTAAAAATGAAGTTATGTAAATTAAGCTATGTTAATTAGCTGCGTACCAATACGAAATCATTTGTCAAATTTATGATCATTCGTTTCATTTATTTATGACGTTCAACATGATTCTTCTTATTAGCCGATCTGATATTCGCTGATGATAGCACTAAACTTGTACTCGCTGACACAGATGTTGAGATTCATATTATACATATAGCTTGAGAGTGAATGAAGAAAAGATCAAAGAAATGACTGACGGTTCACCTGCTATTTTAGATCACAACGGGATCTAGTTAAAGCAAGTTCAAGAGTTTAACTACTTGGTATCAGTAAGAAAGCGGCACCTGCTGGAGTAATAAGCTAAATTGGTTAAGCTGCAGGAGATTTTGCTTCTTTAAGATGATGCTTATAGTTATAATAAAGATTACATACGTCTCTTTAGAACACTTACACTTTTTGAACATCTTGACAATCCTTCTGTATGACTCTGAGACATTGTTACAGTCTGACATCTGTAATCTTGAGGCCTCTCAAAGTCTACATGTTTCTCTCCGAGCCATTCGTTTAAGATGTGACAATTAGTGCACATTTGAGAAACAAGTCCACAGACATCGGTTACAAATGTTTGGAAATATATGTTGGATGGTGAGTTAATCACAGACTTGTGCACCAACAGCAGCATATCAACCAGATAAGTTCTCAGTATTCTTCCCGAGCACCAGCTTTAATTTGATGATGATAATGAATAACACATATTGTGAGATCGACATATGCTTACACTATGTCACGTATTAGAGAGTTAAATTTAGATACTTAGTTACAGATATAAGATAGTGATTTATACATTTTATGTTTGCAATATACAAAGTGCGGAGAAAGTTGGTCGAGTTTTTAAAAATTGAAGAAAATTTAGAAAACGTAAATGCATTTATGGCAATTGACAATATACTGAAATATAAATAAGTTACCTAAGATTGAGCCAACCTCAAAGATTTTTTTTTTGGAAAAACAATTCGAAAGTGCCAGAAAACTAGGAAAAAATACTGGCTAGTAAACAATAATAACCTAAACAAAATTCACTTTAAATCGTTTACACAATTTAGCATTTTACATTCACACTTTTCTCTTAATGCTTTTAAAAGCCCGCATAACAAAATATATTAAATATTGTATTTAGGCTTTCAAGCTTGTTTATCTTTAAGCCTTCAAACTTAAAGAGTGGACCAGGATTATCGTTCAAATTATTAACATGCGCTATGTATCTTTATATAGCGCTCTAAACATGAGGAAGGACTTGAGACTTCTGTAGTTGAACTTTGTAGTATATTCTTCTTATGGGTTGTGATGGTTGGATCTTTATAAAATTGGAATTCTTTAACTCTTTAAAAAATATTGGAATTAACAAGTTTCAATGTTAATTAAAATTCGAACATTTTCATCATCTGGATCTTCAATTTGTGGTCAATATAAGAAACGAAAAGGGATGTCACTTTGGAAGGGAAGCTTTTCTGAATTATTTCTTATTCATATTTCCTTTTTTATAAGGTCTAATTTTATATTATTGAAACTAAAGTAAATGCTTCAGTTGATTATCATCCTGACTCATACAATTTTAATAGACTAGAAAGTTCACTAATATCGATCATATATTAAGAGAACACTCCTAAGATTCATTCAATAATTTATTTCAACAGTCGCCTAATATATTTCTGGAAACCGGTTCTTTTTTCACAAATTCTTGCATCTAATTTAATAGATCCACAATGTTATAATTACAAATGTTTTGAGCATTAAAGCATTCTTGGTCGATTTCTGAACACGAGCTCTAGAGTTGAAGCTGAAAGATTATGGAGGTAAATTCAAATCTCACACTTACTGTATGTATCTCAAGCTTAATGTAATGTAAGATTTTCGAATTAAATTTAATGTGTGTTAATGTAGGGAACTCTTAAACAATCTAATTTAGCTATTGAATTCATTGGTTTTGACATTTTTCTCCATCAATTCGATATTTCGAAAATATAGACATGTAATTTAAAATATATTTCTTGGAACCAAATTATTTTTTTATTATGAAATAATATCTCAGTGATATTACAAGTAAGTAACTCCTAAATTACGATGATACAAATTAAAAGATTTCCCGTTATAATCTTTTAGCTTCCATCAACTTATTTACGCGAGTATTAACATTTATCAAAAAGCTTAGTGCTCTTAATCGTCTTAATTGATCCGCGTCATCGAGAAATCTGACTGATTCAAAGTTGACATGATGTAGGGGCTTTTGTTGACGACTGTATCATACTTTGATCTGAAACCGCAGAATTATGTCCAGATCTATTTTCTTGGTACAACCCCATCTTTAGATGTCATATGCCCATATGGGCTTAAGGATTTGTTTTTACAACGTACTTATTGTATGCTTCTTCTAAGTAGCCAATAGATTTTTCTAAATTGAATATCCAGTCCTTTTTTTTCCTTACATAAAAATTTCCAACCTAGCTTCGCGTCTAGTGTCATTAAATATTCGGCTGTGTTGTATATGATACTTGCATATTATTTATTCTGATAGGAACGAGCTGATTTCTCTTATATATGAAATTGACATGAACAAATTTAGTCTCATTCAAAATGATTGTCTATTTCTTGGTCCGATTGTTAATTGTCTTCACTGACGTTTTCATTGCTGTTTTATCGTGGTCTATATCTACAGGCATTTTGGCTGTATTGTTGACAACATTTGTTATCGTACTATGTAGCAACTTAAGAGCACTTCCGGTGAATATCAGGTAAAGAACCAGTCCCAACACACGGCCCTGTGGCAGTCCCTTTATTTTCAAGCCTAAATAGGTATCCTCATGTTTAACCCTGAAGGCTCTATCCAAAATATAAGATTTTAACAATTCTTCAAATTCTCTGAATAACATCTTGTATAGTTTGAAATTAAGTCCCGCTTGGTACACCTTATATATAAAAAGTCTACGTTATATCTAAAAAAGGGCACTTTTCATTCTTCATATGTTATTTCAGTTATATCCTTATCAATATTATGAATCTTGTAGCTTTATTCTACTTTTGTAATTTTTACATAACTCATCAAGTGACAAATGAAACACTAATGCTGCAGCGACAATAACAGATCAATTGAAAAGTCCCCGTTCTATCATAGTAAAACACATTTTTTGGCAAAATTAGTTTTTTTATTCAACGTATTTCTCTTCAAGGGTGATACACTGATTATAGCGACCTTGCAACTTTTCGATACCATTTTTGTAATACGATTTGTAATACGCTTCAAAATAAGCCTCAGTTTCGGCGATCACTTCTTTATTCGACGAACATTTCTTCCCAGCGAGGATTCTATTGAGATCTGAGAACAGGAAATAGTCGCTCGTGGCCAGACCTGGAGAATACGGTGGATGAGGAAGCAATTCCAAGAGCAATTTATGGATTTTGCCATCGTTTTCACTGACTTCTGACACGGTGCATTGTTTTGGTGAATCAGCACTTTCTTTTTCTTCAAATACGGCAGTTTTTCGGTGATTTCGTCCTTCAAAAGGTCCAATAACGCTATGCAACAGTCGCTGTTGATGGTTCTTCCTTTTTCAAGGTAGTCAATGAAAATTATTCCATACGCATCCCAAAATACAGACGCCATAAATTTGCCAGCAGACTGTTGAGTTTTCCGACGCTTTAGAGTGGGTTCATCGTGTGCAGACCACTCGGATGACGGTGGAGTGGACTTCGGAATGAAATGATGGAGCCATGTTTCATCCATTGTCACGCATCGATGCAAAAACTCGGGTTTATTGCGCTTGATCATCTTCAAACACTGCTCCGAATCATCAAATCGTCGTTGTTTTAGGTTAAAAGTGAGCTCACGCGCCACCCAGTTTAAAAATATCTTTCTCATACCCAACTATTCGTGAAGGATATGATATACACGTTCAGTTGATATCTTTAGAGTGTCTGCTATTTTATTCGTTTTCAATTTACGGTCATTCAAAATTATTTTGTGGATTTTTTAAATGTTTTCGTCGGTAACAACCTCTTTTGGGCATCCACTGTGTTCACCGTCTTCGGTGCTCATTTCACCACGTCTAAACTTAGCATACCAATCCTTGATGGTTGATTTTCCTGGGGCAGTGTCCGGAAACTCGGCATCAAGCCAAGTTTTAGCTTCAACTGTATTTTTTCACTTCAAAATGCAATATTATATCAACACGCGAAATTACTTTTTATCCATTTTTTTCACAGTAACAAAAGTTGCTCACTCAAAATGCTATAACTCACAAACTAATGATCTGACAGCTATCAAATTTATACACGCATCTTTTGAGGGTTAGGGTTAACTAAAAAACATATGAATATAATTTTAGTAGCGCCGTCTATGTGCTAGGACGGGGACTTTTCAATTTGTCTGTTAAACTAATAAACTAAACAGTAGTGTGTTACAAACGTATGCTCCTTATTTTCTTTTTTTATTTATCTACGCTGAGTCATAGTAATGTGTAAAAATAAAACTATAAAAAATATGTTTGTCACCGCTAGTTTTAATGCACATGTACAGATAATGAATAAGTCCTATAAAATAATCTTTAAAATGACTGATAATGATTTCTATATACAATAGATGGCGTGGAACCCGAACGTGATATTCTAATTGATATATGTCCAATTTACTCTTGTTCGGTCCAATGCACACGTTCAGTCATTCGTTAATAAGTTGATTCAAAGAAAAAAAATATTCATATTGTTTTGATTAGGATCATCGTAGATATCCTTGACTAAATGGCAAGATCGGAATGGCTTCCTTTCTAACATTATTCACCTTTTTTGAGAATCGTCAAAGCTGCAAAAAAAACACCTATTATAAACTGTAACAATCGTAGATGAATGTACAATTAATTATTATCGTTTTTATACGGGTAATTCTCGCGATCTTCCTATATCCAATAGATCAATGACTAAACAAAATAATGTAGAATCCGCAAAGACACTGTTTTTTTTCTGATCTGAATTGGATAGAACAATGACTGGCATTTGTGGTCGACGACATAGAGATGTTAATAGTCATATTTGAACTATTTTAAGGTTGACGAGTTCGAAGTAATGTGAGATTTGATTGATGTATTGATGAATTGTAAAATAACTATATAAATTAGTCGATATTATATTGTTGAGAATTGTAGTAAATATTATATTAAATTATTTTCTAGAGATTTGTCTAGAAGCATTAAGAATACTGGAAATAATGTATCAGGTGAAAACTCGCCATTCAGTCTGATACAATTCACTAGAACATGTTTAAAATTTTAAATTTAAGTGTTATCTTGAAATGTCATGTGAATATTAATAACACATTTATACATTTTCCACTATTGTTGTTACATACGCGTTATACGCATTTGTTGTTATTGTCTAATAAGGAATGGAATCACTTGTATCAAATTGTTCACAGAAGAGATAATATTTTGTTTGAAATATTATGTATAGAATAAGATATGTTTTGGCTGCATTGAAAATATTAAGTTTTGTTGCCGAAAAGGTGTATTTGCAAGCAACTTTACTTCACTAACATTTTATTACCTGCTACAGAAATTATTCTTTTTAGAAGCACTCTGGGCAATCATGCCGTATCTAAAACAACATGCAGATTGGTTTTGATAATTTAATAATTTAACTTTGATTAGGGAACTTTTCGAACTGCCTTCAAAAATCGAAAAGTTGGAGATGTTATCGGATGAAGATTAATCTCAATTACTCAATATATTAATCAATTAACTGCTACTAGATATTAACTAGAATGACACAAATGTGTGCAAATCATTATTCAAGCTCAAGCTCTGTGATATGTTATCGTGCTATCATCATCATGTGTAATTATCTGTGTTTAGAGGGATCAGAAGGAGAGTTGTAACGAGACTTAAAAGTAGTACTTACTTAAAGAGATATATCAATCGAATCGATAAAAGTAGATTTGAGAAATATGTGCTTAGTTTCATTTTTAGCCGCGCCACAAAAACGGCTAACATATATCTCTGAGAATAATTTAAATTTTGAAAAATTCTCTTAAGGACATATTCTTAAAGTATTAAACTTTGAAAATAAGAGAAAAAGTCGATTTTTTAAATTACTAGACTAAAATATTATTAAAGTTTCGCGTTAATAATGATCCGGTTTAGATGCCGTGTCACTAAAACAGTTATATTGCCGAAACTAATCTAAATTTTGAAAAATTCTATTAAGGACATATTCACAAAGTATTAAGCTTTAAAAATATGAAAAAAAAATCGATTTTTCAAATTACTAGACTAAAATATCCTTAAAGTTTCGGGTTAGTTATGATCCGGTTTAAATGCCGTGTCTCTAAAACGGCTATATTTCCGAAACTAATTTAAATTTTGATGAACTTTAAGAATATTCTTAAATTTTGGAAATAGTAAAAAAATATGCAAATTTTTAGACTAGAAAGTGGATCTTAATTTTCTATTATGATAATAGGCTTCGTATTGCGCAACCACTCAAAAACATTTGGTTCCCACCCATTATTTTTTTGCTGGGCTCTTACCCTTCTTATCGTATTGTCCAGACCTAGTCCCTTCTAGTTATTTCTTGTCAACTTCTGGAGAAAAAACCTAATACCTACACACCAGTTTGAGTTTATTAACAAACATACAACAATTGACTAGATGCATAAAATAATAGATGTAATTGAAAAAACCTATTGAGATAAAAAGTTATAATCAGCTATAATCTTAGATGTAGCACAAGTCTTTGATAATGTATGAAATATCGGCCTTGTTCATAAGTAACAGAAAATGTTACCGAAACAACACACTGATACTGATGACTTACATTACAGCCAGAATATTTACAATCAAACAAGAGGAAGCTTACTCTACAATAAAATAATCTAATGCAGGTATATCCCAAGGAAGTAAATTGGGATTAATTCTTTACCTACTCTACACATGTGATATACCATAAATAAAAAATATCATGATGACTACATTTATTGCTGGTACAGCGATTCTTGCTGTCGGAGACAATAGCGAAGAGGTCACACGAAAATGGTATGGACAATTGGATCCAAACTTATACAGCGCCATCATTTCATATAAGAACAACGCTAAGTATCTCGGAGTAAATCTTTATGAAAAACTTCATTGGAAGAAACATGTAAAAAATAAAAGGAAATTATATTGGTAAATAGGAAGACAATCACAATTGTTATAGTATATTATATAAATGAAGTAAAATAAATTTCACACAAACCAGTATTGAAACCTACAATGGACATATGGAATTCAATTATGGAGATGTTCCGGGAAAAGTAACATAAATACAATATAAGATTTCCAGAATAAAGTGCTAAGAAGTATTGTAGGTGAATCCAGCTACTAGAGGACTGATTAATTACACAGAGATCTCCAGATACCGACTGTAACTTAAGAAATCAAGACAATCGCAAGGAGATATAGGAGAGGATCTGTTATTATATCAAAAACTTTTAAAAGAATTCTATATTAGAAATAAAATATTTTTTTAAATGATACTCAAAAGCTAAACTAAATAACCGATGGCATAAATGTATATCTTCCCATAGTTATTGCACAGTGATACAATATTAATCAAAAAAATCTCTGAAATGTGTAAAAAAATCTCTGAAAATAGTTCGATAACAAATGATATAAGGCTAGTCTTGACATCTCGTTCCTAACATTGTTGCAGCATTATGTTAGCATTATTAATTGTAGATAAAGTTTAGGAAGAAGGAAGACTTTATTAAATTCCTTAAAAATACTTTAAAAGACATACAAAAAAAATGTAATCTATAACCAGATTTAAAGACGGAATTTCTAAATATAACATTTTCACATTTATGTTAAATAATTAATCTAATTTATAATTATATATTAATCAAATAGCGATATCTTATGTGCAGACGGTACTATTTTACATGTACCATGTTTACAGGGCATCTGACATATTAAGAGATTTCTTTAAAAATGAAATGTTTTTATAGTTCTTGGTTACTAAATAAAACTTTAAATATCAATGTTCAGAAATATTTAAGTCATTAGGCAATGAATTAAAGTAATATTAATAAAACTTACTTTTCTTTACGTACTTTTCACATTTTAAGATAATTTTTAAAAACTATTTACTGAAATCATATTTGACTTGATAAGTATGTGTGTGTACTGTACTTCAGGAAAATATAGTATACCAATTATTTCACAGTAAACAAAGTCATTAAATAGTTTTTTTTAATTACATAGTTATTTTCAAATTGAGTAGATATGTATATATAAATTCCGTAAATAAGTAGCAAAATTATTTGGGTAGGAAATTGTGGTTGGTTAATCAATCTCATCAAATGAATTCAATCAGTGATATACTGTGATCCCAAAATGGTAAAACCTAAGTATCGTGTTATTTTTCATTATGAATTTCTTCCGCATATCTATATTGTCAAGATCGAATATCATTTCAGTGTTATTTATTACGCATTATTATTACTCATAGTTCAGTGTGTGAAGCTATGGGTCTCTTAAGGCCACCAGGATTCATCAAAAAGTCAACACCTATCCCCTCTGTAACTGGCTTCGTTTCAACAGACTCAGTTACATCAGATTTGAGGTTAATATCAAAACTCAAAAAACCGATTTGAGGCAATCGCTTGAACAGCCATTGGAATTGAATTGACGCCGGCTTCGTTGGCGCACTGTTAAAGGCGACAGAACGGTGCCCGTGCTGTTGTGATAGTCGCGGGCTCGAATCCTGCTGGGGCATGGTCGTAAATTTATGTTTGTGATTGTTTAAAATGTGTGATTATCCTAAGCAAAAGTGCAAAATCCGACAAGGAAAATGATCCTAGTCACGCCAATGACCAGGCTGGGTAAGACCGGATGTCTTCTAGAATGATTTCTAAGTTGGCCACTTGTCAACAATAATAAAAACACAAAAAAAAGCGAGAAAAAATATTAATATTATATATTTTGATACTATTATTTAGTAACAGATAAATCATAAAACTGATACTACCCAAAAGGCGTTCTAACAAGCTAATATTTACTTGTCTTTGTGAGGAGGCGTCAATAAAATATTTAAATTACAGTAACGTCTTCCCATGAATGTCAGGGTCGATATTTTTGGAATATATTGTTTAATAATGTTGATTTTATTTTAACAGCAGCATATCTTAAATGCGAACATACAAATAAGCGAAAAACAAATATAATATTAATTCAAATGCTTAACTTGACATATTTATTTTCCGTTATAAATTGAACTTATCTACTTATGGTAACCGTTGATTTTATTAGTCATGTGCTATTAGAGTTTTTCTCCTCTATTCTTCAGATTCGGGAATTTACAAATCGATTAACGTACCGTGACTTTCACTAAAAACAATTTACCAGAAAAAATGGTTCAGTGACTTAACACGACATGCAACAACTTCAGAGATTAACCTGTTCCTTGGAATAGCATTTGTCACATATTACTAGATGAAAGATATACTTTCTGAATCAATTTTTATTCTCTTGTATTTATTAGTGGCGTTTTATTTTATTTATTAGTAAGAGAAGTAATTTGCTTAATAAAATTACCAACTATTGATAAAGAAATTTGTTATTCACATTTTTTATTTTAAAACTGAAAGCAGATGAAGCAAGAGTCTTTGTTTGTTATACCAAATCCACTTGAAATATTGTATCTAACATGGTATGTGACTGTCTAGTATTTCGCCGAAAGAACTTGACACTTAATTGCTAGTTTTTTTTCTAATTAATGAGGACTTTTTAGTTGTCATTTTTTCAATTTGGTTCTTAGCCAGCTTGATTTTTACCAATAAATAAACGGTTGTTTAGTTGGTGACTGTGCTGGTTTGTCATAATCGATTTTATATTTTTTATGCATGTGATTTTTTTTGCTGCCGTTGATATGGCAAGGAAAAATAAGCGACAAAGTGATTAATATACACACATGAGAATATTAAGTTTATTGTTATTAATTTTTTTATTTGGTAATTGGGTTTCGACATATTTTGATAAATTGGATTGTAAAATTGGCGAATTGAATTAAAGCTTACATTCTACTTAAGATTGGCTTTGTTTCAGAAAAAAAATAATGACTATAGAATTATAGTTCCAATGTGATATGAAAAATCAGGATATGTAAAAAAATATCTAAATAAAATGTTTAGTAACAAAAATGAATTTGAATGTAGTATATTATACCATTTGGAAATATTGAGCCTTACCATTTAAATTACATAAAAATCGTGTTAGTTTAATTAATTTTAATAATCTCACCGATATTTATTTAATTTATTTAAAAATATTGTTATAAAATTCTGAAAGTACTATAAAAAATATACACACATACAGACATATTTTCTAAAATGTCATGTATTAATGTATCAATGAAATACACATTTTATTATTTTAAAATTGGAAATGGAATCTATAAAATACGATATAGTTAGTGTGTGTTGAGCGATTGGATTCTTAACATATGGCTAAGCATTATGATTCAAAAAATATTTTGACGTGTTTTTTAAAAATATATTGAGTAATCTAGTAACACAGAAGCATCATGTGCCTCTTTTGCGGCATCACATCTTAGTAATACCTTTTAATGTAACTCGAGAGAATCACAGAATTGTGCAAATAGAATGGCTGAGGGTGAGAATGTGTAAGACTAATTTCCATTTAATATAAATTGCTTGAATGGAATCTTCTGTGTTGTGTTAAGAATAGACAAGAAAATATAGATATTTAATAAAATGCAAATTTTTGTGGCCCATTAGTAAACAAATACAACAAAAAATGACAATTGAAAAAATTAATGAGACCTAATGATATCCACTTTATTATGAAATAGATATAATAAACAAAATCATTATTACAAATCACATCACTTTTGAACTTGAGACTTAAACTAATTTTGGCTACTAATTATCTTCGATTAACATTCTGTGTTTATTAGCTCATATTTAAATTTTGATTTAATTCTTGATTATTTAATTGATAGCAATATATAAGTTAATTAATTAAAAGTTAAAATACAATTAATTCTTCAAGTAGTTAATTAATGTTCCATTATTATTACAATGAAAACCGACACTGATACAATTTAAAATAACAGTAACGCTGCTGTAGTAATTATATTTAAAATAAGTTATTTTATTTTCTTAGAGTAAATTTTAATTATTATTTACTTTTTAATTATCCTATGATTATTTAATATATATGAACTATATATATATATTAATATATATGAACTATATATATATTAATATATATGAACTGAGACCTTAAAAATTAATATATTGGTAAATAATCAACAAAAATAAATTGTAACACATTTTTGAAAATTTTAAATGATCTGGGGGTTTTTGTGGTTGATCGTATTCTAGTAAATTGTATGTATTCTGGAAATGACTAAGCTTTTAAGAATATTACAGGCTTGGCTTAGAAAGGTACGACATGTATTGTCCTTAGAAAATTTGAATAACTTTCATACGTTTAATTTGGAATCGATGGTAATAATTGATAAGACAATGATTGACCTTAAATTGGCCAGTAAGGAGATAAATGTGTCTAAAACATTGTCGACTAATCAACGCGTTCAGGCGACAATGAACATTATTTTTTCAAGGATTTCTTTTAATAGTAGACGTCAATTTCCTTTAATTACTTGATTAAAAATATGCCGTAATATTTCTTTTTGGTAGTAATAAATTCAAAATTAACCCAGTGATAGGGTTAAAAACTAACATTCTCATTTTAAACATACTAATTATTATCCCTATTATATCAATTTTTCCCCAGTAATTTAAATGTAATTTAATACTACATATCTTGAATAAAGTCAATAAATAGATATATAAAAAATAAATACATTAAAAGCAGTTTTTACACTGATTTAGAATGCTACAGTTTATTTCTTAGAAAAAAAAAAGAAAATCATACCAAACATTATTTCAGAATAACGGTAAAACACACGAAATAATAGAGTAACTATATAAATTGTCAACTAAATATGACTTAAATGATAAAATATAGAATGAGCTATTTGTTACAAACATTACTGGTTTCATTCAAATACAACCGTATATATACAACCGAGCTCGATTGATATTTCTTTAATTTATTACAATGATTGTTTAAGCATCCTTGAGATAATAACGATTATCTACATATTTCCAGTGAGAACGTTAAGAACTAGAACTTAAGAGTTACTCTTTAGGATGTAGCGGCTTCACTGTATCACATCACATTCATATATTCACATGGCTATAAATACAACACTTATATTTGTCTGTTTAACCTCTATGATACAAGTTCGCTTAGAAAAATAGATTTTTAACCAAAATGTTCCGTCTTGCCATGTTAATTTTGCATTGCGGCAAAAAAGATCAAAAGAAAAAAGATCTGGTTATTCAATTTAGATATCCAATTACTCAAGCAGTAATACCTCGGTATTAATATCAATACTAGGCATGAGGTTGCACCAAGATGGTTTGATATGATCTGTCAGATGATATCCAGACCCACTAGACATACAAATTTATTTAAAGTTTTGCTCTAAGGTGAACGAAAATGACTGATTACTCCAACGTTGAAGAGTACACCAATATCCAGCAATTATTTCCTATTTTTAATTTGAAAAATATGTTTTTAAAGAATAGGGTAATCTACTAACTTGATGAAATAGAGAATATAAGAATGCGAATAAATTTTGAATATATTTTTAAGCAAATTTTGAAAACATGCAATAAATGTAAATATAATGATCTTGTATGCTAATATTAACATATCTGGGCATGTATTTATGAAAATATTACAGATGTAATACTATGAGTATGTATATCATTAATATGTAATTATAACAAGACGTAATTATCCATTGGATACGACAAAATGTGAAATTTTTTTATGTTACACTTTTTTGCATTTAACTATTCAATTTTAAACATGAACAGTAAAATTAATAGCAAGATATATTATAGCTTATATATATTAGATATAAATATATTATGCACCTCACGTTTGTTAAGAATTCTCAAGAAAATGAAAATGAATTATTATTGAAAAATATGAATAAAACTTTCGAAAATATTATCAAAAATAACTTGATTATCTGATGCAAATTGCATACGAATTATAGTTTGCTTTTACTTGTCCTTCGTATATTCATGTATAAGAAACATAAAAGATATAAGAGACGTACCTGTGCATTTTGCTACAACACCTTCTCTCCTAAATCGACATTGGCCATCTTTAGCCTCATATGGATATACTTCTTCGCCATCAACGCCGTCATTGGCCCTGATATATTGGAAAGCTGGATCAATAAGACCACCCATACAACCATCGTTGTCATAATCTCTGGTGCAATCTACCAAATTTTGTTCACTGATGTCCACTAGTTGGCCGGTTTTTCGGAACCAGTGAGCTTCCAAAGCTCCAGCCTAGAAATTTATAGTGTATTTAAACACTCGTAATTCATAATATTACGGATATTATCTTTGCAACGAAAATATATAAAATATTTTAACTTAAGACTTGGCACTGGAATTAATTGGTTAGAATAGCAGAATAGAAAGTGTTGAGAAGTGTTTCAATATTTTAATACAAAACAGCACATTTGCTTAGTCATCTTATTTTAGTAGTGTTTAGTAGTAATATTATAGTGTAATAGTATTTGGAGAGCATATTCCAGATGAGCAAATGCGTTGAGAGTAAAGAATTGGATTTCTCGATAAAATTTCGTTTCAAATATACAGATTTAGGATAATGGAAAGTATTGGGCATGGAAGTAGTAAAATAGGGACATAGAGAAGCGTTTTATTTTATCTGGGAACTTTTGCTTTAATTAAGTTTTTTACATCTTATATCTTATATAACGATATAACGAGATCTTTATAACGTGGTATAACGTCTTAAACAATATGCCTATAAATATAGTCTAGATATATATAAATTTGGTTTAACAAATTTATATATATCTAGACCATATTTATATAATTTATATAATTAGTTTAGACGTGGTTTTGACCATTTTTGGTTCTAGATTCTGATATTTGATCATAATCGATCAAATCCGAAAAAATGATTATTTACTAAATAAATGGGTGGTAACTAAATGACACTATAATTTTGAACAACGATTTTCATTGAACAGCGAATTCAATGAAATATTTATTAAGGGAGATATATTTAGAGTTTTTTTTTAATTTGGAGTGAACATATGGTGAAGAGAAGGAGAGGGAGTAAAATTAAGAGTACCGTGAATAATGATTGGTTAGTTAGTTAAAATGGTTGCATCAATCTGAGGCAAATATATTGTTTATATTTATACAGCTAAAGTAAACAAAATAATTTTAATGTGAAGGCGTCATTTGCGAGTGCTATTTTTTTGCTTTTAGTTGCAAAAGAATTATAAAGTTTCGAGGAAGCATGCAGAATTATAATAGAGACAGATACTGACAAGACTATTAGTGAAATAATAGGACATAAATGAATCTAGAGATTCAAATCAGGCGATTTTTAGAGGAAGATAATAAGCAATGAGAGGGAGGTTGGCAATGTACGGCACAGGTAGAGCTTAAGAGATCTAAAGTTATCTTGAAAGTCTAAAATTAAAATATATTATCCTACCCGCTGTAAGTTCCAGTTATTGCTCGGTCGGATTAACTGGACAGCAGTTTCGTTCTTTTAAAGATATCAGAAGGTATGTCTATTATTGAATCGCCTCAAAAGAAGACGAATTCGCATGTTTATTTCATCGAATATATACTAGTTTTTCAATAAAAATACTTCTAAACGTGAAAAATAACGGTTTTCATTTTGTACCTTAAATAAAAATAGCACAAAACTTGATGAACATAGATACAGAAGTATGTATTGTCATATTTTGTCAATAGTAGATTGATCAAAATTCATCAAATTAATAAAGCCTAGGAGTTGAGAAACATAGAGCTGAGAAATGATTACAACAGCACCAATTAACACGTTGCTTGGATTTGAGAGTAGAATTTTAAAAACTCTGAAATAACCCTCTGAAACTCTGAAAACTTATTTGAAGTTTGTTGATTAAAGACTAAGCATTGAAAGTTGTTGAATATCAAATGTGAATTGTATAAGAAGGAAAAAATATGAATTGATTATATTTATATCATTAAGATTACTAGATTAATCATAAGTACATTCTAAGACTTACGGCAGCAAATGCCCAGCAACTTAGGCAGTTTCCTTGTGATTTGACGTCAGTGACGGCACCTACTTGTCTCCAATCTACGCTGGTGGGAATTGCGACATTGGCGCTGGGAATAAAGGTGGATGGTACCGGAATCTTCTGAGCCGTCAAATTGGAGAATCTTCGAAAACCGTTTAACAACTGGTTGAATTCATGATTCAGTAAGTCTCCATAGGGATTTAGCTGTTGGACGTAGTTGGTTTTTCCTTTGCTGTACTCCTGATTGAATCTGGCAATTTTCGCTCTGTTTTCAATGAAAACTTCCCGACGAAACCGTTCGATTTCTTCAGTTGGATATTCTTTGTTGTACGTTAACTGAAAATATGTAAAACAAATACAAGTGTAATATTTTTGTATGTATTATGATTTTGTTTTGAAAATATCAGCCGATAAAAGGGATTTACACTGTAAATATACACTGCTGAACAGAAACAAAAGCATTGTTATAAGGCACTTATACATAGTTATGTGGATTTAAGTATTATTTAACGCCTTGGATATCGAGAAATATTTATGAAACTACGAATTGGATTTGTTAACATAAAAGTTTATGCAGAGAAAAATGTATTATAGGAAGCCGAAATTGTCTGGAATTGAGTTATACAGATAATTCTACATAAATATCCAGGTATGTCGGTAATTTATTTCCTCTTTTTCGCTAACCTGTTTTCAACGTTTTTTTACAATGGATAGTTAAAATTTATTTATTCGAAGTATTCGCCTTTTTGTTCTATATATTTTACCTAAATCTCAGGCAATTTATGGATGCCATTTCAAAGGCACAGTTCCTCCTTTGCGCTAAACCATTCTTCAACCCATGCTATAATAACTTATTTAAAATCGATAAAGTGCTGCTCTGCAAGCGGGTGAGTGCATGAGAAATGCGATTAAACTGCTAATCCAAGTGTCTTATCATGCGGCAAAATCGCATTATCGCGTGTTTTAGCGTATTGTGAACGTTTTGTGATCATTTGTTGTCGGTAGCGATCAGTATATTTTCTCAGTATCAGTTTCTTTTTTGGCCTTGCGGTTTGGCTTCACCAGGTGATAACCATGATTTTTTATCACCCGTGACCATTTGATGCAGATTTCCATTCATACATTTGAAGTATTACTTTAACTTACGATTTTTCGATTTTCTAATTGCCGAACATTTAAATCATATGGTACTCATCTTCACAAATTGCGACTCGGTCCACATTCAGCTTTTTTGCCAATTGTTTTTAAGTATGTCTTGGGATTTCACCCAATCGCTCATGCAATTCAGCATCTTCAAATGTTTTTAGTATACCAGGATGTTATTCGTCTTGATCATTGAAATCACCACATTTGAATTGTTGAAACCATGTTTCATATAATCTTATGGTTGCTGCATGCTCACTCCACATGTCTACCAGCAAACTATGATTTTCAACGTTTTATTTCTTTTGAGGTAACAGGAAACGTCATATATGGCGACACGTTTTCAGGTACAAAACTCGACATTTTACAAAAATTATAGATCTATAACGCT
Organism: Rhynchophorus ferrugineus; assembly: GCF_030347505.1. Lineage (NCBI taxonomy): Eukaryota > Metazoa > Arthropoda > Insecta > Coleoptera > Curculionidae > Rhynchophorus > Rhynchophorus ferrugineus. The sequence continues at coordinate 51,354,422 of NW_027472581.1, read as the reverse complement.
GTTATTTTGGCGCGACGTAACTTTGACTTGTTAAATTTTGAGTTTAATATCAGTAGAACAAAATAACATATGTAACAAAAACTATAATTGTATGGCTAGTGAAATATGTTACTAAAACCGGAAAGTAATTACCGTATCAGATATGTTCAAAACTTCTAATTCAATTGCAGTGGTCGCTTAGTGAAAATGTCCGCAGATTCCACAAAAAGACGCAAAAGGTAAAGTTTGTGTGGAAGCTATTTTGATTTATATTTTGAAACCATAGTTATATTTAGCTAAATTACAACATAATAATAAAGGAGACAGAAGAGTATAGCGGGAACGGATAATCGAGAATTATAGGCTCGAGCTGATACGATGGATGTCAGTTAACATGATAAAGAAATATGAAAATAACATGAAATCATTATTATTTTTTATAACTTCAATTATCATGAAATGGCAGCTTTGCAGGTCTGTATTTAAAATATAAATGTAAGGCAAGATAATGCCATTATTATAAAAATAAGAAGTAAAATAAAGCAATTTAAATTTAAGCCTTATACTAACATAGAGCTTTTATATTATGTTCTATATTGTTATATTCACATTTAAATGAGACTATTAGAAATGATGACGATCAAAATGAGAATAGAAATGATTAAATTAGGATTAATTAAAATGGAGCAAAGTTATTTTCTGCCATAATGGGCGAATACAATTGTGTGAGCCTTTAGATATGCTACACGTTAATTTGGCTAAACTGCGAGTCTTATTATTTTAATAATAATTTCTTATTGAGAGGAATGTTATAAATACCCTAAACTACTGTATTAGTATCACTATTGAACATCATACTTAATGCCCTATAAAATTCACCAAATAGTTGCTGTTGTTAAATTTAATGCTTTATATGAAAATATTTTAAAATTTTTAAGATAAAACCTAGTCTGCCAAATAATTGTTGAACCCTATTGTTGATCCACTTTTTTTGATTCGAAATAAATAATTCTATGAAATTCCACAGGCATTAGAATACGTTTTGAAATTAATATCTACAGACTTTAATTGTATAAATATTACAGCCATGGCTAGATAAGAAAACATTTAATACTAAAATAATTTTATTTTAGGTGGAAAGTAATATTAAATTGCTTTGAATTTTAAATATTATTCAATTAAATATTGTAATAAAAATATGCAATGCAATATTTTTGTTCAACAGTATACAATCTTAATGTCAAAAATTATTACAGAAAATCGTCATCATCATAAATCAATAATGATCTTTAATTTTCAGAAAATTAATTATCTTCTCGATAAACAGATAAAATAGTGGTTTAATACCTTGAAAGCTTTCCATTCCTCCTCGATCAAGTTCTCTAAACTGATGGGTACCAGTTTCTTGAACTCGGTGTGAATATAGGACGGCTGCTGAATAGTATGCACATCAAAATGTGCATGATGGATTTGCTGGGTGCTGTGGCCAAATTTAATGGTAGGGTGAATATGGGGACCAATACCCACATTAGCGGTGGCACTAACATGTGGCAGAGCGAGGAGTGGTACTGAGGCATGTGTCTGGGTGACAAACACTTTTTTGGAATGTCTTGGACCGTCACAGGCCGTCAAGGCACACAACGCCGCAAGAATCAAGGGTATCCGCATGTTGTGGCAGTAGATTTGTCTATAATAAAAGCATATCATTAAAATTTAGTCTATAAAATAATAACATATTTAAAAATATTAATCGCAACTGGATATATTTTGTAATGGTGTCTATGAGGTGGATCATCTCTTGGTTTATTTTTAATGTGCGAAATTACTAGAATTTACTGACTAATAATTAGGTTAGTGTTGATTACTACGTAAGGATCTACGCTACATAGAGTATTATTATGCTACATAGATTTACTAAATAAATCCTTGTAGTTCCTGTTAGAGTATTTTTAGATAAGATTAATATATTGTTGGATAAGTTAATATCTTGTTGGATCTAATACAACAACAATACATCGTTATACTTAATGTAGAAAAATGTTTTGGTCAACTTTCCGGCTTTATTGGAAACTCATTTCAAAATTATGCATTTTAATAATTAAAAAATGCATTTCAGAATATAAATATGCAACCGTATCAATTTCATTTATATGATGAAGATAAAGGTCAATTCGATTTCTAGAAACATCACAAATATCTTGCTCACACCCAAATAAAAAGAAGAAAATTGACGGCGAAAATGAGCTTATTCTATATCTTGCATTTTATAATAAACGTCCTCGAAACGTGGCGAAATATGCAAGGTGTATATCCTAATTTTTTTATAATAGCAATAAATCATTTAAAATTCATTTGTAGCCGTAAGCGTGCCTTCCAAATACCTCTTTTCAAAGATAGAGACCATTATTACTCAAATCCATAACCGGCTATGTGGAAATAGACTATCAAAGTTATCAATTTTACTTTCGATAACTGGTAAAAATATTAAGCTTACAGTTTTTTTAAATACATTTATGACACAACAATAAAAAACGTATTTTTTATTTTATAATATAATTTATTGATCCTTTTTATATAGGCAATTATATAATCAATGAACGGTTAATCTAACCAAAATTACTTTAGGATTTATTTACGTTTAAAAAAAAGAAATATTGTTATATCGGTAGTACCTTACACCCCCAGTTCAGAGACGTTCTCTGACTATAGAGTAATTGCAATTAAATGCCGTATTATTATAATAGAATAAAATACGTAGAGATAACATTAAGATATTAACGAGTGCAATTTCAATAGATACTCTGTCAAATATATACCAACACATAGCTTATAGGATAAAACACTTTTTTATTAAAGGTAATATTAAAAACTTACCATATATTTATTACTTCGATCAAAGCTTTAGGGATATTATGGTTTAAAAATTAATATTGTACTGATGATTGTTTTTTATTTGACTATTACAGCCTAGTCGATAAATTGTAAATAATTTAGCCAAGATATTAATTTCAAGAATAGTTGAATTATCAAATTTTAAAATATGTTTCAAATGTATTTAAAAATATTTTAATTGAATAGTAACATTACAATAGTATATGGTTTATGAAATATGTGGAATTTTGGGCGGAAAAGGGGGAAATTTGAAAATTAAGGTAATTAAAAGTTAATGAATTAATTTCGACTCGAAATTGAAAGTTATCAATTGTAAAGCGAAAAATCTACAGGTATAATTTTGGTGCCATTTAATTTATTATAAATTGATAAAACCAAAATGAAGCCATAACTTTTATACCTTTTTTATATCTTATACTATACTTCCTAAACATTGAGATTGCTTTAAACTTTCTGGGGCTCTCAGAATCAAAGGTGAGGGAAGGTGTTTTCGTCAGATCAGACATTAGGACTGTCCCACAATTTATCAAGACCATGATAAATCCTGAAAAATGAGGGTGAATTGCTTTTAAGAAAGTGGTAGAGATATTTTTAGGCAAGCATAAGGACAAACTATAAACAAATCTTCAAAGCAATATTAAAATCATTTCAAGATTTTGGTTGCCTAGCAAGTGCAAAGAAACTTTCCAGATTCTTCCCACAAGCGAAAATGCATAAAGAGGTGTCTCATTTGGAAAAAGAAGAAGTGTCAGTGTGTACTAGTGAACGTATATTGGATTGAAAAATATGCATCGCTAATGACCTATCGCCTATTCTCTTTTGTTTTAATGTAATAACTTGTTTAACATAGTTACCCACGTTGTCAAGAAATGTGTCTTCCTTTGACAAAAGGAAGTTATTTTCGGATTCGACACACCCAAAAACATAAATATTACGTCGTAAAACTTAAAGAGCACTTAGATTTCTTGCAGACCTGTTTAATTGATAACGTAAAAATATTGACATCTGTATTCTAAATTTAAAAAGAGTACCTCTATAAATATATATCTAATTTTAACACAAACCCGGTAAGACATGAATAAAAAAGAAAGCGAATATTTAAATTAGAAGTAGAAGTGTGACGCTCTAAACAGCGATCCACTAGATTGGAGTAAGGCCGGATTCCAAAATCGGGGAAAATCCGACGCTTAATGAATGGTTCCCAAGAGTTGTAACACATTAATGTATTTACGCACTATTTTAATGGCTAACGGTACTTTTCAAGTTAATTATTTCTTATATTTATTAATTTGCATAACGAAACAATATTTACGCCAACAGTTTTATATTATGGAAACCTCATAATATATTATAAATGTAAGTATTCTTATACGTATTTGGATATACATACTTTACATATCACTACAATTCACTTATGGTTAAATATTTTGTTTGCTTATTCTTTTGTCGGAGGTTTATTGATTCTTAATGTATAATTATTTTATTTATTGTGTCAATCTGTGATATATATTGCACAAATAGAAGAAATCAATCAACTATATATTTTGTAGCAAAATGATTCAAGTAGAGTAAGTATGGATATATAGATGATGACCTGGGCAAAAATGCAATACCAGCCGATTATTTTACATAATGCATAATCAATTTGCGATTCAAAACTACCGTTAGTGGGAAAACAGTAGGAAGACGACTAGTTACTTTAAACCCAAAACGCTCTACTATATTACTTCACTTTTTGACAACAGATTATAAAAAAGAAATATTTAGTATACATAAAATATATAGTGTTTAGAAATACAAACAAAATATATATAACTGTTACGCTTATAACATATAAGATCTACAATTTTTTAACTATTATCTTTCGGATTTGAGCTGTATTGGATATTTAAGCAAGTAGTCATCATTACTAAATGATCAACCGACTAGGACCCTACTTTTTCATGGCTTGTTAAATAATGAATAGTCTTAAATTGATTAAAAGATAATGTCGCCATAAAAACAATTATTTTCTTCAAATCTCTAAATCTATAAGTATCAAGTAGAAGTTAAAATCCTTTAGAGTGCCAAAGACCCTGCTTCCAACCTGAGCAGACAGAAACATTTAGATCTTCGCAGTTTTAAGGAGAACATCTTAAATGTTTAATGATTGATGCCTGATGCCTCTCAAAACAAGACTTAAAATTTTTGGTAGTATTAGGCAGCAATATACTAGTCATAGTAAAAACTTCATCATTGAGGATATCGAGATATTCATTTATAGTAATCCGGCCACTGATGTTAATGAGAGTCACGGGCAGTCCGGATGGTAGGCTTGCTTTGGGGTCTCCATACATAATCCCGGCCGTTTGTAGGAAATAATGTAAATAATGAAGCATCCGACCAAACAAGATTCTTTCAGTCATCAAGTGTCAAAGTTTTATGATCGTTGTATTATTTCTTTCGCATTCACTTCCGCTATAAAGGTTTTTGCAATCGCAGCTTCTTCCATTAATGTTAGCTTTGTGGAACTCTTGCCGTACTGTTTTCTCGAAACAGTATATTATTCAAGTAAGTGTAGAGTTCAGCTGTTATTTTTATCGCGGTAGTTTTATGTTGTCTTTTTTAATACTCGTCGGCTTCGGTCTATGTATGCTCTCATTATCGCGGATACTGTCGCTCGTGAAACGTTAAACAATTCAATTATTTTTATTATAGATGCTCCCGCTAACTGAGCAGCAACGATTGAACCCACCTTTGAAGTCTGAGAGACTGGAGCAGTTTTGCCCACATGCAACAAAATTTGCTATATTGCATGTTGTTTATATTATTTTGTCCATCTGCTAGATAACTTCTCTTAAGAAAGTCATTAAAGTCCTAAAGAAGGCACTTCAGATCACCAATCAAATAATAATTTGTGTATAACTTTAGTAGCAATCAACCTTTATATAAAATTGATAAAATAATCAATTTAAATAGAGTATGCAACATTTATGTTTCAGTTAGCTGCAACAGAAAATAGACAAGATTTTGCATAACTGTCTATATGCTAATCTGTTCCCATTTTAAAAATTGACATGGTATTCTATCAGATAGAGCGGTTGGGCCAATTGTTTACTTAGTCATGGATGTATGTTCTTATCACAGAATTATAAAATGAATTTTTATTTTTTATTTAGCATCAAAGCAGATACTTGTTATAACCAATATTATAAATAGCATAAAATTGCATTAAAAAAATATAATCGAATGCCAAGGAAATATTTTCTATTTAATTTTATTAATGTTATTCTTCCAGAGATAACAAATTAAAATATATTATAATAATAAACATTATACAATTATAATTACATACTATTTTTAATTATGTACTATAATATTAACCGATTAATAAAAACTATAAATCAAATTTCAATTTCTATTTTATAATTATCGTTTTTTCAGGTTTTTAAAACAATTTATGGGGAATTTCATCGCGTGACCGGTCTGAATCAGATTCTATCCGATCAAAGTTAAACGAACGAGTATCGCCGTTTTTTTCTTCTCCTAGTTTTCGAGTGGAAGTCGAAGAGAAAATATTTTAATGCTACTCATCGTGTATTACTAATTGTAGTGTAGAACCAGAAGTAAAAGATACCAGAAATTAGTACTACACACTTAATAGCATACACACAAACAATATATATATATATATATATATATATATATATATATATATATATATATATATATATATATAGATATATAGATATTATATTCCATTGTCATGTTGCTTGTCACTTGGGTATTTGGGTAGTTGACGTATTTAAATATTGAGTATTCAATACCCAAGTAATCTGTATGATTTATTACTTTAGTCATTATATTATATTAATCATCTCATTTAAATCTTTCTTAAAATATTTATTAGTATAAGTTTTTACCAATGCGTCTTCTGTCACAGTCAGTCAATATCTTTTATTCTTTCATTCATATAATTTTATTTTTTCATCTTCCTATATACAACTGATCTACTGACCACAAAAATCACTACTGTGACAACATATCCATACAACACGGCAGTCTAAAAGTCACATCTCAATAAAATACAATGGTGGCCGAAAAAATAACGAATCAAAGAAAATAAAACAAAATATACCCATGTAACTTTTATTTTTCATAGGACATGCATCTAGACCGACGCCTAATCCGGAAGAAAAAATGTATTCGCTCATCGGACGCTTTTTTTTGCTCAATGATGTCAAGGAAAGATGGACAGAAGAGTTTGGGGAGGTTTCTTGGGGTAATTATGTCATGTAGTCCATGAATGAAAGCGAGTACAGATCTCAGTGTGGCTAAAAACGGGCATTCTATGATATTGTAATATACTGTGTATGGAGCCCCACAATGGGAACATTGGGGAGCATCTTTCCTCAGAATATATGAGTGCGTAGCTCTGCAGAATGAGCTTATTTAGAATCTCCTGACAGAATCTGGATTTGGAAATGGTAATGGAACAGAAAAAATCATGCTTTATTGGAAAAATGTGGAAGGCTTCACGATTTATGTCATGTCATCCTTGTGCAGGGGCCATGCCAATCTTCTATGTAACGTTTCATCTTTGGTATATGTACCATCGAAGCGAGTACAATACCTGTACTGTGACCTATTTGATCATACCGAGCATGATGGAGCAAGTCTAATGTAATCATCGTTCAACGGTTCCAAAATAAAATGTTGCGTGACATTGATGATGCTCTATACTATGATATGTCTCTAATGAAATGATAACACGTGATATGTATTTAGAACCAATAAGAACTGTAATTAAATATTTCCATAAAGATTTGCATTTAGAATAAGATATTTTATCAAATAAATCAGTTAATGAAGTAATTTGCTACATGTCATGTAAATAATAGTTATTATAAGAAATACGTATTTAAATATTATGTATGTATAGTTTAAAAAAATCAATCAATATTACGTTAATCGTTACATTTATTGTTTTGTCTTCTATTATATATTATTTTTGTTGTTATATGTTCTGTGTTGCTGTGTCTAAAGTTGCTTAAGCTTCTGTCTTGTTACAAATATTGTTTTCATGCAATTATGAAAATTAAGATTTTTCAACCCCTTGTTCTTGTTGAATATTCTATAATGTATAATTTAAATATAAATGTTTTCATTTCTACAATATTGGCAGTTATCAATGTATCCAAATGAGCCAACAAAATTTTCATATTTTTTATTCTGGTTTTCATAAAAATATATTCTCTTTGAAAATAAAAATTGGGTGCGAATTACAGATATTTTTATTCGTAAAAGTATATTTATAACTAAATCGTAATTTATGATGTAAAAGCATTATATAGTGTATAATAATTTAAAATGACATGTTTAAATTAATATATCTAATTAAACCATTCAAGTATAATTATTTAAATCCTAGTGATTTTATTGAAAATTATGACTTTACAATATTTCTATAGATATTTATTACATGTATTATTGTAAAATATCATACTTACAATATATTATAACATTGAAGATGATTTATTGTTGGTAATGAAAAAGGGGTCATCTATAATAGTGATATTTGAAAACGATTATGTTTAAAAGGTGATGAACCGATGTAAGTCGCATTCAAAGCTGAATTATATAAAATCTGCTGCTTTATAGGACTAGAATGATATTGTATATTGTATTATATTATTTCGTAAAGCATTTTAATTAACAACTTAGGTCATAATTTCACATTCCAATTTTGCAATTAAGACACCTAACACACAAACTTCAGTTTTAATGATTCTTTAAACATATTTAAGTGCACAACATGACAATATAGAGTGATTTTGTATTATATTATTATTATTACACAATTTGGTTATATTTTTCTGAATCACCTACTTTAATTATTGTTTAGCTTAATATTAGTTATGGTAGTAGCACAAATAGTTGTTAGTTCTTCAAATCTGAGGCACTTTCGTCCATGGATTATTTATACTCATGTCATCACTATCATCCCACTTAATATGAAAATTGAATTTCTATAATATTCTTGAAATAATTAATTAACCTTTTTAATGATTCTTTAAACATATTTGTGTATATAATAGTGCACAACTATTATATATAAGCACATATGTAAGTGCACAACATGACAATATAGAGTGATTTTGTATTATATTATTATTATTACACAATTTGGTTATATTTTTCTGAATCACCTACTTTAATTATTGTTTAGCTTAATATTAGTTATGGTAGTAGCACAAATAGTTGTTAGTTCTTCAAATCTGAGGCACTTTCGTCCATGGATTATTTATACTCATGTCATCACTATCATCCCACTTAATATGAAAATTGAATTTCTATAATATTCTTGAAATAATTAATTAACCTTTTCTATTGTTAATCCCACTATATATAAAATTCGATGAAAAAATTATAATCATAAAGTTTATGGAGAAAAAACGAGGAATAGTGTAAAAAGGGGAAATATTGAGAAAAATGGTGAATTATCATATTGATAATACTCATTTTCATAAGCATCAAATTTTGTGTGTGTAAAAACTAACACTACAAATTAAATGGGCAGCACCAGGGGATCAAAAAGTTATTCAAATTGTACGATCATTTTTGTAACAGACACTATACATTTTCTATAAAAACCGTAAATTATTTTCGATGTATGTTTTAATTAAAATAAATGTTATGATTGACATTTAGATCGTGAAATAGAGTAAATCACTCAACATTTGTGAGAAGTTTAAAATATAAGATATATAGATGATCCTGAATATATTTAATAATAGCGCACTAAATTAAAACAGTTTCTACTTGTATTGAATTTAATGATTTCAAAATTAATAGGATAAAGGTATATTAATTAACTTTTAGCGAATCTTCTATGGCTGAATTTAGGTTATATTGAATACTAATATTCCTTCTTATATTATTAGGAGAATTATTGTATATACATTTGGGAAAATGCGAAGTATCTATATAAAAATATGTTGAACAACTTAATATAGTTATTAAATGCGATAGCTTTTACACTTTTCGATACAAAATAACCCTTTAGTATTAGTGCGATAATTAGTGTATGGATAGAGACGCTAATCATAAAAATTAAAATTTGTTGTTTAACATCATCATCTGTTGACATAAACTGTTTATAGAAACTTATGGTGATGATGTTTAAAGCAATTTAAAGGTGGTGATTTTGGTGTCAGTGACAAAGAACGGCCTGGAGAACCAAAAAGTTCGGACACGATATTTCGAGACGTCATTTCGAACCGAATATGTATATCAAATAGTGCTTGATTTGAAACTTTTGTTCTAACTAGTGTCCTAATGGCATCCACGAAACTATTGATTATTTTTGACACTATTACTATACTAGGACTATTCCTTCTGTGCTTTTCCTTTGGAACACTTGTTGAGTCAAGAGGAATAACTAGAGCGATGAAGGTGATATAACAGTTGACGTTCATCAGCTCGACATTATGGTTATCAAAATTGATTAAGAAGGTGATTCATAATATCTTTCAATAATTAATAATATAATAATCCACTAATAATATATTAATGATATAATAATTCAATAATTAATCCAAATTCAGATTTCAATATTTGTTTAAAGCTAAACAGTATCATTCGATTATTTTTAGTCCTTATGAATCATTTGATTTCCCATTAGAATTATGAAAATTCATTAAAACTTTAATTCATCATAATTTTCATACAATAATTAATAATCCAATGATCCATTATAGCATTCAATAATTTTTTACTCGTATGTTCAATGCATTTAAACTATTATATAAAATATAGTATATTTTAGAGCTACTCTTTCTGACTAGAAATATAATATAAATATAATATATATATATATATATATATATATATATATATATATATATATATATATATATATAAAGACAAATCAAAGAATAACAGACAAACTTTGCCCTGGCTGTCGTGAGAAGAATTTTACAATCAGTAGAAATGCTTTCACTTGAAGAGATTTTTTGTTTCTGCGAGGAATCAAAGGAAAATCGTCTAGTACTCTCTTATTACTTTGACCTTAATCATTTCCAACGCTAAAGATTGAAGATATCTATAATGGTTTTTAAACATTTATGAATACTAATCGATTACACAACTGTGAAGAGATGCGTCGGATTGGTTGTTTATGCTTTATTTGTAAGAAAATCTTAGGCAAATATTTTGTATCCATCAACTGATTGATGGATTGATCTTATGCAATGTATTATTATAAAATATATTCATTAGTTAAGGATTTAATTAAGAATAATACCTCCCTAATTACTAAATCTTGATTACTACCTAAACCACGGTTTTAAAAAATACTTAAATATACTATAATAAATTATGATTTTTGTGTTATCGACAATAAATGATGGTGTTATTTATTTAATAGTAATATTTGAGAATTTGTAAATGTGTTAAAAAGTTCCTTAACATTATTAATAACCAAGTGTGTCGGTAATACCTTTCCCATTCCAATATATAGTTAAACTGTATTTATTCAAGTGTTAAGTATATTCCTTTCGAAAAGTTAAAAATTAAAGTATATGAAAGTACTTAAAGTTACTAAAATCAAATTACATTCCAGAACAACAGTTTCTCCATTATTTAACATCTTTGAAAGAGCATGCAACTCTGCAATCGCATGCCCTAAAAAGCGGTGGTCGGGTGGAACCAGATTTGCTCGCTCGGCTCACATTCAACTGTTTTTGCCAATTGCTTGTGAATTTGTGTTGGGTCTTTAACTCCTGCAATTTCATTCAGTTGTTTAAATGTTTTCGGCCAACTTCGGTGTCCTTTGTCTTGAACGTTGAAATCACCACATTTGAACTCTCAATTGTCAATTATTATGGTTGGAGCATGCTCACTGCAAACCTACAAAGGCGCTACCAGCAAATGATGATTTTCAGAATTTTTTTTCGTTTGATTAAAAGTAATGCACGTCCCAAATGCACGTTTTTAGGGACAAAATAATATATTAAATAAATGTAATTACTGATACACCTGGTAGTTTAACATTTTTCTTCAAAAAGAGACATCCATTCAATTCGATGTATTCATCAGACTTCTGACATAATTATAATAATTATAATAATTATTTAATAAGTATTAATTTAATTTTAATATATGATATTAATATAATTACATAATGATATTTAATAACTTTTCACTATTTTCTTTTTGTGAAACTTATTGATTTATTTAACAACGGTCATCAAAATATGCAATGAAAAGTATTACTACTCAATATATCTTCTCATTTATCAGGAAACATTTGAAATAAACGTTATAAAAGCAATATGTCCCCAAAATTGCAATTGGCAATTGTCGACAAAAAAGAATTGAACAATTTTCGAAAATTTTAGTCAAATCAACTGTGTAACATCCAACTATTATCATTTTCTGTCTCTCGCTGGTCATCAGTATGATTATTACGTCTTATGTGTTAGGTTAGTTCAGTTCTCCTTTGCATTGTTAATAACAAAATTGAAGAAAATATTCGCACTCTAAATTTCTAATTAAATGTTAATTAATGTGAAATACATATTGTACCTATTATTCTCAATAAATGTATTTTTAAAGTGACAAATCTATCAAAATACATGCAAGCACCTAATCAGCAAATTTTAATCTTTAAAATGAAGTGTACCTCGACTGATTATCTAGCTTATGATTTCTGTTCGCTTAAAGATCCTTTTAATCGATATAACAGAACATCAAAAATATTCTAGTGAATATCTTCCAATTATTTTATCAATAGAAAAGTGATTTTCTTGCAGCTCCCCATCTAAATATCATTGGTGTTGAAACACTTGTAATTTAATTTATCTATAATACATCCACGAGACATTAAAACAAATTCATATTCTATCACACTTTCAATTTGGTGGTGTATTTTCATATATGCCCTTGAATCAAACCAAAATATAAGGAGAAAGCTGACTTTATTAGAATTTTCAGTAATAATACGACAAACCACTACAGACCCAGAATGTTATATGCTTACGTAAAAATAAATAATAATAATAATACATATTTTTGTTTTTAAGTATTTCAAGTTCAAAACTAAATTTTAATCACCTTGGCAGACTTATTATGCATGACATCAATTTTCTCGCGACACTGTTTTAATTAGATGTATCTACCATATAATCAATTTCTGTTTATTATAAGTCAATTAACATTTCGTATTATTTCAAAATATTTCCGACCATATCAACCAATAATTCCGACCAATATTTTCATAGCTCAAATGTGAGTTTATTTTTTTTATTGTTTTTTACTTTTCACTACTAAAAAATAGTATAATTTTAATTTACATCTATTAACTGCTGTTTCAAAGAATGTCACTAATACAGTAATAAAAATCCCTCCACTATTAAAAACTAAAGGATAGTGGATTATAAAAATGTTGAAAACAGATTACTGGTTGTGTAGAAAAATTAAGGGCAAACAAAACATTTCGCATTGTATATAATAATTTCGTATGCGAATATGTTATATAGCGCGACTAATAGGCAATACTTCAAAGCAGTCAGTTGATAGTAGTTAAAATAATAATGTAAATAGATAAATAGGTTTAGGTAGATATTAATCTAAATTGTGCGTATATTGTAGAATACAAAATACGTATAGCAGATAGGTTAAATAAGTTTGATTATTTTTTAATTTTTATTGAGTTCCTTATTTATTTTTTGAAGTCCATTCAATTTTTTTGTTAAAAATATATTATGATTTAAAATTTTCTGTTTTTCTTTCGCTATCGTTTTCGCTAATCAATCTTCCATCATAAGTTAAAAATCAGTATGTGTAATTTTTTTAAAATGTAAATTTATGCTTTCTCTCTACTCCAATCCTATTAGTCTTAACACACAGTGATCTAAAATAACGGGAAGGGAGTTCAGTAATGTTTGCAGTCGCTGGAGACTTAAAACAACGCGTTATTAAATACATAATACAGCTACATGATAAAACAAAAAATAGTTCACTAAGGTCTTAAGAAATACTCAACAATATCAAGGATATAGGTATGGATTCTGTAAAAGACAACGAAGTAGGTATATAATTATACTAAGTCTGCCCAACTGGTGATCAGCTGGAAGTTATCTACCATAAGCCAGATCAGTTCATCAGAGTCAAACATTGAAGCTCAAACGACCCCAATATGCTATAACACATGACAAAGTTATCTTATAGAATACTTGTCCATGTCTTATGGACACTTGTCCACATATTGAAAATATAGCTAAATAAACTTTGGAGGCCCTTCAATGGGATCTGCTACTTTATAGACCTATTTGCCAGAGGTTACGCCTTCCGGATCACCTTTTGAAAGGAGAAATGTCTCCAACGGGGAATTCGTTCCTCGAAACCGTCGAACCCATGACGTCGGTATCACAAATACGCCAGCTTAATTTATGATGTCTTGATTTTCAAAACTATATCGGGATAAAATTTGAAACTATAAATATCAGTAAATGTTCTATTTTTTTACTACAAATTTAATTTCAGCTCATTAATAAATACGTTTTATTGCATAAAATTTTACTAGTCTTAGGCCGTATCAAAATCTCTTAACATTTCTTGATCAGTTTGAGTCATACTCATTAATTCAGTTATCTATTATTATATTATAAATTAACCAAACTTCGTGACAATTCACTTTTTAATCCAACATCTGGTTATTCAAATAAGCTTCTAACGACTAGTTGCGTATAATAATTATTTGCGTAATATAATATAATTTCATTGGAATTCGACTGGATGAAAAATTATTTATAACAAATAAATTGTGCATGCATCAATATAGAGTCAAGTAATGATAAATATCATCTTCATATCATATAATATTTTGAATGGATTAGAAAAATTATTCCTAGGAATCAGGTCAGTATTTTTTAAAACTTTTTTCTCATTTTATTCATTATTTCTCAAATGTATCTATGAATTCTATGAAAACAAAATCTTTCTCTCAATAAAACATCATGGTCTAGAACTTTAATTAAATAAAATAATTGCCGGCTTGGTGGCGGAGTGGTAAAGGCGATGGGACGGTCCTCCTACTGTTACGATAGCCGTAGGTTCGAATCCTGCTGGGGCATGGTCGTAAATGTATGTTTGTGATTGTTTAAAATATGTGATTATCCTAGGCAAAACTGCAAAATCCGACAAGGAAAATGATCCCCGTCACGCTCGTAACCAGGCTGGCTAAGACCGGATGTCTTCTGGGAAGTTGGTCAGTCGCTAGTCGGTAGGCTTAATGCTGAGGACCGTGGTTCGGAGCCCACGTTAAACTTTAGGCCCAGTCCAGATAAATCCATAGTTGGTAAAAGGAGGCTTTAAAATATATTTAAAAAAATAAAATAATTTATTATATATTTTTAAAATGTAGATACTCTAATGAATACATCTTCGGAAGTTAATTTCAAAATGTTAATAATTAACGGAATTAATAGACGATGGAAAATTCCTGACTACTTATTTAGTTCGAAATTTTACATATATTTCATATTTCAATGATTAGATATTTATTGCCTATATATATATAAATAGTACAAAAATAAAAAAACCTCTTAGTTAATTTCGGAGTTATAAAGATGATTAATTTTACCACTAAATTCTATTTCAGAAAACCTTTTTTCAGAATTTTTTAGATTTTTAGGCCTTTTTGTTTTCAACTTTACGAGGTTTAATTTTATTAATTCAAAATATTTATAAATATGTGATAGGAATGAATGGCTAACATATTTTTACACGATCCTCAGCATTAAACCCGCCGGTTTGGTAGCTTAGTGATCAAGAACGGTTCTCCTAGTGTTGCAATAGTCGCGGGTTCGAATCCCTCAAGGCATGGATGCACTTTATGTTTGCAATTGTAACTGCATAAATCTCTAGGCACAGTGTAAAATTCGAAAAAGACTATCCATAGTCCTAATTCCAAGAACCGTGGTTCGCATTAGGAAATGGGTCCAGTCCCAATAAGTTCTACTTGGAAAAAAGGAGGCTTTAAAATATAACAAAATAATAATAATTAGAATATACCCAAAATGCATGCCTTTAATAATTCAGAATAAGTCCTTAGCTTCCGAATTCATGTTTTTCATCAATCGGCTTAGCGCAAATTTTGCGTCCTTTTTTGAAGAAAACGGATGCACCGGGAGGCGTGAAATTTGGTATGGTTAAAGCTTATATTCAATAAGACCAATAAATTTCAATAAAACGAAATACGCTCAAATCAAGCAACCAAGAATAGTCGTCAGATCGGTGACACAACATATATAAATATATAACCAAATATTTTAAGCTTTACTTTCATTGCATCTGGCCAACCCGCTGCCAACTCCAATTCTATTACCCTAAATTATTCGCTGTTTCTGTAGTATGTAAATTGACTACGTACGTGTAGTTTTACGTTGGGACGTAAATCTGACACCTCTGTATAGCAAATTTCCGGCAGAGCAATTTTAAATCCGAAGACAGGTCTTTAAGGAGTGAGTTAAGACATTACTAAATTATTTTATTTCATTTTAAGCAGTTTCGTTTAAGATTTTGTATTACTTGTGGTTATTCACGTATTTTTATAATTATTAATGTGTTATGGCAGTGCGATTTAGCAACTAAGAAAAGTATGATCATATAAAGTTACATGTTACCTTAACAAACAAATGTGTTCGTTTTATCGGAAGGCATATTCAGCTATGAAAAAAAAAACAAGACATATGCAAAAATTTCATCCTAATATCCAAATTTCTAGAATCAATCTTTCTAGAAGACTAATCAATCCATTTTAATTTTTAAGAATTTCAATTAATTTAATATCTGCTGGAAATTGTTCTTGCTCGAGAACTGTTAGTAATTTAGAGGTAATTTATCAAATAAGCCTGGTTTTTTATTCAGTTTGTTTCCTTCTTTTGAATCTCTCTATTGAATTTAGTCAATTTAATTTACTTTGTTTTATAATAATTCTCAATATATATATTTTAGAAAAAATTTTTTGTTTCGAAAAAAATATGTATAAAAGATGGAATAAAACTTGATAAAAAATTTTATCAACTATTTAAGTTACTTACTTTATAGATCTGAATTTGAGAAGTCCATAATTCATTTAATTATTATAAAGCATTACTATAATAAAAATTCTGTATTGTAAGAGATAAAGTGCCTAATTGTCTTCGTTATTGTTTTAATTAATATGCAAATATGTATTACTTCATTTGATATTCCATGTTTATGTTTGAACATAAAAGTAATGATACTTCTGTTATAATGTTTAGTGGTGTAGTAATTTAAACTTATTAATACCTTGTTGATTATTCAAACTTAATGGAAAATAAAGTTAATTAAATGTCATTTAAAAAAGGTTGAGATAGTTTGCATATATTTTAATATACAGACATTTGTTACTGTGACTAATGTTATATGTCAAATAAATCTCTGATCCTATATTGAAAATATTGTCAAAACAAGTTTAAGTAACATTAAAATATTATTTTTAAATTATTCTCTATAATATATTAAGAGAAAAACATCACAATTTTTATAAATTGTGGAAGAATTCTAATACTGATAAACATATAAAATATTCATTTTCCATAAGATGTTATCATAACAGGTCAATTGAAAAGTCCCGGCCTACTATAGTAAAACACATGTTTTTGGAAAAATTAGTTTTTTTTATTTAACATAATTCCCTTCAAGGGTGATACACTGATTATAGCGACCCTCCAACTTTTTGATATCATTTTCATCACTTCGTCATTCGACAAAAATATCTTTCCAGCGAGCATTCTTTTGAAATCTAAGAACAGGAAATGGTCTCTGGGGGGCCAGATCTATAGAATACGGTGGATGAGGAAGCAATTCGAAGCCCAATTCATGGATTTTTGCCATCGTTTTCACTGACACGGTGTATTGTAAGCGTCAAAGACATACGCGTAGAATATAGAGTACGTATAATTATGTTTTAAGATAAGATTTAGACTCTAGTTTGTACAAGATCACTTATTGAAATAATGTTTTACGTATCTATTATATGAAAGTGTCAAAATAAATGTCTGCTGGGGAAATTGTTGACCCGCTGGTTTTGAATAATATTAAAAATATCGTTAAAATAAAAAAAATATTTTGTACCTAGATCCTGTCAAATTAATATACAAAAATGTTAATTAAATAATTTTTCAGCAGATGTAGCAGCGAATATGAGAAGAAAGAGATTTATCTTAAAGAGTTATTATTATCATTTTGCCATTATTATCATTCCTTAACCATATTACGTATCGTGATTTACAGACAAAAAACTTTAAAATGTTGACGACCATGATGACTACATTTTCGTTAATTGATTTGAAGAATCCTGTTTAAAACATGCAAAAGATGCAACTAGAATTCTCTCAAGGTATTTACTATTCCCTCATTATATTTTCAAATTTTTATGTTTACTCGTATTATAACAAAATCGAGAATAACATAATTTTTGCTTGAGATTGTCTTATGTATTATCATTAATCACGCTAATTAACAAAAGTGTTTTAGACCTTTATTTATTATAGTATATAATGTCAATGAAACAATTTTATTAACAATGAATTTACATTTTGTTCATATTTGAATTAAACACCAAAACCAATATATAAAAAAACCGCTTTATACTGTTCAAAATATTTGAGAACCTATAGAGTGAGCTGGATGGTGAAAAAGCATATCGAAGGCACCTTTTAGATCATTTTTGGAAATGTTCTTTAAAATGTTCACAAGTTTGGATATACATGCCCTTAGATGGCTTCCATATTCTGCATTACGCTTTTCTTTCTTCACTAAATACGATATTATCAATCGATGATATTCTTGAAATATCAGAGCTGCGCACTTCTTGGTCATTATATTAAGCGATGCATATATTTTTATCAGCGATATGTATTGCTGATAACACTTTTGAATTTAGTATTTAGTATTATTTTAATTATTTAGTAGATTTTCAGTGTTTACGGACGTTCATGAAATGCTGAAAATTACATTTTCCATATTCTATTGATGTTTGATAATCTTTCAAAGCGGCGGTGTTGAAGTTAAAAATTAAACAAGGAAAACAAAAAAGTTAAGAAGTCAAAGACAATAAATTTCAAGGGTTGTTGAACGAAAACCTAGCTCAAGTTTTCAAGAAATGCAGAGGAAGCTAACCTGTTGATGAATTAAATGTTTCAAAATATGTACACGCGATGGAAAAGATTAAAAGAAGGAAAATTAAAATTCAATTACAAACCATTTGAAGATCACGTGTTCATTGCTTTCCATGCAAAAATAGTTTTCTGTGACTTATCGTGACTGGCGATCCCAAGTGTAAAATTTGCATATGGTGTAGCGTATTAAAAGTTATTAAAGCTGAATGAAACTTTTACTGAGTATGTCTACAACATTAATCGACACTTTGACGACACGTTGTTACCAACATGACCAACAACAGCGAGTAAGAATCGCAGAGTTATTGTTTATATAACTGTCATATTTTGCAAGAGTTGTAGAGTGCACCGTTGCAGCTTGAGTGGGAACTTCTGTCCCAACCAGCGTCAGTTGGCTCTTTTGATTTCTTGTTCAGATTGATGCATCTTCGCTCGATCGTTTTTTTCTCAATAAATTTTACACTGAAAAGATCCTAATAGTTAATTTGTAGAGAGCAAAGTATCGATAAACTGTACAGAGACCTCAATATTCAAAGTTGCATAAGAACGTGTAAAATTGATATGTTGAACATATTTAATCGAATTCCTTGTTTCAGTTTTCTCTATTATTACAAATTTTAACTGGCCAACATATTGATCATCATTTTGATATCACCGGTCATCATTCGGTAAAAGTAGAAAATAATATTGACTGTTTGCTTTAGATTATCTTTTGTAGATATGCAACAAACATAATGTTAGTGCTCATAAAATGTTGACAGAAAATCGGTGAATAATGTAGCTACAAGATTAAAGGTAGCGGCGTCAGTGGAATGCCCTATTAAAAAAATGGCATCAACCTTACATATAATTTTCGAATCAAAGCATTCCAACTTTTACCGGATCTTGAAACACGTCTTTGTGTTTCACACATCAATGTTATTGTGATAAAAGTCAACCCGTTTATCAATTAATTCTGACAATTTTTTTGTCGCGCGCTCGCTTAGTAATATCAATTTTCGATACACATTTAAATTAATGATTTAACCGGGTAGCATCTTTTGAGGATGGACTGACGCTAATCCGGACTTTAGACAATCATTTGATATCGTTCACCTTATTTTAATTACAATTTTTTCAGACAATTTTCCAACATATTGTATCTAATCTATAATTCAATCGCTTACTCGAATATAGTTGGTCAATTTCTATATTCAAATTATTTATGTTTTTCGTATTCATTTTACGAGCAGTGGCGCATGTACGTAACAGCTAATTAATTAATTATCTTTATTTGCTTTTTGAATTTTCAACTAATACTGAATTTACATTAAATGCCAATCATATAATTTCCTTTGTTGATTTTCTTGTTTGGATCACAATATTTCCTTCATTTATCTCAGTTTGCCGTGGATTTAGACCAACGTCAAACTTGAAAGAAGCACACACTTGCTAAGCGAAACCAGCTTTGACAAAAACTAATCGAAAGGTGTAGGTTTGTTAGGAGAAAAATTGAATTTACCCTGAAATAAGATATTGCTGTACAAATAAATACTTAGGTCCATTTGGTCTTACGAAATTCCGCTATGAGAGACTTCTAACAAATTTAATATAGTCATAATTCAACAATTATAAAACAAAGAGTTGGGTGTTCTGCTTGATATTCCTCTAGAAGTCATAATGAGTATAAATCAAAATGTTAGTGTTAAGTACTTCGAAAGAGTGTCAATCAGCTGCAATAACAGCGAAGTTCATATACTAAATATTTACTACCATCTGATCTTATTAATGGACATGTATAGACTTATAATAAAATTAAGTAAAGAGTAAGATTTATAATAAAATATTTTACATACGACGTCACTTACTGAAGTAATCTTCTATATGTCATGTATATAATAATTATCAGAAAATATACTTATTGCCCACTAGTCGAACTGTTGATCCACTAAGGTAATAAAAAAAGTCAGTTGAATATCTCATATTTGCCTAGTATCAATATGAGGGTCAAATACTGAACAACTACCAGCTGTTGAATATTACAAACTACTGCAATTTTTCCAGGATAAAATGTGCCAAAAATATTTATCTCTAAAACAGCCTACCTACATGGTTAATATTATTGACGCAATACATGACAAAAATCAAGAGCTCTCACATTAAAGATAATTAACATTGATCGAATCGAAGGAAAATATTGAATAAAAACATTGAAGACATGAAACACATTTTCGTTATTAACTCATACAGAAAAAATTACAAATAAGTATAGTGTAATACATTAACGTGTTATTTTAACACTGAAACTTACCTAAACAAAGAGAAATGTGTGTTCAAACTGCGAAACCCCTTAAAAACTATTTTTCAGAACACAATGTGCAAATTTTGAAGTGATTAGCGCACTACTTCGATTTGAACATAAAAAATGTATATGAAAGGCTGCGAAGAATCCGAAATTGGGAAAAATATAGGACATATTTTATCCGACTGTGTTAGTTTTGTTACAGATTCCGCGTAACGAATCTATAAGTAAATCATCTCTTTGTAATATTTATATGAATGCAGTATCTATATAAAAGCTAAACATTTATTTTTATTAAGAGTTGAAAGGAATAATCTGTGGTATGCTAAAGTTTTGTCGCGGGCTATAAATATAGTGTTTTAAAATTGAAGATTGATTTAAATCAAAAATAGAGTATATGCCAAACATATTATTGCAGATTTATAAAAAATATTGTTATAGATCTGTTTTTGGCGCATATGTGCCCATGTTTGAAACAAAATGAGAATACTCTGCCACTCCTAAAAATTTTAATATTGTTTTTAATGCAATATTTTACTTAAAATCATGTTAAAACTTGTCGTCGTAACCCAATTAATGGGTCAATGGCAATTGTGATATAATAAACAATACGTGAGCGATAATTCGATATCAAAACAACCCTTTCAGTTGGAAATTTATATAATGCCTTAACATTAAGAATATTATTGATAATTACAATACATAAATTCCAAACCATCAAACGATGTGTCAAAATATTATGGCATTCCAAATATTTGCAAAGCAATGGATAAAATAAAATTTCATAAGCTGATGAATTAAATATTGCGTCGAAACAGCCCCTTAATAAGCACCATGAAGACTTCGCACCATCGAACTCTGATGATGCTGGTCACCTAAAATTTGCAATTGTTCCTGAACATATAAAACATCAATAAACACTACAATTTTTGAAAATCTTATAACGAACTTTAGGACATGGCTTTAATATGATCAGAAAATAATGTTTTTACAATTTTACATGAAACTTTGGGGGAATCTCGAGCTCTTCGATCAAAATACAAAAACTCTTTAATGGATAAAATTAACACATCCCTATATCAAAAAGATGGTTAAATGAATTGACCAAAATAACCAAAACATTTTTTTCTATATAGGCATCGAACAGTTAGAGCAGGGTTGAATGTAACACTCTTTAAAAATAATATGTTAATGAAATCTTAAAAATATCTTAGTGTCTCTTAGGTAGACCTTAGATATTTCTCTGCCATGTACTTATGGACTATTCACCAACTAGTTATGTTGAGTGCCAACCGATTATCAGTAAACAATAAATGTAGTTTAACAAGCAAATCACTTCAATCCAAAAAAAAATCAAGTATCAATAACTTATCACTAGATTAAATGTTAATTTAAGCGAACATCCTATTAGCGAAGGCTGAAATTTACATGGCTGGATGTATAATATGAGGAAAGGTTACGAACGACGACTTCAAAATTATTTTTATGTTTTCTCCAGTATTAAATTTCGCTTTGTTTGCATATATGACCAACACGATATGATGAAAAGTGAATGATTCTTGTTAATATGTTCCGGTGCAAAAAAATCGACCAAATTCAGATAGCTCTCCATATAATAATCATTATATCATTGTGATTTTTGAAAAATAACCAAGCATCATTCAAGACAATTCACTTTTATCGAACATCTGGCTATTATACAACCGCTAGTTATTTATAGTAATTATTTAAATATTGCGTATGTATATAAATTTTTTTTTCAGTTTAGATGTAATCGTTTTCAGTGGCGTTCAATTACTGAAATGATTTATAACGAAACTATTAACAGTTTCATTGCAATTTGCACGCAATCATGGTGTATCAATTAAGAATATCAACGCTAAGAAAAGGCAGAGGATATTATTTAAAAACTGGATCCGAACAATAAAAGGCAACCTATTAAAAGTTTGAAGTTGCCACGCCCTAAAATGTTTTGTCACATTCTACCAACCATGATTATCAACAATATTTTCGTAATACAGATCGCAATCTATTTTGAATAACCTTAATACGTATGAGCATTTGATCCGGTGTCGAGAAGGATACACTTTTTAATTGATAACCCAGGAAAGATAACGTATCAAGATTAAGTTAATTGTTTAATGCTGTCGAAAGGTTTATCAAGACATATCAACAAATCTACTGTTATGTTCTCCCATTTGTAACAATCAGGTGCTATGAGGATATACACTATTATGTCAACAATTGCTCAGTACTTTTAATCTTATTTTTTAATGCTTTAATTTTTGTTATAATAAAAGTGCGATGACATAAAATAGTAGTAATATCTGTTTTATTACATTTTGGAGTCTGCTTTCTACCAGCCTCTATTATTTTTTAATGCATGAAATTTATAAAAAATCGCTTGATAACTTTTTTTTATAAAAATAAAATATAACAGAGATGAACAATAGTATCACTAAATAGTTAATAAAAATAAATGAAGGAAACATTATTTTTTTAAAGTGTTCCAATTGTTGGATTATTTCTTCCACTAATTAATTAGATAAATTATAATTAATGATATTTAATAAATTATCAAAGTTATACATATAATTCATTTAGATCTATTTAGGTTCCTTATTATTTAATTTAAAATAAAATATTATATTTTGTTGGAAATTATTACTTACCAATAAGTTTTAATGAAATAAACTCGAACTTGCGCGCGTTATTTGTCGCAAAATCTACGATAGTCAGCGAGTATCACTCATGGACCAACAAGAAGATACTAAATCACAGCTAAAGACATTTACTTCTTTTAAACGTTAGAAGAAGGTGACGTAGCTGATTCCGCGAATCCCATTGCCGAATGCAAAGAACAATTGCCTAAATAAATGCCCTTAGGTGCTAGTTTAAAATAATGTGTTTACTTCCTAAACTAACTTCATTCACATAATTGATTTTCTTTCATCCAACGTTAAACACAGCATAATATCAGCTAAATATCTTAATAAACAATTAAATGTTTCCGCAGTTTCTTCTCGATTTGCTCAAATAAAAACTCATTATAAAGTTAACGTATTGGTGGTTGCCGAATACCAGTATGATGTCAATGTCACGGTGTAAAATATAACCTAATTTGATGAGTTAAGAAACACAACAAAACAAATTAGCTATTCTGATCGAGAAAAAATGAGTTTGAGTGGTAGAAACCGTTTAAGCCTAGTCGATAAACCATTAAGTAAAGGTAAAGGAGAAATTTCCTTAAGCTTGTTCGCTTTGCTTTTTTCGGAGGTCGTTCAATACTGTCAAAACAAATCACAAACATTACCAGAGCTACAAAATAGGTAAATATTTCGTAGCGTTTTTGAAAATAGTTAAACTGTGTTTTTGTTTCAGATTGCATGAACTTGGTCAGAAAGTGGGCGGAAAATTAATAGATCTATATTTTGTACGAGAAAGAAATGGTAAACGTGAAACCAAATTATTAAGTATTTTACTATATGTTAAATCGACTTTTTGGAAGGTATATAATTATTTAATAAATGTGTATAGTAACATTAATATTATATGTGATTTAGGCTTTATTTGGTAAAGAAGCAGACAAATTAGAACATTCCAATGATGATGAAAATACATACTATTTAATGGAGAAAGAACCAGTAGTGAATAAGTTCATTTCAATTCCCCGTGATAAGAGTAGTTTAAATTGTGCTGTCTTTGTAGCAGGAATTATTGAAGCAGTCTTAACTGGAACAGGATTTGTAAATATTTCCGAATAACAACCAAGATATTTTAATGTGTTTCTCCTTTTGTAGCCAGCTAAAGTATCAGCCCATTGGCATAAAGGTACAACTTACATGATAAAATTTGATGATTCTGTTTTAGCTAGAGATAATCAAGTAGAAGACAGATAGAAAGTTAATGATGTAATATTAAATAATATATGATTTATTTAAAGTTTAAAATTTATAATTTATGTTTATGATTCTAATAACATGTTCATTAAATATGTGATTTAGAAATTAGTGTTTTTTTAGTCTTCATACCTCCGTAATTTTATTGTACTTTATAAATATTTTTAAATTAAAAATCTTCTACTTTAAAATTGTTTTTAATGAAATTGGTCCACAGTTTTATAATTTTTTAAACAATTTTTTAAATTTTAATGAACTCATTTAAGTCATAGCATGTAACCAAAAAATACTAACAAGCGACATTGATGTATAGTTGAGTATATATAGTATTGTTATTAGTATCTGACATAGTCATTGGATATTTGGCAGTGATGTTGTGTCATTGAAATTTAATCATATATTTTTAAACTTATTTATACCCTCTGGTTGTGAATAGAAATTAGTTAACAATGAGCATTGATCACATAGATACTTTTTATGCAAGTATATATGCAGCTGTTGTTATTTCATAAAATATTTTAAAACTTCAGTTCTATTATAGAATACCGGATACTGGAAAAGATTGGAGAGGGCTCTTTTTCCGACGTATTAAAATGTCAACAGAAATCTACTGGGACATTGTATGCGGCCAAGAAATTAAAAAAACATTATAAATCGTAAGTTACATTCAGAAATTCATTTTAAAATGACAACCCTATCACATATATTAAATTAAAAAATACATCTTTTTAGAGAATCATGTGTAATGACATGTGCTGAAGTAGTAGCTGCTCAAAAAGTACCGTACCATATAAATATTCTAAATATGTTCGAGTATCACTAGTAAGAATGATTTGTAATAGCAATAGTGATGCAACCAAACATACAGCGATTCTTTTTCAGGTCAAGTGATTTTCTTGTTTGAACTGATGGATATGAGCTTATATGATCACATAAAAGCGCGAAAGAAAACCTGCTCCAAGCCCAGGTAGCCAATAAGATTATTGAAAAGTCGATCAGTATTTATTGCTTCTTTTCTAGAGGTCTATCAGAGAACAAGGCTAAAGCCTATTTGTATCAATTATTGAAAGGATTAGAACATCTACATAGAAACGGCTTATTTCATCGGGATGTTAAACCAGAAAATATTTTAATAAAATTTCCATCGATCGAAGGTTCCAGATTGTATAATATCATGAAGGTAATAAATTAAGACTATATTTCAAGTAATATCCAATATATTGCTTATATGTTTTTAATTTTATTGCAGTATGACATTATTAAATTAGCAGATTTAGGATCAGTGCGTGGTATTTATAGTGTGCCGCCTTATACTGAGTATATATCCACTCGTTGGTATCGTTCACCAGAATGTTTGTTAACCAATGGCAACTATGGACCAAAAATGGACGTATGGGCAGTGGGGTGTGTTTTTTATGAAATGATCACGTAAGTTATTATTTATTGCAATGCTATTTCATTTCCTATTCATTCAAATCTTGCTGTTTCTTCCTTTTTCCATTTGACTTGCCGACCATATCTATCATTTTCAGGTCTTGTGTCTGTTCCTCGTTAAACGAGTAGAATTGTTCCAGTAGAAGAAAGGGGCAATAGATTTTTAGATGATGAAGGAATTTTGTCCGTAAATTTAAAATCGTACGGAATAAACTCAATTCAGATCTTCTGCTGCTACAACAGTAGATACTGGCCTTCACTTTGGTCTTTTTTGGAAACTGAATATATCCTGCAAAAAATTATTAAACTGCCTCACACATTTTACTGAATGGGTCCATTATCTGCGCGTGAGTGTTAAGTTGTTGGTCAAATTCATTTAAGATCTGAGCTAGTGTTCATCAAAGATACCTAGTCTTCACTGTTTTTGAATATATTGATTAATATCACGTTATAAACTTCTTAACTGATTTGACAATCGTTGATTATAGCGTTATATTCTCTGATACAGAGCTTCAAGTGTAGTTCACGATATAGACCTTGAGAATTAATAAAGAAAAAAACAAAGTATTGACAACTGACGACTGCTGTTGTAAATCGCAATGGCAATCGGAAGGCATCCAATTTTAATAAGCAATGAAGTTATTCGATATGATGCGACAATCAATACAGGGTTGAGGAACAAATGCAAAGATGCAGATTAGAAAGCTGAGGGCATCTTTATCGAATGAAAGGCGTACGAGTTCTTTATAGACTTCGACTATGGCGATATCGAACGTTTGGATAGAAGACGCAGCGAACAATTCCGAAAAGATAACAACATCATATAAAGCGATCTGAAAATATGGGACTAATATTGTCTGATGTCAGAAGTACTGCTGCCGCTCGCTAGCTGTGGAGAGATTTGTTGAAGACTTTTTTTAGACATTTTACTCAGAAAATTTCTCAGTTCACAAAAGGAACAATTATCTTCTATTAAGATACTCACTCATATTAAATTAATTGCTAAAATCAGTGAACTGAAGTACCAATTGGTTTCAACATCCAGCTTATTCGCTAAACTTAATTTCCTCTGACATCTGGCTTATGTTATACCTCAAAACCGTTTCATGGAAGCAATTTTCATCAGACAAAAATATAATAGCAGTCACTATAAATTGTACAAAATATTTTTATATTCAAAGTCTATTTTATGAGAAGAATATTCCACTATATTATTATGCTACTTAATAATTTGCTCATTGTTCTTCCTTTCTCACATTTATTCTTCGACTTGCTCGTAGATTGTCTGATTTTCCATTTTTTTAAGGCTGCTATACTGTTTCTTTCAATCTCTTTGATGATAATTCTTTTGATTAGAGGCTGAGGTAAAAGGGGAAGCAAGTGAGAATTCGAAGCTTAATTTGTTGAAGTTAAAAACCATTTTCATTCACACGGTTCAATGTTATAACTAAAATGGCACATTTTGCTCTTATATTCAGTGCTTGCATGTATTTTATTGATCAGCCTAACCTAGCTATTAAATTCCAAGGTCTTGACATTTCTTTGCATGAACAGTTTTCCATTAAGCATTATTGTGTTATTCAGTGCATAGAAACACTAATCATAAAACGATCGAAATTCCATGTTGCCAAAAAGAGAACAAGAAATTGTAGAAATGATGGAAAATATTTTAATTTTTTGATTATATTAAACCAATTTTCAACCACACGAAATTCTATGTTTATTTAGAGACATTAGACCTCATACTTATCAAGTTTATTTTTAGCCATACTGTTGTTTTGCAGATTGCTGCCTCTGTTTCCTGGTAGTAATGAAATTGATCAGTTATCCAAGATACATCAAGTCGTGGGATCTCCCCCAGTTCAGTTTCTGAACAAATTAAAATCCAGGTTCAAAGTATTAATAACAGCCTAAATAATAATGATATGATCTGAACTGATTTTTAGATCCAGGAACTGTATCGCGTTTCCGAAAATACGCGGATCTGGAATTAATTCGCTGCTACCAAATTTAACCCATCAAGGCCGATCTGTTCTGGAGCTGATGTTAGAATATGATTCTGACAAAAGGATAAATGTCCGTAGATTGATAAACAATTCATATTTTGATGATATGAGGTAAATACGTCTTAGAAAAATATTGGCACTTGCATGTATTCTGATCAGCGATATCTATTGGTGAAAATGCAAAATAAATATAAACGGTTTTGACACTTTTCTACGAAAAACAGCCCTTTTTGATTTAGTATTATTGTTAATTATTCAGTGTATATATTTATAGAACACCCATAATTACATTTTCGACATTTAATATTTTTCATCATATGTCAATTTTTGGTTTTAATCTAATCTAATAAAAGTGATGATTTTGACGTCAATGATAATGATTTCTCGAGGACCAAAAATGTTTTAAAGATAATGACTTGTTGAACGAAAGCTCTGCTCAAACACTCAAAGAACTTAATATTAATAATTCCTTTCAATTAAATCCTAACAGTTTGTAATACACTGCACGTTACTGATCTCTCCATATGCAAAGCGAGACTCTATGCTTTTGAACATTCCGTTTCGATTTCGATGTGGATTATGTGGTGATGTGAACTCATAATTTAAATTGCATTGTTGCGATTATTAGATTTTTTGGAATGTTTTTATCCTTGATTCAGCTTTGATGGCACAATAAAGTCGAGTTTTAAAAAATATGAAGTATATGTGCTTGTTGGTCGGTTTTCCTATGATTCTGATCTGATTAATTTATTCCAATCTACTGTGAAGTGATTTATATTTACTTCAGAGGATCATCTTCTTTTTACGGTATGATCTATCTGACATTATTTGGCTTGGCTACTCAGATCATAAATGTTGACAATTAATTTTGGCATCGGCTATTTTAAAGATATATTCTTTATGGTGTTTTTGATACATTTTATCAATCGACTGTTCTACTATGTGATTTCCATTATGCGACGCGTATATACGGGGTGGCGAGTAACCTACTTAGAAACCATCTAGTCTTACCGAGCCTTACTACTGGCATGTCTCGAATACTTCTCATTGTCAGATTTTATATCATTTTCTCATAAAATTGTTATAATTGGTCAAAAATTCATCTAAATTATATAACAAAATTATAGAAAACCACACTGACAACAACAATACATAAAGAGGGAGACAAGAAGGACTGAAAAAGGTTAATTACTCTGCTTCACACAGCTGTTAGTTTCTATGAACAAATATAGAACACGGACTAAAGTCAGCCATAAATAAGACACTCAAAAGGACGTTTGGTAAAGCAAGAAGACGCAATATTATATTATAAGTTATACAGGAATAAAGCGGAATGGGCGATAAGAAAACAAGAGTGATATAACGATGAGTGTCAAATATAAATACTGTAATTACAGACAATACGAAGTCAAACACCTTCAGAAATCAAAAAGTATTAAGGAAAGGCCAGCTTTTTTGTAATATTTTTGGATGAAAGAGTTTGGAATGAAGAGGCCAAGACAGCTAGGAACCAAGATATCAAGGATATATTGTAGAATGAGCAAGAGAATACTGAGCAAAAACAAAACAGAATGGACAGAATTTCTAAACTAAACACGAGACTACAAATACCAAATAACTACACAATACATAAACATTTTCATTAATAAAAATTTATATAAATAATATTTTTTATAAGTAAAATTTGTTAATATGATTGATTTTTCATTAATAGTATTATAATGAAAATATTTACAGTATTAACTTAGCAGTTGGTAAATTAACTGTTTTTACGTTATTATGTTGTTACGTTTGTATGCGATGAGAGGTATCCAAAGAGAGGAAAAATGGCTACCATGAATTGGCTGATAATACTAGTTCTAACCGTTTCAACATAGCAGTTTCATTATTTGAAACAACAAACAACATAAGAATAATTATCTGTGGCGTATTGTCACGAGCAATTAAAAGAGATCTATTACTACAGTTCCAAGCACAAAAAGTCATAGGTTAACCCAGGAGAGTCATGTTATGTGTTAACTCAGGAGATATCGAAGAAGGATATTTACAGGATATATATATATATATATATATATATATATATATATATATATATATATATATATATATATATATATATATATATATATATATATATATATACTTTGGTCTGTGACGGTTAATGTTTATTTGAACACTTGGTAAAACATCATCGGCGAAGAAGAATGATACTTGATACTCAGTAATATAATTAATATTGTTTATTATTACATTGATTAATATTGTTTCTACAAAAACAGTATGGTAGGAGCTCCACAAAGCTAACATTTATGGAACAGGTTCCATTACGAAATCCTTTAAAATGGAAGCGAACTTTAAGTTGCGAAAGAAGTGATGCAACTAGCGTAAAACCTGGACACTTGCGGATTGGAATAATGTGGCATAGTTCGATGAATCTTCGTGAACATTGTTTTCTACAAACGGCCCGATTTCCCTTCTACAGCTAAGCATGGCGAAGGTTAAAATATTCGGACACTTTACAAATCAATTCCACAAAAAATTGCAACTAAATTGTAATAAAAGCTGATGATGGCTCAATTCCTTATTAATACACAAATATTTAAATATAAACATTGAAATAGGTGTTATTTTTTGTCCATCATCTATATGCTCATATAATCTTACATACTGTATATATGGTGGGATCAGCAAGGTGCAGTGTATTATAAACTTCCAAAGCCAATTGAATTATTACTGCAGATGTGTACAAAAGTTAATTCAACCAATTTAACGATAAATTATTGTAAAGAGATTGCCAATACCGAGTAACAGAGGTAATAAAGATATAAACAGTGATAAAGAGATATAAACTGTTGCACTTGTAGAGGGTAGATCTGTCGCACCCTGTACGCTGGGTACTAGATAAAGAGAGTTTTGAATATCACTTGTTCAGATCGATGTGTCATGGATTGACTGGCAAACGGTTCAGAAATTCGGAAGATCGATGATTGAATCATGGTCAAAACAGAACCGTTCATTTCATTCATCGCCATGTTATCAAAAGATGGGAAAAAGGTGTGAATATATATTTTAATTAATATATTTTCTACCATTTTTTCAACAAGTGCCTTTTTAGAGTAGAAAAATTACCAGAATACATTCAAGCAACTGATATAAAAAAATATTAACATTAAACAGACAAGATCATACATACGTATATACATACAAGGCACTAAAAGTTAAGGGAATATCATAATATTTTTAAAAATAGGAAACTATCTCGATTCTACTGCCCTTATTGATTATTCCTAAAAAAACACTTTAGTACAAAATGTTTAGACTTATTATTAAGGTGTTAAAATATGTTAAACAACTTAGATATATATATATATATAAGTTTGAATATTTATAATTATCCTAAGAGTAAACCAACCATCTGTTGGTTGTTTTAGAGACAAACAGGACTGACGAAGTTCTTTTCTTCGATGAAACACGAATTCAAATTCAATTTCTGATTGGTAACCGACCTAGTGAATATAACATGAATTGAAATATTTCTATATTACTTTGATATTTGGAAAAATGGTGCTATATTCCTGTATTTATTGTTGTGTACTAAAAACGAAGAAGGAAACATTTACATTACATAGAGCAATGAGGTGTTTTACCGATAAATTTTTGGTTTTTGCAATTTGAGTTTTAAGAAATTATTAAATATCTTTTTTTTATATTTTAAAGTCTCCTTTTACCAACTAGGGGTTTATCTGGACTGGCCTACCGACTGGCGAGTGAGCAACTCAGAAATCATCCGGTCTTACCCAGCCTGGTTACTGGCGTGACTAGGATCATTTACCTTGTCGGATTTTGCACTCTTGTCTAGGACAATCACAAATATTAAACAATCACAAACATAAATTTACGACCATGCCCCAGCAGGATTCGAATTCGCGACTATCGAAACAGTAGGTGGACCGTCCTGTCACCTTTACCACTTCGCGAACCAAGCCGGCAAATTATTAAATCTATTTCAGTAGTGATGAACAGCAATGATGTCAAGGACAAATTAAAATTAAGTAAAAGTACAGGATTTACAAGAAAAAATATTAAGTATTACAATGATCCTATCAGCGGCGGGACGTGGTTCAATACTTTGGGGGTGCACAACGTTAGGTAAAAATTGTAATTGTCCGTCATTCTAACAAAATTCCCGTTTCGACGCAGATTATTATATCTGTGAGCTACAAATGTACTGAATTCATGTGCACACGGGCCAGCGTAAACATTTGACTGCCGCGGTGAACACGGGGTGTGGGCGGCGGAGGAATGACCAATCAGATCTAATATTCCGATGTGCAGTGAACGAAGATTCCCCCAACGAGTGCAAAGCAAAGCGAAAGACTAGATTTTTCACGTTACGCATAATAAGCGTCTTGAAATAATGACAGGACAGAATTTAATTAGTTTTCTTTTTAACAGGAGGCATTAAATTTGGGGGTCACGTATACATGTGCACTTATTGAAGAACCGCCGCTCGATATTATTGAGAATTGAATGGAATTAATACAAAATTAAGTTTTAACTATTATATACCAAAATAAATTGCAGTAGATATAGAAAGAAAGCAGCAGGGAGTAAAGTGACTCGTACATATGTTAAGAACTATCCAAAGAGAAATTATAAATATAACAAAGTACATAACCACCCCAAAAAGAAAATTACCAAACCCAAGTCGGCGTGTTTAGATGAAGGAAAATACGATTTAGTGGAGAACGAAATCAGACAACAAAGTGAAGAGGAAGAACGCGTGCAAATAAGTAAAATTAAAGCCGAAAAAAGTCTGCCCCAAATTATTTATCAAGCTATTTAAATTAAATTAGCCGATGTCTCGCAATCATTACAGATTGCATCTTCAGGACGGGAGCTTTGATACTGTAGCTTTCCTGATCAGGTTGTCCCATTTAAACCAGTGCCTGTCACGGTTGGGTGATCTGGCACTAAGAATCATATATCTGGGATGATCGTATAGTAGCTGCAGGGGATAGATAAAATAAAATGAACGCCATGCTATATAATACATATTGTTGCATGTTGCCAACACTATTTGCGTGTCAAATTGCCAGTGGAACTAAACACGCACTTGAGTTATACTGTTTTGATAAAAACTCTAATTCATAGAGGGATTGCGATTCCAATATTCTTTATAACGGAAACCAACGCTAAGCTGCGAAAGAAGTGGTGCGACGATCAAAAAACAATCAATAAAAATTAAAAACAATAATGGATAATTGTAATTAGTGATTGGAATAATGTGATACGATCCCAGGAGTCATACTTTAAATGTTTTCTAGAAGTGGTCGGGTTTATATAAGGAGAACCCCAAAAGAAGCTGCGACATGGACTGTGTGCTTCCTACAGTCAAGCAATGGGAGGTTACATTTTCATTTTGGGTCGCAATATCGTGGTATTTAACTTGTTCTTTCATTCACATCAGTGGGTAGACTACTGCGAATGAATACCTCCACATCGTCAATAACGAATTTCTTACTAGGACTAGCATATTGCTGCCAAACACTGAAATATTCCAAGATGACAATGAGCCCACATACACAGGACAAAGTTCAAAAGTTCAGTTTTGGTTTGAGGAGCTTCGGAATATCACCAAACATCTTGCCTGGCCAGCACAATCGCCATATCTCAACATAATTGAACTGAGTTTTAGAGCGGAGTAGATTTCCATTTCTAATATCATTGATGCAATTGGTCGATGTTTTGGCACAAGAATGAGACAACATTCTGTCGGAAACTATTCACTACTACATTACATTGAAATTTATTAGTCAAATATATATTACTACTCGCATTAACGAACAATACTACTCATATTAACATCAACGGACACTACGAATCTCTCTCTTCCGTGTCAAGTGTTCATATTATTTTGTCCAATCTCGGCATGTTTGGTTTTATAGCCCTGGTTAATATTGAGATTATTTTTGGTTTATACACATTAAACCCCTCTCGATATTTTCTCTCAAAATAGCCTTTTGGAGTAGCTAAAATTTCGACTATATTGAACTGCATATTGTGGTCAATATCCGGGTTTTTCTGACGGAACCGTCTATCCATCTCTCAGACATCGTTGACGTTCTTATATCTGTGTACTTATCTTTCCTGTTTCTTCTATGTATATTTTGCTACACTGACGTTGGACGTTGTATACACCTGTTACTTTTCTAGGGTTAGGGAAAACTTTAGATTTTTCCGTAAGCTTTGAAAATAACTTTGATGATATGTTCTTTAAATATCTCTCCGATGCACCGGAGGAACTAGTCATTGGAGAAACTTTCTAGATTTTATCTTTGTCTGTTTTCCCTTTTTATCGTAAATGAGTACTTGCTTTTATTACTTATTTGTAGGTCCATTTTATTTATATTGCTCAAATGGTATCAATTTTGAGGAAAGGCCCGTTTGAGGTGATTAAGTTCATTGTCCAAGGAATTTGGTTCGGATAAAGAAGACCCTATAAATTAAATAATTCAGAACAAATAATTTTTGGGATGGGTGAATTAATGTAGCCCATATATGATTATATGTTTTAGTCTCCTGAAAACTTGTTGTTAAAACTGAGCATCATTCGTGGAACTATTTCGAAGATCTGCAATACTTCTTAGAAGTAGAGATACTTTTTCATGAGTATAGAGCTCGTTTCATATTTCATGTTTCTTAGGATATATATTTATTGGCCTCTCAGTTAAACATTGTAAAATAGTGAATTCTGTTACGTTCTACTATTTATTTAATGTAAATTTTATGTAAAATCTTCCTCCTGTTTATTGCGCCCACGAAACACTATAAACATATTTTGTATGAAACACTATAGAATGCTTGAATGTACATTTAAGTTCAGCTTTGATTTCAGACATAAATTCGAACCGTTCATAGAAGGAAGTCAATTAGATTGCAACAGGCTTCGGGACTATGGTAAGCGAAATTCAGCTGAAGCTTTCCGTAGTGCTAGTTATGTAAGTATATTTTATTCTATTCTCTATTAGTAATTAATACTCCCATAATTACCCTGAGATTCACGTTTTCCAAGATCAATACACTTCTCAATATTTATCTGCTTATTACACCATTGGAGATCTTTCACCATTTTGAAATATGAATGCATTCCGTCTGGCTCTGCACTCTTCTTATGTCGACTATCACAAAGCCTTGTCACAAAGACATATCATTTCACACAATTTTCTTAGAGAATCGATATCTTAGAAATTAGTTATCTAAATGTTCAGAACTATTACGTATATTTTGTGAGTATGGTGTTGTCATAAGTAAACCTGACGTAAATAAGCCCCAAACAATTTTTATTCGGTAATATTTTTAAAAGGTATTCCAGTTAAATTACCCTGATTGCTACTATAGGTTAACTCTAAAACCATTAAAAAGACATATACCACTGAAAATAGAAAAACTAGTCACGTTAGGGTAAACGAAGAGATCAAGGGCTCATCGAAATCGCGAACACCATCAATTGAGATACCATACTATCCCGCAATGAAGAAAAGCGATACCAGTCGGAAAATCTCCAGTTTGCCACTGATTGATTACAAAATATCAAAGATGGCTGATGAACACCAGAGGAGCAACTCGTCGGACACCAATAACAGCGACAAACTATCCAGGAGAAGCAGCTTGAAGAGAAGTGTCGAACTGATTCTCAAAACTTCCAGGTAAAAATTTCAGTGCTCGCAAATTAGTGTTAAAAATCCTAATTCTGCAGAAACTCGAACTCATCAAATACACCAAATTCCAAATCAAAAACGGACCGCAATCTCTTCCAGTCTCGGTCCAGTGGGCTACCCAATAAAAAAATATCCCGAACTGTTAATAGTTCATCAGCAAATGGCAATGCCAAGAAGCACAAATAAACAATTTAAAATCAATTATTTGTTTTTATTTTTTTAGTGGTATTAAATATAAAATATTAATATAAAATATTCAACAGACAAATTCTAGTCTCTAGTCCCTATAAAATAAAATAAATATCTTTATTTTTGTTGCATTTTAGCGTCTTCTTTTTTCAACTAGGAGTTTATCTGGACTTGAACTATTGTTTAATGTGGGCTCCGAATCAGGGTCGTCGGTATTCAGCCTACCGATTGGCCAACTTGGAAATTATCCCAGAAAGCATCCAGTCTTACTCAGTTTAGTTACTGACTGTGATTGGTATCATTTTCTTTTTCAGGATTTGGAACTCTTGCCATAAAAATAATTATTATTATAAACAATCACAAACATAAACTTACGACCATGTACCAGTAGGATTCGAACCATCATATCGCTTTGACCATTACATCAACCAAACCTAAATCTCAATATTGACAATGTTTAGTGGCAAACCAGTCGCGTGGTTTTTCTACAAACAATTGACATTAAATTCAATGGAAGATAAAGGCAAATCCGGAGGTTTAGCAGCTCAGGAACAGACTGAAACAAATGACGTAAAAAGCGAACTACGTTTAAAGGAAGAGTTAATTGCTCAATATATTTAAGTTAAATTATCAGCATTTAGAAATAGAATAGTTATAAGCCCATTCCTAATGAGAAGATGAATAACTAGTAGAGGGTATTGTAGTTAGCCTCGACATACTGCTCAAGAGATATAAAAGGGCAAAAATGTAAATAAAGTTTTTCTCTTATTTCAAAACCAAAAGGGGTGTTATTAATTCTGTTTCGCATACCCTTCTTGTCCACAACCCCAATTTTCCCCCTTAGACCTTTCACTATCCCTTCATAAACATATCATTATGTCAATTTTATAAAAAATAACATTATCCCTACCTTATTCGGTCTCCAAACTTCTCTCTGTGAACTTCTCCACTCTTACCCTGGTCGCAAGCACATATATACCGATGGCTTCAAATCTCGCAGCGGGTTTGGTAGCGCATTTATGGTGAACAATCGGGCATACCGTTTCAAGCTCCCTGAATAGGGTTCACTATTGATCGCTGAACTCTTCGCGATATTCAAAGTTTTATCGTACATTTCAACACAAACCTTCAAAGAATGGCTAATCCTGATCGAAATGCTCTCGGTTGTTTCATGGAACAGAAGTTCAACCATCCCTTGGCCACTGTCAATTACCCGTAACCTCTATCTGAATGGGATCAGGATAAGTTTACTGTGGATTCTTTCTCACGTTGGTATACCGGGAAAAGAGCGCGCGGATAGGGCGGCTAAATCGGCAGCCTCATCTCCGCTCCCCATAACGGATGTTTGTGTCCATACTGACTTTATACCATTCGTATATTGTTTCACAAATATCGAGGTACAACGTCGTTGGACCCAGGAGGCCAACCATAACAGGTTCTTTGAGGTTAAAGCTGATTTTTTCTCCTCTCTTCGCGTTCCTTCCCTTCGCCACCATGCCATACCTTTCAATCGGCTGAGATTGGGCCACTGTCGTTTCTCGCACGGTCACTTGATGAGTTCGAGCCCGCCTGCTCACTGTGTCCCTATTTCAGTCTACCACATATTGAACGACTGTCCACGGCTCACCCAGATTAGAACTAAATATGGACTGCAAAATTTTAACTAACAGGATAAAATGCAGACAGACTCCTCATATTTCTACGAGAGATCAATTTTCACCATAGAATCTAGCCTATACTAAGTTTAACCCCCTTGTTTGTGTTATTAATCTTATTTATTTATTAATTTATTATTTTATATGTACATTTTATGTGTGTCCCCGTCCCCTCTCGATCAACACCGTACTATCGTATAGTAGCGAACTGACCATACCCGTGAAAGTGACAAAAAAAATCTGTTCAGTCCCGAATTATAATTAATTCGTAACAGGTACTTTGCTTTGTTGTCACTTTTTCTTGCTATACGCTTTGTTGCTACAAACTGCCTAATTTTTCGTGGACAGTTTATCCGCTACTCTTGACAATGACCAAAAATAATTCTGTATCCTATACAGTTGATCAGTTATTTTCAGCAAGTAAAAAATTTTTTCTACAACCGTTCTGAATCCATTTCAATATATCCATGTTTATGTTAGTAATATAAATATAATTAAGTAAAATAGGTATAATTTAGCGCTGGAAATTATCGACTAAAAACCGTCGAAACAGTCGCAAAGCTGTTGCAAATTATTATTTCGGTCAAATCCACGCTTCGACTCTTTTTCTATTCGTGACGCAAGATGCAGATTTACAATTCAAGAATTACAATCCTTCCCCTATTGATTTTAAAAGAGAAAAGAACGGAGATCATTGTTAGGCCCTATACAGAGTAGAGAAAACCATGATTTTATTTATCGTTAAATATAAGTAATTTTGAATTATTATTCGTTGAAACTTCAATAAAAGAAGTTTTACCATTCACATGGCTTGAGGAATACATACTGATGTATTTTCTCGCACTCGTCTTGCTTGTTAATTAATCCAAGCACATAGGAAAAGTAGTAATAAATTAATTGTAATAATAATAATAATTAAGATTGTACTAGGCGTATCTAATAAAGATGTTATAAAAAAATTCACATGGCTTAAACGAAACATCGAAGACTTAAAAAATCGAAAAGTTACTAGTTGTCCAGGTAACACAAATACAAATACAATCAAGTATATTACTATTTCTCAATAATTTTTAAAATTTTTTGTTACCCTATTATATTAATAAAAATATTGAAACATGGAATTCCTAAATGCTGCTATATTAATATTTGTTGAGATCTTAGGTTATTAATTGATATTCTGAAATTACTTTAACAAACAGCTTTATTGATTTAATACACCTATCTAAACTTTTGAAGGCTCTATAAACGAAAAATGAATTTTATATGACAACAACGTGGTTTTTCTCTTAACTGACACTTAGATATTTATCTAACAACTCCATAACTAAAAATCCCTAAAAATTAGTGATGTTTCGTTATTATACTTAACACAGAAGCCTTCTTTTAACTAAAGAAGAAAAACTTTATTTTAACACTTTCCCTTGTTAAGAACAATAATCAAACAAAGAAAAAGATTCCAATCCTACGGAAACCCCAATTCATCACACGAAAACCGCAAATGAGTCCTCTGAAGTGATTTGGTCATGATGTCGGCCACCTGCTACTCTGTCGAGACATGTTGAATTCCGAGTTTTCCCTCTGCAAGCTTCTCTTGGATGAAAAAGTGTTTGTGTGATATATGTTCAGTTCTGCGATGATATTCAGGATTGCCAACCTTATTTCTAAGATGAACATCCTGAACCCTTGCAATCGTGCGAAACAATCGATTTGACCAAACAATCCCAGCTCAACTTCAGTAGTTGACGTTGTCACCGTAGCTTGTCTTTGGGTTAACCATGGAAATGTCCTCCAGAATACTTTATAACAACTCCAGATGTTGATCAACCTATTTTTAAGCATCCTTCGAAATATGCATCACTGTAACACTCCACTTTCTGGATTCGACCTGTACGTGATTTTGCAGTAAGTTGTCCCTGCTACATAACGAAGAACCCTTTTCATCATTCATTTTTTTGTCGTAATACATTTGTATTGTGGTTG
Organism: Rhynchophorus ferrugineus; assembly: GCF_030347505.1. Classification (NCBI taxonomy): domain Eukaryota; kingdom Metazoa; phylum Arthropoda; class Insecta; order Coleoptera; family Curculionidae; genus Rhynchophorus; species Rhynchophorus ferrugineus. The sequence goes on along the minus strand of NW_027472581.1, from coordinate 51,314,196 downwards.
ACTGAATGCTTCGTAGCTGACATAATCTGACCCACTTGTCATATATTTAACCCCTTTTTCAATCCACCATTTTTTTTCATCTACTTCTGCAGAAAAAATCTCACTGCATGTTGTTAATAGTACTGTATTTGTCTCCACTGTCTTGTCCTTTTCCTTCTTCAGTATTGCGTCCTTAGACGGTCGTCCATCAGCAATCCAGTTTTGACATTGTCTAATCCAATGGCCTGGTTTGTTTGCAATAGTTACAAATACATTTACCCTTAAACTTATTTCTAATTATTTTACTCTGATTTGCTTTACTTGATTTTATCACTAAAACTACCTGTTCAACTTTTATATCATTAACTTTTGTAAAATATCTTTCAAACATGTAAAGTCGTTTTTTTAGATCTTCGAATGTGCTCATGTCATTCCTTGTTAACAACATCCAACTTGACTTGAAATTTTCAAACTTTGTTGGTAAAATATGCAAAACTTTACATACTGTTCTTTTAATTAGCCTGGTGTATTTATTTTTTTTAATATATATTTTAGGTATAAAATATGGATAAAGGAATACTATATGAATTCATAAATATACAAAGCAAATATCCCGCAGTTAAAATGAAACTAACTACATAATTTGCATAGATGGGACACCTAGGGCAAATAGTATTTAAAGATCAATGTAATAATATACGTGACTATATGACATTTTACTTTTTGAACTTTAAGTTAATTTAATGATTGTAAATACATCCCTTTAATATAAATTTCTAAATTGTAAAAAATAATTTATCTAATTGTGTTCCTTATTGTTTTAATACATATGGTAAAGTCATATAGCAATTTAAGAATTGTTTTATAATATTATATAATTAATTTTAGTAATATTTTTAACGCATACTTGCTATACAGTGGTCGAATTTCGACCACAAGGATAACTAGTAAATATAAATAAAAGTGCTCTCAGATCTTTGAGGGAGTAACTGTAAATATATGCGCATGATCTAGCTCTTTAATATTATTATAAAAAAACTAATAAATATGAGAAAGAAATAACAAGTATCTTCTTACATATCAAATTTTTATTAAAATTTATCGTTTTTTTTAGTTTTAATTCATGAACATATAAGTTAAAAGAGAGAAAAATTTGTAAAATGTATTATTGTCTTATATTATACTATGAATGATGTGTATTGTATATATATACTTCATATTCATATTATATTATACTTTTCGAAACATTTATAAATTTTTCTGTTACACTGTTTGAGAACAATCTCTTTTTTTAAACCAGTATTTATCCCCCATTATATGACGGTAATCAGCTTACGAAATCTTTCAATCAGCAGTTGGAACTACCTATTGATCCCATTGTCAATATAATCAATATTCAGTTAAATAATATTTATTGTTCGGTGGTCTATCCAAAAACCTGTACATGCAACTTTGATAACGTTATCTATTTATGTTCTTGATTCTCATAGCCAGTACATATAACTTAATATATTGCATAAATTATATTTATTTTTATTTTTATTTTATTTATTTTTTTAGTTCTACAGTAAGTTTTGAAGCCTTTGTTATCTTTACAGCAATAAGTCCTTCATTAAGCAGGTTAAATCTAAAATAAAATCATATAAATTTAATTTTTAAATAAAATGATATAATTTTACTTCAATCCTCGTTCCTTTAAAAGGCTTTGAATTGCAGGCCGTAAAACTGCTTTTCCATCTGGGCTGTGTTTCCCTCTGCCTGTTATAATTTGCAGTTGACTTTTGGTTTTGCTGCCACTTTCACGTAAAGAATTGATATTTTCATCTAAGAAAATATCCACGGCAGTTTTTGCTTCTACGAGTCGTAGAAAATGTAAATTTAAGGTGTTATTCCGGGATTGTTTAGAGTTAGAGTTTATAAAAGCGAGTACAGCTCTGGAACTAGCTTGTTCATAATATAAGGTCTGTTTTATCGCTAAGTCCAAATAGAATTCAGCTACTCCCATTAGTCTCTTCTGTTTAAAATTATTGGCCTTTTCATATAATTTTTTTCGATTTTTAAAGTAAGTTTCCGCATCTTTTCGATAATCTTCTCCATAAACTTGTTTCGACTTCTACGAATAAAATATTATTCAAAAGTAGAATAATAACGTTAAAATTATTTTACATATGTTTAACTATGCTACAATATGATAAAAACTCTACTTCGAACATACCAATTGATTTTTATACATTAAGAAGTCATCTTGAATTTCTTTTAATAAATCTTCATTCAAGGGTGGTTTCTTGATATCAGTGATATTGTCATTAGTAGGCAAATGAATGGTCAGCAAGGCGTTAACAGTTTCTTCATAGTTATCAGCTTGCAACAGTTGCATTATAGTTTCTTTCTCTATCAACGGAAAGTTTTGGCTCAATTTCTCTAGCTCCATTTGAAATGCCAATTCTTCGGGAGTAATATTCTTGTACACTGTCACTTGCTTCTTTTTTTTGTTCTTTCGTATTTTCCTTTTAGTAATTACGTTACCGGATGTTGATGGTTTCTGTAATTCTTCCATTGCTGCAGAATCGACTTCAGCTTCATACAATAATTCGGAAAATTCTTCGTCTTCTGCTTTCAGACTATTCACGGTTTCGTTTCCAAAAGTCGCTTCCATCTGGTCGAAAACAGACTCTATGTAAAAAGAATATAATTGTTTCGCGAAAGAAATGGGAACTTGAATCTTTCTTTTAAATCCTTCTGGGTACACGAATGTTGGATCACCAAATTTCTCTTCTAGCTGATCAACCAGTAATTTGCTTAAGTCGAGTTCCACTACTTCCATCATATTTTCTACAGGGAAATCCTGGTTATACATTATTATTCGTTAGCACTTATCACCTCACCTAACAATACTAAATACGAATTGATGAATCAGATTTATCGTTATATATTGACAACGCTGATAAAGTAATAAAACAGATAAAACAAAACGAACGCATAAAACATTTATTTAGTCGAATCTTTCCCCGTTTGTAAAATACCGTTTAAACTAACGATAAATAATTAACAGTATTTTTAATGTTAATTTAGTTTTTCTTCTAAGTCTAGTCTAAAATGTGTATCACGCCACTATTACGGTCCTGCATATGAAGGAATCGCGGTCATGTATTAAGATTGAATGGGAAAACCAGTAGGACGTCTAAAAATAGACGTGAAGATAGTGGTTGGGTTTAATAAAAATACTTAGTGTCGGTAGTCGTTTTATATCGCCGTTGCATGAGTCGCATATTCTTTCCTTAACATACAACATTATTTTGAAGTAAAATAATAGTTTTGTGTTTTAATCCCTTTCTGCTTCATAATTAACGCAGTTGGTAGGATTCCGGAGAGATCATAAGGCTATTATCTTTTCATTCAATTAACCGAAATCAAATTAATTATGAAGATCATTATTATTATTGAGCTATTATCAAGATTAGCATTCCACAGTTACGGGAAGTATTCGTTGGTGTAGTTAAGTGGAGTTTGGGAAAAAATATCGCAACTGAAGCTCTAAGGACAAAAAAGGTGGATTGAAAGTGTTCTAAGATCCCTAGTCATAAAGTATAGCAAGTAAGAAACATTCATGCTTTGAAAAACAGGCCTAATCCGTGGATTCCCGGTACATGCATCGCCATTCAGGGCGTAAGGCCACCGGAGGCGGACTGAAGTTGCTGTGAATTAACACTAGAATCTACATCTAGGACACTAGAATTCTAGTCTACTAGAATCTAGAATATCAACAGAAACAAATTGGCAGACGAAAGTGCAGGCGATACTCAAAAATAATTTTACCAACCAATATAAACTCTCCCGATAGGACAACGACCACGTACATCTCTGTGGTCGTTTCTTTAGGAGGGAGGTGTTATATCAAGCAATTGTTACGGCACTGACTAAGGACTCGAGGAACCGCATATATATATCAAGACAAAACTGAACGGTGAGAGGAGTGAGACGTCTAAAACGTCCTTAAAATAAAATAGTATTTTGAAGTATCTAATGGTTTTTGTAATTTTAACCTTTCCCATTTCATTACTTATTTCCATTGAAGATAACGAAAGGATTTGCCTAGCCTTAAAAAAACTCTTAATAATATTGCGAAGATATTGAACAATTTTGAGTATTGAGAATAAATAAAGAATCAGCAACAATTAAGATATAGGAAATATTAAAATGAGAAGTGCAATATCTAAATAATATGGAATCTATCAAGTACACCAAATTCCTAATCTAAAGCGTTTCAACATTCCTTTGAGTTTCTGTAAAAAGAGGTACAAGATAAAAGTCAGAAGATTCTTTTGGGACTCTTGAGTCTGAGCCTTCTAGTAGACAATAAAGAGAGAGAAAAACATTTCTATCATTAATAAACTAATAATTTTAAAATAACCCTAAGTAATTAAAATTGCTTAATATAAAAATTATTTTAAAATGTTAGTAAATATAAATAAGAAATTCTATCACTAAAAATATCGACCAATTTACTTAGGCTAGAGCTCCTTGCCCAAATCAGAACTAAACAGAGAGGTTTTTTGTATGATCCAATTTGTCCAACTAGTACTAAACGGTTTTTTGCTGGTGTTGCTTTAGATTACAAGTATGGAATCTTGCTGGCGATAGAAACCATGGACTACGACTGAAACTGTCGTATTTAATAACCTACAGCGAATGATGAGATGGTTTTAATATTGTAAAGTTCTAAAGGAAAACCCTCTGCTGAGCATATTCGTAAAGCATATTTGATTTCACAAAGTTGAAAAATCCTATATATTAAGTAACAAAATGGTCCCACAAGTATCGCATGATGTAACTGATCCTTCGAACTTCGATGAAGAGATCGATCAATTGTTGGCTAATCCACCAAATGTCGAAATGGGTCCACAGGATTCTGACACATTCACATTCTGACACCAGAACCAGATAATAATAATAAAGTCCAATAAAACATCAGTAAAACTCAGCGAACATTGAAATTTTCCAAATAAATCTACAATAACAATATACTTAGCCAAATCAGACGAAAACTTATTTACAAGAATTCTTAAAAAACGACTTAACCCATTAAAGAATTACGCGTTCTATACAAACAATAAGGAGATTGAAAGATTGTGCTACCAAATAATACCTAAATTATTTAACAGCAGACTAAAGATAACGCATTGCAGACGTATTGTAAAGAATATACTAATGAGAAAAACGCAGCTGGGTTTTATACGAAAATATCATAGCAACAATCATAACGGAATATCAGAGACAGTTAAAACCCTGAAACAGGATTACTATTGGCCTAACATGGACTAAGATGCCATGAAGATTATTAACCAATGCACGATTTGTCTCCAGGTTAATCCTTATCGCCTTCCATATCAAACCCCGTTATTGTCAAGCAGACCATGGTCCCGATAAACATCCAGTCTCACCACAACCAGGTCCCTCTCACTCAACAGGACCTTGATAAAATACAGCACTGTTAATATAAACAAATACAGTGCCGATATAAAATATACTAATTAAAATTTGTAACATTAACTTCACTAATTCTATAAAATATATTAACAATTATAAATTTTATGCGCTAAAGGCAAAATGGTTCCTAATCGCAATTAAATAAAGGGGAAATAATTGGAATAAAAATGTGGGTACAAAACAGGGAACCAGAAGAAGACCAAGGACCACAACCTAACATCCCACTCGATGAGGGGAAAGGAGTGATGTTGTCAAATCGATAATAACCATAGGAATTTCGGCAGAATGTCTATATAGAAAATATCAAATTCTAACATTCCAAACGAACTTAGAATTCCCCTTCAAGAGGAATTTTTGTCACAACGCCAATACAGAAAGCATCAAATACTAATATTCCAAACGAAGTGAAAATTAAAAAAAAACGGACCAGCGGAACGACAATTACTTTCACACGTGAAATTATTTTCGTAGTAAAATTCTTCTCGCATGAAAAATCATTTGTGTTTTATAAATTGTATCGAAATTATCTATATCGTAAAGTCTTAAATAAAAGTCTTTTAAAAAAACGAAAAATGGCAATAAAATTATTTAACTTGCTTCCTCGATATAAAATTTAACCGTGCCTAATTTCACGCCCATCGTGGTGCCCCTGTTTCCCTCAAAAAGGGATGCAAAATGTTTGCTAAGCCGATATATATATATATATATATATATATATATATATATATATATATATATATATATATATATATATATATATATATATATATATATATATATATATGTATATATATATATATATATATATATATATATATATATATATATATATAATTATTTGTTTACTAAATGGCAAAGAGATTTGATTAAATGCCGTTTTACAAAATGTAGGGAGTGTTAGCTCGTGACATAGTTATATTAATATACAGACATATTATGACTGTGAAAACAAGTTTTAGTAACATATCATATTTAAATTACTCCCTTACTCTGTTATGACAGAAACATGATTAGCTTAATAAAATGTGGTCGGATTTCCATCACTAGTCTGAATAAACATTCGCTCATCCATAATAGTTATTAAACTAAGCGTCTTTTTTGTTTAGATACATGCTTGCTTCGAACAAGAGATTAATTAATATCAAAAATAAGAATTATTTTATAAAATAGTCATCGATATTTTTGTTGGTATAAATTCACCTATCTGTTTTTTAGTATTTCAGAAACGGGGAATGACGCAACTTCAATATCTTTACATTTTTAGGTAGATTAAATTATTTATGTCATTAATTTATTATCAGCTAGTATACTTTATCGAAAATCATATAGAAATATACATTTAAACGTGTAAGTAATAAAACATCACCGTAAACTTCTAAAAGTGTTTATTGGTCTTCGGCAGCAGAATACTTCAAATCAAGCAACAAAAATATGTTAACGAATGTGTGTTCATGTGGTTTTCGCCCCCAATACGCAAATAATTCTTCTTCGTATACGCTGGTTATACGTTGTTTTTATTCAAATAAATCACTATTTTTTTTAACATATTTCATCCAATTTTTCCTTAATGGTGAAATTAAAGATTCGAGGCTAACATTTCATTATATTCACACCATTTCAACAAATTTAGTTTTGGGTCTAACTTGATCAGACTTTACTAATGTCTTTGTGGAAAACGATTTTTATCAAACGAAGAATAGAGAATCGTTCGCGCATCGCAGGGAATCATCAAATTATTGAATTAAATTTGAAGATCTGTAAGTCTGTCTTCCGCTAGTGATACATATTGCTGTATTATTCCGGTTTCCATCTGAATTTCTGTAAAGAACGTTTCGCAAAATATTATTGTTATGTTATATAATTTTATTATATTAAATTATTTTAAAGCATTTTCTCTTATAACCATATTTAACTACTACACTACACTATCAAAAGGTACCAAGATACTGGCGGGCGATGGTACAGTTCATTAATTTGCTTCCAATTATCTTCAAAATGGCACTGTTTGTACCCAAATTTCCACAATATACGCTATATGGCATAGTTTCCCAAGTTTTGATGATTCCAAATTTCAATAGATGGCTGAGAATATGAACTTCTACAATCTTCTAGAGTCTTTGGTGGTCATTCACCCTCAAGTGTAAGCTTCTGTCCAAATTCTAGTTGACTATGTTTGTGCACAGCACCTTTTGTCACTCCTTTTTTTTATGGAGATGGTTTGTGCCTAGGGCCTTTGAACACCTTTAATTTACTATTTGTCACCGTACAGCTTCAGCTACGATACTTAACTACATTAATAAGAATAATGATTTTGGTCCTTTATCAAATGGGATAGCTAGCCCAGATTTTAAAACTGTTCATCCCACTTAGACGTTATCAGTTAGGGAAACTAATTTAAAAATGGTACAATAAATTCGGGTGAACAAAAAACCTTTTGTGTTTTATTGCCTTGGAATTGGGTACTTTATTGATAGCTTATTTTATATCTAACAACGTTTACATTGTTTTTTTTTTGATAATTAAATTAATTAACTATTATTGATAATTATAACTAATATCTAAAAGGTCTTATGATGCTGTTTTTTTTCCTTATTTTACTATTTTTATGTGAGTTTTATGTTTTCTGATTATAATTTCTTGAGTGAAATCATACTTATTAACTGATCAGAGATCCGAGCAGTATATTAAATCAATACTGAGAATATGTCGATATATTATTTTTAGCAAACTTTTAACGTTTCATTGCCATAGATAAAATAATAAAAATACAAAGTACATGTATGTATCTACGCATCTTAAAAAACTACCAACAATTTAAATTAAACATAATTTAAAGCAAAATTAAAATAATAATTAAAACATGTCGTCCTATCACACGGTTGCATTATTTTCAAATATTCTAGACAAAATTAAGAACAGCGTATTTTGATAACATGATATTAACGTTAGGTTTATAATATATGGTCTCGTATCAGGTGACATTATAACAGGTGAATTGGAAATCCAAGTTGTTTTTATTTTATCACTGCTAAAAATAATAAGATATTAAAATTTATTGATGGTTAAAAAGTCATAAACTAAGTTGATAAGAGATAAAACTAATCATTTAAAGAAGTATTTATAATTTTTGTTTTAAATTCACAATGAGCAGATTATTTAGTTCTGATTTTGATGAGGCAAAAGTTACAGGGTGTTCATTGCGAAAGTTTATATTTTAACATTTTAAAATAGTTTTTTGTTGTTCAAAAATATTTTAAGAATAGTGATACAAATCACTGTTCGAATGTTTTTACTCAGAACCATATTCGCCAAATACGATATGTATTTAATGTTAATTTGATAAAAAATGGAAAATGAAGTTTCGTAAAATGGGTTCTCCACTTAATGAATCAACTCCAGGGTCTGGATTTAATGATTTAATGGAAGAGAACGTATGTCGAGGCAATTATTACAGACCAGCAGAGTGGCAACCTAAACAAACAGTTATTTTATACAAAGTTCTATTAGTTCCATGTTTAAAGGAAACTTCAAAGATTTTTTCAAAAAAAACTTCCACCGTTAGTTAAATCCACTGTTAGTGGGTGTCTGTAATTCTGTATATCTGTAAATTACTTAACAAGATTATTTTCTGCGAGTGTAGATTCTGTTTTTAGTCCAAGCTGTGGATAGCCACAGAACCAGCAGAAATAAGTGAACATGCGAATGCGCGCCTGGAATGAAGTCTGGAATATACGTAAGAAACGTACTTTTAAAACAGAAGCTTACGAAAAAACAGGCTGGTTGTGCGGGTGTGATGTGAGTAATAGTCTTTACTGCATTCTGTTTTTATTATTTGGAAGCTACGACGTATCAGAATAGACAAAATCTGCAGTTAATTTAATACATTTATCCCATAAATATAAAAAACATCAAAATTCCAAGTCACATTTATCTGCTAAATTAGGATTTAATTTATTACGTAAACAAGATATTCGACAACAATTAAACAGTGGATATCTATCAAGCATTCAAAAACATAATGACATATAAAGAAAAATTGGTATGTTTTATCTAAAATTATGAACTGTATAAAAGTTTGTGGTGCTTTTGAGCTTGCTTTCCGTGATGAACAAGAATATATTTAGAGAAATTATAAATTTTTCTGCCGAACTGGATTTAGCACCCTGGGATCATTTACAGCAGGCTAACGTGTTTAAAGGTACATCAAATGACATTCATAACGATTAATTGGAATGTACCCCTTCTGTGTCAGGCGCATATCAGAAAAAGAAATTGCTGCCTCTTATGCTGTCTATTATGCTTATTTGTGTCTATTATGAGCGATGAAACAAGTGATATATCCAATATTTTCCAAATGGTTATAGTTTACCCTTCTACATTACCGACCGGCAGCACCGTTGAACGATTTTGGACCTTTGTAAAACTGAATGAACATAATGCTTTTGTCCAAACTCGCTGCTGATCTGTTGATTTCCCAAAGTTATGTAAGCGTCATGAGTGGCGCTCATGGTGGCCCATTATATTCATTGCTATGCTTACCAATTAAACTTGATAATGAGACAAAAAGCATAAATAAGAATACACGTATTTATTTGCCGAACTGAGTGATATTACCAATTTTTTCCAACTCTCTACAAAGAGAGAAGGTAGTAAAAGAAAATAGTTTGCAAGTAGATTTTTCAGAGACGTTTTAACTGCTACAAGCAATTGTTATGATGCCCATGACAACCGCAGAAGCGAAACGTTATTTCTCCACGTTAAAACGAATAAAAACAAATGATTCAAGAAATTCCTAATTTTAATGAACTAGTTATTGATGAATTTATCTCGAAAATCAGAAGATGTATTGATTTCAATCGTTCAATTCAAAAAGTATTTATATTTAAAAAGTCCTATACTTAAAAAGAGAAATTTTTTGGCGAGGACGAAGTACTCATCAACGACAACAGAGTAAGTTATTAATTTTAAATTTTTTAATAACATCCTTTAATTTGCTAGGCCAGTTTGATGGCTTGATAGTGTAAAAGAATAATTTTGACCGTGTGGCGCAAATTTTTTTTTTACATTTGGCAACATTTGAAAACATTTATTGTTATAGCTATAAATTAGTTCAATCCGAGGCAATGGCGTCTCGCAACCCGAAGTCGTCCTTTATATCCCCATGATATACGCCAAACCTGATGAAAGAGGCTCCTTATTGATAGTGATGAACAACATCACTGCCGCAATCACTCAACTCCATTTGACTCACTTTCTGAGAAAAAAAACTGAAAATGGAAATAACTTCTTTGAGAATAAGATACATATTAATACTAATGAAATAATTTATTTCAGAATTAAAGAAAGGAGATAACACACTTACTGTTTATCTAGCAGAACGTAGTGTTTAGCAGCCAATCAACGAGAAGAGAAAATAATTGAAAACGGAGAGGGCCGATACAAACATGGCATCCGTCTCCTTAACACTTATAATGAAACCACCACGAACTATCCCAATTCAACCAGTATCACTTTCGGCTAATGTTATAATTCACTAATGTTAAAAATTGCTAAGGAACAACGGAATATTTATATTAAATAACCAGACAATAGAAGTTATTTGAAACTTATAATAAAGTTAAGAATGAAAAGTGTTTTATACTATATATATATATATATATATATATATATATATATATATATATATATATATATATATATATATATATATATATATATATATATATATATATATAACATTTTGATTTGCAGATATTTCAAAATATTACCAAAAAGTCGATGTTTAAAAAATAAAATGTTATGAATTTTTAGGATAGTGTAATTATAAGTTATAGTTATCCCAAAGTTTGAAATAAATTGATAACATAAAATTTGAAGCTTTATCACTTATTATTTCTTTTGGTTTATAGAACTCTTCGGAGTAGATAAATAAAACAAAAAAATCTTATTATATATCGTATAACAAATTTTATTGCAATAAAAGGAAAAATAAACAAAAAAGTAATCGAAGTAAGGCACAATTAAATACTCACAATACAAATAAAGTATTAAAACGAAAATTAGAATAAATACAAATTTTTTGACATAGTATTTATACCTAACACATTTTTTTATAAAATAAAAAAACGCTAAAAAGTAACTAAAAGGGAGATAAACAATGAGGTAATTTCCTTTCTACATTTGGTTCTTAGAAAGTACTGCTGTGTTACCATCTTACGTTTTCTTTTTTGTTATTTTTTTGTTGATTATCTCTCAAGCACCTCAGTGTTCTTAAGAATTTCATTTTGAGAATCTCAATTTAAAATACCATTAATTTCAAAATGTTATAGATATTGTATATTCTATTACCAAGATAATTGTCCTCATCAGTTCCTTCCGCTACTTCCTATGTATATTATTCTTGTAGTATTCATTTAATTTCCTCTCTATCTTGCGATTTAAACACCCTATTTTTTCCTTAGAGCACTTATCATCTACAAATAATATGTGCCCAATCGCTCCTCGTACATTTATACTATACGCACATGCTTAAAAAAGTGTTCTTTATCGTATACTCTAGACAGCTATAGACATACCTATGCACATAAATCTTACATACTCTACAATATTCTCTGCTGTAACATGTACTTATTTTCGTATTGACTGCCGCAAATTTTCTCTATTAAATAATAAATAATTATATTACCTCAACAAACTTTCGTAACCATACAATTTACCTAAAATATATTTCCTAACCAACATTATCGTCTGAAACAATCCGTAGCTGCAAAATCTGTCAAGCTAGTTTCGAATGAATGCTTGCGAGTAGGTCTTTCAGCTTTTACTAACGTCTCGGATTTACCGTGGTAGAGAAGAGGAAGAACCACAACTCAGCCAGTTATCAAAGTTCACCACCAAACCGGTTAACCAACCACCCACCTAGAAAAAAACCTGATCTGCCAATCTAGCCAAGACGGTCCCTATAGATAAGCCAACAGTTAATCTAAATTTAACCGTGCCTTACCTTCCAGCACCAGAACCGGTTTCGCCAACAACTTCGGCGAGTCTATCTTAACCACCAAAAAAGACAAGAGGAGGTACCCCGAGAATACTCGATTCCTTAAACAAATCAAAAATATTAAAATAACATCCACACAAAATTTTAAGAAAGGCATTTAATTCCGCGTGCCCTATAGCGACGACTTCAGAATTTTAACCGAATTCAACGACGAGATGCGTTATCCCTACCACTGCTTCTTCCCGCCGGTGGAGCGAGGATTCAGATTATTTATAGGAGACATCCCCGAAACCAAGGTTTGCAACTTTAATTTCTTGAGATGCTGGAACTTAAATCCAGCGACAAGCTACCACTAATTCAGGTAATCGTACCAAACGAAGAGAGGAATATTACTCAAGTCACCAAACTGGACTGTTCAGTAGTCGAAGTGGGGTTTCAGAAAAGCAACTGACAACCTGGGCACTGCTACAACTGCCAGTTGTTTAGCAAAGCTAGCTTTCGCTGTAGAGCGTCATCACAAAAAAATTTCGATTCGAAAAAAATCCAAACCCAGGACCGACCGGTCTTGATTACCTCGTTGAACTGGAAATGATCAAACGTTGGACTGCGAGAACGCAAATCGTGCAGGCAATGATATCGTAGACTTGGGGCTCGGTCTCGCCCTAATAGACCATCCCGGCATGGGACAAAAACGTTTCCCACCAATTCTGGATTATTTCTGCCAACCAACTTGTATCCTTGACGAGTTACATTTGGACTACAGTCGGGTTATATTAATTCAAAAACGCCTCATCAAAACCAAAAAAAAAGGAAAAAACTAGAAGAAATACCAAGAAATTCTCTTAGAACCGAGACCAGTCATGAAAATCAATGCATCTGATCAACTTGAGAGAACTCGAGACATACAAATTTCCGTTCTTCCATCTGTTCGTTCAAAGCTCTCAAGCAAGCCCAAAAAAATATCAAGTTAAAAATGCGATTGAAAATGTCAGTATATGCTGTGCTGAGTTGCTAATATGGTTGAGCATGAATTAACCTTGAACCAAGTGACAAAAGTGAGACCAAAAAAGTGCACAGGGACGTTAAGGGCGCCGTGAGATTCTAGCTAGCTGAGAGATGACTTCGAGGCCCAAATAGAACACCTCCCCAATGAATTAAACAAAGTTACCTGCAAAACCACTTTGTAACACCAAAATTCTTAGCGACCATTACCAACAAAATACCAAGAAGACAAAATAAGAAGGCGTCAAGACACATCAAAATAACAATTACTCAGCTTAGAAAAAACACAAGTAGCTTGTCGAAATGGCCAACATCGTCAATTCCGTTCTAAGGCACCAACATTTTTGTGCATTTTGGAAACATAGGTTCTTCGCGGTAATTCCCAAAAAGGGGCTATACTATATGTAAGTGAATTAAGCCCGAAACAGACAAAGATTAGTCGTTATGGAAAGCAACTCGGAGATTTAAAACCAGCAATTATCAGAGTACCGCCTATTCAATGATCATAAATATTAACGATGAAAAAGCTGAATTATTAGCAGAATATTTAGCTACAATAGATATAAATCCTGTATATCTGCCAGATGTAGCTGTAAATCCGATTTCTCCAATAGAAGTTTTCGCAGAAATTGACAACAACCTCAATCCTAAAAAGGCTCCTGGAATTGATGATATTTCACCTGGGTTATTAAAGGAGCTGCCACAAAAAGCAATATTCATGTTGACATATATATTCAATGACTGTGTGAGACTGAACCATGTTTCGAAATGTTTCAAGGTTGCTCAAATAATTATGCTTAAAAAACATGATAAAACTATCTCTACCTGCGATATCAAAATTATTAAAGAAACTGTTGTTAAACCAAACCAAACCATTTGTAGAAATACCAGATTTCCAATTCGGATTTCGAAATTACCATTCGATCGAATCAAATCAAGTCGATCAAGTGCACAGAGTAACAGGAGTTATTGAAAAGGCATTCAAAGAAAATAAATACTGCTCTACAATGTTCCTGGACATCTCACAAACTTTTGACCGGGTATGGCATTTGGGATTAATATACAAAATGAGCAAATTGCTACCCCGGTTACGGTCTACTGCCGGAATTGTATCTTTTCAATCAAAAATATTGAGCCTCGCATGAAAGGGCATTCTCAACACTTAAACCTATTTCGGCTAGAGTTCCTCGGGATCCTGGAATCACACCTATATCTGCTCTATACTGTTGATATCCCAACAAGAAAAGAAACAGTACTTGGAACATTTGCTGACGACACAGTTATCATGGCAATAGACGTATCTCTATCTAATTCTGTAAAATAAACAAGTAGCGGTCAACAAAATCTACAAATGGACTAGAGGCTGGAAAATACAGCTAATAGCTCTAAATCTGTCCATGTTAATTTTGCATTACGGTGAATATATCTCAGAATATACCTCGATGATAGGTTAAACTAGAAATATCACGTTAGACAAAAAGAAGAGCATATTAGACTTAAAGCTAAACAACTTTACTAGTTAGTCAGAAAATACTCCCAACTTGACCTAACATCAAAGAGATTGGTTCATCAATCAATCATAAAGCCAATTTGGACATATGGGGTGTAAATATGGGGCTGCACACTAAGACATCAAACCAAGTAGTAATCCAACGCAATCAAAACAAAGTTGTACGATTAAAAACCAATGCTTATAGTTACGCAACCAACGAAGAGCTGATCGATGACCTTGAAATTAAATGGATACACGGAGTGATCCAAGAATTCGCCTTAAATTATGAAGTAATGTTGATAAATCACAGCAACGTGGAAGCAATACAGCTGCTGTATAACATGCATGAAATCAAAAGATTGAAGCAAATCAAACCACACGATCTTTTTTTGTGTATAAGTGTATTTTAATTTTAGCTTAAGTGGTTTCACTAGATTAGTTTAAATTAAATTTGGAAAATCATATCTAATATAAATATATAATAATAAAGCATATCTAATTTAAGAAGTAATTAATTAAAAAAATTGACATGGTCTGGTAAGAAGACTTAGTGGCAAAATTCTTTCTACATACTCCCTGAAACCTATAGAAATGGTAGCTGAAAAGTGAAGAGCTACGAAAAATTGGTAACAAAATAGAATGCCTGATAATAAATATATTTTAAACAATGTAGCCCAAAGATTCAAAAGCTAAATACTGAATATTAAAAACAAATCCATATATAACTATTTGCCAAATCTAACAGAGGACAAGGGATAAATTATTCGCTCTGGAAAGCCACCAAATACTTAAAAGGATCTGTCTATACAGTCCATTTATAAGAAATCTATGTGGAAATTGGGCAAACACGTTGTAAAAAAGCATTTAACAAGAAGTGGAAGTACTTGCTGACCATCTAGAAAAAACCTTCAAATCAAACAAAATAGTGGTATTGGATATAATTTTCTAGACAGAAAATGTGAAAATTCGACGATTCAATTAGTCGTACCGAATGAAGTAACCAAATAATCAGAGTCTATATTAATCCAAAGAAATCAGCAGGCTATAAATTATTAACCGGACAACTGCTGTAAAAACTACCTAAAAAAGGAAAATATAAATCTCATAAATGTGTTCAATGCAGTATTTCGATTAAAAGATATCCCAGGCTTTTGAAAAATGGCTGAAATTAGAGTGATCAATATATCGGAGGAAAAATATATCTATTTTTTTGCAATGAGTATAAAAATATCGATATTTTACAAAAAAATAAAAATAGTGAAATAAAATCCTAAAAATTTTTTTTTCTAGATCTCCAAAAGAGTAACGATAAACCATAAAAAGGTAAACTTTTGAAATTATTCTGAAGAAATATCGAAAAATATCGGCTAAAAATATCGATATATCGATATTTTTTCTACATTCCTACCTGGAACCTGGAATCACCAAATAAAATAAACGCCCTATGGACCTATCTCACTTTTACCACGTCTGAAAAATGTTAGTTCAAAAAAATAAAACCGATCCTAGAGGGAAAAAAATAATATCGAGACAGCAAATTAGATTTATTAGGAAACATTCAACTACCAACCAGGTACATAGAACGACAGATGTAATTGAAAAAGCCTATGAAGGTAAAAAATATGTTCAGCTCTACGCTTAGATGTAGTACAAGCCTTGACGACCTTGTTCATTAGCTACAGAAAATATTACTAAGCGAACGAACTATTAAAATATTACGTTATAGCCATAATATTGTAGAGTCAAACAAGAGGAAGCCTATCCTACAATTAAAGAAGCTAAAGTATGTGTACCACAAGGAAGTGTACTGAGACCAATGCTTTATCTACTCTACAGTTGTGATATAACACAACTGAAAAATAAAGCCATAGCTACATTTTCTGATAATACTGCTAGTTTTGCTGCTTGAAAAAACTATATGAAAATTACAACAGGCAAGTGACAATACAAACAATTGGACCCAAATCTGGAAAACAAAAATAAACGAAAGCAAATCTGTACATGTGGAGATCACGTATAATCAGACTGCATAAGCATCAATAACAATAAATAATACTATCATTCCGTATAGTAACAACGCTAAGTATCTCGGAATAAATGTGGATACAGAACTTCGCTAGAAGGAACATGTAAAAAAGAAAACGAATAAACTGAAGTTCAAATATAGGAAAATGTGTTGGTTAATTGGAACAAAATCACAATTATCAGTACATAATAAATTGCTATTTTACAAACAAGTATTCAAACGCAATGTTTCGCAAATAGAAATAAAAACTACAATACAAGTTTTCCAAAATAAAGTCCTGAAAAGTATTTTAAATGCACCCAGATTCTGCAAATTCATATCATTTAGATCCCGACCGTCCCTCAGTAAATTAAGAGAATCGCGACATAAGACATAAGGAGAGGCCCTATTCTCATATCAATATTAAATTAATACAGTTGTACAAGAATTTGCGCAATACCAAGGCAAGACACAGACTTCAAAGAATCAAACGATTTGATTTGAGACTAATATAGAGTCGATAGGTTCTCTAATATATACTATCTCTAATATCTAATACATACCTAGATTTAAATTATAGTAAGTTCGGTTCCAACCTTCGTAGGGTGAAGACGTATTTTCAATACGCTCCGAGCCCTAGAAAGATACCTTTCTTTAAAAAAACAGTATTTTATTACGGTTATTTAATTGAGTGTTAAAAACGCTTAACAGATGCGGCTATCCGTCTCTCGGCAGACCTAAAATGTAGTGAATACGTGTTTACGCGACCAAACAAAAAGACTGCATCTCATTTTTATTAGTGTTTTAAAATTATTTCCCCTTATTTTACAACAATCCTTTTGAAATTCATTTATAGTATTTTTGATCAAAAACTAGTGCAAAAAATAACGTAAGTGAAAAATGAAGTGCGTGAAATAAACAATGTATTTATTTTATTTGTTTATCCTCTGGAAGTAAATAAAATAATATATTAAAAATCTAAAAATGGCAAACCACAGCGATTCAACCAAATCACCTGCACACTTTGATATAAGATTAGAAGAATCAGCAATAACGCAAACTCCACCATCAAAATGGACTACAGTCATTAACAAAAAACGATTGAGAAGCCCAGAAGAAGAAATCGCGAGGAAGCAAACAAGAATCAGTGATTATTGGTTACAGAAACCGATAGAGACAAAAAACAGCTTTAGCAACCTGTCGGAAGAAATTAGAGAGAATATACAACCAAGCCCTGAAAAAGTTGATTCCAAACCACCACCAATAACAGTCTAAAAGGTAGGAGTAATAAAACACATCCATGACTTATTGAAAGCCATTACTACGAACTACACAATCACGGATCACACGGATCAATTTAAAGTTCTTATAAAAGAATTAGATGAAAGAAACACCCAATACCATACATTCAGGCCAAAATCCGAGAGAACATTTAAATTCGTGTTAAAAGGATTACATCACGGGACGAACTTTAACACCATCAAGGTAGCACTAGCTGAAAAAGGCCACGAGGTCGTAAATGTTCACAACATACGACATCGAACGACAAAAAACCTCTGCCTTTGTTCTATATTGATATAAAACCTAATGGAAATAATAAGGCGGTGTATGACATCAACAAATTGGAAAATAATATTATTAAATGCAAAGCACCACATATAAAAAGAATTATACCACAATGTATAACGTGTCAAGCGCACGGACACACAAAGACTTACTGTCGCAAATCTTATAGATGCGTAAAATGTGGTGGAGGAGAACACAAAACAAGAGAGTGTACTCGTAAAGTTCGCGATGAAAAAGTGAAATATGCTAACTGTAACGGAAATCATCCAGCAAACTACAAGGGTTGCGCAGTTCACAAGCAACTACAACAGAAACTCTATCCGGTCTTAAAGGAAAAAAAGGCATCAACAGCAACAAAAACAATCCAAACATACCAGTCTACTCACCAGACCAAGTCAACCAGACGTAACTTGCCCAAATGGTTGCAAATAGTTCAGCACAAAATTGAGAGACGACATCTCAACCTACTGAAACTAGCAACATCTCTGGATTAGAAAACATGATGGCCAAACTAATGGATCAAATGAGTATGATGCTTGGTCTACTCACAACCGTCGTCAGCAAACTTGCCTAATGCCTGAAACTAATAGCTACATAATCGCCGTCTGGAATGCCAATAGGCTCCAACAACACGCCAGGGAACTAAAAATGTTCGTAACTGAACAAAATATTGACGTTATGATGGTTTCCGAAACACATTTTACGGATAAACATTATTTGAAAATTCCTAAATATAAACTTTATCATACAAATCACCCTGATGATAAAGCACAAATGATATAAATCAAGGTGATATAAATCATCTCGAAAAAGAAAAATTCCGCAAAGACTACCTGCAAGCCACCAGTATAACCATAGAAGAAGTCAATGGACCATTAACAGTTTCTGCGATTTATTGCCCACCCAAACATAAGGCAGAACAATTTCAAGAATTCTTCAGTACGCTAGGTAATAGATTTATAGCCGCAGGAGATTATAATGCGAAACATTTAATGTGGGGTTCAAGTATAATAACCTCAAAAGATAGAGAACTGCTAAAAGCAATAAGGACCGATAACTTACAATATATCTCTACTGGTGAACCAACATATTGGCCTACAGACAGAAATAAAAAAAACCATATATAATAGATTTCTGTATTACAAAAAATATTGATCCAAAAAAGTGTCAGGCAGAATCATGTTTTGACCTGTCTTCTGATCATTCATCAATAATAGTAACAATTTCTTCAAAAATTACTATCAAAGATAAACCCCCTTCTTTGTGCAATAATAGAACTAAACTCTAAACTCACCGTTACTCTCTCTAAACTTACCGTTAAAAACTGAAATGGATACTGAAATAGCAGCAATAAATCTTACAAAAAATATACAGGAGGTGACATATTCCACGACTCCTAACAGTGAAACATTTCCAAGACAAAATACACATATATCATGTACAATACAGAAAAAGATAGCAGAAAAAGGAAAGTTACGACAAAATTGGCAACAGCAAAGGACTGAAGAGAATAAAAGAAAATTTAATAGGGAAATAAAAGAGCTGAAAGAACTAATCGAAATTTAATTACTGACAAAATTTTGAAAGAACCATCAGAAAAGGGTATAAAACTATTAATATTTATATTTAATGCTATGCTACGCTTTAATGCTTACTATAAAATATTAATGATTCTTAAACCAGTGAAAATACCAGAGGATGTGACCTCCTACCGACCTATAAGTTTATTACCGAAAATCTCGAAAGTTTTCGAGAAATTATACATAAAAAACTAAACTATATAATAGAAAAAAGAAAAATTATTCCAGAACATCAGTTTGGCTTTCGCAATAAGCATGGGACTATAGAACAAGTTCATAGACTTGTAAACAAAATAAACGCTGACCTAAATGCCAAAAAATTTCTAGACATATCTCAGGCTTTTGACAAAGAACATACGGGCTTGCAGGTTAAACTAAAGAAACTTCTCTTTCATCCGGACTATCGGTTACTAAAATCGTATCTTACTGATATACATTTTATTGTAAATCAAGGCGATGAACATACCGAATTAAATCCCATATATTCAGGAGTTCCGCAAGGGTCCAGTACTGTATCTTCTGTATACGGCTGATCTGCCCACTACAAAAATAACTACTGTGGCAAATGCAGACGATACAGTAATCTTAGCATAACATGAAGATCCAGTCACAGCATCAATAAACCTACACCGCCACCTGGAGCAAATACAATTATGGTTGAAGACATGGCGCATTAAAGCCAATGAAACAAAATCTACGCATATAAGGTTTACCCTGCGTAGAAGAACATGTCAACCGGTGAATATCAATCATCGTCAACTCCCCCAAGCAGAGCATGTTAAATATCTTGGTATGCACATAGATCGACGCCTAACCTGGAAGAAGCACATACTCTCTAAACGGAAAGCACTGGGACTAAAATTATATCAAATGTATTGGCTCATTGGGCGCAAATCCAAGTTATCATTAGATAACAAGGTATTCCTGTATGATTCTATACTCAAGGGCATTAGCGCATATGGAATCCAACTATGGTGTACCGCTAGCAAATCTAATATATCCATCATTCAACGATTACAAAATAAGGTGTTGCGTGCCATTGTTGATGCTCCGTACTACATTTCAAATAAAGTGATACAACGCGATATTCCTCTAGAACCTATAACGAGTGTAATTCAACGTGTTTGTGTGAAGTACATCGAAAGAGTGTCAGTGCATCCCAATGTACTCGCTAATCAGCTAAATATGCGACGTGGTAGTGAAGTACGTAAACTAAAACGTTTAACACCACCTGATCTGATTACTGGACATATGTAGACTTTAAATAAGCTTTAGAATAAGACTGATTAAATAAAATAATATTTTATAAAGAAGATTGCTTAATGAAGTGATTTTCTACACGCCATGTAGATATAATATAGACATAAGAAATATTTATTGGGCAGATTGTGGACTCACGAAGAGTAATAAAAAAAATTATTGTAAAGATACATTGCAGGTTAATCGACAACAACTAGTAACAAAGTAATAAATAAAATTTAAAGAAAACTGAGTAGATTGAAAAAATCTCGATGAAACGTTGACCGTAGTTAAAATTCTGAAGGTTCAAAAATCAACCCTTAGAAAATACAAGCCGTTATCTTCTTATTCAGTTAAGAGGTTCCACGCATGTTAAACCCGCTGTTCTCACTTATCAGGGCCAACAGACTATCGTTCCGTCAATCTAAGTAAGGCTGACCCTACCATGATGCCTTTAGGTCTTCTAAAACAAGCTCCTTGACTTCACAAGCAAACTGATGTTCCACAATTTTTTTTTCAAGGCGCGCATCTCGTATGCTTTGACAACAAATTTTTTATCGAAGTAGCCGACGCTATAGCTTATTAACACATCCTGTCCAGCTTGGCCTTACTTCCATTTCAGCATCGACACACCACGTCGTATTCTAATTACGAAATAGTTTTGACTCTTTCCATCACATAATTAAATCAAGTTTCACGGGTCGCTTGACAGGGCTTTGGTGCGTCATAACGGTTCTGTGAGAATTATCAGTGAATATCATAGGATACATCGATAGGATGGGATTTTGTGAGTAGCCCAGAAACAATCTTCACTTCGCCTACCGGGTTAAGTAACAAAACTATCGTACACAGAGGGCGCGGTAGTCGCCAAATATTCACACTGGGAAAAGTAAAAATCGAAATAATGAAGAACTATGAAAATTGAAAGATGGTTGGTTTGCTCTTCTTTGAAAACAGAAATTGACAAAAAAATTTGGAATTTGATGAAATATATTATGACCAATATATACTGTGTCAGTAAATACCTTTTAATAAAAAGGTTTAATAATAATTTTCAAAGTTACATTTTAAGGGGGCATATAGATATGTTATATTACAAAATGAATAGAAATTGATCTAATTTACCCAGTATATGTGGAAGATTAACCTCATGTTGTTTTTGTTTATTTTTGTTATTTTTTATTTATATTGGTACTTTTTGTACAAAATAATTTGTATAAAAACATATAACATGATATAAAATCAGTAAACATACTATTTCCTGAAACTGAAACTTCATTGAACTACTATTCTACATGAACTGCTCACAAGCACAACCTACAATCAAGAAAAAACGCAGAGAGCAACAATTGACAATGCCATGATAAAAAAATAACAAAAAAGATAATGTTTTTAAACCTATCTTAAGCACAGATAAACAAATACTGGTGAAATACATACTGATAGATATACCTGGCACTCATCTTGATTGCATATTGATGCAAGAATAATAGAAACAAAATAGTTTTTAAATAATGGTTGTACTAAGTACGTGCTAATATAAGATGTAGAAAAAAAATAAATAAACTCAAAACCTTCCAAGAATCTTCATCTGAATTTCGATAAAAACAATCTTAATACAAATTATCTGAATTTGTTTGGGCGCTATCACAATATACAATAGACACGTTTTTAAGATAATTCAGTTAACTCATTGGAAAGTTTTGAATTCACTCTTATCTTTACACTAATCATTCCTTCATTAAGCAAGTTAAATCTGAAATAAAAACATATACATTTAGTGACATCGTTAACGTTAAATGACAAATATAATTTTACCTCAATCCTCGTGCCTTTAAAAGGCTTTGAACAGCAGGACGTAAAACTGCCTTTCCTTCTGGACTGTGTTTCCCTCTGCCGGTGACAATTTGCAGTTGACTTTTAGTCTTATTGTCGCTTTCACGTAAAGAATTGATATTTCCATCTAAGAAAATGTCCACGGCGGTTGTTGCTTCTGCGGGTCGTAAAAAATGTAAATTTAACGTGTTCTTGGACTGTTTACAGTTAGCATCTAAAAAGGCGGACACAGCTCTGGCACTAGCTTGTTCGTAATACAAGGTCTGTTTAGCGGCTAAATTAGAATAGAACTGAGCGACTTTTATTTGGTCCTTTTGTTTGAAGTAATTAGCCTTTTCGTATAAATTCTGTCGATTTTGTAAATAATTTTCCGCTTCTTTTCGGTAATCCTCTCCACACACTTGTTTCGATCCCTACGAATAAAATATTATTCAAAAGATTCTTACAAAAATAAACTTTTTGTAATAATTAATTAAAAATAAACTTTTTGTAAAAATTATTTTTTATACTACAATAAGATAAAGTAACCCTAATTATAACATACCAACTCATTTTTATATTTCATGAAGTCACCTTGAATTTCTTTAAATAAGACTTCATCCAAGGGTGGTTTTTTGACATCAGCAATATTGGGATTAGTAGGGAATTGGACGAGTAGCAAAGAATTTACTGCTTCTTCATAATTATAAACTTGTAACATTTGCATTATAGATTCTTTTTCTGCTAAAGGAAATATATCGCTCAGTTTATCTAGCATCATCTCAATTGCCAAATCCTCAAGTGTAATATCCTTATATTCTGCCGCTTGTTTCTTTTTTTTCTTTCGTACTTCCCTTTTAGTAATCGTATTACTGGACGTTAATGATTCGTGTACTTCTTGCGCTACTGATGTATCGACTTCATCTCCAAACAATGATTCGGAAAATTCTTTGTCTTCTGCTTTCAGACTATCCAATGTATCGCTTCCAAAAGTTGCTTCCATTTGATCGAAAACCGATTGTATAAAAAAAGAGTGCAACTGCATCGCGAAAGATTTGGGAACTTGAATCTTTGTTTGAAATCCTTCTGGATACGTGAGGGTTGGATCACCAAATTTGTCTTCTAGCTGCTTAACTAGTAATTTACCCAATTCAAGTTCCACAATCCCATCCATTTTTACAGGTAAATCCTCGCTAGCCATTATTATTCACTTGCACTTATCACTGCACCTAACAAACTAAGTATTTATAAATTAGGCTTATCTTTACAACATACGTAAGTAGCGTAAAGTAGTAGAAACAAATTAACGAAATAAATATAACTGCGCATGTAACGTTTTCTGAGTTGCATATTTTCCCGTTTATAAAATGCTTTTAAACTTAAGCTTTTTTAATAACTTATGGCGATTTACAAGAATGAGAATGAATTATTTGAATGAATGTTATTTTAAACGAACAAAAATATAGATGATTAGATGATCCGCTAAACGTCGTATCAACTACATCTATTTTGGAAATTCTCTCCACTCCAAAAAGCAACTTACTAACCGTTGCTGTGTCAAGTCCGTTCAAGACATAATGATTGTCAAATGGCATCCGATGTAATACTATTTTGATTTTTTTTTTGTTTTTGAAAACCACTGTTCTGATAAACAAACGTTTCTAATTCTTGCAGAATATTTCATTTCACTGTTGGATTCCAGTGCCTATTAATATCAATGACTCGTCTGTTAATGGTGACAGAGTTCGTAGCAAGTGATACATTTGTCGTTGTATCTGTAATTGTTTAAGATATTGTAAACTTATTTCTGACACAGATTTTAATGTTACCAAAAAATTTTATGGTATGATATAAGGAAAGTGCACATGAAATTGTCCTGTGCAATGTGTGTTAAGCCAAACGACGTCATTTGAAAACAATTATTATATTTTTAAATGTTGGCCAAGAAGGGGTTAGAATAAATACACATCCCAGAAAGTAATGAGTGCAATGGATCTGGTGGTGGAACCGATTGTGACAATTTTACTCTTTCACCGGCACACTATTACTACTGCCTAGCTTCGGTATTTTCAATCAGATTAATAATAAGCAGCGATTTTAAACTTATTAAAACAAGCAAAGACAAGTATTGAAAAGACAGTATTGTATCTCTTTTCAAGTGAAATAAAAAGAGAAGAAAAGTATTGTGTAATATTAAAACGACTTTACAAACTGTAATAGTCAATACGTTATACATTTTTATGACCTAAGTTCGCTGTTATTTTGGGTAGACTATAAACACTTTAAAATATAATCCTGGATTTATCGAGAAGAAATCGTGAGAAGTTTGTTCAATATAAACATCATTTAATACGTTTATTTCAGAAGAATGTGTTAATTAATTAATTAATTAATTAATTAATTAATTAATTTAATTAATTTAATTTAATTACTTAAAAAGCTTAGAGATACGCAGCTCTTTGAACATCCCTTCATACACTCTTGGGTAATATAGGAAATAAATGATGTAAAGATAACCCTAAAAGAGGTCTGAAGGAACTTCCAGACATTGTTCTTAAATGAATACAATTTTTAAAAGCATATAAAGAAATCAAGTCTTTTAATTTCAATTTGTGTATTTAGATGACATATAGATATTTCAAAATGGGAACAATATAACAAATAACAAAATATAATATATAACAAAATTCATGACGACCACTTGACCGCATGATCGAGCTGCTTCTGTAAACGTTCATGAATTGTAACTTCGAACCTAGCGGCCGTGAAGAGAGCAGTGTCGTCAGCGTAAAACGCGACGTCAACGTGCTCTTTTCTCGGCAGATCTGAAATAAAGAGGTTAAATAAGGCTGGGACCAGCGGGGAACCTTAAGGTGCGACAGCATCGATTTGTCCGAGAGATAGGACTTAATGAGAGCGGTTAGGTCTTCTGGGAGGCCTAACCGCACGCACTTTGCGATCAATCCGTCGTGCCAGACCTTGTCGAAGGCTTTAGTTAGATCCAGAAAAACTGCTCCAAGCTTTTTGCGTTGGTCAAGAGCATGATGGATGTGTGCGGCCGGACGGGTGGCCTGATGAACGGATGAGTGGTGAGCGCGAAAGCCGAATTGTTCATCTGGAATGATGTTGTTTTCCTTTGTGAAAGAGTTGAGAGCGTAGAGTATTGCCCTCTCGGCAAGCTTCGAAATGGCGCTAAGAAGACTGATAGACTCGTAGTCAGATGGAGATGATTTTGCCCCTTTCTTGGGTATAACCGCTATATGTGCGTGTTTCCAAGACGCCGCGAAGTATTACAGCCTCATGATGGAGTTAATGATGTTTGCCAGTTCTGCGAGCTGCTTATGCGGGAGCTTTTTTAACTGGGTAATCGATATTCCATCGAAACCTGGAAATTTTCTGGTTTGAAGTTTGACGATCATAGTCTGTAGAGACTTTGGAGACACGAAAGGGTCCGCGAGAAATGAGTTCCATTTCATTGCTCGCCAAGTCGAGACGGTCGCCCTTACCCTCTTGCATGCTCTGTTCGCCTCCCTTTTGTCTGCAGCATCAAGGGTGAATTGAGCTAATCTGCATAAACCGTTTTTGATGCGAATTTCTTTGAATTTCGGGAAGGTTGTTTTTCCACGGATGGGGTTGTGATGAAATTTTGACTGTGGCAGATTCGTGAGCAGACTGAATATTGCGAGTTAGCTTGTGTACGGCTTCCTCGAGCTGTTCTGGTGTGTTATTTTTCGGAATTGGATCGGATTCCAGGAGAAGAGATTGGTGGTTTTTCCAGTCGGTTTTTTTCCTGAATCTTGTTAGTGGGACTTGAGTGGTGGCGCAGTTTCCGAGCTTGAGAAGGACCGGACGATGATCAGAGTCTAGTTCGTCAAGGACTCAAACTTCGGAATGGCGATTTACGTCTTGAAGAATAAAGAAATCAAGGATTCTTGCTGCGCCTTGAGAGACTGTACTAGGGTGATGGGTGGGTTCATCTGGCAAGGCAAGACTGTAGCCCAGATCTGCACTTAGGGCTACGATGGCGTTACCTGCAGGATTCGCTCTGGAAAACCCCCAGGTGGGGTGGTGGGCGTTGAAGTCGCCACCTATTATTTTTGGAAATTTTCCTTCGACGAGTGATCGGTATTCGGCATAGTTGAATGCAGAAGATTTCCTGTACAGGGATGTAATCACGAAGGGGCGTTCGTGGATATCGATTTTAATGAAGGTTGTTTCGAAGTTGCTTACTGATAACGATGGAAGGAGCTCGTGTTTGACTCCTTTCCTGACGAGAATGGCGATTCCACCGCCTCGACCCGGAGTTCTATCGTTTCTGTAGACAAAAAAGTGTCTGAAAGAGAGACGATGCGAAGGTTTCAAGTAAGTTTCCTGGATGAGAACGATGTCGACGTCATAGAATGTCATGACATCTTCCAATTCCGCTTGCTTTCCGCGTAAGCTGTTTGCATTCCATGTCATCAGTATAAGAGATTTCGGAACAGCCATTTCGAAGAATTAAAAGGCTGCTGGAAGTTAAAGAAACAGGTAAATGTTGCCGCTTAGGCGGCGACATTTGGAAAAAGACGAGCAAGTTGGTGAGCCAGGGCGATCACTTGCAGGAAAGCCTGCGGGTCAGTAAACGCCTGCATTGAGGAGTTAAAGTCCGGTGTATTGGTTGGAGCAGGAGTTTGAGTTGGAGCAGGCTGGGTGGCGCTGGCTAATTTTTGGGCTAGCTTCCTGCTACCTTGGTTACTCCATGCAGAACCTTGTGGAGGCCTGGATTCGGTCGGAATTTTTGGTTTTCTTGGAGCAGGACGGCAGCTGCAACCGGTGAAGTTTGCGGTATGAATTTCACCGCAATTGCTGCACTTTGGAGGTGCTTCCGGGATTTTGGTACAGGATCTAGTGTCGTGATGCCCGGCACATTTGACGCACCGTGGGGGGGCTCGGCAATACGAGCTGGAGTGCCCGAAAAGCTGCCAGTTGAAGCACTGCACTGTCTGGCCGTTTCCCCTCTAGACCTCGACCTTCACTGTGATGACGCCGAGTTTGGTCATATATATGATCTGTCGCTCTTCGCGAACTACTTGAACAATTGGTAGTTCTATCCCGGATTTTAATTTCCATCTTTGCACAAATTTGGGATGGAAGCCTTGATCAAAGAGAAGTTCACGTACCTCGTCAATGCAGAGTGACAGAGTGGGATGTTTCTTATTATTACCTGGAATGCTCTCTCCTCCGGATGACAGAAGGAATGGTAAGGGTAATTCCTTTGCGCGAGCAGGGTAGTGAGTTTACGGTAATCGTCGCTTGTAGCGACGAATAAGAAAATGCCCTCCTTTTTGTTTCGGGTTATAATATCTATTGATTGTGCCTTAGTAATTCTAATGAGCTCCATGAACCTCTTTTTGTCACGGAGCACTATAGGCGGAATTTTTTCCTTTGGGGGAGTTTGAGAAACAGTCGCCGAAACGGTTGGCACTGTTTTTGCTGTGGAGGTTAAGGTTTGTTTAGTGGCCTGGCTACTTACCTGCGCAGGCTGGGTTGGTCTTGTGATAACTTGTTTCGGTAGTGGCTGTGGGGCTGTCCTGGTAGTCGGCTTGTATTGCACTGGTCTGGTGGCAAATTTTGTAATCGAAGGCTGTACGTTAGCCTTAGCTTTCGATTGGGCGGATTGAGTGGCCGGCTTGGCTACCGGATTGGGTTGTGATTTGGGAGCCTGTTTTCCCTTCTTGCCGGCCTTCGGCAGCTGGCTTTCCTGAGGTGGAGTGATGGGCCCTCTCTTCCTTTTTCCCACCAAGGTGAAACCGTCGTCTGGGTCTTCAGTTTGGTCTGACCGTTGCGCCGGTTTAGCTGGTGTCTGGGTCTGGGTTTCTGTGGCAGCGGGAGTCTTTATTTCCATGGCATCTTTTTGATACTTCATGAAATCTGCTATCGTAGCTGTGAGAGTTTTGATTTCTTCTTTGGGATCTTCGGAAGCCTTTTCGCTCTTTTCCAGCTTTTCCGTCTGTTTGTTCAGGGCATCTGTTTGTTCTTTAGCGAACATTTTAACTTCATCTCTCTGCTTTCGGAGGTCTTCATTCTGTCTTCTTAAATCTATTATGAGCACTTCTCGGCTGTCTTCGAAAGATGGTTCATTAGAATTAGGAAAACTGGGGTTATGCACAGGAGGCGACGTCGGCTCTGACGTACATGACGCCATTGACTTTTCTGTAAAAAATATGAATTTTTAGTGCAACCCTATATTTGCACCCCATAGGTCCAAATTGGCTTTATAATTGTCTTCAACCTCTTTGATTTTAGATCAAGTTGAGAGTTTCTTCCGACTAACCAGTGTAGTTGTTTTATTTTATTTTGGCTCTAATGTGTTTTGCTATTTGTCTAACATAATGTTTCCAATTTAATCTACCGTCAAGATGGATTCCGAGCTATTTAGCTGAATCTGCTTGAGGAATCAGGCATCCATTGAGTGATATAATTAAGTTATTTGATTAATGCAATGCAAAATTGACGTGGACAGATTTGGAGCTATTAAGTTAAATTTTCCAATCTTTCGTCCATTTGTAGATTTTATTGACTACCACTTGTACTTTTTCTACTGCTCTAGGCAGAGATATGTCGTTTTCCATAATAATTATGTCGTCAGCAAAGGTTTCAAGTAGTGTTTCTTTTGTTTTCAGAATATCAGCAGTGTAGAACAGTTATAGAAGAGGCCCTAAGACGCTACCTTGTGGAACCCCAGCCGAAATTGTTTTAATTGTTGAGAACGCCATTTCGTGCGATACTCTAAATTTTCATCCGAAAAGAATGACTTCAGCAATTGACAATAGTTACGCGGTATTAATTTGCTCATCTTACAGATTAATCGCAAATGCCAAACCCGATCAAAAGCTTGTGAGACATACAGAAATATTGCAGGGCAGTATTTATTTTCCTCAAACGCTTTTTCAATAACCGCAGTTACTCTGTGCACTTGATCGATGGTTCAATGGTGATTTCGAAAAAAAAAACTGGAAATGTGGTATTATTACAAAAAACTCGTTTTAATATTAGTTTCTCGAATAGTTTTGATATTGCAGGTAGCAGCGAAATAGGCCTGTTAGATTCGACTTGTTCTGCAGGTTTGTCCGGTTTTTTGAGCATAATTATTTGTGCCACCTTAAAGCATTCCGGAACATGCTTCAGTCTTATACAGGCATTAAATATAGATGTCAATAGGATGATTGCTTTTCGTGGCAGTTCTTTCAATAATTCAAGTGAAATGTCATCTATACCACGTGCCTAAGATTGAGGTTATCAATTTCAGTGGCAACTTCTAATGAAGAAATTAGATTTAGATTTACATCGGGTTGATAAACAGGAGATGTATCCATGGTAGATTCTATTTCATTCATGTATTCTATTCATGGATATCCATATCATTAGGTTGAAATATGTTAGCTAAGTATTGTGAGAACAATTCAGCTTTTTCATCGTTGCGTCGAACCCATTCATTTCGATCATTTTTAATTTGCGGTACTCGAATAATTGGTCTTTTAAATCTCGTTGCTAGCGGTATTGGTTTGTTCTATTACTCCCAACAATTCTGCATATCCATCTTGCATTCACATGGGTAATTATAAAATAATGCCTTCAAATCCTCGAGTTTTAGTTTTTTGGATGTCAAAAACGATATTTGTCTTCGGTGTCAAAATCGCCATTTTTAAAACATCTAAACCCATGCATCCGATGATCTCCAATTGACTTTTTCTTCAAATTGAAGTAAATTAATAAAACTTCCGGCAAATGCAATTTACTGGGTAAGTTTCAGTAAAAGTTTCAAGGCAGTGAAAAATGCTTTGTCTTCACTTCGATGAAACGACACATACTGAAAAGTGAAGTCTACAAATGAATACAATTCAATTTAAACTTTTAATTTAATTCACAACATACATTAAACATATTAATATTATATATTTTTTATTAATTTATATGATATTTAATATAATAAGAAATTTTGCATTAATAATATTTTGTACGAAAACAAATGTAGCAATTATAGTGATAACTGTTTTGCTATTGTTGCATTGTGGGATGCAAAATAACACATTTTAAGTACTACTAACAATTGCATTAAATATTTCATATATACAATAACATATAAAAGAAATATAATGCAAAAGAATTCCCTATTTCACCAAAACAAACAACGTTTATTTATTCCTATATACAATATCTTGTTGAGGATATTCGACATAATTTATTGCATTACGAAATTCAAATATTTGCTTGCATTAATTATTACTAAGATATTTTTTTTGATAACATCTCTATTAGATATGCTTAATACAATCTTAATTATAAATTAAGTTATTACTAAATTTCATTTATACTTGGATTCATTCACAAACAAAACGAGTGCGAGATAATACATCAATATGTATTCCTCAATTATAAAATTAAAATAACTTAAGCTATAGTTTAGACTAAAGGTATACACTTTATATAATTTCGTATGGTTTGGTTTGCTTCAATCTTCTGATATCCTGCGCGTTCTCCAGTAGTTGTAATACTTCCACGTTAGTACGATTTAGTAATCTTCTTTCGCGTTTTAAGGCGATATCTTGGATAATTTTGTAAATACATTTGATTTCCAGCTCATCGTGCAGTTCTTTGTTGGTTACGTAGCGGTAGGCATTGGCAATTAATCAAAGAATTTTGTTTTGGCAACGTTGGATTATATTATAATATTACTAAGATGTTTTCTTTAAATGTTCGTATTAAATCAAGTTAAGCTATTGATTCGTTCCCGAATAAATTAAGATACATCCCAAGCTTTGTTAGGTTATCTCTTATCATACTGGCGATTATTATTCACTTGTATAGATTGACTTCTGCCGATGCCATGCTTGCATAAATATTTTAATTTCTGATTTATAATACAAATGGATATTTAAAGACATTATATGTATTTAGTCCATTATACACAGTTACTTAATGAAGGAATTACTATTTAAATCGTAAATAGGAACTGTACCTTTCTTAAACAATGGTTTTCTATATTTGGAAGTTATATAGTGAGTCTGTCTAAAACACCAATTACGAACCACTATTATCTAGAACAGAACAGATTAAACATTTTAGTAAATTAATAAATACTACAGAATATATCAAATTAGCAACATTTTTCCACAACTCAGTATTTCCTCATCCGAATGTAATGAAATTTTTTTACTTCAACATTTTTTCTGAAAATTAGTTACCTCAAATTTGTCATTAATGTTGATTTTACAATTATAGCGATCTAGAGAAATTACAAAAAGGGCAAACTTTGTTTCACGGGCGCCCATTTAAAATCTTCTTTATTATCTATATTTTGTGATATGCTTTGATTAAAATTGGTCGACGTTGACATTTTGAGCCAATTGTTACATTATTAGTACAGTAACGGGATTTTTCTAATTATAACGTTTCCCAAAACGGCATTTTTTCTGCTCGTTTATAGAAAAGTTGATTTAATTATCAATATTGCGTTTTCTGCAGTTCTTCTTTGTAAACGGTTTTAATACATATTAAGTTTATGTTGATGGACTTAGTTTTCTATCATATCTCTGGGTTAAGTTTCTATTAATATTATTATTTTATTAGGTAGCAGAATTATAATATAATAAATAATTATGATGTTATGACAGTTGCCAGTAAACAAAATGAAAAAATATGTTTATTACTTTAAAAGCTTTTTAAAAAGTTATTCAAAAATATTCTGTTTTATATATAAATAATTGGGTGAACGCGACTCAGTTGAACCCAGTGTTTTAATTGCTCAAACACCTTCACCAAATCGATTCTACAAAATCGGTTCTAACAATTCGTTAAAAATAAATCACCATATAGGTTGTATCAAAATATAAATTACCAAAACATTTTTTTATCCACTTTTTTATCACTTTCAAATAATCTGCGTTTGAAAACCTGAGTTTCTGCAATCAGTCTTTGGTCCAAGCCTTCTGTTCAAATTCAAGTAGACTATATTATTTCTTAGCAACTTTAGTCAGCTTTCGGTAGCTTTACACCCTAAACTGTGATATCTGTGCCAGTAACCTACATACTAAAGGTGTTTTTCAAAGCTTTAATATTTCCTAATTGGGATACTTTATGGCTAGGGGCTACTTTTGCTCGAACTCCAATTAACTACACCAAGATTTGCTTCGAGAAACTTCAGAACAATTGGCAATTCAATGTCAACCTTATCATATTTTCTCGAAAATTGTATTCGAGTTCTTTGAATTAGTTCAAAAGAAAATAGCCTTATGCTCTTCCCGGAATCCTACTAACTGCGGCAGGTACGAAGTGTGAAATGTTTAAAATAATAAAAACATTTATATTAGTTCAAAAACTATTTTATTTTACTAAAAGATATGGCGACTTGTTGAATGGCGATACAACATAAACCAAACCCCAATCTCTAGAGGATACATCATTAGTTATGTCGTAACACAAGCACATGGTCCCATTTCCTCGAATGCTCAGTATATAGGTGGCGGTTTTCTAAATTAAGCAATCGATCTGCTAAAAGCATTTATTCAATTAAATTAATTTTAAGCAGATATTTAAATTTTTAGTAATGGTTTAGAGCAAATGTATTAAACAAGTAAACCATGAAGTTTTAAAGAAAATATACGATAATCTCACAAGAGACAATATATTATAGGCAATCGTATATTCACCAACAACGAACCAGCGGTTGGCAGTACGATATTTGTTACCAACAGAAGCTACCCGACTCGAACACAACTCGACCAAGAAATTACCATGGATACAATTGGGTAATTTATTAGTAAATTGAAATTTCTCATTTTTTATTCCAGGATATTACAAAGATCTCCCGCACATCTATTAAATAACATTACTTGACGAGAGATGGAATATTATTGCACTGTTGGTTCATTGGTGTCACGAAACAGAGTAGAAAGAAAGATTGAATTTAACAATATTCTTGATTAAGGACAAAATGTTGTACCTTCTTAAAACAACCAGACCTCCTTACTAGGAAATAGACAAAAGAGGAAACTACTGTATCTTAAATGTGAAAAATTTAATGTGATTAAATGTGAATAAAAGTAATAACCTATATTTTATTGAAATACTGTAACATTTTAAGTAAATATTTCGAAAAACCTGAAAAATTCTATATATTTTTACATATTATATATCACAAATATGACAATTTTTCATCACAACAATAATGAGATTTAAAATGAGAATTTTCTACTGTCAGTTTTTAATGGCACTTAATTAACACATTAAAGCTATTACCATACATATTATATTCTACTATAAAATAGTAATGAACTCACATCATCAAGATATATAATGTATTGCTTATTTTATTAACCGCAAATACCCGCAGAAGTTGTTCAGTTTATAAGGTTTATATATAAATACTAAGGATATTTAATGTAAGATAATAATATGTTATAAACCGACAAACGTTGATTTGGCGTTTTGCTTATATTAATAAATTCGAAATCACTGCTTAGTATTCGCTAGTCTAGTTGAAAGTGCCAAGGCCAAATAAATAGTCAGTCAAAAACAGATTGCTAATAGGAGTGTAGGCCACTGAGAAAAATATCGATAATTTAAAAAAAAAAATTTTAAATATCGATATAGATTTCGATATCTTTTAGTAAAAAAATTAGAAAAATATCGATATATTACAAAAATTATATCCATATTTTTTATAAAAAAATTAAAATCTAAATCTAAATATTTTAAATAGCACCGATATTTTTAACAAATCTTTAAGATTAAATATTATAATGCACTAAACATTTAATACTTTAAATTAAATTAAATTCCAAAGGTTCATGAAAAATTACTAAATGGAATTTTGTAATGCTTAAGAAATATATTAAGCAGGATTAATTGCAGAAGAATATATGAGAAAATTTGAACGATCACTAGTAAAAGAACTGGAACAACCCTCGCTATGTTGTGAAACGGCAACTCAAAAGAACAAACAAAACAAGAAGAACAAGAAAAGGGCAAAGAAATTCAGCGACATTACTCCAGATTTAATGGCACTTGAGAAGTGTGTGTTATTTTTTTATATTTTAAAGTCTCCCTTTTACCAACAAGCGTTTATCTGGAGTGGACATAAAGTTTAGCGTGGGCTCCGAGCCACGGTCCCTCAGCCTGCCGACTGGCGAATGATCAACTTTGAAATCATACCAGAAGACATCCGGTCTTACCCAGCCTGGTTACTGGCGTGATTGAGATCATTTTCCTTGTCGGATATTGCACTTTTGTCTAGAATGCGACCATGCCCCAGCAGAATTCCAACCAGCGACTATCGTAGTAGGAGGAACTGTGTATTATTAGTGTACACATATTGTATGAGGAGAGAATGAATGCTAACTATTTTGCAGATATGGCAAATGCATTAGGGGGAATGCAGTGAATAAATCTAATTTTATCAAGAAAAATGTCCAGAAGTAGTAACCGAAGAAACTAAGGAGAAATATAGTGATATCGGAATGGTTTGACAAAATACATTAGTTAGATAAACAATTATCAATTAGGAGGATTAAGCCTCTAAGCCACTGGTGTTTAAAAAAAATTTAATGTAAATATAATAAAACGACTCTAACCTACAAACTATTGTGGCTGTTTAACTTTATAGGTCATTCGATAATACATGTACTATAATGTTAAAATAAATGATATTTTATATCATTTTTGATTCGTTAATTTATTTTTATTAGAATGTTGTTATATTTCAAAGCTAAAATGAACTAAATATTAAAGTTAAAGGTAGTAACATTGCAACATTTTGACGTCATAAATTGAGATGATGTGAGCTCACGGCTACTTTGGATAGATTATAAATGAGCTCTCTTTGATTGAATATGAACGAAAAAATTTACAATTTTACAATAGTATATTATATCTTATGGTTTTGAGGGTGATACTTGTATTAGAATTTCAAATTTCCATCGGTGCTTGGTACTCAAAGAACCTTTATTGTCTTGACGTTTCAGCTTCAGCTCATGTAATGAGAAGTTAAACACAATGAAGAAAGGTCTGAATAAAGTGCATGAAATGATGTCGAAACGCCATCAAAACATTAAAGGTTTTAAGAACCACGCACGGTTATTTTATAACATTTTTCGAGGAGATTCTTGTTAATTATATACATACATATACATACTTCACACTTTCTAAAAATTGTAAATAAATCTATAATAAGCAAATAACACAGATAAAACTGAAAACATTCCATTATTGATTTACTTATAACTATGTTTATGTATGTAAATAAATAAAATTCGATGGAGTATTATCCGTTACATTTTTAAAGTCAGTCTATTCGTATCGTTATGTGAGAAAGTGATCTTATACGTAATATATAAAATAAGAGTTTCTAAGATATTTGAGATAATTCATTGGTAAGTTTTGAATTCGCTGTTATATGTACTCGAATTGATCCTTGATTTATCAACCTAATCCTAAAATAAAAATTACATAAATTTAATATTCAAAAATATTCAAAAATATAAAATTACTTTAATGCACGTTTCTTTAAATAGTTCCAAATGGCTGGACGTAAAACTGGTATTCCTCCTGGACTGTGTTTTCCTCTACCGGTGATGATATTGAGTTCGTGTTTGGTTTTGTCACTGTTTTTACGTAGATAATTTATATGATTATCTAGAAATTCATCGACAAGTTTTTTGGCTTCATTAAGTCGTAGATAGTGCAAATTTAATAAATTAGTGGGAAGTCCTTTTGAATTCACTTTAAGAAAAATAGAAACAACTTGGGCAATAACTCTTTTATAATATAAAGCCTGTTTATTAGCTAAATTAGAGTAAAACTGAGCGACTTTCACTAAACCTTCTTGTTTATATTTACTGGCTTCCTTATATAAACTTTTTTGATTCTTTAAATAGGTATCCACTTGTTTTCGATACTCTTGTCCCGAAGGTTTTTTTGTCACCTATAAATAAGATATATTGTAGTACATAATAGGGTGGTTAATAACACAAAGAAAATAGAGATTTAACTTTATAGACATTTTTGGGAAAATGTTTCGAGGCGTTCAATATCTAAATGTCACTACTTCGAACAAATTACTTGTTTTAATCGCTATACTAAGAGCAGCGGAGATATTTGATCGGTTCATTCCGCTTCTATAAGGCGTTTCTTTATTTTAGGGGTTATTTTCAGTGTGACATAGGGAAGAATATGTTTAGTTTACATACGGCTTGATTATATTATTATTCATTTGTTCATTAATATAATATTAATATTAGTACAATATTACCATAATATATCCTCGATCTAGGAAGTGTTGTGTCCCCAGATGCACAGATAGTAGAGAAATGCAGAATCATTTTCCTTCAAGGAAGTACTCGGCTGTCTTGAAAATGGGTTGATAAAATTAAAAATTTCAAACTGGACTAGATTAAGTATGAAAGAAATTTATGACAACAACAACACATTATGGTAAGTTTATTCATATTAATAATCATTCAAATATTTATTTTTTAATTTTAATAATTAATCCTTTTCGACATACTTTCATTCTTAGATCAGCTATTTGATAGATGCAACTCCTCTGAAATAATAGCACATAAATGCAAACTTTTTGAGAAATGACTAATCGAAGATGAATATACGAGGAATTTTGGTGCAAAGCGATTCAAAACTGAAACAATACAACATTTTATTTCCGAACTAATAACAAATAAACCTTTTAAATCAAAACCAACAAATGGAATGTGATGGAACAGTGTGATAAATTCCAAAAGTTTTTGTTGAACATCAGTTAGACATTCGGATGTTAATTTATTCAAATAAATCATCAAAAGTAAATAGATTAATAACTCAATAATACTGAGGGTAAAACTATTATTTTTGGCCAAAACCAATGAATTTAACAGTTATTTTGTTTTGATATCTCGCATCTTCTATTAACTGATGTGAATATTGACCATCCAAATATATGTAAGCGACTAATAGTAAACTAATATTATATGAACAAATTAAATAAACTGTAAACAAAAATTAGCTTCTAAACTGTTTGAAAATTATCACTGTGGGATCACATTTTGACAATTTTCCAGAATGACAATTTTGGGCTTTATTATAATATAAATAAAAATATAAATTAAAAATAATTGAATAAAAATAAATTAGATATCACCCCCATGAATTAAAATATCACCGCAAGAAATGTTTTGAGGTTCAAGGACCATCTTGCTTCGAAATTGCTGTTAAGTAAAAATTAATTTGAAATAATTTCAAAACGTAATTCAAACCATCAAATATTGGTTTTCGTATCAAATGACAAAAATTATTGAATATAATTGGTATCAATAAGATAATTAAACAAAACAACAATTAATAATCAAAACATACCATTTCGTCTTTATATGCCAGGAAGTCATTTTCTATTTTATTTAACAAATCCTTGGTTAAAGGTGGTTTCTTTATAATATCAATAGAATTTTTCCTATTACGACAATGGCCGCATAATAATAATAATATATCTATTGTTTTCTCATAGTTATTTTTCTGACATTTTAACAATTCTAACAACAAGTTTTTGTCCAACGAAGGAAAGTTTTCGATCAATTTGTCATGAGCCATCTCAAGTGCCAGTTGATCTGGAGTAATGTCGTTGAATTTCTTCGCCCTTTTCTTCTTTTTCTTCTTCTTTTTTTGTTTGTTATTTTCAGTTGATGCTTCACAACATAGGGAGGGTTGTTCCGGTTCTTTCACTAGTGATCGTTCGAATTTTCTCATATATTCTGCAATTAATGCTTCTATCTCCTGGTAGAGCGAATCAATACAAAAATCAAATAATTTTGTGGGAATTTGTGCCATTCGTCTGATCTTATCCTGATATGTGAAAGCTGGTTCGCCATATTTCTCTAATAGATCATTTAACAGCGATTCGTCTAAGTATAGTACGACGAACTCCTCTGGATTTTTATAATACATTGTTTCTAAGCTGCACGTATCACTGCACTGTATTAAAGTTTACTAATAATAATATTGATTGATAATTCTTTAGACATATATACGATGCCATATCTGATAAAAATTAATGAAACAGGTAATTTAAGAGAGCGTTATAGCAATATAATTTTGAAATTTATAATAATTATAGAATTCCTTTAGTTTGCACAACATTCTGTAATTCACCGATAGTTTTTTAATATTGTACACCAAAATGAGGTTTACTTCCAAGGTCGAACTTAGTAAAAAAAATGATTGGCGCATTAAGGTTAATGTGAGTTTTTAAGTTGAGTGTGAGTTTAAAAGAAATTATTTATATATCTTTCACAAGCCTAAATCTGGATAAGCCACTCACTAGCCGAAGAAAAAGGATTTAGTAGCTGAGGCACACAAATTATTTAAATTTGTTTATTTAATTTATGTATCTTTTTAATGATTAGAGTAAGGGTGTTGGTCAATATTTAACAAAATATCAATATATCGTTTTCGAGGAATATTCAAGTTTTCGGTTTTCCGTGGAGTTTTTCCGGAGTCGATATCGGAGGAACAAAATATAAATATATCGATATTTTACAAAAAATATAACTATATTTTTAAGAAAAATTAAAAATTCTCCTTCTTTCTAAAAATCTATTTTACGATACTAATTCTGAAATTATGGTAAATCATATAAAATAGTTTTTGGATTGCAATTGCATATATAAATTATAACTATTTTATAAACCAGAAACTAATGTCAAAGTATCCAAAGTTACATTAGTATGTAATTACATACATTACACATTAGTGTAATTATAATCTATGGATAATTCAAAGCACACATAAACGCCACCGAAAGTAGTTTCTGTTGGTACTTGGTGGCAGCATATTTACAGTGCTTGCCTCTGGCTTTTGCCATTATACGCATTGCACCTTCGTCATAGTGGTAGTTAGAAGGAGTGAATGCACAACTCCAACAGAGTTATCTATTTATTTATTTATTTAGTAGTAATCATATTCTATTTATATACTGGTTCTAGCTTTACGCTAGAGAGTGCTACTAACCCTAATGGTAGGATCTCGTGCGTCTGCTTCCCTTGATCTCATTATACGTTCATTATTGTTAATGTTAGAGTATAATAGAAGTATAATAGAAGCTGGTCCTTCGTGCGTTACCTTCCCTTCGTACCGCGTGCACATGTCATACTTCATTCTAGCATAGTTTATTATCGCTATTACCTACCGTTATTGTCTGTTTTATAACAATTTCCGTCAACGATATATTTCATGTATATTTTATATTTAAACCTTGTCATTGAAAATTAGTTGCTCAGGTAAGTTTTCACTATTTTTTCAGAACTATTACCCAACCATCTCGATATCAAGATCTCGCAGTCTTATTCGTTTTATTTATTTTGCCATTTATTGAGTAAACAGGTGCTATATCAAACCACCAAGGAGTGCAAATATATCCTTCAGAATGCTCTGTAGTAACAAAAATCTGACTTACTACTGATGTAAAAATCAGTCTAAACTATTATAGGATGAGAATGTGATTTCAAAACGTGAACTTTTGAACGTGAAACTTTTTTTTATCAACAAGGTTCCACCTTCTAGGAATTTTCTTTCTTCATTTCTGAACGGCAAATAGAGCCAGTAAAATATGACGCGCCTAAATTTATATTAAACATTTAAATATTAATTAACTTTTAAGTGATTGAGAACGCTTCATTTCAATACATAATGGCTAATCTACAACACATTTCTGTCAATTTATCAATGGAATAACCCGCTCTTCGAAATAACGATCATCAGCCAATAATTGAAATCCCTCAAATGCCAGAATGTAACATTTTTACATACAAGAAGCGCTTGAGAAGACCGGAAAAACAACTCATCCGAAAACAAAAAAAATAGC
Organism: Rhynchophorus ferrugineus; assembly: GCF_030347505.1. Lineage (NCBI taxonomy): Eukaryota > Metazoa > Arthropoda > Insecta > Coleoptera > Curculionidae > Rhynchophorus > Rhynchophorus ferrugineus. Next base: position 51,273,150 of record NW_027472581.1, on the reverse strand, counting down.
AATTGTTGACTTCAATAACCCATTCAAACATACAATAATTTCAATGCGCTGACGGAAGACACAGAAGCAACACAGAACAATAAACGAAACCTCAAAAAACAATTCCTCAATAACAATATATAAGGTAAGTGTTATTAAACACCTGCATAACTTGCTCAATCTAATAATTATACAATAAAAACAATCGGATTTGAAACAATGAAGATTTAAATGTTTGACCCTGAACACTCAATACCCTGACAATAGAAATACGCAATATCATACTTTTCGACCATTGTTCGAAAAAACATTTAATTTCATCATAAAAGAATTATAACAAGACTAGGAAGTTTTAAATATACACAATATTAAACATCATGCAACAAAAGAGCCACTTCCAATGCTTTATATTGACTTGAAGGCCAGAGAAAAGAATAAACATATTTATGAGATTAAATACCTAGACTACAATATCATTAAATGCGAACCACCATACCAAAGAGAATCACACAATGTGCCAGATGCCAAGCTTATAGGGAAACGACGAATGATTGCATGCGCAAAACACGTGACGATAAAGTAAAATGCGTCAACTATAATGTTGACCATCCTGTAAATTATAGGGTATGCTTGGTCCATAAAGCGTTGCAACAAAATCCTTATCCAGCACTGAGAGAAAAAAGAAACTTACAGCCACCAAGACAGCCTATACCATTTAACTCACCTAATGCACCAATAAAACATCCTCATATATCATATGCACGCGTAGTAACAAACAGTCAACCCAATCTAGTACGCAGACAACGCCAATCATCTATAAGTATTATTAGTAAATTAAAGGAAATGATGGGTAGTTATAGAGTAAATGAGTACATGATGAATTTACTCACCGTCGTCGTTACCAAGCTAGCCTAAAGACCGATAGCCATTACAGCAAATACAAAAGACCCGCTTGGAATGTTAATGGACTCCAGCAACACGTCAGGGAACTTAAAATGTTCCTATATCCACAAAATATCTATATCATGATGATATCTGAAACACATTTTACGGAGAGAAATTATATACGGATTTCGAAATACAAGCTATATCACACAAAACATCCAGGTGATAAAGCACATGGAGAAGCATCTATAATTATCCGTGAAAATATAAAACACCATGAAAGAAAGAAATTCAGCGGAGACTATATACAAGCCACCAGTGTAACCATTGAAGAAATACACGGGCCATTAACAATGAGTGCTATCTATTGTCCACCTAAACACAACAAAAAGGCAGAACAGCACGTAGGTAATAGATTTTGCCGGAGGAGACTACAATGCAAAACATGTAGTGTGGCTTCTAAAATAATACCACCAAAAGGCGGAGAATTGGTCAAAGCAATGAAAACACAAAATCTACAACATATCTCTACTAATGAGCCAACATATTCGCCGTCAGAGAGAAATAAAATTCCCGATATTATATACTTTTGCGTTACAAAAAATAATGACACAATATGATTTAACTTATCATCTGATCTCTCACCAGTTATTATAATAGTGAACTCAAATATTATCAACAAAACAAAACCACCTTCTTTACATAATTGTGAAACCAACTGGCTATTATTTGCAGAGAAACTAGACAGTCTAATATCCCTAAATTTACCTCTCAAAACTGAAAGAGATACAGAAACAGCAGCAGGAATAAATATAACAAAAAATTTACAAGAGGCACTACACCAACAGAATATTCTCTCTGGAAAGTAAAAAAGATTAAAAAACATTGACAACATAATCAACCAATTAAAATTGATAATAATACCTGGGTTAGGAATGATAAAGATATTTTAAAGGAAATTTTCGCTAGACACCTAATACAAGTATTTAATCCATACCTGTCTGAAATATCCACAACAGAAGAAAATAATATAGTTAAATTTCTTAACACTCCGTTTCAAATGGATTTCCCACATGGGAAATTTACTGCTAAGAAAGTAAAACATACAATTGTTAAAGAAATAAATGTTAAAAAAGCCCTGGTTTTGACTTAATTACTAGAAGAGTCATAAAAGAGCTCTAAGAACAGTGCATGAATTAATAACCTTTATATTTAATGCCATGTTCGTCGTGAATATCGTCATATAATTTTTACTTGTGATATCTAAAAATTTTGAAAAATTACACCTTAAAAGACTCAAAATAATCATAGAAGAGAGAAATATTATACTAGATTATTAATATGGCTTCCGTAATAAACACGGAACAACAGAACAAATACATAGATTGGTCAACAAAATTAATAAAAACCTAAATGATAAAAAGTGTGGCACACTGGACTACATGTTAAATTGAAAAAGCTTTTGCCCTGTACGCACACAACTACTCACCTCACAGACAGATATTTTATTGTGAAACAAAGTGTCGAATACACTGACCTACACCCAATATATTCAGGCGTTCCGCAGGGCAGTGTTCTTAGTCGACTGTTATATCTATTGTATATAGCTGACCTACCGACCTCAAAAAACACTACTGTTGTAACATATTCTGACGATACAGCGGTTTTATCATCACACGAGAATCTAATATCAGCCACAAGAAACCTCCAACTTCATCTTAACAAAGTCGAATTGTGGTTGAAAACGTGGCGTATCTATATATGGAAAATGAGACAAAATCTAACTATGTCACATTCATTCTTTGTAGATGAACTGGTCCCTCAGTAAAAATAAATAATTATAAACTGCCGCAAGCAGACATCGTTAAATATCTGGGAGTGCATTTTGATCGTTTAACATGGAAAAAACATATAGGGACGAAACAGCTTGGGCTTAAACTAAATCAAATTTATTGGCTGATAGGACGTAAATCAAAATTATCCTTAGATAACAAGTTTTGTTTTATAAGCCAATACTTAGACCCATTTGGATCTATGGTATTGAACTGTGGGGTACTACTAGCAAATCTAACAAAAATATCCTCCAGAGGTTCCAGAAAAAAGTTTTGCGAGTCAACGTCGATGCTCCATATTACGTGTCTAACAAACTCTTTTTTCGCAATATCCCATTAGAACCAATAACGAGTGTGATTCGAAGTGTTCGAAGTAACCTGTAAGAAGTTAGTGCATCCCAATGGATTCGTCAAACAGTTAAGTTTACGCGATGACAGTGAAGTGGTTAGGCTCAAACGTAAGCTAGCATACGAACTGATTAACAGACACATAGAGTGAAGAACTTTAGAACAAGTTAGGGTACACTTTAGAATAAGTTAGAATAGTATCTAGAATAAGATTTAGATTATTAGTTTGTACAGCAGATCACTTACTGAAGAGTTATATTGTATAACTGAAATCATATTATAATACTTATTTCCCCACGGGTAGATTGTTGGGGTTCTAAGAGATCAATAAAAGAAAAAAAATTAAATATAACTTTTATTTTACGCCCTGGGTTTAAAAATATCCCTACACATTATTGCAACAAAATAGTATTTAACGAGAAATAACAATTTACTACGATTTAGGAATTACAAGACAATACATTAATTGTATCCAAGAGTGTAAACAAAATATAACAAACAGTCTTACTACATTTATTTATAAATATAATATACAAGAGTCTCAAAATTTTCGCCAGCAACCCTGTCATCGGGTTATCTTGTGACCTCCAGCTAGCAATAACGTGTCCATCGAGATCATATTTATTGATGATACTGACGTGAAATATTTAAAAAGAAATTGTTGCTATCAGCGGGTCGACATGCCGATCGGGGAACGTAGTGTACGAACATTCTTTTCGTATTTGCTTGTGGATAAATGGCGTATAAACTAACTCTCTAGACTCAACATTAATTATTGACCACAGTCGTGGGTAAAATGATGAATGAAATAAATACAAAATTACTTAGAGAACTTGATACAACAAGTCTTACAGAAAACCATATTCTCAGGACAAAGAACTATGCCAACATCATGAATTATTTCAGAAATGATAGACATTATGGTGAACAAAATGTTGCATATGGACTCGGTTATTATCGGTCAAAGAGCCCACCCTAGTTAGTGAATAAGAAGTGGTAGTTTCAATTTCGTCTCATACCCGAATTACAAACAATTCGTAACATGTTATGGTTCCTGTTCTCTCAATTTAGGAAGGATAAAGTGAAATCTGAAAACAGAATTATCATAAGCTAATTAGAACAGGACTCAGTGGTGTCATATATATAATTATATACAATTAAAGAGCATTATAATTAAAGAGCAGCATAAAGCATGAGAGGAGTGTTTGTACTATCCAGCTCATTCGCCAAATTTAATTAATTTAAAATCCAACCATTTTAACAATTATGCAGCACATTTGAGCAATGAGGTTAGTGAAAAACATCATTCGTATTGGGTTTTGGAGCAAGTAATCATTTTGTAAAACACATGCATGATGTTATGACATTGTCGGTGATATCTTGATACAAATAGCAAATAGACAAATTTTAAAAACGAAGAAATTTGGAGTACTAAAGCAGAATTTTTGGATATAGAGCATGGTAGAGTACCTTTCCAAAAGGCAATAAACTAGGCCTAAAATCAAGAAAACTGTCATGGTGGGGTACACAGGAAGAGGTTACAGATTATAGGTGGTCAAGCAGCAGAAGGTCATAAAGTTACGAGACACACGATTCGATGAAAGTTCAGTATATGAGTCTTACATATAACAGATCGATCCAGAATAAATAGATCTAGTCAGATTTATAAGAGGAAGAAGTAAACGAGAATATTAGTGATGAATATGATGTAGAAAATGTTCAGAAGCAGGTCATGGATAGTGATTATGAATGTGACGAAAATCACGAGAACAAAGAAACTTGATGACTATGAGCTATATGTCAGCTGCTGACTGTTTATTTTAATAAAAAAAACACTAACATTTAATAAAGCCTATGGACAAGGAGAATGGAGGCAAGTAATAAATATCTAAATAATGTCGCATGAAATATTATGAGCTGCATATTAAAAGATCAGAGTATGACTATTATCTGCACTCAAAAAATAATCTTGTTATATTCGTTTATGACGCAATAATAACAAGACCTGAAGAGCAAACAGCAAACTTAATACAATATATGTATGAAACATTCAAGGTCAGGAAGATCATTGATGTTAAACGATTTCTCGGAATGGAAATAGAGAAGACTACAAATAGACTGAAGATACGTTAAGTTAGTCGAAACTCTTTCACGGTTGTTCATACATAGGTATATAGTAAAATTTAGTTTTAATGTTGTTACCGAAGTGGTAATTTTAATTTCATCTTATACTCGAAAGAATACGTTCCTAAGCTTATCTTTGTAGCAGTAGTATTGAAAGTAACATCACTGAAGGATGTACTAGATAAGATCCTTAAATATTTATTTTATACCATGGCCACTCTCAAATCAGGTTATGTATTCAAAATAATATCCAAGGACATACAAATTTACAAGTTCATTAGAGAAAACTTCATCTCCAGTTATATATCAAACTACACATATCAGTTAAAAGGAGAAAGAGCCTAGAGAGTCATATGTACTACGTAAATCTCCACTTTTCAGAATACGCTAAATTCAATCAACAAATAAGTAGGCAGATGTACTGCACAGAACTTTAAAGAACCCTTACCAAGGTTTTGTGTGTATGTAGAGCCAAAACATAACAACAAGAATACATTTGAGATTTTCAGACATAACAACAAGAATACATTTGAGATTTTCAGACTGAAATGCGATATAATTTCAGTCAGTTAGTAAAGTTGGTAGAGAAAAACAAAACATGGAACACAAATGGGCTAACTCAACGAGCCCGGGAACTATAACTATTTCTGAGAACACATAACATAGATATAGCTCCCACATCGCAGACTCGTTATTCTAAAATAAATACATTAAAATACCAGGTTATGATGCATACTGGAGAGTACATGCCACTGAACGCGATCGAGGCGGAACAACTCTAAAATAACACAATGACAATATAGAGATTAATTTTTAAAATTAGGCCCAAGGTTTATTATTGGAGGGGATCTTGATATTAAACACATAGCCTGGGGTTCACGATTAATAACACCTGGAAGAAGAAGCGAATTACTCGCACCAGGAAATATTACTAATTGTAACTATCATTCAGGGCATGAACCCGCTTACTGGCCCACCGACAGTAATAAAGTACCAGACCTACTGGACTTTTACATTTCGAAAGGCATCCTATCCAATCAAATACAAATCAAGAGCCTAACACTAGGCATGATAATTCTGAAAAAAAATACAAAGAAGCCTAGTTTTACTAACAAATTTACGAACTGGAACAGGTTTAGACTTATAATGCAGGAACAAATCAGTTTAAACGTAAAACTCAAAAATATAGACGATCTTGAACTGCAAACTCGAAATATAACTGAACAAATTCGGTAAGCTGCAAAAGAAGCTATCCCGACATCAAGAGAGAAATCAGAATATCAAATAAATTACCCCCTTGAAATTAGGGAATTGATAAAAGAAAGATGAAAAGCTAGAAGAGTATGGCCCAAGAACCAGAAGTACTGTAGAGAAAACAATATTTAATAGAATTAGTAATCAAACAAATGAAGAGACTAAAGAATATAAACAAAATTGCTCCGAAAAATATTTAAGTGAATTTAGCCGGAAAACAAAGATTACTCGCTATGCAAAGCAACTCGGAGATTTAAAAGCCCTCTAAGAATTATTAGAGTACCGCCTGTTAAAAAATTATCAAAATGAAAGGGCTCGACGCAACGATGAAAAAAACTGAATTATTCACAGAACATTTAGCTAACGTATACCAACACAATTATATAGAATCCACAATAGATATAAATCCTATTTATCAGCCGGATGTAGCTGTAAATCTGACTTCTCCAATGGAAGTTGCCACAGAAAATGACAACAACCTTAATCCTAAAAAGGCTTCTGGAGTTGATGATATTTCACGTGGGTTATTAAAAGAGCTGCTACGAAAAGCGATAATTATGATGACACATATATTCAATGCCTGTTTCAGTGTCTAAAGATTGCTCTAATAATTATGCTTAAAAAACCTGACAATCCGGAAAAGTTCGATATTACAGGCCTATTTTGCTGTTACCTGCAATATCAAAACTATTTGAGAAACTGGTGTTAAAACATAGCAAACTATTTATAGAAATACTGGATTTCCAGGAAGTTTTTGAAAGTTTCACTCGACAATCGACCAAATGCCTAGAGTAACCGAAGAATTGTTGCACGAATGTTAAGTTTCTGATGGGTGGCACTGTTATTCCGTCTATGTCTAGATAGTTGTTAAGGTGGTCTTAGAGACGTTGATCACCTCTGGAACTGATTCATTTTGAGTGCTATAACACATTTGTTTTATAGTAGACACTTTTTAAGCAGATGATAAAATGGTTGTAACTGACTGTACTTTCTTTTCGCCTCCAAGTAAGATATTCGTTCAGTAATCTGTTTTGTTGATTTAATTTTCCTTTTTATAACTTGGATATCTTCTGTATTTCGAGAAGTAATCTCTCTGATAGTTTACACATGTCAATGATGGGTAGAAGTGTATTTTTAGGATATAATTTTTATTACACAGGCACAATTTAGGAGTTTGACATGAGCCCGAAACGCTGAGGGTTGAAAAATCCCAATGCAATGGAGATTGTGTATAGCAAAGGGAGCGTATGTAAAAATAAAATAAAACAAAACGTAAAATCTCATATCCCAGACTGCAACAAAATTGTTTTAATATACTATTAGTACGTTTTTGAGCTATATCGTTCATTTTATCCCGCAATACTGCTGCGTCCATAATATAACACCTTTTTTATTAGATATGGTAAGTAAATTTAAAACCTTTTATTTGCACAGTACATATTTATTTATTGTAATTATTATTATAGATAAAATATTAAAAATAACATTAAGGTGCGTGTATTTTTGTATTAAATAATTAACGTCAGGGCTGTGTGGCAAATGTTATCAAAGAACCAATCAAATGTCTTTACAGCATAGTGTGTTCCTTAAGGGTGCCTGCAATAGAGACTTCAACTTCAACTGGGTGTTGCTTAACCAGGTCAGGGCGCAGTTCAAGCCTGTAAGAAACCTTACCCCAGTCCTATTTCGGGTGATTTCCCAAATTTAAAGAGACCAAGAATCTCTTTATAACAAGTACTTTATAATTACGAGCGAAAATGAAACATTTAGGAAAATATCATCATTTTTGTTATATAAATTATTATTAAATTCCGTGGATGAGTTAGGTGTTGTAAGGAAATTAAAAAATGGAAGAACAATTATAGAAAATAAAAGCAGAGAACAGTCTGATATAATCGCAAAAATTAAATGAATGAAAAAAGCAAAGAAAATGTTCATATTATAATAGAGCCGCACATGCAGAGATCTTCTAAATAGTGGTACTGAAGAACTCCTGGAAATCTAAAAGATCAGGGAGTACCAGCAGTCAAACGAATCAGTACGCTTTAAAAAGGAGCTACAGCAAGCTTGATTTTAACTTTTCAAGCTTTTAAGCTTAGTGAAAGAGTAAATACTGGTTGATGTTCCCTAAGCGTCAGGTCTTATATATGATAAAACTCTATATTCCGATACTTGAATCTATGTGGTTGACGGGAGAGTGGACAGCACATGTGGTGTCTACAAATTCGAGTAATATGATTAGTCAGTTGAAGTCTCTATTACAGGCACCCTTAAGGAACACACTATGCTGTAAAGACATTTGATTGGTTCTTTGATAGCATTTGCCACACAGCCCTGACGTTAATTATTTAATACAAAAATACACGCACCTTAATGTTATTTTTAATATTTTATCTATAATAATAATTACAATAAATAAATATGTACTGTGCAAATAAAAGGTTTTAAATTTACTTACCATATCTAATAAAAAAGGTGTTATATTATGGACGCAGCAGTATTGCGGGATAAAATGAACGATATAGCTCAAAAACGTACTAATAGTATATTAAAACAATTTTGTTGCAGTCTGGGATATGAGATTTTACGTTTTGTTTTATTTTATTTTTACATACGCTCCCTTTGCTATATACAATCTCCATTGCATTGGGATTTTTCAACCCTCAGCGTTTCGGGCTCATGTCAAACTCCTAAATTGTGCCTGTGTAATAAAAATTATATCCTAAAAATACACTTCTACCCATCATTGAGCTACCGACTTCTTGTGCGGTACCTAATGATCTTGTTGTTGCCTACAATATGAACCTACAGTGTAAAATTATAGGACTGCACAAAGAAATCCAATATCAATATCACCCTAATTTACCAAAACAAGGTCCTTCGCAGCATTGTTAACACCCCATAGATATTAAAAATATGGACATCTAAAGTTTCCTCAAAGATCTAAGGTTACCAACAATCAGAGAAGAAATGAAAGGACTTGCAAAAACATACCAAGAGAGTACTATAGAGTCTCATAGTACTACAAGAGTGGATCTCGTTGAAGAAATATAGGGGTTGAAGAAAATGGTTTACTGTTTGAACTAATATGGTTAAATTATATATTAAAATTATGCCGTATTTTAAAAGTATGTGGAATACATTTACCAAACGTTAAAGTTTAGGTCTGAAATATTAGATCGACATTATGAAGGACAAATTACTAAATAGTTGTAGTAAAAACTAGTTGTAATATGTGTGTCATGTTCTTTTTAAATTAAAAAATATATATTTCTCTTTAAATAGGTATTTATTGAAAAAATTATATTTCTAAAATATTGCTTTTGAAAAAAAGCAATGTTGCTTTGGCACTTCGAAATTGAATACCAGCCAAATCATGCTCGGTAAGTACGTTGGGTGGGGCAGAACTTTTCATTCCAGTTGGGAAAGTATATTCGTCACAATTTTTGTAACGTATGGTCGAGCATTGTCATGTTACTCATTATTGCATCTTTTTTGCACAATACAATTAAGATCGGTAGACATCACTTTATTTTAGGATTCTTCTTTTAGAAGTTTAGTTTGGTTAAGAAACAAAATTGTAATGTAGGAACGATTCGATTGAAAATTCGAATTTTCTTCACATTTCATCTGGTACATTTAAGTGAATTGTTAATGAAACTGAAATTTATTTGGGACTTTAGTTTGAGTATTCCTACAATAACAATTTAAAATACTTTAACTTCTAACTTTTCTGGCCATCTATTCAGACCTTTGCCATTAATAATACTAAATGCTAAATGAAATACTATTATTTTATGTTGAAAATGCAATGACCACTGTTAAAGCATTCCAATTTTATAGATAGGTAGGTTATTTAATAGTTTTTTAAGTTAATACCTCATAAGTATTTTAACCATTAGATATCGCTAATCAAAATATATGTAAGGACTTAAAATTGAATTATTTGAATAGTAATTTCATCGGTGGAAACTTGATTGAACAAATTTTCTTTACATAAGCATGACATAATTAAATCAGAAAAAAATTAAATAAAATAATTGAGGTCATAATCAATTTTCCGTTTCTTAGCAGAGCGAATCCGATGAACAAAGATTATCATAAAAAACATATTATTACAACAGTTATATAGGTACTTCCCGTCTGTTCGAGAATGTTCGAAAGGTTTTTTTTTATTTAATAGATATGTTTAATAAATCTTTAGATAACCAACGTGATAACAATACACTTGTAAAATTTTATTTACGCTTTACTGCAAAAATTTTAGCCTAAATTAAACCGTTCCGTCCGTTCGAGAATGTTCCAAATATTTTTTTTACTTAATAGATATGTTTAATAAATCTTTAGATAATCAATGAAATAACAATACACTTTGTAAATATTAAATGACAAAACACACTTAAAGGTTAAGTTAATTGTTAATTGTAAAATATCGATGACGATGAAAAGATGAAATAATATCTTACTCATAATACATATTTTTTTGTGCTTTTGCTGCTATTATTTGTTCTAGAATTTTATGTTTCGGTTTAATTTTTACAGGGGTTTATACAGGGACGGTTATAATTTAATAATAAATTTAAAAATTTTAATTGTGTTCTTTGGGGTTGTATAACGTATAGAACATAAGTAAAATTCGTCATAAGCAGTTAACAAGTTCTTGTTCTTTAAAATGGCTACTGTAGTTAGTAGGTTTAACGCAGAATCATAGAAAAAAGTAGTTATATCTTTATAGGCAACAGTGTAACATCCAATAAGAAATAACCATAATAGTCACGCCAGTACCACGCTGGGTAAGACCGGATGTCTTCTGGAATGGTGTCTAATTTGGTCACTGGTCAGTCGGTAGGTTTAATATGGTTTGGAGCCCATGTTAAACGGTAAGTTCAAACAAACCTTTATTGGTAAAAAGGAGACTTTAAAAAATATAAAATAACCTAGTAGGTTAAAACGAGACTCAAATATATAGTGTAATTTAAATAAAATATTAATAATACGAACCTACAACTTATTTTTTTGTGCATATTATAAATGAATATTATAATGAATTTAAATTGTTATAAAATTGAATACTTCACTAAATATTGTATGTGCACTTTGTTCTCCTGTCGATGTTGGAGAACCTCTTCGATAGCAAATTAGTATAAAAATCACTGTACTTTACTTAGTTTATTTACATTAATTACAATTAAATTAACCAAGGCGAGCTTTGACTTGAATTTTTTTAACTCGTCCTCTCGTACATAAATCGGTGTATTAATAACAAAAGGGGTCCAAAGGCACTTCATGACAGAAACTATCAAGGAAGTGCACTAATATCAACAGAAAATGAAAATATATGACATTTTCAGTTCGTCGAGTAGGATTAATTCTTCACAAAGGGCCAAAATATCCCAATATCTGCCAATTAAAATCTAGCTCGAAGGAATCCGGTATAATATGTTATCACACCGGTATTGGAGAACCTCCTCGAAAGCTATTGAATGGGACTCTCATTAGAGCCCTTTTGTTTGTATTTAGTGACGTCAGTGATACACGAATTGGCGTCATTTCTTCCTCTCCTAAACGCCTTAGTTATTCACAATTGAACGTCAACTAAACATCGATGCAACAAACACTCACAGTATTCATCATATTTATTCAGTAAATAATTCTTATAACTAAACATATATTACGATGCTCACGGGCAATGCTTAAACTACGGATCTTCAACATCTCAAATCTGAATGCTTCATGCTTTCTAGCTGCACTTCCATGCTAGCTCTCGAAGAGAACGGTCGTGTCCGGTCCGCCGAACCTACCTGCGCTTCCGAGAATTACCCGAAACTTTCTCTGAGACGGTCAATCCGTTATCACGTTTCCACCAGTGCCTACGTCAAGAAAGCGCCGAAAAGGCGCATTTACGGACAAGGCAATGGCATTATGTACGTCAGAGCCGACTCCTGACCATAATCCCAGCTTCCCTAATTCTAATGGACCATCTTTCGAAGACAGCCGAGAATTCCTCATAGAAGACAAAGAGACGCCCTAAACAAGCAGACGGAAAAGCTGAAAAAGAGCCAAAAGACTTCCGAAGATCTTAAAAACGAAATCAAAATTCTCACTGATACAATAACAGACTTCGTGAAGTTCCAAAAAGTTGGCATGGAAATAAAGACTCCCGCTGCCAGAGAAACTTAGACCTAGACACCAGATAACCCCGGCCTGCGCAGGTAAGTAGACAGGCCACTAAACAAACCTTAACCTCTACAGCAAAAACAGTGCCAACCGTTTCGGCGACTGTTTCTCAAATTCCCCCAAAGGAAAAAAATCCGCCTATAGTGCTCCGTGACAAGAAGAGGTTCATGGAGCTCATTAGAATCACTAAGGCACAATCAACTGATATTATAACCCGAAACAAAAAGGAGGGCATTTTCTTATTCGTCGCCACAAGCGACGATTACCGAAAACTCGCTATCCTGCTCGAAGAAAGGAATTACCCATACCATTCTTTCTGTCATCCGGAGGAGAGCATTCCGGGTAATAATAAGAAACATCCCAGAATCGCCACCCAACCTGCTCCAACTCAAACTCCTGCTCCAACCAATACACCGGACTTTAACTCCTCAATGCAGGCGTTTACTGACCCGCAGGCTTTCCTGCAAGTGATCGCCCTGGTTCACCAACTTGCTCGTCTTTTTCCAAATGTCGCCGCCTAAGCAGCAACATTTACCTGTTTCTTTAACTTCCAGCAGCCTTTTCATTCTTCGAAATGGCTGTTTCGAAATCTCTTATACTGATAACAAGGAATGCAAACAGCTTACGCGGAAAGCAAGCAGAATTGGAAGACGCCATGACATTCTATGATGTCGACATCGTTCTCATCCAGGAAACTTTCCTGAAACATTCGCATCGTCTCTCTTTCGGACACTTTTTTGTCTACAGAAACGATAGAACTCCGGGTCGAGGCGGTGGAACCGCCATTCTCGTCAGAAAAGGAGTCAAACACGAGCTCCTTCCATCGTTATCAGTAAACAACTTCGAAACAACCTCCATTAAAATCGATATCCAAGAACGTCCCTTCGTTATTACATCCCTGTACAGGAAATCTTCTGCATTCAACTATGCCGAATATCGATCACTCGTCAAAGAAAAATTTCCAAAAATAATGGGTGGCGATTTCAACGCCCACCACCCCACTTGAGGGTATTCCAGAGCGAATCCCCCAAGTAACGCCATCGTAGCTCTAAGTGCAGATCTGGGCTACGATCTTGCCCTGCCAGATGAACCCACCCATCACCCTAGTACAGCTTCTCAAGGCGCAGCAGGAGTCCTTGATTTCTTTATTTTTCAAGACGCAAAACCATTTACATAATCGCTCTCATCAAGTCCTATCTCTCGGACAGATCTTTACAGTTCAAGATCAGGGAATCACTTTCCAGTCGTAAACAAATCGATGCTGGCGTATCTCAAGGTTCCCCACTGGCCCCAGCCTTATTTAACCTCTTTATTTCAGATCTGCCGAGAAAAGAGCACATTGACGTCGTGTTTTACGCTGACGACACTGCTTTCTTCACGGCCGCCAGGTTCGAAGTTTCAATTCATAAACGTTTACAGAAGCAGCTCGATGATGCAGTCAAATGGTTAAAATTCTGGAGGTTGTAAATCAACCCCCTGAAAACCCAGGCCATTATTTTGCATAAGAAGTGTTACGCACTGCGCGTCTCGCAACTTAAGATCGACACCGCAATAATTCCATGGCCGGATAACGTCACGTACCTAGGTCTTCACTTTGACCGGCGGTTCGGTTGGCATTCTCAAATCCAGAAAGTAATCCAAAAAGGTTTGGGTATAGCAAACCTGCTATCTTCTCTGATATGACCTTCTAGCAGACTTCCCATCACCATCAAATGCTTATTTTACAAGATGTTAATTCGGTCCGTACTCCTCTACGTATCTAATGTCTACTTCAAGTTTGTTACACCCAACCAGGTCAAACGGCTTCAAGTTTTCCAAAATAAGCTCCTCAGGAGAATATTAAACGCTCCATGGTTTGTCAGAAATAATCAAATTCATAGGGAAACTGACACTCCAGAAATCAAGCACTTAGCACCACGTCACCGCTAAGCTTCCCCCCTTCTCCAGGCTGAAACGGCAAGTGCCCTGACAAAAACTAAAGAAAAAACCCAGAGCAAAAAGGAAACCAGCCAAAGACAATTCTCAGACTACCCCCAGTAACAATATATAAGGCAGGTGTTGTTAAACATCTGCATGACTTGCTCAATACTATAAAAATAAGACTATATAATCTTATATATAAAAATGAATCGCAAAATGTGTTGGTAAGCGCATAACTCAACAACGCCTGGACCAATTTGGCCAAATCTTTTTTTAAAATGTTCGTTGAAGTTCAAGGATGGTTTTTACGGCGAGAAAAATTAGAATTATTGCTGGAAAAACCTTAAAAATAGCCCTTTTCTTTTTCCCATACAAATGATTTGTAACTAAAACGTAGTCAATTTGAGCTTTATTGCTATGGTATAAAGTTCATATTAAATTACAAGCACTCACTGTTGTCTAAGCAATGTAGGTGTGTTCCTAACGTCAAAGATCATATCTATCAAAACAATGTGCGTGTGTGCGTTGGAGCACAGAATACATAGTTGGAGGAGTTTAATGTCGCGTTCCGAAACTCGCGTTTCTTTTGTATTAGTGTCGGCACGCGAGATAAAATGCATCAGTTTCCACGTCATTACATCAGTCAAACAAAAATCGCGTTACCAACAGTGTTTTATTATTTTTAATATCCAAATTTTAAATAAATAAAACAATTCGTACGGCTTAAAAGGATTTGAGTTCAAGTGATATCAAATTAAAAAAAAAAAAGTTGTCTGTTACAGATGACTTTTGACAGATGACAGATGAATTGTCAACTGATACACGAAACAAATTCGTATATCGTGTTTTGTGCAGAGTGTTTAGTTAGTTAGTGTTTGTTTAGTTCGTGATTAGTGAAAAAATAATTTATATTTGATATGCCTCCTATAAGACGAAGCAATTTAGGTAGAAGAACCAGAAATGCTATAAACCAAGCTATAACCGATCTAATCGTACTGCACAAGAACGTGTCGACGGAAATGAACGTGAAAGAATTCGGATATCACAAACGCGTGAAGCGCGAGCGCGACATTCAACTAATAATCGCGCAAGTTTGAATCGAGCTGCTTTCAGTTACGATGTGTCAATTGACTACAGTAACTACCAATGTGTTGTTATTGGTTCTATGAACTTGGTTTGCTCACACTGTAAGGCATTAAAATACTAAAACGAAGCTAATGGATTGTGTTGCGCAAATGGTAAAGTGAAATTGATACCATTGGATCCACCACCAGAACCATTGTACTCATTGGTTTCAGGAATAGGAACAGATTCTATACACTTCTTGACACATATCCAACAATATAACAATTGCTTTCAAATGACTTCATTTGGGGCAACAAATGCAGTTCGGGAAAATTTTATGCCAACTTTCAAGGTATGTATTATAGCAGTTACTCATAATTATTTTAGCGAACAAAATTTTCTGTCACCAAAGTTAAGATGTGTTACTAATCTTCAATTTCTTAATCATTACGAAATATATCACTTAGTCATCATATTAGATGGTGATTCAGTTTCAGTGTAATAGATGGTGTTCAGTAATGATTCGGGAAAATGAAGATAATCACATATTGAAATGTCGGCGATTATATCACAAATATGTTGTTGACATGCATGTTAAAATAGAAACGGAGAGATTAACATTCATCAGGTTGAATCAAACCAAACTCCGATCTGAAGAGTATATTCACCTTCGAGATGCGATTAATACTGATGGAAATGCACAGAATGTCGGTCGGATGACTATTCTTCCAGCAACATACATCGGAAGCCCTCGGCATATGCACGAATATGCTCAAGATGCCATGTCGTATGTTCGTCATTATGGTACAGCAGATTTGTTCATCACATTTACATGCAATCCGCAATGGATAGAAATTAAGCAGGAGTTATTCCCTGGGCAATCACCCATTGATCGTCATGATATTACAGCTAGAGTCTTTAGACAAAAGTTGAAATCTTTAATGAATTTCATCGTAAAACATAATGTGTTTGGTGAGACACGCTGCTGGATGTATTTTGTGGAGTGGCAGAAACGAGGATTGCCACATGCACACATTTTGATTTGGTTGGTTGAAAAGATAAGGCCAAATGAAGTTGATGCAGTGATATCAGCTGAAATCCCTAATGTACAAGTAGATCCTGGATTGCATGAGGTAGTTATCAAAAACATGATACATGGTCCCTGTGGAACTCTTAATCAAAATTCACCGTGTATGATGGACGGTAAATGTTCAAAACGATATCCACGGACATTAATATCGGAAACAATTACTGGTAATGACGGTTATCCATTGTATCGTCGCAGATCGACAGCAGACAATGGAAAATCAATAATTGTCAAATTAAATCAACAAGATATTGAAATAGATAATCGTTGGATTGTTCCATATTCACCCATTTTATTAAAGACATTCAAAGCACACATCAACGTTGAATCTTGCCATTCAGTGAAATCGATTAAATACATTTGCAAATATGTAACCAAAGGGAGTGATATGGCTGTGATTGGAATTGGTGCAGAGAATTCTAATGATGAAGTTACCCAATACCAAATGGGCCGCTATGTCAGTAGTAATGAAGCAGTTTGGCGAATATTTTCTTTTCCTATTCATGAGAGACACCCTTCTGTTGTTCACTTAGCTGTGCATTTAGAAAATGGACAAAGAGTGTATTTTATAGCACAGAACGCAGTACAAAGAGCTGCTCAGCCACCATCTACTACATTAACCAGTTTTTTTGAGACATGCCAAAACGATGATTTCGCACAGACATTGCTATATTCTGAAATGCCAAAATATTATACCTGGAATCAATCCTCAAGGAGATTTATACGACGGAAACAAGGAAAACCAGTTCCAGGATATACAGATGTATATTCCACCGATGCGATTGGCCGGATTTATTCAGTACATCCAAGCAATGATGAATGTTTTTATTTACGACTGCTATTAGTCAATGTACGTGGCCAAACATAATTCCAACAGTTACGAACTGTTGATGGTGAATTGTGTGGATCCTACAGAGAAGCCTGTCAACGTTTGAAATTGCTTGAAAATGACGCTCATTGGGATCAAACTCTCAATGATGCTGTAATATCATCACACGCTCATCAAATACGAACATTGTTTTCTAAAATCATATCTACATGCTTCCCATCAAACCCAATTGATTTGTGGATGAAGTACAAAGATTATATGTGTGATGATATTTTGTATCAAATACGGAATAGAATGGGAAATCCAAATATACAAATCAGTGAAGAAATTTACAATGAAGCATTGATTTCAATTGAGGACATGTGCTTGATAATGTCAAACAAACTATTAATTCAATTAGGCCTGACCGCGCCCAATCGTCCAATGCATGACGCTTTTAACCAAGAGTTGCATCGAGAAAGAGTGTATGATCTCAACGCTTTGAAAGAATTAATTCAAACAAATCTTCCACTGTTAAATGAACAACAGAAGTATGTATTTGAAACTCTTATGAAAGTAACAAATGATGAAACTGGAGGGATTTACTTCTTAGATGCACCTGGTGGTACAGGAAAAACTTTTTTGATTTCATTAATATTAGCAACAATTCGCTCACAAAATAAAATTGCACTTGCACTCGCTTCATCGGGAATCGCAGCAACTTTGCTTGAAGGTGGTCGAACAGCCCATTCAGCACTAAAATTGCCATTAAATATGCAAAGCAATGAAACTCCAACCTGCAACGTTTCGAAGAACTCTGCAATGGCAAAGGTTTTGCAGCAATGTAAATTGATTGTTTGGGATGAATGCACGATGGCACATAAAAAATCTTTGAAGGCTTTAGACAGAACCTTAAAAGATCTACGTAGCAATAATAACCGATTTGGTTGTGCAATGATTTTATTAGCAGGAGATTTTCGTCAAACATTGCCAGTGATTCCACGATCAACGCCAGCTGATGAACTCAATGCATGTCTAAAGTCCTCCAATTTGTGGAAACATGTCAAAGTATTTCATTTAAGCAAGAATATGCGTGTCGAGTTGCAAAATGACCAATCTGGAAACATATTCTCTAAACAACTCATTGACATTGGTAATGGCAAATTTCCTATAGACATGTTGACTGGCTGCATTAACTTTCCTCAAAGTTTTTGTCAGTTAACTCGATCAAAAGATAAACTTATTCAGAAGGTGTTTCCAGATGTTTCTTAAAATTACAGAAACCATGATTGGTTGAGCGAACGAGCTATAATGGCTGCAAAAAAACATAGATGTAAATGAATTAAATTTCAAAATTCAAGAACAAATTACAGGCGAATTGAGGATATATAAATCAGTTGATTCGGCTACTAATCAAGATGATGTAGTCAACTATCCACCGGAATTTTTAAACTCGCTGGATTTGCCAGGATTGCCACCTCACAATCTTCAATTAAAGGTTGGATCGGTGGTTATAATGTTGCGAAATATCAACCAACCGCGTCTTTGCAACGGTACACGGTTAGCGATAAAAAAATTACTAAACAATGTGATAGAAGCAACTATACTCAAAGGAAAGTATAAAGGAGAAGATGTTCTCATACCGCGCATCCCAATGATTCCGACTGATGTGCCATTTGAGTTTAAACGACTACAGTTTCCAGTGCGGCTTGCTTTTGCTATGACTATAAACAAGTCCCAGGGGCAATCATTAAGTGTTTGTGGTATTAATCTAGAAAACCCATGTTTCTCACATGGTCAATTGTATGTTGCCTGTTCCCGTGTTGGAAAACCATCAGATTTGTTTATCTATGCGCCAGGTAATCAAACAAAAAACATCGTATACCACAAAGCACTACAATGATAATAATAATAATAATTATGATTCACATGATTAACAATAAAGCGATTACTTACTTTTCAATCCTTATATATGTTTTATTTAATTACTTTTTATTCACAACGCCCTATCACTAGGGTGATGGTTCTGTTCAGGAGAATTTTTTAAAATACGTAGGCACAAAAACTGCCACATTACAAATCTTTTTGACAGGACGAAGTCTGTCGGGTCAGCTAGTTATACAATAAAAACAACCGGCTTTAAAACAATGAAGATTTAAATCTTTGACCCTGAATACTTCAAAGTGTTAATAAAGAAATTGGACAACAGGAATATGTCACTCAATACTTTTATTTCATAAAAAACTTAAGTTCGTCATAAAAGGACTACATCACGCCACACTTTCAAACATAATCGAAACAGTCCTAGCCGAACAAGACCAGGCTGTTGTTAATATATATGATATTAAACATCATGCAACAAAAGAGCCACTGTCAATGTTTTTTACTGACTTGAACTTCAAAGACACTTCAAAAACACAAAGAACTTCCCATGACATAAAAAAATCATTCCATTGAAAATCATCATTGAACCACAATGCCATTAAATGCGAGCCACCATACATAAAAAGAATCATCCCATAATGCGCCAGATATGTGAAATGCGTAGGAGAGCATGCGACCAATGATTGCACGCGCAAAAAAAACGTGACGATAAAGTAACATAAAGCGTTGCAACAAAAACTTTATTCAACACTGAGAGAAAAAGAACCTTACAGCCACCAAGACAACCTATACCATTTAATTCATCTAATGCACCAATAAAATATCCTCATATATCATACGCACACGTAGTAACCAACAGCCAGACCCAACCTAATACATAGACAGCGCCAATCACCACTGAACCTGTAAGCATTATTATAAAAGTAAATTATATTAGCATTATAAGTAAATTAGAGAAAATGATGAGAAAACTTATGGGGCAAATAACTACAATAATGAATTTACTCACCGTCGTCGTTAGCAAGCTAGCCTGATGAATGATAGAAAAGGCTGCAAAGCTTTGATCTATCATCTTATCACTCACAATTTGTTATAACAGTCAATTGAAATATTGCCAACATAACAAAACCACCTTCTTTGCATAATATTAAAACTAACTAGCCATTATTTAGAGAGAAACTAGACAGTTTAATATCCCTAAACTTGCCTTTCAAAACTAAAAGAGATACAGAAATAGCAACAATAAATACATAAAAAATATATATAAGAGGTCGCATGATATGCAACTCCTAATAAAAAATTGCTGAAAAGAGAAAACTGCGAAAAAACTGACAACAAGTTAGCACAGAAGGAAACAAGAGAAAATTCAACAAGGCAATAAAAGAGCGGAAAGAGGACATAAATAATGAAAAAATCTCTAAAATAAGTTAGAATAGTTTTTAGAATAAATTAGAATAGACTTTAGAATAAGTTAGAACAGTCCCTAGAATAGGATTTAGTTTATAAGTTTATATTTAGATATAAGATTGTACAGCAGATCACTTACTGTAGCGATCTATATGTCAGTATAGTTATATTGTATAACGGAAATCATAAAAAAATACCTATTACCCGTAGGCAAATTGTTGAAGTTCTAAGAGATTAATTTAAAAAAAATAGTTAAAAGATTGTGAAGGCAATATAGGATTAGTTTTTAATTATAATTAGATTAATTTTAAATGATTTTATTTATTAGAAGAAGTTTTATTAGAAGTATTAAAAGAGCTTTAAGGGCATGTGAGTGATCTTTGATTTTTTCCAAACCGATACTCTCAATAGATTATTGGATTGGCTTATAACCTATATTATATCGATTTTTACAACTTGTTTGCAATAAGCAACTAATGTTCAGTCTGAGGCAGTGTTTTCAGCAAATAAAAAAGTACTATATTTAAGAACAATTTTTAAGAGGCGATTTTCAACATCATTATTTGAAGCGAACCTTTAAATGGGTTATTTTGATCAGCCTTCAAGTATAATTTATATTTAGTTTCCAATATAATAGGTCAAAAAGCGGATAATTATTGTGTTGAGTAGTAATTATAAATAGTTTTGTTTATTTATAGTTATGATTTATTACTTAAACAACACTAAGTATTATCTACTGTGTTTTGGTTTTCTGGATAAAAGCACTCCATTATTTCAAGAGTTATTTGCAAATCAATATTATTCTTAGATCACAAGATAATGCTGTACATATCAGTACTTAAGCCTATTTGATTCTATGGAATCCAACTAAGGGATACAGCTAGCAAATTTAATATAGTCATCATTCAACGGTTCCAAAACAATGTATTGCGTCTTACAGAAAATAAAGATTTAACTTCATAGCCAATTTTGGAGAAATGTTTCGCGACTCCCATTAACATTACTGTAATCGCCATTTTGTGAAGATTGCGAAGTTATTTGAATGGTTCATTCCATTTCTATGGAACTTTGTTGATTACTTGTTTTCGACGCCACGCTCTGAATGTAGGGTATAAAGAAGAGTTTGTTTAGCATTTTTCTACATTTTCTTAACTAAATGCTAATCAAAATTGGTAAGAATGTATTTTTTGTCGCTTTTAACGATTTGTCATCATTTCGCCACAGTTGTGCTCTTGCGCTTAAAATAGGACACTACACACTTAGTACAGAGAAATATTAACGTTCAGAATGACGGGAAGAATTAAACAGTTGAAGGGTACAATTATTGATAATTATTGAGAGTTATTAAACGATTCATTTGAGCACATTGATATATACATTTTATGTTAATAATCAAGCTCTCGTTAAAATCCCATCAACCGATCACTGTCGCCAACCAGAATGTTCACCCTATTGAGTTTCACTGCATGGGAACAGGTAGGGGAAACAGGAAGGAGACTGAAAAACTTTTTATTTCAATTTTTTTTTAACCATCCTCAAAGTCCCAGCGTCTCTGTAGTGTGGCTTCGCCGCAGCATCTGCCTGATCATTCCCAAGTATCCCAACTTGAGTGGCAAATCACAGTAGCGTCAGCAAATTACCAGTTAGCAAAAGTGGCCGCAGGAGACTTACGGATTTAGAGACTAAAGGGTGACTGTACTTTAAAGAAGCAAACCAGCGAACTGTAGTAGTCTTAAAGGATGAGCCATTCTCCATATGGTTTGGTAGACAAATATTTTAGAGCCTGGTGTATGGTATGGGCATTTTCACATCTGCCGACGCCTATATCGGTTGACCCGTAATCACACGTTAACAAATGGAACCCTTTCACACTCGCCGATATGTCGGTATCGTGTCAGCGTAACGGCATGTCGGCGGGTAGCAATCGGTCCACTCGTGCCAACGGCGATTTTTATTGTGTACAGAGATATTTTTAAGGTTAAAAGAGGAAAGTGTCTAGCTTTAAATATGATATTGTAACACTAATTGAATTAGTAGAATCAAAGTCTTCTATATAGGACAATACTAATGAAAATGATTTTAAAAAATACTGTGCCGTGCCGGTGGCGTGTCTGTGCCGGCAGATGTGAAAACGCCCTAAGGCGTATAATTAAGATCATCACAGATAAATGCACAACCAAGCAATCTACTGAATTTGGAGCCATATTGGAATTTGGAGTAAAAATGTGCCTATTCTTGGAGTAGGAGGAGACTACCTCAAAAAGGCTTACTCTCAAAAAAGAGTGAGCCATAACAAACTATGAATAAAAACTGCATTAAACTTTTTTTACCATTTTAAATAAAGATTGAAATTTCTTGAAAGGAAAACGGTGTCTCATTTTTTTTGCGCCCTATACATTTGATTATACAACACATCTTAAAATGAAAATGCATTATATAATTTCTCCAAAACTGGATTTTGCTTCGTTTGTTTACTCCCTATTCAATTTCTCTAATTTTCCCCATGGAATTTCTCGGCTTCTTTTATAGATACTTCCCTCCGTCTATATTCCAAGAGACAACATTCTCACTCTTTTTCAAGAGCAACACTTTTTGAGGTACTCTCCTCCTACTCCAAGAACAGGCACATTTTTACTGATGGTAGTTGTTGATGTTTACTGATAGACATGGTAACAGAGAAAGGTAGGAAATTTGTTTTCAATAAAATAAAAGAGAGATATTTAGTAGATCCAATTAAAATGAAGGCACTAAGAGATATGTAAAATGAAGTAAATATATGACTTTAATTTTTATGCCATATATTGTTTTTGTTGTGTTATAGGTATTACCATTTATGTTCTTATTGAATTTTATTTAATAAATTTGTTTCAGAAATTCAACTTTTTTAGTCCAATGTCATTGGTCGGCAAAATGTATCGTCACAGGTGACAGGTGACGCAGACGCGCATGGTAAAATCTTTTAATAAAGTCGTGATGAATCTTCAGTGGTAGATTTTTTCATATTTTTTGACATCTAGACAAGACACCCAACCTGTAAGCCAGATCTGTTGTAGTTCTAATTATCAAATGCATTAATTGTCCGACTGCATCTCTGGTTGGAAACTTCTACGTTGCATTATCTTTATTCTCTGGTTCTAAAGTTCTTCTCAATACATTCAATATTGGTGTAAATATCGCTTTCAGCTCATTTTCTTCTATTTCCAGGTACCTGCTTAGTCTTGTTTTTGCTTTTTCTACTTCTTTCTATTTTTATTCAACATAATTTTCGTGTTTGATTCCACCCTCGTACATTTCAGGAAATCTTTTTGTGGTGACAAAACTTTCCACTGTTAATTAGTAGTCACTCAAAAATCTGGTCTCTTTTCTTAAATATATTCATCAAGATCTTTTCTGAACATATTTCATAATTTACTGAGCTGTCTTTAATAAGGTCTCACAATATTGCGATTCAACTTGAATAATACAGAATGCAGGTCTCTTTTCAAATATTATATTTCTTGGCAAAATGACGCTTTGGCTCTATTGAACTGGGGGCTGGTAACTCTTGTGTAATCTCTTTTGTATATAAGCTAGACCTAACCTCTTCATTGTCAAACTACTGTAACAAATCAGATTTGCCCTCCACAGCGGATTATACGTCAGCTTGGATGTTCAGGTAGTAACGCTTTAATAATCATTATCTGCAATAATCACAAGTAATCTTAGTTGTCTTTTTTGACAAATGAATCTGTTTGATGAGTGTGTGAAGCAAAAATTTCTCGTCCGGTGCTCGTGCACGAATCCGTGACGTAAAATTTTTCAAGGGTCCTAAAATTTAATATAAAATGAGACGAAATGCTAAAAACATATTTATCATAATAATCACCAAGAACTAATTTACTACTATAAACTACTTGCTATAAACTAAATTTATAAAACAAAGATTAACGTACTATAAAATTAATATATTATAATATAAGATAGATATATATTATAAGATTCTCATCTCTCTCTTAATAAACATATCCCTCTTAATATTTACGTGTTATTAATAAGCTATATGTGTTATTATAAGCGACACGGATGGGCGTCTCGAGCGTGGGCTGATAAACTTCGACGGCATGGATCCAAATGAGTCATGAGCATTCAAATTGTTAATTCCACAAACCGGTCAATTTTACTATATGTGTCATTACATCCCTTTACTTCCAACCAAACGCAAAGACGTCAGTGCATCAAAATCTGTTACTGCACTCATGATCATGGACTTTCCTGTACAAATCTGATTACACTATTAGCGATTATTATCTGATCATCCTCTCTTCAGCGTCAACCGCCAATGCGTAGAACTTTTTCAACTTGCGGTCGATTGTAATCTAACAAGTCTCTAATTTCATGCTTTCACATTGCACATTCTGTTGCACTGTTTAGAGGACTAACGAAGAATATTTAGAAGTTTAACTAAATCCATTTTAACTATTGAATATCAAAAACAAAAATTTCCGATTTCTTTCTGGACGCCAAACTAGACCTAGTATAGCTTGATGTTTTTCTATTGACTATTTGAATGATTGACACTTATTTTGTATTATATTTATTATTATATTTAGTTTTGTACAATCTTAAACTATTAAAACCAAAACGAATATACTATAAACAAACAGAAATTACGCATTATTTTATCTTTTAACGCTTGACACTTGACTAAATACTTACTTAATGCAATACAAATACCTACAATGAAACAACTATTCTTGTGTTAAGGAAAAAGTCCCTAAAAATCAGTGACATTTAATGTTTGTTCCTACCATAATATTTATTAGAATCCAAGAAGAAATATATTTCAACAATAAGAACTAAGGATAATGAAAAAACTGTTTTACTTAATAACAAACTACAATAAACAATCTTCTCTGCGTTTTAGTTATCCGAATAAAAGCAATATATTAATCATAAGAATTGATATTCTGAATATATAATGGTATAATGGATTAGAAAACAAGACTTTTTTCCAAAATTATTTGAGATCTCGAATCTGTCGAGATCTGACAAAAACAAAATTTTTAAGAGCGGGAAATCCCGTTTATATACGTAAACCCAAGTCTTATCTACAGTGATTAAACGAGGCACAAAATATTTTAATACATTTTCACAATCGCGTTCGATTGGTGTTTTTGTTTTTTTATTATTAGCAAATATGGAACCAGTTGTGTCACTATTGCGTCGAAATTTTAGTCCTACGCGGTATAAAACACGTTCCGAACTTCAGACCTGAATCATTTTTCATTTCGCACACGCCAGTACATTTCCTTATCGTATTTTAAAATATAACAAATGGGATACTGTTTATATCATATCTTATCATGCAATAAAATTATTGTTAACAAGAAAACAAACAAAACCTATTTGTTTTTTAGATACAACAGGACCCACTGTTTAACGTAGGCTAGGTCTTAACCAGCCTGGTTTTTGGCATGCCTGGGATGGTTATTCCTGGTCAGATAACACACACATTGTCGTTTAGACTCTTGCCCTATGGACTCAAAAATGTATGTTTTGGCAGAATTGGATTATTCTTCGGTTTGATGTTTTAATGGAACCCCATAGACCCAATAGGCTTTATGGGAATATCTTCCAACTAACTAGTACAGTTCTCTGATTTTCAGTGCCCTTTCCCGAGACATTAGTGGATTTATGTAAAGGTTTACAAAATGTGTAATGTAAAGTTATCAATTTTGTTTTTAACCTTCGTTAGAAACTATCGGATATTATGAAAAGCGATCATTTTTCTTTCTTTCTCAACACACTTTCCTATTATCTGCTAAATGTCAGTAAATTTTACTGTCTTCAGGTTAACATTTCTTATAGTATTATTTCTGGTCTGAATTTTAACATTGCTTGACTAATTCCATGAAATGAAATCACTTTGAATGGAGCATTAATATTTATATAATGTAAGATATTTATTATTCAAGGCCACATCTTCAGGCTTACAGTATATATCTTGTTCATTATCTGGCCTGTCACAATAGTTTCAATTTTCTTAGAGTCGATTGTTTTCAATATTAGACGCCTGATGAGGTTTTATATTTCTTTCAACTAAATTCCGCAAATGTATGGCTGATCAACCTTGGGATACCCTGAAGTGCAAGCTTCTGTCCAAATTCTAGTAAAATATATTAACCCGGAGCTACTTCAATCCGACTTCATATGTCATCAGATGACCTCATACCCTGAAATGCTATGCGTCAAAGTCAATTCGTGGATTATATTTATATATACACGTATACGTATTTATACGTTACACGTATTTTTAAAGAATGGATGTTTCTTATTTGTAATGGTTTATGGCTAGAAGTATAAATACAGCTTCAACTGCGATACTTTTGCTCGAACTCCACTTAACTATGCCAAGGTATACTTTGAATAACTGCAGAATGATTACTATTAATATCAATGTGGCTTTTTTTCTCCATAACCTGCTTTTTTCTCGTAAGTAAGTTGATTCTAATTAATTGAATTAATTTTAAAAATAATCTCTACGGATCCTATTAACAACATAATCCATTTATGTTCTATGTATGGTTTAAGAACAAAAGCTGTTATTTTACTTTAAAACTATTTTATTTTACAGAAAGAAGTGCAAACTTGTAGTTAGAGTCAGTGTCGGTTGGGTATGCCGAAAAAATTATAAAATTATAAAATATTCCCTTTGTTTTGGCACTGAATCGTAAAGTCCGCGCGCTTGGCTCTGATGATCGGATCTACCCTTCGAGGGTATTCTCGCCATATATGTTTCCTATTTTCAACGCAGCATTCGAATCATAAAACATTCAGAGTATAGAAGGGAATCTCACAAGCTTTAGTCGCGAGAAAGTTTCGCTTTTTCCATACCAGAAAGCGCAATAGTGTCAATATGAGTACAGGGAAATTTAAAATATAGTAAAAATAATATTAGTAGAAGTACCAAAGACAATAATACAATAAAAGTAAAGCAACATTGCATTTAAATATGTCTAACCCTTTAAGTAAATATTTAGAAAATACATGAAAAAAATACTATACACAGTCTATCCAAAGTTATTTTGTACATACGTCATCTAAATTTCAGACGTCAAAACGTCGCAATGTTGCCGTATCAACTCTGAGTTTTAGTTCAGTATGAGTTTCATATACAACAAAATCTAATCTAAACAAAATAATTCAACAAAAATACTGTTATCAAATATAATTTATTTTAACATTATAGTACATCTAATGAATAAATTATCGAAGGACTTAAAATTACAGTTAAGTCCACAGTTGTAATAGTTTATAGGTTAGGGTTGTATTTTATTATATTTACATTTAACTCTTTTCCATACCACCTATGAGTTAGAGTTCTAGGCGCATTTATAGTTGTATCCCCTGAAGGCCTAATCCACCTAAGTAACAATTGTATATCCAAGTAATATATTTTACTTTCATTAGAGAGCATATTTACCTTTTGCTCCTAGTTATTGTGTCCTTCGGTACAGTGTTTCCTTGTAAATACATTTTGATATCAATATATTTCTCCTTCGTTTGTTCTGTTAATACATGTATGCATCTTGCTTGGTAAAGCTAGATTTAATCACTGCTTTCTCCTTAATGCATTTGCCATATCTTCAAGAGAGTTACTATTCAGTCTCTCCTGATACATTTTAACTAAATGCTCATGTATATTCTGAACAATTGCACGCGTATCTGTGCACATAAATATTTTACACTTTACAATAATATTTCCTACTTTACTTATTTCCACTCTCATCACCTCATCTTAGAAATTGGCAGCATGGAATCATATTCAAAACGTTTCATTCAAGTGAATAACTAAGCTGTTAATTTCCAATCTATCTAACATTTGTTCACAATCCCATTATTTGCCAATTTCTTCTTCAATGTGTCTAATCACGTTCATCCAAACCGATGTTATAAGTCATCCAGCATGAAGTACAATATATCTGAAATGAATTATTAATAAATGTTATGACTACACACAAAGTTCGTACAAACCCAATCAATTGTTTTTCCAACGTTTACCTTTTCCATCAACTGTAATTGTCATAACACTATTTTTATCATCATCGTGCCATGAATGACCATTGCATATTATATAATTTACAAATTGCGACAAACAATACATTAAATATCTCAATATCTTGATGACGTATGTACAAAATAACTTTAGATAGACTATAACTTTACAATTTTGATATATCAGAAAGATTAAAATAATTCATTGCAATAGTCACATACTTTTAAAGGAAAATTTATAGAATTTTTTATTTTTAATGACAGTATATTAACTTTTAACACATAATATAAAACATTTGAATATTATTATTATCATAGATATGACTAAGCTAAATACACAATACAGTACAATATACATTGTATTGAAGACTGTCTATTTTAAAAACTTTTCTTTGAGATATATTTACTACAAGTACGTCATCCATATAAGCTGAATTATATTTAGACGTTGCAATAAAAATGTTCATTCTCGCCTTTTGCGGATTTGTTAAC
Source organism: Rhynchophorus ferrugineus (assembly GCF_030347505.1). NCBI lineage: Eukaryota > Metazoa > Arthropoda > Insecta > Coleoptera > Curculionidae > Rhynchophorus > Rhynchophorus ferrugineus. Next base: position 51,243,854 of record NW_027472581.1, on the reverse strand, counting down.
ATTTCTCAGCCACGTGCCAACATTTCAGACACACCTCAACAATCTGTTCCACCCACCCTATCTGCCCATCATGTGAATACTCGTTGCATAAAAATTCCTGTACTAAACCTCCAAAATGTCCCAACTGTATTCTCAGTCACTCTCAGAGATATAAAGGTTGTGAGAAATACAAGTCGAAAATAGCACTTCAGAGAACAACAACATCTGAGCGTTGAAAATTTAATTTACTAAAACCAAAAACCACATAGCTGAAACCATAGTTATTTAATATTCCATAGAAACCCCCTAAAGGTTAGAGAATAAATCCACAGATTTAGTACCAAAACGTTCTCATATCTCACCCTAGCGAAAAAATATACCACATCCCTTGCCGATCGGTGGCCCTGTCAGCTCTCTCTCCTATTCAAGTACCCCTTCCTTAAAATTACCTCTTACTTCTTTTCCTCCTTCCTCCGTCTCCTTCTCCTGAAACATAACCCCTACTTTCTCTCCCATAACACCAAATCGACTCCCTAGTCCTGTTAAACCTCCCCCAATTAAAGCCCCACCCTTTAAAAGTCGCAAGACTTCACGTAAATACAAGCCTCGTAACTCGGCGTCGAAATCATCCCTCTCTGAATCCTAGAAAATGACTCTATAATCTTCCTCTCATTCAACCATACTATTCAATAGAACCTGTCTGGTTCAGGATTAGGAGAGGTAAATTAGAAACAATGTTAAATATGTTTATAGAATTCTCATATGTATTTCCCAAAATACCGTTTTTATAACATTTGCCTTTTTATAGCTTTATAACGGTATTTTGGGTCTCTCTGGCAGAACATTTTATTGCCATTGCCTGCCCTCTAGTTTACTTGGGAAAGGAGAAACCCGTATAAGTGGACTATTGGCTCCAAGAAAAGGTGATTGTGGGATACCGTATAGTTTCAGAGTGGGTGTGACATACACACCACCTTAAATAGGGCGAACCAAGAGGTCCGCCCAGTCATTTACGTCATTATTATTTTTCACATTATAGTCACAACTAGTTATTAGTCAAATTTATAAAACAATATCGATCCGTATTATCGGAGATAGTATTGTAACTGTAAACATAAGTTTAATATAAGTAATTAAAAAACAGTTTACTTTTATTTAAAGAAAGATACCCAGGAACTATCTAATTGATGTCAGTTTTGTGAATCTTTGTTGTTTTGCTCTAGGAAACTTTTCCCCTACATTCATCATTTCCTTCCATCATTCAGAGGATATTCTTATACGATAGACTTACAGATTCTTATAAGACAGAACAGAAACTTCTCACGTATCTGGTGATGTATCAATTATAGTCCTTGAATCTCTGGGTTTCCAGTGCCTCTCATTAGATACGAAACTTAAGAATGTTGCTATACGCACCCACCTACATTACTCCATCACAATCTGCAGTATATATATCCTTCCCTCCACTGATATCTCCCTCGTTGAACTTTCTAACCTCATTACCTGTTTTTTTTTCTTCCCGATAGTAAAAAGAAAAACTACAAACTTAAAAGACTTTATTTAAACCAAACTTATTAATTACGAGGATAAACGGTATATACGATTAATAGAGACAATTTTCACAATCTCAAAGAGGCACCAATCGCGCGCTGGTTTAACCAAGTATACAAATTTTCTGTGTTGGCTGTGCATATAGACTCTGAAGGCTGCGCGTGTTCTTGCATGTGAATGCAACACATTTTATCCCGATCGCCCCCTCCCTCGTAGCGGTAATTTCTACATTACCTATTTCTACAGGACCTTCCCCTATCATATTAGGAAGAGACTTTAATGATCATCTTTCGGGATCTAGTGCTTCACATAGGAAGGGACTAATCCCTCAATATCGCCCAAGCCGATTGGCCATTATATCGATATTCGTTCACCCCACCTATCCCGGACTCAACTCAAACCCCTTAAGCTACCATCGCATTTCCCTTACCGGCCATTTGTATACGGTGTTCGGGCGTATGATTCTCAACCACCTATCTTGATTTTGTCCGATTTTCAGTGTCGCTTTGGCTCTGGTCATTCCACAGTTAATGACTTGGCGTGCTTAGAGAATGATATAAGAAGTTCTTACTCCGACAGAAAACACCTGCTGGCACTATCATTGAAGTTATAAAATGAATTTGATAGAGTTAATAGGTCTTAGATAATAAACAAACTAGAATGCTTCAGACTTATAAGTAATATGCTGGACTTTGTCAAACATTTTTGTGTGACAGATCATTTCGAGTCTGTTCGGGAGATTTTCTCTTTTCCACCTATCCGCTCTCGAATGGAATCCCTCAGGGTTCAGTTCTAAGTCCTACTTTATTTGTAACTGCCCTTGATTCAATAACTAAATTCCTCGACTTAATACTCACCTACCGAATTTTTGCTGACGACATACTTATCTTTCTCCTCCAAGGCTCCTTCAAGGACGATTAAATCGTCTTTCTTCCTGGTCCTCCTCCAGAGGATTCCTTATCTCTCCTTCAAAGTCCTCTATAATCCACTTCTGTCGGAGGCGTAACTGTACCCGAGTCCATTCCATCTCTCTTAATAATACTCCAACCCCAACAGTTAATCGTATAAGATTCCTGGGAGTCATTTTCAACTGCCTGCTGTCCTAGAAACATCACATCAACAAACTTAAAACTCGCTGTTCCAGAGACTGCAAATGCTGCGTTAGCTATTTAACCGGCTCACAGGGGCATACCAGAAAACCATACTTAAAATATATTCCTCTATAATCCTTCCTAAGCTAAACTATGGCTCCCTCCTGTTCGCAACAGCTGCTGCTCCTTATCACCTCAAATCCCTAGATGCTATTCAAAATACTGCACTTAGAATATCATTGGATGCCTTCCGATATATATATATATATATATATATATATATATATATATATATATATATATATATATATATATATATATATATATATATATATATATATAGCTCGCTATATAATGAGTTTATTGAATATTTCGTAAAATATAAGAAATTTAAACAAATGGACTGCTGGGGTCCAAAATCGTGTATACTTGTGTTATTAAAATACTTAATTTTTGAATATATTACGTAAAAATCTTGTACCAATTGAATTTTGTAGGATTTAAGTTTAGTTTAGTTTAGCTAAATGCAGTGCAAAGGTTTAGAGCTCATACGTCCGAATTGAAAGGTTTGGTTTGGTTTGGTTGAATCTGATGAGAAACAAACTGACTAACACTCTCCACGTTTTCTACCTTAATCATCTTGATTTTAACTTTCTAAGTATTATACCGGAGATACCAATTGTTTTGGCCCATTTTCATATTTGGCACATAATTTAAATGCAGAAAATCACGAATAAAATTCAATCATCTTTATAAAACGCCCTCAACAATCGTTTCTTCCCCGAATATACCTCCCTAGGGACTTAATTCTCGAGAACCTTGATTAATATATCTCTCCATATACCTCCACGGATTCGTTATTCACGCACTAAGTTAAACAAATATAATACTTCTTTTAAGACACCTTATATGTCTCATTTACTAACAGATACCTATAACTACCTACTATATACAAATATAACAGCATGTGTCTCGGCTATTCTTATAGAAAAGTCAAGTTCGGTAAAAAGTAACGCAACAACATTATTGCCAAATATACTTAATCCGAATCTGGAGCTCAACATTACACATTAAAAATTATAATAACAGAATAATTAAAACTATATGGTATAAATATTAGAAAACAAATCAAATCACCAATAATAATAAGAATATATGAAAAAAATAACATTTTAACATAATGTATTAATGAATAATGTTGATATTTATGAATATAATTAATATAATCTTGCTTTTAAGAGTAATATAAACTTAACCAAATATTTTCTGCATGCAAAAGGAAATAAAATTAATGGAAAAGATCACTTCTAAATAAGCTACAACAAGCACATAACGTAGTATTTTGTCTGTCTTTTCTCACTAATTACCAATACTATTTCACGACTCATTGGTCAGTATGGAATTTTTAGTCACTTTAACTTTCAACATGCCTCGATTAAGGGTTGTAAACCTGCAAATCAGTAATAGTATTTTTCAGCAGATTCAGGCAATAATTATCATATAAACTTACGACAATCCCCGCTGTCTAATATGACTTTCGACAGCTAAGCGAAGAATCGATTTTCGAAGATCGAATCGATTTGTAACTATGTTTTCCTCTTCCAGTGATTATTTGGAGATATTCCTAGGTTTTCGTCACGCTGCGGCGCAAAAGATTTATATTTGTACCAAGGAATACATCCAAAGATGGTAAAGCTTCCTTAACGTAAAGAAAATGCAGATCCAGTGTATTGAAATCCTGAACCCTATTGGAGTGTTCGTCGAGAAAGGCCGTCACCGCTTTAGAGTTGGTCTGCTTAAAGACCTTAGTTTGTCGGGAGGCTAATCCAGAGCAGAATTGTGCTACGTCTTTCATACCCTTCTGGTAATATATCTGCATTTTTTTTATATAGGTCAGCCTTTCTTTCAGATATTTATTTTCCTCTTGTCTGTAATTTTGGCCCGACAAATTCTAAACGAAAATCACACTAATTTTATTTTTATACACCCAAAAATAAAACATTTACTTACTACTGTGTCTCTGCAATTATAATAATCTTCCTTTATCTGGTAATACGCGTATTCGCTTAAAGGCGAATCTTTGATATTCCGAATGTTGTGTACTTCGGTGTTGTTGATAAGTATTGCGATATCATTCGATTCGTATATATTTATAATTATTGTTGTGTGTCTTAAATAATTTATCCCCCATCGCTTTTGCGCCTAACACGTCAGGATTGAGTTGAAACAGGAACTTGAACTTGTATTTGAAAGTCCTGTGGATGTACCAGACTAGGATCATCGAATTTCTATTCTAGGTGTTTAACAAAGAACTTGCCTAAAGTCAAATCAACCGATTTTATCCATTGATTCTGTTAGATCGTTGTCTGGGCAATCGTTGTTGTCGATTTCGACGAATTCAAGTTATTCGCCGCTTAAATCGAGCTGTTTGTGTAATTCGGTTGATAATGAGCTCTCGTTGTTACAACGAACTTTTATATGTCTAATTTTAGTTGTTATCAAGTCTAGAATGTTTAAATTTTAATATCTTATAAGCTGTAATTATGATTTACTATTGTAACAAATATAACAGTCAGCACTTATCTGTTTTTGTACGATATGCCGTTTTAATGGTACCATCCAAGCCACCACCAATCAGGCCTTGCCACTTGGCGTACCAATTCTCACCCCCACTATAGTGGCAAATTCCATGTTCCATTCCATCCAAACAATTCCATTTATATGAGGAAAATCATCATTATTGTCGCGACCTCCAACCGGCCTGTATTACTTTTAATTACCGTTTGGAATGAAATTATTTTCCGTTCGACGAATCTCTGCGCCTATCAACAAAATACTGCCCACTTTCTGATAAATAGTCTTTTTGGCCCAGTCACACCAGTATGCAAACTATATAAAACCGGACATCTTTTGGAATGATATTTAGGTTGCCGATTGACAGGTTTAAAACGATAGACCGTGGTTCAGAGCTCATATCAATATCTGATCCAGATAAATCGTAGTTGCTAAAATGAAGACTCCAAAAGATAAATTCTCATAACATTTCTCGTGTAAGCGTGATTCTACAGTAGCATAATTAAATCAGAAAAAGAATTGAATAAATTAATTCAGATTGTAATCAATCGATTTCTTAACGCTCCAAAGCGTAGGACGCTACAGTTGGCTGGCAAGGTTATGGCGTCTGTATTTTAGGATGCGCATGAAATAATTTTCATTGACTACCTTGAAAAAGGAAGGACCATCAACAGCAACTATTACATAGCCTTATCGGACCGTTTGAAGGACGAAATCGCCGAAAAACGGCCGCATTTGAAGAAAAAGGAAGTGCTGCTTCACCAAGACAATACACCGTGTCAAAAATCTATGAATCGGGGTTTAAATTGCTTCCTCATCCACCGTATTCGCCAGATTTGGCCCCCAGTGACTACTTTCTGTTCTCAGATCTCAAAAGAATGCTAGATGGGAAGAAATGTTCGTCGAATTAAGAGGTGATCGCCGAAACTGAAGCCTATTTTGAAGCAAAGGATAAATCGTACTACAAAAATGGTATCGAAAATTTGGAGGGTCAGTATAATCAGTGAATCACCCTTGAAGAGAATTATAAACTAATAAAAACTAATTTTGCCAAAAAAATATATTTTACTATGGTAGGCCGGGGACTTTTCAATTGACCTGTTAAGATGAAGGAAAATAATTTGGAGCCTGTTCTCATGTATTCGGGTTGCGCAGAAGTAGCAAAGTGAAACTGCGAAGTATGTTGTGAAGGTAAGCAAAGTCGATTACCGTTCACACACAAAGGCAGACGTGCTGTAAGCTTACTGGAAGTGCTTGGCGCAATGGAAGTGTACATACAGATGTATGTGGTCCCATAGAAACCAGGCCCAGTAGTGAATCAAAGTATTTTCTTACATTTGAAGATGACTACAGCAGAAGGGTGTTTGTCTATTTTTTTGAAAAGTACAGATGCAGTTTGTGAATGTTTTAAAACTTTTAAGAATCTGGTTGAAAATCAAAAATATAAGAAAATTAAAGTCCTGAGATCAGATAATGGTGGCGAATTCTGCAGCAATCAATTTAAGTATCTTTTGAAGGCCAAGGGAATTTTACATCAATTAACTAACCCATATACACCGGATGGACCGGTTAACAAAATGCTATGTCAGAAAGACTTAATAATTCATGAGAGAGTAAAAAGCAAAAAACTGTTGCATTATCCAAAGAAGCAATTTGTTCAATGAGATGTTCGGTAACTTAAGTTGTACAACTCTTTTCAACGACAGTCAGAGTGTACAGAAATTATCGGTAAATCCTATTCATCAAATATTCGAGCATTTTTGTCATCCAAGACCGATTTTGTTTCCGCCCCCTCTCTTAACATGTTTAGTAAAGTTAGTCTGCACTGAAATTTCAACCCCTCACAGCCTCGAGCAACCGTCGATGCGTGAACACTTTCAGACCTTCGCGCTACCTATTTACCCTATCCGCGTCGAGCACAGTTCAGTTCTCCGAGTGGAAAAATATTCGAAACAAAAGAACCCAAAAACCCAGTAAAAACACCGGTGAATGATAGCGATAGTAGAAGTCTGGCGGAAGTAGCCGGCGATAATCATAATCAAGTCAATTGGAAACAAATGAACGAGGATTCATGCAAGGAGGGCGCACGGCTCCAGGAACAAGTAGCCCATCTCTCCTCACAAATAGAAGTACTGACAAAAACAATCCAGGTCATAGGCAATAACTATCCAACAAACAGGAACCAACAAAAACCAGCACACAAAACCGGAATATACAATATCAACTTGAAAGCAATCAGCGATTAAGAAAACACAACGAGAAACGAAACAACAGACAACGAAACCAGATCCGAAGACGGGTTTCAAATACCCAATAGCCGGAAGGAAAAGAGGATCACGCTAATGAGCCACCAAGAGAAGAAACCAAAGTTAACCAGGCCGACTGTGACAGATGATTTCACCATCAATCCATCAAGAAAAAACCAAACCCTGTCAAGACCATGGCTAACTCTCACACCTAGCACTAGCGAAGCAGCCAAATCGGCCAACTTCAAGACACCAAAACAGCCAGTTCCCAAAATATCAGCTGAAGCGACGGAGAGCACCGCAACCGTCACACGTAAGCGTAATTTTCCCGATCAAAAGTCGATACCACCACAGAAACACCTATTTCCAATTCAAACGCGACCACTTCGCCTTACAATTCGTCACAACCGCCCTCACCGCCGCAATGAAAATAAAAAATACCGCCGGTAGTATTACGCGACCAGCGATATTTTTCCGAGTTAAGACGAATAACAAGCCAACACGGCATTCAAATCGGCATCACCTAGACAAAAAAGCAGGGTGTCTTCTTTTATCCCCCATCAGAAAGGGATGACTAATGACCGTGCGTTGACTAAAATTTTAGACTAGCGAAAATATCAATATCATTTGTTCTGCCCCCCGAAGGAAAGATGCCTCCGGACAATCTTCAGGGATCTGGCAGTCTTTGTAGCGACAGATGAATTTAAATTTGAGCTCGAAGCTCTTGGGTTTCACCCCAAATTTATCCAACGTTGGCAAACCAAATCAGGCAACCCAATTCCTATGCTTAATGTGGTGGTTCTGAGAGAGCTTAACGCAATGCAGCTCAGGAAAACCAACCCAATGTTTTGACTGTCAAACTTTCGGCCACTCCCTAAACCACTGTCACGCAAACCCCAGATGTCTGAAGTGCGCAACTGCCGCAATTGCGGTGAACCACATACAGCCAACTTTTCTGGCTGTAGCTGCAGACCGGCAAACAAAACACCAAAAACAAGGTCGTCAAAACCCAGCATCATCTACCGAGCCCGCTCTACACAAGACGTCAGCCTGGGGAAACGGGGGAGGTAGGCGACTCGTTAATAACCTGGCTAACTCCGGGCAGGCAGTCCAACAAGCAAAAACTTGGATTCCTCAATCGCAGCTTGAGGAATTAAAACAATCAGTTCTTTCAAGCGCTTTCCGCGCAAATTGCAGCAATGTTCATGCCTGTGAATGGACACTAGGCTACTCAGATCCCTAAATATCATGTCCTGAAATGCACAATCAGTAAGCAACCAGAACGAGGAACTTGCTGGTGTACTGATCATTCACAACATCGACATACATCTGCTCCGGGAAACATTCCTCAAACCATTCACCCGTTTTTCGATACCGAATTATAAAATATACAGAAACGATTGAACCACTGGCAACGGTGGTAGAACCGCAATGCTAATTAAAAAGAGAATCGGTCAATTCTTATTGCCGTCACCACATATGAACAGTTTTGAATCAACCTCTATCTCAATTGTTCTATCAGACAGGCCAGTTAAAATCACTTCTATGTATCGGAAATCCACGGATTATGACCCCTCCGAATTCAGGACCGTGTTCGACGGAGACGCAGCCAAAATTATTGGCGGCAGAACCGCCACACTACCACAACCTGCACTCACTTCCATCAACAATTGATTTCTTCATAATCCAAAACACACAAAACCTCGTTAACGTACGAGTTCTCGATGAAATGGACTCCGTTCACTGCCCGATTACTCTGATGGTGGGAGACTCCCAGATGATCGAAACCCCGTACGGAAGAGAAACCCAAAAAACCGACTGGAAACTATTTCATGAGATCCTACTGAAAACAGGTCTAATACCCAAAATTAACAACCGCGAACAAATCGAGGAAGCAATTACCAAGAATACAAATGACATTCAAAAAGCTCACATACAGGTAACCGTCACAATCCCACCTCCGCAAAGCAATTACAATACAGCATTGCCGCCAAATATCAGGGAATTAATTCACCACAAGACTCCACAGAAGAGCTCGTGCAACCTTAGACCCCGACGATAAAAAGGAGGCCAACGAGGCATCCAGCCAAGTCCGTGAGACAGTCAAAGTCTGGAGAGAGAAGAAGTGAGACCAACTTCTCTACAATCAAAGACTTGATGCGCCCGCAGACATCTGAAGAATCTCGAAAAGTCTAGCGGGGAAAGTAAAAAAAAACATTCCCAAGTCCGAATGTCTACCTTTTAAAAACGGAAGTGGAGCCACTTGAAACAAAAAGTCATCAGAGAGTCCAACAATCTAGGGTCTCCAAACTATCTCCAAAATCATTTAGTATCACCAAAGGTGTTACAAAAAATCATTAGCAATCTTAAATCCAAAAAGGCACCTGGATATGATGAAATTTCAGTATTCTAACTCAACTTCAAACTAGTCCCACGCAAGCAGCTCTCAAAATTAACCAACATCATAAATTCCATCATGCGGCTGCAACACTTCACTTCAAAAAGGAGCAGATTCTTCGCCTTCTTTAGACTACAGGCCCATCAGCCTGCTTAGTTCAATGTCCAAGATTACTAAAAGAGCGATCCTGTTTGCACTCAACCGGTTCACTGAACAGAACCATATCATACCAGACGAACAACACGGGTTCAGAGCCAAACATTCATGTGCACATCAGACCACTAGATTGGCCGTAAAAATTCACTTCGCCATGAAGAAAATTCACAAGCTCTATGCCGTCTTTTTAGATCTAACAAAAACGTTTGACAAAGTTTGGCACGACGGCCTAATACACAAAGCCATGGAAGCAGGTTTACCCGACGACCTGATAATTTTACTGCGTTCCTTTTTGTCGGATAGGTCATTTCAAGTAAAGATCGATAATACACTCTGCAGTCCTAAATCAGTCAAAGCAGGAGTCCAAGGTTCCCCATTAGCCCCAGCTTTATTCAACCTCTTCATGTCAGACACACCAATGAAGAAAGATGTTGATACCGCCCAATATGTCACAGCTTTCTTCACCAGTTCTCGTTCTGTAGATGCCGCTCAGAGAAAACTTCAAATTCAATTAAATGCCACAGTCCAACGGTTAAATTTCTGGACGTTGCAAATGAACCCCCAAAAAACAGAGGCCATAATCTTTCACAATCAGAGAGGCATCCACGCCTACCAGATGAAAGTGGAAAAAGTCTCAACATCGTGGCGACAAAAAGCCACATATCTCGGCCTCATCTTTGACCGTAGATTCCTATGGTCAACACAGATAAATAAAGAAATCTCCAAAGGCTACGGTGTCGCCACAGTTCTTAACCCTCTCATCTGCAGAAAAATCATCAACATCAGATCCCTGTCAGAGGCGTTCCCAATAAGGTAAACTCGAAGACTATCGAAACCTTCTCAGCTGGTAAATCAGGTTTAAAAAAAAAAGAAATTTCAACCCAGTCGTTTTATTTCATCAGAAAAAAAGTAATTTATAAGAGTACAATACTGGATTTAATCATAATTCTTGATTGATGTTGACATATCAAAGTTTAAAAGCGTTGCTAAACAAAAGCGCGGCCAACCAAGATAAAGTGATGTTTTTATGTTATTTAATAACAAATATTCTACCCAATAATTCAATAAAAATAATAAAATTTAAAAGTTTAAAAGAAGGTAAAGATTTTACTTAATTCATCATTGTACTTATTTGCTCCATAAGTTTACCCATAATTTTCTCTAATTTACTAATAGTACTTATAGGTTCAGTGGTGATTGGCCTTGTTTGCGTGTTAGATTGGGTCTGACTGTTGGTTACTGCGTGTGCGTATGATATATGAGGATGTTGTATTGGTGCATTTGAGTGGTTTCAGTTATTGGCAGTTGAACGTTATTTGGAATAGCGGGAGATTCATTTGATAAATCGACATAAAGGTGTTGTGGATTAGCCATTATGTATTGAAATTAACCGTACATATCACTTAATAGTTATTAAATGTTTATTTTATTTTTTTTAAGCGCGTCATATTTTACTCGCTCGATTTACCGTTCCGGAAATAAAAAAAATTCGCTTATAAAAAATAAATTTTAAATTTCGCGTTCAATAGTTCACGTTTTAAATCACGTTTTCACCCTACAATGGTTGAGACTAGGTTTTCAATTTTTATGACCGTCACTTTTATAACACCAATAATAACTCAGATTTTTTTTTACAATAGAGCGTTCTCAAAGGTACGTCTGCACTGGTTTGAACAGAACTTAAGAAGCGTTTATTATTTATTAACGTTTAATGACTAACGTTTATTATTTATTACAGTTCAACATTATTTACTTTAAAAACCATTTCTGCACTAGAGCAGAATCCTCTGAAAAATAATTAAAAAATAAAAAATAATTAGTTTTATAATATATAAAAATAATTAGTTTTATTTAGTAACTTTCACATCCTGGAAAATAACACTCATATTAAGATTTTGCATTTAAACAGATAATATTTACCTTAAATGCTACAAAAATAACGTCATAACAACAAATTTCCTTACAATTGTACCCAAATAGAGAAAAAAATAAATACAATCTATCACAAAGATGTGACAAAATTTAATATCGAAACAAAGAAAATAAATCTGTAATCTTTTTACCTCCGGCCTTCTAGAGATTCGGACGCACAAAACATGGTTACAGCTGAGTTGTGCTCATTTAGTTCTATATCATAGTTCATCTATATTTCCATGTTTTGTGGTCCTGACAATCATCGATTCTTGTTATGTTCCATGCATATTTTCAATATCATCCTTGTCATTGAAAATTGGTTGCGCAGGTACGTTTTCAATACTATCGCCCGACAATATCGACATCAAGTGCTCACACGCTTAGAATTTGCTTTATTTATTTTAAAATTTATTGTGTAAGTAGCTGTTATATCATTTATTTTGATCTATGCTTTTATTTGTTTAAGATGTGAAAATATTGTTCTATTTTATGCCCTGCCCTTACACCTATTAACTGAGCAAATAAGGATTCTTATTGTCTAAGAGTTTTACTAGTGTAGTACCAGCGGATCATCATATTATATTAATTGTACACATGAAATCGATCTCCTCTAATCGATCAAGATAAAAAATTATTATTAAAAAAAAACATAATACGAGATATTTCACGTCGACTCGAAGATGTCGATTATTTTAATTTACTTAATAGATATGTTTAATCTTTTAATTCAGATAATCATCCTAATAACAACACACTTATTACATTTATCAAATATTAAATTACAGAAAAATACACTTAAACAAATAAAGGCTAGTAGGTAAAAACGAGACTCTTAAATATTTTGTAATTTAAATAACAGGTTAATAATGTGAATATATAACTTATTTTTATGAAAATATACTTATTATGTCCTATAATTTGACAGTTCATAACGCTGCTGTTTTGTTCTGTTAGGACACAAATGATTAGACAAATTAAAATTGATATAAAATCCACCACTTTTGTTACTATATACGTGTTAAAGATATATGATTAATATTTACCTCTTACTACTTGATCAGAGTTTCGGCAGGTTGCAATGGTTTGATCATCTTGGTCTGTCGAATGAAAGGCGAACAAATTCCCCACATACCTCAATAGCAAAATTCATGTTTTAGGTGGAATAGCTCCGAAAAAAATATGGATTGTGATAATCGAAAACGATCTTGAAAATATGAGTCTGACATTTGTCGATCGCTAACTGTGACGGAATTTAGTGAAGAAGTCTTGCTGGACCAACCCCAGCGTATTAGTTGAGAAGTAAACACTCTTACCGTGTTCGAACTATGCAGTGATGATGGTGATGGTAATGATTTGATGATCGTGATGATGTGATGATGGTGATGATGATTACACCTTCGCCACTTTATTTTTGAACACTAACTATATTCATATCTGAATAGACTGATTAGGAAATTTAGGCTAACTAGCCCAACAGAATAACAACCCATTGTCGAAGTTTTTGTCGTCGCTTTGAAGATCAGAATATACAAAACAGGATAATATTGTACAGAAGAAGATTATCGCATTAGACTTCAACCAGATTAGAGTATTCTCTTCCGATGCATGATTTAATCCTGAATAATCTCATTACATTTTAGCCCAAATTATATCGCTAGCCATTCTCGAAGCAATATACATTTATTCTTCACTAAATATCTTAAAATAATAATAAAAAAAACCCTTTAGCTGAGGTGCTGAAAACATATATTCTTTAAAGTAATCAATGTAATAGAGTGTTACTAATCGTTGCCGACTAACCTACAATTTGTTATTTTATAATAACAATAACCACAAAATTAAGTTTATATGTTATATCATCATTACGGCTCTGGCTACCGTGGCCATGTGTTTATATTTGTTTTAAAACAATCTGAATGTTAAAAAAATGAGATGGGTTTGGTCTCTTCACTAATAGATAAAAACTCTCGTGTCGCTTTGTGTCGCTGCTCCAGAAGTCAGCGCTTCTTTACTTTAAATACAACAGCTTTAAAAGTAAATTAAAAGCTTTATTGTGTTCTAATCCCTTTCACATTTTATAACTGGCGTAGTTGGTCGAAGCCTTCCTTGGTGTAGTTAAGTGGACTTCGGGCAAAAATATCGAATCTGAAGCTGTAATATCACAAAAGTCTATTAATCAGTTAGTATGGCGTTTTCGTCTACGCATTTCATTATCATCCTGGCTCACCAACTTGCTCGTCTTTTTCCAAATGTCGCCGCCTAAGCGGCAACATTTACCTGTTTTTTTAACTTCCAGCAGCCTTTTAATTCTTCGAAATGGCTGTTCCGAAATCTCTTATACTGATGACATGGAATGCAAATAGCTTACGCGGAAAGCAAGCGGAATTGGAAGACGTCATGACATTCTATGACGTCGACATCGTTCTCATCCAGGAAACTTACTTGAAACCTTCGCATCGTCTCTCTTTCAAACACTTTTTTGTCTACAGAAACGATAGAACTCCGGGTCGAGGCGATGGAATTGCCATTCTCGTAAGAAAAGGAGTCAAACACGAGCTCCTTCCATCGTTATCAGTAAACAACTTCGAAACAACCTCCATTAAAATCGATATCCAAGAACGTCCCTTCGTGATTACATCCCTGTACAGGAAATCTTCTGCATTCAACTATGCCGAATACCGATCACTCGTCGATGGAAAATTTCCAAAAATAATAGGTAGCGACTTCAACGCCCACCACCCCATCTGGGGGTGTTCCAGAGCGAATCCCGCAGGTAAGTCCATCGTAGATCTAAGTGCAGATCTGGGCTACGGTCTTGCCTTGCCAGATGAGCCCACCCATCACCCTAGTACAGTCTCTCAAGGCGCAGCAAGAATCCTTGATTTCTTTATTCTTCAAGACGTAAATCGCCATTCCGAAGTTCGAGTCCTAGACGAACTAGACTCTGATCATCGTCCGGTCCTTCTCAAACTCGGAAACTGCGCCACCAGTCAAGTCCCACTAACAAGATTCAAGAAAAAAACCGACTGGAAAAACTACTAATCTCTTGAAATTCGATCCAATTCCGAAAATTAACAGACCAGAACAACTCCAGGAAGCCGTACTCAAACTAACTCGCGATATTCAGTCTGCTCACGAATCTGCCACAGTCAAAATTTCATCACAACCCCAGCCGTGGAAAAACAACCTTCTCGCTTCTCTTAAACGTGAAATTCGCATCAAAACGGTTTATGCAGATTAGCTCGATTCACCCTTGATGTTGCAGACAAAAGGGAGGCGAACAGAGCATGCAAGAGGGTAAGGGCGGCCGTCTCGACTTGGCGAGCAATGAAATGGAACTCATTTCTCGCGGACCAAAGGCTGGATGGCCCCCCTTCCTTCTGGCCTGTCTCCAAATGCCTCGTGGGGAAGACGCACAATGTCATCCCCCCCCTGAAGTCAGCGGTTACAGGAAATTTCGCAGTCACTGACCAAGAAAAAGTCGAGCTCCTTGCAGAGACCTACGAAGCTCAAATGAAATGCTTCCCACCTGCACAGAACACTAAAGCTAAAGACATTGACACTGTCATCAGCGAATACAACTCCGTCACAAGACCAGTAACCCCAGCCTTTCTTCTCAACCATTTCGTGCCTCCAAAGTCTATACAGACTATGATCGGCAAACTTCAAACCAAAAAATCTCCAGGTTTCGATGGAATATCGATTACCTAGTTAAAAAAGCTCCCGCATAAGCAGCTCGCAGAACTGGCAAACATCATTAACTCCATCATGAGGCTGCAACACTTCCTGGCGTCTTGGAAACACGCACATATAGCGGTTATACCCAAGAAAGGAGCAAAATCATCTCCATCTGATTACAGGCCTATCAGCCTTCTCAGCGCCATTTCGAAGCTTGCCGAGAGGGCAATACTCTACGCTCTCAACTCTTTCACAAAGGAAAACAACATCATTCCATCAGGCTACCCGTCTGGCCGCATACATCCATCATGCTCTTGACCGACGCAAAAAGCAAAGCTTGGAGCAGTTCTTCTGGACCTAACCAAAGCCATCGACAAGGTCTGGCACGACGGATTGATCGCAAAGTGCGTGCGGTTAGGCCTCCCAGAAGACCTAACCGCTCTCATCAAGTCCTATCTCTCGGACAGATCCTTCCAGGTCAAGATCAGGGTATCACTTTCCAGTCGTAAACAAATCGATGCTGGCGTACCTCAAGGTTCCCCGCTGGCCCCAGCCTTATTTAACCTCTTTATTTCAGATCTGCCGAGAAGCACATTGACGTCGCGTTTTACGCTGACGACACTGCTTTCTTCACGGCCGCTAGGTTCGAAGTTACAATTCATGAACTTCTGCAGCTGGATCATGCGGTCAAGTGGTTCAAATTCTGGAGGTGGCAAATCAACCCCCTGAAAACCCAGACCATCATTTTCCATAAGAAGCGTTACGCACTGCGCATCTCGCAACTTAAGATCGACACCGCAATAATTCCATGGCTGGATAACGTCACGTACCTAGGTCTTTACTTCGACCGGCGGTTCGGTTGGCATTCCCAAATCCAGAAAGCAATCCAAAAAGGTTCGGGGATAGCAAACCTGCTATCTTCTCTGAACTGCCCTTCTAGCAGACTTTCCATCTCCATCAAATGCTTATTTTACAAGATGTTAATTCGGTCCGTACTCCTCTACGGATCTAATGTCTACTTCAAGTTTGTTACACCCAACCAGGTCAAACGGCTTCAAGTTTTCCAAAATAAGCTCCTCAGGAGAATATTAAACACTCCATGGTTTGTCAGAAATAATCAAATTCATAGGGAAACTGACACTCCAGAAATCAAGCACTTCATATCTCAATCATTCCACAAACAACAACTCAGCTCAAGTTCTTCTGAAAACGCGCTTGTTCGCGAGCTGGACGACATGCTGGGAGCTTAGCACCGCGTCACCGCCAAGCTCCCCCCTTTTCCAGGTTGAAACGACCTCATCCGTCGCTACAGTCATAACTTTTGCCCCCATACAACAGTACCCAGTTGTGTGTTAACTCAGGTTCGCGAATCAATAGAATCGCCGGGCCCTCGTGCCCAATAACGGCTGCCCGATCAGCGGATGCCATATCCCCAAATTTAATGCCGTAGCACTAGTGATCCACAGGGGTCAACTGTGAGGCGGTTTCGGTTTAGTGTATTGGTAAACCCAAAGGCAGTCCCACATAACCCGGTCCAACTTGTCACTCCAGGGCAAGTTTCCGCGACCAGGTATGCGTCATGCATTCCACCGCCTGGTTTTTAGGCCAGAACAAAAAAAACTTCATTATCATCGCGCACATTTAATTGTTTGGCGAGTGCATTGGGATGCACTAACAGTCTTTCAGAGTACTTCGCACTAACACTCCGAATCACACTCGTTATGGGTTCTATGGGGATATCACGCTAAATCAGTTTGTTGGACACGTAATATGGGGAATCGACGATGACTCGCAACACTTTATTCTAGAACCTCTGGAGGATATCTATGTTAGATTTGCTAGTAGTACCCTACTATTCAATACCATAGGTCCAAATTGGCTTAAGTATTAACTTATACAGCAAAACATTTTATCTAATCTAATCTATATAATTTAGATTTACGCCCTATCAGCCAATACATTTGGTTTAGTTAAAGCCCAAGCTGTTTGCGCTTTGTAACTATATGTTTTTTCCATATCAAACGTCGGTCGAAATGCATTCCCAAATATTTAAGGTTGTTTGCTTGCGGATGCTCATGATTATTCAATTTTACTGAGGGACATGTTCTTCTACAAAGGGTGAATGTCACATGGGTAGATTTTGTTTAATTTGCTTTAATTCGTCACGTTTTCAACCACAATTCGACTTTGTTAAGATGAAATTGGAGGTTTCTTGTGGTTGGTATTGGATCCTCGTGTGATGATAAAACCGCTGTATCGTCAGCATATGTTGCAACGTGTTCTGATTTTTTGAAGTTTAAGAATCATAATGATTTTAGCCACTTTCCAAGTGCTAGGATAGTAATTAAATCATAGCATGGCATTAAATATGAATGTTATTAATTTGATGCACTTTCCTGAGAGTTTTTTTAAGATTCTTCCAGTTATTAGGTTAAAACCAGGAGCATTTTTAGAATTGATTTCTTTACGTATTGTTTGTTTTACTTGTTTAACAGTAAATTTCTCATGTGGCAGATCCATTTGAAACGGAGTGCTAAGAAAGTCAACTATGTTATTTTCTTCTGTTGCTAATATTTCAGACGGGTACGGATTAAATACTGTCTAATAATTAGAGAAAACTTCCACTTTATCTTTATCATTCCTAGCCCAGATATTGTTTGTTGTCAATTTTAATGGGTGGATTATGTAGTTGAGGTTTTTTAATTTTTTTTGTTAATTTCCAGAGAGAATATTCCGTTGTATCAATTGGCGTTAAGTTTTTTAAATTGTTTTGAATTCCTTGATTTTGTTCCTTATTTATTAGCTTTTTCAGCTCTTTCGTGACCTTGTTAAATTTTCTCTTGTTTTCTTCTGTTCTGATTTGTTGTCAGGTTTTTCGCAGTTTTCTCTTTTCAGCAATTTTTTGTTTAATTATAGATGAAATATAATTAAACAATTGATATGTCGCGCTATTAGGTGTTGCGTATTAGGTATACGTTGATTTTGTTATATATTTTGCTGCTATTTCTGTATCTCTTTCTGTTTTGAGAAGTAAATTTAGAGATATTAAACTGTGTAATTTCTCTCTAAATAATGGCCAGTTGGTTTTGGTGTTATGCAAAGAAGGTGGTTTTGTTTTGTTGAGAATATTTGAGTTCACTGTTATAATAACTGGTGAGTGATCAAATGATAGATCGAAGAATCATGAAGAATAGATCATTTCCTCTAATTTACTAATAGTACTTACAGGTTCAGTGGTGATTGGCGTTGTCTGCGTATCAGGTTGGGTTTAGCGGGGTGATGGGTAGGCTCATCCGGCAGGGCGAGACCAAGCCCTAAGTTTGCGCTCAGTGCTGCGATATCGTTACCTACTCGATTTGCGCGCTCGCAAGCCCACATGGGATGGTAAGCGTTGAAGTCTCCACTAATTATTTTTGAGATTGGGCCGTTGAAGAGCGTTTTGAAGGCAAACGAGTCATGCGTGGAGCATTTCCTGTACAGGGATGTGATCACGATTGGACGATCCTGAGTTTCCACCTGGATAGAGGTGGACTCGATATTTGGTGACGATACAATTGAAGGTTGTGTTTGATTCCCTTTTTGATTAGGATAGCAATTCCGCCACCGCGAGTTGGGACACGGTTATTCCTGAAAACCGTGTAGTTTAGAAGGGAAAAACGATGAGGGTTTTAAGAGAGTATCCTGGATAAGTTATATCGATGCCTGAAGACGAAAGAACGAATTCCAGCTCCACTTTTTTATCGCGTAAACTGTTGGCATTCCACGACATGATTTTTAGCACTTTGGAAGCAGCCATTTCGACGAGTAAACAACTGCTGAAAGCTAGACGGGAAAGGGGTTGCCGCTTAGGCGACATTGGGAAAGAATTGTCGGGATTGAAAGAACTGCAGGATGCTGAGCATCTGCTTCAGTGTGAAGGTAGTTGGAAGACCCGCTGGCAGTGCCTAAGATGCCTGGGAGAAGGTCAACAGCTACAGCCTGTGTAATTAACTGTGTATGGGTCTCCACAATTGCTCCATTTAGGTGGCTCTTTACGTACCTTGGTGCACCAACGAGTTTCATGGTGTCCGGCGCATTTGACACACCGGGGAAGCGCTCTACAACGAGAGCTGGAATGGCCAAACAACTGGCAGTTGCACTGCACAGGCTGGCCGTTGCCTCGCTGGAGTTCGACTTTCAGGATTGACAGGCCTATTTTGGTATGATTAATGATGTTCATATCTTTGTTAGGAACAACGACCAGGATTATGGGAAGGTCTTCGTCTGATTTAAGTTTCCACCTTTGAAGAGATTTTGGGTGGAAACCTCGCGAGATAAAGTGTTCTTTGGCTTCGTCAACCGTTACAATCGTTGCGATGTTGCGGATGATGACTCGTATTGCTATTTCAGAAAGAGGGCAGAAGGAATGAAATTCCGAAAGTAGTTCGAAGTTGGTACAAATAAGCGAGTTTCGTTCTTTCGGTTTAAAGCTGCAGTAATCTCTATGAAATTATCTTTCGCGATTCGAAAGATTTCTGAGTATTTCTTCATGTCTCATGTTGGATTTGGGTTCGCCGAAAGAGTTGGCATAGGTAGTGGGGTTGGGGTTTGTGAAAGAGTTCCCGAAGTGTTTGGAACTGTGGTTGCTTGAAGAGAAGTGTTTGATGAGTTAATAGCCTGGCTACTTACCTGAGTAGGCTGGGTCGTCTTGATGGCCGCTGGTTTGTACGTTGGCTGTACAGCTGTCTTAGTTATCGCCTTGGTAGACGCTGATCTGACGGCATTTCTGGAGGTTGGTGGTTGTAAGTTGGCCTTGGCTCTTTGCTGGATGGGTTGGGTAGACGGCTTGGCAGCCGGCTTGGTTGCAGCTGCCTGCCTAGGCTTATCGACAGCCTTCGATCAGCTGACTTGGTTGTGGCGGGGTGATGGGACCCCTCTTCCTCTTTACCACCACGGTGAATCCATCATCCGGATCTTCATTTTCCAATGGTAGGGATGTGAGTTCATTTAGTGTCTCAGGAGATTAATGTACTGACTGGGCAGGAGTGGGTTTACCAAGGATGTCTTGTAGCAGCATCTGCATTGTGGTGAGCTCGTCTCCTTGCTTGGTTAGCAAAACTTGAAGTTGAGTAACCTCAATTTTGAATAAAATGCATTAAAAAAATAGAATGCAAATGGGAAAATTTTTGCATTCTTTTATAAACGAGGAGGTAATATTAATATACATTTGTCTTGTAATTGTGCTTTATGTGAGTATGGTTTCTGTTATAGGTGAAATACATAGTATTCTAAAAGAGATTTTACTGTGGGTTTTATGAATAGAATAATGGAAGAAAAATTGAAACGCATAGGTATGTCTGTAGCTGTCCAGAGTATACGATAAAGAATACTCTGTGCAAGCATGTGCATTTGGTACGTATGTATGAGCAGAAAATGGGCACTAATTATTTTTCAGATAATGTAGCAAGTGCTCTAGGAGAGCAGTCAGTGATTAAATTACAGGACAAAAAGAAACTAGAAGAATCTTGCAAGAAAAATATATACAGGGAGAAGTGGAAGAACCAATGACAGAAAATGACTTTGACAACAGAGTTTTCCGTATAATTAACACTTTGAAATCAATCGATCAACAATCACAAAGCTAAATACTTAAGAAGAGATAATAGAGGTTATGCTTCAGAGATTTCAACAAAAAAGTGATTTAAAAGGAAATCAAAAGAAGGAAACACAGCAATACTTTCCAGCACCCAAATGTAAAAAGTTAAATATGTTTTACCAAAAGTGCAATGTATTATTTCAATGTTTTTCTTACTTTTAGCAGTAAATATCAGTTAGGAATATTAATGAATACTTGGGAAAGGTGGATTAGGCCTACAGGGAACATCACACAAAAAAATAACACGCCTGAAATTCTACCTCATAGGTGGTGTGGAGAAAAGTTAATATCAATCAATCAATCAAACAATATAATAAAGAAGTATAGAAACGAATAACCTTGCTGACTTTTTTCGTCTTTTATGTTAAGTTTCCTTTAATATATATTCTTCCTTTTTAAATATTTTGTCATTATTTATCTGCTCCGAGAAGTTATATAAACCAAAAAAAAGAATAAATCACAAAGCTTCAAGTGCTATGTTATCAATTTATTCCAACCACTTTCTATTAAATACACCTTGTATTTATACTATGCTGAAAATTCATGATACTTCCTTAGCTTTTTTCTTCTTTTAAAATATCTGTAATATCAGAAAGATATAAGTATAATAACAAATAGACAGAAAACGTATACAAACTTGACCATATTTCATTCTTACCTTTACTATAATCTTCAAATAAGTTCTGTTTCCATATTACTTAACATAAAAATATATCCTTTCTTCCATAACAATCTACAAAATTAGTGTTATAAAATGATAATATTTTATTAATAATTCATACCTTATACACTTAGTTTCGCATTATCTGCTGCTAATTTTGCCCATGAAATAATTATATTACTTTAACAAAATGTAAATACAAAATTAACCTAAAAATGACATCTAACCACAACTGAGAATGTGGTACGGAAGGCGTGGTAGAAAAGGACGCGAGTTGTGAAAACTGTCAAGTTAGATTAGAACAAGTGCGCATGTGCAGTCCTAGCCAATAGAAACTTGTATGTCATGGGTGGCGAGGTGTTTTACTGTCGTCTAACGTAATAGGGGATTCTGGCGTAAAATTTTGCTTTGCCCAACAACCAGAGGGCGCCATAATGGACCATTCAAGTAATTTGATTGGTCAATTCAATCTCCATTATAGACACCTATAAGAAAAATATTTTACTGTAAATACATTTGATTGGCTCATTAGTAATATTTGGCACGTGATGGCCTTGACATCATGTTTAATTGACCAATGAAATTTAAATAAAAAACAATTTTTTTATGAAATAATTTTACTAAATAAAATTAAATTAATTATAAATATATTATTTAAAAATAAATAAATATAAACATAATCTATAAGCATAAATACAAATATATAACGTCAGTTTATCTACAAAATATAAATGTAATATAAAAATAAAAATATCTATAAAATATAAATAATATATACATATATATATATATATATATATATATAACCATAAGCAAAAAACTTTGGTGCATTGTAAATCAAAATTATCTCTTCGGTCTTTTTTTTATATTTGTTTAGTGCCATCAATTTAATAAGATCAATCAAAGTTCTGTCTTTTTGTTTTCTTATGCTGAAAAGCAAACTTTAAGTCTTTCCCTCTTAATATTCTGTTCACCTATTTTACTCAAAAGTATATAGCACACCTTGTTAGTACTTTTAATATTTTATCCGAAAGATCATTATGGAATCTACAATTTAACGGTTTTAAATTTACTTTTTTTAACATTTGACAAAATTTTTGTTATATTATCGACGTGGAAAAATCACTGAATTAAATAATAGACATAGTTCAAAGACCTACTGAGAGTATAATAAAACAATTTTGTTGGAGTCTGGAGCACGAGATATTGTCTTGTCTCTATAAAATCAGTCTCAATTTATTTACGTTTTACGGGTTTAATTTTCAAAATTGTACGTAAACAAAAACCACACTTCATTTATTTTTTCAAAAGTTTTACTAAATAACCTGAGATGTACACCACAGTACAACGTAAAACTTTGTTTGCTCTTATAGGAACACCTGGAACTGAAGTTATAGAGTTAAGTAATTAACAGTAAGAATGAGCAGAAAGGGGGATACTGGCTGAATTAATACAAACTTTATCATTACCTTCTGGAGTTTGTTCAAATGTCGATGACACTTGCTTCGAACACCCTGGTTCTGGACCTGGAACGATGCAAATAGGCACTACAAATATAGTAAGACTATTTAGAAATTAAAGGTAACAATTATGAACAGAAATGTAACTGACTCCTTCAATTTACCTTCTATATCATTTTGATTTTGATCCACTTCCATTAGCACATATTCTGGGCTCGTGGTATTATTTTCACCATCACTAAATTGTTCATAAGTACTTAAAGGAAAGTTTAAATATATCATAAAAATGTCTATCACACACGCGATAACGATCATAATTCTGTTTCATATTTAACCCAACCAGTTTAGCATTTTTAATGTTTTCTACTTATTTCTTAAAGATCGCCGGGTACTTTTTAACGGAAAACGATGGATTTCTTCACTATCTGTGCATCCAGGCACACAACACTGCCTAGAACGAGAATGCATTTCAACTACCGACTTGTATATACTAATAAAATAAAATAATAATTAATATAAATTATAATTATAAAAATCTAACCACACTGTTTTCTATATAGAGCATATTGAAAATGACGTACAAAACAAACAAACCGTAGAACGAAATAAACCAATCAAATCCCGGATCTTAGCATAGCGACTAAAACAAGTAATATGTTAAAGATAGCGACATCTACATGTTGGACGTCGCGAAAATTTCCTATGAAGTTAAATCTCTATTTCTCTATGAACATAATGATGAGCACGAACAGAAAGCAAACGCGACACCATGCGCAACGCCTAGCGCGTTTGTTTCCTCTCGGAAAGTCTCGACCCAAAAAATCATTTGACGTTTTTTATCGCTTGGTTCGGAGGCACGTATTATTTTGTTTATAAACATACTTATTATAAAATGTCATAATAAAATAAAAGGTCTCATGAATCACTCTTCGACAATACGATATTCAATCTTATTTTAACTTTGATGTTTTTGATAATGACCATTTGCAAAATAGAAATTAAAGCTATATATTATTTCAGATTTGATAACAACATTCTTGATAGGAAATTATAAATATCTTAATTTTTCATGTTTTTTATAACGTTATTATATAATTACAAATAAAATTTTTTATAGTAATAATTAAGTGTTATTTTCTCGAAACCAAAACCTATTTATGTCCCGCCAATTTTTCTAAGTTTCGCTCATATTTGTTGGTCCGATTCGCGGCTCCTGGGACAACGTTGTGTTCGTCGTCAAGCACTGAATCAGGCGGCAAATACTGAAACTAAATAAAGTACACGCGTTCTACGGCTTTGAATCAATTTTGAAACCTGTTTGGCACAAATGTTCGCTAAATTCAGTTCTGCTCATGAGCATTTCAATTTTCTCTGTAAATTGGCTCCGAATGTTCAGCTCTGTACCCACCATAAAGAGTCCAATGTCGGAAAAACTGATCAATTCGATGAAAAAGGATATTGAAAGGCAATAAAAATTTTCAGTTGCCAACATATAGTAAGCAAAGAAATTGATAAATAAGAATATTATTAAACGTTTATATAAAAGTCCTGACAACCAGATTTCCCTCAACGTATGATATATAGCATAGTAGCAGATTATGAACACGAAGGTAAATTGCGTTTTTCAATAATTCTAGATAATTTGATTGTATGTGCTGCCGCTGCGAAAGCCAATACAAATTTTCAAGAGGTATTAGAATATGTAAGTTTAAATATTTTCAAATCTACAGTATCCATATCTATAACTGAACAGAAACAATAGGTGCGAAACAACGTTGAGCCTGAGAAAGTAATATCGGCAATTGAAAGATTCCTATTTATCAGCACTTATTTGTACGCAACTTGAAGTAGGCTTTAAAATGGGTAACTGACAACCTTCATGTATTACTTATTTTTAATTATCAAATAAAATGTAAAAGCTTTTATGTTCTAAAAATTATAATTTATATTATTAACCTATTATTATTTATTATTATTAATAATTATTATATTATTATTTTTTGTTTGTTTTCTTTTTGTTCTCAGTTCACTTCTAACTTTCCTAGAGTGAAGATATTTTCTCGATATGCTCCAATCTCAAAAGAAATATTCCCTTAAAAAACATCTGTGTTTCATTACTTTAAGAGTGTTGTAGGAACTAAAGTGAAATACATAACTTGCGATAAAAACCACTGCATTTGTTTTATTCTCTTTATAGTTATTAACCAACAAATTAACTAACAATGATTAACTATACTTCAGTATCTATTCAAACAGAATGCACTACAGGCTTAAACAGAAAATGCTTGAGAACCCTCAAGGAATAAATTGCGCGAAAATAGGTCAGGATCAGCGACTATTGGTTACAGAAAATCAAATAAACATTTTGAAAAATTTAGCAGTAGTAAGCCAAGAAAAAAACAATTATCAAGGCAGGACCAATGACTGTCCATAATGTAGGAGTAATTGAACACCTCTGTGACTTTCTAAAAATATCACAAATAATTATATTATTAAAATAATTAGCTGTTGAACCAATAAAAATTGGTTCCATACTAAGCACTTTAAAAAACACTGATAAATGATTTAGATAAGAGAAGCACGCGAATTTTTTTATCTGAATGTAAGGTATTTACATCAAAATTTAAACATTTCTGCTAAAAAGTGACAACATGCCACATTTTAACACGTGACACAGCACATGGTTAAACCACTTTTTTAAATACTAATACACGCTAACTACTAATAAATAAATACTGTTCTTGTAGAAAATTGAAGTTCAGAAAAAATTAACAGCATTATTGACAATATATTTATTTATATAAAATTTTTATAAAAACATTTTTAAAAACAATATATTTATATTTTTATAACATAATTCATATCTCGAGCTCGACATTACACATAAAAATATGTTAGTAAATTGTACGAGATCACCTTTATTGCAATACCAGATTGATTAAAACTATGTTCTACAACCATTATGAAGCAAATCCAATAATTAATGATATTAAAAGTATATGGAAAAATAAAATTAAAAAGTAAACGTAAAATCAATATTACCTAAATTTTTAATAGCATGTTTTCTGCATTAAAACAGAAATAAAATCAATAGAAAAGAGCACTTTTAAAGAAATTATAACAACCATATAAAGTAGTTGTACTGTTAATTTGTACTTTGTGTGTCTTTTCTGGTTAATTACCAATACTATTTCACAGCTCGTTGGTCAGTTTGGAATTCTTAGTAAGTTTAACTTCCAACATACCTTGATTAAGGGTTGTAAACCTGCAAAATAATAATACTATTTTTCAGCACATTCAGGCAATAATTATCATATAAACTTACGACAATCCCCGCTGTATAATATGATTTTCGACCGCTGGACGAAGAACCGATATTCCCTTGAAACTATGTTTTCCTCTCCCGGTGATTATTTGGAGATACTCCTTGGTTTTTTTCACACTGTGGCGCAAAAGATTTATATTTGTGTCAAGAAATACATCTAAAGCTGGTAAAGCTTCCTTAACGTAAAGAAAATGAAGATCCAGTGTATTGAAATTCTGCAACCTATTGGAGTGTTCGTCAAGAAAGGAGCTCACCGCTTTGGAGTTGGCCTGTTCATAGAGCCTAGTTTGTTGGGAGGCTAAACCAGAATAGAATTGTGCTACGTCTCTCATGCCTTTTTGGTAACACCGCTGTGCTTTTTGATATAGGTCGGCTCTTTTTTTAAGGTACTTGTTTGCTTCTTGTCTGTAATCTCGGGCCGATGTATCTTCGCTAGAATCCTAAACAGAAATCATATCAAGTTTATATTCATAGACCCAAAAATAAGATGTTTGCTTACTACTATATCTTGACAATTGTCATAATCTTCCTTCATCTGGTAATACACGTCTTCGCTTAAAGGCGGATCTTTGATACTCTGAATGTCTCCATCGATGCTGTGGGCTTCGGTGTTGTTTAGAAGTATTTCAACGGTTTCTTTATAACAATTGTTGTGAGCGTATAATAATTCCACCAATACATCCTTATCCACTGAACGAAAAGTTTTAAACAATTTATCCCGTGTCATTTTTGCGGCTAACGTGTCAGGATTGAGTTCCTTCCACTTCTCAATATCTTTACACCACTTATTCTTGCGACGTTCTTCCCTCATAATTTCCGGAATGTCCATTTGCGACGTTTGTGGCATCTTCTCTTCTTCCTGCTGGAACGCCCTTTCTTCATCTTCCTGGAGTTTTCGAGCAAACTCTTCATCTTCTTTCATTAATGTTTGCATGTCATTGTTTTGTATATCCATTTGCTGGTATACAGACTCTACATAGAAAGCGTACAGCTGTCTAGCCAACGAAATAGGAACTTGAACTTGTGTTTGAAAACCCTGTGGATATGTCAGATTAGGATCACCAAATTTCTGTTCTAGTTGTTTAACAAAGAACTCGCCTAAAGTCAAATCAACCGTTTCTAGTTGATCCATTGAGTTAGACGGGCTACCATGATTATCCATTTCAATGAATTCAAAGGGTTCGTCGCTTAAATCAAGCTGTTCCGGTGATTCGGTTGATGGTGAGGTTTCGTTGCTACGGTTAACTTTTATATCTGTAGATTTATCTAAGTTTTCGCCAAATCTGAAATGCTTAATTTTCAATATCTTATCAGAGTAATGATCATCACCTATAGTAATTTTGCTTTCTATACATTTTTTTAATTCCAGCGATTCAGCATTCACATATTTGCGTTTATTTTTTGTCGATCTTGGGCTATCTCTATCCGCGTTTGACGAATCACTGTCACTATCAATACAAATACTGCCCATTTTTTGGTCAATAGATTCCGTTGGCCTAAAATCTTCTTCATTCGCAATGGATACATTGAGAGCTTCCCCCTTCTCTGCCAACAGAAACTCAATAGTCCAGTCAATGTCACGATTGCATTTATTGTACCAGTGTTCGATGCTTCTCAGCGGTATATTAGGAAATACTGTGATCAGTTGCTCTAATTGCGCTTGGTAATCACTAATGAAATCTTCCGTCATGCAACTCTTGTCTAGCATTAGCTTCCTCCTCACCCCTGGTTGTTTTGAAGCGATATTCCTGTTGATATCTCGATTACAAGTAACAAGAACTTTTAAATCGTCCATGCTGCAATTTTGTCTAATTCTCTTCAAACTAGTGAAATATTTATCTTCTGTATTAGTGCTAGCATCCTTCATTTCTATGTCATCATCATCTATAGTGACTACAGGTAATAATTCCATTTTATCTAAATGGTTTTCCTTCACTGGAGTCACAATATCCCATGAATTAAGGGCATCCTCATCAATACCCCATATTTTAATGTTTTCAAACAAGTCAGTGCTTTTTGATGCCTTAGACAGAACTGGCTGTAACACATTTCCAATGCAATCCTCTTGATGCATTAAAAGATTATCAACACTGTTGAAAAGCTTGTTTTCATCTTCTTTATTTTTAGAAGCCGACATGTTTTTCGCAGGTTCATTAAAATCCATCAAATTAATTGGTTCACTCATTGATTTTGATTTGATTGCACCAACTGAATTAACATTAACCTGTGAACCTCCTCTATTTGTCAATGGTGGATACGAGCGCATCTGCGGTGGTTTTTGTAGCTTATATTTGCAATCATAAGCTGTAAGAAGCTTTATTGGTGTCACATTTTTATCATATCTTTCAATCATATTTCTAATAGTAGCTTTAGGGACGTTATGTTTGTTTCGTTTAGCCAGCTCCTTTTCATTAAAACACCAGTGAGTATCTGGTTCCAAAATATCTAGGAAATACCCAAAATCAGTGGCCATCATTGCATATGGCTTCATTTCCCACATTTGGACATTTGTGTTATCAATTATTATTGGACTATATCCCTTAGACATCGCACTAAAAGCCCGCTGATGATTCCATCCATGAGCATCTCCAATTAGCATGGAATTGTAATTATATACTCCATTCTTCATAAAATAATCGTCAGTAGATAAAAGATGATTTCGGAGGGTCTGTTCATTGTCACCAATGGTATTGTTTAGAATATAATGACCCAAAGTTGATTTTCCTGAACCTGGTAGGCCTCGGAGCAGTACCAAGACTTTATCACCCCTATTTATTTTTTGTATGACATTATCTATCTCTGTCCTTTTTTTGGATTTTTTTTCTGGTGAATGAGCAAACCTCGTTGCTGTTAAATTGTACATCTGGCTCATTTCGTATGATTATTGAATCACTGAAAATACATTAATATACTTTTATATTCATACTATCAAATTTAGTATTTAAATTAAAATGTATATGTAATTGGGTAACAAAACTAACATATGAATTAATTGTCAGAATTAAGATTTTTTTCAGATATGCTCTTCTTATACTTTTAAATATTCTATTTATATTATATTTATCAATATATAATTGATATAATTGTCAAGATACAGTAACTCCTTAAAATATTAATGAAAATGCAAGTATTTTAAAAAGTCTTAATTATACTCACAAGAGAATAAAGTTTCTATTATTTAAAAACATGTTAATAATAATGTAACAATATGGTAAATGTAAGTAAGCAACAGACACATACCACTAAAGTTACAAGACTCTGCTATCTTCTGACCACATCTATATTTAAGCAATTATGGGAAAAGTAATTAAAATTATTAATAACTTCTTCCGATTGTAGTTGAATTTCACAGGTGAACATGTTTTAACAGTACTTTATTAATTCTCGTCTATTAGATTACCTTGACAAAATCTAGATATTTAGTTCTTTCCGACCTAGAATCTTTTGTTTGTTAAAATAACCGTTTTTCTGAGCACCACTATAAATTTATAATTCACTCTGTAATGCAATAAGTATAATACTTACTGATAAAAAGTATCACTCAAATAAATAGGTGATTCTGTGATATTTCATTAAGTTTTTATCTGGTAATAATTTGCTATAAACAAAATATTTTTAATGCGCAACGATATGTGTTCTTGACATGTCCATTATCGACTGGAACCTTTTTTAAATTATCGATATCGAATAATTTATGAATTTCGATAGAATAAGAAATTTTTACTCTCGATAGGATATCAATTAATCACGCAAATGAGAAACGAAAATAAAAAAATTTTCTATATCAATTTCTTCAGATTATATAAATATTTTAGAATTTTTAATTTGTATCGGCTCTTTAATACTGGCAACATGTAGGTAACATTGCTTGTCAAATATTCAAGGTTAGAAATGCAAATCTAGCAAAAGTCTTCTGGGGAAAAGTTTAATATATAAATTTTTTAAAAAATAGAAACGGACAGCATATTTCAATAAATTTTGATATCGCCCTATTATTGTAATTTATTTTTAGCAAAAAGGTGTTTTTTAAATGCACTGGAGACTAAGTATAGGTGAGCAATTTTTTAAGTATATACACATGATAAAATTGTGTTTTTAATTAAAAAAGTGACTGTTTTTTAGTTTTTACTATATATTCACCTATTACACATAAATAAAAATTAGTTGTTTCTTAAATACCGTAAAAACGATAATTACTAAATATTATATATTGCTTTGCCTATGTTATTAATAAAAACCTTTTGTTTAAATGATTATGATTGGCTTAATCATTGAATGTAGTTATATAATGTTAGTTATTTAAATTTTATCTAATTCAAAATATAAAAAAACTGAAATATTTGTAATGTGTTACTATCATGTTATGTTATGATCATATGATGTATATAGAAATTTTTATTAAATATCTATCGAAATCTATATGTACAAGTGAATCCATGTTGTAAATGTTGAATGATTTTTCTCCAGATCAACCTCGGCCTCTACATTAATAAGACACAGTATTGAAATGCCTCGTAGTAAACGCAGGGCACCCACAACAGAAATGAGCACAAATGATGATGAAAGATATACTTCCAAACGACAACGTAATACAACTAGGTAAAAACAAACTTTTATTGTCTTATTCATGTGTGTGTAGTTCTGCAAAATATAGTATATATATATATATATATATATATATATATATATATATATATATATATATATATATATATATATATATATATATATATATATATACATATATATACATATATATATATACATATATATACATATATACATACATACATACATACATACATACATACATACATACATACATACATACATACATACATACATACATACGTCCTGGTAAATACACATATATCAAACAAATTTTAATGTCAACCTGACATAATTCTAATTATTTATAAATTTAATATATTTCAATGTATAAATAAGTACAAGGTGATTAATTAAAAACCTTTGAGGTTATATTGGATGAGATATGGATCTCTGTTAAGAGCATTACTGTGTTTTTGTCACAGCATGCTTAACATAAAAAAGCCTCACAATATGTTTTGAAAATTCAAATATGATTATTATTTAAAATGCATTTCAAGAATAAAATAATCATATTAAATATACTTGCTGCATTTTGTTTAAATATTCAATTTAATAGAAGATATTATGGTGAGCATTTTATGTGTGATGATCATTGTATCGAGATTGAACGGTTATTTTAAAATATACGAGCCCATTAATACTGAATGAACACATTTGAAACCAAAGTTAAAAATATTGCAGCAGAAAACACCGTATTTTATTTTTACTTCACATAAGGTCTGTCTGGATCAGTGACGGATATACGCTATCGCTCGGAAATAGCCTGCCTTTATAACCTATCTTTTATATGGATGAACTAACGTAAAATAAAGGATTATGTACCCTATATCAATTATTTTGTCTTTATTTCAGTTCGCGTAGGAGCTCCAGAGCAGAAGAAAGTTCATTCAGTCAAAAAAGGTGTTTGTCGTGGTTCAGAGAATATACTAGTCCAGATGAACCAGATTCATTGGGTCCTGAAGGAATGGAAAAATTCTGTGAGGATATAGGCGTTGAACCTGAGAATGTTGTTATGTTAGTATTAGCGTATAAAATGCAAGCGAGACAGATGGGTTTTTTCACCAAGGACGAATGGCTCAAAGGTTTGAGTGAGATGCAGTGCGATTCCATTCAAAAACTGCAATATCGGTTAGATTACTTACGCTGTCTCTTGAATGATCAAAATACATTTAAAGCAATTTATCGATACGCGTATGATTTTGCCAGGGTATGTTAAAATATAATTGATGTATAAAAATTAATTATTTATGTTATCTAGGATAAAGATCAGAGGAGTATGGATATGGAAACGGCAAAAGCAATGCTTCAACTACTTCTTGGGAAGCATTGGCCTCTATACACACAGTTTAGTCAGTTCCTTGATCAATCAAAGTACAAAGTTATCAATAAGGATCAGTGGTGTAATATATTGGAATTTTCCCGTACTATTTATAATGATCTTTCCAATTATGATGTAGATGGAGCTTGTAAGTAACATGTTGATAAATTGAAGTATTATATCTTATTTGTATAATTGTATTATTCTAGGGCCAGTAATGTTGGATGAATTTGTTGAGTGGTTGAAAGCAGCGCGAGCCAAAACCGATATCAGTTGAGGTTTAACTGGGAAACTTATACAAATTTGTCTGCAAATTTTATACTGATAATAATCTGTGTTAACAAACAAATGAAAAAAATACCTTACAATAATTCCAGTGAAGATGTTTGCTTTATTTATGCTGTGACCATTTTTTTGCTTTCCCCACTTTACTGTAGTTATTGTAAGGTAAAGAAACCCATGATACATATATTTAATTTAAAAAAGTAAACAAAAACAAATTGAATATAAAAATTGTCTCAATATAAAATTGAACTGATCTGTAGGAAATATAGAAACTGAAAACATTTTAGGTAACAATAAATTTAAAATTGTACGTCTTTGGCATTA
The DNA here is from genome assembly GCF_030347505.1 of Rhynchophorus ferrugineus. Taxonomy (NCBI): domain Eukaryota; kingdom Metazoa; phylum Arthropoda; class Insecta; order Coleoptera; family Curculionidae; genus Rhynchophorus; species Rhynchophorus ferrugineus. The sequence continues at coordinate 51,210,648 of NW_027472581.1, read as the reverse complement.
TATATATAATTACCATAGAAAGTTAAAATAAATTAATTTCACATATCTTGATCTATGTTTAACTTATCCTAATTTTCCTTTTAATTGTTGGGAGACCTTTTTAATCAGGTATAATGAATAATTACATATTTCTCTAACTCTCGATACCTTTTACTAGCACAGCTGAATAATTAATTTTAGTTATCGTTTACGGATCGATGGCTTCATATAAATTATATGAAGTATATATATGTATAGTATATGTATATATATATATATATATATATATATATATATATATATATATATATATATATATATATGTACGGTTATAACGACTTCAGATCAGATCAAATAAAGATAAAAAAATGACAAATGCTCTGAAACAAAAATCACATTATAAGGTCATCTACGAACGAGTTGTATTTATACTATCCAAAGGTTTTCGGATTATTGATAGGCTATTTGCTCTTGTTCGATGAAAGAATTGTTTCATATATTAGCTAAAACTAGAATTAAAACAGAAAAAAGTATGCCTACATTACCAACTAAACTTAAAATCTCTGAATGTCCAACAACTGTGGATAATATAATTGCAGCTGATTGATCGCATTTCAAGAATTCAATTCGACTTGCTAGTTAAAAAGTTCAAAAATATGATAGTAGTTTTTAAGAGAAAATCAACAAATACTTTTTTAAGAATATTTAAGAAATAAAGAATATTTTTACAAATATGTTACAATAGCAGCTATAAATGCTCATATAATGTACCAACACTTCATTTTCAAATTCCAAGGTGTCTTTTTTTGGCATTTGTTTATAGAAATGAGATTTAGACATTAACAAACGCTTAGAATATAATAAAAAGTTCTATTTGAATTACAAATAAATATTATCTAGCTTGGCAACAATTATGATTTCTTTCTTTAGTTTAATTATAAAGTTAAATTTACCTTCCCAAATAGTAATTAACCAAAAACAAACATAAAATGTTACTTACAGTTTTTATATCTTTTCTCAAACTAAACTCGAAAAGTTATTCTTCATTTACTGATTAATGGGTTCTTTTGTTCAGTTTATTCTAAAATTGGAAATCATTAGCTGAAGCTTTTTTGTACAAACTTCTATTAGTAAAACTTTTTGCAGCACGATAGTTTCTCTCGATGATATTTCCACACTGTCGAGAATGGTCTATTTTATAAACTACCTACATCGGCAGTGAATGAGTTTACATTTTCCACGAAGGTCGGTCTGGGATCTGTTGATGTTTTTCTACTACCTGAGGATTTTCAATTTTTATATTTCCTAATTGCCTTTCTAATTATTTATAATCAGAATTCAGCTTCAAGTTTATTTTTTTGGAATTTTACCTGACGCAGGGTAAGAAAATATTTTATACATAACTAATCGGGGAGACCTCTCCATAAATCGACATATTTGACTGTGTACCATGTCTGAGCTTACCGCACTAAAACTACTCTCCAGATCCTTTGATCACTGGTTAAAAATCGGGTTGAAGATGACACCCGTAACCGGAGTTTCTTCAGATAGCTCCGACCGACCACAGATAGACTCGCCCGATATATTAATAATTTTTCTTTTGAGCCTAAAGGTTTCAATAAATTCTATGGTCAACCTCAATTTGAAACAATTAGGTTTTATGACGGTTATCCCAGGCTCCCTCTCAATTCATTTTTCATTTTTATGACCCCAATTAACTCCATCACAATTTTTTTTCTTCCATTTACATTTGGCTTTCCCAACTGGGAATACACAATAATTAGCTAATAAATAAAATTATATTAATATAATATAATAATAAATTTATTCAAACTAATAAATTCTAAATATGCGTAATTTACCACTACTCGTTTACACTCCGAATCCGCATGGCCCAGTTTGGTTGGCGCAGTGATCAATGCGACTGCACCATCATCCTACTGTTGCGATAGTGGCGGATTCGAATCCTGGTATTTTGAGTCAGGCCATACCGGCAATGTCTAAGTGACGCCGAATCTCATTCGTTGTCTTTCGTGCGTATGCACCAAGCATTTTCCTCCCAGTAGGCAAATAAAAAAGAACTCGTAACCGAGTAATCTTTAAGAGCTAACCATAGTTAGAATCATGGAAGTGGTAATATCGGTAATAATTGATTTGAAAATTAGCAGAAAATGCATTGTTACTCAAGCAAAAAGTCGACAAACCAATTTCTTTGGAAGTGCTTTAATATTCCATCCTATTTGTTTACCACAAATTGTCTATTCTGATTATTGTTCATTATTCCTATCAATATTACACTGTTTAGCATATCCACATACTTGCATGAAAATACCCAAAAAAAGTTAATTCTTAGGTTCCTAACTTTTTTACTGATATGGAATCCATACACTCTTAAGAAAATAAATCGAATAGGATAATGAATAAAAAAATATTTTCAACAATGAAAAATGATTTTCAAAACAATGAATTCCTCAAAATTTTCCCATAAAGATTATATTTATTTCTTAATTTAATTTATTAATCTCTTTGAAAATCTACCCTTTCTAAATAATTCCCATTATCAAAGAAATATAAAGTAAGCTTGTTTTTTGTTCTTATAAGTAAATGCCTTCTGTGGATTGAACATTTATCAATATCCAACCTTGGAATGATCTTAATTGTACCCCTTGATAATATACCAGATAACACGGCAAGTCAGGTATTGTTGACTTTTATCATGATTTTTTAACTTTCATTGTTAATCTATTATATAAATAAGATTTATTTATAGTTAATTATCTTATATCAGAAATATCATTATATGATATTATAAGAAAAATATAAATTAAATTGTTAATCTGGCTAAAAACAATTATTGTCCATCAAGATACCCCATTTCATTGTTTAACAAGTTTTATTAAACTTAAATTATCAATAATTAGGACAAACATAACATTTCTTCTTTGTAATTTCCATGGTAAATGAAGCAACAAATGCTTGAAGAAAATTATTTTTTCAAATAGAAAATTAGATAATTTTACAATGTGAACTAGAAACATTTAAAATAAATTAATACAATATAGTATAGTATAGTACACAGTATGTCAAAGAATAATAAATAATACTTAAAGATTTCTTTAAGTACATATTTTGAATTTACTTCCAAATTAAATCTATTTACAATATCTATCAGCTTTCATTTTACTTCTTCTATCTAACAGTGCCTCATGAAAACTTCCTTCCTCCTTTGCTTTTTTTAACTGTTTTGGATCCTCACTACACAAGCGTAATCTTTTATCTTGAAATTTTTGGAATTTTTTCCTATAAATAAATAACAATTTTTTTTTGTCATATCACAGTTATTGTATCTTACACATAATTAATTTCAATTTGTTTCAAACTACCCTGTTCCTCATGTGGTACATCTTTCAAGGGATTCACTTCTTTAAATGTATGACATCTTATAGTTAACATGTTTTCGGAACTAGCCTTTTTTGACTTAGCTACCACAGAATCTTCATCATCTATCGACATGAAACAATCATTCCAACCTAATAATGCCATTTTACCATCTTGAAATACTGGCTCCCATTGTTCCATTGGACCAATAGCATCAGAGCGCCCAGTTACTATACCATTTTTGTCTATTTTCAAATATTTATTATATCCTGATTTAAATGCAACTTTCCTCTCACTAATAAAAACACCAGTTAATATTTCTTCTGGAGATGGGCCATCACCTTCATCATGAGGAGCCCCTAAGGTAAATAATCCTAAAACATTCATTTATTTTTATAATTAAGTTTTAATGGATTTTATAGATTACCATTATCTAAAGCTTTAACATAGGTATGCTGGCTAAACTCTATCGCTACTGGTCCAGTCACATCTTCGGTTTTAGTTATTTTCCACCAATTTCCGTGTTTGATGGTATCAACATCAATTCGGGGAGTCTCATCTTCATTGCTCTTGTGCTTGTGTTTTCTCTTTTTACCTCTAAATATTTAATTAGAATATAATATATTATAAATACCCCATAACTTACTTTGATTTTTCGCCCTTTAATTTTAATTTCCCTGGACGTACTTTATCGTATTCCGACATATCTTAACCGCATTAACAAAAAAAATTGTTAAAATGAACGTCACTCTAAACCAAAATATTTTAAAACATTACTGTCAAAATATTAGAGTTGCCAATATAATTTTTAAATAAAACCAAACTAAATAAATATATAAATATAGACTAGCAATTAAGAATTGTTAGTACAAATAGTTTGCTCCTTAACACTATATTGCATATATCATTTTTTAATATAAACTGATATCCTTTAAATAGGGAGTTTTATCTGTTCTTATTAGGTTGGTTATTGGCTTTGTAATAAAAAGAAGTGTTTTAGGTTAAGTTAAATCTGTTCTTTTTAAAGGATAGGACTTCAAAAAATGAGTTCCCTGATAAAATTAGTTAGGGTAACAGCACCTTGGTTGAAGAAAAATCCTTCTTCTTTAATATCAGTACGACACCGTAAGTCAGTAAAATAATGGTAAAAACATTTATATTACATAATTGTTTTGTATTTGAAGACTGGAATAAAGATTTCAAACCTCTACCCTATCCTAAAACTTTTGAAGAAAAAGCTGCATCAGCTGAGAGGTATGGCATACCTTTAGCAGAATATGAACCATATCCTGATGATGGCAGCGGTTGTGGAGACTACCCTAAATTACCGCTGGAAGCTGTAGAGCACAGGGACCCTTATTATCCATGGGATAATCCAGAATTGAAGAAAAACTATAATGAAGTGGTCAGTATTGTGAAATCAAATACCTTTCCTAAATATTACATATGAATATTTGTAGTTGCATGATGAATATGATTTTATTAGAGAGGATCGTTATAATGTGAATTATAAACTTCATCTACCCTTGAGCATTTTAGTGCTGCAATATGTTAGTGTAATGGGTGGAGCATATTTCCTTTATTGGATATTTGAATATGTTAAAGCTTTCCATCCAGTGATGCCACCACAGTTACCAAAGGAGAATAAAGTTTACTATACCTTTGAAAAACCATAAATTTTACATCTATTGAATGTTGCTATAATATGAATATAAAATATAATTTAATCGCTTTGAAACTCATTATTTAAATTTGCTGAAATAAAATATTAGTTCCCCCTAAAAATCTGCTCTTAAATTCAATGACGTTGAAAATATAGGACACCCATCTATTTGGAAAATATTTTTATTACAAATAACTTTACATATATACATAATTACATTACTTCAAACTATCATTTAAAAAAAATTAATACTATGTTTGAGGACTAGCTTATTTTCGAGTTCGCCGACAAAGCGAAATGCGCTCATAAGTAAAAAAAGTTTGTTCTTCCTTTAAATTAATTAAAAAAATTTAAAAACAATATAAATTCATGCAAATAATATAATAAAACTTAAAGATACTGACAGCAATCAAACATTATAATTATGTTGTCACTATTTTACATGTATTTAAAGGTACTTTTAAGGGCAAAGACTTGGTACTGATTATGTTATTAACGATCACAGTCGTTTGTCAGCTGTACATTTCGACGAATCGAGCTTTTCGTCTACTTTTGTTTTATTCTTAGCTATAATCCATTGGTCCCAGTGAATTTATTTTGACTAGTATTTAATTGGGTCTGGCTGGATACGGCCGGTCGGGTATCCTTGGTGGTATATTTGGAACTGGGCGGCTGAAAAATCATTAGAAGCAAATGATTGGTAGCATTAACTATATATGACGCTGTATTAAATACAAAAATAACAGCAGAAACAAAAACTCGTTTTTTGGGTCAAAATGTTAGCTTTAGAAAGAAGTTTTAAAAAGCATAGAAGCACATATGTTAGTTGAAAAAATGACAAAGTTACTATACTCAAAAAATGTAATATAGTTTAGTTGGTATTCAAAAGGCATGCAAACAATATTTAGAAAGCAATTAATATGATGAACTTTTACAACAATTTTAGGATTACATGACATTAAACTTTAATTGATAATATTCCTATAAAGAAAAAGATCAATATCTATGACTTACTAATAATCCTGTGTATCACTCCTTTGATTCCATATAATAGACAGGAGCACATTAACAAAACTCAAAAGCAAAACTGAACAAGGCTTGTACTATAACCGTTGTAATTTAAACAAAACAGAGAACTTTCCCCAAGCACAAACAGGTTAGTGGATGAAATAAAAGTAGATCTAATTTGTATAATTATATTTACACTTAACTACAGAAAAATTATAGTGTGTGCAAGATAAATGAAGCACACGAACAAAAAACGTAAACAACGTAGGGATTACAAGCAATCCACCACGTTGTCCATGTGTATGTAATTTTAAAATTCGAATCCTTTTCGGAAATATCTACAATGACCTGTTATAATATAAATTACAACTTTATTTCATTAACAACAATGCAATATTACAATATTTAAGCTTGTCTGATATTAATTTACTTGAACCCTTACAATAAATATTTGCTGTTTAATAAGAAAGTCAAGAAGGTCAAGACTCATATTCATTTTGTAATCAAAAGCAAATTAATAACCCACCACGAAGTTTTCTGAATCATGTTAGTTTATTTATCCAGAATACATAAATTTTGACTCCGGTTTTTACTATAAGAATGTCGGTGAAAGTGACTAAAATTAACAACAATATAATTCAGAAATTGTAAGTATGTTGATATAAACAACATAAAGTTAATAAATACAAAAATGATTAATAACACGGTTCAATAAAACAATGTGGTTACCGAATTAAAGTAACATAGAAGTGCCTTCTGGCGTTGTAATCGCAAAGCAGAACAAGAATACATACCATTCAATCTCCCCTTACTTAAATATTGCATAACAACTTATACTTTTTTACCTTATGAGGTACTCGTAAAACAATGTCAATAATTGACGGTTTCTATGTTTGCTTTAAATCTACCTTTATGTTCACGAAATAGCTAGTGTTGAGTAAATACTATACGTTAGCAGGTTAAGACATACGCAATTCAATGTGCGATTTCAGGTTATTCTAGGCGATGCGAAGTGAGTTAACTATTAGTTCTGAAAGAGTTTTTTTTCATAGTTGCAGGAGCAGTATAATTCAATGATTGGATCTATACTGCTTCTGCTTAACTAGACATCTAATGATTACAGACATTTAGAAAATAACGTACGGAAGAACTACCTGTTGCGAACGTCGCCTGATGATAAACAACAGGATTAATGTCTACTTATATTAATGGTTAATATGTCATGCATCATCAATCAATCAATCAAGTATTGTTATGAAGAAAACGATTATGTTTACGTGATTTTCTTTTTATTGAATGATAAAAAAAACGCTCTGGTTATTTTAGACTTGTAAACACACAAAATACAGTGTACTGAAATTATAATGGTCTTTTGATTGATGATGTCACTCGATTTTTAGTGCTATGGAATGTTGTGTATGGAATATAGTAACTGATTATTTTAAATTTAGACATTATAACGTATATTGTTTGCATTCATATCCACATTCAATGATTTTTTTTTCACCAAAAACGTTTTTCTAAAAGTTGAGCTTGGACAAATTATCCCAAACATAATAGGCGATCGCCTGATCGAGGGGTCCATTTGTCTGCGAGCTCAACAGATTAAAACACGGATATGTGTTAAAATAAATTCAAACACATGAAGTATGATAAAGCAATAAAACCAGAAATGCAAAACGAATACATATTTACTTAAACTTGAAGGCATTCGATAGTTCGTTGACTGCAGCTTGAGTCACAGCCCTGCCCACTGCCATCTGCACCTGTTGGGGTACTTGAACGCCTCCTTGCGATCGGCTGTCAAAGACCAGAGAGTTGTTTTAGTCGCAGAGTACGTAGCATCGGTCCGCTCCGTCTCTTAAGCATTACTACAGATTATAGCGCTAACGCTTAGCTATGTCCTCGTGGCTTCTACTTTTAAACATGAATCAACGACACAAATTGCGACCCGCGTCTGAGCTATAATCTGATCAGTTTTCGTAGGGAGTGTATTAAAACAAATATGATGAAACACTGATAAAAAAAGTCGACAAGAATGTGGATTCAACAATTGCTATACAAGTACTTTACACTTAAACAACTAATACATTATTTTTGTATCGTTATAGTTATGTTAATACTTTTCACAGGACATAAGCTTGGCGTGTAATATGTTATGCACCCTAATATATAAAAAAAAATTATGAGTGTTTAGAAATATATAATAATATCCAAGCGGCATTTTATAAATAAGTTTATTTCAGTTAGTGTTGCTTCTTAACGTCTCCTGAAAATAAAGCCACAGTTTCAATATAACCTGTGGTTAAATAACCAGATGCTCAAAACGATATATACATACATATATATATATATATATATATATATATATATATATATATATATATATATATATATATATATACATATATATATATATATATATATATATACATACATACATACATACATACATATATATATATATATATACATACATACATACATACATATATATATATATATATATATATATATATATATATATATATATATATGGTAAGATAAGATTCTGTTACTAGAAAATGTCCAAAAAGTAAACTTTGTTCCCATAAAAACAATTACCATAAATGATTACTTTGTTTAAAATTCTATTTCTTTTTATAATCTCCATTGTAATTCATATCTACATCTTCACTTTTTGGACAATATTATCGATGGAAATTAATTTCATTTCATTTAAATGATAGAAACTTATTATTAGGTTTAGAAACTTCTGTTTATAAATTATTCAAACAGCCCCTAATTACAAATATCTAATTAAAATATCCCCATATAAGTTTAATGTATAAGTTTATCATATCGCCGTTTAATGCTGTTTTTTTTGTACTTTGTCATTGGTTCTCTTCATAGTTCCGTAAACTGCGACAACACCTGAACAAGAATCGATTTCTTTTAACTCAAATTGAACAATGTGTCATTAAAGAAGAAAACGATTTTCTCTGATAGAGGTAATGTGAACTTCAAGATCGTACAAATTGACTCTGCTTTACTTTTTCTTGTGCAATTTTCAGAAGTCACGGTTCTATATATATCATAGGCTAACAAGCTTTAGTTGACAGGTATTTTTAAAGACAACATACACGCCACTGCAAGCACCTGCGGTGGATACTGAACAAAGTTATATTCCGCACGTGATGTGCCTCAAATAAATAAGAATTTTGTAAATACCTTACACACAGCTTGTTTCATTTCTTTTCAACATTGATGCGCTCACATTGAAAAATCATATATTTTCTTTAGAGTACCATTAACTATATTGTTTAACTAACTTAGCCAATCATTAGCAAAAAATATCAATTGATTTTAATACAGCTACTGATATGTAATTTTAAGATTATCTCAAATAGGTCTACTTCAAATATAACCTTACAATATAGTTAAATAATATTCATAAACCTAATATTAAGCAATTAGAAAATGCGTTTTATATTTTAATTTAATGTTAGTAAGAATACATAAATTGAGCAATACTTACGTTGGAATGAGGGGAGCTGGGAGAGCTTGGCCCTGAGGGCGACCTGGTGGCATGGGTGGTGCCACACCGCCCGGTCTATTTGGAATGGCGGGAGCAGGACGTCCCGAAGCTGGTGGAGGAGGAGGAGCTCGGGAACCCAAAGAACCTATCATGTCAATATATAAATCAGGTGTTCATATAGTTATTTTGCAATTTTTTAGTTACCGCTTGACCCTACAGTGCCTATTTGTGGTGTTGTCTTCCTTGGCCCACCAGGACTAGGTGGTGAAAGGCGTGGATTATCTAATCCGCTTGCTAACCAATCATTTTTAACTGGAGGAGGAACGGGTGTAGATACTGTTGCCATTGATACGTCACCTATAATACGCATGGCTTCTTTACAAGCATGGTACATTCTCATCATTTCCTCGCGTTTCTGGGCTTCCTCGGGCGCTTCTTCCATCATTTGTGACTGAAATACAACAAAAAGAGTTATAAAATATATACCTGACATATTCGTGTCGTTACCTGATCACCGCTGGCATAAATATGGGCTAGTAGCTCTCCATTAATGAATTCTTTGCAGTTATTTATTATTAAATGCATGATTGACTTGGGTACCAAGTCCCTCGTTGTCTTTGTAACTATTCTCATGTAACTATCAACCAAGTTACGAATGGTCTCCACTTGACGTTCCAACTGAGGATCCATGGAGCTAGAAGAACCTTCATTGACACTCTATTGAGATTGAGAGAGGAAAATAATTTGAGAGTAATTCCATTATGTTTTAATGGGAGGTATATGTTACCTCATCTCCATTCACTTGTTCTGTTTGTTTTTCTGGATAAACACCGGCTCGGAGGAATGATGCTTTCCAGGAATCAACCTCATCTAGAGTTTCACAACTTAATTCTAACTGTTTGTAATCCTGAAATTAGTTGAATAATCATTGGTCAATAAGTTAATACCACTTCGCATTTCATTTTTTGGTTTTAAATATAGAGTATTATATTTCACATGCCATAATATAGAAAAAAATGGGTCTCATCTATAAGATACAAAACGCCATTAGTTAAGTAATGTAAAACTGTCTGATTCTAAACTATAGGTCATACAATTGGATGTTTGTTAACAACTTTCAACTATTAGCGATTTTTTTAGTGAAAGTACATAATAATGTTCATTTAAGTAAAACAAGCTGTCAGAAGTGATTTCCAAATTTAGGCACGGCGAATTTACCGTCGATGGCAAATAATGTAAACGAAAATCGAAAATATATCAGATGCAAAATTTAAAGTCCAAATGAACTATTATGCGACATAATTATAGTTTGGAACCGTTACGTTTCATGAAAATCCATAAAGGCCTGCACGAAAATGCTTAAAGGCAGGATATGGTGATCTCACCCTCATCCGCTTGATTTACCTATCGGTGACCAATGACTTAGTCTAGTAACACTTCATTTAATAGAAACAACCAAAACATTTTTATGTTTTCTCTGAACATAAAAGTAAGAAAAAACTTATTTGTATACATTATACACAATTTAATACACATTTCCGTCACTTGAATCATTAATAAAATAATTGATACTATACTTACTTTATATACGTTTCTGCCATCAGGATTAAATAAAGCAAACATATGCCTCCTGGACATGAAACCTTGTTCAATATCTCTCAATTTCAACCCATCCAAAGGCAACATGTACTTTTTCTCGCGTTCTTCTTCATCTTTAAACCAAGAAATATTCTCCGATGTTAAAACAAACCAGTAATCGCGAGAGCCTCCTTTCATAATGCCTAAATTATGGATGCACATGTAACCTTTTCTAATCACCTGGTTGCCCAGAGAACGAGAGCCCTTAGCCGCGGCAGCTTCAGATTGGTTCTGAGCACTACAATGGAATTAAATTATTCGAAATAAATATATACTAGCGATCGTTTACTTAGCAAAACCAATGAAGTCTTCGTGATTTGTGTTCATATAAGCCAATTCACAATCATTCAATAAGCATATCTGCTCCTTACAGTATTGTTCTCTCTGTCTTATCTGAGTGGTGATAATCCTCTCAACTTCTTCACGAAGCCTTGGATAACGATTCATCTAAATAAACAGTTTATTATTTAAGGTTTATAGGAGTGCGAGTGTATGGAACTGAATTTACCCGGTCGGTACATATACGAACTACGTTGGACAGTTCAGTAATAACGAGATCAACACATTTAAGAGATGGCTCCTTCAAACGAGAAATTTGCTTTTTAACTATTGCTTCAAATGCCATATCTGGAGTGAAAAGTCCCACCTAAAAGTTGTTTAATTAACGCACTAAAATCTAAAAGCGTAAATTACATAACTAAGATTAATAATAGTTTAATTTTCTATTTTCAGTACATTAAAAATCTTTGACTATAAGTTTTGTCGTTCTATAAGTAAAACACCATATCGCGATTTATACAGTGGTATCTCAAGAGAAAATTTTTATTTATTGAACTTATCGAGTCAACACAATAATTTGGGGGGCAGGGAAGGTATGTCAATCGGCTCTTGGGAATTCAGCTATGGAGCGGATCGTCCGTTTTGCATATAAGAATTTTGTGGTTTGGCGACTGTAAAGCTCAGAATTATCTGCAATATTAGCGACTTCGGTTAGTTAAATTAAACGCTAAGTATTTCTCATTCGAAAATTGATAAAACGGTTTGGAGGAACTAGTACAATACTGGAAAAATCAAAGCCTGGGCGACAAGTGTCATCAAAAATGGTAGAAAACATCATTACCCCACATTTTGTACAAATATTTAAAATTAGGTCCTACAAAATTCAATTGGTAATTCTTAGGGCGCCTGTCAAAGGATTGATAAGCAAGTCAAATTACTCAACTTTTAAACATTTATCAATAACTTGTTTTTGGATGAGTTCACTTTCATCTTAATAGACAAGTAAATTAGTAGAACTATCGCTACTGCTGTCGGAGTGCAATGAAACTGAAACTAAACCTCAGAAACCCATGATTTAGAAAACCATATGCCATATGGGCTCTGATGTCGACGTAAGGATATATTGACCCTTAAATCAAATGAGCTTAGTGCTATTTGTATATAATTTTGCTTATATTAATAATAAATAGACCTTTGATAGGTTATTTTAACAAAAATCAATCAAACAAAGCAAACTATCTTTTGAAAGACTTACATTATAAATACATTTTATTACTTAATATAACTATTCTGAACAAACTATAAATCAGTTTCGAGGTCTATAAACAATATGCTTTTTATATCTTAAAACATTTAGTGCTAACTCTTTGGTCAACATTTAATCTCTAACATGATTCAATTATAATGATGACACTTTTACACAGAATTTTCTGACGATCGGAGGATGAATTGAAAAATAAAATAAAATCAACCTAATATTGCTATTGAATACAAACCAGATAGAACAACTCATTACTTAAAGATAACAGAAGGGAGATATTTAATGCATTGAATGTTATCACTTTCATAATATATATTTCCTCACTCACCCTGATACCATGTGTATTTCTGATGGCAAATGCGATTTCTCTCCTGAGCTCCTTCTCATCAAATTCCATTTTAACGATCTCAAATGGGAATCTTTCATGGAAGAGTCTGTTAATCTTGGCACCACCTGACAATTCCATGGTGTTGATTTGAGCTGATCCAGAACCTTCGATGGTTCGTTCAAAATCGGTTTGTAGTTGCTGGATCATTCTTCATGAAAAAAAAAAAATTGCAATATTATACAATAAAATGATTTAGAATGCACTTACTGTAACATTGCTTTGGTTTTAATTGCTGGGTCATCAGGCCTAAAATATTTAAATTGGTCAACATCCTTTTCTAGGGTAAGCAGTTGTTTCTGAAGCTTCTCCCTTAGTCCAGGAAGTGTATCTCTGATATGATTAGTTAATTGTTGATTGAGGGTTCTCTGCAAGTATGGAGTGCCTAAGCGGTCAGCAATGTGACGATAAGATGGATGGCTAAAAATATAAAGGTCTAAGACAAGTCATTTAATTTATTAAGTTAATAAAATACCTCAAGAAAAATTTTCTTTCTGCAGATAGGGCTGCATTGATATCCTTCCTGCCTTCAATATCTTTCTGTGATCTATTTACCACGCCGATATAACCTCTACGTAAAGGTAGTAACTTATTCTCTAATATATCTCTAGCGTCAGTGCCTTCATCCATCAAGTCCAATTTGGTAATAACTCCAATGGTACGAATACCTATGATTTCCAAAAATTATTTTTAATGTTTGTTCCGAATATTAAATAAATATATTCAATATTAATTATAAGAAGTTAATTATAATTTTAATTAATAAAGAAAAAAAAAAAGAAAATACACCAAAAAAAGTATTTATGAATTATACCCTGTGGATCAACTTCCTTGGCCAATTTCAAGGCATCCGAATTTGCTAAATCTGTGTTAGCTGGTGTAACAGCCAAAATAAGACAAGAGTCCCTTTTAATGAATTGGAGAATCATGCTTCGTATCTGCTGCTCGATATCAGCGGGCTGATCACCAATCGGTACTTTGGTGAGACCGGGTAAATCAATCAATGTCAAGTTCAACACTGGAAAGATAAGGTAACGTAACAGCCATATTGCTGATTTAATTTATATTTACCGTTGGGTGAGTATACTCTTAAATTGATGGGTATGTTTGAAATACCCTTGTTGCTTCCGGTCACTCTATCAGTTTCTGCCTCAATTTCTCTTCGAATCTCGTCGAAATCAACGAACTTCTTGCCTTTGCAGTGCAAAAATTCTCCATATTCTATAAATAATATAACGAAAGTAAACATAAATAAAAGTAAAAAAAAACAAAAAATAAATGTAATGCCAAAATTATTTTCGATATTATTTAAGAAATATAATTTTATTAAACTTATTTTAAGTACATTGCAATATTAATTATAAATATTAGAGATAAGTGAAATAAATTTAATGATAAGTAGAGCAAATAATAATGATGCATCATAATGTAAAACCGGGTAAATTAATTAATTATTCATACCTACAAAAATAATTATAACTTTATTGATAATGCTTACTTAAAACCTAAAACTATATGCAGTTGGATTAAAAATAAAAATTATCAGTTTTGTAAATGTATATTGATATCTGATATTTTTACGATAATAGAGCATTATTGTAACTACATTTCATGTGATAATTTAAAATTGTAGACTGGAATTGCTATAAAATATAAACAAATAATTCTATAAAAATAGTATGTAATTGAAAATCAACATCAAATTTAAAAGTCAATAATTAATTCATTAGACTAAATAAAATATTATAAATACTAGGTCCTTAATTACGTCCACGAAAATGAAATGGGAATTTAAAAAACGGCTGTTAGAGCTGCAAGAATTACACCATAATTTTCGTCAACCTCAATAAACCTATTCTGAAGTATATTTAAAATTATACCGAGAAATAGTCATTTTTATAACTATAAATTGGTTTTTTCACTTTTATACATTTATTAACATTAATTTTTATATAAGAAGCTAATTTCCATACTTAATATGCTCAATGTCACTATCTATTTAATCTAAATATCTTATATATTATTAAAATACATAAAATTATTATAGGAAGACAGACCATATGATATTGAAGAATAAGTTATCTCTAAAGAACTCTATTTAATTTCAAGCTCTTAAAATAGGACAGTTATATAACTAAAAATATAGTTAATATTTTTTCAATATATGATTTAAGTACCTTTATCATTTATTCAAAAAGTGAAATTGAAATTATATGATTTTTATACATTATATTAATAACTCAAACAAAATATTTAAAATGTCACTAGCGCTTGCCATACCTATAATTAGATTTTTATTTTCAATTATATTTGTCAATACAATAGTGTCCTTTATGTATGTTATAATGGAACATTTAAAAATGCTAAGTTTAAATATTGTCATTCACTTTATCATTATGAGACACATCCTGGATTAAATAAGAAAACAGATTTGAAATTATAAGATTGTTCTGTTTAAACCATTTGAGGACTATATTATATAAGAATAAAAAATTTATAGATAGAATTTCATAGTACGATAATCAAGTGTATTATAATCTGAAGAATTGATGTATTTAGCTCTAAGATAATTGGGTTTAAAAGCACGAATAAAAATTAATATAATTGATATAAAATAAAATAAATACCAGCATTTGCATTGATTAGTTGAAGTATCAAGGGTCGTCTGGTTACAATACCAGATCCTCTAGGAAGGAAGTCTCTGAAACAGATAAATTAGAAGTGTGAATAAACTTATGACCTCTTTAATAACAATCATTAACATTATATTGATAACTTTTATCTTTAAATGTCCAAATAATTTTATTGTTACAATTATTATAAATAGATAAATACATAGATTTGCATGAAAACAGATCTTGAATCAATAAAACTATTGTTTATAATAAAATAGATGATCAGTATAGTGCTCATGTAGTAGTATATTCTTCATCATTTCTCTTGTAGATTGAATGAGATTTTATAAAAGATCATTAAAAATTTTTCTGTCAATAATCATTCAATAATGTATGAAATCAGGTCAGATAGTTCAGGAATAAAAGAACACTTGCAGTAAATGCATAGGGCAAATAAATCGAACTTGTTCAAAATCTTTTGTAATATGTAGGGTCAGTACTTACTTTCCGACAAAATTCTCCAAAACCGAACTTTTTCCTGCAGATTGTCCGCCCACTACAGCGATTTGTGGTAAGTCTAATGTCATATGCACCCCTAATTGGGTGAAAGCATCCTGCAGCTTATTAACAATAGGGATGAGCTGCTCCATGCCCGTGTTTCCTGCCATTTTTAGGCCGGAATTTTAAGACTTTCTCGTCGACCAGCAACTCTACACTTAACAGTACACAACGAACATGGCTGAACAACAATTGAATCTGACGGCGCATGAGTCATAGCCCATTTCAATAGTTTCGGGAAAAATAGACATGCTCAGATTAAAAATGATTTCAAGGAGCATTTATAATACTATTATATCTAAATTAATTAATTATTACTATTTAATATTAGAATTAGGAATATTTTGATATAATGTTATCCTTATTACTGGTTGCCTAAAGATGTAAATTAAGAAAACCAATTTTACTTCATTTTTATTATTTAAGTTTGATAAATATAAAATAAAACATTTATACTCGCAAAAAGTTGTTTTAAAATTGGTCTCATATATAATCTCAAATATATTTCTCAAAAATAATATGATTAAAGAAAATTTTATATTTGTAGCGTATGTCGTAGTTTCACAAAGTTGTCAATTGTCAGTGTCGGTTATCGATGTTTTGTTAAAATTCGGTTGAATTTTTTTTCTTGGAGTTTTTGTGATTGTATTTACATGAATAATATTTTTAATGGTATTGGTTTCACTATTACAGTCGCTGCAACAGATAGAATTGAAAAAAAATGGGCATTGAATCAGGATCGACTTTAAAAACCCATAAAACATCGTTTAATTTCGATGAAGAAAATGGGAAAATGAAAAAACAATTTGAAAACGGCAAGAAAAGATGTTTCGAGAGTAAGCATTTTTTTTTTCTATAAATATAAGTAAGGTTTTTATAGCTTTGTCGGGTTTAAATGCTATTATTTTATAAATCAAAAATAAAAATACTTATAATAAATAAACAGGGGAATTGTTTAATACATGTGCGATCCCAGTCATTCATTTTAACTACTTTAAATATGTATACAAGACAATTTTTTGAATGAATGAAATTTAACGCTTCTTCTAATTGATTTAATTAAATTGTTAGAAGCAAATGTATACCCATTGTAATAGTAATTGAACGATTAACTATGATTATATTAGGTGATTGTATTCAGTTTGTTTGTTTCGTAAACGATCATCGTTTACTTTTAGGCACATGAAGTTACAGCTCTTGTAGTTAGATATAATTCAGCTTATATAGTTTGGCGTTTTACCAGATATTCCATGCTCTCAAACAAAAATGTGTTATTTTGTGCTTGTGTGCTGTGGCTGTGTTTTTAAATACAAACACCTAATATAAACTGTTGGTATCAATTATTTATTGGGTTACTTGGATGATTATTAATAATTATAGATGCATTGCCTGTGCCTATAAGTTGTAAACCTGGTCGCCTTTCTCAAATAATTAATGGGCGAAATCCAATATCCATTTTGAATGAATTGTTTACGGCACCGCATAGCCTCGCATACGAGGTACAGAGTGTTACTGGACCAGCTCATTGTCCCTCGTTTGTCGTCTGTCTCAAGATCAAAAACCACTCTATTGAATATTTGGGCGAAGGTCCTTCAAAAAAAATGGCTAAAACCAAGGCGGCAATGCATGCCATCAGTAGTATCTCCGACCTGGAAGCAGGTAATTACACAGATGATTTTCCGTTAGATGCCAGCGATTTGATTCTGGCTCAGGTTCGTAAAATTCTAGAGAAAATTGAAGCTTTGGATGTAAACGACAAAGGTAGGTCAATTCTCGAGAGGATGAGGCTGTTTAAAAGGTCGACTTCTAACAATTTGTGTCTTATAACTTTGTATCCCATAGATGGAAAATGGCAATTTGTTAGTATAATTTACAAAAAGAAGATTTATTTTATCTTCATGTACCCTTTCGCTAGCTCTCTTTCCTTATTTATAACAGATAAAAAAAACATATTACTATAATATCTTAAGTTGGCCATAGTTTTAGTATTGTGTTTTTGTTTTATTGGATGTGGTGATTAATAATTTTTAATTTTCTGAGTTGAAAAAAAATTGACCAATTTAGTCTAATGTTAGGTTCCTTTACTGAACACTTTTTCGTGTTCTATGTTTTTTGCATATTCCTAAGTTCTGCATTATCCGAACACTCAGAGCCAAATTTTTGAGTAAACTAAATATTAAATGGATATGGAGAATCTAAGAAAGAGAAAGAGTTCTATTAAAGAGAATAATGCCATATTTATGTAATTATATGAATCACTTAATCAAATACCATAAAGAAACACTGTTACCAGAGAATAATGCCATGTGTAAAAATGATTCACGTCGGACTAAATATAAATCAAATTAACTGGTTAATCATCATCGATAACACCACCTACAACATTCTATTACAATAGCTTTGATAACTCTAACAAAAAATCATAAAAATATTGATTTATAATAATAATAATATACTATAAAGAGACTATTAAAGATACATTTATTTTAAAATTAAAAGTGGGATTACTAACATTCTACCAGAAATAAAAACAAATTTTGCCATTTTAAGTCAAAGAACTATCAAAAGCGCTACGAAACATTGATGTTACTTACCGTTTCCTAACCATCATTCCGCAAACAACTTTTTAACACAATATTTGGATTATTTAAAAGCAGTTAATTTAAAAAAATGAACCGGGATTTATCAAGGAAAATTACCTAAATTTTCCCATAGTCGATTGGTCACTAATGACTGTTTGACCGTAATCATAAGTGAATGAGTATTCTAGACACACTAACCGTGAAATGTGGTAGAAGATTCAAGAACATTTAAGTAAAAATACTACCAGTAAATACAGGTAATAACTCTAAAGAGTACGCAATAATAATCGCACAATCGCCACGTGGTAACTGTGAGAATAGTATTATTAAAATCAAGTACTCAATATTTGCTAAGAAAATTCAAAATTGTTTCGATTCGATTTCGGCAAACCTTAATGATGAAATTGAAACACTACCGGACAGGGCTACCAAAATATTCATCTTACATAATTGAACAAAATTATTAGGCACTCATATACATAATAAAAAAAATTGAGGCCCAATTTCAAATGTTATCAATAGTGTCATTTATTCCAACACAAAAAAAATTAAATTACATACATTTGGTGATGCAGCTCTGTATTGTATTAAATTAGTTTATAATATTTGGTTAAATAAACACATAAATTGTAATTTTGAAGTTCATTTCAATGATATAAAAGTATTTTACAAAATTTGTGTTTAGACATGCTTTAACATATCAAGTTTTCCTATGAATTCTTCAAGAACGAATTGAATTCAACTAGCTATCTGTAAGTATTCTTCGAAATTTCTGGATGTCATAATAGACATACCAGGCTGTAAAAACATGATAAAATCATTTTGTTCAATCATATATGTGTCACTTACCTTTAACCTGTTGAAATATAGTATAGCTCATCAAACTATTTGATAACCATGATGAGATATCATTGACACTTGTTGAAGGCTTGAACGTAATTAATAGTTTTCTTTGTCTAATCTTAAGAATATATGGCCAGTGGCGAATAACAATGAATGTTCAGTGAGTTCAGTTAGAAGCTCATTTTCTTCTGCCTAGCATTTGAATATTGTAGAAATACATACTGACTTCATGTGCATTTGTACAACTAACCCAGTCACATTATTGAATATAATTTTGTATATTTTTTGGTAACTGAAAACAATTATTAGGAACTCATATACACAATAAGCAAACAAATGTTATGAACAGTGTTATTTACCTCAATATTGCGTTAATTACACTTAATATAGTAAATACTTACATTGGAATGATATTATTGCTGTGAATAAATTACCGATGATTAAACTATTCTGGTTGGTTCCCGCCTTGCAATATTTTTCTGCTTTGGAACGAAAATAGTTGTGTATTTTTTTTAGGTTTTTTAACGATGTATGATTGCATTAGGGGCCCGATACCATCCATACACAATATTATTAAATTAATGTATAAATGAGATCTGTACCGATACAAACCGTCCAGTGCGACCAAAACTGCTACGTCACCTCAGATTTCGAGCGTTTTAGTGTGCATTTACAATGTCGTTATTTGAAACGTCAATTTTATTTCAAATCGAATTTTTTGTAGAAATAACTTTTATTCCGTGTCAACTAAATACGTAGAATTGGCATAGTGTTTTTTTTTCAGGAATAGTCATCTAGCCTATTGTTTTATTTCAAAGAAAATTATCTTATTTTAGTGAAATTGATATTTAAATAACCGTAAATTTTAATAGTCTACATATATAAACATTAACATTAGAGGCTTGGTAATTCAGCCGTTAAGGCGACAGGACAATCTTGCTGCTGCGATAATCACGTATTCGAATCCCACCGGGGCATTATTGCAAATATGTCTTTGTGATTGTCCATGACCAGACACTCCTGGTTGATGGATCTTCTGGGGTTGTCATTCGGTTTTGTCATTGGTTACTTGATAGTACATATTATAAGTACCAATATTTGTTTATCTTGTAACATTTGTATTAATTTTGGATGGCAAAATAATTGATAGTTTTTACCAGCATTGAATAGTTTTTTTTCAAATAAGTTTAAGGGTTTCATTTTCTCAACACCATGAAAACTATATGGATTAAATTGTTCTAATTATATCTGTCAACATATTTACATTTATTATGTTACGTTAAATGTTATTATTTCATGTGATAAATAGCTATAATCTAAATAAAAATAATCAAAATAATCACTTTATGAAAAGCTTTTCAGAGTGCGGCGTAGCTATACTATAATTGCTATATCTATCTGCAGCATTTCTGTAGAAAATTGCTTCAAACCCAACAAATTATAAAAGTTTATTTGTATTCAACATACGTATGTTTTATGTAGCATAACGTAAATATATATTTTCGATAGTGTTCCACATGACATGTGGATCACTTCATTAAATGATCTGCGTAAATTATTAAAATATCTTAATTAGTCCTATTCTAAATTATATTCTAAAGTCCATATAAGTACTATAACCAAATCGGATGGTGTTAACCGTTTTAGTCTGCGCATTGATTAGCGAGCACATTGGGTGCACTAATACTCTTAAAGTACGTAACACAAACATTTTGAATTACATTCGATTATCGGTTCTAAAGGGATATCGCGTTGTATCGCTTCATTAGAGACAGTACGGAACAACGGCATACAGCACTTTATTTTCGAACCGTTATAGGATGGCTATGTTAAACCTGTTAACAGTATCCCATAGTTGGATTCTATATGACCAAATAGGCTTAATTATTGATTTGTACGTAAAAGTACACACTTCTTCTTGGTTAGACGTCGATTCAGATGCATACCAAGATATTTAGCATCCGCGGCTTGAGGAAGTTGACAATTATTGATTTTTACTGGTAGGCAGTTCCACGCAGAGTGAATGTTACAAATTGGTAGATTTTGTCTCATTTGTTTTAATACGCTATGTCTTCAGCCACAGTTGTATTCTATCAAGGTACGTTTGGTAGTTCTTTGATGCTGTTATTGGATCTTCGTGAGATGCTAATATGACTGTTTCGTCTGCATATATTGCCACAGTACATTTTTATGGTCGGGCCCATTACACTGCTTTGCGGAACTCCTAAATATATTGGTTGTAATTCAGTGAGTTCATCGTCTTGTTTTATAATGAAATGTGTGAGATAAGATTTAGTAACTGAAAATGTAGGTGATGAGTGAGGAGGAGGAGCTTCTTTAATTTAACCTGCAACCCTGTGTGCCATAGTTAATCAAAAGCCCGAGATGTGCCCAGGAATTCAGCTGAACAATATTTCTTGGCGTGGTTTGCAGTTGTTCTATACCCCCGTGCTTATTACTCAAGCCTTCGTATAATTTCTCAAAAACTTTCGAGATTATCGGTACTGACTTTATAAGGCCGGTAAGAGGTGACTCTTCTAGTGTTTTTCCTGATTTTTAGAATCATTATTATGTTTGCTATTTTCCAAACACTAAGAAAATAATTAATTCATAGTATTGCATTATAGTTCTAATAGTTCTTGTATTAATCTTCCGGTTATTAAATCATATCCGGGAGATCTTTTATAATGTGTCTCTCTCGTAATTGTTTATTTAACTTCCATCACTGCATTTTTTACATGTGTCAAGTTTATTTGATTTATATGTTATTGGTAGTATTTTATTTTCATATTGAATAATCTGTAAGCTCAGTTCAAGTCAGGTTTATATCAGCTCTTTTATTGCTTTATTGAATTTTCTTTTACTTTCTGCAGTTCGTAGTTGTTGCTAATTCTTTCGTAGCCTCCTTTTTTCTGATAGTTTTTCCTGAATGACGCATGATATATAGTCTATTCAAAACAGCAGTGAACCCACGTGATCTGAATCGATGACGCAATGTTGCCGCATCAACTCTGAGTTTTAGTGCATTTTGGCTTTGACGTAAAATTTTAATCTAAATAACATAATGAAACAAAAATGTTATGTAATATAATTTATTTTAATGTATAACAATAATATAGTGAATAACTTAAAACTACAATTAATTATATAGCCAGAATAATTTTTTTTATATTGAACTTTTTTCCACACTAGTGTAGTATAGTGTCTAGGCGCCTTTTTATGTAGTGGTAACCCCCGAAGGTCTAATCCACATAATTAACAATTGAATATCTGGGTTCTTTCCTTTTACGCTTAGTTCTTGTGTCCTTGGGTACAGTGTTCCTCTTAAAGACATTTTCATATCACTGTATTTCTCCTTAGTTTTTTCTGTTAATACCGGTATACATCTTTCTTGACAAAACTAGATTTAATCACTGCATTCTCCTTAATGCATTTGCCATATCTGTAAAACAGTTACTATTTCTTTCTCTCCTGACACATTTTAACCGAATGCTCATGTATATTCTGAACAATTAAGCACATATATGTGCACAGAAATATTTTATACTCCACAATAACATTTCCTAGAGTTTTCATATATTAATTATATACTCACCTTTATTTGTTTTCATTCCCATCACCTTGTCTTAGAAATTGGCAGCATTAAATTATATTATGTTCAGGAAGTTTCATTTAAGTGAATAAGTAAGCTGTTAATTTCCAATTTATCTAACATTTGTTCACAATTTCATCATTTGTCAATTTATTTTTCAATGTGTCTTTGAGCTCATCCAAACCGTATGTGTGTTATTAACCATTCCTGTTTCCAGCACACAGTATCTGCAATGAATTATTAATAAATGTTATGACTAATAAAACATTTATTCTTTGAAAAGCAATATCCCAAAGTTCCATTTGACCTCTTCAATACTTTTCAGATTAACAGTTTCCTTTGAAATAACTGGATTAAATTATATTTTTATTAAAAAATTACTCACTGTTTTTATACATTTCAGTGGATTGAAGATCATATTTTTCATTTTTATTTTTTTTTATAGAAATTTTAATATAGATAGATTTTAATATAGAAATACATATACAACTTCATGATGCTCTGTAAACATAATTTTGACGATTTCCACGTTTTTTTTTTCATTTGGTAAACCGTCTTATTGAATGAAAAAATGAATGAATGAAAATGACAATTTCGATGAAAAAAAATCGTAGGGCTCTTTGGAGGGATCTTCAATTGGGTAGTAAGCAACTGTAATCTGTAATAACTGTTTGAGCCGAGTATCAAAAGGACAATTATCGTTATTAAAAAAAGAGACATAGTGATTATGCAACACGTTATACTCGCCAGAGAGTAGCTCCTACTACTTATTTTCATAGACGTCTCGCATACTTTCTATGAAACAGTTTCGCAATTATGAAGATGTCTTTATGAATTATGAAATGGTTTGATTACCGTCTCAAAATATATAGTTTTTATTTCTGAAAGGGCATCCGTTAATTCGCATAGATGGTATACTAACTGTTGTCATTTTATACAAATTAAACATCTATTTTTATGAGAATAAAACAAGAATTTAATCACCACATCTGGTATTAAACCTATTTATTTATATTTGTTACACTTATTATACTTATTATTTGTCAAAATATAATTTGGGATGATGTTTATTGTTTCATGTGTTAGGTATTGGAATGCATTAGTAGCATTTTATTATAAATAAATATGCTTGATCCAACAACATTTTGATCGGCTTGCGTTGCATTACCCTGAAAAAAAACGTATCTTGTTTTTCGGACTGTTTCAGCGGGATTTTTTTTTATTTGTGTAAAATTTAAGTGTATCAGTAGTTAACTAATAAGGACATGAACTGGTAAATCTAATTAAAACTATAACTGGGGGTAGCTGTTAACTAAAGTTGATGTCGATTACGAACGCTAGCCACTTTCGACATGTTTTTGAGTAGCTAGAGCACACATACATCCAGTAAAATGATACGATGTTTTTAAATTATTATTATTTACTTTTTCCTATTAGTATAGTTAACTTAAAATTACCGAAATTGACACTTAATAAAAGTTGTTTTGGGTGGAATAGATCGTTGAAGGAAATATTGGTATGCTTTATTACCTAAACCACCTTTTGTAGTACAACGTTAACAATAAATTTCAGTCACTTTTCAATTATTGACTTCCGGATACGTACAAATTATATTGTCAAACATAGCCCATCTGATGCAACACTAAGAACTCCCGATCACAACCTGATGACCAAGGTCCGCAAACATTCAAATAGTGAAAACATCTGAATAATGTAAAAGCAGAATGATGAATATTAGTTTTAAGTTTAGTTACAAGAATCCGAGTTTATTGTTATTGTAAAATATTGTATTTTGGTTTCTAAGATAAATAAATAAATAAAATTATTTTTTTTATCTTCGGATCGAACTAATAATTTAATTTACACGGATGAAAAAAATCAACGATGTGCCAGATATAGGCACAGGCTCCAGTCAGCTTTAACTCGACCCTGGCCACTGGTTCAGTTCGTTAAAATTGAATTTTTGGCCACTCCATAAGGACATTTTGAAAGAAAATATCGAAAGGGTTTTGAAATTTACAACACCAAAAATTCTTATATGACCATTCCAAGTATTTAACTATTCAACAGGCCATGAAAAAGCAAAGACTGTATCAGCTGAGCTAGTTTTACTCAATAAACGCGACTCTAATCCGGAAGCTAATAATTTAAATATAGCCACCGTTTAAAAAACAATATAAATTGTCAATAAAAACAATATTCTAAGGGATATAATCATTTAATATTTGCTATTGTTATTTTATGTATTTTTTTGTGTTTATAATCCTTTGTTAAGTTTTAAGTTTATTTAAATACAAATTCGGCATATTGGTGACACTTATTGACGGTTCGATAGCTTGCTTTGTTGCCAAAAACCTGGCCTGTCGGAAATTTTACCTGAGCGTAATTACTTACAATTATTTATGAATTAACCATCCCTGTCCCCGCATTAACAAAGTGGTATAAAGCCATTTTGACTACTGGCATAATCTTCAGGTTGGTCACTTTTCACTCGGTAGGCTTTACAATACCAAATACTAACACAAGTGTATTAGTCGGAGCTAATCGCTGTTGAAGGTCTGAAGTTCGGGGCCCACATTAAAGCATGATTACTACAAAATCCACAAGGTTGACCTGATTAAAATACTTGTTCATACACATAAATTCAAATATAAAAATAAATGGTTCATTATTTAATCATAATATTTATGATACATTTAATCGTTTAATTATATTGTGAGTAAACGTTTATATAGTCCGTTCAATAGAACAGTGAATTCACGCCATCTGAATTGACGACGTCAAAACGTCGCAATGTTGTCACGTCAAGTCTGAGTTTTAGTTCATAAAATATAATTTATTTTAACATTAATTATACAATTATAATAGTTTGAAGGTTTCCACACTACCTATGAGTTAGAGTTCTAGGCGCGTTTTTTATATAGTGGTATCTCCTGGAGGCCTGATCCACATAATTAACAATTTTATATCCAAGTAATATATTTTACATTCATTAGAGAGCATATTTACCACATTACGTTTAGTTCTTGTTTCCCTCAGTACAGTGTTTCCTTATAAAGTCATTTGGATATCACTGTATTTCGCCTTAGTTTGTTTTGTTGCTACCTGTATACATTTTTCTTGATAAAACTAGATTTAATCACTGCATTCTCCCTAATGCATTTACCATATTTGCATAAGAGTTATATTTAATATTATATATAATATTCAATAACAATATTATTTTCCCCTCATAAATTTTAAGCAAATGTTCATGTATATTCTGAACAATTGCACACGTATCTTTGCATATAAATCTTTTGCACTCTATAATAAGATTTCTTATAGTTATCATATATTATATACCCACCTTTAGTTGTTTCTCTTCTCATCACCCTGTCTTGGAAATTACCAAAAATTGAATCATAATCCCATATTTACAAAGTTTCATTCAAGTTAATAACTGAGCTGTTAATTTCCAATCTATCTAACATTTATTTACAATTCCATCATTTGTCAATTTCTTCATTAATGTGTTCGATTCAAACCGATGGTGTTATTAACCATTTCTGTTTCCAACATGAATAATAATATATCTGTATATTCATTTTTATATCAACTTCTGTTGTCTTAACACTATTTTTATTATCATCTTATCATGAGTGATCACTGGGTATATTAGTTCGATTCAGAAATATCTGTCTCATCTAAATACTCAAATTGAAATAATAATCTTCCTTGATTTTATTATGTGCTTTAAAAATTTGATTATTTGTATACACAATTGTATACATTCCATTAGAACTCTTTGTGGATTATCTTTACACCATTTAAATCCTATTATTACCCAACAGTGTATGAAGGCATCTTCTACATCCCTCAGAGAGCTGCATATCTTTAAGCTTTCTATGGATATTTTCTAGGCTAACAGTTTCCTCTGAAATAAATGTATTAAATGTTGTTTAAATTAAAACATTACTCACTGTTTTTATACATTTCATATATTTGATCTCTGATAGAGTTAACATCAAGCTGATCTTCATTCGTCACCCCCTTCGCATTAGAACGGTTTCTTTTTGGTGAATCCAAGATAGTTTTAATTTTTTGAGATATTTCAGTGATTGTGTCTATACTAATATTCAATGCAGTGCAATACTCTAAAAAATATTTTCAGTAAAAACCGCAGCAACTTAATATTTAACAATAAAAATTGCTTACCTCTCCAACGAATTTTACAGGCAAGAGGGGCCTCCATTATTTGGTTCCTGCTCCAAGCAACTGATTAAGAAACGCAATTTGTTCTGTCTGGCTTCGGCGTTTGCAATCAAAGTAATAATAAACAGCGATTTGAAATGTATCAAAACAAGCAAAGCGTTAAAACAACGTTTTTCAGTTTATAACATGTAATTATTATAACTAATATTTAAAAGATGTTTCAGACTTGATAATCGGACGACTCTGGTAGGCTAATGTGGTTACATATTCGAACGTATCAGACCGCATTGCATCTCTCTTTAACTACAATAAAATGTCTGAATCTAAAAGGAATTTACAAATTCCAACAGGCAGTACATTAAACATCTTCATGGCGTAAGTTCACTCTTATTTTGAATAGACAGTATATGAAGTGTTGTTCTACATCCTTCAAAGAGCTGAATATCTCTAAGCTTTCTATGGATACTTTACAGACTACTTACCAACAGTTTCCTTTAAAATTTGTATTGAATTATGTTTATATTGAAAAAATTACTCACTGTTTTTATAGGTTTCATATATTTGATCTCTGATAGAGCTAACATCAAGCTAATTTTGATTCGTCACCCTTTTCGTATGACGACGGTTTCTTTTCGGTGAATCCGAAATATAGGTCCGAAGCCCGTTTTAAGCGTCTCAAAATTATGAATTCAAATATAGGGTTGGCTTTTTTTATAAGTGTGTCGACCATGTTATTTTTTGGCAGGGTTTATTTATCATTCAGTTTCTGGATGTCTAATCACCATGGTAATACTTTATTATCAAAATGAATGTTCTTTAGGACACTAATTTGGCCGAAACATTATCTATAGCAACCAAACCATGCGATTTATCTTTGCTAGATATTTTTGTGGTGTTTTCCGAAGTCCCAGATATATGCCTACTGGCCACAATCAGCAATTAAAATCATCATAACCTAGATCATATTTCAAATTCGACTATATGGAGCTATATGGCAAAGTCATTGAAAACTTGACCAAAATTAGGATCCATGAAAAATCATAGCGGATATTTAGGAGATATTGGATTCCATACTAACAATTAATTTCCATGGAAAAGCGGTTAATTGGTATTAAGAATTTCTTATTTGCTTTGGTAGAATTGAAACTGTTTCTGGTGTGTTCGTTCCTGTCTATTTCTGTTATATTTTCCAACTTATTCATAATTGTCTAATGTTTTTTATCATTTATGTTCAGGGGATTCGAAAACGCCCACTAAGAGGAAAAAGACCGAAATTAACGTGACGGAGAAGAATCCGGTGTCGATCTTAAACGAGATGCACGTTGGACTTAAATACGAGGTGGCTGATGTGTTCGGCCCGCCGCACAATCCGCTCTTCAACATTTATGTGGAGGTGAACGGTCAGAAATTCTACGGTACTGGACAGTCGAAGAAAATTGCCAGAGCAAAGGCAGCAGAGGAGGCACTCAAGTCTTTCATTCAGTTCCCGAGTAACGACATCATCCTTAAGACTAGCACGGCTCCCAAGGGTGATGGAGACTTTACCAGCGACAAGATTACCGAAGCAAAAACGATCCCCATAGCCGCGCCCAGGGATAAGAACCCGGTCATGCTACTGAATGAGCTGTATCCGAACGTCAACTATAATTTCACGCAGAATGAAGCCGATGTAGTCAACCGCTTCAAGGCCACTATCACCGTTCAGGATGAACAATTTATTGGAACTGGTACTTACCCGCTTTTAAAAGGACTCCCAAAATGTATCTAGTCTATTATATTAATTAGTTCAACAGTATTTCAATATCATTACCGTCAAAATTGACTCCTTTGGGGATTCAGGCTACCAATATGTGATTCCCAAAAACAAATTTGTTCATAATGTCTCACTTTTTGAAAAAAATGACATCAGCGAACAAAAATGTCGTTACTTATTCTTTTAAGAGAAATTTTGCAGTCCTTCAAAAACTCTAAATTTTTAATATCGACATTTTAACTTTGCAACTAAAAGTTCGATACTCTCATTGACAACTATCAATACTTTTTGAAAAAATATGGATATATCGATGAAAAATATCGATATTTGTTCTGCATCCCTAGTTCAATGGAAGAGAATCTAAAATAAAGAACTTTTTTCTTTGTAATCCCATTTTTGTATACATTTTGGGACATCCTGTATATTGATTCGTTTAATTATTGTATTAGATATTTGCATGTATTTTAATCAGTGATATTTAGTGCTATTGAGTTATTCATCGTAGACAGACCCTATTCATAGAACACTCAAAATTGCGAAAATTTTGGACATACATTATTTTTATTCTTTAATTTGAATAAACCTGCTGCCTCATCAAACACTTTTGAAAACTTATGGTGATGCTGCTCTGTCACATCTCAATTATCAGTTTTGGTTTCGACGGTTTAAAAGTGGTAATTTTGAAAAGTAGGGAGAATGATTACCACACGAATTGACTGAAAATGCCATTTCAAACTGTTTCAAAATCGCGGTTTCATTGCTTGCTAGGCAAACAAATAAGTTTTATGTGATGTGTTGTGACAAGGATGAAAAGCGGAACTACTACGATAATACCAAACTCAAAAGTCATGGGTTAATTCTGAAAAATCATCCACACCTAGACCAAAGCAAAATATTCATGGCTATAGATCCTTTCTATGTATATGGTTGGATCAGCAAGGTGTAGTTGTACAAGGCTACTGAAACGGAATGAAACTGTCACTGCAGATGTATACTGACGCCAAGAAACTAATCGACTCGAATGCTCTGCTGCACCCAGCGTACTCACCAAACAGCGCCTCCTAATTACCACTTGTTCAAATTGATGTAACAGCTTCGAAACTCTAGAGAAGTGTGAATATTCACCGTTTATTGGATAATTGCCAAATCAAAATCTTAGTTCTTAAGCACGATATTGTCATGTTGCCAGAAAGATGTGAAAAAGTTGATAGAAATTATTTCTTCTCAATTAGTGCCCTTTTGTCAAATATAATCAATTTCATTTGTACTTTGTATAACACTAAAATAAATATAGAAATATTTGGTGATTTTCTATTAGTAAGCCTCACTTGTGAGATTTTTTGAACTTGAAGGAATTTACAATTTGTAGGCATCGTTTGCTTGTACGATAACACTAATTTAAGTGGGAAAAGTTGTGGGTGGTGTTAGATTACACTCTAAGAACAGTGTCACTAAACAAAGGAGCAGATGTTCAAAGATATTCTGAACCATCCTGAGAGATTCCTATAAATTGTGGCTAGTGTTAATTGTGTGAATAATATAAGGTGACATTAAAAGAAACAACATTTTTCCGTGGCAGAAACATGATATCGTGATTTGGCAACGCAACATTTTGACCATATTTTCAAAAATTCGCTCGAAGTTCGATAAATACTCGATTCGATAATGCGAGCTGTATAGCCACGCGTTGGTCCTTTCGATTACTACTTATGTCGAGCAAGTACGCATGACCAGTTATCACAGCATCCCATATCTTGTGAAAAAGTCTAAGATTGAGATGGTATTACCTTAAGTGAGTCTGTACTACCTTAAGAAAAATACTTTTACTTGTTTATCTTTAGAGGTGAATCATGTATTTTTTTCTTTCATCTAGAAAATGTATAAAACACATTTTTTTATTGTAACGTTATTTTGTCAGGATCTAGTAAGAAAAATGCTAAAACTGCTGCTGCCAAGATTGCTCTTGCAAAGTTAATCAGCTACACACCAGTGGACGCTATGATCAGTCACCAGTCAGAGCTGGGTTCGAACGTTTCGCGCGAAAGCCTCCTGAAAGCTGACGGTATTGGAAGGTAATCATAATCTAATTTAAATTAGGGTATGTAAGCATTTGGAATATTAATTTACAGATTAGTCAATGACAAATTCGCAGAAGTAATGGCCGGAGATATTCAACATTCTAGAAGAAAAGTCCTGGCGGGCATAGTGATGACCAGAGGTCCGACGCTAGATGATGCCGAGATCATTTGCGTCACAACTGGCACTAAGTGCGTTTCTGGAGGTCACATTTGTCTGAACGGTTCATCACTAAACGATATGCACGCTGAAATCATCGCCAGACGTTGTCTAGTCAATTATTTATATACCCAGTTGGATTTAACTACTGACCCTGGTTGGTATTCACATTTTGTCCTATAAGTAAATACCAGTTATCAAATTTTGTTCTTAGATACTGAATCAAAGTCGATCTTCACCAAACGGCCGTGTGGCCGAGGATACCAACTGGTGAAGGGTGTGGAGTTCCATCTATACATTAATACGGCGCCTTGTGGTGACGCCAGAATATTCAGCCCGCATGAGGACAATCCCAACGTCGACCGACATCCGAATCGGATATCCAGGGGCCAGTTGCGAACGAAAATCGAATCTGGAGAAGGCACTATTCCCATCAAAGGTGTCTCGATACAAACCTGGGATGGCATTATCCAGGTATTATTACAACATGGTCCCAACTTGAATTATTTCTTATTAACCAATTAATAATCACAATAGACTCTAAAGTATTTTATATTAATAAATATGTTATAAATGTTTTGAAAGTGTGCTCATACACAAAAAAATGTTTGTTTCCATAATATTCTAATATATTTAATATTTCAAGTTGGGCGCGAACTAACTTATTTTGTGTATTAATTATGAAGCGTGTGATTAATATAAATTATCAATACAATAATTTTTACTAAATCGTAAAAAAATAATTTTATGATTGTTGATTACTGTTATCATCTCAGTTGTCTTGACTATCTTCATATATTTTGCGTGAAACATTTTTGTTGGTTTGTTTTATTTTGTTTTTATATTAATTTAACAACTTAGATCTCTGGTATACACCAGTAACAGCAATCGAACTGTTTCTTTTAAAGCTATGAAATCATCCTTACTTTTTTTACTGCTTCCTTCTGCTTTATTTTTATACCAATTATATACTTACTGTGGGATCCATTCATAAACAAAATGGAACACATATCAATTAAATAATCTTTATAAAGAATAATTTGTGATAGGATTTGATAATGGGTCACCAGTAGTAACGGATTGATCAGGTCGCTCATTAAAGTCTCCAGTAGTAATATCATTTTTAGCTCATTTCTATTTTCAAGTAGGTAGTAACATAATATATGATCTGTATAATTTTCTAATGTGTAGTAAAAGGGTTATGAATCAAATAGAGGAATTCATTAATTATGGCGTAACTTATATTGTATCCTTTCAGATATTTTTGGAAATATATTCATTATCAATGTTCTTCCATTAGAAAAGCCTAAAATGTAGACTATTTTTCTGAAATATAAAGATTTGAGATGTCCAATTATAAAGAAACAAAAATTTCAGAAAAGCACCGAATACTGTAGGAAACTTATGCTGAATACGAATTGTTCAAGCTGAATGGAATCATTATAGAAGCCCGTTATTTCTTGGAATTGATGAATGCGAACAGAAAAATAGCAGAGTTTCTGTTTCATGACCAGGCTCCTCGACATTAAATCCTACTACATGAAAATGCTTATGTTGTATTCGACAGGTATAATCTCTTACGATTATTATATGTTCCGATCGGTGATAATCAGGCTTATCAAGTACCATTTTTACGAAGGTAGCCGAAAATTAATGAGCTTTTGAATAACACTCAAAAACATTCAACTCAACATTTTTCGTCGTAAAAATCAAAATGCAACATAGTGACTAACTAACTAGACTATATTTCGAAAAGTAGTAGTATACATTTTTTACAATAAAGTATCGAATAATAAAATCCTTCAAAATTCACACCCTGTAACACTCTGTAATATGCTTTAAAATGCAAAAAAAAATATTCTAATATTTCTCAAAATATTTTTTAGGGCGAGAGGCTCTTGACAATGTCATGTTCTGATAAAATTTGCAAGTGGAATGTTCTGGGTTTGCAAGGAGCACTCTTGTCGCATTTCATAGAACCCATCTACCTGAAGGGCATTGTGTTGGGTGGTTTAATGAAAGACCAACATTTGTACAGGTAAGATAGCTTACAAATGTTAGCATTTTTAATTGTTATATTATGCAATATAAAAATTAAAAGAGCAATTATTTATGCATATAGCTTACAGTGAAGTTACCATGTTTATTTCTTTCTTTATATTATTTTTTATACATCACAAGATGGTGATAATATATGGAACAAATTAAACACGTTCAAGGATATAACAGACAATCGATGGTTAAACATGTTGGTTTGTTTCTATTTTGAATGGGTTAAATTTATTTCAAATATCATGATCATCCTGTGATTGTATAATGTCACCCTTCCCATCCGGATACAGAGCGATATGTGGAAGAATCGAAAATACCCTACAAGGTTTGCCACCACCTTTCCTGCTTAACAGACCTGAAATGCTGAAGGTTAGCTCAGTGGAAAGTAGACAAGCACAGAAGGCACCTAGTTTCGCTGTTATCTGGACTATTGGCATGGAAAAACCAGAGGTGGTATCAACAGAAAAGGGCAGGCCAGATGTGGGTATCTCATTAGTCTGCAAACAGAACATAGCGCAGCGCTTTTTCAGCTTACATGATCGACTATCTCCTATTAGCGATGAAGAACTTGTTACTACCTCATATGGGGAAGCTAAAGAATCTGTTAAAACTTATGTGGTAAGTATGAAAAAGAATGGCTTTTTACTATATCTGTGTATTTCATTCAACTAACTTCTTTTGGATTGTAGGCAGCAAGGCAAACTCTTTATCTGGCATTCAAAAAAGCACAATTAGGAACTTGGGTTACAAAGCCTTTAGAGCAAGATATGTTTGAATTTTCAACTCCTGCAGAAAACACAGATATTACTGCAACATAAGTATAACATGAAATTATGGATAAGTATTAATGGAGGATTCCTGTTTCCCAATCCTTCAATAGTCTAGTCTGTAGCAAAAATAAGTGTTAATTTTATCCGCCTTTTATTTATGAGTGGATTGTAAATATGCCTATATATATAAACAACTATAAACTTCATTGCTCATATGCTTCTGTAGCGATGAAAATTTATATTTTGTCATCTTCAGACAGCATTTTTATACATTTTTATTTGTATCAAATTTATATTTTACTGAGCAGTTCAGATTAATAGGTTTTTGTTATAGTTTGTTTTAAATTATATTAGAAAGCTGAAAATAAAATATTTTTAACTGATATCTAGATATTTATTTACATTATTTTACATATTGCTATGGTTGCACTTTGAAATATCAATCTGTTTGTCTAATATCAATTCAAACTCAGTTTTTAACAATTGATGTAAAGTATTTCCATCATGTTTGTAAATCCAACAATCTTTTTGCATCGAGTAATCATACCTTTTTGGACCTGATGTTGGGGAACTAAGCCATATTTGTTTATTAGGGGATTGCTTATTAATTACGTAAGTTCCAAATTTTCCTAGATCTATCGTCAGAACGCCTGCCTTAAAATTCCCTTTATTTATTAAGAATCTACATTTTCTCCGCTTTCACTTACACCATAAGACACATCCCCTGCCTGAAAAATGTCTTCTGTCTCAACCAATTCTTCAAAAAATTCAGTTAAAGAGTCCAATGTTTCTTCACAAACCTTGTCATAAATACTGTGATCAATGAATTCTTCTTTAGGTAAATTTGAGAACATTTGATTTTGATTCATATTATGAACAAATTCTCTATGGATATGGTTAATAGTGAATAACACAGGCTTGCAATAAATCTGGAAAGTTGATGTAGATCGTATATGCTTGTTCAAACACATTTTACTAAATAACTTGTATATATCTCTTGAACTTTTAAATACCATCGTTTCAGATAACATTTATGATGGTACATAAAATATCTTGTACAAATCTTAAAATTAGAATAAGATTGAAGGTTATGTTATTCATATATTAGAGTCTGGGACGATATTGTTATATAGATATTTTCTGAAAAAAAATATGGATATTTGGGGCCCATATTTTTCGATATTTTATCAAAATAAATTAAATATAAATTTTAAAAAATCTTTTAAATGAGTACTTAATTTTTAATCAATACTTTTTAAAATATTTGGCAAAAATTTCGATATTTTTATACTTCTTGCAAAAAATATATCCATATATTTTTTAAAATATTAAAAACCATATATCGATATTTTTAAAATATCGATATTTTTTTCGGAGGCCATTTCGGAGGAATAGTGGTGATTCCTCACTATATTCATAAATTTTTCTATGATATTCATTTATCATAGAAATAATATTTACTTTCTGGATCAATGTATATCTTTCATGAGATTAAATGTAAATATAACAAAAAATTTTTATGAATATATTAGTAAATTATATATATTTCCAAATATTAAAAATAAAAATAATATAGATTAGGGGATGCAGAACAAAATACGATATACCGATATTTTCTTAAAAATATCGATATTTTTTTAGTCGATATCTTCGATATTTAAAAAATGCTTCTACGATAAAGAAGAAGATCCTATTTTGAGTTAAGAGTTAACCTTAAAAGAACCGTTATCCGGCATTGCATTGACGCTTGTAGTAAAAGTTCAGTGATTTAATCTTAAATTTTTTAATTGTCTTAACACTATGTCTGCCGATTTTTACATTCGATACTATGTAGGCCATAAGGGTAAATTTGGCCACGAGTTTTTAGAATTTGAATTTCGTCCTGATGGCAAGCTTAGATATGCTAATAACTCAAATTATAAAAATGACACGATGATTAGAAAGGAAGTGTATGTGCATCAATGTGTTATGGAAGAGTTGAAGAGAATTATTGTCGACTCGGAAATAATGCAAGAAGATGATGCCCTTTGGCCTCCTTCAGACAGAATAGGAAGGCAAGAATTGGAGATTGTAATAAATGATGAGCATATATCTTTTGCTACATCCAAAACTGGATCATTGGTAGATGTGAGCCAGTCAAAGGACCCAGAAGGCTTGCGTTGTTTCTATTATTTGGTACAAGATTTGAAATGTTTGGTATTTTCATTGATTGGAATGCATTTTAAAATCAAACCTATATAGTACCTTTGAACATCTTACCATCTAATTATGTTAATATAATTAAAATAAAAATATTTTTAATTGTGTGTTATTTTTCTTTAAACCGTCTTAGCCCCAATTAATTGCATAACTAACAAGGACTGTGATTCATTTATTTAATAATTATAAAGTCTTTATTGCATTTTACTCATTTTTCAAAATATTGTGTGTATAGCATCTATAAGTTCTGCTAGGGAAACCACAGTGCAATCAATCACAATAAATGATAACCTGAAGAGGCAATATCTAGTAAACACAGTACATGATATATCCATTTAAATACAGTTGGTTATGTATTTCACCCAATTGACAGCTATTTATTACTTAAGATGGTTTAATGATGAGCAGTCTTTTGTGATGATCTTTGTCCTGTTTCAACTCAATAAACTGCATCCAATTAAATTCTTCAATTACTAAGCATAAGCATTAACTTTGAATATATTATATTGCCTTTAAGTTAATGTTACTGTGTAACTCTGAATATCTTAATATTTTCTATGATGGTAAAGAAGTGGTTACAATAATATGTGAAAATTGAAATAAAAGATTACTGATTATATAGAAATATTTATTACATGTCATAGTCATCAGGATGGTACATTTCCGATAATAGACGATAGATATATGATGGTACATTTCCTCCTCTGAAATTATAGTAAATAATTTTAAATGACAGTTATTTTTGCAAAACTGTATAATCAAAGTAATTGTTATGATGAATACAGAATACTTACTGGTGAGTAATAAATAATGTCACCAACTCAGGAGGAACATAATCAAATACTGGATTTTTTATATTCACACTGTTAAGAATTGAACCAGACGAATATGGAATCACACTAGCTGGGGAAGCATGAACATTAAATGTTTCATGATCATTAGAGCCAACATAAAGTGATGTCAATTTATACATATGGGAAAGTACCATAACCTGTAAGTAAAGTGAAATCATACATTGAAGTATTTATTAATTTATACATACAGGTATTGAATAATGTTTAGCTGCTAGAGCTACAACATATATTCCACTTAAAGCTCTTAAGCCACCATTAGCAAGGACAGTGTGGGTACCTATAATTACTTTGTTTACCCTAGACATCATTGCAAAAACAGCTGAATCGGGTATCACTGTTGTTTGTATATTGTTTTTAGTAAGAGCAGATGCCATTGAATGACCCTATTAGAATAATAAAAATATATATACACACTAATTTACTTATTTCTACCTACCAAATAAGAAGGAGCTCCTTCAACGACAATTACACTGAACATTCTCTGTTTTGAGGCTGATTTCAAGAATCTTTCAACTGTTCTTGACCTACCCACTGTTAATATTGTTTCATTGCTATGTATATGTTCAGAAGCTTGTGCTGCTATATTTTCAGCACTATAATCAAGAAATTGTCAATAGTTATATTATTATGTATTTGAAACGGAATAAACATAATACCTGCTTTCTAGTTCTTCTTTATATTCTGAAAGATAACCTAATAATACTGATTTCAAATTTGACACAGTCTCAGAATAATCAAGTTCATGCGTCGCATCCCCAGTAACTATTTGATGTAATGAATGTGTATCGCCTGTTTTCTGTATAATATAAAGCTATTGGCAAATTAGTAATATTAAGGATTGAAGGGTACTTGCCTTGGACATGCTTTGGCATTCTGTCCTAATAACCTTTAAAATATGTTTCATTATATTACTTGCAGTTGGTTCATCTGGTAAACTTTGAGAAAAACATTTTATTCTTTGCTTAATCAGTTCCATTAGTTCCCTAAAACGTGTTTAAATCACATTATAAAAACTATGTTACATATATATGTATATATGTTCATTACAGCGCACTATCCCATTTTCCTTGAGAAATAATATTATCCAACATTTTCTCAGTCCTTATGGCCACATCGTGAGAGCTTTGTATATTCCTACAAAAGCATATAAGTATATCAAATAATTAAATATAATACATACTTGTGTTTAATATCACTAATTAGGTTAATTACATCTGATAAATCGTCAGTTTGTTTCATATTGTTTAAGAAACTGTTCAGAAATATGGGAAATAAAAATATCAACACTTTCAATTCCCAACCTATAACTACTTCTTCTTCTTCAACTCAAATAAATATGAAAAGAAGAAGCGACACATCAATATCAATATTTAATTTGGATATATTTTGGTATAGTAAAGCGATTTATAATTTTTTGTAAAGTGATACAAGTATTGCAAAAATGATACATAGTTTATTTATTATAAATTCACAGGGGTATGCTATTGTTTTAACACTATTGTACCTTATTTTTCAATTATTTTAAATAAATGTTCCAAATATATGACATTAATTTTTTTTCAGTGATGTTTTTTTGGAAAAACATTGGAGGAGTGTTATTTCGCGTTCTGTTTGTGATTATTATCTTGAGGCACAACGCGAGAATGCAAAAGACGTAAATCCTGTTATAGCAACCCCTCATCACTACTTAATTTCAATTCAAAGGGCTGGTGTTAGTTATGTTGCGGTGTGTATGGAAGAGATTCAACCTTTATTTGTTATTGAATTCCTTCATCGAATAGTTGATACATTCCAAGTAAGGATGTAAACATTCTATATAGTTATTGTAAGTGATTATGTATTTCAGGATTATTTCTCAGACTGTACAGAATCAATTATTAAAGAGAACTATGTTATTGTTTACGAGGTAATAAATATATCAGTTGTATCATTGATATAAGTTAAATTTATATGATTGTAGCTATTAGATGAAATGTTGGATAATGGTTTCCCTTTGGCAACTGAAAGCAATATTCTAAAGGAATTAATTAAACCTCCTAATATTTTAAGAACAATCGCTAATACTGTTACAGGAAAAACTAAGTAAGCTTTATTATAAGAATTGTAATAAATTATACCTTTGTTGTTTTGGTTTAGTGTTAGTGAAGTTTTACCATCTGGGCAGTTATCAAATATACCATGGAGAAGATCAGGTGTTAAGTATACCAATAATGAAGCTTATTTTGATGTAATTGAAGAAGTGGATGCAATAATTGATAAATCTGGAGCAACTGTTTTTGCTGAAATTCAGGGCTATGTACATATTTTATTTTTATTATAGTATATAAATAATAATAACTATAATTTATTTCTTTATAGATTGACTGTTGTATTAAATTAAGTGGTATGCCAGATCTAACATTATCTTTTATGAATCCAAGATTATTTGATGATGTTAGTTTTCATCCATGTGTTAGGTTTAAACGATGGGAGGTAAATTTAGCTAAGGTGATCTTAAAACAATTGAATGATCGAACTGAAACTTTCTAGGCTGAGAGAGTTTTGTCTTTCATACCTCCAGATGGAAATTTTAGGTTGATTTCTTATCATATTAATACACAGAGTACAGTAGCTATTCCTGTTTTTGTCAGACATAATTTATCCATCAAAACAGGAGAACAGGCTAGATTAGATTTAACAGTCGGACCTAAACAAACGTTAGGAAGATCTGTAGAAGGTTGGTATTGTAAAGATCAATGTAATACCAATATATTAAACATATAAAACGATTTATCATTAGGAGTTAAATTAGAAGTCATTATGCCTAAATGTATCTTAAATTGTGTATTAACTGCCAATCAAGGAAAATATAATTTTGATCCTGTTTCAAAAATTCTACATTGGGATATTGGAAAAATTGATATGACAAAATTACCAAATATAAGAGGTTCAGTAAGTATTATTTTTAAATTATTCTTTAATATGATATCTAACTATTTTTCATTTAATAGGTATCAATTGCTACTGGAACTAACACTGCTGAGATAAATCCTTCAATTAATGTTCATTTCACTATAAGTCAGTTGGCGGTTAGTGGTTTAAAGGTTAATAGGCTTGACATGTATGGAGAAAAATACAAGCCTTTTAAGGGAGTAAAATATATTACAAAAGCTGGTCGATTCCAAATCAGAATGTAATAACAAAGAAGGAATATAATATCAAATTATAAAGAATTTTAATTCACCTTGAATTCTAATTTTGTTATTTTTTATTTATTTTTATATATTTTCTGAATAGTTTGGTTAATAATTTTAAATTACTTTAAAAATTACTTACTAAATATTTTTAATAATAAATCTGTGAAATATTTATATATTGTTTTGTATTGTATTAATATTTTGGTTTCGATATTAGTCTCGTATAATAATAATAATAATAATATAATATATAGTTAAAAATATAACAGAAAAAATATAAAAAATACAATAGTTAAAATAATATGTATAGACGCGTGCTATGGATAACTTGGAACTGCAGTTAATGGGTTTAATCATTATATGTTAAAGATATTTTTTTAGGTGAAAACAATTTTTCGGAGTTGCTCTTGATAAGTTAACTTGAGTTTAATTTTGGGATAAATGACTGGAATCCGTCTGTAGTTACTTTATATGTGGATATTGATCTTTATTGAATTTGTGGTGTTACAGTCTGGTTCTAATTAATTAATTTTATTTATTGTTACGAAATTTAGAAAATATTTTGTCATATTATACTGGTGTTTTTAAGATCTGGTAGTCCGGTATCTTCAATATTAGATATTAGATCACGGTATTTCACCTCTATCAGCAGCATATTTTTAAAATGTCTTGGTACACATAAGACGAAAAAATTAATATACAATGGAGCCTGTTAAATACCAACCAGTCGAGATAGAATAAAGAAAATGAAAAGAGTGGTAACCAGTGGTTCTACTACGTTGTTACAGGTTTGGGACACTGCCGAGCACCGTCGACTAATACCGTTTCAATGAACCCAAGACGGTTCATTCGGAAGGCACCATTAAAATGCATTATGATAGACATCCCAGAAAAATGTCTCAGGGACTGGAATATTTCTCACTGGGCCCGGTGAATAGTCGACCAGTACCCACCCAGTGGCATACCGTGTTACTCGTCAGACTGGTCATCGGGTACCACAGGTCAGTAGCGTGCCGACGCTGGTACATAATTAATATTTCTACAGGTTACATTGTTTGAATTTTGAAAATTTTTTACCATTAACCATATTTCAAGATATTGAGCCTGTTTGATTAATGTTTTTATAATTATCAAATTTTTATTAAGATAGTTTATAAATCGTTTCTTCAAGAAAATTTAGGATATTTTTTAGTGCAGATGTAATTACCAGATCAAATTATTTTAAAATATTTATCCTATATGTTTGGTTTGTAAAGATATAAAATATTTAAAACAATTTCTTGAAATGTTCTCGTACTTGGTTCAATTATTTACCGAAGTTACAGCACTGTATCGAATCACAGGCGGGCTGCGTGCCTACATAAATGGTGGGACACATTGAATATTGTTTAAAAGTTGTTGACACCGCAATTGCTGACTGTAGTGCTTACCGATAATGGTCGTGGCTCTTAACTTATTATGTTATGTTATGTGGCAGATGTTCCCATTGTCTGTTGAGATGTAAAGCGTTAGTACAGGAAAATTATATCAGCCTTGTTTTGACATCGCGTTGTTAGGAAATGATCGCTTAAATTTTGTTGTGATACATAATTGGTTTAATATACAGGGAGTTTTATACATAGATGTTTTTATAATATGTTACAATAAGATTCAGGAAAGATATACATTCACATTCAAACATCTGGTTATATAACAGATGAACAAATAACTTGACCCGAGTAACATTATAGATCATCACGTAGGTTATAATTCAATTTGATGATTTTATGATTGTAGTTCTATATTTTTAATATATAAAGCTGTATTATTGTTGAATTTGTGTTATTTATTGAAAATAATGTAACATTGTAATATATATAAATAATATAATATGTAACATTTTTTTGTGCTTTTATCTGGTATACGAACTTCATGTCCAAAATATTTTAATTAATACATTGTTGTTTTACATACGACTAATGTTTGCTGTTTTGGTAGGACTATATATAATTAATTTCGAACCTTTTTGCGTAAAATATAAGATTTGCATACAAATGTTGAAAATTTAAGAGACAGTACAGTTTTTTGATAAAATGGTAATAATTATCGTTATATAATTATATATTATATAATTATATCGGATCGAAGCCTTTTGGGTTGAACTCAATATCACAAAAACTCAGTAGAAAGTAACAATTATTGGAAATGGTAGTGTAATTGCTTGTGGCGTGTAATTTAAATACTAACAAAAATATATGGCAAAGAAATTAATAGCCAGAAACAGTTTTTTTATATATAAGTTAAAGTTTTAAATAAGTTAATGTTTTAGTAATAATTTAAATAGAAAATATAATTAAAAGATGTGATATAACATTTTAGGGATGATTATAAATTTTATAAACTTTAACAATAAATTATTTACAAATATAAAGTATTAAACTATTTATAAAGATATAAATGCTGTATTATACAGAGTAAATTATATATTAAAAATTAAATTAACTAAAAATTAAAAAAATAGCTGCAAAATGGAAATAGAACATGTAAAGGACGCTCAAATTTTTTAAATTTTTTTATCAAATTATTTTTTAATTTTTTAGTTAATTTAATTTTATTATTATTATTCTGAATTTTAAAATAATAGAAATTTTATGAAGATTTATTTTATTAAATTTTACGCCTAATATAGGTTTGCGATGCAAGTCGCCTCAAGATCTTTCTTATCTACGCCCATGGAAGGAATCCGAGGGTCATGGGACAAAGAACCAGCAGAGACCAGCCTGACTAGCCTTCCACGGGTCTATAATCGCTAATCAGATACCATACTTTTGCCGTTTTACTCATAAGACTTGGTCGATACACGGAGGTTAAAAAAACTACCTGGTCGGTACCAACACAATATACATTTAATTTTCTACCGACAGTAAGTGTAGGATCACAATGGAAAATATTAGCATACAATAAAATAAAATATAATGTGAAAATCAAATGTGTTGTCTTATCTATTTTGTTTTATAGAGTAGACCTTGTATTCCATATAACAAGAAATTTAACAATATTATAATATATAAAAACAAACACGGATATTTATTGCTTTCTATTTATCCAAATATTCCATCTTGCATATATTCCTATAAATATAAGCGACATATATGGGGTCTCAAAATACTCATGGCGTTAATTTTAAGGGGTTTAACTATATATATATTTTTTAAACTGCCTCCTAGAATAAATTTATCGATTGAACTAGGATTAATTAAATATATTTAAATTTAGTTCGGGAATGAATTCAATATAAATATAAATTATTATTTGTAAGTTTGTCATCATATTATCAACTAACTTATCTTGACTGTTAAAGGTAGGGTTTGGAATTCAGCAGTCTACTTATAGGAGCTCCTGACAGTATTATCCATTAAATCAACTTAATCGAATTAAATATCAATATTTCTTGTACAATTTTTTCACTTACATAAATCATATCGAGTTAAGCAGCATCTCCGAACTTTTGCATATAAAATTAAGTATTAATAAACTAGGTTAATATAACAGTATATGTAAAATAACAACAAACTTAGAATGTCACACTATACGGAAACTAAAGAATAT
Organism: Rhynchophorus ferrugineus; assembly: GCF_030347505.1. Taxonomy (NCBI): domain Eukaryota; kingdom Metazoa; phylum Arthropoda; class Insecta; order Coleoptera; family Curculionidae; genus Rhynchophorus; species Rhynchophorus ferrugineus. The sequence continues at coordinate 51,166,529 of NW_027472581.1, read as the reverse complement.
AAATAATAGTTTAATATCACATGTAAACAAGCCAGTGATTCTAGGACCTTATCAGTTTCAGCGCCAAAACCAAAATAGCGGCATTCAACTGATTGGATTTTACCTCTCGATCGTTTGTAAATGGCAACGTTGCAAAATGACTCGGAAACTATCGAAAGTTACCGATTGCCGGCTGGACGTACTTCAGAGTAGTCACTACCCTGAAACACTGCTTTCAGCATTAATTTTGTCTTTATGGATCTTACGGGACTACGGAGCACTATGACCATAAATTTCTAAACGTGCTTGATGGGCTTCAGTAGAAGATTTCTTCAAATCGAACAACAAAAGTAACGAATGTCGAAATTGCAATTTTACACGTTCCGTCAATAACTGAATATATGTATATACTGACCACGCATAATATTAAATGAAAAATTGTTATTTCATGTAGAGAAATGCCAATATCATAGAATTTAACAGTTAACATCTTATATTTGTTTGACTTACTTAGTGAATAGCGTGAGAATTTTATAAGTGAGTTTGACAACAGCACAAACAAGCAACATTCAACTGGTGTTAAAATTACAGCTTCGAGATGTTAGCCCGATGTTTGTATTCTACCAAAATTTTATTTAAAAATTTATTAGTTGTTTTATTTATTTGTTAAATTCTTTTATAGATTTACATTTATGAGTATAAACAAACATATCTACTAAAAATTGTAAAGAAATGGGAAAACAGTTTGTTTGCAATCATTTTTATCAGTTTTAATGGAAAGAATGATTTCACTATAGTATTTATATAATATTCTGATTTGATTGGCGGCTCAATAAATACGTAACAAGTAACATTTCATATAATAGATAGGTTCTTCAGAGGCCTTATATTATATAGTCATTTCTACAAGGGAGTGATTCAAGAGTATTTCGACAACAACCAATTTGATGGAATATAAGAGACGTAGAGCCTCAGCTAGGAAAATCGAAGACTGGCAAAAACTAGGTCATGAAGAGATTTTACCAGTAATCTGCATCCATATAGATCCCTAGTCCCCTCAGAATACCTAGAGAAACATCTTTTTTGCAATTGCATTAATCAAAAAAGATTTGGAAAGTGCACTTAATCCAGACCGAACTTAAATTCTTTATTTCCTGTACTACTATTACTGTCACCCCAATGGCCATCTAATCATCTTATAATCAAAGTTCGGTTCCAACCTTCGTAGGGTGAAGACCTATTTTCAACACGCTCCAAGCTCTAGAAAGATACCTTTCTTTAAAAAAAAATTATTTCATAACGGTTATTTAATTGAGTGTTAAAAACGTATAACAGATGCGGCTATCTGTCTCTCAGTGGACCTAACGTGTAGTTAATACGTGTTTACGTTACCAGACAAAAAAACTGCATTTTTATTAGTGTTTTAAAATTATTTTCCCTTATTTTACAACAGTCCCTTTGAAATTCATTTGTAGTATTTTTGTTCAAAAACTAGTGCAAAAAATAATACTTGGGTGAAAAATGAAGTGCATGAAATAAACAATATATTTATTTTTTTTTATCTTTGGATGTAAATAAAATAAAATATTAACAATTTAAAAATGGCAAACCATAGCGATTCAACCAAATTACCTGCACACTATGATATAAGATTAGAACAATCAGCAATAATGCAAACCCCACAAACAGAATGGATTACAGCCATTAACAAAAAACGATTGAGAAGCCCAGAAGAAGAAATCGCGAGGAAATAAACAATTAGTATCAGTGACTATTGGTTACAGAAACCAATAGAGATAAAAAATAGCTTTAGAAACCTGTCGGAAGAAATTGAAGAGAATATACAACCAAGCCCTGAAAAAATTGTTCCCAAACCACCACCAATAACAGTTTATAAGGTAGGAGTAATAAAACACATCCATGACCTATTGAAAACCATCACTACGAACTACACAATTAAAACATTGAGCTATGAAACAATAAAAATCCAGTTGTTCGAAGCGGAGCACTTTAAAGTTCTAATAAAAGAATTAGATGAAAGAAACACCCAGTACCATACATTCAGCCCAAAATCCGAGAGAACATTTAAATTCGTGTTAAAAGGATTACATCATGGGACGGACTTTAACACCCTCAAGGTAGCCATGGCTGAAACAGGCTACGAGGTCGTAAATGTTCACAATATACGACATCGCACGACAAAAAAACCTCTGCCTATGTTCTATATTGAAAAAACTAATGGAAATAATAAGGCGGTGTATGAAATCACCAAATTAGAAAATAATATTATTAAATGCGAACTACAATGCAAGAGGTGTCAAGCTCACGGCCACACAAAACTTACTGTCGCAAATCATTTAGATGCGTAAAATGTGCAGGATAACACAAAACAGGAGATTGTACTCGTAAAATTCGCGATAATAAAGTGAAATGTGCTAACTGTAACGGAAATCATCCAGCGAACTACTAGGGTCGCGCAGTTCACAAACAACTACAGCAGAAACTCTATCCTGCTGAAGAGAAAAAGGCATCAACAGCAGCAAAAACAATCCACACCTACCAATCTATCCACCAGACCAAGTCAACCAGACATATCTTATGCCCAAATTTAATTAAGGGAATTAAAAATCTTCGTAACTGAACAAAATATTGACGTTATAATGGTTTCCGAAACACATTTTACGGACAAACATTATTTGAAAATTCCCAAATATAAACATTATCATACAAATCACCCTGATTATATAGCACATGGAGGTACAACCATAATCATTCGAGATGATATAAAGCATTTCGAAGAAGAAACATTCCACAAAGACTACCTGCAAGCCATCAGTATAACCATAGAGGAAGTCCATGGACCATGAACAATGTCTGTGATTTAGTGCCCACCCAAACATAACAACAAGGCAAAACACTTGTACTGTACAGAATTCTTGTACGCTGGGTAATAGATTTATAGCCGGAGGAGATTACAATGCAAAAATTTAATGTGGGGTTCAAGAATAATAACCTCAAAAGGTCGAGAACTGTTAAAAGTAATAAAGACAGATAACTTATAACATATCTCTACTGGTGAACCAACATATTGGCCTTCAGACAGAAATAAAAAACCAGATACTATAGATTTCTATATTACAAAAAATGTTGATACAAAAAAGTGTCATGCAAAATCATGTTTCGACCTGTCTTCTGTTCATTCACCAAGAATAGTAACAATTTCTTCAAAAATTACCATCAAAGATAAACCTCCTTCTCTGTGCAATAATAGAACTAACTGGCCATTATTTAGAGAAAACTTAGACCGAAACATCTCTCTAAACTTATCGTGACAAACTGAAATTGATATAGAAATAGCAGCAATAAACCTTACAAAAAATATACTTATTATATTGGAAGCATATTCCGCGACTCCAAACAGTGAAACATTTTCAAGAAAAAATACACATATATCATGTACAATACAGAAAAAGATAGCAGAAAAAAGAAAGTTACGACGGAATTGGCAACAGCAAAGGACTGAAGAGAATAAAAGATAAAAAAAGAGCTGAAAAAACTAACCCAAAATGAACAAAACCAAGGCATTCAAGAATACTTAGAAAACTTCACACCAACTGAGGCTACAGACTATTCGTTGTGAAAAGCAACAAAAAAGGTTAGGAGATCCCAGCAGCATAACCCGTCTATTAAAACAAACGAAAATAATTGTACTAGAAGCAATAAAGAGAAGATCGACATTTTCTCAAAATACTTAAAAACATTTTTAAATATTTCCAGTCTCAGCTACATAAATATGACGAAAATAAAATTACTAGCTTTCTAGATTCGCCATTTCAAATGGATTTACTGCATGAAAAATTAACGATCAAAAAAGTTAAATAAACAATAATGAGAGAGATTAATATTAAAAAAGCTCCTGGTTGTGATTTAATTACTGGCAAAATTTTAAAAGAACTATCAGAAAAGGGTATAAAACTATTAACATTTATATTTAATGCAAATGCTTCGAATTAATTACATCCCTAGCATCTGGAAAGTAATATTAATGATTCTTAAACCAGGAAAATACCAGAAGATATAAGCTCTTGCCGGCCTATAAGTTTATTACCGATAATCTCGAAAGTTTTCGAGAAATTATACATAAAGAAGCTAAACTATATAATAGAAAAAAGAAAAATTATTCCAGAACATCAGTTTGGCTTTCGCAATAAGCATGGGACAATAGAACAAGGGCATAGACTTGTAAACAAAACAGACACTGACCTAAATGCCAAAAGATATTGTTCGGCTGCTTTTCTAGATATATCTCAGGCTTTTGACAAAGTATGGCATACGGGCTTGCAGGTTAAATTAAAGAAACTTCTCCCCCATCCGGACTATCAGTTACTAAAATGGTATCTCACTGATAGATATTTTATTGTAAATCAAGGCGATGAACATACCGAATTAAATCCCATATATTCAGGAGTTCCGCAAGGTAGTGTACTGGGTCCAGTACTGTATCTTCTGTGGTAACATACGCAGACGACACAGCAATCTACAAAGCCACCTGGAGCAAATACGATTATGGTTGAAGACATGGCGCATTAAGGCGAATGAAACAAAATCCACGCATGTATCTTTTACCCTGCGTAGAATAACACGTCCACCAGTGAATATCAATCATCGTCAACTCCCCCAAGCAGAGCTTGTTAAATATCTTGGTATGCACTTAGATCGACGCCTAACTAATTATATGAAATGTAATGGGTCATCGGGCGCAAATCCAAGTTATCTCTAGGTAACAAGGTATTGCTGTTTGAGTCTATACTCAAGCCTATTTGGTCATATGGAATCCAACTATGGGGTACCGCTAGCAAATATAATATATCCATCATTCAACGGTTCCAAAATAACGTGTTGCGTGCCATTGTTGATGCTCCGTACTATATTTCAAATAAAGTGATACAACGCGATAATCCTCTAGAACCTATAACGAGTGTAATTCAACGTGTTTGTGTGAAGTACTTCGAAAGAGTGTCAGTGCATCCCAATGTACTCGCTAATCAGCTAAATATGCGACGTGATAGTGAAGTGCGCAGACTAAAACGTTTAACACGATAACCACCTGATCTGATTACTGGACATATGTAGACTTTAGAATAAGACTAATTAATTAAGATAATATTTTATACAGAAGATTGCTTAATGAAGTGATTTTCTACATGCCATGTATATATAATATAGACATAAGAAATACTTATTGCCAATAGGACATTGTGGAACCACAAAGAGTAAAAAAAAAGCAAAATATAATCAAAAGACTACTGTCTATCCTACTGGAAGAGATTCGACTAGTTATATCCCAAAGTAGATATACTACTCCAGAAGAAGATGCTGTACGAACAATCCATGTTAAGGAATTACCGTCCGATCAGTTTCATCTCAGTTATGTTTTATTATACATACATTGTATTGCAGCAAATTACTTCATTAAGTGATCGTTTGTATAGAAGACTGTTTTAATTACTTTATGTTATTCTAAAATATATATTTCCAATAATCAGATCGAATGGTTTTAGAAGTTTTAGCCTACGCACTTCACTATCACTTCGTGTATTTAGCTAATTAGCGAGTATATTGGGATGCACTGACTCGAAGTACTTCACACAAACACGTTGAATTACACACGTTATCGGTTCTAGAAATATAGTACGGAGCATCAACAATGGAATGCAACACTTTATTTTGGAACGGTTGGGTGATCGATATATTAGACTTGCTAGTGGTTCCCAATAGCTTGTTTCCATATGACCAAATAGGTTTGAGTATAGATTTATACAGTAATATTTTGTTATCTAATGATAACTGAAGGCAAGCAGAATATCTTCGATAACAGCTTATCCTCTGCCACTGCATTTCAATAATGATAAAGCTATTATTTTTTCATCCAATCTGAAACGAAGCTGGGACAGGCTGAGTTATCTGTAAATAATCTGTAAAGGAACATATAAATATAATTTCAAGTTAGAACCTCCATTCTCTAATAATAAACATAAGTTTCTTATTGTATACTTACTTCTGGGTCTTGTTGGGGTAGAAGAATCTCCTATATATCTATCAGCCTCAAAAAAATTATGTGATTGTAATATTGTCATTGGGGGCATATTTTCTTTGTCTTGTGGTCATTAATATTTAACAAAATACTGTTTAAATTACAAGTAGAAATTACATCTTGTTTCAGCTATGGCATTTCACATTTTGGTCTATAGTCTTCATCTTTAAAATGATTACAAACTTCCCTGGATCTAGGAGATCATAAGCGATCCCCTTAAGGTTTTTTTTTATTACACTAATAAATTAAAATACGCAGAATAATCGTAATTGTTAAATATATATAAAAACACATACCGACAAAACTGTCGTAAATAAACACCACAAATTATATATCACCTAAAAATGGCCGTTAACTGCTTAGGTTAAAATTATTAATACCGAAGCCGAACGAGAGAGAAACACACATATAACTGTTGCATTTTTCATATACATTTGGCCGCATAACGGGGATTCCGAAAAGCTTAACCGTGGGACCCGATTTTTCCATATAACTTTCACTTCTATATTTCTTTATTTTAAGGCCTTCTATATTTCTTTATTATTACAAAATATCCAGAAAATATTATCCTAGACGTTGAAGACGTGAGGGGTGCCAGTAGCATCGACTAGTAAACGATTTCGAACATCTGGTAATACCGAGACGTTAATTTATAATATTATTGAAGGGTGGTTTGAATCATTTAGTGTCTCACCCTCGATCAGTTCAGACATACCATCATAGACTGTCCTGTCTTGTCTTCAAGTAGAACCAGCGCCACTCCTTTTTATCTTTTAGGCATTTGTATTTACTATATTTTGATAATACATTTTTTATATAACTTCAATAATCAACGGTCACATAATGTAACCATAACAGTTTCATTTTATTTTACCTCCATTTACTGTACGGTCCCAAATATTAAAACAGAAAGAATGTGGTATGGTCCGATCGGTTATCGTTTACATTGTTTCCTACAAACGCGTGGAGTTATGTATGGAGAACCATGCGATCCGGACTGTCTGCTTTATACAGTCAAGTATAGGGGAGGCTCCGTTGTGATTTGGGCGACAATGTTGTGGTACCCAGCAGGCCCTCTGGTTTATATTACTGTCCATACTACTGCGACTATTTTTTAAAAAGCTTTTTACAGCATTACTAGTCGTCGCCGACTAACCTACAATTTGTCTTTACAATAACTTAAATCTAGGTATATATCTAGGAGAATTTTTTTTGTTCTGGCCTAAAAACCAGGCGGTGGAATGCATGACGCATACCTGGTCGCGGAGACTTGCCCTGGAGTGACAAGTTGGACCGGGTTATGTGGGACTGCCTCTGGGCTTACCAATACACTAAACCGAAACCGCCTCACAGTTGACCCCTGTGGATCACTACTGCTACTGCATTAAATTTGGGGATATGGCACCCGCTGATCGGGCAGCCGTTATTGGGCACGAGGGCCCGGCGTAACTGTTGTATGGGGGCAAAAATTATGACTGTAGCGACGGATGAGGTCGTTTCAGCCTGGAAAAGGGGGAGAGCTTAGCGGTGACGCGGTGCTAAGCTCCCAGCATGTCAACCAGCTCGCGAACAAGCGCGTTTTCAGAAGAACTTGAGCTGAGTTGTTGTTTGTGGAATGATTGAGATATGAAGTGCTTGATTTCTGGAGTGTCAGTTTCCCTATGAATTTGATTATTTCTGACAAACCATGGAGCGTTTAATATTCTCCTAAGGAGCTTATTTTGGAAAACTTGAAGCCGTTTGACCTGGTTGGGTGTAACAAACTTGAAGTAGACATTAGATCCGTAGAGGAGTACGGACCGAATTAACATCTTGTAAAATAAGCATTTGATGGAGATGGGAAGTCTGCTATAAGGGCAGATCAGAGAAGATAGCAGGTTTGCTATCCCCGAACCTTTTTGGATTGCTTTCTGAAGTGAAGACCTAGGTACGTGACGTTATCCAGCCATGGAATTATTGCGGTGTCGATCTTAAGTTGCGAGACGCGCAGTGCGTAACGCTTCTTGTGGAAAATGATGGCCTGGGTTTTCAGGGGCTTGATTTGCAACCTCCAGAATTTGAACCACTTGACCGCATGATCGAGCTGCTTCTGTAAACGTTCATGAATTCTAACTTCGAACCTGGCGGCCGTGAAGAAAGCAGTGTCGTCAGCGTAAAAGGCAACGTCAATATACTCTTTTCTCGGCATATCTGAAATAAAGAGGTTAAATAAGGCTGGGGCCAGCGGGGAACCTTGAGGTACGCCAGCATCGATTTGTTTACGACTGGAAAGTGATGCCCTGATCTTGACCTGGAAAGATCTGTCCGAGAGATAGGACTTGATGAGAGCGGTTAGGTCTTCTGGGAGGCCTAACCGTACGCATTTTGCGAACAATTCGTCGTGCCAGACCTTGTCGAAGGCTTTGGTTAGGTCCAGAAGAACTGCTCCAAGCTTTTTACGTTGATCAAGAGCATGATGGATGTGTGCAGCCAGACGGGAAGCTTGATGGACGGATGAGTGGTGAGCGCGAAAGCCGAATTGTTCATTAGGAATGATGTTGTTTTTCTTTGTGAAAGAGTTGAGAGCGTAGAGTATTGTCCTCTCGGCAAGCTTCGAAATGGCACTGAGAAGGCTGATAGGCCTGTAATCAGATGGAGATGATTTTGCTCCTTTCTTAGGTATAACCGCTATATGTGCGTGTTTCCAAGACGCCGGGAAGTGTTGCAGTCTCATGATGGAGTTAATGATATTTGCCAGTTCTGCGAGCTGCTTATGCGGGAGCTTTTTTAACTGGGTAATCGATATGCCATCGAAATCTGGAGATTTTTTGGTTTGAAGTTTGTCGATCATAGTCTGTAGAGACTTTGGAGACACAAAATGGTTGAGAAGAAAGGCGGGGGTTACTGGTCTTTTGAGTTGGATTCGTTGATGACAGTATCAATGTCTTTAGCTTTAGTGTTCTGTGCGGATGGGAAGCATTTCATTTGAGCTTCGTAGGTCTCTGCAAGGAGCTCGACATTTTCTTAGTCACTGACTGCGAAATTTCCTGTAACCGCTGACTTCAGGGGAGGGATGATATTGTGCGTCTTCCCCACGAGGCATTTGGAGACATGCCAGAAGGAAGGGGGGCCATCCAGCCTTTGATCCGCGAGAAATGAGTTCCATTTGCTCGCCAAGTCGAGACGGCCGCCCTTACCCTCTTGCATGCTCTGTTCGCCTCCCTTTTGTCTGCAGCATCAAGGGTGAATCGAGCTAATCTGCATAAACCGTTTTTGATGCGAATTTCATGTTTAAGAGAAGCGAGAAGGTTGTTTTTCCACGGCTGGGGTTGTGATGAAATTTTGACTGTGGCAGATTCGTGAGCAGACTGAATATCGCGAGTTAGCTTGAGTACGGCTTCCTCGAGGTGTTCTGGTGTGTTAATTTTCGGAATTGGATCGGATTTCAGGAGAAGAGATTGGTAGTTTTTCCAGTCGGTTTTTTTCCTGAATCTTGTTAGTGGGACTTGAGTGGTGGCGCAGTTTCCGAGTTTGAGAAGGACCGGACGATGATCAGAGTCTAGTTCGTCAAGGACTCGAACTTCGGAATCGCGATTTACGTCTTGAAGAATAAAGAAATCAAGGATTCTTGCTGCGCCTTGAGAGACTGTACTAGGGTAATGGGTGGGTTCATCTGGCAAGGCAAGACCGTAGCCTGCACTTAGAGCTACGATGGCGTTACCTGCGGGATTCGCTCTGGAACACCCCCAGATGGGGTGGTGGGCGTTGAAGTCGCCACCTATTATTTTCGGAAATTTTCCTTCGACGAGTGATCGGTATTCGGCATAGTTGAATGCAGAAGATTTCCTGTACAGGGATGTAATCACGAAGGGACGTTCTTGGATATCGATTTTAATGGAGGTTGTTTCGAAGTTGTTTACTGATAACGATGGAAGGAGCTCGTGTTTGACTCCTTTTCTGACGAGAATGGCGGTTCCACCGCCTCGACCCGGAGTTCTATCGTTTCTGTAGACAAAAAAGTGTTCGAAAGAGAGACGATGCGAAGGTTTCAGGAAAGTTTCCTGGATGAGCACGATGTCGACGTCATAGAATGTCATGTCGTCTTCCAATTCCGCTTGCTTTCCGCGTAAGCTATTTGCATTCCATGTCATCAGTATAAGAGATTTCGGAACAGCCATATCGAAGAGTTAAAAGGCTGCTGGAAGTTATAGAGACAGGTAAGTGTTGCCGCTTAGGCGGCGACCTTTGGAAAAAGACGAGCAAGTTGATGAGCCAGGGCGATCACTTGCAGGAAAGCCTGCTGGTCAGTAAATGCCTGCATTGTGGAGTTAAGGTCCGGTGTATTGGTTGGAGCAGGAGTTTGAGTTGGAGCAGGCTGGGCGGCGCTGGCTAATTTTTGGGCTAGCTTCCTGCCACCTTGGTTACTCCATGCAGAACCTTGTGGAGGCCTGGTTTCGGTCGGAATTTTTGGTTTTCTTGGAGCAGGACGGCAGCTGCAACCGCTGAAGTTTGCGGTATGAATTTCATCGCAGTTGCTGCACTTTGGAGGTGCTTCTGGGATGTTGGTACAGGATCTAGTGTCGTGATGCCCGGCACATTTCACGCACCGTGCGGGGGCTCGGCAATATGAGCTGGAGTGCCCGAAAAGCTGGCAGTTGAAGCACTGCACTGGCTGGCCGTTTCCCCTCTGGACCTCGACCTTCACTGTGATGACGCCGAGTTTGGTCATATATATGATCTGTCGCTCTTCGCGAGGGACAACTACCTGAACAATTGGTAGTTCTATCCCGGATTTTAATTTCCATCTTTGCACAAATTTGGGATGGAAGCCTTGATCAAAGAGAAGTTCACGTTCTTCGTCAATGCAGAGTGATTCTGGGATGTTTTTTATTATTACCCGGTGTGCTCTCTCCTCCGGATGACAGAAGGAATGGTAAGGGTAATTCCTTTCCTCAAGCAGGGTAGTGAGTTTACGGCAATTGTCGCTTGTGGCGACGAATAAGAAAATGCCCTCCTTTTTGTTTCGGGTTATAATGTCTATTGATTGTGCCTTAGTAATTCTAATGAGCTCCATGAACCTCTTCTTGTCACGGAGCACTATAGGCGGAATTTTTTCCTTTGGGGACTTTGAGAAATAGTCGCCGAAACGGTTGGCACAGTTTTTGCTGTGGAGGTTAAGACTTGTTTAGTGGCCTGGCTACTTACCTGCGCAGGCTGGGTTGGTCTTGTGGTAACTTGTTTCGGTACTGGCTGTGGGGCCGTCTTGGTGGTCGGCTTGTTTTGCACTGGTCTGGTGGCAAATTTTGTAATTGAAGGCTGTACGTTATCCTTGGCTTTCGATTGGGTAGATTTAGTGGCCGGCTTGGCTACCGGATTGGGTTGTGATTTGGGAGCCTGTTTTCCCTTGTTGTCGGCATTCGGCAGCTGGATTTCCTGAGGTGGAGTGACGGGTCCTCTTTTCCTTTTTCCCACTATGGTGAAACCGTCGTCTGAGTCTTCAGTTTTATCTCACTGTTGTGCCGGTTTAGCTGGTGTCTGGGTCTGGGTTTCTATGCCAGCGGGAATCTTTACTTCCATGGCATCTTTTTGATACTTCAAGAATTGCGTTATCGTAGCTGTGAGAGTTTTGATTTCTGCCTTGAGATCTTCGGAAGCCTTTTCGCTCTTTTCCAGCTTTTCCGTCTGTTTGTTCAGGGCGTCTGTTTGGGCTTTTGCGAACGTTTTAACGTCAGCTATCTGCTTTTGCAGGTCTTCGTTCTGTTTTCTTAACTCTATTATGAGCACTTCTCGGCTGTTTTCTAATGATGGTCCATTTGAATTAGAAACACTGGGATTATGCTCAGGAGGCGACGTTGGCTCTGACGTACATGACGCCATTGCCTTGTGTACAGACACTTTTTTTTTGACGTAGGCACTGGTGGAAACGTGATAAGGGGTCGACCGTCTTAGGGAAAGTTTCGGGTAATTCTCGGAAGCGCAGGTAGGTTCGGCGGACCGGACACGACCGTTCTCTTCGAGAGCCAGCACGGAACTGATATCTAGGAGAACCCATCGACTCTATCTTAGTCTCTCGTATAATAATGTCTATGTATTAACAGTGCTGTTCAAATGAACTTCTCTATACTACACAACACAAGATCACAAGATCTTTTGAGACTGTGCCCTGTTCTGGTATGTTTCCTTGCAGTTCTCTTGATCACCTGAGTGACAGAATCGGAAGGTCTCGGTGTAAGTAATCAGTCCTGTAGTATCTGAGTGCACTTACAATACATCACAGGACTTTATTCCGAAGAACTTTTCGCGGAACATCCCCATAATTGAATTCTGTGTATCCATATAGGTTTTAATACTTGCTTGTAATTTTTTTTTGTTAATTACATTTTACATTAGATATGCTTAGTAAAATCTTAATTTACCAATTAATATATTACTACTGTTCTGTTCTACTTGAATTAATTAATATATAAGCAAGGCGAGTACAAGATTAATACATCAGTATGTATTTCCCAAATTAAAATAAAAGTAATCTACTTAAGCTAAAGTTAAGAATACATTAATACACTAAACAAGTTCCTGTGGTTTGGTTCGCTTCAATCTTCTGATTTCCCTCGTGTTGTCCAGTAGCTGTATTGCTTCCATGTTGCTGCGATTTAGCAACCTTATTTCATGTTTTAAGGCGAAATCTTGGATCATTTTGTGTATCCAGTTGATTTCGAGGGAATCTTCGTTTGTTACGTAGTGATAAGCATTCGTAGTACTTTTTTTTGGGTACATTATATTACTAGTTGATTTGATCTCTTAGTGCAACCCCATATTTGCACCTCATAGGACCAAATTGGCTTTATTATTGACTGATAAAACCAATCTCTCTGATTTTAGGTCAACTTGAGAGTATCTTCCTACCTTTGAGTCTAATCTGCTCTGTTTTTTGTCTAACATATTGTTAACATGAAATAATTAGGTTTTTAATACTTCGCAGTAACGCAAAATTAACAAGGACTATTAAGCTATTAAGATCTATTTTCCAGTCTCTAGTCTATTTGTAGATCTTGCTAACTGCTACTTGTACTTTTTCTACATCTTTAGACAGAGATACATCTTTTGTCATGATAACTGTATCGTTGGCAAATATTCTAAGTACTGTTTATTTTGTTGTTGGGATATCAGCAGTATAGAGTAGATATAGGTGTAGTCCCAAGACACTGCCTGTGGAACTCTAGCCGAAATAGTTTTAAATGCCCTTTTATGAGAGACTCTAAATTTTCGTTCGAAAATATGACTCCAGCAGTTGACAGTAATTCTTCGGTAACCATTTGCTTATTTTTTATATTAATCCCAAAGACTATTCCCGGTCTAAAGCATGCGAGACTTAAGGAATATTGCAGGGCAATATTTCTTTTCTTCGAATGTCTTTTTAACAACCACTGTTACTCTGTACTCTTGGTCGATTTTCGGTGGGTGATTTCGAAATCCAAACTGGAAATCTGGTAATTATTTAAATAGTTTAATACGTTTTAACAGCGGTTTCTCAAATAATTTTGATATCTCAGGTAGCAGCGAAATAGGCCTGTAAGATCCAACTTATTTTGCCGCTTTGTCAGGTTTTTTTTAAGCATAATAATTCGAGCAACCTTAAGATATTCCGGAACATGATTCAGTCTCAAACAGGCATTGAATATATATGAAAACATAATTATTTCTTTTCGTGGCATCTCTTTCAACATCCCAGGTGAAATATCATCAATTCCAGGAGCTTCTTTAGGGTTAAGGTTATTGTCAATTTCTGTGGTAACTTGAATTGGAGAAATCAGATTTACAGCTATATCGGACTGATAAACAGGGTTTATATCTGTTGTAGATTCTATATCATTCGGTTGGAATATATTAGGGAAATGCTCTGCGAATATTTCAGCTTTTTCATCGTTGCGCCGAACCCATTCATTTTGATCATTTTTAATAAGCTGTACTCTAATATATGGTCTTTTAAATCTTCGAGTTGCTTTCCATGGGGAGTAATATTTGTCTTCTTTCGGGCTTAATTCACTTACATATTTTTCGAAGCAACTTTGTTTGCTTCAATAATAGCAATTTATTACGTACGGATAATTATGTTTATAATTGTTACGGTCTGATTACACGTGTACTGCAAATGCACAGATTTACTTTCCTTAATTCTTATTTTCCAGGTTTGGGTCCAGTTATTTTTTATTGTCTCTGCGCATAAATATTTCGACATCCTCGATGATGTTCTTACTATACTAGCATATTAGCATACTTACTATACTAGCTGCCAAATTCCAAAATGGTAATGTGCTGATATATACGAAAAAAATGTTTCAATTGATTGGAACCAATTCAGTTGATAGTAGGCAGCACAATAGCCAGATGTCAACACATCATTGAAGCAATTTTCGGATGTTTTGGTCCTAAAATCTATCCAAAAATATACAAGCAAAACTTGTTATAATTATATTAGTTGGACAGTGTAATATACATTATTATATGATACGTTGTTGAGTACACTCTGTTTTTAGAGTCCTTGAAAAATAGTTAAGAGCGTATTCAAATATATTTTTATTGGCCGGTTAAGATTGGATGACGCTAATGAATACTGAAACACAGGGTAACAAGTCGTCTTTATTCCGTACGAATTAATAGACGATGAGAAAAGAAATTCCGATGGGCATAGGGTCATGGTCATTCTCAGCTGCATCCGCCTGGGTACGAAACAAGTATTGGCAATAATACGCTTAGTCACTGGCATGGTACACCTTCAAGATCAATCGGGAATCCGTTCAGTTCGACAATAGTGAGCGGCTGGAGCTTAATATTCGTTTTCATTAAGCCAATTCAAATAATCACATTCTCCTACATCTGTTCCACGGACAATAAATTAAGTTTGACGTCAAAGCTTTGAGAGAATGCATCTCGTGTAACATACTCTAATTAAACCGTTAAAGATTTGTCTCGCTGTCGCAAACGGTCTATTTAAAAATGCCTTTATCTCCTGCACTAACAACTAGAATACGTTTAATCTAAAATTAGAATTAAAATGTAGCTACATAAGGTATTAGTATACACGTCTTTGGTAAATATTTAAATATATTATAGATGATGTTCGCCTGTTTCGTTTTTTTTACAGAACATCGATAATGATTAATTCGTTATTCAAGAAATTCGTCAATTTATGAAACGTTCAAGATGTCAAAATATATCGTTTTAAATGTTTTTATGTTAATCATCATTTAGATTATCATCGATTATTACTTATTATGTATAATACAACTAAATAACTATGTATTTTCGATTAACTATTAAGTGTTAACTAGGAATTAACTCCTAATAATTTTCGAAAGATGGCGTAAGTTGTACATAATTCTGTTATTCCTTCTAATAATTATCTCTTATAATATTCCATGAAGTATATTATTTGGTTAAACAGTACATTTTTTCCCTTCTTTGTTCTGCGCTATGGCTATTTGTTTTAGAACGATAAGATACCGTCTTCTAAAGTGTTTGCCATTGCATTTTTTAATGAGAGAGCTTCAATCTGTTAGTGTTGCTCCTATTCCTCTGCCAGCTTGAATATTTGATATGCAAGTCTAACAGCATACTGTTGGGTGCACTAGGTAGGTAGTAGCACCACAGTAAATAAATGGTGGGCCTCAAACGTATCGAATGTGTTAAAACTTTGCTTTGGAACCTTCCCAATATTCCTATATTGCTATCTCTTGTTCAGATTGTCTTGATGTCTACTGTCGAATTATTTTAGAATTAGTCCAGACGTGCTTCTGCCAAGTTAACTTATGATCCAAGTAAAAGCCCAAGTCCTTTGCATGTTCCTCTTATGGGCTGTTTTCGTTATATAATTTTACCGGCAGTTTTCTCTTGTTAGTGTGTAAGTAACATGAGTGAACTTGGTTTGGTTTGCTTTTATTCTCCACTGGTTAAACAACTTTTTTATTTTATGGCATCGACTTCAAAGTGATCAGTTGGTAGTAGTTAAAATAATATTGTAAATAGATAAATAAGTCTAGGTAGGTATTAAGCTAAAGTGTGTATATAGTAGAATATAAAATACGTGTAGTACATAGGTTAAATAAGGTTTTTAATTATTTTATTTAGTTATTACAACTATTATTATGTACATATTTTATTTTAAAATGTTTTGTTTTTGTGTTAAAAATTTAAGTTTGATTATTTTTTAACTTTTAGCGAGTTCCTTATTTATTTTTTGTCGATTCAATTTTTTTGTTAAAAATATTCTATTTATCTCTTTGTAGTGTTAGATGCTTACTCAATAAATTACGCAGATATTTTATTTAATATTACAATGGGTAGGCCAAATGGGTCCGCTACCTAGCCTACGTGATTTGAGAAATGTTTTAACTAAACAACAACATGTTATTGTCCTTGCCGGGAATTGAACCCATGACCTCCGTTTGGGAGCTAAATGCTTTAACCATTACACCATAGAAGCAGTTGTTTATAATATTTCTGCTAGGTGTTATAACAGGTCAATTGAAAAGTCCCTGGCCTGACACATAGATGGCGCTACTATCAATTTGACAGCTGTCGGATCATTGAATTATAGCATTTTGAAAATATACAGTTGAAGCAAACATTTCGTTTGATGCCGAGTTTCCGGACACTGCCCCAGGAAAAATCAACCATCAAGGATTGGTATGCTAAGTTTAGACGTGGTGAAATGAGCACCGAAGACGGTGAACGGAGTGAAAGCCCAAAAGAGGTTGTTACCGACGAAAACATTTAAAAAATCCACAAAATGATTTTGAATGACTGTAAATTAAAATTTAATGAAATAGCAGACACTCTAAAGATATCAATTGAACGTGTACATCATATCATTCACGAATATTTGGGTATGAGAAAGCTCTGTGCAAAGTGGGTGCCGCGCGTGCTCCCTTTTGACAAAAACAACGACGACTTGATAATTCGGAGTAGTGTTTGAAGATGTTCAAGCTTAATAAACCCGAGTTTTTGTGTCGATATGTGACAATGGATGAACCATGGCTCCATCATTTCACTCCGAAGTCCAATCGACAGTCATCTGAGTGGACTTCACACGATGAACTCCCTCCAAAGCGTGGGAAAACCCAACAGTCGGCTGGCAAGGTTATGGCGTCTGTATTTTGGGATGCGCATGGAATAATTTTCATTGACTACCTTGAAAAAAGAAGGACCATCAACAGCGACTATTACATAGCGTTATTGGACCGTTTGAAGGACCAAATCGCCGAAAAACGGCCGCATTTGAAGAAAAGTAAAGTGCTGCTTTACCAAGACCGTGTCACAAGTCAGTGAAAATGATGCCAAAAATCCATGAATTGGGTTTCGAATTGCTTCCTCATCCACCGTATTCTCCAGATCTGGTCGCCAACGACTATTTCCTGTTCTTAGATCTCAATAGAATACTCGCTGGGAAGACATTTTCGTCGAATGAAGAGGTGATCGACGAAACTAAGGCCTATTTTGAAGCAACACAATTCGTACTAGAAAAAGAGTATTGAAAAGTTGGAGGGTCGCTCTAATGTGTGTATCACTCTTGAAGGGAATTATGTTGGATAAAAAAAACTAATTTTGTCAAAAAAATGTGTTTTAATATGGTACTTTTGCACTGAGCGACTGCCGATTTTCCGTCATATGAGCTTAGCGGTAACATTATACACAAATATCTGTTTAATTTGAGTGTTTCCCTCGATAAAATGGTTTTCTGGCAATCTGTTTGAGAACAATAAGACACTGTGTGTCTATCTTTTAAACTATTTGTAATTGTATTTTTAAATCAGAGAACTTCATTTTAATGGCGTAATTTCTATTCCTCTACAAGAATTTATTGCTGAGACTGGGAATGTCGCATTTCTTGAGGATCATGTTTCAATGTCAGCTCAATTGAATGCTGCGCAAGTCTAACAGTATGTATGTAGTCTATCTAAAGAAGTTTTGAACATACCATATCTACATTTATGACGTCAAAAGGTCGCAATGTTGTATCAATTCAAAGTTTTAGTTCAGTTTGGCCTTGACATACAACAATATTCTAAATAATTAAACAAAAATACTGTTATAAAATATAATTTATTTTAATATTATAGTAGATCTAATGCATATAGTATTAAAGGACTTAAAACTAAAATTAAGTACACAGTTATAATAATTTATAGGTTTGGATTGTGTTTGATTATATTTACATTGAACTCTTTTCCATACCAGCTATGAGTTAGAGCTCTAGGCGCGTTTTTTATGTAGTTGTATTCCCTGAAGGCCTAATCCACCTAATTAACAATTGTATATCCAAGTAAAATATTTTACTTTTATTAAAGATTATATTTACCTTTTACGTTTAGTTCTTGTGTCCTTCGGGTCAGTGTTTCATTGTTTTGATATCACTGTATTTCTCATTAGTTTGTTCTGTTAATACCTCTATACATCATTCTTGATAAAACTAAATTTAATCACTGCCTTCTCCTTGATGAGTTTGCCATATCTACAAAACAGTTACTATACTTTCTTTTTGACACAGTTTAACCAAATGCTCATGTATATTCTGAACAATTAAACAAATATCTATGCACATATATCTTTTACACTCTACAATAACATTTCCTACGGTTATCATATATTAATTATATACTCCCGTTTACTTATTTGCATTCTCATCTCAGTCATCAGTCTTAAAAATTGGCAGTATTAAATTAATTTATATTCAGAAAGTGAAATCATTTTCACTTGTGAATCATTTTAAACAGAATCAGTGATTTCATTCAAGTGAATAACTAAGCTGTTCATTTCCAATCAATCTAACATTTGTTCACAATTCCATCATTTGTCAATTTCTTCTCTAATATGTACACATGTTATTAACTATTCGTGTTTCCAGCATGAAGTACAATATATCTGCAATGAATTATTCATAAATATTATGACTAATAAAACCTAATATACTGTTATTCCAACGTTTACTTTTTTCCATCTACATTGTTGCCATAACACTATTTTTAATATCATCTTGCCTTGAGTATATCTCAAGTGTATCATCATAGTAGTAAATATCCATGTCTCATCTAAATATATAAATTGAAATAATAAGTCTTCCTTCATTTTATTATATGTTTTTAGTAATTGTATTCTTTTAAAAGCAATATCCATAAGTTCCTCCCCGATACTTTTCACACTAACAGTTTCCTTCGAAATAATTGTATTAAACTATGTTTGTATTGAAAAACTACTCTCTATTTTTATACATTTCATCTATTTAATATCTGATCGAACTATTATCAAGCTGATCTTGATTCGTCATCCGCTTCTTATGAAGACGGTTTTTTTTTTCGGTGAATTCAATATTATATTTTTAATTTTTTGAGATATTTCAGTGATCGTGTTCATACTAATATTCAGTGTAGCTGCAATACGCTAAAAAATATTTTCCATAAAAATCGCACCAAATTAATATTTAACACTAAAAATGCTTAATTCTCTAACGAATTAAGCATTTTATATACATTATATAATATAAGAGGGGGTTATAACCTCTAATTACTATTGTTTGGAAGTATTTTGCATACGTTTGACAACTGGACGACTTTGGCAGGCTAGCTCGGTTAAACGTTCGAACTTATCAGACAGCATTGTGTCTCTTTTAACTGGAATAAAATGAGAAGGAAAATATTGCCTGATTCTAAACGAATTTACAAATTGCGGCATACAATACATTAAACATCTTGATCACGTATTTTACTATCGTATACTGTCGCGGGCACCAGGTCGGTATCCTTAACACCACAATAAATACATGGCGGGCGCCATACGCATAAAATGTGTAAAACCTTGCTCTGGAACCTTTCCAATATTTCTATATTGCTGTTGCTTGTTGTGGTCCATAGTTGAATGCCGTATGCCCAGATTTTCCACCATTTCCAACCCTCATTTTGCTCTCATTATTTAAATGTAAGTGCAGCCTGCTGTTGGATTGTTTACGCTTGGTCCAGATATGCTTCTGCCAAGTTAACTTACGATAAAGGTCTAAGTATATTGCATGTTTCTCTTGTGGGGTATTTTCGTTATATAATTTTACCGACAGACAGGTTTCTCTTATCAGAGTGTAAGTGACAAAAATGGACTTCGTCGTTTGGTTTGCATTTATTCTCCACTGGTTAAACCATTCTTTTATCTTATGGCATTACCATATATGGAGTTGGAACGAAGCAGCTTTTGGGTAAGAATGTACTGAGAGTACAGTGTCACCAGCGTAGGTTTCTGTCATTCTGTCCTCACCAATTAAAAGATCTGCAGTGTAAATCAAGCACAACAAGTGTTGCAGTGTCCCTGTGGTACACCTGAGCATATTTAGTGAAAAACGGAATATTCATCATTACATTTAAATATGAAGCTTCTTCGATCATAGGATAGGTGTATATGATAATATGAATGTGAAAGTGTCTTCGTTATTTTGTATATCAAGTCATCATGCCAGACTTTGTGAAGGGCTGATGTCCAAAAAGGCAGCAGAGCAGTATAGTCCATTTGCCATGCATCTACTGATGACGTCTACAGTGCGATGTACTTGTTCCTTCATTCTGTTTAAAATAATTTTTTCCATTAGGTTACCAATCCTGTGGTGATTTGCCTGGTTTTGGCACTATTACGACTTGGGAAATTTTCCATAATCCTGGAAAATGTTCGAGCATAAAGCAGGTAATTAATATTTTGGCTTAGATTCCTTGCGTGGTAGATGTTTCAAGAGAGTTCAAGTCAATGTTTCAAGACAAGATCGTAGTCTGGTGTTTTTCCTTTTTTGGGAGTTCTTATTTGTCTCAGAACCTCTTTAGGATGCACGCTACGGATCAACGGTAAGCTTCTAGAGGTGATTTGAGATATTCTTTTAAACCAGCTATGCGTTCCTTGTGTGAATGATTGAAATACATTACTTAGATAGTCAGCAAAGATACTAACTTTCTCCATATTTGATCTTGCCCACCATCCTATGTTGTCGCTAATAGGGGTTATTTGAGATTTAAGCTTCTTTATGGTTTTCGTCGTTTTCCACAGCGAAAAATTCGTGTCTGCTGTGTTCTGGCGTTTGTTGTTTGTGAATATTTCTATGAGCTTCTTTCTCAATTATTTAGAACATTTATTACAACGGTTTTGTCTCTTGGGGATCGAATGGTACGCCAAGTTTTCTTTTTTATTTTAGGGAGATTCCTTTGCTTTAAACCGGGGCTTTGTTGGGTGCTCTATGGATGACAATGTTTAATTCTAAGACGACCTTTTCTAGCTTTCCAACTATAAATGTATTTTTATGTATTCTTCTTTCGGTGTCAATGGTTCTCTGGTATATTTTCCAGTTTCTGTTTCTCGTATGGTATATGCGAGTAGGTGGATCAGCTAGTGTTACTGTTATACTGATGATGAGTTTAACTGTGATATGGTCTGAGATTAAAAATAATGTTTCCATTTTTTGCTATTCACATTTTATGTAAAAAAATATGCAGTAGATCAAGGATTTTCTGTCAGTTGGCCAGTAAGTAAGTGCGATATTGGAAAGCCATTGAAGCTTCATTTTTTCTATTACTCGTAGTAGTTGCCTTCCTTTTAAGCTAAGAAGTAGAGGACCCAGTGTATGCTCCAAATTCCAGTCGTCACCACACATAAGTTTGAGACCCGGATTACTCGGATATTGAACGTATTCATTTGTAGCGACCTTGTGGCACCTCGAATTTTATATATTAGAATAGCGGCTTACAAAATACCCAGAAAATATTATCCCAGGTGTGAACATGTGCTGAATGCCAGTACCAACGTCTAGTAAACGTTAACGAAGATCTGTAAACCCCAAGACGTTGATTTCAAATATTATATTGTTATTGTACTTTTATTCATCCAGTCACTGATGTTCAGTTCAAACATGCAACCATCGACTGCCCAAGCATCCTCGTCGTCAGGTAATATTGCGCCGCACCATTTCATTTATTTATATTTTCTTAATATTTCATAACGCCAATAAATAACGGTCACATAATGTAACCATCGCTGCTTGATTTCGCGTTTTCTTCATTCATCGAGCCATACAATTTCTAAACATTTTTTGGAAAGGCTGCTGGAACTGGACTGACGTTATTGCCTTCTGGACTTTTTCAAACATAGTCTCCAATACCTGAGTGATATTGCGATATCCGTGGCGCTTTCTATTTGTTCTTCTTGTTTAATTTGAGCCCAGGTTGCCTCTGCATGTCTCTTGATTGTGTGTGTTATTATATTATTATTGCCTTTATCAGCTGAGTTTGGTATCTATTAATTTTTTTGACCTTAGGGGTAATATTTAATATTCTTTCTCTATATTCCTTATAATTTTTACAGCCTTTGTAGATGGCATGGAGTTTCTCAAGGCAATTAGCCCATGTTGTATCGGTGTCTAGTCTTTTCCGCAGGTTGTGGCAGAGTATTATTCCCCATACTTGACACACCTAAAAGGCTTGTAATATTGGTTAATAGTGTGGCGAAATCTCTGACACCTTTAGCATTCTACAATTTCCGTATAATTTATATATAGCTTCCATAATTCCAACTAAAACTTCCATATTGTTAATATATTTTACATTAAATATATGGTTGTTGTTATGTTTTGGAATTAAATCCACATCTTTGGTAAAGGATCCTTTGTAGTTCTGTGTAGTATGTCTGTTAACTATTTTCCTGACCTCGTGTCCCATTTCAACTTCAAGCGATATTGCACTCTCAAAAGTATGATGTGTTTCACTTTGTGGTGTGGTTTACATGCTAGATTATCAACTTTTATTTATTTAAAAACTATGGTGGAAATATCCTGAAATTACTTTAAGGACCTTTACGTCTTTGACTGGTTTTATGTAATTTAAGAGGAATATAAACAATATATGGAGGTCAATTTATTTTAAGATGTTTATAATAGATGAGTTATTTTACCAATATTTGTTATTAAATTTTAATTTTAAGTCTTTATCATCTTGTTCAAATGTATTTTTCAACTCTGGATGGTGAGCGAACCAGTTGTATTCGTCAGACAATGCTCCTTTCGATTATTATTTATTCCCATGCATATTATATGGCTTGATTGAATAGTATTTTCATTTTTATCAACGTCAGGTGCCACAACCATTTTATTGGCTAATGGGTCTAATCTACAAGATGAGTATATTGTTGCCGCGAGACTATTCTCAATTACTGAGGTCAAATATTTTCTAAAGAAAGCTTAGAGTTCCGCATGAAAGGGAATTTTCAATATTTAAATTTATTTTGTATGGAGTTCCGGAGGGTAGTGTCATATAGTGTCATAGAGTAATATATAGAGTGTTAACTTAATACAAATAAATTCAGAATTGTCTTGCGTGGTCTCAGCAGGAAGGCGCTGTAAACGTCATTTCGCTGAATTTCATTAATTAATTTATATTACCATTACAGGCACCTGTAATGAACATATTTTATTAGGACAGCATTTCATTGATCAACAATTTGATACGCATCACGTGACTAATCTCTGACGTCACATTCTACTGACCAATTAAATTTCAAATAAAACCAAAATGTAAATTTTCAAAACCATTTATTAATCTAAAATTCTAAGTAAATACAAATATTATAAAATATCAAAAAGTTAAAAATTTAAGTACATAATGAATATAAGTAATGTATATAAATAAAAAATAAAGAAATAAAAATCTATAAATAAATAATTATTAAATGTTGATATAAAAATGGCTGCAAACTAATTGAAAACATAATATATCTGAATATCTGTGCCTTAATATTTTACTTTCTTGTGGAACATAAAAATGTATTGAGGCAAGTTATAATTATTGTGAAAATTATGGAACGGATAATTAAAACGTATGATACACGTCAGAATGAAGAAAACATACCAAACAGTAATACTTAAACAAACTGTAACTGCAACAGCAAAAAAACATTAAAATGTATTATATATATATATATATATATATATATATATATATATATATATATATATATATATATATATATATATAATTGCTGTTGTGCTTTTATTATGTCAAAATCGAGGATTTAAAAAGACAGCTTAAGCATCTATTAACAATATAACAAAACAAGCATGATAATCTCTTGTTTATAAAGTCAAGCTCATCTTGTTGGTCTACAAATTGTATTATATTATTTTGTATTAATGTATTTTATTAACATCTTCGTTGATTTGGGTTAAGGAGCCTTAAGCCAAAATAATAATTATAAATTAATATAAATTAATATAAATTAATAATATATATTTTAACCAATATTGTATCAAGTAAATTATTTTATGGCACTTTATGAACAACTTTTTAAAGAGTAACAAAAACTTTTGCTACAAATGCTAAATGCAAATGCAAACAAACAAATGCTAAATCACACATACACATCCTTAATCTAGCTAAATTGGATCGTTTCTTCTAAGGAAAACTACGTCTGATTTTTTATTTAAGCACATACACTAGATACACTTTTGAGAATGAAGGTACAATATAATCAAACAATAGTGATTACATTTAAGACGCAAAAATGCTGATAGTACTTTATGTCAGACCAATAAATGGCGTCATAAACAAACTTAAACACATTTTTAATGAATATAGCCGACGCGAAACCTGTAATTTAAAAACTTGAACAAAGAAGTTTATTATTAAACGTTAAAATTAACAGGAAAAATACAAATAAATATTGTTTTAAAATTTCTGTAGTAAGCTTTGTGCACAATAGGTAATACATCTACTAACAATAGAACAATAAAAATATTTTCTGTGTCTTTTTGTCTTATCGTTACAGATAACATCTAAGTCTAGCACTATGATTTTAAATTATAAGGAAAGGCTAAGAAACGGTGTAAACATAGCTTTTTGACTGCTTAGAGTTTCTATTGAAATATTTTCGAAGAAAATGTTTCCAAATGAAAGTAATGGTTTCCAAAAATTTTAGGATTGAAACAACCTGAAGATAATTTAGAATTAGTGATTATTTAACATCAAAGTTAATAAGTTTATTTTCTTGTTGATCACTGGCTACGTCTATTTCCATATTGCTTAACACAAATATCCATTTTTAATTTATATAATTATTAAATTAATAATAATTAGAATTATTAAATTAATTACATTAATTAAATACGTGGTTATGATGCCTACTCGACATTAACTTCCTGCGAACAGCTTTAATAATGAAACAAGACGAGATTAAAAACAAGAAATACAAACTACGACAGTCAACGACATGACAAAAATACAGATATTTATTTTCAATAAATGTTTTTAAGAAAAAAACGACTTCAAAGAATAAATAAGGAACTCACTAAAAATTAAAACATAATCAAACTTAGATTTTTAACAAAAAAAACTTTAAAATAAAATATGTACTTAATAGTCGTTGTAATAACTAAATATAAACAAACTAAAACCTTATTTAACCTATCTACTACACGTATTTTATATTCTACTATATACACACAATTTACCTTAATATCTACCCAAACCTATTTATCTATTTACAATATTATTTTAACTACTACCAACTGATCACTTCGAAGTCAGTGCCGAGCAACAAATTAGATTTGTTTTGTTCGTAATTTAATTTTGTATATCTCACAAAATTATATTATTATTTTTGTATTGTTTTGGCTTGGCACCGAGATTAAACATTACGACTTAAAGAATTAAAGTATATAAACAGAATATGTTTCGAGAAAAATGTAAGTGAATTGAGTCCGAAAACAGACAAAGATTACTTGTTATGGAAAGCAACTCAAAGGTACCAATTATTAGGGTGTCGCCTATTAAAATGATTGAGATGATTCCATTTCATTCGATATAAGAATGAAAAAGCTAAATTATTTGTACAATATTTACCTAACGTATTCCACTCGAATGATATAGAATCTATAATGGATACAATTCCTGTTTATCAGCTGGAAGTATCTATATATCTGATTTCTCTACAATAAGTTCGCACGGAAATTAATAACAACCTCAAACCTAAAAGGAAGCAGACGGTCTTTTACCTATATTATTGAAAGACATTTCACGAAAAACAATCATCATGCTGACATACATATTTAGTGTTTGAGACTGAAGTATGATCCGGAATGTTTTAAGGTCGCACAAATAGTTACACTTAAAAAACCTGACAAATCGACTGAACTGCGATATGAAAATTGTTTGAAAAACTGCAATTAAAACGTATTATACTTTTTAAAAAAATCCAGTGTGAATATAAACAAATTGGTACCATATATTTTCAAAAGAAAATTTAGTCTCCTATAAAATGGCACTTTCAAAATTTAAACCAATTTGGGTTAGAGTTCCCCAGTATAGTGTCTTGAGACCACTCCTGCAACTGCTCTACACTGCTGATATCTCAACAACAAAGGAAACAGTATTGGTACATAGACTGGAAAGTACACCGTTTGGATCTATCCAAATATGTCTGAATGTTAATTTTGCGTTACGGTGAAATGATAAAAACCTAATTATATCATTTGACTTGCTATTATGTTCGATTCCTTGAACAGAATCAGTTAAATATTTCGGTATCCATCTGGATGGTAAGTTATATTGGAAACATCATATCATGTTAGACGAAAATTAGAGCAGATGAGACTCAAAATCAAATAACTGCACTGGTTAGCCGGAAGATATCCTCAACTTAATCTAAAATCAAAGAAGTTGGTTTATCAGTCAATCACAAAACCAATTTGGACCTATGCAGTGAAACATCAAATCAACTACCAATGCAACGGTATCAAAACCGTTCTCCGATTAATTGCCAATGCATGTGCTGTGTTACGTAACCAACAGGGAACTGCACAATGATTCACAAAATCAAATGGGTTTACCAAGTTATCCGATATTTCGCATGAAAACATGAAATATGGTTACTAAATCACAGGAATGTCGAAGTCATAGAGCTACTGGATAACACGGAGTAGGTCAAAAGAATGAAGTGAACAAAACCCTTGAACAAAATAAACTTGTATAGTGTACAAGTCATACTCAAGTAACTAAGTTGCCTACTAAGTTCAGCTTTGAAGAGTAGAGTAGTTGAATTTTATTTTAATTTGAGAATTGATATTTTGATCTCATACTCGTTTTACTTGTGTTGATGCAAGTGCAACAGAATAATAGTAATAAATCAATTTGTAAATTAAGATTATACTAAGCATATCTAATGCAAAAGGTAAAAAAAAGGTTTCTAAAAACATTGGCCTTTTCTGATATCACATAAAGTATACCGTTAAAAGTGTTACGTGCCAAGAATATATACATACGTTGAATTTTCAAATAACCCATCCAAATTCTGTTAAATATGAATGTTTTTTTTCATCGTAAACATTATTAAACTTGCATCTTATTCCTTTAAACCTTTTGTTCCATTGTGGTTTTCGGTGAAACTTATTGCAACCGGTTAGTGGTATTTCTATTATTGCTAACCAATGTTAAAAGTTTCTTTTGTTACTATATATTATAATATGCATATTTAAATATTTTATGACCGAGAAAAAAATCCAGTGCTATAAGTGTTTCAGGAATGTTATTTCCAGAAATGGCTTTAAATTACGAAATGGAAGACGTGTGGCGTATGAATGTGAATAAGTTCATTAAAAGCAATTGATTCGAGCTGGAATTGGGTCAAAAATTTTAATAAAAGGTCACCGTCCAAAGTTATTCGGATTAATTGGTTTTAATTTTTACGGCGTCGCTTAATTATAAATCAATTTATTCAGGAAATAGAAATAAGGTTACATTTAAATTTTATGATATAATTTTCCCATCGCATTGATCAAACTTCCTTTTATCAATCATTCTAAGAGCTACTTTTATCCGCAATAAAAAATTCACATTTTTTCGAAATAACATTATTGTCCCTCAATGCTCACCGTCTCCCTTATACTAATTAATTTACTAATTTATACTTAATTAAGTCATTTAAGGTAATCCGTCTGTCCCCTAACAGATTCTGTTCATTTATGTGTAATTTCGAATACATAGAAATCTAATTAACCATCAGAAATATTCATTTTAAGAAGTTAGGATAAATAACTTATTGTAATTGTAAACATATTTAGATCTATATATCTCCCACATATTTTGCGTTTCATTCGCTAGCTTTTTGTAATCTTTTAAAAACAGCGTTTGTTTGCATTTTCGCTTTATGATTTTTAACAAAATTCTTTGTCCTTAAGTTAACAGCAAATACCGCGCGGGATAGCTGCGCAACCATCTTGTCATTATTTGTATTAGTGTCATTCCAGTGGTAAATTTTATTTTGTGATTATTCGTGGATTATATTCTCTTCGTAGATTTTATTTTATCTGTGCATTTGTGTATATATTGTGATATGTCTTTGTTAATTACTGTTTACTATAAAAAAATCTCCCCTGTCTCGGTGCCTGTGGAGATATAAAACTGTTATATCAAAATATGTTTATGATGAACACATGGACAGTCGTTATTCTTTAAACTTATCTCTAACATTTAATTATAGTATAATTTGTCCTTTTGGAATATGGCAGGCAGAAAAAAGTGACTTATGAAGAACGAAAGAGAAGAAAAGTGTAGTGCAAATATTAAGGTACCAAATCATAAAAATTAAGCCCAATAAGAAAATTAAAGAACATGAAAAGTATCAAAAGAAGAAAGGAAAATGTACTGTTAAGACTGTCAAACAAATTATCAAACAGAACAGCGAAATGTTAGAAAATTGTGGAGAGAAATGACAAAGTATAGAAGTCGCCGTTGAGCAAAAATTAAAATCTTCATTTTCCTTCATTTAAGAGGAACGATACAGCAAATAACTAAGCACGCTGTAGTAGTCTACTCCAAAGAAATTAGATAAGTCGAAAAAAGCCCATAGTTTTGCACTTTAACCGATATTTTATCACTCTCACTTTTAGCAATTTGGCCCCATATATACTTGACAGTTTGTCAGCAACCGTTAATAACTTACTTATTTCCTAAAAAATGGCCCCGGTACTTAAAACCATAATAAAATTATGGTTTAAGTATTGGTAATGTATTGTAATGTAATTGACTATCCCCCTGATCTGTTATAAAACAAGATAAAAGTAATAAATCCAGACTGGCTACCTTGGAGATACCCATATGAGTTGATGATATATAAAATAATTTTAAGAAAAAAACTGAACCGACTTCAAAAAATAAATAGGGAACTCACTAAAAATTAAAAAATAATCAAACTTAGGTTTTCAACACAAAAAAATATTTTAAAATAAAATATGTACATCATAATTGTTGTAATAACTAAATAAAAATAAACAAAAACCTTATTTAACCTATTTACTACACTTATTTTATATTCTTCTATATATACAGAATTTAGTTTAATACCTACATAAACTACTGCCAAGTGATAAGTTTGAAGTCAGTGCCGAACCCAAACAGTTAAGTTAATTTGGATTTGTTTTGTTGGTAATTTAATTTTTTGTATATGTCACGAAATTCTATTATTATTTTTGTATTGTTTGGGCACTTATTCTTCTGGGAAATCGTCGAACATACATTAAAAAAAATATATACAGCTGAACATTGAACCTCCTCCTTTTTCGAAGTCGGTTAATAAGTGTTTTGCTTTAATAAAAATGTTATATAAATATATAAAAATTCTAAAATGTATGTCGCGTCACTTTTCTTAAAATGCGAATACGCCTTAGAATAACTTTTAGAATAAATATTAGGTGCTTCTGTATTCTGATCACTTGTTTTCGCTTTCGACGATCTTATCGTTATTTCGCGACTGCACAATTGTGATTTTATGTTTAGCATGGAACATTATATACAAAGGACCTAGACAAACATAAATATTTATATGTATAAATGAAATGCATACAGTAAACTAAGGTAAAATATATGGCAAACAAAGATATATCTGTAGATTATTTGATTTATCTAGGATTTATGAATGTCAACATTCAGGATTTCAGAAATAAGAATAGAACAATTGAGGGTAAACGATAATTATTAGGAGTTAAGGCAACAATTCATTGATTCGGAGTAAGATCCTATGATAATAATCAATGTCTCGTAGAAATCCATTCAACTTAATACTATTGTCGTTGACCAGAGTGTTCCTGTAATTGATCAACCCGAATTTTAATTTAGTCGAAGAAAGTGGAATGCAGTCATTCAAATACAGAGAATTACAGGGAATGGCCACAAAATTCACAGCTTGTTATAGCGCTTGAATACATTAAGTGATAGAAAAAAAGACTGAAAAAGTCACTTTTGATACCATGTTGTTTGATCCATCCTCTAAGACCCAGTGCCTATATAAAGGTTTCTGATAAAGGTTTTGATGGTAGGATGGAGGTCAGTGTGGAGACATATAGTCTCGGCATGCCACGACCTTTGCTTGTTTATTCCTAGATATCCCGATATGAGAGTGTATCCAGATTAGCGTTAACAGATAACCATTCAACAAAGAGGTTCGTATAATGATTAAAGACTTGGAGACTAAGAAAATACTGTATTTCCGTACAAGGAAGCAATACAGTGATTTGTAGGAAGTTCTTTTTTATAATATGTTGAAATATATATTAGGGTCTGATATAAAGCGTATACTTGAGCCGAAGCCAAGACAGCACAGCCAATTCGTACTCGATTTATAGCCGTCAGAATAAATATGTTTATGCTCTGTGTAGAGGACCAGTAGTTAAAAATAATATATCCTTTTCAAAAAAGAAAGGTGCTCTTTCTTGGAATATAGACAGAAATACAGGTATTTATAAAAGAAGCCGTGAAAGTTCAGGAGGAAATCCAGTTTTGCATAGTAAGTCAGATATAATGGATATATATAATTAAGTGCTGGGTAAATAGAGAGTAGATAGATGGAGGAAGGCAGTGCATGCGTTCTTAAATCGAATTTAAGGGAGATGTGATACCGGTGGTAGATGAGATTGTAAGAGAAAATGTGAAAAGCCATTTATTGGGAAAAATTGATACAACACATCGTACCGCGACTAGAATAACCCATAACTCAGAATTCTAATATTTGAGTTAATACTTTGTCAAGAAAAACACATTCTTGTTCTACGTGTCTGACACCACAATACCAGAATACTAATAATACTGTGTTGTAACAGTACGCAGTTATTATTAATCCTAACCAGTAATCTTTCCAGTAATCCTATAGCAATGTCACTTCTAGTACAGAGATGCTTAACTTGCTTATTATGCTTAATGTTATTATGCTTAACTAATTAAGATAACGTCGCTTTTTGAGTTGCCTCACTCTTCATGATTGAAGGTAACAATATGTGATATTTTTCTGTCTTCTTTATAACTTCAAGATCAATACAAATATAATTTGATCGTTAGTAACGTAAACCTGGATAACGTAATCGGAATTTTTGACACGAGGGTGATGGTAATAGCGGTATATTGAAATCGGTATATATAATTACCTGGAAGAGACTGTAGTGGTGCCGTGGGTAGCAAGGATATGCTTTCATTTTCAGAATGTGTATATTTGCCCTACATAAACGTAAAATTAATCCATAATGCACAAGTTCTTGGTGTTTGTCAGCTATATCCAAAATGAAGGTGAAAACATTAATTCAATTACAGACTGATAAAAAAAGCTTTATCCAAGTTTCAGGTCAATTATACAGCAATTAAATATGTCAGAATAATCACATCAGTAAAGAAGAATGGAAATCGTCTTACAGCTACAGAGTGTTGTCACTCAATGTCATGAATTAAATGTAGATCAATAAGAACATTTAAACCAAAATTAACATTAAAATATACATCAGAGAATTATATTCCTAGGTTTCTTAAATATTTTTACTAATCTATTTTTAATTATTAATGAGTCTCGATCAAAGGTTAAGAAGAGAACCTATCAAAAGCTGCCGAAAATAAAAATGATATAAAAAAGAAGATGAAATATAAGAAATAAAATTAATGAAAAACCGGTCAATACGGCAGTCCCCGACCTGACACATAGATGGCGCTATTAGAATTAAATCCATATGATTTTAGTTAGCTCTAACCCTCAAAAGATGCGTGTATAAATTTGATAGCTGTCGGATCATTAGTTTGTGAATTATAGCATTTTGAGTGTAACTTTTGTTATTGTGAAAAAAATGGATAAAAAGGAATTTTGCGTGTTGATAAAATATTGCTTTTTGAATGGAAAAAAACAGTTAAATCAAAAACTTGGCTTGATGCCGAGTTTCCTGACAATGATTCCCAGGAAAATCAACCATCAAAGATTGGTATGCAGGGTTTAGAGGTTGTGAAATGAGCACCGAAGACGGTGAACGCAGTGGACGCCCAAAAGAGGTTGTTACCAACGAGAATATTAAAAATATCTACAAAATGATTTTGCATAACCATAAATTGAAATTGAATGAAATAGACACTCTAAAGATATCAACTGAACGTGTAACATCATATCATTCACGAATATTTGGGTATGAGAAAGCTCTGTGCAAAGTGGGTGCCGCGCGAGCTCACTTTTAACCAAAAACAACGACAAGTTGATGATTCAGAGCAGTGTTTGGGGATGATGATGAAACATGGTTCCATCATTACACTCTGAAGTCCAATCGACAGTTATCCGAGTGGACTACACACGATGAACCCGCTCCAAAGCGTGGGAAAACGCAACAGTCGGCTGGCAAGGTTATAGAGTCTGTATTTTGGGATGCGCATGGAATAATTTTCATTGACTACCTTGAAAAAGGAAGAATCATCAACAGCAACTATTACATAGCGTTATTAGACCGTTTGAAGGACGAAATCGCCGAAAAACGGCCGCATTTGTAGAAAAAGAAAGTGCTGCTTCACCGTGCACCGTGTCAGTGAAAACGATGGAAAAAATCCAGGTGTCCTATGGTAGACCGGGGACTATTAAGTCGGATTATTGTTTCGATATAGGAAATATTTCTTCCATCAATTATTTATAATATATTGTTCTTTTTGAATATTAAGTTTCTTAATAAAAAAAAGAGTACAGCAGTATAGTAATTATTTTAATTTATCATATATATACTACTAATTTATAGAATGTAACATCTAGAAATATGTTCATCAGTTTTTCCTGAATAGCGACATTTTAACTTAATACATTACAATATTTTCATAAATATATATAATATAATTTCGCGAATATTGTAAAATGTGTCTTTTACTATGGGCCATCTTTAAGGAAACGTAGCGATACTGTAGTCGATGTTGTGTTCATCAATCATCAATCAATTTTTTAGGAATTTCGAAGCCGCATGCCAGTCTAGCCAAGTCGGAAAGCGCGATGTATGGTAAGTACGTAGGATACTGTGGTACTGGAATTGTGGGCATGCTCCAGTGTCATCATCGCCTCAGTTTAACGTGTTCCTAAATAAGCTGGGTGTGATGGAACTTCCCATTCGACCTTCAACCGTTCTAAAATATAGCTATAAGGTAAGTGATCTGCTGTACAAACTTATAATTTAAATCTTATTCTAGATACTATTCTAACTTATTGTAAAAACTACTCCAAGTTATTTTAGATATTATTATATATCATTCTATGTATCCATTAATCAGATGAACTAACAGTCTATCACAGTACTTTGCACTAACACTTCGAATTACACTAGTTATGGGTTCTAAGGGAATATAGCGCTGAATTAGTTTGTTGGAGACGTAATATGGGGCATCGATGATGACTTGCAACACTTTATTCTGGAACCCCTGAAGGATAATTATGCTTGACTTGCTAATAGTACCCCACAGTTCAATATCCTAGGTTCAAATGAGTCTAAGTATTGACTTATACAGTAAAACCTTGTTATATAAGGATAAGCCCAAGTTGTTGAAGGTTTCTTGGATCTTCGTGTGATGTTACTATACTGGTGTTTCTTGAGGTCGGTAGGTCAGCTGTATAAATAAATATAACAATGGACCAAGAACACCTGAATAAATTGGATGTAAGTCGGTTTATTCGTCATCCTGTTTCATAATAAAATGCCTCTCTGTGAGGTCTGATTTCAGCAGTTTAAAGTGCGTATTGGGCAAAAGCTTTTTCAATTTAACATGTAGACCAGTGTACTACACCTTGTCAAAAGCTTGAGATATTTTGAGAAATGCAGAGGAGCAATATTTTTTATCTTTTAAGTTTTTGTTAATTTGTTTGACTAATCTGTGTATTTGTTCTGTTGTTCCGTGTTTATTATGGAAGCCAAATTGATGGTCTGGAATAATAATTCTCTCTTATGTGATTAATTTGAGTCTCATAATGTATAGTTTTTCAAAATCTTCATCACAGGTAATAGGCTTATAATACTATAGGGGGAAACGTTATCTGATTTTTTCCCTGGTTTAAGAATCATAATGATTTGAGCCACTTTCCAAGTGCTAGGAAAGTAATTAAGTCTTAACATGGCATTAAATGGAAACGTTATTAATTTCATACACTTTTCTGAGAGCTCTTTTATGGTTCTTCCAGTAATTAAGTCAAAACCAGGTGCTTTTTTTAGCATTTTTTCTTTAACTATTGTTTGTTTTACTTCCTTAATAGTAAGTTTCTCATGTGACAGATCTATTTAAAATGGAGTGTTATGAAAGTTAAAAATTCGGTTGCGGATATTTTAGACGGGTACGGATTAAATCTCTTTTTAAGTGTTTAGATAAAACTTCTGCTTTATTTTTATCATTCCTATCCCAGGTATTGTTTTTAATTTTAAGGGATGGACTATGTTGTATATAATATTCCGTTGCATGAATTGATGTTAAATTTTCTAAATATTTTTGAATCCCTTGATTTTGTTCGTTATTTATTAGCTCTTTCAGCTCTTTTGTTGCCTTGTTGAATTTTCTCTTGTTTTATTCTGTTTTAACTTGTTGCCAGGTTTTCCGCAGTTGCATACCATGCGGCCTCTTGTATATTTTTTGTTATATTTATTGCTGCTGTTCCTGTATCTCTTTCAGTTTTGAGAGATACATTGAGCCATATTAAACTGTCTGGTTTCTCTCTAAATAATGGCCAGTTAGTTTTAGTGTTATGCAAAGAAGTTAGTTTTGTTTTGTTGACAATATTTGAGTTGTTTGTTACAATAACTGGTGAGTGATTCAGCTTTGCACTTTTTGTACAAAGGTCTATGATATCTGGAATTTTATTTCTGTCTGACGGCCTATATGTTGGCTTGCCAGTAGAGATATACTGTAAATTATGGTCCTTCATTGCTTTGACCAATTCTCTGCTTTTTTCATTAATCTAGAATCCAACATTACATGTGTTGTATTGTAGTCTCCTCCGGCAATGAATCTATTACCCAACGTGCTAAAGAAACCATGGTATTGTTCTACTTTGTTGTTATGTTTAGGTGGACAATTGTTAATGGTCCGGATACTTCTTCAATGGTTATACTGGTGGCTTGTAAATAGACCTCGATGAATTTCTCTCTTGCATAGTGTTTTATATTTTCACGGACAATTATGGATATTCCTCTATGTGCTCCATCTGCTCCATCTAAAACGATACAATATATGTTTCTATTAATATGTTTATCCATCTTTTAGCTGTACTAGGTTTTTCCATCACACAACTTAGTTTTTTTAGAAAGTTAAGTTTAGAACGTGGATTAGTTATATATCAAAATTCAGGTCAATATGAATTCATGTAAGGTAAGCTTATTTTAATTAAGGAATATTTGGAATCACATTATGTATTTGTACAATGTTTAAGAATTTGTTTTCAATATTTATACCAGTGTTTCTACATGCATTTTAACAATCAATTCTTTAGAGGGAACTAACCTAGTTAACTAATCAAAGAAAAGCATAGACCTCACAGACGGAACCAGGCATTTTCTGATCCAGAGAATAAGAGAGCAACTAATTACGCAGTTTGAGAAGTTAGTGACATAGGTCTCGAAGGAGGAAAAACATAGAACAATGCATCTTGGCAACATCTGGAAGCTGATGAGACCATTATTAGGGAAATTAAAAACAAATATCTACCCGCTAAAAAGGTGGAAGGTGTAATGGCTATCATATTAATATACCAATACAAACGAAAACCAAGATGCCACCAATGCGATAACCAATATAGATATGGTTTTACCAACCATCACCCCGAAGCTCCCTCTTCAGAAGGTACCTGATTTCGACATATAACTATCTGACTTCTTTCTGGTTGAAAAAATTTCCTTTATTAGGAAAACGCGTGTATACTTGTATTTGTATATTTAGTGTATGTTTGTATATTTCGTAAAAAAGGAAACAAACATACGCCATCAAAACACTTTGCATTTTAAGGCAAGCAATTATCAATCCATCAAGTTGCGATGTCAGAAGGCGAAGTAAATGGCACCATGACATCATGATCTAATTTTCAGGGAATTAAAGTTTAGTATAACTAGTAGAGTACCTAGAAAATACATTCATGTTTGGAAACTGATCATTCCAAGACAAAGCCGGTAATTCTTTATTGACTAGATTCATTCAGTTTGGAGTTCCACAGAGTTCCTCTATCCGACGTGGTTTTGTTCAATATCTAGGTAACTGATATCCCTAAAGTTGGAATAACAAAATTTTGCGTGTTATGTTTATATTGCTGCTTTTTTTCTATGCTTTCGGTTGTTCACAAATACATCTCCAACCCGAAGACCAGTTAAATATAACAATCGAATAACTCTAATTTTGGAAGCAACAAATTAATCAGTAATTCATTCCCTTATTGAATTTGATTTACTGGTTGAAAAATATGGTCGGATCAAGCAAAGCAAAAATTAAGAAAGAAACTGGGAAGGGTTATTGAAGTTACTGTTTCTTTTACCCTATATATCAAGCTACCAGTCTTACATAATATTCTTGTATATGAGGAAATAGTGCGTTCTGTTTTCCTTATGGTTTGCAGGTATGGTCTCGTTTCCTTAAACTGACTGATATTAGAAAACTGCAAGCGCTCTAAAATAAACTGTTGAGACAAACACATCGAATTCAACACCAAATTCATCGAGAATCAGGTGTGCTATTTTTTCTACAAATACAATCACCGAAATGTTATAAAAGGAACTTCTGGCATTAAAGCTAATTTAATTTAGCAATTTTATTACGCAGACTCAAGAAAACAGAACTATGAGATCTTGTATAGTTGTGTAGTGAAGTGCACCAAATGGCAAAAACATCGAAAAGTGCTACTAACTTTTGTTTTATTAGAGTCTAAGTAATTCACTGCATGTCTTTGACTATTAAATACTCTTTAATCTTAACTTTTACCACCTTCAGATCACGATGGATATCTTCATTTTAGATATTTTAATATAAGTTCTTAGCATATTAAAACATCTTATTTCTTCCATTATTAAAACTTAATAAATATATAGGAATTTTCCTTTGCGTATTTTAATTTTCAAGTATTCAATTCAATGATGAAATGCGGACTTTGAGTATCAAAGATTAAATTGTATTTTTTTGTCTTTATTATTTTACTAACTACGTAATGGTTTAAGTACAATTAACGTTGAGTGCAACGATAATCTGAACAAAAAATTCGAAATGTGGCATGATCGTTTAAAAAAGTGTATGTAATAATAGTTAAGCGTTTATTGCGAATATATATACGTTTCAATATCGCTCAGCGTTAATATAAATAGACAGGTTTGGTATTGTTAGGAGGCACACACGGGTTTACAAATACGCGGCAACTTTTAGACCCCATTAGATGAGAACGATTCTTAATGTTATTTGATGCACTGAATTGAGATCTTCAATGCGTGTCTCAAGATTCGTTTTAGTTTTCGATTTCGTGCATGTCGGCAGCACTGCGCTACTATAATGACTTTCAGCTGACAACATCATTTGGAAATTGCTTTTATGCTTTAGGGCGTGTGAAAATGTAGAATAACATATCAAAGACGATTCAAAGTGATTTTGTTACGTTTGTGGATGTTATATGCTCAGTAAGCGCCAAAAACTTGCGTGTTGTACTTAATATTCCTATAGTAAACACTAACAAACTATGGGTACGGAAATTGTTTTGCAACGCGCGAGGAACAAAGCAGTACTACTTGGCCTTTGCCCATTTAATCAAAATATTCACTTTTAATTTTTGCGCCAACGTTACGTAGAGAACTGAAAAATCATATAGATGACTGCTACCTTTCCTCGGTGAATGTCATAGGATATAAATGCAAGAAGATAGATTTCGATATGGAAGGAAATCATTTAATTTACAAAGCAATATTTGTGGGACCTGATATAAAAAAACTAATGGCTGACACAAAATCTGATGAAGAAACAACATGGACTCCGTTTCAAAGTGTTATTCACAACTTTTTCGGCAACCAAAAATCACTGGATTACAAGACTGTGGCTTGAATATCTTTCTAAATGAATATTCTGCATTCACATCTTGAATTTTTTTCACAAAACTTGAAAATAAAAGCTAAGGGTAACACTTTATATTGCACCAGCCCGCTTGGATTGGGTCACTTCAATGTTCTGATCTGTTGCCTGTTGGCCTGTAGCTGTGTTGTTTCTACGTTGCCGTGATTTAGTAAACTTATTTTATTTCTTCATTTGATTTCGAGGTCATAGTGTAGTTCTTCATTGGTACGTATCGACAAATATTTGTAATTAATCGTAACTTTTTTTAATCGTAACTTTATGTTGGTTGTCATAGATCGAAACAGGCTTAATGAGAATAGGAGGTATATTCCGACTAATCACTACAGTTGTCTACTTAATTTTGAGTTTGATCTGCTCTGTTTTTTGTCTAACATGATGTTTTCAATTTAACCTACCATCAAGATGAATGCCAAGTTATTTAATTCTACTAATTTACTATTACTTTTAATTACTAATTCAAAAAATTTTGATATGGCAGGTAGCAGCGCAATATGCAGGTAAGATCCTGTTTGTTCTGCTGGTTTATCAGATTTATTAAAGCATAATTTCTTATGAAGAAAAAGAATAATTACAAAAGAATATTTAGGAAAATTAAAAGGAATGGGAGCGAAGATAAAAACGAAACGAAATTATACTTCAAATATAAATAAAAATAAATCAAAGTTGTGAAAATCGTGGATTTTGTTTCATTGGCTTTTATGCACCATATCTTAAACCATAATTGTATTTGCTCCAGGTGGGTTTGTTGGTTTGCTGATGCTGTGACTGGATCTTCATGGGATGCTAGGATAGCTGTGTCGTCTGCTACAGTAATTATTTTTGTGGTGGGCAGATCGGCCGTATACAGAAGATACAGTACTGGACCCAGTACACACCTTGCGGAACCCCTAAATATATGGGATTTAATTCGGTATGTTCATCGCCTTGATTTACAATAAAATGTCTATCAGTGAGATATGACTTTAGTAACTGGTAGTCCAGATGATGGAGAAGTTTCTTTAGTTTAACCTGCAAGCCCGAATGACATACTTTGTCAAAAGCCTGAGATATGTCTACAAAAGCGGCCGAACAATATCTTTTGGCATTTAGGTCAGTGTTTATTTTGTTTACAAGTCTATGCACTTGTTCTATAGTCCCATGCTTATTGCGAAAGCCAAACTGATGTTCTGGAATAATTTTTCTTTTTTCTATTATATAGTTTAGCTTCTTTAGGTTTATATATAATATAGTTTAACTTATAGGTCGGTAGGAGGTCACATACTCTGGTATTTTTCCTGGTTTAAGAATCATTAATATTTTAGCTACTTTCCATATAGTAGGGAAGTAATAAATTAGAAGCATAGCATTAAATATAAATGTTAATAGTTTTATACCCTTTTCTGATAGTTCTTTTAAAATTTTACCAGTAATTAAGTCATAAACAGGAGCTTTTTTGATATTAATTTCTCTCATTATTGTTTGTTTACCTTTTTTGACCGTTAATTTCTCATGCGGCAAGTCCATTTGAAATGGCGAATCTAGAAAGTTAGTCATTTTATTTTCCTCATCTTTATGTAGTTGAGACTGGAAAGGTTTAAAAACATTTTTTAACTGTTTTGAGAAAATGTCGGCCTTCTCTTTATTGCTTCTCGCCCAATTATTTTCGTTTGTTTTAATAGGTTGGTTATGCTGCTGGGATCTCCTAAGCTTTTTTGTTTCTTTCCACAACGAATAATCTGTAGCGTCAGTTCGTCTCAAGTTTTCTAGGTATTCTTGAATGCCTTGGTTTTGTTCAAATTGGATTAGTTCTTCCAGCTCTTTTATTGCAATATTAAATTTTCTTTTATTCTCTTCAGTCCTTTGCTGTTGCCAATTCTGTCGTAATTTTCTTTTTTCTGCTATCTTTTTCTGTATTGTACATGATATATGTGTATTTTTTCTTGGAAATGTTTCACTGTTTGGAGTCGCGGAATATGCTACCTCCTGTATATTTTTTATAAGATTTATTGCTGCTATTTCTATATCCATTTCAGTTTTTAGCGGTAAGTTTAGAGAGATGTTTCGGTCTAACATTTCTCTAAATAAGGGCCAGTTAGTTCGATTATTGCACAGAGAAGGAGGTTTATCTTTGATGGTAATTTTTGAAGAAATTGTTACTATTATTGGTGAATGATCAGAAGACAGGTCGAAACATGATTCTGCATGGTTTTTTATTTCTGTCTGAAGGCCAATATATTGGTTCACCAGTAGAGATATGTTGTAAGTTATCTGTCTTTATTGATTTTAGCAGTACTGAAGAATTCTTGTATGTGTTTTGCTTTGTTGTTATGTTTGGGTGGGCAATAAATAGCAGACATTGTTAATAGTCCATGGACTTCCTCTATAGTTATACTGGTGGCTTGCAGGTAGTCTTTACGGAATTTTTCTTTTTCGAAATGTTTTACATCATCTCGAATGATTATGGGTGTACCTCCATGTGCTTTATCATTAGGGTGATTTGTATGATAAAGTTTATATTTGGGAATGTTCAAATAATGTTTGTCCGTAAAATATGTTTCTGAAACCATCATAACGTCAATATTTTGTTCACTTACGAACATTTTTAGTTTCCTGGCGTGTTGTTGGAGCCCATCGGCATTCCAGACGGCGATTTTGTAGCTAATGGTTTCAGGAATTAGGCAAGTTTACTGACGACGGTTGTGAGTAGACCAAGCATGGTACTCATTTGATCCATTAGTTTGGCGATCATGGTTTCTAATCTAGAAATGTTGCTGCTAGTTTCAGATGGGTTATGATGTGGTTTCTCGATTTTGTGCTGAACCATTTTCAACCATTTGGTCATAAGTTATGTCTGGTTGACTTGGTCTGATGCGTAGACTGGTAGGTGTGGATTGTTTTTGTTGTTGTTGATGCCTTTTTTCTCTTAAGGCAGGGTAGAATTTCTGCTGTAGTTGCTTGTGAACTACGCAACCCTTGTAGTTCGCTGGATGATTTCCGTTACAGTTAGCACATTTCACTTTATCAGCGCGAACTTTATGAGTACAATCCCCTGTTTTGTATTCTCCAGCACATTTTACGCATCTATATGATTTGCGACAGTAAATTTTTGTGTGCCCATATTCTTGACACCTCTTGCATTGTTGTATCATTTTTTTTGTATGGGGTGGTTCGCATTTAATAATATTATTTTCCAATTTGGTGATTTCGTATATTGTGAACATTTACGACCTTGTGGCCTTTTTCAGCTAGGGCTACCTTGATGGTGTTATAGTCCGTCCCGTGATGTAATCCTTTTAACACGAATTTAAATGTTCCCTCGGATTTTGGCCTGAATATATGGTAATGGGTGTTTCTTTCATCTAATTCTTTTACAAGAACTTTAAAGTGATCCGCTTCGAACAATTGGATTTTTATTATTTCAAAACTCACTGTTTTAATTGTGTAGTTCGTTGTAATGGTTTTCAATAGGTCATGGATGTGTTTTATTACTCCTACCTTATAGACTGATATTGGTGGTGGTTTGGGAACTTTTTCAGGGCTTGGTTGTATATTCTCTTCAATTTCTTCCGACAGGTTTCAAAAGCTGTTTTTTGTCTCTATTGGTTTCCGTAACCAATAGGCACTGATCCTTGTTTGTTTCTTCGCGATTTCTTCTTCTGGGCTTCTCAATCGTTTTTTGTTAACAACTGTAGTCCATTCTGTTTGTGGGGTTTACGCTATTGCAAATTGTTCTAGTTTAATATCATAGTGTGCAGGTGATTTGGTTTAATCGCTATGGTTTGCCATTTTTAGATGGTTAATGTTTTATTTTATTTACTTCCAAAGATAAAAAAAATAATATAAATACATTGTTTATATCACGCACTTCATTTTTCACTCAAGTATTATTTTTTGCACTAGTTTTTGTCCAAAAATACTATAAATCTGAAATACTATGAATTTCAAAAGGACTGTTGTAAAATCAATGAAAATAATTTTAAAACACTAATAAAAATGAAAAGCAGTCTTTTTGT
Organism: Rhynchophorus ferrugineus; assembly: GCF_030347505.1. Lineage (NCBI taxonomy): Eukaryota > Metazoa > Arthropoda > Insecta > Coleoptera > Curculionidae > Rhynchophorus > Rhynchophorus ferrugineus. Next base: position 51,124,077 of record NW_027472581.1, on the reverse strand, counting down.
CTGGTCACGTAAACACGTATTCAGTACACTTTTGGTCCACTGTCCAATTAAATAACCGTAATAAAATACTGGGTTTTTTTAAGAAAGGTATCTTTCTAGAGCTTGGAGCGTATTGAAAATACGTCTTCACCCTAGGATGGACATATAAAAGGAATGATACCACAATGTGCAAGTTGTCAAGCACACGGAAATATAAGATCACCGACTGCCAATGGGTTGCAACAAATTGTTAGGGAAATAAAAATATTTTAACTAAACATAATATGGACGCAATGATGATTTTCGAAACATAGTTTACAAATAAATATTACCTGCGAATTCCCATTTCCAGTTCCCCTTATTGTACAAACACACATAATCATTAACACAGATGAATGTCTGCGATTTATTGCCTACCCAAAGATAACAATAAGACAAAATATTTTGAATATTTAATTTGGTGCTGAAGACTAATAATTTACAACATAATTCTACTGGTGAACCAACGTATTAGGCCATCAGAATAAACAACCCAATATGACAATAATAGTAACAGTTTTTTAAGAAATTATTATGAAAGATAGGCCTTCCTATGTGTAATAATATAACTAACTGTCCGCTATTTAGAGAAAAGCTAGACAGAATAATTTCTCTAAAATTGACTTTAAAATCCGGAATTGAGATAGAAACTGCAAGAATAAACATAACAGAAAATATACAGGAGGCAGCATGGACCCTAACACAGATATTTCCAAGAAAAAACTGTACATCATGTACAATGAAGGAAAAAATTACGAAAAAAGGAATCTACGACAAGCTATGAAATATGAATAGTTTAAAAACAATAAAATTTTGAACTTATCTTAATAGTATTTTAACTTTTTATCGAAAGAAGAGGCCGACTTGTTGAATGGCTATTCAAAACGTCACTGAGGGTTTATATATATTACAAGAACAAACCAAGCCTTGTCTGGACAGCCATGTTGTAAGGTTAAACACTAATTTTGAAAATAATATGTTGAGGTTTTAAATTTATTTTCTTAAATTCTATATAAACTTTCTGTTTCATTAATTCCGCCAAATATAATAACAGTTAGTTGCTTTGATCTGGTAGCCTTGACCTTTATTAATTATATTTTTATAGAGACCATATATAATGAATATTAAATTATTTGATTTTGAAACCGTTATAGATTATTTTACTATATATCACGATCATTATATATTTGCTAAGCATGTTAGGTTGTGCGTTAATATAAAGCCACAGCTAGTTATTTTCTGATTACTACATTTTGTTAGAACTGGGTAAATTGATAGTAGGAGTTCAAATATAACAATGTACTTTTTATTTATGTACTGGTTTATAAATCTAATTTTTTTCTAAATTAATGTAAATGTAAATTAAACAGAAAATAATATAACTATTTCAATTATTGTATTTTAGGCATTGATTTTATATATTGACTAGCTGACCCGACAGACTTCGTCCTGTCAAAAAGATTTGTAATGTGGCAGTTTTTGTGCCTACGTATTTTAAAAAATTCTCCTGAACAGAACCATCACCCTGGTGATAGGGCGTTGTGAATAAAAAATAATTAAATAAAACATATATAAGGATTGAAAAGTAAGTAATCGCTTTATTGTTAATCATGTGAATCATAATTATTATTATTATTATCATTATATTGCTTTGTGGTATACGATGTTTTTTGTTTGATTACCTGGCGCATAGATAAACAAATCTGATGGTTTTCCAACACGGGAACAGGCAACATACAATTGACCATGTGAGAAACATGGGTTTTCTAGATTAATACCACAAACACTTAATGATTGCCCCTGGGACTTGTTTATAGTCATAGCAAAAGCAAGCCGTCAACATGTCTATAGGAAATTTGCCATTACCAATGTCAATGAGTTGTTTAGAGAATATGTTTCCAGATTGGTCATTTTGCAACTCGACACGCATATTCTTGCTTAAATGAAGTACTTTAACATGTTTCCACAAATTGGAGGACTTTAGACATGCATTGAGTTCATCAGCTGGCGTTGATCGTGGAATCACTGGCAATGTTTGACGAAAATCTCCTGCTAATAAAATCATTGCACAACCAAATCGGTTATTATTGCTACGTAGATCTTTTAAGGTTCTGTCTAAAGCCTCCAAAGATTTTTTATGTGCCATCGTGCATTCATCCCAAACAATCAATTTACATTGCTGCAAAACCTTTGCCATTGCAGAGTTCTTCGAAACGTTGCAGGTTGGAGTTTCATTGCTTTGCATATTTAATGGCAATTTTAGTGCTGAATGGGCTGTTCGACCACCTTCAAGCAAAGTTGCTGCGATTCCCGACGAAGCGAGTGCAAGTGCAATTTTATTTTGTGAGCGAATTGTTGCTAATATTAATGAAATAAAAAAAGTTTTTCCTGTACCACCAGGTGCATCTAAGAAATAAATCCCTCCAGTTTCATCATTTGTTACTTTCATAAGAGTTTCAAATACATACTTCTGTTGTTCATTTAACAGTGGAAGATTTGTTTGAATTTATTCTTTCAAAGCGTTGAGATCATACAGTCTTTCTCGATGCAACTCTTGGTTAAAAGCGTCATGCATTGGACGATTGGGCGCGGTCAGGCCTAATTGAATTAATAGTTTGTTTGACATTATCAAGCACATGTCCTCAATTGAAATCAATGCTTCATTGTAAATTTCTTCACTGATTTGTATATTTGGATTTCCCATTCTATTCCGTATTTGATACAAAATATCATCACACATATAATCTTTGTACTTCATCCACAAATCAATTGGGTTTGATGGGAAGCATGTAGATATGATTATAGAAAACAATGTTCGTATTTGATGAGTGTGTGATGATATTACAGCATCATTGAGAGTTTGATCCCAATGAGCGTCATTTTCAAGCAATTGCAAACGTTGACAGGCTTCTCTGTAGGATCCACACAATTCACCATCAACAGTTCGTAACTGTTGGAATGATGTTGGGCCACGTACATTGACTAATAGCAGTCGTAAATAAAAACATTCATCATTGCTTGGATGTACTGAATAAATCCGGCCAATCGCATCGGTGGAATATACATCTGTATATCCTGGAACTGGTTTTCCTTGTTTCCGTCGTATAAATCTCCTTGAGGATTGATTCCAGGTATAATATTTTGGCATTTCAGAATATAGCAATGTTTGTGCGAAATCATCGTTTTGGCATGTCTCAAAAAAACTGGTTAATGTAGTAGATGGTGGCTGAGCAGCTCTTTGTACTGCGTTCTGTGCTGTAAAATACACTCTTTGTCCATTTTCTAAATGCACAGCTAAGTGAACAACAGAAGGGTGTCTCTCATGAATAGGAAAAGAAAATATTCGCCAAACTGCTTCATTACTACTGACATAGCGGCCCATTTGGTATTGGGTAACTTCATCATTAGAATTCTCTGCACCAATTTCAATCACAGCCATATCACTCCCTTTGCTTACATATTTGCAAATGTATTTAATCGATTTCACTGAATGGCAAGATTCAACGTTGATGTGTGCTTTGAATGTCTTTGATAAAATGGGTGAATATGGAACAATCCAACGATTATCTATTTCAATATCTTGTTGATTTAATTTGACAATTGTTGATTTTCCATTGTCTGCTGTCGATCTGCGACGATACAATGGATAACCGTCATTACCAGTAATTGTTTCCGATATTAATGTCCGTGGATATCGTTTTGAACATTTACCATCCATCATACACGGTGAATTTTGATTAAGAGTTCCACAGGGACCATGTATCATGTTTTTGATAACTACCTCATGCAATCCAGGATCTACTTGTACATTAGGGATTTCAGCTGATATCACTGCATCAACTTCATTTGGCCTTATCTTTTCAACCAACCAAATCAAAATGTGTGCATGTGGCAATCCTCGTTTCTGCCACTCCACAGAATACATCCAGCAGCGTGTCTCACCAAACACATTATGTTTTACGATGAAATTCATTAAAGATTTCAACTTTTGTCTAAAGACTCTGGCTGTAATATCATGACGATCAATGGGTGATTGCCCAGGGAATAACTCCTGCTTAATTTCTATCCATTGCGGATTGCATGTAAATGTGATGAACAAATCTGCTGTACCATAATGACGAACATACGACATGGCATCTTGAGCATATTCGTGCATATGCCGAGGGCTTCCGATGTATGTTGCTGGAAGAATAGTCATCCGACCGACATTCTGTGCATTTCCATCAGTATTAATCGCATCTCGAAGGTGAATATACTCTTCAGATCGGAGTTTGGTTTGATTCAACCTGATGAATGTTAATCTCTCCGTTTCAATTTTAACATACATGTCATCAACATATTTGTGATATAATCGCCGACATTTCAATATGCGATTATCTGCATTTTCCCGAATCATTAGGCGGTATGAATAATAGTTCATTGAACTGACTTTTTTGTTGGTTTCAGAACCTGTAAACAGATTTTGTTTTAATAACATTCAAATATAAAATTAAAATACATAATATAGTGACTGAGATATTATCGCCATAGCTAAACTAATATTTTAGTTACCTGTAATGGGATTTATCATTTTTATTGATAAATCGTAGCCATCTTCACCTTGCCAAAATATAATGGGATATTGCAGTGCATCATATGAGCGGTGTGTTTCCTTTATAGGTTGTAATTGAAAATTCCGACGATGTAAAACAATATCACGGGATTCCAAGTTTTCTCCAACTACAACGATAGCAACTTCATCAATAGTTGGTGCATTAAAACGTCTTGTATGTTGACCTGCAGGTGTTTTATCAGCTCTGATTACAATTTTGTGATTATCGGATGGCATCAGATCCAGGGCAGTTTTAAACAATATAATCAATTGATTGTGTTGATGAAATAAAGTTTGTAATTGTTCTACAATAGACCTTTTTACTAAATTGTTATGTGCACAACGCAGATCAATTTCTTGTGGTGAATTGCCCATAAAATAAATTTGCAGGAATTTGTTGTCGCTATCTGACACTGGTAACAGTGAACCTGCTCTGTGATATATTTGCCCTTGTATCTGTAAATAAAAAAAATATTATGGTGTGGTATAAATTAATGGATTGTCAATGATCAAACTTAAATAATATTTGATCTTAAAAAGTATATATTTAGTTTTAACTAATATCTATCAAATATAAAATATAATAAAAGTGTCACTGAAACTGAATCACCATATAATATGATGACTAAGTGATATATTTCGTAATGATTAAGAAATTGAAGATTAGTAACACATCTTAACTTTGGTGACAGAAAATTTTGTTCGCTAAAATAATTATGAGTAACTGCTATAATACATACCTTGAAAGTTGGCATAAAATTTTCCCGAACTGCATTTGTTGCCCCAAATGAAGTCATTTGAAAGCAATTGTTATATTGTTGAATATGTGTCAAAAAGTGTATAGAATCTGTTCCTATTCCTGAAACCAATGAGTACAATGGTTCTGGTGGTGGATCCAATTGTATCAATTTCACTTTACCATTTGCGCAACACAATCCATTGGCTTCGTTTTTGTATTTTAATGCCTTACAGTGTGAGCAAACCAAGTTCATAGAACCAATAACAACACATTGGTAGTTACTGTAGTCAATTGACACATCGTAACTGAAAGCAGCTGGATTCAAACTTGCGCGATTATTAGTTGAATGTCGCGCTCGCGCTTCACGCGAATCAAATATAAATTATATTTTCACTAATCACGAACTAAACAAACACTAACTAACTAAACACTCTGCACAAAACACGATATACGAATTTGTTTCGTGTATCACTTGACAATTCATCTGTCATCTGTCAAAAGTCATCTGTAACAGACAACTTTTTTTTTTAAATTTGATATGACTTGAACTCAAATCCTTTTAAGCCGTACAAATTGTTTTATTTATTTAAAATTTGAATTAAATTTTAAACAAATAAAAAATTTTAAATAAATAAAACAATTCGTACGGATTAAAAGGATTTGAGTTCAAGTCATATCAAATTTAAAAAAAAAAGTTGTCTGTTACAGATGACTTTTGACAGATGACATATGAATTGTCAACTGATACACGAAACAAATTCAAACAAAAAGGGCTATTTTTAGGGTTTTTCCAGCAATAATTCTAATTTTTCTTGCCGTAAAAACCATCCCTGAACTTCAACGAACATTTTAAAAAAAGATTTGGCCAAATTGGTCCAGGCGTTGTTGAGTTATGCGCTTAGGAACATATTTTGCGATTCATTTTTATATATAAGATTATGTGAATAAACCATAAAAGTGTAAACGCAGTCAACTAATTGTGTTTTTCGGTCGTAAATATTATACGTATGTTTGAATGACACTCTTATAATGGAAATCTCAGATATGATTACCACACATTATAATGACATATTTAGACGAAAGTTGTGACACAAACGGGAGTGATTATTCATAAAGAATGAATAGGTTTACATAATTTGTAGTAATTGCATAATTTGTACTTTTGGTATATTTTTGTGCCTTAGACCGTTTAGGAAACGCAACACATTCTACTAACATATAAATGATTTTAAAAACGATTTATTTACGATCAAATTTGGTATTAGACAAGAAAATATCGTTTCTCCGCCGTTTTACATTTCAATATTTCACTTTCACATTTTTTAAAAGAATAAAACCAACATTTCTTGATTAAACTATTTAATTTGGAATTATTTTAAGATACATAGGGCTATGTTTGTTTGCTCATAGGGCGCAGTATTTGCTAATAGTCTAGAGATACTATTAAAGAATACAAAATATTTTATTGGATGCAAAAATTGATGAAGCTGGTAGAAATAAGCCTGCTTTCTGAAGTTTCTTTGTGAATTGCTTTCAAAGGCATGGAATAATAAATTCAGGCTAATATTATAACGTTTTTGACTAATTGACCAATCTTGAGTGAAAAAAAAATCCGGGTCTATAGAAGAAAATATTAATTTCCACAGGCTTCAAAAAACAATCGTTAATTGTAGTGAATTTTGATTAGCTATATCTGTTGGTGAAAATGCGAAGTATTAATGTAAACAACCATGAACCAACCTAACCTAACTTAAAGAATTAAATTCTATGGTTTTAACATTTCTGTACATAAAATAAATAACAGTTTTTTATATTGAATTCTCGATATTCATTACGTTTGTTTCCACTCCAAAAAGAAAGGTTCTCTACGGTTTATTGTAACTCAAGTTGAAAAATGGCCACCACATTATATGCGCTTTTAAGTTGTGGATTAGATTAGTTAAGTAGTGATGAGCTGAATTTATTGCTTTAGTTTGGAGGTCTATCTATTTCCATCGCTCTTTTTTGTATTAAAAACCGTGTGCCAACCATATGCATTAGTCTGAAGAAGTGTCAATGAGAATACGCTATGTCTGGTGAGTACTGGGGATACTGTAGTATATCTTGCAATAGTTACCGTCAAAACTATTGTAACGTATGGTCTATCGTTGCCACGCAAAAAGATAGATTTTACGTTCAGTTTTAACAATTGGTAACACACGACACCTTCACCACATGCTGATCCCATTATGCGCAAATAATATGACTATCGTGAAATAACCTACGATTTTTGCGCTTGGGATTATTACCTGACACAATATACTATATAAATATCTTATTTTTTTCGCCTGAAAAACAATAAAACCACGATGTTAAAACAGTTTGAAATGGCATATTAGCTCAATTAGTGTAGTAGTCACTTGACATTTTTCATATTGTATGATAACAAACGCCATACCGTAAGGTGGAACATCTGTCAACAACATAATCTTTAAATATTAGCGATTTTGTATCAGTATATGCTTTTTTATTTCTTTGTTGTTTCATTCTTTTTGAATTAAATAAGTATTTGAATTTTAAAGTAAAAACTGTAACACATGAAACTTTTTTGTCTTAGCAGAAACGTGAACAAGTGATTTTACAACATTGGTAAACTTTAAATGTATGTTGTTGTATTTGCTGAACATCACTACTTCTGATTATTGCTCATTTTCGGCGAAAGCGTGTGATCTGTCTGAGCAGTATGCGAGAGATTTTCACGACATGCTAGAAAAATGGAAAAATGTAGTGGCTGATAATTGACGATATTTGGAATAAAACATTGTTCTGGTCTTTCACAATACTTGAGAATCAGCTGCAAAAGATGCTACCCCAATAGCAAGAGAGAAATTAGTATATGAAATACTTTACCCCCTCGAAATTAGAGAAATGATAGAAGAAAGGCGAAAAGCTAGAAGAGTATGGCAGAGGACCAGAAATGCTGCTGACAAAACTACGTTTAATAGAATTAGTAATCAGACGAATCAAAAGATCGAAGAATATAAACAGAATTGCTTTCAAAAGTATTAAAGTAAATTAAGCCAATAAGTAGACAAAGATTATTCGGTATGGAAAGTAACTCGAAGATTTAAAAGACCAATTATTCGAGTACCGCCAATTAAAAATGATCAAAATGAGTGGGTTCGACGCGACAATGAAAAAGCTAAATTGTTCGCACAATACTTAGCTAACATTTTACGACCTAATGATATAGAATCTACCATAGATATATCTCCTGTTTATCAACCCGATGTAGATCTAAATCTAATTTCTCCACTGGAAGTTGCCACTGAAACTGATAACCTCAATCCTAAAAAGGCACCTGGTATAGATGGCATTTCACCTGGATTATTGAAAGAACTGCCACGAAAAGCAATCATCATGTTGACATATATATTTAATGCCTGTTTAAGGCATGTCCCGGAATGCTTTAAAGTTGCACAAATAATTATGCTCAATAAACCTGACAAACCTGCAGAACAAGTCGAATCTTACAGGCGTATTTCGCTACTACCTGCAACATCAAAGCTATTTGAGAAACTGATATTTAAACGTGTTAAACATTTGGTAACAATACCAGATTTCCAGTTTGGTTTTCGAAATCACCATTCAACTATCGATCAAGTGCACAGAGTAACTGCGGCTATTGAAAGAGCGTTTGAAAAAAAGAAATACTGCCCTGCAATATTCCTTAATGTCTCACAAGCTTTTGATCGGGCTTGGCATTTGGGATTAATCTGTAAGATGAGCAAATTGTTACCGCGTAACTATTGTCAATTACTGGAGTCATATTTATTCGGAAGAAAATTTAGAGTATCGCACGAAATGGCGTTCTCGACATTTAAAAATATCTCGGCTAGAGTTCCACAAGGTAGCGTTTTAGGACCTCTCCTATATCTGCTCTACACTGCTGACATTCCAACAACAGAAGAAACACTTCTTGGAACCTTTACTGACGACACAGTTATTATGGCAAAAGATATATCTCTACCTAGGGCAATAGAAAAAGTGCAAGTGGCAGTCAACAAAATCTACAAATGGACAAAAGATTGGAAAATTCAACTTAATAGCTCCAAATCTGTCCACGTTAATTTTGCATTAAGGCGAAATAACAAAAACTTAATTATATCATTCAATGGATGCCCGATTCCTCAAGCAGAATCAGCAAAATACCTTGGAATCCATCTTGACGGTAGATTAAATTGGAAGCATCACGTTAGACAAAAAGCAAAATACATTAGAACCAAAATAAAACAACTATACTGGTTAGTCGGCAGATACTTTCAACTTGATCTAAAATCAAAGAGGTTGATCAGTTAGTCATACAGCGCTGTCAAAACAAGGTTCTTCGATTGATTACCAATGCCTATCGCTATGTAACCAATAAAGAACTGCACGATGACCTGGAAATCAAATGGATTTGCGAAGTTGTGTACGAAAGAAGATTACTAAATCATACTAACGTGGAAGCAATACAACTGCTGGACAGCGCGCAGGATGTCAGGAGATTGAAACGAACAAAACCATACGAACTTGTGTGAACATTTAGTGTGTATTATTAGTGTAAACTATAGCTATAAGTTAATAATTAATAAATAATTATAATTTTATAATTGAGGAATACATACTGATGTATTTTCTCGCAGTTGTCTTGCTTTTTAATTAATTCAAGTACATAGGAAAAGTAGTAATAAATTAATTGTAAATTAAGATTGTACTAAGCTTATCTAATAAAGACGTTATAAAAAAATTCTTGAGAAAAAAATACCGAACTAATTTTTACTCCCAATATTTTAACCAAAATAATGTTAATTAAAAATTTTTTTGTTGATATTTTGAAATCTCCTTTTTACCAACGAGGGTTCATCTGGACTGGACCTACAGTTTAACGTGGGCTCCAAACCACGGTCCTCGACTTTAACGCCTACTGACTGCCCAGTGACCAACTTAGAAACCTTCCCAGAAAACATCTGGTCATACCCAGCCTGGTTACAGGCCTGACTGTGATGGTTATTCCTTGTCAGATTTTCAACTGTTGTCTAAAGACATTTACAATTACAATCACAAACATACTATGCCCCAACAGGATTCAAACCCGCGACTATCGCAACAGTAGGTGGACTGTCCTGTCACCTTGACCACAACGCCAACGAAGGCGGCTAATTTAAATATATTATAAATAAATATATAAATAATGATTTCGGCAAAAAAGCATGTTGAATATAACCTTCTTTTATCTCAATGAATTGTGATTTTATAAATATATATTAGTCTGGTCTCTTATTAGCTTAAACACTAAATTACATTTACTTTAAAAATTCTGAGTTACAAGTCACTGTTTTTTAGACAAATATCATAAAATGAAGAATGCTTTGTCATAAAACCGTGCCTAAAACCTATTAGGAAGTGAGCGTTAGATCATAAAAAGTTGAATAATGGCTGTGAAAAGATTGTAATATATGTAATTATTTTATGAATAAATATTATAAATACGCAAATAAATTATGAGAGACATTTTCCTCACTCACGTTTTGAAGTGAAGTAAATTGGGAGGTTTGAAAACTGAAAACTTTAATGTGTCTCGCCGTAGATTCTTTTGTAGATTCTTCAACTTCATACAGTTAGGAACCTGACAGTACAACACCAAAAATGTTAAAAATGATGTATATATGTGATATTATTGAATTTACTTTTTATTATTCTGGTATTTCTATTGTGTTATGTGGTGTAAATGTTATTTAAAGGCCAGAAACCTATTTTAATTCATCAGCGAATGGTTTTAGATTGAATTTAGATTTTTCATGAAATGCCAAAATTATGAACAACATTTATTTTGAAATTGAATTTTCAAATTAATTGAAATTCTCAATCATATTTTGTGTCAGCAAATGTCGGTATTATTAAATATAATTAATTGTCTGGAGCAGCTGAATATCGCCAAAAGGAAAATAACAGTTTAATGTGCTTTATTTTCGTGGATGAGAAAAGTCATCAACATTTTTCATTAATATCGAATGAAGGGGATTCACATACATAATATAGTATATATCTTAAAGATTAAAATAAAATTTTCTCAAAAATTTTTAAGATTCAAAGAACTTAATTTTATGGAATAGACATTTATCAGCAACGTAACCTTCAAATTATTTCTTAATTGGTTTTCGGTTTCATTCGAGGCTTAACGATATTTAGGGACTTATGGTTCGGCAAATGGAGATAAAACGAAATCAAACAGCAATGGTTACATTATGTGACCGTTATTTATTGATTTAATTGATTGATTGATTGAAGAGAATACCGTGATGGAAAAAACAATAATTTTTGTAATGTTATAAATAGTAAACAATGGAATGTCAGCTGACGGATCGCCTGCTATTGTAAGTCTACATTAATCTCTTACAGTTGGAACAATTGAAGGAGTTCAACTATTTGGGATCAGTAATACAGGCGAAGAAAGTTGCGTGTACTGATATAAATAATAAGCCAAATCGGCCAAGTTTTTCCTTTTCTAAGGTTAATGCGCGTTGTAGAGAGGAATTACTAAAATCTAGATCAATCATCAATACTAAAATCCGACTCCAACGCTTATCTTGCCAGTCTGTAACAATGATTAAGGCAAATTCTATATGTTTATCTTCATGGTGGTATTAGAAATGAAGTAGTTCGTTTGGAATGTCACAATAAATGTACAGTTCGATTCTTGAATTTCCTAAAAAGAGGCTGAAGGGTTTTCAACGTACGTTTTTATGCTGCCTGATATATTTTCAATAAAATTCCAATATATTTCTATAAAGCTACAAATGCATTTATAGGATAGAATACGAGAAAATTTGCGAGTCTACTTTAAATGAATAATAATTTTTTAACAAAAGATGAAATGCGGAGATTAAGCTACGATTATTGAGGACAGAAAAATCTAGTTAGTCATACTAAACAAATTGTTTACTAGTTAGTTTTTATCTGTTTAGTGGACTTTGGTGCACACTGTAACAATGCAAAAAAGTCTCATTGAATAAACGTCTATTATTACAAAAATGAACTTGTCGGCAGAGAAATTTTGACTAACGATTTATTATAATCTGTGTACTGTTGTACCTACATCAATATACAATCAAGACAAGTCTAGGATAAATATATTTGTGTATATTTCACTAATTAAAGTAACATTAAACTACTTAAGCTAAAGTTAACATTAAACACCTTGGTTTGTCTCAATCTTCTGATATGCTGCATGATGTCCAGTAGCTTCTACGTTGCTGTAATTGAGTAACCTTGTTTCACGTTTCAAGGCGGCATTCTGATAATTTCCTAAATCTATTTTATTTTGAGATCATCGCGCAGCTCTTCGTTGTTTACGTAGCTATAAGCATTAGTAGTTAATCGTAGAACTTTGTTTTGGCAGCGTTGGATTACTAAATGATTTGATATTTTGGTACAAGACCATGAAGTTGGCTTTATGATAGATTGATAAACCAATCTCTTTGATTTTAGGTTAAGTTGAGAGTATTTTCCGACTAACTAATAAGATCTTTCTATTTTAGCCTACCATCAAGATGAATGCCGAGGTATTTAGCTCATTCTGCTTGGAGAATTGGTCATCCGTTAAATGATATAATTAGGTTTAGGTAATAGTCCCTCGGTAGCAATTTGCTCATCATATAGATTAGTCCCCAGTGTCATACCCGGTCAAGAGCTTGTGAGAGGTCCAATGATATTGCAGGGCAGTATTTTTTTTCTTCAAATACATTTTCACAACTGCCGTTACTCTGTGCCCTTGAGTGGTAATCTTGAAATTCAAAGTTGAAATTTGGTATTTTTAGAAAATGTTTAACAAGTTTTAATAGCAGTTTCTCAAATAATTTATACAATATCTCAGGTAGCTACGTAAAAGGCCTGTAAGATGGGACTTGTTCCGCTAATTTGTCAGCTTTTTAAGCATAATTATTTGTGCCGCCTTAAACTTTTTTGAACATATTTTAGTCTAGCAGTTTTAGTATAAGGAAGCATTGGATATGTACATCAATATGATGATTGTTTATTGTGGCAGCTCTTTCAATATCAATATAATGAAATAAAATATCATCAATTCTAGAAGCCTTTTTAGGATTGGGTTTATTATCAATTTTCGTTATCAACAGCTACATTGGAGTTATATTCATTGTAGATTCTATATCATTCGATCGGAATACGCTAGCCAAGTGTTGTGCAAATAATTCAGCTTTTACGCCGTTGGGTCGAACCGATTAATTTCGATCATTACTGTAATAATTGGTTTTTTAAATATTTGAGCGTCGGCTTGGTTAGTGCAGTGATAAAGGCGACAAGACGGTCGTGTGACATGGTCGTAAATTTATGTTTGTGATTGCTTAATCTTTGTGATCCTCCTGGGCAAGGGTATAAAATCCTAAAAGGAAAATTATCCCAGTCATGCCAGTAACCAGACTGGGTAAGACCGGATATTTTCTGGAATTATTTCTAAGTTGGTCACTTGTCATTCGCTAGGCTGTGGTTCGGAGTCCACGTTAAGCAGTAAGTCCAGTACAGATAAACCCAAGTTGGAAAAAAGGGACACTATTTATATAATTTTTAAAAAATCTTTGATTGGCTTTTCATAGCGAGTATTCTTTCTGTGCTTCCAGGCTTAATTCACTTAAATATTCGCTTTTAGAATTAATACAGTTTATATGCTTTTTTTAATGTTGTTTTGTTTACAGCATTTCTGTTTCTGTACCATATTCCACTGGCTTTTCGCATCTCCGGCCTGACACATAGATGGCGCTACTAGAATTAAATCCATATGTTTTTTACTTAGACCCTTAAAAGATGCGTGTATAAATTTGACAGCTGTCGGTTCATTACTTTGTGAATTATAACATTTTGAGTGAAGCAACTTTTGTTACTGTGAAAAATATGGATAAAAAGAAAATTCGCGTGTTGATAAAATATTGTTTTTTGAAGGGATAATGAATGAAGAAAATACAGTTGAAGCAAAAACTTAGCTTGATGCCGAGTTTCCGGACACTGCCCAAAGAAAATCAACAATCAAGGATTGGTATGCTAAGTTTAGACGTGGTGAAATGAGCACTGAAGACGGTGAACGCAGTGGACGCCCAAAAGAGGTTGTTACAGACGAAAACATTTAAAAAATCTACAAAATGATTTTGAATGACCGTAAATTGAAATTGATTGAAATAACAGACACTCTAAAGATATCAACTAAACGTGTACATCATATCATTCACGAATATTTGGGTATGAGAAAGCTCTGTGCAAAGTGGGCGCGGCGCGAGCTCACTTTTGACCAAAAACAACGACGGGTTGATGGTTCGGAGCAGCGCTTGAAGATGATCAAGTGTGACCCGAGTTTTTGCGTCGATATGTGACAATAGATGTAACATAGCTCGATCATTTCACTTCGAAGTTTAATCGACAGTCATCCGAGTGGACTGCACACGATGAACCTGCTCCAAAGCGTGGGGAAAGGCAACAGTCGGCTTGCAAGGTTATAGGAAGGCAAGGAAAAAGGATGGACCATCAACAGTGACTATTACATAGCGTTCCAATAACGTGTTTGAAGGACGAAATCGCCGAGAAACGGCCGCATTTTAAGAAAAAGAAAGTGCCGCTTCACCAAGATGATGCACCGTGTCACAAGTCAGTGAAAACGATGGCAAAAATCCATGAACTGGGCTTCGAATTGCTTCCTCATCCCCCGTTTTCTCTAGATTTCGCCGCAGCGGCTATTTCTTGTTTTCAGATTTCAAAAGAATACTCGCTAGAAAGAAATATTTATCGAATGAAGAGGTGATCGCCGAAACTGAGGCCTATTTTGAAGCAAAGGACAAATTATACTACAAAAATGTTATAGAAAAATTGGAAGGTCGCTATAATAAGTGTATCACCCTTGAAGGGAATTATATTGAATAAAAAAAACTAATTTGGCCAAAAAAATGTGTTTTACTATGGCAGGTCAAAGAATTTTCAATTGACCTGTTACAATAATTATTGCAATACCAAGTGCCACATTTAATGCCGTTAATATTGTTATAACTATTTAATTCATCATATCCAGTAGTTTTGTTATATAATAAGTTAATAAAAATTTAATTAATTTTCCAGTAGCTGTACATTTTACGTTTGCCGTCTTAAAAATCCACTTAATACGACCTAGCAGTCATCGTACACCATTAAGCATTTAGATCACGAAAACGGAAATCCTCCTGTCCGGCTCCTGCTCGCTTAATGGCCAACAAAATTACTCACGTGACCGTCCATTAAAGCCAAATTAATACTTATACCGGCTAGAAGAGAAGCCGCTTTTGTGAAAACAACATCAACGAATGAAAATAGATAATAAACATGAAAAAAATTAACGAACGCGGGTCATTCAATTGTTCGTAATGATCTAGCGGATCGGATTGGGAGGAGACTGGATTGTTTGTACTATTTATCGGTCGGTCGACGATTTAACCTCTTCTTAATGAACGCCTTTGTGGTGATGTAGTTTATCGAATGTTCTCTGAAATTCCCATTGTTTTTATCTTTAATCCTAGCTTTATTAACAGCGCCGATATATTGACATTGTAAAATGATTATCAATAATTACATCAAATATAATTATTTATAGAGGCATTGTACTTATATCTAATCAGTTTTCATTTAAATCATAACATTCAATAAATAAAATAGTAAACAAAAGAATTATTTGTACTCTCTATATTTATCTTAGGTAAATATGGTGTTAGTTTTAAAATTATATTTTAGAGTCTCATTTTAACAATTAGGTTTATATGTACAGTAGTACCGCTTAATATTTAACTACGTTTAATTGAGCGGGATTCTAATATTAATTTTTTTTTAACTGTAATGTAAACAATGCTTGTTTAATGAATTCTGAATTTTAGAAAACACATATTTTTGTTATTAACAACTCCTTGGTTGCATCAACTTGTTTACCAAGAGTGTCGGTAAATATTTTCCTCTCTTTATGTTAAAGAAAACACATTATTATTGGTATATTATTGGCCATTTGATTATATACATTTTGGTGACCACTCAAGCAATTTATGGATGCCGTTCCAAAATTTTTTTTATAACATCTTTATTAGATATGCTTAGTATAGTCTTAATTATAAATTAATTTATTAATTACTACATTTCATTTGTACTTGCGAGTGCGAGATAAATACATTAATATGTATTCCTCAATTATAAAATTATAATAACTTTAATTGTAGTTTACACTAATGGTATAAACTTTATATAAGTTCCTATAGTTTGGTTCGCTTCAATCTTCTGATATCCTGCGCGTTGTTCAGTAGTTGTATTGCTTCCACGTTAGTATGATCTAGTAATCTTCTTTCGTGTTTTAAGGCGAAATCTTGTATAACTTTGAATTTGATTACCAGGTCATCGTGTAGTTCTTTCTACGTAGCGATAGGCATTGATAATTAATCGACGAATTTTGTTTTGGCAGCGTTTTAGGACTAGTTGATTTGAATTTTTGCAACCCCATTTTTGTACTTCATACGTCCAAATTGGCTTTATGATTGATAAATCAATCTCTTTAATTTTAGATCAAGTTGAGACTATCTTCCAACTAACCACTATGGTTTTTTATTTTGGTTCTAATGTGTTTTGCTTTTTATCTAACATGATGTTAAGACGTTTCAAATGAATTGTTTCTCCTCTGATCTGTTTATATTCATCGATCCATTTTTTAACTTCTTCGAAACCGGCAAAGTGATTCTCTGTTATCGCGTATCCTATCGATGCAAAAAGTAATCGCTGGTAATCGGATGGAGTCAGGCTTAGAGGGCACGGTTGGCGCGATAAAACTTTCGTTCTAAGTAATCTCAACACTTCTTTGACTAATTTTACTATATGAGATTGCGCGTTGTTATGCTGCATTTTGTATTTGGGATTATTTTGGATGTTTGTAGATCAATGCACAGTTCATTATAATTTTAATTTGTTGTCGGTAGCGATCAGTATTAACTATTTCTCCAAGTTTCAATACTTCATAATATATGACACCAATCTCGAATAGACGCAGAGGAAGGTTTTGCGATCAAAGCGATTTTGCCTGTAGTCGATGGGCCGATTTCGTCTTCCGTGATTTTTCATTTTGGGATTTTGGAAGTAAATCAATTTTTTGTTGCTAACTACGTTACAATTTGTCTCTAGAGCAACTTAAAGCATCTTAAATGCCAATAATATAAAATTTAGTAGCACTTTTCAATGTTTTTATCATTTAGTAAACCACACTATACAACTACCCAGGATTACGCGGACGGTTCTCTTTAGTTTGCATCCTACTTCAATATTATCCCAGAGCCGCCCTTCGGTATGAACATAGGAGCCATGTCTGGTTGCGAATCTCTTAATTCTATACACAAACTTCACATTTCACAATACTTTACAGGACTGTTCTTGATTTTCAAATACTTGTATTTTGTTACACTTGTATATTACTTCTCGCAGAATATTCCAATATCAACTTATTATGCACGATTTTTTTTCAACCAACTCATTCATTTTTTTGTATTCTAATATGCTATGTTAATTCCAGTTTTTTTCCTTTTTGTTATGACCCTTCCAACGAAGTCTTAGATTGAAATTCATCCCAAGGTAGTGCTATTACTGTATGCTGTTACTGTATATATGTTACTGTATATTGCATTTAAAGCAAGTATTGTAGTGTAAGAATAGGTAAAAAAACAGGAGCCAAAAAATGCCTTACGACAGACTTGATTTTGTATCTTTCATTGTTGTGTCAGTTTATTTTTGTTTAATTTTAAATGAGTTTAAAAGAGTTCAATGTATTGCTTCGGTAACATAAGTTTATACATGAGTCCCTTATGCTAGAGTCTATCGAAGGCTTGCGCTACATCCAATAAATAGTTGAGAAAATTTGATTAGGTAACAATAACCTGAGTATTCGACGATTATTTAAAATAAAACTTCATATCAAATGAAACTGAGTCTAGATATTAGGATCTCTATGGAGATACTAATTCGGAAGTACTGCGGAATCAATACTCAGTAATCAATACTTTGCTCGGAAACCGTTAGTTTTAATTGAATAGGCTTGCCAAATATAGGCTTAATATAGTACTGATTTATAAGCAGCATATTATTGCATGTTGACAAGGCAGTACTTCATTCAAACAGCCAATGCATTCTTTTACCTTTAGTATCCTGTGTGTTACCATTATTTATTATATATGTTAGCATAGAATTAAAACTCGAATGACTCTTAATAAATTAATTGGTAATTAATAGTTAATTGGAAGAAAATTATTTTATTTTGTGTAGTGTCATACAGTGAAGTGAATTTAATAGAAAAACAGCACTGTTAATGCATAAACATTAATACACCAGAAACCAGAGATAGAGCCTATGGGTCCTCCTATATATATCTATATAAAATTATTGTACGAACAAATTTTAGATTAGTCGACAAGGACTAGTAACAATGCAATAAAGTTAAAAAAATAAATTAAATTAAAATATTTTTTTCATACCATTGAAATTACCAGTGTTTCCTGTTAAATATACTTTACTACACTACACAAGATTAAATACTTTTAATTTAAGCTTCGGTTTTAACCAAGAATCATGTAATGACATGTAATTAGAGTCATCCTGTAACAGGCCAATTGAAAATTCCCCGGCCTACCATAGTAAAACACATTTTTTTGGCAAAATTAGTTTTTTATTCAATATAATTCCCTTTAAGGGTGATACATTGATTATAGCGACCCTCCAACTTTTCGATACTATTTTTGTAGTACGATCTGACGTTTGCTTCAAAATATTAGTTTCGGCGATCACCTCTTAATTCGACGAAAATTTCTTCCTTCTTTTGAGATCTGAGAACAGGAAATAGTCGTTGGGGCCAGATCTTGAGAATACGGTGGATGAGGAAGCAATTCGAAACTTAATTCATGGATTCTTGCCATCCTTTTCACTGACTTGTGATACGGTGCATTGTCTTGGTGAAGAAGCACTTTCGTTTTCTTCAAATGCGGTCGTATTTCGGCGATTTCGCCTTTCAAACGGTCCAATAAACGCTATGAAATAGTTGCTGTTGGTGGTCCTTCCTTTTTCAAGGTACTCAATGAAAATTATTCCATGCACATCCCAAAATACAGACGCCATCATCTTGCCAGCTGACTGTTGCGTTTTCCCACGCTTTGGAGTGGGTTTATCGTGTGCAGTCCACTCGGATGACTGTCGATTGGACTTCGGAGTGAAATGATGGAGCCATGTTTCATCCATTGTCACATATCGACGCAAAAACTTTATTACACTTGATCATCTTCAAATACTGCTCCAAATAATCGGACAACTCGTCGTTGTTTTTGGTCAAAAGTGAGCTTACGCGGCACCCACTTTGCACAGATCATTCTCATGCCCAAATATTCGTGAATGATATGATGTACACGTTCAGTTGATATCTTTAGAGTATCTGCTATTTCAATCAATTTCAATTTACGGTCATTCAAAATCATGTTGTGATTTTTTTTATGCTTTCATCGGTAACAACCCCTTTTGGGTGTTCACTGCGTTCACCGTCTTCGGTGCTCATTTCACCACGTGTAAACTTAGCATATCAATCCTTGATGGTTGATTTTCTTGGAGCAGTGTCCGGAAACTCGGCATCAAGCCAAGTTTTTAGTTCAACTGTATTTTTTCCCATCAAAAAGCAATATTTTATCTACAGACGAAATTCGTTTTTATCAATTTTTTCACAATAAGAGTTGCTTCACTCAAAATGCTATAATTCACTAACTAATGATCCGACAGCTGTCAAATGTATACATCCATCTTTTGAGGGTTGGGGCTAACTAAATAACATATGGATTTAATTTTAGTAGCGCCATCTATGTCCCAGGCCGGGGACTTTCAATTAATCTATTAGTATGTGATGGAACTGAAAATATGTGTTTTATAACGTTCAATAAATATGTGTTTATATTTCAGTTCCGTTAATTTATATTCTCTCGTTTTTAATGATATTATTATTTCAGGCTTATTTCTTCAGACTTTTACATTCGTTACGAGATACTTTAGTACCACATGATAGTTACCATATGAAATGATAATATTATTTATGGTTATTTGTACATGTATAGTTTCATTATATTTAATTTAATTTAATTTCCATATCTGACTTCTGTTTTTTATATTCTTACTTATTTCTTACAGATTTTTGTTTGCTTCTTCTATACTTCTTCTTGCTACTGTCTTTAATAGCAAACATCGCATTATGACTTCAAGTAAACAATTTCAGCCATGGTAAAATTTTTCCTTTGTTGTATGTATATCATATGTGTAAAGTAAGTAAGGAATTGAGTTCAATACACTGCCTTGTAGGGCAGCTATTATAGTTTCTTTTATTGTTAACCAGGTTTTCCCTTATTTCACCCAAAAATATTCGGATTGACATGTTTTTTTTGTGTTCTGGCCTAAAAACTAGTCGGTGGAATGCATCACGCATACCTGGTCGCGGAGACTTGCCCTGGAATGACAAGTTGAACCGGGTTATGTGGGACTGCTTCTGGGCTTACCAATACACTAAACCGAAACCGCCTGACAGTTGACTGCTGTGGATCGCTACTGCTACTGCATTAAATTTGGGGATATGGCACCCGCTGATCGGGCACGAGGGCCCGGCGATTCTATTGATTCGTGAACCTGAATTAACACACAACTGGATACTGTTGTATGGGGGAAAAAGTTATGGCTGTAGCGACGGATGAGGTCGTTTCAGCCTGGAAAAGGGCGGTGACGCGGTACTAGGCTCCCAGCATGTCGACTAGCTCGCGAACAAGCGCGTTTTTAGAAGAACTTGAGCACTTTTTAGAAGAACTTGTTTGTGGAATGATTGAGATATGAAGTGCTTGATTTCTGGAGTGTCAGTTTCCCTATGAATTTGATTATTTCTGACAAACCACGGAGCGTTTAATATTCTCCTGAGGAGCTTATTTTGGAAAACTTGAAGCCGTTTGACCTGGTTGGGTGTAACAAACTTGAAGTAGACATTAGATCCTTAGAGGAGTACGGACCGAATTAACATCTTGTAAAATAAGCATTTGTTGGAGATGGGAAGCAGGTTTGCTATCCCCAAACCTTTTTGGATTGCTTTCTGGATTTGGGAATGCCAACCAAACCGCCGGTCGAAGTGAAGACCTAGGTACGTGACGTTATCCAGCCATGGAATTATTGCGGTGTCGATCTTAAGTTGCGAGACGCGCAGTACGTAACACTTCTTGTGGAAAATGATGGCCTGGGTTTTCAGGGGGTTGATTTGCAACCTCCAGAATTTGAACCACTTGACCGCATAATCGAGCTGCTTCTGTAAACGTTCATGAATTGTAACTTCGAACCTGGCGGCCGTGAAGAAAGCAGTGTCGTCAGCGTAAAACGCGAGGTCAATGTGCTCTTTTCCTGGCAGATATGATATAAAGAGGTTAAATAAGGCTGGTGCCAGCGGGGAACCTTGAGGTACGCCAGCATCGATTTGTTTACGACTGGAAAGTGATTCCCTGATCTTGACCTGGAAAGATCTGTCCGAGAGATAGGACTTGATGAGAGCGGTTAGGTCTTCTGGTAGGCCTAACCGCACGCACTTTGCGATCAATCCGTCGTGCCAGATCTTATCAAAGGCTTTGGTTAGGTCCAGAAAAACTGCTCCAAGCTTTTTACGTTGGTCAAGGGCGTGATGGATGTGTGCGGTCAGACGGGTAGCCTGATGGACGGATGAGAATTGAAGAGTAAAGGTTTTTCTGATTTATTGTACTATCAACTATTGTCAAGGACTTAAAATATCAAAATGTAATAGACGAATAGTTTATTAAACTAATCAAATTGAGGTAATAGAAAATTTTCAAAAAAAAAATCAAATCAACTAGAAATAAAAGAGAACTGCATATAACTAATATATTAAAGAAACTATGTTTTTTTGATCTATTTTATTAATATATAAAATATCATTTTAAAATACCGTTATTATAATATGAATATATAAAAATCTCAGAATATATTATAAAAAATACATATTAGATTATTATTCAAAATATGAATAATATGGACATAGTTCGATAAATATTCTTGTCATAACAGAAAACACATAATGTAACGTTAAACATATTTTAACCATATGTTGCTTTTGACTACTTATTCTGAAAAGTTATTAAAAACTTTCCTGTAATGTTAAAAAACAATGCAATTTCTAATTTATATTTTTTAAATAAATTATTCTAAATATATAATCGAAATCTGTAATGCATATTTCTATATGTATACGTTGAGATTAAATTGTTCGACAACTTGAGAAATTTCAACGAAGAACCGGGTCGTGGGTTGGGTGCTTTTGTTTTACCATCGAACGTCGATCCATTGACATTTTCCCATGCGTGACGTTGTCACTACGACGATTGCGTAACCATGAAGCGTCCATACGTCGAACTCTGCGTGCACGGAATGTTAACAAAAAAAACAAAAGCTACGAGGTTCTAGCGAATCGTCACCAACTGTGACGATATTTTAAAATGTCGTCCGTGTATTGGCATATTGATTAATACTAATGCAACGTTTCGATGTCCGCTTGGAATTCAATCATTGCCAAGTACATGGCAATTTTAACGGTTTAATCGATTTTAAAGAAATATTGACGTTTCATATAATGACATTTTAAAAGCGCTCTAAAACGCTCCAAATTTGGGTGTACTTAGTTGTTTTGGTAGCATTGGATTACTTGTATGAGTACAAGTCTTATTTATAAATAATTTTAATAATTGTGTGATATAATTAGACATTCTATCATGTATCGATAGTATCAGGCTCACTAATTTAATCATAAATCGCTAAAGAAAACCAAACAATTGTTTTTGTTGTCCAAAGGTAATTTATTCACTGCAATATTATTCTAATTTAAGTATTTACTATTTTAAGTACCTTTAACTATGTTAAAGTGTAATTAATGGAATTTCGAGGCAAATAACACTGTTGATAACATTTGAGGTTAGACCTCATTTGTTTTGCTTGTTGTGTATTTGAGTCTCTAATAATTTTGTTCTTTTTTCAGTTATCAAATAGTATACAAAATTATAATACAAACAATATATGAACCAAATGTTGTCACTAAAGTTAAGTGAAGTAAAAGAATCGAAGCAAATATCTAGTTGAAGAATTCATAGGAAAACTTGATTTGTTAAAGTATGTGTAAACACAGATGTTATAGATTGATGAAGTATTGTAGTTGCATACATGTCCAATAATGAGATTGGATGGTGTTAGACGTTTTAGTCTACGTATTTCACTGTCACTTCGTACATTTAACTGATTAGCGAGTATATTTAGACTACTCTCTTTCGAAGTACTTCACGTTGAATTACACTCGATATTTGTTTTAGAGAAATATCGCGTTGTATACTTCATTTGAAACATAGTCCAGAACATCGACGATGACGCAACATTTTATTTTGGAACCGTTGTATGATGGATATATGAGACTTGCCAGCGGTTCTCCATATTTGGATTCCATGTGACCAAATAGGCTTGAGTATAGATTTATACAATAATATCTTGTTATTTAATGATAACTTGGATTTGCGCCCTATAAGCTAATAGATTTAGTAGAGCTTAAGTCCAAGTTGTTTCCGTTTGGCGAGCAGGTGCTTCTTCCAAGTTAGACGTTGATCTAGGTGCATACCAAGATATTTTGCATTCTCTGCTTGTGGAAGTTGATCTCTATTGATACAGACTGGTCGACATGTTCTTCTACGGAGCGTAAAAGTTATATGATATTTTGTTTCATCTTTTCAGCCACATTTATATTTGATTTTTCTACATTTTGTAGGTTCATTGATGCTATGATTGGATCTTCATGATTGGCTAAGACTACCGTGTCGCCTGTGTATATTGCCACAGTAATAATTTTTGAACTGTACTGTGTACAGAAGATACTAGTACTGGACCCTGTACACTACCTTACATAACTTCTGAATATATTGCATGTAATTCGGTATGTTCATCGCCTTGTTTTTCAGTAAAATCACTTTTCAGATTATCGGTAATAAACTTATAGGCCGGCAGGAGGTGACATCTTCTTTTGTTTTTCCTGCTTTAAGAATCATTATTACTTAAGCTACTTTCTAGATGCTAGAAAAATAGTTAATTCGTAATATAACATTGAATATGAATGTTAATAATTTTACCTCTTTCTCTGATAGGAATTGATTAATATTTTTTCAGAAGATTCTTAAGTAATATTTTTCCGGTTATTAAATCGTATTCAAATGCTTTTTTACAATTAATCTCTCTGATAATTATTTGTTGAGCTTCTTTGGCGGTGAATTTTTTATGTGGTAAATCAATTTGATATGGCGAATTTAGGAAGCTAGTAATTTTATTTTCGTTATTTTGAGATCAGACGAGAAGTTTTTAAATACATTTTTGAATACTTTGAGAAGATGTCGGTTTTTCTTTATTGCTTTTAGCTCAATTATTTTCATCTATTTTGATAGGGTTATGCTGCTGCGCCTTTTGAATTTTCGTGTTGCCTCAGTGAATAATCTGTAGTGTCAGTAAGTGTCAGATTTTCTAAGTATTCCTGAATGCCTTGATTTTGTTCACTTTGATGCAACTCTTTTAGCTCTTTTATTGCTTTATTAAATTTTCAGTTGTTAGCTGTTGCCATTTCTGTCGCAATTTTTAGTTCTGCAATGTATCCTCGAATTTTACATCATGTGTATATGTTTTGGAAATGTTTCACTATTATGACGCGAAATATGCTGCTTCCTATATATTTGTAATATTCATTGCTGCTGTTTCTGTATCAATTTCGGTTAGTAATGGTAGGTTGAAAGAGATTATTCTGTATAATTTGTCACTAAATAGCGCCCAGGTAATTCTATTATTATACAGAAAAGCTAATATGTTGGTTCTCCAGTAGATATATATTGTATGTTATCTATTTTTATCGATTTCAGTAGCTCCCTTTACCTTTACCTTTTGATATAACTGTCCTTAATCCCCACTTTAGACGTTTGGCATTATAATCTCTTTTGCGATTAACCTATCAAAATAATATATACAATACAATATTAAATATATATACCTGGCGTTCTAAATAATTTTAGGAAATGTTCTAATTTGTTACTATGATTAGGTGGGCAATAAATCGCAGATATTGTTATTGGTCCATGGGCTTCTTCTAAAGTTATGCTGGTTTCTTGCTATTTTATATCCTCTCGAATGAGTATGGCTGTATTTCCATGTGCTTTTTCATAAAACTTATATTAAGGAATTTTCAAAATTAGTTCTTATTTGTAAAATTCATCTCAGAAATCGTCATCATATCAATATTGTGTTCAATTAAAAACATTTTCAGCTCCCTGACATGTTGTTGGAGGCCTTTGGCATTCCAGACTGCGATTTTGTACTTTATTTTTTCAGGCATTAGGCAAGTTTGGTGACGATGGTGGTAAGTAGACTAAGCATCATATCCATTTGTTCCATTAGTATAGTCATCATGCTTTCCAATTTAGTAATGTTGCTGCTAGTTTCAGTAGTTTGTGGTGTGGTTTTTGGATTTTGAATTGGGCTATTATCAGCTATTTCTACGTAAGTTATATTTGTTTGTCTTGACCTGCTTTCTTAATGTGGGATATAGTTTTTGTTGAAGTTGCCTGTAAACGACGCAAGCCTTGTAGTCCGCCACGAGCTTTGTGAGTGCAATCTATTGTTGGATGGCCTCTTGCATATTTTACGCATTTATATGATTTACGA
Source organism: Rhynchophorus ferrugineus (assembly GCF_030347505.1). Lineage (NCBI taxonomy): Eukaryota > Metazoa > Arthropoda > Insecta > Coleoptera > Curculionidae > Rhynchophorus > Rhynchophorus ferrugineus. The sequence goes on along the minus strand of NW_027472581.1, from coordinate 51,097,912 downwards.
CAGTCTTTGTGTGCCTATACGCTAGACACCTTGTACATTGTGGCATTACATTTTTGTATGTGGTGGTTCACATTTAACAATATTGTTTTCAAGTGTATTTATGTTGATATAGAACATGGTAAGGTTTTTTTGTAGTGCGATGCTTAGTATTGTCTAAATTTATATGTCTTGCTCAGCTAGGGTTATCTTAATACTATTAAAATCCGTCGAGTGGTCGAACCCTTTCAAAACGAATTAAAAGGTCTGTTAATATTTTGGCTTGAATGTTTAATATTCCGTGTTTCTTCTGTCTAGTTCTTTCATAATGTTTTATGGTGTTCCTCGGCGAATACTTGTAATTTGATGCTTTCAGAGTTCAGTGTTTCTATTGTCGTGGATGTGTTTTATAAGTCATATCTAATAAACTGTTACTGTGTTTTTTTCGGGCTTGGTTGTATACTCGTTTCGATTTCCTCCGAGAGGCCGCTAAATCTGTTCTTTGTTTCTATTGGTTTTTGTAACTAATAGTCACTGATCCTAGCTTGTTTTCGGATGATCTTTTCACCTTGGTCCTCAATCTTTTTTGTATATTACGGTAATCCATTCTGTTTGTTGAATATTTGATATGGACGACTTTATACTTGTACCACAATGTGTAGGTGATAGGGTTGATAGTTTATTTGGTTATTTCCAAAAGGAAAATGTTTATTTCGCGGACTTCACTTTTTACTAACATACTCTTTTTATACTTGTTTTTAATCAAAATATAGTTTAAGAATAATTACATATTTGGGGTAATTTATACGGCTCGGTGAATTGAGGTAAAACGAAATGAAACAGTGGTGTTTACATTATGTGATCGTTATTTATTGGTAATATAAAAAATGTTGAAAATACAAAATAGATAAAACGGATGGCGGCGGTGTTACCTGGAAACGAGGCTTGGGAAGTCGATGGTGGCACGTCTAAACCAAATGATGGTCGGTTACTGATTGATTGAAATACCCTTCAATAACATCCCAGATGAACGTCTCGGGGTTGCCAGCTATTCGTTATCGTGTTTTAGTTGTCGCTGCTGGCACGCCGCCCGTATTCAACATCTGGGATTATATCTTTGGGTATTTCGTTGCCCGTTATTCCACGATGTAAAATTCGACATGCTTCAAGGTCGCTACAATACTCCCCTGCCAGAATTTTACATATAAATATTTTAAACAACAAAAAAATGATGCATAAAAAGAGTTTTAAACATTTGAATACGCTAAATCAAACAGTTCTGGTTGGTATGGTTGCGATCTGGTACGGCTGTTGATATCTTTCGGTCCTACAGATACCGTTGCTTCATCGTCGCTTTGGCACTTGATTATAGTCCATCGACGACGTTGAAAACAAGCTATTTTTCGGACAGGGTTCCCGTAATCGACGCTGTGGGAGGATCGATTTTTCGACGACGTGGTAGCTCATTTTCTTCGACGACGAGACGTTGGCAATTCTGGTACCTCGGCGAAGACATGACGAGTCTATGGTGACTGCAATCGGTACCTAGCTTTTGGAGCTACTCTGTGACTAATCCGTAGTCACATACGTTACGGTAATTCAGAAAAAAACAAGTAACGACGGTATCTGACCGAAGCTGCCCAAAGCCTTTCAAATCAAATTGTCTGCCAATATGACGGAGATAGCGAGCAAAGGAAGACATTATGATTTAAACATAAAGCCGAAAGAAATGTCTAATCGAAATAGTGATGATTAGATGGTGATATCAAAAGCTCTAAGGATTCAAAAGATTGTCAGAGAAATAACATTTTGAAAAGAAAATGAAATGGACATAATGATATTAAATTTAAGGTTCATTGTTCCAGCATTAAAACAAAATTTAATGAGGAACAAATATTTGAAATAATGCAATGTTGAAGGAACAAAAGTAATATGGAAAAAGAATCGAATAAAAAATATTGAAAATTTTAGATAAAAAAGATAACGGTCACGTAAAATACACCCATGTTACACGTACCCTCCATTCACGAGTCCAAACCCAATTTTTGCGAAACATCACGTCGGAATGGAGGCAAAACAAAATGAAACAGTGGTGTTTACAGTATGTGATCGTTATTTATTGACAACATAAAAAATGTAGAAAATACAAAATAGATAAAGCGGATGTGCAGTCGATGGTGGCACGTCTAAACCAAACGATGGTCGGTTACTGAATTCGTGTTCTAGTTGTCGCTGCTGGCACCGCCCCCGTATTCAACATCTGGGATTATATTTCTGGGTACTTCGTTGACTGTTATTCCACGATGTAAAATTCGATATGCCTTAAGGTCGCTTGAAATATAAAAATAGATTGCCTTTAGGACTGTAAATCGAGGGTAGCCATGTAATTAAGGAAAAAGATACGGTAGTCTTTGTATCGCGTCACGTAAACTTGAATTCACTACACTTTAGGTCCACTGTAAAACGGGCATCTGTTATACGTTTCTAAACTGTCACTTAAATAACCGTAACAAAATACAGATTTTATTTTTTTTTAATGGTTTTTTTCTAGAACTTGAAGCGCGTCTTCACTCTAGAAAGGTTACTGAACATTATTAAAATGACTTCAAAATTACAATTTGTGCAGTTTATTTACAAATATTACTAGGCAATTTGATACAATACAGACCTGCATAATAAAATCTATATAATTAAAACCTTCTTACATTTGCATCTGTATCTTCAAATTATTATCATAATTGTTTTCAGTAAGTTTACCATCGAAATAATTTTACTTTGTCTTGGCAAATACAGAGCACTTGATTTCAATAATGTTATTCTCAGAGTTCTCAAGTGGCGATTGTGTTATTATTGATTACTCTTTAGGTTTATTACCAATATTTATTAATTTTCTGGCCAAGTGTTGTACTGATAATATTTTTACTTAATGTTCTTCAATATTCTAGCACATTTCATAGTTAGTGTGTCTAGAATACTCACTTACTTCATTTCTATACAAGTTATGTATGGTATATAGTATTATAGTAAAATTAGTATTTCAATTACAGTCACATATTGACGTATCGATGATTTGAATATTGTCATATTGAGGAATCGATTGTGGCCATATTTAGGATATATGCTTTTATAACTCCTGTTCAATTTTTCTCTTTTTTCCGTTGGTTGCAAACAAAACCATTTTTTGACTGTGAAATTTAAGATAAATAATCCAAAAAAGTTTAAAAATTAGGTTGCGGTTGTGATGGTTAGGAAACGGTAAGTAGCGTCCATGTTTCGTAGCGCTTCTGATAGGTGTTTGAATTAAAATGCCGAATTTGGAAATTTTGTGTCTTTATTTCTTGCAAAATCTTTTGTGATTCTTTGTTATTGTCATTTAGCCTATCGTTGGGAAGGTGTTTATGAAGGTCAAACATATGAGACTTGAAAAGGTTCTCGTTCAATAAGTCTGGTAAGTTGTTTTCAATAACTGCGTCTTAAAGCGAATAAATAATACTAATACATGCAAGCTCTTAATACCGAGCATTTTCGTGTTTTTGGTTCTACTGTTGAAACTAATGTTCAAAATTAAGCGTAAATAAAAGATCGTTGATAGAAATAATTTATAAAATAATTACATTGGAAAACATATAAAAAAATTTTATTCTTTAATATTATATGGAGTTGATCAATGTTTTTCGGTGTCACGAAATGCGACCTTTTTAATGGTTAATTATTGATTTTTAATGTAGTTCCAGTTTAAAAATTATGCTTTTGTCTGGGCTATGATAAAATCGACATAACTAAAAATAATTAGTATTGGTTTCCTTTTTGCTATGGAACGAAAATCTTTAAACAGGACAAATATTTTGGTATATTTTATTTATGACGGTTAAAATATGGAAACAACTATAACGGTAGACATATGTGAAACCATTCGATTCTCAGATTTAGCTATTGACTTTTATGGTAATAAACCGCCCGTATGGTGTTTGGACTTTCTCTTCAAGGGCTGTGCGAGAACATATCTAGAACTTTCTAGTAATGTATAACCAAATGCCATAAAAAATTGACTGTTTTTATTGTACCATACTTTAATTATTACTGTTAATTATCTAATTGTAATTATATATATTTCTATAAGTTTAGGAATACCTGGGTTGTATTCATCGAAAATGCTTCCGATAAATACGTGCTATTTACAAGATGCATAATGAACAACATTATAATTTTTACGTTTATTATTATTTAATGGTTGTATATATCATAAAACAAGCAAATAATTATATAAATAATTGGTTAGCAAATAATAGGTGCTCGCATGTATTATGATAATTTTTTCATTTATATGCTTATATGCACAATATGCCACAGAAAATTATTATTTTTTGCAATGCAAACGGCTGGAGCATTTTCAGAATGAATTGATCATGTGGTAGCTATTTTCATATGGTATGTAAAGGAGCTGGAAGCAGCTGATTTATTAAAGGCTAATCTGTCAGGAAGTTCCTGGAGAATCTGAGTTATTTTTTCGTCCAATAATTCTGGCAATTGATTGTCTTTGATCTGTTTAGTCCTTTAGGTCGTTTTTTGTCATTGGCATCAAAATCACCATTCTTAAATAGACAATTGGTTTATGACGATGAAACATTTTCATAATCTTCTAAAAGTTACCCACTTTTATGGGTTTCCACAACAAGTTTATTGAAATCGACTATTTTTTTATATACAGAAATATCAAAAATTATGGAATTTAACGGTTGAGTATAATGCTGATCAATAAACATGCAAGTCATAATAGGAAATTATATCGCATACATATTAGTCATATATATAAGTATTTTTCAGACTTTTCAGTATAAATAATGAACCCACGCTGTTGGGAACTCCCATATTTTATCCTAGACGTAATAATATTAGTAACATAAATCTTATTCATGATGATGTATAGTAAAGCAAACATAAGCGGTTTTAAGAATGTTATTTTTTGTTAGACATTACGGGGGTACATATGATGATAGTATTGTCCCTTCTGATTATTACTTATCTCGATCGATAAATCCTGTTTGGAAAGCCTTCATATTATATGGAGGAGCATTTTTCGTATATGACTGCTTTAAATTAAACTTGTCCTTTCAAGAAAAAAAGCGATGATTTTTTACTCTTATTATTAAATAAGGATGATTATTGATGTAAATTCCAATAAATTCGTTTAAAATATATAATTAAAATGTAAATAAAAATATGTAATTTAATTACAATAAATAAGATGGAAAGGAAGAAATGCATTAAATATGATTTAAATAGTAAATAAATACAAATTAATTTTTTGTATTAATTACATCTTAACAGGTCAATTGAAAAGTTCCCGGCCTACCATAATAAAAAACATTTTTTTTGGCAAAACATTTTTATTCAACATAATTCCCTTCAAGGGTGATACACTGATTATAGCGACCCTCCAACTTTTCTTTACCATTTCTGTAATATGATTTGTAATTTGCTTCAAAATAGGCCTCAGTTTCGTCGACCACCTCTTCATTCGACAAAAATTTCTTCCCAGCGAGCATTCTTTTGAGATCTGAGATCAGAAAATAGTCGCTGGGGGCCAGATCTGGAGAATACGGTGGATGAGGAAGCAATTCGTAGGAAGCCCAATTCATGGATTCTTGCCATCGTTTTCACTGACTCGTGACAAATGATCGAACGGTCCAATAACAATGAAAAAGTGAATGAAAATTATTCAATGCGCATCTCAAAATACAGACGCCATAACCTTGCCAGCCGACTGTTGCGTTTTCCCACGCTTTGGAACGGATTCATCGTGTGCAGTCCACTTGGATGACTGTCGATTGGACTTCGAAGTGAAATGATGGAGCCATGTTTCATCCATTGTCACATATCGACGCAAAAACTTGGGTTTATTACGCTTGATCATCTTCAAACACTGCCCCGAATCATCAACTCATCGTTACAAAATCGTGGTTACAACGTCGTTTACAATCAAAATACTACCTTGTGGTACTCCAATTGAAATAGGTTTTTTAAGTGTTGAGAATGTTCCTTTATGAGAGACTACTTTCTTTCGAAAATATGTGATTCCAGTAGTAGACGGTAATTCCGCGGTGCAATTTGTTCATTTTGTATATTAATCCCAAATGCCATACCGGGTCAAAAACTTGTGAGGCCTCCAGGAATATTGCAGGGCAGTATTTCTTTTCTCCGAATATGTTTTCAACAACCGCTGTTACTCTGTGCACTTGGTCGATTGTCGAGTGGTTATTTCGAAATCCAAACTGGAAATCTGGTATTTCTATAAATGATTTAAAACATTTTAATAGCAGTTTCTCAAATAATTTTGATATCATAGGTAGCAGCGAAATAGGCATGTTTCGATCCAACTTCTTCTGCCGGTTTATCAGGTATTTTAAACATAATTATTCCAGCAACCTTAAGATATTCAGGAACATGGTTGAGCCTTAAACCGGCATTGAATATATATGAGAATATGAGTATTGCTGTTCGTGGCAGCTCTTTTAATAACCCAGAAATATCATCAATTCCAGGACTGTCAATTTCTCTGGCAATTTCAATTGATAAATCAGATTTAGAGTTACATCGGGCTGATAAACAGGATTTATATCTATTGTAGATTCTATAACATTTGGTTGGAATACACTAGCTAAATGTTCTGCGAATAATTCAGCTTTTTCACCGTTGCGTCGAACCCATTCATTTTGATAATTTTTAATAGGCGATACTCTAATAATTGGTCTTTTAGGTTTCCGAGTTGCTTTCCATAATGAGTAATCTTTGCCTGCTTCCAAGCTTAATTTTCTTGCATTTTTTTTTTGAAGCAACTCTGTTATTATTCTTCTATCTTTTGATTTGTCTGATTACTAATTCTGTTAAACATTGTTTTGTTTACAGTATTTCTGATTCTATGCCATGCTCTTCTAGCTTCTCGTCTTTCTTTTATCAGTTCCCTATTTTCAAGGGGGAAATTTATTGAATTTGTTCAATTATATTCATGACCGACTATACTTTTTGTTTTTGCGTTTAAACTGATTTCCTGAATTATAAATCTAAGCATGTCCCGTTAATAAATTTGTTTGTAAGATGAGGGTTCTTCGTTCTTTTCAGAACTGTGGCGCCTATAACAATACTCGAGTGTGATTATATAATAGTTCGCACAAGCTCTCGATTTGTATTTGATTTGATGAGATGTCTTTCGAGATGTAAAGGTCCAGTAGGTCTGGTTATTAGTATCGGTAGGTTCAAGTGGTTTCACGCCCTGAAAATACAAATTAAATGGTTTTAAAATATATGTTATATATATTATATAAATTAACATAATTCCATTATTTATATAATTAGTTAATTAAATAATAAGAAAAACGGTTCAGAAGAAAAAGAAAACACATTTGTTAAGCTCGACGACGTAGCATAGGTTAGTAATGTTGTTAATACATATTGTTTATTGCTATATTGTAAACGTATTGATTCATTGAACCCGAAACCAACAATGTTAGGTAGTTGAGCAATTGTTCCTATGACGGATTCAGATTTTTTTAAATGTTATTGTGTGGTTATTGTTCGTTTCTTGAATCATCTTGACTGTGCAATCATACTTCCGTCTTGCTTAAATTAAGCAAGCAATTAATTATTTCCCTACCCATTCATATATAAACAAGTGAATTTTAATGATAACATAATTTAAATAGTTTTATTGACAAACATTTTCCGCATAAAAAGTAATATATTACTTAATTATCGATATTCTACATCCGGTTTTTTAAGCAATTTGTGTTTACTTAATTTTACTTATTATTTTTTAGTATGTTAATTAATTTCATTGGATTGTTTGTGAATAAGTATGAAAGATATAAACATTTATATTCTTTGCTATTGATCTAGAATCTTCTATAATCATTCTTGTAAATAATGGAATTGGTATAAATAGACGAAGAAGGTACGGGACGGAATTGATACTGCGATGAAGAAATAATATAAAGAAACAACAAATATTCCTCAGGTAATATACATTTTGATCTATTCTCTACTTTCTTTTAGTATTATTATTCTGGCTTGCAGTATGGAATTTACCGGTTGGAATTGGCATTGTGGTAGGGATCCTAAAGCATAGACCAAAGGCGATTCTTCATTTCTGGACAAAATCAACTGCAAACGTGATTCTGGAATGAATTAAGTATGAACTTATAGGTGATTAGATTTGTGAATTCAGATGCTAATGGTACGCCTATTTTATATGCATTTCGTTGTTTCTAACAAATTATGTGTCATACAAAATCATTCTCAACATCTTATTTTGGAACAGTATCAGTTTTGTGATCGTGATCTTCATAGCTTTCAGGAAAGCGGACCATATGAAAAAAATCTAGCACAGCCAGCTTGGTTTGTTCCGAACATTTGGGTGAGTAATGATCAATCGTGCGGTTTCGTAAGTGTCTGTGCAAAGTGAGTGCCACGCGAGCTCAATTTTGACCAAAAACAACGACGAGTTGATGATTCGGAGCAGTGTTTGAAGATGCTCCAAAGCTTGGGAAAAGCAACAAACGCATGGAATAATTTTCATTGACTACTTTGAAAAAGGAAGGACCATCAACGGTGACTATTATACCGTGCCTGTCAATGAAAACAGTGGCAAAAATATATAAATTGGGCTTCGAATTGCTTCCTCATCCATTGTATTCTCTAGATCTGGCCCCATGCGACTATTTCCTGTTCTCAGATCTCAAAAGAATGCTTTCTGGGAAGAAATTTTCGTCGAATGAAGAGGTGATCGACGAAACTGAGGCCTATTTTGTAGCAATTTACAAATCGTACTACAGAAATGGTATCGAAAAGTTGAAGGGTCGCTATAATCAGTGTATCACCCTTGAAGGGAATTTTGTTGAATAAAAAAAAATTTGCCAAAAAATGTGTTTTACTATGGTAGGTCGGGGACTTTTCAATTGACCTATTGACTTGACGTTTTGGATGTCGATAACAGTTTTAAATGTTGTGAATACCACGGATGGGAAAATATACGACTTCGGCAATTGACAACAGTTGTCCGGGAATATGCAGGGTATTATTCTATTATTCTTTCCTTTGTATTCTTTTCTTTTCAATAACTGTGTTATTCTGTGCACTTGATGGATTGTTCAACGGTGATTTCGAAATCCAAACTGGATATCTGGTATCTCTATATATAGGCCTATAAGCTTCGACTTGTTCTGCTGTGTTGTTGTTTTTTTAAGCATAATTATTTTTGCCATTTAAAAACATCCCGGAACATGGTACACTGTTAAGAGAGTTCTTCAGTGGTCAGAGAAAAAAAAAAGACGGAGCAATGTCTGAGCTATACGCGAAAATGTTTTCGTATTGACCAATTCTGTACTTTTTTTAATACCCTGCTTTGATCACATTACCTGCTGATGGTAGGGAGTCTAATTAATTATTTGATCAAGTAGCTTATGATCGACAATTCTACCGTATATTTAACATCGCGAAATGGTTCGATTTCGATTTCGTTTTATCAGCCATTGATAAAAGAAATTCGGTTTATTTAGACTTCATTGTTAATTCATTGCACCGACGTGTCGATCTTCTTTTGGTGCCCAATTTTTGTAAAGGGTTCAATTTTTTTAATCATACCTTTACGTTGCGATGTCCGAAATATTTCTAGAAATTTGTGACTTTAACACCGAGATTAGCTTTACTCCACACTTATATTTGAATTTAATGTATTAAATATTTGCCAAAAACAGAATATGTTATAAAATAAAATAAAAACATGGCAAAAATAATTAATCATATTAAATACTTTCGGCATTATGATTAGAGCATAAAAGGTCATTGATAATACATTTCTGTTGATGAATGGAAATAGATCAGACTGTCAGCCTAGATTAAAATATTCGTAGGCGTCGATGTTGTTTACACCAAATCTTTTTGAGTTCAGTGACGTTTTAATAAACTTTTCGAATAGTAAAAATTATTTAATTCAACTTAGTTTGATAAAAAAAAATTGGAAATTAATTATACGTTATAATATTAAGTGTTCAAAAATATAATTAAATCAAATATAATAAAATTGATAAAATCAATTTATGATAATGGTTGTGTCATCTTTTAATTGATTTGTAAAAATGTAATGTATGAATGTAAACAAATGTTAGATAACCTGACCTAACTGCTAAATTCAATAGTTATTCAGTGTATACAGACGCTGATCATGGATCTCTCAAAATTGCTTTCTTGACATTATTATTTGTTGGTTTATGAGAATCTAAAGGAATTTGTTGTCGAACTAATCAAACACTTATAGAAACTTATAGTGATGTATCTTTGTCGATTTGAGCGTGGCGATTTTTATCTAAATGATAAAGAACGCCCTTAATGGATTTTCTGGATAAAAATTCAGCCCAAACTTTCAAAGAACTTTGACTCGGAGAGTTTGTTGATAAAATTTCCACACAAATTGACAGGAAAAGAGGACTTTTCTATGGTGTATTGTGACTGGCGATGAAAGGTAGATCTATTAAGACTATCCCAAGCGCAAAAATTCTGGGTTAATCCACATCAATATTGAAATGAAATATTAATGGCCAGTCTTGCTGTGGTTATGATATAATATATATCTGGCAAAATCGAGTGAAACTTTTACTGCAGAAGTCTACGGACCTCAAGTGCACAAATCAAATGATTTATTGTTGAAACAAAGACCAGCAAACGCAGCATCGATAGAGCATGAATTGGCTGGCGTAGTATTTCGAATTGCTGAAAAACTGTTAATAGATTTGTACAGATTTTTCTTAACAAATGCCTTTTTAGTGAGTGAAAAAATGATCAAGATGTCAGGAAGTCAAGAAGAGTCAGATGTATACACCTAACCTAACATTAAATACAAACTGAGTGTTTTGTTGTCTAACTGACTCGATGTTTAATTGTTGCTTGAACCACTAGGTGTCTTCTAGCTGATTTGATACTTAATTTAGATTTTTAGTTGGCTTTTAGTTGACACATTGTCTTGATACAGCTTAGATCTTTGTTGCGTAATTGTCGGTGAACATGTTATTCACATAGTCATAAAATGTTTTATAACTTTATTTGATACTAGGCAGTTTGATGCTTTTTAAAATAAAATTTGAAATATTTTTTAAAGGTACAACTCCTGAAACTATATTTAATGCCAGGTTGGCCGTGTTAGCGTCAAAACAATTATATCAAATTAATATGTCAGTATTAGGACCGACGCAAGTATGTTTACATTTAAGTATTTATATTATTGGAGATATACGATAGAGCACCAGGGGACCGTATAATACGTGGCTTAGCAGTTTTTATTCTTAGGGATAAAAATATTATTTCTATGCGTATTTGTTTCACAGTTACTTTTGTATTTTTCATACGGCTTGGAGTGTCCTCAAATTTTTTAAACAAATTTAATTTAATAACTGTAGGGTTATTTTTAAACCCAAAATTATATATAAAACAATATAAAATAATCTAACGTCTTAAAGAAATAAAAACAGAATTCAAAATATATAATATAACTACTTACTAAATGGCAAAATTAAAAGTAAATAAGCGCGCAAGATCTTAAAGTTGAGGTAATTGGGTAATAGTTGAAATAACTGGTTAATTGGTAATGAAAATATAACGAAAACGTACATGAGCAACCAATTTTCAATTTTTTGACAAGGGTGAAATTAAAAATATGTTTGAAATATAAGAGGGATTGGTTACAATAGATACTTCTAATGCCAGGTAATAGAGAAATATAACGGTACTGACAGTTAAAATACTGGCAGCTAAATGTTTCCTACAAGCAGCTCGCCGAACTAGGTAATATCATCAATGCCATTATGAGGCTGCAACACTTTCCATCCGCATGGAAACATGTATTCATCGTAGTTATCCCCAAAAAAGGAGCTAAGTCATCACTTTCTGGCTACAGCCTACTAAGTTCCATTTCCAAACTTGCTGAAAGAGCAATTCTTTATGTTCTTAATGACTTTACGAAGACAAACAATATCATTCCAGATGAACAATTCGGGTTCCGTACCAAACACTCAGCCGTTCATTAGGCCCATCGGCTGGCCGCAAAAATCAACTGTGCGTTTAACCGACGTGAAAGACTTGGAGCAGTCTTCTTGGATCTAACCAAAGCCTTTGACAAGGTTTGGCGGTGAAATGCATCCGATTAGGTCTGCCTGATGACTTAACAGCTCTTATCAAATCATTTCTCTCAGGACGATCGTTCCAGGTGAAGATTAAAGATATTCTCTCTATCCGGAAAACCATCGACGCAGGAGTTCCACAAGGCTCCCCCCTGGCACCTGCTCTCTATTTTTCTTTCAGATATCCCTAGGAGATCACAAGTTGAGGCAGCTTTTTACGCAGACGACACTGCTTACTTTGCTTCTTCAAGTGTAGCACCGCACATCCGTAGCAGACTCCAAAAACAACTCGATGAGACGGTCGAGTGGTTACATTTCTGGAGGTTGCAGGTCAACCCACAGAAAACCCAGGCCATCTTCTTCCACAAGAAGCGTTTTGCACCGAGCATTTCGCGTCTTAAAATTGAGAACGCCAAAATCCCATGGTCAGAAGAAGCCACCTATCTCGGTCTTGTCTTCGATCGCAAATTTAGTTGGAATTCCCACATTCAAAAGTCCCTCCATAAAGGTCAAGGTATTGTTAATTTGCTGTTCCCTCTTATCAACGGGGCCAGCAGGCTTCCTCTCTCTATAAAATCTCTCCTGTACAAGATGCTGGTTCGATCAGTCGTTCTATACGGCTTCAGTGTCTATCTAAAATACGTCTCACCTAGCCAGGTGGAACATCTCCAAGTCGTTCAAAACAAAATTCTTAGGAGAATAATCAATGCCCTTCTGGTTCGTCAGGAACAATCAAATTCATAGAGAAACAGACGTCCCCCAAGTTCACGATTTTATATCCGAGATTTACTCGAGATATTTCTCCACTGTTCGTCTCTCGGACAATAGATGTATTACCGAGCTGGCCGATATTTTAGGCCAAATATTTTTCTTCTATAATTATTTTCGGCTCTTCGTAGCCTTATTCTATCACAGCCGGCACTAACCCGTCGTGCTCTAACTCCAAATTGTCCCGACCTTCTCCGGCGAGCTATTAACTTGGCTTGGATTGCCTGGCCCTTGTGCCTCTTAATGGTGTTACCGGTTACGGGCACCCTCCTTAGTAACAGTAAGTATCAGTTAGGGTCATTGGATCAGCTGATAGGGTGGGGTTTAGTGGGTAGCCCAGAGGCAGTCTCCACATAACCAGTCCAACTCGCTTATTTCTGCAGGTCTTTTCGATCAGGTATCCGTAACAGGATTCCCCTACCCGGTTCCAGGCCAAAAAAAAATGGCAGCTAAATGTATTGGTAATTGAGATTATGCTGGCGGATCATAATACTAATAAATAATAGACAAATACTAGTAATGCATGGTATGGTAGTCTCAATAAAAGACGCTGACAATGGTAGGCAATGACAGTGATGCAAGAACCAGGATGGTTAGCAACAATCTCATCTATAGTAGTCAATAATATTGACGGACAATCATTATATAACAGACAATAGCAGTAACTGATAGCGATGATAAACTATGCTAGGATGAAATATGACATGTGCACACGGTACGAAGGGAATCTAATGCACGACGTACCAGCTCATACTCTAATACTAACAATAATGGACGTGTAATGAGATCAAGGGAAGCAATGCTTTAGATTCTTCCACTAAGGTTAGTAACCCTCGCCAGGATTATTGAACTATTATTCATGGCAATTACCTATGTTGCAAGTATTCGCAAAGGCGATAAATTCTACAATTAAGAAGAAGCGCCAATCCCGCCAAGTTTCTTTACATTATCGTTAAATTCATAAAAAAACATAAACGACCCAAAATTAAAAGGTCTAGAATATCGAAGGATCAGCTGAAACTCCAAGTACCATATATATTCGGAACGATTTATTATTTAATATTGATGAATATAGCGAGTAAGAGCTCAGAGAAGCGCTTTTAAAGTACATTTAAAGAACTTTAAAAATCATTTAAATTATCTGAATAGAAATAGGTATTAAACTGATATTCATAGTGCAGCAGAAGACGTTGGTAGCAAAACATCACGTCATTATAAATTCAAGAGGTCTGAGCGGATTTAAGAGGCCATTTGCAAATAAAATGACATTACAAATTCTATTAATGCTTTACTAACCAGGAAAAGCAACGTTTCGCCTGATCCGCGAAATTATACAGATCCCAAGTGTGATATATGTTGATTTTTATTGAATAAATATGTTGAACTTTATTTTATTACATTTTAAAGTCTTCTTTTCACTAACAGTGATTAATTTAGAGGCCCAGAACCTGCTTACGGGCGTGACTGGGATGATTTAGATATCAAATTTAATACTCTTGCTTATGTACAATCATAATTACTAACAGCCACTAACATAAATTGACAACCATACCGTCCATGAGTGTCGGAGAGGTAGGAGGACCATTCTGTTACCTTAACCACTTTCACCACCATTTCACGAAAATTAAAGGTGCTTATTTTAATTCCTATATGTTTTATAACTTTTGTATAATAAAATATTTTTAACGAAAAAATTTAACCGACTTCAAAAAATAAATAAGGAACTTATTAAAAATTTAAATATATTCAAACTCAGATTTTTAAGACAAAAAATTTTAAAACAAAATATGTACATCATAATCGTTGTAATAAATAAATAAAAATAAAGAAAAACCCTATGTAAGCTATCTACTACACGTATTTTATGTTCTACTATATACACACAATTTGGTTTAATAGTTACCTAAACATATTTATCCATTTACAATATTATTTTAACTACTACTAACTCATCACTTTGAAGTTGGTGCCGAGCCGAGTGTTCGTAATTTAATTTTGTGTATATATCACATATTTATATTATTATTTTTGTATTATTTGGGCTACCTAGCCTAGATGATTTGACAAATATTCTAACTAAACAACAACAAAACGTTATTGTGTCCTCCGGGAATTGAACCCGCCACCTCCGTTTGGTAGCTAAATATTCTATCCGAAACACCATAGAAGCAGTTTTTACAATATTTCTAGGAGTTCTTATATGCTACAGTTAGCACTTAAAAAGCAATAGCTTTTACACTGAACGACTTCTGATTTTCCGCCGCATCAGCTCAGCGATAACATTATACCCTAAAATTTGATTATTTTATATAAAAAACATGTGAAAACTTTGTACATGCCTTTGAAATTTGAGCATTGCTTCAGATCCTCGCTTGGTTCGAATGTGACCACCTCGGAAGTGCACTCTTTCGAATAAAAAAAGAATTTCGGTCCACAATTGACGGAGAAATCGGTGAACATACATTAAAAAAATATGTAACATAGAACCTGCTCCTTTTTCAAAGTCGGTTAAAAAGGTCATAAATATCCACGGCTCACGGTCTTGATCAACCCTAGATTCTGCGGTACAGTAACCCCAAATTATAATAATCTCAAATAAAATTTAAATAGATTAAGATATTGTTAAGGAACTAAAAAAACGAAAATAATATGTGTGTAATAAGTGGCGCATGGCGTAAACAAAAAAAAAACAGGAACATTATTGTCCCAAGGTCGCTGCAAATGTTATACAAACCTTTTGTTTTAACCAAATCAAACCTTTGAACCTCTAACATAAGCGAATTTATAAATGCATTCTTATCTCCTTAAATCTTATTTATTACCATTCTAGTTGATTCATTATTCATATTTTCTATGGGATTGTAACTAGTTACGACTATTGAATTTTTGAATATTTTATAATTACAAACTGATACTATTATCGCATATCAAAGAAATAATAAAGTTAACTTTAATTAGACCTATTAGTTAAGATTTATGCAAAATAATGTTTATTAAATATGGTAAAATGCCAATAAATATCAAACGATAGTAGTTAAGTTAGTATAAATAAAAGAAAAATGGTATCGTCATAATTCTATACGTCGATTGAAAATCTGCATACGTAGTAGGTTGCATTTGTTTCTTTTTGCTGATGACACAATGGAACCTGTTTATATATCCGCTTGATTCTAAGTAACTGAATCAATGCATTGAAAGTATTTCCTATACAATCTGATTATTTAAATAAAATATTTTTAACAATAAAATTGAATCGACTTCAAAAAAACTGGCTGAAAGTTAAAAAATAGTCAAACTTAGATTTTTAACAGAAAAAAAACCTTTTAAAATAAAATATGTACATAATAATCGTTGCAATAACTCAATAAATATAAAGAAAAACCTTATTTAACCTATCTACTACACGTATTCTATATTGTACTAGATACACACTATTTAGCTTAATACCTACCTAAACATATTTATGTATTTACAATATTATTTTAACTACTACCAACTGATCAATTTGAAATAGGTACGAGCAACAAACAAATTATATTTGTTGTGTTCGTAATTTACGTTTGTATATATGTCACAAAATGATATTATTACTTTTATATTGTTTGTGTTAAAAGAAATATATTGATTCTAGTTGCCAGTTGTTGAAAATTATACGTGTATTTGAAGAATATGATATAAAAAGTGTAAATTACCTTGAGTTCTAAATTAACCTAGTATCATAGAATCTAATATTTCTGTTAAGGCCAAGTTAACATGTTTTTAGATACTTTTCGCCACTTATAATATAAAGAATGCAATATGAACAACCTTTTATAAACATGCTTCATTTTAAAATAATTATGAAAATTAATTTAACTAAGTTTAGTGTATATAATTTTAAGCTTATATATTATGTCTAATATTTTTAATTTCAAAGGGGCCAAGAGAAAATGAAACAACATATAAGGTAACAAATATAATTTATTTATCAGTATATAAAAACGCAAGCATCCATTTATTTTTAAAATTATTGAATAATATATCTACACAGCACTAAAAAATAATTTCATTATTTCCTAATAGAATCTTTTGAATATGCAAAAACAGTATGGAAACCCCTCTCACAATTCATTCAACAAAACCAATTAGTGCAATTCAAATCGATATGCATTAAGCCTGTGTGTAGAATATATAGTTTTTTTCCCAGTTTATATTCTGTAAATGAATAATTAATTTGGTTGAGGGTAGTCAGAACGTTAATAAAAAAATAAGAAATGCATCTTATAAGCTTATTACTTTAACAATAGTAGTCTACTTTCTTTCCGTTATTACTATTTCCAAGTACTTGAACCCCTGCACTCTAACTGAATCACATTGATATTTACAATAGGAGAACCATCAGTTAACAATAGTATGATCTTCTCAATCCATGCGAATTATATCATGAAGAATGCTAGAAATCAGCGGATATAGTACCATTATCAGCGAACATCACATCAGAAATTCACATTCGCATTCAACTAATGAAACTTATTAATCGTAAGATACCTGACAAAGTTTAATAATTTTTTGCGGAATATCTTCAACTGTCAAAGCTGCACAAAATGAGAATCAGGTATACAAACTCCTTTTGTGAGAGAAAAATCAATAAAATTTTAGAGTCCTTAGAGGAACAATTTACCAACACAACAGTGATGTGGTCTAAATCCCACTTGCTCTTCTCGGGTTGTCCCTTATGCGCTTTTTAAACTTGCATGTGGTCCTCATAAAACTATTTAATGTTTTTCGATAATTAACATGAGACTTATATCTTGATAGCTTTTACAATGTTTACTATTTCTTTTTTTTTTTTCAGTATCCGAACAGTTTTCACTTTCTCCAATGCAGACGGTACTTTTTCCGATTACTAGATTTGTGTGATACATCTGACTTGATAGTTTCTATTTGATCGACTCTAGAGGTGTCAGAAAATAAAATTTCTGCACTGTTAATTTCATGAATAACTCTCTACATCGTGTGAAATGTTTATCGTGTAACTCAACTACTGCTTTGGCATTGGTACAAGCTCGTCAATTCTTTGATGATTAGTTTCATGTCCTCTCCAAAATTGCTGTTTATATCCCATATCTTATATTCACATAATCACATATCTTCGTCCATATATCTATTTGTTGATATATTATATCATATATATAGATTCTACATATTCGTAAAACACTTCAAGTTTGATTTATTTTCAGTTGATTTATGTTGTATGTTCTGGTTATCTGTTTGCGAAAGAGGGACATTTATGTCCTGGTCTCCAATTCATTTTTTTGTTATATTTTATAATAGTCTCCTTGTTACCAACCAGGGTTTATCTGGACTGGACTTACAGCTTTATGTGGGCTCCGAACCAAAGTCCTCGGTATTGTGTCTGCCGATTGGCGAGTGACCAACTTAGAGATCATTCCAGAAGTTACACGGTTTAATCCGGCCTTCACTGGGATGCCTTTTCCTAGTCGGCCTATTTTATGTTGCGTTATGGACAAGCACAATTAAAAAGAATCACAAATATACATTTACAAAAATGCCACAGCAGGATTCCAACCTGCGACTATCGCAATTGTATGAAGACCGTTCTGTCGCAGTAGTTGCGCCAACCAGACTGGTTCAGTTTGTTTATTACTCATTTGGATTGTTTAGCTCTTAATTGAACAACACTAAAACAAACAATAACAAAAAAACAGCTGATTGAAAGTAACAAATAATGTATTAGATTATATTAATATTTAATGTTTAATTTCAAAACAGCATATATACGTGATGTATTTCAAAATAAGGCGGTAATGATATAAGATTCCACTTAATTTATTGTCATCTTGGAATTTAGTGGTGAATTCACGTTTCTTTAAATTTCGCTATAACGATGGCAAAATTTCTGATCATTATGAGTACCATGTAGTTCAGTTCCAACCTTCGTAGGGTGAAGACGTATTTTCAATACGGTCCAAGCTATAAAAAGATACCTTTCTTTAAAAAAACCCAGTATTTTATTACGGTTATTTAATTGAGTGTTAAAAACGCATAACAGATGCGGCTATCCGTCTCTCAGTGGACCTAAAGTGTAGTGAATACGTGTTTACGTGACCAGACAAAAGGTCTGCATCTCATTTTTATTAGTGTTTAAAATAATTTCATCTTATTTTACAACAGTCCTTTTGAAATTCATTTATAGTATTTATAGTAAAAAACTAGTGCTAAAATAACGTAAGTGAAAAATGAAGTGCGTGAAATAAACAATGTATTTATTTTATTTTTTTTATCCTCTGGAAGTAAATTAAATAAAATATTAAAAATTAAAAAATGGCAAACAATAGCGATTCAACCAAATCACCTGCACACTTTGATATAAGATTAGAACAAACAGCAATAACGCAAACTCCACCATCAGAATGGACTACAGTCGTTAACAAAAAACGATTGAGAAGTCCAGAAGAAGAAATCGCGAGGAAACAAACAAGAATCAGTGACTATTGGTTGCAGAAACCGATAGAGACAAAAAACAGTTTTAGCAACCTGTCGGAAGAAATTGAAGAGAACATACAACCAAGCCCTGGAAAAGTTGTTCCCAAACCACCACCAATAACAGTCTATAAGGTAGGAATAATAAAAAACATCCATGATTTATTAAAAACCATTACTACGAACTACACAATTAAAACAGTGAGCTATGAAACAATTAAAATCCAATTGTTCGAAGCGGATCACTTTAAAGTTCTTATAAAAGAATTAGATGAAAGAAACACCCAATACCATACATTCAGGCCAAAATCCGAGAGAACATTTAAATTCGTATTAAAAGGATTACATCACGGGACGGACTTTAACACCATCAAGGTAGCACTAGCTGAAAAAGGCCACGAGGTCGTAAATATTCACAATATACGACATCACACGACAAAAAAACCTCTGCCTATGTTTTATATAGACATAAAACCTAATGGAAACAATAAGGCGGTGTATGAAATCACCAAATTGGAAAATAATATTATTAAATGCGAACCACCACATATAAAAAGAATTATACCACAATGCACAAGGTGTCAAGCGCACGGGCACACAAAGACTTACTGTCGCAAATCATATAGATGCGTAAAATGTGCAGGAGAACATAAGACAGGAGATTGTACTCGTAAAGTTCGCGATGAAAAAGTGAAATGTGTCAACTGTAACGGAAATCATCCAGCGAACTACAAGGGTTGCGCAGTTCACAAGCAACTACAGCAGAAACTCTATCCTGCCTTAAGGGAAAAAAGGCATCAACAAAAACAATCCACTACTACCAATCTACCACTACCCAACAGAACAAGTCAACCAGACATAACTTATGCCCAAATAGTTGAAAATTGTTCAGCACAAAAACGAGAGACAATATCTCAACCTACTGAAACTAGCAACATCTCAAGATTAGAAAATATGATGGCCAAACTAATGGATCAAATGAGTACGATGCTTGGTCTACTCACAACCGTCGTAAGCAAACTTGCCTAATGCCTGAAACCAATAGCTACAAAATCGCCGTCTGGAATGCCAATGGGCTCCAACAACATGCCAGGGAACTAAAAATGTTCGTAATTGAACAAAATATTGACGTTATGATGGTTTCCGAAACACACTTTACGGACAAAAATTATTTGAAAGTTCCTAAATATAAGCTTTATCATACAAATCACCCTGATAATAAAGCACATGGAGGTACAGCCATAATAATTCGAGATGATATAAAGCATTTCGAAAAAGAAAAATTCCGCAAAGACTACCTGCAAGCCACCAGTATAACCATAGAGGAAGCCCATGGACCATTAACAATTTCTGCGATTTATTGCCCACCCAAACATAACAACAAGGCAGAACAATTTCAAGAATTCTTCCGTACGCTAGGTAATAGATTTATAGCAGGAGGAGATTATAATGCAAAACATTTAATGTGGGGTTCAAGAATAATAACCTCAAAAGGTAGAGAACTGCTCAAAGCCATAAGGATAGATAACTTACAACATATCTCTACTGGTGAACCAACATATTGGCCTTCAGACAGAAATAAAAAACCAGATACAATAGATTTCTGTATTACAAAAAATATTGATCCAAAAAAGTGTCAAGCAGAATCATGTTTCGACCTGTCTTCTGATCATTCACCAATAATAGTAACAATTTCTTCAAAAATTACCATCAAAGATAAACCCCCTTCTCTGTGCAATAATAGAACTAACTGGCCCTCATTTAGAGAAAACTTAGACCAAAATATCTCTCTAAACTTACCGTTACAAACTGAAATGGATATAGAAATAGCAGCAATAAATCTTACAAAAAATATACAGGAGGCAGCATATTCCGCGACTCCCAACATTGAAACATTTCCAAGAAAAAATACACATATATCATGTACAATACAGAAAAAGATAGCAGAAAAAAGAAAGTTACGACGAAATTGGCAACAGCAAAGGACTGAAGAGAATAAAAGAAAATTTAATAGGGCCATAAAAGAGCTGAGAGATCTAATCCAAATCGAACAGAACCAAGGCATTCAAGAATACCTAGAAAACTTAACATCAACTGAGGCTACAGACTATTCGTTGTGGAAAGCAACAAAAAAGCTTAGGAGATCCCAGCAGCATAACCCACCTATTAAAACAAGCGAAAATAATTGGGCGAGAAGCAATAAAGAGAAGGCCGACATTTTCTCAAAACACTTAAAAAATGTTTTTAAACCTTTCCAGTCTCAGCTACATAAAGATGACGAAAATAAAATTACTAGCTTTCTAGATTCGCCATTTCAAATGGATTTACCGCACGAGAAATTAACGGTCAAAAAAGTTAAACATACAATAATGAGAGAGATTAATATTAAAAAAGCTCCTGGTTATGACTTAATTACTGGCAAAATTTTAAAAGAACTATCAGAAAAGGCTATAAAACTATTAACATATATATTTAATGCTATGCTACGAATTAATTACTTCCCTAGTATCTGGAAAGTAGCTAAAATATTAATGATACTTAAACCAGGAAAAATACCAGAAGATGTGACCTCCTACCGACCTATAAGTTTATTACCAATAATCTCGAAAGTTTTCGAGAAGTTATACATAAAAAAACTAAACTATATAATAGAAAAAAGAAAAATTATTCCAGAACATCAGTTTGGCTTTCGCAATAAGCATGGGACTATAGAACAAGTGCATAGACTTGTAAACCAAATAAACGCTGACCTAAATGCCAAAAGATATTGTTCGGCTGCTTTCCTAGACATATCTCAGGCTTTTGACAAAGTATGGCATACGGGCTTGCAGGTTAAACTAAAGAAACTTCTCCCTCATCCGGACTATCAGCTACTAAAATCGTATCTCACTGACAGACATTTTATTGTAAATCAAGGCGATGAACATACCGAATTAAATCCCATATATTCAGGAGTTCCGCAAGGTAGTGTACTGGGTCCAGTACTGTATCTTCTGTATACGGCTGATCTGCCCACCACAAAAATAACTACTGTGGCAACATATGCAGACGATACAGCAATATTAGCATCCCATGAAGATCCAGTCACAGCATCAATAAACCTACAAACCCACCTGGAGCAAATACAATTATGGTTGAAGACATGGCGCATTAAAGCCAATGAATCAAAATCCACGCATATAACGTTTACCCTGCGTAGAAGAACATGTCCACCAGTAAATATCAATCATCGCCAACTCCCCCAAGCAGACCATGTTAAATATCTTGGTATGCATTTAGATCGACGCCTAACCTGGAAGAAGCACATACTCTCTAAACGGAAACAACTAGGACTAAAATTATATCACATGTATTGGCTCATTGGGCGCAAATCCAAGTTATCATTAGATAACAAGGTATTGCTGTATGAGTCTATACTCAAGCCCATTTGGACATATGGAATTCAACTATGGGGTACCGCTAGCAAATCCAATATATCCATCATTCAACGGTTCCAAAATAAGGTGTTGCGTGCCATTGTTGATGCTCCGTACTATATTTCAAATAAAGTGATACAACGCGATATTCCTCTAGAACCTATAACGAGTGTAATCCAACGTGTTTGTGTGAAGTACTTCGAAAGAGTGTCAGTGCATCCCAATGTACTCGCTAATCAGCTAAATATGCGACGTGATAGTGAAGTGCGTAGACTAAAACGTTTAACACCATCTGATCTGATTACTGGACATATGTAGAGTTTAGAATAAGCATTAGAATAAGACTAATTAATTAAGATAATATTTTATACAGAATATTGCTTAATGAAGTGATTTTCTACATGCCATGTATATATAATATAAACAGAAGAAATACTTATTGCCAATAGGGCAGATTGTGGACTCACGAAGAGTAATAATAAAAAAAAAAAAAAAAAAAAAAAAAAAATGAGTACCATTGTCTTCCAAGAAATTATTATTTCAATTGTATTACAGATTTTTAACATGTTTTCTGGATTAATCATTTATGTATAAAATTCTGAGAGTTATATTGCTAAAAATTAACACAATCTCAATATAGATGTATTAAGTACTAACTCTAAAGACGCAAATTACAGAGGTCTGGGCATGTTTGTTTAATCAGAAGTAAATTAATAAGTCATAGATTTCTCTGGAAAAATCGACCTCTTGGATCAAATAACAGAGAATGAGCCGAATAATATAATGGAGTCGATCATCTCGAGTCATTTGTCGAATTTCGCACTCAATATAGGCAGATTTTTGGCATTATATTGTTTTGGTGGCATGAATATGATTTGATGATTATTATTCACTCACTGATACCAAATCATTGGCTATCATAATTATATTGGCATTGGATTTTGACAAAAAATTTTGGATCAAAAATATTTAGCGACGAAACAATTTTAATTCTTTACAGTTATTATATCAATCTATACAAGCTTCACTAGGTGGCTATGTATCTAGAAAAACGTACTGTTGAGTCGGCGACATTATTCCATACACTTTTTAAAACGACGCTCGTGAACGATTAGCATCAATACCATTACAACTGATTCCTTTTGGGCCGATTTGAAACATATGGATGTTTTCGTGGATGAGTTCTTGGCATATTCTTTTAATATTTAAGAAACTTGGGCACTTATTAACTTTATTGCTTCTATTCGGGAAGTTAAAACGCGATGAAGCCTGTTTAACGTACCATATAACTAAGTAAGACAATATCAAATTTATAAAAAGCTTCATAATTATTTACCTGTTGGTGTAGTGCTTATGGTTAGGACAAGACCTCCTACCATCCGGGGTCTTGGCTTGAAATATATGTTTGTGATTGTTCATTAGGCAAGAGTGCAAGATCCGACAACGAAAATAATCTCAGTCATGTCAGTAACCAGGCTGGGTGAGACCGGATGTCTTCTGGGATGATCTTTAAGTTCTAGCTATTCGGTAGGTTTAATGCCGAGGACCGTTGTTGAACCTATTTTAGGCGGTCGTCTATTTAGTAAATAAGAAGACTCTAAAACATGGCAAATAAATTACGTAAGGCGATTTTTACCAGTTTTTGATCCTATGTAAGAAAAAATAAGAATAAATCTACTCGCTGTCCCTAGTTTAATATTTATTACGTAATAATCTAAAGCAAATAAAATACAAGTTTGGTTTGTTTTAATATATATTTACTCTCACAACATCCCCTCTCACCCCTTCGTAAGAAAAAATAAGACATGCTAATCCGTACTGAAGTTTGCAGCAATGTTGACGCTGCTGTTGGGTAAAAGCAGTTCATTTGTGATGTCAGTCTTTGCTCCTATGGTATTAATTATATGGCTAAAGTTGATATGAATGTTAAAGAAAATCTAAACTCTTTTCACGCGTTATAGGTAATAGGTACATATATAAGGTCATAAGAAAATTTCGGTACCTTTCAGTAGCTCTAAATCATTTTGATAACTGTTTAAATTTTTTCAAATATAACAAGGCTGTGATCTCATTATTTCCACGCTCGGAGGTACGTTTTTTCGTTGAATCGACCTGCTTTTTGATAGGGTATTTTCAAGCCTCGTGAACCATGAAACGTAAATTATGTATTTATTTTGGCCTGGAACCAAATAAGACAAGGAGGAAGACTTACAGGAAAAAGCCACTTGGACTATTTGATGTAAAGAGTGCCTTCAAGCTTTTCAATAAACTCCACCCCATTAGTTGATCCCATGACCTTCACTGATACTTCTTACAGCTAGTAAGGAAGGTATCTGTAACCGGAAAATCATTAGCTTGAACGAAACTTGATTCAGTCGAGAGACTGCAAGAGTCGCAACAATTTTGAAATTAGGACACGACGAGTTGTGTCGATGCTCTGATGGAAGTATGGTTAGGCTGGGCTGGATGGTTGGATGAGTGGCCGATAGTGTCAATAAATAATTTGTCGGAGTCTGAGACCCGATGCGTGTCTTAAAAACTTGTGACAAATTAAGTCTTAAACTTAGGGAACGTCAGTTTACCTATGAATTTGGGAGTTCCTAACAAGCTAAGGGGCATTGACGATTCTCTTTTTTATAGGACTACCTGGGAACTGGGAATATAATACTTTATAGGGATCTCAAGAACAACGTGAGTAGCCAAATTTATAA
Source organism: Rhynchophorus ferrugineus (assembly GCF_030347505.1). Classification (NCBI taxonomy): domain Eukaryota; kingdom Metazoa; phylum Arthropoda; class Insecta; order Coleoptera; family Curculionidae; genus Rhynchophorus; species Rhynchophorus ferrugineus. The sequence continues at coordinate 51,072,394 of NW_027472581.1, read as the reverse complement.
ATCAGCTAGGATAGTGGTTATCTTAAGAACAACCACTCTGACAAATAAATACATGTCAGCGGCAACCAAAGTAAGGACGTATAAGGCCTGTGAAAGGCCAATCATGATATACACAGCTGAAGCACGGAGCTGACCTAGATGAAACTAAAAGGATCTAAGCGTAGATTGGCACGCTCTAACGAAATATCAAGAATAATCACGGGAAATACATTAAGATAAATACAACAGAGATATTCGGGAGGAACACAACATGGAAGATTGATTCTATAATGGAAGACAACACTGTGGCGATAATAGCGAGAGATGGTAAACCATTAGCCAGACGACCCCCAAAGAGATGGAAGGACCGTTGATCATCAGCGTCACAAGATTAACAGAACTCTTACACAAAAGATGAGTTAAATAAGACTCCACGCCTTCAAAAATAAAAGGAAGATAAACGATCTAAGCGTAGATAGTCATGATTTTATTTTTAGTTAAGATTTTAATTTATTTGAACACTTTAACTTGTTGCAACTCTATTGAAGTATTAGGTTGGTTAAAAATTATTCGACAAAATAAAACTTGCTAAATGCAAATTAAATTAATCTGAAACGGTTGAGCTTCAATAGAACATTAAAGAAAACCTGTTCGGAATATTTTAAAGATCATAACATGATTATGTTTGTTTAATACAAGAAGTGTTCCTTTTTTAATGGATAAATATTATAGCCAATATTTTGAAAAATTATTTAAATAAACTACCATTTTATATCAGAGGTTACGAATTAATTGAAACATCTAATACATATGGACAGTGTTTTTCTATTTGTTACGATTTTCTAATTATACTGTTACTTGTTACGTTACCGAATAATAAAACCGCATTTTGATTTTAGGGATTCGGAAGTGGTTTTATTAAAATGAAGTGACATGATTTTTTAAACACATATCTGGTGATTTAAATATATATTACATAATATATTATTATTATGTTGTTGATATATTTTGTAAGTGCTGGCGAAATGATATACAAAATAATGTATATAATTTTGTAAATTGTAGTATTTCTGGATAGTTCATAATTCTCTAATAATTGTTTTTAGGTTGTTTCTGCACCGTATTAAAACTAAATATGCAAATTGTTAGTCAGCGCGGAGAATTAAATTTACTATGTTCGTTTCTGCTTTTTAATTAGGTTTGTGGCGTAATTTTTTAAAAAGATGTTTATAAGAGATATCATTTACAGTATACTTATTAGTTAATTATAAGTATTATTTAAAAAAATGGTCCTGGAAATCTTGAAAGGGTTAATTCCCTTTTGTCCTATAAATCTTGGAGTTCATTGTTTTCGATTCTTTTGGCTCTCTAGATCGTTCTTTATGACATATATGAAAATCAAATAAAACCAACTATTACTGAGTAGCATCACCATAAGTTTCTAAAATTGTTTGATAGACTATAAAGTCAATGAATGTCGAAAATGCAATTTTAAGCGTTTCATAATTTGTGCTGTATAAAATGAATAACTCAATAATACTAAATGGAAATCTGTTATTTCGTGTAGAGGAATGTTAATATTATCGAAGTTTTATTTGCCGATTACGCTCAGACTGATGATGAACTTAAATTATTAGTGTAATATTTTGGAATTTCATAATTTGAAAATGCCCTGAAATAATTGTATTGAAATTGGGGCTAAATTATTCTAAAAAAATAAATGTTTATAACTATATTGAATAATACACATAATACCTAGTATTTTATGTTATTAATTGTTGACTAGTCATTTGTGATAATTTACAATAATCAGTTAGTTGAAATAAAATATATATTTCATTATCACTAGAATATAGGAATTACTGAATCAAATTAGTATAAACAAATAGAAATTAGTCATACATTATTTGCCATTGTTCACTATTAGAAATGTTTTGTTACTTAAAATAATACAAAGACACAACTTCCTGAAATTTGTGAAATATATGGAGTTGTAAGCAGGAAGAGTACCTTTATTGAAAAATTTGTAACTGAATTCAAATTTTTATTAAAACCTCGTAACAAATTTTAGAATAGTAGGGTTACTGAAAATGTCTTGATAAAAAGATGCAAGTAAACAACATAAACTATTTTGGTTTTATATTATCATAGCAGAACTATGAAGTTAACAACTAGGGGATTAAATAATAAAAAAAAACGATAATATATTCAAAGTATTTATTCTAAAAAATATATATGTCAAAATGCATTCAAATCTTTAAAGAAAGGCACATTTGGTCTTTTCGTTAACGTATTAAAATTTGCTACAATAAAATACAATTTGAACACAAAACTTATTCGTTAAAAAGAGTCCATTGTCGCCCTGTCCTATTTACCTACTATCTACTATTTATACGGATAGCGGCATTGTCACATAACCTAACGCTAGGAAATCACATATTTCTTTCTATTACATTGTGTTAGTCTAAATTTGTCTATATCCGGATACCGACCACACGTACCGTCTGTGGAGGAGATGCGGGGGTCCAGTCGTGAGCGTCTTCGTCGAACACGCGTCTCGATGGGCGAAGACGTTAGCGATGGCGCACGCGCGCACGTGGAATGATACAGCGTGATGGCGGAACGTGTAATGGGGATGCGGACATGATGCAGGAATAGTTTCAGATCTATCACAGGGTATTCGCCATGAAGCAGAGCCGGAATAGCCATTGTGCCGTTTATCGTTAAAAGGATAATCGACAAAATGGCTAGGGGTCGATGCCCGTTAGGCGAATTCCTCAATCTCTCTCCATTTCTTCGTATTGCTCGTGATATATGATGGATAAGGCAGAAAAAATCTTAGAACTATATAGATTTTTTATGGAAACACTATGATCACCAATTTGTCACTGAATTGAAATGAAAAAGGATGAATTTGAAAAAAAATGACAGTCTTTTCTGCAAATCACAGAATCTTTTTGCTCTCTATCGGTTCCTTTCCTCCTATGCACGCCTAGGTTGCAATTTTAGACCGTATCTTTCCCTTCCAATTTTCTAGCTAGTTCCGCCACCACTTCTTTGAAGATAAGAGGATCGATGTTCTTACCCAACTGATATAGTACAAACCAGTCACCAATCTCGCATTTCCTAGCCACGGTTTCAATTTGGTCTTGTGCGGCGATACGGCAACGAGCTCTCAACAGATACAGGCGTAGTTTGGGTCCCATGATAACGCACATGCGGTAGATAAGGGAGATGCCAGACAGGACGCTGAGGATTACGAACCAGAACCAAAGGAAAACGTAGATTTTCTCGTTGACGATGTTGAGAGGTAACACACAAAGCCCGTCGAACTTCTGCACTGAACCGGATGGACCGTATTTGTGGAATGTACACTTGGTCACTTTTGGAAATACCCGGGCCATGGGATCTTCGCGTTCTTCCGGTTCCATTTCGGTGAAACGGAGTACGTCGCTGCCGTATGTGCTGAATTCTCCGTCGAGGAAGAAATCCATGAAAAATATCTGACCGACAACGTTGGCGAAATTTAGCACTTCGCAAATAAAGAATCGAAACGCGTAGAAATTCTGCATCTTCAGGTTCGTGGTAAAATAGTCGACGAGTAATTTCTTACGGTCGGCCTTGCAGTCCTCGTTCACGATGGGGCAGTTCAAGTCCAGAACCAACATCTTTATGCGACCACCTTCCCAAGTTTTCCATAAGTAACGGGGTACGTAGAAGAGCATGGCTTGGAAGAAGAGCACAAAGCACACCCACTGGTAGTACTTGTGGTATTTCACCTCGTCTTTACCGTCCACGTGGCTAGCTACCCCCGCTTGAACCATGTCCAATCCGACGCGTCCGGTCAGTCTGTTGGGGATGGTGAACGTCGAGTAAATCCAGCAGTATGTGTCCATAACATTGAGAGGGATTTCATCGACGATACAATCGATGGGGTCTCCAATATACTGCCTGCTAGTAACCAGCAGGGAGAAGGCAATCAGGATCACTACGGTGGCCTTGTAATGCAGTCGGAACACATTGTTGTCAATGCACACAGCATCGATTTTCAACAGCCCCTTGACGGAGCCGAAAACGTCAAACATGTTGAATAAACACTAATACTGTCGCGCCGCGTATACAAACTACACCGACTGCCAGCCAAACAGCTTTGGAAGTGACTGCTTACAGCACAGTAACGATGACGATGATCAGAACATGGCGAAGAGTGGGGGTAACAAGGGGTCCCCCTCCTCTCACCCGGCTCCCGACGGGCGGTGTTGCACTTGGAAGATAGTTTTGAGCATTATCGAGCCTCGAAAAGGGGCAGGTAGTGGCTGAAGAGGTACTGTTTAGACCATTTCTTGTTAAGTTAAAAATGTGCTTTTGGGTTTTTTTCCTACAAAGATAACAAAACCTTTACGATAACCGTATAATTTTATTAGAAAATAAAGACCGTTGTATGTATAATAGAAATAATTCTTTCAATATTTTAATTTTCGGGCATATTTTTTCTTCTCAACCTATTGTTATCTCAAAGTTGGCAAGTATAAGTAGAAACTACATTTCTACTCTTCAAAACTTTTTATTGCCAATATTAATATATTCTTAATTGAAAAAATTTGGTATTTGGTAAAAACGCATATGATAAAACTAAATGGAGTTGACTTTATATTATATTTATTACTAGATACTAGATATGTATTTGAAAGAATAATTTATCCCTTTCTAAAATATGACTATTCGTTAAAACAATATAATATTGATGAAAAAATTAATTCCAATTTGTTTATGCAAATATGTTTATGTTTTAAATGTTTCTTTTATTAGTAAAACAGTATTATAGGTTTTGTTAAAATAAGATATTTTAGTTTGCAATTATTTAGTTATTTTATTTTGTTTAACTTTGCTAATCTTTATCTCTTTTAACAATATAAATATTAGCCATTGAAATTTATTATTATGTCTTAATTCAAATTAATTATATAATATTTTTAGTAACTATTTTATTCTGTATTTATAAATATAAATAATAACAAATAAATAATGTACCTTTTTACATGTTGTTGCATGGACTATACCGTTTCTGGATAGTAATAACATTGAAACAATTCCTGCCAAATTTAATATCATTCCAATCATTAGTTTCGGTGATTTTATTTATTATTGACTAAAATAATAGGTAATAATTTTGTCAGTTTTTTTAAGTGAAAAATATAAAATAGAATCTTAATAAATATTGTGTGTTTTTGAAAATCGGAAAGTGAAATTTATGATAGTAGTCTGTTTATGATTTTACAAGAATATCTGAGAATGTGTAATTTGCTTTTGAAGTGATATCCTGTTTGCTCTTATCGCGTCAAAAACAATAACACGCGAGATTAATTGCGTTAAAAGAATGTTATACATCGGTATATGAATTGTCCATTGGAATGAAACATGAATTTGCTATAACACAACTGGATAAATACTATTATAAGATGAATACAGCCGGTGAAAACAATTGACAAAGTGACCAGAATAAATCGTTTTAAAAAAGACATTAAAAAGTTATAGGAACGTAAAAGGAAATTAAAAAATTAAGTTGAACCAAAAAGTGTTTCTTACTGAGACTGAAAGGACAATCAGTGAGTTATGTTTTGTAACAGATTAGCAATTCTTTTGTTTAAAAAATATTATTGTTGTAACATTTTTCTCATTTTCTTTATAAAAATATAGATAATATTAAAACATATATTAGTTTATACTAAAAAGAAAATATATTTATATAAATTAATTAATCAATTCCATTAACTTATTAATGAGTATTATAGTTTGATTTATTCTTAAGTTATTTCTATTACTATTTATAGTGATATTTTTTCATTTTTAAATGTTTGGTTTAAACTGGTAACACTTGTACGTAATTTACATATATTATAAGTCATAATTAATAAAAATTTAGGCTCATTCAGATTAAGTTACACTGTTATCAAGAAATAATGGAAAGTACGACAATAAACTATAAGAATTTTGTAAATATTGAGAATCTATTACGTATTAACATTATTCATATATTAATAAGAAATGTGAAATGAAAATTCTTATAATTTTGTGTAGTAGTATTCGTAGAACTAGCTATTTTAAATGATGATTTTTGGTTTTTCAAAATATTTACAGTTGATCGTTATATTTTATGATTTTTATACTTCTCATGCATTTTAATTAAAATTGGGTGATTCGGGGTGTGTTGTTTCTAATTCTGAACGTCCATAGGCACTACAGTAAGCAGAATGGATAAGACTGAATATCTTCTTGGTCTCTAAATTGGCCACTGGTCAGTCGATAGGCTTAATGCTCAGGAGATGATTTGGAACCTACGTTAAGCAGTAGGTCCAGTTCAGAAACTCTTAGATGGTAAAAAGATGCCCTAAAATATAACAAAAAAAATGTTATGAATATATGCGTATACTATGTATAGCAGGTCAATTGAAAAGTCCCCGGCCCAGCATAGTAAAACACATTTTTTTGGCAAAATTAGTTTTTTTTATTCAACATAATTCCCTTCAAGGGTGATACACTCAAAAATTCAAGATAGACATATAAATATATTTGGTAGGGCTGCCAAAATGTTAATTTTGCATAATTTATAGTAACTACAACATAAAGATATTTAAATTATATACATTTGATTAGTTGATGTTTTGTTTTATTAAGCTTTTAGCAGCTCTGTGGAACGAAAAAGTTTATTCGGTATTATACCAAATTTTCCTGTAAAATTTTGGCAGACAAAATATAGAAATTTTTGTTTCTATTATCATCCTATTGTATTTAATAAGCAAAAACACTCAAATAAAAAGCACAATAAACAATTTAAGAAAATTAAAGGTTTTATTAATAAGTACATAAAATATGCTATTTATGTGACTGTGTGATAAAGTGTTGTAACATTGCAACATTAAAAGCTGATCATTATAAACTCAATACTCACTTCATTGATGACCTTTATAGATCAGATTTTAAGTCTAACCGAAAAAAATTACTTGTAATTGAGCAAAACTGAGAAGAAGATATTGCAGAAAGAAGAAAGAAAGTTTTTGAAAGAATGGCTAATGGCTAATAACAACAACTTTGTCATTTGCAGATTATTTTAAATAATAAAAAATTGTTTGAATTTTAAAAAACCTTAATAAACATTATTAATTATTATTAAACATTATTAACAACCCTGTATATAATTATATAATATAACAGTTGGAATTGTATCGTTTATATTTTTATCTCACCATGTATTTCTTAAATCTAGAATTTTTTAAATTAGTAATCTTTGGATTGTTGTTAAATAATTGTTATTGATAAATTATATCTCAGCCTCGTTTGTTTTAGTTATTGAACGAGGCTTACAGATTCGTATCTTAAATAGCCACTTAAGTATGTTGACGTTGATTATTGGAGCGTTTGGTTTTACATAATTTGTATTTTATAATTCTAACCTTATTATCTGTTATTGTGTTGTGATCGCTCTGACCTCATTGTTATTATTCACTTCAAGGGGGTAAATAAAACTAGATTATATTTATTGGTTTAAAACATTATATTTCATAAAATGTTAAAAATTGTATAATTAATAAAATATTGTATAGTTAAATTATAGTTTATTTTATATATGGTCGAGGAATATCACTTGTTACTTATTTATTTATTAAATATAATATAAGACAAGATGTGGAAATAATTGATGTCATGATGTTCAATAAGTTTCCAGTGTCGTGATTGAGTTTTATTCGAGCGCGACTTCAAAAATAATTAAAAGGATTGTGTATTCTTTTCTCTGAATAAGTCTTGAGCGAATTCTTTTTCAAATATAGTTCAATAACATATTGATGTAAATTTTTAGGGATGCAAAAAGAATTTTATTTGTGTATTATCCTCAAATGATTTGTGTATTCCATTTAGTTATTACATATTAACTACATTAGATATATTTAGTACAATCTTAATTTACAAATTAATTTATTGTTCTGTTGTACTTAAAATATATCATAATATATTTCACAAATTAAAATTAAATTAGACTACTTAAAGTAAAGTTAGAATAACACTTGTATGCTACACAAATTCGTTTGGTTTAGTTCGCTTCAATCTTTTGACTTTCTGAGTGTTGTCTAGTAGCTGTATTGATTCCACATTTCATGACAAATCACTTCGTAAATCCATTTGATTTTAAGGTTATTGTTCTTCGTTGGTTATGCAGCGATGCGGTAAGCATTGATATTCAGTGGAATAAGTCTGTCTTAACATCATTCGGTTACTAGTTGGTTTGGTATTTTAGTTAATTTCCGTATTTGCACCATATAAGCCCAAATAAGCTTTATAAATGACTTATAAATCGAGTAGAGTTAGAAATAAAAAAGTAGAGTTATTTGATTTTGGAACCGATCTGCTTTGCTTCGTGCTTAATGTGATTTGAATTTGGATCATTTGAAGATAAAAATTCCAAAGAAGCAAATTAAATATTCAGCTATTTTATATAGCTCTTCTTTTCTTCTATCTCTTTTCGAACCAAAAAATAATAATTGGTATAAAACAATTTTCATCCAATGAAGAGCTGATATTAGATGTTTGCATGTATTTTAATCAGCGATATCTATTAGTAAAAATGCCAAGTAGTATCAATGTAAACAACTGTTAAATAACCTAATACAAATATTAAATCCTATGGTTTTGATATTTCTCTATATAAAATAACAGTTTTACATTTACTACTATTGAATTATTCAGTGTATAATCACCAATCATTGAACGCCTAAAATTTTATTTTCGACATTTATCACTTTAGTTCTTGATTTGAAGAAATCTGCTATCGAAGTTTGTCAAAAAGACTTTTGGTGATGCTATTCCACCATATCCCAATTTTGGGTCTTCGTTTTAATTATTTAAAAGTTGCAATTTTGATGTAATTGACAAAGATTGGCGTGGATGACAAATCAAATTCAAAGATAATGCATTAAAAGTCTTATTAGACGAAAACCCAGCTCACATTTTTAAATATCTTTCAATCAGCTTAGTAGTTAATAAGTCAACTATACTTTAATATTAATGGCATATTTAAATTAATTTACAATTTAAATATAGTAATAAAATAATTTGCAACGTGTGACATTGCTAGGCTACACGTTGCAAGAATTGCGAAGGAGACACTGGTGGAGTACGAGTAGGAAGTAGGAAGGAGTTGAGGGGAAAAGTGAAGCAAGGGCGAGAATGGAACGATGATTGGATCACTGTCAAATCAATATCGTTCTTTCAACACGGTATCATTATGTTGCCAGAAAGATAGGAAAGAGTTGTTAAAAATGATGGAAAATATATTATTTAATATATATTATACCAATTTTTCCAAAAGATGTCAGGGCCTAATGTGCATGTTTTAGTATACACAATAAATTATAGTAGGTAAGAAATATAGCAGTAGTATATTAAATTATGCTATATCAACTATAACCGAAGTTCATGATATTAAGCAAACATTTGTTCATAGAACGTCAAAAGACGGGCCCTGTTACATGATGAATATCGAAAATAATTGATTTTGATTTCTGAATAAAATAAATGTTAATTTTTGAAAAAGGTAATAAATTGTTAGAATTGCGATCGAAGGGCAGAATAATAGGATCTATAGTTGAAATAACTTACGAATACATTCATGGCAACTCATTAGACGGCAAATAGTAGTTCAGATTACAGTAGGAATTGTATAGTAAAACCTCGCCAAATTACTTTGTCGTAAATAATTTACTTCAACTACCTGAAAGAAGGTAAAGAGGCTAATGGATATTCATGTTATCTTGTAACCATTTCAATTATGCTGTAAAATAAAAATGGAATCCCTTTGGAAAAGAAAAGAAGTCTCTTTCTTCAAAAGAATTCTACGATTGCGATTACAAAAACAATTTTAAAAAGTTAAGAAATGTCATTGCTATTACTTATTTTGAAGAAGAAATTGAATTTTTAGAGTTAATAAGTAATAGCTAGTTAATGATGTAATTTGAAAAATAAAACATATTTTACAAATAAATTTGGCGCTGATAGCGTACAAAGTGGCGTGGCCGTATTTATATTCATCAGCGAGAGATGCGGTCGAAATGGTCGAAAATGCGAAATATCAATATAAACAACTGTTGATATTTCTCTACATCGAATAACAGTTTTAGAGTTAGTATTTTTGAGCTACTAGGTTACATAATTTTGATATCACCAAATAAGACAAATTCAATTTTCATATGATGATGGTTTGCCGAATTTAATTCATAACTTTCTATGCTTGGTATTCTAATCCAAAATATCTCGACAAAAATTCTCTCTGTAGTTGAAGCAACAAGTTATAAAACAAAGACTATGTGACAAAGGTTTTGTTAAAGAGGTAATTTCCTTTTTTTATCATTTTCAAGGTGTTTGTGTAAATAGCATGAGACACAACTTTCCAATAATTGTGATAATTGCATCTAATTGTAGGGTTTGAAAGTGGAGTGTTCATCGACTAATTCCTCTAGTTCCACCTCACTGTGCTTTGTTGGCAGTCCGGGTCGTTCCTTGTCTTATAAATGAAATGTTACACATTTGCTCAGCTAGATATATTGACAAATTCTTTCGATATTGGCTATATTTAAATATGACGCTTTTCAGCAGTACTACGTCATATCAAGATAAATTAATACATTTTAGATGCCTTTGATAAAGTATATTTACTGTTTAACTAAATTAAATATATTAGTATGCCTATATTCAAAACAGTTGCTATGTTTAAATATTTTCTTTAGGAAAATATATTTACTTCTCAACTTTACTTTCCTAACTTATAATATATAATTATATAAATAATAATAAACTAATAATAAAACTAATATAATTTGCTTAAATAATATTTAACAAGTTTATTAGTTTAAAAAATAGTCAATATTGAAAATATAATAAATAAAGTTTTTAAATTGAGATAAACAGATATATAGTAATCAATATCAATCTTATATTTTGTAACCCTATGTTATTATTATAAAATACTAGGAGACTAGTTTTGATTGCCGCGTTTAATGTAGCTCGATGAGGATTAAATGCAACAGTTCTAGATTAGCCATTTAGATTTTTTCTTGCATATAGTGCGATCAGAACGGCGAGTTGTACTATAAACTATTAGAATCCAATGAAAGTGAGTTTATATTACTTAATAAATATCGCCGAATTTGGTGTAATTATGTCCAGCCTTTCTATTTATATAAAAGCACCATATTTAAATTAATTTACATATTTGAATAATTGACATGAACACCAAGATCCATATCGATAAACCTACACAAGACCATAAACAAAATCAAAATCGTTTAAATCAAATCCAGCTAGTATGGTTAAAACCAAACGAAAAAGCCTCCACTATATATTATTAACTATGATCCGTACTGCAATTTTTGCTACTATCATTGACCCTTTCGGTTAACATATTGTACATTTACTAGCCTAAAACGAATGGATAATATTTATCTATATTATTATATAAAATGCGTTATCTTTTCCATCTTTGTCATTAGATCATTAGGGTGTAGTTGATAGTTTTATAATTTGTTTATTTGATCTAGGTGTACTCTTGCTAGCAACTTTAATTATTTCATTGTATCACTCTCCACTGTTCCATCCTAGCAAAATCCTTTTTAATTTCTTCTTCTTAATACTGTGAATTTCACAATCTTCAACTTTCACTATCATCAAATTCTAGCTACATATTACATATGAAACAAAAATTAAATCATTGCTATAGTAGTTACTACAATTTTTGCTACAGTTCTTGATGGATAAACCTGATTAATAAACTAATTCCAACACAACAAGAATCATTATCTTTTCTGTTCTTGTTATCATTAAATTTTGACATATGTTGATACCAATTCGTTGTCGTTAAAAATGATGTATTATAAATTTGGCAGTTAACATTCCCAAAATCAATAAAATTGATATTGTTTGGATTTTGTAACTTTTAAAATTTAACCTTACATTCTGTACTTACCCTTGTTCTTCCATATTTTAATACCAATGTATGTTAAACTACCAAGAATAACACAACATTTTAATTATTATTCCTATAGAATTATTAATTTTACACAAAATCTAAATATTCTAGATTATTTTGTTGCTTTTACTTGATCGACTCGAAGATGATGTGCCGCCATTAGAAAAGGAAGACAATATAATTTATTCTTTAATATGGTTTTCTATGCAGGATAGTGCGCATGCGCCAAATCCGGAGATATTTGTTAACTAATGTATCGTATGAAACTCTTACTGTAGATATCTGCCGATGTTAATTTAACAAATCGAGCGATGTGTTATTGTAAAAAACACCAACAGCGAATAACAGACCTAAAGTTATGCTCTTGTATGGCAACGCTCGTCCACAGCGTACTCACCACACATACTTTGTTCAAATCGATGCAGCATGTTTAGTAGCCAGGCGGTTTCAAAAGACTGAAGAAATGCGAAAATGGAATGATGCTAAATTACTCTTTTAACGCGATATCGCCAAGTTGTAATTTTTCTGGTTCGATGAAAGATATTTTGATATAAAGTTTTTTTAAAGTATAAAGATGATACATACAAGCAACTAATATATGATTTTTGATATTGGTGTCTGTAAAGGTGATTGTTTATATATACTATAGCGACCTTGAGGCATGTCGAATTTTACATCGTGGAATAACGGTCTACAAAATACCCAGAAATATAATCCCAGATGTTGAACACGAGCGGGGTGCCAGCAGCGCCAACTAGAACCCGATAACGAATAGCTGGCGGCAACCCCGAGACGTTTATCTGGGATGTTATGTTAAGGGTATTTCGGGTCATTCAGTCCTCAACTATCGTTTGGTTTAGACTTGCCACCATCCTGCATTTTGACTGCCCAAGCCTCGTCTCCAGGTAACACCGCTGCCATTCGTTTTATCTAATTGTATTTTTCACATTTTTTTATATAGCCAATAAATAACGGTCACATAATGTAAACACTACTGTTTCATTTCGTTTTGCCTCCATTCACCGAGCCACATCATTTACCTTAAAATACGAACGTAAAATCTATGCCAGTAATCAGAATGGTCTTGTTGTGTGGTCTCTAACTTGGCTACCTGGGAATCAGTAAGTTTAATGCCAAGAATTATAATTCCGTTTCATATTGAGAACTAGCTAAAATGACAGGCTTCATAAATCCTAGTTGGTAAAAAAGAAACACTAAAATATAAAAATGCAATGTTATTTAATCGTGGTAAATTAGATGATTTCAAGAATCTCATTAAACAATACTGAATAATCAAATAAAATTTACTTTTAAAATGCTTCGAAATATTAATTTTATTAATTAATAATATTTCTGTCGAATTATATAATAATTGAATATTTTCATTAGATGTAGATTTTCATGGATATTGGAAGATGTGTATAAACGTTCTGGTATTTTGCTTGACTTAAGACTATTAATTATAATGTCCATGATTATTTAATTCGGTTTAAACGTTTCGTCTTCAAACATATCTGATCTTTTACTTGGTTTTTTGCCTTCAACGCCAAGCTTCTAAGCTTTTTGTTTCACCAGGTTACCATTATATCATGTTCATTGTCATTCATTGCCATTTGAGGATATCTTTAAATTAAATAGATATAAAATAACGTGTTCTGTAAAGGACGCTTACTGGGTACAAAACCCATGTGTTTGAAAAAATTGTAACCAGGCGCAAATTGTTGGTTTTAGTAGAAAATTGTTAATAATGCACAGTTTTACTCTTGACGAATATCCAATCTTATGATATGACGTTTTAAATCTATCATACAAACTTTACTCTTTTCGTAGTTTTTGAGACTACGTTAATGAACGTTAATGAATACGTTAAAGTATCTCAATAATTATATATCAATTGAAAGGTTTCTGATGGTCACTATTAAAACATATAGGGTGTAATGGGGTTCCCCGGTTGCGGCTAGCAAAATATGCGAAAATAGCAACATTTTAAGTTTCTCGAAAGCAATTAGCATAATAAAAGGTAAATTATCTAAAACGGCTTTATCATTTTAAATTGTTATTTAACGTGGCTGTTTTCAAGTCCAAACGAGCTTTAATGAACGGTAATTTATTACGTTTAACTCTGGACATTAGTCTCATTGTTCCGTTATTACGTTCCACGGGTCGTCTAGTATCAGTGCGTCCGTACAAGGTAGATAAAAAGGAACGAGCTACAATTATTATTTTTGCTACTATTAACGTTACGTAACCTAGACTGTATTAATTGTCCAGATATATTTTTCAATTGCGTAACTGATGATGTAATGATTACTATTTGAGCATGAACAGGTTATGTATGTAAATATATTTTTAATATATAAGTATATTGTTGAATTAAACATAAGTAAAAAACGGATATTATGTACATGTATTAGACGGAGCCTATGAATATGAAAACGAAACACGGTAAAATGAAAATTTAAATGCAATAAATATGAATAATTGTAGACTTTAGTTTTATGTTATTTTTATGTTGTATACTGTTGAAGAAACTGTGAATGATTTAAAATAGTGAATTATTTGAATGTTTTGACGTCACTTATGTGAATCTGTTTTTGTGTCACAAGAGGCAGCCAATAACAATGGCTATTATTACGGTAATGCTCTATGCTAATCTTCTTACACAACATTGACTTTTGAGACATTTTTCACGAAAAAAAATTACTCCTTATTCTGTATTATGTAATTCAGTAATCGTTCTATTCACCTGATTTTATTTTATTTTTATTTTAAGCTATTTTTACTACTGGCTCCTTTATTCCGATATTTGAGTGTTTATTATAAAAACTGATAACACCTTAAAGATTCGAAATGTTGACCATTACTGGCGATTAATTTCTTCTATTTTTGGAAAATGTGCTAATTATTTATTAAAGAAACCGATATCCTGTAGGGGAAAAAGCGGAAATGGAGTAGAATCTGAAAAATATTGAAGAATATGGATTTCTAATTACATAAAGGTTTTTATAGATTTACATCTGCTTGAAACATTAAACAGATTATTAGACACATCTCCTAAGATACTTTCCATGATTTGAGTTTTAAATTATATGTTCTTACGCTGAAGGGTTCTTCCGAAAAGTTATTTTTGTACAACATAAAAAATAAAGCTTTAACTTTAAGAATTTACAAAATTACGAATGTTTTCATTGTTAATTTTTTTATTAATTATATCTTATATTAGATATGCTTAGTACAATCTTAATTTACATATTAATTTATTATTACTATTCTGTTGTACTTGCATTAATATACAACCAAGGCGAGTACGGGATTAATATATCAATATATATTTCCCAAATTAAAATAAAACTAAGCTACTTAACTTAAGGTTAGGAATACATACATACTCTACAAGTTCGTGTGGTTTGGTTCGCTTCAACCCTCTGATTTCCTCCGTGTTGTCCAATAGCTGTAATGCTTCCACTAGTCGTTTCGCAAACTTATTTTATGTTTTAAAATTTGGATCGCTTTTTAAATCTATTTGATTTTGATATGCTTCTCTTTGTTGGTGACATAGCGATAAGCATTGGTAATTTATCGTAGAACTTTGTTTTGGTGGCGTTGTATTATTGGTTGGTTTAATGTTTTAGTCACACCCCTTATTTGCACCCTATAGGTCCAAATTAGCTCTATGATTGACTGATAAATCAATCTCTTTGATATTAGGTAAAGTATAGGTCATTTCCTAGTGTCTAACCTGTAAGTTGCTTGACTTTGAGTATAATCTACTCTGCTTTTCATCTAACATGATGTTTCCAATTTTACCTACCATCGAAATGGATGCCGAGATGTTTAGCTGATTTTGATTGAGATATCGGTCATCCGGTAAGTGATATAATTAGGTTTCGGTCATTGCATTTGCAGTTGCATTGCAGCACAACGCATGTACTTGGTCATGTCTTACGGTTTTTACCTATAATTTTCTATAAAGATCTCATTCCGAAAAATGTAGATCATAGAGGTGTGATCATAGATCAAGTCTATAAAGGAGATTTATGTTCAGTAGTGTATTGCTTTCCTTTGTAAACTTACAATAGAAAGCCATATACAGCTATTGATTCAAGAACTGTGAAAACTGGTTTAATTTTAGCATATCATTACCATTTTAATTTAATGTTTAATTTTATTACTTATTTTGATCAATAAATACCCTTTTGAAGTCAGAGAATTCAAGTATCTAACGTATTCGTTATGATAATATAATTTAACGTAAGATAACAATGAAGTAAAACATATTTTCGACGCAGTAAGACAACAAAAGTAATATGTACACGTCAATTTTATAAATATAGAAGGGTCAAGTACTTAAATTAGAAAATTATTCCTTATTCGAATTTCATCCAATTCAATATTAGTATGTTGAGTTGAAATACATATGTACGCACATTTAAAAATATGTATTACATAAGGTCATCAACTTTCTTTCATGTTTTTCTACTCTGGTTTCTTTTTTTCATTTCTTTGAAACAATATCATGATGTTGGTTTTGTCCACACATTGCTACGGTACGATGTGTTTTTAAGATTGTTTTCATTGCGTACAATAGATCGCATCTTCGAAACATAAACATACCTATTATACCGTGTAATATTAAATCGTAATAAATTGAAATCAAAATAATGATGTGAAAAATAAATTATTTAGTATTTGATAATTGATAACATAGTATTTGTTATTTTAAAGTTTAATGCTATTAAATAATAATGTAGAACTGGTAAGTGATTAAAAAAAGATACGATATATACATAGTACTCATTAATACATTTTTGGCAATACACCGTTTATATATGTGCGCGTAGGAATTTAATAAAAATACTTCGTCGTTAACTCAATTATTAAATAAAAAATGTCAGCGGGCTAGAGATGATATTAATGAATGGAATTAATGGATGATTCACACTATTTTTGAATTATAAGAATGGTTGAAATTAGTTTCATGGTTCGTATAGATATATCTTCGTCACAACATTTAAATAATGAACAAAAAATTAAAACAATAAAATACGCTGGGTAACTTAAATTATAAAATAGATAGAACTGATTTTCTTACATTGTTAAGCGTTATTTTTTTATTTAGTGCAGTGATAAAATATAAAAATAATTTACTGTTTGAAAGAGATCAAACAAACATTAATTTTAGATCCGAATTATCCGGCTTTGACGATAACACACGTTTATTAAGTGGAAAGTAACTAGTTTTTGTTTTTAACTTAACATTTTTGATTGACCTAACTGTTTCCCAAAGAAATTTACAACCTTTTAGGCTGAGAAACTGTTTAAATGTGTCACCTATAGCCATTAAAAAATAATCATATGCATATGCAATCATAATAAAGAAGAAACATGATAAAACTATGCGATGAATACAGAAACAGTGGGAATTATATATAAAATAATGGGTAAATATAGAGGGCAAAACATAAAATTTCAAATGATTCAAAATGAGTTCAAAATATTAAACATTAAGTGACAAGGTGATCGGCGAGATCTATTGGTGAAAATTCTATAAATTGTAAATTTAGCTTCTTTAAAAATATTATCACTAATGGAATCACTAATTTAATTTTGACAGATTTGGCTTCTTTTATGTTCGATCTCTTTTCATACTAGAAAATGATATTTCCTACAAAATAATTTGTATCAAGCCGAAGGCCTAATATTGACTTGCATGTATTTTGATCAGCGATATCTATTGTGGAAAAGGCGAGGTAACAATGTAAATAACTTTCTTAAGTAAGCATAAGTTTTCGCGTAAGCCTTATTAAATTAGTCAGTGTATATAGACACTAGTCCGCTAGTAGCGACATTCGTTACTTTTGTTGTTTGATTTTAAAAAATCTGCTGCCAAAGTCCTTAGAACTGTTTTAAAAACTTATGGTGATGCTGCTCACTCATATCCCAATTCTTAGGTATATTATAAAAAAAGTAGAATATTCAAAAAGATTCGAAGACTCAGGTTAAATTCAACTCTTTTCATTTTCAGGGATTAACGTGCAGCTAAAATTTCGTTTCAAAATCACGGTTCCAGTGTTTGTCAGACAAAAAAAGAAGAGTTTTTGTAGCGTATTATGACTGGCTGTGAAAAGTGGTTCTACTACGACAATAATAAGCGCAAGAAGCCCAAGAGGGCCATTTACACCGAAGCGGAGTTTCATGGTTATAAACGCTTGCTGTGTGGGATTGGGAAGGTGCCGTGTATTATAAGGTTGAAAGTGGTCCTGCATATTCTTTCTAATAGACCAGCAATAGCGAGTTATAGAAAAAAGTCAAACTCAAAGCCATCTTCTAGTATGACAACTCCTGACTCTACATAGCAGCAGTAGTTCTGAAGGATAATCTGTTGCAGCTACAATAGGAAGTCCTGTTGTTTCCAACCTAATCAGATAACCAGATCGCTAGCAAATCAACATCGTTCCTTCGATGTGGCATCGTTATGTTACCAAAATGTTGTGAAAAGTTGTAGAAAGTTTTATTTATGTATATCATAATAATTTCTCTTCATAAATGTCTTTTTAAAGACATTCTCTGTGTTTTTTTTTTGATCAGATATAAAATCTCGTAGAGTACAAAGGTTGAAACTTATTTTCAGAGAGATTAAGAAATAGACAATATAATAAATAATATTGTAAAATGTATTAAAGAAATCACAATAAGAACTAAAATAAAAGAAGCAGAATTTTTCTTATAGTTGCTCTTTTTAAATATTGCTAAGTGTGGGCTACTAACTGCGGCTTTAGCGGATGCAAAAGTGTCCTAAAGACATCTGCCCGATATATTTAGCTTCTTACCGGCATGACTGGGATTGTTGTCCTTCCTTTACACTCTTGCCTTACAAACAATTACAAACCGTTATCAGCTAAAAACAGTTCAGTTCAGTTCAACAACTCTCAGATTGTACTGTTTTTAGGGTCCCTTTTTTGTGTTGATGCGATTTTAGTATTTATCAAACAATCAATTTATCAAATTGAAGACAATCTGACTGTTTTCTTTCAAATAGCTTTTTGGGGTATCTCAGATCTTGACTTTATCGAATTATATGTTCTGACATGTAACCATCCTGACTTCAGATAAAGATATGTAGGACGTACATTTTAGACGTTGTTTATAGTTTTTGATCAGCATACTTGTTTTTCGTATTCATCTTGTGTATCATTCATACACTTTTCCATACTTATAGGGTATACCAGATATCTTTTAAATATATAAATTTGTATTTTTATTTTTCATTTTCACATTACTACGTGGATGTGATCTGTTACTGGACAACGTTTTTAGTCGTATATTTTCGTTTTTAACTTTTTATACTATAATGCCTAGTATTTGCATTTTTTTGCTTCAATTCAAGAAGTATATGCTTGATAAATAGATATCTCAAATGAGAAGATTGCTTACTAACCAGGTTACTTTTGGATATGACTAAAGCTGTTTAAACTAACGTGTGAATGTGTTATGGCGAGGCTTGAAAGTGTTACGTTGTTCCATTAATTATATCCTAGTATTTTATTATTTTTCCATCATACTATTGCATCAGTAAGTAATGGTAACGTATAAATTCGATCATTATAAGATATTATCCATTAGGATTATAAACATTTTATTACAAGATTATTTCTCTAGATTTAATTTATTCTTATTACAATATAATACTTATTGGAATGCCGTGTTCTTAATTTCAAAAAAATCTTTAAATACCGCTAAAATGAAATCATAGAATTATAAATAAATCTTTGTTGAAATAAACACTAAATCATTTTTAACGAGAAAATATAAACGCTGACTGTACAATATTATCTAGTATCACAAAAAGCAACTAATTATCTCAAACGTTTTCAAATTTGATATGTCCTCATTTTTCTACCACGAAAATCTAACAAACCATAAACAAAATCAACCAGGTTTTGTTGTTTTTTATTTTATAGTTGATTTAGTATTGATTTTGTTTGACCCTGGTAAATTAATTCTTTTTTTAGATGTAAAACTCGATTTTGTAATTGTATTATTGCGTCATGCGTTATCTCTTGATTGACTTCATAAATATAATAATAAACATTTTAAAGAATACAAGGAATCCTGATAATTCAATTTTGTTTACAGTCTTCTCGAACAGGTGAATAGTGTTGTCGTTTCAAGAGATAAAACTTAGATAATTTTTGAATTTTTTAAAAAGCGGCATTGATAATATAATGTAATGAATTTGCAAGGCAACGAATGGTAAACAATAAACACCTTAAAAAAAATTAGTTGATAAGGTGTTCCAAACGTTCGACGTCTTTTACATGGTCTACATTATTTTTGGTGACGTATACTATGATGATGACTTGATAAGGTACTACTAATATCACCCGTAACAAGTATGCCTTATTTTTATCCTTTCTGATTATTTTTCATTAATTAAAAGCCTGTATTTAAATAGTAAATCTGAACATCAAGTATTCCTGGTATTTTAGTTTATCTTTTATCATATTTTGATAAAATATGACTTAATGAACAAATTAGACTGTTGCTTTCGTGAATATAGTCACGGAAGTATGGAGATACTCATAGTTATTCATAAGCATTAATCGAATTAGAGGAAGTATAATGTACAAGGGAGACATTTTGTCGTCTTGTATATTCTTGCTATCTTTATGGATATATTTTGTGATTATAGTATCTGAGTTATTAAATCCATTATATAGTTGTTTGGAGCAAAAGCGGAAACCCTTCGTTTTATAAATGATGGTGTCAGCGGCAAATGGTCTCAAAATATCCAATAGATATTTAACATATCAAGGCGAAACATATGTCCATAATACAGGTGATTTCTGCACGTAAGACAAAGAGAAACAAATAGAATAGCTATGGATACGTCTGCTGATGATGCTGCGATACTTGACACTTGTTGGAGACAATAGAGAAGTAGCAACCAGAAAATAACAACAGTCGAGTAATTTTATGAATAACTAGACCCAGACGATTAAATTTAACTAAAGCAAATCAGTTTATATTGAATTTACATATAATCGAGCTGCACATACAACAATAATAACAACATATAGTAACAATGCTAAGTATCCTTGCACGAATCTCGCAAAACTACGTTGGAAGAAGCATATTAAAAAGTAAATAAAAGAGCTGGATTTGTAACATAAGAGAATTAATTGGATAATTGGAAAAAAATCTCAATTATCCATACATACTAGTTTGTTGTTGTATACGCAAACTTATCAGAACAAAGACCCTGGCGAGGAGATAGTTTGCTCTTATGTAAATATCAAAGTATTGCAACTGTTGGATAATACTCAAGTAATAAACAAGCTCAATAGAATCAAACTGTTTAATGTTGTAATTCAGTAAGTGTGTTAAATAAAAAAAATTAAAAAACAGTAGTGTTAATTAATATATGAACCTTATTACTACAGATACTGAATGATGGGTTTTCCTAAATATATCTCACAGATGTACAAACATTACAGCGTGTTCGATAAAAATTTCAAACTGCTAGATTCAATATATCTAAGATTGAAACAAACCTTGTAAAGGAATACAAAATGAATTTGAATGAAAGCTCAACAGTTTCTGTCCGTATAAGGTCGATTAGTAGATGGGCGATGGTGTAATAAAAGTTAGATGCCAGATGACCACCAACAATTATTTAATTTTGAAGAAAATACGACATGAATTTTCCAATGCTGATACTCTGCTCTGCTGGGAATATTAACAAGAAGTGGAAATAAATCTTATATTTAATTTGTGTGGATTAAATTGGATCAGTTTTTTTTTACTTTTGAGGTATCAATGTAATCATTTTGTGCTTATCTTCTGAAAAAATTATCGCTCATATATGTAGTAATAGATCATAGGCTGTAATGGTACTATATGCTGAACATCTCGTTAGACGATATTTATAGTTACGTTGAAACAGTGTTACTCCTTCGAGACTTTGACCTAAAAGCAGCTCATATCATTTTGTATCTGCCCTATTCTCTAACTTAAAAAAAAACATTTCTAAGACATTGTAACGTTTAGAGTACATTAAGCAATTTATTTAGCAATTTTTTAATAGCAATAATCTTTTTCATAATGCCTTGAAACTATGAAAACTCTTTCTTACCCTTTGTTCAAAAATCACATTCATAATCAATTCACAATCCTTGTTTATTAATAAAAGGCAGTTCCTTATCAAATTGGAACATGACACTGGTTTCCGGTTAATAAAGCGGGAATGCAGGAGATGCAATTTTACTGTTGAAAAGCTTCTAGACCTGAATCATAATATATGGTAAAAAAACAATACTTATTCTTGCTTTTAAAATATAATTTCTGCTAGTCAAAATATAGAGATCAAAGATTGAATTTGATTGCATTCACGTCAAAGCATGTCATTAATCCATCATAATTGAAGTGTTCTTATTGTAACGTGATATATCTTCTATTGTTTCGTTTTAACCTTGTTAAATCCAATAAATAAAAAAATCAGGACGATATATCTAATATAGATAACGAAATAATCTGAATTGTATTGTTACAGCTTATGTTTAAGACCCTTTTAAATATTTTAAGACTAAAGTATATCATAATTGATGATAACAGTTGATTGTACTTAAGATATATCTTTGTGGTGATAATAATTAATATTTGTTAAATAAAAGTAGTTCAATCAATGTTATTAAAATTGTTTATTACTAAATCTATTGGTGTCTGAGTAGAGTATTTATAACTTCAGTGTTGTCAAAACCAAGTGTTATTAGACGTCAGACCCAATTTGACATTTCCAATGAAATTTTGAAAATTTCGATTATAACCTTCATCAGAAAATTTTATTATATAAGCCAATTTGCGTTATATTTTATACACAATTTTACACAATTGTGTCTCAAGAAAATTTGTGATTTTCAGGTAATTAGTTTATTATTAATTTTAAATACTTAATAATAATATACTAACTATATAATACTTAATACTAACATAATTTCATTTTTGAATTTTGAATAATTAGCTTAATCGTAAAGGATTTACAAAATTCGTGAAGGTCATTAATTATAATTATTAAAGCTGCGTAAAATTTGTCATATAGGATCATTACTGTACATTCTGGGCGATTAAGGCAACCTTAGGAATTAGTTCGACTAGTATACAAGCAAAAATTTTTTGTTTTGATATAATCGCACATATTTGAAAGAATATTTAAAAGATTATTGTGTCAAAAAGTGTAAATAAAATCCAAGTAAATACTATTCAAAAAACGTACATAACATTAACATGGTTTAATGAGTTTAATGATCAGTCGATATAGCAAATATAGAGGATAAAAAAAACAACATGCAATATAATACTTGTTGCATGTTAGCAAGACTGCTTACGTGTAAATATATTTTTAAAATTAATTACATTTTACATTAGATATATATCAAGTTCTATCTTTTGGACAGACCTTTTCAGGTCAAGATCAGGAAAATATTTTCCAGTCGAAAACAAATCGATGCTAGCGTATCTCAAGGTTCCCCGCTGGCTCCAGCCTTATTTAACCTTTTTATTTTAGATCTGCCGAGAAAAGAGCATATTGTCGTCGCGTTTTACGCTGACGACTCTGCTTTTTTTACGGCCGCCAGGTTCAAAGTTACAATTCATGAACGTTTACAGAAGCAGCTCGATCATGGGGTCAAGTGGTTCAAATTCTGGAGGTTGCAAATCAACCCTCTGAAAACACTGATGGTCATTTTTCATAAGAAGCGTTAAGCACTGCGCGTTTTGCAACTTAAGATAGACACTGCAACAATTCCATGGCTGAATAACATCACGTACCTAGGTCTCCACTTCGACCGATGCTTCGGTTGACATTCTTAAATCTAGAAAGCAATCCAGAAAGGTTCCGTGGTAGCAAACCTGTTTTCTTATCTGATCTGCCCTTCTAGCAGACTTCCCATTTTTATGAAATGCTTATTTTACAAGATGTTAATTCGGTCCGTACTCCTCCACGGATCTAATGTTTACATCAAGTTTGTTACAAACAACAAGGTGAAACGGCTTCAAGTTTTCCAAAATGAGCTCCTCAGGAGAATCCTAAACGTTTCATGGTTTGTCAGAAATAATCAAATTCATAAGGAAACTGTCACTCCAGAAATCAAGCACTTCATACCTCAATCATTCCACAAACAACAACTCAGCTTAAGTTCTTGTTCGTGAGTTGGTCGACATGCTGGGAGCTTAGTACCGCGTCACCGCTAACCTCCCCCTTTTTTCAGGCTGAAACGACCTCACCTGTCACTGCAGTCGTAACTTCTGCCCCCATACGACAGTATCCAGTCGTGTGATAACTCAAGTTCGAAAATCAATAGAATCGTCGAGTCCTCATGCCCAATATCGGCTGCCCGATCAGCGGGTGCCATATACCCAAATTTAATGCAGTAGCAGTAGCGAGCCACAGGGATCAATTGTGAGGCGGTTTCGGTTTAGTGCATTGGTAAGCCCAGAGGCACACACATAACCCGGTTCAACTTGTCACTCCAAGGCAGGTCTCCGCGACCAGTTATGCCTCGTGCAATCCACCGCCCGATTTTAGGCCAGAACAAAAAAAAAAGATTTGCTTAGTAGAATATTAATTTGCAAATTAATTTTTTACTCCTGTTCTATTGTGCTTGCATTAATACACAAGCAAGGCGAGTACGGGATTAAAATATCTGTATGTATTTCCCAAATTAAAATAAAACTAATCTACTTAAGCTAAAGTTAAGAATAAGCTTATACTCTATTAAAGTGGATTAATTTATGGTACCCGAGAAACAATTTTGAGACGTGCGAGATACGGGTTTTTACTTCTAGTACACAGCAGTGTAAAGTTTTACATTTTTGAAAGAATGCTAATTGTCGTGGATTTCTAGGTGTAAAAGCCGTGACAATGTAGCGGACTGTGGCGTGAGGTGAGCGTGTTTACCAATATTACCTCTTATTGGAAGGTGACTAGAAAAATTGATTTGAGGGAGGTCATAAACCTCTTATAGTCACCAAGGAGAATGTATACCTGTGGGGTTTTTGATGGGACAGTCTACCTGGGGTAAAGCCCGCGCTAATCTGTCTCACCGTCGCCGCCTTGGTGTTACATGAGAGGTCGGATTTTGAAGTACAAGAAAATACGGTCATGGATTTTTTAATTATTGTTTTGTTCTGGATTAAACTAACCGACGAGACCAACAAAATCTCTCTGGATTTCCTCGATCGCGGCGTCTCTTGTCGATGCTGGTGGAGTTAGCTGGCAGGATAGTTTTTTTCCTCCTTGATTTGCCTAGGCGGATGTCTGGGGACCTGGTACAGGGATTTGTTGAGGTTTCGGTCTATGACTCTCCAATTATCATATTGTCACTTTCTTATTATAACTTTCATGTGGCTTCTTGTCTATTGTCTCTGACAATAAGAATAATTGTAGGATATCACATAGATGTAGAGTAAATACAGAATTGACCCCAATACACTTCCTTGTAGTGCACCTGTTTTAGTTTATTTGATTGTTACAGTAGGCTTCCTCTTGTTGGCCTAAACATTCTGTCTAAACAAACCGGGAAATTAAAAATTAAGGAAAGTAAATTTTTGCATGTACAGTTCACGTATAATTAGACCGCGCAAGCACCTTGTATAATCAGTCTATATAGCAACAACACTAGGTATATCGCAACAAATCTATCGATGCAAAATTTAGCTGAAAGCAACGTGTTAAAAAGAAAAGGAAAGAACTGGAGTTCAAATATACGAAAATGTATTGGTTAATTGGAAAAAATCACAAGTATTAGCACTAATAAATAGCTATTACACAACCTATATGGTCATACGGAATTCATTTATGGGGATGTTCTGCTGAAAGTAATATAAATGCATTTCCATAAATTTTCTATGACAAAGCACTAACTCGAAAAAATCAACATATTTAATATTGTGTGGTGTGGTGTAATGAGGTGCATAAGAGAAAAACGACATTGTTTATAAATTTTAAGATTATTACACTAGAGACTAAGGTAGGGTCGGCTGGTCTTCATAGATATTTCTCTAAACTTAAGTTATTGTAAAGAAAACTTGTAGGTTAATCCGCAACGGCTAGTAACAATATAATAAATAACTAATAATAATAGAAAATATATTGCAGTTTTAGTTCGCTATGTCATCCAATTTTCATACTCGTGCTATTGGAATTTTGGAACGATTGGCGATCCAATGGTAATCTGTCTTTTTTTATAATTTGTGCTATTCCGGGTTGACTTAATGAATTTAAAGGAAACTTCCTTATCTCCTCTGGAATCTCCCTGGACCACTTGTTTCTGATTTGATTTGTACAGAGGTGACACACATATTACACGTGTTATAATCATGTACTTACAACAGTACGATAAAATATTAGTTAAAATACCATTAATATACAAAATAGGTACATTCTCCAAAATATGTTTTAAAAAAAGTAGTGATAAGAACACTGAATTAATACTAATACTAGTACTATACTTGAAAACTTCTTAAGTGCATACATACATTTATGTAAGGGGTATTAAAAGAGTAAAAGTAAGTTGGTTTGCACCACATTATCTGACTTATATAAAACATACAGAACATTTACTCAAAAAAATAATTATGCTCATTGCCGGAGGACAACAAATTGTTGCTGGCGTAGAAACTTATTTATCCTTTTTTCTGCTCTGATAGAATGCTAAATCTGAAAGGATGATGAAAAACAGCGAGCAATGAAGTTGTACACGAAGTACTTTCTAAAAGTTCGGGTCTTGTAGAAAGTAAAGTGCCAAGAAACATATATACAGCCACCCCCCCCCCCTTAATATAGAACAATAAGGGAGTAAGCGAACTTCCCAGATTTAATATCTGACTATTTTTAGGTCTCAAAAAATTGCACATAAAATGACTCTAGTTAGAAGATGGTTTTGATATCGCTTTTCAATATTAGCTTGAAAGTATTTCTGGATAAATGTCCTAAAGCTTTTAAATTAAGAAAAGATAAATTATTATTATTGTATTATGCAAATTAATACATTATTTACTGCCGACTAACAAATTTTTTAACAAGTTTTATAGTAACTTAAAAACTTGGCATATAAATTATGTTTAAAACAGCGTACATACTTACGTATGGTAAACGTATCCATGAACGCATAATTGTAACATACCTTTTTTATTGTAGAGTAGGCTTTCTCTTATTTTACTCTAAACATGAAGCTTGTGAATGAATCCTATAAACCTTGTCGAAGGCTTAGGCTACATTTAAGTGATGTCTATGATTTTATGTACCTGGTCAATTGTTGAATGTTGAAAAAACAAATTGATGGACAGGAGTTAGAGTTTTTCTTTCTATAATTGGTTTGGACTAGTAGTTTCTTCCTCTTTCGTTTCTTTTTGGACATTTAGGCCATTTCTTCATAAACTTGGCTATATATTTTCTATGGTATTTTGTTGCGGTTTTATTTGAGTAATTTTGTTTCTCTTCTCTTGTAATATTTCGGTCATTACACACCCTCCGTACCTTGCTCTGGTTGTTCTTTACTGGAATCTGCATATTTTGATTTCGTTTATTTTGCTTTCTTGCGTTCTCCCAAGTTGTTTTATTTTGCTCTCTGTTCCAGAATTTCTGTATAATTCCATTTAGTTGGTATCGCTATCATTACGATATTAAATTAGCGTTCTAAAGATGTTTATTTCGATTAAGATTATTTCAATTCCATAAATAGCTTCTACAGCATCAGATTTTACAGCCATTGTTATTTTTGATGCCTTTTTTTTTAATTCTTTTGGTATTGTTACATTTCAGTTTATTTTAATTTAATTCACTCATTATTTTTGTAGCTAGTTTGTGGAAGTCCTCTTGTATAACCTTAATGTACCTGCTTTGTTTGTTTTCATATAAGTGCTACTGAAATTTTAGGACTTGTAAGCAATTTTTGCGAATGTTTTACTACAGCGCTTAATATTATGTGATTAATAGTGCTAATGATAATTATACAAAGGTTTATCCGTTAATCTTTGAATTATTTATAATTATGTTTTGACTTGTACACAAAATCACTTAATATTCCTAATAAATGTTGATTATAAACTTGCAGACTTTTAGTTAGTAAAAATAAGAATTTATTTAATAAAGATAACAGTTTATATTAATACATTAAGTTTGTATATTACCGAAGTCTTCGTAATGTTGTGTGTGGTACTTACTAGTTATAAATAATATCTATAGATATACACATATATAGAAATAATCTATAGAATATCTATAGAAATATTTTTGTTGAAACATATTTTGAACAAACTCCCGACCATAATTAAATATTCTGATTTAAATATCGGAATCCACGACGTTTCTGGCAGTAGAGTAGCAGGCCCTCTAATCAAAAATATTATTTATTATTTTTCGAATTGTGATAGACATAATGGGTAGAGTAAATAATATATTATCATGAACTATTACATATTTGCAAAACATAGGTCTGCGCATACAGAATATAAAATAAATATAGTAAATAATATATTGTCCAGTGTATATTAACTACTGCTTCTAAGATGTGCTGGTTACAGATGCCGTAGGTATGTTACGATATCTTGTATAGTTTCAGAGTTATAAGGTAGGTACTTCTATATTTTACAAACTTACGAGTGCACTCAAGGAAACTAAAATGGACACAGTAAATAAAAGATTGGCCCGAACTAGGACTTCAAACCGTTCGAATCGTAATTTGCGGTATTTCAAAGTCGTTTAAGAAACATATTATGGTCAGTAGACTTACACCTCTAATTCGTATTCATTCTTTACATTTAGGATTGTCTACATATTTTCGTACAAGCGAGTAAACTTCTTGAGTATCAATCACGTTTTACCTTCTTCGCCCTAGGTCACTCCGATCACTTTTGAATACTGATGAGTCAACAATGGGCGAATTGCGATCGGCAATAAAATCTTTACAGTATGGTATGTTTGCAGGAGTTGACCTCAAGTGATCAAGCAGAAATGCCTAATGTCAATACTGAAAAGATGATGATAAAAATTGTAAAATCTATTGAGGTATAAACCTCCTGTTAAGTGTAGGGAAAACCTTTACGAAAATAAAAAAATGAGATTTCAACGAGCTCGCGAAGAGACCAGACGAAGTCGGGAAAAATAGACGGTATTTTATAGAAAGCATTCCCAAATACTATAATTATTAAATGTAGAAAGCGTGCTATTGCTGTTTTTAATTGATTTTCGATCTGTCTCAAAACTGACCAGCTTGGGCAGCTTTGGAAACTGAACATGTTAAAACTGCTAAACATTATTTATACATATGTATATACATATATATATATATATATATATATATATATATATATATATATATATATATATATATATATGTTTTAAAGTCTCCTTTTACCAACTATGGGTTTATCTGGACTGGAGCTAAAGTTTAACGTGGGCTCCGAAACACGGTCGTTAGCATTAAACCTACCGACTGGCAAGTGATCAAATTTAGAAATCATCCCAAAATATATCCGGTCTTACCCAACCCGGTTACTGGCGTGACTGGGATCATTTTCCTTGTCGGATTTTACAACTCTTGCCTAGAACAATCACAAACATAAATTTACGACCATGTCCCAGCAGGATTCGAACTCGTTGCTATCGCAACAGTAGAAGGACCGTCCTATCGCCTTTACCACTGCGCCACCTCAAGCCGATGCTAAACATTATTACATTTCTTCATACATATTTTGATAATTAACTGTGTGTGAATTTAAAATGATTTGTCGAATTAATTTGAGATCTGAGCCGGTATTCTCCAAATAGATGTCGTCCCTCCACAGTTTTTCAATATAATAGTGGATGCAATTATGTGAAAACTTTTAGGATCTAAGATTCTATTGTCTATTAATATATCGATTTCTATTAGGTACGTGAGGCGTTTTTGACGTTTTCTTAAAGATTACTTTAGGACTTTTTAGATTACTGAAATTGACGAAACAATATTTATTCTAATTCAGTCAGTTGATTATTGACACTAAAGTATCGATGTGATTTTCTGTGAAATTATATGCTCTTTAAATTCATGATTGTTTTCGGATAATTACGATAATAAACCTTATTGTGTCAGATTTTGCAAGAAACATGTTTTACTGTAATTTCATCCATTTTTGTAACCGCTGTTTTTTTTTCTGGGAAAAAATTACGTGATATTTACCAAGAACACCATAAACAGCTGCCCGTAAATACCTCATATAATAAATAGACGCCCCCTAACTTATATATTGCAGTAAACGGTACTTTTATTCAAATAATTTCTATAAGAAACTAATTTTAAAGTTTTCTTTTTACCAAGAGGGGTGTATATATATGTACTGGATCTTCAGTTTAACGTGGGCTTCAAACGGCCATCGGCATTAAGCCTACTGACTGGTCAGTGATCACCTTAGAGACCACCTCGGAAGATGTCCGGTCTTACCAAGCTTGGTTACTGGCGTGACTGGGATAGTTATTCTTTGTCGAATTTTCCACTGTTGTCTAAATAAATTTACAATAGCAATCACAATTACAAAGTTCATCCATGTTTCAGCATTAGGAGGACCGTCCAATTGCTTTGATTATTGAGCCAACGAAGCCAGTTCAATTAAAATTGATTTTTATTTATACTAGTTTTATACAAACATATAGTTTACAAAAAAACACGGAACAATCAAATGTTTAATATTTTAATATGTTACTAAGCCTACTTTATATTTTTATCAAATCTCAAATATCGTCTATTGTTTTTAAAAAGAACTTGCAGGTGTCTTGTCAATATAACTGCAAATACTTGTAGCAGCGTTTCTAAACACGAGTTATTTTTTGAATATTTGCTGATATTTTGTATTTTTAAATATTTAAAAAATGTACTACTTGTAAGATAGCACAGTAAAAAATTTCAACATTATACACTGATAATATATCTCGTAAAAATATTTTAACTTTATTTGTAATAATTTAGAATATGCTTATTTTCAATCTAGTAAAAGTATAAGTATTTGTTTACTTATAATGTATAATTATATTATTAATTATATTATTAATTATTATATTATTAATTTGTTTACTTCGTACATTGTTGTAAACAAAATTCATATATTGTTTTCTTGAAATTATATATAAATCTTAAAGATTTATCTAAGATATCAAGAAAACAAAAATTTCAGTTGCCTAATTACAGCGCTTTTTCCGAACATATGTATATAATTTGTCACCAATAATCAGTGAAGTTGAAAGAGGATTCCCTCGAAGGTTTTATTTTGGATGTAGGATTGATTTACAACTGTTTTGAATATATCTAGTGAAATGTTTTATTAAGTGAATCGCCTCCAAATTAATGTTTTATGTCTGGCTGTAACAAAACTGCTGATGACTGATTAAATGACAAGCAGTTTTTTTTGGAAAAGGAGTATTATATTTCGACACTGTCTCAATGAAAACATTATTTTTGTTTTGTTGTAACAAAACGATACGAGGAACCGCGATAAAATATTTTATTTTATTGTGGCTACGAAAATACGGTTAATTCAAGATGATTAATATTTTGATTATTCAATTAAATACATTGTGTGTACATTTTGGCCTCAAGTGACCAGAATTATGAAAATATTTTCCGAATCGACGAAGGTCATTTAAATATTGTAAAGAATGTTTTAATGAGATTAATTTGAGGGAGATGAAATGGATTTGGAAAAATGAATACCGTTTTCGTTTTATTTCAAAGGTCCTGTTATATTTGATACACTGGCATTAAATACGTTTTAAAGATAGCAAGTTGCAATTTGAAGTAACTACCATAGATACATTAGCATTAAGAATACTTGATTCTGCAAAGTTATATGGTGATATTTAACTTGGGGTGGTCTGTTAGTCTCCTAAGTTCAATACCATATATTCATGTAGAATTTCATGTTTACTTGCAGGTGTTTATTTTTACATTGCGCTTCTCGTTGTACCATGTAAAACAACGTTTTTTGTTTCGCTGTAATATCTCATCAAAACGAATTAATGGAGCACTGGGTGAAGCAACAGAAGCATAAAAATTCTATAATTCTAATGATATTTGGAGCTTGATCATGTTGTAAGAGATAATAAGCGGCCAGCTTGGTTGGCGCAGTGGAGAGGCGACAGGAGGGTCCACCTACTGTTGCGATAGTCTCGGGTTCGAATCTTGCTGGGGCATAGTTATAAATATATATTTGTGATTGTCCTAGGGAAGAGTGTAAAATGCGACAAGAAAAATGATCTTAGTCACGCCAGTATCCAGGCTGGGTAAGACCGGATCTGTAGGCTTCGGTAGGCTTAATGCCGAGGCCCGTGGTTCGGAGCCCATGTTAAACCGTAGGTCCAAGACAGATAAGTGCTCATTGGTAAACAGGAGACTTTAAAGTATTAAAAAAAGATTATATTTGATTATTAGTTGTTAAAATATGAATATGATGCTTTATATCAGAACAAAATGTTTAGTATCATCAATAAAGCAGTTCATTGTGCATTTTGATTTAAAAAAATTAATGTTAATGTAAAATTTGATAGACATATCTCTAAAATCCAATATCTAAACAAATTCAATTGATTTTTGTACAATTGCTTGCTGAACTAATAAATTTCTGTTATTATTCGGTGCTAGTGACACAAAACAATCACTTCTGAGAGGCCACATTTTTAGCTTAATTTGATACTGATAAAGGTAGACAGTAAACACGTTAATGTTATTGTTCTGTTTTCACTAATCATCTCACTAATCATCTTAGGTGCGATAAACTTTGGAACAATCACTTTTGTTGACACATTAACTTTTCCACATTTATTGATATTGTTACGACCTATAGAAGCGTCAATATTGACATTTACACGACTAGCGACCGACTTATAGATTGATCGATTATATTGTTTCCTCTTGTTTTGTGCATTGTTGATACGACCTCAATTAAATATTTATTTATTGTTAACGTGACTCCCGTCAAAATGATAAAATTAGGTTTTCAGTTACAAATTGATCAGGTATGTTAGTAATTACTTTTTGATTTTTGTAACAGATTTTCCCAGTTTAAGTATGTAATTTCGCTACGTTATGTTCCGCTAAAATAGCAGCGTCATAGATTTATATATTTTTATATTTAAATAATTAATTATATTAAAACTTCGAGAGTCATCGTTTGCTGCCAGAGACTCTCGGTGAGCATACTCCAATGATAACATAGAAAAAATAGAGATTTAACTCTATAGGTAATTTTTGAGAAATGTTTCGCGACGTCCAATAACTAGATGTCACTAATTTGAACTTATTACTGCCTACTGCGTTTGTTTTCATTTTAGCCGCCATTTTTGAAGCCCAGAAGTAAAAAATAGTGGTTATTTAACCAAGATAGTTTGTATTTTTTTAATTTTTAGAATGCATGGAATCAAAAATAGACATCAATGCATCATAATGCATTTTTTTACGTGTTATGGCTAACTTTTCAGACCAACAAAATGAGATTAAATTTATAGACGCAAGGCAGTATTTCATACCCCACTTAGTAACTCCGTGGAGATTGTTTTATAATACTGTGTAACCTACATACTAGTACAATAACAAATCTCAGTAGTATTAACACATATTTGTTTAAAATATAAATTATTTTATTACTTTTCGTTGTATACGTAACAGTTTTCAGAATAAAATCAAAAAATAATGAATGACATATTTTTAGATTAAGGATGTTATTAGAATTATAATGAGGAATTACATTACAGATGAGGAATTTGTATTCAACATAATAAAACAAAAAAATAGAACTATAAAATAGAATAGAACTATAATAAGAATAGTAGATCATATTAAATTAAAGGCACTAAAAAATGTAAAATGCAATAAAGCTTTTTATAGTTGTTGATAATATATATGTCTATAGAAGGGAGTTATTTCTGAATCGAATAAAAACGGATGATGAGAAATTGATTTATCTTGAAAATCCCAAGCGAAAAAATCATGGTTATTACCTGGCGATGCCGGCCAATCGATTAATGTAAATGTTGTCCATTATGACTTATTCAGACCTGGAGGAACAATTATTACTGATCGCTATTGATGAGAAATAATCAATTTAAACTATGTATTAATCGAAAAAAACCCACTATACGCTCAAAGGCATGATAAGACGATTTTGGAGCATGAGAACATCAGTTTCATACAGCAAAATCCATCAAGGAAGTGTTGAAATAACTTGGATAGGTGTTATCGCACCCGCCGTATTCTTCATGGCCGGTTCCATCCCTCTACCACCTTTTTAAATCAAGATGAGCGTCATAGTATAAGACGAATTGAGATAATAGAATACTGGTAATACTTTTAGAATATAATAATGAATTTACACTAACGTTGTTTCTAGTTTTTGAAGCATTTTGAAATTTGGTTTGGTGCCTGGAAGTGGATTTTGAATTTGTTTAGTATGCCTTATGCAGTTCAACTTCCTAATACAGGGCAACTTCCCAACACAGCAGATACAACACTATCTGATACGTTCCAACATGTAATCGAATCACACTACAAAAGTCGCCCGGTTGTCAAATGTCTTGAAAACATTAGTGATAAGAGGTTATAAAGAGGCAAATGTTATTTTGGCCCTTTGCTTGTTTTGATAACACTTCAAATCGCTACTTACACTCTGGTTAACAAAGCCAAATAAATAGTTAGTCAGAAAGAGATTACGTTTCTAATCAACAACTTCGAATAGGAACGAAGTAATGAGTGTCCGTTCTTACCAGTAAAATGCGTTAGAGATGTGAATATGCTATTACATTTTAAGCTGCTGGGGTTTTTAGTGGAAATAATTTTATTGTGTTGCAGCTGCACTAAAGGTAGTTTAGAAAAGAGATTAATATTGATATAATAAAATAACTCTAACCTACAAACTATTGTGGCTGTTTTATTAACTGTAGTGTAAGTCCTTCGATAATATTTGCATTAATTGTACTATAATGTTAAAATAAATTGTATTTTATAAATTTTTGTTTCGTTATTTTATTTATATTACAATGTTGTTATATATCAAAGCTAAAATAAACTAAAATGAGTAAAATATCACAGTTAAATTCGGCAACATTGCGATGTTCTAGAGGCAAAAGTACAATTGATCAATCTTTAACAATAGGATAATTATATAATAGGATAATTTAGTTATTGATGTTTTTGTTTTATATATTTAGTTATGGATGCTTTTGGGTAGCCCTTAACTTTACCTTAACTTAATGATTATAAAACTCATTTAAAGGCTACGTTAAATAGTTCGCTCAGATCAGATCAAGTAAAATGATACTGTATAATATACTATTAATATTATTTAAAAACTTTCATGTTATCCTTATTATTACTTCTAATATATTTAAACTAATGTTAATTAATAATAAGTACACCTTCAGCATTTATTTTTTAAATATTATTTCCTTGTCAAACATTCATAGCAATTCTAAAGAAAACTTCAAAAAGTTGCTCCGCATATTGAGATAAAAAAGTTCAAGAATCCTTAATTCGAACTTTATTTAGGTTGGAACATTGTTAACATAACCTTAATTGAATAAATGGCTTATAAGTGATAGCTACGTGACTTTTAGTGCATATAACTGATAAAGTTATATTTAAATACGCATCAGTCATATTAAGAGTGCAATTAAAAAGTACTGTAGAATATGAGTATACTTAAAAAGGACCTTGGTGGTCTGGTTCTAAGTAATTTTCTAGAAAATTAATTGATTGAGATTTATGAATTTTTGAAAGTACACAATTGAAAGATATAACCTATACATACCAAATCTATTATAATTTTCTAAATTTGAATTTACTGATTGATTAAAAATTGATTGATTTGGCAAATGTCAAGAAAACTAATCCAGAATTAATCTAATTTTAAATTTAAAAAAAATATTAATCGCGTGTCCTGTTTTTTTTATTCTTTAGGATAGTAATGCTTGTTTTTCCATGTTTAAAAATGGCACATTACTAAATTAGTATCTGGCATAAGTAATGCATTTCTAAATCTTGTTAGAAATTCGACTTTATTCATTGGAAGGTTTTCACCATCTGCTGTTTGCATAGGCCATTTTGAATCCACAAATCAACAAATAGTTAGGTTTAGATAATTAGTTTGAAATTTAGTATCACCCAGAAATTATATGAGTTTGTCATGGGTGGTGTCATCTTTATGTCAGACTGAAAATACTTATTAGTCTCTAGAGCCAAGGTTTGGTAGAAAATCAGATTGATAAATTAATATTAAGAATAAGAAAATAAATTAAGAACTGGGTCATCAGATACTGGGTTATAATACAACATTAACAAACAAGAAAACAGACTGGGAACAGATCGAACAATCGAATTCAACTAACTGTAGCTCTTAAGGCAACCTAATAATTTAATTTTGAAGCAGAAAAATTTGTTGTCCAGCAAGCGGCTTGGAAAAATACTTCAGAAATTAATTATGTCAAATAAATCAAGGATATGGTTGACACAAAACTTAAACTATGAAAAAATGGACAATAAAATAATGATGCAAAGGGAAATAGTGTAAATTAAAAACAAATCCATAAATATCTGCGAAATCCAACAGATGACAAGCAAGTAGACTATTCGCTCTGGAAAGCAACCAAAAACTTTATGTCATGAAACGATTATGTCTATATATCTTATGTATATACGAGACATACGTGAAAATTGGACAAGCATCAAACAACAAAAAGCGCAATCATTTGCTGACCATTTAGAATAAATATGAAGAAAGTGAAATTGAATATGAAAATATAGGAATGTTCCGCGAAAAGCTATATAAATATAATACAAATTGTGCAGAACACAGTTCTAAATAGCATAGCAAGTTCAACCAAATACTATAGTACTTATTACTGATTACACCGAGATATTCAGATATCGGCTGTCGCTTAGGAAATTAAAATAATCACAAGAATCTCATTCATCTATGTAGTCTTCTCTGTGCCATTCTCAACATCACATCACAAGAGAATCATACTCATGTTAATATTAAAATGTAGCTACTCTTGAATAACACCGGAAGAGGGAGTTAAAAGATCAAAACATTTGATCTTGTGTAGTGTCGTGTAGTGAAGTGCATTTAATAGAAAAACAGCACTGTTAATACATAAACATTATTCGACTAGAAATTAATATCGATGAGTCCTCCTAGGTCGGCTACGACTAGTAATAATGTAATACATTTAAAAGAATCTATAAAGTCTAAGATTAGTTTAATATCTGAAGGAGCGCGTAGCAAAACTGAGTTGGTAGCTGCGATTTTGATAGCAGTAGTAGACTAAGCCGCAGTTACTAATATTTTGACGTCATCGTATGTACATATATACAAACCTATATGAATTGTTTATAGTATTCAGCTTTTAAATGACGGTTTTCTTTTTGGCGTAATAAAACCAATCTATCTTAAAATGAAATGAAATTTTTTTAAACATTAATCAACAATGAAACAGCTATTCAATTTCCGCCAGACATCAAGATCTGAAATCAATACGTGAAAAAATAATGTTGTAGTATGCAATAAACATGAAATGTAAAAAGGTAGTAGATAAGTATAATTATTCCAAATAAACATAAAACACAATAGCATTTTGGTTTTTTCATTTACATATATTTACATGTTATAAGCTTAATGCATTAAAATTCGTACTCGAACCATGATTAACAGTTAAATTACGGGTTTTTCAAATATTACAGACATAAAGACTATGTTGAGCCCTCGAGTATTAAAACAAGTTTTAGTTATATCACAAATTGCACTAAAATACGTAAACAGTTCGTGGTTATCGCGGTATATTTGGCAATTTAGCAATTTTTTAATTTCTAGTGAGCCTAATACTTGTATTTTGGTTGAGGTTTTTTTATTCAATTTATGATATTAGAATAAAACAAGATAGATAAAACAAACGCTACAGAAATATAATAGTGTAATTTAAGCTCATAAGTATGATTAGCATTGATAAGTAATGAAAAGTTATTGCATAGTTTAAATTTCCGTAAACAAATTGACCTGTAGAAATATTTATAATATTAACCGACTTCGAAAAAGGAGGAGGTTCTATATTCGACTGTATTTATATATATATCTTTTTTAATGTATGTTCGCCAATTTCTCCGCCAATTTTGGGCCGTTTGTCAAAATACTTTTTTTATTCTAAAGAGTGCCCTTCCGAGGTGATCCCATTGTAACCAAATCAGTATCTGTTGAAGGGAAGGGGGAAAATCGATGGAAACGCTCAAATTTCAAAGGTATGTATAAAGTTTTCACCTATTTTTTATCTAAAATAATCAAATATTTGTGTATAATGTTATTGGTGAGCTGATGCGGTAGAAAATCGGAAGTTGTTCAGTGCAAAAGTCATTCAGATTGCTTTTTAAGCAGTAACTGTAGCATATAAGATCTCGTAGAAGTATTGTTTATATTGTACTAGTGCTTCTATTGTGTAATAGTTAAAGCGTTTAGCTCCCAAACGGAGGTTGTGGGTCCGATTCCCGCCACAGAGAACAATTTTTTGCTGTTCTCGATTAATTAAAAAAATTTGTTAAATCACCTAGGATAGATAGCGGACCTCGGGGCCTAAAAAGTTTTTTATTTTCAATGATTGTTTCTTATTCCTATTTTTCCTCAAACGGGCTGTACCTTTACTTGACCTATCCATTGTACTATTAAATAAAATAACTACGTAATTTAATGAGTAAATATCTAACACTAAAAAAAGAAAAACAAAATAATTTTAGCAAAAAAATTGACCGTCGGTGCCGAGCCCAAACAATACAAAAATAATAATATAATTCTGTGACATATACAAAAAAATAAATTAACAACAAAACAAATCTAAATTGATATAACTGTTTGGGTTCTGCACCGACGCCAAAGTCAACGATTATGATTACATATTTTATTTTAAAATGTTTTTTTTGTGTTAAAAATCTAAGTTTGATTATTTTTAAATTTTAGTTAATTCCAACACAAAAAAAACATTTTAAAATAAAATATGTAATCATAATCGTTGACTTTGGAGTCGGTGCAGAACCCAAACAGTTATATCAATTTAGATTTGTTTTGTTGTTAATTTATTTTTTGTGTATATGTCACAAAATTATATTATTATTTTTGTATTGTTTGGGCTCGGCACCGACGGTCAATTTTTTTGCTAAAAATATTTTGTTTTTCTCTTTTTAGTGTTAGCTATTTACTCATTAAATTACGTAGTTATTTTATTTAATATTACAATGGGTAGGTCAAGTAAAGGTACAGCCCGTTTGAGGAAAAATTGGAATAAGAAACAATCATTGAAAATAAAAAACTTTTTAGGCCCCGAGGTCCGCTATCTAACCTAGTTGATTTGACAAATTTTTAATTAAACTAGAACAGCAAAAAATTGTTCTCCGTGCCGGGAATTGAACCCACAACCTCCGTTTGGAAGCTAAACGCTTTAACCATTTACACAATAGAAGCACTAGTGCAATATAAACAATATTTCTATGAGATCTTATACGCTACAGTTAGTGCTGAAAAAGCAAACTGAATGGCTTTTGCACTGAACAACTTCAGATTTTTAAACCGCATCAGCTCACCAATAACATTATACACAAATATCTGATTATTTTAGATAAAAATAGGTGAAAACTTTATACATACCTTTGAAATTTCAGCGTTTCCATCGATTTTCCCCCTTCCTTCCAACAGATACTGATTTGGTTACAGTAGGATCACCTCGGAAGGGCACTCTTTAGAATAAAAAAAGAATTTTGACAAACGGCCCAAAATTGACGGAGAGATATATATATACAGGCGAACATAGAACCTCCTCCTTTTTCGAAGTCGGTTAATATTATAAGTATTTCTACAGGTCAATTTGTTTACGGAAATTTACACTATGCAATAACTTTTCATTACTTATCAATGCCAATCAATACCTATCAGCTTAAACTACAGTATTATATTTCAGTAGCGCATCTTGTTTTATTCTAATATCATAAATTGAATAAAAAAACCTCAACTAAAATACAAATATTACGCTCACTAGAAATTAAAAAATTGCTAAATTACCAAATATACAGCGATAACCACGAACTGTTTACGTATTTTAGTGCAATTTGTGATATAATTAAAATTTGTTTTAATACTCGAGGGCTC
Organism: Rhynchophorus ferrugineus; assembly: GCF_030347505.1. Lineage (NCBI taxonomy): Eukaryota > Metazoa > Arthropoda > Insecta > Coleoptera > Curculionidae > Rhynchophorus > Rhynchophorus ferrugineus. The sequence continues at coordinate 51,032,199 of NW_027472581.1, read as the reverse complement.
AACATAGTCTTTATGACTGTAATATTTGAAAAACCCGTAATTTAACTGTTAATCATGGTTCGAGTACGAATTTTAATACATTAAGCTTATTATCATTATAATTTAGTAACTATATATATATATATATATATATATATATATATATATATATATATATATATATATATATAACGTAACGTATATATATAGTAATATAACATAGCAGAGTTCTACAAAAGATAATGTAGGCAGTGTATTTTGTTGATTCCTACAACAATCTATATTTACATTTTAATTTGTCAAAGACTAAAACACAATAACGTTGTATTGTAACATAGTTTTATATTAAAAATATATGATTCAAGGAAGAGTTGTTTTAGTACTTCAATCTCAGTATCAGTAAATTTTCCGTACTTGTTGGATTTTTAGGAATGGCTAATTTTTGCTATAAAAATCAGATATTAGTCAGTAAAACAATTATAATTTAGTAACTAATTACCGATTATTGTACCTGTAACATGTCAGATAATAATCTTTCATAGAATGATGTATAGGTGGGATATCGTTACTGCGCTTCAATAATTAAAGAATGAATAATAAATTTAAAAATCCTCTTAATCTAAAGTAACAATCATGTAAACGTATTTGCAGGTGTGATTTTAGGAATGGGATTATCAAAAAGAAACCAACAGGTGTCTCACATCATGTAATGTGTAAATGTCATGGAATGACTATACGAAACGTATTGAGAAATTTTTAATGACTCATCTTATTAAGTGAATGTTAACACTAGTAAAATATTTTCAATGTTTCAGAGAATAATATAATTTATTTACAGAACATTTTAAAGAGTGATATAATTGTTGTATAATTTAACTTTCTCTAAATATTTTAAAGTCTTTTACTTTTTTTTTAGTAACGAGGGTTTATCTCGATTGGACTACAGTTTAATATGGACTCCCAAACTTTGCATTAAGCCTACCGACTGGCCATGACCAAGTTTGAGACTATCCCAGGAGACATCTGGTCTTACCCAAACTGGTTACTGACGTGGCTGGGATGGTTATTCTTTGTCGGATTTTCCACTATTGCCTATAAAGACATTTACTATTACAATCACATTAGAGTATACCCTAGGAGAATTCGAACCCGCGACTATCGCAACAGTAGGAGGGCCGTCCTGTCGCCTTGAACACTGCGCCAACGAAGCCAGCTAATTTAACTTCATACATATTTATATAGTGAAACAAGTACATATATTGTTAATTTTAATTTTTAAAATTAATATATTGTTACCGCCGCCGCCGACTACCCTACAATTTATTTTTACAATAACCAAAACAATATATGGCGAAAATTATAAATGTAACTAAATCACTGAAACTTGTCTAAATAGAAGGATAGTTTTGATATTTCTCTATCCAAAATGATACACATTTAATTTGGTATTATTGAGTTAGTCGGTATTCATTACTATTGTTGTTTGTTTTGAAGAAATTTGTTGCCGAAGCCCATGAAATTTGTTTAGAAATTTACGGCGATGCTGCTTCATCAATAATAGGTTTTGGTTTGAACAGATAAAAAATGGTTATTTTTATGTAAATGACAAAGAACAGCTTGGAAGATCAAGAAAAAAAAGACAATAATTTTTCAAGAATTATTGAACGAAAACCCAGGTAGAGCATTCAAAGAACTTTCACCATCGTCGTTTCATTGCTTTCCTGACAAAAAAAAGAATTTTCTGTGGTATATTATTTCTAGCGACGGAAAATTGATCTATTACGATAATCTAAAGCGCAAGACGTTATGGTTGGTCCAGGAGTCACATCGACATCGAAGCGGAATATTCGTGATCTTAAAGTCTTCCTATATGTATCAGATCACTAATGCTATCATTGCCTTATTGATAGTTTATAAAAGTTTAGTGATAGTTTATGAAAAGAAAATTGAAAAATATAAGTTAACCTAAAAATGTTGATGTAATGCTTAGAGTTTTCCATTTCCTTTGAGATTTCGGAATAAAAAGTCATATATAAAATATTTTCTTATTAAAATGTTCTAAGGAATTTTAAGTCAATACACCGACTACTCATATTAAATTTTAAATTATTTAGTTACTACTTGCATGTTTACAATATTTGATACTTAGGACCCAATTAAGTCATTCAACTTTTAGATAAGTATTTTAATAGCGTGTGCTTAAGTGCATTTAAGCAAAATATTGCATATAAACAATTCATATTTTAAAAATGTTATTGCAGTAATTTAATGAATTAAGTTCAATTAAGGAGCATCATTACGTGTCAGATGTTTTTCTCCTTTGCCGATATTGTGATAAGGAATTAAAAATAAGATAACAGGGAACTTTTTACAAAATATGAAATATCATTATTAGGCACTATTTTATCACAAACGAGTAGCTATCACTAAATGTCACCGAGTGCAAGAGAGGGTCTTTTAATTTGTTTAGATGACGTAGGTGTACATCTGCCCTCACAGTTTCATCTAGTTTTAAGAGCTCCTAATGCATTACACCTTGCTGATTCTACTATATAGACAGGACGCAAGTGTTAGGAATAATCCGCTTCGATGTCGATGTTGATACCAGTACTGGACTAACACATAATTTTTGCATCGGCCGTTGCAATATGCCACACAATAATTGTATTTGAACCTTTTTGGTCCTCCAAGCAGTTTTTTGACGTTAGCATTAAAATAATCACTTTTAAATTCTTAAGACCAAAGCAGCATCACAATCAGCATTACCATCCTTTTTTAAAGTGTTCCATGTGGTACCGGTAGCAGATTTCTTGAAATCAAATAACAAAAGTGGGGAATGTCGAAAATTAAATTTTGAACATTTTACGATTTACACTGGATAACTCAATAACACAAAATAAAAACGATATTTTTTTAGAGAAATGTTAAAAACCATATCCATGAATAATTATATTCCATACATAATGACATGGGTCATAACGACCTTACTTAATACTTCGACCTTACTAGAATATATATATATATATATATATATATATATATATATATATATATATATATATATATATATATATATATATATATATATATATTACATATACATATATATATAGGTCGATGTTGAGATGAAATGAAGTAAGCTGAGTGCGAGTTAGCTATGACCCATGTCATTATGTATGGAATATAATTATTCATGGATATGGTTTTTAACATTTCTCTAAAATCGTTTTTATGTTGTGTTATTGAGTTATCCAGTGTATAGAGACATTAATCGTAAAATGTTTATAAAAAAATTATATAATATTATATTATACATATTATATATTATATATTATATAATATGTGTAAAATTATATATATATATATATATATATATATATATATATATATATATATATATATATATATATATATATATATATATATATATATATATATATATATATATATATATATTAATATTATTAATATTATATAAGAAAGTCGTTATTTGCATAAAAATCTGACTTAAACAAATTTAAATGGCCATGATTTTGTGCAAAAAGAAGCTAGTATTGTCAACCTATTTTGTATCACTAGGTCAGCCATATATAGTAGATATAAAGTTGTATTAAAATATTAACCTTAAAAGAGGGAAATTGAGCTCATTAAAAATTGCGATGTTATATTTACAATATTTTTAAAGTTTTAATACAAATATATTATAAAGTACTATGAAAACTATGGAACTATGGCAAAAAGCTAAAATTTATTTAATAATATTAACAAACATAAGTAATGTCATTGATGAGTAGAATAAACACACATATATTGATTAAATGTAAGTGTATCTGAGTGGAATATATAAGTCGTGGAAAGTGAAAGGTTTAAAAGAGTTTTGCTTTGCTTTAAAAGCTATTTTATTTTATGAATAGAAATGGCGACTTATTGAATAGTGATGAAAAACTTTTTTTTCTTATTGCAGATTGACCCGCTAGAACCAAACGGTCCTTTGCAGATGTTGCTTCTATTTCAGGATAGAGACGTTTTGCGAGCGATATAGACCCTGGCATACGACTAGGATTACCGTAGTTGGTTTAGATACCGGGGTTTGCGGATGGATAGGGATTTGATTAAGATGTTATTGTGTTCTAAGGCGCCTAGGGTGAACCTTACACTGATCATGTTCGTGAAACTTTTCACGAACGGGATGCCTAATTCGAGGTGAGTGATTAGGTTTCTCATAAACCATGAGGACATTGAGTAACGCGTGAACTTTTTCGGAGTAGAACATTTGGAGTAGTAAAAGTTGTCTCTCAGAGACATACCTGCACTACACTTGTGCTCCGTAGAGGCAGACTGGACCGACTACCATCTTATACAGAATCGTTTTCTGGGCATGTGATGAAAAAGGACGTTGCGGGCTTATATATATTTCCAGGTAAGCCCAATCCCTACCTCTAGATGTCTCACTCATTACACCATTCAGTCTTAACATACATGTGGTCTTGTTTCTTCAAATAAACTGCTTATAACCAGGGCCGTATTAGACGCGTAATAAACAAGTTCCTCCTAAAGAAACGACCAAAGTGATGTTGTCGTTGTCTGGACCATCGGGACTGCTTATAGTTGTGATAAAATTGTTTTTGAATATCGTCTGTACGTTCGCTCGCCAGTTTGCATTTAGTGATCTTCAAAATAGCACTATTTCTATCCAAATGTCTATGGTACGAAGTTTTGGTGACTCTAGATTTGAATAGAACTGTTATGCTTGTGTCGGGAATCTATGGACTAGGGGTTTTGCAAAGCTTGGGTGTTTTATCCTTTGTTAAGTTTCAGATTTAATTAAGATCATACACTTAACTGAAGGTTTTAAACAATTATATTTCCACTTTTCTATTTAGCAATTTATTTCCAATATTATATAAAAAATGTAAGTTACATACATATAAAAATTATGATTAGAGCTATTTCAGATGCATTGACAATTTGATATTGTCTACTAATGGATAAATGAACAAAGGATAAATATATTCACAAAAAACAGGACAACAATATCTGAGCAAATGTAAGTTTTGGTCATTATTATATTTGGTCATTAAATTATATTTAGCTTTCGCTTATTGAATGAGAAAAAAAGTAATTCTCAATTTTTCAACTTCTTTAATTAGGCGTAATATTTCAAAAAATCTGACAATGAATAAATATTAATGAATTACTTCAACATTCACCTTATTTCTCATATTTAATGGGTGTTTAAACATACTAAAACTAGCTCGGATGCTCAACATATGCCGTTTGATTTGTTATGATTTGTATCTATCATCTGGAATATATCGGTTTTATTAATATCAGATTTGAGCAGAATCGCTGAGAATAAAGGATATTGCGTCATGCAATACCACAGAAGTTTTGCAAATATAATTTTAAATATGAATTTTTAAATTTAATAAAGAGATATAACTACCTTGGAAAATGTTATATTTGAAGAAACTATAGTCATTTTATGAAAGGAAGTAGAAATTGAAATAATGGGAACTGGTTTATCTACTTGGAACTGGAGAATCCCTGCAGTGGTTGACCAGGCAATGACTTTACTGACTAAACTTTCCACTTAATATTTTTTTCGAATTAAAATATATTTTATAGAGAAAATTACAAACGTAATTACACCATAGTTGGGTTAATAGTTGTATAATCTTAAAGCGTAAAAGCCAATATAGCAGTTTAGAGAAAAATATTTCCATAAAAATCCTCTCCACCGTTTTTAGCACATTGCTTAATAAAACTGGGGCTTGATACATAGGTGGATGACTTCTGGATAATATATATTAACTTTCAACCGATATCTGTCAAAACTACGTATCATTCCAACTGTTGACAAAATGGCTTGATTAGGGTGTGTCGGTAATAACATTTCGGTTTTTGAAACATATTTGACTAGCTATAAGTATAGCTAATAATATCGTTAGAGATTTACAATTTTTGAAAAATTTCGACTCATGTCTGAAAACGTTTAATTGGGTACTCATTATGTTTTTAGTTACATCAAAAGAATAAAGCCGCGGAAACTCATTGTTTTTGGCTAGAGACTTATGGTGAGCATGCTCTAACTATAAGAACATGTAAAACGTTTTGACAATTCCACTGTGGTGATCTCAATGTTCAACAGAAATAATTAAAAATGCAAAATTACAGAATCTATTGGGATGAAGGCAAACAATTAACAGAAACGTTGATTGTCAGCCGAGTGGCAATTTGTCGCGAAAGGAAAGATCCAAAGATGGGTGTCTCATGAATAGAATGGCAGGCAATTAGAAAAGCTGCTTCAAAGGTACAACAGAAACGTTTGAAGAATTTATTTCGAAAATTCTAAGCGATAAAATCACTTGGCGAAGCCTATTTTATCGACTGCAAGGACAAACCGCTTTGTTCCCAAGATTATGGTCTATAGGTCGGACCAGGTTGGTGGCTACCGATAACAAACGATTTCACAGTATGTATGGATTGAAAAACTTCCACAGTACGCTATTTTGTAGCATGACAATGCGCCGTCTCATACAGCAAAACCAATCAAAGAACTGTTGACAACACTTGGAAGTCTTATTGCACTAGCCGTACTTTCCATACTTGACTCCGTCCGAGTAGCACCTTTTCGCATCTGTGGGGCATGTACTTGGAAAATAACACTTAACCGGTTTTGAAGAAGTTAATAAATGGTTCTTTGAACTAGAAAGAAGAAACTTTTTTTTAGAATCGCATCCATCTGATTTAATTATAATGTACTGAATTATACCTATTACCTTATCTGAATTATAAATATTTACATATCAGAGTAGTGTCATAAAGAGTAGTGTCCTATGATCTCTTGGAGAATATAATATTTCTTATTTCTGAATTCAATTTGTACTTGGATTTCTAATAAATGATTATAATACAGAGCCGAAATAAGTGATAATTTGAAGAAGTAATATATTGAGACCAATGAATGACAAAAATAAGTAGACTATTATATGAGAGACAGTCTTCGATAAGATTCTTAAGCGATGCTGTAAATGTATCATTTTGAATTCATTCAACAAATATGATAAAATTCTTGTAGTTGATATCTACTTATTGACTAATAACTCCTAAATTATTCGTCGCAGTAATTGAAAAGTGGCTCGAGATCACGTATTACTATTTTACCAATCCCTAGTTTTCGGCTAAATTGCATTTTATACTTTGGCAAGATATTTTGATTTTATTTTTATTGTTTGTATGTTTAAATACGTATCTAGAAATATACAATTCGTGGAAAAATAAACAATTCCACAAATATAAAAAAACAACTTTGTTATATGTAATTAAAATACACGTTGCAGTAAAATAAAGCAGCCTTACGAGTTGGCAAAATATTAACAAATGATAATTATTTTGTTAAATGCTATGTAAACATTTCTGAATATCCAGATATGTGTTCAACAATATACTGCTGCTGATTACTGCGTTGGTGGCCTTGGTGCTATGAGCAAATAATTATGCACACCATTATGCTATATTTGATATCTTATCTATCAAAACAAAGACATTACAAACATAAAATTACATAGATTTTAAATAAATATTGGAAAACATAATATTTTGCTAGTCTAAATAACTTTTTGGCTCCGTTTCTTCGGACTCCATGGACTATTTCTCAATGCATGGATATTTTGAGGGCTATTGAGTACCATTAAATGCAGCTTTTGTGAACCTCTAGTTTCAGCTGCGATACTTTGGTCAAATTCCACTTAACTACAACAAGGACTATTTCGAGTAACTGTTTCGAGAATTTCGAGATTGCTAATCCAACATCAATCTGTCTCTTTTCTTGATAATTAATATGACTCTGGTTAATTGAATTCAAAAATGAACAGAAAAATTAGAATTAAGAACAAATCTTATCTCTAGCTAAATTTTTATACGCCTACTTTTTGAAAGGACAGCACTTTTATTGCACTATAAATGTGTACTTGATTAACCTTGCACTACTCATTGTTCTTCTTAAATAATTTTTGATCAAATTTAATTTTGAAAAACTTTCAGAACTGGGCGTTGCTTATGGCAATTGTGAAAATTATTCAGAGCAGTATTATAGTATCATGTAGAGTATCTTCAGCTTGAATTTCCTTGTGTCATTGCCTGTGGCAGCAATGCCGAAGTTGCCCCAGCTTGAAGATATGTTTTTGTTAGTTTTGGCGTAGTCGAGATTACGTTCAGTGTCGGTTAAAACTATTAATATAGCGGATGTTAGAATTTGAGATATTTGTACAGTAATTTTATTTAACGCAGAAAACTGATTCCGCCTCATCTCATTTTCACAAGACAAGATAGCGTTTCTTGTTTCCGTTATCAAACATGTTCCTTTTTGCAATAAGTCTCTGGTGTTCAAAAATATTTACATAATATTTATAAGATGTTATTGTTATTATATATCATGAATATTGAATTTTGCTACACCTAAAAAGTGTCACCCAGGGTCGCATCAGTCTTACTACACTATACTATTTCACTAAATGTGTTAGATATTCAATCAAATGACCATCCAATTTTATATATTTAATTATACATAGATGCCTATCTGCACATATTAAATATAAACCAACCCATGAATAATGGTTGATTTCCTACTAAACCGTTATCAACCAGTGTTTGGATTGACACTTCATCAATAATTTTTATTTGGTGAAATGCCTTTTTATCTATTGCTTTTGGAACAACAAAAAATGTTTAACTAAAATCGTCGTAACTTGTGAACTGACTTGAAGTTAAAACTTAAACTGATGATTGTTACAGAAAGAATATAGGCCTATCAATTATGAAGTTATTTGTGTGTCAGAGCGGATATTTGTTGTGTAACATGTTATTAAGTACAATGCTATTTAGAATAAGATTCATAATTAAAAAAATATGTTATGAAAAAATATTTGTTTTCATTTTGTGTATTACTACGTTACATGAAAGATATTCATTAACACTTAAGATTGTTGTTTATCATGTTCTTGATAATTAACATTCTCTGCTTGTTTGGGCATTTCTTTAAAGAGACTATTTTCATAATATATCATCACTCCATACTAAACCGATTAATTCAATTTTATGTTTAAATGTGTGACAAATTGTTATAATTAGATGTACATACATCGTGACGATAATAATGAACGATTATAATTTTGTCAGCTTAATATTCTCGCTGACGTGACACCTTACCGCTTAGGTACACAGTGTTAATGAGGCAAAATCATAAATATATTTCACTTATATTTAATTAGCGCGCGTGATATTTTCGATTACGTGATGGCATATCAATTTAATTTTTTTATTGGTTTGGTTATTTCCACAAATTATATCAATCAATCATAAGATCAATTTGATTTTCAAAATTGTTTTAATAGTATAGAATGATGTAAGTTGGTTATTCCAAATTTGTTACGTTTTTCATAAATACTTCGTATTTAGACAACAGTGCAAAATCCGACAAGGAATAATCATACTAGTTCTAATAAGAAGAAAGGCTAAGTACGACCGCGGGACTCTGTTCCTAGTGTTTCTGGTCCGCATGTCTAAGATGGTTTCTAAGTTGGTCATTAGCCAGTCGATGGATTTAATACCGAGGATTGTAGTTCAGAGTCCACGTTAAGCTGTAGTTCCTTTCACCCCTGATAAACTTTAATTGGTAAAAAGGAGATTTTAAAATATAATTAAAAAATAGAAGTTAAAGTTATAGAAGTGGAGTGAATTTTATGTAGTAATATGTATATAGAAACTATTCATTATATTCAATGTTACTACTACTAGAAAGAATAATGTTAGATATCTTATAGCCTCTGCGATATTGTTCTGTTATTTATCGCCTTTGATATAAAGTTATACAGGCCTGATAATAATTTATGTAAAAGTATAGATAGACTATATAAGGTATATTTAAATAAATAAATAATTAAATATATAATGCATAAGACAATATATTACGTACTTGAAGGTATTTTTATTAGTGGTAGATTTGGTAAAATTCCAAGTTAAAAAATGAAAAAGGGTTAAACAATCTAACTTAATTATTAAATTCGATGGTTTTGATATATTTCTATATAAAATAACAGTTTTCCATTTAGTGAAGTTATGGAATCCTCAAATCAAATTTTTGACATTCCTTATTGTTGGTGTTTGATTTGGAAATAAATTTTGCCTAAACCCATTGAAAATTTTTAGTAACTCATGACAATGTTGCTCTATTATGTACCAATTGTCTGTTTTGGTTTCAAAGTTTTTAAATGTAGTGATTTTGATGTTAAAGATGATAATGATGTAGTAGGTAGCGTATTGTAATTGATGATAAAAGGTGTATCTACAATGACTGTCTCAGGTGCAAAATGTCATGGGTTACTCCAGGAGACCCCTTCGTATTAATACTTTGCAATATTCATTGTCTTTCATATGTCCTTGCATATATCGGAAGGTGTAGTGTATTATGAGTTGCTAAAACAAAAAAAATCTGTTACTGAGATATCTACCGCCATTAATTGAACACATTTAGAGACACATTATTGCAAGAAGACCAGCAATGACGATTACAGGCCCTAGGCCGTATTATGGACAGCAATGCACACGTTACAAAAGTTTAGATTAACATATATGGTGCCAATTTTTCTGAATGAATGCCTTTTGAAAGTGAAATCATGATCAGAATACATAAAAACACGTTATATATACGTATAAGTGTATAAAATATAATTAAGCATGTAAATAAATCCATGTTGGAGCCACACTGGCAGACTTTTCTTTTCAGACTTTTCAGTATGTGTCATTTCATCGAAGTGTGAACAAAAATGCTTTTCAATATGTTGAAAATATCTGAATTTGTACTGAGTAAATTGCATTTGTTGCGCGTTTTGCTTTTGAGCTTTAATTTGAATAAAAGTGCGGCTGAAAGTTTTCGAATGCCATGGCGAGCTTATTAAAACCACGTTTTAGTGATTTCAACATGTGAAGACTGGTTTTGTTTTAAAAGTGGTTATTTGGACTCCGAAGGTAAAGAACGTTCTGGACAGGCAAAAAAATGGAGACGATTTGAAGGAATTACTCGTTTATGATCCATGTAAAACACCCGAAGAATATGCAAAATTGTTGGTAGTAAACAAAAAAACTTCTAATCGGTTGAAGAACATGAAAATGATCCAAAAGCTTAGATATTTTGTGATTGGCGTTTGGTCGTGTGTGAAATGCTACTTTAACAACAAAATCCGAAAGGTTTTTTACATCGTATTATTACTTTAGCTTACTTTACATTAGCAGTAGATCTGCCGGGTGAAAAAATCTAATGGTTTGAGATCATATTTTATAGGTGTAGAATCTAAATATATAATTAATAGAACCAAAATTCTACATAAGTGGTCAGTTAATAAGAGGGTCTTAGTTAATTCGTTTCTATGCTGACATTCTCATGAAACACATGTTTCCTACATTTATACTACACACAGTAGTCCCTATATCACTATAACTAATTATTAATAAGTAGTAGTATTAGGTGAATCACGTCAGAAATAAGGGGTTTGACTATGAAGTACGAGTTTTTTTTTATCCGATTTCTACATTTTTAGATATGCTCTTGTAATTCATAGAGGTTGAATGGTTTATAAACTGGCTTTTTCCCAATCTAATATTTTATTTGTAGTTAATGACGCAGTATATTTTTTTCTGGTTGAGTGTACACTTGAAATTGATTTTACTGTTGAAGGTAAATAAATACTTTTGTAAGGTATATATATATATATATATATATATATATATATATATATATATATAAATATGGTGTAGGCAATAATAATATATAATAATATCGCATAAGTGAGTAATAAATATGTTGGGTGTAATCTTGACTATTCAAGCTGTATAATGTTTGTGAACACATGAAATATTCCAAAATTATATAATATTCCAAAATTTGCTGAATCTTTGATAAATCACTACATAGTATAAAACAAAGTCGCCTTTTCTGTCCCTATATCCCTATGTGCGCTTAAATCTTTAAAACTACGCAACGGATTTTGATGCGGTTTTTTTCAATAGATAGAGTGATTCAAGAGGAAGGTTTATATGTATAATACATGCATAATATACTAAGGCAACATTGCTAATTTTAGAGGTTTCTAACGTGATGTCGTAAATTAACCTATTTTTTAGGCTTATTTAGCAATTAGCAAAAACGCTGCCTAACCCTACGAGTTAGATCAAATTAATGTACTACAGTATTGTACACCATAAAAAGGTCTACAAAAAGGTCCGCGATGGTATATGTTTATCTTTTAGGGATAACCCACATTAACCATTTTTATTGTTTACTTTTTACGTGAGAAAATGGCTTATTTACGAAGCTATTTGAAGCAATACGGCATTAATCCTTATCGAATTAAGTATCTTAAATACAGTGTGCAATTAATATAGATCAATGTGGTTCCTTACAGCATGTAAATTAAACAAATATTTTCGGAGATATTACAAATTTAAAATTTGTGTTTAAAAATGTGTAATGTAATAAAAATTGTATGAATTTAGATATTCCAAAGATAGCAGGAAATCTTCATAGTAAGTATAGGGGAAGAGGAATTGTTTTACTCCAAATTTAATGCGTGCAGGCCAAGGGCAGTAATGAATGAACCAAAAATACTGGATCGATTTTAATCATGTTTTCATTGAGTGACATAGGCATATATATTTTATGCCCGTGCAAAGTCGGAGCGGGCCGCTATGTTTTTATATACAACGTTCATATTTTTTCTGTAGTGTATTTAATTTAGTATCAGCATTGCACCCGTGCGAAGCCGGGGCGGGTCGCTAGTTCAATAATAAATAAATTAATAAATCCTCATAAATATAAAATTTATAAAATTTCCAACAAAATGAGTTCGTTATCCTTAAGAACGTTAAAACGACAAAGTCTGATATGTTCATTTTAACCTATTTTACCGAAAATATTTCATAAGTTAATAACAATAAACTTTAAGATGATATAAATTGTGTATATAAGATTAGAAACCTTTGTGGTTCGGGTCATATAATATCATGACATAGTTCTAGAAATGCGACTTTATCTTATGTAAACTTTCAGTATTTAACTTTTCAAACCACAATGATAAGTTTATGGAGTTATCAAATATTTCTTTGTAATTGTATCCTTTGTTTGTGGCTCTGACTTTTTATTAATACATTGTTACTTACAGCTAACTAACTTACAATTTGTTTTTATAATTACTTAAAAGTAGCTATTTATACCATCAGTTCTTTCTGAGTCTTTATAATAATATTAAACTGCAAAATTAGATCAAATAATAATTTGGTCCTTTTGAGTATGTGCCCTACTCGAGTGTCATTTAAGTGTCTTAATACTTCACTACTAACATCAGATTAGAGTTTATCCTCATATCTCTTTGCGATTCTCATAATTTCTTGTAGTTAAATATGCTCATAGAATTTGCTTATACAACAGTAACTTATTATTACGAATAATTGAGATTTTCCTCAAATTATCCAATACATTTTTTGTATTTCGAGTCCAGTTCTTGTATTTTCTTTTTAATATGATTCTTCCAACTATTTTGCTTCCTGAGTTTTTCATCGATTTTCATCACAATGCAATTGGTATTGTTATATGGGATGACAGTGTTGTTGTCTTGCATGTGCAGATTGATTAAAAGTAAATTTATTATTCACCGATCTATTTTGGAATAACTTTAATCCTTCGTCCAAATATTTGTATATGGTAACCTTCGGTACCTTCTGGTAGCCTTTTTGCTGTAGTCTCCAACAATACTTATGTCAATATTATCGCAAAGGTAACCATTGTGATCTTTTCTGGTTAAATGGTGGTTATCACATGTGTAAAGTAGGCAAAGGATAGGTCCCAATAGTCTTCGATGTGGTATACTTTTTTTTATCTTCCTTTGTTTTAGAATATGTTTTCCCCTTCATTCTGGCTAAGATGTAAGAGTTTAGAAGTTCAGTGTGCTACTTTGGTAACATTTTCTTTAGTTTGTGGATAAGTCTTGCATACCAAACCTAACTGAAGACTTGAGGTACATCTAACAATACAGCTATGTTTATTTATTAATACATTATTACTAGCCGTTGTTGACTAACTTAGAATTTAGTAGTAAAGTAGCCTGAAAAGTTACGAACAATTAAATTAATAATTTTATTATGAATAATATTTAAATGAATTTTTATAAAAGTCACTTCTATAATATTGATAGAAATATTCCAATTCTAATAAACACGATTTAATGGCTCTTATTTGCGAAAAAGCAGTTATTGTAATTGGAAATCAATTGTAGGCTAGATATAATATTCTTAATCGAATAAATATTGAATTATTATAATGATGAATATAAAGACCTCCAATAATCAATAAACATCATCGTCATCTTCAATCCATTACTGGTGTTCGGGCAGTGTCTACTTCTCAACTAACACGCTGCTGTTGATACCGCAGGACTTTTGGCAATGTTAGTTTCTTATTTTTCAGATCCTTTTCTATGATAGTTGTTGCATCTTTTAACTACATGTCGTTTATATTTGGTTCAACAGACATGTTCAAACTATTATAATCCGCGTCTCTAGATATGTTCATCAACTGTACACTGATTGTTGCATCTTAAATCTATGATTTTATTTATAATATGTTCTTACCAATAGGTAATTGCTAATATGTAATGTATAATTTTCCTTAAGAGTCGCATTTGAAAGACCTCATACTTACAGATATTACACTCCAGTAGTGTCCAAGTCTCGGAACCACACATAATTATTGACAAGGCGTTCAAAAGAAGTGGTCATTCGTCTTGATTGTATTTATTTCCACATGCACACATATATTTACATCATATATCATCTTAAAGAAGCAAAACTCCTGCAGCTTGGCCGATTTAACTTGTTATTTCATGAATAGATACTACTTTTACTGATCCCAAGTACTAGAACTACTGCACTTCTTTTAACTGGATCCTGTTGAGATTTATAGTACCAGTGGATTTTAGTCTAGGGGAGTTTCAAAGCACGAAGAACTTTAATAATTTTTGGAGGAACCAATTCGACCCAAAATGGGAACAAATGTATACAGTTTAAAGCAGAGTCTAAATCAGGAGTTATTTTGGGATTACCGTTAACAATTCTCAGCATTAATTTTTAAAAATATGCGGGTTAGATTTGGATATTTACATTTTTAGATACCTGTAGACAATAGAATAATAAAATATATTGTATATCCACCAAGCATTAAGCATTATACAAATACGTACGTTTGTTGCTTTTCCATTTAATCAGACAAAAGAACGTGCAGTCACGTACAACTAATTTTATATAAAACAAAACTTTGTTAAATTAATCTGTATATGTACGCATTAAAGTCTATTTTCTTTCAAATGAAGCTTAATTAAAACTTTCCTAATTAATCTGTTAACATCAAAGATAACCCTTTAATAAACTGAAGTTATTTAGAAAACAATTTCAAAATAAATTAAATAATTATATTTATTCAATTATTATAAGGGTATATTAATGGTACTGTGGATTAACAAGTAAAAACATAACATATTAATGATTTATTCATAATCATTTTCGGTTAAACGTATCAGTAGAAATTATATGAATTATATCATTTTGCTCACAGCACCACAAAGATCCAAGGATCGACACGTTCACGCTACTAAGGATTTAAAGTATATATTTCCGTATTATTGATTTTGATTGAATATGATTGATATTTGAGAGGCAGCAACGGTTCTTTTTTTGAATTTTAGAAAGATAAGTGGATAATCTAATCGGGATTATTTATTAAATCGTAGCCTGTCGGTATATTTCAAAAATCTAATGCATCTTGATTTGAGAAGGATTTTGTTAAGCGTTCAGGATATGAATTTTAGAGTACGTAAGAAAATTTGAAACACTCTGGCAAATACATTATTTATTTCTTTCTGTTTGTCATAAATATCTGCGGTAACAATTGGCTCATCTTGTGGATTAATTCCAAATGATTATTTATTTGAGTATTTATTTTTTTCAGACGACATTTCACTAACTGTTATTACCATATGCACTTGTTCGAATGTTGAGTAATGACGTTGAAACCCATATCAGAAGTTTTATAGTTATAAACGGATAATTTGTATCTAGCACAGCAGCGATTTTTGTAATATACAACTTGTTCAGCCGATATACAAGGTTTCTTATGCATAATTATTTGTGCAATCTTAAAACATCTAGGAATATGTTTGAATTTCATTATATATGTTGACTTGATTATTACTTATCGTGGCAGTTCATTCAGTAATTCAGATGAAATATCATCAATTCTCAGGAGAATTTTTATTATTCGTATTTTTCGAGCAAACTTTCACTGGAGAAACTAGTTTTATAGCTATTTCGGGTTGATAAACAGATGTTGTATCCACTGTGGGCTGTATATCATACGATTGAAATACATTAGCTAGATATTGTGCGAATAATTCATATTATTCCTCTTTGTGTTGAATTGGTGTTCTACTTGTTGTTGGACTTGAATTGCATCGTTGAAACATAGTTGATAATATTTGACTGCTTCTGGACTTAATTCGCTAACATATTTTTTACGAAGTAATTTTGTTTATGCTCTTTGGTTCCTCGGATTACCGATTATATTAAATTTTCTTTTGACTATAACGTATATGGTTCTATGTCATGGTGTTCTAAATTGTCCTCTTTTTATCCGGAATTTCGAGGGGGTAATTTATTTCATGCTCTGATTTCTCTCTTGTTGTTGAAGTTACGCCTTCTTTTACAGTTAACTTAATCCATTCTTTTAAATTTTGTGTTTATTGCTCAAGATCGTCTATGATTTTGAGGCTTATGTTCAAGCTGATTTTTTCTTTGTTATTAATCGAATTTCGAATTAGCAAATATTAATCATGTCTACAGAAATATTTTCTTTCAAGTAAATAAATATACTGAGAAGTCTGAGAATCCCAGTGTTCAATTTAAGAGTAATTAAAAATACCAATAAATAAAAATATAGATCTGAGGTTATTGCGAAAACCCCCATTTTTGGTGATATGCGGTCGAACCGTTTGCTTAACTTCCAGGAATTTCTTGGGCTTGATTTTTGCTCTGAGAATGGATGTTCGCAATTGTTTATATTATTTGTAATCTTTAATATGAAAATGACGTAACGTAACAAAACTCAATAAAAGTTATTCGGGTGGTCGAGGTTTCCGGCCCGTGGTCCCGAGCCGATGTTAAACAGCTTTAAAAAGTACACTAGGTTGAAATAAGTAAAATCCATGTAATAATAACTATATTCTATCACTATTACGAGAAATCAATAATTTATTAGTGTTAACGTTAGTATAAATAAATAAATGAAATATTTTGGTTGTTATAAACATTTCGGAAAATTTTGAAGATGTTTGACTGGTTTTTCCACCTTTCTTTTATCTATAATATATTTATCTAAAATAGATTTCCTGTAATAGAAACATTGTACAACTTGTATTAAACAGATCTTTATCTTGCACTTGTATAATTCATCGAGTCATTTTCTAAAACCTATTTATTATATAATGAAGTTTATTTGATAGTCAATCAATGTTTTATCTGCTGCTTAATTTTTAAAAGGTTTTAAATCCCTTAGCCTTTTTTTTGATCAAAATATGTTGTACTGTTAATCTAAGTGTTCTCTATTAATGTAAGCTTATTTACTGCCTATTGAATTTTCTTAATGAATTTCCACTATTTCTCTCTTTTCTAAAATATTATTTTTCTCGACTTTGGAAAGCGTTTTACTTAAGTTAACTAATTTTCCAGAATGCGTATTAATATTATTTTTAATTTTAATAAATAGTAATGTTTTCTTAAGCTATAATAAACCCATATTATAACAGATACCAGATATTTGACTATCAGCTAAATCCTATTAACAAGAGATTTTGTATATAGAAAGTTATGCAGACTACAATATTATATGTTATTTATTTATCTTACAATATTTATTGATTTGTCAGGCAACTTGAAGGTAATCTGTCAAAAAAAAAAATAAGCCACTGTGATGTTCAGCTCCTTATCAGTTTGTTTCTTTTTTGTAATTACAAAAGAGCCTCCATTGAAAGGCATAGTTCCCATATTTTTATGCTTTTGTATAGATGCGTGAAATGCGCAGGAGAGCATGCAACCAATAATTGCTTACGCAAAACACGTGACGACAAAGTAAAATGAGTAAACTGTGACGGTGATCATCCTGCAAATTATAGGGGACGCCTAGTCGATAAAGCGTTGCAACAAGAACTGTATCCAGCACTGATGAAAAAAGAAACTTAGAGCCACCAAAACGGCTCATACCATCTAACTCGCCTAAAGCACAAATACAACATACTCACATCTCATACGCACACGCAGTAACCAACAGTCAGACCCAACCTAATACGCAGACAACGCCAATCACCAATGAACCTATAAGAACTATTAGTAAATTAGAGGAAATGATGGGAAAACTTATGGAACAAATGAGTACAATGATGAATTTATTCACCGTCGTCGTTACCAAGTTAACCTAATGACGAAACACATTTCACGGATAGAAATTATTTGCGGATTCCGAAATACAAGCTGTATTACACAAAACACCCAGATGATAAAGCACATGGAGGAACATCTATAATTATCCGGGAAAACATAAGACTGTAAAAGAGAGAAATTCGGCGAAGAATATTTAAAAGACACCAGTGTAACTATTGAAGAAGTGCATGGGCCATTAACAATTAGTGCTATATATTTTCCATCTAAACACAACAACAAGGTAGAATAATACCACGGGTTCTTTAACACACTGGGTAATAGATTCATTGCCGGAGGAGACTACAATGCAAAACATGTTATGTGTGGTTCTAGATTAATAACACCAAAAAGCAGATAATTGGTCAAAGCAATGAAAGCACATAATTTACAGCATACTTCTACTGGTGAGCCAACATATTGGCCGTCAGATAGAAATAAAATTCCCGATATCATAGACTTTTGTGTTACAAAAAATATTGATACCAAATCTGAATCATATACTATCATAATCATAATCGTAAGCTTGGATATATCATCTGATCACTCACCAGTTATTATAATAGTGAACACAAATATTCTCAACAAAACAAAATCACTTTCTTTGCATACCACTAAAACCAACTGGCCATTATTTAAAGAAAAATTAGACAGTTTGTTATTACTAAATTTACCTCTCAAAACAGAAAGAGATACAGAAATAGCAGCAAAAAATATTTAAAAAAAACTATACACCTAAACACCTAATAGAGCAACATATCAAAAGTTTAATTATACTTATGTTTCATCTACAATTAAACAAAAAATTGCTAAAGAGAAAACTGCGAAAAACCTGGCAACAAATCAGAACAGAAGAAAGCAAAAGAACATTCAAGGCCACAAAATAGCTGAAAGAGCTAATAAATAAGGAAGAAAATCAAGGAATTCAAAACTATTTAGAAAACTTAACGCCAACTGATGCATTGGAATATTCTCTATGGAAAGTAAAAAAAAGATTAAAAAACCTTATGTTGTCGAAGTCCCATTAAAATTGACAACAATACCTGGGCTAGGAATGATAAAGATAAAGCGGAAGTTTTCTCTAAACACTTAAAAACCGTATTTAATCCGTATCGATCTGAAATTCCTGCAACAGAACATAGTTGACTTTCTTAACACTCCGTTTCAAATGGATCTGCCACATAAGAAATTTACTATTAAGGAAGTAAAACAAACAATACTTAAAGAAATCAATGATACAAAAGCTCCTGGTTTTGACCTAATTACTGGAAGAATCTTGAAAGAGCTCTCAGGAAAGTGCATCAAATTAATAACATTCATATTTAATGTTATGCTAAGACTTAATTATTTTCCTACCACTTGGAAAGTTGCTCAAATCATTATGATACTAAACCTGGGAAAAAATCAGAAGACGCCTCCTCTCATCGTCTATAAGCTTGTTACCTGTCATCTCAAAACTTTTCGAAAAACTATACATTAAGAGATTAAAATTAATCGCAGAGGAGAGAAATGTTATTCCAGACCATCAATTTGGCTTCCGTAATAAACACGGAACAACACAACAAATAGAGTAGTCAACCAAATTAACAAAAACTTAAAGGATAAAAATATTGTTCCGCTGCATTTTTCGATATTTGTCAGGCCTTCGACAAGGTGTGGCTCACTGGACTGCACGTTAAATTGAAAAAGCTTTTGCCCCATACGCACTTTCAATTGTTGAAATCTTACTTCTCAGACAGAGATTTTATTGTCAAACAGGGTGACGAATACACTGACCTACAGCCCATATATTCAAGTGTTCTGCAGGGTAGTGCTCTCGGCCCATTTATATCTTTTGCATACAGCTGACCTACCGACCTCACCAAACACTACTGTTGTAACATATGCTGACGATACAGCGGTTTTATCTTCACACGAGGATCCAATATCAGCCACAAAAAAAATCCAACTTCATCTTAACACAGTCGAATTGTGGTTGAAAACGTGGCGTATCAAAGCAAATGAGACAAAATCTACCCACATAACATTCACCCTTTGCAGAGGAACATGTCCCTCAGTAAAATTGAATAATCATGAACTTCCGCAAGCAGGTAGCGTTAAATATCTTGGAATACATTTTGATCGATGCCTGACTTGGAAAAAACATATAGTGACAAAACGCACACAGCTTGGGCTTAGACTAAACCAAATGTATTGGCTGATAGGGCGTAAATCTAAGTTATCATTAGATAACAAGGTTTTGCTGTATAAGTTAATACTTAGGTCTATCTGGACCTATGGTATTGAACTGAGGGGTACTACTAGCAAATCTAATATAGATATCCTCTAGATGTTCCAGAATAACGCGTTGCGAGTCATCGTCAATGCCCCCATATTACGTGTCCAACAACCTGATTTAACGCGATCTCCACATAGAACCCATAACGAATGTGATTCGAAGTGCTAGTGCGAAGTACTCTGAAAGACTATTAATGCATCCTAATGCACTCGCCAAACAGTTAAATTTGCACGATGACAGTGAAATGCGTAGGCTCAAACGCAAACTACTATACAAACTGGTTAATAGACACATAGAATGAAATTTAATAATTTCTATAATAAGTTAGAATAGTCATTAGAATAAGTTAGGATAGACTTTAAAATAAGTTAGAATAGTATCTAGAATAAGATTTAGATTATAAGTTGTACAGCAGATCACTTACTGAAGTAATCTTCTACATGTTAGGATGGTTATATTACATAACGGAAATCAATCAATAATACTTATTGCCCACGGGCAGATTGTTGATGTTCCAAGAGATTAATTTTAAAAAAAACGTGATTTTGTCATCCTATCTAATTCAGCGCTAGTACTAGCTGATTTGTGTGTTGTGCAAATCTTTTCTGATATCTTGATAGATTTGTCATTCGTACATTGAGTACACATATTTGTTGCGTATAGTTATGAGGAATATTGAACATGTTCCATTGCATTGCTCTGAAATGTGAAAAACATGAACATGAAAAATGTCATTTATTCCATGATATCTACAGTGTAATGCACTCGGGTAATTGGGTCATGTCTTGTCGAAATCCAAATTAGTATCAGGCCATAATTTTATTTAATTGTTTTCCTTTGGTTTTAGCTTTTTCGTTCTTTTTAAAATGACTTTTTTCCATTAGTTTATCAATTACTAGCACGAAGATTTTAGGTCTATCCCGTGATGGTTTGCTTTGTTCTACCATTACCTCTTGGGTAATTTTCCGTTCCGTAAACGATAGGCACATTTGCAAAAGTGCGTTATTATGGCTTAAAAAAGTCCTTTATTTTGGCTGTGTGTTCCCAGTTATAATCCGAGAATGGTTGAGAGGCATCGCTTAGATGACCAACAAAAAAAAAGTACTAGATTGAAGGACTGTACTGATTGAAGGATAGTAAAATAACAGTATTACTAAGGATTATTCCAAAATATTAACTTTTTTGGTGTATATAAAATATCTGTTAAATTTTACGTCTGTTTTTTACATTGCGAACTTCAATTGTACTTTCTACCTTATATCAATTAATTGAATCAGACTTTGATAGTCGATTGTGTTATTACTTTATTACTTGTGAATTTAAAAACATAGTACGTAGAAACGTAAAACCGTAGAAACTAGTATCAGCATTTTATATATATATATATATATATATATATATATATATATATATATATATATATATATATATATATATTCAGGTTTTTATAATATAACAAACCCTTTAATATCTGAATCTCTAACTTGCTAGTTGTAATTGTATATGTTCCTTTAATACTTATGATTCGAATGCTCTGACGTTACTATATCTTCGGGAATGTTTTTTATGGATTACTGAGAAGAATTATGGATATAAGAATAACGAATTTCCAACATCATTCTTAACACGCTTTATTCAAGAGGTAATAGCTATTGTTATTCTGAAACCACCTTATTAACTTCATATAGCCTTCATCGGTAATGCATAACTCGAAAACCACTTCGAGGACATTTTAGGTGAATGGAAAATAAAATCGGTGAAAACATTGGCACCAAAACTTATATTTGCTGTGCGACAGAACGGAGCCCGTATTGACCTCTAAATGAATGACCTCTAAACAGATCGTTTAACTGAAAAAACTTCAAAATAAGTTAATTTCGAAGTAGAAGGAGGTCCATAAGGCAATTCACTAACTGTATCAAGTAGCATTGGCTGTGTTACAGTGGACGAAATATTGGTTCAAACTTCTTGAAACCATTATCTATCATTTTATATTAATCTAACATCCATAATTTCGAAATAGAGCAGAAGCACTTCAACCTACCCTTGGTCTCTGGTATCCCAATGGTGGAACTATTTGTCATATGTAAGGCGCTTGAATTCAATCAACAATATGCGAATACATTTTTTTAAAATAATCCATTTGCTGCCTTGAGGACATTAGCTACATCCCATCCAAATACCCCCCAGACGTATTCGTTATTGATAAGCTTAAACCATAATCGTCAAATTTGTCTTTTTCTTTAGGCTGTTAACATACAGCCACAAAACGAACTCAGGGAGCGTATTACCTCGTAGGAAAAATACAAGACATCCGTCTAAGAATAGGATATTGCGGGATAATCTATGAGTTTCTTGAATGACGAATATTACCAGTTTATGTCGAATGTAATACTCCTAATAAATCATGTAGCAACTCGTAATACAATGACTGAATACAGGAAATACACTGATCATGTACACTGATGCACAGGAATTGGGGACTATTTTGGTGTGTCTTGGTTAGTGTTATCGACGTTTAACTTTTTTATGATAAAAACAATTTACTTTTTATAATTACTATAAGTTATATATCTGTCAATTTCATACCACTACATTTACATTTTTTAATTTAATTATTTAAATCCAATTGATACAACTTTTACTACTTAAAGGATTTACTTGAAATTTATTGGGAATCTTTGTATATATGTTGAGGAGCATGGATTTGGAATGTTAAAATAGAGATGTTTTTTCGTCCTTACTATTTTTGACAGCGTTTTTATTTTCATTCCAAAGTCCGGGACTTAGCGGAGTCTTTACTAATAAAGAATATTTTGCTTTTCTTTTATTTCAGAACACTGAAAAGATGGGAATCATAGCAGGTCACACCTTTTTTACCCGACTTCGAAAAAGGAGGAGGTTCATATTCGGCAGTATATTTCTTTAATGCATGTTCGCCGATTTCTCCGTTAATTGAGAGCCGATTTTCAAAATTCTTTTTTTAATCGAAACTTCCGAGGTGGTCCCTTTGGACCCAAATCAGAGGGAAACGCTCAAATTTCAAAGGCACGTACAATGTTTTCACATATTTTCTATCTATAATAATCATTCAGATTGCTTTTTAAGCACAAAATATAGGATATATGACCTCGTAGAAATATTGTACCCTACTACTTTTATGGTGTAATAGTAAAAGCGTTTAGCTCCCAAACGGAGGTTGTTGATTCGATTCCCAGCGGGAACAATAACATTTCTTTAGTTTAGTTAGAATATTTGTCAAACCACTTAGATCTCCCGGGCTCCCAATGCCTGAAACATCTTTTATTTTCAATAATTGTTTCTTTATTCCTATTTTTCTCATAGTACTTTTACTTGGGCTATCCATTGTAATACTTTGTAAAATAGCAACGTAATTTATTTACTAAATATCTAACGCTAAAAAGAGAAAAGTAAAATATTTTTACAAATATAAATTGAGCCGACAAAGTAAAAAATAGTCAAAATTAGACTTTTAATACAAAAGAAAACGTTTTAAAATGAAATATGTACGTAATAATCCTTATAATAATCAAATAAAACTCAGTTTGAAGTCGGTGCCCAACCTTCAATCAATACAAAAATAAAAATATAATTTTATGCCATTATGTTTTCTTTTGTGTTAAAATTCTAATTTTGATTATTTTTTACTTTTTAGCCACTTCCTCTTTCGTAAAAATATTTTATTTATATTTTTAACTTGAATTTTTTTAATTTAATTTTTTGTATTCTTAAAACACCAATAAACATTTCGCAAAAAAAGATCGTAGTAGAAATCAGAAAAGCGCTTAAAATGTAGACCTCTGAACCATACAAAAAAAAACAAATAAAGGGAGAATAACAGAAACAATTAATATCGATAAGAGTAAATGTTGTAAATACAAAAGTAAAACTAAATGGGAGATCTGTTGTAATGTTTTGTGATTAGATCATACCTGTCTGCTTTGATAACAATATGATACTTCGGAGCCAGCAAGCGCGGTTTATAAATGCTACAAATGTATCTTATCGGTTGTCAACAACCGTCTTAGATTAGGACGACTTGCGCGCCAGGTCGCAACAATAAACGGAATTAATTCAGTTCAATTAACACAGGGATCAGTTGCGTCCTATTAAAATTTACGGTGCAATAGTTGCTTGACAGTGGTGGGTACGGAAACTAATCGTGATACAATTTAGACAGTGCTTCGACATTACGAGTAAGTGACAAAATCACTAACAAAGAGATCGGATAAGCACGAGGACAATAATAGTAGTTCTAAGTCGCTGAATTTCGTAATTCTTATTGTTTTTTAAAGTCATTCTGATAAATGCTTTGTATTGGTTGCTAGTGGTAATTCTTACATATCCTTGGTATTTATGTTTATGCTCGATTTATTATTTTAACCATAATAAATGAGTAATTACTTTTCTGATATAAAAACGCTATTTTATTATAATATTATAACAATTTATTTTGTGTTATCGCTTCTTAATACTTCTCGGAATTGTGATAGAGAAGACAAAATATGAAAACAGTGAGATTTTTTTTAGGTTTTGAATCATTAAATTTATTAATAGGAAGGTTTGATAGTTCAATAAGCACTTTGAACTAATTTTTAAGGTTTTTCTAAATTAAATCATTTTTTCTAAATAAAGAAATAGCAATTAATTGTGAATTATTTTTTTATTCTTTTTTTATTAAAATTATTGCTAATAGCTGGTCACTACCTTTTCAGATCTGAGAGTGCAAGGATACTGTCAGAAATATGCTTCGTATCTTGAGACTACTAGAGAATTAGTTAATTTTTGGTAAATAAATGATAATGCTAAACCGGTAATATTGCATTGGAGGGGGGGGGTCATATTTGAAGGTTATGTTAGAATGAGATGATTTTAATATAACTCTGAATTCAATCATGCAGAAAAGCCCACATAAATAAATTTCGATATAAAATCTAGCATCGTCAAGTCGCATTTCCAGTTTAATGGCCGTTTTTCCTTAATTTATTGTTATTTAAAAACATGGCAATGTTATTTTCCAAATGTACAAAGTATTTAATTTGACTAAGATGTTTTAATAAAAATATTGGCTCTAATTATATATATATATATATATATATATATATATATATATATATATATATATATATATATATATATATATATATATATATATATACATATATAATAAATATAAATAATTTCATACTAATAAACTGGCATGAAATCTGAACGCATATTGTTAAAAGCTAAGTATAAAATCACAGATTTATTGAGATTTATTTTTATAATTTGTTTCTCTTTCAATGTTATAACCTGAAGAAAACAATTTTAATTTTGACCTTATACTGAAAAATTAACTCTACATTATCAGTTATCAATCAACTTAATGCTACACCTAATATTTATGTAAAATAAAATTTCCTGTAAAAAATTGCCTGTTAGCTCATATTTAGTGCTGCGAAAGAATATATTTTGTATAGTGTCATTATAAACCGCAAAGCTTGATCATAAAGCATGAATCATAAATATCATCAATTATTGCTATTTCTTTAAAATTAATTCACATTCATAGCTTTTGCAAAAATTTTTTTTGGAATTATTTCTAATTAATTAATGATTTTAATAATTCAATGATTTATTTTTTCTGTATACTATTTGTAATATTTTTACCCGGTATTTGTAATATTTTCTCATCATATGTAGTACTTTCTGATATAAAATGATAAATTATTTTTTATCAGGGTTTGATCATAAACTATATTTACGCATTGACACTGATACATAGCATTTATATATAATACCATTCCGATTTATTGGCTTGGGTACAAACAGCTATTATATCTTGGATTACATTTCGATTATCATCTAGCAGTCAATAAGATCTATAAGTGGACTAGAGCCTGAAAAATACAGCTTAATAACTCTAATTGATAAAAACTTGGTTATATTAGTTAACAAATAACCAATTCCTCAAGGAGCTAAACACCTTTTGCGGCTTTCATTTTGATGGTAGGGTAAAATGTAAACATCATATTACTCTCAACTCTTTCACAAAGGAAAACAACATCATTCCTGATGAACAATTGGGCTTTCACCCATTGCTCGCCACTCATCCGTCCATCAGGCTACCCGTCTGGCAGCACACATCCATCACGCTCTTGACCAACGTAGAAAGCTTGGAGCAATCGTTCTGATCCTAATCAAAGTCTTCGACAAGGTCTGACACGACGGTTTGACCGAAAAGTGCGTGCGGCTAGTTCTAGCAGAAGACCTAACCGCTCTCATCAAGTCCTATCTATCGGACAGATCTTTCCAGGTCAAGATCGGGTAAACACTTTCCAGTCAAAAACAAATCGATGCTCGCATACCTCAACGTTCCCCGCTGGCCCCAGCCTTATTTAACGCATTTTACGCTGACGATACTTCTTTCTTAACGGCCACCAGTTTCGAAGTTACAATTCATGAACGTTTACAGAAGCAGCTCGATCATGCGGTCAAGTGGTTCAAATTCCAGAAGTTGCAAATCCACCCCATGAAAAACCAGGCCATCATTTTCCATACGAAGCATTCCGCACTGCGCGTCTCGCAACTTAAGATCGACAACGCAACAATTCCATGGCTGGATAACGTCGCGTACCTAGGTATCCACTTCGACCGACGGTTCGGTTGACATTCCCAAATCTAGAAAGGTTCGGGGATAGCGAACCTGCTATCTTCTCTGATCTGCCCTTCTAGCAGACTTCCCATCTCCATCAAATGTTTATTTTACAAGATGTAAATTCCGATTTCCGTACTCCTCTACGGATCTAATGTTTACTTCAAGTTTGTTACACCCAACCAGGTGAAACGGCTTCAAGTTTTCCAAAATAAGCTTCTCAGGAGAATGTTAATCGTTCCATGGTTTGTCAGAAATAATCAAATTCATAGGGAAACTGACACTCCAGAAATCAAGCACTTCATATCTCAATCATTCCTCCAACAACAACTCAGCTCAAGTTCTTCTGAAAACGCACTTGTTCACTAGCTGGTCGACATGCTGGGACTTGACCCCCATACGACAGTATTCTGTGTTAACTGAAGTTCGCGAATCAATAGAATTGCCGGGTCCTTGAGCCCGATAACGGCTGCCCGATCAGCGGGTGCCATATCCCCAAATATAATGCAATAGCAGTCGCGATCCACAGGGATTAACTGTGAGGTGGTTTCGTCTTAGTCTACTGGTAAGCCCAGAGGCAGTCCCACATAACCCGGTCCAACTTGTTACTCCAGGGCAAGTCTTCGCGACCAGGTATGCGTCATGCATTCCACCGCCTGGTCTTAGGTCAGAACAAAAAAAAACATCATGTTAGTCAAAAAGCAGAGCAGAAGAGATTCAAAATAAAACAACTGTACTGGTTAATCGAAAAGTACTCTCAACTCGACCTAAAATCAAAAAGATTGATTTTTCAGTCAATCATAAATCCAATTTAGACATATAGTGTGCAAATATGGGGTTGCATTGAAACATCGCACCAATCCAATTAGTAATCCAATTCTGCCAAAATAAAGTTCTTCCATTAATTACCAATGCTTATCTGTACGTAACCAACCAAAAACTGCACGATGACCTTGAATCAAACGGATTTACGAAGTTATCTGAGATTTTGCCTTAAAGCGTAAAATTAAGTTTATGTTGTTAGAACCAAACAACAGGAAACTTATATAATGTATAAGTGTTAATCTTAACTTTGGCTTAAGTAGTTTAGTTTTATTTTAATTTGGGAAATACATATTGACGTATTAGTCTCGTACTCGTCTTGCTTGTTTATTGATGCAAGTAGGTACAACAAAACAGTAGTAACAAATTAAGATTATACTAAGCATATTTAATGTAAGATGTAATTAATTCGATCGATAAAAAATATATCAATTTCATAAGGTCAATGTCATCCAATATCATCAAATCAAATTTAGCAAGTTATCCAGGTCAAATAATGTTTCAATATAAGATAGTGAAGGCGATTTTGTCACATCAGCATTAACCCGATATATCGAGTAACCATCAATCTTTTGGATTTATTAACATTACTAACATGAGAAAGAAAAGTTCATAAAAGAAACTTTCGGTATCTATAATCCTTAAATAAATAACATTTCTTGTCTGCTTCATTAATGTCTTATTAATTAAAGATTATACGTAAACATAAGTTCGTTGTCCATCTTTTCGGTGGTACAAGTCCAAATAATAAGACTCTCTTTCAATGTGGAGGAATTTGGGTTAATTTTAGACATTTTTAATGAATTTGAGTTGATCTGAATTTAAACTGGATGTACAATGATATAATTTTAATGTATTTATCAAATAATCAATCTATTATGCATCAAAGGGAAATTAAAATCTAGAAATTATTCGTTAAATAATGTTTAAGAAATGATCATAGTAATTAATAATTAATTATTATTTAGAACATCTATTTTTGATATGTAAAGAGTAGCATTAAGTTGATTGATAACTGACAATGTGATAATGAGTTAATCTTTCAGTATAAGGTCAAAATTAAAATTGTTTTCTTCATGTTATAACATTGAAAGAGAAACAAAATACAAAAATAAATCTCAATAAATCTATGATTTTATACTTAGCTTTTAACAATATGCGTTCAGATTTCATGCCAGTTTATTAGTTTACAACTTTTAGTGGTTAAAGACTAAATCGCTTAATCATTGTTTAAAATTAAATGGTTATATCGTACTTAAACCAACGTTTAAACATAATTGCGTGCTTACAATATATATGGCCCACAAATTAATTTTTAAATTTTACATCAAATGGTGTTACTGTGTATTAAATCATATAGGATACATTTATTAATAAACTCATTTTGAAACCTCATTAACAGGCTTCACTTTTCAGTATCTGTAATTTCGTCAAGTATGAATAAATAATTTTTCAGTATGTTGCATTTGCACCAACAAATCGTATTTGCAGAAAGTTAAGCAATATGCTCCATCGTTCTCACTATGTGAATACTGGCTTCGACGGTTTAAAAGTGATGATTTTGATGCCGAAGTCAAAGAGCATTCTGAAAAGTAAAAGTTTTGGAGACGAGGATTTGGAGGCATTACTCGATGAAATTGCAGAGAGCAGAGCGCTGCGCAAAAAACGGCCGGTATATGAGTGAAGACACAACAATGTTCATGTTGTGTCTTTGCTCGACTACATGTTGCCAAACCGGTGAAAATATATTTGAAAACATTAAATGGCAAGTGCTACCGCACCTGCCTTATTCTCCAGACCTTACCCTTTCTGATTATTACTTGTTCTGATTTATGAGGCGTGACCTGTCGTGGATAGCCTCAAAATATACATCGTTCTTTAGAGATGACTGACAGACTGATAAAACAACTTCTATACAATTGACAATTAGTAAATGAAATAAAAATGGAGCAAAATACATTGTGCCGATTCTTAACAACAAAGATTCAAATTAAAAAAATCTTTTAAAACTAATTTATAGTCTTAATCCGTAGTTTTTGGTGATATACCCTTAAATCCAAATAATAGCTTGATAAGTATTAGAAATCAATTATTATTGAATACTCGTAATGTACTCAATTTAAAGATGATAGTGCGAATGCCGACGCCCAAAATAGATAGATCTTAGTTAGACCCGAGACTTATTCAGTAATGTTGATATAGCAAAATAAATTTTAGTTGATGAAATTCGCGTATGTATGTGTTTAACTGCGTCATTAGAATTAAAATTAAATTATATCCTAAAATTAAAAACAATATATTTTAGGTTAAAATGTTAGGAACCTTTGCTGGGGTGACGCCGTTCATCAAGAAATTAGCTGCACAATCTTACTCCATCGACAATTGGGTCTTTAGGCTACACTATAGGGCAAGCTTCCTTATCTTATTGGCCTGCACCATTTTAGTATGCTCGAGACAATATATTGGTGAACATATCCATTGTATCGCTGATGGCGGTGTGCCTGAAAATGTCATGAACACATTCTGCTTCTTTACCTCGACGTTCACTTTGGTAATGACAGCAGGCCTCGGTATTTATTTCATTGATTAGAATGAGTAATTGTTTTAGATAAAAGATTATGATGCCAAGATGTTAGACCTCGGTAATCTGCCACATCCCGGCGTTGGTTCATATGGAATCAACTCAAAAGACGAAGTGAAGAGACATTCGTACTATCAGTGGGTGCCGTTTGTGTTATTTGGCCAAGCCCTTATGTTTTATGTCACACATATGTTCTGGAAAAAAATGGAAGGTAATTATAAGTTAATAGTTTAAAAATTAATATAAATATTTTTCTATACATTTTAATTTTATTATAAAGGTTCGTTATTTATTTGACGGATTTTTAATAAATAATGTACATTTCGCTATGCATGAAGACGCCATTTTAATGTTTGACCGTATATAAATGCTTCTGAGAGACATTGGATGATGTTGGAAACGCTAAATATACTACGTTAATGTAATATACCATTTTGAGTCGATAAATAAAGATAACGGCTATTATTTAAATATCGATAGACAAACAGTCGATAGTCGAACTACTCGGTAGTCAAAAAAGTAATCGACTGAATAGTAATTACTCTTTCAGTCAAATGCACTCATCGGCTGTTTTCGAAATGTGATAATAGGCGGAGGTACTAATTTCTGCTTTGGGGATGAGAAGAACATATATAATTGCTCTGATCTGTGCCATAAAGATCAGTTTATTTTAAATCATATCAAATACTCTCTCATATCTTTAATCGTATTTTCTATATTTCGAGAGTAGCAATAACATAATATAATAGGTTGTTCCTATTATATTATGAATTTGAATATGTGCTTTGAAAAACGAAGGTTTTTTATATTTCAACCGCATTTGTACGTCTTACTTCTCGTACTTATTTTGGGAAAGAAAAGGAAAGAGATAATTGCTGTAATCTGTTCCAAGTCCAAAAACCAGTTTTATTTTAAATGATGTAAAATTATGTTTATATTTTATATATTTGATTTGAATGTGAAGAGGAATGAAACAATGACCACCAAATATTTTTACCATATTTTCTCAATTAATCTTTATCAACTATTTAACTATCGCATTCTTTTTAAATAGAATAATAATTTTATTTATCGTTAATAAAGAATGTCTTAAAA
Source organism: Rhynchophorus ferrugineus (assembly GCF_030347505.1). NCBI lineage: Eukaryota > Metazoa > Arthropoda > Insecta > Coleoptera > Curculionidae > Rhynchophorus > Rhynchophorus ferrugineus. The sequence goes on along the minus strand of NW_027472581.1, from coordinate 51,000,213 downwards.
TTTTTACTTGTTGAAAGAAGAAAGAAGTTTTGACATTCAAACATTCAAAAAGCTTGAATAAACAACAAGGGACTTAGAGAAAAAGAGACCTTATAATTGCCAAGATAAGATAAATACTGCAAAAAGTATTTTACTATTTAATAATTAAAATTTTGTTTTTTTATTCTATTACATTAATAAATAATATTGAAAATTGAGAGCTTTTGGGTGGGCTGCTATATTAATGCACAATGTTTTGCAATCATATTACAAATAAAACATAATATCATACATTTACATATAAGCATAAATTCGGCACTCTTTTTCAAGGTTAAGGCTAGGACGGCAAAATCAGAACCTTAAAAACTAGTCAGTATAAAACTAGTATAGACTTTTCCAGTCGATTAGTCGCGAAAAACAGTCGAATAAACTATAGTTATAACTAAGGTCTGAAACTGGTCAAACAAAAGTTGTCGGTTGAAACAGTCGATAGTCAAAAAGTAGTTAATTACTTAATGCTCGATAGTCGTTTTCAGTCGAAAGTTCCCAACTCCCAACTCGAGTTTTATCCCACTCGTCGTATTCACATTAAGTGTTCTCTGTGGTGTGATTCGAAGCTATGTTACAGTTATACAGCATTTTTCATAAGGATATCTGATAAAGATCAGGCTCTTGAAGAACCTTAAAAAAGTTTTAATTTTTCCGACTTACATTTAATATGCTACGAGGGTAGTTTGAGAAGACGGTGACTTTTCGAATGATATATATATATATTTTTTTTTGGTAAGTAATTCCCTTTTGACCCATTGCATCTGGTCCAACATTTTTCCCATTTTTTATTCATTCTAAATAATAGGTTTTCTCGAGGTTCTCAATATAGGCGTTTGTTCTCATGATAATTACTTTATTCGACTCGAATATCTTACCATCCAGTTTTTCTTCAGGTTTGGAAACAAGAAATAGTTGCAGGAGGCTAAATCTGGAGAATATGCAGGTATGCACCCATGTATTGTCTTGACGGAAAAATACTTTTTTCTTCTCAAAATGCGGTCGTTTTTAATACGTCTTAGACCTCATTTAGGGGACCTGAACATTCTGCGTCCCTTGTGCTGGTACGACCACAACGAAATTCAGTAAACCACTTTTTAACTACTGAAATATATGCTACACAGCGTCCATGGTGTTTATCAAGAATATCCTTGATTTTACGGTAGTTTATTAATAGATAGCAGTTGAAGGGACCTGATTTATTAACCTTCCCTCATATCACAACTTGCCGGCTTGTTATCTAACATATATTGTTTCAAAAAATTTAATTTAATTTTGCATAATAAAATTTTGTCTTTATTAAAAACTTTTACTTCAAAACTTATATTAATTATATGCATTAATTATACGGCTCGGTAATTTTGATGTTGCAATTAAGAGATTAAAATGGCCACTACTACCAAGAACGTCGCAGGTTCAAATCTTGTTCTGGAAATTAATATATGTAATTGTTTATATATAAAAAATGTGATACAAAACAATTATCTTAATCATGCCAGTAAGTCATTCCTCATTTGGTATTTGATATATTTTTATACGATATTATGTTTTACACCGTTGCCGAACGCTTTAAGAACGATTAATAAACTGTTGTTACAGGTGGCCGAATTAAATATTTGGTAGATGGATTACAATTGGCAGCTTTCTCTCTCTCCGATAAATGTGTAAAAGTTCAGGATAAGACCATACCGTCAACCGAAGAGAAGTGAGTCAAATAATATAGCCTATATATTATATTACTTTTAATATACTTTACAGAAAAGACAAAATCAAAGTAATCAAGAATGTTTTCCTTAAACGTCTTTATATCAGCGGGCAGTGGTCTATGGGTCTCATAATTTGCGAGATTCTTAACTTTTTCAATGTTATTTTACAAATTTACATCACTAACAAGTTCCTGAACGGTCAGTTTATGAATCTAGGAGTTGATGTCGTAAAAGAAGGTTTAGAATCCAGCGTGGATCCTTTGGACGAAGTTTTTCCAAAGGTCAGTATAGATGGTATATATAAAACTAATAATTTTAAAACTAATAAATATTCGCTATAAGTAAAAAATCTACATTATTTTTATAGATACTTTGTTACGCCATCAAAAATTATTGATTCGTTAATTATTCTTTATTTCTTCGATATCTTCTCGAGTTAAACTGTTCTGAAAAATCGTACAGTTATTATTTTTCATCTTTAAACTGATATGAATTGATATATGTGACAATCGGTATGACATTAGGTTCTTGCATCTATTTTGATAATTTTTTCTCTTAAAAAACAGTTATTATGAGAAATTGCTATAATATATAACAATCATAATATTTGACATATTTTTTTATAATATTTCCCCATATTATTGACAATCGATTTGGATACCGTGTCGAAAGAACAATCTTGGCTTGAGAGCGATCCAACCATTGATTTACTTTTACACTTATTCAGCAATTTGCCATACTAAATTGTTTAACACTGGTGGGGAAACTTTATTTAAACTGCTTCATATGCTGTTCACGCAAATTTGGCAATTGGGGAGAGCACCGTCACCTGAAAAAAGCCAACAGTAAGTAGTACAAAAACTACCGTGGTATAAGTTTTCTATCAATTATTGGGAAGGAATTTACGAAGATTATAAATATAAGGCTTCAAAGATTTCGGGAGGAAACAATCCGAGAGGACCATGCGGGATCAGGTTGTGTAGATAAGATTTTCGGGCCACGCTAGCTGATGGAGGAACGCATTAGTTACGGAAAGAGTGCGATTGTCGTTTTTATTGATTATAGGTCTGCTTTCTGCACTGGCACATACTTGGAGCTGCTTTGAAAGCTGAACTTTGACTAAAATTATTCAACTTCTTCAGGCATTTTACGATGGTTTGGACAAATATGTGTGAGTGCAAAATATCTTATCAAGACCGTTTGAGTTCACTGTTTTTCTAAATAGCGAATAATACAAGCAATAATGCGAATTGTTTTTAAAAGCAGACATGGTGTTCAATACGATACTAAAAACTTCTTGACCGATCTCATGTACGCTAATGATAGCGCTATACAAGCTGATACAGACGTTGATGCTTCTAACATTCTTCGGAATATAGCTTGCGCTGCAGATACCTATGGTTTGAGATTTAATGCAGAAAATACCATATTGGTTGATAAGTAGACACTCCCAACAGGCACCGGTTATAGATTGATGCATGGATATTAATGTTTGTGCTTCTCTTGGATGTTTTACTTTTAGCACCGGTATATTTGCTGGGCTGCTTTTTGTACGTTAATCGCAAACAATATCTTTTATCTTCGTTATCATTGCCTCGTTTTTTTGAAGTTCTTGCGTTGCCTTATTACCCGGTTTGCCACATAATCTCCGCAATTTACAAAGTGACGTGCCCAAGAGTTTCTGGTTAGAAAACATCCTATATACATAATACACATGACTTTCTTGTTGCAAAAAGATTGCGTGTGCCTGACACTTTTTACATTGTATACCCAAAGAGATGTTTTTTGCGCAATGGGTGATTTTTTTTAACTTGTTGTTGATTCTTCGTTCTATAATTTTTACTGGGTACGCTGGAGGATACCTTTGATCATGACATGATGGGTCAATTTTGTTCGTCTTTATGAGCATAATATTCAATATTATGATTAAGCATAACACTCAATATATACTATGATCTTCAATATATCAATTTTGAGTAGAGTTACTTTACATGAAACTTTTTTATCTTCTAATATTCTGTGGATTATTCGTAGTGCTAGTGATATTTTAGATTATTTGTTTTATTATTTTATTGATTTGAAGTTGACCGTTGAACCTGGGAAGACATTTGAGAGGAGGGTTTTTTCTACTCTCCCTATTTCATTGTTTAATTCCTCTTCACCCGTGTAATACGGTATTTCGTGTCTTTTTACTTTTTGCTTATTTTGTTCCGCTGACTTTTACTAACAACAATGATCAACTACAGCATATTCTATAAATTAATCTCATTTTTTGTTTTCAATTGGCTTTCGCGTATTAAAATTGGATATATAGTCTATCCAAGGAGTTCAATACATACGACATCTCGTCATAAATTATAAAAAACGTGGCAATGTTGCCGCATTAACTCTGAATTTTAGGTTATTTTGTTTTTGACGTATAACAAAATTCTAGTATAAATAAAATAATGAAACAAAAATTTTATTAAATATAATTTATTTTATATAATGCATATATTATCAAATAATTTAAACAATAGTTAATTATACAGCCACAATAGGTTATAACCTATAATATTATTAAAATATTTTAATTGAGCACATTTAATCACCACCTATGAGGTGGAGTTCTAGGCGTGTTTTTATATAGTGGTATCCCATGGAGGCCTAACCCACCTAATTAACAATTGCATATCTGAGCAACGTATTTTGCTTTCTTTAGAGAGCATATTTACCTTTTTATGTTTAGTTATTGTTTCCTTCGTTGGTGTATTTACTTGTCAAGTTATTTTTGATATCACTATATTTTTTTTCTGTCACTACCTGTGTATACCATTCTTGATAAATTATTATATTCAATGATATTATTAGAACTTAATGATGAATTCTCCCTACTGCATTTACAATATCTACAAAACAGATTTTATTCATCCTCTCCTAGTATATTCCAACCTAATGAGCATACATCTGAACAATTATACACATATCTAAGCACACAAATTATAGACTCTACAATACAACTTCCTATTGTATATTAATTATATACTCACATTTAGTTGTTTCCACACTCATCACTTGGAAATTTTCAGCATTGAGTCATAATCCCACATTCAGAAAGTTAAATTCAAGTTATTAATTAATGTATTTCCCATTCGATATAACATTTGTTTTCAATTTCATCTTTTGTCAATTTCTTTTTCAATGTGTCTCATCGAGTTCATTAAAACCGAAGATGTGATTAACCATTCCTGTTTCCAGTATAAGTACAATATATGTTACGACTAATAAGACTGACCCAATAAAATGATATTCAAGCGTTCACATTTTTCCATCAACTTTTGTTGTCTTAAAACTATTATTATTATCATCTTGCCATGAGTGACTCAATGTCCCATTCTAAAATATCCATGTCTCATCTAAATATACAAATTCAAATAAAAAGTCGTCATTGATTTTATTATATGCTTTTAAAAATTGTATTATTTCAAAAGCATTGTCTGAAAGTTTCATTAGACCTCTTCGTGGGCTATTTTTATACTATTTAAATCCTATATTAGTGTACGGATGTTCTACATGCCTCAAAGACAGTTTCACATTTTTCACAGTTTCCCCTGAAATAATTGTACTAAATTATGTTATTATTGAATAAACTACTCACTGTTTTTATACATTTCATATATTCGATGTCTGATAAAGCTAACAACTTGTTCAACAAAGCTCATCTTGATTCAATATTTCTAAATTTATCACTGGCCACGAATATGTATAATTTGTATTCCCGTAGCGAAATTATCACTGTATAGTAATAGTATGGTAAAATATATAATTAATTAATAATCACACACCACAAAATGAAATATAACTAAGGTTGTATTAAAACTATTTTAGTAAATTATGAACTGATGAAAACGTTCTGCTAAGTGCTGTTTGTTATAATTCAATATGGATACTACATTTCTTTTAATTACTTAAAAAAATAATTTTTAAAGGATAATATAATTCTATTAAAAATCATACATTACTTTTATTTACATCAAGTTTACACTATTTAAATTTTAGTCTTTAAAATATGCAACCTTGAAAATAGTCTTCTAGTAAGTCATTTTACTTTTTTACTTCCAAAAGAGCACCAAAAATGACCTAAGAGGCCGATTGTGGGAAAAGTCGATGAAATTTTTTAAAATATCTGGGTGGCCTACAAATTTGCTTTCGGGACTGAATATATTAACTATAACACGATTATAAGATCTATATAAGATTAGTTTCCAAAAAAACTCGATACTTGGGTTTCACATGAATTAACGGGGACAATTTATGGACCAAATTTTCATTTGCGAATTGCTGTTGAATTGACCCGAAACGAAGTTAATTTTGAAACTAATGACTACTGCGTACAGATGTCACGGCGAGTGAAGAAATAAATTCAGTTTCGAAATACAGCAGGTGCTCGATAAAGCAAATACACATTAATGAAAATATTGCGTTAATTTAAACATAAAATGTGTAGCATAAGGTCAAATGAAATATATATGCTCAATAATGTGATCAGTTCTCGTCAAGATGACGTCCGATGGTTAGTTGCCGATTTAGTAAGGTTACCGGCGATCTATTTTGGAAATTCTGCAAACAACGATGAAGTGCCGATATACTAAATCATTTAGCATTTTTAATTAATTGAATAAAAATAGTCTTAATTGCAAATTATAATGCGAATCTGGTCTGGGTAAAAAGTCGAAAAAGTAACTAAACGTTATTTCTAGCTTACTAGGGAAAGCAAAAAATCTGAGTGCATTAAAAAAATTACCCTGTTAATTAGTATTGGGTGACAAACAGTGTATTTCTTTAGAACGGTAGAAATAGTTTAGTTTCTTAACTGAAAGTAATTATATTAGTCCAATTAATATACCAGAGAATAATAAAACTTGCCCTAATAAAAATATTTTATTGAAAGTTTTTACCTTCATCTGTCCTATTAACAAATCGTGAAAACATATCTGAGGATTAGAAACAGGTGACACTATGAGAAGCTCTTTTAAACTTCGATATGGCCTGGACTGTTTTTGTCAGTGAGTTGTTGGATGTTGTTAAGTCATTTAAAGTTATGGATACCAACATTGCTTATATTCCAGCTGCTAATATTTTTATGGAACAAAGAGAACCAATTATTAAATTTATATAAAAAAAATTAATTTCACTGTTGAAATATTTGTCTAGTTTGTTGTTATCAATATATGATTCTTTTAATAAAACGTTTATTATGTAAATCCATTTCCATAATGTGGACTACACCTGATATTAGCCCTGGATAGAGCTTGAGCCACCCCGTATATTCACGCCGAAATATAACATCTACTTAATAAATTACCTGGTGTTCCTGGTCGATCCTCTTGAACTTATGATGAGAAACTCACCAGGCCAACTACCATTAAACAATACTCCTTAGTAGACGCCCGTAGTAAAAAATGTTATATTAAAAAAAGTTCTTATGTTATATGACACATGACGCAAAGTTATAGAAAACTATATACACAATATTTTTAAAATTTTATTCATTATCTTTTATTTTAGATGACATAAATTTACTGAAAAGCCTATGAAAATTGCGGCATACACCTTATATTATAAAATAATGTGAGTAATAATTGTTTATTGATATTGGCGTTATTAATGTATGACGTTATTTTGTCTTTGTCGTAATTGGTTGTTACCGCATTTTTTTTACCAGATACTATGGCGTAGATATATTTATAATCTTTAACCATAAACTACATGTTAAGATATCAGTTAATATTTAATTTTTTCAGAGAAATTGATAAGATAATTACATTAAAATACATGCATCCCAAATTAAATTCGACTTTTGATACAAATAATTCTAGCTAGTTAATGGACTTGAGAATACAATTAGAAGTTTCGTTCTTCATTTAAGACATATTGATCAATTAATAGATAATTGATTAAAGGTAAACTTAATAACTAAATATATAATTATTTTGATCGAAAAAAGGCACAACGACATTCCATCTTACTGACCAGTTTTATACCATTAATTACTCCTCTGATTATAAAATTTTATTAATATAGCGCCTTGGAATTTTGATTTATTCCAAAAGTTTCATTTGCATTTGCATGAAAGAAATTTGGAACCATTTAATGTGTTAAAAATTCATGTTATTCCAATATAACCTGTAAACTAGGTTACAACGGTATTAGTGCAGCACATTTTATTACTGCATAAACATTGTTAAAATTATTAAATTTATTGAATAAATATTACTTTGTATACTAAATGTTAGTGTTATTGACATTAACAATTATTGGACTTATTTAGGTCCAGAAAAATGTCCTGAACTGTAGTAGGTAGTACAATTTTACGTGAACATTTAAGTATGCGTAAATGTTTTAACTAAAAAACGATAAAAAATTTATTGGAAGTTATTCAAGCGAAATAGAAAGTAAATCAGTATCTCATAAACGATGAAATATAGATCGGTTAATTCGAAGTTGAATTCTACTGAGCTACGTGAACAGCAGCTGGTCAAATAAACCAAAACTTTCTACAAAAAAGCATCGAAAAATTATAGGACTGTTATTATTATTGAAATATTAGGAGCAATTATATATTAGATGCTTCCATTTATTTTGACTAGCGATACCTATTGGGGAAAATTCCAAATATGAAAACAACGATTAAACACGATGGTATGATACTTTAGAACGAAATCAAACAGTGGTGTTTACATTATGTGACCGTTATTTATTGGTAATAGAAAAATAATAATGTAGAAATACAAATGTAGAAAATACAAAATAGATAAACGCTTGGGCAGTCGATGGTGGCATGTCTAAACCAAACGATGGTCGGTTACTGAATTATAGGAAATACCCTTCAATAACATCCCAGATGAATGTCTCGGGGTTGTCAGCTATTCGTTATCGGGTTCTAGTTGGCGCTGCTGGCACCCCGCCTGTGTTCAACATCTGGGATTATATTTCTGGATATTTTGTGGACTGTTATTCCACTATGTAAAATTCGACATGCCTCAAGGTCGCTACAATACTCCCCTGCCAGAATTTTACATTACAATTATTTTAAACAAATAAAAATGCAAAAATGTATGAAAAAAAATCAAATACAAAATACTGATATTCTAAACAAAATGTGCTCCATGAAAATGGTTTTGAAACATATGATAAATCAAAACGGTTGTTTTGATTTATCATATTGTTGTTGTAAACAGATACCGTTGCTTCATCGTCGCGTTGGCACTTGAATGTGGTCCATCGACGACGTTGAAAACAAGCTATATTTCGGACAGAAAACTAGTTTTCTAAAACCATATTGAACTATAGATGTCTACATACGCCAAATTACGCCAAATTAACAAATTGAACTAAGTTTTTGTAATGTTATCATTTTCTATGGAAACACTACTGCAGTCCGAAAAATCATTATAAGACGAAAAGAAATGAGAGTAAATTATGGTCCTCACATTTAGAAAGACGCATGAAATAAAACTTACTTCGAAAATGGAATAATTCTATGAATGAATTAAAATAAAAATGCATAGAGTAAACATTTGCGTATTTTTCAAAAACAATAAAAAGATTCATTGAAATTATTCGCATAATAATTTTTGTCAACAATCGATGATTCCATGGAGTAATTTAATATGTAATAAACCACATTAGGGATTCAATGTACATAAATTCGAGCATTTTCGAATGGAGTACTTCTTAGATCTATTTCATTATATTTTTAAACTATTACTCTATTTATATTTGAGTAGGCTCAGTAAGAGTTGGACTGTTTTAAATAAGTGTCATTCTCTCCCGTGTAGCTGCGGGAACAATTGTTCAAGTGAACATTATTAAAATAGAACTTTTAAACAATGCGTCTATTTTATTCAACTTATGTTTGACGTACGCGAGCAGAAAACGACGAAAACAAAAGAACGACTCGTCGCGACAATCTTTTGTTTTCTGTCCCGTCTCGTCTGTAGTATTTCTATGTTTAAATGAAGGTTGGCGTTTTTTAATATTGTCGTTATGTGATAGTAACTCTGCATCTTTATCATCATTTTTTTGAAAGGCAGGTCAAGTTCAAATGACCAATTCTGATTTTCAAACTAACAAATAAACTGTTATACTGTACCTCGTATCGTGATTGGCAGTTTTTCGATGGGCGAAATTGATTTGGTATATAATATATATATATATATATATATATATATTATATACCAAATCAATTAGATATGCTTAGTACAATCTTAATTTACAAATTATTGTGTTATTACTGTTTTCTTATTTCTTCTTTTCTATATTTCTTACACGTTGCTATGATTTAGTAACCTTATTTCATGCATTAAGTCTAATTCTTGGATAAATTGGTAAATCCGTTTGATTTTCAGGTTATCGTGTAGCTCATCGTTGGTCACGACTGATAAACATTGGTAATTAATCGTACTTTGTATTGGCAGCGAATGACGACTGAATGAAGATTTTAGCGCAACCCTATATTTGCACATTATTTATCAAAACTGGCTTCATGGTTGACTGATAAACAAATCTTTTTCATTTTGTATAAAGTTGAAAATATCTTCTACCTAACCAGTACATTGATTTTGAGTCTGTTTTTTGTCTAATATGATGTATTTGGTGAAAATCTGTAGTATCAATGTTGCTAAATTGAATGATTTTGAAATTGTTGAAAGTAGTGGAAGAAGCGAAGTATTATCATGACCATAAAGTGTTGCTATGCATATGATGGGATCGGTAATGTGTACTCTATTTCGAGCTTCCAAAACCAAATGAAACTGCAGATGTCATCGATGTCAATTGAACACATTAAACAATTTATTGTGTAAAAAATAACATACGTAAAGTGATGTCTGCATGACACGCTCGACCACATGTTGTAAACGTTGTGAAGAATATACATATATAACATATATAACATTATAACTCGATGTGATATTCTGGTGAACCTAGCTCACGCATCAGATATAGCACCTGCTTGGCGAGCACATGGATTCAAAATGATTAGGTATATCTACCAAATCAAAATCGTTCATTCGACACAGTTGTTGTTGTCAGAAAGATGAATGTATATCAAGAAGGATGAAAGTAATATCGCTATTCAAATTACAGATTTCACAGAAAAGTCATAAATCCATGCACTTTATTATATTATTTCCATATAAAATGTCATATGAAATACACAAAAGAATTTTCTTCGCAAATCCATTTGATTTCCAGGTCATCATGCAGTTCTTCGTTGGTTACGTAGCGATAGGCATTAGTAATCAATCGAAGAACCTTGTTTTGACAGCGTTGTATGACTAGTTGATTTGAATTTTTAATGCAACCCCATATTTGCACCCCATAGGTCCAACTTGGCTTTATAATTGTATTATAGATCAACCTCTTTGATTTTAGATCAAGTTGGGAGTATCTTCCGACTAACCAGTATAGTTGTTTTATTTTGGCTCTAATGTGTTTTGCTTTTTGTCTAACGTGATGCTTCCAATTTAATCTACCATCAAGATGGATTCCAAGATATTATGCTGATTCTGCTTGAGGAATCGGGCATCCATTGAGTGATATAATTAAGTTTTTATTATTTCTCCTTAATGAAAAATTAACGTGGACAGATTTGGAGCTGTTAAGTTGAATTTTCCAATCTTTTGTCCATCTGTAGATTTTGTTGACTGCCTTTTGCACTTTTTCTATTGCCCTAGGCAGAGATATATCTTTTGCCATAATAACTGTGTCATCAGCAAAGGTTCCAAGAAGTGTTTCTTTTGTTGTTGGATTACTATGACTATGACAACAATTTCATTATAATATGTGAAAAGTGATGACGTTAAAATAAGCCGCAGAAGCTGTGTATCTAAAGCTGTGGTATATTTTATTCATCATTGCGTCATTCTTATTAGGCGTAACCAAAACTGAAATCTACAAATATTAAAAGGAAATCGAAAAATACCACAATATAATAACAAATCTAATTACTATTTACCATATGAATGATATTTAATTTTGTATTATTTTATTAGTCATCACTCTTTAAATTCATACATGTTTAATTATTTATACAAATATCAATATTATGATAATCATCAAATATTTTCTTAGGTTACCAAATGTACTTTCCACAAATATGGCCCTTCTGGATCAATTCAGTGGCATGACGCTATGTGTGTCATGGCTCTAAACGTAGTTAATGACAAAATATATACGTTTCTCTGGTTCTGGTATGTGCTCCTGTTTATCTGCACTTCTGGTGGCTTAATATGGAGGTAAAACCAATCTCCCTGCGTTACTACTTTACTGTCTTTGACAATAACCTTTTTATTTCAGATTCATAACCATAATGTTACATTCTAAGAGTCTTATTTTCAACAAAATGGCGTATGCCTCCCCTCTCAACAATAAAGTCGATCCATGGGAAATTATTACAGTATCCAAATATTGCAGCTACACTGACTGGTTGTTCCTTAGGTACTTGTGTAAAAATTTAGATAGGTCCGTGTTCAACGACATTTTGATTAGTCTGGCTAAAGATCTGGACGAGATAAATGATATGGATGAACTCAATGACAAATCAGAATCTCTTCTACAAGACAGAAAATTTGCGGTTGAAAATGAGTACAAGTTAAGCTAAATGTGATAATAATCTAGGATATTTTAAATTGTATTGTTTATATGGAATTATATTAAAATATTATTGTTTAATATTAGTTTTTTATTTAATATAAAATTATATTTTATATAAAATTATGTTAAAAATTCTGTCTGTTTTATGGTTTACAGAATATATTTAATTTAAAATATAACTTTGTATTATTTATCCACCCTGCAATTTAAAATATAATTATGGGCAAACGAATATTTCAGTTTGTATTTTTTATATTAATAAGCTTTTTCATGCTTTTTTAGAGCTAATTTATTCAAATAAATTTCTAAACCTTTCCAAATTTCTATATACCGTTTGGATTAATTTGCTACTTTTTTGATAGAACCATTATTCAATCACTGTTCAAGTTATAATCATTTATCATTTCACAATCAGTTACTGTAAAGGGAGTTTTGCACAAGCTCGAACGGATGGCAGTTAGAGGAATAGGCCAATACTATACGGTAGAAGGTAATGTCTTCCTTGTCTATAAATTTTGACCCTTTTTTTAAGTCGCCTGTACAGTCATCCCAGTTGCTGATATTAGAATGTTGAATTAATGGTTTGGCCCGGTTCGAACCGCTTATGAAAAATAATTCCTTTCAATTTCGGTAAAAGTTCGGTCCCGACCTTCATAGAGTCAAGCCGTGTTTTTTCCTTCCCGAAAACGAGTCCCTGTAAATATCAAATAAAAATCCATCTGTATTTTTTACGGTCGACTTCACTTAAAGGTTTCAAAAAACTCCCAGATACGGGGCACGGTGAAGTGGCCATCCCAAAGTGAAGTAAATACGTGCTTTAAAAAAGAAGATGTCCCGCGTTTTCCAAAAAGGTTATTTAAAAAAATATTTAATTATAACAAAACAACATAATGGATTAAAATATATTACTGAAAGAAAATGAAGAATTAAGAACGAATAACGAGCATCTGAACCAACAATTGTTGCAATTAACTCAGGATATGGCCGCTATGATAAACAAATAACTACGAAACCGCAGGAAGCTGCGGCCAACGAGCCAACTATCGCCGACATGATGAAATTGCTCAAATAATTCCAGACTGAAATGAGACAGAAATTTAGTCAGTTAGCAGACAGGGTGGAAAAATTTGAGAAATCAGGATTGCAGAAATCTACCCAAAACAAGCTAAAGAAAAACAAAAAAGAGTAATTCGTTTTTAATAATAATTATAAAACGGATCGCAAATGGACTAAATCAAAGAGTCCGGGAACTAGAATTATTCTTGAAAACAAATAACATAGATATAGCTCCCTTATCGGAAATACATTTTTCTAAAAAAAACTACATTAAAATACGGGGTTATGATGCTTACTGGACACTATACCTCAGCGAACGGGCTCGAGGCGGAACTGCTTTCATAATTAAACAAAATATACAACATTTCGAACATGAAGAGATTAAAAATGAAGAAATACAAGCTACGATAATTAGTATCGAAAAAAACGGGGCTGAAATAAATATTGGCGCTATATATTGTCCACCAAGGCATAAAATGACGCAACAACAATATAAAGATATCTTTGCAAAATTAGGCCCAAGGTTTATTATTGGTGGAGATTTTAATGTTAAACATACAGCTTGGGGTTCACGAATAATAACACCTGGAAAAGGAAACGAATTACTCAAAGCCATTAACCTTACAAATTGTAATTATCATTCAGTGATCGAACCCAGTTACTGGCCCAAATATAGTAAAGTCCCAGACCTGCTGGATTTCTACATTTCAAAAGGCATCTCATTAAATCAAATTGGTACAGAAAGCTTGTGCGATCTAACATCTGATCACACTTTAGTATTGTTAACACTGGGCGCGACAATCCTAAGAAAAGCAAAAAAGCCTAATCTTCCCAACAAATATACTAATTGGGACAAATTCAGATTAATAATGCAGGAACAAATCACTTTAAAAGTAACACTTAAAAGTATAGATGATCTTGAGCAACAAACCAAAAATAAAATTGAACAAATTCGGGCAGCTGCAAAAGATGCTATCCCAATAGCAAGAGAGAAATCAGAATATGAAGTAATTTACCCCCTCAAAATTAGAGAAATGATAAAGAAACGGCGAAAAGCTAGAAGAGTATAGCACAGAACCAGAAATGCTGCAGACAAAACTACTTTTAATAGAATTAGTAATCAGACAAATCAAAAGATTAAAGAATCTAAACAGAATTGCTTTCAAAAATATGTAAGTGAATTAAGCCCAGAAGCAGACAAAAGTTATTCGCTATGGAAAGCAACTCGAAGATTTAAAATACCAATTATTCGAGTACCGCCAATTAAAAATGATCGAAATGAATGGGTTCGACACAACGATGAAAAAATTGAATTGTTTGTACAATACTTAGCTAACATATTTCAACCTAATGATATAGAATCTACCATGAATACATCTCTTGTTTATTAACCTGATGTAAATATAAATCTAATTTCTCCACTGGAAGTTGCCACTGAAATTTATAACCATAATTCTAAAAAGGCCCCTGGTATAGATGACATTTCACCTAGATTATTGAAAGAACTGCCACGAAAAGCCATCATCATGTTAACATATATATTTAATGCCTGTTTAAATCGGAAACATGTTCCGGAATGCTTTAAGGTGGCACAAATAATTATGCTCAAAAAACTTGACAAACCTGCCGAACAAGTCGAATCTTACAGGCCTATTTCGCTGCTACCTGCAATATCAAAACTATTTGAGAAACTAATATTTAAACGTATTAAAAATTTTGTAATAATACCAGATTTCAGATTTCAGAGTTTAGTTTTAGAAATCACCATTGAATAATAGATCAAGTGCACAGAGCACAGAGTAACTATTGAGCGGCTATTGAAAAAGCGTTTGTTACGTTTAGCGTAATTATTGTCAACTGCTGGAGTCATATCTTTTCGGAAGAATATTTATAGTATCGCACCAAATGGCGTTCTCGACATTTAAAACTATTTCGGCTGGAGTTCCACAAGGTAGCATATATATCTCCTATATCTGCTCTACACTGCTGAGGTTCCAACAAGAAAAAAAAACACTACTTGGAACATATGTTGACGACACAATTATTATAGCAAACGACATATATCTGCCTAGAGCAGTAGAAAAAGTACAAGTGGCAGTCAACAAAGTCTACAAATGGACGAAATATTGGAAAATTAAAATTAATAGCTCCAAATCTGTCCACGTTAATTTTTCATTGCGGCGAAATAATAAAAACTTAATTATATCACTCAATGGTTGCCCGATTCCTCAAGCAGAATGAGGTAAATACCTCGGAATCCATCTTAACGGTAGATTGAATTGGAAACATCATGTTAGACAAAAAGCAAACCACATAAGTACCAAAATAAAACAACTCTACTGGTTAGTCGGAAGATACTCCCAACTTGATCTAAAATCAAAGAGGTTGATTTATGAGACAATTATAAAGCCAATTTAAATCTATGGGATGCAAATATGGGATTGCACTAAAAATTTAAATCAACTAATCATACAACGCTGTCAAAACAAGGTTCTTCGATTGATTACCAATGCCTATCGCTACGTAACCAACAAAAAACTACACGATGACCTGGAAATCAAATGGATTTGCGAAGTTACTCAAGATTTTGCCTTGAAACACGAAATAAGATTACTAAATCAAAGTAACGTGGAAGCAATACAACTGCTGGACAGCGCGCAGGATGTCAGGAAATTGAAGCGAACCAAACCATACGAATTTATATAAAATGTATACCTTTAGTGTAAACTATAGCGATAAGTTATTGTAATTTTATAATTGAGGAATACATATTGATGTATTTTTTCGCACTCGTCTTGCTTGTGAGTTAATCCAAGTACAAATGAAAAGTAGTAATAAATTATTTTATAATTAAAATTGTACTAAGCGTATCTAATAAAGATGTTATAAAAAACAATTCGGTAAAAACTTTAACATCATATTCGTTGATATCAATGCGGGTTTGAAAACATTTGTGAAGCAAATAATTGTCGTACGTATTCGTATTTGCCTTTCATCGGTCGGAACAATTTGTTTAAAAACTATGCTATATGTTAATTAGTTTTTGAGTTATATCTATGTTAATTAATGTGGAACTCAAGTATCGAGCTTCTTGTAGTATTCAATCGTATGTAAATATTGTTAATTCCATAGCGATATTGCAATGTAAAATATGCCGTTCTATAAAATTTTCAATGAGTCTATCTTAATTATTATGATAAGTTATCTACTTAAAGCTATCTATCAAGTAGTATATCATATGACATCAATCAATGACAATCAATCAAATGTATCTACATCAAGTGACATTTATAATAAATAAAAAGAATTAATTTAGAAAAGTCTCTTAAAATCTTGTGCTCGTGTCTTAAAGATCAAAGGTATTTTTTTTGCAAATATGTCGCTTCTTATGAGTTTAGTGTCACTTAATAATGTTAATAACACTGTTAATGTGTCTTAACGGCTTTTGTTTCAAATATTTTTTTATACATTCAGCCGTTCTTGACATATAGAACGCTAAGCTATTTTATAATACCAAGTCAGTCGTTGGTTACTTCGTTAAGATGTCACAAAATTCTTCCTAAAGAAAACATTTCTAAATCCAATCGGTAATTCGGTTTTCAATTCCAAATTACAAATTCCATCGAAACGCAGGCACACATGATCCTCAACAAAATTTATACAAAATATTACCCCATTCTATCTCGAGGGTACGCTAGCATCGAAGCAACTTCAATAATAGTGCAAGTTACTGACAGTTACAAATTCTGTGGGACTAATTCTGTAAAATTAATCGATAGGACTTCTGCCAACCCATAGGCGAAGATTTCAAAGTCCACAATACCTCTTGGGGCAATTATTTCCCAAATTTACAAGAAACCCTTATTGTCAACCTCAACAACACCTTAAAATTCGTTCTCATTATTCTTACCCACTACCCGGATCAAGAAAATACCCCATTAATCATATATTAAACCTTTAAAAAGTAAATCGTCTAGTGAACCTGCCCGTTCTGCACGAATTGGATTCAGATCACCTCCGTTATTCCTGACTATTGAAATAAACAGAAAAACCCACTATAAATTGTATTAGGATATGTTACTAAAATCGGTTCCTCGGGAGGTGTCTGAATTGAATAAGCCACCCGACAACCTCAAAATCTGCTTCAGAAATAGCTCATTTAACTCACAAGTATCACAAATTACATCATCAGGCTGTAAACATTACTATATATCTGGAAATAGGCCTATATTGCTGTTATACTAGATAAATATCAGCATTCTCTAACTACCGTTCAATCAGTCTTCGAAATTGGAAAACATCATCCACCGATTTATTGTATATCAGACTATGGTACGTTCCGTTTTTCTATATGGTTCGCAAGTATGGTCTCGATTTTTCAGACCTACTAAAATTAGTTTTAGGTCGTTTAAAACAATATATTGAGGGCGATTTTGAATAATTATTGATCAAAAACAACCAAATATATCGAGAATTAATGATAGAAGTAAAGACAGCCATGGCGCACCAAAATTTGTGATTATGTTAAATAGTAATAAACATGAAATTTACAAAGTATGCTTTAATTAGTAATTAGATTAGTTAAGTAATTAGTAAGTAATTATGTCATTATTTTTCACTTTATTTTGACGCTATCGAATCGATATATCTACCACAAAATACCTATAAAATAATAATTTTTATTTGTATGTAAATTGTGGTAATCGAGATATGACAATAGTGGCCGGTAGTTTTAATCAGTATGCAACAATCTTAGATACAAAATCGAACTATTTCAAACGTAACCATACATATTTGGCAACCAACGACAATGCCGATCCTTTGTGATAGTGAAACTGTTGATGATAGTGACAGTGGAACTTCGCATGTAAAACAATACTTTTATTTTTACTATTTTCCTCGCAATAATTCCACATTTTCTGATCATATAAACCTTCCCTGGATTTTCACCAATATTTAAAAATCAAAATTAGCTAAGTCAGTCCAGCAGTTCTCGAGTTTTAGAGAGACTAATGAACTGAAATTAATTTTTGTATAATAATTTTTTTTTATAACATCTTTATTAGATACGCTTAGTACAATGTTAATTTACAATTAATTTATTACTACTTTTCCTATGTACTTGGATTAATTAACAAGCAAGAAGAGTGCGAGAAAATACATCACTATGTATACCTCAATTATAAAATTATAATTATTTATTAATTATTAACGTATAGCTATAGTTTACACTGTTACACTAATGTATATACTTTATATAAGTTCGTACGGTTTTGTTCGTTTCAATCTCCTGACATCCTCCGCGCTGTCCTGTATAATAAATGATAAAAGTTACTTTTAAAAATAATGCTAATAAAAATAATATTATTTAAAATAACACATTTTTATTACTTAGACTGGGGATATTTTAAAATAAGAAAAGCTCAAACATTAGAAACCCTCAGACAATGACCGCTTGGCCAACATATGTTTGCTCAGTCGATAAATGGTCACCGAGAGACCTCTAGTCGCATTCCTTCGTTTTCACCTTGATGCCGACCTGTTGCTAGGAGCTTCTGTGCAACGCTACGCTGCCTGATGCAGATGCTGTCGAGAGTTTAACGTCTGTGCGTTTCGTACCGTCATAGGCTTTTTGCCAGCGGTCTTCTTCGGAAGAAGGATGATTTTGGTTCTTAGGCATGTCTACCGCTTAATTTTGACTTACCGTTTGCATGATTAATTCCGACTGATTTATATTTCTATATTATAGAATTCTATATTATATTTCTATATTATTCACCTGAACATTTTGGCCTTAAAATTTTGGACATATTTTTAATAGCAGTATTTTTAATATATTATTAATTAATTTGTTATTTCTGCGTAATTTTTAGTGATTTTCACTCAACATTTTTTAATACTTCTTATAGTAATGACAATAATTGGACTAAAAACAATGAACATTAGACTGAGAATATTTCATTTTAAACATTACCATGAAGGTAGTTAAATCAGCAATAAATAGAGAAATAAGTATTTAAAAGCTCTTGGATATTATTTAATAACTAGAAAGATTCCACAAGAACTACCAGAAAAGAGTATATAATTAATAACATTTATGTTTGAGGCAATGTTTCGAATTAATTACTTCCCAGCATTTGAAAATTAGATAAAATCGTTGTGATTTTGAACTTGGAAAAGATCAGGAACTGTAATTTGAAAAAACATTTGAGAAATAATATATTATATATTAAGAAGCCTAATGGAAATATTATTTGAGAATATAAATTCGAGTTTCCTAATAAGTATGTAAATCAAATAAATACGGACGCAAATGCAATGCAAAGGTATTGCTCGGAATATTTATTCTTGGATATATCTCAGGCTTTTGATAAATCATGACATATAGGCTCATGGGTTAAACTAAAAATTCTTTCCCCTTATCCGCACTTTTATGTCTAGGTTAGACCTTTGTCAAATTTGGAAGAAGAATATAATACTTGCTAAATGAAAATAAGTTGAACTTAAAACTAAACCAAATGCGTTGTCTTGTCAAACGCAAATTGAAGATATTCTTGGTTAACTAAATAGGGTTATACAAATCAATACTTAGGTCTGTTTGATCTTAAGAAATCCAACTAAGGGTACTGCTAGCAAGTCTAATATAGTCATGGGGTCCATAGTTCAAAGGTCCAGAATGCCGTTGATTTACCTCTTGTAGCATTTATTTTCTTCTCTGTCCTGCGCAATAGCAATTTGTTTCAGAACAATAACTATTTTAAACTAAACTTTAAACTATTTGTTTATTTTATTTAATGACAGAGGCTCATTCTATGGGAGCAGCTCCCCCATCCTTCTGCATGAGTCTGTTGCTGAAACTGGACTTGTATGTCGCAACTCTTGAGTCTCCTGTTCCAATCAGCGCCAATGTAAGCTTGTTAGTATGTTGCGTAAGTCTCTTGACAATTTGTGCCATATTGACTTATTTTCTGCTTTACTCTTCGCCCATCCTGATCCAGATGCCTATACCAGTTGCTCATGCTTTTTTATTTAGGTGGCATTGAAGTTGAAATGAAGCAGTTTTTCGATCAGTATGCGCTGAGTGGACGGCAGTAGGTAATATGTATATGTAAGTGTCTTTTTTAGTTTGTATGCCAGTCCTTTATGCCACACTTTGTCAAAGGTTTGACTTATGTCCAAAAAAGCAGCAGAGCAGTACAGTCCATTGAAGGCATTTAACGATAACATCTACAGTGCTATGTACTTATTTGATTGTTCCATGATACTCTCGGAATCCAAATTGGTGACTGCTCTCTTGTGTGGTAGATGGTTCAAAAGTAATGTACTTGGCAATCCGTTAAATGTTACTGATAGCAATGATGATGTCCGATTAATGGACATAAAAATATTATATTTTATATATATATATTTGATATTTGACATGATATTTTATACATCTGTATACCCTTACTGAAATGATCTTCTACATGTGATCTACAATATATGGTCTAAGTCTATCCAAAGAAGCAGTGAACTCGCGTCATGAAGATGTATTGCCTATTGCAGCTTGTAAATTCGTTTAATACCAGATAATATTTTCCTTCTAATTTTATATTAGTAAAAAAGAGATACAATACTGTTTGATACGTTCGAAAATGTAACTTAACCAACCTGCAAAATAATAAGAGGTTACAAATCGGTAAACACTGCTTTGGCGCTTTGCTTGTTTTGATAAATTTCAGATCTCTGCTTAATAATTTTGATTATTCTGGTTGAAAATGCCGATGCCAAATAAATGTTAAGTCAAAAACAGATTACGTCTCTAATCAATGACTTCGACTAGGAACGAAGTGGGTGCCCGTTCTTAACAGTAAAATGCGTTAGAGAGGTAATTATTAATACCATTAAATGACTGCTGGAATTTTTATTGGAAATATTTTATTATTTTACAGCTGCACTGAATATTAGCGTGGGCACTATAAGTAAAATTTCTCAAATTAAAGAAAAACCATATGATTCACACTTACCGAAAATAAAGTATCTACATACCTTGATAATAGCTCTATTTAAGGTTAAATTTATGAAATGTATAAAAACGGTGAGTAGTTTTTTCAATGTAAATATAATTTAATATAATTATTTCAGAGAAAACTGTTAGTTTAGAAGGTAGGAAGAACCATAGAAAACTTAGGTATATACTAGGTACTCTTTGAGGGATATAAGTCATCATTTCGAACGCTGTTAAGAAACATAGGATTTAAATAATATAAAGGTAACCCACAAAGAGTGTCAATGTAACTTGCAGACCTTGATCCCAATAAGTGGTCGGCAAAGGGTGTAATTAAGAATTGACTTGCAAAACATAAATTAAGTTATGAAGATATCATGTTAAAAAGTGAAGTATTTCAAATTGTCACTTAAGTAAATATGTTCCCTAATGAAAATAAAATAAATTACATTGATGTACAAGTATTAAATAGGTAGATTAAGTCTCCAGGGGATACCATAAGTGGTTTAGAAAACAGTTCAATATAAATATAATAAAATAACTCTAACCTACAAACTATTGCGGATGTTTAATTAACTGTAGTTTAAGTCCTTCGATAATATATGCATTAGATGTACTATAATATTAAAATAAATTATATTATATAACATTCTTGCTTTATTATTTTATTTACACTAGAATGTTATTATATATCAAAGCTAAAATAAACTAAAATGAGTAAAAATCAACGTTAAATTTTATAATCACTGCACCGTTTTAATGTCATAAATTTATAGTTGACGTAAGTTGATTGCTACTTTTGATAGACTATAATAACTATTTTAAGCAATACTTATTGCCCATTGGGAAGATTATAAAACCATTAATGGTTATAGAAATATAAAATACACGATACAGTAACGATTTCAATTAAAATAATTTGTTATTAACAACTACTTAAAAAGAACATTTTATAAAGCTTTTAAATATTACAACGTTAATTTTGCTTATGTGTCAAAAGCAGTATGTTTAAATATATGCACTGGTATTTAATATAAATATCAAAATAAGAAAGCTAGAGATTACCCGTTGTTTAGTCTTTGATAATATTATTGTAATATAAGCTTAAAATAATCTTTTATTGAAGGACAATATGAAATATTCTACACATATGGGTTAGCAACCAATCTGGGATAACTATTTCTTTTGAAAACAAATAATAGAATTTTTTAAATTATATTGTGATATTTATTACTCACTAGAAATAAAATTATCAGCCTGTTTTTTAAAATAAATAATCAAAGTGGTTTAAAACAACTTCCTGGATATGCTTATTTATGAAGTTGTAATTTAACATATTAGAAGCAGAGAAATTGACGATAAAAATGCCCAATAATAAAATAGAACAATTAATAATAACATATTTATTACCATGACTATAGTGATAGTCATAAAGTATAATCATATAATAGTAGCAAAAGTTATTTCTGAATCTAAATGAGCTTAATCATTTTATCAGAGGCACGTATTTGTTGAGTATTCAAAGTCGTTACTATTTATGGTCAATACCGTTATCGCAACTATAATGAAATGTTCTCAATATATATCGACAGACTAATTGTTTACAACTTGAACAATGCATATTTTCTCACGTATATCATGTCCTCATTCAGGTCAACAAATGTTCAGCGATAAACACAAACAGAAAGAATGCTTTCTGATTATTCTGAGACCAGGAAAAAACTAATTACGTACAATTTCTTTCTAGAGATAAGCACATACAGGTATTGGTTAAAATTAATATTGCTGGATATAA
Organism: Rhynchophorus ferrugineus; assembly: GCF_030347505.1. Lineage (NCBI taxonomy): Eukaryota > Metazoa > Arthropoda > Insecta > Coleoptera > Curculionidae > Rhynchophorus > Rhynchophorus ferrugineus. The sequence continues at coordinate 50,977,004 of NW_027472581.1, read as the reverse complement.
GTCAATTAGTTGGTTAGGTAATAAATGTTTGTATAATATTATTCAAGTGTAACTAAAAAATATTTCTTCCTTTTCTATACGGCATTTCAATAAGTATGAATCAATAAATAAGATGTGGAGGTAAAGATTTTATATTATTTTTTATAATGCCTGGATTTCGGGACTATCAACAGATAATCTTAGGTTCCCTTCATAGACCCAGCTTTATATATAGGTAATGAGGTTTCAGAGTAGTATACAAAAATCAGCTTTCTATTGATCTTTTTATTAACATAAATATTTTATTATTATTTGTTTTATTAAAACATTAAGAAGTTAAACTTCAACAAAACGCAAACAAACACCAAAACAACATACTTTTAAAATAAACTTCCGAAACAAAAAAATTAACGCATCCATAATCGAACATCTAGAGTAATTCCAAATAAGTTGGAGAAAAGGATAATAGTCAGGAACTAAGTTTACAGGAAACCCACACATATAGATGGATACTTTCAACCATGTCACACCATCACCCATTTCCAAAAATTACCCGCCCTAAATGCATTAAATTACAAAACTTACACATTCGAAGTATAGGTAATGAATTTAAAACTCTCACCAGTCTCATTTTTCAGAATCGATAAAGGAGGGATTTTTTTTAACTCTTTGTGATTCCACAATCTGTCCTATAGGCAATAAGTATTTCTTATGTCTATATATATTTACATGGCATGCAGAAAATCACTTCATTAAGCGATCTTCTGTATAAAATATTATATTAATTAATTAGTCTTATTCTAAAGCTTATTCTAAAGTTTATATATGTCCAGTAATCAGATCAGGTGGTGTTAAACGTTTTATTCTGCATATTTAGCTGATTAGCGAGTACATTGGGATGCACTGACACTCTTTCGAAATACTTCAAACAAACACGTTGAATGACACTCGTTATAGGTTCTAGAGGAATATCGCGTTGTATCACGCAACATATATGTTTATTTGAAATATAGTACGTAGCATCAACAATGGCACGCAACATTTTATTTTGGAACCGTTGAATGATGTATATAATAGATTTGCTAGCGGTACCCCATAGTTGGATTCCATATGACCAAATAGGCTTGAGTATAGACTCATGCAGCAACACCTTGTTATCTAATGATAACTTGGATTTGCGCCCGATGAGCCAATACATTTGGTATGATTTTAGTCGAAGTTGTTTTCGTTTATAGAATATGTGCTTCTTCCAGGTTAGGCGTCGATCTAAGTGCATACCAAGATATTTAACAAGCTTTGCTTGGGGGAGTTGATGATTATTGATATTCACTGGTGGACATGTTCTCCTATGCAGACTAAACGTTACATGGGTGGATTTTCTTTCATTGACTGTAGTGCGCCATGTCTTCAACCATAATTGTTTTTGATCCAGTTGGGTTTGTAGGTTTATTGATGCTGTGACTGGATCATGGGATGCCAAGATTGCTGTGTCGTCTGCGTATGTTGCCACAGTAGTTATTTTTGTGGTGGGCAGATCGGCTGTATACAGAAGATACAGTATTGGACCCAGTACAGAACCTTGCGGAACTCCTGAATATATGGGATTTAATTCGATATGTTCATCGCCTTGATTTACAATAAAATGTCTATCAGTGAGATACGATTTTAGTAACTGATAGTCCGGATGAGGGAGAAGTTTCTTTAGTTTAACCTGCAAGCCCGTATGCCATACTTTGTCAAAAGCCTGAGATATATCTAGAAAAGCAGCCGAACAATATCTTTTGGCATTTAGGTCAGTGTTTATTTTGTTTACAAGTCTGCGCACTTGTTCTATAGTCCCATGCTTATTGCGAAACCAAAACTGATGTCCTGGTATAATTTTTCTTTTTTCTATATTATAGTTTAGCTTCTTGATGTATAGTGTCTCGAAAACTTTCGAGATTATCGGTAATAAACTTATAGGCCGGTAGGAGGTCACATCTTCTGGTATTTTTCCTGGTTTAAGAATCATTAGTATTTTAGCTACTTTCCAGATGCTAGGGAAGTAATTAATTCGTAGTATAGCATTAAATATAAATCTTAATAGTTTTATACCCTTTTGTGATAGTTCTTTTAAAATTTTACCAGTAATTAAGTCATAACCAGGAGCTTTTTTAATATTAATTTGTCTCATTATTGTTTGTTTAACTTTTTTGACCGTTAATTTCTCGGGCGGTAAGTCCATTTGAAATGGCGAATCCAGAAAACTAGTAATTTTATTTTCGTCATCTTAATGTAGCTGAGACTTTAAGTGTTTTGAGAAAATGTCGGCCTTGTCTTTATTGCTTCTAGACCAATTATTTTCGCTTGTTTTAATAGGTGCTGCTGTGGTCTCTTAAGCTTTCTTCTTGCTTTCCACAACGAATAGTCTGTAGCCTCAGTTGGTGTCAAATTCTCTAGGTATTTTTGAATGCCTTGGTTTTGTACATTTTGAATTAGTTCTTTCAGCTATTTTATTGCCCTATTACATTTATCTCTTATTCTTATTATCCGCTTTGTTCATTTTGATACATTTCAGATCGCTACTTAACATTTGATATTATTCTAATTAAAATGCCAAAGTCAATAAATAATCAGCATTAGAAACAGATTACGTCTTTAATCAGATACTTTAAACAAGAACTCTTGTAAGTAAAAATCTTTATAGTTGTATTTACATTATTAATATTTCGGTTCTGGAGTTGTGGTTAGAAATATTTTTAATTCGTTGCAGCAGTAAATATTAGTATGGGTACTGTGACAAAAATGTCGCAATGAAGTATAATATAAAAAAGTAAGTAAAGAATAATATAACGTTAGATTGGCCAAAGGGAAATCGTCCATATTCGACTTAACATCAGATTGATGTTGACTCTATTCATAACCAATTCTATGAAATGTATGAAAAAAGTGAGTTCTTTTCGATATTGTGGTCTTGATCTAATACAATCATTTCAAAATAAACGTCTAATCCGGAAAGTATTCTCAGAAAACTGAGGAATACGTAGCTCTTTGAGAGAGAACTATTTCAAATTGTCACTCGGTAAACATAAATTAAACATTTGTTTTTTATGTAATTAACTTTTAAAAAAAATACTGTATATCAGGTGGCAGAATGTACTAGAAGCATTGTTAAAGCTGCACGCTATATTAGAATTGAGGATATCTACAAAGATCTAAGGGTACTAACGATCAAGAGAGGCAATTAAACGATTAAGGACCTTGAAGTCGTATAATTGCTCGACAACAGTAGACAGAAGGTTGAGAGCTTGAAGAGACAAAAACCCCTTCAACTAATATTGCTAAATTATGTTACTTAATTACCAAATGCTAATTAAATTTAAACCTCCTTAAGTCCAAATCTAGACTTAAGAACAATATTAAAGAAAACTTACTAGATAGTTGTAGTTAATAACTAGTTGTAATATGTGTACCATACGTTTTTAAATATTAAAAATACAGTTAATTAATATTAATATACTTATTATTTTTCTCATATACTAAATATATTTTAGTAACGTAAATATTCACATAAGCTAGTGTTACTCAAATAAACTTACTCAAAATTACGTTGCAAGTATAGGAAGCTAGTAGAAAACAAACAAATTATTACATAAAAACGATAGATAATAATTTGTTTTCAATAAAAATCTATTTTTAATACATGGTTTTAGATTTATTAGGCGTTTATTAGGTGTGAAATTGTAAAACAATCAACAAGGTTAAAATTAAGCGACAAATATTATCGATATTGCGGTTTATAAAGGTTATGATTAGCATTAATCAACATTTTAACTTAGATCAATATATTAACTATCAACGATTCAGTCAATATAAAATTAATTAGTGATTTTTTATGCTAGTAATTTAAAATACTCATGCATTCAGCTTAATTTGAACCCGTGATTACAATAATGGTAGGAGGACAGTCCGCCGCCTTGATAATATTATTTATTTTGTGGGTTACATAAAATACAATAATATGATTGCTATAGATATTTGATACAGTTTAATAAATAACAGCTTATAAAGAATCTTTTTTTAGAAGAACGTTTCGATTAAAGGGCTATTATACTGTTACATACAATACTATGTGTCCATGAACGTCATTTTTGAGAGCTGCCTGATTATCTATGTTTAAGTTAGTTTGTCATTTTACTGTATATAAACTGACGCCTGAGAAATTCTTGTAATTTCTGTTTTAGATACATATTATCCAGAGTACCCATTTTATAGTCGACGTTCATGTCCATTAATTAATTCAATTAAATATATAATGTTTTCTCATCACATTTACTGTAACTCATAAGACGCCGCTGAATATGTAGAGGAAAAGATATTATTGGTATAGAGTGTGGTATAGCAGACTATCTGGGTTTTCCAAAGAATCGTCAAGGAAGGTGTAGATTAGGTGAGTAAGCTCGAAATGAAAATGGTCCTCTGACTGAAAATGGAAGTGTAGAGAAGCTGGGGCGTAAACTAGAATCCATCTGTTGAAGAGTTTCATATTTTAAACAACGTAATTAACCAACAAGATCAACAACAATATTAGCTACATATTATCGATATACCACAGCTTATTAGGGTTGGTCTGTAAGTTGCTTTGCACTCTTCCATTTTTGTTTTGGTTAATATTCCTTTTTTATTAATGAATTTGTTATTTATATTATAGCATAGTTCATGATTTTTCCAATTCTGGTATTCATTTCCATCTCCTGAAATCTACTTTTTTCAATTTTCGTAGGCATGTACTTAAATTCATGTAGCTGTTTTATTTCCAACCCTCAATTTGGCTATTTACTATTTCCATCATACATGACTTTTGTTTAGATTGTACTCATTATTCCATATTCTCTTAGTATCATATCATATCATCATATATTTTTTTATACATCATATCATACATCTATATATCTTTCATCAATATTTTTTGCAAGTTCTCAAAGTATCTGATTAAAGACGTAATCTGTTTCTGATGCTGATTATTTATTGACTTTGGCATTTTAATTAGAATAATATCAAATGTTAAGTAGCGATCTGAAATTTATCAAAATGAACAAAGAGGAAAACAACGTTTCCCGGTTTATAACCTCTATTATTACTAATGATTTGAAATATTTGATTACTGCACACATTTGACAACCAGGCGAATTTTATAGGCTATTAATTGTTAAATATGTAAATCTCTTATCCATATTTCTATTTTTTGATGTTTTTATACCCGAAATGGCGTCCTGTTTAATCTATTTTATATTTCTTTATTATTTCATACAATAAAGTTATAAACACCTTAAGAGATGAGCGAGATGAGACGTGGGTATTGTAAAAGGGATAAAAGTAAGACACAAGCAGCAGAAATGAAATACTTCTTAAAATGAGTCATGGGCTGTGAGAAAGATGAACAGAATGATGAGAAAAGTATTAAGAGCCTTCAACACCTCAATATTGAATCAGAATGTTAAAGTGATATTCCAGGCTATCATGAGATGAAACTTCGATGAAATTTAATAAAAACAATAGGTTCTTCTAAGAACCAAATACAGATAGAAGCCCGGGGTAGCACTTCAACGTTTAGTAGACGTGGAAGCTTTAAAAATACAATACACTGAGCTAACCGCAGCAGCCATATTAGATCATTTTAAGCCAGACATGTATAATAAGAGATAAACTGTAAATATAAATATTTCTGAAAAATCTTAGTTTCGAATGTATAAAAATCAACTATAATATATTAAAATAGCAAAAATACTAATACCTTCTTTAAAATGGCAACACTGTTAAAAAGAGTTTAAGTTTAATGGATTCTCTGGCATAGTTTAACTTGCAGATGGTGGCCATTATGAGCGGCACTAAGAAGCTGTTTTAATAAAATTGAGATGGAACAGGATGTAGTAAATGAATGGTAATTGAAAGGGTTAATTTTGAATATCTTTTATTACCTTTAGTGATTCAATAATATGCCTCGTACGTTATATTATACAAATTAAAAATCCACTTCATGTGTAATTATAATTTTCCATCTATTGTCTGCACTTCAATCAAATCGGATTGTAAAATACATCTAAACTGCGAATTTTCCCAACATCTCGCAGATTTAGTTAATGGTGACTGAATTTGATCGAAGCTTTTGTAAATTTACATTGGAATAACAGACGAATAAAAATTATAATTAATTGTTGAACTGTGTGTCGGCTAAATATGTACACCAACTCGATGTAAAACCCAGTCTGATATTTTATCAATATCTACAGATAGTAAAAAGCAAAGTGCGCAAAACCCACCGATTCAGGGAAAACCAAATATTTAATCGACGTAGTAGACTGTAGATGTGGATGTTAATATAGACGTACTTGCAATAAATATGACATGAAAAAGACGCAATTCTAATACTCCCTGAGACCCTATTTCAAATGATGCTTAAAGCAATTTTCGTTGTTTTCAAAATATCTGGTATTATAATTTGGTATACAAATGCCAATATTTTAGGATAACCGTAAATAGAACACCTGCTTACGGTAGACTTGGTCGTCACTATAATATGTATCATTCACATCCATATTTGCTTCTACATTTGAGATTCGACCGGTGTTCGCCAAGGAGATGTGATCTCCCCACTGTTTTTCAAGAGAATAGTGGATAAAATTATGCGAAAAGTTTCTATAAAAAGTTACGGCGTTGAATATTTTTAAAATTATTATTCAATTATTACATTGTTACTAGTCGTTTCCGACTAACCTACAATTTATCTTTATAACTTAAATCTAGGTATATAACTAGGAGGACCCATCGGCCCTGTCTCAGGGGAAATAATGTTTATACATGTCACTGCTGTATTTTTTATTATATGTACCTCACTACACAACACTACACAAGATCAGATGGTTTGATTCTTTTGAGCCTGTGTCCTGTTCTGGTGGTATACAAAAGCTGCGATACTTCAATATCCTCATGATGTTGGAGTATTTTATCATACCCCTTGCAATTCTCCTGATTTCTTGACTGAGTGTAGGTATCTGAAGGTCTCGATGTAGGTAGTCTGTCCTGTAGTATTTGGGTGTGCCCCCAATACTTCTCAGGACTTTGTTCTGAAAAATTCGTAGATTTCAACAGTTGTTTTTCAAAAACCTTAGATATTGCTGGCAGCAGTGATATAGGTCTATAGGCGTTTATTTCGTTTGGTGACTTTCCAGGTTTTGGGATCATTATAACTTCCACCATCTTCCAAATGACTGGGACAGGTTTTAATCTAAATGCTGTATTGATCAAGTTGGTGAGTTTTATAATTCCCTTTCTTGGTGGTTTTTGCAGTAATTCTCCTGTTATTAAATCATAGACTGGTGATTTCCTGGGATTAATGTCAGTTTTAATAACTTTGATTAGCTCTTTCGAAGTGACTAATTCAATCATGGAATTTTCAGCTTCTATGTCCGGCAAATTATATTCAATATTAGTTTCGTTTGGTTTGAAAGTTTTTTTCTAGATATTTATGCCCAATTCCCACACAGATCTCTTATAGGATGGCGTTGAACATGATGTTACAAACTTCTCGATCGATTTGGTGTACGTGATAATAGTGATACTGATACCTATACTATGATCGATACTATACTATATTCGCTGATACTGATGTTGAAGCTTCTAGCATTCTTTATAATATAGTTCGTATTACAGAGCCATATGGCTTGAGAATTAATGAGGACAATATCAAAGTCTTGACAACTGATGGATTGCCTACTATTGTATATGTCAACGAGATCCAGCTGGAGCCAGGGGAAGGGTTAAAATACTTCAGTGATTCAGGAGTAAAAATCAGCATTCACTACTGAAGTAATAATACAAATCAGCCAGGCTGTAATAGCTTTTTGTTTTGTTAGATATCACGCGTGGAATGGTTAGAATCAAGACTGCCTCTTTCGAACGTTTATCTTGCCAATTATTCTGTATGGCTGCGATACTTAGATTCTGTTAAAATATGATATAGTTAAGCTTCGACATCATTTTAGAAATGAAGTCATTCGTTTAAGATGTTAAGAACAATTAGAACACAGTTGAGGAACAAAGTCAGAGTCTCAAATTGCAATGGTGTGAATATACTTGTCGAATGAATGCTGTACGCTAACTGTAGCGGAATTTAGTGAAGAATGTTCAAGGTTCTGCGACACCAAGTATTGTGTGAGAAGTAGACTCTCCAGCACCGACTATAGTTTAGGGTTTCGGTGAATGGAGATAAAACGAAATGAAACAGTGGTGTTTACATTATGTGACCGTTATTTATTGACGATATAAAATACAAATAAATGAAAGGTATCAGCTCTGGGTTTACCTCTAGGCGAGGCTTGGGCAGTCGATGGTGGCACGTCTGGACTGAACTATGGCCAGTGTCTGAATGAGTCAACGTACCCTTCAATAATCTCCCAGATAAACGTCTCGGGGTTGCCAGATATTCGTTCCGTGTTCTAGTTAGCGCTGTTGGCACCCCGCCCGTGTTCAACATCTGCGTTTATATTTATGGGTATTTTGTAGACCGTTATTCCACGATGTAAAATTCGATATGCGTCAAGGTCGCTACAATAGGTTGATGATGATAATTTACTTACTGAAGGAGAGTTTGAGATCAAATCAAATTTTGGTCGCAAACTAACAAACTTTAACAAATCATCGAAAGGTTGGAGTGGTATTTCTAATTCTAATCAAAGTTTTGATAAAATTTGGTTACGATTAAGTTAAGGTTTTGCACAACGACTTAATCTCTACATTTACTGGACTAAGCCTACTCGAATACCTGTACTGATAAAAATCATGTATTAGAACGATTTTAATTTTTTTCACAAACAAACAAAACTTCCAAGAGAAGTTCGAACTCGCTGTTTACCTTTAGACACTGAGAAAATCTGCTTCGATTTTAATAGAATCGGTTATTTAGCTACTTTATGTCTCGTTTTTGGTAATATTTTTTGGTCAGCATCAAATTCAGTTGTCGTAAGATCACAGCTATAGTCTATTGAAAGTTATTTTGTACATACGTCATCTAAATTTGTGATGTCAAAACGTCGCAAGGTTGTCGCATCAACTATGAGTTTTAGTTGAGTTTGGCTTCGACATTCAAAATTCTAATCTAAATAAAATAATTGAACTTAATTATACAGCCACAATAGTTTATAGGTCAGAGTTATAACCTCCTATCATTATTACTTTGAAGAATTTTGCATACGTTTGACAACCGGACGACTTTGACAGGCTCATTCATTTACGCGTTCGAACTGATCAGACAGCATTGTGTCTCTTTTTAACTAGAATAAAATGAGAAGGAAAATATTGTCTGAGTCTAAAACGAATTTACAATTTGCGACACACAAGACATTACACGTCTTGAATGAGTTTGCGGGTGCCATCTTCAACTTGATAGAATATCAGCAGTGATTTAAGATCCGCTTTTCATAGATAACATTCCTACATAACTCAGTGAAGCCTGTCTAATATGGGTAAGTCCCCTTGGCTGGCTATGAATGACGTATTTTGCTCCATGTTTTTAGGTGATAACCCAAAACACATATATTTACCTATAGCTCTCTTATGAGAGTTTCAACATATGTAGTCTATGTATTTTTAAATGACACTCTAATAAAATAAAACAATATTGTATCATTTTGAGTCATAAAACTATTCAAAATTGTTTTTTGAAATATCACCTATACACTCAAATATGTCAACGCAGTGTTCCATTCAATGGATGTTAGGACAAAATTAAGAAGAAATTAAATTAAAGAAATAATCAACATTTTTGTATATCGGATTAAAAAAATATATAGAAAAAGAAGAAGCTTTAGCTATATATTCAAGGCTAGGCAGGTTTTACGCTATATTGGGGCGGATGTTGAATGAAGAAAATAAATTATTTAACATAAGTGATGAGTCATAAGAAATAGCTGATCATGTAGAATCATGAAGAATTAAAAACAATAAATGTTTTTTAATTATATGACCAATTTATTTGTTTTTTCGCTTTATCTTTATATGTTTTTGCCATTGTTATTAAATGTATATGAGTAATTTCTAATTCATAATACCGTTGAATACTTATTAAAACGTTATATTTAATTCATCACACAATATTTAAAGTGGAACTCTATTGATTTAAATATATTTGCGGTTTCGAATATTTAATATCTAATGAAGCTCGTCGAATAAGCAATGAGGTTTAACGAACACTTAACGTATGCACGTAAATAATTTAGCTGACTAGATGTTGTTATGTCATTTTTGGGTTTTCAGATTTCCATAAAAATATTTCGTTTTATTAAGGTATTGCTAGTGGTATTTATAATGTGAACAGTGATTATAAAAAAATAAAGCTTGACATATCTTTCTTATTATTATTTTTTTTTTTGATGATAAAATATTAATGAATACAACGATGAAACAACGTTTTATTTCTCCATTTATTATTTATTTCGTTCCTCTCTTCAAATAATTTTCTATTAAGATTTCTGATTAAGAATTTATGGTTATTACTGCCTGATTTCCTTGTTTATTATAGCTATTTATTGCCTTGCTATTTATAGTATATGTATATATATATATATATATATATATATATATATATATATATATATATATATATATATATATATATATATATATATATATATATATATTACCACTGCGCCATCCAAGCCGGTTAATGAAGTTTTGTTACTACAGAATGTAATAGCATTGATCATAGCTTTAATATATAATCTGCTTGAATTCCACAAACACCAGTTTAGTCATTGACTTTTGCACTAACAATCTATAGGGTTCAATTAATAGAATATATATTAAATTGCTATGTTCATGTTGCCTCTAATGGTGACTATTGCAATATCCTCAATAAATGTAGCCATAGTAACACTCTATTTGTGATATCTCACATCTGTAGAGTAGATAAGTTATTGTTTCTAATAAATTGCATTGCTGAAGTTTGTGCATATTTTAAAATTCGTGAATTAAAAAATTTGGTCTAAAAATATAGCTAAACTGATCCTAATGATTATTTATGTTGTTGGCTATAGATGTTTTAAAGTTGAAATATATTCAGGAGTTAAGTTCTGAATAAATAAAGTTACTTGAAGTAATAAAAGTTATATATTTGTTTTAAAACGATTAATAAATGTTAATTGTTACATTAACAAATAATTAAAAAACCAACTGCTAATTTATCTAATTTAATTAAACAAAAACGATCACTTAAAATCGCAAATATTCCCGATGGCAAACAGCTTAATTGGCAAAACAGCTTTTTACGTTATTTGATAAATGTGGACAATAAAAGTGTTTCGAGGCTTAGGTGTGACATAAGCGGCCGACAGACTAAGTCGAAACGTCGTGCCGGTACCGCCATAGATCGTTCTTCGGGTTACTAGCGATCGATGAACCATCGTCATCACACTCCCAAGTTCGTCGCGAGACGATGGTCTCCCCTGATGCCGCCTTGCTGCCAATTTAGGCAACATCGCCTGCTTCCTATTTCTTTACAGCATCCCATCTTTTGCGCATCTTACGACATTACTGACGTTTTAAAATGCGTTTGAAATAATACGCTGCTGTATCTAATTAATGTAAACAAAAAAAAATTAAAATTAATTTTTACTATATTAAGACAAATTATACACTAATCGTGTAATTCAGTATACACAGATGCTAATCATAGTAAGTTTAAAATTCTATTTTGTAAATTTATTGCTTTTATCATTTGATTTGGAAAAATCTGCTGCCGAAGCCCAAAACACTTACTACGTTCTCAGTTAAAAATTGGAAAACTGCTCTCAGTAAGGCGCGGAATGATAATGATTCCCGTATCTTTAGACGGGTTTTACTTGTAAAGTACTCTAGGTCAACGGGGCACATATAGTTCCCTGGACTTGTATCGAACCCTTCACGTGAGCCATTCTTATCGACAGAGAATCGAAATATCCGCTATACAGCTAGGTTCGGTATATAGTAGAATCAGAAAGCTGTAGTGTATTACAAGAGCAGAATAGACATATATTTTTTGACACATTCAATGTTGATCAGCTAGAATGAAATGGTCTTTTGCTGATTTCGCTCCGCGTTCAGGATAATTGGGTTTTGCGGGCGACAGAGACCCTAGGTTACGACTGGGATTGCCGTATTTGCTTTAACTACCGGGACTGGTGGATAAGTAGGGATTTGATCAGTTGATTTCAGTATTGAAAGGTGCCAAGGGTGAACCTCACACTGAACATGTTCGTAAAGATTTTCAGGAACGGGATGCCTGAATCGAGATAGGTGATTGCGTTCCTCATAAACCACGGGGCATTGAGTAACGCGCGGACTTTTTTGGATTGGAACACCGTATAGTACTTTTGTGTTGTAAGTTTTCCCTCGGAGACGTACCTGTACCACAGATGTACTCCAGAAAGGCGGACTGGGTGGACCAGAATTGTTTACAAAGTGTATACAATTTTACTTTACTATACATGACATTTTATTTGTAACTAGCAGGTTAAATTTGGGGTGGCCATTGGAACTTGCTGTCGAATTGGAGACCGAGGTATGATACTTTCTGGAGCCAGTGGATATGGATTTTTTCGACTTGGAGACGATATGTATGGAACTCCTTCCAGCAATGGAAAGAATAGACTGAGTTTTACTCGGGTTAATCTGTAGTCACCAGAACTTGTACCAAACAATTGTCCGGTTGAGTTGGTCTTGATGAAGGATGGCATCGAGAATTCATGCAGCGACTGTGAATCGTGCAAATTGATGAAGACTTGAGTGTTTGGCACGGAAACCGGAGTTATTCATTGGGAATTATGTGATGGCGTCAGTGAAGCTGTTAAGCGCGTGTAATATTACTATAAGTTTGAAAAGTGAAATAATCAATTTGATAGGCTTGTAGTCGGAGGAGCTCGTCTGGCCTTTTTTTTCTTGGAATAACAGCGACGTGCGCGTGTTTTCAATTTTTTAGGAAATTAACTTCAGGGTAGAATTTATGATATTGGCAAGCTCGAAAAGTTGCTTGCTGGTGAAATTTTTCAGATGGTTCGCTATAATAACATCTCGACCTAGAGCTTTTTCCGAAGAAAGATGTTTGATTGATAGCCGAAGATCCTATAGGAACGACTATGTTCCTTAGAAGGTGATCTGACGAAAAGTTTTTCCTTTTGAAAGAGACGATTGTGTCATTGATGACAGTTAACATCTGTTGTCGAGGGCCTAGTAAAGGATTGCATATCATTAATTTTTCGAACGTTTCAGCGAGGAGCTCGGTTTTTTTCCAGATTTCTTAATACAATATCCATGGAGGATTCAGCCTTTAGAGAGGGGATTACGTTCAAAGTTTACCCCAAACGCTTGTGGTGGTGCGCTAGAGATCGTAAGGAGCAGTGGGATTGCCCAGACTTTGAAGATATGATTCCCATTTTTTCTCATTCTAGGCCCTCACCCAAGTATTGTTCCTCTAACCACCTGAGAGTGCACCAAGCGGGTTTATTTACTACTAGGGGAAATTATAATATATGAGATATTTATATTATAGATATGTTATAAAAATATTTTAGAGGATTATGGAATTTATATGAAATTAAAAAATAAAATTTTAATAAAATATTTTATTTAAATACTAGTTAACATTGGTATAAAATATATATTTATATAAAATAAAAATAAATAAAAACAATATCTATTCTGACAAGTGCTATTAATTATATATTTATAATATAAATTAAAAAACTATTTATCCAAAATATACTTAAAAATACAATATTTTATACAAAACCTCCGTTTTTAGTTAAATTATAAATAACAAGTAAAATAATACAGAAAAATAAAAAAACAATTATAATCTAATATGTCTTAATAAATTTAAAGACGTATTGTTGCAAAAAGAGAACTAGCAATACACGCTGTAACTAATATGACCATTTTTTTTCAATAAACTGAACTAAATTTTTAAAGTAAAAACTGATCAGAATACTTGCAAGAAATTAAGTATCACATATTAAGAATCAGTATTACTAATATCACTAAAATGATTAATTAATGCGGAGTGATGGTAACAATTGCTTTAAAAGTTAATTATTTTATTATCACTTCATCAGATCCAATATTCCGATAGACCAACAGACTTATTCCAACCGATCGATCTTAATATGTTTCTTATCTTTCTTGAATTTATAATTTTTTAAGAATTATTATGCTAACAAATTTCTTGGAATCCAAAAAATATTAATAAAAATATACTAAAAGAATACTAAAAAGAATGTAAACTATTGTAAATATTTCAGTGAAGAAACTGACCTTGGAATGTTGTTTGGCGAAAAAAATTGCGGAGAAAAATATATTAAATGGTGATTAAATTATATTCCAATTTAGTTGAATACCGAAAACTATAGTATTTATTAATTTATAATATCATCTGTTAAATTATATACAATTTATAGCAAATTTGATAACACAATATTACGAAATATCATAAAATATTTCTTATAGCTGATCAGTTTTAGGTAATTTATTTTTAAGACGTGACTAACATATTATAAACAGATTATTTCTTTTTTATTTAAATTTCTTGTCAAGTCATTTTAAAGTCTTCAGAAACTAGAATGTGTTAAGAATTGGCATCTATTTTGGTTTAATTTTTGAAAATACGATACATTTTGTATAATAATTGTACAATCAGCAAACTATAATATGATGACTGACTACAATGATATTTAATAGATCTCAATTATGCTTCTTCAAGATACATGTATATATCTGTCGTTAATTTCCAAGCTTTATAAATTAAATTTTAACAATAAAATAAGTGAAATGAACTAAATCCATACCTTTTTTTATCAACATTTTTGTTCGGTGAATTGGAGTCATTATGAATGAATGATATCCATAACATTTTGTATATATATATATATTTTTTTAAATATATTTTAAAGACTCGTTTTGTCAACTAGAGGTTTATCTGGACTGGGCCTAAAGTTTAACGTGGGCTCCGAACCACGGTCCTCAGCATTAAGCCTACCGACTGGCGAGTGACCAACTTTAGAAATCATCCCAGAAGACATCCGGTCTTACCCAGCCTGGTTACTGGCCTAACTGGGATCATTTTCCTTGTCCAATTTTACACTCTTGCCTAGAACATTCACAAATTTAATATTGATTATTGTGAAAAATCATTACAAAAACGAAATTCATATTAATTTTTTATACTTCATTTAGAGTTTGTAATAGACATCCTGGAAGATATTGTATACATTTTTAATTAATTACATTTTGCATTAGATATGCTTTGTACAATCTAAATATACAAATTAATTTATTACTACTGTTGTCGTATCAATACGCGCGCAAGGCGATTACGAGATAAACTTTTTTTTTTATTTACTAGTTGTATCGTTTCTACGTTGCTGTGATTT
Organism: Rhynchophorus ferrugineus; assembly: GCF_030347505.1. Taxonomy (NCBI): domain Eukaryota; kingdom Metazoa; phylum Arthropoda; class Insecta; order Coleoptera; family Curculionidae; genus Rhynchophorus; species Rhynchophorus ferrugineus. The sequence continues at coordinate 50,961,591 of NW_027472581.1, read as the reverse complement.
AGTAACCTTATTTCATGTTTTAATGCGAAGTCTTGGATAATTTCGTAAATCCATTTGATCTTCTAATCATAGTGCAGCTCTTCGTTAACTATGTTTTTATTTATTTGATATTAACTGATATTCATTTATTTTGTTTTGACAGCGTTGGATTACTAGTTGGTTAAATATTTTAGTGCAACAGCAAGTTTTGCACATCATTGATCTAAGTTGGTTTTCTGGTTGACTGATAAACCAATCTCTTTGATTTTAGGTCAAGTTGAAAGTATCTTCCGACTAACTAGCACGGATTAGCATGGACAGATTTGCAGCTATTATGCTGTATTTTCCAGTCTCTAGTCTATTTTTAGATCTTGTTAACTACCACTTTAACTTTTTCTACAGCCTTAGGTAGAGATATATCTTTTGCCATAATAACTGTGTCGTCGGCAAATATTCAATAATAATGTTGTTCCAAATAATGTTGCTTTTTTTATTGGGATATCAGCAGTACAGAGAAAACACAAGAGTGGTCCCATATCACACCACGGCTTCATGCCCTGAATAATAATTATAATTTATAATATTAATGACTGTTAGTAATTAATTTCCTATTCGTTGTATTAGTGGTGAATCCCAAACTCTATGCTTAAGATTAAAGTCTTCTCCAATAATAAACCTTGGGCCTAATTTTGAAAATAAGTCTCTCTATTGTTATTGTTTCATTTTGTGTGTTGGAGGACAATATATAACACTAAATTTTATTTCAGCACCGTTGTTTCTATCACAACTTTCGTAACTTATATTTTTTCTTTTCGTCTACTTGGAATTATTGAATATTTTGTTTTGTAATTTTATTTGTTAACTAATTCTTCTCAAGCATATTCCGGGAGCAGTGTCCAGTAGACATAAAAACTACTAGTTTTAATACAAGTTTTATTGAAATATTGGATCTCCGAATATTTCTAATTCATAAACCCATTGCTTTAGTCCATTTGCATTTTAATACTAAATATCTTTACGTTCCTTTAAATAATGTGATAATATAACATAGACTAAAAAACAAGTTCTATTCGTTAGCCATTTTTTACTCATCTAAATTTTACTAGTCATTAAACATTCAAAACTATAATTATTTAAGTGAATAAACAATTTCATTTTATAAACAATTAAATTAAAAACAATAATAATGAAGTATAAACTATTGCAAACAAATATTCCTTTAGTTTATCTATTTTTAAATTATTTATAAAATATTTTACATCATTAATCACTCTAACTGACAGACAATGATAAGTAAAATTGTTTGAATACATCCTTTGTTATAGCCTGCTATAAGTAAAAAATTTTAAAAATTGTTTGTAATAGTTTTACATTATATTGTAAAGTTACCAATTATTGAATAATTCTAATTAATTATTATAAAATATTTAAGCCAATATCCAAAATTATTTGAATGACTAAATTTCAAAGAATATTTATTAAACAACTCATATGTATTCGTTTTTTTGTTATAATTTAGAGTTTTGTTTTTATTAACTAGGGATACCAATCATTAACTGGAACTTCTGCTTAACTTAGGCTTTGAAACACAATTGTTAGTATTAAATCTAGCGACTGGTAAGTAATTAATTTAATCATCATCCAAAAATACATCCGGTTTTACCCAGTCTGGTTACTGGTTGGATATAGTTATTCGATGATGGATTTAACACTTTTGCTAATAGACACCACAAACATAATAAATATCATCATAATAAATACATATGTATGGTCATGGTTTATGGTTTAAGTAGCATTCGTATTCACAAGTATCACAGTAAATATAGTAGATATTACAATTTTGAATAAATTCTTAAGGAGTTTCCTCTTTAGTAATTGGAGTTTACACTAACCACCAAGTGGAACTGTTAATTAATAGTGGTGGTGAATCAGAAGCGTCAGCTGTAAACTTACCGGTTGGTTTTACCAAGTCTGATTATTGGTTGGGTATTATAGATGTTAGAGGTTGGACCTAGGAGACCACAAGTTGAGGCTGCTTTTTATGCAGACGACACTGCTTACTTTGCTTCTTCAAGAGTAGCACCGCACATCCGAAGCAGACTCCAAAAACAACTCGATGAGACGGTCCAGTGGTTACATTTCTGGAGGTTGCAGGTCAACCCACAGAAAACCCAGGCCATCTTCTTCCACAAGAAGCGTTTTGCACCGAGCATTTCGCGTCTTAAAATCGAGAACGCCGAAATCCCATGGTCAGAAGAAGCCACCTATCTCGGTCTTGTCTTCGATCGCAAATTTAGGTGGAACTCCCACATTCAAAAGTCCCTCCATAAAGGTCAAGGTATTGTTAATTTGCTGTTCCCGCTTATCAACAGAGCCAGCAGGCTTCCTCTATCTATAAAATCTCTCCTGTACAAGATGCTGGTTCGATCAGTCGTTCTATACGGCTCCAGTGTCTATCTAAAATACGTCTCCCCCAGCCAGGTGGAACGTCTCCAAGTGTTTCAAAATAAAATTCTCAGGAGAATTATCAATGCCCCATGGTTCGTCAGGAACAATCAAATTCATAGAGAAACAGACGTCCCCCAAGTTCACGATTTTATATCCGAGGTTTATTCTAGATATCTCTCCAATCTTCGTCTCTCGGACAATAGATGTATTACCGAGCTGGCCGATATCTTAGGCCAATAACTCATTCGGCTCTTCGTAGCCTTATTCTATCACAGCCGACACTACCCCGTCGTGCTCTAACTCCTAATGGTCTCGACCTTCTCCGGCGAGCGATTAACTCATGTACCGCAAGCTGCGTGGTGTGATAACGACGCCACGTCCTTGCCTGGCCCTTGTGCCTCTTAACGGTGTTACCGGTTACGGGCACCCTCCTTACTAACAGTAAGAAGTATCAGTTAGGGTCATTGGATCAGCTGATAGGGTGGGGTTTAGTGGGTAGCCCAGAGGCAGCCTCCACATAACCAGTCCAACTCGCTTATTCTTGCGGGTCTTCCCGACCAGGTATCCGTAACAGGATTCCCCTACCCGGTTCCAGGCCAAAAAAAAAAAAAAAAAAAAAAGGTTGGACCTTATAGTTCTGCTTATCAACACCACAGGCATATTAACAACACAATAATTAATAAATATGACATATGTATGATTAAGTTTAAATTCGAATGAAAAACCGTTTTCGTAGGAAAATAAATGAGTTTCAAAGAATATTTTAATACCAATTAGTATTATAAACAGAAAGCCTCAAAGACCTTTTCTAAAGCTGTTCTAAAAATTTACCCTAGTAAATTATCTAAATACTTAAGTAATAAAACAAAAAAGGATTTAAAAAGAAATGGATCTTCTTTTTACACGATAAAATTACAGGATGTTCAGGACTGGCATAGGACTAAAAGTATACATCATAGATAAAAATCCAGTAGTTTCATATACTGTAACTTGAAACATTAATTAAATTACAATTAAATAGCTTTAAATTAATTATTTGTTTAGTTAAAATTATCCCTATTTTCAAAATACAATATTCCTAGTGATTTTAGGTGATTGATTTTAGCCAATTTCCTGAAGAGTTTTTAGATCAAGGATCTCGACCACTTATTATATCCAATTTTTAGCAATATCTCCCCGGAAACCAAATGGTTGACATCTTAGTTCATTAATCATCGTTTACAAATTTTAACACGTTCACGGCTAATAACGCTCTAGCGCGTAATATGAAGCTTTCATCTGACGCCAATTATGCTCCAGGGCGTTATATGTGCGGTCGTCTTTCTAAGAATTGTATTTAGTATGTCATTAGCAGTGTGCCCTTACAGTAATATCGGCAATATATGAAGACTATAGGTGAGTCATTTACGTGCTTGGTTTTGATTTTTTATACTTTTTTGATTCATATGAAAAAAATATCGATATATCAGGGCCCTCTCGTGCCAAAAGTAGAAAAATATATATGAAACGTGCCCTAACTTTACAATAAATATTCAAGCAATTGTATTCCAATTTACGAAATTCGTTTGTCTGTCATAAAAAGGTTACTAAAGGCACCGTCCAAACCTACTTCCAGAGCGGTTTTCAGCGAACATGTTTTGAAAATACTGGACAGAAAAATAGAGGAGAAGAAAGCAGTATAGGTAATTATGTATTTTATGTTATTTACAGAAAAAAAGAAAACACGTTATTTATTTATGCACTGCATGTCCTGGATATCCTGGTTAGTGTTTAGATTATGCAAAAATTAGTCATGAATGACCTCTTATGATTTATCTGAACAGGGATTTTATTTATTTTGTGAGTTTTAGTGAAAATTTGTTTCAGTATATTATTCTATTTATTGTAATAAAATTTGTTATACGATATCGTGATTCTTTTTTAACTAGCAGATTCATCCATCCTGGTGCTCCACGGGGTTCCCTGTTGGCACTAGTATTACTCAATATCAACAATGCAACAGAAACAGATTCAATAGCTACAGAAACAGCACAATCTTCGTTCTATGTGGATACCGCTGCACTTATCCAAATATATACGTCTTAAGCTCGTGGCTCTTTCAATGCCTTAAATTTTAGAATCAAGGGAAACGCTCAAATTTCAAAGGCACGTACAAAGTTTTCACATATTTTTTTAAATAAAATAATCAGATATATGGGTATAATTTTACTGCTGAGTTGATGTAAAGGAAAATCGGAAGCCGTTCAGCCACTCAGTTTGCGTAGAAACAATGGTGGTAACTGTCTCTATGATGTAACGGTTAGAACGTTAAGCTTATAGGCGGATATCTGGGGTTCGATTCCTAACGGAGGCAGCAGCCTTTTTTGTTCTAGTTTAGTTGGAAAATTTGTCAAATTACCTAGACTAAGTTAGCGAACCACGGGGCCGGACGCGTTCCTTATTTTCAATCACTATTTCTTTATTGATGTTTTTTCTTAAACGGGCTGCACTTTTAATTGAGCTATCCATTGTAATATTTAATAAAATAATTGGGTAAGCTATTGAGTAAATATCTACCGCTAAAAAGAATAAAATTAAATTTTTAACAAAAAAATTGAACCCACTTCAAAAAATAAATAAGGAACTCACTTAAAATTAAAACATAATGTTATTTTAACTATTACCAACTGACCAGATTCAAGTCGGTGCCGAGCCCAAACAATACAAAAATAATAATAAAATTTTGTAACATATACACAAAATGAAATTAGGAAAAAGACAAATCGAATTGGTTGTCACACCTATTGATAATTAAGAAAGGTCTTCATACTATTATCTTATCCGGAAATTATAAGAGAAGATTCCTACAACGATCCCGGTTTCAATCGACAAATTGCATATAACAAGCCCGAATAACAAGACTTAAAAAAAAGCATAAAAATCCTTAAATTGAATTGCATTAAATGCAGTGGATTTATTTAGGCATATAGACGACAATGATTATGAAATCCAAACGTAGTGCTGAGAAGAGAAGTCATTAACATCCTAAAAAAGTGACTTTGTGTTAGAGACTGATGTCATTCCAATAACTAATGAACATGAAAATGAAAATCCCAATAAATATTAATAACTTGCCGCCTCAATTGGCTCGCTCATATTAATTCGGAAGTGTGGTTAATGTCCTACGGATATTAGCTTATTTCGAACCTAACTCTGGTTTAAGCAAAACGTATCACAATACAAGATGTTTTTCTTTGAAAATTTTAAACACTCAGTTGATAAATCATAGATAATAATATCTACGGTTCTGGGATATTAGAAACAGTCTAAAACTGATCTATGCCCTTGCGTTCTTCTCTAATAAAGAAAATAACTTCATGGGCTCGACCAAATATTGAGATCGATCATCCAAGAGTGAGATCAACTCGCATAGCATTCGTATCTTTTTTAATCAAATAATGGAAGAAAATAACCACCACTTCATATTTACTAATGGTTCCTGATAAGATACATGACTACGTTGGATAACCTACCCATAGTGACTGGTATAATTGCCACAGACTCTATGAGCTCCCTCAAGAACCCTAGTTCCACACAATTCAAACATCCTGTAGTCGAGGTTACTATTGAAATTAATTTAATGATTTAATGATCACAAATCTGTTTCATTCATATCGTTACCATGGCATACGGGCAAAGAGGGTAATGAACGTGCTGGCTACCTTGCAGAAAGAAGACAGGAGTCATTAATGGTTGAATTCTTTATTTTGATATAAAGATCTAGATGCTGATACATTGAAACTCTATAAAAAAATCGAACAAGTTATGTTAGAATTTGTTAGATGAAAATAAACTATGAAAGATCAAATGAAATTACTAGGGAAGATCGAACGAAATTACTACGAACGACCATATACAGAAAACATATCAAGGAAAAGTTTATTTGTATACACCCGACCATAGAGTGTAAACCTAATACAAAAATTTTCAGAATTGTTTTGCGTGGTCTCAGCAGGAAGGTGCTAAGAACGTCATTTCGGTGAATTTCATTGGTTACTTTTAAATGACATTACAGGCACCTGTAATGAAAATATTTTATTAGGAGAGCATTCTATTGGTCGAAGATTTCATACGCATCACGTGACTAACCTCTGACATCACATTTTACTAACCAATTAAATTTGAAATAAAACCAAAATATATTTTTTCAAAACCATTCATATAAAATTATAAATGAATACAAATATTATACAATATCAAAAAGCTAAAATATAAGTATATAATGAATATATATAATGTACATAAATTAAAAATTAAACGTGCTTATAAAAATGGCTGCAATCTAATTCAAAACATATTTTCTGACAAATATAATCAAAACTGTCTATAACTTTTCCCTTTTTATATTTTTTTACTGATTTAATTGAAATAAAATGTATTTAAATTTCTATCTTTTTGTTCCCTCATACCGAAAGCAGAGCAGCATAGCTAAAAGTCTGTGTCTGTTAATATTTTACTTACTTGTTTAAAACAAATATGTATTGAGGCAAGTTATAATTACTTTTACAATATTAATGTGACAATTATGGAACGGATAATTAAAACAGTTAAATCGTATGATATATGTCAGAATGGAGAAAACATACCAAATAGTAATAATTTAAAGAACACCAACAAAAAATTGAAATATGTGATATAATTGAAATATAGATATGTATTAACAATATAATAAAAGAAGCATCATAATCTCTTTTCTATAAAATCAAGTTCATCTTGTTGGTCTACAAATTGTATTTTATTATTTTTTATTAATATATTTTATTAACATCCTTGTTGAAGAGGTTATCTGGGTTAAGGAGCTTTAAGTCAAAATACTAATTATAAGTATCTTAACCAATATACATTTGTTTCAAGTAAATGAATCCTTTCAAAATAGTTAAGTTTTAAGTTGATGGCACTTTACAAAAAACCTTTTAAACGAAAAAAAAAACTTTTCATGAAGTGTAATCACATTTACTTTCAATGTAAATTTGCCATTACCTCATTTGGGCACATTTCGGTTTTAAAGTGTGGGTAATATTTTCAGGATTTCTTCTGTCGTATTCCTTTAAATAGTATATATATATATATATATATATATATATATATATATATATATATATATATAAATAATTGTATACGTACCAAGTAAAAGCAATGCTGTCACACACAGACATCCTTAATCTAGCTAACTTGTATTGTTCCTTGCAAGGAGAACTACGTCTGGTTTTTTATTTCCCCACATACACTGGATAAAATCAAATAATACTGATTATATTTAAGACACAGATTCTGATCGTACTTAATGTCTGACACACAAAAATGGCGTTCGTAAACCAACTGAAACCAACAATCACGTTATAGAAATGAACCAATCACATGCCTTTCTAGGCCAATTCAAATGAACCAATGAAAAAAGTGGTCTTATAGCCCGACTAAAAATAAATTCCAAACCTGCCAAATAGCGATATTACACGCTTATAATCCCGAACGAACAATTCGGTTTCCGTACCAAACATTCAAGTCTTCAATTAGCTGCCCGCGTCGCATCAACAATCCACCAGGCATTAAGAAAAGGTCGAAAAACTGGAGCCATCTTCTTAGATGTCTCCAAAGCTTTCGCTCAAGTATGGCACCACGGTTTAATATTCAAAGCGAAACAGCTTTGTCTACCGAATGACCTAATCTCCCTGATAGATTCATACTTGGACGGTAGGTCCTTTCAAGTGAAGATCTTTGACGCAGCATCCTCTAATAAACAGATTTCCGCAGGAGTCCCGCAAGGTACTTCACTAGCCCCAGCCCTATTCAACCTTTATATGGCTGATTTCCCACTCCACAAACTTTCCCACACAGCATTGTATGCAGATGATACCGCTTTTTCACAACCGGTTATTGTCCCGGCGCTATTCGTAACAGACTCCAAGTCCAGCTGAACCAAGCGATAGCGTGGTACAAATTATGGCGGCTACAGATAAACCCGAGAAAAACTTAAGCTATTCTGTTCCACCGCAAGAAGGAGTTATCGCCTATCGTCTCCAAATTAAAAAAGTCCCTATCCCCTGGCTCCAGAAAGTTTCATACATCGGTCTCCAATTCGACCGCAGATTTCAATGGTCAGCCCAAATACAGCATACTATTTGCAAAGGCAATAGCGTTTACAGCCTACTATTTCCACTCCTCTGCAGAAAAAGTAAACTCCCAATCCCCCAGGCAGCGACTTTGTATAAAATGCTAGTCCGTCCAGTCTGCCTCTACGGAGCACACGTGTGGTACAGGTATGTCTCTGAGAGACAACTTGAACTGCTCCAAGTGTTCCAATCCAAAAAAGTTCGCGCGTTGCTCAATACCCCATGGTTTATGAGGAACGTCAACACTCACCTCGAATCAGGCATCCCGTTTGTGAAGAATTTCACGAATATGCTCAGCGTAAGGTTCTCCATAGGCGCCTTAAAATATGACAACACCTCGATTGAATCCATACCCATCCACAAAGGTCGGTAGTTAACCAACTACGACAATCTCAGTTGTAACCCAGGGTCTCTGTCGCCCGCGAAATACTCACTACCCCGAACCTGAAGCGAAATCACCAAAAGACCATTTGGTTCTAGCTGCTCGTCATGGAAAAAAAAATAAAACTAAAAATAGGTCATTATGACAAGAGTGACAAGTGACATTGTGTGATTAACAAATGAGACGGAGGGTTATGTTTTCTAATAAATGAGAACCCTCAGTGGCGCTGTATATCGTCGTTCAACAAGTTCTTTCCGTTAAATAAAATAATATTTTCAAGTAAATTAACAGTTTTTGTTTTCTAAACTTTCACTTATGTATAACTTATATATATTATGAACATGAATATGCCTTATTGGTATACTATTAAAATCTAACCTATAATTATTGTAGTTTACCAGCACTGGAAAATATTTTTGTAAAAAAATTATGTAAACCCCGACCCTAAAAATTTCGAGCGTTAATTAATAATTAATAATAAATAATGCGTTAATTTGGATCGTTAATTAATAATAAATAAATAAATACATTAGCTATAAATAAATCATTAACAAAGAAACATTTATACATTATTTTCGAGCTAATATGACCCGTTAAACAAAATTAAGAGGGAAATTAAACATGTATTTTTTAACAAGTCAGGTATATAACTCTAATGAGTCAAGTTGTTCGCACACAGCCTGTGGGTATATTCTTATGTGTGTTAGCATATAGAATTCTACCTTCAATATGTTAACTAATTATCAGAACCGACGAAACATAAATTTGTCATGGTGTCCTTTTAAATATATTCTTTATGACCTGTTTTTATGGGACCTAAGATGTGTTTGAATGTTTTAAAGACCACTGTAGGTGTTGACTTTTTGATAGTGGTATTTTTATGCAGATGTATCGCTAAAATAATAAACAAAATTTTTGGCGATTAGAATAACTGAAAAGGTTTGTTGCCATTTTATATTCATATATTGTCCAAGGTCATATCAGCTATTATGTCTGCTCTCATCATTAATATAATGATTATATCTTTAAATTAAAATACTATGTACAAATTATTGAATTATATTATTTAAACAATTATAACATATTTGAAATATATTTTGAATAATGAATATTTTTTAATTGACTTCTGTCACTTTTGGCATGAGAAATTTTACTAAAATTAAAATATCACTTCTGTTATTCTCTTATCTCGTAATTTAGGCGGTCTCTAAAAGCCTTCTTTCGTAACAATTTTTACCTTCTGCGTTTCAATGACTTTCTTAAGTTTTATCTAGGGGCTCAATCTATCTTGAAAGTAGATATATATTTAGTAGATAATATTTTTTAGTATTTTCAAAAAGTAACAAAGGACTCTAAAATCGTAAAAAAACAATATGTATATATATATATATATATATATATATATATATATATATATATATATATATATATATATATACAAATTTCAAGCTGTGGCTTCGAATATAGAGTCTTCATAGGCAATACAATACCGTATAAGTCGCACTATATAACATAATGCAATTCTAGCACCACAAAGTGCTATCAAACAAGAAAACGACAGGTTAATTTCGAATATTAGTGATACTTTAATTGAAAAATTGTTAATTCGGACAACTTAATTTTGTGTTATTTTAATTGTCATAATGAGTTGTTGTGACAAAAACAAATATTTATTGAATTATAGTGGTTTTTTACGAACTTAAGTAATTTGAAATAGTGAATTTTTCGTTACATGTATATTCAGTCTTGAAGTGGATATTATTATCCAGAAAATAAAAAAAAATGACAAAATGGTATTGAATTATTATAAATTAAGGGTGTTGGAGATAATTGACCTACAAAATATATTAAAGCGATGTTTAGGTAATATTTTATTTGTATAGTACCTGTCAGATATATAATAAACAACTTTTAGTATATGTGCAATAATATAAGGGATATGATAAAGATATATGGATATGATAAAGATATATGGATATGATAGAGTAATAAAGAATCGCAAAATATTGATTTATAATAATACTATAGGATAGAGAGCTACCAAAAAATCATTTGTTGATTATTTTAAAAATTAGTTCAGTTCCAACCTTCGTAGGGTGAAGACGTATTTTCAATACGGTCCAAGCTATAAAAGGATACCTTTTTTTAAAAAAACCCAGTATTTTATTACGGTTATTTAATAGAGTGTTAAAAACGCATAACAGATGCGGCTATCCGTCTCTCAGTGGACCTAAAGTGTAGTGAATACGTGTTTACGTGACCAGACAAAAGGACTGCATCTCATTTTTATTAGTGTTTAAAATTATTTCATCTTATTTTACAACAGTCCTTTTGAAATTCATTTATAGTATTTATAGTAAAAAACTAGTGCTAAAATAACGTAAGTGAAAAATGAAGTGCGTGAAATAAACAATGTATTTATTTTATTTTTTTATCCGCTGGAAGTAAATTAAATAAAATATTAAAAATTAAAAAATGGCAAACCATAGCGATTCAACCAAATCACCTGCACACTTTGATATAAGATTAGAACAAACAGCAATAACGCAAACTCCACCATCAGAATGGACTACAGTCATTAACAAAAAACGATTGAGAAGTCCAGAAGAAGAAATCGCGAGGAAACAAACAAGAATCAGTGACTATTGGTTGCAGAAACCGATAGAGACAAAAAACAGTTTTAGCAACCTGTCGGAAGAAATTGAAGAGAACATACAACCAAGCCCTGAAAAAGTTGTTCCGAAACCACCACCAATAACAGTCTATAAGGTAGGAATAATAAAAAATATCCATGACTTATTGAAAACCATTACTACGAACTACACAATTAAAACAGTGAGCTATGAAACAATTAAAATCCAATTGTTCGAAGCGGATCACTTTAAAGTTCTTATTAAAGAATTGGATGAAAGAAATACCCAATACCATACATTCAGGCCAAAATCCGAGAGAACATTTAAATTCGTATTAAAAGGATTACATCACGGGACGGACTTTAACACCATCAAGGTAGCACTAGCTGAAAAAGGCCACGAGGTCGTAAATATTCACAATATACGACATCACACGACAAAAAAACCTCTGCCTATGTTTTATATAGACATAAAACCTAATGGAAATAATAAGGCGGTGTATGAAATCACCAAATTGGAAAATAATATTATTAAATGCGAACCACCACATATAAAAAGAATTATACCACAATGCACAAGGTGTCAAGCGCACGGGCACACAAAGACTTACTGTCGCAAATCATATAGATGCGTAAAATGTGCAGGAGAACATAAGACAGGAGATTGTACTCGTAAAGTTCGCGATGAAAAAGTGAAATGTGTTAACTGTAACGGAAATCATCCAGCGAACTACAAGGGTTGCGCAGTTCACAAGCAACTACAGCAGAAACTCTATCCTGCCTTAAGGGAAAAAAGGCATCAACAAAAACAATCCACTACTACCAATCTACCACTACCCACCAGAACAAGTCAACCAGACATAACTTATGCCCAAATAGTTGAAAATGGTTCAGCACAAAAACGAGAGACAATATCTCAACCTACTGAAACTAGCAACATCTCAAGATTAGAAAATATGATGGCCAAACTAATGGATCAAATGAGTACGATGCTTGGTCTACTCACAACCGTCGTCAGCAAACTTGCCTAATGCCTGAAACCAATAGCTACAAAATCGCCGTCTGGAATGCCAATGGGCTTCAACAACACGCCAGGGAACTAAAAAATGTTCGTAAATGAACAAAATATTGACGTTATGATGGTTTCCGAAACACACTTTACGGACAAGAATTATCTGAAAGTTCCTAAATATAAGCTTTATCATACAAATCACCCTGATGATAAAGCACATGGAGGTACAGCCATAATAATTCGAGATGATATAAAGCATTTCGAAAAAGAAAAATTCCGCAAAGACTACCTGCAAGCCACCAGTATAACCATAGAGGAAGCCCATGGACCATTAACAATTTCTGCGATTTATTGCCCACCCAAACATAACAACAAGGCAGAACAATTTCAAGAATTCTTCAGTACGCTAGGTAATAGATTTATAGCAGGAGGAGATTATAATGCAAAACATTTAATGTGGGGTTCAAGAATAATAACCTCAAAAGGTAGAGAACTGCTCAAAGCCATAAGGAAAGATAACTTACAACATATCTCTACTGGTGAACCAACATATTGGCCTTCAGACAGAAATAAAAAACCAGATACAATAGATTTCTGTATTACAAAAAATATTGATCCAAAAAAGTGTCAGGCAGAATCATGTTTCGACCTGTCTTCTGATCATTCACCAATAATAGTAACAATTTCTTCAAAAATTACCATCAAAGATAAACCCCCTTCTCTGTGCAATAATAGAACTAACTGGCCCTCATTTAGAGAAAACTTAGACCAAAATATCTCTCTAAACTTACCGTTACAAACTGAAATGGATATAGAAATAGCAGCAATAAATCTTACAAAAAATATACAGGAGGCAGCATATTCCGCGACTCCCAACATTGAAACATTTCCAAGAAAAAATACACATATATCATGTACAATACAGAAAAAGATAGCAGAAAAAAGAAAGTTACGACGAAATTGGCAACAGCAAAGGACTGAAGAGAATAAAAGAAAATTTAATAGGGCCATAAAAGAGCTGAGAGATCTAATCCAAATTGAACAAAACCAAGGCATTCAAGAATACCTAGAAAACTTGACATCAACTGAGGCTACAGACTATTCGTTGTGGAAAGCAACAAAAAAGCTTAGGAGATCCCAGCAGCATAACCAACCTATTAAAACAAGCGAAAATAATTGGGCGAGAAGCAATAAAGAGAAGGCCGACATTTTCTCAAAACACTTAAAAAATGTTTTTAAACCTTTCCAGTCTCAGCTACATAAAGATGACGAAAATAAAATTACTAGCTTTCTAGATTCGCCATTTCAAATGGATTTACCGCACGAGAAATTAACGGTCAAAAAAGTTAAACATACAATAATGAGAGAGATTAATATTAAAAAAGCTCCTGGTTATGACTTAATTACTGGCAAAATTTTAAAAGAACTATCTGAAAAGGCTATAAAACTATTAACATATATTTTTAATGCTATGCTACGAATTAATTACTTCCCTAGTATCTGGAAAGTAGCTAAAATATTAATGATACTTAAACCAGGAAAAATACCAGAAGATGTGACCTCCTACCGACCTATAAGTTTATTACCAATAATCTCGAAAGTTTTCGAGAAATTATACATAAAAAAACTAAACTATATAATAGAAAAAAGAAAAATTATTCCAGAACATCAGTTTGGCTTTCGCAATAAGCATGGGACTATAGAACAAGTGCATAGACTTGTAAACCAAATAAACGCTGACCTAAATGCCAAAAGATATTGTTCGGCTGCTTTCCTAGACATATCTCAGGCTTTTGACAAAGTATGGCATACGGGCTTGCAGGTTAAACTAAAGAAACTTCTCCCTCATCCGGACTATCAGCTACTAAAATCGTATCTCACTGACAGACATTTTATCGTAAATCAAGGCGATGAACATACCGAATTAAATCCCATATATTCAGGAGTTCCGCAAGGTAGTGTACTGGGTCCAGTACTGTATCTTCTGTATACGGCTGATCTGCCCACTACAAAAATAACTACTGTGGCAACATATGCAGACGATACAGCAATCTTAGCATCCCATGCAGATCCAGTCACAGCATCAATAAACCTACAAACCCACCTGGAGCAAATACAATTATGGTTGAAGACATGGCGCATTAAAGCCAATGAATCAAAATCCACGCATATAACGTTTACCCTGCGTAGAAAAACATGTCCACCAGTAAATATCAATCATTGTCAACTCCCCCAAGCAGAGCATGTTAAATATCTTGGTATGCATTTAGATCGACGCCTAACCTGGAAGAAGCACATACTCTCTAAACGGAAACAACTAGGACTAAAATTATATCAAATGTATTGGCTCATTGGGCGCAAATCCAAGTTATCATTAGATAACAAGGTATTGCTGTATGAGTCTATACTCAAGCCCATTTGGACATATGGAATTCAACTATGGGGTACCGCTAGCAAATCTAATATATCCATCATTCAACGGTTCCAAAATAAGGTGTTGCGTGCCATTGTTGATGCTCCGTACTATATTTCAAATAAAGTGATACAACGCGATATTCCTCTAGAACCTATAACGAGTCTAATCCAACGTGTTTGTGTGAAGTACTTCGAAAGACTGTCAGTGCATCCCAATGTACTCGCTAATCAGCTAAATATGCGACGTGATAGTGAAGTGCGTAGACTAAAACGTTTAACACCACCTGATCTGATTACTGGACATATGTAGAGTTTAGAATAAGCATTAGAATAAGTCTAATTAATTAAGATAATATTTTGTACAGAAGATTGCTTAATGAAGTGATTTTCTACATGCCATGTATATATAATATAAACAGAAGAAATACTTATTGCCAATAGGGCAGATTGTGGACTCACGAAGAGTAATAAAAAAAAAAAAAAAAAAAAAAAAAAAAATTTTAAAAATTCACCATATTCAATGAGGACCGTTACTAAACACTTAAACAACTTAATAAATGTTGAAAAGTATTACAGCTATTTTATTTCTCAGATCTTTGCGACCACAATAGGGTCATAATTTAATTTACGTTAGCAAATAATTATGTTAAATAGAATAATGTAACTCAGGATAATCGAAAGGAGTATTCCAGATTATCTAATTAATTTCCTTTATTTTACTTGCCTTCAGTGAAATTTGAAGGTCCTACACTATCCGAACGTAAGTATTGTTCAAAATGCATTGCTGTTTGTCATAATACACAAAAAACACATACATATCATATAACAAACTTCAATGTTAACAACCAACACCAGCACAAACGGAACAACAAACTGGAAAGGATTTGCTGAAAAATTGAAAAATCGAATTCCACTAAATATATCTCCTAAGGCTGCGGAATAATTAAATTTTTAAGCAGAAAAATTCCACCATACAAAACTCATGGTGAGGATAATTCGCCGAACATAGAATGTGAAAACGCGACAGTTTAATTAGTCATGCCGAAATAAGTAAACAAAGTTAATAAGGTGGACATTAATCTAAAGAAATTACCAGGCTATGACTTAATAATAGGACAATTGCTGCAATAACTACCAAGAAAGGGAATTATAAAACTCACCAACTTAATCAATGCAGCATTTCAATTAAAACATGTCCAAGACGCTTGAAAAATCATCAAATTATCATGATTTCAAAAGCCTGAAAATCACCATATGAAATGAAATAAAACGTCTATAGGCCTACATTCGACAATTTACCGGGTGGGTGGAATAACAGATGTAATTCAAAAAGCCTATGAAGGTAAAAAGGCATGTTCAGCTATATTCTTAGAAGTAGCACAAGCCTTTGATAAGGTATGGCATCACGGCCTTGTTCATAAGCTACATAAACGTTACTAAAACTACACACTGGGCTATTGATATCTTACATTACAGCCAGAGTGCTTAGAGTCACACAAAATGAAGCCTACTGATGCCAAGGAAGTGTATTGGGACTAATTCTTTACTTATTATACACATGTGATATACCACAAATGATATACAGCACTTGCAACATGCAAGTGACAATATAAATAATTGGACCAAAACTTGGAAAATAACGAAAGTATATCTATGCATATGCAGTTCACATATAATCAGGCTGCACAAGCCCCAATAACAGTAAAGAATAAAATCATTCCATAGAGCAACTACGATAAGTATCTGGGACTGAATGTAAAACTTCGTTGGAAGGAATGTGTAAAAAAGGAAACGAAGGAATTGGACTTTTCGAGAAATGTATTTGGTTAATTGTAAGAAAATCACAAGATATATATGACAAATTGCAATTAAATAAGCAAGTATTGAAAACTACAATATGCACGCGAGAACTAATATAAATACCATACAACGAAGTCCTGATATTGACTCTCACTCAGGAGATCAAGAGAATTGCAAGGAGACATAAGGACAGACTCCATTCTCATGTCAACATCGAAATAATACAACTCTTGGATAACACCAGAGCAGGATACAGGCTCAAAAGAATCAAACCATTTGATCTTGTCTAGTAGTAGTGGGGTTCAATTAATAGAAATACAGCAGTGTTAACAATAGTTAATATTATTACACCAGATATTAAGATAAGGCCGATGGATCCTCCTAAATACATATCTAGATTTAAGTTATTATAAAACCAGCACCAATGTAATAAATACATTTAAACATTTTTTTGAATATTCTATTTTAATTTCTGAATTAATTTAAAAAATAATTCATTCTTTAAAATAATAAATAACTATATTTCTAACATACAGTATATATTTTGAAAAAGCTAGGGACTGAGGGTGTAGTGAACAGCAGCTGTTGGAAAGCATTAAGACTTAGGGGCAATTTTACGACCCTTGTACAGCAGACACCCGAGATATAATATCCGAAATAATGGGCTACCCCACGACCCTTTTAAGATCTGACTTTGAAAGGAATTTACGGACGATGAATTGTCCAGTATATATTACGAATAATCAGGTAAAAATTTAAGGTCATCTGTAGTATAACCATAATTTGTATGTAATTTTTGAATAAATAATTCTATATTACGTGATTTATTTATTTTAATTTACTATATTTAAATTGAATCTTCTTTTCATTATACATTTCACTTATTTATTTATATTATCGCAAAAATAAATAATATTATGATCCTTATTGTTCGTTTCGTTACGTGATAATATAATTAATAATTCTATTATTTCATCGCTAGAAAGGCAGGTTAAGTTGCTTGAGCAAAATTAATAACATTGTTCATTAAAAACTAGACATTACAGCTAATTAACTGCTGGTACTGGTATGTTATTGTTTGGAATAAAAATAAAAATTTTTATAACAAGCTTAAAATAGTGTAGTAGTGTTCGACAAGGCGAACTATAGTTAGACAGCGCATATAGCCAACAACAATTATCGCGAATATTTGGATTAATTGTTTGGTGAAGATTCCTATACATTATTTCAGGAACTATTTAAATCATTGTGATTTGACTTTAAAGTAGTAGGTAAACGCCTAAGAGTAACAAACCTAGAAATGACAAACCAGGAAAGAGATTGGCTCTAATATGAATTGAAACACAAAATCATTAAAAACCAATTTGTGATATATGACTCACTGACATTACGGCAAACCCCAACTTAGTTTTAATTCACAGCGATAAACATTCATTTTAATAAT
This sequence comes from Rhynchophorus ferrugineus, assembly GCF_030347505.1. Classification (NCBI taxonomy): domain Eukaryota; kingdom Metazoa; phylum Arthropoda; class Insecta; order Coleoptera; family Curculionidae; genus Rhynchophorus; species Rhynchophorus ferrugineus. Next base: position 50,943,330 of record NW_027472581.1, on the reverse strand, counting down.
AAATTTCATTATTACCTAAGATACAAAACATTTTTTCCTAGAAAAACAAATGAAGGTAATTTTCTCCATTAAGTAAATGGAATTATAATATAACTCGTTTATTATAAATAAGTATAATCTAACAATGCTGTATTAATTGATTGCTAGTAAAATACGATTATTATAATGTGATTTTTTAAATAATAGTGTTATGGAATGTAATTATAATAGTTATAATTAAAACAACACACATTCAAGCAATATATTTCAGCTTATAAAAAAGTGTAGGTTAACAATCTATAATAAAACATAATTACTACACAAACCACAAAATAATTACATTAAAAATATCTTTAACAAAAATCGGTATTCATAATTAATATCTCAATATAATTGATGTAATTTTTTCTGTAGTTATTATAGTGTAATATTGGAAATTTTAAATTTTATTTTTTTAAATTTATAAGGTATTAATTGTCAGTCGAGAAAATTTTATATGCTTGAGATGTCTTGGCGATTTGTTGTTCCAAAGTTAACAGCACCAATAATTAGTTTTTTCGTAATATAAGACGTATCCGTAATTTCAAATGAATCTTTATCCTGTGGATCTAACAATTTTGTTTATTGAGGGTTGACAAGTATAATTAGTTGCTGAACATCTCACCCAGGAAATCTATGAAATTGTTGAATGAATTATTGTTTTCTGTTATACTCAATAATATGGTCTATCCAATATGGCAGTGAACTCACGTTATCAATGTATCGAATGTATTGCCTATCGCAAATTGTAATAGCAAAATTGTAGTAATGACAATACTTTCCTGCTGATTCTATTCCACTTAAAAAGAGACACAATGCTGTCTAATGCGTCCGAGCATGTAACCTAATCAACCTATTAAATTCCTCTAGCCGGCTTGGTGGCGCAGTGGTAAAGGCGATGGGGCGGTCATCCTACTGTATAGCCGCGGGTTCGAATCCTGTTAGGGCATGGTCGTAAATTTATGTTTGTGATTGTTTAAAATTTGTTAATGTTCTAGGCGAGGGTGCAAAATCCGACAAGGAAAATGATCGCAGTCACGCATGATCGTAACCAGGCTGGGTAAAACCGGATGTCTTCTGGGATGATTTCTAAAGTTGGTCATTCGCCAGTGGGTAGGCTTAATGCTGAGGACCGTGGTTCGGTGACCACGTTAAACTTTAGGCCCAGTCCAGATAAACCAACCATAGTTGGTAAAAGGAGACTTTAAAATATATATTTTAAAGTTTTTATTATTATTGATTATATTTATATTTTAAAAAAATCCTCCAGTTTTAAGATGTCTTCAAGATTCTTTAAAACATTAGTAATATGCATCATAAGAGGTTATAAACAGGCAAACGTTGGTTTGGCGCTTAGATATGGCAAATTCATTAAAGAGAAAGCAGTAATTAAATCTAATATTATCAAATCAAATGTACGCACATAAGAACAGAAGAAATTAAGAAGAAATGCAGTGATCAGAATGACCTGATATAAATTTTATGACATTTTTGTTCCATTATTTTACTTACATACATAGCTGTTATATATCAAAGCCACAATAAACTAAAATTTTAAGTTAAATGTGACAAAAATGCGACGTTTTGACGTCATAAATTTAGACGACGTGTGTTCACGTTTTTTTTTTCTTTGGATAGACAATAATATTTTATAAATATATTCATAATTTACTGAAAAATAATTCTAGTTTTAGAAAGTTATATTTGTATTTACAACATAATGTGTGTATGTTTATGGTAAATATTTATCATAAAAATATTAAAATCAAAGCAACTTATTATAAAATTGTTGCTAATTTTAATATTATTGTTATATTATGTTAACTCATTTATATTAAAAAATAAAAGAAAAATAACAATATTATTTACATTAAAAAACTAGGTGTATTCAGTGAATGTAAATGCTATTTTAATATTACATAATTATCAACAATAATAATATATAAGTTGTCATTTATGTACTATGATACAAAACCGTCATATAATACTTTTCGATTTATATTATTTGCAAAATAAGTGATTAAATTCTACAAAACACTTTAACCGTGTATTTAAAATCTTTATAACAAATATAAACTATAAACAATACAATAATATTGGACCTTGCCTCTATGCAATCAATTTATCAAAAATTTCAAATAAAAACAATAGCAAAAACGCGAACCAGCAACAGGTCGTTCGACGAGAAAGATATCAAAACTATTTTCCTCGAGGCCTGCGAGCGAGGCTAACGACAGTGTGCATGTTTTTGTAATAAGGACAATCTCTTTGCTGGGTCTCTGTCTGCCTCTAGTCACAAAAGGAATTCGAATAAATTTTATAACAGTTCGCAGAGATAGGGTCCGCTAGGTAGGTAGGTAGGTAGAAGAGCAATGAGAATGTATTGCGACGTTGCCACGACTATCAGGCATGTCTTGACCGAACACAAGATGAATGTTAAAAATAGTCGACCGGTTGAGACAGACCCAGCCGATGAAAATGGTGATTTGATGGATACGCTGAAAAAAAAAACGGATATAACAGGTTTAGTCGAAAGAGATGTTGAAAGATCAATTTTAATTTGGGAAGAAGACTAAACAATAGGCTTTAGAGGAAATAGTTCGTTATATATAGATCTTTATTTTTAAGGCAGTTAATGTTTCTGGTTCTCAAATATTCCAGAAATCGACCTTGTATAATTCTTTACTTTACAAATCCTATCAAAACTTATTTTATTACAAATTTATTTATTATTTTTGAAATAATATCACTTACATTTCAATATAATTTATATGTTAATTTGATTCATATTTAAACTTAATATTTTAGAATTGGTCGATATAAATTTTGACTTAGATTTGATAAATATTATTAATTAGCATCAACAACTAATGGTAGGAGATAGATTATGAAGAATGTATCGATATGTTATGAATAAACTTTTTTTATTTTTTACATGGTTTAGTTTAGTTTATTTTCGTTTTTCTGCGATATTTCTTATATTCTACCACTGGATTGCACTTTAAAATTTTTCGAATTAGATTAAGAACACTTTTTCTTAAATACCTTTTTATGTTATAACTTAAGACTTCTTTTATTGCATTTCAAGTGCTTTCACATCCAACCCTATAGAACGCAACATTTCCATATTAATATTATTTTCACATATCCGCACCAATCAGGAAATCTGAATTTTATGAATTATGTGTTACTACTTATATTTCTTTGAAACGTTGCCCCTATAAAACCAATGTCTTAAATGATTAAAATCTGATTGTGAAAAATTTCTTATATGCGAATAACTAAATATATTTTTATAAATAATATATTTACACTTGGAAAATCGGTCATTCATTTTAGAGACATACAGAACTACCAACTAAAATAACACCGAAGTGGTTTATTCTTTAACATCTCTATTGTTTTTCTAATGAATTATGTTCTTATATTTTAAAGCCGCCATTTTGCTAACTAAGAGTTCATCTGGATTGGATCACTTACTGTTTAAAGTGGACCTTGGACCTCTGCATTAAATCTATCGACTTGCGAGTGATAGACTTTGAGACTACGCCAGAAAACATCCCGACCAAGATTACTGGTATTATTAGGACGACATTTCTTGACGGATTTTAATAATCTTGTCTCTTTCTACCATGCCCGGCGAGATTCGAACCCGCGAATGGCACCCCCACAGCAGAAAGAATGGACCTAGTGTCGTAAGTATAGTAGCTAAAAGCCCATCATTTGCATTTATTCACCCTGAGCTCATAAACTGCAATCCATTTATAAAAATTATCAATCCACAGAAAATGCTCTTGGTTAAAGGATCAGATGTTTATATATGAACATTACACAGATTAACTTTTAATTATAATATTTTAGAACATCTGGTTTTAATGGATCAAATAATAAACCATTTTATAAGCATACATTTAATAGTTTCTAAACACATAACATAAATATTGTTATATTACGCCAGTTGTTCATCATTAACTATAACAAATAAGCAATTAACTCCAACATAATTTGTTTAGCTATATTTATATTTGCTTCATTAAGACAACTCAAATTCTTCTTATTTCTATATATGGGTAATTAATGAAATAACTTGGTTGAAATATTTTACAATTATTTAACACAACATTTAAGTGATTTAAACTTGCCCTTGACTATTTCCGTAGTCATAACATTAATTTATATCAATATATTTGTAAATAAAAATGCATTTTATATGTATTTAAGATAACAATTCCTTCAGGATTTTATCTCCAAAAAATAACGAAGTATCTAGCACTGTTTGAACAACGTGTTACTAAGGTAAATATTTAATAAGAATATCTTGGAACTGAACGTGGCAACATTGCCCGATGCAGGTACACAGGCGACACAAAGAAGTCGATGGCTGTCGGAGAAAGAGCACGTGAAAGACAAAAAGCGACGGGCCAGAAGTCTGACCAGAATTGAACCGTAGCGATAGAAGTTGATGGCTTTTTTGTTAGATGCGAACGCAACAATAAATATGGAATCGTAAAATACGACGCATAAAAACTGGCTGTGAACGAAAAAAGATCCCCGTTTTCTGTAAATATTTAGATGAATCGTAAGCATATGTCACGCTTTGTAAAAAGATGTATGCATTATATGGGAAAATTCAAGCGAAATGTTAAGGGAAATGGTAAATGTTGAGGTATTTGATACATTATTAGTTCCTTGTTTAGTTAGTGCCTAAATATTTATATAATAAAAATAATTGGAATAAGTTGGTCATATTTACTTAAGCTGATAAAATAATAAGTTAAATAATATCCAGGCGATTCTATTTAAGCATTTGTAAATTTATTGCTCAGGCTTTTTGCATATTATGTTCATGTTTAGTTACAATGTTATTCGATAATTCGTGATTTTTAATTCCACACCATATAAATATTTTGTCTTATATAAGAACATAACCGAAATGTTATTTCAAATTGTCAATTAATTATTTGTTCAGAACCCACTTAAGGTTGCGTCAGTCCAAAAATGAATAAATTAAACAATATACAGTGATTGATTTTTGTGTGTGGAAGAACCTTTTAAAAACAATAGTTTTTATTTGAACTGGTTCATTGGACTGGAAATGGGGATTATTATTTAGTATCATAGTAACTTTTGCAAGAACGTTTGTCGCCAAAGAAATAGCCCTTCTTTAGATGTTCTAAGGTATTTTGTTTGTTTGAGTTTTCATAGTCTTAGGCAGACATATATATTTTGTTATAATGACTGTGCCGTCGGCAAGTCTTTCAAGTATTGTTTCGTTTGTTGTTAAGATAACAACAGTATAGAGCAGATACAGGAGTAGTATAAAGAAACTACCCTGCGGAAATTAACAATTAAAATAAAGTGTTAAAAGTGTTAAAAAATATTAAATCTTGAGACTGCGAAATTCTAAATTTTCTTTCGCGCAAATACGACTTCAGCAAATTGCAATAGTTCCGTGGTAACAGTTTGGTCATCCTGTAGATTAGTCTCAAATATTTTACTCGGTCTATACAATAGGCCAGATGACTATGACTAGAGATTATTAAAAAGACATTTATTTTTTAAATGAAAAGTGACATTAATGTTAAGATTTTACTAGAACTAAAAACACAAAATTTTAAAATTCCCCATTTTAAGTTAAACACCTATCAGAAACACTATGAAATATTGATGTCACTTACCGTTTAGTAACCATTACTTTCGCGATCCAACATTTGAACTTCTAGCGTGCTTCGATTTTATTTGGATTATTTATTTCACAGTTAAAAAAATTGTTTTGTGCAACCAACGGAAAGAAAAAGATAAATGAGAAAATGGAATGCAGATAATAACTTTAAAGAGTAAGTAATAACAATACAATCGGCACTTAGGAACTGTGAGAATAGTATTATTGAAATCAAGTGGTCTATAAGACAAATCAAAATTGTTTCGGAGGCAAACCTATAGAAAATTTTTATGATGGTAATTTGAAGATACAGATGCAAATGTATTTGATACAGTTACCAAAATATCCATTTCATATTCGTAATAAACAAACCAAATAAGACCCAACCTCATATGTTACCAACTGTGTTATTTACCTCTTATATTACGTTAATTACACTTTAGAGATAATTAAAAGTACTTAAAATAGTAAATACTTACATTAGAATGATATTGTCGTCCTACTGTTGCGATAGTCGCGAGTTCGAATCCTGCTGGAGCATAGTCGTAAATGCATGGTTGTGATTTAAAATTTGTGAATGTTCTAGGAAAGAGTGTAAAATCCGACAAGGAAAATAATCCCAGTCACGCCAATAACCTGGCTGGATAAGACTGGATGTCTCCTGGGATGATTTCTAAAGTTGGTCACTCACCGGTCGATAGGCTTAATGCTGAGGACCGTGGTTCGGATCCCACGTTAAACTTTAGGCCCAGTTCAGATAAACCTTTAGTTTATATATATAAAAGAATGATATTATTACTGAAAATAAATTACCGATGTTATTAAAATAATGTATAAATAAGACCTGTACCCATACAAACCGTGCAACTAAAACAACTACGTCAGCTACGTATCAAATAAATAATAATATTCTATTGTAATTTGTGATGATTCCGTATATTTATCATATTTTCAGTTTATGAAATTCAAAGGACTTGGTTCACTAGGGTGACAATATTTATCCATTACACTACAATACAATGGTTACAACAATATTTTTCCGTTTTTATTAGCGGGGTATGTTCCCATCAGCTTTTTTATGAACCTTTAACGTCCTGTCTGGCGCTCTATTATTTCCAGTCACACTATTCTTAGAATTAGAAAACATAAAAACTCTCGGCAAGTTGTATTTAGCTCTTTGCAGCTGAAAATTTTACGAAATTTTACGAACTATTCATAGGAGAAAGGATCTATAAAAGTGATGATAAACGTATGGAGATTAACAAAAAGTAGAATGTTTGTAATAGATAAACGATTGTAGTGTTAGACAAATTAAATGGAAAATGAAGTAAGTAAAAAAAATTGATAAATAAATCGAAAAAAAAATTTAAATCATGGTTTTTGTAACTTAACCGGTTCTATCGGTACTAAGAGATTGATAATGGCAATGGTTAATACATCTAAAGCAATGGTCTCCTAATGTTGTAGTAGTCGCGCCTTCGAGTTCCGCGATGTACTTTATGTTTTGGATTCTAATTGTCAATATGCCTAGACAGAAGTGTAAAATTACCGTATTTATAAGCATACTTTGAATGTTTTTTGATTTATTCTTAATATAATATACTACTTACTATACATTAATAAAAATGTTATATATTAAAATAACATCTCTCTATAGGATTTAATATAATAAAGACTAATAAATAGTAAAAAATGAATGAAATATTATCTGAAGCAATTTTACCAATTGTTTCTAATTGTAAATGTCTACAGAATGAAATAATGGCATGTTTTAAATCGTTATGAGTTAAGAAGCAGATGGCTATAAAAACAAGTAGGTTATGAATGGTTTTTATACCTCTTACGCTGTTCATTTAGACACTTAACTGCTTTAATATTTGTATGACATCCTGGTGTTTGTACAGGAAGTAAATTTTATTGAATATATTTTACTTTGCTTAAAACGAATATGCATCAACAATAGATAAGATTAAATTTAACTAAAAATTTTTAGGCCATCTAAATTGACTAAATTAGGAAGCTCTCTAATGTTCGAACGAGAAATGTGTTTGACACGTACCAACGCTGACGAAAAGAAATGACTCTCAAAACATGTTGTGAATGTGGGACAGTGCTGATGCACGTGTGCTTAGAACAGGTTTTACAAGAAAACGGCTTCTATATAAGGGAGTCCCAAAAATATATTTCGTTGTTTCAGTTAGAAATGATGTTTTCCACTATAAATGTATATGATTTATCTATGATTTTTATTAATATAAGGAAACATCATTAATAATGTCTATTTACAGTAAAAAAATATTTGCAGTTTTCTTACTTTCCACAATAGTAATATTTGAAAATCATGTTTAGCACTAACACCAAATGCTTAAATTTGTTTAATATCTTCTTTACTTTCAAACATATTATTATAGGGCAACGGGAGCATTATCAATGAGATAAATAAAAGGTTCACAGATCAAGAGAAGGCTGAGCTATTGGCTTTTCCTCTAGACTTTCTGAGAGGGTGCCTTACCACTCCAAGAATGATCGCAACATAAATACTCAATTCTCGAAAAGCTCAGCTCAGTTCTCAACAATTTCAAAAGCTTGAAGAAAGAACGCACTGATCTACCAAATATCACATCTGTAAGCATTCTAATATTGTTGTTATTATAATGAAAAAGGAGACAAATGAGCTTCATGACAAGAATAAGGTTCTGTTTGTATATCTCGCTTTTAGATATTCTTGGACTTCGAGGCATAGAACCAGAATTTAACTATTTCAACTCTAGGGATATGAGCCATGTAAACATTGAGTAATACTGGGCTGAGTGGAAAATCCTATGAAACACCAGACTGAATGGATATTTATCTTTTAGAAGGCTTTAAACAATTCCTCAGTAACAAACACAATTACCGAGAAGTTTATAAAAGGAATTTTCAGCATAAGTTCAATAACTCTTTACTCTGCATCCATTATATTATATGACATCTTTTCAGATGTTGCTATATCCAAGCTCTCTTCGATTTCTAAATCTTCGTCACAATTTCCTTCTTAATCGGTAAAACGTACAGTACAAAACAGGACTCGAAAGGCTTAAAATAAAAATAAAACTAATTTTCTAATAGCACGACAATAAAGCTGAAAATAAGTAGAAAGGAGGAGCTGAGGCTCATACCAAATGGTGATAAGATTGTCAATATAAAACTTTGGTATATACGTAAATGTGGCGTTTGGATCAACTGATCTAGCTGCAAAAGTATTTACTTATCTTAGATGTATAACCCGATATCAAGCTCAAGCTGTTCCAGATATAATGTCTGAGGTAAATTAGTGGACATTCTGAGTATTTGTCTTTAATATCACCTTAGAAACAAATGTATTTGATGAAGATAAAATAGTAATCAGTAGGTAGTGGTACATTTTTTATTAAATTCTGCGATGAATAGATGGGAAAAATAAACGTTTGATCAGTTTAAAAACGAAAACGTGAAATGATATTATTGAAAGCAATATCAAAACTAAATAATGACAAAAAATAAGGTTATGGTAGCAAAAGCTAACTGATCATAACTCATCATAACATATTATTCTGTTACGGCAATTTCATGAAACATTACAATGTTAAATATTGAAGTCGCCTTTCTTGAATATTAGCTATTCGTTAGGGAAGAAGAAAGAAATAATGACTGTATATATATTTCAGTAGTTCAATGTTCATTTTGAATAATTCAGTATATTAAAAAAATACTATTAATTTTAATGAATTATGATTCAGTCACAAATATAAATTTTATCCATGTTCCGACGGGACTGGAATCTGCAATTATCGCAGCAGTAGGAGGACCGTCCTGTCGCCTTGACCATTGTGGCTATATTTCCTTTTCTATTACATAATATTTTACTTAGTCATCGTACTACAGCACAAAAACGAATAAATAGAAAGAGTTGTTAAACAAACTTAACAATGAATTCGTTTTACCTGCTTTAGCTATTATTTTAATTCAATTGGAGATACCTAGCAACAAAAAAGATCAACTTGAGTTTTTTAAAAGATGACGTAGGTAATAGTCGTAACTAAAGATAGACAATATTTATATTTTATTTCTGTTTGAATTTAAGTGTTTTTTGTGTTTTTTTATCAATTATGTATATTTGCGGAACTGATGCTTATTCAAGAATTGAATTGATGCAGAGCGTCCAATGAAATGAACTCACTGTAATTTATTAATTTATGATTAACTGTAATTAGACTGAATAAAACTTTGATATAATTAAAAGGCTAGGGAGTAACATGGAATGGAACGTCCAGACGTGGTTGTTTTTAATTATGCCAATCACAATTATAAAAGATTAATCACATATGTAAAAGTAAGCAATTCGACAAGAAAATCTTGCCAATCATGCCTGTAACAAGACTGGATAAGACCGGATTTATTCTAGAACCTTCTAAACTTGGTCACTTGCTAGCCCTTAGGTTTAGTACCGACGACCATATATATGGCTGCAACTAAAACATCCAAGCGGTTAAATGATTAAAAGGAATGTGTATACATGTTATATCTGACTACTGATACTGTTCTGGTTACAAAGACAGTGTGTTTATTATTGGAATGGAAGCAATTACTGAGACGTTTAGAGATAGGAGGTTAGTTTATATTAGTAAATGTTGGGCAAAACTATCGCAGCTGAAGTAGTAAGTCAAAAGGTGGATTAAGAATGCTAAAAGACCAGGGTTGTCAATGTCAATTTATCAAAGTCCTCAGTAAACTAAGTTAAAATTAACCGAATGGATAAAAAAATTCACGATTCATCGCAAATTCGCTTCAAATTTATTTTGAGAAATAAGACAAACATCTCAGCTGTTTTAACTAATATAAATAATATTTATTTTTGATCTTTTCATATTATAGAATAAACTGTAATATTATGAATTATAATGTTATACTTTATTCCATATCAATCCACTGTCACCTAATTACTTAATCCTAACAAGGATTCTTCCGTAGAGTTTATAAGGCGAAACATTTTACCAGTAGTTAGTCGCCATCAATGTTATCTTCATGAAGTTCAAGTCCATGTTGATCAAAATCCAACAAAGCTTCAGCTTGCCATTCGTCATCTGATGTCAGATTTGTGGAGCACTGAAAATCGTTGAGTGATTTAATTTATAGTTATTGAGCTTCTGATAAATTTACAGCGTTAATATTCGCTAGAATCGTAAAGAATCGATTTGATTTCAGAAATCACTTGGTAATGTCTGACATGAATGTAATATAAAATTATTGTTATGTTTTATAGAAATCATGAGCAACATGTAATATGAGGCAAATTTAGTTAATTTTCATGAAGTTGGCAGACGGATAGAATATATTATTATTGTAATTAAATAACAAATCAATTGAAGAGTCCCCGGCCTGACATATAGATACCCCTATTAGAATCAAATCCATATGTTTTTCACTTAGCCCTAACTCTCGAAAGATGCGTGTATAAATTTGACAGCTGTCGGCTCATTAGTTTGTGAATTATAGCATTTTGAGTGAAGAATTTTTTGTTATTGTGAAAAAATGGATAAAAGGAATTTCGCGTGTTGATAATATATTGCTTTTTGAAGGGAAAAAATACAGTTGAAGCAAAAACTTGGCTTGATGCCGAGTTTCCGGACACTACCCCAGGAAAATCAACCATCAAGGTTTGGTATGCTAAGTTTAGCCATGGTGAAATGAGCACTGAAGACGATGAACGCAGTGAACGCCCAAAAGAGATTATTGCCGACAAAAACCTTTAAAAAATCCACAAAATGATTTAGCAGACACTCTAAACATATCAACTGAACGTGTACATCATATCATTCACGAATATTTGGGTATGAGACAGCTCTGTGCAAAGTGGGTGCCGGGCGAGCTCACTTTTGATCAAGAACAACGACGAGTTGATGATTCGATCCAATCGACTGTCATCCGAGTGGATGAACTCGCCCCATGGCGTGGGAAAACGCAACATTTGGCTGACAAGGTTATGGCTTCTGTATTTTGAGATGCTCACGGAATAATTTTAATTGACTACCTTGAAAAAGGAAGGACCATCAACAGCGACTATTTCATTGGACCGTTTGAAGGTCGAAATCGCCAAAAAACGACCGCATTTATAGAAAAAGAAAGTGCTGTTTCACCAAGACAATGCACCGTGTTACAAGTCAGTAAAGACGATGGAAAAAATCCATGAATTGGGCTTCAAATTGCTTCTTCATCCATCGTATTCTCCAGATCTGGCCCCCAGCGACAATTTCCTGTTCTTAGATCTCAAAAAAAGCTCACTGGGAAGAAATTTTCGTCGCATGGAGAGGTGATCGCCGAAACTGAGGTCTATTTTGAAGGAAAGGACAAATCGTACTACAAAAATGCTATCGAAAAGTTGCAGCGTTGCTATAATCAGTGTATCACCCTTGAAGGGAATTATGTTGAATAGAAAAAACTAATTTTGCCAAAAAATGTGTTTTACTATGATAGGCCGGGGACTTTTCAATTGACCTGTTACTATTATTAATAAAATGATAAAATAAAATAAAAAACTAAAAATGAACAATAATATTTTATAGAATTCAAATGAGCGTCGTTCGATATCCATCGAATATGAAAAATATTTTGAAACAATTATATATTTATTATATATTATTAATATATATTATTAATTTATTTGTTAATAGATATTATCAATATATATTATTAATATAATAATTATGTATTTGGAGTTCTTGTAGAAGTGTCTTGATCCGAACTATTGATATTATATTTACTTAATGCGAATTTCCAAAAAATCCCCAATCAACAAGGGACCTTATAAAGGTATATTTGGAATTTACCCACCAATTTGTAAGGCTGTCAAAGCAGACTAGCCATAAACTATGAATAATAACGTTTTAACAATTCAGAAACATACATGCTTTGAATGATACTCTCAATCGGTAGATTCCTGGCACAAGTTTCGCAGTTCAGGTGCCTTGCAGCAACATTTTTCAGTCGTACACTATTGGATTTTGCTGACTACTAGTCGTGGTTACGAAAAAGGTGTAGATTTGGACCGACAGTACCGTAAAATAAGATTTTATTTCATTTCATAATTTACATTATTACTGTATGCTGTATTTTACTGTATTACTGTATTTTTACTGTATGCATTACATAGAGATAGGAGATACTTAGGCCAACGCCATAGTATTTGGTACTCTCAGGCCATGTAGGATTTATGCAATATAATCTTTTAATATCAATCCGGTAAATTATAACGCATGGATGAGTGATAGATATTTAAATTTTAAAAAGGCATAGTTTATATATTTTGTAATTATTTGGATGTTTATAAAAATCTATTTTTTTACACTTGATGAAAGTGATAGCATGAAACCAACAAAGGACAACAATAATTTTTTTCGTAGCTTGACACGGCATACAATATATTATTTTAACTTTTAAATTTGTCCGAATAAAAACATTACACTTCCTAACAATCCATTTTACCTTGTTTGATTTGTTTTTAAACGGTACCGTTCTATTTCACTCCGTCAACGCAATTTTACGTAAAAACAAATAAAGTGGGAACTTTTTTGGTACTATGATATAAAATTAATATTAGAAAGCTACCGTGCCCGAGGAACTAGCAACAATACGGCGAAATATCTTCGACGTTATTTTACGCAATTATTTCTTCATCACGAAGATGGTGAAAGTGTCTCTCACCGAAACTGAAAAGGCCATGCCGTGATCATGTTCTAGATAATTTTTGAATTCAACTTATTCGCCATTGATTGCGTTATTTGCAGTTGGTGGTACTGGGACAAGGACTGCAGTTGTCGGGCTTAACAATCGTCATGAAGAAAATATGCCTTATATCAAAGATTTGCGTACATTTTAGATCACGGTAAATATTGGAATCTAGGGCAAACCTGGTAATATTATAATTGTAAATTAACTGTGGTGTCGCTAAATGTATAAAAATATCTTGATTTGTTATCGGTGATCTATTAAAATTAGTTTTGCATAATATATGCCCTAGAATTAAACTAGATAATAATACGGTTAAATGAGAGCGATACCGTGTCGAAAGAGTGATTTTGGTTTAACAGCGATCAAAATATCGATGCATTTCCTAGACTCCATCGATATGAACAAGTAATAATCAGAAATTACTGTCTGGTGATTACGCGGCAATTAGGTGGCAGAACTTCTCATTCAAGCTGCAACAGAATATCATTCACAAGTTTTGCAACATCTGGACGAGGGTTGAGGTAAGAAATGTCTGCGTTTGTTACTCGGTGTTGCTGGTCTACAATACGTCGATCAGTATATTCAATTTATAATTCATTCATAATCACTGGTTCAATAGTAGACATCTGCAGTAACAGTTTCATTCTGTTTTAGCAGCTGGTAATACGCTACACTGATACCTCCATATTCACAGCAACACGATCATGATATTCTACTTCGATGCTGCGATGTAGTTAGATTGTTTAAAATATATAAGAGGTTTAAAGGTTTAGATTTAACATTTTTTTACTTTAGCTAAATATTTATTTACATTGGAAAGGGGATGAACAAAATAATATGAACAACGCAATATTTATTAATAAGGTGTTGAGCCACCATTTGCTTTTAAAACAGCTGCACATCTTTTACATGCATATCCGAATAGTTTCCAAGCGAATCTTATCCCATTCTTTTACCAAAATATCCGCCAATTGCTTCAATGATGTTGGAGATGGATGTCTAATCTTGACTTTCTGCTCTTAAACATGGGGAGTTTTAAATTATGTTTCTCAAATTATGTTCTTGAGTCTGGCGATTATGCTGGCCAGAGAAGTATTTGATGATACTGTGATGCTCCTCATTATTATTTTGCAATATGGCAACTGGCATGTGTCTGGCAACAATATGCTGGTCATAGTAAGAGCCTCATCATCATGTCGAGATATACATCCGCAGCAATCCGATCAGTGATGTGAACGAATGGACCAAGTATATATCATGATATTGCTGGCGAAATTATAACGGAATCACCCCTATGCTTGATTGTAGGAAGCAGGCAGTCCGGATTCGCATATTTGGGGATTCTATACCCGTCCGTTTGTTGGAAATAATGTAAACGATGATCCATTGGATCATACCACATTCGCCTAATCACCAAGAATCCAGGTTGTATGATTGTTGCACTACTTCGTTGCAGCTTAGCGTTGGCCTTCGTTATAAAGATATTTACAATTACAGACCTTTCATAAATGTTAGCTTTATGGATCTCTCATGGTAGTATTTGTGTCACTGTCACTTTTGCTGTGGTAGTTTTATATAGTCTGGCCATAATCCTATTTAATGTTCGTCAGTCTCTGTAAGTTAACTTTGGGGTGAAATCCCAACCCTCTAGTCTTCCTCACTGATGATATTTTACCATGTTTTATATATGCTGTCGTTACTGTTGATACTTGCTGAGAGATCACATATTTCACCGATCGCTTTTTTAAACCGCCGCAGAACAAAGCGTATAATACACTGAGATATAACTGGCACTGGCAGTGTTGCCAATATGGAATAAGATATAATATGTTACGTGGTGTTCATATTATTTTATTTATCACCTAGAGACATATCTGATCAAAATGCATACAGGCAATAAGTTATTTTGAATCACTGGAAAATATGTAAATCTGTAACTATAATCTTCCGAACAGCATATAAAGTCTATCAGAAAATAGCAGTCTTCTAGTGATAGTCAATCTTTTAGTGATAACCATCAATTCATCAAGTGCTTTGTATCTTCATAATATTGCTATCACTAGTATTAGATAATTATATGAAGTAGTGTTTAGTAAGATAAAACACCTAATATCAATGTTCTAAACATGTCCGGGTTTACAACTTAATTATAATAATTCTTGAATTTGAAATTAAAATAAAATTTGTACATTTCACCAACAATTGTTTTATTCCATCCATTACTGCTTTTAGCTAGAAAATTCTATCATTTAAAATAACTTGGTGGCTAATACAATAACGTGGCTACTCTGAATATAATCGAACCTACCCACTTGCTTTCCGGCGAGTATAAGGTTCAAAAGTTATCAATTGTTGTAAGATATGATATTATTAAGTATGGTTAATAATGCCAGAAACTTATTTTCAGTATTTTTCCGATTGTGTTTATGGATTCACAGAATAATTTATTCCTGATTGTCAATATATTCGTATGCTTCTAACATATAACTTTTCTACCAACAAAATAGAGATTTTTTCAACCATTTGAAAGATTTGAAAAAACCATTAATTGGTTTCGGTGGATTAACGCTTAAAATGAAAAACTATCGTTTGCATTTTCTATCTACTAATCTGTAGATTTAAAAGTGGGTAAGTTAAATGTTAAATCAAATTGCTCCTTTAATTCTTCACGCATGTTTTCTCATTATAAAGAATATAGAAAGATTGCAGCGTCGTTTATTCTAACTTTTGACATGTCATATTATTAAAGAATACTGGGGTGAAATCTGTGATACTCTAGATTGAATAAATGTTCTAACTGAAAGAAGTTTACCGATATGTAACCTAACTCGTACCGTCCGGTTGTGACTGCGAATATTTCAATTTTACAAAACGTTTGTGGATACTCAATTTTGATGTTAAAAATATTATGCATTATATTGAAGATTTTAATACGATCCAGAAAAGTCGCCCCCATCAGATTTTTATTAAGGAAACGGCGTTTACTTCGCTTGCAGCTCATCAGTTGATGTTCAGATCGAAAACCAAACTATACGTCTCGATAATGTTCTCGACGATTTTCGATATTGTGTTTTTATAAAATATTTAAACAAGAGCGTTATAAGATCAAGGTTACCAAACAGTAGGATTTTCTGCAATCATAAGGTGGAAATAATGATATTTAATAGTTCTATAAGCTAGTTGCGAACATTAGTGTGTAGGTTATTCTGATACATTAAAGAATTAAGTAATAATACCATAGTCATTTTTGTGTGAGTATTTGTTTATTGTGTACAAAAGGTTCCTAATAAAGAAATGGAAGAATTATTCAACCAAACAGCTTACAAAATTTGAGATAAACTTGGTCAATAATTTAATGATGATCACACAAAAATTTTACATGTAGTTACGGCGTAATATGTAACTATTTACGTGTAACTATTTCAAACAAGCAACAGTTAAAAGGAATGATGTTTAATGAATACAAATGAGGACGCCCCAGTATCTCTAATAGATTTAACCAAATGTTATCCTTAAAAAACCATTTTTTATATTTTAGAGTATCCGTAGCGTTAATTATACAGTTTAAGAATTAGTTTTTGTTTATAAATATTTACTTTAATATTTTAATATTTAGTTGAATAAAGTTTTAATAGCTCACACAATTATTACTTACCTTAATAATATATTGTAATTTCTATTTTATTTCTATTGATAAAAAATTGATACGTTTAGGATATTTCTACTAGTCACCAGTAAGGGAGGAGGCTACTTCAGAAGGGCAATAAGAATCGATATTTTTCGTAAATAACCTAAGTAAGTCTATTAAAAAATATTCAGAGTACAGGGTTAAAAATAATGGAAAACAGCATTTTTAGATGACATCATTTTAATAATGGAAATTTTACCATACTAGTGCTTTCTAGAGAGTTAATTAAGCACTTTGTTTACAACAAACAGTTAACCCCCAAATCAAACATAGCGTATAGGATTAAAGAGATGAGAAAAGCAAGACAGTCATAGATGAGCAAGACGATGATTACAGTAAGTATTTTCTATCATTTATTACTAATTTGAATTTTCAAATGATTTCCTTTTTTTCAACTGCAATTCAATATCAAAAAGAGAAAACAATAATTTATCAGTATTCAAATGGCTAAAAATGTAATATAAATATTTAAAAATAAATATTACTATAATTGTAATGTATTACTTGTAATTTAATTAATTATGAGTCTTTCTCTGTATTTCTTTCTGAAATCTTGCTTTGGAAGAAATTTTGAGATCTTCAATTATTAAAAAATGTTTAGCTATAATTAGTTTCACCTAAGAATAAGACCTCTAAATAATGTAAAATAATACCATTAGTTGATAACACATGAAACTGATGGCATGCATATTGTACACATTTGACTTATAACAAACATATTCAAGAAACATATTCAAACTGAAATTTAGAATTAATAAAATGAATTTAGAATTATCAAATGTTAATTTCTTATAAGGTAATACAACTCGACCAATCAGTCTACCGAATGGCGAGTGATCAAGAAAAATTACCAAACACCTTTATAGAAATATCAATTTTAAAACCGTTACATGGTAAATGAGCCTCTATTCACTATAAAATCGCTTCGGTTATATACCTAATAACTTTAAAAAATACCTGGAAGTCTTGCTATTCTTTTAACGTACATGTAAATTAATGACAAAATAACCGTCAGCGTTCACAGAAATGGTTAGTTTATCGGGTAATAACTCAGTTTTATAGGCGATTCAAAGAATACACATGATTTCTATTTTACGAGTAGAGGTGTTCTAAAGAACCTGCATTGGTTACTTGAAACAGATAGGTTCAAATAAATGAAATAAATGCACGTGTTGAAATGAAATGAATACGCATTAAGGAAACGCTTTTGGTTGAAGGTTTGATATTATTCTAGTTTATTTTCACTGCTTTTACAGTTGTTTTGTCAATATAAATACGTTTCATTTTTCTTGCAAAACTTCCTGTTTGCTGTATAGTAATTTCTCTGGATTATTATATTCAGACAATATTTAATAACAAAAAATATGTAAATGGTATAACATCTAGTTTTAATTGTTTTTTGAAAAAATTTTTCTACGTAATTCTAAAAAGCACATACAATAATTATAATCTTATTTCTCCAACAAATTTCACCAAGAGTTCTTGTGGCTCTAATATGTGATTGGAGTAAGACATCTTCAAGCTTTATTATTAGACAGGTGCAGAAACCAAGCCTATGAACCTGTAGCTCAACTTGGCCACACTCTAATGAAGCATTATTTGGAAAAATATATTGGGACTACAAATAAGTAAGTAAATAAGTGTTATTCAAAATATTGTACACCCCTAGATATTACTTTTCCAATTTTTCGTACACCATGTCAAAACTATGTTGGAAAAATGTGTTCCAAAAAAAATCTTCATATAATGTTAAATTATAAAAAATTATTTGATATTATTATAATCAAAATGATCAATATCTAGGGAAGGACTTTTGATTTTATCGTTTCCATGTAAATATTTGTAGATTCTGCAAGATGTTACCAAACGATTTGATGTTGCCTGATTACTTAATCCAATTTCCATTTCTAGAACTACCATTTTTCCTGAATTCCTGACTCAAACGTATCATTTTCAATTGTTAGCGCCCTGTTTTCATATTATTTCAATTTCCTACAACTTTTTAAAGCCAAATTCACTTTTCTTAACAACTCACGACAACATATTTCACTTACGCTAGCCATATGATTTTCAAAGCACTGATAGGTCACTTCTGCAGATATATTCAAATTGTTGCGACTCAAAATATAATATCCCTGATAATAGCTAAAGGTTATGTTATTAAAAGATAATGATTTACATCAGACAATTATATATTTTCTTATTTTTTATATGTTAAATTTATATAATATAATATTTTTGTACATTCATGTTAATGACTTATAACTTAGAGCGATTGTCGCTTCACAGCGAGCTGGAATTGGCTGTGGTTTATCTTTCATATCTACCGGGAACAAGATAGATCCAGAAAGACTTCGTTCAGGTACTGTTGCTCTGATGTTTTCATTTCGGTATATTATCCACCTTGTTTAACTTTTATAATAAATGATAAAGAGTTTATTTATAGTTTTTTTTCTTCTTTAAATCTTGGATTTGGAAATTACAATAGCACATTGACAAATCAAGAAGCAAACTTTTTCAAGTTTTTTTTCAGTTTGGCAGTTTTACAATCTATCTCCATAAAAATGAAAGGTGAATAATTTTATGAATAATTTTTAAGAATGAATAATTTAACTATTTTTCCAGATTTTTTATACAAAATTAAATATTTGTAATTTGAATGCCGAATCAAAATGGAGTTTATTTATTTAGCCTGAATTTGGTTCATTATTTCGTTTCTATATAATTTTAAGAAGTAAACATTTTATTTTATAATTCACAGCATCATTTTCTTCCAAATAGCTTCAACAATCGACTTGTAATAATCTTTGATAATAGTCAATTTTCTCATTATCATCTAAGCTAACTGAATATAACAAATTAGTAGCAGCAGTGGTTAAGGCAACTGAATAGTCCTATGGTTGCTGTAGTCTCAAGTTCGAATCTCGTCACAGCATAGCTATAAAATTATGTTTATTATTGTTGTCCATTGTCCACAAAAGATGTGTAAAATATGGCAAGGAAAACCATACCGGTCACGCGAGTAAAATACAAATTCAAAATTAAAATTCGCTTCACAAACAGCTCATTTAATAGTTTAGTACAGAGAAGCACTGCACTATCAGAAACCGAATCATTTTTTTTTCAGGAAATAAGCCCTCTTTTTTACCTTTATAGAATATATACCATAAATACTGTACAGTAAGTACAAATAAATATCACGTATTATAAACCGAAGACTATAATATCTGGGATAACTAATTTTAACATTTTAACACATTTTTTTTTTGACTACCTGAAGCTATAGTAATATAACCTTATAGTTTGTAAACTTATACCACTAAAGTAAAATAGTATTGGCTTACTGCAAATATACATTGCAATGACAATAAAATGTAGGATTTTTCATTTTAAAATGGATACAAAACTTTTTAAAAAACAGTTTCAAGATATTGTGAATAAGTTATGGAACCAATATTTTTAACGTTTATATTTTGAAGAAATATTTTAATAAATAGATGAGTGTTATGGAAAATGTAATAGTGATACACGTTGGTGATATAGAATATACTCTGGTTAAATAGACTAAGAGATTCCACAGCAAAACACTTAAATTGATGTAACTGCATATTTACATTAACCAACAGTCCAAAATGCATATGGCCATAAATACCGAACAGGGTTGGATTTATAGTAATTAAAAATATTTCACTGGAGATGTTCTTTTTAGAAATTGTTCTTAGATTAATATACAATAGTCTGACCAATATTTTAATATGTTTTGATAATAATATAGAATATAAAATGCCTTAATGAAGTAATATTAAAGATTCAAACATTATCTGAAACATAATTTTTTTTTATAAAATCAAATATTACGCTAATATTATAATATATAAATTATTTATTAGTTGTATTTATATTAATTTAAATGAAATTAAAATTATTTTTGAATATTATTGTAATGATTATTTTTAAATAGTTATTCATTTTATATATACTTTTAGTTTAATTAATTGTGAGTATTTCTCTGTATTTCTTTCTGAAATCTTCCTTTAAAAGAAATAATATAAGATTTGGGTATTATTAGATTCACATAATAATAACATTTCTAAATAACGGAAAATAATATCATTAGTTGATTTTATATGATATCAACGGCATGCATGTGTAAGAAATATGCAATGTTGTTGCGAGTATCGTTACTGTGCTTAATTTACATTGCATTAAATCGCATTGTCATTAAACTGCAGAAACATTTGGCACAAACGAAAATATTTAAAAACCGCAACCAAGGTAGTTTAACCAACATCTGACTGTGTCCATTTTGTCACTTACCAAGATAATATAAAACCTGAAAACATTAATATCAGTGTTGTATCAAATTCCCTAAAACAGAACCTGATTCCGCCCCAGGATTTTGCTCCAGGCGGCATTCTTCTAAATAACCTCCTAAAATATCTGTAGGAGCCCTTCGACAACTGGGACCAAACCAAACTAAGAGAAAACTATAAATTGTAAGACATGTATATTACTGAATTTAAAAGAGCGCCATAACATCAATCATTCAAATTGATTTTAAATTTAGATTTAGACTCGGAGTACATGTTATATAAATTTATATGAATAAAGCCGTCACTAATCATGAATTTTATGTTCTTTAGAAACGATTTCGACAAACAGCATTAAAACGGAACATGTTAAATTGAAATGAAATGTTTAAATAAAAGGTTAACCGACTTGGTTGGCACAGAGGTAAAGGCGACAGGTCTATGGTCCTGCTGTTACTATAGTCATGGGTTCGAATCCCGCTGGGGCATGGTTGTAAATTTATGTTTAATAGTAGGTTCAGTCGAAACAAACCGTCGTTGGTAAAAAGGAGACTCTAAAATATAAAAAAATTAAAGGTTTCATGCTATTGCAATTGATAAATGCATAATGTAATAATGTAATTTGTAATTTTTATTTATATGTTCTTTCTTGATATGATTTTTTTTACTACTAAAACTGTTTTTTATTCTTATAGACCATAAACATTGTACAGTGGAATATTAGTCAAGCTTTTTAAAGATGTATATCTGAATCTGATCAGGTATAAGTAGCCTAGTTAAGTAGTAGTATTGATAGTATTAATTTTTTACTACCTACTTACTTACTAAGACTGTTTTACCTATTTTTTAGTCTTATTAATCAATCTGACACTACGCAATTTGCTGGTTGGAAACGGAACTGTGATAACAAGCTCCGAGCATACGTCAAGATTGTCGGGAATGGTATGAAGAAATTTCTTATTTATAAAACGATATACTACATTACGATATACACTATTACGGTACAAGAGTCGAAATGGAACGAACTAAAGTATTATTGATGTTGGAACTTGACAGCCCATTTCTCTATGTGTTTTTTGTTTTTAACATTATATGGGATATCTAGAATCATCCTCAACATCTTATTTTGAAGCACTTGCAATTTTTTTATTTTAGTATTTAAAAACTATATAGCTTGATAAATAATGATTTTAATTGAGACAGGTAGTTTATCTTGTCTACACAGGAGAAGGAAAAGTGTGATCGATAATCTTGTAACCCTCCATAACCCTTCGCATTTGCTTGTTGGATTTCATCTAAAGATAAAGGAACTGAAGTATCTAACCATTTTGTTCCAGGGAGTAAATTGGTTAGGGAACGTTTACGGTGAAATATGATTGTTTTTTTTTGTAGATTAATTTGCAGTTTTCGATATCTGAACTATATGATTATTATTTTAGCTATTTTTAGAGCTTAGGACGTATGTATTTGGACGATAGAGAGCGTTAAAAGAATGCAGTAGCCTCCACATAGAATGCAGATTTACTGTTTCAATTTTAAGGAGATCAGACATGTAGATATTGCATAGTACTGGGACAAGTGGGTAACCTTCTGAAAAACCAGACTGGATAGATCTCCTAGTCGAGAAAGAATTTGACTGGGATTGATCGGTTTGCCAAATATGAGCGCATCAAGTTTACAAAATTACTAGGAATATCAAGCTTCAATGATTTGATTTCTGTAGCAGAGTATCTTCAGCAGGCTAAAAATTACTCAGTGGTTCTGTCATACTAATCGGAGGAGATTTCAATGCCCGCCATCGCTTTTGGTGCAAAAACTTTCCATAATCCAGTTAATAGTTTTCAACAATACACAAAAACAGAACCACATGTTGAGCAATTTGCAGTGAAACTTGCACTTAAAATATGACTTGGTTTTATACTATTTTTGATGGCCAAGTTTGGTTTGGTTATATGGGTTTTCAAGGCAGCTCCCAAAATAGCATCATGTAGTCGAGATAAATAATAATTCGACGTATTCAATCGTCGAATGCAGATGAGAATGCAGAGAGCATGCAGATTTTTCTATTTTTAGATTTTACTATAGTCCTTCCAATAAAATTGTTTTGGTTTATTTTGACTCTGACCACAAAATATTAATGTCAATAAAACAATGAAACAAAACTAACATTATAAAATTAAATTATATTTTTAACATCGCAGTACATCTGATGCATATATTTTTAAAGGACTTATACTGTGAGTTGTTTTATTATATTTACATTGAACTCTTTTTCCATACCACCTCTGAGGTAGAGTTGTAGATACGTTCTTTTATGTAGTGGTATCTCCTGGAAACCTGATCTACCTAATTAACAATTATATATCCAAGTAATATATTTTGCATTCATTAGAAAGCATATTTGCCTTTTTATGTTTAGGTTTTCTTTCCTCATTTCCTTAGTTCCTCTATTTCCTTGTTAAGTCTTTTTAATATCTCTGAATTTCTTGTTAATTGTATATTTTCCATTCCATGTTGCATTGTACATTTTCCTTTATAAAATTAGATAATCACTACATTTTTCGTAGTAAGTTTACCATATCTGCAAAACACTTACTATTAATTCTCTTTTCATAAATACTTCACTTCACATATATACTAACACTCTACAATATCATATACTACAGTTATCCTATATTAATTATATATTAATCTTTAGCTATTTTGTTATTATTCTTTGTTAGTAATTATTAGCATTGGGCCGTAAGCCCACAACAAAAAATTTTTTTTTAATCTCTTTCACTATCACAATGTTCAGATCAATTGCCAAATTGTTAGTTTCTAATCTATCGAATACTTGTTAACAATTCCACCACCTGTCAAGTATAGACAAAACACTAATTCAGCTCCAGAAATAATGCAATCTGCATCAGTCTGAATAATGGAATCTGAAATAAATTTTTAAAAACCATAAATAACAAAACATAAGTTATTTTAATTTTTACGTTTTCCATCAACTTTGGTTGTCTTTACACTCTTTATTAGTATTTGGTAAGAGTGGCCCAATGTTCCCTTTTGAAATATCCATGTCTCTCTAGGTACGTCTAAATAAATAAATTGAAATGAATCTTCTTTAATTTTACTACATGCTTTTAAAAATGGTATTATTTTATAAACAATGTTTTAATGTTCCAGTAGATCTTTTCGTGGGTTATATTCACTTAAACTATATGTTTCGTAACTATATCTCTACATTTTCTATGGATACTTTCCAGACTAACGGTTTTCCCTGAAATAATTGTGTGAAATAATTCTGATATGGAAAAAACCACTAACTGTTTTAATATATTGCGCAAAATTTAACCTTGAATGGAGCTAAAATCAAGGTGATCTTCATTCATCACCTGCTTTGCTTTATGCCGCTATTGTCTGTATTACCAGCTCTCAATGTTAATATTAATATTAAGTGCAGCTATAACATGCTAAAAATACTTGCAATAAAATTGCGGCAACTTAATATTTAATAGTCTAAATACATGCCTCCCTAACGCATTTTACTGACAAGAGGAGGCGCCATTACCTTATTACTTATTCAAAGTAACTGATTAGAGACGCAATCAGTTCAGGCAGTTCCACAATTATCACAAATTTTAAACAACAATTGAAAATCTATCAAAACAAGCGTAAAAGAATGTTTGCTGGTTTAATACCTTTGATTATTATCATTAATGTTTTGAATAATTTTGTAGACAAGTGACTGGAACTGTGTCGACCAGTACCAACACAAATCGAATTTTATAAACTGATTCGGTTACATGTTCGGACGTAACACACTTCATTCTGTCTCTTTTTAATTAGAGTAATGTTAATTAGTAAAATGAGAAAAAAAAACCGTTCCGAGTTTAAAAAACGAATTGTACGTTTTTACAAACTGAATTTGGCAATTAATTTGACGACATTGATGAGGTGCATTGGCTGTTTTATTGGTAGAATTATAGTCAATTTTAATAGGTTGTTAGTACTTTTTATACATTTTTGTTGTTACAGTTACATGAATATTTTTTGGGGATTCTGCAGCGCTGCAACACCTGCCGCCACTGTAATCTAGAGACTAATTACGAAGTATTTGCAAGAATTACATCAGATTATTTTTTCATTTATAAAAAGAAATTAAATGTTTCAAGAACAGAAAAGAGTGAAACACAGTTTCATCATCATACCGCAAGTCACTGAATAAAATTGTTAAATTTCTACGAATCACTTACCCTACAGATCGTTACTGCATGATATACTAGTCACATTATTGATCGATATGCTGGTGAGGCCTTCATGCGGCTCTTCAGGTCTCTTCTCAGAACATAAATGGTAATTCCACCAACAGCATGTACACGGTGAAGGTAATTATCATTTCAGCCAACAATCAAGTCAGTCGTATAGCTTGTGTGAGTAGAAAGTAAATAATTAAGAACGGATTTTTTCTTCGCCGAATTATAAATTGCGATATTTATAGGCTAAAACACTACACTACTTATACTAACTATTATATATCGTACTATAATATAACAATAAGAAATAATAAACGTTTTAATTTCTTTGGCTGTAGTATATCAGTATCATAAAATTATTTGAAAGAAAACAAGAAACTTAAAAAACACATTCGAATGCTGTTTGACAAGTTCGAACATGTAACCGAATGAGCTGCAAAAGTCGTTCGTTTATCAAACGTCTGCAAAATTCTTCAAAATATTATAATTACGGGTTATAAATCGGCCAATGTTATTTTAACGCTTTGTTTTAATAAATTTCAACTCGCCGCGATTTTTATTGAAAATATTTTTACCGTGTTGCAGCTGCACTGAATATTAGTACGGGTACGCTCACTAAAACATATCGAAAAAGCAATATAACCTTAAATTCATCAATAAGAAACCGTCTTTATGCAAAACGTGTGACGATTCAAGATCAGCTTGATGTTAGCTGTGTCAGATATCAAATATACGAAATGTATAAAAACAGTAAGTAGTTTTTTCAATTGAAACATAATTCAACATAATTATTTCAGAGAAAATTATTGGTCATTAAGGGGTGTAAAGATAACCCACGAATAGGTTTAAAGAACTTCCAGACATTACTTATTAGAATTTACATTTTTAGAATTTTGAATACAATTTTTAAAACGTATAAGAAAATCAAGAAAGCATTATTATATCAATTTGTATATTTAGATGGGACATATGAGAATATTTCAGAATGGTACATTGGGCACTCATGGCAAGATGATAATAAATATAGTGCAAAGACAACAAAACTTTATGGAAAAAGGTAAATGTTGGAATAACTATGGATTAAGTTTGTTAGTCTATAAATATTCATTTTAATAAATCAATTAATAATAAATCAAAATTATTATTATTATTATTAAACATAAGGCCTTTGATTTCTATTTACCGGAAAGAACTTTTATAAAAAATCGGATACGACTTTACGATTTGTCATAAATATAATCAACTCAATAACATTAATGTCCTTGTATTTGATTGTAAACAACGCTACTGTTGCTCATTAGTAGTAACCATTTTAATAATATCAATAATGTTTAATGTTTCCTGAGATATTTAAAATAATATATCGATATTGTTTTGTAAATTGATATTAGTAAGTGTAAACATTCAAAGAATATATTCGTAAATAACACATTATTTTACTTTTTCCTGAAATTAATTAACCTGTTATTAATTTACTCTTTTTTATATGGAAACATTATAAAGATTTAACATTGAAGGTAAATTTAAAAAAAAAATTTTTTTAATAATTTTTTTGTTTCTTTTTCTTATATTTTTCTTCTCGTTCTGACTAACTAGAATATATTTGATCAGTGGCTAACTAAGAGATAATTCAAGAAGATATCCAGAGTTACTCCTCCTATTTACTGGTATATATAGTTGTGATGGTTAGTTACAGTTACATACAATCACAAATATAAGTTTATACCCATGCCCCGGTAATATTCGAACTATAATGGCAACAGTAGAAATATTATCGTGTTAACCAGGCCCAATTCGACTTTTTCTTAATTTCATTATTACTTCGTATTGAAAGAAGGTTTCTATAGCGAAGTCAACTTTTTAGGTGCCAACTGTGGCAAGTTTTAGAGTAGAATATTCAAAATCCTAGACCAACATCAACAGCCATCCTATTGTTTGATAACTTTCCCTAAAATCTAGCCATCGATTGGTGATGATTTTTATTCATGTTGTTATTTTTCAGGACTGTATTCAGTAATTCATTTCATTCACATTTTTGAGAAAGGAAAATCTTTCATAATTGCAAATCGGCTTTCTACGGTAAATTGTAAGCTATGACGTGCCAGAATAGTGCAGGGTAGATTTTAATTAGATTAAAAGATTGTTGAATTTTTATGAACTATTTGATAATTGTGTATACTTGGAGACCAATTTTCTCTGACAAACCACTATTTTGAAAATCCTGAAATATTTTGACCTGGAACAGCTTGATAAAATAAAATCATAGAGAAATACAAAATATTGTTTTAATAGTGTAGTCTGCCGGCTTGGTTGACGTAGTGGTAAAGGCGGCAGGAGGGTCCACCTACTATTGCGATAGTCGCGGGTTCGAATCCTGCTGGGACATGGTTGTAAATTTATATTTGTGATTGTTTAATATTTGTCTTGGGCAGAAGTGTAAAATCCGACAAGGAAAATTATTCGTCACGCAGGTAACCAGGCTGGGTAAGATCGGATGTCTTCTGGGATGATTCCGTGATTCGGAGCCCACGTTAAAACAGTAGGTACAGCGAGACAAACCGTCGTTGGTAAAAAGGATACTTTAAAATATATAAAAAAGTGTAGTCTGCTGAATTTACATAATAAAGAAAATAAATAATTTTCTATATAAAATAATATCTCGAATGGATGAATGTTATATTATATATAATATTTTACATAGCGATCGAAATTAAGCTGATCTCACGGACATATATAATTATAGCATCTTGAAATGTAAGCTGTGGTATCAAACTTAACTGTGTGCCCTGGTAAGGTACAGAAAGACCGTTCTTGTTAAACACTGACACTGTTTCAAGCATATTTTACACCTATTATTATCATTCCATTGCCAGCGTTTGATGCCAACTAAAATTATACTCGATAATATCTATGTCTTGATCCATGGTTTTTTTGAAACTGTTCGTTACGTCTTCGGTCTAAAAAAGTGTATTACACTTCACAGTATCAACTGTGCATTAATTATCCCATCTTAATCGAATAAATTTATTATGTTTAAACCATATAAATAATTAATACATAATACTATTTTTCAGATATTTTTTAGAGGTCAATTTTTCTATAGCCCCCTTTATTTGTTTAATACAGGTATATTTTTCACTTACAAAAGACACGACTTGATTGCCTTTTCCACTTTCTTATAGACTTGACTTTTTTCTACTGAAAGATAAGAAAATAATCAATTTAATGTTGAGAAGCAAATGTCTAATACTATATAATACTATATATGTCTAATAGGAAAATAAAACTGGATACACAATGTCTATTTTCCATTCAGTAAAAATAAGTAGATATTGTTTTCTTTCCTATATAATACTATATATGTCTAATAGGAAAATAAAACTGGATACACAATGTCTATTTTCCATTCAGTAAAAATAAGTAAATAATGTTTTCTTTCCTGGTATTTTGTTGATTTTACCTATATCCATTTTTAAATACTTAAGCGCTAAAATAATGTTTACTCATAAATAAATATTTTCCTCTATCAGTTATATGGAAACAGCCTATTTATATTAAAACTAAATAAACACCAAAACGATAAACGTGCTTACAGCCAGTGGTACTAAAACTCAGCTTTTGTAAAGAACCAATATTTAATCTTGCAATAAAACATAAAAATGATAATTTGTTATGTATAAATTTATGGTCAGAAGAAGTTAATTTTAACGATTAAGCTTTCATTTAGATGTTATGTATTATTTTATACAAGTTTTTGTTTATTTCTCAGTTTTATAACGATTGTAAATTAATTTTGAAGAATCATTTCATAAATTAGAAACGTAATAATATTTCATAATGTTGTCCATCTAGAGATTTAATACCCTGTTGGACAGCTTTTGAATTATTGCAATGAAAATTTAATTTAATTTTATTCATTGAAACCAAAAGACACACTATAGGTCTTTTTATAAAAAATATGTTAAATGAAAATGTATAGTCAGTGCGTCAATGAAATTCAGGCAATTGAACTAGAAACAATAAAATCGCAAATAAGTCTGTTGTATATTAAAATAATTATGTTGCAGGATTGATTTTGCAGATTGTTATGCTTTTTTCTTTCAGCATCCGATACAATTAATCTTCATCATGACTTTTATAAATAACATAAAATAATAACATAATAATAACAAAAATAAATTCTATGGAAGACGGTACATTTTTCATTAAAATTTAGTTCATTAAAATAACTTCAAACCAAGTTTCATAAATCTACGTCCTTGGTTGTACCGGAGACAACTGCTGTAAATCTGATAATATTCTACGATATAAGTCAAGTGATTTTGATATCAAATAATCAATATTTTATTTATTAAGAATAATGTATATTGATTGGGCTAAATATATTAAATCTTTAGAGGACTTATATCCAATTTGTTTAAGTCGCACTAAGGTATTTATAGATTTATAGATATTCCCATATATTGGGAAAATGTATGATTGGTATTAGTTGATACCACAGAAATAATGGCAAATACATAAAATATTGCAAATAAATCTGGTTAATTAGATATTCATCAAATTAAATTGTCTAATAAATACAAATGAGAACATATCATTTAGCTTTTCATCAACATAAATAGAATTAGAAACCTCAACATTATAGTACACAAACTATAACTATAACCAAAACTAAAAATAACTAAATAAAAACCAAAAACTGTTAGTTATAATTGCTTTGCTATAATAAATTAGTTTGCTTTTTATTCAATGAATTATTAGATTATGTCCGTTTGATTTGTTCTTATTTGAGACTCTGACGCTGGTAATTTTTGTAATCGGTACAACTGAGACTATAATATAAATACATGACACATTTATTAATAAGATATTAGCCGCCATTTTTAGACTATTTCAATAAGGAATTTTCAAGGAAATTTTATTGTATTCTTGTACCAAAACATCCTCCAAATATTATTTTGGAATATGGCAGAGTTTGCCAGCAATATGCTGGTCATAGTAAGA
Source organism: Rhynchophorus ferrugineus (assembly GCF_030347505.1). NCBI lineage: Eukaryota > Metazoa > Arthropoda > Insecta > Coleoptera > Curculionidae > Rhynchophorus > Rhynchophorus ferrugineus. The sequence continues at coordinate 50,912,658 of NW_027472581.1, read as the reverse complement.
AGTTTATCATTGGGAATGTTAAGATATTTATTCGTGGTACTCCCATCAGTGATCTGAATGAGAGGGCCAGATGAATACCATAATATTTCCACCCAAAATTATAACGAAACTTCCTCCATGCTTGACTGTTAGTCGTGCAGTCCAGATCGTAGGCTTGTTTTGGGGTTCTCCATGCATAAACCCATTTGCTGTTTGTAGAAAATAATGTAAACTATCATTCGTCGCACCATACAACATACTTCTAATCAAAAGTGTACACGCCTTAAGACCGTTGCGCCACTTCTTTCGCGGTTTAACGTTGGTTTCCTTTAAAAAGGAATTCGCAATCGGGTAACTAACTACGACAATCCCAGTTGTAACCCAGGGTCTCTGTCGCCCGCAAAACACTCCACTATTCCGAACCTAAAGCAATATCAGTAAGAGACCATTTGGTTCTAGCTGGTCATTCTGAAACAAGAAAAAAAGGAGTGTTAGTTCTTCCCTGAGTGTTAGCTTTGTGGAGCTCCCACCATACTGTTTTTGTCGAAACAGTATTACTCAGGTAACTGTAGAATTCTGCTGTCACTTTTGGAACGATAGTTTTATGTTGTCTGGCCACCATGCCTTTTAATGTTCGATTGTTCTCTGTCAGTTAATTTTAGGTTTGGCTCACTATTTCCCATTTCCAATAATGTTTCACTATGTTTTTATGTGCTGTCATTACCGTAGATACTGTTGCTCGTGAAACACTAAACAATTCAGATGTTTTTGTCACAGGCGCTTCCGCTAATCGATCATTAAGGATTTATCTTCTTTCCAACTTTCAACAATCGCTTGTTTTAAATACCACTACAAAACTTGACATGTAAACTGAGTAAACTGAAGCAGTGTTGCTAACGTACAACAAGATGTACTATATTGCATGCTGTTCATATTATTTATATAGACATATTATGTCCCATTTCGTTTTATTAGCTTTGATAGTGAGAGGAAACTCTTTATTTTAATTTATAAAACTAACATTTTATAAGTGATCCTTTTTTATCTTGAAGAGTCTTATGTATGTATAAATACAAAAAGTAGAATAGATATACAAAAAAGTAAAAAGATTATAATTATATATATAATCTCATATACAAACTCAAAGTGTAAGCTTTTATTTTTATCAATATGATGTAGAAAAATAAATCAGTTTCCTTCGTTAAACCCACACATTAAAGTAGTGTTTCCAAAATATGATTTGTAACACTTTAACATTAATACACTTCAATTCTTGTGAAATGATGATATAAAAAAATTCGGATAAAAACATAGAATAAGAAAGAGATATTGAGCATTTTTAAGTATTGACAAAGTGTTACTTCTTGCGGTTTTTCTTTATTGTTCTCGTTTTCAGTTTCATTCCGTAATAACGCTGTGGTATTTCTTAAATATCACAGTAATTCTTAGAAATCAGAGTCGAACTTATTCTTACCAGCCATGAAAAAAATACAGTTTAATTAACCTCGATAGGTAGAAAAAAGTAACTTCGTAACAATACCAACAATTGCTTGATCTTAAACGCATCGTTACTAGAAATTACATCATGTAAATAATATTGACAACAAATATATTATTGTAATTATGATACTGGCCTAGATTAAAAAGACCGAAGGAAAAAAACTAATTTTGACCGAATACCAATTTGTTATTTAATTAGAAAACATATAAAATATAATTCTTCTTTGAAAAGTTCACGGGCACAGTTTATATGAAAGAGTAAATTTAAATACCCTAATGATGCTTGTCTTTGTCAAAAATGATAAATATTTGTGAATTGAGAAATTTTTGGTATACATAATTCTAAGGACAACACAACAACCACCAAATATCATGTTGTATAACGCCTTAATAAAATGCGTCTTCGGTATAGACTGTATGTTAGGCACGTCATTAATATTAAGTACCCTTAAATAGAATAAAAGAGAGCTTATGAATATTCCATGATTAATGGAAATACGAAGAATTAATAAATATATCGGAATTTCGATAATAAATCGACCTGTTATTATCCACAAAAATGTAAGCTACTGTAATTATTACCAACATTCTCCTAGATTTACCTAACAATTCAAGTAATGAAAATTATACAGCAATTCATAGAAAACCTAATAATTGATTAATTTGCTAAATTAAGTTATAATTACTGATTTATTCTCAGTGCAATATCTGAATTCCTGATTCATAAGTCACCATACTAATTCTTTGTATTCAGTGATTTTTGAAATGGATTAAATAAGATTCAGGGTGTTAAAACCTCATTAAGAAAATTATTTTCTTTTTTATACGGAACTTGTTATTTCAGAACTTTCAGAATTTAAAAAGTCCATTTTCAATTACTTATAGAATTTATTATATATTTTTAATTAGTTTATCCATTAATTTAATCAGATGACCAACCCTCTTGATTTCCGGAAGAGGGATTTCCGGCATCATTAACCTTTTATTTTGATGAATATTAAATCTAAATTCACTCATACTTCTTCGTAATAAAATAGGAGAATACCATGTTCGAAACACCATATATAATATAGTTTCAGATGACTAAACTAAATATCCATATCTTTACAGATCGAATTTATGGTCTAATTACAATTGTTTTTTCTCCGAATATATTTACATTTTTCATTGCATGAGAAATCATAAGGACATTGGTATCAAGGATTTAGATACTTCCGGATTGTTTAAAAAAATTGATGACTCAATGGTATTTTGAGTTATGTTATTAGTCATATTCGTAACCTACTAAAATATTAAAATTCGATTTCTGAATATTTTTTTATATTAAACGTTTTTTTAATAATAGTTAATTCTAAACTGACAATTTGTTTAAAAGCTTGCTTATTACTTGTTTATAACAACATATCATGGATACAAATCAGTTCAATCCATTTTTATGAAGAATTGAGCATTTATTAATAATAAAAGATAATAGTAAAAGAATAGAAATAAAATAAACATATATTTAAAAACATGTGAAATTTTAGTCTTATTTTTCTCGCCTTTTAGGTTATCGTTCGAAATAAGTAGTAACCAGACGGTGCTGGTAGTACGGTACGTCCTATTCAAGCTCTTCGATGCTCAGAGGAACATCTCTCACTTAAGTCAGTCTTACCGTATACTTCCACAAACAGACAATGCTTTGAAACTATAATAGTATTTAGACCGTAATATTTTTAAAAACTCATTTAATCATTCAAAAAATATAAAAAACAATTTAGAACATCGAAAAAAAAATGTTAATACTAATCCGCTATAATTTTAAGTTACATTTTGCGAATTTTTGGATATATTGATGACGTCTTCTTTTGTTAAAGGGTGGAAACTTATTCATACACCCAATAATATATCAAATAAAACCCCATTCTATCAGTTTTCACCACAGATCATAAATTCAGAATCAAAATATCAGTACAATCCCCAGACCTCAACATAGGGAAGACAGTCAACAATCAACTCTTTGGAGAATTTTAGAGTAGAGAGTGAGGACTAGATTTCTCACTCCAACGTCATTAAAACATTTGGCAGATTACTTGCAGATTGGTACAAGAATGGGACAGCATTCCGTTGGACACTATTCAATAATTTTAGAATTGTTTCAGAATTGTAGTTGTTATAAAAACCCCATAACCTTATTAATAAATAAATATTGTATATATGTCAGATCTTCATAGTATTTTATGGATGTCCTGTACATACGGCTGTTTAATGTTCGGTTTTTCTATATGGAAGTATGTTCTTAGTTTCTCAAACCATCTAAGATGAAAAGATTACAAGTGCTCCAAAATAAAATGTTAAGGATGCCTCTGAACGTCCCATGGTATGTCACTAACCAAAACTAAATATCAAGAAACGGTGGTGCCATTCAGTCTCTGAATTCACAAATACCATCACCGAAAAGTTCATAAAAGGAACTGCAGTATCAATACAAGCTCGAATAAAAAAAACAAGAAGTCAAACTTTCTAAAGTATATTAGTGTTTATTAGAGGATTGAGAGTATATTTGAATATATATTTTTTAAACCCTACATACGACGGTTGTTCGTCTAAAAATTTCATAGTAATTAAAAAAAACAAAAAAGAACAGCATCATTTAAAATTTATTTGTTGAGATACTTTAGATAAATTGATGGCGTCTCCTTTTATTGAAAGGTGGAAATGTATATGTACGCCTAATATTATATAGAATAAGGTCTAAAATGTATCAATGTATTTTTTTTACAGATATTAATTTAATATTAAAATTTAGTTGGATTTGCAAAATATTATAAATTGCGTCTCTAAACCATATAGTACGAATACATGTCATGTGGCTCACACATTTTTCCAACCAAAGGGGATGTTATTGATTTTCTCGAACCATCTGTATTCCAAAAACGAATTCATGAGAACTGGGGTTTTTTCGGAGAGCCTGCGTCAATTGCCTTCATAATGAAGTCGATATTCCAAAATTTAGACGTTGTTGTGTTAATATAATAACATTAAATTTACTAGTTTATAATATTTTGAACTAATTAATGTTTAGCTATGAAATCGAATTGTTTGTCAAGAATTGTTCCTTATATTTTTTATACTGTACATTTACCGGCTCTTACTGTGAGTAGCATATTACTGCCAAACCCTACCATATTCAAAAATGATAATGAGCCCATACAGACAGACAAAATGTTCTTGATCTTATTTTGAGTTTTCATGTCTTGATTTGAGAAGAATCAAACGTTCTCCCTGACCAACACAACAAATGCCAAACATCAACACAATTAAACCGTTTGAGGTACAGTAGAGAGTGAAGAGCAAATTTCTATCAGCAGTGAAGAAAATTCCATTGGAAACTATTCAGATACTATTCCGCGAAGAATTGCAGCTGTTTCAAAAGCAGATGATAGCTCAACAACACCTTATTAATAAATATTGTGTATATGTCAGGTATTCATATTATATATATGCCATACCATGCCTATGGTATATACGGTTCTCTATACGATTCATAAATATGCTCTCGATTCCTAAAACCAACTGAGATAAAAAAATTTCCAATATAAAATGTTAAAGATCATTCTGAATGCATCATGATATGTCAGAAACAACCAAATGCATCGAGAAACGGAGGTGCTTGAATTCTGTCTCTGAATTCACTAAAACTATCAATCAGCATCATTAATACAAAGAGCGTCAATTAAAGTCCGAATAAGAGGATTCAAAAAGAAGTCAAATTATATAAATTTATATATATATATATATATATATATATATATATATATATATATATATATATATATATATATATATAGAATAGTTTATATTTGAACATTTTTTAATCGTACAAATAACGCTTATACGTTCAAAAATTCCGAAGTAAAAACAAGGGAAGGGGCAGCTATTATTTCAAAGTTATTTTTTGAGATATTTCGATTATATTATATCAATAATAAATGGTATAAAATTAGATTTAGTTGGGTTTGCAACGTATAATTCATTTTGTCTCTAACATATGTAATAAGAATGCATTTCCATGTGTTCCACAAAATTATTCAACTGAGGAGGGGTTTATTATTGATTTTCTCGAACGATCTGTATTCCATGAGGATTAGGGTCTTTGGGAAAGTCTGCTTAATTCCCTTCTTAATGAAGTCGATATTCCAACGTTTATACTTTATTATGTTAACATAATATTATTAAAACTACTAATTTATAATATTTTGCAGTAAGTAATGTTTAGCTTATCAAAAAGAATTGTTCGCCGAGAATTCTTTTCATTAATTTTTTTTTGTAATGTATAATTTACTGGTTACAATTAGAGATTACGACCAGGTACCCAAAGGAGTACGAAGACATTTCTTGATTAGCAATAATTTGGATATTATGGCAGCAATAAATGGACTGTTTGTATATTTGCCGATAATATATGTATGTCATATTAAGTGTAGCGACGAAGGACGTGACGAGCCAAAAGTCTTCATTTGAGCAGAAAGTAACATCTAATTAATAACTTTATATATTGTTTCTTCAACCAGGTTGAATTAAGAGTGTCTTTAAACATTCCGGCATTGCTACCTTAGTAATGTTTCACAATGTACAAGAGTATACAGTTTAGTAATTGAGGAAGGCCTTAATGCATCTCCCGAGTTATCTGGTCAGGAAAAAAATGCTCTTGATCGATCCTTTGGGTTTAATACCACAATTCTAATTCCAAACATTACATTGCATATTACAAGTCCGAACAACAAGATCCAAATAAAATCGTATTACTATTGGAATAGATTTAATTAAAGTATTCATACATAAGTTTCAGTGTATTGGTTGTTACTCAGAAATCTTGGTGCTTTATAAATTACTTTCAAAATAGTTTTTTGTTACATTTTAAAGTCTTCTTTTTACCAACTAGTATTTATATGGCCTGAACGTGTTGGTTAAATCAACTAGCGTGTGATCAACTAAGAAATTATTCCAGAAGATATCCGGTCTTACCCAGCCTGGTTACTGGTGTGACTGGATATTTTCCTTGTTAGATTTTGCACTCTTGCCTTTTGAACAATCACAATCATAAATTTATATCGGTCCCCAGCATGATTCGAACTCGCCACTATCGCAACAGTAGGAGGACCATCTTGTCTAGTATTTTCCAAACCGTATAGAGGTGATACATCCAACACTTCAGATGTTAACCTGACAAATATAAAATAACTAACCTTGATTTTATTTAATATTAATTCAAAGCAAAATGCAAATTCAATTTGTATGCAGCTAGTACACTAACTGCATCATTACTAACTAACTAATTAATCTTAAAGGTGAATATTACCTAATGATATTGAAATGTAGATGTGAGATTCATAGTATATATTTTTATATATAAAATGAAACATATTGTCTAATATAAAATATTGTTATATGGAATGCCGAATTACTCGATATGGAAAGCAACTCGGAGATTTATAAGACCAATTGTTACAGTACCATTTATCAAAAATGATTGAAAAGAATAGGTTCAACGCAATGTTAAAAAAGTTAAATTATTCGCAGAACATCGCTATCGTATTCCAACCGAATGATATAGAATCTGCAATAGATACAAATATTGTTGATCAGCCCGATGTAGCTGTAAATCTGATTGATCCAATAAAAGATAGTCCCGCATGAAAGGACATTCTCAACACCTAAACTTCTTTCGCCTGGAATTCCTCAGGGTAGTGCCTTGGAACTACCCTTCAATGTGCTCTACACCGTTGGTATTCCAACAATAAAAGAAACAGTATTTGGAACACTTGCCGACGATACAGTTTTCATGGAAAAATATATTATGTCTATGTCAACCAATTGTACCGGTTAATCGGAAGATACTTTCAACTTGCCCTAAAATCAAAAAGCTTGGTTTATTAGTCAATTATAAAGCCAATTTTAACATATGGGGTGTAAATATGACGTTGCACTAAAATATCAAACTAACTAGTAATCCAATACAGCTAAAAATAAAGTTCCATGATTCATTTCCAACGCTTAACGCTATGTGACCAACGCAAAGCTGAATGATGACCTCGTAATCAAATGCATATTCGAAGTTATCCAAAATTTCGCTTTTAAATATTAAATAAGGTTGCTAAATCGCAGTTTACCAGAAGATTGATACGAACTTGTATAGTGTATTTTTAAGTCTAGCTTAAGCAGTTTAGTTTTATTTTAATTTGGGAAATACACATTGTTGTATTCATTCCGTACTCTCCTTGTTTGTCTATTATAAGTACAACAAAATAGTAGTAATAAATCAATTTTTAAATTAATATTGTAATACAGCACATCAACGTGAGGCGTAATTAATAAAAAAAAATTAAACAAAAAATAAATTAAAATACGTGTAGGGTTTGTGTTTATATTTAATTAATATGCTAAAAATCTATTAACGCCAATTACAAGGCAGTGTTAAGCATAGCTTATATAATAAAAGTTACATCATGTCAATAAAGTTGTAGGAATGTTCGTCGGGTCGGTCAATCGGTCGAAATGTGTGACTGCCGCTGCGATTATTTGTCAGAACACTCACTCCTATTTTTGGAAGGAATTTGCACGGGAACTAAAAACACTGGTTGAATCAAAGTTGTTTATTTCAACTTGCGATTGGTACATGTGGTCGATGGGAGAATGGACAGGATATTAGGTTAAGGTGAAGGAAGTACGGTAGCGCTGTGGAAGTGGTACTGTTACAGGGGGACGGTGATAAGAAAAAAAACGAGACGTCGTCGTGATGGCCTTTTATACTCCAGAACTGCATGGTACCAATCCACCGGCGTTGCCAACCTTTATAGTTGTAGATGGTGAATTGGTGGTGACCTAAAGGGTCGTGGCGGTCGCCACATAACTCCCCTCCTAGTGGAACAGCCGTGGAACGTACCTATATGTGGTGCAAGTTCCGGAATGCACCCGCAATCACGCAAACAAACGCCCGGGGACTGCTGATGAGATGGGGATCCCAACCTGAGCGAGGAGTTTTACGGGATCAGCCGCCATCGGAGCTGTAGCAGGACGTCGTTCGTCTTGAGGCGTTTAGCTTTGTTTGAGGGTACCTGTAAATGTGTTACGTGTCCCGTTTCGTGATGCGAGGGTGCTCATGTGTTGCTGGTATACATGATGGGCTTCTGTGGTTTTCGTCCATCAGGCTAGTCTCGTGGGATGTCGTCGACCACGTGGTGTTGATGAGTTCCGTTCCTCGTGCTATCCTTCCATGCACGTGTCAAGCACCTGTCGAGTGGCTTAAGTTGAGTTGATTTACCTGTTAGGCACTTTGATCACGTCGGGGTCACCAATTGTAGGAATGTTCGTCGGGTCGGTCAATCGGTCGAAATGTGTGACTGCCGCTGCGATTATTTGTCAGAACACTCACTACTATTTTTGGAAGGAATTTGCACGGGAACTAAAAACACTGGTTGAATCAAAGTTGTTTATTTCAACTTGCGATTGATACATGTGGTCGATGGGAGAATGGACAGGATATTAGGTTAAGGTGAAGGAAGTACGGTAGCGCTGTGGAAGTGGTACTGTTACAGGGGGACGGTGATAAGAAAAAAAACGAGACGTCGTCGTGATGGCCTTTTATACTCCAGAACTGCATGGTACCAATCCACCGGCGTTGCCAACCTTTATAGTTGTTGATGGTGAATTGGTGGTGGCCTAAAGGGTCGTGGCGGTCGCCACAAAGTCTAGAAAAAAGGTCGTAAAACGTGACTAGAGGCTGTTGCTTGTGATATTTTATTCTTGAAAAATAAACGTGGTCGTAAACACTTTCAAAGGAAAAATCTAACACGTTTATGAAAATGATGTTATTAGACAATGCAAAGAATTCGCTTAACATCGCCTTTCGCTTACTCGCAGTACAGGTAAAGAAGGTTTTCATTTGCAGCATCTGTTTTGTCGTGCATTTTGTCACGTATCGGATACTATTTTAGCCCTTCTCGGAATCCTACCCATCTCGGGTATAACTGCGCCATAAAATAGACTGTTTCTTGAAATTTATCGCTGTCACTTTTTTGTGGAGTTGGCATGACAGAACAAACCACCGTTCTTCGAGAGGGGTCGAGAAATAGTCTGAGGAAACGGAAACGGGCGTCGCTTTAGTGAAATGTTTACTTTTTTCTAATTAAAGGGTTGTTTTATTACCCTACGACTCGAGACCATTCTAGGAAAAGTTTCAATCGTACTGTTATGAAGATACAAAACTTGCAGATATGTTTCAATATACTAATGAAATTTAATGAAGTTATTTACCTATTTATGTAAAATTTCGACATATTTCAAAAGCTGTTGTTGATTTTTTGCAATGTATGAGAATTATAATATAAAAAATGTATGCTGCAAAAAACGAAGCTATTATTAAAATAGTTAATTAAATAAAATAAGACGTATTGTGTTTAACAAAAAATTTGGCTTAATTAGTATTATGTATATAACCTTGCCGAGCTATGTCAATTTGAACCGTGAATGCATTTCATTGTTTTTGCAATTCATATAATTTACTAAATTAATAATCACTTTATCTTTACTTGAATCGCCGTCAAACATTGTCAAATCAGATCCAACAAGCCACTGGAAATATTTATCCTATTATTAACGCTATGGATCAAATGAAGTATCAATCTCCTTAACCTTTTTTTGAGTCTTGTTATTCGGCTTACAAATTGGTATACTGTTGCATAATGATGTGACATGACTACGGCAGCAGAGTCGAAATTGAGATAATTAATGTATTATTGATGATGGAAGTTCCCTTAAAGAACCTTTCTCTGATTGAGTTTATGATTTTAAAGACTAACGGTACCCCCTTTTATCGAGATTTATTCGATTTATTTGGTTATTTATGACCCATGAATCATTTTTAACATTTTATTTTGGAACACACAATTTTTTTGATCATGGTAGGTTTGAGAAATTGAGACCATACTTGCAAACCATATAGAAAAACATAACGTGCCATAGCCTTATATATAAAGATTTTATTTGAAGCAGGTAGTTTATTTGATCTACAGAGGAGAGTATTCTTAATATAGGACCTTTCGACCAGGTTAGACGGCGGTCGAAATTAGGTCCGAGATATGTAACATTTGTAGCCACGGTTTCAATAAAGGAACGTTTATGATGGAAAATTATGGCTCTTTTTTGTGGATTAATTTGCGGTTTCCAAAATTCGAGCCATTTGCTTGCTACATTCAGCTACTGTTGGCGTATGTTTTTGGAAAATCCACAGCTTAAAAATGATGATGGAAAATTATGGCTTGAGTTTTTTATTGATTAATTTACGGTTTCCAAAATTCGAGCCATTTGATTGCTATGCTCAGCTACTGTTGGCGTATGTTCTTGGACGATCCACAGCTTAAAAAGAAAGCAGCGTCATTCGCGTAGAACGAAATCAACGAGTTATTGATAAAATAAATCCTATATCTAACAATTAATAAATCATCAAAATTCTACTAACAATCTGACATAAAAATAAAAAGTAAAATAGTAAGAAATCAGACAGCATTCCAATATGAACACATCCCAGCACCCAGGTCGGCGACTAGTAGCATTTACAACTAAATAACTGATAAAAATATCTGTTAAATATCTGATTGCTTCCGGATTCTCGATGTATTTTGTTGTTTCTGACATTCCTTGGGTTTTCCTGATCCTAGGTTTGAAGAAAAGAGACAATAACATATAGAAAACTAAAACGTACCGTGGCCATTGGTTATTCAAGGATATTAATTGAAATTGATAGTTTACTAGATTTACACAAGAAAGAGAACGATACTCTCCATTAATTTGTAGCTCTTCGTTATGTCAAAAAGTTATCTCGTTGAAGCTGCGAAAATGAAAAACATCATCCAAGGCAAGCAGTTAGATTTTTCGACCCAAACAGTCGTTGATTCATCTGCGAGGTTCAAAGAAGAAAACCGTACTTTTCAAGAAACTCATGCCATTAGTACTTGAATTCACAAACTCAATCACCGAAAGGTTCACAATAGAAACTTCCAGCATCAATAAAGTGTTAGTTCGACCTATTCTGACACTGCTATCGTAGTCATGGTGCACATTGTGCAACAGTATACCTATTTGTAATTAAGAAAGGTCTTCATACCATTCGCGAGTCATCGTGTCCAGAAGTTAAAGAACTCTCTTGACCCCTTACCACTACTTTTTTAAAATCTATATATATATATATATATATATATATATATATATATATATATATATATATATATATATATATATATATATATAGATCGATATCTTAAACGATTTCATTAATTTTTTTAAAATTTTATAATACCTTGTCTGGATATCATATATGGAAAATTGGAAAATTTCAGAAATTTTTGTGAAATTTTTGTGTTTTTAAAGATCGCACGTTTGATAGGTTGACAGTGATAACTTCCATGTCATAATGTTGTTTAACCGCTGTATTGATCGGCATATATCGATCAAAAAATATATGTTCTGAGTTTTTTTTTATTTATCGCAGTTAGTTCACCGCATCACGCCTTTTATTAAAAGTTTCAAGTAATATCGATTATTAGTATGTTTATACAGAAACATTAAGTGAGTCAATTTTTTATTTTTATTTCAATTTGATTCTACAAAATATCACCAGACGTATGAACTTTGATCACAGATATATGAGCAAATCAAACTGACAAACAATGTGTAACGAAATTGAACGACATACATGGAAACGAAATTAATAACGTAGAAAAGTTGCATTGCAAGTTCACATTGCAAGGCACTTAAGTTTTAATTTTATGGCCCTGTATAGATTTGCGCCAATATCAAGTCAGATCGGTGCCTTTGAGACAACCTCCAGAACCAGTAGATTCATTAGTTTCTGAAAATAGCTTTTTTAATTAATTTTAGTTAAAACTGGTCCCCCAATACAACCATTAATTTATTCTAAACACCTAAACCTATTATTATAAGAATTCAAGCATTAAAATGTTTGCCTATGCCTCCAAATACTTTTTGTGTGACATCATGCATTCACCAATTTGCTATTAACTTGCCTTGATTTTTTTAACTCTTTGTGATTCCACAATCTGCCCTTTTGGCAATAAGTATTTCTTATGTCTGTATTATATATACATGGCATGTAGAAAATTACTTCATTAAGCGATCTCCCGTTTAAAATATTATCTTAATTAATTAGTCTTATTCTAAAGCTTATTCTAAAGTCTATATATGTCCAGTAATCCGATCAGGTGGTGTTTTAGTCTACGCTCTTCCCTATCCCGTCGCATAGTTAGCTGCTTAGCGAGTACGTTGGGATGCACTGACGCTCTTTCGAAGTACTTCACACAAACACGTTGAATTACACTCGTTATAGGTTCTAGAGCAATATCGCGTTGTATCACTTTATTTAAAATATAGTACGGAGCATCAACAATGGCACGCAACACCTTATTTTGGAACCGTTTGCATATGACCAAATAGGCTTGACTATAGGCTCATACAGCAATACCTTGTTATCTAATGATAACTTGGACTTACGCCCGATGAACCAATACATTTAATATACTTTAAGTCCAAGTTGTTTTCGTTTAGAGAGTATGTGCTTCTTCCAGGTTAAGCGTCGATCTATGTGCATACCAAAATATTTAACATGCTCTGCTTGGGGAGTTGACGATGATTGATATTCACTAGTTGACATGTTCTTCTATACAGGGTAAACGTTACATGGGTGGATTTTGTTTCATTGACTTTAATGCTCCATGTCTTCAACCATAATTTTATTTGCTCCAGCTGGGTTTGTAGATTTATTGATGCTGTGATTGGATCTTCATGGGATGCTAAGATTGCTGTATCGTCTACGTATGCTGCGTATACCACAGTAGTTATTTTTGTGGTGGGCAGATCGGCCGTATACAGAAGATACAGTACTGCACCCAGTACATTACCTTGCGGAATTCCTGAATATATGGGATGTAATTCGGTATGTTCATCGCCTTGATTTACAATAAAATGTCTATCAGTAAGATACGATTTTAGTAAATGATAGTCCGGATGAAGGAGAAGTTTCTTTAGTTTAACTTGCAAGCCACACTATGCCACACTAGGCTGCAAGATGAAGTTTCATTAGTGTGCGTGTCGTTTGTTGTGATAAAGCAAAAGTGCAAGTGCAATTCCATTTTACAACACGATAGACATCTTCTGTTGCTTATTTAAAAGGGAAATGTTTCTTTGAAAGGTTTCTCTAAATGTCTCAGAGTCCTATTGTGTTCCGCATCTCAACTCTTGATTAAATGCTGTATGCATTGGGCGTTGTCATTCTTAATTATATTAATCTTTGTTGTTGGTAATCGTCTAACACATGTATTCTATTAAAATCAACAACTTTATCAACTTTTTTATCCTCGCGTCAAAATTAAACGAACATTGCTGTTCATCAAAAAATATTATAATAAACACTATAGTTTTGATTTTTTAAATAATTTATTCCAATTCGAATCGAATCATTGTAACATCTAGGAACAGAAATTTCATTTCGCAACTGTCAAATGAATCCACTAATGATTAAGAACTATTACCTTAAAACTTTCTAGTATTAATTACATTACAAGAGGCAGTAAATTTATAGTAGGATAACTAACAATAGCTTAGTTTTTTATATAAGATTCTATTATATCAGTTCTGCGATAAAGCAAGCTTACAATTTTGCGGATTTCAATGCAATAAATATAAGATCATAACCAAAAAAGCTTATAGTGAAAAACGACAAACTAATACTCCAAAATAATACTCCAAGATATTTTGGTATAAAATGTCATCCACCTTAACACAGCACTGTATGTGTAACATACCCGTAAAAGAAGGTATTAATTGATAAACAATTACAAAGACGCCGAATTGTATTTCGAGATATATAATTATTTCCTAGATTTTTTTTAAAATGTATATACCACTCTGTATTTCTTCACAACACTATAGAATTAACAATTAATAGCGTTTTTTTTTAATTTGAAAATAATATTATAAACTTTATTATTATACTATAAAAAGCATAAAAATAATATTTATGGAAATTTTATTTTTAAATAAATTTTGTTGTTCACGCGAAAACAAATTTACTCTATACCTGTTTAGGTTACGTAATTTAATTTTCAAAACAACATATTTTAGAGAAGCCTTGAACATAGGTTAAATATGTTCAATATGTTCATATATATGTTAATGATAAAAATTAAATTTAAATTAGATTTGTAATGTATTTTAATTATGACCACTTAAAAGTTTTAAGCTTTATTACAGCTTTAGATTATCAAATTTAATATTATATTAATGGGAAACCAAGAAGAGAGAAACAAGTAATTAAGTATAAATTTCAAAAAGTGTAACGATTTTTTTCAGTTACATATAACGTAAAACGATTTTATACGTTTATCAAATTAATCGCCACACAACTCAACTACAGCTTTATCGGCAATCATTTTAAACATAACATTGTTGTATATGCATTACACAACGACTTGACATAATCTCATAAATTATCAGTTTATACGGATGTGTGTTTTTATTATCATTTTAACACGCTATAAGCGTTGAAAATTGTATGCAAGTTTCAAAAAGGCTCGTAATATTTTCAGAGTTAGTATATATCAATCACCGAAAAGTTTAGAAAAGAACTTCCAACATAAACAAACTTTCAGTTCACACTATTTCTATTGTGCTACCGTAATATCATGTCATAACAACCTTTATTGGAAGACGCTTCATATTTACAGACGTTTGGGAGAAATGTTATTACCCTTATAATTACCCTTATATTACATTATACATAGAAAAGCTTTTTTTAAGAGCTGTTTTTTCGGAGGCCGAGAAACGTTCTTATGCGGAGAAAAATTGCCTAGAGAAACGTAAAAACTATTTTTCTTGTATCCCGTAAAACTATTATATTATAAACAATCTAAAAAGCTTAAAAATTATTTCAAGCTACTTGGATGCATTCGTAGATTTTACATATTGTATCTCAAACTGTCAATTTTAAAGCTGGCGATTTGAGATTGGTAACAGCCTATAGCAAAACGAATCGAATACGTAGAATACATTTTTAGGATTGTAAAATCAATTTTCATTACTTACTATTTCAAATAAATTAGAAGAGTACCAAGTCATGATATAACGAAAAAAAATTTAAACTTCATATTTATATTCAGATACTACACGATCCAGTGAACTTTGTATCACATATCTATCTTGCAAATATTCTTAATAACAATACTGTAGCCGCCAGTTGTTTTGTTACAACAGAGGGGACTAAAAGTATAAATAGTCTATATACAATTAATAATGGACACAAACTTAAGTAAATAAACACAACCATTTTTTTTATTACTCTTCGTGAGTTCGTTTCAGAACCTGTAAACAGATTTTCTTTTAATAACATTCAAATACATAATATAGTGACTGAGATATTATCGCCATAGCTAAACTAATATTTTAGTTACCTGTAATGGGATTTATCATTTTTATTGATAAATCGTAGCCATCTTCACCTTGCCAAAATATAATGGGATATTGCAGTGCATCATATGAGCGGTGTGTTTCCTTTATACGTTGTAATTGATCATTCCGACGATGTAAAACTATCACGGGATTCCAAATTTTCTCCAACTACAACGATAGCAACTTCATCAATAGTTGGTGCATTAAAACGTCTTGTATGTTGACCTGCAGGTGTTTTATCAGCTCTGATTACAATTTTGTGATTATCGGATGGCATCAGATCCAGGGCAGTTTTAAACAATATAATCAATTGATTGTGTTGATGAAATAAAGTTTGTAATTGTTCTACAATAGACCTCTTTACTAAATTGTTATGTGCACAACGCAGATCAATTTCTTGTGGTGAATTGCCCATAAAATAAATTTGCAGGAATTTGTTGTCGCTATCTGACACTGGTAACAGTGAACCTGCTCTGTGATATATTTGCCCTTGTATCTGTAAATGAAAAAAATATTATGGTGTGGTATAAATTAATGGATTGTCAGTGATCAAACTTAAATAATATTTGATCTTAAAAAGTATATATTTAGTTTTAACTAATATCTATCAAATATAAAATATAATAAAAGTGTCACTGAAACTGAATCACCATATAATATGATGACTAAGTGATATATTTCGTAATGATTAAGAAATTGAAGATTAGTAACACATCTTAACTTTGGTGACAGAAAATTTTGTTCGCTAAAATAATTATGAGTAACTGCTATAATACATACCTTGAAAGTTGGCATAAAATTTTCCCGAACTGCATTTGTTGCCCCAAATGAAGTCATTTGAAAGCAATTGTTATATTGTTGGATATGTGTCAAAAAGTGTATAGAATCTGTTCCTATTCCTGAAACCAATGAGTACAGTGGTTCTGGTGGTGGATCCAATGGTATCAATTTCACTTTACCATTTGCGCAACACAATCCATTGGCTTCGTTTTTGTATTTTAATGCCTTACAGTGTGAGCAAACCAAGTTCATAGAACCAATAACAACACATTGGTAGTTACTGTAGTCAATTGACACATCGTAACTGAAAGCAGCTCGATTCAAACTTGCGCGATTATTAGTTGAATGTCGCGCTCGCGCTTCACGCGTTTGTGATATCCGAATTATTTCACGTTCATTTCCGTCGTTACGTTCTTGTGCAGCACGATTAGATCGGTAATTAGCTTGGTTTATAGCATTTCTGGTTCTTCTACCTAAATTGCTTCGTCTTATAGGAGGCATATCAAATATAAATTATTTTTTCACTAATCACGAACTAAACAAACACTAACTAACTAAACACTCTGCACAAAACACGATATACGAATTTGTTTCGTGTATCAGTTGACAATTCATCTGTCATCTGTCAAAAGTCATCTGTAACAGACAACTTTTTTTTTTTAATTTGATATGACTTGAACTCAAATCCTTTTAAGCCGTACGAATTGTTTTATTTATTTAAAATTTGGATATTAAAAATAATAAAACACTGTTGGTAACGCGATTTTTGTTTGACTGATGTAATGACGTGGAAACTGATGCATTTTATCTCGCGTGCCGAAACTAATACAAAAGAAACGCGAGTTTCGGAACGCGACATTAAACTCCTCCAACTATGTATTCTGTGCTCCAACGCACACACGCACATTGTTTTGATAGATATGATCTTTGACGTTAGAAACACACCTACATTGCTTAGACAACAGTGAGTGCTTGTAATTTAATATGAACTTTATACCATAGCAATAAAGCTCAAATTGACTACGTTTTAGTTACAAATCATTTGTATGGGAAAAAGAAAAGGGCTATTTTTAGGGTTTTTCCAGCAATAATTCTAATTTTTCGCGCCGTAAAAACCATCCTTGAACTTCAACGAACATTTTAAAAAAAGATATGGCCAAATTGGTCCAGGCGTTCTTGAATTATGCGCTTACCAACACATTTTGCGATTCATTTTTATATATAAGATTAATACAAATAAAGTAAAAAATCGTTTGGTTCCACAATCGGTTAATTTGTCTAATAAAATAGTACATGCCGGCTTGGTTGGCGCAGTGGATCAGGTGACAGGACAGTCCTCCTATTTTGCAGTAGTCGCGTGTTCGAGTGCTTCTAGGGCATGGTCGTACAGTTATGTTTGTGGCTATTTATTACCTTGACTGTCCAAAAGGCAAAAGTGCAAAATCCGACAAGGAAAATGATCCCAGTCATGCCACTAGGAAATATTTATCCAGCGCACGGAGACCTATTATGTTAGCTGTCACCAGTGGATATAAGAAGACATTAACTGAAGCCCTGAGAACAATAGTTGCCTCACAATCTGCCCTATTGGCAATAAGTATTTCTTCTGTTTATATTATATATACATGGCATGTAGAAAATCACTTCATTAAGCAATATTCTGTATAAAATATTATCTTAATTAATTAGTCTTATTCTAATGCTTATTCTAAACTCTACATATGTCCAGTAATCAGATCAGGTGGTGTTAAACGTTTTAGTCTACGCACTTCACTATCACGTCGCATATTTAGCTGATTAGCGAGTACATTGGGATGCACTGACACTCTTTCGAAGTACTTCACACAAACACGTTGGATTACACTCGTTATAGGTTCTAGAGGAATATCGTGTTGTATCATTTTATCTGAAATATAGTACGGAGCATCAACAATGGCACGCAACACCTTATTTTGGAACCGTTGAACGATGGATATATTAGATTTGCTAGCGGTACCCCATAGTTGAATTCCATATGTGCAAATGGGCTTGAGTATAGACTCATACAGCAATACCTTGTTATCTAATGATAACTTGGATTTACGCTCAATGAGCCAATACATTTGATATAATTTTAGTCCCAGTTGTTTCCGTTTAGAGAGTATGTGCTTCTTCCAGGTTAGGCGTCGATCTAAATGCATACCAAGATATTTAACATGCTCTGCTTGGGGGAGTTGACGACGATTGATATTCACTGGAGGACATGTTCTTCTACGCAGGGTAAACGTTATATGCGTGGATTTTGATTCATTGGCTTTAATGCGCCATGTCTTCAACCATAATTGTATTTGCTCCAGGTGGGTTTGTAGGTTTATTGATGCTGTGACTGGATCTTCATGGGATGCTAAGATTGCTGTATCGTCTGCATATGTTGCCACAGTAGTTATTTTTGTAGTGGGCAGATCAGCCGTATACAGAAGATACAGTACCGGACCCAGTACACTACCTTGCGGAACTCCTGAATATATGGGATTTAATTCGGTATGTTCATCGCCTTGATTTACAATAAAATGTCTGTCAGTGAGATACGATTTTAGTAGCTGATAGTCCGGATGAGGGAGAAGTTTCTTTAGTTTAACCTGCAAGCCCGTATGCCATACTTTGTCAAAAGCCTGAGATATGTCTAGGAAAGCAGCCGAACAATATCTTTTGGCATTTAGGTCAGCGTTTATTTGGTTTACAAGTCTATGCACTTGTTCTATAGTCCCATGCTTATTGCGAAAGCCAAACTGATGTTCTGGAATAATTTTTCTTTTTTCTATTATATAGTTTAGTTTTTTTATGTATAACTTCTCGAAAACTTTCGAGATTATTGGTAATAAACTTATAGGTCGGTAGGAGGTCACATCTTCTGGTATTTTGCCTGGTTTAAGTATCATTAATATTTTAGCTACTTTCCAGATACTAGGGAAGTAATTAATTCGTAGCATAGCATTAAATATATATGTTAATAGTTTTATAGCCTTTTCTGATAGTTCTTTTAAAATTTTGCCAGTAATTAAGTCATAACCAGGAGCTTTTTTAATATTAATCTCTCTCATTATTGTATGTTTAACTTTTTTGACCGTTAATTTCTCGTGCGGTAAATCCATTTGAAATGGCGAATCTAGAAAGCTAGTAATTTTATTTTCGTCATCTTTATGTAGCTGAGACTGGAAAGGTTTAAAAACATTTTTTAAGTGTTTTGAGAAAATGTCGGCCTTCTCTTTATTGCTTCTCGCCCAATTATTTTCGCTTGTTTTAATAGGTGGGTTATGCTGCTGGGATCTCCTAAGCTTTTTTGTTGCTTTCCACAACGAATAGTCTGTAGCCTCAGTTGATGTCAAGTTTTCTAGGTATTCTTGAATGCCTTGGTTTTGTTCAATTTGGATTAGATCTCTCAGCTCTTTTATGGCCCTATTAAATTTTCTTTTATTCTCTTCAGTCCTTTGCTGTTGCCAATTTCGTCGTAACTTTCTTTTTTCCGCTATCTTTTTCTGTATTGTACATGATATATGTGTATTTTTTCTTGGAAATGTTTCAATGTTGGGAGTCGCGGAATATGCTGCCTCCTGTATATTTTTTGTAAGATTTATTGCTGCTATTTCTATATCCATTTCAGTTTGTAACGGTAAGTTTAGAGAGATATTTTGGTCTAAGTTTTCTCTAAATGAGGGCCAGTTAGTTCTATTATTGCACAGAGAAGGGGGTTTATCTTTGATGGTAATTTTTGAAGAAATTGTTACTATTATTGGTGAATGATCAGAAGACAGGTCGAAACATGATTCTGCCTGACACTTTTTTGGATCAATATTTTTTGTAATACAGAAATCTATTGTATCTGGTCTTTTATTTCTTTCTGAAGGCCAATATGTTGGTTCACCAGTAGAGATATGTTGTAAGTTATCTATCCTTATAGTTCAGTTCCAACCTTCGTAGGGTGAAGACGTATTTTCAATACGGTCCAAGCTATAAAAAGATACCTTTCTTTAAAAAAACCCAGTATTTTATTACGGTTATTTAATTGAGTGTTAAAAACGCATAACAGATGCGGCTATCCGTCTCTCAGTGGACCTAAAGTGTAGTGAATACGTGTTTACGTGACCAGACAAAAGGACTGCATCTCATTTTTATTAGTGTTTAAAATAATTTCATCTTATTTTACAACAGTCCTTTTGAAATTCATTTATTGTATTTATAGTAAAAAACTAGTGCTAAAATAACGTAAGTGAAAAATGAAGTGCGTGAAATAAACAATGTATTTATTTTATTTTTTTTATCCTCTGGAAGTAAATTAAATAAAATATTAAAAATTAAAAAATGGCAAACCATAGCGATTCAACCAAATCACCTGCACACTTTGATATAAGATTAGAACAAACAGCAATAACGCAAACTCCACCATCAGAATGGACTACAGTCGTTAACAAAAAACGATTGAGAAGTCCAGAAGAAGAAATCGCGAGGAAACAAACAAGAATCAGTGACTATTGGTTGCAGAAACCGATAGAGACAAAAAACAGTTTTAGCAACCTGTCGGAAGAAATTGAAGAGAACATACAACCAAGCCCTGAAAAAGTTGTTCCCAAACCACCACCAATAACAGTCTATAAGGTAGGAATAATAAAAAACATCCATGATTTATTAAAAACCATTACTACGAACTACACAATTAAAACAGTGAGCTATGAAACAATTAAAATCCAATTGTTCGAAGCGGATCACTTTAAAGTTCTTATAAAAGAATTAGATGAAAGAAACACCCAATACCATACATTCAGGCCAAAATCCGAGAGAACATTTAAATTCGTATTAAAAGGATTACATCACGGGACGGACTTTAACACCATCAAGCTAGCACTAGCTGAAAAAGGCCACGAGGTCGTAAATATTCACAATATACGACATCACACGACAAAAAAACCTCTGCCTATGTTTTATATAGACATAAAACCTAATGGAAACAATAAGGCGGTGTATGAAATCACCAAATTGGAAAATAATATTATTAAATGCGAACCACCACATATAAAAAGAATTATACCACAATGCACAAGGTGTCAAGCGCACGGGCACACAAAGACTTACTGTCGCAAATCATATAGATGCGTAAAATGTGCAGGAGAACATAAGACAGGAGATTGTACTCGTAAAGTTCGCGATGAAAAAGTGAAATGTGTCAACTGTAACGGAAATCATCCAGCGAACTACAAGGGTTGCGCAGTTCACAAGCAACTACAGCAGAAACTCTATCCTGCCTTAAGGGAAAAAAGGCATCAACAAAAACAATCCACTACTACCAATCTACCACTACCCACCAGAACAAGTCAACCAGACATAACTTATGCCCAAATAGTTGAAAATGGTTCAGCACAAAAACGAGAGACAATATCTCAACCTACTGAAACTAGCAACATCTCAAGATTAGAAAATATGATGGCCAAACTAATGGATCAAATGAGTACGATGCTTGGTCTACTCACAACCGTCGTAAGCAAACTTGCCTAATGCCTGAAACCAATAGCTACAAAATCGCCGTCTGGAATGCCAATGGGCTCCAACAACATGCCAGGGAACTAAAAATGTTCGTAATTGAACAAAATATTGACGTTATGATGGTTTCCGAAACACACTTTACGGACAAAAATTATTTGAAAGTTCCTAAATATAAGCTTTATCATACAAATCACCCTGATGATAAAGCACATGGAGGTACAGCCATAATAATTCGAGATGATATAAAGCATTTCGAAAAAGAAAAATTCCGCAAAGACTACCTGCAAGCCACCAGTATAACCATAGAGGAAGCCCATGGACCATTAACAATTTCTGCGATTTATTGCCCACCCAAACATAACAACAAGGCAGAACAATTTCAAGAATTCTTCCGTACGCTAGGTAATAGATTTATAGCAGGAGGAGATTATAATGCAAAACATTTAATGTGGGGTTCAAGAATAATAACCTCAAAAGGTAGAGAACTGCTCAAAGCCATAAGGATAGATAACTTACAACATATCTCTACTGGTGAACCAACATATTGGCCTTCAGACAGAAATAAAAAACCAGATACAATAGATTTCTGTATTACAAAAAATATTGATCCAAAAAAGTGTCAGGCAGAATCATGTTTCGACCTGTCTTCTGATCATTCACCAATAATAGTAACAATTTCTTCAAAAATTACCATCAAAGATAAACCCCCTTCTCTGTGCAATAATAGAACTAACTGGCCCTCATTTAGAGAAAACTTAGACCAAAATATCTCTCTAAACTTACCGTTACAAACTGAAATGGATATAGAAATAGCAGCAATAAATCTTACAAAAAATATACAGGAGGCAGCATATTCCGCGACTCCCAACATTGAAACATTTCCAAGAAAAAATACACATATATCATGTACAATACAGAAAAAGATAGCGGAAAAAAGAAAGTTACGACGAAATTGGCAACAGCAAAGGACTGAAGAGAATAAAAGAAAATTTAATAGGGCCATAAAAGAGCTGAGAGATCTAATCCAAATCGAACAGAACCAAGGCATTCAAGAATACCTAGAAAACTTGACATCAACTGAGGCTACAGACTATTCGTTGTGGAAAGCAACAAAAAAGCTTAGGAGATCCCAGCAGCATAACCCACCTATTAAAACAAGCGAAAATAATTGGGCGAGAAGCAATAAAGAGAAGGCCGACATTTTCTCAAAACACTTAAAAAATGTTTTTAAACCTTTCCAGTCTCAGCTACATAAAGATGACGAAAATAAAATTACTAGCTTTCTAGATTCGCCATTTCAAATGGATTTACCGCACGAGAAATTAACGGTCAAAAAAGTTAAACATACAATAATGAGAGAGATTAATATTAAAAAAGCTCCTGGTTATGACTTAATTACTGGCAAAATTTTAAAAGAACTATCAGAAAAGGCTATAAAACTATTAACATATATATTTAATGCTATGCTACGAATTAATTACTTCCCTAGTATCTGGAAAGTAGCTAAAATATTAATGATACTTAAACCAGGAAAAATACAAGAAGATGTGACCTCCTACCGACCTATAAGTTTATTACCAATAGCCTCGAAAGTTTTCGAGAAGTTATACATAAAAAAACTAAACTATATAATAGAAAAAAGAAAAATTATTCCAGAACATCAGTTTGGCTTTCGCAATAAGCATGGGACTATAGAACAAGTGCATAGACTTGTAAACCAAATAAACGCTGACCTAAATGCCAAAAGATATTGTTCGGCTGCTTTCCTAGACATATCTCAGGCTTTTGACAAAGTATGGCATACGGGCTTGCAGGTTAAACTAAAGAAACTTCTCCCTCATCCGGACTATCAGCTACTAAAATCGTATCTCACTGACAGACATTTTATTGTAAATCAAGGCGATGAACATACCGAATTAAATCCCATATATTCAGGAGTTCCGCAAGGTAGTGTACTGGGTCCAGTACTGTATCTTCTGTATACGGCTGATCTGCCCACCACAAAAATAACTACTGTGGCAACATATGCAGACGATACAGCAATCTTAGCATCCCATGAAGATCCAGTCACAGCATCAATAAACCTACAAACCCACCTGGAGCAAATACAATTATGGTTGAAGACATGGCGCATTAAAGCCAATGAATCAAAATCCACGCATATAACGTTTACCCTGCGTAGAAGAACATGTCCACCAGTAAATATCAATCATCGCCAACTCCCCCAAGCAGACCATGTTAAATATCTTGGTATGCATTTAGATCGACGCCTAACCTGGAAGAAGCACATACTCTCTAAACGGAAACAACTAGGACTAAAATTATATCAAATGTATTGGCTCATTGGGCGCAAATCCAAGTTATCATTAGATAACAAGGTATTGCTGTATGAGTCTATACTCAAGCCCATTTGGACATATGGAATTCAACTATGGGGTACCGCTAGCAAATCCAATATATCCATCATTCAACGGTTCCAAAATAAGGTGTTGCGTGCCATTGTTGATGCTCCGTACTATATTTCAAATAAAGTGATACAACGCGATATTCCTCTAGAACCTATAACGAGTGTAATCCAACGTGTTTGTGTGAAGTACTTCGAAAGAGTGTCAGTGCATCCCAATGTACTCGCTAATCAGCTAAATATGCGACGTGATAGTGAAGTGCGCAGACCAAAACGTTTAACACCATCTGACCTGATTACTGGACATATGTAGAGTTTAGAATAAGCATTAGAATAAGACTAATTAATTAAGATAATATTTTATACAGAAGATTGCTTAATGAAGTGATTTTCTACATGCCATGTATATATAATATAAACAGAAGAAATACTTATTGCCAATAGGGCAGATTGTGGACTCACGAAGAGTAATAATAAAAAAAAAAAAATCTATCCTTATGGCTTTGAGCAGTTCTCTACCTTTTGAGGTTATTATTCTTGAACCCCACATTAAATGTTTTGCATTATAATCTCCTCCTGCTATAAATCTATTACCTAGCGTACCGAGGAATTCTTGAAATTGTTCTGCCATGTTGTTATGTTTGGGTGGGCAATAAATCGCAGAAATTGTTAATGGTCCATGGGCTTCCTCTATGGTTATACTGGTGGCTTGCAGGTAGTCTTTGCGGAATTTTTCTTTTTCGAAATTCTTTATATCATCTCGAATTATTATGGCTGTACCTCCATGTGCTTTATCATCAGAGTGATTTGTATGATAAAGCTTATATTTAGGAACTTTCAAATAATTTTTGTCCGTAAAGTGTGTTTCGGAAACCATCATAACGTCAATATTTTGTTCAATTACGAACATTTTTAGTTCCCTGGCGTGTTGTTGGAGCCCATTGGCATTCCAGACGGCGATTTTGTAGCAATTGGTTTCAGGCATTAGGCAAGTTTGCTTACGACGGTTGTGAGTAGACCAAGCATCGTACTCATTTGATCCATTAGTTTGGCCATCATATTTTCTAATCTTGAGATGTTGCTAGTTTCAGTACGTTGAGATATTGTCTCTCGTTTTTGAGCTGAACCATTTTCAACTATTTGAGCATAAGTTATGTCTGGTTGACTTGTTCTGGTTGGTAGTGGTAGATTAGTAGTAGTGGATTGTTTTTGTTGATGCCTTTTTTCCCTTAAGGCAGGATAGAGTTTCTGCTGTAGTTGCTTGTGAACTGCGCAACACTTGTAGTTCGCTGGATGATTTCCGTTACAGTTAACACATTTCACTTTTTCATCGCGAACTTTACGAGTACAATGTCCTGTCTTATGTTCTCCTGCACATTTTACGCATCTATATGATTTGCGACAGTAAGTCTTTGTGTGCCCGTGCGCTTGACACCTTGTGCATTGTGGTATAATTCTTTTTATATGTGGTAGTTCGTATTTAATAATATTATTTTCCAATTTGGTGATTTCATACACCGCCTTATTATTTCCATTAGGTTTTATATCTATATAAAACATAGGCAGAGGTTTTTTTGTCGTGTGATGTCGTATATTGTGAATATTTACGACCTCGTTGCCTTTTTCAGCTAGTGCTACCTTGATGGTGTTAAAGTCCGTCCCGTGATGTAATCCTTTTAACACGAATTTAAATGTTCTCTCGGATTTTGGCCTGAATGTATGGTATTGGGTGTTTCTATCATCTAATTCTTTTATAAGAACTTTAAAATGATCCGCTTCGAACAGTTGAATTTTAATTGTTTCATAGCTCACTGTTTTAATTGTGTAGTTCGTAGTAATGGTTTTCAATAGGTCATGGATGTTTTTTTATTATTCCTACCTTATAGACTGTTATTGGTGGTGGTTTGGGAGCAACTTTTTCAGGCTTGGTTGTATGTTCTCTTCAATTTCTTCCGACAGGTTGCTAAAACTGTTTTTTGTCTCTATCGGTTTCTGTAACCAATAGTCACTGATTCTTGTTTGTTTCCTCGAGGTTTCTTCTTCTGGACTTCTCAATCGTTTTTTGTTAATGACTGTAGTCCATTCTGATGGTGGAGTTTGCGTTATTGCTGTTTGTTCTAATCTTATATCAAAGTGTGCAGGTGATTTGGTTGAATCGCTATGGTTTGCCTTTTTTTAATTTTTAATATTTTATTTAATTTACTTCCAGAAGATAAAAAAATATTTTATTACTAATATTTATGTTATTTTAGCACTAGTTTTGACCAAAAATACTATAAATGAATTTCAAATGGACTGTTGTAAAATAAGATGAAATAATTTTAAAACACTAATAAAAATGAGATGCAGTCCTTTTGTCTGGTCACGTAAACACGTATTCACTACACTTTACGTCCACTGAGAGACGGATAGCCGCATCTGTTATGCGTTTTTAACACTCACTTAAATAACCATAATAAAATACTGGGTTTTTTTAAAGAAAGGTATCTTTTTATAGCTTGGACCGTATTGAAAATATGTCTTCACCCTACGAAGGTTGGAACTGAACACAACCATAATAAGGTATTAGTACTTTCCAACTCGCACACATTAGCATTCAGACCGAAGTGGTAATGGTGATTTGGTCAGCAACTTCTCATATCATCAACATCTCAGCATAGACTAGAATCGATATCTCGAAGAAATCCAAGGAGTCTGTATTTTCTCCTATTAAGGAATTCCTAAAATTGTGGAGCCCATACATAAGACCAAAGTGACAAAACTCACACTGAGCAGGAGAGCTCGAAGTCATTAAGTGACTGTACGAGAAACGACAGTGACCCATTTCAGTCGATACAAAACTACGGCATGGTGACGAAGGGAAGGAACGTAAAGAAAGAAGAAGAAGTCAGTGTGGATACAGATACAGATGGCGCGTTCAGGTAGCTTAGAAGGTTCCTGATTCAGAAGCGCTATCTGCGCTTATTTTCCGGTATGAGAAGGGAATCCACACTAAACTTATCTTGAGCCATTCATATAGAGGGTGACAGTGAGTCGTGGACCAGGAGATGGTTGTATTTCTGTTCCAGGAAACATTCGAGGAAATTTCAGGAATTGGTAAGTATGACCCATTCTTTGGAATATTTTATTGAAATATAGGATTCAGTCATGTCATATTCAGGTCATGTTCTCTCTTATATAATTGACATAAGAATGTAGAAAGTTGGGGTAATGGATAGGGAGGGGATACAGCAAGACAACTCCACTGGAAAGAAGAACATAACTTATATGAAAGATTTGGCTAGAATATTTAGGGATAAGATGACCAAGGTAGATGACTTCAAGTGGAGGTTAGATCTAAGGGGGATGACAGAGCAAGATATCTAATAGCGAACGTCAGTAAAAGAAAGTCCCTACGATAAGAAAGAGACGGGTGGATGTAAGACTGTAGAAGGAAATTTCCGGGGAGGATCGGAAGGCACCCAGCGATATTCTAGTTGCTGTATTTTGAATACCACCAAGAGATTTAAGGTAGATAAGGAAGGATTGTAAGGAATATATTTTAGGTATGGTTACCTAGTTTGCACCTGTGCGCTGGTTAGACAGCCAAACACAACATTTGCATATCTCTAGAGCAGCGATTTTTTAGATCGTGATGTGATGCTTCCAGCCGGCTGTCGAAAATGATTTAGAGTTTTATTAAGAGAAAGGGAATGACGCGGGTATAGTTACGCCTCCGACTGAAGTGAATTATAGAGGTCTTTCAGGGAGAGAAAAGGAATTTGGTGGAGGAGGAATTTATACAAATTTGAATGTTACCAAAATAGTTTTATACTAAAGATATAATACCTTGAAAGTGAGTATGAAATTGCTCTGTACCAAATGACGTAATCTGGAAGAAAGAGTTTTTTTTTTTAATTCTGACCAAGAAGTGGTTAGAATTATTTTCTATCTCAGAAACTAATGAATTAGTGGTGATTCCAACTGCTGTAATTTAACTTTTCCACCGGAAAAAAATAACCCTGTAGATTTACCGTTGTATTTGATGCCTTACAACATTGACAAACGATTGTCATTTCTCCAACTGTAACTGATTTGTTGGCACTTTAGTCAAAACCATTCATGTATCACAGCAACACGGCTTATGTAAAATCGCTCAATGTAATTATGTCATGCCCTCTGTTGTTGTGTTTAACGTGCATGAACTCGATGCATTATAAGCCTATGGCAAGCCTAAGATTAAACATGGAGTGATCTCCAGTTGCTCTCAAACACAGCTTTGATATACCAATGTGAATATTATAATTGTCATTATAAGAGTCATTGTGATCATTAATTTCAGGAACAGGAATGGATGCTATACACTTTCAAAAGTACGATTATTTTGCAAGAAAATGCATGTCATAAGCGATTTGCCTCAATTCCACAGGCAAAAACCCCGCATATATTGACGTTATTTCGAAAAAAGAAGAAAAATCAACTCCCTCCAACTACCTCCTAATCAGTCTTCATGGGGGCAGTATTCTTTGCTATCACTAAGATCCTCGACAGAGCATTCCCAGTTATCTTGTAATCCATTCCTACTATCCCCACTCTGCTGCCGTAGTTATATAACACCATGTATACCGATTATACCGATTTATGGTTAGAATCAGATATTTTCCAATAATATATAGTAAACCAATATACCGATTTATGGTTAGAAACAGATATTTTCCAATAAAAAAATTCTATTGTCTCGAAATTAAAAAACGTCCTTGTCCTTGTCTTTGAGTTTACTACCACTATCTGGATTTCAACCGGTAAATTGCACACTATAAGGTAAAAAATGATAAGCATTACTAAAAACTAAAGATGTCATCCAACAACTTGAGCAGAAAAGATGAGTAATTGAGAATGACATATTCTAATAGCTTTTGACAGGACAACACCTGTCCAGTCAGCTAAGTGTAAGCAAATAGCAAAGCAAAAAAATTGCAAATAAATTATTGCAAATATAAAAATGTTACATCATTAATATTCTGAAGTAGTGGTAAATGGAGTTAATCCGTCCATATTAATAGCATAGCTCGTAGCTGAATGTTAAATAGTAGCTCATCCATTGAAGAATCTTGTGTTGATGTTTTAGTCACATAATATCTGTAAAAAAACAGACTGTACTTCTAATTCCTATATATACTTCGACTATTGTGCTTCGTTGTGCTTACTTCCCTATAAAATAATTAAAATTACGTTACAAAATCATTTGAATCAAGATATTGCATCGTTTTCATAAATGTGGTCTTGACCTTACTACTATAACAAATTAATACTTTTACTTGATTTCTCGTATATAGAGTAAGTTTATACAGGTTAAAACCACACCTTTCGTATATAAATTAATTAAAATTAGATTTCTCTTTAAGTGAGTGGAATAGTTTTTTGTAATTCAGTACTATTATATCAAAGTATGATATAACAATGATTGCCTTTACTTAACTGCAATTAACTAATTTTTTCTTTTATATTAATACTTTGTTTTTATTTTAATTTCTTACATATTAATACTACTTACACTTCATGAGTGTATATTTTCATAATATTTTCAATTCAGTTAGTTGATTATTAAAGCTTTCAAAAATATTGTCAATGTGAAGTGAAGTATCTATTATAGCCTATAAAGTAACTTATAATGTATAATGTATGCCTATATATTGCTATAGCCATATGTTTTTAAACGTTAATAGTAAATAAATTTGTTGCTAAAAGTCAAAATTTGTTTACGTTTGTTGGGTTTAATACTGAACATAATGTGTTGCCCTAAAATAAAATAACATTGATTTTTTTACATTCGTTTGTTAGTAATAAATTTATGGTCATCCTTGTATCTAAACTGATATTATTATATAATAATAAATCTTCTACTTTTATTATTATACCTATTTCAGTTTTTGTTTGAATTTCACAATTTCAAAAAATAAATACTTTGACTGATAGGTCTCCAGTCTCTCAAGTGTTATAAGTGTTATGTATTTTCGTATCTACGTCAAGAGTTAACTAATGAGTTTACGAAAGATCAGGAAGAAGAGCGGAATTTGGGAAGATTAAGAAATATTTAAAGAAGGCACGACCATTCATAACTATTGAAGACAACAGTCAGTCTCGAGCAACCGTCCGTACTTGAACACTTTCAGACCTTCGCGATACCATTTACCCTACCTGCGTCGAGCACGGTTCAATTCTCCGAGTGGAAAAAACATTCAAAAAAATAAAGAACCAAAAACCCAGTGAAAACACCGGTGGATGATGGCAAGCCAAATAGGCTTGCCGGAAGTAGACGGAGATCAGAATAATCATAATCAAGTCAATTGGAAACTAATTTACGGGGATTGACGCAAGGAGAGTGCACGGCTCCAAGAACAAGTAGCCCATCTCTCCACACAAATAGAAGTACTGACAAAAACAATCCATCCAGTATCAACTTGAAAGCAATGAGCGATCAAGAATACACAGCGAGAAACGAAACAACAGACGACGAAACCAGATCCGAAAACGGGTTCCAAATGCCCAATAGCCGAAAGAAATAGAGGTTCACACTAATGAGTTACCAAGAGAAGAAACCAAAGTTAACCGGGTCGACTGTGATAGATAATGACGCCAGCAATCAACCAAGAAAAAATCAACCCCTGCCAAGACCATGGCTAACTCCTAAACCAAGCACCAGCGAAACAGCTAAACCGGATAACTTCAAGACATCAAAGCAGCCAGTTCCCAAATCATCAGCTGAAACGACGGAGAGCACTGCAAACACACGTAAGCGTAATTTTCCCGATCAAAAGGCGATGGATACCGCCACAAAAACACCTATCTCCAATTAAAACGCGACCACTTCGCCTTCTACTTCCACGCAATCTCTTTCGCCGCCGCAATCAAAATTAAAAATACCGCCGGTAGTACTACGCGACCAGCGATATTTTTTCGGGTTAAGATGAATAACAAGCCAACACGGCATTCAAATAAGCATTACTCAGACAAAAACGGAGGGTGCCTTCTATTACACCACAACAGAAAAGGACTTCCGTGCGTTGAGTAAAAATTTAGACGAGCGGAAATATTAATATCATTCGTTCTGCCTCCCGGAGGAAAGATGCCTTCGGACAATCTTCAGAGGTCTGGCAATTTTGTAGCGATAGATGAAATTAAATTTGAACTCGAAGCTCTCGGGTTTCATCCTAAATTTATCCAACGTTGGAAAACCAAATCAGGCAACCCAATTCCTATAGGAAATGTGGTGGTTCCGAAAGAGGAATGCCATATTTTCAACTTAAAATATTTCATGGACCAATCAATCAAGGTCCAGGCCCAACGTAGCTCAGAAAAACCAACTCAATGTTTTAACTGCCAAACTTTCGGCCACTCCGCAAACCACTGTCTCGCAGACCCCAGATGCCTGAAGTGCGCAGGGGATGCAGCCAAATGCAGCAATTGCGGTGAACCACATACAGCCAACTTTTCTGGCTATAGCTGCAGACCGGCAAAAAATCGCCAAAAACAATGTCGTCAAAATCCCCAACACCATCTACCGAGCCGGCTCCATCTCAGACGTCAGCCTGGGGAAACGGGGGAGGTAGGCGACTCGCTAATAACCTGGCTAACTCCGGACAGGTAAAAATTTGGATTCCTCAATGGCAGCTTGAGGAATTAAAACAATCCGTCTTTAAGCGCTTTCCGCGCAAATCACAGCAATGTTCATGCCCGTTAATGGACACTAGGCCTCTCAGATCCCCAAACATCATGCCCTGGAATGCACAATCAGTACGTAACAAGAAGGAGGAACTTGTCGACGTACTGACCAGTCACAACATCGACATACTTCTGCTCCAGGAAACATTCCTCAAATTATCCATCCGTTTTTCGATACCGAATTATAAAATCTACAGAAACGATAGAACTACTGGCAATGGTGGTGGAACCGTAATCTTCATTAAAAAGGGAATCCGTCACTTCTTATTACCGTCACAACGTACCAACAGTTTTGAATCAACTTCCATCTCAATTGTTCTATCAGACAGACCAGTCAAAGTCACTTCTATGTATCGGAAATGCACGGATTACGATTCCTCAGAATTCAGGACCGTGTTCGACGGAGACGTAGCCAAAATTATTGGCGGCGACTTCAACGCACACCACCCTTCGTGGGGCAGCCTCCGAACTAATCAGGCAGGGGTTGATATCAATCGACTGAGTTTGGATCTGGGTCTAGGACTGATAATCCCAGCAGAACTGACACACTACCACAACCTGCATATATTTCCACCAACAATTGATTTCTTCATAATCCAAAACACACAAAATCCCGTTGACGTACGAGTTCTCGATGAAATGGACTCCGATCGCCGCCCGATTACTCTGACGGTGGGAGACTCCCGGATGATCGAAACCCCATATGGAAAACATACCCGAAAAACCGACTGGAAACTATTTCAAGAGATCCTACTGAAAACAGGTCCAATCCCCAAAATAAACAACCGCGAACAAATCGAGGAAGCAGTTACCAAGCTCACAAATGATATTCAAAATGCTCACAAACAGGCAACGGTCACAAGGTGTTCCACCTCCGCAAGGCAATTACAACACAGCATTGCCGCCAAATATCAGGGAATTCGCCATAAGAACAGACTCCACAGAAGAGCTCGTGTAACCTTAGACCCCCCCCCCCCCAATCGATAAAAGGAAGGCCAGCGAGGCATCCGGTCAAGTCCGTGAGACAGTCAAAGTCTGAAGAGAGGAGAAGTGGGACTCACGGGACTTCAATCAAAGACTTGACGCGCCCGCAGACATATGGAGAATATCGAAAAGTCTAGCGGGAAAGTCAGAACAAACAAAGACATTCCCGCCCTGAAATCTGAAGGGTCATGTAACCTCGCAGTCTCAGACTGAGAAAAAGTCGAGCTCCTGGCAAAATCGTTCAAAAAACAAATGGAGAATCTCGAAATGTCTAGCGGCGAAAGTCAAAAAATACATTCCCAAGTCTCAATGTCTACCTTTTAAAAAGGGAAGTGGCGCCACTCGAAACGAAAAAGTCATCAGAGAGGTCAACAATCTAGGGAAAATAGCGCTTCCAAACTATCATCAAAACCATCTAGTTTCACCAAAGGTGTTACAAAAAATCATCAGCAATCTTAAACTCAAAAAGGCACCTGGATACGATGAAATTTTAGTATTCCAAATCAAAGACCTCCCACACAAGCAGCTCTCGGAATTAACCAACATCATAAATTCCATCATGCGGCTGCAACACTTCCCAAAAATTTGGAAACATGCACACATAGTCGTGATTCCGAAAAAAGGAGCAGATAAGCCCTCATACTACAGGCCCATCAGCCTGCTTAGTTCAATGTCCAAGATTGCTGAAACAGCGATCCTTTTTGCACTCAACCAGTTCACTGAGCAGAACCATATCATACCAGATGAACAGCACGGGTTCAGAGCCAAACATTCATGTGCACATCAGACCACTAGATTGGCCGCAGAAATTCACTTCGCTATGAAGAAAAAGCACAAGCTCTGCTTGGTATTTTTAGACCTAGCAAAAGCGTTTGACAAAGTTTGGCACGACGGCCTAATACACAAAGCCATCGAAGAAGGTTTACCCGAAGATCTGATAATTTTACTGCGTTCCTTTTTGTCGGATAGATCCTTTCAAGTAAAGATCGGTGATACAATGTCCAGCCCTAAATCAGTCAAAGCAGGAGTCCCCCAAGGTTCCCCATTAGCCGCAACATTATTCAAGCTCTTCATGTCAGACATCCCAATGAAGAAAGATGTGGAAACCGCCCAATACGCGGATGACACAGCTTTCTTCGCCAGTTCCCGTTCTGTAGATGCCGCTCAGAGAAAACTTCAAATTCAATTAAATGCCACAGTTGAATGGTTAAATTTCTGGAGGTTGCAAGTCAACCCCCAAAAAACCCAGGCCATAATCTTTCACAATCAGAGAGATATCCGCGCCTACCAGCTGAGAGTGGAAAAAGTCTCAATCCCGTGGCGACAAAAAGCCACATATCTCGGTCTCATCTTTGACCGTAGATTCCTATGGTCATCACAGATAAATAAAGCAATCTCCAAAGGCTACGGTGTCGCCACAGTGCTTAACCCTCTCATCTGTAGAAAAAGTAAATTGTCTCCGATGATTAAAGTTTTGCTTTACAAGCTGCTTATCAGACCCGTCATGTTATATGGATCTAACACTTGGTATCGGTTTATCAGGCCGGAACTAGTGGAAAAGCTTCAGGTAATGCAAAATAAACTTCTCAGGCAAACTCTGAACGCGCCATGGTTTGTCAGAAATACCCAAATTCATCGGGAAACTGACACACCAGAAATAATACGGTTCGTTTTCTCCTTTTACAAGAAATTCCATGCAACCTCAGCTCTCTCCAACAATTCCCACCCTGTCAATGAGGCGTTCCCAATCAGGTAACCCCGAAGACTAGCAGTTCAACCCCCCAAAAGCAGTTCTTCATTCAGCAAAAGGTTCTCATACCCCAAAATAAAGCGCCTTCACCGGCAATCCTCTCTTATAAATTGAACTAACATCAGCAAGGGAACCAGCTGGTAAATCAGGCCCAAAAGAAAAAATTCATAACTATTCGTAAATAAACCATTAAGAATGTATAATATTTGCATCACAATTATAGCTAAGAATATTTTTGTTACTATTCTGGACATTTTTTTAACTTTGGAAAAACATTTAATTCAATGAGAAAAACTGATACAAAATACACTAATAAAAATATTTTCTATAAATTCTCTTCATTAGGTATCATGTCTATGCCATGTCGAAAGAACTATGATAGGCAGCGATCCTACACAAATACGGAATTCTCGAAACTGAAGGCCATCCAAGCCATGCTACATCAATCTGAACAAATGGTAATCAGAAGGCGATTTGAATAATGATTGCACTAGATGCAGCAGATAATCATCATTGCAGCCTTATTCGAGATGCTACAGTGTATCTTTCATATAATTTACAACGTGTGGCTGAACGTCCTCTTGCCAGAATATAGCTTTGCGTCTGTTTCTCAGGATTGCTGGTTTCTTTTGCAACAATACCTCGTGAGATTACACCTACACCTTGTGATCTTTTCACATTTACAGCGATACTTTATGACCATAAATAAATCAAGCAGGCAAATAAATGAAGGATATTTTGTGTAGCCACTTTACTAGCCAAATAGAGGTTAACTGTTTTTAAATCAACAGAAACCGGCCATTTGTGTTCATGTAGTTCATCCTCTTGGAGACAAATTTTGGAGAAAGAATTTTTGATAAAACCGGAGAAATCATTCATCTTTTATTTTTTATGACCTTCATTTTTAAAAGCATTCTGTAACAGTATGAGAGCTATTTATATATCGGATAATACCCTTTCATTACCACATGTTTATCAACATTGTTCTCGTTGACGTCCATTCTGGTTTTACAGTAATTTACCTATTGTCTGATTCTCTCTTCCGATAATTAACAATTTTTCAAAAACTGTTTTAAACAGACTATAACTGAACTGGATTTACTGCTTAAACTGGGCTTTATACTGATAGTCGTCGATTCGAAGGAAACGGTCATGCTAGGAAACATCCTGTCTTACCTAGCTTGGTTTTTGGAACTAGCAAGATTCTTACATAGATACACATATATCTAGATATATTTTCAAATTAGGGCAAATTTTAAATAAGTGTCGCAAGTGACATCCGCTTCTTAGGACCAAAACATAAACATTTATTATTACAATCTTCAAATTTATGATATATATTGATATAAAGCTATATTATTGTTAGATATCCAATAGTATAATATGACATTTTATGAGAGCGGTCCGATAAGTATTTAGCCTCACCTCTCGATGGCGTCACTATCGCAAGAGATATGTACCATCATGTAGTATATTCTCGTAGACGGCTACTGTCGAATTTTCAACCGAATCAGACTCGTAATAGGGGTGTCGAGCCAAAATATATCGATATATCGTCTGCGATATAAAAAAAATATCTATATAACGATATATCAAAGGAAAAAAAATAGAATTTTTGCCAATATATGTTGATATTTTTAATAAACCCTTACAATTAAGTTAATAGTTTAAAGTTATAATTAAGAATCGGACTCGTAATAGGGGTGTCGAGCCACTGAAAAAAATATCGATATATCGTCTGCGATATGAAAAAAAATATAACGATATATCAAAGAAAAAAAATAGATTTTTTTAACTTTCATATTACAATTAAGTACCAAAATATACTAGATATTTAAAATTAAGTGCCAAAATACACTAAACCTTTAAAATTAAGTATTAAATTAAAAAGTGTATTTAAAATAATTTAATGGTTTTTTATAATGTTTAAAAATATATTTATTTTTTTTAAATAGATATCGAAAATTCTCGGCTTACAAAAATATCGATATATCGGCTAAAAATATCAATATATTTTTCAAAAATATATCGATATATTAACCTTTTTCGGCATCCGTAACTTAGTAGTTCTGTTTTGACAGTGTGTGGAAATGGTGTGTCCGTAGATTTTAGAAAAATGGAAAAAGAGCAATATCGGTCGGTGATTCGATTCTTATTTTTGAAAGGGAAATCGGGCAGGGATATCAAAGAGTTTTTTGATGCTGTGTATGCTGACTTTTCTCCTTCGATGGCCACCATCAAAAATTGGTTTAAGGCATTTTAACGTTGTCACACGTCGATTTTTTGATAAGCCACGCTCGGGTGCCCCGAAAACGGCGACCAAGCAGGATAATATGATAAAAATCTACGATCTTGTATTGGCATACCGCCGATTGAAGACGTGCGATATATCTGAGACAGTAGTAGATAAAAGCGACAGTAGTAGGCATCTGAAAAGACTGCACGCCATATCCTACATGAAATTTTAGGCATTAGAAAACTGCTATGGATTCCGCGTTTGCTCATTCCGGCGCAACACGGCAAAACAAGCGCAACTGTAAGATCACTTCAGAACAGTGTTTCACCCTGTTTAAGAGCAATCTGAAGAAGTTTCTGTATCGTTTCGTGACCGTCGACTAAACATGCATCCACTGATACCCACCAGAGACTAAGGAACAGTCGCAATAGTGGACTTCACCCGGCGAACGTTTTCCGAAGTAAGCAAAGATTATCCTCTCAGCCGGAAAGTTGATGGCCACCGTTTTTATTTTTACAATTATTTTTAATTACAAGTTGTCAACTACACCGACTAAGGGCAAAACAATTACAGGGCTGTACTATGACCAACTATTGGACCAATTCGACTACGAGTTGCAAAAAAAAAACAGAAAGCAAAAGAAACAGAAAAAGAAAATAGTGTTGTTTCACTATTACAATGCACCGGTTCAGACCTCCGACCTCGCCACGGCCAAATTGGTCGAATTGGGTTACGAAATGCTGCCATATCTACTGTATCCTCCAGATTTGACTCCATGCGACTTCTTTTCGTTTCCAAACTCGCCGGGTAAAACTTTCAGTCGAATGAGGAGGTCATCGCAGCTACGGAAGCGCACTTTGCAGACATCGAGAAAATGTATATTTAAGACGGATTAAAGAAGTTGGAGCATGGCTGGGTCAAGTGTATCAAGAAATAAATAGCAGGCAGTTTTCCAATATTTTCGTGTTTTAGTCTAAGTACTAGATAATTTTATTATACAATAAATCTTCTTTACAAGGCTTACAATGCAAATTTGAACGTTCGTTGAACTTTTTCTTTTACTTTTCATTTTCACTCAAAGCTTCTCTCACTGAAGTCATGCCTACCGTAAATTTCTACAAGCAATCGATGATCCTTAACTAGATATCTTTTCAAATTAAGAAAAATTCTCGGAAATGACGCCTCTTTGTATAAAATACTCTAAAAATGAAAAATTTAGATACAAAATTTTAACAATGTGTATATTTTAGGGTACATCGATATGGCTCAGTGAATGGAGGTAAAACGAAATGAAACAATGATGTTTACATTATGTGACCGTTATTTAGTGAAGTAATATAAAAATGTAAAAATACAAATGATAAAAGAAGGCTGGCAAGGGTGTTACCTGGAGACGAGGCTTGGATAGTCGATGGTGGCACGTCTAAACCAAACGATGGTCGAGTACTTCAATAACATCCCAGATAAACGTCTCGGGGTTGCCAGCTATTCGTTATCGGGTTCTAG
This sequence comes from Rhynchophorus ferrugineus, assembly GCF_030347505.1. NCBI lineage: Eukaryota > Metazoa > Arthropoda > Insecta > Coleoptera > Curculionidae > Rhynchophorus > Rhynchophorus ferrugineus. The sequence continues at coordinate 50,873,805 of NW_027472581.1, read as the reverse complement.
TTGGCGCTGCTGGCACCCCGCCCGTGTTCAACATCTGGGATTAAATTTCTGGGTATTTTGTGGACCGTTATTCCACTATGTAAAATTCGGCATGCCTCAAGGTCGCTACAATATTAATACAAAGCTGATATTTCAAAGCTATGTTATTGATAGATTTCCAATATCATGATATGGCATTTAATATAAGATAATTTTGTAACATAATCTTTCTTCTTTACAACCTGTATAATTTTATATATATATATTTAAATAGTTCAATATTTATATCTTATTATTTTAACACCATATAATGCAAGGAAGTGAGATTATGTTAGGTATGATACAAAAACAAATATTAATTAAATGATCATGTGTAGTAGATGTTATATGTAAAATAAAAAATCGAATAAATCTAAATTTAAACCGAGATTCTTGGTAATTTTATTTCTCTAAATTCATGAATGACTTTTTGGAGTAATATTAAACGACAAATGATAACATCTGTTTAATTCATATCGAACCACATCCAGGACGTTCGTCATTCTCTCGCCTATTTAAACTTTTTTTGTCGTTCCATGACGTATTAAATAAAATTTATTTGGAAATGTATTCTCATTTTAATAAATAAATCTGATAAAGTGTATTTTTAATCTATTAATATTTTTCTTGAAATTAAGCCAACCATCGTCACTAGATCTATCAGTTTTTTCTGTAATTTATTTTAAATTCAAGAGACAATTGATTGAAATATCTTTAGAACAAAGTTTTCGGTTATAAATCTGACCAAATCAACAAATCCTTCCATCATTATATAGAAATGTTAAGATTCATGTCACCTCTTAAAGTAATTACTTCGATTGTTTTCTAGGTAGTACCTTTTGGGGTTTATAAAAAAATACTTTCACTTTTTTAGCCAAGAAATAACTTTTTCAGGTAGTAATTTGGATTTAGTAAGAGTGGAAAATTATAAACAATTAAATTAAAAAAAGTAGGTGTACCGCAAGGCAGTGTTTTGCGTTTCGTTCTTAACTTACCTTATACATTTGATAATACAAAGCAAATGTTATTATAGCTACATTTGCTGATAGCACTGCGATACTTGCTATTGAAAGCAATAGCAAAGAAGCCAGGTGCTGTAACTGTAACACGCAATTAATAATATAAATAAGTAGACCCATGCATGGAAAATAAAAGTCAATAAGTGTAAATCAGTGCATATTGAATTCACCTAAAACCGAATTGCCAACATCAAAGTGCTGCAACTTTTGGATAACACTGAACTAGGACGTAGACTTAACTTAACCTTTCGTAACATATAGTGAAATGTACCAAATAGTTTTTTTTTTTATTACTCTTCGTGAGTCCACAATCTGCCGTACCAAATAGTAACAGTGAAAAGTACTATTAGCTTTTACTTTATTAGAGACTAAGTACGGGCCAATGGGTTTTCCTAGATAACTACCTAGTTTTAAGTTCCTGTAATAAAGAAATTGCAAGTTAGTCGGCAACGACTAGTAGTAATATATTAATAAATTAAAAAATATATTTTTCTGCTCTTAGTGTTTCGTGAGACCAATTCGTCAAGAGCTTAGAATGAAGACAGTGCCATATAAAAATTCAGCTTTTGTGGTTTCAACTTTAAGGAGATTTACCATATCGATGTTAAACATTACTGAGGCGAGTGGAAAACTGTGTAAAACTTCTGTTTTAATATCTATCTCGAAAAAAAATTGAATGATCGTTTTTCCAGGTAGAAATGTATCAGATTTACCAGCAATTTAATGGACTTAATCGACCATAAGTATTTTGTTAAAAAATGTATTGATAAAAGCAGAATATTTTAATAATGATAGCTTCAAATTTGTACAGAATCAGTTTATCAAATGGTTTAAATACCAACAATTGTTTATTTCTAGGCTTTATATTTTAGGATACTTTAATGACATTATTATTTCAGTTAGCAAGTGAAAATAACAGTAATCCGACAAAAAAATTATAGCGGCGGTTTTTCTGAAACTCCTTAGGATGTTCGATGAAATATGGCATTACCTAAATTAAAGGCCTTAAGAAATTTGTACATTACACATTCATTCAATTATAAATCAAGCAGAGCGTCTCGCTCGTTCCGGTAATGATAGATAGCAATATAAATGAATAACAAGTATATTTTTACCACTTCTGTCATCATTCCATTACGGTATCATCCGTATTATATTGAAGTGTATTTTACTAATCGTTTATGTATTACTAATCGTTTATCATCATAGAAATAACCGTGTTTTTAGAATTAAATTAAAAACGTAAGTGTAATTTACATGTATGTGAGAAATACAAACTTGACAGTGATGCATAGTTGTATTCCTCATAAATATTTATCACTTAATATCAAGTTTTTCTTTGAATAAATTTAGCATTCAGTAATTGAATGCCCTGTGACACACTTTGCATAATAATAATCTCACAATATAGTAGATAGTTTCACTGACTCCACGCTTAGTTACTATTAATTAGAGATTTGGGTATTCGTACTGCATCCCTAGAGTATGCAGACCATGGAAGAGTTTGTTGTATATTGATACTTCAGAATGCCATCAATGCATATATTTTGTTACGTCGTTTTGAACTTGAATTGTTAATTTTAATTTAACAGGTAATGTAACGCAGGGTGATTGTTGTATAGTTAGAAATCTGAAATTTTGATTTGTCCTCCTTAATTTGAAAGTACGAACCTCGTATATGGAACGGTACATTATTTATTCACCTGGGGACATTATTAATAGTAGCTTGTAGCTTTCTTATGGATAACTGGAAGAATAATGAATATTACTTTTTTATTAACGTAATTTGCCTGAAGATGTATAAACCTGACTTAAAAAATATAACAATAATATTATTTGTATATTTTATATACTATAATTTCTAAAGAGGCTATAGTTATTAATAGTAGAAAAAGTTAGTTAGTCTAGTTAATCATATAATATAAATCATAAATTATTTTTTTAGAATAACTCATTATTTAACGCAAAAATGTTACTTCACTAAAGAAGATAATGATGGAGAACATTTTTATATTAAGAAAGAAGTTGGATTATTGTTAGAGGGAATAATATACGAAAAATTATATTTGAGGAAGGCTGTAACTTGATTTCTTCTCCGTAATCTATCATATTTATCATCATCACTAATACATAGCCAGCTCTCCGGGAGATTGAGTTTCGCATCCTATGGTATTGAACCGTGTCTATTTCAAAGCTGCTCACTGCGTTCTCCAAGGTTATTTTCGCTACAGAAGTCAGTGAGAAATTCGCTCATATTTCATTCCATACACATGTCTAAATCGTAATCTGCATCTTTGGATTTGTTACCCAATTATACATTAATTATTCCATTCTAAGCGAAGGAATTCTAGAAATGAAGTCATTCTAATATGATCTCGTAGATCAGCATGTAGAAATTGCCGTTAAGCATCGCATTCGAAAGAAATCAACCTTGCGGCTGTTAAAGGATAACACCCAATCTCAGAGCTATACAAAAAGTTTGACTAGATAAACTTTCGAACGATATACATTTTAGTTTTAACTGCAATATTTTGTCTCTTCCAAACGCACCATATTAGAGAAGCAAAAGCTTCGCCGATTCATCTTATTACTTCAGCAGTAGATGGCACTTCTTCCATAACTCCTGCACTTGCTCTAACTGAATCCCATTGAGTTTTTCGAAAGGAGGTAATCCGTCAGTTGTCAATACTTTAATCCTTTATTCATTAATTCTTAAGACCCAATAATGCTAACTATATCATGAAGAATGGCAGGATAGAGCTTTCTGTGTATGTGTCAGTGAATACAGTACTATTATCAACGAACATCAGATCGGTCAACAAGTTTGCAGTATCATGTTGATTTAAAAAATTAAGTTCTTTAAAAAAACTTTTACAATATTTGCGTCCACTACTATGATGAAATCAGTGGAGATATAACATATTATTTATCATCAGTTCATTTCTCTAATGAATTATCGAATCATTTCATGTTCGCGTACAGTTGATGGAACCATCGTAAGATGTCTAAATAATTATATACATTCCATACCTATACGTTCTTCTATAAAATAACGAAGAGCAAAAATCTTATCTACACAGCCACAGTTTGGCCTAAATCCTGCCTGTTCTTCTCGGCTTGTATCCTCGTGAACATTTTGAAATCTAATATGTATGATTCTTTTATTAATACTTTTCCGATAATTGGTAGGATTCTTTAAAAGATAAGATTTGTTTTGATATCTACTATCTCCTTTTGTCAATACTGGAATAATTATCATGTTGAAATTTTTCAAAGCCGACGATACCCTTTCTCTCTCTCCCTCTCTCTCTCTCTCGAATTGAGCTGATCATCAAATTGAAATTAAGCTTCTGAATTGTGAATTGTTGGTGGAGCTACGGTGAGTCATTATTCGACGGCTGTATGAACTCTCTCCATTGTTGGAGATGCTCATCGTGTGACTATAGAAGGACCCATCCACTTTTTGAATGTTATCGTTGAGGCAGTATACTATCGCCCAATCACGTTTCGATACAACAACTTTCAAGTAGATCGCCACACCATTCCAGTAAGTTTATATTTTCCGTTTTGTTTTTGCTGAACTCTATTTAATTTGTGTTTTGTTTTGCAATTCGATGAATCATCATAGCAATCACCAAGTTATTTATTGAATTAATTGACTTCTTCCCAATCAATTCTGGCTGATCCAGTATGGTAAATGTGGAGTAGATGCTGAAGTAATTATTTAGCGACTTGTACGGAAACGACGTTCGCAGTGTTTTGTCTTTTGTAAGCTTACCCCGCCCCTCCTGCCAGTCAACGCCGTGCACTTCGCTGGAACACATGAGTTATAAATTGTTGCGCCAAACCCATTTTATGCGAAGACAGATTGCTAGATTTAGGTTTATGAGAATCTTTATGCGCCAGGAACTTTAGATATTATAAAGTAAGTACTTTTATTTTTCTATTTTTAAACCACATATGTATTAAGTATAACAATTCATTTTGATTTCTAATACCATTTATTTGGAAAATTGATGGGGAGTTTTTGCCCACGATAAAAGATAGATGTCCCAATTTTTGTGAGTATAGATGACCCTGAGGCATCTCTCTCTCGATACATCACAATCGTTAACTAAATTCAATTTATTCTCATTTTCTACATATGCCACGAAAATATGTGCGCCTAGCAGATGCAAAACCTCGAGGTATGTGGGCTAAAATACTGTATTAGCCAACTTTAAAGAGTCGAACCAAAGCAAATTATTAATTATTGGACTTCGACAATGAGAAACGGATCGTTGCACAAAAGTTAGAGGCTGCTGGATTTCCTATAATACGATATATGATACGTACACTAGCTATTGAATTTGAGCAAAAACTTTATAACTTTATCAAAGCTGGATCTCATTGGCTACAATCGTTTCTTAAACTATAATTAGAACTTAGTGTTCGACAAGCTGAAGGTTTATTTATTGCTCGAGCTCAGAGAATCATGAAGAAGTTAACAAGTAGTCTGAGCTCTTGCTTAGGATATTAACAGAGCATTATATACTGAACAAACCAGTCTGTATATTTAACATTGATGAAATCAGGCGCAAAATCTGTTAATTCTCTAACAGTCGGAGAAAAAGAGGAGACAATATCCATTATAGCCTGCTGAAATGCTGCTGGAAATTTTCTTCCTCCAGTTATCATTATAAAGCGAGTTAACAAAAAGCCCGAATTTCAACATGGGATTTCCACCTGGTGCAGACGTACACATGAGCAAAAATCGGGTTATAATAATACGAACTTATTCCACAAGGGGATAGTACAAAATTTTGTTCTCCGTGACCGTCAAGGTAAAGTTCTTTAGCTTCTCAATTTTTTTTCCCACACTAATTCTGCTGAAATGTTCTATGAAATCGCAGAAGAAAATGATATAATTATTTTTTGTTTACGGAGCCACGTTTACATTTAGCACGCAAGCTTTACAACCTTTGCATCGCAGGTTTTTCAAGCCATTCGAAACATTTAATGCAGCTGAGACTAATACCCAGATGACTGCAAACAAAGAAAAAAAGAACCGTTTTATAGCTTGAAAACTGATTGGTAATGCCTGGATTCGAGCGGCTACGCCTTCTAATGCTGTTTCGCGGTTTAGAGCTCGCGGTTACATATCCATATAACCTAGCTGTTATTCCAGATGCTTTCTTTAAAATGTTTGTAAAAAATAGCTACACAAATCTTGCCCAACGTCTGGTGACTATAATAACCAATCTTAGCATTTAAAATTGCACACTGAAGACAATCAAGAAACAGAAGCTGGAAACTGATTTTTTATGATTAATTTTTTTAAAGATAATAAGTATTTGAGATTAGTACCAAAGATGATTGTGCCATCTGGCTGACGTTAATTAAAGTTAAAATTAAATTAAAATAATTTAGTTAAAGTTTAACTTAAATTAAAATTTAAAAAATACTTTATTTTATATTAGATGCCTTATAAAAAATATTATTCTGCTAACAATAAAAATAATACAATATATAAAATAAATAATAATGAATAAGGAGCTGAATAAGAATTGGCAATGATTTATGTTAAAAAAATATTATCTAAAGTAAGTATGTACCAAATATGATTATGCCGCCTGAATAATCAAAATATTGTTGCGATAGCACTCGTCTCTCTTTATATAAATATACTCATAAATTATTTGATATCGTACCTAGTTCCCTAGTTTACCTATCCTCCTTTTACATCCAAGGCTTGCGACTATTCTTGGCAGATTTTTTGGTAGATTTCCAAAATTGATTGGTTGATTTGGTAGAAACCCAAAACATATTCAAATGTGTCATTAAATTATTAGTAAAATTATAATTGGCTTGTCATTTCTATGTTAGCACTCAGCAAAAAAACTGTATACGGATACATAAAAATGAAAAAAAGAAGAGAATACAAGTATAAAGATAAAAAAATCAACAATGAAGACTATTATGTGAATATTTCAGAAGTACAAATTTACCGGCCATTATTAAAATAGAGGAACATAGGTAATAACCAGTCACTAAATGGTATGAACATTTTATACCTACTGTATTTAGTATCAGGAAAGTTATAAATTTTATGCTATAACAGATTATTACATTTACAATACGTCCTCCATATTCACCAGATGTGACATTATGTAAGTTTTTATTTTGAACAAAAGAGAACAAAAACGTTTTAAATTTATATAAATTAAAATTGAAAAGATTAAAAATACTATTCAGAAGGATGGATTGCTATAGCTATTAAATTTAATTTTGACAGTATTTCTAAAAACTGGTTAACAGTATTAGCAGTAACCGGTCCTAATCCCCGGCAACAATAATGTTTCTGGAATTAATAATATTAATATGTATTTTCATAATTCAAGCAACTAATAGTTTTGTAAATAGTAAATTTAATTAACACTTATATGAGAAATACAGAACAAATTTTGGCAATGACACATTGTTTTATTTAATACCGGTGAAATATAACATTACGTTTTATTAAGAAAAACATCCTCTTATTATTATTATTATTATTATTAATTCTCATTTTTGGTTATTCATGTATTCAAAATATTCTTGAAACTCATCCACATTGTAATAATTTCACATAATTGTTGAATTTAAAATACAAAAAAATAATTGGTTTGCCTGTTATTGATATATAAGTTGCTGTGATTGATATAATAGTTTTCCATTTAGGAATCCGTAAAATTGCATATTCGACATTAATTACTTTTGTTTGATTTTACAGACGAAGCCTATCAAACACATTTAGAAACTTAATGTGATGCTATTCCGTCATATCCCAATTGACGCTTTTGATGATTTAAAAGTTGCGAGTTAATAACAAATATCGGTTTGGAAGATCAAAAGGGCTCGAAGACTATAAATTCTAAAACTTGGATATATCTTATCAGACTATAAACGGTTCAGTTAGAGAATTCGTACAAAAATATTTCAGTATTCTCATTGATATGTGTCATCCTGACATTATTGAAGACTACAACGAAAGACTTGTTCAACGCAAATCTGATTGTTCGCCATCATTCGCATTGCGACATTAAACAGTGGCGTATATTAAAGCACCAATTTGGATAAAATATGCGTGTGACGCATATTTTGGATACTAATCTGTGGGTATGTTTACAGTGAAAGATAATATTATGTTACTGTATTGCATCATGTAATCGAAAAGACACCACGAAAAAAAAACATATACAACAACATATAGTCTGTTCAAAATATCAGTAAATTCACTTCATCAAGATGTATAATGTATTGCCTATTGCAGATTGTAAGTTCGTTTTAATACCGGACAATGTTTTCCTTCTCATTTTATTTTAATTAACGAGATATAATCCTGTATGATACGTTCAAACATATAACCGAATCAGCCTGCAAAAGTTGCCCGGTTGTCAAATGTCTGCAAAATTCTTCAAAAAAATAATTATTTTTTATTAATTTCCTAGAACGTCAACAATCTGCCCGTGGGCAATAAGTATTATTACATGATTTCAGTTATATAATATAATTATCCTGACATATAGTAGACCAGTTCAGTAAGTGATCTACTGTACAACTTATAATCTAAATCTTATTCTAGATACTATTCTAACTTATTTTAAAGTCTATCCTAACTTATTCTGAAAATTATTCTAGCTTATTCTAGAGATTATTAAATCTCTCTCTATGTGTCTATTAATCAGTTGGTGTGACAGTTTGCGTTTGAACCTACGCACTTCACTGTCATCGCGCACCTTTGACGAGTGCATTGGGATGCACTAACACTCCGAATCACACTCGTTATGGGTTCTACTATCACGCTGAATCAGTTTGTTGGACACGTAATATGAGGCATCGACGATGACTCGCAACACTTCTTCAACTATTCTGGAACATATGTAGGATATTTATGTTAGATTTGCTAGTAGTACCCCACAGTTCAATACCATAGGTCCAAATTGACTTAAGTATTGACTTATGCAGCAAAACCTTATTATCTAATGATAATTTAGATTTACGCCAGTTTAGATCAGCCAGTACGTTTGGTTTGGTTTAAGCCCAAGCTGTATGCGTTTTGTAACTATATGTTTTTTCCATGTCAAACGTCGATCGAAATGCATTCCAAGATATTTAAGGTTGTCTGTTTGCGGAAGTTCATGATTATTCAATATTACTGAGGGACATGTTCTTCTACAAAGAGTAAATATCACATGTGTAGGTTTTGTCTCATTTACTTTGATACGCCACGGTTTCAACCACAATTCGACTTTGTTAAGATGAAGTTGGAGGTTTCTTGTGGCTGATATTGGATCCTCGTGTGGTGAAAAAATCCCTGTATCATCAGCATATGTTGCAACAGTAGTGTTTCTTCAGGTCGGCAGGTCAGCTGTATACAATAGATTATCTAACGTTCCGTATTTATTACGGAAGCCAAATTGATGGTCTGGAATAATATTTCTCTCCTCTGCGATTATTTTGAGTCTGTAATATAGGACGATAAGAGGAAACGTCTTCCGATTTTTTTCCCAGGTTTAAGAATCATAATGATTTGAGCCACTTTCTAAGTTCTAGGAATGTAATTAAGTCTTCGCATGGCATTAAATATGAATGTTATTAATTTGATGCAGTTTCCTAATGGCACTTTTAAGATTCTTGCAGTTCTTAGGTAAAAACCAGGAGCTTTTATAGAGTTGATTTCTTTATGTATTGTTTGTTTTACTTCCTTAACAGTAAATTTCTCATGTTTCAGACCCATTTAAAATGGAGTGTTAAGAAAGACCATACAATGTTATTTTCTTTTGCTGCCGATATTTCAGAGGAGTATGGATTAAAGGTTGTCTTTAAATGTTTAGAGAAAACTTCCGCTTTATCTTTATCATTCCTAGCCCAGGTATTGTTATCAATTTTAATGGGTGGATTATGTTGTTGAGGATTTTTAATGTTTTTTTTTGTTACTTTCCAGAGACAATATTATGTTGCATCAGTTGGCGTTAAGTTTTCTAGATAGTTATTTATTAGCTCTTTCTGTTCTGATTTGTTGTCAGGTTTTTCACAGTTTTCTGTTTTCGGCAGATTTTTTGCTGCTATTTCTGTATCTCTTTCTGCTTTGAGAGGTAAATTTAGAGATATTAAACTGTCTAATTTCTCTCTAAATAATGGCCCGTTGGTTTTGGTGTTATGCAAAGAGGGTGATTTTGTTTTGTTGCCAATATTTGAGTTGACTGTTATAATAACTTGCTTTCAAACATGATTCAGCTTTGCACATTTTCGTGTCGATAATTTTTGTAACACAAATGTCTATGGTATCCGGAATTGTATTTCTATCTAACGGTCAATATGTTGGCTCACCAGTAGAGATATGCTGTAACTTATGTGCCTTCATTGCTTTGACCAATTATCTACCTTATGCTGTTATTAATCTAGAAAACCACATTACATGTTTTGCATTGTAGTCTCTTCCGGCAATGCATTTTTTACACAGAGTGTTAAAGAAACCGCGGTATTGTTCTGCCTTATTTTTGTTTAGGTGGACAGTAGATAGCACTCATTGTTAATGGTCCGTGGACTTCTTCACTGGTTACACTGGTGGCTTGTAAATATTCCTCTCTGAATGTCTCTCTTTCGCAGTATTTTATGTTTTTACGAATAATTATAGATGTTCCTCCATGTGCTTTATCATCTGGGTGTTTTATGTGATATAGGTTCTATATAATTTCTACCACTGAAAGGTATTACCATCATGATATCAATATTTTGTTCATATAAAAACATTTTAAGACCCCTGGCATGTTGCTAGAGTCCATTAGCATTCCAGATGGCTATTTTGTATTTGCTGTAATGGCTATCAGTCATTCGGCTAGCCTGGTAATGACGAAGGTGAGTATTAATATTATTATTAATATATATTATATATTATATTATTAATTCATCATTGCACTCATTGGCTTCATAAGTTTACCCATCATTTCCTCTATTTTACTAATAGTACTTACAGGGTCAGTGGTGATTGGCGTTGTCTGCGTGTTAGGTTGGGTCTGACTGTTGGTGACTGCGTGTACGTATGATATATGAGGATGTTGTATTGGTGCTTTAGGCGAGTTAGATGGTATAGGCTGTTTTGGTGGCTGTAAGTTTCTTTTTTCTCTCAGTGCTGGAAATAGTTTTTGTTGCAACGCTTTATGGACTAGGCATCCCCTAATTTTGCGCGTGCAATCATTGGTCGCATGTTCTCCTGCGTATTTTACACATGTATACAACTTGCGACAGTATGTTTTAGTATGCCCATGTACTTGACATCTGGCGCATTGTGGGATGATTATTTTTCTGTATGGTGGCTTACTTATACTTTTGGCTTTTGGTATTAACATAAATGTGCACACTCTCTTTGTATGAAGTGTCATGCATTTTCAGAATAATGTAAGTCAAAGTAATTAGCTAATTCAATATTTCATTAGTAACCTATAATAATCTTTATTGAAGTTTTATAATAAAACTTCTAAAATATATGTTGCTGTTGGTGGCTATTATTTCAATTATATATATATATATATATATATATATATATATATATATATATATATATATATATATATATATATATATATATATATATAATTGAAAAACTTAATATCCATCACAGAAATAAACATATCTTACTCTTCTGAATATAGAAAACATTTTGAATTATCCTTCCATGGTGAAAAAATATGGAAAAAATACGAGGAAAATATTTTTTTTTAATTTTCCTCAATACAAAATATCACTGTCATTAAGGATCCACTTTTGTGTTGATTGTCAAGTAATCATGGATGAATTTGCATATTTATGTTGTGACTAAAAATGTTGAATACTGACTACCAGCCATTATTATCAAATCGCGATTGGAATATAACAATGCAAATCATGAATAAATAATAATCAAATGAAAAATAATGACATATATCTCAAAGATGATATAATCATGTGCCATGATAATTTCGAGTCATATTCTAACTGAGGTTGAGTAAACTTTTCTCAGAACAGAGTTCCATAACGGAGTGACTTGTAATATTTTTATGGTAAAACATACTTTATGCATATATTTCACGTTATTTTATTAATTAGCTAGAAATTTAGGGCGCGACTACTTTAATTTATTTTATTATTTAGATTCCAAAGAGAACATAATCTGACTTATGTCCGTAAATTCAATCAAATGTATGACGAGCTACCTCACGTGCTAACTGCACTGATGGCCAGCAGGATACAGGAAGTGATTATGGTTATATTATCAATATATCACAATTGTGTTCGAAGATGACTGAATGAGAATGAATTAAGTAGATAAGCCTAGAATGTGACGACAGTAAAAAGCTTTACATAAAGTATTGACCGACCAGGACTACACATGCGCATTTGTTCTAATCTAGCCTGACGGTTTTCACAACTACGCATCCTTTTCTATATACGCCATGTTGTTTACCGAAGTTGTGATTAGATGTTTATTTTAGGTTAAGTTTGTATTTACATTTCGTTGAGGTAATATAATTATTTCATAGGCAAAATTAGCGGCAGTTAATATGAAAATAACCAATATATGTATAATAAATGTATAAGGTATGAGTTTTTAGTAATATATTATCATTTTATAATACTCATTTTGTAGATTGCTATGGAACAAAGTATATATGTTTATGTTAAAAAATATGGAAACAGAACTTTTTTGAAGATGATAGTAAAGTTAAATATGAGATAAGGTCATGTTTGTATACGTTTTCTGTCTATTTGTTATTATACTTATATATTTCTGATTTTACAGATATTTTGAAAGATGAAAAATTAATGCTAAATGTTTAAATGAAGTGTCATGCATTTTCAGAATAATGTAAATATAAGGTACTCATAATAGAAAATGGTTGGAATAAATTGCTAACAAAGGATTTGAAGCTTATTAGTGTGTTATTATTTCTTTCTGTTTATATAACTCCTCGGAGCAGACAAGTAATGCCAAAATATTATATCATTTAACAAAATTTATTGCAATAAATGTAATAAAATCAAGAAAACCTAATCTAAGCAATACACATTTAGAGACATACACATAAACCATAGAAATAAAATATTAAAATAAAGATTTGAATAAAATTAACTTATTTTACATTTTCCTTTGGAATTCCTCTTTTGTTAAAATATCTCAAGCACGTAGGTCTATATTATTAACCACCTCTATGTTATTGACAATTTCCTTATTTGGTTCATCTGGTTCTCACTGTGTGTTTTTATGGTATGATTTTTCTAATTTCTTGTCTAGTAGTTTAATCAGTGCCTTCTCTTCTCGATTAGTTTCTACATTATCTGTAAAAGAATTAGTGCCCATTATCTTATCGTGCATACATTCCAAATGCACATGCTTACAAAGAGTATTATTTATAGTGTAATGGGACAGCTACAGACATACATTATCCACCGCTAATTTTGCCTATAAAATAATTATATTAATCCATAATATCGTCATTAGGCCTGCCAAATTACCTAACGGTTAGCAACAAGTAGTTATTATTATTTTCAAAATAGACAGAGTTGATAGAAAGTTCGGGTGATCTAGTTCTGAATAACCTTATTCTTTATAATCGGTATCACAATATCAGTTCTATTTGCAGATACTACACAAAGGAATTTACCGAATAAACATTATATTACTATGACAAAATTATTTCTTGTAATTCAACTAAATTAACTAATACAAAGGAAAACCGCATTTGTAAAATACTATTTGTTTTTTTTTTTGAATGCCAATATAGAAAAGAACAATAGCACAATTGTTTCAAAGTTTTAAAAAACTAAACATCCAGGAATATTGACCATATTTATATTTTAATTATCTTGGTGTGATTTACCCCATAAGTCATATATAGCGATGTTATCAACCTCAACTGAGCTAATACAGAGTGAGACCGCATTTGAGATATATTATCTGTTGGGTTTTTAATATCAATACAGAAAACACACTTATTTTAAAGAAAAGTTCAATATCCAAGAATACTAACCATATTTTATTCATAATTGTCGTGGTGTCATATTCCATAAATCATAATTAATGATGTTAACAACAACAACTGAATTAACTTATACAAAGGAAGACGGTATTTGATAATAAATCCGTTCTTAATACCCATACAGCAATAGTGCATAGTATAAAATTATAATAGTGCATTTATTTTAAAAATCTAGGAATATTAAAGCTTTAATCATAAATTTGTGGTAGGAATTTTGATCGTCATAGTTTTCTTTGTAACGTAAGGAAAACCACGAACTATTACCGGTTAAAAATGTGTTACAATTTTAGAATACAATGAATATTTACCAACAGCAACATATATTTTAGATAATTTTATTATAAAACTTAAATTAAGATTATTATAGGTTAATGAAATATTGAATTAGCTAATTACATGTTAATAAACATCATGTTAAACAAAAAGCAGACCAGATCAAACTCAAAATCCAGAAACTGTACTAGTTCTGGTAGTCGGAAGATACTTTCAACTGGACCTAAGAGATTGGTTTAGGATCGAATTGGATCGGTCAATCGAAAAGCCAATTTGAAACTTGGGGTGCAAATAAGGGTTAGGCTAAAACATTAAACCAACTATCCAACGTTGACAAAACAATCATGATCAGAATTACCTCAAAATCAAATGGATTTACAAAGTTATCCAAGATTTCGCCTTGAAACATGAAATAAGGTTAATAAATCTAGCAACGTGGAAGCAATACAGCTATTGGACAAAATGCAGGAAATCATAACATGCATAGTTTAAAGTATTAATCTTAAATTTAGCTTAAATAATTTAATTTTATATTAATTTGGAAAATAATAACTGATATATTTATCCCGTACTCGCCTTACTTGTGTATTAATGCACGTACAACACAACATTTTACTAATATATTAAGAATGTACTAAGCATATATAATATACGATGTAATTAATAAAAAAAAACTAATGAAATAATAGAAAGAAGTATAATAAAAGTAATTTGCTGGCTTGGTTGATTCAGCGATAATCGTGGTTGTCCATAGGGGAAGAGTCCAAATCCGACAGATTTACGACAAGGAAAATCATCCCAGTCACACTGGGACACACTGCCGAGGACCATGCTTCAGAGTAGGGGTGTTGGCCACCGAAAAAATATCGATATATCGGCCAAAAATAATAGATATTTTTCCAGAATATATCGATATATCGATATAAACATATATATATATATATATATATATATATATATATATATATATATATATATATATATATATATATATATATATATATATATATATATATATATTTAAAAGTCTCCTTTTACCTATGGGTTTATTTGGACTGCATTAATTGATCCTCAGCATTAAGCCTGACGAGTGACCAACTTTAGAAATTATCCCAGAAGACATCCGGTCTTATAGGCTGGATAAGGTTAGGGTTACTGACGTGACTGGGATCATTTTCTTGTCACAAATATAATTTTACGACCATGCCCCAGCAGGATTCGAACCCACGGCTATCGCAACAGTAGGAGGACCGTCCCATCGCCTTTGCCACTGTGCCACCAAGCCCGCTATAAAAAGTATTTTTAGTACCTGTTATTATGTTTATATATCTTTTGACCTAGTATACTGAGGTTTTGATAAGTTTAAATAGATGGCGTAACTTATGCTATGCTTATTATATCATGTCTATATGTTCTAATATTAAATTTTACTTAGTGTATATTATGTTGTTTTATGTTAAATATTTTAAAAAATATTAATATTTTTGGTAAATCTTTAAAATTAAATACCAACTCTGAATTTATCATTAAATCAATTCAATATCAATTAAAAATTAAATTTAATTTATTTTAAACAGTAACGATAAATATCGGCTAAAAAAATATCGAAATATCGGCCAAAAATATCCATATTTTTTTCAGGAAATATCGATATATCGATATTTTTTCTGCATCCATATTTCAGAGCCCTGGTAAGTTCGGGCGAAATAAATCCTAATTGGTAAAAAGGCGACTTTGAAATATAAAAAAAAAGATATTTTCCAGAATATAATCATATCTAGTATTAAAACATAAATAACTTTTTTATTAACCGCTACTCAGTATTTGAATTACTTGTAATTAAAATACGTAATAAATACATATTCCGTATTTGCATTTCAATGAATAATATAATTTGTAATTGGCATTTCAAATACCTGACGCTGGAGTATCTCTTAGCATTTCAAATATGTATGGCCTCGGGATATATTAAAACATAAATAAATATGCCAATCTTTAGATAGCAACACTGCACCTGTAGTGTACGTCAAATTTTCAAGCATCTTTTCAATTGTATATTTCATTCTAAGCGGTTATTTTCACGAAACATCTGGGTATTAATTAAGTTTATTAATATGAATGTCACGAGGGCGTGATTCCACACCTTTGTCTACAATGTCGGACGACTGTGACGATATCCAGTATTGCAATTTCAGCCATTTTACTGTAGTGAAAAGAATGCTTAGAACGAAGATTTGATAAGTTATTTAAACTCATTTGAAAATGGTGCTATATTGGCATCAGCTACTACTCTAGTTACAATATACGTTGGTTGCCGGCAAGCATCACTACAGATTACTACAGAGAAGCAAAGAATGCAAATTGTTTTCATTTCATAACTTAGAGGCAAATTATAAAAAAAATATGAAACGATACCTTTACCCCCAGGTATAGGTATAGCAGGAATAGCAGTATTAGTAAACAATATGATGATTTTGTTGTTTTTGCGAACAGTACAATGATCAATTATTATAGTTTTATTCATTCCCCAAGTAGAGGTTGTTTGTCTGAATCAGATTCTTATTTTACTGATTAATGCGCTGGTTGGATTAGTTCTACTCTATTTATATAATCCAATATTTGAATGTAATTTGTAATTTTTGTTTTGTATTTAAAATAGAAATAGTTAAAATACTGTCTATCGTATTTTAAATAAATGCGAAATATTATTTTCTAATTTTAATTAAACCAAAGCATATATTTTGCTAAGCTGTGTCTCTACCCTATACTTAGTAACTCCTTTAAATAAAAGCGTACACTGACATTCCCCAATCAAACTCAATTCCTATCAATTCCATATATAACAAAAATTATAATAGATCCATTTCAGATGATTGATGCAGAATATCTTAATAATTACAGGGGGAGAAACATAATACCTACGCACCAGTATGGCTTTATTAACAAATATTTAAGAATTGACCAGGTGCATAGAATACCAAATGTACTTGAAAAAGCTCATAAGTGGTATGTTCAGCTATATACTTAGACATAGCACAAGCATTTTATAAAATATGACATGACGGCCTTGTTCATATGTTACAGAAAATGCCATTGAAGCAACACACTCAACTACTAAAATCTTACAACCACAATGTTTAGAGTAAAATAAAAAGAAACCTACACTACAATAAAAGTGTAGTAAATATGTGATAAATATAACGTTAAGGGTGGAAAACCCAACATCTGGACCACAAATGCGGCGTAGGATAATTTGAAACATAAAAATAACAGTATTATTTCAATATATAAAAAACATGGAGAAGAACACTGCACAAAAACAGGTAAAGTGGAAACATCGACATCAGGCGTATCACATATTGCAGTTTTGAATGTAGAGAACACAACTAGAACCCAGAACGAACAGGCACTCTACAAAGAGTGGATGAACGAAAAGTCGGCGCGAGAGCCTTAAAATTTCATTAACCAATATGCAAAAACAAATAAATGCCCTCCAGCTAAAACTAAATAAACAAAGCACTGAGGGCAAGGAAAAACAACGATAAACCACCAAGCCAACAAAAGTAGTCCAATTGTTACATACGAAACAGATGAAGAAGAATTGCAGAAAGAAGTATGCTGGATAACGGTTAAAAATAAAAGAAGAAAAGCAAATAATTCTCCACAGCAAATAAAAATAAAGAAAATAATGAACAAAATAAAGAAATTAGAATGCCCAGGCCACCCCCATTTATCGTAAGTAATGTTACCGACTTTGACTTGCTATACGAAACACTGAGGTCGAACTATATAGTATTCAAAGCAACGGTACTAAACAATAGACAAATAAAACTGAACGCCGAATGTCGTACAACATTCACAAAAATAATAAATTGTTTAGAGTTGCTGAAACTGCAATGGCACTCTTATGACAAACTTAAGACAAACTTAAGACAAACAAACCAGAGACATCAAAGTTATGGCAAGAGGGCTTCAATCAACAGCTAAACTGAAAAAATTATCACAGAACTAAACCAAAATGTTCTTAAATGCTTAAATGCGACAAATATTTAAAAAAAAAGAAAATAAGAAAAATAACAAAGAAGAAATTTTAGTCCACAAGAAGCTATTACCTCTATTTATGTTAGCCTTTGAAAATGATACGGACACAAAAACACACATTTTTGGTATTAAAGGAATTTTAGGGGTAGAAATAAAAATCGAACCTCTAAAAAAATCGAACCTAATACCGCAATGCAAAAGATGCCAATTTCATGGACACACACAGAAATTCCGCACACACAGAAGAGAACCTAGATGTGTAAAATTTTCAGGTAAACATATTAACACAGAGTGTAGAATACAAAAATGTAGAATCCAACAACATCATGCTACCCAACAAATATTCTTAGATATGCAAAAAATAGATATTTGCCTAATATCCCAAACCCATTTAACAAAAGAATCCTTTATAAAACTTAGAGGATAAACATTCTATCATACCATACATCCAGCTAACACCGCAAGAGGAGGAAGTGCAATAATAATAAAAAAGAACATTTCCCACCATCAAGAACCCGGGCTCAGTACAGCAGAAAATCAGGTAACAGCAGTAACTATTCAATCAAGCAAATACAAAGTTACAATAGCCGCAATTTATTGTCCTCCAAGATACAATCAAAAAAAGGAAAATTATATGAATGTCCTAAGCAACCTGGAACAAAAATGTATAATTGAAGGTGATTTTAATGCAAAAAATACAAGATGGGGATCCCAAATGACAACAACTAAAGGCAATGAACTGCATAAAGCAGCTACTGAACTAAGATGTAGTTACATGTCAACAGGAAAACCAGCTTATTGGCCGACTGATCAAGAGAAAACCCCAGACCTGTTAGATTTCTTTATAGTAAGAAACATAATATCCAACTATATAAAAGTTGAAGAAAATTTTAAGCTAAGTTCAGATCATACGCCAGTGATTCTGACGTTGAGCGAAAACATAATAAGAAAAGAAAGAAACCCAACGTTAACAAACAAGAGAACAGACTAGGAAGGATTAGCTGAAGAATTGAACAAACGAATTCAACTAAATGTACCCCTTAAGACAACTGAACAATTAAATCTTGAAGTAGAAAAATTCGTAGTAGATATTTAACAAGCTGCTTGGAATAATACTCCAGAAATTAAGAGTACAACCAAAGGAATTAATTATCCAAAAGAAGTGAAAGAAATGATAACTGAAAAATGTAAATTACGAAAAAAATGGCAACAAAACAGAACACCTGAAAATAAAAATAGTTTAAACAATATAACCCAAAGACTGAAAAGAGAAATACTGGAAATAAAAAACAAAACCCTTAATGAATATCCCAGAAATTTAACAGATGATAAGAAACTGATTACTCACTCTGGAAAGCCACAAAATATCTAAAGCGCTCATCTTTACACAGTCCACCTATAAGAGACCTATGTGGGAATTGGACACGTGACAATCGCTAAAAAGCAGAAGCATTTGCTGAATATCTAGAAAAAACTTTCAAACCAAACGAAGCTAATATTGAACATAATTTACCAGACATAGAAGCTGAAAATTCGATGATTGAATTAGTCACGCCGAAAGAGTTAACCAAAGTTGTCAAAACTAACAATAAGCCCAGGAAATCACCAGGCTACGATTTAATAACAGGAGAATCACTGCAAAAACTACCAAGAAAGGGAATTATAAAACTCACCAACTTGATCAATACAGCATTTAGATTAAAACATGTCCCAGACATTCTTCCAAATGGCGGAAATTATAATGATCCCAAAACCTGGGAAGTCACCAAACGAAATAAAATCCTATAGACCTATATCACTGCTGCCAGTAATATCTACTGTTTTTGAAAAACTCCTGTTGAAAAGCCACCAATATATATACACCAATACCAACACACCAGTTTGGGTTTATTAACAAACACTCAACAATTGACCAGGTCCACAGAATAACAGATGTCATTGAAAAAGCCTACGAAAATCAAAACGTGTGCTCAGCTATATTCTTAGATATAGCACAAGCCTTCTATAAGGTTTGGCATGAAGGCCTTGTTCATAAACTACAGAAAATGCTACCAAAACAACACACCGAACTATTAAAATCATACATTTCAACCAGAATGTTTAGAGTCAAGCAAGAAGAAGCTTACTCTACAACAAAAGAAGCTAAAGCAGATGTACCACAAGGAAGTGTAATGGGACCAATGCTTTATCTACTTTTCACTTGTGATATACCACAAATGGAAAATATCACGATGGTTATATTTGCTGATGATACTGCGATTATAGCTGTCGGAGACAATAGTGAAGAATCCTCACGAAAATTACAACAGGCAGGTGACAATATAAATAATTGGACACAAGCTTGGAAAATAATAATTAATGAAAGTAAATCTGTACATGTGCAGTTCACCTATAAACATACCGTATAAGTACCAATAACATTAAATAACACTATCATTCCATATAGCAACAACGCTAAATATCTCGGAATGAATCTCGATGCAAAACTTCGCTGGAAGGAACATATAAAGAAGAAAAGAAAAGAACTGGAATTGAAATATAGGAAAATGTACTGGCTAATTGAAAGAAAACCACAATTATCAGTACATAATAACTTGCTATTATATAAGCAAATATTGAAACCTATATGGACATACGGAGTTCAATTATGGGGATGTTCTGCAAAGAGTAACATTAATAAAATACAAATTTTTCAGAACAAAGTCCTGAGAGGTATTGTGGATGCCCAAATACTATAGGACTGACTACCTACATCGAGACTTTCAGATACCCACAGTCAGTCAAGAAATCAAGAGAATTGCAAGGGGGCATGAGGAAAGACTCCATTCTCATACTAATATTGAATTATATCAGAAGATTCCTCCATCACCTAAAATGACCATTTTGGCTATAACCCCGATGACAACGGCCTTTATTTTCTTTAAAATCAAAGTTTATTGTTTTTAAGAAATTAATTCTAAGAAATTCAGCATAAATTATTTTAATAACAATAATAGTGTTTTAACAAAATTTGGATATTAATAATAAAGTTTGATATTAATAATAAAGTTCTGAAATTTACCTTTATAAAATATTACTTACCATCTGTGTTAGTAATTATTTTCCGATTTCTGAAACAGATTTCACTAGTCATAGGTATGTGATATGTTTGATACATACGTCATTTTACACTACTGACCCTAACCTCAAAAATACATAAGCGGAAGAAAAAATAATCAGTGAAATGCTGCTTCAAAAGTATTAAAAAATAAATATCTGCATCCAATACTAATAGTTGATTAAAAATGGTTTCATTTCGAAAATCTCAAACGAAAGTCTTTATGGTTATCACCTGGCGAAGCCTGTCCATCGACTGCAAGGCTAAATCGCTTTGGTCGCAAGATTATGCTCTGTATATTATGAACTGTTGAAAACTGAAGAAACGGCTAATACTGATTATAACCGACAAGTGATCACTGTGAGCTATGTATTTACCTAAAAACGTCTTCAGTGCTACCAAACCGTGGGTCAGCCAAGCCATTCTGCATCTGCCTAAACAGTGTAGTAATCAGTATGCGCCTGGTAAGTACGGTGGATGCGGGAGATCCCATTCGAACTGCAATAACATTCTTCAAATCATCCTTCAAATTTCTTGAAAGCTAAAAGCGATCTTTGTCATGGCAGGTAATGGCTTTGCTATTGCTGCTCATTCTTGCAACAATTAATAATTTATTATTTATCGCTTAATATATAGAAAATCCAAGAAAATACCCACTGTTTTTATATTCTCATATATTACCTCATATGTGGAGAATTACATTTCCTCATGTGTGTAGACGACCAACTTGAAATTATTACAGGAGGTTAAATATTTTTAAAAAAATAAATAATTTTTCATTTCAGGACTCAAATTTAACTTTTATTAATAAACCATAAACTAGTCATTGTGATAGAAGCAAAAACAAATGAACTTTTTATTGCATAAAAAATATGCAATTACATTTCTACTTTAACAAAATAAAATTAAGAAGAAGTTATTAGTCGCCAAGAAGGTCAATTTGAACAATCTGTTGCTAAAAATATGACTCAAGGTTATTTATTTATAAACATGTTGTATCAAAAGTCCTTTCAAAATAAATGTTTCTTTTATTTTATTTTACTTTGTATTTAATTTGTATTTTAATAAAAGTGATTTTAAACTAAGACACTCGAGTATTCAATGCTATATGTAGTAAAACAGTTACCATGGGCATGTATATAAAAAACACATCATAGAAATGATATTTATTACAAAGTAAGTCATCAAAGTTGCGTAGGGATATAAGCATTTCATAAAAAACCATTGAAATTTATAAATCCTCGGAACCCTGACAAATTTACAGAAGGCGTGCTTTAGTTTATAAACATTTGTTCAACCATGGATTTATTCATCTGTTGATACTGTCGCAGGACTTCGAACATTATTCACTAAATCTTGCCACAGTTGGCTGTCGGTCGCAGCTGTTCAGGTCCCGGATAGTATTAGTCTCCATTTTTCAGATCGCTTTCCATGACCCTGCTTCACATTTTTTTCGGAGCTGATCGCCATATCTTCCATGCAAAAGGTCGATTTCGTCATAGAAATATGTGATTACTTCGTTTACTTTGGATTTTACGCCTGTAGATTTGTTCCTCAACTGTGAAAATTAATTTATATCAACTCGAAAAGAAACATGTAGAATTCGCTTTAGTTATCCTATTTGAAAGATTTTAAGCTTTCACATGTCAGACACTAACAGTGCCTAAATCTCGGTACCTATTCGGCTTATTATTTCGGAGGTAGATGCCACTTTTTTCTCCTATAATGCAAACCCCAAATACCTGAATTCCTGCACTTGCTCTAATTGGATCCCATTAAGAATAAAAGTAGCAGGCACTTGTCAATATTTTGGTATTTTCTTATTAATTCTCAAACCATATGGTTCTCCAATGTGAGCCATATAATAAAGAGCGCTAGACCTTTCAAGTCTGTCAAGGAATATAAGGCTATCATCAGCAAACATCAGTACAAGGAGCTTGTAGCATTATATAGGATGTCATGTCTGTTTTTAAAAACTTTTCGCATAATTTTATCTACTACCAATTGTATCTACTACTACTACTATGTTCAAAAGCGATGGGGAGATGGCTCGGATTGGCACCGGAATTAATTTGACCAATTATTTCTCGCTTTCACACAGTTAATAGAAACTTCGCCAGACGCCTGAAGAAGTTTGCCACACAACAAAACATGCCAGTATTTTCCAACTAGCCCAGATCAATTTTATCATGACATGATCGACTCTATCGGTCTTGCCACACTTTAATGATTTTATTGTCGCAATTTGTCCAATGTTAGCATGTCATCAGGAAATATACTTTTTAGAATATCACTTACCGGCGGAATTGCTAAACCCATGTCATGATTGTCAAGATTGTAAAGATTGTATGAGGAACTGTCTCCATCGTTGGAGATGCACATATTGTGACTTTACAAAATTAGAATTAGCTTTTTGAAATTTATCAATAGTATATGTAATTCAATATTGATTACTCCTGCTGTTCAATCTACTAAGTGTAATCTCTGGATTTAAATCGTCATCTCTATCGCCATGTTGTTCTTTTGGTCTTAAGAACGGTAATCAGTAGTCGATGTTCATGATTTGAAGCAAACATAAAGCAGTAAGTTCAGATACTAAGAAAGTCTGAAGAAATTAACGTGCATTGAAATTCATTTTTAAAAAATCTTCAGAATCCTTAAATCGTTAGTATGTATATTCAATTATGAATTTAAATTGTTAAACCATTATTCAATGTTATGTAAAGGATAATTAATTTTTGCTGCATAAATTGTACTATGTAATATTGCAAACTAATAAATGAAAGCTATGTCATTGCACTAAAATCGCAAATAAAATAGACATGCACTTTAATTATTATGAAACCGGTTAGGATTCATTAATACATTCACTACTCACAGTGTGGGTCATTCACAGTATAACGCAAAATTCTCAGTATAAGAGACAAACTGTAATGAGCAATTTAATTATATTCATCACTATAAATTGATTACTTTCATATCGTTAATAGTATCGTATTTTTGATTATATTCATTATAGAGAATAATGGTTTTCATAGAATAAATATATATATATATATATATATATATATATATATATATATATATATATATATATATATATATATATATATATATATATATATATATGATCTAACAATTAAAAACAATTTATGTCATGATTAAGAAATAAGAAGTTTGTAAAAAGATTTTACGTGGTTTGGAACAAAAGCCATAAATAAATTTAATGTGTAATAAATAATGAGGTAATTGTAAACATGAAATGACGACAGCATGGTTCTTAGATTTTTTAATTTAGATATTATACTGTTACTAGTCGTTGCCGACTAAGCTACAATTTGTCTTTACAATAACATCTAGGAGGACCCATTGGCCTTATCCTAGTCTCAGGTGTAATACTATTTGGTATTAACATTGCAGTTTTCTATAAAATGCACCTTACTATACTACACATGATCAAATGGTTTGTCCTGCAATCTTGATTTCCTATGTGGCAGTCGGTATCTGAACGTCTCGGTGCGTCTCGTCCTGTAGTATTTCGGTACACTCATAATACTTCACAGAACTTTGCTCTAGAAAATGTATGGTATTTATATTAATTTTCCTTTTCATTTTTACATATTGCTTCCCGCAAAATTTAGCTTCAAGATTAATTTCGAGATACTTAGTATTATGTGATCTGATTATATGAGAACTACACATGCACATATTTGCTATTCATTTAAGTTATTAAGTTTGGGTACAATTATTTATATTGTCACTTGCCTGTTATAATTTTCGGGTAGCTTATTAGTTATTAGAATATAATCGGGTCATTTAAATTGTGTTACATCACTACAATGAACTACAATAGTATTTAAAATACATTTTATAAACAAACCTATATCTAAATAAAATAAAATAATTTTGTTTGTAAATAATTCATTTATTTGATTCTAAAATAATTGAAACAGTACATTTTTAAAACGACAAGACCTCGAACCCCAAGCATTTTCAGCATGTCGGTAAAACTAAATTGTTTAAAAACGTACAGTTGTTAAAAAGAGTTACTCCATCAACTAGTAGTTCTTTTTAGATATCTTCGCGATGGTGAGTCAATTGAGCCTTTTTGGAACTACTTAGATCCTGAAAAATGTGAACGACACATTATTGAACTGATTGCAAAAAGCTATGATGGAGCAGCGATGATGAGCGGCCAGCATGCAGGCGTGCAAGCAGTAATTAAAAAAATAGTATCCCTTTGCTCATTATGCACACTATTATGCGTACCAATTAAATTTGATTACGTGTAAAGCTGTTTCCACAAATAAGCAAGTACGTAGATTTTTTGGCAATTTACAAGACATTCCCGGATTTTTAAATATCGAGTATTAATATTCAACAAAATTGTAAACAGAAGGACACCCAAGGCACTCCAGCCTATTGGAACTTTAATATAAGGACTATTAATGTTGTGCAGGTCTATAGCAACACAGTCTATAGAGCAGCAGCCCCTATTCGCCATAAATTAAATGATCATATATATAGAGCATATATAGAGCAATAGATAATGGTCATGCACACTCCAGTGAAAGCAACAATTGTAATAAATTCCTGTGGTTACTATTCTCCCTCCTTTCGTATCTTTCCTATCACATGTAGACGACTAGAAACAGTTCATTAACAGTTCAGCAGTCTGAATATTCTTTGAGGATCTCTGCTGCTTTCAATGAATGTTTTGACCTTTTTATTTATTATCGAAATCAAAATTACCACATTTAAATCGTCAAAATCAAACCTGACGATTGGAATATAACGAAGCAGCATCACTGTTCATCAATGGTTGTTCATAATGGTAACCCATGATAATGGTCACTTTATTAGTTTTTGATTTGTTAGATTAGACGTAAAATATGTAGCAATCTGTTTAGTATGAAACTTACCTTATATAAAGATATACATGTGTCATTATTTTGTGTCTAAGCACTATTACTAACTAAGCACTTTATTTATATCTAGGTATACTATGCGGTGCAATATCATGAATGATCATGATTTCACATGAATAAAATAGAAATATGTTACGTAATCTGGTCTATAATGAAATAGCATATTGTAAATACCTTATTCCTTACCTTATTTATATTAGACCTATTAATGAAATAAATATAACAACTTCGTTAGCATATTGTATTATTTTATAGCGTAAAGATTGAATTCTTCAGTTTTGCATTTTCAACTTCTTTGTAAATTATTTGTGATCTTCGATTGCAGAATTGTGTTTGATTAGAATTTGACTAAATATTCATTTTTCTATACAAATTTTAAATAATGGATTTTCTCCAGAACACTGCTTTTAGCGTTTTTCTATGTTTTCATGACTAAATTATAATCAAAACTAGTTCGTCATAATGCATATTCGTTCTCAGAAGTGTAACCAGGTGTACAGAAAGCTAAATAATGACACACAGTTTTCTTATCAAGAAGCTTCCGACTCTTACTTAAAAAATAGCTAGGTCATGTAAAAAAAACAAAATTATGGGTTAAGCATATATGGTATTTAACTTAGCATTGTTTTTTTACCTACAAATAGTCGATAGTAAAATTATTGGCTAAAGTATAAACTCAAATTATGTTCAAATAGAAAAATGTCAAAAATATGAGTGTTAACGTGACTACACCACAAGAAGATTTGTATCGCTAAGTCAGTCAACATATCAGTAGTGTTAAATTGTATTGGATTTTAAAAATATGCTTATTAAAGTAGCATCAATTTTATTTAGGGATTAATTTATTTAAAGAAACATATTTTGGCTAAATATCCAAATCAATACGTTGTGGCATAAGGCTACGATATTTGTTTTGAATCTATTAGAAATCATGTAGTCAAAAATATACATGCCTCAGCTCCCTCTCTAAAAAAATCATTTGTGTATAGGTTTTATTATATTGTTTCTATCTGCTTTATTTTGAATTATTTATTCCTAAATTCTGTCATGTCAATAATGCCACAGTAATTTTACAGCTTTTTCTAAATATAAATTTGAAACCTTTTCGATGCAAATAATTTATTAGAATTGCAACAAGGAAATATGAGGAATTTTCCACTAATAAAATGTAAAACGTCTTCACAGCGAAGTGTTTTTTTACGGGCGCTTAATAATAGACATTTAAACTGACAAATCAAATTATTAAAAGGGCGATTATAACCTCAGATAGATATTGAACGTAGTGAAAGTTTTATCCTGAGACCCCTACTGAGTTTTCTCTCTATTACACTATAAATGACAATGCTTTCGGCAGCATTGAAACAAATGCCAGATAATTGTATTTATCTTACTGATGTCAAATGTCAAACAATTTTTTAATTATTTCTATTTTCACCCAAAACTATTACTTTTATATACATTTTAATTTATTAGATAATATATGTATATCTTGAAAGTTTGCGGATAACCGAAACCACCTAAACTACTTTCTCATACGTAATATTCACAAGTTCTT
Source organism: Rhynchophorus ferrugineus (assembly GCF_030347505.1). Classification (NCBI taxonomy): domain Eukaryota; kingdom Metazoa; phylum Arthropoda; class Insecta; order Coleoptera; family Curculionidae; genus Rhynchophorus; species Rhynchophorus ferrugineus. Next base: position 50,845,837 of record NW_027472581.1, on the reverse strand, counting down.
CCAAGAAATATCTTGCAAGAGAATATCACATATTTATTTCAAGGAATCAGATAATCTGTTAACTATTGCTTTAGAATTTTAGTGATTATTTAATTTCATTTCTATCCTTGATACGAGAATGCTTCACGCACGAACTTTTGGAGATGTGCAAATATGGACAAGAATGGAATCTGTAAACTCTATGTATAGTTCAAGAATAAGATAAACCACAAAATATAATTTCCTGGGTTCACAAATTAACCTAAAACATCTCTGAAATACAATTATAAAGCAATTTTTTTAGTTTGTAGATTAATGTAATGTTAAAAACTAAATGCAAATATCGGATTATTTAATAATTTTAAATAAGGTTAAAATATTTCTTATGATAGAAAACAAAAAGGGAATAAGACAAAATGTATGATAAATAAATGCAATTTATTTATTTTTATATAAACATTATTATATTAAAATAATATATATTTCGATATAAATATATTATATTATATATAATAAGTAAAATAAAGTTTTTTTTTTAATTTCAAACCTTTCTTATTTCATAACTAATATATAGTCCGTCAATAAAACAGTAAACTCACGTCATCCACATTGATGATGTCAAAAGGTCACATTGATGCCGCAATAACTCTGAGTTTTAATTCATTTTGGCTCCGACATAACAAAATTCTAATTTAAATAAAATAATGGAACAAAAATGTTATCAAATAACTTAAAACTACAATAAATTAAACATTTATGAAAAAAATTATAATAGTTTGTAGGTTAGGCGATACATACTATTATTTTGAATAGACTATACATATATATTGAACTCTTTTTCACGTCAACCAGTAGTTCTAGGTATATTTATTTAAATGTAGTTTTCCCAATATATCTAGTCTACAAGCCTTCAATATCTTAAATACTATTATTATACATATTTCAAAATTTAAATATTTCGTTGTCTATTTTACCTTGGATTAAATTTTGTTGTTATATTTTAAAGTCTCCCTTTAACTAAGTAAGGTTTAGCTGGACTGGACCTACTGTTTAAGGTGAATTTCGAACCACTGTCTTCGACATCAAGTCTATCGATTGGCCAGTGACTAACTTCGAAATCATTCCAGAAGACATCCTGTCTTACCCAGCTTGATTACTGGATCATATTCCTGGTCGGATTTTATACTCTCACCTTTTAGACAATCATAATCAATCACAAACATCAACTTACGAGCATAACTAGCATGATTCGAACCCACAACTATCGCAACAAACCGATTTGGATTATATTATTTTTGGGTTTTTTACTAAATTAGCAACCATGATTTTTAACCTCATTTATAAACGAGGCTTTTATTGTTCAATGTTTCTTGTTTAATAGTAGTGCTATTGCAGGACTGTATATAACAATCAGTACAACAATGAGTACATGGACTTTGATGAGCTAATATATAATCAATTTGGTGTAGGATTGAATCCAATTATCAAAATTAAAATAAATTTCAGAATAAATACTTACCAGGGGAAAATTTCCTGAAATGTTTGTAAAAATTAAACATGCTAGAATAGGTGTCTAAAATCCCTAATTAATTAAAAAACCAATAAACCATAGTGTATAATTAATTCAATAACCTGAATATATATCTTAAATAATAAGGATAACACAGCACAGAAATACTAGCTTTGTATTATATTTTAATACTTGTAGTTATCAGCCTTTGGTCGTTCAATATGCTTCCATATTTTTGAATCTATCAAATCATCTAACAAATCTAGTATTTTTTCGAGCATTTCTATTTAGTATATATGTTCTTAGGAGGTGTTCAAATCATTCTTGCATTTACTATAATATTCATATTACTTAGCATAAATATCCCCTTGTTTTATGGCAATGTATAAATATTTTATGTGATATTTTTTTTAAATTATTATTTTATATTATGTATTATTATTTTATATATATTATTATATTTATTTATAATTTTACTGATAATTCATACCTAATATGCTTATTTTCGCATTGCATAACAAGACATAAAAAATTAAATTACTTAGGCTTATCTATACATTAGATGAAGTTTTTGTCTGGCTTTTTATTTATATCGCGTTGGTCAACTAACGGATTGCTTGAGCATTAACGTAATTATTGAAGCGTTATTCTTGCGCTCTATTTTACATAATCAGCAACCACATTCCTGCCTATAGGTCTTTACGTAGATTGCTATTTCTTATATGCCAGGGTGCATTTACTATCCTTCAACTTTAATAGATGTAATCACTTTAATAGATAGTTGGTCACATAATTGCCGATAAAAGTATATAAATATAAAGTAATGAAATAATTTGTAAAGCATTGAAGATGTAATCAGTTACGTGACTCCAATCCGAAAGCCCATAATTCATATAATGACATAATTTATTTTCTTATTGATTCTAAGCAAAATGTTAGATACCAAATTGCAAAGTTAGAGTAAACTCTCCAGACCCGATAAGATTTGCAGTTTATTTCCAAGCTGCATGCAATTTATATGCAACTTATTCTAGTAATTTTTATATTTGTTATATTTTACACGTTGGCAAATACAATTATTATATAAGATATGCAAATAAGTTTTGAAAGATTCGCTGGCAGCTGGTGCATAAGCGCGGCAGTGTTGCAGAGCTCCCAATAAATAATAAGGTAATCTCACTAAAATTTTATATAACTATTGTATATTATATATAATTAATATTTTATATATTATTCTATATAACTAACATATTTTCCATTATTTACCAAAAACCAAATTACATTTAGCATGCGCAAAATCTTGTTGTAATAAATGATAAAAAAAACTGCAAAGGAAGTTCGAGCCACGGAAGTAACGTGGACCAATTGAATTACCTACCGTCGGTAGGTTCCCAGCTCACAGTATCGCTATCACTATTATTTATCTGGGTCCCACGATCGTGCTCTGCGAGCTCCTTTAAACACCCACATGACTATTCGCTACTCATGTGTCCGTTCAAACTGTCAAAAACAACGCCGATATTTAAGTGGAGATTTCGCTGCATTTAGTCCAACGCCGTATAGCCGGCCCGTTTGTGATATTAGTTATTTATCCAGATTGCCAGAACATTCACGTACTGAAGTTATTCATGGTTAAGTGCTAATATTGTGAGAGTTCTGCCTATTGTTTCAAACTCAAGATCTCAATTAGTTGTACAAAGGCGCTTTTATAACATTGACGTTGTTAATACAAATCCAAGTTTATATGTCATATGTTCATACTTATATTATTCTTACAATATTTTCTTATAATAATAATTTTATACGTCTTAATATTATTTATCATTAATTACTTATTGGCCAATTTTTGTGAAGTAACATAAACAAATTTGATGTTCAGTTCAGTTCAATTTATCATTCCTTTCCTTAGTCCAAAGTCTTATTCAAATAGCAGATGTTTTTCATTTGTATGCAACTTATTTATGATTATTACTAACAGCTAGCTGTACCAATATTTGACAAGTCACTAAATATGTGTGTGGTCTAAAGTTTAAAGTTGTCACGATGAAACATTTCATAATATTACTATTATTATAATTCCAAATGGAGGTCAAATATCGAAATTATTTTAATATCCAGTTTTACGTATTATGTCATGCCACTAGATTTCACTTAAGCACTCATTGCCATAATCTATCAACGCTATTGTCAATCAAAATTGTATTTTCCACATTCATTACTTCTATTGTTTAATTTAAGAAAAGCCGAAGACCGTCGCACGTTTCTTCGTCATATCACAATTTTTTATTTTGGTTTCAATGATTTAAATATGGCGATTTTAATGTCAATGGCAAATAACAGCCTGAAGGGCCAAAACTTGGATCAAATTCAGCTCAAACACTCAATGTACTTTCGGATGGATTACCATGGATGGAGTTCATGTTTCCGGTGTTTACATGTGACATGTTGTAAATGGGAATGAAACCGGGATCTACTACAACAATCTCAAGCGTAAAAATATATTCGTTAGTCCAGAAAGACCATATACACCTATACCGAAGCTATAAAGCGTCATTGTTATAGCCACAAAACCATCATCTTTCATGCCAACGCTTGGACGCACATTGCAAAAGTTGTAAAAGATATAATGCAACTCGAAAGGGTAGTTCTGCCGCGTCCAGCGTGCTCACCATACATAACGCCTTCTGAAAACTACTTGTTCACATTAAGGTAGCATGGTTTGGCTCGGACACTGATTTCGAAATGCTGAAGAGCGACACGACACACCATAGCTATGTTGCCAGAAAGAACAAGTTGTAGAAAATGAAGTAAAATATTTTGATTAATACATATTGTGTCAATATTTCCTCCATAAATACCTTTATCAAGTGATAAAAATAATCACAATATATTCAAGCATTCATCATAATATTTTCAATGCAATGAAAAAACTTGTATTCGTATAAATTGCTTAATAATTATTATATTGACATAAAAATATTGTTTTGAAAACAACAAAATTTTATAAAAAATTATAGAAAACAAAATTAATTTATTACTGTTCTGTTACGATCAATATACAAGAAAGGCGAATGTGGTATAAATACGACATTAAGTATTTCCCAAATTAAAATTACAATACACAGCTTAAGCTTAAGCTAATCTTAAACTTATAAACTTATATACTACAGAAGTTCAAGTGATTCGGTTCCTTTTAATCTTCTTATTTCCTGCGAATATCCAGTAGCTATGTTGCCTCTACGTTGCTGTAATTTAGTAACCTTATTACTTGCTCTAAGGAGAATTCTTGGATAACTTGGTTGCATAGCGATAAGCATTGGTAATTAAACGAAGAACTTTGTTTTGGCATCATTGATTACCAGTTGATTTGATATTTTACTGCAGTCCTATATTTGAACCCATAAGTCCAAGCAGGCTTTATAATAGAATGATTAATCAATCTCTCTTATTTTAGGCCATTAATATTCTTCCTACCAACCAGTACAGTTCTTTTATTTTGAATCTGATTTTGTCTGCTTTTCTACTATATAATAAGGATAACTTTTGTTTACACTATGGGTAATATTTTGTTAATGGCGTTTTGTAGTTTTTATTATACATTTCCCCAACGCTTTTTTTATTAGTGCAAAATATGGCAATGCGGGGTAAAGTGTAAGAAATGTTATTATTCTATATATGATCATACAACTCCAATAATTTGTATTCAACCTACTTGAATATTTAACTATAAATTTGATTGCTCATAAACTTGTTCAGTTTTATATAAAAATGTACTTATTTATAAAAAATATTAAAAATAGTTGTATTTTTTTCTTAACGGCATTATTTCTTATATATTATTTTCCCTAATAATTTCTATTATATCCTATTCATTTCTATCTTTTTTATATTCAAGCAAAATACGACATTGTATCGTGATGTGATAGCATAATGAGGGTAAACATATTAATCAAGTATATAGAATGTAATATATATTATATTGTATAATATATGTATATATATATTATGTTATATATATATATATATATATATATATTTTTTTTTTTTTCAAATGGAGCACAATACGCAAAAAATATTATGATTATATAACCCAAGGAATTTTTAACCAACGTACATACTTTAACTATAACTTCAATTACTCAAAAACCTATATAAAAAATGTTGAAAAAAGCTTTTTCGTGCATCAGACAGTTATAATCTTAATGGATGTTATTTAGATATTTGCGCTGCTGTATTTTATGGTTATGTCTTAATTACCGGAATGTTTTATTAAGTAATTTATTTAGTTGTTCAATACGAAAAAATGACAATGTAATTAGGATATTATGCTACGATTAATCAATGCCTTCAGGGGGAGATTTAAACCAGTTCCTCTTAGAGATTGTTCCAGGTACAGTTACCTGCCCTGATCAATCGTTAAAATCGCCAGGTTGAACAGCACCTGGTCCGCACAGCGTCCGCTTTCTCACGAAATCAACCGACCGACCGAAAGGAAAAAAGTATTACCGAGAACGAAGAACGAGAGAAGCGGTGCGCCGACGCAGCCTCAACAGTATTCACGACGAACGTGTGTCGGGTCGCGGTGTAACGCGGAGGGGGAAGGGAGCGCGCGCGTCATTCCAGTGTAGCACTCAGTAGCCAACACGCTATATCGAGGGGATTTTCGATGTGCCGCTGTTACAGTCATCAAAACAATGTTGCGAAGTTGTTGAACTGTCAACCGAGTGAAATACGCTAAGAGAATTGACTGTTTTCCGTTCCGTATTGTCGGTTTAGCAATTATTCGACGTTGTGAAACGTGTGACAATTTGATCGAACACCATGTATAAGTTACTGGGCGGTCTCGCCAACTACCTCAAGTACCAGGACATCGTGACCGATTGTGCGGTCTTTCGCATGCACAATTTGTTCACCACGGCGCTATTGATGGCCTGCAGTCTCATCATCACCGCCAGTCAGTACGTAGGCAATCCTATTCAATGCATCGTCGACGGGATACCCACCCACGTGGTCAATACATTCTGTTGGATATCGTCCACTTTTACCATGCCAGACGCTTTCAAGAGACAGGTAAGAATACGCGAACGAATTTCATTGGTTGTCATTTAGATAGCGCAAGTTTCCTCGCCCTGACGTCGAATAGTACCCACTGTGTCATGGTACCCAAATGATGACGACAAGATCTGTGATCCAATAGGCCATGATCTCACTCGTCAACTAAGAGTAAGAAAATCGTTAACAATGTTGCCATAGTAATCGCCATAGTTAGTCTATCTGGTCACGATCATGTAGTGAACTTAATATATTTTATTTAATGTGAATATGTATGTAATTGATATGTAGTTTTAAACTACATAAAAATTTCAACCATATTACCATTAAAATTAAATATTTATGTATTAATATTTAAAATCAATGGTATATTTTTGAGATAATAAGAAATGCATTCTTAATGTGGGTTGTTAATACTTAAATTCATATCAAAACACTGAATTGAATTGAAACTATTAATCTATCATATTCACATAGGAATTCACAAATCTCCCAATTTTGAAGAGAGATAATGATTTATGGTACGTTTGATAAATAGGTAAAATTCTCATTTATTTTGGAACCTTTAGGGTACGCACCATGTTGCCAAATGTAGCGTATGAGTTCTTATTCGACCGACGAGTTTTTGGTCTGCTGCATTGCCAAATATGACGATATTATTCCATATTGAAATATATTGTTGCAAGGTTTCATTATATATTTATTTATCGTGTATATAGCAACAATAGGTTATACACTAGAAATCGTTTATACAAATTTGAACGCGATAAACACAATAGATAAAAAGAAACAAACAAATTAATCAAACGTAAACAATTACTCGTTACGGCAAGTATATGACCGACTAAAATTCATTTTATCAAATTGAACCATTTCTACATAACAATTTTATATAATTAGTACTCAATAAAGTATTCGATTATATTTTTAGTTTTTTTTTACTTACATCGTATTAAAATAAGTATGGCAACATTGAACTAATTTCTCTCCATCGCAATTAAAAGACAATTGTCGGTAATTATGATTTAATGTATCGACATTAGACCGAACTGGCAATGTATAATTGCAAGTACATACCGCGTTTTAAAAATGAAACAATATAATAGGTTTACGTTTAAAATAATGCACTAATTTACAATTCATATTACCATAGAACTAGCAATGAATAATGATTTGTTTATAAACTAAAGGTCTTTTTATGTTTGTATTTTTTAGGAAGTATTGTGACAGTTTAGTCACAGGCATGCATATTTGATATGGATTTGAAGCCTGATATTTATGTATATGTGATCATTATTATTAAATGCAACGTCGCATTTTTTAAAGTATACTGAATACAGTAGCAGGGTCAACAGTGATATATATTCTGATTTATAGGGCTTTTTTCTTTAATTTAAGAGCATTTTCCATTGAAATTATATTAAATTCAATACATTTGTAGATGAACTCGATGCGGCCCTATGAAAATCTTCATAAAACATAGTAGTCGTTGTTTACGTGTCTTTAATAATATATCTATACTGGTACTATTAATCAGCATTATTTCATTGTTAATAATGTGATATAACTAATGTAAATCTTTTTAACATATTTCTGTGACATTTTTCATCATAGTGATCACTGTGTTCACGTGATTTGTCTTTTTCTGGAAACTCACATCAGACCTGAACTGAACTCTGACTTAAGACAGACTTATAACTGAGCATTACTCATGATTATGATGGATATGTTCTCATATATATCACAGTGCTTAACCTGCATAATTATAGAATATCCATTCATACATTTACATGAGTACGTAACTTAAACATAATAGAATGTAATTCCGAATTATTAGAAACTGTACCGAATGTACTACACTTGATATGATTTGGACCAACATTGCTCATTGTTATTCTTGAAGCAAGTACAGGAACAAAAACACTAGTTATTCATTTGTTACTAAATTGCATATGGTCGATGGACGGAAGGAGGAATATAGGTTAGGGTTAAGATTATAGTGTTCTGGAAGTAGGAAAGAGAGAGACGCATAATTGCTCTGATCTTTTAAAGCGTCGGATTGCGCGGTACGAATCGTCCCGTAATGCCAGCCGCTGGTTCTTCGCTGAAGAATGCGGGTTTAGTTAGAATAGTTCACACAACTTGTAAAAACAGATGCAAAATATTGTATATCATTGACTAGTACTTTTTCCGTATCATATCGGTCAGACCAAACAAGTGATAGTCAGAAGAAGCAACGTCCGAACTAACGGCTGGATTTCTTCACTCAACGTTTCAGTATAAATTATTAATTAGGTGCTTGTATGTATTCTGATCATCTTTTCACTTTAAATAGACATTTATTGAAGAACAGTTGGTGCAATATATTAATCAAACTGCTTCTGTTCTGTTCTACTACTGTTCCCACCTTTCTGACAACATGGTGATAACCTGTCCAAAGAACGATGTTTATTTGACAGCGATCCAATCATCGATAAATGTTCGCTCTTCTTCGGCATTTCAAAACCCCATACTAGTCAAGCTATGCTGCTCTTAACTCTTATATTTGTCTCGCAAATTATGAATGTGCTATGTTGAGTAATTTTTGCTCCTTTTGCAACTCCGATCTGACGTCATTCGTTATTGTTAAGTTTCATATGAGACTGAGACAAACTTTTTAGAACTTTACTAACCTTGCCGTTCTTTGATATATATATTAAAACCACCATTTTTAAATATTTCAAACCAAACCGACACTTTGAATATGGCGGACGATCATCACCTTAAGCTTCTAAATGTAGCTGATGGACGGCAGCATTTTTTTTTCAAATTACATGACAGAAATAATGACTATCGAAAATGTAATTTTGAACGCTCGATGATTAGTGTCTGTGTACACCAAAATCATCGAATTTAACAGTTGGGTTTGATACTTTTTTTATGCATTTTCACCAATAAATATCGCCAATTTTCCCAATAATATTATAAATATAATCCAGACATATAACACCACAGAGCAAGCACCTAATATACAGAGCAGCGGGTATAAAAAACAAAAATGTTTAAAAAATATTTTATCCGAGGATTAATACTTTTTTTTGCCATAAATGGAGGGCTTATAATTGGAAATTCAATAATGATCATCAGCGAAAGTAGTTGAATATTTCGCCTAAATTTTTTATCTAATCCTTATAAAAAAATCAATGAATATAATTCAATAGTACATGTTCCATTGAAAGTTTCAAACAAGTTTATTTGAAATGAACAGTCTCTTAGCTTGATCATTCAGTATTTAATCAATATCATATAAATTAAATTAAACTTGTTTTATTATGCCATCACTAAAGAACATTTTTTTTACTTAACCTTATAGTTTACCTGTGAAAATAATTATTTTCCTACTCCTTCCAAATTTTGCTATTGCAAAGTTTTACTGTACTTAAAATCAATAAAAATAATGTGTATTTTAGTCACGCCAACAGTCAGACTTGGCAATACATGCCTCTTGGGATGTTCCCTAAATTGGTTACTCATCAGTCAATGGGACAAAAATTTACTCATAGGGCACTAAAATTTGATTTTGCCACGTTGCCAGTTCTTGTAAACCATATATGTGTTTCAAGGATAGAGTTTATATGGAATATATTATGCAAGTGCTGATTAATTCAGATTGAATGTTGTAACGATAAACAGTCTAAACATACGCTGCTCAACAAGTCACGTTTTTAAAATTTTACTAATATAGGTACCAATAACTTTGCTCTTTCAATGTTATCTTTCTGCATTTCAAAATCTTCAGATCAGATTCAGAATCGAGTCAAATTTATTTTTCTCTCTCACACAAACTTTAATTTTCACAGACTCAATTTTGTTTTAAATGTAAAGAATTTACTATAGAATTGAATTCAAACTTTCAGAATTAAAATAAATAATAGAATAGATACTTAGCTGTATTATATTTCCCAAAATAACTCTTCGATGGCTTAACCATATTTACAGCTAAATAACTTCTCCATATTGGCTACTACTTAAAACTGACATTCGAAAACTAGAATAAACAATATATAAGGTATTATATATGTAAAATAAGCGAAAAAACAAACAAATTAATACAAACGGTATATCCAAATCAACACAACGTATTAATAAAACCCTATCCTTTTTAACCCAAATTTAAATAAAATGTAAATTTAATTTATATAACTAAAATAAAATATATCAAAATATCATAGAAGAAACAGTCAGTGATACTAGAGACCTCACCAATCAATGGCATTTGTTTACGTCAAAGAATTTATGACGTCTTAATAATCTATCGAAAATTTGTCAATATTGCATTTGTGTTCTTAGAGTCTTCGTTAAATCTTAAAGCATTAACTTGATATTATATATATATATATATATATATATATATATATATATATATATATATATATATATATATATGTTAGACCAATCCACTCGTTAAGAGAGGTCAAGCTCACCCCCAATGGCCAATGTAAAACAAATGATTTGCAATTAAATTACATCTATGTATGTCCTGTAATCATACACTAACCTTTGAAATCATTTTCAGCTAATTATCATATAGTTAATGTTATGCATAATATTAGACAACTGTCATGGATTAATTAAAACTTATACTAATTAGTCTGTAAATAATTTTATGTAACCAGTGATCAGGCCATATACAATGTTTGATAATGAGCCACGAACAGGCAACAGTAGCTGTTTAGGCGTTGAATCTTATTCGCTTGTATCATAGCGCCATATGCGAAAATATCTCATTAATAATGCATGAATTTTTCTAACTAATGCATGTGCTGAATTTTCGATTAGTCATTTGAATATTCCAACACTGTCGCGGATATTTTAATTTCGTATGCCGAAGAATAACATTCTTTTCAAAAAGATGGTTACATGACCCAATAATATATACATAATCATAACCCACAATTTGGCAAGTACTACTTCTTTACTTAAGGTCAAAAACATTCGTATAATAATGGCATATTCATATGTGTCAGGGTTAAAATAACACATCATTACTAATTGTCTCCATCCCGATTTTCCATTGTAATGTTTTACAGGGGGATTAAATCTCTTAATTCTCTTGGTATCTCTCCAAAGTGAATAATAGAACATTTTGTGTTTCTCTTTTTTATTTGGATGTATCTTTATCTAAGCCTTTAATCTACATCTTCCGTCAGATCCCTCAGTTATTTCTATCTTCTAAATGTTTTCATTCGAAAAGTTCTATATACCGCTTGGATATTTTATATATTTCATTATCCATCCAAAGCCGGCACTCGGGAAAAATGTCTGTCTACTGCTCAACCAAAACGTTGTTGTTTGTGATGTCGGCTGTCGGTCGCAAACGTTCTAATCTAGAACAATGTTAGTCTCTTATTTTTTTCGCTTTCTGTGATCTTGACAAATATCACTTTCGCAGGTGTTCCCTGTGTCTTTCGGAAATTTGAATATGTTTCTCAAGGGTGCACTGACTGTTGTACCTTAAACGAATGACTGACAGCTTACTCAAGCTTGCAAATATCAGACCGTAAGGGTATTCAAATTTCGGGGGCATACAGAAGAGTTGGTAAAATAAGCATTATTCGAAAGAGATAAGACAGTGAAGAAATATTTCTTTAGCGAACACTGGCTCAAGTCTTAAATAATTTAGCACAATATTTGGGCCAGTGCATACAGTCGAACGTAAAGCGAAATTGAATAAAAATTGCAATTCCTTTCTATATATAATACTCTCCTCCATAAGCTGGCATGGTGCCAAGGGGAAATCTTATCTACACAACCGAGATTCGATTTAAATCCCTCCTGCTCTTATCTGCTTGTCTCTTCGACTCTTTTGCCATCTCATTTATATGCTTTTCAAAAATATTTTGTCGTTTATTGATAGGACAACATATAGTTTATGTATTTAACATTATGGGTAATTACTTTGGTGTTATTGGGTTAGCATAAGCTTAATGATAGTGTATATTAGAAATTCCTATTGTTCAGTGACAACAATAACTTTAAATTATATATTTTTTACTGCAATACATTACAACACTTCTTAAAATTTTCACACCTAACTGTCAAATTATATCGAATTATATTGTATAAAGTGTATCAAATATTTTACTTTTTAATGTGCTTAACATCTTAATAATGTTCTAAATAGCCAGATGTTTAATCTAAAAAACTGAAACTAATGTATGTAATGTGTTCAATTATACCACTTAACTATTATATAATTACTCGCGTTTATTTTTACGTTCTATGAAACATCTTGGAGGTCGTATCACATGTCTAAACAAAACAATGGAAATCTCCTTATAAAATCTCTATTAAATGATTCAATTTTGGTAGATACAATCTAGTTACACGTTTCAAAACACTGGCCTTGTATGTAACAATGACCTTCAATTGTTTGGAGGGTCAAGAACGCCATAATTTGAAATAACTATAAAAATTTTAAATAATTATTTTATTAGTTGGCTTGGTCGCCGCAGTGCTGCTGCGGTAATTATGGGTTCGAATGCTTCGAGACAGGGTTGTGAATGTTGAGCAAGAGTATAACATCGGACAAGGAAAACAATCCCAATTACGCTAGTAACCAGGCTGAATAAGACCGGATATCTCTATCTCTTGGTGGCACATCAATCGGTAGGCGTTGTTAGAGAGTTTTTAATGGATCAACAGCCATTATTGGTCACGTTTGTAAATTTATATTTAGTCCATAGAGTCCCTTTTTGGTTATTTCACGGAAAGTACTTACCAGGGTTAATGGGTATTTACTGGGAACATTTGTAAATCCGTTGATGGGGTAAGGTTCTTGGAAAATATAATATTTTCTCAAGGTGGAGTTGTAAACTCGCCACGCTATGATACAGCTAATGAGCTTCATATGATTATTCACATTCAATAAGCCGAGTTGAGAATACATAGAAAAACCATCTTCTTGATTCACCTCAGTGTAAATAGTTAATTAAGTAAATAAATTAATCGTAAGTACAATGAGTGATTTATTATTTACAACTAAGTCTAGCTGAAATCGTGAGCTGTGAGCAATGAAGGCAAATTGAAGCACTTATTCTGTGAATCGCTGGTGCTAACAATACAAACCAAATGGCTCCAAAGGTAGTTTATTACGGGAGCTATAGAAGAAGTTCTCCAACGGCGACGAGAGAATGAGGTTTATTAAAATACTTAATGCTGAAGATCACGGTTCGAACCCACATTAAGCAATAGATACAGTTCATTAAACTCTTAGTAAGTTGAGGGCTTTAATATATAACAAATATTTTGATTAATCATCATATGCGGTGAATTACTTTGTGTAATTAATTAAATAATAATTGTAACGCTGGTTCAACAGTAATTAATAAATCGTCCTGAAGAATATCAGTGATTCATGAAAATAATATGAATTTGTTTCTGGGGTATTCACTTTTTTAGTAAGTGAGTAACTGTAGTAAAGTAAAAGTAACTGCATCTTAGACATATATATTATAATAATTATTCTTACAGTTACAATATAACATATAGAAGGAAATATCCGAAGTGTACCTTCTCACCAATAAGACCAATAAAATTATAAGGGTTTTTCCATATTCTAAATAATCCTATAGGGTCAGGCAAGGACAAATCAAACGCTATCAAATAATGACCGGCAATCTAACAGAGAGTAAATTTAAAACATAATTAAGAATTTAAGTAATTCATCTCTCTGATGTCCTGAACACTATGTACAGAAGAATTTAACAAAGATAATGATTATTAAAAAAGTGGTTTAATATTATTATTTAACAATGGAAATAGTAAAACTTGAATGAATCTCCTCAGTTTTTTCATATTTTTTTAAGAAAGGGAGATTCTTATCTGTCAATTAATTAACAGAAATCATCATAATGACAAATCTAACTTGTTGATTGTGATGACAATAACAACAGATTTTAATTTCTTAAATAAATAGTTTTTCACATATAGATGATAGACAAGATAATATGAACACTATGTAATTTAGTAATTTTTAATGTTGGCAACCTTGTAAATGACGTGACGCGTATGTATTGCTTATTTTACATACCTTATAAGTATTGTAGATTATATTTCAGAGTATTATACTCTTTGTTCTAAAACAGTTAAAATAAGGCATTGGTGAAATGTATGATCTCTTAGACTTCGAAAGCAGAGGAAATTGTTGCAAATCGCGACAAAAGTGACAGCGGTTCGCTAAGACAAAAACAGTACAAAAAAAACATGGAAAGGCTGTGATTGCTCTTCTTTATAACGGCAACCAATAATAAAACCTGGAGACTTGATGACTGAGAAAATGTGGTATAGCCGATAAATCGTTTACATTGTTTTCTATAAACGGCCTGGTTTATGTATGGATGGTTAATGTTCAGTTTGATTTCAGGAGCATCAGAGTATCATCAAAAATAATTGAACAATTATGGGGAGTTTTAGAGCAGAAACTGAGGACTTGGCGGGTGTGTTAGTATAAGAATTGGACAATATCTCAATGGAAACTATTCAGACAGTCGGCGAATCTATTCTGGAAGCAATTGCAAGTGCATTGATGGTATATATATATATAATCCTCCGTACCAAGCGAATCCAAATATCTTGATCCTTATAATCGAGATGCAATATATTTTACAATAATCAATATATATTAATTATATTAAAACAATCGAACAAATTAAAATGCGATCGGCATCATCACCCATGTAATGCTAGTCTTTCGCTAGAGCCAACAAATTGCTCTTGAAATAAAAATAGAATGTGTTATCACCCCTACACAAATCAAAACTTAACCCAAGATCCAATATATTGCCAATACATGAAAAATTTTAAAAAAATATACCCAATAAATTACTTTTTTGTTAATAATTATTTATTTTGTTATAATTAACCAATATTAGATTTAGGACGGGACATTAATAATTACGCGAATTACAATATCATTTCATCACGCGGAATTGAAATATTTTAAAAAAGCATAAACTTATTAAATAACACAAAATGTTACGTTTTGTTGAACGCGAAATTATTACCGTGTTATTTTATTCGAATTTGTTCCAATAATGACACGTTTATTTTTGCTGTTATGCAATTTTAGTTCGAAACACGAAAGCTATTAAAAGGGAATTAGAAGTTACACCATGACTTTGTGATAAACTGTGAGCGACAAATAAATTCAGTGGTTTGTGGTTTCATTTGAAATCCATTATTTTATTATTGTTGATATGATGTAAGTGTAAGATTAGTGTAAGCTTCTTGCAGCTCTTCAATTCAGTTTTTATCAGATATCTATATCGTTCTGTCCATACTTCAAATACAACATACATTGACGCAGTACCAAACAGATGCAGTAACAGCTTATATACTGTTTGAATATAAAGTTTTGAGATTAATTGACTAATTCAACTTCGCGTTTAACATCTTTCCAAGAATGAATGAATTCTAAGAGCTGTACTCTGAGAGAGACTTTTATGGTATAATACTGAAAACGGAATTAAATTTTCCTGTACAATATGCGTTGCACCAAGCGACGCCATTGAAATATAACTACTATATTCTGAAATAATTGCAAGATTATGCAATTATTTGCAATAATTTGGAAGAATGAAAGCAAATTTATTTTGCCACCAGTAGGTTAACCGCTGTGTTTTAATGTCTTACAGTATAGATTGTCATTTCTCTAATTGTAACAGATTTACACGAACGAGCACGTGGATCAGGGACATTGCATCTACTATTTCAAACAATATTCAACAATTTTACTCATAAATATTTGACATCCAACAACTCCGATCCGTTGTGACAGGGACACAAAATTGTTTTTACTATTTTTCTCACTATTATTCTTTTTTCATATTTCATTCTATGTTACAGTATTTTCTACCATGTAAACTTACCCTAGACTTCTACAAATATTGGAAAATCAAAATTAGCCAAATCGGTCCAACCGTTTCGAACTAACAAGCTGGAATTCATTTATTTAGATATATATATATATATATATATATATATATATATATATATATATATATATATATATAGAAAATGTTCGAGGATGCTACGATGAAAGAAAGATGTTTACTAAATGCGGCGAATTAGGTAGAACAACCTAATTATTTTCAGTGCATTGCCCTCAATCTTCAAGAAGAAAATATCAGGCACGTGTACTTTTATCAGCGAATTGGTCAAAATACGAAACAATCTCAACGTAGGGCGTTTTCACATCTACCGACACTGACACGACAACGATAACGGTGGACGCGTAATCTCACGTGAACAAATGGAACTCTTTTACACTCACCGATATGTCGGTATCGTGTCGTCACGGCATGTCGGCGGGACGCAATCGCTCACTCGTGTCGGCGTCGATTTTTATTGTATACAGAGATATTTTTAAGGCTAAAAGAGGAAAATGTCTAGCTTTAAATATATTGTAACACTAACTGAATTAGTAGAAACAAAGACTCTATACGGGACAATAATGATGAAAATGACAAAAAAAAATACGGTGCCGTGTCGTATCGGTGTAGTGCCGACAGATGTGAAAACGCCCATACTCGCTAACCAGCTAAATATGCGACGTGATAGTGAAGTGCGTAGACTAAAACGTTTAACACCACCTGGTCTGATTACTGGACATATATAGACTTTAGAATAAGCTTTAAAATAAGACTAATTAATTAAGATAATATTTTATACAGGAGATCGCTTAATGAAGTGATTTTCTACATGTCATGTAAATATAATATTGACATAAGAAATACTTATTGCCCATAGGACCTATAGGGCAGATTGTGGAATCACAAAGAGTAAAAAAAAATGAAGAAATCCGCTGCCGATTAATCATTTTTAGAAACGTAATGGTGATTCTACTCGCAATTAAAATGACATAAAATAGTTACGATAAACTATTTAATGGCTGTTATATCCGTATCTTATACACTGATTATAAACTAGACAAAAATTATAAATACGCTAATAAACAATTATCTAACTTATTGAGAAACAATCACGATAACAAAACTACCCATTGTGTTCTCCAACATTATCGTTAATTGTAAACAATGTTTCTTTGTGATTGCCGGACAATATGTTTTTACTTTGAATATTTATATAGCTTTCCTATTGTCAACACGTTTAAAACTCTTTGTTCGCGCTAGTATCGCGGTCAATCGCTCGACCTAAAGCTCCAGCATCCATTTAGATTAAATGGATAATTGAGGATTTTATAGACGTAAATATGCGACTGTCACCGCTTGTTGCGATGATTAAAGTCTTGAATCTGACGTCCGTTCGTCAGAACTATTTTATACAGTCATACGTAAGTCATAAAATTATTCATAAAATATCTAAGAACAATTTTATTTTTAAATGTGAATGGAGATGAAACAATTTATTAAACTTTTCAAATAAGTTAGTTAAGCGGCCCATAGACGCTCAATATTTTTTTGGCTTAATAATATTAAGTGTGACATTATTTTACTATGTTTACTAAGCGTTAAAGGGCTAGCCTACACTTGATGTGCTTGTACAAATATTTTGTATATTTTATTCTTTATATGTGTGTTTATACTATTTGATTTCTCAAAATTGGGCGAATGAAGCTACAAACATTAAGGTGAAACCTTCAAGAAGATTGATAATTAAATTAGCTAATAACGGTTGGCTTTTTGGAATTTTTATTATGTTAGTAATTGCTATTCGCTAATTGAACTTATCCAGTTTCTTTTTCCATAGTTCTAAAGTGTTCAACTAGCTGTTTTAATGTTTTTATGCTCCCGTTAACCCTTTTTGCTTTCATAAATCTGTCTCATGCTGGAGTTATTAACCAAGTTAGAGCCATTTTTAAATCTAAAAGTTCGTATAATATTGACCTCAATTACGAGGATCTTCAACTTGATATGGGTTAACAATCGTACAAGACCAGCTTAAAACTATAACTGATGAAGTTATTTCTCACACACTGTTCAACAAATTGAATTTTAAAATTCCAATTAATTTAACGAAATATCATCTACTGCAAATATAAATAAAATTAAACTATTGCTTAGCAAATATGATTTTATCAGCCGGTTTGGATGGTGCAGTGGTAAAGGCGACAGGACGGTCCACCTTCTGTTGCGATAGTCACGGATTCGAATCCTGCTGGCGGCATGGTCGTAAAATTTGTGTTTGTGATTGTTTAATATTTCTGATTGTCCTAGGCAAGAGCGCAAAACGAAACAAGGACTCGACAAGGAAAATGATCCCAGTCACGCCAGTAACCAGGCTGTAACAAGAGTCCATATTATTAAGTAGAATCCATCTCTTATTGCCTTAAATTAAATTCGTTTCTAACTACAAATGAATACAACAATAGTGTCAAATTAATTTGTTAGTATTAATAACGTTTTAACGTATGCTATATTAAATATTTAATTTCCGAACTTAACTTCGTTACTACTTAAAAATCGCTAAAAGATGCGCCAGGAGGTATTTCAGACGACAACTTCGACATGTGTTCAGTATCGCTGGTATACATGGCGGCTTCTAGACATGAGCGGTTTACAAAATGAGCCCATTATCATTCCGTGCAATTGTTGGGAACGTTTTTATTTTCGAGACGGGTTGCACGATAAGGTCCCGCAACGTCTGCATTTTTCTTTGGTTCAAACAGCGTTATTCGACACGGTCATTATTTTATTTCTTTTTTATTAAATGCAATTTATAAAAATAAAAAATCGCCAGTTCGTTGTTCGTTATTTGCTGTTGCGTCTACATAGATTTAATTTTTTTGTTGAGCTTTTCAGAATTAACGGGGTATATATCATCAGGATAATTAATACACAATGAAATCCGGTCCATCCGACACTCCCATAAAGCACATCACATTTTTTTAATCAATTAATATCTGAGTAATATTATAAAAATTAGATTGTTCACAGTTCAATTAATATTTGATGCTGCCCTATGTTTATAGTAAAACAAAATGATTTAAGATTTTCGCAATAAAATCTCTTATGGCCGATCAACTTGTTTACGCTAATACAAACGTGTGCACTAACCTTATGCTTTTTTGAACCCCACACTATACTATCTTAAAAGGTTCAAGATTGTTCCATTAAAAACTAATCGTTAATAGCGTGCATTTCCAAATTTCTATAGAGATCATTTTTCACAACGGGCTTTAACATTGAACAGCTTTCCGTGTTACCCTAAACTCACTGTCACTTCATGATTAAGTATTTATTAACGACTACTTTACCTTAGCAACATTTTACGGCTATTTTACCTGGAAATTGCTTCTCTCCTGTAAATGAGTGAAATCCTGGAGTCTTTCTTAAAGCTAATGTTTCCTTCTATTTCCTTTGCAATTTATATTGAAATATTAAGTTTAATATCTCCATATAACATAAGATAAACCTTTTAAATGTTCTTGGTGGCCTGTTTCATGAATTATTTTTAATATTTGAGGATTTTCTTTATTGAATAAAATCGTGTACATTAGTATTTTTCATTGTATTTTAGAACGCTAACTAAATTTTACAAGCTTTCTAGTAGTAATTGATTTCCACATCATAAAATTAACGTAGAAGATTAATTGCCTATCAAGTTTGCTACATCAAATCAAAAGATATTCCCGATTTTATCAAATCAATTCACATTAGTGCAAGAAACTCTACAGAAGCTCTATGTAAAATAAGACGATTTTGTAATTTCAAATATTTAAAAGTATATATAAATACATTTTATTGTTATTAAACGATCTAAAACTAGAAACCATCATAAGACTGTCATTTTATGTATTACTTAGTTTAAATAACGATGACTATATTTGCTCCATTACGATGTGGTCGTGTATTAATCCAATATATAGTTACATATAACAGGTAAATTGAAAAGTCCCCGGCCTGACACATAGATGGCGCTACTAGAATTAAATTCATATGTTTTTTAGTTAGCCCTAACCCCTAACGCCCTCAAAAGATGCGTCTATAAATTTGACAGTTGTCGGATCATTAGTTTGTGAATTATAACATGAAGTGAAGCAACTTTTGTTATTGTGAAAAAATGGATAGAAAGGAATTTCGCGTGTTGATAATCGTACTACAAAAATGGTATCGAAAGGTTGGTGGGTCGCTATAATCAGTGTATCACCCTTAAAGAGAATTATGTTGAATAAAAAAACTAATTTTGCCAAAAATGTGTTTTACTATGGTAGGCCGGGGACTTTTCAATTTCTGTTATAATATATAATTACTATTCGATTTGCTTGATTTCAATCATGTGGTAATACAATGATGCCATTCAATTTGAATATGTTTAATTTAGCGTTTAGTATGATTTTGTATATAGAAGTAGACCATGTCTTTAATGAATGCTTGTGCTGACTTTTGCATTGCTATACATACTTGGGGCTCCTCACCCAAGTTTTTAGTGGTTATCCTGAACACAGAATCAATGCATCTTTTCTGCTACTTAAATCGTTGAGTGTTTCAAGGGAAAGAAATAGATATCTAATTGACACTTGTTATATTTCTCTGCTTATTTTCACAATAGGAAGTCTTGAGAAGGGTCATTTCATTCATCACGTTATTAAGATTATACATTAAAATAAGACCACAGTTGATTACTATTACTTAAATTGATACTAAATTGATTATTAAATTGATTCTTTGAATAATAAAAATTAAAACATAACAGACGTGTACTTCGTCGTAAATTTCCTTGTTAATTAAAAATGCAAAATATGGTCGGTTACAAAAATTTATACACCAAGATTGAATTTTTAAAATCACTGAGTAAAGATAAAGAGAGAGAGAGAGAGATGTCAGAGTAATTGTAGTCAAAATCGACCCTAACCACAGCTGGGCAAAATTGATTTGCTTTAATAAAAATATACAAAATAATTATAAGTCGTGTAATTGATATAAAATGCAAAAAACAGTCGAGTGTTAGAATTAGTTTAATTATTATACTACTAATCTGTAAAAGGACAATTTCCTTTAATGAACACTAAAGGTTTAAATGCACTAAGAGAAAAACAGTCTTTTGTTGGGGAATAAATAAAACTGCTAAAGAAAACATTGTTCCTCCAGGCCCTAATGAGCACAAATTTCTCTTAAGTTGACATTGTTTATATTTCGATCAAGGATGCTACGCTTTTGGTTTTCTGGAAGCGCATTTTATATAGGGAGGTAGCATAACGGTAATATGACTCGATTTATTTCAGATGACTGTTTAAAAATATTATCAAATCCTCTTTCCTTTTGGCTTGAATACTTCAGTGCATTCTTCCAAGTATTTTAGTTCTATGGTCGAAAAAGTGTTTTAACCAAATGATGAAGTCATTTAATTCTAATTTACTTCTTTTAAGCTACACTAAAGAATCGTAAATATTATTCGGTATATTAAGTGATGTTGAAAATAGTATTTTATGACTTCAGACAATTTGTGATGAATGATAAATGTTTTTATGTCAAATGTGTTTGAAATGCTATCTATAAAATACCTGAACCTCAGGTAATTAAAATACTAATAACAAATTACATTTTTAAGATATAATTGAATTACAAACCACGACTTGTGAATCAAAGTACCGGTTTTACTCAACTTTTTAGCCTCTTGTTTCATAAAAATTATTATACACTTTTTAAATATTAAATTGTTAACGAATTTGACACCTAGACGTATTGATGGCACTGCCCAATGAGATACCTAATTAAAAAACAACATGTTGGACCAAAATTTATCAAAATCAAAGAAAACATTTTTTTTCTCACCCTGTAAATATTTCAGGACAAAAAATATGGCCTCATTTAATGTAACCAATTCTCCCGTAGCGCTGTGACTTATTCGACTGGTACCGAGTCATTTAAGGTAATTGACCCCGACTCTGATGCCACTTTAACGTGAGCGTTAAATCTAATTCGAAACCCGTGGCTATACAAGAGATTATTGGTTCTGATACTTCGAACTCGATGTTAAACTAAATTCGATTAAAATAAATTTATTGTTATTTACAGGTCGGAACCGAGGTAGCTCATCCTGGTATTGGAAATGACTTCAGCGATAAGGACGCTCAAAAATTTTATACCTATTATCAATGGGTGTGCTTCGTACTTTTTTTCCAGGTAAGTAACCGGTACAACCAAATAATCGTCTTTTTTTATCGGAATATATTTTCTTAGGCGGTTGCTTGCTACACACCGAAAGTGATCTGGGACAGCTTCGAGAATGGTTTAATGCGAATGCTCGTTATGGGATTGAACGTGGGCGTGTGCCACGAAAAGGAGAAGAATGCCAAGAAGGAGGTCATTATAGAATACCTCACTAAACATGTCAAGGTAAAAAGCGTTCAGTTTTTTCAGCATAGGTATATTGCCTCTTAGACCAGTTTCCACCAATGGTAGACATCATATGCCAACAAAATGAAATAATTAATTTCGGTGGGTGCCACTGTATATTATATATATTGAAGATATTGCACAATCTCTGCATTAAATGCTGAGATGAAAATATACAATAAATGTATATTCATATAAAAATAATGGGAAAATTTGAAAAACAATACATACATTTTGATAAAATAAACAATTTATTTAAAGCGTCATTATTTTGTTATATAAACGGTCAACAAATCTCAAGGGTCAAGTGACTAAGTGATCAAGTGAATAAGAAAGAAACTCTTCAATACCGAAAGGTTCTAGTCCATATTAAAATATTTTCAACCCTCGGTTTATTCAGTAAGAAATCAAACGAGTTGAAATCTAGAATATCTAAAACATTCAAAATAGTTTTTGTTGTGCTGCCAAATGGGCGTATATTTTATATGTACTGAAACCTATTTATTAAGTTTATATTCAACACTTTCCTCTCAATGATACTTAAATAATTAACTTAAATAATTTACTCTTAGCATTCCATTGCTGCATAATTATCAAAATTAGAACAGGTCAATTGAAAAGTCGGGGGCCAGAAACATAGATGGCGTTACTAGAATTAAATCCATATGTTGTGAAGCAAGTTTTGTTATTGTGAAAAAAAATGGATAAAAAGGAATTTAGCGTATTGATAAAATATTGCTTTTTGAAGGGAAAAATACAGTTGACGCAATAACTTGGCTTGATGCCGAGTTTCCGGACACTATCCCAGGATGTGTCCGTCAAGGATTCATATGCTAGTAGTAAGTTTAGACGTGGTGAAATGAGCACCGAAGACGGTGAACGCAGTGGACGCCCAAAAGAGGTTGTTATCGACGAAAACGTTAAAAAAATCCACAAAATGATTTTGAATGACCGTAAATTGAAATTGAATGAAATAGCAGACACTCTTAAAGATATCAACTGAACGTGTACATCATATCATTCACGAATATTTGGGTATGAGAAAGCTCTGTCCAAAGTAGGTGCTGCGCGAGCTCACTTTTGACCAAAAACAACGACGAGTTGATGAGTCGGAGCAGTGTTTGAAGATGATCAAGCGTAAGAAAACCGAGTTTTTGCGTTGATATGTGACAATGGATGAAACAAGTCATCCGAGTGGATTGCACACGATGACCCCGCTCCAAAGCGTGGGAAAACGCAACAGTCGGCTGGCAAGGTTATGGTGTCTGTATTTTAGAATGCGCATGGAATAATTTTCATTGACTACCTTGAAAAAGGAAGGACCATCAACAGCGACTATTACATAGCGTTATTGGACTGTTTGAAGAACGAAATCGCATTTGAAGAAAAAGAAAGTGCTACTTCACCAAGACAGTGCACCGTGTCACATGCCATGTCAAATTGATCGAATTGAGCTACGAACTGCTGTCCTATCCACCGCATTCTCCAGATCTGACCCCCAGCGACTACTTCCTCTTCTCAGATCTGAAAAGAACGCTCGTTGGGAAGAAATTTTCGCCGAATGAAGAGGTGATTGCCGAAACTGAGGCCTGTTTTGAAGCAAAGGACAAATCGTCGCTATAATCACTGTACCACCCTTGAAGGGAATTATGTTGAATAAAAAAAATTCCAAAAAAATGTGTTTTACAATGGTAGGCCAGGGACTTTTCAATTGACGTGTTATAGGCACAATATTCAAAAAGTTGTGAAAGAGTTTTCGAAAATAGTAAATACAATGTAACTTTCCGCTTTTCCATAATAACTTCCAGGTAAACTTATCAGTTTTTATTTATTTTATTCCACATTGATGGTTATTTCAATTATTACAAATTTATAAAAATGTATTTATTACATTTATCAGGCCTATAAATTAATTTTAAGAGATTTTTTAAATTTTTTCCGCTGTTTTTTCCGCAATTTACAGATTACATCTAGAGAACGATGTATCTTTTGAGGATATCCTTGAAACGCTGCTCTGACAGGTCTCGGCTCATGTATCGAAACAAACAGTATTCAGAAAGAGCAAGGTCTAAATGGAAGGAAAGGCAAGAATACGGCGGGTGGGATAGCACCCATTTTAATATTTGCAAGTATGTTTTCACCGGTTTTGCAACATGTAGTCGAGCGTTGTCAAGCTTAAGAATAACATTCTTGTGTCTTTACTCGAATTCCCGTTTCGTGCAGTGCCCGGGGCAAATGTAATGTGGGCATCTATTGTAGTATTATAGCGAGTGATGGTTTTTTAAGTTTTAGCAGCTCGTAGTACACCGCACTAAACCGACCTCACCAAATACAGAACATTAGCTTGGCGCCATGGCATATTCGGCTTTGCCGTTGAAGTTGATGCATGACCAGATGGTCACCATGATATTTTTCGCTTTGGAATATCGTAGTGGATCCGCTTTTCATCACCAGTAACAATACAGCAGCGAGGCAAAAATCCTTTCCAATTCTGCTGTTGAAACAGCATTTCATACATGACAAAACGCCTTTCAATGTCTCTTGGCTTCAATTCATACCAGGCCAATAAAATATCTAAGCCTTTGCATTATCTCCATTTTCTTCAAGCTATTGGAAAACTTTCTTGTGTTACTCCCAACAATTATTTAAGTGCATACTGCGCACTCTTATTACGGATCATTGCTTTCAAATTTTGTGGGCTGTCCAGAAGGCTTTTTCTTTTCTTTGCTCTTTGTTGAAAATGGATCGAGCATAATTTCCATACCACTTTACACAACATTGGATGGTCTTTTTCAGCCTTTTTCATATTTATTTTTAAACCCATATACATACAAATATTACATATAAATTTCAGACGAAAAAAAATTTCTTCAACGAAATGACATACTGAAAAGTAACGCCTGACAGTCAGTCCTCAACATGAAGTTGGTTATAAATGTACCTAAAGCAATTTAATACAAAGTAACGCCATCTGTAAATCTTTTAAAATTAATTTATAGACCTATATAACAATAATAATATAATAATTACCCAATGAAACATTTTCTATTAATAATTAAACAGGAAACTCAATAAAGATCGTAAAATATAAGCAAGTCGACAAAAGTTTACATTATGTATCAGGCCAATGATTCGATCAACTAGAAGCATATTAAATCAAATGTTGTTTTAATCATTGAGACACTGAGAATCCTTGATAATAAATTATTAATTAAGATAGTAAAGTAATGTATATTACTTAATGTATCACTTTATATTATATATGATATAATAAGAATATATTATATATGAAGCATACACTACACGTAAGAAGATACATTTAAATAAAATCATAATAAAACGAGCTAAATTGTCACATTTCAAAAATCCAGATTTTAATGTAGTTTTTTAGTTCACAATTTCTGAATAGATTATAACTTAACTATAAAGTTATTTGATTTATTTTATGATTATTTCAGATTTAATACTTAAATTAATTCATTACCATTCTATTAAATGACGCAAATTATTTGAGGTTCTCTTCATGTCGAAGATAGATAGTCATCTACTGAAAGTCAATTGGATTTTAGGATTCTTCATATACCTTCGTGGGAAAAGATTACTCTTAGATCTGTTGCTGTACATGAAGAAGTACCGACCTTTTGTCTAACAATTTTCATAAAATACACAATTTCAGTAAATTTTTGATTAACAGATTCTCATAAATTATTCCAAATTTTGGATAACTGTATTTAATGATGAACAATTTAATCAGTCAGTAATTATTTAATAGAGTGTCGGAGAAATGAGTCATATATGAACGATTTTTATATCTTATTATTCATATTGGTTTTACTTCGTTATATTCCATGAATTATGACTGATATTCATAAACGATTGTTTTTAGAACGTGACATATTTGACATATAACTTTACTAGAATATATAAGCAAAATGAAGTTATCTTATAAGTTTCTTTTTCGATGACGATATAATACAATAATAATTATAATAAGGTCATACAAAAGGAAGGCATTCCCCATAATTAATAAGTAAGAATATTGATTGTCATATCTTGACTTTATAATTCAACTTGTATTACAGATGTTCAATATGTGAGTTTTACTGAATAATAAACATAATAATGATTGGAAGGAGCGTAACTTTATTGCTATCCCATAATATTTATAATTTCCCTCTGACATCTTATCTAATCAATTCAACTGATCGTTTTTTATAATATATTATGCTATATTATTATGTGATAATAAGAATTTGAACACTCGTAAACCTGATATATGTCTATTATTATATTTCCCAACATACCTCTGTTCTTTTCTAATATCCACATCGGACACTAAATCATATTACTCATTTAAAAGAAAAGAATACATCATTACCATTTCTGTAAGTAACGCTAACTAATAGTGATATTATATGAAGTGGTATAAAGCAAAAAGATTGATTTGGATTACCTCATTTAATATAATCGTTAATATATTCATTAGTGCATGGTTATTTCATTGACAAAACCTATATAGTTCATTCACAAAACATACCGCAAACATATGTTTTTTTTTAATTAATTACATCTTACATTAAATATGCTTAGTACAATCTTAATTTATTACTAAAATGTTCTGTTGTATTTGCATCAATACACAAGTAAAAGTTCTGATTTCCTGCGTGTTGTCTAGTAGCTGTATGGAAGCAATCCACGTTGCCACAATTTAGTAACCTTATTTCATGTTTTAAGGCGAAATCTTGGATAACTTCGTAAATCTTCGTTAGTTACATAGCTATAAGGATTGGTAATTACCACAATGTTGGATACTAGTTGGTTTGATGTATCAGCTCAACCCCATATTTGGACTCCAAATTTACTTTATACTTGACTGATAAACCAATCTCTTTGATTTTAAATCAAGTTGAAAATATCTTTCAACTAACCATCTTGATTTTGAGTCTGATATGATCTGCTTTTTATCTAAAATGGTATTATTATATGTTAATGAATATAAAATCAAGAAGCTGATGAAATACGTAAAAGGATCATCGTGAGAGTCTTACAGATTTGAGTCGAAACATGGATATATTTATATTATTATAAGTCCATTTATAACAAAGCTTATAATTTCAGATATACTTTTCACAGAATATTTATGATTCAATTTCAAAATAGTTACAATAATAAGAAAAATAAATTGCTTGTTGAACAAATATTTATGTTATCATTTTATTTTTTCAGAGACACAACCTTTACGCCTTACGTTACTGGGCATGTGAATGTTTGTGCCTGATTAATATCATCATCCAAATGTGGTGCATGAATAAATTCTTTGATGGAGAATTTTTATCCTACGGCTGGAGGGTGATGAACTTCTCCGACCAACCACAAGAAGAACGCGTAGATCCAATGGTTTATGTATTTCCAAGAGTCACGAAGTGTATTTTCCATAAATATGGTAAGTCAATATTGTATTTATAAAAAGTAAAAATTTAACTGATTATGAAACAAAAATAAGTAAGAAAAAATTCTGAAGAACACTAATCTAATAAACAGTAAATAAAGTAAAAGGAAAATAAAGTAAAATCTACTAAACAGTAAATAAATAAAACTCGTAAAAGCGTACTAGACAAAATAGGGTATTAGTCCAAGTCTCTTTTAAGATGTTAACTGACAGAATCTTTTTATATTCATGACGTATTGATCAAAAGAGTTTCAAAATATGAAAAAGCATTAGGAGCAATAAAAAAAATTATTCCAATGAATATACCGTACTAACTGAGATCAAAAATCGTATAAACGCGTTTTTTTCTTCATATGTAACACCAGAATTAAGAAATTGAAATACACTTAAATTTTAAATCTAAAACAAAACACATCATTCCATTGAAATGGTATACTTCTTCATACGTCATACAAGGGTTTTTACAAATTAAAATATTTTATGTTTCCAATAAAATATATTAATACTTTGGGGCATCTGTTGTTGAACAAAAAATATATATTTCTATATTAAAAATTTTGCAAGACCAGATCTGAGAGGATAAGTTAAAATAGATTTTAGTGTTATTGATATCTCAGTGATAAATTTAGTATCATTCATGCTTATTCCGAATGATTAACTCTGTGTACTGGCTTTTGCAATTTCATTGCGGCTTCCTCTTGTCCTTTATCTATAGCCATTATGGCAGTATCGTCAGCAAAGTGTTTTCGTACTATGTTGCAACTCGACAACATCACCGGTCCGAATAAGAACTGGTGCCAACATACAACCGTATATATATATATATATATATATATATATATATATATATATATATATATATATATATATATATATATATATATACATATTCAGTACTGAATATAGTTAGATATGAAAACGAAAGTTCTAAGGTGTCTATAAAGTAACTAAAAATTTTAGAATTGTTAAACTTTTCGCAGTATCAATCCTCTAAAGAAAATGGAACATTTAATTAATGAACAAATGAGAGCCCAACCCGGTCACGCTAATAACCAGACTAAATAATACCGGATGTCTTCTAGGAGGGACTCTGTGTTAGTCACTCGCTCGACTGAACCTAGTCGAGATCGTTAGTAAATACATAACAAAGAAAGCCTCGTATAATTATTCCACATGTATGGTAGATCAGTGCATAATATCTTAAAAACAGAAAACCTTTCTTGATTTTAGCTTTGAAATAACAGTTAACAAGTTATAGTCTTACCAAAGAGTCGAAAAATTAGTCGCTTCCAACGACACTATTTGTTGAAAAAAATATATAAGCAATTTACAAGCTTTGCGTTTATATTGAAGCTAATGATAAAAACAGTAATATATCAACAAAAATGGTTTTATAGTTTTTTTAATTGTTCTCCATACTGACACGGTTTGTGAACGCATTAGTGGCTTCTTCAGGCCTTCTATCCTATAATCCCTTGCCGTTTTTTTTGTGTATTACTAAGCAGTTCTGATAAACAAATGTTTGTGGACATTTCAGAACTCACCGTTCTAAGTTGCTCCAATGGCACAGTTGCCACATGTCCAGTTATTTCGGAAAAATAGATGATCATTGGCTTCAAGCACGAATTACTTTAGTCGGCTTTAGCTTATCTCGGAAGACCCATACAGTGTTGTTTTATGTGGGGGCTCGTAGGCTTAGATCTAAGATTCGTTATCTATGTAAATGTTATATAGAGCTTTTGATGCACCACGATTGTGTTTCTTGATAATTTGTAAAATTATGTATACCCAAGGATGAGATAATCTCACCGAAAATCACATGATAATCTTACAATATCATTTCACATACAGCATCTTGATGTTTTCTGGAATAACAACTCATTTTGAATGATCTTCATGACTTTCATCAAATTCAAATTCAACGCTTCGCAATGGCCAATGAGGCATCATCCTCAAAAGTCGAAGTAAGTCGATCGATACACTTCTGCCTTGATAATCCACATCAAAAGTCATAAAAAAAATATTGCAAAATTATGTTCACGAGTTAACTCCATTTTTCACGGAAACAAGATATTAAACTGATTGTAAATAATACAAGTTTGTGCTGAAATAACAAAACGTTCTAAAGAAGATTATGGTTACAAAAGCCAAGTCTCCAATTGGAAACATCAGATGAGGCCTAACAATACTTCGTATTATCAAGGCCCAAAATATGAGTAGAAATCTCCGTATACATAAATTGTAAATGTAAACGATAATTTGAGATTAATTTTCGATCATAAATAAAGTTTTAAGTAAATCATTCAAAATTAAATACTATATATATGTAATAGTACTAACTACAAATCAAATTAGCATCCACAAAATAAATATAAATTTGAGTTAGCGAACATATCAGACAAAAGCTTAAATATATTCAGTCATGGGTGTCATGCCACTTCGATCTAATTAAAATATTATATCGAATTGGCCCTGTTACTGTAATTATATGTTCACTAACAATGACAGTAATCCAATAAAATATATACCAGTAATGGTATATAACCAAGTAATTTAGGCACGGCTTTAATAAGGAATTGTTCTTACTGTACTTATCAAAGAAATTACATGAAACAAGCTTAGTAATCACTTGATTGCGTTTTACGTTTTTGCGCTAGTATGCAAAATAGACAGAAGACTTTTAGAGGGCATTTCATACAAAGTATAAAACTAACTGAATATTTTGATCTATCAATATTTTTCTACAATTAATTGTGTTTTATTTGATACCTGAAATTATGCAAATATAATTAGTTGAATACTGATTAACTAATTTCTGGGCTAGTTCAATATGGATACAACACATTATAGGAACTATAATCCTTTTATAAACATTATCTACATAAATAATAGTAATGGGTTTATTTGTTGGATCAACTAAAATAGAATATTTTGATTGAAATAAAATAATTTGGCTCCATACAATTAATATCCCATTAATATCTCCATTTCTCTAAAATAGTCTGTAGCTAGAATTTGATCTAGTGGTTTGTACTCACGATAACAATTTCTTATATTTTCACAGGTGCCTCTGGCAGCATACAAAAGCACGACAGCCTCTGCATTCTGCCACTGAACATTGTCAACGAGAAAACATACATTTTCATATGGTTCTGGTTCATGATCCTCGTTACCATGCTCACCGTCCTGGTTGTATACCGAGCCGTAATAATTGCTTCTCCCAAAATCCGCCCGAAGATCCTCCATGCCAAACACAGAAGTATACCAATTGAAACCTGCGAAGCCCTCTGCAGAAAGATCGATTTAGGAGACTGGTGGATCCTGATGATGCTAGGAACTAACATGGACCCCCTAATTTATCGAGAGATTATCTCTGAGCTCGCTAAAAAAATTGAAACCACAAATAGTAATCAATACTGATTTGAATCCTAAAAGATTTTTTAAAATCTTCCGTCACGAAATCCTACATGATTAATGTGATTAAATTTACTTTACATTCTTGTAAAGGTGTCAAATACATTTGAGCGTCATGATTTTATTATATTGGTTTATTTTTACTAGCTAATAGGTCTAAACGTTCAAAGACTTGTACGATGCACAATAAAAATGTTAAGGCTGTAATTTTAAAATGTTCTATTTAATATTTTCTGATGGTTTATATAATTATAGTTAATAGGTATACTGCCAATAAGGTCACAAAACTAGAAAAAAACTGACTGTCAAAATGTGATTTATGCCTCGAATGATTCGAATATATATTTTTATACAATCAAACGTTTTAATAAAATTTTATAACCTTTTTTTGTTTGTAATGAAAATATTCATATTATGAAATATAAGATAAGAACATTCAAATATTTATATGAAATATTATAGTTTGTCAATTTTTTTTAACTAATATAGTACAAACTTCAAAAAAACTGTATTTTTTTTCCTCCTCTGCGATTATTTTGAATCTAAAGAAACACAAGTAATTGAGGATTGAGTATTTGGTTTATAAATAGTTTTTAAAAGATTATGTGAAATACTTTTCATTTTAGTTAACTCTCTTTTACTGTATACATTGCCATGGCTACTCTATAATAAAATAAATTTATGGATGAAAAACAACAGTTTATATTTATTAAAAATGCAACATCAAATTCAATTAAAATTTATGCTTTATCATTCGAATATTTATAAATAAAAATAATTTCTATATACATATATATATATATATATATATATATATATATATATATATATATATAAACAAATGAAACATATTCTATTTTCTCTGTTCTTGTTTTATATAATTTGTCTGTTGCAGAAAGTTTTAAAAAACTAATTGATAAACTGTACTTACATAATTAGTTTGAATTAATTTTATTTGGAATAATTATGCTAATGTTAAAATAAATAAGATTTGAAGGAATGAACTTTATATTGAAACATAAAAAACATCAAACATCACCAACAGTCTTAAATAAAATAAAAACAATAGACAGTCTTATAAATTTTTAAGAACGAGATTCTGTGACGTCCTTCGACGCCAATGGATCTCACTGGGTTGTCCGACATTACCCGTGTTCACTATGACACTAGTACTCAACATCGCATTGCAATTAGTCCTAGCTGGATCACTATTTGCATTTAATTCTGACATTTTATTGTTATTGTTATGCTTGAATAAGTTCGTGTATTGTTCCGGAACCTTAAATTTGATATTCTTAATCAGGGCGTGTTTCCTGTTTTGGAACGACGTTTCATAATGGAAGTTGAAGCTAGGCTGCGGCACTGGCATCGAAGGCTTCAACACGCTTTGTTCGCTAATGGAATTGGGAAGTGCAAGTATTTTTTGGCAGATCTCTGATGAGCAAAGCTTGGAATCAAGTCGCTTACTCCCCAAATCTACAGTTTCCGATAGAGGGAGAGGCTTCGCAGCTTGAGCAGATGATAAGAAGTTGCAATCTCTACAACAGCACAATAATATATTTTATTGTTGTTTTACAAGAAAACTAATAAGAGTAGTTGCAAGATATTGTCCTGTACATCTTCATAATCTCCATCTATACTCAGAATATTTAAATTATACAATAAAACATACCTAACAGAATAATTTCCTTACATGTTGATTAGCCAATTAAAAATATGTAATATATCATAATATGTATTACTGAATAAGTAATATTGAAAGAAATATCGTGTAAAACTAGGTATTTTTAACGATTTCTCTAAATCAAAAATTGAATATTGAAACTTACCGCGCAATATTGTAATGGCTTTTGAAAGCTGGCGTCTTAAACGCGAGCTTGATCGGTCCGTTGATGACGCTGCCAGTCGGCCTAGAATCAGTAGATTTAGCGCTAGATTGCGGCGCAGTCGTTATCACTTTAATAGCGTTGGGGTTGTCCACCGGGACAACCGGCTTTATGGTCGGGTGTTCGATTACATCAGCCGTCTTACCTGGATGCGAGTTCTTCATGTGCCGGTGCAGATTGTCTTTTCGCTTGAAGCCAGTATTGCAGATGCCGCAAGAATATCCCTTCGATTCTGTAAATAACCCAGAATGAATATGTCAATAGTACATGAGAAGCCAATGAAATTACCAGCATGTATTAAATTGTGCCTTTGTAAATCTTTAAAGTTAACAAAAGATTTGGGGCATACCATACATTTATGTGGTCTCAATTTCAAATGAGATTTCTTGTGAACAGATAAAGCCCACTTCAGTTTAAACCGGCTTCCACAAGTGTCACACATATGAGTTCTCTCATCTACATCAAACAGCATATAGCCTTTCATTTATCATGCAATATATATATACCTCAATACTTACTAGTGTGGGACACCAAATGTTTCTTTAGATTAGATGAATTGTTAAATTTAGAGGAACATAAATTACAGGCAAATGGTTTTTCATTACGATGAATCAAAATATGTAATCTAAGTGACTCCTTGCCCTTAAAGGATTTGGCACATTCAGAACATACAAATTTCTTTTCAGATGAGTGTATAAGCATATGTCGATTTAATTTGCTCTTTTCTGTAAAAGACTTTTGACAAATTGAACATGAGAAAGGTTTTGTCTCGCTATGGTTAAACATATGCACATTAAGCTGTGCCTTAGTAATGAATTCCTTTGCACAATCAGAACATTTGTAAGGTTTAAATTCTGCAAACAAAATGATAAAAATTACTGTACTATTACGAATCATGGTATTTACCACTAGCGCAATACTGATGATATCTCACATGAGTTCTAGTTAGGAATGTTTTATCGCAAATTGTACAAAAATATGACACTGGGTCAGTTTTAACAATCACATGAGTAGGAATGGGAATTGTTTTTCGTTTACCAAGTTTTTTATCACTTTTCTGTGCTGCTTCAACTACATTTTCTTCCTGATTGGTTTTATTATCACTTTTATGTTCACTCTCATCAGACTCTTCTATAACCTTATCACAGTTTATCTTAGCTTTACCATTACACTGTATCACAGCAGTGTGATAGTTAGTATTTTTGCATGAATTTTCTGTAGGTGTTACCACATCAACAAATGAAACTAAGCCTAGACATTGTTTACATTTGTCTACATCATTCAATAAACAAGATCGACATTTTTTATGTCCACAAGAATCCTGCACTAAACGATTGGCAGGTTTTGTAGAAGCCTGTTGGCACTGAAGACAAACATTTTCAGACTCCTGCATTGTCCTCAAGTAACTAAATAACTCAGGGTTAAAAGATAATTTTAACCATTATAAACTTGTACCTATAAACAAAACATGTTTGGTATTAAAAGGGCTTACTGACAACTGACAAGATTGCTCTATCATTGTAACTAAATGGTAGTACAAGTACCTTCATTTAGATGGAAAATGATAGTGAGGGCAAAGCTAAATAAAGATTTTGTTAGATATTTTAAACAAATTGCAATTCAATATCACCGACAATAAAAATTAGACAACCAGCTTACCACTTCAATGCCAACGTTATGTCATTTTTATATTACAAAAATGTGGTGGTATTCAGTTACAGTTCTTATTTCAAAATTAATAAAACATATTAGTTTGAAAAAAAATGCTTTTTGTGTTTCATTCATTTCTCACTTTAGATCCAATATTGATATAATAGTCCTTGAAAAAAAGGTATATATCGTTTAATAACTAACCAATAGATGGCACCAAACAACTATTTAATATTATGACAGAACCCTTTGAATTAAATTTTTATTATATCGTTAATTTAAAATGAGCAGGCAATTTTAGATTATAGTTCCAAATTAGCTATATTTTTTTAGCCTTTTGACTAATAAGAGTGCCTTAGTAATGAATTCCTTTGCACAATCAGAACATTTGTAAGGTTTAAATTCTGCAAACAAAATGATAAAAATTACCGTACTATTACGACTCATGGTATTTACCACTAGCACAATACTGATGATATCTCACATGAGCTCTAGTTAGGAATGTTTTATCGCAAATTGTGCAAAGTACTTTTGTAAGTCATACGCCTAATAAGCTAAAATACAGTTACTTTTAATAAAATGACTTTTTATAAATATTCTATAGAAAGATGAAAAAATCGTATAATATATGGAATGTTTATAATCGGGTTCTGTATTTCAAATTCGGATCTTTCAAAATCTGTTAATTTAAAAAATATCAATTTTAATTTTTTGAAATAATTACAACACAATATACAAAATACACTGAACGCCATTTATAAATGTTTATAATAAACTCCATATAAGCACTTGCAATTGATATTTTAAAGGGTAATGTTAAATACAAATTACATAATAAGAATTTACTATTATCTTTATTAATGTTTCAATTTTTGAAATGTTACATGTTTTTCCAAACATCTATTACTATAATAAAACTTGGTAACTAACTACAAATATAGAGTAACAATAACAATAGATTTTAGTAAAATTAGTTAATTTTCAGTCTATATTTGAAGTTTTCACCGTATACAATACGGAATATATAATAATTGAAAATGTTATGCTACTTCTAAGTTGTAAAATAATATAACTAATGTCACAGAAACAACTTTCAGATCATTGTACTTTCATTTTTTCAGTAATCTACATATTTAAAATATGAAATATATCTTCTATATTTAACTATAAAACAAAATGTTTACATCCTGTAATTTGATAAATATATGGCCAACATATATATCATATCAATTTCTTCAAATATACATATCTATACAAGAATTGCACTAACAAATATACATTTTGACATAAAATTTTAGTAAGCAAGATACACTTTTAAAAGATCTTAAAAAGAGACAAACTCTATCAATTATAAAATAAAAGTACCTTTCCTATATAATTACAGGGTAATATTAAATATATTTTAAAAACTATTTATAAAGTTAATAGTATGTATCTCTTTACCCTGTATCTAATATATGTAAAAATATTTTCCTAATTAGTAAAATTCCACTTGATGCAAAAATGATTAAGCCATCTGCTCAATCAAATTACATAACATTTAATATACCTTTGGTATCAAATAATATCTCACTTTGCTACAATATCGATCCCAAGCAGATTCATATCTGAGTTTACAATGGTTGTTATCTCGTATAGATCGGTGAATTAAAAACGCGACTTTTAGTAAAATAATAAATAATAAAGGCGACTTCAATACGAATGGAACAATAGACAACTCAATTAAAATGTGGCCCAAATAATTTGGATGTCTCACCAGTCCCCAAAATCCAGAACATAACAGCTTTTTGCCTTGGGTGGTTGGTAAAGTATCTAAATCTAAATGAATTTATGACAGTTAATGATCAATATTATTCTGGGTAAAAATACTTACTGGAAAATGTTGGACTGTAGGGATTCTTTCTAAAAGAATCCTTTTGATTGTTGCTTCCACGATATATAAGGTAACCAGTCAAGAAAATGCCTGTTACTAATCCTAATTCCCAATATGGTAACATTATGTTATGGTCCAAAATATATTTAGTTGTT
This sequence comes from Rhynchophorus ferrugineus, assembly GCF_030347505.1. Taxonomy (NCBI): domain Eukaryota; kingdom Metazoa; phylum Arthropoda; class Insecta; order Coleoptera; family Curculionidae; genus Rhynchophorus; species Rhynchophorus ferrugineus. Next base: position 50,808,532 of record NW_027472581.1, on the reverse strand, counting down.
AAGGAAGCGATAAAAGGGTCAATAAAATACCTGACACCCATGTAATATCCAAATGCTGAAATATATCTAATAAGTATATATATATATATATATATATATATATATATATAGGCTGTCTCAAAGAAAACTTGTATTTGTTTAGATTACTGCCTAAGATTCCATATGTATGGCAACAATTATGGTCTTGCTGCCTATATGGTGGAATCAACAGTGTAGTGTTTTACGAGCTGTCAGGAATCAGGTTTGTTATAAAAGATTACCAGCGATAAATAACCATTAATTACGAGTAATGTCATACTCTTGAATGACAACGCTCAGCCACGTGTTACAAGAGTTGTGAAGGATATACTGTTGTAGCTCGCAAAAGAAGTTTTTCCGCACCCAACGTACTCACCAGATAGGACGCCTTCTGATTACCACTTGTAGATCGATGTAATATGGCTTGGTCTTTTCACCAACGAGGGTTTATCTGGACGACTCGACCTATTGATTAACGTCATCCTTGGCATTAAGCCTACAGACTGACCAGTGGCTAACCTAGAGACCATCCCAAAATACATCCGATCTTACCCAGCCTGGTTATTCGAACCCGCAACTATAGCAACAGTAGGTGTACCGTCCTGTCGCTTTAACCATTGCGCCACCAATCCGGCATGACTTATACGGTGAATAAGTGCGAAATGCGAAAATGGATCGATAGTTACCAAACTAACATCGTTATTTGGACACGGTAAAAAGCTAGAGAAAATATTTTGATCAACACATGTATCAATTTTAAAGTGAAAAACTCATTACAATACATACAAGTACCTAATATTTCGCTATTTATTAAATCGATAGAACACTAGAAAAACTAAAATCCGAGCAACCGGGGTAGTAATCAAGAAATATAAAAGTGGGGTGTTAAATCAGCCTGTTTTCAATTTTCCTTCCAATTTCAAGGGCGCAAGTACTTTAAATGTACGATGATGATTACATCGTATTTTGCACATACATATAAAGCTGCACCTATATATATAAAATTCAATTGCTGCACTTTTGCAACTCTGCTCTTCCAAATTTCCAGCCGGGACCTTAACTATAAATCAAGCAGCTGAGCGCTTTTCAATGTTTGCCAGCTTGTTCTTTTCCGATTAAACTCATTTTATTATCAATTGATATGTACAATTGACATAGTATAGTATAGTGTATCAATTCGAAATGAAGAAAACATCAGAAAACCTTTCATTCAGTTATGTATGACGTATGTTCCAAATAGTTCATAAACACTTATTTAATAAAGTTACTCTATAAATTCACCAATATATAAACTTTCTTTTGAGACAACTTGTATTTTCATTTTTCACTTACCCTCCTGCTGAAGTTCTTTTGAGGTTACACGCGTATATTCAAATATTAATCCATCAATGGCATACACCGCACTTAACGTAAAATAAACAATACAAGTAGGAGTTAAGTTGTTTAAATTGGCATTGAACATTTGTCCAGCAAAATCAATGTATAGTTCCACTTTATCTCCAAGCAGACAAAAATCAATTAAAAACTGAAACACTCAAAAAATTAATACTTTTCTTTAACGATATTCGTTAATATACCTTCGTTATAATAGAGTTTCTTATGACCAGAAGTTTCCAGTCCAAGTTCCAAATTCGTGGATGTAATTCTCTGCCAACAACAAAGTTGTATATTTTACCTTTGTTGATGATATGTGGATTTAGAGTGCTAATAGGTACATAGAAACTTCTTATATAGGCCAGTACACTAATAGTTAATCCAACCAACAAAGCAGATATATACAAAGATAAAAAGTTCTTTAATACAAAATCAATAAATCGTATATGCTGGCTTTCTAATATTAGTACTATGAGGATGACAATAAAAATACTTATTATTCCATTCATTCTGTAGATACGTTTCTCCTGTTTATCAGGCATACTGGAAATTTTTATACCCCATGGTAACAAAGAAAGAAGTGCCATGAACAAAAAATATAAAAAGTATGTGAATAATGAGTTCAATAGCTCAAAAAAGCTTAGATGTCTCAACTCCAAGTTTTGTAAGTCTTTAAACGTACAGCTGTGCTGACTACATTGAGATATAAAAATAGAACAAGCCACAGGTCCAGCAATTATAAGTAACACTAGAGCCATATTACCATAATTACTTTTAGTATGACTAACATCAAGTTTAGAAGGAGGTTTTTCTTCCTCATCAGAAAACTCAGACATTTTGGTTGTGAAACTATCAAGAGGTTTTAATTGAACAATTCTTTCTCTGCTTTGTGATAAACGAGTGACGCGCCTAGAAATTGTAGAAGAATTAGATTCCACAGATATCTCCCTTCGCTCGTTATCCTAAAAAATTCAATCTATCATCTATACTAAAGAAAAATTATTTAAAACCTACTTGCAATTTTGTTGTTACATTGTTTTTTGTTCTTGTTCTAGATGAGCTTCTAGGTTTTTGTTTTATTTGGACAGTATCTTCATCACTATCAACTTTTGTTTCTATCTCAATTACTTTGGATCTTTTCGTTATTTGAGGGGTACCTTTAGTAATTAAAATTTATGACTATATATAAATGACACAAAGCTAAATAATTAATATCTTACTTCTTAAATCATCATCAGAAAAATTTAACATAGCCCCTACTTTTCTGATTGGGCTCCTTCGAGTCGGTGTCAATTTTCCTGACCTCTGCGATGATTTGGTTGCGACACCGCTGCTTTTTCTTCTGGATGGAGATTTTTCTCCTGTTTCCGTTTTGACTCGAGAAGGGCTTTTTTGTCTACTTGGACTACGAGTCCTGCTTGGAGATCTTTTCGCTGTGGCTGGTGCATCTTTTATAATCCTCGTGGGGGATTGTTTGGCAGTGCTCCTTTTTGGGTATACCATAGCTGAGAGTTAACTAATATAAGGTTAGATAAAATCGCGTGGCGCCAAAACAATTTCCGAAAATTTAAATTAACGAAAAGCAAAGTCAAAAATATTATGTCAAAGTCAGGTAAACATTTAATTATTAAATTTTGAAATTTAAAACACTATAACATTGTAAAAAACCTATATCGTACTTACTACTATTTTCAGCAAGAATAAAGCGTTCTATTAACGAACATGTACTATCAGTTTTTTTTATCACGAAGTACACTGATACCCACTGGCCAGATCTGCTCTATATAAACTGCGGCAGAAAGCCAATATTAATAACAATAATCTGACAAACACTATAAACAAAACATAAATTAAAATTCAGTTGAGACGCTAAACCCGATAAGAGACGCGAACTTGTTTTGAAGATACGGCAACGTCTCTTTAATTATTAACGTCCTAGCGGTAGCGTCTCGAAACACGATTTAAATTTTTTGTCAGGAATATTTAAAACGTACAAAGGAGATTTCTATAAAATAATTACATTACTTTCCTGAGATGTATTTTTTTTCAGAAAAATAATACATCAGAAAAAATATGCTGAGATCTTACAAAATCTTACCTAGTTCTTTCCGTCTCAATTTTAAAATGACTAAATAACAAAACATAATTTTCGGTTTGAGTAAGTATAGCTTATTTTAAGAAATACGTTTAATAGAGGTAATAGTGTTACCACATAACGATTAAAAATAAAATTATTTTTGGCAGAGAAACGAAAAATGCTCATTAGTTAATTACCGTTTTACAATAGATTTTTTTAAATACAAGGTTTAATGTAAAAAATAATTTTACTGGCCTAACAACGTACGACAAATTTGTGGTCATAGCCTAACATAATATACTTTATGGTTGTGGTTTATCTAATTTTTTATAATGAATTCTAATTGACGATTACACCTGTGTATGTTTGGTTTTATATGTATGACATCATATTTCTTTAATATCGTTGATCAAACGCCATATTTATTGTGCAATAAAACTATTTGTTATTTTTGAAAAAATGTATTACTAATATTGACATTACAGAGTATTCTTACTTAGTATTAATATTTGTGTTAAAATTTTATGTACAAATGAAGGAGACATAAAATTAATCAAAAAAGAGTGACATTATTCATACACTAGATGAGAAATTATTGAAAACGATCTTAATAATCTAAAAATATACGAATTTCTAGTATTGATGAACATGTATTTAGCATAATATATTTGTTCATATGATCCCCGGTATGATTCCCTGCCATTGTTTTTATGATAATTCGATTTAAATAATATATAACCAATAAAAAATACACAAGACTGCAAGTTTGCCTTCACTAAATACTATTTGTTTGAAAAAAAGTCAATTTTCAATTAATAATTTATGTGAGATTATTGGTGGATCTATTTTTTGTACATGCTTTCAAACAAATATATTTTACAAAAAAATAAATAATATAAATAAAAAATATATTAGAAATTAAGGAACACATTTACTAACACATACATTACATATTTCCAAGATTATTGTATATATATGTATATAATACAATTCCATTAACAGATTAATTATATCTTTAATGACCATGCCATTGGGCCGATAAAATTTGAAAACATAAAAATTTTAATAGAGTTAATGCCCTTTGGCCGACTGGCTAAATAATTTCCTAAGCCAGTTAACTAAGCCGTATAAGTCTGACTATATCTAACATAAGTATGAAAATACCAAATATACAGTTAAAGTATACGTCCTCAGTCTTACATAGATCGGTTTTCGGTTGATTTTATACGGACGATTCGCCAATTACTGTGATAACTCTTCCTGGAAAATCCTTCCACTTCGCGTGTCTGTTCTCCAAGTTTTTCAGGATGCTTATTTCGTCCTCCTTCATTTCACTGGTGCAGCTTGACAATCTTGGTTTTTGCAGTGATAGCCTATAACAAAACACACAATTTAATTTTTGAGAAATTGAATAGGAAAGTTATAACATGGCGCCATCTATGCACAAATTTACGTTACTGTTATTTCTGATATTATTGTATAGATATCACCAGTATAAGAATTAAAAAATTATATTCTATACAGTGAAAATATATTTTCTGGTTATTATAATTCAATTATTGAGTATTTTTGTTAAAAGAAGTTAAAACCTGCATAGTGTATTATATTATAAATAAAATGTACCCAAATATTTTGTTTGTAATATAATACAGACTAAATTTAAGTTAAGTTTGCCATATTAAATATTTTATCTTTTATTGTGTAAAAATTGTAAAAATATAAAATGTACACTTTGTGTGTAAAGTTTATTAATATTATTTTTGTATTCAGTGGTCTTCTAATAGTTTTTGGTTACAGCTTAATATCAATCAGGAACGGTTCTTTGATGTCTTCGTCAAAGATTATAATTTAAATGAATAACACACTTACACAGAGATAAGCATCATCTGCGAGTTTCCAAATATAAATTTTACTATACAAAACGCCCAAATGATAAAGAACATGGGAGGTACAGCCATAATAATTCGTGAAGACATGAAGCATTGCAAGAGAAAAATATTTAGTAAAGAATATATACAAGTAACTAGTATAACAATTGTAGTAGTTCATGGGCCAATAACAATGTGATTTATTGACCACTTAAACTTCACAATAAGACAGAATATGTTCAAGCCTTCTTTTCTACCTTCCGTAATAGAAATATTTGCCGAAGGAGATTAGAATTCTAAACGTTCATGTGGACACCAAGACTAGTAGCTTCAAAGTATAGAGAACTAATTAAAGCCGTGAAGTCAAATAACATACCTCTATATACAACATGCTTCTATTGATAAACCATCACGGTCATATTGGCCATCAAATCAACAACCCAAAACATAATAATCTTTCAGAAACAAACAACCCGATACAATAGATTTTTGTGTTACAAAAAAATGATGATACAAAAAAGTGTCGGGCAGAATAATGTTTTTATCTGTCATCTGATCATTCATCACTAATAACAGCAGTCTATTAAACATTTTTTTAGGTTATTAATTGCTATTATTTTGAGTGTCTAACAACTACAAATCTCAAAGTCCCTAGAAACTGATGACATTTCGTTATTGTACTTAACACAGAAAATTTCTTTTAACTAAAGAAGAAATACTATACTTTAACACTTTCCTTTGTTAAGTACAATAATCAAACAAGGAAAAAATTCAATCATACAGCAACTCCAATTCACCATACAAAACCCGCAAACGAGTCCTCTGAACTGGTTTGGCCATGATGTCTGCCACCTGTTGCCCCGTCGAGTTGAGTGCCACATGTTGAATTCCTACTCTTCCTTCCGCAAGCTTTTCTCGGATGAAAAAGTGTTTGTTTGATATATGTTTAGTTCGGCGATGAAATGCAGGTTGTGCCAGCCTTATTGCTGCCGAATTATCGATTTTTAAGATTGGAACATTCTGAAGATTCTTGTGATTCTGCGAAACAATCGATTTAACCAAACAATCTCCTTAACAGGTTCATTTGCAGCTACCAGCTCAGCTTCAATAGTTGACGTTGCCACCGTAGCTTGTCTTTGACTTAACTATGAAATTGTCCCTCTAGAATACTTTATGACAACTCGGGATGTTGATCGACCTGTTTTTAAGCAACCTCCGAAATCTGCATCACTGCATCACCACGCTAGTGCTTTCTGGATTCGATATGTACATAATTCCGTAGTTAGATGTCCCTGCTACATTACGAAGAACCCTTTTTAATCGTATTAAACCCCACCGGTAGGATTTTAAACTAGACACTCACGCTGTATGTCAGATCTGGTTTAGTCCCAAGCATTAGATACATTAATGCCCCAACAGCTTCTCTGTATGGAAAATTCTGCTTTGCATTATCTTATTTCCCTGACTGTGAAGTTTCTCCAAACTTCAACATTAGTTTACAGACTGCTTTCCACTCTGAAAATTTGAAGCGTTTCATAAAATTATTAGCATATGCCTCTTAATTAATTTTGATACTGCCATCTTCTTCCTTTTCGATTTGTAAGCCTAAGAATTACACTGCGGTCGCTGTTATCTTACACTCTGCATTCAGCTGTCTGAGGAAAAGCTCCAAGTCTGTCTGATTAGTAGTCGCTACTAATCCGTCGCCCACATATAAAACTATTATAAACATATAAAACAGTTCTCTACCGTGTTTATTTATTACAATAACCGATCAGCTTCACTCACTCTGAAACCAGGTTCAGTTCTTCCAAAAGCTTCCAATACGCTTGTTCCAACATCTCGGTGCTTGTTTTAACCTATACAAGCTTCTTTTTAATTCGCAGATTGTGTCTATGGCATCACTGTAGCCGCTTGGCTGCATCATGTATATTGTTTCTTCTAATTCTCTGTACAAGAAGGCAGTTGGTATATTAAACTGTGAAAGATGCATCTATTTATTTACTGCAACGCCTAGAATTGATCGAATTGTTATCGTTTTAGCAACTGGACTGAATGTCTGATTATAGTCGACCCCCTCATGTTGATTAAAACCCTTAATAACGAGTTGAGGAGTTTAAAGACACATCTACATGGCATTGCCTTGACACCTTTAGGTAAGTTTTCAATTTCCCAAGTTTTATTTTCCTTCAATGAATTCATCTCTTCGTTCATTGCTCTATTCCATTCAACTTAATTTTTATGCTTGATTGCTGCTCATAAGTCTCAGAAACTTCGCTTGCGTTAACTAAACTATTTACTGTTACAGCATCCAGGTTTCTCTTCAAAGCGTACTCTAGACATATCTCTAGACAAAATGACGATTTGAGCCTTTTCAATCCAAATTCTAAACCGTTCATCACCATTATATCCTATGAGGAGCCCTTTTAAGGGTTTTGTCTCCATTTTTCTTCGCTTTCTACTAGGGATATGGGCATAACATATTGAATTAATGATCCTTAGATGTTTGGTTCGCGGCTTCTTTCCGAATTGCACAATTCGTGAAGACTAGCACCATCTACAGACGATTTTCCCGTTCCGTTCAGAATATATACCGCGGTGTTAACTAACCCATAATCCCGCTGGATAAGCCACTTCTGCATATGAATATTTCAATGTCCTGGCAATTTCGACTATAGTTCTATCGTCTCGCTCACAAATTCTATTCTGCTCAAGATTGTAGGACGCCGTCAACCCTTGTGTAATTCTGTTTTTCGTAAGATAATTGCTGCTTTGTACAGAGCACCATTTACTGCACGAAAATCACATAATTTCAATTGACTGGCCCATTTGTCACATGTTTCATAGCCCGGTTGCTAATCTACCAATTGTTTTCATGTACTTCTGCAGAAAAAATCTCACTGCATTTCGCCAATATTACTGTATTTGCGTCCACTATCTTGTCCTTTTACTTTTTCAGTGTTGCATCCTTAGACGGTCGTCCATCAGCAATCCACTTTTGACATTGTCTAAACCAATGGCCCGGTTGTCCTAAGTCCGTTATTTAATTCATTCCACAAACCTGTCAATTTTGCAATGTGTGTTGCGATATCTCCTCCTTGAATATATTTTAAATAACTGATCCTTGGACGATGCTTCGAAATTTTGCTTCAATGTCTCCCACACTGCATAAGCCGTCTCTTTGTCCATAATTTTTTGATCTGTCAGTGAACTTTGTAATCATAGACTTAACTGTTAGCTTTTTTTTATACAAATCCGATTGCACTTATGTTTCTTCACCACATTGTCATCAGCGTCTGCCGCCAACGCGCCTGGTTTCACCAACTTGCCATCGATTGTATCTAAAGTTCTCTCGTGATAATCACATCGACCATTCCGTTTCACAGTTTAGCGCTTTAATGTGTGTAAATCCATTTCATCTTTTAATCTCAAAACTATTAACCTAAAAGAAAAAATATCTGTTCTTTTGTTGGACACGAAATTGGGTCCATAACCTATTGAGATTTTAGGTTATTAATTGACATTCTGAGATTACTTTAACAAACAGCTTTATTGATTTAATACACCTATCTAATCTTTGGAAGACTTTATAAACGAAAAATGAATAATCTATAAGAACAACGTAGTTTTTCTCTTTACTGACACTTATGTATATATGTCTAACAACTATATAACTCAAAGTCCTTAGAAACTAGTGACATTTCGCTATTGTACTTAACACAGAAGCCTTTTAACTAAAGAAGAAATTATCATCAAAGATAAGTCTCCTATCTATATAATCATAGAAATAACTGGCCGTTGTTTAGAGAAAATTTAGACATAATAATTTCTCTATTGAAATTGATACAGAAACAGCATTAACAGAAAATATACAGGGCCACCATGTTGCGTTCGGGACTTCTGATAATGAAGTGTCCTGATAGACTCCGAGAAAAACTAAAAATCATGTAAAATTCTGCAAAAAAAAAGATGAAAGGAAAATACAGAAGAATTGAGAATTAAAAACTGAAGAAAATAAAAGATTATTGGATAAAACAATAAAAGAGCTGAAAGTGTTGACCCAAACCGAACAAAATCAAGAAATTCAAGAACATCTAAAAAATATAACTTTAATTGAGGTTACATATTCGTTATGGAATGCAATAAGAAAGCTTAAATGAACCCAGCAGCATAACCCACATATAATCAGAATAATTGTGATAAAAACAATAAAGAAAAGGCTTACATTTTATCTAATCACCTAAAAATGCATTTAAGCGTTTTCCGTCTAAGCTACCTAAAGATGAAGAAAATAAAATCATCATGAATAAATTACTATCAGATAATTTAAACAAATAATAATGAGAGAGATGACTTGTAAAATGCTGTCGGATATGATCTGATAATCGGAAAAATTTTACAAGGACTATCAGAAGTGTGTAAAATCAATAATATTAATATTTAACACAATATTACGAATGCATTCAAGGTTCTCAAATCAGGAAGAAAACATAAGATGTCATATCCTATGACTGCACATACTATATACATACATAGTCAATTTAAAATAGCAGTGTACATTAAACTATAATGTTAAAATAAATTAAAATTTATAACATTTTTGTTTCATTACCTTATTTGCAATTTTAGAGGTCGAAATAAAAATCGAACCTAATACCGGAATGCAAAAGACGTCAATTGCATGGACACACACAGAAATTCTGTAGAAGAGAACCTAGATGTGTAAAATGTTTAGGTAAACATATCACCACAGAGTGTAGAAAACCCAAAGAAGCTAAGCAGAAAGGTGCAAACTGCAATGTAGCGCATCCGGCAAGTTATAGAGGCAAGTTATATATGTGTAGTTGCTAAAACACTACAAAAGAGGAGAAATAAAGTAGCTCAAGTTAAACCTCAAGAAACAATGAGTGAAAAGGAACAACCGAAAAAATATAAAAACGTTAATGGTGAAATGACTTATGCCCAAATACTTAACCTAATAGGAAAGCTGGACAGACAAGAAAAGGATTGAAAAACTAGAAATGAAAAACATAAGGCCTGTGGCCCCAAAAACCCGAAATGGCAAATAAAGATATCCGAATAGCAATTTGGAATGCTAATGGAATCCAACAACATCATGCTGCCCAACAAGTATTCCTAGATATGCAAAAAATAGATATTTGCCTAATATCAGAAATCCATTTAACAAAAGAATCCTTTATAAAATTTAGAGGATATACATTGTATGATACCATACATCCAGTTAACACCGCAAGAGGAAGAAGTGCAATAATAATAAAAAAGAACATTACCCACCATCAAGAACCCGGGCTGTACAGCAGAAAATCAGGTAACACCACTAACTATTAAATCAAGCAGATACAAGGTTAAGCCGCAATTTATTGTCCTCCAAGATACAATCAAAAAAAGGAAAATTGTTTGAATGTCCTAAGCAACCTGGGAGAAAAAATTATAATTGGAGGTGATTTCAATGCAAAAAATACAAGATGGGCATTCAGAATGACAATAACTAAAGGCAATGAACTGCATAAAGCAGCTGCTGAACTAAGATGTAGTTACATGTCAACTGGAAAAAAAACTTATTGGCCGACTGATCAAGAAAAAACCCCGGACCCCCTTAGATTTCCTCATAGTAAGAAATATAACATCCAACCGTATAAAAGTCGAAGAAAATGTTTAGCTAAGTTCAGATCATACGCCAGTGATTCTGACGTTAAGTGAAAATATAATAAGAAAAGAAAGAAACCTAACGTTAACAAACAAGAGAACAGACTGGGAACGATTTGCTGAAGAATTGAACAAACAAATTCAACTAAATGTACCCCTCAAGACAACTGAACAATTAAATTCTGAAGCAGAAAAATTCGTAGTAGATATTCAAGAAGCTGCTTGGAATAATACAACAGAAATTAAGTGTACAACTAAAGGAATTAATTATCTAAAAGAAGTCAAGGAAATGGTAGCTGAAAAACGTAAATTACGAAAAAAATGGCAACAAAGCAGCAAACAACAACAAACACCTGAAAATAAAATAGTTATAAACAATATAACCCAAAGACTGAAAAGAGAAATACTGGAAACTAAAAACAAAACCATAAATGAATATCTGAGAATTTTAACAGATGATAAAGAAACTGATCACTTACTCTGGAAAGCTAGTTTACACAGTCCACCTATAAGAGACCTATGTGGGAATTGGGCACGTGATGATCACCAAAAAGCAGAAGCATCTGCTGAATATCTAGAAAAAACTTTCAAACCAAACGAAACTAATATTGAACATAATTTGCCGGACATAGAAGCTGAAAACTCGATGATTGAATTAGTCACGCCGAAAGTGTTAACCAAAGTTATTAAAACTGACATTAACCCCAGGAAATCACCAGGCTACGATTTAATAACAGGAGAATTATTGCAAAAACTACCAAGAAAGGGAATTATAAAACTCACCAACTTGGTCAATCAGCATCATCAGCATTTAGATTAAAACATGTCCCAGACATTTGGAAGATGACGGAAATTATAATGATGATTTATAATGATGAAACCTGGGAAGTCAGCAAACGAAATAAAAGCCTATAGACCTATATCATTGCTACCAGTAATATCTAAGGTTTTTGAACAACTTCTGTTGAAAAAAATAAAACCGATCATAGAGAGAAAAAACCTAATACCAATACACCAGTTTGGGTTTATTAACAAGCACTCAACAATTGACCAGGTCCACAGAATAACAGATGTTATTGAAAATACCTACGAAAGTAAAAAGTATGCTCAGCTATATTTTTAGATGTAGCACAAGTGTTCGATAAGGTTTGGCATGAATTCATAAACTCCAGAAAATGCTACTAAACAACACACCGAACTATTAAAATCATACATTACAACCAGAATGTTTAGAGTCAAACAAGATGAAGCTTACTCTACAATAAAAGAAGCCATACCACTACAAGGAAGTACCACAGGTCTACCACAAGGAAGTGTACTGGGACCAATGCTTTATCTACTCTACACTTGTGATATACCACAAACAGAAAATATTACGATGGCTACATTTGCTGATGATACTGCGATTATAGCTGTCGGAGACAATAGTGAAGAAGCCTCACGAAAATTTCAACAGGCAGGTGACAATATAAATAATTGGACACAAGCTTGGAAAATAAGAATTAATGAAAGTAAATCTGTACATGTGCAGTTCACCCATAAACAGACCGTAAAAGCACCCATAACATTAAATAATACTATCATTCCATATAGCAACAACGCTAAATATCTCGGAATGAATCTCGATGCAAAACTTCGCTGGAAGGCACATATAAAGAAGAAAAGAAAAGAACTGGAATTGAAATATGGGAAAATGTACTGGCTAATTGGAAGAAAATCACAATTATCAGTACATAATAAATTGCTAATATATAAGCAAATATATGGACATACGGAGGTCAATTATGGGGATGTTCTGCCAAGAGTAACATAAATAAAACACAAATTTTTCAGAACAAAGTCCTGAGAGGTATTGTGGGTGCACCCAAATACCATAGGACTTACTATCTACATCGAGACCTTCAGATACCCACAGTCAGTCAAAAAATCAAGAGAATTTCAAGGGGGCATGAGGAAAGACTCCATTCTCACACGAATATTGAAATATTACAACTATTGGATACCACCAGAACAGGACACAGACTCAAAAGAATCAAACCATCTGATCTTCTATAGTGTTGTGTAGTGAGGTGCATATATTAAAAAATTCAGCAGTGACATGTATAAATATTATTTCACCAGAGACTGAGATAGGGCCGATGGGTCCTCCTAGTTATAAATCTAGTTTTAAGTTATTATAAAGACAAATTGTAGGTTGGACGGGAACGACTAGTAACAATATATTAATTAAATAATAAAAAAAATTATTTTCTTTGCATTACAATGTTGTAATATATAAAAGCTAACATAAACTAAAAGTCAAAGTTAAATTCGGTAACATCGCGACGTATTGACGTCTTAAATTGAGATGACTCAAGTTCACTGCTATTTTGAATAGAGTATAAAATATATTTTTTGAGAAATTATACATAAAGAGGCTTAATAATAGAAAAAATATTCCAGGAAAATTTGGGTTTCGTAACTATCTGTATAGATCGACGAACAATGGAAAGGAAGAAGAGCTTATATTGATAAACAAAATAAATCTAGACATAAATACCAAAATATATTGGTCGACTGCAATCCTGGATATGCAAGCCTTTGATAAACTATAAGATACAGGGTTGCGGGTTACTTTAAAGAAACTTCTCTCTCAATACATTGTATGTTTTATCTATCGACTACAAAAATCACTACTGTGGCAACATATAGATGACACGGCAGTCTTACAATCGCACGAAGATCCACTAGTAGCTTCATTGGACTTCAGTCAGTATAAAATACAAAAGTAACTGAAAACATGCCGAATCAAAACAAATCAAAGAAATTATAAACAAAATCTGAACATGTAACTTTTACTCTACGTAGAAGAACATGCCGATTCGTAAATATCAATAACTGCTAACTTCTCCAGGTTGTAGATGCTAAATCTCATGTACTTAAACTGACGTCTAAGTTGAAAGACGTAATAGTGATGCTTTTACCTTCTGCTTTTCTTGTCAGCTGTATGAGGCATTTCCGCTATGAGGTTATTCTCAAATTCGCTGAGCATCAAATAGTTCTCCACCTTATTGCATGAAGTGATGCAATCGCCGATATAATCGAGATCGTCCAGCAGGTTATCCGGTAAATCCATATCAGCTATTCCTGCAACAAGAAGAATCTTACAAAATGTTAAGCTCAAAAATAAATAGACCAATGTTGAGCGATGGGTCTTTTAACATTTAAATGAAAATATCTATGTTATATTAGGCTGGCAATAATTCTTTCTTCTCTCAACAATCTAGCATTCGCAAAATAGTTGTTCTATTTAACCAAACATGTCGGATTGGATATTTAGCAGAGTGTTCTTGCAGAGAGTGTTACTTCCCTATTAGATGAGGAAGAAAGTACTACCGAAATTAACATTTTCACTCTGCTTGCGACTGTATGCACTGACCTTTAGATAGCTTGGGACGCTTTTAGCATTCTTTATAACATTCGCAGTACCATATGGCTTGAAAATCAATGAAGAAGAGACTTTTAGACGGAAGACACAGCAAACTGCCCCGAAAAAGATATAGTTTATCGAAAACGATCTGAAGAATAGGAGACATTATTGTACGAGGCCAGAACAGCTGCAACCGACCGACAACTGTGGCGGGATTTAGTGAAGAATATTCGTGGAGAAGCCCTGTGGCATCAATAGCAGCGTATTAGTTCTAGCAGAGAATCTCCCCGAGCGCTGGCTATGGTTTGATGATGATGAATTATTTATCTGAGCAAACGTGTTGAAAGGGGTTTGTGCTTTATAAAGGAGCGATCCGGATAGTTAGTAAAATCCAATGATGAAGAAGTGAAGGAATTGCTCGATAAAGACTTGCGTCAAACACCTTAAGAATTATCTAAATCATTAGTAGGCGACTCATAAACAGGAAAGGAAATTCTAATCTGCTACAATCAGGTTAAACACTGAATCATCAAAATGAGTTACAAAGCAAAGTATTCATAGCCTGAAACTTTTTGTTTGAATTTTGTTGGATGTGAAGGGTGTAATCTATTATAAACTGCTAAAGCCAAATTAAACCATAATTTAGTACACCAGCTGATTATAACTCATTCACTTGAACCGTGTACTGAAGATTTGTAATCGAAAAAAAGTGGCCGATTCATTCATTAAAATTTCAATTTTATTTTAAATAGAGTTAATATTTACAAGCTACGAATTAATTTAATATCAAATACTAGTGTTTATAGACCCTTACCTTCCTCCGAAATGCATGTTAAGTCACCCTTCTCCCCACTGACAGTTAAATTATCGATTATGCCGGCTGAATTGTTCTGAACTATGTCTGAACCAAGAATGACTGCCGCTGCGGTCACGCTGGGGCTTACCATCTGATCGTTGTCTGGTTCTTGCCCAAACGATATTCTTCTACCCTGAGAGCAGTTACTATGTACGCAGAAATGTTGAGCACCGTTGTTGCGGCTGTTTCGGTTTCGGTTTATCTTTCGTTGACGAATGTCTATTAAGAAGAACACCAAACTGCCTACCAGAACACAGGAGGAGCTGAAGTAATACCCTGTTTTGTTATTATAAGTTTCATTCAAGAATCCTGGAACAAACCAAAATATATCTTATATTTCAATCTTATATTTTTACGAAATTCCTAAAACTATGAAGGTCGTTTCAAATCTCATATCAGTTGTAGCTTGAAAAATGCTAATTATTATAGAAAATAACAATCTTCTAAAATTTCAAGTTTCAAGTTCGAAAATTCTCTTTTATATGTCAATTATTAGTACTGAACTTTCATGTTGCCATATATTAAGTATACTGTTATGTGATACATATATATCGATACCAAAATAACTGAAATAGTAAAAGTAACACACAAAGAGGATCGACCGTTTTGTTGGTTGTCATATATTTATAAATGCGTTCAGAAATTTATTTTATGATTAAAAATGATGAATACTGATTAAAACTACCGGCCACTATTATGAAATTGCCATTAGAACATAAACTGTATTGAAGATAGTTCCTCGGCACTGACCGTTTAATATTCTGCGACTATTTATATTTCATACTAACTGATACTAACGTAGGTATTTTTTGATAGATACGTCGATTAGAAAATTAATGACATACGTGTCAAATATGATATAATTATGTCCATAGAGTAATTAACTAGTAACTCTGTGACTATGTCTTAACGGTAACTTCAAATCGTATTCTAATTGTGGTCGAGTAAAAATGTTACAAAGAATAGAGTTGAAAAATGTATTGAAATATGTTTATTTTCAAGCATACGTTGTTACATTTATTATTATTTAGTCGCAAATTTAGAGCGCGAGAACTTTTTTTATATTTATTGTTAACAATTCCAAGGAGAAGACGACCTGCCTTGCACACTGGTCGCCAAAGTCAATGAAATGCTAGACGAGCTAACTTACGTGCTAGCTGCACTGATGTCCAGCGAAAGATAGAATATGATAATAGTCGTATTGATATATCACAATTGTGTTCGTGAGTGACTGAAAATGAAGCGGGTAGGTTTCGAATGCAACGATTAAACACAATAACAATGAGCACGACACAATTAAATTGAAAGATTCCACAGATGCAGTGCTCCTGTGGTCCAGGAACGAGCAGTAGTTATGTTGTGTCGGTGGGGAAGTAAAATTGCCACGACAACTAAATATTCGTTCTTTCGTTTCTAGAATGGGAAATGGTTCTAACCACTTGGCCAATATTCAAAAATATAATAATTGTTCCCAAATTAAGCCGTTTGGTGCAAGGCATATTCTACAGGACAATTTCATGGCCACTTTAAAGTTATTATACCATAAAAGTTTTTTGGCAGCATTCAAATTTGTATCAGAAATAAATGCAAAAGATCTTAAATAGTTCCAGATACAAGCATAATTTTATCACTTACTGGGAGTGCTGTTACAACTCTTACAAATTTATTTTATGGGCCACCTTAGCCATTGTACTCAAAATCTAAAGCGAAGCGAAATATTGTTTAAAAAGTGTTTTGATCAGATCAACAATTTAGCCAAAATATTCAAAATTGCATTGGATCGGATGCCATCTGGTAGCCATAATATCGTCATCACACCTGACAAATCACCTGCTCGTGAGTACGTGAGGAAGTTTAATTCATCGACACTAGATGAAGTCGCTATTGTTAATGTCGGAGAAAATATAAGATAGTTTATATGTTGATATGAAGATCACCGGGTTATCTAGTTCTTTATAGATTATTGGATAGAAGAGTTTATACAAGCTGTTAAGGTAAATATTATGACCAAATGAGGTGACCACCTAAGAAGTATCGGATAAATCCACAAAATGGTAAAAGATTATGTCAGTGAAAGTATTGTTTCTTTAAAATACTGCAGTAATTTTCACATATTCTAGATACGTAAGGGCGAGTACAGGGTAGCACAAAGAGAAATGCAGAACCGAGCTCGACTCGGCACAGTAGTGCGTGTATTTAAACAGCTAGTCACTCCCAGGCCCAGCAGGCAAAAAGGATTTGCTTTGTTCTTCAGAATAAAGAACTAGCAAATTGAAGTATTAGAGAAAATACTTCGAGACGTAGACGAGTGGTTAAAGAATTAATGTGGGAAACACCCTAAACCACAAATATCAGCGATGATCTTCCTACCAGCTCTCATTGACAGAATAAGGTAGGGTAGTTCCTCCTAGTAGGGTAATTTGAATTAATCAGAATGTTATTTAATCAAAATCTGAATATTATAGTATTCAATTCGCCAATTTTTGATATCCTCTGTCATCAGAAACAGGGTATTTTCGCGTAGATTTTCAAAGGGCCATTAAAATCATCCCCATCTGATGATTATATGTGTGTCGAACTTACCCTAGTCTGTTGTTGAAAGATGGCAATGGTTTTTGTTCCAAGGATTAGAAAAAAAATCTCTCTTTTCCAATATTTTTAATGAATCAGATTATTAATGTGCCAGTGCAAGTTTGAAAAAGCTTCAACTGCCAGCCACAGAGGCTCATCACGCTCTGCTCGATGTATTTTAAGAGTGCCAGCAGACGTGAATTGCGTGAATGTCTGAAGGACCGAAAAAAATATCTTTGAACTTCGATCAAAAGAATAGACCGTATCAAAACGTTCCATCCTTCCTTGAACCCATGACTGGGTTCAGAGATCAAAAAACAACACCTGGTTTCAAGCAGTCAATCCCACCAGGAAATTTCATATTTGATCGATGTTTTATTACAAATGCAAACAAAATTCATTCAAGTCATAAATGTATTACGATTTCATGTTTTCAAATAAGATCTTAATGAAATCCAATTGAAAAGATATCCGTCACCTACATCGCGGTTTTCCAATAGTCTCGAATACACCACAGGTCTATTCGAGTTTGGCGATAAACAGGTACAACTCACATAAGCTGAAGATTTTAAAAGCAGATTTCGGCCAGCACTTCGAAGAGAAAGTTAGCAAAACAATACGTGGCGATTTTAACGTTTATCACGGAGCGAATTTTATAATGTAGTGGACGATGGTTTCGTTGATCTATGTAGTGAACTGGAGATCGGATTAAAACGTTCCAGCGAACCAAATCATTACACAGACCGTGAAGGCCGTCGTCCCACAATCATCTACTTTTTCATGAGTTCAGGGGCAATCCAAAATCCAGACTTATCTATAATTCACAAAATCATTTACGATTGTCGACTGATTTTGCTCAAACTAGAGGATTTTCACATTCTACCAATTTCTAGTAAACAAAATGAGTTGTCATTAACGAATAACTGATGAATCTTATTTTCCAGATTTAATCCCCCTATTTTGTTATATCTTAAAATTGAATTTTTAAACTTGGCTACATAGTAAAAAATTTGCTAACAATTCAGAAGATTAGATTGAAGACCAATCCTACAGCACTGCAGACATTTCTCCATTCATTCATTTATTCCAGACATAGAAGTTGTGAAATATATTATAGATTTCATTGAAACAAAGGTAAAATTGCTGAAGGAATTTCAAAGATAATTTTCAACAATCTTGAAACTGATGGTCTTGATATAAGCAACTGTACAAGTCAAGCATATAATAGTACTGCTGTTATGGCTGGAATGCATTCAGGAGTTTAGCAAATAATTAAAGAAGTAAATATTTGTTGAATCTGGTTCTTCACGCGATTTAGTGAGTTGATTGAGTTTAGTATATTTTTTCGACGCAATAAAACATTGCTATTTATTTACTTTTATTACTTTTACATCGTTCTGATAATGTTTACAGGTAAAAATTTAAAAAGGGCTCGAGATACTAGTGCAAGAGCTGATACCGTAACAATGAGAATTCGAATATCAAGACATTCTCGTATATATTATTGGTAATGTAACCTGTATAATACAGAATAATTATAACTAATATTACCTAAAAGATTTCTATAAATACTGTGTATTATGGTCGTATGGTTTATTACTCCAGGGACCTGTAGTTCTGACCAGTCGACAGAGTCTGTTAAATGTAGCACTCACCTGAAAATGGCACTCCAATGATGATAGGTATGGCTTGAGAGAACTGAACGAATCCCCAAGTTTTCGCAAAGTTTCTTGCTCTCACTTTCTCGTATGTGTACATTTTGAGCGAATAATGGTAACCACCGCAAAAAATGCCTAGATCAAGATGATGATAAGTTTTACTGTGGTGTTAATTGTATGAAAAGCTCACCGTACAACCAAGCAAACATGACGTAGGCCTGATAATTCCCTGTTACTACCGTAAAGGCTAATATTGATACAGCGCTTAAGAACATAGCCGTTTGGCATAAATACTGTCTGGATATTCGGCACTCTGAAGATGTATGGAGAACGAAAACGCTAAACACTATGCAACCAACAGTCCATGCTAGACCAAGGTACATTTGTAGAAATATTGTTGACTCTCCTAAACCTAGAACAGAATATAATAAAGTCATAAGTTACATAGTTTTAGAATACGTAGATTATTACGTATATTATTACGTGTATTAGGTATTTGAATCTTTTGATGCAAATGCGAAACATTAATGTAAATAATATTATCTATTAAATTTATTGGTTGATATTTCTCAATAAAACAACAGTTTTCCATTTATACAGACGCTAATCATGGACCCTCAAAACTGCATTTGCGATATTCATTATTTTGGTTGTTGATTTGAGAGAATATAATATAAGGAATATAATTATTAAATATTTTTAGAAAGCTATGGTGATGCTGCTTTGTCATATCTCAGTTGTAATTTAAAAGTGGCGATTTTTATGTCAATGGCAAAAAAAAAACGACCAAGAAAGTTCGAATATCAAGACTTATTGGAAAGTCTAATCAAAATTTTAAAGTACTTCCAGACAACTTAGCAGTTGATTAATCTACTGTTTCCAGACCTTTATAAGCTTTGAGGAAGATCCAAAAGTGGGAAAAATGACTACCACCTGACTTGACTGAAAATGTCATTTCGAACAGATTCAACAATATGCTCTCATTGTTTGCAAAGCCATAAAAAAGAGATTCCTGTGACATACAGTGACTGATGTGACGCACAATTACACCTTCTTGCATAAGAACGTTAAGCTAGAGGTCGCATTGAATATTATGCCTTCTGATTACCATTTGTTAAGATCGATGCAGCATGGCTTAGTAGGTTTTGATGGCACAGTTTCAAAATGTTAAAGAAGTGCCAATAAACTTCACTTTTTTAACATGTTACCCAGAATTTTCCAATTTTGATGACAAAAATGATACGATGATAAAACATTAATTATGTTATACCAATGTTTCTCAATAAATGCCTTTTTTAAAAGAAAAATATTACAAGAATGCGTATAAGCCTTATTATATATATGATATTAGTATATATATTAGTATATATAGAAAATGTTTTTTCGAGAAAGACGAGCCGGTGTTGAAATGGAATTAAACAACGAAACAACGAACTTATTTTTTAATTTGAAGAAATGCTCATGCATTGAATGTAATGGTTGGTTGATTCTTTGAATGGAGCATAAAGCAGTACAAATGTTTACTTAAATCACTACCTGTTATAGCTTCTTACACTACCTTGGAAATGTTTGTATTAAGACCATGGGTCGATTGCTTTTATTCATATATATCTGGAGAGTGTCTAGAGTTGCTGAAACTGCATTGGCACTCTTATGAAGACAAAAAAACCAGAGACATTAAAGTTATGGCAAGAGGGCTTCCATCAATATTTAAAAGAGAAAAAATTATCGCAGAACTAAACCAAAATGGGCTTAAATGCTTAAATGTCAAAAATATTAAAAAAGAGAAAAGACCAAAAATAACAAAGGAGAAATTTTAGTCCACAAGAAGCCATTACAATATATAGAACGTCCTAAGCAATCTTAGGCATCGATATAAGTGCATACTTGAATGTCTTAAGCAACCTGGGAGAAAAATCTATAATTGGAGGTGATTTTAATGCAAAAAATACAAGATGGGGATCCAGAATAACAACAACTAAAGGCAATAAACTGCATAAAGCAGCTACTAAACTAAGATGTAGTTACATGTCAAGTGGAAAACCAACTTATTGGCGGACTGATCAAGAGAAAACACCAGACCTGTTTAAAAACAAAACCATAAATAACTATCTCAGAAATTTAACAGATGATAAAGAAACTGATTACTCACTCTGGAAAGCCACAAAATATTTAAAGCGCTCATGTCTACACTGTCCACCTATAAGAGACCTATGTGGGAATTGGGCACGTGACAATCGCCAAAAAGCAGAAGCATTTGCTGAATATCTAGAAAAAACTTTCAAACCAAACGAAACTAATATTGAAAATAATTTGCCGGACATAGAAGCTGAAAATTCGATGATTGAATTAGCCAGGCCGAAAGAGTTAACCAAAGTTATTAAAACTGACATTAACCCCAGGAAATCATCAGGCTACGATTTAATAACAGGAGAATTACTGCAAAAACTACCAAGAAAGGGAATATAAAACTCTCCAACTTGATCAATACAGCATTTAGATTAAAACATGTCTCAGGAATTTGGAAGATGGCGGAAATTATAATGATCCCAAAACCTGGAAAGTCATTAAACGAAATAAGAGCCTATAGACCTATATCACTGCTGCCAGTAATATCTAAGGTTTTTGAAAAGCTCCTGTTGAAAAGCATAAAACCGATCATAGAGAGAAAAAACCTAATACCAACACACCAGTTTGGGTTTATTAACAAGCACGTAACAATTGACCAGGTTCACAGAATAACAGATGTTATTGAAAAAACCTACGAAAGGCAAAAAGTATGCTCAGCTATATTCTTAGATGTAGCACAAGCCTTCGATAAGGTTTGGCATAAAGGCCTTGTTCATAAACTAGAGAAAATGCTACCAAAACAACACACCGAACTATTAAAATCATACATTACAACCAGAATGTTTAGAGTCAAACAAGATGAAGCTTACTCTACAATAAAAGAAGCCATACCACTACAAGGAAGTACCACAAGGAAGTGTACTGGGACCAATGCTTTATCTACTTTACACTTGTGATATACCAAAATGGAAAATATCACGATGGCTACATTTGGTGATGATACTGCAATTATAGCTGTCGGAGACAATAGTGAAGAAGCCTCACGAAAATTACAACAGGCAAGTGACAATATATATAATTGGACACAAGCATGGAAAATAAGAATTAATGAAAATAAATCTGTACATGTGCAGTTCACCTATAAACAGACCGTACAAGCACCAATAATATTAAATAACACTATCATTCCATATAGCAACAACGCTAAATATCTCGGAATGAATCTCGATACAAAACTTCGCTGGAAGGAATATATAAAGAAAAAAAGAAAAGAACTGGAATTGAAATAAAGGAAAATGTACTGGCTAATTGGAAGAAAATCACAATTATCAGTACATAATAAATTGCTATGATACAAGCAAATACTGAAACCTATATGGACATACGGAGTTCAATTATGGGGGTGTTCTGTAAAGAGTAAGATAAATAAAATACAAATTTTTCAGAACAATGCCCTGAGAGGTATTGTGGGCGCACCCAAATACTATAGGACTGATTACCTACATCGAGACCTTCAGATACCCACAATCAGTCGAGACCTTCAGATACCCACAGTCAGTCAAGAAATCAAGAGAATTGCAAGGGAGCATGAGGAAAGACTCCATTCTCATACGAATATTGAAATATTGCAGCTTTTTGATACCACCATAACAGGACACATACTCAAACGAATCAAACCATCTGATCTTGTGTCACTACACTTCGTGTGATGTGCATATGTCTGGGACCTCAGAAAACCTCACAGGAAAAAGTCTGACAGAGTCATATAGCACAATATTTATTGTTATTGATTAAATATATTTATAGTTATTGGCATCTAAGTTTTATTGTTTTAAATTCATATTTCATAACTTATATAGTTTTTATAGTATATTATTATGTTATATCACTTATATTATTTACAGAGAAAAAATTATTTACTGTATTTTCAATATTTCTTGTGGTATTATATAAAAGGAGAATAATTGTTGTCTGCTAATAGAAATGATAGCTAGCTCTAGGTTGCCCTATTTGTATTCAGATTAATACCTGAATACTTGAATAAAGTATGTCTAATTTCAATTGTTTAAACATTCTTTTACTTGTTTGAATAATGAACTCCTCAAGTTTTGATCGATGACGAAGACAAATTTTAAGAAAAGTAAGCACCATGACTATGATTTCTCCTGTCGTAGATAACATCTTCAAGGAACATTTTACACTACGTAGGATATTAGCCAGCACCCAAAACCTTCCATATGTTTCTTCCTTATACCCAATCTATTCAACGTTTTCAGGAAAACATCACACAAAGACAAAAAAAGACAAGAAACTACCATTGCTTATTTTAAAATGCCTTCACTTTTTGCTTTACACTTGTTTTTATGTCCAGAATTAACGTATCTTTAGGGATATAAATAAAAAGATCAATAAGCAATAAGATTCACAGCAAAATAATAGATCAAGAAATACTAATTAAAAGGTTTGACTAACAGTTTTTTCTTCTTCAGGAACAACATATGACGTTGACAGGATACTGATGGAACACAACATTAAAATCATGTTCAAACCACACGAAAATGTTTTAGTCGTCCTCAAACCTCAAAGTTAAATTTTAAAGATAGGAACACATTTATTGTAAATAAGTCAATTCCTATGCCCATATGGACGTATGGTATCGAACTGTGGGGTTCTACTAATAAATCCAACATATTTCAGAGATTCTAAAATAAAGTGATACGTGCCATGGTTGGCGCTCCATATATAAAATATTTTTTTAAATAACATAAAATAGTAATTGAAATAAGTATAAAACTAGCTTATAAGCTTGTACAGATTGTAGATATACTTATTGAAGCGATCTTCTACACGCCATAACATCAAATCAAATACTTATTGCCCATTGGGAGATTGTGAAATACTAAGAGAATAATTTTAAAAAATGATTTCCAGAAACCAATAAGATCTAAATTTAAATAAATAAACATTCAAATTAAAAGGTGTTCAAAATATCTTAATTAATTTGTATAAAACATTAATTAAAAATCTAATAAAGCGTTTGTGACTTTTATCGATTCCATCGAATTAAGTGTCAAAAATGTAAGAAGTTTAAAAGGCGTTTTTTTGTTATTAGATTCCTCGGATTCCGCATCGAATCTTAATAAAAATGGCAAAAATCGAATTCAATTAATCGGGCAATTGAGGGAGAACTTTAGAGAAACACGAAGAGAAAAACAAATTGGTTTTCTTTTTTTCGTCCCCTTCTCGACGGTTGAAATATGGCGGGATTAATTAAACTGCTCGTCGATTCGATGAAGGAATATCTAAACGAGGTTATATTTTATTGGCTGACTGTTTTATGTTGACGATAAAAATATATTTTGTATTCAGCATCGAGTTTTATTCGAGCAAAAAATGAGAATCTCCGTTTATGAATGCGTTAGTTTCCCATAAAAACTGAATATATGCGAATTATTTTATTTTTGTTCTCACATAACCCTTCAAATGAAAATTCCTCCAAAGAAATATATTAATAATAACAACAAATTTCCTTACAATTATACGCAAAGATAGAAAAAAAGATAATTAGTCACAAGATATCACAATAAAAAGGTGGACAAGGAAATAAGGGTAACATATTTAAAAGAATATATATATATATATATATATATATATATATATATATATATATATATATATATATATATATATATATATATTTGTTTAAATGTAAAATTGTAATATGAACTTCAGGAAACCTCTTATGATCTCATATATGAAGTTTTCGAACAAGAAGGTTTATTATTTGCAATTCAGACCGACCGGATGATTATGGACCCAAATGTTGAATATCATCTTACATTAAAATCTATATCCATAATTAAATTGAAATACATAATATGTGTATATATTCATAATATGTGTAGTATTCACAGATCATTCCTTAACCTTTCTAAAAGGAAAATATGGCTACAAGTTAAATATTGGAATCAGCAGTTGCTCAGCCCACATTAAACCAATCAATCAATTTTACAAGTACAAATATCATATTTTTTCAAAGCAAGTAAATTGAGAGGTTTTGACGGATTTTTTTGAAACAGACTCTATGCCTTCAATTTATGCCTACAGGTATATATTCATAATACCGCAAGCAAAAATATATACTATATATATATATATATATATATATATATATATATATATATATATATATATATATATATATATATATATATATTGTTTTGTATGTATTTGGAACAAATAATTTTTGCCATATTGGCTTTATTTAAATCAAATATTTCATTAAAATTTTATTTTGTAATTTCACCAATTAATGTACTAAATAAAGCCGATTTGCAGGCCTTACATCACGTTACTTTTGATGCTACTAAAAATCGTTTCGCAAAGTTTTCTACAGATTTTTTCAAATCAATCAACAAAAGCAACGGAAAGTTTTGAAGACATGTTAATGTTAATGTTATATAACTGAAATTTTATAGTTGAACCCTGTGCGCTCTACAGGTAATATTAACTAGTACGAAAAATGTAATGGTAAACATCATAGAATAGCTTAATATCAAATATACTATGAAAGTCAATGAAAAATAACTATGTTTTCTAATATTTAACATATTCCAGAAATAATTAAAATTATCTTACCTTCAATTTCCGCTTGATACGCTAAATAGAACAGTGGTGTGTTTATACCGAAAGCCCCTATAGATGCTGATACCAGTAGAATACGCACAGTGTTGCTGCGTAGCGGCGTGAAATCAAAGAATGGACTCTTGTCTTCGATTTTACTCTTGTCCTTGATTTTTCTCTTCTGGTTCTTAATGTGGATAATTGCACGTCGTTGTGGATGATAAAGAGACGCTGATCGATAGAATATACCCAAGATAAAGGTTAACGACACTATACCAGTCACCATTTGGAGTCCAAGGCGCCATCCAAATGAACTGAAAATTTACATAAAACGTATTGATTTTTGTATTATATAAAAATAAATAAATGAAATTTATCAGTATATAGGACGCTGTACAATTAATTCTACTATTTAATTATGTTATATGTTATTTTTTATTTCATATTGATTACAAATATTTATTTATTTCAATAAAGCACTTTTCCAAATATTGCTGATAAAATATTGAAAAATAATTGTTGGATATATTCAAGTTTTAATTTTTTGATAAAATATGACAATTTGTAATAAATCGTTACAGATTTTGGATGTATGCAGATATTAGGTATTTATTTTTTTAGTATATGTCTCTATTTATAATAAATTGTTACAATTTTTTTTATTTGATCAATTATATAACAATATATAATTAAAAGTACTTTTTGTTTTTTAATGTATGTATTTTGGGAATTTTACACCATTATCATTTCTTGAAAAAAAAATGCAGCAGAATTATTTTGACGTGAAAAACTGAAAAACTTTAGGCCTTTCAAAAAAGTAAAGTGGAAGAATTGAGTTGAAGATTTTTGCCAAATTTAAGAAAAGCTTACGAGATGATTACAATATATGAGGGGACTAGGATATGTTGCGTTAGAAGCTGTTAAAAATAAAGTAAAACATTTATAAACATTTTTAAGAGTAGCAACGCATATCTATTGAATGTGTCTACAGTTAATAAATCATATTTCATGTCCTATAAATTATAATCATATTTTAGCATTGTGTTAATCTTAAGATGATAATAATAGTTTTAATTATACGAGGTTATTCATGTCAAAGAGAACATGGAAGTGAGTTGTTAATTACAAATTAAAAAATGGCGAAATATAACACTATTAATTAAATGAACTAATTAAATTAATGATGAAGATACATACATCAAACATCAATTTGTATCGCTGTTCTACGTGATTAATAATAACAATGGTAAATAAAGAATAAATTATTATAGCAGATAATCAATTAATTACATAATTAATGTGTCTATAAAATCAGAATTTTCAGTTGCGACCTACGGATATCAATCTGTTTTATCAGTCTTCTGTTTTTCTTTGGAGTTAATATATTTTGCAGTGACTTAGTGCTTTCTTTGTTTTTAACCCTTATGTTTTAATTTTATTAGGTTTAGTTCTGTTTTTCTACGTCTTTGGATATTTCATACCTTTTAGGCTTTATTTGTTTTTACTATCTTCAAAATTTACAATACTTTCGTTAATTTACCTTTCCTTCTCTCTTTATCTTTCTCTCTAATTCTTTTACATTTATAATTAATTTATTATCCCTAATTACCGTTCAATAGTTTTATTAGTTTTCTGATTGCATCAGTATCTTTATCTAGATAGTTCTGAATTATTAAATTTATATATTCTTCCTGTCCTTTGGTATTTATTTTTGTTATTGTTAAAATTATTGGTCTATTCTTTTTTCTATGTTTTTCCAACCGGCAAACTAAAACAAACGTGTGACAATGTGCGCAATTTGGCCAAACAAACAAACAAAGCTAAAAAAATGACAGTGAATGATACTATTATTTCACACAGCAACAACGCTAAATATCTTGGGATGAATCTTTATGTTACACTTCGTTGGCATAAAAAGAAAAGAACTAGATTTTAAATATGAAATAATTATTGATTAATTGGAAGAAAATACTATATATCCCTACATAGTAAGTAGCTCTTGTATATATTCTAAAACTGATATGGACCAATGAAATCCAGTTATGACGATGTTCCAATAAAAGCAATACAAATAAAATGGAAATTGTTTAGAACAAAGCCCTAAGAGGCCTAAACCCCATATACTATAAGAATGATTATTTACACCGAGACATTCAGATACCGATTGTTACCCTGAAAATGAATAGAATGAGGAGAGGGAAGAGATATGAGGGAAGACTCCACTCTCATGTTAACACCAAAGTATCGCAAACCTTGGATAACATTCGAGGACTCAAAATGATCAAACCTTTTTTTTGTTTTTTTTAAATTTGTTTTTAAATTACTAATATTTTGTTTCTTAATAATTCTGTTTACCATCTCTTGTTTCCCTATTACAAATATTATTAGATTATTCTTCTTGTCTAGTTTTTTTGTTTTACTTATTCTGTTCATGCTTGAGTTGTTCTTTTATAATATCATTTTGCATAGAAACATTTTCTTCTGCAATTCTTATTATTTTTTTTATCAAGCTCATGTCTTTTAAAATCACTTAGTAGGTTAGGATATTTACCCATTATGTACTCCATAACATATTTAATTTGAAGATGAATTGATGGCCTAATACTAAAAATAAATATTAATAAATAATCATTCATCATTTTTCTTTCTCTATCATAGCCATTGGTTTTTTAAAAAAACTATTGAAGAGCTTTTTGGACGAGCTGTTTGTGTCCATACAATGTCGGCACAAATTTTAATTTTAAATTATTAACGCTAACCAGCGTGCCGTTTCGTTGGCTACCAAGACCCTGGTAAAACAAAAAAGAGGCGAAAAAATCGCCAGTATAAATCGCTGTCACTGACGTTTTTCTTTTCGGCCGGACACTTTAATGAGGAACATTTAATGCCATTCTTTGGTCGACGTTTTTCCATAATTTATGGGAGGGGCGCGTGGGTTTTTTGATAAACTGTCACGTCACGCGGGAACTTTCCGTACACGAATTGAGATTAAAAGTTTTGTTTGTTGCGCGGAAGTTACCAGCTTCAGGTACGTGCTTATCTAGATCACCTTTGATTTAATCGAGATGATAAATGATAATTAATGTAAAATATTATAATTTTCTTAAATTACATTGTTGCTAGTCGTTGCCAACTAACCTAACCTAGTAATTTAGGAGGATTCATGGGTCTTAACTTTATTTATTATTGTATCTTTATTTATTAACACTGTTGTTTTTTCTAATTAAACTCTGTAGATCTACACAGATGTGAATATTGTGATTTTATTCTAATTGATCAATACATTTTCTTATATTTCAACTCCGTGTCTTTCTTTTTCATTTTAACATATTCCTTCCAGCGAAAATTTGCATCAAGAATCATATTGTATTATTGATATATTGTATTAATGTATTATTTATTGTTATTGTGTGGTATGAATAAGTGAACTGCACATGTACAGATTTGCGTTCGTTATTTTTTATTTTCCGGGTCTGGATACAAATTGTATTGTCACTGGCCTGTTGCTGATTGCTTCTTTAATATTACGTCTAACAGCAAGAATCACAGTTTCATCAGCAAATGTAGTAATCGTGATATTATTCATTTGTGGAATATCACACGTGTAAAATAGGTAAAGAAATTATCATAATACACTTCTTTGTGGTACAACTGCTTTGGCGTTTATATTGTAGCGTAGGTTTGCTTTTGTTTCACTTTAAATACTCAGGCTGTGATGTAAAATTTTAGTAGTTCAGTGTGCTGCTTCGGTAACATTCTCTTAGCTTATGAACGTTGTGCTACATCTAAGAATATATCTGAACATTTTTTAAACTTTTATCTAAACATCCTTATAGGCTTTTTCAATGAGATCTGTTATTCTACACACCTGAACAATTGTTGAAAATTTAGTGATTAGACCCAAATCGACGCATGGGTATTTTTTTTCTCTACATAATCGGTTTTACTCTTTTCAACAGGAGTTTTTTAAATACATTAGGTTATTACTGTTTCCATCATTTGATTTTAAATCGGTTAATTTAAATATGTTAGGTGGATGAATAAGATTTTTTGCATTGTGTTTAGATTTCGAATTCTCAAATTTTCAAGTTTTCTTTGTCTGTTGAAAATTCTATTAACACATGGTTTGAAAAGTCCTGGGCCTAACACATAGATATTGCATTCACCGCTATTCCAGTTAATATTAGTCTTAAAAATAAAGCTGTTAAAATTTCATGATACTCTACTTATAAGTTTATGTGTTATTCTACTAAGAGTACTACTTTTGTTATTTTTAATGCAATGGATCAAAATTTCATGATTTAATTTTATACAGATTTTTGATGGGAAAATACGGTTCAAGTGAAGCAATGGCTTGAAAAGCATTATAAGGATAACGATCCCTCAGAAACAACAATAAAACGATAGTTTGCTGACTTTAAACGTAGCCGTAGAGATACAGAACGCAGTGGACATCCAAATGAGATGGTAACACTAGAAAAAATCCACAAAAACGTTTTGAATGATCGAAAAGTAAAATTGCGTGAATTAGCTAACATCGTAAAGATATCAAAAGAACGTGTTGGTATTATATTGCATAGGAATTTGCCTATGGGAAAGCTCTGTTCAAAGTTTTGTGTTGAAAACCAAGAACGTTTTGATAATTCTGAACTATGTTGGATCAATCAATTCACTCCCGAATCAAAACAATCGTCATCTGAGTGTACAGCAACTGGTGACAGGCCTATTTTGAGGTAGAAGGTAAATCGTTCTACAAAAGTGGTATTGAAATGTTAGAGCGGCACTGGAATGATTGTGTGGTCCTTGACGCAGATTATGTTTATGAATAAAACTAATTTTGCAAAAAGAAACGCGTTTTCATAATTACGCCCGGGACCTTTTAGCCTGTGTAGATAGCATTCTAGAGCTGATACTGTGTTGTAAATAATTATTATATACGTTTTATTGTTTTTCTTCAATAAACATATAATCACAAGCAAGGCGGCTGAAATGTGAATATAATCTGTGGATCTAATGCTGTAAAAGACCATCAAACGCAGTACTGGTTTTGTCGATTCAATTCCGGTAATTGCGAGTTAAAGAGCTATATAAGCACTGTTTGCTATTGCAGTGAGCTAAACATCGCACAAAAAAACCGTTTGGAAAACTGTATCTCAAGTGGACCCTGATAGATAAAGAAAAGTGGATTACTTGTCGCAACGTTAAGTGATGTCGGCCGTAGTTGAAATGTGGTGAACTGACGCAAGCAACTCACCCAGAATTAATAGCCAGAAATATTATGTTGTGCGTTTGGTGGAATTTGCGAGCACTACCATACTATGAGCTGCTCCTCTACGGCTAAATTCTTGCAAAACTGTACTGTAAACAATTAGACTGTCTGAAGAACTCAATTGCTCAAAAGCGACAAACTTTAGTCACTAGGACAAAAGTTTCATCAAGACAACGACAACTCACATCGATAGCGAATTGCAAGAAGCTCCAGGAACTTGTTTGGGAAATATTGATGATTTTGAAATATAGAAATATTGATGATCAATATTCAATATTGAAATATTGAATATTGATGAGGAAAATTTGATAAATGATTCATGACTTCGACTTCGATCTTTGTATCGACTTGCTCTACATTTTCACGAGTCATTATTATCAACAGTATGGCATGCATGCAGATTTTTCAGAATAAACGTAATGTGTAAAAAATTTTCAGGACCACTTAGTAAATAAGTAAAATCTAGTTGAATGTGAATTGTGTCCGAAAAGTTGAAGCCAAAAGTGAACTTAAGCAGAAAATATAGTTAGAAAGTACTCTGGTATATTTGTCATGGTTATGTTATTTATTATAAAACTTTTAACGGAGAGACATTTTCAAATAAATTGTTTATTGTTTGAAGTTTTATTAAATATATAATGTGGAATTAAGAAGTAAAATATTCTTTATTAGCCATCAAATTTGCTTTTTGAACAAGCTCTTTCATTTTGTAATATGAGGTAAAAATTATATTATAAAAATAAGTATATTTCTTAAGATATTCTAATATGTTTTGGTTCTCTTTGTCTTATTAGAATCGAAGTAAAAAAAGTTAATTGATAAATTGTTTTTTTTTTCATAATATTTCAGTAACAATAGCAATAAAGAGACAAAAAGACACATTTGGATGCAGTGCAGTTTCGAGAGACTGTAAGCATTCCCCCCGTTTTCCCATTTTTCGCTGGAACGACTTACTTGATTGCGGCTCTGACGATGGACGTCATGACGGCCAGACCAATTCCGCTACCAGACACCGTCGATATTTCCACGAACTCCCTCTTTCGCTTGAAATACTGCGCCACCATCAACGTTGAACAGTCCTTCGTGATGCCCACGCCCAAGCCCAACACGATCCCATAACTGAAAAGTATCCATTTCTATTTTAATTTATCGGGTAATATTTGTTACAATTTTATTATTTGATAGTATATGTAATATATATTAGAAACATTTAATATTATTTTATGGTTTTGTGTATCTTTTATATTCCATGTTAGCATCTAAAAATTCAGTATCTCTATTTTGAAGTCATGATTTCCTCATTGTTCTTGTGTTTGCTGTCTATAACACTGAAGTATCAATAATATGAAGGCATATTTTAGTGATAATCTATATTTTAAGCTAAGAATCTCTTCTTCATACGAGAATAATTTTAACATTTAAATTAAAGGTATAGTTATTATTGCTATAGGGAGGACATATCACAACCACGGGTACACGATATATTACTATAGTCTGTAGTCTGACATGAGTTCAAAGTATTTCCGGATAACTTTTTGGATAAAATGTACAACGATCACCTCCACCACCAAAATAAAATAAATTTTTAATTGTAGCTTATCACTCTGAAAAAGTTTTATCCGATTTATCCGGATTTATTTATTTTATAAATATTTAAGAATCTTATAATGTTAAATGAGTTAAAAATAGTATGGGTACAAATGATGTGACAAGTAGTGTGATAGCCCAGGTAAAGGCCGGTAAGGTAAGGTAAGGTCGGTAATTGGTTTCCGGGTTTTGTAACAGATTTTAATTAGCCAAAAGCGTGCAATGGTATGATTTAAGTTAAGAGTTAAATAGTTTTTTTTCTTTTTCCATGATGACCAGCTAGAACCAAATGGTGTTCTGCTGATTTCGCCTCGGGTTCGGAGTATGAATGTTTTGAGGGCGACTAAGACCCTAGGTTACAACTGGGATTGTCGTAGTTGGTTTACTACCGAGGTTTGTTGATGGGTAGGGATTTAATCAAGGTTTTGTCGTGTTCTAAGGCGCCTACGGAGAACCTTACACTGAGCATGTTCATGAAATTCTTCACAAGTGGGATGCCTGATTAGAGGTGAGTGTTGACGTTCCTCATAAACAATGGGGAATTGAGCAACGCGCGGATTTTTTTAGATTGGAACACTTGTAGTAGTTCAAGTTGTCTCTCAGAGACATACCTGTACCACACCTGTCCTCCGTTGAGGCAGAGTGGACGGATTAACATTTTATAGAGAGTCGCTTTCTGGGGGATTGGGAGTTTACTTTTTCTGCAGAGGAGTGGAAATAGTAGGCTGTACACGCCATTTATTTTTCAAATAGCATGCTGTATTTGGGCTGACCATTGCAATCTCCGGTCGAACTGGAGACCGAGGTATGAAACATTCTGGAGCCAGGGGAGTTAAATACTATAAAATAATAGCGTTATAGATATAGGGTGGGGTAAAAGTCCCGCTAGCATTTTGATTGCGCGCCATCTGCGTTTTCTGACGTTTAGCTCAGTTTGGCTTTAACAATTCTGTTGAAAACGTCCTAATTTTATTATGCATAAATATACGCCACAAGAATGAGCAAAAATAGAATCTGAAAGCTGTCTGGTGAAATTGAAGATTTTCTCAGTGGTCACATCATTAAACAGACCTCTCGGTTTTGGGGAACATTATTATATCTACTAAAAACAACTGACTAGTGTGGTATTCATGCTGGAAACATTATTGGTCGCTATTTTTAGATTTTTAGGTGTTGCAGTTACTGTTACTGCTGAACGGTACCAAGATATGATTCGAAATTTTCTTGTGCCTGAAATGGAAGAGCAAGGAATAGAGGACATGTGGTTTCGAGAAAGATGAGGCTACAGCACACACAGCTCGTTCAAAAATTAAATTATTGAATACCGTTTTTTCACGAAGACTAATTTCGCGAAGAGCATGGCCAGCCAGACATCCGGATTTAACAGCACCAGACTTTTTCTTATGGATATTTTTAAAATCAAAAGTTGATGTGAATAAGCCCCAAACGATTCAACACCTTAAAGACAATATTCGTCACGCAATTGAAGAAATTCAGCGTTAGATGTTGCAGGATGTCATCAAAAATGCCTTAAAAAGAGCCGAAATTGCATAGCAAATCGCGGTCGCTATTTAGCGGATGTAATTTTTCAATCATAAATAAATAAAAATGTAAAGACCAAATAAACTTTTTATGAAAATCAAACTCAACCAAACCAAACCAAAGCCAGACAAACAAACAAAAAAAACTACAAAGGAAATACCTGATATACAGACTAATTGAGATTAAATAGTATATTTATTTTTAGACATTAACGTAAGTGTAGGACTACATTACGAAGTATGTGAAATTTTATTTAATCAGACCTACTATATCATTTATACGCATTAGCGATTCATAAATCCTTTTAATTATCATTAATTATCAATTTAAATATGAATATAGTAAGTCTTATGAATAGTGAATAGCGGTGTAGTAAAAAGAAAACCATTATTTTTGTATGGAACTGAAGGTTTTATTTAACATACCTAAAATCATCTGATTTAGGTCAAATATACACCGTATTGTTCGATAACTAGCATCGAAGATTCGAAAGACTCTCTTGAAGCAATTTTTTTAATATCAAAATAGTTCGCCATGGACGAGAATAGGTGGTAATCACTTAGTATGATGGAACATAAGAAACTCCCCAACAAGCTCCCTGAATTTCTGGCGAATAGCTATCGATGTGTGTGCGGGGCTTGGCGTTATCTTGATGAAATACAATTCCTCTTACAGTGGCCAAATTTGACCGCTTCTGCGCTTGAGTTTATTTTTGCATCTAGCCTTTTCGAAATGCTTTCAAACTGATTTTTTGAGCAATAGAAATAGTGCTTGCAAAACGGTCAAACTTGGCCATTTCCATGACTTATTCCGCATTTTCAACAATTGCTCTGCCAGAGCCTGAATCTTTGACATCGAAAATACCGCAGCATAATCAAAACTCTGCTTGATTAGCTGTTGCAGTCATAACGACTATTCAAATTTTCAGCCACCTGGTTTGCGTTTTTACTATTGAAGAAAAACTCTAAAATATTGCACATTTTCTCTTTGATACTTTTTGTTTTCATATCTATTTTTGATGTAATATTAAGCAATACTGAGTCAATCGCTCACAGCACTGTTAAATAAGTAAAGTTTTTTTCATTATAAAATATTAAACCGATCGGACTTTTTCTATTGGAAAAATAATGGATTTATTTTTACTATATCCAATATGAAACGTCAAGATAAGTGCTGAAAAAAACTATTCGTATGGTTTAAGAGGAAAAATATAACAATTCAATATGTTTTATATATTCCAAAATATGTTTTAAAACATAGTTAATAATCAGTGGATCGTACCTGAAATATAATTGATGAAACTGAGTCGCAAAACTTGTGAATAAACAACCAAGGGCTGTTATTAAACCACCTAATACGGCCGATACTCTTGTCGATTTTTTCTTGCAGAATGATATCGTTATAGGCGATACCAGCAGAGATACTCCAGTTGCCATTGCTGCCAGCCATTCTGCAAAAAATATATTTTAATAGAATTCGCATTTATGGTTCCTGTTTATACAATACGTTGCTAAAAACACTGTATAAGGTGTGTGGTATGTAAGGTGCTTGAATGTGGTCTAATTACTTTTCTACCTTAAAAAAGCATTTATTGAGATAAATTAATACAATATACATTAATCAAACATTTTCCCATGTTTCAGGCAAGGTGGCGATGCCGTATTGACAGAGCGATGTTGGTTTGTCAGCGATCCACTCATCGATCCATTTTTATATTTGTTCAGAATTTTTAAACGGGTTGCTAACCAAGACCACCTACGTTAATCTATAAGTGGCAATAAAAAAATGTATATCTAGTGAGTACGCTTGGTGAGGCAGAATTTCGCATTCAAATTACAATAGTATATCTTTCAAAATATTGTAACATGTTACTTAGGATGATTTTGCGTTTGCTACTTGTTATTACTGGCCTTTTTCCGCATACATTTGCAGCAAAAATTTCATTCAGTTTTAGCTGCTCGTAACTACGCCTTGCCGATCAGACTCTATACGCAGCAAGACCTTATGCGGATGAATATTACATTTCACTGTCAATGTGGATTTTTCTTTTATGTTACCTCGTGTCTTTTGTACTTAGGATTGTTGTAGGAGATTCACTTTTTATCGATAGTCATACAATTCGAAATTGTATTTTCAATAAATTCATGTGGTAGCTCTTTTTCCATCCCTTGTAAACGCCTAGAAGCAGTTGATTAATTAACTGCTAAGCTGTCTCAAAGAGCGTGAGCTCAGTTTTGGTCCAATAAGTTTTGCACTTCATGGTCTTGGATGTTTTTGGTTCTATAGGCTGTTGGCTCACTCTCTGTCATTGATATATAAACCACATTTATATCGTTGGAACCAAAACCGACAATTGGAATATGATGGAAGAGCATTACCATAAGCATTACAATTTAAAAATTTAAAAGTGATGGATGGCCTTCGAGCATCTGATTCTTTTAAGCCAAACAACAAAATAAGGAACATCGGAAAAGCAATATTGAGCGTTCCATGCTTAGCGTTTGTATATACTGAACAAGTTAAAAATTATAAATGGAAAACTGTTATTTTATATAGAGAAATGTAATCATCGAATGTAACAGGTTAGGCTGTTTGATGGTTGGTATATTGCTACTTCGCATTATTATCAATAGATATTGGTGATCAAATTACGTGCAAATACCTAATAATTCTTATAGGGTTTGTTTATTAATATAAGTGTTATTACATTTAGCGATATTAGCGAACATTTTTTTTTGGATACTTACAAACTGCATTTTATAAAAGAACTATAGTTACGGAGTTTATGTTATTACAGAATATATTATAACAGCACAATTTTGAAAATACATTATAAATTTTAAGCATAATAAAGCGATACAAAGCAGCAGGTTATATAGACAGTGGCCCGGTTGTGAACGGAACTCATATTTGTATTTTTATTTAATATCGAAGTGCTCACTTACAGTTCTACTTCTGGAAAAATGAAAGTAATGTTTGTACAAAAACAGTAAAAGGAAGTTGGTTTAAATTCAAAATGTTTTAGTAAAATACTTCTGCTCTCATCATCTCTCAGTTATAATTATTATAATGAAAATTATTATAATCAATTTTTCCAAGCAAATAAAATAGTTTAGGTTGAATGAGAATGTCAACGCCCAAACAAAAACCTGTTTTGATAGGTTTATTATAGTTCAGTTTTTAGATAACTTCATTTCATTTCGGTAGTAGTCTCATTAAATTATTACTTAAATACAAATAGTTACAAACAGAAGAAGAAATGCATAAAAACTGTATCAAACCAATATAAGTGTATAATCACCTTTGAGAATATAAAAAATATACAATTGAGACTTTGACAATAGTTTTAAATATTTGGTGATCAGTGAGAAGTCAGTATCAGTATCAGTGGATATCAATTATGAAGAAAACTATTGGATGTAAACAACGTGCGATTGTTGCTTTTACTGATTTTCGTTCAGCTTTTCGAGTACAACGGTCCTTATTTTTGGCCACATTTTGCTACTGAACATACTCCCCTAAATTTATTAAATTTCTTTAGGCTACTCATGGGTCCATTGACATTGTGCAAGGTCTTAACGATTTGTCAAATTCATTTGACCGATTTGATGTTCGCTGATGATAGCGCTATATTTTCTAATACATATGTTGAAGCTTCAAGTATTCTTACACGAATTTTTGCACGATACAGCTTGCATCGCACAACCATATGTCTCAAAAATTAGCGAAGAAACAACTAAAGTATTACAACTGAAATTACGTTTAGAGCAAGTGCAGGAGTTCAACTACTTTCGATCAGTAATACAGGCGAAGAAAATGGCACCTACTGTTGAATCTTTTGATAGTAAGTATGGAAGAGAAGATATATTACAATTAAAACAAAAATGCGGCTCTTTCTAATTTTGACAATTGGAGACATGAACACTGTTACAGTCTAATGTCTATAAATACTACTTTATGGGATTATGTTACCTATTAGAAATTATGTTAATAGATTCAGATGTTATACAGTACACAATTGAGCAAACACAAATGCACAGAGTGAATGGTTTGGACATATCTGTGGAATAGACGTGAAGGTGGACGAACTACTCATAGAGATATTATAGAGAAATATGGAAATATGGAAAATAAGGAGACTAACTTGTTCTAGGCTAGAACGGCTGTAGCCGATCGTAAACAGTTAGTCCTGCGGCACCAATCAGTGTATTGATTTAGAAGTTGAAGTTCCTGAGCGTCTGCTATGTATTTATAATGGTTATAAGTGTTAATTACTATTTATTTACACCATTAGACTAATGGAAAACAAAATTTAAAATAAATATAGGGTTTAGTGTTTGCAGAATATTAATAAATGAAAAATTCATGTACCTGTTTGTCTAGTTGTTTCCGAACCAAATTTCTTGACAATTTCAAGTTGAAACCATCCTACTGACATCAGAAATCCATGAGAAAGTATGTGAACGAATACGGCGGCCCAAAGTACCACCCATCCCCAACCTCCCTCCGGATAGTAGTGCTGTTTGAGTGTCAGTATTTGTCTCAGATCTGCTACCAATCGGGCTGTTCTCGATATGGGTACTTCATCTGCGCCAGATCCCTGCAACTATTACCATCTATATACATAATTAACTATATTACTAATTCGGTATTTATGGTATATGATTATATATGTATAGTGAAAGAAACCAGATTTCTGTTATTTTGGTAAAAGTAAAATAAGTTGACATTGTATATAAGAAATGTTACAACGTTGAATATTGAATTTAACGTTTTGCATATTATCCAATTTTATAGATATTAAGATTTTATCGTGATTATTTTATACATATGACAGGCTTAGCTAACAACTTTAAGTCTTGTTATATTACGAGGGTAAGGTGAAAAGTTCTCTGTTTCACAATTTCAAGCGATTTACAAATCAAAAATGATTTTAATTTTCGACATAATTTCCATTGGCTTCAACCGACTTAACCGAAGGTTTCTATAATATTAGTTGTTTGGTCTGGGGGTTGAGAAAACTTTCATCTCCTATCAACTTCTTGCCAAGCTTATCTCAGATCCAAATTTCTTTAATATTAATCTTTTATCTTAATAATTATATATTTAATTAATTTTCTTAATCTTAAACTCAGACAAGATAATCCCGATAATTTTTGGTGTGCTTGAAGTTTTTGCTGGTCTCCGATGGATTGAAGGATTTCGAATACATTTTTAACAACTTTTTCAATTTGCCTATAGTTAATCCATTCAAAACGAAGTATTTTATGATCATACAAGTTTATCCATTTAAACCAAGTAAAACTCGTTTTTGCTGATTGGAATGTCATCGTTGTGTCAGGCCGATTTCATCTCACCCTGCTATATTTAAAGAACTATATTATGTGTACAAATTTAGTATCAATATATTTCCAAGGTTTAGTAATTTTTTTGAAGTATAATTTGTGATTAGTAACATTGAGTAAACAAAATGCTTCATTATGCATTTAACATATCCCATTATATTGAAACAAAATGATATTTATGCATTTATTTACTACTGCAAGTACTCACTTATAATTTCTAGTGATTAATGCTACATAATTTGGGAAATATTCCCCAATAATTCAAGTTAAGTTTCCTAAATTGCGGAGAAACATTTTCTGATCCCTAATTAATTTCTCTCAAAATTATTTTAAGTAACAGAACAAGTCTCAACCCTTTAAATAATATTTAATTTTTATCTTTTCATAGTATTGATGAAATATATGGATAGTGTGAGATGATATGAATTACAATGTTACACTTTAATCAATTTATTCAATCTCTTGCAAGCCTTTTGCTTGGCGAGTTGAACTTCACCAACTCGTTCGAAACCGAGAACATCAGCATTAAGGACATCACAATTTTTATGTTTGGGAACAAGCATTCTTAAGGTGAAACACTTTACCTCAGCAGCATTCACCATGCATGCTATCTTTATGAATTGTTGTCCATGTTGAACGAAATCCAGCATAGCATGACCAGTCGTCATCTAGTCTTTATGTGGTCACCGATTTATGAAGCAGTGAAAATGGCTTCACTATTGGCACCAGTGATTTAATTTGTAAATGTTGAAATTTTGCTAAAATCAAGCTGCTTGATAGCGTCTGTTCATAATCTTTCAAATTTTTTTACCAATTGTCAATATAATATATTATTGTTATTATTATTAAATACCGTTATTAATATGGTGATAAAATCGTTTAAAAATTAACAATAATATTTTATAGATATAGATCAAGAATACTGAAATATGGAGGGTCGTTCGATATGCATAATGTAACCTAAAAAAAGTTTTAAAAAAATTATGGAGGTATTTAGAGTTCTTCTAGAAGTGTTTGGCTCCAGAATATCGGTGCTATATTTATGGCCTCAAAAACCCCTCATTTTTCCTGCGTAATGTCAATACCCAATCAACATGAGATTATATAATGAGAGGAAGTTGATACCTTATATAGTATATAGCAAAAATAATTATAAGGTAATTTATCTAATACAGAAGAAAAACTCGTCTGGTGTAATAGCATTAATAACGACATTTGTCGTCAACTTACAGTCAATAAAATAATTGTTGACATTTACCGGATATTGTTGGACGTAGTTAATGTGTTAATTAGCAGAAATTCACTTACTGAACTCTTGTCATTCTTAAAGTCGCACTTGAAAATATTTTTGTTCAATTTTTAGCAAATGTTGCATCCATTCAGTAAATAGTTTTAAAAACTTAAAATATAATCATGAAACTTTGATATCGAGTTTATTAAATAATCTAGTGTGTTAAAGCGAAATTATTTATTGACTTATTTAACGAAATATTGATTTAATGAGATAATGATGAGATTTTATGATTTTAGTGATATTCCTTTTTGTTATATTTCTTACTTTTAAGTGTCGTTTTTACCAACTAGTTTATTTCGACTGCATCTACTGCTTAACATGGGCTCTGAACCATAATCCTCAGCATTAGGCCTACCGGCTGTCGAGTGACCAACTTAGAGATCATCCTATGAGGTAGGATGCCTCCGCCTACATCCGGTATTACCCAGCC
Source organism: Rhynchophorus ferrugineus (assembly GCF_030347505.1). NCBI lineage: Eukaryota > Metazoa > Arthropoda > Insecta > Coleoptera > Curculionidae > Rhynchophorus > Rhynchophorus ferrugineus. Next base: position 50,766,874 of record NW_027472581.1, on the reverse strand, counting down.
TCGTTACCAGTGTGACTGGGGTAACATTTCTTTTGGATTTTGCACTTTTGTCTTATGGACAATCACATATTTAAATAACCACAAAATAAATTTACAACAATACCTCAAGTCGGTTGGAAATATTATAATTTTATTTACTTAATTATTCAATTAAATGTTATAATCTAACTTACAATGATTTTATTCATAAAAGTTTTATTGAATCTAATAATAAAAAGGCATATAATTTTGAAAATAAATAAATATTTCATCCTGCATATTGTTTACTGATACAATAGTGAAAAGAAAAGTGGTCTGACATATAAGATAACAAGTCTTGTCCAATTAAAATAATCTCATTTTACCGATACTGATATTACAAGACCGCCACTCGAAAACTCCTGCCTAACTTTCCTGCTGTTTTTCTCTGAACTTTTCCCATCATTCTCGCATAAACCAAACTTAAGATACCAGTGTCAGTTTTGCTGCGGTGGATTTTTTGTTGCTTCGGATTATTTTTCGATATAAGTTTGAAAAATAATGTAAGAAAGCAATTTCTAAAATATAAACAGCCATGAATAAATTGGAAAATAATTCCATGTGTTAGTTTATTTGATATTATATTATTGATTATCTGTTGCTTTATCTTTGGAATATATTGAATAATTTTAGATCTTTTTCAGCAGAGTTCATAATTCTTTTTTGCTTAAATTGCTTAAAAGAAGAATTTTTTTTAAATTGTCATGAGCGGTTTAATAGTAGTTTTTTTTTGCGCAGTATTGTAATAGATGATCGATCGATTTGCGTTTTTATTTCATGAATATCATATTTTCCTTAAATTACAATATTAAAATACTAGGCTTACTATATATCAGATAATTTACTAATACATATTTTATATTAAGATTTCAACAACCATAACTTATTGCCGTAATTCTTAAGATTATTTTATTGTTGTTTTATGTGAGGTTTTTAGTAGGGGCTGGTTTACTTTGGCAGCCTGTGGGTTGTTGTTGTAGTAACGTCTGTTTAACCTGTTGTTTATACTGTTTTTGTACTGATGACAAACCATTGAAAGTTACATGATTGAGCAGTAGGGCCAAATAGCAAAATTCTTTTATCAAAATCAATATTCGTTAATGTAAACGTAATGTGTAATGTTAATGTAATATTCATTTAGCAACATGTAGTAATCCATTTTTCCTCGTTTACAAGAACTCAAACTTCCACAAAGTTTACATTTCTTCTGGACTTGTGCCTGTATGTATAAGATCCAACTGACACACAACCTCAAAGCCAATGACTATAGACAATATCGTTTGTCCTGTTTGACTCGGGATGATAACAGTTGAAAGAAAACTAAAATTTTGATCGAAACTCATCTTTGATTATAAGTCGTATTTTCATATAAATGGCAATTAACAAGCATAATTACTGTATATTAAACGATGTATACGTCCAAGCCGCTAGAGGTCCTGCGATAAAAATATCTGTTATTTAAAATTTGATTTTGTAGTTTTTAGGATGAAATTATTACCTAACAGGTCAATTGAAAAGTCCCCGGTCTACCATAGTAAAACAATTTTTTTGGCAAAATTAGTTTATTTTATTCAACATAATTCCCTTCAAGGGTGATACACTGATTATAGCAACCGTCCAACTTTTCGATGCCATTTTTGTAGTAGGATTTGTGCTTTACTTCAAAATAGGTCTCAGTTTCGGCGATCACCTCTTCATTCGACGAAGCAATTCGAAGCCCAATTCATGAATTTTTGCTATCGTTTTCACTGACTTGTGACACGATACATTGTCTTAGTGAAGCAGCACTTTCTTTTTTTTCAATTGCGGCCGTTTTTCGGCGATTTCGTTGTTCAAACGCTATGTAACAGTTGCAGTTGATGGTCCTTCCTTTTTCAAGGTAGTCAATGAAAATTATTCCATGCGTATCTCAAAATACAGACTGTCGACTGGACTTCGGAGTGAAATGATGGATGTTTCATCCATTGCCACATATCGACCTAAAAACTTGGGTTTATTACGCTCTATCATCTTCAAACACTGCTCCAAATCATCAACTCATCGTTGTTTTTGGTCAAAAGTGAGCTCGCGCGGCACCCACTTTGCACAGAGCTTTTTATTACTCAAATATTCATGAATGATATGATGTACACGTTCAGCTGATATCTATAGCCTGTCTGCTATTTCATTCAATTTCAATTTACTGTCATTCAAAATCATTTTGTGGATTTTTTCGTCGGTAACAATCTCTTTTGGGCGTCCATTGCGTTCATCGCATTCGGTATTAATTTCACCACGTCTAAACTTAGCATACCAAACCTTGATGATTGATTTTCTTGGGGCAGTATCCGGAAACTCGGCATCAATCCAAGTTTTTTCTTCAACTGTATTTTTTACCTTGAAAAATAATATTTTATCAACAAGCGCAATTCCATTTAATCCAATTTTTTCACAATAACAAAAGTTGCTTAACTCAACATGCTAACTAATAATTATGAAACTATATTAATACTACTAATTACTATTCTAGCGGCGCCATCTATGTGTCGGTCTGGGGACTTTTCAACTGACCTGTTTTTAGAAGGTGTATATTCTCTACATAAATTTTTATATGAGGTGTGCTTTTTTGGTATCAGCAATTTTTTATCATTAAATTTTTTATCACTTTTTTTAACAGTAAAAATTATTGATATAAATCTGAAGTAAAAAAAGTTCTTTCTGTTCTGTTCCAGAATGTGAAAGTTCCACAGTTCTGCAGAATGCATCGTTTTCAAAAAAGTTTAACTTTAAGTCAGAAATGGCTTATAAAGGCAAGCAATGATAAGCTTACGGGCCTTTCTCTTCAGTATTTATCTACGCATAGAAGTGTTTGCTCTCTGCACTTTAGACCAGAAGACTATAGATCCAAATATGGTAGACTACTGTTTCGAATTTGAGATGCTTCAACTTGAAATTATATTATGTGTCTGTATAGATTATATTGAAATAGAGGGATCCGTGCCTTCAACTTCATGCAGGCAGTTTTTCTCTAAAGGATCACCAGTACTCAACTGTGAAGAGAATGTGTGAGAAGGAGATTTGAATAAATTAGTATGTTAAATGGTAACTGGTAACTAATCTACAACATTTTTTATTATTATCTGTGCCTTCCATAACAATTCCTACACATATTATTTATTATTACAAAAAAAATAGAAAGGAATATCAGAACATATATATCAGGTCTCATTGCCAGAAAGTTATTAAAAATATTTAAAAATGAAAGTTGTAGGGCAAAAATGCGGTATCGTGAAAGCGATACCGATACAGAATTTATCAAAGCTCGCCAGTACGACAAATTGTCTTACGGTACCAGAAATTTAATTCAATTCATGTATTTTGGAACACCTCTCTAGACTTTTTATGTATTGCTAAAAGTATGTGCCAAAGCAAATCTAAAGAATATTCTTGATAAAATGTTATGCCAGCAAATGTCACTATTTTTCAAAACTATTACTTGCGTTCAACATCCGAAGGAAGGATATATAATAAGAAAAGTAATAATTAGGTGTTGCTTGCTCTGGCGGATGAAAAAAATAAATAGGATTGCAATGAGAATGTACAATTAAAAAATAAGTTGTCACTTGTTATATTAGATGTTATTTTTGATGTATTTAGAAAACATTTAAAACAAATGTTAACTAGTATAAAATATTGTATTTAAATTCAATTCTCAATTTCCCCCTGTAATATAAATACATTTGTTTCTTATATTTTCATTCCCCCCTGTAATAAATAAACATGCTTTGCTCACCCTCTGGTGACTTGGGCGAGCATAAATTAGTTACAAACTTATACAGAAGAGATACAGATTCTGAGCCGGTTTATTTTGTGGCTAAGATAATTAAGTTGTTGGTAGGATTTTTTGAAGTCACATTATGCCAATAAGTCTCAGTTGACCGATGCTATTAAAGTCCACAAAATCCAGGTCATCGCTCAAATTCAGCTAGATCTATATATATGCCCGATTCATTAAAAATTGGATAAGGCGTATTCGTACAGTACAGAGAAAGTCCTACAGGACAACTGAAGAATAACATCGTATTTAATATAGTATTGCTGTAGCACTGCGGTTAAGTACGAGGGAAAGAAAAGAGTAAGCGCTAATACGTTCAATATCATAATGGTTGTAGGTATATATTATAATATTTCTTAACTTTCGTTGCCTGCGCGGATACAGAAATTGTTAAACTTTACAAATACATCTTGCAAATAAGTGCTTTAGTACGAAACTTGATATGATTCAAATGGAAAAAATTAAAGATTCTATTTCGATTGTTGTATACAAACTAACGATTGTTAAAAAAAGATAGGTATATTTCTCATTTCTTCACTAAACAAACTTCCGGTAATATCTTTATATATTGTATATTAGATAGCATTATATTAATTGCAGATTTGAAAAATATACTAAATTGTGAAGAATGACTCAGTAAAAAAGGACTGAATTATCGATGAAATATAGTTTTTGAAATAAATATATATATATATATATATATATATATATACATATATATACATATATATATATACACATATATATATATATATATAAATAAATTTTGATCAAATAAATTTAAGTTGGTAGGTAAGTGCTTTACCAATCAAAACACTGCACTGTTAAGGTATATTTGGAAATAAATTATTATATATCACTAAATTCTATTTAAACTAAAAATACATGTTTTTATATAATAGGTAGTGACAAAAGATCACAGGAACCAATACATTTTCAAGTTATACGCTATAAATATATTGTTTACACTTCGAGGAAATGTACATTTAATTATATAAAATATTAAATAAAGCAGATACAAGGTTACAATAGCCGCAATTTATTTCCCTCCAAGATTACATGTCAACTGGAAAACCAACTTATTAGCCGACTGATCAAGAGAAAACCCCAGACCTGATAGGTTTCTTCATAGTAAGAAACATAACATCCCACCATATAAATTTTGAGCTAAGTTCAGATTATACGTCAGTGATTCTGGTGTCAGTTATTCAGAAGTGAAGGAAATGGGAGCTGAAAAACGTAAATTACGAAAAAAGTGGCAACAAAACGGAACACTTGAAAATAAAATTATTTTAAATAATATAACCCAAATACTGAAAAGGGAAATACTCGAAATTAAAAACAAAACCATAAATGACTATCTGAGAAATTTAATAGATGATAAAGAAACTGATTACTCACTCTGGAAAGCCACAAAATATTTAAAGTTCTAATGTCTACACAGTTCACCAAAAAGAAGAAGCATTTGCTGAATATCTAGAAAAAACTTTCAAACCAAACGAAACTAATATTGAACATAATTTGCCAGACATAGAAGCTGAAATTCGATGATTGAATTAGTCTCGCCGAAAGTGTTAACCAAAGTTACTAAAACTGACATTCAACCAAAGGAAATCACCAGGCCACGATTTAATAACAGAAGAATTACTGCAAAAACTACCAAGAAGGGAAATTATAAAACTCACCAACTTGATCAATACAGTATTTAGATTAAAACATGTCCCAGACATTTGGAAGATGGCGGAAATTATATTGACCCCAAAACCTGGGAAGTCACCAAACGAAATAAGAGCCTATAGACCTATATCACTGTAATATCTAAGGTTTTTGAAAAGCTCCTGTTGAAAAGAATAAAATCGATCATATAGAGAAAAAACCTAATACCAACACACCAGTTTGGGTTTATTAATAAACACTCAGCAATTGGCCAGGTCCACAGAATAACAGATGTTATTGAAAATACCTACGACAGTAAAAAGTATGCTCAGCTATATTTTTGATATAGCACAAGCATTCGATAAGGTTTGGCATGAAGGCCTTGTTCATAAACTACAGAAAATGCTATCAAAACAACACACCGAACTATTAAAATCATACATTACAACCAGAATGTTTAGATTCAAACAAGAAGAAGCTTACTCTACAATAAAAGAATCTAAAGCAGGTGTACCACAAGGAAGTGTACTGGGACCAATGCTTTATCTACTCTACACTTGTGATATACCACAAATAGAAAATATTAGAATGGCTATATTTACTGATGATTCTGCGATTATAGCTGTCAGAGACAATAGTGAAGAAGCCTCACGAAAATTACAACAGGCAAGTGACAATATAAATAATTGGACACAAGCTTGGAAAATAAGAATTAATGAAAGTAAATCTGTACATGTGCAGTTCACCTATAAACAGGCCGTACAAGCACCAATAACATTACATGACACTATCATTCCATATAACAACAACGCTAAATATCTTGGAATGAATCTCCATGTAAAACTTCGCTGGAAGGAACATATAAAGAAGAAAATAAAAGAACTGGAATTGAAATATAGGAGAATGTACTGGCTAATTGGAAGAAAATCACAGTTAACAGTACATAATAAATTGCTATTATATAAGCAAATACTAAAACCTATATGGACATACGGAGTTCAATTATGGAGATGTTCTGCAAAGAGTAGCATAAATCAAATACAAATTTTTCAGAACAAAGTCCTGAGAGATAATGTGGGTACACCCAAATAATATAGGACTGATTACTTACATCGAGACCTTCAGATACCCACAGTCAGACAAGAAATAAGAGAATTGCAAGGGGGCATGAGGAAAGACTCCATTCTCATACGAATATTGAAATATTGCAACTATTAGATATCACCAGAACGGACACAGACTCAAAAGAATCAAACCATCTGATCTTGTGTAGTGTTGTGTAGTGAGGTGCATAAATTAAAAAATTCAGCAGTGACATTATTTCACCAGAGACTGAGATAGGGTCGATGGGTCCTCCTAGTTATATACCTAGATTTAAGTTATTATAAAGACAAATTGTAGGTTAGACGGAAACCACTAGTAACAATATATTAATTAAATAATTTTTTTTTTTTATTACTCTTCGTGAGTCCACAATCGGCCCTATTGGCAATAAGTATTTCTTCTGTTTATATTATATATACATGGCATGTAGAAAATCACTTCATTAAGCAATCTTCTGTATAAAATATTATCTTAATTAATTAGACTTATTCTAATGCTTATTCTAAACTCTACATATGTCCAGTAATCAGATCAGGTGGTGTTAAACGTTTTAGTCTACGCACTTCACTATCACGTCGCATATTTAGCTGATTAGCGAGTACATTGGGATGCACTGACACTCTTTCGAAGTACTTCACACAAACACGTTATAGGTTCTAGAGGAATATCGCGTTGTATCACTTTATTTGAAATATAGTACGGAGCATCAACAATGGCACGCAACACCTTATTTTGGAACCGTTGAATGATGGATATATTAGATTTGCTAGCGGTACCCCATAGTTGAATTCCATATGTCCAAATGGGCTTGAGTATAGACTCATACAGCAATACCTTGTTATCTAATGATAACTTGGATTTGCGCCCAATGAGCCAATCCATTTGATATAATTTTAGTCCTAGTTGTTTCCGTTTAGAGAGTATGTGCTTCTTCCAGGTTAGGCGTCGATCTAAATGCATACCAAGATATTTAACATGCTCTGCTTGGGGGAGTTGACGATGATTGATATTTACTGGTGGACATGTTCTTCTACGCAGGGTAAACGTTATATGCGTGGATTTTGATTCATTGGCTTTAATGCGCCATGTCTTCAACCATAATTGTATTTGATCCAGGTGGGTTTGTAGGTTTATTGATGCTGTGACTGGATCTTCATGGGATGCTAAGATTGCTGTATCGTCTGCATATGTTGCCACGGTAGTTATTTTTGTGGTGGGCAGATCAGCCGTATACAGAAGATACAGTACTGGACCCAGTACACTACCTTGCGGAACTCCTGAATATATGGGATTTAATTCGGTATGTTCATCGCCTTGATTTACAATAAAATGTCTGTCAGTGAGATACTATTTTAATAGCTGATAGTCCGGATGAGGGAGAAGTTTCTTTAGTTTAACCTGCAAGCCCGTATGCCATACTTTGTCAAAAGCCTGAGATATGTCTAGGAAAGCAGCCGAACAATATCTTTTGGCATTTAGGTCAGCGTTTATTTGGTTTACAAGTCTATGCACTTGTTCTATAGTCCCATGCTTATTGCGAAAGCCAAACTGATGTTCTGGAATAATTTTTCTTTTTTCTATTATATAGTTTAGTTTTTTTATGTATAATTTCTCGAAAACTTTCGAGATTATTGGTAATAAACTTATAGGTCGGTAGGAGGTCACATCTTCTGGTATTTTTCCTGGTTTAAGTATCATTAATATTTTAGCTACTTTCCAGATACTAGGGAAATAATTAATTCGTAGCATAGCATTAAATATATATGTTAATAGTTTTATAGCCTTTTCTGATAGTTCTTTTAAAATTTTGCCAGTAATTAAGTCATAACCAGGAGCTTTTTTAATATTAATCTCTCTCCTTATTGTATGTTTAACTTTTTTGACCGTTAATTTCTCGTGCGGTAAATCCATTTGAAATGGCGAATCTAGAAAGCTAGTAATTTTATTTTCGTCATCTTTATGTAGCTGAGACTGGAAAGGTTTAAAAACATTTTTTAAGTGTTTTGAGAAAATGTCGGCCTTCTCTTTATTGCTTCTCGCCCAATTATTTTCGCTTTTTTTAATAGGTGAGTTATGCTGCTGGGATCTCCTAAGCTTTTTTGTTGCTTTCCACAACGAATAGTCTGTAGCCTCAGTTGATGTCAAGTTTTCTAGGTATTCTTGAATGCCTTGGTTTTGTTCAATTTGAATTAGATCTCTCAGCTCTTTTATGGCCCTATTAAATTTTCTTTTATTCTCTTCAGTCCTTTGCTGTTGCCAATTTCGTCGTAACTTTCTTTTTTCTGCTATCTTTTTCTGTATTGTACATGATATATGTGTATTTTTTCTTGGAAATGTTTCACTGTTGGGAGTCGCGGAATATGCTGCCTCCTGTATATTTTTTGTAAGATTTATTGCTGCTATTTCTATATCCATTTCAGTTTGTAACGGTAAGTTTAGAGAGATATTTTGGTCTAAGTTTTCTCTAAATGAGGGCCAGTTAGTTCTATTATTGCACAGAGAAGGGGGTTTATCTTTGATGGTAATTTTTGAAGAAATTGTTACTATTATTGGTGAATGATCAGAAGACAGGTCGAAACATGATTCTGCCTGACACTTTTTTGGATCAATATTTTTTGTAATACAGAAATCTATTGTATCTGGTTTTTTATTTCTGTCTGAAGGCCAATATGTTGGTTCACCAGTAGAGATATGTTGTAAGTTATCTTTCCTTATGGCTTTGAGCAGTTCTCTACCTTTTGAGGTTATTATTCTTGAACCCCACATTAAATGTTTTGCATTATAATCTCCTCCGGCTATAAATCTATTACCTAGCGTACTGAAGAATTCTTGAAATTGTTCTGCCTTGTTGTTATGTTTGGGTGGGCAATAAATCGCAGAAATTGTTAATGGTCCATGGGCTTCCTCTATGGTTATACTGGTGGCTTGCAGGTAGTCTTTGCGGAATTTTTCTTTTTCGAAATGCTTTATATCATCTCGAATTATTATGGCTGTACCTCCATGTGCTTTATCATCAGGGTGATTTGTATGATAAATCTTATATTTAGGAACTTTCAGATAATTCTTGTCCGTAAAGTGTGTTTCGGAAACCATCATAATGTCAATATTTTGTTCATTTACGAACATTTTTAGTTCCCTGGCGTGTTGTTGGAGCCCATTGGCATTCCAAACGGCGATTTTGTAGCTATTGGTTTCAGGCATTAGGCAAGTTTGCTTACGACGGTTGTTAGTAGACCAAGCATCGTACTCATTTGATCCATTAGTTTGGCCATCATATTTTCTAATTTTGAGATGTTGCTAGTTTCAGTAGGTTGAGATATTGTCTCTCGTTTTTGTGCTGAACCATTTTCAACTATTTGGGCATAAGTTATGTCTGGTTGACTTGTTCTGGTGGGTAGTGGTAGATTGGTAGTAGTGGATTGTTTTTGTTGATGCCTTTTTTCCCTTAAGGCAGGATAGAGTTTCTGCTGTAATTGCTTGTGAACTGCGCAACCCTTGTAGTTCGCTGGATGATTTCCGTTACAGTTAACACATTTCACTTTTTCATCGCGAACTTTACGAGTACAATCTCCTGTCTTATGTTCTCCTGCACATTTTACGCATCTATATGATTTGCGACAGTAAGTCTTTGTGTGCCCGTGCGCTTGACATCTTGTGCATTGTGGTATAATTCTTTTTATATGTGGTGGTTCGCATTTAATAATATTATTTTCCAATTTGGTGATTTCATACACCGCCTTATTATTTCCATTAGGTTTTATGTCTATATAAAACATAGGCAGAGGTTTTTTTGTCGTGTGATGTCGTATATTGTGAATATTTACGACCTCGTGGCCTTTTTCAGCTAGTGCTACCTTGATGGTGTTAAAGTCCGTCCCGTGATGTAATCCTTTTAATACGAATTTAAATGTTCTCTCGGATTTTGGCCTGAATGTGTGGTATTGGGTGTTTCTTTCATCTAATTCTTTTATAAGAACTTTAAAGTGATCCGCTTCGAACAATTGGATTTTAATTGTTTCATAGCTCACTGTTTTAATTGTGTAGTTCGTAGTAATGGTTTTTAATAAGTCATGGATATTTTTTATTATTCCTACCTTATAGACTGTTATTGGTGGTGGTTTGGGAACAACTTTTTTAGGGCTTGGTTGTATGTTCTCTTCAATTTCTTCCGACAGGTTGCTAAAACTGTTTTTTGTCTCTATCGGTTTCTGCAACCAACAGTCACTGATTCTTGTTTGTTTCCTCGCGATTTCTTCTTCTGGACTTCTCAATCGTTTTTTGTTAATGACTGTAGTCCATTCTGATGGTGGAGTTTGCGTTATTGCTGTTTGTTCTAATCTTATATTAAAGTGTGCAGGTGATTTGGTTGAATCGCTATGGTTTGCCATTTTTTAATATTTTAATATTTTATTTAATTTACTTCCAGATGATAAAAAAAATAAAATAAATACATTGTTTATTTCACGCACTTCATTTTTCACTTACGTTATTTTAGCACTAGTTTTTTACTATAAATACTATAAATGAATTTCAAAAGGACTGTTGTAAAATAAGATGAAATAATTTTAAACACTAATAAAAATGAGATGCAGTCCTTTTGTCTGGTCACGTAAACACGTATTCACTACACTTTAGGTCCACTGAGAGACGGATAGCCGCATCTGTTATGCGTTTTTAACACTCAATTAAATAACCGTAATAAAATACTGGGTTTTTTTAAAGAAAGGTATCTTTTTATAGCTTGGACCGTATTGAAAATACGTCTTCACCCTACGAAGGTTGGAACTGAACTATAATTAAATAATAAAAAAATTATAAAAATGTTGCAACTATAATATGCTAACAATGTTAATAAAACTTATTAAAGACAAAAATCGTTAATTTGGTTTAAATGCTGTAATCTTTGAAGCGTTGTATTAATCTTATTTCTTTTATTTTGCGTATTCTCTCTGTAATTTCTTTTATCAGCATAACGTTTCGATTACATCGTTGTAAATGTCGTCCTTTACTCTTTAAGTGGAAATTAATCGTCCATTTTGCTTGTAGCCTAACCTAAATGTGTTTCATTATCTAAATGTTAAAGGACAAAATCGTAAAATAAAATAATTTCGAAATATTTCTTACAAAATAGTTTTATACTTAACTGAAGTAATCAAGTCTTATATATTCCGTTATTTTTTTGATAACATTTATTAAATCTAAGAATTAAATTGGGTCAATTAAATTGGACTTTATTGTGAAAAATTGTTACAAATTAAGCGAATAAAGATGTTTAAATTATTGCTTAAAAAGAAAACGATACCGTGACCCTACAAAGCGATGCCGATTTTAACATTATTCTTTAATTTACACATTTCTGTATTGCAGATGCGATTTAAACAGAAGGGATAATCAATCTATACACCTTTTATAAAATATATCATAGTGTTTGTTTAACTGACGTTGACAGTAATGATTTCAATCGGAATAAAATATGGCTATATAGCAAATTGACATAGAGATTGTAACTGTAACTGTAACTGTGTGTAACCTTTTAGACTTAGATTATTATAATATACTATTTACTATCATAATATTCTCTATCATCATTATCGTCATCATCAATCCATAACCGGCGAAGTGTCTGCTTCTCAACTAATATACAGCTGTTGGTGCTCGTCTGAACTTTAAACATTTTTCACAAAATCTCACCAAACTTGGCTGTCGGCTGTAGCTCTTCTGTCTTCGGACAATGTTAGAATACTATTTTTCAGGTCCCTTTCGATGATTTTTTTTCAAGTATTTTTTGGAACTCTTCGCTGTATCGTATCCTTCCGAAAGGTCGATTTTGTTACACAAGTCTGCGAGATTTCATTCGACAAACATGTCCAAACCGTTGTAATCTACGTCTCTTAAATTGTGCAATGATTGTCGCATTTGAAACGAATGACTTCGCTGCTAATGCTATGGCGGTGAGAAACATGTAGAATTTGCTAAGGACATCGCTTTCGAAAGGCTTCAAGTTTATAGATGTTAGATTTTAACATTGTCCAAGTATCGGAGCCATACAGAAGGATTGGCAAAATAAGAGTTCGAAACCGGCGGATTTTTGGTCTTTATTGCAATATTTCCTCTCTTCCACGTCCACCATCTTAGAGAAGCAATAGTTTCTATAGCTTGTCCAATTAGGCTTATTACCTTGGCGGCCGATTCCAGTTTCTTCTCCTGTATTACTGATCCCAAATACTTAACCTCCTGCACTTGCTCTAACTGGATCCCGTTGATATTTACAATAGCAGGCGATTCGACAGTACTTTGGTTTTTTCTTTATTAAACCTCAAGCCACCACTGCAACCTGTGAACAATATCATGAGGAATTCTAGGATCCTCAACGTCTGTCTCGGCGAATATAACGCTATCATCAACGAACATGAAATATCATATGCTTAGTTGGTGTATATTGTAGTGCAAATATGTTGAAAAGCAGTGCAGGGATGACATCTCCTAGGAAAATGCTGACATTTTTCACTCGCACATAACTAACAGAATTGTCGGAAGACGTCTGAAGAAGTTTAATAACTTTTAGGCGCCATGTTCAGCAAAGCTGCTAAAATTAAGGGCTATTTTATACAATCGAGAGCACAGTGAAAATCAGTCAATAGAAACGAAAATCGTACGCCTTCCACATCTAATACGTTCCTCTAATCGCTGGCGTAATGCGAAAATCTTATCTAGATAATCTCATTTGTGTCTGATTTCGCCTGCTCTTCTCGGCTTGTCTAGATAAGATAATCTTCATAAACACCTTCCCAACAATTAATAGGAGACTTATACCTCCATATTTCTTATACTGTTTACTGTAGCTTTTTTTCGGGATAGGTATAATTATCGTTTTCTTCAATACTGACGATACTACTTCCGATCTTTATATCCAATTGAAATACATCAATGCAATATTTGCTTGGAGGCTAAATAAACTTCGATGGTGAATCAGTTATACGAGCAATACAAACATTTCCCAACTTTTGAGATATGACCTACTACCAAGTTGTTACAGTTTTGGGTTAGATCTTTGTTCGGTAATGCTTATAAGGCTTATTATTTGGATAATATTGACTAATATTAACATATTATTTAGTTTCTATATTAACAATTTAATTGTGAATTACCTGTTATAATAAATGGTTCAGGTATATTAATTTTCTGGCTTTTAGTAGTAAATAATAGCGTTGTTGATGATCAATACAAAAATACTTAATCATTAAAGTAGCTGGTAAAAGTAAAAACATCTAAAGTAAGCCAGTTTCTCTATTTATTTATAATCTATAAGTTCACCCTTTAACGATAGGTTATACCATATATTGTGAAAATGTGAACTATCAATGTTAACCTAATCTATATAACATAATAAATTAATTAAATTAGATAGGCCTAATATTTATCCACATAAAATAACAGTTTCCCATTTAGTATTATTGAGTTATTTAGTGTGAATAGATCAATCATGGAATGTTCAAAATTGCATTTTCGATATTCTTTAATTTTTTGTGTATTATATTTATACATATATTTTATACAATTATCGATTTTGGTTTCAACGATTTAATTGGTGATTTGGATGTCAATAACAAAGAATGGCCTGGGAGATCAAACATTTCGAAGAGAATACTTACTAGTGCTATTATGCTTATTTCCAACAAGGCTTATTGGTGATCATATTAAACTTAAATAATTTTCAAACAGCGTCGCAGCTGATCTATCAGACCTTAGATACGCTTCTAGACCTTACATACGACGGGAAGATCCCGAAAGAGAGAAAGTGGATACTAAACGAATTTAATGCTATTTCAAAGTGAAATATTATCAGAATATGTTCAAACGCTAATAGTAATAGTATAATAAACACTATAGTCTAACGATTTGAACGTATGGTGCATTTGCATATTGTATTATATGCAAATGCATTTTGGTAATGCAAATGGTATTTTATTTTGAAATATTTTATATTTTTTCTTTTTTTATTTTAAATTTTATGCGATATAAAGCATATTTGAAATATAGTCTGATACAATAAGATAAGGAATGGGGAACAGATATTACTTATTAACAATTCTGGAAACGTCAGATATAAGAAACATATCTAATATTGAAAGAAAAGAAGGCATTTTAATGTAATTGAACTGACTACCAACTAATATAACGAGTCATTTTTACGGCATCCGTAATTAGATGTATCATTAAAGCAATCATAACGCAGAATGAACAACCGTGATTAAGAGATTAATCAGCGCGTACTTTGATCGGTGAAAATTCATTAAGTCGAACGAACATTGTATCGTCTTTTAGTCGCAAAGAGTCAGATCATCATCGTATAATATAATGACACGGCAGTTGGTAATTTTAACGTCAAATTTGACGTTTAGCACCTCACATAATCGGATTGTGTTGGAGAAAATGGGCGCTTATTTATTGGTAATATACGGGGGAATCTTTTTGCCGCTCTCTGGTTAAATTATTAAAAGGAAAATTAAGTAATTTTTAAAATGATGTCGGTGCATTATTATCTTAAGATATATTTTAAACTAGTGGTAGTGCTAAATGAATGAGTGTTATTATGTGGTTAATTAGATCGAGTTTTAGGTAAAATTAATTTTTAGGAATTTAAAAATATTTCCTGAACTTAAAAGTAATCTTCAATTTATAGCACATTAATGCAAAGATATAGTAATTCAAAAAATTGTTATATAGTATACATAATAGATAAATCGATCCGTAAAGATTTAAACGTTAGTAATGTTTTAGCCATATATAATAAATAAGAGTAAATTAAAATAGTCGGTATACCCTAAGCATTTTGGGGCCAATCCTATCTATTGTGTATTAATAACCTGTCAGTAATGACAAATGGTAGAATCGCTACACTTTTAGATGACAATGCAATGAGGATAATAAATAATTCAATTGAAGAATAAATTAAAAATTAGAGCAAGTAGCAGATAACATATCTAACTCGATTCATAAGTATATATCATTTTAATTAATATTAAATTTTTAATTATCATTTTAATCATCATTTGTTATTTTAATTTATCAATTATCATTTTAATTGAAGCCAAATCTGCCAATATTAACGTTATTAATAAAGTTATTCAAACTAAAAGAAAGGTTCAGTCCAGAAATGCCTTAGTTGGTAATAGGAGACCCTAAAATATAACAAAAAAAACTAAAAGAAATTAAAAGAATTAATATAACATTTGATAATATAAATCAAATTTTGATTATATACACCAAGAAGAAACCGGAGTAATTTTAAATGGTTTTTGTCTAGTAACCTGGCCATGAAAAAATGCTCCAACCAGGTCTAATTAGAATACTACCTTATATTTTAACAATTAACATTAAAGAATTATTATTTAACTACAATTTTAAACAAAATATTCCCTTGAAAATAGTATTGTTTGGTATTATACTTATATTTGTCTCCATGTAATCTGAAACGGAAGAATCATCCTAGTCATGCTAATAATCAAGCTGGACAAGATCGGATGCTTTCTGATTATCTTGATGGCCTCGGTTTCAGTGTTAAGCAAATAGCATGTCCACATACATTCTATTTGGTGAAAAAGACAATTAAAACAAAAAAACAAATAAACAAGTACACATTGTGTCAAATGCGAAACAAAGAGCGGCGCTGTTGATTGTTTATCAGATCATCTGGAGGCTGACGGAAGAATTATTAGAGAGATTAATGACAGATATCTCGCAGGAGGATCGGTAGAAGGCTGAGCTATTGGCAGAGTATTTTCAATCTCATATGACCAATAATGTTGATCAAATTTCCATGACAACGAAAACCAAAACGTCACCTTTGCGATATCCAATGTAGGTAACGTTTTTCTACTTGTTTCTCGGAGGTAATACCTTGCCATTCCAAAAACGATCGAAACGAGACGAACAGCTTTGGAACACTCGTCAATCCATCAAACGGCGAGGTTAGCGGGTGAAATAAAGCTTACTTTTTATGACAAGAACCTCATGGGGGCATTGTTTTGGGTTTTGACTAGGGCCAACGTGTGACATCATGGTCTAATATCTAGACATTAAAATTAAGCATCTCCAGTGACTTGTAAACTTGAAACACTCTAAACCTGAAGATAGTTGATGTTCTAAGAGATTAATAAAAAAAAACTTTCTATCTGCTGAAAAGGTGCGAAAACGAGTAAATGGCATAATAAATATATGTAGAAATAAAAGAATAAAATAATGGAAAATATTTTATTAATATATATTGAACCATTGGTGTCTTATTTATTAAGATTGTATGTTAGATCTCCGATATTTTTGGAGGAGGAATAGAAAGTTTATGTACTTTATTTTGAGAAGGCATAATATCATCATTTGATAATATCATATTTTAGGTAGTAGTGATTCTCCTGGATTATATCTATATTATAAGAGCAATAGGTTTTTTTTCGACGCCTAATGTTGGGTTCCTATTCATGGGTTTCCAATTGTTAGTATCAGCCAGATTAGTTGTTTGCTTAAGGCCATAACGTTTCTAAAATACGGCTATAGTTGTTTTACTATGCAAATTGTGTTATAAACATGCCATTTGGCGCGACGAATATTTGCTGTTATTTCGAGAAATATTACTAGACTCTTTCTTTGATCAATTTAAAAGAAGCCTGACGGTAATGAATTTGGCATTTTTAGTAATCTTGGTACATTTTGAGCAAAGTCAATTAATGTATGCATTATGGAGGAGATATTAATTAGATTAGATTAGATTATAATTAGATAGTTCTCAAACCAAGACCTAATCTTTATGGCTATGTATATGCCATTATATTTCTAAATGCAGTCTTTATATTATATTTCAATGTTGGCTAAATCATAATGGAACCTTCTCTATGCTTCACTGCAACAACCAGTTGAACCGAAAGTTTATTTTGGGGATATTCATATATAAATCCGGCTGTTGTAAACAATATTTCATCGACTATAACCAATTCGTCCAATCATTGGTTGTTTCGTTATAAACGGTTTTGCAATAGTAGCCTTTCCATGAACAATTTCAGCTTTGTAGATCTTGCACTATTCTGTTTTAACTAGAATTACGTAGTAAGTGAGGATTGTGTCCTGCTGTCACCTTTACCGTGAAAGCTTTATGTTGTCTGGCCACAATCCTTTTTAAAATTGATCAATCTCTGATCGTCTGTCGATTCTTCTTCGCCTATGTTATTTTGCCATATTTTGTGTCTGCTGTCATTACTGTGGATACTATTATATTTATTTATTTATTTATTTATTGATTACATTGTTACTAGTCATTGCTGACTAACCTACTTTGCTCTTACAATAACTGAAACCTAGGCATATATCTAGGAGGCCCCATCGACCCTCCTTTAATCTCTACTGTAATAATGTTCGTGTATGCTATTAATACTGCCCTTTCTCTATTAAATGCACCTCAATATACTACATTACACTACACAAGATCAAATGGTTTGATATTATTTCAATATTGATATGACACGAGAGTCTGTCCTCATGTTCCCTTGCAATTTTCTTGATTTCTTGAGTAACAGTCAGTACCTGAAAGTTTCGGGGTAAGTAATCAATCCTGTAGTAACTGGATACCCCTACAATACTACTCAGTACTTCTGGAAAACTTGTGTTGCATTTATGTTAGTTGTCCATATAGGTTTCATACTTGCTTGAATAAGAGCAAGTTAGTATGTACTGATACTTATGATTTTCTTCTGTAGCGATCTTGAGCATGTCGAGTTGTACATCATGGATTAAGGGTCTACAAAATACCAGATCCAGTTATATCCTTTTCTTTTTTACATGTTCCTTCCTGCGAACGTTTGCATCAAATTTCATTCCGTGGAATTATAGTATTATTTATTGTTATTGATACTTGTACAGCCTGATATTACGTAAACTGTACATACAGAGATTTACTTTCGTTAATTTTCATTATGTTATAATTTTCATGTGGCTTCATTGCTATTGTCTCCGATAGTAATAATGGCAGTGTCAACAGCAAATTTAGCAATCGTGATATTTTCCATTTGTGGTTATTATATGTGGTATGTACATCTGTTTTAGGTTCTTTTATAGTAGAGTAGGCTTTCTTTTGCTTGATTCTAAACATTCTGGCTGTAATGTAAGATTTCAATAGCTCAGTGTGATGTTTCGGTAATATTTTCTGTAGCTTACGGACAAGGCCATCATGCCTTATGGAAAGATTGTGCTACATCTAAGAATATAGCTGAACATACCTTTTTAGCTTCATAGACTTTTTTAATTATATCTGTTATTTTATGGACCTGGTCTATTGTCGAATGTTTTTTTTTAATAAATCCAAACTGATGTGTAACCGTGAATACTGCCGCTTCAACAATTTGCCCGCTTTCGAAATTTGTAAGGTCTACTATACGTCATGATAATCATATCATTTTATCTATCCCAATTTCGGTTTTATTAAAGTACCTTTTCAAATTCTATAAAATACTCTAGCTAGGATTATTAATATATTGTATTAAAATCAAGTGCAATCATCAATCAACGTTATTGTCAAATCAGATTCGTCATCATTGAACGCAAAAAATCGTGTCCGAACTCTCTAATTAAAATGCTATTAAGATGGAGAAAAAACGACACCCATAAACGGAATGGTGCAGCATTTACACATGCCGCAGTAGATGGAACAGGTACTATTACGAAAAGATTTACGGTTAGCAGGAGTGCGGAACGAAAAAACCCAATCAATTATCTTGTCAGAACAATGACAGTGTCGACCGCTCGCGCCATCATATCGCAAGCAAGCATACGAGATAGAATGGCTAAATATATGTATATGTGTATACATTAAACCGGTTTACTATACTATAAAGCTTAAACGACGTTAATAAGAGTGATCATAGCTTCAGTAGGTTTAAGTAGGTGAAGTTAGATTTTTGATCGAGAGATAGACAATTATTACAAAGTTTCAATTCTAGAAATGTTAAATCTATTAAATGTGCATGATGGTCTTGATATAAATAAGGTTAACAATAAAAAAGAAAGTTATATAAACAACACGGTTCTTAGTTGTTATTATTAATATCATTATATTAACAATCTTAATATATTAGTACTAATTAACTACATTCTCCTACTTTTATAAATTGCATTATATTTTATTCAGTCAGTCCATTTTCGTACATCTTCAAGAATGAACAAAAATGGGTTGTTCAATCATATCATGGTTTAAGTTGATTATCAGAATTTTTTCTAAAGTCATTTTGTGTTACCCTTACTCGTCAGATGTGTCATGTCAATGTTAACTCCAAACGTGTTCGATCCAAAATTGTAATCGATAATAATTTGACATTATAAATTCATGTTGATGAATATACACACTATCCATTCAACAATAGAATCCACAAAAACTTCGTTCAAACTTCGTCAAGTAACGGGTCCTGTGCTATTTGGTAAAAAAGCAGACTCTAATAGAAATCAAATAAGGAAACATGCTGGCCATTACACATAATTACCACTATGTCCCTCACAGTACAAAATATTCTTTTTGTCATTTTCTTCATGACAGTAGTAACATAATAAATGGCTATCTTAATTAAAAATCAACTGTATATATAATTAACCAATAATAATTTGAATTAATGGTGCACAACGCAATAAATACATCTTCGAGTGTGACATTGAATATAATTAAGATAATTTGGTGCGTCTTTTAATAATTTTGATCATTTGATGAGATTTAGATCCACAAGCATAATCATGAAACGAAAATAAGAAGCTAAAAAATGCTGTGAAATTGAGTAAAAAGATTCAATCTACAGAAGAAGATTTATGGTATAGAGCATTTTAGAGCTAATAGGTAGGATTTCAAGATTTATTATTATATTGTGTATTATTCAATGCACAAACGACTCCTTTTTTTATAGTAATTTGTGACAGAAAAAATTATTCCGATACATCTTATTGCACATTCTTATTACATAATGACTTCAGACTTTTTTCATGACTTTTAATGCATAAAGGACAATTATAATAACACTGAAGAAATTATCTAGTTTGTCAAAAAGTGAAAAAGTCGTTGATGAGCTGAAGTTGTAGGAGAAAACAACATAAGAAAAAGCCCGACAAGATGATTTTGCAACAAGGCCACATTTGGCCATATGCTTCGACTCCAATGAGGGCATAGAAAAGGCTAAAATTAAATTCTACGGTACCTGCAGATTAATGAACTTATTAAAATTGAAGTTTTAAAAATGCAATCTTTTTATGGTTCATCAATAATGATAGCTGTACGTATCGAAACTAAGGTAAATAAGACGTAAGGCTATATAGATATATATTCAATAAAAATACTTTAAAATTGACACTGTTTTACTTTAATATATTAATTATGATAATTTATTACAGCTAAAATATATAATAGGTCTTACAAGTGAAAGTATTTATGAAATATAAATTAATACATAAATAAATAGCAGTCAAACCACTAGGTTATATTTTATTTAATGCTAAGGCTGGACTTAATTACGGAAAATACTTTAATTATCATCTTTAGAAGTTACGTAATGTAAAATATAATATACATCTCTCGAAATGTGTTTCTTCATATTTCACATGATCGTATGTTTTCATTATATTGCTAGATCTTTCTCGACGGCTTCAGATTAACAGTTTCAACTTTTGAAAAACCTCTCACGATAATTTGTCTTATTTAATTCAGCCATAACATAAGCGTCTGAACTTTACACCGTTTTGAGTTGAAGAAATAAATCAAATCAAGGTACTAGAAACAAGGATTATTTGGTTCAAAATGAAACATTTTTGACTCAATTTATGTTCCTAATGAAAAATTGTTAATATTTTCCAATATTAGGATATACATGTAGCAGATAATCAATAATATTTTTTTCCAAGGTAGTGGTATATAGTTACAGAAAGACAGAAAAAAGCAACTAATTCAGTTGTAATGACATTACTGAATGTTATTAGAAAGAAGTGTTATAGAAACTAAATTCAAAGTAATAATCTTAAGTTTATCGAGACAAGCAGACCCCATTGTTTCGTCATACATTGCTGAAATAAACTATATGCCGGTTCTGGGTACGGTTTAAGCAGTTCATCTATTTAGTTTTCTATGCGAATCTGTAATAACCCTCGCGAGATGCACTTCAATTTAGGTCCGCCGAGACAGACAGACTGTCGTCCGTATTTGTAAAATTTGTTTTAATGCAATGGGAGATGTTTTTATTTTCCCTATCGTGTATATTTGATTAATTCAATCAAATCTAGTCGTGTAGAAAGGTTTAAAGCCTACATATCGCCAAATTTACTCAACTAGTTAAACTATGAGGGAATTAATATGAAACTGTATAGTATATGGCATATATATGTATAGATGTATAGATATGTATATACTATGAATGGCAATAAAATGAAAATGAAATAAAAGTTTTATTAATTAACTTATGCTACGATTTTTATTCAATATCAAATTCATCATTCTTAAACATGAACCATAAATTTTCTCACAGGACAGTTTTTCCTTCCAAAGAGTAACTCTATAGTCCTTGTAAATCCACGTGATTATTTTTTAATACTTTTGTAAATAATCTATGATGATTATGACAATTTCATGATCTATGATATTGAATATTATTAGCTTTTGCGGGTAAGTTTAACTTACTTCTCCTTTTCAATCATCATCATCATCAGTTACTAGTCGGCGCTTGTGGGTTGTTCTTTTCTGATTTTGGACAATATTAGTCTTTTTATGATCTGATTATGATCTTGGTCCATGTGTTCTTCGGAGCTGTATTTGCCATCGAAAATGTCGATTTGGCCACAGAAACCTGTAATGAATTCATTCACTTTTCATTCGACAACGTCTCCAAATAGTTGCAACTAGCGTTTCTGATTTTTATCTCTTAGTGACTTCATTCCCAATACAATCTTGGAGAGAAATAGGTATAATTTGTTTTAGGTATCGCATTTGGAAGATTTCAAGATTATAAATATCAGACTGTAACAGACTCTTGAACAGGCTCAGAAAGAGGCGGATTTTAGTATTTGTTGTAATATTTCCTCTCTGTCATACGCGCATCTTATAGAATCAAAAGCTCCTGTTGCTTGGACGATTTGATTTATTATTTCGACTGTAATGATACTTTGTTCTCATGTATCACAGTCACTGATCACAGTTACTTAAACTCCTGCACTAGCCCTAACTGGATCCCGTCGGTATTTACAATAGTAAGCGATTCATCAGTTGTCAATACTTTGGTCTTTTCTTCATTCATTTAGCTCTATTGTGCGAATCCTATCATGAAGCATGCTGGAAACTTCAACGTCTGTATCAAAGTTTTCATTTCGCCAAAAATTCAAAGATCAAATCATCAAATTTTAAACGCTAAGCCAAGATTTTAAAGATTTTTCTCATAATTTCATCCACTACTATGTTGAAAAGTAGTAGAGAGGTGACATCATCATTCCTCTATCCAAATGATTTCTACCCATTTTGGTTTGTCTCCCTGCGAGCTCTTTGAATTCTCCGTTGTATGATCTCCATTCACACGTTCCCGAGAATTGAGAGCAGACTTATATCTAGATGGTTCTGACATTGTTTACTGACGGTCCTATTTCCGATTACAATATTCCGATATTCAGATTTGTGTGAACAGAACATGAGGTCGTTGCAACAACGTTTCCCCATCGGCCTTGATCATTTCTGTCGTGACTTTCTCGAGTCCAGCGGTCTTATCATACTAAAGTTTTGTTGCCGTTCGCATTTCTCTATATTTCTCAATCGTCTATTATTGGTCCGTAATTGGTCATGATTATATAGTTGAAACGCTCTTCAGCGTTCGAGGTGCTCATTGTGTGACTTTATGGAGGTTCCATCTGCTTTTTGAATATTGTTGTTGGTAGATTTACTCCAGCCGCTCAATCTTCTAAGTCCTATCTCCAATATTTACATTTCGGTGTTTTATATAGTAATTATGATTTTAAGAATAAGGTACTTTCCTGATTGCTGGAATATTCAGTGATGGTGAGAATTAAAGGAACTGACTAATGAAAATTCGCATAAAGCCCTTAAAAGATTCGCTGTAATATTAACTGAGGATCGAAACAACCACAATAGATGTGCTCAAAAACCAGAAGCACCTTGAAACGTTGTTGGTATTGAACATACCATAAAATTAATAATACAACAACGGCCAACTTCATGATAGATCTCGATAAAACCTATTAAGACTGTATTGAAGCGAGACCTCAGTTAGTAACTGCATCAAGGTTGTTTGTCTTTTTGTTAATGTTCATTAGAAATAGTTCAAAAAGACCAGCGGATATTTGAAAATATATATATTTTATAGTCTCAAATTTACCAATTAGAACTTATCTGAACTTGATTTAATGTTTTAAATGGACTCCGAATTACAGTTCTCAGCATTAAGCCAACTGAATAATGAGTGACCAACTCATTGCAGATTATTCTGGAAGATATCCGATGTTAATTAGCCTGGTTACTAGGGTCAGTGGATTAATTTTACTTGTCTGATTCTGCGTTATTTTTTTATGGACAATTACAAACAATCACAAACAAAAATCTACAGTCAGCAGTAGCCTGTTGCCTTAACTACTACGCCAACCAAGCCGACAAGTTTTATTTCAAATTATATATTCGTATTGAGTACTAAAATCATTATGAGTTCGTCATTCACCGTAATCTTTAAATAACCTACTTATAAAAGTGTTAAAATCAGAATATGATAAAATGTAAAAATTATTTATTCAAATTTGAGAATTATGACGTTAACACACATCAGATTCCTTCGCAAGATAAAAAAATCCCCGCCATTTTAGGGCATCAGGCGAAGGCAATGATTGAAAATAATTATTCCCTTTATTTTCCATCAAATCCATCCAATGCTCAATGAAGTGCGCCCTTGCCTTCATTCCATATCTGTTACGTATATCTGTATCTAAGCCTTAACGACAGTAAATGTTAACAGATGATATCTGACATTTCCATTGGGAAGCTTGAAACTACCGTTGGGAACTATCGACTGAAAACGACCATCGACTGTTTACTAATTGACTACTTTTTACTATCGACTGTTTCAGTTGCTATTTTTGGTGCGGCTGATTTTACCACTTTTCACCAGTGACTGTTTTCAGTCGCTATTTCGGTCCGATTGATTTTGTTACTATTTACTATCGACTGTTTCAGTCGTGTACTTTTAGTTAGTATTTTAAGTTCGACTAGTTTCATTCGACTAATTTTTAACGTTCTGGTTCTGTCATCCTAGCCACGACCTTGACAAAAATGTACCCAAGCATAAATTGGGTAACATAGATCTATATGTAATATATATATATATATATATATATATATATATATATATATATATATATATATATATATATATATATATAGTTTTATGATTTTGGTAGTTTGTATATTTTTGGTAGTTTGCTTGTAAATAACAATATATTGTATATTAATATATATATATATATACATATATATATATACATATATATATATATATATATATATATATATATATATATATATATATATATATATATATATTGTAAAAATATAATATCATTGTTTTTTTTTAAGTGTTGTAATTGTAACTGCACTATGACTGCCATTTTTATAGTGCAACTAGTGACCCGCCCCGGCTTCGCACGGGTGCAATGCTGATACTAAATTAAATACACTGCGGAAAAAATATGAACGTTGTATATAAAAACATAGCGGCCCGCTCCGACTTTGCACGGGCATAAAATATATATGCCTATGTCACTCAATGAAAACATGATTAAAATCGATCCAGTATTTTTGGTTAATTCATTACTGCCCTTAGCCTGCACGCATTAAATTTGGAGTAAAACAATTCCTCTTCCCCTATACTTACTATGAAGATTTCCTGCTATCTTTGGAATATCTAAATTCATACAATTTTTATTACATTACACATTTTTAAACGCAAATTTTAAATTTGTAATATCTCCGAAAATATTTGTTTTCATTTGCATGCTGTAAGGAACCATATTGATCTATATTAATTGCACACTGTATTTAAGGTACTTAATTCCATAAGGTTAATGCCGTATTGCTTAAAATAGCTTCGTAAATAAGCCATTTTCTCACGTAAAAAGTAAACAATAAAAATGGTTAATGTGGGTTATCCCTAAAAGATAAATATATACAATCGCGGACTTTTTTGTAGACCTTTTTATGGTGTACAATACTGTAGTACATTAATTTGATCTAACTCGTAGAGTTAGGCAGCGTTTTTGCTAATTACTAAATAAGCCTAAAAAAATAGGTTAATTTACGACATCACGTTAGAAACCTCTAAAATTAGCAATGTTGCCTTAGTATATTATGCATGTATTATACATATAAACCTTCCTCTTGAATCACTCTATCTATTTAAAAAAACCGCATCAAAATCCGTTGCGTAGTTTTAAAGATTTAAGCGCACATAGGGATATAGGGACAGAAAAGGCGACTTAGTTTTATACTATGTAGTGATGTAGTTAAGACACTTATAATATAAATATAATAATTTAGTTACCTCATTATCCCAAGATATTTACTTACCCCATAATAGCTGCCCAGTCCTGAATCATGATGAGATAGTTGAGGTAGGCTTCGGGAACGTGTAAGTCCGCTTCGGCGAGGTCTACAGTCACTTGACAGCTCATCATCCGCAACTGCCATCTATTCGCAATATTACAAGTTTTATATTAAATATAATTCAATAAGCGACGACAATCAGTACTCGCACCTAGTTCTGCATCCACAAATCTCCGTAACTGAATAGTTCTGCGTTAGTGTTGAGGTACCAGTCCGCTTGTTCTCGTATCGGTAGAGACATTCTTTATAGACATCCGTTAATTTTAATGATAATAATCTGAAAGAAATGAATTATTATAAGTTGAGAAAGGTTATAATAAGTTGCGACTATATATGCATGTAAAGAAATAAATTACATTTCATTAGTTTTAAAATGTTACCGCGCTTCATCGGATACACACTTCAAGAACAACGTTGAGCAAATTACATTATACATAACTACGAACAATAAAAAGAATGAATTCTCGTATTCTAGTCTAGAAATTTGAAAGAATTGACTTTTTCACATGTCTAGATTAAACTACCGCCTAAAATACTTTATTAATTCGAGTTTTTTAAGATAGTGAATGTGCGTATGAAACGGATTATCTAATAATTTTTTTCAAATTAATTACACCTTACATTAGATGTGCTTAGTACAATCTTAATTTATAAATTAATTTATTACTACTGTTTTGTTGCACTTGCATTAATACACAAGCAAGGAGAGTATGGGATTAAGCATCAGTATATATTTCCCATATTAAAATAAAACTAGTTAAACTAAAGTTAAGAATACACTTATACAACAACTAAACAAGATCGTCTAGTTTGGTTTGCTCCAAACTTCTGATTTTCTATGTGTTGTCCAGTAGCTGTATTGCTTCCATGTTGTTGTGATTTGTCAATATTATTTTATATTTTAAGACGAAATCTTGGATCAATTCGTATAATCATTTGATTTCTAGGTCATCGTGCAGTTTTTTGTTGGTTACGTAAGGATAAGCAATGGTAAACTAATAAATGACATTTTTAATGTCGGTTATTATTAATTAATAAAATAAAGTATTTATTAGTGTAATAATTGCATGTGTAGTTCGGTAAACGATTTTCTAACTGAAAAAATAAATATTTGATATAGCAATAAGAATTATCGAATGGAATTTAAAAACATAAAAGTGTTGCATTATTGCAATCAAACTATCAAATAATCTATAGTCTATTCAAAGTTTTTTAGTAATGCGTCATGGATATTTGTGACGTCGAAATATTGCAATGTTGCCGCATGAACTCTGAGTTTTAGTTCAGTTTGGCTTTGATATACAGAAAAATTCTAATCTAAATAAAATAATTGAACAGAAATGTTATCAAATGGAATTTATTTTAACATTATAGTAGATCTAATACATATATTATCGAATGTTCAATAGGTTCAGGTTTTCCTTATTTTGTGTAGGGGTTGGGGTGATAGAGATTCGGGTGGTGCATGTAGTATAATACAGAATTAGAGGAAATAAAGTACACGTGGTCATTGTAAGAGGTACTATTGAAACGACGTTGATGTAGTATACAACCAGAAAAATACAAATACTAAACTACCCTACGTTGTAATTCAATATAAAGTTGTCTCCTGTCTCTCTCTCTCTCTCATTTCATCTTCTTCGTTCTTAATCTAACAGGATGTACTTTCTCCGTTTCCTAACCCAGTAGTAACCCTAGTAACTGATATTTGGCTAAATGTCAAATACCAATTACCTGGCAATAATCGGATTATTTATAATCTTCCATACATGATGCAATACAATGGAAAGATATCCAATCATCAAATACATCCAAAACATTTTATAATTATAATTTATGTTTGTTTGCTTATTGCGATCAGAAAAAGTATTCTACTAAGAGCTGCTGAAACTAAATGAAACCATGTTACCATAATTGTTGAAATAGAGCCGTGCATTGAAAGAAAAACGGACGGAAAAAAGCAAAATAATTTTTCTATTCGTTGATGTTCGTTCATGCATATCAAGACAGAATATTTAGAAATACTCAAATGAGAAGTCCAAATATTGTCCAGGTTCAGGTAATTATTTTTTAAGATAACATATTTTTTGATATGAATGAATGAAATTTTCAATTAAATTTATTTTGTAGGTTTTTTGTTTGAAAAATATTCCATTCCAAAGTAATTCCATTTTGAATGAAATATTTTAATAGCCTATTTATTTAAATGAAACAAGAAATTGGAGATTCCTGCAAATGATATCTTGTTGGCTCAAATGTCTACAGAATCTAGAAAAACTCCGATGACAAATAAAATGACAGAGCTTTTATATTAGTATAATTTAGAAATTCCTGAATAAACCCACAAAGATACCTCTTACAGCAGTTGCATTCGGAAAGGAGTACTGTGGCAACCACCACGTCACCAATACGCAATTGTACATTCAAACACAAGGAAATTACCCTTAGGTTGGTACTACTCTGACAAGCGGTATGAGTAGTCATGATGCATAAGTCTTTTCTGATTTGCTTTTTCTTATTTCCGGTATTCTACTTCCTTAACCATATTACTCTACATTTCGGTACGTCCTCGCGCTGACCACGTGAAACTTCATTAGTAATTAAAAAAAGAAACCAATGATCATGCAATATGGTCAAAGAATATTAAGCCCAAAAGCAAGCAAGAAGTCAATACTACATGGGCCTGTCTCGAAAGACATCTTAGAGGAGATTTGGAGAATCATAAACACCAAAATAATCTCAACAATGAGAAGGGCTATAAAAACAATCCTCTCTAGGGTGCAATTCTTCGAGATTTTATTTATATAATAGACTATGAAAAGCTAAATAAAACTGCAAAAGTATGACAACTATGTCGTGATAGAGGCCTACTGAAATAGTATTACTCTGATTACCCTGATTACGAAACTCTCAGAAGCCGCGCTCTTGAAGCTACAATCTTTAACGATTGCGAAACGTTGGCTAGCTTTACTTTATAAAAGCGGCTCAAATCCGGAGGCCATTCTTTAAATATGAGGGACAGTATATAACTGAATATTAAAAACAAGCATGCCCTGGGATTGCCCATAACATACATTTGTAAGAATTGATGATCTGCATCCAAATTTATTGGTAGTAGTAACTACGCTCCTAGTAAATGATAAATCTGTTCTTGTATTGGCAATTTTTAGGATTTTGTTATTATTCCTTATTTTTGTTACAAATATTAATGTCACCGAAAAACTTTTATGGTATAATATCTTGAAAGTGGACATCAAATTATTCTTATAATGCGCGTTGACCGCTGATATGAGATGACGTCATTTGGAAAAAACGAATGAATGTTATTTTGAATGCTTTGAATTGGTTAGAATCATTTCCCATCCCAGAAACTATTGAGCGTAATGGATCTGGTGGTGGGACCAATTGTGACACAGTATATTTACCGTTGTACTTTAATGCATAATAATATTGACAAACCATTATCATTTCCCGAAGAGTAATTGATTTGGCTATATAATATATTTCCGGATCATAATGGAATGCAGCTCATTCTTGGAGAGGAGCACTGCGGCTGCGGAATCAATCAATATAATTGTGTTGTGGTCGCTGTTGTGTTTGATGTAGACGAACTCGTTGAATTCTATGACGACTATTATCATTTTCTGTCTCTCGCTATACATCAGTGCGGTTGCTCGTCGCACATTTGATATGACTATGATTTGATTGACCTAAGTCTTCTTTTTGGTATTTTTAATAATACAAACAAAGAAACTTCTCGGGCACTATATTTGTGACTAAATAATAACAAATGTGAGATATATTTACAAAGTATGCTTTACCATAAATAGTTTTTTTGACAACTAGAATACGATTCGAAATTCTAACGTTAATAATCGGTACTGCATCTAATCAATGTACCTACCAAAATCATTTGTATAAAATATAAAATCTGGTAAAGTATAGATAGAGTACCGGAAATTGTCTTCAACTTTTAATACAAAATATTTTCTAGTCGCGATTTAATAATAGTGGCTGGTATTTCTAATCACTATTCAACATTTTTGAAAACGCACCCGTAAATATTTGACAACCAACAGACAGCGTAACAACAAACAAAATTGTTGTTTTTACTGACAGGTTAATTGAAAAGTCCCCAGCCTGACACATAGATGGCGCTACTAGAATTAAATCCATTTTGAGTGAAGCAACTTTTGTTATGATGAAAAATATGTACAAAAAGGAATTTCGCGTGTTGATAAAAATCAACCATCAAGGATTGGTATGCTAAGTTTAGACGTTGTGAAATGAGCACCGAAGACGGTAAACGCAGTGGACGCCCAATAGAGGTTGTTATCGACGAAAACATTAGAAAAATCCACAAAATGATTTTGAACGACCGTAAATTGAAATTGAATGAAACAGCAGACACTCTGAAGATATCAACTGAACGTGTACATCATATCATTCACGAATATTTGGGTATGAGAAAGCTCTGTGCAAAGTGGGTGCCGCGCGAGCTCACTTTTGACCAAAAACAACGACGAGCTGATGATTCGGAGCAGTGCTTGAAGATGATGAAGCGTAATAAACCCGATTTTTTGAATAGATATATGATAATGGATGGAACATGGCTCCATCATTTCACTCCGAAGTCCAATCGACAGTTATCCGAGTGGACTGCACACGATGAACCCGTTCCTTTTCCCAAAGCGTGGGAAAACGCAACAGTCGGATGGCAAGGTTATGGAGTCTGTATTTTTGAATGCGCATGGAATGATTTTCGCTGACTACCTTGAAAAAGAAAGGACCATCAAAAGCGACTACTACATAGCGTTATTAAATCGTTTGAAGGACGAAATCGCCGAAAAACGGCAGAATTTGGAGAAAAATAAAGTGCTGTTGCACCAAAATATTGCACCGTGTCACAAGTCAGTGAATACGATGTCAAAAATCCATGAATTGAGCTTCCTCATCCATCGTATTCTCCAGATCTGGATCCCAGCGACTATTGCCTGTTCTCAGATCTAAAAAGAATGCTCGCTGGAAAGAAATTTTCATCGAATGAAGAAGTGGTCGATGAAACTGAGGCCTATTTTGAAGCAAAGGACAAATCATAATACAAGAATAGTTTCGAAAAGTTGGAGGGTCGCTATAATCAGTGTATCACCCTTGAAAAGAATAACGTTGAATAAAAAAGACTAATTTTGCTAAAAAAATGTGTTTTACTATGGTAGACCGGGGACCTTTCAATTGACCTGTTATTACCCTCAGAATGATTCCATATGTTCTCACCATATTAATTTTAGCTGAACATCCACAAATATTTCAAAACAGAATCAGAAAATTAGAACTAACGAACAGCAATTATTTTTTTATGTATATAGAGGATTACATATTATTTGCATATTTATTTAATCCAATCCAATAATAATACTATAATATAAAAGAATATCGAATCGTTGATTACCTTACACAAAAAAAAATAAGTCGGTATTAAGATTCGAAATTAATCATCCCAACTTTGGTGATGAATTCCAATTTTGGATTAATTCTAACACCCACTTAACTATGATCAAAACATTTTACTGTTACACGAACGTATAGAGAGATAAAAAATACAAATTAAGACAAGACAAAACTGTATTAATTAGTCGGCTGTATTTGTCTCAATATTTTGACAACAACCAGTGATGGACAAGCCTCAAGCGCTCGTTTCTTGCGGCTCACTTGAACCGTTCAATTAGTCCTGAAATGGCGGCTGATTCCTTGTTATAGACAAGCGTCGCGCCAAACACCAGAATGTCAACGAGTGTGTGTTCTCTCCTTATCCCAGGGCCCAGCCTTAAAGCCGCCGTTCAAATATCGGTACCGCCATTCCATATATGCCCCAAGTAGGTTTTGCGCGTGACGTTTCCTGACATTTCCGCGAAGGCGGTTTTTGTTTATCGTCGGCGCATTACGTCCGAATACGGCGTACAGGAATGTGTGCCGCTGTTATTTTTAATAAAACCACGACGGACTCGATCTCCCCGAACCCGGTAATTGGTTTTCTATAGCCAGATTGATTAATAACAATTCCAAAAGAGCCGATTTCCTTAACGGACAATCGACGAGATGTTTGTAGGTCAAGATTTCTGTCAAAATATTGATAGAAGGATAAAAACCGGACTCGTACTGCTTAGTCTGTTACAAATAGAACTGAATCAGGTTATTTTCCCCTGCGACTATAAATAATGCGTTCACGTAACCGCAAAATACTTAGCGGTCGGTGGGTGTCAAGTGTCTGAAGACAGGTCGTTAAGTATATGGCGAATAATAGAATTTTGCGTTTTTATTTGTATGACATATTTATTTCAAATACCACTTATATGACCAAAAAGTGATAGAGCTGATGAAATCAATCGCAAATTGGTTATTTATAATATAGGAGAAAATGTAATTTAGGGTTTTCCTAATAAATTTATTTAACGCGGCATTTTAGTCTAGAAATGTGGAAAAATCGACTTATTTCGTATTGTCAAAGTCACAAAAATTATAGAGGAAGATTTCATAAATAAGACATACCAAATTTCAAGTAAATTAGTTCAGTAGAACTTTAAATGTTACGTCAACCGTCTCGAAAAATATATTTTCCAGAAAAACGCGTTTAAAATCATTAATTTTTAGAAGCTATAACTTTTTATTTTATTTTACATCACTCAAACAGGTACTCACAAAATATCCATCACCCATCACAAAAATTATCCATCCTGAATGCATTTATTTGTAGTGACTTTATCACATCTGAACTTAATTATGCCCTTTCTCATAATTTTGCTCATTTACAGCTTGAGGAATATAAATACAAATATATCGCACATACGTCCTTACTCTAAGGAAAGGAAACAGAAAATATAAGGCATAAAGTGTTTCCTTAGCAGTTTTCCAGTTTCCCCAAGGAAAAACAGGCCGCATTAACTGAAGAATTACATTAACATCTGCAATATCAGAAATGTTTAAATATAAATGTATAAACATAACCATTTTCTATTCTTATCTTTACTATAATCTTCAAACAAGTTATATTTTCATATTCTTCGACATGAATAATTCTTTGTCTCGTAGCAATCTACAAAGTTAAGGTTACTAAATTATAACATATATAACATTTCACTAATAATTCATACCTTATATGCTCATTACTTATTTGCCTTTTATCCGCTATTTTCTTTATTAAGTAACAAATAATTATATAAAGTAATCTAATAATAATGTAAACATAACATTAGCTTAAAAAACACCACCTAACGATTACACTCGTAAAGAAAGACCTGTGGCCACCACATTCGCCGGCATCGCCATCCAAATGTTGACAGGAATACCGAAAAGTTGTAGTTAGAAGAATATTTCCCTGCTGAACATCTGAAAGACTCGGGTTCCCGAAAGAGCTTATTTAAACAGTCTTTCAGCCACCACCAAAATTCCGAGGGATGAGATTCAATAATAAAATAACATGTATCCATCGAATTAACCACACGCACACATCGCGATCATTATGAAGAAAAGAGTAAAATCACCATCAGATTACAGACCCATCAGCCTTCTTAGAAATTTCAAAGCTTGCCGAAAGAGCCATCCTATATGCTCTCAACAATCTCACAAAGGAAAATAACATAATTCCTGATGGAGAATTCGGGTTTCATGATACATAATTCAACCGTCCAACTGGCCACCCGTCTGGCCGAAAACGTGCAGTCTTGACCAGCGCCAAAATTTCGAAGCAGTCTTCCTGGACCTAACCAAAGCTTTTGACAATGTTTCGCACCACGGTTTTATCTCAAAATACGCACGGTAAGGCTTGCGAAAAGACCTAAGCGCTCTCATCAAGCCCTTTTTATCGGACAAATATTTCCCGATCAAGATCAGCCAAATACTTTCCAGTCAGAAACTCATCAACCCTGGCATTCCTCAAGGTTCCACACTGGCCCCAGCCTTATTTAACCTCTTTCTTTCAGATTTTCCGATAAAAGAGTACATTGATATACGGCATCAATCATCACGGTATCGAAATTCGAGGAGCGGTTAAGTGTTATTCTGGAAGTTGTAAATCACGAAAACCTAGGCCAGATAGACACTGCAATAATTTCCAGAAAGCTATTGAGGAAGGTTCGGGGATAGCAAACCTGCACCCTCCTCTGCCCTGCGATTCTAGTAGACTCCCCAGCACTATTAAATGCTTATTTAACATGATATTAATTCGTCAAACAGAACTTCTCTACGTATATAATGTCTGCTTCAAGTTTGTGATACCGAAATAGGTGAACTACAAGTTTCAGCACCTTCAAGTTTTCCAAAATAAGCATAAGAAGAGACTCATTAACGCTCCATAGTATGCCAGCTATAGTCAAATTCACAGAGAAACTGACACACGGAAAGTCAAAACACTTTGTGTTACAAGCTTTCCATGAATAAAAATACAGTTGAAATGTTTCTGATAATGCGCTAATTCGAACTGGTCAATATGCTGGAGCTTAATACCGCGTCACCACTAATCTCCCTTTTCTTCAGGCTGCAACGACCTTATCCTTATCCTCGGCAGTCTCAATTTTTGCCCTAAACTGTTTTTGAAGGTACCCAGTCATGTGTAAACTCTAGCGTGCGAAACTGCAGTTAGTTCAATAGTTCTGTTCTTCGCCGGACCTTCGTGCCCAATAATGGCTGCCCGGTTGGTGGGTGCCATATGTCAAAATTTAGTGCAGTAGCCGTAGAGATCCATAGTTATCAGTTAAGGGCGGTTTCAGTTTAGTATATTGGTAGACCCAGAGGCAATCCCACATAATTTTAGTTTTAGACTAGAAAAAAAAACGAATACACCAGAGTTCCAGTACAAGTCAAACAGTTAACAACACATAAAAAAATTGAAGATTTTCGTCAGAGACCAATTCGCAGAAAGCAGATTCTCTGTTCGACATTCAGCAGAACAGTAGATTTCTTATCAGTTAATTTGTTCAATTCGCGTTGGTTCCGATGACGGAATCGGTGGAATCTCACCAAAACCAGACGTCGGATTTAGTAAGCTAATCAAACTCATTTCATTCTTTACATATTTTTTCTTTTCTTTTCCTGCTATATATGTGTTATTATTAATTGCTTAAATAAATAAACTAGTATTTTCGCCTTAATTTACATAAAGAGATAAAATAAATTGTAATTTCTTACAATTTTGTTTTCTTTCCTTAACATTTAATACCATCCTTGTACCCTATCCAAATATAAAATATATGTTCGTATAATATAACATAAGTATGTGCTCATTAAGATCCCTAAAAATATTATTTTCATTAGCAGATATTATTCATTCCCAACAAGAGGCTCTTGGTCTAATAGTACTGAGTACTGAGTACTGATAGTTGTGTCTTCTACTGATCAATATGCTGTACTGCATTAGTTCTATTCTATTTACATAACCTAACACCTGAGTATTTTATAATTTGTATATAGTGATTTTTTAAGGCAAATCGTGTATTTTGCCCAGTTCTGAGATTCGCTTATGCAAGCATTCCGAGTTACGTATTGCAGATGCGAATGTTAAAATCAACGCAGAAGTTCCATCAATCAAACAGAGCGCGAAGAAAAAGGTTATATCATTAAGAAAACCACTAAAAAATATCAATAGATTGTTTATGGTGGTCGTAAATAGCTTAGTAAATAAACACTTATTTTTAAAATTATTAGAAGTAAATAAAAAAGAAGCAATAATAAATAAATAATGAAAAGTGGACTTAATCTTAATGCTTTGAGCAATATATCTATACTTATGAAACCATCACAGCTTACGTATAAGCCTTAGATAATTCGAACGCAGAACGTTCACTCATAGGGTTCTAAAGTATCTGACATGTATCTTCTCATTATCATACGGGAACGGACGTTTGAAAGAAAGGAGCCCGTCTCGCAAAATGGTGCAAAATTATCGATTCTTAAAGGGAACTCTCATGGATTTAAACCACCCCCTCGCCGGTATCCGTCTCACAATAACGCGGCATCTCTCGAGACGGATATCTACGGCCCGTCATTAATCATGAGCCGTCAGGTTCAAGACGTTCTTAAAAAAATCCGCCTCCAGGCGGAAAACAGATAATCAAACTTCTTTTTTGTAGCGGCCGTGTCGCCGCCTGTTGGATTTAACTCGACGTAATCGGGCTCTCCGAATAAATTGACCCCCCTTAATTGGATGCTATTTTCGCGTAATATTTATCAATTTTTTCCCGTTCTAGAGTTCGCATCATTTAACGCGTATAACATGAATATTTTGGAAGCCTAATATCTGAATATTAACATTTTCAATGTTTTTCTTGGGTTTGTTCATTAACCATTTTATTTGTTGTGATTGCTAAATTCTCTCATGAGTCTTCTTTAAGGAATTTTTTTCTATGTACCTTGACCTAGATGCATAATAACCTAGGCGTACAGATTGTTACAATCATTTCAACCTAATGGTTGCCACGTTAATTCTTTCATTCCAATGGAAATAAACCTTTGAAAGAAACTTTATGAGCAACGTTTGAAGTGAAGTACTAGTCTCTCAGAGTTATGAGAAGATATCATACAATTATTTCAACGGCAACTTCAATCTTCAAAATCAACAATGAAACATGAACAAACTCATCTGGTTGAAAGATTTTATTGAAGCATCAAGGATGATTATCTTTTTATTAGTGTTTATTAGAATTAGTCCAAGAAGATCAGAGGATATATTTTAAATATATTTAATATGTTAGAATCTTAATTTTAGTAAAGAGAGTTTATTACCTTGACCTCTGCGCTAACCAAGCTGGCCCAGCGAATATTTCTTCTTTCTTCCAGTGTTGTTATGCAGTTTGCATGTATTTTTATCAGCTATCAATGCAAGTAAAACAATTTACTCTTAACTCTTAACTTCGATGGTTTTTCTACATAAAAAACTAATATACATTAGTATTATTGACTTCAGCCATTTACTATTGAAGCACATTATTTCCAATTGTCGCAGTTGCTTTCAACGATATAGAATTAGCGTTAATTGACATCAATGAAAATGAACGGCCTGGAGCTTCAAAAAATTTTAAAGATAAGACTTATTGGTAGAAAATTTAATTTCTAAAAACTTCAAGACAGGTTAGAAGATGATGAATCAATTGTCTCCAGACATGCGAAAATGATTGGTGATAAAAATTGGATCTATACGATAATTCAAAAAGTAAAACGTCATGAGTTAGTTCAAGAGATCCATCAACATCCATGCTGAAGTAGAGTATTTATGACCATAACGTATATATATAGTGGAATCAGGAACGGGTAGTGTAGTAACAGCTTCTAAAACCGAATGGAATTGTTGCTGCAAATTGTTACTGACTCGAATTGAAAGTTCTGTTGTAATCAGTGTACTCACTAGATATAGCGCTTTCTGATTACGAGTCCCACTTGTTCAAATCGACCCAGAACGGCGTGGTTGACACACAAATTCAAAATGATGAAGAAGTACAAACATTTATCGATGAGTGAATCGCTACCAAACTAATATCGTTCTTTCAATACATTATCATCATGTTGTCAGAAATGTATTTTAATGTAAACAACATATGTGAATGCATGTAAACACCCAAAAAAATGCATTATCTACTTGGGTGTTTTGATAGATTGTTACTATGAAGTCAAATAAATTTATCGTAGGTATTAATAGGATTAATTTACATGTACCGTATTCTTCAAAATTCTTACAAGGAGCATCTTGCAAAAGTATTTATTATAAATTGAGTAAACTTATCATTTATACAATATCGCATCGGATTATTTTAGTAATAACATCACTACTATGATGAGATGAGCCTAATAACATATGTAAGAGCAGATGTGAAGAAAAAATGAGAACATTTAATCAAGAAATATAAAAATTTAATGCACCAAAGGCAACAAAATGAACTAGAGATTTGGGCATGAATTTGTCAAATAATACTTGTAATGGTATATACTTGTAATAATATTGGACTGGTTGTGTTGCAGTGAACAAGTAACATTTTATATTATAAATTTTGATTAAATATTCACACTTTTCTAATTTTCTTAGTTATCTTTCTGTCTTTGTTACAATTCTGACTCCCCGGAGGTATTTCAGTTCTGCTGTTTGTATCTTACTTTTATCTTTTTTCGATAATACCGACGTATCGCAACGACCGAATGTTGGGGTAGGTCTGATTTTTTTTGTACACTACCATTTTAATTATTGCTTAATATTTCCTATTTATTAATAAATTTGCTATTTATAGTGAAGTATTCATTACATACCCAATAATTCCATGCCCAGATAATTAAATGCATTTACTACTTCTATTTTTACTTCTTATTTATTACTCTACTTCGATAATTCTTACTTCTGGCTCTCCCATTAATAAGACTTTCGTTTTGCTTATATTCACTATCATTCCATATTCTCTTAGTATCATATTCCATTTGTTTAATATTTCCTATAGGTGTTTTCCGCAAAAGCTCCTACCGACATCTCCTTTTTTCCATATATTTATTTCTCATATGTAGTTCTGTTATCTATTTGACATTTCTTTGTTATTAAATGCATTAACATAGTAAATAGGGTTGAACTTAAATTTCAATCTTGTCTTACTCCTGCTTGGGTTTTTGAATGATTGTGATTTCATGCTATATGAAATTACGCCATTGATATTTATTATGTATATTTCTTATAAGTCTTACCCTTTTATTACTTATACCCATTTGTTCCAATATAAAACTATAGTATTTCTCTTCTTATTCTGTCAAATACCTTTAGAAATCAGTAAAACCAACAAATATCTGTTGTGGCTTTAACTTTTTCCACCACTTGTAGTAAATATATTGTCTTGTATACTTCTTCCTTTTCGGAATCTGCTTTGCAATTCGGTTAACGACTTATCTGCTACTAATTTGCTCGTATATCTTCATGACAAGAGTAATTTCTCTATTATTGTAGTCTAAAATGTTGATAATAATTTTTACTTTATAAAAAATACTGATTAAACAAAAGGTTCCTCGATATTGATCTGAATGCTTTGAACTGAAAATATTTTATCTCTATATACTTATTCTATTTTTAGATTTAGCGAGCTGTAAAGTTTAATATAGAAACATTCGAGAACTCGTCAATGCGTTATGTTCAAACATAATTGAATATCAAAGATTTTTTTACCGAAAATAAACATTTTCATTCTCTGCAGGATTTTGCCGAAGGTTGCAGAAAAAAATTACGTCCTCATTTTTTCCCCAAAGAAATCCAATGTGTGGTATAATATTTCTATATATATTGTTCCCCGGATTTAGTCGTATTTGAATTGTTAAATGGGTTCGCCCGTTTCAGTAAAACCGCCAAAGTTGGATCCGCATTTTCCATATTCGTATAAAATGTATGCGGTACAAAGAATTTTTTTTTTCGTATGATAGATTAAACTTAAATACGGAATAAACTCTATGGATACCGAAAATTTGTTATTGGTTCCATATCTGAATCGCATTGGATAAAAAAGGCATCGTTATATTTCCCAGTCTGTATTTTTTTTAAACGTGTTCTATTAAACATTTTCAAGATATTTAACATTTACTTTAATATTTTATTATTAATATTGCTTCAGTTCTTTTTGTTTTGTTTTCATTTTGTAAACCATTACGACATGAAATAGTATGAACCAAAATAAAAAAAGACGAGAATATATCTCTATTGAAAAAAATAGTTTATATTTAAAAGATTTATTTATTTATTACTTATAACTATAGCCTTATAGTCATAATCAGAGCTGGTATAGGATATTTTTGTCATATTTTTTCCATTTCCTGTCCACAGATTTAACTCCATTCTTGGTGTTTGGCTTGGGTTGGTTGGATGGTTGTTCCTGGTCGCAAAAACAATAAAATCATTATCTTTACTAGTATTGCTCAGGCATTATTTCATAATTTTTTGTAATTTTCCTCATGAATAATTTCTTAAAGAATTCTAAGCTGTCTTTTAGATGTGATGCCGTAACAGTAAAATGGCTCAAATTGCGTTCCTGTAGCTGATCTGATATGGTTTTTACAGACATTAAAGTAGGCAGAAAGTTGAGATAGTAATAATTGTTGCCCTGAACATAGTCTAAAGATGTAGCAATTGGTTTCAGTACTTCAATGAATTCGTCTAAGTCTTCTAGTTCTATGACCAAGAAAGTCTTAGTTCTACTTATCAAATAAGTTCCTTAATTTTTATTTACCAATAAGTACACTATATCTCATAAGCTACACAATACAATAAATATAGTTTCATCTGCTAAGGCAGGGTACATTAACTGATCTAATACAGTATTTTATAACTTCAGACGATTTGGGCCTTCTAGGCATATTCCATAAAAAAGTATATTTAGTAATTACTCTTTAGAGAAGAGTGCTAATACAAGAATCTTTGATGAAATTGTTCACTACATATTGTTTATATTGACAAATAAATTTAATGTGTGACTGGCACATCTATAGGGTTCACATATATAAATTTCTATCAAAATATAATTCTCCCCAGTGTCATCTTCTGTTATATTTACTGGTAACAATACCTCTTCATAAAAAACCGTCCGAGGAAGATGAATAACATATTCAGTGTTGACATTTCACTTATGAAAGCCATTAATATAATCGCCAAATGTATGCATGTTTAAATGTATTTTAAATCCATAAGTATTTCAAATACTAACTAAAAATACGTCAGCGTCAGGTATTTGAAACACCAATTACAAATTACGTTATTAAGAAGTAACTGATAAATATCAAATGAGTATATCTATTTCAATTATTTGTATTAAAATTTTATTAATTACTACTAATTAATTAATTCAAATACTGCCCAACCATGAAAATACTAGCCTTATAGTATATTTAAATTTCAGCTCATGCGATTGGTATTCTTCATAATTCGTAATGACTTCATATAGGATAAAAGTTTAAATATATATAGAGAATTGACAACACAATATTAACAGCATGTAATACATTTTGTTGCATGTTGGCAAAAGTACTTCCGTATAAATAATAGAACGTGTATGTATTGCTTAATTTACGTGCCAAATCTTGTAGGTTAATGTGTGATCCCTCAGACTTCGAAAAAGTGTTTAATGCTCGTTGGTGTTCGGTTAGCGGGAGCATCTGTAATGAAAGTAGCTGAATAGTTTAGTGATTCACAAGCGACAATAGGTGACAGGTAATGACAGCATACAGAAAACATAGTAAACATAAAACTACCGCGATACAACTGACAGCAAGACACTCACTTGAGCCAACAGAAACCAATTATAGTGCTTACGAAACCCTTTATAATGGAAGTTAGCGCTAAGCTGCGAAAAAATCATTGCAACGATCATAAAACTTGGATATTTAATGATAGGAAGATTGTGGTATGATTAGACGAAGGATTTTTTTTAAATTATATTTCTTATATTATTGTTTCAAACACAAAAACAAAAACATATATATTAAGACAGCCAATGCATGTCATCAAAATTTATGAAACGAGCACGTCGCACTGTGGCCGCATCAACTTACAATTTTGGCTTACCACGTTTTCCGGTTTATAACCTTTAATTATTATCACTATGAATGTTTTAAATAATTTTGTAGACATTTGGCAACATGGTCCACTAATACCAACCCAAATGGAATTTTGTAGTCTAATAGGGTCACATGTTCCAACGCATCAAATAGAATTGTATCTCTCTTTAACGTGTATTGGCTGTTTTATCGGACGGGCTATAATATGTAGTGACTTTATGGTGAACCACACTTTTATACTTGTTATTATTTAGTCACATATTTAGTGCGCGAGAAGAGTGCCAAAGAGAAGTGGTTCTAACTTAGATTATCGAAGTCAATCAGAAGTGCGATGAGGTAACCGCACTGATAACCAGTGGGAGATGAAAAATTATAATAGTAGTATTGGTGTGTCAAAATTGCATTCGATAGTGGCTAAAAAAGAAGTGGCTAGGCTTAAAATACAATGAGTTCGTGTGATCAAACATCACAACACCGAGCTCGACAACATGAAATTGAGGGATTCCGCAGACACAGTGCTCCTATGATTCAGGAACGAGTAGCATTGAACTACGATCTGGAAATAGATTACGGAAACATATCGGTTATACCTGATGAAATGATAATATCGTTAGTCAATATGGTAAAATGTTAAAATACAGCGTTAAATCTACTGGGTTACATAGTTCCGCTGGAAAAATAAACTTGACAATATCGATCCCAGTGATCCCACACTTTCATGTCCACTTTCAAAAAGTTATACCATAAAAGTTTTTTGGAAACTTTCTTAACATATTTAATAAAGTTAGTCTGCACTGAAAATTCCGCCGAATCGTTTTATTTCATCATTTATCACTTATCAGATGCAGATCATCAATTCATACAAATTTATGTTATAGGCAATCCGAATGCAGAATTTGATAGACGTTCTGCTCACAATGCAACATTGAAGCGAACTGTTGTCCAAGAACTACAAACACTTCTGCATCACAACAACGATTTAGTTAAAATGTTCCTAATAACATTGGACCGGATGCTCTACGAAGTGGCAAGATAGATAACAGGTAATAAGTTAACGAAGTCATCTAGTACATATTAGTTTTTCTTACTCTCTATACTTTCTTGGTTTTATCAGTGGAAACACCTAAATTCATTAACTAAATAGTAAGTAAGTAGAGTAGAGTAATAAATCGTAAACCGAGTACCCGGAAAATATCTTTATTTAACATCGTCACTTGCAAACCACCGAGATTGCGAATGGAACGTGGACATACTTATCCATCATCCGTTTAAAACCACTCTCTAATCTCTGAAAATAATGCGTGCTTATTAAATGGATTTCAATGCTGTCTCGGCGTAAATAACCGTACGATAGGCCGGTATCCCG
This sequence comes from Rhynchophorus ferrugineus, assembly GCF_030347505.1. Lineage (NCBI taxonomy): Eukaryota > Metazoa > Arthropoda > Insecta > Coleoptera > Curculionidae > Rhynchophorus > Rhynchophorus ferrugineus. Next base: position 50,723,701 of record NW_027472581.1, on the reverse strand, counting down.
AAGATGTTTCCTCTGCAGTTAATTTAGATCACGCCTACTGATTGCGCGCCCACGTAAATCCTTCAGCGGCCCGGACAGTTAATCTTTCTATCCGGGCAAGGATAAATTCTGACTGTGAATTATGATTGGGCGCCCGACCGATATAAACCGACGATAATTATTTTGCCGTTTCGCCTTCGGACGAGACGGCGAAGGAAAGAGAGGGAGAGAGAGAGTTCTTTCGTTTACCCCGCTCTTCCAAGCAAATTGGTCTATTTTTAATTCGGACCGGTTTGTGCGTGGGGCTTATAAATAGATTGCGGGGAGAAAATAGGCAGCGGAAGAATTAAAATTCCTTCCATGGCCTGCTTCTCCACGGGGTTTTTTAACGGGAGTTTTTAGCACAACATCCCATCGAATCGTAAATTATATTTGAAATTCGAATTAACAGATATTATCCTTGCTTTCTCTCATTATATAGGCCGCGATAGCTTCGACGTTGAAACAATCTTTTGAGGCGATCAAATATTTTTTAGCGGTCCAATTTTTCTGTTATTGATGTACCATTAAAAGAAACAAGTGATAGTTAAACGATACAACAATTGTTTTCTATCACATATCAGTTCCCAGATAAAAGTCAAATGTTAACTTTGTAATTCTTAAAAATGCAAATGTACCTGACTTTCCCATTATATTGCAATACAAGAGTATTTCTTCAAAGGAGGTAATATTAGATTTATATGAGTTTTAGTAAACACTTTTCGAAAATAAAGACGCAATCTTCAAACGCAATAATTAAATGGCCAGATATTTATTATTAAACATCACAATGAAACAATATAAGCTAGATAATGCTTTATTCGATTACTTTTTTTATTTATACGATTACCTTTCTATCTTTGAAACATCGATTCTGTTGGATTTTTCGTATTCTCGAAAAGGCACAGGGCAGTAATAACACTGAGACCATTATGTTAAATGACACGCGCACATGTCAGGTCTACATATCATTTGGTCTCTGGGACAACAATTTGAACAACTTTGAGGAATGTCGAAATTTACATTTTAGAATAGCGACCTACAAAATAATAAATATAAAAATTGAACACGTGTGGGGTGCCATCAGCAACGTCCAGTAAACGGTAACAAAGATCTGGCAATCCCAAAACCTTGATCTCGGATATGACTGAAGTGTCACTATGGACTCCCTAAGTGTCCTCTCAGGTAACACAGAGTCGCTAACTTTTATCTGTGTATTTTCTTAATATTTTATTAACGGTCACATCATGTCATCATAGCCAGTTTAACACCATATAACCATTTAACCCATATAACACCCTAAACTAATATTGATGTATTTATATTTATTATAACATAAGAAACTTGGTGCTAAAAATATAAAGCTGCTAAGCTATAAGTAATTATATAAAGCTGCAGTAATATGTTTAAACCTTCAAGAAGAAGGTACAAAGTTAAATATAAAAATAAGCAACTTATTTAAAGGTAACCAATTGCCAGTGTTAAGAAAAGTTAACATATTGGCATTACCTATGTGGTGTTATAATCTGTCAATCGGCAGTAATATGCACAAAATGCATATCAGCTAAAAAGGAATCAAAAGTAAATAAAAAAAAGAATCGAAATAAAATGTGTTAAAACGACGATATTTTGAACTTTCTCTTTGAATATAGTAGAATATCATACCATAAAATGTATAGTTATATATTTCGAAGATCGCTGTAAAATTGAATTTTTATTATATTATATATATTATATTATGTACTATATAACATCTTGATCACTGTTACAGTCCGTATGTTTTAAAATATTTCATATTTTATATATGAAACACAAACTTGTGAAGCAAAATGTCAACTTGTTTCCTTGATTGTTCTTGATAAGCGGTTGTTATAATTAATTTGATTAAGGTTAATTGAAAGAATCTAAAGTAGGAGAACTTAGCAGAAGATGTTAATTTTTAACAAAAGAAAACTCAGTTATGTATCACTTTATGACGGCACTAGACTTCAATAGACTGTTACTTTATGTATTTTTTATGTATGTACTTTATTGAAGAGCTGCGTTTAATTAACGAGATGCAATCATCGCTAGTACCCCGTCTAGATAAAGTTGAATAGATAGGAACTTTATTTCGACATTATATCGACAAATTTTCTCATTTGTAAATTATTTTATGTTTTTAAATGTAAGCACGTTCATGTATATTTTTAAATCGGTTAGATCATATCCCAATTGTTTTTTTATAGAATTAATGGCTGTTGAAATAAACACACGTCATTACTTGATTTTAACGGCCTAAATCCAGATATTTCAAAAATCATGCATTGTTTCTCTTGGATTTATTATTTCTAATACATTTCATTATTTTAATAAACTGTTTCAAAAATATGCTTAAACCAGGATTGTCAAAATGGAATTGCTACCTTGATAAAATATTATTTATATTGCCAATAAATTAAATTTTGTATAGCTTGTTAAACTGTATGGTTTAATAAGGAGTTACAACGTCATTGGGCCCAGAAGGCCAACCAGAATAGGCTTTTGAGATTAAAGCTGATTATTTCCCTCTCTCCAAGTTACTTCCCTTCGTCACTATGAATCGAATGAGATTGGGTCACTGTCATTTCTCACACTGTCACTTGATGACTCCGAGCGCGCCTGCTGACTGTTTTGTCGCCTTGCTCTTATTTCAGTTTACCACATACTGAGCGACTACCAAGACACACCCAGATTAGAGCTATATTTGGGCTAAAACATTTTAGGACTACAGGCTTCTCGGATTTCTACGAGAAATGGATTTTCTCCATAGAATGTAGCCTATGCTAAGACAAATGTCGCTGACCAAATAACCATTACCACTTCGGTATGGGTGTTGTTTGTAGTATTGTATTTATGTCCATTTTTAAACTGCGCACTAAACTATATAAATATTGCACTATTGTATAGTTGCGAAATGACGACATCCGCCAAACCGACAAAAAAAAACAATCTACTACATTGTTACTATCTACTATTTGAATCTTCCAAAACGAGCCAAATCCAACAATAGTGATTCGTGTGTTAAGCATTTTGAAGCAAATGATAACCCGTTTTTTTATTGGAACAATTAGACATATAATAAATGTTGTAAAAGCAATATTTCTCGGGATGGCTTCTGCCAAAACCGGTAAAATAAAACGTAGTTAATACACCGCTTTAAAAATTTAACTCTCAAGAATATTGTTATTTTGAGCTATTCAGGAAAGGTCTTAATTCTAAATAATTATATATATTAGAATAATTAATAATTATAATGTAAATAAGTAAAATTTACTCATATGCTTTAGTTTCTATAATAATCGAGACGTCTTCTTTCATTATAACTCTTAAAAGTAAATAATAAAACTGACGTAAAACCTGGTGTATTATAGATTTAATTACTATTAATACAATTGCTGAATGTTTGTTGTTAATTTTTGTAGCTATATTAATTTATAATTTAATTTTATATTAAATATATATAATTAATAATATATATATTATTAATACTCAGGAATTTTCAATAGCGTAGTATACTCTATATTTCATGTACAGTACAGTGACATTCGTAATTATATTAATGAAATGCTCTCATAAGCAATAAAAATAATAATTAAACCATTGTTTTTATTATTATTATATTCATTTTGTTGAAATATAAATATCTTATATTTTATAACAATATATAAGCTTTGAATGCGTTAAATTACGAACAATTTCTGTTATCGAGTCCACTTATTTCAAAACCCGTGAAAAGTTGCACATCCTACCTTCTTTATTCAGTAGACAACTATGAAAAAGAGTGAATAATATACTCCAATTTTTTGAAATAAACCTTTAAAATTACAAATAGTTCGAAATTAATTTACAGTGGTAATATATATAAATATATGCGAGGTCAATTTCATTAGTCAGTGACTTTTTGAATGACAATTTTTTTCCATAAAAAATCTTAAAAGTGTTTCAAAACAAACTCCTTTCAACTCAATACATTTGAACCAGCGTATTCAAATTCTTCCAAATAATAGGTTCTCTCAAGATTCTTAAAATATGCGTTTGTTCCAGTGATGACTTCTTCATTCAGCACCAATCTCTTACCGTCTAGCCATTTCTTCAGGTTTGAAAACAGAAAATAGTTGCTGGATGCTAAATTTGGAAAATATACTAGATTGAGTAGCAGTTCATAGCCCAATATATTTTTGTCTTGGTTATTACACTCCTGCACATCCGTGTCAATTGTCCGTTTGATTGTTTCTTGGAGTTTAGTGATGTATCCATGATTCGAAATATAGCAGAAATTTTTTGGATTGCTACTGAATAGCGCCATGTACATTTGACGAGATCATATGGTGAATAACCTTAACATCCGGTAAGCCTTGTGCTGATACGACTACAATGGAATTGAGGGAACCTCTTCTGAACTATAGAAATTGATTGTGCCATCCCCATAGTATTTATCAAGCCTTTCCTTGATTTCGACGATAATTTTTTGTGCAAAAATAAATCTTAAATAGTCCACATGTCTCACTTCTTTCTATTTTTGCTAAAACTCAAGAGGCTGTCTGTTCTCAGTCGTTCAATGGCTCAATATCTTACAGTAGTCTATTAATAAAGGACAGTTGAGAGCAGCAGTGATGAATTTAAGTCACTAAATTATTAAAGTGCCTGCCCTCATATAAATCACTTTTTTCTAGATATTTTGTAGATTGAACCTTCTAGTTAACGTGGGCTACAAAACACTATCGTCGGAATTAAACTTACTGACTGGAAAGTAGCCAACTTCCTCAAAGATATCCGGTGTTATACAGTCTAGTTACCATGGATAGTCAAATGCATTGATTAAAAAATGGTCAAAGTATGGTCAAAGTATCAATATCAAATCTTCATACGACGTGAATGTATTAAAATCTGGTCGTGGCTTTGACTGGCAAATTTTAGTTTCGTTGATAGTTGTTCATTATTCGAACTAACGTTCTTATTATGGAATACAATGTGTTATGAATTAATGTTGCTATATTCATAATATAAAGTACTATTATTATTGTGTAATATTTTATAAAAATTTCTATAAATTTTGTCATTTCTATGTCTTTCAGATAAAATAAAATAAAAAAAGAAAGAAATAAATTACAATGGACTGGGTTATCCAGATAATTTTAACCAAGTGGATGAAAATGTCTGAAGAAATATACTAGAAATTTAATAAAACCAAATGACATAATGCAAAAACATATGGCGTTTCTATATAAGCTACGTCAGTAATCTCAGAAACTAATATTACAATACAGTTGGATTTAGTTGGCTAGACTACGAAAACTTGCGATGATAGTGGCAAACTGTTTTATTGACATAATCTTCCGCCATTGTAAAAAATAAAGAAAAGTTGAAAAGTTATGCAGGCAATAAAATAATAAAACATGTATGACTAGACATTTTCCATTTTCTCCAATGGGCGATAATGGGCTTTTAGTTTTCGAAGTATGGACTAATGGGAGCACGTTGTTGTAAAATGCCAATTTTATCCATATGTATAACATTTTGCTTAATATACATCATTTATTAATTAATATATAATACATAACGCTTAAGTTCCTATCAGTTACCTCCATGTATTTTGATCATCTTTTAACTTCAAAAACGTATTTATTAAGAAAAATTGGTACAAAATGTTTTACGATGTTGGCGATCCAATATCATCTATTCATTTCGATCATCTTCAGCATATCAGAAGACGAAGAATACTGGTTACAGCAGTGTATAATTTAGCATAGTGTCTCAGCAAGCATATAATTTAGAGGTTTTGGAGCGGTCGAACGTTTCATGCACAACGTTTCTCTCCTGGCCTAATCCATGGTTTTTGCACTTAGAATTATTGTAATAAAACCACTCTTCATCTCCAGTAATCATTGACATTCATTTTCAATAATACAAATATCGCTAATTTACTAATAATAATAAGAAAAGTATACACGGTTTTCGGCCTGAGCAACCAAAAGCTTATAAATATAAAATAAATTGTGCATCCAAAATCAGTTTTATATATCAATTTATTTCTACATTTCAAACTATTCAATAAATTCATTATTTTACTATTTTGGCTATAAGCTTGTGAAAATTTTGCAACTAACTGTTGATCAGATGATTTGTGGTTACTAAGAAGGATGTGAACAACACTTTGAAACGATGGCCATGCTCTTGCTTCGTCAGGCGTTAAACATTTTGTCAACCATAGTAGAATATCAGCTCAAACAAATATTCCTTGCTTTATTGCTCGCCGGTGATGAAGATGAAGTTCTTAAGATGTTTTTTGCATTTGTGCTGGACAAATTGGAAATTGATCACTGTCCACACGTGGAACTGGCTTCGACACTGATGAAACGCCAGAATGTACAGTGCTATATTTTTCATTTATATCGATGACATTCATCGAGCAAATGTAACAATCACCTACATGATTTTTCTGTTGTCGCCATAACGTTTGTATACAAAATGAAAAGTATACATTGTCACTACGTAACCATTCTTCTGCCCGTCTTACATAGCTCGGTACCCATGGCTTGCCAGTATTCACTACAGTAAGACCAAAATACTACAAATACGCACCTTTTAATGCATTTTCATGATTTTTTCACGTTTACCGAACATATAATATTCACGAAGCTAACAAATATACACATATTTTTTACACGTCCGAAGCACGATCACAATAAAACAATTTAATGCAATGTCATCAGCTGACTGAAACAGTGCTTACACAGTGCTACCACCATGCGTGTATTCGAAAATTAAAAGCAATCTTAAAAATCGTTCTCATCTGCTCAGGTCCAAAAGTTATCCAAACTCGAATTCGTAAACTTGTTTATTGTTGCGCTGACCGTAAGTATCCTTAGGTTTTATGGATGTCTTCAATTCTACTATGGAGCGTTGACAATGTTCTGAATAACTTTATTTTGACAAGTTTGGATCATATTGATATTAAATATAATCGTGCTATTTACTCCATAGTTGCATAACATAAGTACACACCCTCTTCAAAATTTGTTTATACAGTCAAAATGTGCTCTGAAGTGATAATTCGGCATCCAAGCAACCACTAAAATTTTTGGTTTTCATACAAAGTTCTGCTCGTTTATTCTTAACATGATCTTTCTACTTGAGCATGACATCCGGCATCATGCCTAAGTATTCTATTGCAATTCAAATGTTCGTAGGTGAGATCCACGGGTATAGACCTAGTAGCATTTAGTTTTATTCGCCATTTCTTGGTCAACTTAATAATGATATTGAAATCTATTGATCAGTATATGTTTGAAATATATTTATTGCTGTCAATTTAAACAAATAATACTTTTTATGTTAATTGTATATTAAGTTCCCCTCTTATCCATTTATTAGAAAATAAATGACTTATCATTATTAACAACATGAACAATAAAACAAACAAAAGAAACAAACCAACAAAAGAAAATAGGAAAATCAGACCATTCAGACATTCCAGAAAATCTAAGAAAAAGTTTTAGTAGTTAAAAGTTAAAAACATTAAAGAACCATACTTATACTCAAAATACACTGAATAAACACTTTTAAAATGCACACACGTATCGCCATTGGTATTCTACAAGCATCTTTGTATTATTTTTCAGACTAACCCCGTAAAAAATTATTTTTAATTTTTCTTTTACTTCATACAGGTAATTAAATACATAAAACAGTTATTGAAAACATATTTCGTTGGCCAAATTAATATCATTGAAATATTATTCGAACGAAACTTGTTTTTACCCTTATTATCTTGCTGTAGCACGGCTACGTGACAGTGACATATATAATTGGTTTTTTTTAATCTGTAGGTGTCCATGGTACCATATAAATATATGATTCCATAAAGTGTAAGCTCCCCGCTGTGTCCTGTTTGTTCGTAGGCAATATCCGAAACGTACGAAACGAAAATTAAGAAAATGCAAATGGGACATGCCCGGGCCCGTTTTTTTCTCTCTATCTTTCTCTGTCTCTCTTTCGCTGCATTTGTTTCTTTTTGGCCGTGGCGAAACAGTAATAAAGGAAAGGTCGTGCTCTCTCAAATCGCGTCAACGGTATTCGCGGAATGCACTGTTCTCGTAAACGTAAATAAAATTGACGTCCCCTCGAAATATCTCTCTCAGCGCTCGATGTTCCGACGACAGCACCACTCGGCATTCAAAATTGTCAGTCAGGATCTGTTTCACATCCGTGTGTTTTTAGCGATAGTGCGTCTTGGATTGAAATCAACCGGCAATCGCCAGATTGATGCGTTCTCGCATGAGTTGTTAATCGTTTAATCGTTCTGAGTTTTAATTAATCACCATGTTTAGCATTTATTTTTTGCTTGATGTTAACATATTTTCCCTTTATATTATCTGTATTATAATATATTGAAGAGTTTTGATACAAAAAGTCATTTATAATAAATTTGGAAAAATTAATTCGCAACGACTGGTTCTTTTATTAATTTATTTATTATATTCTTTACTGCTTAACAAGTGTCCTTTGTGTTTCTAGGATGTCATTAAATATATTTTGTACTTACATTTTGTCTTAGTAACAATAGGGATGATGGTGATAACCGTGTCTTCGGCAGTGCATATGCTAAAATTGGAAAGATACAGAGAAGATTAGAATCAAATAATTAGGACAACTATGAGTTAAACAGAGAATTATAGATGATGAAATAATTTACCCATAACAAGCTTCGACTCCTTAAAATCTACCAATCTGTCAAACTACCTAAGCTCGACTATGGTTGTCTACTTTTTGCCAACGTTGCCGCGATTTACTTTAAATCCTAAAAGTTATTTAAAATACAGCAATCTGGGTTTTTTAGGTGCCTTCAAATATTTTCCACGTATCTGTAGTTTCTCCAATACAATTTCACTCTTTTTAGATAAAATTGCCTTTCACTTAGGTTTGTGATCAGATTAATAACCTTTCCACTCTCATACCATCTCTGATGTTCTTGGAACTCCTATAAGTCAGAGTTTAACTAATTGGCTACCTCCTAACTAGCAGCAATCTAGCATATCCAAATCCTACCCATTCACCCTCCCAATTTCTCACCATAGATATTTCTCGAATTGAACTATACAGTCAGCTTCCTACGGGAAATAAGTTATATCCACATAATTTAAGCTTAAAGTTCAATACATTTTCTCTATGCTTATTTATATTTATATCTTATGTATATTGTTTTAATATAAAACATTAGAGATCTAAGTTTTACGTCACACCCAACAATAAAAGCAAGTTTTATTTTTCTTAATAAATCCAATGAAAAGTTGATCAAAGTTGTCGGATGATATTACATTATATGATATTGTAGCGTCCTTGAGGCATGTCGAATTTTACATCGTGGAATAACAGTCTACAAAATACCCATAAATATAATCCCAGATGTTGAACACGGGCGGGGTGCCAGCAGCGCCAACTAGTACCCGATAACGGATAGCTGGCGGCAACCCCGAGACGTTTATCTGGGATGTTATTGAAGGGTATTTCATTGATTCAGTGCTGAACCCTCGTTTGGTTTAGACGTGTCACCATCGACTGCCCAAGCCTCGTTTCCAGGTAACACCGCTGCCATCCGTTTTATAATTAGAATTTTTCACATTTTTATATAGCCAATAAATAACGGTCACATAATGTAAACACCACTGTTTCATTTCGTTTTAACTCCATTTTAACTCCATTCACCGAGCCACATCATTTACCCTAAAATATAAAATTTCTCTAATAAAAAATTTTGAAAACAGTTTAAAGATTTTCCTGGTTTGGAGCCTGAAACCATCATGATAGGTTGCTATTGATTGCAGTTACTGCATTCATGTTACTACACGTTTATACCCAGGACTGAAGAAAAATAATAGAATAACATTACATATATAATCGATGTTAACAAATTCTAAATATAGATATTTTCGTTGAGATGGGTCAACGTGCAATCCACAGGAGTTTTCGTTGAGATGGGTCAACGTGCAATCCACAGGAGGAGTAATAACAGCGTTTGGTTAATCTCTTTATTATTCAATCATTGATATAAAGTTACCATGACAAAATGAAAACACACTGGTTCCTCAAAATCGATTTGGCATAAATTGGATGATATAGACGTGGGAGATATGTGAATCAGGACGCACAGCGTACACCACGGTGCACATGAATGATTTTGAGGATACGGTTATATAGTTGGTATATTAATTCACGCAGAGGGGAACACACGCAGTTAAACGTAGACACTTTTTGTAATTTTTTCAGGTCTATGCTAAAAAATGTTCTCATGACAAACGGTTGATGCGCGTTTGCGTATGTACGCTATCATATATAACTGACATAGTTGTAAACATGCGTCTGCAGAACTCTAATATATTTTAGATCCAAAATCTTAGATCTTATATATAGTATCCGTTTTACCAGCTGGTAGGCCTACCGACTGGAGTGGCCATCTTGGAGACCTGAAAACATCCGGTCTTACCCAGCCTGTATACTGGCGTGACTGGGATGATATTTTTTACATTACCTATATTTACAATCACATGCCAGCATGATACGAAGCCGGATTGAGGATTTTATTTTTGTTAGAATAGAAGTTGACGGACAGTAGCGTTTATAAAGTCATTTGAATAAGTCAGTTAAACAGTAGAGAAATGGTTGAGGTGATAAAAACAGATAAATTACAACATATCTTTACTTGTGAACCAGCATATTGGGCATTAGATAAAAACAAAAACCCCGAAATTATACACATTTGTACTGCAAAAAATTGATAACTAACTGGCCACTATTTAAATATTAGAAAAAATAGACATATTCATGTCTTTATATTTTCCATTAAAAATAGAAACTGACATAAAAGCAGCAGCAATAGACGTTACAAATAATATAGGAGGCAAGATAGGAGGCGACTACTGATAATGCGAATAGTGAAACATCTATAACAACAAAACATACAAATATCATGTACAAATAGCAGAAAAAGGAAACTACGACAGAATTGGAGGCAAGCAAAAAGTGCACAAAATAAAAGAAAATTCAATAACACAATAAAAGTGCTGAAAGAGTTGATCCAAAATGAACAAAAGTAAATTCAACCAGCAGCGTAACCTACCTATTAAAAATGTCAATGATTGGGCTAGAAGTAATAAAGAGAAGGCTGACATGTTCTCAAGTCATTTAAAAAATGTATTTAAATGTTTTTATTTATTTAAATTTTTTCCGTCAATGATATGTGCTTGCTATACTTGGTTAAGGGTAAGTGACAAATATTTGATTGAACAATATTTAAGTTTTTACAGCAAAAAAAAAACAGTTTTATGTATTATGACAAATAGAAATATTGAAACATTTTGAAAAATACTTATGTATTGATAATGTATGAACCAAATGATGTCACTGAAGTCAAGTAAACTAAAGTAAAAAGAAATTAAGCAGAGATCTATAAAATAATCACCAGAAAAGCTTATTGCCTACTAGGCAGATTGTTGAACTCATAAGACTAATAATTCTACTGGAATAGTGAAAAGAAATAAATAAGGAACTCGCTAAAAGGTGAAAAATAACTAATCTTAGATTTTTAACACAAAAAAACGTTTTAAAATGAAATATGTAAATTATAATCATTCTAATAACTAAATAATAATATATATATAACAAATATATATTATAACAAAAACCTTATTTAACCTATCTACCACGCGTATTTTATATTCTACTATATACACACAATTTAGCTTAAGACCTACCTAAACTTGTTTATCTATTTAAAATATTATTTTAATTCCTACCAACTGATCACTTTGAAGTCGGTACGAGCAACAAATTAGATTTAATTTAATGTATATGAGACAAAATTATATTATTATTTTTAGATTGTTTGGGCAAGCATTACAGTAAGTAGGCCAAGCAAAGGTGCGGCCTGTATGAGCAAAATAGGAATAAAAAAACAATGATTGAAATAAGGAACGCTTCATGCTCCGGGGTCCGCTACCTAGCCTAAGAGATTTGAGAAATGGTCAAATGGCCGTGTAAGTTAAACGCTCTAACCGCTACACTGTAGAGGCAGTTGCCACATTATTTGTATGACTTCTAATATGCTATAATTAGTGCTTAAAAAGCAAACAATGACTCTTTTACCGAACCACTTCCGATTTTCGGTCGCATCAGCTCAGCAATAATATTATACACGAATACCTGGTTATTTTAGATAAAAAATATGTGAAAATTTTGTACGTGCCTTTGAAATTTGAGAGTTTCTCTCGATTCCCTCTTCCCCCCAACAGATCCTGACTTGGTTCAAATGGGACCACCTCGGAAGTGCACTCTTTTAAATAAAAAAATAATTTTGAAAATCGTCGTATATATTAAAAATATATACGAAATAGTCGAACCTCCTTCTTATTTGAAGTCGGTTAAAAAATAGTTTTAAAGCGAATTAAAAGGTTTTGTTTTAAACCTTACCTATTTTAAAAGTTAGATCTAGCGTTTATTTAACTAGATATGCCATCTAGAACTACCGTTTTGGGTATTGTATTATTTCTTGTAATTACTAGTAGTTTTCTGTCATATTTGAAATCATTTAGATGTTACTTATTAATGACAACATGCTGATATTGAATCATCTACTTCGTCGGAGAGGCCGATTAATTTTTTTCGCCAGCCTCCAGCTGGTATCTCGACAGTAATCACTGCTAAACACGCCGTTCGCAACGTCAGTCGAAATCACTTGCGACGTTGAATTTTCGCACGGTCGACGGATGACCGCTCCAAGACGTGCCGACGGAGGACGACGTCAACAAACGACCGACAATGTTACTGTTTACTTCTTCGTTACGTTCGACGTATCAAATCTGGTTTGACGACGATGGACGGTTTTGCGGAAAAGCTTGGATTCGGTGTATGCGGCGATATAAAACTGATTCCATTGCGACCGTACGACTTCTTTTCCCGGTACGACCAACTGTTGGTGTTTTTATTACGCCGGGGATCGTTAAATAGAATGCCTGGGAGAAAAGAAGATCCAAGAATCAGCGACAATATATAAAAACTATTTTCAGTTTGGTTATATCTCGTCGCTTTTGTTTTAGTTGAACGGCAAACTACTGTTTGAAAAAATTCTACATTGTAATAAAACTTCTTCAGTGGACAGCGCAATGTAAAGGCTTGTTTTTTAACATTGAATTGTTACATTTTAAACAAAAGTTGTACGGATTTAAATATAGGTAATAACTTGAGAATAATTTTAAAGGTTTTTTAATAATTTTATAACTTAAATACTTTGTGGTTTACATCCGTGTATAAAGTAATGTGCATTTCTAGCCACTATTTTCCTCCTATTTGGTAAAATGTTGATTTCAGGGATATGAGTATGGTGAATATAACGGATAATGTAAAATATTCCATTTTCCATAAATCCAAATTTTACAAATTTCCATAAAATTTCCATATTTTTAAATATGTTTTACAGAATATCAAATTGTGTACGAAGCTGTATAAAAGTGATTCTATAATAGTCGTGCGACTTCTCAGTACAAGCATTTGTTGCTATTTTTATTACACCAGATGTTATTAAATAAGGAAGATTCAAGGAACAGTAAGAAAATTTTCGAAAAATTAATTTCTTGGGTTTCATGGTAAAGGGCTAAAGAAAAATTAATATCACTAATACACCAAATACATTAATTAATGACATATGTGCAATTATGATCAATGACTTAATTATCAGCCTGGTCTATTTATTGTTTTTGTAATATATATTATAGGTGAGAAATATGTATAAAAGAAAAAGACTAAATGAATACATAAATTTAAAGTAATTAGTTAAAATGAAACTAACTACATAATTTACATAGATGGAACACAGGACGAAAAGAAGAAATTATAAATTATTAACAGTACATTTGTAAACGTTAATGATTAATTCAATAAGATATGTGACTATGTAACATTTTGTTCCTTTTATCATTTATTTTGTTTATTAATTTATAGGCCTAAGTTTTGGAACATCAATAGCTAATATCATAAATTAGCATGCTAAATTTAAGCATCAGTTTCAAAATTGTTTTAATCATATATCCTCTGTTATTTTTCTGTTTTCTGTTTAAACAGGTATTACCTCATTTATTATTGGATAATCATGATCAAATTCATCAAAAAGGAAAGATCATGTATATTTATATTTGATGATGGTGATTTATGTTTGATGATCTTAAGATTTTTCTGGTTCTGGGAATAATCTTAATTATGATACTTTGTAATAATGTTCAGTGGCGTAGTGATTTTGTTTATTGAAGTTGATTAATTAATGAAATTAATTAAAATGTTGGTGACTGTTAGTTCCTGAGATAATTTGCATATATTTTAATACGTTTTAATATTTAAAGACATTTATTATTTTAATTCATGTTATGTATCAAATACATTTTTGATCACCACTATCACTAGTAGGACTATTTAAGGTATAAATATATTTAAGGTAATACGTAATAAGTCAATACTTATACCGAGACCTTACTTACATTGAATACCAACTGTCATATAGATTGAGGAAATTAAGAGATTCGCAACAAGACATGAGGAAAGACTCTATTCTCATGTAATTACCGAAGTGCTGCAACTTTTGGATAACATAATAATATATTAATAATTGAAAAACATTATAACTTACATATATGTTAAGTACAATAACTGTTGAAGTACTTATAGCATTTTTAAGTCTGTATTTCGAAAATATGACCGAACAATGTTATGTCATTTTGACAGGTTTGTCACACTGTGACATTTCTTTTCAACGAGTGGTGTAAAATCATTAAATGCAACTGATAGCCATCTTCGTTGATAGGTCCTTTCGTTAAAGCTATTAATTTGTCATCTTCAAACATTTTAGATTTATCAGGGCTTTTATTCCAAAATAAAATTATAGAAGTAACACACCTTAACTTGTTTTGATTCAATGAATATGTTATGCTATTTATTGTTATTTCTTAAAATATATTCGTAGCAATAATGAGTTAAATTTTAAAAAATTAAAGTAAAATATTGTACAATCTATGAAATATTAAAATTATACTGTAAACTTATCATAAACGTTTGATAAGGATTGCCGTTTAATTTTCTCGAACCAATTACAAGTATTAGCACTCCCCTATCCCTTGCTCTTAAATTATTCGCTGTCAACTATCACCTTCTTGTACTATATATCACGCTATTTATGATTACCATACCTATGTATTAAATTTAAATTGATAGTTTCACAAAGTACCGACATCAAACCTTACTAAAACTGTTTTTCTCTTAACATTCTAATTATCAATATTGTTTATTTTAATTTTAGATAGTGACACTCTTTCAATTTCAATTCTACTGATTTTTTAGAACACGCATTAGAACAGCAGAATCGATTTAGTTCAACTCATTTACACGGATACTACAGGAAATAGCTTCCTAATTACATTAATAACAATCAATTTCCCAAGAAAAACAAGCCCAAATACTTGAAAATACATCTCATAACTTAAAATATCCAAATACCCTTTGGGATATATAGCCGTTAGTTTGATTCATAACTATGTAAAATCTAATAGCGCAATCAGTTATGTAGCAACGATTTCGCATCACACACAATATGATATAAGAAGGAAATTTTCCCAAATATCATGTTAAATAATTTAGCACAAAGCGGATGTCAATATTATTATCAAAACAATTAATTAATGTAATATCAAGAACAAAGCAATTTTATTATGTTATATGGAGAATTTACAGAATACTAAAATATAGGAATTAAAAAGCATCTCATCTCCATCTTGATAGATCAAGACATTACTTGTGAAATACATCGGCTGACAAAATACAATCAAACAATAGACATTTGCTACCTTTAATTCAGCGATTTTGATACTGGAAATGAAATTAACTTAAATGAAATAACTTTATAAAGTTTAGACTAAATGCTAAAGTTTTGAAACGATTTTCTAATTTAAAATATCATTTTAATTATTTATTTATAATTACTACTTTCATTTTTATTTATCAAAAAATAAAAAAATTTCTATTATAAGCATATTCTAAGTATACTTTTGGTTAAAAAGTGACTTGACTACAGTAGAAAAATCTAGGAAACCATACAAAACAAAAGGTTGTTTATTGACTAGCACAGTTTTTATCTGTTCATATTAGCTTAGTTTTTAAACAAACCTTAAATAGGGGAAAATGGAGACACATGGAGATAAAGAAACTATTATAACAGTAAAGAAAAGGTGAGCAATGAAGAAAGTTCCTTACACAATATTTTTGGGAAGTACGAGTCTGTTGCCAGAAGAAAGACTTATGTTACATATTGACAATATTACTCACACTTAATAAATACAGTTGCTTGTTTTTGAT
Organism: Rhynchophorus ferrugineus; assembly: GCF_030347505.1. Lineage (NCBI taxonomy): Eukaryota > Metazoa > Arthropoda > Insecta > Coleoptera > Curculionidae > Rhynchophorus > Rhynchophorus ferrugineus. The sequence goes on along the minus strand of NW_027472581.1, from coordinate 50,707,273 downwards.
CTATCCTTTTATTCAGTGACCGCTTTCTATCTTCCACATTGAAATCGTCACTTTTAAAAACCCTATGCCATTAACCATAAGATGTTATGAAGGGACGAATGACTTTTAGTAACATTTTTCTTTTGGACAAAGTTTAAAATTAACGTTTTTGACAAAAACTGTTTTATTGAAATATATTTGTTAGTATTTCATATTATATGAAGATTATTATTTTTATTCCAAATGAGTAGTCACAATCATATCTATCATTTTTGCCAATAAATTATTGATGATTATTAATTTCATATCGTCAACGTGAAACCTGATCAACAGTTTATGATTAAACTATTGAAAACTGATTGATATTAAGAGTATATATCTCGTTTGAACAAAGCATAAAATAGAAAAACTTACCAAAAAATAAATTCTCAAAAACAAAAGAAGCAGCAACTGGAATATTTTCTAACGATACGTCGGTATAATATATCTGCTTAGAGCTATGGAAAAACTATAAATGACAGTCAAGAAAATCCACAAATGGACTAGATAGTGGAATATTCAGAAATATTTCCATGTATATTTTGCGACGAAAAGACAGAAAACAAAATATATCATTTAGGAAATACCAAATTCCTCAAATAGAATCACCGAAACGTCTTAGCATCCATATACATGATAGACGGAAATTGGAAACATCATATTAGACAAAAAACTGAGCAGATCAGACTCAGGATTAAATAACTTTACTGGTTATTTAGTTGGAAATTTAAACTCAACATGGCCTAAGGTCAAAGAGATTAATTTACCAGTCAGTATATCTATAGTCATAAAGCCTATTAGGACATATAGGATGCAACTAGTCTAACGCTGCCAAAACAAAGGTCTTTAATTAATTACTAATACATATCGCTAGGTAAACAACGAAGAACTGCACGATGACCCCGGAATCAAATAGATTCCCGAGATATCCAAAATTTCGCCATAAAACACGAAAGAAAGCTATTAAAACTACATTGGTGCGAAAGAAATACAATTTCTGGACCACGTACGGGCAATTAGAAGATTGAAGGGAACCAAATCACACGAATTTGTATAAACATTAACTTAAATTAATTTAATTAAGTCTAATTTAATTTTAATTTGCGAAATACAAATATCCAGAATTCATCTTGCGTGTAAGTTGATCGAAGTACAAGTGAAGTGTTAATAAATTAATTTATAATTAAGATTGTACTAAGAATATCTAATAAAAGCTCTTATTTAAAAAACCTTAATGATTAAAAAAACATGAGATACCTCAATATTAAGGTCATCTCATTTTTAATTAAATGATTAAATTTTGAATGCTTGAAAACATAATTGAGAATAAAACAAAAACACTTTTTAAATAATTTTAAAGAGGCAGCCCCAAGATCTATTGTAAAAGGAAATTAATAATTGATTTCTATAATAATTCTACCTGTATCAAATATGTTATGAAAGGTCAAGATTCCACAACCTCCGTTAGAGATTAATATCGTGATGTCAAACTGATGATTGAAATAAAAACAGTAACCAGTCATTTTGCTTGTTGAATAATAGTCCTTTTTTAGCCAAGCATTTATTTTTTGGCCAAATTCAATTTAAGAGATATATTAAAATCTAACTGACCGAGTAGTCTAAGTCACTTTCACCCAATGTCGTCATTATAACGATTTTCTCAAACAACATTTATAAATATTTTAGGCTATATAGAATATTTAATAGCAATGATAAGCAACATTTCAAGTCATGATAGTTTAATATAGTTAAAAACATAATATTAAAATACGTTATAATAATATTAACGCTATAAAAATGATGATTTATTGTTAATAAATTTAGTATTAATGTATTATTTATATTTCTTATATACCTTTATTGTTATATGTATTTATTTAATATCCTTTAAATTGGAATATGTCCTTCTTTATTTATAATAAAAATTTTTAATGTTTAATAATAAAAGAAAACATTAAGCCTATTTAGATCTTTAATACTGTAAATTTCTCCTTATCTATCCAAATATATGTATATTAGGATAAAATTATATTTTCAAATATTTACATATTAAAAATATTATATAATAATTATATATCAAATTATATCACTGTAAATTAAATTATTTATAGTGATATGGCTTGATATTTTTTTGTTAATAATAAATTTAGAGTAACAAACACATTCTAAATTTGTCCGTTACATATAGGTTTAGTTTATGTTAAAACATGGTTTTATAGTTTTTATCTATATATCATTTTATCCTTTGCATCTTATGTATATTTAATTTTTGAACTTTTTAAGAAAAAATATTTCCATTAGTTCTTCCATGTTTTTTTAATGTATTAATTGCTTTTTATCTACTACTTCATTCATATGTTGATAGTTATTGGTGTTGTAGTATCTGTTTGAGTAAAATAAAGTTTATTTTTATTATATCAAACTATGATAATATTCAACGTATTGAGTTGCTTGTTCTTTTGTATTTAAGAACAATTAAAGAAGTTAATTGGTGTGTTCTAGGATGGTGTTTTGATATTGTCGGTGGTTGTTGTTTACAGTAAAAGTTAGGTTACCTCTATCGCTTGTAGCACCTTTCTGCTGCCCGTCGTCGGAAATACCCCTAAGAATGGGCCAAGTTTCCGCTCTTGTCATCAAAAAGGGACGTCCGGATGATCGGTGGTTGTCCTAGTGTAAGGGAACACGTGCCCGCCTCGTCAGCAGCAGCACCACCACCGCCTTCTATTCGGCACGATGCTGCGGACGCGGAAACGCTTCGCCGACTGAACGAACTGGTTTCGGCGGCTGCGGCCCGCTCCTGCCGCTCGTTCGCGTCTGTCTCTTCCTGCTTCCAACAGGCCTCCAAAAGAACGCCTCGCGCACCGTACACCGACTCACCAAAAATCACTTTTTCTCCGGCTTTTCTTTATCCACTATTTTTTATTTCTCAGTTTTACTTTCCTTGGCCTCCCCGCTCCCCAATCTCTTAACCCCATCTCACTAATTTCTTCTCCCCACCATCATTATATCGTTCTTATCTTCTGATATAAACTCGCCCTCTTTTATATTTTGCTTTCGACCTGAACTTATTCGTTCAAAACAAAAAGTGGGTAATATGAAATAACTTATTAAAATAATAATGTTATTAACGATCCATGATTGGACCACTGCCAATTTACCGGTACCGCCCATTCTCTTTGCACCCACTTTTGGCATGGACTACAAAACGACGCTTTAGAAAAATCGAGGAATATCCAAATTTGCAGAAAGAGCAAATCACATAATTCCCAACGAGAAATTCGGTTTCCGTGCCAAACATACAAGCCTTCATCAAGCTGCCCGCGTCGCAGCCATCAGGCTGTTCGAAAACGTCGCAAAACTGGAGCTTCTAGATGTATCCAAATGGTTCGACCGGTATGGCACAACGGCTTAATCTTTAAAGCCAAAATACTAGGTTTCTTTTCGTAAATTAATGCACAAAGACGAGTTTGTTTATTTGAACGAATAATATAAAAAATATATAAAATGAAGAAGAAAAGAAGTATGAATTAGGACTCCGTCATTGGACCCAATTGATAATTATATACACGACATATGAAAATTATACTGTTCTTGATTCTTGACTTCCATTTTCCTCTTTCCCTTTTTCTTAAATTCTTTTTCTTTTTTCTAAATTCTGATTAAATCTTAGGCCACTTGGCTATTTCTTAATTCATGTTTTGTGATTAATTCTATAATTCTTTTGTAATTCTGATGTTCTGTTCTCAGTTCTTTAAATGTTTTGCAACTTCTGATTATCATTGTCCTCCCTCGGGTTTTTGGTAATATCTGAGAAGGATGGTTCAAGAAACTTTTTTCTGCATCCCTATTCGTTCAGAATTTAGGGGCGGGAAAGACTCTTCTGAAGAACTTCTCAAGCCGATAGAATATGAGCGTTACGGACTCTAAAGAACTTCTCGAAAATTCCACGATCTCGGGTCTTCTAGGCAAATCTGTGGTTATACTTTGCAATCGATATTTATATACCTCTTTGATCCACATAATTACGTATTTAACTTTTATATTTTAGGTGCCATATAAATGCCAAAAAGCCATTCAAATCATATAGTCCTCAAACTCAAAAGTACGTAACAAATGAGCGTCGAATAGTGAACCGTAAAATCCGGTTACCGTGATTAGCAACCCCTTTGAATGTCGAAGTGAACTGATCCCTCCGTAATGCTACGTCGGTAATATCAAATATAGTTCGACGGACGGCATTGTCGCGTAATATGGAGCATACAGGCGAACGCGAGCGAATAAATAATTCATAAGAATAATTCCGTAACTTATCCGTTTATGCGGCGGCAGATTAACAGCGGCAAATCGTGCCTGCTTGGATGCTGTGCGCGCCTGGATCAGTACACTGAATAAATGCCGACAATAACAAACGCTATCGCCCGCTAACTAGGTCGATATAGTTAATGGCAATGTTTCGGATACGGCCAAGATCCATATCGTCTCCTCAATTAGATGGGGGGAATTTATTTTCGCGTAGATGCCGTTTGTATCGCAATCGTTCTTATACCCAAACAAAGAACTATTTTTTTACTGAATTAATCAATGTTTTGTTTATATTCTCATTGAGCTCGTTTGTCTTTTTATATATGAACTGTTTTTGTCTTATAATGATATTTCTGGAGAAGATAATTTGCCATTTCTCCCATATAGTACTTATAGTTTACATTGCGAGATTAATTGTCAATGAAATTCGGGTTCAGTACCAAACACTCCAGCCTTCATTAAACTACTTGCGTCTTTATAAAAACATAATTACTTTGTCTTAATCATAGCATTTGTAATACTTTAAGTTTACAAATATCATAATGTAACAGTCTCAGAGCAATTCAGAAGTATTGCGCACCATCTTCTAGAAGAAAAAAGGAGCAAAAGCTCCCACAGCTTGGCCGCTTCGGCTTATTAATTTAGCGCTTGATTCACTTTCTTCTTCTTCTTTCTTCTCCTCTGTTACTGATCCCAAATGCATAAATTCCTGCCCTTGCTCCAACTGAATCTCGGTGGGATTTACAACAGCAGGTGATCCGTTTATTTCAATACTCTGTTATTGTCTTCATTAATTATTAAGCCATATGGACCTGCAATTCGAACTATATTATGAATAATGCTAGTAGCCTTAACGGTTAAAGGGTATATAGGATCATGAAATAATTTATTGTTTTATTTTATTTTAATTTCAAAATCTTTTTGTATAATTGCATCCACTAATATATTACAAACCAATGGGGAAACAACATCTTCTTGGCCATTTCTGACTCGTACCTCAAATTCATTTAACAAATCATTTCGCACTCACACACTCTAATGTACCGAACCATAGTAAACATGTTTCCAATCACAGTCATTTTACATCTAATACATTCCTGCACAAACTGGTAGATTGAAGAAAATGTATGCACTCAAACGCGATTCAGTCTAAATCCCTCCTGCTCCTCGCGGCTTGTTTTCTACCGCTCTCTTTAGAGCCTCATTTGTATGATCTTCGCAAAAAAAAAACTTTCTTTTACGACAATTTATGAGAAATATCGACCGAGAACCTTTCCGACAATTGATGAGGGACTTACATCTCGATAATTTTAACAGTCAACTTTTTCGACCTCCTTCCTTTTTGTACAAACATATAATCTAATCTGTTTGGCGAGTGCACTCGCCAGAAAAAACATAAAAAAAAGTTCAGCGAATAGGTTGGAAAACCATACAGTTAATTTACATGAAATAGATTATACCTTCAGATGTTAAAATGTAGTTTGTAGAAGACTTATACTGAATCCAAACCACAACAGATTACTCTTGAAGGGAAGTGTGTTGATGAATATAGTCAATTAAAACAAGTATTTGATATATGTCGATATTTTCAATATAATAAAAAAATTTAAATTTTTTTTAACAAGTATAATGAAAAAGTGATGATCACATCGATTATATTCGCTAAAACGTTTTTATATCTTAATAAACGAGTCTATTAGAAGTAATACAGGACGTACTCCATTTTATAATTTACATAATATAAATGCAATTAGGCATTTTTATTATAGCCAAATATATTATGCAGCCTAAATAAATTAGAATATGTCGGCGGCCAAAATTTTACTCCATAAAACTTATTATTTTATTGCTAGTTATTAAAATGAATAAATAAAGAAAATATATTAACAAATAATTGGAATGGAAAATGGCAAATTAACACAGATTTTTTTATTGATTTCTTAGAACTTTAACAAGTAATGTGTGTGGACGGTTATTGCTAGATGTAAAATTTAATATATTTTATGCTTAGTATACTTCCTTAGTACAGAGTAACATTTCGAAGTACACTCGTTATGGGCTCTAGGGGGATATCGCGCTGAATTGGTTTGTTGGAGACGTAATATGAGGTATCAACGATGACTCGCAACACTTTATTCTAGAACCTCTGAAGGATAGCTATGTTAGATTAGTTACTAGTACCCCACAGTTCAATACCATAGGTTCAAATACACATAAGTATTAACTTATACAACAAAACTTTGTTATCTAAGGATAATTTAATATAGTGTGTTAAAGAAACCGTGGTATTGTTATGCCTTGTAGATGTATTTAGGTAGACAATAGAGAGCACTGCTTAATGGCTCGTGTAAAATAATTTTTATCTGTGAAGTATGTTTTGGATATCATCAGGATCGATATTTTATTCATATAAAAATAATTTAAGTTCCCTGGCATGTTGCTAGAATCCATTAGCATTCCAAATGGCCATTAGGTCAGGGAATCAGTCATTCGGCTAGCATCTAATTATTTATTAATATATTTAATCTCATACACGTTTTTATTATTATTTTTGGGCTTCAAATCAATATAAAACATTGGCAGTGGCTCTTTTGTTGCATGATGTTTAATATTGTGTATATCTACAGCTTCGAAATCTTGTTCGGCTAGGGCTATTTTAATTGTGTTTCAGTCTGTGGCGTAATGTAGTGCATTTATGACAAATTTAATTATTTTTTCGGACTTTAGTCTAAAAATATGATATTGCGTATCTCTATTGTCAAATTCCTTTATTAACACTTTGAAGTGTTTAGGGTCAAGCATTTTAATCTTCATTGTTTCAAATCTGGTTGTTTATATTGCATAATTATTATTCTGGGAATTATTTTGGCTGTTTTCCTTTGTTTTTCTGGATTCTGTCTCTTCTGTCACTGACACTGGCACGCAGGTGTGTTGTGTGTAGGAACCAACTGTTTACCTATTGTTTCAACATAGTGCAATAGCTACTTTTGCTAACTATACTACAAAAATGTTGCTACTATGTATTTGTCAGAGAATCTATAAGACTCTACAACGATAAAGCTACGAGTAACTTTATCTTAGGTAAAGACCACGATGAAGCAGCAATGAAACAAACATCAGTAAAAAACGATTAAACCAAGTAATGGATAATCAATCAATAATCAGTTTTAATGATTCCAAACCTATCAACGTCAATTTTACACATAAGAGTCTTCACACACATCTCTAGCAGAATAAATAATACTCTATGAGTGTTATATGCTAACGCTGCAAAATATTTAGAATGAACATTTAACATGATACTACACTGAAAAACTATATACGAATGCTATATAAAGAAGAAGAAGAAATAACTAGATAGTAAAGTATATATTATATAAGTTATTTGGAAGAAATTCTGCCCTGTCAATATAGAATAAGTTCATATGGCACATGGCAGCCAACCCAAGCCGCTGGGTTAAGTAGAGAAACCTGGACATAATTCAGTGGTTTTAAAAAAAATAGTATTGATGTGTTATCTATTAATGTCGTAATTAAAAAATAGTGTTCGATGGCCCTATTAAGGAGGGAACAATCCAACTGTTCGACGGCACGGATTGCATAAGATGACTCGAGAGTACTAAACCTATTAAGAGCAAGTTTTTTTTATTATATTTCTCACTTCGGTTTCTCACTTCCTTAATTCAGTCATAAAAGGTAATTGTATAAACTAATATTTACTTCTTTTTTTGTATCTATTAACGTGAAGGAGGTGTCGTCTCTTCGTTTCCATGAGTTCTACTGCCATTTCTGGCACCCCTGAACAAGGGCAGTTAGCATGTGTTGTTGTTAACATTCTTGAGCCATGTGTGTGGACGGTTATTGCTAGGTTTACCGGATGACCTAATATCCCTAATTCATTCATATTTGGATGATAAGTCTTTTCAAGTAAATATTGTTGACAGTTTCTTCTCGAAAGCAAATCTCCGCTAAGGAATTCTAGAGGATTCTCAATTAGCCCCGGCTCTATTCACTTTGTTCATTGCCGATTTCCCACTCCCGATGCAATCGAACACATCATTTTATGCAGATGAGACAGCGTTCTTTACTACCGAATACTGTCCCGATGCCATTCGTAACATACTGCAAACCCAACTCAACCAGGCGATCGTATGGTACTAGTTATGGCGACTACAGATTAACCCAAACAAATCTCATGTTATATATAACTCCCAATCCCCAGAAAGCGACCCTGTATAAAATGCTGCTCCAATCAGTCAGCCTTTTTGGAGCACATATTTGGTACAAGCATGTCTCTGCGAAATAACTCGCCCGACTCCAAGTCTTCCAATCCAAAAAAGTCCACGCATTTTTCAGTGTCCCGTGGTTTATGAGGAACGCGAATACCCATCTCGAACCCACCCGTTCGTGAAAAGCTTTACGAACATGCTCAGTGCGGGGTTTTCCCTTGGCACCTTATAACAAAATCAGCTGATTAGAGACCTACCCACTCATCACTCGCGGTAGGTAAATAAAATGCGACAAACCCAGTGTCTCTGACGCCCGCAAAACTAATGTAGAACGAATTTTATTATGTAGGCAAAAATAAAAAATAAAAATTAATTTTAAAGGATATTTGTTTATTTTAGTTACAAGAAAATATATACACAATAAAAACAAACATCATATAAAGTACTTACAAACAACAATAAATCAATTAAACTAAAAGTAAACAGGTGGTAAACGTCTATTGAGGAAATAGTCAGGCAACAGTTCTGAAATAGATAAAAAAGTACCTGAGAAACCAATCTTCGAGAATAAGAGTAAGATATAAAGAACTTTAAATCAGCCGTATAATTATTAAAGGAATTAGCGGCCAGGTTGATTGAAATTGGTAATTGAACGTGTACGTCGGTCTATTGAATTTTCAATGCCGATAGTGATAACAATGCGTAAACGTGTTATTAGAGAATAATGATGAAAGAAAATAGCGACATCTGATAGCAATGATAAACTATGATTCGATGAAGTATGACATATGCACACGGTACGAAGGGATAGCACGCGACGTACCAGCTTATGTCCTAATACTAACAATAATGACGTGCAATGTGATCAAGGGATAACGCGCGAGATCTACTGTCACTAAGGTTTGTAGGTCTAAAATAAATAAACAAATTAACAAATGAACAGTACTCCTACTAGAGCACTCACTTCTCCAGCTCCAGCTATGACGGACGTGCAATGCGTACAAGGGAGAAGGCTGAAAGTCACTAGATCCTCTGCCATCAAGAGCCAGTAGAAACCATTTTCGGTGGCGTTTATGTATGCTTCAAATTATCCATAGGTCATAATTATACATCAGAAACTTTGGCCACTATGACATTAGCGTGTGGTTTATAAGATAGCTATAATTTATATTTACAATTGCAACCATAAAACTATTATCATTGATTTATAGTGATTATGAGTTATAGTAATTAAATAAATAAATAGCGGAGAATGTTCAGAATAAATTGATAACTGAATACATAAATGAATAGATAACTGAAAAATAAATGAATAGGTAAATAAATAGTTAAATGAATACATTTAAAATAAAAAGAAAACTGGAATACTCTGTGAAAAACTCACTCACTCACAAACTCGGTTTGTGCAGCATAAAACACTCTATAATCGACACGATTGAAAAACGTAGTTACTCTAACGGTCACGGCTGCATAACATTTAACTTTAACATGACAGTTCAAGGATGGGGCTAAACATGTTGCCAATTATGTTTATATGTTATATGCAATTGTTTTTGGTGCTGGGTGTCTGCCAGGGTGGCAGATCCCAATCGGGCAGAGGTGATAACTTCGCTCGTTTAGTTTCTTTACCGGTATCTCAATTTTCCCAGAAACATAAAACACACCAATAAAATATCAAATTACCCTTAAAATATGATCGATGTTTTACCGTTAACATACATTTTCTATCGGTCGATTCTGAGATTTCCAACTCCTCGAATCACAAGTGTTTTTTTTTATTCGTTTTTTTAGAGATGGATTTAAAAAATTATATTAAAAAATAATGCGCTTTTATACTAGTTGGTTCGACTAGCTAGACATCTTGGTTGTATCAAAAAAAACTTATTTCCATAATATAAAATCGTTAAAAAAAATAATAGGTTTTATTCCTTAAACGTGCACATTTCATAACTTAACTTATTTATAACTATTTTTATTGTTTCATCTTGTTTACTTTAATTTTATTTAAGCAGTAATTTAGGACTGTATAATATTATTTATTGAACAATTATTCTGATTGTCACTGAGATATTATTTAATTTAATAAACTAAAACGTTTATTAAATATGTAGAAAATATTATTTTGCAACTCTCTAGTTCTAAGGTTTAAGTTATATTTAAATCAATCCCTCACTTGGTAATATGGTAAGTAACAACACTTTGACTTTGCAATATGGTTTTAAAGTAAACCAAATGAAGCGAACCGTATATCTATGAACGTTATTAGCTGTTTAAAATGAATCTGGGCCAACAGTTGGAAGCGCAATTGGTCCGCCGAACGTTATCTGAAATTGATGTGATATTCGATTTTCGAGATTTGGTAGTACCGTTTTTCCGTTCGGTTATAAATCAGACACGTCAAGGGAACGTAAACAATTTTGTTTATGCAAATGATACTATTTCAACGATGGTAAACCATTATGGTCAACCACCAATGGCAAACTTTAAACATGTCATTTACTATAACCGTATTTAGATCATTACAAGATAATTTGATGCACATGGTTCAATAAACGATTAAAATTGTTTATGATTATAATTTACTCCGGCAATTTTATGGGTTAAAGTAAAAGGTTTTTTTTATAAATCAGCCTCTCGGGATTTTTCACAATTTTAAACTATTTGTATACGGCGAATTTGAAAATTTTAAAGACAAAACAAGTTTTATGGTTTGGCATTTAATAGCAGTACAATAAAAACACATGTATACTAAAATTTATTATTTTTGTTTGAAAGCACAAGTGTGGCTTTTAATTCAAAGTGTCGACCAACCACCATTTTTTCAGCCTTATACAAAGTTTTTAACATATTTTTTTCGACTTGAGCTTGGCATTAATTGTCATACACAAGTATTTAGCTGCTTTCGCATATGGAATTACTTTATAACTTATTATCACTGCCAGGTAGTTAAACTAATTTACATACATACTAATTTCTGATAAATAATTCTGATTTCTTTTCTAATAACAATTATAATATGTTACATTAATGCCATTCCATTCACAAATTAACCTAACATTTCTCTTTAATTCAAGTTAATATTTTAATGCAGACATCATCCATAACATACTAAAAGTAATACCAAGAACTTATCAAAATTTAATAAAAATATTCTTGTTACAGAAAATAGAAAACAAGATATAAAATATCACATATGAATTATCAGTATATAAACATTACAAAGAAAACAAATCAAAGTTCCATTTCTACAAACCGTATATTCAAACCAATAGAGTTCTTAATGCTACATAACACTTAAAATTAATTAATTAACTTGGGTTCTTATTTCTCTTGTTCTTATGTACAATGTATATCAAAGCAAAAAGCAAAATGCAAATGCGCTAAATATTCCGCCAGTATAGTAAAAATACTGAATTTATTAAATATGTGGATTTAGGCAAAATAAACTTCAATGTATTAAAAATAATAATAAATTAAAAATAATTTCAACTGCAATGGTCAATATCTCCCATTATCTATATATCTCTAACTGAGTTAAACTAAACCTGGGACATACTAAATCTTACCTTTAGAAATAAGAGTAGTCCACACACATCGCCCAAGATCTTGCCATAGATAACTGCCCTTGTTGTGAGGTGCCAGCAATTGCGGTAGAACCTAAGGAAACGAAGAGACGGTAACCCCATTACGCTTTCATATTATCATTTAAAGTTTAGCATACATTCGTAAAAATTCATTCATTGGCATCTAGCACCATCATTCTGAATCAAAATAGAAGACTACGGAGTAATATAGGCCCGACTCTTCGGTTTTTGAAACAAATTCGTGTTCATAAATCGACCAAAATGCAAGATAAATAAGGAATTTTCAGTCAAGATAGATCACCTACACACCTAGCATAAGGAAGCTTAATGTACAGTATATTTACTAAATATAGTTACTGAATTCGGACTTTCATCATATCGCAAGATATTCATTCTTGAAAAACCATTTTCATCAAGCGAGGTGCTAAAAACTACCGTAGAATTGCATTTTATAGGTCTTCTAGAACCATAATTCATTGAAATAACTGTTATATGCAATAAACTAAAATCATACTTATAATAAAGTCGCGTTTATAGCTAGAAATCAGTTTTTTCACTTTAGTTTCGGAAAATTGTTGTTTCATTTCCAAGAACTTATTGAATAGCCATAGATATGAGATAAATAATTTGTTTTACAATTAGCTGATAGAAACAATCTTATTAAATGTTTCATGTTCTTTTCTTTTACGCTCGAATAATTCTGTTGTGACTGCATACGAAAATTCGTACATACGCATTCGAAAACGCGACCATTTAGAAAGGACTTTTACTGGTTTTTAGTTTGAAATAACCCGTCGACTTTATGGCGTATAAAAATAATGAAATATTCGTCGGACATTTTGGCTGGTATTTCGATAACAGAACACGGCGAGAATGGGCAATAAACTTTCGAAAAACGACTAAAAATATTTTGGTGGTTTCATTTGGTTATTTATGGAGACGATTAAAAAGTCCTACCACTGACATAAACTTCAAAAATTGTCAGTGGCGCACAGAGCAGCTAAAATTTGCATTTAGTTAAACATTTGGAGTTTTAGAGACTTTTAAATGAATGAGAAAAAATAAAATTAGTGTATTATAGAAATTCATCTTTAAACAAATAAGAAAAACCTAAGAAATAGAAAGTTTCTTTATTTATCAACATAGTATTTTCTTAGATCAATACATATATCAGCAACATTCACTGTTTTCGATATCCAGTTATCACATATGCAGGACACCAACGTCAGAAATAATAATTGGTCACACACAAACTCGGATTTAATTCGTCGGAAAATCTTTTGAAGCCATCAAACCAAATTAAAAACAAGAAAATAATTAATATGTTAATAAACATAAATCGACGTGCAATAACACCACTATTTTTAAGTTCTGCTATTTTTTATTACCCCAATATAAACCACCCGGCAAACATCTTGTGCCTTCATTATTTCATATTTCCAATGAACGTCAAACTTACGTCATTTTAATTGTGTTTGTGTAATTTTTATAAAAGCTTAGTTTTATATACATTACTTAAAGAACTATTTAAATCCATGCCGCCAGATAATCTCTAAGGTTCTGCTAGACTGACTTCCCTTGTTAAAGCTGTAAATGCGAGCGCAGATATATAAAGCTTTTTTGCAGTGAAGTACATTAATTCACTTTATATTCTGTAATCAATATCAAAAACACACTTTTTGATTTTTGATACCTCCTATCTTTCAAATATTTCCATATCCGACAAGGAATAACTATACCAGTCACACTAATATCTAAGCTGGGTAAGACCGGGTCTGTGTCTGAGATGTTTTGGAAGTTGGTCACTGGCCAGTTGATGAGGATCGTGGTTCGAAGCCCACGTTAAACAATAGGTCCAGTCCAGACAAACCCTCGTTAGTAAAAAGGAGACTCTAAATAACTAATTATATTAATTATAAAAAATAATATTTATTATTAATGTATAGGTTTGCCTGATTTATTCTAAATAAAGGTAAAATACTACGTATCCTAATTAAGATTATATTGATATTCATTAAAAGAAATAATCGAAACCTACATAAAAATAAGAAACATGACTGCCTGATCTGTATTCCAGTCTAGAACTGTGAAGAACTTGTAAAAATATTTTCAAAGATTAACCTTTTAATAATATGCCGTGAAGGGTTTTTCAAACTTTAAATTATATTCGAAGATATAGCTGCCTCTAAACAGAAGTATCTAAACCGCGGAATTTCTAAACGAAACTTTAAACACGCTTTTCTCGCTAAACCCGAAAAACTACTTTTTTTGAGACGTTTGTCATCTCATGTTCTATTGGACCGATTTACTTCAAATTTAATAATATTTATATCAAGTAGATTTTATTTTTACTATTTTTAAAAAATCCGGAATTGTTAAAAAACATTGTAATATGCCTGGTTTTTTCGTGCAGCCGTAATTGGGCGAAACATTTTTTCTTTTATATAACTTTAACATTACATCTAGTAAAAATGGACAGTAAATATATGTTACAATTTTTCTACGTCACTTGAAAAATTATGTAAAATGCATGCCTCTAGGGAAGAATACCCCTTAAATATCATTTGAGATTGGACTGAATTGAAATTGTTAATTATAAAACGTTAGAGACTGATTAAACACCCGTAGGATTTCTATTATTGGGAAATAAATTTAAAAAATTTTTAATCGTATGGAAACACTGAACAAAATCAACTGAAAAAAATTGAACATTAAATAAGCCGATGATATAACTATACAATTACTATAATAAAATATTTTTAACAATAAAAAAAAGAACTAACTTCAAAAAATAAATAAGGAACTCAAGAAAAATTTTAAAATAATCAAACTTAGATTTTTAACACAAAAAAAAACATTTTAAAATAAAATATGTACATAATAATCGTTGTAATAACTAAATAATAATAAACAAAAACCTTATTTAACCTATCTACTACATGTATATTATATTCTACTATATACACACAACTTAGCTTAACACCTACCCAAATCTATTTATCTATTTACAATATTATTTTAACTACTACTAACTGATTACTTTGAAGTCAGTGCCGAACCCAAATGTGACGGTTCAATTTTATTTTTCTGTTTTTAATGTTTACTCAATAAATTACGCAGTTATTTTAATTAATATGACAATGGGTAGATCAGGTAAAGGTGCAGCTCGTATGAAGAAAAATAGGAATAAAAAACAATGATTGAAAATGCATGCTTCAGGTCCCGAGGTCCGCAATCTAGCCTAAATGTTTTGACAAATGTTCTAACTAAACTAGAATAACAAAAAAGTATTCCCCGCCCCGGGAATCAAATGCGACCACCGTTTCGAAGCTAAACGATTTAACAATTACACTATGTTTACAGTAGTCTGCAATATATCTACGAGGTCTTATATGCTACAGTTAGTATTTAAAAAGCAACCTGAATGGCTTTTGAATGGCACTGAAAGACTTCCGACTTTCCTCCGCAACAACTCAGCGATAACATTATATACAAATATCTGATTATTTTTTATAGAAAATATGTAAAAATTTTGTACGCGCCTTTAAAATTTGAGCGTTTCTCTCTTTTTCTCCCCTTGCCCCCACAGATCCTGACTTGGTTGCAATGGAACCACCTGTGCACTTTTCGAATAAAAACACAGTTTTGAAAATCGGTCCACAATACACGGAAAATTCGGCGAGCATACATTAGAAAAAAATATAATGCCAAACATAAAACCTCCTCTTTTTTTGAAGTCGGTAAATAACGGTGGATATTTTAGAGTCTCCTTTTTACTAACAAGGGTTTATCTGGACTGGACCTACAGTTTAACGTAGGCTCCAACCCACGGTTCTCGATATTAAGTCTACCGACTAGTCAGTGACCAATTTAGAAACCATCCCAAAAGACATCCGGTCTTACCCAGCCTAGTTACTGGCAAGAGTGGGACGGTTATTCCTTGTCGGAATTTCCACTGTTGCTTAAAGACATTTACATTTACAATCACAAACATAAAGTACATCCATGCCCCAGCAGGATTCGAACCCGCAACTATCCCAACAGTAAATGGACCTCCCTGTCACCTCGAACACTACGCCAACGAAGCGTATAGATCGTAAACATTCAATTTCGATTATCAATTTAAACCCGTAATAATGCATTTATTACTGTTACAAACTTATCGGTGTTTCAGTGATTTATTTATCGCTTTAGCTTTATTAACAAAATATTCTTTTGTTATAATTGAGAATTTCCATTTTACCAGCTAGGCTTGATCTGGACTGTATCTACTGCATAACGTCCGAAACTCGGCTCTCGCCATTAAATCTACTACTATTAAAACATTACTTCAAGAGTGAACAACGTTGTTTTACTTACAAAACATACGGTGAACATATTCCATAGCAAAAATCTTATGACTATACCTCAATGCTTTAGAAAGAATTTCAATTTTACATATCAAAAATTATTAGTTTATCAATCTCTTTCCTTTGAACATTGGAAAATTGAATAAAATTTTTTGGGAGTTTTTTATCAATTGCAATTACGATTAATACGTTAGAAATTAAATATTGACAGAACAATTAAGGAGTAAAGGAATTATACCAGATATATGCAAAAAAAAATATGGTAATTAGTAACATAATTAAGATATGTTGTTACAAACGATTTATGTTATGATTATTAAAAATGTTCAAGGAAATGCTTAAGTTGTTCTATGATGTTCTGAGTTTGTGTCACGTGATCACAAAATATCAGAACTTCTATTCTTACGTATCCATTTTCCAACTTTGAAATCAGACTCCGCAATAAATGGTTATAATCATAATAAAGATATACAATTTATCATAATAAGCCATAGTTTTAATTTAATGTTATTTATCGTCTGTTTTCTTACATTTTGATCAAAGAAACGATACATTTATTATATAAAATTAGGAGCAATTCAAAGTTAATTTTAAACATGAACTCAAAAGGCTCAAGAGAAGATCGCCTTTTCGACATCGAATTCATTCTCTACAAGAACTGCTCATAGTCAGAATTTTATTTTATCACACTATTAATTTACTGTTATTTATTATCTGTTCTTTCTTTCAAAATATTGTTCACTAAAAGAAATGAAACATTTGTTATATAATTTGTTGGCAACAACGAAAGACGAAACGAAAATATTGATCTCTGATTAGAAACTGATGATGAACTGAAACTGATTGAGGATTAGAAATATACGGAACACTAAATTGCCATAACGAAAATAATGTATATCTTTAACACAGTTTCAATATCAGTAGCCTTATTAAAAATTCTTTATTTCCATAATGTATGGGTTTTTAACATATGCATACATGAAATGTTTTAATAAAAGAGTTGAACCAAAAGGACCAAAAAACTCTGTGTAGCCAACTAAGGCTACAGATTATTCATTATAGTATCTAGAAACAAATAAGGCCTAACAAGTAAGACCTAACGACCCCAGAAATTAAGAACAATTACAGAATTACGTTAGAAAAAAATAAAGAAAATGTTGATATTTTCTCTAGTCACTTAAAAAAATTATTTCAGCCCTTTCCGTCTGAGCTATCTAAACTTGAAGTAAAAAATTATCAACTTCCCAAATCCCTCATTTCAAATAAACCTGCCGATTAATTGAAAAAACTATTGGATCTGACATGTCAACCTGAAGAACTATCAGAGTAGAGTGTAAAATGAATAACAATAGTATTTAACATAATATTACGAATAAATTATTTTCCTAGCCTTTGGAAAGTAGCTAAAATAATAGTGATTTTAAAGCTCGAGAAAAAATCGAAACATAATCTCCTATATGCCTACAAGTTTATTTCCAACAACATCCAAGATTCTTGAGAAATTGTATATAAGATAAGAGGTGTAACAATATAATAGAAGAACCATCAATTTTGGTTTCGTAAAATGCACAAAACTATAAAAAACATAGACTAATAACAGAATAAATATAGACGTATATATATGTAAATAAATGTAAATATTATCTTAGATCTTTGACAAAGTGTGTATCCAGGGTTTCAGGCTGCAGGATATTAAAGAAACTCCCAATTTTCCTCACTTCACTTACTTTTAATTAGCTTTAGAAGTTCCACAAGGCAACGTACTAGATTCAATGTTGTATCTTCTATATACAGCTGATCTACCAGTTACAAAAGCCACTACTATAACGATTTATGAAGATGGCACGGCAAATGAAGATCAATTAACAATATCAAAGAATCTCCAAATAAACCTCAATAAAATACACCTGCGGATGAACACATGGCGCGAATTAAACGAACACACGAATTAAAGCAAATTAAACGATGAATATAATGTAACTTTTATTATGTGCAGCAGAACATTATGTGGATATCGATAATTGTCACAGTTCCCCAGGCAGAGGACTCTGAATATCTTGGCATGTATCTAGACCGACGTTTAACTTGGAAGAAACGCATGCTTCTAAAACGAAAACAACTTATTCTTACACTATCGGACGCATTTATCGCAAATTAGTACGTAGATTTGGCCATATGGAATCCAATTAGGGGGAACTGTCAGCAAGTATAACGTAGCCATCATTCATCAGTTCCAAAGTAAATTGTTGCATGCCATTATAGATGCTCCACACTAAGTCTTTAATAAAGTGATATAGCCCGATATCATTTTAAAACTAATCATAATATCATTTAAAATATCATAAGGAATTGTATTTTAAAGTGTTTATATTGTGTGTAAATTAAAAGTTTTAACACTAGCCGATTGAAATCACCTAATGTACTGATTTAGTACATATCATGTATGTAATAGTTACCATAAAAAATACTTATTGCCCACTGGGCAGATTGTTGTACCGCTAAGGGTATTAACAACAAAATAACTGTATGTTTTACTGTATGTACACAGTCTATTCTCATCAAGAATTAATAAGACGTAAAAATTGTGGTTACAATCATTATAAATTCTTTATAAATCGTATGTTTGTAGTTATTCGTCTTTAGACACCAGAATTATGAGCCAGCTATTGTTTGTGATACAGATTGCTGCTTCACGACATTTTCATCAAATATTCGATTCATATCAAACCAAATCAGCTCCATTTACAGTCTTTGAATTCACTTCCGTGGATTTCAGGGTATTCCATAAAGCCAAAAATTCTATATCCGACATCTGTTTCAACAACTGTTTCAAATGAAAATTTAGCAATACATTGTACAATATATAAGAAAAATAATAAACTGTCCTATTTCAAATCTTTGCGTTAACTTGAGTATCACATCAGAAATCCATAATAATACTCTTTTGGAATCATTTTTCTTTGTCGGATAAGATCATATGTAATCAGCCAGATTGATTTGCTATGTATGGTTAATATAATATGATGATCCTCTGGTGTTATACTAGTAAAATTCTTAGATAATAAGAATCCGTATTAGCTCTGTTAATAGGCGATAAACAAAATGGTTATACGTCAAGAATTTGATTACGATCTGTGAATTTATTTAACTTTTTCTGATTTATTAGTCCTATAAATTAGTTTTACAGTTTTTTTTATTGGAAGCTTTATTGTGCAAAATCGGAACAATGTATTTTATTGAAAATATTGTCCCTCGATAGCCGCTACCTTTCACATCTACTAGGTAATTTACGAATTCTATCTCGAACCAATGATGTATCTTTTGAGGCTATCACGTATATTATAATGTTTTCAAGTATGTTTACACCGGTTTTGCAACATGTGATCGAGTGTTGTCATGCTGAGGAATAACATTGTTGTGTTTTTGCTCGTATTTTGCCCGTTTCTCATGTAGTGCTCGGCTCAAACTCATCAATTATAATCAATAGCGATACCCATAGATGATTTCATCGAATAATGCCTTCAAACGCTCGTCTGAAATTCTTTTTTGCAGTTCAGCTCTGTGTCTTTGGTGTCAATATCACCACTTCGTCCATTGAGTCCAGACCACATTCCAGACCAGATTCACATGTCAAAATCAATGGAACATGATTGCAGCCTCAAGTTTTATACATCATTCGATAACCTTCAGCCACATTTATCTTGAAATTGAAGTGTTGTTTCAACGCACCAAAAATATTTTTGCTCATCGTTGATCCTCAACATCGAATTGGTTACAAATACCGATGCAGGAATTAATTAATTAATTCACAGTAACACCATTTATTGTAAATCCTTCAAAATAATTTATACAACACGTTCAAATATTGCTTAATAATTTCTTACTAGTGACACATTAGGTGTGAAATAACGGCAAAATTCTAATGGCTCTAAAAAGACTTCTAATAAATCTAATGAATACTCGTAATTGAGAAAGTCATGTAGCCGCGAAAATACAAATATCGCACACCTCTGTCGTCGATGGCCGTTCCATTCAACGATAAAGATCATTAAAATTTAACGGCGTATCGCAAGAATGTCGCCGAGAATAACAGTTCCATTACGCCCGGCATCTACAAGATTAAAAACTTTCTGGTAAATCGCCACAACACCCGGAACAGACCAGATATCCTTATCTCGCGTTCTAGTTTAGAGTTAAATAACTGATCCTGGACGTTTTACAAAGGATATTTCCACCAGACTGTCACGCCAATAGTTCCTTAAACTAGTTCTATTATGATGTTAACGTAACTATTATTTTAAAATACGCTGAGAAGCAAAATACATTATATCTGATGCTTTTAAAGATAAAAATAATATAATAAAGACGTAAAATTTATATACTTAACTAATAATTATTTTTAATAAATAATAGATATTCAAATGTATTTTGATAACCTATATAATAATATTAAATAACCTAACCTAATTGTTCAAATAATTTATCTATTAATTCTGCTAATTCGAATAATGTATTATTTAGTATTATTAAATTATCAAGTGTATTCAAATACTAAACCTGTAACTCTCAAAATTCCACTTTCAATATTAATCACTTTAATGTTTAATTTGAAGAAATATTGTAATGCTGCTCCAGCATATCTCAATTGTCGATTTTGATTTCAACGATTTAAAAGTGACGATTTTGATGTATATGACGGAGAACGGCCTGGAGCGTACTCACCAGATATAAGTTTAAGCTTAGTGATTCTAAACATCGTTCTTTCGACACAGAAGTTGTGAAACATACTTTTATTAAAATATAAGCTACACATTTTTCTGAATAAATCCTTTTTTTAAAGGTGACTAAAATTATCAGAATGCATGTAAGCATCTAATGCAATAAGCTAAACTTTAAAGTATTAGATCGATAAATATTCTAAAAATGTAACCTAACATAATTATTACTTTTAAAACAAGAAAAGGCCTTCATAACCAAAGAAGTTCAACGGTGAATAATTGGAGGAATATAGGCTTAATAAAAAATCTTGTCAAAAGCGTAATATCAATTAAACAATAAAGATGCCTCTCTAACCTTGAAGTGTTTTTGATTTTAGACATATCACCTTAATTATCCCAATGAGAACAACAGCAGTTTATGGGCAATACCATTTCAAATATAAAAACCAAGGGATAAACCAAGCAAACCACCAACATCACTGTACTGGGTTGTCCCTGAATTACCTGCAACTTTTTGCTTTTGGTCTTTTCGTTATAATACACTTTTTATGTTGGGTAATAAAAGATTAATGAAAAACGAGTTCATACGTTGACCTAGGTTCTGTCAGTCGGTACGTGTAGGACACACCTTCCAGGTTCATAAAGTACAGTTTTCCTATTTGATTTATGCGCTTAGGCACCAAATAAAATTTGTTTTGTCGTAAACTCACGTTATTAAAACACGTGTTAGACATATGAGCAGCAGTTAATTGACAGGTTCTCTTACCTCAGAATTATCAAATCTGGCTTAATATATAATTTGATAAATTATTTGTAAAATAGTTCGGTTCCAACCTTCGTAGGGCGAAGACGTATTTTCAATACGCTGCAAGCTCTAGAAAAATAACTTAAAAAAACAATTTTATTACGGTTATTTAATTGAGTGTTAAAAATGCATAACAGATGCGGCTATGACCTAAAGTGTAGTGAATACGTGTTTACATGACCAGACAAAAACAATCAATTTCATTTTTATTAGTGTTTTAAAATTATTTTCCCTTATTTGACAACAATCCTTTTGAAATTCATTTATAATATTTTTGGACAAAAACTAGCGCAATAAATAATACTTGAGTGAAAAATGAAGTGTGTGAAATTAATAATGTATTTATTTTATTTTTTTTATATTTGGAACTAAATAAAATAAAATATTAACAATCTCAAAATGGTAAACCACATCGATTCAACCAAATCACCTGCACACTATGATATAAGATTAGAACAATCAGCAATAATGCAAATCCCACAAACACAATAGACTCCAATCATTAACAAAAAACGATTGGGAAGCCCAGAAGGAGAAATCGCGAGAAAACAAATAAGAATCAGTGACTATTGGTTACAGAAACTAATAGAGACAAAACACAGCTTTAGCAACCTGTTGGAAGAAATTGAATTGAATATACAAACAAGCCCTGAAAAAGTTGTTCCCAAACCACCACCAATAACAGTCTATAAGGTAGGTGTTATAAAACACATCCATGACCTATTGAGATCCATTACTACGAACTGCACAATTAAAATAGTGAGCTATGAAACAATAAAAATCCAATTGTTCGAAGCGGAGCACTTTAAGGTTCTACTAAAAGAATTAGATGAAAGCAACACCCAATATCATACATTCAGGCCAAACTCCGAGAAAACATTGAAATTCGTGTTAAAAGGAATACATCACGGGACGGACTTTAACACCATCAAGGTAGCCCTAGGTGAAAAAGGCCACGAGGTCGTAAATGTTCACAACATACGAAATCGCACGAGAAAAAATGGAAATAATAAGGCGGTATTTGAAATCAGTAAATGTGCAGAAAACACAAAACAGGAGATTGTAATCAATCATTCAAATATGCTAACTGTAACGGAAATCATCCAGCAAACTACAAGGCTTGCGCAGTTCACAAGCAACTACAGCAGAAACTCTATCCTGCCTTAAGAGAAAAAAGGCATCAACAGCAACAAAAGCAATCCAGTCTACCAGTCTACCCACCAGACCAAGTCAACCAAACATAACTTATGCCCAAATGGTTCAGCACAAGATCGAGAAACCACATCACAACCTACTGAAACTAGCAGCAACATTTCTAGATTAGAAAACACGATGGCCAAACTAATGGATCAAATGAGTAAGATGTTTGGTCTACTCATGACCGTCGTCAGCAAACTTGCCTAATGCCTGAAACCATTAGCTACAAAATCGCCGTCTGGAATGCCAATGGGCTCCAACAAGACGCCAGAAAAATTCTGCAAAGACTATATACAAGCCACCAGTATAACCATAGAGGAAGTTCATGGACCATTAATAATGTCTGCGATTTATTGAACACCCAAACATAACAACAAGGCAGAACAATTTCAAGAATGTTTCATTACGCTAGGTAATAGATTTATAGCTGGAGGAGATTACAATGCAAAACATTTAATGTGGGGTTTAAGAATAATAACCTCAAAATGTAGAGAACTATTAAAAGCAATCAAGACAGATAATTTACAACATATCTCTACTACTACATATTGGCCTTCAGACACAAGTAAAAAACCAGATACTATAGATTTCTGTATTACAAAAAGTATTGATACAAAAAAGTGTCATGCAGAATCATCTTTCGACCTCTCCTCTGATCATTCGCCAATAACAGTAACAATTTTTTCAAAAGTTACCATCAAAGATAAACTCCCTTCTCTCTGTAATAATAGAACTAACTGGCCCTCATTTAGAGAAAACTTAAACCGAAACATCTCTCTCAACTTACCGTTACAAACTGAAATGGATATAGAAATGGCAGCAATAAACCTTACAAAAAATATACAGGAGGAAGTATATTCCGCGACTCCTAACAGTGAAACATTTCCGAGAAAAAATACACATATATCATGTACAATACAGAAAAAGATAGCAGAAAAACAAAGTTACGACGGAAATGGCGGCAGCAAAGGACTGAAGAGAATAAAAGAAAATTTAATAGGGCAATAAAAGAGCTGAAATAACTAATCCAAAATGAGCAAAACCAAGGCATTCAAGAATACCTAAAAAACTTGACACCAACTGAGGCTACAGACTATTCGTTGTGGAAAGCAACAAAAAGCTTAGGGGATCGCAGCAGGTATGTTAACCTATTAAAACAAACGAAAATAATTGGGCTAGAAGCAATAAAGAGAAGGCCGACATTT
Organism: Rhynchophorus ferrugineus; assembly: GCF_030347505.1. NCBI lineage: Eukaryota > Metazoa > Arthropoda > Insecta > Coleoptera > Curculionidae > Rhynchophorus > Rhynchophorus ferrugineus. Next base: position 50,682,866 of record NW_027472581.1, on the reverse strand, counting down.
TCTCAAAACACTTGAAAAATGTTTTTACACCTTTCCAATCTCAGCTACATAAAGATAAGGAAAAAAATTACTAGCTTTCTAGATTCGCCATTTCATATAAACTTACCGCACGAGAAATTAACTGTCAAAAAAGTTAAACAAACAATAATGAAAAAGATTAATATTAAAGAAACTCCTGGTTATGACTTAATTACTGTTTTTTTTATTATTATTTAATTAATACATAATACGACAATTTATCTTTATGATATCTTAAATCTAGGTATATAACTAGGAGGACCCACCGGCCCTAAGTCAGTCTCTGGTGAAATAATGTTTACACATGTCACTGCTGTATATTTAACATATCCACCTCACTACACAACACTACCCAAGATCAGATGGTTTGATTCTGTGGGTATCTAAAGGTCTCGATGTAGGTAATCAGTCCTATAGTATTTGGGTGCACCCACAATACCTCTCAGGACTTTGTTCTGAAAAATTTGTATTTTATTTATATTACTCTTTGCAGAACATCCCCATAATTGAACTCCGTATATCCATATAGGTTTCAGTATTTGCTTATATAATGGCAACTTATTATGTACTGATATTTGTAATTTTCTTCCATTTTGCCAGCACATTTTCTTATATTTCAATTCCAGTTCTTTTCTTTTCTTCTTTATATGTTACTTCCAGCGAAGTTTTGCATCGAGATTCATTCCTATTCAAATATTTAGCGTTGTTGCTATATGGAATAATAGTGTTATTTAATGTTATTGGTACTTATACGGTATGTTTATAGGTGAACTACACATGTACAGATTTACTTTCATTAATTCTTATTTTCCAAGCTTGTGTCCAATTATTTATATTATTATTTGCCTGTTGTATTTGCATATTATGTTCAAAATTGGTTTCGTTTGGTTTGAAAGTTTTTTTTTTGATATTCATCAAATGCTTCTGCTTTTTGGTGATTGTCACGTGTAATTTGTCGGACATAAAAGCTGAAAATTCGATGATTGAATTAGTAACGCCGAAAGAGTTAACCAAAGTTATTAAAACTGACATTAACCCCAGGAAATCACCAGGCTACGATTTAATAACAGAAGAATTACTGCAAAAACTTCCAAGAAAGGGAATTATAAAACTCATCAACTTGATCAATACAGCATTTAAATTAAAATGTCCCAGACATTTTGAAGATGGCGGAAATTATAATGATCCCAAAACCTGGGAAGTCACCAAACGAAATAAACGCCTATAAACCTATATCACTGCTGCCAGTAATATCTAAGGTTTTTGAAAAATCCCTGTTGAAAAGAATAAAACCGATCATAGAGAGAAAGAAGCTAATACCAATACACCAGTTTGGGTTTATTAATAAGCACTCAACAATTGACCAAGTCCACAGAATAACAAATGTTATTGAAAAAGCCGAATGTCAAAAAATATGCTCAGCTATATTCTTAGATGTAGCACAAGCTTTCGAAAAGGTTTGGCAAGAAGGGTTTGTTCATAAACTACAGAAAATGCTACCAAAACAATACACCGAACTATTAAAATCATACATTACAACCAGAATGTTCAGAGTCATACAAGAAGAAGCTTACTCTACAATAAAAGAATCTAAAGCAGATGTACCACAAGGAAGTGTACTGGAACCAATGCTTTATCTACTCTATACTTGTGACATACCACAAATGGAAAATATCACGATGGCTACATTTGCTGATGATACTGCGATTATAGCTCCGGAGACAATAATGAACAAGCCTCACCAAAATTACAACAGGCAAATAACAATATAAATAATTGGACACAAGCTTGGAAAATAAGAATTAATGAAAGTAAATCTGTACATGTGTAGTTCACCTATAAACATACCGTATAAGTACCAATAACATTAAATAACACAATCATTCCATATAGCAACAACGCTAAATATCTGAATAGGAATGAATCTCGATGCAAAACTTCGCTGGAAGTAACATATAAAGAAGAAAAGAAAAGAACTGGAATTGAAATATAAGAAAATGTACTGGCTAATTGGAAGAAAATTACAATTATCAGTACATAATAAATTGCCATTATATAAGCAAATACTGAAACCTATATGGACATACGGAGTTCAATTATGGGAATGTTCTGCAAAGAGTAATATAAATAAAATACAAATTTTTCAGAACAAAGTCCTGAGAGGTATTGTGGGTGCACCCAAATACTATAGGACTGATTACCTACATCGAGACCTTCAGATACCCACAGAATCAAACCATCTGATCTTGGGTAGTGTTGTGTAGTGAGGTGGATGTTAAAAAATACAGCAGTGACATGTATAAACATTATTTCACCAGAGACTGACTTAGGGCCGGTGGGTCCTCCTAGTTATATACCTAGATTTAAGATATCATAAAGATAAATTGTCGTATTATGTATTAATTAAATAATAATTTAAAAAAAACAGTAATTAAGTCATAACCAGGAGTTTCTTTAATATTAATCTCTTTCATTATTGTTTGTTTAACTTTTTTGACAGTTAATTTCTCGTGCGGTAAGTTCATATGAAATGGCGAATCTAGAAAGCTAGTAATTTTTTTCCTTATCTTTATGTAGCTGAGATTGGAAAGGTTTAAAAACATTTTTCAAGTGTTTTGAGAAAATGTCGGCCTTCTCTTTATTGCTTCTAGCCCAATTATTTTCGTTTGTTTTAATAGGTTAACATACCTGCTGCGATCCCCTAAGCTTTTTGTTGCTTTCCACAACGAATAGCCTGTAGCCTCAGTTGGTGTCAAGTTTTTTAGGTATTCATGAATGCCTTGGTTTTGTTCATTTTGGATTAGTTATTTCAGCTCTTTTATTGCTCTATTAAATTTTCTTTTATTCCCTTCAGTCCTTTGCTGCCGCCATTTCCGTCGTAACTTTGTTTTTCTGCTATCTTTTTCTGTATTGTACATGATATATATGTATTTTTTCTCGGAAATGTTTCACTATTAGGAGTCGCGGAATATACTGCCTCCTGTATATTTTTTGTAAGGTTTATTGCTGCCATTTCTATATCCATTTCTATATCCATTTCAGTTTGCAACGGTAAGTTGAGAGAGATGTTTCGGTTCAAGTTTTCTCTAAATGAGGGCCAGTTAGTTCTATTATTGCAGAGAGAAGGGAGTTTATCTTTGATGGTAACTTTTGAAAAAATTGTTACTGTTATTGGCGAATGATCAGAAGAGAGGCCGAAAGATGATGACATGACATGACACTTTTTTGTATCAATACTTTTTGTAATGCAGAAATCTATAGTATCTGGTTTTTTATTTGTGTCTAAAGGCCAATATGTAGTAGTAGAGATATATTGTAAATTATCTGTCTTGATTATATATACATTATATATATATATATATATATATATATATATATATATATATATATATATATATATATATATATATATATATATATATATATATATGTATCCATCAAGCACCATTTTTGTAATATTTCAGTCTTACAAATATCCTACTTTATCGGTGCTTACGCGTATCAAAAACTTAAACACCAGCACCTAACTAACTAACTACACCTTACCCTAACTCGATGTTGAGATTTACCACAGTTGCACAGATGCGACTGTTGTCAATAGTTTTATCTTTTTTACTTTATTCTTAAATCATACAGCCACCATTGCTTAACTGTCGTACAGCCATTGCTCTTAATTATTTATAACCTGGTATAATAGAATGTTATTCCTAACTTGGACGTTCCACTTAATATATCTTAATGCTGTTATTTGATTAATTTATATTCCATTATATGAAAACAATTTTCTTGGGCTTGTCGACAACAAACTTAATCACATCAAATCCCTCCCAATAAATCAATAGAATAAAATCCTTTATTGAAAACGAAAATGTGTAATTTCTTACGGCATCCGCCAGAATTCGATGGATATCTTAAAAAGGACGCATGAATCACTCTCTACTATCCAAAAATAACCTCGGCTTGGACTTGTTTTCCTTTATTTTTATTTTTTTCCTCCGCTGGACATCACAACAAGACCACTTGGCTTAGATATCGATCGGCTAACTCTTCAACCAAAATTCCTTATTTTGCTGGAAACTAACTAAAGAATTAAATGTTTACGTCAGCGATGGTCTGTATTATTCCTTTTCCCGGCCACTTTCAACTTCGCCCATTAGTTTGCGGGAGCCGTCGTTCAATCTATGCATAACGGACGTAGTGGAAACTTACTTCGTTACCATACCAGCCAAAAATAGAGCGCATCTTATGCGGACGCGTATTAATTCGTTTTTAGCGAGGTTAATGTCGTTTATCTGTGCATTCAACAGATTTATTTAATGGTTCTACACATTTCTCAGTTACAAAGCAATACTTCTAACGTAAACTACTTCTACGTACTCTATCTGGATAGATAGAGAATAATCCCACTATTAAACATTATTAAACAATATTATTTAATTTTAAGTAGTGTTATTTAAGATTTTATGTTTCTTTCAATTAATCCCGTATTGTTGGAACTATTAAAACATTATGGAAGGTGTGGATAAAAAACGAATAAGAATAGTGTGATAATATACGGTTACATTTTATATTTTTATTGAGATAATAAATTAATAAGTCCGCTTTATCGGAAGGTGTGAAATCGGACAGATGTGAAAGAAAAACTCGACATATGCGAACATTCCATTCCAAGATAGATTAATAAAATTTCAGAATAACAAGACTCGTCTGTCTTCTTTGTTTACAAGATATTTAGATTTTCGAAATCAGCTTTTGATTTAATTGGAGGCCTGGTGAACAGAGAACAGCTAAGAAAAATTGTTCTTGCTTAAGGACTGATAGTAATTGACATAGCTCTAGAGAGGTAACCTATCATTGTACTAGATGTTATTAGGGTTATTAGGATTTATAAAACAATACATTTTAGTAGTATTAACTTCTGATCTGTCTCAGATTTCATTAGTAAATGCATTTCTTAACAAAGCACTAACTAAATAATGCAGGAAATAAATACTTTAATTTGTGCATCAAGTATTAAAAGGAATGTTACAAGGAATACTATTAATTAAAGAATAGCTTGATAGATTTTAAGCCTCATTTATTGGTGAGTTGTTGGTTCCCACATAGGACATAAGACAAAAGTAAGAAGCAGTAGATAATCACAGTCATCAAAGGTATCACAGAGATCACAGTATTTATTGTTTTGTAATATATATTTTAGGTGATAAATATGGATAAGCAGTAATGAAAATATACAGCAGTTGAAATGAAACCAACTACATTATTTGCAGGATACAGATATGGATTATATCGGAAAAATAAAAGAAATTATGCAGTAACTGTATTACTTCAACTTTGCTATAATATAAGAAATTTATTTCATATTTTAAAGCGAAATCTTGAATGTGATCGTAAACCTATTTGAATTAGTAACCCGATTTTATGTTTTATAACGCAATTTTTGATAAACGCGCAAATCAATTTGATTTCGAGGCCATCCTGAAGTTCTTTCAGCTCCTCATCTGCGATTCCCAAATGGAAACTGGGTCAATTTTGTGAAACCCAAATCAATTCTTATATTCGCGTTCAGTTAAAAGTTTTAAACAACAATCATTTTCACTTAGTCTGCGTTCCCCGTCTTGGATAAAAAAAAATCAAGATATGGGTGTCATTTTTATAGCGCAATAACTTTTAATTCAGTAAATCCGCACTCTACAGAATATTATAGATTAATTTATATTATGTGGACCGTTACCGTTCAAACACGCTATTGTATAGCTTCACTGAATAAATATTACTAGTGATATGCAACTTTAAGGCTATGTATCAGGAGAAGACGAAAATACCTTTCCTCAGCCTTATATTATTTCTGGATAAATGTCATTTATTGAGACGTACAAAAATATTTCAAATCAATTTTTATCACATTTTTATTGTTGACATTGACGAAAGAGTTCAAATAAAAGACAAATATATATCGTTACTGGTGATCCGTCCTCATTTTTTCTTTGTCAGTGGTTCGGATGGCTGGAGCAAGACATACCGTGTGGATTTATTTCTATTAATCAAAGCGCCAAGACTGACGGGAAAGAAACTCAACTATCGACGAATAGTAATAATAAAGCGCCCGTCTCTGATGTCGAGTTGAAAGTTTCGACCCTTTCCAACCGGATCGACGACGGAGAACTTAATTTAAGAGATTGAAAACGTTACGACCAAGCTACTGATTACTGGCAGAGAAACTCCCGTCTGGATTGAAATAGATCTAGTCAGCTAGAGAGCTTCTTTCTCTTGCGGATTTCACGGACGATAAGATGACATTTTACAATTTGCAAAGCTGCTTATATACTTTGAAAGGAGAACCAGTCTGATCACTCGATGTTGCAGTCTTACCTCTCTTTGATAACCGGTAACTATTAGTTGTCTGTCCAATTAATTGTAATTAAAAATAAAATATTACGAGAACAAGTAATTTTGTATGATTTAATGTTGTGTAGAGGAAATCAAATTTAATATTTTTAAGAATCTCTCATTCTGAACAGCTTTATCTGCATAGTTTATAGTTTATCTACTCTACATTAAATTGTTTAATAAATCTAATATCTTTAAAAAATGTTAATTTAAACCCTTTTAATTTTACACTATATAATTAATCTTCGGGATAGAATATTATAAAAAATAAGGTGCGCCATATACTTTTGGATAAATAGAATTTTAGCGTGCCAAATATTTCAAAGAACCAATCAAATGTCTTCACAGCAAAATGATTCTCTTACAGGTACCTGTAATGGATATTTAAATTGACCAATAAAATTACTTGAATGGCCGATATAGCCCCATTTGGATGTTTGGCAACGTAAAACTTTTCTCCAGAGACCCCTATTGAGTTTTCTCTCTATTATTTTATGATTATAGTATAGGATACACAACAAAAATCGCAGTAAATCAACACTTTTTTATTTAAAACTAAAATTTAAAACAGTTACTCACTATCTAGTAATTTTTTCTTAATAAATCTAAATATAAATGCGCATTAGTGAATTCCTAACTAAGGGATAGTTATACTTGTATAATATAAGGTGTGTAATGATAGTATAATGTGTTTGTCTATCTCTTCAATCTGCGGGTTCACTTTTATGGTATAGTTTCAGTATTTACACGTGCACTTACATCTTTGTGAATGTCTTAATTTTTAATATACTATGGAGTATTAACAATGCTCCAAAGAACTTTTTCTTGGTAAATTTGAACCTCATAGTTGCATACAGACCTCAAAATTTGTTTATATAATAACAATTTTATGTTGTGAATTCCGAATTGTCAAATCTACCACCACATTTTTAAGACTCTCGGTTCTGATTTTTTTAACGTGCTTTTTCCCTTGAGCTTGGCACCCAGTGTTATGCTCAAATATTTTGTGGCATTTGCATACAGAGTTACTCTAGAACCAATTATCAATGACAAGTAATACATATTTTTTGTATATATCTAATCTAATCAATCACTATCATTACCAAATGTCACCATTATTACTCTTCATTTTTAGAGGTATCACAGGTGTAATTAAGTACAATATTGGTCTAAGGAAAATACTTTAAAATAATTTCGCATAGATGAGTTTCAAATGTAAACATGCATCGCCGTATCTAATTCCAAAGTGACGATGATCAGAAATGTATAATTTGAGAATCTGGCCCATTTTAGCAAGATAATTTGTGTGTCAATTTGTATACGAGGTTTTCGTGCCATATTTTATCAATAGCTTAGATTACGTCTAGAAATATAGCTAAACAAATTTTCTCTTTTTTAAGTTTTTTCAATTACCTCCATAATAAAATATACTACACAGTTACCAAAAGTTTATTTCTAAATCCAAATTGATGAATCGAGATGAGTTTTTCGCCAATTTGAGGCGTTTTGAGAACTGCTTCTTGAATAGTTAGTATACTCGCATAACTGGTAGGAATGATATTGGTTGATATGATGTTATAATCCTTAGGCCATTTAAATGGTTTAGGAACCATAATAATTTACGTAATCTTCCGTTTTGTGATATGTAACTTTAAATAAATGTTCATCGGGTAGAGATTCGGCAAGTAGGGAGGCCATTCTGCCAACGTAATGAAGCTCAGAAAATGGGCTGGGCACCAGTCTCCAAAAGAAACGGCCACAGAGATATGAGCGGCCTTTATTCCATCTGGACAGCTTGTAGTTATAGTAAAATGATGTTTGAATAAATACCACCTGTACCTTCATCCACCAATTTGCAAAGATCTTCGAAATGTCACTGTTTCTCTCCCTGGAATGGTTTCCCTATGGAATGGTTTCCCAGCTTTAGTAACTCCAGGTTCTAATAGTCTACAGCTAAGAAAATAAACTACTGCAATTTGTTTTTGGTGGCTGTTCACCCTTAATTGCAAGCTTTTGTTAAAATTTCAGTAAACTACGTGCATTCACCGCAACTTCAGTCCGTCTTTGGTGGCGTTACTCCTTAAACTGTGGCATATGCGCCGGGATTAGGGGTGTTTTTCAAAGCTTGAATGTTTGTTACTTGGAATGGTTTATGGCTAGTGGTCATTAAATCCACCTTTTGTGACCTTGCAGCTTCAGCTGCGATACATTTGCCAGAATTCCACTCAACTATAAACCGCTTCGAAGAAACGGTTCGAGCAACTGCAGAACTGTTGAAACCTAACATCAATCTGTCATATTATCTTAATAATTTATTCCATTCCGGATAATTGAATGAATTCGAAAGATTTATAATTACTATTAATTTACTGGAAAATATTATTTTATTTAACGGAAATAAGAGGCGACCTATTAAACGGCGATACAAAGTGACCCTGAGAGTTCTTATGTATTAGCGAAACAGACCCCTCCATCTTACTCGTTCGCCATTCCGGCAGTTTTTACACAGATGACCGGATATTCATAACCGTATTGTATAGCGATACAAATACAACACAGCAATAATAATAAAAATTTCATAAATTAATATTATACTAAGCGTATCTAATGTAATATGTAATTTTTAAAAAATTATAAAAATAAAATATCAGTGTCTGTGTGTCTTAGTTGTCAATGCAGTTTCTAACTAGTGTGTAGAATATTTAGAAATGACTTAGAAAATATCTATTGTTCTTATACTATTTCCTTTTAAAACAACAATCGTTCTCTATCCCAATCAGTTCACCCAACAACATTCTCGTTGACATGCGGATACAAATTACCGGAGTTACGTGTTTCGCGTGTATTCTGTGCGTCCGTGACTCTGCGTTGATGAAATAACGATTTGGAATTTATCGCTGTCTCCGATGCCCGTTTTTTGACCCGTCCAGAAAAAGAATTTTTCGGTGGCCCAGTCGAGGGCGTTCTTTTTTCTCTATCGTTTTAGTATGAATTATTGGCGAGGTCGGGCGTTCGTCGTCGCTCGATTTCGTTATATTTCCCGACACGACCGATTTATTATCGCTTTATTAACTGAACGACGGAGGGAAAGACCCGCACCGAAAAAAAAAGGCCGATGGAAATTTATTGGCCCATTCCCATTATACCGTTCTTGTTATTGTTTGTTCCTTGTTAGCGGGTCCGGATTTATTATATGCGGACACTAAATCGCTTTGAAATCGATTTCCGTCTCCGAATTCACTCGTATTTTAGCCGTTCTGCAGTTTAATGGCTTTGTTTTAAGATCTTTTATATGGCACGCTATATTTCTATAATATTGATGTACCCTAAGTAAGCACTCGCCCAAAAAACTCTTACTAAGGTCAGAGAGCAAATAGAAATTTAACTTTATGGACAACTTTGGAGATATGTTTCGCTGCATCCAACATACAAATAACTCTATAATCGCCTTTTCGATCCATTTTATTAGTTGTTTAAACCATTATGCTACTATGCTATGCTAATATCCGCGATGGCATTTCATGGTACGTTTGTTTATTTGTTCTGGGCTTCATTTTCTGAGTGCAAGACATAGAATAGAGTACGTTTAGAGTATTTCTACGTTTTCACGACTAAGTTATGGTGAAAATTGAATTGGTTTTAATGCCTCGAATATGTATCTATATAAAAAATAAAAGTATCGTATATATTGCAGAAATTTTGCTGCTGTATTTAAAAAAATAGATAAATAATCTTAAAAATTCGTTGCCGAACCCAAACAGTTATATTAATTTAGATTTGTTTTGTTGGTAATTTAATTTTTTGTATCTGTTACAAAATTATATTATTGGTTTTTTTATTTTTAGGCCCGTTTTTTATTTTTTATTTTTAATAATATTGTAAATAGATAAGCTATATTGTATGTATATAGTAGAACATAAAATACATATAGTAGATAGATTAAATAAGGTTTTTGATTAATTTTAAATTAATTTTATTTAGTTATTACAACGATTGTTATGTACATATTTTATTTTAAAATGTTTATTTTTTGTGTTAAAAATCTATTGTTTGTTGTTTGATTATTTTTTAATTTTTAATGAGTTTAGTGAGTTAATTTATTAATTGAAATCGGTTCAATTATTTTATTAAAAATATTATTTTTTTAGTGTTAGATAGTTACTCAATAAATTACACAGTTATATTATTTCAAATTACAATGGGTAGGCCAAGTAAAGGTGCAACCCATGTGAGGAAAAATAGGAATAAAGAAACAGTGATTGAAAATAAAGGCCTTCAGGCCCCGGGTTCTAACTAATAAATTGATAAATTGTCCCGGCTGGGAATCGATTTCTCAACCTCTGTTTAAGAACTAAATGCTTCAACCATTACACGATAAAAGCAGTTATCTACAATATTTCTACGAGGTCTTATATGTTATAGTTAGTGCTTAAAAAAACTAAATGGCTATTACACTAAACGATTTTCGATTCTCCGTCACATCACCTCAGCATTAACATTATACCCAAATATCTGATTATTTTAGATCAAAAATATGAGAAAAATTTGAACGTGTCTTTGAAATGTAAGCGTTTCCCCCAATTTTCCCCCTTCTCCACAATATATCCTGATTTGGTTTCAATGGGACGACCTTGGAAGTGTACTCTTTCGAATAAAGAAAATCGGCCCACAGTCGACGGAGAAATCGGCGAACATATGTTAAAAAAAAAAAAAAAAAAAAATATATATATATATATATATATATATATATATATATATATATATATATATATATATAGAACCTCCTCCTTTTTCGAAGTCGATTAAAAAAGGCCGCAAAGTATATCAACATTTGAATAGTTCTTTTTATTAATTACATCTTACATTAGATTTACTTAGTACAATCTTAATTTACAAATTAATTTATTACTACTGTTCTGTTGTACTTGCATCAATACGCAAGCAAAACGTATACAAGAAAAATACATCAGTCAAATCGTATTATACTTTAAAAAGTTGCTTATCAAAACAGCATCAGTTTTTTAAAAGAGTAATTTATTTAAAGAAATATATTTTGACTAAGTATCCAAATCAATATGTTGCGGATTAAGACTATTTAACCAAGAGATTTTTTTTGGATCTATTAAAATACATTGAGTCAAAAATATACATCTCTCAACAATTATGTTAAAAAAAGAAATTAAATTAAATTTTTGTTTATAATACGTTATGACTATCTCTGTAGACCAAGATGAGATTAAGTTTATAGAAGCAAGGCAGTGCTCATTCTCCACTTTGCAACTCCATCAAGATTGGTTTATAATAAAATGTGGTTAAGTAGATTCCACTATATCAATAAACAGTAATTGATGTGTGCTAATATCATTTTAAAAATGAATATTTTAAAGTTTTTTTTTTGCATAAAGTGTATAACATGAGGGTTTTCAGAGTAAAATGCGACAAATATTATGATAAGGTATATGATATATTTTTCTAATAAAGAAATTATTAGAATTATAATAGGGAAAAATAAACAATTTGTTTTTAATAAAATAAATCAAAAGGATGGCAAATAATAAAAGGCAATTAATGGCATTATAGAAATATGAAATGCAGCAGCTTTTCTATATATTTCTAGAATGTAGAAGGAATACAGTTTTGACATTGCGGCATCACGCGGTACCTCTGCATGGTAAAATCTATTTAAGAACCGATCAAATTTCTTCACAAAAGAATCTTTTCTTTACAAATGCCTATAATGGAAATTTAAACTAACCAATCAAATTACTAGAATGGCGTTCACAGTACTACCTAGATATTAGAGTATTATTCGATTATTGTGTTTTTTAATATTGTGGTGCTGTGTAATCACTGTTCAACCTATGTGACTATAGTATGTGATTCCCATTCAGGTGCATGGGCGTTAAAGTCTCCCAACATCAAAACCGGTTGAGGCAGCTGAGTCAGCAACTTTTCCAGTTCCTTTTCAGTCACCACTGCAGAAAGGGCCAAATACAAGTTACAAATTGTTACGCGTCTGTCCGTAAAATACATTTTAATGGTTACTGCTTCCAAGTTCGTAATTAAATCAACTTCTTCGTATACTAAATCCTCTTTAACCAGAATAGTTACTCCCCCTGATGATCTGTTTGTATTGGCTCTTTCTTTTCTAATTGCATGAAAACATCTAAACTGAAGGAAGTCCTCTTTTCTAAGATTAGTTTCTTGGAGAGCTAGGACTGATGGTATATGAAGACCTGTTATCAACTTTAGTTCACTTGGTTTGGGTTTAAAACCGTTCAGGTTCCATTGTATTATTTTATATGTCATGGTTTTAATAAGAAAATGTCTAAGTCCATATCATCCCCAGCTAGGTGTTTTGAGCCACCCTTATGGCAGCTACTAGAACGGCCACTATTACTTTTCTTATTGAGTGGTGAAAGGGCGGCGGGAATGATAAGAAATGCTCGGAGTTGACTCTGCTACCCTTAAAATCAGAGCACGGTTTACCATTACCGGAGAGCGGGTCATCCCTTTTATCTAAGCATGAGGAACGAGAAGATTGGGAAGACTGGGAAGTGGTGAGGGTTTGAGAGGAGTTTAGGTGTTGGGTAATGAAGGTAGTTGGTTTTCGTGTTTGGGGAAGGGATTTCTTTTAGGGTATCTCCCTTTGTTTGTGGGAGTTTATGTGCGGGAAGGTTTAATTTAATATTGTGCGATGTGAATTCACTAACCGATATTTCTTCACTTTGCGTGGTAATAGACACATAACTTTTCTTCGTTTTATCTGCATTTGCATAGTTCAACTGTGTATTTCCAAGTAGTTTTCAGGCTTTTTGTTTTGCCGCAATATATGGGATTTTTTCAGTTATTCTTAATTTCTGGATCATGAACTCCTCTTTGTAAACTGGGCATCCCCTACATCTAGGAGAGTGCTCCTATCCACAATTGATGCAAATGGGCGGTGCGATACAGGTAATTTCGTCATGTGATCTTTTTCCGCACGATGGGCATGTTGGCTCAAAGGTGCAATTCATAGAAATATGTCCAAATCTTTGACACTGATAACATCACATGGGGCTGGCACGTATTGCACCTGCACCACTCTATGGTATACCTCCATATTTAAAAAAGGGAAAAAACAAAAAACACGCAGCGGACATCACAGGACTACACAAAACGGTGGCCCTGGGATCGTTACACCCGTACTATGACCCCGGACCATAGACCAAAGTCTACACCCCACAACCACAGCCCCCTGAGGCAGACTGGGGTCCCAAGGTCGTCACACCCGTGTTGGGATCGCAGAGTATCAATCATGATTAACCCATACTCTTTAGCTTCGTAGTAGATGTAGAAAAATGACCGGAGTACCCCATGATGCAAATAGAACTGACTTCAAAATTTGTCATCTTTTCTCACTTAAATATATATTGAGATGAGAAATTGTGAATAAATGTTTTGCCTTGATATATCAGTTCCCGTTAGCTATTTTGACCCATTATCTTCTATTAGTGCCAACTTTTGTAAAACTGCAGGTTGTAATCCGTGCCTTAATAAAAAATGTTCATATCAGAAAAATATTTGCAATTTGCTTATTTGAAATTTTGTAGCTAGATTTCTGATAAATCACAAATACTCAGGAAAACTCTTAAATACTTCTAGTTGGCTAAGTACGAATAGCACGAACAATACCACTCAATTGAAATAGCTCTGTAAGTGTAATTAGTGTGAAAATTGTCAATAATATCGCATGCGTCAATTAAATTGTTACGTATGTCACTCGGTTGTACTACTGATTCGGATCTATAATATTAAGTTATCTCTTTTTTAAACAGTCTGTATCAAGAAGCAATTTCGTTCACTCCCATATATATCGACGCCTTGATAATTACAAAAGTCGGTTCGTTTATTAATTTTTCTCCATACGGATTATCTAGAACTGTGATCTAACGAATGATAAACGACTTGCTTTAATTGCCCATAGCCAAAATCGTCAGTTCTGAATCACACGTACATACATAAATATGTTATCGAGGACACGCATTTTCAAAATTTCTACCGCATATTTCGTTAACTCGAGTGTAGAAAAAAATATCGGGTCTTTAATAGGCCTTTTAAACTATTCGCATTAAAAACGATACTATAGTCATAGTTTGTTATAGTTTTAATGATTTTTACTTTACATTTTACATAACTTTACAGTTATGCTCAATATTTACAAATATCAAGTCGTCTCAGAATATGTTGATTGAATTAAGATGATGAATGTTGATTGATTAATGATCATATTACTGAAGATTATTTAAGGTGCACCATCTATGTTTTGGGTCATCATCAAACCATAGCCGGCGTTTGGGAGGGTGTTCGCCGTATCTTCCATGCACAAACAGAATTTGTTCTTCAATTATACACTGATTGTCGTATCTTAAACGAATGATTTCATTTCTAATATGATCTCGAAAAGAACCGTTTAGAATTTACTTCGCTTTTAAAGACCTAAAGTATGCAAATGTTGGGCTGTCCAACTCTAGAAACTATCAGAAGGATTGGCAAAATAAAAAAGAAGCGGATTTTAATTTTTATTGTAATATCCTCCACATGCACCATTCCTTTCTTTTCTTGTATTACAGATCCCAAATACTTTTGAAGTCCCACTCCTGCTCTAACTGGATCACAGATTTATAAGGTCAAGCGATTGGTCAGTTGTCAATACTTTGGTCTTTTCTTCATTAGTTCTGAAAACATATAGTCATATAGAAAAATCTTGTATATACAACCTCAATTGAACCTTAATCTGGCTTGCCCTTTGAAGTCCCATCTCTTTCCGATCACCAAATTTATGTAAACAACACATGAAACCATTGAAACAACGTTTGATATGCACGTTTTAACGCAGCAACTTCAAAATCGGATACCAGACCATTCCAGTGATCTTCTCTTCTCTAGTTTTAGCTTTTGCCAAACATCTATATTTTCGGTAATTCTCTAGATCGAATAATTTTGCTCGCTTTCGATGTTCTAGCATCTGTAAAGCTTTGTCAGATATTCAAGGCTGTCTTGTATATCGAGCTAGTGGGCCTACTAGTAGCAGACTCAACAATTGTTTCAGATATTTGATTTTCCGTTACATGAATACCTCTATCGTTTAGGTATTCTAACGCCTGGAATTTGTCATTTCTAATTGAAATTTCTTCTGATATTTTGGATTATGCAAGTAGCTTCATTCGCGACTGATTGTAAGCGGTTTTTTTACAGTTTCTCCGTTGCAGTCATATTTAAATCTTTAAAAGTTGAACGAAACCAGGAGTCTATAAAAACATCATTTTACACCACTGAATCAATCCCTCTTAGATTTGACCAGGTTAATCAGGTTAAAGCGAAAATTAATCGACTGTAAGTTAAAGTAATCGACAAGCTAAAATTAGACAACGAAAACTAGATTTCGTCATATTTCAGGATAGATTTTTTTGTGTTTAAAAAGCACATAACACACAATAACAGGTCAATTGAAAAGTCCCCGTCCTACGATAGTAAAACACATTTTTTGGTAAAATTAGTTTTTTTTTATTCAACATAATTTCCCTTCAAGGGTGATACACTGATTATAACGACCCTCCAACTTTTCTATACCAATTTTGTAGTACGATTTGTCTTTTGCTTCAAAATAGGCCTCGGAGATCAGCTCTTCATTCGACGAAAATGTCTTCTCAGCGAGCATTTATTGAGGGCTAACAGGAAATAGTTGCTGTGGGTCAGATCTGTAGAATACGGTGGCTGAGGAAGCAATTCGAAGCCCTATTCATAGATTTTTGCCATCGTTTTCATTCACTTGTGACACGGTGCATTGTCTTGGTGAAGCAGCACTTTTTTTTTCTTCAAATGCGGCCGTTTTTCGGCGATTTCGTCCTTCAAACGGTCCTCGGGTTTATTACGCTTGATCATCTTCAAACACTGCTCCGAATCATCAAGTCGTCGTTGTTTTTGGTCAAAAATGAACTCGTGCGGTACCCATTTGGCACAGAGCTTTCTCATACCCAAATATTCGTGAATGATATGATGTACACGTTCAGTTGATATCTTTAAACTTCATTCTATTTAATTTCACTCAATTTCAATGTACGGTTATTCAAAATAATTTTGTGAATTTTTTAAATGTTTTCGTCGGTAAAAACCTTTTTTGGGCGTTCACTGCGTTGGCCGTCTTCGCATACCAATCCTTGATGGTTGATTTTCCTGGAGCAGTGTCCAGAAACTCGGCATCAAGCCAAGTTTTTGCTTCAGCTGTATTTTTTCTTCAAAAATAATATTTTATCAACACGCGAAATTCCTTTTTATCCATTTTTTTTCAAAATAACAAAAGTTGCTTCACTCAAAATTCCATTATTCACAAACTAATGATCCGACAGCTGTCAAATTTATACACACATCTTTTGAGGGTTAGAGCTAACTAAAAAACATATGGATTTAATTCATATGGAAATATTTTAGTAGCGCCATCTATGTGTCAGGCCGGGGACCTTTCAATTGACCTGTTATAACTAGTTATTCGCTATCTAGTCATAGTTTCTCAGTATTGTTCTTAAGTCCAAATCTAAGATTTCAGACCTAAAGTACACTGGTGTACTTCACATAATTTTAAAATATCTCGTTGTTTTCACACATAGCTTAACTCATCTAATTCAAAATATTTTTGTTGCTTCAACTTCCAGGTAGCTCCACTGTTGCATCGAGCAATTGTAATAGTACTGCAACACGTTACTTGTGTATTAATATGTGTTCGAGAGTAGCATTGGATTTAGAAAGTATTCTCAAAATTACTTTACTTCATGCAGACGAAGAAGGGGTTGAAAAGGAGAATCTACTTCTATTCCCATTTTCATTGGCTATGGTTATTATGGAGAATAATTGTTAATGTAACTGAAAAAAGTTGTAAAATTATAACCTGATAAAATTAATATTATTAGATTTAGATTAGAACCACCGACTCTGACATTACATTGATTACATTGAACAAATATAATGAGCTTTGAACTATGTTTAATTAATTCATTATTTTCTCACTAATTATTTAGTTGTCAAGAACAATAATTGTAATTGTTATAAAAAAAGAACATAAAATACATATTTTCTTTGTATATATATTAAATTTTAATACATTGGTACGCTTTATTACTCATGATAATAATAATCTTAAACACAAAATTTCCTTTGTATCCGCACAAATTAACATTAAGATTTTTTTACAGATAACATAACCAATTGAGCTTTCGATCAAAAAATAGACCTAGATACGTAGTCCCATACAAGGAATTTTATATTTGGCAGCTTCCCACCGCAAAACGTGATGTTAAAATTTTTTGAAAGGTAACAACCCGGACTTTCTTCGGGTGGATTTTAAACCTCCAGAATTTTTACCACGTTACCATATCATTTAGCTATCATGAGAAAATCGCGGATATATGTTTTGAATATTCCTGTTGAAGCATGCGTCATGAAAACTTTAAATAAAGCGAGAGTCAACCGATAACCTCAATGAAGCCTGGATATAATATGTTTCGACTAAAGGTTCCGTGCTAGCTTTCGAAGAGAACGGTCGTGTCCGGTCCTCCTAGCCTACCTACTCTTCCGAGAATTACCTACAACTAATTGTAGGTACAAACAATCGACTCGTAAACCGCTTTCATCAGGACCTTCGCCCAAATATCATAAACGTTTGTAAACGCCGGAGCGTTTTAAAAGTGGGGCAATGGCCTCCTGCACGCTAGAGCCATCAGCGCCTCCAGAGACTTTCCCAACCCGTCGAACCACCGAGAAATCTGCCGACGAAAGCCCTGACGATACCCAGTTGATGGGTCTATGACTTATCGAGTATCTGCTAAAAGAAAATGCAGAGCCTAAAATTGAGGTTACTCAACTTAGAATACTGTTAACCAAGCAAGGATACGAGCTCTCCGCAATGAGGAGCTACAAAAACCCCTTGCCAAACCCACCCCGGCCCAGCCAGTACATCAACCTCCTGAGACACCAAATCAACTCACATCCCTACCGTTGGAAAACAAATACTCGGATGATGGATTTATCGTGGTGGAAAAGAGGAAGAGGGGTCCCATCAACCCGCCACAACCAAGTCAGCTGTCGAAGGCCGTCGATAAGGCCAGACAGGTAGCTGCAACCAAGCCGGCTGCCAAGCAGTCTACCCAATCTAGCCAGCAGAGATCTAAGGGCAATTCGCAACCATCCACCTCCAGAAATGGCGTCAGATCAGCGTCGACCAAGCCGGTAACTAAGACAGCTACCCAACCAACGTCCAAACCAGCGGCCGTCAAGACGGCCCAGCCTACTCAGGTAAGTAGCCAGGGCATTAATTCATCAAAAACTTCTCTTCCAGGAACCACAGTTCCAAACACTTCGGGAACTGTCTCACAAACTCCAACCCCACTACCAATGCCAACTCCTTCGGCGAACCCAAATCCAACCACCGCTCCTAAATAGGAAAGAATCCCACCCATCGTTCTTCGTGACACGAAGAAATACACAAAAATCCTTCGAATCGCGAAAGATAACTCTATAGAAATTACTTCCACTTTAAGCCAAAAGGACGGAACTCGCTTATTTGTACCAACTTCGAACAACTTCCGCAAACTGACCAAGCTTCTTGAAGACGGGAAATATGCGTTTCACTCCTGTCCACCTTCTGAAAGGGCAATACGAGTCATAATCCGCAACATCCCAACAATTGTAATGGTTGACGATGCCAAAGAACACCTTATTTCGCAAGGTTTCTACCCAATATCTCTCCAAAGGTGGAAATCAGGCGAGGGCCTTCCCATACTCCAGGTCGTTGTTCCTAACGAAGAAAGAAACATCATAAATATCACCAAAATAGGCCCGTTAATAGTGAAACTCGAACTCCAGCGATGCAATGGCCAGCCTGTGCAGTGTTACCAAACAATTGGCCATTCCAGCTTTCATTGTAGAGCGCCCCCCCGGTGTATCAAATGCGATGGACACCATGGAACCCGTTCGTGCACCAAGGTACGCAAAGGACCACCCAACTGCAGCAATTGTGGAGGCCCGCACACAGGGGGGGGGGGGTAGGAGGTTTGATCAAAAGCTGGCCACCTCCAACCGGGCGGCTCCCGCCAATAGCCCAGCCCCTGCCCCACGCAACATCCTGCACTGCCAGCGCGCCTTCCAAATACCTTCATACTGCAGCAAATGCTCAGCAGACTGCAGTTCTTTAAATCCCAACAATTCCTTCCCAATGTAGACTAAGCGGCAACTCCTTTCCCGTCTAACTTTCAGCAGTTGTTTGCTCATCTAAATGGCTGCTTCCAAAGTGCTAAAAATCATGTCGTGGAACGCCAAGAGTTTACGCTATAAAAAAATGGAGTTGGAACTCGTTCTTTCGTCTCTCCTAAAACCTTCTCATTGTTTTTGGTTGTTTGTTTTTCACCCGGCTATTGGATAACGAGGCACTCCACGCATTCTGGACTTTTTCATTATCCAGAACATCAATCGTCCTTCTGATGTACAAGTTCTCGACGAATTACATTCGGACCATCGTCCGATTATATTAACTCTCGGGGACTGTGGTGCAATCGAAATTCCCATCTTCAAAGCCGGGAAGGAAACCGACTGGAAGAGATGTCCGGAAATTCTCATGGAATCTGGTCCAATCCCGAAGATTGATCGACCTGACCAACTCGATCGTGCTGTGTCGAAGCTAACTAGAGACATCCAGTTCGCCTATCTGAATACATCATTTGAAGTTCCATCTTATTCAAACTCTCAAAATGAGCCAGTTCCTGAAAGCATCAAGTCATAGATTCGACTCAAAAATCGTCTCTATCGTAGAGCTCCTGCCGCCCTCAACTCGGCAGACAAAAGAGAGGCCAACAGAATAAAACGTGAAGTGAAGGAAGCCATTAAAGCCTGGCGATCCGAGAAATGGAACTCATTTCTAGCGGACCAAATGCTGAATGTCCCCCAAACTTTCTGGCGACTCTCTAAAAACCTCGTGGGGAGGCGCAAAACGTCATACCCCCCTAAAATTAGCGGTGACAAAAACTTTCGCAGTCACAGACCACGAAAAGGCCAAACTCCTCGCTAAAACCTATGAGGCCCAAATGGAACGCCTCCTTCCTGCTACAAATATAAACGCTGCTGAGAATGACGAAATCACTAGGACGGTCAACTCCGTTCATTCTCAAGTGCCTACGAGTTATATTTTAAACCATCTAGTTACTCCTAAAATACTTACGCAAATGATCAGCAAGATTCGGAACAAGAAGGCCCCGGGTTTTGATAATATTTCGATAGCCCAACTCAAAAATCTTCCCTACAAGCAGCTCGCCAAACTAACTAATATCATCAACGCCATTCTGAGGCTGCAACACTTTCCTTCCATATGGTTTAGAGATCGAACTGAGCATATTACTAAGTCCGAAGGCGAAGACTTGACTCCTCTTTTAGAAATAACATCAATATGCACATGTTTCCATGACACTGGGAGATGTTGCAAACTCACAATAGAGTTGATTATTCCGCCTTAGTCAACTCCGCGAACTGCATATGAAAGAACTTTTTGAGTTGGGTGACGGATAGATGGATAGAGGATTATAAGAAGATAAGTTGGAGGCACTGAAATTTGAATCATCTTTGCTTCTGTAAAAATTCGTTTACTGTCTTCAGCGTCGACATTATTTGAAATAGGGGGATATTCTATTTGGGCCTCGTACGTGGATGCTAAGAACTCGGCCTTTTTTTGGTCATTAACTGCGAAAGCGCCTATTTCCGCTGACTTCAAGAGGGTGGTAGTATGCCCCGTAAGGCCCTAAGACAGCGAACTCGGGCGGCGGAATGAAAGGTATTTTTTATTCACTGTTAAAGAGTGAGGCATCCATTGTGAATAGCTGAAAATTATCAAATTATATTTAAATTAATTTTGAAATGTTGCTTGTGTCTTTATGAAACCTGATATATTATAATGGTCGGATAACCGACCAAAATACTGCGAAACTGAAATTCGGCAACTCTACTTGGAGTTACATTTATTATGATAGTCATTAATTTAAATTTGATACATTCTGTAAAAAACGGAAACTCGAGACTGGCTGGTTATCAATTAAAGTGATTTGAAACTGATTAATTGAAACCTTTATTAACATTGTTCCCTTTTCATCATATATATTGGCGTGTCCTATAATATGTTTATCTAAATCAATTATCTTTTAATTAATATTTCAGTAAAAGATATAATTCGCTTGTTTATTTATTCAGCTAATGTTAATAAATATTACAGCAAATAAATAAGAATAGTATATTTATATTAATAAATAAGTCAGCATTTTTAGGATTCACATTATCATAAATTGCATACATTGTAAACTTACAATTTAAACTTTATATTAAAACAATAGAATCTTTCGTAAATACCACTTGACATAAAAAACAGACAAATTATGTATGCATTATTTTCATTATTTTTAACGTTAGTATATGGCATGTTGTTTCGCAATAAAATAATACATTTATCAACAATAAAAAATATTAAAATATGCCGCTAAATATTTTAAGCAGAGACCCAGTAGCTAGATCTTCAAAATTCGGTATTTTATTTTTGCGGAACTTGTATTGATTTTAAAAAAGCATTTAATTTGAAAAAACATCTATGTTACTATTGGTGTCATAAAAGTGCCGGTCATAAAAAGTGAAAATCTAGTCTCAACCATTATAGGGTGAGTACGTGATTTAAAACGTGAACTTTTGAACGTGAAATTTAAAATTTATTTTTTATAAGCAAGGCTCTACCTTCTAAGAATTTTTTTCTTATTTTCGGAACGGAGTAAAATATGAGACGCGTAAACTTAAAAATTTAAATTAAACACCTAATAACTATATGGGATATGTACGGTTAATTTCAATACATAACGGCTAATCCACAACATCTTTTTGTCGATTTATCAATTGAATCAACCACTCATCGAAATAACGATAAACTGCCAATAACTGAAACCCCTCAAATACCAGAATGGAACATCGTTATAAAACGCTTAAGAAGTCCGGAAGAAGAAGTCGTCCGAGAGCAAACCAAAATCAGAGACTATTGGCTTCAAAAATCCATCCAAACATACAACAGTATCAGCGCCCTGATAGAAGAGACAGAAGAAATCCAGAACAAAGAAAACCAACCAAAAACAATTCCCAGACAACCCCCATGTAACAATATATAAGGTACACTTCAAAGTGTTAATAAGGGAATTGGACAATAGAAATACGCAATATCATACTTTTCGACCAAAGTCTGAAAAAACATTTAAATTCGTCATAGAAGGACTACATCACGCCACAGATTCAACAATTAAAACAGCCCTACTTGAACAAGGCCACGAAGTTCTAAAAATACACAATATTAAACTTCATGCAACAAAGGAGCCACTGCCAATTCTTTATATTAATTTGGAGCCAAAAGAAAGTAATAAACATGTTTACAAGATTAAATATTTAGACCACAATGTCATTAAATGTGATCAATCATATACAAAAATAATCTTCCCACAATGCGCCAGATGCCAAGCATATGGACATACCAAGGCATACTGTCAATGCATAATTATATAGATGTATGAAATTTGCAGCAGAGCATGCGACTATGATTGCACGCGCAAAACACGTGACGATAAAGTAAAATGCTTTAACCGTAACGGTGACCATCCTGCAAATTATAGGGGAGCCCTAGTCCATAAAGCGTTGCAACAAAAACTTTATCTAGCACTGAGAGAAAAAAAAACTTACAGCCGCCAAAACAGCTTAATAAAAGCATATAATATAAACATAGAATTAAAGCACCAATACAACATAACAACAGTAACCAACAGTAAGACCCAACCTAACACGCAGACAATGCCAATCACCACTGATATAATTTACAGAAAAAAACTAAATAAGTTCAAAATAACAATAACTTCTAATTTATTTCAGGTTTCATTAGTAAATGAATGTCTTAAAAAATTAAATTACCTAATTGTGTTCGTCATTGTTTTAATATGCATGCTAACCTCTCGCTAAATAAATTTCAGAATTGTTTTATTCATATATTCATATTTTAATATACATATATATAGATATACATTACTTCTTTTGTGATTCCATATTTACGTTTATATCATAAACATAAAAAAAGATCATATATACTTATATTTGATGCTATGAAGTTGTTACAGTTCTGAAATAATCTTACTTATGATACTTTCGTTATAACGTTCCGCGCTGTAGTAATTTAAATTTGTCAACACATTATTGATTACTAAAACTTAATGGTAATTAGATTTAATTCAATTTAAAAAAGGTTAGTGAGTTTTATTTCTTGGGATAGTTTGCATATATTTTAATATACAGACATTTATTACTTTAATTAATGTTATATATCAAATATATTTCTAATGTTATACTGAATCATCAATCATCTTTATCATTTTTTAATTATTCCCTTTGCTCTGTTATGAATAACTTAATAAATCGTGGACCATATAGCGATCACTATTATAAATTACAATTTCAATTATTATTATTTGTTACTGTCATCACGCTTATGGGCAATACGTCTGATTGTTTAGTTAAAAATATTAAGTATGAGGTGAAACATACAAAATATAAATGAATAATAGGACTTATAAAAACACTAAGCCATAACTATTCCTAGTTATGGTAAAACATATTTTTATATTGCTTTAAAAGAAAATTTTTATTTATTTGTATAACTTATTTGATACCTAAATAATTATTTAAACAAATGTGTAATATTTATTTAAAACAAAACGATTATATTCTACATGTTGTTAAACAAAATGAACTGCACATTTTTACATCATACATCATACATTTTTTTTATCATATTTAAGTTAAATCCAGAAGAAAAATAAAACCCATAGGTTTTATTGGGTTAATAATATATTCAAATTATTTAATAAATAGGTTCGTTCACATTGTGAGGTAGTATAGATAGGGGGGATATCACAGCAGTGAGCATTGACTCTTTGGTCTACTCGAAGCTCGACGATTTGACACCACCGACCAAAGGGCCATCTGGAATGCTGCGTCGATGTTCCACTGTTTCTTCGCTGACGTCTCGATGAAGCCGGCCGCTCCTATTTCTCTAGCCAATGCTTCACCTTCTTCCGTAGTTACAACTCGATTGGCCAGTAGATCAATTTTTGTCGCTGTAAAATTCAAAAATAAAACAATTCAATTTTTAATATACTGTTATTGATTATTAAAATAGTCTTATTTTAAATTAGTCACTAACATATTATATTAACTGTAAGTATTTTATATAAATTATTATTGCATTAAATATAGCGTAAGATCTTAAAAATTAAAAGTATTTAAAACACTATTTGGTTGACCAGCAATATGTTATGATAGAGAGGTCATAGTATTGTGAGGTGAATAGATATTGAGGATACTAACAGATCGTTAGAAAAAACTTTTATTTCATCAAAAGAAACAAAAATAAATACGTTATTGGCACAAAATTACAAAATAATTAAAAATTACACGTAAACAATTTGATTTAGGATTGAAAGCATGTCTTGCACATCTAGGATTAGTATGCAATATCACTCATCCAAATATATAAAATCATAAATGAACAAAACAAATCCTGGATGAATTATTTGTTAGATTACCGAATAATGGCCGTACATTTCTAAGTAAAAAACCATAATACGATATGATGTATTACTATTCAATGAGAAAAAAAGAAATGAAAGAAAAGAAAAAATGAATAAAAGACATTTATATTCCTATCTTAATTTATTTTAAAAAGCGATTTATGGAAAAAAACTGGTACAATATATATCAATCAAAGTATTTCTATTACTATAATCATTTCTTGCAACTTTTTCTAATTTTTCGGGCAACATAATAATGAAACGATATTAAAGAACAACGTTGGTATGATAGCGATTCAATCATCGATCCATTTTCGCACTTCCTGAGCATTTCGAAATCCTCTGTCAGTCAAGCAGAAAAAAGTCAGAACTTTTTTGATAAGGAACCGATCATTGTTCAAACAAGTGGTAGTCACAAAACGCTGTGTCTGGTCAGTATGCTGGATGCAGCAGAACTTCAGATTGCCACGCAAAATAATGACTTTGCCTCTATTATGCACTATTGATGACCCTTTTTTCAAATTGTAAAAAAAAGCAAATTTATTCAATTGACATTGGTAGACATCTGCAGTCACAATTTCATTCGTTTTTAGCAGCTCCTAATACATTATGCCTTGCTGATCCTACACGATATTCACAATATAACTTGACCATGAATATTTCACTTCTGTGTCAATGTTCCAGGACTTTTTTAAAAAGTATTTTTATTCGGATTTGCAGTGTCCAATTTACATTTGAAACTGGAACTGTCTAGGAAACCCAAAGAATGAATCAAGTACGTCTTTGAGAATGGTGGAAATACCTTCATTATATACAAATCAATATACTATTTGCATGACTATGACAGCGGAGTCAGAATGAAACTAATTAACGTATTGTTAATGTTATAAGTTCTTTTTATGAACTTTTCGGTGATTGAGTTTGTGAATTCAGAGACTCAGTATCGATTCATTCATTATTCAGACTAATATCGATGTATTTGGTTGTTTCTGAAATATCATGGGGCTTTCTCACCATCAGAGTCATTCTCAAATCCTATTTTTGGACCCTTGCAGTTTTTATATCTTAGTAAGTTAGAGGAATCAAGGCCATACTTGCAAATCATATAGAAAAACGGGACGTGCCATAGCCTGATATGTAAGGATGTTAATGCAGACTAGTAATTTATTCGAGCTACACAGGAGAGGAAACAGTGCTCTCGATACGGCGTAACCTTTCGAAGTGGGTTATTGGATTTGGTTTGACTAGTTCAGATGGCGGTTAAAATGAAATTCGAGATATGCAACTTTTTCCAGCCATGGGATGGAAATTTTGAAAAGTAAATAGGTTTCAGTAAGACAACGTTTACGGTGGAAAATTATCGCTTAATTTTTTTGTAGATTAATTTGCAGTTTAGCTGCTCTTATTGTTTGAGCCATATGTGATTGGAGGATCGAGAGCTTAAAAAGAACGCAACGTCATCCGCATAGCGAATTTTACTGTTTCAACTATAAGAATATCAGCCATATAGATATTGAATAGAATCAGGTAAATGGGGAACGCCAAAGTGGATGAATCTCCTAGTCGAAAAAGAATCATCAAATTTTATTTGGAAGGACCAGATTTTTAAGTATTATAGATGTATTAGGGTTATAGAATCAATAGGAATAACAAATTTTAATGCCTTGACTATTAGACCAAGATGCTACACTTTGTCGTAGGTGCTAGTAAAATCCAAGAACACTGTCTCTATGAGGACTAGCTTTTCAAGCGCGCAAGGGATTGTTCGAAATGACATTTTCTGTCAATTCGTGTGGTAGCTATTTCCCTCCATTTGAATCCATGTTCCCCATAGCATGTAAACATCTGGAAAGTGTTGATTCATCAACTTCTAAAGGTTCAAAATTCTTTGAAAGTCTGAGCTCGGTTTCCGCACAATAAATCTTGCAATTCATTGTATTCGAACATTGTTAGTTGTCCAGGCCGTCTATCATTGACATCAAAATCACTAGTTTTAAATCCTTGAAACTAAAGCCGACGGATAACTGATAGATACAATGAAGCAGCAGTTTCAGACATTTTTAAAAGTGATTGATGCAAGTAGCTTCGGCAGCGGATTTCTTCAACTCAAAAAAAAGTAATAAGCATCGAAAATATTTTTGGGTATTCTATTGATAGCGTCTGAATATATTGAATAACTCGATAATTGTAAATAGAAAACTACTTATTATATTATCGCAATTAAAAATTGTTGACAATTTAAAAAATGTCACAAATTACTTTTAATTATTGGCGGGATTGAATTAATAACACCACTTTGGGTTTTAACACAAGAGAGAAACTTTATTTACATTGCTACCCTTTTATACCTTTATACGAGGCAAACTACAGAGTCCTCTAATAACTATTCTTCTTACATCTTTTTCTATAAATTAAAAATGAGCTCTTTTATCGATATAAAAATTGGTCGTTTTCTGGTGCTTTATTGGAGTTCCCAAAACTTAATTCCGTCATTATTACATCCAGATATCCTGCTACTTGTATATATTTATACTTTATGGAAAATGAACTTTAGGCGGCTTCCATATATCTGCAATCCTCGTCCTCAGAGTTAGTCCTCCTCCCATTTAAACCGTGAGAACAGGGTCCATAACCAAACTTCATGTCCTCTACTAATTATTCTTCTCCTTTTTTATATATTAAGTATAGGCTATTTTATCGATATAAAACAGACATTTAACAGTTAATATTTTAACAATTTATAGACGTATAGAAATTATAAAAAGATGGAAGTATTTTTTTTACTATTGATGTGTAGATAGTTCTCCAAAAACATAGTAATTAATATACGCATTTCGTATGGTGTTATAGAATCACTGCATATTCACTGTATACCAGAAACAGTAAAATGTGAAAAAACTATGACAAAATTTGCAAAAAACATTGAACCTGTATCATAAAAAACATGAACATTGAATCCTCAAACAAATTCATCCAATGCAAACATTCAACAAAGCAAAATATTTTGACTCAATTTAGTTATAGTGCCAGATTGTACATTATAACACTTTGTACTAGATGATATTTCTAATTTATTTAATCTGTAATATGTAGTGATTAATGAGATACAAATCATTTCAATATTTTAATTATAGATTAATACCAGAAATTAAATTGAACGAAAATTTCTTATTGATCGAATTCAAATTCTATTATAATATAACCCGCCTTAAGATGTGTTAATAACATAAATAACGTAGATATAAAATATCGATAAGATATCATATATTGAACAATGAAGATTTTATGTGTGACGGTCATTGTTAAGAATCGTATCTACTTGGTATTCAGTTGCAGTTGCCATGCTGTTATTCCGCATCAGAAGAAGCAAAAGACATGATATTTAGAGATTCTTTTATCGTAAATTGGACCGACATAGAAAAATAAATCGGATCGGTTAAAGGTTTTGTTGAAAGTGCATCGACCACTGGTCAATTTACAATATCGATTCGAAGCCATGCCGTATACTAAACGTTTTAGCGATTGCGAAACGACAGAGATCCAGACCGGGCTGTCCCTACATCGCCACTCGGATTCTCCTATTTCCATCTGTCCTCATCATTTCATCGAATATCCGATACGCTTATTTATGCAAACAGCATATTTTCGATACGGAATCGTACAAGAAGGCATCCGGTGGCATATGAATTGACAAGTTACTTTAAGGCTTTCTCGTAATTGATCGTGATTTATTATTTTATTATATACATTTTATTTTACATCGTCATTAGAGGCCATTAAAATATGTATCTCCACCAAAATCACGGCTTGTATAATGATCGATCAATAATAATCGAAATACCGTGAGTTCAATAAATATTTTCGAGGTCATCGAAATACATTTTTATTAGAGACTAGATGACCCGGTGAACTTCCTATCACCTACTTGCAAATCTATACGTTGTCTTGCACACTTCCTCCGACAATAACAATAGCCACTTGGTCTAGAATCATTTCCCCTCCCATAATTGCGGTATTTTAAATAAAAATTTAAAATTAAATACCAATCCTGTAATGTTTTTTATAATGTTTAAGAAATATCCTTATTTTTTTATGTCAAATTCTTTTTGAGGCTTTATATCAGATTATACACCACAAAGATTTTCATTAAATCTTAGTTTTTCTTTTTATTTATAGAATACATTTTATTCATTGCACATTCATTTTATGTAACTTCGCATTCATCATCAATCCATAGCTGGCGTTTCGGGAGAATATCTACTTCTGAACCAATATGCTGCTATTGTTGCCGCAAGACTTTCTTCACTAACTCTCATCAGAGTTGGCGATCGGTATTTTTCAGATCACTTTCTATCATCCTGATCATGTCTCTTTATGAACTATTCAGTGCGTTTTCCAGTAAAAATGCAGAAGTCTCTAAGAAATTCGTTCACCTTTTATTCGACAGATATGTCCAAACCTATGTAATCTGCATCTCTGAATTTATTTCTCAACTATACAATGATTATCAATATATAATTATATACAATATATCTTATATATAACAAAAAGACGGTTTTTAGTCTTAATTGTAATATTTCATCTCTTCCTCACGCACCATTTTAGGGAAGCAAAAGTCTTTGCAGCTTAGCCAATTCGATTTACTACTTCAGTGGTAGATATCGCTTTCTGTTCCTGTATTAGTGATTCCATTGAGATTTGAGATACCCAAGTCATATGGCATTGCTAGCCATATCATAGAGAATAATAAAGGCCTCAATATATGCATTACATCGGTAACATCACAAAGATTTATAACATCATATTGAATACTATGCACCGCTATGTTGAAATGCAATGGGGAGACGACATTTCCTTGGCGAACACCGGCTCTGATCCCAAATGAATTTGACCAATCATTTCACATTTGCATAGAGATAATGGAATCATCATAAGATGCCTAAGTAGTTTCATAATTTTTAGGGAACGTATAAAAGTATGCAAAGTAAGAGCCGGTGTATACGATCGAGAGCTCCTTTTTCACTATAGGAACAATTATCCTTTCTTCCATGCTGCCGGTATTTCCGATCGGCAAATTTATACGACCAGCAAGTGATGCCGGGCCTGATCACTTTTGTCGTCACTTCATCGACTCCGGTGGTCCTTTTTGCTCAATCTCGTAAGTGTTTATAACAACATGCGATATTGACGTTTCGATGCAGCAACTTCCAAATTGGCGGCCACACCATTCCAGTAGAATTCTCTTTTTAGCTTTAAATTCAACGCTTCTACTATACCAATATTTGTGCTGTCAAGTATGCTCTAATGATTTTACCTTCCAGTCATTCTTTACATTTCTTTATTAAAAAAATCTATATTTGTTTTATTCGACCCTAGATGGCAATAGGTTGAAATCTTTAAAATTAAAGTAATCTCTTGCTCTTTAATAACTTCTACCAATATATCACTCGGAATTAAAATTTCGACTTGAACTCTGATCTTATTCTAACAATTGTCTATAAAGTTTAAGTCTATTGGCAGACTGCTTTAGATTAAGCCCGCCTTCTTATGATAACAATTTCAAAGAACATTATATAGTTAATCCGAAATTTCAATTTAAAACCGAATTAAACCTATTAACACCTAATTAAACCCTTTTAATCCGAATTTTTATTCTAGTAGGTGCCATGTGAGGCAGGCATCCACTAGCATTCAATTCAAAAAACATGTAAATGTACCTGATGTTAAATAATGTGATATCTTTTTCCGTCTATTCTTCACGTGGAAACCAGAATGAAGCGTTCATAGAAGCTATAAAATCACAAAACTATAATATTACATAATGAAATTTAAAAATACATAAATAAATCAACTGAGAAAGGGACGATATTCAATTTTTTTAACAAAAATGGAATTCAATATCTAAAAAAGCACACTGTCGAGTATAATCACAAAAATGGAAATGCTCTCAGGCAGATCGCAATGCATGAATAGATTTTCTATTAAAGCATCTTTAATGTAACCTAATGTAATTTTCATAAATTTTTAATCCTGAGTCATGTTCATTGCAGTGTCTCAGAACCCGCATTTTATCGTTTTACGCGCATTTGCACATGTACGCCGTCATATAAAATGTGTATAGTTATAAACGTGTTTTCGCAAAACGTGTAACAAACACACCATGAGAGTAGCGTCGTTAGATTAAACCTTCCGGTTCGCCATCTTTTTAGCACATGTTCATAGAAAAATTCCCAAAGTATTATTATTTACTAAACATTGCTCCTACTGTTACAATTTGTTTCTGTTATTGGCTAAATTAATAACCAAAAAATTTAATAAATTTTTATGTGGCTGGTTTTATGATGTAAAAGACGAGAATTTTGTTAAACTTAAAAGCGGTATGTTGCTTAAAAGTTGGAGAAAGTCGTATGCAAAAGTAAATACTTAGTATGAAATATACTACACAAATTTATCGAATAAAGGTTCATATTTACAGAAAAAATGCTTCAAAATGTAGTTACAGGCCATATAATGAATATATATTCCCTATTCCTACTTTCGTGTAAATAATGCGAGGCGTATATATTGTTCAGTTTAAATAACAAGTTTTGTAGTTAACATATCGGTGTATTTCATATATGCTTTCTTCTGTGACAATTAAAAAAAGTGATCGGTGAAATATGTAATCTCTCAGATTTTTTTGTTTCTTATTAATTTTTTTTGTTCTCATATTTTTTTGTTTGTTCATCCGGCCTTATCTAGCCTGGTTGATGGCGTAACTGCAATCATTTTACACTGTTACCTTTTGGACAATCACAATTATAAAAAATCACAAATATAAATTTACGACTATGCTCCAGCAACATTCGAACAACAATATCTAGTAATGACAGCATACACAAAACATGATAAAACATCATCGGCGAAAATAAAATTAACAGACACCAACGAACGTTAAGATATATGATATGTAGATATATGAAAGGTGGATATGTGGATATACGGATATGGAGATATAGATTGTGGCCAGATAACAATAAAATAAATAGTAATAATAATAAAACTACCGACACAAAAGTGATAGTAGAACTCAACTTGAGTAATACTGTTTCAAAAAAATAGTAGGACGGGAGCTCTACATAACTAACGTACATAAGTCTTTCTTAAAAAGTAAAGGTATATACTATGCATATGGTATATATTTATGAAATATTGATCTGGAAGTAATGTCGATGTACTAAAGAAAGACTTATTAATATATCAATCAGATCAATCCTTTCAGTAGCCCATTCTTATCCATCCGCTATATCATAAAATATACATTAAATATGAATTTAAAAAGAATAAATAATGTATTTTATCACACCGTATGATATATGAGTTATAAAAAAAACATAAAGCAAACAATGAAGATTAGAATAGATTGTGGGAATTATTTTTTAGATTAAAATATCTACATACCACTGATCAGTTATATATTATATTTCATTGTTTTTAGACGTTTTTATTGCTTTATTACCGAGCATAACTTTAATATATAAGTTTTGAACTGTGCTATTTTTTAAAATATTCTCTATAAATTATTATTTAATAGTATTCTCTATTATACAATAATTACCCCGATAATTAAGTATAACGTTTAAAATAATATTTATTGTATAATATATATTTGTCTACAACAATTATCATATTTATCTATATTAATAATGAGCGAAATTAATACTAAAAACTTCCCTGATACTTTTTAGGCCGATTTATCAATATTTTTATTTTTTTCTTAAAAATATCGGTATATATTTTGTAAAATATCGATATTTTTGATAGTTTTTCTTCGATATATCGATATTTTTCTCAGTGGCCCACATCCCTACTCTGGAGCACCTTTGGCTAATAGTACAGATTTATACAAGATTTGAGATTCAAAAGTTGCGGTCAGCAATAGGAATGTCATTATGCAGAAATTTGCGTTATTAAGATCCGTGCACATACAGGAAATATAAGAATTAATACTTATCTAAACTGTTCGTCCGAAAATATTAAATATTATTAAACAGATATGATGTACAATTATGTTGCGTATTGAAACCAATTATTTTAAATATAAAATTCGCATACCTCTAGTAATACTCACTCAATGAATCTATACCATAGCACGTTTGAAAGATAATAGTCCATAAAACATTCTAAATATAAAAATAGCGTCATTGATCACTCAAAAATTATTGCGCTTTGAAAATGAAAATTACGAACATTAGAAAGTCATTTTCATCATATTTTTTTTATTTTTGTTACTTCCGAAAATGGTAAAATGCCAGTTCATAAAAAATTAGGTAATATTTATAGTAATCAGTGGCTAAATGATGTGTCTAGTGCGATGACCGATCAATTGACATATTGTGATATATATACATATATATATATATATATATATATATATATATATATATATATATATATATATATATATATATATACCAAATATAACAAATCTAACAAACAATCTATTGTCAACAACTAATGATTGAAACAGACTACAATGCTATATTATACATATATTTAATGAATCGGAAAAATTAAGAAAGATCGGCTGGGCTTCAATGATTCCGTCTCATAGAACATCTGACTGCCATTTGTTTCGGTTTTTACAAAACTCTTTTAATGATGTAAAGCTAGCTTCAAAAGATCCTTGTGAATCACCCGCTTTAATTTTTCGCCCAGAAGAATAGAAACAGATCAAAGCGGCACACCAATTAGTGTTAATTCGTGAAATTGATTAGTGCTTGAAATTTACATGTATTACATTCGCTTCAACATAATATCCGAAACTACTTTTCCCCCAAATCATTATTTTTTATCACTTATTATTAATTGTAATACATTGTAACTCTGTAATTATAATTAACAATATGATTCATACCTTCAAGATATTATTATGAAAGGATTATATCATTATATCATATCAGTATTATATCACTCAGCTTTAACATTATGCCAGCTAATTCAAATAATATAATACAGTGTTAATATTTGGTTATAACAAATATACTAAGATGGTTATAATGGTTATAACAAATATAATTAGATAAATGTTTATATGAATTTACCAGCATTACCAGAAAATTTAAGCTTTTTGATCAGGAAAGAAATATGTGGGTAGGTTTTTTCGATATAAAATATATTGGGTGTAGCGTTTAAAATAAATATTTTTTATTATATACTTCTTTTTATTCATTAGATTTTATCTGTTTATTTTTAGCTGATCTGGTGAGTGACTAACTTATGGCCCATGTTAAAATCCATTCGGTCTTACCCAGCTAGGTTCGGTATAACTGTTCCTTATTACCAACCTTGGCTGCTTCTCAGTTGATTTGGTTAAGCGTCCAAAATACGATGGGTAATGAAAAAAAATATATTTTTGCAAGAATCCTATGCAAAAACAAAACATCTACTTAGAGATGGTCCTTCGGTGTATTTGGTGCGACACGAAGTGGGAATTTTATTACACACAACTGCTTAAAGGATCACTTGAGTTTTAAAGCCAAGAAATTAACAATTTACGCGAAGAACTTGATCATCGACTCATTTATTAGGGTTTATTTTATATTAAATGTTATTTTGTTATTAACTTTTAATTAAATATACACAATATATTATTAAATTTACTTAAAATAATTTACATTCAATTAACTCACAAGTTATTGTGTTATGTGTTCATTTTAAAGTTTCAGGTTGATTCTTGGCATTTTGAATTGTTTGGAATGAAAGAAATGAAGACATTTTTAAATAAAGGTAGCAAAAAAAGCATTTGATGAAGAACAACAAGATTGCAAAAGGCCTTAATGTAAGGAATTGTTACAGGAAAAGTCTATAGTGGAAAAAAAGACTGTGAATTATCATTTATTCCAATCGATATTGCGTTCAAAAAATACCGACTAAATTTACAAAAATGTCTCTAAAAATTAATAATAAAAAATTTAAAAAATTCAGATTCGGTAAATTTAATTACTGAGTATTTCTAATAAATTTCAATTCATATTTTAAACAAATTGCAGTATAACAATGAATTCACCCATTGAATTAATCATCGAAGTCGTCATAATCAAAATTATAACATGCTCATAAAATGTATAGGGGTATAGGATAAATTATATGAAGTCATTTAAGAAGGTGTAATCCTCCTTGAAAGTCATTCACAACAATTTACAGTTTATAGAATGTATAATGTTTCATGGTGTAACCATACCACTACCTGATGTAAATGTGCTAGAAAGTCATAAAAATATGCAAATAGTTATTTTGACATTTCAAAAATGGTGAACTAAATAGCGGGCAGCTATCAACAGCAAGAAAATCATAATAAGCTTGAAAGTTATGGTCAATTGATAGCACAAATCGAATAGAAGATTAAATAGAGACGTTAGGCAACTAAAGCTAGAAAGAGAAGTCTGCTGGAATTGTGTGTACTTGATTGAAATGCTGCTATATATACCAAACAATTGGGATTGAGCGGCAGGTGTAAATCTACCAACAAAATTCAAACAAAAGCGGATGGAACCTTCGTAAAGTCGCCTAATAGAGTGAGTTCTTAATGCTGTCCTACAATCAT
The DNA here is from genome assembly GCF_030347505.1 of Rhynchophorus ferrugineus. Taxonomy (NCBI): domain Eukaryota; kingdom Metazoa; phylum Arthropoda; class Insecta; order Coleoptera; family Curculionidae; genus Rhynchophorus; species Rhynchophorus ferrugineus. The sequence goes on along the minus strand of NW_027472581.1, from coordinate 50,647,217 downwards.
GACCTACCCACAGAGCAATTGCGCCAGTAATTGACATTCCAGAAAGTTCATTTCCTAATGACGAGCCAACCATGTACGAATTGCGAACGAAAATAAATTTATTAAAGTGTGTTAAGATCACTGCAGTTGGTCAAGATGACAATAGAAATATTCAAAGTGTTAAGAAACATTGTTCGGCAGATTCTGCTTTTGCAATTTTGGCACAGTGTCATCACCATGATAAAAAGCAATTGTAGGCAATTCAATATATTGACCATATTATTTATTTACTGGGTATTGACACTTTCTATTTATTTTTAGACTCAGATGAATGGACAGTGTCCCGTTAGATTCTTCGGAAACAGATTTATAACGAGTCGTTTATAGATAGGAACGAGAGAGGGCTGTTAAGTGTTTTAACAATAATGCCTCCCTACTTTCCAAAATGTATCGCCTACACAATAAATGTTCCATTATTGAATAAAGGAGTTAATAAACATTGTAAAAACGAAGATTAGCGCTCTGAAAATTATACAAATAGACGGTTTAAATAAAATTTTCGCACACTGTCAGTTTAATACGGGCTTTTATTATATGCGGATTGTCGTTTTTTTTATTTTCGTTCGGTTCTGAACTAGCCCATTTGGATAGATTTGGAAGCTTAACTAAACTTCTTTAGACATGTTATAATGTTCAGACGAATGCTCGCTAAAAAATTTCGTCTCTCCATTATTTTCGAGAGTTTGCATCCTCCAAGTTTGCAAACAATCTTTAAAAACAGACGTGTCGTTCTTTATGATACTACAGACTTCTTGGCCGATCCTATGTTCACTGACGAGACTGTTATTGAGTTGTATAGTACTCTTCCTGATATAGTTCCCATTGCAAAGTCATATAGCTTGAGAACTAATAAAGAGGAGATCAACATATTAACTCATTATATGAGCTATTAACTAAAATATGAGCTCAAATATTTTTAAAAAATGATTGTATACGTAATGAGAAGATATTTCATCATTATTAATATAAAACTTTTTTGAAGTAATAAATCCATTGTACCACTGCGATTAAAAAATACTAAGTCTTTTAAAATAAAAGCCAAGTGTTGCTTATTTTTCCATATTTTTACCAGCCCCTTCAAAGTAATTCCCCTTAAGTATAATGTATTTATAATAACTCTTTTGCAGCCTTCGCATCGATTGCTGACTAAAATAGCGACCAAGCTTTCTTCTGTTCGGTATTAATCTCCTCAATCAACTTAAAATGATATCCTTGGAGCAATTTTTGAAATTAGAAAATAGCCAAAAGCTGACGGCGATAAATCAGGCGAATAATGGAACGATATGGGTTGATGTTTTAACTTTATGAGAAAAGACTAACAGTTATTGGTCTATAATTCCTGCCTCTTGAATATTCAAACTGAAAATATTCCTTGTTGAATAGTATGGCCTGACCAAACTACTGATTAAAAACTACGACTTTTGTTTTGTACTTTTTTATGTTCACGTCTTATTTTTTATTCATAAACGGAAGTATTAGAAATATATACTTATATATTAATACATACAAAGAATAAATTAATTTAAATAATATAAATAGATTTGTTAATATTTACCTACTAATATAATACTAGCTCTGGATCGAAATCTCTTGAGTTCTGGTGCCCAAATGTATTGAATATTATCGAATGAACTCCTCTCAGTAATGGAATAACATAAGATAAATGCATCGGCCTATATGAGTGGGAAAAAATGTTTCAAAATATATAGAAAAAAACAAGTATACTTACAAATCGATATGCTAATTGACGCAGTTTGTCAAATTCTTCTTGGCCAGCTGTATCTGAGAGTATAATGGTATACGGTTCATAATTGATAGGAATGGTCATTGAATATTCATCGAATCTGTCAAAAATAAGCAGAAAAAAAGTTAAACGAGATTTAGAAAGAAATAAGTGAAACAAAAATATAATTGAATGTACATATACAGTGTAAACATATATAAGATAACACGCAACGCTAGTATACAAAGAAGTTTTGAGGATTTTTTGCAAATTTGAAATTTTAGGTGTATAACGATATTTTTTATTTACTCTTATTACTCTTAGAAATTATTGAGATAAATTGGAAAAAAATATGTTAATCAAAATATTTTTCATCATTTTCTACTTCCATTTTTTCATATTTCTAGTAGCATAGAAAGATCGTACAGAAAGAATAATGTTCGACCCAATTACAGTTTCACTTTCGAATTTCTTCTGCATTTCGAAACCGCGTACCAGTAAAGCCACACTGCATCGATCTTCTACATAAATTGATCTACAGTATATTCTTCACAACTCTTGCAACGTGTGGTCGAGAGTTTTCATATAAGAAGATGACAGATGACTTGGCAACTGTTACCCAGTATTGTTAGTCTTTTTGCAACAAAACGTTGTTCAATATTTTCACTTGACACCAGTAGACATCTGCAATAACATTTTTAATCATTTTTAGCAGCTCGTAATACACTATACCTTACTGATCCCACAATATGCACAGCAAGACTTTATAGAGAAATGCTAAATCCAAAGAAACGGCCTTATCTTCTCCTTACAAGCTCCTTGAGGTTAGAAGAACGAGCACTAAATAAGTATACCATCGGCAAAAAGTCTATAGGTAACCCTAGGATCAAAGTATTTATGATTTTCTATGGCTATAATAAACAGAATAAGACAGAATCCTGGGGAGCTCCTGTTGAGAGGGTGTAAGTATTGACAAAGATCAGAATCTTACTTACATAACCGAAGGAGAATTAAGATCATATTTACTTTGTTAAAGGCATTTTATAGATCCAGCAATAAGGCTAAGAGATGTTAACCATCGGAGAGGGCACTTGTAATGTCATTCTCAAAGCCTATAGATGGTTAGTTGTGGATCGGCCTAGGAGAATTGCACACTGAACCACACGTTCAAAGATTTTACACAGGTATCTGTGAGAGAGTTTTGGTAATAGTTGGCGAGCGATGTTCGGGGTCGCTTTTTCAAATATGGATAAGCATGGACTAACTTAATAACTAAGAATCATTATATTTGTTTAGAAGGAAGGTAGGAGTCTAGAGAGAAAATTATTTATTAGTGAAAAAGAAATATAATCGTGGAAAATCGGAAATAGTTCAGCGAAAGAAAATTTTGGATGTTGATAGATAAGATTAGTTGAAGGAGTGCCGTAAGGTATTTGTTTGAGAGGGATTGGTGGGATATTGGTTGTCATTATTGAATACAGGGATAAAATACTTCACTAAGACATTTGGGCTGAGAAATGGGCCAGAATGACAAGAGTCTCTAAAGTACAGAACAATGATTGTTACTGGAGAGGCGATCTTTGAGTTTTGTTGTTCTGCTCTGGTTCCCAGAGTGCGCTTGGAGAACGATTTGATGTGAGCTATAGTTCTTCTTGCTATAGCACATTTATAGTTAAAAGCAATAAAGTTTTCTAACGATGGAGGAGACCCAAAACCTAAAAGTGCTTGACGATTGCAGCTACGAATCTTGATCAGTTTAGAGAAGGATCATCATACACACGAGTGAATAGAGAAGTGCAACGTAATGAAATATTGACTTGGATCAAAACTGTCATATTTCAGGCGTCACCTATTTCATACAAATTTACTTCGCGGTCTTCAAAAACTGTTACATTCTTGTATGTTTTTACTTAGCATAATCTTGCATTTAAATTACACTAGTCGAGTTCGGTTCCAACCTTCGTAGAGTGAAGACGTATTTTCAATACGCTCCAAGCTCTAGAAAGATACCTTTCTTTAAAAATTTTTATTTTATTACGGTTATTTAATTGAGTGTTAAAAACGCATAACAGATGCGGCTATCCGTCTCTCAGCAGACCTAAAGTGTAGTGACTACGTGTTTACGTGACCAGACAAAAAGACTGCATCTCATTTTTATTAGTGTTTTAAAATTATTTCCCCTTATTTTACAACAGTCCTTTTGAAATTCATTTATAGTATTTTTGGTCAAAACTAGTACAAAAAATAACGTAAGTGAAAGATGAGGTGCGTGAAATAAACAATGTATTTATTTTATATTTTTATCCTCTGGAAGTAAATAAAATAAAATATTAAAAATCTAAATATAGCAAACCACAGCGATTCAACCAAATCACCTGCACACTTTGACATAAGATTAGAACAATCGGCAATAACACAAACTCCACCATCAGAATGGACTACAGTCATTAACAAAAAACGATTGAGAAGTCCAGAAGAAGAAATCGCGAGGAAACAAAAAAGAATCAGTGACTATTGGTTACATAAACCAATAGAGACAAAAAACAGCTTTAGCAACCTGTCGGAAGAAATTGAAGAGGATATACAACCAAGCCCTGAAAAAGTTGTTCCCAAACCACCACCAATAACAGTCTATAAGGTAGGAGTAATAAAACACATCCACGACCTATTGAAAACCATTACTACGAACTACACAATTAAAACAGAGAGCTATGAAACAATTAAAATTCAATTGTTAGAAGCGGAGCACTTTAAAGTTCTAGTAAAATAATTAGATGAAAGAGACACCCAATACCATACATTCAGGCCATAAATCCGAGAGAACATTTAAATTCGTGTTAAAAGGATTACATCACGGGACGGAGTTTAACACCATCAAGGTAGCACTAGCTGAAAAAGGCCACGAAGTCGTAAATGTTCACAATATACGACATCGCATGACAAAAAACCTCTGCCTATGTTCTATATTGATATAAAACCTAATGGAAATAATAAGGCGGTGTATGAAATCACCAAATTGGAAAATAATATTATTAAATGCGAACCACCACATATAAAAAAAATTATACCACAATGCACGAGGTGTCAAGCGCACGGGCACACAAAGACTTACTGTCGCAATTCATATAGGTGCGTAAAATGTGCAGGAAAACACAAAACAGGAAATTGTACTCGTAAAGTTCGTGATGAAAAAGTGAAATGTGCTAACTGTAACGGAAATCATCCAGCGAACTACAAGGGTTGCGCAGTTCACAAGCAACTACAACAGAAACTATATACTGCCTTAAGGAAAAAAAGGCATCAACAACAAAAAAAACAACAACAACAAAAACAACAACAAAACAACAAAAACAACCACACCTACCAGTCTACCCACCAGACCAAGTCAACCAGACATAACTTATGCCCAAATGGTTGAAAATGGTTCAGCACAAAATCGAGAGACGACATCTCAACCTACTGAAACTAGTAACATCTCTAGATTAGAAAAAATGATGGCCAAACTAATGGATCAAATGAGTACGATGCTTGGTCTACTCAAAACCGTCGTCAGCAAACTTGCCTAATGCCTGAAACTAATAGATACAAAATCGCCATCTGGAATGCCAATGGGCTCCAACAACACGCCAGGGAACTAAAAATGTTCGTAACTGAACAAAATATTGACGTTATGATGGTTTCCGAAACACACTTTACTGACAAACATTATTTGAAAATTCCTAAATATAAACTTTATCACACAAATCACCCTGAAGATAAAGCACATAGAGGTACAGCCATAATAATTCGAGATGATATAAAGCATTTCGAAAAAGAAAAATTCCGCAAAGACTACCTGCAAGCCACCAGTATAACCATAGAGGAAGTCCATGGACCATTAACAATTTCTCGATTTATTGCCCACCCAAACATAACAACAAGGCAGAACAATTTCAAGAATTCTTCAGTACGCTAGGTAATAGATTTATAGCCGGATGAGATTATAATGCAAAACATTTAAAGTGGAGTTCAAGAATAATAACCTCAAAAAGTAGAGAACTGTTAAAAGCAATAAAGACAGATAACTTACAACATATCTCTACTGGTGAACCAACATATTGGCCTTCAGACAGAAATAAAAAACCAGATACAATAGATTTCTGTATTACAAAAAATATTGATCCAAAAAAGTGTCAGGTAGAATCATGTTTCGACCTGTCTTCTGATCATTCACCAATAATAGTAACAATTTCTTCAAAAATTACCATCAAAGATAAACCCTCTTCTCTGTGCAATAATAGAACTAACTGGCCCTCATTTAGAGAAAACTTAGATCGAAACATCTCTTTAAACTTACCGTTACAAACTGAAATGGATATAGAAATAGCAGCAATAAATCTTACAAAAAATATACAGGAGGCAGCATATTCCGCGACTCCTAACAGTGAAACATTTCCAAGAAAAAATACACATATATCATGTACAATACAGAAAAAGATAGCAGAAAAAATAAAGTTACGACGAAATTGGCAACAGCAAAGGACTGAAGAGAATAAAAGAAAATTTAATAGGGCAATAAAAGAGCAGAAAGAACTAATCCAAATTGAACGAAACCAAGGCATTCAAGAATACCTAGAAAACTTGACATCAACTGAGGCTACAGACTATTCGTTGTGGAAAGCAACAAAAAAGATCCCAGCAGCATAACCCACCTATTAAAACAAACGAAAATAATTGGGCTAGAAGCAATAAAGAGAAGGCCGACATTTTCTCAAAACACTTGAAAAATCTTTTTAAACCTTTTCAGTCTCAGCTACATAAAGATGAGGAAAATAAAATTACTAGCTTTCTAGATTCGCCATTTCAAATGAATTTACCGCACGAGAAATTAACGGTCAAAAAAGTCAAACAAACAATAATGAGAGAGATTAATATTAAAAAAGATCCTGGTTATGACTTAATTACTGGCAAAATTTTAAAAGAACTATCAGAAAAGGATATAAAAGTATTAATATTTATATTTAATGCTATGCTACTAATTAATAACTTCCCTAGTATCTGGAAAGTAACTAAAATATTAATGATTCTTAAACCAGGAAAAATACCAGAAGATGTGACCTCCTACCGACCTATAAGTTTATTACCGATAATCTCGAAAGTTTTCGAGAAATTATACATAAAAGAGCTAAACTATATAATAGAAAAAAGAAAAATTATTCCAGAACATTAGTTTGGCTTTCGCAATAAGCATGGGACTATAGAACAAGTGCATAGACTTGTAAACAAAATAAACACTGACCTAAATGCCAAAAGATATTGTTCGGCTGCTTTTCTAGACATATCTCAGGCTTTTGACAAAGTATGGCATACGAGCTTGCAGGTTAAACTAAAGAAACTTCTCCCTCATTCGGACTATCAGTTACTAAAATATGATAGACATTTTATTGTAAATCAAGGCGATGAATATACTGAATTAAATCCGATATATTCAGGAGTTCCGCAAGGTAGTGTACTAGATCCAGTACTGTATCTCCTGTATACGGCTGATCTGCCCACCACAAAAATAACTACTGTGGCAAGATATGCAGACGACACAGCAATCTTAGCATCCCATGAAGATCCAGTCACAGCATCAATAAACCTACAAACACACCTGGAGCAAATACAATTATGGTTAAAGACATGGCGCATTAAAGCCAATAAAACAAAATCCACGCATATAACGTTTACCCTGCGTAGAAGTACATGTCCACCAGTGAATATCAATCATCGTCAACTCCCCCAAGCAGAGCATGTTAAATATCTTGGTATGCATTTAGATCGACACCTAACCTGGAAGAAGCACATACTCTCAAAACGGAAAATCAAATGTATTGGCTCATCGAGCGCAAATCCAAGTTATCATTAGAAAACAAGGTATTGCTGTATGAGTCTATACTCAAGCCCATTTGGGCATATGGAATCCAACTATGGGGTACCGCTAGCAAATCTAATATATCCATCATTCAACGGTTCCAAAATAAGGTGTTGCGTGCCATTGTTGATGCTCCGTACTACTTTTCAAATAAAGTGATACTATGTACATCCCAATGTGCTCGCTAATCAGCTAAATGTGCGACGTGATAGTGAAGTGCGTAGACTAAAACGTTTAACACCACCTGATCTGATTACTGGACATATATAGACTTTAGAATAAGCTTTATAATAAGACTAATTAATTAAGATAATATTTTATACAGAAGATTGCTCAATGAAGTGGTTTTCTACATGCCCTGTATATATAATATAGACATAAGAAATATTTATTACCAATAGGGCAGATTGTGGATTCACGAAGAGTAATAAAAAAAAATTACACTAGTCAATAATATTTGATTTCTGTTATCAAGAAAGTATAGGAGGCCGTATGAGGCTAGAGAATGCAGTCATAAAACATTGACGTTCATCAACGCCAATAGTCAAAAGAGAAACTATTAATTTCATAGGATTTTTAAAAAATCAATGAAAAATAAATCCTTGATTCTCTAAATCCGTAAAAAGAAAAACAAATATCGATAGATTGTTAATCGAATCAATATACGCCAAATATCTTAACTTATCGGTCAATTTCACTAAATATAAACATAAACATATTCCCAAATTTTTATCTTCTTGGTAATTTTCAATTATCACATTTTTTTAATTCAATGACATATTTTTAACTGTCAAAACAGACTAGCCTAAAAAATGCTTACATGGTAGGTATATATCGATCATCATATTTTTTATCCTTGTAAACTATAAGGAGGCACGTTTTACCGGTAGCACCATCACCTACCACAGTGATGCGTATAATCTTTTCCTTTGGTCTTGTCACCGAACTGCGTACTCTTAAATCATTGTTTTTAGGCATCTTTACGTTATTAGAGAACCAGTTTTCTCACTTTAATAACCAGTTGTACCTGAGGTTTGTCTGAAATGTATGAAAAAATCATTTATATCTCATTGAAATTTAAAAAAAAAAGATAATCAATAACATAAATTTCTGATAGTTAAGCACTTTCGTTTTTAATGGCTGGCATTAGTCAAGAAAAAATATAGTGCTGTTTGATTTCTTATATCAGTAAATAAAATATATCGGAAGGTTTATAACAGAAAAATTATAGAACGATTATTACTAGAAAAATTTAAGTTGGCAAAATCAGGAACCTAATAACACAAAACACTTAATAATCACATAATTAAATACAATGTTACTGTAGTAGTAGTAAAATTGGTTAATGTATACGTAATTAAGATAATATTAATTGTTATTGCTACGAATTCCTTTGAAACTGACGTAGAACGATAACTGCAAACACCTTCAAAGCATAACCATTTAGGACCTTACCATCACTGAATATCAACATAGAAAGTATCACTAATTTGTCACTATTCGCACTAAAGGTCTCGATTTTTTCTTTTCAGGCATAAAATTGTTGTTCTAATATCTCTTTAAACATTTTGTGATAAGATAAGATTAAGGGTATTGTAAAGAATGATAAAATTCGTAATATAGACGCAATGAAATTTACATCTTAAATATTTAAAATAACATAAAAAGTTGTTTATGTATTTAATATTAGAAATCATATTTTATAAAGCCTTGTTTTATTTTCTGTTTTTTTATTTCGTACTTCGTTAATATACATAATGACAACGTAAAAAACAAATATTTTATTAATTGTGTTTTATTGATTTAATACAATTTTGTTAATATTGATATATATTCCTACTATAAACTTAAAATATAGTTAAGTTTCTATCTTTTGCATTACATGAATTCAATATTACTATCTGCACGTTCAGAAATGAATTTGTTGAATTTACTTGAAAACCAGTTTCAGGCAACCAGAAATATACTAAAAATGATAAAATTACATTATTTTTATACAATACAAAGCTTTTAACATAATTTAAATTACAAATTTTTAATATATGTTTTCGTGTGTTATATATAATTATTCTATTTGTGGCTATTATACCAAAGATGTTTGTCTTATATAATACAAGCACCCTATTTACAGTTTTCTCATTGACGTTTTTACTATTCAGTTCTTCGCCACTGATTTTTATAGTTACATTGCTGCTGTATCCTAACAAATATTGATATTGTGTTGTCGATAACACTACAAATTGTTAAACGACTTTCTTGCGTTTTAAAAATCAAAACAACTGATTGATTCTGAAAATGTTTCGTCCCCGAAACTCAAACCCTTTTGAATACAAATACCTGAGCTCAAAAAGTAAATGCTTTGCAGATCGTGCCGTTAAACAAAATGTGAGGAATGCACAGATGGCGCTGTAAGCTATGCAAAATTTATGTATGAAGACATTGTCATTTCCATTGAACTTCAGAGGTGTATAACAAGGAGGAAAATTTTTGTAACAGTACCAAAACACGTATGACAGTAAAACGTTTAATTGTGAATGAAAATTAAATTGCCCTGCTTGGTTGCTGCAATGGCGACAGGATGATCCACCTACTGTTGCGATAGTCGCGGGTTCGAATCCTGGTGGGGCATGGTCGCAAATTTATGTTTGTGATTGTCCTAGGCAAGAGTGTATAATCCGACAAGGAAAATAATCTGTCACGCCAGTAACCAGGCTGGGTAAGACCGGATGTTTCCTGGGATGATTTCACTCACCAATCGGTAGGCTTAATGCTGATGACCGTGTTTTGGAGTCCACGTTAAACAGTAGGTCCAGTCCAGATAAACCCTCGTTGGTAAAAAGAAGACTTAATATATAAAGAATATATTAAAAAAATTAAGAAATACAAAATTTAGTTGTTCAAATATTATTTGCCATTTTTCTGGTAACATGAAAATACCGTATCGAAAGAACGATGTTTGTGTGGCAGCGATCTAATCATCAATCCATTTCCGCAGGGTATCCTTCACAACCTGGGCAACGTGCGGCCGGGCATTATCATGCAAAATTATCACTTTGTATCTGTTACTCGCTATTGCTGGAAAGTTTCATTTGGTTTTAGCAACTCGTAGTGCACTCTACCTTACTGATCCCACCATGTACTCAAGAAGACGTTCAGTAGTACGTTCAGAAGCCACTGTATTTTTATACCTATTATGTAGAATAATTTGTCATTGCTTGTAAAATAGGCTATAACTTTTTAATTTCAGTCAAATATCTTTACTCTCCAGGAGAATTATTTTGAGGTTTGCAAATAATCAATAGTCGGAGGGGTTTTGGTATGTAGATCTGGACTGAAGTTCATACTATTGTCATGAAATCAAATGTAGACTTCATTAATATCTCAGAATCTCAAAAAAATATAAAAACTAAATATGTATCAGGCGTATCTTGGTGGTTAAGCAGAAAACAAGTTATTTTGAACTAAAATTAATATATGAGATGAAAGAATAATACTGAAAGTACTGAAAATATTCTGCCGAAATATCCTATCAAATGCAAGTGATTAAATATTGAAAGTTTACTCTCAGTAAAAGAGAACAACATCGTTAATATGGAAGATGAAACGCCCTTCTTTTAGATAATATTTTCCAATAATCATATAAATATGAGATAAATAAACATAATGCAAACACTAAGCATTAACAAATAAAACTAAATAAAACCAAATCTAACATATATAACTTATTGAAATACAAATCATCACAACAAATTCATCAAAAATTAAAATTTACATAAACATATAATAAAGCAGAACTTCTAAAATGATACTACAAATAAGGCATTGCACTCGAAATATTTAAATCATCCTGGTTCTCCATAATTAGGATTCAGTCATATTCCAGCAGTGAAAATGTTGGAACTAAATCTGACATTGTAGATTTAGCAATGGTTTCTTTATATTCTTAAAACTAATCTGTTTGAGACAAATTCGGCGCGATTGCATAACTTGGAATTTTAAGTCCATAAAAGCTTAATTTTTGTATCCTATTTACAAATAATTTGACACAAATAATCCCTTGTAATTTTTTAAAGAACTCACTAAAGAATTATTTATTACTCACCTAATGAGAATATTTAAATTTTTAAATAGTTTATGTTATAACTAAAAAATGTATGTGCATATATATATAAAACAAAAGACGAATCATAATTTTTATTTAAATATACAAAAAATAACAAAAATGAGATTCTTAATTCTAATAAAAATGGAACGTGTTTAATCAACCTCAATTAATCCGCGAATAAAATTGTTGGATGTGTTTTTCATATCATTCTTAATTTCCTCAAGTGCTTTTTCCAATCCCGATGGCGATTCAGCTACCAATTTTTTGAGCTTTAACAAGTTTTCTTTTATTATCTTGTCTCCCTCCTATAACAGAGGAAATTAGTTATTTAATCGAATTTATGGAATTGGAAACTTATACCTCTATAGTTTTTTTCTTCAGAGTTACTTCATAGTCTTTTATGTATTTCATGCCTCTATCATGTTCCAGCTCTTTCAAATTTGATGAAGCCCACTAAATAATAAGAAATATTTAAGATAAGTAAATATAAAAAAATTACAGGGAGAGAAGCATTCATCCATATATATTTAACATAAGAAAATATAAAAAAATTACAGGGATAGAAGCATCCATGCATTTACTTGATGCCTACTTATATACTTTAATTGGCGCTAATATCTCTATTGGGAATTATTTAGTTCTTTATTTTCATTAAAAAAATATAGCTGCTGAAAGCCAAAAGGTATAATAATTAATATGAGAATAAAGGATTAAGATTAACAGTGAAGAACTGAGACTAATTAAAAACAATTTCAACAACCAAAACAAAGCAAGAAATCAAAATAATCGCTATATCACTGATTTAGAGTTATAGGACGAGCTTTAACATCACAGCACTGGCGATGATAGCATCAGAACTTGCCGATTCCTGGATTAAAATCATGAACAACTAGAGGCACATTGTATAATACACTGGATTCCCAAAGCCATTGGAAGCCATACAGCATCGACAGAAAAACAAATCGAGACTTTATAATCCATAGTTCAAGTAAGAATACATAGAACCAAGATTAAAACAGGAACCGACTAAAAAATACATTAGTATGCTAATATTAGTGTTAAGCTGAAACATGAAGCTGTTTCATACAACATTCATAAAACTTTAGATGAGCTATCAGAAAAATGGTAAAAATGATTCCATATTGTCAGATTTCGATTTTACAGAAAAATCTTACTAACTATGAACAGTCTCGTTCTCAACCTCGCAATTATGTTTCTCCATTCGTTAAAAACAAAACGCTATGACTTGAAATAAATTTTAAAATAAATAATATCCTTGAACTCTTCAGTGTTTTGTCCTATAAAGTACGTCAAGTATTTTAATATACAGCCACAATATTACTACTAATGAGATGACTAGTACGGAAAGTAATTCTTTCTAAATCTAGAAGCCTTGTACAACACTATTTAAATTCAAAAATGCATCTTTTCGCTGTTCTAATAAAGGGTAAAGCCTCCTTATATTTCAATAAAACAGAAATCTTCATATTTAAAACTATACATTTTTATCTGGTATTATTTAAAATGTATATATAATTTAGTTTATTTATTTTGTATATTTGAAAAAAAACAAACAATTAAAAGGTTATTCACTACTAATAATAAAACTTATTAAAAATGTAAACTTCTGCAATATGATTTGGCAATTTGAAAAATATGCAGATAAAAACATCATTACTGTTTTCTCCATATCATTTGTTGTAATTTTACTTTAACTATGACATAACAAAGAAAAACATATCACTGATATGGAATGAATTTATTTAAAAACAATCTTATTTTAATAATGAATAAAACACTTACTTCCAAAACATCATCTGGGAACCCAGCGATTTTGGCACAATATATCCCATAGCTTCTATCACTTTCACCTTGCCTTACTTGATACAAAGGTGTTATAGAATTATCTGTAGTAACAGCTGTAACATGGAGATTACCTACAGAAGGATACATATCTCCTAAATTAGTAACTTTGTAAAAATGAGTGGCAAATAATGAAAAACATTTGGTTTCTGTCGCCAAATACCTATAAAGTACAATTACTATAATGACTACTCAAATGATAAAAAGCTGTAAAACGCACTCTGCTATAGCCCACGCTATACCACATCCGTCATATGTGGAAGTACCACGACCCAATTCATCAATAATCACCAAGGAATTCTCTTTAGCTGTTTTAACAATCGTGGAGGTCTCCATCATTTCTAACATGAACGTTGATAGTCCTTTAAGCTGGCAATCGTCGGCTCCAACTCTGGCTAAAATTCCATCCACCAAAGATACCTCAGCAGAGTCGCAAGGAACAAAACTGCCAATATGCGCCATGAGAACAGCAATTCCAATTGATCTAGAATAGAATAGACTAGGTATTTCAAACCATACATTGTCAATATAGTACATACCTGATGTATGTACTTTTTCCACCCATGTTAGGTCCAGTGATGACAAAGAAAAATTTATTTTTCTTATCAAAAAATGCATCGTTCGGTATATAAGAGACATGCTCTTGACTTTCTAAACATGGGTGACGGACTTTCTTTAAATTAATGATACCTTCACTTGATGGTTTCATGACCGGACGAACGTAAGGAATTCTAGCAGATATCGCGACCGTTGCAAAAGATGATAGGACATCTAAAGTTGCCAATACCATGTTTAAGCTTCTCACAGAATCAGCATATCCAGCTGAAAATATCAAACCGTATTTATTATCTCAATGGTAGATTATAAAATATCTTACTGGCGACATCAACCATTCCACTGACAACAGACTTTTGGGCTTCTTCATACTTATCGCTGATTGCAGAATAATCATCGTTCAACATAGAAAGGCTGTCGTTAGTAAATCGAACACCACCAGCGACAGTATCCAAAATCTTGTAATGTTTGGCTTGGCGAAGCACTTGCTCCTCTTTTTTAGTTATCCTAAAGAAATAACCATGCTGAGGGTTACACTCTAACTTAATTGATTTGCCCTCATCCAAGCCTAAGTCTTTAGCTGCTCTTGATAACTGTTTATTCATTTTCTCCTCCACTTTTAGCTTAGACTGGAACAACTCTAAAAAATACATAAGACAAAATAATAATACATGAGTATAATAATCTGTTATAGACATCATCAAGTTTTTTATTTCGTAATCCTGATAAATTGTTTAATAAAAAAACAGAAAACTGATATACTTCTGCCACAGTACTCCCGTTTAATGTTAATAAACAGAATGTTCAATTAGTTGGTATTAGTATTTTTAAATTATCGAATCATCAAGATTCATATATTATTGTGGATCATTCATTCAATTAATTCATTTATTATTGTGAATAAAATTTCTTCTTAAAAGAGTTAGATTCTAGTGATTGTACAAAGTTTTCTGAAGTATAAACGAATTTTGTTCGCGAATTATCTCAAAGCTATTAACATTGATTATTATAAAACAGATTTTCGTAACAAAACATCTGGTTTGAAGAAAAAAAAACGTTTAAAACAACACACCCGTTCACATAACGTGAAAATCAATGTATTAGTACATATTTAGATTCCACTAATGGAACAAACAAGTCATAGCGACTGCTTAAGAGGCAGTCTGACAATGTATTCAGATGGTATCCATAAATTAGGGCTGAAAATATATATTAATGTTCAAAAATATACTATATATTATAAATTGTATTTCAAATCATCAATAACCACATATATAATAATAAGAATATACATAAAAGATAGCCAGTAGAAATAATCATTAAATCAGGAAAAATAACTTATATATTATATAATATTCAAAACATGTAGTAAGGGATTCTGAAACAATCTGGTACTAAGAATGAAAATATTACAACATATCCGAACTAAATTTTAGAAAATATATTACACTTTGAACCATGAAATTCTAGAATAAGTAAAATATAATATAGCAAAAAAATAAAACCTTTACATCAACCTGACTGAAATTACGATAAGTAATTTTTGTCATATATTTATAAATATCGTTTCACGATTTTTTTTACTAACAATAATGAATTATTGATGATATTTCTATGAAATGAAAACAATAGAATAATATCCCACCATTATAAGAAATTACAGTTATAGGAAATAACAAAATCAAACATAAAGTAAATATACGAAAACCATTAAACAAAATGTCAATAAATCATAACCCAAAAGGTCATTAAAATTATAGGCGCAATTACATCACAAATTAATTTTAAAAAATTAAACGAAAAACCTCAAGTTTGTAGACACATAGTATACTAATAAAAGGAATTAACTATTTGATAGTTTTATAAGCAATTGCCATAACAACTGAAAAATTTCAAGTTCAGCGGAATCTTTCTGTAAAACTGATATTAGGCAATACCAATTTTATGATTAAACAAAATTTGGTGCGAGAAAATTATCAAATTAAGTTAAACTTGGAAATATAAATTATTCTTTGTTATAACAGTATTTTAAAATATCTATTAAGCGATCCAGTAAATGAATTATCCATATGAAGTTAAGAATAAATTAAATAAATAAAAATATAGTAATGTCATTATAATATTACTTACCATCCATTTCTGAATTAAATGAACTCTTAATAAGAAACTCTCCTCTATCTACCAAATCCAGATCAACTAATTCCTCAATCATACTCTGATAATTCTCCATGTCCGCAGCCAATTCTCGTAAAGGGTCAACGAAAAGGCTAGTCACACATTTGTTATCCAATTTTTTCAAATTGTTGATGATGGAAGGTATGGCGTTCACAGCTTGGTATAGCCTATAACAGTCTTGTAGCTTTACTTTCTTACCAGAAAGTTTTTTGGATAGCACCATCAAATCAGGAATCTTAGTTAGGTTGTCTTTGGTGAGGAGCATACGAGTTTCAGTATCCTTTACCAAACTTTCAACTACTGCCAATCTTTCATTAATCAAGGCTAGATCTTTTAGAGGCTGTTTAATCCATTGTTCTAAAAGTCGCCCCCCTTGTGGCGTTACACAATTGTTCAGGATACCAAATAAGCTATGAGATTTAGGAATATTGCTGGAGAATGTCGCATCATTGGTGTTAGTAAGGGGAAAAGCATTCAGGGCATATAGAGCAGCATTGTCCAGTCGTACATATCTTTCCATCTCGATTTTTCCTATAAGAATTGAATAGTTATGTTAGTATTCAATAGTATTAAGTGTAAACTAAAAAAGTTCTCGCTGTTTTGTTAAAATGAAAAATGTAAAAAACTAATTCCATATCACAATAAAAGAAAAATTATCTAAGCCAACCCATATTTGATAACCCTCACAAAAATGTGACAGTGAGAACTTATATAAGGCCCGAACACGTTCACAAGCAAATTTTGCGATATTTGATTATAAGTGATAATTCTAGAATTATTTATAAATTAAACAGTACTCTTGAGCAATAAATGCACGTAAAATATATTTATTTAACAAAATGATTATACACATAAATGGTCAACTTATTATTAATCAGTTAAACTTGAATTGAAACCAATTAAGTTTGAAAATACCGATATAACTAGAAAAAAAGCAAGGTTAAGAATTGAATTGTTAAAAACTGAATTATTTCATTTTGTTATGTATATTACTACTTTATTGTTCAATTTTTCGCTCAGATTAAAATACTATAATCGATTTTGAGATGAAAAAAAAAACTACTCTTAGTAATGAAGATATTAAAATTAAGGAAATCTATGAAGATATTATTATATTATGCTTTTTACTATTTATCATGAGTCACTATTATAATATTATAAAACAAAATCAACTTTACCTAATCTAAATTGATTAAAATTGGTTTCGTTTCCAGTTAAATCCAGGAACTTGATTAGAGCCTGTAAACAACCCATGGCATTGGTCAAATTACATTCGGTGAGCGCTTGAGCGTTCCTCTGCTGACCTTGTTGGAAAAACAATAATTTATTCAGATCTCGTGCTATATCATCCACATTGAAATCACTCCTCTTTAAACGGGCCACCAGTACTCCATTCCTCTCCAGGACATTCGTCAGAGTTTTCAGTTCTCTAGTATCTCCTTCCGGGATGATGCACTCCTTGGGGCCTATTTGAGCTACTAATGCTTCCAAATCGGTGAAGCACTCGTTGTCGGTAAACTCGCATACCTCGAACTTTAGATCGGTGGTGTTGATACTACCCACTGCTACCGTGTTAGATTTAGCTAGTTTAATTGCCATCACGCTGTTGGAGGACTCGACGTTGGCATTCTCAAAAAGGATCTGTTCGAATTGTGTGAGGTTTCCAGGAGAACCTTTGTATTCCAGTTTCCAATCGTTATTCTTGCCTGGAGATTTTACATATACCTAGGTACAAAATATATGAATGAGATTACATATATATACCTATAAAAAATACATAAGTTATGAAATGTTAAGAGCAGGCGATTGTTCAATAGCGATTCAAAACAACATTGGGGACTTTTATAATTTAGAAAACAAACTAGACCCATCTCACTCGTTATATCATTCAATTTTAAAACACATAGTCCTTAGACACCGCCGCGATACATTCCATAGGGCCCAGTTTGTAGTCAGTAACGTAGCAGTCGAGCGAAACCTCCCTCCTAAATAAACGAACACATGGATTTACGTGATCCTTGTTCCGCCAAGTCAGCTTATAGTGGTAAAATTGTTTTTTGTGGCCTTACAGCTTCAGCTGCGATACTTTTGAGCAAAATCCACTTAATTGCACCAAGGAATGCTTCCAGTATCTGCGGATCGATTGCCAATCCAACCACAACATGTCCTCTTTTCTTGATTTAATTTAATTCCGATTAATTAAATGAATTCAAACAAAAAAAAAACAGCCTGATAATCTCCCCGAAAACATACCGACTGCGCCAGTTATAAATTGTGAAAAGGTTTAGAACACAAAAACAATTTTATTTAAAGAAAGAAGAGGCGACTTATTGAACAACGATACAAAACGATACTAAGGGTTTTTATCTATTAGAAAATAAACCAAACTCATCTCTCTCGTTTATCGTTTAAGTAGTCTTAAAACAAATGGCCCTTGCACATGGCCCTGATAGCAACGGTTACATTATATAACATATATTTTACATATTAATCTCTGAATTGTATCAACTAACCTGCATATTATTTGCCTTTCAAATCAAAATTACATGTAAGTTTATATAATAACTTTGTATATGAATGTCACTCCAAATAAATAGATCCGTTTTTAAACAGACCCTTCTCAATTAGTTCTTCTCAATCCAAACAGATAAAAGGTTAGTACTAGTGGATTGATATATGTTATGACAAGTTTTTAATATTATAGAAAAATTATGATTACATATATAAATAGCATTCACCTAAAAAACATTATAAAATTATATAAATTATATCATATTAATTAAAAACAAACATGTAGTGTAATGATACAGTCCAATATAAAATTTAATCATTCAACCAGAAGAAAATTCACCCACTATACGAATTCTAACACGACAATAAAAAACATGAAAAAAATTAGTTCCAGCTTAAACAAAGTACTGTGCAGACGTGTATCGTTATTTAAAAAATATTGAAAAGTTAAACAAATTTCGTTGCGCCTAGAGACAAGTAAGTCACAACCAAACTATAGAATTATCGGCTACTCCGATATAAAATTAGCCTACAAATCAGTTAAATTTTTTTTTTATTTGAAACGTTATTGTGGAAAATCTGTACAATTTATTTTATTTTACAATTTATATTTTTCCCATCATTCAAATATTTTACGGATTTCATATGGAAAGAACGAGGTATATTTTTGAGGCTATCGACGAATCGACCCATTTTTAGCATCTTCATAAGAACTGAAGTGCTGCTCAGACAGGCTACGAATCATATGTTGGAACAATGGATAATCATCCAAATCCAATCTGCATTTGGTGGCTGATCCCACCAAATACAGAGAATTAGCTAGCAGCAGGTGGTCTCTATGATTTTTTTGCTTTGGATTTTATGGAATGAAATCCACTTTTCATTACCAATAATAATACCATACAAAAAATCTTTCCGATTTTACCGTTGAAGCAGCATTTCACACATGCCCTAATGCCTTTCAATGTCTTTTGACTTCATAAAATATCCAAACTTTTGCATCATTCCTATGTTGTTCAAGCGATTGGAATTGGATAGTTTGTAGGACGTATTATTACAAATCCTTATAAAGTTTTTTTTTCAAAATATTAAACATATTTAAGCAATTAAAAATATTACGAAAAGTTTAGTTTTTCTTACCTCAACCCTATATTGTCTGATCAGTAATAGTTCCCTAACCAAGGTCTCCATTTGGTTCTTATTCAGGCAGACATAACTGAGAGTTGGAGAATCGCCCATATATTTAGTTATCTTTGATGTAAAATTAGCTGCCAGAGTGGCATCTTCCCCATGGAGCGTATAATAGTCAGAACGGTTGAAGAACCTTATTGTAGAAGCAGCTTTCTGAAAATATTAAATAATATTAAACATATGAACTTACAAAAAAGTACAGAATATGAATTAGTATTAAGATTAACACGTTAATCCACAGTCGGATATGTTTTTAAATTAAAAATATTTTTTTAAACATTTTAAAAAGGCATATTAATTTAAGCATATTTTAAATAAAAATTTAAAATTAAGTTTTGGGTACATTGCTATTTTATTTACTTTTAATTTATTTCAAAAGTGTGATATCAAAGAAATATACGTTTTACATAATTTGGGAGAAAATGGCATGTAATGATGACATTGCTAAGCAATTGAATATGAACGAAAGTATTATTTTCAAGGAAATACAGTTGCTTTAACATCGTAGATTATTAGCTGCAGTATCAAAATATCAAAGTAAATACAAGCGAAGTAATAAAAGAAAGATCTTTAAACTAGAAACATTCTTTGAATTAGCATGACAACTAAAAAGCTCGGATTTAATTTGATCCCACATGTTTTCAATTGAAATGTTTTGTTAGACAAAAGAGAGTGTTGCACTGTCTAAACGAAAATTATTTGTTATTTATCTTTGGACACTCATCTTCTTTGTGTAATGATGCAACAGTAGTAAAGAGTTAACATATAAATTAATGTTGTATTAAGTATATCTATTGTAAGATGTAGTAAAACATTTTTAGATACACTAGCCATTTGAAAGTTTCTGTATTTATGACCGATATTAAAATATTTATTACAGAATATTTATTAATATACATTAAAGCAATATTTAATGTACTAATTAAAATTTATTTATTAATAAATATATCTTTCAATAGTAATTTTTTTTATAAATATAACAATAAATTAAAATGAGTTGTATGCCTAATTTAACTTTCTATAGTTTTGTCTAACATATCATAAAATTCTTCTTTAGATACTGAAATTCCCCATTAGCTGGTTTTTTTACGGAAAGAAATTATTTTCAACAATAAGTCACCCTTTAATAAGTAATTTTCAGTGGTCTATAAACATTTTGTTTAGTTCCGACAGCAACTAGGTGACTAACTACGATTTTTATGTATCCTATTTTTTTGTATAATTCCCACACTCTGATTCATTGTCAACGGATCTGCATCGCGAACATTTTACCAATAAATCATTCCATAACATTCGCGCTTTTAATAATGTCTGTGAAGGTCAAGTTCCTGGAATCTGGTAAGGCTTCCTATAAAAGTGACCATACGAAAGTACGATTCCATCTCTTGCACAAAATATTGGGAATTCTGCATGACTATATACGGTATATGTAAAGGTCACCAACCTATTCGTAACTATCAGGCAATCGTAATTTCTAGCGAGCGCATTAAGAAAACAAGATCTTATAAATCGTACTAGGCTTTTTTCCACGGGAAATAATCACGTATATATACGTATTATAAAGTATTTTCTTGGGTATTTATTTATTCCCAATGAATTTATTTAATTTGGCTTTGATTTGTGTATGAAGGGAAATTGAAATGGAACACTTTTGTTTCATTAACATAATTTTATTTGAAGAATACGAAAGAGGTGACATATTGAACCACTGATGTTCTAACAATACTGAAATGTACATGTACTTGTACTACATGTATTTTAATTTAAATGGCTGTACAAAATATAGACACTTGAAATGGAAGATCGCCCTACACATACGCTGGAATTACCAACAGCGTATCAGTCCAACGGCGTAACACATTCCTCCTGAAGAAAATATCCAAAGGGTTGTCCGTGGTTGTAGTTAGCTTTAGATAGCTTAATAATGTTGTAATAAACTTCATTTTTGAGTATTGATAGTACCCTTGTCCGCCAATTCACATTTCATGATCTTCTCAACTGCTATATTTCTCCTCAAATATCCATAATTTTTAGGCTATGGCTATGGCTTTCTAAGCTTGAGCATTCTCAAATTCCAATAAATGGTCGCTGAGTAACCGAGCTACTTCAGTTCGCTTTATGTGGCCGTCCACCCTGATCTGCAAGTTTCTGTTTAAGTCTTGGTCTTACGCCCTAAAACTTAAGAATTTCCAAATTCCAATAGATCACGGCTAGAGATACTTTCAGCAACCGCAGTCCTCCTTTAGTGACCGGACACCCAGAACTGCGATGATTCTACTAAAATTCCAGGAATCCACTAACTAGGAATGTTTTTCAAATAATCGATTTTTTCGATAGATAAGTCGATACATGTATCGAATTTTTTCGGTCCTATTTTCCACGCAAAATTCAGTTGATAACCAAAGAGAAACCAGACATAAGAGATAACTATAAGAACAAAAATTCGACACTGTTTCGAAAACTCGAATGGATATATCAATATATAGATATTTTCCAGTATAGATGCTTTAAAACAATTATAATTCAATCTATCACCCGATAAGGTTTCAACAAATATAAGAAAGCAAGTTCCACGTTGTTTTTTTGTACAAATTTATTTTACGTTTATACAATAGAGCAATTTTGTATCCAAACGAAAAATAATCAATTATATATTATCGTTATGTGGCGTCTAAGTATTTTTTAACACTCAGCGAAACAAGATTGTATAGCATTTATTAGACAGGTTGGTGACCTTTGCTGATTCGATAAAACATCACATATGATCTTCCACGTCCATTTCAATGAATGACAGGCCACGTTTTTGGTTTTTTTTGGTTCGATTTAAGGGGAGGGTATATTCTGTGAACTTGACCTTCGCGTTTCTACTGTTATGTCTCTTTATATGTCTGTTAACTATAATTGCTTTTATTTCTATTGGATTTAAGCGTATTCTTGTAACCATAGATATAAGAATAAGCTTAATAGAAAATAAATTTTGAACAGATTTATATTCTCAACAACCAATTATTTGAGTTTCTGACTATAATAATTAACAAAGAGTATACGTTAGTATGGTCAATCACTGCGTAAAATATTTGTTAATAAATATAATTGTTATGATTTGGGTTTTTTGATAAATTTCTGAGAATGGAACAATAATATCAATGAAACTACCCCTAAAAACGCCTAAATGAACATGAATGCATATTAAGTGAAAATAATATTGTTCCTAAAAAGTATTTAATTATTTATTTATACGTTTTATTATTTTTTATATTACACATCTATAATAATTGTTAATATTTATATTTTTGTAAATTGAAATTGAGTATTTTCAATTGTTTCATCATTCATAATTGAAATATATGATTTTTGACAACCATTTTTGGTAAGATATAACTGAAAATAAACATTTGCTTTTGTTGATCTTCGAAAATTTTGTTGAAAATTTCACACAAACAACTCAGTTCCATTAGCCATCTGAATATTTGACAATAAATGTCAATTATTATTTACTGATCAAAAAATAATAATAAGAGATATGCGTTGTTTGTGAAGCTATTCATCCTATGAGGCTAAATATTGCAATCACGATCTGCTTCTGCTTCCTCCGAACGTTTATTTTACCAATCCTACTGTATGTATATGACTCCGAGATTGTATTAGCAATGCAGTCATTTATATAAGATGAGACAATCACTACATAGTTGAGCAATACATTTTTGGATTTTGGATGGAAGATGCAACGAATAGCTCTAAAAAAACATGGATCAATATCATAGAAAGCTATCTGAACAGATACACTGACAACTGCAGCCGACCGCCAACTGTGGCTTCAGCTTCGGTAAATTGAAGAATGTTCAAAGTCGTATGGCACCACCAGCAGAGTGTTGGTTGAAAAGTACATACTTTCCCCAAGCGTCCACTGTGGACTGATAATGATTGTGAAGTGAATTATAATATGCCTTTATACACAGCATTAATCCTTGTTTTTAAACATAATTCAAGCTCATATAATTTTTAACTGCTATGTTCGCCTGATTTGGTCTCGTTGGACTTCTACTTACAAAACATTTTCATAAATACATATTATAAAATAGGCACATAAAGGTATTTAATTGTATATTTGGTTATGATATTTATTATATTGACTTGATAACGCTTAACTATATCCTAGGCACTCTGTTAAAGATAAATTGTAAACATCACGCTGAAATGTTCTGCCACATCACTCCTTGTGGCCAACACTTGTTTCAGTTTATAGCACACAATTTTATGAAGAAATAAAAAGTATTAAAAACTGAACTATTTCAATCGTTTCATTATGGAACTTCCCGTCAGAAAGATAATAAAATAAAAATAATTTTATTGAAATAAACCTTTTAACATTAGAAAATTAACTGTATTTTAATCAACAACCTCTTATAATTCTTTGGATAGAACCATTAATGCATTAGAACCAACCAGTCAAATTAGCAAGTAACTGAGCCGCTCGCAAATCTGTTTTGGCACCCATTTCAACGAATTAAGGGGAATTTACAAATACCTAGACAAATTATGAAGTATATCATAATCTTCTTCGAGCAAAATATTAAGCATTTTTTATGATCTAAAATAAAACTAAATATAAAACGATCTCCGAAACATTTCCGAAAGAAAACAAGAATAGTAATTAAAGATAATTACTATTTTGCAATATAATTTCATTATTCTATTACAGTCACTTTCTGGAAGAAGAAAATAGCACTCTACGTCTGCTATTACTTCTAAGTACTTTAACTTGTACATACGTAAAAGTACTTTAATTCACTAATTTTAACAATTTCTTTTAATATCCCAGCAGTACGAGGATCAGCAATTTTTAATTCACACAATTTTGGTCCAAAGCAAATTATTTATAGAATCTAACCATCTATTTTTGAAAAATATATGTTTTCCTGTTAGATGTGTTTTAAAATTTTACTTGAATAATATACAATTTCTCTTCTTTTGACAAACACTATTTTATCACATAACATAGAAACCAATATTTTAAAAGTTAAAAAGCTGCGTTATTAAAACCTTATAATTAAACCTTATTATATGCGATCATAACCATACAACGGAAATAATATATATTTTCATTATCAAAATAGTATAACTTGAAACCTTCATAAAATTTAAAGATAAATTATCATCGGGTTTTCCACATTTTTTATGTAACAAATAAAACTTAATGCACAGCAACGCAATGCTGATAAAATTAATATAATAGCGCTTCTTTATCAGTAACATAAAATTAATCACCGGCTCAAACTATTAACATTAACTTTGGCAAATAGCACCAAGATTATCGCTGAACGCATCTAGTTAGGTTTTACAATATGTCTGCACAATACAAAAACTGCTTATTGCCGATGTGTCAATATATATAGATGCACTTTAAAGCTTCCAAAAAATTTTAATTAATTAATAGAATTCAGCAACATCATCTAACAGATTATACGAAATTCAATTTTGGGGATGTTCCGCGAAAAGTAATTTAAATATAATACAGGCTTTCCTGAACAAGAAACATACAAATTGCACCCAGATGCTATAGAATTATTTACTTTGAATTTAATTGAATTTAAGAATTAAATTTAATTATTAAATTTAAGCAAACGTAAGGACAAATTGTAGATTGGTCGGCAAACACTAGTAACGATGCAATAAAAAAATAAAAATATTATGCTCAAAACCTTTAAAAAAATGGATTCAGGTGTCGAAACAAGAGTACATTTCCGGTTCCTTGCTACACACAAACACTAGTAAACAAATTTAATAATGCCTCATTCGCTCATTAATTAAAACTGCGAAAGTAATCCAAAAATAGTTATTGTATTAGAAAAATAAGCATCAAGTTAGTACGAGATATAGATAATATAGAGATTGAACATAAAATAGCTCGACGAATATATATAAAATACTAGATTAATTTTTAAAAATCTCCCAAAAAGATACCTATGTACACACTAAAAGGTCCCAAAATTTTGTATACAATAACTATATGAATTGGAATTTTTTTATTAGAATCTCCAACAAAAGTTGTTCATAAAGGAAGCACACTTTAGCAGACTGATAAATCTAAATCGCTAATAATGCGCATCTAAAAGACTTTAAACTTAAAATTTTTAACTTTAAATGCATCAAACCTTGCCTTCAACTGTCATCTATCAATAGATTACTATGCCAGTTACCGTCATTGATAGCAATCTCTTGAATTTTAACAAAAACTACAAACATTATTTTCGAATAGAAGAAAACCCTATATAAAAACTGCACTATCAATAACAATGACTAAGAGTGGTTTACAGAGTTCCGTTGTGGTCGTACCAGCATAAGTGAAGCAGAACGTTCAGGTATCCCAAAAGATATTGTCACGTTACAAATCGTTGATAAAATGCATGGAATGATATTGAAAGATGGGAAAATGACCGTGCGACTGCCAACACTAGACCATAAACGCAATCGTGTGACCTCTTCAAAGGAGTGTTTGGCGATATTCAGTCGCAATCAAAATGAGTTTTTGCGCCGTTCCGTAACCGTTGACGAAACATGGATACATCACAAAACACCAGAGCCCAAGGAACAATCAAAATCATTCATACAGATTATCTTGAAAAGGAGTTTTTAAACAGATTTCATATTAACTTGAAGCAAAAAAACGGCCACATTTGAACGACCATAAGAAGAGATCGATTTTTTATATATATTTTCTAGTTTATAAGTCTCCTTTTTACCAACGAGGCTTTATCTGGACTGGACCTACTGTTTAAAGTGGGCTCTGAACCACCGCCCTCGGCATTAAAAAGTTTACCGACTGGCCAGTGACCAACTTAGAGACCTTCCTAAAAGAATCCTAGAAGACATCCGGTCTGATCCAGCCTAGTTAGTAGCGTGACTGGGATGGTTATTCCTTATCCGATTTTCCACTGTTGCCTAAGATATTTACAATTACAATCACAAACATAAAAAAGATGTATTTGAAAAGGGGATTTGTATCCAATCCAAAATGCTCTCGTATCCAATCTACAGATTTCTTCAAATTCAAGAAATAAAATAAAAGCCCGAGTAAACGGGGACTCAAATCTCGATTGACTGATACACAATCGAACTATTATTCTTTCGATATAACGTCTTAAATCAAATAATTTCATATTGCTCAACTAGTAGTGTCTTTTGTTAAACGCTAGAGTCTTTGTGTAAGTGTAGAAAACTTATATATAACGTATACTCTAATATGAATAAGCAATATTTTAATTATTATTATTATTATTATTATTATTATTATTACATACGACACAAATAATGTGAATATAAAATAATCGTCCATGTTTCTACGTATTGTCGGCAATAAATAAGTATGAATACACACCGGTGACAAAATCAGTATGAATGAACAGCATGTCTCATATTACCACAAACATATCCACAAGAAAGTATGAATAATTAACAATCATTAGACGCTAATATAATGCACAACAGAAGGTTTATTGTTTCTTTGAACATATTTGACTAATAACGTTCAGACGAAAACATTACCGAAATGAGAAACGTCTCTCGCAATCAGATTCGCCAAGATTCGCGAAGGTTATTTATAATTATTTGTTGTCGAAAATAAAAAAATGCCGGGAAATTAATAATTCAGTTTAAATTCTTCCTTTAATGACCTTCGTTAAATTCCGTTTAAATAATTGGATAAACTATCACGCAGGATGTCAGATTCTTAACATAGATTAAAAAATAGCTTTATATAATAACTAAGTACGAGGTAAATTATTTCAAGCATCTAGATCATTACAAACGGAGCAACTTTCAAATAAACTAAATTTATAATGTCAGTTTTACCTAGATTATATTGCAGATCCCTACGTATGTAAAATAATTACTATTTTATAAATAACAATTGTTTTTCAAATATATGAAAAAACTGAAACTGATAATTCAAAATAATTATATTATATACCAATATCATATTTAAAATAATCACTAATTTTAGTAATTTTAATAATTAGTTGTGAAATATTTATTTCATTATTACTTCCCAATATCTTAAGCATGGTTTCAATTAATATGCTTATCGCAAACATTCGTCTCAAAATTGTGCACTTCAACCCGTAATTTTTCTATCGTGTTTTTTATTGCTGTGACTATATATTAGGAGTTATTGTCATGATGAAAATTTGTACCAATGAAACCAAACCATGATAGCCGCATAAATATTCTTAAAAAGTCATAGCCAAAAATAATGTTTTCAAACACTTAGTAATGTCAACGATTAATATAAATAGTGCCCCTCGTACTTTACTTTTGTGGCCCGTAACATAAAACTCATATATTTCCCAAATTAGACAGGATGTACCGCTTATTAAACTTTATATTATTAATTTGTCCTGAAAATACCCAATTAATTAAAAAAAATAACAGTATAATTTCGTTCCAAAGAGAAAGATTATTATTTACAAAACGATACTTTTATGTCATCAAAATAAACCAAAAATCTCTCTGGTCAAGCGTATATTAGGTACTTGCATGCATTTTAATCACCGATAGGTATTAGTGAGAAGTATCAATGTAACAACTATTAAACAATCTAACCTAACTGTTAAATTCGATGACTTTAACATTTTTCCTGCATAAAATAATGGCTTTATAAAAAATATTCGAGCAACTTAGCAGTTTAATGAAGCTGAAGCTACTGTAAAGCTCTGAAGCAGCTACCGTTTCTAGAGGTTTGTATGCAATGGGAGATCTAAATTGGTGGAAAATGGCTAGCAAATGAATTGAATGAAAATACCATTTCGAACTCTTTCAATATTGCTTTCCAGACAAACATATGAATTTTCTTTGACACGCGATGAAAAGCAGATGAGGTAGTTCATGAGAGCCATCCACGTTGACACCGAAACGAAATATGGTACGATCAGCAAGTATAGTGTATCACTGCAGAGGTATATCGACATCAATTGAACATCATTGTCAATCAATTCAACGACATATTGTTGCAAAAAACAGTAATGGCGAGTAACACAAAAATCCTCTTACATGACGATACTTGGTCATATTTTTTAAGAATTGAGGTGGATACCGAATTGTTGTAGTATCAGCGTCCACAAGCTCTGCCGCATTCAGCGTACTTACCAGATATAGTTACTTCTGATTGCTACATACCCACACGGTTTTGTATGGCTCTGGTATGCCGAAGAAATGCGCAAATAGCTCCAATATTTTTTCTGATTTTAAGCATTCAGTTGATCAATGAAAAGTAAAAGAGTGCTCTTAAATTGTATCTGAAAATCAAGCCGAAAGGAAGACACTACACATTGAACAAGGCTGATAATGTTCGGTCGCATTTATAGAGCGAATATTTACTTAATTAAATTAATAACAAAAATAAAATTTAAAAAAAAACACATAGAAAAAAAAACACTAATCAAGAAAGCTTTTAAATTGATTCAAAAAATCTGAAAAAGCAAAAATCAATCAGGGCAATACAAAACATATTGCTTAAGCAATCTTCGCTTGTTCGTAATGATAAATTCATTTAACAAATTTCATTAACCGATACATGTTACTGACACATTTTTAAACATCTGAAAGAGTCTTTAAAAATGTTGAATACTGTAGACTTTTACACTAATTAAAATAACCGCTACTCTTTTTCAAAATTCACTTCATATATTTAAACTCCTTACATACATGAATCGAAATGAATGCGTTAAGACTTAAAGTGAATGTAAATTGTATTTATCTCTTTTCTGAAAATGTGCTAAACATGCTTGATATGACCCATTGTACCAAAAACATTTCAGAATTTTGTCTGTCTTTTTAACTCTTTATTCTAAAAAGGTTTTATTCGTCGTTCTACGCTATTAATTAACGATAATTTAGGATTACCATACTACCATAGTAAAACTTTACCATAGTAAAAAAAATTTTTTCCAAAATAATTTTTTTTTACTCAACATAATTCCCTTCAAGGGTGACACACTGATTATAGCGACCCCCCAACTTTTCGATACCATGTTTGTAGTACGATTTGTCCTTTGCTTCAAAATAGACGATCACCTCTACATTCGACGAAAATTTCTTCC
Organism: Rhynchophorus ferrugineus; assembly: GCF_030347505.1. NCBI lineage: Eukaryota > Metazoa > Arthropoda > Insecta > Coleoptera > Curculionidae > Rhynchophorus > Rhynchophorus ferrugineus. The sequence continues at coordinate 50,617,065 of NW_027472581.1, read as the reverse complement.
CAGCGAGCATTCTTTTGAGATCTGAGGGAAGGAAATAGTCGTTGGCAGCCAGATCTGGAGAATACAGTGGATGAAGAAGAAATTCAAATCACAATTCATGGATTATTTCCATCGTTTTCATTGACTTGTGACACGACGCATTGTCTTGGTGAAGCAGCACTGTCTTTTTCTTCAAATGCGGCCATTTTTCGGCGATTTCGTCCTTCAAACGGTCCAATAACGCTATGTAATAGTCGCTGTTGATGGTCCTTACTTTTTCAAGGTAGTCAATGAAAATTATTCCATGCGCATCCCAAAATACCCTTGCCAGCCGACTGTTGCGTTTTCCCACGCTTTGGAGCGGGTTCATCGTGTGCAGTCCACTCGGATGACTGTCGATTGGATTTCGGAGTGAAATAGTCGAGCCATGATTCATCCATTGTTACAGTAGACGCAAAAACCCGGGTTTATTACGCTTGATCGTCTTCAAACACTGCTCCGAATCATCAACTCGTCGTTGTTTTTGGTCAAAAGTGAGTTCGCGCGGCACTCACTTTGCACAGAGCTTTCTCATACCCAAATATTAGTGAATGATATGATTTATTTCTGCTATTTCATTCAATTTCAATTTACGGTCATTCAAAATAATTTTGTGGATTTTTTAAATGTTTTCGTCGGCAACAACCTCTTTTGGGCATCCACTGCATTCACCATCTTCTGTGCTCATTTCACCACGTCTGAACTTAGCATACCAATCCTTGATAGTTGATTTTCCTGAGGCAGTGTCCGGAAACTCGGCATCAAGCCAAGTTTTTGCTTCAACTGTATTTTTTCCCTTCAAAAAGCAATATTTTATCAATACGCGAAATTCCTTTTTAAAGCATTTTTTCACAATAACAAAAGTTGCTTCACTCAAAATGCTATAATTCACAAACTAATGATCCAACAGCTGTCAAATTTATACGCGCATCTTTTGAGGTTTAAGGCTAACTAAAAAACATGGATTTAATTCTAGTAGCGCCATCTATATGTCAGGCCGGGGAATTTTCAATTGACCTGTTATAACTTTTTCATTTCTACTGATAGAGCTACGAAAGAAAATTTTAAAAAATATTCCAAAGCAGGTAAATGAAAACCTACCGAAAAAAAAGTATTCAGAATGAGGAATTATTTTGCTTGAAGAATATAAATACAAAAAATTACATAAAAAATAAGACCAAAGAAGATTCTCTAGCAATCCTGTTTCTTCGGGGAACAGCAGACACATGAATACTAGATTACGTTATTGTGATAGAAAACATCGATGTTTTGCTTTTTAACACGAACATCTCAAGAAAGACAAATGCTTTAAGGCTAATCCTGTACCTAACAAATCATTCATTACTTAAATATAAAAAAATGATTAGAGAGCTTCAGTATCATAGCTAAAGCGCCCCTAAAGATATAATATATAATAATTGCAAAACTCCGCAGTTTTAGTCAATAGGTGACTTCAATTCCCATAATAGTGTTAACTAACAAACCCAAAGTGTAAGAAACATTCATACACTGAATCATTAAACACATCTATTTCTGAGAAAAATCGACAAAATGCATTGATATGCAATTACTCCATCTGAAGCTATGTTTGCTGAATAAAAGATCTGAATAAAAGAGTGAAATGTTTTGGATTAGGACTCCATTTAAATAACATTAAAACTTAAAATTTTAACTCCATTAAAATAACTGTCACAAACAAAACTGCCTCTTTCTTATCAGCAAATTATAATGAAACTTGTCCATAGTCCTCATAATGTCAATTATAGTAATACAAAATTGTAATGGATATTTTTCCAAATCTGATAATTCGCACTTCGAATATGCTCTTAATTGACCGAAGAAGCGCTATCGCTAACTAAAGTAAAAGCTCGAATAATCACTGGGAAACGATACGTACTTCCCATAGAATATATATTCTATCATTCTATAATGTTTTGTGTTGTGTATACGTATACATGTGTGAACGTATACATGTTTTGTGTTGATACGTATCAATCATCTTATCTTACGAATCATCAATCAAATGATAACCAACAAAACGTATTATTTTTATATATTATATTGCTCCAAACAGTTATGACATAATGATAAAAACGCGACAGTCAAATTCTTTTAAAAAATTATTGATTTATATATTTACTGTCAACAAACATTAAATTTTGCATGTACCTTGCCAATAGTGGATGAGGCCGAAGACCCATTCCAGTTGCAACAGTGTTTCCTTCATAACTTTTGCAACGACGAGCGTTGTCATTCAATAGAATTACTCGTTATTGCTGAGCTTCTTGCAACAATATATCGTTCAATTTGTTCAATTTACGTAAGTAGATGCCTGTACTAACAGTTTCACTCGCTTTAGCAGCTTGTAATACACTATACTTTACCGATGGCACCATATGCATAGCAAGACTTGAATATTCATGAATATTCCGTTTTGATGTCGATGTCGATGCTTAGTTAAACGACTCATTGCGCTTAGGATTATCGTAGTAGATCTATTTTTCCAGCCAGTCATAATATGCCAGTAGAAAAACAATTGCCTGATAAAAAATTAACTCAATAATACTAAATAGAAGATTGTTATTTTATGTATCGGAATGTCAAAAACACCGAATTTAACAGTTTTTACGTTCATACTCATTTTCGCCAATAGTTATCTAATAATATCAAATAATAAGATAATCCGTCTACATAATAAAGATCGACATAATATTATTTACTTGGATTTTAAATCAATATTATACTTATTTGTATCAAACAATTTACATTCATGCATTTATGAATACAAAATGATTTAAGAATCATGAATATTTAAGGATCATAGTTAATCTAATGACGTTAATTTAAAGGCAAAAATGTAAATACAATTATAATTGTGATAATATATCATTGCAAAAATACGTTTTTTCGTGCACATAAACAGAAATGTTTATATTATACTCTTGAGATAAGTGTATATCCCTAAATTATTAAAAGATAATCTGAAATAATATAAACAAAAATAATTTTTATTAACAAATTACTAAATGAAATAAGCTATTAAATGTTACTGAGTTGACCTTTCTGTAAAGTATTCGAAAAATTACTTAACATATGTTTCTACGAAATTAAAAAATTAAATTATCATAATTATTAATTAGAAAAACGTATATCGCCCGCTAGTGAATTCACTGGAATATGCAAATTGGAATAAAAATTGTGTGTTCGCATTAATATCTGCATACATAACAGATATTTTTCTTTTACAAAAAGAAACATGTGTAACAAATATAAATTTTCAAAAATCTATCCTTTAGTTATCTCAACGTATTAGAATTCTTAACCTGGGATCCGACACTTGGATCTCAACCACAGACTACACCTGATTAAAACCCTATAGGGTTTTAATTTTTGGCAATTTCGATTGATTTATATAAAAGCTATTCTAGCTAGAGGGAGAACAATGTTAAAATAATGTCTGAAGCATAGGGGTACAATTATTACAAAAATTAACTTCGTCAATACACAAATAAATACAAGTAGGAAAATATTTTAGAACATATTTAGCTGAAAAATATTTTTTTGTTCTTTCTCGTTCCAGAAATTCGATGTTCAAAATGAATATCACCCTAATTGACCAATGATCATCGAACATAAAACAGTTTTAAATAATTTACATAAGAGCGGATACTAAAGGAGGCTCAATGTTTGGGTTCTACGCGAAATAGCAGCGAAACATTTAGTAAGCTCGAATTTCCTTTCGTGAACTGCTGGAACGTAACTAAAAGGAGTATTTTTTAAGGAAAATTATTACGAGCGCTTAAATGTCGATCAAATACTTTATTGTATAACAAGGGTCATGGTCGGAGAAAACCATGATAGCAAAGCCCGTATTGACACTAAACAAGGTAATACTAAGTGATTGGTAAGGTTTAAAAACAATTATTATCATAAGCTGCTCGAACCTAATCAAAACATTTATTCAGTCTCTTGTTGTCAATAAGTAATGCGACTGAAACAGATGTTAAAAAAACATCTAGAATTGATCAACAGAAAAGGTCTTGGCTTCCATTATAACAGTGCTCTGCAAAAATTGAGAGAGACTAACTGGTACGTTTTGATGCATCCATTGTATAGCCCAGACCTTGTTCCGTCCGACACCCAATTGCTTCAATTTAAACATATTTTAATGGTGTAAATATGACCATAAAAGAGGTTCGTGAAAATCACTGTGTTCAGTTTATCTACATAGTTAAGTTATATAGTGACGGAATTATGGTTTTACCACAAAAGTGACAAGAGGTCATCGATTAGCGTTAAGAATGTATATGAATAAATCGTATTTAAAAAACAAAAAAAAATATTTTCCTCAATCAATTATTTGATAAAAAATATCTATTAAAACTAATACCTCTATAAACCAGCATCCTTAAAAGAATTTTTAACACTTTAGTAATTTTGGCTGAAACTAAATTCTCACCAGATTCTGGACTTTTTTATAAACAATTATGCAAATTTTAAACAATAAAAACTAAAAATGCAAAAGTAAAAACATTTGTACAAATACTGATATTCATGAACGCTCTAGTCGGGCAATATCACCAACTGTTCTAAAAAATTTAAAAGTCTATAAAATAATAAATTCAGACAGGAAAAGGTTTTGAAAAGTTAGAGTAGCGTTGGAATGAATTATTTCCATCTTGAATGAAAGGAAACTGATAAATAGTGCCGAAATTAAGTGATGTTATTACTTGTTTAAAGCTGTGACTGCAATAAGGTATTTGTTATTAATATGTTATTTATTATTAAAACAAATTTAACTGATTCAACAATCCTCAGCCTCAAATATAATATTCAAAGAAATATAAAGAAAGAAAAAGAATATTACAAAATATAGTCAGAAGACCTTCAAAATCCTTAACATAGCGTTATGTAAAAGTATGTTATATTCTTTACTAATTAATAACAATCGGTAATAAAAAAACGTTATTCCGTACATATGCGAGAGGTATATTAAAAACAAAAGTTTAAATCAGTTAAGTTTAATAGCTAGTACATTCTCGCACTAAAACCATACTAAGACCCAAATATTTGCAAACATTGTATCTGAAAAATATTGTTAATTAACATTTTAAATTTTATTCAACAACAAACAATAACAAAATTTAGTTGTATCAATTACATATGTAATAAATAAAAACATATTAACTTTAAATTCAACACCATAAATATGTCGTATATTTATTTTTAACCAAAAACAATTTGCTATATATATAACCAATTAGGTACATTCATATGTATCGTGGTGATTCAACACGGTGTCTCTCTAAACCAGCAAGGTTACTTGCTAAAATACTTGGAAAGCCCTATTGAACGTATTAACCAATTAGATAAATATACGGGATATTATGACAAACACGTACAATTGCAGAACAATGCTTGATTTACTATCACTTTGAGGTCAGCAAGTATTTTTCTCTTATTACACAAAATAAGATTGTTTTTGGATATAATCGATCAAATCTAACTCTGATCAATATTAAATGTTGAACCAACCAAGTATAACTTACAGTACCGAAACATAAAAAATACTTGAATAAATTATTTTCCCAAAATAACAAACCAAAAGTCCTTCAATATTCTTGGTTCATTATGATATTTAAAAATAAACACTAAGACAAATTCGTAATATATATTATTAACTGATTAATCAACCAAGATGTACACAAAAAACCATTGTATAAGACATCTATATAATAAATAAATCGACAAACCGAATGAATATATCACTAATTAATTTCGTTGAAAACAAAAACGAAAAATAAAAATAACAAAGACTTGTTAATATACATACAGCAATATGTGAATATCAAAGTGGCATTTAATAACATCTATGTTATTTAAAACAACTTACTAAATACTTATATTAGCTGCTTGAATGTATTCAGATCATTTTTTCACTTTAAGTAGCTTTTATTGACTTTTTTAAAAGAAACTTTTTTCCATATTCCATAAAAAACGCAGTTGGTTTAACATCGATTCATTTTCGCACTTCTTTGCCATTCCGAAACCATATAATTAATTAACAATTCTGTCAAGTCTGGTGAGCACGCTGGGTGATCCAGAACTTTCCATTTATATTGCAAAAGTGTATCCTTGAAAACTATTACAACATATGGCCTAGCCAATTTTAGAAGTTACATTACAATACGTTACACCTTGCTGTTGCCATCATATGCACAGCAATGATTGATCTTCTGTACTTCGGAATGATCCTGCTGGCTGGGTTTTGTCCAGTAAGTCTTAAAATCAATAGTTTTCGAACTTTTAAATAGCTGCAATCAAACTAGATAATTGAGATACGACGGAGCAGCATCACAATACGTTTCTAAAAGTACATGGTGGGTTTCGGCAGTAAGATTTCTTTAAATTAAGCAATAAAATGAATGTTGAACTTGTAATTTTAAGCGTTCCAGGATCAGCGTTTGTCGAGAATAACTCAATAATAAGTTAATGGAAAACTGTTATATATATCAAAACCTTACGATTACATCATTAGTGTTTAACAGTTATTTACATTTATACTTCGCATTTTCACCAGTAGATAACGCTGATTGAAATACATAAATGCACCTAATGTTACACTAAGAGGATAGATTTATTTATCTACGTCAATATTAGAAATTAATCTACAAAATGAATTGATATTGAAATTATAACAGAAAATGTATTGTTGTATAATATTTGCTTTATTCAATATTTATGAATGCTGGTAAGATACGCGTATAATTGACACTCAAACAACTTCCTCTCTCAGCCTCAATTACTTAATAGTAATTTTAGTAATTTAAAATTAAATGGCATTACCAATAGCAATATTAATTAGTTAGTTAATTAAAAGTTAGTTATAAGCGTTATCTTTTTATTACAAGTATTACTTGAGATGGATTACTCCTAAACGATTCGATAGACTTATTTCCATCACGTTTATAGAATAAGTACTAACCACACAACGGAAGGACCAAAGAACTGAAAGACTGTAAAGACCAGATAAACCAAAATATAAGTATAGGTAATGCAAATATATTATTATATATTGAAGAAATAAAAAAACAATTCAACGATTAATAATGAATGTAGTGAAATATTGAAAATTAATTGAAGCGAATATATGCATTTTTGACACACCAAGCTCCTTAAATATGAACGATTGGATATTTCTATCACATAATTTTTGATAATAATTTTATCAATAGGCCGTAGCTTCATATGATAAACTAACAACTAAAATCAACTGACATGTGAAGTAAACATTCCATATTTGATTTTTTGACATTTGAATCTTCGCCATCTTCTGATCTTGCTTCCTTCTCCTTTACTTCTCGTTACACGAGCTGAACTGCTAAATAGTTTCTTTTTGAAACTTACGTTAGAAAAATCAAATTTTCACAAATCCAGATACATTGATTAAAAACCCTTTACTCTTTAAATCCTGAAAATGCAACTGGTGTAGGTTTTTGAATGCTAGGAATGGCATTATTAATTCCTATTAGTTATGTTACAGTACAGGGAATGCACAACAGAAAGTTAGAGTTTTACGGCAACTAATTTTAGGGCTTTTTTGAAGAATTTAGGACATAAATTAAACTTAATTTAAACTGAAATTAGAACAGAATGCTTCAAACGAATTACGAATACGAATATATAGCAATATGCTACACAAATCGCAAAATAATCGATCTTAAATAAATCAACTATGATTAACTACCACCTAGAGACCCAGTTTTAAAAAATAAAAAAATAACTCACAAATGGGCCATTTTACATAAGAAATAAACCTCAAAAATTTCATCAACAATTGAAAAACACTGAAAAATAATATGAAAGACAATATTTTTACTACTTGCAATAAAGATTTATTTATCTATGTTTTAACATGTTATATATTTTTGAAAAATTGCTACTCAGTTTTAGTTATAGTAACAGATAGTATCGGTTCTATAAATAAAATTTATGTTTATTTTTATTATATTGCATATAAAACAATACAAAATAATGACATTGTGTTTTATGTATATGTTTTAATTAATAAGCGGATGACATTGAAGGATTTCTGACTAATCGCATTACTTCAAACACGTTTTTAATTTGATCGAAAGATTACATATTAGGTCAATTCCTGAATAATTTATATGTTCAGACATCATGACGACGACAAATGTTAAATTAAATAATGCATGTTTTGAAATGACGAATTGTCTAATAATATATTTTAAAGAAATATTTCACTCAGAACATTCAGAACTCAAAATAAATGAAATATTTTTAACAAAACAGATAATTGAAAAGAAACACCGTTCGCACATTTTATGATTAACATATATAAACATCTTTAAATAATTACAAATTAATATTAATTGAATTAATATATGTAATGAATTGAATGCATGCAGTTATTTTGGAAAAACATTGGATTTTTATTAATTAAAACTCTCAAATTTCAGTAAAATTTGCAACATGATGAGTATGAACATTTGAGAATATATACTAATCTTTCAAAGATTTGACATCACAATCCCTCTGGTCACTCTTTGCTCTCTGCTAATAGGTAGATAATAATCAAACAATTTCACAATTTAAAAACTACTATTGGATTAGAAAATAAGTAACACTAGCATTTCCTACTCAGATTTCCTATTAATACTCCTATCGGTGCTGTTTTTTCTTCAACATTTAATTGCGGTCAGATTTAGATTTGCTAGGTTAGAGCATATCTTAGGGTATTCAAAAACAAAATTTTATTTAATGTTTATGTTTTTTTCAAGACAAATATATTCATATAAAATTCAAACAGGACACTTTTATCGACGATCTTGTCACTTTTTTGATAAAGCCGTAACTACGTCACTGTAGGACTTCTGATATTTCAGGGTGAAAAAACGAACTATGTAATTTTGACAAGTTGTATGTGATCGAGCGTGCTTCAAGCATATCAGCTGTTAACAGCAGATATTCGATTAAGGGTTCGGTCATACTCTACAAGCAGCTGATCAAATATTGCATTCAATTTTGTTACATCTGTAGTGAAATAACATTTCCTTTTCGCAAAGGCAAGTTGATGCCTTTTGTCAAGTCTGTCTACTTGCATTATTTTAATACGAGGGTAGTAGACCACTACAAGAAAGTGTGTATGCCTATAAAATTGATTGAAAAAAAACAGTAAATATCCGACTCCTCCATATGTTATTCAACTTATTCTACATTCAGACAGTTCATCAGTTCCTGTTCCATCTCAAATTTATGAGCTGTAAATAGAAAAGGAAGCCAAAATAGAAAAAGAAAAAGAAGAAGAAAAAGAAGTGGAAAGTAGAAAATGACCAAGTGGGAAGTTGAGTTATTTATCTCGAGATCTTAATTAATCACACTGGGAAATAAAAGAGATTGTAAAAAATAATTAATTTAATTCTATCCAAATTACCCAACAATAAAATTGTACGACGTACATTAATGAATCCTAGACAGCTGGGACTCATAACAACAAAAGTTAAAATCGACTAAAGATATTTCTGTGACCTTTTCTGTTTATGTTAAGTCATTAATTGTATATACATTTAATGGGAGTAAAACGTGTTCCTTATTAATGTCATAAAAACAAACACCATTGGATTATCCGAAATTTTATATTTCCAAAAATCGCATGATAAAATATTTGTGCCGTCGATAAATCGTTCCGCAAATACTGTTAAAAATATGACGACAACCATCATTATCTGCAATCTTTTTATTTTTTCCAGATAAACAATATGTCTTGAATTATGACCTACACGGCGAACAATTAAATCATCGTCAACTTATTATTACTAGAAATCTTAGCGACGTCCACAGACACAGTAGTTTAATTATATGTATGAATAATTTAACCGCATAACACCATTCCGTTATCGTATCAAACCTAATCCGTGTTACATAATAGATAAAGAGACAATTTCACTAAATGATTTATCTAATTCAAAAAATATGTTTTTCATTTTACATTTATCGTTGAACGCAAAAAAGGCAAAGCAAATAAAAATTAATCAGAATATAGAATATATATCTCGAAATAAAAACCTTTTGACCTGTGTCGGATTTGTTTACATGCCTTTTTGGAAGTAAATGACGAATATTAATAACAGTTATATTTCATATTAATTTACATCAATTTGTTTCCTTCCGGTTCTCTCTAAAGGAGATGATTCGTTCATTATTGTTGAACTTTTAATAAATTTAATTTATTAGAACATACATAAAATGAGTATGTTCACCCGTAATAGTTAGAGAATCCAATAAAGTTTTTCATTTAAGAGATAACAAAATTCTTCAATTAATTATCAATGCTTATCGCTACATAATCAACGAAGAAATATATGCTACAAAAAACAAGGTTACTAAATGACTACAGTATAGAAGAAACACAGCTACTGGCAACACGCAGAAAATCAGAAGATGTTAATATAGCAATATTTTTCTCAAAAAATATCCATATTTTTATATATATTTATATATAATATATAATAAAAATAAAATACCTTTAAAATTAGGGGCTTTTGGTAATTAATGTTAAAGGTTTATTATATCAATATATATTGAGGTATTTTGCCCACATCATCCTACTTGCATATTGCTGCAATTACAACAAAATAATAGTAAAAAGTAGTTTTTCCCGTGATAGATTCAAGATATTTTAGAAAACATTAACATCACAACATTATTAGGAGCTATATTACGTTTCTACAATTAATTATATCTTAAATCGCGCGACTCAAACGGCCCTGGCTCCGGACTGTACAATCAATGGAAAAATGTTATATGATTTAAACTCTCGATGTCGCTTTATACCCCCGTTCACAATCCGCCTTTTCTTTCCATAAAATAAAAAAATATTTTAGAGTAATATTAAAAGGATTTGAGTTTAAAATCCTTTCACATTCTGTAACTTATATTCAAGTGACAAGTAGACATCACCAAGTAGCAATTAGACTTTGACCAGATTAAATTGAGGTTGAGTATAAATCGAATATTATTCTACGAGAAACCAGATTCCCAATTGATTTGTGATATTTCACTACTCTGAGAATTTTCTTACAGTAAAGCTTAGTTTCTCGCCTAGGACTGTACTAGCTTGTATACACTATTACAGGAGTACTTACAGAAGCAGGACATAAGCAGCTCTCTGAATTTGCGAACATAATAAACGAAATCATGCGACTACAATATTTTCCAAAGATCTGCAACCACGCACATATGATTGTAATACCTAAAAACGAAATAAACTCACGGCCTTAATTCAATTTCCAAGATTTTTTCGCACTCAAAAGATTTGCTGAGGAAGGATCATCAAGACTAACAATAAAGGTTCCGTGCCAAGCACTCATGCATACATCAAAACACTAATTTGGTTGCCGAAACCCAAGATGCATCGAATAACAACCACAATATTTGAGCGGACTTTCTTGATCTAATCTAACTTTTTGATAAAGTCTGGCATGATGGCAATCGTTCCGCAAATACTGTTAAAAATATGACGACAACAATCATTATCTGCAAGCGCTCTTTTTGATCTAATCTAACTTTTTCATAAAGTCTGGCATGATGGCAGGTATACCCGAAGGCCTGAAAATTCTTCAGTCACAAAACAATCAAAGCAGGTGCCCTGCAAGATTCTCGATTAACCCCAGCCCTATTCAATATATTCATGTCTAAGGTAATCTTTGACAGCCCCATGGTTTGTCAGAAATACTTCCATAAACTGGCACTCCAACGATTGCTGAATTCATCTAATCCCTTTCAGACAATTTATTACAAACCTTGCAATCCTTTCCACAGCTTCCAAAACAAGAGTCCCAGCAGTCAGCAAGAAACTTAACATATTAACTGATCAACCACACAATAAAAAATTATATTTGTGTAATAAAATAGTAAATGAATTATTGGCTTCCGGATAGAACTGAAATAGCTGACATTTTACAATTACAAAACCCAAGTCTTGCAGCCCGTACTTCTGTTGAGATAATTTTGCTCTCTGTAAGTTTCAAAACCCTCTCAATGCGGTGTCTGAAAATAGGCGTGTGGAATAGCTAAAACCTCGACTTTATGGAATTGAATATTGTGGCCAGTATCCATCCACTATAGCAAAGTTCAAACCAAAGCTGATTGGCCGTATGCCACATCTCACACATTGTTGATGCTCTCTCATCCATGTACTTACTTATCATCCTTCTAGTTTCTCCCACCCTCACAGGGGACCTTGTACACACCTGCTAATTTAATCACTTTTAACTCTGGGGTTATGGAGCGTCTGAGATATCTTCCTGTATGGTTTGAATATAACTTTGATGTTGTGTATCTACATCACCCTTACAATACGGACTGCTTGTGAAAATGTTTTAGTCTTATCTTCTTCTTCGTTTTACTTTTCATTGAATCTTAGTGCTCATTTAGAGGATCCTTTTATTCAGATCCCTCAAGCTGTATCCATTTTGAAAAAGGAAACGTAAGAATAACCCTATCATAATCTAAGAGATCAGGTACGGATCTGAAGCCGTTATAAAATAAAGAAATCAGAACGGATAATTTTTAAATATGAACGACGGTTTAATAGAAAATTAGCTCATTATTATAATATAAATATTTTCCGATTTGCGCTATAAATTTAAAAAGTAATATGAACTGATATTTTCGGCCCTTTAAGTAAAAAAAACTGAACCACACAAATCTTCTAATTTAGTAAGTGTATAAGTAGTGTATAAGTGTAGTAAATAGTTATCTAATGGCTCAATAAAAATATAGTCATTACAATAAAACAGCCAATGCACGTCATAGATGACGTCTAATATACTGCCAAATGCAGTTTGTAAAAATGTAAATTTCGTTTTAAACTCGTTGCGGATTTTTCCTTCTCATTTCCAATAATTTTATTTTATATAACCGAATAATTCTATTTATGCTAGTAATGGCCGACCCTGTCAACTGTCACCAAAAAGTTAGTTAAAATTTAAACCAATAGGTCAGATACAAGTGACCCAGTAAGACTCAAGTGTAAAATATACAAAATTATGTTATATCCATTGGTTTGAATATAAGAAAAGTTGTTTTGCTACAAATTGTAAACTAAATGTAAAACTGCAGATATATATCTCAGATAAGAAACTTATTGAGTGATGATTAACAAATGTTAGTTGTTGAAAATGCTTCAAAATATTAATTTCTTATTCATTAAATCACCTTTAAACGGAATAGTTTCTTACTTCACGATAATGAAAATGTTGGCCTTGTATAAAATATTAGTACCACATCGAAAATATTGTTAAAAATACGACATCATTCATCAGTTGCAATAATTCATTTTATTCTTCTCTAATTAAACTATATATCTTGTGTTAAAAATCCTCATCATTTAAACATATTTCTACTACCAAGTCTATTTTATTCACACATTTTGAGTAAAAAAATTAAAATATTTTACATAAATTAGCACCATGATTCTAATTTAAAATCAGCGATGACTATATTAAAAACTCCAAATCCAAGTATTTTTTTATGTAATAGCATATACATTCAGGTTTCATTTAAGTAAAGACAATAATCAATTAATTGCTAAATAAAATGGAAGTAAAATTCAGATGAAGCTAATATGTAATAAAAAACAAAAAACAAACGGCATTGAAAATAAACTAGGTCATAATAATCTCAGTCAATTTTATATTGTCAAGGTATACTCTATAAATCCAATCCTTTTTTTAGTTATTAAATATGTCCTTAAAACCAATTTTACTCTATTTAAAGTAGAAATAATTTCAAATATATGTTAGATGACTGACAAAAATAACTCTTATTTATAAAGAGATTAAATACTTAAGATGAAGATAATTATATTATAAAGATTCATTTTCTATTAAAATATTAAAAATTACTCTCAATGTTTTTAGTAACGGATGAATTTAAAAATTAAAAATTGAACATCCTTTAATAACAATTTAAATCCTTTGAAGACTTTTATATTTAGGGTAATTAATTGACAAATACAACAGTTAAAAGTGGTGCTTTCGGGAATAATCTATCTTCAACCGATTCTCAAGAAATTACCTCCTTTTCATCTTTAAAGCTCCCCAATACATGTTATAGGGTGCGATTAATATAGTACTTAATATTCTAAAAAATCGGTCTATAAAGTTTTCAAGAAAAGAAGATAGATCGACATTGGATTGGCAACCTTTTTGTAGATATTCGAAGTATTCCTTGACGAACTTAAGTGTCGCAACTGAATCTGTGAGGTTACAAAAGTTGGATTAAAGGTGCTCAAAGTAGCCAGAAACAATTAGAATTGGGATTACTAGTACATAAATTCCTAATACTATTATAGCAGTTCAGGGCCTAAGGTCGCCTAAATATTGAAAATGAAGTTGCTTCAAGCAGAAACTTGCAGCTCAGGGTGTAGTATAAGAGCGAAGATGGACTGCAAGTCAACTGTTCACTCGTAAGCCATCGGAATTTAGTGTCACGCAAACTTAGGAAACAATTCCCTATGTTGGTTAGTATATGCTGGTATAAGCAATTCAATTCAAAAGAACATTAAAGGTAAACAGGCGGACGAAGGTACAAGCCATACCTAACAATAACAGTGAGCTGTCTAGACGGGACAGTGATCCTATCATGCATCCCTTTGGTGACTTATTCAAGAACGAAGTGTTATATAGCACAATTAATACGGTAGTGGGTATTCTAACAAATTCTAGTTTCTGGTTTTCTAGTTTCTGGTTTAGCTGTTTAAAAACATTTATTTGTCCTTAATTCATCTCTATCCTCCATATATTGAACATATTAAAATATGAATCTCCTGAACAAAAATATATTTTAACATAACGGCATTAAATATAAAAATAACTCTTGATAGCAAAATGGAAAAACAGCTGTTGTAAAGCAAAATGGCATATGTGAGTTTGCTGTAAGTGATATATGTGAGTTATAATATGCGACAGTTATAATTAAGTGAAGGTTTAGAGAAAAAAACTATTAATTTACTTGAAAACATCATTTGGATTTACGGAATTAAGAGGTAACTTTCGATCCACAGTTTGCCCTTGAAGATCTTCCATGGTATCCCTATGTAGAATGGTTTCCCAGCTTTGGTAACTGCAGATTCCAATTGTCTACAGCTAAGAAACTGAGCTACTGCAATCCTCTTGTTTGCAGGTTACCCTGAACTGCTATCTTCTGTTCAAATTCCAATAAACTATGTTAATTCGCAGTCAATTTGGTCCGTTCTTGGTGGCATAGCACCTTAAATTGCGATGCATGTGCCGGGAATTCACGGACTAAGAATGTATTTTAAATCTTGAATGTTTCTTATTTGGAATAGTTTATGACTCTAGGTCGTTGCATAATTGGAATAGTTAATAACTAAGGTAGCGTTGAGCACCTTCAATATACCTTTTGTGACTTTACAGCTTCAGCTGCGATATTTCCGCCCGAACTCCAATTAACTACAGCAAGAAGCGCTTCGAGTAACCGTGGAACATTGCCAATCCAACGTCAAATTCTCTTCTTTTCTGCATAATTAATTTGATTCCGGTTAATTGACTCAATTCAAAAGAGACCAGCCTTACCGGTAGGATCCGACTGCGCCAATTATATGAGAAAGGGTTTAGAAAATAAAATATTAATTTACTTAAAAATATTATTTTATTTAACGGAAACAAGAGGCGACCAGTTAAGTTAAACAGACCATTTCGTATCGTTCTTTCTTCATTCAGGTATTCAAAAAACAGATGACCGGGTAGTCTGGACCGCATTACATAACATAACAGGTCAATTGAAAAGGAGGTCTCCATCCTACCATAGTAAAACACATTTTTAAAATTTGAATTTTTATTCAACATAATTCCCTTCAAGGGTGATTCACTGATTATAGCGACCCTCCAACTTTTCGATACCATTTCTGAAGTACGATTTGTCCTTTGCTTTAAAATAGGCCTCAATTTCGGCGTTCACCTCCTCATTCGACAAAAATTTCTTCCCAGCGAGCATGCTTTTGAGATCTGAGAACAGGATATAGTCGCTGGGGGGCCAGATCTGGAGAATACGGTGGATGAGGAAGCAATTCGAAGCCCAATTCATGGATTTTTGCTACCATTACCACTGACTTGTCACACGGTGCATTGTCTTGGTGAAGCAGTACTTTCTTTTTCTTCAAATGCGGCCGTTTTTTTACGATTTCGTCCTTCAAATGGTCCAATAACGCTATGTAATAGTCGCTGTTGATGGTCCCTCCTTTTTCAAGGTAGTCAATGAAAATTATTCCATGCGCATCCCAAAATACCCTTGCCAGCCGACTGTTGCGTTTTCTCACGCTTTGGAGCGATTTCATCGTATGCAGTCCACTCGGATGACTGTCGATTGGACTTCGGACTGAAATGATGGAGCCATGTTTCATCCATTGTCATCAACTCGTCGTTGTTTTTGATCAAAAGTGAGCTCGCGCGGCACCCACTTTGCACAGAGCTTTCTCATACCCAAATATTCGTGAATGATATGATGTACACGTTCAGTTGATATCTTTAGAGGGTCTGCTATTTAATTCAATTTCAATTTACGGTCATTCAAAACCATTTTGTAGATTTTTTAAATATTTTCGTCGGTAACAACCTCTTTTGTTCGTCCAGTGCGTTCACCGTCTTCGGTGCTCATTTCACCACGTCTAAACTTAGCATACCAATCCTTAATGGTTGATTTTCCTGGGGCAGTGTCCGGAAACCCGGCATCAAGCCAAGTTTTTGCTTCAACTGTATTTTTTCTCTTCAAAAAGCCATATTTTATCAACACGCGAAATTCCTTTTTATCACAATAACAAAAGTTGTTTCACTCAAAATGTTATAATTCACAAACTAATGATCCGACAGCTGACAAATCTAAACACGCATCTTTTGAGGTTTAGGGCTAACTAACAAACATATGGATTTAATTCTAGTAGCGCCATCTATGCGTCAGGGGACTTTTTAATTGACCTGTTATATACACATTTTATATAGATAACATTCGTTCACATTTTGCAATATCCGCGAAACCCCATTGAAAACGATAATACAATTAATTTTACCCCATTTATCGTATTCAGCAAATACTGTCTTTTCAATTTTATCATTTCTTCTAATTGATGTCCCATAATCTCACCAAAAAACAGTGAATATCTCTAAAAATAACCGAAAATGAAAGGTCTTTGAATAAACTCAAATGGCATTTTTCCTGCGTCAAATCCAAATCAGATGAAAAAGATGAATTAAACTAGTGATTAGTCACGAATAATATTTTTAAATTATTTTTATAAATTTTATTAAAATTAAAAATGATTTTTTATAATCATTCTAAAACATTAAAATGATAATAAACATTTAGGTTTAACAACAGTAGATTTTTGTAACCGTAAATCTACGACTAATTTTCACAATAAAAAACACAAAACACAACCAAAATTTATAGCTAATTTCTTACTTATAAATAATATGGACAAGCCACTGGTGGTATGTTTATTAGTTTACGCTCTCGCATATCTGCTAGTGTCGGATGATAACACCGAAGAAACATTGTGAACTACAGTTCGTAAAATAAGTCAATATCAAGGCGTCGGTTTTCTCAAAAACGATTAAAAAGGAGAGGAAAAAAATAAATC
Organism: Rhynchophorus ferrugineus; assembly: GCF_030347505.1. Taxonomy (NCBI): domain Eukaryota; kingdom Metazoa; phylum Arthropoda; class Insecta; order Coleoptera; family Curculionidae; genus Rhynchophorus; species Rhynchophorus ferrugineus. Next base: position 50,599,364 of record NW_027472581.1, on the reverse strand, counting down.
TCCGTAATGAAGTCAAGAACGTTTATAGACATATTTGACAACACAAATAATACAACAACCAACGGAGATAAATAGTTGTTTGTTACATAAAGTACATGATGCATTACCACTGTTAAATTGCGTCCTAAATAATTCTCAGAGTCAAGTAACTAGAAAATAATGGGACTTGGAAAGGTCTAATTCCTCGCTATTTATTGATTAGAAATGTATTTATTTGCTGACGTCATGCTTGTTCAAAAAAAATACAAACTATCTAGTGTAGGTTGGGAATAACATACAGAACACCTGATATACCCAATATTTATTTATTAATAAGGTGAGGCTACCATTTGCTTTAAAACATGCAATTTCCAACGGATGTCCCATTCTTGTACCAAAACATCCACCAATTCCTTCCATTGAAGTCATTAAATCATTATGTTGCAGATGGAAATGGCTCCATAATAGCTCAGTTATGTTGAAGTCTGACGGTTGTGCTGGCCAGGGAAGATATTTGATGATATTCTGAGGAATTTCAGAGTAAACCAAGAGTGAACCCTTTTTTTCTTTATCATAAGCAGTAATACGCTAGTCATAGTAACAACTTTATCATTGAGGATATCGAGATATTCATTCGCAATAATACGACCGATGATGTAAATGAGAGGAGACTCTGTAGGCCGCCTGTAGGAAAGAAATTATGAGAAATATAAATGATGATTATTTTGATCACATCACAATATCCAGTCATAAACTGTCTAGGTTTTATTGTCGTTGCACCAGTTCTTGTGGAGCTCCCGCTGTATTGTTTTTATCGAAACAGTATTACTCAAGACATTGTTTAGTTTTACTGCCACTTTGCCGCAGCAGTTTTATGTTGTCTACAGCATACAGTAATCTTCACCAATTCTACTTTTTTTTATTGTTATAGCTGTGGTAGTACTGTTTCTCTTATAAAAAAAATAGACAACGTAAATGTGTTTACACGCTATACCTTTAATGTTATTTTCAAGGCACTGGCAATTATATAAATTTATATATATTCTTCATTTGTAGCAGTACCCTATTTGGCAGTGCTTTTCGCAAATCGTACTTACCAAAACTACGTCAAATCGCTCAGTGTTTTCATATTAATTACAAAAATAAACTTTTGTTCCTTTGCAATCTACAAAATTAGTGTTACTACCTAATTCATACTTTACACGCGTATTGTCTGCTGCTAATTTTCTCTGTTAAATAATATATAATTTTATAAATTAATCCAGGCACTAATACAGGAATTTTGGATATATTTGAGAATATGCAAGAGTATATATAGGTACGTATTACAATCCTTTTTAATGTGCGTCAATCTCCGTCAGTTAAGTTTGGGTTTCGCCCACTATTCCGCTTCGCCGATGATGTTTTACCATGTTTTGTATAAACTATTATTATCATGAATACAGTCGCTTATAAAATGTGCATCATAAAACAACTCCTGTTTTTACCACAGACGCTCCTAGCAATAGAACATCAATGATTTGACTATCCCATGTATAACTAAATCCTAAGAAAACTAAGCTGATAATTAGAGACAACTAAGTACAAAAATTATGACAGTACAATTAAAGTTTGTTGTCAAATTTGGAATGTTGACAGGGCGTTCAATACACAATAATAGCAATGATCAATAGCAACAATAGCGAATGATCCACCAAGTTAAACAAACTTAGTGATCTCAGAGCTATATATATTCAAATAATTCAAAAATAATTCAATCGGTCGTATTACGTTAGATGGCAGTAGAAAGCTGATCAATTTGTACTAAAAAAAACTTATTCGAAAATGTTGTAAATCAGGTCGAAATGTCTTTGAATTATGGTATTTTTTAATCAATCAGTCTTCCTGAACTCACATCAAAGATGAATATCACCAAAGAGAAAATACGCCATATTTTACAGTTTTCTTAGATGTCAAAGATGTTTCAGGCTCTGAAAAGCAATATAAATTATATAAATTATTGAAAATGTGTATAAAATCACGGAAATAACCGAGAAGCCGAAGATAGCATACGGATTAAACAAAAAAACTAGACAATCCAATGTCCATCCATTTCTGAAACGAATTTCAATTCATTTCGAAAACTCGAAACGCGATGAGCCGGCGTAAACGGTGTCCAAGTCAGAATTGACAGTCAGGAAGGTTTTGCAGTGTACTTGTTGGTAATGGCAAGGAATCATATACTATGAGCGGGTCTCCCTTAATTCGAACCCTATGAACAATTGGATCATTTACAGAAAGCAATCACCCAAAAGCGGCCAATTTTGGCCACTAAGACTGTTAATAATAATGTAATAATGTAATTCTGTTTTATCCAGGCCACACACATCGATAGCGACTCGTCAGAAGCATACTCATTAGTCTAACTTATAGTCCCAACCTAGTGCCAAGTGATTACCAACTTCTTCATGGCGGACTATCTTACTAGTGAATTTCCTCACTTCGGATTTTCACCTCAAGATAGCCTTTTAGGAAGAGTATTTTATATTATATAGGTTAGATAAAGGGGTGTGCATAGTTCTATATTAATTAAACATAAAACAGATAACATAAAAAAGACCTAGAATTTATAATATAAAATATAGCTAATGATATATATTCTGTCAAAAAGGCACCAGGAAACATAAAATGTTTATTATTGATCTAAATTTAGTGTATCGCTTCCGAAACAATTACTTATGCCAACGAATAGCATTTGTCAATGGTCAAAACACCTTTAAATGCATCTTTTGGGCTGCGAATTATTTTTTACTTTTTCTAAAAACTGAAAACTCGAAATAATGATTTGAGGTTCGAAAAGAGAAGAATCAGGTAAATGCGATGGTTCTTTTATGGCATTTATAGGTTCTTGGACAAATAGTCATGATATAAAATCCTAGATAATTTTTACAAACCTAGTCTATTTCGACAATTTTACTTTTCAGCCACCACTCATTTTAGCAATGTTAACAGCAGTTGAAGACGTTGGTGGGCCACGAAAGCAATACAAATCTTCTACAACATATCCATCAGTTTGGAATCAAATCACCATAAGATTTCTACACCATTTATAACGACAGAATATTCACTGGACAGATATATCTTATATAATATGCATATATATTATTTTAAATCTATTTATTCCTACTATATTGTTAAATATTATGAAGTGTGCCAACAGTAAACAAATTCATACTAACGAAACTGTTACTTTTTGTTAGAATATTTAATATTTAATTTAAACTCCTAATTGGACTTGTCTATTATAACCATATTGCCTAATATCTCTAAAATATTTGAGAAACTATAAATTATCAAACTTAAAATAATAATAGAAAAAAGCATTATATTAAATAACCATACACAGATGTTTAATGCACTAAAAGGTAATCCATGAAGTTATTTTAAAAACAAAAAAACAGACCGCCTACGTTGTAGTACAAGCAAAGTGAAAGCTAAATTAAAACCGAGAATGACAACATGAGACTGAATGAGAATGAACTTCGTTCGTTGTTGGTAGGTTGGTTGGTTCAGCACCAATATCACAAACTAGATCAATGCACTAATCTCTCAGTTATCCATCCATATTTGCCATTAGCAATAGGCACCTTAACGCATGTCTATGATGGTGTTCGTTAATCGCTTATGTTTTGGATTTAAACACCGAATAATATCAATCAACCAACCGACTTTAAAATTAGAACTCACACTTGGACCTTGCAAAAAAGCATCGCCCTGATAAGAGCCATTATGATAACCCATGGATAAACCAACAATAAGGGTAAATCAAAGAAAAGAACAATGAATTCGTTAGTTCCAGAAAAAAGTCTGGCGTACTGACCCACACACCGTTAATATCGAAATTATTTAACCAATAGCACTTTTACTCAAACCTCGTATATTATCAAATTCGTGGAACTTGCAGTAGACAAACAGTTGACATCGACTGTTTATTTTTGTAATCTGATGTCATGATGAGGATGTGGTAGCAAATAAAGACATAATCAAGATCAAGAACCATCATTATATGAAAAAACCCAGAAAGCCTTTCGATAAAGGGATATCGGACGAGGAAAAATATCGATATATCAGAAGTTATATCCATAGATCGATATTTTCTGCCCCTTTCGAAAAAACATCAATTTCTACAACCCTATTTAATGTAATAATGTTGTTTTTAATTTGGTTTGACTAATCAAAATAAAAAAAACCTTTATTTTTTACACAGCATAATTTTTTTGGTTTTTGAAATCGTAATATTAAATCAAACGTGAATACTGCTCTTATAATATCTGCATATCATATAGATTACAAGGACAAAAATACTTTGATTTGGACACTAATTTTCATGCAGAAGCTTCTATATTGCTACAAATTTATAAATTAATATATAATTTTTGTTCGATTTATTAATAAATATTGTCATTATTAAATATTATTAAATATTTGTCATTAATCAACAAACAAGGCGAATAAGGGATTAATACATCCGTATGTATTTCCCAAATTAAAAATAAAACTGAACTACTTAAGCTAAATTTAATAGTAACACTTATACACAATACAAGTTCATGTGGTTTAGTTTCCATCTTCTAATTTGGTATTTGTTGTCCAGTAGCTAGCTTTATCGCTTCCACGTTGCTGTGATTTAGTAATCTTATGTCAAGGCGCAGTCTTGGATCATCATTTGATTTTGAAGTCACCTTGCAGCTCTTCGTTAGTTACGTAGAGATAAGCATTGCTATTTAATCGTAGAACTTTCTTTTGACAGCTATGAATTACCAGTTGGTTTGATGTTTTAGTGCAACCCCATAGATCCAAACTGGCTTTATGATTGATAAACCAATCTCTTTGATTTTAAGCCTTCAATTTTATATATTATAATAATTATATTATAATTATAATAATTGAATATTATCTGCTTTTTGTCTAACGTGATGTTCCCAATTTAACCTATCATCGAGATGTATTCCGAGGTATTTAGCTGATTCTGCAGGCGAGGAATCGAGCATCCGTCAATTGATATAATTAGGATTTTGTCATTTTGCTGCAAGGCAAAATTAAGCTGGATACATTTGAAACTTTTAAACTGCATTAGAGACTGGTAATCCATGTGTAGATCTTGTTGGCTACCAGTTACACTTTTTCTACAGCCTTAGGCAAACATATTTCTTTTACCATGATAACTGCGTCGTGGGCAAATGTTAGCAATGTAGAGCAGATATAGGAGTAGTCTCAAAACACTATCCTGGGAATCTCCAGCCGAAATAGGATTAAGTGTTGAGAATGTCCCTTCATACAGATAGTTGAGTCTTCTCAACAACCACTACTATCTGCATTTGGTCGATTGTTGAGTGGTGATTTCGAAATCCAAACTGAAAATCTAGTGTTTCTATAAATGGTTTAATACGTTTTAACAGTAGTTTCTCAAGTAATTTTTGACTGTATTAAAATGTTTACTTATTATTTTTAAAGATAAAATAAAATAAATAATTTTAAGTGAATATTCCCAACTCAATAATTGAAAAAATAAAAATCAATTTATTTATCAATATTTTAGGTATCGTAAATAACCATAGCGTTTTGCAAAAGGATATGTCGAGGTTTTTGCCGAATAAAATATTTTTGAACGGAATTTTACCTCACTCTATTAATTTAAAAAAACGCGCTATGTAAAGTCTAGTATTAGGTGCTTGCATATATTCTGATCATTTTTGCACTATAAAAGGGTATTTATTGAGAATAATTGGTACAATATATATTAATTAAAATACTTTCCATCATTTTCTATAACTTTTTTCCACATTTCTGGCAACTTAGCCATATTGTACCAAAAGAACGATTTGGTTTAGTAATTAATCATCGATTAATATGTACATAATAATCGTTGTAATAACTAAATAAAAATAATTAAATACGTTATTTAACCTATCTACTACACGTATTTTATATTCTCCTATATGCACAGAATTTAGCTTAATACCTACCTAAACCTATTTATCTATTCTCAATATTATTTTAACTACTACCAACTGATCACTTTGAAGCCGAGCCCAAACAATACAAAAATAACAATATAATTTTGTAACATATACAAAAAAAAACAAATTACCAACAAAACAAATCAAAATTAACATAACTGTTTGGGTCCGGCACCGAATTTTTAGTGAGTTGCTAAATTATTTTTTGAAGCCGGTTCAATTTTTTTGTTAAAAATATTTTATATGTATTGCGGTCAATTGAATCTTGTGGACTATAATTCCAGGTTTCATGGAAAAAACCATCATTATCATCACAATTTAAAATATATAGACACATTTGAAGTCCCAATGTTATATAATTATTACCATCAATTATTTAACTATTTGGTCACAATGCCTTGTACAGCCTTTAACAGCCGAAAATAGATTGTTTAAACTAAAGATAATTTTTAGGTTTTTGTCTAGATTTTAAGATATTAGCTTTCCAAATTAAACATTTGTAATAAATTTAATGATATATACATCATAGGTTACTAATAAAAATACAGATTTAATACCAAAAAAAAATGACAATAACTACGTAATCCAACCAAATTTATATTAATTGTGTACAGTTTTAATTGGAAAACGATGATTATTTTAAATTAGCACAATTATCAAATGTTTCTTTTAGATTCCCGATGATTTAAAACATTTTTTAAAAGTAACAGGCGAAAATATTTTTTCTAACGCTCACACCTGTAGCAATTTATCAAAAAAATTATATAACCGTAATGTAAAGGATTATTCTACCTGGCTTATTGACAAAACCAATTAAAAAAACACGATTTATTGAATCGCACTCGAGAAACCAGTTGAACCAGTCCTAGTGACTATTTGTTCGATATTATGTTTGCAATTTACCGCAAAATATGCGCACTTCCTTAATAATATATACTTTTTTGAAAATGTTATAACATCTGCTTCTAATTAAGTATATATTTGATAGCTACAAGAAGCGCTTGGTTGGACAAAATTATTATGACTTTAGTACAAATTATAAAAGGGATTTATTTGGGTAAATTTCTTATAGATATGGGTGTTTTATTTTTAGTAAACTAAAGTTAATATTAAGTATTTAACTTAAATATCTTGTAATCAAAGAATAACCTATACAATAGTTATCAACAAATATTGTTCTCAAAGATCGTCCTGTATTTTCCTCTTTTTGCGATGACAGAATTCAAAAAAATATTTCGAGAATGATCTGTAATTTCCATTTTTGAATCATAAAAACTTTTAACTGAGTAAACGAGTTTTAACGAGTAAATGAATGAATTTCCCATACTTCCATCACTTCCATAGGGATACCGTGTCTTAAAAACGCTGTTTCATCAATTCATCAAATGCTAAGCTATCTAAATATTATTTGGGAATTTAAAGTGCTTTTGCGCCTAGTAAGTCTTGCAATTCATGGTTTTAAAACTCTCTGATCCTCTAGACCGTTTTTTGCCATTGAATCAATAGCACCTTTTTCAAATCGTTAAAACTTAAACTGACAATTGTTATATGACGGAGAATCATCATAATAAGTTTCTAAAAATGCTTGATCGGTGTCGGCTTAGATTTATTTAAATCAAACAACAAAAGTAATAAATAAATAGTGTCGATAATGTTATATGGAGTGTTCGATGATTAGCGTCTGTATACACTGAATAAATATCGAATATAACAGTCGTTTACTTTGAATTTTCTCCAACTCTCAAAATACATGTAAGCATCTATAATTAACGCATGAATTAAGAATATGAACGAGAATCACATAAAATTGTTCTAATCAATCTAAAATTCCTTCTTAAAATCCTTCTCTTCCTTAAAATAATCAGAACGACTTATAATAACTAAAATTAGTAAGAAAAGGATCGATATGTCGTAGCTCAGTTTTCACACATACAGGCTGATATTTCAGAGTAATATATAGTAAGAATTATCTGATGTGGAGAAAATTTATACCGAAATACCTGTACCATACCTGTTGTAAACTAGCGATATCCATAAAACATTGTATTAAATGTATCATGGCAACATCAAATAAACACGAGCAAAACTTCATATACTAATCTCAGATATACAAAGCATGTGAAAAACAAAGTAAGTAACATTACCTCAAAACAGAAAAAAATATTACCTACAATAATTATTTGCACACAAAGATATAAGTTCTCCCTATACTAACAAATATAAGCAATATAAGTCAGATAAAATAATCAAAGTCTATTCGATGGTTCCATGGTATCTAACTTACAAAATCAACATCAACATTGTTCAAATGCCCGCAGAAGTTGTCTGCAAGTAATCTCCAGACCAAGAAATGACCATGAACAAACCCATGGTCACTTACTGACGGAAGTTATTACATCATGTTATCACCAATATCGTCAGACTATCCGACGAATCGCATCCTACACTCCTGATGAGGATTACAGTGTAAAAGAAACAACTGACTGTGTCACTGATGATCAAAGATCCGAGATAAAACTAGTTATCTCCTATCGTTATCTATGTATTAATTATATATATATATATATATATATATATATTGTAATTGCTTAATTTTATTATCTATTAAAATTATTATTGTAATGATTCACATTATTGAATATAAATTAATTTAAGCAAATGATCTAATATAAACACAGTTTTCATCCATAATCATTGAAATGGACGATTTAATCATGATATTAGATCAATATAGTGTTATTTATGACTGATTTAGTACATTTTCAGTGCGTTGAAAATAAGTGCATTTGTACAGAGTAAATATAATTTGGGAGAAGTTTTACATTTTTACTTCCATTTGAAGAAAAAGATGGCTGAAAATCATCTAATGCTGTGTAAAATTTACGGCAACCATGCTCCGTCGATTTCAATTTATGAATACTGATTTCGACATTTAAAATTGTTGGTTAAATGTGGCCAAAACATATTTGGAAACATTAAAAATGGAAAGTGATTATTCCTATTCCCCAGATCTTGTTACTTCTGATTATTACTTAATCGGACATATGTATTGTGACCTGCCCAAGCAGTCCATCACTTTTTATGGAGATACCAAAAAATAGGTGAATTCGTGGAGGGCCCCCAAAAATACATCATTCTTTCGGTATGAAATCCACAAATTCACAAAATCCTGAAAGATGAGTAATAGTAGCAGTTATTCATGGAGAATATTTTGAATAAAATACATTGTGTACTGTTTTTTCACTATAAAAATTCAAATTAAAAATCATTTGAAATTAATTTATAAGCCTAATAACAATATATTTAAAATACATATTTATGCTATATTTTATTAAGAATGAACTTGTAACAGTATGACCATTGTGGTTGTCACACACTTTATAGCATTCCTAGCTCGTTTGCAAATATTTACGTGTTTGAGTGAAGTCTATGTCTTGCAATTCATTGTCTTAAGTATGTTTTTGTCTTAAGTATGACTTAAAAATTATTTCTTTTTCAAAGCTTTTAAACATAAGTTTTAAACCAATCAAAACAAGCTCCAACCGGAGATATGATGAGATATGCAGTATCACCATGATCTTCACACGTGTTAAATTTTAAAGCGCTGATTTTATAACATATTAACACTAAAATATACTGAAAAAAACAACTTATATCTAAAAAAAAGTTGTTGACTTATGGACACCACCATTCCTAGTCTCCACAAATTTAGCAAAAAGGAAGAAAATATATTTAAAATTATCATGTCCGGTCATTCATAAAAGTCAGAAAGGGTTTTATTACGTGAAGTGTGATTGATCTATTTTGTTTGTTTCAAACTATGGTTGGACTGAAGACAAAAACACCATTATGATATATTTCTGTGTCTAATTAATAAAATTAACAAACAAAATTATGAACATATTTATCAAATAAACTAGTTAATTATCGGTGAGTCCCCCATCCCCCCGGCAAAGAAATGCTCTCTCTTATATCATTGAGAACATCTCCGGAATTACTCCAGTTCGCAGAAATCTTAACGAGGGAGACGAAAAACACATACACGCGCGCACAAACTCTGTCAATCTCTACACCCATTACGGCGAAATATTTTTAACAACATACATATAAATACATCGCCTAGTGATCGGCTGGTTAAAGTAATAGTGGGGGTAACGTGGTATCAACTCAAACTGTATGTATATATTTACTGATTGGATGAGATCACTTGAGTTGCTGAAGAATCTACGAAGAAGAACATTACCGCAAAACCGACTGGAAGGAAACGGTACGTACCGTAACTTTTATTTATTTGTTCATGGCTTGTGTTTGGGCAAAAGCTCTATTTTTGGCTTATATTGGTTTGACATTTATTAGTGACAATTTAAAAAGAAACATTTCTAGTGGAAATTATTATAGTGAACTGTGAAAATATATAGTGAATTTCTGTTTATACATTTTAAAAATATATATTTGGTTTATAAACCTTTTATATCGGTATAGTATCGGTAATTTTTCACAATACATGTACTTATTTTCTTTTGTTTCGATCAGCATTAAGTTTGTAAAAAACGTTAAAAAATAACATTTCTATACTATAAAGCATAACATTTTTATTCTATACTACTATTATAAAGATATTCCTTTATTGCATTTTTCCAAATAGGATCCTATAACATTTTAACACAATATAAACAAATTATAAATATCAATCAATAAAATAAAATTGTCTTTTTTTGTTGAATCCAACAAGAAAAAAAGTAAAAATGCTTTCAAAACATTTAACTTAATATTGTTTAATTTGCATAACTACATATCAAATACCACAACAATTAAAACACAACAAAACGATATTCAGTCACGTTAATTTGGCATTTGGTTAGTTATTAATTTTAAAAAATAATAGCAAACAAAAAGGAATCTATTAGTATTTTATTAATTAGAAGTTTTAAAATCGTACCTGACAAAAACAACAAGCAAAATTGTATTAATATTCTCATCACTTTCTATGGCACTACACAACTATTTATATCAAATAACAGAACTATAATTAATTAATAATGAAAATGTATGTACTTTGTAATAAATAATTCCATGATAGCAAAGATCCATTCAGTATTTTTAATGCTGAGAGATATATATCTTCAAAATAAAGTCGTGTTGTACATTACACTTCGAATAGATTTTAATAAAAAAAGAGCTTTTTATTAGATGTTTGAATAAGAATATTTGGTCGAGCAAGACAAATGGTTTGAACGGTTTGAATGAATGTGTGATTTCATAAATTCCCAATATATATGAGGATAATTTTACACGGAATTCTAGAAAAATAGTATAAATTAATATAAATATATTGTAATTTTATTGAATTATATTATATGCAAATTTTTCACAAAAAAAAGAAGTGTTGCAATGGTTCATCGCATCATCCTTCTCTAATATTAATGTTAAGTATATGTAAAAGAATAAATATCATATATATTTACCTTATAACACCATGTCCACTTTTGACCTATGACGAAAGTTTTGTCAAAAAATAAGCGATAACTCAGTCCGCCTCATAAATTGAATGGGTTAATTTTTTATCAGACGACAATGCTATTTCGAAATATTTTGATGACCAAGCCAATCTGTGTTTTCAAAAGGATGAAAAAAAAATTTTAATCCACGTGGGTTATGTTTGTTAGTTTCGACTGCAAACAACCAAACATTATCACCGAAGACCAAAACAAAATTTCAAGCTAAAATTGTGCGATGAAACAACACTAATTCTGTATATCGACGATAACAGTGCCTGCCATTTAGATTAATTTTGAAAAATAAAATTAAATGAATGCAATTTTTCTATTAGTCAAAAAGACTTAGGAATAAAGGATTATGCAAAAAAAAAGCTGAGTACTGATTATTTTACATTTCACCGTGCATAATAATTGATGAATAAAAATTGATTATTTAATAGACATTTGATAATTTGGTTTCTTTACGAACTTGAGACATTTTTGCTCTCAGGAAATCACAGCCACATTTAACATAAGTAGTCTCAAAACAATTAAATACGACGCGTTCAACATTCTGAATAATACAGCGTTATAAAATAAACCACATAAAAATATAACTACAAAAATAACCACCATGAATGAAAATGTAGAATGTCTTGAGATCTAACACTATATAGCATAAATATTTTAATTGGCAATATACTGGTTCCTTAAAAAAATAATATTTTGTTTTTCATTTATTATTAAAAGTTTACAAACTAACCGTTCAACAAAAATCTGTAATTCACACACTGCAAACAGTTTTATTTCTCTCTAGATGATATATTTTTATAAAATATTTTCACGAAGGAAAAGAGCATTGTTTACATATTGTACAGCCTGTGTCAAGCTTAAAAACACCTCGTTAACATACAAGCTATTAAATATTGGAAAAATGATGTAAGAAATTCTCACGAAAAACCTTGAAACAATTTCTCAACAAATTTACAAGAAGTGATTCACATATTGTCGGAGTCTTTTTAGGTAAATATTCGAATTATTATAAATTATGCTGATAATTTGTCAAGATCATTGTATCAAGTATGGTATTTAATTTCACAAGATTGTTTACAGAACATTATTGTTCTTAAGCAGAATAATCTTCTGGTTTCATCATAGAAGATACATAGAAGTAAAAAGGTATAGAGATGGACAGATAAACAGGATATCCCAGAAAAAGGTATCCAAAATATATTTAACTCTCTTACCATGGCGTCATCGTGCTGAAATGACTTGCATTATATTCATATTTTAAACGCTCTGGATATTTTTGTTTTATATTTGGTTTTATTTATGGTTATATCACTAGATTTTACAACATTGTTACAATTAATGGTATTTTTTGTCCTTAATTCACATACTTTATACTGTTATTACTATCACAATAGCTCAGTCAGAATATAATAAACACGTCGTTTTTTAGTCTGTGAGAGAAAACACCGATAGTTATTTCTACTAAATTTTTCATATAATGATTGTTGCAAAGTCAAATTATTTTTACATTCCATTCAAACACATGATAACAAGTTAATTCCAGCGATACCATCTTTTAAAATTAAAATCCGGCTGGATATGATTATACATTTTCGTTTGTGATCCATATGAGAAAAGTTCAAAATCTGACAAAAAACCATTCCGGTCACGCCAGTAACCAGTCTAGATAAGACCAGATATCCGGTCTAGGTCAGTCTCCAAGTTGGTTACTCGCCAGTCAGTAGACTTCAAGGATCGTGGTACGGAGCCCACGTTAAGCAGTAGATACAATCGAGATAAACCTCTAGCTAGTAAAATGGAGACTTAATATGACAAAAAATTAAAGATATTTTTGACGTAATAGAAATATTATTTATAATTATGTTCTAAATTACTATTTATATTAATATTTATTATTATCATTTTTTCTGAAAGCTTGAACACAAAAAGTTCCTCAGTTTCGGAACATTTTAGTTTAGTTAAACTAAAAATCTGTTATGTCCTCGGACAAATCAATAGAATATTAATTATTAATGTTACTATTAGTTGATCAAGAAATCAGGAGGTATCCAAAATTCATTTCCTAATTAGAAGCACTTGAAAGTTATCTATTTTCTTTGTAGTTAAAGTTATCTAAAAAAGCATTTATATAACTTTATGTCTATGAACACATGGATCTCAGTCATGCCAACCTCTTAGATATTTTACAAACATAAAGTACATCCATGCCCTGGTAGGATTCGAACCCGCGATTGTCGCAGCAGTCGCTTTGACCACTGAGGCTAGCAAGTAGGCTGCTTTCAACTTTGATTGCGTACCGCATTTAACTGAAAACCATTAGGCCTATACATTAGTTTAAAAGAATGTTTTTTTTTAATTTAATTTTTTAATGAAGCTTTATTGTGAAAAATCGGTACAATGTATTTTATTCAAAGTATTGTCCATTCACAGCCTACTTTTCCGGTCATTCAGACAATTTACGAAATCCATCTCGAAAGAACGATGTATCTTTTGAGAGTATCCACGAATCGACCCATTTTTTGGTATCTTCATAAGAAATCAAGCACAACAAGCGGAACAAGTAGTAATCAGAAGGAGCAAGATATGGAGAATACGGCGAGTGGGCTAGCACTTCAAATTTTAATGTTTCCTAGTGTGTTTTTACAATATATAGTCGAATACTGCCATGCTGAAGAATAACATTGCTTGTGTTTTTACTCGTATTCCGGTGGTTTTTCACCCAGAGCTCAACAAAAACGCATATAGTCGGTAGCGATATTCTTTGATGCTTCCTTCCAGTAATGCCTTCAAATCCTCGAATAATCGAAACGTCCAGAAATCTTCGGTCTCAAAATCATCACTTTTAATACGTCTAAACAAGTATTTACCTGTTGAAATTCATGGAGTATGGTTGCCATAAGCTTCATACATCATTCAATGACCTTCAGTCGCCGTTTTCTTCATATTGAAGTAAAACTTCATGCAAATGCGATTTATTCACTGAACATTCAATGGACTGAAACAATTTCTTGTTCACACTTCGACGAAATTACGCATACTGAAAAATGAAGCCTGTGAGACCCCAACATGAAATTAGCCTGAACAAAACAGTAATAAAGGAACTATAAATAAACAATAATGCAGATATATAAACATAAACAATCAAGCAACATTCAAAGCGTATTAATTAAATATATAAAAACTAGTAATAAAAATCTTTTACAGGTTAAAGATGAAACCGATAGTATTCCTGGCGGCGGCCTTACTGGCCGTTTCCGCTACACCCCAGGGCTACTACCACCAGGAGTATAATTACAAAACCTCGTCGTCATCATATAAAAACAACGAATTACAGCACCAAACGGATGACAGGGGTTACTATAGCAAATCGGGTGATCTCGAAGGCCGAACAAAACCGAAAATAAAGTCCGATAGCGAACATTCCGAATATATCAATCCTAAAATTGGAGGAGAGGGTAAGTTATGGCTTGCAAAACGAATTATTGTTTAAATTAATATTTCACGACCAAAAACTCTATCGAAAAAGATACCGAATCAGTAACAATATGAAACCGTTAATATTATAGTTGCAATTTAGCTGAGCTATGGTAACACGAATTACGAATGCATTTATCAAGTACATCAAAAAAAATTAATATACTGAAATTATACATTTAAGAATAATTAGCAATTGTTAGAATATTAATACATGTGGTTTCATATCTTGAACCAAAAAGCTCTCTGAGGTTGTAGAATAAGCTTCACTTGAATCGTGAGAAATTTTAATTACGACCACGACAATTATATAATTAGCACGTATCACTGTTTTCTGGTGACTCGAGTCCAGAAATGCTGCGATAACCTTGAACCTATAGACGGTGATATTAGCGATAACCCCGTGGGCAACTTAAAAATAGGAATGTGGGTTAGATAAAGCTGTTTTTCTCGATGATGCCAAGCATGTTCTCTATCTCTTTTAATCGGAATGAAATGTACTGA
Organism: Rhynchophorus ferrugineus; assembly: GCF_030347505.1. NCBI lineage: Eukaryota > Metazoa > Arthropoda > Insecta > Coleoptera > Curculionidae > Rhynchophorus > Rhynchophorus ferrugineus. Next base: position 50,583,898 of record NW_027472581.1, on the reverse strand, counting down.
ACCCACGTTCCTGTTTTCCATTTTTGTTAAAATTTAAGGATTTCACTCATTAAATTTATGGTTACTTATTAAACATCCAGTATAATTTATCCAGTAATAATTGTTCATTCGTTATTCAAAAGTAATTAAAATATTAAATTAAAATCTATTGCAGATAATTATGGTGGAAACGCCGATTTGGCATCCCAGAGAGGTCAATTAACAAGCGGCTATGATTTAACCGCTGGTTTAGGAAGTTCTTCCAACGGCTACCAAGTAGGATCATATGGACAAAACAGCTACTCACATGGAGCAGCCGACTCATACGCACAGCGCGGTTCTTATGAAAACTCTTACAGTCAAGGATCGAGTACAAGTCAGAACAGTTACGGTACAACGGCACTCAGAAATGTAGCCTCTCGCCTTCAGAACGATTTGCAACAGCAAATCAGATCGGCCTTACAGGCTCGTCAATCCCAATATCATATTAACGTATCCGAACTGGAAGAGGAACTCAGAAGAAATCTAACTGCTAAACTTCAACACCTTCTTCAAGAGCAGTACGGATATCAAACCATCAGAGGAGGTCAGTCTTATTCCTTAGTAGGAGGACATGTGCAAAGCCGTCCCAACTACAAGCAACAGGACCTGGTCCAATTGCAGGAACATATCGAGAACTCCTTGTTGCAAGAACTCAGACAAGAGTCTCAAAAGTAATAATATCATTATAAAACAGAACTGCGTATTCATTGTTCGTTGCAGATATTCCCCACAACCGGCTTACAATCCGAACTACGAAGATTACGAAAGAGTATCCGATAGGCCAGTATACCACAATCCGAATACCATTCCCACGGAGAGACCATACCCCGGTTATCCAGGTGTTAAGACATCCTATCCTACTAGGGATAGGTACCAACAACCTTATCAGACTCAAGATCAATACCACCAAACTCAAAGTAGCTATAACAGGTAAAATAGAAAAGACAAATAATCTCGTCGAAATATCTTAATATGATATTAATTTTTTTGATAGAGGGACTAGTATTCGTTACACACCAGTACCTAATCCTCTTTCCATCACGACTATCGTCTCCAATGTTCAACGGGAGTTGGATAATAAATTGAACTATTTGCTGGATGACACCGAAACAAAGTACTTCAGCGAAAATTCCGCTTATTCTACCAGCAACTTAGACTCTGTATTGGAATACCTAAGACAAGAATTAAAGAACAATCTGAGCACCGCTATCGATCAAGAGATTAGATCTCAGTATGGTACACAGGTACAGAGAGACGGGTACACTTACAGTGTAGGAACAGCAGGGCAAACTAGTCAACAACACAACTACAAAGAAGACGATTTGGAGAATCTTAGGCGACAAGTCGAAACAAACCTGTTAAACAAGCTAAACAGAGATTTTGAAGCTGCTAGACAAAGGTCAATACTTATAAATATTATACTTATTAATATTATATTTATTAATTTTATTAAAATAAATATAAACTTCAAAATAACAAACTATTAGTGACACAATTACATACGTCAAATATTCTCCGTCACAGCTCATATTTGTTTCAGATGGGTGATCACTAAACAACAACAGCAGCAACACCGTTATGTCAATAATGGCCAAAGTTATGATACTGATTACTATGGAAGTACACAGCAAAGCAAAGCTACTAACAATGGATACGGCGTCTTGGTCGCTGGATCCCAAACCGGTTATGAAGCATCAAGACAAGGTTATGGTACATCGGGTAGCAATGCCCAAATAGCAAACCTACAAAGTCAACTACAGAACGAACTCGGCCGTCAGATCCAGACCGCCATTAGCAAGCAATACTCCAACGTGCACACCGCCGGATATGGTTCGGCTTCCTTCGATGAAGTTTACCAAAGACTTTATGAAGAGATGCAACGAAATTTGACCAGGCAAATGCAAGAATTTTTGCAGGACAGCAGGCAATCGTCATCAAGCTACGGTGTAAGCGACTCCCAACTGGCTAATCTTAAGAGCCAGTTACAGAGCAGCTTGGCTTCTCAACTGCAGCAAGGTCTAAGGCAGTCTTACAGTGCCTCTGCTTCATACAGTGCAAGTTCGAGCGGAAGCAGTAGCAGTTCCTCAATGGGAAGCGGCTCAGGCTATTCAGGACAATATAGAGTCGCTAGAGGTTTGTCTCCACAATTGGTAAATATGAAATACGCAAATATTAATTTTCAGGTTACGAAAGCGACAACTGCTGCGGCTATGGTAGTAGGAAGAAGCGAAGCTACGGAGGCTACCGTAACAGACCCTTGGGGCTATCTACTTATGGAGGAACCGGAGGCAGCCATGGTTATGGAGGTGAGGAAGCCGAAAACTGGCTCCATTTAGCTTAATCAACAATCATAGCTTACACTTTACTGCCTCACTTAGTACCATTAAAACTCTTCACTCCTATTTTGTATATCATTACAATTTATGCAAATAAACTATACACTTCTGCCTCTTCTACTTATTTACCATCATTTAACACTAACGCACACAACACACGCTTCCTTTTTCTATTCCTCACTAGTTCAAGAAAATTACACACGCAGGATTCTAACAAAACGAAGTACCATATTCAACTTTAGAGGAAGAGGAATTCAGATGTACTGTAGTATTTTGGAACCATCAGTCTAAAACTATAGTTACAATTATATTATGACTTAAGAAACAATACTTACGTAATTAGTCTTTTACGTGATATATATAAAATAAAAAAATAAATGTACTAAATAAAAATACTTTACGCACGTAAAGTATTGTTAATATTATTGTTATATTAGACAGATAGATATTTTCCGATCTGATATAATGCTGTATATAATAATAAAATGATACTATATCATGCGTTAATTCAAAATAAAATTTAAATTATCAATGACAGGCACATTCACCAAAAAATCGTTAACACTAATCGAAATATCATTAATAATAACATCAAACTATCGCTTTGTGACCCTACTCACAAATGTTATATTATCTAGCAAACTAAATATTTCATATCGACAGGTTATCAACCACAAAGTAGTGCATATGCCTCTGCCTCCAGTTTTGCTACTGCATCCAGTGCCTCAAGTGATTCAGAATTAAATCAGCAAGTTGAACCATTGCATCCACAGCAATTCGTTGGGCAAGCAATGGACGATTCAGATGACACACAGCAACACATGGTCGGTCAAGAAGAAATGGGCCAGGAAGAATTGGATTTAGGGCAAATCGAAGATTCTAGTGAAGGAAGAAACCCGATTAATACAAATTTCGGAGGTTTTACCAGCTTCCAAGTGGGCCACCAACAAAAACCAACCCATAGTTATGCAGGAGCTGTTAGCGGGCAACAACAAACACGTCCTCAAAACAAACCAGACGTGCAGATCACCAACTTCGAATTACCGGATGAAAGTTGGCCGAACTTACAAACAGGATCTCAAATCCAGAGACATCCTTCCCAACCACAAAGAGGAGACCAACCACCATCTGTGGGACAATATCCCAACGAAGGGCTCATAACAAACGAACCTGAAGGATACGGACCTGTACAATCAACAAAACCATTTGCAATTCCTCTATACACTGGAGTATTGAGGCCTATAACGACGCTCAAGGTAACCGCTAACCAACAACTAATCATCGAAGATATTCAAGAATCACTAACGACCAATATTGAGACGCTATTAAACGAGCGCGTTTCAGGTGGTAAAAAAACCACACAGGTTTACAGACAACTATTAGAGGAACTGCAAAACATACTAGGAAATCATTGCAAGGAACGTCTAAAGAATGTCAGTCGAACTGAATATGGCACTATCGAGGAATATCTGCAATACAATCTCTACCAGAAATTGGTTTATGAATTGCTACAACGAGGATTCACTAAAGATATATTAGAACTGTCCACGGGTCGCCCAGTTAGACCTTTTCCAAGACCAGGAGAAAATTACGACTTTATACAAGGAGAAATAAACTCCGGAATAAATCAGTATGCGCCCAGGCCATATCCTAACGCTCCTCCATTCTCCAATCCCAAACAAGAACAAGACTGGTTAATTGACCAACTCAGAAAAGCTACTACGGTAAAACCACTCACCGAGTCGATCACTGGACCCATTACAAACAATTACCAACAACCAACACTGAACTTTGTCGAAAAGTACATACCCGGTTTGACCGCCAGCCAGTTTGAAGCGGTACGCACTCTAGACGTGGAGTTGCATGTGTATATCATCGAATTGTTGAATAAACAAGTGCGGCTTATTGAAAAACAACATTTACAACCCCAAGAGGCTTACGAAACGGTACTGCGAGACCTGGAAGAAATAATTGAGGAAGTTATCGGGGGTACCATAAAGGGAAACAAGCCTGAGTTAATCAGATTCAATCAACTCATCAAAAATAAACTTCCAAGGAAATACTTACTTCAACTGGAGGAATATCTAAGCATGACACTGAATGATTCAGTCACAAAACATCTGAAAGAATTATACGATATCAAGATAGTGGAATACCATCCAGCATCCTATGAATCATTGCAAAATCAAATCTCAGACCTAACAGTCGATCAGTACCAAATCCTTAGACAACTGGATGTTGAACTGCAAAAGGAAATCTTGAAACTGCTCAATAAACAAACTAATTTGGCCAAGCAACAAAATCGATCTCCCCAAGAAGCCTTTACTACCATATTGCACAATTTGGAAGAGGAAATTGAAGTGTGGATACAAGATACCCTAACAGGTACCAAGAGTGAATTGCAAAGATTCTCAGGACCAGTTAGAAATAAACTAACACCCAAACAGCAACTGGAACTGAAAGAGTACTTGAACAACGCTTTAACGGGATCAGTAACCGAGCAATTGAGCGCCATTTACAATGTACCAGTTCCTAAACCTGAGGTGCCAACTTGGTACCAAGCGCCAGACTATGGAACTGTGAAAGTGCATGTGTCCGACTTAACTATGAATGATTACGCTCAGCTTCGGGACTTGGATTTGCAATTGCAAACATTAATCAGAGATTTAGTCGACAAACAGGTTAAACTAGCCCAGCAACAGCATTTGTCTCCTGAAACTACTTATAGCTTAGTTCTTCACACACTCGAGGCCGAAATTGAAACTATCGTCTCAGACACTTTGAGCGGATCCAATCCTAAGTTACAAAGATACGTTTTACCACTAACGAACAAGCTCAATACAAAACAACAGCAGGCATTAAACAAATATCTGAATACGCTTCTGTCCAATTCTGTGGCTGATCAGTTGACGACGGAATACAGCCTCAAGGCTCCGAAACCGCAAGTAGTACCTGAATGGTACGAAGCTCCAGAATATGGAAAAGTCCAGGTGTCCGACCTTACTTTAAATGAATATGATCAGATTAAAAGCCTAGACGTGGAACTTCAAAAACACATCAAAGACCTGGTCGATAAAGAAGTTAAGTTGCTTCAGAATCAACAACTGACGCCTGATACGATTTACACCAGCGTACTTCATACTTTAGAAGCCGAAATTGAAACACTGATATCTGAATCATTTAGTGGTTCCCAATCAGATGTGGAGCAATACGTTTTACCGTTGAAAACCATTTTGAGTAAAAATCAACAGCAAGAGCTGAAAAAATACCTCAACATAGTTCTGGAGGAATCAGTCGAGCAACAATTAACTAAAGTATATAAAATTGAAGCTCCAAAACCACAAGTAACACCTTCGTGGTACCAAGCACCAACATATGATACCATTAAAGACCATGTATCAGATCTCACTCCCAATGACTATGATCAAATTAAAAGCTTGGATGTAGAACTACAGAAACAAATTAGAGATCTAGTAGACAAGGAAGTCAAACAACTTCAGAAGCAACACTTAACGCCCGACGCAATATATATCAGCGTTCTTCATACCCTGGAAGCTGAAATCGAAACTCTCACCACCGACTCCTTGAGTGGCACTAAACCCGATGTACAGCGATACGCTTGGCCACTGAAGAAAAAATTTAACATTAAGCAACAACAACAACTAAAAGAATACTTGAACAACATCTTAGAAGAATCTGTCACAGAACAACTAACTAAAGTACACAAGATTGAAGCTCCTAAACCCCAGGTAATACCCTCTTGGTACCAAGCCCCAACATACGATATCGTTAAAGTTCAGGTATCTGACCTGACTCCGAATGATTACGACGAAATTAAAAGTTTAGATGTGGAGTTGCAAAAGCTCGTTAGAGATTTGGTCGATAAACAAGTGAAGCTGCTTCAAAATCAACATAAAACTACAGACACAATTTATACCAGCGTACTTCATACCCTCGAGGCTGAAATTGAATCACTCATTGCTGACTCCATTAGTGGTTCTAGACCCGAAGTACAGAGATATGTTTTGCCGCTTAAAAGAAAACTTACGCCGAAACAAGAACAAGAACTTAAAAAATACTTCAAAGCGGTTTTGGACGAATCGGTAACCGAGCAACTAACAAAAGTGCATAAAATTGAAGCCCCGAAACCTCAGGTCATACCTTCCTGGTACGAAGCGCCCACATACGAAACAGTCAAGGTAGAGATCTCTGACTTAACCCTAGACGAATACAGCCAATTGCAAAAGCTAGATGTAGAATTGCAGAAACTAGTTAGAGACCTGGTCGAAAAGCAAGTAACATTAGTTCAACAGCAACAATCTCCTGACGCCTACAATATCGTCCTCCATACTTTAGAAAACGAAATTGAGAATCTCATCCGTGAAACTCTGAAAGGCTCCAGACCCGATCTACAAAATTATGCAGGGCCATTGAAAAATAATCTAACTAAGAAGCAACAACAACAAATAAAACAATATTTTAGCAATATACTGATCGACTCGGTAGAAAAACAACTTGTGGAGGTTTACCATATCGAAGAACCAACCACTTCTAAATTTCCATCGTCCGAATCGCTTCAAACAAAGATTCCGGACCTAACACAAGAGGAATATCAACTTGTTAAAAAATTGAACATTCAACTACAGAAATACATTGACACAATTACGGATAAACATGTGAAACTCGCAAAAGAACAGAATAAGTCGCCCCAAGAAGCCTATGTGACGGTTCTTCACATATTGGAAGCTGAAATTGAAACAATAGTAAAAGATGCATTACAAGGTCAGGTGACAGAACTCCTGCCCTATACTAGACCTATCAAGTCTAAACTAAGCAGAAAACAAATACAGCGGCTAAACGATTACCTAAACAGTGCTCTAACTGAATCAGTGAGTTCGCAACTACGTGAAATTTACCAAACTGCTCAACCAACCAATCCCGCACCAACCTCCACATACCAAACTCCACCATATAGCTCTCTTAAGAAACAAATACCACACTTGAGCTATTCACAATACGAAATCATAAAACAATTAGACACTGAACTACAAGAATATCTCAACGCATTAGTGCAAAGACAGATTAAACTGGCTCAAGAACAGTATGTATCGGATGAAGAAACATATATAACAGTCCTTCATACATTAGAGGAGGAAATTGACAGATTAGTTGGAGGTACATTGAATGGTCACAGACCAGAACTATTAAAATTCCATTCGTTGATCAAAAACAAGTTAAGCCGAAACCAGATCCAACCTTTAAGAAAATATCTAGAAGCTGTTTTAACAAACTCAGTTAAGGAGCAACTAGATAACCTTTACGTTAGTGGCGAAACAACTCCTTCAAGACCATCGAAACCATCAATACCGTCAGTTCCTTACGTACCATCAAATCCAACAACACCACTTCAGCCATCCGTTCCTTCGGTACCTTCATACACATCAGAACCGGTACACCAAATTCCAACATACGAATCCCTGCAAAATCAAATTCCTGACTTGACAACGAATCAATATGAAACCGTTAAGGAACTGGACACCGAACTTCAAGATCACATCAACGACTTGATCCAAAAACAAATTAAACTGGCTCAACAACAGCATACATCGCCAGAAGATGCGTATGTTACTGTCCTGCACACTTTAGAGGCGGAGATAGAAAATCTAGTTCAAGGTAGTTTTGGAAGCAATAAACCCGAGTATAAAAAATATGCTACATTAATCAGGGACAAGTTCAATAAGGCTCAACACCAGCAACTGAAGGAATATCTTAGCATTTCTTTATCTCAAACAGTCACTCAGTATTTGCGACAAGTTTACGTTAACGTGGTTCCTCAAAACGTTTTACCTATTTACGCAACGCCAGAGTACGAGTTATTACAGGAAGAAATTGGTGATTTGACACTCCCTCAATATGAAAGCGTTAAAGAGCTTAATGTAAATCTCCAAGAGTACTTAAACGACATCATCCAAAAACAAGTGCAACTTGTACAAAAACAAAGCCTGTCACCAGAAGAGTCTTATAAAATCATATTAACGACCCTCGAGTCAGAAATCGAAACCTTGGTACCAGGTACAATTCAAGGAAACAGACCCGAACTGCAAGCATTTTCTAATTTAGTTAAACATAAAAAATTAAGTAATAAACAACTGCAACAACTGCAAGAATACCTTACAATTACCTTGAAGCTCACCGTTAAAAGACATCTTTTAAGAATATACAACTTGACGGAACAAACAACTTATATTTACAAACCTCAATACAAGGTTATACGGGTAAAACTAGAAAATATTACCACAGCTCAGTATAATATCATCAAGAAACTGGAAGAGGAATTTTCGCAAATAGTCCAACACGCCATAAACAACGAGGACTTGTCAGAACACGGTGATTTGAGCTCCTATGACAAATATCAAATATTATCAAAAAAAATAGAAAATGATTTGCACAAAAACCTTACAGACTTTATTATGGGCACCCAAGAACCTGGCCTCAGTAAATATTCGGAATTAGTCGACCGAAATTTCGAAAAGAGCAAAATTCCCGATGTCGAAAAGTATATAGAAATTAGACTAATCAAGAAAATAAGAGATGCATTAACACAAAAATATAACGTGGGTTCTTTCACATCAGGCGCAGCAGTTAATTCGGCGTATCAATATCAGACCAATAAACAAATCACAACCAAATATGGCAATGTTCAACAGATCAATCAAGATTCTGAACAAACACAAGAGCTTAAACCTGTCGTTTATCAACATGCGACAGTAGTTAAATCGGCTCCTCAAACGCACCACTTTAGTAATAGTGAAGCTGACGATGTAGAAGTCTTTTCACCATCTAGCGAACCACCTCAAACGACCACAGAAGCTAGTGGCTGGTGGTCAAGTTTTGGTAATAAAGTAAAATCAATTAAACAAAAAATTGTAGGATAAAACCATTTTTATATGTACTGTAACAATTAGATTTAAACTAAGTTTAAAAATAAAGTGTGTATAATGATAATCATATTTTTAATTTCTATAATATTTAATTATAAATTATTATGGATCATAGAAAAAAGTATTAAAATATCAAGATCAATAATATGAAACTTGAATATAAACAAATATCATTAGAAATACACTAACAGCACATTATTAAAATATATTTTTCAGCATTAATGATATAATAAATAATACATAATCAATAAATTATCAAATTTTGCTTATAAATGATTATTGTTATTACATACCTCAGGAAGATTGTTGAAGAATCTTATAAAACTGCGCTGCTGGACGATATCTTCATAAAAAATGATATTAACTTTTTTAAATAAAAACATGTCTACAAAATTACCTAGATTTAATGCAGCACAGATTTCCTTTTCACCCATTATTAGCTTTTAATAAAATCTATAACTTTAAGTTGAACGTTCAGGATGTAAACAATTCAAAGTTTGTAGGTTATAAAACAAAATACCGGGGTTTTCTTCTTTTCAAAAGTGGATAAAAGAAACACGATACGTTAAAAAGAATTATTGGAAAGTAGGGATGCCGACCGCAGAGAGAAATATCGATATTTTACAAAATATCGATATATGATTTTCGATATTAAAAAAAATATATAACAATACTTTTTAAAATTATTGATATGTCTTCACTTTAACCCTAATTTTTCACGCAAAATTCTTTTGATGGTGGAGAACAGAAATCTTGAAACAAAAATTTGGCACTGGGGAGTATTAAACAAAACCCTGGGTATATCTATATATGTAAGTAATATGCATAGAGTATATTACTCTAAGGTAAAATGTAGGTAATATGCTATTATATTATATATATATATATATATATATATATATATATATATATATATATATATATATATATATATACATATATATATATATATATATATATATATATATATATATATATATATATATATATATATGAGGAGAATATATATTCTCCTCATATTTTACAAAGAAAAGTAAAAAAATCACATGATCATCTGCCACCTAAGCATCATTTACACTATCAAGTTGCAACCGATAGTGGGGATTGCAAAAAAATCCCGCGGCATATTAATAGGGAAATATTAATGGTAAGTTTAACCAGAGGTTGAATGAAATTATCTTTTATTGACGTTACTCGTAATTTCCAAAATATTGATTCAACTGCACATTTGATGTACAAATATGAATTATCTAAAATACTGCATTATATCAGCATCCCTAACAGTGGTTCAAGCCCTCTTTTGAAAATCAATTGATTAGTAATATAATTTTGTTTTAAATTAAAGATATCCATCAAATAATCTAATGTATTAAAAGTGAAAATTAAATATAAAAAAACACACCAACACAACATTTAATATTTGAATTTATCCTAGTGTGCAATAAGGGCAGAAAGGTAAAATAGATAATAGATAGTAATAGATTTATAGTTAATAAGTTGTACAGAAAATATAATTTTATATTATTTCTTAGAATAACATTATACTATACATAACATATGTCTAATAAGAATAATCAGCAATCTTAAAGATATAAATCTTATTTTTATCATCCATAACAAAAAATGTACTAAAATCTCCTGAATGTGATAGGTAAACAGGTTTAGCATGAAATCTTAAGCAAGATAATAAACATCCATCCTTATAGGGCTTCCTATTACACCAATAATTGTAATCCATAACAAGTGTCGTAGGTGTATCAAAATGACTTAACAATTCAAATCTAAAAGATATTCCAAAGTTATTTAGCCAGAATATATCATTATTTAAATACCCAAATGCTTCAGATGGACCAGCAAACAATTCTAAACTCCATATAGCCACAACAGAGCTTAAACTTATTAATATTAAGTTTATATTAGGTGAGAACAGCAGGTGATCCACAGAGTCAGTGTGATACTGTGGTAGAAAATGTTCTTTACGTTCACTAACATCCCATATCTAGAATTGGAAAGTAATTAATAAAATGATTTGATTTGCATAATAAAAATGGATAAATTTACTAATATTTTGCCATCATTAAAACCTGCTGCAACAAACACACCGTCGTGGGAAATTGCACAGGATATAGCTTCACTTTCAATTTTCCAAGAATCCATCAATGTGGCTTCCCTCTCTGTAATACAGACCAGGTCCAAAAATGAATTACCATTTCGGGACGCTGCTAACACTAAACAACCCTTTGAGGCACAAAATGACATTGCACTTATTCTGAAGTTTAAGTGACTGTAACCCTTAATTTTGACCATTCCTCTATTTCTACTCTTTAAGTCCAGCGTAAAAATATTACAGTACTGGTCAATTAAAAATAAATTGGATCTCATATAAAATACTGAGGGATTCTTAAACAGATGAACTGGAGGATTGAAACGTTCAAGAATAGCGTGAGATTCAAAACCACTATGGATTGATAAGTACTCGTCACAAATCGCAATTACTAGTCCAAGGAATTTAGCAGTGTTGCAATTCGAGTTCATATCCCAGTCTCTTGAGGTATTCATGTTATCGACAAGATATGAGTCTGTCATTTCAATACAGTCGACAAAGCGAATGGGACCTCTGTTATCTATAGAATTGAGCATATAATAAATTCTCTCCTTAATACTAAATACCCAAATCTGTCCATTTTCCAGACCATAAACCACATAATCACCACAAGAAAAGCACATACAGGTAATCTGCAAATAACAAATAATTATACCATTTGTTATACTGCCAAAATGCTTATCTTACTTCTGAGTTTATTGTATCCGTTTCAGAAATAAGGGAAAGACCTCTATAGATCCTTATCTTGTTATCAGACGACACCAATAATACATATACTTGATTATCTTTCCAATGCACTTGAGACGTCCTTAAAAAGGTATTCGAATTACCACCTTTAAAACTATCAGAACATATTGAATACTGTTGCAACATCTTTCTATCTGAACTGATTAACATAATCTGGCCGGTATTATTCTCTTTACAGGATGTGTCCAACGAACGAATGTGCCTAAACAAAAAACCACTTAAAACATCTTATAATAACTAAGTAGTTTAAGAATAAAATATATGGTAGAAACTGGGATATTAAGGATTATTTAACATTAATTATATTATTATCAGTAGGCACAGTTAAATCCAAAATATATCTTAATCAATCATTAATACGAAAATTATTGACATCACAAAAGAAACACAATTAACGTTGAAAATTAACCATTGCAAAACTTATTTTGTTGGGTTCCTTCATAAAGCTATCAAAAACAAACAGATAAATTCATATTTATTTAAAAAATATATATCTATCTATACATATATATCTCTAAGATCGTTAACCTAATGCTATATTATGTAGTATTAAAATTATTTACTCTTAATAATCATAATTTTAAACTAGGTGATTGTTGCCCTTCATAAACATATTAAAATTGTCACCTAACCGCGGTGATCGTATGACTCGTAAAATATTTGTCTATAGAGAAAAAGATGTTCTACTGCAGTACTAGAAACAATAATATAATGTGTGTATGTGATGTGTATGAGATCTTCAACTTTTAATTCCATAAGCTTGTTGCTTTCCAAACCTTGCTGCTCTACACTAACTTCTGATGAAGAGCCAAAATAGAGAGAATAGAGATCGGAGGAAATATTGTCTGAATTGAAAAAATTGTACCAATATTTAAGAAACGAGTTAGTAAACCTTGTAAAAACTATCGTGCCATAAGTCTCCTATGGCGGAAAAGTATATATGAAAATCATACAAATAAAAATTCACTGAGCTGGCGAAAAAACAAATTCAGGTCGGCAGGTAGGATTTAGTCCAAATAGAGGTTTGGAAGCTAAACATGTTCCATAATCATGAGAATAATAAGTGATTTATCAAATTCATTTGAGATCAGAGCCAAGGAGATGTATATCTATGACGGATCGCCTGCTATTGTCAATATTACTACAGGAAAAGAAAAACTATTACTACTGCTGCAGTAATAGTCGAAGCCGAAAGTCGAATAGGTTAAACCACAAGAATGTTTGCTTCTCTAAAATGCTGTATATGGAAGAAAGGAAATATTACAATCGAGTCTTCAATAAACCATTCAAATATTTTTATATTACATAATAAGACAAAACAAGTAATAAAATGACCAAAAATTAAAAAATGTACTTACCCTTCAATTTTAAATTCTGTAACAGTTTCTCTTTTGATAGTGTCCCAGATATAGATAGCGCCAATATCAGTGTTCAACAGCAGATACTTCGAATCTTTGGTTAGAACACTACTAACATAACGCTTGGCCTTCAAAGCGCTCTTGAATTTGTATAACTGTTTATTGCTCGAGTCCGAAAAATTCAGATTCCACGCGTGTATACACCCTGAACTAACAGACAACATATGCTGCTTTGAGTAGAAAAAGTCGATTACATTATCATCATTAAACAACGTCATAGAACTTCCATCATAAGAAGAATTGTCCCCAATGCTGATACCACGAATCTCGATTAAAATATCATAGCTGAAAATTAATTTTTTGCGGGTGAGACATACGCAAGTCAATTCACTACTGACGACCAAAGGCTTTAAGACTATCATGCCCGTCCTTATATCATAAATTGTGCAGCATCCTTGACTCGATCCAGTAACTATATAAGGCCATTTGGAAAATTCCTCATAAAATGCAGCAGTGACCAATTCGTCGTCTTCTAATTTGAACGTCTTCTTTGGCCAATAGGTTTGGCTGTTTTCAGGGCAAAAAAAATCTTTCCAATTGGACTGTTTAATTTGTGGTATGTCTGTATGAAATAAAATAAAAATTATAATAACAACACTCGATAAGTATTCGGAGTGACACATACACTATTAAAATTGTCAGATACATATAATTTCTGAATAGAAACCACAGGAAAGTGAACAAAACATAATATATAATTTGCTAGTTCTGCCCGTGCGCCTTTCGATAATCTATATTAAGTTGTACTGACTTATTTATTTCATATATTCGTTTATGAAAGTTTTATACTCATAAAAAATAACAAAACACTAGTATTTTATCAGTAACGGCGAGATTAAAAAATTAAACAAAATTAGCAGCATAAGGTATTTTTAAAGCTCACATAACAGCACAGTATATAAAATGTAACTAATTACCTCTTCTATCTAATTCTTTTGTAGAATATGTTATGTTTTGTGAATATGACATGTATATATCAATACTAGTTAAATATCAATCAATTAGTTTAATTTAGTAAATTAATTAGTAAGAATATGGAATGATTACTGGGACTATTGTGCATGTTTGGAGCAACAACTGCAAGATTCCGAATGTACAAGGAATATTTAGGATGAATGTGGTGCGAAAAAATGTAAAAAATGTAGTATATAATATAGAGTGTAAAGAAAATACGTCAATACGATGTGAACATACATAATTGAAGATACCGATACTATTACTTCGATATTTAAATATACTATATTTGACATACACATCATTTCGTTTCTTTTAGTTTTATTAATGTTTTCAATGCCTCAGACTAACCCGTGGCCCAAAAGCAACAGTTGTTTCAGAAAATAAAACTGTTAAGTAAAAAAAGCATCAAAAAGTTAAAGACGTTGAAATAGATGTACCTCTCCTAACGAAGATTATGTTAATTATTAAAATTAAGAATTTCCATTAAGAAATATTTTACTTAGATCGGAGACTTAATGAATGATGTACTAATAACTACTCACATGAAAGAGCACCTTCAGTACATGGTTTAATACTTAACGGTAGTTTCCAAATCATCAACCCATCGTCGCTTATTGACAAGAAATACTTTTTATCGGGACTAACAACCAGTTTTTTCACCGACGATGAATGTCCCGAAAATGTGCAGATCTCTTTATTTTGCAACCCATAAAATAACTGCAAAATCATCAATCATTAAACATACGTGTATTTTTGTTATGTCTCGATATATATATAGATTAGATGTATTTGTGGTAACCGTTGTTGTTATTTGGAATTTAAACAAATCATGAATAGTTATATTGAATGACATACTCGAATACGCTGCACTAATGTTTCAAAAATAAATCAGCAAATAGTTCATGCCATGTAAAGTAGGTAAAGCCAAGTATTTTTTCTCGTCTTTTTATATGTATTTTCTAGATAAGAATAATTTTTCCTTAAAAAAAACCTAAAGCATGTTCAAGGCGTACCTTTATAGATCCCTGACAACAACCAACTAAAATATAATTTAAAGTTGTAAAAGCTGCACAACTAATATCTTCAGACATGCGAATTTCTTCATAGTCCTTCAGCTCTTCATCAAATGGAGTTCTAAAAGTTTCGTTAAGAAATTCAACAAATGAAAATTAATGTCAAATACACTGCTAGGAAAAAATGTGTATTTCTTATAAAAATTGTATTTCAATTTTAACTTGCGATAATAATTTTTAACATTTGGTTAATAAGAAATTTCTTTGTGTCTAATGCTATTCAACACTTAAATAAAAGTTCGAAGATTTATAGACCTCGGCAACCTTTTAACACTCCATGAGTTACTAATCAGCTATATAACAATTATCCAACGCATCTGTCTTAAACACCACAGGCGTACTGTAGTGTGCAGTCTGAAAGCTGTTTAAGAAATAATTTTAGCTCAAAGCTGCCCAACTGGTTATAATTGCCATATGTGACTTCTGAATCGTTAATCCGACCCGATTGTCAAAAGAATAAAGATGTTAAAACAATTAATAGAAGAATTATTCTCCGGTAGTTGTCATCTATCTTAACTATCTCCTTTCTTCGACATTCGAGCTATTATCGATTTTTTTCATGCTGTAGTATTACCTTCTATAGCCAAATATTACTTAAATATGAAGGTTACGAACGATCAACGGTATCTCGGTTAATAAAGCCATTAGATTTGTCAATAGGTATAAACTGCAAACTAAACAAAACATACAGGGCACAAATAGGCCAATACTAAGTATAATTTCAGTCATGACCAATAGCATATTTCCATATCCAATATATAAACTAATTACCCCAAAACAGATTAATGATAATTAAATCCAAGATATAACTAACAAAATAACTATAATAAAATCTAACTATAACTCTTATGGTGTAAAATTATGCGTCGTTTCACTGGTCACTTTAAACTCAAACAAATCTAAACGAATTTAAAATCCAGCTCCTGATTCTATGGTAAGGTTATGGATAATATAGCTTAAGCAGGATGGATTCAAATACAAATATTTTCTCTGAATTGTGCTTAGGACGGTACAAATTGTAATTAGAGGAAAATAATATGAAAATTAAAATTAATACTGAATTGTCATTTTTGCTTTTTTTCAGTTGCATAAATAACTAATGTATACTCTATTTCATTGCAACAACCACAAATATGTTCATCATCATTAGTTAATTTAATGAAAAAGGTGTTACTTCAGCCATGGACTACACAAGACACTTCATAATTACAAATTTCGTAATAATATAGAAATAATGAATGATATTTTTGCATAGCAGTGTATAGATATAAATGTAATACTCAATAAATTAATAGATATTCAAGTAACTTACAAAAATTTAAAAAGTAAGCGATTATTTGTTCTTTCTATTGGCAAGCTTGGCCAGTTTTGTGCACGATCTTGAAAAACATACTGAATAATATCAATATTTGGAAAATTGTATAAGATAGAACCAAATTTATTGATCAAATCTTTCAACAACGTAAATCTTCTAGATTGCAATACAAGAACATCATGGTCAAACTGAAACAAATTACTAATTAAATTAGCTGAAAATAAAATAAACAATACAAAAACTGATTATACCATATTTGTGTAGAATCGTTGAAAAGTATCCATATCATTTAGAACATTGTATTTACCCGCCTTTTTCAGATATGCCTCCAAAAATAACAAATCTGTATAGATAGAAAATGCATCAAGATGTGATTGAGCCAGATGATACCCAAGAAAGCAAAAACTGTAGTTATCATCTGGAAGCAATTGAAAGTCTCCACGAGTCAATCTATGGTACCCTGCAATCAACTGCCGATTAATTATTTGAAGTTGGTCCTTGAATTCGCTTTTTAAGTAATATGCTAGCACTTTGTGGATGGCGTAAACATATTTTCCATTCTTCTCACAGTAGGACTGAACTATGAGTGAATTTTCACAAAAAGTACTCATAATGTTTCTAACATTTAACTCTGGCAAGTTCCATAAGATCTGTAACACCGTCAACGGTATATTAACGTCAATGGGAAATATAGCCAAATCATAAAATTTTGATATTAGATTTTCAAGTGATAGTTGACGAATGGATGTTTTCAGTCTTCTGTAAATATCACTTAAAAGTGTGCTTTGATGGTCCAACCTACAAATAATATTAATTATAACATTAAAACATACAAAAAGATAAAGTTAATTTGTACAATATATTAATGCATGTCGGGTCTGCCATAGATAGATTGTATTATGATATTATCCCCAAATGATTTAAGCAGAATGTACAATCTTTGGCAGTTCTTAAAGCCTTTTATATGTTATGTTATGTACTGTACTGCACAATCTACAAGCTCCTTTATATACATTGCGGCATTGCCATGTAAAACGCGATGCCTTGTCTTACTGAAACGCTATGTAGTTATTATCATTCTATACGAAAAGATAAGGAAAAAATATGCTTCATGATCTTTTCTACCGCCGACCTAAAATTAGCACCAAACAGTAATTTTTTGTGGATGCATTGCCATCTGATAAACCCCCTTATTCTTGTAGTTGTTCAATTAAAATTGGAATCATCCTCCAAATACTCAATTAAGCATTTCTTTAATTCTAGGTGTTGGCTAATTGTTTACCAAACTGAACATCATGAATTACATATATAAACAAACATAACACAAAATGGATACAACATTTGAACTTCTAAGAATAACAGATTATATTTTGGATTTGGATCAATTGTGTAACTTGCCATAGTTATTTGCTATCAAGGACCAACAAAATAACATTACAATACTGATTGAATTATATATATTAGGTTCGCTAATCATACCTAAACAAGTCTTACTATTAGGGTAGAGTGTTTTCTAACATTTTTATATCAACATTAAAACATAAAAAAATAACAGATCAGCAGTAATCTTTTGACAAAGGTGTGTGAACTTAGTTAAGATATTAAAAAAACTGTTCAAAATAAAACAAGGCACTTACATGTAATCACCAGTTAATAATTTGTCTTGAATATTGAGCCATAAATCTCTGTCATTTTTAGAATGTCTGTTTTTCCACAAATATTGGCATATCATATTAATAACCACGGGATGACCATTACAAGAATTATAAATATGTAAGGCTTCTTCTTCAAATATTTCATTAGTACTGAGAGATCTCTTAAACATCTTAAGCACATCTTTCCATAGAAAACCTTTATCTACCTTAAAACGCCGAAAATAATCAAAGGTTTAAGTATTATCTCTCTATTAGAAGACTAACTTCTATATGATCGTCACATTCCTTTATAATATCCTTAAGTTGTGTGGTTATCACTCTCTTCCATCCTAAGTTAAATACATGTATTATATCTTTATCATTAACATTATCTAGTACCAATAAGGCATTCTTAAGATCTATAGAAGACTGGAACAGCTTTCTCAAATTATCTTTGGGGGATCCACAAGAGTTTGGCAAATTGAGTAACTCACAAATCCTTCTGTTGAGCCTGAAGATGCAATAATACATTTATTTATACTTTCATACTATAAAAAAATAAGAACTCTACTGACAAAAGTAAATTATCTTCTGGATTAATATTTTCAAAATTTATCCAAAATATTTGGTAATCAAAATGTTTTGCCAAGTGCTTATCTCGTAATGCTGCATTTACTAAACATGATTTTCCATATCCCACCATTCCATGAATTACCAATGATTCTCCAAGTTGTAAAGTTTCTAATGACCTTTTTAGCTTATTGGTCTACAATAAAATATATATTGCGATAATCCTTCCATGAATATTCCATATGAATATTTACTAAAAACTCCCTATTAACATAATAAAATGGTAACTTAGGGATACTTCCTTGCACAAGACATTTATTGAATTTGTAATCATCTTCAATAATTTCGTTAATATTTGGAAAATCACGCATTAATCTTTTATGAACAAGATCAATATACTGGGATCCCTTTTCAGCAATTTTGTTAAATATTACGTTCAGTTGTTGTTTTTTAGACTACAATGGAAAGAACTAGTCAAGTAGAAAGAATTAATTAAAAAATACAGTTACCAAAAAAGAAATATCACAGTACGCCTTCTTGTCGAGTACACCTAGCTGTATAGCAAAATCAATGAATTTACTTGTATCAATAACTGAAGCATAATGGGTAATTTCAGATATTGTAAAATCCGCCATTCTTTAAATTTATAGTAAGAATATTCCCTTTATTCAAATTAATTTTATGGCATAAAAATATTTTAAACACAAAATAGTGGTGCATTTATATACTCCTACATATTTTGTACACATTTAAAGAGAAAAAACCCGCTAGCCTACTAAATATACTATACGTTAAAATCATAACCTTACTAAATACCAGTACATAAAACAATTCTCTTCTTAACAAAACAATCAATTATATACACACATATTTACAATTAGCAAATTCATTTTCATACATACCAACTTGGTATATATCTTAATGAAATGAATATTATAAAATATAGATAAGGGAAAAGTTTTTATTTTTGTAAAACACTAAAGTTAAATACATTTTATTTTTACCAAATTGCAATTTTTATTTATTACAGCAACAAATCTTGTAAGTATTCTTCCATTTCATCTTCACGTGATTTTTCATTTTCAATTTTTTGGTGTTCCCACTTGTCAGTATTTTCTGGATTATCACAATTAGATGATGATGCATTTATCTCTTTAGCTGGGTCTAAATTAACATTCACTATCGGTTTAACATTATTTTTATTTTTTGGGATATCTCTTTTAGCAGTTTTCTTTATTCTCTTTACTTCACGTTTTTTGCTGTGATAATTCAATTTTGTTGAACATGGTGGACATAAGCCTGTGAAGATATATATGATTTACCAGTGAAATATTAATATATATATAAAAAAAACATACGCAACTTGACTAACGCATTTTTCTTTTCATTATGTTCCTCATAAGCAAAATTTACTTCCCATGTCCGAAGAGAATCTTTTTCTTTGCAATGCTTGTTGCCACATGTAAATTGTCCTCGGCCTACCACTACTTCCTGTTCAGTTCGCCAACGTAGTGCTATCTTGTTAAAATTGACATATGCACTGCTGCAAAATTAAAAATATATTTCTATGTAGGACTTACCTTATTATCTTTGAAAAAGCTCAAATCTGCAATAGCATATTCTTTAAATAATTTCTCATAATATTTTTTAGCAAACTGTTCCTCCCATGAACCAGGAATTTCATGATGTCTCCAAAGAAATTTATGATTTTCTTTAATGACGTGATAATCATTTCGATCTTTTGATGTGTCCCTTTTTAAAGATTTTATATCTTCTGATTTTCTTAAGATATACTCATTAACAATAAGTTTGTGCAATTCATAACAGTTGAGATATCTCATTTGACTTCTTAAATTCATTATTATACTTTACTAAAATTAATCCTAACAAAGATTACACTATAACAAAAAGAAACACTATAATTACGTATTTTTTTAAACAAAAATTAAATCTGATTAAACCCTCTTCTACGACTTCTTCTTTTTTTCTAATTGAAGGTTATCTTTTTCTATGGTTATCTCATTTTACTTACCACCCATAGAAAAAATTACCACCTCACCAGAGGACATAAAATCCCCTATACAGGGATATTGGTGTTTTAAAGAAACTGTATTTTGTGGCTTTTAATCGATTAACAAGTCAAGGAATTTAAATATATAATACAACTACAAAATTAATATATAGTTGCATGTTAATACTACTTTAAAATATATCTGTTATATATAATTGGTTATTTTATTATTTGGCAACAATGTTGCCTACATTTTCTTAAGAAAATGTCTTGACATCGTATATTTAAACGTGGCTTTCTACTTGAAAATTATCAAAGACAATTTAAACAACGTGCCAAAATGCTGATATTATTTACAATTTTATTATATCATGTTTGCTTCTTGTGTGTAGCCGAAGCCCAACTTTTGGAAGGCATCTATTGCGGTAAACAAAATTGTTATGATGTTTTGGAAATTACAAGGGAAGCCGCGAAAACTGATATATCCAAAAATTATAGACGTTTGGCCAAATTATACCATCCAGACTTACATAGAGATAAAGAAGCAAAGGAAAAAGCAGAAGAGCAATTTAAAGCACTAGCTAACGCATATGAAATTTTAAAAGATGATGAGAGTCGAATGGATTATGATTATATGTTGGATAATCCTGATGAGTACTATGCCCATTATTACAGATATTACAAACGGAGAGTAGCTCCAAAAGTGGACGTTAGAATTGTGCTTGTAGTTACAATATCTGTGATATCATTTATCCAGTATTATTCAGGCTGGCAGAGGTATGATAGTGCAATAACATATTTTAGCACTGTACCAAAATATCGAAATCGTGCTCTAGATATTGCAAAACAAGAAGGAGTTATACATGATAGCAATAAGAGGGGCTCAAGAAAACAAAAGATCTCTAAAGAAGAAATGGAACGTATTATTAAGAAAGTAATAGAAGAGAAAATGGATATAAAAGGGGCATATGCCAAACCAAGAATAACAGACCTTCTCTGGATCCAACTACTTATTTTACCTTACACAGTAATTAGTTATATTTACTGGTACATATTATGGATCTGGAGACATAATATCTGCCAGCAACCTTTTAGTGAAGAAGAAAAGCTATACATTATAAGGAAATATCTTAAAATGGGAGAAAACCAATTCAATAGCCAAGAAGAAGGGACCAAGCAAGAATATTTAAATAAAGAATTATGGATAAAAGAAAAATTTGAACAGTGGTTTAAAGAGCAAGAAGAAGAAACCAAGAAACAATTGGCTGAAAATAATCGTTACAAACAATACAGACGATATGTTAAGAATCATGGAATTGGAAGGATGACTTTTGATGATTCTTAGTTATCATATCAGTGTGATATTAAATAAATTATTTTATTTTTTTTAATTTATTTTATGTATGTACAACTAATAAAAATTTATACCTAGTAAAAGTATTTATTTATCTTTTCTTCTGATAATTTTATGTGAGAAAATATATGAATTGTAGAATTTAATAAGTTTTCTTTTGACAGTGACACTAGAGAAAAGGGGGAGTGCAATTATAAGCATGTATTAATAAATATTACATAAAACCTTAATATTGTTTTTACTTTATATATATAATACATAAATATTTATAAAAATTTGTAGAAATCTAAGGTATGTCATATGATTAAAAATGTAGAATCTATACTTATACTATATATGTAACATAAAAATGTTAAATAGATGTCAGCACTGTAAATGATGAGGGTTGTTTTTCATTGCGATTTAAATATTTAAGAAGCTTCTCTATATTGTTGCAACAAACCAGTTTTTTTATGTTCCTAAAATAAAGAGAAATGAACAATTATTACTATTTTAAAATTGACTAAAATTTCTTACCTCCCAAATATCCATACTGATAGAAGATATAAGCTGTGTATTTTTACCACCTTCATCTCGAAAACTCGTCAATTCCTTACTACTCATTGGTTTTATTACAGGTATACCCTTTACATCTAAAAATTTGTTCTGATACAGTTCATGCAAATACAGTGTCTATATTACATACTCAAATCTAAAAAAGCTTTCCCATCCCTCACAAGAAACGCAAAGTAAAACATATTCTCAATAGTTTTTGAGTAACTTGTATCAATTATATAATCGTAATAATTGATTGGTGATTGATTATTTTTGGCATATGCATTTTTTAAAACTTCAAAGAAAACCATAACAATTCCTTCAATACCTTCCTCTTCATTTTCTGCGATTAAAATATTTTCTGGTGCCTTCTTTTGGATTATCTCTTGTTCTATTTTTTCTTTCTGTTTCTTCTGCTTTGGTTTAGGTAAGTTATTAGGGTCATATAAACCATAAACTGAACTACAGTGTTTGATACATGGGGGCAGGTCTTTAGCCGATTTAAATACCTTCATATAATTCATAGGTTTAAAGTTTTTACCATCATTTTTAATACTAGAGATCTAAAATGATGTAAAATATAATTTAAAAAATTAATTTAAACAAATTTCATACAATTCCTAATGAAAATTCTGATGAAATATAGGGGGTTGTGGATATATTTACAGTTTGTATACATCTTTTTAAAATAGAACTAGCTGATGTTAAGACATAACAATCCAATAATGTTTCATGGGCATTCCCACCTCTCTCTTTTATATCAATTTCAGAATTTAATGCATCAACTTTCTGCAAAATATCGCTTATTTCATCAATTGTTGTTAAGTCAATATTATCACTTTCAACTAAAAACAACATTAATATATATTAATATATATATATATATATATATATATATATATATATATATATATATATATATATATATATAATTTTGGGGTATATAAATATTGTTAAAAACTTACGTACTAATTGCATCTGCTTTATTTAAAAGGTCTCTATAACGTGTTTTTCTTTCTATTGTATCTTTACGTAGATCTTCGTTTTGCATTTTAAATATGGTAATGGTGGATAAAGTAGGTAAATAAAAATTCTAAATAATAAATAGACTTATTTGAGTACAGAAGTAACTAACATCACCAGATTAACACCACAAAATATACAGACTCAATGCTTTATGGTTTTGTGTTAATGTTCTGTGATTAACGCACCAAACACAGAGGAATTCTCAATATTTTGTGGAAGTCGTGCGGCGTTGCCAAATATGCTCTTTATAGAAAAAATGCTCTTCGAACTATTATATTTAGTGTTGGGAATTACACACAGAGAACTTGTCAAAACAGCCGATAGTCAAAAAATTGACTAGGCACTGGAAATAGAAATTGTTTTTTCAAGTGCACAGTATTAGTGTTGGGAACAATCGACTGAAATCGACTATCGACTGTTCAGTAATTGACTACTTTTTACTATCGATTATTTCAGTCGCTATTTTTGGTTCGACTGTTTTTACTAGTAACTGTTTTCAGATGTTACTTTCGGTCCGACTGATTTTATTACTATTTACTATCGACTGTTTCAGCCGTTTACTTTTAGTTGCTATTTTCGGTGACTGTGTCGTCCTTATCGCGACCTTAATGAGAAAGTAATGCGCTCAATTTATGCTTATATAGATTTATATATAATATATGTAGTTTTATGTTTTTTTTTTGTAGTTTGCTTGTGAATAACTATATATTGTAAATTAATATAGCAGCATTTTGGAAAGCTAGTTTTCGAGGGAAAAAAATAAAATTGTAAATGATAAATAGTAAGATACTTTTGACTGGCATAATAGGTAATACTTTGGACTGGTATAATAGGTAATACTTTTTTGATAAACTTTCAGGATTTTTGTTCAAACCTCTTGTTTGTCGAAACTTTTTTCCTAAAATCGTGAAAATTAAAATTAGGTTACAAAGGTTTCAGAAATTGCATAGATCCAAAAGATTTGAAGAGTTTTTTACAGTAGGAGTTGTTAAATTTCTTTTAAAAATATTCAT
The DNA here is from genome assembly GCF_030347505.1 of Rhynchophorus ferrugineus. Taxonomy (NCBI): domain Eukaryota; kingdom Metazoa; phylum Arthropoda; class Insecta; order Coleoptera; family Curculionidae; genus Rhynchophorus; species Rhynchophorus ferrugineus. Next base: position 50,558,844 of record NW_027472581.1, on the reverse strand, counting down.
ATTCACCTCTTGAATAAAGTATATTAAATATTTGTAATAAATACATTTTCTGATAGGAAAACTGTACTTTCACATTTTGTTGGCTATTAAGAAGTGCACCACAGTTTTTATTTGTTAACGAACAGACTATCTTAATAGAATGTGTTCAACTTTTAAAACCCATTGAAATAATGACCACCGAGTTATCTGGTGAAACATATTCCAACGATGTCTTTAATTATAGGGTTAATAAGAGGACTGCAACATTCTATCAAATCCAGGATTTTAACAAGTGAATGGGGAAAAAATGACAAAATTGTCTATTAGATGTCATCAATAAAAGACTGGCAATTTTAGAAATGAATACGATATGCGGGACATCCACATTTTTAGATCCTAGATTTAAAAAAGCTTTTGGTTAAAAAAGGATTTGGTATTGCAAATAATGCTGAGGCGATACAAAAAGTTATTACAAAAGAGGTATATTCCATTCTAACTTCAAAAAATACAAATATAGTTCCACAATTCGAAATTCAAGACAAAACTACTGACCAAGGATGTATTGACATCTGGAGATATTTTGATAAAAAAATGGCTAGAATGAAAGAAGTAATTACTCCAAGTACTGCAGCAACTTTACAGATTTAGCAGTATTTGGAAATTCCATTTTTTGGGCGTTTAGAAAACCCATTGGATTTTTAGCAAACCCATCATACCTTTACATTTTATTTAGTAGTTATGGTTATTGAAAATCATTAGTTCTTAGGTTTTATTTAAGTTATATTGTGCTATTTATATTTATTATACTATGTTATAATATATGTAATATATGTAAAAATAGCAATTAATATATTAAAACACGATAAAACATTTGTGGTGTTATTATTCCATTCCTTTTTACACATCCACAGAACATTCAGTATAAAAGTAATCCTACTTCCTTTAAAATTATATTATTTATTACATGATAATAGAAATTAGTATTTTTTTTCTTTTTTTTTAAGTTATCATGAGAATGAATATATATATATATATATATATATATATATATATATATATATATATATATATATATATATACTTCTCTGTCTCACTTATACTACCATTGGAGAATATAGACATTTAAAATTACCTGCTCCAAGCATTTATCTCCGTCCTTTCCTATCTCACATATTATACAAACAAGAATTCGTACATTTTCGTCTGACATCACGAATGAAAAAAAAACAGTCGAAGCGTGCATTTGACTGAAAATAGTAATTAATATTTCCGGTCACTATTTTTTTGACTATCGATTGTTTTGCGACTATCGACTGTTTCGACTGTTTTCAGTCGATTGTTCCCAACCTTACACAGTACACAGTCGAAGATGTACGAATTACGGGTGTAGGCCACCAAAAAAATAACGATATTTCCATATATCCATATTTTTTAAAAAATAACGATATATCCACGTATCGGAGGACAAAAATATCGATATTTTTTCCAATACATATAAAAGATATGGATATTTTACAAAAAAACATATATCGATATTTTTAAGAAAAAATAAAAATAGTGAAATATTAACCAAAAACAAATTTAATTTTTTTGTAATTTTCTCGAAAAATTATATTAAATCTATTCTGAAAAATATCGGCTAAAAAAATATCGATATATTTATATATCGGCCCAAAATAACGATATTTTTTTCAGAAAATATGGATAAATCCATATACCGAATTTTTTTTTATATACCTAGTACGAATTCTTTGCTGTATAAATTGCGTGAATGGGGAGGACGGAGGTAATTTGGACTTGGATAAGTTAAAATTTTTCTTACAGTTGGAAAAACGGGACGGGATGTATATATTCCTTCACGTAATAACTTAAAAAAAAAGGAAAAAATAATTAGTGAATACTATTAACATGTAATGAATAATTACATTTTAAAGGAATTAAAATTAATTTTATATTTGAATGTTCTGTGGATCTGTAAAAAGGAATTAAATTATAACGCCACAAACGTTTTATCCTATTTTAATATGTTTATTGTTATTTTTATATAATTTACTATAATAAATATAGATAACACAATAGAACTTAACCAAAACCTAAAAACTAAAGATGTACAATAACCATAACCAATAACCACTAAAAAAAAATTAAACATATATTTAAACACAGAAAAAAACATTAGCGGTAATTCCCTTCAATTAAAAATATGAAAAACAATTCATAATTTTGACACGTTTTTTTGTAATTACCATTTGCAAAATAGAAAAAATCAAAGTTAATTATTATTTCAGATATCATAATAAGATTACTGCAAGTAAAATATAAATATTGTAGCCGGCTTGGTGGCGCAGTGGTAAGGGCAATCCTCCTACTATTGAGATATCCGCGTGTTCGAATCTTGATGGAGCATGGCCGTAAAATTATGTTTGTGATTGTGTTTTAATATTTGTGATTCTCTCAGGCAAGAGTGTAAAATTCGATTAGGAAAATGATCCCAGTCACGCCAGTAACCAGGCTGGGTAAGAACGGTTGTTTTCTGGGATGAAGCAAACTCGCCAGTCGGTAGGCTTAATGCCGAGGACCGTGGTTCGGAGTCCACGTTAAATAGTAGGTCCAGTCCAGATAAACCCATAGTTGATAAAAGATTTTAAAATATATATAAAAAAATATATAAATATTTTAATTTTTCGTGTTTTTTTATGAGGTTTTTATATAATTATATGCATTATGATTAATTATTTATAGATATAAAAATATTTATCATTGGAAGACATCTTTATAGTAATAATTAAATTACAAGTAAGGATGCAGAAGAAATATTGATATAACGATATTTTTTAATTATTTTCTAGGCTAATATTTCACTGTTTTTATTTTTTCTTAACAATATCGATATATTTTTTTGAAAATATCGTTATTTTTTTTACTTATTCAAAAGAAATATCGATATTTTTTTTAAAATATAGAAAAAGATATATCGATATTTTTTTTTGGTGGCCAACACCTCTAATTACAAGGAAAAACAGGGTTATGTTCTCGAAACCAAATAATATGTCATTCATAATCCCGCCAATTTTTTCACGTTCCCATAAATTTCTTGGCCAGATCCACGGCCCCTCTAATTGCGTTCTGTTCGTCGTCAAGCGCTGAAAGTCGTTGTGGCGAATACTGGAACTAAGCAAAGTGCATGCTCCTACGACTTTCAATCAATCAATTGAATCAATTTTGAAAACTGTTCATTACTAATGTTCGCCGAATTTTCATGCACATTTTCAATTTTTCTAGGAAATTCGCTCCGAATGCTCAGGTCTGTACACATTATTACATATATACATAGAGAACACTATGCATATATATAATTATTACTCTATGCATATATATAAATCTATGTAAGCACAAATTAGCTACATTTTTGTCAAGGTCGCGGTTAGGACGACAGAGCCAGATCGTTAAAAATCTGTCGAATGAAACTAGTCGAACCAAAAATAGTAACTAAAAGTACACGACTGAAACAGTCGATAGTAAATAGTAACAAAATCAGTCGGACCGAAAATAGCGACTGTAACAGTCGATAGTAAAAGTAGTAAATTACTAAACAGTCGATAGTTCCCTACGCTAGTAGATATCAAGCATGTTCGATGACAGTTCTTCTTTGTTGACTTATGTGCTTCTTCCTTAAGCAAAGTGTTAATATTTTTGGCATTCTTGTTTGTTTTTGAATTTTCCGAAGTCGTATAAGTTTCACAGGATTATTTTCAACAGTTATTGATTGTTTATATAATCTTAAACAATTTCATACATAAAACATTTATGTTTTAGCATACATATTAATGTCACATATAAAGGTGTGACCCATATAAGAATTATTCATAGAGCAGGAATAAAAGTATTAAAACTTTGAGACTTTATAACTTAAGAGATGAGTACTAAACTGTTAAGGGCTGCATAATGTGGACTTTCATCTTATCCACCTGTATTAGTATATCATTATTAATGTCTTTGGTTTTTTGCTTATGTTGGAAGAAAAAGACACCCAACAAGTAAGAATTATTAATTTGTTTATGTTGGTAAATCTTTCATGCTTTATTTTGTGTTGTGGTCTCATCTCTGTTTTGACCTTTGTAGAGATGAATGGTTGGGCATTGATGGTATGGTCACACCAAAAAATCCTGATGAAAATGTTAACCATCTCCCATCTGCTGCATCTTGTATGGATGGAAATTCCAATGAAGAATCTTTCAATAGTAGCAAAAGGTTATGATGTTTTCAGATGTAGTTGTAACTTAGTTTTTGTACTCATGCTTGGCACTCACGCAATCATTTTTCTCAAAAAAATTATTAATTTCTCGATTAATTTTTATCATTATTAATTTGGTATAGGAATGTGATCAGTAGCACTAGAAGAAGCCTTCCAGATATACCATCAGAAATGAATTCAGTGAACTGGGATCCAGTTGGAGATAATTCTTCAGAGCATTATGCTACCCTTGGACAATATCAAAATGCCAGTAATGTAGTTCATGTTAAAGCTATTTATACAACTAAAAGTAAATATTTCTAGATAACAAGTCAACAGTACGCAATGGTTTAGATACAAGGCTTAGTGTTTCTCAACATAGTTCAATAAGTCAAGTAGATGAAACATTTTCAACATATGAGAGAGTTAAATATGATAAAATCAACTCTAGAGAACATCCATATGCACAGTTACAGCCTACAACATCCAGACCTTTTGAGGAAAACCCTTCAGGTCAAAGTTCTCCAGAAGAAAGAGTTAATCTGTTAAGGTATATTATTGTACCAATTGTTTAATGAATGTATAGTCTGTGTATATCATTATTATTATATTTTTAATGCAGAGCTGAAGGCAGCAACAAGAGTGTTGAAACAAGTAACCATGTTAGGTCCAGAAGATCATCCACTCATAGCAATCTTGGAGGAATTGAAATTCCTGCTGCCTCTGCAGTAGCAGGTGGTATAGCTGCTAATTATGACTTACCCTATATGACACCTCCAGTAAATCAAACTAATTTTAGTGGAGATTCTCAAGATTCTTCAAGTACTAAGAAAGAGATATGCAATTTATTATTAGTATATTTTTAATATCAAATTTTTTTTAGAGGGCTATACAAGTATAACGGTACGTGAACCATTGGCCAATATTTTAGCACAAACAAAAGAAATAAACAAGGAAAAACGAGGGTTAGATGTTAACTATTCAACAGTCTCAGATGACTCAGGTAATGAAGAAATGAAGGAGTTAATATAGAATAAAGTGTTACCTCTAATTATTTTTAGATGATGTGTATACTACCATACCAGATCCCAATTCTAAAATATATAGTAGTGAAAGTGAAACCTACTCGAAAATACAACAAGTGACCGTCGAGGCGGAAATTAATGCCATAGATAGGCATTTAACCAACAGGTTATTATCATTTTATGTCATTAACACTAATTTACTTTGTATTGTTTTATAACTAACTTTATATGGATTTTATTTGTATTTGCAGACAGGAACTTGATCAATTATATGAACCGCCGCCACAACCTGCCCCACCCAGTGTAGATAGTCTTAAACATGTTACATCACATACCCATTCCCGTCAGGGTAAGTTATTTTATAAAGACGTGAAAGCATCCTAATACTGGATACTTATCTGAACAATCTGTTTGGTGACTGGCTACATATTGGCTTTTTCCATCAATACTGCGATTGGAAGACCTACCATGTGATGAATCTATGAACGGTTCGAATATTACTATTGATTGTTTATAAAGAAATATGTCATTGGCTTCATATCTACAATTTTCAATTTACTACTCCATATTATTTACATAATTATTTCAAATATGAGTTTTTTGAATGTAATTCCTTTTACGATTTTTACAGTTAATGTAATAAGCTTACATACCTTCGCCATGTAATAACTGATTTTTTCGCTTGGGATTTTCGAAATTAATGCATTTTTCATGCACAAGTCGTGACGTCTTAAATATACTCTTGCATATAACGCGGACTACCAGTATATGATGATGGAAGAATATATGCGGTACCGATGTCGTCGATGTTTCAAAAAGAAGTCTCGCTTGATTAGACTTAATATATCGTAATATCTTACTTTCAATTTTCGCATACATATCAACAATGTATTAATGAAGTATCTGACGGCATTGGAGAATGTTATCTTGATTGGCATAGATCATCAATATCTGTGTCGAAGTTTTCAAAAAAAAAATAAGATAGAAAGTACTTTTACAAAAAAGAAATAAAATAAGGTGTCACATTCTTTGTTTAATGTATAAATGGGTCGCTAGCCATAACAATTTCAACTTCATTAACAGTTATCATTGAATCTTCTCATATAGAACTTTGTCTGGATTCATGATGGTAACTTAGTTGTTGATTTGTAATATATTGGAAATGGTGTTAAACAACTAGACCAATTGATTATGATTTTGCAAACACATCCCTAAAGTTGCCACAATTTATTCCACCTTCATCTGCTTGTTGTTGGATAGACAGGGTATGTTAATTTGTTGCTCCTTGTTATCCTTTAAATATGTTGATAAAGCCTTGATGTTGATTGATAATTACAATCATTGTCATTCTAAACGATTTTTGTTGCTCCAAATGATGTCATTGGAAGCAAGAATTGAATTGAGGAATTTTACGCAAAAACAATTTCGATTGAGAGGTGGCTCCAGCTAATGATATTGTATATGATTCTGGTGTTTCAAATACCGGCCCATTTACCTTTTTACTTAAATGCATGACTTTTTTTTTCTATTTCGATGCCATGTTCAAACGTGACGTGTTTCTCGTTGTCTTAATCTATTAGCTCAAAGACCTTCATTGTGTTGCCCTCAACCTTCATTTACACGTGTGTTTGTTACCTAGTCTTTTTTTCATTTACATTATCGGTCAAGTAGTTTTCTGTAGTTATTTTTAACCTGTCCTTAACCTTTTCTGTAGTTTAACCAATAATTACGGACAATTCCTGTACTATGTGGTACATTAACTAATATTTCTTGTTTATCCTGGCATTTTGTTTTAATATATTTTTTAATTAATTACATCTTACATTAGATGTGTTTCGTGCAATTTTAATTTACAAATTAATTTGGTACTACTGTTCTGTTGTACTTACATTAACACATAAGTAAGACGAGTACGGGATTAATACATCAGTATGTATTTCCCAAATTAAAATAAAACTAACCTTTTTAAGCTAAGGTTAAGAATGCAGGAAATCACTAAACAAGTGATTAACTGCGTGTTGTCCAGTAGCTGTGTTGCTTCTACGTTGCTGTAATTTAGCGACCTTATTTCAATGTTTTAAGGCAATAGCTTGGATCTCTTCGTGTATCCATTTGATTTCGAGGTCATCGTGCAGCTCTTCGTTGGTTATGTTGTGATAATTGGTAATTGGTAATTAATCGTAGAATTTTGTTTTGGGTGCGTTGGATTACTAGTTAATTTTATGTTTTAGTGCAACCCCATATTTGCATACCATAGGTCTAAATTGGCTTTATGATTAACTGATAAACCAATCTTTTTGATTTTAGGTCAAATTGAGAGTCTTTCAGGCCAGGTTAGATCTTTCGTGCTTTTTGTTTAACATGTTGTTTCCAATTTGGATTCTGCTTCAGGAATTGGGCATATAAGTGATAATTAGGTTTTTATCATTTCGCCGCAACACAAAATAACATAAACATATTTGAAGCTATTAAGATGAAGTATCCAGTCTCTAGTCCATTTATAGATCTTGTTGAACGCTGCTTGTACTTTTTTTACAGCCTTAGAAATAGATACATCTTTTGCCATGATAACTGTATCGCCGGCAAACGTCCCAAGTACTGTTTCTTGTATTATTGTATAGAGTATAGAGCATATTGCAGTATAGAGCAGAATAGGAGTGGTCTCAAGACACTACCTTATGGAACTTCAGCCGAAATAGGTTAAATTGTTGAGAATGCTCATTCATGCGAGATTCTAAATTTTCTATCGAATTATCTATCTATTTAGAAAATATATGATTCCAGCAGTCGACAATAATCCCGCGATTACAATTTGCTGATTTTGTATATTAATCCCAAATGCCATATACCGTCAAAATCGAAGTCAAAATCTGGTATTTCTATAAACGGTTTAATACGTTTTAACAGAAGTTTCTCAAATAATTTTGATATCGCAGGTTTTTTAGGAATTTAAACTATGAGAAAGCTCTGTTCAAAGTGGGTGTCGCGTTTGCTCACAGCTAACCATTAACAAAAAGATGTTGATGATTCTGAGCAGTGTTTGGCTATGTTTAAACATAACAAACCGGAATTTTTACGTCAATATATGACAATGGATGAAACATGGAAATATTTTGAGGCAAAAGATAAATCGTTCTATAAAAGTGGCACTGAAATGTTAGAGCGGCGCTGGAATGATTGTGTGGCTCTTGATGGAGATTACATTGATGAATAAAGACAATTTTGAACAAAAGCCGCGTTTTCTTTGTTACGTCCAGGACTTTTCAGTCCATGTGTTATAAGTCAACATGATTACTGCTTTTCGTGGCAGCTCTTTCAATAACCCAAGTGAAATATCAATTCCAGGAGCTTTTTAGTATTGAGGTTGTCAATTTCTGTGGCAACTTTCATTGAAGAAATTGGATTATACATCAAGCTGATAAACAGGATTTATATATATTGTAGATTCTATATCATTCGGTTGGAATATGTTAGCTAAATGTTTTGTGAATAGTTCGAATTTTTCATCGTTACGACGAACACATTAATTTCGATCATTTTTAATAGGCGGTATTCTTATATGTCTCTTTAATAGGCGGTATAATTGGTCTATTATATCTCCGAGTTGCTTTCGATAGAGGCTAATCTTTGTCCGCTTCCGGGCTTAATTCACTTATATATTTTTCCAAGTAACTCTGTTTATATTCTTTACTCTTTGTGTATTTACTAATTCTATTAAGTATTATTTTGTCTGCAGTATTTCTGGTTCTATGCAATAATCTTCTGGCTTTCCGGCTTTCTTTTATCGATTCCCTAATTTCAAGGAGGAAATTTAACCTCATATTCTGACTTCTCTCTTGATTTTAGAGTAACTTCTTTTCCAGTAAACCCATTTTGTTCAATTATATTTCGAGTTTGCTGCTCAACATCGTCTATACTTTTTGTTCTTACGTTTAAAATGATTTGTTCCTAAGTCTAATCGTGTCCCAGTTTCTATATTTGTAGTAAGTTTAAGATTCTTTGTTTTTTTTAGAATTGTCACTTCTAGTCTTAACTATACTGGAATGTGGTCAGCTGATAGTTCACACAAGCTCTCGATTTGTATTTGGTTTATTGAGATGCCTTTCGATTTCGAAATGTAAAAGTCCGGTAGATCTGGCACTTTATTACTATCGGCGGTCCAGTAAGTGGGTTTACGCCTAGAATGATAGTTGCAATTTGTAATGCTAATAGCTGCAAGTAATACGTTTCCCTTTTCATGTGTTAATAATCGTGAATCCCGGGCTGTTTGTTTAATATTAAAGTTCTCTACAATAATAAATATTGGTCCTAATTTTAAAAATAAATCTCTGTATTGTGTTATTTTGTATATTATTTCAGCGCCGTTCTTTTCGATGCTAACTATCGTAGCTTCTATTTCTTCTTTTTTTATCTCATCTTGTTGCAAATGCTGTATATTTTGTTTTATAATTAGAGCTGTTTGGTCTCGAGTACGTTCGCTGGGGTGTACTGTGCAGTATGCATCATAACCCCGTATTTTAATGTATTTTCTTAGAATGGGTCTCCGATATAAGGACTATATGTATGTTATTTGTTCTCAGAAATACTTCTAGTTCTCGGACTCGCTGATTTAGCTCATTAGCGTTCCATGTTATAATTCTTAAAAACGAATTACTCATTTTTGTTTTCTTTATCGTATTTTGGGGTTTTTCTAATTGTTCTGCCCTGGTTGCTAACTGACTGAAATTGTGTCGCATTTCGGTTTGAAATGGTTTGATTTGGTTTTGAGGTTTGATGGTTGGCTCGTTCGTTACAGTTTCCTACTTTTTTTTATTTGTTTATCGCTAGATTTTTTGTTGCATATATTTTTTGCCGTTGGAATTGCTGTTTGTTTAAGTTTTTTATTTTCAACAGCAGATGGGTTTGTGGAGTTTTGAGCTTTGTCGAGTTGTCTTAACCGTTGTATAGCTGTCATTTTATTTGTCTGAAGTTCTTTTATTTTATTCTGGTACATTAAGCCTCGTTTCTTTTCAAAATCGTATTAGAAATGAAGTCATTTTTGAAATTCAAGTCACAGTTCAAGATACCACAATCAGTGTATAATAGTGTTTAACAATTATCTTTATATCATTTTATTAAACTTGTAGTAATTTTCTTATTTCTTCAAAATGTATATTGAGTTTGTAACTTCATAATTAAGAATATTATTTTTAATATATCTATTCTTTCGCAGGCTTTATTATTTACCCTATGTTTTGCAAGTTCTATACGTTTATTTTTTTATTTTTATTTAAAAAGTTTTATAACTTTTTCAATTCATTTAACATTAACACACGTTAATAATAAACATTTAATGTGCAAAGAAGCAATCCCACAACTAATATTACGTTTTCGTATTCTCATTTTTATATTAATGTATGATATATACTAGTAGATATCTTGTATATGTTGTATATTATGTTGACAGTATCAATTAATTCACAAATAATCTCATTTTATCCTTTTTTTTTGGTAAACATCTAGTAACAATGATTAATAGTGTATTTTTCAATAGCATCATCGTCAAGTTCAATAGCAAATATTGGGTCCCCCAAACCGGAGAAGAGACAGGCTAATTCACCACTGCCACCTCCTCCAACTTCATCTACCGACAAGACAGTGCATAACTTAGATGAATTATACGCAAAAGTTTGTAAGGCACGAAGAGATGATTCTGCTGAGGATCGGTGAATATATGCTTTTTACATTTCATTAACAAATCGTTTTTAAACAGCCAGTTAATTTTGAATTTATGATAGGTTATCGGATAAAGGTAGTTTGAATGAATCTTTACGAAACTCTCTCGGTTCATCTTCGAGAAGCAGTAAGGGTTCAAGTGTGGGTAGAAAAGAACATAACTATGAAACGTTAAAAAAATCTAAAAAATCTAACGATCCCGGATATGAGAAAATTAAAGGTAATTATTGCCATTATTGTAATTATAGACCAAGAGATCTTGGTCTATTGAAAAATATCTCTAAAATGTTTTTAATCTTTTTTTCAGGCAGCAACTCGGATTTTGAACCAGGATATGCAAGTATAAATGGTCCTGACAGTTTGGCCAGCTCATCCGATCCAGGCTACGAGGTTCTTAGAGGGCGAGAGCCATCAGAAATTGATCCCAACTATGAGCAGCTAAGACATAAACCGTCCAACGTTAGTGATTCAGGTTATTCCAAAGTGCGAGAACGAATTGATGGATATTCAGTGGTGAATAAAAAGAAACACTTCGAAGCTTTTGAAGTAAGAGTTAATAAAATGTTACTTATACTTAAAAAGCTTAAATAATATTTATAAAAAAAAATTCTGTAGATACATATTTGGATGAATTAATAAATCCTTAGCTCACCCTTGGAGTATCTGCATGTCATTCTCTTTCTTCATTCTTCTCTTTATGATCTTAATTCATGCCTTATTTGTAGAATTTTGTATTTTCTGCTCAAGAGCTTAACAACACAACAAAAATTTTCATTCATTAAATTTGAGCAAATCATTATAATTTACTTCTTTCAATATTTTCTTCGTTTGTATATTTACTCTCCTTATTTATTTACTATATCCTTACCCTCCATAATTTAATAACTTCCAATGCCGTCTTGCCGTTTCAATTTTAGTTGTGAAGCGTTCAAGTAGTGCATTATGCGAATTTCGCAGCCATATAAAAAAGTGCTATATAAATGTTGTAAAGAGCCTAACATTAGTCCCAATTACTTCCATATACACGTGATGCAAACGCTATTGAATTTGGCCAATTTGGCTTATTACTTCATCTGTGGATTCTACTTAGTTCGAATGTCGTTGCGCGTTATATATATTGCTGGTTAACACTTTGATTTTTTTCATCATTAGCTCTTATTATGATTATGCACATGCAAATGGACTGTCCAAGAAGTTTCATTACATTTCTATTTTCTACTTTATTATTCTATTTTCAATTTTTTTTGTAAGTGAACTTTATTTGGGCATCTCTTTAAATTTTATAAACTAATATATGACTTGCTTATTAAATGATTAACATTATTTAAAAAACATTCTTAAAAAAGATTCTAAAAAGTCACGTGATTAAAATCACTAAAAGCAAACGAAGTCTAATTATTAAATTAATTTTTTAAGAATATTGAAATAAAATATATTAATCATGGTGTAATAAGAAATTTACCAATTCATCTATACTGCTAGTCGATTGATTCGATTACAGCTAATATGCATAAGGCTAGACATAGGCGAAATCAATGAAACAAACGATTAATCCAGAATGACCATTATGGTGTCTTTTGTGTGGCATATAACACTGTCCTGGAACCATATATCTTCCACATAAAATCAAACAGTAACGTCGTGTGAGATGATTTTTTTCCAAAAAGCAGCTGTCAAAGTTATGTCTTTTGTGATTATGACACCTTTGCAATTGTGTTTCATTTCTTACTGAATATTTAGCTTTAGTTTCTGTAACATTGTTAGATATTGGAATATACTTTGCTGTTAATGTGTTTTAAAGAGTCTGCTGGTTTTTATTTGCAAAATTCAATCCCAATTCAGTCTGTTTTTTTCAATCTCAGTACTAGAATTTCATATCTAGATTTCAAAATCACGGTAAAGAAAAGAGAACGTTAGAACGTCAATAGATATTCTTGAAAAATCTTTAACATTTTCGAACTTGCTATATGGTTTCATCCTGATGTTTATTTTTTCAAATTATCATTCATAATTCTTGTGATCATGAGGCCACTTTTTTCTGTCGATCATTGTCTTTTGAAGTTATCAATCCATGGTTGAATTAAATTAGTTCTCAAGTATTCAGTGATTAACTGTAACGTCAATTTAATTCGATTTTAACACGGAAAAGGTTCTAAACAGTTACATAATCGATCGTTTTCGTAATAGATTCCGACACAGACAACGTTGGTATTATGGCTCTTAAAATTGCTATGATCACTGAAATGCCACGTTCAGAATTTTTTTTTCTATATCGCGTCGTACTTATAAAAATTAAATTATACACAAACTCTTTAATATTTTATTTGCTAGGATAACTGCATAGATGAGCCCAAGTACGAAAGTATGTCAAGTGATGTAGGCGAGCCCAACTACTCGGCTGTTAGATCATCGGATAGCGACATCGACCCGAACTACGAGTCAGTAAATCAGCCCGACCCAAACTATGAAACCGTTAGGGAGATGAAGGCTTTCAGGAGTGGGTCGGATCCCAAAATTAAGACTACAGTATCATCGGAAAGCTCGAATAGCATGAGCAAGACAACAACGACGACTGATAGCGAACCACCTTATGAGCAACTTAATAATGATAGTGATTGGGAGATAGGAGGCTACGAAAGAGTGGGTCCTCGTTCCAAGGACAGTGGCACCAGCTCGGGAAACGAGATACCTGGTCTACAAAACGAGTTGGCAGAAGGCGATATTGTTGCATATTTACACGAAGAAGATGCGGTGGTTCAGGTCTAAATGGATCACAGGTTTAGCTTTATGGGATATAACCACTCACAGTCTGATTAGGTAACAGTTCAGCAGGTAGTCGGCATAAAGCAACAGAAATATCAGATTAGTTGCTATCAAAAGTACTATTCATAACATCATGGAAATAGCTGATTTTTCATAATGTCATGAATGCTACCAAATATTTTATTTTCCTTTTTTTATGTCACAGTTGTCTAATTTTTAGTATTTCAATAATGCAACACTTTTCCAAGAATTGAAAAAAGTCCATGAGAAATACTTGATGGTATTGTACTACTATAGGTCTACTTTTTTTTGTAAGTTCAATTATGTACTTTTCTCGAAGCTATCTGATGGGTTTGTATTATATCTTGCTATATATAGCTACTTTAGTTTCTGGGAGTTCTAAGCCTGTAGTATGGTCTGTATTTACAATCAGTATGTTTTGTTTTCTTTTGTTCTCATATTTATTTTTTATAATATATAAACAATATTTTAATATATTTCACTATGTTCAGAAACTTTACAGTTTTCTAGTTTATGTTTAACTTTTCAGCGTATTGAAAGGTTTTCAATTTCTAATCTAATTTAAATCTTAATGACCTTTTTTCGTCATATAAGAATGAATGAAAACATAATTTAGCCATTCAAAACATCAAGGCTCGTTTCGACCACAATCCCTATGAGTGTATTATTGTTAGAATTATTTATGTATTAAAAGATTTTTGACTCTATAACCGACACCCTTTTGAGTGAAATTATTATTTAGAAACAGCTCCGTCCTTCAAATCAAAAGGGATTAAAGTTAAAAACAGTTAAACCAGATGATTTTGATTGACCTTTTCACTGATATATTTCAATGTGTATAAATATTCTACAGTCTGTGATATTCTGAAAAAGAGACCGTTGATCCGTTACCTAGACGATAAGTGGCCATGTGCGTATGACTGACAAATATAAGATAAAACAACGAATTATATAATTTATTTATATTTCTGTGATTTTTTATTTATTAATGAAGAGGAAGCTATTTAGGTTAAGACAGACTTTATTATATAATTATAAACATGAAACAAAATAGTTTATATATAATATACATGTAATTAATCTCTCTTTATTTATATTTTCTAATAATTTTATCAAAAATATCTCGAAAAGATCATCAAGGCCTATTTTTATTAAATTGCTAACGGCTTTGGCAGCTGTCATCAGATTATATTGTAAATATAATTTTACATATGGTTAATGTTTAAAACCGATATCGGTTTTCTAATAATTTTTTTATTGTTAATTGACGGCTGCCTAGGACGTTTTTATTAAAATAGGAATCATGATTAAATGCTTTTTGTTTGATTAACAAATTGATTTTGGAAAACTGTTTAGTTAAACAAAAATTTACCGGTATACAGGGTAAAAATATAACAATTAAAATTGGTCGATTAAGCTTTGATTTGTTAATGAAACAGATATTTTGGAATGGTGCTTACAGTTTCATTTGGAAACATCCTTTATTCAGTTTGGGTCGGTTTATTAATTTTCTATTTTATTTTCTTTAAATAGTGTATATTCTATGTTGATAGATACATAAAATGTTTGTATTATGTAAAGTATTATTAATATTTATTAACGAAAAAGATACCTCTTGTTAATTGAACATTTTTGATTGACGGAGTTATATTTGCTCTTTGTTATTAATTAAAATTGATTTCATTATGTTACTAATTTTGTTTATTTAAAATGTACTAATAGATGCTTTTTAAATGACCAACAGTATGTTTTATTAATTTATTTTATTACATCGTACATTGTATATATGCTTAGTACAATCTTCTATATCTTAGTCACTATCTAATGTATTACTATTTTTATGTTGTATTTACATCAATATACAACCAAGACAAGTTCATGATAAATCAATATGTTCATCAATATGTATTTTCCAAATAAAAATTCAATTAAACTACTTAAGCTAAAGTTTATCCTTAACTTATGCACTATACAGTCTCGTGCGGTTTCGTTCGCTTGATTTCCTGCGCTGTTAAATATCCTTTTGTCGGAACTATTTCTAGTTTTCCTTCTTTATTTCGTCATACCCCTAATTTCGATGGATAACTTACTTCATATTTTAATTTTTCCCCTGTTAGGTAGGGTAGCCGCAGTTGGCCTTCAGTATCTCCTCTATAAGATAACAGGTTTGTTGCTCAAAATTATCTGTAGTTTTATGCTTTATGCTTAAACTGATGTTGCACCTTGAGCACATCGCTAGGGTTTGTTCCTTTTTTAATATAATTTGTTAGAATCGATTTGGTGAAGGTATATGGACAATTAAAACACTGGATTCAACTGAGTCGCTCTCTATTTATTTCTACAAACAACTCGATCAAAGCTCCAACGCAGAATGCATCGAGATAACGGGATCTTACTTCTGTCCGGATGGCTTTAACACAAGCATGCGCCGTAGCATTCATTATAATTTACAGGAACCTACTTTAATATCGACTTATGCAACCATATATACACAAGGACGTTGCATGTAGGCGCATCCTCCCAATTATTTATATATCCAACATTCGGCCATCCTGACCTCGCAAGACTTCACTCCGGCTGCTTTTGGAACATTGTAGTTGGTGGTTTTGGTCTTTCTATAATGGCACCATAGTCTTTATTACATGATCTTTTAAAATGTCTTACCATGATGATTTCTTCCTTCATCGTTTCATTTTATACCTTCCATGCAATTTGTTTTATAACTTCTGTGAAGTCAATTTTATACTTTTTGGTTGAACTGCAGTGAATGTCTTCGGTGAGGTTCAACTGCTAGACTCCATTTTAACTTCTCTGAATGGCCGGTGCTATTTACTTGAAATAATTACTTTGCCATTTTCACATTGATTAATGCACATTGTTCTTTGCACCTTTATATTCTTAAGTTCTACTTCAATCTCCAAAACTATATGCCTTGTTTCGTTCTTTGCTTTCCAAGTAAATATTATTTTAATTACATTTACTGCCATACTGTATAACTTCTGTGAAGTCAATTAGGTATTTCATTACTTGATTTCTATTTTGATCATTCTTGCCTTTTAACTAAATTGTATATATCTACCTATATGACTATTGTTCTTCATCACTATGTTCTAATAGATTTATTTTATATTCCATGTATTCATTAAAATATATTCAACATGCTTGTATTTGCGTTTAAAAGTAAATTTATTTTCTGATTATTTGCTGTCTTTTAACAAAAGTTTTCTGAGTTTTCTGAGTACAAACCTAACAATGGTTGCCTTCATTTCGATCATAAATGTTACAATATATACTATAATTTTTAAATTTACAATTCCAATTTTTTTACTTATTTCCTTAGTGTAAGCGTTGATCTATGATTATATCCATGTCTAGAGAATTATTGACTTAAGTAGGTGATTTCTTGAACAGAAAAGTTGTTAATTCAGGTTAACGTCATGTATGAATTCTTTCAAAGATACAACCTTTAAACTGTTAATAATTTCAAGCCATATCTAGAATACAAAATTCGTGCAACTACAATTGACACATTCATTAGATTTAAGAAGGTTGTTCTGCTATCTTTTTTTTGTTAATTATTTAATATTCCATTCCAGGATATTACCAAAATTAAAAGAATTGGATTAGCTTACATTAGATGAAACCCAAGTTATAAAAAGTTTTTGTTTTGTTTAATGCTCAAATGAACTAATAAATTAAATCATAGATAATTTGATAAATGAAATGCGAGTATCTTCCTTTAGAGAAAATATTTTATTTTAATAATTTGCTATTTTATATATTTGCAACAAAATGTAAACTACACAATTACTGTATTTTCAATATCAATAGTACTATCTTCAAGATTATTATTAAATTAGACTACCATTTTGATTTATTCCCAAAATGTTTTAAATGTACTGAACTAAACCATCCATTTGAAGCCTTTATTTGTATTCATTTATTCAAATTACTCACACACTGATATGGTCTGTTGTCAGCCCTAACTTTGAATTAAAATTTATCAACTCCAAAATTTTGTAAAGAATGTTATTACAGCAGTACAATGTTGACGGAAATTTTTGTAATCTTGTTCTTTATAACATTTCTTTCGCCTGAGGGTTAAAAATCTGTTCTTTGAACGTTTATTTTAAAATTCTCAGAGTGTATCATACTAATTAAAATGTATTGATATTACCCAAAAATACATAGTGTTAATAGGAAATATTATCATTATACTGCAATTGAGCTTCTATTAATTAAATTTAAACGAAAATGAAATTTACATTTAACTTCAAATATAGCAACACCATTATATAATTTTGCGTAAATTATTTAGCGACTAATCAGGCCTGCTTCTGTGAGAACGCTGATGGTTCCCTTTTTTCTTGTGTCCATGTAAATTTTGTATAACAGCCGATGTGTTATTTCCTAATCTCTATTTGGTTTTCTATAATAATGTACTTGAAACAAAATAACTCAACTCATGTGGATTCACTACTTATACTACCAAACCAATGTCTTCTAGTATTGTCTCACCTTATTAATTTTTGTACATCAACATGGATGTCGATCTTACTTGTATCAATCTTGTGTACTGATAATACGTAATGCTTGTTCTTGCTACTGGCTTGCTTCTAACACCTCGCCATTGTTGGCGTCTTTCTACATGATTGACTTTGTAATTACTTGATTTTGTTTATGAACAGCCTGTTTGTTTATGTTCACATTGTGGTGGTCCGTTTGTTGAAGTATTGATAGCCTGTGTGTTGACATTCGCCATATTAACATGTGTAATTCTAGTGGTTTTGTTCACTATTTTTGTTACTGCTTGATTACTACTTCTATTGTGCTTGGCTCTTTGATGCCATCCACCATATTGCCAACATGTGTATTTATTGAGGTTTTGTTTACTAATTTTGATACTGCTTGATTACTATGTTCATCACTACTTTGATATAAACCTTATTGGCTGTATATTAGCTGAAATTTTGTTAATAGATCTTCATCTTGATGGCTCGTTTGTTGACAACCACCTTGATAGCGGTTTATCTACTAATCTTCATAATCTTGATAGTTGGTTTGTTGACCTTTACCTTATTACCACCTGGTTGTTAACATACCTTTTGGTGTAGCTTATTTGTCAATATCGCAACCTGTTTGTGGCCAGTTGTCTAGTTGGTGACGGCTACTGGTTTAATGATGGCAGTCTGATTGCAGACGCCTATTAGGTTGGCATGGCTGTTGCTGCTGTTCTCGATTTTAATGGTCTAATTGCAGACAACTATCTTGTCGGCCTGGAAGCTAATACTAGCTCTAATAATGCCGTGATTTCAAATGTCTATCTGATTGCCGTGCGTGCTGTTGGCCCCATGTTGGTAGCCTGTCTGCAGACATTCATCTGGTTGTAATGAATGATGCTGCCTCCATGTCGCTGGCCTGACTGCAGATATTCAACTGGTTCGCTTGGCTGTACGTGTGCGCTGGAGTGTCTGCTTGGCGGTTCTGCAGATGTTTCTCTTGTCAACATAGATGTTAACACTTACTGTAATCATGGTCTGATAGAGACTATCTGTATTGGTTACGGATGCCTCTGTGATGGTGGTCTGACCGTAGACCTCAATCGGATTGCTCTAACTGCTGCTGTCGGCCATGGTGAAGGCCTAATGGCGGACAAACTTCTTGTTCGTCTGACTGCATGCATCCCTTGTGATGGAGGACTGGCTGCCGAAATTCATGTGAATGTCGTGAATGCTATTGTCGTCCGTAGTGGAGACCTGGCTGTAGACGTTCAACGTCTCTTGTGGTGACCACCGGTTGTTTGGCCCCCTTTTGATGACTGCCGAGTTGTAGACGTTTATAGAAACGTCGCTCGTGATGAAAACAGGTTGGTTGACCCCCTCTTGCAGGTAGTCTTGTTGTAGACGTTCATGGAACGTCACTAATGATGGTGGCCGATTGGCTGGCCCCTGGTTGGTTGGTACCCTTCATATTGGCGGCTCATTTGTTGTCGCTTGCATTGGTGACTTTAGTTGTTCATCTCGTTGGCGTACCTCACATAGGTATGTACCTGCTGCAAGGTTTCTCGCTCTGTCACCGTGCCTGGTTATTCTGTCGTGGTCGCTTGGATGGGCAGCCCGTCTGCGATGGCCCCACAAGGTTGTCGGCTCGTACGTGTGGCTCCCTTGGTTGGCTGCACGTCTGCTGCGTTCCCCCTCTTAAGTGGAATGCCCGTTGTGGCCCCCAGGTTGACGGGACGCTTATTGTGGACCTTCCTGGTTGATGGAACGCTAGTTGTGGCCCCCTCAGGTTGATGGTCAGGTCATTGTGGACCTTCCAGATTGGTGGGCAGCTCGTTGTAGATCTTCTAGGTTAAAGGAACGCTCGTTGTCGCCCCCAGGTTGGTGGATAGCTCGTTGTGGGCCTTCTCGGTAGGAGAAACGCTCGTTGTGGACCCCCTCAGGTTGGTGGGCAGCTCGTTGTGGACCTTCTAGGTTGAAGGGACGCTTGCAGCGGTCCCCAGAAGTTGGCGGAACGTTGGTATGGAACCATTAGATTGACGGCACGGTCGTTACAGACCTCTCAGGTAGACGGCAGGCGTCTTGCGCACCCCCAGATCGGTGGAACCCATGTCGTGGATCTCTCGGGTTGTCGGCATGCTGTTGCGCGCTGGTCAAATGGGCGGCATGCTTGTTATGCACCTTTAGATTAGCGGCACGCTAATTACGGCCCCTAGGTTGGCGAGACTTATGTTGGGGATTTCTCGGGTCGACGTCACACCTGCTGTCCTGCCGTCAAGTAGGCGGCAAGTATGTTGCGGGTCTTTTGAAGAGGCTGCACGCTGATTGCAGATCTCCAGGTAGGCGGCGCGCTGGTCTGGTAAGCGTCATGTATGTCGTGGACCCTTGGATTGGTGGAATACATATAGCGAACTCCCCAAATTGGTTAGACTCTTGTATGGATTCCCCAAGTGGGCGGCAGACTTGTTGTGGTCCTCCAGGTTGGCGGGATGGGACCCTTCAAATAGGCGGTTCGCGTATTGCGGCCACTAAGTTGGCGAGGCTCATGTCGTGGAACACCCAGGTTGGCGGATCGTTTGTCATGGCTCCCCAGATTAACGTCGATCTTGTTTACATAACTGATACTGAATCTGCGAACTCGTGGTGAACAGCCAGTGACACTCTCTAGACGTACCTCATACTGTCCCTCATGCTGCTAGCCTACTTGGCGCCGATCCTGTTGACGTACCCTTTGCAGTCTCTCATCATGCAGGATTGCTAGCCGGCGTCAATCTTGTTGGTGTACCTCACCATGTCTGTGGCCTGCTAGTTGCGAGTTGTTGTATCACAGGTTATAACTCTCTATGTAGGCAGCTAATTTGTTGCTCCATATCATGCCGACTTGCTGGTGTACCTCATGGTCATGTCTATCGATTTGCATAAGAACCCTTGTGGAAAAACAGATGATTAAGAAAAAATATAATTTTCAAATTTATCTACTCCCTGTAACAAATGGAAAGTACGTCTGTTGCACATGAAAAGGTTGTCGCTTGTAAAAAAAAATAAATTAAAAAAAATTAAGTTACCAGACCCGGTCCTGTGCCATTGTCTTCAGGGGTAGACAATCAATTTGCGTCGCCTATTACATGGAACCAATTCGCCACGCCGAATTTTTATTCAACATTTGTTTTTCAAAATTTAAGGAAATTTCCCTTTTCATGTTGCAGTATAATTAAAATGTTTTAAATTCATACCTACAACCTTTGTTTACGTTTCATCCATTTCGGCTCCATTTTGTGGCTTGGGTATGCGCCGATGTTTGTTTACATTATGTTATTTTCGTGTTTATGGCTAATTACTAATTAATAATCAAACTGCCCTTGTGGCGATTGATCTAAAACAATAGAGTGTTAATAATATTCCTTTGTATTACCTTGTTCGTCTCATGGATTCTAGTTTGCGTCGGTTACGCACTAAACACTACTTGTAAACAATATGTAAACATTCACTATAATTCACCGTGAAAGCATTGTTCTTTATCCCACTTCTGATTTGTTAGAACCGATTTTGTAGAATCGTTTTGGTGAAGGTGTTTGGGCGATTAAAACACTGGATTCAACTGAGTCGCTCTCTATTTATTTCTACAAACAACTGGGTCAAAGCCCAACGCAGAATGCATCAAGATGGCGGGATATTCCTCCTGCCCGGATGGCTTTAACATGAGCATGCGCCGTAGCGTTCATTATAATTTTAATATCGACTTATGCAACCATATATACATGAGGACGTTGCATGTAGGCGCATCCACCCGATTATTTATATATCCAACAAATTTTTATTGGAAAAATAAATTTCCAATATGATTATAGTTACATATATAAGACTGGTAGTCAGAAATGCTTCTAGTTGACGGATTCGCTGCTTTAGATCAGATCATTTACGTTCCATGTGATAATTCTTAAGAACGAATTAGACATGTTTGTCTTTGTCTGCTTAATTTTGGAAATTTCTGACTGAATTTGGGTCGCATTATAGTAATTATGTAATTCACTGAGCATATTTATTGTCTCGTTTTTTATATTATTAGTCTCATTGCAGTTTCTTGAGGTTTTGAATTTTCAGAGGCAGATGGTTTTGCAGAATCTTGAGTTTTGTCGACTTCCAGCTTTAAACATTACCCTGCTGTTATTTTACCTGGTTGAAGTTCGCCCATTTTTATGGTATACTGCTTATTCCGTAAATTCGTGATATAGAACTAATCCACGTACTTTTTTTTAACTCTTTGTAATTCCACAATCTGCCCTATAGGCAATAAGTATTTCTTATGTCTATATTATATTTACATGGCATGGAGAAAATCATTTCATTAAGCGATCTTCTGTATAAAATATTATCTTAATTAATTAGTTGAATTACACTCGTTATAGGTTCTAGAGGAATATCGCGTTGTATCACTTTATTTGAAATATAGTACGGAGCATTAACAATGGCACACAACACTTTATTTTGGAACCGTTGAACGATGGATATATTAGATTTGCTAGCGGTACCCCATAGTTGGATTCCATATGACCAAATAGGCTTGAGTATAGACTCATACAGCAACACCTTGTTATCTAATGTTAACTTGGATTTGCGCCCGATGAGCCAATACATTTGGTATAATTTCAGACGAAGTTGTTTTCGTTTATAAAGTATGTGCTTCTTCCAGGTTAGGCGTCGATCTAAGTACAAACCAAGATATTTAACTTGCTCTGCTTTGGGGAGTTGACGATGATTGATATTCATTGGTGGACATGTTCTTCTACGCAGGGTAAACGTTACATGGGTGGATTTTATTTCATTGACTTTAATGCGCCATGTCTTCAACCATAATTGTATTTGATCCAGGTGGGTTTGTAGGTATATTGATGCTGTGACCGGATCTTCATGGGATGCCAATATTGCTGTGTCGTCTGCGTATGTTGCCACAGTAGTTATTTTTGTGGTGGGAAGATTGGCCGTATACAGAAGATACAGTACTGGACCCAGTACCTTGCAGAACTCCTGAATATATGGGATTTAATTCGGTATGTTCATCGCCTTGATTTACAATAAAATGTCTATCAGTGAGATACGATTTTAGTAACTGATAGTCCGGATGAGGGAGAAGTTTCTTTAGTTTAACCTGCAAGCCCGTATGCCATACTTTGTCAAAAGCCTCAGATATATCTAGAAAAGCAGCAATATCTTTTGACATTTAGGTCAGTGTTTATTTTATTTACAAGTCTGTGCACTTGTTCTATAGTCCCATTCTTATTGCGAAACCCAAACTGATGTTCTAGAATAATTTTTCTTTTTTCTATCATATAGTTTAGCTTCTTGATGTACAGTTTCTCGAAAGCTTTCGAGATTACCGGTAATAAACTTATAGGCCGGTAGGAGGTCACATCTTCTGGTATTTTTCCTGGTTTAAGAATCATTAGTATTTTAGCTACTTTCCAGATGCTAGGGAAGTAATTAATTCGTAATATAG
The DNA here is from genome assembly GCF_030347505.1 of Rhynchophorus ferrugineus. NCBI lineage: Eukaryota > Metazoa > Arthropoda > Insecta > Coleoptera > Curculionidae > Rhynchophorus > Rhynchophorus ferrugineus. The sequence goes on along the minus strand of NW_027472581.1, from coordinate 50,535,114 downwards.
CATTAAATATAAATGTTATGGTTTATCTTTATGTAGCTGAGACTGGAAAGGTTTAAAAACATTTTTTAAGTGTTTTGAGAAAATGTCGGCCTTCTCTTTATTGCTTCTAGCCTAATTATTTTCGCTTGTTTTAATAGGTGGGTTATGCTGCTGGGGTCTCTTAAGCTTTCTTGTTGCTTTCCGCAACGAATAGTCTGTAGCCTCAGTTGGTGTCAAATTTTCTAGGTATTCTTGAATGCCTTGGTTTTGTTCATTTTGAATTAGTTCTTTCAGCTCTTTTATTGTCCTATTAATTTTTCTCTTATCTTCTTCAGTCCTTTGCTGTTGCCAATTCCGTCGTAACTTTCTTTTTTCTGCTTCTTTTCTATCTTTTTATGTATTGTACATGATATATGTGTATTTTTTCTTAGAAATGTTTTATTGTTAGGAGTCGCGGAATATGCTGCCTCCTGTATATTTTTTGTAATGTTTATTGCTGCCATTTCTATGTCAATTTCAGTTTATAACGGTAAGTTTAGAGAGATGTTTCGGTCTAAGTTTTCTCTAAATGAGGACCAGTTAGTTCTATTATTGCACAGAGAAGGAGGTTTATCTTTGATGGCAATTTTTGAAAAAAGTGTTACTATTTTTGGTGAATGATCAGAGGACAGGTCAAAACATGATTCTGCATGACACTTTTTTGTATCAATATTTTTTGTAATACAGAAATCTATAGTATCTGGCTTTTTATTTCTGTTTGAAGGCCAATATGTTGGTTCACCAGTAGATATATGTTGTAAATTACCTGTCTTTATTGCTTTTAGCAGTTCTCTACCTTTTGAGGTTATTATTCTTGAACCCCACATTAAATGTTTTGCATTATAATCTCCTCCGGCTATAAATCTATTACCTAGCGTACTGAAGAATTCTTGAAAGTGTTCTGCCTTGTTGTTATGTTTGGGTGGGCAATAAATTGCAGACATTGTTAATGATCCATGGACTTCCTCTATGGTTATACTGGTTGCTTGCAGGTAGTCCTTGCGGAATTTTTATTTTTCGAAATGATTTATATCATCTCGAATGATTATGGCTGTACCCCCATGTGCTTTATCATCAGGATGATTTGTATGATAAAGTTTATATTTGGGAATTTTCAAATAATGTTTGTCAGTAAAATGTGTTTCGGAAACCATCATAATATCAACATTTTGTTCATTTACGAACATTTTTAGTTCCCTGGCGTGTTGTTGGAGCCCATTGGCATTCCAGACGGCGATTTTGTAGCTAATGGTTTCAGGCATTAGGCAAGTTTGCTGACGACGGTTGTGAGTAGACGAAGCATCGTACTCATTTGATCCATTATTTTGGCCATCATGGTTTCTAATCTAGAGATGTTGCTGCTAGTTTCCGTAGGTTGTGATGTGGTTTCTCGCTTTTGTTTTGAACCATTTTCAACCATTTGCGCATAAGTTATGTCTGATTGACTTGGTCTGGTAAGTATGGATTGCTTTTGTTGCGGTTGATGCCTTTTTTCTCTTAAGGCAGGGTATAGTTTCTGCTGCAGTTGTTTGTGAACTGCGCAGCCCTTGCAGTTTGCTGGATGATTTTCGTTACAGTTAGCATATTTCACTTTTTTATCACGAACTTTACGAGTGTAATCTCCTGTTTTGTGTTCTCCTGTACTTTTTACGCATCTAAATGATTTGCGACAGTAAGTTTTTGTGTGCCCGTGCGCTTGACACTGCATTGTGGTATAATTCTTTTTGTGTGTGGTGGTTCCCATTTAATAATGTTTTTTTCTAATTTGGCGATTTCATACACCGCCTTATTATTTCCATTAGGTTTAGTATCAATATAGAACATAGGCAGAGGTTTTTTTGTTGTGCGATGTCGTATATTGTGGACATTTACGACCTCGTGGCCTTGTTCAGCTAGGGCTACCTTGATGGTGTTAAAGTCCGTCCCGTGATGTAGTCCTTTTAACACGAATTTAAATGTTCTCTCGGATTTAGACCTGAATGTATGGTACTGGGTGTTTCTTTTGTCTAGTTCTTTTACTAGAACTTTAAAGTGCTCCGCTTCGAACAATTGAATTTTTATTGTTTCATAGCTCACTGTTTTAATTGTGTAGTTCGTAGTGATGGTTTTCAATAGGTCATGGATGTGTTTTAATACTCCTACCTTATAGACTGTTATTGGTGGTGGTTTGGGAACAACTTTTTCAAGGCTTGGTTGTATATTCTCTTCAATTTCTTCCGATAGGTTGCTAAAGCTGTTTTTTGTCTCTATTGTTTCTGTAACCAATAGTCATTGATCCTTGTTTGTTTTCTCGCAATTTCTTCTTCTGGGCTTCTCAGTCGCTTTTTATTAGTGACTGTAGTCCATTCTGATGCTGGAGTTTGCGTTATTGCTGATTGTTCTAATCTTATATCAAAGTGTGCAGGTGATTTGGTTGAATCGCTGTGGTTTGCCATTTTTAGATTTTTAATATTTTATTTTATTTATTTCCGGAGGATAGAAAAATAAAATACATACTTTATTTATTTCACGCACTTCATTTTTCACTTACGTTATTTTTTGCACTAGTTTTTGACCAAAAGTACTATAAATGAATTTCAAAAGGACTGTTGTAACGTAAGGGGAAATAATTTTAAAACACTAATAAAAATGAAATGCTGTCTTTTTGTCTGGTCACGTAAATACGTATTCACTATACTTTAGGTCCACTGTGAGACGGATAGCCGCATCTGTTATGCGTTAAATTATTATGCAAGTTATGCAATTAAATAACCGTAATAAAATACTGGGTTTTTTTTAAAGAAAGGTATCTTTCTACAGCTTGGAGCGTATTGAAAATGCGTCTTCACCCCACGAAGTTTGGAACTATCCACGTAAATAAAGTCTATGTATGTATGTGGAAACGACGATGTAGGTATTACAGCAGAAAGTAATCAACAGCAATCAATTATGATGAAAGTTGGAATCCATTGAAAATTCGAATGAACTGAAATGTAGATTTTCACAGGTAGTAGTTAATAAGTTCTGTAAATCGGAATATAATGTTAATATTACTTGAGAATAAGATTATTTTTTGTTATTCAAATTAAATTATTAACAGCAAGATGTAACTTTCTTTGGCTCTGTTTATTAACAAACTTCGAAGGAGGAGATATATATATATATATATATATATATATATATATATATATATATATATATATATATATATATTTAGGGTAAATGATTTGGGTGAATGGAGGTAAAACGAAATGAAACAGTCGTGTTTACATTATGTGACCGTTATTTATTGGCTATATAAAAAACTGTGAAAAATACAAATGATAAAACGGATGGCAGCGGAGTTACCTGTTGACGAGGCTTGGGCGGTCGATGGTGGAACGTCTAAACCAAACGAGGGTTGAGCACTGAATGACTCGCAATACCCTTCAATAACATCCCAGATAAACGTCTCGGGGTTGCCGCCTGCTATAGCATATAAAACCTCGTAGAAATATTGTAAAACGACGTACGCTTCTATAGCGTAATGGTTAAAGCGTTTAGCCCCCAAATGAGAGTCGTAGGTTCGATTCCCGGCAAGGACAATAACTTTTTGTTGTTGTTTAATTAGAACATTTGTAATTCACCTAGGCTAGGTAGCGGATCCCTAGACCTGAAGCGCTTTTTATTTTCGATCATTGTTTTTTTATTCCTATTTTTCCTCATAGGGGCTGCACCTTTAGTATTGTAACCATTGTAATATTAAATAAAATAACTGCGTAATTTATTAAGCAAATACCTAACACTAAAAAGGGAAAAATAAAATATTTTTAACAAAAAAATTGAACACACTTCAAAAATAAATAAGGAACTCACTAAAAAATAAAAAATAATCCAACTTAGATTTTTAATGCAAAAATAAACATTTTAAAATAAAGTATGTACATAATGATCGTTGTAATAACTAAATAATAATTATAACAAAAACCTTATTTAAGCTGCTATCTGCTACATGTATTTTATATTCTACTATATAGACACAATTTATATACCTACCTAAATTTATTTATCTATTTATAATATATTTTTAACTATTACCAACTGATGACTTTAAAGACGATGCCGAGCCCAATACAAAAATAATTATATAATATTGTGGCATATACAAATAATTACATTACCAACAAAACAAATCTAAATTAATATAACAGTTTGGGTTCGGCACTGACTTCAAAGTAGTCTTCAAAGCGTTTTGTCTTCCAGTTTGACCTGCCATCGAGATATGTTCCGAAGTATTTCGCTGATTCTGCTTGAGGATTTGGGCACCCGTCAAGTGTTATAATTATAAGGTTTTTATTATTTCGCTGCAACGCAAAATTAACATGGACATATTTGGAGCTGTTAAGCTGTATTTTCCAGTTTCTTGTCCATTTGTAGGCCTTGGTGACCACTACTTGTACTTTTTCTATAGCCTTAGACAGAGATACATCTTTTGACATAATAACTGTGTCGCCGGCAAATGTTCCTAGTACTGTTTCTTTTGTTGTTGGGATATCAACAGTATAGATAACAGGGCAGATAAAGGAATAGCTCCAAGACACTACCCTGTGGAACTCCAGTAGAAATAGGTTGTTGGAGGAGGAAATAGGAGTAAGTGTTGAGAATGCGCCTTCCTGCGAGACTTATATGCGAAAAGATATGATTCCACCGGTAGGCAGTAATTCCGTGGTGCAATTTTGTATATTAATCCAAAAAAAAAACCGGTCAAAAGCGTGTGAGACTTCCAGGAATAATGCAGGGCAGTATTTCTTTTTTTCGAATGCGTTTTTAACAACCGCTGTTACTCTGTGCATTTGATCAATTGTCGAGTGGTGATTTAGAAATCCAAAGTGGAAATCTGGTGTTTCTATAAACGATTTAATACATTAATTTATTAATTATTTAATGATTTAAAACATTTAATGATCGTTTATACTTTTGAGTCTTACGTTTAAACTGATTTGTTCCTGCATTATAAATCTAAACGTATCCCAGTTAGTAAGATTAGGATTCTTTGTTTTTTTTTCAGAATAGCCGCGCTTAATATTAACAATACTGGAATGTGATCAGACGATAGTTCGTACAAGCTCCCCATTTGTATTTTATTTGATGAGATGCCTTTCGAAATGTAAAAGTCCAGTAGGTTTCGCACTTTTTACTATCGGTAGACCTGTAAGTGGATTCACGCCCGGAATTATAGTTACAATTAGTAATATTTATTGCTGCGAGAAATTTGTTTCATTTTCCAGGTGTTATCCACAAAATCCACAAAATGATTTTGAATGACCGTAAATTGAAATTGAATGAAATAGCAGACACTCTAAAGATATTAACTGAAAGTGTACATCATATCATTCACGAATATTTGACTATGAGAAAACTCTGTGCAAAGTGGGTGCCACGCGAGCTCCCTTTTGACCAAAAACAACGAGTTGATGATTCGGAGCAGTGTTTGAAGATGATCAAGCGGTATAAACCCGAGCTTTTGCGTCAATATGTGACAATGGATGAAACACGGCTGCATCAATTCACTCCGAAGTACAGTCGACAGTTATCCGAGTGGGTTTATTGAATGGATTATCCGTCGGCTCTTTATTATGTTACATTTGAATCAGATGCTTCTTTATAGTTCTGTAATCTACTTCGTTTGTACCAGTAATTAAAATTACAAATATTGCCTACCTACCTTAATAGGGGGAGACAGAGGAATTGTATCTTCTTTCTTGTGTTTTTTTTATGTTCTGTGTGACGTTTCCTTGATGTTTTTTTTTACCAGCGTAGAAAGTATCATCTCGGATTTCTTCCTCTTTTTATTCTTCACTTTTGTCCACTTCTGTTCGGGTTGTTCACCTACCTCTCGTTCTAATTCGTCGGTGAAATACCCTTGTTTCAATATTCTTCGTGTCTTATATTTGGTGACGGTCCTTGCGTATGCAATCGCAGACCTGCAAGCTCATTACTTAATTCTAACAGCTTTTAGTTTAACTCCTGATTAGTTGCTTTTAACACATTGTTTTCATTCGTCAGTGCTGTTGAATCCATTTCGTTTGATATTTGTATATAATTTTACATGAGTTCTTGACTTCACTGTCCTAGTATTAAAAGGGCGAAACTTGGCACGTTCTTTGTTTCGCGGCACGTATTTGGTTCACTTTATGTTGGCCGTATCGCCGTAACGCGACCTGGGAACTTTTTGAGATCGTTCACTAAAAATTGACCGAAATAAAACACAGATGTATTTTTTGTTATATTTCTAGAGAGTTGTTTTCGAGAAGCGAAAAGCACGTCTTGACTCTACGAAGGTTGAGACCGAACTATATATGTATGATTTTTTTATTCTTTGTGGTTCCACAACCTGCCCTATAACCAATAAGTATTTCTTATGACTATATTATATATATATGGCATGTAGAAAATCACTTCATTAAGCAATCTCTTGTATAAAATATTATCATAATTAATTTGCCTTATTCTAAAGTCTATATATGTCCAGTAATCAGATCAGGTGGTGTTAAACGTTTTAGTCTACGCACTTCACTATCACGTCGCATATTTAGCTGCTTAGCGAGTACGTTGGAATGCACTGACACTCTTTCGAAATACTTCACATACACACATTGAATTACATTCGTTATAGGTTCTAGAGGAATATTGCATTGTATCACTTTATTTGAAATATAGCACGGAGCATCAACAATGGCACGCAACACTTTATTTTGGAACCATTGAATGATATTAAATAATTTAAATAATTAAATATTAGATTTGCTGGCGGTACCTCACAGTTGGATTCCATTTTACCAAATAGGCTTGAGTATAGACTCATACAGCACTACCTTGTTATCTAATCATAACTTGGATTTGCGCCCGATGAGCCAATACATCTGATATAATTTAAGTCGTTTTCGTTTAGAGAATATGTGCTTCTTCCAGGTTAGGCGTCGATCTAAGTGCATACCAAAATATTTAACATGCTTTGCTTGGGGGAGTTGACGATGATTGATATTCACTGGTGGACATGATCTTCTACGCAGTGTAAACGTTACATGAGTGGATTTTGTTTCATTGGCTTTAATGCGCCATGTCTTCAACCATAATTGTATTTGCTCCAGGTGGGTTTGTAGGTTTATTGATGCTGTGACTGGATCTTCATAAGATGCTATATTGCTGTGTCGTCTGCGAATGTTGCCACAGTAGTTATTTTTGTGGTAGGCAGATCGGTTGTATACACAAGATACAGTACTGGACCCTGTACACTACCTTGCGGAACTCGTGAATATATGGGATGTAATTCGGTATTTTTATCGCCTTGATTTACAATAAAATGTCTATCACTGAGATACGATTTTAGTAACTGATAGTCCGGATGAGAGAGAAGTTTCTTTAATTTAACCTGCAAGCCCGTATGCCATACTTTGTCAAAAGTCTGAGATATATCTAGGAAAGCAGCCGAACAATATATTTTGGCATTTATGTCAGTGTTTATTTTGTTTACAAGTCTATGCACTTGTTCTATTGTTCCATGCTTATTGCGAAACTCAAACTGGTGTTCTGGAATATATTTTGTTATTATATAGTTTAGCTTCTTTATGAATAGTTTCTCAAAAACTCCCGAGATTATCGGTAATAAACTTATAGTAGGAGGAGGAAGGAGGTCACATCTTCTGGTATTTTTCCTGGTTTGAGAATCATTAATATTTTAGCTACTTTCCAGGTGCTAGAGAAGTAATTAATTCGTAGCATAGCATTAAATATAAATATTAATAGTTTTAAAATTTGACCGGCAATTAAGTCATAACCAGGAGCTTTTTTAATATTTATCTCTCTCATTATTGTTTGTTTAACTTTTTTGACCGTTAATTTCTCGTGCGGTAAGTCCATTTGAAATGGCGAATCTAGAAAGCTAGTAATTTTATTTTCGTCATCTTTATGTAGCTAAGACTGGAAAGGTTTCAGGCATTAGGCAAGTTTGCTGACGACGGTTGTGAGTAGACCAAGCATCGTACTCATTTGATCCATTTGTTTGGCCATCATGTTTTCTAATCTAGAGATCTTGCTGCTAGTTTCAGTAGGTTGTGATGTGGTTTCTCGATTTTGTGTTGAACCATTTTCAACAATTTGGGCATATGTTATATCTGCTTGATTTGGTCTGATGAGTAGACTGATAGGTGTGGATTCTTTTCGTTGCTGTTGATGCCTTTTTTCTCTTAATGCAGGATATAGTTTCTGTTGTAGTTGTTTGTGAACTGCGCAACCCTTGTAGTTTGCTGGACGATTTCAGTTACAGTTAGCACATTTGACCTTATCATCGCGAACTTTTTGAGTGCATTCTACCGTTTTATGCATCATTTATGCACATTTTACGCATCTAAATGATTTGCGACAGAAAGCTTTTGTGTGCCTGTGCGTTTGACACCTGATCGCATTTAATAATATTATTTTCTAATATGGTGATTTCATATACCGCATTATTATTTTCATGTGGTTTTAAGTCGACATAGAACATAGGCAGAGGTTTCTTTGTCATACGATGTCGTATATTGTGAACATTTACGACCTCGTGGCCTTGTTCAACTAAGGCTACCTTGATGGTGTTAAAGTCCGTCCCGTGGTGTAATTCTTTTAACACAAATTTGAATGTTCTCTCGGATTTTGACCTGAATGTATGGTACTGGCTGTTTCTTTCGTCTAATACTAGAACTTTAAAGTGATCCGCTTCGAACAATTGTATTTTTATTGTTTCATAGCTCACTGTTTTAATTGTGTAGTTTGTAGTGATGGTTTTCAATTCGTCATGGATGCTCGTTTTATTATTCTTACCTTATAAACTGTTATTGGTGGTTTCTATCGGTTGGCTCTATTGGTTTCTGTTATCAATAGTCACTGATCCTTATTTGTTTTCTCGCGATTTCTTATTCTGGGCTTCTCAATCGTTTTTTGTTAATGACTGTAGTCCATTCTGTTTGCGGGGTTTGCGTTATTGTTGATTGTTCTAATGTTGTACCATAGTGTGCAGGTGATTGGGTTGAATCGCTATGGTTTGTCATTTTTAGATTGTTAATATTATGTTTTATTTACTTCCTAAGGATAAAAAAATAAAATAAAAAATACATTGTTTATTTCACGAACTTCATTTTTCACTCAGGTATTATTTTTTGCACTAGTTTTTGATCAAAAATACTATAAATGAATTTTAAAAAGACTGCGGTAAAATAATTTTAAAACACTAATAAAAATAAGATGCAGTTTTTTTGTCTAGTCACGTAAACACGTATTCAAAACACTTTAAGTCCACTGATGGCCGCATCTGTTATGCGTTTTTAACAGTCAATTAAATAACCGTAATAAAATATTGTTTTTTTAGAAGGGTATCTTTCTAGAGCTTCGAACGTATTGAAAATACGTCTTCACCCTACGAAGGTTGGAACCGAACCAGTGTATGAAATGCGACGAAATTCATTTTTATTGAGTAATTATAATAATTAGTATTTGATTTATAAAAAAATATTTTCATACAATTAATTGTATGTTTCAATCTGAATGAGAGTTTTCTTGAAATTTTTGTAAACTAATTCCATAAAATAGGTAAATTTAGAATGCGATCTCCCATATATAAAGTTGTAGCTTTTATTCGCCCGAGCAACCTGTTGGTGCGCAAAGCGGGTTTATTTAATACAGTGTGAAATTCAAAAATACGATTAAAAATATTATTTACATTACAGGGGGAGATTAAACGTTTTTTTATAAAATATTTTATTTAAATACTAGTTAACATTTGTACAAAAATATTTCATATGTTGTAAGACCTAGATTTATCTCTTTCGAAAGTATCTGCGGAGAAATCTGTATTATAATTTTCACTTTTCAAATCCTTCAGTTTATTTTCCTTGAAAAAAATATGATATTTGTACTTATTTTTAATTCTTTTTGAAGATTCTAATGTGGGCTGAGCAAGTACTGATTCCAATATTTAACTTGTAAGCATATTCTTCATTTCGATAGGTTAAGGAATGTGAATTTACATATATTTAGTATTTCAATTCAATTATCGATGTAAATTTTAATAAAATACTATTAAAATTACAATTAGGAACTGCATCTTGGTTAACAATAATATTCTATATTTGGGTCCATAATCATCTGGTTGCTCTTAAATCCAAAGGTAAACCTTCCTGTCTGAAAACTTCACATAGGAAATCATAAGAGGTTTTCCGAAGTTTATAATTGTTTACTTAAAAAACTGTTTCTACACCAGAACAGAATCCTTTGGAAAGTAATTAATTTTATTTGAGCCTTGACTTCCTAGTAAATAACACTCGTATTATGAATTTACATTTACAAAAATAGCGACATAACAACAACTTACTTTATAATTATCCACAAAAATATAATAAAATAAAAATAACCTGTCACATAGGTATCACAAAATTTCAAATTGAATGAAAGAAAGGGAATATGTAATCTTTTTATTTACGGATATCTTGTGATACGCATGTGACTATTTAAGTTCTCATTCTATATTTCTATGTTTTGTGTATAATTCGCTGTTACGTTACGTCAATGTCATTATTTGGCATAGCTTCAAGCTTTACACGGTTAATTTTATTGATTGTTATCATAGAGTATATATAGAGGTTTTACCTACCTAAATACCTAAATAAATATAAATTACCTAAATAGGCTAAATCGAGGAAATGTTTTGCGTGGTCCAACCAATGCTGGCTCTGAGACCACTTTTTTATTGGTTCATTTGAATTTCCTTATAAAAGCATTTGATTGGCCATCTATAACTCGATTGTTTGTTTCTATGGTTTGGTTAAGACGCCAATTTTGTGTGTCTGACATTGAGTATGATCAGCATTTTTGTGCCTTAATTATAATCACTATTATTTGATTATAATGTATATTCATTCTGAAAAGTGTTGTGTATCCAGTATATATGCGGAAATAAAAAAACAGACGTTTTCCTAGGAAGAAACAACCCGATTTAGCTAGATTAAGGATGTGTATGTGATTTAGCGTTGCTTTTACCTGGTACGTATACAATTATTTATATAGACCATTTGTATTCATATACATTGTTATTTACAGGAATACAACAGAAGAAATCATGAACATATTATCCAGCCTTTAAAACCAAAATGTGTCCAAGTTGGGCTTTAGAAAAATTGTAAATGTGGTTATACTACATGAAAACTTTTAGCTACCCTTTAAAAAATTGCTTGTAAAGTGCCATCAATTAAAAACTTAATTATTTTTAAGGGGTTATTTACTTGAAATAAATCTATACTGGTTAAGATACTTATAATTAATATTTTGGCTTAATGCTCCTTTACCGAGATAACCTTTTCAACAAAGATGTTAAAAAAATACATCAATACAAAATAAAATAATACAATTTGTAGATCAACAAGATGAGCTTGATTTTATAGACAAGAGGTTATCATGCTTGTTTTTATATTGGTAATAGATCCTTAAATTGTCTCTTTAACTCCTCGATTTTACCGTATTAAGAGCATAGTAATTTTACTGTGTAGTAACTTAGTAACTTAGTAGATCCTTAAATTGTCTCTTTAACTCCTCGATTTTACCGTAATAAGAGCACAGTAATTTTACTGTGTAGTAACTTACTATGTAGTAATTTTGATATATATCATACATTTTAATTTTTTTTGCTGTTCTTTGAAGTATTACTTTTTGGTATGTTTTCTCCATTCTGACGTATATTATACAATTTAACGGTTTTAATGATCCGTTCCACAATTTTCACAAAAACATTGTAAAAATAATTATAACAATACATTTTTGTAGTGAACAAGTAACTAAAATATAAACAGACACAGAGGTATTGCTCTGCTTTCAGAATGAGGGAACAAAAAGATAGAAAATTTAATACATCTTATTTAAATTGATAGCACTACAGATATATGAAAAAGGGAAAAAGTGTGTCTTATGTATTCAATTAGATTGCAGCTTTTCTTATATTCACATTTAATTATATATATATATATATATATATATATATATATATATATATATATATATATATATATATATATATATATATATATATATATATAATCATTATTTTTCATATATTAATCATATATGTTCATTATATACTTATATTTTAACTTTTAACTATATGATATTTTATAATATTTAAATTTCTACAGAATTTTATTTGAATAAATTATTTTGAAACATTTGGGTTTTATTTCAAATTTAGAATGTGACGTCAGGGGTTGGTCACGTAATGCGTATATATATATATATATATATATATATATATAATATCAATATATATAAAATATAAAATATCATCTTTACAGGTGCATGTAATTTTAATTTAAACTAACCAATGAAATTTAGCGAAATGACGTTCTCAGCGCCTTCCTGCTAAGTTAAGTTAACACTCTATATATTACTCTATGATTTAAGTTTTGTGTCTAATTCTCTGTTACGTTACGTTAATGTCATTATTTAGCATAGCTTAAAGCAGTACACGGTTAATTTTATTGAAAGTTATTTGACATGTTAATGTAACTGGTGTCGTATCTGTAAGTCATTTCCAACGAATTTAGTAATAAAAATGAAAATTCCTTATATTATCAGTAATAATGCATTCAACGTTTATTTACCTTCATCCCAGACTTTAGAACTGATTGGCGAAGGCACCAGAAAAATAGTGGCCGAAAATTTTAATTGGGATAACAGTCAGTGTCCTTCTCTAAAAGAATTTTGTATCCAATCGATTGCGGAAAATTTTAAAGAAAAACATCTTTTAAATGAAATTACTTGTTCGGATAAGGTTGCACTGTTGGATGTCTTAGCAGTAGACTTGCCTTTAGAATTAGTAATACCTTTAGTGAATGTAAGTATAGCATATACGAGGTACACGTATAAAATGGTGCTGCAAAACAATTATAAATGTTAATTGTATGACAGTTTTACAGATTTCTATTATATAAATATAGATAACAAAGTTAACCTTAGCAATATTGCCAGTTGTTTTCTATAACTTTTATCATCTCTTAGATATAAAATAAAGAGACCTAGAATGCAATATATATAAAGTGTATAAAGTTGTAACCGAGTTCTGCGCGTCTGAATCACGAGAGTCAAATATAATATAATATAATAATTATAGCGGGAAATGAAAAAACGGATTTAATAAAATATTTTATTGAATTACTAAATACTTGAATGAAATATTTTTAACATTTTGAAACATCAAAAGACAAAAAACCTTATCTAATTTTAACAATCTAATTAATCTCAAATGTGGATATGTTAAATTGTTTATTCTTTAAGATATTGAGATCAACATTAGTTATAAATATGCCATTTTTGCATTTAATATGAAAAAATATATAAAATGGCTCTTTGAACATTTAGTAATCTAATAAATTTTGTCATCCATCTAAATAAACAATACTTATATAGTTGTTATTTTTCTTATTGCAATTTTCTTTTGAGGATGCTCCAAATAAATAATTATATTTAAAAATACTGGTATTTGTTTACATAAAATATGATTGAGAATAATAATTAAATTGAGTGTCAATAAAAATAAAAAATCAAGATTCACTAACGAATTAAAATTAATTCCTGCCACCATTACATAACATTTAGATAACATAACATAATAACAATAGCATAGTAATAAAAATATAAGTAATAATTCTTGCTTGCAATATTTCCACCTATACACTTAGTACAATTATATATAAAAATATAAAAAAGCTAACATGTCTTACAAAATTTCAGATCACAGAGTGGTAGCAAATAAAAGAAATGTGTCAGTTGATGTTGCTTTCATATTTCCGTTTTTTTTTGAGACTAAGACTAAGAGAATATGGCTACAATTGGTCCATTTAACTTATCATTCTATGTTTCTATATTTTGTGCATGTTACATTGTCTGGAATAAATGACAATCGGGCGAGGTAATCAATTCTGATGATACATACTCACCAGTGTACGAGAGTACTTCTCATTCTAAGTTCAAAAATATTTTTTGAATTCAACGAGTAACATGAAGTTGGGTTTACAGTTTATTTTATGATGAAAATACAATTTTTACCAATCCATGATTAGCTCCTGTATATAAGTTATAACATACGAATGGGATTATAGCAATAAAACTTCTATTATAATTTTAAACTATTTTATTTTATAGAAATATGTATTCGAGTATAAACTATGTTACTATAATACTATTCGATCGTAAAGCAACCTGCCTATATCTAGACGTCTCTAATAGCGAGTAACAGGCGCAGAGTCATCTTGCATGACACGCAGCCACAAGACGTTGAAAGGGAATGCAAAGCATATACTTACATAGACTAGTTTGAATGGAAAGTTCTGCCACATTCAACATACTTACTACACATAGCTCCTTCTGATTACCGCTTGTTCAGATCGATACAGCATGGATTTTCTGGTACTCGGTTTCGAAATGCCGCAGAAATGCGAAAATGGATGATTAAATTGCTACCAAACCTACATCATTTCGACGCGGTATCGCCATGTCCCGAGAAAGATGGGAAAAAAGTTGTAGAAAATGATGGAAAATATTTTTATTAATATATGTTATATTTCCAATAAACAAGTGAAAAAATTATCAGCGCCAAGCCCCTAACAAATTTAAATTTGAGTCAGTGGGTTATCCTAAGATTTAAATCTGTTTTGCTTTCACCAATTTCAGTAAAACTGTACAGTAGTAGAATTAACAAAATAATCACATAGCTGTACTATAAGGGGCAGAGAGAGAGATGAACCCCACATAACTCTCAATTATATGATTTTGTTTATGTGTGCATGTTTAGTTTATACTAGCATCAGTTTCTTCATTTTATATTTAAACCTCGTACTGCAGATATTTTATAATGTATTTTTACTTAAGGAAGAACACTATTGGAAACGACGTTATTCAGAAACTTTTGGAACTATTCATCATCATTTACCAGAAGATTGGACTTGGAAGAAGGTTTTTTTGGAGAGATACGTCCAAAAATTGATAGAAGAAGCTGAGCCACAATACAACGACGAAGAAACCTTTAATGAAATTTTAGATTTGTGCTGTCCATACGTTAGTTGTGTGTACATTGATCAACTGCGCGTTTGGAAACCACCTTTGACAATGGAAAAAGAGGATATACCAGAGGAATATCCTATCGAGCACATTAATTTAATGCCAATCTGTAAAAAGTTATCCAATATCGAAGAATTACATATAAGCTATGGTACATTCAATTTACTTCTGCAACGTTTGTTATAGATTTGCTCTTATGCATAAGTATATAGTCTATCCAAAGTTACTGTGAACATACGTCATCTATATATTTAATGTGTTTCCTGTCGCAATTTGTAAATTCAGTTTAGTATCAGATAATATTTTCCTTCTCATTTTATTGTAGTTAAAAAGAGATACAATGCTGTCTGATACGTTCGAACACGTAAATGAACCAGCCTGTCAAAGTCATCCGGTTGTCAAACGTATGCAAAATTCTTCAAAACAATAGTCATAAGAGGTCATAAACTTGAAAACGTCTTAATGCTTTGTTTGTTTTGATACATTTCAAATCGCTGTTTATTATTACTCTGATTAAAAATGCAGATGCCAGGAAGAACAGATTGCTTCTATATTAAGTAATTTATTTCGTTTATTAAGTTATTTCGAACAGGAATTAGATAATTTGTCATAAAATTCATAAGGTAAGAGAGGTAGGAATTTTTACTGTTAAATATTAATTTTCTGCGATGTTTATTGAAAATAATTTAGCGTGTTGCAGCTGCACTGAATATTAGTATATTAGTATGTCATTGAAATATCTCAAAAATGAAGAACATAATCTTCATCGAAAAGAAACCCCATACGAAGCCGGTGATGAATTAAGATCAGCTTGATGTTAGCTTTATCAGAGATCAAATATATGAAATGTATAAAACGTGAGTAGTTTTTTCAATATAAACATAATTTAATATAATTATTTCAGAGGAAACTGTTAGTCTAAAAATATTAAAGAGGTCTAATGGAACTTCCAGACATTGCTTTTAAAAGAATACAATTTTTAAAAGCATGTATTTTTTTTATTTATCTCTTTAGAACTTCAACAATCTGCCCGCCGGCACTGAGTATTATTATATGATTTCGGTTATACAATATAACTATCCTGACATGTAGAAGATGGCTTCAGTAAGTGATCTGCTGTTTAACTTATAATAGAAATATCATTCTAGAAACTATTCTTACTTATTCTAAAGACTATTATATTTCACTCTATGTGTTTATCAATCAGTTCGTATGATAGTTTGCGTTTGAGCCTACGCACTTCACTGTCATTGCGTACATTTATCTGTTTGGTGAGTGCATTGGGATGCACTAACAGTCTTTCAGAGTACTTCGCACTAACACTTCGAATCACACTTGTTATGGGTTCTAAGGGGATATTGAATTGATGGTCTGGAATATTTTTTGTCCTATCTCTGAGTCTCTAAAGTATAGGTTTTCAAAAAGTTTAGAGATCACAGTTCACAGGCTTATTAATTATTAACTTATAGCTATAGTTTACACTAATATTACACACTAAATGTTCACACAAGGTCAGCTGTATACATAAGATATAACAATGGGCCGAGAACACTGCCTTGCAGAACACCCGAATATATGGGCTATAGGTCAGTGTATTCGTCACCCTGTTTGACAATAAAATGTCTGTCTGAGAGGTACGATTTCAGTAATTGAAAGTGCGTATGGGGAAAAAGCTTTTTCAATTTAACGTGCAGTCCAATATGCCACAACTTGTCCAATGTCTGAGAAATATCGAGAAATGCAGCGGAGCAATATTTTTTATCGTTTAAGTTTTTGTTAATTTGGTTGATTAATCTATGTATTTGTTCCGTGTTTATTATGGAAGCCAAATTGATGGTCTGGAATAATATTTCTTTCCTCTGCGATTAATTTTAATCTCTTAATGTCTAATTTTTCGAAAAGTTTTGAGATGACAGGTAACAGGCTTATAGGACGATAAGACAAAACGTCTTCTGATTTTTTCCCAGGTTTTAGAATCATAATTATTTGAACTACTTTCCAAGTGCTAGGAAAATGATTAAGTCTTAGCATGGCATTAAATATGAATGTTATTAATTTGATGCACTTTCCTCAGAGCTCTTTCAAGATTCTTCCAGTAATTAGGTCAAAACTGGGATCTTTTTTTATCATTGATTTCTTTAAGTATTGTTTGTTTTACTTCCTTAACAGTAAAATTCATTAAATGTGGCAGATCCATTTGAAACGAAGTGTTAAGAAAGTCAATTATATTATTTTCTTCTATTGCGGGTATTTCAGATGGGTACGGATTAAATACGGTTTTTAAATGTTTAGAGAAAACTTCCGCTTTATCTTTATCATTCCTAGTCCAGGTATTGTTGTCAATTTTAATGGGTGGATTATGTAGTTGAGGTTTTTTTATTTTTTTTTTACTTTCCACAAAGAATGTTCCGTTGCATCAGTTGGTGTTAAGTTTTCTAAATAGTTTTGAGTTCCTTGATTTTGTTCCTTATTTATTAGCTCTTTCAGCTCTTTTGTGGCCTTTTTGAATTTTCTCTTGTTTTCTTCTGTTTTGATTTGTTGCCAGGTTTTTTGCAGTTTTGCTCTTTTCAGCAATTTTTTGTTTAATTGTAGATGAAATATAAGTATAATTAAACTTTTGATATGTCGCTCTATTAGATGTTGCGTACCATGCAGCCTCTTGTATAGTTTTTGTTATATTTTTTCCTGCTATTTCTGTATCTCTTTTTGTTTTGAGAGGTAAATTTACTGATAACAAACTCTCTAATTTTTCTCTAAATAATGGCCAGTTGGTTTTAGTGTTATGCAAAGAAGGTGATTTTGTTTTGTTGAGAATATTTGAGTTCCCTGTTATAATAACTGGTGAGTGATCAGGTGATAGATCGAAGCATGATTCAGCTTTACACGTTTTAGTTAGCAATATTTTTGTAACACAAAAGTCTATGGTATCGGGAATTTTATTTCTATCTGACGGCCAATATGTTGGCTCACCAGTAGAAATATGCTATAAATTATGTGCCTTCATTGCTTTGATCAATTCTCTGCCTTTTGATGTTATTAATCTAGAACCCCACATAACATGTTGCATTATAGTCTCCTCCGGCAATGAGTCTATTACCCAGCGTGTTAAAGAAACCGTAGTATTGTTCTGCCTTGTTGTGTTTAAGTGGACAATATATAGCACTAATTGTTAATGGCCCATGCACTTCTTCAATAGTTCTTCAACTGGTGACTTGTAAAGATTCCTCGCTGAATTTCTCTCTTTCGCAGTGTTTTATGTTTTCACGGTTTTCATAATTATTGATGTTCCTCCATGTGCTTTATCATCTGGGTGTTTTGTGTGATTCAACTTGTACTTTGGAATCCGTAAATAACTTCTACCCGTGAAATGTGTTCCGAATACCATCATGATATCAATATTTTGTTCATATAAAAACATTTTAAGCTTTCTGGCATGTTGCTGGAGTCCATTAGCATTCCAGACGGCTTCCAGATTTTCCATGACGGATTCCATGATTCCAGATGTATTTGCTGTAGTAGCTATCAGTCATTAGGCTAGCTTGGTAACGACGACGGTGAGTACATTCATCATTGTTTTCATTTGTTCCATAAGTTTTCTCATAATTTCCTCTAATTTACTAATAGTACTTATAGGTTCAGTGGTGATTGGCGTTGTCTGCGTATTAGGTTGGTCTGACTGTTGGTTACTGCCTGTACGTATGAGATATGAGGATGTTGTATTGGTGCATTAGGCGAGTTAGATGGTATGGGCTGTTTTGGTGGCTGTAAGTTTCTTTTTCTCTTAGTGCTGGATGCAGTTTTTGTTGCAACGCTTTATAGACTAGGCATACTCTATAATTTGCAGGATGGTCACCGTCACAGTTGACGCATTTTACTTTGTCGTCACGTGTTTTGCGTGTGCATCTATACAACTTGGGACAGTATGTTTTGGTATGCCCATGTGCTTGGCATTGGGTGGGATTATTATTTTTGTGTTTGATGGCTCACATTTAATGACATTGTGGTTCAAATACTTAATCTCGTAAACATGTTTATATTTTCTTTTGGTTTCAAATCAATATAAAACTTTGGCAGTGGCCCCTTTGTTGCACACCGTTTTATGTTATGTATATTTACAACTTCGTGGCCTTGTTCAGCTAGGGCTGTTTTAATTGTGTTTATATCCATTGCGTGATGTAGTCCTTTTATGATGAATTTAAAAGTTTTTTCGGATTTTGATCGAAAAGTATGATATTGCGTGTTTCTATTGTCCAAATTTTTTATTAAAATTTTGAAATATTCAGGGTCAAACATTTGAATCTTTATTGTTTCAGATCCGCTTGTTTTTATTGAATAATGATTGGATATTGTCGTGAGCAGATGTTTAACAACACCTACCTTATACACCGTTATTGGGTGTGGTCTGGGAATTGCTTTTGGTTGGTTTTCTTTATTGTTCTGGTTTTCTTCTGTCTCTTCTGTTAGGGCACTGAAACTGTTGTATGTTGGAAGGTGTTTTTGAAGCCAATAGTCGCTGATTTTCGTCTGTATTTGGACTAATTGTTCTTCGGGACTTCGTAAGCGTTTTTTGTTTGTAACCGTGCTCCATTCGTGCATTTGAGGATTTCAGTTACTGGCAGTTGATTGTTATTTCAAATAACGGGTGATTCAATTAATCAATCGACAGAATGATGTTGTGGATTAGCCATTACGTCTTGAAATTAACAATACAGATCACTTAATAGTTATTAAATGTTTAATTAAAAAAAAAATACGCGCCTCACGTTTTGCTCGCTCGATTTACCGTTCTGAAAATAACAAAGAAAATTCCCAGAAGGTAGAGTCTTGCTTATACAAAATAAATTTTAAATTAACATTAAATAATTAAAACCCTACAATGGTTGAGACTAGGTTTACCCTTTTTATGACCGGCACTTTTATGACACTAACAGTAACACAGATTTTTTTACAACAGAGCTTTCTTAAAGGCACGTCTGCACTCCGCGGTGGTTTGAACACAACTGGAATAACAACTGATTATATTTTATTAATCATAACATTTATTAAAAATTCTTTGCACATATATTGTGCTTCATGCTGGAAAGAGGAAAGGTTAATAGCATCTTTAGTTTGGATGACCTAGATGAGACACATTGAAAAAGAAATTGAGAAATTATGGAATCGTGAACTAACGTTCGATTGATTGGAAATGATCAGATTAGTTATTCACTTGAATTAAACTTTCTGAATTTGAGATTTTGACTCAATTCTGACAATTTCGAAGACAGGGCGATGAGAGTAGAAAATTTAAAGGTGTGTATATAATTAATATACAATAATTGTAGGAAATCGTATTCTAAGAGTGGAAAGATTTGTGTCCGTTAGATATGTGTATAATTGTTCAGAATATAGACGAATATTTGCTTGAAATGCGCGAGGAGAGAAAAAATACCAACTGATTTGCAGATATGGCAAATGCGTTAGGGAGAATGCAGTAATTAATTTTAACAAGAATGGTGGTAGAACACACTCGACAAGGAAACAAGAACTAAACGTAAAAAGGTAAATATGCTCTCTAATGCTAGTAAAATATATTACTTGGATATACAATTATTATTTAGATAGATTAGACCTCCAGAGGAACACCACTAATATAAATTCTTGTGGCTGTATAATTAACAATAGTTTAAATTATGCGATAATATATGCATTAAATGTATTATAATGTTAAAATAAACTATATATTTTTTATAACATTTTTGTGTCATTATTTTATTTATATTAGTATGTTGTTATATTTCAAAGCCAAAATAAACTAAATATCAAAATTAAATGCGGCAATTCTGCGACGTTTTGAAGTCATAAATTTAGATGATGTATGTTCACACCAACTTTGGATAGACTAGTTTCGATTAGGACTGTTGCAAATATTTGCATCCGCATCCGCAATCAAGAAACCTTAACAGCATTTATAATAATTAATGTTAACAATAATAACAACTTGTGCGTGTGGATGTTCTGCGAAAAATTATAGATTGCGTCAACGGTGTAATGCACAGATTATTGGTGTTCTGGCTGATTCGATTATTTACTAATTACTAAACCTTAGTGTTCAATAACGTAATTATTTATAGTACATAATATTAGGTATGTACACTGATTATTCTTTCAGTTTAAAAAGGAATTTATAGAAAAAATTTGGTGCAATATGTTTAAATTAATTATCATTTTTCCATCATTAATTTTTTCCCATCTTTATGATAACATGGCAATCCATTTTCGCACGTTTTTCAGTATTTAGAAACTGTGTGGTAACCAAGACATGCTGCATCGAGCTGAACAAGTGCTAATCAGAAGTGTCGTTCTACAAGAGGAAGACTTGGCATCTTTTACTTGCTATTGTTGGTGTTTTTTATAACAATACGTAGTTCAATTTGTTTATGTTCTTTGAGTTTTAAAAGATATACTTTTGCTGTTGCTCCCAGTGTACTTATTTCTGATTAATTTTTTCAAGATCGAGCCTGGCTAGCTAACTTCTTTCAAATGCTGAAAATGTATGAAAATCGTTCGATGATTGGATCGCTACCAAACCAGAATCACTTTTTCGACACGATATCGTTATTTTTCCAGAAAGATGGGGAAAAGTTAATGGGAAGATGTGGAAATTACTTGTATCAATATATAGTGTATCATTTTTTCTCAATAGATGCGTTTTTATAGTTAAAATTCTATTAGAGCATATGCAACTATCTAATATTTCTATCAAATCTATATGCGGTTTTAACATTAACCTTTTAAAATTAATATATAAATGCTAAAGTAAAATAAGTAAATATAATATTTCTTTAACAAGAAATAGAAAAAAACTATAAAGATAGGAAATTAATTTTATATTTTAATTTTTTATATATTAATTTTATAATAAAATTTTATATATCAATTTTTTTATATAGGTATGAAAAATGTCGGAGAAGATTTTACGTGGAATATGTTCAAGGTATCTGTATCAGATTGTCAAAAACTGGGGAAAGCCTTACTTGAATTAAGAAACCTAAGGCATCTCAGTATTCACAGGTCTCCTATTGGTTTCAAGCATTGTCAAGCACTGGTACAAGGTAAGATCCATAGTTAAACAAAAAGGATCTCATATATAATAAATGTTCTTATTGAATATACAAAGATAGACGAAGAAACAATTCACACATGCTTATAATCATGAACCAAAATATTTATGGTAGTCAAACACATTTCAACGTGTAATATTAGGTGCTTGGATGTACTCTAATCATTTTTTTTACTTTAAAAACTCAATTGTTGAGCAAAATATTTTCAGTAATTGTTTAGATATTTTTCTCGACTTTCTGGAAACATATCGTTACCGTGTTGAAAGAATGATATTGTTTTAGTAGGAATCCAATCGTCCAACAGGAATCCAAGTTTCGTACTTTTTCAACATTTCGAATGCGTTCAGCATCGATCTGAGCAAGTAATAATCAGAAGTCACTATGTTGATGAGTACACTGAGTTTGGCAGATCTTCCCATTCGAGCAACAAAAGTTTCTCAGCTCTAGCAACATGTGGTCAAGGGTTGTCATGTGAAAATATGACTTTACGTCTGCTATTTACTATATTGTATCATACTGAGCATTTTTGCAATTATACATCGTTTAATTTGCTGAGTTAATGTAATAAGGTTCCTTGTCATCACTTTTAAATTGTTAAAACCAATATCGACAACAGAAATATGACGGAGCAACATCACTATAAATTTATAAAAGTGATGTGATTTTGCAGAAAATTTCTTCAAATATTACGATAAAGAAATGTCGATAATGTAATTTTGAGCCTTCCATAAAGCGTCTGTATACATTGAATAACTCAATAATAAATTAGTAATAAATCTGCTATTTTATATAGAACATGTGGAAACTAATGAATTTAAGGTTAGGTTAGGTTGCTTAACAGTTACATTGATACTTCACATGCTCACAAAATATATACAAGCACTTAATACTTCAGATATTTCTAATAACTAAGATTTGATAGTTAGCTTCAACACACCATTCGTGATATAATGATTATAATTGATTTCTGTCCCAATCAACGGTGTTTGGTTTCATATGAGGGAGGACACATTACACACCCCGTCGATTACACAAAGTCGATATTTGAATATTCCAATATGGTTTTTTCCATATTTCATTTTTTAATTTTTGTAATTGTGATTCTGAATCAAATTGTCACACAGTGTTTCATAAATAAATATGATTTGTCTGTAGCATAATCATTATACACAGTTTTTTATTGACGATACATATCAGAAGAATGCGTTTATGTAGCAATTCATTCTTCTGCTATTTAAAATACACTCTTGGAGTCATTTCTCCGTCAATTATGAACCGATTTTCAAAAAATTTTTTTTTGTTCGAAAAAGTGCACCTCCGAGGTGATCTCATTGGTACTAAGTCAGGATCTAATGGCGGAATCTGGGAAAATCGAGTGAAAACCTCAAATTTCAAAGGCATATACAGTTTCCACATATTTTTTATCTAAAATAATCAAATATTTGGGTATAATGTTATTGCTGAATTAATGTGAAGGAAGATTGGAAGTCGTTCAGTGCAAAACCATACCATATGAAAAGTCGTAGAAATAATGCAGGCAACTGCTTCTATGGTGTAGTGATTAGAGCGTTCTGATCACGTGCGGAGGTCGTGGGTTCAGTTCCCAGCAGGAGCAACTTTTTTTTGTTGTTGTCCTAGTTCAACTTCAACTGACTGCAACGTAATCAGTTGGTGGTAATTAAAATAATATTATAAATAAATAAATTGGTTTAGATAGGTATTAAGGTAAATTGTAGTAGAAAATGTAGTAGAAAATAGAATATGTATAGTAGAAAGGTTAAATAAGGTTGTTGTTTATTTTTATTTAGTTATTACAACTATTGTTATGTACATATTTTGTTTTAAAACGTTTTTTTTGTGTGTAAAAAATAAAAAAAATGTGTTTATTTGATAATTTTTTACTTTTTAGCGAGTTCCTTGTTCATTTTTTCAAGTCAGTGTATTTTTTTTGTTAAAAGTATTTTATTAGCGTACTCTTCTAACATTTTCATGTTAATACTAGTATTAATTTGTGCAGGTCTGGTTAAGCATAAGACCTTAGAAGAACTTGACCTATCCAACTGTGAAATTGGCGATGCCGGTGCTCTTTGTATAGCTTATTATATCATCGATGGTTCTAGTTTGACATCAATAAACTTAGCCAACAATCAGGTGGGAAAAATTGGAGCGGAAGGATTAGGATTTGCCATTCTCAGCGAGAAATGCGAGACTTTATCGGTACGTCGACAGTTATTCATTTTACAGTCTTTTTATGCACAGATTGATGTTGTAGGCAATTGATTTAAAAATGAACCCTTTAGGAACAGACGGCACCATGGGAATTATGCGAGCCCTTGTTCGATGCTCTAAAATAAAGAGACTTTCTTTCGCCGCTTGCGTTTTCGACGAGGACACACCCTTGAAAATATGTCAGATGTTGAAGCTAAACGAATCTTTAAAACAACTAGATATTAGTTCTAATTGGTTTGGAAATGACGGTGGTGATGTAGGTTTAATATTTTATTGCTATTTAATTATGATCTCTCGTAAGTATCTAAGATGGCTTTTTTAAAATTTTACTACTTCTCTATATTTTTCTTTTCAATGAACATGCTGATTTTTGTTAAAAACATTCAAGTATTCGTATTTTGCTACCACACTAGATTATATATCAGAAGAATTGAAAAAGGTAACTAGTATAGTATTGAATATGCTACGAATTATTTTTAGTTCGGGATGGGACAGAATTAAAAACAAC
Organism: Rhynchophorus ferrugineus; assembly: GCF_030347505.1. Lineage (NCBI taxonomy): Eukaryota > Metazoa > Arthropoda > Insecta > Coleoptera > Curculionidae > Rhynchophorus > Rhynchophorus ferrugineus. Next base: position 50,510,163 of record NW_027472581.1, on the reverse strand, counting down.
TTTTGGCTTTGAAAGCAGAGGGAAACATTATTTTTATTGCTGTCATTTTATATATCTTGAACAGCTGTTTGACATAAACTACAACGTTGACTATTAATTATTCTTCTTGTTTTTCTACATATTATGAATGGGCTCTTTTAGCGGTATAAAACAGATATTTAACACCGCATCTCAATTTAGATGAACCTAATTAACATTATAAGTAGTTTGTAAAAAACACTTCAAAACATTCAAATTGCAAAAATAAAATTATTATATAGTCATTTGAGATTGCGACTATTTTATTTTTAAATGGTGAGCATTTAACACTACTAACTAATCTAGTCGATGAAGTCTGCACATTTCTCCGATGAACAAATCAATCAATGAAATTGATTAGTCTGTGCCTGGGCTGCCAAACCTGTAGATATGTATTTACAATGAATTAATTCCACGGCACTACGTGGGCTTCTCTGAAACGGTATAAATCCTCTAAAAAAATTTCTAGTTCAATGGTCACCACCCCACTCAGCATCACTTATTCTATCAAGTCCATTATCGCCTTACATGTAAATTAGCCCATAATCTTTAGTACCTTTTGGGTTTCCAACTATTGTTTTCTCAGCTTTCCATACGTTTTCCATTGGCATGTCCAAATATCTGTTTAGATATGACATACTATATGTAATACCTGGTCTCGTAACTAACGAAAAGTATATAAAACTGCATATTAATCTTATGCACGCTACATTTTCAAATATTTCTTCGTTTTCGCTGATGCTAAAATAATTTTATTTGGTGTTGCTATCTTTTTGCTTTCTTTCATATTTAATTCTTCGAACAGTCGTTGAATGATGCATTTTTGATGAAACTTTTGAAATAATTTTTCTCTCTTCTATATTTCCAATAAAATCAAGCGTTTAACCTGTTAAAAATTACTTTTAATTCGGGATAGAACGAAATTAATAACACTACTTTTAGTTTTGAAATAAAAGAGAAACTTTTTTTTAAGTGGACAAGGTTTTAAGCTGATTTTGATGTTGCATGGTACCAAGGGAGAACCTCTTGAGAGTTCTTGAAGCTTTTCACGAACGGGATGCCAGATTCGACAGGGCATCGATTAACGGGCGGACTTTTTTGGATTAGAATGCCTGGAGTTGTGTAAGTTATCTCTCAGAGACGTACTTGTACCACGCCTGTTCTCCAAGGAGGCAGACTGATCTAAGCAGCATTTTATACAAGGCCACTTCTGGGCGATTGGAAGTTTACTTTTTCTGTAGAGCAGTGGATATAGAAGGCTATACACGCCCTTACCTTTGCAGATAGCGTCTTGGATTTGTGCTAACATTATATGCTGATAAGGTCTTTATCGATTTGAAGGCGATATGCAAGGAACTCGCTTCGATGATCGAATAGAATAGCCTGAGTTTTGCTCGAGTTAATCTGTAGTCGACAGAACTTGTACAACGCGATGGCCTGGTTGAGTTGGACTTGCAGCCTGTTACGAATGACATCATGAATGGACAGTATCCGGTGGTGAAAAAAGCGGTGTTGTCTGCAAAATATGCTGTGTTTGATTGCTTAGAGGTATCTGAGTCACCGATCTTTACTTAAACCAATATTCCGAGTATGAATGAATTAAGGATATTACGGTCATCCGGTAAACCTAATTTTTTGGCTTTGAAGATTAGACCGTTGAATTATCACAAGTGGCCGAAAGCTTTGATTACATCTAGAAAGATGGATCTAGCTATGCGACCTTTACGAAGAGCCTGATGAATGGTGGCTATGACGCGCGCGGCTTTATAAAGGCTTGAGTGCCGATATCGTTTTTTCGGCAAGTTTAGAGTTGGGAATCAACTAATCAGGCTGATAGACCTGTAGTTGGATAGATTCGACTTAGCTTTCTTCTTTGGGATAATTATGCGTGCGCGTGTTTCCAATTTTTGGGAAAATGCTTTAACCTCAATATGAAGTTTATGATATTTTCAAGCGCGGTTTTCCAGATGGTTTTGCTGTAATACCATCTGAGCCTAGAGCTTTTTTTGACGAAAGATGTTTAATTGAGAGTTGGAGGTCCTGGGTGTGACTAGGTTCTTTAGGAGATGTTTTGACGGAAAGTTTTTCCTCATCATAAAGGGGATTGTGTCAGTGATGACGGGCAGCATCTGTCTTGGAGGGCCAAGTGAAGAGCTGCATTTCATCTGATTTTCGAACGTTTTAGTGAGGAGTTCGGCTTTTTCCGGATTTGCCCAAGTGATGTCGAAGCTGAATTGATATCTAAAGTGAACTTACTGACCGCTCTTTCTACATCGTCTCGTAGGGAATTGATACTTGGGATAGTTCATATGCGTAGAAATTGGATTGAAACAGTTTGAAATCAGTATTTAGGAGAAAGTCGCCGACTGAAATAAGGATGGGCTTATAGCCTGAATCTAGATCTTGGAGAACTTGCAAGTCGAAAGTTTGATTTACATTTTGTACAATAAAGAAGTCAACGATTGTTGGTCGGTTTGTGATATCGGAGAAGTAGTGAGCTGGGTCGCTTGGAGCAATTAGTCCGAGTCCGTGGTACTGGTGCTCCAAAATAGATGATGAGCATTGAAGTCTCCCCCAATAAATTTGGGGAAGTTTTCTTGAAATAGTGACATGAATTCTTTTTTTAATGAATCTATCTGACTTTTGGTAGATACTAGTGAACTAAATTCCTTTGTGATTTGACACGATTACTATAGAGGTGTGTTCAAGACTAAAAAGTGAATACGAATACAGCTGGATATGCTTGATATTGTATTTGACGGCTATGGTTGTGCCACCCCCGCGGTTTGAAGTGCAGTTGTTTTGATACAACGAATAATGTGGGATCTTGAAACGGATGGAGGGCTTTAGAAGGATTTCCTGAAGAAGCAGAATGTCGACGTTATACCTTGAGAATGCAGCAGTAAGTTCCACCTTCTAACCGCACACGGAAAATACATTCCAGGACAATACTGTTAAGGTAGGTTGGGGGGGGGGGTAGAGACTAGCCATGGTGGACTGATAGGGGTTCTTCCAGGAACTAGGTTCTTATGGCATTGAAAATTGTTTATTTTATTTTTTTGCAGTTGCCTCAGAGAGTATTTTTCAAGAGATGATTGATGCTGGGGCTCTGTGGGAGTAGCAGCCAAGCGTGAGTTAGAGGAGGGGTCTTCTGGATTTGATTGATCGTGGGATTAGGCGGAATTTTCAGCCCGAATAATTAGCATCTCGTGGTTCTATGCATTTGGCGCACTTGGTCGGAGGTTTTCTGTCTCTCTGACATTGTATTGGGTTATGCTTGCTTTGAAGTCATTGCTTGAAACAAGCGGGAGTAGCCTTGCGGAAGAGGGGCAGTAGATTTGGAAATTATAGCATTGAATTCGCTATTGCTGCGCTGTGCTTGGATTTTGACTACTTGGTGCATCAGACGATCGACGGAAAAGATACGGCGTTCTTCTCTTGGGACGACCACTTGCACGATGGCGATTGGGTTTCCCTTTTTGTTTTTCCAACCTTCAACGTAAACTGGATAAAACCGGGCTTCATAGGCGTGGTTCGGATTTCGCCTACTTGGATTCATTCTAGCACGCCCTTGATGACTGTCCGGAGCTGCCTCTTCTCCAACAGGCAGAAGGTATGATAGCTATATGTGCGTTCGTCAAGAATATTAATCAACATTCTGTTATCGTTGGGAGTTAGTCGAAAGAAAGGCGGATTAATCTTCCCCTTGTTTGGTTTACGTGAATCCGAATTGGATTCCTTGGAAGGTAAGGATACAAACCAGCTCCATGTATGCGTGTTTATCGAGAAGAATAATCAGGCGGCAGACGGACCTTGTTGCTAGCTTGGGTTGAATCGATATTATGTTGGTTGGGATTATTATTTACATTATTATTATTATGAGCAATATTCGTCGTGGTTGGTTTGTTATTAAAATTAATTTGAGTCGCGGAGAAGCGGAAGAGGAGTCGGAAAGTACAGCGATGTTGCTATCGACAAAGTCTTAAAAATAAAATCACCCCTGCCTTGATTTGCAGCTGGCTTTTGCGTTTGCTGTTTGTTGGCTTTGCGTGCTGGGAATCCTCCTTCGGATGTCGATTTCGACCTTTTCCGTGAACTGGCTAGAGTTCGCCCACACCCTCACGTATGCTTCCATTAATAATGCTTCAATGTCTGCTTCACCAAGCTTCATTCGGGTAATCAGTTGCATAACTTGTTTCTGGAGGATGGTGATTTGAGCCTCCAAACGTCTAATTTTCTCATCCTTCTGTAAAATTATAGCATTATAATTGCGGCGGTCGTTGACTATTTGCTGTGCTGAGGATTTCGTTTTTTGGCGACGACTGTTTACTGTTATTTGGCCGAGTCAACTGGCCGGCTGTTTTCTCGGTCGGATTTCACTAAAACTTTTTATACAGTGTGTATACACTATTACGTATTAATATGTAAAATACGTCTTGTTTCGACGAAAGTTGTCGACACGCTACTTCAATTAGAAACTTTATTTTCAATGATGCCCTTTTATATCTTTTCAACAGGTGCTTGAGACAAATACAATGCCCTCTACTAGTGTTCTTTCTTTGCATATTGGGAATGAGCTTTTTTATCGACATAAAATAGATATTTAATAGAGCATTTATTTCACCGATAATTCATGAGAGAAGATTTTTTTATTCCAAATATCATCTTATTTTGTTATTTTAGAGCTTGGTTGATGCAGTATCAGTTAACACTACCATAGAGTGGTTGGACTATCGAGAAACCGATATTTCCCAAGAGCAATGTAAAGCAATTGACGAATATTTAATAAAAAATAGAAACAAAGAGGCTGAGGAATAAATCAATAAATATAATTCATAAAAACCGTAGTCCAACAATAAAAACAAATGTTCAACAATAAACAATAAAACAAGTATTCATTTTGATGTTTGATTTTTTGTCGAATAATATATTTTGGCGGGTATTTTTGGTGCGGAATTTTACTCGAACCCGTTAAATGAAACCTAAACACAATATTGCCAAAGTAAGATAGAAGTAACAAAACCGCTTTCGAAGACCAAAAAATGGTTAGAGGAAAATGCTCGTGAGGATTTGCATCAAGCAATTTATATATAAAGACTTGAAAATTACCTATCTTATAAATAACATCTCAGACACATTTAAGGGTGCTTTTTTATTTTTACAACTAATAAAGAAACTGATTGAGACATTAGGTTAATATCAATTAAGTTCTGTAACAAGAAAACTGTCTGAGTATTTTCAACTGATTGTATTTTGATATAAAGACGAAAATAATATAGAAAGAATACCAGGATGTCTAGGATATTTGATGGATGTATTTAAGATTCAGTGTATTTCAGTACAATGACATCTTTTCATAGATTCATTAAAAAGTAGCCTTAAAGCAATTCTGATTTATAACGGCGATTTGTATACTTCCATCTGTAGGTAATTTCGTATAACCTAAAGAAACCTACAAGAATTTGTAATTATTAATATTGTTCATGTTGTTCAGAGAAGTTGGGTTTTATAAATTTCCTTGTTTGTTTGTGTATGGGATAGCAGAGACCGCAAATCACTGGACTAATATGAGTTGGGGAGAGTTTTAGCTCCCTTATCACCGAGGGAGCTAAAAGTTGATGAAAAGAACGTTCTCCAGTACTCTTCTTTTACCTCCGCTGCATATAAAGTTGAAATTGATAAAGCAGTTTGTAAAGTCACTGCCCAAAGATTGTGGTTGCTTCAAATATATAGTTTCCAGGCTTCCCAGAGGCAAATGTGATGATGGGTGTTTTCGTCGGAATATGGCTTATGATTGATCCACAATTCATCGCAACTAGACAAATAGACAGATTTCAGATCCTTAAAAAGAAGGGTGAATGGCTTTTAGGATCATAGAGACATTTTTAGGCAATCATAAAGACCCTAACTATAAACAATTCAAATAGTTATAGAATGCTAAAAGCATTTCAAACTTTTGGTTTCCTAGGTACATTTTAGAATCTAACAGTACATTTTTTTAATCCCACCTTGAATACCTTCTAGAAAATTTGGGATATATGAATGAAGACAGATGTGGACAGTTTCACCAGGATATTAAAGAGATGGAGACTACTGTTGGACGTTTCAGAGAAACCTTTCAGATTCTTCCCACAAGTGAAAATATACAAAGAGGAGCCTCACTGCGTAAAAGAAAAGGTTTTAGAGTATGCTAATGGTCATATATTAGATAACAAATATGTATCGTTGAGGGTTTGTAAATGAAATAATATTCTCTATTCTCTTTTATTTTCATACAATAAGTCGTTTAATAAACGATTCCAAATTGTCAAGAAACTTATGGCTATAAAAAGGAAGTTATTTTCATATTCACGTCGCAAAACCTAGACAGTTCCTAAATTTATTATTGCAGAGCTATGTAGTTCTATAATTCATAAACTGATATCTCACAAACGCAATGCAAGAATTAATTGTATAGACAAAATGTATTTCTAATTAATTTATTTTATGTATCGACATCTATAATAAAAATAATTAGTATAAATAAACCATATATATTACAAATTAAATAACATAAAATCTACCTGTCTGCTCTTCTTGGACACTATCTAATACTCTTTCTGAGGCTAAACTGGAATGAGCATGCAATTGTCTTTCATCTAAATCTCGTGTTACAGAACCTGAAAATTGTAAATAATTTCATCCATATTATGTATTTTAATGATAAAAGGTCTTAAAATTATATATACTGCTAGATTCAAAAGAAAGTAATTTATTTACCAAAATTATTAGACGCTGCACCTTTCATGTCCAGCATTGTAAGAGCTGCATCCAGAATGAGACCAATAGAGTGTTTGGCAATACTGCTAGCTGTAGAAAGTTTTTGTAAGGGAACTTGAGATGGAATTTCGGATCTTTTTTTTCCAGTGTCAAAATCCACATGTGGAATAACCGTATCGTAATTTATAGTTACAGATTTTGGTCTATAATTGAACATATTTATTAATTTTACTAATTAAGGTATTTAATTATAAATTAATATTTTTGTATAAAATATATTATAATGGAAAAATCCTTTGCTACTTTCTTTAGTGCTAAGATTTTGTGGAGAAAAATGTAATCAAGGAATTTAATTTCCGATCCATTTTTCATTTCATCATCCATTTTGTTTGAAGTGTATTTGTTATTATTTTATAATAATGTGTATTTATTTTTTCGTTGAACACATGATTCGTTTTTATTTCGTTTATGACCCAATAGCGTTGCGATATTCATTAAATTTATTCAGTATGCGAAGTACTCTATTTCATAGGATTACACCTTTCCTTTATTATTTTTAGATTTTTATTCAGATATATCATTCAGAAACTTGTAGTCTATATATCTCTGGCCATTTTTAATTGCTTAATTTTGAAAAATTAAATTAGAATGTATCTTATTTAAAGATCATCATCATTATCATCAATAATTCATACAGCTGGTGCTCAGGGAGACTTCTTAATGAATACGCTGATGTTGGCGCTGCAGGACTTGTTGGTTTTCTATTTTCAGATCGCCTTCGACAATCTTGATTCATGTCTTCTTCGAAGCTGTTCGCTTTTTTTTTGTTCTGGCCTAAAAACCAGGCGGTGGAATGCATGACGCATACCTGGTCGCGGAGACTTAGTCGCCCTGGAGTGACAAGTTGACCCGGGTTATGTGGGACTGCCTCTTGGCTTACCAATACACTAAACCGAAACCGCCTCACAGTTGACCCCTGTGGATCACTACTGCTACTGGGGCAGCCGTTATTGGGCACGAAGGCCCGGCGATTCTATTGATTCGCGAACCTGAGTTAACACACAACTGGATACTGTTGTATGGGGGCAAAAGTTATGACTGTAGCGTCGGATGAGGACGTTTCAGCCTGGAAAAGGGGGGGGGGTAGCTTAGCGGTGACGCGGTGCTAAGCTCCTAGCATGTCGACCAGCTCGCGAACAAGCGCGTTTTCAGAAGAACTTGAGCTGAGTTGTTGTTTGTGAAATGATTGAGATATGAAGTGCTTGATTTCTGGAGTGTCAGTTTCCCTATGAATTTGATTATTTCTGACAAACCATGGAGCCTTTAATATTCTCCTGAGGAGCTTATTTTGAAAAACTTGAAGCCGTTTGACCTGATTGGGTGTGACAAACTTGAAGTAGACATTAGATCCGTAGAGGAGTACGGACCGAATTAACATCTTGTAAAATAAGCATTTGATGGGGATGGGAAGTCTGCTAGAAGGGCAGATCAGAGAAGATAGCAGGTTTGCTATCCCCGAACCTTTTTGGATTGCTTTCTGGATTTGGGAATGCCAACCGAACCGCCGGTCGAAGTGAAGACCTAGGTACGTGACGTTATCCAGCCATGGAATTATTGCAGTGTCGATCTTAAGTTGCGAGACGCGCAGTGCGTAACGCTTCTTGTGGAAAATGATGGCCTGGGTTTTCCGGGGGTTGATTTGCAACCTCCAGAATTTGAACCACTTGACCGCATGATCGAGCTGCTTCTGTAAACGTTCATGAATTGTAACTTCGAACCTGGCGGCCGCGAAGAAAGCAGTGTCGTTAGCGTATAACGCGACGTCAATGTGATCTTTTCTTGGCAGATCTGAAATAAAGAGGTTAAATAAGGTTGGGGCTAGCGGGGAGCCGTGAGGTACGCCAGGAAGCTGTTCGCTGCGTTTTTCACTTAAAAGGTCGATTTCACCACAGAAATCTGTGAAAAATTATCCTGTCATTCGAGAGGCATGTCCAAACCATTGTAATCTGTGGCTCTGAATAAAAACGAGAAGCATGTAGATTTCGAAGGTTAGAATTTGAAAGTACTCAAGCTTACAGATGTTAGGATGTAGGGGAGTCAGTATGTAAAGTCCCGCTGCCATACAGAAGGATTAGTAAGGTACGTTTTCGAAAGAGGCAGATTTTAGTATTGATTTTAATATTTCTTCTTCGATCCGCACAATCTTAGAAGGTGTAGTTTGGCCTATTCGGCTCATTACTGATTCCAAGTACCTAAGCTCCTGTTGTCAAAGTAAGCAGTTTGTAGCATAATATTGAATGCCATGTTTGTTTTTAAAACTATTTAAATATTAAAACTGGTTCAGATTTTAAATAACTTTAACAAATATTTTGACACCCATACAGTAACTTATACAAACCACCGTAAACATGCCTCACGGATATTTTTGGTCGTTACTTTTTTGCTCGGTATATGGATATTTTCCGACATTTTTTGGAAAAAAATTAAATATGTTTTTAAAATATTATAAAAAAAACCTTTTAATTATTTTTTATAAACCATTACAATTGGTACTTAATTTTAAGTTTTATTAAAATATCGCTAATTTTTAAAATATTTAGACAATATCGATATATCAACATTTTTATTTGTTCTTAAAAATATCAATATATCTTTTGTAAAATATCAATATTTTACCTAGTTGTTGGAAAAAAATATCTATATTTTCCTTGGCGGCCCACACCCACCGACGATATCTTACCAGCTTGTTTCTTCACAAGCCATTTGAAATCTCATTTGTATGATTTACATAAATACTTTCCTTGCAATTGATAAGAGACTTAAAGTATAAGTAAGGGCATCATAATTTATATTTAAATATAAAAAAAATACACGAGATTTTGCGTGGAGAGGGGACTATTACGTTTATCGGAGAGAGGACAGATTAAAAAGTTACTAAATAAATCACGTGATTAATGGTCAACCCCTCAACTATAATAATACAGCGTAGTTTAGTGCTTAGTGCCTACATGGATATAGTAGTGGCTACAAACCTTTCTCAAAGTGAAATCCTGGATTTAATATTTGATAATCTAGAAAAAATCTACAAGCAACTGATTACCAATAGTAAATCAGAAAAAGATTATAACAATATAGAATGAGAACAAGTATTAGTTAATCCACTTAAGTTCATATTTGATATTTGTTGGAATTAATAAGGAAATAGAAATTGTTCAATTGATAGTTGAATTAATCTATTGCTGCTAGGGTATACTAATATCAGTTGAATAATTTAAATTAAAAATCTATTGGTGAAAAGATATATAATAGCGTTCGACAGCGCTCGGCAGCACTCTGTTAGAAGTGCGAAAAATCACTATTGTTGTATTAAATTATCAATAAGGAACTGTATCTACTTATTTAATAATTCTAATCAAAAACCCTTTTTACACTTCTAGAAAAACTAGAGCAGTGAAAAGTTACAGAAGAGTATCATTCCGTAATGAATTCATCAATAAAATAACTTTCATCGCGATTTTTGCAGTCCAAAAGTCTATTAAACTCTAAAATAATTATAGATACTGATTAATATTTGATATGAACCTGAGTTTATCAAAATTTGATTGATAGGCTATCGAATAAATGAAAATTAGCCGATTAATATCCAGACTAGTTCAATCATTTTCAGCGTTGGAAAAGGTAGAAAAAGTTGTAAATGATGAAAAATATTTTGAATAAACCTAACTTAACTTTTTTTTAAATTAAAGTGAAAAATGATTGTGTCTAATAATAATTACTTATCCAAACTGCAGAGATCATCAAATTCTTCTGGATATTCCTCTATCTCTTCGTCGTAATTTTCATGTTCGCATTCTTCCTGTTCTTTTTCTTCTAGGCTCTCTAACCTCTTCCTGACCATAGATTTCATCATTCGACGGGTATAATAACCTTTATATGCCGCCTAGTGATATCATAAATTTTATTATTTAAACATACATAAAAATATTCAGTGTGTCTTTAACTTTTATGAGAGTTGCTGCGCGGTTTGCTTCAATATTTGTTACGCCACTTTGGCGATATAAGCGTATCGCACTCCTGGCCGCCACTCGCCAATCTATCAGGCCCGTCAATAATTTCTTTTCTTGTTCTTGTCGTTCTTTGAATCGTCTTTGAAATTATAAAATTAATTTTAGGAAAAAATTATTCCACGGTTAGAAATAAACCTGTAAGCGCCTTGAATAATTTTGGCAGCAACCTCAGCCTGGTCAGGGTTGATATTTGCATCGCAAACTATTTCGTGCACTATGTTTACTTCGTCAACTTCATCAGAAACTAATTAAACAATATGTATGTATGATATTTAAAAACGTTTTGAATTACAGGAACGTTACCGCTAAATTTAGGCCTTTCTGATTCTAAATCAATTGACTTCTTGAAGGTTTTGTGTATTGAAAGTACGACGTTGTCTATTTCGTCTCTGGACATTCCAGTTTCTTCTAAAAATGTCGCTGTGGTGGTCGCCATTTCCGTTAGACTTTGCACCAAACGAGCGGCAACTATATTTATTTCTCGGTAATATCACTGCTAAAACTGATATCACTGATAAAAAAAGGTGATTACCTCGAGCATTCTCCCTAGTTATCATCAGCGCGTCTAAGTAATCAGCTATGAAAGTGTATATGTCTTGTGGTTGACTCCTTAAAACCTAAAATTACAATTAAAATATCCAGGTAAATTTACATCATCAATATTTTTTGGGTACTTCTCTAGAAATGTCAGACATCAATTCCTTTAAACCATCTGGTATAACATAAATATATCTTGCACAGTGCCTCTGAAGCATAGCATCCATTTTACTAATGATTATAAAATGTCAATATAATGACACACGATTTACTAACAAAAATTAGATTTATTCGTTACTACAATAGATAATCGTTAGTTGCCTACATATTTGACGAAGATTTTTAAATTTGTGTACGATCGAAGTAATCAATTATATTGCGGTATGGAAAGTTGTATAACATATTAAATATAATAATAACATATTAAATAAAATCAGAAATTAATAACAAATTTTAATTCTCTGTTTAAAATAGTGTTATGTAATTCTGCTAAATAATATAAATTTGCTAAATTCTGCTACACTTCGTTGCTTCATTTCAGCCTAATCATATTCAGCAATATGATACTAAATATTAATTATTAGGGAAGTAAATAAAAGTATGTTCATCATCACAATCAATTTGAAATTAATTTCTAACACGATATCGAACCGAAACACGTGAAATCCCGCTTAAGTATCGTATTTGAAATACTTCAAATTTACAGATGTTAGACTGTAATAATGTTCAAATCTCAGAGTTATATAGATTGGTGAAAAAAACCATTCGAAAGAGCTGGATCTTAATTTCGATTGTAATATGTTTTCTTGTTTCCACATTTAAATATTTGCTATCGCACTTGAACGCTTGGAAACAGTTGATTCATCAATTTCTAGGGTGTCTGAGAGTTCTTGGAGGTTTTGAACTGAGTTTTCGCCCAATAAGTTTTGTAATTTATTGTTTTCTAACTTTTTTGGTAATGCAGATTGATCTTTGTCACTATACCAAATTTACAACTTTTAAATGGTTGAAACACTTTAAAATTCTAAAGGCGTCTGATGGGCTTCGGTAGCAAATAAAACAAAAAATGAAATTAATGTCGAAAATGCAATTTAAAGCGTTTTTGATTAGAGTCTGTATACACTGAATAACTCAATAATACTAAATTGAAAACTGTTTTTAATACTTACATTAAATAGTTTACTTTATATTGATACTTTCACCAACAGAGATATTTGATTAAAATAAATGAAAACATCTAATTTAATACTGTATTCAACTAATGAATGAATTCAGATGTAAAATATCAATGGAAACTATTATTCGTATATTATAATTTGCCAGATATAATCTAATTTTTAATCGAATTTAATTTTTTATCAATCCTTCAAATCCCTTCAAATACTTAAATTTCATGATTTAAGCATAGGAAATCATTAATAGTTTTATTTTTCTAAATTGTTTTTATCGAAAGTTTGCAAGACCCCTGAATTGATGATTCCATCTCGAAAGAACGATATATCTCTTGAGGGTGACTAGGAATCAACCTATTTTTTGGTATCTCCATAAGAAGTGAAGCTCTGCTCAAACAGGTCGTGACTCATATGTCGGAACAAATAATAATCAGAGCAATGAACAAAGTCTAGAGAATATAACGGGTAGTGTAACTCTTTCCATTTTAATGCTTAACAAGTATATTTTCACCGGTTTTTCGAGCAGTATACGGCTCAAAGTCATCAATTGTAGACGATAGCAATCACCATCGATGGATTTATCGAGTAATGTCTTAAAATTATTTTGGTTGTCAAGAACGATCTTTGCCAGCTGTATCAAAATCAACACTTTTAAATCGTCGTAAACATTATTCACATATTCGATCGAAATCGATAGAGAACGGTTGCCATAAGGCTCGCACTGTAAATCTGATAAATAATTTATAGGCTTGATATTTTTTTCCGAAATGATGGTCAATATTATAACAACTATCATGAAAAGCTAACCATAACAAATAATCTTAAAATATGAATCAATCTAAAACTCTTGCATATAAAAATACTCTTTTCTTTTTCAAAATAAAATGTTTATGACAATTGTTCAACTGTTCGAGTTTTATAGATACAAACAGAGAACCTTAATTTATATATATAGAATTAAGTTAGGCTTGAACACTGATAGATTACCCAATATCATTATTGTAATGCAACTCTTCCTATTGAAAAATAATTAATTATTTCGAATATGCCTAACATTAAACATATTTTTTTTAATACTTTTTCTAACCATTCTATTGCCTAATGCCATCTTGTTCCGGTAAAAATATGATTGTGATTATTTGAAATGGTCCATAAATATGTCAGTAATCAAGCCGGATATTTTCTGCAAATGTTTATAAGTTGGTTATTCTCCAATAGATAGGCATAATGCCGAGGCCCATGATTAGAAGTTCAAGTTAAGCTGCAAAAGTATTCAAGATGAACGCTAGTTGAATTCATTTATTATCGTTTTCTACAATAACTATATCCTGTATAAAATGTATCAATAAAAAGAATAAATTAAGACAATCGATTAGATCTTTTATTGTGTAAATAGATTTTACATTATAACCTAATGTTAAGGTAGAAAAGAAAATGTACAATCGTTTATAGGTTGATGTGTTCGATTCAAACAAAACAGAATTGAGGCGGAACGATCGCCAATGAGACCATTCATTCCCTCACGAAGACGAATTCATTGTAATGACTCCAGCGGTTCTCCTCGGCATCTACTCCTGGTTTAAGCTCGGCCGCACCGCCCGCCGTTCCTGAGCCGCAGCTTCCAACCTAAAACATTTTTTTTATGGAACGTTACCGTCAAATTGATTAATACGGAATATTATAGATCCAAGTGGCTGAGTTTACGTATAATCAAATTTAGTGGCAAAAAGACAAATTAATTATATCATAATATAAACTTTTATGATTAAATGGTTGCATAAACCATACAATTAATGTTAGTTTTTATGGAAATAGAGAACGAACCCAGAGACGTAAATTAAATAAAGAGGTCGTAAATTAAATACAGGAGTTGAAAGTTGGTTTGTAAATGATAAATAGCAAAACACGGTTGCCTAAGTTACTGAATAAATGATTACAAACAAACTAAACTTTTGTTTATTACGTAACTGCGAAATTGATAAATAAATATTAATATGTGTTGATGGTTGTCTTATTTAAGTAACAAATCCCTGTGAGAACTTACCATTTTAAAGCCCTGTTCCACAAGCATATCGAATGCTTGTTCCAGAAATGAATGCTTAAGGAAAAATCTTGATGTATAACGTTCGACTTGGCCGTGGTCAGGATCGCGGCTTTCATTTAAAGTTTCCCCGAATACCTCACGGCAAAGAGCTACCCTGCCGCTGACTAGAATTTTGGTAAGTTTCCGGAATTTGACGTCCGCAAGGCCGTCTTTGCCGAACTGAAAACTTCCTCGATATCCGACAGTAATTACACCTAAAAAATAGAATTATTACTTCAGGATATATTAGAAACAGCAACTAATTCTAACAGTGTCACCTGTTTCAATGCTATGAGTTTAAGAAACATCGTGCACCGATAAATTTCGATAATATTGCCATTTTATTGTCGCGCCTGATGTTTAACGTGTCATAATTATTATTTTATTACATTATGTTTAGTCCTTCCAATAAAACAGCTAATGTACTGCTGCGAATATACTGTCAGATACGTTTGGTAGAAATATAAAATTCGTTTTAAATTCAGATATTTGCTTCTCATTTTACCCTAGTTAAAAAGACACAGAATGTTGTCTGATGTGTCAGAACATGAAACCAAATCAATCTGCGACGTCATATATTTTGATGTGACGATTGGCTATTTTATTGGATGGACTATATAGTATATCCAATAAAAATAATAAATAAAATATATAAATAAAACAATAAAATATCCAATTAAATTCGATTTTGTTGGTATTGATCAGCTCTGTTGTTGTATAACAATCGGAGGTTACAAACCGGCAAACGCCTTAAATCAAAATTTTAAGTTAATGCGGTAACATTGGGACGTTTTATTGAACGGACGATATATTAATTGCTCATAACAAGTAACTCTATTGTGACAACATAAAATTAAAAAAATCATGTTTTAAGATAAATGCGCTCTCGCGACTATTAGAATGGCTACAAATATTTTATTATTTTATATATTCTACAATTTTATTTTCTATGATATGTCCGACGTGTATGTTTAGTCGTTATGTTATTTAAACTAAATGAACTAAATTATCATAAAAGGAAACATTCAAAATTACATTAGCTACCAGAGGAAAGGACGCCTCCGGCTACGAAATTCGAATCTATTTGATGAATTTGAATAATATAGTAACTTCTTTAAGATATCATAGAGTAACAACTTTGTTAAATAAACAAGTAAAAGTTATTTCAAATGTGCAAATTTCACCATTTTCAATTAAACTTCAATTAAACGTAGAGAACATTCATAATTTTATTATGTTTTTAGTATATCTTATGTTACTCACAGCAATTGTATTACAAATTGTAATTATCATTCAGGGCACATTCAAATCAAACAAAAATTAAGAGCTTGTGCGAACTAATATCTGATCATACTGTGTATTAACACTGGACGCGATAATTCTGAAACAAAAAAAAGTTTAATATTATTAACAAATTTAGTATTTCGGATAAGTTTAGGTTAATAATGCAGGAACATATCATTTTAAATGTAACACTCAAAAGTGTACAGGATCTTGAGCATAAAAAAACTTGACAAACAATCAGAACAAGTCGGATCTTACAGGCATATTTCTCTGCTACCAGAAATATTAAAACTATTTGATAAACTGTTTTTAAAATGTGCTAAACTATTTATAAAATAATGAGGTTTTCTTTTGAACCGGTTATGGAATTTGGAACTAATGTTTCAGTTCGCGATCATCTACTCGAATCATATCTTCTCGAAAGATAATTTAAAATTTAACATGAAGGGGCAATGTTAACACTTAAACATATTTCGGCTGGTTTTCCGTAGGGTAGTGTCTTGGAACCAATCCTGTGTCTGCTCTACACTGCTGATATCTTATCAGCAAAAGAAATAAGTGACAGTCAACAAGATCTACAAATGGACTAGAGACTCCAAATGTGTCCGTGTTCATTTTATGTTGCGGCGAAATGAAAAAACATAAATTAAAATATGAAATGAGGTTATTAAATTGCAGCAATCAATATTGAAGCGAACCAAACCATCTTGTATAGTATATAAGTATTACTATTAACTTTAGCTTAAATAGTTTAATTTTATTTTTATTTAGGAAATATATACTGGTGTATTAATCCTACACTTGCCTTGGTTATGTATTAATGCAATTACAACAGAAGAGTAGTAATAAATTAATTTCTAACCAGGAAGTTTTTTGGTTGTACAAATTCCATTGTCCAATATTGTAAATTATAATGTACCTTAAGTAAATTATCAGAATAATATACAGTACTATGAGTTTCTAAAAACAAACAAAATTCTGTTACCTACTGAATAAAAACATCATCATTCACAATTCAAAAGAATGAGTTATTAATTAATTTAAACAATTATAATTGTAGTTTTAAGTACTTCCATAATATATGCAGTAGATTTACAATAATGTTAAAATAAATTATATTTGATAACGGCATTTTTGTTTAATTATTTTATTTAGATTAGAAGTTAGTTGTATGTCAAAACCAAACTGAACTAAAACTCAGAGTTGATATGGCAATATTATGACGTTTTGATGTCACAAATTTAGACATTTATACATATGTACAAAATAACTTTGGATAGACTGTACATAATAAATTACACCCACCTTTAATATCACTTCAAATTGCAGACCATCGCTTTTAAGAAATACTTCCAGACCAAATTTAGCAACCTTTCAAGTGTGATTTATTTGTACTTTTTCCACTACTAAAAAGGCATATCCGTAGTTAAATGAGATCCCGAAGTGGCCATTTAGAGTTTAAACCCCCCTATTTTATATTACGATATTATTTTATATTACGCAACATTATACTACTCAATTTCAGACTCACTTAGGTCAGGTCTAGGAATAATTAGATGATTTTTACTTACATTTTATATACAAATAATACTCTTGACCGATGTTATTTTATTCTATCCAAGGTAATTTGAATATTTTAGCTACCTAGCAGCTGACTTGGCTGTACGACTGTTTATGGAAAACCTTGGCTAATGTTTTATGTACTAATTGTTTATGGATCGTTGGAGTACAACCGGTTTTTAACTTATCTAAAACTTAACCCAACATTAATTTAACTTTTATAAATACTTATATCATTTAGTATATATGTAAGTTCGATAAATAAAATATCAAAATCTGATACTTTCGAATCTCAATTACACGGAATCGGCAACGTTTATGATCACTTCAAAACTAAATATTAACTCGTATTTGCCAAGTGGTGCACTATTATTTTAAAACATTGTAGGGTATTTCGATAATAGCAGATCGATGCTGAAATTCAATGAAACAAGCTGTGAGGTCTATTAAAATTTTTTTATGTGCAAGACTCGTGTATATCGTTCAAATGTTCCCCGCAATTTCTTACGGTGGCACAGATCCTATACCCTCAGAACGGAACGTCCATTATGTTATGCGCTTTGGGGAATGTGGCACCATCCTGTTGGAACCTCATGCCGTTGGCGTCCATATAGTTTAATTAAACTTTCAGATAAGAAGTTACGAAGCAGTAACACCATTGACTCAAAATCAACACTATATAGGTTACTATATAGGTCAACCTCACTTGGGTTGGTGTCGTTTCATATAAACTAAAGATAAGTTTACATAGTTAACGATTAATTTTAAATGGATATCTGCTATCATGAGTTTAATGTGTTAATTGTCACCTAGTGAGTAGCAATCATTATTTCTCGAAATATTGTTTAATGTTCAACGTAAAGTGAGAAAAGTCTCATGTCATTTATATATTACTTAATCACAATTATTAACTTCAAGCTAAGCATACTTATCACAGTAGAAGTAAATCCATAGACTGTTAATCAATTTTAATTGATTTATAGTACATGTCGTAAGCTGTGTCTACATCAATATCAAAAATTCGGTCAGTAGGTATTAATTTTTATTATGGATCATTTTATTGCAATAAAACTAGTTTATTTTTTCTCAGCTCTACAGATATCGAACTACGAACAAACAAGACACAATTTAAAGCAATATTTATGTTTCAGATTTATTTAAAAGTAAATATGGTATTGTGAATCACTCAATAATGAATCACACAATAAGGTTTTTGACTTTGCTAAAATAATTATTATTTAACTAGATGACCAGGTGAACTTCGAATCACCTACATCTATCTCTTTCTTTCAAAAGCAAATTTTCTCCGACAATAGCATTAGCAACTGCGTCGATTATCGGTAAATTAAACCGAGGAGGCTGAAAACGATATTATGGATGTGAGATGAAAATGCTATTTTGAACATTTTTAGTAAATTGTTGTTTTAACAAAGAAATGTTTGTACTTCTTGGACAATAGCCTTCGCTCTCTGATTGTGAATACGATGACTATCTGATTTTCGCATTCGGATTGTGTATTAAATAAGTTGGTAAGAATTGATGATCTGCATCTGGTATGTGACTGAGCACTGTTAAGCTCCTAGTGAGTGAATGTCACTGGAAAATATTTATAGTATATTATATTAAAAGTAACTATCCTGTACACGTTATATCGTTATATTCTGTATGCGTTGCGCCAAAAGACGTCATTTGGAAACAACTATCATATTTTTGAATGTTGATCAAGAAATATTTAGAATCATTTTCCGTCCCAGAAACCAATGGGTATAACTTACCTCCGTAGATTCACCGCTGAATTTTAATGCCTTACAGTATTGGCAAACGATTGCTATTTCCCCAACTGTAACTGATTTGTTGGCATCATAACCTATTTCTAAATGGTAGTGGAATGCTGTTCGTTTCTGGGAGAGCACTGCGTCTGCAGAATCGCTCAATTTCATTGTGTTGTGCTCGCCGTTGTTGTATTTGAGCTAAATCAACTTGTTGCTTTCTAATCCTCTTCATTTCCAGTCACTCTTGAACGCACTTGTGACATACCGATACGACTATTATAATTTTCTGTCATCAGTGTGTTTAGCACCTGAGGTAGCTCATCGTATATTTTATTGACTTCGACGACCACTCAGAAAGTAAGAAGACTACTAATTAGCATTTTTAATAATAAAAGTAAACAAAGTTCTTGGGTAATAAATTTGCGACCAAATTAAAAATAAATTGACCAAGTATGTTTTTCTATAAACAGTCACAATATATTTCCACTATATTCTCGGTAAATGTTTACTCGACAGCAATGATTTGAAATTAACATTAACGCATTTGACAAATATGTCATTATTTTTTAATAGATTTTCGTGTTTTAGAATGGATGTACCTATCAAAATATACCTACATTTTAATTACTATAGATTCCAATCGCTGTTTGATAATAATGGCCGGCAGTTTTAACTAGTATTCAAAATGTTTAGTCACAAAATAAATTTACGAATGCATCCTTCAATATTTGACAACAATTTCGATCCTTTGTATCAGTGAAATTAATGATCTCAGTGGCAGTGAGGCTTTGGGAAAACAAAATTGTTGTTTTTACTATTTTCCTTGCAATTACATCATATTTTTTATAATAAAAACCATTCCTGGACTTCCACAAATATAGCGAGACTAACTAACAACAATTCATTTCTATATATATTTATAGATTTTTTTCTTCCATGATTATTTTTAAATAACTAGTTCTAAGTTACTTCTTCTTACTACTTACTTCTAATTCTAAATTGCTCGATTTTTCCATCTGTGCTATATTCGTGTAACATATGTGAAAGGCGGAAGAAAGTAAACAAAATAAAGTATGCCAAAACTGCTTAATATCAATAATGAAAATAAATATTGCTACTGTTATTAGAGCATTATAACTGATCTGATTTATCCAGATTATCGTTTTTTCTTTTGCTACGCCACTTCTTATATACTTAATATTAAAGTTAACACGTATGGGATAATACTGTTTTTATTGCCTGTTTATCAAACCATGAAATTACTACAGAAATAACATAATTCTTATTTTCCAGGAGTGCATATATATTATATTACAAACTTTATTTCAACAATGCTGATGTAGTTTTAACTGAGATACAGATCTTTCGGCAAGTAATAAATGAGGAAAACTATTTTCTTTTTTTTTAATTATCAACGCGAATTTATTCATATACATTTTAAACACCAATAACTAGTGCATTATTTTTACCATTTTTTTTGACAAAACCACAACTCAATCACTATAGAACGTTTGAGATCTCTGAGCGAAAAACCGAACCAAGTGATTTTCAATTGACATGTATAAATTTGAAGTCTTTTAAATGCTATGTTTCAGGTAAATTCTGCATATTTCTTTCCAAGCGTTAAAAATGGAGACATTCGTTTAAGATGCATAGACAATCAGAGCACATTTGAGAAATATGATTACAATGATTTGAATATGCCTAAAATGTTTAGAATAAAAGGTGAACGAATTCTTCACTTCTGTGGCAAAATCAACCTTCTGGATGGAAGACATCGCGAACAACTCCAAAAAAGACATAGATCAAGATCATCGAAAGCAATTTGAGAAATAGGAGACTGATATTGCTCGAGTGTTAGTGAATATTCCTTGTGATTAAGAAGTATACACTCTCCCTGATGACCAACTGAATATGCATTTACTATGATGATTAAATTTGTACAGGAGATCGCTTACTGAAGCGATCTTCTACGTGTCATTATAATATCATATGTTGATGGAGAATAAAAAATATATTTTGAATAGAGTAACAGAATGTTGTGTTATTTATGCGACCTTTTGTAAAGCGTTCTGAACTAATTCTGCGACTAATTACATATCATATTTTCAACTTTATAAATATTAATGTTACTACTATATGTAGATTATACAACAATATAATATTCAATATTTTAGTTCATAGATAAAAAAAAAACGATATGAAATACAACGGTAATATAAAATATGAAAGAGTGAGAAAAGGACATTGATTGCGTAAATAGTCTTCAAAAAAGTACATTTATAACAAAGATACGATGGTTGAAGACAGTTTCAGTCATAGTTCGAGACTGGCATCAGTTATGGTACAACGTTACACCAAAAACGAAGCAATAAAAGTGCCATATTCACAGGCATGTGCCGTTTTTATGGCGTTGCCATGAAAATTTATTATGAGTACTATGTATTTTCAATATTTTTGCCGATATTTCTGTTAGCGTATTATATAGGAGCGGCAGGAATGATAGTAAGCCAACTGGAGTGATATGGAGGGTGACGGACTGGCGGAGCGTTGGAAAAGCCCATTTCCGCATTATCTGCGCCATTTATCTATTTTAGGCTTCTTTTCCTCGTACCCTTTTACGTCATCCTGGCTGTTGATTATCCCCGATCGATTTTCTGTCTTTCGCAAAATCGCCGGGCACGATATTTTTCGATGCAGCGAACAGCCGATCCCGAGAACGATGTCCATTTGTCTTTGTTACGCCGCTAGGTTTTCTTCAGCACCTTCACGCTATTAATCAGACGCATTTCCTATTCCGCTCGTTGTTTTGACAAATCGTTTTAAATTTCCACTTTACGCAACTTATAATATTCCGTGGATGCACGTATTCTGATCATTTCTTTCACTTCATAAAGGCATTTATTGAGAAAAATTAGTACAATATAATAAAAATGTCTTTTTACAACCTTCTCTCATCTTTCTGACAACATGATAATACCTGACGATATACAGCAAAACTTCTCATTCGAGCTGCAATATTGCATTTTTTATAACTCTAGCAACATGTAGACGAGCTTTGTCATGCAAGATGATTACTTTGCGTGTATTACTCGCTATTACATGTCTTTTTTGTAACAATACGTCGTTCAATTATTTCAATTGACGGCAATAGGCATGTGTGGTAAATGGAATGAATGGCCATGAATATTCCGCTTTGATCTCGATCTGGATGGATTTCCCCGACTAACCATGAATTTTTACGTTTCGGATTGTCATAGCAGACCCACTTGATCGCCAAACATAATAAGCTACAGATAACTCTTGGTTTCTTGCATGGATATTGATAAAATTGCAACGTTAAAACGGTTCTAAATAACATCTTCATTTAACTCGTATGCTAGCCATTTTCCCTTCTTTAAACATTTCCCATTACATGAAACTATCTCGAAAAGTTCATTCATTTGCCAATAAGCTATTATACAATGTTTTTCTGGGTTTCAAATGGGTATATACCCAATAAATATTGCAGTTTATTGTATTCGGCCTTTTTTGGTCCCTCAGATTGTTTTTTGTCATTTACATAAAAATCGCCACTTTTAAATTGTTTAAATCGAAACTGACAAGTATTATATGACACAACAGCATCACCCAGTTCACCAACTGTTTGATGAACTTCAATAGCAGCATATTTCATCAAATCAAATAACAAAAGTATTGAATATCGGAAATACAATGTTAGGCGTTCTTTGATTTACGTCTGTATATACTGAAAAACTCACGGTTACTAAATGCAAATATATTATTTTATGTAGAGAAATCAAAACCATTGAATTTGGCAGTTGTATTAGATTGTTTACATTGAGATTAATACTGCATATTTCACCAATAGAAGTTAGGCTTATTTTTACTACTTCCACAGCTATATAATATAAGTTACAATATCATAGTCTTTCGTGAATTTCAAAAAACTCAGCTCTAACCCACAAATAAATTAAGGTGAATTAGTAAATTGGTTATAGCATTTCATGATATTAAAATGAATTTATTAAAATGAAAATAAGTAACGCACTAAATAGAATTAATATAGATAATATTAATTATAGATATTAATATTAATATGGGTCGGGTATTCGCGATATATTTCTTGTGATAAAAACATATTTTGAATCTTTTAATTGCAAGGAATAAACTTATATACGGCTTCTGTTTACAAAAATAAACAATGTTTATGTTTCATAATGAAAGATGGAAGGTAAATTAAGTAAATGATTTATAACATTTCAAGTTTAATATTAAAATTTGTATATCTACAAATAACCCTAATTATTGTTTCAATTGTTTCAAGACCAGCTCAATTCAAAACTGAAATTTGACTTTTATTGCTTGAAGGTAGAAATGATACAATATTGAAAGTATGGTTTAAACGACTGTCCGAGAACGAGATTCTCCTTCTTCCGAAACAAAGAAAATAAAATTAAGGGCATATAATTTTCTGTTATCTTTATTATGCCACTCATTAAATGACAAATTAAACAAGTGATACTTGGAAAGGATATTATTTGGTGAATAAGATAGTTTTTTTTGGAAAAGGGTTTTTATGTTTCGCAGTATATAACAGAATGTTGATTATTGTATTTCTACAATTTTCTTTAAATTATTAACTAACTTGAATTAATTGAAATTGATTTAATTGATCTTCCGATACTGTCATTTTATGCATATCATATTAAAATACATCTCGTTTCATCAGGAACATAAGATTTAACATTACAATTATTATTTATAAAAACCTGAATCAAAATCTTGATGATGAAACATGATAGTCAGAAGAATCAGGAATAATTATATATCATCAGAATTATTTATCGGTATTATCATCGGTATTATTTATATATCAGAATAATGTATACATCAGCTTAGTGGGTCAATATTGAAATGCAATAACCAGATTGTGTATGATATATTAAAAATAATCTTTTTTTACTTCACTGCAGCTTCTCATTGTCCAATTTTGAACATAACTCGGGCCTAATATCAGCAAACTCTTGGGTTATGTTGACTTTAAAGGCATTGGCACAGCCGTGCTGCTTTTAAATCGCACAATATTGAAGAGCAATTTATGCCATCTATACGAGAAATAGCTCGACATCCTCAAATAATGTATGCAGAATGTTCATTATGGCATCTGCTGCATGGTCTTAGATCTTAGGACCAAATTTAGTTTAAAATCATTCGGTTATGATGAATAACTAGCGCCCTAGCATACATCATATAAGATGAAAAAGCATGAACCAATGATGTGTTAATTCTTCCACGAGTGTTACATGTTACAGCAATATTCCGGACTTCTATTCGCATTTGGTTTGTACAATGTTTTGACGACGTTTCAGCAGAGCATCTTACCTCTTCAGATTTTGTTTTCTTTTGCCCTACTTCTCGTAGCAGTCCATATAGTACGATTTTATGTAGACGGTGTTGCCAGTCGCTACGATTAGCAATGCCATTGTTACAAATTCATTTATAGAAAAGGGATTCACTGATTTCGTCACAGCATTAGTAAGTCAAAAGTAGCCACTAAACAAGAACGCCATTAGTCCAAGTCTGTACAAAACAAACAAAACTTTTATGGATGCATTAACACCTAGTGATCCTCATGTACGTTGTCGTAATTGCACATAGGACGAACATGCTTATTAGTCCAATGACTATACTATTCTATCCAAAATATGCGCTTCATCACTAAAGTTAGCTAACTGTAACGAACAAACGGCGATGTCTATGGTTACTACCTTTGCACGTCTGGTTAGTGGGTTCTAGCAGACGTGCAGGTTCAAATGCTGATGCAAAATTCATCCAGTTGAAATCTGCGAAAAGTCTAGCTCTTGTGACGGTGACGGGTTGACTGTTTCTACTTCTTGTATCCATTTTCACTGACAGCGGTGATATTATAGGCCACTTTGGCGTTTGTTTGACGCACAAGTGTTTCGATTTATTTGTTTACCGATTCAGTTGTTTATCGTTAAACCAAAACGATTTTATACCAAACGTTAGCGAGTCAACTTTGAAGGACCACCGCATCAACTCTGAAATAGATCCAACAGTTGTTTTAACAAAAACGGCGATTAGGATACTAAGGTTTTATTATTTGGGCGTATTATTCAATCGTGTAAATTTTCATGGCTATTTGACATAATCGACTGAATATTAAATAATAGGCTAAACAGATATAGCCAAAAGAAAAACATGGCTGCCACAGGCTACCAACATCGACTCTTTTTCTTGAAAATAATACAATCGAATTTTATACTTGCTTATATAAAGATGCGTTGCCATTGAAAACTAAAACATCATATCACCTTCGCAGACTTACTTTTAACTTTGGGAGAGAAGTTTTAAGTGCCCTTTATTTCAACATTAACCGACAGTGTTGGGCTTGACATTAACATATAAGTCAGTCTTAAATCTCCGCTGTAAAAAATGCACCATTTTAATGTTGAAAAACGTTGGAAATATTTACCCACTTATATTCTTTGTGGTTACCTTTCTTATTTAACTTTAAATGTTACTAGTATTGCGGTAAACGAAGATATATTAACTGATTTTGTTGACAATAGTCATTATATGTTTTTCAAACATATGTTAACAACGACTATTAGTGCAACAATACACAAGCAATGTCATTCGCACTAAGTGTAATATTTATCAAGGTATTCGTGAAACGCAGCCAAAAACAATCGACATTTGTGCACTACTATGATGAAAAATGAACCACTACCAATTCAGGCATTTAACCGATTTTGTTTTAAATATGTTTATATAATTGTTATCAGAAACAAAAAGAAACTGATATATGAAACAAACATTTATGATCCGTCCTATAGATAATTATTTTCAAGTTTATACTAAATGTTCCTAGAAAATGAATTACCACATATTTCTCTGCCAAAGTGGGTGTTTTTTTTTTAAGTTTTGAGTAGTCGCATCTATAAATGATAATTTAAGATCGACCTTAATATGTCATTATACATTTAATACAAAATATTTAAGTTGATTAGGGCCTTTAAAGCTAGTATTTAAGAGAAAGGCTATTAGTCAAAGCTGTTAAAGGGCTAATTAAAAACCACTTAAAATGTTTTGGACCCATTAAAACGCTCAAGATTTGGGTTTTTGAATGAATAGAAAAAGGTTTTTTTAAGGTAATAAATCAATGTTTTCAATATCACTGCAATGTACTGCTCATATATATTATATTGTCTAATTTATCACAATGTGATAAATGTAAACCATATTGAAAATTTAATTATAGTAGCAGATATTATGCTATTAATAGGGTTACAAAAGTATTACGAGAAACATTACTTATATATTAAACAATTGCAACAATAAGCGCTGTAAGACGCCATCTGGTGTATTCTAATGTTTACACTAGAAAACTATATTAGTTTACTATTATAATCTATTTTTATTATTTTATTTATATTTTAGTATTAATCTATGATATTATCTTCAGCATATCTACCTTCTGAAAGAGGTGGATTTTTTAGTAATAACCTTCTGCAGCAATTCAACTTTCTGAAAAAAAAATAAAATAAAATAACTGTGACACACGTTATATAATGTTATGTAATTCTTCGCGACTTTTTCTGCAAAATATAATTTAAATTATTCATTGTATTCTGAGATTATGTACCTAGATGTCTATTTATATAGATGTATGTACCTAGATTTATATTTTAGTAGTTGTTGGTGCTATTTCCTTTTGGTACTCTTTCTAGTTTTATTCGTCAACCACTAGATCATAAAACTAGTATCATAAAACAATATGTATTTTTGATATGTTAAAATTATTATTAAAATAAAGACCAAATTTTCGTCACAGTGTGCTATAAGTCAATATAGATTTTTAGCAGCCGCATTGTAATTGTCAATTATAACTCAATAACCAATATTTACATGGTGAAATTAGTAAACAATTTTCACTCAGTTTTAAAAAATAACTAGATGTATGTGATGTTGAATAATGAAAGGATGAATGAAAATCACGGAATTATTTATCATAAAGAATAACTTAAGTATTACACAACCAACATTGGCTCTTGGTATGGAAGGGGAATCACTTTAAAGCACGTTAGTCTTCCATTTCAATTCTAGCTTTATGTCGATTATATCTATAAATATTTTACTAAATACAGATGACAGTACCAATTAAAAACTCTTCATGTTTACATATCACAACTAATTATAACTTTAACATTTTGTTATAATAATTATCTGGCGTGTTAATATATATTATTGAAATAATAGTAACAATTATGAATTATCTTAATTGCTTAATATTAATGATACTACATTTTAAATGTACTCAATACTTCTGTTATTATAAACTACTTTCATTTTTATTAATTTATCAAATTAGTATATTATAACAAGATATTAATCAAATAAAAAATGAGTCATTTTTAATACGACTGTATTGTCTTAACAAATTATTGCCTTAACATAATTGAATTGGTAATTGGTAAACCTAATTGCTTATTTTAACTCGAACATTCGTGAAAATAACCCTTAATATTCAAAAATAGAATGAAAATAAACGAAATAAAAGCGAAGGTAAAATCCCTTTAATATGATAATTGATTATTTACCTGGCGCTTTGTTCCTGTTTTCGTTGGTCACGACGTCGACTAATCCTTGAAGGAGATATTTCTGTGCCTCTTTTTTCAACCGCTCTTTCTCTCGAAAACAGTCAGGAAGCACTACGGTACCATCACGAAGATAGTCTAGAATGTACCTAACCAACAGAAATATAAATCGATTAATATGACAATATTTTTAAAGTATATCATCCGATGTATCTTAACCTGTTTTTCTGAGAGTTGTAGAATTTAGTCGTTTGATCTTGATTTATATTTTAGATCTTGAAATAGTGTTAGATTTCTAATATACAAGTTTTTTATATAGATGGAATATTTAATAATATAGAAGAACAAAAATTACATCAACCAATGTCACTTAATATTTAAAATATTTTTTAATTTACGCATTATAGTTTATACATTAAGTTTACACTGAATATCTAATAGCTAAATAATGCTGTTATTATCTTTGAGATAATTATTAGTTATAAACGAGATAACTATCTTATAACATATATAATATAAGATTATATAATATTTATCTTCTATTAAAAACAAAAAGAGGTTGTATATTTAGAATTGGCATAGACAACAGAACTATATAACCATGGTAACAAAGTTAGTTTTTCTTGTATGTGACATATGAATCACATATTTGTTATGACTCTATGGTTATGACTTATATCTATTAAATTTAAAACAATTTAGACATGACTAAAGTTATTTTATTGTATGATTTTTTATCGTCAAATAAACGCGCTAAAAGTTTCTATTATAAACAATAACAAAATCACGCATTGTTCCGTGCTGATAGGATCGCACACATGCATACACCAATGACACGCTCCCTTTATTGATAATACCTAAACAGCACGCCGTCTCTGTCCAGAAAATATCGACCTTTCGAGTCGAGATCCAGCGGTTCCTTGCCGGTGAAGAGGCTGTGCAGCTGGGAGTCCGGATGGCTGATCAGCGTCTTCAGCGAGGTGGTGTACAGGACGCCGCCAACGTTCAGGTCGACGACGGGGGGGAAATCGGCCGTCCCCGACATTTTCACGCGTCCACGGTGGCTGCTCGACTGGGGGAGAGAACGATCACGATGGGAGTAAGAACGTTGCGCAGTCGGGTGGAGCGAGTCTAAGGGGAAAGGGTAAATCGGGAATGGATTTTCCGGCTGTGTAACGGACGAGCCGGCGGCTAAAAGCAATCTCTTGTATGAGAACAGTGTTTGGAGGAAATACGTATTAATATGTTGTCTACTTTTTATCAAATCGCTGTTTTTTGTCATATTACATTTTTTATTGAGTTTTAAAATCACGTGGAATATTTTATGTAAAAATGACTTATTTTAGGATACTATTTTAAAAATTATTCTGCAAAAAACGAACATAAAACACATATGCTTCGGGGAAATTTGGAAATCCCTGAATCCGTTATTAGAAAGCTCATGGTATCTACAAGATATCGAAAATGCCTTAAGTGTAATTTGATATTTTTTATGTAGCTTTCTATTTGGAACATTTATGTATTCTGAAGTCTAAATAACAATGAAAAGCTAAAATGCGAGGTGGTAGTATCTTCTCTTTGCGGGATCTACCACCCTTGCGGACACCCATCAACAGAAACAATTGTCAAACATTTTTGGTCCTTTATCCTGGGCCAGATGTAACATGCGACAAGAAACGACACATGAAAGAGACGTTAGAACTTATAATAGTTCCTTTATAAAGACGCGATGCTGAGGCCTAACCACCTCAACTGTGGCCTAACCACCTCAACATTAAAATCTCACACGCTTAGAATATACTTTATTTATTTTACCATTTATTGTGTAAGTAGCTATTATATCATTTATTTTGTTCTATGTTTTTATTTCCTTATCATTTAAGATATTATATTATTTTATATTGTTTTATTAAATATAATTTTTAGTTTACCTCCTAGGTTCATAATTAAATACATAAAATATGTTCATATAAATTTCATACAAATCAATGACAGCCGACTTGAAAAACTTGTATGTGTCATTTTCTGGCACCTTTGTATATTTGTAATTTTTTTGGCACCATACTTTGCTATTGCTCTGATAAAACTATAATTCTGTAACTTATGGGCAAAAAGTGAACCAAGTGATTAACACAATCCAATTTGAAACCAGCATACCATTATGAAAAAAGTTTTACAGAGACTGGAACAATTGGTAGTCAAATGGTCCAAAATCCGGACTAACGGTTGAGGCATCGAAATTACGTATGTGTGCGATCTAGCGTTTTTTTTTGCCATTGACAAAACTGTTTAACATTAGTTGTTAAAATTCTAGAGTCCAATTAATAGTTAAGCAAGTGTCGAGCAGCTCATGAAGAACAATTCCTTTTCGACCTTCCCTTGGCCTCAATTCTTGCTTTGAAACCGTTGATGAAGCTGCTCCAAGCTTCGAGCTGATTCGACACTGATATTTTACGCACATTATTGTCATATGTGATTAATTTTTTATCGTAAGTATTCATTAGTTTTAAAAATGTCTCGTGTCAGCAGCAATTAAAAAATTGAAGCTCAAGCCATAAAAAATTTCAAATTAATTAATCTGATACTTAAGTATCCAGCCTTCTGTAAATATGTTATGAGCAAAACTCTTATCGAACGGTTGATCGATGTTTAGTTCCGCTGTATTTTTCCTTCTTCGGGAGTAAAAATGCGAAATCTGACATAAATAATCTTCCGGAATGTTTATCTTCAAGGCGCAATAACTTTGAGTAAACGAACGATGCTACTTTTATATCTAGACTATTCTATTGCCTGTTACCTTTCAAAAGGACTGTAGTAAGATCTCGCTGAATAATTACTTGAGATATACGAATAAAACCATCTATTATGAAAAACCGAAATTGTTTCCTCCCAAATTTATTAGCAATAACCATGATGCCTATTACTGAAATTGTTGGTTTCTTTTTGGTAGTGCTATTGAAACTATATCTGTAAATATTTTAATTGATTGTTGTTTTGTTCGAGAAAATATAGCTTACGATTATTTATGGAAAACAATTTCAGTTAAATGGCTGTCTCAGTTGATAAGATTATAGCATATTTATGGATTGCTGAAACAAGAACGGTAATTAAAAAATAGTAAAGTTAAAAACAGCGCTTAAGGAGCGTTAAAAACAGTAGTTGCTTCATGTGTAAAAGTTCGTGTGATTTGTCTAACATATGCTTGATAAATAGTTTAATCACAATGGCAAAAATCGGTCAGCATATATTTGTAGCACGTCTACTACAACGTTATTATAATTTCCATTTTAAAATAAGTATGACTTACTGTTACTATAGTCTATATATGGATGTTCTGTAAAAAATTATTTTGTCACCATATATCTGTAGCATCACAACTCCAAGTATCTTGTGATAACTTATATCTGCTATACAAGATATTTTTCCTTATTACATTAATATTTGATATTTAATATATAATATGATATGATATAATATAATATGATATAATATAATATGATATGATATAATATAATTGGATATGAAAATATATGAATACTATGATTATGATATTTAATCTTGTGACTTCTGACATGATTAATCTTGTAGCCCTTAAGGCCCTGACAAGATAGGGGCTGATTGAAAAGAGCAAGTTTTATTTAAACAGCAGATTATTGATCGCTAATTTTGTTTTTTATAATTTATAATCGATACAACCTCTTCACTGACCTTTAATGACTTTAACCTCATATATTATATCTATGTAGATAACAGTATACCAACCCTGCGTGATTCAATCCTATTCGAATTTTGGGCAGCAAGTGAGATGATTTATTGTTCTTGTATCGAGAATGGAGCCGTGGGCTTTATATTGGGCGTCATGAACATTCATAATTGGCCATATAAAAATTAATATTGACTTTTACTATTAAATATTAACTTAATCTAGCATTGAAAAGTTAGTTATTTAATAATTTGACAGATATTGGCTAACTTCTTTCTTCTAATCGAATTCTGATACAAATTAATTTACTTGAAAAATCGCTGGGTATGTATTAGCTTATCATTAACTTGCTCGATGTCTTTTAAGATTCCAATCTGCAGTTTTAACAAGAAAGTGCACAGATACATGTAAATGTGTTTCCCTGGGAATTCGTTTGTTCCTGGTTCAAGTCATTATTGGCTATCTGAAATATTCTACTTTATCTGTTAGTTATTGATTGTTATCTTATACAATGGACATCCTCGGTTAAAGAAGTCGAGATGCTTGAGAAGACGCTGAAGAAGTTTTTTCTGATCCTCGCAATAATATTTACAACATTTATTTCTTTTGCCAGACTATAGATTAACGATCGATGAAGACCCTTTACACTTACATATATTATGTTCAGCAATATTTATCGGTAAAAAAGTGAAGTATCGATATAAGCAACTGTTAAACAACAAAACCTGATAGCTTTCCATTTAGTATTTTAAGTTGAATTTTCGAATTTGAAGAAATCTGTTTCCATAGACCATCAAAACTAAAAACGCAGCTTATGGTGATGCTGTTCCATTATATCCCAATTGTCGGTTTTGGTTTCGATTCAACGATTTGAAATTGGTTTAAACTTGGTTAAAAACGATTTAAGTTTGGGGTGAACGGTCAGGACGAGCAAAAAGTTCGAAGGCAATTAATTGTTTTACAGTTAACCATTTCCACATTCCAGTTTTATTGCTATGCTTAGTGCCAGGCAAAAAAATAATTTTTTTGTATCGTATTGTAACTGAAAATGAAAACAAGGAAATGCTATTATAATTTTAAATGAAAAAAGTTATAATTTAGTCCGGGAGAGCCGTTCATAATGATATTGAGGTGAAATATTCATAGCCTTTAAATATTTGTTGTGCATATAGAGGGATCAGCAAGGTGTAGGGTATTATGAACTATTAAATTCGGGTGAAACTGTTACTGCATATGTCAATTGTATAAATTGAAGTATGGATCTATTTCATAAATAAAACTTAAATTAAATCATCGCGGGAGTAATAAAAGGTTTAAGGTATGTAAGAAACAGAATAGGATTTAAAGAAATTATTTGAAATACTACAAAAATATAAAAAATCATTAAAAATAACCAACCATTCCTTAATTTTTTAATTTTTATATCAAGCTTAACCTTATTGCTTAAATAATTTATAGAAGGCATTGAACGAAATAAATACCAGAAATCGGAAATATGGTGAATATTTTGAGGATATTAAAAATTATTCCGAAAATTATTAAAATATCAGTTATTATCACTACTTTACATTTCATATTGAATAATATTTAAACATGGCCAGTACTAAAAAATAACATAAAATGTAAACCTTTTGCTAAAGTTTACAATTTTTCTTTAAATCTTAAAGGTATTCATGATAAAATAATTTAAATATTATTTTCTTGGGTCCAAAAAACCAAAAGATCATTCATATATTGAAGATTGTTTTATTTATTGAACAAAAAAAAAGCAAAATATGTTTTTAAACAAAAAGCTAGTGAATGTAGTTATATAATTAAAAAACATTTAATAAGTCTTTATTGAGAAATCTTTCCAAGTATCCATCTGGAGTACTGATAAACTTCAGTAAATACTAAATTGGCAGATAAATCGCAGTTCTTCTGCTTCTGTAGTGAGACTCCAGCGTTCAGAATACCTTGGAGGATCCATCGACCAGAGCCAGTCAAGGCTGATGCGCCGCTTCCACTGTCACCAATACATACTCCATCACCTATTAAATTAAGAAGAATTCTGTTGATACAGAAAGTATTTGTGTTATACCGGTGAAATAATAACATTTCGCTAATCATTCATTTCACATTACAAGATAAGGCAAATATATTAGTTACTTAAAACTTTCAGCAAAAATATTTGCCTAAAGAACATTTTCAAATGGAATTATAGAGAAAATTTTCCAAAAAAACTCCATTTAGGGATTTTCGACATGACCAGGTCTTAACTATGAATTTAAGAAAATAATGTAATAAAATATGGAAAGAAACGGAATTAGGCCAATATTGAATATTCAATGAATGTATAGGGAACTGCTTGAAAAATATTGTAATTAGCAAGTAAAGAAGGTTATCTAAATTGACGTTAATTAATATGATGTTGTACGCTTACACCCCTACTAAATTCCCAGTAGGGTTATAATTTGTATAGATTGATGCCTCTGTTCCAATTATATTGATACAGATTTTCATTGTGATTGAGCCAACAATGATAAAAGGCTATATTAACAATATTTTTAAAACGTTTCTGGATAAGGATATTCAGATCATAACTTGTTCTTGTTGTTGATAAGAACATTGTTCACTATAAATTCATGTGAAACTTAATTAATGATTTTAATTAAGTTATAGAAACTTAATTATGTAGCTTTCTTACCTGATATCACCACATAATTTTCGATGAGTTTACACTGAATGTTTCCCTTTAGGAAGTAAAAAACAAAATAAGACGAAAATTACCTTGCTGAATATTCAATTTCAAACCGGAATAATTTTTGATTGAATAGATATATTTTTAAATATCTGTTTTATAACGATAAAACAGTCCATACCTAATGTGTAGAAAAAGAAAACTACTTTTTGATAGTAGAAGGTGTTATAGTCTCGAGCGACTATTCTAAAGATATAGAAGGGCAGCAATGAAAATAAAGTTTCTCTCTTATTCTATATCCAAAAGTGGTTTTATTAATCCTGTCCTTCCCTAATATCAAAGTAATTTTCTTATTGTGCCGGTTACGTCACAGGTAACCAAGTAAGACCAAGTAACAGGATGACTCCATGCAATAGATGATGAAATTAAGTTATGGAGTACTAGAGAAATCAAGGACTAATGAAGCATTAGAAAACTAGAAACATGAGGTCTAATAGGATTACCGATAGGATAAAAAGCCTTTGAAACCAATTAGAGTTCAGTTATTCAGCCCGTGTACAGATTACAAACTATTAGAATTTTGACATTCAAGAAAACTGGAAGAAAATTGACGTTGTAATCACAGTTTTAAATGGAACAATAAATAATTAGACATGTCTGAGAGACAGATTACTAAGACAAGATAGCTAAAAGGAAATTGAGCATTGTTTGGCTAAGCTTTATGTAAGAAATTCGCCAAATTGTTGGAACACAAGATTCAATGAAGTGATAAACAAGTTACGGTTTGAGAGGTCGCTTGTACATAAAAGGTAATATTTATTTGGTGATATTCATTAATGATGCATTAATAAAAGGATCCAAAGGGCAAAGGGCTGACTTAATAGAAAGTCTATATGAACAATTTAAGATCGGAAAAATAACTGAAACGCGTTTTTTTAATAAAAATAGAAAATAAATCTCAGAAATGGTTTCATTAAAAATATATTATTCAACGACTGCTCAAGAAATTGAACATGGAAGATAGCAACGGCGATGGAAGTTAATTTTAACATCAACAAAAGTTAAGAAAGTTCGTATGTTAATTTTACACTGCTTCTTGATGGGAAAAATACCGTTCAAGCGAAGAAAGTGTTGAAGAAAGTGTTGACTTGAAAAGTGTTATAAGGACTCCGCTCCATCAGAAACAACAATAAAATGTTGATTTGTTAACTTCAAACGTGGTCATAGAGACGCCAATGATGCAGAACGCAGTGGACGTCTAAATGAGGTGGTAACACCAGAAAGCAGAAAAAATCTACAAACTTGTTTTCAATGATCGAAAAGTGAAATTGCGTGAGTTAGCTAACATCGTAAAGATATCAAAAGCACGTGTTGGTTTTATATTTCATGAGCATTTGACTATGAGAAAACTTTATTCAAAGCCCCGTTTGCTCACTGTTGACCAAAAACAAGAACGTATTGATGATTCTGAGCAGTGTTTACAAACCGAAAGTTTTCCATCTCTATGTGACAATGAATGAAACATGGATCGATAAGCAACTAGCGACAGGCCCATTTTGATGCAAAAGACAAATCGTTCTACAAAAGTGGCATTAAAATGTTAGAGTGGCGCTGAAATGATTGTGTGGCTCTTAATGGAGATTAGGCTGGTGAATAAATTTTTCAACAAAAAAATTTTCTTTGCAATAAACGCATTTTCTTTGTTACGAGCGGGAATTCTCAGTGCATGTGTTATTTTAAGGTTTTATTGAAGCATTACAGGAGTATTACTAAGGGTTATTGCAATTTTTATTTAAAATCAATGTAGGGTTCTGTACGTTTAAGTATTGAATAATATATCCAATTTAATGGTACTTTTCTCGGAAAATCACAACATTGCTTTTTTGTTTAACTTCATTAGATTTTCAACGCACAAACCTAATTTTGTCTAATTACTAACCTTGTGTAGTAAAATAATACAAAAAAATACAAACTGTAGAAGGAATATCGCGATTTACAACACATGAAATAATAATTATGGTATCACTCGTGTTTAGTTCAGCCTCTATCAAACTGGCTAATGAATACAAAGTAAATTTATTCTAAC
The DNA here is from genome assembly GCF_030347505.1 of Rhynchophorus ferrugineus. Taxonomy (NCBI): domain Eukaryota; kingdom Metazoa; phylum Arthropoda; class Insecta; order Coleoptera; family Curculionidae; genus Rhynchophorus; species Rhynchophorus ferrugineus. The sequence continues at coordinate 50,473,818 of NW_027472581.1, read as the reverse complement.
CAAGAACTTGTATTGTTAATATAAGGTAATATTTATTGCAGTATTGCAGAAATATTTTAAAAAATATGAAAATTTAAACAGTTCTATCAATGTGTTTCGTACAGATTGGAATGAATCGGAAAAAGATTTAAATATTGTGTAAGATAAACTTTAAATATTAGGGTTCCATTAATCATATGATGAATAATATGAGAGGTGTAATAATCATAAACTTGACATCGAAGGAAATTATTGGATTCGAATTATGAAATTTGTATTCAAAGCTAAGTACGTACATATAGTCCTTCCAATAAAACAGACAATACACGTCATTCTAGCACCAAGATTCTAAGTTAATGCGGCAACATTGCGACCTTTTATTGGAGGATCTTATAAAGTGAAAAGTATAGTCTATTCAATAAAACAACCAATGCACGTTGTTAAAATTAATGACGCTAATTGGAATTACAGTTTACGTTTGCCGGTTTATAACGTTTAATTATTAATACTGACGTTTTGAACAATTTTGTATAGATTTGACAACAGGGTCGACAAGTATCAAAACAAATCGAATTTTATAGACTGATTCGGTTACATGTTCCTACCTATCAGACAGTATTCTGTCACTTTAAATAGGGTAAAATGAGAAGGAAGTCTCCGCGTTTAAACGAATTTTACATATTTACAAACTGGATTTTGCAGTATATTCGACATCATCCCTGTACATTGGCTGTTTTATTAGAAAAGCTATATAATATATATGATGAAAACTGAATTGATGATCGATGCTTTGATATGTTTGATTAGAGTCCAGCGGTATATTAAGAAGGCGTTACAGTTTTAAAACAAAACGTATTTTATTTGTAGATTATATCCAAATCAGGTCTCATTTTTGATCAGGCGGATATAAACATTAATGAGGAAACGTGGGTGTCAAAATAAAATACTCAAAAAAACATCGTCAAAATCTGTTAATTAAAATATGACCTGTTACTAAATCCACTCTGATGGCCAGACTTACCTTTATTTGACTTCTAGTTATTCTAGGACCTTAAGAAATGATCTCAGACATCAGTACATAAATTACTAACCTTTCAAATAGTTTGCACAATATTTTCCATCTCCTAGTAGAGCGCTGAGAGAACCCAATTTACCAAGACATTGTTCGTCAGTACTTCTCTCTAATGTAGTTGTCGCTTGCTTAGTAAATTGGTTCTTTTCGATCTGGTATCCGCTTAATATTTCTCGCTTCTCTGGAAGAGGTTCTTTGGGTAGACAGATCGGACTAATATTCTGATCGGATACTTCTTCTGCAAGTTCGATGATGGCAATATCGTTTAAAAGATTCTCCGCCTGATATCCAGGGTAGACCGTAACTTTTTTCACTGCATGTGCAGGTTGTGACTGTTCCAGCGTATGTTTACCAAAATAAACTTTCAACGAGGTTGCTGCAACAGGATAGGAAGTACGCAAGAATGTAACACAATGAGCTGCTGTCGCCAGATGACGTGGCGATATTAGAGTGGCTTCGCAAGTGTAGTGTTCAGTGTCATTTTGTTTGGAGAAGATTGTCGCTTGCCATGGAAAGAGGTCCGATGATTCACTACGACCACATTCAAATTCATTCAATGTGTAGTTACTGGTAAGAGAAGACAAGTAATTTGCTGGTACTAACTCGTCGTTGGGGTACAATTTACCATTCCTATAATTTGAATAAATAATAAAACTGTTTTATAAGTAATTTTTAAAAATTTAAGTTAACTTACGATCTTGAATTGGGGCATATTGTCACCGCATTGACTCGGTATTCAGCAATGTTAGGGATTTCACCACCTGCGTAAGTAACGGAGATTTGTACTTGTTTGATATCATAGCTCTTGAGGATTAAGTCTGGGTTTCTAATAAGGAATCCTCTGTTCCCGTCTCTAGCTTCTACTTCTCCAAATGCATCCTAAAATATATTAATGTTATTTCATCTGATGTGTTATCATAGAGTAAATAGAGATTTAGATTTATAGGCAATCGTGGAGAATTTTTTCGCAGCGTCAACTATATAGATTATATTACAATCGCTTTTTCGCTCGTTTTATTGTTTCGTTTGAATCGCTTCTAAGTAAGTCTTTAAAATACTTATTTTTTCGTACCCGTGTTTAATTATTTTCAGGATAAAATATGAAAAATAATGATAAGTGGCTCAATATATCTATGAATTCAACAATTTTCTAATATTTTAATAAGTAAATTGAAATTTTCCAGTTTGCAATCGGCATTAAAAAACAAAAAGATAGGACCTATTGTCATTGTATATGTGCAATGTAATTATATATTTGTATTTAAATTTTTCTATATATAATTATCTATATATATTTTTCTTGATAATTTTTTATTTCAATTATATTCATGCTACGATAGTACCTAGCCGAATTACGAGGAAAATGGGTTTTAAGAAGCGAATTTAACCTAGCCAATCAAAATCCTCGAATAGTGATGCAGTACTAACTATTTTATGGACATTGTGAAAGTTTTCTCAAGAGACTTCTATTTACTTGCCTCTTTATTACTTTATTTCTTTTAGTCACTATTTCTACACTTACTTTAACAGTTAAACCAGTGACATCTCGATCAAATAACACCCGTATCCAGACGCCGTGAAGAACATGAGGAGATCCAACAGAAAGGGTGGCATCCAAACGACCTTTTCCATCTACAAAATCGTACTTGATACTTTCAGGGCATGGTGACTTAGGCAAAGTGTATGCATTTATAGGATTAGCATCACTCCACAAAAATACTGATGTAAATGTTAGCAAATACAAAAACATCTAAAATAAAAAAATCGTATTTAGTGCAAACTTCTTCAATTAAACACACTAATTTGTATAATTAAATATTATATGCAGTTAAATCTAATTATACTCAAGTTTAAAATATTTTTTTACTATATATTCAATGTACATAACGCATATGTTTATTAGCATTGAACGCGCAAAAATTAATACAAACACTTCGTTCTTCTATTTATAGACATTAAAACAAGAAACAAAACATTTATAACCATTGGCGGAGAAATGTATGTTCAAGAATAAATTATAGGCGTTTTATATTATACGAAGAAACCGTTTCTACTTAGAGAGGCACCATAAATTATATACTGGAATGCCTCTTATGGATATGTGCAATATTCCTTTTATATTACGAAAGAAAACAAAACATACTAAATAAAATAATTATTTAATTTGCGTCGTCTGACGGAAAATCCAATGAAAATGTATACTTTTTAATATAAACCGCAAGAAATAGTAATTCAGGTTCCGTTAACATGCCGTCTGGGACAACAATGTGTTTTGTTAGAATATAATTTCAGAATATTATGTGATATCCATCAAAATTAAACTTGGTTAAAAATATTTAAGGTATTTGAATATATTAGTTCGTTATGTATTATCTAGTTATAACAAATTATTGATCTATTATAAAGCAGCATTTCGTTGTCCCTTCTTCTAGACCATATCAAATATGTTTCAAATATTTCATAGACGTTTTGCCCAAAAAAATTATTATGCGAGATGTTTTATATCACTATTTTAATATAAAACAAAATTAGATAGTTGAATTCTAGCTTAGGAATTGTAGGTATATACACAAAGACATTGGAAAGCTTTCTTTTTTTATTTTAGATCAATTGTACTAATGACAAGCAAGTAACTTTTGCGTCGGATTTTCACTGATGAGAAAATATGGCATTGTTAAAATAAACCTATGTACCTTCTAAATGGCTTAAGCCCAACAAACCATCACCAAATGTGAATGTAATCTATTATTAACCAAAACTACAATTGATGAGCTTCTTTGTACGTTAAAGGAAAATTTGCTGGAATACTCCGAATAAATAACAAAATCATTTTTCAATATGTCACGAACCATCTCCATCTTCCCAGGACGGGTCCGGCTTGAAAAATTACAAAATAATACTCAAAATAAATATATCACAACCCATTATATAATTGCCCATCAATTATTACCCCAATTGAATAATGTCAGCTTGTAAAAAATTCTGATTATTAGATGGAGGTTTTAATTGAAGTACTTAATTAATACTTAATTAATTACTTCAACATGAAGGACTTTTGCTGATGGTCACCAAATATTTTTAGTGCTTAGCTAGAAACCACACTATGGGGTAGAGTTTATATTAGAGACATAAACAAAACGAAATTATCACGTAGAACAATGCGTATATTGAAGTATTGGAAGTATTGGTGGGAAATGTTTTGAATTATAAATATATAACCAGTTATTTACAATAAACCCTCGGACATATTTATTGGAGGATTAAAAAAATAATAATAAAAGTTATATACGAAAAAAAGTTCAAATTGTTGTAAAGGTATAATCTGATTAATATTATTGATCACAAGAATGTGATGATTATCAAATTTTACAAGAAATATATTGTTAAAAAATCTATTTAAATCATGTAAAAGAAATATAAAATTACTATAAAATAAATAAAATGTATTATAAAATGTTTATTATTAATTTATAAAAGATAATTTATATAAGGAATATGTCGTAATATAATATAATATGAATTAAAAATCTTTTAAACAACAATTAGAACCAGTTTTAGTTTTTCAGAAGAATATATTTTTCTCTCACCTTGGCCGGACTGGATAAACAACACTAAATACGATTATACCAAGAAACGTCTGCCTGCTACTGATCGTCGTTGTTGATCGCATTTATTTGTTTTATATTTATCCCTGCACTCTGTTTATATTCTCTCCTTCTTTTTCTCTCTCTCGCTCTTGACCATTTACAAGAAAACAAACCTCGGTCAAGGTAATGAAAAATTGCTTGGGTTATTCCCGAAGAATCACGATGAAATACACTTAGGTACAAAAATATTGATAATCAAACAAACCAGTTTGATTTTCATGAAATAGTAAATAGTGCTATGATATAAACATAGTTAATGGGATTCCCAATATTTAAGTCATTTGTTATAACCCTGGTTCTTCACAAAATATGCTAACCATGTATTCTTCAAATGGTTGATGGTATAAAACCAATCCTGCCTTTAAGAGGATTAGATATATATGGTGAATTGTGGTTACTGGCGTGTTCTAATTATCGATGACGATGACAGTGATAGTTATTACTTTAACTGACGGTTAGATATTATGTGAACATTACTTGAAAATCAGCATTTATTGCATCCTTGAATGTTATTAATTTGTGAACTAATTTAATAGAACTTTAAAGCTATAGTTGGCTGCTACACAATGTAACATATATGATATTTATTATACGTGTAGTATAACACATATAATAATTACAATTTCTAAAATGGAGAACTTTATAAAATGGAAAATCACTAAATTGTGGAAAAATACTATAGTTTATTAGAAATATATTTATATTATTATTAAGTTTTATATAACTATATTTCTTTCCTTAAAGCTTTTGTATGGAAACTGTTCATTAAGGTAATTTTACAAAGGCCAAAATAAACTGTTTTTGATGAATAGGAAACGATCAGTTTATTTAATAATCGTACTTAATTATACTTAAGTTAATAGAGAAAAGTTGAGGCATGTTGTATGTAGAGCTAAATCGTTTCATTTAGGTTGATTATAAAGAATGTTTATTGATGTTGCTTTATACGTTAAAGAGGTTTATAAGTCTCGAAGACAAAATAGTAGTTGGAAAGTATGGGGATTTGAGGGTGTTACTAACTATTAAGGAGAAGATTCCTTTGTATTGAATTCTGTACAGTATTTTATTAGCCAGTGATACGTGAAATAACGCGTGATTTACATCAAACCACAATATGTTCGTCAGCAAGTCACCGTTGGTTTTCTTCCCAACTATTGTTTTCGCGCTATTGGCGTTGTTGCAAATATTATTGAAATCTTTAATAAATGAAAGATTATTTGTATTTATTCATGATTCTGGGTAAAAAAAGAAACATTACTATCTACCTCTGTTACTACTAGTATTATATATTGTGGAGATGGGACTGATTTATCTTTCACAATGTATTGAAATAGGCATTTATTGATGCTACTTTCCTTAAATATGGTATTATACTGATATTTTGTTTTCTAATTTCGTATGCTTGACTAAGTCTTAAGTCCTGTTAAATTCTCATTGGTAATTGTACTTGAAGTGTTTCCTTACCATTGGTATACTTTGTCAATACTATTCTTTAATTATTTCTGTTACATTAAACTGAATTACATTAAATAGTTCTGTGTATTCACAAACCACATTACTTGTCGTTTTCTTGTATATTATATATTCATACATTACATATTCATAAGTTAAGATATTTTCTATGTATTTACGCGTCTCTGTCATCTCTAGATTGTCATCGTTAATCTAATTTAATATCATAATCTGCATCTGTTAGATGTAAAATATCACAGTATAGTACAGACTGCACGATATTAATTTGTATGTGCTGCTAGATAGTTTCTTTTTATTAAAACGTTCAATTAAAATAACAACAAAATAGAATAGTAATGAGAACAAAGCAGTACATAAGTAATGAGAATTTGTTGAGAAGAGAGATGACTTCGTATTTTCTAAATTTTCAATGAGGCTTCAATGTATGATTTTTGTGCTATTTAATACTTGTTTAAATATTGATGATATCTGCTGGAAGCATTGTACGTTTCATCTCTGGTCTGTATATCTCTATAAATATCTCAAACAGCATAAAAAAACTAAAATTATAATATTATATTTATTTGTAATAATAATTTCCATTGCTATTCATTACAATCTAATACTATTCTTACCGTTATTAAATATATAATATATATACAAATACAGTAGATAGAAAAAACAGATTTGTAGGAATAGAATGCAATAACAAATATATTTGGTTGTTTCTGATTATGGCTAATTACATATAGAGAATGTTCCACATAACTTTTATGGTAAAAGCCCTATTTGTTGTAAGGCCACTGACGCAGCATTGGCTTTGGCTTCTTTCTTGCTCGCACTGACAATGTTTGGCTTGTATTCAACACCATTCAATATAACCTATAGATTCATTGGTTTCAGCTTTTAATTGTAATAATTAATAGATAATGCTATATAGATACCTTAAACAAAAAGTTCTTTTTATGATCTGGACCGCATTCAAACTCTAATATGTACTGAGGCGCCCCCAACTTCTTCTTCGATGCGTATTCTCCCAGCAACGAAACGGGGTGCTTGCCTTGAAGAGTTTTTACTGCCGATTGCTTGTTCTTCTTTTTGCCTCCTTTCGATTGTTCTTCGTTGGCCACTAGGCCCTTCTTGTCCAGTTTGACTTCGAGCAAAAGCGGCTCCAAAGTGCCAGTCTTCTCTTTGCCTAGACCTTCTCCAGGCTTCCAACCCATCTTCTGTAACAGGTGCATTCCCATACCTCCGGAGACGGGGGCAGCGGTTTGCAACTGATCCTAATTTGGAGAAGTAATCATTAAGTCAGTAACTTTCAATATTTATTTGAAATAAATAGTAATTGGTTATAATTGTATTTATTTCATTATAATTAACTATACATAAAAAATCCGACAATAAGGATAATCAGCTCAACAAATTTAGACTCAGTGATGAAACTCCATCTGTTAACTCGACATTAAGGACTAGTCGTAAACAGTGATAAACAAAGGGTATAATAATTGTTCTTATTTTTATGATGTTAAAAAAGTTATGAATAAAATGACCATATTATTATTAAATTAATAAATATGTTTTTAAGAATATATAACAGAAACGGTCTTGAAAATTTGACAAAGAAAAAATTAATATAGGAAAACCATTCAACACCTTTATTTAGTCGAATAAAAGGCTTTTTAATAAGGGCGGATAGATATTGAAATGGAATGGAACATGCTGCATGTGATGTATTGGCGAAATTATTTCTTTTCTTGTCTCTCCATGGATAAAACAGTATTGAAATGTTATTAATGATGGCACAATTTCCAAGGACTGACATAAATCCAACTGAATTTGAGCGATAGCCTCAGTTATGTTGACTTTAAGGGCGCCACTCTGCTGAAGCCTCATACTATCTAGGTACGTATTGTTTAATTTGTTTGATAGCGCTCGGCAAATAGCACATTATTGGCGATGCATTTCCATATGGATGAACCTTGTATAATTCAGCATCGTTTCATATAGGACAATTTTACTTGTTACATAGATGGGTTTCTCAATTTGGGCGTTCTGCTCAATAATGTAACTTGCCTGGTTAATTTGACATCAGCGACTAAATAATAAAGCAGCAGTGATTAAACAGATGTCTAAAAAAACAAAAGCCGCCACAGGCTGCCAACATCGACTAGCACTTATTAAAAAAACATATACTAAACAATTATGTTTTAATTATAGTACACATTATAGTAAAAACAAATATAGATCACATTGAGCTTAGCACGACCATTTACTATGTATTAAATATTAGCACCTCAAAATCCATGGGTTTTCCCTTTTAAAATTTTGATTTTGAGCTATTCTATTTGTTTCTCTAAATATTTTAAGAATATTATTTATCACACAAATTAGCATCATTAAAACAAGTCCTATAACAAACATATATGAGAATTAATGTGTTTACTGTTTGCATAATGTGAATCCCAATCAAATTTTCAAAGTATCCATTTTTCTTAGTAAAAATTGTATTTGCTGATAGTGCTGAACTCAACACTTAACCTGTAACCCCATTTAAGAAAATGTGCAAAACAATAAATTCCGCGTTCTCATATGTAAGTACTCACCAAATCAGGTAGACAACAACATAGGGCAACTGGAAATATCCTTTGGCTATATCTTTATTCGCTGACGAGAGTTTGATCTAAAACAGATTCTCAGGTGACACATTTCGTGAAATAATAAACGTATTAAACGTTTTCTACTTCACGAAATCACTAAACTGGAATCTACTACAGAATTAAAAAAGAATCATATTTAAGCTCTCCTTGTACAAGAGCTGACTGTGACATGACAAACTGGCTCACTAAGAGTCCAGTTTAGCTTATATAGGCATAAATTCCATCTCTGTAATCAGAAATGATTTATGCCTGAAGAAGGATTTTAAGAGAAGTTAACAAATAACTTCCGCTTAAAACCCCCACCTGAAAATATGTTTTAGGTTGATTTTTTATTATTTTAATGTATAATTAATAAGTTGTTTTAAGGTGACAATTTTAACAGACATAGACAATATTGATATTTATAATTATTTTTTTTATAACAATGTAATAAGTTTTGTGATATGGTTCTTGTAAATGAGTGATTGATCTTGGCAAATCACATGTTGACAGTTGGTTTAAAAACTTAAATTAAATTAACAGTAAAACTGAATTTTGTTAAAAAATTTGTGAAAATTGTATCCTCTAAAATGTCACCATCAGACATATACCTAAACAAATTGACGTACAAAGAAAACGACACGAATTCTAGTGAATTGTAATCCATGACAAGCCCATACCTTCTTTGCCCAGGCTTGATAGCCTGACGCTAATTCTGCAGCAGAGAGTATATTGGCACCGGTGGTGCCAGTAAACTGTCCTAGTTGTTGCTTACTTTTTGCCCAAGACTGCACCTACCAAAAAATTTTTTTTTATTGAATTTGTAATTGATAATTTTTCACATAAATGACCTCTTTATCAGATTTATATATTTCAGATAACGCTTCAGAATCATGAGGATTTTCCTGCAATTTTCTCATCGCAGTTAGCCTTTGAGATACAATAGATCCTATGTCAACTTGTAATTCCTAAAAATATTAATGGTATTTAGACAATCTATAAAATTAGTGAATTTCTTACAGCACTTGAAGAACTAGCAGGAAAAACTTGTGGTCCTGGAAGGGTACTTGGAGGCGCTGTAGTCAATTCACTAGTTAATTCAGTCGGTAAAGGCGGCAGCGGTAACGGAAGTTCTGAAGGTAGGGGAGGCACAGGAGTACTTAAACATACAACAGCTACCTCAGCTGAAGTTTTAGTAGACTCTGGATTTGTTTTCTTTGAATTAGGTGGAGGTACAGGTACCCATTCTTCATTTACTCTATGTTGCTGACCACTACTAACAGGAAATTGCATTCGTAATTCAGTTGTTCTTTCCTGCGTAGTTTTAGTCGGCAAGGGTACTGAATTCTGTAATATCAATATGTTTATCAACACAATATTTTTATTAAAATCAATAGAAATAACAAACCTTAATATTCATAGTTATGCTAGTAGGTCTATCCTTAATAAGAAAAGGATGGTGAAATGGTTCATCTGTATCGCTATCATCCTTTTCTGACAAGCTAGAAAGTTCACCTAATTGCTCTTTCTTTGATAATGATTTGCAAAAATCTGTCAATTCCTCAATTGTTTTGCCTCCAGATTTTATAGCAGCAATCATTTTTTCTTGAGCTTTGGAACCTAAATTTAAAGCTCCTGGAAGGCTACCAGATTTCATCATTTGAATAGCATTTCGGCGAGCAATTTCCAACAATTTCTTCTTGTCAATTCTTGAGTCCTCTTTTTCTCTGCTTCTGGATCTGTGTCTGTCAGTAGACCTATCACGACTATATCCTCTATACCTATAATGTAAATGTTATAATGACATCAAGTAATAATTTCATTTTTACCTTTCTCTCATAAACCATTTATCACATTTAATAACCCTGTCTGAGTCTTTGGACCTCTCATCTCTATGTCTATAAAAACTGTCATCTTTACTAGCTCTACTTTCCTTCTCCCTAAATTTACTTCTTGAGTCATAATCATCTATGCTCCTCTCCTGGTTATCTATATATCTTTAATGTTATGAAACTTTAAATAAAGTAAAAGAATACATAATTATATTTTACCTGTCTCTATGTTTATATCGATCTTCAGTTCTATGACATTCCCTTTCACGACTATGTCTTTTATGGTAATCACTTGAAACAGATGACTTTTTCACTTTATGCCTTAAATCATCATATTTTGCATGTTTATCTTTATTGGAACTTCTGTCTCTGCTGGTACTTTTATGTCTTTTAGATGTTTTATGTTTTTCCTTGTAATCTTTTGAGATATAATCTGTAATTTCACTATCATTTTTATTATACTTTTCTTTATTATGATATGAATCAGAATTTTCTTCATTGTTTCTTATTTTTTTCTCTTCAGACTTTTTTACAGATAAGTACTTTGGAATTTCTAAAAACAATTTATCTTATAACCTACTAAAATACATAAATTACGATACTTTACCTAAAGAAAACGATGTTCCTTCTATTTTAATTCTTTTATCAGCTTTGTCCTGTTCTTCTTTAATTAATATATTTGCCAAATCAACCTCAGAACGATTGGATGATAAACTGGATGAGCTACTTGAACGCTTTCTCTTCTTACTTTTCTTTTTGTGTTTCTTTTCTTTATGTTTATGTTTCTTTTTATTCTTTTTACTCTTCCTATGAGCTTCCTCACTTTTATCTTTCTTTTCTTTTTTTACTATAATGGGCGGCTCTGCATCAAACGTACTAAACAGTTCTGATAAGATTTCCATAGATGACTTTTTTATGTCTGGACTTTTAGTAACATTGTCATGTTTAATAATTTCTTCGGTAGTCTCTTGTTTAACAGTAGTCATTTTAAAATTATTATTTATATACAAAATATATGTTATAGGTTAACAGAGTAATTGCCATCTCAGTTTCAAAAACTGAATCTATTCTAAACAATTTATAACTAAACCTGATACATTGTCACCAATATTCAATTATTGATACAAAAATATCATTTATATCTTCTATGGTTTTAATAAATTTGATATCTAATAATAATAATATAATTAAACGAAAATATGAAAATGAACATAAAACTATTTTAATTTAATACAACATCCTTCGAAAGTTGATGGAAAGTTGGCAACCATAAAAATTTTATAGGGACTTTTTTCTCTGATGGGGACAAGGGATTATTTGACATTTGAATTGACACGATATATGTTTTCCTGTTTTTCATTTTTTATGTAATAAATTAAGTTATTAAGTTGATTAATTTCTATATATATAATCGCCATGGTATGTAATATGTTTTACGATAATTCGATATTGAAGTTTTTCGTTATTCCAATCGTGTAGTTTTAATCTGTTATGATGTGTTGTAAAAGGGTGTTATTTTTATTCCAGATGCAATTTATGTTGTTATTTAGTAGACAAGGTAAGCTCCGACTGCAAAAATGGTATGTGGCTCATCCTGACAAACTTAAAAAGAAGATAACTAGAGAATTAATTACCACAATATTAGCAAGAAAACCAAAAATGTGTAGCTTTCTAGAATGGAGAGATTTAAAAATTGTTTACAAAAGGTAAATTGGTTAAAATGGATTGTTCCTAATATTCTAAAATATTTATGTTTTTATTTCAAGATATGCCAGTTTATATTTCTGTTGTGCTATTGAACAAGATGACAATGAACTTTTGACTTTGGAAGTTATACATCGTTATGTTGAACTTCTTGACAAATATTTTGGTAGTGTAAGTTAACTACTATATATAAAATATTTTGTCAAAATGATTTAATTGATTTAGGTTTGTGAGCTCGATATCATATTCAACTTTGAGAAAGCATATTTCATATTAGATGAATTGATGTTAGGCGGAGAGATTCAAGAAACAAGCAAAAAAAATGTCCTAAAGGCTATTGCAGCACAGGATCTTTTACAAGAGGTTAGTGATGGCAATATTGAAATTTGAATGAAGATTTATCAATATGTTGCTTTTGTTATAATCTTGCCAGTAGTTATAATTTCAGTATGTTAAGTTACATATTGGCAAATCTTCACCTCAGTTGCACCATTTATTTATTGTTAAATTTTTAACCTAAATATGGTCTGTATTATTGTTTAAAATCTGTGTTTATAAATTTTGTTGATTAATTTACATCTTTGTCAATGAGATGTTTTTTTAAATATTTTTGTTATTCACCGTATGAACTTTTAAAAATTGTTTTATATCATGCATGAATCTTCCTGGATATTAATTTAAGCACCATTTCTCATGTGTATACATCTATGTTATATTGTTTACATGTTATTAATGTCCTAAGTAATGTGTGAATTATTCTTATGAAGAATAAGTGACTATTTTGAATTGTTATGAAGCAATATCAAGCATTTCAAAGGCATATGAAACATGTCTTTCAACCTTGTGTGCTACTAAATAGTAATAGTATATTATTTAAAAATTATCAGTATTTTAAGAAAACTATTGTGTTATACATTCTTGCTTTTTCTATCTTACAAATATGTTTTTACATTGTAAACTAATATTGCCTAAAATAATGTATATTTAATGACCCTTTTACTGTAGTAGTTTAACTTTCTAGTCGTTAACTTTCCAAATATTCCAACTAGTGGTATAACAAATAATGCAGGTTATAAGTTGTTCCTCAAAGTGTATAACAATAAATTACAATAAATTATTTATATGACATTGCATTTTATTTTATTATAATTGTGTATAGGCGTACATTAACATTTGTGTATATTTATTGTAAATAGATTATTAGTGATTTATGTTAATGCTACTAACAAACGGTTAAGGTTTTGCTTTTAATGTTGTGTTAAACTAGCTAAAGCTATATCAGAGTTCTAGATAATTTGTGATGTAGTTTTATGTGCAATAATGTAAAGGTAAATCTGTAATTTTTTCATGTATTAGACTGAATAGTGTACAGAATAAGGCATTAGGTAAGAAAATGTAAATATTAGATTGACTTAATTTAGTTTTCTAAATCAAGTGACTCTTGTTTGAACTAAGAGTTTTATTTGATTTTAAATGATTTATGTATTTAGTAAATGCATGACATATTAAATAGAACAGGTCTACCAGTAGTATCTATGAATGGTTATGTAAATTAAGCAAGTGAATAGTTAAAAAAAAATTAAAATACCTTTGACTTACATTATGGCAACACTTATCAGTGTTGTAAAGTTCCTTTATCGTCGGTGCTGTGTTGCCAAAACTGTTCAATTGCTTAATATATGTTAGTTTTTCTTTATTGAATATTTACAATTATTTAGTACATTGTTTATATTGTGTATTGTAAATTATGGTGTGAATCAAATCTTAGGTCTGTTTTTAGAAGTCACTAGTCTTTATTGTGTGTAAAGTTTAAACATGACTTTATTTATTTTAAATGTTTACATTATTATTTATGAAGAAAATTATTAACCTGCGATATATACATTTATACTGCACTTTGTCATGGGTTATTTGTCTTATTTATAGCTATTATAGCATTATAGCTATTTATTGTTCTACTAGATAACTAAATCTGTAAAAAGACTTTTTAAATAAGACTGAGGTTTGGTGCATACTTTTTTTAAAAGTGTAGATTTGCAAAATTGTTAACAGTGAATGTTTATTTTATGTTTTAGGAAGAAACCCCTCAAGGATTTTTTGATGACCATGGGCTTGGTTAAGTCATCAGTCCATTCCTTTTTAGCAGTATTAAGTTTTGTTGTATTTAAGTCATTCAATTTATACTGATATCCGTCAAGAAATCACTGCACCAATAAAAATTGTTTTAGTAATCGTCATATTAAAATTCAAATGTCTATCTATCTGTCACAATTAATGCCCATTATTAATAATGATATATAATAATAACTAATTTACATATTATAAAACGTTAAATTAATGATAATAAAAGTTTTAAAATATAACGTTGTTTAATTTAAAAAAAAGCTGTTTAGAAGTTCCCGCCAAAGGAACTGCTGTATGCAAAAATATATGGATAAGTTGTCCCCTAGATGCCGTCCGATGCCGATAAATCGAGCCTGGAAAAGTTATACCGTGTTGCCATATTTTCTGGAAATTCAATGTTTTAAGTTTTTAATTTTAATAAAAGTAACTTGATTATCTTTTTATAATAATATTCCAAATATTTATAAACTTATTTCGTGTGAATCTGTAAAAATATAATTTTGTGTTTATATATCAAGACAAATGACTTATAGTTATATTTAAATACAAAATGTATAAACTAAAAGGCAATAATGTATATTTAGTTTATTCCAATACATTTTTAGATATAGACATCAATGTGAGTTGTGCCTCATGCAGCTACTTCGCAAATAGTACAAAGGAAGTGGGCTTAGAGTTATAGCAAAAGAAAATTTAAGCTGGAAATACATTTGTATATTTTATATACATTTATATTTTAAATGTTTGGAACTTGAAATGACAACGAAAACCTACATTTTTATATTATTAATCGTATTTTTTGTACGCTCCTAGGAAACAATTATGTCATACTGTTTATATAATTTCCGGATATATGAAATATATCACAAATTGAAACTTCCTGCTTTGGAGATTTAAAGGAAGGTCAAATACATAAATAGTTTTATTACGATTATTTAGTAAAGTATATAAGTGTAATGGATTGTTTGTTTATTGACCGTTTTATTGACGAATCGTCGAGTCTTTAGCCTGTGTGGTGAAGTGCAACTTTGAATTTTGGAAGGGGAGGATAATGAGTAGATTGGTGTGTGAAGTAATTGTGCAGAGTGCGGATTAAGGTGTTGAGGAGGGAGTTTAGAAGAGGTCGGAAGGGCGGCAACAACGAGCGCGGGCGCCGAGGCGGGACGACGCTTGCGTGCGCGCCGACGCCGTGGAGCGCCGCAGCCTTTGCAGCGCCAGCGACGGCAGCAACGGCAGGAGCGATGTCGAGCGGGCGCGAGAGGTGCCCTCGTCCGCGATGCGTGTCCGTCGGCATGTAAGCAGCGGCCCAGTAAGCGCGTCGTCGAACGACCATGTCCGCCGTCGCGTCCACTTCCGAGGTCACGTAATCGGCCGGCCGTGCGAGTGGTGAGCGCCATGGCAGGCTCGGCCGTCGACCAGGCGTCGGCCTGCGTCGTGGCGCACGGCCATGCCTTCCACAAGAAGACCTTCCACAAGCCCACTTATTGCCACCACTGCGGCGACATGCTATGGGGCCTCATCCAACAAGGCTTCGTCTGCGAAGGTGAGCTCGTTATCCGCCCTGCAACAACTAGGTCACGGCGTCGCTACGCCCGGAGGACGCTTGCCTCTCGGGACGGACATCCGGCTCTCTGGAGCGCCCACCCCGTTCTATTCCATTCCGCCATCCTCCACATCCGATCGATCCACGCGCTATAGTTTCTTCTCAGATAAAAATAACACGTTAGCATGCAAAACATCTGCAAATTGGCCGATCACACTTCGTTATTGTATAAATCTACCACCGACTACTGTAGTTTCTAATTAGCATCATCCCACCGTTTCCAGAGTATTTTTCCATTAACACAAACCGTTACCACTTTCAGTCATTCAAAAATATATCGTCCCTATCGGACTCTTGACCTAATTCCACACCCTCGCTTTTTGCAACCATGTATCGCCAACGCTTTCAGATTACACTTAAACCAACACTCGCTTAACATATATTTTTAAATGAGGAAAAATCGGCCATTGCCTATTTGAGAAGAATCATGTCATTCACTGCGAAATCGTGACTGTTTCACGGTTAAGTTTTAAAGCCGTTATTGTTTTAAGAATAATCTGATACCGAGGGAATAATACTTTTATAGTATATATTTATATTTTTATTGTGTTTCTCTGTTTTTTAACAAATCGATACAAAAATAAAGTCTATACGTTCATGAGAATCAAACAAATTAAGCAAATAATAGGTAAAAATTAAGATTTCCAATAGTTTCCATTATATACATTACAGCCAGGTATTCATTTAGTGAATTGTTCTTACAAAGTGATAAAATAATTATTTTTTTATAAAATGCTGCATAAAACTATGTCGGAAAATGTCCCCATTTCGAATAAAATCTGATAGACACTCGTTACGTACGGTGAAAAAAATCGTTATCTAGCAAAAAACCCCTATTGCGTACCCACAATGTTATCACCTTTTTAGGAATGTTATGTTCAAGTAAACATTTAAAAATAGATGAAATTATTACCTTATTTTATTTTTTTTTGTTTCTATTAATCATTATTAGCATTAGCTCTCAGTATGTAAAAGTTATACTTTATTATTTATCGTGTCGTATCTTCTTTGTTTGTTAAGTACCTTTTCAAAGACTAAGTATTACTAGGTCACATGAGTTATTTATTTTATTTCTCGAATTTACTTCAATCAAAAAGCTATCTATAGCGTAACTGAATGATAAAGCCAAATTACTACCTATAGTATTGTATCTTTTCCATTTTGGCTTTTTATTAACATTAACCCTTTGAGTATTGTTATAATGTACTTATTACTATAAAAAAAATATTTATTGGCATTTAATAGGCGGTTTAACTTATTTGGCACCTGTCAAATAGAACTGCACGTAGTATAGAAATCGATGTTTCTCTAAATATATATTACATTTATATCATTTGCAAATACAATTCAAATATATTCTGGGTAAATATCAAATATAATAATTCATTGAAACAATGGAGGTAGGACGGTTTTGAGGAGGTAATTGTGATACAGAAGAGATTATTTACAAAACTTAAATTTGGAGAATACAAATCTTAAACAATAACAATAAATAAAAAGTTTTAAATTTGTTTAAATTAAAACATTCTCTTTTTATATTTTTTAAGTAGTAAATTGGGAACAAAAGCAGAACAAGTCTGTAAAAAATCATCAAGGGTATAATTCAACATATCGAACATAATAAAGAACGGGTATCGAGATTAATATTTTGACGAGCGATCTCTGTGGAGAGAACAATATTTCGATCGCGTTTCCTATATATGAAAGATTAGTTGAACAAAAAGAACATTGAAACAAATGAAGTCAAAATTAGGAAAGTGCGGAGGCGGCGGGTGGATTTAGGAAGTGTAGAAAGGGACATGTTATTTCCGTCGCTTCTTTATATTGAAACGAAACAAGAACAATAAAAGCATGAGAACTGAACGTCTAAAAATATACGTGTATATAATTTAGTATATTATATTTACGTATAATTGGTTGCGTTTTCATAAAACCACAACATGCCCCATTATATTAAAAGTATATTTTGATATTTTTCCTGGATATTTTTATTTCATAAGATCACTAGAACGGTGACCGCCGAAACGAAGGACCAACGAGCGCAATAAAAAAATACCATACGACACACGCCGTTTCCTATCCACGCACAGTCGACACTCGATAGAAACTACTGCGAGGAAATGACCTAAAAATGTACGAAATAAAAATAAGAGCGCGAATGAGTTCCAGTAAAAATAAACAGGTTCCGACGAACGCTAATCCAAGGCGTAAATACACACCGAGAAGGTGTGACGTAAGCTGTACGGACGAAGGAGGCTTCTGCTGCTGGATAGCGCTTCCATGGGCGAAAGCCTCCTCGTCACCGGCACCAGGCCGCCAATAAATGATCCTGGATCCGCGAGCTGTGCTCTCGTCGCTGAGTCATATCGGAAACGATCACAATCGCGCGCATTAAGTAATAATCGCTAAACATTACGGATGGAATTCATCGTGCTTGTCTATGTGACGACGTGAACCTATTTCGGGAAAAGTAGGTTAAGTTGGATTTTAATTGACAGCCAGAATTGACCGACGGAGTTGGTACACGAAACACAAAAAAATAGGCCATGAATTGGAAGTCGTGATAATGCGGGAAAACAAACAATTGACTTAATGGCATTTAAAGCGCAATATTATTTAGTTTTGTTACTTTTTGATTTTGGAAATGTTTAGATTTAATCGCGATATCCTTCCTAACAAAAAAATCACTTTTTAAATCATTTTTACATTTTATTGTTGTTGATTCTTATTTTACGTTATTTTAAGGACAGTAAATTAAGCTTGAGAACTTTTAGTATTTTCAAAATTTTATTGTAAACAATTGTGTACATTTTTTGTGTCATCACTTAAATTCGATACGGGAAAAACTTTTCGTAAATCGTTTCTTTCTTTTAAATATATTTTAACAACAGTCGTCCCAATTTTCAGTGCCATTTCATGTCCAGTCAAATCATATTGTATTATCATCGATAATCTGAAGAGGAAATATTTGGTGAATATGTGGTAAAATTATATACTCATTTAAGGGTTTTCATCATATTGCTATGCATTTATCGCTTTTCCGTTTTTTAATTGCTATCCTTATAAGTAATCTTCGGTGATCTAATCGGTAGGTGTAGTTTGAATTTCGAATTTAAAATTTACGAACTTCATTGGGACGTTCTTTGTTAACTGCATCGAAATCAAACACTCACAAAATACTGAAACCAGTAATCATAGTAAATCAAGTTATCAATATTTATAAATCAATTTCAGTAGTAATCAATTTCTATCAAGTATATCGTACATATTCAAATTTTGCATTTTTGACCAACAAATGTTAAATCTCATATAAATGATGTTTTGTTGGCTTGCAATTCGAAAACGTATTTAGAATCTGAAAAGATCGGTTGGAAATTATTTTCTAACGCCTTCGTATTTTTTTGGAATAGCTACTCTAGTTGAGGAAAGGGCGTGAACCCTTCTTTGCGAGATTACGTTTCAATAACTGACGGTGTAGAGCATAAGGAAAATGAACAAAAAGCTGTAAATATAAAAGTCTGTAGTAAAAATTAAAGGCCGATATTGTTGATGATGTACTAGGAATAAATATTATTTATTATTTATACTTATAAATTTATATTTATATTATAAACTTTATATTTACAAACATGTATTGTATAAATACAAGTAGTAACTGAAATATCATGGAACTACTAATAGCATAAATAAGCGAATAAAATTAATCTAAACGATTCATAAGTGGTATTAATTAAATAAAACGGACTATATATTATTTACTAAAATTAACCAATGCACTGTGTTATGCACAGGCTACTATGATTCAATAAAAATGAAATCGTAGATATGCAAGATATAAAAAAAACCTTTTTAGTTAGGTTTATTAGAAACCTAGTATAGTTTATTAAAAAAAATTTTTTTGTTTCAGTTTGCAACTTCGTAGTGCATGAACGCTGCTGCAAAACTGTAATATCACCATGTTCTAGCATCGCTGCTAGTTTAGTCAAGGTAAGGAGATGTTAAATAAGATAATTAAAATGAAGTATACGATTTATCAATATATTGCTTTTGATAAAAAATATCTCATTTCATGGGGATTATCACACAAAGTATGGTTTCTTTTATAGAATCCGGTGGGACACTGCTGGTCTGACGCTATCCACCAAAAACGAAAATTTTGTAATGTTTGCAGGAAACGATTGGATGATTGCGATTCTATACACTGCGAAAGTAAGTTTATGATTTTTGGGAGAGAATTATTAATAAATGAGAACATTTCCTTTTGCAGTATGCGAGTATTATGTTCACGTGGAATGTCAAGATTTCGCCGTTCCGGATTGCAAAGAGAACGCCACCTACGCACCGGACAAGGAACTGGAAGAAGTGGAGCACAAGCACCAGTGGCGCGAGGGGAACCTGCCCAGTGGAAGCAAATGTGAACATTGCAGAAAGACCTGTTCGAACACGGAATGCTTGTCCGGTTACAGATGCGAATGGTGTAGAATGACGGTAGGTAACTGAAAATTAAATGAGTTTCTCATTTTAGTAATCTATTTTAGAATTTATAAACATTTTAAAATATTAGATGTATGGTTATTAATTAATTATAGCAGATATTTGAACAAATTTATTTCATATAAATCAAATAGACGTCAACTTCTGGTTCATCGACGAATATACGCATACTATCCGAATGTCGGAGCAATGTGAGCTTCTTCTGATCCAGTTTTTAGTTTGTTCGGTTATTGGTTAGAGCATTTTTTAATCACCATCTTATTAGTGATGTGTAGTTGCCCGGGATCTGCTAAATTTTACTACACTAAATATTATACTTTTCATAACCCGTTTCAATTTTCTAGAAAATTGCCTAATTGGCTCGGCAAAAGATACGTCTTCATGCATTGATCTAGTTTGCCAAACACCTAATCAGAAACGCAACTTCTAAGATTTTAAATTATTTTCATTTGGTGTGAAACCTTGATAATAGCTTCTGACTCCTAGCTGAGCTTCACCCTCTTGCTACATTTGTATCCAATAATCCTTCGGTAGAGTTTACGGTTCCGCATCTGTAAACTTTCAAGACTATCCAAAGCGCGGCTGGTTGAATATTAAAACAATAACTTATAAAAGGTTTATACCAATAGCTATACGTTTCACAAGACATAATGCCCAACAATGTATATAGATTTCCGTCTTTTCTTTGGTAGCCTTTTTTATTATATATAATATTATTGTGGAGGCGTTGTAGAAAATATTTTCTATCATTTTCTACAACTTTTTCTCATCTTTCTGGCAACATGGCCTCCGATTATCGACCTATTTTC
Source organism: Rhynchophorus ferrugineus (assembly GCF_030347505.1). NCBI lineage: Eukaryota > Metazoa > Arthropoda > Insecta > Coleoptera > Curculionidae > Rhynchophorus > Rhynchophorus ferrugineus. The sequence goes on along the minus strand of NW_027472581.1, from coordinate 50,452,466 downwards.
ACACTTATTCAGCATTTCGAAGCCGTGTATTTCTAAAGCCAAACTGCATGGATCTCTAACCAGAAGGCGCTGTTTTTGGTGAGTACGCAAGGTACGGCAGAATTTTTTTATTACTTTACAACTTTTGCAACGTGTGGCCAAGTGTTGTCATGCAAGAGGATTCCTTTGTGTTTGTTAGTCGCTAATATTTTCTACAACAATACGTCGTTTAATTTGTTTAATTGGTGTCGATAAACATCTACAGTAAAAGTTTAATTCGGTTTCAGCAGCTCGTAATACACTACACTTTGCTGATCCCATGGTATCAATGTGAATGGCTCTTCTGAATTCCTTACTTTTTGCACTTGATATTATCCTACTAGATCCATTTTTCATGGTCAGTAGCAAAACACCACAGAACATTTTTCCTTTTGCCTGACAAGCAATAAAACCATGACATTAAAAGTGTTCGAAATGGAATTCTCAGTAAATTCATTTGGTGGCCATTTTACCTACTTTTGCATCGCATGTAAAAGTCTAGAAACAATGTACTCATTAACTTCTGGGCCGTTTTAAATATTTTTAAAAGTTTGAATTGGGCTTTCGTCCAATAAGTCTTGTAATTAATTGTGTTCGAACTATTTTGGTTCTCAAAGTCATTCTTGATCATTGTCATCAAAATTATGACTTTTATATTGTTGAAACAAAAATAAATGAATAGTGATATGCCATAGTATCCTAAAGGTGTTTGATTCAGCAGCAGATTTCTTCAAATCAAACAACAAAAGTAATTAATATCAAATGTGCAGTTTTGTACGTTCCATGATTAGCATCCATATATATCGAATCATTGAATAATACTAAATGGAAAGATATTATTTTTTGTAATTTAAGAGTTATGCTGTTTAATAATTGTTGTTAGCTACATTGCTTCGTTACATTAATAGTTCGCAATTTCACCAATTGCCGATCAAAACTTTAGTATCATTTTAATGTCAAAAAAATACTTGTAAAAATTAAACCAAACATCTAATATATTTATACAAAATTATACATAAAGTTATAAAAGGTTAAATAAAACGGAAAAAAGAGAAATCATTTATTTAAATACAGAAAAATGTATAATATACTATGGTAATGTGCGTTAATTTTCTAATGCCTTCCATTGAGCTGACAAGGTCTGATGTTTTGAGAACGTTTTATTTTTGTTGTATCTGGGCTAGGCCAGTCACTTACCGATACAACACCCTCACCACCCTCTAAACATTCGGCGTTAATTGTATTCCGCCTAAATGACATTCTGAAAATAAAAATCGCCCTCTAATTATTGTAACTGAACGGAATGACGTCGGCGTATTTTTAAAGCTACCTCTCCCAGTGGAGAACGCGAACTATTTAATTAACATTATTCGATCCTATTCGCAGATCATGAGGAACGAAGCTTACTTGTTCACGTGCCGATAGACATAAATGCGAAACGGAATATGTTCGTTTCGTGGCAGTCCCTGTAGGCACTTTTTTGCAAATTAATTCCCCGTAATTGTACTATCATACCGGTTGTCTATTTTCTTAAGGGGTTATACATATTTGGAACTAAAAAAAAATTTTCACTATTATTACACAAACTACATGTTTAACTACGTATGGATTATGTAACTCTTTAGAACTAAATAAGTTTTTTTTGTTGCAAATTATTTATAATTAGGGGATTGCCACGCCACTTGCTTGGCATTGTGAAATTCTATGAAGCCACTAACACTTTTTCTAGTTAAACGATCACCACTCCAGTCGGCATTCTGTTATTTTTCTAATTTTAAGTCCTTCATAAAGACTTTCCATTAAGTCAGCTGTTTGCTGTCGAGACTCTGTTATTAATGCATCAGCAGCAAATATTACCAAATGGATATCTTTTGTGTACAAACAGTAGTCGAAATATGATCTCTTAAATTGTAATTTGTTTATCATTTGAATCTTTTATTCCACCATTTGGGTGCATTTCTTAAGTCGTACAATGGTCGATTTAACGTTAGGTATCTTATTTCGGTAGTTAATCCCTCTGGAGTCTATTGTCCTATTGTTGCTTCTGTTGTTCTTTTTAAAAATGCAGTTGGAACGTTGTTTTATCTTCCAGTTCTGCTGAATGGATACTAACATCAAGATTCTAATAGTTTATAGTAACCTGCATACGGGTGCACAACTGAATTATTCATCCACTGAAAGGTACATGGAATCCTTTAGCTAATAATCTTGCCTTTTGTGTGTCTTCTTTAATCTTAGATATGCATTTGGTTTCAATGGCTTTTTGTCCTTTCGGAACCTCTGTTGAACTTCATGTCTCCAATTCTTCGTGCGACTTTAATTCAATTTTATTTGCTATCCCCCATTCTTCGGTTTTATATTTAAACATTTAAAGAGCTTTTTGGAGGCGTCTTGTGTTGATGTTAGCAGAGAGTATGTCATATAGTATAGCTCGCCATCATTCAATCTTTCTCCATAATTGTTTTAACAATTTTCGTCCTCGATTTCATTACGGTTATCATCGCTTTCGATGGTCTGCTCTTCAGAGTTATCTGTATCAATGCGTTCTCATTTCCTTTTTCCACGATGTCAACCCTCAGGATATATAAAATATATTTATTTTCATATTTTACTGATATTTTTCTTCCATTTTATGGTTTTCCTCTTACCTATTACAATTGTATTGCCTTATAAATAATTTTTGATGCTGAGACCAAATTGTAATTGATGTCAGGTACTATTAAAGCCTCCCCCGATACGGCTTAACCTTGGCATTTGATGGCATTTCAGTATTTCAAATTTATTTGTTTTCAAAATTTGTCCGTTGGTTGTATGTATTGAAATCGTGTTTACTCATGTATTTTTCAAATGCTTCCTTCACGAAGTGACTGCTTGTCACTGAATACACCACATACGAATTTTTCTACTTTGCCTAGAAAGTTAGTATACTGCCTCTGATTTTTCTTGGGGCAGCTTGTCTTATTGCGTTTCTCTCAATCCTGTTTTTCTTCATTTTCAATTCTTCAATTTCTTAATTTGATGACCTAAGACTGTAGAAAAAGCACAACTGGTAGCCAACAAGATCTACAAAAAGACTGGAAACTGGAAAATATAGATTAACAGCTCGAAATCTACCCATATTAATTTTGCATTGCGACGAAATTACAAAATCATAATTATATCATTCGACGGATACCCGATTCCTCAAGCAGAATGAGCTAAATACCTCGGCATCCATCTCGATGGTAGGTAAAATTCTAAACATCATATTCGACAAAAAGCAGAGCATATCAGACTAAAAAATTAATCAACTGTACTAGTTAGTCGGAAGATACTCTCAATTTCACCTAAAATCAAAGAGATTGGTTTATCAGTTAATCATAAAGCCAATTTGGACCTATGGGGTGACAATCTGGGGTTGCACTAAAACTATTAACTAATTACCAATGTCTGTCGCTACGTAACCAATGAAAAACTACAAGACGACCTCGAAATAAAATGGATCCACGAGGTTATCCAAAATTTCGTCTTAAAACATAAAATAAGGTTACTAAATCATAACCAACGTGGAATCAACATTGTTACTGGACAACACTCATAATATTGAAGCGAACGACACTACATGAACTTGTATAGTGTATAAACGTTACTCTTAACTTTAGCTCAAGTAGTCGAATTCAATTTTATTTTAAGTATTTATCCCGCACTCCTCTTGCTAGTCTGTTGATACAAGTACAACAGAATAATAATTTGATTTATTTATCTAATGTAAGATGTAACACAAAGAAAATTCTAAACCTACATAATTATTTGTTTGTTATAGTGTCATGCAGCTTGTCACTTAAATATTGAAAGTAACTGCAATTTTGGCTTACTTGGACCGATATTTTTACCACCTCATGCAGTCAGCATTCCCAGGACAGAAGTACCCATGGAGGCCATCATTGGAGTACAAGTCAGGCGCAAGGACACGCTTTCTCGTAAGTGTAGCTCTTTACCATTTGCTATACTCTTAAAATTTCTAGGAATATTGGTTTAATGTTCTTCTTTTCGTATTCTGAAATGAAAACGTATTATTTTTTATATTGTTGGTCGTAACACTCTCAACAATTAATTGAGATTTTTTTAATTATGACTGAGTGTACGATAAACCAAACACTCTGATGATGGTAACTCGACTAGTGGTTGTGTTAAAATTTGTTTTCAATTTTTTTCGTTTTAAGATAACAAGGAATGATTTTGCAGTCTCCAATGGCGTGAGCGGAAAGCAGCCAGTCTCGATATCCAACATGCTTCAGCGGTTTCCTTTTGTTTCGACCGTTTGTGGTCCACGGCCTCGAATTCGAGGTATTTCTTTTCCAGCACGTGGTTGCATCTACCTGACTTGGAGTGCTTTTGGCATTTTGACATTAATCAGTTAATATTTGACCCTCACCAGATAATTGCTTTATATTTAACATTGAAAGTTTGATTTACTAATAGGAATTTCAATAGGCAGAACTAACTCTATAGGGATAGTACGGATGAACAGATTGAAAATGATGAAAATTAACTGCATTTGTAGTTTGAATAAAAATGTTATTGTTATGCCAGCCCATTGAAGATTAAATATTACCTTCAAGTTTTGATTATGATGTTTTGACAGCTTTATATTTGATTAATAAACCAAACAACTAATGATACTATTAACTACTTACTGTATATAATAAGATCAAAAAACAACAAAAGTATCGTACATACTGGTATTAGAGTTATACTTTTCTTTGTTGTAAACATAAAAATTTAAAATGATGTACTTAAATGAAGAGGATCCACACATCTTCTCATTGTAATAGCACTGCTTTTGTTATAATATATAATATTTTTTAATTAATAGGTTAGTTTTCCGAATATGTTACATCGTACTTTTTTCCGGATATAGTTTTTCATTTTTATAGTGAATTTAAAAAATGAGGAGAAACATAAATAAATTCCAGAGATATTCAATCCTTTATTTTTAGAAAAATGAAAGAAGATCACAGTGAACACCAATGACGATACCTTGATCGAAAGAGCATTATATTTTTGTAAACTAGTCTGAGTTGTCACTAAGTATTGATGAATTAATTCACATTTGATGATTATTTTATATTATGATTTAAGAAAATATAACATCGACATATTAAATGACTTTAGCACGAAGCACATCTGAGGAATTCAGCAGCGGCGAAGCTAGCAGATATCGAGATTTAGAAGATACCCTACTACTACATTCCGGAAAAGAAAAGCAAGACAAGCAGACAAAGAAAGAGGAGGAGAGGGATGAAGGTGGGCATCTATAGTCCAACCTATACCATTTCTACAATTTCTTTTTCTGTTTCAGAGGTGATCAAAGTGTTCGATGGTAACAATTCGCTTCGCAGGCGTATATTTCGCATTATCGTCGTTTCGAGGCAAGCTACCCTTAATCAATTGGTGGTTCAGGCGCTGCGAGCATTCCATATCACTAAGGATCCGGCGCAGTTTTATCTTACAGATCTCTATTCAAATGACGATTATGTCCTGCGGGATCCCACACCAGTTTTGGGCTTGAACAAGAAGGAAGGAAAACGGCCAGCGATTTTTTTGAGGTTCAAGTAAGTAATGATCTAGTTATTTAGTAATTTTATATCACTAAAGTTATGTTTTATGGTTACGGTTTTACTTAGAACTATTCTATTTATACATTGCGAGAATTTTAACTTTACTTAATGATTTAGTCGAATAAGCTTGCACAATTATATGATAAACAAAGGTAACAATTTTCTACTTTAGACAATTCTGTTTAAACCAAAAAAAAATTTGAACAGTCATAGAAATATCCGTCAAAATACTGTCCAATTTAATATCAATCATTTAGTTTGCTCTGGGATGCCAAACATACACATGTTCTCTTCGAATGAATTTCTTCCATGCCTCTGGGTTGCTTTTATCAAATGGTATGAGTCCATTAAGACTTCCTAGTTGGTTACCATACCAGTCTTCATAACTTGCTCCTTCAAGTCAACTTCTGCCTTACATTAGCCCATGGTCTTCTGGTATCACTGAGGTATCATAACTAATTGGTCACCACTATCTCCATTTTCTGCTTCTAATATTGTACTCAATTTTGTTAATTTTGTTTTCTCCAGTTTTCTAACTTTATCACCTTCACCTATTACTTTCAACTCAATCATTCACTAACATTATTCTGCTTTATGAGCTTTCTTCTGTTCTTTATTTCTAGACTCCAAATCAATTATTAATGGGTGTTCACTTTTCTTTTTTCTTTTCTTTTAATATTCTGCACAGTTCCCTTTGTTTTATTCTTATTTTCGTCTAGACCAGATTCATCAGAATCAAATCCTAATATGTTAGTTATTTCCATTACTATCAGATTCATTATCACTCCATTTCCAACTCAAAATCAGAATCTTTTTAATATAACCCAGAACTGTTTAAGTGCTGTTCCTGTTTATCATATCTTAAATATTTTTGCTTAGGGCTTTCTTCTTCGTCTTCGGATAAAGCTAAATAATCAGGTTCTTGATCTATTACTTTATTTAACTTTCTCTTATCGTTAACTTGTTTTAATGAAAACATATCACCTTCAACTGTTTGTGTCTTTTCTGTTGAAATAAGCAGACAATAGGCTCATAGTCGTCTATTTCCTTAGTCTCGAGGTTTTTCTTCTAGGATTGGTTTCCTCCAATTTAAACAAGATAGGTTCATTTTCATCAGGTTCGTCATCACTGTCTGTTATCTGCTCTTGAATGCTTTCTTCATCATCACTCACATTCTTGTTTTCTTCTTCCGCTTGCAAAACTCTATGCATCGGTTTACTCACAGGTTCTTCTTTGGAATTTTCTATGCACGCCTTATATTGGTTTATCTATATATTTTCTAAACGGTATATCTTTAATTATTTCTACACTATCACCATATTGAAGTTAACTTCCATTGGCTTACCAAATTGATCTGTTTAGATGCGATCTTGTAACCTTTAAATTATAACTGTAGATTATTTCTCCATTTTTGCTGGTGTTAATATTAATTTCAATCGGTGTAACAATCTTCTACGTAGAATTCCTCAAGCACTCGTTAAATTATATGTTTTTGATGAATCTTTAATCTCTACTATCTTCGATATTTCCATTCCAATAAACTGTTTAACTTCATAAAGACTGTCCATTAAATCCACTATTTGTTCTTCGTGTACTCATTTTGTGTTCCAACCTTTAGATGAATTTCTCAGTCCATACCATGTTCAATTAAATTCATAGTATCTTGTTTCAGTAATTAAATCCTCCGATTTCCTGATATAGATATCTAGATCTATCTTTCCATTTATAATATGATCGAGCGTCAATTTGATTTTTCTTCCACTTTAGATCCAGTTGTGTTGAATTGATATTTATATTTAATTCTAATGCTTTCTAACTAAACTCTTCTTCATTGGTTTCAATGGCTTTTCATTCTACCTGTAATTCTGTTGGACCCCTTGTTTCTAGTTTTCAATACTTCTCTGGTCCTTGCAACTTACACATGGTTGATTTTCTAAACTCTTCTCATTGATTACAATGTTTCTGTTTATCCTACCTATAATTCTGTTGGACCCCATGTATCTAGTTTTTCTATTGTTTCACTGATTCTTGTAAATTATACATGGTCGATTTTCTAAACTCTTCTGCATTACTAATTACTACATTGATTACAATGTTTCTTTATCCTACTGATAATTCCGTTGGATCCCATGTTACCAGTTTACTAGTTAGTGCTTCACTGATCCTTGTATATTATACACATGATTAATTTTCTAAACTCTTAATTACTCCATTACTATTTACTACATTGATTACAATATTTCCTTCGATCTTACTGATAACTCAAAATCAGATGTATCTAGTTTTCTAGTGTTCCTTTTGATGGTCATTGATCTTTGAGTGCTCTACTGTTCCGAAATTAATTTCCATCCGTTGCATACAGCCATCTTGTTATATATATGTATATAATTATATATATATATATTCTATATATATATATATATATATATATATATATATATATATATATATATATATATATATATATATATATATATATATATACTGAATTAAAAACTTTACCAAATCTCAATTCCCCTGCACTCTCCGTCGTCACCCTACTATTTCTCTCTTATATTTACATTCAAATTTTTTCCACACCATCTATGAGGTAGAGTTCTAGGCGCTTTTTGTGTAATGGTATTCACTGGAAGCCTAATCCACCTAAATAACAATTGTTACTGGTAAGAAGGGGTCCCCATTATGGTTCCTGTTCGAAGTAACTGATTAGAGAGGTAATCAGTTTCTAACTGATTTTACAACCTCAAATTATTATCACTAAATTTTTGAAAAATTTTGAAGACTGAAAATAATTTTGAAAATTGGGCGAATTTTATAAGCTCATTCGGTTACATGTATCCTTTTCATATCTAGAATAAAATGAGAAGGAAAAATACTGTCTGATTTTAAAATTCATAATATTACAATTATGTGCAATTACACAAATTACTAAATGAAATTGTTGCTTGGATTTTATATACTGATACTGATTTGTCTGAATGATTTCAATCTTGTAGAGATTAAAGTTGTTAGATGGCGATGTTTGTGAGTAAACCATAAACGTCTGGATCTTAACCTGCATCATAAAAACCTTTTAAAAAGAAGGCTCATCTACTCTCTGGGTTGTTAAACAAATCTGCATTTTTTAAATTTATTAAATACCAACGAAAGTTGACTTTAAATAATCAAACATCTTTTAGGTTCGTCCATCGATCGATGGACGAACCTCATAAATTTTGGAGCAAAAATAGTTTTAAAGAAATTTAAGGGATGAAAAGCTGCTACAGAAACATTTATACGGTTTTCATTAGTCATGTCCTACAGTTGCTTAGACAGAATCTTGAACGTGTTAATTTGAACTTTGTATTGTAATATTAATGTATTTTTGATATGTTATCCTATGCTATATTTATTTTAGGGATAAGGAAAATGATAAAGGGGAAGTGAAAGTGTACCCAGGAAAGCTGCAAGTGTCGCAGGCGTTCTGCACCGTGCCTGTCGACTCTAATACGACCGTAGCTGATCTGATTAAAGAATCGATAGAACGTTTTGATTTAGACTGCAAATGCGAGGATCTACGATGCCTTGAAGTCCTTTTGGACAGAGGAGGTACTGCCGAATACTACCGAACCGTGACGAAATAAACCGTTACTTATATATGTGCTATTGGTTTCAGTTACGGAGCGGGTACTTTCCTGGAATGAGAGGCCCTGGGAGATTATGAAAAATTTAGGTCGCGACAGTATCCGACAGATGGAGCTTATGCGTTTCTATTTACAGCTGAAACAAGATCCTCATGGACCAAATGTAGCTCTTTTTATTGGAAATTTACCGGTTAATTTAGTGGAAAATGCTTACAAGAGTTTACTGTCTGATATGCTTGGTAAAGGTAAGACACGATACGAGATACGAGATGTTAGCAATATAATTTATTATTCCATTATTATAGACTATAAATATGCAAAAATCGGTCCTATCTACTATGAATATGGTTCAATGGTAGTAACATTCGAAGATTCTGAAACGGCAGTCCGGGCACTATATATATTGAGAGAATCGAGATTAGAGGAAAAACAAAATCTTTTAGGTAAGTAGTTGTTTTATTTAGTAAATAAGTTATTATTAAATATTTAATAAACATGGGCAGTTTGGATGATCATCAACTTAACTTTAACTTTTAGAGGTCTATCTCTTTTCACTCTATGAGCGTGTTTAACTCTCAACCAATATGCTGCTATTATTTATCTCAATATGCATTGTTTCTTTTCTGTAACATTTTCTCTAATACTGTCTCTGCAACGCAATGCAATGAACCATTGTTATATGCATATTCAGATTTATTTCTTAACGGTACATTATTTGTATTATATTAATTGAATGACTTATAAAAACCATACACAAGTGTTATTAACAAATTATTATTAGAATATTCATAAGGACGCTATAATAGAAACTATATATTACAACATATTCCTTCTTCCACACGCACCATCTTGCAGTAACTAAACCTCCTACTTCTGCAACGTAGCCATATTACTTCAGCCATATATTTCATTATCACTTCTCCTGTACAATTACCTCAAATAGATGAGGATTTGTATTTTTTCTAACCAGACACAATTGGATTGTATATTTAAAAGTGATCTATAAATATGTTAATACATTGTTTTAAACATTTTCTCCGTAATTTCCCACAACTGCATACTACTTCGTAAACATCGACTTGAGACCTGCCACATATTTTCGTACTTTTATAAAACTATATAGACATTGTATCATTCCTAAAAAAGTTTAATGTATGTCCTCTTGTACAATAATTCAATTTGAACTTAAAGCATTATGAAAAATTATGTATAATTAAAGGAAGTACAAATAAGTAATAAATAAATATTGCATAAGAAAGTTCTATTTATCAAAATCTCCTAAGACTTTATTTCAAAAGTAAATATAATTTTTTACCATTGAGTACATATCATTATAGTGTATTTTTCTTTAAATTAAAGAATACAGTCTTCAATAGGTACTTGTAAGCCAGTAATAATGTTAACATTTCAATATATAATAAAGTGATAAAAAGTAAAGCACAATTTAAAAAATAATTAGAAAAGTGTTTGATGGACTATAGCTTAACTTATAGTATCATTCTAATATATATTAAGCGGTTTAATATAGTTTTGTGATATAAATATCTGCAAAAAAATATATGCAATATAATTTGTATACATTATAAATATTTTCAGTAATGCTACTACCCAATATTGAACCTTCAATGATACCAAAGGGAGCCAATCCATTGCTGGTGTTCGTTAATGTAAAATCGGGCGGGCGTCAAGGCATGGAGCTTATCGCGAACTTCAGGCGATTGGTAAACCCTTACCAAGTATTCGATCTGGACATCGGCGGCCCATTACCAGGCCTCTACGTCTTTAGGAATATACCTAAGTACAAAATCCTGGTGTGTGGAGGAGACGGCACCGTAGGCTGGGTGTTACAGTGCCTTGACAACGTCGGGCAAGATTCCCAGTGCGATTCTCCAGCGTGTGCAATTATTCCCCTAGGAACTGGTACATTTCAGCAGGTCTTTTTCTGTAAATTATATGAATTACAAAACATTCCTTGCAGGTAATGATCTGGCGAGGGTATTGAGGTGGGGAGCAGGCTACGCTGACGGTGAGGACCCGCTCAATCTTTTAAAAGACGTAATCGAAGCGGAGGAAATTATGTTAGACCGTTGGACGGTGGTATTACGTCCAGAAGAAAAGCCTGAGAAGCCCGAAGACAATGCGAAGCAAGTCAATTCCACTGGTAAGAAGAGGCAAAAACTGTCCAAATTGAAAGTGACCAATGAGCAAATTAGAAAATCAGGTCAATCTTGAGTGTTTCTTTTTTATTTATATTTATATACATATATTTAAATGTTGTCTTTTTTAAAACTAATCGACTAACAAACGAAGGGGGCGTGTTTTATATAGAATTTGTTTTTGGATATGGCAGAGCACAATAGTTTTCATTATTGTTTATGTTGTAGTGTGGTTGGCAGAAGTTCAAGCATCAACAAAAGTTTTTAAACAATCCTTAACTGTCCGTACTTTGCCTATTAAATTACCTAAGCCATTTACATCTAATAACATGAGAAGATTATCGTTGATTCAAAATTATTTAGTATTTTAAATTTTTAAAATTACTGAATCACAAATTTGATTCTTGTGGTCCACTATTCAGTAGTTAATTTGACTGAATTTAATTTTTTAACAAGATAATAAATAAGTGATTTTATATAAAGCATATTCATACATTTTTGACACTGAAAATAATTGTAATTTAAAAGGCAGATTTTAGAAATATAGCATACTTAAATATTTTAGAAACTCTAATAAATTCCTGATATAATGGACTATGTACCAAATATTGAAAACTATTTTTTTGAGTAATAGAGTGCGTTTTAACACTGGATTTTGGAACATTTTCAATTTCATGTTTTGCAATGTTCATTGTCATATAACAATCATATTTCGTGCGCTTTATTTACTAGACATTGCTTCTTTCGATTATTACTTTTTTTGTTTGATGCTGCAAAAACTCGTTTAAAAATAAGCTAATAAACTCTTCAAATACATTTTTTATGATTTTTTCTATAAATAATATGTTAAGTTTCATATAAAAGTATCGAAAACTTATTCAAAATCCTTATGTAAAATGTATGGAATAAAAATTTAAAACGAAAATATTTAAAATACTTTAAATTTTTTTAGGATAAATGAACTGAAACCTAATAAGTAGCAAAATTTACTTTTTATAACTTAACAATAACATAAAAGTGTAATAAGATAATAACAGTAACAGTAATTACATTTTGTATTGTAAAAGCTGACATAATGAAGCTTAACATTCATCAAAAATAGTAATGATAATATGATAATATAGAAGCCTATTTAATTGGGAAATTACGAATAAACTATTAAAAATGTTTCGAAAATGGATAAATCAGAAAAAGCAAGAATGTCTGATCCAGTATTTGATGTTGATTTCTTGGGTGAAATTAAATTAACAAAAGCCATAATATTTAATTTCTAGTTTATATCATTTTATAATATGATAAATTGGATAGCATACATAATGCAAGAACCTTTTGTTGAAGCTTTAATATTTTCACTTAAATATTTCGTCTTAATAATAGTGTTTGTCATGTTATTTTATTAAAATCTTACAGGGTAATCCTAAATATAGAATTGAAGAGTAATTAGGAATAGCTTCGAAACTATTTTTATTTTGTTTTTGCTTAAATCTCTGTAAATGTTTAGAATCACTCTGTATATAAATCATAAAAATGATTTAGTCATTAAATTTCATTATTGTTAAAATCTTCCACAGTGGTGTCGAGTTCCACTAGCGAGGAGAACTCGCAGATCCTGGTAATGAACAACTACTTCGGCATCGGTATCGATGCTGACCTCTGTCTGGATTTTCACAATGCTCGAGAAGAGAACCCTGGCAAATTCATCAGTCGATTGCACAATAAGAGCGTTTACGTAAAAATTGGTCTGCGCAGGATGGTGGGTCAAGGCAAGGTATACAAGGACCTGCATAAGCTCGTTCATCTGGAGGTGGATTTTAGACCAATCAGTTTGCCACAGCTAGAAGGCATAATTGTTTTAAATATTTTAAGGTGGGTAAATTGGATATGACGATAGTAATATCATTTTTAAATGCCATAGGAGTCTCTAAATATCTTAATTATTATAATTAAAGAAAAAAGTTGAGACTTGAAATTCCATGCATTTAATATTATACAACACTAAAATATATCAACCAAAATATATTTAATGAGATCTTGGAGGAAATATGTTTTGTTTTATGTTGCTGAAAAAGTTGATAATTCTACTCAAGAATATGAGAACACTTTGCCTGTTAACTATATTGATTTCATTCGTGGGCATTGTTCTCATATCAGTTCAACGTATTGTTATATTTGTACAATCAAATAGTTTAAAATTCTCCCGAAATGTTTATATGAGTTTTAATAATGCATTATAAAATAATAGTGAGTTTTATGATTTTATTAAATGTACAGTTTTTACAGAATAAAAGAACTGCAAGAGATATTCTGACGTAAGTCAAAAAGAAAAACACTCAAAATGTGATTTTTAACAAATGTAGGCACATAATTGAGTAACTTACTTTCTATATTAAGTCGGAAACACACTTCCAACATTCTAGTTAACAACAAAATCATAATGGAATACATACAATTTTTAGAAAAATCCCAAATAAGCTAATTTAAATTCAGGCAAGTATAACTGACATGACTAATTGACTGAGTTAACTATAGTAAGAACAAAACTAAACAAAGCATAACATTAACAAAGTTATATTAAAACAATTGTCTAAAACTACAATCATCAAAATCAATTAAATTTAATAGTTTTTAATAATTAATTATTTTATTAATTTTTTAAAATTATATACAAGTTTCGGAATGGCTGAGTCACAATTTAATTGTCGTCATTAAACCGACATGATTATCATGATCAACGGTAGGGCGTCCAATATATGGATTGTCTTTCAGCTTTTCATTTCCCTTTTTAAATACAAATAGAACCAAAATCTGACTGCATCATTAGTCACATTTCGACTTCTCGCTCAATACGCTGCTATTAATACCGCTGGACTTCAAATATTGTTCCTATAGTTGATGTTTATGTTATTCCTATGTTGATGTTATGTTATTCCTATATTGATGTTATGTTTAGATTTCTTTACCGGATGGATCTTTATTTATGGAGCAGCCATGTTCAAAAAGTCGATTTCAATACATAAATCTGTGAAGTGTTCGTTCAACACGCACGTCCAAATCATTGTAATTGCCTTTACTGATAGTCGCATATTAACCGAATGATTTCACTTCTAATAGAATCTCGGAAAGAAACATGTAGAATTAGCTTAATTATTGAAGTCTCATTTATATGATGTTAATAATAATAAATATTTTTTTGACAATTGATAGGAGACTTATTCCTCGATACTTTTTTTATTTTACAATGTTTACTATATCATTTTTTTAAATTGGGACAATTTTGTTTGTCATGATGGCTGTAATTTTTCCGATTGCCAAATCTGCATAAGCAGAATGCGTTATTTCTCTACCAGCCTTTATCATTTCTGCTCTCACTCAATCGACTCCAGTGGTCTAAGAACACATTAAAGTGAACAACAAATGAAGTTTCTAGAATATCACTCATCACAAGTCACAATATATTTTCCAGATATATTTCTAAATTTATGTCTTTAACAAATTTGTTTTGAAATTTGTTAAAGTTATTTCAAGACAAATTATAGTTTTTTTGTATGTATTTGAATAGAAATACTACAAATACTATAGATAGTTTTATATACTATTTTCAACCTAACAATAATTTTTAAATTATTCTTGAAATATAGAAATATATGGTCCTTCCAACAAAACAACTAATGCATGTCATAGATGGCGTCGAATATACTGCCAAATGCAGTTTAGACAAATTTAAATTCGCTCCAAACTAAGAGCGCATTTATCGGAATATTTTATGTTTGTTCTTTTACTGGTCGATAGTTTTGTCAAATGTCTACAAAATTCTTCAAAACATTAGTAACAATAATTAAAGGTTACAGATCGTCAAACATTTTAAACCAAAATTCTAATTTAATGCGGCAACATTGCGACGTGCTGAAATCATAAATTTTGATGGCGTGTATTGGCTGTTTTATTGGATAAGCTATATAATTAGAAATAGATTAAATAATAATACTATAACAAGACGTATTTTCAATGTTGTAAATGAATTATCTATTTTAGCTGGGGTTCGGGCGCTAATCCGTGGGGTTTGGAGAAAGACCAGCAGTACCATAAACCTACCCATTTCGACGGTCTTCTGGAGGTTGTAGGAGTGACTGGAGTGGTGCATCTAGGCCAGATCCAGTCCGGATTAAGATCGGCAATGCGTATAGCACAAGTATGCTGAACTATTATCGATTATTATAGATGCTTGGTAATTCTGGTGTTTTTGTAGGGTAAACACATCAGGATACATCTGAACGCTGACATTCCAGTTCAGGTTGATGGCGAGCCGTGGATACAAACACCTTGCGAAGTGGTCATTTTAAAATCGGCTCTGAAGGTATGTGGACGGAAGCTATCACATGCATATAATATGCATGTGTTTTTGTGTTTCGCGAATTTACAGGTCTCACTGTTCCAGCAAATTTATAAAAACATTTGTTTGTAGTGTTCAAATATAAATTAAAAACATATATATTAAGACAAATGAATATATTTGATTTTGTTATATTTAATGTGTCAATATTTAATTGTTCAGGTAATACACAATTAAGGTCCTCATTTGTTAAGTTCATAGTATATCAGGCTTATAAATTAATTTTAAAGTATTTACAACATATGGTGTTATTGTATATTAAATCGCATCCGGTACATTTGTAAACAACTTCTGTCAGAAGCTTATGGCAACCATGCTCCATCGATTTCAACATGTTAATATTAGTTTCGGTGTTTTAAAACTGATGATTTTGACATCGAAGACAAAGATCGTTTTGGACAGGCAAAAAAAATTAGCACGAAGATTTGAAGGCAGACTCGATTAAACCATCAAAGGGTATCGCTATAGACTACAATTGTTTGGACCGAGCACTGAGCAAAAAATAGCCGGAATACGAGCAAAGATACAATATTGTTATTTTTCGGCACGACAACGCTTGACCACATGTTGCAAAAGCGGTGAAAACATACTTGGAAACATTCAAAAGTGGGAAGTGCTACTCCGCCCGTCGTAGTGGCCAGGCCTTGCATTATATATAAGTCGTGAGCTGTTTCAGTAGCGTTTGACTTCTTATGAAGACACTAAAAAATAGGTCGATTGGTGAATACCTGGATACCCTCAAAAGGTACATCGTTCTTTTGAGATGGAATCCGTAAGTTGCCTAAAAGATAGAAAAAATTGGCGGCTATCGATGCACAATACTTTAAATAAAATACATTTTACCAATTTAAATTAAAAAAATCCCTTAAAACTAATTTATTGGTATGATAATTAATATGTTAATTAGTTGGTAAAAACGCAACAGTACAGCCAACCATTTCTAGTTTGGTCAAAATTGACTATATTAATGGACCACTATATGTTGATTTATAGACATCATTTTCACATAAACATCAATTTGTCATAATTTTAATTTATTGATCTATATTATATTATTCTGATTCAACTATAATACTTTTTATTTAATATTTCTTAAGTTTTCTGGAACAGCTTGTAGACCATAAGCTTCCAATTTGACTTATTTGGGATAATTAGCACGATTTGAAGTTTTAGATAGGCCAGTTGAAATTCTAGTTAAAAGATTTATAAAGTAGCTTTGCTTAGATTCGTACATGTTTTTGTTCTAACAGTACTAACGACTCATGCTCATAATTTTAATGAGTTCCTGAAAAATGCTCTAGAAATAAGCTTATGGTCACTGCCCAACAACAATTTATTATGGTATCAAAATAGTAAAATGGTATTATATCTATAGTTTTTCATATATTATTTATGAAAGTATTATGCTTAGATTTTTTTAGTAGAGGTTTTATTAGTATTTCATGTATAGCTGCAGTATTTAAACTAGGACATTTAGAGAGACAATTTCGTTAAATCACAAATTATTTTAAATTCAAAGTTTAGGAATATATTATAAAAATACTATTAAGTATTATGCAGAAGAGGCAGTTTGTATAGTTTCTAATAGGCGTTGGGCAGTGTGATGTTTACTATTTTTGTAATAGAGGAATAAACAAAGGTAAATGTTTTTGGGCTTTTCATACAGGGTGGTAAAAAGTTGACTAATTCGCGAATCCGCGCTAGCCGCTTCCTAAAAATGTCCGTAACTGACACTAACCGCTTGACTCCTGCAGGCTAAGATGTTGAAGAAAAAAAAGTTCAAGCGTCGTCCGACGGAACCGAACTTGGAAGGGGCGCCGGCAGCGGCAGCTGCACCGGCACCAACAGGACCGCCCACAACCGACACGAATACAACCAAGGCTGACGGGGAGGAGGCGCCCAAATCAACTCCCACAACCGAAGACCCGCCCACACCTCAACAACCGCTCGCCCCTCAAGCCCCCGTCAACCAGAATTCCGCGTAAAACGCAACAATCCACCCACCCAATTTGTCTCTTTCTGTGTCTGTTTAGTTTTCGCATGCCTTGCTTGGTCTTGACCATACGTTTTTGTTGAGTAGTTCGAATGTCCCGCCTGATGTGATAAATGCTCTCCTCCCCCCGCAGGCCACAATGTTAAAGAAGATGAAACGGAGAATGAAGCGGAGGAACACGGAGCCATCGATGGCCGTCGCCGGCGAAAAACAACTGGAGGCGTTGCCGTCGCCGTCAAACGGCGGCGATTCGCCTACAGATCCCGAGAACGCGATCTTTTAGTACCTTCCCCCTTTCTCTACCTGTTCTGATTGGACGGGGCGTGGCGCGCGTTGCTTCAAGGACATGCGATTGGGTGGTGGCGGCGTGGCGGGAGGCGGAGCAACGCGCCCGACCAGCATAGACTATTCTGTAACGACGTTTACGTTCGAGTATGGTAATTTTTACCAGATTAACTTTCCATTCTTAGTAGTTGTTTGTTAAGTTTGTATCGTTTGTCTGAGCGGGCGTTTCGAACGCGTCCGGTAAATTGTCTAATCGGGGTTGTTGGTCACGGCGAGTTCCCGAACGTACAGCAAACACGACGGTGCCAACTATCTTGCTAGTTTTTTCACCGATAGGAACATTTGTTAGTGCCAATGTACAAAAACAAAACAATATATTTTCCTTACAGTCGGTTCTTTGTCTTGTTTTCGATAGTTTATACAGTTCCGTTGTTTGTTGCTTGTTTGGAATATTCAAAGAAATATAAACATGTTAAAACGTAGCGTTCAAGGGACTCGCTTGAGATCACGGCCACATAAGTAGCCGTTCGCATCAAGAACCAAGAGAAGAACGCTTTTTCGTTCTGGCACCCTCAATCCTACGACGCAGTGCAACGCGGGGACTACTCATGTAGCTGCGAGGTGCGTTCAGGAATCGATCAAAGCTACTTAATTCATCGTAGGTTATAAAAACAAAACTATAACTAAAAACAAACGCTGGTTGCCAAAATTGATCCAAGCTCGACCACGATCGTAATGTCGCGGCAGTGGTACAACTCCCCGAGATCGAACGTGGTCGCGCTCGGACCAATCGTGAGCGTTCATCGCACAGTCGCGGTCCAGTTTCCACCCCGCCTTGGAGGGGGGCGTGTCTTAGTGGACCCCGCCTCTTACCAATGGCTGGGCAGTCGGGCCGAAACTGCGCACCAAACGCCGAACGTGGGATCGGCAGTAGGGGCGTGACCATCTCTGCTCGCCAGACAGCTGGTTGGAGTGGCTTTAGCATGCTTCCGCCAGTTGTCCGCGAGAGGGTGTGAGCGCACTCGGTCTGCCGCGCCCGTCGTGTTAATCTCGTTCTCCAGAAAACGACATTAACGCGCAAACGCGTAACCTGTCGGGGTCGCGTGGGGCTCAATTTTGTACGCGCGCATTCTGGAGCACACGCGTACGAAGAGCGACGCCGACAAGTTCGTGAACCGAACATACACTCTCTCTAGCTGAATACATTTATCTTATTACTATTGGATGTGAAGCTATCATTGTTTTACTGTAAATTATATATTTCAGAACGTACTTAATGAATTTGTAGATGGTTCCGGTGGGGGGCCGGCGCGGCGGCCGTGGCACGAGCCGTACCGCCCCGGCCTCGGGAACAATTATTTATGTAAAGTATAATGAATGTTAACATAGTAAAATTAAAACCTAGCGAAATAGAGACTATTCAATAACGTGGTGTTTTATTTATTTTTCTAATTTACTCTTGTCACTTGATATCTCCTTGTTATTTACGATTTTCTAATAGCTAGTATTGTAACAAGATGACTCAAAAGAACACTTTTTTCATATATGTTTTAAAGTCTCCTTTTTACCAAGGAAGGTTTATTTGGACTGGAATTGCTGTTTAACGTGGGCTTCGAAATATCGTCTTCGAAATTAAGCCTACTGACTGGTCAGTGACCAACTTCAGTACCATCCCAGAACACGGCCGGTCTTACCCGGCCTGGTTACTGGCGTGACTGGAATGGCCATTCCTTGTCGGATTTTCCACTGTTGGCTATGAAGACATTTACAATCACAAACATAAAGTATATCCATGCCCAACAGGATTCGAACCCGCGACTACTGCAACCATAGGAGGACTGTTATCCTATTGGCTTGACCACTGCGCCAACCAAGCCGGCAAAAGAACGTTTATGTTTGTTGTGAAAACGCAACAAATCAAGCGGGGTCATTTGGCTTAGCACTGAAATTTTTATGAAGTGTTGTGCTTTGACTACGTAACAATTTACGCATACGCATTGGTTGCAATAACCAAGTCAAACGTTTGATTTGATAAGAATTTTAAACATTTATCAAAAACATCTTGTAGCTCGTTTTAATCTTAGTGAACGCGACAGAACAAATCCAAATTACGAACATCAGAATACGCTATATGCAATACGAATTGACAAAAACTAGCATATATAGTTGAAGCAAAACGCCAAATGGGTTTTGGAAACGAAAAAAGAAAAAAAAAGAACATATCAAATGCATTAAGCAAAAATACTATACACTTGTCAAACTAAGCTAAATTGTATTTGAGGGGATTTTTATTTTTGCAACACTGCAGTAGTGATAAGGTAGCATAATTAACATTTTGATTTATGTAGGGATGAAAACAAGTTTATTTCAAAAATAAGTAGTAGTGACATGTTGGATCCACCCAGGCACTGACAATACCGTTAATATTTTCGTCTTTAATCTAAAAAATAAACACTTGTCACGAAATTGGAAAGGGACATCGCCCTACAGGTCTGATAGAATTATCGACACGACATAGCTCTTTGTGAGTATTAACAGCAACTTCGTCTGGCAATTTATCTTTAATAATCTTCTGGGCTACAATGTTTTTATCCAAATTTCCATGATATTCAGGCTAAGGAGTGATTGTCTAAGCTTTGATTGTATACGAACGAGAACTACTTCAGTGTGCCTTTGATGACCGTATAAATCCCAGTTAAGAAATGTTTTTGCAACTTACAATATTTTGGCATACTATTCTATCCATTCATTCTATCCAAACTCCAGTAAACTAAGGTTAGAGAATGTTTCTTCAACTTCAGAATATCCAGATTCCAGGAATCCACTAGAGACTAGGGGTAGTTTATGCAAAGTTTCGATCTCCTTCCCCAGTTTTCTATAGTTTACGGCTAAGCAAATGAGCTACTTAATCTACATTTGACAGTCCTAACATGCAAGCTTCTGGAAAAACAACATTAAGCTGTGTGTGATTCGCACTTCAACGAAAATATTGTCATTTTTTGACTAAGCAGTAAAGGAACTATCCTGTAGCTATTACAATACCAGGCAAATAATTTAAATATTGTTTAACCGAATACTGCCTACAAATTCCTAACAGCAAAAGTGGGATAAATACATATATTTTGTAATCAAATTCCATAAGGACAAAATAAGATTTAGTCTAAATAGCTCAGTGGTAATGTTAGATGCTGGTGGATGAACTCTGACCAATTTTTCACTTTTAAACGCTATTGAGAAAAATTGGTAAATATATATTAATCAAGATATTTTCTATAATTTTCTACAACTGTTTTCCACATTTCTGACCACATGACGGTACCGTGTCGAAAGAGCCATGTTGGTTTTGAAAAATCTAATGATCGATATTTAGTATTTTAGCACTTCTTCAACATTTAGAAACCGTGCGCCAGCTAAGTTATGCGTCACAGATTGGAACAAGTGGTGATCAGAAGACGCTATGTCTGGTGAGTACGCTGGGAACGACAGAACTTCCCATTCGAACAGCAACTCTGCGTCTTTCACAACTTTTGCAACGTATGATCGAGCATATCACGCAAGAGGTTAAGGTATTGCTGGTATTTTTTTGGAAATCATTTAATTTGTTCAATTAACGTCAGTAGACATTTACAGCGACAGTTTTATTCAGTTTTAGCAACTTGTAATATAATACACCTTGCTTATATCACCATATTCACAGCGGGATTTTCCACTTTTTTAAATTAACCTGTTTTGAATCAACAAATTGTTAAACCAAGCAATAAAATTATAATTTGTCAATAAAAATAATATAGCCGACTTGGTGGCGCAGTGGTAAAGGCGATGGGACGGTCCTCCTACTGTTGCGATAACCGCGGATTCGAATCCTGCTGGGGCATGGTCGTAAATTTATGTTTGTAACTGTTTAATATTTGTGAATGTTTTAGGCAAGAGTGTAAAATCCGATAAGGAAAATTATCCCAGTCACGCCAGTAACCAGGCTGGGTAAGACCGGATGTCTGCTGGGATGATCTCTAAAGTTGGTCACTCGCCAGTCGGTAGACTTAATGCTGAGGACCGTGGTTTGGAGCCCACGTTAAACTTTAGGCCCAGTCCAGATAAACCCATAATTGGTAAAAGGAGAGTTTAAACTATATAAAAAAAAATTTAATACTTTATATTATATAATTTATTTATTTTATATTATATAATTTAGTTATTACTTTATATATAATAATTTATATCCTATATAATTAATATTTTATCAAAAATATATTTATGGAAAATATCATTAATATTTAAGAGTTTCTTAGTACATATTTTTAAAATTTGTAACAATAACAGGCATCTCTAGTATTTTGAGTGATCCATGAGAGATGATCATTGAGCGCCGTATAATAAACTAGACTCTCATTCGTGTGACAGTTATTGTAGAATGACAAGATGCCTGAAAAAAAGGCAATAAAATATAGGGTTTAACTATATGTAGAAAGAATATTACCAATAAGCTCATAGGTGCCGCCTTGGGATCGAAACATCACTGGTCCACCAGCATCATCCTAAAATAAAATATAAATTATTCTTATATCTAACTCTTAATCAGTAATCCAAAAATAATTTGCCTTTGTTGGGTAAATCGTTAATACCGAACTAATATAATTCTTGCTGCCTATTAACATACTGTATTTAAAACAAACTTAAACAATAACATTTAGTAAACGCCTGGAATAAGATTGATAATTGTGTTAAAAAAACAGAGGCAACTACATATACACAAAAAAATATAAAAAATACAAAATTACCTGATAATGTATAATTAAAAATAATAAGTGTAATATTGAAGGTGAAGAATGCTCTGGGAAATCAGGATAAGAAGATACAGAACTGGGCGAACTATTTTATGAGAAATTAAGTGAGCAGTAGTTGAACTTGTAAAGTAATTAGACGATGATTACGAGACAGTTTAGAAACATTATAATTTATTAAACGACAATGATACAGGGTGATGTATGAGTTGAAGAGGAGATGCATGAAATGGCGTCTTTACATATGTAATTACATATATAACATATGATATGATCTAAGCTCAACGACAGACTAATATTATCCTCAAAACTGAATATTAGTGGCTGTATGATTATTGCTCTGTATGTAATAGATGTTACTAAATATGTTTCGGAATGAACTGCTCAATTCAAGCGCCATCAATAAGAAGACTGTAACTTGAAATAGTTTTATATAGCTTATTTAATAAAAGTAGCTTTCGAATTATCTAATAATGTCTAATGCAATCAAGCAACTACAAAACAATATGATAGCGCTTGATCACATTTTGAAGAAGTCATGATAACCTATTTGAAAGCTCTTAAATGGCAGATTATACTCCATCCGCGATGTTACTGGTCTTTTACTGGTAAACAGCACTATTCTTAAGAAGTTATCCCCAATAGCCTCAGGTTGTAACTAAAGATGAACAATATTTCAGGTATATATTTTTTCTATTACTGCTAGAGTTTGTACCACAAAATCTAGCATAAATTATTCAGTCAACATATAAAGATAAAACTACAATCACTGAGCACATAAATAATGATACACGTTTTTATAATATTTGTTTTATTAGGTACATCCATGTATTTTGATCATTTTTTCACTTTAAAAAGGTTTTTATTGAAATATAATTGATATCTTATTTTAATCCAAATATCTTTCATTATTTTTTGGCAAAATGACGACACCATGTCTAAAGAAAGATATTGGCTTGATAGGGGTCCAATTATCGATATGTTTTCACGCTTCTTCGGTTTTTTGAAACCATGTCAGCCAGACAAGTAATAACTATCTGCAGTGGTAGTTAAAAGGCGTAAGCTGGATGCGGTAAATATTGCCATTCAAGTTACCACAGTGTAACATTCACTAATTTGTGTTGTGTAGTCGAGCGTTGTCATACAATAGGAATACAATGTTGATAGAGATGGCTCTCCTGGACTAACCTTACTTATGGGTTTGATAAAATTACCGACACAGCATAAGTCTCTCCTGAAGAAAACGGCCAAAGTGATGTCTGTGGTCGTAGCTTACTTTGAGCAGTTTATATTTGTTACAAACTTCTTCCTATATATTAATAACATCTTCGTCCGGAAGTATACGTTTCTTGGTCTTCTGCACTGCAATGTTTCTAGTCAAATAGCTTGAGCTCCCACCTCACATCAAGACTTTATGGCCATGAATATTCCGTTTAGGTGTCGATGTAGATGTTTCCCTTGGTCTAATCAATGACTTTTTGTGCTCGGGATTATAATAGTAGATCACTTCCCTCATCAGTTACAGTACTCCACCTACAGAATGTGAAGGCTTGAAAATGTTTTTTTGAGAATTTGAGCTATAATTTCATCAAATATATCTCGCAAGTCATTTTCTTCGAGCTTTTTGGTCGTCCAGGCCGTTTTTGTCATTGACAGTAAAATGAGATTGTAATTAAATCGTTGGAACTATAACCTTCAATTGGGATATGATGGAATTACGATCAGTTTCCGAAAATATTTTATGGGCTTTGGTAACAAATTTCTTCAAATTAAACAACCAAAGTAGTGAATACCGAAAGCAAAACTTTGAGCTTTTCATGATTAGCGTCCATATTCACTGAATAACTGAATAATACTAAATGAAAAATTCTTATTTTATATAGAGACATGTCAAATCCATCAAATTTAATAGTTATTTAATTTAATAGGTTTTTAAATTGATACTTTTCATTTTCGCCAATAGACTACATATATATTACAACTAAACAGTATAATTTAGTAACTATACTTACAGAACAAATTAAACTCTTAGCGCCAACTACACCAATGCAATGTTTATTCTGATTCTGGGAATTTTGTGTGACACTTATACAAACGCTCTGGTCCAAAACTGGTAAGCCTAACTTTCTGGGTACGCAAGCGGATTGTTTATCACCAGTCCAGCCAAACAATGTTGCTACTTGTCCCAAATATCTGGTATCTATGACAACAAACAACTAGCAATCATCATCAAATAAATGTATATAGTTTACTTGGTGTGGACAAGCAGATCGGTTGAACTCGGCGCTCAAAGTGAACAGGACTATTCAGCTTGATCAGAGCTAAATCATGAGCTCCTGTTGTTTCCGAAAAATCCGGATGCATCAAAATTTTATCAACGCTCATATTTGTAGAAGAACTATCTGCATAACATCGGTCATATTGACCCAACGTAATTTTTAAGTCCAAAGGTGTTAATCTTAAATTTTAGCAAGTAAAGTAGTTTAAGAACTCAATAATCAAATATAAATATATACATGAAATTTTAAATAGGCTTTTTTCCATTTAAACATGTTTCTATTGAACAATTACACTAATAATATCAAACATACCCCAGTATTTGAGAAGCTGCAGTGATAATATATCGATTATTGATAAGGGATCCATGAATTTCCTGTATAGTATTATTCCTGATTGCGTGAATTGTGGATGACCACGGAAACTCGTGGTTTTTTGTTAATTCTCCGGCTAAGAGTCGGGCTTGTCGATTTGGGACACCACATCCTTTAAAATAAAATCCGTATATTTAGATTTATATAATTAAAACACGAAACTGTAATTAATAATAATCTATTATAAATATTTAACATTATATCAACGCAATTAAACACAAAATGTATTAAAATTGATCGAAAGCTTAAATAAATTATGTACATGATCATGTAGTCAAATAATTATCATATGTAAAAAAGTGAACTTCGGGTATTTGACAACTAAGGCTCTACATTAGAAAAATAATACATTTTTGGAAGTTAACCTAGAATAATATTAACATTTTCAAGCTGCTCAGTCAAATGATATGCCATCAATTGAAATAAGCGAGAAACAAATGAATGAGAAATTGTAACGATTGTATATGGTGCCTACATGTATTTTGACTAGCGATATCATTATGAAACGGCAAGGTATCAATGAAAACAACTGTTCTACTCTAAAATACTAAAAAGAGCTATTAATATTCTCAAGGCTTAACAGTTAATAAATCAACAGAAACGTTTCAACATTGCGGTTTGATTGGTTGCTTGACAAAAGTAAAAGCGTTCTCTGTGAATTATTGTGACTGGCGATATTCAGCATTCATTTGGCGAAAAGCAGAAAGTCATTGGTTAGTTCAGACGATTCATTGTCATAAATTCCCCTTTCCCGTCTAGCTTTTAGCAGACGGTCACTCGTCAAAATGAGTTCTTCCAAAGTCCTAAACATCATGTCATGTCAGCTTTCGCGATAAAAAAGTGGAGCTGCAAATCGTTCTTTCGTCTTCAGGCGTCGATATAGCATTTATCCAGGAAACTCTCCTAAAACCCTCCCATAGTTTTTCCATTCTAAACGGTATACAGGAATTATCGTGTCCCAGCCCGCGGCATTAGAAACGGTATCCTAGTCAAAAAAGGAATCAAATACAACCTTCTGCCTTCAATTGTATCGTCACCAAACATTGAATTCGATTCGACCTATATTTAGATGGAAACACATGATCGTCTAATTGTGGTCACCTTCTTGTACAGGAAATGCTCCACGCATGACTCGTCTGCAAGCCTGCAAGTCGTCAGCAGGCAACGATATCGCAGCACTAATCGCAAACTTAAGGCTTGGTCTCGCCCTGCCGGATGAGCCTACCCATCATCCCGCTATTGGGCACGCATTCTGGACTTTTTTATTCTCCAGAACTCCAATCGTCCTTCTGATGTACAAGTTCTCGACGAGTTACACTCGGACTATTGTCCGATTATATTAACTCTTGGGGACTGTTGTGCAATCGAAATTCCTCCCTTCAAAGTCGAAAAGAAAACCGACTGGAAGAGATATCAAGAAATTCTCTTGGAATCGAACCTAACTCGAGACATCCACTCTGCCTAACAGAATTCATCATTTAAAGTTCTATATTATTCAAACTCCCAAAGTAACCCAGTTCCTGAGAGCTTCAAGTCACAGAATCGACTCAAGAATCGTCTCTATCGCAGAGCTCGTAATACCCTCAACTTGGCAGACAAAAGGGAGGCAATATAGTAAAACTGAAAGTGAAGGAAACCACTAAAGCCTGGCGATCCGAGAAATGGAACTCATTTCTAGCGGACCAAAGTTTGGATGGCCCCCCAACTTTCTGGCGACTCTCTAAAAACCTCGTGGGGAAGGCGCAAAACGTCATCCCCCTGTGAAGTCAGCGGAGACAAGAACTTTCGTAGTCACCTACTAAGAAAAGGCCGAGCTCCTCGCTAAAACCTATGAAGCCCAGATGGAACGCCTCCCTCTTGCTACAAATATAAACGACGAAATCATTAGGAAGGCCAACTCCGTTCACTCTCAAGTGCCTCCAAGTTATCTTCTAGACCACTTGGTTACTCCTAAAATATTCACGTTAATGATCAGCAAGATTCGGAACAAGAAGGCCCTGAGTTTCGATAATATCTCGATAGCCAAAACTCAAAAAGCTTCCCTACAAATAGCTCGCTATTATTAGTCAACTAATATCACCAACGCCATTCAGAGGTTGCAACACTTCCCATCCAGATGGAAACATACATTCATCGCAGTTATCCCCAAAAATGTGCTAAGTCATCACCTTCTGACTACAGACCTATCAGCCTACTAAGTTCTATTTCCAAGCTTGCTGAAAGAGCAATTCTATATGCTCTTAATGATTTCCCGAAGGCAAACAATTTCATTCCAGATGAGCAATTCGTGTACCGCGCCACATTTAGCCGTTCATCAGGCCCATCGGCTAGCCGCAAACTGTGCTTTTAACCGACGTGAAAGACTTGAGGCGGTCTTCTTGGACCTAATCAAAGCCTTTGACAAGGTTTGGCATGAAGGCTTAGTGGAGAAATGGTTAAGCTTTCGCATTCGGTTGAGTCTTCCCGATCTTATTAAATCTCTCCGCTCTTATCAAATCATTTCTGTCAGGATTGTTCTAGGTGAAGATTAACACCGCATATTCAATGCAGACTCCAAAAACAACTTGATGAGACGGTCCAGTGGTTACGTTTCTGGAGGTTGCAAGTCACCCAACAGAAAACCCAGGCCATCTTCCATAAGAAGCGTTTAGCACCAAGCATTTCGCCTCTTAAAATCGAGAACGCCCAAATTTCATGGACAGAAGAAGCCACCTATCTCGGTCTTGTCTTCGATCGCAATTTTAGGTGGAATTCCCAGATTCAAAGGCCTCTCCAGAAAGGTTAAGGTATTGTCGATCTGCTATTCCCGCTCATCAACCAGGCCAAAATGTTTCCTCTATCAATAAAATCTCTCTAGTACAAGATTATGGTTCAGTCGTTCTCTAAGGCCCCAGTGTCTAACCTCAATATGTCTCACCTAGTTAGTCAATCAATACACCCTGGTTCATCAGGAATAATCATATTTATAGCGAAACATACGTCCTCCAAGTTCGCGATTTTATATCCTAGCTCTACTCGAGATATTTCTTCACTCTTCTTCTCTCGGATAATATATGTATTACTGATCTGGCGGATATTTTAGGACATCGGCTCTTCGTGGCCTTATTCTATTGCAGCCGACACTGCCCCGTCGTGCTCCAAATTGCCTGGGCCTTCTCCGGCGAGCGATTGACTCAGGTACCAAATGGTATGATAACGACACCATGTCCTTGCAGCCACCGGTGTTACCGGTTACGTGCACCCTCCTTACCAGTAAAAAGTATCAGTTAGGGTCATAGTAGCCCATAGGCAGTCTCCACATAACCAGTCCAACTCGCTTATTTCTGCAAGTCTCCGCGACTAGATATCCGTAACAAGATTGCCCTTCCCGGTTCCAGGCCAAAAAAAAAATCGTCCTCATCAACACTGAGGCGAAATAATTATAGCTATAAAATTTTGCTAATATGAAATTGCGTAATCAGCAAAGTGTAGTGTATTACCAGCTTCGAATGAAACTGTTACTGTAGATTTATCTGCGTTAGTTAATAAAAATGAGCAACCTGTTATTTCAAAAAAACCTGTAATAGTGACTAAAATATGCCAAACAAGTTTTCCACTTGCATGACAATGTTCGGCCACGCGTTGCAATAGTATGTTCTGCCTCACTCAGCGTACATAGTCTTCTATTTATTACTCAGATTTAGATCGACGCAATGTGGCTTGGCCATCAAACAGTTTCGAAATGTTGAAGAGGTGAGAACATTGTATCGCCATATTGCTAAAAATATGGACAAAAGTGGTGGAAATTATGGAAAATATTTTAATTAATATATATTGTACCAATATTTCTCATTAAATGGCTTTTTAAAGCGAAAATAATGATTAGAGCACATATAAGCATCTATTAAGATTTTATGTAACAAGTATGATTTATGTTAACACTACCATGTATATTTTCACGAATATTAAAACATGTGAATGATCATTGTTATGTTTGAAAAATTTACTCCAATACTCGATGATCAATTGATCAATCTATTGCGAACTCGTATAATGATTTCATTCCAAGTCTTCATCTATGAAAACTGTGTGCATAACATCTGTGTGCAGATTGAGCAATATTTTAATTATCAACTTCAGTTTCCGATTAAAAAAAAACTGTGTGCAAAACGGATGCCGCGTTCGCAATAATAACACCCTCAAGTAAGTAATTCTAAGCTCTGAAGATGATTAAATGCATTTTGTATATCATTTTATCATCAAGGATTTGAATAAAATAAGAGCCAAAGCTAACGAATTGTGTAAACACTCAGCTCTTCGGCTAAGAAAATAATTCGTATTTAACAATATTCCATGAAGATGCTTTGACGTAAATATATTGTATTGATTGTTGATTACACTAAAACTGGAAAAGCAAAAAACACTTAGCCAGATTGGCAACCGTAGTGATTAAGGCTACAGGATAGTCATACTTCTGCTGATTTAACAATCGCCTGGTATGGTTGTAAGTTATATTTTATTTTATTTATGATTATGATGTTTCTAATTGTAATTATCTATAGGAAATAGTATACAATCCGACAAGGAAAATCATTCTAGTCGCTCTGATAACCGATCTGGGTAAGATCGGATGTCTGCTGGATGCCTTTTAAGTACAGGACATTAATTGTTTTAGTTTCAGATTACTCATGAAACTTAACTATTTTTGATTTTTAACTCAGCATGTCTCAAAAATGTTATTTCGCGGAAAACAAGTTTCATTAAACCAAGAGGTAATAGCAATTCAACAGCCTTTTAGCCTTTTGTATCAATAGCCCTTCCAGTCACCCATGATACATGATTGTAAAATATTATATGGCAGGGAACGAAACACTATAGTGAATGTAATGAGCAGTTTGAAGTTGAGTGAGATTAATCTGAAAATAATGTTATTTCTACATAGTTTTACTTAACGGTCATTTTACATAATCCGTTTCTGAAAATTTCTGTTTCATTTCCATTTTCTCGACATCCCTTTATGAACATCCTAGTATATGTACAGAAGAAAACCGAAATTATGTAACATAAATTGCGCCATGTATGTGGTAAATGTCTTATCATTCGAATAATCTTCTATAGTCTATTCAAAATAGCAGTGAACTCACGTCATCAATATGTGCCTGTCGCAAGTTGTAAATTCGTTTTAGAGTCAGACGATATTTGCCTTCTCACTTTATTATATTTAAAAAGAGATAGAATGCTATATGATAAGTTCGAATATCTAACAGAATCAGCCTGCCAAAGTCGTGCGGTTGTCAAACGTCTACAGAATTCTTCAAAATATTGATTATATAACTACAGATTTTAAACAGGGAAACGTTATCTGAACGTTTTGCTTGTTTTGATAAATTTTAAATCGCTGCTTATTATTCATATTTATTATACTCATTTTTCTCGGTATTTATTCGGTATTGCGTTTTTCTTTCAGTTACTTCGAACAGGAACAAGATAATGAAATAAAATATTGCCAGTAAAATTATTTAAAGAGGCAAGCATTTTTAATGTTAATTATTAAGTTGCTCCGGTTTTTATTGAAAATATTTTTACCATGTTGCAGCTGCACTGAATATTAGTCACTGAATGAAAAATATAAAATATTAAAAGAATACAAATTTTAAAAGCATGTAATAAAATCAAGGAATACTTATTATTGAAAGACATGAATATTTCAGAAAAGGGGTCAATATGCCCACTGGTCAATCATGAAAAGATGATAATAAAAATAGTGTTAAAACAACAAAAATTGACTGAAAAAGGTATACGTTGGAATAAAATGGATTGAGTTTTATTATTCATAATATTTATTAATACTGCATTGTTCTATTCTATTACTTCAACTGTTCTATGCAGATATGGCAAATGCTTTAGGGAGAATGCAGTGATTAAATCTAGTTTTATCGAGGAAGATGTATACATGTAATAAGAGAATAAAGTAAGGAGAAATACAAGGAAACACTGTACCGAAGGAAATAAGAACTAAGCGTAAAAGATAAATATGCTCTCTAATGAAAGTAAAACATATTACTTGGATATATAAATGTAAATTAGGTGGATTAGGCCTCCAGCGTATACCATTACATAAAAAAAAGTGCAACTCTAGCTCATAGGTGGTGTGAAAAAAAATCAAACTGTTATAAGTGTATAATTAATTGTAGTTTTAAGTCATTTGATAATATATGCATATAGTACATCTACTGTAATGTTAAAATAAATTATAATTTATAACAGTATTTTTTAATTTAATAATATGATTTTGTATTTTTAACAGTTTAATTATTTTATTTATATTAGAACTTTGTTGTATATCAAAGCCCCAATGGACTGAACCTCAGAGTTGATACGGCAACATTGAGACATTTTGACGTCATCAATTCAGATAACGTGAGTTCATATATATCGATGTGTTCGAAAATTTATTTTGTGACTAAAAAGCCTGCCTCTATTATCAAACTACGATTATAATATATAATGTATTACATATTGAAGAAAATTTCTCGCCCCTGGTAGTTTAATACTTTATCACGATTTATATGTCATGCAAAAATTAATGTTTTTGATAGGTATATCGATTAGATAAAGTGAAAACTGAGTGAAAAATTATGACATATATGTCAAATATGTTGCTGACAATAATTTCGAATCGTATTCTAATTGCGATCGAGTAAACATTTGCTATCCATAGAGTTAAGATATGTGGCTATATAGAGTTGTTGATGATATGTTTATGGTAAACCAAATTATATAAATTTATTTCACATTTGTTATTATTTAGTCACAAATTTAGTGCGAAAGAACTTTCTTCACTTATATTATTAACAATGCCAAGGAGAAAGCGACCTGAGTTAGGCTGTTGAAATCAATCAAAAATGCGACAAGCTATCTCACATGCTAACCGCACTGATGACCAACGAAAAAATAATACAGAAAATGATAATATTCGTATTAGTTTTACACAGTTGAGTTCAGGAGTGACTGTAGATTGATAGGCTTCGAATGGTACGAGTTCGTGCACATGAAACACAACAACAGCGAGCAGACATAATAATATTGAATGGCATTCCGCGATCCGGTAGATATGATGCCATCAAAATTAACTGGAATTAGGGAAATAATAAAAATGTGTCAATTTTGCAAAGCATTAAAATACAGCGATGAATCTACTGGGTTATGTTGTGCAGATGGAAAAGTAAAGCGGCCACAATTGGTCCCACCACTAAATTCATTACGTTCATTAGCTTCTAGGATGGGAAATTATTGTAACTACTTCTTGATCAACGTTAAAATATATAACAATTGTTTCCAAATAACGTCGTTTGGCTCGACGCATAATGTACAGGACAATTTCAAAGTATTATATCATAAAAGTTTTTTGGTAACAAATTTCTATCAGAAATAAGTTACCATAATCTAAAATAATTGCAGTAAGAAGGACCAATTTATCACTTAGTGGGAGTTACTACTATTAGATGCAGATCATCAATTCTTACAAATTATTTAATCACAATCCAAGAACCATAGACGTTTCTTTATAAGAACAACGGATAATATCTAATAATATATATAACAACGAATAGAGAGCAAACGAGGAAGTTAATTAACCGAAAATCGAAGAAGTGGCTATTGTTATTGTCGGAGAAAAGGTGCAAAATAGATGTAGGTGATATGAAGCTTATGAGATCATCTAGTTTGGAAATAAAATACTTAACTGCATTTACATGGACTGGTAAAAAAATCCAATAATATTCCTTTAGATTTTCTACCTGTCTTGGAACCATCCACCTGCAAATAAATTACCAGAATTTCTTCTGACAAAAATGAATAACTTAATATACATACCATTGTGTATAACAAAACAAAACAAAATACCTTTACAAGTATCATATCTACCGCTATTAAGCATACGATCGAACAGAAAATATTAAATATAAATTAGCTAATTCTTTACTATTTGTATCAATTTGTACCTTCATTTATAAGGGTTATTTGCATTCAATTAATAATTTCGAAACTGTTTCATGCTGTGGGTCTTATATTATTCATTAAAATACAGAAATTCGAAATCTACTCGAGCTAAAGACCATTAATTATTTAATATGGCTAAAGAGGCGTGTTCATTTTTTTTTTCGTTAATTAACTAGCCTATTTATGCATGACTGACCTTTTCCCTTAAATTCTTTTATCTATAAAAATGTGTTAATTGGGTTAATTTAATAGGTCATGTATATATATATATATATATATATATATATATATATATATATATATATATATATATATATATATATATATATATATAAATAGATAGATAGATAGATAGATGCAACGCTAATAAAATAAGTGCTGAAGAAAGAAATATATTAAGAAACATACTAGACAAACAAAATTGTCGAGATTAAATATATCCTGTAGAATAAGAATGAATTATGAAACAGAGGAAAAGACAGTAACATATATAGTAAGAAAAATAAAAGAACAGATTTGTCGAGTGTAGGAATAAGATGTTAGGTGCTTACATGTATTCTGATATATTTTTCTCTTTAAAAAGACATTTATTGAAAAAACTTTTACATATTAATGAAAATATTGTATATCATCTTCTAGGACTTTTTTCATCTTTCTGCGTGATAGCGATTCAATCAATTTTGTACTTCTTCACCCTTTGATAACCGTGTGCCCCCTTAGTCAACGATCATAACACGTTATGTCTGATAAATATGCTGGGTGAACTATAACTTCCCATTCGAGCATTCGGCAAGTAATGAATTCTCGAAACTGTTCCGAATGGTATTTTCAGTCAATTCGTTTAATGGGCACCTACTGTAAATTTCTTCAAATCAAAGAGTAATCAAAAGGAATGAATACCAGAAATGTAATTTTGAGTGTTGAGGTTACGTATTTTTACGGACTATGTTTGTTAATATGTAGCCAAACTTTGTCATATTACAGAATCAAACAAAGTAAGTTAACAAAACATCTTGTATAAGGATTATTTATTTTTAAAAGTTAAGTTTAAAACATCATTTGAATCCAATAAGGGTTTCCCGTGATAGTTTGGTTCGCTTTGAGCTCATAATATAATATGGTCAGTTAGTTCCAACTGAACGCTATTTACCAACAACAGCAAAAACTTTATATATTTTATCAATGCCTGTGTTGAGGTCCCAGTAGCACTAAAGCTACTAATCTAATCTATAATCTACAATTAAAGGCAAAAAATAGCAACTGTAGTTTTGTAATATTAATCATTAAACTGTAAACAACAGTAACATTAAACATAGTAACATTAAAAAACAACAAAACACAAAAAGAACTCGATTTTAAATATAAAAAAGTATTGGTTAATTGAGAGAAAAACTCAATTATCCCTACATGATAAGTCGACAAGCAAATTCAAGCAATTATTGGGTTCCGCGAAAAGTAAGATAAATAAAATACAAATGTTTTAGAATAAAGTCCTTATAATTATCGTAGATGTATACAGATACTATAAGAATAATTACTTAAACCGAGAACTTTAAATACCGATTCTTACACAGTTAGTTAAGAAATTCTCAAAAATACGTGAGGGGAATCTCTATTCTCATAATACCGAAGTATTGTGACTCTTGGATAACACTCGAGCAAGACACAAACTCAGATAACCAGATCACTTGATGTATGATGATTTGATGATCTTCAAATGCAGTGAAGTGTATTTAATTAAAAAAAACAGCAGTATTAATTAATACATGTACATTATTATTATATACTTTATTCAAAGTTTTTTTGTACATACGTCATCAAGATGTTTAATGTAATGCCTGCCGCAATTTGTATATTCGTTTCAGAATCAGACAATTTTCGTTCTCATGTTATTCTAGTTAAAAAGGCACACAACGCTGTCTAATTAGTTTGAACACGTAAACGAATGAGCTTATTATGATTTCCTCATACAGCCTCAGTTTGCTTTTCAGTACTAAATCTATTTTCGATGCCATATTTCACAGCTATATTACAGAATATTTTTCAAAGTTTCACGATAGTTAAACCATAAAACATACTAGATATGTCAAGTATAGCTTTTGCAATAAAACAACCATTGTACGCCATCAAAATGTTTGACGTAAGCATATGGCAATGTTACCTCATCAAATTTGACTTTTTGTTTACAACTTTTGCCGGTTTATAACCCTAATTATTATCACTAATATCTTGAAGTAATATCAACCCAAATTGATTGTTATAGACTGTTTCTATACTGATATATGATAGGTTACATGTTTGGATACATCAGACAGCATTCCATCTCTTTATAAGTAGAATAACATTAAAAGGAAACATCTGCTTCGGGTTATAGTTGGCAATATATTGATAGATCATCAGAAGAAACTATAGGCAGACCAATAATATTTCATTTTTCATAACTTTCACATTAACATTACCAAAGGTAACTTTTGACATGTATTTCCAACTTGCAACTGCAATTTTATATACCGAATATATGTCGAAATAAAAATCGAACATAATATCGCAATACAAAAGATACCAATTGCATGGACACACACAGAAATTCTGCAGAAGAGAACCTAGATGTGTAAAATGTTCAGGTAAACATATCACCACCGAGTGTAGAAAACCCAAAGAAACTAAGCCGAAATGGACAAACTGCAATGAAGCGCATCCGGCAAGTTATAGAGGATGTATAGTTGCTAAAACACTACCAGAGAGGAGACATAGAGTAGCTCAAGTTAAACCTGAAGAAACAATGAGTGAAAAGAAACAACCGAAAAAATAGTCCAATAATAATAAAAAAGAATATTTCCCACCATCAAGAACCCGGGCTCAGTATAGCAAAAAATCAGGTATCAGCAGTAACTATTAAATCAAGCAGATACAAGGTTACAATAGCCGAAATTTAGTGTCATCTAAGATACAATCAAAAAAAGGAAAATTATTTGAATGTCCTAAGCAACCTGGGAGAACATCGAAAAGAACATCTAAAACTAAAAATAGTTTAAACAATATAACCCAAATACTGAAAAGAGAAAAATACTGGAAATGAAAAATAAACCATAAATGACTATCTGAGAAATTTAACAGATGATAAAGAAATTGATTTCTCACTCTCGAAAGCCACAAAATATCTATAGAGCTCATGTCTACACAGTCCACCTATAAGAGACCTATGTGGAAATTGGGCACGTGACAATCGCCAAAAAGCAGAAGCATTTGCTGAATATCTAGGGAAAACTTTCGAAACCAAAACCAAACGAAACTAATATTGAACATAACTTGCCGGACATAGAAGCTGAAAATTCGATGATTGAATTAGTCACGCCGAAAAAGTTAACCAAAGCTATTAAAACTGACATTAACCCCAGGAAATCACCAGGCTACGATTTAATAACAGGAGAATTACTGCTAAAGCTACTAAAAGAAAGGGAATTATAAAACTCACCAACTTGATCAATACAGAATTAAATTAAAATATGTCCCAGGCATTTGGAAGATGGCGGAAATTATAATGATTTCAAAACCTGAGAAGTCACCAAACGAAATAGAAGCCTATAGACCTATACCACTGCTGCCAGTAATATCTAAAGTTCTCGAAAAACTCCTGTTAAAAAGAATAAAACCGATCATAGAGAGAAAAAAGCTAATACCAACACACCAGTTTGGGTATATTAACAAGCACTCAACAATTGACCAGGTCCACAGAATAATAGATGTTATTGAAAAACCTACGAAAATCAAAAAGTTTGCTCAGCTATATTCTTAGATGTAGCACAAGCCTTCGATAAGGTTTAGCACGAAGGACTTATTCGTAAACTAGAGAAAATGTTACCAAAACAACACAGCGAACTATTAAAATCATACATTACAACCAGAATGTTTAGAGTCAAACAAGAAGAAGCTTACTCTACAATAAAAGAAGGTAAAGCAGGTGTACCACAAGGAAGTGTACTGGGACCAATGCTACTCTACAATTGTGATATACCATAAATGGAAAATATTAGGATGGCTACATTTGCTAATGAAACTGCGATTATAGCTGTCGGAGACAATAGTGAAGAAGCCTCACGAAAATTACAACAGGCAAGTAACAATATAAATAATTGGACACAAGCTTGGAAAATAAGAATTAATGAAAGTAAATCTGTACATGTGCTGTTCACCTATAAACAGACCGTACAAGCACCAATTACATTAAATAACACTATCATTCCATATAGCAACAACGCTAAATATCTCAGAATGAATCTCGATGCAAAACTTTGCTGGAAGGAACATATAAAGAAGAATCTGCAAAGAGTAACATAAATAAAATACAAATTTTTCAGAACAAAGTCTTGAGAGGTATTGTGGGTGCACCCAAATACTATAGGACTGATTACCTACATCGAGACCTTCAGATACCCACAGTCAGATAAGAAATCAAGAGAATTGCAAGGGGGCATGAGAAAAGACTCCACTCTCATACGAATATTGAAATATTGCAACTTTTGGATACTACCAGAACAGGACACAGACTCAAAAGAATCAAACCATCTGACTTGTGTAGTGTTATGAAGTGAGGTGCATATATTAACAAAATTCAGCAGTGACATGTATAGACATTTTTTCACCAGAGATTGAGATAGGGTCAATGGGTCCTTCTAGTTATATACCTAGATTTAAGTTATCATAAAGACAAATTGTAGGTTAGACTGAAACGACTAGTAACATTTAGTATTAATTAGTATTAATTAAATAATAAAAAAAATCACAAAGGATTCTGTCCTAGTTCTATATTCACAGATCATTTCCTTTGACATATCGAAAAAAAATATGGGTACATGTTAAATATTTAATTCAGCAGATATTAAGCCCCAATTAGAATGTTCAAAAAGAATTAGGAGTAAATACAAATATAATTTTTTTTAAAGGATGTAAATTGAGAGGTTTAAAAAGTGAAAATTATATCATATGTTTCTCCGCAGATCCTTTTGAAACGGACGAATATGTGCCTTCAACTTCATACTGATAAGAACCAGACGGTAACATCAAAACATTAAAAACTAAGTGTATATATTGTAATGTTACAAGCAAGAATTATTAGACATATATATATATATATATATATATATATATATATATATATATATATATATATATATATATATATATATATATATATATATATATATATATATATATATATATATATATATATATATATCTTTATGATACTGCTATTATGTTTTATTATCTGAATGTTATTTAACAGTACAAGAAACCGATTTTAATTAATTTGTGTGTGAAGCTAACTTTGGACTTCTTTATTTATTTTATTTTATTAACAATAATCTACAGAAACAAATTTAACGAAAATTCTTATTCAGATATTATGTCAACAAATATTGATCTTTTTTGAAACGATTAATTGTGTACAACATCCTAAGTAAAGGCAATGTAATAAGAGAAATAATAATTAGGTATTATTCAATTGTTCTGGTGGACGAAAAAAATAAATAGGATTGCAAAGAGCAAAAATTAAACATTCCTATTATATTGATAGAGTCCAATTAAGTACCTATAAGAAATATATAAAAAAGAAGATTTCGTAATCAAAATTGTAACATTTAATTACTATTTTCAGTAAATTCAAATACTGTAATCTTTAGTATATTTTGGACATGTGATTGTTTATTTATAGTTTTTTACTTTATAACATTTAAATCAATAACAATGTACAATTAGGAAATAAGTTACCAGTTGTCAGGTTAGATATTGTTTTTAGATGTGTTTTGAAAATATTTTATACAAATGATTACTAGTATTTAAATAAAATACTATATTAAAATTCTATTTTTTCATTTTACCCTGCAATATAAATATTTTTCAATCCAATTTTTAACTTCGGCGCCAAAGCGTTTATTTAACCAAAGGGTTTATTTACTAAGGGGGAAATTGAAAAATATTATTTATATTACAGGGGGAATTAATAAATAAACTTTTTATAAAACATTTTCTAAATACATAAAAAAACAAAATCTAATCCGACAACTAACAACTTCTTTTCTAATTGTATATTGTTACAAATATTATAAAATAAAAGACTTATATAGATAGTCTAACTAAAGATAAATTAAAAATTACTTGTCAAAGATATGGTACAAAATACAATATTTTAATTTACTAAATATAGTAAATACTTATTACAATTTTTATTACGAAACCTTCTTTATATACTTTTATAGGTACTTAATTGAACACTATTCAAGTTATAAGTGGCCATGCAAAAATTTTAATTTTTACCCATTACAATCCTCTTTATTTTCTTTATCTACAAGAACAAGTAGCATCTAATCATTATTTTTAAAAATATATATAATCATTTTTGTTTGCAATATAATCTGTCTGTATGTTACTATTTAGTCTTTTTGGTGATATATTGCCTGGTTCTTATTAACATGAAGTTGCAGGCACAGCCTGTTTAAAATAATCATGTTATGATTTTACACCCAAACAATTATTATTTACCTGAAATGCTACAAAAATAACGTAATCAAAATTCCCTTATAAATATATAAAAAGTAGAAAAACAAATAAAACCTGTCATCAAAGATGTCACAAAATTTCAAATCGAAAAAAGGGAAGAAATCTGTAATGTTTTAGCACCAGTGATTCGGATGCTCAAAATATGGTTACGGGCATAGAATAAAGAAACTTGGAAACGGATCTCCTATGTTAAAATTGGTTCTAAGTTACGTTCGGAATCCCCGTGTGAGGGCGCTTACACATGCGCCGTATGACAGTTACGGCGAGAAATTTAAAAATGTTTAGCGGGAAATTAAAAAATATTCTACTGGGAAAATAAAAAAATTAATATATTTAAATATATGTTATTGATATATTACAATTACATTTATTTTCATTGACTATAAAGACATTGATATAATCACAGAGATATCTTCACTACCCAAAATACGTAATCCACCGATATTATCTTCTCTTTAATATTTAAAACAAACATTAAAATAAGATAAAATAACTATTAATGGTTCTGTTGTATCATTTTTTAGAATCAGCTAAATTAACAACCTACCTAAAATGAGGAACATTTTATCAAATATGACAACTGCAGTTCGGTCTATACAGTCAAGTTTCTGAACTAATGACCAAAATTAGAGGTTACTACTCCAGCAGCAAAAAGGAACCTTAATCAGTATCTGCATTAGTGTTCTTCTAGAAGGCAAGCAGAATATCTTCGATAACAGTTTATATCCTCTGCCGCTGCATTTCAATAAGGATAAAGCCATTAGTTTTTCATCCAACCTGAAACGAAACTGATGGGACAGGCTGAGTTATCTGTAAATGAACATATAAATTTCAAGTTAGAACCTGCATTCTCTAATAATAAACATAAGTTTCTTATTATATACTTACTTCTGGGTCTTGTTGGGGTAGAAGAATCTCCTATATTTCTATCAGCCTAAAAAACTTATGTGATTTAATATTACCATTGGGGGCATATGTTCCTCGTCTTGTAGTAAAGGTAAAGAAAAAGTTTAATTATTTCAATGCAATAAATCATTATTATTTAACAAAATATTTACTATTTAAATTACTAGTAGGAATTTCATCTTGTTTCAGCCATGGCTTTCCACATTTTGGTCTATAGTCTTCATCTTTAAAATGATTACAAACTTTTCTGGACCTACATAGATCATAAAAGATCCCCTTAAGGTTTTATTTTTATTACACTAATAAATTGAAATACACAGAATAATCTAAAGTAATTGTCAAATATATATATATATATATATATATATTTTATTTCCATATAACTTTCACTTCTAAATTTCTTTATTCTATGGTTACGGGTGTGCCCATTTAAGTTCCCATTTTATATTTCTATGTCTTGTGATATAGTACTATTCATTAACAACACATAACCTTATTGATTTGATATTTCCTACAAATAAACGTCAATTAATAATCAAAAATGTGACCAAAATTTAAAATGAGTTATGGAAGAAGTGGGATTTTGTAAAACTGCTTGTTTATATCAACGAGTATATATTTATCCTCTATTATTCGTCCTTTTAATTATAATAACAATTGCTATAACGTAAGTTTCAGAATGCAAATGATATTAGAATAATAAAACGAATAATTTTAGATTCCCAATAGCACTTTATAAACAACATGTGTACTTTCTGTTTCCATATTTTACCGATTTGGGAGCCCGATATCCAGAAGGCTCTTATTTCGCCACGTTAATGACGACGTCATCTTTATTCGGTAAGTGAGACATTTTCAACCTGAAGGAGTCTTTAATATTGACGATTATAGCTCTGATAAGCGTATATATCCGATACAGAAAGATAAGATTCGTTTGCGACAATGCTGAATTTAAAGAAAAAGAATGGACCTACTGTTTGAACCAAGTATCCTTTCTTTTAGGATTCTTTATGGCGTTGGGGATTGCAATTGTGTCAAATTCGCCCTATACATCAATTTATATTGCTGGCTTGTTCCTGTCTGTAAGCTCTATTCTCTATATAACTTTTGATGTAAGTAATGACATGTTATTTTCTTATGATAAAAAGTTAGAATGATATTTTAGGCATTATTATCACATTTAATATATCCTGCATTCGGAAATAAGAAAATAACTTTGGTGAAAGTCATCCTGGATCTAATATGTATTATATCGTGTATTATTAAATATATCTTCGGTGCAATGGCTTTGTCAATTTTCAATGGTAAATATTTCACCAACTAGAATTTTTTTTAATTGAAGAAAAATAGAACTGCGAATTAATTTAATTTTTTTTAATAATTAAGTATTTATAGCGAAAAAGTGGTCACATTTACATTTTTAACCTGTTTAATATATTTCATCACAATTGTAATATTCTTCGAATTTACTCATACATTTTCCTATATTTCAACTCTAGTTTTCCAGTTTCTTTCATATTCCTTCCAACATAATATTATATCAAGATATTTAACGTTGTGCTATATGGATTGATTTAATGTTATGTAAAGATATCGGTGTTTGTGGGGTCTGATTACAGGTGCACATGCACATATTTACCTTAATGTTAATTTTCTAGGTCTGGGTCCAATTATTTAT
The DNA here is from genome assembly GCF_030347505.1 of Rhynchophorus ferrugineus. NCBI lineage: Eukaryota > Metazoa > Arthropoda > Insecta > Coleoptera > Curculionidae > Rhynchophorus > Rhynchophorus ferrugineus. The sequence goes on along the minus strand of NW_027472581.1, from coordinate 50,409,847 downwards.
ATTGTCACTAGTCTGTTGTAATTTTTGGGTTGTTTCTTTGCTATTGTTTCCGACAACAAGTGTCACAGTATAACCAGCAAATGTAGCCATCGTAATATGCTCCATTTGTGGTATATCACGTGTGTAAAGTAAGTAAAAAATGAGTCCCAATTCACTTCCTTTACACCTCCTTTAAGTAATTTTATTATAGAGTAGGTTTTTTCTTGACTCTAAACATTTGCTTCGTCTTTAATGTAAGATTTTAATAGTTCAGTATGTTTCTTCGGTAATATTTTCTGTAGCTTATGAACGAGACCGTTGTGCTTATCGAAAGCTTATGTAGCATAGAATATAGCTGAATATACTGTTTCGTCTTTGTAGGTTTTTTAGTAATAAACCCAAACTGGTGTATTAGTTTTTTCTCCTTTATTAGATTCTTTCTCTTTTCTGAAACAATTTCTTATTAGAATTTGTTTAAATATTCGAAGGTGGCAGAACAGATTTATCTATACGCCAACAGCGCTTTATTCCGTCAAACTTCGAGCGCTACTAAAAAAAAACATTAAATGAGTATTCCACTTCGATGCTGATGTGGATGGCTATCCTGGGCTAACATATGACATTTGGCTGAACTACTTTTAATTATCAATTACAATACGCCACAGGAAATTCTTATTTTTGATTACTGATTTTGGCTTCACCAACAGACTCCTCAAATGAATCAATAAAAATAATGTCAAAAAATTCAATAGGTATAAATAAAAAGGTAAACTTGATATATGAATCAATATGAGTATCATTTGCTCCGATTAATATAGCACTTCTTGGATTAGATTTCAAGCAAGTAAATATCTAGAGATCTAATCAGCAACTACTTGAAAAAGAACAAATGTAGTTTCGAATTAGGCCAGTTTGCATAAAAATAAAAAAACAAACGTCTAGCCAACTTACTAACGTAGGCTCTAATTTTGCTAAGGCTATAAGTGTTTTGAATTTAAAATATGATTGGTCAATTGACAAGAAAATAAATCGGACAAGGAAAAAACATCACCACGCCTATAACCAGACTGAGTAAGATCTCGTAAGTATAGCATACACAAATGTTCACCAATTCCTATACTCTTTCAAATATTTCTCAAATAATTCGGTCCTCTTGCCAACATTTGGATGGTGGTGCCGGAGTGTAGTCGTTAGATGGCGGTAAGTTAATGTTATGTTTACATTATTCTTCGATTAGTTTACCTAATTATTTGTTACTTAATAAAGAAAATTAGCAGTCGACAATACGAAAATACATGTGTAATATCATCATCGTTTTGTAGTATTTTAGCTATGATAGGCCTGCTTCTTCTCTCAAAAATGTAGACAAAATGGATGTATTTAAACAATATAACTTTTATACTATTTTCAGGGCTGTGGTAGTTTTATAAATGCAAATAAATTTGTAGCAATACCCCACTCGGCAGTCCTTATTGCTCATCGTCTGTAAAGAATAGCACCTAAAGACTCTCTGGTCAAGGGTTCATTAATAATTAATTTAACAAATTCTCAAATTAAAAGTTCTCTCACCCTTTTTCCGATTTTTAATGTCCATTTACAGATGATGATATATGATTTGATTCCGTGATTATGACCTGTGATTTCAGCGATTATAATTCCGCATGTTCAATTTTCATATTATTTAACATAAATATATCTTTGTTCCATAGCAATCTACAAAATTAATGTTACTAAATTAAAAAAATTTACTTTAATAAATTATATCTTATACGCGTTTTTTCGTATTGTCTGCTGCATTTTTTTTCTATTAAGTAATAAATAACTATATAAACTAATTAAAGAGTAATGTAGACAGATTTTTTTTAAATTAATATATTGTTACTAGTCGTTTCCGTCTAACCTACAATTTATCTTTATGATAACTTAAATCTAGGTATATAACTAAGAGGACACATCGTCCTTATCTCAGTCTCTTGTGAAATAATGTTTATAAATGTCACTGCTTAATTTTTTAATATAAGCACCTCACTACACAACACTACACAAGATCAGATGGTTTGATTCTTTTGAGTCTGTGTCCTGTTTTGGTGGTATCCAAAAGTTGCAATATTTCAATATTCGTATGAGAATGGAGTTTTTCCTCATGCCCACTTGCAATTCCCTTGATTTCTTGACTGACATTGGGTGTATGAAGGTAATCAGTCCTATAGTATTTGGGTGCACCCACAATACCTCTCAGGACTTTGTTCTGAAAAATTTGTATTTTATTTATATTATTCTTAGCAGAACATCCCCATAATTGAACTCGGTATGTCCATATAGGTTTCAGTATTTGCTTATATAATAGCAATTTATTATGTACTGATAATTGTGATTTTCTTCGAATTAGCCAGTATATTTGCTTATATACAATTCCAGTTCTTTTCTTTTCTTCTTTATATATTCCTTCCAGCGAAGTTTTGCATGGAGATTCATTCCGAGATATTTAGCGTTGTTGCTATATGGAGTGATAGTATTATTTAATGATAGTATTATTATTTATAGTTATTGGTGCTTGTACGGTCTGTTTATACATGAACTGCGCATGTACAGATTTACTTTCATTAATTCTTGTTTTGCAAGCTAGTGTCCAATTATTTATATTGTTACTTGCCTGTTGTAATTTTCGTGAGGCTTCTTCACTATTGTCTCCGACAGCTATAATCGCAGTATCATCAGCAAATGTAACCATCGTAATATTTTCCATTTGTGGTATATCACAAGTGTAGAGTAGATAAAGCATTGGTCCCAGTACACTTCCTTGTGGTACACCTGCTTTAGCTTCTTTTATTGTAGAGTAAGCTTCTTCTTGTAAGCTTGATTCTAAACATTCTGGTTGTAATGTATGATTTTAATAGTTCGGTGTGTTGTTTTGGAAGCATTTTCTGTAGTTTATGAACAAGGCCTTCGTGCCAAAGGTTTGTTCTCTCTATGATTGGTTTTATTCTTTTCGGCAGGAGTTTTTCAAAAACCTTAGATATTACTGGTAGCAGTGATATAGGTCTATAGGCTTTTATTTCGTTTGCTGACATAAACAGAAAATAAACCTAAAAAATTACTCTTATATTTAATATTCGAAAATATTTGAGCAAGCGCAAAGGGCCAAAACTTTCCAAGTCCTATTAAGCAAAAGGTCCAGCAGAAAAACTTTAATTGATAAAAGGAGACTTTAAAACGTAAAAGTAATAAACAGTATAATAAATATATACAAAAATAGATGAATTATTTTTTTCGTCTAACAAAATATACATATATTCACTAGTAAAACACAAACAGTAAAATACAATAATATGCGTAGATAAATAAAATGAGATGCATCTTATATGTTAATGTTAATTATAGTTTAATAGTTAAAATAAATATGTTATTATTCCTTAAATGAAGCTTAAAACATATTTGTAGGTTACAATACCCTTCATTGGACGCCTAATATGGATGGATATTTCTATCACTTGATTGCTGCTCTGTTCGACTGGATTTTCATACTAGCAGCCATGGTGTTTTTTATACTCTATATCTTTGACTTCTATAATATTCATTTTGAAGAGCCATTCTTAGTTGCCAAATGCGAGTCATGTTCAATAAAAAGAGTATATATTTAAACGTTTTTTTAATTGTTTTAATTATAGTATTATTAGTTTCATATATGTAACATCCACAGTGGCGTACACAAGTAAAGTAAATCTATCTGATTTAAAATGCCATATCGTAAAATTAGAAATCTGTCCGTAACATAACCTTCAAGTATTAGCGGTCATGAATTAACTTTAATTAAAGAACTTTAATAAATGTTAGATAGATCGGAAATTAACAACTTATTTATTAACTTGAATTAAACTTTCTGAATGTGGATTCAATGCTGACAATTTCCACTACAGGGTAATAAAAGTCGAAACTACTAAAGATGAGTATATAATAACTGTAGGAAGTTGTAGAGTGTGAACGATTTATGTGCATAGATATATCAAAATGACTTGACAAGGAAACACACCATCGACGAAAACAAGAACTAAACGTAAGGAAGTAAATATCCTCTCTAATTAAAGTAAAGTACATTACTTCGAATTACAATTGTTAATTAGGTGGATTAGGCCTCCAGGGGATAACACTACATAAAAACGCGCCTAAAACTATACCTCATGGGTGATGTGGAAAAGAGTTCCATGTAAATATTATAAAACAACTCTACCCTATAAACTATTGTGGCTCAGTAATTAACTGTAGTTCAAAATATAGTAGATGTATAGTATAATTAGATGTACTACAAATTAAAATAAATTTTATTTGATAACATTTTTATTTTATTATTTTATTTAGACTAGAATTTTGTTATGTGAAAGCCATAATAAAGTAAAACTCACTGTTGATGCGGCAGCATTACGATGTTTTGATGCCATAAATCTAGATGACGTAGGTCACTGCTACTTTGGATAGATAAGCTCATTTTGAATAGGCTCTAATATAGTCTATCCAATAAAACACCCAATGCATGTAATCGAAATTTATAAAGTCAGCATGTCGCAATTTGGCCTAATCAAGTTAAACTTTTGGTTTATGCCGTTTACCGGTTTATAACGTCAAACCATTATTTCTGACATTTGACCACTATCAAAACAAATCGAATTTTATAGACTAATTCGGTTACATGTTCCAAAGCATGAGGCAGTATTCTGTCTCTTTCCTACTAGAGTAATTTTAACTAGTAAAATGAGAAGGAAATATCCGCTTCGATTTTAAAAGGAATTTAACATTTTCACGAACTGCTTTTGACAGTATATTGGACTTCATCTATGACGGGCGTTGGTTGTTTTATTGAAAGGACTATATTTAGACATATCGGTTGCTTTTAGAAGTACATGGATTACCTTAAGTCGATGCTTATGGTGAAACAAGTTTAAAGACGATAAATGAAGCGTTAAAGGCAATAAAACATAATGAAAGTTTAAAAATGATAAAGACACCAAATTGAAACTTAAAATCGAACACAATCATCATGACAGATATAAATTGAAATTAATATGTTGGAGCATGCTATACTGTTACTGTGTACTTGTAATGATTTGTTTTAAAATAATTCCTATCTTTCGTAAAATATATAAATATAAAATTAAAAAAATATATAAATTATAATAAAAATATTGTTGTTTCACAGTCGTTTTGGTTTCAGATATTTTCATAAAAATGAAAGTGCTATTTAATAAAATCATATAACCTCAAACAGTCATTATAGAAATAAAGATGGGATTAACTAATTTGCAGCATAAAGATGTTCAGATGTACAATAATTTTAATATATATAGCGACTAATTTTTCTGAATACAGTTTCAAAATTACTACAGAAATTTAAACTTACTGTATTATTAACCGATTTGTTTAAGAAATGTATTACTAAATATATATTTGTCATTCATAATTATTAAATGAAAAATTTTTATATTTGGTTGCATAACTAACAAGAATGGCAACAAAGGGATAAATTTTTATTTATTATAAAATATGTTGTCTAAATTAACTGCCATAAATAAAATTATCAGGAATAAAAACGTAAACTATTTTCTCCCAACCTAACATATATTTTAACTAAAAATGTACATATAACTATAATATAACTTTTATTCAAGAGATGAAACAGTATATGTTGAGTTGCATAATTAAACTAAAAATAATATATGCAATATTATTATTATTATATCAATATTACAATCAACAATGGAATAACTTTACCGATCTACATATCTTGTCTTAATTATTATATTTGTGTTACGGAAAAGAGTTCCTACACGGTTCACATAAAACAGCAGCGTGACCCTTTTCACCACCCTGTCTTTTAGATGTGACGGTCGATCGGATCTCCGACAGTAGCCGATTGTTTCCGAAACGCGTTCGTATAGTGGAAAAAAGGCAGTTTGATCCGTCGACTGCTGTGATGTCAACGGAAGTGGGTATAGGTGTCGGGAAAATTTAGTATCTATTTTATTACCGCGTCTAGGGCGATTCTCACGCAATCAACGGTAATATTATCCGGTATTTTATCCAATAGTGCTAGCAACAGTTTTATAATAGCACAAATATCAATAAATTACACCTAAAATGATTCTATGATCGTAATCAGATAAAGTTTTATGTGCAGTGGGGCATAATTGAATAAGAGTCTGGCAATAGGGACGGTAAGTCATTGTTCGAAGAATTATGAACAGTAAGATTACAAACAGGTTCCATCTGTACATAATGTATAAAACAAACTTACAAAACCAAAAGGGTTTTTTTTCAAGTGGCAAAACATGAATACACAAACAAGAGAGTAACAAGTGAATACATAGAAGCCGAGCCTGATGTGAGAAGTTATAAAATTAAATTCATCGATTTTATATTTTTTGTACATTATAACCGAACTTTCTGAATAATTAATCCCAATTTCCTATTTATGAACTGATGTGATTTTGAACGCGATGTAGGTCAAACTTAAACTATTTAAACTATGTTACTGACATTTATGTATTTCTGCAATACCGTATAATATTTTTAGGAATTTTAGTATTCAGTAACTATTTTAGTTAACGTAATAATAATTTCAAGTGTTGTTAGATTACTATTGGGTTAATGTTTTATTAGTGTAATATCTGTTTTTACCTTATTATTTATGAGATATATTTCCAAACATGTAATTGTTAGAATACAAAAATATTATGGTCAAAAAGTAGTTTTAGGATAAAAGCGCCATCTATAGATCAATTAAAATCACTTGATGTAAAACCCTCGTAGAAATGTCTGGTTGTTCGACCAGTTAAGATTATACCTTAGCGGCTCGATTAATTAATAAAAATGATGGTGCAAACACTGGGAACGCCACACTAATTAATTGATATAGTATTACTTTCAAGGTTTACGACGATGGTGTACCGACGCATGTAATCAATTTTTCCCTGTTTTGTCGGAAATCTTTTTTATTCCATATTTTTTTGATGGTGTTATATATCTTATATTCTCATATTACCCTCTAATTTAATTAGATTATATTTAGGAGTTTTTAAGAGAATGTCTTAATTATCCCCATAATCTAATATTAGCAATATCAATAATTTTGATCATTGAGGATTTTATTCAGTTTCGGCGACACGTAGTTAATTTCTTGCTAATTCTCCGCATTATTCTGACTATAGATGCACCTTTTTCATTCTAATGTCGATAGATTGTCGAAACCTAATTTAATAGTAACAATAACATTAATAGATCTGCTAGTCATTATCCTTTATGTCTGCAGGTAATTCATTGGTGCATCTTCAGTTAATTAACATATTTCACAAGCCAAGCCAATGTCTCAAATTTTATATTCACCAATGGAAAATATTATAGTATATGAAATATTTTAAAAGCATTATCTCTTTTCCATGTACAAATAATTCAAACTGTGTCAGATAGTCTCGAAGCAGTATATGATGAATCAACGATTAATATTTAAAATACATAAATTGTATTATTAGTTTCCAAAATTTGGATATGGTAATTCACATACTGCTTAAACAAAAATAGTATGAAGATAAATAGTTGATGGTTCCAATAAAATAATGCCTTTTGGAGATCTTTATCATTAAAAGAAAAACAATCGCAAAAATACAACCAAGTAATTTTGAAATATAGCAGTATTCTACCACTTCTAAAATCCTCATGTGGGAAAACTCAAATGTAGAAGCAACGTTGTAGTGAAGAAGCATAGTTTAATTTAAAATTGGTATCTAAAATAATTTGGTTTTTCTGATGACACGTTTTAACAATATCTAGTCTTATAGAATCAAAGCCACATAATATTTGGTATATATATATATATATATATATATATATATATATATATATATATATGATGACACGTTTTAACAATATCTAGTCTTATAGAATCAAAGCCACATAATATTTGGTATATATATATATATATATATATATATATATAGATATATATATATATATATAGGTATATAGGTAAATATGTATATAGGTAAATTAGGTATTTCTTGTTAATAATCTCTTCTACTCAGTACAATATCTTACTAGCAAATGCTAGCTCAACTTGGCTATTTCGCTTATCAATGACACTTTCTCATTTAACACACTCTTATAAATGTAGATAAATCACATATAGTAATACATATATAGTTATTAACCTTACTCTTCACTCGCATTTCCCAAATTTTCTGGAAAGTAGTCAAGGTGGTAATGAAGAAAATGTACGTTTAATCTAATTAGGCCACTTAAAGCTTGAAATGCCTTTAAGATTCTTTTGACGATATGTTTATAGTGCGTTTTTGACCATTTATTCATGGTCGTCATAAGCCATCTTAGCTCTAGTCCAATGAAAACATATTTGCTTCTGAAATATTTGAAATAATCTCCATCTTTGGGAAGTGCTTTTACACATTGCTTCATAAATTTCATCTTTGCATACAGCAGTGGTAAAAGAATGTAGAGTTTTGTGTTATGTAGAGTATTAAACTAAGACTTCTTTCCAACTATTTTGGTCCAGTGATTTGTTTCGTTTCTGTTATCCCATAGACATAAAAAGCAAAGGAAATAATAAACTGAATTTATTACCCGACCAACATCAACAAAATTTAAAAATCATTATACACCTAGACATGGTCTTCATATTTCAATTCTCAAGAAACTAATTCCAAATTTTTATAAGTTTCTTTGGTGTGTACGGAATGACCAAGAGGATTAGAAGCATAAAAACTGCTTTAAAGGTTTTTTTGATGAATGTATAAAAAGAAACCATTGTGCAGTATCGTATTGGATTTATATGCATCTAACAAACCTTCAAATTTTGGCATAATTTTCAAATTTCTGTCAATTTTTTATATAATTTTTCTATCGTTCGTTTTCTGCATACCTAAATACATATAAATCAGTCAAAAATACTAAAACAGCATCGTTATCTTATTTTCACATATATTATCAACAATCACATAACTTCTAAAAGACATAATATTCTATCTTTATAAATAAAATCAGTGTATAAATAGCTGTAATTAGTTTAATGTAAAAATGCATTGCTTTAGCAACAACTATGTATTAGTTTAATGTATCATATATTAAAAATAAACGTTAAATTAATAATATTTATTAGCAACAAATATTATTAATAAATAACTGCATATAATTGATATTTTTTAGATGTTATCGTCGTTTTCAACTTGCAGACACTGGCATGATTGCGCAAATAACCATCAAATCGATGGGTGATGACAGTTCTTTGTTCGTATCGGAATAATGTAAGCAGGAACCGTTGCATACTCCAGACCGCAGCTAGGATGGGCTGTGGCCACAGCAAAATCAACATCTACCCAAGAAAGTCGAAAACAAAACAGAGCTCGTCTAAAAAATCAGGTAGGACTGCGAAAATAATATTTAAAAAAAATCGATTTATTTATAAGACTGAGAGTGTCAATGTAATCAATGTACCTACCTTTCTAATCTCCTTGAAAATAAATCACGTGTTGAAAGTAATTATCTTTTAAACCAATAACTAGACCCCTTTTTCTTTGTATTAAGTTACACTTCTGCCCCAACAGACTATATACAAATGATACAAATGATCTGGGGAATACGGTGAGTATTTTAGAACTTCCCATTTAATTTTTACAAATAGGCTTGAGGCATGTAGACTAGCAGTGGTGAACAATTTTTATAACTGCATGGTCTCCAACAACCAAAGTACCAAAAAGAAATTGAATTTTTTGGAAAATTTTAACAAATGCGTCTTTTAAATTAATCTAGTAAATTCAGACCAACAATAATGTTTGTCAAATAAAAAATTAATTAGATAACCTAAAACTTGAAATGCCTTTAGCATTATTTTACGTTACGAAATACTAAACTAACGTATGAAGATCCAATATTCAGTTTAGATTCGGTCATCCTTTTCCATTATCTTTAATACAACAATATTCTTGAAATCAATAATACCATCTACTTTTCTATGTACAAACTTGTTACAACTTCCATCTTTAAAAGTTATTTTTATTAAGTGCTGGCAGGATGAGCTACTACACGAATTGATTGAGAATGCCATTTTGAACTGTTTCAACAAAGTAGTTTCATAGCTTGTCAGACAAAAAAGAACAATATTATGTGGCTTATTCTGACTGATAATCAAAATTGGATCTACTATGACAATCTCAAACCGTGGATTAGTCCAGAAGAGTCATCGACACGGACAAAGAACCGGAATATTCATAGCCATAATAAATTACTGTTTATATGGAACAAGCTGTAGGATGTATTACGAACTGCAGAACCCGAATTAAACTGTTACTGCAGCAGCCTACTGACGTTATTTGAACAAACTTATGCAGGTATTTTTTCAAAAAAGTCCAGCAATGACTGTTAACAGACTCAAATTCATTATCTGGCATGGTAATTATCGGCCACACGTTGAAAGAATTAACAGGTCAATTGAAAAATCCACGGCCTACCATAGTAAAACATTTTTTTGGTAAAATTAGTTTTCTGTATTCAACATAATTCCTTTGTCCTTTGCTTCAAAATAGGCCCCAGTTTCGGCAATCACCTCTTCATTCGACGAAAATTTCTTCCCAGCGAGCATTCTTTTGAGATCTGAGAACAGGAATTAGTCGCTGGGGCCAGATCTGGAGAATTCGGTAGATGAGGAAGCAATTCGAAGCCCAATTCGTGGATTTTTGCCATCGTTTTCACTGACTTGTGACACGGTGCATTGTCTTGGTAAAGCAGCACTTTCTTTTCCTTCAAATGCGGCCGTTTTTCGGCGATTTCGTCATTCAAACGGTCCAATAATGCTATGTAATAGTCACTGTTGAGTTAATATCTTTAGATTGTCTGCTATTTCATATACGATATTTTCTATACGATTTGCGCGTACTGCGCAATTCGATAAGTTACATTAAGTTGTGTTTATTATTTGCTTATTCTATGCCTGTATATTTACGGACTTCTTAATTTCTTATATGTTTTTGAAATTCATAAAGAATAACAAAACACTATATTTTTTATTGGCGATAGAGGAAATTAAAAAATTATAGCGAAACTAAGACTACAAATTGAGTTTATGAATATATATTAAACCCAGTAATAAGTATCTATTAGTATACTGCATATTACTGATACAAAATTCATTCAGAAACATAGCTGAAATTCAAAATATGAATAAAAATTTTAATATATTCTAGATGTGACAATAGCATAATTACCAGGGTAATTTTCAAAGCTCATATAATGTCAGATAATGTAAAATATAACTAGTTCTCTAACGCTCTTTCTCTCATTATAATGTCATTGTTCCTAATGATTATTTAAAAAGATTAAGTATGAGCATATACGTTTAATAAGAATATGAAATGAGTACTGATACTGTTGCAGACACCACTGTTCATATTTGGAATATACACTACAGTGCGCATATAAAAGTACATAAATGCTACTAAAAGAAAAATATAAAATTAAAAGAGAATATTCCATAATAGAAAAAACATTTACGACACATTGGTGGTGTGAAAATATACAAAAATACATTAGTAACATATGAATATACATAATTGAATATGTACAAGCTGTTATTTTGATTTTGAAATACATATTTGGCATAAAAGTTTATTTTGTTTCTTTCGTTATCATTAATGTTTTAAATATGTCAATTGAAAGCTCTTGTTTATCTTATTTTCAATTATTTAGTGAAGAAGAAAGGTATATTAGTAAATTTGAACATAATAAGTATCCATTGATACAAGTTTGATTTTGAGTTAAGTTTTTCAACTTCCAATTCTATTAATTCTCCTAAAATATTGATAATTGTATTCGCATTGTGATTAATTGTTTTCAATCAAATTGAATCAAATAAAAACCTTAAATGAATTTATTTCTCAACGACATTCGGACATATAAATAATAAAAACGTGAAAATGTCATCAGCATGTGAAAATTATTTTTAAACATATACATTAAAATTTCTGATAGAATCTGATAATTGTGACGCGTAATATATTAATATAACATAAATTACATGTGTTATCATTTGCAATGCGGATTACCTAACCTATTATAATCTAATTATATATCGATTGAAAGCGATTATTTTTGATAACATCGATTATGTCATATATAGGGAAAACAAAATAATATGAACATCATACAATATAATACATCTTGTTGCATGTTGGCAAAATTGCTTCCGTGTAAACAATTCGACGCGTATGTATTGCACAGTTTACATACCGGGTATTGGCGACATTTGAGCGGCAATATCGTGGTATTCAACTAATCTTCTCATTCACATCACTGACCAGATTGGTGGGAATGTATATCTTGACATTCTCAAGCATACAGTTCTTATGACCAGCATATTGCTACCAAACACTGCCATATTACAAGATGAAAATACGCCCATTCACAGCCAAAAATGTTCACTCTTTGTTTGAGGACCATCAGAATATCATATCAACCATTCTTCCCATCGATTATGTTCAAGACTATTCAGAACGTACTCAGTAACAATTTAATTATAGAAATATATAGAAATATATATTCGCACCTTTCAATTAATAATAGAAAGGTGCGAATTAAAATTTGGGTGTTGAAAATTTTAAGTATTTACCCGTATTCCATTGTTAAAACTTTTATTATATTAATTATATTAATTCTAAAACAATTATTTTTTAAAAGGTTTAACTCATATCATCATAATATTAGTGACATATCCAGAATCGTTTTAAAATTTAAAACTGAATTTAAGAATATATCTTATGTATTATTGTTCGTCTTTCAACAACCAACCGTAGTCTCCAGATTTGGTTCCCAGCTATAATTACGAGGGCAGTGTAAAAAGGAATAGTTACACCAAACAAACAAAGGTTGTATTATAGAGACACATTGAATGTGCCTTTATCGAATTGTTAACTGCTGAAAAATTGATTTCTATTGTGATTAATCGTCGTTTAAATGCTGTTTATTGTGGCGATACTATTATATTGTTATATATATATATTATACTGTAAATCGATGGGTAATAAAATGTTGTCGTTGCGAGACTGAAAAAGCCATAATTGTTTTGCACGCATCGAACGTTCGATCAGTGTCACAGATGATAATCATCGTAAAACACCTCCAATGTCGTGTTAGAGTGTTATAGTCGTTAACACACTACACACAGCTGAAGAGGTCCAGTGAAACCTGAAGCTTATACCAATTCCATATCCTTTCTGCTTAAGAATGCGTATAATTATTATCGATATATCGATTACGATATATATCGATATTTTTTTAAGCGTAAATAAATCTAAAATTTATTTTAGTTATAACAAGATTCATCGATTATCTAGTTTACTACCTGCAAAATATCAATAAATAACATTACAAACTAAAAAATGAGTTCTTTATTATTGCATCATACGTTTATTAAAAATAATTTAAGTTCTATATTTTGTATCAGCCATCGAACATAAAAATAATAACTTTAATAATCTATTTCCATATAGTCGGCTTTTACTTTGAGTTATAGTGGCCACATTATTATTGAGTTATTTGGTCAAAGCTAATCATGGATCGCTCAATATTACGTTTTTGGCATTCATTACTTATGTTGTTTGAGCCCATCAAACGCTTTTAGAAACTTATTGTGATGCTTCTCCGTCTGATTGTCGGTTTTGGTTTCATTTTTTTAATGGTGTGTATTTTGATATTTATGTTTCTATTACTAACACATAAATGTAACATTTTGGTATAAATAGAAATAAACATTTAACGCCATAGAATATAAAACAAAATTGTATCAAAAATGAAACTACCTATATCAACATATCAACATGTATACTATACGTATTCTTCTAATTAATAGTGACGGATTTAATTATTGGGGTTATATTCTTGTGTATAGATCGGTATCCTTCAGGAATACCATTATCCGATCCAGGTTTCTTTGTTCGAGGTCAAATGCAAGGCCGTTTCCCAGTCCAAACCTATGTCTCTGGTTCTTATATCGCTTGCAGTCTACCAATAGGTGTCTTATGGTTTGAACTGTGTGCATTCTGCACAGATCGGAAGGAAAAGATGTGGAGCACTTCACGATTTCGTGTCATCCTTGCGCAGAGGACATGCTAATCTTCTCTGTATCGTTCCAATTATACCGCCGAAGCGAGTACAGAGTATTTTGATCGAAATAACTTGAAGCTGCTTGGATAATAAGTTCAAAGACAATGAAACTCTTAAAGAACATTCAGAGAACTTAGCAATTGACGGGTCAACTTCTTCCAGACGTTTACATGCGATGAGAAAGATTCAAAAGGAGAGAAAATGCTGATTCATAACTTGTAAAGCACACAAGAAAAATTTGATATGGCTTATTGTAACTACTGGTGAAAAGTGGATCTACTGCTAAAACTAAAATCAATAGGCTAGTCCAGGAGAAGTGTCTCCATCGGCAATGAAGCGAAATATTCATGACCCTAAAATCTTACTGTATGTATGGTGAGCTCAGCAAAAAGTATAATATTATCAAAAAGTATATAATTATTATATATGTAGTGTATTACGACTTATTATTATTTACCAATGTCGATTCATCAAATTGGACGTCGTATTATTGAAGAAAGACCAACAATGACGAATAACAAATGCAAAATTATCATCTTTCATGACAACTCCCGGCCACACATTACAAGAGTTGTAAAAGATATACTGTTACAGCTAAAATGAGAAGTTCTGTCGCACTCAGTGTTCATACTTTGATTACCACTTGTTCAACATGGCTTAGTCGGTAGACAGATTTTGGAATGTATAAACTAATTTATATATAAACTAATAAACTAACATATAAACTAATTTTCCAAGACAATGATTCCAATAAAAAAATCCATAAGAATCTAATAGAAATGCTTAAATAGAATACCTGATTCGCCATACTCATTTGCCTTTTGAGAGAGACTCTCTGCTCCGTTTGGCTTTTACTTGTTCTCCAAGCAATGTTAAATGTTCATAAATAACATTTTTCCACAAGTTTTTTAGGCGAATTGAATTGGGTTCATGTCCAATACCTATTCTTCGATATTGTGGTGCATTTTTTGCTATTGGCATAAAACAACACTACTTTTAAACCGTTGAATCTCTACTGCTCTAATAGAATAAAACATCATCGTTCTCTAAAGCATATGATATATCTGGGTAACAGATTTATTCAAATTAAACAGTAAAATTAAAACATCACGTCAGACAAAAAGCAGAGCAGATCAGAGTCATATTCAAAGAAGTGTACTGGCTAGTCGAAAGATGCTCCTAACTTGACCTAAAATCAAAGCGATAGGTTTATTAGTCTATTATAAAGCCTATTTGAATTTATGGGGTTCAAATATTGGGTTGCACTAAAACATTAAACCAACTTGTAATTCAACGATGCTGAAACAAAATTCTTCGATTAATTACCATTGCTTATGCAACATAACTAACGAAGAATTACTTATACGATGGCCTTGAAGCCAAATGGATTACAAAGTTATCCAAGATTTTGCTTTAAAACATGAAATATAGTTACTAAATCACAACTACGTGGAAGCAATATAGCTACCAAACAACACGAATCAGACGAACAAAACCACGTGAACTTGTATAGTGTATAAGTGTTTAATCTAACTTTGGAAAGGAAATGAATACTGATTCCCACTGCTTGTATATTAAACTGAACAACAGAAATAAATTAATTTTATAAATTAAGATTGTACTAAGGATATCTAATGTAAGGTGTAATTAATAACAAAAAAGTACTGTAAATGTCGAGAAATTTAAGCTCTCCATTTTTATACTAATAATGACAGATACAATTTCACTGGTGAGAGAAAAATATAGACAATATTAACATTAAAATTATAGGCACTGACAGGAACTAATTACTTATTATACTTATATACTTAATATACTTATTAATTGCAAAAAAACTTTGGTTTCTCCTTAAATTTGTGTATTTCTAACCAAATTAAACGCGTCCAAGGTCCTTCAAGATCAATTTATTTCGTAAAATTTACATCTTACACATCATATCTGGGAGATGAAAATGAACTGAAATCAAATTTGCGATTCCTGTAGACCGACACTTAATATCACTTCTGTGTAAAATGTTACTTTTACCTAGATCCTTCATCTTCAGATATCGCTGATTCAAAGGTACGAAGCTGAAATACGAAAGAAATATTAGAGTAATAATTAGCATTTTCTTTGTGGCAAAGGAGATCGAAACGGAAAAGGTCTGAATCCTAATAAAAAGATTTGCATGAAACAAAACGGGAACGTCGCGATAAAAAGGTCTGTTTCGTGATCCGAAGGGTGCCGACAACCGGGAATAAGCGCCGTTTGTTTTTCCCAGTAGTGAATCGGTATTAAAAATATCGCACACTGGATGGATCTCCACCCCGAGAGTGATTTTATGATTCCTATTGGAATACCGATACCAACCATCACATTTTTTGTTATAATACCTTTATTTGCTTTTTGTTTTATTGTTCGCATTCTAAAATATTTTAAATACAATAAAAATTCGAAATCCAATCAAATATAAATATAATAAATGTTTCGATGTTTCAACGTTGTCTGTTGTATCGATAAAAATATTTTTATTGTATATTAAGAATCTAATTAATATTGCATTAGTTAAAAAGTTTCCACTAAAAATAAACAATTTTGATGTCTTCAAGTCTTGTTCCATATATGGTTGTATTTAGTATTCTTGCTTGTTGAATCTGATAATTTTGTGATGTTTTGTCAGGAATTTTTGTTAATCTGATCCAACTGAGTGCGCGCAAAGCGGGTTTATTTGATATAGGGAGAAATTAAAAAATTAAAATTTGAATAAAATATGTTATTTAAATACTAGTTATCATTTGTCCAAAATATTTTCAAAATAAAACAAAAAGAATACCTAATCTGACAACTTCTGACAAGAAAATAAGTTCTAATTTTACATTGTTATTGTCATACAATATATATTAAATAAACAATATTTGAATTTACTGAATATAGTAAATTAATGTTAGTTTTGATCACGAAACCTCTTTTTCTTCTTTATATATTTTTAGGTATTTTTTAGGTCTTTAATTAGACACTGTCCATATTACATGTAGCCTTACAAAATTAAAAAAAAAATATGAATAAATTATGTACTGTATATGGCATATTGCAAACCTCTCAATTTACTTCCTTTGAAAAAAGTATAATACTTGTATTTGTAATTATTTTTGAAGATTCTAATGTGGGCTGAGCAAATGCCGATTCCTATATTTAACTTGTAGCCATAAATACTATACACGTACTATGAAAGATAATTTTAATGAAAGACTTACTATTAAAATTACAATTAGGAATTGCAGTAAGCAATAATAATTCCACATTTCGAAATCTTCTGTAGGAGAGCATAATAAGTTTCTGAAGTTTATCATTATTTACATTCCTACGCTAGAGCAGTATCCTTTGGAAAATAATTGATTTTATTTTAACGTCACATCCTGGAAAATAACACTCATATTATGATTTTGCATTTAAACAAATAATAAGTACCTTAAATGCTACATAAATAACGTAATATACATAATAACGTAAACCTGTCACAAAGTTGGCACAATATTCCAAATTCAAATAAAAAAATATCTGTATTCTTTTTACCTCTGGTCATTCGGACTAGGGATACCGAAAAAATATCTATATATTTTTTCAAAAATAAATTAAATATAATTTTTAAACCTTTAAAATTGGTATTTTTAAAATATTTAGAATATATCGATATTTTTTTAGGCCGATATTCTCGAAGAAGGAATTTTTTAAGGTGGTGGTATTATTATATGATTATATGATATGATATGATGAATTAGGTGGTATTTTTATATGAAAACGTTGATGAACAATTTTGTTTGAGAATTTAAGCTTGTCTTTATATCAATTGTAAACTAATTCAGTTCTAAAAATAATGCATTAACACTGAGTAAATTAATTATTTGAAGCGCAAATAAATGCAGATAAAATTAAAATAGAATGAATTTGGTGATTGTATCAAAGGTTATATCTTAATCTATTTTTATTTAAATATGTCTAATACTGTTTTTTGATTTACAGATATTCATATATTACAACTTAACAAGTAAATTAGAAACAAATGGTAAAAGAACACATTTAATTATGAAATTGTATTTCACTAAAAGAAATATTTTAATTTTTATAGTTGTCCAAATACCATATTTATATAAACACTCGTATTAATTTATCAGGTTTATACAAACATTTATTTTCATCAATTAAGAAGCAAAATTATAATTACAAACGCGCATCATCATATTTAAAAATAATTGAAAACCCAAACTAATTTGTTAAGATGATTTCATACATTCAGATTTATAGTAGATATTTATAGTAGATTTATTTTTTTTAACAGTATTATTTTCTACAACTAACATACGGTACCAGTTCGTTAGAAGTAATAGAAAGGTAAAAAATGTATTATGTTTATACATTTTTCGTTGTGATTAATTATTACTTCAACTAAGGTTATGAAAGTAAATCTACAGTACGTCAATCACCAGCTAGAGGTCTTCAGTTCATGAGTTAATGTTCGTCAAAAATAGTAGGAAAAATTGCAGTCACTGGTAACAATTAGAAATATATTTTAGTCTTTATATGTTTGAGTAATACCTTGTATGTTATAGCTGAACTGTTAGTTGAATACACTGGGGCACATGTAAGGCATGAAAATGAAATACGTTACAAAATTTCACAAAAGCTGAAGATAATAAAATCAAAGAACTGTAGACGTAATGGGTGGTTGGATTTTGCAAGATGTTAAAGTTGTAAAAAATAATACTGTTAAAAAAATAAATCTACTATCAGTCTAAATGTATGAAATCATCTTAACAAATTAGTTTGGGTTTTCAATTATTTTTAAATATGATGATGGTGGGGGTGAACTATTACTGGATAAACTAATTATATTACTTGAGAGATCCCCAATATTCAAGCGGGAACAGCGAAATATCTCGACTCTAGATCTATTTGGATGGTAGGTTAAATTGGAAACATCACGTTAGATAGAAAGCAGAGGAAATCAGGCTAAAAATTAAAGAAACTGTCTTGGTTAGTTTTAAAATATTCCCAACTTGGCCTTATTTATTACTCTTCATGAGTCCACAATCTGCCCTATTGGCAATAAGTATTTCTTCTGTTTATATCATATATACATGGCATGTAGAAAATCACTTCATTAAGCAATCTTCTGTATAAAATATTATCTTAATTAATTAGACTTATTCTAATGCTTATTCTAAACGCTACATATGTCCAGTAATCAGATCAGGTGGTGTTAAACGTTTTAGTCTAGGCACTTCACTATCACGTCGCATATTTAGCTGATTAGCGAGTACATTGGGATGCACTGACACTCTTTCGAAGTACTTCACACAAACACGTTATAGGTTCTAGAGGAATATCGCGTTGTATCACTTTATTTGAAATATAGTACGGAGCATCAACAATGGCACGCAACACCTTATTTTGGAATCGTTGAATGATGGATATATTAGATTTGCTAGCGGTACCCCATAGTTGAATTCCATATGTCCAAATGGGCTTGAGTATAGACTCATACAGCAATACCTTGTTATCTAATGATAACTTGGATTTGCGCCCAATGAGCCAATACATTTGATATAATTTTAGTCCTAGTTGTTTCCGTTTAGAGAGTATGTGCTTCTTCCAGGTTAGGCGTCGATCTAAATGCATACCAAGATATTTAACATGCTCTGCTTGGGGGAGTTGACGATGATTGATATTTACTGGTGGACATGTTCTTCTACGCAGGGTAAACGTTATATGCGTAGATTTTGATTCATTGGCTTTAATGCGCCATGTCTTCAACCATAATTGTATTTGCTCCAGGTGGGTTTGTAGGTTTATTGATGCTGTGACTGGATCTTCATTGGATGCTAAGATTGCTGTATCGTCTGCATATGTTGCCACAGTAGTTATTTTTGTGGTGGGCAGATCAGCCGTGTACAGAAGATACAGTACTGGACCCAGTACACTACCTTGCGGAACTCCTGAATATATGGGATTTAATTCGGTATGTTCATCGCCTTGATTTACAATAAAATGTCTGTCAGTGAGATACGATTTTAGTAGCTGATAGTCCGGATGAGGAAGAAGTTTCTTTAGTTTAACCTGCAAGCCCGTAAGCCATACTTTGTCAAAAGCCTGAGATATGTCTAGGAAAGCAGCCGAACAATATCTTTTGGCATTTAGGTCAGCGTTTATTTGGTTTACAAGTCTATGCACTTGTTCTATAGTCCCATGCTTATTGCGAAAGCCAAACTGATGTTCTGGAATAATTTTTCTTATAGTTTATTCTAATAGTTTAGTTTTTTTATGTATAATTTCTCGAAAATTTTCGAGATTATTGGTAATAAACTTATAGGTCGGTAGGATGTCACATCTTCTGGTATTTTTCCTGGTTTAAGTATCATTAATATTTTAGCTACTTTCCAGATACTAGGGAAGTAATTAATTCGTAGCATAGCATTAAATATATATGTTAATAGTTTTATAGCCTTTTCTGATAGTTCTTTTAAAATTTTGCCAGTAATTAAGTCATAACCAGGAGCTTTTTTAATATTAATCTCTCTCATTATTGTATGTTTAACTTTTTTGGCCGTTAATTTCTGGTGCGGTAAATCCATTTGAAATGGCGAATCTAGAAAGCTAGTAATTTTATTTTCGTCTTCTTTATGTAGCTGAGACTGGAAAGGTTTGAAAACATTTTTTAAGTGTTTTGAGAAAATGTCGACCTTCTCTTTATTGCTTCTCGCCCAATTATTTTCGCTTGTTTTAATAGGTGGGTTATGCTGCTGGGATCTCCTAAGCTTTTTTGTTGCTTTCCACAACGAATAGTCTGTAGCCTCAGTTGATGTCTTAAGTTTTCTAGGTATTCTTGAATGCCTTGGTTTTGTTCAATTTGAATTAGATCTCTCAGCTCTTTTATGGCCCTATTAAATTTTCTTTTATTCTCTTCAGTCCTTTGCTGTTGCCAATTTCGTCGTAACTTTCTTTTTTCTGCTATCTTTTTCTGTATTGTTCATGATATATGTGTATTTTTTCTTGGAAATGTTTCACTGTTGGGAGTCGCGGAATATGCTGCCTCCTGTATATGTTTTGTAAGATTTATTGCTGCTATTTCTATATCCATTTCAGTTTGTAACGGTAAGTTTAGAGAGATATTTTGGTCTAAGTTTTCTCTAAATGAGGGCCAGTTAGTTCTATTATTGCACAGAGAAGGGGGTTTATCTTTGATGGTAATTTTTGAAGAAATTGTTACTATTATTGGTGAATGATCAGAAGACAGGTCGAAACATGATTCTGCCTGACACTTTTTTGGATCAATATTTTTTGTAATACAGAAATCTATTGTATCTGGTTTTTTATTTCTGTCTGAAGGCCAATATGTTGGTTCACCAGTAGAGATATGTTATAAGTTATCTTTCCTTATGGCTTTGAGCAGTTCTCTACCTTTTGAGGTTATTATTCTTGAACCCCACATTAAATGTTTTGCATTATAATCTCCTCCTGCTATAAATCTATTACCTAGCGTACTGAAGAATTCTTGAAATTGTTCTGCCTTGTTGTTATGTTTGGGTGGGCAATAAATCGCAGAAATTGTTAATGGTCCATGGGCTTCCTCTATGGTTATACTGGTGGCTTGCAGGTAGTCTTTGCGGAATTTTTCTTTTTCGAAATGCTTTATATCATCTCGAATTATTATGGCTGTACCTCCATGTGCTTTATCATCAGGGTGATTTGTATGATAAAGCTTATATTTACGAACTTTCAGATAATTCTTGTCCGTTAAGTGTGTTTCGGAAACCATCATAATGTCAATATTTTGTTTATTTACGAACATTTTTAGTTCCCTGGCGTGTTGTTGGAGCCCATTGGCATTCCAGACGGCGATTTTGTAGCTATTGGTTTCAGGCATTAGGCAAGTTTGCTTACGACGGTTGTGAGTAGACCAAGCATCGTACTCATTTGATCCATTAGTTTGGCCATCATATTTTCTAATCTTGAGATGTTGCTAGTTTCAGTAGGTTGAGATATTGTCTCTCGTTTTTGTGCTGAACCATTTTCAACTATTTGGGCATAAGTTATGTCTGGTTGACTTGTTCTGGTGGGTAGTGGTAGATTGGTAGTAGTGGATTGTTTTTGTTGATGCCTTTTTTTCCCTTAAGGCAGGATAGAGTTTCTGCTGTAGTTGCTTGTGAACTGCGCAACCCTTGTAGTTCGCTGGATGATTTCCGTTACAGTTAACACATTTCACTTTTTCATCGCGAACTTTACGAGTACAATCTCCTGTCTTATGTTCTCCTGCACATTTTACGCATCTATATGATTTGCGACAGTAAGTCTTTGTGTGCCCGTGCGCTTGACACCTTGTGCATTGTGGTATAATTCTATTTATATGTGGTGGTTCGCATTTAATAATATTATTTTCCAATTTGGTGATTTCATACACCGCCTTATTATTTCCATTAGGTTTTATGTCTATATAAAACATAGGCAGAGGTTTTTTTGTCGTGTGATGTCGTATATTGTGAATATTTACGACCTCGTGGCCTTTTTCAGCTAGTGCTACCTTGATGGTGTTAAAGTCCGTCCCGTGATGTAATCCTTTTAATACGAATTTAAATGTTCTCTCGGATTTTGGCCTGAATGTATGGTATTGGGTGTTTCTTTAATCTAATTCTTTTATAAGAACTTTAAAGTGATCCGCTTCGAACAATTGGATTTTAATTGTTTCATAGCTCACTGTTTTAATTGTGTAGTTCGTAGTAATGGTTTTCAATAAGTCATGGATGTTTTTTATTATTCCTACCTTATAGACTGTTATTGGTGGTGGTTTGGGAACAACTTTTTCAGGGCTTGGTTGTATGTTCTATTCAATTTCTTCCGACAGGTTGCTAAAACTGTTTTTTGTCTCTATCGGTTTCTGCAACCAATAGTCACTGATTCTTGTTTGTTTCCTCGCGATTTCTTCTTCTGGACTTCTCAATCGTTTTTTGTTAATGACTGTAGTCCATTCTGATGGTGGAGTTTGCGTTATTGCTGTTTGTTCTAATCTTATATCAAAGTGTGCAGGTGATTTGGCTGAATCGCTATGGTTTGCCATTTTTTAATATTTTAATATTTTATTTAATTTACTTCCAGAGGATAAAAAAAAAATAAAATAAATACATTGTTTATTTCACGCACTTCATTTTTCACTTACGTTATTTTAGCACTAGTTTTTTACTATAAATACTATAAATGGATTTCAAAAGGACTGTTGTAAAATAAGATGAAATAATTTTAAACACTAATAAAAATGAGATGCAGTCCTTTTGTCTGGTCACGTAAACACGTATTCACTACACTTTAGGTCCACTGAGAGACGGATAGCCGCATCTGTTATGCGTTTTTAACACTCAATTAAATAACCGTAATAAAATACTGGGTTTTTTTAAAGAACGGTATCTTTTTATAGCTTGGACCGTATTGAAAATACGTCTTCACCCTACGAAGGTTGGAACTGAACTAATTGAAACTTGGCCTAAGATCAAAAAATTAGTTTTTCAGACAATTGTAAGGCGGATTAAACATTAAATGGAATAGTAATCCAACGCTGCCAAAACAAAATTGGTAACTAATGCTTATCGCTACGTAACCAATGAAGAACTGACTCGAGATTCGAGATTTCATTTTCAACATGAAATAAGATTACTAAATCATAGCAACGTGAGAGCAACACAGCTACCGGACAACGTGCAGAAAATCAGAAGATTGAACTGAACCATCCATAAGAATTTGTATAATTTAGAATTGTTACACTTAATTTTAATTTAAATCCACACTGTTGTATTCATCCCGCATTCGTTTTAATTGGATATTGATAATGAAATAATTTTTAAATTAAGATCGTACTAAGCATATCTAAAGTAAAATGAAATAAAAAAACTTAATACCAAAGGACTAGTTATCTTAAAGGCTACCTTTTTCTAATATTAAATTTTCTTCATCGAGATAGATTTGGAACATTTTATCCGTTTCATCGAGACAACTCGTGAGGGCATTGTAAGAATGAATAATGGCCAGTTTTGTCGAATGCATTTCTTTACTACCTCGTTTTTTGCTATTGTTACATTTTTCTCTTCTGTTTTAGTGGAAATTGGTAAAATAGGATTTTTTATAACTCTTATTTTCGTGAGAAGAACAGTACATCATTGTTAAATATTCGACTTTATTGGCATTAGCCTTTTTCAAATAATCGGTGATACATTTCTAATTTCATTTAATTGTTGCAGTTAAATAGGTACTCATATAATATAAAGGTCCAGCTAAATGTAAATATCTAGCAATATAATGTCCTTTATTCAATCATCTTTTCCTAACGAATTAAAGTATAACACTATACTCAAGTTCCTATTTTCTCATATCACTAATAGTTGTTAATTCGCTAATATACAAAATATGTTGTCCAGCGAATATATTTTTTATTTAACAAATATTAATATTGAAATATGGAATTATGGTAGATTAACGTACTGTTCCAACTAATCATTTTTCATCTACTGATTATTGATTATGTGCTGTATAGCTATTAGGTGATTACATGTAAATATAAAATACAATATACTATCATTGTACCACAGAATAGACAAACTTACATTGCAATATATGCCCTGTATACAGCAGGAACCAAGTTTTATTCGCCCGAGCCAACTGAGGGCGCACAAAGCGGATGTATTTACTACAGTGCGAAATTAAAAAATTAAATTTTAATAAAATATTTTATTTAAATACCAGTTAACGTTTGTATAAAACATTTTCAAAATACATAAAAAACAACATTTAATCTGAGAACTACTAATTTAATTTCTGGTTATACATTGTCCTTATATATTATAAAATAAAAAACTATAAATTGAAAAATTATTTGTCCAAAATATACTTAAAAATACAATATGTTAATTTAGTAAATGTAGTAATTACATGAATATTTAATGATGATTATATTTGATTAGGAAACTTTACTTTATTTTTTAGGAAATTTATTTTTTATGAAAATTTATTAGCTCTTTCAGCTCTTTTGTGGCCTTTGTGGCTTTTTGTTTAATTATAGATGAAATATAATTATACTTTTGATATGCCGCGCTATTAAGTGTTGCATACCATGCGGTCTCTTGTATAGATATTGTTATATATTTTGCTGCTATTTCTGTTTGGAGAGGTAAATTTAGAGATATTAAACTGTATAATTTCTCTCTAAATAATGACCAGTTGGTTTTGCTTTGTTGAGAGTTCACTGTTATAATAACTGATGAGTGATCAGATGATACATCGAAGCATGATTTAGCTTTGCACGTTTTGGTGTCAATATTTTTTGTAACACAAAAGTCTATGGTATCGGGAATTTTATTTCTATCAGACGGCCAATATGTTGGCTCACCAGAGATATGCTGTAAGTTATGTGCCTTCATTGCTTTGACCAATTCTCTGCCTTTTTCTGTTTTTAATCTAGAACCCCACATTACATGTTTTGCATTGTAGTTTCCTCCGGCAATGAATCTATTATCCAGCGTGTTAGAGAAACCGTGGTATTTTTCTGCTTTGTTGTTGTGTTTAGGTGGACAATAGATTGCACTCATTGTTAATGGCTCGTGCACTTCTTCAATTTTTACACTGGTGGCTTATAAATATTCCTCGCTGAATTTCTCTCTTTCACAGTGTTTTATGTTTCATGAATAATTATAGATGATCCTTCGTGTGCTTTATCATCTGGGTGTTTTGTGTAATATAGCTTGTCTTTCGGAATCCGTAAATAATTTCTATCAGTGAAATGTGTTTCGGATACCATCATAATATCAATATTTTGTTTATATAAGAACATTTTAAGCTCCCTGGCATGTTGCTGGAGTCCATTAGCATTCCAGACAGCTATTTTGTATTTGCTGTAATGGCTATCCGTCATTAGGCTAGCTTAGTAATGACGATGGTGAATAAATGCATCATTGTACTCATTTGTTCCATAAGTTTACCTACTAATAGTACTTATAGGGTCAGTGGTGATTGGCGTTGTCTGTGTCTAAGATTTAGTCTGACTGTTGGTTACTGCGTGTGCGTATGCTACATGAGGGTGTTGTATGGGTCGCAAGCTCTCCTGCGCATTTCACACATCTATACGACTTGCGACAGTATGTTTTGGTATGCCCATATGCTTGGCTGGCGCATTGTGGGATGATTCTTTTTGTGCATGGTGGTTCACATTTAATGACATTGTGGCCCAAGTACTTAATCTCGTAAACACGTTTTTTTTTTGTTTCAAATCATCACAAAACATTGGTAATAGCTCCTTTGTTGCATGCTATTTAATATTATGTATATTTACAACTTCGTGACCTTGTTCAGCTAGAGCTGTTTTAATTGTTTTGAATCTGTAACGTGATGTAGTCCTTTTATGACAAATTTAAAAGTTTTTTCGGATACCTTATATATTATTGCGGGTGGTCTGGGAATTGCTTTTGGTTGGTTTTCTTTGTTGTTCTGGTTTTCTTCTGTCTCTTCTGTCAGGGCACTGAAACTGTTGTATATTTAGATAGGTTTTTGAAGCCAATAGTCGCTGATTTTCGTCTGTTTTCGGACGGCTTATTCTTCGGGACTTCTCAAGCGTTTTTTGTTTGTAACCATGTTACATTCGTGCATATGAGGGGTTTCAGTTATTGCCAGTTGATCGTTATTTCGAATAGCAGGTGATTCAATTGATAAATCGACAGAAAGACATTGCGGCTTAGCCAATAAATATTGAAATTAACCGTACAAATCACTTAATAATTATTAAATGTTTAATTTAATTTTTTTAGGCACGTCATATTTTACTGGCTTGATTTACCATTCCGAAAACAGGAAAGAAAATTCCTAGAAGGTAGAGCCTTGCTTATAAAAAATAAATTTTAAATTTCACCTTCAATAGTTTTAAATCACGTCCTCACTCTACAATGGTTGAGACTAGGTTTTCACTTTTTATGGCCGACAGGTTTATGACACCAATAGTAACACACATGTTTTTTTACTACAGAGCGTTCTGAAAGGTAAGCCTGCACTCCGCGGTGGTTTGAACAGAACTACGAAGAAATATGTGTTATAATTTGCAGTTTTCAAACCTCTTAATTTGTTAAAAAAGATATATTGGTACCTACTTCTAATTTTTTTGAAGATTCTAATGTGGATTGAGCAAATGCTGATTCCAATATTTAATTTGTAGCCAAATTTTCTGATAGATTAGGGGAATATATACGTATTATGTATTTCAATTCAATTACCGGTGTGGATTTTAATAAAAGACTTACTATTAAAGTTATAATTAGGAATTGCATCTTTCATATTTGGATCCGTAGTCATCTGGTCGGTCTGAAATGCAAATAAAAACCTTAATGTTCGAAAAAATGATGTAGAAGATGATAAAAGACTTTCTGAAATGTATCATTATTTACCTTTAAAACACGTCTCTGTGCTAAAGCAGAATTCTTTGTAAAATATTTCATTTTATTTAACTTTCAGACCCAGGAAATAACTCTCATATTATGATTTTGGCAAATAAAATTTACCTTAAATGCAACAAAAATAACGTTATAGCAACAAATTTCCTTAAAAATAGTAAAAATATATATAATCTGTCACCGAGATGTCACAAAATATCAAATCGAATTCTATATTTCTCTAGAATCACATTCTATATTTTTGTTCTGTGATGTAAACAACCTAACCTAACCTCTTCAATTCAATGGTTTTGACATTTTTCTGCATAAAATAACAGTTCTCCCTTCAGTATATTTTATTTATTCAATGTATACCGATACTAATCATGGGACGTACAAAATATACTGTTTAATTTGGAAAAATCTGCTGCCGAAAACCGTTAAACACTATATATTACAACTATTCCGTTTGGATCAACGATTTAAAAAGGAATTTTTATGTCAATGACAAAAAAACGACTTGGAACTTAACAGTTGATAAATAAATTGTTGTGAAAGACGTCTACTCTCAATGGGAAAGATACACAACCAGGAAAAATAACTACCATACAATTACTGAAAGTGACATTTAGAACCGCTTCAACAATGCGGATTAATTACCTGTCAGATAAAAAAGGATTTTTCTGTAACGTATCAAGACTGACGATGAGAATCGGATCTACTGTTACAATACCAAGGGCACGAACTCATAAATTAGTTCAGGAAAGCCATCCGCATCGACATCGAAGCGAAATATTCATGGCCATAAAGTTTGGCTGTGCATATGGTGAGATTAACAATGTGTAGGATATTACGAGCTGCTAAAACCGAATGAAACTATTAGTACAGATATCTACCAACGTCAGTTTGATAAATTGAACATCGCAAAAAGACCAGCAATAACAAGTACAAAACTCAAAGTAATTATCTTGCATAACAGCGATTTATGCAACGACATGTTGCAAGAGTTGCGATGCATCTCGTTCGAGAAATTCAGACCCATCAGGCATAGCGCCTTTTGGTTAGATACTATTTTTTCATATCTATGCAGCATAACTTGGCTGGCACATGGCCTCAAAATACTTACATCGATTTTTCCACACGATATCTCTATGTTGCCAGAAAGGTGAGAAAAGGGTGTAGAAAATGATTGAAATATTTTTATTAATATATATTTTACCAATTTTTCTAAATAAAGCCGTTTTTAAAATAAAAAAATGATTAGAATAAATACAAATATCTAACATTTTCACGTATTTCTTCAACAATACATTTATTCTAGCGATCCTTATCCAATTTATAGATTCCCTTAATATTGCTTTTTTTTCGGAAAACCTACAAAATGCAGCGGCTGTTACCTCTTGGTTTAATAAAAAAACGCTTTGTGAATGAGTGAGGCGAAAATATGTAAATATGAGTGCCCAATGTATTTTTGCTTGTATTGTTTAATTAAATGACGTCGTTAACTAGTTCAAAAAGACAAGAATTATATGATAAGTAACCATCCTTGATAAGTAAAAACATTATTATTATTAAAACTTACATTTAACAATACATACCTTTAACATTTTTCGATGTTTCTATTATACTATAGATAAAAATATGAATATTTGAATCTTTCAAATCGGTATACATGATAAAAAGAAAAATAAAAAGACACAAAAAATAGAAAATTATTTTGAGCTTAATAGTCAATTTGATCAGTAATGTAAGAAAAAATTTGATGAGTAAAAAATAATACGTTATATATTATTAATACAGTACATATTATTGATATATTACATTTGGTGCTTGCATTATTTTGATCAACGCTAGCTATTGGAGAAAATACAAAGTATGCATGTAAACAACCTGACATAACAAATACATTTCATGGATACGACATCTCTGTACATAAAACAATAGTTTTTTATTTAGTATTCTTGAGCTATTTTATATATATAAACGTTAATCATATAACGCTTAAAGTTGCATTTTCGACTTTCATTATAATTATTGTTTAATTTACAAAAAAAATGACAAAGAACAACAAGGAGAATCATAAAAGTTCGAAGAGGATGAATTACAAAACTTATTGAATAGAAAGATCAAAGAGGAAGTAAACTGGTCGTGCGAACGAATTGACTGAAAAGGCAATTTCGAACCGTTTCAACATTTAAGCAACTTACTAAATTGAACGACGCAGAAAAATACCAGCAATGACGAGTAGCACGTTGCAAGGTTTCTAAAGAATACAATGTTGCAACTCGAATGGCAAGTACTGCCGCACCCAGCGTACTCATCAGACATAGCACCTTCAGATTACCACTTGTTGAAATTAAAGCAGCATAGCTTGGCTGGCACACGATTTCAAAATGCTGAAGAGGTGCGAAAGGGAATTGCTGATTGGACTGTTGCCAAATTAGTAATACCATGTTGCTAAGAAGGTGACAAAGAGTTTGAGAAAATGATATAGAAAATTAATATTTTGATTCATATATATTGCATCAATTTTTTTCAATAAATTTTCATTTTTAAAGTGAAAAAATTCATTTCATTTTACCGAAGTTAAAAAGAGGTAGAATCTGGTACCTCGGAACAAGTAACTGGAGAAAACCTATAAATGCCACATATCTGCAAAATACTTACTAATATTAGCGATAATAATTAGAAATTATAAACCGGAAAATATTGTGAACCAAAGTTGTAAGTTCATGCGGGAAGAGTGCGATGTGCTTGACATGTGTTTTGGTAGCGTGCATTGGCTGTTTTGTTGGACGAGCTATATACTAAAAATGCAATACATTTTCCTAAACCCTTTAAATTAATTAAAAGAGATGAAACAACCTATACCTAATATATATTTTACAATAAACGCTATCATTGAATTCCAACTCAGGCAATTAACACTTTCAATCAAACCGATGAATTAACGAATGGTATACACCATAGTTCAGGCTACGATTAAACAAAAACGTAAAACACCCATAACCACGACCGCCTTTGATTCGCGTTGGGAAAATGTCATAATTTAAATCGGACGCCGTTTAATTAGCATCCTCATTGAGATCGATTAATTATACGACATCAAAATAATAACTACAACCCTCGCGGTCTCTGGAGAATACTCCGTGAACTTAATCAGCCATTAATAACGGAAACAACACAAAAAAAACGCTTTAATTAAATTAAACCCAGGTATCATCGTAATTTGGGTAGTAATAAAGATATTGGCTTTATTTCTAGTGACGCCTGAAAAAGCGGAATCCGAGGAAGAGGATGGTATAGACAATGAAACAGAATATAAAGAAAACCTAGATGATTGCGATAAGAAAACGGTAAAAATTAAACCATTTGGAGGACCACTCTTGGCACAAACGTAATTATTTATTCCATCACAATATATCACAGTAATCATGTCTTTTATTTTATAGAGAAATATCCACTAGCCAACAGGATTTCTTTAAAATGTTAGATGAAAAAATCGAAAACGTAAGCGATGTAATAACAGATGCTTGTAATTCAGGGAACACTGTATGAAATATTTGCAGGGTCCAGACTACAACTCGGAGTCGGAAAGTGAAAAAATTGCCGAACGCGTTCGCTTGAGAGACTTAATTAAAGAGTGGGAGACTGCTTCGACGAATTCCGGTTCCCAATCGGGTACTCCAAAAAAATCGCCTAGCAGAAGGGAAGGCAGTAGAAAGTCAGACGGAGTGGTACCTGCTCGAGAAATGACCCGTGTGGTTAACGATGCTAAAGGATACATCGTTCAGGTAACTTAATCATTTCCTTTTAATAATGTATTACTGATTCGATGGACCGATCAAGTTCGTATCACCTATATCTATCTTGTACATTTTCACCGACAATAACAATATCACCTCCATAATAAATAAATAAATATTGCATAAATATTCGACAGGTGTCTGATGACATGATCGTCATGACTGAATCAATACTGTTTTGGACATTTTGATTAAATTGTTGCTCTGGTGAAGAAAAGTGTGTAGTTCTTGAATAATAGTTATAGAATTAGTAACAGCACTTCTAGTAAATAATAAATTTGCCCCTGTATCTGCAATTGTTTAGTATGTTATTATTATTTATTTCTATTATACTTATTTCTAACACAAATTTGAATGTTACCAAAAAAATATATGGTATAATATAATATATATAATATAGTATATATAATATAAGCATAAAATTGTGCTGTACAATACGTTGCACTAAAAGACATCATTTGGAAACAGGATTTATATTTTTCATTGTTGGTCAAGATGTGATTTCCTATCCCAGAAACTAATGAGCGTAACGAATCTGATGGTAGAACCAGTTATGGGGCTTTAACTTTTCCACCGGCACAACATACCCAGTTATTCCACTGGTGTATTTTAATTCCTCATAGTATCGACAAACGATTGTCTGTGGAATCGCTCATCAATCATCGCTGTTGCTGTATTTAATGTACACGAACTCCTTCACGAATTCTAAGCCTATTCACTTCATTTCCAATCACGCTTGATGAAGACTTGTGATATACCAATATAGCTATTCTCATTTCTATCTCTCGCTGGTCATCAAAGGAATAAGCACGTAAGATAGCTCGTTGTACATTTTATTAACTTCGACTACCTAAATCAAGTTGTCTTCTCCTTAGAATTATTAATAATAAAAGTAAAGAAGTTCTCGCATACTAAATTTGTGACAATATAATGTAAAAATGTAAAATATATTTACAAAGTATGCTTTACCATAGACAGTCACTACATATTTTATCTCTATTATTAGTTATTTTTCATGACATTATTTTTAACTTGTTTTTCACGTTATAGAGAATCGATAGATATCAAAAAATACCTGTATTTGTAAGAAATATAAATCATGGTAAGACATTAGACGTCTGGTGCCGTGAAATAATCTTCAATGTTTAATATATTATATATCTTAATCGGGGTTTAACAAAATACATTTCCGAACACACCATAATTATTTGACACCAATAAAAATGTCGACAAAGAAAATTTCCTTTGTGACTGTGAAACTATTAATGACAGTAACTAAAAAATACTATTGCTATTTTTACTATTTTCCTTGCAATTATTTTATATTTTCTCACTCTATAAACCATCCCTGAACTTATAACAAATACACCAAATATTTCAAAACCAAAATTAGCCAAATCGGTTAAGTTAAAGATATAAAATGTGAAATAGTTTAGGATACAAAAACGATGAATTTACTCCAAAAAACTGTTTTATGGAAGGAATGGCGATACAAAGCGACTATAATGTCACTATATAAAACAGTGTCACTATATCAACAAATATATTATAAATATTCGATAAATTATAAGAACTTTGATATTTAATAATTGAATATATAATATACTATTTTAAGAAAAATATATAAATATATTCTTTCCTAAAATATATTACTTACTAAAAAGCTGAAGATGTCACAATTTCCTAAAGGCCACTGAGATGAAAAAAAATTAACTTGTCTTAAGCCCTTCAAATGATTTCTAAACATACTAGCCGAGGATGTATATTTCTGAATCCATGTGCTACATCCTAAATAGACTATTTTAGTTAAATAACCTTAAGCCAATACATTTATATGGATATTACACTTTTTTTTTTCTTTAATGAAAAGAACCCCTCAAGGTAGTTATTGTTATCTTCTTACTTACAACAACAAAACATACTGTAACGATCATAAATTTCTTTAATTTTTAATCTAATCGGTTTAGGATATCTAACATTATCAACCATTTTTTATTACATCCAAATACTTCTTCGAACAAAATTCTATTCTGAATTTCTTTACTATCTGTGCATCCGGGTACACAACACTTAGATCAATAATTCACTTTACTTTTTGTACTACCGCCTTATAGCGTAGCGATTAAAGCAGTAAGTTAAAAGTAGCGACATCTAGATGTTGGACGTCGCGAAACATCTCTATTTCTCTATGGTTATTAACATAAAAATGACATTTTATTTTTTCAATGTATGATAATACATTAAAATGACATAATAAAATGTAATTTTTCAGAACAAAATTATTAATATAGATGCAATTTTAAATTACTTTTTTCGTTTAGGTATCGCAAAACGTCATTCATCAATCGTATGGAATACCTCCTCACCAAGAACAGCCTGTCCAACAGATCGCTTATCGGCAAGTGAACTATACCAACCCCGCTTACCCTAATCAAAGTCCACAACACGGCCCTTATTTACCGGCAGCTTACCCTAACGCGCTGCAGTATCAAGCCATCATTCCCATGTATAATCAGCCAGCTCCACCCCTCCCCTTATCCAAACAGTACATGAATTATAATAATTACGGTAACGTGGTGAAGTCATTTCCTAGTACCGCAACAGTGTTCGGTTCACCGAAGCACTATCACCACACTCCCCCTCCCTACGACCAACCGGTAACCTATTCGCCAGCGGTTGGACTCAAAGTGAATCCTGCTGCTAAAGAATCTTCCCTATACAGGTTAGTAATTCATTTCATATAATCCAAGCCTATGCATTAAACATAAAATAAAACAGGTAAAGAACAAATTACAAAATTAAAATGTTTACTGCTAAACAAACTAGTCGAGAAAGTTGCTAATTGTGCACAAATATTTTTCAGGGGATAGTTAACAGAATAAGTGCGACATATATATACTTTTAAATCCTTTATCGAATACGACGGCAATACTGAAACATACATATTTTTATAGCAATGGAGAATTGATGAATCAGCAACGCAATCAACAAATGCATTATCAGCAGTACAAAGGGTCGATAGGAGCGAGCCAACACTCCTCCCAGCCCGGGCCCTACGAGCCATGTCCTAGGAACTATCAATCATCAGTCCCTTCCATGTCACTGATGAGCAAAAGCACAGATGTGGTACAGAAACATTACGAATTGGCGTGATAGTTTAGCAGCACCATATAGTTTTAGTCAAGATTATGGAATCAAACGTTTCTAGTATCAAACACAGATAGTGGATATATAACCACTCAATACTTTTTGCTCCACTAAAAACTAATGATTACATTGATCATGACAAAACTCAACATTATTAAATGTTGGAAATATCTCACTTAAGAGATGCAGCACTTTTTTGGCAATATGAATGACAAACCAAACTGACTGGGAGTGTCTTAATAAGGGTTCGATATCCCATCGGCCTTACTGCAAAATTAACTTTACAACATACATTGATAAAAATATAAATTAACTAGAGTAATATATATTCACTATTACCTCACATACAAGAGTATTAATCAAATAGAATCGTTTTAAAATATTAAATTTACATATCAAAATCAATTGGAAACCAATCTTAACACGGTGAAAAAATACTACAAAGTTTAAATAAACAAATTCAATTTCAGAAGTTGATACGGTATGTTAATTATAATACAATATATTAATAGCATTCAAGATTTTTAATATCAACTGATTTAATACTCTTTTGGGTGAAGAAATACAAATAGTATACAAATGTAATTATAAAAACCTTCAAGTTATATTCTAAGTGGAAAAGAATAGTAATTGTTTATTTTATTTTTCTATCTCTTTACTGATCCTTATATATATACAATGTCTCGTGACCCAGTAAGTACATGTCATATATCGAACGACTTAACCAAAAATTGCCTTAGAAATGCGATAAAATGGTTATAACATGTACTGAATCTTTGTAGTCGATAATGAGTGGAAATGTTATCAGGTGCATTCATCATTATTTATTCACATCACTATACGAATATTCTGAATATGATTTCGACAGTCATTATCATTATCACTATTCTGACTTGGTCAAAGCAGTTGTCTTTAGTATATAATAATGCTGAGTCGAAATTTTTTCACTAATAAAATAAATACCTACAATTCACATACACAAAAACACTTACCAAAATCAGAGATATGCATTTCAATGTTTTATTACTATGGACAGTTTTTGACGCCCTTTACTCCAAAGACTCTTAATCCAAAATTAAGCATATTTTTAATGTGTCTTCTGTGTATGTTCGGCTATATAAAAAAGGCAGTAAAATTCAATTATATTTTGTAAGAATATTTTAGCGTATTAGATAGTTATATGTTAACACTCTCAAAAAATGTGATATTGTAAGATGTACAGAAAAATATACGTGTATAAATGGATCAAAATAGGCCGAAAGGCAAAATAATGTATGTACACATAAATATATTTAATCTTCTTGAGATATACATATTAAATGGTAGACATGAATATGAAAAACATATTTATAAATGTAGTAATATATTTTCATTTACTATGAGAGTTAAAGATCATTAGTTAATTATGTAGTCAAATTTTTTGGATGTCCACATGATACATAATATAATCACTTTTGCCAAAAGCAACATGAAGGCCAAATCAACCACATTATGGTTAACATTTAACACTGACTAATAGCTAATTAAGAATGCTGTAAGAGAATCACATAAACAATTTTTAAATTTTTATATTTTTGATGTTTATTGGTATTTTTTTAACAAAGAGAAAACAGAAACTTTTGTTTCAATAGTTATTTCACTGATGACCGTGACATAATATTTATCTAAAGAAAAACTAAATGTATCTAGATGACATATACTATAAATATGAAGTATTATATATATCTAAAATGATATTAAGTAAAATTCAATTGAATATTTTGTTTACTTTATCCATTTAATATATAATATTATGGATATTATGAGGTAGTTTCCAAGTGTTATGTGTTATATTGTTAGAAGTTATATAAACTATATTAAGTTTTTTCAATAAATTTTATTCAGATCTATGTATTTTATTTATATTTCACAGTTCTTCGTGTTTTGTGCGAATACCTATGTTTTACTTCGTGATTATGTGAACCTCGTTTGAGTCTATTGACAAGCAAGAAAAGTATGTAAGAAAATAATTTTAGTCAATTTAAGAAAAAAACCTTAATGCTAACCTTCCTAAACGGCAATAAAGATGTTCAAAAATATGTGTTCCTAAATACATTATGATGTGCTGAAAAAATATGCGAAACATTATGCATTAATTAAATAATATTCTGGAAAGGTGTAATATTATTCTGAGATTATGTTACATCAGCTGAATTCACCGTTTTCTGCATTTACAATTTAATTTTTATAAGATTAATATCATTAGCTTTAATTGATAATTGAGTTATTTCACCAAAAATGGATATTCATTTCCCGATGGTTATTATTTATTATTTATTCTCATTATTTCGTTTATCTCAAGTTACAACTGTAACTTTAATGCACTAAAGAAAAATAACTTCAATTAAATTAAAAACAGAAAATAAGTGAATTTGAACAAACTGCATAGTAGAAGAATTTGCTGATAGAATACATACTGATAAGTCAAGATGATCCTATTAAATATGCTGGAAAATATAATAAAAGGTAACAAAGGTTCCGCTAGAATAAACAAAATTACAGTACTACCATAAAGCGGAGAGCTAGCACTTCAAAACTATCTAGAAAATTTCTTTAAAATCTCGATATGCCTTTATATATTGTTAAACTTTAACAATAATATATTGTTAAGGAATATTTTAAAATGTAGCAACTTTTGACATATACCATGAGTAATTTTTTTCGTCATTAAAAATTACTGGTTTAATGCTATCCTGGAATTTTGTTATTAAATAATATACTATATAACATAAAAAGTAAATACAAAAAACAAATATACTGAAATTATATTAATTACATGTTTAACAATTTACAAACCTTACTTAAGGTTTTTTTTCGATTTTACATTTTTCACTTTATATTTCTTGGGGACACCATCAATGATTTTCTTAGATTCTTCCTTTTTCTGCTTTAATTTACTATGTATTTTTTGCTTTAACTTTTTCTTGCGCCTACTACGATTTTTATCAGTCTTAGTTCTTTCACTGTCACCTTGAAAGTAATAAACAATATAGCTATTGCAATGTTTGTAGAATATAGCCAAAGTCAGTCTTACCAATGATATCACCCTTTGGTTTCTTCTGAATTTCTTCAGGAGCCAACAAAGCTGCATCACTTAGAGCCACTGGAGCAATATCCTCCATATTAATAGCTGGTAAATTGCTTATAATCTTCAGCTCTGGCACAGCAGGGCTGGATGTAAAATGAAAATTGGATAAAGCATCCAGTTTGTTAAATAAGGTAGTCATCATTTGACGCACATCTTTATGTAGTTCTGGTTCTTCTTCCTCGTTTTCGGCATTAGCTGGATCCACTTCTGCTTGCCGATCAAGATATTCCTTCTCATAAATTTGTGCAAGAGACTTTTTACTCTTTTCTTGATCTAAAACTAGTCGTTTTTTATAATCCAGTAATGATTCTACTGGTTTTTCTTTTCTTTCAACACTATCAAATACTTTATCTCTGATTCTTTGTCTAATTATATCTTCCAATTGCAAAGAAGTCTGTTCCGTAATGACAGGAGCTACAAAACAATTTTTATATGTGGTCTATATATTATTTATCAACAAAATTACCTGGTCTAGAAGTAAGATCAAATTCTACAACTTCTTCCAAGAGTGAATTTTGTGGTCTACCTTCAGCACTGATTTCACCCTTTAACTGCCATGGCTTCTCACTAACTGCCTCAGTTTCTAAATCTTTAATTTTATTTTTTAATCGATTTTGTCTTGATTCAAACCTTGATATTTGTTGCTCTTCTTCCTACACAAGAATCTTAAATTTCTGTTACTCATATTTATCACTTAAAAATGAATTACCTCATAATCAGATAAGTCAGAAGCTTTTCTTTTATTTTTTTTTTCATTCTCTTCCTTGCTTACAAAATAATCCTTGAATTTTGCCATTCGACCATCATTTTCTTCATTATCTGATTCATTCACCTTCAAATAAATCTACACTTTCTTTTTCATCATCAGTATCAGAATCATTTCCTAAAAAAATACATTAGAACTTTTGATTAATATTTGACATATTTTACTTACCAGAATCAATATCATTACTTTCAGTTTGTTCCATTTTATTTAAGAAAGTTTCCATTTCATTTAGTTTGAAAAATTCATCGTCTACAATTGAACCTTTGTTTGGCTTTTTCCTTTGCATTTCTGTTTCAGAATCGTTACTTTCAGATTCAGTTATCTGGACATCTTCTTCATCATTATCACTTGACACATTAATATGACTTTCTTCACTACTTTCAGACTCTTGGTTTAATTTTCTTACAGAGGTTTTAAATATTAATTTATCTTTATTAACAAGTAATTTGCTAATATCAGTAATACTTTTGGACAGAACATCTTTATTCTGTAAATCAATCTGTTGCCAAATTTGTTCTGTATCAAAACCCTTCACAATTAATTTTGATAAAGAAT
Source organism: Rhynchophorus ferrugineus (assembly GCF_030347505.1). NCBI lineage: Eukaryota > Metazoa > Arthropoda > Insecta > Coleoptera > Curculionidae > Rhynchophorus > Rhynchophorus ferrugineus. Next base: position 50,370,886 of record NW_027472581.1, on the reverse strand, counting down.
TAAGAGACTTATTTCGTTGCTCAGATTTACCAAATTCATATACATATTTTACATTTGCCTTTAAGTTCTCTATTAATTTATCATTTGATCTATAAATATCATATTATTATACACATAATAAATATATTGTAAAATCAATAAGGACTTACAGTAGAAAGCTTGCTGGGTTACAGGTGACTTGTGTAAAATCTGAAATTAAATTATTTAGTATTTCTGACATTATTAATTTTTAAAATATATTTTTATTCACAAACATAAAAACATTATCAAAATTAGTATATAAGCATGTTTAAATATAAAAATATTTTAAGGTTACTTATAAACTTCTGCTTCTTGAAAATAAGGAAATTAATATTTAAAAAGTAAACTAAACTATAATATCATATGAATATTATATGGATATAAATATCTTTGGATATCATTAAATTATAAAATATCGCTTAGATGACTAACAAGAATATTAAAATAAAACAAAATAACTGGTAACTTTTATTAGAAATAATATATTCCTCTAGAATAACCTGCCATATCTACAAAAAGAAGATAAGGTCTTATTCTGTGGTAGAGGTAGGGATGCAGAAACATATTGATATATCAATATTTTCTGGAAAATATATACATAAAAATAAAATTATATATTTGATACTTAATTGTAAAGTCTACTTTTTAAGAGGTATAGGAAAAACCTATTTTTTTAGGTTAATATTTCACTATTTTTATTTTTTCTTAAAAATAGCGATTTCTTTTTTTGGAAAATATGAATATATCGGAGAAAAAATGTATCGATGTTTTTTAACTATATATATAAACCATATAAAAATATATAATAATATTTTTATTAAACCCAACCCATAATTAATTAACAAAATATATAGCTAACCAAAATAATATATTCAAAAAGTTTATTTAAAATAATTAATTGGTTATTTTTATAATGTTTAAGAAATATTTTTAATTTCTTTGAAAAAATATCGATAGAACGATATATCTGTCAAAAAAATAACAGCCAATTTGTTTTTTTTAAATATCGATATACCATTATATCGATATGTATATCTACGATACATGCATCCCTATTTTGTGGCATTACATGTTTTGTTGGGTACGCGTTGTTAAATACTAGGGTATTATAAAATTAAAGCAATTTTCAACAATAACAGTGTAAATATTCAATTTCCGCACATCATAATATTAAAAAATATATATTTAACTAATTTATACATAACTGGTATGAAATTATTTAAACTTAAATGTCTGATTACTATGAATTGTGGTTAGATATTACCTTACTCGTGTATTTGAATTAAAATTAGAAGACATATAGCGCTCTGTAAGTGGATACATCCTAAGAACTATGATGCCAATTGCTGGGGCAGTGCCCCCAGTCCATAATACTTCTAGTGTATCTCAAAATACATCACAAAGTGGTAATTCTTAGGTTCGTCCATCGATCGATGGACGAACCTAATTCTTTAACACCAACTGGTGGGTCTAATAAATCCAGTTGTAATGTGGTAAGAAATATACTGCTATTCTAATTTATATCTTCACCTGTCAATAATATATATTTTTTAGAAACCAAATTATGCCCTTAAGTTTACACTTGCTGGTCACACTAAAGCTGTGTCTTCTGTAAAATTTAGCCCTAATGGAGAATGGCTAGCAAGTTCATGTAGGTTGCTTACATGGTTGTTAATTGTTTTACAATAACTTATTATTTCAGCTGCGGATAAACTTATAAAGATTTGGGGTGCATATGATGGTAAATTTGAAAAAACAATTAGTGGACACAAATTAGGAATTAGTGATGTTGCTTGGTCAAGTGACAGCCGACTATTAGGTAACTATTATAAAATTTAGTGTATTTTAGATTAATTGAAAGATCTTTTAGTATCAGCAAGTGATGACAAGACATTAAAAATCTGGGAATTGGTATCTGGGAAGTGCTTAAAGACATTAAAAGGCCACAGTAATTATGTTTTTTGTTGCAATTTTAATCCACAATCAAACTTGATAGTGTCTGGATCATTTGATGAATCTGTCAGAATATGGGATGTTAGAACTGGAAAATGTTTAAAAACCTTACCTGCACACTCAGATCCAGTCAGTGCTGTACATTTTAATCGAGATGGTTCTTTGATTGTTAGCAGTAGCTATGATGGCCTCTGGTATGTTTACCTAAATGCAATTTAAGATGTGTAATAATTAAATAAGCTAGTTATTATATAAGCTAATTAAAGTACAATATTTTATATTAAATTAATACAAATAATGAGTTGCTTTATGTAATAAACTACTAAAATATTTTAGTCGTATATGGGATACTGCTTCTGGACAGTGCTTGAAAACTCTTATAGATGATGATAATCCACCAGTTTCTTTTGTCAAATTTTCTCCCAATGGCAAATACATCTTAGCAGCTACACTGGATAATACTTTAAAACTCTGGGACTATGCAAAAGGAAAATGTTTAAAAACATATTCAGGGCATAAAAATGAAAAGTACTGCATTTTTGCTAACTTTTCTGTTACTGGTGGAAAGTGGATTGTTAGTGGTTCTGAAGATAATATGGTTTATATTTGGAATTTGCAAACAAAAGAAATTGTACAAAAGCTACAAGGACATACAGGTAGGTCACCTAAACTAATTGTAAAGGCTTTAATGTTAAACATATTATTTTTCAGATGTTGTTCTCTGCACTACATGTCATCCAACTGAAAATATTATTGCATCAGCTGCTTTGGAGAATGATAAAACCATAAAATTATGGAAAAGTGATACTTAAATCCATTTCCATAATATAATCATTTCCAAACTTTATTTTTCATTTTGTACAGATATATCATTAATTTAAGTATTCCTTAGTTCTAAATTTAGCTGAACCATTTTCACTAGCCTTTTGTATTGTAGTATTTTATCAGTTGATTGTTCTGTTAATTTCCCACTAACTGATAACTTGTTTCCAAAATCACAATTTTTATATTAGATTTGTTATAGGTTTGCAAATGTTTTGACCCAAATATCATAGTAAAAGTGACTCAGTAAATATTTTCTAATTAATAAAGAATCTTTTTATATATATATACATATCAGCCCTTTTCTATTTAGAATAACTCTACCTAAGCTTTTTAAAATAAACAAATTTACTTTGCTGTCTAACTTCAGGCAGTATTTATTAATGCCCAACTTCGCGCGATTGATTTGAAATATGAGACGTCACCTAAAGATAAACGTTTATGTTGAAAAATCATTATTTTGCTTGCTGTATAATATTATTTATTTATCAATTGCAGTAATGTGAGACAACATGATTTTAACTGAATACCAAGTCGTGGTAGCTCCACCGACAGTTTTTTACATTCCAAATTTTATCACACAATCAGAAGAACAGTTGATATTGAACAAAGTTTATTCAGTGCCAAAACCTAAGTGGACGTATTTATCGCATAGACGATTACAAGATTATGGTGGTGTACCTCACATTAAAGGAATGATACCTGAAAAAATACCAGCTTGGTTACAGGGTTTTATGAATAGAATAGATGACTTGTACATTTTTGAAAATTGTAACCCTAACCAAGTGCTTGTGAACGAATATTTACCTGGACAGGGCATTATGCCTCATACTGATGGGCCTTTGTTCCATCCAATAGTTACCACTATTTCATGTGGCTCCCACACTATTCTAGAATTTCTGGAAAATAATGAAAAAAGACAAAAGGTTTGCAGACTGTTATTGGAACCAAGAAGTCTTGTGGTTATTAAAGATGATATGTATAGCAAATATTTACATTCCATACAAGATATAAAAGCTGATATTGTCTCTGATTGTCTTAACCTGCAACAATGTAACAAAAAATATCATACAAACGAAGCAATAAATCGAGAGACAAGGATATCTTTAACTATCCGTAATGTACCAAAAGTATTAAAAATTAAATTATTTTAATATACCATTGAATGTTTTATTTTATATGACTATATCTTTCACACACAATCAAGAAAATATAACTAACAACATCCAATTTGTTTATTTCCCATGTTTGTCAATTGACTCCTTTATCATTCTGACAGTTTCCGGATTTTCAGGAAAAAGTTTTTTTCTTTCCTTTTCGATATCTCCAATCCAGGATTCCCTAAAATCATTATTATTATATCCGAAACCTCAAGATTTTATACTAACCGAAATAAAAAACCTAAACCTATAATACCCACAATCCCTCCAAAAATCACCGGAAAATTAATGAAAGAGCCCATTTTGAAGATTAGTTTGTTATTATTTTATCAACTTCATGCTTCTTAGATTTGTTTGAAAATCATATATATTTCTTAGGTTAGATTAAAATTCCTACAAAAATAATTTAATTTTTGATCAAGATATATAAAATTAGTGCATATTTGAAAGCTCCATGGTAGTGTTTGGTAGGTAATTATCATATTTTTTTAAGCAAAAATTATACGTTAACAAAGCCGTGATAACATTAAGAAGAGCATCCCTTAACTTTTTTACACGAGCGCAGTCTCATTAAGACGTCATCAGGCGTAACCATGGCAACCGTCGGCGCAAAAGTCGACGCGCACCCTTAAACGCGTCGCGCCCGGCTACTGCGTTCGGCCGTTGTCGTCGTCTCGTTGGTGGCGTGCGTGAAAAGGCGCGTCGCGTCGTCCGCCGCGGGGCTCCGTCCGGCAGCCGCTGATGCGCCCCCGACATGGGACAGGCCGAGAGCAGAGACGAGGGCGCCGAGGACGATCCGGAGAAATGCGACTCGAGAAGGGACTCCGATAACCTGGTAAGTTTTGGAGAGTGATAAGAGGGTGCGGGGATATATTAAATTTCCAGCAGTTCACATTCAGGGTTAGGAGTTGTAATTTTAATATTTTTCTCATCCCATGTTATTAGAGTTTGTCCGTTTGCTTGCGTGTAACGAGCTATCGATTCGGTTAGACCTGTTTCAGGGAGTTTTGCGAACTACCAAGTTGAATAACCTAAAAGTAAAAGGCCTCGCGTCCAGGGGTCAGGACCAGTTTTAATGATTCGTGGGAAAATGGGGGAATGTCATAAAAGAGGACAAGAATCAATGTTTCCCTAACGATTTGGCTTTTAGCGTAACACATGGTAGCCTTGAATATCATTATCCATATTCACCTGAAAATGTAAAGGATTCTCATCGATAATTACTGGAATTAAACCACTTACTACGTTCGACGACTATTTAAATTGTGCAGGGTTTTCATATAAGAATATTGAAATATTTTGCAATGACCTGCTTCACAGTCTTTTTCTAATATATTGAGATATTTTTATGAATTACTGCTCTAAGTGTTTTTAGAAATATATATATTTTAACATGTTTAGTTTATCTAATAAATTTATTTTATACTATAAATAATTTTACAAAAAAATGTTTTTTTTTCTAAAATGTATTCAGATTTAAAATAATCATTGTTAAATTACAGTTTAGCAAGGCCTCCTTAATTGTAGGTGATTTTTTAGTACAAAATACATTTTTGTAATATTATTTTTTAGATTTGGTTGTAATAATAACCTTTTAAAAATGGACATTTTTGATGAGCTTCAAATTTTCTTTTATTTATTTTAATGGCCAAATTATCTAGATTTATATGTACAAATGAATATTTATATAATATTGCTTATAGGCACTATATTTTTAGGTAAGCGAATTTAATTCAATGCTATTCTTTTTATTTGATTTCTGCTATTTGAGTCCGTTAATTTACTTTATACGAAACACGCCTCCCTGCGTATATTTGTTATGTTTTGTCTTTATATATTTGAATCATTTGATTTGTAATAGTGAAGCGGAACGTTGATGTGTACACAAAGAGAATAAAAAACTATTGTCACAATACTGATGAAATATTAAATCGTTTTCAAGAGGCGTAATGCTATATTTATTGACCGATCACATAACAATTATTATAAACGATATGATTAGTGTTAAATGCTCGATGCACCAAAGAACAAAAGGAAAAGATTAACGAGTCATCTCATGATAAATGTTTGTAAACAAAACGTCTGATGTGGGGACATAAGGTCGTCCTCCTATCGTTTCCGCATTAATGAAGATAAGTAGAGCGAAACAATAGGAACGTTATAGGAGATTACAATACATTTTAGTGGTTTAATATTTAATAGCAGAACAATAGCTATGAGACTGTTACAGTTGTATGTAAATGTAGTCAAAGGAATATTAAATATATATATATATATATATATATATATATATATATATATATATATATATATATATTCATGTACGATGATAATATTTTTAGTATAAGCGGAATGTACATTATATGTTAGTTGATACATATCTCCGGCAACGAGTGCAGCAACAACTATAACTTAGAGCCCAAAGATGGAGTATTACATTAAAGCTAACTCTATATAAAAAGATATAATTTGAAATTATAATTATATGCGAGTTGATGGGATATTGGAACAAACCGGTCCGTTCGATTGGCACCTACATTCTGTTCAACATCACACTAAATATCGTGACTCGTAGGTGCAAAAAAAACAAAAGATTCCCGATGAAATGCCAAAATACTCTCGATCAGCTGATCGCTGTATCTTTATGTATTCACACATCAATCTAGTCATGGTCTATGGTGGTATTAATTGAGTAGTGTTAGTGTACAACGATTATATATATGCATTATTTTCATATTATTTTTTTAAAGTATTTTTTGAAAGTTCTACGGTAACGATATATCAAATATTTCCTCATAAGTCATACTGTATAGCTTCTAATCCTTGAACGCCACGACTAAATCCACGCAGTCGATGTATCGCGTCTGTTCAACGTCATCCCATATGAATATCGCGGTTTATTTCCGATCAAGGCGACTTGAGTACTAATCGCGAATTCAGTTGGGTTTAACGTTGAGCGTTGTTCACACCACGTGTTGCATTCAAACTATAGGGAAAATGGGCGTGCTCGAAACAACCAAAATCGTGGTGTGTCAGCAGGGCTATTAGTGTTTTTGTGGTGTTATCGTGCTTTTGTGATAGTGCGCGAGACTCCAATCATGTCAACAGGAAATTTGTCGGACATTCGACAGCCCAGATCGCGAAAAATCAGTCAAGTTAGTCGTGTAAGTCGACATTATACACTTTCGGTTTTGAATCCCTCCTATTCAGCTGTCACCTTTGTTTTTGTTACATAATCTGCCTCGTTCCTGTAAAGAAACCTTATTAAAAATTCTTAATCTCGATCAAATTGTGACAAAACATACTTAATGTTTTGCCTACAACCACAGAAATGACTTTTTGGCGTTTATGGAGTCGAGGTTATAAGTCGTTCTAACCTAAAAATTATGTTCGAAATAACTAGAGATAAAAAGTGTTTTGTAAACAAAACGCTGTCCAATAAACGACATTGGCACGCTTACTCTTCAATAACCACGTATCATAAACGAATGTATTTAAGCTGTTTGCAATAATTATTAACTAAAACATTAGTATTATTATTTTGTTATCCAACCCGTAAATATCGTTTGATTATTTCGACAGTTTAATTTGATAAGATTGTCACATTCCTAGCTTATTTATTAAATTGTTAGGATGGCTTTCATTTATGGAAATATATGTTGTATGTTCTTCTACGATTTCTGTTCGGCATTCTTTTATTTATTCCTTGTTATCCAATATTTAAAACCACACTATAACAATTCCAAGTAATTATCGTATCATGGGATAAAAAAGGTTAAAGCACTGAAATAAATAATTCGATGAACACTAATCTTTCGTGAATTGTTTTCTGTGAAATTAAAAGTGCTAAAAGCCAAGTGGAATTTAAAATTCAGTTTTTTCTCTGTTATAGTTTAAAAATCATTCCAGTTTTGTTTTAAATAATAAGAGAATATGTCTTGTCTTTTCATAGAGGCATCGAAAATTTGAAAGTGTTCAATGATATATTTGGCCATGTAATGATGGATTGCCTTTGTATTAAATTTTTGGCGAATTGACAATCCAGTTCTGTTCAGAATGTTTATTTTTTCGATGTATTATATATAAATGTTGAAATTAGTTTTTCACATGCTTAATAGTTGAATATATAGTATGAGATTCAGTGTCATCTAACATATATCATTTATATTCGAAAATATTTAAATTAGCTATGTTAAATTGTTTAACAAAAGGACGAATATCATATATGCTACTAGTAAGAAATAAATAGTATTATCGCCTGCAGGTATCTATGGTTTTTCCTACTACTTTTAACTATATTAGTCGGCTACCGCGAAATAGATTAGTCTAATAATAGAAAGATTCAGACTCAAAACAACTAAAATCGCTTTGTGTTGCCAGTAAGGAGATTGTTCCAGCTTGATCATCAAACCCACGAAACGTCTAAGTGCAAACAAAGCGGGCTAATCGATGGAATCGCTCGGAAAAGCTGTTGCTGTCGAAGGTCCGTGACTCGGCGTGCTATTAATATGAGAATTACCTCCTCCTCCACCCCCCGGGTCGTGGAAAATTAGTCACGGGATTGGCTGACGACAAATCGTCTCAAAAACAAAACACTATATAGCATTGTGAATGTTCTCAAGTAATTTTCCCCCCGTTTTTTGTTAATTTCTATCAAGTGCATTGTTGTCAAGTCTATGGTTTTTGCAGTAGAACTACTTTTTTACATTTACAATAAATACTGTGAACGGTTTAAAGGGTATATTTTGCAACTACTTTAAGAGAAAGGCTATGCCAATATATTAAAATTATAGTTATTAAATTTAATAATAATAGATGTTTACAAATAATAAGTTTATCTTTGTTATAAATAAAATTATGTATGTATTATGTATTTTATTTTATAAATTATTTAGTTTTTCGTATACTATGTTGATATCAAGGGATTTTATAATAAAATCAATACAATAAGTCGTGTTGGGCAGAAAAATATCTTGCATAAACTGCTTCTGCATAATTTAAAACATTTCACATATTTAGGCTTATGCCGAAAGAATACTTTCGTATATAAATCTTAAAGTTTTACAGCGATATAAGCTCAAAGTGATGAGAATTATCTGATCCTGTATTCACGTTTGTATAATATATTTAGTTGATAGTATTAGTTGTTTAAAATAAAATAAAAGGCATATTAAATCTATATTTATATATATTTTCTACTTTTATCATTTAAGATTTAATCAACTATTCCATTACTTTCTTTTATTAATCTAGTTTTTCCTGTAAAAACCTACATTTATGTCATTAATCCCAATTTTTAATAGGTTAATTCAATATTTTTGGGGATGTAGTGTGGAATATAACTATTTTTTTATATTATATGCAAAGTAAACTTTAATACGCAGCATGCCTTCAATTATGTGGGATGGTATTTGAGATTCTGTTTATCTATTAGTATTCCACATCATAAATCTACTAGAAGAACTAAACTGAAAATTAACTTAGGTCATGTCATTACTGTATGCATTTCCGTGTAAATTTTGTATAATATTTTTTATAGTTATAATGTGAAAATTATGTAATAAAATTAATTATAATTATAGATTTAATTATAATATTATAATAAAACATTGTAACTCCGAATTTGAGTCATCTTTGGTAAATATCGCCCCATTTTCTTTCTTAAACAAAAGTCCTTGTTATATTACAAATATTATTTACACTACAGAATATATATTATAAAAAAGTAATCAAAATAATCTGCCACTACTTTTTCCCTCATATCTTTATAGCGATATATTGGCGATTTTTTCAAATTTAGTAACAAAAGTAATGTATGTTAAAATGCAATTTTGAATATTCTATGATTAGTTGTCTGTATATACTGAACAAGTCAATGATACTAAATGAAAAGCTATTATTTTATGCAGAGAAATGTCAAATCCATCGAATTTGGCAGTTAGGTTAGATTGTTTAACAGTTGGTTATATCGATACTTTGTATTTTCGCCAATAAATATCGCTGATGAAAATATATGCAGGCACCTAATACTATTTTAATAATGAGGATGCTCTATGAGCAGGAGATTAAATGTTGTATCGATTAAATTTAACCACATTGATGCAATTAGTCATGGAAAAATGACGCAAAAGAGCACATTCCGCCAACACAAGCCGTGGAAGCCAAGCCGCCTATATACATGCTATATGTTAAAGAAAAACTGTTATCTATTTAATCCATGGGTACATTTTGGGACACCGTATATATTTAGTATCAATAATATTAGTAAAAAGAATGTAAAGGATTTCACTTATTTAAAAAATGGAACGGAGAAATAAGAATAATCTCTTTAAACTGACGGTTATCAGTAAAATATGACAGATCGATAATTCATAACAGTCTTAGCCTAGTGGAGACGATTAAATGAATTATCTTTCGTGTACATTTGCCGTCTGGTAATCACCATGGCTATATTCAATATCTCTTCCTATAGAACAAATGATCGTTTAAATGAAACGTCAAATATTATTTAATAATTGTGGTACAATGTAAGCCAGGCTGTTTATATAAGTTCCTGTCTTATCGGTCAATAAAATGTAGTTAAAAGTTTACGAATGTTTGTTGAAAATCTGATATCGAGGACAATTCATTAATCTTAAGTATCTCTATCGTTTGTTCAGATATAAAGGCTGGAAAGGCGTTTTAGCATTTCATTGGCGTGTTTGAGTGGTAGTACGTGAGCAATAGTATTTTGTTGAACATGCAGGCTTGCTGAAATTTTGAGGCGGACAGCATGAGTTCAAAAAAAGTAACAGCAAAAAAGGTAGGTGTTTTTTTAACCACAAAAAAATCACATTTGGATATTAATTTATATAACCTTACTTGGGTTAAACCACGTGACATATTGTTGATTGTCGGTCTATGCTAGCCACAGATTGTTTTAATTTACTCATCTTAATCTTCAGCCTTTATAGAAATATTAATTATATTAAACTTATTTCTATTTTATATAAAGATAAGTTCTACTGAATGTGTTAGCCACAACCAAAAATTGTATTACGACTATTCAATACAGCCCAATAAAGCGAAAATGTATAATTGTTAACATACTGTCATCAAATCAGTTATGATTTCCATATCTACGCAAAAAGTGTTACCGGATCACACCTATATTTTTTAAATGTTAAATGTTAATGAAGGTTAAGAATATTAAAATATCCCAATAAAAATACTTTGTCTAATCCATTTAATTTGCGTGTGGTCTTATATACGCCAGACTAGTATAAAATTTACAATTTAACTAATTATGCCGTTATCGCCCACACAAATCAGGTACAAGCAGCATTTGAACGCGCATGCCATTTGTTTTTGCAAACAATACAATATTACCTGTAAATGCCTTATCTGCTTAACTTTTTAAGTATCTAATTCGGACTAAACAACCGCAAAATTGCACCTAAAACATAAGGCAAATCATTCAAACACATGGGTTTTGTTCGATTATTTTGTGCAATTGTTACATAAACTACACATTGTGTAATTATATAACGTAAAAACTTCAATAATAGTATATCTCAGTTATATATTGGTTTTCAATAATAGTATATTACTGATACATAGTTGGCCTTGAGTGTTTTATTAGGAAAAATGATCGCGTTGTCATGGAAACGTGTTTTAATTTGACACGTGTTTCTGTTATGCATTGTTATTAACGTTTAGGAAAAGGTTAGTTTTGTATTTTATTGTACCCACATTATTTTTTCTGAATTTTTAGAATATTTTTTATGAAACATATATGTACATGGATTTTAGTCACGCCAACTTGGATAATTTAGCAGTCGAACCTACTGCTTAATGGGAACAATTATGAACTTCCCTATCTGAAAATTACACGCCTTTTAATATTAACTAATAGTCCATGTATTTTCGTAATCAAGTCGGAAGCTAGAAAATCTGGGAAATACAGCGTGTGTGGTACGTTTCTAATTATATATTGCAAAATAACTGTCACATCAAGTTTCTGCTTGTATAACGGCCTTCTGTATTCCTTTTCATATTTGCCACAAATACATTTTGCTGCAATTGAGGCCAATTTCTTCTGATCATTTCTTTGGATCTGAGTAGTTCATAGGGAAGCATATCCGCTTAACCACCATAATAATATAATATTCAAACCATATGCATTCATGCCAATTTACCATAGGCAAATAAATAAGTTTCTACACTTGGCCAGAGAGGTCTCCAGCTGATATAGTGTAATGCAGGTCATCTATTCTAAATCCTTCGAAATTAATTCACAGTTCTACTAGAAAATTATAAATAATCCTCAGGATGTTATACCGATGTGATTCTTATTTGTGTTGTATATTATGTTTTATGGTGTTAATGAAGACCCCACGCAAATAGCACGGTTTATATAAGAACGATTTCAAATAAGCAGAATTAATAGCTATTTTTGTGGAATCTTATATATTCGCGTATGAATTCTAACGACTATACCAATTCCGTTTATTTATAAGATTTATTAGATCCGGTAGGGCCGGATTATTTTTGAACAAAAATAATCATGTGATGAGAATCGGACTAGCCATTGTCACTGTAGACTCAGTACTGTACCAAGTTCAATAGATCTTTTGTCATAACATTCCAAAAATGGTATGGTTATTTATCTTTTTGAAATACTTATTTTCAAGTGTTATAACCGGTGCAGGTTTGTTTTTCGTTTTTTTTTTAATTAACAGGATAAAAACAAGGTAAAAATATATATTTTTAAATCAACGCTCATTCATATTTTTTAGCCTAATATCTAGTATGATATAAAACAAAATATTTACATTTATTTCCTATAATTTCTATTATATCCATATTATAGGGAATTCAAATTCATTTTATTTTTCTTATTAGGTCTTAAATATTATTGATTAACTATTGTTGTTTCTATTACTGTGTGAACTACTAATGTTTCAATTTCAAAGTGGTCTATTTCTTTTATTAATTGAAACGTGATTGTTTATTTGATAACATTAGTATTATTCTTCAACCAATTAAACTATATTTCTCTTAACTAGTTTGTTATTACGAATGACACTTAATTTTAAAGCACTATTTAATTAGTAACATATGATTTATTTCAAAAGGAATTAATTCGATGCTGAAAAAGTCATCCACACTCGAGGTAATATTATGAAGAGTTTTCAGGTTATTTCAATGATAGAGACTTATTTTAGTAAATTATTATATATAGTTTTATACACTTTTAAATTATTAATCTACTAAAACAAAACAGAACATGTGCTCCTATCTTTAATGCTTGACACTTGACTCGATACTAACTGCATTCGACAATGAAATTAGTATTATTATTTTAAGAAGAAAGTCTCTAGAAATTAGTGACATTATATTTACACTTTACGATTGAATAGACCTGAAAATGTGTAAATAGGTTATATCATATTAACCAAAATAGGTTAATCTGGAAAAGGATTTTGATTAATGTTTAAAAACATGTTTTTTTTATCACATTCGCGTCTTTTTTTTTCCAAAATCTTATATATACTATTAATAATTATTAAAATAAACAAAGTTGCATTTTGATTTTGCGAAGATATTATATAACCTTAAACACATTTCGATATTTCTTATCGGAATTTATAACATCTGTTTTATTTCTTTCTGAACTACTTCATAGTTATTTAGTTTCATAGTTCAGTTTTAATCTTCATTCAGTTATATGTTTATAAATATCGCCTTGTTGGCATGCATAACAACTAGACAATATTAATATAATAAAAATTAATTTGGTTTTGCTTGCATACAAAAGATTAATCACAATATAGGTATATATATTTTGAAGTCATGTGTACTTAAAAAACAGCCCTGATAAAAGACAAAAAAATTAATGTGAAAATATATATCATTTCATTTTCAACGTTTTAACTAAAGTCATATAAAATAAATTATTTTCGTTTGCTCTATTTAAGCTAAATTTTAATGATATTTTCAGAATAGTGCAGCGAATTCTAATTTTTTATTCATCAAATTAAAATTTGAAATTCCCCAGTAATTTGAACCGTTGTCGTAAATTTATGCAGGTTTTGTCTAGTCATCCTGTGTCAAATCATAGAATTAACAGGTAACTGGAGGTTTAAAATTTTGATAGATGGTTTAATATCCGAAATATTTTCAACCAATCGTCGCTGTCAACATTAATCTATCGCAAAAATGGTATTGATATTGTAACTAAGCCGACGGATCATTATATAACTAGTAATTTTGTATTAATCTTAAGTATGTTGTTATCTCTACATTTGCGAGATAACGAATATGGCAGTTTGGCTAAGTGATTTTTAAAAGGGCTCCTCGTGCATACTCTTCCTAATTTTGCTTCATTATTTAATCTTATATAGATGCAATGTTAAGTAGGGTGAGTTGATTCTAATTTTCCGACTAATAGATTTTTAATTTGCTTAAAGTAACCCGATTGATTAGTAATACTTTTATTATTTTAATAACTTAGTTTAGGAAAAATTGTAATTTGTAAATTGATTTTAAATGAGGTATCTTTTCGTGTTAGTTTTAATCTATTAAGGGTTTATATAAGTTTCCTATTTGAATAGTTCATACCAATAAATTATTTCCCTTCTACTTAAAAAATGCGTTGCCGGCTAACCCTTTTCACCCATTTAATATAAAACTTGTTTAAATTTCCTAACAGATAACCCAAAGGGATAATAAATAGAAAATATCATTTATTGAAACCATTATTAAAAATAGCAACGAGATTATAGATTACAGTTGCTATATTGATCAGTTTTCCTTCGCGACACTGCCTTTTGTGCAATGTATCATACCACTGCGTTGAATGATTCGGTTGAGTTTTAAGCATATCCACCCAAACACATAACATCTTCATTTATAGAAGGCATATTCATTTATCTCATTAGATAAATAAAAGTATTTTAATAAAGCTCCTAATATCTTATGTAATGTTCCTTGGCAAGACAATTTCCCTTCCCCTTCAGCAAATGATCAGTACACTCTTTTTGGAAACAGTTAAACTTTTATACATTTGAAGTTTTGTTTTTTAAAGCCCCTAAAACCTAGATGTGATTTATTATTAATTTAGAGACACGTATATTTTGGCATACTTTAAACTGTCAATGAAAAAATGCAAATATATATAAACCCTTAAGGGATATCGTGGAAACATATCGATTATTATAAACTAATTTTAAAGGATTTTCAACAGACGGAGTTCATTTCAATTTCATGTAAAAGCCTCACTGACAGGCTTTACTTTTCAGTATGTGCCATTTCATCGAAGTGTGAATAAAAAATATTTTCAGTGCGTTGAATATGTCTGAATTTGTACCGAGTAAATATCATTTGCGGGAAGTTTTTTATTTGCTTTTTACTTCAATTTGAAGAAAAAGGCGGCTGAAGGTCATCGGATGTTGTGTAAAGCTGACCAAATCAACTATACTCCATCGATTTCAACATGTTTATACTGGTTTCGGCGCTTTAAAAGTGGTGATTAAGACACCGAACACAAACAGCTTTCTGGACAGCTTAAAAAATATTTGAAGTCGAGGATCTGAAGGTATTACTCGATAAAACCAGCAAGACTTTCTATCGACTATGATTGATGGTTTGGCGAGCACTGCGCGAAAAAACGGCCGGAATATGACACAACAATGTTATTCTTCAGCATTACAACGTTCGACCACATGTTGCAAAACCGATGAGAACATACTTAGAAACATTAAAGTGGGAAGTGCTACCCCATCCGCCGTATTCTTCAGACTTTGCTAACTTCTGATTACTACTTGTTCCGACTTATGAGTAACCTGTCTGAGTAGCGCTTCACTTCTAATAAAAATATCAATGAGTCAATTCGCGGATAGTCTCGGTAGTAGCAGCTATCGATAGACAATACTCTGAACAAAAAACATTATACCGATTTTTCAATGGAGTTTTAAATTAATAAAAATCCTTCAAAACTAATTTATAATCCTAATAATTCTTTTTCTTTTTCGTCGTTGGAATAATATGTTTTGTAATATGTTGCATTTGTATAAATAAATTGTAAAAGTATAAGTTAAATTCCTCTAAGTTAAGTTAAAATAGTGACAGGTTGCAAATGACAAAACATATATATTGGTTAATATGAACTCCTCGGGTGAGCTAAATATAATTAATAATAATAGTTAAAAATTATGATAGAAAAGATATAGTTACAATAACTATATACGAATAAAATAACTGTTACGTATTAGTAACAATAATAATAACGTATAAGAAAATGTATCATTACAATAATTATACACAAATTAAAAAATTTTTATATCAACCAATGATATTCTGCTATGTAAGTAAGTCTATCAAGAAATGCATCAATTTGTAAAGAACAATAAAATATTTAATCCAGTATGCTAACAAGTTGTCAGCATACTTGAAAATTTTAAAAAGAGATAAACAACTCAATTAAAATAAATTTAAAAAATTGTTTGCAAATGACAAAAAGTTGCATTGAATTATTTACCGAAAATTTACATCAAAACCTAATTGTACCGTTGCATAAGATCAGAATGCTATTAAAAAATGAAAGTAGTTTCTTCGTCCTTTTTATAAGTAGTTTATTGGCACGCCTAAATAGTGAAACGTTGGCATCGATTTTTGAGGTCTGATTTATGGCGCCACATCAACTACCAGGCCGATTTTCGTAAACAGAATCAGATCATTTTTAATTCCATTTTTCCTCCACTCCACTTTCCTTACATATTATATTTCTGTTCGTGTTTTAATAAACAGGGTTTTTATTGAGTAATTCAATAAAAGGTCGTAGCACTTTTCTAGAACCTTCAGATAAATGTTATTGATCATGGCCATTTTTGTATTTTCTTAAGAACTTTCATCATATTTCCCTCTCCTTTTATTATTTTAAATACAATGTTACATTAATTACCTCATTAGCTGTTAACACATAGTAAAATATAAAAGTATTAAGTATTTATTAAAATAGTACATTTCTCTGATTATTTTTTCCATTGTAGTTCGTACAGTATTCTACTCAATAACATGTATTGTCATACTATATTTAGATATTTTTTTACAGTGACAAGAATACATCGATCTTTTATTTAGGAAATTGATATAAATCAATTTAAGCTTGACAAACGTTGCTCATTTGACCATTTGAATATTTATTGTGTTAGTACTAGCACTAAAAAGGAAAAGTTTTGAATTATTTGATATAACCAAATATATGTTTTTGCAACCCAATAGTAGGAAAATACAAATAAAAGAATTAGATTAACAATCAAAATAAAATAATCACAAATATTTCAAGAATAAAGTAATTATAATATAGTTAATTTATAAAGCACGACAAAGAATATCTGGTATAATCTAATAATTAAATCAATAAAACATTTTTATTTGCGGATGACAATATTCTCAAGTAAACAGAACCATTTTAAAATTCAGCATTTAACAATATAATATGCAGTAAGTATTCTGCGACCAAAAAATGTACTTCTTCTAACATTTACTGCAATTTTTCCATAATTAGGGATTTCCATAATGTCCTCTTTTATTGTAATAAGATCCTTGTTCGTCCGAACTGAGGGCGCAGAAAAGGGGTTTATTTACTGCAAAGAGAAATTAAAAAATAGGACTAAAAATTATTTATATTACAAGGGGAAATTAAAAAAATTAATTTTAATAACATATTTTATTTAAATAAGTTACTAGTTAACTAGTTAACATAAAACATTTTCAAAATATATAAAAACACAACATATATAATTTGACAACTGATAACTTATTTTCTAATTGTACATGTTATTGTCTTAATTATTAAATATTATGTTAAGTAAAAAAACTATAATTTAAAAATGTAATTTGTCTAAAATATACTTAAAAATACAATATTTGATACAATATTTACTAAAAATTGTAATTACATGTAACAATTTTGATTACGAAACTTCCTTTTTTTTACATAATTTTATAGATACTTAATTGGATACTATCCATATTATATTTTTGCCCTCTGAAATCCTATTTATTTTTTTCACCCGCCAGAACAAGCAACATATAATTATTATAATTCTTATTACATTGCCTTTGCTCAGGATATTGTTTAAAAAAGATCAAGATCAATTAATTTTTTTAAAAAAGATCACCATTAGCTGATTAATATTTAAATGAGAATTTTTGTTAAATTTGTTTTTGTAGATTATGTTACCAATAACTAAAAAGTCTAGAGATAGCTTCGCGCACAAACGAATTAAAATAGGTTCCTAATACTCTTAAATAACATTTAGATAATATAACATAATATTGTAATTTTATGACACTGTTTCAAAAGCACTTGTGGAGAAACATGAATTATAATTTTCGGTTTTCAAGCCTTTCAGTTTACTTCCCTTGAAAAAAATATTATTTGTACTACTTATAATTTTTGAAGATTCTAATCGGGGCTGAGCCAGTGCTGATTCTCCAATATTTAATTTGTAGCCATATTTTCCTTTTTGATTATCGATGTAGATTTTAATGAAAGGCTTACTATTAAAATTACAATTAGGAATTGCATCCTGGTTAAACAATTTTGGAAAATCATTTTTTTAGCCTGAAATGCAAAGAATAAACCTAATTTTGTTCGAAAACTTCATGTAGGAGATCATAAGAGGTTTCCAGAAGTTTATCGTTGTTTACTTTTAAAAGCCATTTCTGCGCTAGAGCAGAAAACAAAAAATTGTTATTATGTTTTTGCAGTTAAACAAATAATATTTATCTTTATGCTACAAAAATAGAAAAAAAAAACAAATATAACCTGCCACAAAGACGTCACGAAATTTCAAATCGAAAGGAAGAAAAGAAATCTGACATTTTTTTACCTCCGGCCCTGTAGTGATTCGGACGTGTAAAACATGGTTACGGATGTACCCATTTAAATTCCTATTCTATATTTTTATGTTTTATGGCACATACTAATAAAAATACGTTAATCATAGAGGCTTGTCAATTTAACACAAGTCAATTAGTTTATGTTGAGTTTTATAGTCTGGAGAAATATCTAAATGGCCATTGCTATAATACTAATTGTCTTATTCTATCAACTTAAGTGTATTTTCTTCTTTCAATGTTTATTTTTATTTTAAAGAAAATAATATATTTTTATTTTAACGTGTTTGAAAATCCCATATTTTGACTACTACATGTTCTCGCATAACTAGTTGAAGACATCAATTTAAATTCAAATATCTTGGTTATTATAATCGATATATGTTGATTCTGTTGTTCTTATTGGACACGATATTTAATATAATTCAATTTGATAAATTATTATTAAATCCAGTTCTTGATGTCGTTATTACTACATTACTTTTTCATAATCTCTAGTAATATTACTAAGACTAAAACCAACACATGATAGCTATTTTATTAAACACCGAAACCAGTACTAACGATATAAAAAAACACTATCCAAGAAGTTTTCGGTTATATGGATGGTTCTAATATATAATAAGAACCCACATTCTACATAGCACAAACAGTAAATTAAATTATGTTAGCTAATGAAATTATGCGACCGGCGTACATTGAATCTTAATTAAAGAATATGATTAAATAAAACATCTTTATTTAAAGATCTTTTATTATAACAAAAAGTGGTTCATCTATCATTTAGGTAACTAAAATGTAACATTGCATAATGCCGTTAGAATAGTTAATTTTTTAAATTATTATTTTATAAGGTGCTTGCTTTTATTTTAATCAGCAATATTTATTGGCGAAAATACGAAGTATCAACTATTAATTGAATAACTTGTATATTGTAGTATTGTAGTATTATTAATCGATGCCAAAAAATGGCCTGAACGACCAAAAAATCTCGAAAACTTTCAAACGGTTTAATAATTGACGAATCAACGGTTTCCAGAGCGATTTACATGCGATGGGAACGATAAAAAAGGAGAAAAATGGCTTCCATACGAATTGTTGCTGACGACTACGACTGCTGATAAAAAATACTGCGACAATCCCAAGTACAAAAGGTCAGGGGTTAATTCAATGAGCCAACCATATAGACACCGAAAATGTTCATACCTCTATAATATTGTTGTGCATGTGGTGGGATTAAGAACATGTAGATATATTACGAAACCAAATTATACTGTTACTGTAGATATCTACTGACGTTAGTTAAACAAATTGAATAATAATTTATTGCAACAGTAACCATCACTAATTAGCAACAGATTCAAAGTCAACCTTTTGAATGACAACACTCGGCTGTTCGTTGCATTGTTACAAATCGGATCCCACACTCAGCGTACTTATATGACATAACATCTTCTGATTACCGCTTGTTCAGATCAGTACAGTATGACTTGGCTGTCAGAAGGTTTTCGAAATGCTGAAGAAGTGCAAAAATGAATTCATGACTGGGTCGTTGCCAAACCAATATCGTTCTATTTTGTTATTCAACCAAATTATTATATTTTGATTAATATATGTTGCACTAATTTTTTTTCAGTAAATGCCTTTTAAAAATGAAAAAATGCAAGTATCTAATAAATAGAATTGGTTTCTATTCTAATTCAAAACTAAACTTTGGAAGTGTTTTTTTTATCGTAAAACCTTTAGAAAATTTTTTTCACATTGCCATTACCGTATGAAAGTGGTTAGTTCATTTTTAAGCATTATTTTAAATGTAATAATTTATTTGTAATCTAATCGTAACTAAAATAAAGAAGTTTTTTTTATCATAGCACTTTTCTAGGACCTTGAGATAATTTTTATTGGTCATGGCTATTCCCCCCTGCAGATTTTATCCTTAAGGTAGAATAGGTTTTCGAGTGTTTTTTTCTCTTGTTTTTGTGATCGTCTACTTGAGTAGTTCAATCTTGAATCTATTAGAAATCTTTGTCTTATCAGTAATCAGAGGGATACAAAGTACTCTGATAACATCGATTAATCGGGTGGTTTGTTGATGAAATATTGAATGTTAACAGTCAGGCAAATGTGAAAAAACCGTTATAATTTTAAGCGTAACTTTCACGCATAATCTATATGCAACGAGCTCAAACCGGTATGTAATTAAGCCTGGTTTAATATGTATTTCTTCGTCCGCAAATCGGACATTTCAATCGACTTGGACTACTGGAGGATTGTTGTTTTACTGGAAGACACATCAATAATTTCGAATGTTAAGTAATCTGAAAAGGTTAAACGGAAAAATGTGGGTTTTATTTTACATAATTCATAATGAATTTAATGGCAATCATATTTTCTGAAAGTCTTGATGCTATAGACGTTATTCTCTTAGATGTTATGTTTGTTAACTTATTATTGTTTCAGACGTTTCGCTTATATGTTTTAATAAGATTAACTTAGAAATAGTATATTTTAATGAATCATTTATAACTAGGCTTTATCTCTGTTACGTTATTTAGTCAACGCTGCCTAGAAAAACCGTACTCGACATTGTTTTTTTCCCTTAAAATTGCAGGCGCAAAACACAGTGTTGTTTTATTAAGTGTAGAAATCTTCTATTCAATAGTAAATAACCTATTTAACAAATTTACACTCTGAATATGTGGTCCGCGAATATTGGACTAAGTAAAAATCTTCTACTCTCAAAATTAGTCACCACCCTTATTTTTTCGTTTATTGGCTTTTATTCACCTCTTTCATTGCCGTTTTCATGCACGTCTTCAGCTACAATGGTATTTTATTGAGCTGTTTTTGAAGGTTATTTATTGGTAATACTGAATCCTTAGTGAGATGCTAAGACTGTAGTCAACGTATGTTGCCAAAACAGTGATTCTTGTAATGGAAGAATCAGCTATATAAGATAGGTACAATATTGAATCTAACACATTGTCTTGTAAAACTCTTGGATATATTGAATGTACTTCAATGTTTTCATCGTTTTGTATTATAATGGACCGTGTATATGTAAGATTAGTCATTGAAAATATGTAAGAGGGAGAAGACTGTAAACATTTTTACAGTAAAAGTCCTCTCCTTTTAAGTCAAAGAAATTGTGTGTACATGTAAGAAAAAATTCAGTTACTGAAAATATGTTTGAAGGAGAAGGCTTAATTTTTTATACAGTACTGAGTTTACAAAAAAGTCTACAGTATACGGTATAACTTACCCTATGTAGCAATGAGTACTTATCATATTTCAACGTTCTGTCCTTTTGATTCAAATGAACATTTCTGTTGGAAACTTGTTTTGATAAACATATTCCATCTGCAAACATCTGTGAGTAGTTGTTTTGGCATGCCCATATAACAAAGGGGTTCGAAGATGAGCTTCCAACTTTTTTTTATTGCGTATTCAAATTCAGTCAGAATTTGAGGAAAAATAGGGGCCATCAAAGTTAATTCACATTTCTTAGATATTTAACATTTTGTAAACTTTTTGGCAGCATAATTCCGCACCCTCTAAAATTAATATTTATGTTAAACTCAAATATTCAGGTACTTAACAAGACTAAAATATTTAATTTATTCCTTTATTACATATTATATTAAGTTCAACCCAAAAAAATAGATATACCTATCATTAATTAATTTAGAAAAGATATTTGACCTAATAAAACAAGTGAGGCATTTTTAAAGTAATAAAAATGTAATAATAATTGAAGAAACATACAGAACAAATGTGAATGCTATTAGTACAGATAATATAAAAGCAAAAACCATTAAAATCCAAGCAGGACTAAGACATGGAAGGAAGTTTAAACCAAACTTTGTTTATAATATTAATGTATAAAAATATGAGAATAATAGAAATGTCGGTATGAGCTTTTGCGGATAAGGTAATAATAACTGATCAACACAATTTATTTTACGGTAGTAATTTATCTATCTTACGACAACAATTACTTATGGCCATCTTATTTCAATTTTAATAAATTAATTATTAAGCCTTATTAACGATACCACTTCCCTTCTTATTTCTTTTAACATTTCATATATTTGATCTCATGTTTAAACATTTCAAAAAAATTTTTTACTTGAAAAGAAATGCATTTGTACTGAAATATCGAATATATAATAGTACTATATAATAAATTATATAATATAATTGAATAATATTGAATCATTAAAGGAACTTATCATTATTTTTGTTTCCCTCATATTTTCTTCACAAACCTTAATAGTATTATCACTTTTATACTGATCAAACCAATATCATAAATTTTCGCAATGTGCTATAAAAAAAGTAAGTATTATTGCTGATATTCAAACCTTTGCCCTAAGTCATATATTTTTATTGTATTTGTCCGCTAATAGACTCAAAATAACAGAACGGAACTTTTTTTTTGGGAATAAACATATAATTTTCACTATCGTTCTTATTGTATCTAATGATTGCAAAAGCTGAATGATCTATTTACCGGCGATAAAAATGGAGTATACCTTTTAATATTTATATTTTTATTAAAGAGATATTGTGATATTTTTTAATTACTAATTTTTTGTTACAAATTAATTTTTTCTATTGTTTGGTTCGAAGTATAACATATTACTATGAATCGGCGAGTTTTACAATAATAGTGAACATTAACCAGCATTACATCAACATCACTGGTACTGAGGCAAATTAATGTAAGATGTGATGCTATCTAGTTCTCATAAAACAACGAAAGTACTTCATAGATGACTTCGAATATACAATATGCGGATTGAAAATTTAAAATTCGTTTTAATCTCGGATCGGGGTTTTCCTTCTCATTTTATCCCAGTTAAAAAGAGACAGAATGCTATCTAATGCGCCGGAATATGTATCCGAATCAGTCTGTAAAATTCAAATTGTGTTGGTACTGTTGTCAAATGTAACAAAATTCTTCAAAACATTAGTGATAATAATTAGAGGTTATAAACCGACAAACATAAACCAAAATTCTAAATTAATGCGGCAGCATTACAACATACTGGTGACATATTTTGATGACGCGCATTGACGCTCCCTCTATGTGAGCACTCAAAATATTATCTTATTGCCTTATGTAGTTATATTTTCCGCTATTTTTTAAAATATCAGAGCATTATTTTCTAGCAATTGGATTTCAGGTTAATTAATAAATATTCTAGACATACAGACAGACGAAATTGTAAACCACTCTGCTAATGACTAATATTTTGTTACGACCGAATTATCGCATCGCACTGATTAGTAGTATGAAAGCATTGTATCACACAATGAGCATTCACATAGGAACATAATTGGCCAAGCTAAAAAAATTTGAAATTGAAATGAATCCGAACGGAATGCGAGATAGGTTTGGTCACACGACTAGCACGTGAAGGAACCCCGTTCCACAATTTAGTTTAATTGGTGTTAGTCCAGTCGGATGACGATCGAAATTAGGTGGATAATAATTTTTCTAGTGTGCTTTGATCATATGTTCTGTAGTTATACCGGATACAATTTCTAGGTTAAGGGAAATTTTTATCTCAAATTTTCACATTATTTTGAAACATAAACGGCAAAAATTGGAAGAAGAAAATATGGTCACTGATATTGTTAAAGTAAGCATTTTGTTTAATCACTTCTTTTCCACTAGGTGGCATTAGATTGGCAAAAAAATCCATAATTTGAAGATTATAACTAAATTGTTTATGTTTTCATTCAATTTCATTTGTTAACAATTTAACCGAGCTACACCGATTTATGTTGAAAAATAAAGATTCGTATTTCTAAGAAAGGTCATTACGTTAAATACGCCTATCCGCATATCAATGTTTTTTCTTAATATTTATTTTCAGTTGTTAATCGAATTAAAAGTTAATTGTAAAACTTCTATCGCATAAACGAACAATATTATATATTATATATACATAGTAGGTTTAATTTACAATATTACATACAATCTCTGTAATTTAATTATATTAACATATTAATATTTAAATAGTTATGTTCTACGATTTTAGGACCACAATAGTATCAACGATTATTCTCTACTTGTATTTATATAGCTCCATCTGTTAATGTATTTTTTAAGTTGACGAATTTTGACATTGGCAACATTACCATTTCTAAATTAAGACATGGAAAAATATGTTATAAGGAGTAAAATGTTTTACTCGTGAAAAACTTCTCTTACTCTGGATTTATTGAACAATATCTATGAAACATATCCAAAATAAGCGCTTCCTAAAACGATTTTTTCGATTACAGCTCATTTTTATTTTGAAAATTAGACAAACTCGCAGTTATTGGTTGAATTGAAATTAAAATGCTACAAGATAGTGTCGTATTCTGAAAAGTAACTGAGGTGAATTTTGGAATTGTGACACGAAAATGATAGCGTAATTGTACCTTTGTTATTATTCCAGGATCATGTTACAATTACAAAGCCTGTATTTAGATTTGGACTAACATTAGTTCCAACAGGATGGCGCAACGTGCAGTACCAGTCACAAACCTATTTATCTTTTATGCATTAAGTTTGGTAACCGAGCAACGTTCATTGGTTAACGTACAGATGCGAGCTGACACTGTTGAACTATTTTCGTTATTTATGTTATATTAAAGACGACTCCAATAATTATAACTTTTTACACTTTTTGTTAAGGGCTTCATCTTATATTTTCATCCTCATCTCATTTAAAGTTATTTATTACTAGTTACGTATTTTTATTACTGGTACTTATTAACCTTCTCTCTGATAAATCCAATAATATAAGGGGTTAGTATTATTTCTAATATATTTAATTTTACAATAGTTGTAGGTATACTATATGCAGAGGATAGAAAAAATAATTTGAAGACTATGCAATGTAGTACATTTTGTTCCGTGTAAATAAAGTGACGGGTATGTAACATATTGCTCAGGTTACGTGTCAAGCCTTGTAGGATATATTTCAGTCTATTATACGCTTTGCTCTGCGAGAGTTAAAACAAATAAGATTAACCAATGAGAAAAAGAGTTAATTCCTATTAGCGGAAACGTCTGGAACGAAAACTGCTGAATTGTTTAACTTTTCACGAGCGACAATATCCACGGTGATGATAACATACACAAAATATAGTAAAACATCATCGGCGAAAAGATACGAGACCAGGATACATTACTCAACAAATATCTCCGGATTTGGCGCATGCGCTTACTGAATTCCATTTATTTTTGAAACAGAGAATAATTAAAGTTTGGCGCATGCGTATATACAGCTTCATTTACTTACTTCCTTTTTTTATATAAATTTTTTTTATAAGTAAATATACACAAATTTGATAAATAATGGATTTAATGTTGAAACTATATAAGGAAGAAAATCAACATTTTTTTAAAATAATTATTTTTATTTAAAAAATTATTGAATAAAATGAAATAATAAAAAAAAATTTATATGCCTTTCTATTTTTATAAAAACACTATATTTAAATTAATTTACATATTTGATAATTGTTCAAGAAGAAGAACTCCAAGAACCATATAAATAAACATTACCATAAAAAAGACCAAAATCTTTATATCAAACCCACCCAATATAGTTAAAACCAAACGCAAAAAAACACCACTATATATGAAGCAGTGAAATTCTCTTAAAAATCTCCAATAATCCCTACTGCAATTTTTGCTACTATTCTTGATCCACAAACCCCATTAATGAATTGACCGTCTCGAGCTTTAAATTCTCAGTGAATGCATCATTATTTTTTTCAAACAATAATTTATTCACCTATACTCTTATATAATAATGCATTGTAGTAGGGTATCGTTGCTAATTTTATATTTTGTTTATCTGATCCAGGTCTACTTTGTTAGCAAATTTAATTATTTCATAGTATCACTGTGCACCGTTCTTATATCTTAGCAAAATGCTGTCTAATTTCTTCTTCTCTGATACTCTGAATTTCACATTCTTCGACTTTCACTCTCAACAAATTCTAGCTACATCTTACCTATAAAATAAAATATAAATCATTACTAAAATATATTATGTTTAAAATAAAGGTCCAATAATAATTATTACCTCTTACTACAATTTTTGCTACTATTCTTGATGGACAAACCTCATTAATGACTTCCAGCACAAGTATCATTTTCTTCTGTGTTCTTGTTATCATTAAATTTTGGCATATGTTGATACCTATTCGATGTCGTTGAAAATGATGTATTATAAATTTGGCAACTAACATTCCCACTATAAATAAAATTGATGCTGTTTGGATTTTGTAAGTTTTAAAAATGTAACCTTATATTCTGCACTTACGTTTGTTCGTCCATATTTTCAAAACCAATATATTTTATTTTAAACCACCAAGAATAACTTTAATAAATAAAGAATAAAATTAATTATTACTATAGAATTACTAATGTAATACAAAATCTAAATATTCTAGATTTTTTGTTGTTTTGACTTGATCGACTGTACCGATCGACTCGAAAAGAATGTACCGCCATTGTAAAAGGAAGGCAATATAATTTATTCTTTTCTATGGTTTTCTATGCAAGATAGTGCGCATGTCTGGAGATATTTTTTAAGTAATGTTTCCTCACTAGACCGGGTTAACGTTAAGTCACAGATACCGACGAACCAGACAACATAAAACTACTGCGGCGAAAGTGACAGCAGAACTCAACACTAACTTCAGTAATACTATTTCCACAAAAACAGACGGGAGTTCAACAAAGCTAAAATTAATGGAAGGGCTGCGATTGCAAAACCCTTTATAATGGAAACCAACGCAAAGCTGCAAAAGAAGTGGTGCATCCGATGAATCATGTTTTATATTGTTTCCTACAAACGGCTGAGTGTATATATAGAGAACTCCAAAAGAAGCCTACTTCCCACAGTCAAGCGTAAGGGAGGTTCCGTAATGGTTTGAGCGGCAATATCGCGGCATTCAACTGGTCCTTTCATTCACATCACTAGCTAGATTACTGCGAATGAGTATCTCAACATCCTGAATAATCGAGTGCTATGACTGCTGCCAAACACTATTCCAAGATGATTATGAATACGCCCATACACACAGTCTGAAAGGCTCAGGCTTGGTTTGAAAATCATCAAAATATCATCAAACCCCTTCCCTGGTCAGCACGGTGGCCAGACCTCAACATAATTGAACCGGATAGAATAGATTTCTATCTACAACATCATTGAATCAATTGAGTGGGGCAACATTCCGTTGGAAGCTATTCAGACACTGCTTCAGCAAATGGTGGCACAACACCTTATCAACAAATAAATATTGTTTATATGTCAGGTATTTATATTATTTTGTCCATCTAGTGTATTGGTCTTTCCATTGTCTGTTTTCGTGAATTACGAGTTTGCCTTGCCTATTTAATTTCTTATTTCCAGACTTTTTCTGATCAGATTCGTCGATCACGTTACTCAATTGTTAGTTGTAACTTTTCGTGTGAAATCATCTCTTTTCGAATGTTTGTATTTCATATCATTTTTCATTCGTGGATTCAGTGCTGTATGTGCTATTTATCAGTTACTATCGTAAACTCTGCTAGTAATCTAAGTAAACTCACGTTGAGTGTCGTTTGTTATTCTAAAACCTTATATTAAAGCTTTTCAAAATCACCAAAGACGGCGTAAATATTCCTACATTCCTACAAGTCATACATATATTTAAAATATACCCCTTGTGATTGAATTGAATATTATTAATATTATTAACGCTTCTTTAACGATGCGTTTATGTCTGACTATAAGATGTAATGTATGTGTTTACATTATAAGTGTTTCATTAATATTAAAATGAGATTTTCAAAACTTAACCATTTAAGTATATACCCTTATAAAAGAGAATTTTTCTGAAAATAATTTAAGTTTTGAAAAATCTCTTAAAGAAAATTTACACCATTCTTAACTACGTAGATTTAAAAATTATCACTTTGAATCTTCGGGAATACCAGGGAGATTAAATTAATGATATTTGTAACTTAATAATTCAACTCAAGTTAAATGGGATTTAAACGGTTTTATGCGATAAGGTTGTAAACGATTCTTTAAGCGTCAGTATAGCGTTGGTGAAGATGATTGGATATGTGGGGTATGTAAATTTAGCGGGAGACCTTCGCTCCGTTTTTACGACCTTGTCCTGGTTAACATGGAGGAATTTCGTATCCGACGAATACGATGTAGTTATAGTGAAAAACTGCACGCTTCGTGACACGATTTTCTTTATTACCACGTCAAATAAGGTGAGTGGTATCTTACCGCTTATCACATATTATCAAAGCGACAACATAAATATCAGTTACTTGTCTTCGTGTAATGTTAAACCTAGTTTTCGTTATAAAACGTTTGATGCTAATAAGGCTTCAGTTTAATTCAAACATCAGTAACAATTACGCGTTCATTGTTTAATTGATGGACCGAATGACGTCATCCGTCGTTGGCCACAGCACCATTTAATTGACGCGAATTGATAGCATTTTTGCCATCGTAAAAATTAACCATATGAGCATTCTTTTAATATAATTAAATGACACCATAGCCGTTCATAACATACTATAATTAAAACATACACTCCCTTTTAGCAAAAGCATTTAAGTATCTATCCATTGCATTCAAACGAACAATTTCAGTAATACAAACGAGGTTAATATTAGGTATTGGAATGAATTTGTAAAGTTTTACAATTGATGTAGGCAATGCATCATTCCGTGGTTCCGTTCAGTAATAAATTGAGTACTTTTTACTTTGTTAAAGTGTAAATAACAGTAATTAACAATATTATAGTAACAACATTAACACAAGTTTAAAAATTCGGCTCAGCTATTGGACCCAAGCAGATGAAAACGATTTATTTGATGCGCCGAACTCAGATCTTTAATCCGTTTGTCAAGATTCATTCTAGTTTTCGAGTTCTTGCATTGGCGCAGCTTTTGGTTGTTCACGATATTTAAGTATACTTGTGTAATTAATATCAAATTTGGGGGATTTTCTTCTGAATAAAAGGTTTCACAGGGAGATTTACACATTTTAAATATTAATAATAATAAACTATTTTAATTATTGAGAGTTATCCACACGTAGGCAACATAAGTCATCCGAAGAAGGTATTTGGATTCCCCATTACGAATTGAAATTAGGGACTTTCGGAGACGCTTTTTGCTTCGTGATGTAAAGCCTCTACGTCAAAAAAGAAAAGGTCTTTTATATCGGCTTGTCACCGGCAATAGAAAAATGGATCTATTAAAACAATATCACACGCTGAAAGTTAATCCATCTCGGTGATGATTAACAAATTCAGTTACAAATCCAACGTGGCGACTTTAGCCGACATTCTCCTAAATATACGACAAAAAAATTTTACAGCACGACAGTACACATCAACGTCACAATACTGGTCAATCAATATTTGATTATGGATTGATAATGGAAATAGCCAGTGAAGGTGTTCACTTCTTATGAAGATTGGTAAAACAGGTTGATTCATGAATTGCATCTAATAGCGAGGATGGGAAACAAGAAGGGACAAAATAGTAGGCAATGTATAAAATTTTTAATAATAATTGTTTGAAATTTTTTTATTTTAAATTATATTATATTTTATCAGAAACGCTATGAATAAATTCCAACATATAACAAAGTAACAATTTTTACTGCAACAAAATAACTTGATAAAAACGTACATTTCAATATATTTTAACGCATTTGCATTTTAACCGTTTAACATGGACAACAACACGCATAAACACAATAAAGCCCGCTAAATTCTGTCAGATTTAGAACAAAAGCAAATTAATTCAATGTATCATAGAGCTTCCAACTGTACTAGTTATCTTATCTCGGAATATATTTTTAAAATACTAGCAAACAAACTTTCTGATCACTTTTGAACTTGGAATGTATAAATTGTGTATTAATTAAAACGTTTGAACTAAGGCTTACCAGGGATTGTTAATAAATTATTAAGGAGATAATTTTAATTATAGGCGGCTATTTTACTTCTGCTTATTCCGGTGGAGTAATAGGCTAGATAACTGTAATACAAAATCACCAAAATATTGGTTTATAATAATAATATAATATACAAACATTATTAAAAATGCATTTATGTTAAAATTAAAAGTGGGATTACTAAAATTTTACCAGAAATAAAAACATTAAATTTCAAAATTGGCCAAGTTACAGGCAATAATAGGGACTCATATACACAATAGACAAAACAAATGAGGCCTAATCCCAAATGTTATCAAGAGTGTTATTTACCTCGATATCACGTTACTTACACTTTAGACACAATTAAAGGTACTTAAAATATTAAATACTTACATTAAAATGATCTTATTTCTATGAATAAATTATCGATGTTCAAACTATACTGGCTGGTTCCCTGCTTACAATATTTAATCACATTTTTCTGCCTTGGAACGAAAATACAAAACTTGTTGAACTTGTTGGCCCTCGCGCTGTCCTTACACATTAGAATGTCTAATTATAACACAAAATTATTAAAATAATATATAAATAAGACACAAATGCCCATACAAACCGTCCAGTGCGATCAAAATGCCCGATTTGGAGCCTTTTAGAGCGCATATCAAATTTCACTATTTCAAACGTCAATTTTTTTATCCATTTTTTTTGCAGCAATAACTTTTATTCTGGGTAAAGTAAATTTGTCAATTCGTAAAAAATAGTCATCTAGCCTATTGACGAAGATGATGAGTGACACGGTTATTATATTTTCAGACTGACAGCGAAGTAGCGTGCGAGGAGGCAGCCCGTCTCACTGCCGAACAGCAAGAGGAGGATGAGGACGGCTTGTCATACTGCGATTATCATGACCTGCCGCCGCCACCCGATGGTGGCTACGGCTGGGTCATTGTGTTCGCCTCCTTCATGTGCAACATGATCGTAGATGGTATAGCGTACACATTTGGAGTCTTCCTTTCACCCATGGTCGACTACTATGGTGAAACTAAGGTGAGATGTTCTCATTGTGTCCAAAAAAAAACACTTATTCATTCCTATTTCATTTTAGGGAAAAACAGCCTGGGTTGGTTCATTGTTATCCGGCATGTACTTAAGTGCTGGTCCTCTAGTCAGTGCCCTTACCAACAAATTCGGTTGTCGTACTGTTTGTGTAGCGGGGAGTATCATCTCAACCATGGCCTTTGTACTCAGCATCTTTAGCCCCACGGTCAACTGGCTGATGCTAACTTATGGCTTCATAGGCGGACTGGGTTTCGGTCTTATCTACTTGCCAGCTGTGGTCTGTGTAGGTTACTATTTTGAAACCAAACGTTCCTTAGCCACAGGCATTGCTGTGTGTGGTTCAGGAGTGGGCACCTTTGCTTTTGCTCCCCTCGCAGACATGTTGTTGGAAGAATACGGTTGGCGTGGTGCTAATCTCATTTTGGCGGGTCTTATTTTAAATTGCGTGGTATTTGGTGCTCTCATGCGCCCTCTCACCTACCCAAAAGAATCAGGCGAGAAACCGCTACTGCAACGCATGGCCGAGGAAAGACGCATTCAGATGGAGAGGGGAAGTATTGGCGGTTCATATTTTCTAGTACAATTGCCTGATGGAACAATGGAAAAAAGAATGAAACAGCCACTTAATATTGATCCGGGTAATTATCTACTATACGTTGGTATAGGCACTATCTATAAATACATTATTTGCAGGTGTTCATTCTAGTTTGAATCTAGACCAGCTGGCACCAGGAACACCTATCACACCTATACCAACGGTTCCTACACTGCCCACCATTGCTGAAGTTAAAATAACCGAACAAAGTGGTAGTTCTGGTAGTCCAAGTCCTGGAGAAAGTACAGTTGAAATCAAACACCCGCGTTTAAATGAACTAAAAAACAATGTCGAAGGGAAAGATCCAAAAATGCCACGAAACGCCAGTCAGCCAGCTTTCTCTTCCCATACACAGGGTAGGCCAAAAACTTAAAGAAAAATCCTTAGCAATATAATTAATACAGGTTATTATTATTGTTCACAGGTTTGCCCAAAAATGGATCCGTTCCAACCTTTGATAGGATAAGAAAAACGTCCGTAAGTGAGCGCTTCAAACCTACCTTGGATCCAATCAAATCATCCTCCAGAGGGAAAATTGCTTCGAACAGTGATATGAGGAGATTGAGGAATACATCTACTGGATCATTCATTAGTCGAAATAATAATAGTGAGGTACTATAATCAAAATTATTAAATATTCCTTTAATACTAAAAAAAGACAAAAATAAAACAAATAGCATATAAATGCAAATGAAAATGTCTTCCAAAACTATACATTTTGTCAAAAAGATAACTTGACTACTAAAAATAATTTTATGTATGCATTCAACTATTCCCATATATTTCAATTATTTTGAATCCCTAATTATTATATAATTCATGTGTTAAATTCCTTTTTGTAGGTAGATGTCGAAAGCTTAGCCTATACGTCCAAATTATCATTAGCTCGTGAAAAGAGCAACATGGTACGACCGATGTCAAGAAAAGATATTTTCTACTCTGGATCTATCACTAACCTTCAAGAGTTTCATCAATCTCAAAAATCTCTGACTAATTACCGACAAAGCATTATGAGTATACCCAAAATTAAACAACTGGAGGAAGAAGGATCTCGTAAGAATCTTCATTTATAAATACTTTTATATTATTCATTAAGAACAATTAATTGAATTACAACACGAAATTTATAATTATTTCTTTGTAGCCGAAGATATTTGCCCATGCCTTGTCCTGCCCGACAGTTTCAAATCGGCACTGTCCCAGATGTTGGATGTCAGTCTTTTGAAGAACCCCGTGTTTATGCTCATAGCCGTTTCAAACTTATTTGGAATGGCTGGATTGTATGTGCCATTTGTTTACCTTGTGGATTGTGCTAAAAACGACGTAAGTAAATAGATATTTTGTTACTTATAATAATTGATCTTGAATAAGTTCTTACTACTTTCCATCCATTACCCGATTGAAATGCATATCAGGATTCGCGCCAAAAAAAGACTTCGATTAATTTTATTGCACTACTTTATTAAAAATGTGTGCCTGAAGTTCACAGAATGTTATCATTGAGACTTATTGACTTGATCTAACGTGGAATTTAAATGGTGCCAACAAAATTAAAAAAAAATTAGTGACGAGCTATAAATACTTGAAATTATTGTCTGTAACTTCTAAATTTTCATTTACAATCTGAAGTATTAATGTTAACAAAATAACTTACTCAAGATTATAATATAAACAGTATCTCTAACTATATTAATTTGATTACTTTTCAGATGATTCCCGCTGCAAAAGCATCCTTTTTACTCTCAATTATTGGCATTACAAACACTTTTGGTCGTGTAGCCTGCGGCTATTTTGCTGATTTTCCCCAAGTTAACGCCCTACTCGTTAATAATATTTGCTTGGTAATTTCAACAATCGCTGTGGCCGCAACGCCATTTTGTCATACGTACCACGCTTACGTTATTATGTCAATTGCTTTTGGAATTGCTGTATGTAAGTATTAATTATTTAATAGTTTAATTTGTTTATTGTTAACTACGATGATCTTTTTACAGCTGGCTATATTTCCTTGACTTCCATCATACTCGTCGATCTTTTAGGACTAGATAAGCTTACCAATGCTTTTGGTCTCTTAATTCTATTCCGTGGCGCTGCCGCCATTGTTGGATCTCCGATGGCTGGAGCCCTTTATGACGCAACTCAATCCTATGCCGTTCCATTTTATGTCGCTGGCGGGCTATTTGCTCTTTCAGCTGTCACCAGTTTTATGGCAGGATGTATGAAAAGATTCACTGGCGATGATGAACAGCCCCAAGGAGAGGGTGATGCATTAACTCCGATTGGTTAGTTAGGCTTTTTGTTTAAGATGTTTCATGGCAATAGATTTAAGAATAAATAATTTTTATAATTACTATCGAAAAATATAGAATTTAAAAACATTAGAGTATTTTTGTGCATTATTATGTAAGATAAAGACTACCATAATAGTATATAAATACCGGCTTTGACTATTTTAACAAAAAATATTGTGAAAGTATAAGAATGGCATCTCATCTATTTGAATACTATGTAATTATTTTAAAGCATATGATTAAAATTCAATAACACATATTATATCAGTCTTTCACAACTTTGACTTTAGTTCAGTAGGGTACTTGGCTTTCTTTCAGATACTTAATGCTAACTGACTGAAGACTTATTGTCTGATATACATTTAAAATTTATTTATTGCCTAATACCTTTAAATTATGATGATGAAAGGGGCATTGAATCATATTGTTACATTTGCAGATGAGGATGATGAAGAAGATGAACCTATTACCATGGGTCAGGGCAACAAGCCACTGCCCAAGATAATTGAGACCGCTTCAAGTCCAATGGAAAAGGAGATTAAACAGATCGAGTCAGTTTTGTAAAGTAGATGTGATGATTGGGTATGTTGTGGACAAAGTGGTTTAGGTCGTATTTTGTCTTATGCAAAACCAATCTTTGTAACATTGTGATAAAAATATAGCGCCTGTTTATTGAACGTCGTCAGATTCAGTTGAGTTTTCGCCCATGTTTCCAATATGGAAAATCTTTAAAATCAAACATACCTCATCATCAATAAACAGGTGCACTAAATCTAGTTGTATTTGCATAACACATAATAAGTAACAATTAAATCAACATAACATTTGTGGTAGATATTGTTAATGTAAACGTGTAGCTGGGGAATACTGATTGATTGGTTTAAACAATTTTTTACGCTACCTTAACTAATAAGCTTGCTAATATTTAATTATATGGATACGCGATAAAACCGACGAATTCCGATATTTCCAACTTTTCTTTTTTAAACTGCTCTAATTATATTGTTCTATTAAAAATACAATTTTAAATCTATTAGGATGGGGTAAGGTCTTACTATTTTTTCTATATCTTTGTAATAACAGTAATATCCATAGTGTCGTGTAATTTTTAATTTATTAAATTGGGACTAAATACATACCAAATGGATGATAATTTCAATAGTAACAAACATATCCGGGCATACTGGATGACATGCTAAAAACGGTGAAGACTCATATGGTTACTTCATTAATATCTAGTAGTCATGTATGTTATTTAGATCAGTATTTTTTAATATATTGATGAGTATCTTAGCATGAAAGGGCTATAGAGCTGTTTATATAGATACCCTCGAATAAATTGATAAGCAAGGAGTTATTTAATTAAAGTCATAAACTAATACACGTAAGCCCTTTTTCTTGGATACTTCATATACTTGGTATTCAATATAAGATATAAATTAAATGGTGTAATTTTGTTGTTGCGTGTCACGTTGTGTTAATTTGTTTACGTTGATTTGTAGGTGTCCTGTTCAACCAACAAAAATATAGAAGCTGTTAGTTGATCAAGGTATTAAAAAAGCGTAAGAACTAGGCCTATCCCCATCTTTAAACTGTTTTTAATTATATTATTACTTAGGATAATTCGCAAGGCTTACTTAAAACAATTTAACCGTTTTTTACTTAATTATTAAGACTGTAAGATACACCATAAAAGTACGTTTCACCAGTATTAAAAGATTTCGCTTTTTAGGGCATTTGTCGTTCTTTCCTTTTTGTTTTTGAAGAGAATTGTAATTCGTTTGAAATTGTAAATCAAACAAATTAATGAGACTGATTTTTGTACATTGTAACGAAGAATTGTATGTTTCTACAAATCCTATTACACTTAAGTTAGCGAGAAGAACGAACTAAACAATTTCAAATGAAATACAATTCAAAATATGTTTTATATAAATTTAATATTTTAACGCGTAAAAATATAATTTCAAACTATGTTGAAAGGTTATACAAGAACGTGCAAAACAATAACTCTTCAATGTACAGTTTCTTCATAAGTGCCCACATAAAAAACGCTACCCAGACTTATTTTGAATATTTTATATTTCTTTATTGGCCTCTGAAAACGTTTTATTATTCCAGTTCGGCTATTCCTGTTATTACAATAAATTCATAAAAAAATAATTATATGTAAATCAAAGAGATCTGTATAGATGAATAAATTAACTTGTATAATGACACTTTTACTAATATAAGTAACAAAGAAAAAGCATAAGGTGTACATACAATAATAAATTATTAGTTTATTTTTAATTGTTTAGCTTTAAACCAAACTGTAAGATTTTGTATGAATTGTCTTCTGAAAATAGTAAAATATTGGTAAAATATAAACTTTTAGAGAGCGTTTAGTAGTAGCATTGTGCACAAGATGAGCTGTGTAAATACGAAGTTACACAAGAGAATCGTCCCAGGCGTTTTATTTAAACATTTTGCTGTGTTTAATCGCTATTTCAAATGTAAATTAGAATAGGTTTTAGTACTTAGGTCTCGTTTAATACATGCTCAGGACAGTTACAAGTCGTAAATGAATAAATTATAAATAATGGTGTAGCCTTATGATAGACAGTACTAGGTACCTGTGCACTTAAAAATGAAATTTAATTCTTAAAATACCCAATAAAGTTGTTATGATCTCTGTGTATGTGTTTTGTTTATATAAAATTAAAATATTATTTTTCAGTTAAGAAATCATTGCCATTGTTAAATCGCAATCTTACATATAATGTTTATTGTTTTGAAGACATTCCTATGTAAGCTAATATAAATTATACGTGGATGAAAATAGCAGGATGAAAGTACAGCAGTTACACGTTACGAATTTCACTGTAATACTGGGGTGCTATTATTAATCTTACCACAAGGAATTACGCAAAAAGCGCATACACCTATGATGGATGCACACATACTCAATATAAATCTAATTGTGATTTGTACTCTAAAAAAATCTATATAAATAAAAATGTATAATATTTGTAGCCCTTGATCTTACACATATCTAATAGCTATATCTCGATTCTTTCTATGCATTAAAATATATTCTAATACTGCAAAGGTCCTTTTTCCAGTTAGAGTTTTATCTCGATTTATTACTTAACGTAAGCTTCGAAACAACCTGAAAGACATATACGTTATCCGGGTAACCAACTGAGCTAGTTTTTTGAATCAAATTTTACAGTCTTGCCTATGAACAATTGTAAATTTATATCTATACCATTTATATTGGAAACTGCAACTAACGTAACATTCTGCTGCTGTCCAGTTGACTTAACCATTGCGGCTACCGAGCTAGAATTAGTAAGTAGATAGACTGAATCGATGCGAAAGATAAAATAAAATAACCTCGAGGATATTTAATACTAGGACATTAACTACCGTAATAAAAAAAAATTAATTGAAACTTTTATCGGTCAACGAACCGTTGAAATGAACTCAAAATAATATAAACAATTATTATGCGGGGAACATTTTTATATTTAAGTCTTAATTTTACCAAGTAGGGTTTATGTTTATCATGGGCTCCAAATCACAGTTTCTGGCATTAAGCATACCGACTGGTGAGTCAACTTAGAGATCATTCCAGAAGATATTCGGTCTTATCCTGTTTGGTTACTGGCGTAATTGGGACGCTTTTCCATGTCGGATACACTCTTACCTTATCGACAATCACTAACATATATTTACAACCATGTCCCATAAGGATTTGAACACGCGACTATTGTAACTGTAGTAGTGCGCTTACCAAAACTACTGTAGAGAGTTTTTCAATAATTGCGAGTCGCCTGAGGCAGCCATAGTTATTTTGAAGTTATCAACATATTGCTTTTTATTCAGTCAGATAGCAAATACTCGTGATAAGTTACAGGATTAAGTTTGTTATCTATATTTGTCAAGGAACTTGAGTATTTCGTTGCCGATCAAAAAAGCCGGACATTCGCATGGACACCGAGCCTGTCAAAGGCAAAAGTTTTTAGCTCTTGGCCTAAATTGATTTATATGAAAGTGGACAATATGCGGTTCCAGCAGGTCGACGTTACGTAGCTACGTCGTATGGTACAACAGTAGCGTAATATAAAATTGTAGCATAATATATATATATATATATATATATATATATATATATATATATATATATATATATATATATATATATATTATTTATTATTATTTAATAAATATATTGTTACTGGTCGTTTCCGTCTAACTAGGAGGACCCATCCGCCCTATCTCAGTCTCTGGTGAAATAATGTTTATACATGTCACTGCTAAATTTTTTAATATATGCACCTCACTACACAAGATCTGATGGTTTGATTCTTTTGAGTCTGTGTCCTGTTCTAGTGGTATCCAAAAGTTGCAACATTTCAATATTACTATGAATGGAGTCTTTCGTCATGTCCCCTTGCAATTCTCTTGATTTCTTGACTGACTGTGGGTATCTGAAGGTCTCGATGTAGGTAATAAGTCCTATAGTATTTGGGTGCATCCACAATACCTCTCAGGACCTTCTGAAAAATTTGTATTTTATTAATGTTACTATTTGCAGAACATCCCCATAATTTAACTCCGTATGTCCACATATGTTTCAATATTTGCTCATATCATAGTAATTTATTATGTACTGATAATTGTGATTTTCTTCCAATTAGCCAATACATTTTCCTATATTTCAATTCCAGTTCTTTTCTTTTCTTCTTTATATGTTCTTTCCAGCGAAGTTTTTTATGGAGATTCATTCCGAGATTTTTAGCGTTGTTGCTATGTGAATTGATAGTGTCATTTAATGTTATTGGTGCTTGTACGGTCTGTTTATAGGTAAACTGCACATGTACAGATTTACATTCATTAATTCTTATTTTCCAAGCTTGTGTCCAATTATTTATATTGTCATTTGCCTGTTGCCTCTATTGCTCCGACAGCTATAATCGCAGTATCAGCAAATGTAGCCATCGTGATATTTTCCATTTGTGGTATATCACAAGTGTAAAGTAGATAAAGCATTGGTCCCAGTACACTTCCTTGTGGTACACCTGCTTTAGCTTCTTTTATTGTAGAGTAAGCTTCTTCTTGCTTGACTCTAAACATTCTGGTTGTAATGTATGATTTTAATAGTTCGGTATGTTGTTTTGGTAGCATTTTCTGTAGTTTATGAACAACTCCTTCATGCCAAACCTTATAGAAGGCTTGTGCTACATCTAAGAATATAGCTGAGCATACTTTTTGACTTTCGTAGGCTTTTTCAATAACATGTGTTATTCTGTAAACCTGATCAATTGTTGAGTGTTTGTTAATAAACCCAAACTGGTGTGTTGGTATTAGGTTTTTTCTCTCTATGATCGGTTTTATTATTTTCGACAGGAGTTTTTCAAAAACCTTAGATATTACTGGCAGCAGTGATATAGGTCTATAGGATTTCATTTCGTTTGGTTACTTCCCAGGTTTTGGGATCATTATAATTTCCGCCATCTTCCAAATGTCTGGGACATGTTTTAATCTAAATGTTGTGTGATCAAGTTGGTGAGTTTTATAATTCCTTTTCTTGGTAGTTTTTGCAGTAATTCTCCTGTTATTAAATCGTAGCCTGGTGATTTTCTGGGGTAATGTCAGTTTTAATAACTTCGGTTAACTCTTTCGGCGTGACTAATTCAATCATCGAATTTTCAGCTTCTATGTCCGGTAAATTATGTTGAATTAGCTTCGTTTGGTTTGAAAGTTTTTTCTAGATATTCAGCAAATGCTTCTGGTTTTTGGCGATTGTCACATGCCCAATTTCCACATAGGTCTCTTATAGGTGGACTGTGTAGACATGACCGCTTTAGATATTTTGTGGCTTTCCAGAGTGAGTAATCAATTTCTTTATCATCTGTTAAATTTCTGAGATAGTCATTTATGGTTTTGTTTTTTATTTCCAGTATTTCTCTTTTCAGTCTTTGGGTTATATTGTTTAAAGTATTTTTATTTTCAGGTGTTCTGTTTTGTTGCCATTTTTTTCGTAATTTACGTTTTTCAGCTACCATTTCCTTCACTTCTTTTGGATAATTAATTCCTTTAGTTGTACTCTTAATTTCTGGAGTATTATTCCAAGCAGCTTGTTGAATATCTACTACGAATTTTTCTGCTTCAAGATTTAATTGTTTAGTTGTCTTGACGGGTACATTTAGTTGAATTCGTTTGTTCAATTCTTCAGCAAATCATTCCCAGTCTGTTCTCTTGTTTGTTAACGTTGGGTTTCTTTCTTTTCTTATTATATTTTCACTCGTCAGAATCACTCGCGTATGATCTGAATTTAGCTCAAAATTTTCTTCGACTTTTATATAGTTGGTTGTTTCTTACTATGAAGAAATCTAACAAATCTGGGGTTTTCTCTTGATCAGTCGGCCAGTAAGTTGGTTTTCCTGTTGACATGTAACTACATCTTAGTTCAGTAGCTGCTTTATGTAGTTCATTGCCTTTAGTTGTTGTCATTCTGGATCCCCATCTTTTATTTTTTGCATTAAAAAGTTGGAAATGTTCTTTTTTATTATTATTGCACTTCCTCCTCTTGCGATGTTAGCTGGATGTATGGTATGATAGAATGTATATCTTCTAAATTTTATAAAGAATTGTTTTTTTAAATGGGTTTCGGATATTAGGCAAAGATCTATTTTTTGCATATCTAGCGTGTTGTTGCTATATTCCATTAGCATTTCAAATTGCTATTCGGATATCTTTATTTGCCATTTCGGGTTTTTGGGACCAGAGGCCTAATGTTTTTCATTTCTAATTTTTCAATCCTTTCGGGAAAATATTCGATAATTTTTTCTTGTCTGTCCAGCTTTCCTATTAGTTTAAGTAGAAATTCGTCGATGGTTGCTTCGTCTTCCTTGGTGTCTCTTTGGTTACTTTGATACTTTGGGCATAAGTCATTTCACCATTAACGTTGTTATATTTTTTCGGTTGTTTCTTTTCACTCATTGTTTCTTGAGGTTTAACGTGAGCTACTTTATTTCTCCTCTCTTATAGTGTTTTAGCAACTAGACATCTTCTATAACTTGCCGGATGCGCTTTATTGCAGTTTGCACATTTAGGCTTAGCTTCTTTGGGTTTTTTACACTCTGTGGTGATATGTTTAGCTGAACATTTTACACATCTAGGTTCTCTTCTGTAGAATTTCTGTGCGTGTCCATGCAATTGGCGTCTTTTGCATTGCGGTATTAAGTTCGATTTTTATTTCTACCCCTAAAATTCTTTGAATACCAAAAATGGTTTTTGTGTCCGTATCATGTTCAAAGGCTAACATAAATAAAGGTAATGGCTTCTTGTGGACTAAAATTTCTCCTTTGTTATTTTTGGTCTTTTCTTTTTTTAAAATATTTGTCGCCTTTAAGCC
This sequence comes from Rhynchophorus ferrugineus, assembly GCF_030347505.1. Classification (NCBI taxonomy): domain Eukaryota; kingdom Metazoa; phylum Arthropoda; class Insecta; order Coleoptera; family Curculionidae; genus Rhynchophorus; species Rhynchophorus ferrugineus. Next base: position 50,328,722 of record NW_027472581.1, on the reverse strand, counting down.
TATTTTGGTTTAGTTCTGCGATAATTTTTTCACTTTGAGCTGTTGATGGAAGCCCTCTTGCCATAACTTTGACGTCTCTGGTTTGTTTGTCTTAATAAGAGTGCCATTGCAGTTTCAGCAACTCTAAACAATTTATTATTTTTGTGAATGTTGTATGACATTCGGCGTTCAGTTTTATTTGTCCATTGTTTAGTACCGTTGCTTTGAATATTATATAGATGGACCTCAGTGTTTCGTATAGCAAGTCAAAGTCGGTAACATTACTTACGATAATTGGGGGTGGCCTGGGCATTCTAATTTCTTTATTTTATTCATTATTTTATTTTATTTTTAACCGTTATCCAGACCACTTCCTTCTACAATTATTCTTCATCTGTTTCCTATGTAACAATTGGATTGCTGCTTTTGTTGGCTTGGTGGTTTATTGTTGTTTTGTCTTTGCCCTCAGAGCTTTGTTTATTTAGTTGTAGCTGGAGGGCATTTATTTGTTTTTGCATATTGGTTAATGCAATTTCAAGACTCCCGCGCCCACTTTTCGTTCATCCACAAATTGTAGGGTGCCTGTTCGTTCTGGGTTCTAGTTGTGTTCTCTATATTCAAAACTGCAATATGTGATACGCCTGATGTCGATGTTTCCATTTTATCTGTTTTTTGTGCAGTGTTCTCCATATTTTTTATATATTCTTGAAATAATACTGTTATTTTTATGTTTCAAATTATATGTTGAGTTTTCGACCCTTACCGTTTTATGGCATTTTGCCTTTATTTTGTACGGTACTGACCCTTTTTTCCCATCGCACTTTCACTTTTTCACCAGACGGTAAAATGTTGTTAGACATTTTTTAACACTGCATTTGTGACACAGATGTTGCACTTTTGTTTCGTTTCACCGACCGTCTCTCCGAACACGTCTTTACTCTGTAAAGGTCAAACGTCGACTATATAAAATATATATGATGAGTGCTTCAATCATTTATTTAAATTATTAAAATATATCACATCTAAACAATATAAATATAAAAAACTAATATAACTGATTTAATACATTGAAATTAGTAAAGTTTAATCTTCATCCATATCATCTGAGGATTCAATATGTGTTTCTGTTTTCATTTTCTTATCAAATACCAAAGTAGCCTTAAATTTAACCAAGTTAGCTAAAATCTTCTTGTTAGATATGTCCTAAAAGAAAAAAAAACAAATATAGTTAAATTGAATTGATTATTTGTAAGTATACCTCAGCAAAATTATCGCACATATTCAATAAATCTTCCTCTAGTTCCTCATCTCGTAATATTTTTAACATTGTTAGTATTTTAGAATACATTAAATTTAAATTACTATTAGGTTTTAAAGTCATAGTGGAACATAAAGACTTCGCTATCTTGGCATGAAGTTGTGGGCCCTAAATATAAAATATAGGATGGTATTTTTGTCATATCCCAAAATACTTACAACAGGCGATGTATCACAAAGTGCCAACATGAATTTTACTATATCATCAATGTTGACTTCAGATAGCGGGCTGCTCTTAGGCGCAGTTGCCAAAACACGAACTGTCAGCATAAATACGTCTTGAAGTTGGTCCACGCTACGTGGGAGTTGAGGTACTTTGCTTAAAGTATGAGCTATAATTTGTTTCAGAGGTTCTTGTTCAGGATCACCTAGAAAACAGTCATAATCTAAGGATTTAAAACTATTTAAAAAGTAGCTTGAAGTCATTAATTTTTTACCAGTATCAGCTGGATTGCACCATTTCAATATCAGTTTGCACAACAAAGTGGAGGAATGAATTCGTTCATTTAAGATTAACTGGCATAGACCTTTGCCTGCAATTTCCTGGACTTCATATTGCTAAAATAAAATTCAAGTATAAATAAATATAATCACAACATGATTAAATAAAATTGTTCAATGGAAATTTTACATAAAATAATTAAATCATTAAGATAGCTAATATATAAAGAATGTATGAATTATACTATATAGTTCAAAACTTTTATGGTTTGATAATAAAAACACAATGTTATGACTTAAAATATAATTTTCCTAAACTTCAACATATTTATTCCAACCGTGAAATGGTAGTATGGAAGATAGTTAAGATACGTTTCCATAGCACAATCGATTACTTCTTACCATATTATAAATAGATAATTAATTAATAAGGGCATGTACTTGCTGCATTATGTCTATATATAATGCTAAGATAAATACACTAGATAAATTACCTAAATTAAACACCTAAAGTGTCTTTAAATATCTGCACTCTTAGTAGTGTTAGAATTGAAGTGGTTTTTAGTGCACTGTAAATTGAACTGGGCCACTGAAGTGCTTACACAATACAACTAGAATCATTGGCGGTCCCAAGACCTGCTCAGCATAACGGGCTTTAATTTTTTTTATAAAACGGATGCAGCCTGTAAAAATACAATTAAAAACTTCTCCCTCCATCCGTGGTAAAAATTATTTCTGAAGATGGTACTTTGACAAAAGCAATATATAATAGGCTTGCTGTAAAATCATCTTTAAATAACAAAAAAGATCTTTAGTTTCAGTTTAATAATTCCATGATATAGCAACTCACAACGTTTTAACTGCTAAATCATTAAACTTCTAAAGTTCATTTTAATTCAACCTTCACTAGATTGTATCTTTGATTACAATTATTAAATTGCTTGATTAGTTTCTGCTGTAACAGAGTCTCGTGATATACTCGTTCCACAGCTTGAATCTACATCTCATGTGGATTAACCAAATAAGTCTAGTGTATACAGTAATTATTGTATATCCTATTATTCAAATTATACTTAGAACTCCACATATTAACATTTCATTAATATTTAATCTCATTAAAACGTTCAAACATTTTAAAAAAACCAACATTCTATATTTTCTTATAGTTTCATTGTGTATGATAAATCGATAATTTTTCCGTTTACCGCAACATTCTTATCGTATATTATTCTTCCGAATAAAATTGTTTGCATAAAAGCATTTGTCAACCTTGTTCAGGAGCAAAACAATCCATTTCTTATAACGGATTTCTATTACTACAGTATTTGATTAAGGACTGTAATGTCAAAAGGACATAGAATTCATAAATAAACCAAATAATCTCGGACAGAAAAATATACTAGTAGTTGTTACAGGATATTTTAGATTTTAATGTTATATTCTTACAGTATAACTTGTTTTATTTCATTAAAGTTATCATACCGAATCATCCATTAAATCCACTAATCCTTGAATAACCTGAGTCAAAGATGTACCGCCCGAAAACACCATCTGGTGTTCTTCATTTACACTCTCTGACAATTGTTCCTCATCGGGTTCAGCAATCAAATCAGCTCCATATATTCGAATTAGATCAACAACAGCTCCGATACACACAATCAGTGTTTGCATATCACATTCCTCACCAGCTTGGTATGCCAATATCTACAAAAAAAATGCTGTACTAGTATTTATAAAACAGCATTTACTAGTTACCGGTAAAGCAAACATATGAATTCCATTCAGAGCAGTACATTTATCAAAAATGCAAAAAATAGCATAACATTTAAAGGCTTTCGTTCGAACAATATCATTATCGTACATCAAAAAGTCTTCAATGACATCCGTTTTCAACGTTTTCAAGGATGTAGTCAAATCCGACATCTACAAGTATAAGATTATTTTAATAGGTTAGGGGAAAAAGTTATTTCGCCTTTTCCATATTTTCCAAGGCATATAAATTTCAAATATAAATAATAATCACGTTAAACAAAATAGAAAGCACATCAGACTCAAAATCAAAGAACTGGTTAGTCGGAAGACAGCCCCAACTTGAATAAAATGAAGCTGCAAACGTAACTTTACATTTATTTGGTTTTTGCTACTTTTACGTCCAAGAACCGAAAAGTAAAAATTCCTTTCTAATTAGACCAAACCCTCAACATCGCTTTACTTGGCGTCAGTCAATGTGGGCCTTGCAACTGTTTGTGAAGCTATTCCGGGCTTCGACTACGATTTTGTTCGCATATTATTATTGTACATGATCCATTATTCATCACCTGCAATCATTCGTTTTAAAAAAGATTCTATTTCATTCATGTTGAATCCAAGTATCGAGTTTCTATTGTTATCCAGCGTTACATTTAATTTTTAATTATTTTACTATTAGATTCAAAATTGTTTTGTATGTTGATGTTTAGTTAACCGACGTTACTTAAGTACACTTCATCATAAACATAACATAATTTTCGATGAACCTGCGCGGTATTTTCCCTTTTCGGAAGTATAAAAAGGAAAATAAGACTTTGAATTTCCAATTTCAAAGAGTGATAATTTTTTTTTAATGTTCTATAAACTATCATTTATAAAGCGAGCTATAATATTACGTTGATTAAGTATTAATAGAGATATATAAGACTTTAAAGCCCCTCAGGAAAAACCGAAATTATCCTTTCCCCAACCTTCAATATTAATTTCTAATAAAACAGATTTTGTTACCCCCAAAGTTCTTAGAATACCGCATGCTATGTCTAGACATTTAGTAACTGTCATTAGATCAGTTTTCTTCTTCACTTCATCAGTAGCTACACTATGAATAGCATTTCGTAAGTTTTTTATTTCCTCTGCTACAAATTCGATTTCTTTCTTTAAACGATCAGCATCTAGATAATCTGCCCTTTGAACAGCATCGCTTTGTTCTCCTTGTAGAATGATCAATTTTGTTGTCAATGTTGATAACTGAAGTAAAAAATAAATTTGTTCATAATTAGTTTGAATTATGAAAGTAATCTAACTTGTTAACTTGATTTGATTTTACAATATAAAAACATACCTGAAACTGTCTCACGCGTTCTGCCTCTGCAGCTTCAGCTTCATCAATTGGATACAGTAAGTCCGATATTATTTCACATACAAATCGAGATCTTTTTTCCACCTCAGTCATTGATAATTTTAAACAATCTAATCAAACAGCACATTAAATTAAATGAAAACAGAATTATCTGTTATAATACCTATAATATCCTCAACCACACTATCTAGTAGGTCTGCATTTTTCAATACATACTCTACTAAATTATTTAAAGATTGCCGAGTGGGCGGATCCGAATAGTCATAGGTCTTTGTTATATGAAATAATTCTTTTATAATAAATTGCTTTTCTAGGAAATCACTATTATTATCAGTCTCTTCAATATATCTGCAAGTATTTTTTATATAAATATAATAATTATCAATTTATTCACATTAACCCTTTAACATATTTGAAATACACGGCAGGTTCCGGCATAACATTTTCGAGTTGGTCATCTAATTTTGCCTCTTTAAGGTAATCTATTAGTAGCCTCCAATAACTTATGGTTCCCCAGTTAAGCTTTTGATAAGGAATGGTATTAACTTCATCAAATTCAAGTACTCTTAACATTTCAGATGAATTAGATCTACAGATATATAAAAATGAATTGCATTTTAATTAAAAAATAACTTGAAAACTAAATGATAACATACTTGAAGTAAAATTTATGTAGTATATTTTTATATAAATGTAATGTTTCATTAATATCTTTTTCATCACCATCATATCTAAGAGCTTCCATTAGAACAAATATATCATTATCAAAAGACTTTAACCAAGTATCTAAAAATACTGAATACACAAACTTCTGAACTTTTTCCGATAAATCATATATACCAGCAGTCAAGATGGTCCTTCTGTCACCAATCTAAAATATTATTATTCAGAACTAGCCATAATATAAATATCCCGTGCATTACTACCTTAAGACTTTTCACTATTCCACTTAATCTTTTAAATGCTACTAAACGCACACTGACATCAATATCTCGAGTTCTTTTAATAATCTGTTCAATTATTGAACGATTCAGAATAATTTTTTCAACACATAACTCACGTACCTAGAGGATTATACAAAATATTAACATTGGATTTAAAATACTTATAAAAATTTACTTTAGCATGCATATCATTCCTTATTATCTTCAAAAATTCAGAATGAATTCTATCTTCAGGATCCTGTGGATCTTGTAATCGATATAAAACTCTAATAGCAAGCAACCTCACAACAGTTTTAGGATCCTATAAATAATAATAATTTTCAAAGATCAAGAATTATACTTTATGGGCAGATTTACATAAAGTCTATCTAGGAAAATCATTTCAATTTGTGAACATAAGTCATCACTAATTTCACTTCCCACCAAATGCTCTAAAAGATTGGTGATTATCTGACAAGCTCTATATCGTATATTATCATCAATACACTGACTTGCCTAAAAAATATATTATTTATATTTAACATATTATACCCTTATTTTAGTAATATTATATTAATACCTGCAACAAATATTCAACAATTTTACTGAATAATGATTTGTCAAATTTTTCATTTTGATTAATATCTGATAAAAACTGACCAACAAATTCAATAATTCTATCCAAATTTAAGCTCTTAATTTTAATATCAGTATTAAGCACTTTATATAACGAAGGTAAGAAAGCTTCATAGTAAGTGGTTAGTTCGGTCTGAAATACATATGAATAGTGAAATTCAATTATGATAATAATCACACTTACATTTTCATATAATTTTAGTAACTTAACTGAGTTCTTTTTATGAGTGGCTGTAGTATTTTGTGACGAAGAAAACGATTCCGCTATTTGATAAATTAATTTTTCGTCATTATCCATATTATTAGGACCGGTGTTGGTTATGCACTTTTACTTTTTTCTGTGACTATTATTCCTACTATAAAATTGGAATTTTTAAAACGTTTTTTGCTAATTACTTATACTATATATATATATAAAATAAAACCATTTAACCCTAAATTTGTTTATGAAAAAACTAAGCCAAAAAACGGTTTTCTTTTAAATTATAGAGGGCGTCTGGCGTTCTCTTTAAAGTAGAACATATTTATAAAAAATTGAAATAACCTGTCTATTTTTAAGACGACAGTAAAAGACTTTGCCATCTGTGACTATACAAGTTTCTATTGACTAGGACTGCACATGCGCAGTTCTAAGCTAACCTGACAGTTTTCAAAACTCGCGTCCTTTTCTACACGCCTTTCGTACCGCCGTCTTAGTTTTACATTTTGTTGAGGTAATATAATTATTTTATAAGCAAAATTAGCAGCAGATTATGCGAAAATAAGTGTATAAGGTATGAATTATTAGTAAAATATTATCATTTTATAACACTAATTTTGTAGATTGTTATGGAACAAAGGATATATTTTTATGTTAAATTATATGGAAACAACTTATTTGAACACTATAGTAAAGGTAAGAATGAAATATGGTCATATTTGTATACGTTTTCTGTCTATTTGTTATTATACTTATATCTTTCTGATTTTACAGATATTTCAAAAGAAAAAAGCTATAATGAAGCTAAAAGCTAACAAAGTATCATGAATCTTCAGCAAAGTGTAAATATAAAGTGTATTTCAATAGAAAGTGGTTGGAATAAATTGGTAACATAGTATTTGAAACTTTGTGATTTATTATTTATTTCGGTTATAACGCGTCAGAGCACATAAATAATGGCAAAATATTACAAAAAGAATATATATTAAAGGAACCATAACAAAAAAGACAGCAGGTTATTCATTTCTATACTTCTTTATTATATTTAGATTAAACTTTTCTCCACACCACCTATGAGGTAGAATTCCAGGTGAGTTTTTTTATTTTGCGTTGGGGTCTCCCCTGTAGGCCAAATCCACCTTTCCTAAGTATTCATTAATATTCCTGACTGATATTTACTACTAAAAGTAAGAGAAACAATGAAATAATACATTGCACTTTTAGTAAAACATATTTACTTTTTTATGTTGTTTGGGTGCTGGAAGGTATCGCTGGGTTTCATGGTTTAAATCACATTTTTGTTGAAATCTCTGAAGCATAACCTCTATGTTCTTAAGTATTTGGCTTTGATTGTTGATCAATTGATTTCAAAGTGTTAATTATACTGAAAAGTCAAAGTCATTTTCCGTCATTGGTTCTTCCACTTCTCTATGTGTATATATTTTTCTTTGTCCTATGATTTAATCACTGACTGCTCTCCTGCAGCACTGCAAAATTATTAGTGCCCCTTTTCTCCTCATATATATATGTACCAAATGCACATGCTTGAGCAGAGTGTTCTTTATCATATACTCTGGACAACTACAGACATACCTATGCATATCAATTTTTCTTCCATTATTCTATTCATAAAACCCACAGTAAAATCTTTTTTTAGAATATTATGCATTTCACCTATAACAAAACCATACTCACGTGAAGCACAATTATAAGACAAATATATATTAATATTACCTTCTCGTTTATAAAAGAATGCAAAATTTTTCCCATTTGCATTCCATTCTTTTTTTTTTAAATAAGTTGTTTCCATATTATTTAATATATCCTTTGTTCCATAACAATCTACAAAATTAGTGTTATAAAATAATAATATTTTCGCATTATTTCTCGCTAATTTTGTGAATGAAATAATTATTTGACTTCAACAAAAAATGTAAGTACGAAATTAACCTAAAAATGACCATATCCTTTGTTCCATAACAATCTACAAAATTATAGTGTTATAAAATGATAATATTTTACTAATAATTTAGACCTTATACACTTATTTTCGCATTATCTGCTTCTAACTTTGCCTATGAAATAATTATATTACCTGAACAAAATGTAAATACAAAATTAACCTAAAAATGACATCTAACCATAACTAAGACTGTGGTACGGAAGGCGTGGTACAAAAAGGATGCGAATTTTGAAAACTGTCAGGTTAGATAGAACAATTGCACACGTGCAGTCCTAACCAATAGAAACTTGTATAGACATAGATGGCGAGGCCTTTTACTGTCGTCTCTATTTTTGTTTCATTATTCTCTCATCATATTAAGCGTTGCCTAACGATACATTTTGATAAATATAAATGTTGATTATAACCTATCGATTTTTATTTGAATTGATTATTTTCTAGGATTATAACCTCGATTATACTTGACTTAGTAGTTTTTATTTTTAGTAAATAAAATGAATTTCAATTAGGTGAATCTTAAAATATGATCTATGCATCAAATTTGTTACTACTGATTCAGGCACGTATCAGTCAAATAGTTTATACTATTTCGTATTGTATCGTAAATATCATATTGTAAAACATGGCTTTTATTGTGGAAAATCCAACTATAGAAAATCTTCTTGCTGTCGTGCAATTTTTGGCTGCCCAGGGTCATCAACCAATAGATATTTATCAACGCATGAAAGCAGTTTATGGAGTATCATGTTGTTCACAAGATACAGTTGTTGATTGGTGCAACAAATTCAAACAAGAGCAAATAACCACGAAAAAGCTGTCGCCCACAAAAAGGGCATTGGATGAAGTAACTGCAAGAGACAATAACAGTGGTGGTTAAGGATTTTACAATTAATTATTTTTTACTAATTTTTTTTCCTAACAAACTCCAGATTTTTCACAGAAAGTGTTCTTAGATTGTTGCTTAATTGAATAAATAATATGTATATATATATTTCTAATTTTTGCTGAATGATATTTTCCAATACTTTTTTGAACTAATTAAAATCATGATATATTTATGAAAACTATTTATTACATAAGATATTAAAAATTACATTTCTGTTATGGGATCAATATTAAGTATTTGCAATGCATTATAAAAGACATACTGTAATGTTTTTATCAAATAGATTCGTGCATGTATGAGTGGCAACAGATGTTCACGGGGATCCTAAAATAGTTATTTTAATGAAAAATGTACAAATTAGAGATTATCTTACTTACAGTTAAAATTCTCACTCTCCTGTAATAAACACTAAATATGCCAGATAAATTTGATAAAAATGTAATTAGATTTTGCGGGCTAAAAATTTCCTTTTCGATATCTTTAATACAGTTCTTTATTAAAATAGGAAACTGCAAAATATATCCATAATATATTTCCCATTCTTCCTACAAGTATATATTTTATTTATGTTTGTAATTGATATAAATACCTACAGGTTGATTTAATAATGTAACATCTATTTCTTCCACATTTGGCAATTGTGTATAAATGCTTTGATCAATTTTCCTTTGAAATTCTTTCAATAAGACTGATATTCTTGCACAGTTATAAAATATGAAAGATGGCCCTATAAGTACCAGTTAAAACTACTTTAAAATAATACCATTTTATAATTCAGACCTTTATTTACATTGCTTGAACCATTCAGCATAACTTTTATAGGTTTATGAGGCTTATTTGAAAGCAATTCTATTGTAACTGATGATACACCTAATTTATGAAAGTACTCCCGGTAATCAGAATCTGCTTTTATATTAACTTGATATCTATGCTGAGCCATCATCCTCATGTCTGATGCCCTTTTACTGAAAATATTTTAGCAATAGACAATAATTATGTAAATTAGCAATAATTTAAACCATGTAACATTTACTTTATTAAGTCCATTGCTGAATTTGTAGTGTCTTTTACACCTTTTTGATTCATAACTGGTCCAACTACTAAAAATGGGAAATTCTGCTTTTTGTTAAGTCCTATATAAATTTTTTTGCTGTCATGTTGTGCCGAGCTTGTTGTTAATTTTATTAAATTGTCAGCTACCTTTTTTAAAATAGACAACCTTAATATGCTCAAGTTCCACACATTTAAGTCATTATTGTCTATATCCTGTTCACTTACAATTTCAATATTGTAGCTAAAAAAATTGCATCCTCCATATAACTTATTTGCTTTTAATATAGAACTTAAATGGTTTGTAAATACAAATGGTCTATGTAAAAATATATGTACATGGTTATTTATGACTTTAAATTTATATATTTGCACTAAATCTTTTAAAAAGATTTTGAGTTTATTTAAAGCACACTCAAGATCATCTTCGTCTTGTGCATATCTCAATATACTTTCTTCGCGATTTTCTTGCCTTGCTGGTAAAACAGAAAGCCAACTTTTTCGCAACAAAGGAAAACTGATATCTCCCAGTTCTTCAAGATATTTTGTATGAAGCTTTACAATAGTTTGGTTGCTTTCTGGTGATACGTCTATAAGTGTTTTATATAAATGTACTATATAAATATCTAATGGAGACATAACTGCTGAAATAATCCCATAACTGTTATCCACAATTAAACACAATTTTATTAAAGATGTAAAACATCATAAAATACAATATTATAATATATAAAATACAAATCTCACTACTTAACCTAAAATATGTAATATATTAATTAGCGCTGGGAACTATCGAATGAAAGTCGATAGTCAAACGCCAATTCCTTTTCACATTAATTTTGAAATAGAAAAGGAGAATAGTATTCTATACGGCAGTTATTTTAAAATAAATTTAAGTTGGCAAGCAGCGACCATTTCATAAATCTAATGGTCGTAATGAAATCTAATGGTCGTAATCAATCTAAGATCGTAAAGAAGACTTAACAAAATAATATTAATTTTTGTCAATAATATATTAATTTTTTATATATTAATATTCGTTTATATTAAAATTAATAAGTTGTAGGCACCTATTCAATTTCTTGTTCCTAAAATATAAGTAATCTAAGTTTATTAAGTTTACATACATCTATACAGTATCTTACTTGGAAAAACGTCACGGCTTAAACTGAATAATAAACCTAAGTTTAGCTGCGGTATGTCATAAAAAACTGCTAAAGTTAACATCATAAACGTAATGCCGAAAAATAGATACACTAAAACAATGCATTTATATTCAGTGCTTTTGTTAACTTGTTACATATTTATAGATAAAAAATTCATTAAAGACATGTCAATACCTGTTGTTACCATTTTATATAAAGATAAATACAATCCACGTAGTTCGTTTGAATATCCAGGAATATAGTCCCCTAAACCAATAGTGGTCAGAGATATAAAACAGTAGTATATTGCATCCAAATATGTCCATCCTTCCTCTAAATAGTAAAATATAATAGCGGGAAGGAAAATGGTTAATATTACCAAAAAAGTTACTAAAAATATAAATTTTAATGTTGTTTTAAAAACAGAGGTTTCGGAGAGTATTTTAGATTTAATTAAATGTTTTCAGTTCTAAAAATAGCATTTAGAGTCATAATTTCAGTTTCTGTTTACCTATGATAATTAAATGCAATAATCTAATACTGAAAGGTTGATAAAACCGTTGCAACTTTGAATTAAGCCACTGCAGAATCCACATAGCTGGAACCAGGAAACGTTCTACTAGCCCAGAAAGTAAAACTAGTGTCAAGGGAATGCCAACGATGGCATAAAGTATGCAAAATATTTTACCACTTCTGCTCAAGGGAGTTATTTGGCCGTAACCTATAACAATAAATTATTGTATTTGAATGACTGTTTTAATTACAATTTCAATTAATACTGACCTATTGTCGTTACTACACAACTGGTAAAAAATAAAGATTGCGTAAAGTCCCAATTGTGCTCATTAGTTCCATTAATTGTTACCGATATTCCCTTTTTACTGGCTTTTACTACTTCTACGATCAACTCATCCAGTGCTTGTTCTGTTAAGAATAAAAACAATATTATTGGAACATAAAGTTCGTTGAACCGTTTAAAAATCCTCTCAAAAATCAATGTTTGTTTAATTTATTCGCTTTGATTTTGGATACTGTTTACCTGAAACATTGGGATACATTTTTCTAAAATTCGCGACATAATTGTCTAATTGTATTCTAGCTCCTAGTTCCACGGGGGTTTCGAAGAAGGCGAAGATGATCGCACCCAAACATAAAAACAATACGTAAAACAGAACGTAGAATGAAAAATAAAAGGAGGGTTTCTCGATACCTAGCAGTTTTCTACAGACAATGTCATTACTTTTATTTGATTTCGGCAAAAGTTTCGTAGTTTCACTCGGCGTTATAGCACTGTACGTCCTGTATTCCATAACGAAATAATAAAAATTAATTACACACTAATTGATAGTCACACTTGGAGTATCACATAATTTACTGTGTCTGTTTAAAGAAACAGATTCAAAATAACTAGTGATTATTTAAGATAGAAGTGGTCTTATTGTTATCTTTTATATAAACAATTCTACGCTGATAAACACCACTATTAGTATACAACTGTTAAAAAGTCTACATTAATTTAAAAACATTTTATATTGGGTTGGTAAAAAATAATTTTGTTATAATTTATTTTTATTTAAGCATCTGAAGTCTAAAAATTTACGATGAGTTTTCACAATACAGATTTAGTGGCACATGTATTCTGATTGTTATTTCATTCTCGCTAATATTCATAATTAGAGCTTTTAAATTAAATACCACAATAAATAAGATATTCAATTAGTTAGTTATTACAACAACAACAAGTTATTTTAAACAATCCTGATTCTGATTTATTAGGTGCTTGCATGTATTCTGATCATTCTTTCTATTTAAAAAGGCATTTATTGAGAGAAAATAGTATAATATAAAATAATCAATATATTTTTTACAACTTTTTTTCCCATCTTTCTGGCAATATAGTGAAATAATGATGATTTGGCAGCGATCATCGACCTATACTCGCACTTCTTTACACTACAGTTTCTGATACCACCGGATATGCTTTACGGGCTTGAATATTACGCTTTTATGTTGATATGGAAGGACGGCTCTCCTGGACAGTAATTCGACTACTTTTCAGGGTCAGTCACAATACGCCGTCACTCTTTTTGGATCTTCCCATCTGCATGTAAATATTTAGAAACAATTTAATCATGAACTAACAAATTATCTGAAAGTTCCTTATGAGTTTGAGGTGGGTTTTCGTCTTATACTTTAAATAATTGAAATGAGAACCGACAATTGGATATGACAGATAAAAATTCAATGAGTAGGTACAATCACGTCGCATATTTAGCTGAGATTAGCGACTACATTGGGATGCACCGACACTCTTTCAAAGTACTTCACACAAATACGTTGAATTGCACTCGTTGTAACATTAACTCCAACTCGTTGGAGCATTAACAATGGCACGCAACGCTTTATTTTGGAACCGTTTTTTTTTTGAATGATGGATATATTAGATTTGCTAGCGGTACCCCATAGTTGGATTTCATATGATCAAATAGGCTTGAGTATAGATTCATACAGCAACACCTTGTTATCGAATGCTAACTTGGATTTGCGCCCGATGAGCCAAAACATTTGATACAAGCTGTTTTCGTTTGGAGAGTATGTGCTTCTTCCAGGTTAGGCGTCGATTTAAGTGCATATCAAGATATTTAACTTGTTCTGCTTGGGGGAGTTGACGATGATTGATATTCACTGGTGGACATGTTCTTCTACGCAGGGTAAACGTTACATGGGTCGATTTTGTTTCATTGACTTTAATGCGCCGTGCCTTCAACCATAATTGTATTTGATCGAGGTGGATTTGTAGGTTTATTGATGCTATGACTGGATCTTCATGGGATGCCAAGATTGCCGTGTCATCTGCGTATGTTGCCACAGTAGTTATTTTTGTGGTGGGCAGATCGGCTGTATACAGAAGATACAGTACTGGACCCAGTACACTACCTTGCGGAACTCCTGAATATATGGGATCGGATATATATATATCGGTAGGTTCATCGCCTTGATTTACAATAAAAACAGTTCCGTGCTAGCTCTCGAAGAGAACGGTCGTGTCCGGTCCGCCGAACCTACCTGCGCTTCCGAGAATTACCCGAAACTTTCTCAAAGACGGTCGATCCGTTATCACGTTTCCACCAGTGCCTACTTCAAAAAAAAAAAAGCGTCTGTAAGCGCCGAAAAGGCGCATTTTCAGACAACGTTTAACGTTTGTAATCGCCGGAAAGCGTTTTACAAGCGGGGCAATGGCGTCCCACACGCCAGAGCCAGCACCGCCTTCAGAAAGTTGCCGTCTAACAACCGACAAATGTGCCGATGATAGCCCTGACGATGCCCCGATGAGAGGTAATGAACTCATCGAGTACCTAAAAAATGAAAACGCAGAGCTCAAAATTGAGGTTACCCAACTGCGAATACTGCTAACAAAGCAAGGAGAAGAGCTCTCCGCAATGCGGATGATGCTGCAAGACGCCCTTACTAAACCCACCCCGGCGCAGTTAGTACATCAACCTCAAGAGACAACAAATGAAATCACATCTCAACCGCTAGAAAATGAAGATCCGGATGATGGATTCACCGTGGTGGGAAAGAGGAAGAGGGACCCCATCACCCCACCACAACCAAGTCAGCTGTCGAAGGCCGTCGATAAGGCTAGACATGCAGCTGCAACCAAGCCGGCTGCCAAGCCGTCTACCCAACCCATCCAGCAGAGAGCCAAGGCCAACTCGCAACCATCAACCTCCAGAAATGCCGTCAGATCAGCGTCCACCAAGCCGCTAACTAAGACAGCTACCCAGCCAACGCCCAAACCAGCGGCCGTCAAGACGACCCAGCCAATTCAGGTAAGTAGCCAAGCTATTAATTTACTAAATACATCGCCTCAAGCTACCACAGTTCCAAACACTTCGGGAACTGCCTCACAATCACCAACCTCACTACCTATGCCAACTCTTTCGGCGAACCCAAATCCAACCACTGCTCCAAGAAAGGAAAAAATCCCACCCATTGTTCTTCGTGACACGAAAAAATATTCAGAAATCCTTAGAATTGCGAAAGATAATTCAATAGAAATTACCGCAACTTTAAGCCGAAAGGACGGAACTCGCTTATTTGTACCAACTTCGAACGATTTCCGCAAACTGACCAAGCTTCTTGAAGACCGGAAATACGCATTTCACTCCTTCTGCCCTCCTTCTGAAAGGGCAATACGAGTCATCATCCGCAACATCCCAACGATTGTTACGGTTGACGAAGCCAAAGAACACCTTATTTCGCAAGGTTTCCACCCAAAATCTCTTCAAAGGTGGAAAAAACAGGCGAAGACCTTCCCATAATCCAGGTCGTTGTTCCTAACGAAGAAAGGAACATCATTAATCTCACCAAAATAGGCCTGTCAATCGTGAAAGTCGAACTCCAGCGAGGCAACGGCCAGCCTGTGCAATGCTACAACTGCCAGCTGTTTGGCCATTCCAGCTCTCGCTGTAGAGCGCCTCCCCGGTGTGTCAAATGCGCCGGACACCATGAAACTCGTTTGTGCACCAAGGTACGCGATGAGCCACCTAAATGCAGCAATTGTGGAGACCCACACACAGCCAATTACACAGGCTGTAGCTGTCGACCTGCTCCCAGGAATCTTAGACCAACACAATCCAGACAAGCCTCCGGCAACACAAACTCTGCGTGGACCAACCAGGGAGGCAGGAGGTTAGCTCAAAAGCTGGCCTCCTCCAACCAGGCGGCTCCCGCCAATATCCCAGCCCCTGCCCCAATGCAACCTTCTGCACTGCCAGCGGGTCTTCCAACTACCTTCACACTGCAGCAGATGCTCAGCATCCTGCAGTTCATTCAATCCCAACAATTATTTCCCAATGTAGCCGCCTAAGCGGCAACCCCCCCTTTCCCATCTAGCTTTCAGCAGTTGTCTACTCGTCAAAATGGCTGCTTCCAAAGTTCTTAAAATCATGTCGTGGAATGCCAACAGCTTACGCGATAAAAAAGTGGAGCTGGAACTCGTTCTTTCGTCTTCAGACATCGATATAGCACTTATCCAGGAGACTCTCCTAAAACCCTCTCATCGTTTTTCCCTTCTAAACTACACGGTTTACAGGAATGACCGTATCCCAACTCGCGGTGGCGGAACTGCTATACTAGTCAAAAAAGGAATTAAACACAACCTTCTGCCTCCAATTGTATCGTCACCAAATATCGAGTCCACCTCTATCCAGGTGGAAACTCAGGATCGTCCAATCGCGATCACCTCTCTGTACAGGAAATGCTCCACACATGACTCGTCTGCCTTCAAAACGCTCTTTGACGGCCCAACCTCAAAAATAATCGGTGGAGACTTCAACACTCACCATCCCATGTGGGATTGCGAGCGCGCAAATCCGAGCAGGCAACGACATCGCAGCACTGAGTGCAAACTTAGGGCTTGGTCTCGCCCTGCCGGATGAGCCTACCCATCATCCCGCTATTGGACAACGGGGCACTCCACGCATTCTGGATTTTTTCATTCTCCAGAATATCAATCGTCCTTGTGATGTACAAGTTCTCGACGAGTTACATTCGGACCATCGTCCGATTATATTAACTCTCGGGGATTGTTGTGCAATCGAAATTCCTCGCTTCAAGGCCAGAAAGAAAACCGACTGGAAGAGATATCAGGAAATTCTCTTGGAATCCGGTCCAATCCCGAAGATTGATCGACCTGACCAACTCGAGCGTGCCGTGTCGAAGCTAACACGAGACATCCAGTCCGCCTATCACAATTCATCATTCGAAGTTCCATCTTATTCAAACTCTCAAAGTGAGCCAGTTCCTGAAGGCATCAAGTCACAGATCCGACTCAAAAATCGTCTCTATCGTAGAGCTCGTGCCACCCTCAACTCGGCAGACAAAAGGGAGGCCAACAGAGTAAAACGAGAAGTGAAGGAATCCATTAAAGCCTGGCGATCCGAGAAATGGAACTCATTTCTAGCGGACCAAAGACTGGATGGCCCCGCAACTTTCTGGCGACTCTCTAAAAGCCTCGTGGGGAAGGTGCAAAACGTCATACCCCCCCTTAAAGTCAGCGGAGACAGGAACTTTTGCAGTCACCGACCGCGAAAAGGCCGAGCTCCTCGCTAAAACCTATGAGGCTCAAATGGAACGCCTCCCTCCTGCTACAAATATAAACGCTGCTGACAACGACAAAATCATTAGGAATTCCAACTCCGTTGGTTCGCAAGTGCCTCCGAGTTATCTTTTAAACCATCTAGTCACTCCTAAAATACTCACTCAAATGATCAGCAAGATTCGGAATAAGAAGGCCCCGGGTTTCGATAATATTTCGATATCCATTCTGAGGCTGCAACACTTTCCATCCACATGGAAACATGCATTCATCGCAGTTATCCCCAAAAAAGGAGCTAAGTCATCACCTTCTGACTACAGACCTATCAGCCTACTAAGTTCCATTTCCAAACTGGCTGAAAGAGCAATTCTTTATGCCCTCAATGATTTTACGAAGACAAACAATATCATTCCAGATGAGCAATTCGGGTTCCGCGCCAAACACTCAGCCGTTCATCAGGCCCATCGGCTGGCCGCAAAAATCAACTGTGCTTTTAACCGACGTGAAAGACTTGGAGCGGTCTTCTTGGACCTAACCAAAGCCTTTGACAAGGTTGGGCTCGAAGGCTTAGTGGCGAAATGCATCCGATTAGGTCTACCTGATGACCTAACAGCTCTTATCAAATCATTTCTGTCAGGACGATCGTTCCAGGTGAAGATTAAAGATATTATCTCTAGCCGGAAAACCATCGAGGCAGGAGTTCCACAAGGCTCCCCACTGGCACCCGCTCTATTTAATATCTTTCTTTCAGATATCCCTAGGAGACCACAAGTTGAGGCTGCTTTTTACGCAGACGACACTGCTTACTTTGCTTCTTCAAGAGTAGCAACGCACATCCTAAGCAGACTCCAAAAACAACTCGATGAGACGGTCCAGTGGTTACATCTCTGGAGGTTGCAGGTCAACCCACAGAAAACCCAGGCCATCTTCTTCCACAAGAAGCGTTTTGCACCGAGCATTTCGCGTCTTAAAATCGAGAACGCAGAAATCCCATGGTCAGAAGAAGCCACCTATCTCGGTCTTGTCTTCGATCGCAAATTTAGGTGGAATTCCCACATTCAAAAGTCCCTCCATAAAGGTCAAGGTATTGTTAATTTGCTGTTCCCGCTTATCAACAGAGCCAGCAGGCTTCCTCTATCTATAAAATCTCTCCTGTACAAGATGCTGGTTCGATCAGTCGTTCTATACGGCTCCAGTGTCTATCTAAAATACGTCTCCCCTAGCCAGGTGGAACGTCTCCAAGTGTTTCAAAACAAAATTCTTAGGAGAATTATCAATGCCCCATGGTTCGTCAGGAACAATCAAATTCATAGAGAAACAGACGTCCCCCAAGTTCACGATTTTATATCTGAGGTTTATTCGAGATATTTCTCCACTCTTCGTCTCTCGGACAATAGATGTATTACCGAGCTGGCCGATATTTCAGGCCAATAACTCATTCGGCTCTTCGTAGCCTTATTCTATCACAGCCGACACTACCCCTTCGTGCTCTAACTCCTAATTGTCTCGACCTTCTCCGGCGAGCGATTAACTCATGTACCGCAAGCTGCGTGGTATGATAACGACGCCACGTCCTTGCCTGGCCCTTGTGCCTCTTAACGGTGTTACCGGTTACGGGCACCCTCCTTACTAACAGTAAGAAGTATCAGTTAGGGTCATTGGATCAGCTGATAGGGTGGGGTTTAGTGGGTAGCCCAGAGGCAGCCTCCACATAACCAGTCCAACTCGCTTATTCTTGCGGGTCTTCCCGACCAGGTATCCGTAACAGGATTCCCCTACCCGGCTCCAGGCCAAAAAAAAAAAAATTTACAATAAAATGTCTATTGGGGAGATACGATTTTAGTAACTGATAGTCCGGATGAGGGAGAATTGTCTTTAGTTAAACCCGCAAGCCTGTATGCCATACTTTGTCAAAACCCTGAGATATATCTAGAAAAACAGCCGAACAATATCTTTTGGCATTTAGGTCAGTGTTTATTTTGTTTACAAGTTTGTGCACTTGTTCTATAGTCCCATGCTTATTGCGAAACCCAAACTGTTGTTCTGGAATAATTTTTCTTTCTTCTATTATAAAGTTTAGCTTCTTGATGTATAGTTCCTCGAAAACTTTTGAGATTATCGGTAATAAACTTATAGGCCGATAGGAGGTCACATCTTCTGGTATTTTTCCTGGTTTAAGAATTATTAGTATTTTAGCTACTTTCCAGATGCTAGGGAAGTAATTAATTCGTAGAATAGCATTAAATATAAATGTTAATAGCTTCATACCCTTTTCTGGTAATTCTTTTAAAATTTTACCAGTAATTACAAGTCATAACCAGGAGCTTTTTTAATATTAATTTCTCTCATTATTGTTTGTTTAACTTTTTTGACCGTTAATGTCTCGTGCGGTAAGTCCATTTGAAATGGCGAATCCAGAAAGCTAGTAATTTTATTTTCGTCATCTTTATGTAGCTGAGACTGGAAAGTTTTAAAAACATTTAAGTGTTTTTAAGTGTTTTGAGAAAATGTCGGCCTTCTCTTTATTGCTTCTAGTTCAATTATTTTCGTTTGTTTTAATAGGTGGGTTATGCTGCTGGGGTCTCTTAAGCTTTCTTGTTGCTTTCCACAACGAATACTCTGTAGCCTCAGTTGGTGACAAATTCTCTAGGTATTCTTGAATGCCTTGGTTTTGTTAATTTTGAATTAGTTCTTTCAGCTCTTTTATTGCCCTATTAAATTTTCTTTTATTCTCTTCAGTCCTTTGCTGTTGCCAATTCCGTCGTAACTTTCTTTTTTCTGCTATCTTTTTCTGTATTGTACATAATATATGTATATTTTTTTTTGGAAATGTTTCATTGTTAGGAGTCGTGGAATATGCTACCTCCTGTATATTTTTGTAATATTTATTGCTGTCATTTCTATGTCAATCTCAGTTTGTAACGGTAAGTTTAGAGAGATGTTTCGGTTTAAGTTTTCTCTAAATGAGGACCAGTTAGTTCTATTATTGCACAGAGAAAGGGGTTTATCTTTGATGTTAATTTTTGAAAAAAGTGTTACTATTATTGGTGAATGATCAGCAGACAGGTCAAAACATGATTCTTCATGACACTTTTTTGTATAAAATTTTTTTGTAATACAGAAATCTATAGTATCTGGTTTTTTATTTCTGTTTGAACGCCAATATGTTGGTTCACCAGTAGAGATATGTTATAAATTATTTGTCTTTATTGCTTTTAGTAGTTCTCTACCTTTTGAGGTTATTATTCTTGAACCCCACATTAAATGTTTTGCATTGTAATCTCCTCCAGCTATAAATCTATTCCCTAGCGTACTGAAGAATTCTTGAAAGTGTTCTGCCTTGTTGTTATGTTTGGGTGGGCAATTAATCGCAGACATTGTTAATGGTTTATGGATTTCCTCTATGGTTATATTGGTGGCTTGCAGGTAGTCTTTGCGGAATTTTTTTTTCGAAATGCTTTAAATCATCTCGAATGATTATGGATGTACTCCCATGTGCTTTATCAACAGAGTGATTGTATGATAAAGTTTATATTTGGGAATTTTCAAATAATGTTTGCCCGTAAAATGTGTTTCGGAAACCATCATAACATCAATATTTTGTTCAGTTACGAACATTTTTAGTTCCCTGGCGTGTTGGAGCCCATTGGCATTCCAAACGGCGATTTTGTAGCTAATGGTTTCAGGCATTAGGTAAGTTTGATGACGACGGTTGTGAGTAGACCAAGCATCGTACTCATTTGATCTATTAGTTTGGTCATCATGTTTTCTAATCTACAAATGTTGCTGTTAGTTTCAGTAGGTTGTGGTGTGGTTTCTCGATTTTGTGCTGAACCATTTGGGCATAAGTTATGTCTGGTTGACTTGATCTGGTGGGTAGACTGGTAGGTGTGGACACCAATTTAAATCTTCTCTCGGATTTTGGCCTGAATGTACGGCCATTAGGTATTTCTTTAATCTAATTCTTTTACAAGAACTTTAAAGTGCTCCGCTTCGAAGAACTGGATTTTCATTATTTCATAGCTTACTGTTTTAATTGTGTAATTCGTAGTATTGGTTTTCAATAGGTTATGCATGTGTTTTATTACTCCTACCTTATAGACGGTTATTGGTGGTGGTTTGGGGACAACTTTTTCAGGGCTTGGTTGTATATTCTCTTCAATTTCTTCCGACAGGTTGCTAAAGCTGTTTTTTGTCTCTATTGGTTTCTGTAACCAATAGTCACTGATTCTTGTTTATTTCCTAGCGATTTCTTCTTCTGGGTTTATCAATCGTTTTTTGTTAATGACTGTAGTCCATTCTGATGGTGGAGTTTGCGTTATTGCTGATTGTTCTAATCTTATATTAAAGTGTGCAGGTGATTTGGTTGAATCGCTGTGGTTTGCCATTA
The DNA here is from genome assembly GCF_030347505.1 of Rhynchophorus ferrugineus. Taxonomy (NCBI): domain Eukaryota; kingdom Metazoa; phylum Arthropoda; class Insecta; order Coleoptera; family Curculionidae; genus Rhynchophorus; species Rhynchophorus ferrugineus. Next base: position 50,306,581 of record NW_027472581.1, on the reverse strand, counting down.
TTGGATTTTTAATATTTTATTTTATTTACTTCCAGAGGATAAAAAAATAAAATAAATACATTGTTTATTGCACTCACTTCATTTTTCACTTACGTATTATTTTTTGCACTAGTTTTTGACCAAACATACTATAAAAGAGTGTCAAAAGGACTGTTGTAAAATAAGGGGAAATAATCTTTAAACACTAGTAAAAATGAGATGCAGTCTTTTTGTCTGGTCACGTAAACACGTATTCACTACACTTTAAGTCCACTGAGAGACGGATAGCCGCATCTGTTATGCGTTTTGAACACTCAATTGAAAGGCATAGTTATCACAATTTTCTTCTCTTACATTATGCAATATCTCAGATTGGTCACAATGCCAGTAAAGTGGGTAAAACCAGACTAAATATAAAAGCAAAACTAGAGATAATTTAAAGTCATCAACGAGTTCGGTAGGAAATATTCTATCTCTATATTAGTAATTCGATAACCACCATCCTATTTTATAACTATAATAACTCTTAAAGAATCATTAATACAATGGAATCTAAATGGATTATTCCAAGTTTTAATGATCTTATAATCATAATTTCTCACTACAGGCTCCTATTAATTCTATTACAGGATTTTAGTATGAAGCCTTCAGATAATCTTTCTATCAGACATCATTGAATGTTCACAGAAATTAGTCTCGGTGAGCGAGCTTCCAGTGGAGTAGTTATTTGAGCCCATGAGTCAAGTCAAGTGATTGCAAACTAATAGGCATAGTATTAACAAATGTTTCCTTACATTATGCAATATCTCCATTTCCTCTTGCTATCTATACTACTATTAACTTTGAGCAATTTATCCCGCAATAACAGCTCCCATAATGAAGAAGTGTCTTGAATATTTATCAGGAGTCAGGAGGTTTTTCTTCTAGCAGTTCTCATTTTGATCCCCCAATCTCTTCCAATGGGCTACATATACCTACTTCCATATAAAAAAACGAAATGCAAGTGCTCCAACACATATCTTTATATACTCAGGAGGTTCTTCTTCTAGCAGTTCTCATTTCGATGCTCCAATCTCTTCCAATGGGCTACAGATACCTACTTCCATATAAAAAAAACTAAATGCAAGTGCTCCAACACATATCTTTATATACTCAGGAGGTTCTTCTTCTAGCAGTTCTCATTTCGATCCCCCAATCTCTTCCAATGGGCTACATATACCTACTTCCATATAAAAAAACGAAATGCAAGTGCTCCAACACATATCTTTATATACTCAGGAGGTTCTTCTTCTAGCAGTTCTCATTTCGATGCTCCAATCTCTTCCAATGGGCTACAGATACCTACTTCCATATAAAAAAAACTAAATGCAAGTGCTCCAACACATATCTTTATATACTCAGGAGGTTCTTCTTCTAGCAGTTCTCATTTCGATCCCCTAATCTCTTCCACTGAGCTACATATACCTACTTCCATATAAAAAAACGAAATGCAAGTGTTCCAACACATATCTTTATATACTCAGGAGGTTCTTCTTCTAGCAGTTCTCATTTCGATCCCCTAATCTTTTCCAATGGGCTACATATACCTACTTCCATATAAAAAAAACGAAATGCAAGTGCTCCAACACATATCTTTATATACTCAGGAGGTTCTTCTTCTAGCAGTTCTCATTTCGATGCTCCAATCTCTTCCAATGGGCTACAGATACCTACTTCCATATAAAAATGCGAAATGACTAAAATTTTACCATATTATTAAGTCTACCATAAAAATAATTCAGACAAATTCGATGTGAAAGTTATTCTGTTGGAATTATGTTATACTAATTATTCTGGATTTGAACTTTGATAAGCGTATTATTAAATATTAGGTGCTTACATGTATTTTGATTAGGGGTATCTATTGGTGAAAATACGAAGAATCAGCACGATCTGAAGATTCAAAATCGTTCACATAAGTGAGCAGTTAAGAGATGCTGAGGAATTGCGAAAATGTATCGATTGTTGGATCGCTGCCAAACCAACACTGTTGCCAGAAAAATGGGAAAATTGTAGAAAATAATCATAAGATATTCTAAGATATTTTGATTATTATATATTGTAGCTAATTTTCTCAATAAATACTTTTTTTAAATGAAAACATTATCAGAATACATACAACCACATAATATATTCAGGATTGCTTAAATAACATAAATTTAAAAATTTATTAGTTGCGGTATTTAATTTAAAAGCTAATTTTATAATCTGTGTAATATTTTAAGATTAATATAACAAATATTGGTTTCAAGTATTTAATGATTCTATTTAATTTATTATGAGATTCAAACCGACAATTCCCAGATTATTAATGAGTTCAAGTTTTTAAAAACCACTGTTATGACATTAATAAGATTATTATTACAGCATCTTTAAAAAACTGATTATTCTGATATTTGTGTTATTATGTAAAAAAAATATTTTCTCTGGCACAATAAAGTAATATAGTAAAATGCCCTGAAACCGATATTTTCTAATTTCATGTTATCGGTTTATATAGTATGTTAGACCGAAAAAATGATATGTCAGAGGAATAACAATAATGACGGAAATCTTTCGAAATATTCATACTAACCAAATAGAATACAAAAATAAAATTGGTTTTTAAAAATTATGTTCTATGGAACATAGTCTAAACTATTTTATGGATTTTACTAAAATTGAATTAACAACATAAAAATACAAGGGTTATTCCAATAGTTATTTAAATTATCAAAACAGATCAACACGACCAACGTAACAGCATAACAGCATATTACAAATCTGTGATTAAAACAGAATTATTAGTAGGGGATTTTATAATTAAACTTAATAGTTGCTTTTAGGCGGAAATTAAAATTTATTTCTATAAAAATATCTCCATTCTTGTCAATTATTTAACATGGAAAGAATACATTTGATAAAGATTCATGCAAATTTATTAGGTTTTACTTAAAATGATTGTTCACGATATAAAATCCTTCCAATTAAACAGCTAAAACATGTCGTGACGTCGATTATACTGCCAAATGTAGTTTGTTTGCAGTTTATAAATATGTAAAATTCGTTTTAGACTCGGAGCAAATTATCCCTTCTTTTTTGCAAATTTTAAGCTTATCCAAGTTAAAAAAGTTAAAGTTAAAAAACAGACAGAACGCTCTCTGATGCGTCCGAACATGTAACCGAATCAGTCTATAAAATTCGATTTGTGTTGGTACTAGTTGATCCTGTTGTCAAATTTGTACAAAAATCTTCAAACATTACTGTAACATAATAATTAGAGGCAACCCGTCAAGCATAAATCAAAATTCTAAATTAATGCGGCAACATTGCGACGTGTTGACGTCATGAAGTGAAGATGTGAAGTTTTTATGATAATATACTTTCTTTTAATCTCACATAAACTGTTTTAAAACATTACATACATTCAAACATGACAAACATGACACATTAAAATCTTAATAAATTTCCCTTAACTTCTTCTTAACTCTCATGTTTATACTATATTTAAATAGCGATCCTATTGAGCAAACCGTGTATTATAAATAGGAAGCTATATTGTTTGTTAATGATTTCGAGTTAATTGACCTGTAGAACTTCACAACGGCAACATATCGAAAATACGATAAACCAAATTAAACATAAAAAAACTTAATGAAATCATGCGTTCGATAATGCGATGTAGAGCGAATGGATTTTAAAATTGACGGGGCGATAACTTGATGTTTCTCCTGGCAACAGACTTTGACGTCTTTACAAAATATTAAATTGTAAAAGTATACCGAGACATGACAAAACACCAAATTTGGCGCATCTTTTAATACATAGGCTATACGTAAACATCGGTATTTATAAGGTTTAGTAGTACCTGATACAGATGGATGCTCATATAAAAAATTGTTTTTCATAGCGGCAAATTTCTTGGTCGTCAAATACGCTATTGGCACCTCTATAGCACAAAATACAGACGCTCCTATAGCGATAAAGATTAAATATCCCACCAGAAATAAAGGAAACTTAAAGGAATCTTCTGATATTTTCTTCATATTTTCATTTTCAACTGCCTTTGTTTCATATGAATCTTTAAGAAGATCACTGACAGTTAAAAGCAATACTTTTTCAGGTTATAATAAATTACTTTAGTTTTTGTCATATGTAGGAGTTCAACATTTTTGCGTCAGCAAATGAGGTTGTTTCTTATGATTTTTTTAATTTAGAGAGATATTAATTTAGATTAAATTAATATAATGGTAATTTTGATATTTCTAATTTTATTTATTATATTTATTCATATTATTATTTATTTTATTATGTTCTAATTATATTTAATTGGTGACACACACCCAGAGAAATTTTACTTACAAGTGTATCTTGAATGGGTAATCTTGGGACCATGTTTGTATATGCTTCAGAGGATCGGAGGTATAATAGTAAAGTAAACCATGCTGAACAGAATTTTCTTATAAGAAAAACAATAATTGTATCAATAGAACAACAAAGAGCGAACATTCAAAATATGCATTGTAAAATCTAAATATACGGTTAGCGTTAAACTATATACTTTCCAGAAATTTTTAAGAAAGAAAAAAAAGGCTGTGATACTATAAAAACTATATTCCTGTTGCAAGTGTTTTTATTGTGGCAATGTAAATTATTTCTCACTTCCATAGTTAACGAAATTGTAGTATAAATATAAATAGTAGCTTGTGTTTCAAAATATATTTTGTAGATATTGCTTTTATTAAATTTAAGAAAATACTATATGTACAGTTAAGAAATAACTTTTTACAAACTAAATTTTGTATTAATGTTAATGTTGACTGAAGGGGATATGATTTACAGAGATAATATTTAATGTTTTAAAGTATTCCACTATAAGACAAAATTTCCAGTATATTCTCATTTCAAACCATATTATTAGCCTAATGAAAAATTTGCCATATTTGTTAAACGTCAACTGTCAGGTTAGATCTGTTCATTTGATGATTTTTGATATTAATAGTTCAAATGTCAAATGTTATTTATATTGTTATTAAATCTGTTATTACATATTATATGGTTATTATGTATTATATATATTTATAAATAAAAATTTTAATTAAAATATATTTTCTAAATTTCCCACTTGTAGAGCCCTCTGTGGTTCTGCGTATAATTTAGTCACAACTTTTTATATGCAAGATCACTTTCTATGTCTCACTATTCTATGCTTAGTACGGTAACTTCATAAGAGGGCGTAAAAAAGTAAGTTTCGAATTTCCATCCACCAGTGGCGCTGTATCAAGTTAAAATTAGCTAAGCATACAATTTTATTTAGTTCCAAATTATTTGAGAAAATCTGTACTAATAATTTTGTTAAAATTTCAACTTTGATTTTATATGAAATAATTGTGTTATAACAATTATATATATTATAACAATTAATAATTGATTAAACGTTAATAAGATGCTTTGACTTTCCTATAATATGAAACATTTTGGAATCTACTCTTTATATCTTTATTTTATTTCTTAGGGGATGACTACAAATGTAACTTACTTGTAGTTCTTAATTGAACAGGTTATAAAAAATAAATAATTAACTTTAAGATTCCAATGCAAGCGAAATGTTACACACTTATAAATATTTAGGTCATAATATAATACTTTCGGTTTAAATACCATTTTTTCTGTTAATTCATTTAAATATTTATTAATTCACAACTTTTCTGTACTGATATTATTGTTTCAAATTTTATTGTTTGCACTCTTAAAGCAAACATAATAACGATTCAGATATGTCGGACCGCTTGTATATTTTGACATTATATTCATCATAAAATATTAATTTTTAAATTGTAAAGTTTATTATTTTATTATATTGAAGAATTACTGGAGGAACTGAGTTTATTTTCTATAGCATGTCTAATAAAACAGTCAATGCACGCTATCAAAATTGAAAACGAAAGGACGTCGCAGTGTTGCCGCATCAACTTAGACCAACTCAGATCGAATTTTATAGACTGATACAGTTACATATACCTAAAGTAAATAGATTAAAATAGAAAGAAAAATCCACTCCGTGTTTAAAATGAATTTTACATTTTTACAAACTATAATTGGCAATATATTCGACGTTATCTGTGTATTGGCTGTTTTATTTGACGAGCTTTATTACTCTCAAAACTCTCAAAAGTTTATATGTGACGCAGAATAATTGTTATGCATAGACTGACCAGTGGATGCAGTGAGATCGCCTTTTCATAATAATTGTTTGGTTAGTTTTTATTTTCTGATTAATACATTTCAAATTAAAAACTAAAATTAATTACCGATATAAATTTATTCAAACAAAATTCTATATATAGTTTATTCAAAGTTTATTTGTATATGCGTCATCGAAATTAGTGATGTCAAAACGTTGCAATGTTGCCGGATTAACTCTGAGTTTTAGTTCGGTTTGGCTTTGACATACAACAGAATTCTAATCTAAATAAAATAATTAAACAAAAATACTGTTATCAAATTTAATTTATTTTAACATTACAGTACATCTAATGCATATATTATCGAAGGACTTAAAACTACAATTAAGAACAAAGATATAATAGTTTGTAGGTTAGAATTGTTTTATTATAATATTTACATTAAACGCTTTTCCACGCTACCCATGAGTTCTAGGCGCGCTTTTTTTATGCTTGCCTAGGATGGATGGATGCCTAATCCACCTAATTAACAATTATATATCAAGGTAATGTATTTTACCTTCATTCGAGAGTGTATTTACTTGCTAAGTCATCTTGATATGACTGCATTTTTTATTTCTTCTGCTACTACCTGTGTACATCATTCTTGATAAAATTAATCATTGAATTCTGTCTAATGCATTTACCATATCTACAAAACATTTAGTATTCATTGTCTCTTCATACATTATAACCTAATTCTCATATTTAATTCTGAACAATTACGATAATATGTGTGCAGACAAATCTTTCATGCCCTACAATACTATTTTCTACAGTTATATTAATCTCATCACTCTATCTCAGGAATTTCCAGCATTGCACAGCATTATCACATATCCTGAAAGTTTCCACTTAATCACTTCCACTTTCCGAGTCAGTGTCCAATTCAATCACTAAACTGTTAATTTCTAATCTGTCTAAAACCTGTTCACGATTCCACCATTTACCAATTACTTCCTTTTGTATGTTTTATCGAGTCCATCCAAACCGAAGATGTTATGGTCGACAATGCTTCCTTCAACATATCAAAACGGTTCTTGACGGAATATCCTTCTCAATCAGCATGTCTATTATAATAAGTCTTTGCTAAGCCCCATATCAACTCGATTGAATTGAATCTACAGTGATAAAGAGGAAGTCGTAATACTATGTGACCATATTCAGCCATCTCATCAACTGTACATTTTTTTTCGGGCTTATTTATTAATAGTTCAGTTTTTAGCATAGTCTCTTCAAAACTCAATTCATGTTTTGAAAGCGATTCCGACATTAAAGCCGTTGTTAATGCTATTGTTGGATTTTTTCCACCAGTGTGCTATGATATGGTGCATTATCCATAATAATAACTGATAGTTCCTCTAGGTCCATTAACCATTTTGAAATATCCAGGTTTCATCAAGACACACACATTCACAAAATTTATCTTCCTTGATTTTATTGTACACTTTAAAAATTGAATTCTTCTTTTTAAGGCAATGTCTGTAAGTTCCATTAAACCTCTTCGACGGTTATATTTACACCATTTAAATTCTATGGCATGTAAGAGTGTATGAAAAATGTCTTACATCCCTCAAAAAACTGCAAGTTCCCAATTCTTTTATGTATGCTTTACAGACTAACAATTTTCTCTGAAATAATTTTATTAAATTATGTTTATATCGATTATTTCTCGTTGTGTACTGTGTATTCTTATACATTTCGTATATTTGATCTCGAATAGAGCCAATATCAAGATAGTCAAGATTCGTCACCCACTTCGTATGTAGACGGGTTTTCTTGGTTGAATCTAACGTATTGTTATTCATTTTGTAAGCGATGTTATTCACAGTACCCACACTAATATTTAGAGCAGCAGCAGCAGCACGCTAAAAAACATTTTCAATAAAATTGCAGCAACTTATATTATTTACTATCATCAATAATTACCTCCCTGACGGAAATTATAGGCCTCCATTATTTGGTTCCTTTTCAATCTGTATCTGTTCTAATTTATTAAAGCCGCAATCAATTTCTGACCCTGACTATCTATTGTTTTCGGCATTTTCAAACTAAGTGATATGATATATTACGAAGCGATTTTTTAAAAATAATCAAAGCGCTATAATAACGTTTGTCCATTATAACCTGTAGTAATTATAACTAATATTTGGAATAATTTTGCGTACGTATGACAACCGGAGGACTTTGACAGGCTCATTCGTTTACGTATTCGAACTAATCAGACAGCATTGTGTCTCATTTTAACTAGAATAAAATGAGAAGGAAAATATTGTCTGATTCTAAAACGAATTTACAAATTGCGGCAGACAATACATTAAACATATTAATGATGCTTATACAAATAAACTTTGAATAGACATAAAAATAAATGTTCTCGCTTTAAGCGTTTGTTGAGAAAAATTTATGCAATAATTTTTCTCATTCCTCTAGCAACGTGGAGATAAGTACGATATTAGTTTTGCAGCGATTCAGTCACCGATTCATTTTCACATTTCTTCACCACTTCGAAACCGTGTGTCAGTGAAACCATGCAGTATCGATATGAACAAATGATAATCAAGAAACGTTATGTTTGGTGGGCGTACTGGCTATAGAATGACTTTCCATTCGAACGGCACAGTATATCCTTCAGAACTCTTGCAATGTGTGGATTACTGTTGTCATATAAAAAGAGGCCTTTGTGTTTGTTACCCACTATCGCTCTTCTGATTTGCAATACTTCGTTTATTTTATTCAATAGACATAGTAGTAACATTTTCATTCACTTTTAGCAGCTCATAATACACCACACCCGACTGATTCGACCTGGCCTCGGTGTCTGTGTCGATAGTTCTCCTGAATTAGCCCATGACTTTTTGCGTTTGGCATTGTCGTAGTAGATCCACTGTTTATCGTGGGTTATAATACACCACAGAAAGCTCAATTAATTAATTGACTGCTAAGTTTTCTGAAAGTTATTTAACATTTTGTGCTCAGTGTAAATTGCATTTTCGACATTAATTATTTTTTCTATTGAATAAATCTGCTACCGAAGTCATCATGTCGCAGTCAAACAAACCAAGGCATTATATTGCAATTTTAGGTTTTAGATTCAGTTATTTAAACATGGTTATTTGGTCATTGGTCATTTGGTTATATGTCAATGACCAAGAAACCAGAAAACTATTACTTTCTGTAGAGCAATGTCAAAGCAATATATATGTAAATATAATTACAAAAAATACTTTGCTGAAGCCTAATTGAAACCTCAACATATCTTCTGGCAAATGTAATAAAAATTTTCTATAGCTTTTTTCATATTTCTTTAATGTCATCAATTTAATAATATCTATTTTATTAAAGTTCTGTATTTTTTTCTTTTTAGCACTGAAAACAAATCTTTAATCTCTTCCTATATTTCAAAAATATAATGTGCATCTAACCATTATTTTTATACTTAAAATTACCATTATGTTATGACAATATCGAGGAACTTAAATAGCTTAAAAAGCTACGAGCTAATCATTATTTATTAACTTATACTTAACATTACCCTAGACTTTTATTTATTTTACGCACACAATAACATGACATTCAAATAAAAAAATATGCAAAACAAGCTAAAATTAACGAAACTTAATCTAATATTTCCGTTCAGATTCAAGTTAACATTTTGTAGTACATTTTTTATCTTCTATAATATAAAAATTATAATATGAAGAAACTTTTATAAACATATTTCATTTCAAAATAATTATGAAAGGAAAAAAGATAAAATAAAACAAAATATAATTATTTTCAATATATAAACATTACAATAACAAACTAAAGTTATAGTTCTTGTAAATTATTTGTATATTTGAAGAGTATAATATATATTCTCGAACTCATAAATTAATCTAAAATTTTTTTTGAAAGTCAAGTTCAAATTTAACTAAGTTTATTGGTACAATGTTCATATTCTATCATACAATAAATGTCAAATTTAATTTGAAAACACAAAAAGAAAACAAAACAATATGTAAGTATGTAATTTTATATGGTCCGAGCCAAACAGCAGAGAAACCCCTTTGTCAATTCATTCAATGCAAGAAAGGAATGCAATTCAAATCCATATGCATCAAGTTTGTGCCTAGAATCTACATATATACAAACATGGCTATATTCATTTAGCATTTCATATTGTCGTTTATTCGTTATGATTTACATACAATTTTCTCCATTTAAAGTGGAGTAGGTATTTAGAAACTGAGATTATGGTTTATATAACAAAACACATCCTGCATTTTTGACCTCATTTACCCATGATTCAACACTTTTATGTTTTGTATCGTTCCTATTAAGCTTTGTACCTATGGAATTTAATCGGTATGTTTACTCAATATTATATAAATCTTTGCGAGTCTATAAATATAGTATTTTCAAGCGGTCATTACTTAAATTATCCCATATTTCATCCAATATAGCATCAATTGGAGTTCTAGCTGCAATTAGCATATGTGTATTCAATTTCACGTTTCTTTACCTTTTCTATCAATTATTCTTATTTAAAGACCTACTTTCAAAATGTTGCCAAAATTTGACAAAAAAGGAAAAATTATTTAATTCAATTTGCGAGTGATATCATCACTCAGTTAGAATTTATTTCTTTTAAATATCCTTAATGAGGGGTTTAAATGAAAAGAACATCAATTTTATTATATTGTTGAGACATTTTATGTAACAATCTATGATCAGATAAAAAAGGTTTTTGAAAGACTTCTTGAAGATAGTATTTTAGTAATTATAAATTTGTAAATATTTTTAATTAATAAATATCTACGTAATTTATATATTTTCTTATTTACCTGTTACTATTTATTAAAGAAATAACATTTAAAAAAATCCCGCCTTCAGTTTATGAGCAACCTATCCGTCGGCAATTTTTAACATTGAGTGTCCTATTTATATAGATTAGACCTCTTCAACATCTAATCTCTAAATCGTTCCTATCCACGGTCATACGTTTATAACTATTTTTTAGAGATTATTGAAAAGATGGTGTTTTGATCACAAAACATATCCAAATCCAATAACAAATAAACATAATTTAAAATTATAATGTATTATAAAGTATTGTAGACCAAATACAACATTTGCAAATGAAACTCTCAATTGATTTCTGATATTTATATTCAATTTGACAATTAAAAATCATTTTTTTGAGGTTATAGTATATTACTTCAGTTACGTCATAATTTAAAAAATACTTTTTATCAGGTTATTAAAAGAATTTCGTTTAGTATACAAAATAAATCAATTAAATGATAAAGAAAAGGTATTCGTAAGTATAAAGTAAATTCATATGTTGATTAAAATAAGCATATTTACTTAGATTGCAGTAAACTGAAAAGGTGCAGTTCCATTGCGATCTGAAACCAGATGAACCAGGAAATAAAATCAATTTTATAAGGACAAAAAAGAGCGCGCACGCGTCAGTCGGATGCAAGATCAATAAGGGGTGGGTTTGGCGAGACATTTCCGCGTAAGGGGAAGGCATATAGAGCTATCCTTTCATAACAAGTGCAATATTATGTAAGTGGTGAATCTCTTTACAAATGTTTTATTAAAATGAATGCGTCTATTCATATTTTAAATTATATTTTTGTAATGAAACAGTGAAAGTGGTGTTATGAGCGTGATGGCAATGTCAAAACAAAAGTGCAAAATATCTTATTGTGTAGTAGCACAGTAAGATTTATAGGTGTTTAGTTTATAATCGATGCGGAGATATTTTATTTTATATGTTGACTATAATTTTTAATCACCTAAAATTAATTTTTATAAAATTTATAAACTAAATTAATAAAATTAATAAAATTTTAATAAAAAATGTTAATTATATTGAGATAATGAGTGATTTAAAATATATAAAAATAATATTTTTAAAGTCTTAAAGGCTATAATAAGGTACTATTAAATAATAACAAATTTCTGTATATTATATTTTTATGCTCTTTTTAATACATACTTGTTAAATTGAAATATTATTTCTAATAATACCATACTGCGCATTTTTGTATTGGTGGTATATAAATAACAATTTAAATACGACAATATATACAATATTTAATTACTGAATTTGTTCACTGTGTAATGTTATATAGATAGTTCATGTCCTGTTTCGGCGATTGCTTGGAGATGGGACCGCCACCAGACACTATTCTTTTTATGCCACCGCCTCCCGCACCTCTCTTCGTTGTTCCTGATTTACTACCGAGCAACGTCAGTCATTGCTTCACCGCCCAGATTTGTGATCCAGCGACACCATGGACGGCTCCAGGGAAAACAATAATAGACCACGGGGAATTTATCGAGTTACCCCGAAAAGGTACCGCATTGCTCGTCTAGCGAGTATCATAAATGTAGTCAAGCGCTTGATAAGTAATTATATCAGGACTGTCAATTAATTTTAGTCCTAATTATGTTAGAGATCATTAACGAAGATTTCGAATTATGAACCAACATAACACAATTTGTTAATAGTTTTATATTTCCTGTTTAATTAAAAGAAAGGTGCTGTTGAATGCCATCGAGCTGTGTTGGATATTATGAACATACTCCGTAAATTAAAGCTTGTGATTTTGACGTTTCGTGAGTGGACAGAAGATGAAAGCTTGGAAGATCAAACCAAGATGTAAAATTGTAATTAACCGGACTAAGTGAGAGCAAAGAAGTGGTTTCATAAACAGCAACATGTCCCATAATACAGAAGACCCTAAAAAGGGAACGCTTAATTTTGATTTCCTCTATAGCTTTATAAAATAGACTTCTAATTTTCTAAAGATGGTAAAAGTAGTAGATAACGAAAAACTATACTAATAATATGCTCAATTTTACTTATATAAACCCCTCAACACTAATTTACTGTCCTTGTAATTATTAAATTTAAATGAAATCGAAGTCCATCAAACACGTTTAGAAACATACAGTAATGCTGCTCCATCATGTTCCAATTATAGCTTTTTGGATACATACAATGACAAAGAACGGCATGGTGGACCAATTTTTTTTATTTTAGGCTATCGTACTTAACAGTTAGGTTAAGTTTTCTAATAGTTGTTTACATTGCTACTTCATACAATGCATTTTCATTAATGGATACCGCTGATCAAAAAACATACAAGAACCTAATATATGTATATAAATATATATACAAAAAATTACTTTGCTGAAGACTAATCGAGACTTCAGCATATAAAAAAAACTAATAATATACACAATTTTACTTATAAAAAAATTCTTTAAAAAAATCATCTCAAAATTAATTTACTATCTTTGTGATTATTAAAATTACAATTAAATGCTTGTTGAAGATATTGAAACTAACTGGAATGTATCAGGGATCGACGATACGTGGATTCTTGTACTGGTGGCCTCGTCGATTGGAGTCCTTTTACTCGGAGCGCTTTTGGCCATGTTCTTGCTTAAATGCCGAGAGTGAGTTGGGTAATGTGATTAAAATTAACGCTTAATAATCAATATTATAGGATGAATATATTGGGAAGTTCGGATCACTGCTCACTTCACAGTCGCGATCATCAATCCATCAAGAATTTGGACCCGCGAGATGGCGCCTTAACCAGTTTGAATAGCAAATTGATTCATCCCAATGATAGCCCATTTTATAATGGCATGGCCAGTGTGCAGGATAATAGGATGGTTTGGGCAGCTCTTACACCGAGAGGGACACAACACTTTATATCTGAGAGTTATCCAAGGTACATTCTTATCTATACACTTTTTTCAAATTATAGTGCCAATTATCATTTTTCGTTGACGTAAAAGTAATGTTATTTTATAATTTGAACATAAACTAATTACCTCGTCTTAATCTTAGTTCACTTGTTTTAGAGATTTAATCGACTACGGTGAAACAGATGACCATTATGAAACCATTGAAAATATCACTACAACCAATAGATCGTTACCCAATCATAAATCGAATATTGAAGATTATTTTTCACATCAAAAAGGTTAGTCAACAAAAAACATTCTAATTGTTTATATGTTGTTAGCAATAATTTTTAGATTACGATTATGAAGATCCAACGCCACTGATCGAAAGTTATCAAATGAATCAAATGGATAACGTCGAGGAACATCAATATCAAGTGATTGGTAAGAAAAGCACTATTACTATTAGCTATAAAATTAGTTATGAATTGTTAAAATCTTTTTTAAATAATTGAAGCATGTTATATCAATATCTGCCATTTTTTCACTATCATTGAGATAATTTTCAAAAAAATGTTTACCTTAACCTCGATATTGGCCGCAGGCAAAGCAACAAAAATGCACAGCTCTGGACCGATTGAATTTAACCTTCCAAGATAAATTAAAGAACTAATTAAGTACAAGAACCGATTAGCGAGAAGAGCTCGTACTACACTGAACCCTGAGCACAAACGCATGGTGCAGTGCGCAATGAAAAAAGTCAGGTACAGGGTAAAAGCCTGGAACAAGACCCATTTCTTCAAAGTCCAGGGAACCCCACTGCTCCTTATGACCTCTGGCGTAAAGGGAAAAACTTCAAGCGCAATCCTCCCTCTAAGGGCCGATTCCTCTACGGATATTGCCCTAACATTTGGCCCACCACAACATACTTAACCTTCATTACTAACACTATCCCCTCTTTGAAGAGGAAAAACTTCCGATCAGATTACCTTCTAAAGAGCATAGTCTCTCCTAGAGACTTCCACCTCTCAATAAAACGTCTATCTTCGAAAAAAGCTCCAGGCCCAGATAGAATCACAGCAAATAATCTGAAAATCCTCACCAGCAAGCATTATTATTAACTCCATCCTGACGTTAAAATATTTCACTGAACGAACGTTAAACAGTTTCACTGATGCGCACCAGATAATCCCTGATGAACAATTCAGTTTCCATGCCAAACACACAAGCCTCCATCGAGCTGCTCGCGTCGCAGTAACTATCCATGAGGCACTTATAAAAGGTTGCAACGCTGGAGCCACCTTTCTGGACGTATCCAAAGTTTTTGATCAAGTATGGCACAACGATGTAATCTTAAATGCAAAACAACTCAGTCTACCAGATGACCTAATGTCCCTGATCCGCTCACACTTGGAACATAGATCCTTTCAAGTAAAGATCGACGATGCAGTCTTCTCTCGGAAACAAATCTCTGCGGCAGTTCCGCAAGGTACTCCGTTAGCCCCAGCCCTGTTCAACCTGTACATACCTGATTTCCCACTGCTCAAACAATCACACACAGCATTTTATGCAGAAGACACAGCTTTCTTCACCACCGATTACAGTCCCTACGTCATCCGCGACAGATCCAACGATAATTCCAGGTCCAACTCAACCAGGCGATTACGTGGTATAAATTCTGGCTACTGCAGATTAACCCGAGCAAAACTCAGGTGATTCTGTTTCACCACAAAAAGCAGTTCCGCCCATACCGCCTCCAAATTGAAAAAGTCCCTATTCTTTGGCCCAGAAGGTATCGTACCTCGGTTTCCAATTCGACCGCAGCATATTCATCCATGGCGTGTACAGCCTACTATTTCAACTTCTCTCCAGAAAAAGTAAATTCCCAATCCCCCAGAAAGCTCCTATGTACAAAATGCTGGTCCGTCCAGTCTTCCTCTACGGAACACAGGTGTTCCAATCCAAAAAAGTCCGCGCGTTGCTCAATACCCCTTGGTTTGTGAGGAAAGCGAATACACACCTAGAATCAGGCACCCCGTTCATGAAAAGCTTCACGAACATGCTCAGTGTGAGGTTCTCCCTAGGCGCCTTAGAACACTATAACAATTCGATTAAATGCCTACCCATACATAAGTTGATGTTGTTGTTGAGCGTTTTCCAAACACAATTTTTATCCCTTATACACGTTACATACACATAGCATACATTGGTTCATTAATCATAAACTAACAGTTTTGTAGATACTTTTATTTCAGTTTGGGTTTACATTACTAAGACATAGAGTGCAAAGAGCCGAATTTTCATCAACTTGTTGAATACATTGATTATTAATGCTTAGAATAGATGTATTATTTATTCTACTGTAACTAATAGTAGAATTATTTTCATTAATACATTCTCTGGGTTTGGTTTTATGTTTATTATTCTTCACGCATCTTCAGTTTAAACATTCGCGCATGATAACACTCGAACAATATACTTACTAAAACACTAGAGAAATACGGCAATGTATAACACTGTTATAATAACAGTATGCTGTTGCGGGCGCCAAATAGGCGTCTTTAGCAAAATAATTGTCTTACGCCACTATGGCGCTAACGCGCACAAATGTTAATATTATTTATAAATAACTCTATTTTATCTATCATTTTCTATAAATCTTCCAGAACATTGTATGGAATATTTTCATCTATTAAGGCATCCAGTTCAGAAAGTTCTTTAGCTATGTTATTATAACCATTTTAATGAGAAATATCTTCATATTCTAACAAATTTAGCGGCAAAACAAACTATGGTATAATTCGGGGTATTCGGCAGCGCATTTTTGAATTGAAATAATTCACTGTATAGTAAAATATGTTAGTGAATCTAACGATTTCGAAAAACCCGGCGTAATTTAGAAACAAATACTATCAATTTTACACATTTTACAATATACTAGAATACTAAAATTAATAGTTATCAAAAACAGTTACATTCTAAATGGACTGTCCTAGTGCATAGAGCACCATCCTTATATATTGGCTTGGAGTACTAAAACAATAATTTTTTAAACAGATGGGTTTTCTCAGTCAACGCCTCATTGGTTTCAAAATGCTTTTGATCGAGTGCTTAGAATTCTATCCTCCTAGGAAAATTCATCCTCTGTTTTCTTCACAATTTCAATCATGGTGAATCTTTTCAGGTTTTGCGATTCTTCTCTTCTTACTTCATTATATTTGATTCGCAAGGTCCTATTAATACGTTTATAGAAGCGCTACTTTCTTCAATAGATTCTGAAATTGACTGTTATGATTTATTTAACAACTATTCTTTATTTTAATATACAATTCAACTAGTTCCCGTAAACGTTAGGAGAGGCTTCAACAGGAAGTACTTTCCAACGTATTCTCCCTATTATAAAATTCTGACCGCCTGCTTTTACTTATCTATATCTTACACTTATCAATATCCTAAGAAATTATCTTGCTATTAAACAATCAAATAAAGTAATATTAAAGAGTTAATAGTGTAACATTTTTGACAATCAACTTTGAATTGGCCTGATTTTGGATTATTATCCCTAAGCTTGATTGATTGCCTACTTTACAACTCATCCTTTTCCATATATTCTAAATCTCTTATATACTTTTAGCTTCCATCTGTTAGCCTGTATCCCATCAATACCATTGCTGTCCTACCGTTCTAAATACTTCTCCAACAAATTTGCTATCAAGTCATCGGCTTTACTTTCATGTCGGTTCTCTCCTTCTCTTGGAATTTCTCCAAATCCTTCACTTCTCTCATACACCATCTTACCATCCCTTTCCCCCGTGGCCTTTTGGGCTCCCTTTATTGGTGAAATTTTATTTAATCCGTTCTCTAAGAAACATTAGAATCTTTCTTTCTTAGATTAGAGTATTATTAACTATTTTCTGAATATATCAACAATACATTCCTGTTTACGAGGGTTCCAAATCGGTTGTCAACAATACACTCATCTCAAACACATAAGCTCGCATTTTCTAATCGTGGCTCAACTCTTTTGATGAAGCTCTCGCAAAATCCAGCCAGAATATTAACACAGTTATTTTTGTTAATAAATAGTATGATGTAGTATAAATGTAGTTATGATATTTTCAAATGGACCTCAATTAATACCATACCATATAATCTAAATTAGTAAACACATTATATAGCTCTAATTTCAATAAAATATGTTTGTTTCATATAAAATGAACTGCACGGTGATGCACTTCTTTGTTTCCTATTTTAATTAAGGATTAGGGCAGTAAACCCAAATCTCATCCACAGTGATAAAACGACGTACATAATGTTGTAAATAACATTTAAAGCGACATTCGAATGTGTTAACCAATACAGCACTGTGTATAAAACTTTTTATACCAAAAATATTGCCTCCTATGCCTAGAACGTTTAATAGGTTTCTCTCGATGAATCAAAACCATATCATGTATTTAGTACGATTTCTAATATTCCTACAATTGTTGGTCTTCGTTCACTTTGATAGTCTTGTGGTCGTACGAACCTTTAAACGAATCAGCTCACTTACGTAGCCCGGTTATCCATTTCGATATGAATTTCCATAACCTGTACGCTCTGTTTTTATTAAAAATTATTCACTATGGATTTTTTCCATTGTTATGATATACTAATAGATGATTGGTAAATAATGTATTTTTATACAACTAATTAAATATTAAGCCTACGGAAAGTAATAATTAAGTTACAATTATTTAAGATATATTAATTCGCGCATCTTGAAACATTTCATTATCAAAATTACTTATATTGTGTATATACAATTATGAAGAGACTAGATATATTGTAGAAAATAATTATACATTTTTTTCTAGATATAAAACGATAGTGTGTACGATACTACTGTAGAACTGTGTTAAACATCATTAATACTATTTTTATGTTTTTTTAAGGAAATACGGATATGAGATGTGCTAGTTTTGGTTTGGGAACAAATTCTTTAAGAAGACCATATCCGGTAATACGACCTAGGGTGTCTTCGCCAACACGCATCGAACATCCAAATTTACCTCCCCTAAATCTGTACCCTCAACGTAGCAATAACAACACCCTGAGGAAGAGCACAGCCAGTTATCGTAACATGGATGCAGGCGTTGTACCGAAATATGGTATCTAGATCCGTTTAGGTGAACAATGGTCTCACCTACGTACGTATACAGGGTGTTCTTTGTGGTAACTATTTTTTATTTACTCCGCACCGTGCAGTTTTGAGCCCTGTATTATATACATGTACAGACAGGATCACTTTCCGTTGATTCTCGCAAGATTATCAACTATGCTCAAGGAACTCGATACCCAGGAGAGCATATTCAAATGATTTTCCTCTATTTAAAATAAAACTTTATTTTATGGTAACATCTTGTATAACCAAAAATAATTTGGTCAATGAATTTCATAATTAATATCCTATTGTTTTATTACCTGGGTGTTTGTTACTCACAACATATGCTTAGAATAGATTATAAGTATTCCTAGTCATTCATATATATATATATATATATATATATAACTAATATATTATATAAATCCCAATCCTTGTTTTTTACTGTTAGTTTTTATTCAATAAATTATTATACTTAATAAGCTTTAGTTAATGACCTTTCTTATTGATACAATAATAATAAGCAATTTTCTCTTAAATTAATTATGTTTAGATAAATTATCTTGAGATTTCTAGGCAACCATAAAAACAATACATTAAAACTGTTGCTGATATACAAGTTTAATGACAACCAAACATAAAATATTATAGTATTATATAATTGACTATAAAACATAGAAATAAAAATAGTCTGTTTATTCCATAAAACATAACATTTGTAAATTGGAAATATAACCTGTTAACGTTTGGTTATGTTAAACTTTAATTTATAAAAATTTGATATCTTTGCTATAAGATATTACATTTTCAATTTTACATGTTAATTTTGTTTCTTACTCTGATAACTTTTCGTCTCACTGAATCATGACAATTATAAAAAACTATAAATTAGAAATATCGTTAACAAATTTCAGGCAACTATAAATACATTCTACATTAAAAAAAATTCCAGTTTTTCATTGGTTCGTCTTTTTTTTCAGTTAAGACGATTGTTTAAAAACAAATATTGTTGAGTTTATTAATGCTTCCCTTACTTGTATAGCAAAACAATTATAAGATCTAGGACTATTGTGCCATCTAAGTATATAAAATTAGAAATATATTCTAGTTAGGGAAAATTCCCTTTATTATGATATCATCGGTTTATAGTATAATTCACAGGTGGCACCCCACTTTGCAATAAGAGTTTAATACGTAAATAGATGTTTCATGGATTATTAGCAGTATCAATTTCATTCTTTCTAGTAGTAGTCAAGAAAATAAATAAATATAGTATCATTTCATCTTTAATCGAAACTTTTTGAAATGTCAAAATATAAAAAGGCATGTATTTTAACAAATATATCCCTATTGTGTGATCGTTAACGAACAAAAGGATTCTTTATATTTTTAATATACCAGTTTGCCGAGTTTAGATCCTGGTTTTGTCAGAATGCTGATTGTAGTTGAAGATTTATAATGATATTTGAAACATTATTAATTAATGTAAATTAGATAAAATGAAACAAAACAACTACATTTGTGCGTTTGACAGTTTTTTACTTGTCACTTTATTTTATAACAATTTATTTATTAAATTACAGTAATGCAATAATCTAATACTATGAGGAGTTTATATGAAATGTAGTTTAATACAGTAGTACTTCGTAAAATTGGAATACTCAACAGACACATAAATATAAAAATATGTTCTAAATAGGCACTCTAGGTTTGCATTGATATATTCGATATTCATCATGAATTTTAAGACACATTCGTTTACACTGAAAAAATTCAGTATAATTTACAACAGGTTTAAATCTATGGACATGTAAATAATAAGGACATGACAAACTAATTATAAAAATTGTTAAATATAAAATAAATACAATTAACAAAAATATATCAAAATTACACTAACAAAACATAATACTAACCTATTCCATTTGCTAGGACTTTAATTAAATAATCTTATCAAGATACACAACGGATTTCGTTATTTTAGGAACTTAGAATACAAAAGTGATAACCGGGGGGTATGTCACGTATGATCCTCCAGCTTTTGTTGTTGAGTGTCTGAAAAGAAAAATACATCGGGTTAAAAACAATGTCAATGTCAAAATGATAGTTCGGATTCATGTTTCCAGATGTCTTGTTAGTAGTATAAATACATATTTTTTAATTTTGTGATTATGAGTCTGGCTGATAAAATGATCGATCCACTAAAAATATCGTTTTGGATTCAGCTGTATTATTCACTGTAGAATTATTGCCGGGTCAACTACCGTATATAGTATGTTGAACTTTTGAACTCCAATGAAGCGTGTCTTCCATATTTTATCACACTTTCGTGAAGTAAAAATAAAACGATATATTTAAATATATTTCTCAATTTTAATCGTCATAGACACATTGTCCAATATTTATTGTCTAATAACTAGACTAATAGAACAGTAAATAAACTATTATTAGACCAGACGCGCCGATAATTGTGTAGATTCAGCCGGACCTCCTCGGGCAATCTATCGATAGGTCTTGTTATTTATGTGATAAACGTCTATTTTTTTACTATTATAACATTATGAAGAGATAAATTGTTTTGATTTCAGATTAAATTATTTTATTTCATACACAAATATTGCGCCATCAAATAGAGCTTTTATAATTATCAGCGTGTGTATTCACAATAAAATTTTAAAATAAATAGTAGTAATAAACAAAATAATCATGTTTAGAAAACCGTTGATTAAAATTTGCATAGTCAAGATAATATCATATTGTAAAATAATTATATAATTTTACAAGTAGTAATTAAAGTTAAGATTAAATAATTAAAATAAAAGTATTTTTGCTTATAAAATGTTATTTACGCCACTGTGTATGTATTATTACTAATTACGTTTAAAATTATTATTGGGAATAAATAAACGTATCAACTCGATTCTTAATATCAATGTTTTCAAAAATTAGCAAGTAATAAAAATTATCCGTGCTTTTTACCAAATAAGTTTACATTACGTAATATAAACTGTAACATATATAAAATATGTTGATGCTAGGTTTAATTCCTAATTTTATCAGAATATTGATCCGAATTTGACTCTTACAGATCATATTTGCTGATAGTAGAAACAATAAATACGTGCACTTGTTTGAATAGTTGTTATTTAAAAGAATCGTGTTACATATTAAATGTGTGCAAAAATAATAACATAATATAATACTAAAATAAAATTTATAGTTGTGTAAAGGTAAATTTGATTATCGATTTTGGGCTTAAAATATGACAAGACGTAATAGATAAGCCTAGTGGAATTTATTTTATAACTTGTTATCAATAATTTAAACTATCACTGTACACAGAATTGAATACATTTTAATTCATCTTAGGTATATCCGATAGATTAATTAGACAATAGAATCTAGGAAAAATGTGTTAACATGAGGTTTAGTTATTTTTGCAATATGTTGAATATAAATTAATGTATGTTATTTTTTTTATGATTGGAAACAAAACATGTTCAAAAATTTATATTATTGCAGCTTATGTCCGAATTAAAATATTTGCTCTTAATTAAAACAATTATACAATGTTGTCGACATTATTCATAATTGTCAAAAATAAATGAGCCTGTAATAATTATTATCGGACGTTAAATTTGGAAAACAAATACGGATTCTTGTTTATATTTAGATAAATAGGCAAGAAGAAAAATATTTTCGTTGTGTAAGTGAATATTTGATTTTCGAGAACTTTTATCAGTGGCAAATAAGTAGAAAAAAGGATGGACGATTGAAAAAAAAATGCTATCCATCCATCCACAGAGGTGTGCGCGAGAGGACGGACAGGACTGATTCGCACATACGCGATGTGTGTTAAATTTAGCGAATTGGAGACCGTTTCACTCTATGTGCCATAGTATAATAGTAATAGTAAGCGAATGACAGCGTGAATCACAATGGAATGTCGGCTATTTTAGCCGCGAACAATTTCTGATACAACATGCGAAATGTTGTAGGTTTTTCCGAGCGCCTGGCTCTACGAATTTTTATTATGGCTATACTGGGGATGTCGGCCGCGGAGAAAAATATCGTTATTTTAAGTCGACTTCGATATTTAAAAAATATGGATATAGTTATATGTCATTTATGCTTCCCTTAGTGTAATTAACCATTAGTCATAAAGAATATGCTAACGCAGCTTTAAAATAGTTTAAATATGAATATCCTTAACTGTAGTTGTTACATCTTAGTGATAAGCTTCTTTTGCATTAATATTAGAAATAGAGTTTGTTTTTTATAAAGACATTCCGCGTTTCTAATTTAATTGAAAAAATAATGTTAATTTAAGACTTAGATTACCTTCACTACAGATAAATAATAGTCTAATACAGAAAGTGCAACAAGTTAAACTAAAAGTGAATAAAAAACGTCGATACTTATTTTTACCCATATTGATATTCCTTCACTCCAATTTTTACAAGAAAAATTCATGTTCGATATTCTTATTTACAACTATCGATACTTTCTTGAAAAAAAATCGGCCAAAACAACATATCAATGTACTGATATATTGTCGGCATCGTCTACTATACTACTATGGTCTATAACATTTACTGTTGCCGATTTACGCGCTTATAAAATATGATCGAATAATGTAAAATGCATATTTTTTAATACCATGTACACACAATTTTTAACATGTTTCACAAACATGATTTATATTCACTTTTACAGTAGTACTTATACTATGGCTATATGACGCAATACAAGCTTATCTTATAAACATATTACCTTCACAACTTTTTATTTTTTATATAATAACCAGGAACAGGAAAAGTATATATAAACGTGTAAAAGTTAAATTTATCTATTATCTATTTTTTATATTAAATGTTTTTTTCGGATTGCACCAAATATTGTAATTTATTGATACTTGATGATTTGGGGAAGCAGTAACTACGGGTTTTTCCTATATTTTCAAAGCGAATTTGTTCATATACATTTGAAAGACAACTGATATAAATGCTGTTTTGATTTCCAGAAGCCTCTTTTGAAGCGCGCTATACACTATTAAGAGAGTTTCGAATAGAATGGAACAAATGGTGACTAAATGACGTAAGATTCAGACTTCCGAATAACTAAGATATTCTGTTTGATGTTGTCGTCATGAAAGACAATACCTTTCCTATTGTTGTAATAATAGTTGGATAACAGCATTACGATATATTGATAAAATAAGTTCATGTATTCACAAATCAATAACCGCTAATTCTCTCTTAACAACTCTCTTAAAACACTTTAAGTCATCAAGAAAATAACACTGCTGTTCGAGCAACTGTGACCAACTGAACACTTCATTTTCCACCAAACACGAATAACATTCATTGGTGCTAATGCGGTTAAAACTTACGGGCTTTTATGCTCGGGTTTACGAAACTCGCTTCAAGCTATTGATGATGTATTTTGCTCACATCCGCTAGCGGTACAGATCCTTGAACTGTATGATCTGGTTATATATCGACAAAACAACATCATATTCGTCTGGATCCCAGCCACAACTACATAACTTCACAAAATTGGCTGATGACCTCACCAGGGACGCTACTTCGAATGCTACTATAAATTATAAATAAATTATATTATAGATCGGAGGATAGATAGGCTGGCGCAAGTTGAGTGGATGCTGCTGGAGGGGGAATACAAGCTTTGGGTCGTTAAAAATGACTCTTCGTTCTTTTTCCCCCTTTAGGAAAGAGAGATTTGCAAGTAAAGCTAAATATGCTGCTGATTTGTCACTGCAAATTTACTCATTCCTTTATAATGGATCGAATCAAGAGACCTCTGTATACTATTTTAAAGATTGTAAAAACGGTGTTTTTATAGTTTTTATATATTTATTTATTTATTTACTAATATTATTTATTTTATTCTTTATAATAGTTTTATGGTTGCAACTATGAAGTATAAATTATAACTATTTAATAATCCAAAAACTGATGTCATAGAGGCCAAAATAACTGATGGGTTGCTATGATTTATTGATAATCTGAAGGGTACATAAACGCCACCGAAATTGGTTCCTGCTGGCTCTTAGTGGAAGCGTATCCAGCGAGTAGCCTTTGGCTTTTCCTTGTGCATTCATCACGGTCGGAGCACAGAGTATTTATCTATACATAGTTTTATTATTTATCTAATTATTTATTTGTTTATTAAGATATTTGTGATATATATTTGTATAACTCTTGGTTGGCATTATTTTGGAAATCCTTAGAACGCGCAACAGACGCAGTATATTTAGCCTCGGTTTTCATTAATATTTGTTGGTTTGTGATGATTGCCTCTAAAAAATTCTAAACCGTTGGGGACACTCAATAATAAACCAATAATATTAATGTCTGTAATCTGACTCGATATGTTTGCATTGACTTTTTTAGGGATTGTTCAGCTAGAAGGAGGTTCGTCTTTAACACCAACAAATCTGGAACGATAATGGGCAAACTAATTTTGACACCATTATTCATTTAAACACTCAACGCCATCAACACGACTCGATGAGAAATCTGTATTTTTCTACTTTTAGACGTAAAAAAGCAAAATATGAAAACTGAATAAATTTTGTCTGAGTGACAATATTAATTTTTTAAACGCGCTATAGCATGACTTCACCGAATAAGTTTTAAAAGATATGCAAATTTATAGTCACAGTTCAATTTATAGATCATTTATAGTTCAGACTTTACAGTTGCTTAATATTAGGACCACCAAAAATACTCCATCCCTAAACCAAATGATCAAACAGAATTTCATGATATTTCGAAAATTAGACAAGAATTTCGTGACGAACTATTATACGGGTTATTCTTTTATTGCTTGTATATATATATTACTGTATTACTTATTACTATATTATTACCGCATTATAGAACAAGAGTATAGATTTGTAAACAAAATAAATAGGAACTTAAATGCCAAAATATATGGTTCGACTGGTCGGATTTTGACAGAGTATGATACATAGGGTTGCAAGTTAAACTAAAGAAACTCGTCTCTCATCTACATTTTCAATAACTAAAAATTTACTTCACAGATAGTTAGTTCATTATAAAACAATACTATGAATTCACTGAATTATATACACATATATTTCACAATGCAGTGTACTAGATCCGATACTGTATCTCCTATATACAGCCGATTTATCAATCACAAAATTACTACTTTGGCAATATATGCAGACCACCGTCTTAGTATCCTACGAAGATCTAGTAACCTTATCACGGACCTCCAAACACACCTCGATAAAGAACAACTGTGGCTCAAGATACGGCGTATTGAAGCAAATTACAGAAAATCTACCCATGCAACATTCACCCTGCGTAGAAGAACATTCCTACCAGTGCTTATCGATAACTGTCAACTTCCCAAGTATGGAATATCTTGGTCTGCATATAACTGGACGTGTAACCTGGAAGAAGCACAAACTCGCTAAACGAAAACAACTTGAGACTAAAAGGAAACAACAAGGTATTGTTATACAAATTAATACTTAATAATAAGCAAGTCTAAAAAAGGTTGCATAACGGTTCCAGAAGAAAGTGTTGCGTGCCATTGTCGATGCTCTACTATGTCTCTAATGCACTGATGCAACGCGATATTCCTCTAGAGCCAATAACGAGTGTAATTCCAAATGTCTATGTTAAATACTATAAAAGAGTGTTACTGCACCCCAATATACTCACTAAACAGCTAAGCATGCGACGCGATGGTGAAGTGATATACTAACAGGTTTAACACCATCCGATTTGGTTGTAGGTCATATATAGACTTTAAAATGCATTTAGAATAAGACAAACTAATTAAAATCATATTTTATACAGAAAATTACTTAATGAAGTGATTGTTGACATGTCGTGTATATAATCAAGGAAATGGTTACTGCCCATTGGGGAGAGTATCGCGCCACTAAAAATAATAATAAAAAAAATTATTTTGGGGGAAGGAGGTTGTTTGCCGAGCTTGGATCATGTTATATTTTTTCTGACAAGAGAATGAGGAGAATTCATAATTCTTATGTAAGATTATAAAAATTGGTATATTCATTTAAAAAACGATAATAAAAAGATAATGATAACGTAAAAATTGAGAATATTACAAATCCTGAGGATGATCAATTTATATCGTTGTTGTAAAACATGAAATTAAATGTCAAACATGAAATTCTGTAAAAAGATATAGAGACATTTAAAAATCCTTTAGTAGTGGTATCGTCTCTACCATTTTTATTGTGATGTAAAACATTTTCAAAAAAGGTTTTCAAATATTGATATTAACACTTCATTTAAAAGGGTTCCATAGGACTTTTAATACTGTAAAACTTTGTATAAAGAAACATGGCGTTGATCCCAAAGTTGAAAATGATTAGGCTTTAAGCGTATATACACGAGGTTTAGAAGTTGTGTAGCTCATCAATAATAATATAATAGACGGTTTAAAGCCTACACACGGGTCGATTGGCTTACCATCTAGCTTACCTATGCGATCGTGGTTCAGAGCCCACGTTAAGCAGTAGGTCCAATAGAGATCAACCGTTAGTAGATAAAAAAAGAGCCTTTGTTAACATTGTTGAGTGGATGGATGTCAACGACGTTGTTGTCATGAATGAGGTATTCGAACCATACCTTATGTATGCAGAGTTGCAGAAGTGGATTCAGGGTTGAGCTGAGAGGCCCAGAAACTACCGCCACTCAAAGAACTCGTTGAGTTTTAAATAAAATAAAATTGCCCGTGCTTTTTCAACATTTAAAGGGGTAAAACCAAAATCTGCGAAGTATAGTTAAATGTTTGAATAGATATATTTGTTGAGTGGTGGTTAGGTTTAAACTGATCAAGATGATACATAAAAACCTTGGTAGTAGAATGATAGATGACATTACAAAACGTAAACAAACAAGATTAAAATTGTGCCTATTCTTCCTTATAATTTTTAGCAAATGATTTATCTTAAAACAGATTGAATTGAGGAGTGGAACCCATTCATGTTTTTTTTTGTTATATCAAGGGGAGGGATCGAAAAGTGGCGAAACCCGTCTTACGTAATAAGTTAACAGCTCCATTATATTTATAATTTTTATTTAATTTTCTTATTACTCTTAAGTTCCATTACACCAAAATACATCTAAATTAAGTGCTTGCATGTATTTTCAACAGCGATACTTGTTGATGAAAATGTAAACAACTGTTAAACAACCTAATTTCACTGTTGAACTTAATAATCTTGGATGAAAGTTGGAGAATATTATCGAAGATATTCTGATTAATATATAATTACATGCAATATAT
Source organism: Rhynchophorus ferrugineus (assembly GCF_030347505.1). Lineage (NCBI taxonomy): Eukaryota > Metazoa > Arthropoda > Insecta > Coleoptera > Curculionidae > Rhynchophorus > Rhynchophorus ferrugineus. Next base: position 50,278,198 of record NW_027472581.1, on the reverse strand, counting down.
ATAACGACACCAGGCGGATATAATCCCTTAACATCGATTAAATTATTTTAGGTATATGATATTGCAGATTGTCTATAGAAAATGTATAGTATTTTATAAAAAAATTTGGCTGTGAAAATGCGTAGTTCTTAATAGGTTAATAGTTAACCAAAAACAAAACATGATGATTCAGGGTAATGTTTGGCCCCGTTTCAATGCAATAAACGAGAATTTTTATGTTGTTATTAGTAGTATATATATATATATATATATATATATATATATATATATATATATATATATATATATATATATATATATACTAATAACAATATATATATACGTACTACATTATGTAGATTAAGATTTATATTTTATTTATATTTATAGATAGACAATAGACTGAGACAATTTAGTAATTAGATACCAAAAACCCAAAATAGAAAACAAATCAACATAATAAATTATTATTAATACTTGTATCATATATAATTACTACACTGTCTAAAATTCGTTTAGCTTTCTAGTAAGTTATTAGTTTAACAATACCAAAGGCTGACTGTAATATTATGTAATTAATATCAAAAATATTATAAAAGTAGCATTAATTTTGAGGATTGTCTCTGTCAATAGTCATGATGGCAATTTTACTAATTTATTAAATTCAATAAGTAATAAAAGTTATTTTTGCAGAAAATGGATCGAAAGATTAATTGACGTCTGAAATAGTGTAATTTTAAATGTGCGCTTGACTTAATATCACGAATTTTAAAATGTTCTGCTATTATTTCTACTAAAAGCTTATAACTTGTAACTTAAAAATATATTTTTTAGAATAATGTCTATCATATATTACTGTCATAAATCAATATTTCTGTGATTTTTTACTACAGTCAGTTTATTTAAAGTTTTATGATCAAAAAATTCGCGCCTTATTAACTACTATTAATTGAGCCATTATTTATTCTCAGCCCTCTGGGTTCTTCATCAAAAGACGAAGCAATGTGTATAAAAGTATTTTCAAAATAGAAATGAAGCTCAACGAATTTACATTAAAGTCTGATTAAAACAATAACAGATCAATTAAAAAGTCCCCGGCCTACCATAGTAAAACAAGTTTTTTTTTGGCAAAATTAGTTTTTTTTATTCAACATAGTTCCCTTCAAGGGTGATACACTGATTATAGCGACCCTCCAACTTTTCGATACCATTTTTGTAGTACGATATGTCCTTTGCTTCAAAATAGGACTTAGTTTCGGCGATCACCTCTTCATTCGACGAAAATTTTTTCCCAGCGAGCATTCTTTTGAGATCTGAGAACAGGAAATAGTCGCTGGTGGCCAGATCTGGAGAATACGGTGGATGAGGAAGCAATTCGAAGCCCAATTCATGGATTTTTGTCATCGTTTTCACTAACTTGTGATGAGTGGACTTGAGACTTGTGAGTTGGAGACGGGACACGGTGTTGGTTGTCTTGGTGAAGCAGCACTTTCCAATAACGTTATGTAATTATCGCTGTTGATGGTCCTTCCTTTTTCAAGGTAGTCAATGAAAATTAGTCCATGCGAATCCCAAAATACAGACGCCATAATCTTGCCAACCGACTGTTACCTTTTCCCACGCTTTGGAACGGGTTGAATTGGACTTCGGAGTGATGATGGAGCCAGGTTTCATCCATTATTACATATCGACGCAAAAACTCGGGTTTATTACGCTTGACCATCTTCAAACACTGCTCCGAATCATCAAATCGTCGTTGTTTTTGATCAAAAGTGAGCTCGCGCGGCACCCACTTAGCACACAGCTTTATCATACCCAAATATTCGTGAATGATATGGAGTACACGTTCAGTTTATATCTTTAGAGTGTTTGCTATTTCATTCAATTTCAATTTACGGTCATTCAAAATCATTTTATGGATTTTTTAAATATTTTCGTCGATAACAACCTCTTTTGGGCGTCCACTGCGTTCACCGTCTTCGATGCTCATTTCACCACGTCTAAACTTAGCATATTAATCCTTGATGGTTTATTTTCCTGGGGCAGTATCCGGAAACTCGGCATCAAGCAAAGTTTTTGCTTCAACTGTATTTTTTCCCTTCAAAAAGCAATATTTTATCAACAAGCACATTTTTTTCACAATAACAAAAGTTGCTTCACTCAAAATGCTATAATTCACAAACTAATAATCCGACAGCTGTCAAATTTATACACGCATCTTTTGAGGGTTATGGCTAACTAAAAAACATATGGATTTAATTTTAGTAGCGCCATCTATGTGTCAGGCCGGGGACCTTTCAATTGACCTGTTAGGGTAGGACTTTCCATGTAAAAATGTCTATATACAGTTTAAATAGAGCTATGTTGCAAAAATTGCGGTTTCGTTTAATCGTCATTTAACTTGCATACTCAAGACACATATATCAATTTGAACATGAACCAATAAGTCCCGGAACTAACTAATAAAACATGGCAAAATTAATTCATTCAAAACATTATATTTCATTGTTACCCGATTTCCTTACAGCTTCTTTATAGAACGATTTGTCTTTGTTTTGGAAATAGGCTTTTTTTGAGAACTGAGATAGTTATTATGAGTCAAATCTCAACTATACGGTGAACGGCAAAGTAATTCGTTTAATATGATCATCACTTCTGCAGCTCAGTTCCAATTGAGCGGCTGGAGTAAATCTGCCAACGACAATATTCAAAAAAATAGATGGAACCTTCTTCACAAAGTCACACGATGAGCGTCTCGAAAATGAAGGGATTTCTTCAAATAGCTTTATAATCATGATCCACCTCGGGGTTTATTCATAACTCTGACAGCAGTTGATATTCTAGAAACGTTATTTCCTGAGGTAGTTTTCCTTGACGAAAAGTTAACAATAGACGAATTGCGAACGGCAATAAAATAATTAGTAAGTGTGGTGAGATCGTTGTAGTTGACCAAGTCACGACAAAAATGATTAAGGGCGATGAGGAAACGTTATTTTAACTGCTGCTGCAACGTGCTGCTCACATAAATTTGGCGATCGGAAAGTGATTGGGGCCGTCAGCGTGGAAGAAAGTGATAATTGCTCCTATACTGAAAAAAAACGACAGTGAACAGTGTAAGATCCATCGAGGTATAAGTCATCGATCAAACAAAATTAAAACGTCAAAGAGCTCGCGAGGAGACAAGCTGAGAAGAATACGTGGACTTTAAACCCAAATGAAGTTACGTAGACAGGATTTTCGTACTACGCCAGCTGATGAAGAAACGTATTAGATTTGGAAAGCGTACGTTCATCATTTTTATTGATTTTCGCTCTGCTTTCGACTGTATACATTTACCCTAACATTTTGCGGCTTTGAACGCAAAACATGATGCCCTAAAAATTATTAAATACTTTCAGATGTCTTACGATGGTTCCGTTAGCTGTGTGTAAGAGCGAAATGATTTGTCAAATCCAAGATGTCGCTGATGTTCGCTGATACAGATGTTGAGGCATTCATTATTTTTCATGATATAGATAAACTGTAGAACCATATAGTTTGAGAATTAATGGAGAAAAGACCAAAATATTGATAACAGACAGACCGCATGCTATTGTAAACAAGAATGGGATACAATTAAAACAAGTGCAGAAGTTCAAGTACTTGGGATCAGTAACACAGGAGAACAAAGTGGTATATACCGCTGAAGTAGTAAGTTGAATCTACCAAACTGCGCATTTCTAAAGTAGTGTATGTGACAGAGAAGTATTATAATAAAAGATTAAAACCCGCCTTTTTCGAAAGCTTATTTTGTCATTTCTTGTATTCTTGCCATTTCTTCAATCTTATAAAAAAATGGATCAAAGTCATGGAAAACAATTTGAAAAATTGGAAATTGATATTGTCTGAGGATAGATTTGGTTGGCACTGAGGCTCCAATACCAGCGTATCGGTTGAAAAGTGGACACTCTCCCCATGCGTCGGCTATGAAATGCTAATGATGATGATCATCACTTTCATCGATTTGTGACGCGACTGGTAACTATTACTGACATTTGACGGCATATAAGATTCACCACTAATTATTTTACCTTTCTAAAAGTAGTAAATGAACAAAAGTCCATGCAAATCCCAAAATATGGTAGCCATATGACCAGATGACGTTTGACTATTTGGCCGTTTTGGACGGCTTTCACCGGATGATTGCTTGAATTTTTATTTATTTCGTGTGAAAAGCTCCTTCCACTTAAACAACCATAACTTTTAAACCGCAGATTGTCATGTCACTGAAGGTTAGGACTAGTACGTTTTGTTACAAAAATAAAAAGCTAGAAAAAATAATAATCTTATTTAAAAAAAATAATTTCAGTGAAATCATTTTAGATGGCACGTATAGAAGAAGCGAAAAATTTAATCAAAATGAAAATCAAGCTACTCCGAGCCCTCATTTATCAATCATCAGCAGCATTTTGCTTGGGAGGTAAATAACTAAAAAAACAATAAGATCCTGAGTGTGGTCCACTGAAAGCTACATCTTGTATAAAGGTAACACGCGTTTTAAAAATATAATAGTACATATATTAACTAGCAAATTGCAAAGAAATTATGTTCCGCCTGTTGAAGAATTATTGACAGTTAGCTAGATACTTTTGTGTGGCTTTGGAGTATACCTACGAATCTTACGGTCAATCAAATAATATTCGAGTAACCACGGTAACCGGGGACTGCAGCCTGATTAGTTCAAAATAAATCAGTTTCTGTTTTATACTTAGATAAAGCCTAGTAAAATATACCGGTTCTTTTCTCATGATGTGATTAGAATAATATTCAAAAAATTTTAACTTTTGCAAGCAGACATAGCACCTTCTGATTACCACTTGTTCAGATCGATGCAGCCTGTTGAAGAAGTATGAAGATGAATTAGTAATTGGATCGCTGCCAAAAATTCAAAAAAGGTAGGAAAAACTTGTAAAAATTGTTAAACTTAGCCGTACAGGACTACTCTCGAATTGATTAACAAAACTGTTATGAAAAAAACTACGCGAAATTATTGAAGCATATAGCAGTGTTAATACTGAGTATGAAAAATCTGAGCGAGTTTCATAGATTCGAAAAAGTTGAATCCTATCACTGCTGTTCTACGAAAAAATATTTAAAATCAACCTAAATCTATCTAATAAAATCATATAAAATATTTTTATAAGGAAATACTCGTCCAAACCTTATACTACAAAGAAATATTACACTAAATGAAATCATTATATGTTCAAAATTACCAAAAGACACTTTGTTTAATGATAGTTCTAGAGATAGCTAGAATTGTTACTATTATTTAACAATTAGAAATTCCAATCAAGTAATCCAATGTAACAATAACATTCGTATATATTAAAATCAATACAAAGAATCTTTCAACTGTTTTATTATCATTTCTCGCCAATAAGCCACACATGAATACAAACATCTATTTGTCTATATACAAATATGCATGCAAATGACGACAAAAGCTCGAAAAGAAAAACGCACTAAAGCTAACGTCTTACCCACCAGCAACCTTTAAGAGATTTATGCCGCAGACGACCAAATTAAACAGTCGCTACGCTTTGTTACATTTGGCTTTGTTCTAGCTCCTAAATAAGCGAAATTATTACAAATTACCTAGTAATTCATAGATTAAAACCCGTCTAATCGATCTTAATTGCTCTGTTACGCTTGCTGCGGCTGCAAGTACTATCGATCGTATGATTAGATCTAGTTATTTACAAAAAAAAAAGGACGACGAGATGGACATGGATAAATAAAAACGACCGCCTAAACAATTATTACCTATATTCAAAAACAAAATATAGCGTATCAATTAAAAAACTTAAATGAATTACTCTTTATCAATGCTCATTCGTCTTGAATACATCATAAAAATATAATCAACTAAACTTCCACCAATTATCTACGGTATGTATAATATATACAAAATTACATTAAAATACTTTCTTTAATCACAAAATAAAATAATACCATCCGACTGAGTTGAGATAAAGAACTAAAGAAAGATAAATTTATATGAAGCTTCATATAAAACAATAATTTCAAAAATACAATAATGCGGAATTTTGAAGTTTAATAAATTATATAATCATATAATAAACAATGATAACATTTTAGTATTTGTTCATCAGTCGAGCAGTATTATATATTATTTAAAATAAATTAGTATTAACGACTACAAAGCTGGTAAAGCAATAGAACGGATAGGAGGCATGTTATAAGCACGATTAGTAAGAACTGATATTTTTATTAAATTAATCAGTCTTTACATAGTTGCTGGATTTTGATTCTATCAGAAGATGGAATAGCAGTATTCTCTCTGAGTAGAAAGATGAAAGTCAGTGGTGCAAGGGGTCCAAGTGCAGCTACGAGATAACTGGTGCTTGTCAATCAACCTACCTGTTATGGAAGGGCTGAGGGGTTCCTGAACGGTTGAGTCGGTGCGTGATCTTTGAGATTTACGGCCCACACATCTGATGCCCAACATCCCGAACGAGGCAACGGTGGGGTTGAAGCCGGCCAGTAGGAAGGGAAGAGTGAAATTTCTCTGATGATCATAGAGTAAACCGGCTACGTATGGCCCGATGGTAAGCGGTACACTACAGACACCAAAGAGAAAACCAATTGCTTGTGCACCTCCGTCACGACCGCACAGTTCGAATGCCACTGGGCCCAATAGACTGATGAAACAGCCATCCGTTATGCCCATTCCTAAACAAATCACCAACAGCGCAGGAAAGTTTCCTGCTGATAATGGCATCAACATTGTGAGCACCCCCAACATAAGGAACGACAACTGTTGCAATAAGATTTTGTTGACGTTGGTTTTGTCCACGACGTATCCAAACACTAGTCGACTGATTCCTGACATGATTCCGATGCATAGTACTGGAAGATTTTTGTCCACGCCTTTTGGGAATTCTTTGTTTACAAAAGATATAACGTAAACATAGGGAATGAAATATCCAAACAAACAAAGCCCGATCACGGTAATCCAAATTATGTACTTGGTGTTCGTCAACACAGAGACGTTAAACAAATCTCGGAACTGCACTTTCTTCAGCGATGGGGTCATTTTAACTGGCTTGAATAGTACGGCCACTGCCATAATAAAAGCAGCGATAAGTGCCAGACACCTCAAAGTCCAAATCAAGCCAAATTTTTGCATAAGCACGTCCATCACGTACGGCATCATGATCGTAAAGACGGAACTTCCAGTGCAAGCTACGCCATTAACGATTCCCAGGTAGCGTTTGAAGTAGTGTCCCAGAACGGCAAGTGATGGGGTGTAGGCTAACGAACCACCTAATCCGTACATAATACCATATGTAAAGCAAAATCCGGTGATGTTGTGCGTGCAGAAGGATGACAGAAACATCCCCAAAGAGGCTATCAAGCCACCGATGAAGGTTGTCTTCCGAATACCTACACAATCTGTGAGAATACCAGAAAGTGGAGACATGAAGAAGGTCATTCCCATGGCTAAGGATCCAGATAAAGCTGCAACAATACAACAACTAAGTCTTAATAATTTATCATTTCATATAATTTAATTTAAATGTAACAAGATAACTTTTTAATTCGTTAAACAATATATTAAAAATGGTACTATATTACGATATGATATAGAATATATAATACAATAACAATTTATTAATATATTTAAGTTTTAATAATTAATTTTTCAATATGTTATGCTGACAATTTTACCTTGTAAATAGATTTATAGATAAAACAAACCATTATTGATTTTTTGGTAATGAACAAACAAATAACAAACACAGAAATATGATCCTAATTAATTAAAAAATGGGACCATGTAATTCGAGAAACGCCACGAGAGCTGTTTTGTTGTGATTCTCATGAAAAATTTAATCTATTATCACTCTTACTGCTACGAGTATGTTGTTAATAATTCAAAATATTGACATTTTTCAATGAACTTTTCATTAATCCAACGCCATAAATATGTTATACATTAAGTCATATAGAATGGATAGTTTGATAAAATATCACGTAATAAAGTAAATAGTACTTTAGAAAATTATATTATGAACTTACCGGCTTTTCCAGAAGCGTTTGGTACCCCTTCTTTCTCTAACGTCTCGAACAACTGATTATACAGCACACCATGACAATTGATTACCCCGAAAAGTATACCATTACAGAAAAATGATGCCACCATAATTGACCAAGCTCGCACGCCCCCGTCTACCGGGGAGTAATCGTCTACATTTTTTTTAGGAGCTACGGTAGTGGTAACATAGGGAGATTCGCTTTTAGTTAGAAATTTGGCATTCTGTTCCATGTCAACCTGACCATGATGTATCTTATCGTCAACCATGTCGTCTAGATCAATTTAAATTTGAAAAAGAAGCAATAACAAGGGCATTCCCGTAATACCGGATCGGAAAGCGAGTCCCACGTGGGCAGCTGGCGAATCAGCTGTTCGAAATTAACACAACAAAGATCAGCGAACGTCTGACAAACAATGCGTGCGTGCGCGCTTGACAAAAGAGTGACATCCCACCAGGGCCACGCTGATTACATACGCTTGCGCAAAGCAATTTTAAATATCTATAGCTAGTATAAGTTGGTTAATAATAATTTTCCATGTTTTCATTAATAAATATATAATTTTTGAAATCAGGATTTTGGTTTCTGGAACTAGTTGTTTATAAAATATCTTATTTTTCATATTACTTTAAATTGCAATGTAAACTCACTTTTTACTTCTTTACAAATTACTACTTACTAAAAATATAATTATGTTGTTAAAATAAGTTAAAATAAATTAAACCATTTAAAATTTTGTTTGTAACTGCACCGTCACTTTAAATAAATACTAAATATTAATTATGATGCAACGGCAAAAGTAATTTCGTTATATAGATCTATTAATATGAAAACAATGACAGCTTGAATACTATCCAAAAATGGTAATAAGTGCCGTCATGTACATTTTAGTGCAGCTGTACATACTAAATAAATTAAGACAATGAGTTATATTAACAGTAATTATTCAGGTCGTTCAGTATTTTTGTATTCACGTGCATATTTTGGTAGAAAAATTTTGGAATATTGCCCATTGTGTTAAATGCATGATTTAAGTATTTTTTTAAACCCTTAAAATGAAACAAAAGTGCAAACAGTAGTAACTTATATAATTTTTTAAGAACAATAGATAGCAATAATGCGAATGGGAAGAAATATATTTGGAGGTATATACATTTAAGCTACTGCCTACTTCATCACGTTTTTTCAATTTGAGTCTTCTTAAATTCAGTGGCGATGCCTTTTATTGTTTGAACTTTCTCCTTCAGCTTTTCCTTTGCATTCTCTGCCTCCGAACCATTAGATAACATTAAGGTCACAAAATCTAAAAAAACAAACATCTATGTCATTTCTAACCATAATTTTTGATGAAATATTGCAAATTGCTCTTTTAACTGCAAACTATTTAGATATAAATATTATCTGGAAATAAGAATGTTACTAACCATGATAAGACATCAATTCTGAAAAATGATCAGTGGACAGGTATGGCTTTAGAAATGCTAAAATGGTAGTAATATGGCGGCCACTGGCATGCAGCATACATTGAGTAGCCGTTGTAAATATAGCTAATGTGGCCAAATGTAAAACTAAAGCCACATCATCACAATTATTTAATTTATCTAATAATTCATGCTTGTGATTCAATACCACAGCTCTATCCTTTTTTTTGTCCACTTTTTTTATAATCATGCTACAAGCAGACAATGCAAGATCCGCTGCCGTCATAAAATCGTCGATGCTTTGACCTACAAAAAGGTATATTAATTGTACATCATATATAATACATGTTATATGTTAATGCTTACTAACCTGTTAAAGATTTAGCTAAAGGAAGAAATGCATTTTTAAATTCTGGTGGCAATTCGTTTACAAATTTCAACCGTTGTTCATTATTGAAATTATCGGTTACGACGTTAGACATTGTTTCAACTGCTGCATAGTTCAATACATCAGTTACAATATCAGTACAGACCGTTTTTAAAAGATACTTTACTAACTGTGGTTGAAAATCAATAGGAAACAATTTGAGACCTTTTTCAAATAATCTAATATCGCTTAAAAGTGAATTTAGTTTGGATTGCAATTCATTATGAGTTTGCTTACGGTTGGCTGTACGATCAGCCACAGTACTTTGGAACAATTCCGTTGCAATTTGGTAACCCCGTATGTTTAACATGGGCGTTAGATAGCTGGTTATGGAGTCGGTTAATATGTCCAAGCCTAAAATACTTTTATATACACACTGTTGTCACATAATACTGATAATTTGCAATTTTACCTTCTTCCTCTAAATAATCTTGAATAGCATATGCTACATCAGACTCAGTTAAAATTTCAAAAGTTTTTTTGATGTCGGCTTCGGTTTCATCATTATCATCAATTTTAGAAACTCCTCGAGTATGTTTCTTTGTTGAGCGGGTCTTTGTTTCCCTTCCTTGTGTTCCTCCTCCAGTTTTACCACCTGCAGCCTTCTTGCGCCTCTCCTCTTTTTTATCTACTCGCTCATCAACATCTTCATTTTTCTGAGGTTTATGTTGATGACCTGATTATTTTAAAAAATATACATTACACTGCTAAATAATAATTTTATCTTAAAAAACTTACTGTGAAGATCAGTTATATATTGTTGATATTTCCCAGACTGTACTGAATCAGTTGCTTTTTCTTTAACAAGCTCATCACATTTGCATAAAACATTTTCTAAAAATAACTTACTAAGTACAAAATCTTGTAAAACAATGGTTTGTAGTTTATTTTGTCCACTTAATATTTCATTTAATAAAATTTCTATATCCCTCGAAGTGAATACTGATGGAAGATTACTCTGCAAATCTACATAACTTTTACTAGCGATACACTCCTCAATATCAGCTTCAACACGGTCTAATATTCTTTTAGAAATAACAGTTGATTCCAGATATAACAAATCTTCATTAGGAAGTTGCTTTTTTAAATATGTTTTATAGTCGGTAATACCAATTCTCATTAGAGCATCAAATTCCAGATATCCATTTTGTTTAAAAAAGTTATTTACCCACTCCACCTTAAAAAAATATTTTTGAAAGATTACATATAAAATATAATATACTGATCCGAACTCACTTGTGATCTTGAATAAGAACTAGGTATATACTGGGCACCAGGAAGCTTACTGGTTAAACTACCATATCCACAACTTTGATCAAATAATGAAAAAAATAATTTTTCACTAATACTAACATGACTTAATATAGAAGCAACTGGCGTAGGTTTAGTCAAACCTAAAAGAGCTCCTCTTAATTTCGATTTGCTTCTAGCAATAAAAGCTTCTGTGAAGAATACTTTTGCATCATTCTTATCTTGTTTTCCAAAAATCAATTTATCAAGATACTTTTCTAACACTTGTTGCTGTAAGAATTCAGCTGGTAAATCATATAAAAGAGTTATATCACCAACATTTATTTGTCCTTGTTGTTGTAATTTTTCATTAATTTCACCAGCAATTCTAACTATATATGATGAATCAATAAGTTGCCCTAATATATTGTGAATATCCTTTCTTCCTTTCAGCACTTCATTGATATGAGTATTTATATGAGCTAAATCAACCCCAATTATTTTTGCTAACTCAACAAGATTTATACGACCTCCTGCCACATATAGTTCATTTTGAATATCACTTATGAGCTGAGATGAAGTCAGGTATTCTTTACCATCACTAGTAAATATCAGTTCAATTAATTTCTTTTCAATTAACCAGGAAACTATTTCCACGCAGTTTCTCTCAGACAATCTGAAATAAACATCAGTTAGTTCTCTCTAGCAAAACAATGAATGTTGATAATACCGTTGAGTAGTTGAACTGAGCTGAACTTTCTGGAAATCAGCAGCTAATCGTTTAATTTCGTCCCAATCGGCCATTACGTATGTTTCTACAAAACAAGTTATTTTAAATTATTATACGTGGATTGTTTTGATTTTCCATATGGCTTAAAACATAAACGTTACCGTCATAGGACTTTCTTTCAACCGTTTGACAGAAGTACCTAATATCACCAATTTAAAACTGTCGGTGCCGTGAGGCGTTGCCAATTATGCTCTCCAAACTATTATGAAGGAAGTTTCGTAGGTGGGGATAACTTTGGTAACAATTTGCGAATATACACTGCATTAGGGGTGTAGGCCGCCGAAAAAAATATCGATATTTCCATATATCGATATTTAAAAAATATATATTATATATAAGTACCAAATTGTATATACACAATTTGTAATACCACCAAAAAATAAGAACATATGTATCCTAACTTTGTTAAATAATTCATATTAACAACAGATGCTTAAAATTTTGTAACTTGTCTAGTTCTTTCCGACTTGAGGGATACTGGTAAAACGGAACGACCGATAGCTTCTCGAATATTAACAAACACGGAAATAAAATACTCAACAACCGAAATAAGACCATTGTCAATTGTTTGGAACACTAAACATTTTAGACCTTATCTTTTTGGAGTAAAATTTCAATTAGCCATTACAGACTTTTTCATCACAGACCAGAAACCATCAAAATCTATAAAGAAACATATTAATAAATTCTTTGAAAATTAATATTTTAGTTACAATCATACAGTAGTCGTTATAAACGAATCTATTGCAGACAAATTTAGATTATTTGCCTTGATACATTTTAGAATTTATTCAATTATCTTTTTGCGGTTGATTACACAAAACCAATTTTTTTTTACTGTGAAATATGATAAATAAAACAAATAAAATCGAAGCGCCCTAAAGTTTAAATGTTGATGTAAGAATGCGGAAAAACAGAGAAAACGGGACTCAAACCCTTAATATAAATCTTACTACAATGCAAATATATTTTTTTAATCTCTTAGAACGCCAATCTGCCCCTGGGCAATAAGTATAATTGTATGATTTTCGTTATATTATATGACCATCCTAACATGTAGAAGATCACTTCAGTAAGTGATCTGCTGTAGAACTTATAATCTAAATCTTATTCTAGATACTATTCTAACTTACTCCAAAAACTATTCTAGCTTATTCTGGAGATTATTAAATCTCATTCTTTGTGTCTATTAATCAGTTCGTATGGTAGTTTGCGTTTGAGCCTACGCAGTTCACTGTCATCGGGCACATTTAACTGTTTGGCGAGTGCATTGGGATGCACTAATAGTCTTTCAGAGTACTTCGCATTAACACTCCGAGTCACACTCGTTATGGGCTCTAAGGAGATATCGCGTTGAATCAGTTTGTTGGGCACGTAATATGGGACATCGACGATTACTAGCTACACTTTATTCTTTTTTTTTTGCCTGGAACCGGGTAGGCGAATCCTGTTACGGATACCTGGTCGGAAAAACCCGCAGGAATAAGCGAGATGGACTGGTTATGTGGAGATTGCCTCTGGGCTACGCACTAAACCCCACTCTATCAGCTGATCCAATGACCCTAACTGATACTTCTTACTGTTAGTAAGAAGGGGGCCCGTAATCGGTAACACCGTTAAGATGTACAAGGGCCAGGCAAGGACGTGGCGTCGTTATCGCACCACGCAGCTTGCGGTACATGAATTAATCGCTCGCCGGAGAAGGTCGAGACAATTTGGAGTTAGAGCATGACGGGGACGTGTCGGCTGTGATAGAATAAGGCCACGAAGAGCCGAATGAGTTATTGGCCTAAAATATCGGCCAGCTCGGTAATACATCTATTGTCCGAGAGACAAAGAGTGGAGAAATATCTCGAGTAAACCTCGGATATAAAAACGTGAACTTGGGGGACATCTGTTTCTCTATGAATTTAATTGTTCCTGACGAACCAGGGGCATTGATGATTCTCCTGAGAATTTTGTTTTGAAAGACTTGAAAACCTGGCTAGGTGAGACGTATTTTAGATAGACACTGGAGGGACTTTTGAATGTGGGAATTCCACCTAAGTTTGCGATCGAAGACAAGACCGAGATAGGTGGCTTCTTCTGACCATGGGATTTCGACGTTCTCGATTTTAAGACGCGAAATGCTCGGTGCAAAACGCTTCTTGTGGAAGAAGATGGCTTGGAAGATAGTTTTCTGCGGGTTGACCTGCAACCTCCAGAAATGTAACCACTGGACTGTCTCATCGAGTTGTTTTTGGAGTCTGCTTCGGATGTGCGGTGCTACTCTTGAAGAAGCAAAGTAAGCACCTTGTCGAAGGACTGAGAAATATGGAGAAATGCAGAGGAGCAATATTTTTTATTGTTTAAGTTTCTGTTAATTTGGTTGACTAATCTGTGTATTTATTCTGTTCCGTGTTTATTACGGAAGCCAAATTGATAGTCTGGAATAATATTTCTCTCTTCTGGGATTATTTTGAGTCTCTTAATGTATAGTTTTTCGAAAAGTTTTGAGATGACAGGTAACGGGCTTAATAATAAGACGATAAGAAGAGACGTCTTCTGATTTTTCCCAGGTTTAAAAATTATAATGATTTGAACCACTTTCAAGTCTTAGCATAGCATTAAATATGAATGTTATTATTATTTTTTAAATATATTTTAAAGTCTCCTTTTACCAACTATGGGTTTATCTGGACTTGGCCTAAAGTTTAACGTGGGCTCCGAACCAACTTTAGAAATCATCCCAGCAGACATCCGGTCTTACCCAGCCTGGTTACTGGCGCGACTGGGATCATTTTCCTTGTCGGATTTTACACTCTTGCCTAGAACATTCACAAATTTTAAACAATCACAAACATAAATTTACGACCATGCCCCAGCAGTATTCGAACCCGCGGCTATCTCAACAGTAGGAGGACCGTCCCATCGCCTTTACCACTGCGCCACCAAGCCGGCATGTTATTAATTTGATGCAATTTTCTGAGAGCTCTTTCAAGATTGTTCCAGTAATTAGGTTAAAACCGAGAGCTTTTTTATCATTGACTTATTTAAGTTTTGTTTGTTTTATTTCCTTAACAGTAAATTTCTCATGTGGCATATCCATTTGAAACGGAGTGTTAAGAAAGTCAACTATGTTATTTTCTTCTGTTGTGGATATTTCAGACGGGTACGGATTAAATACGGTTTTTAAGTGTTATTTTAAGTGTTTTATTGTTATTCTAATGCTTATTCTAAACTCTACATATGTCCAGTAATCAGATCAGGTGGTGTTAAACGTTTTAGTCTACGCACTTCACTATCACGTCGCATATTTAGCTGATTAGCGAGTACATTGGGATGCACTGACACTCTTTCGAAGTACTTCACACAAACACGTTGGATTACACTCGTTATAGGTTCTAGAGGAATATCGCGTTGTATCACTTTATTTGAAATATAGTACGGAGCATCAACAATGGCACGCAACACCTTATTTTGGAACCGTTGAATGATGGATATATTAGATTTGCTAGCGGTACCCCATAGTTGAATTCCATATGTCCAAATGGGCTTGAGTATAGACTCATACAGCAATACCTTGTTATCTAATGATAACTTGGATTTGCGCCCAATGAGCCAATACATTTGATATAATTTTAGTCCTAGTTGTTTCCGTTTAGAGAGTATGTGCTTCTTCCAGGTTAGGCGTCGATCTAAATGCATACCAAGATATTTAACATGCTCTGCTTGGGGGAGTTGACGATGATTGATATTTACTGGTGGACATGTTCTTCTACGCAGGGTAAACGTTATATGCGTGGATTTTGATTCATTGGCTTTAATGCGCCATGTCTTCAACCATAATTGTATTTGCTCCAGGTGGGTTTGTAGGTTTATTGATGCTGTGACTGGATCTTCATGAGATGCTAAGATGGCTGTATCGTCTGCATATGTTGCCACAGTAGTTATTTTTGTGATGGGCAGATCAGCCGTATACAGAAGATACAGTGCTGGACCCAGTACACTACCTTGCGGAACTCCTGAATATATGGGATTTAATTCGGTATGTTCATCGCCTTGATTTACAATAAAATGTCTGTCAGTGAGATACGATTTTAGTAACTGGTAGTCCGGATGAGGGAGAAGTTTCTTTAGTTTAACCTGCAATCCCGTATGCCATACTTTGTCAAAAGCCTATGTCATATCTATGTCTAGGAAAGCAGCCGAACAATATCTTTTGGCATTTAGGTCAGCATTTATTTGGTTTACAAGTCTATGCACTTGTTCTATAGTCCCATGCTTATTGCGAAAGCCAAACTGATGTTCTGGAATAATTTTTCTTTTTTCTATTATATAGTTTAGTTTTTTTATGTATAATTTCTCGAAAACTTTCGAGATTATTGGTAATAAACTTATAGGTCGGTAGGAGGTCACATCTTCTGGTATTTTTCCTGGTTTAAGTATCATTAATATTTTAGCTACTTTCCAGATACTAGGGAAGTAATTAATTCGTAGCATAGCATTAAATATATATGTTAATAGTTTTATAGCCTTTTCTGATAGTTCTTTTAAAATTTTGCCAGTAATTAAGTCATAACCAGGAGCTTTTTTAATATTAATCTCTCTCATTATTGTATGTTTAACTTTTTTGACCGTTAATTTCTCGTGCGGTAAATCCATTTGAAATGGCGAATCTAGAAAGCTAGTAATTTTATTTTCGTCATCTTTATGTAGCTGAGACTGGAAAGGTTTAAAAACATTTTTTAAGTGTTTTGAGAAAATGTCGGCCTTCTCTTTATTGCTTCTCGCCGAATTATTTTCGCTTGTTTTAATAGGTGGGTTATGCTGCTGGGATCTCCTAAACTTTTTTGTTGCTTTCCACAACGAATAGTCTGTAGCCTCAGTTGATGTCAAGTTTTCTAGGTATTCTTGAATGCCTTGGTTTTGTTCAATTTGGATTAGATCTCTCAGCTCTTTTATGGCCCTATTAAATTTCAGTTTGTAACGGTAAGTTTAGAGAGATATTTTGGTCTAAGTTTTCTCTAAATGAGGGCCAGTTAGTTCTATTATTGCACAGAGAAGGGGGTTTATCTTTGATGGTAGTTTTTGAAGAAATTGTTACTATTATTGGTGAATGATCAGAAGACAGGTCGAAACATAATTCTGCCTGACACTTTTTTGGATCAATATTTTTTGTAATACAGAAATCTATTGTATCTGGTTTTTTATTTCTGTCTGAAGGCCAATATGTTGGTTCACCACTAGAGATATGTTGTAAGTTATCTATCCTTATGGCTTTGAGCAGTTCTCTAACTTTTGAGGTTATTATTCTTGAACTCCACATTAAATGTTTTGCATTATAATCTCCTTCTGCTATAAATCTATTACCTAGCGTACTGAAGAATTCTTGAAATTGTTCTGCCTTGTTGTTATGTTTGGGTGGGCAATAAATCGCAGAAATTGTTAATGGTCCATGGGCTTCCTCTATGGTTATACTGGTGGCTTGCAGGTAGTCTTTGCGGAATTTTTCTTTTTCGAAATGATTTATATCATCTCGAATTATTATGGCTGTACCTCCATGTGCTTTATCATCAGGGTGATTTGTATGATAAAGCTTATATTTAGGAACTTTCAGATAATTCTTGTTCGTAAAGTGTGTTTCGGAAACCATCATAACGTCAATATTTTGTTCATTTACGAAAATTTTTAGTTCCCTGGCGTGTTGTTGGAGCCCATTGGCATTCCAGGCGGCGATTTTGTAGCTATTGGTTTCAGGCATTAGGCAAGTTTGCTTACGACGGTTGTGAGTAGACCAACCATCGTACTCATTTGATTCATTAGTTTGGCCATCATATTTTCCAATCTTGAGATGTTGCTAGTTTCAGTAGGTTGAGATATTGTCTCTCGTTTTTGTGCTGAACCATTTTCAACTATTTGGGCATAAGTTATGTCTGGTTGACTTGTTCTGGTGGGTAGTGGTAGATTGGTAGTAGTGGATTGTTTTTATTGATGCCTTTTTTCCCTTAAGGCATGATAGAGTTTCTGCTGTAGTTGCTTGTGAACTGCCCAACCCTTGTAGTTCGCTGGATGATTTCCGTTACAGTTAACACATTTCACTTTTTCATCGCGAACTTTACGAGTACAATCTCCTGTCTTATGTTCTCCTGCACATTTTACGCATCTATATGATTTGCGACAGTAAGTCTTTGTGTGCCCGTGCGCTTGACACCTTGTGCATTGTGGTATAATTCTTTTTATATGTGGTGGTTCGCATTTAATAATATTATTTTCCAATTTGGTGATTTCATACACCGCCTTATTATTTCCATTAGGTTTTATGTCTATATAAAACATAGGCAGAGGTTTTTTTGTCGTGTGATGTCGTATATTGTGAATATTTACGACCTCGTGGCCTTTTTCAGCTAGTGCTACCTTGATGGTGTTAAAGTCCGTCCCGTGATGTAATCCTTTTAATACGAATTTAAATGTTCTCTCGGATTTTGGCCTGAATGTATGGTATTGGGTGTTTCTTTCATCTAATTCTTTTATAAGAACTTTAAAGTGATCCGCTTCGAACAATTGGATTTTAATTGTTTCATAGCTCACTGTTTTAATTGTGTAGTTCGTAGTAATGGTTTTCAATAAGTCATGGATGTTTTTTGTTATTCCTACCTTATAGACTGTTATTGGTGGTGGTTTGGGAACAACTTTTTCAGGGCTTGGTTGTATGTTCTCTTCAATTTCTTCCGACAGGTTGCTAAAACTGTTTTTTGTCTCTATCGGTTTCTGCAACCAATAGTCACTGATTCTTGTTTGTTTCCTCGCGATTTCTTCTTCTGGACTTCTCAATCATTTTTTGTTAATGACTGTAGTCCATTCTGATGGTGGAGTTTGCGTTATTGCTGTTTGTTCTAATCTTATATCAATTGAATCGCTATGGTTTGCCATTTTTTAATTTTTAATATTTTATTTAATTTACTTCCAGAGGATAAAAAAAATAAAATAAATACATTGTTTATTTCACGCACTTCATTTTTCACTTACGTTATTTTAGCACTAGTTTTTTACTATAAATACTATAAATGAATTTCAAAAGGACTGTTGTAAAATAAGATGAAATAATTTTAAACACTAATAAAAATGAGATGCAGTCCTTTTGTCTGGTCACGTAAACACGTATTCACTACGAGTTAAATGGTATGGGCTGTTTTGGTGGCTGTAAGTTTCTTTTTTCCCTTAGGGCTGGATAAAATTTTTGTTGTAACGCTTATGGACTAGGCATCCCCTATAATTTGCAGGATGGTCACCGTCACAGTTGACCCATTTTACTTTGTCGTGTTTTTTACATCACGTGTTTTGCACGTGCAATCATTGGTCGCATGCTCTCCTGCGCATTTATACAACTTGAGACAGTATGTTTTGGTACGCCCATATGCTTGGCATCTGGCACATTGTGGGATGATTCTCTTTGTGTATGGTGGCTCACGTTTAACGACATTGTGGTCCAAATACTTAATCTCATAAACATGTTTGTTATTTTCTTTTGGCTTTAAATCAATATAAAACATAAGCAGTGACTCCTTTGTTACATGATGTTTAATTTATGTATGTTTACAATTTCGTGGCCTTGTTCAGCTAGGGCTCTTTTAATTATGTTTGTATCTGTTGCGTGTTGTAGCCCTTTTATGACAAATTTGAAAATTTTTTCAGACTTTGGTAGAAAAGTCTGGTATTGCGTGCTTCTATTGTCCAATTCTCTTATTAAAATTTTGATATGTTCAGATTCAAACATTTGAATCTTCATTGTTTCAGATCCGATTGTTTTTAATGTGTAATTATTACGTATTATCTTGAGCAAGTTATGCAGATGTTTAACAACACCTACCTTATATATTGTTATTGGGGGTAATCTGGGAATTGCTTTTGGTTGGTTTTCTTTGTTGTTCTGGTTTTCTTCTGTCTCTTCTGTCAGGGCACTGAAACGGTTTTATGTTTAGATAGGTTTTTGAAGCCAATACTCGCTGATTCTCGTCTGTTTTCGGACTAATTGTTCCTCGGGACTTCTTAAGCGTTTTTTGTTTGTACCATGTTTCATTCGTACATTTGAGGGGTTTCAGTTATTACAAGTTGATTGTTATTTCGAATAGCGGGTGATTCAATTGAAAAAAATGTTGTGGATTAGCCATTACGTATTGAAATTAAGCGTACAGATCACTTAATAGTTATTAAATGTTTAATTTAATTTTCTTTACGCGCGTCATATTTTACTCGTTCGATTTACTGTTCGGAAAATAAGAAAGAAAATTCATAGAAGGTAGAGCCTTGCTTATAAAAAATAAATTTTTTAAAAGTTCACGCTTTAAATCACGTTCACACCCTACAATAGTTGAGACTTTTTCACTTTTTATGGCCGGCACTTTCATGACACCAATAATTACTCAGATATTCTTTTTTTACAACAGAGCGTTCTGAAAGGTACGCCTGCACTCCGCGGGGGTTTGAACAAAACTACTACAATGTAAATATATGTTTAATTTTATTTTGTGATATTTTAGTATTTGCAAAATCTAATTAATAAAAAGATTATTTCGTATGATTGTGAATTAGGTTCGCATTAGGATTGCAGACTTCAGATGAAATTTCTATATGCAGCTGGCGGCAAATGTGTAAATCCCCACTATACCACTCTTAGATATGATATTTATATTTATATATATATATATATATATATATATATATATATATATATATATATATATATATATATATATATATATGCTGTATACTATTTTCCTTATATGTAAATACTAATTTGACATATCGGCAACGTCGCAGTCGGTCTGACGTCATTTTGGCCACGAATGTCAGATATTGAATGGTGTTAACATACACTAGCGGATGGAAACACCATTCAACCTTTGTCATTCAAGGACAAAATGACGTCATACGGACTGCAACATTGCCGATATGTTAAATTAGTATTTACATATAGGGAAAATATATATAAGCGTTAATATAGTGGAGGATTCTCAATCATAACTAAATATTTTTTTTTGTTAATTAGTTTTCGCAAATACTAAAATATCCCAATATTAAATAAAATATAGTTTTGCATAGTAGTAAGATATGTATGAAACGTTTGAGTCTCGTTTTCTCCATTTTTCCGCATTCCAACATTTAAATTGTTAGGGCGCTGCGGTTTTATTTGGATTATTTATTATAATTGACTGTAAAAAAATCGGTTTTGTGCAACCAACCGCAAAAAAGAACATAAATTAAGAAATTGAACTAAAATGTATCAAGGCAAATAAATTTAATGCCTACAATAGATTCGCCGATAACAACTACTGCGTGATTGTAACTAAAATAATAATTTGATAGAACCGATTTGGTGAAGGTGTTTGGGCATTTAAAACACTGGATTCAACTGAATCGCTCTCTATTTATTTCGACAAACCCCCTCGACCAAAGCCCCAAAACAGAATGAATCTAGATGGCGGGATCTTCATCCTGTCCGGATGGCATTAGTACAAGCGTACGTTGTAGCGCTCATTACAATTTACAGGAAACTGCTTAATATCTGCTTATGCAACCATATATACATAAGGACGTCCGATGTAGGCGCACCCACCCAATTATTTATATATCCAACAAATTTTAAAAATAGTTTATTAACTTTAAGAAAATCTAAACCCAAAATACCATCAAAAGAGGATTTGTGAAAACATATTAAGATTTATGCTATGAGAGAGTGTTATATAGGTTGCGTTTATTCCAAATATATTAAAATTTTCTTTAGTTAGTTTGCAATAAAAAAAGAAGAATTCAAAATATAGAAGCTCCCTAATTCACAAATAATTTTATATTTAAGGTAATAGCGATTGACTACTTATATGAAAGATTGTAATGCCGTCTGGGAATATTCATTTACCATAAATTTTTGGGGGTAAAAATTTAATCTAGCTCTATTGCAATTTTCTCGATTTTATTTCTTCATTTTCTTCATTTAAAGAATCGTTGAGACCAACTTGAATTTCAAATGTTTAATAAACTTTTACGGATTTATGTCGGTATTGTAGGTTCTATATTTAAGAATATTTAAGTTTTAAGGAATAAAAATGTTATATATACACTATATATATACTAAGTTATAAATACACTAAGTGCTTTATCAAAATATAAAGATGGTCAGTTTGTATTGATTTTATTAAATAATATGTCATATTATTTTACTAATTTAACTTATTATTCACTTTTATTTAATAATAGAATTTGATAAATGAATCAAGATAATATAAAAGGTCTAAAACTAACGTTGAGTTTCATATGGAATTTAACTCACCAAAAAACTCTCTCTTTGTGGGTATTGATCACAGCTTCATTTGTCAGTCCGGCTTTACTATCTGTAGAGCTTTTAAATTACTATGCTTTTGCCCAAATTCCGATGGTATATAATCTAGAGATATTTTCCAAAGATACTACCTTTTCCGTCACAATTCCATTAGAAAGAAACCTTACTGTTCTATCTTAAATGTCTTATTTTATATATTTTTAAAATGTGATGTAAATATGTGTTAACGATAATATAGAATCGTATTCTAATTAAGATCGAGTAAGATTTACCTAGAATAAACATTAAATATGTGGTAATTTTTTTTATAATACACCTTTTTTAAACTTATTTCACATTTGTTATTACTTAGCCACAAATTTAGGGTACGCGAGCTTTCTTGACTTTTGTTTTTATTTATTGTAAGGAGGAGACGACCTGATTGTTTACACCATCAAGTCCATTACTCTTATTAGTCTCTGGAGTACGAAATAACTCAACCATTTCTTGACCAATTTTGAAAATCATAATAGTTTCAAATAACGTTGCTTGGTGTACTCATATTGTGCAGGGAAATTTCGTGGCCACTTCTAAGGTGCTATACAAAAAAAGTGTTTTGGTAACTTAAAATTAAATTCATAGTAGGGATATGTTGCGTTTCCCGCGGCGGGTGGTCATATTTCATCCTAGATATGAGATCTGTTTATATTAGCCAAGTGTGAACATTTTTCAAGAGGCTCTGATACGGGAGAGGGTGCTAGGCGGGGTAAATTTTGGTTAGTTAAGTTTACACCCTTCTATCGACAGTTTGACGGATAGTTCTTCGGTATGACCATAGTTTGATAGATAGTTGTCTAATTTTATTTTAATAGTTTATTTAAATACACATTTATTTTCAACTCACAATCCACCTTTTGTCCAAGACCTGCAGACGTTTCTTCGTCAGAACAACGATTTAGTCAAAATTTATTAGTAGATGTCCAAATATTCATCTCGTGGCTTATATAACAGTTAGCGTTGGGAACTATCGACTGAAAACAGTCGAAACAGTAGATAGTCGCAAAACAGTCGATAGTCAAATGTACTGTTCGACGTTTTTTTTCATTCGTGATGTCAGACGAAGATGTACGAATTCTTGTCTGTATAAAATGTGAGATAGAAAAGGACGGAGATAAATGCTTGGAGCAGTTAATTTTAAATGTCTATATTCTCCAATGGTAGTATAAGCGAGACATAGATGTATATATTTTCATTCACCTGATAACTTTAAAAAAGAAAAGGAAAAAATTACTAATTTCTATTATCATGTAATAAATAATACAGTTTTAAAGGAAATAGGAAGTACTTTTATACTGAATGTTCTGTGGATGTGTAAAAAGGAATGGAATAATCACACCACAAAATTCTAATCCTGTTTTAATATATTAATTTATTATTGCTATTTTTAAATAACATAGCATAATAAATATAAATCGTACAATACAACTTAAATAAAACCTAAAAACTAAAGATTTTCAATAACCGTAACTACTAAATAAAATGTAAACATATACTTAATCATTGAAAAATCTAAACCATGATGAACCTAAAAATGATCGTATAATAACTACCAGACCCTTTTTAAATAAAAGTTTTATTTATTTTTGAACGGACATATTTTTAAATTATTGTGAATATTATCATGTTCAACTTTTCTCCCGTGAGGCGATTTCTTCGATCGTTAATTATTTGCCCAGATTTTGAAAAAACTCGTTCCCAGGGGACAGATGTTGCGGGTATAGAAGAATATTTTACGTATAACTGATATAATTCAGGTAGTTTCATTTTATGGGCTTGCCAAAAATCCAATGGATTTTCTAAACGCCCAATAAATAATAAGTAATACAAAACAATTATTTACTACTAATAAATATAATGCATCACTTTCTGACTTACTGTAGCAGGCGTGGGTCAAAGAAGTTACCTGGTGACACTTCTTCTAATGACCACAGTTTGAAATACAACATCACCTTGATAATGAGTAACAATAAAAGAACTCCAAATATAATAGCGGTACAAACATCAGTAATAAATATTCCACCACCAGAATGCGACAGTTTTTTCCTAGGTATATCTAGAAGTGTTTTAAAATTATATGAAATAACTTTAATAACAATGTAACTCACTTAGTCGAATGTCTTCAAGACTGTATTTTGGTAAGGTGTGTATCCTACGTTTCCGTCTCTGTTCAGAAACATTTTCTTCTCCCTCAGCTTGTAATGCATCCTTCAATTTTGAGAAAAAATCCTCCAAACCTGACCAAACATTTCTCTCGATCATTCCTACAAAAATGGTTTAAATTTATTTGTCTATTAAAAATTGTGTCTATAATACCTTTCACAAAACCCCATACATTTTTCTTGTATTTAATATGAGAGGTGACATATAAGGAACTACTTGTATCAGACACTTTTTTCAAACAATAATGCACCATTACATAGAAGCTGTCTGCATAAGGTACTCCCGCATTTATTGATTCTACATCAACAGCATATAGACTACCAGCCTTGCTACATGGCAACATATTCTGCAAAATAAATGATTTACATGGAAAATATGTAACACATACATGTTGTACAGACATGTTTTTCGGTGACCTGACATGTTTTAGGACCCAGTGCTTGACCTAGAGACATGGTTAAGTTGACTGTACGACTTTTACTGTTATCAATTGGATTATGGGTCCAGGGTGTCTGTATGAGGTCAGTAGTCTTTCTGGAGGCATGGAAGTCCAAAAAGAATTTGGAAGATGTAAACAATAAAGTGAAGAGTTGGTCGATGTGGATTGGGTATTCTTCATTTACCAGTACTCGACCATCATGAGCTGCTGTACATTCCAAGTTGCCTAGGTCTTCCCTGTTGACATACCGACAGTTATACATAACAATGCTTACTCCTTAATTCCTATATAAACCATACTTCATAGTCACGTTCATCATGATCACTAAAATTGGACATAGAGTTTTCTGGGAAAGTTACATAGAGTTTCTGGTTTCGCTCAACTGGGAAGGAGTCAAGTTTCGCCGGGAAGCACTTGTTCCATTACATTATCCAATGCGGTAGTGCATTCTACCTATGCAAATCCAATAGTAAACGATAAGATATAATATATATATATATATATATATATATATATATATATATATATATATATATATATATATATATATATATATATGTATATATATACATATATATATATGTATATACATATGTATATATGGGCGCTAATTTTTTTATTGTTGAATCTAGTTTAAGGTATGTTTTAGTGTGATTTAAAACCAAATTAGTGTACTGATGTTTTTTAGCATTCTCATTGCACATACAATAGACAGAATATGCTTACTTCTGAAAATGACTCGACAGATAATCGAGATGATATTTTGTCCTCTTCTATATTAGTAGGGGATATATAGTCTTCGTCGTCGCTAGTCAAGCCCAATTCACTTCCATAAGAACGATGAACCTGTAACAAAACATCGAAAAAATATGATAGCATGCGAATTTCTGATTCGCGATAATAAACTGCGATAAGGATTTCACTATATTTTTATCTTTGTTTCTATGATATTCTCGAACCTAAAATTTTTTGAATTATTTTTTATCTGTGCACTTCATTGTTAGAATAATATTTTTAAAAACTTTGACACCGCCACAAAGGTGCCGTAAACCTCATATAGTAATATATATCTTTTGACTAGGTTTAAAATAAATAAAAAATATTACTACTGAAGATATTAGATTTAATGTGTGAACCAGTAAAATTTTAATCAATCAAGTAAAAACGCAAGGTATTTTTAGTGTTTTGAAGGTAAATTTTTCCTTCCCTGTACTAAAATCTCCTTTTGGAATGCACAAGAGTAATCTGTAATAATGGGCAGTGAAGTAATATTATCTTAAATTACAATGTATGTAGTCATAGCGGTTTTCAATAAGAGCGGATCGATATTGGTAGTTGTAGTGCCGATTTCACTTGGCTCATATTGAACACTATGAACGGGCCCGAGAGGAGCACGCCCCTTCGAACATTCTGCATAAACAATTTCAGAACAATTTCAACATTTCAGAAGAATTTCAGAATTGTAGAAGTGACGTCAGTCTAAGTAGTCAATTACTGAACAGTCGATAGACGATTTCAG
Organism: Rhynchophorus ferrugineus; assembly: GCF_030347505.1. Lineage (NCBI taxonomy): Eukaryota > Metazoa > Arthropoda > Insecta > Coleoptera > Curculionidae > Rhynchophorus > Rhynchophorus ferrugineus. The sequence goes on along the minus strand of NW_027472581.1, from coordinate 50,251,779 downwards.
TCGATTGTTCCCACACTAATAACAGTATACATCTTGTATCTTTTATCTCATTTATCCATGCTTCAACACTTATGGCATCATTTTCATCTCCAATAGCTGTGGATTTAAGATTATAAACTGTTTGTATGTTTTGTAAATCTTTGAGTCACTAAATCTATTCTATTTACATTAGTAATATCTACATTATCTCTTATATCAATCATACAATATTATATTAAATTATATTTTAGCTGCTAATTGGGTTCCAATTTCTTCTCTATTTGTTTTCAAGAGATGTAGGGTTTTAAAGTATTTTCATGTCCAAAATGTGTTTTGGTGAATTCTACTTCACATTCTTCATCTCTTTATTTTAATTTAATAGTAGTTGGGCAATGTGTATATATCTTGTTACTTCCTTGAACCTCCATATGCCTTTTACCTGTTGATTTACAGATAAAAACCAAATCGATTACACTGAAATATTGTCGCACAATTTAAAGAAATATAGCTTCTTCTCTTGACAAATAAATCTGTTGTGGCTTGCTCCACATCATTTTTCCAAATTCTTTAAAGGTGTTAAATTTAAATAACTCCTTCCCAATATTTATGTTATGAGATGACTGTATATGATTCATTAGATTTGCTTTCGTTGTAATGTTGGCATAACTCACGTGTGTACAGTGTTTTTGTTACATCGGTATCTTCATTAATAGCAGGATGATTTGATTTGGATCCATGCTGCTTCAGTTTTTGGTTGCTGCTATTTTCGTTTTCACAAGTAACACTTTTAAAAATGAATGCACCCTTCAGATTTGATGCAGATATTTTTTCTAAAACATAAAATTATCGTAAGATCCAACAGGAAAGTCAAAAATTAAAATTTTTGCAAAAATTTACCTGGATGAATTCTGTTGATATGGAGATTCAAATTAGAGTGAGTTGTATATGACTTCGAGCAGATTTCACAATAGAAAAGCTTCTCATGTTCCATGTTTTGTCTTTCCATAGCAATTTGATTTACCTGTTTAATTACTCAATTCTATTAATATTGTAACATAAAACAAAGCTATATAGAAAAAAAATTAGTGTATATAATAAAAATAAACTAAATATTTAAATCAAAAACTAATTAAACAATATTTCTATACAATTGTATGTATATATATGTATAAAATTATAAAAGAGAATGACTAATTAAGTAATAATTTGATTACCAAAATTTAGCGTTTGCACTCGAATTATTATAAATACACCTTCTGCCATTAAGAACACAAAGCAAAATGCAGAGTGATTCCCAAATGTTACCAAAATTACCCCCAAATCCTACAAATCTTCCTATCCTACTCGTATTTGATATAATAGTCTGGAATTGGCAACGCCGCACGTCTCCGATCGCAATAAATTGGTAATAGTAGCTACTTCTATTTCATATTAGGGATGCAGAAAAATATCGATATATTGTTATTTTAGGAAAAAAATATCGATATTTAATATTTTAGGAAAAAAAATATCGAAATTTTTTTGGCCAATATATGGATAATATTAAGTTTATCTAAAATATTACTACTTTTTAGCTAATATTTCACTATTTTTATTTTTTCTTACAAATATCGATATTTTTTAAAACATCAAAAACGATATATCGATAATTTTTTGGTGGCCAACACCCCTATTTCATATAGTATAAACAGTGGGTAAAGTAATTTAAAACAAAGTTAATCTCATAATTTATTATAATAATAATAAGGAACTTATAAAGTCTATACTAAAATAGAACACAGTGCGCCATTGACTTAAACCTAGGTATTTTACTGAATTTTGACAGCTTTAAAACTTATCCTAAAAATAAAACAAATACTACAATAAGATGAAAAACATTACTTAACAACTTTCGAAATATTGGCAATAAATTTGGGAAAATTTGATTTTTGAATCTATTTTTCCTAAAACACGAAGCAAACTTACTTACCTAGTAGTAAATTGTATTTTAAAGTGAGAATAATACTCTGTAATACTTAGATTTGGGGAAAATGCGTATACACTGCAATAAAAATGGAACAACAGCAATAAATGCAGATTTTTTTTCTATACAGTAGACAGCGTTTTGTGGTTACATTAGGGGTGATGGCCACTGAAAAAATATCGATAAATCATTTTCCCCTATTGCCGAACCTTTAAAATTAAGTACCGATTATAAAGTTTTTATAATTATATTTATTTTATTCTGAAAAAATATCTTTTTTTTTTTTCAGAAAAAAATCGATATATCGATATTTTTTCTGCATCCCTAGGTTACACTATATGTACGACTGAGAATCCAAATAAATGCAGTAAAATACCTACAAACCCCTGATTATTTGAAGATGAGTAAGTGTATAAGTAAAAATTATAAGCCACACACGCTAATCTATTGAATGAGCACCAAATTGTTCCAATTAAAATACTATTTTCGTTACTCTACTCTATAACCACCTTCAAACTTTGGTTCTAATCTAAATGTATTTATAAGTCGGAATTAGGTTGAGTGTCTATCGTCTCTCCTTCTTCAGCAGCTGGTGATACAACCTGGCTGAAAAAGTTCGGCTGGATCGATCGCTGCAATTCATTTAGTGACTCCTCTGCCTGTAGAAATATTATGCTTATATTAAGAACTTATAGATATCATAAAACTTAGAAAAAGAATATTATTATTGATAGATAATTTCTTACTTGTCGCAAAAGCTCGACGGCATTTTTTAGTATTCTTTGCCACTTCTGAGCTTCAACACTATGAAGGTTCTCTTGCTGTTGCAAAAGTTTAATCCAGTCATCATGTGACTTGGGAGGATTTCTGTATGAAACAATTATTTACTACTAATAAATATAACGCATCACTTTCTGACTTACTGTAGAAGGCGTGGGTCAAAAAAGTTACCTGGTGACACTTCTTCTAATGACCACAGTTTGAAATACAACATCACGTTGATAATGAGTAACAATAAAAGAACTCCAAATATAATAGCGGTACAAACATCAGTAGTAAATATTCCACCACCAGAATGCGACAGTTTTTTCCTAGGTATATCTAGAAGTGTTTTAAAATTATATGAAATAACTTTAATAACAATGTAACTCACTTAGTCGAATGTCTTCAAGACTGTATTTTGGTAAGGTGTGTATCCTACGTTTCCGTCTCGACTTACGTCTCTGTTCAGGAACATTTTCTTCTCCCTCAGCTTGTAATGCCTCCTTCAATTTTGAGAAAAAATCCTCCAAACCTGACCAAACATTTCTCTCGATCATTCCTACAAAAATGGTTTAAATTTATTTGTCTATTAAAAATTGTGTCTATAATACCTTTCACAAAACCCCATACATTTTTCTTGTATTTAATATGAGAGGTGACATATAAGGAACTACTTGTATCAGACACTTTTTTCAAACAATAATGCACCATTACATAGAAGCTGTCTGCATAAGGTACCCCCGCATTTATTGATTCTACATCAACAGCATATAGACTACCAGCCTTGCTACATGGCAACATATTCTGCAAAATAAATTATTTACATGGAAAATATGTAACACATACATGTTGTACAGACATGTTTTTCGGTGACCTGACATGTTTTAGGACCCACTGCTTGACCTAGAGACATGGTTAAGTTGACTGTACGACTTTTACTGTTATCAATTGGATTATGGGTCCAGGGTGTCTGTGTGAGGTCAGTAGTCTTTCTGGAGGCATGGAAGTCCAAAAAGAATTTGGAAGATGTAAACAATAAAGTGAAGAGTTGGTCGATGTGGATTGGGTATTCTTCATTTACCAGTACTCGACCATCATGAGCTGCTGTACATTCCACGTTGCCTAGGTCTTCCCTGTTGACATACCGACAGTTATACATAACAATGCTTACTCCTTAATTCCTATATAAACCATACTTCATAGTCAAAGGTTTGTCATCATCAGAATCGGAATGTTCACCATGATCACTAAAATTGGACATAGAGTTTTCTGGGGCGCTCAACTGAGAAGAAGTCATTTTTTCGTCGGGAAGCACTTGTTCCATTACATTATCCAATGCGGTAGTGCATTCTACCTATGCAAATCCAATAGTAAACGATAAGATATAATATATATATATATATATATATATATATATATATATATATATATATTTATATATATATAATTTTTTTTTATTGTTGAATCTAGTTTAATGTATGTTTTAGTGTGAAAGATGTATAAAAGCAAGTGAAATGACTAATAATTTAAAACCAAATTAGTGTACTGATATTTTTAGCATTCTCATTGCACATACAATAGACAGAATATGCTTACTTCTGAAAACGACTCGACAGATAATCGAGATGATATTTTGTCCTCTTCTATATTAGTAGGGGATATATAGTCTTCGTCGTCGCTAGTCAAGCCTAATTCACTTCCATAAGAACGATGAACCTGTAACAAAACATCGAAAAAATATGATAGCATGCGAATTTCCGATTCGCGATAATAAACTGCGATAAGGATTTCACTATATTTTTATCTTTGTTTCTATGATATTCTCGAACCTAAAATTTTTCAAATTAGTTTTTATCTGTGCACTTCATTGTTAGAATAATATTTTTAAAAACTTTGAAACCGCCACAAAGGTGCGGTAAACCTGACATAGTAATATATATCTTTTGACTAGGTTTAAAATAAATAAAAAATATTACTACTGAAGATATTAGATTTAATGTGTGAACCAGTAAAATTTTAATCAATCAAGTAAAAACGCAAGGTATTTTTAGTGTTTTGAAGGTAAATTTTTACAGTTTTATAGAAGGAAATAATATCTATTAACTGAGTTGCTTTAAGAGCTAATATAATTTTATAGCTTTTTATTTGTTAAAAATCATTGGTGTTCATCATGTTCATCGCTGAAATCATGTTTTTAACATATGATAATGACAGCACTCACCAGCTTCCACATTTCTTGAGAAGACATTGGTTGGTCCATCAGTGCATTTTGCCAAATACGAAATAACATCAAATACGACTTGTCTCTTTGCACTAAGCTGGTGAAAAAATACTTTTCGTTTCTGGTACATATTAATACTGCATTTGGTATTACTATCGCTGTTTTTTCTTTGGTTATTGCGGCAACATCTTTCCATTTCAACGTTAAATTGGTTTCCCATCCAAATATGTTCGCATAGAAACAGAGATAATTCTGTGTAATATACAGTCTTCCCTGTACTAAAATCTCCTTTTGGAGTGCACAAGAGTAATCTGTAATAATGGGCAGTGAAGTAATATTATCTTAAATTACAATGTATGTAGTCATAGCGGTTTTCAATAAGAGCGGATCGATATTGGTAGTTGTGCCGATTTCACTTGGCTCATATTGAACACTATGAACGGGCCCGAGAGGAGCACGCCCCTTCGAACATTCTGCATAAACAATTTCAGAACTATTGTAGAAGTGACGTCAGTTGGCTGACTAGTAATGTGATTGTTTTTCAAATCCGCAGGTCTATGACAATAGTCGACCTTATAATCCCTAAAACTCATTAAATCCTGGCCATTTCGCAAATCTGGACAAACCTATGTAGTAGTGCGATTGAAAATTGGATAACTTGAAGCCGAGACAACGTGAGAAGATATTTGATTGACGTTATACTCAAATATAGCATGGCAGACATGTGCCTTTTTCATCGAACATCGATCCAACCTTATTAAAAACCATATATATATCAGGTGTATAGAAAAATCATTAAAACTACATAATTTTTAAGAAAATTGAAAAATGTATTTATTTGACAAGTATTGGCCATTTGATTCTATACATCTTGATAGTTGATAGTAGGACAGGCCAATGCCTGGAGACTACGACGAATGTGATAACATGTCTCATCCAAGTCCTTTCAACGCTTTCCTAACCAGTTTTGCTTCATGAGACGGCGCATTATCGTACTGTAAAACCACTTTACCGTGTCTTCGGGCCTATTCTGGACGCTCGATGACTGCATGGTTCTAGTTGATTATTTGTTGTCGGTAGTGATCACTTTAAGTGTTTCACCAGGTTTCAATACTGCGTAAAACACCACACCACTCCCGTTCCGCCAAACACAGAGCATTGTCTTGCGATCAAAACGATTTAGCTTTGAATTCGACCGGCCGGCTTCGCCAGGTGATGACTATGATTTTTTGCGCTAAGGAATTTCAAAATAAATCCACTTTTCCTAACCCTTCACTATTCGATGCAGAAATGACTTCTGAATGAAATGGTTGAGAAATGATCATACCTTTGAAGTAGCATTTCAATAGCGATTTTTCCCGTTGCTTGTAATCGGTTTTTGAATTTGGGTTGGGTCTTCATCTGATAATTCTTGCACTTTCACATCTTCAAACTTTGTCGTCTACTAGAACATTCTTTGTCTTGCACAATGAAATCACCACTTTTGAATTTTGATTAAATAACAAGTTATGCGTGACGTAAATGCACGTTTTCAAGTATGAAACTTGACATTTTCAAAGAAATTGTATAAATCTATGACGGTGGTACTTTCGCAAAATATAACATGCATAACTTTGAAGCTTGATGTCAGTAGAATAAAATGACATATGTGTCAAATCATAACATTGCAACTAGAGACATTTGTTAGAAAAACGGGTAATGACTTTCCAGTACACCTGGTATACACATCTTTTTTTTTGGCAGTCTGCACAAAAAAGAATTGTATTAGATGTGGTGAAATATAATTTATCTTGTACAATTAAAATGAATTATATACAGTAATTTAAACTGTGTTTTTGTCATGAATTGGTCAATTATCCCCTCCTATAAAAACTATTTTATAAAATGTGCTTCACTTTAATACAAAAAGCAAGTTAATGTTAAAATTAATATTCATAACATGCAAAATTATAGTACATACAATATAAATAATAATAAAAATTTAGTATTTGACACTGATAATTTTAAATTACCTTCATGCATTCATAAAACCATTCAACCACTGACATACCTACAACTAATCTTTCATCAGCTGGAACATCCACAAATATTTTCTTGAAATCTTCAGAACGTGATTTATATGTAGGATAGAGGGAATTGAACCAAGATGACTTTTTCTTCCCTCTACTGTCTTTTTTTTCTCTGGTTAAATTGGAGTCGAGTTTTGTATCACTTAAAATAGGCTGTTCTGGGTTGCTGGCTGTACTTAGGCGACTTGTGGAACTTTCTTGACTCTATTAATTAATATTAATAATTATAATTATAATATATATATAATTATAATATATATATAATTATAATTTTCATTATAATTAAATTAAATGATGACATATACAATTTACCGATGGTGAACCCTCATGTTTAAAAGGTTGCTGTTCTTTATTATTATAGGTATTTAAAAATGGTTCTTGTTTAGTATGATCTTGTCTGCTTTGTGGCCTAGGACTAGGTCTTGGGCTACTTCTTGGACTCGAGGAAGGGCTGCTGGATCTTAAAATAAATCAATAATAAAATATGTAAAAAAAATAGATATACACATAATTTACATATATGCTTTGCAAATAAATATTTTAAAAGCTCTTTCTATTTTTGTAAAACAAATATTGTCATTAATTAATTACATATAATTCCATGTAAACGCAATGTTTAAGGTTCAAGTATGACAAGATTCAACGTATATATAATATTTGTGCGATAATTAATTTACCTCAGATCTGAATAACCAACTTTATCATTATTTGTTGTGTTTAAAGACGATGGCATCTTCATACCCTCAATCGTTTGTTGCGGATCATTGTCAAACTGATTTTTGTCCCCCAGTTCATTCTTCATTTAGTTAAAAAGTTCAATAATTCGATAATGATTTTAACGGTTTTGCAGCTTTATAGCATAAAACACTACCAGTTGTTAAAAATAACGTAGTGATATTACATCATTTAATTGAAATAATAAGTTTAATAATGTACTAAATAATAAAAAACTATTACATTCTTACAATCCCCTCTCTAATTTTATATCACCACCAAATACATACTTAACAATACATTAAGTGTTTTCTTGATTTCAACTGTCAAATGTCATTTACCCCTTCTATTGAAGTTTCAACCAATAATAATTGTTTGGGATATTAAGGTGAGTTTATAACAAACATTATTAAACATTAATGAAATTAGATAGTTATTAGCTATTTAGTCATTTAAAACATTGTATATACATTAATTATAGAATTTATATATGTTTGTTAAGAATAAGTATTATTGTGTAAAGTCAACTTAATACCCGAAGCTTTCTAAAAAGGGATAGAATAATATAGTTAATGTCAAAATCGCATGAGAAGAAGAGAGATAGTAATCTGAATGAATGGTCGACAAGCCGAATTAACATTCCCTGTTTGTTGGAAGCAGTTCGTGGTCCTTTTGGACGCCATAAGTGGATTTGTGAAATTTTGTTAATGCTAAAGGGATTTATTGTTATATGATGTTAGCGATTGGTATGTTAATTTTCTATAAATCATTACAGTTATGTTACGCCCAGTATTGTGAATGTTTGAACCACGATGCTAGTTTTTTTGTTTTTACAAGCTGTTTATTTTCTTTCCAATCTAAGATTATCGAATAGTACTTTTCTGTTGATATGAATCTGTGCGTTGAAGCACTTTGGAAGTATTAATCAGGTTAAATATAAGTACGGATAAATAATTCCTAACAGATTTCTTAATACTAAAATAGACCGGCACTGAATGTGATGAATAGAAGAGAATCCTCAGTGACCTGAAGTTTTAGTTACAGCAAGATTATTCGTTTTGTTTTTATTAATCGCACTCGATGTTTGATAAAGTCGAAAACAAACAAATTATAAGTGTCCGCTGTTTGATTGGTTGGATTGAGGGTAGCTGTAACTTGTTTTGATCTTACCCAAGGCTATAGCATCGGCGTCCTATGTAATGCATCTTACCTTATCCTTGTTTTTTTGTGAGCCTGGCAGTTTTTTAGCAACGAGTGATTACAAAAGGGAACTTTTATAAAATATTATAAATATAATTTTAATAATACCAGCTTGATTTTTCAATTTTAATTTTGTTGATAGATTCTTAAAATAGAAGAATAAATTATGAGCTCAGCTGTTAAACCTTTGACAGCAACTTCTAGCCCCGCTGGTGGTAATCAAGTAAATAAAAATATGCATCCACAAGGAACAGCATCTTATAATCAGCCCGCTCATGTACCCCAAAGTTTGGTAAGTACATATTTATCTAGTTATAACTCACTGGCGCCTTTTTTCTCTTTTCTGGTTTGTTATGTTTATCAGCCATATTGCGCTTAGATGCCTCCTACTGTGATTTTATCTACACACATTTGTATTTGCATTAACTTGTATTGAAGGCATACTGTATTTTTTACTAAGCTTACTATAACTGCTGTTCTCTGGAATTTATTTGATATTTGGAATTCAAGTATTTAAGTGAGGTTATAGCACTATTTACAATAATATCAATGAAAGCTTGTTTTTATTATTTTTTTTTTGTTTTCATAATTATTCATAAATGTAAATGTGTTATACTAGTGCATATGGATTTATGTATCTTAAGTTTTATGAGTGTATGCTTTGTTAAGTTGTATGTATGTGATTGTGGCTGTGTTTTAGGCCAATATGCATACAAATACAAATGTCGCTCATAATCACCAGAATCAACAGCATCATTATTCTCTAAATGTCCCTAATACATCTGGTCATTTTACAAATCAGAATATGGGACAAATTCCTGCGAGTAATCACCCAATAGCTAATGCAAGTGCAACAGCTGCTGGGCAGGGTTATAGTCCTCAAAAAAATGCAGCAAATTTTAGTACCAACTTCCAAGCTAATCTTGCCCACCAACAAAATGTAAGTTACCATATATCATACAATACAACTTTTTTTTATAAAAATACCTTTTTTAGCAAAATGTTTTATCTGCAATAAGTCAGAATGTTCCTTCAACAACCCATTTACAATCATCTCTGGTATCTCAGAACTCTATAACACAAGCCGAAAAAACTCATTCAAATGGTACTTCTGAAGCACAATCTCTTACAAAGCCAGATAACAAAGACAGTGTAATGGCAAAAGAGAAATTATTACAATCTTCAAATTCCTCACAGGTCTGTTAGTAATTTTTTTTGTAATTATTGGTTAATAACTTGAATTCCTTGCAGCAAGGCCAGGATAAACCCTTGATAGCACAATTGGACAATGTGACAGATCCAAACCCAGCAACCCCTTCACCACAAATATCAAAATCTCCACAGATTGATTCTACTACTGACCAGCCAGCTTCAGTAAGTGATACTCTTTTGAATCCGACAGAAAGCGACAAATCTGTAAAAAGCCAAGATGTAGAAAAATCTCCGAAGCTTCCTGAAAAGGATAGTGATCAATCAGAAACAGCTGATACAAAATCATCATCTAGTGAGGTATAGATTGTTTCTTAATTCTGAAAGACTCTGTGTTATTGAGATCTTTTTAGTCGGAAAACATTGTAAAAAAACCTGAGAATGAGAGTGGAAATAAGTCAGAAATTTCTGAACAAAATGTAAAATCTACACAACAGACTGTGGTTGAAAATAAACCGAATTCAGAGCAGGTAATTATTATTTAAATTTAAATTTTTTAATCTTTTCAAGTATAGATTTTTTGATAAGGTTGGGTTGATGTTGGCAGGTGAACCTTTCATTTCAACATGGATTCACCCACTCTTATATAAACTGTATATATTTAATATAATATTTATTATTATAACTCCCCCATATATATATTTTATTACTTTGCTTAATAATATAAATGCTGCAGTACTTTAAGTATAATCTATTTTAGAGCACTGTAAAGGACATACAGGCTAAAAGTCCTGTTATATCTGCCAGCACTGTTAATACTCCTAAAACTGCAAGGAGTAAAACCTCAAATAAATCGGATGAATTAACAAAAACTGCTAAAGAGCCTAAAACATCTGTTCAAAAATCACCCAGTACTGGTAAGGCCAAGAGACAGCGTATTAGAACACAACCATATCAAAGCCCTTTGCCTGAAATGGAGTTAATCTCTAAAATAAGCTCTTCTACACCAAGAACCAATGATGATAAGCTTATTGTGTTTTATAGGTAAGTATTATGAATTTTCTCTAAGTCTATAGGGCTGTTTGTAATTTGTCTTTCTTTAATAGAAATGAATTCTTGGCAGTGAGAAATGCAGAAGGTAGTTTCTACTTATGCCAAGCAGTGCAAAATATTTACAAAAGTTCGTCGAAAATCAAAATTCGATGGTTGTCATTAGTCAATGATAAGTCAGGAGAAATCTATACCCCAGATTTTTATGATTTGACAGGTACTTAGTTTAATGTATTTGTTATATTTTACAATAAATTATCTATTTTGCAGATTTTGACTGTATATTAACTAATCTGACCTTAACTAGAGTTGAGAAAGGCAAGTTTAGGCTACCTCCTTCTGAAAAAGAGAGAACAGAAAGCATATTACAAAGATCTTTGGCAGTTGAAAAGGGAGAAGTAACCTCTCCATCACTAACGGAAGAACATCCTGATGGTTGTAAGTTTTATTGATTGACTATTGTATTATCTTGTACACTTTTCACATTTTCCATTCCAAGTAAAATTATATACCAACATGTAAAGAATTGTTACTTGTTTTAGTGGACTTATCATTATATAAAGATGAGGATCAACTGAAGAAACGTAATGCAAGAAAAAGGAAAGCTAGTCAGAAACGTGCACAGTCGACAGCTGTCAAATCAGACGCCACTAAGAAGAGTCCAACAAACGCGAAGGTTAGAAAAGTGAGCGATAGTGTAAAAACTACTAAAAAACCGGTGGCTGTCAAGAAGGCCGCGGCTATAAAGAAAACGTCGGTACCAGCGGATTCAAACAAATCAGCCAGTACTAGCAGGTATAGTTCACATCTTTATAAAGTAAAGGGGTTATTCCATATTATCACGAGCGCTTTTTGACACGCATTAAAAATGTTAATGTTTGAATTTTTATTGTGTGTTTATTAACGTTTCAGTGGCATTTAAAATATTTCCAGGGTAAAATTTGCATCCACAATGTTACACCTCAGAGATATGTCATAATTTTGGCGATCTCAATCCAAAATGCTAAATAACATTTTAATATGTGAGGCTGTAGCTATGGAATGAGGTAGAATTGTCATCATTTTGTTTTTGAAAATTCAATGTTCTTTTTTTTAATTATTTTGTTATAGTAAATAAATAGACTGAGAATGTACCCTTAACATTTCAAAGCAATGAATGGAACTGTTTTGAAACATTTTGGTGGTTAAAAAATCTGAGTTCCAAGAAAAATGCGTTTAAAGGTTCAAATCATTTAGATAAAATCATTACTCGAGAATTTAATATTTTTCTATGTAGTCTTAGTAGTCTTTACACGCTTTGTCGCCAGTGTAAAGCCAGCAGGAATAATTGAGAAATTATTTAACAACGTATTTTGTATCAATCAAATTCACACGGATGACCCATTAAATTATCTTAAAATAATTTGAAATTTTGTATTGCAAATTTGCCATTTTATTTGTAGAACGACGTCCAGAAGCAAATCTAAGGTACCTGTTAAAACATCGTCGGTCGTCGATCAAAAAAAAGCAAAAGTGCTGGCGAAAATCGGACGGAAAACCGCTGCTAAACCTAGTCCAAGCAGTAGCAATAGCAGCAAAAGTAAGTTAGGATAAGATTGTGTATTAATAAGAATATTATTTTATTGTAATTTGCATGATCTTCTTTAACAAAGATAGAAAACCTTATGCCCTGTGCTGCATATCTGCAGCACTTGGGAACCAAATTCAGTGTTTCAAATTGGTTTGGCTTTTGATTTGTGTATGTGTCGGTTTAAATGTGAAATTATATGTTAAAAATATTCTTTTTTTTTTAATTTCCATTCTGATTATACACATTTAAAGCAGCACCCGTTTTTTAGGTAGATTATTAAGAAAATTGTTTTTGTAGATGCTAAACCGGGAGTCAAACAAGCAGCTGTCACTACTAGTAAAAAAGCTGCCCCTAAAGCCTCTGTAAAGGCACAACCCCGAAATTCGAAAAGGTCGACACGAAAATAATAAGGCCTACGCCTTCCTTAAATTGGTTATTAGGTTAAGTTACGACATATTATTTCTCTTGTATATTTTTATATTTTTCATTTAGACAGTAGGGCGGATGATCGACGACGTATGACTTGGAGTCCTATGTCGTTGCCGTCGACGAGTAACACACAAATTCGGACCACGTAGCACGTTTTCGCCTCGTCGAGCAAGAAATGGTCGGTGTTGGACGCCGATTCCTACTACCTTTATTCTTTTGTGTCCCTGAATATTATCAATATCGAACGTGCGCCACCAATCTTTGCTCGACCCAGTCGTTCATTTGTATTATACTACTTAGCAAGCAAAAATGTACAAAAATTCTTATAAAGTCTGTTGAAAGGAACAAAATTAGCCTTAGAGGCGAAAGCGTACGCAGAGTTCGCGAGAGATGCAATGTTTATAGCTATATATATATTTAGTGTATATCATGAATACAATTGATATCTAATTTAAGTGTCCACCGAAAAAATGCAATGTTGACGTCTAAATTAAAAGGCATTTCACTATTACCAATACGAAAAGGATCAATTTTGTGCCGCAAAGCTCAAACGTTTTAAAACTCTATCGAAAAGATATATTGCACCATGATAGTTATGAGAAGTTCTAATTTTTATTTAGTAAACGTCGATATAGATTTATTTTTCATCATTTTCCTTATTTAGATTATTTTCAGATTCTAAAACAAATACAATGTATGGGAGATTGTAATTTATGAAAAGAGAGACTACACTTTTTGAGGTTAATTGTTTTTCTTTTAATTGTTAAATGCTATTTGGTCAGAAAACAGTTTTTCATTACATCTATATGTTACCATGAAGATAAAAAATATTTTCAATTTCAAATGCCTTACCGTGATATATTTGAAATTCAATTAATTCAAGATTCAATTTCCAGCCATTGTACTATAATAATTTTGACAAAGATAGTAATAATAAACTGTTTCTGAATAAAAGTCGTCACGACCAATCAGTTGCTATGACGTAATGTACAAGCACAATACGTTTTATTTTTTTGACTAGGATGTAGATAGATGTTTTGTGTTTCAATTTATGGATAAAATTCAATATAGTGTGTTAAGAAAGAATTTCAGAATGTGAGTGTAGTCCTGTGAAATTTATTTTGCGATCTGAGAAGTTCAAACTCAAATATATAATTTATAACGTAACTAGTTTTTTGAATAAAACATTAAGAAATATTTTAGTTTCATTTGTCTCATTTTCGGTACAATAATATACCCGAAGATACCTTAAATACCAGACTTGAGTTATTTTTTAAAACAATTTTTTTTTAATGAAATTTTTTCTAGGGTGTATCTAGCACAGTTAAGAATGAGATGTCGGTCGCTGTATCACAAATTAGTAAATGTCAAAAAGTTTTGAAGCATATATATACGCTCGTTGACGGAAATATGACAGTAATTTTGAATTCAATTCTAAGAATCTTAAAAATGTCCCATTGCTTCCAATAGTTGCTCAAGTAACATATATGACATAGTAATGAAAATAAGTACAATTATTATTATATAAAATGTGTGAAAGTTCACATTCACAAGGGGCGTGATTTATTATACTATCTCTTATAGGATTATTAAAAATCATGCTTTATGGTTTGATAGTTTTTCTTATGACATTTGGTACTTTCTGTCTGCTGAAGCCACTACAACAGACCATAATAGCTAATTGTTCTTACCTCCAGTATTATAACTCAAGAAATATAACTAAATATTACCTTTTATAAAGTTATGTGTCTGGCCTTCATGGAATTCCGGATATTGAGTGAGTATTCAACTTCAGTAGTACTAGGAATTGTAAATAAAATAACTATCTCATTAAAAAATTATGCCTTATATTGAATACAGAAATTAAACCTATCCTGGTGGGAAATATGGTCTATGAGAATTATGGGGCTGAGTTGGAGGGGGAGGGCCATTAGAATAAAATGGAGGTGGTGCATTAGGTGCAACAACAGCAGGAAAAGGTGGTGGGTGTGTAACATATGGTGGAAAAACTGTTGGAGGTGGCCCAGCCATGTGAGGAGGTGGACCAGCTAAATGAGAAGCACCTACTGGAGCTGAGAAAGTACTTGGGCCATAAGGCGCCAATGGAGGTGGAACATTTGTAAATGTTTGGTATGGAAATTGAGGAATATCTGAAGGGGGAGGTATTTTGGTGTTGATGGGAGGCAATGGTGTTTCTGGTGATACTGTTTGTTTCTCATTACCATTTGAATGACGACTATTTTGTTGAGATACTGGTGATGGTGGCCTGTTTGAACTACAAGGAGGTGGGCTTTGTGATGGTGATTTTGCTGCAGGTTTAGAATATAAATCCAATACCTGAAAGAAATTGCACACCATAAATTTTATTGTAGTTATTTCAAATTATATAATTTACTTGATGACAAATATCTTCTAGTAAATCCATAGTAATATCCTCCACAAACATGTCCCACCATCTATAATGTTTAGGTAAACGCCCTACCCAATCTACTACTTCAAATTTGCTTAATTTCCCTGCCAAATACATTAGAGCAACAGCAATTATTTCAGGTTCCCATTGCAAGCAAAGGGTAGTGCACAAGCTATCATTAACAAATGTCCATGCCATTTGTACCATTTTTTGTAATTTAAGTTTATCTCCATTGAGACATTTGGCATATTTCAAAAGATATTGATATGGATGCTCCACTTGCAAGTCAAACTTTATTGTTTGCAGTAGAATTCTTTCTAATGTCATAACCTAGTAAATATTTCAATAAATACTTCAATTTGGCAACTTTGTAATGACATTATTATATATTACCTCTTCTTTTGGGTCATCACCAAAGGTAGCAAATTTTTGGTCATTTAATTTTGTTTTTGCTATTTTTATAATGTCTTTGCATTTTTTTGGAGTCTCTTCAACTTTTCCAGCTAAGAATAGGCAACAACATGCTGTAACATATCTTGGAAATTGTTTAAATGAGTGAAACATATAAAACCGATGGAAATAAACAACCCCAGTTGCAGTCGTATTATATCCTAAGTCCATTTTCATACCAGTATCTATAATAAATCTAGCACCTATAAAGAGTAATACACGGTAGGATATAAAGATTTGATTAAACATATCATTTATATACTAATACCTTCCTTTCGGTAGCGCATTTCATTTTTATAATCAATTCCGTCTGCAGCTGATGGCGTGTTCCGCAGTTCCTTTTTATCATAATACCAACGGGGCATATTATTTACCACTGTTTTTACCAATTAGCAACAAATTATTTGCACGTAACCCCTAAAAAATACTTGACATTTTTTCATAATTTGACATTTATAAAACATACAGGATAGCCAAAGCCAAAAAATGAACTATATTTGAATTAATATAAACTTAAGCAAATTTTATAGTGATTAGAGGATGATTTTAAATATAATATACTGTAAAATAACATTTCAAAGTGATTTTACTTTACATGTAATATTTAATTTAACAAATTGTTTTAAAGGCTTAGTGTTTTTTATTTTGTCAAATTTATATTGGTATACATGATAGATTAATTTCCCCACCTTTCAAGTTGGTAAGATATCAAAGAATCCTAGTCCTTTTTTGTGGAACGTGATGGTGGCTTAGGAGGTAAGAGTTTTGTTTGGTCATTTTTATCGTAATTTTGGTCTTACATCTTCGTTTTTAAACGTTATGATAATTATTTTTGTGTGACTTATCAAACTAGATATATCTGTGGTATATTTTAAACGGTGAGTTGTAATATATTAAATATTTCATGTCAGCCACATGGCATTATAAAGTCGTAGTCAACGCATACAACTCCATAAGTTGTTTTTTCCGTTCTTTAGCATACAGAATATTTGTTTTTGCCGGGAAAAGTAATTTTAATTTTGCAATCTGTTTCTTTATTGCTGTTTTTTAACCTCTCTGAATATGACTGTGGGTTGAAATTTGAGGTTATTTCAAGTTTTATGGTGTTAATGGGGTAAGTAAGAATCTTTAAATCTCCTTAAAATATCGTATATAGTCATATTCAAAGAGAGCTAACATTTGAATATGGCTATATGCGTTAACTCATTGTTTTGTTTACAGTTCATCATAAACAAATATGCCACAGAACGAGTATATTGAACGCCATCGCAAGTTGCATGGTAGAAGGCTTGACTATGAAGAAAGAAAGCGAAAACGTGAGGCTCGTGAACCTCACAAGAGGGCACAGACCGCCCGTAATTTGCGTGGTATAAAAGCCAAGATATTCAACAAGGAACGTAGAAATGAAAAGATACAGATGAAAAAGAAGATCAAAGCCCATGAAGAACGTAAAACAACTAAGGCTACAGAAGGAGTTTCAGAGGGAGCATTACCTGTATATTTGCTTGATCGAGATGTACAATCTAATGCTAAGGTACTCTCAAATATGATAAAACAGAAACGCAAAGAAAAAGCAGGGAAATGGGATGTTCCAATTCCTAAAGTGAGAGCCCAAGCTGATGCAGAGGTTCTTAAGGTTGTCAAATCAGGAAAATCAAAAAGGAAAGCATGGAAGAGGATGGTTACTAAAGTAACTTTTGTGGGAGAAGGTTTCACGAGAAAACCTCCCAAATTTGAGAGATTTATTCGACCTATGGCATTGAGGTTTAAGAAAGCCCATGTTACCCATCCAGAGTTAAAAGCGACATTCCATTTGCCCATCATTGGAGTCAAAAAGAATCCTAGTTCACCCATGTTCACAAGTTTAGGTGTGATTACCAAGGGAACTGTAATAGAAATTAACATTTCAGAGTTAGGTTTGGTGACACAGGCTGGAAAAGTGGTATGGGGCAAATATGCCCAAGTCACTAACAATCCTGAAAATGATGGTTGTATAAATGCAGTTCTTTTAGTTTAAGTTCGAATGTTTTTACATGTATGTGTTATTACCTAAATAAATAATTTAAATCTATTAGTTTTATTTATTTTCAAGTTTGTCCCATTGTCTTTTGTCTTGTCTTGTGTTTTTATCAATTTACTTATAATTTTTCTGTTTTTAGGTAAATCAAAATGCAGATTTTTGTGAAAACCCTAACTGGTAAGACCATCACTCTTGAGGTCGAGCCCTCAGACACTATAGAAAATGTGAAGGCTAAAATTCAAGATAAAGAGGGTATACCGCCAGATCAGCAGAGACTTATTTTTGCTGGTAAACAACTGGAGGATGGGCGTACTCTTTCTGACTATAACATTCAAAAAGAGTCCACTTTGCATCTAGTACTTCGTCTGAGAGGTGGTGCTAAGAAACGTAAGAAGAAGAATTATTCCACTCCCAAAAAAATTAAACATAAGAAGAAGAAGGTTAAGCTTGCTGTGCTGAAATTTTATAAAGTAAGTGTAAATTCTTTGAAGGTATTATTTAAATAAAAAGTCCACATGATGTTTTTAAAGTATTTGCTACTCTTGAAGAGCCATGATGTAAAATTGTTACTGAATCGCTATTCTGTACCTATATCGTCAGAAGATCTATATTGAGTATTTGAATGTTCATTTTGTTCCAGGTTGACGAAAACGGGAAGATCCATAGGTTGCGTAGAGAGTGTCCAGGTGAGCAGTGTGGCGCAGGAGTTTTCATGGCTGCCATGGAAGATCGCCATTATTGCGGAAAATGTGGATACACATTAGTTTTCTCCAAGCCTGAGGATAAATAGACTTAAATATAATTATCCATATTATGTAATATAAAAACATTTTAAAAATTCGTTGGTATTTTTAATTTATCCTTATTTATTTTTTAATGATTAGAATTTCCCTTAAGGGTTCAGAATTATTTAAGAAGTGTTTGCAACCAGACATACATACGTACGAAAACCAAAAATATTTCCTTTATTTTAATTAATATTTTCCGTCAGATTGTAGATTTGATTGTGAATTACACTTTATTTGCGTATTGAGTCACTAATATTAAATTCTATTAGCAATGAAGTAACCATAATACTGTAAACCACAGTTGTGGCGGAAATAAAATCTTATACCTGTCCTAGCGACACCTGTAAATATATTAAATAAATAACTATGGAATTCGACAGGTGTCATTTAGAATAGGGAGGCTTGTATTTTTTGGATTGGATCCAAATTTTTAATTTCGTTTTTTTTTTCTATGGTTTCAGTTATAAAAATTCACTGTCAGTATAAAATTTTATTTATGTATATTTATTGATTATAAAATGTAATGTGGCTCTTACCATAATTGTTATACGGACTAGGCTTGTTTACATTTATATAAGTGAAAATGCCTTTTAAACTTAAATTAAAAAAGTCCAGACAGTATAGTGTCGTATCTAAAAGTTTGTTTGTGATATCTGTGGAAATCTTAGATGGAACCAATATAGAATGCACACTTTCCTCAGAGAGCACTGGTCAAGATTGTTTAGATGTTGTATGTCAAAAACTTAGTTTAAATCAACCAAAATTTTTTGGGCTGCAATATATTTCTTGCAATGGAGATAGCAACTTGTCTTGGTTAGAACTTGATAAACCTATTAAAAGACAGCTGGATAAATATTCTAGGACATTATTAGTATACTTGCGTGTTATGTACTATGTAATATCTGGCGTTCGATTAATAACAGATGAAGTTACAAGGTATTAGTACAGGTAACATATGATTAAACAAATTCTTTAATTTTATAATTTCTAGGTATCATTATTTTTTACAATTAAAACAAGATGTGATTGAGGGTAAGGTTTCTTCCTCTCCACAACAAGCTGTTGAATTAGCTAGTTACTCTATGCAAGCTGAATTTGGCAACTTTGATGCTGAGAGGCATACAGCTCATTACTTAAAAGATTTTCAATTATTTCCAAAGGTATTAGAAACATTAGAGTCAGTACACAAATTCCTATACATTTCTTTATCTTTTTTTTAGAGGTTTAGTGAACCATCATTTTTAGATGCTTTAACTGAAGCTGCTATAAGACAGCATGCTGCATTACAAAATTTACCCCAAAGTACTGCAGAAGAGTATTATATTTGCTGTTGTCAAAAATTAGAAGGTTATGGACAAGAAGAGTATAGTGTTAAGAGTAAAGACGGTCAAGAAGTACTAATTGGAATAGGATTGACAGGTGTATCAGTTGTATATCCCGAAAAAGTTATGAAACATTTTGGGTAGGTGATGATAATATACATTTGATAGAAAACTGGTCATAGACTATTTATGTAATATGATACATCTGAAGGCTCCCTCTAAACATATTGAGTGTATTTTAATGCCAATACACTGATAGCTTATCTTATTGAGTATTAAATTTTATGAAGTGATTATAATACAGTGTTAATGTTAAAATGGTAAATATTTGGTATTGGTTTTAGTTGGTGTGATATAAGCAATGTTATAAATCACAAAAAAGAATTTACAATAGAATCTGTCGGTGGGTTAGAAAAAGTAGAATTTTTGTTTTTGGATGGTGATACTGCAAAGAGTGCCTGGAGATTTTGTGTCTTACAACACATGTTCTATCGACAATATGAGATGAATAATGATGATGCCAATTCCAATAAAATATCCTTTCAACCTCCTGAGGTAGGTACCATTTTTATTGTTTGTTCTCTTTCAATTGAATTCAAAAGAAAATTAATTATACTTATAAGTTTTCATTAACATTTTGTTTTTAAATATCACTAATTTCTATTAAGGTTTTTAATGAGGGTGGTTAATATTAGGATCCTTTATTGGTCATGTTTGCATTAGAAACATTTTTGGATGAATGTCTATATTAAGAGGCATAATTGCCTTATATGTAATGATGCCTTGACACCATTGACAGTGCCGCGTTAAGTCCACTCAAGGGACGCCACGATGGACACAAACGATTTAATTGATCAGATTCTCTTTTAAATTACTTGGCTTCATCGCCAAAAACCATTGCAAAAAGCTGCAGCATACATTTCAATAATATTTTATTCCATACATAATAGATTTCATTTAAAATTAAAAAAAAGAAGTTTGTTGATACCTTAAACACGACTTGTTTAGTTCCATTTCAACGTCAAGCCGTCCTTATTGAATAACCCTATATATTTAAAATATAACGGATAATATTTTTATTTCTGGTGTTTTGTATCTGCAGGAAAAAATGCGACAGATGGATAGCTATGAAGATGTTTCCACCTTAGCTCAGCATAGTGAGAGATCCGTTTCATCCAATCAGAATTTGTCTCAACGAGCTCAATCAACTTCTTGTTTGGATCTCAATAAACCGTCAGATGCCGATCGCCTTCGAAGTTTGCTTCCATCTTATCGTCCTGCACCAGATTATGAGACTGCAATTCAACAAAAGTACAGAAACTCATCTGGAGCCTTGCTTTCTTCTGAACCATTGCGCAATACCCATCCGATTTTGTATAGCTCTCAGCCGGAAATTCATCAGAATGATGCTTACGGTACTCATTTAAGGTACCCCGATGTTACTCATAATAACATGGAACAGAAAAATTTGTTGTACAATTCGGGTTTTACGCAGAGTCGGCCTTTGGATCTTAATAACGTTGGTTTAGTACATCTGTATAAACATCCACCCCCTTACCCTGTTAACAAGATTGGGTCTAACTCTACACCGGATTTAGCCAGAATTTCACAGCCGACGAAATCCCCCAATTATGTATATAATAATTTGGTAAGCGGTTCAAGTCCAGACTTAGTATCTGGAGGTAATTTTTATTTGAAACATTATAACGCAGCGTATAGTCAAAATACTAATCCAATTCATCGTTCTCAAAGTTATCTCCCCTCTCAGCACGATACTTATGAGAACTTAGCATCCGTTTTTCGCCCTCAAGCGTTGATTGTAGAGAATCCTAACATAACAAAACATATTAAGAAAGTATACGACGAGCATGGTAACATAATCTACTGCATGCCGGCTAACATGAAACAGATTTTACGAGATAATCAATTGCCTAATGCTGGGTTTGTAGTGACTCACAACCAAAAAAGTGTTGCTACCAACTCATCTGAGCCCATATATGAAAACATCCCATTTCCTTGGCAGGGTGATGAGGAAACACGTAGCCGTACTCAGAGTATTCATTCTGCGCCTGAAATTAGACAGGTTATAAATCAGTCGGTGGTAAATTCTGTACAATCACAATTGCAGCACATGCAACTGAACTCGAACAAAGAAAATGTTTATGCGAATGTGAATCGTGCCGATCAGTTGACTCACAGCGGTTCCATTGGTGAGTCATCAGCTACTTCGGCACATTCAATTGAACTTTGCGTCACAGATTCTATCACCAAGGAAAGTACAAAAGGAAAATTGAATTCATCTGTAACTACTGTTAAAGAGGATTCTTATCTTGATAGTAGTAACAGTGTATCGAACTATACCAATTCCAGTCTGAATTCCACTAGTGATAGCATAAGCCGCACTAAGAAAAAACGATGGGGTATTCTGCTTAGTAAAAAAGGTGAAAAGGTTAAGAGCGCCACGCTTGGACGAGAGAAGAAGAAAGACGAAAAAATTCAGGCAGGCTCTAAACACAGATGGTCAAGCAATGGCCCTAAATTTAATGCATTGCCGGCTTCTATCAGTAAAGAAGCTATGGTAAGAATTGCCTTTGAGTAAGCTCAGTTTTCTTTTAAGTATGCGCCTCAATATTGTAGTGTCAGTTGCTAGAGAACCAATTATCAGACAGTCAGATATTCTTTGAATTCGATACCATTCCGAAAAAGAAGCAAAATGCCGAATTTACCACCGCCCTACTACCTGAGAACGCTGCTTTTAACCGTTTCAAAGATGTTCTTCCATACGAGGATAATCGCCTTAGACTGACACCCACAAGGAACAATCGCTATGGTTATATTAATGCATCTCACATTACTGTAAGTAGCACTGTAACATTTAAAATGTATTTTTTTGTATTCTAATTTCACTTCTTGTAACAGATACTGTTATTATAAGGTCGATTTCGCCATAAAAGGAACGTACATCCTTCATTCAACAACATCAACACTATTGTAATCCGCATGATGTGTGTGATCAGATGTGTTTCTTGATTGTGTACCGATTATTATTTAATTATGATATTGGAAAGAAAAGCGCAAAATTTACCTTGAGTATCACATTCTAAATATTTTAAGTTTACAGATATCAGACTATATATGTAACAATGCACAAGTAATATTTCTCCACTTCGACATTCTTCATCTTAGAGAGGTGAAAGCTTGGCCAATTCGTTTATTCATCTGTTGGTGCCATATTTTGTCTTGTGCCTCAAATACGTGAACTTTCTAATACTACTACTTACTACTCGAACAGTATAACAATATCGTCATTCATTATTCTCGAGCTATAGTCTCTGCAATATCAACTATAGCGTAAGGAATGCTTGAAGGCTCAGCATCAACACGTGCCATATATATTATATTTATGTTTATCTCTTGGCGAGTAGAACATCTCCTTGGCGAACATCGGTTTGGATCTCAAATGAATTCGATAAATCTGAAGATGCCTAAAGAATTTTATAGTTTTTAGGAGAATGTGCTTAATTAAATTAGGTTATTATGTGTGTTTTAGGCCACCGTCGGTAGTAAGCAAAGGTTTTATATTGCTACTCAAGGTCCAACTAAAAATACATTGCCTTATTTTTGGCAATGTGTATGGGAGGCTGAAGTTTATTTAATGGTGCAGTTAACTGATCCGTCTGAGGATATGAACTACCTTCCAGATGCCGATGATCGTTGTATCGACATCAATCCTGTAAGTATTTTTGATTAATTGTTATATTTAGTGTCTAAATTAACCGCATTATGACATATATGTAGGACTTTCAAGTATGGTGGGAATTTTCGCAAAAATCAGGTTTTTGCGTAACAAGCAAAATTCGACTTTGTCATGTAGCATCTCGGCGATATCGCACCATTTGGCACTTGCACTATTCCGATTGGGGTGAACAAGGCTGTCCTCATAGAGCTACACATTTTCTAGGCTTTCTGGAAGAAATGCAAAGCGTTCACCAACACTCGATGGGCGAAATACCGCCTGGACATAATAGAAATCCTCCGATTCTTATCCACTGTACAGCCGGTGTTGGAAGGACTGGTTTGACAATACTTACAGATATTTTACTGTATACTATAGATCATAATCAGGTGAGTTTTATACAGTTTGTTTTCTATTTGATAGGTAATACTATTTATTTTCTTAGGAATTGTGTATTCCTGGAGTGGTCAGTTTACTTAGACAGCAGAGGGCTTTCATGGTCCAGACCATCGCTCAATATAAATTTGTTTATTCATTATTAATTCATTACCTGAAACAAACGCGTTTGATTTAACTTTTGTTGTTCATGTATCGTTTGACAGCTGCTCTCTAGACTTCTTCCTAAAAAAACCATTGCGTTATGAATTAATGAAACAGCATAATGAAACATTAGCGGAAGACGAATCTCTAAAAAAATATGAATCTTTTTATATTGTGATGTTTGCAGTTTTGTCGAATTTGATAGTTTGCATAATATTATATTTTATACTTCATTTTAGTATTATTTATTACGTCAATGTTGTATTTAAAATAAGCATTTCTATTTAAATGCTGTTCCGTATGCCATAAAGCAATTATTTATTGAATTTTTCAGTAACAATCTTATAAGAGGTAATTTTATGTTTTAATTTTACTCCTATTATGTGCGTAATTGTATCCGTTCATGTTCTGTTTCATAAAATAATTTCAAGGCTGAGTATTTTAGGGTAGAAAAGCTTATTGTTGCAATTATTCGCCGAATCGGAAACGACTATCGGGTCAACATATTTCCCATTTATTAAATACATATATAGGGGCTGTGCATGATTATATATAAAAATTAAATTTGTTGTAACGTGAATATTGTGATGTCTAAGTGCCTTTTAATAAACTGTAGTTATATGTAATATATAATTGTAATATATTTGATAGAAGTAAATAGTTTTTTTATTAATCTAGTATCTTATTCATCATAAAAGTTATTTGTGAAGGATTCAATAATTTTTTGAATAAAAATTTGTTTATATTTTAATTATAGAGCCAAACTACAGTTATTGGGATTAAAAAATCTAGTTTATTATGTAAGACAAGTGGTTCAAGTCAGCATTTGGGGATTTCACATCATTTGTTTTTATGATGTAACTCATTTGTATGAAACAACTTGCAACCTAATTGTTCTGTTTTAAACATGTTGGAAATCATCAAATTACTAAAATTGTTATTGGCGATTATATTTATATGTTGTCCTCTAAAGAAAAGATGTTAAGTACTTTGGTTGGTGAAAGTGATGAATCAGTTTTTTTGTCGTTATTTGATTATTTATAGTAATGAAATTATAGAGCTATGTTAAAATCCACATATAATGTGTGTACTTAAGGAAAATATCAATCGAGCCATTGATCGTCAATACCTTTCAATCTACCCTACCTTAAGCGATATATCTAGGTATTACGCCATACCGCTTAAGATTGTGTCTAGGGCTATACACCACATTCGGCAGTATATGAAGGCTGCAAAGTTTACAAGGCAGAGTACTTAATTAAAAAAATCAAAGTATTGGAAAAAGCTCATATTTTCAAGCAATTTTAAAATTCTACATTGAGAATGGCACTAGCTTAGCAAGCACTCACACACGGAGAGTTACATACGTAATCTCGTAATTCATAAATTAACCTTATATTTCTGTTGAGACTCAGGTTAAAATTTTTGTTATATTTTTTCATGTCCTAATGTAACGTGAAAAACCTTAAAGAACCTTAAATTAAATATTACAACAGCAAACCAAAGAATAATGATGATGCCAATTCCAACAGAATATCCTTTCAACCCCCTGAGGTAAGGTACCAATTTTATTATTTGTTTTCTTTCAATTGAATTCAAACGAAAATTAATCATACTTATAAGTTTTCATTAACATTTTGTTTTTAAAGACCACTAATTTCTATTAAGATTTTTAATGAGGGTGGTTAATATTAGGATCCTTTATTGGTCATGTTTGCATTAGACACATTTTTGGATGAATGTCTATATTAAGAGGCATAATTGCCTTATATGTAATGATGCCTTGACACGTTTGGCAGGGCCGCGCTAAGTCCACTCAACGGACGCCACGATGGACACGAACGATTTAATTGATCAGATTCTCTTTCAGATTACTTGGCTTCATCGCCAAAAACCATCGCAAAAAGCTGCAGCATACATTTCAATGATATTTTATTCCATGCATAATAGATTTCCTTTAAAATAAAAAGAAATAATTTCTTTGATACCTTAAACACGACTTGTTTAGTTCCATTTCAACGTCAAACCTCCCTTATTGAATAACCTTATATATTTAAAATATAAGGGATAATATTTTATTTGTGGTGTTTTATATCTGCAGGAAAAAATGCGACAGATGTATAGCTAGGAAGATGTTTCCACTTTAGCCCAGCATCTTATCGTCCTGCACTAGATTATGAGACTGCAATTCAATAAAAGTACAGAAACTTATCTGCAGCCTTGCTTTAATTTTAAAATAATTTGAAAGGAAAAAAGGGAAAATAAATGTAATAATAAAAAATATGGAATTATTTATCAATACAATCAATTAAATATTACATAAATTATTCGTATATTTGAAGAACTATTAACTAGTAATTAAATGAAGTATATTAATTAAATAATATTTTTTAATCTCATTTTGAATTTCCTCTGTAGTAAATAAGTCCGCTTCGCGCTTGTTACCAAAGCTTAGTTACAACTTTATACAGGAGAGATGGCGTTTTAAGTCTGTCTATTTTGTGTCTAACAGGTCAATTGAAAAGTCCCCGGCCTATCATAGTAAATACATTTTTGTGGCAAAATTAGTACACTGATTATAGCGACCCTTCAACTTTTCGATACCATTTTTGTAGACGATTTGTTTTTTGTTTGTGACCTTTGCTTCAAAATAAGCCTCTGTTACGGCGATCACCTCTTCATTCGACGAACATTTCTTCCTAGTGAGTATTCTTTTGAGATCTGAGAACAGGAGATAGTCGCTGGGGGCCAGATCTGGAGAATACGGTGGATGAGGAAGCAATTCTAAGCCCAATTCATGAATTTTTGCCATCTTCTTCACTGAGTTGTGACACGGTGCATTATCTTGGTGAAGCAGCATTTCAGTTTCTTCAAATGCGGCCGTTTTTTCGGCGATTTCGTCCTCCAAACGGTCCAACGACGCTATGTAATAGTCGCTGTTGCTGGTCCTTCCTTTTCAAGGTAGTCAATGAGAATTATTCCATGCGCATCCCAAAATACAGACGTCATAACCTTTGCCAGCCGACTTTTGCGTTTCCCCACGTTTTGGAACGGGTTCATCCTGTGCAGTACAGTCGGATGACTGTCGACTGGACTTCGGAGTGAAATGATGGAGCCATGTTTCATCCATTGTCACATATCGGCGCAAAAACTCGGGTTTATTTCGCTTGGTCATCTTTAAACACTGCTACGAATCATCAACTCGTCGTTGTTTTTGGTCAAAAGTGAGCTCGCGCTTCACCCACTCTGCACAGGGCTTTCTTATACCCAAATATTCCTTAATAATATGATGTACACGTTCAGTTGATATCTTTAGAGTGTCTGCTATTTCATTCAATGTCAATTTACGGTGATTCAAACGTGTACATTATATCATTCACGAATATTTGGCTTCATCATGAGCTCAGCTCTTCGTTGCTTACCTAGCGATAAGCATTGGTAGTTTGAACGTTTCGTCGTAGAACTCCATATTTACACCCCACATGACCAAAATGGCTTTATAATTGACTGACAAACCAAGCTCTTTGATTGTAGGTCAAGTTGGGTGTATCTTCCGACTAACCAGTACAGTTGCTCGATACTATCGAGCGATCGAGATGTATTCAGACGTACTTAGCTGAATCCGTCAAGTGATATAATTAGGTTTCTGTCATTTCGTCGCAATGCACAATTAACATGATTTGGAACTATTAGACTGTATTTTCCAGTCTCTAGTCCATTTTTAGATCTTGTTGACCGCTATTTGTACTTTTTTAATAGCCTTAGATAGAGATACACCATTTTCCATTATAACTGCGTCGTCGGCAAATGTTCCAAATACTGTTTCTTTTGTTGTTGAATATCAGCAGTATAGAGAAGATATAGGAGTAATAAGTGTGAATAGTCCCCTTAATACGAAACTCTAAATTTTCTTTCGAAAGATATGATTCCAGTAGTCGGCAGTAATTCTGCGGTAACAATTTGCTCATTTTGTACATTAATCCCAAATTTCATACCCGGTCAGAAGCTTGTAAGATGTCCAGAAATCCAGAAATATTGCAGGGCACTATTTCTTGTCTTCGAATGCCTTTTCAACAACCGCTCTTACTCTGTGCACTTGGTCAATTGTCGAATGGTACTATATATAGCTATTTTTCTATAATTTTGATATCGCAAGTAGCAGCGAAATAGACCTGTAAGATCCAACTTGTTCTGCCGGTTTGCCAGGTCAAAATGAATAACCTAGAAATATTACGCTTAATCTCCATCGTGCTGCATCGAACGCGCCAATCGATTACAGTTAACAGCAAATTGTTTCTATTGGGCCAATAAACGTTGTCTATCCATATTAAGCATAATAATTTAAGGCATTTAAGTTTAAAAGTTAAGCTCCTGGATTGTGTTGTGTGATTAGATTGGTGTCATTGTAACAGCCTTCAACAGTTACTTATATTCATTGGTTTCCGAAATTAATTCTATGTTAAAACTGGTCTTATAATTATATATGCAATATTAAAACGTCTACGTGCCGTCCAGCATTGATAAATTTGCGATCAACTTTCTTTGCTGCACAATACTTGCTTGAGGTTGCAAGTTGAGTTTCATTAGTTTGCATATTTAACAGCAGCTTGAGTGCCGAATGAGCTTTTTTACCGTATATTTATTTTACATTTATATATTTATAGTACCTTCCATACACGTGGCTGCAGTACCTGATGAAGCAAGTGCAAGTGTAAATATATTTTGTGGGTGAATCGTCACCTACTTTAGTAACAAAAATTATACAATAAAATTATCAGGGCATGTTATCTATATATAATATAGATTGATAATATATTTATATAACATCATTCAGATTTTTGTTTATTTTTCAGACAGATTGTTTATAATTGAATCTATATAACTTCGAAAGTAAGAAACTTTGGTGAATACCCCGGGCCTGCCGGCTTCTGCACAGGTTGGCGAGCCCCAGGATGTAATACCGACTAGGTATCCATCGACTACGAGTGGACCTCCAGAATCTCCCTAAACAGTGAAATCAATTCATTATTTTTGTTTGTTTTAATAAATTATGATCTATTTAATTACCGAGCACGTGTCTTTTCCTCCAGACTGATATCCTGCACAAAACATTCTAGATGTAATGTAGGAACCATAGTATTTTTCACATGATTGAGTGGTTATTTGCGGTAGTTCGACAGCCTAAAAAAATTGTGAGATTTTAAAATTAAAATGAAAAAATTAGCGTGTGTATAGATTATATGGTATCAGATAGTATATAGATAGTAGTATCTTGGTATCTGTACCATAAAATTCGAGCAGACAAGAAGCTCCAAAAACAATAAGAGGTTGGTTGTTTGTAAGGAAGTAAATTGGGAGATTTGAATTGAAATGGAAATGAAATTGAAATTAGATGTTTATTGTTATTTGTTAGTAGTAAATAGTAATATTTTATTAATATCATTTATGTAGACCATACCTAACAGAATAGAAAAGAATCAATAGAACTTCAAAGGGCAAAAGGGAAAAAATCTATATTTCAATATCTGAATATATGGATAGCATTCAACTATATACTTTCAAGAAACGCATAAGATAGAAGTCAATGTTCAAAAAAGTCCAATCCAGGTGCATAATATGTTTTTCAGTTAACTATGTTCCCATTTCAAGACTCTTTATTATGGCAATATAGATAATTATAATATTTTATAATAATATCATTTTTGTATTTTCTAAATTTAACACAATAACAATATACAATTAGGAAGTAAGCCTTCACAAACCAAATTACATGCATATTTATATCATAATGCCTTCTTCAATGTCTTCAATTGTTCCAGCATATAACAAATGTTAAATAGTATTTATATTGTTATTATTCTGAATATACTTTTATAAATAACATTTTTTATTTCAAATATGTCTTTTAAATTTTCTGCTAAGAATATTTTCGCTTATAGCGTTTTCTGTGTTTTTGAATCGCATAATTTAAACACAATTTTTGATATGGGAGGTCGTCTTCTATTTTTGACTATTCTATGTATTGTACTATGTATTGTATTATGTATTGTTCTATGTAGACTGTAGGTACTACTGTGGTATTTGCTGAATATCTACTATGTTCAAGTTATATGGATGAAAAAGATTGGGTTTGCTTATTATTAGTCATTTTAGTATAAATCAGATAGATTAAGACAAGTTCGTTGGAACAGGAAAATTCCTAACCGGACAATTAAAAAATAAATGATGAGTGATATTAAATTCATCACCATCTGTGTAATTTCAATGCATGGACATCGAGTTCTGAACACAGTAACTCGATTATTTCGTTTTGATCAGTGACATTTTTTAACAGTTCAAGGAAGAGGAAATATGGATTAAACAAGTCGAGTTTCTAAGATCTCTTAAAAATGAAGGATTAATTGTACTGTTATTAATTATATAAAGAAGTTGTTTTATTGTTGGATTAGTAAGCATTATGCGTTTGTTGCTGAATGTTGTTTCTAAATTATGATATGAATTGCGTATCCTGAACGTTTATATACCTTAGATAATGTGGAAACAGTGAGAACTGATTTTTATCCCTTGATGAAGTCTTGCACATATTTATTAGAATTTATTGAAGCACAACCACAATCCTATTATATTTTAAGTCGCTTGAGGTCTATTTATATTTAAGCGAATATTTCAATAAGCAAAGCTTTAGATACTGGACAGAAGAAAACTTTCGTTTACTGCACCAACGCCATTCGAAATGTGAGGAAGAAACATTTTAGTTTTTGGGATTTTCGAATTATACTTTTTCAAGGTGATAATGGAATATCAGTAAGGGTCACCTTGGTAAATAATAGTACTCACAAAAAATGCTTTTATACGGACTTTATAATTATGTAAGCTTGTTTATGTAAACAATAAAATACATTAAATCGCCTAATTAATTATCTGTACCTATATTAAATTTATTTCTTTATTGAAAATCGTTCAGCTGAGAATTATATTATGCAGTTATAAATAATATATTTTTCAGTAAATTTATGGAGAGCTGGATAAAATAACATGAACATCTGGAATATGCACAATATTTATTTATTAATAAGGTATCAGTGGCGGTTCCTCAATAAGTACATATGTGCACGTGCACCCCCAAATTTAATGCCTCCTCTTGACAAGAAAACTAATTAAATTCTGTCCTGTCATTATTTTAATAATTCTTTTTATTTAAAAACCATTCATCATAGACTGTAAGTGATGAGTTCTGTTGTTACTTTTGCCCCGGTAGTTTTATGTTGC
Source organism: Rhynchophorus ferrugineus (assembly GCF_030347505.1). Lineage (NCBI taxonomy): Eukaryota > Metazoa > Arthropoda > Insecta > Coleoptera > Curculionidae > Rhynchophorus > Rhynchophorus ferrugineus. The sequence goes on along the minus strand of NW_027472581.1, from coordinate 50,220,138 downwards.
CTGGCCAATAATAATTTTTAATATTCGTCGGTCTCTATCAGTTAACTTTGGGTTTTGCTCACTATTTCTCTCCACTGATAATATTTTACCATGTTTTGTGTGTACTATCATTATCCTGGTTAACGTCGTTCGTGAAACCTTAAACAATTATTCAATATCACGCAATTCACCGATCATTTGTTTTAACTGTCACAGAATATAATACACGGAAATATAATCTACGAAAGTTGGAGTTTAAACTGAGCTATACACACCAGTCGCACTATTTACACGGAAGCAGTGTTGCATGGTATATGGAAGCAGAGCAAAACATACCAGAATACGAATTTAGAGAATATATACTAAGAAAAAGCTTTTTTTGTAATAATAAATTAATGTATCGTTTTACCAAGATGAATTAATCTGAGGTTTGCCACCTATCCTAAGCTATTTCGTGTTCAAGAACCGACTAATATTTTCGGATTTTAGTTTTCTATTTCTCTGAGTATTTACTACATAAGATTTACCGTTGAATTACCTGTAACTTTTCGGAGAGTGAGGATTCATCATTAGGATCGATCATACCCCAGCCTGACGCTTTAGCATTCTCGCCTTGAATTATCTCGTCATCCGAGTTTGGCAGAAGAACTGGCGATATACCATCACCGTAAGTCTACAATAAAAAATTCTGTATTCTATTTTATTCGATATATAAACGAGCTTACCAACTCACCAATGGTTTAGTCAGTCTTAAAATGGCGATGTCATAATCATAGGTGCTACTATCAAAATCGTCTTCTGGATATTTAAACGAAGCCACACTGACTATTTCTCCACCTGAGGTACGAAAACTTGATCCAGCCCTGATCGATAATTGACTTGCTTTCTGACTGAAATGAAAAACAGTGATGCAATGGTGTAAATGTATATCAGGAAAAAACATTGAAAAACAGCAGTTTTAAATGGTTTTGTATTTTAATGGTATTATCATTGCGGATAATAATTCGTTTTTAATTGCTATGCTATGTTTTACTTGTAGTGCCTAACAGTTAATGAATGTAGTGTTACCTTTTTGCTAACCTTAATTTACGATTTTATTAACGTAATAAAATTAAAACAAAAAAATGATTAAGCCCAATAATTTATTAGGATAATATATATAAGAAAATAAATATCAATAAAAACACAAATATTAAGTATTTCAATTGCTTGTCAGCAAGATTTTATTGAAGCAAGGTGTTTTGCTTTATGGGTTACACTTGAGTTGATTTTCTTAAGTGAAGCATCTTGTATTACACGACATTTTATTTTATTATCATGCTCAAGAACATATAAAGCGCATAGTTTGTCGACATGTGAACACTCATACCACAAATATTAAAAACTTGTAAGTGATCATCGCGTGAGTCACATTGATCATCAGTTTTCTTATTGCCAAACGCCTGATGGAGATTAAGACTCAGAAAAACTAACTGAGTTTTGGTTAGTTTAAATTGCTGAGTCAATTTTTAGCTGTAAATTGTGCGGTGGGGACAGGTACATCGAAGGAGGTTAAGTCATACATATATTTGACCTTAGCCGTTAAAATTGCTCTCTCACTCCATTTGTTATTTTTGTGGTCAGAAATGACGTTTGGGAATACTCTCTTGATGATCTTAGAGCATATTTAGCATCTGTTCCATTCATCAACAGGAACAAGGCTGTTACCGATGGTCAGCAATTCGCTCAGTAATGTAATTTATGTTTGCAGTCAGCTGAAGTTTCTTTACATAGCATCACAGATTTGATGATTTCCGGCAGGCATTTATTTCAATGGCAGCAGTCGATCTCTGAATGACTGGTAGTGTTTGGCGGAAATCGCTAGACAGTAAAATCATTGCGGCTCAAAAATATCTCTAATCATTCCGTAAATCTTTTGATACTGGGTCAAATGTTTCAATGCACCTTGGTCTTAACAAATCGCCTGGTAAAGGTTATATGATTTTTTCGAAACAAATCACAGACAATATGAAACAAAAAATAAACATATAACATATAAAATTATAAACATTCGCGAAAGCTTATTTACTGTCAACTTGCTAATTGACACAGTGGCAAGTTGTTACAAGAACATTTAGAAGCTGAGCATTAATTTTATGTACTACAAAAAACTTCAAACCCATAACATATACAAAAATAACAAACCAAAAAATAATAATACAATAACAATATTTTAATATATAATCTACATTGTCAAAATCAGAGATCATTAAAATCGGCCCAGTCGTTCTTGAGTTATAAATGGTAAATTACATTAATAATAATATTTAATAACTGTAATAACGGTAATTGGATTAACGCAATTTTATTTTATGTTATTATATATACTCTATTTGTGCTTAAGAATAATATTTTTATATTCATCTTTGAACGGGTAGGCTTTGAAGTTATAATACTATAAATGTATCATAATGCTATTCATTATGTTGTGCTAAAAATCCTTACTATTACTCTTAATCCTTATTATCCTTACTATATGCGGACTCTTTTGTTGAAAATATAACCACTTTCAATAAATGCTGCTGCTGAATTGATACACTGTTGATTTATTTTAATTCAAAATTTTAGGCTTAAAAATATACCCAAACCCCAAACAACCCCAAAATTACGACATGACAGCTGAGGCCTATTTTATGTTATATATTTATGTAAACAGGACTCAACGAAGAAAGTACGATTCACGCATATTTTAAATACAAGTGTTCTGTTGAGTCGTTGAATAACATTTTTGATAACAATTTTCTAATAATTTCTTTTTATATAAATTATTGTTATTTCCGAGTTTCCCAATTTAAGCACTAAACACCTAAACTAGAATTAATTTTAATCATATGTAAATTACAGTTATCTTACTCAAAAACACAGTGTGCTGCAGTGATAATGAACGTCTCTGATAAAATCGAACCTCCACATTTTCCTTCCCCTTCTATCATCAACAGTACTTGATAAGGATAGTCTTCGATATTAGCAGTCTCTCCACCGATAATTCTCAGAGGACTAGTTCGAAAGGAATCATTGGATTGATTGACAGCTGGAAATGCCGTACCTACTATAAAAGGGTAAAATTAATGGTATATCCATATTATAACAGGATTATTTTAAATTTACATAAATCGCTGAAAACAAAACACATTAAAAATATTGTGTTTTTCTTGGTTACAGTAGTAGATTTAGGAGGCGGTTACTTTCCCTGATAAATCTTAAATTAGTTATCGCAGTCAAAAACTAGAATCCTGAATATTTTCGAGATATGGAATATCGAAATTTTACAATTTGGGATCTGCTTCTAACTTGGGCTAAAATTGTAAAATGGTCTTATAAATTACCGATTTTGTTCCAATTTACATTCCAAGTAATATTGGCATTACGTTGTCGATTGCCAAATTGCATTATCTCTTATAGTTTCCGAGATATAGATAATCTCGTACTGTCTATTTAGTCTATTTGCAATAATCAAAATTTATAAAGATATCTATTTATTTGTTACATTGTCAAGTTATGTCGTTATCATTAATACATGCCTTTTTTGTTTTGGAGTTGCTCGCTGTGTCTTCAACAGAAAAGATCACGCTTCACCCTAGAAATCTATGACGAATTCATTCATCTTTCATTTGACAGTACAAACAATTTTAATCGGCTTCACTCGATTTATTCGTCAACTGTTGTTTGATCGTCGCATCTTAAATGAATGACTACATTTCTAATACGATCTCAAAAAGAAACATGTATAATTTACCTTAAACATCGCATGTGAAAGATATACCTCAAGATAACATACGTCAGATTGTGACAAAATCCGGATCGATACAAAGAGATTGGCAAGTTGAGCGTTTGCAAAAGGCGGACTTTAGGACTCTCTTCCGTACGCACCATCTTAGCGAAGCAAAAGGTTCTGGAGCTTGGCCGATTTGACTAATTACTTCAGCAGGAGATGTCTCTTTCTTTTCCTGTATTACTGCGCCTAAGAACTTATTCTAACTGAAGGTAGTTGAGAGTAACCTTTAGGCAATTCAGAGAGGCCATCCGTCAGTTGTCAATACTTTGGTCTGTTCTTTCATTAATCCTCAAACTACATAGTTCTGAAATGCCAACTATATATTATGAAGAATTGTAGAAGTATCTATAAAATCGGTATCAGCGAACGTTAGATCAATGTTAGTATAACGAATTTCTATTTAATTTGTGGTATTTGTCCAAATCGAAGATTGTGAAATTTATTTGTCTTTCTGATTTGAAACTTCTTCAGATGCTTTGTATTCCTTAGGTAGTCCCAGTCGCACATTTCATGCTCAAACTTTGGTAATGGACATTCTTGTGGTATTTTAATAATGGGTTGATTATGTCATATGCGATAATCCAAAATTAAATAAAAGCCTGTAAAACTATTTCACTGCTACGGATAATATCTAACGTATTTGAAAAACTCTTGTTGAAAATAATAATACTAATTTTAGACAGAAAAAAACCTAATATCGACACACCAGTTTGGGTTTATTAACAATCATTCTACAATTGACTAGGTTCATAGAATAAATAGTTGCAAGTGAAAAAGCCCATGAAGATAAAAATGTATATTCAGCTATATTCTTAGATGTAGTACAAGGCTTCGATAACAACACACTGAACTATTAGTATCTTAGATCACAGCCAGTATGTCTAGAGTTCTACTCTAAAATAAGTTAAAGTTAAGTTAATAAAATAATAAAATAAATAATGTTAAAGCAGCTGTACCACAAGAAAGTGTATTGAGATCAATTCTTTATCTACTTTACACATGTGATAAACCGCAAATGGAAAATATCATAATAGCTACATTTGCATTCATAATATTGCAATTTTTGCTATCGGATACAATAGCGAAGAACTAAAATTACAACATGCAAGTAATAATATAAACAATTGGGTCCAAATTTAGAAAATTAAAATTAATGAAAGTTGTGCAAATCTGTGTATGTGCAATTCACATATAATCAGCGCACAGGCACAGATAACAATAAATAATACATATCATTTCATGTAGCAACAACTCAAATTATCTTGGAGTGAATCTTGATGCAAAACTTCGCTGGAAGGAATATGTAAAAAGGTAAAGGAAAGAACTGGAGTTAAAAACATTAAGTAACATCAGAAAATGTATTGGTTAATTGGAAGATATACGGAATTCAATTATGGGGATGTTCCGCGAAAAATAATATAAATACTATACAAGTTTTCCTGACAAAAAGTCCTGAGAAGTATTGTAGGTGCACCCAGATACTACAGGACTTAACCGGGTTCTTCAGATACCGACCGTCACTCATGAAATCAAGATAATGGAAACAGACTCCATTCTCATGTCAATATTGAAGTAACATAATTCTTGGATAACACTAGAACAGGACACAGATTCAGAAGAATCAAACCATTTGATCTTGTGTAGTGTGGTGCATTTAAAAGATAAACAGCAGTGTTGATACATAAACATTATTACACCCGAAGCTAGGATGTGGTCGACGGGTCGGGCCCGCCTTAGATATAGATGTAGATATATACTTAAATTTAAGTTATTGTAAAGAAAAATTTTAGGTTAGTCGGTAACAATGTAATAAATAAATTAAAAGAATATGTGATAATGTTAAAGAAATGACCTATTGGCCGTTTTCTGGTAAAGCCATAATTCCGCCATTGTAGAACTCATGAGAATTCTGGGTGAAAAACTAAACCAAATAATTTTCACAAGCCTGTCTTAAAGCCAGTTTTATACCAATAAGAAAGTTTTAAACAAGGTGGGAGCTACATGGTGGATGCATCAAAATCTCGCAGACAATCTCTCTTACTAAGAATATGTTTGGTTCGAATATTGCTTTTCCTATTGATCCATTTTGGTAGTATTTTAATTGGTTGCTTCATTCATAGTAGTTTTTTCACATTAGAGAATCGAATTAATGGTTTGATCGGGTTTCAGAAGCTCATGATGAACATTTGTTTTCTGATCCAACCAAATAATTAAATTAATCACCATTTTGTTGTGAATGGGGATTTTTAATTGTTTGTAAAGCTTTTCCGGTCTACGTCCATGACCTTTTTCGCACATTATTGTCGTACGTGATTCACTTTTAATAACCACAATAATTTCTTTCAAGAAATGATCGATGACAAGTGAAAACTGGGTCTAGTAATTTTTTTATCTATTAATTCATGTTGAATGAGTTCTGCATAATGGAAATTCAACAAGTGTAGGCTCTTGATGCTAAACTAGAAGTCGTTCAATCGTGTTATGTTATGGCAAGTGTACTAAATGGAAACAAATAAAAACCCAGGAAGTTGGTTTCCTGAAGAAGACTGTCTTAAACTTTCAATGGACCATTTTTCACCAAGCAAGATATTCATGGGATTTGAACCGGTTCGACTACCATTTGTTTCGATTGAAGCAGCAAAGCAGTTTAAATTTGTCGACGGTTTTATTGCCTAAAGCTAAAAATCTCTTTTACAACGACATGCCTGTGTTACCTCAGATCACACAATATATCTTTCATAGAATACACTGGACAATATTTTCAAGATTAAGATCGTTATCGTCTATTTTTATATGAAGTAAACTTGAAAAATCTACAAAAATTAACGCATACATTTAATAATTATTACACTATTCATGTTTAAATAATGAGCTAAACTCAGTAGATTTCAAACATTATTCAGTCTTTTTATGGAGATATGAATACGTTGAGATGCTGTGTCTATACTAATACTTTAATTATATCTTATCAATTATATTCAAATCGGTTATAGTTATTTATTATAATGTACTTACAATCTACAAATACAGCGGCAAATAGAAAAACTGCAAACTTAAATAAGAACATGTTTAACGTCTAATAACAAACAACAAATAAAGATTAATAGTGTCATATATATACCTTGGATTTTAATTATCTCACGAAGCCTTTATCTTTATCTGTAGATAATTTAACTAAATGTTTAAAAAGAGAAAAATATTGATTTAAGACACAGGAATAATTCACTTGATATAAAGTGGTGTAATTCATATCGAATTATCTCAATGAGCCTTTATTAATACAATGGCATACAATATTTTTAAGTATTATTCCGCAAGCATTATTAAGAATAGACATGATTATGCATTTATCTTATGAAACAGCTTTAATAGATTTAGGAAAAAGTATTTATCTTTATATTTAGGGCGTGGTAATGTTTCATAAAATTAAACTATGAAATACAGAAATTTGTTTTGATAAGTTAAATATCAAGAAAGTAAAGCATCACATTCGTGTAAACTGATGCAATTTATATTAATTTGGTGCTTGCTGGCCGCTTCTCATCATTTTAGCGAATTAAAAAGGCATTTATTGGGAAAAAATGGGCATATTTTCCATCATACCCTACACCTGTTTCCTATCTTCCGGACAATATGGCAAGAGCCTGTATTAGAGAGACCTTGCATCATCAATTTGATCAAGTGTCAATCACAAAGCGGTGTGCAGCAGAACTCCATTCAAGTTGCAACAGTTTAGCCTTGACACAACTTTTTGGTGAGGATGATATATAACACTTTAGTAACAGAAACATAGGGATTGCGCACAGAAATTGGTGTGAACAATCTTAGACGTCACCTTAAACTGATAAGTTTTTTCCTAGAAGAGATACAACGGACTGATCAAATAATTAAACATATAGAGTTGCTTAAACCAATCAAGCAAATTTTAGTAGCCATAATACCTCAAATATGTAATAATTTTTGATTGATTACATCTTACATTAGATATGCTTAGTACAATCCGTACAATTATTAGTGTTTTGTTGTACTTGCATTAATATACAAGCAAGGTGCGTACGGGTTTAATACATCAGTATGTATTTCCCAAATTAATATAAAACTAATCTACTTAAGCTAAAATTAAAAATACACTTATACATTAAACAAGTTCGTGTGGTTTGGTTCACTTCAATCTCCTGATTGCCTGCGCGTTATCCAGTAGCTGTATTGCTTCCAAGTTGCTGTGATTTAGCAATCTTATATCATATTTTAGTGCAAAATCTTGGATCAATTGTATCCATTTGATTCCGAAGTCATGATGCAGCTCTTCCTTGGTTACGTAGCGATAAGCATCGATAAGCATCGATAAGCGATAAGCAATTAATCGTAGAACTTTGTTTTGAGTGCGTTGGATTACTAGTTGGTTTGATGTTTCAGTGCAACCCCATATTTAGACCCCACAGGTCCAAATATGCTTTATGATTTGAACCAGTAGAGTTGCTTGATTTTGAGTCTAATCAGCTCTGCTTTTTGTCTAAGATCATATTTCCAGTTTATTGTACCATTGATATATATTTCGATGTATTTAGCTGATTCTGCTTGAGGAAAAGAGCATCAAGTGATATAATTAACTGTCATTTCGCGGTAATGCAAAATTAACATGGACAGATTTAGAGCTGTTAAGCTGTATTTTCCAGTCTCTAGACCATTTGTAAATCTTGTTGACAACTACTTATACTTTTTATATAGTCTTAGACAGAGGGACATTTTTGGCCACTATAACTGTGTCGTCAGCAAATGTTGCAAGTACTGTTTCTTTTGTTGTTGTGATATGAGCAGTATAGAGCAGATATAGGAATGGTTCCAAGACACTACCCTGTGGAACTCCAGCCGAAATAGGCTTAAGTATTGAGAATGCCGCTTCATGCGAGACTCTAAATTTTTTGAGAAGATACGATTCCACCAGTCGACAGTAATTTCGCGATAGCAATTTGCTCATTTTTTCAATCCCAAATGCCATACCCGGTCAAAAGCTTGTGAGATATCCAGGAAAATTGCAGGGCAGTACTTCTCTTCTTTGAATGCCTTTTCAACAACGGCTGTTATTCTGTGCACTTGCTCAATTGTCGAATGGTGATTCCGAAATCCAAATTGGAAATCTGGTATTTCTATAAATGGTTTAATTCGTTTTAAAATCAGTTTCTCAAATAATTTTAATATCGCAGGTAGCAGCGAAATAGGCTTGTAAGGCCCATCTTGTTTTGTCGATTTATCTGGTTTTTTAAACATAATTATTCGAACAACCTTAAGACATTTCGGAATATATATAACATAATTAATGCTTTTCGCGGCTGCTCTTTTAGCAACTCAGGTGAAATATCATCAATTCCAGGAGTCTTTTTAGGATTGGGGTTTTAATAGGCGGTACTCAATATTGTTTTATCTATAGTATTTCTGCCATATTCTCCTAGCTTTTGTTTTTCTTTTATCATTTCTTTAATTTCAAGGGGGTAATTTACCTCATATTCTGATTTCTCTCTTGATGTTGGGGTAGCTTCTACTGCAGCAGGCTAAATTTGTTCAATTATATCTCGGGTTTGCAGCTCAAAATCGTCTATAGTTTTGAGTCTTACGTTTAAACTGATTTGTTCCTGCATTATAAGTCTAAACCTCAAAAAAATCTAAAAATCTCAGTTGTGAACTGTCGGTGGGCCAGTAAGTGAGTTCGGGCAGAAAATAATAGTTACAATTAATAATATTTATTGCTACTAGTAATTCGTTTCCATTTTTAGATGTTATTAATCGTGAGGCTGTGTGTTTAACATTCAAGTCCAATAATAAACCTTGGGAATAATTTTAAGTATACATCTCTGTATTATTGTTGTATTATTTTCTATCTTGGTGGACACTTTATAGCTCCTATGTTTATTTCAATACTAACTATCGTAGCTTATATTTCTTCTTTTTTTATCTTGTCTTATTAGTGCTGTATATTTTATTTTCTTATTAGAACTGTTCCACCTCGAGGTCGTTCACTGGGATGTAGTGTCCGGTATGCATAATAAATTAGAATTAATTCTTCACGGATTTCTTGGAGAAAGACATGGATCAAGATCACAGAAAGTAATCTGTGGAGAGATTTATTGAAGAATATTCGAAATCTTGTGTCATCAACAACAGCATAGTTCAAAATAACAATGAACTCATGTCATAAATATGTTTAATGCACTGCTTATCGTAATTTGCAAAATGTTTTAAAATCAGACAATATTTTACTTCTCATTTTCTTACAGTTAAAACGAGATACAATTTTGTTTGATACTTTCGAACATGTAATCGAATCAGCCCACAAAACTCGTCTGATTGACAAATGTTTGCATAGCAAACTTCTTCAAAACATTAGTAATGATAATTACAGGCTGCAAACTCGAATAAATCTCGAATCACTTTTTATTATTGCTCTGATTGAAAATGCCGTTAATGCCTTATGCCTTATGGCTTTAATTGGTTATTTAAAGTTTTAATTAGTTTTATTGGAAATATATACAAAAGGTAAAAAACGATATAATATAGAATTCACCAATATGAAACCGTCCTCATACGAAGCGGAATCCGAAGATGACGAATCAAGAAAACTTTGATGTAAAGATAACCGACGAAGGGGTCTAATAAAGTTGTTAATTCCAGACTTGTTAATTCAATTAGCGTATTTATATAAACATGAATATTTCAAAATGGACAATTGGGTTACTTAAGATAAGTTAATAATAAAAGTAGCAAAAACACAACAAAACTTGATGGAAAGAGGTAAATATTAGAATAAAATTTGATTAGGTTTTGTTAGTAATAATATTTATTAATAATTCATTACAGATATATTGTTCATGCTGGAAACAGAAATGGTTTTATTCCTGGCACAGAGTTAGTATTTTTCTGCAAATCCAAGGGCGACTACCATTGAGAAATGAACCATAATAAGTTTTGCTCGGGTTTAAGAATCATCTCTTAAAGTAAAAAGAAAGTAATCATGCTGAATAGTGAACTAATTCAAATTGTTACTCTGCAAAAGATACATGGTAGATCAGATGGCTGAACAATATGGCCACATAATAATATGTCTTCTTCTCCCTATTACTGCATATTCAATCCAGTTGAATTAGTATGGGTTCTGGCAAAGAATTATTATAATATACGTGCAGGTCAAGACTGATATTTAAGCAAAAACTGCCTAGGTATGTGGAGAGGCGCATACAATAACACCTTTGGTTTGGATGAACTCTATCAAACATATTAAAGAAGAAATTGATAAATGGTGGAATCGTCTTACATAGATTGTATAACAAGTGTTAAATTGGAAATTAATAGCTTAGTTATTGGAATATGGAATAATCAATGGTATGGCCGGCTATGTAATAGCGACTCAGAAAGGGATAGTGACGGAATGAAACTTTCCAGATGTGAGATGATCTAATGTGGACAATTACCAAGACAGCGTAATAAGAGTGGAAACAACTAAAGTTAACTATATAATTAATACAGTATAACTATTTGGAAACTGTGTGAATAGGATATATGTTTAATGGCTGAGAAAATACATGAGCAGTTGAGTGAAATGAGGAAAAAATGAATAAAACCTGTTTTTCAGATATGGAAAATGTTTTAGATATAATGCAATGGTTAAATCTAGTTTTATCAAGAAATATGTACACAGTAACAGAAGAAAATAAGGGTAAATACAGTGATATCAAAGGAAACAAGAATTCAATGAAAGGAAAAAGGTTCAGGAAAACAATGTAATTCTGCTTGTAAATTGTAAATTAAATGTAAATATGTTTCCGAAAGAAAGTAAAATACATTACTTGAACATATAAATGTTAATCAGCTGCATTAGGCCTCCAAGGGATACCACTGCATGAAAAGGCACCTAGAGTTTACCTTATAGGTGGTGTGGACAAGAGTTCAAAATAAATGCAATAAAACAACTTTATTCTATAAACTATTGTATAATTGACTGTATAATAAACTGTAGTTTAGGTCTTCCGATAATATATGCATTAGATGTACTACAATGTTAAAATGAATTATATTTGATAACATTATTTTTGTTTCATTACTTTATTTAGATTGGAATTTTGTTATATATCAATATCAAAATGAACTAAAACTCCAAGTTGATGCGGTAAAATTGCTATGTTTTGATGTCATAAATTTAGATGACGCGAGTTTACTGAAGTATTTAACGAGCTATATATATTAGACGAGAGGTAGACAGCACCGGCTTATGGATTGATGATGATGGCTATGTTGGTTAAATTAAAAGTATTCATAAACTGTAAATTGTAAATTAGTTCTAGAGCATAGATTACGTCCTAGAGATGTCAGAAGAACGTATTTATTAGCTTATTTAATTAATCAGACTAGTCGCGATTCTTTACAATATGTTTTAAGATACTGGTTCCATACAACTTCAGTGAAGATACGTTTTTAATCATTAGATGACAACATGGAAAGCATAAATAAATTTTGAAGGGAAAATTGGCTAAAGATGGAATAATTGGTCAAAAGTATCAATAACCATCTAAATGTTTATAACCACATAACATATTTTTTGTTAAAATTACTCCCTACTTATTCTGCTTCACCCTAATTATTATTTGTATCAGAGTCAAAAATCTTGCTTCAGCTGTGCTACAAAAACTGTATAGTCCTAATTGTATATTATTGAAAAATGTTTTTCTTATATTATCAATTGTTATATTATAATTAAATAAATGAAATAAATTAAGTAGTTTGTAAAATAATTTAGTTTATTGTCATAACTATATAATTTTGTTATTTATTATATCATCTATGAATTCACGAAAGAATGAAATTTTCGTAAAAACGCCTGGTTTTCCTGCTTGAGCGCAAATATCACCACCCCAAGAAGTTATACCAACAAGAGTGTTGTTAGCTACTAGAGGTCCGCCGGAATCTCCCTATAAACATTTTATAGCATTAGCAATATGATGTATCAATTTTTCTTTTAATTTTACCAAACATGTGTCTTTTCCACCTTCTTCATATCCAGCACAAAACATTCTTTCCGATATAAGATTTCCATAATACTTTCGACAGGAACTGGTTGATATTTGTGGCAACTTAACAACCTAAAAGTTAATCTGTTTAGGAGCGTTTAACTTTATTAAGTTGATATATTATGTTGATATACTTGTAAAATTTTAGGTAGGGTGCTTTCTAATGGATCTGTCATTCCCCAACCTGTAGCTTTTGCCATGTCGTGCTCTTTGATTTCCCTACCAGGTGTTGGTAGTTCAATTGACGCAACTGCTTCATTAAAAACCTTTAGAAATAAAATTCTAAGTTATGCAACTTAATAAGCAATTTTAAGTAGTTACCAAATGTTCAACTAATTTCAGTATGGCTATATCAAAATCGTAGGTATCGATGTTAAATTTATCATCTGGATAATACATTTCCTGTATTTCTCTGATTTGTCCACCCAACGTTCGATCTGTCGAGCCCGCTCTTATTTGTAATTGATGAACTTTAACACTGAAAAATATATTATTGTAATACACTAGTATATTTGAAATTAATTGTTAAAAAACGCCCTAACTTTCCGATATATCTAAAAAACATTGGTAAATATTCAACTTTATTACTATACTCTATTTGGAGAGTAGTAGTTTCATCTACAATGTTCTAATTTTTTAACTCTTTTTATAGTGCGATTTATTTTTGGTTTATTTGGATAACTCTCAATGATTATTTTTATATTGCTTTATATTGACAAGTCTAAACTGTGCTAAGTTCTCAAATCATTGTTTTTGGCCCGAGGTGGGCAAACGCGACACAGATTTAATTGTGAACATGTTATTTCATTATATATTATATTGTATATCCCGTGCAACTTTGTTTTAATTTTTTATAAAGCTATCTTGTGAATTATTTCAGTTTCCCTAATTAACTGTGGATTTTGGACAATTGGAGCTTTCAGCATTATTTATGGTGCAATATATATGCTTATTATTTAGGTATGTATAATACCGTTTAAATTCGGCATATCACTCATTAAAATCTGTTTTCCCTGATGTAGTGTTTATAAAACTTATCTAGTTATTGTCTGTCTTTAATATCATTTTGCCCATGAAAATTAATATTCAATTAATACAGATTTACTTTCATTTTATTAGGTTTTATTAGTCCTAACATTTATTAATAATTCATTGGAGTGTACTTCATGCTGGAAACATAAATTATTAATAACACCTTTGGTTTGGATGAACTCCATCAGACACATTGAAGAAGAATTTAATAAATGATAGAATTGGGAACAAATGTTAGATATATTGGAAATTAACAGTTTACTTATTCATTTGAGTGAAACTTTCTGAATATGATATAGATAAACAAGGTGATGATAGTGGAAACAAGTAAAGGTGAGTATATAATCAATATATGATAACTGTAGGAAATTTTATACAATAGAGTATAAAAGATTTATGTGCACAGATATGTGTGTGTAATTGTTCAGAATATACATGAGCATTTGGGTAAAATGTGCCCGAAGAGAAAGTATAGTAACTGTTTTACAGATAAGGTAAATCGTAAAAATTATATCTGTGTACTTAATTGTAGTTTTTAGCCCTTCGAAAATATATTCATTAGATTTACTATAATGTTAAAATAAATTACTTTTGATAACAGTATTCTTGTTTAATTATTTTATTTAGATTAGAATTTTGTTGTATATCAAAGCCAGATTGAACTAACACTCAGAGTTGTTTATTGATAGAGACTTAGGGTTACCATGCTTCCACTCTAAGAATATATGAAACAATATTTCGATAATTTAAAAGCGGGGATTTGAATAAGACCCAGACTATCCTAGACCGAAAGCATTTGAAGATGCGGAATTGCAGGACTTATTGGATGACAGACTCACACAAATTCAAAGCAATCGGCAGAGTAGATCAATGTGAGCTGAGCTGAAATTTCGCACCGATAGGATGGAATTGCCAATTTCGACGAAGTTAAAAAATGGTTTGATGAACGGATTAGCTCAAATTCTCTTCTCATGTTTTTTTGTAATGCCATCCATAAATTTCTTGTGAGATGGACAAAATGCATAGAATCAAATGGCCAAAATATTAGTTGATTAAATACATTTTAACTATTCAATGTAAATAAGGTAATTGTTAGCGACAACGACGCAATCATATAATGTTTGAAGTTTATTACTATCTAGAATACATGGGTCTTATCAACAGTGATGCCAAATTTATTGTCATTATCGTTCCATCCTCAGTCCCGATAATCATTGAGTGATGACGTATGATATTCTTATCTAATGTATTTCTTCAACATAACTTTTGTTATTTTTTTTGTAAAATATTATTAATATATCGGACATTTGTTGTCATGCTGCTGTGTTTTTTATAGTTGTCATAATTAATTAATTTTTAATTACATGTAACAATTTCATGCACCCAAAGTAAAAGAAAAATAATTATCTACTATAACAGAAGCATAGAGGAGTTTGAGAAAGAGAGAGAAAGTACTATTACACCTTTGCTAATTTATTAAAATTGTAGTGTAAAAAGTGGCTTAATTAATTAATTAAATCTCGTTATCCTGTTTTATCATAAAGTCAAATCTACTATCGGACTTAAAAACTCATTGCATATAAACAACAGCACAAGGATAAATAAAAACTTAACATAACTAATAATAAGATTAATTAAACCTACAAACTTATCGAACCTCTACTAAGAGGAAATTGACTGAAGAATCCTCTTGAAAATGTTGAAAATGAAAATTAGTGAAAGTAAACACATTCATGAAACATGAAACATATGATGAACCCCTGACACATAGTTATTTTAAGTTTCCACAAACGACAGAATAAAATAATATTTTTTGAAGAAGAATTATATTAATATTATTGGGTATAACATGCTAAATAATAAGATGGATTTTTTAACAACATAACAATATAATTTTTTTTTGTCGTTATTCTTTAGGAGTTCGACAATTTTTTTGTGTATGATAAGCCAAAGGGAAGACGAAGTGTATGACGTATCGAAGGGAATTCATTTAGGTTCATCTTTTTAAATAGCCATACAAATAATAATTAACAATAAGAATCCTGCTGGAGCATGGTCGTAAATTTATGTTTATTGATTGTTTAACTTCTGTGGATGTCTCTAGGTAAGAGCGAAAAATCCGACACGGAAAATGATTCCAGTCATACCAGTAACCAGACTGGGTAAGACCGGATGTCTTTTGGATGTCTTCATGGCCCAGTTTTCACGCCAAGGACTGTGGTTCGAAGCCCATGCAGTCGGTCCAGTCCAGATAAACACTAGTTGGTCTTTTTTAGCAACTAGGTTTTTTTGGAGAGAAAAGGACAGGAAATATTTATATATAAACATTTTTTCAAATAATTTTGCCACATGGTGTTATTTAACAACATGTGAAACTTATATAAGTGCTTAAACAGGGCATACCTCTAAGACCTCTGCAATTATTAATTCTCGGTGGTATGACGAATGATATGACCTGTTTACTTCTATCCAAAAAAATCAAAAAATTAGCTGTTTATTTTGAAAATGAGAATTTTGAGATAGGCAAAAATTTCCCGATAGGCTAGACAAAGAAGGATTAAGCGAACCATACTATAATTAATATATTCATGAATTTTCATGAAAAATCAACATGTAAATGTATTTATTTCTACAAAGTGATTCTCCCTTAATGTAAAACATTTATGTCAATATTATTTCCACTCTTTGAAAATGCTGTTAAATTCGATTTCAGGAACGGTCTTTGAAAATTTTTTCGATTCGATTTAACCTTCTGAATCAATTCAAAATTACATTCTCGAAACACGGTTAGTATACAGTTTTTTGAGTTTACGGTATGAATTGAATTTTTGGTAAAAATGTCTGGAATTTGGCGAATACTGACTCAAAATGTGCGTTATCACAATAAAAAAATCAATAGCCATCAGTTCATAGTACCAACCTATTGAGACAGGTCACCTAAACGGAGCATAACACTCAAATAATATACTTTGTTGATAGACGGACATGTACATTGCTATTTTAATACCGTCTAGCATAAATGCATCATATGAAAAACAATAAACTAAGTGTAAATATGAGTATCAAGTGGTAAATCTGTTTGCTTAAAATATCAAGTAAATTGTAAAATAAGTGAGGTTGATATCGAAGCACTCAAGGTGTTTGAAGTAAAAAATTTAATATAATAAGTTCCTAATCTATCATATCTCGTAATTTATACGACAGTGTTTAATTATTTAAATATGTTTTTAAACTGTTACATATCTAACATAATTGTACTTACTTATGTATACAGTGTGCAGCTGTTAGAATAAAATTACTTCTTATAATTGATCCCCCACATTTCGGTTTACCATTAATCATTAGAAGAACTTGGTACGGATGGTCAATGATACTAGCAGGACTATTACCAATGATCAGTTTTCGTAAATAAACCGCGCGAGTTAGTCGACTTTTTACCCAAGGTCTTTTCTGGAGTTTTGTCTGTTGATTCCAGACTTGGTTAGTTGCCATGCCATCACAACCTATGGCAGATATGTAAAATCGTTTACCAGAAAAATTATTACTTAATTGCATTAGATGACTTACAAATAAATAGAGTGAATACTAGATATAAAGAATAATTAATTGTAAAGATCATATTATTTTTACTATGATATGAGGATGAATCAAAATGAGTTAATGTTATTGACGAAATTAATTTCCAATATTTATAGTTCCATAGGGTAAATACAAATAGGTAATAGCTGATTATCACATGTTAGTGATATTAATCGGTAGCAATTACTAATCGCCCAAGCGCACAAAGTTATGTAGGTGTATAGAGTATGTGCAGGTTTATATCAAAATGTATTTACAGTATACCGGACGTACGCTCAGACAAACAAACATACACAAACTCACGAAAATATATAATTTGTCTAACAACAACTGTTGTGATCTTCATTAATAAACTTATATATCTATATTTTACTCTTGTTTAAATTTAATATTATAGTCACTTCAACACTTTTGTATTATTTAGCGATTTAAAAGTAGATTTGTAGTTTTGTTGTGATTGTTTGATATTTATAATTGTTCTTCAGCAAGAGTGTAAAATCTCACAAGGAAAATGATATCAGTCACGCCAGTAACCAAGCTGGGTAAGACCGGATGTCTTCTGGGATGATTTGTAAGTTGGTTATTCGCCAATCGGTAGGCTTAATGACGAGGATCGTGGTTCCGAGCCCACATTAAAAACAGTAGGTCCAGTCTAGATAAACCCTTGTTGGTAATAAGGAGACTTAAAAATATAAAAAAATAATGAAAAAATGCTTATTTGTTGCAAGATTATCTTCTCTTCTTCTGCTTAAAAATTACAATCAAAACTTCAATACACTTACAATGATTACTTCACCAATCCTTCTGTATATTGAACACTGTACATTTTTTAAACTTGAGATTTTTTAAAATGCGATGCTTAAAACGCACATTTTACATGTTTCTCTCTGAAATTGCATTAAGAATGAAGACATTCGCTTAAAATAGAGCAAATTATAGACCAAGATGTGTGGCTCTTTGGACTTATGAGATGGAAAAATCTATGAATACTTCGGTATAATATGTTAAGGATGGTTTCGATTACAGTTCAAAATTGTCAACAAAGGCGTCCAGCGAGAGACCTTACATAGTTATTGTCTGTTTTATTTTAGTAATAACATAGGGATATTTTTTAAATGTGTACTATTTTGACATTGCCAACACTATAGCATATTGACAAATATGTTTGTGTCAAACTACTGTGGCAACATATGCTGATAATACAACGATTTTATAATTTCATGAGGATTCAATATTAGCTACAAGGAGGCTGAAAAAATGGCGAATTAAGGCGAATTATACAACATCTAGACACGTAATGTTTATCCTGCTTGTTTCTTGACTTTTCTAGTAAATATTGGTAATCATGAACAAGCTAATAATGCGATCTAATGCAATGCTAAGAATGTTTTTGGATCGAAGCTTAACTTGGAAGAAACATATATTAACAAAGCGTAATTTAACTTGGGCTTAAACTGAGTTAGATATTCTGAACTCGAAGAGATAGAGGTTCAAGTCAATTCTTCAGGTTTAATTCAAGAGGTACCCATACGGAGTACTATTAGTATATTCAATATAGCAATTCTTCAGAACAATTTTCTGAATCTTATCAGCAATCCTAATGAAGCAATTTTTAACTACATATATCATTACATAATGTTAATTATATAAAATGCGTATTGTCCATTGGGCATATTGTTGAATGATATATGGAGATTGGAGAATAAAACAATATAACATTTGGAAATGTTGAAAAAATATTTCTACGATTTAGGCTGCAGAATATGTTATGATGATGCTTCGCATTCGCATTTCCAACCTTACATAATTTACATAGACAAATTGATTTTAGGTTTTATTCCTTTTTGTTCTTTCATAGTGCGTGTTCCATTTAATTATTGGTGACTCTGTTGGCCTGATACCAAGGAATGTTATTATAGTCTTATCCTTCTTTTCCTTCTTGGAATCTTCGAACTTACACAATAAATATTTGTCTGTTAATAACTATTGAATTTAAGGCTCACTCAACATTTAGTAGTAGACCAGCTATTGTATCTTGGTACCTTTATACTGCAGTGTAATTTTGTAATATGGATTTCGAGAGGCAGAATATGGTCACTCTTACAGAGGTTAAAGAAAATGGAAAATATTTAATGGAATGATGCAACATTCTCCAATGTACACACTAATTTATCTGACGAAATTATGGTTATGTATTAAAAATTATAGGGTTTTCTCAAGAATTATTATTATGTAAAGAATAGAGAATTCGGTGTCATGGTAATCGTTAAATACAGTCATAATCAATCGACATCAAGTTTTGCAAAAAATAAGACAACAACAAGAACGAATGAGTTTGAATTTATGATCTATTGATATTTATATTAGTCTAATATGTACAAAGACCAGAATTATAATAATATAATTATAAATTAGGAGCGATTGATAATAGATAATGTAAATTGTTATTATTATGCATATTTTTGAATATATTGAATTACAAGATAAGAAAACATAATTGGCAATATGATGTTGTTTTACAGTATGTTGCTTTGTATTACACGGATATCGACATATACATTTTATTTAAAATTTTCTTTTTCATTTTATATTAAAAACTGTAGATAACAATTTGCAACATACATACAACATTTTCATACGAATCGGTTTATTGTATGTGTATCGGTATAGAGCTATGTAAAATGTTTTTGTTTTATTTAGTATTGATAAACTGATCAAGCAATTCAGCGATGCATTAAGGTGGAAAAATATATTTGGTAGTGTTTATTCGTTATCAGAAATTTCGTCACAAGGGGAACAATATTATTTACAAAATGGCTGTAACTAATTTCCTAAAATCTATTTATTTTGTCCTCGTGTCAGATTCAGTCCATTCGCAAAACTGTAGGCTATAAAATGCAATTATTGTAAAACAAAAAGGCTGATATGTTTACGGTGTATTTTTTCTTCTAGTCTCTTACATAGATAGCACCTAATAAGTTATATTTAGGAATACCATGAAAATAAAATTTGCGAAAAATAACTAGAAGTCACATGTTACCAAATATGGTGAGTAAGGTAGTTATTTTTTAAACATGATTTTGATTTTAGGTAAATAGTGAAATCCTGCTTTGTATTTTTGCCTGAATCATATCTATATTTCTAAAAATACTGGGCACATAACTTTTTATTTATTGATTGGTAAATTTTAAAACGTTTTTTTTTTTAAATATATATTTAATGAGAGACCTTCAATCTGTGGGCGCTGCTCTCATACCTCTACAAGCATCAGTTGCATCAAGAATCCGAGTTTAGTATAGCAGAAAATCAGATAACAGCAGTTACTGTTAAATCAAGCAGATACATGGTTACAATAGCCGCAATTTATTGTCCTCCAATATACAATCAAAAAAGGAAAATTATTTGAATGTCCTAAGCAACCTTGGAGAACAATTTATAATTGGAGGTGATTTCAATACAAAAATTACAAGATGGGGATCCAGAATGACAACAACTAAAGGTAATGAATTGCATAAAGCAGCTGCTGAAGTAAGATGTAGTTACATGTCAACTGGATAAATAAGAAAGAAACCCAACATTAACAAATAAGAGAACAGACTGGGAAGGATTTGCTGAAGAACTGAACAAACGAATTCAACTAAATGTAACCCTCATATGAGTTTATTTAATTAATATATTGTTACTAGTCGTTTCCGTCTAACCTACAATTTGTCTTTATGATAACTTAAATCTAGGTATATAACTAGGAGGACCCATCGGCCCTATCTCAGTCTCTGGTGAAATAATGTTTATACATGTCACTGCTGAATTTTTTAACATATGCACCTCACTACACAACACTACACAATATCAGATGGTTTGATTCTTTTGAGTCTGTGTCCTGTTCTGGTGGTATCCAATAGTTGTAGTATTTCAATATTCGTGTGATGATGGAGTCTTTTCTCATGCGCCCTTGCAATTCTCTTGATTTCTTGACTGACTGTGGGTATCTGAAGGTCTCGATGTAGGTAATCAGTCCTAAAGTATTTGGGTGCGCCCACAATAACTCTCAGGAGTTAGTTCTGAAAAATTTGTATTTTATTTATGTTACTCTTTGCAGAACATCCCCATAATTGAATTCCGTATGTCCATATAGGTTTCAGTATTTGCTTATATAATAGCAATTTATTATGTACTGATAATTGTGATTTTCTTCCAATTAGCCAGTACATTTTCCTATATTTCAATTCCAGTTCTTTTCTTTTCTTCTTTATATGTTCCTTCCAGCGAAGTTTTGCATCGAGATTCATTCCGAGATATTTAGCGTTGTTGCTATATGGAATGATAGTATTTTTTAATGTTATGGGTGCTTGTACGGTCTGTTTATAGGTGAACTGCACATGTACAGATTTACATTCATTAATTCTTATTTTCCAAGCTTGTGTCCAATAATTTATATTGTCACTTGCCTGTTGTAATTTTCGTGAGGCTTCTTCACTATTGTCTCCGACAGCTATAATCGCAGTATCATCAGCAAATGTAGCCATCGTAATATTTTCCGTTTGTGGTATATCACAAGTGTATATATAGTAGATAAACCCAGTACACTTCCTTGTGCTACACCTGCTTTAGATTCTTTTATTGTAGAGTAAGCTTCTTCTTGCTTGACTCTAAACATCTTGGTTGTAACGTATTATTTTAATAGTTCAATGTGTTGTTTTGGTAGCATTTTCTGTAGTTTATGAATAAGGCCTTCATGCCAAACCTTATCGAAAGCTTGTGCTACATCTAAAAATATAGCTGAGCATACTTTTTTTTTCAAAAACCTTAGATATTACTGGTAGCAGTGATATAGGTCTACAGGCTTTTATTTCGTTTGCTGACTTCCCAGGTTTTGGGATCATTATAATTTCCTCCATCTTCCAAATGTCTGGGACATGTTTTAATCTAAATGCTGTATTGATCAATTTGGTGAGTTTTATAATTACCTTTCTTGGTAGTTTTTGCAGTAATAATTGCAGATAGTCATTTATGGTTTTGTTTTTAATTTCCAGTATTTCTCTTTTCTGTCTTTGGGCTATATTGTTTAAACTATTTTTATTTTCAGGTGTTCTGTTTTGTTGCCATTTTTTCGTATTTTACGTTTTTCAGCTACCATTTCCTTAGTCAGCAGCTGGTTTATGCAGTTCATTGCCTTTAGTTGTTGTCATTCTGGATCCCCATCTTTTATTTTTTGCATTGAAATCACCTCCAATTATAAATTTTTCTCCCAGGTTGTTTAGGACATTCAAATAATTTTCCTTTTTTTGATTGTATCTTGGAGGACAATAAATTGCGGCTATTGTAACTTTGTATCTGCTTGATTTAATAGTTACTGCTGTTACTGTGAGCCCGGGTTCTTGATGATGGGAAATATTCTTTTTTTATTATTATTGCACTTCCTCCTCTTGCGGTGTTAGCTGAATGTATAGTTGTCGTTCGACCTTCGTAGAGTAAAGACGTGTTTGGAGCGACGGTCAGTGTAATAAATTTGAAAGTGTACTACCTGTGCCACAAATGCGATTTTAAAAAATAAGTAAAAACCGTGACGACAATAACAGTGTTAAAACTGCGCGTTAAATGTTTAGTGAAAATGTGTTTAAAACGATGGTCACTGCAATAAAGTAACAAAGGTAAAATTTTGGGGGCTGTTAAGGGTCGGAGGTGCATCATCTGTACCACAAATGCGGCGATATAACGGTTCTGAAACAAATACCGGTACTGAAATTTTTGTAAAAACGTGAATTAAACTATTCATTAAATAAAAATGATTGATAGAGAGAACCAGAGACTAAATGAGATGGAAACACAATCCTCAACGTCAGGTGAAGCTCATCTGGCACAACAGAATCAAATCTTTTGTCAAGAAAACCATAAGAGAACGCAAAATGAGCAAGCTCTCTATAATGCGTATATTAACGAAAAAACAGCCCGACGGAATCTGGAAATTGCACTAACAAATATGCAAAAACAATTAGATGCACTACAACTCCTAATAAAAAACCAAAACACATACAATCCAACTAGCATTCCCGTAGTGAACCAGTGCACTGAAAACAAATTGCCTGTAAACTATGAAACAGACGAGGAAGAATTGCAAAAAGAAGTAGGCTGGATAACAGTTAAAAGAAATAAGAAACGAAAAGCAAACTATACACCTGAAGCTTCACCACAACAACCAAAAACCATTAAAGCACAAGAATTGAATAAAGAAATAAAAGTGCCGAGACCACCTCCAATTATAGTAAGTAATGTCACAGACTTTGACTTGCTATATGAAACAATGAAAACAAATAATATACTATTTAGAGCAACAACATTAAACAATGGACAAATCAAATTAAACGCCGAATGTCGTAAAACTTTTACGAAAATTGCTGAGTGCTTGGAATTCCTAAAATTACAATGGCACTCGTATGAAGATAAGCAAACCAGAGACATTAAAGTAATGGCAAGAGGGCTTCCACCGACAGCCAAAACTACTAAAATAGTGGAAGAGTTAATAAAAAATGGACTTAAATGTACTGACGTCACAAATATCCTGAAAAAAGAACGAAATAAAAATAACAATGGAGAAATAGTTGTCCAGAAGAAGCCTTTACCACTGTTTATGTTATCATTCCAACATAACACGGACATAAAAGCAATTTATGAAATTAAACAAATTCTAGGAGTCGAAGTAAAAATAGAACCTCTTAGAAAGGCAAATCTTGTGCCACAGTGCAAGAGATGCCAATTACATGGACACACACAAAAATTCTGTAAAAGGGAACCAAGGTGTGTAAAATGCTCAGGAAAACACATCACGGGAGAATGCAAAAAACCCAAAGGAACAAAAGCGAAATGTGCGAATTGCAATGAAGCGCATCCAGCAAGCTACAGAGGATGCGTAGTTGCGAAAACATTCCAAGAGAGAAGAAATAAAATCAGTCAGGCTAAAGAGCAAAAAACAGTGACTCAAAATAAACAACCAAAAATGTACAACGAAGTCAACGATGAAATGACCTATGCTCAAAGCATAAACCAAACCGCTCAAAAAGAAACAAAAAAAGAAGACGTTACAACCAACGAACTGCTATTGAAACTTATAGCAAAGCTGGACAACCAGGAAAAGATTATTGAATCGTTTTCTGAAAGATTACTTAAACTCGAAAACAATAGGGCGGTGGCCTCAAGAACTAAAAATGGCAAGTAAAGACATCCGCATCGCAATTTGGAATGCTAATGGGATTCAGAAACATCACGCTGACCTACAAGTATTCCTAGAATTGCAAAAAATAGATATTTGCTTAATATCTGAAACCCATTTGACAAAGGAATCCTTTATTAAATTTAGAGGATATCACTTTTACCACACCATTCATCCAGCTAACACAGCAAGAGGAGGAAGTGCAATAATAATAAAAAATAATATATGCCATCATCAAGAACCCGGACTCAGTTTAGCAGAAAATCAGGTAACGGCAGTAACTGTTATATCTAGCAAATACAGGGTTACATTAGCTTCCATATATAGCCCTCCAAGATACAACCAAAAAAAAGAAAATTACTTGAATGTTCTAAACAACCTAGGAGAAAAATTTATAATCGGTGGTGATTTCAATGCTAAAAATACAAGATGGGGATCTAGAATGACGACAACTAAAGGTAATGAATTACATAAAGCAGCTGCTGAGCTAGGGTGCAGTTACATGTCGACAGGAAAACCAACTTATTGGCCTACCGATCCAGAGAAAACTCCAGACCTGTTAGACTTCTTTATAGCTAGAAACATAACCACTAACTACATGGAAGTTGAAGAAAATTTTGACTTAAGTTCAGATCACACACCTGTGATTTTGACGCTGAGTGAAAACATTATAAGAAAACAACAAAATCCAACATTAACCAACAAGAGGACAGACTGGGAAGGATTTGTTGAAGAAATAAACAATCGAATTCAACTAAATGTTCCCCTTAAGACAGAAGACCAATTAAATTATGAAACCGAAAAATTCGTTGCAGACATCCAACAGGCTGCTTGGAATAACACTCCAGAAATTAAAACTTCAACCAAAGGAATAAATTACCCGAAAGAAATCAAGGAAATGGTAGCTGAAAAACGAAAACTACGGAAAAAATGGCAGCAAAATAGAACACCTGAAAATAAGAATATCTTAAACAACATAACACAAAGGTTGAAGAGGGAAATTTTGGAAATTAAAAACAATTCCATAAATAACTATCTACGAAATTTAACAGACGACAAGAACACAGACTATTCGCTCTGGAAAGCCACTAAATACCTAAAACGATCCTGTCTACATAGTCCTCCGATAAGAAACATGCATGGAAGTTGGGCACGCAGCAACCTGGAGAAAGCAGAAGCATTCGCTGACCATTTAGAGAAAACTTTCAAACCAAACGAAAGTGAAATTGAACATACTTTACCGGACATAGACGGCGAAAATTCGACAATTCAATTAACAACTCCGAAAGAAGTCACCAACGTTATTAAAACAAACATCAAGCCAAATAAATCACCAGGCTATGATTTAATAACAGGGCAATTGCTGCACAATCTGCCAAGAAAGGGTATTATAAAGCTCACTAACTTAATCAATGCAGCATTTCGACTGAAATATGTCCCAGACGTTTGGAAAATGGCTGAAATAATAATGGTTCCAAAACCTGGAAAATCACCAAATGATATAAAAGCTTATCGACCTATCTCACTGTTACCGATGATAGCTAAGGTATTTGAAAAGCTCCTCTTGAAAAGATTAAAACCAATTATAGAGAGAAAAAACCTAATACCAACACACCAGTTTGGGTTTATTACCAAACATTCAACGATTGATCAAGTGCATAGAATAACAGATGTTATTGAAAAAGCCTATGAAGATAATAAAGTATGCTCAGCTGTATTCTTAGATGTAGCACAAGCTTTCGACAAGGTATGGCACAAAGGCCTCGTCCATAAGCTACAGAAAATATTACCGAAGCAACACACCGAACTATTAAAATCCTACATCACAGCCAGAATGTTTAGAGTGAAACAAGAGGAAGCTTACTCTACAATAAAAGAAGCTAAAGCAGGTGTACCACAAGGAAGTGTACTGGGGCCAATTCTGTACCTACTTTATACATGTGATATACCACAAATCGAAAACATTACAATGGCTACATTTGCTGATGATACTGCTATTCTTGCTGTCGGAAACAATAGCGAAGATGCAACCAGAAACCTACAACAGGCTACTGACGCTATAAATAAATGGACCCAAATCTGGAAAATACAAATTAACCAAAACAAATCTGTGCATGTTCAATTCACCTATAAACAGGCCGCGCTTACACCATTGACCATAAACCACACTGTCATACCATACAGCAATAATGCTAAGTATCTCGGAATGACACTTGATGCAAAACTACGGTGGAAGGAACATGTCAAAAAGAAAAGAAAAGAACTTGAGTTAAAATATAGAAAAATGTATTGGCTAATTGGAAGAAAATCTCAATTAACTATACATAATAAATTACTTCTATATAAACAAATATTAAAACCTATATGGACATACGGAATACAATTATGGGGATGTTCCGCAAAAAGCAACATAAATCTAATACAAGTTTTCCAGAACAAAGTCCTAAGAAGCATCGTAGGTGCACCCAGATATTACCGGACCATTTATTTACATCGAGATCTTCAGATACCGACTGTCAATCAAGAAATTAAAAGAATTGCAAAGAGACATGAGGAGAGACTTCACTCTCATGTTAATTTCGAAGTATTACAACTCTTGGACAACACCAAAACCGGACGCAGACTCAAAAGGACCAAACCATTTGAACTTGTGTAGTGTGTTGTAGTGTAGTGCAGTGAGGTGCATTAGAAAAAACTCAAAGTGTTAAAACAATTATTATTATGTTAGAGACTATGTAGGACTGATGAGTCCTATTAGATATATACCTAGATTTAAGCTATTATAAGGACAAATTGTAGGTTAGTCGGCAACGACTAGTAACAATGTATATAATTATAAAAAAAAAAAAAAAAAAAAAAAAGCTGAATGTATGCTATGATAAAATGTATATCCTCTAAATTTTATAAAGGATTCTTTTGTTAAATGGGTTTCTAATATTAGGCAAATATCCATTTTTTGCATATCTAGGAGTACTTGTAGGATAGCGTGATGTTGTATTTTTTCGGTTGTTTCTTTTCACTCATTGTTTCTTGAGATTTAGCTTGAGCTACTTTATGTCTTCTCTCTTGTAGTGTTTTAGCTACTACACATTCTCTATAACTTGCCGGATGCGCTTCATTGCAGTTTGCACATTTCGGCTTAGCTTCTTTGGGTTTTCTACACTCTGTGGTGATATGTTTACCTGAACATTTTACACATCTAGGTTCTCTTCTGCAGAATTTCTGTGAGTGTCCATACAATTGGCATCTTTTGCATAGCGGTATTAAATTCGATTTTTTTAGAGGTTCGATTTTTATTTCGACCCCTAAAATTCTTTTAATACCAAAAATGTTTTTGTACCCGTATCATGTTCAAAGGCTAACATAAATAGAGATAATGGCTTCTTGTGGACTAAAATTTCTCCTTTGTTATTTATGGTCTTTTCTTTTTTTAAAATATTTGTCGCATTTGAACATTTAAGCCCATTTTGGTTTAGTTCTGCGATAATTTTTTTACTTTTGGCTGTTGAAAGCCCTTTTGCCATAACTTTGATGTCTCTGGTTTGTTTGTCTTCATAAGAGTGCCTTTGCAGTTTCAGCAACTCTAAACAATCTATTATTTTTGTGAATGTTGTACGATATTGGGCGTTCAGTTTTATTTGTCCATTGTTTAGTACCGTTTCTTTGAATACTATATAGTTGAACCTCAGTGTTTCGTATAGCAAATCAAAGTCGGTAACATTACTTACGATAATTGGGGGTGGCCTGGGCATCCTAATTTCTTTATTTTATTTGCTGTGGTGAAGATCCTAGAGAATTATTTGCTTTTCTTTTTTTATTTTTAACCATTATCCAGCCTACTTATTTCTGCAATTCTTCTTCATCTGTTTCGTATGTAACAATTGGACTGCTTTTTTTGGCTTGGTGGTTTATCATTGTTTTGTCCTTGCCCTCAGAGCTTTGTTTATTTAATTGTAGCTGGAGACATTTATTTGTTTTTGCGTATTAGTTAATGTAATTTCAAGACTCTCCCGCGCCGACTTTTCGTTCATCCACGCATTGTAGAGTGCCTGCTCGTTCTGGGTTCTACTTGTATACGCTACATTCAAAACTGCAATATGTGATACGCCTGATGTCGATATTTCCATTATATCTGTTTTTTTTGTGCAGTGTTCTTCTCCATATTTTTTTATATATTGTTGAAATAATACTGTTATTTTTATGTTTCAAATTATCCTACGCCGCATCTGTGGTACAGATGTTGAGTTTTCGACCCTTAACGTTTTACGGCATTTTGCATTTATTTTCTACTGTACTAATCTTTTTTTTCCGATCGCACTTTTACTTTTTCACCAGTCTTTAAAATATTATTGTTAGACTTTTTTTTAACGCCGCATTTGTGACACAGATGCTGCACTTTTATTTCGTTTCACTGACCGTCTCTCCGAACACGTCTTTACTCTGTGAAAGTCAAACGTCGACTATTCCCTCATACAAGTGAACAATTAAATTTTGAAGCAGAAAAATTCGTAGTAGATATTCAACAAGCTGCTTGGAATAATACTTAAAAATAAATAAAAACTGATTATTCACTCTGGAAAGCCAAGAAATATTTAAAGGGCTCATGTATACACAGTCCACCTGTACGAGACCCATGTGGGAATTGAGCACGTGACATTCACCAAAATGCATTCTAGACATGCAGAAGCATTTGCTGAATATCTAGAAAAAACAAATTAAAATAATATTGAATATAATTTGCCGGACATAGAAGCTGAAAATTCGATGATTGAATTCGTCACGCCGAAATAGATAACCAAAGTTATTGAAACTGACATTAATCCCAGGAAATTACTAGGCTATGATTTAATAACAGGAGAATTACTGCAAAAACTACCAAGATAGGGAATTATAAAACTCACCAATTTGATCAATACAGCATTTAGATTAAAACGATTCCCAGGCATTTGGAAGATGGCGGAAATTATAATAATCCCTAAACTTGGAAAGTCACCAAACGAAATAATAACCTATAGACCTATATCACTGCTGTCAGTAATATCTCCAGAAAAACTCCTGTTGAAAACAATAAAACCGACCATAGAGAGAAAAAACCTAATATCAGCAAACCAATTTTGGTTTATTAACAAGAATTCTTATTGAAAAAGACTACGAGAGGGAAAAAGTATGCTCAGATATATTTTTAGATGTAGCACAAGCCTTCGATATGGTTTGGCGTGAAGGTCTTGTTCATAAACTATACAAAATGTTACTAAAACAACACATTAAACTACTAAAAATGTACATTACAGTCAGCATGTTTAGAATTAAACAAGAAGAGTAAGCTTCAATAAAAGAAGCTAAAGCAGGTCTACCACAAGGAAGTGTACTGGCGCCAATGTTTTATTTACTCTACACTTGTGATGTACCACAAATAGATGATATTACGATGGCTACATTTGCTGATGATACTGCGATTATAGCTGTCGGAGATAATAGTGAAGAAGCCACATATAAATTACAATATACAAGTGACAATATAAATAATTGGACACAAGCTTGGAAAAAAATAATGGAAGTAAATCTGCGCATGTGCAGTTCACATACAATCAGACTGTACAAGTGTTGTGTAGTGAGGCGGAATTAATAAAAAATACAGCAGTGACATGAATATTTTGACTAAGCTCAATATTGTAGCCTGGAGCTTTTCCTTGAGAGTTCTTATTTCTCTCAGAACTTTCTTAGAATATACGCTTTTCAACGGTAGACACATTTGCAGATGTGACTCTTTATTCAGAAGATATCCTTTAATTTCGATTGTGTGTTTCCTAGTCAGAATCCGAGAATGGTTGAAATACATTATTTAGATAGGCAGCAAAGGTACTCGCTTTCTTTTTATTTAATTTCGTCGACCCTCCTATGTTGTCCCTAATAAGAATTTTTCAGTTTTAGACTTCTCTGTGGTTTCAGTTGCTTTCCACAGCGAGAAATCTACAGAAAGAGACTACTGTAAATGTAATTATTGACAGGTAGTTCTAGAAGTTATTTGTGAACATTTAAAGCTCCAATGCAATATATGTGCGCCAAGTTTTTTCTAAGTCTTCTGTTTTCTCGTCCGTTGATGTTTTTAAGCTCTATGAATAATATTGTTTAATTCCTCGACGGCGTTTTCAAGGTTTTCGGCTGTAAATATATTATTATGTAACTCTATTTCTGTGTCATTGATGCTCTGGTGTATTTTCCAGTTAGTTTTTCGTACGGTATATTCGAGCAGGGGATCAGATAGTGCCACCATTGTAGTGATGTTGAGTATAACTGGGGTCTAGTCCGAAGTTCCTGTTAACATTTTTTGTAATAAAAAAATCCAGTAGATCAGGAATATTTTACTATTGGTTAATATTGGAGAGCTATTCAAGTCTCAATAATTTTTCTATTACTCGTAGTAGTTGCCTTCCTCTTGGCTTAGTACATCGGGAGACCCAGTGTGTATGCGTGATGTCCCAGTCACCACCATATATACATCTGGAACCCATTTTAGTAAAGAAGTTTTCAAAGTCTCTGTTAAATATTGTTTGTCTAGTGGGACTAAACTGCAGATATTACCGTTTATTTAATTTTATTGTCTGTGAGCTCTATTGAAGGTGTGTGTATTTTTGCTGTGTGAAATTTATCCATGGGAAATGATTCATTTTGTTTTTAATAACAATGGATAATAACATATATTAATATTTGGTGAATTAATCTCAATTTGATTCTTCTAGTAAGATTATAAGTGGAAAAGAACCCAATTGATTTGTAGTATTAGTGTCCAACATTTTATGGTTGGAAAAAGTGTTTTTTTTTCGTATTGGATTCTAGACAAGCAAAAGCAACAAGTTTGGTCGCTGTAAGCAGTGACAAAAAGGCATCGGCTATTGAAGAATTAATAATTGTAAAAGTTGGTTGGCGATTGGAGCTGACTAACTGAAGAATGTGGGATACGAAGAAAAACCTAAAACCAAATAGACTACTTGGTCTGCTGAATATATATTTGGAATTAGTACTTGGATTGGAGCACTTAACGTTTATAGACTTATACGGATTGAATTGCACACATATACTTTTCAAAAGGATATAAACAAGTAAGTATTTTTTATTTTGAAAGTGAATTTGTTTAAATATTTAAAACTAGGTTGATATTATTAGTATATAATTTGTAAAAATTGAAACTGATTAATAATGGTAGTTGATTTAACACGTTTAATCGTTTGGGGTTGATTTTAACGGCTAGTTTACAGCAGCAAACCAGTTTAAAAATAAAATTATTGGAACTGCACCTGCACTTAGTCAGAAACTACGATTATAGGAATAACGTTCAGATTCGAATAATTAAATCTACTGTTGGAGAAATTGAAGAAAAATAAAAATGTAATATTGGATGAAGTAGATTTAACTGAGTGGACAGAGCAGCTAAAAGAGAGAGAATATTTTGAATCTCTGTATATTGAAGTTCTTGTAACACATATAAGAAAAAATTGTATTTTGTTGTGAAATGAAAAGACCATACTGTCTCGGATTGAATCAAACCTTTTGACTCCCTGACTGACTCATTTTGTAATTGGGGCTACATTTATAATTTCATGTAAATATAGATGAAAATGAAAAGTTTTTAAAGTAATTTCTACGTACCAGCATTTGCGCAAGTTTCAGCATTTTGTGGCAAAGTCGGAGTTCCAAATATTTGAGTTAAACTATAATCAAGGGTAACATATTACATAGAAAGAAATAATGTTAAACTGAGGGAATTGATATAAATTACTTTAGATTTTACCTCCCTTACAGTGACGCAGACGGAAACTTTGTAAAATAGAACGTAGTATAAACATTGAAGCGCGGGTAGTGATACTAAAGAAAAACAGTGAAGTTATTCGAGAGGTATCACAAATGTGTCTGTAACCAACAGACATTGTATAATTGAGACATTGGCTTGGTTCAAATTTTGTATATCTTGTGTTTTGAAAGACATTTTTTCAAGGTGAGGATAATGTTGCGTTAAATATAAAAGACGCATTATTTATAAATTAGATGCAGATTGGTAATATGTTTCTATTCTGTAACCTGCAATATGGGTGTACATACGAAGAGGCTAGGTTAAGATAAAATTAAGAAATGTATTAAATGAACGAAGCAATGTGTTATTATAGAAATTAAGTCATCTAACACTATATGAACAATTAAAGTTAGTTAATGAAGTCCGTAAAACGTTCAGAACATATCTGGTGAACCGAAATCGCAAGTTAAAAGCTCCGACAATATATTATATTTAAGCTGGACAACATACGTTTCTATTTTAACTGTAAAATTTATCTCCAAATCACCAGGCAACTGACCAATGGCATAACTTTTGAAATAGTGACATAATATTCAATAGATGCCTCTCTCATCGTAGGTTCGAGTGGTCGGTAATATAAGCCAGATGTTTTGACAAATATCGATATTTTTATGTGTCAATATATGATAATTATCGGTTATTCGAGATATGTCGTATCACTACAGTCAATATTTCATATCGATATTTTGATTATCGATACTGTTTAAAATCTATATTTTTGGTCGATATATTCGAGAGGCAGAACATGGTCACTGTCGCTTACATATATTAAAGAAAATGGATAATATCTAAAGGAATGATGCAACATACTACAATGTACACACTAAGTTTCGTATGACCAATTGTGATTTCAATCGATTTATCTGACGAAATCATTTTTATGGGGTTTTCTTAAGATTACTATTACGTAAACAATTGACAATTCGGCAGAATATTCATCATAATATTCCTTAAATACAGTCATAATCAGTCGACATCAAGATTTTGCAAAATTGAACTATGAGAATAGGTTCCTGAAATGAAACTATTCTTTAACTGAAGTTGTTTTAGTGTTTTTAGTGTTTCAGGATCATTAAGAGGAAAGAAAAATACATAATAGGAAGCAACAATACCAACCTATATTATATCAAATATAAAAATTATTAATTGGAATATGAAGTGGAGATATAAGGTCGCCTTACTACTGCCAATATTTCGTATCAATATTTTGATTATCGATAATGTTAAATATCTATAGTTTTGGTCGATATATCGTTGCATCACTAACCAGAACTCCCGCCTTGAAGATGCAATCTATAACGATATCGAAACGTTGACTAGTGTTAGATAATAGACGCGACTCTAATGCGGAAGCCCATAATTCAGTTTTGAACGACCGCGTAATCTAAGTATGATTATAATTATAATGTTGTTTTAACACATTTTTCTCAATAGAATCCATCTGTTTTCAGAATAATGCCATCACATTTTTTATTATAAAGATTAATTATTATTAATGAATTAAGTTTAAAAGTACTACTATTACAATATATATTCCACTTGTTATTTTACAGCATTATATTTAAAATGTAGTATATTACCTTAGTATTAGTTTCAAGTTCGCGAGATAGGTTGAATACCTTTGAATATGGTATGGATGCGAAACACGAGAAGACTATTAAAGTTTTTGGGTTTCCACACTCGTGCCTTCGTTCGCAGCGACAGTGATATAGTTTTCTGTACATCGTGAATACCAACGACTTTCCTAATATAGAAGTCGTTTTAAATTTTATATAAGAATGTAATAATTCTTCGTAGTGAATTATAAAGATGACTGAATTTATATTAAGTTCCTTGATTTTATTTTCTCCTTATTTTCGAAATCTATTTCTTATATTTTTATCAATATATTTAATATATTCTGAAAATAATAATGCTATTTAGAGTACTTCAATAAATACATTCTTCCTGGCACTTTGCGACGGCCAAGCTGTTTTGGCAGTGGTGGTTTGCCATATAATTGTTTATAATCAAGCCATTGATGCCAAACCTCTATGAAATTTTACAAATTTCACTTAGGGGTCGTTGGGATAAACTGGACTAATCTTTGGCTATTTGCTCTTTGAATTGTCATAGTAAATCCACTTCTCAAGATGTTGAAACAGTTCGAAATGACATATTCAGTCCCTTCGCTTGGTAGTCATTTTCCCTCCTTTAGGATCTTTCCTATATCATAACGGGGCAGCATCACCATAAGTTCCTCAATGTTTTTGAAGGGCTTCGGTTACAAATTTCTTCAAATCAAATACTGAAATGATTCCATGATTAGTATATATACTAAATGATACTATAAACAATATAATATTAACTATATATATTGCTGATCACAATATATGCAAATAATTAATATATTTCTTATATAATGGGGTACATAGGCCTTTCAAATTACAAATGACTTTTCATAACTTTTTTTTTTGTTCTCAAACGTACTGAATAACCCTATGATATTATTTGTAATAATAGATCGGGATAATAATTATTATTTGGGATTTGAACCAATAATTCTTATCAAAATCAATTAATATGTTAATCAATAGGAGAAAAAAAGTTTATAAAGAAGATTATAAGGATTTCTATAGGACCAGAATAGGTTGATTGACATTCATTAACCTTTCTCTTTCGTTCTGAATTTCTGTCGTCTTTGACTTGATTTTTGCCTTTTAGCAATTGACCTTAAGAATTAATGACTTATTCTTGTTAACTTGTACTTCCTGAAATATTTATTAACGCTGAGTTTACTCAAGGCAGGAAAGGGGAGCGACAAGAAATGTTAGAGTGTGTGAATAATCCAACTTCTCCTCTCTATAGTATCAAAATAGCCTGTAAATTACCTTTACAGAAAGCTACCGATTTATGAATTATTAATGCTATTCCGCAATTATTAATAAATATAGAAGACAGAATTTTGATAAAGCTAATCTAAGCTAAGCTCTTGTCATCTTAACAAAGATGTTTGGCAATATTGAAATCATTAATCATTGTAATAATAAAAGCAATCATTAATAAAATTTAATGCAAATAATTATCATAATTATGGACGATAAGCTTATATATATATATATATATATATATATATATATATATTAAACTATTGTCAGGGGCACTATTATGTTAGGGGCATTTAACATTTTGATTCTTGATTATACTATTATGGTATTGTCAGGCACCATTCTAGTTGTTTTATATTGTGAGAATATTTTATCATTTGTGTGATTTGTTTTGCTTACTCACTAAAAATTTAAAGGATTTAAATGGTGAAAATGTATCAGATAGGTGTATTAAAACATTAGGTCATCTATATTGCATAGTATTAATTTCTTGCTAAAATGATTAACAATAATATGTACAAGTCTAGAGTTTCGTAAAACAGAATTATGGAGTATTATTGGAATATTGGCAATACGATACTAAATACTAAACTACTACTCACATTGAGGATTAGGGAGTAATTGAATTTGAAATGAAAATGAAAATGTTTTTGAAATAGAAATACATATTTGGTATTTGTAATTAACTTACTTCTTAAAAATGTATTTTGTAATTAGTATTTAAATTACCTGACGCTGAGATATTTTTTAGTTAGTATGTCAGATATTGATGGCTTTAAAATTTATTTGAACTCAAATACATTTATTACTCAGCCCAAATCGGCTGAAGTCCTAAAATAGCGTCTTGGATAGAATTCTCTTTATGATACAGTAGTGTAGCTTATGGGATGTAAATTAAAATCAATTGATTTATTTTATGTTAGGTAAGAATAGAATGGTAGAATAACGATATTTTGAGTAATTCAATGAGGTATTGAAACTAATTGTTACACCTTTTTACTACATTTAAGGCAACAGTTTTTGCTATATCAAACGTCTGCCTACATGAATGTCTGTAAGAACCAGATTAGATCAGCTGCCAGATTGCAATTTGATGCATTTTACTGTTATTGCATCAGAACTAAAAGAGAGCTTAGAAAGAAATTTTGAAAACATGAAATAATACTTGGGAGTAACAGAATTAGTTGCACTGGAAAATAAGATGAAGATTTTATTGTTTTTGTAAACAGGGACAGTGATCAATCCACAAACATTAAAAATCGTTACCTAAATATAAAAATGTGCTCATATAATATATTTTATGTTGATTAGGACTTATGGAAATATTTTTTTCTTTCACAATTTTTATTCAGTTCCCAACGATAGTTTGATTAATAGTACATTTAAAAATATAGTGTTAATGAAAGGAAATTCTACTTTTACTGTTTAATAGACTGGTTGGATTAGTTCTGTTCTATTTATATAATCTTACGACTTAAAAATACTTTGTAATTCGTATTTTGAATACATTCGAGATAGTACATTGTAATTTGTAATTTAATTAAAGCAAAGTATGTAAATATTACTAAAAGTACTAAATTATTTCATCTAATTGCTATTATTCTGGCCACTATCATCTCGCAAACCTTGTAGCTACAGAAAATCAGGGTGGCTGAAATAAAGTTCACTCTTCTTTTCTGAAATATTACAATTGAATGATAAGGGAGTTTTTAGGTCCAGAACTTCGAGAGCTTGATAATCCAATGATATGATTTATTCTAGGATATCTCTACCATCCGTATAATGTCTACATGAAGGTCGTATGCCAAATATTTTCTGGAAAAGTGATTTCGACAGTTGTGATAATTGAATAGTTATTATAGAGCCTGGACCTCTACCTTTTGGATTTATTTCCGTGGAAACAATTTAAAAATTGTACAAAAACTTTAGTAGAATGAAAAATGTTATTAACTAGTTAATTCAAGAGTGATATGGAGAGCTATTGACGCAATAATTCCCAAAACTTCAACAATTTGCCTCTGGAGGATATCCATGTTATATTGGCTAGTAGTACCCCACAGTTCAATACCATAGGTCCAAATGGGCTTAAGTATTGACTTATGTAGCAGAACCTTATTATCTAATGATAATTTGGATTTACGCCCTATCAGCCAATACATTTGGTTTAGTTTAAGCCCAAGCTGCTTGCGTTTGATAACTATATATATTTTCCATGTCAAACGTCGATTGAAATGCATTCCCAGATGATGTCTTGTCTGCTTGCGGAAGTTCATGATTATTCAATTTTACTGAGGGACATATTCTTCTATAAAGGGTGAATGTCACATGTGTAGATTTTGTCTCATTTGCTTTGATACGCCACGTTTTCAACCACAATTCGATTTTGTTAAGGTGAAGCTGGAGGTTTCTTGTGGTTAGTATTGGATCCTCCTGTGATGATAAAACCGCTGTATCGTCAGCATATGTTGCAACAGTAGTGTTTCATGAGGTCGGTAGATCATCTGTATACATAAGATATAACAATGGGTCAAGAACACTGCCCTGCGGAACACCCTAATATATTGGGTGTAGGCCAGTATATTCGTCACTCTGTTTTACAATAAAATGTATGCCTGTGAGGTACGATTTCAGCAATTGAAAGTGCGTATGAGGCAAAAGCTTTTTCATTCCCAAAAATAAATTAGAGATGTTAATTTACATTTTAAAAATTAATAAGCTTTTAATAGTATACCATGTATTTTGTTTCAAAAGTGGATTTTACAACTGCCCACTTTATACTATAAAAACTAAAATACAATTTGTTTGAGTCAATATAAATGTAACCTAATACAGCTTAGTGAATTTTTTCAGTGAACCAATGTAATAATATCAGAGCTTTATTGCAAACAGAATTGTTCGTATTATATATATATATATATATATATATATATATATATATATATATATATATATATATATATATATGTATATATATATATATATATATATATATGTATATATATATATATATATATATATATATATATATATATATATATATATATATATATATATATATATATTAGTTAATAAGATTTTTACTTTACTGGAAACTTATTTTATTTTAATGGAAAAAGTGGCGAATTACACAAAATCGATATCTTAGAATATCTAGCGCCATTTTAGTGGCGTTATCTACCATATTAACACATAGCGATAGGGAAGTTTTTAGTAGAAATGGAACTCATTTCTAGCGGACCAAAAGCTGGCTGTCTCTCACTATTTCTGGTGACTCTATAAAAGCCTCGTGGGGAAGGCGCAAAACGTCATCCCTCCTCTGAAATCTGCAGTGACAGGGACTTTCGTAGTTATCGACCACGAACAGACCGAGCTCCTCGCTAAAAGTTATGAGGCCTAGATGAAACGCCTCCCCCCTGATTCAAATATAAACGTCGCTGAAAACAACGAAATCATCAGGAAGGTCAATTTCGTTCACTCCAAGTACCTACTAGACCACCTAGTTACTCCTAAAACACTTACACAAATGATTAGAAAGATTTCGAAAAAGAAGGCTCCGGGTTTCGATAATATTTCGATAGCCCAACTCAAAAAACTTCCCTACAAACAGCTCGCCGAACTAACTAATATCATCAATTTCATTCTGAGGCTGCAACATTTTCGATCCACCTGGAAATATGGATTCATTGCAGTTATCTCCAAAAAAGTAGCCTAGTTATCACCTTCTGACCATAGACCTATCAGCGTATTAAGTTTCACCTTCAAGCTTGCTGAAAGAGCAATTCTATATACTCTTAACGATTTTACAAAGGCAAATAGTATCATTCTAGTTGAGCAATTCGGGTTCCGCGTCAAATATTCGGCCGTTCATCAGGCCCATCGGCTGGTCGCAAAAAATCAACTGTACTTTTAACAGATGTGAAAGACTTGGAACGATCCTTTTGGGCCTAAAATA
This sequence comes from Rhynchophorus ferrugineus, assembly GCF_030347505.1. Taxonomy (NCBI): domain Eukaryota; kingdom Metazoa; phylum Arthropoda; class Insecta; order Coleoptera; family Curculionidae; genus Rhynchophorus; species Rhynchophorus ferrugineus. The sequence continues at coordinate 50,180,803 of NW_027472581.1, read as the reverse complement.
CATTCGGTTAGGTCTACTCGATGACATAACCGTTCTTATCAAATCATTTCTCTCAGGACGATCGTTCCAGGTGAAGATATTCCCTTCAGCCGGAAAATTATCAACACAGGTGGTCACAAGATCCTATCTGGCTTTCACTTTATTTAATATGTTCCTTTTAAATATCCTTGGAAGACCACAAGTTAAGATAGCTTTTTATGCGGACAACACTGCTTACTTTGCTTCTTTAAGAATAGCATCGCTTATCCAAGGCAAACTCTAGAAACAACTCGATGAGACGGTCCCAGTGTTTATATTTTGTGGAGGTTACAAGTTAACCCACAGAACACCCAGGCCCTTTTCTTGCACAAGAAGCATTCTGCACCGAGCATTTCACAACTTAATATTGAGAACGCTCATCACCATTTGCCACGAAAGTTTAGATGGAATTCCCAGATTCAAAGGTGCCTCTAGAAAGGTCAAGGCTTTGTCATTCTGCTGTTCCCGCTCATCAACCGGGTCAGTAGGTTTCCTCTTTCAATAAAATTTTTCATGTGCAAGATTCTGATCAGTGGTTCTATACGGCTTCAGTGTCTATAATAAATATTCAAATACGTTTAGTCAGGTGAAACGTCTTCAAGTTTTTCACGACAACATTTTGTTTTGTTTCTTTCAACAACAATTAATGCCGCCTGGTTCGCTAGGAATATTTAAGTTCATAGAAAAAGAGATGTATGGGTATGAGCATGTATGGTATATGCGAGCTCTACTCTTCATCTCTTGGATAATAGATGTATTACCGGGTTGGGCGATATTTTAGGCCAATAACTCATCCGGCTCTTTATGGCCTTATTCTATCGCAACCGACTTGTCCGTGAGTGGCCCTCGTGCCTCTTAACGGTGTTAGTGGTCACGAGAACCAACAGTAAGAAGTATCAGTTAGGATTATGGGATAAATTGATAGAGTGGGGTTTAGTGGGTAGTCTAGAGGGAGCCTTCACATAACCAGTTCAACTCGCTTATTTCTGCGTGTCTCCGCTACCAGGTATTCGTAACAGGATTACCCTTCCCGGTATCAGGCCAAAAAGGAAATTTTTTCATTGTGAAAGAGTGACTGTTTGATGTGAGTTTCGGAATGAGATAACTTCGTTTTAATTCCCGTCTAATCACTAACCCTACAGTTTGACATCTTGGCATTATTTTTTCTGATTTCTTAATAATTAAAGTGCTTAGGAAAATATTAATCTGATTATTAGTTGTATAGAGCTACAAAAAGTCGACATTGTATTATAACATTGGATTCACCGTTAGGCGAATTAGTTCTATCAACATAGTCTAGGTAGCTGAAACTATATATGAAAAATCAGAATTCTATTTAAAAATAAAGAAAAATGTATTAAAAATATTGTAGTTTTAACAAAGTTATTAAATAAACCCACGTAATACTTAATAATCATCAATTCTGTTAACATGATGGCAACGTATCTTTATTATATTATATTTTAACAGACGCCTGACGCATACTGTGCATTTATTTCAAATGTTGAGATATTGAAAAACACACCCTCAAAAAGATTCAAAACAAAGAGACTGTATAGAATTTAATGAAGCAAGAAATTGCCATTCAACGCGATACATCTAACGCAACCCAATTACCATCTTTTAGTTCTATGTTATAAAGAAATTTACTATATAATAACATATCTTGCGATATATTTTATAAAGAGAGAAACTATTTAGTCACTATATGTTCATAAATAAATGCACTAAAGAATTTTATTTTGTCGATACATTTACGTTCTTTCTGAACTCGTTGGTGTTCTAGATCTCCAACGTGCTCCGAAACCATGGCAACCCGGAAATACGAATCTGCGTCGTTTGCCATTGGACCGAGAGTGCGTCCTTTTTAGTATGTCGGAACCCCTTTGTATGTAGCAGACCCAACTGGGAACGATCATGAGTATCGCCGTTCAAAGGTGGATGTTTAGATTGAACATTTCTCATGTGCAATTATGTATGTTTTACGACGGGAAGAAAAATATACGTTGTCAATCTGTTCGACAGTTATTATTTACGTTACCACTTTGGCTTTCTTGCTAATTTAATGTCAAATATATGGCTTTTAAAATTATGCTTATTAATGACATATTATATATTTTAATATGCAGCAATTGTAATTATTAGCATTAGTTTTTGGATATATTACTATATGCCTCTGCTTCAGATGGTTGTTCTGTGGGAAAAGCTTTAAGTTCTGGGGTCAGCTTGGCAAACTTGAATTGCAAGTTCTTACATTTATGTACTATGCAGATATCATATAGATCTCTCGAAAGCAGTGTCACTTATGAGTCAGATTAAATCCTTTTTCTTATATTTTTTATTCCTCGTCTACTGATTGGCGATTAAAAAAAAATTGTTTATTACATTCTTAGTAGTCGTTGCCGACTAACCTATAATTTATCTTTACAAGAACTTAAATCTAGGTATATATCTAAGAGGACCCATCGGCCTTATCTTAGTTTTTGGTGTAATAATTTTTATGTATTCACACTGCTGTTTTTTTAATGCGCTTCTCTACACTACACTACACAAGTTCAAATTGTTTAATTCTTCTGACTCTGTGTCCTGTTCTGGTGTTATCCAAGCATTACATTACCTCGATATTCACATGAGAATGAAGTCTATTGAGGATAGACATGACGTCTCCTTGCAATTCTCTGAATTTCATGAGTAACAGTCGGTATCTGAAGATCTTATTGTAAGTAATCAGTCCTGTAGTATCTGGGTGTACCTACAATAGTTCTCAGAACATTGTTCTGAGAAACTTGTATTGTATTTACATTACTGTTCGCGGAACATCCCCTTGATTGAATTTCATATGTTGATATAGGTTTCAACGCTTGATTGTATTTTAGGGTAAATTGATATGGCTCGGTGAATGGAGAAAAAACGAAATGAAACAGTGGTGTTTACATTCTGTGACCGTTATTTATTGGCAAGATAAAAAAATGTAGAAAATACAAAATAGATAAAACGGTTGGCAGCAGTGTTACCTTGTGACGAGGCTTGGACAGTCGATGGTGGCACGTCTAAACCAAACGATGATCGGTTACTGAATGATCGAAATAACCTTCGATAACATCCCAGATAAACGTCCCGGGGTTGCCAGCTATTCGTTATCGTGTTCTAGTTGTCGCTGCTGGCACTCCGCCCGTGTTCAACATCTGGGATTGTATTTCTGGGTACTTTGTTGTCCGTTATTCCACTATATAAAATTCGACATGCCTCAAGGTCGCGACAGTATATTAGCAATTTGTTACGTACTCTAACGTACTTTTCTTATATTTGAACTCCAGTTCTTTCCTTTTCCTATTTATATATTCCTTCCTGCGAAGTTTTCTGTCAAGATTAATTTCGAAAAACTTATTGTAGAGTAGGTTTACTCTTGTTTAACTCTAAACAGTCTGGCTGAAATATAAGATTTGAATAAAACAATGCCTTGTCTCGGTAACATTTAACAACTTGTGCTACATCCGGAAATATAGCTGAATATACCATATTCTATGAACCTGATCAATTGTTGAGTTGTTAGTAAACCCAAACTTGTGTATAGATATTAGGTTTTTTTTCTCTATAGTCGGTTTTATTCTTTCAACAGAAGTTTTTTTAAATATTGCAATTGTCCTGTTATTAAGCTTGTTGATTTCTTGGTGATTGCTGTTAACTTGGATGTGATGTCTATCGCTTTGTGTTTTTGCGCGGTCTCAATTTCCACATAGGCCTCTATTGTTGGGTGGATGAGGTATTTGGTGTTTTTTCGGAGAAAATAATTTGTTAGATTTCCCAGATAGTTTCTTATTATATATGGATTTGTTTCTAATTTACAGTATTTCCCTTTTCAACCTTTGGGTTATAATGTTTAAAATATTTGTATTTTCATGCGTTTTATTTCGTTGCCATTTTTTTGTAGCTTTTGTTTTTTCAGTTACCACTTTCTTGATTTCTTTGGGATAATTAATTCCTTCAATTATACCTTTAATTTCTGAGGTATTATTCTAAACAGCATAATTTAATTGTTCGACTGTCTTAAGGGGTACATTTAGATGAAATTGATTGTTCAATTCTTTAGAAAATACTTTCTAGTTTGTTCTCTTGAATAACTGGTCAAAGTTTTCTTCGAGTTCCATATAGTGGGATGTTTCTAATAGGTTTGGGGTTTTCTTTGGATCAGTTGGCCGATAGGTTAGTTTCCCAGTTAACATGAAACTGCATCTTAACTCAGCAACTGCTTTATAAAGTTTATATAAGCTGCCGTCATTCTGGATCACTATCTCGTATTTCTTGCATTGAAATCACTACGAACTATAAATTTTTCTCATAAATTATTTAGGACATTGAAATAATTTTTCTTCATTTGATGTCATTTTAGATGGCAATAAATTCCAGCTAATGTAACACCGTAAATGTCTAATTTAACTGCTGTTACACCTGATTTTCTGCTTAATTCATCCCAGATTTTTCCTAGTTGCAAATTGTTTTGGCTTTTTTTGTTATGATACTTCTTTCTCTTGCGGTCAAGCAATGAAACCGTGATGTTGAATTGTTTAGAAATGGTATTTTGTGTTCTATTTGGGAGATACGTACTGATGTAATAATCCCATATTCACCTTGCTATTAATGAAAGTACAACAGAACAGTAGTAATACATTATTTTGTAAAGTAAGATTGTGCTAAGCATATGTAATGTAAATATAATTAATTAAAAAATTTAACTGTTAAGGTCTTTAAGAGTTTTACCCAGATTTTCGTCTAGTAAATCTTGCAGTTCAATGTCTCTTTATATTTTTTGTTCCTACAGGTTTGTTTTTATCTTTGACACGAAAACCACTATTTTTGAATTGTTGAAACCAAAACCGAAAGTTCGGACGTGATGGAGAAGCATAACCATACATTTCTAAATGTGTTTGATGGGTTTCGGTAGCAAATTTCTTCAAATTAAATAACAAAATAAGGAATTATCACAATTCTGAGCATTTCATGATTAGTGCCTGTTTATATTGAATATTATTAATAAATAATAATATTAGATTGAATTGTAATATTATACAAGAAATTTTTTTTATTTTATGCATTAAATTTAACGGTTATTAGGTACAGTTATCTTATGAAACTTCAACATATCTTTAATAATAGTGGTAGTAATAGTATTTAAAATATAATAATAGTCAAGAACCTATTAATACACTATTAAATCAGCTGATAGCTACTGAAATATAGGAAATACTGGAAGAATTTATTGGATTATCAAGAAGTCCTAATATTTAACCTTATACAGCGTCGAAGATAAATAACGATTATAAGAATCGGTAAGATTAGTCGTTGCAGTTACAGCAATATTTGTTATTAAAGGTGTAAAAATAACTAATATTAGATTGAATATTATACAAGAAAATTTTTATGTTTTATCCATTAAATTTAACGGTTATTAGTTACAGTTATCTTATGAAATATCAAAATATGTTTAATAATAGTGGTAGTAATAGTATTTAAAATATAATAATAGCCAAGAACATATTTATACACTACTAAATCAGCTCATAGCTACTGAAATATAGGAAATATCGGAAGAATGTATTGAATTATCAAGAAGTCCTAATATTTAACTTTAGACAGCGTCGAAAATAAATAACAATTAAAAGAGTCGGTGAGATTAGTCGTTGAAGTTGCAGCAATATTTGTTATTAAAGGTGTAAAAATAACTATTACGAGTAATTTCGAGTCGAGAAACTCTAGAACCATTCATCGAACTATATTCTTTGCCAAAAATAAGTTTATTTAATAGTTTTAAATATAACAGTATTTGGAAAAAGTAGCGAGCCACTGTTATATGTTTAGTGAGATTAAAATTCACATGGTAAAAGTCACTATTAATCAATGTTAGGTTCATTCTTATTGTAGCTAAGGTATAATCTACCGTTAATATAATTGTATTGAATGAGTATGTAAAAATGAGTTTTATTTGTTTTTTTTTAATGCAGACAAATACCTGTAACATTTAAGGAAATTATAAATCGTTCAGAATATTTACAGTACTTACGATTCGATCTCATAATTCGATACTTAAAATTTTTCTTTAATTTTGGATTATTTATGTTAAAGAGGTTTGAACGATAACGTAAGTGAACTAGATGAGATTGTCGTTTCTTCTTTAATTGTGGCATTTGTCGTCTTTACGGATACCGCGCGACTAAAACAGTTGCTCTAAACGGCAACAGGTTTTGTACTTTTCCTAGGACTGTTATTATCAGATGAAATATCTTAACATGTCCAAGGGAACTTCACAAAGTTCATTTGGGAACACGCGACGCTCAGAGTCACTATCTTGTTTTATTCTGTTCATTTTACTCTATTTTGTGCTGCTTAACCTGAGTTTTATCAATAGATGATTTTGTTCACAGAGTGTTCTAGTTTTCTATTTTTAATTTCATTCTAGTTTCTTCATTATTTTCTTTTTCACCCTCCAATTTCTCTTATTTATTTATTTATTTATCTCTTGATCTAATTATTTTTATATATTTTATTTTCTTCTATTTTATTACTCATATCTTATTTATTACTCGTATCTTTCCCTTAATTCTTAAATCACTGTAAATTAAAGATAATAGATTTATGGTTGCAACTCTTAAGTATAAATTATAACTATTTTATAAGTCAGAAGCTGATGCCAAGGTGGCCGATGTAACTGATGTATAATTATTAATTATTGATAATTTGAGGTATACTAAACGCCATCGAAAGTGGTTTTTGCTAACTCTTGGTGGCGTGTTGGTTTTTCATCACAGTCGGAGCTTTTGGCTCTGACTTAGTGAGACCTACTAATCCAGGCACACGACAGGCTCTCGGATGTCTTCTTTCCTTTTATCATCATTGCACGTCCATTATTGATAAAGTTGGGTTAAAAGCTGGTATGCCACTGACTATCATTATCACTGCTTGTTATTGATATTATCAACTCCATTCATTATCAGCAGTATTACTTGTCGGTACAATTATTTATCGGTGTTATTCTTTATCATTACCCATATTATTAGCTACCGATAATATTAACTGTCAGTATCATTATATTTTATTATCACCTGATATTAGCATCTACTTTTATAATCACCGATTCTTATTATATTTCATGTGTATTTTTAATTGCGATTCTGATTTGTGATCAATGTGGAAATCAATGTATATATACTAATTTTATGTCAATGTTGTAGAATTATTCATTTATATATTTATTAAACATAAAGTAATACCCTCTATTTACGTGTACACTTCTTTTGATTTCTCAATCGCTTGAGATTAATATCAATGAAGCGCTTATTCCACAAACTCATTTTTCAGTTTCTACGAAAATAATCTTGTTTTAAAATTACATAATATTTGGAGGGTTCTATAAATCAGAAATAAATTTTATAACTCGGTTATATTATTTCCCCTAGAAATTTTTGTTTTTGGTATATTTATATGCTATGGATCTTGTTTTTACTACTTCTTTTCTAAAATAATTTATGCATGATTTAATAATACTGGAATATTTTATCGATTTTCTAATACAATAAGAATTCATTTACATTTTTACATTATTTCTTTGACAGTCATTAAAATGCGTTAGACGGTTTGGTAGCCGTACTGTTAAGGTTACAGTTTGCGCACTGTAAATGTCATTTTGACAGCTGTATCGGTTCTCGAATTTATTCGATTTGATTGCTTATTCAGTTTTGAGCTTGTTGAGTGATTTTTTTTGAGAAGTGTTTTCATTGCAATTAGTTCACCACACTCTAAGAGATCAATTGAAAAGTCCCCGGCTTACCATAGTAAAACATATTCAACATAATTTCCTTCAAGGGTGATACACTGATTATAGCGACCCTCCAACTTTTCGATACCATTTTTGTAGTACGATTTGTCTTTTGCTTCAAAATAGGCCTCAGTTTTGGCAATCACCTCTTCATTCGACGAAAATTTCTTCCCAGCGAGCATTCCTTTGATATCTGAGAGCAGATAATAATCGCTGGGGGTCAGATCTGGAGAATACAGTGGATGAGGAAGCAACTCGAAGCCCAATTCATAGATTTTTGATACGGTTCATTGTCTTGGTGAAGTAGCACTTTCTTTTTCTTCAAATGCGGCTGTTTTTCGGCGATTTTGTCTTTCAAATCGTCCAATAACGCTATGTAATAGTCGCTGTTGATGGTCCTTCCTTTTTCAAGGTAATCAATGAAAATTATTCCATGCGCATCCCAAAATACAGACGCCATAAACGGCTGACTGTTGCGTTTTCCCACGATTTTGAGCGGATTCATTGATTGTGTGCAGTCCACTCGGTTGACAGTTGATTGACTTTGGAGTTAAATGAGCCATTAATAATGGAGCCATGTTTCATCCATTGTCACATATCGACGCAAAACTCGGGTTTATTACGCTTGATCATCTTCAAAAACTGCTCTGAATCATCAACTCGTCGTTGTTTGTGGTTAAAAGTGAGCTCACGCGGCACCTACTTTACACAGAGCTTTCTCACACCAAAATATTCGTGAATGATTTAATGTACACGTTCAGTTGATATCTTCAGAGTGTGTGCTATTTCATTCACTTTCAATTTACGGTCATTAAAAATCATTTTGTTGATTTTTTTAATGTTTTCGTCGGTAACAACCTCTTTTGGGCGTCCACTGCGTTCACCGTCTTCTAAGCTAACCGTTCAGCTAACATGTGGTATACTTATTTATATATGTTAGATGCACTAGGGTAACATATATTTTTATTTTCATTTAAATTTGGTTCCTCAAAGTGCCACCAATTTGATGTACCAACTAGGTCACAGAACACGCAATTCTCCAAATCAAAGATACATATTAGAAGATGAGTTTGATGTTTACTTCGAATCGGTTGATTCCGTTACTATCTAACTATATATAACTGTAGCGGCCTTGAGGCATGTCGAGTTATACACCAAGTGTTTCAAAGTACTTCGAACCAATACTCCGAACCACACTCGTTATGGGTTTTATGGGGATATCGCGCTGAATCAGTTTGTTGGACATGTAATAAGGGCATCGACGATGACTCGTAACACTTTATTCTGAAGCCTCTGGAGTATATCTATGTTAGATTTGCTAGTAATACTCCACAGTACAATACCGTAAGTATTGGCTTATATAGCAAAATCTTGTTATCTATTGATAATTTAGATTTACGATTAATTTAGATCAGCCAGTACATTTGGTTTAGTTTAACCCCAAGCTGTTTGCGTTTTCGTTGGTAACAACCTCTTTTGGGCGTCCACTGCGTTCACCGTCTTCGGTGCTCATTTCACCACGTCTAAACTTAGCATACCAATCTTTGTTGGTTGATTTTCCTGGGGCAGTGGTTTTTTATCAATTTTTTCAAAAAGTTCTTTAACTCAAAATGCTATAATTCACAAACTAATGATCCGACGGCTGTCAAATTTATACACGCATCTTTTGAAGGTTAGGGTTAACTAAAAACATATGGATTTAATTCTAGTAGAGCTATCTATGTGTCAGGACTGGGACTTTTCAATTGATCTGTTACATTAAAGGTTTAATTCTTGATAAGTTTTTATAAGCTAACATGTGGTATACTTATTTATATATGTTAGATGCACTAGGGTAACATATTTTTTTATTTTCATTTAAATTTGGTTCCTCAAAGTGCCACCAATTTGATGTACCAACTAGGTCACAGAACACGCAATTCTCCAAATCAAAGATACATATTAGAAGATGAGTTTGATGTTTACTTGCAAATAATTAATCTCCTACAATAAGGAATGACAACTCCCAATTGTCCATTGCATGATGCATTTAATCAGGACGCGAATTGAGACGTGAAACTCAATATGATTCCAAGGCATTGAGAGAACCCCTTTTAGAAAGGTTTCCTTTTAAATTAGCAACAAAATATTCCTATGATACGCTCATGAAAGTTATAGAAAGAAACAATGAAACTAGATTTTTTTTCTTAGATGCTCTAAGATCGATCAGAAAAAGCATTTTTAATTTAATTTATATTGGAAACAATTGGGTAGCAAAATGCAATTGCACTTGCACTGGCTTCATCAGTTACTGCAGTTACGTTGTTGGAAGGCAGTCGATTAGCTCATTCAGCACTCAAGTTATCGAGCAGTAGATTATAGTTCACAGCAAATTGTTGCTATTGGACAACGAACGTAGTGTGTTGAAACGCAAAAACAAGTAAAACTCAAGTGTTAAACTCACTCTTTCGTTGTTGCAAATTACTGAAATTCCAATTTACAACCTATCGATGAATTCTGCTATGACCAATGTATTGCAGCAAAGCAAATTGTTTGCTTGGGATGCATACACGATGGCACAAACATTTTTTTGGCGGCATTAAATTACTTGATACAAGATTTACAAAACAATCATAAGCGGTTTCTTAGTGCAATGATTCTTTTGGCAGGTGATTTTCGACAAACATTGCGAGTTATTTCACAATTAAGACTAGCCGATGAACTTAATGCATGTTTAAAGTCGTTTAAAGTGCGGAAATAGGTAAAAACACCCAAATGAAATATGAACATGTGAGTCGAATTGTAGAACGATTGATATGTAGAGATATTTTTCAATTACTCGACATTGGTAATGATAAAGCTTTTGTTGACACTATCTCTGGATACATTACATTTCCTGTCAATTTTTGTCACTTTACTAAATCAAAGATCGAATTCATCGAGATGGTATTATAAAAGTACAAAAATCATGTTTGGTCGAGCTAACGTGTTATAATGGTTCTAAAAATAACGTTGATGTCAACGAATTAATGTTTAAATTCAAAATAAGCTAGTTGGAAAATTGATTATATACGAATCGGTTGATTCCGTTACTATCTAACTATATATAACTGTAGCGGCCTTGAGGCATGTCGAGTTATACACCAAGTGTTTCAAAGTACTTCGAACCAATACTCCGAACCACACTCGTTATGGGTTTTATGGGGATATCGCGCTGAATCAGTTTGTTGGACATGTAATAAGGGCATCGACGATGACTCGCAACACTTTATTCTGAAGCCTCTGGAGTATATCTATGTTAGATTTGCTAGTAATACTCCACAGTACAATACCGTAAGTATTGGCTTATATAGCAAAATCTTGTTATCTATTGATAATTTAGATTTACGATTAATTTAGATCAGCCAGTACATTTGGTTTAGTTTAACCCCAAGCTGTTTGCGTTTTGTTACTATATCTTTTTTCCATGTCAAAAGTCGATCGAAATGCATTCCCAGATATTTAAAGTTGTCTGCTTGTGGAAGTCCATGATTATTCAATTTTACTGACGAGCATGTTCTTTCACAAAGGGTGAATGTCACATGGGTAGATTTTGTCTCATTTGCTTTGATACGCCACGTTTTCAACCACAATTCGACTTTGTTAAGATGAACTTGGAGATTTCTTGTGGCTGATATTGGATCTTGGTGTGATGATAAAAACGCTGTATCGTCAGCATGTGTTGCAACAATAATGTTTCTTGGGCTCAGTAGGTCAGCTGTCTACAATAGGTATAATAATGGGCTAAGAACACTGCCCTGTGGAACACCCGAATATATTCGGTGTAGGTCAGTGTATTCTTCACCCTGTTTGACAATAAAACCTCTGTCTGTGAGGTACGATTTCAGCAGTTGAAAGTGCTTATGGCGCAAAAGCTTTTTCAATTTAACATGCAGTCGAGTGTGCCACACCTTGGCAAAGGCCTGAGAAATATCGAGAAATGCAGCGGAGCAATATTTTTTATCGTTTAAGTTTTTGTTGATTAGGTTGACTAATCTATGTATTTGTTCTGTTGTTCCGTGTTTATTACGGAAGCCAAATTGATGGTCTGGAAGAATATTTCTCTCCTTTGCGATTAATTTTAATCTCTTGATGTATAGTTTTTCGAATAGTTTAGAGATCACAGGCAACAGGCTTATAGGACGATAAGGGAAGACGTCTGCTGATTTATTCCCAGCTTTAAGAATCATAATGATTTTAGCCACTTTCCAGGTGCTATGAAAGTAATTAAGTCTTAGTATGGCATTAAATATGAATGTTATTAATTTGATGCACTTTCCTGACAGCTCTTTTAAGATTATTTCAATTATTAGGTCAACATCCGGAGCTTTTTAGAATTTATTTCCTTATGTATTGCTTGTTTTACTTCCTTAACAATAAATTTCTCATGTGGCAGATCCATTTGAAACGAAGTGTTAAGAAAATCAACTATGTTATTTTCTTCTGTTGCGGATATTTCAGGCAGGTACGGATTAAATACTGTCTTTATCATTCCTAGCCCAGCTATTGTTGTCAGATTTAATGGGTGGATTATGCTGTTGAGGTTTTTTAGTATTTTTTGTTACTTTCCAGAGAGAATATTCCGTTGCATCAGTTGGCGTTAAGTTATCTAAGTAGTTTTGAATTCCTTGATTTTGTTCCTTATTTATTAGGTTTTTCAGCTCTTTTGCGCCCTCGTTAAATTTTCTCTTGTTTTCTTCTGTTTGTCTTCTGCACGGTATTTCGCTGTTTTTTTCTTTTCGGCAATTTTTTGTTTAATTATAGATGAAATATAATTAAACTTTTGATATGTATATATAAAACACTCTATTAGGTGTTGCGTACCATGCGGCCCCTTGTATAGATCTTTTTATATTTTTGCTGCTACTTCTGTATCTCTTTCTGTTTTGAGAGGTAAATTTAGAGATTTAAACTGTTTTGGTTTTATGTAAAGAAGGTGGTTTTGTTTTGTTGAGAATATTTGAGTTCACTGTTATAATAACTGGTGAGTGATCAGATAATAGATCGAAGCATGATTCAGCTTTGCACGTTTTGGTGTCAGTCTTTTTTGTAACACAAAAGTATAAGGTATCGCGAATTTTATTTTTATCTGGCCGCCAATATGTTGGCTCACTAGCAGAGATATGTAAGTTATGAGCCTTGATTGCTTTGACCAATTATGTGCCTTTTGGTGTTATTAATCTAGAACCCCACCTTACATGTTTTACATTGTAGTCTCCTCCGGCAATGTATCTATTATCCAGCGTTTTAGAGAAACTGTGGTATTTTTATAGTTGTTGTGTTTAATTGTATAATAGATAGCACTCATTGTTAACGGCTCGTGCACTTCTTCAATGGTTACATTGATGGCTCATAAATATTACTCTTTGCATTTCTCTCTTTCACAGTGTTTTATGTTTTCACGGATAATTATAGATGTTATTTCATGTGCTTTATCATCTGGATGTTTTGTGTGATACAGCTTGTATTTTGGAATCCGTAAATAATTTCTATCAGTGAAATGTGTTTCGTATACCATCATGATATCAATATTTTGTTCGTATAAGAACATATTAAGCTCCCTGGAATGTTGCTGGAGCCCATTAGCATTCCAGATGGCTATTTTGTATTTGCTATAATGGCTGTTAGTCATTAGGCTAGCTTGGTAACGACGACGGTGAGTAAATTCACTCATTTGTTCCATAAGTTTACCCATAATTTCCCATTGTAACAGTACTTACAAGTTCAATAGTTATTGGCGTTATCTGACTGTTGGTTACTGCGTGTGTGCATGATATTTGAGGATATTTTAATGGTATGGGCTGTTTTGGTTGCTGCAAGTTTATTTTTTGTCTCAGTGCTGGATAATTTTTCTGTAGCAACGCTTTATGAACTGGGTATCCCCTATAATTTTCAGGATGGTCACTGTTACAGTTGACGCATTATACTTTATAGTCACGTGTTTTGCGCATGGAATCATTGGTCTTATGCTCTCCTGCGCATTCCACACATCTATACAACTTGCGACAGTATGTTTTGGTATGCCTATATGCGTGGCATCTGGTGTATTGTGGGATGATTCTTTTTGTGTATGGTGGCTCACATTTAATGACATTATGGGCCAAATACTTAATCTCGTAAACATGTTTATTATTTTTTTTTGGCTTCAAATCAATATAAAACATTAGCAGCGGCTCCTTTGTTGCATGATGTTTAATTGTGTATATTTACAACTTCGTGGCCTTGCTAAGCTAGAGCTATTTTAATTGTTTTTGAATCTGTGCCGTAATGTAGTCCTTTTATGACGAATTTAAACGTTTTTTTGGACTTTGGTCGAAAGGTATGGTATTGCGTGTTTTTATTGTCCAATTCTCTTATTTACACTTTCCTGTCAGTGCACTGAAACTGTTGTATGTTTGGATGGGTTTTTAAAGCCAATAGTCGCTGATTTTTGTCTGTTTTTGGGCGACTTGTTCTTCCGGACTTCCCAAGTGTTTTTTGTTTGTAACGATTTCCATTCTGGCATTTGAGGGATTTCAGTTATTTCATTATATTTTTTGATTATTGATAAATCGACGGAAAGGTGTTGTGGATTAGCCATTATGTAATAAAATTAACCGTATATATCACTTAATACTTATTAAATGTTTAATTTAAATTTTTTTTAAGCGCTCGATTTACCGTTCCGAAAGTAAGAAAGAAAATTTCTAGAAGGTTATAAAAAATAAATTTTAAATTTCACGTTCAAAAGTTCATGTTTTAAATCACGTTTTCACCCTACAATGGTTGAGACTAGGTTTTCAATTTTATGACCGGCACTCTTATGACACCAATAGTAACTCAGATATTTTTTACAACAGAGCGTTCTGAAAGATTCGTCTGCACTCCGCGGTGGTTTGAACAGGACTGCGAAAACCCTAAGGCTGTAAAATTTCAGGAGCTACTATCATTCAATTGGCATAATTTAGGAACTTTCTACGACAATTTAGGAAAGGCAGTTCGGTATGAAAGCTAGAAAATGTTTTTAAAATTTCAGTGCAATCTTAATGTACATCTTCATGTATTACTACTGTTCTGTTGTAGTTGCTTCAATACACAGAAAAGGCGAGTACATGATTAGTACACCAGTATGTATTTCCCGACAAAAATACTTCAGCTAAAATTAAAAGCAACACCTATACTTTATAAAAATGCGTGTGGTTTGGTTCGCTTAAATCTTGTGATTTCCTACTTTTAGTCCAGTAATTGCTTCCACGTTGCTGTGATTTAGTAACGTTATGTCATGTTTTAAGGCAAAATCTTGGATAATTTTGTAAATCTATTTGATTTCGAGGTCATTGTGCGGCTCCTCGTTTGCTGCGGCTTGAACACGCAAGTAATAATATAAATAAGAGGACGCAGGCTTGAAGAATAAAAGTCAACCAGAGTAAATCAGGGCAGCTATAAATAATACTATTATCCCATAGATTAACAACGCTAAGTGCCTTAGGATGAATCTTGAATCGAAACTTCGTTGGAGGGAATATATTAAATCGAAAAGGGAATAACTTGAATTTAGCTACAAAAAAATGTATTGGTTATTTGAAAGAACGTACATAATAAGTTGCACAAAAAATATTAAAACCTATATGTACCTATGAAATCCAGTTATGGAGATTGTTCTAAGAAAATTATTATCAATATAACAGAAGTATTTCAGAATAAAGTTTTGAGAAGTATTGTGGATGCACCCAGGTACTATAGGACCATTACTTACACCGAGGCCTTTGGATTTCAATTGTTATAAAGGAAATTAAAAGATTCTCAACAAGACGCAGGAATGATTCCACTCTCATGTTAATACCGAAGTGCTGTAACTCTTTAATAGTATTTAACTAGGATGCAGGAAGCATTCAAGAGAATCAAATCGTGTAATCTTGTGTAAATGTGTAGCGATGTGTATTAAATGGTAAAAACACTGAAAATATTTATTTATTTTTATTTTAGTAGAGAAAAAGTTGAGACCTGGGGGAGTTAAGATAGGTCTTTCTAGATAAGTACCTAGGTCAAGAGAAACAAACCGATTGTGTATGGTTGTGTAAGGAATTGTATTAAACGATAAAAATACTGAAAAGTGCTATTAAAGTTTATTTAAGTTTTAAGTTACTGGTAAGACAAACTAAGTTAGTTCAGTTGTAAATTAGTAGACAACAAAGACAAAAAAAAATAAAATTCTTTATATCATAATAGATTTATTTAATTTGATTTTTAAGTTATTTTCAATAAATAATTTTAATTCCTTAACACTCTTTAATTTAAAAAAAAACTAGAACTAAAATAAAACTATTTTAGTAGATACTGCTAATGTAGAACTGTAATACCTTACTGCAATATTAACAATTAAATCTCATTTGTTTCACTCACGCCGTCAACAGCTCTTGCCTGGCGTAGTTTCGTAGAGCTTCAATTTCCCAATTATCCTCTCGCTTCTGAACCATCTCGTACGTTACTTACGAGCGTCCCGACACGCTGAAGCGTCCTCACGCCAGCCGCCGAAAAGAAGGACAACAAAGTCAACACACCCTGACCGGGCAGCTAGCGGGCCACTTCCTTCCCGACGTAGTGCTCGATCGTGGGTAGCTGTGTGTGCAACGGTCGCGTTTGGCGGGATTTCGTAATCGCCGCTTTTTGTTTACGACCGTGGCGTATAGTGTTGTGGTAAAACGGATTCGTAGAACTAGCAGATAAACTTTTGTTCTCTACACCTATTTTGTATTACAAAACAGACACAGTGATTCGAGAACAACGTTGATAAGACTCAAAATGGAGGGAGGAGTTTTGAGAAGGTACGTAAAGGAAATGAAGGTTTATATGTTATTATTACTATATTAAGTTCTAATATATTAAACAAATACCTGCTAAATAATAATTATCAAAACATCCGGATTTGTTTTGCTTTTGTTTTTTTTTGTAAATTCAAGATCTTATTGTTTGAAGTCCTGGGTGCTGTCCAACAGTCGACTTATTTCTCTTATTTAAAAACAAAAGTGTGATATCCAGCCCATGTGATATTGATCGAAATAAGTGACGGCGGTCAAAATTGAAAGGAGTAGTGTTTGGTGAATATGGCAAGTAGCATAATGAGTTTAGCATGATCTCAGCGTTGTAATTTTGCAAAATCACTTTCCTATTTTACTGCTTGTGTATCAATTTTTTTAACGACAGTGATCGATTATAATGATGTTTGGCGCTTCATTTTCGACATTTTCAATTGATTAGGGATAAGTTCCTTGTTAATCGTATCACAATAATTTCGAATTTAGTGCTTAAAGTGTTTCTTTTGTTGTTTGTTTCTTATATTGTGATTTATATTATGATTTCATTAAAAAATTGTTTTTACTGAAGCCACCTTTTTAGTTCTACGTATAAATATATTGATCTTCATATCTGTGATGCTTGATTTTCTAGCGAATCGACTTTATAATATTTAATAATTTAAATTAATTTAATTAGTTTAAAATAGATAATTACTATTTAAGTTTTATGCATTGCATTTAGAATAGTAAATGTTGAGTTAGCCAAGTTCTTAGTAGTTGTAAGAGTTTGTTTCTTTTTGTTTTTTTTTTTCATCATTTTTAATGTCATGAGACTTTGATCATATTCTTTAGATTATTTGATGTCGGTATATAATTTTAAAAATGTTTTGTGTTATTTGCTGGGACTTGAAAGTAAAATTCTAATTTTGGAAAATATCGAATGATTTATTGCAATTTCCGTCGTGGTTTATTAAAACAAAACAATAGCGCACTGATTAACTTATTTCCACCATTGCCTCATCGTTTTGATAAAGCCTCATTATTTTCTCCTATGAAATGCTGGTATAATCATAGCCGTTATTGGTTTATCGACCAATAGTCATGAATGTCATTCAAAATCAATTGATGTACAAAACTGATAATGTTGTTTTTCTGCAACACTTTAAAATTGCTTAATTTATCAGATAAAAGGGTTGTGTTGTGAAAAATGATTAATGAAAACAATGGCGAAGTTTCAATGCACGTAATTTTACTTTTAATAATTAATTTAATAATATCAAATACAATGTATTGGCCCATTAATACTTAAGTATGTTGTGTTAGTTGAAGTAGATTGGTGCTCTTGACAATCATGACATGGAATTTTTGTTGGGTTCAGACCCAATTTATAATTCAGATCAAATTTTTTTAAGTGCTTAATCGATGTATATGTGCTAAAGTATTGTATTATATTCATGTCATTAAAATATTTTACCATTTAATTACTAAATTATTTACAATTCTAAAATAATTAATAGTTTTGTCTTGAGTTAAATTATATTTTATATTATTAATCTAATTTTTATAGCCTCAAATTACTCAACATTTTGTTGCTATAGCGCTTTCTAGTTTTATGTTTTATGACGTTTTTAGTTTAGTAAGCTTTTAGAAATCTACTTAAATTTAACCATTACTTTCAATCATCTTACCTTAAACTGAAAATGAACTTAGTATCTTTTTAATACACAGTTCTTATTATTCTTAGTATATTAGTAATAAGATTATTTACTAAATTCAGTACGTACTACGTTCTAACTACTACGTACCACGTAATATACGTGCTAATTTGTAATGGACAATAATTATTTCTATTCCCAACTTATTTTTTTTAGTTTTATAGAAATGTTTTAGTTTACATTTTTTTTTAGTGGACCAATGTTTAATAAAAATAGTGTAATCTGTAATAATTATAGAAAACTCGAATATGTTGAAAATTAATTATATCTTTGAGTGCTCGAATAGAAATTTAATTATTAAATTAGATAAAACGTAAAATTATTATTGCTTAGTAGGACTGGTGTATTTCACATATAATTGTAATTATATCTTTTTGTTTTAGATATTTAACTAAAACTATTTCCTTAAAAGGAAAATTGTACATAATAAAATTTATTACCACATTAATTTATTTTCTATTAGATTTATCGAACAGATTGGAGAAAACATATTTAGTTTGCGATTACGGGAATACACGTACGTAACCATTCTTATTTTTAACAAGATGATACAGGAAATAACTTGTAGCGTCCAATTCAAGTCGCCCAATTTCAAACAATTTCATTTAAAAGAAAATAATGTTGTTTTCGTTCTATGAATATATGTCAGTAAATAATTTTTAGTACATTAAATATTTATATATTTTGTTACACTGATATAAAATGTTAAAGGTAACTTTGACAAAAACTATTTATTTTTTATTATGTCGTAATTTTGTTAAACTTAAAATTAAACTTAAACTTAAAAACCTTAACAGTTTTTAATTAAATTTAGCAAGTTTAAATATAGATCATATATGAAATATACGATCACTGAACGATGTGTCAGGTTTATTTGGTCTCAAAATTTGAATTCCGTAAGAAGTCATTTCTACACAGTTTTTCAATATAATACGAGGGTAGTTTGGTAAGTCAGTGATTTTTTAAATTCTCCGCACAGTAACTGTAAATGCATTACTGCTGCCCTTAACGGCTATCTATTAACATACTATTGTGAGGTTGCGATAAGTTGCCTTATTTAGTTTGTCTTTGACAGCCACAGAGGGCAGGCAGGAAGGTATTCAGTTATAGTAAGTACTTGTTTAGACACTTCATCATTTATACATTTGATAGAAGGGAACTATATTAATCAAGACTAAATCCATTCCTAATATGAATTCTATTTTATTGTCCTGGACTTGTTGTTATTATTACTTGTTGTTATTGTATGGACTTGTTATACTTTATTATCTGTTAGTTTGAAATATTCCAAATGGAAACAGGATATCCTGTGAGAAATGAAGCTATTAAGAGTGATATTCGACTTTTGAGGTGAAATTGATTTTTTTTTGTTGGAAGAAGTAATGATCCATATAAAAAGACATGGATTAAGAATGTGAGAAGAGAGAATGAGAGAAGTAATGTAAGAAAGTAGTGTATGGATCTTTATAAAATAGAAAGCTAACTATAGGAAGGAAATATTTTTATATAAATTACCAAATAGTTCTAGGACTGTCATTTTTCTCATTCAATATTCAATTAAATCCAACTTTTATTCTCGAATTGTCAGGTTATTAACATACTTGTCACTAATGATGAATTCTCATGAGCATCTGCATGAAGATACGTCGTCATGTACCGTGTACATGTAAAACGAGTAAATGTGTAACTTCGGGAGAGTCATGAAAACAGTAGCTAACTCACCTATTTCTATAAGTTCGAAAAATTGAAGGCACATGCCATTCTCTAATTTTATAATCTTTTAGGGGCCTAACTTAGTACTTAGTATAGCATTGTAAGAAGTATAAAAATATATGCTTTGAATTTCAAAAAATATTATAAAAAGTAACAAAATTGTTCGAGTAACCTAATCATGTGCATAAACGTAAACATTTTTGAATTTAGCAAACTTATAATGAAAATGAAGTGAATTTTATAATCTTTTATGAGCCTAATTTTGTCAATTTTAGGGTGCGTCGATAAATTGATTTCGTATATTCAGAAATTAGGTTTATGATTCTTATATGTAACAATTCTGTTCTTTAGTTCTTTGGAGCGTAAATGATATTTTTCTGTTATAAGTTCTTAATTTTATATTATTATTTGCTATTTGATATTTAAAATATCTTTTTTTTTGAAAAACATATCAAACAAGCAAGTATTTAAATGTCATTTTTTTTTATTAACAGACGAATAAATACATCTGAAGCTGCATTGCAAATGGAATTTAGTGTGCCAAGTTGCTGCAAATGTTACGTACATAACTCGAATATTTAAAGGCGAAGGAAGATTTGTCCCTATTAACGTATTCAACTAAAGTTATCAAGTACTCGCACTTCTGGAGGACTTCCAATCACATACTTAGTACTACATACAAACTGATCACACTGAACATAAATGTTCCCCTACCTGAATCCCCAGCCACACTGGTATCAAGGGATATAAAATGGTTCAATTTCAAAGTCAAGGATGCCATATTAAACGGACTTTGGTATGAATGCATAATATTATACAAACCTACTAGGCCATGATCTAAACTCGATTTTTCTGATGAACTATCTGATATATTTTTCCCAAGAAACCCGTCCGAACACTTTTTTTTGACATCCTTGAACTAAAGAACAATATATGACTCCAGTGACATTACTTGTGTTCAGCTCTATTTATAGTTCCGCTATCAGTTTTATATACTCAACTATTTTAGCTGCACACATTTATGTTCTCTTTTACACCCTTTTTAATATAAAGAAATAGTCTCTGTGTATTTTAACATATTTTTGTAAATTGTAATTGTTAATCCATAAAAATGTTGTTTTAGTTAACATATATATATCTTAAGGTGATTTTAAATAAATAAATAAGAAACTAAAATTATCACAGCTAAAATAGAGAGTTAAATGTTAAATAAAGCGCGTTGTGTAAACAAGCTTAACGAAAAGTGTCACTACAAATCATTATCTAAGACCATCCTTTCTTCAAAACACCGTACGCGCTCGATATGGTTTCGTTAAGCTTGTTTCTCTTTCCAAAACTGTAATTACAAGAATTTTGACAGAAGAAATTAAATATAATTCACGGCCAGGGCACAAACTGATTCAGAAAACTGTTTTTAAAATGTTTTGACATATTTTAAAGTCTCATTTTATCAACTATGGGTTTATCTGGACCTACTATTTAACGTGGGCTCCGAACCACGGTCCTCGGCAATAAGCCTACCGACTGGCGAGTGACTAACTTTAAAAATCATCCCAGAAGAAAGTCGGTCTTACCTAGCCTGGTTACTGGCGTGACTGGGATCATTTTCCTTGACGGAGTTTACACTCTTGCCTAGGACAACCACAAACATAAATTTATGACCATTCCCCAGCAGGATTCGAACCCGCGGCTATCGCAACAGTAGGAGGACCTTCCAGTTACCTTTAACACTGCGCCACCAAGTCGGCCTTTCAAAATGTTTGTATCTACTACGACACATGAACATCGAAGGGGAATATTCATCGTAACGCTGCTCTGCCACTGGTTGAACGGGAAGTTCTGCTGCATTCTGCTGATGCTACATGACTGGGTTGGCATAGAGTTTTGAAATGCCGAAGCAGTACGAAAATGACGCGATATTTCCAAAAAATATTGGAGAGCTTTAGTTTTTATTACGAATGGAAAATATGTAAGCACCGAATTTTATGAGGTAAAGAGCTAACTTGACGAATACTATAGATTGCCATAATTCAACTAAAAGTTAATAATTTTTTTTTTGGTCTTTGGTGGTAATTTCCCATGATACCCGAAGAGATGCATTAAACTTAATATGATATAGTATTGCAAGAAGTATAAAAAAAATGTATGCTTTGAATTTCAAAAAATACTGTAAGAAGGTAACAAAATCGTAGAAGTAACCTAATTATGTACATAAACATTTTTGAATTTAGAAAAATTATAGTGAAGCTGATAAAAAAGTTTTTGCTCGACATATACTAGGAAATTTTAAAATAATTTTATATTATAGAATTTTTAACTTAATAATATATTATCTCACCAACTTGGATGTTCTCGGACACAGTACCTGAATGTTTAGCTACAATTTTGATTATATACAATTTATGCGTCCTATAAGTCGGGACCCCTAGCTGTAATCCATGCTATGAATAACACATGTCCCGTTTAATGAAATTGTAACAGGCATTAACCGGTCGCATTTTAAAGCACTTCCTCTATAGTATTTAGCTGTTGTTAAAAATCATTTTATTTGTTAAATGGAAGTTATTCAATCAGTGAAAATTATATAACATTACATGTGATTTTGTTTTAACAACATATTTTCATGGCACTGGCATTATTGTGTTTTATTGTCAAAATGTATATACATCATTCACTGATTAGTGAATGAAAAATAATTAAGACAAGTTGTTTTACTTTTATTAGTTTTCTGAAGCCAACATAACACGTTCGCTCAATAAAATATGATTTTTATAATTTTGAGCAATGTCTGGTAACACCATCTCAATGAGCACGATCCTTCATTCAGTAAAGTGTCAAAAATTTGTAGGGAATGTAATGTATCCAGACGACCGGTCAACACGAATTGTGCCATTTTGAAAATCCAGCAATTGTTTTGAATAAAATTTTTCAGATCGGTAGTTCTGCAATTGACTCACATGTCCGTATTTATTTTGAGTTTTTAAACATATTTCCATAAAGTGAACTACTTCAAATATACATTTTGTTCGTCGGACCGTCGGGGAAAAATCATGCGGCCTTAAATATTTTTTGTGTACCATCATGCATTCATATTAAACGATCAATTTAATTTGCAGCAACACTTCGGCCATGGCGGAATTTCTCGAAATGCTGCAAGAAACGACAACTTTTTTACGCTTGAGGAGTTTTACGCTTGAGTTTTACTTGATTTTAACGTTTCAACTTAAATGCATCGTAATGTGGACACACAACATTCGTTGGTTCAATAGCAACGATTTGCAGTGAGCTGCAATCGATTGCCACCTTATAATAGAATCTAACATGCACATCGATGGAGTTTATATGGAACATTTCTACGCTATCGATTTCGATTCCATCAATTTCGTTCAACTTCATTTCGCGCTGCTCGTCAGTTTGATTTGTTTGTATAGATCTTTGACTTGCAGCACTGCGAGTTCTGCGACCTAAGTGGATCGATCTAGTCTGATTTTGAAGAATTAAATTCAAGTTAAAGTGAAAAAATGACACCTTCGTGTTTCTGTACTACTAAATGCTTACCAAAAATCGATTGTTAATGCAAATAAGCGTGACAGGTCATAATGTTCGAGGAGGTCGGGTGATAATTCTGCAAGCATAATATATAGCAATCAATTTTCAATGACGAGGGTGAAATCAAAATATAATTGAAATATTACGTTGTATCTATCCACCATAATCTATCCATTGTCAGGTAATTACGGGAAAATAACGCACGACGTACCAGCTTATACCCTAATACCAACAAGAATGGACGTGCAATGAGATCAAGAGAAGCAGACATATAGATCCTGCCATTAGCGTTAGTAGTACTCGCTAGAGTAAAGCTAAATGTTCAATATATATACATATATATATATATATATATATATATATATATATATACATATATATATATATATATATATATATATATATACATATATATATATATATATATATATATATATATATATATATATATATATATATATATATAATTATTTATGTAAATGTGTAAATCAATAAATAAGCAACTTTGTTGCTATTCTTTAACACGCTAGATACGCTGTCACCAAGAGTTGGCAGAAACGACTTTTAGTTTCGTTAACACCTAACTAATAATAATGACGTGTAAGAGATCAAGTAACACGCGAGATCTGCTGCCACTAAGGTTAGTAGTCCTCGCTAGTATTAAGCTAAATTCTCAAAATAAATAAATGAACAGTACTGTTACTAGTGCCACTCACTTCTCCAGCTCAAGCTTTGATGGACGTGCAATGCATACCTGAGAGAAAGCTAAAAGCCACATGTTAGATACCAAGCAGTCACCAAGGGCCAATAGATGCCACTTTCGGTGGCGTTTATGTATCTTTCATTAACTTTTGGCGTTAATTTCTGAATTATAAATTAGTTGTAATTTATATATACAGTTGCAATCATTAAACTATTATCTTTGGTTTGTCATAATTTAAGGATTATGAAGAATATACGATGATTCGAAGAAATAATAAAATAGAGTAGAATAAAATATATAATAATGGATGAATAAATAAGTAGAGCATAACGAATAGAGAATAATAAGTATAAAATAATAAATAGAGAATTACAAATCAAGAATAATAGATTGAAAATAATAAATAGAATACGAGAAATGAACGTTAATAAAATATAAAATAATAATTAGAACATAATAAATGGAAATTTAATAAACAATACTCTGTGAACAAACTCACCATTTGGTGAAAGTCAGCTTGGGCGGGACAAATCAAGATAACATAAACTGAGTACAAAGAACGTAGTGACTCTGACCGTCATGCCTTTATAAATGGACTTTTATAAAGTTCTAACATCCCAAGGACGTGATCATATCTGAAAATTATAATCCCCGAGGAAAAATCAACAGTGTTGCCAGTCGGGCATTTCTGTTAATAAGTATTCGCAACGGTGACAAATCATACAATTAAATGAAAGCACCAATCTCGCCTAATTCCTATATTATCGTTCAAACCTTTTTTAACTTAACACTTGAACAACCCAAAAATTCAAAGGTTTAAAATGTCGAACTACGAGATGGAATTTTAAGTATCATAGGCATATGTTGTGATATAACATATTACAATCCTGGCTATGGACTAGAAGATTATTTTGTATTTTATATAGTATTTTGAACAAAATGAATAGTTTTTGTGAAACCCTATCACTGTTCATAACGGGCGTAATCGGCTTGCTTTTGAAAGGATCAGTACATAATAAACTGTTCTTTTTTGAGTTCATTCAATTAACTGGAATCAAATAAAATATCAAGAAAGAAGACAGATTGATGTTGGAATGAAAATTGTTCTGCAATTATTCGAAAAATTCCTATATTAAATGTGGTTAAGTGAAGTTTGGGTAAAAGCATCCAAAAGTAGAGTTGAAGGTGCTCAAAGCCCACTAGCCATAAACTGTTACAAGTAAGAAATAAATATGCTTTAAAACACCCTTAGTCCGCGGAATCACGGCATATACACAGTTCAAGGTATTAGGCCACAAAAGGCGGACTGAAGCTGCTGTGAATTAACATAGTCTACTGGAATTTTGACAGAAGCTTGCAGTTCAAGGTGAACGGCCACCAAAAGGTTTAAAAATAGATACGTCGAGATAGAAAAATAGTACGTAATTATATAAGGTTTTGTATCAGCATATCTAGCATATTTGATAACTAATATATGAATATATATTATATCTGAAGTATACCATTATATAAATATACCATCTATACCATTTTGTAGTACGATTTGTCTTTTGCTTCAAAATAGGCCTCAGTTTCGGCGATCACCTTCTCATTCGATGAACATTTCTTCCCACCGAGCAGTCTTTTGAGATTTGAGAACAGGAAATAGTCACTGGGGGCCAAATCTGAAGAATACGGTAAATGAGGAAGAAATTGGAAGCCCAATTCCTGGATTTTTGACACGGTGCATTGTCCTGGTGAAGCAGCACTTTCTTTTTTTTTCAAATGCGGCCGTTTTTGGGCGATTTCGTTCTTCAAACCGTCTATTAACACTATGTAATAGTCGCTGTTGATGGTCCTTCCTTTTTCAATGTAGTCAATGAAAATTATTCCATCCGCATTCCAAAATACAGACGGCATAACCTTGCCAGCCGACTATTTTCCCACCCGTTGGAGTGGGTTCATCGTGTGTAGTGCACTCGGATGACTGTCGATTGGATTTTGGAGTGAAATGAGTCATGTTTCATCCATTATCACATATCGACGCAAAAACGCGTGTTTATTATGCTTGATCATCTTCAAACACTGCCCCGAATCATCAACTCGTCGTTGTTTTTGGTCAAAAGTGAGCTCCCGCGGCATCCATTTTGCACAGAGCTTTCTCATACCCAAATATTCGGGAATGATATGATGTACACGTTCAATTGATATATTTAGAGTGTCTGCTATTTCATTAAATTTCAATTTACTGTCATTCAAAATCATTTTGTGGATTTTTAAAATCTTTTCATCGGTAACAACCTCTTTTGGGTGTCCACTGCGTTCACCGTCTTCGGTGCTCATTTCACCACGTCTAAACTTAGCATACCAATCCTTGATGGTTGATTTTCATGGGGTAGTGTCCGGAAACTCGGCATCAAGCCAAGTTTTTGCTTCAACTATATTTTTTCCTTTCAAAAAGCAAAATATATCAACATGCTAAATTTTTTTTATCCATTTTTTTCACAATAACAAAGGTTGCTTCACTCAAAATGTTATAATTCACAAACAAATAATCCGACAGCTGTCAAATTTGTACACACACCTTTTGAGGGTTAGGGCTAACTAAAAACATATGGATTTAATTCTAGTAGCGCTGTCTATGTGTCAGGCAGTGGATTTTTCAAGTGACTTGTTATGAGCACACGCCATTTATTGGTCGTAAGTATTGGGGTAAAGCCGCCTTTGGATATTCCGAGAAATACGGGAACAATTTCAAATAAATATAATAATGCAAGCCTTTCGAATAAGGATCTAACAATGTCACGATTTTACTATCAATAATATTAGACGATAATTCTTGGTTTTTAATGTTTTGCATTATATTATTGAGTTTTCAGGTTATGTGAGATTATGTAAATAATAATAATAATTTCTTTTACTTAGCTTCCGTAAAAATATAAAGAAAATAAAAAATAAATGTTTATAAGAGTAATATCAATTCAATTCTATGATTCAAAACTCCCCAAACTCGTCAGTAAATAGTATAAGGTCACGATTTGATTGTCGACAATATTGAAACCAACTTGTAGTTTGTAATTATATAAGGTTTTTTATTTATACTTAAATTTTTATTGTCTTTCAATCTTAATTAACTTGTTTTGAATTTAACAATTAGTAATACTTATACTTCAATTTTTACTCCCTTTCAGTCTTGGATAATTTATTTAAACTTATTTCAAATTTCTATAGCTCCTGTAGAATTCGCTTGTGGCAGTAATGTCCTCTACTTTTATTCATGCTTTTCTTTTCGAAACATTGTAAATCTCTGATAACTTAAAAGCAAATAATACTTTATGAAATTATTATTGTTAGATATTTGGCAATTTGGAAGTAGTAACATCTTAGTTATTAGAAGTAAAGTTTTATTAATTTTAGTCACGTCAACCTCTTGGATTTTTTAGAGACTGGACCTACTCCTGTGGGCTCCGAAACACGGTCTTCGACATTCAGTCTACCGACTGGCGACTGACCAACTTTAGAAATCATCCCAGAAGACATCCCGTGTTACACAGCCTCGTTACTGGCGTGATTGGGGCCATTTTATTTGTAGGATTTTACACTCTTGCTTAGAACAATTACAAATATTAAACAATCGCAAACATAAATTTTACGACCGTGCTCCAGCAGGATTCGAACCCGGGACTATCGTAACAGTAGGAGGACCGTCCTGTCGCTTTACCAGTGCGCCAACAAGCCGGCTTAATTATTAGATAATTAAGAAATAATTTTAAAAGCAGATATAACTATCATCCAGTTTGGATATCAAACCTTTTATTATTTTAAAACATTTTAGTTATCTGTTAATTTTCTCTTTTGACATATGATATGAATAGTTTAAAATCTAAGTGATACATAATATTCAGAATTTCTGAAAATGTGTCTGCTTGTCATATAAAAACAAAAGCTATTTGTTGAAAACTAATAATATTCAAAATTCTATTTCAATTGCTCTGTATACTCTTATTACGTAATTTTATGACTGATAAGATCATCAAAGCGGCAAGCGACATACAGAGGGTATAATCCGAAGCCTTCTAAGTTTGTGTTTTTTTTTTACTTCAAACTAAGCATTTTGCGGCTAATTTGCCTCACTAGATGAAATCACCGCCTAGACGCTTTTCTTAGTATTTTCACATCTTATTAAAATTTCCACTATGCAATATTGAAATTCAACATTGTGTTTACTTTCTGGGTATTATTTCCATGCAAAGATAAATAGTTTCTTGATAACTAAATACCGTACCGAATAAATAATTTTAAAACGCATTTGCTGTTTAATAATCATTTTGGGAATATTGAGATAATTTTGTCTAAATTATATGTTCATCAGAAAGGCATTTATGCAATGAAATAATAGATATTTGGTTTATAAAATTTCATGGATTTCTCTGTTTATCTAATACACATTATAATACAAATCACACATATCTAATACAAATCTAATTCCATTGAAGATATCAATTTACACTTGCAGAGTTTCTCCAATATTGTTCTTATTAATTAAAGAAAATTGGATTAAAATAAAACTGTTTGAAAATATAAGGTAATAAATTATTAAGATTATATTACTTATTAGCACATTATTTAAATTTGTCTTCATGGAGACAATAAAATAATTTTAGAGAATGCTACTAAATCTGTCTTGCCAAAAGAACTTGACATGTTGATTTCAACTAATTTTAATAATTTTTATTTATTATAATTTTTATTGTGGGTTTAATTGTTAATTATTATTTCATTTTTAGTTTTCATTGATAATTACCACTTGCCACATCGCTGGTACGCGATGGGCTTCTCAAATTCCAAGAAAAAGGATGTCATTAGAATTATCGAATTGGAATAGAATTTAAATTCTAAAATCACTTGATTCCTTGAGTTTAATTTTATAATATTGATTATATTTGTAATCATAGTGATGATTGTGTGATGATTTTTATGAATTTAATTTTAAACTTCAAAATTTCTTAAACTCTAATTTGTAGAAGATAACCAACCAACCTTTTGTAATTGATCGTTGTTTGAAAGAGGTTGAACATTTCATTCACCAGTTCGATTAAAGGAGAGTTGTTATAGTTACATCCACATATTAATCAGAAGTGTATTTATATCGTGTGACTATATCAAATTATGTAGGCCTTGTGAGCATATAGCACCTTATATCGTCAAATCGTATAATACGGTAAATGTTATAGTGTAGTTAAACAATTCTTATAGTAAATGCAAGAAAAAGTAAATTCCGTTTAAATAAAATAAATTAGAAAGCGTAAAGGAATATCCCAGCCTGTATTAACATTGATTTGCTTGGTTTTGTTAGGATTTAAATTGTTTAATTTATGTGTTAGTTCATTGATTGAGTTAAGAAAATTATTGAGTCAAAGATAAAAGTGCTCACATTCCTAGTTTTGATCTATCACATGTAATTTAATACAATATCAATTATTAATCCAGGTGCGATGTTAAAAAAAGACTTGAAATATTGAGGGGCTAATGTTTGAAGTTGAGTTTAGCATGTGTGATTAAAGTATAAAAAAATGTTTTGCGTGGTTAAAAACGTTTCGCCATTGTGGCTGATGGCAGCTGCTTTGTCACTGATGTTCTTGAATGTGGCCTATGGCAACTCGCTTTGTCTTTAAACAGTATACCCATATAAGTTGATAGTGATTATTCATGGAACATAATTCTCATTTCTACTGTTGTTTGAGATATGAATAATATACATAAATTCTAAGATTAACCCCTAAACATTTTGTCGTTATTTCAAACGCACCACTTAATCAAAGGTAACATTTCTGCTTTCAATCTTTCTTTCTCCACATTATACACGGTTTGGGTTTTGTCTTAATGTTATTCGTATTTATATAACGGCCTGTTTTAGGATTTAATATAATTTATCTCTAATAATTTCTATACTGTTCTATACAAAATGGAATTTAGACATGACAACCAAGAATTTTTTATTGATTGCATATGTTATTTAACATGGGCTTTGAGCACATTAATAAAATAATCAAAAACTATGAGAAAAATCTTCATGATGTTTTAATGAGAAATATAGTTTAACGTAGAAATGTTCTAACTTTTTGGGTAATATAATTTTTAACGTTGCATATAATAATATGTTAATTGTAAGTAATTGTAAAAAATATGTATAGCGTGTTTGTAATTTAAGTACTACAGATATTATATTCTAAAACAAAAGTAATACAAAAACAAAATTATTTTTTATTTGTGTTTAGCATATGTTGTGTTATTGACCTGTATTTTCGCATATTACATCGCGTTAAAAAAAAAGTAAACCGTTAAAAAGAATATTCCAAAAAAGCAGAAAGCTCGATTTTAATTCACTTGAGTAAAAATGGATGTGTTTCGAAGATAATATGAGACATATCTTGAATAATAAGTTTTAGAAAGGAGCTAGTCGGAAAGAATTGGTTATACATTGACAAATTGAACCGACAAATGATTTCGACATAATTAGAATTAAATTACATAAATGCATTTACTAGAAACATTACTTCGTAGTTACAATATTTTAATCAATTAACATTTAATGTTGTGAGTTTTGATATTGTGAGTTTGATTTTGAGTGCTGAGTCGAGTAAGCGTCATTTGTGGGAAATTTTATTTTAGTTCTTTAGTGAAATCTGATACAGTATATGTTTGAGCCTAATTTTTTCAGAAAAATTTTGACGGACTAGCATTTTTAGACGAGTGTTAACAAGCATAGTTGTTGAATATGGAAGAGTGCTAGATACAAAGGTGGCAATACACCCATAAAAAATTCTAGCTTGCCTTTTTCATTACAACGCTACAGAAGGATGGTAATCGATTTCTTTGGGCCCAAATTGAATCCTCCACATGAGGCATGTGGTTCCAATAGTATGGCGCTACTTGACACGAAGAGGCGCCCGTGCCAACCATCTGCGCCCTCATGCAAAATACTATTTTACTAATTATCATTATTAAACTTAAAAAGTGACAAAATGAGGTCTGATGCGTCTCAATATGTCACCAAATCAGTTTATAAAATTCGGTTTGTGTTTGTGCTGGTGGACGCCGTTATCATATGTGATTTTGTAAATAATCAAACAAGGTTAGAGGTTAGAGCTATAAACTCTTCTAACTGTTTAATTAACTGTAGTTTAAGTCCTTCAATAAATATGCAGTAAATGTACTACAACGTTAAGATAAATTATATTTTATAACGTTATTAACTTTCATTATTTAATATACATTAATATTTCGTTGACAGGGTCAAAATAAACAAAAACTTTTATTAAAAATTTAGTTTGGCAACGTTGTATTATACATTTTGACACCATTTTGTTAAAAATATTTTAATACTTTAACTGCTCTAAGATGCCAGAAATATTTTCTAGCTGCTCCAGGTCCATGCTGGATGGTAGGTATTCCTCAATTAATTTTAATTTAGAGAATGATATTTTAGCGGTAGCTACATAATAAATTTATGTTTTGGCGCCGTTGTGCGCAGCATGACCTTGTCCGTATGGACAAATGATTTGAGAATATTGTTGTCTCTTACAGAAGTGACATGAAGTTACCATTATGTAGATTTTGTCAATACATGACACATATTTGATTTTCGCTTATTGTTAAATTATATGTAATTGTTCCTTGAAATGTTAACACTAATCAAGAATAAGAAATGCATGGTAATAATTGTTAAAGATATGATTTGAGTCGATACAACAGCCAGTGTAGAAAAGAGAAAAAGTGTTAGTAGAGGGCGCTGTAACTCTCGAGTCAGTATAAAATACCAGGGATCAAAATAAAGTTTCTCTTTTGTTCCAAGGCCATAAGTGGTGTTAATAATTACGTCCCGTCCCGAATCATTAGTGATTCGTAATTTGGCCCAGAGTTCTTGGTATAAATGAGAAGAAGTAGTGGGGTGACGATGGAGAGTGCAGAGGAATGGAGATTAGGTAAAGTTACCAATAAATAAAAAAAAACCGTAAAGTATACGATGATGGAAGATGGCTGTATGCAACGGACGAAAATTAATTTCGGAGCATTCAAGGATCAATGATTACCTGAAGGAACACCAGTAAACTAGAAAAATATGATCTTGAGTTATCAGTAAGATGGAAACAAACATTGTAATCTATGTAGTAAATAGTAATGGAGTAATCAAGAGTTTAGAAAATTAACCACGTATCTAATTTACAAGGATCAGTGATGCACTAGTAAATTAGTAACATGGGATGCAACAGAATTTTCGATAGGATAAGGAGAAACATTTAATCAATGGAAAAGAGGTTAGTAATGCGGACATGTGTAATTTATAAGGAACAGTGAAGTATCAGAAAACCAGATACAAGGGTCCAACAGAACTGCAGATAGAATGAAAAGCTATTGAAACCAATGAAGAAGAGTTTAGTTAGAAAGCATTAGAATTTGATATAAATATCAATTAAATACAACTGGATCTAAAGTAATAATAAAAAAAGTATAAATCAAATTCTTGTTCTATCATATTATAAATGAAAAAATAGATCTAGATACCTATATCAGAAAATTTGAGGATTTAATTCTGAAACAAGATACTATAAATTAAATTGAGCATTTTGTGGATTCAGATATTCACCTAAAGGTTGGAACACGAACTGAAGTAATGAATAAGCTCAATCTTAAAAGATCAAAGTATTACTATGTCTTGTGCTTGAAAGATAATGTTCATCTCGTTATGTTCATTGAAGACTCATTATTAAATGGACACGAAGAATAAATAGTGGATTTAATGAAAAGTCTTTATGAAATATAAAAGAAGTAGAATGGTTACTTGGATGGAACTAGAGGAGATAGAAGAGATTAAAGATTCATCAAAAACACATAATTTATTAACTGCTTCAGGAATTTAACATGGAAGATTGTTACACCGATTGAAATTAATATTATAATCAACAAAAATGGAGAAATAATTTACAGTTATTTCAAATCATAACATTATAAATTGGGTATTATATACAAGATTAAAAGGCAGTTTTATATAGGTTTCGTTAGTTACAAGATCGCATCTAAACAGATCAATTTGGTACGCCAATGGAAGTCAACTTCAATATGGATAATAGTGAAGAAATAATTAAAGATATACGTTTTAGAAAATATTTAAACAGGCTCATAAAAGGCCCATGAAAAGTTCCAAAAAAAAGAGTACTATGGTACCTTAGTGGTACGAAGGGCTATGGATTAATGTAAGGCGGAAGTGGACTTGAAGGAGCAAGTTATGAAGACTGGGATGGTAACCAACTAGGAAATTTGGATTCATACCATTTTATAAAGGCAACTCAGTGGCATGAAAGATATTCATTCGAAGGCAAATGCATGTATGTGTTTGGCACCCCAAGAACAAACTAAATAATTAGTATTAAAATTGGACGGTGTTTTGACGGCTATAATTGTTCAAAGTTTTTTTCTGTTCAGAGAGAGAATTATGTGTAATTAAGAGAAAAATCATTATATTTGTTTATCACATAATTGTGCAGATTTATTCGATTAAATTATTAATTAAAATTAAATTTTCACTATGTAAAAATAGAATAGTTCTAAGTTCAAACAAATTTGTATGTATAATGTAATAGTTTTGTTCTGGCAATTTAAATATATTTTTGTAATTTTTGTTTATAATTTTAATTTGGTTAAGTTGTTAGGTACATTTAAATTGAGATGGGGTGTTAAAGATATGATTTGAGTCTATACAAGAGCCAGTGTAGAGAAGAGGAAGAAGAGTTAGTAGAGGGCGCTGTTTAACTTTTGTTCCAAGGCCATAAGTGGTATTAATAATTCCGTCCCGTCCCGAGTCATAAGTGATTCGTAACAATAATGACCGGTTTGGTAACGTACTGAGAAAAGCGAAGGGATGATTTTTTTGTGATACTGCCGCAATATTTGGTTTATATGAGTGACTGATTATGATTATTACTAGGTAAGAGTCTAAAATCTAATAAGAAATAGCCATATCAGTTTAACTAATCACCACGCCGTGTAAGACCGGATATCTTCAGGAATGATCTTTAAGTTTTCAATCGATGTCATTAATTCTAATAACAATTGTTCGGAGGCTATCTTAAGAAGTGGTTTAAATAAACCCCAGTTATGGGAACGCTGAAACTACCTGAAAAAAACTGACCTGAAAGTATGATTTTAAAGAGGCCCACTATGTATGAATATCATCAACGTTGAATCATTAGGATCTCGGTGTAGTGAAATTTTAGGTATTTCTGTTTATAACATCGTCAAACTTAAATAAGCAACTGTAATTAAGAATCTATCACGCCAGGATGAATTAATACGTTAAGTTTGATATAATAAGGGCAAATTTGAAGAAACTTTACTTTAACATGTTGGGTCTATATATTAAACGTTAATATAATAATTAATTTAAAAACTTTGTATATCAATGTATGACAGTAAGAAACCGTTTTAACTATATAATATGCTGAAATAAATCTGAAACTTCTATTTAAGTAAATGTATAAACATTTACTTTGACATTGTATATTTAGAATTACAGCGGTTTGTTTAAGGTTCAACTATTGCTATAAACAGCCATGTGTATGTTTGATATGTATTTGCATATCAAAGTCAAATACCAGACGGGAATTTTAAATATTCTCCGTGTTTATTATTAGTATAAAAATGGTTTCAGAAAAATTTAAATAAAATTTAGTTCATAAAACACATGTTTAATTGACGTTAACTATCAAATATTACAGACAAAGGCCAATTATCTATGAAAAACTCTAAATCAATGAATCAATGTCAGATGCTTGTGAATATTTTGATTCTCGATGTCTATTGATAAAAATACGAAGTGTCAATATAAACAAATGTTAAACAATAATCTTAAACTAACTTATTTAGAGACTTTATTTAGAATAAACTTTTAAACTTAATTCTTAAATTCGATGGTTTAACATTTCTTTATATCAAATACATGATAGTATCCACTAAAGGTTTTTAAACAAACTATTGTATGCTATTTAATATTTCTGAGGTGCTTCAAAGAGTAATTTGTCAGGTGAAATACTATGATACATCGTTATAGTGTCTTTTATTTACTAACCAATTAAATAAACGATAACGTTCTGAAATAAATATGAACTCTAGGCGACAGGATATTACATCTCTTATTGTTGGGATAGTCCTGAATTGGTATCTTGCTGGGGCATGTTTGTAAATTTATGTTGATGATTGTCTATAACTGTAATGGGTCAATAAGGCAAGAGTGCAACATTTTGCAAGGAATATGATTCCAGTCACGGCAGTAGCCAGGCTGGGTAAGACCGGATGTTTTCTGGGACGATCTGTAATTTCACTCGCCAGTCGGTATGCTTACATTTCA
The DNA here is from genome assembly GCF_030347505.1 of Rhynchophorus ferrugineus. Lineage (NCBI taxonomy): Eukaryota > Metazoa > Arthropoda > Insecta > Coleoptera > Curculionidae > Rhynchophorus > Rhynchophorus ferrugineus. Next base: position 50,145,120 of record NW_027472581.1, on the reverse strand, counting down.
GTAAATAATTTTTTTGTTCATTTTACTGGGAGCTCACGTTTGTTTGTAGCCATGAATACCACAGTAGTCATATTTTCTTGAAAATAAAATTGAATGAACAGATTAATCAAGTGTTATCAACGGTGTGTGGTCAATTTTTAAATTTCATCTCCATAAGGTGTCTCGTATGTCAATCCAAAATAGGAGGAATTTTCGATTTTTTCAAAAGAAGGGAATCAGTGGCAATGCTGTCGGAACAACAAACGGAAAGGTTATTTCATAGCATTCCAAGGGTTTGCATGATTAATTTCACAGAATGTTTGAGCTCGATTACACAATTCAATTTCAATGTTCAATTCATGATTCAATTACTGTTGTTTATGTAAAATATTACTACAAAGGTATTCAAATGATTGTATCAGCTAATACATACTAGAATTATTTAACATATAAACATACACTAAACTGTAAGAAAATATAGAATGGCATTGTTGACGAACTACGTAGAGGGCACCTGATTACTCATTCGGTAATCGAGCCAGACGTGGTATCGGGACCGGCCGATGCGAATGCTGAGATGTACACTTTTGGATATAAAGGTCAGCGCCTTGACTAGAAATGATGTAGTTTCAGGGGTGTGCAACTACAATGGTAAGTAGTGGGGCAATGTTTCGCTTACTCCAATCATTGGTAGCGCTGACAATGTAAATTTGATTGGTTTAAAATAGTTATGTAGAAACCTGTAAGGATAATACTTTGCTTTGATTGGTCTGTCATTTCGCCTGATTACTTTATGACGTCATATTTATTGGCCAATAGTGTTTAAATGTAGTATTTAAATTAATTTTAAAAATTTAATTTTTAAAATTAATTTATTAAAATAATATCCTATACAAATATACATAAATGTAAATAATATAAATATATATAAACAAAAAGCAAAAAAAAACAAATTATATAAGTTCAAATAAAAAACAATTATGAACTCTTTTCTAGGCAAAATTAAAATATTCTTCTATAATGCCTTCTCATACTTGTTTAGTGTCATCAATTTTATGGAATCTATTAGAGTTCTAACTTCTCTTGATATATTGAAGGTAAACTTTAAATCCTTTCCTGTTAATATTGCATTAACTTCATTACAACAAAAATAGAATCACACCTCGTAATAATTTTTAAAATTTGGTCTTGAAAATCATTATGAATTGGACTGTTGAAACACTCAAAATTTATGTTTTTTAAAGATATTTAGACTTTAGAGTATTTGATGTGTGGAACTACTTAATATAGAATATAGACAAATATTGCATGTCTTGTTTTCCTCAGGGCAAAGTTCGCTGAAACTGAAAATATAGACTCAACTGGTGATTTAACAACCTCTAATGGTACTAGATCTCCCGCTAAAAAATATATAAGTTATCTAACATGTTCATGTTCTTCACAATTTGCTCCGGGAGAATGATGTGGAAAAATTGAAGTGATGATGAGCCCTTTTAAAGATTTCTCTTCAATCTTGGTTAAGATTTGTTAAACAAATGTAGTTATTTGTAAATTTAGACAAAATAGATTTCTTTAAGGTCAATCCCCTAAAAGTAGCAATTAAATTTTTAATTGATGGCACCGTAATAATCAAATATTTTCTTAACAAGGCAATCAAATTTGACACTATTTAAATATACAATAGCTCTACTATATAATTATTGAACACTGATTGTTCTAAAAAGTTAAAGTGTTACAAATATTTTAGCGATATTTTACAATTAAAAATAGTATTTATTACTACTAATTATCCAGTTATCTTAATTATTACCTTCTTATAAGACTTCTTTATATGGAGACATCATATTGACATCATACGAACAACTTGGTAGATTAATTGAATTTTATTACCACTAACATCTTCATAAGTAGGTTTTGACTTTCTGTAAACAAACAATATATAAACAGACATGTAGTAGATAGATAATTTTATATGTACCTGATAAAAACAATGTTGGATATGCATTTACCCTAATACTTGTTCGTGAAGGAAGGGTAATTCTAAATTCTTCACTAAAATGTCCGTGACAGACACGATGACGTTGATATATTTGCATTGTGGTTTATCCAGGTAACTTACTACTATTTACTTGATCAACCCATTTTTGGAAAAGAGCTAGATCATTCTTTGGGAAACGATATCTAATTTCGGTAGTAGATTTTCACCCAGGTACACTACATCTTTTACTACAAGGATGCATTGTCATCAATTTTTATATTATTACCCCATAATAATTAATGTAAAACAGAAAATATACACAACGTAAAGCGAAGATTTCTTGACCTAAACAAAAACCAAAACATTCAAACAACAAACTTAAAAATGGACACCAATAGAAAATGCTGACTTCACACAATTTGATCGACCAATAACGTTCCATGTGAGTGGCGGCTCCAGGAATTTAAACTAGCCAATCACAATTTGCGATCGCAGCGCTACCGTTGATTGAACTAAACAAATCATTTCCCCTAGGGTCGCCTATACCGTGAAATTTCTATTTTTTCTATGATAGTTTCTTAGAGTCTCTCGAAGAGTATCTTGCTACGTAGTTAGATAGATGATTGTTATTGTAATAACCGTTGTAACACCTTGTATATTATCAAGATAGTGACCATTATAATGTTTGTTGAATATTTGTATTTTATTTGTATGTACCAAGAAATAAAAGTATTTCTTATAAAACATATAAACACATACTTTCACTAAAATCACTATAAAATTTAATATTATAGTCAATATGGAGTGATATGGATTTTGACACGTATCGTTTAAAATTTAATACTATCAATATCAATGTTTAGTGTGCTAGAAATAATATATGTTTGAAAATAATGGTATTGTCTAAATGTTGGATCAGATATGTTATCGAATTTTATTTTATATAACCATTTTATAATGTCCACCTAACACAAACATTAATAACAACATTATTAATTGCTAACTCTCCTAGGCGGAGGTTGCTAAATCTCTTGGTCATGCATTTAGATCGACATTTAGCTTGCAAGAAGCAGATACTTGATAAACAGAAATAACTTGAACTTAACTAAACCCCATGTATTCTCTTGTCGGACAGAAATTCAAACTATTTTTAGATAATAAGATATTGTTGTACAAATCTATACTTACGGCGTTAGTCCTTAGAAATCTAACTCTGGGTTTTTGTAACAAATCAACTCATCATCAAATCAATGCCATTCAACTATTTTAAAACAAAATCTTGCATTTTATAGTCCATGCTCAGTATGAAGTTTTCAATGAAGTGATACAATTTGATGTGTCTCTAGAATCCAAATTGAGTGTAATTCGGTGTGCTGGTCTTAACTAATTCGGAAGAGTAACATATACCCCAGTGTACTTGAGAGTCAGCTAAGTGTGAATGATGGTAGCAAAGTACGTTAACTTAAACAGATTTGAAAAATATATTAAGATTTACTAGTGATCGTCATATGATCGAAATTCGACCACATTGTATTAAATTAATCATGTTTCTTTTATAATAGAGTAAAAGGACTAATTTAAAAATTATATGTTACTAAAACTTGTTTTCGCAGTATTTTCAATATAAAATTAAAAATGCATTTGATATATAACATTAATTAAAATAATAAATGTCTGTATATTAAAACATATTAAAATATATATAAACTATCTCAAGAACTAACACTCACTAACATCTTTTAAATTACCTTGAATTACCTCTATTTTCTATTAACTTTCAATAATCAACAAAGTATTAATAAGAGTAAATTACTACATTATAACAAATTAGTATAAGTAAGATTATTTTCAGAACTGTAACAACTTCAGAGCATCAAGTATAAGTATATATGATCTTTCTTCATTTTTATGTTATAAACATAAGTATGGAATAATAAATAAGGTAATGCATGTTTCTATATTAAAACAGAGAATATATGAATAGAACTATTTTGAAATTGATATATGACTTTAACATATATATTGAAACAATGACAAACTTTAGTTTCTTTATTTTCTCATCTTTAGTTTGTTTTCTATGGTTTTCATTTTAACTCACCAACAAATGAGGAATTAAAATTCTTGAATCTATTTTATAACAAGTAATATTTTATTAATTTTAACTCTTGATGCACAAATTAATGTTTTTATAGCCTTCAATATTCGGTTAGTGTGTTGTTATCAAATGCATATACTAATGAAAACTGAAATTAATCAGAAGTGAATGCCATTAATATTTACTGAAAAATCTTAACAATTTTTAGAATTACCTTTAGTAAAATGATATACTACGTCTCCAGAACCATATTAATTACAGTTCTTGAGCAAAAACATGTTTTATTTTTTTTATTTTTCTTTACCAGACATCAAATTAAATCAAAAGCTGATTTCGAAAATCTAAATATCTTACAAGCAAAGAAAGCAAACGATTCTTATTATTCTCTTATTATTTTGTTAATATATGTTAGGATTATATTTTCGCGTACGTCGGGTTTTTCTTTCACAGCTATATACACCTTCCGTAAAAGCGCACACATTAATTTCTTTTCTCGGCAATTAATATAAAAAATAACTTTTCATACTATTCTTAATCGTTTTTTATCCAAATTTTCTATAACTCTTTAGTAATTCCAACAATACGGAAATAACATAAAATCTTAAATATCACCGCTTATACTTAAAATACTACGAGCCAAACTCTTAGCGCGCACAGCTACCCTCTAGGTTTGTTTAACATATATATTTTGTTTCGCCGATCTGACGGCTATTCCTGTTTGCTTGATTTTGGCGTTTTTCATTTCATTGAAATATATTTATGTAGCTCATATTAAATAAACGTTTTAGGCCTAAAGTGTCTTTCTTGATAGAAGCTTTAAGCGTGCAATATTCACGCTTCCAGGTGCCCCCGTTTTCTTCAAAAAGGGAGGCAAAATTTTCGCTAAGCCGATTAATAAGATATTTTACGCAGAGATCTTAAATCTGAATATGATCTTACTGAAATGATTGTCTAGAGGTCATGTACCTAATAATTTTTATTTTATAAGAAATACTTATTGACCAGGGCAGATAGTTGAATTACTGGGAATAATAAAAATGTCGTTAGATAAAATTTATAATTAAATATTAAAGTTTAAAGTAGTTTATTTCTTCAGCTGGTTTTTAAGAGCATCAGAAATCCATGTTACTATTTTTATTTAGGTGTAATGATTTATTAATATTCAACACTTTTTTATTTAAAATTCTTCTACGTGACTATCATTCCATTCTTGAACTAACTCCTGCTAAAAACAAATAAATCCGTTAGTTCTTTTGTCCTGACTTTCTCGCATTTAAATCAGCAGCCTCATAAATATGTTCGAATTGTCGCAGAAATTGCGCTCTGAAATTATATATAAGAAAACATTCTAAAAAAATGTAAGAATTCTGGTAAACATAAAAGTGATTATAATAACATATTATATTAAGGTAAAGACAAAACATGTACGGAAAGGTCGCCGGTTGTCATTTATTAAAAATGAATTAACTTTAAAGATTTTATAACTTTTTAGATGCTTACATGTATTCTGATATCTTTTTTCATCTTAAAAGGCATTTGTTGAGAAAACATATATAAATAAAAATATTTTCCATCATTTTCCCAAACTTCTTCCACCTTTATGGCAACATGGCGATGCCGTGTCGAAGGAATCTCACTCAAGCTCACGGCCAATCATCGATCCATTTGTGCATTTCTTCAGCATTTTGAAACCATATTCTAAGTTATGCTGCATCAATCTGATACACACACGTCACAATACTCCACAGAATACTTTTCTTTATTGCGCAGCAAGCAATTAAACCACGATGTTGAAACGGTTAGAACTGCCAGTTTAACTCCTTTTGTTTATTTGGTTCATCAGTTGCTAATCTATCTAATAGTTCTTTGAAAGAGTTGGCATTTCGTCCTGTAAGTTTTGCAACTGATTGCTTGCGTAATGTTTTGGTCCTCTAGGCATTGCCATTGATATTTAAATCGTTGGACGAAAACCGACAATTTGGATATGATGGAATGGTATAAATAAAAGTTTCTAAAAGTGTTTTATGGGTGCGGGCAACAGATTTCTTCGAAGAAAATAAACGAAGTGGAAAAAATGTAAAATACTAAATAATACTAAATGGTGTTAGGTTAATGAATAAGTTAGGATATCGGTTGCTCATCAAAATATATGCAAGGAGCAAATATTTTGTGTAACCTCAAAGTTTCATTGTGAAAAATTTAAAACATTTATTAGAGCTTATTTAGCATTTTTGGTTATTTTTATTTATCCTGAAATTATTTGTAATGTTTGAAAATAGTAATGGACAATTTTGCTAGCGTGTACAACACACTTTCCTCACATACATTTTCGCCAATATTTATCATTTTGTAAAATCACTTAGTAGTTTATGTATCAAAGTCCTTTTGGTTAGCCAGGACGATCTTTGTTAACTCTTTCTTTGGTCTTTTAGATATTTTGGCCAAACCCTGAATGTCTTCTTCCGGAGCCTGAATCTCGAAAATTTTAAAAGGATGGAAAATGCTTGAAGAACAAGATATAGAAGTATAGCCTGTTTCCGCAGATTAATATAAATGTAATAAGTCATTCTAGATCGGATATACAAAGCAAAGTCAAACAAAATTACGAGTAATACAAAGTGTATTAACTGAGTTAAAGACTCAAGTAAATAACATATAATCTTATATAATCTCTATAAGAGGGAGACTTAAACTTCTTGATCTTAAATAAATATACTACCTTCAATTGAGAAATTAAACAGATAATGTTATTTTGACTACTACCAACTGATCACTTTGAAGTCGGTGCCGAGCCCAAACATTAGAAAAATAATAAAATTTTGTGACATATACAAAAAACTAAATTACCAACAAAACAAATCAAAATAAATTAGTATAACTGTTTGGGTTCGGCACTGACTTCAAAGTATTCAGTTGGTAGTACTTAAAATAATATTGTAAATAGATAAATAGGTTTAGGTAGGTATTAAGCCAAATCTTGTGTATATATAGTAGAATACAGAAATACATGTAGTAGATAGGTTAAATAAGATTTTTGTTTATTTTTAATTGTTTATTACAACAATTATTACATTATATATTACATATACATATTTTATTTTATTGTTTTATACATATTTTAAAGTCTCCTTTTACCAACTATAGGTTTATCTGGACTGGACCTACAGTTTAACGTGGGCTTCGAACCACGGTCTTCGGTATTAAGCCTACCGACTGGCGAGTGACCAATTAGAAATCATTCCAGAGGACACCCGGTCTTACCAGCCTGCTTACTAGTGTAACTGGGATCATTTTCTTTGTCGGATTTTACACTTTTACCTAGAACAATCACAAACATAAATTTACGACCATGCCCTAGCAGGATTCGAACCCGCGACTATCGCAACAGTAGGATGGACCGTCCTGTCGCGTATACGACTGCCCCACCAATCCGGATTTTTTTAAATGTTTATATTTGTATTAAAAATCTAAGCTTGATTATTTTTTAATTTTTAGTGAGTTGCTCATTTTTTTTTGAAGGTTTAATTTTTTTATTAAAAATAATTTTATTACTGAAAGATGTGATGAGTGAAATGTTTAAACTAGCGTTTTCTTTATATTAGAATAAGATTGAATTGATAGTAATGCTTGGGATTTAAGTCAAATTAACCTTACTAAAACTATCAGAGAATTTATCAGACCTTAATTTCTACTGCTATATTTTTTGTTAAATACACTGTATTACACAAGATCAAATAATTTGGTGCTTTTGAGGGTGTGCTCCGCTCATGTTTTTTTATATTTCTTTTAATTTGTATAAGTATCCATTCCTATAGTACCTAAGCGTAACTAAGATACCTAATAGTTATTTATAGCAGTGAAATAGGTATTTAAGAATTTAGTTTATTTGGCGGTTTTTCTAGTTTTGAGAGCATAGTAATTTCAGTCATCATTTAAACATCAGGGAAATTTTGTTTGTTTTAGAAACTGCATTAATCAGTTTGGTAAGTTTTATGAAAACAGTTTTGCTTGGTAAATTCTGAAGCATTGTCTTGTTATTAAATTCTTATTGTCTTTTTATTCAAATTCACAATCGTTTAGATGAAAGACTTCGTCTAAATGGTGAGCCAATGCTTCAGCTTGTTGCTAATTGTTGGGCACCCATTTTCCACCTAGGTCTCGCATAGGTCTATTAGATTAGTCTATTTCACGTACACGTCACACATGCCGTCACTTTTTGAGGTGCTCTATTTTGTTGCCATTTTTTCATAGTTTTCGATACCATCATCTCAATTTATTTGGGACAATTAATTTCTCTTTTCTGTTTTTTTGCTTCTAAATTTAATTGTTCGGTAGTTTTAAGGAAAGAAATTAATGATTAATTGATTTTTTGTAAAAAATATTAAAAAAGCAGTGTTCAAATTAATTACAAATTTGTTTATTTTTTGAACTCACTGTCTGTATGAAAACGTTATAATTATTTTAATACCGATATATATATATATATATATATATATATATATATATATATATATATATATATATATATATATATATATATATATGTATATATATTTGTTAGACAGAAGTCATTCGCGACATACACATTTACTATCGTCGTTAAGGCTGCCATTACCATAACTTTTTAGATAATTTTATATTTGTTTGGTAATTTCAATAGTTAAAACGTTTTTAGTACAGGATCGTTTAGCTCGACGTTATTATTTAATAACTTATAACATATATAATAAACGGGGTTATGAGTACATGGGGAACTTTGCCTGGAGAACGTTCCCAATGGAATTGTAGAAGCCCTATATTAAGACAACCGTTAAAGAAAGAGGCGTTAGCTCGAGATCAAGCCTATTTCCCCCCAACATTTAGCTTAATTACGAGCTTTTAGTGCTCATTATAATGTTAAATTAAAAGATAGGTAGACCGTTGAAAATTAAATATTTTTTGAAGAAATGCTAATAAAGGCATCTGTAATAATGCTATGACTATGGTCAGAAACATTCTAGCAAGGACATGATCGGTTTACAAGGGTTCAATCGTCAGTTAATATGTAAGTGTATTTAATTATGTGGGGAGATGGACAAAATAATATGCGACATAACACAATATTTATTTATTAATATTATGCTGAGCCACCATTTGCTTTTTAATGAGCTGTATAGCTTCGAGGAATAGATTCGTAGAGTGTCTATATAGTTTCCAACGGAATATTGTCCCAGTTTTGTACCGAGACATCTGCCAACTGCTTCACTGATGTTGAAGATGGAAATGTACTCCTCGCTCACTGCTATAAAACTCCCCATAATGTGAAAATGTTTGATGATACTCTGATGCTCCTCAGACCAAGACCTTTTTGGTTGTGTATATGGTCACATTATCATCTTGCAATATGGCAATGTTTGACACAATTATGCACAGCTGAATACCACGATATTACCGCTCAAGTCATAATGGTACCCCCATGCTTGACTGTAGGAAGCAGGCTGTCCGGATCGTAGGTTTCCTTTGGAGTTCTCCATATATAAATCGGACCTATTGTAGGAAACAATGTAAACGATGATTCATCGGACTATACCGCATTTTTCCACGCATCAAGAGTCCATATTGTATAATATTTGCATCACTTTTGCATCTTGGCGTTTTCTTACATTTTGGGGGAAATATGGATATTTGTCATTTCAAAACTTTTCAAACGTTTGAAAGACGACATATATGTGCTGTTTCATTATATAATGAATACGTTAAATGGAATTTTCTACAGTTAAAATGATTTATACGCGTTGTTATTATAAGATATTATAATATTTATGGTAACTTGCGCAATAATACTATAAACCTCAATTTGGCAGATGTAACTTAACCAACATTATCGCTAGAGTCAATTAAAAATCGATTTTTTTCTATAGCAAAACAATATAACAATTAAGTTTAATTATGATTGTGATATATATTAATTACTTTGGGTAGTTCAAAAGAATACAGTTTTCTAAATAAATTTATATGTGTTCTGTTATGAAGCCGAGACCGCATTAAGTACTCAATAAGTTTGCGGAACACCATCTATTCGTCAACAGCCGAATTAAAAATTCAATGCCATTTTAATATATCATCTTTCAAAAGAACACTATTTTTTATTTATTACATTCTTACTAGGCGTTGCTGACTAACCTAGAATTTGTCTATACATTAACACATTAACTTAAATCTAGGTATATATTTAACACGATTTATCGGCTCTATCGTAGTTTCTCGTGTAATAATGTTTATGTATTACACTACTGTTTGTCTAATAAATGCTCCTTACTACACTACTCAAGCTCAAACGATTTGATTCTTTTTAGTCTGTGTCCTGTTTTGATGTTGTTCAAGACTTGTATTACTTCGAGATTGTCATGAGAGTTGAGTCTCTCTTCATGTGTCCTTGCAATTATTCTGCTTTCTTGAGTGGCGGTCGTTATCTGAGGGTATAAGTATCAAGTCCTGTAGTATCTCTAGGATAATACTTCTCTAATAGACTTTGTTCTGTAAAACTTGTATTGTATTTATATCACTTTTCGCGGAACATCCCTATAATTGAATTCGATATGTTCTTATAGGTTTCAACGCTTGATTGTATAACAGCAATTTATTATGTAAAGATATTTATAATTTTCTTCGAATTTACCAATACAATTATCTTAGCTAATTAACCTATATCTTAGCTCCAGTTCTTTCCATTTCTTTTTACATATTCCTTCCAACAAATATTTTTTTCAAGATTCATTCCGAGAGACTTCGCATTGTTGCTGTATGGAGTGATAATGGAAAGAGTATTATTTATTATTATTAGTGTCATCTGCAAACATGGCCATCGTGATATTTTCAATTTGTTATATATCACACTTGTAGAGTAGGTAAATAATTGGCCCCAATACACTTTCTTGTGGTACACTTGGTTAAGCTTCTTTTATTATAGAGTAGGCTTCCTACTGATTTATTGAAGGTGTAGCACATCTAAGTTTATAGCCGATCATAGCTTTCCATCTTCATAGGCTTTTTCAATTACATCTGTTATTCTATGAACCTGGTCAATTGTTGAAAGTATATTAGTACATTCAAACTGATATGTTGGTATTAGGTGTTTTCTCTCTGTAATCGCTTTTATTCTCTGTAATCGATTTTTCAAATACTGTAGATGTTACTGGCAGAAGTGAGATAGGTATATTGGCTATTATTTAGTTTTTAAATCATAACCTGGTGATTTTTTGGATTGATATCAACTCTGATCTTTCACATTCCCTGTCCTATAAATTATACTCAATATCAGTTTCGTCTGGTTTGAATTTTCTTTCTAGATGGTATTCTTATTTTTGTTACTTGCTGCGTGTCCAAATTTCTTATTGGTCTCTTATAAGTAGAATGTATAGGCATGTTCGATTTAGGTAGTTGGCGGCTTTGCAAAGCGAATAAACTATTTCCTTGTTCTGTTAGATTTGTCAGATAGCTATGTATGTTCATTTATGTAACATTTTAGTTCCATCTCTTAATGAATTCTTTGTTTACAAGGCATTTAAAGTGATCGAAAAAACTGAACATCATGCCATCCTTAATTGGCTTATAAACAAGGGTTATGAAAATGTATACCCAAAATGGAAAATGTGTCAAGTGAATCAACCATATTTAAAAACAAGTAACATCCACAAATTGGATTATTGTTTGAAAAAGTTTGTGGAAATTGAGGTATATTATAGAGAAAATACATTTTTGAGCTAACCATCAATTTTGTTATTTTTCTTTTTGCAAACATATTGTACATTCTAGTACAGCCAATGTAAATAATATTTTTGTTACATTGCAATTTTAGCTTTGTTTACGAAAAATTATTACTGTTGTTTCGGGAAAACCAGAGACATTCTGTACTGGAAATAGTGATTATATTAGATAATTTGATAAATGTAATAACAAACCATAACTCCAAAATAATGTGGTATAATTGAAACAAAACAAGTCGTCAACCATATCAAAAACGGTTAAAAACTGTTACTGTATAGATGATATGTAACAAAAAATCCCCATGTAAAAGATAAAACATTTCCTGCAGTTATCCGAAAATATTTTAAATCTATTTATATATTTGCAGTTTATCGTTGTTTTTTTCTATCCAGAAACGAAGTGAGTCAAGGGTTTGGACTGAGTGTTTTTAATTAATATTAAAATTAAAATTAATATATATATATATATATATATATATATATATATATATATATATATATAATATATATATATATATATATATATAATATATATATATATATATATATATATATATATATATATATATATATATATATATATATATGTCTATTTTGTGTCTAACAGGTCAATTGAAAAGTTCCCGGCCTATCATAGTAAATACATTTTTGTGGCAAAATTAGTACACTGATTATAGCGACCCTCCAACTTTTCGATACCATTTTTGTAGATGATTTGTTTTTTGTTTGTGACCTTTGCTTCAAAATAAGCCTCCGTTACGGCGATCACCTCTTCATTCGACGAAAATTTCTAGTGAGCATTCTTTTGAGATCTGAGAACAGGAAATAGTCGCTGGGGGCCAGATCTGGAGAATACGGTGAATGAGGAAGCAATTCGACGACCAATTCATGGATTTTTGCCATCGTTTTCACTAATTTGTGACACGGTGTATTGTTTTGGTGAAGCAACACTTTCATTTTCTTAAAATGCGACCGTTTTTCGGCGATTTCGTCGGTCCAACAAACGGTCTTGCCCTTCAAACGGTCCAATAACGCAATGTAATAGTCACTGTTGATGGTCGTTCCTTTTTCAAGGTAGTCATTGAAAATTATTCCATTCGCATCCCAAAATATAGACACCATAACCTTGCCAGCCGACTGTTGTGCTTTCCCACGATTTGGACCGGGTTCATCGTGTGCAGTCCACTCGGATGACTGTCGATTGGACTTCGGATTGAAATGATGCAGCCATGTTTTATCCATTGTCACATATCGATGCAAAAACTTGGGCTTATTACGCTTGATCATATTCAAACAGTACTCTGAATCATCAACTCGTCGTTGTTTTCGGTCAAAATGCGGCACTCACTTTACACAAAGCTTTCTCATGCCCAACTATTCGTGAATGATTTCATGTACAAGTTCAGTTAATATCTTTAGAGGGTCTGCTATTCGTTAAATTTCAATTTACGGTCATTCAAAATCATTTTGTGGATTTTCTCATGTTTTCGTCGGTAACAATCTCTTTTGGGCGTCCACTGCGTTTACCGTCTTCGGTGCTAATTTCATCACGTCTAAACTTAGCATACCAATCCTTGATGGTTGATTTTCCTGGGGCAGTGTCCGGAAACTCGGCATTAAGCCAAATTTTTACTTCAAATAAACTTTTTCCCTTCAAAAGGCAATATTTTATCAACACGCGAAATTACTTTTTATCCATTTTTTCACAATAACAAAAGTTGCTTCACTCAAAATGCTATATATAATTCACAAACTAATTATCCGACAGCTGTCAAATTTATACACGTATCTTTTGAGGGTTAGGGCTAACTAAAAAACATATGGATTTAGTTTTAGTAGCGTCATCTATGTGTGAGGCAGGTGTGAGGTCATGTGTTTTGACCCAGTCTGTTTAAAAGCGAAAGTAAGCGAAAGCGAATATTAAATGCGAGTTTTTAATATGTTTAATTCTAGAAAGTCTCTGGATCAAATGGAAAATGTTACTATAAAATATGTTTGGGAATGTTTCGTATTTCAAATGGATCTACCCCAATCAAAAATAGCTGGGAAAAATCTGCAAAATATAATAGAAAATGGCATAATGACAAAACGTCATTTTCTAATTGAATAAATTAAGTAGCATTTGAAATATGACTGTAATCATTATGTTTTTCAAATCTAAAGAAAACGTAAATAAGTTACTTCCTACTGGTCTATAAGATCAGCAGCTGTAATCTCCAAAGTTTTTGAGAAACTGAAAAATATAACAGTATTATTCAAATAACCAATTTTGGTTTCACACATTTCATAAACACGAAACCACAAAACAGATACGTAGTATGTTAACCAAATAAATAAACACAGTGATACAAACACATGTGTACTGCTGATTTCCCTACCATAAAAATCATTACTGTGGCAACATTCGCAGACGAGTCGGTAGTCTTGGCATCTCACAAAATTGCAATTATATCATCAAAAAATCTCTGAACACGCCTTAATAAAATCCAACTGTGTGTGTAATTTGGTGAATTGAAGCAAATGGAACAAAGTCTACCTATGTAACATATTTGTTATGTAGAACAATATGCCCTCTATTTAAAATTAAGAGTTGGCAACTCCGTCAGACGGAGGATTAAATTAACTTAAAACTAAATTATTAACTTAAACGTTAAATAACTTAGAATGAATCTATACCAATATATCAGGCCTTTAAATTAATTTTAATGGATTTGCACAGATTAAATAGTATTGGGTACATTTGTGACATGCTGAAGCCTCACTGACAGTCTTCACTTTTCAGTATATCATTTCGTCGAAATGTTAAGAAATTCATTTTTCAGTGCATTGAATATGTCTGAATTTGAGTAAATCGCATTTGTGGGAAGTTTTACGTTTTGACTTCCATTTGAAGGAGTGTAAAGCTTATGGCATCAATGCTCCATCGATTTCAACATGTGAATACTGATTTCAACGTTTTAAAAGTGATGATTTTGATACCAAAGACAAACAGTGTTACCCTACCCGCCGTATACTCTAGGCCTTGCTACTTCTGCTTGCTATTTGTTCTAACATATAAGTCGTGATCTGTCTGAGCAGTTATTCACTTCTTATAAAGACACCAAAAAATGGGTTGATTAGTGGATAGCCTCAAAAGAAACATCTTTATTTCTAGGTGGAATCTGGAAATTTCCTAAAAGATGGGATAAAGTATCGACGGACAAGACTCTACGTAAAATACATTGTACGGATTGTACATAATAAAACTTAAAATTAAAAAAACCTTAGAAACTAATTTATAGACCATATGTAAAATAATTATCATAACAAATTCTTATTGTCCACTGGGGTAATAAAATAAGTGCAACAATCAAAAACTATAATGATGCATAAGAGAATTATTATAATAATTATTTTAAATAAGTGGTGGTTAGTATTGCAGCCAGTTTAGTTCTAATTATATAAATAATAAATCGATAGTTGTTGGCTGAGCTATTAAAATAATTTTGCTAAAAATACATTTTTTCCTCGTTAGGAGACTTGAATATTATGGATCGTTAACAAGTGGCATTTCGACATTAAAATGTTAATCTTATGCATACATTTTATTTTTATAATTCAGTACATTACGTATGGGAAGAATAACAACTTTTTCATGTTTATAACAAAACGTTATATATTTTTAAAAATATTTATTATTTATAATAACTTATTGTTAGTATAAAAGTTGAGTCTTAAAGACATAAAAGATCAGTTTCCTTTTATATTGTGGTTTAAAACTTTTTTAACAGATTTTAAAGATATTTTAAAACGCCTAAAAATTTATATGACGGATGTGCTATTTATTTATTCGACATTTTAATTTCTCTTTTTTCTTTTCAATTCAATTTTTTTTTCAAAGAGACATGTGTTCGTATGCTATCATAGATAATATTCACCAAGGGTATTTTAAGATGTGGTAAACCCAGTGTACTCTAAATAATTGATCATATTGAGTATAAATGGTTGCATAATAATGCCACTTCATAATAAATATATTAGATATAGATTTATAAAATAGTACGAGTGATGATTTTTTTATTTAATTCTATATTATTTTATATATTAAAAGTGGCGTCTTAAAGCAATTCATCCCCAATATTTATAGGATATTAATATCTTCTTCATGCGAAACTTTGTGGAAGACTTATATAATCTATTTTTATCTAGATCCAATTCGATTGTCTAGGATGCAATTGTCCTGTTTTCTGATCGCCCCCATTCTCTTGAGTAATAACATATAAGCACATTGCTCACCACCGATCAAGTTACCAGACACCAGACCGATTTCCTAGGATATACAGTGCCATATTAATCGCGCAATATAGTACCTCTGTATAAAATTACCAGAGGTATGTAGATGGTCGTTGTTCCTGGCTAGCTTACTGTTGTAGTTAAATTAGTTGCGAGAATCGCTTGTAGAAGTGTTTTTCAAAGCATGTATATTTTCTAATTCATATAGTTTATAGCTAGGGATTTTTAAGCACTTTCAACTACACCTTAGTTGACTTCATGGCTTGAGCTACAATAATTGTGCCTGAACTCCATTTAACTAATTCACTATTTCTAGTAAGTGCGAAACGATTGTCAATTCAACGTCACTCTCTCTTTTGTTAACAAGTAAGTTGATTCGGGTTGTTTGAAGTTTATTTAGGCAAAGATCTTTAGTTAAAAATATTAAAATTATCCTCTTAAAAAAGTTTTTTCTTAAGAATTGAGATAATAATATTGGAA
This sequence comes from Rhynchophorus ferrugineus, assembly GCF_030347505.1. NCBI lineage: Eukaryota > Metazoa > Arthropoda > Insecta > Coleoptera > Curculionidae > Rhynchophorus > Rhynchophorus ferrugineus. The sequence goes on along the minus strand of NW_027472581.1, from coordinate 50,128,571 downwards.
CGGTTTTTTGTATTTAATAGTGTTAAAAGTTAGTTTTTATTTTTTTATTTATTTTAAGTCGTGCTAAGTAATTCTATTTAAAAAACTATGGTTTATAAATTATAACATGCAGCGATTTAATTTGACAGTCTTATTGAAAACTTCTTAATTCTTCTCTACGTGTGTATGTCACGAAACTCCTAAATTATTGGACTAATTTTGATGAATATCGTATGAAAGATGGAAGTAATTCTTCACAGATTTCTGTGACGGAATTGAACTTTTAGGTGGAACACAGCGAACAGCTCCAAAAAGTTCTGGATCAAGATTAACAAAAGCGATCTGAAAAATACCGACATCCAAGGCCAGAATAACTGCGGCCGATCGCCAACTCGTGGGCGGAATTTAGTTAAGTATGTTCTAAGTCCTGCCACACCAACAACAGCGTATTAGTTTAGAAGTAATGACTCTCTTCGAGCGCTGGCTATGTATTGATGATAATGATTTTGATGACATTTTTGGCGTGCGTTTATATGGATTCAAGAATGGTTTTTTTAAATATATTTTAAAGCCTCCTTTTACCAACCCTGGGTTTATCTGGACTGGACCTACAGTTTAACGTGGGCTCCGAACCACGATCCTCAGCATTAAGCCTACCGACTGGTGATTCGAACCTGCGGCTATCGCCACAGTAGGAGGATCATCTCATCGCCTTTACCACTACGCCACCAAACCAGCGAGAATGGCTTAAATTTACAAAGGGGTTTCAGTGTTTTTTAATTTTTTTATGCATTTTCAATTATAAGAGCATATCACAACAAAATCGCTAATTATATGATATTTTGATCATGTTATAGTATTTGTTATATTGACGAAGTAAACTATCCTGTTCAAGCAAGAAGCTAATGCTAGGAAATGGCAACGCCAGTTGGGCCGCTAGTATTAATATAAAGTATATATTAGGTGCTTTAATGTATTCCTACCATTTATACATTTCAGAAAGGCTTTTATTCAAAAAAATTGGTACAATATATATTTACCAAAATATTTTCCATCGTTTTTTACAACTTTTTCCCATTTTGTGGAAAAATGGCGATACCGTATCGTTCGTTCGACGATGTTGATTTCTTCAGCATTCCGATAACGTGTACCATATTGCATGGATCTGAACAAGTGTTGATTAAAAGTATGCTGCTTCGGTGTCTATAGGGAGGTCTCTTCCGAACCATCATAGTTTACGCTCAGAAATATCGTAGTAAATCCACTTTTCATCACTAGTTACAATGTAGATAGTCTTTTTTCCTTTGGACCTTTCCCATCCCAACAAATCTTACAATTCATTTACTTTTGAATTGTCCTCACCATTACTAATTTTAAATCACTGGAAGCAAAACCGACAATTGAACAATGAATAGACAGCTAAATAGACTAAATAACTAAATAATAGTAAATGGAAAAATTGTTATTTTATGTACAGTGTCAATGTATCTAGTGTCAAAACCATCGAATTTAACAATTTGGTTAAGTTTTTTTAACAATCTTAAAGGTTAAATAAACGAAAATATCAATAACATTAACTTTAATATTTAGTAAGTAAGTAAATATTGCCGTTAATTTCTTTAAATATTGAAACACTGCTACTTGTAATTCATGCTAAATAAATTTGTGAATAAACAAAAGCTAATTCTTCGTGTTATTTCACGAAAAGCACGGCATAAATTATTCGCACGTTCTTGAGAGGAAATGAGCCTGGAAACTTCTCAGTGGAAATGCTGCAGGCAAGAGGAAATATTTATGAGCTTGTTGGTTAAAATTGATGAGTTTGGTGCTAAGCGGTAGATTTGCGTATTTACTTTTACGGATTTACATCATAGAATTTTCTTCAGAAAAATAAGAATGATTTAAAAAATTATTAGAATTATTATTGGTCTGTTTTACTGTTTTAATTAAAAATAAGCAAATTATGCTGGGTAGTAAACAATAATTTAGTTTTAATATTTTTTGATGCTATAGGTTAGGTGATTTCATGTATTTAGATTTGATTTGAAAAGCGATATCTATTGGTAAAATATGAAGTGTAATTGTATATTAATTGTTCTCTGTGTCCAAGTGTTAAATTCGATGTTTTTAACGTTTTCTATTGAGTTATTCCATCTTTACAGACAAATGTTCTTTCCGACAGTCAGTACTTCCATTCCGTTAAGTCCATCAAATACTTTTAAGAAACTTATGGTGATAATTGTCCATAATATCTGAACTGTCTATTTTGGTTGTTGAATTAACTGTTTCCAGGCATTTACATGTAATGAAAAACATCAATATGGACAGAAAAATATTAGCACAGGAATTGACTGAAATTGTCTTGTCTAACTGTTCCAACATTACGGATTTATTGCTTGCCTGGCAAAAATGAAAGTTTTCTGTGACGTTTTGCGCCTGCCAATGAAAAGTGGATCTGTTACAAAGATTTCAAGCGCAAAGTAGGTTAGTCCAGGGGCTAGTCACATCAACACTGAAAAGGCATCTTTGTTGCTATAAAGTTTTGTTTTAAATATGGTGGAATCAAAAAGGTTGTGGGCGTGTTAAAGTGTATTGAACAAATTAAACGGCGTATTATTACAAAGGAAAAAAGGAATAATAATAACAGACGCATCATCTTCTTGCAAAACAATGCTCAGTCACACGTTGCTAAAGTTGTGAAGGATACATTGCATTTATATTGCAGTTTGAATAGTAGTTTTGCCGCACCCAGCGTGCTCACCAGACATAGCGACATTTTAGCGAAGGACAGATAGATTTATTAATTGTAAATGATAAAAGCTATATGTGAAGTTTTAGTGACATTTTAGAAGTTCAAATTTATTAAAAAACTGTCGTTTCATCAAAATTTAATATAATTTTATTACTTATATTACTATTTTACATGAAAAGGTATAGATTCTATTGGGTTATAAAAGATATTCAAGATTGCATGTCTCAGATCAAAGGTTTTACTCTATTTGCGGATAACGTTGAATGAATTATAAATTTATAAGGAACACTGAAGCAAGAAGTAAAAGAAATATTTACTCTGTCAAAAGTATCTATTTGATGTTAGCAGAAGGATGCGCTGTGTGATGCTGAACAATATCAAACGACTTATTAAATTAAGTAAGAATTGGCTGAAAACATATCAATTTTCTATTATGACAGTGATTATGCTCATGTTGCGTGCCTAGTCAAATACAATTTGGAAAATAGCGGATGGGATACTCTATCATACACGATGTATAGCCCTGATTTAGCGAACTCTGGCTATCATTTGTTTCTGATGGACAATTATTTTAATAATGTATTTGTTCATATTCTTATGGACTGAATTTAAAAAAACACACTCTTTATATAATTCAATATTTTGGATATCATTATTCTTATTTTATTCTTACAATTATGTATCAAAGTGATTACGATTCTTTAAATATTTTTCCCGCGGTCCATGTTCGACAAAATAAGTCGGCAATGGCACGAATAATATTCTATTAGTAATCGATATGTAAATATGCATATTGCAAGTGCTTTTTGTGAACATTTTACCAATTATGTTTGTGAATTCACAGACTAACAATTATCTGGAATATCTGGTTTTAAAGTTCTCATTTTAAATACGATATGTATCTCAAAATATCCATATCTTTTATCTCAGCCGTCTTGAGGAAAACGAAACCATATAAAAAAACAAAATGTCCTATTGTTGGATATACAAAAATTATAATTGAGACATTGATAAATGAGGTATGTAACTTTTTCTAACTATGAAATTAGATTTTTTTCAACCAATAAGACGATATCAGTTAAGTAATGTTTACGATGGAAAATTATCGTTTGTGTTTCTTACATATGGATTTGCAGCTTCCAAAATTTTAGTTATTAAATTTAACTTCTCTTCAAGTATAAGAAATATATATTTGGACGAGAGACGAATTTTATGGTTTCATATTTAGAAAAATCAGCCATGTAGATAATAAACAATACTGTGGCGAGTGGGGAACGTGGAGTTAATAATATATTGTCTTGTAGTAGTTATTAAACATTATTTCCTCGTATTGTTTTGTGTAGTAAGCAGTGTTTCTTCTAAATATGGATATTAATTTATAACAATTTATCTACATAGAAACCTACAAACTTGTAAAAATATAATAGCAAACAATAAAATATAGCTTCAAGTAGTGAAATTTATTATATGATGATGCAACACATTTTTAGACAGTATTTGCATATCTTTTTTTATTAATATTTACATCTTAATTATAGTACTTCAAATTTTACTACCTATTTTCATGCACAATAAGACATAAGTAAGATTTTACATACAAACGCAGCCTCTTCAATGCAACATTAAATAATGAAATACTTATCGTTATTTTTGGGATACTTAGGTTTCGAAACAATTTATTTCAATATATTTATCTTTTTTTAAAATATTTTTAGTCTCCCTTTTACCAACGAGGGGTTATCTGCACTGGACCTACAGTTTAACGTAGGCTTCGAATCACGGTCCTCGGTATTAAGCCTACCGACTGGTGAGGGGCAAACTTAGAAATCATCCCAGAAGACATCTGTGGTCTTACCCAGCCTGGTTAGTGGCGTCATTGGTATTATTTTCCTTGTCGGATTTTACACTCTTGCCTAAAGACAATCACAAATGTTAAACAATCACAACCATAAATTTACGACCATAACCCAGCAGGATTCGAACCCGCAACTATCGCAATAGTAAGAGGACCGTCCTGTCGCCTTTACCACTGCACCAACGAAGCCGGCATATTTTGATAATTTGTATTTATAGGTAATATTAAAATAAAAAAATATGTTTTGTGTGGAATTTTTAAAAATTTTACCTGAAATATTATAGTTTTTTATTAAAAATAACATATATCTTTATATGAAGAATTGAAAAAAGTAATTGAAAGAATATCTGAATTAGAAAATTATAAATATGTGATTCTTCAATTAAATGGCATTCGTTTTAATTACATTTTCCCCTTATAGCATAAAATCGATCATTAATAATATAGTATCCACAGGTGGCAAGTTTTGTTGGCTATAGTTAGACGGTAGTATTATTTCAAACAGTTAACTGGTCGTTGAAATAGCAGTAGTTCTTTAACGAAGGTATATCCATTACGATATTTCGTGTATAATTTTGCAATTTATTCTGAGACCTCAGCTCAGTTGACTTGCGGATTTTATTAATTTAAGAACTTAACTTGTTCAGGTGAGAATTATAAATTGGTTTAATATTTTTAAAACAATGCATCAAAAATTGCACTAATTTCCTTCGTATAACTTTTCCACCCACCGTATAGTCCAGATCTAATCCTACAGATCCCAGTGACTACTGGTTGCTGCAGTTAGGGAAATAAATCTTTGAGAAGAATAGTTCTGAATATATGGAGGGCACTCTTGAAGGAGAGTATTTTGATGCAACATGTTGAATTTTGTCTAAAAGTTATTTTATTAGACTCGGGATTTATCGAGTGTCGTGTTAGCATTCCAAGTTAAATTAAGTTCGTTGATCCAGTACGTTCAAACACTCCGTCGAAAGTGAAAAATAATGTCCCATTGTTCCCAACATTTTCAATATTTAAACTTAACTCAAAAAAAAAATAACAAATCAATATATAGTTGTAAGGAATACATTGACATTTGCTGAGTAGTTTTTCAGCTATGGGAATCCCAACTCACTTCCAAATTAACACCTTTCTAAAATATAAACAGCAACCCTTATGGTTGATCATGTAGATTTACGAGTTTCAGTTTGACAACAAATAAATTGGTAATTAGTCATATAGTATTTTAACGAGTCATTCTAAGGTTATGAGAATTTTAATGTTATTCAATAAATATATTTTCTTGCGGAAATAATTATTTTGAGGATACAATTTTAAGCATTGTTAAATATTTTTACAATCAACATATGATGTCATCATAATAGACTAACATGAGAATTAATGTATATTAATCGTCCTTTGCTTTGTATTGTCTATATATTCATAAGTCTAGTATATTCGCTCTTGTTGAAGGTTATATTCGTTGCCCAAAAATATATTTTATTATGATATAGTTAGGAGTATTTGTAAAGGAAACTAGGTACTAAAGGGATATTAGAAGGTAACAAATTAGAAAACTTTACTAGTTTAAATTAAATAATTGTCATTAAAAAAAACGTTAAAAACTGGTGCACACCCGGGTTGATAGGAGAGTATGTGAATATTGTATACAGGGGATGTTGTTTCATTTTGTACTTATATAGTGTATAATTTGAAATAAATTCGGGCATGACTATAACTAATTGACCTGTATGCTATGGGATGATCTTCACATAAAGCGTCAATCGATGGTCGAGATTCGAAGTTAACGTTAAGCAATAAAGTCAGTAACACAGTATAAGACAGTCAATTAAAATGATGCTTTATAGTTATAACCATAAATTTTCCTTACAAAGCTTTTCTTTAAATACTAAATCATAGAGTGCCATTGTATACTAAATATCTAGGAATCGCATTACGTTTATCCCAGATTGTTCATCAGTTGTTCATTTGTCAATTTTTGTAATATGACTAACACAATTTAATTAAATTCAAACAATACAAGCATATTAGTAGTGTTTGAAATTCAATATATTTTATTATGAATCACCTGTAACAATATTTATCTTTTTAACACCCAATTACCATCAGGGTCTTGTTGTTATTGTGCTAGATAGTTAATGTTTTATTTTTTATGTTTTTAATTAAATAATGTGTTGTTTCTATTATTTCTAAACATAAATATACAGTAAGTTCGCTTATTGCAGTTTATAATGGGTTCTGTAAAAAGTAATTTTTCATGTCTTCAAAGCGAATTTATTTATATAAATTTCAAAAACTAATCAATAGTATATGTACCGTTTCGATCAATGACTTTTGCAATTTTTTTGGAAAAACTGAACTAAGTGATTTTCACGAGCCTGTTTTGAAGCTCTAAACTATTAAGATAATTTTACAGAGACTGTTTTAATCATAGCAGAACAAAGCTGATAATATACTGAAATATAACGCAGAAGACTTGGTATATAAACTGACCAATACATACATAGCAACAATAATTATTTACTCATATGCAGGGTTGCAACAAAATGTGCAACAAAATGTATAGGATTGCATGGATTCATATTATTTTGTCTATCCCCTATAAATGGCTCAAAACGATTTTATGGTCGACGTTTAGTTCCATAGGCTATGGCATTTATCTTTCATATCGAATTGGATTTTCGGAATGAAAATAATTAAACCATTTCCAACGCTGGGTTAACTGAAGCACTCATATACCATAAATACCACTCAATTTTTAACGAGGTTGTACTACATTATTTTTTTTTGAAAAGTCAAAAGTAAAATATGACGAAAATGACCTTTTAAAGTCTTCATTTTCAGGTGTAATAACTTTTGACTGAGCAAGCGAATAACACCACCTTTATATGCATAATGTTTTATGGGTTGTTACCTTAAAACATGTCTACAGTATGCCTTCACTGAAGATGTGTCATTATGCACACTTAGCAGGGAATACCTAAATCGATAGGTTTTTCTCGGTTGTAAAGGACTTACACCTACTAAAATCCCTTTCAACGGGTCCTACACTTAGTGATGCTGAGATACCTGAATTTAAATAATGACAAAGAAATATCACTGACACGACTATAAAATGGGACTACATACCTATGTTCGTGGACCGTGGAGCAAATTGGTCAGCTTTCGAAATTTATAAATAATTAGGAAATACCTTTCCAGATTATTAGAGCATTGCTCTTCTGGTGGATGTGGGTGTCTATGAAGAATCGAGATGCTTCCAGGATTCATCTGATAAGGTTGTTGTGGAATATTTATATGTTTATATTGTATAAGAAGGTGTAGAGAGCTCTTCTTCAAGAGGCAGAGAGACATTTTTTTCTGAAACTTGAAGCCAAATGTGAGCCAAAGTGTATTATGCATATTCGCTCTTGAGTTGATTGGTTGGATTGGGTTATATAGGACTCGCTCCTACTAAAACGACCTTAAGCGGATATTTGGATTAGTAACAGCCAGACAGGAGCTCCCTATACACCTAGCTGCGATTTCGTAACACCTGAATTTAATAGTGAGCAAGAAATGTCACCCAAACGAGAGAATAGAGAACAAAAATCGAACAGCTCCGAATAAATAAATTTTTCGATTGCCTGGAGATTAATTGTTAGTTCGTCAATAAATGGGAGATAAATGCTCGTGTTATTATAACGTCGGTCTTCTTATGAATTTGAGAGTTCCTGACAGATCATAGAGAGAGAGACGTAATTGCTATGTTTTTTTTACCTTCTAACCGCATTATACCAATCCTCGCGATTTTCCAATCTCTGATTCTTTGCTGTTGAATGCGGGGTAGTCTATCGAGAGTAGTTATCGACACATATATACGAATTTAAAATTATTTATTGTAAAAGATAAAATGATTTTCTTCCCTTATCTTTGTGTATTAAAATATTTTGAACAATGAAATAATTAAAATTAAGTACTAAATAAAATTGATAATTAGTAGCAATTGCCCCACTAACAGTAAAGTATAATATTATATAACTATCAATATGCATTATATACACTTATGTTTACGTATGAATTATAACCCCTTTTTATAATTCTTGATGATATATCATTATTAAGAAAAAACTATAAGCGAATATCCTGTATTGACGATATTTCATCAGTTCTTACAAAATATCTTAAATCATTCAATCAAAATTACTATGCATTACTACTAAAATTTCTTAATCGTATATTTAATTAAATATTATATATTCGGAACTTTTATGTAAAATTATTTTGTCATTTAATATGATCATGTTAACATTTTTTAGATTTTTTAATTTAATAACAGTAATTTACTTATTTAATAATTGATTTTAAATAATTATTATAGATATCATTAATTTCTCGATGGCATGTTAGAAAATTAACTAGTTCGTCTGAGATCTTTCCTCAAAATGAAAACAATTTACGGGATATAAATAAAAATAACCTCCAAATGAGTAATTATATCTAATTCTCACATGGCATAAAGATAGAAGCTAAAGAAAATAATATCGAAAAATTCCCAAAAACCACCAGAAGACGTCCATAAGGCTAGAGCTAAAAGGAATTAGTGTCTACAAGGCTCCCTATGAGCGTGAAAAAGAATACATATTAACGATGTGTGAGATATGGATACACGGTTCAATATTGGCTACTTTCTGTTTTGGCCTGGAATCGGGAATGAGAATCCTGTTATGGATACCTGGTCGGGAAGACCCGTAGGAATAAGCGAGTTGGACAGGTTATGTGGAAACTGCCTCCGGGCTACGCACTAAACCCTACCATATCAGCTGATCCAATGACCCTAACTAATACTTCTTACTGTTAGTAAGGAGGGTGCCCGTAACCGGTAACACCGTTAAGAGGCACAAGGGTAAGGCAAAGACGTGCTGTCGTCATCACACCACGCAGCTTGCGGTACATGAGTTAATCGCTCGCCGGAGAAGGTCGAGACAATTTGGAGTTAGAGCACGACGGGGAGGTGTCGGCTATGATAGAATAAGGCCACGAAGAGCCGAATGAGTTATTGGCCTAAAATATCGGCTAGCTCGGTAACACGTCTATTGTCCGAGAAACGAAGAGTGGATAAATATCTCGAGTAGACTTCGGATATAAAATCGTGAACTTGGGGGGACGTCTGTTTCTCTATGAATTTGGTAGTTCCTGACGAACCAGGAGGCATTGATTATTCTCCTGAGAATTTTGTTTTGAAAGAGTTGAAGACGTTCCATCTGGCTAGGTGAGACGTATTTCAAATAGACACTGGAGCCGTATAAAACGACTGATCGAACCAGCATCTTGTACAGGAGAAATTTTATAGAGAGAGGAAGCCTGCTGGCCCGATTGATAAGCGGGAACAGCAAATTAACAATGCCTTGACCGTTATGGAGGGACCTTTGAATGTGGGAATTCCATCTAAACTTGCGATCGAAGACAATACCGAGATAGGTGGCTTCTTCTGACCATGGGATTTCGGCGTTCTCGATTTTAAGACACGAAATGCTCGGTGCAAAACGCTTTTCTTGTAAGAAGATGGCCTGGGTTTTCTGTGGGTTGACCTGCAACCTCCAGAAATGTAACCACTAGACCGTCCCATCGAGTTGTTTTTGGAGTCTGCTTCGGATGTGCGGTGCTACTCTTGAAGAAGCAAAGTAAGCAGTGTCGTCTGCGGAAAAAGCTACCTCAACTTGTGGTCTCCTAGGGATATCTGTAAGAAAAACATTAAAGAGAGCGGGTGCCAGGGGGGAGCCTTGTGAGACTCCTGCGTCGACGGTTTTCCGGCTAGAGAGAACATCTTTAATCTTCTTGGCGTCAGGTCGATCAATCTTCGGGATTGGACCGGATTCCAAGAGAATTTCCTGATATCTCTTCCAGTCGGTTTTCTTTCTGGCTTTGAAGCGAGGAATTTCGATTGCACAACAATACCCGAGAGTTAATATAATCAGACGATGATCCGAATGTAACTCGTCGGAAACTTGTACATCAGAAGGACGATTGATGATCTGGGGAATGAAAAAATGCAGAATGCGTTGAGTGCCCCGTTGTCCAATAGCGGGGTGATGGGTAGGCTCATCCAGCAGGGTGAGACCAAGCCCTAAGTTTGTGCTCAGTGCTGCGATATCGTTGCCTGCTCGATTTGCGCGCTCGCAATCCCAGATGGGAGGGTGAGCGTTGAAGTCTCCACCGATTATTTTTGAGGTTGGGCCGTCGAAGAGCGTTTTGAAGGCAGACCAGTCATGCGTGGAGCATTTCCTGTACAGGGAAGTGATTACGATTGGACGCTCCTGAGTTTCCACCTGGATAGAAGTGGATTCGATATTTGTTGACGATATAAGAAGGTTGTGTGTTTTATTCCTTTTTTGACTAGGATAGCAGTTCCACCACCGCGAGTTGGGGCATGGTCCTTCCTGTAAACCGTGTAGAGTAGAAGGTAAAAACGATGAGAGGGTTTTACGAGAGTCTCTGGATAAGTGCTATATCGATGCCTGAAGACGAAAGAACGAGTTCCAGCTCTACTTTTTTATCGCGAAAGCTGATGGCGTTCCACGACATGATTTTTAGCACTTTGGAAGCAGCCATTTCGACGAATAAACAACTGCTGAAAGCTAGACGGGAAAGGGGTTGCTTAGGCGGGTACATTGGGAAGGAATTGTTGGGATTGAAAGAACTGTAGGATGCTGAGCATCTGCTGCGGTGTGAAGGTAGTTGGGAGACCCGCTGGCAGTGCAGGAGGTTGTATTGGGACAGGGGCTGGGATATTGGCTGGGATTTAGGTGGCTTTTCGCGTACCTTGCGGCACGAACGGGTTTCATGGTGTCCGGCGTATTTGACACACCGGGGAGGCAACTAGACTACAACGAGAGCTAGAATGGCCAAACAACTATCAGTTGTAGCACTGCACAGGCTGGCCGTTGCCTCGCCGGAGTTTGATTTTCGCGATTGACAGGCCTATTTTGGTGAGATTAATGATGTTCCTTTCTTCGTTAGGAACAACGACCTAAATTATGGGTAGGTCTTCGCCTGATTTAAGGTTCCACCTTTGAAGAGGAATCTCTGGTGGAATGGGTGGAAACCTTGCGAATTAAGGTGTTCTTTGGCTTCGTCAACTGTTACAATCGTTGGGATGTTGCGGATGATGACTCGTATTGCCCTTTCAGAAGGAGTTCTTCAGAAGCTTGCTCAGTTTGCGAAAGTCGTCGGAAGTTGGTACAAATAAGCGAGGTCCATCCTTTCGGCTTAAAGTTGCAGTAATCTCTATGAAATTATCTCTCGCGATTCGAAGTATTTCTGAATATTTCTTCATATTATGAAGAACGATGGGTGGGATTTTTTCCTTTTTAGAAGCGGTGGTTGGATTTGGGTTCGCCGAAAGAGTTGGCATAGGTAGTGGGTTGAATCAATCCAATGGATGGAATGGATCAATATTGGCTACATCATTCAGTCCAATAAAGCCGAGTTTTAGGCTATAATACTAGAAATTATCAAGATGCGTTTAGAGGAGAGATTAGTATCAGATCAGTCCTGTCGGGCGTACTGTGTCTTTGTTTTTTATAATTCAATGGACCATGGAAAAACAAAGTTCTTTAAAAATAATTTCGAATGATAAATATGTGCTTAATATCTATTATTGTATTAATTATAAAAATATTTGAAAAATTAAAATATTTATATTTTCCTTGCAAGTATCTTGTTATGAAATCTGAAATAATATTTAACTTGGATTTCTATCTTCCAAATGGTATTTATCAAAAACGAGTAATAAAAATAAAATAATATCTTAAAAATATGAGTTATGTTTTTTTAAATTTTTCTAACCACCCATTAACCGCGCTACACTCATTAATTAATTTTTTAGCTTCTTTCCAAAAAGACTACCATATTTTCGACCTAAAATATAAAGCAAAACACAATAAATACAGTAATTTTAGGAAAGACTCTCTTACCTATGTTATTCTTCTGGGGCTTTTCCATCCAAATCATATTGTACAGGTCAGCTATTGATATTTTCGTAGTATGCAGCCGTTGTATCTGAAATAGTTTACAGAGTTAACAAATATTTCACCTTCAAAACAGTAATTGAATTTCTAGAATACAGTCATACACCATGCAATAAATACAAATTCGTACCTGTATATATAATTCTTATCTCTATCCTTGACGAATGAACTACATACTCATCATTACAGACGAGAACAAACAGTGCCGATTGGAATACTGTGTCCAAGTTTTGTAGTAAAATCTGTATTTAGTCTGGATTTTCTTTAGAACATTGTGACGAAACTTATTTTAACTATAATATTAATGAAAATGAAAAGAGTCAGTTTTCCTATTTATTTTTATTTGTGTTCTACAAACATGTGTATATTAATTTTCAACATATCCTTGTATTATTGTTTTAATATTAGTAAAACATTTCATGCCTCCTTATTTGATATACTTTATGTAAAATGAGTTTGCATACTAAATAACGTGGAAAATTATATTTACACAGCATTGCCGAAAATATCTTTTTTAAAATTACTTTTCTTGTTTGCAAAAGAAAATTCGCTTAATTTTATCTTTCATGCATACGGAAAAAGAGATGTTACGACATTATTAAATATTATCATGTTTTAAATTTATTTATAAATATAATATACATTTTATTATATTTCTTATACTATTTTTTATATTAATATAAATTCACTAGCAATTTGTTGTTAATCACTACATAAATTAAAGTAAATAGCTGACTTTGTAGCAGCACTGGCCAAAGGGACAGAATGACTTTATAGTGTTGTGATTGGCAAGTTCGAATTCCTCCAGGGCATGGTCGTATATGCTTGTTGATTGTGATTATCAGTAGGCATACAATTCGACAAGTATCACAGTCACGCCAGTAACCAAGTTGGGTAAGAGTATTCTTGGACTGAAATTCATATACATATATACAATCAACCCTAATATTTAGCGACATCCATCTCGATGGTAGATTAAATTGCAAAAAAACATATTCAATCATGCAAAAATGAACAGATCAGACTCAAAATTAAAAAACTTTGCTGTAAAGTTGAAAGATACTCCAACATGACCTAATCAATAAGATCAAATATATTTATTCATCAGTCAATAGTAATGGTAAAGCATAAGTCATCAAACTGACCAATACTCCAACGCTTCCAAACAAATAAAAATTCTTCTATAAATTATACTGTTCACCTTAGCTTAAATTACTCCTTATTATCTAGTTTTATTTTAAGTTATATTTGGGAGATATATACTGATGTATTTATACCCTACTTTTCTGCTTGTGAACTAATCCAATTATAAATGAAAAGTACTTGAAAAATAATAGTAAAAAATAATAATAAATAAAGTAAATAAAAATTGCAGAAAGCGTAAATAATAAATATTGTAACAAAATTGTAATAATATAAAAGCTTTTTTCATTATATTTTTTATCAGGCGAAATATTATTAAGCCAAATTGAATACATACAAACAATTGCTTCAAAACAGACATTCAGTTCTGTAATGGTGACGTTCTGAGATGTATTTTCTACCAACTGTATCAACCTCGCTATAAACGGGCTTCAAACTGCAGTTAATAATTTTACCAATTCGATATAGACATGGACCTATATGTAAAATATCAATATAGAGCAACGTAACTAGTAGTATTGAACTCTACTATTACATCAAAAAAATCCAACATCAAAATCCTTAGATATTGCGAAAGGCAAAAGGCAAGGTACAAACATTTATATAACATTCAAACGATGACAAATTTTAATAGAAATACTTCGACTACTGAAAATATTTTAGATATATTTATTTAAATGTAATGTATTTAAAATGTGTACACACATAGAATCAGAGTAGGAATAAGATGAATATTCCAGAGGGAAAATTTGTTTAATAGAACCTTCCAGGAGGAGTGACTTTATTAGATAAGATATAATCAGAAAATACAGCAATCCACCATGTTAAATTGTACACACCGTGGTTTATCTGGACAGTGTTTAGTAACAGATGCTATAGGGGTAGAGATATATTCTATTGTTACCCTAAAAAATATAGTATACATTTACTACCCCGACTGCCAAAAAGTTGTTTAGTCCGGAAAATATATCGGTTTGTAAATATCGTTTTTCATATTTGCACAAAAAACCTAAGAAGCAAACGTTTGCTTTTTAAGGAACTTTGACAACTTCTGCATTTTTTATCGTCTCACAGCATGTATATACTTTATAATTCATAATTAATACGTAGAATTAATGATTTTGATGAACTTTATTGTCTACTATTTGTATACTGCCGTCATATGGTTCCAGCGAGTGTTTTGCCGCGAGTTAAAACTTAAAATAGGAAGAAGCACATTTTTCGCGCATTGAAACGCGACTAACAGTGAGGACAATAACTTTTTGTTGTTGTTTATTTAGAACATTTGTCAAATCACCTAGGCTGTATGTATTCACAATATTATTTTAACTACTACCAACTGATCGCTTTGCAGTCGGTGCCGAACCCAGAAAATACAAAATTAATAATATAATTTTGTGACATATACAAAAAATTAAAATAACCTCAAAGCAGTTCTAAATTAATATAACTGTTTGGGTTCGGCACCGAATTCAAAGTAGTCAATTGTTTGTATATAGTAGAATATAAAATACGTGTAGTAGATAGGTTAAATAAAGTTTTTGTTTATTTTTTTTTAGTTATAACAACGATTATTATGTACATATTTTATTCTAAAATGTTTGTTTTCGTGTGTTAAAAATCCAAGTATGATTATTTTTTAATTTTTAGTGAGTTTCTTATTTATTTTTTGAAGCCTTAATGAAGTCTTAAATGTACGGTATTCGTGGGTTGCGATTACGCGGATTCAAATAAGTAATTAGCAAAAGTGTTTTGTCACAAACTAGATGTTGATTTTATCACTGCTTAAATATCTGTGTCCGATTAAATTTTAGTGTAACTGAATTAACTTTTTGTTAGAATGATTTTTTTACATTTAATGTAAAGGACACAGATTCGGCTTAAGTATGCCAAGTATCCAATCATTAGTCAGATGGTGTCTGACAATACTGCTAAGATCCGAAGTATAATTAGCAAAGTCTGTAAAATATTCTATAAATTAAGGATATTTTATTCAATTTAATAATAATAATATTTATATAATTTTATGACAACATAGTTGTTTATAAAAATAAAACGGTTAATATAAAGAAAAATAACTTTTTCCCTTATGTTAAGTTGGATATACATTTTTTTATATTTTATACTTTATCTTAAGTCCTCTTTTTACCATCGAGGGTTTATCTGGACTGGACCTACTGTTTACCATAGGCTCCGAACCATGGTCCTCGGCATTAAACATACGGACTGGCGAATGACCAATTTAGAAATCATCCCTGAAGATATCCAGTTTTACCCAACCTGGTTACTGGCGTCACTGGAATCATTTTCTTTGTTGAATTTTACACTCCTAGAAAAATCACAACTATTAATCAGTCAAAAACATAAATTTACGACCATGCCCCAGCAGGATTCGAACCCGTGACTATCGCAACAGTAGGTGGACCGTCCTGCCGCCTTTACCACTTCGCTAACCAAGCCGGCAGAGATACATTAATTAAATATTCATTTATCTAAGCGGAAATCTATATATAAATTAAATAATCTTCATTAGTTAAATATTTTTTTAAATGATAATTAATTTAGTTAAAATTCAAACGGGCAACTTTACAATTCAAATTAAAAACCCCTAGCATTTTCTCACTGCGCTTATTATTTCCTCATCTTTCACGGTGCACTACCAACACCACGACCAACAGCGACGGCCGATAGAACATTCCCTATGAATTATGAATATCACGAAACCGGAACCCTATGGATTTTACGCTTTGTCGGATTCATTTATTACGGGTAAAGCCTGCTAATTACGTTGCCAGTGCGGGACAAATCTTCCACCGAAACAAGTGCAATTCAACTTTTACTTTTTTGTCTTGTTCAATGTCCAGTCGTTGTCGGTACCGCTACTCCGTTGCCGGTTAAAGATATGTCATCGGTGTTGAGAGGTCGGATCTGGAGTCGGATTTTCGTTGCGTCCGTTCTTCGAAACGTTTAGTAATCGGCGATATTACGGCCGAATGTGCATCTTTATATGTGTTCATTAAATGCGTTCGTTGGAATTTTATCAGTCTATGCAACAGGTAAAACAGCAAATTGTTTTACTTATTTATAAACTTACTGGTTACGTTGTTATGATATTGTTAATTACTTTGTGTGTTTGTAAAATAATTTTGTGTTAAAGTTACTATTTATTTTTTCAATACAAATGTTAATAAATAAAACAATTATTTTATTGAAATTTATTACAATATTAAAATATAACAGTTCTAAATTTATAAATATAGAAAATTTCAATGAAGTTAAAAAATTATATTCATTTTGATTAAATAATTAATTGATTAGATAAGAAAAATCAATTATATTTATAATTTTTTTAGAAATGTGTTATTTTTTTTACTGTAAATTTATTATTTATTATTATTTTCTTTTTGTGGTATATAATTCAAAATTTGTTTCGTTAAATATTTTTTACATATATCATATCTATATTATATTAATTATTTTATTTTATTAACTTACGTACTTCATAATGCCTAATAGAATCATTTGATAGTGTAGAGTGCTGTATTCTAAATTTTAAATTGTATTTTAAAGGTGCATTTATTAGAAAAAATTGATACAATTTCAATATATATTAATCAAAATATTTTCCATGACTTTAACAAATTTTTCCCTATTTCGATGAAGTACGATGAAAACAACGTTGGTTTCTTGATCGAACATCTTTCAATATTTTGAAACCCTAAGCCAACCAAGCCATGTTACATCTATCTGAGTAAGCTGTAATAAAGTTGATGGTATGTCTGTACGACTGTATGTCAACCCTTGTAACGTCTGGCGAAGCGTTGTCATGAAAAGGATGCAACATTCCGTCATTACATTTGTTCAATTAATGTTAGTTCGTTCGGTTTTAGCAGCTCCTAATCACCATATACATAGCAAGACTCTATGACCATGTATATTCCGCTTCCGTTTTGACGTGCGGACTTGGCGGTCTTCTAAGCTAACTAATTACTTTTTTCGCTTGGGATTACCACAGTATACCCATTTTCTGTCGTCAGTGCAGAGTCGTGAGTGCAGACCAATGAAATTGCGATATTGAAATGCTTCGAAATGGCATTTTCAGACAATTTGTGCGGTTACCATTTTCACTGGCTTTGGATTCTTACCTTCGCATGTAATCCTAAATAGTTTATTCTTCAACTGCCAAAGCATTTGAAAGTTTTTAAGAGTTTAAGCTGGGTTTTCATCCAATAAGCAATTAATTTTCTTGGGCCTCCTGACCGTTCTTTGCCATTGACTTCAAAATCGCCGCTTTTAAATTCTTGAAACCGAATCAAACAATTGGGATATAATGGGGCAGTATCATCATAAGCTTCTAAAAATGTTTAATGAACGGCATCAGAAGAATTTTTCAAATCATACAACAAAAGTAATGAGTGTCAAAAATTCAATTTTCAGCGTTCCATGATTAGCGCTTGTATATACTGAATAACTCAATAATACTAAATGAAAAACTGTTTTATCTAGAGAAATGTCAAAACCATGCGATGAACAGTTCTGTTCATGTAGGTTAAGTTGTTTAATAGTTGTTTACATTTATACTTGGCATTTTTACCAATAGATATAGCTAACCAAAATACTGGCAAGAATTTAGTAATAACCATACTGTTTATACTATTATTACTATACTATATACCATATTACATATTACTACATATCATAAACTCAAAATTGTTCCTGAATTTAAACAAATTAGTAATATAAGTATATACTAATATAATTACGACATTATATGATTATTATGAAAAATACTCAAATTATCAATATTTTTATAATGTATGCATGAGTGGTATTCATGTCACGTCGATTGGATTTTTTAGTGAATACGTATACTGTTAAAGGCGTTTATCTCTGCTAACTGCTGAAGATTTTTTCCTTGTAATTAATCACTGATATCTCAGAAGGTGTGTGGTATTACTTTGGTGACTAGCGTGACTGAGATAATTATTTGATGATTTGATATTTTTTCATATAAACAGCTATAAATATCCATATTCAGATCAAATTTCGAACTTTTTACAGCGATCAATTCAAACTATTTTTTGAGTAATTGTCGGATTATGCGGGATTCAACAATAAAAAAAATCTATTTCATGGCCCAATGATTATACAGTGTCTTATTAATACTTGATAGAGTTAAATTGATCAATAGATTGATCCGAAAACAACACCAACCGTCCTTAAATTCTAAACGTTCTGAAGATTTTGCTCATCAAAGCCAAGTTTTCAATTAAAATGTTAGGTGGCGCCTGACAACTCTTGCTGCCAAGGCCAAAAATATAAATAGCAACCCCCGTAAAATCTTAACAAAAATAACATTTGTACCTTTTTCAAGTATAACGGTACCTATTAATTAAAGAATTTTTATTAAGTTGGAAAATTATGATATTTTGATATTTCGCATTGTTACATCTATATTTTATTTTGATATTATTATAATATATTAAAATATTATTATCAATAAGCGTAAATTATAAATAAGTATATAAGTATATTTAAAAGGCATTTGATATATTTTTTATTTTAATATGCATTTTAGAGACATTTTGGATATTTTAGGAACTAAAAATTTTTTAACCTCGACTATGAAATTAATCGATATAGTATTGAGCTGATGGAATATTTATCTTTACTAATTTGCAAAGCTTACCCGGGGACAACTGATTAACGTGCTATCTTAGAAGACATCCGATCTTACCCGACCTGGTTCCGGCATGGCTGAAATTATTCCACATGACATTTTACTATCTTGCTTATAAATAATCCTGGTTTAAATCGGGATTTGGACCTGCGATCTTCTTAATAGCAAGGCCTAAGCCGCATTAGCTTTCAATACACGAATTATGTAATATATTATAAAGCATGAGGTCTAACTTGAAAACATTTTTATTAAGATTATATTTTATAATTAGAAATTTAATTAAATTATTTTTCCGTTTTAACATATGCACTACTTTTTAGTAATACCACATTTAAATTGCTGTATTAAACATGTTTAATATATCATTTTATTTTCATTATAAAGAGTTGTATTCTCGAAAAAAAGTTAAACATATTTATCATAATAAAAAATGTACTTCATTAAGTTCTTCGGGTACTAAAACTAGTAGAATTAAATATTCAACGCAATTTTTACAGTTTTATTTTTTAAACATCAACCTATATAGATAATGAACACTTTTTCTTCATTAGAAATACATTCCAGGATATAGATACATTCCAGTGTAACTTTCAAAAGTCGTTTCAGCAATCTAGTAAAAAATCCAGCGTTTGTTTTTGGAAGGAAAAAGTAACTCGTGCATTAGCTCAATACTGATGAAAGCATACGTTCGGGTTATTATTATAATCTTTGTTTTTATATATTTTAAAGTCTCCTTTTTATGAACTAGTGTTTATCTCAACTGGACATACTGTTAAACCGACTATCTATTGACCAACTTCGAGATCATCCCAGATCTCATCCGGTTTTACTCAGCTTGGTTACTGCCGCAATTGGGATAATTTTTCTTGTCGGATTTTACACTCTTGCCTTTTGGACAATCACAATTATAAACTAATTATAATCTTTTGAAGTAAATGGATGCATACATTCGTAAAAAAAGAATTTCAATCAATATAAAACACCTGTTCACACAGCTTACAAACTACTGCAGAAATATGTGTGCTAAAGTATAAATTGTTTTAACATTCAGCTTTTTCACCAGTATTTACTCCCTCTAAATCTATAATTCGCATACATTTAAATATTCTTTTGTAAAAAAACTATTTTTGATCGAACACAAATAAGATGATATACAATTTTAATATAACAAGGTAATTAGTTTTAACAGTTTTTAATAAAAATTTTAAATTATATAATATTCCCCATATAAATACAATTCACACAATCAGGCGACATAGCGATATAAGATATAGGCTCTTAATATTTTAGTGGCTGTCACCATTTTCAATTATAAACGCAACGGCTTGTTCAACATCCGAATATCGATACAGTCACATCGACTATGTCGACTTAAATAAGAACTAAAACAAAAAATAAATAATTATAAATAGAATATATATTATAATTATAAATAATAATAATAATTATATTATAATTATAAATAATTATAATTATAATTATAAATAATTATATTAGCATATCATACAATATTATTTAAGCCAGCTTGGTAGATGCAGTAGTGGTGCTGCTGTTGCGATGGTCGGGGGTTCGAATACTGTTAGGGCATGGTCGCAAATTTATGTTTGTGATTGTTTATAATCATGTTTATCCATAAGGCAAGACCAAAATCCGACAACGAGAATTATCTCAGTAATGCCAGTAACCAGGCTGGGTAAGAACGGATGTCTTCAATGATGATCTCCAAGTTGGTCACTAGGCTTAATGCTGAGAGTAGTGGTTCGGGGGCCACGTTAAATAGTAGATCCAGTCCATATAAACCCTAGTTGGCAAAAAGGAGACTTTGAAGCATAACAAAAAATTATTTAATATATTATTATTACTAACAAATACCTTACGAACTATTACATATCCTAGTATTCCACAATATACCAAACTTATACGTTACAAGAATCATCAATTAAATGCAGTAAAGGAATAATTTAGCAGGAAAAGTAAATCGATTTCTTAAACGATTGAAAATTACGTAAAGCCGGAATCGTTTTATTATCATTCTACCGATTAAAGTATAGCTTTACGACGTTTTTACTTTCTACCAAGTCAAATACAATCTTACAGGAAATATTCATAACGTAATAATTCTAGAAGTATGTTACATATTATCGCGTTTCTATTCCAATAGCCTGTCTTATTTTTCTCGCGTTAATTATTCGATTTTGTTTTGTTACAGGTCCGTTTTTTAACCAGTCCATAAGAAAGTCCAGCGTGTACCTTAGTGACAAGATAAACAAACGGCTTGGTGGCGTTCCATGTTATCAGTGATCGTTCTGTAACTTTTACTTCGAATAGTCGATACTAACGAGTACTTTTATACTGTCGGTGTCGGTTAAGTGCTAAAACTGGGAAACTCAATTATAAAAATGGAAAATAATTCAGTATCTCCCATGCCCGATCAAAACTCTCAAGCGCCCATGGCCGAGTTCGATAAAACACCTCCGACTCCACCAGAAGACACTTTGCCAATGGAGGATCTGCCGCCTCCGCCAACAACAGTGACAGTACAGGAAGAAAAAGAGAAGGAAGCTCAAGCAGAAATGTGAGTCATAATTTATATGAATTTTAACTTATATCACTGTTAATGTTAATCAGCATATCAATTATGTATTTTTGATTAATTATTGTCTTAATATTATTTTGTAGGAATTCTATATTTTTTAGTAAATATTTTAATTAAATTGTTTTAATTTTAATGTCAAATAATTTATTATTTATTAACTAAATATTACATTATATTATATTAAGTATTATATTATTAGAATATTCACTACGTTAATGTAGAGATAAAACATTAGCTTTTAACATTATATTTTTGATGAAAAATATTGCCCATCTCTACTTACTACTTTTTCTTATTTTTCGAACAAGAGTCTAGTCCTGCATCTGAATAACTTCTCTTTTTCTAAAGTCTTTGAATATTGCTACTTATAGCAAGTAAGGAGTGTCATCAGCATGTGCCTATTATGACGTCTTCTTATTTGAAAATTTCACTGGTATAATTTAATAAGTGAGGAATAAAGCGTTTCAAATATAAATATTTTTCGTCGTATAATATGGTTTCATTTAGTTTTTGTACCATAATCATCTGATCTCGTGAAATACATAGATTGTATTTGTATATGTGATGTGAATAGTTTGAAAAATCATAATTAACCAAATTCCAAATTTCTTCCTTATTTTTCAACAGATCATCCCTATTTAAGTGTTTAGATAGATACTTTCCCAAATTTTGGTAGATGTATCAAAAAACGTTATGTTGCAACATTACTTAATTGCTTTTCTATTTCGTGTTTGCTTTATAACTGTTTAGTACCGATGCAGCATCTTCATGATAGTTTCATTCAGTTCGAGTTTTCAATTCTGCTGCGTATACTTTCAACTCTTTGTTATGTTGCTTCCTTTACACTGTTAGTCCTTGCTCTAGTTACGAAATGATCACAAGTTATTTTACTTCATTCAGTCTTGTATACTTCTACGAATAATCGATGATCATCAACTACACATTTCTTTAAATTAGGGGATGTTCGATTAATAGATAATCTAATATTTACGTCTAATAGAATACTTAATAATTGAATATGATTTTAAAGATTAAAAAAGTATTTTAGAGACTAAAAGACTTTAAAAGGTTATGTTGTTAATATACGTGCATTTTACTATAAATTGCTTCATATTAAATAATTTTAACATATTGAATGTACACTTAAAATATATTATTAATAGTACAAAGAAATAATAACACAGGAAATGGTAAATTTAAAAATTGAAAAATATTGTTAAAGTAGATCAGTAGAGAAAGTAGATCTTAATTTGCATAAGTTTAGTAGTTATAGTTGACAATATATTCACCTACTTTGTTTTAAAAAAAGTAGTATAGAAAAATGAGTTTTTTTTTGCTTCTCCAGAATAATAAGACATTCCAACCCAAAATGTTGGAGATATATTATGTTTCTGTTTCAATGTTATATAACATTGCCGGCATTTGAGTTTATCTAATCGAATTGCAATTTTTTTAGTTTGGTAGATAAGTACGGTTTTGAGACTAATCGATGAGCATTTTTAAATAGCACTTCTTCGTTCGTTCGTCGTTATTATCGCTTTACCAAAATTCACATGATGACTTACAGTTGGTGTTTTTCCTGATTAGAACTGGGATAGATTTTGTAGTTGAAGATTAAAATTTTCAACTGTCTGGAAATATATGTAAGATAAAATATTTTTATGAGAAGCAACAATTAAATTCAGCTTATTACATTAGTTTTATTCTCTTTTACTTATTAACATAAAATTAACTATTTCCATTCCCGCTATTTCATAATATTAGCATTAGGCAATTGATATATATTCAATATTTACATAATAAGTAATCAGACATAGGCATTATCTTATTTTATGGCGCATTATGTTATTCTACTTCTAAGCTATTTTGTTTCCATTTAATGTACCGTAAAACAATTTTAATATTATTCTTATTATTTCTTAGTCATTTTTATAATCTGTTTCGTTTAATATATGATTATTATATATGTATTATTTTAATAAGAACATTATTTTTACTTTCTTTCGAATACTTTCTCTAATTTGTTCAGCTGAAAATAATGAAAGTAATGCCCTTGTTGAACATCAAAATATTAATTTTTCAAAATAGGTAATTTACAATAAGGCCACGTTCGTTTTTATAATAGTTAGTTACTTCTAGTACCACGTTTTCATTAGAATCAATTAGTAATATTTGACGTTACGAACTTTAATGCATCTTAACATCGAAATCAATCTTATATTGTTTAGAAGGAAGTTAGAGGAGGTTTATATTACAAACAAATACATGCAAATCACTATGTTAAGTATTCTTATTAATTATTTTCCTTTCAACATGGCCTATATACATCTCAAAATAGAAAGTCCGATATGTTATAATATTCCGATTTATCATATATTTTCCAAAATTTATTATTATTCCAAAAAATTTGCTTCACCTATGTTTTTCAATCAAAACGTGATTATTTAACAACATTATTATGTTATAAGTTAAGTTTTAACATTTCCTAGTAGTATTAGGTATACAAATAAGTCTAAACGAGACACAAGTAATGTTAAATAATCTCATTTAAACCATGATACCATAAGATTCGACTTTTTCAACAATCCTTCTGGTATTAGATTTTAATTAAAGTTAGGAAGAGAAGATTACTGCAATTGTTTAGCCGCCAATGTGTTGCATTAAAAGTCCCCGGCCTACCATAGTAAAACACATGTTTTTGGCAAAATTAGTTTTTTTTATTCAACATAATTCCCTTCAAGGGTGATACACTGATTATAGCGACTCTCCAATTTTTCGATACCATTTTTGTAAAACAATTTGTCCTTTGCTTCAAAATAGGCCTCAGTTTCGGCGATCACCTCTTCATTCTCTGATCTGAGATTTGAGAGCAGGAAATAGTCGCTGGGGACCAGATTGGGAGAAAACGGTGGATGAGCAAGCAATTTGAAGCCGAATTCATGGATTTTTGCCATCGTTTTCACTGACTTGTGACACGGTGCATTGTCTTGTTGAAGCAGCACTTTCTTTTTCTTGAAATGCGGCCGTTTTTCGGCGATTTCGTCTTTCAAACGATCCAATAACGTTATGTAATAGTCGCTGTTGATGGTCCTTCCTTTTTCAAGGTAGTCAATGAAAATTATCCCATGTGGATCCCAAAATATAGACGTCATAACCTTGCCAGCCGACTGTTGCGCTTTCCCACGCTTTGGAGCGGGTTCATCGTGTGAAGTCCACTTGGATGACTGTCGATTGGACTTCGGAGTGAAATGATGGAGACATGTTCCATCCATTGTCACATATCGATGTAAAAACTCGGGCTTATTACGCTTGCTCATCTCCAAACACTGCTCCGAATCATTAACTCGTCGTTGTTTTTGGTTAAAAGTGAACTCGCGCGTTATCCACTTTGCACAGAGCTTTCTCATACCCAAATATTCGTGAATGATATGATGTACACGTTCAGTTTTAGTTGGTAACAACCTCTTTTGGGCGTCCACTGCGTTCACCATCTTCGGTGCTTACCATTACTTAGCATACCAATCCTTGATAGTTGATTTTCCTGGGGCAGTGTCCGGAAACTAGACATCAAGCCAAGTTTTTGCTGCAACTGTATTTTTCCCTTCAAAGACGAATATTTTATCAACACGCGATATCGCTTTTTATACATCTTTTTCACAATAACAAAAGTTGTTTCAATCAATACTAAAATGCTGCAAATATTGCTAAATGCTATAATTCGCAAACTGATTATCCGACTAATGATTTGTCAAATTTATATACGCATCTTTTGAGGGTTAGTGCTAACTAAAAAACATATGGATTTAATCCTAGTCGCGCCATCTATGTGTCAGGCCGTGGACTTTTCAATTGATCTGTTAGGATGTTATACTAAATACTTAGTGACTGGGCGGCAATAGTTAATATATATTAATATCAAACAGTGGATTGCACTTTTATAAGGGCGAACAATGAGCGTCTCGAGTGATGGATAGAGTTCTTCATGTAGTTCCACAATCACAATAATCAATATTCCAGAAACTTCATTTGCCAATGGCGAGATAAATATAGACGAATTAGAAACAGTAATAAAATCATTATAGTATGGTCAAACTACTGGACTCGACCCGACTTGCGCTTATACAAATTTGGCGATTGGGGAAGGTACCATCAACATGGAAGAAAGAATAATTAGTCCAATACTGAAGAAAAGGAGATAGAAAAGAAACAATTATGTATTCCTATCATTTGTTGGAAAAGCATTTATGAAAATGCAGAAATAAGACGCCAAAGAGCTCGATAAGAAACAAACCGAGTAGAGCAGGCATGATTTACATTGCATCGCGATTTTATAGCTTGTATAGATAAGATTTTCGTACTCCGCCAATTTATGGAAGAACGTATTAGTTGTAGAAACTTTGCGATTGTTGTTTTATTGATTTTCATTATGCTTTTCACTGTACTCTGGACTGTACTTTGGACAGCCTTGGAAGCAGGGTATGTAATAATATGACTATTAATGATTAGTTAAGACCAAAATATTAACTGACTAATAGTTTATTATTGAGGTATTTACTGAAATAATAAGCAGAATCGGTCAAGTTAGAAATGCTTTCTCTTCTTTATGTCTGTATATTTTTGTACATTTTGTGATTTTTATAGAAATGCTTAAATAGAATGGCCTATCATTCTATATATTATGTTCGTACATATTACATAATAGTTTCAATGTATTTGGTACGTTACGTACGTTACTTTATTTTGATGATGATTTGGATGTTTGAGTGAGTTCCCGAATGATATAAATTCACAATTGGAGTTGATAGATGGACCTGCCATGGAGTTCCAGGAATAGATTTTTGTTCTTAATTTTTTTCTAATATAAATCATATAACATTAAAATTTCACTTGGTACTATTGATTAGTTCAATCAACGTAGTTTTTATATAAAATTGGTAATATCATATATATAATAATAACAAATAACCACATACTACATATATTTAATACATAATAGGTACTGATGTTCAGTAGCATTATAAAAAATACGGCTAATATTATTTTAGGGTGTTCCTTATTCAAGTACTAAATACTAAAAATAAATAATTAAAGAAATATTATTTATTATTTATTCAAATTGATCTTTGTCTAGACATTGACGAGAATTATAATAATTCGGACCAGTTAATTCCTTATTAAATAAATTAATCTTAATTATTTATTTGACATTATATTTAGATTATATAAAAGAATAATAAATGTAATGTTAATTATTTTAATGACATTGCAAGATCTATTGCTAATAGAGATTACGGAGGCAGTGTAATGGTGTATTTTATTCCAAATATACTTTCATCAGTCGATGTGAAGTTTATTTTCCTGCCACTGAAAGAAAATTAATTTTTCAAATGTTCTCGTCGGTTTGCTGACAGTTAATTAGTCCCAAACTCAATTAAGAGAAGTAATATAAATACAGAACTACCGAAGTTTCATTAGATTTAAAAGGTAATTTTGTAAATTGTGAAGTTTAATTAGGGGAAAATCGATTGACTTTTTTGTACGATCACTGGAGTTTAGTATTATATCTATTTTTAAAACGTATATTCTCATTGAATTAACTAAATGTTATTTTATCGCTGTATTTTTGCATTTATTTGAGTCGTATAAAAATAGGTTAACTAAAATATCTAAAGGCAGTAAACAAACCATTTGCTATTGATGTTAATGTGTTGCCATTTTGTTTATTGTTTGTTATCAGTTTTATATATTGTTTCATTACATTTTTTTATTTTGAGCTGTACCGGTGAAAAAATAGCACTAACCCTGTAAAATACGAATAATTTTAGTAATTATTATTATAGGCTTGGTATATATTTCAAATAATTGGAGATTCGAAAGTAGGTAAGTAAATGTGTCCAATATTTGGTAATTTTATAGTGAAAACATACATTTATAATTTGAATAATAAGAAAAGAAACAAACATTTTTGACACTATCCAAATGTGGCTTATATTCCAAGTATCTTTATACAAATAGAATATATGTCTGGTCAGTTTATTAGGCAGTAATTGGAAGAATGGATAGTCGAAAGAGCGCCTCGTGTTTACTTGTGCTATACACTAACACGCTGTTGCTTTTTTATTAGAGTTTAAAGTATCCTTCTTTCCAAACTAAAGTTTATATGGATTGGTCCTACTGCTTAACGTGGGATCCGAATAAGTGCAAGAACCAAAATCATCCAAAAGCGATCCATTCAGTATTACCCGACTGGCCAGTGAGATTACTGTCAACTTTACAACCATGCCCCAGCAGGATTCCAATCCGCGATTATCACAAGAGTAGGAGGATCGTCTTGTCGCCTTGACCACTGCACCAATAAAATCGGCCGTTACGCTGCTGTTAGTGCTGCAGGACTTATTCTTCACCAGAACTCGCCACACCTGGAAATCGACCGCAACGTTCTAGTCACAGATAAAATTAATCTCCTATTTTTAACCGATTAGATATATCGTAGTCTGTTAGGAATTCGTTGAACTTTCCGATTCCGACTTGATTCCGACAGATATGTTCAAACCATTGTAATATGCATCTTTAGATGTGTTCTTCAACTGTGTACTTGTTATCGCATATCAAACGAATGACGAAATTCTAGGCTTGAAAAACATCAAGCTTACAGATATCAAACTGTATTTGTGCTCAGATCTTTAAACCATACAGAATGATTGGTAAGATAAGTTCGAAGAAAAATTCGAAAGAGCAAAATTTTAATCTTCATTGTAATACTATACACACCAAAAGCAAGAGATCTAGGTGCACTTTAGGCTACTAAGATTATACCCATAACCGTAGATATACTTCCCCATATTATCCAAATACTTAAAGGAATCTCGTTGAGATACAATAACAGATCACTCAGTTGTCAATACTTTCATCTTTTCTGCATCTATTCTCAAGTACTCAGAAGAAACTCTAAAAGAATTCTAAAGAAACACTAGAAACCTCAACATCTGTGTCGCCGAATATAGTAAAGTACCATGGTATAAGTACCATCATACTAAAGATTTATGACTTTTTTGAAAGACTTTTTGAAAACATTGTAAAGTATAATGTCGAAAATATAATATTTTTAAGGTGAAGTGTTGAGCTGGTTCTTCTTATTCACACACATTTGTACGACATTCCATCTGTGGTCTATTTTGTTGCTCGGTTGAAGTTCATCAAATGTAATTAATAGTAAGTAACATAATGTCATGTCCCATAACTATTTCGTTTTATCTGAATCTTCAATTTACTGTTATTAAGTTTTAAAGAACAACATGGTTACAGGAATTTCTGATGCGATATAGAATAAATGACATCTGAACTTTAATAATATAGTAATTTACCCTTTGAACCATCTTTAACCATCGCATTTTTTTATACTTTCAAATATAGCTACAACTATAGCTGAATTCAAATCTGGGAATCATACAAAAGAAAAAATAAGCGATCGGAATTCTTCTCCTCATAAGCTCTCTTCTTGAGAACATATTCACTGGAACGTATCACGGTTATCATTCTCCTACTTTAGCAATCAGGTTTGAGAAAATAATCCAAATAATCCATCAGTTTCATTTAATTAATTGTTAATTACTCATATAGTGTCATTAATATTTATAGGCGGTACTGCTATTTTTTGTTCAGGTAATGTTGATATCATTTTAAGTAAGTACTAAATATTATAATAATAAAATGAATTCCGGGCTAACTATAGGAAGCCAATAAAATAATTTAATGCTGATAACTGTATAAAACTCAGTATTAATTTGAAAAAATCTTGGATAATAATTAGTTTCTAAGTCTTTCAACATATAAATATGCGGCTTTTTCATGATTACTTATTATTGCAAATTATCAATTATACAGTATAATTTTAATTAATCCATTTAAACAGTCACCAACATCATTAATTATTTCGCTAAATATTTTGTGGTTTTATAAACAGTGTTCTTCTGTAACTGTTGTTAATTGTTAATTTTTTATAGAATTATTCACAGCTTTACGTTGTAATATTTTTATGATAAGCGAAATGTAAAATTGTAGTCTTAAATAATCTGCTGACTGTAATAATTTACCGATAATAGAATTAATATTTTATACATTGCATAGTAAAGTCTAATTCTACAGATGTTTTGCTTGGTTTGATGGTTTTTGCTTTGAATTATTGAATCGGAAAATTGGAATTTATTTGAAAAATTTTGATATATTTATTAGGTCCGATTGGTGCCTAAAAATTGGTGATAAAAATTTCATTCCTGTTGTAAAATATGTAAATTAGGAGTTAAAGATGAGTTCTATTAATACAGTAGGTATATATTACAACTCATAAAATTGTTAACTCATATTAACACTGAGACTGAAAGGTAAATATATGATATAAGAATTTTATTATTGCAATACGGTTTTGTTTATTCTATAAGTATATATGCACCTTCAACTTTATATCACTTTTCAACCTACCCTATTTTAAAGAGAAATAAGTAAGCTGGAGTTTTTTTCGAACCGCTATTTTTTATTATCAACGCCTACTATTACTTAAATTAAATTAAATTATTGAATTTATTCAAAATGTGATGATAACAGTGATTTAATTTATTACCTTGAGTTTTAATTTTTTAATGTTTCTGTTTTTAGGTTTTTTATAACTTGTAATTACCTCAATTATAAGAATTATAAGTACAAAATTATCCTTAATATTAAATTACTAATTAAATATTGTATCATTTATTTTCGCTATTTTGCTCCTTATCTCTTCAATCTAATCATATATATAAAATAAAATTTAATTACAAAATTATATTTCCTTTCTGGTATCATTTCGTAATAAGTTTTCTTGCTTCACAAAAATGACTTGGTAAGAAAATACACGGCTTATTTTTTATAATTGTGTGGAATAACCTTTACTCAATCTAATTAATTTGGTTTATATACCCAGCATTCTTATGTCGATCATTATATTACACAATTTTTATTATATTTTGTTCAACATTGCTTAAAGGTCAAAGTTGGTGATATTTACACTGATAATTAATTTGGAGTTTTTTAGTGGTAATTTTTTATATGCTGGTCTATCGTCTTTCGCGACTAACGCAGCTTTCAATAATTCTTGGTTTAAATAAGATTGTTTTGCTTTCCATTTAATCAACATGCTTTCTTCAGAGCAATATACATATAGTCAATTCAAAATAGCAGTGACAAGAGTGTTTATATGTCTGTCTAAAGTTGTAAATTTGTTTTATAGTCGGATACTATTATCCTTGCCATTTTATTCTATTTAAAAAGAGATAGAATGCTATTAGAGAAGTTCGAACATGCAATATATATATATATATATATATATATATATATAGTAGATATGGTATACACTGGTGGAGAAAATCCATAACAAGTCATCAACAAAAGCTGCAATTAAGGAATGGATTAAAGTACATAAAATAAGTTTCGAAGAAATCATGTTTAAGAATGAACTATTTCAAATTATTACACGGTAAATATAAATTAAATATTTAATTGCATTTTATGTAATTTATTTTTTTAGAATTAACCCTGAGAAAAGAACATAGTAGATCAGATTACTGAATGTTAAGGCCACATGTCTCCCACCCTATCACTGCATTTTTAATCCAAATGAGTTGATATGGGGTATTGCAAAGAATTATTACAATAGATATTCAGGCCGAGGAGGATATTCAAACCAGAACTGTCTAGATTTATGGAAAGAGCCCTTGTCGAAAATAATACCTTCGGTTTGTATAAGCTCGATCAGATACATTGTAGCAGAAATTGACAAATTGTACAATCTTGAGCAAGTTTTTAATAGATTGGAAATAAACAGCTTGGTTATTAACTTGACTAGTATTTCAGAAAGTGACTGATTGAATAAAACTTTATGAATGTTGGTTTATGATTCAATTAATTATTCAATCATCAATTAATTATGAAGCAATTCATTAAAATGATATGGCAATTAAATGAAACAATATTTCTTGAATACAAAATTTAGGGAAGAATTCCATATTTAAGCCATTTGTAGACTTTCAAAAAATGTCTGTTTTTTAACATTTCTGTTTATAAAATAACAGTTTTTCCCTTAATTTTATTGAGCTTCAGTATATACAGATGCAATAATTATGGAACGCTCAAAATTGAATTTTCAAAATTCATTACTTCTATTGTTTGATTTGAAGAAATCTGCTGGCGAATCCCATTAAACACTTTTCCAAAATTATCGCTTTGATGCTGTTTCGTCATATCGCAATTTTCAATTTTGGCTTTAATTATTTAATGGACGATCAAAAAAATTCGAGGATAATGAATTTCTAAACTTGTTGAAACTCTAAACTTTCAGATACCTTAGTAGTAAGTTGTAAACTTAACTATTTCCAGACCTTTACAGGTGAAGGGAAAACGGCAAAAAACTTTCAGACTGCTTAACAGTTAATGAATTAACTGTTTCCTGAAAATGGCTATTATTCAAATTGGCTGAAATTGTTTGAAAGCATATGAATTTTGTTGTTGGCAGGCAAAAAAGGATTTTCCATGGCGTATTTTGACTAGAGTGAAAAGTGGATTACAACAATTTCAAGTGCACAGAGTTATGGTTTAGTCTAAGAGAATCATCTACATTCATACCGAAGCGGCCATAATATTCGTTGATAATCTACTAACGGCATAATAAATCTACCAACGACAATTCATTCATTCAAGTCATTTTCTTGCATGATAACGCGTCCATGCTTTGCAAAAATTATGAAGTATATGGAAATCTGTTGGAATTCGAATAGGAAGTTCTGTAAAAGCCAGCGTACTCACCAAGCTAGTGTATTCTGACACCAGACCCATCGATACTTTTTTAGATCTCAGCATGGTCTAGCTGGTACTCGGTTTCGAAATACTGAAATGTGCGAAAATGAGTCGATACCAAAATCCTTCTATTGACACGGTATCATCATGTTGCCAGAAAAGTGGCTTCTTGTAGAAATGGATATAAAATATTTTGATTAACATATATTGTACCATTTATTATCACTAAATGCCTTTTTAAAGTGAAAAAAAATATTAGAATACATTTAAGCATCTCATAATTATAAAAATGTTCATCCTATAAGTATTCCCATAAAAAGTTAATTCCCACTTTTAATAGCATTATTTTTAAATTAATAAGCATAGATTTCAACGACAAATTTTAACGGAATATTCAATTTTTCCCAATAAATTCCCTCTGATATTTAAGCTGGCGAATTTTGATCGAAAATCAGCTGCAAAACAAAACAGACGACTTTCATTAACGTTATACGTTTTAATTAGCATTTTCGGATTAAAAGGACGTCGTATTTGAAAGCGTATTGTATTTTATGCTCTAAATTAGAAGAAAAGCGAAATTTATAAATAAAAGTGTATGGAAAAAAATTAAAATAAAAATTCAATAGTAAATATATACAAATATGGAGAGAATATTAAACTAAATGTTATTATCATAATTATAAAAAATTTAAAAATAAAGATGTAATATATGTACACTACAGTATATATAGTATATACAGTATATACAGTATAGGTAATAATACACTCTATTATTCAATATAATCTTGCTAAACTTGCCTAAACTGGGAAGATACGCTGCCTTGAGGAAAATTGCTTTTATGTAAAGCAGGTCTTTTCTCCAAATTTTTACGTTCTGAATTTTACATTTTTGATCAATTTCTGGACCTCAATTCATTCACTCATCATTCCTCAGAATCTTATGTTGATTCAAAGTTGATTGAGTTATTAGTAAACTCAAAGCTTATTCAAAATGATGTTACAATGATGTGATGAAGTTACATGAAAACTTATTTTAGGTTAGTCTGTATATATAGTTTTTTAATAAAGAGAGTTAGATGTTGAAATGGAATGAAACAACTGTGAATGAAGCGTTAAGAAAGCTTTATATATTCAAATTACTAATGTGTATGCCATTACATATAACATATAAATCCTTCGACTATCCGCCGTAGATTCCATCGTGTGAATGGTGAAAGGAATTTGGGTAGTTCAATTTTTTCTGCCATAGCTCTAATTAACTTTCAGCCATTTACATTGTCTTAGAACTTTAGCAAATCCCACATTAAATCTAGATGGTGAAATCGCACGATCTTTACTACATATGACTCAACTCTTGGTGCCCTCAAATAGGTGAGCCATCTTGCTGGACCCGCATCTTATTTATCCCTGATTTTATTTAGCCCAAACATCTTCGTTCCTTTGCCGTTAATGGGATGAAACGTTAGAGAATGACTACCCTATCGAGTGCTTATTTTAATAAGGCTTTATCAGTTGAATGTGCTGTTGAATCGTATAACTTGTCATGGTAATTTGGCAGCAGCGACCAAATAAAAAACAACAGGTTAAAAAAACGCAATTAAAACAGCATGACCTTTATAGACTACTAACATTGATCCGTCCAAATTGAAAAACCTTCTAGTTTTGTTTATGGCTACCATAGGCATGATGCAAATAACTTTCTGAAATCAAAAATGTAAGGTGCAATTTTGCTCACAATACATTAAAAGATGCTTTTATTATTTTCTGTACTTATTGAATATATCATAGACAGAAAATTTCTATTAAAAAAATTACATTGCAAAAAAATTGAACCGACTTCAAAAAATAAATTAGGAACTCACTAAAAATTAAAAAAATATCTAACTTAGATTTTTAACACAAAAAAAAACATTTTAAAATAAAATATGTACATAACAAAAAAATAATCAAAAAACTTATTTAACCTATCTAGTGCACCTATTTTATTTTCCACCATATACACACAATTTATCCCGTATGAGGAAAAATAGGGGTAAATAAACAATGATTGAAAATAAGGAGCGCTTCAGGCCCTGGGATCCGCTACCTAGCCTAGGTGATGTGACAAATGTTCTAATTAAACGTTCCGTTTGGGAGCTGAACGCTTTAACCATTAAACCATAGAAGCAGTTGTCTACAATATTTCTATGAGGTCTTATATGCTATAGATAGTTCTCAAAAAGCAAACTGTATTGTTTTTACACTGAACGACTTTCCGCACATAATCTCAGCAATAACATTATACCCAAATATCTGATTACTTTAGATAAAAAATACGTGAAAACTGTGCACGTGCCTTTGAAATTTAAGCGTATCTCTCGGTTAGTTCACCCCATCGATCCTGATTTGGTTCCAATGAGACCACCTCGAAGTGCACTCTTTCGAATAAAAATAGGATTTTGAAAATCGATCCACAATTGACGGAGAAATCGGCGATCATACATTAAAAAGACAAATATACAGCCGAACAAAGAATCTCCTCCTTTTTCAAAGTCGGTTAATAAATAGAGGCCTTCTCATTTCAACTACATTATTATATATTTTAATGTCATATCATATTATTTAATCGTAATCTAATCAAACTTAAATTTTAAAAAATATATTCTGTTATAACTTAATAGCAATGAAAGTGAAATCCGTTTATGGTAATATGTTATGGTAAATTTTATAAAGAATTTGTTATAGATAATGAAAGTCATTTAACCGACATTCTACTTTTGTTTTTACGCTATCTGTAAGATAATATATTTCTTAATTTGCCGAAAAATCTTGTGATATTTTTTGTCGTTAATTGCACTCTAACTAAAAACGTGACGCTAGCCTAGATTAAGTGAAGGTCAAAGAAGAATAAAATCAAAAAATGTTATTTTACATTTAGGTCGATCTATTCTACAATCTACATCTATTCATCTATAGTTTAAAATTAAAAGACTTTTTATTATGGAACGCAGTAAAATACATTAAATACCGCGAGTCAAATGAATTTTCATTTCCCGTACATATGTTTTAATTAACGTCAGTTTTAATTCAAAGGCGCTCGCAATTCTGTCAAACGAATTTGTTTTCCCGTCCGGATTTACAACGATGGGGAAAAAGGAAAAACAGAATATATACCCAATATGTATTGTGTGTATGAAAACATGAGGTATTTAAAAATACATTTGTATAGGGTCCACGATTATAAATATTATATTTGTAATTGAAATTTATAATTATTCTAGTTTTACTCTTATGAAATTTTTTCTGTCTGTGTTCAATCTTCTTATATGATACGACCGAGGTATTCCCTCTCTTCTAAAGTATTTCTTTGATACATTCATCCTAGGTTGACTTAGGTCGCCTTTTGCTTTTTCTCCTACCGCCCTTATTTCCCAAACGCTCTTTACTGATATTATATCATCCATGCGCTGTAAGTGTCCCCACCATATGACTTTTTTCTTTTTCTGATTTTTTCCACTGATTCAATTTTGAGATCTTTTCTTATGTCTATGAGAAGTAATTACCCTATTCATCTTTGTTGCACACCTGATTCTTCTAAGGTATTTCATTTCTGCTAGTTATATTTTACTTTTATCACATTTTGACAATACCCTCGAATCGCAACTGAAAGTTAAGGTTGTTTTATACCATTTTAGTTTAGCTTGATATTTTCTTTTTTTAATTCTAATATCCAATTTAAATTTTAATTCAATTCAATTCCAATTTCAAAATGGGTTTTCCAATTTTTTTTCGTTCCATTCCTTTTTCGTTTTGTCTGTTTGACATTTCTTTATTCATTAATATTAGTATCAGGATTGGGGTTAAACTTTTCTTTGTCTCTGTCGTGCTTGGGTTTTGATTTCATATTATCTGCAAAGACGATATCTATTCTATACATTTCTTGAATTATTCTTACCTTCTTACTCTCTCAAATGCCTTTTCCTAATGAATAAAACTAGATATATCTGTTTTTTGGTGTACTAAATGTATGGTCTTGTATATTCTTATGGCTTCAGGGTCTACACGACAGAGTAAACCTTCCATCCTGTGTACATTATTATATTGTCATTTAGATAATAATAATCAATATAATAACATTTCTATAGTATCTTGTTATTAGAAGATCATCCTCATAACATGATTATATAGGTTCATAGGGCTTTTAAAATGTCGTTATATAACATCAACAACGAATAATTAATATATTCTTTCAATTAACCAGTATATTTCATTATTTATCAAGGTGTTTTCTCATCCCAAGATACTTAGAATAGTTGTTTTATGGATGCCATATGAATTCATATAACAATCATGTATAGTTTTTTGTGTATGTATATTTTGTTTATGTGTAAGCTCTGCCAAATTATTTGAAATCTTCATGTCTGCGTCTAGTTATTTATGTTATTCAGTTATTTTCTTTTTTTCTCTATAATTGAAAGAGCAAAATAAAATAAATATATCATAATTAGGTCGATCAATATCACGAATAATAGCTGGAATATATTTTTTATAGTTAAAAGGAGTACAATTCTGGAAACAATATATTAGTGTATCTCAAATTATTCTTTTATTTTCAGTTTTTACAAGCAAATGTATTTGTTTTTTCGATTTAGATTTATGCAAAAAAAGGAAAAGATACATACAAAAGGTATTATTAACGGTATGTTTGTATTAAAGCATAAAATGTATAAAAATACACCGTCTTTTACAACACGTGAAATGTTACTCGATATTTTAATTTATATTCATATATTCATATTATTAGGGAAATACGGTTTATTTTTATTTTCTCTTTTGTAATTAATTTTTTAATAATGTTTATATTTCATATTTTTTATTATACACATTTTATAAAATGTCTTGTGTAAGAAAAATATTTTACTGTATGTATAGAATTAGTTTGTATTAAAAATTATACTACATACGTGAAAAATTGGCATATAATTGTTTTCTTTATTTTTTCATTAACTCTTATCCCGTTGCAAGTTACTTTTAAAATATTTTTATTATCTATATTTCCATATACCACTACATCGTTCCACACTGGTTGATTTAGTGTGATAACACTTGCATCTCTAAAATATAGTTTTTAATGAATGATGTTGAATTTTATATTTTATTGGCCATTGCTGGAACTGGATTTGGTCTAGATTTTGGTCACGGACTTGGTTTATATAATAACCACCTTAGTCCTTTTTACTTTATTTTACTTTCCCGACCACTGCCTATATTCTCTTTAATTACATATGTCTTTAAAATTTGTTCAAGGCAGACAGTTTCACCTGTATACCACAAATATGTAGCTATTTATAACAAGAGAGCGAGTGTTTTATATTCTCTGTCAATACAGGATAATTTTTGAATATTACTAACTCGGAAACTCTACAAGACTCATCATTTATGAAAAATTCAGATGAGATAGATAAAGAACTTAATACATTTATAAAACAAATGAATATCGAATTCCGAATAGACTATTCTGATGAACTGGTCCAGTTAAAAATTAAAAAATTATTACAAGAAACTACAGAATGGACTAGTCGAAAACAATATTAAACCTATTTTTATAGATTTTTATCATCCATATCGCCCCATTCATTCATAACAGAATTGATTCATTCAAAACCCATCAATCATGGAACAAGATTCATGGCATTATCATTGGCATCAATAGCAGCATAGAGTCTTTTACATGCTAATTTAAACTAACCTAAGCTAGATTTTAATAAAAATTGAATTTTGCTTTTAGCTCATCTCACAATCCAATTACCTTAAGTATATAAAATGATATATTTCAACTCATCAATTATCAAAGCTTTAGCTCTATCCACGCTTTTTGCATGCGATTGTGTAAATATGGACAATGTATGAGCACATTTAAATAATATAACATGCATTTTCTTCGATATTTTCAGTAACAATTAAATTTATTTTTTTTTAGTTTAATAACTTTATATTTATATGCTTTATTATTTTTTAATAAACCTAGGTCTAAGATCTATTTCCAGATCATGTTCCGACTGTGACGGGATTTATGTACACGAAATAATAATTCTATTAAAAAGTGTTAATTTAAATACCTAAAGGATGGTTTAATCGCTCATTAATAATGGCCATAATATGGCCGTTTGAATATTTCCTCAAGGTCCTGCATTGAATGTATTGCCATGTTCATTTTATGATAAACATGTCTACGACCAAATATATATATCATCGCTACTTGTTCTGTTATTATGTACGTTGTACCATACTGCATTATGATTCTAGCGCAAAAGATGCGAGTTATATTATTGATGGAATCATCCAATATCAACAAACTATTTCATCAGAATGTTAACATTCATTTATGTTTATGTTCATATTTTTGTTGTAAAATTGTTTTGTAATTGATAATGTAATTAAAAACAGTATATTAAAAGCGGATAAGGAAAATAATTGTAAAATTGTGATGGAATTAGTTTAGATTAAATCGTACGGATGACACTAATCAAAATAATTACGATTTACATAATTACTAACACGTTCTTCTTGAAAATATAAAGCACCACCGTGAATACATGATATTTGGAACAATCCCAAGCCTTAATACAATTTCCAGATTTAAAAATTTTTATATTAACTCATATCGTAACATTTCTATTGTTTCAACTGTTACTTTCATTGATTATACACTGTGATATTGGATATTGTCGCAAATTTTATCCGCTATAATAGGTGTTATTTGTTACAGAAGGCACTCTTTGCGCTTCCTTTCATACATTTTAACTCAGCAAATTCATAGGAAGCATTCAGTTCATAGCATAGCAAGCTCAGTCATATATATTTATTTTTTATATTTACTTATTTATTTATTTAAACTCGTCAGCCTCTTGTTAGTTACAATACATTATATGAATATTAAGATCTTAAAATACTACACTGTAGATTATAAACAGTAGAATATATACAATAAAATGTTGCAATTACACAATAATAAATATATGTTACAATTGTTGAAGTAGGTCTATGGTCTTTAGATAGTCAATCAGCAGATTCAGGTGCTCAGGTTGGACCATTTGTTCCAGTGGTGTCGGCATTTCAAATTGTCTCCTCAAATCATCATATTTTGGCAGTCCCAGCCAGATGGTCGGCTCTTTCATTTCCAGATATTCCTTTATGGGAAGATATTCCTTACACCCTTAAATTGTGGCTTTGTCTGTAACTCTCTGGTGTATGTGACCAGAGGGTGAACTGTTCTTGCCGATCTTAAACTCTCTAGGGAACTTATGGAATCCGATACTACTAGTATGGATTCGCTAATCTATAATTCTT
The DNA here is from genome assembly GCF_030347505.1 of Rhynchophorus ferrugineus. NCBI lineage: Eukaryota > Metazoa > Arthropoda > Insecta > Coleoptera > Curculionidae > Rhynchophorus > Rhynchophorus ferrugineus. Next base: position 50,088,404 of record NW_027472581.1, on the reverse strand, counting down.
CCAAGGCGCAGATAGGGCCATATATATAGCTAGCAACTCCGCGGTGAAAATGCTAGTCAGTGACGGAAACCAAAAGTGTCTCTCGAGTAGACTGTACGTATAAGCAGCACCCACAAAGTTGTCACGTTTTCCATCCATGTAGATGATAAAGTGATTTGAATAGTTCTCTTCGATTATCTGTCTAAAGAAGCTTTCTATTGTAGAAGAACTATTTGTTTCCTTATTCAGAACCTTTATAGAGAGGTTTATGTGTATTCATGAGAACTGCCATGGTGGTATATTAGTGATTCTGCATTTTACATCTGGGATCACAATCATTAATCGTTTACATATCCTCTGGAAGATTAATGAGGAGCTTAAATGCCTCTTCCTTATATTGGTCCAGTTTGTTTTAGGTAGGAAAAAGGTATTAAACTGGTCCCACTATGGACGGAATTTGAGGGAGCTTGCATAGTTTAGTAGTAGGAGCTCTCTGCCTTGCACTACAAACTAAAAATGTGGAACCCTTCATGATTTTGCGTATCATCCTTGCCCAGGGGCCAGGCTAATCTTCTTTGTATCGTTCCAATTTTAGTATATGTACCGCCGAAGCGAGGAATTTTAATAGGAAAATCTGACACTCCAAAATATAATTAATTAAAATTCATTCGTACATATAAGTATACATATTAATATACAAATGTATGTATATATGAATTTCAGCGTGTTATATTAAATATCCTCGTAAATTAAATTCCACATATTCCATTTCTATAGGACTTTAAAGTAATATATTATAAATCACGGTATTCGTTATAGCATGCATTCCTAAAATGAAATATGTCCGAGAAAATGTTTCTGATTAAATCAAAATGAAAAATATGTAATAAAAAATGGGGAAAATAAAAGGAAAAACTGGACGTCGGGAGACCCTTCCGATTGAAATAAATGACTGTTGCGCGTAAAAATATACGTCTCCCCCTTTCCAATAAACTGTTCCACTTTCGCAGTTATATTTGTCCCATGGGGAGGGAAATGTTTGGAAAATGATGAGGGGTGAGAAAATATTTTACTTCGATATTGTCAACAATTGAGATATATATATAAAAACGGAATCCTAAAACGAACGCCTTGTGGCACTATATTTTTTTAAAAATTATGTTTTCTCCTTTTTACTACTATACTTACTGGCAACTTAAACACCAAAACACATTCACTATGGTTCCTTTTAACATATTTCACAATATTGTAAAATTATTTTTAATGTCTATTATAAGTATGGTGTTTGCGAGTATTTGGATCGGCAATGCATATTGATGAAGTGACAATGTTTTAAACAACGTACCCAATATTGACATTTCTGTACTTAAAATAACAGTTGTTTAGCGTGTATAGATGTCAATCATAATCAAATCTGATGCCGAAATCCATCAAATTCTTCTAGAGACTTATGGTGATGTTTATGCTTTAAAAGTGTCAATTTTAATGTCCTAATTTTAATGTTACAAAGATTGGTTTGGAGATCCAAGGAAGTTCGAAGAACCGAAAAGATACGAAAATACGGAAAATTACTGAATTGACTACACGAACTGATCGAAAAAGCTCTTTCTAACTGTTTTAATATCGTGGTTTCATTGCTTGACAAGAAATGAAAAGGAGAGTTTTCTGTGGCGTATTGTGGTTGACGATGACCCTCCTCTCAACCCCTTGGCAGAGCAAAATAAGACATAGTTGACCACCCTCCCCTCAAATAATCTTACGTAATAAATGAATGGCCCAAAAACGCAAAAAAATATGGATTAGTCCAAGACAACCATCTATATTTATATATAACACCGAAGCGGTAAATTCATAGCCATAAAGGCCTGCAGTATACATGGTGGGAGCAGCAAGATGCAGTGTAATAGGAGATAACATGAAAAAAAGACCAGCAATACCAAGTAACAAGCGAAAAGTCAACCTGTAACACCTTACGTTAAAAAGTTGTGAATAATGGACTGTTGCAGTTCGAATTTGTAGTTCTGTCGCACTGAACGTACTTACTATGTTATGTATATTATCTCTTTATGGTTAGCTTTATCTTGCACTTTCTAATTATCACTTGATCAAATGTGTCCTGGTTATTTTGATATGTATATTCTATTTATAAAAAAGGACGAAATTGAGAATGGTTATGTTTACAAAATGATATCATGCGCAGGTCATGGAATGGTCAAATGTAATGAAGTAACATTTTTGTAGTTTTATGAAGATCAGTATAATTTAAAGAGACCATTTAATAACACATATTTCTTTGTTATTTCGCATTTCATAGGTTCAATTCAACATTATTATATAATTAATTCTAAAATTATTTTAAATGTTTATAATAATTATAATTACTATAACATAATATTAATTATATTAAAGGTCCCATTTAAAAGTCCAGTAAAATTATAGGTTTTTTATATTAAATATTTTCGATACGATATGATAAACAAAAATAATGTACAGAAGACTTTTTAAAAAATAAAAAATGCATTCACCTTTTCGTCAACAATATAAAGTATTCAGGGGCGGAACAATTTTTTAAAATGTTTAATCAGAGTAATATTATTAGTAAGGAATCTACGATAAGTACAATATTAATTATGAAAATAAATGTTTATTTTTCTATTTTTCCTGTGATTTTAATTTTTTTATTACACTTTCAGACTGATGTACAATTATGCACAATCTAAAATATAGTAACACTGATTCACTCTGACGTTGAGTTAAACAATAACACTATACACCATAAGTATCAGTAAATTCGACTTTCAAGCGTGATACATTCTTTCAATGCTCTTTTAAGGTTTTGGTGTTTTTTTCGTATTTGATTACTGATATTTATTATTTTTTATATTGCCTTAAATGATTTGTCTTCATTTAAGCTTTTTTCTGTAAATTTTACCTTTGAGATCTATAAAAAGCCAAGGATCAAATCTAAAGATATATAGTGTGATACGAAAGAAGATTGATTGTGAGTCTTGATCAACTTTTAACATGTCTTAATAAAACATCACTTTCATATTCAATGGTTTGAGCAATGCCATCTAATAATCACTATTAATTGTTTTATCTTTCTCGAGATAATTTTGTAACATACTATATATCCTTTATTTTGTATGGTTGCTATTTTTTTATTGTCGTGTAATGTATATGAAATCGTTTTCATTTCGGTTCAAAAGGGTCAAACACATTCTTAATCATCGACACTTTTTTTACTTATATTTACGTATAAAATTACATTTTGCATTTTGATATCCTTTATTTGATCTTACGCTACTTCATTTTATAGTTTTCAAATCCATTTTGTAGACCTTTTTATTATTTTCGGGACAACTTCCTATATTGAACAATGTTCAGTATCATGGGCCTATCGCACTCTATCACATTAATAGCTGAGTTCTAACCTCATCACTGTTTTGAAAATAAGAAAAATGATTTTACTAAAAACACTGCATCTTGTAAACTAATAACTGAATATTAAACTTATAAGATAATTAATAAAAATAAAAAATCATATGGGTCTGTCAACAATGATGTCATTTATGTATTAGACAGATGAGTGAATGATGTAGAAAAAGTTTACTATATTTAAAACAAACTTAAACATAAAACTCACAAAATTCCCACCATTTTTCACGCTTCATTTTAGTTTAAAATATAATTTAAAAATTATAACCTTTTTACGACGCTTTGCTGTGATAATGCGTCGTTTTTTATATGTACATTTACCTCTATAGAGACGACTGTGTGTAATTAATTTATAAAGAGTGGACTCGTGGGTTCGTCGTTGCTTCTATGTCTCATTCGGAAATGGCCAATCGACAACGTCATTATGCTTGACAATGAGGAAGAACGTGTATGTTAATAATTATAATTTTTTAAGTGGCCGTTAATAGTTAGTAATTCGAAGGAATTATGAAAGTAAGCATGAGATCTAAAAGTAATAGATCTCAAAATATATAAATTTGTTTAAATTTTAAAAAAGATTAAGATTTTACTTTGGCAATTCTAACATCAGATCGATCCTTTCCAAATTTATTTTAACACTGTGACGTAATGTTTTTCCAAATAATTTAAATAACTAAGCCTGTTTCCATCTAAAAGTGATTTAAGGATTTTAAGATGTAATGACCAATTTTTAAGATTCGTTTTTAAGATACAGTAATAAAAAATCTTTGGTGAACTTATATAATATAAAATTAACCCAGTAACATTTTTACCAATTGAGTATAACAGACTTAATAAGATCTACTGAGTTCAAAAAAATTAACCACAAACAAGCTGTTGCGAGTCTTATATTTTTTTGTTTAATTTTTTGTATGCTTAGAGTATTGCAGCTTACCGCACAGCTGTGGTAACAACGTTGATATAGAGTACTGTTTTCGTTAAGTCAACAGTGTATGTTCGGTTGTCTATATTCAATATACATTGAAATTAATCTTTCTAACTAGTAGTAGGAAATCAACTATTAGAATTGGTCGCAGCAAAGTGATGTAAGTATAGTGTATTTAATAACATGGCAGCGAATTATTTACTTTATATTACTATACCACTGACTGTTGAAAGATATAAACTCAGATATGTATAGACAGGCACGAAATGGTCTTGGGGTGAATGCACCCAAATACAATTATCGAATAGCCTAATCATGCAATAAGGGCCTTATACATGACACGTACAAATACACTCACACACATATATTGTAATACCCCATATATCTATTAAAAAAAATTGTAACAATATATAGCTTGTCGTTGAAATGACTTGGTTGAGCTCCACAAAACCAGACGAAGTAGTTTTCAACGAGACCGTAGCGCGGTTGCCGTCATTGACAATTTTCAGTCGCCGCTTCCCATTCTCCGTTGTGGTCCTGTACCTGTTGTTTGCGACGCAGTTCCTTCGGCAGCAATCGGGTGTCTGAGCTTTCGCGCATCTCACACCTACCTGTTTGTTGTTTACGTTTACGCTCAAGGGGTAAATACTGTGCGAAACCGCGCGTCAGTTCGAAAATATCGAAAAACTTTGGTGCAGTTTTGTTTAGTTTTTCCTTTTCATTCCCGTAACTTGACCTGAAGTGTGATAATTCGTAATGGGTAAAAATAAGATGCACTCTAGGTAAGGAAGTATTTTTTTGTAATCTAAAATGCCTTTTGTACAATATGTACAATTAATATTATATAATATTGTATAAGTTCGATTTGATTTGATACATAGACAAATTTACTACTTATTTATAAAATGTTAGATTGGAAAATAATCTTTAGAACATTTCTTGGAAATAATTCAGAACTAATAATCACAGAAATAATAATCAGTGTTATACATCTACTGGTATTCATGGGATGCTATTAAATTGGTAGTTTTATATTGTCCATTATTGTATTAATTAATTAACCAAATGAACTTTCTTATATGTCTATTTATTGTTAATTTTTACTATTTATTTATTTTTTATATAATATTTGATTTGTTTAAAGTTATTATGATTACGATACAATATCCAAATGTTTTCATAATTATTACTGGTAGGAGACTTTAGGAAACTAATATAACAATAAACTCACATGTGTGTGACATTCAGAAGTGGTAATATCATTAGCTTTATTATAATAACTGCGTCCTATATATTTATCGCCATATCCGTGAAACTATATTATTGACGTGATATTTATTGACAACTAAAGCTGTCACCGATTAACCAATAGAAATTTAATATTTGTAATAATATTATATTTAAGCTCTGATTTTCAATATTTTTTTGATAAATTAACTTTGATTAATTTTATATATTTAAAATTAGTTAAAACATACTATAGATCTATTTATTAAATGTTTAATGAAATCAAATTTGCATTAGTATCTAGAAACGATATGAAGATATATGAATATTAGGGCGATAATTTTCGAAAATATTTAGCAGATTACAAATCTAAACAGAGGAGCATATGTTTGGCTAACCTTTTATCTTATTTAAAGTCGGATTTAATGCTGATGTAACATTCAATCGCCAAAATACGCAATTCTTTTGTTGATAATTTCAGAATTTTTTCCATTATTTTTCAGTGAATCGCCTAAACATTGATTTTATATCAGTTATGTTTTTCATTCATATATTTATCGGTTATATTTTCTTTAAGTGTACAATTTTGGAATATGAACATGTTGTTTCGATTAAACATTATTGTATTCTTGACACTACTTTAAATTATTTAAACAGTTTCATTTTTCATTCAAAAATATTAGTACAGAAAAATGCAAGTTATATTTTTCAGTGAATCGCCTAAACATTGATTTTATATCAGTTATGTTTTTCATTCATATATTTATCGGTTATATTTTCTTTAAGTGTACAATTTTGGAATATGAACATGTTGTTTCGATTAAACATTATTGTATTCTTGACACTACTTTAAATTATTTAAACAGTTTCATCTTTCATTCAAAAATATTAGTACAGAAAAATGCAAGTTATATTTTTTATAAGATTAATATGAAATTTAAAAGATACTAGATTTTTTGGAAATTTGAGTGGAACATTATTATGATAATATCGTAATAAATTATTTTCAGTTTTTTCAAATTTTGAAGTCGATTTGTTGTTTCGTGGTTAATAATTTTTAAAGCTGAAGAAAATATGTGTACACATTTATACTTCAGCAACATGTAGTGTTCACAGTATGGAATAGAGATTATTTCATTCCTTTTTCTATGTTTGTTTACGTTTTAAATTGTTAAAGCCGGCAGTGGACAAGGCAATAGGATGGTACTCCTACTGTTGTCATAATCACGGCTTCGAATCTTTCTGGGGCAGGGTTGTAAATTTATGTTTGTGATTGTCAAAAAGTTAAGGGTGTGAAATCCGACGAGGAAAATGATCCAAGTCACGTTACTCGGTAAGTCAGTAGGCTTAGCACCGGGGACCATGGTTCGGAGACCCCGTTAAGCAATAGGTTTATTCCAAATAAATCTTAATTGGTAAAAAGGAAACTCTTAAATATATCAAAAATATTCTCAAAATATCTTCTTTTATGGCTGAAAATTTCAAGTAAAAATGGAATAGAAAACGTCGTAGATAAACGTTATATATTTTTAAGAGTTACTCATGCTAAATTTATTACATATCCTTTATGATTGAGTCTCACTTGAAAATTTTTAAGTATTATCATAATGAGTTTAATAGCATAAAATATATAAGTATATTTAATTCGGTTATAAAATATTAAGCCTATTATGTAACAAAAGAATCACATTTAAAATCTTCTATTAGAAAATTGCATTTAGTTAAACTATCATTACCACTCGGTTTAGTTCAAGGTAATGTAAGTTAAGTAGTGTGAGAAAATGTTCTAGTAAAACTATTATTATGCAGATTTGGCGTTTTTTACGGAAATGTAATTTGTCACTATATAATACATTAGCAATTTCATAAAATAAATTAATCATAATTTTTTTAAATCGTAATATATAATGATGTTAACATTTATATTAATAGTATTTAACAATGAGGAATGTTTTTTTCTAGATATAATAGGTTAGTTTTCCATTTTTACGCTTACATTCTCTACTTCCACTTAATTAAAATCAATCAGGATAATTTTTCTTGCTTAAATCATCCTTACCATATATTTCTTTTGCATTTGTTAGAATATAAAGTTTACGGACATTAAACATCATCAGTTTAAAGCGACTAATTTAGTTAATACTGAATACAAAAAATACTGAGATACAAAATCGTTAATAATGGGTTGGGCAGGTAATTTCATGGCCTTTTTGGATTTTTCATGTTTTTCAAAGCGAATTTGTGTAAACCTTAATCAATGATATATGTGCTGTTTTGATCGATGAGCTTTTGTCACTTTTCAGTGCCCGTAATCATTCGTTTAAAAAACAGCTCGTTCAGCAGCGATTCCAAAATGGAATCTCAACTCATTAAATTTTTCACTGTTAATTCATGTAGAACCCAACTATCAAGATTCTTTTGGTATCCATCTATGCAATTTGTTCAAAACTATTTTATGATCTGTATTTATTACCGTAGTAATATTCAGATATAAAATATATGGGTCTACCTCGTTACGTTTAAGAATTTCATTAATTTTTCAATGACTGGTTGGCTAGGGTGAGGTTCGTTTGTAACATTGTATTTCTGGAATGAAAATGAGCTAAGCTATTCTGATAGTGACATTCACTTGAACCCCAGTCATCCTAAACACCACATAATTTTGCAGAGAAAAGTTGATGATATGAAGTTTTATATTAGTTTTATCATCTTGGTGGTGTTTTCTTCTTTCGAATACATTTTCTGTATATCTAACACCAACTGCCATTAAATCTGATAATTATTTTTATAACTTATTTACTAGCATGTTGTTCTTGATCATTATTATGTTGCGTGTAATAAAAATATTAAAAACGATATAAACTGTCCTGCTGTCTTTTTTCTATTTGCAAAGGTACACTCTGTACTTTCACCGTTAAGATAGTTGGGAAGAGGATATACAAAAATTAATTAATGTGATTAAGCTCTACCAAAGCGAAATATTCTTAGTGTTACTTAACGAACGTTATATTCAATTGTTATTATCAAATAGTATAAATAATTGTGTTATATTGATTACTTATTGTAAGATTTGTTTTAGAGGTTAGCAGAAGAATAAAGATGTATTGATGATTTTGTCTCTTTAAAAACGTATTTATGTAGAAAAATTGCTGGAACATATATTAATTAAAATATTTATTATTTTCTACCCCTTTTCCCCATCTTTCTGGCAACATGACGATAACGTGTCATGATATATCGATCTGAACAAATGGTAATCAAAAGGCGCTATGTATGTAGAGTACGCTAGACAATAGTGTATCATTCACAACTTTTATAACCTGTGTGTGACTGTTATGCAAGAGGATGACTTAACGTCTGTTAGTTGCTATTGCTGGTCTTTTTTGTAACAATCTGTCGTTTAAATGACATCGATAGACATCTGCACTAACAGTTCAATTTACTTTTTGGCAGTTTATAATATACTTTACTTCATGTTAATCCCATATATTCATACTGAAATACTACATGCTAATCCCATATATAGTAGAATTAGACTTAATGGTCAATCCGTATTCCGCTTCGATGACGATGTGGGTCACCCTTTTTAATTAACCCCTTGGGATTGTTGATAGTTGATTCACTTTTCGACACAAAAGGCTCCTTTTTATTAGCTGGCAAAATTATATTTTCAGTCAATTCGTATGGAAGCCATTTCGCTACTTTTGGATCTTTCGAATTTCGCAACATCCGGAAGCAATTTATCTTATTAAATAAGCTGCTTGAAAGAAGATTTTTGAGAGAACGAGGGTTTCAGCTGAGGTTGGGTCCAGTAAGTCTTTCAACTTTATTGTCTTTTAACTTTTATGGTCCTCTAGATTTTTTTTGTCATTAACATTAAAATTACCACTTTTACATCGTAGAAACTAAAACCAATATTTGGAATATGACGCAGCAGCATTACCATTTACTTCTAAAAGTATTTGTTGAATTTTGACATTCAAATTAAACAGCAAAAGTAATGAACGCCAAAAAACTAGTTTGAGCTTTCATTGATTATCGTCAATATAACAGATCAATTGAAAAGTCCCCCGCCTACCATAGTAGAACACATTTTTTGGCAAAATTAGTTCTTTTTATTCAACATAATTCCCCTTCAAGGGTGATACACTGATTATAGCGACCCTCCAACTTTTCGATGCCATTTTTGTAGTACGACTTGCCATTTGCTTCAAAATAGGTCAAATATTTGTTCAAAATATTTGATTCAAAATATTCAAAAATTTCTTTCCAGCGAGCATTCTTTTGAGATCTAAGAACAAGAAATAGTAGCTGGGGGCCATATTTGTAGAATAGGGTGGATGAGAAAGCAATTCGAAGCCCAATTCATGGATTTTTGCCATCGTTTTCACTGATTTGTGACACGGTGCATTGTCTTGGTGAAGCAGAACTTTTTTTCTTCAAATGCGGCCGTTTTTCGACGATTTCGTCCGTCAAACGGTCCAAAACGCTATGTAATAGTCGCTGTTGATGATCCTTTTTCAAGGTAGTCAATGAAAATTATTCCATGCGCATCCCAAAATACAGACGCCATAACCTTGCCAGCCGACTGTTGCGTTTTCTCACGTTTTGGAGCGGGTTCATCGTGTGCAGTCCACTCGGATGAGTGTCGATTTGACTTCGGAGTGAAATGATGGAGCAATGTTTTATTCATTGTAATATACCGATGCAAAAACTTGGGTTTATTACGCTTGATCATCTTCAAACACTGCTCCGAATCATCAACTCATCGTTGGTTTTGGTCAAAAGTGAGCTCGCGCGACACCTACTTTGCACAGAGCTTTCTCATACCCAAATATTTGTGAATGATATTATATATACGGGCTAAAACTGTTAAAGTTTGATATTATATTAAATGGGTATAAATTATCCATAAAAAGAAGACAATATTTAACCAGGCTTCATCAATCAAAATTAATTGACAAAGAAACCCCTTATAACATTTTCGTCCTTTATCAAGATATCAGAAGGGCTTATACGGGCAAATATAGTTTACTGTTAGCAGTAGTATTGGTAAGTACACGTATTCTTTCGATTAGTATTAATTTACACCAAATACTAATTAACACTGTTAATATTTGTTAGCCGGTTTGCAGAAAAGGCTTATATTTGCTTGGAACAGTATATTAGTTGATTCTAAATAAAACTAACCTTCGGCTACGGACAAGAAATAACAGTACTTATCGAGATCAAGCCGGTTCTGTGTATAAAATATTTTAAATTATGCCTGATAGTCGCCCAGGTTGTAGGAAATGTTAATACTTCTTTAAAAATCCATCAAAGTACCTTGATCATTTCTAGTTGACATTAGTCGTATACGTTTATGTAATTTATTTTAATGAAAATTAGCGACATAATTATCAAGCAAAACAAGATAATTGCTATTTACGTGTCAAACTAGTATCTTTAAAACTAGTATTATTAAAACCGTTTTAAGATTTCAGTTTTTCAGTCTGACCTTTAGATATTCAATTACAAATATTTAATTGAAACGTATATTTAATATTTCAGACCCTTAGAGGATCCTTGTCAAATTCTTAATTGCCGGCTTGGTAGCGCAGTGGTAAAGGCGATGAGACAGATACCTGATGGTATTGTTTTCTACAAAATAGAGAGTTTAGAAGCATAATTTAGTCAGTTTCATTATTTACATTGATTTTTAACATGCTGCATTGTCTTGACAAAAAGCCACTGTAACGGAAACGTATGAATTAAAATGGTGTGAAATTTTGAAAATAATTAAATTAATAATTAATTAATTACACTTAAAGGTTGACAATATCTAGAAATGATATGATTAATAAGTAATGTGCTATCTTGGAAAATACCTGTTCAACTAACACACCTGACAGATTTAGCAGCCTGAACTTACTGTTCCTTATTGTTTTCTTTATAAATTCCTTTCATTTTTTTTTGAGGTTATCTATGGATATCAACGATCGAGACAAATTAACATATTTTTCTGTGACATCTTCTTACAGAGTGGATGTTTGATGTAAATTTATATAATGATTTTATTATTTAATTTAAAAAAATGGCGTCAGAATGGCCCTTGTACTGCTTTATGTTTGTAATTGTAATTGTAAATGTCTCTAGGATGTAAAACAAAAAATATTTGCTAAAGTGATAACATCTGTTATAATTAAAATTAGTTAGTTAATAAAAACTATATCATGATGTCACACATTTATAATCCTATACGGAAGATGTTTGGAAGAGACTGTAGATAAGATATAATTGGCCTTGAATGTCAACGTGAAGCAAACACAAAAATCATCTTCATTTTATAGAAGGTGATTGCTTTCATATTTTATGTTAATTGTTTTCATTTATATGACTAATATTAACAAATTGTTTAAAAAAATCGTTTTATTTATTTAAATAAACAGTTTTTAATTGCAGCTAGCAAAAGTATTAGTAATAATTATGATAATGAATTGAATAAATAAATATAATGTACAGAATATATACAGAACATAAATGACCTTGGATATCAATCAAAAAATGTATACTTTAGAATATCGAATCGTGGCCTTCGCAATCTGGTATATTCAGAAATATTCTAGGACACCTGTGAGTGATTAATATAAAACATAGTAATTATTATAAAAAACATTATTATTGTTATTACAGACCAAGAAATTATGATCTAAGATCATAAAGAATGTGGTTATGATTGGTGATTTGTATAATAAACTTCGGCAATATTAATATTTTTTTATTAATTACTATTTTTTATTAAAATTGTATTTTTTAATTAAAAACTAATATAATAACAATGTATTAACTCAAATACGTATTGAACCTTAAAAATGTATGTTATCTTTAATAGTTATTAAAAACTAATGATCTCAACATCGAAAAAATATTAAGGGTAAAAAATATTATAATTTATATTTTATAAAAACATTTTTATTCGATATATACTTGCTGTGTTGCCACAACAAGTCCACGGTCTGACTGCTACCTGAAATCCTAATATAAAATCAATTCTATAAAAATATTTTTAACAAAAAAAATTGAACCGACGACAAAAAATAAATAAGGAACTAAAATTTAAAAAATAAACAAATTTAGATTTTTAAGAGACAAAAAACGTTTTAAAATAAAATATGTAAAAAATACATAAAAATCGTTGTAATAACTAAATAAAAATAAACAAAAAATTTATGATGACTTATAAAGCCTGGCAGGTGACTTGAAGATTGCTCGTTAAGATTAAACCTTTTCATCACCTTTTATTCTTGATGCTCCTCTCTTTTGTAATAATAATTTTGTAATTTATAATAGGTTGGTATATACATAATGTATAATGTATTAATAGGTTGAACTAAATACCCCTCTACACCCTTATTCACTATATGATTTCTAGGGACGAAAACCCATCCAACTTTCTTAGCTCGATGAGAAACGTGCGATACCAGATTCTCCTAAGGTTCACACCTTGCAGTGCACGTACCCTCTAAAGGTTTTATTGCTTATTGGCACCATACTGGCCTTGCAAATTATCATATTACGGTTTCGCTATACTCCTTTTATAAAAAAGATATATCTTCCTCAAGAGTCCCTTAACAAGACTCACACAAAAAGTCATTATTGTATTGTAGATAGCTCTCAAGTGCTTGTGTGTATTTAGATAATTTTTCATTTTAAAAATACGTTTATTGAAAAAAATTGGTACAATATATATTATTGTATATTTTCCCCATCTTTCTGACAACATCATGGTATGGCAGCGATAAAATAATCGATCTATTTTTCAACATTTAAAAACCTTGTTCCAGCCAACCCATACTACATGGATCTCAACAGATGACATTCAGAAGGCGCTATATCTTGTGAGTATAACTCCTGAAACGTGTGGGCGATCCTTGCTATCCAAGAGGAATAATTTGCGCCTGTTATTCGCTATTGCTTCCTGGTATTTATTGCAACAATACGTTGTTCAATTTGCTCAACCGACATCAGTAGACATCTGCAGTGACAGTTTCAGTCGCCTTGCTGTTAAGACTATGCACAGCAAGACTTTATGGCCATGAATATTCCACTTCGGTTTAGGTTTGTATGATTCATCTGGACTAACCCGTGACTCTTTGAGCTTGGGATTGTGCCTGATAGTGAGACTGTGCTTGATATTATTTTTTATTACCAGCTACAATTTACCACAAAAAACTTTTCGTTGTAGCAATTCAAACAATTACACCGGGGTGGTGAAACGGTTCGAAATGTTTTTAGTCAATTTATGTAGCCATTTCCTCCCTTTTTTTAATATTTCATCTCATATGCACATCTGATTGCTAAGCTGTCAGAAAGCTCTTTGAGAGTTTGAGCTTTGTTTTTGTACAATTACTCTAACAATTGATTGTTTTCGAATTTGTTTGGCCTTCCAGGATGTTCTTTGTCATTGATATTCAAATCGCTACTTTTAAATTGTTGAAATCCAAATTGACAATTAACGAAGTAAGATCATAATTACAAATTTTCTAACAAGGTTTGATGGGCTTCGGCAGTATATTTCGTTACATCAAGTAAAGTAATGAAGGTCGAAAATACAATTCCATGATTGACGTCTTTATATTCTTACTATTGACGTCTTAACATTTTAGTATTTATTTTAAAGCAGTTATTCTGCCAAGAAAGTAAGAAATTTTGCATCAGATTATCATCGACAAGGAAAATGGATCTAGGTATGGTAGATGTTTCTACATCATCTCATAATCCAATTTGTATATTAAAATCTAAAATACCATAAATCATATATAGGAATTACTAAAAGTGATAGGTTTAATCTGCGCATTAAAGAAAAAATAAACAACAGGAAATACATGATAACATTATTTTCACCACAATATTCGACCATACAATAGACTAAATAGTTTTTTACTAAATAAACACAAAAAACTAATATTTTAAGAGAAAACACAATTTTTCAAAGTAAATGTTTGTGGCTAGTTTATTAATCTTTCGTTGCTTATATTTTATATATTACGTCTAATAAACGTATGATTTAAACACAGTAAGTTTTAAGTTCTGGCCAATTGCATAATATTGTTGCTTATCACGCTTATCTCCAACCACCTAGAAGGCTTGATCATAACTCGTGTCAGTCGTTAACGTCAACAAAATGTTAAGCGGTCGGTATGCGGCCTTTTACATCCCGAAAACTGGAGCGATCGTCATTCAAGTTTTACTAAACCAAAATTGTAAACGGCTCTACAGATGATTTATTAGGGTATTTAACATATATTTGCTCAGTTTAAACTTCAGCAATTGTTTCCCATTTGTATCACATGTTCTGAGTCAGTTCCGTAACCATAATTTTCGTCACTTTGTAAATATATCGAAAAATTTTCTCTTTACTTGCGATTTAAAAAGATCACGGAGAGTGTATTTGCACATATCCTTGAGATTATGGTTAATTTAATTATTTAATATACTGTTTTCAGTATATCATTTAAATAGAAATACTATTGTGATCAAAATTCTTTTCTTCAAAATGATTTTTCTTATATATTTTTTTCAACAAACGATATTCTTGTGATATCATCAATTTATATTTGTGAATTATAAGGACAATATATATTACTAGTAGCATAAAACATTTTTTCAATTGTATTTATGTAATATCAAGTTATAGCTCAACTGACTCTAATTCGATTGGTATGAGCGTAAGTGTCAAGGAACATAGAATATATCCGCTATACTAATTTCTCAAAGGTTTCCAAAACAGTAATAACTTCATAATAGAGTTCTGGAACATCAGTTTTAATCTTCAATAAAATCTAATATTCAGCAAACTTTACAAACAAGTATATATCTGTTAAAAGTATAATAGGAAAAGATTGATGAATAATTTTGATTTTCAGGTGTTATAATAGATTTGTTCCATCTAAAATAATCCGTTATTTAACATACTCAATGTTATCCGATTTAGGCCAAATTTAGGTGCCATTTTGTTTGATTGCATAACTTGTTGCTTTTTTGAAGGTCAAGGTTAAAAGCCAATTTTTCACCAACAATTTTTTTTAGAAATAGGTCGGTTATCTTGCGAATGAGTAGATATTCGCAGATGGAAGTTACATCCAGCTAAGTGCTTTCAAAAGATTCTTATAGAATATTGATTGAGTGAATATTCTTATTACTAGTGTCCATCTTTGACGTGTATCAATTAAGTTTTATTTAGTACAAAATGCCAACTTTCTAATGGTATCTAGTGAAAACTGATTGGACTTTTATAGCACGAGATACGATTTATTAAAGTCATCTATTTAAAAAAGTGTCAGACCTATTATATGAGTTTTAAAAAATATGTCACAATCAGTAAAATTTAAAAAAAAAAGTGAATTGAGCAATAAAATTATAAGAAACAATGTGAAATTTTAATAAAAGCACAGTCCACTGAAAATTAAATTATGCCCCTCACTAACATACTAACGAATGATCTCTTGATCCAAATTTAAAAGCTAGCTTCAATTATATAAATATTTTTAAAAAATTATTTGCGTTATGAAGATATTTTGTACCGTACGCTTGAATATCAAACTTAATTCTAACCATTTAATATATTCTATTTCAGGATATATGGTATCACTTTTCACGAAGGTTATCATTGACCCAGCACTTATATATTACGAAAAAATTAAGATCCTATTTTAGAAAGTAAAATACCCTCGGATACGTTTCAATTTGTTTTCACCTCAACACAGTCGCATTACTTGATACTCTTTGGCAAGAAATCCGATAATACCATGTACAGAGGAAGGAAATAGTCTGAGAATGAATTTGAGTTGCAGAATTGGTCACTAGAGCGCATCGAAGTTCGAGTGACACGCGGAAATAGAGAAACAAGTCTTGACAGGGAATTTTTAGTTATGAAACGTTAGTTTTTACGGAAAGGCAAATAATATATTGTTTAAAGTATATCCTCTATTTTCTAATAAAAACAATATTATAAACCCTAAATTACTTTTATGTTTGGTTATTTATTAACATAATTAATTTACATTATTCAACTTTTTTAACATCATATGCTTAATAAAATTAAAACCACTTAGGAACCTTGTATTAAATAATCTATTGTGAGTTATTAACTAAGTATCTTGAAATACAAGTAGTCGTTTAATTAACAAGTATGAAGGGTAACATTATTGAATACAGATAAACCCTAGTTAATAAAGAAGAAACTCTGACGTAGTGAAGTTGGATAGTACAAACCAGAAGGCCAGTATCGAATATTGAAGATGCAAATGAAAATGCAAAACCATTTTAACATTTTATCTTTCATAAGAATCCATATATATATATAATATATAATAAAAGTGTTATTCAGATCTGTAAATTACTCTTTGTTCAGAAATTATTTAAAGTCGACGTATATTTTTAATAATATAAAATTCGTCGTGTTATTACATTCTTTGTAAAAACATGTAAATGAAAAGGCTAAGGGGTGAGTTAGCAATACAATTAGCTCTAAATATTATTATAAATACGCTTAATATTATACCTTTATGATTTTTTTTTCAATATTGTCATTGGCTTAAATTAACTTAATGTTCTAGGACCTCTTAAGATATGTATTATATAATATAGTACAGTATTTTTATTTTAACCGACTTCGAAAAACGAGGAGGTTCGGCTGTATATATTTTTTAATGTATGTTCGCCAATTTCTCGGCCAGTTATGGATTTTTTATTCGAAAGAATGCACTTACGAGGTGGTCCCATTGGAACCAAGTCAGGATCTTATGGGGGAAAGGGCGGAAATCGAGGAGAACCTCAAATTTCACAGGCATGTGTTTTCACATATTTCTTACCTCAAATAACCAGATATTTGTGTATAATGTTATTGCTAAACTGATATGACGAAAATCAGAAGTAGTTCATTGTAAAAGCCATTCAGTTTGCTTAAGCACTAACTATATCATATGAGAGGTCGTAAAAATATTGTCGAGAAGTGTTTCTATGGTGTACTTGTTAGAACGTACACAAGTTCACACATAGAGGTCGTGGGTTCGATACTGATGATTTTCCGCATACGGGCTGTACTTTTACTGGGCGAGCTTTTACTGGCTTCAGAGTGATCAGTTGGTAGTAGTTGGAATAATATTGCAAATAGATAAATAGTATTAGTTAGGTATTAAGCTAAATTGTTTTATATTGTAGTATAAAAATTGCGTTTAGTAGATAGTTTAAATAAGTATTTTTTTGTTACTATTTAGTTATTACAACAATCATTATGTACATATCTTATTTTAAAACGTTTTTTTTTTGTGTTAAAAATCTAAGTTTGATTATTTTTTACTTCTTTACTTCTTAGTGAGTTTTTATTTATTTTTAGAAGTGGGTTAATTTTTTTGTTAAAAATACTTAATTAGTATAGTATACAGCTAGTGTTGCTGTATATACATTGTTTTAATTTAAGTGTTGTTAAATTGATTTAACATAATATGCTTTTTAATTATCAGTTTTAAAAACATTATCATTCAATATCAGTTGAATGATTCTTATTGAAAAATTAAAATTTTCATTAACGAAAAGGGTTTTAATTAAATTCATTGCCATAGGAGTATTGTAATAGTTAATTCTATTAATATCATTGACTATTAGAACGCGGTTTGTTATACAACTATTTTATTATACCCACTCCCTGTTATTGCTTCTACCGCATTACATACTAACGCACGTCAAAACATTAATATATACGACTTCTTGTTCCTACTGCTAGATATCGAAAAAAAGGTGTTGTAACCAGGTTTATTATCTTTTGTTTTCACTGTTGTTTAAGACTCGAGTTACAATATTTTATTCATACTAGTTTTTTTAGAATAGAAAATGATATTGGATAACCAAACAAAGGCAAGTTACATGGAATGACATTTTGAAACTAAACAAATCAAAAATGAATTTGTATTAACTATATAATTTGTGACAATATGTTTAGTATTCAGTGTAAAATTTCCAATAATCTTCACAGAATTTTTTTATTATTATTAAATAGGTTATAGCTTTTAATATAATCAATGTTCATGGACATTCATTATTTAAAATTCAAAATTAAACATAACCCACAATTACATTCAATCTTGGTTTCACAAGATCCATCGACCTGCCGTTCGACTTTCACTTGGAACTTAACGATGGAAATCTTACCGTTAGCGCGAAAATGCCCCTTACTTGTAGCATCTTACCCACATCAGTGCCATGTTTCATTTTCTTTCTCTCTTTTCAGTCAACGCTGTGTCTCTTTTAAACAGGTTTTTTACGTGAGTAAAAAGTTTTTAATGGTGAAGAAATATAATGTAGCATTTAATTTTCTGCATCGCAAAGATCATAATCAACTACAGTGATTTAATGAACACTATTACAAAATTAATAGCTTAAGACATACATAAAGAGTGATGATAATATTTTGTTAATATAATACAAAAGACAACATCAGAATAGACAGATACAGAGATAATTGCATCTTACATTAGACATGCTTAGTACAACTATAATTTACAAAATAATTTATTACTACTGCTCTATAGTACTTGCACCAATACACAAGCTAGTATGGGAAAAATCAGTATATATTTCCCAAATTTCAATAAAATTAAACTACTTAAGCTAAAGTTAAGAGTAACATAGTAAGCATTGTACAAGTTCATGTGGTTTGGCACACTTCAGTATTCTGAGTTTCTGCGTGTTGTCTAGTAGCTGTATTGCTTTCACTTTGAGGTTATTTAGTAACCTTATTTCATGATTTAGGATGAAATCTTGGATAACTTCCTGACTCTTTGTTGATTACGTAGAAGATTATAGATTCTAAATTAATTGTAGAACTTTGTTTTTGCTGCGTTGGGTTACTAGTTGGTTTTATGTTTTAGTATACTCGCATATTTGAACGCATAAACGAATCTCTTTGATTTTAGGTTCAGTTGAGAGTACCTTCCGACTAACCAGTACACGTGATTAATTTTGAGTCTGATTTGCTTTGCTTTTCGTCTAATATGATGTTATTTTGAGTAAATCTAAATGTATTTTTTTAAATCAAACACAAATACATGATACCAATTAATATATCAGTAGCGATAACTGTTTGGGTGTTGTTATATACATGTCTAAAATATCTAACGTCTGATATGAACCATGTGCTTGTTTGTAATTTAAACTAACCCACGGTTAACAAAACAATACAATATAGCAGCTTACCATACAATGGCGAGAACTGGTTATATCTGCAAGGGAAATTGATAGATACAGATGTTGACAATGACGAATAATGAAATAATCTGTTTTATATGTATTTATATATTAGTTGGTAAATATTCATTTGTTAGTGATAAAATCATTTAATTTTAAAATAGCAACTATATTTTATACTCATCATGCTACTTCATATATTAATTATGTTACTCATTTTTTTAGTAATAAGTTTTATACAAGACGATTTTTGTGGGTTATATGGGACTCGAGGAGATACCACTAAAAACCTACGCTATCGGCTAGTGCCGAAGGATTTTTACTGACAATGTTTCAGTTGTAAGTGTTACAAGTTTTTGGAGATATGTATCTAATTTGATTGAAAATAAATAATACAAGATATAAAAGAACAAATTGATTGAAAAATATTGAATTAAAAAAATCTGCGATATTTTGAATGTTCTTAAGCGATTTTTCACAAACAGAATCCACATCTTTTTGAGAGTGTCTACTTATGGAGCTGCTCACTAAGTCTTTCATCCAAAAGATCAATTTCGTCACAGAAGTATGTAAGGAATTCGTTTCATTTTTCATTTGAGAGATATGTCCAAACCATTGTAATAGTGTAATGTAGACTTGCATCTGTTGATTCTGATTGTTGCATTTTTGCTTTTTTGACAAAATTGCGTTATGCATCACATTTAAGATATTTGGAGTTTACAGATGTCAGAGAGTAACAGTGTTCAATTCTGAACAGATTTTAGATACGTACATAATAAGTATCGAGCAGGGAGGAGTGGTACACATATTCTTATTTTACATTGGTGGTAGAGAGCTCAAAAGCTAGCAAAAACCGTTTTACGTAGTGAATAATAAATGTATAATATCTTAGCACAAGCTCCTGCAGATTGACTGATTCGGTTTAATTCTTCAGCAGTAGATGTCACTTTCTTCTCCGGTGCTGCTGATCCTGAGTTTGAATTCCTGTACTTACTCATATTGAATCCCATTAAGATTTACAATAGCAGACAATCCATCAAGTGGAAATATTTTAGTAATTTGTTCATTAATTCTCAAGTCATGTGGCTCTGCAATGCGTGATATAGTCATGAAGAATAGAACCATCAAGATCTATTTTAGCGAATATAGCATTAATATTAGCGAACATCAGACCGATCAAAAATATTGTAACATCATATTGTGTGCCATATTTCTTTTAACTCATACAAATTGAAAATGTTTATGGTTTCGTTTAAAATTATTAACGCAAGATAAAACGATTAAAAATGGTTTGAGGTTAAAAAGTTAAGCTATCAATTAGTACCCAAGTAGAACAATTACGGATATTACAGCAAGTAACTACATTAAACTGTAGGAAGAAAGATGTTGCCGTAAAAGTTAATTGGTGTGGAATACAACGCGTGTACGAGAGTTAGGCGTAATCGGGAAAAACCACCAGGACACCCTCTGACTTTATTATTGATTTATGATACGTCGCAGAAAAACGCAAATAATACTGCGATCCCAATACTATTTTTATATAAATGAAACCCTTATAATGTAAGCACTTCATTCATTACATTTACATTTCACAATCAGACATAAACACACCGTCAGTTCCCGAACAATCAAAGGGATACCAAAGCGTTCCTTTTCCGGTCTGGGAAGTATATAGTTGTAGTTGCTGCTAGATATTGATGCTCCGAATTGCATTGTTTTTATACAAATTTCCATAGTATATCCTGTAAAGGATGGTTTCCCAAATGTTGATGTCTCTAAATTATAATAGTAGTAATAATTGAACTACTATAATAACAGGTCAATTGAAATGTCCCCGGCCTGATAGATAGATGGCGCTACTAGAATTAAATCCATATAAATTTGACAGCTGTCGGATCATTAGTTTGTGAATTATAGCATTTTTAGTGAAGCAACTTTTGTTATTGTGAAAAAAATGGATAAAAATAAATTTCGCGTGATGATAAAATATTGCTTTTTGAAGGGAAAAAATACAATTGAAGCAAAAACTCTAAAGATATCAACTGAACGTGTACATCATATCATTCACGAATATTTGGGTATGAGAAAGCTCCGTGTAAATTGGGTACCGCTGCGTCACTTTTGACCCAAAACAACGACGAGTTGATGATTCGGAGCAGTGTTTGAAGATGATCAAGCGTAATAAACCTGAGCTTTTGCATCGATATGTGACAATGGATGCAATATGGCTCCATCATTTCACTCCGAAGTCCAATCGATAGTCATTCGAGTGGACTGCAGTGAGTGCTGCTGCTGATAAATTTGATGACAGTCGGCAGGCAAGGTTATGGCGTCTGTATTTTGGGATGTGCATGTGCATTTTCATGTGCATGTAATTGACTAGCTTAAAATAGGAAATATCGTCAACAGCGACTATTCCACAGCGTTATTGGACCGTTTGAAGAACGGAATCGCCGAAAACGGCCGTCTTTGAAGAAAAAAAAAGTGTTCACCAAGACAATGCACCGTGCCACAAATCAGTGAAAATGATGGCAAAAATCCATGAATTGGACTATTTCCTGTTCCCAGATCTCAAAAGAATGCTCGCTGGGAAGAAATTTTCGTCGAATGAAGAGGTGATCGCCGAAACTGGGGCCTATTTTGAAGCAAAGGACAAATCGTACAATACATACATCGTAAATGGTATCGAAAAGTTGGAGGGTCGCTATAATCTGTGTATCACCCTTGAAGGAAATTATGTTGAATAAAAAAAATAATTTTGCCAAAAAATATGTTTTACTGTTGTAGGCCGGGGTCTTTACAATTGACCTGTTACACGTTTGGCAAGTTTCAGTAGGCTATGTTAGTTAACAACAACTTTAATCAAGTTTTGGTGGCCTTAAAAGTTAAATCTATTTTTTAATTAAATAAAAAGAATATACATATTTACCTGTACTTAATATAGCACGGAAATAAAGAGATTATTAAAAATACATTTATTTTAAAATTGAAAGTGGGATTACTAAGATTTTAACAGAAATCTAAAAAAATCGCCTTTTTAAGTTAAACATTAATCAAAGGTGCTACGAAACATGGAAGCTGTATCCATGAAAACCTTCCAATGCGACCAAAACAACTACGTTACACGCAGATTTGAAAAGTTTTAGCGCGCATTTAGAATTTAATTTTTTCAAACATCAATTTTTCTTTCAAATTAATTTATTTTTGCGGAAATAACTTTTATACGGGCTAGAGTAAAATAATTAAATGGTTGGAATAATAATTAAAAATAATGGGATAATAATAAAAAAGGGGAATACAATTAAATATTGGATGTTCTAACTACGGAACGCATATAGTACAAGAATATTGAATCGCAAACACTGATAGTTTTTTTATTTGCTGTTGGGATATTAATGTCTCCGATAGCAAATTAACTTATGCAATATATTCGGACTAGATTTTTTTAGAAAACTAAAAATACTCAAAAACTAAACTGAAATAAACCGATCGCAATACATTGAACATTTGCTTTCGTCAATCGCTAAAAATACATTTTTAACATATTATTTCTATTGACATTGACTTATTTTTTACTAAATAATATTAAAATTCTTTTTAAATTAACATAATCTATAATATAAAGAATGAAATTAATAAATGTGTTAATATATAATGATTTTGTTTAATTTTGAGATGGCTTGGATGAAAATTCAAGCACACAGTGATCTCATCATGTTCTTTTTACAGTAAGTGCATATAATCACGATTAGTAAAAGCCTAAAATCTATTTATAGCGAATCAATCACCGCTACTAAATAAAAATAAGCTGCCAACAACATAACCATTAAAATTCCCTCACTCAGCGCCGTTATTCATCTTTCTATCAGTTTTCTCTTGGGGGCTATGTGGAACGAAAGAAAAAAGAGATCGTTAAAAGGTTATGTCCGTCATAGTTTTCTAATCGTTCCCATCTCGTCGCCAATAAAAAAACACACATACATACACAGCTCGGTAACCGATCTTAAATTAGACCTTTTGTAACGATATCAGATAGAAATGGGTTGTTGCAAAGGTCCCTGTGCTTTCTGATAAGTACTTTCTACTAATAACGGAGGATATGAAGCAATATACGTATCTTGATATCATGTAATATGTCAGTATTGAAGCTGTCAGAAAAATTGAAAAGTATTAGAAATATCATTTTGCCGGCTTGGTGGCGCAGTGGTAAAGGCGATGGAACAGTCCTCCTACTGTTGCGATAGCCGCGGGTTCGAATCCCGCATGGCATGGTCTTAAATTTATATTTGTGATTGTTTAAAATTTGTGAATGTTCTAGGCAAGAGTGTAATCTGACAAAGAAAATGATCCCAGTCACGCCAGTAACCAGGCTGGGTAAAAAATAGGCAGCACATTATTGTAATTAAAAGTAAATTCGAATTATCTTTGGACCTTAGTGTTTGCCAAGGAAATCGACTTTCCACATAGGCTGGATGCGAAAATGACTTAAAAATAGCATGCAATCCGTTGTTACAAACTTTCCGATCAATCAGGTGTTCGTTGATGATATAGATGTTGAGGCTTTGAACATTCTTTACGATATATTTCTCATTATAGCATCTTATTAAGTAAAATTATATACGATCAATTTATAGGAGAATGTCTAAGCTGATGCGTATGGATTATGGGAAATATACAAGTATGGCTAATACCCTCTTTCGAATGCTTGTTTTTCCAACATTCCTATATGGCTTCGAGACCTGTACACCGTTGCAATGTGATAACGGTAAGTTTGGTTAAGTTAACTACAGTTATTCAGTTGAGATGCGTCAATTAGTACAACATCAAGAAACAAAACCAGAAACGTTGTTTACAATAAATATGTTTTTCCAATGAAGTTTGAACGGATTCCTCTCTGGCGGAATCGAACGTTCCGATCAATACCTAACGTAAAGCATTACAAAAGATATAGATTAGGATCATGGAGAGTGATGTGAAAATAAGAGGCTAACATTTTCTGAAGCTAGAACGATTCAGATCTTCAACTGCGGTGATACTTGAGAAGTAGATCTCCAAGCGTCGACTATGTATTGATGATAACTATATTCCTCAAATTCCACGAAAAATGTACTATTTTTGATTTAAAAGTAATTCAACATTACACTAAAGGAGTTCATTAATAATGTGCTTGGTTTACTTTAAGTTTCATTTTAATTTTATATATCCATTCAAAGAAACATTAAAAATATATACTTATTTCAAACAAAAATTTTAAAACTTATATATATTATTTTACAGTACTGCAACGCTGGAATTACAATTAAGGTAATTTTGTTAATAGATTTTGTTTGCTATTAACTTAATTTTTGACTAATTCGATATTTATAACAATTGATTGTCTTTAACTATAAATTATTTTGTTTTTGCGTTTCTAAATATACATAATATAGCATCTATGACAGTAAAGTATTATTAAAATTACAATAGACATATTAACAATGACTAAAAAATTAAATAAATATGTTTATCAACACTAATAAAGGACACTACTAACTTATTCATCAATTGTTAGTCTAGTATCTAACTTATCTAGCTTAAAATTATTACCTGCATAAGGTAAAAAATTAAATTCATAAATGTTAAATTATCTACGACTGATATATTATTATGTCGATATGGAGAACATTGTTTAGAAAAATGTTTACCTTGCCCATACTATTAATTTTAAATGAAAGTGTTCTATATGATTCGATTGCCAAGTAATAAGAAGTAAATTGTATTATAAAAACATTGTGAATAGCAATTTCAATGTGGTATAGGCGTAATAAAAAATGTTGCGATATATAACCTATATTATTACGGCGAAATTTTGTATGATGTTATTTTTAGAGGATTTGATTGATTTTAGAATATATTTGAAAACAGTAATGGCAAATTATGATTTAAAAAAAGTTTGATACTGTTTTAATAATAAAACTCTGTATTCATTTTTAGATATTTGTCTATACATTCAAGACTTTATTTAAAAATTAAGTTTTTTTTGTTTATGTTACATATCACTTTTTTCCGGCTGTATGTGAATTTCACTAGGAAGACGATATAGAATCGATCAGGTTAAAAGTTAATCGAAAGGGTTTGGTAAATACTGTGGGTGGGTTAAGATTTTTAATGTTAGCACATGTGTTTTCATGATCTTTTGTAACATGCGGTCGAGTATTATCATATTGAAAAATCGTTTGGTCTCATTTTCATTGTCTTTTCAATTATCACCTATTATCATCATCAACTATAAGATACATTTACGGTTCATAGATGGTGAAACAAAACTGAAATGCAATTAAAATGCATTAGTAATATCTGAACATATACATTTGACTTGAATAAGTATTCACTAATATAAATTTTATTTTATTTTAAGATAAATTTTTAACTTTTATTTCCATCAAAGAGAGACATACATAACCAAATTAAATTGAAATGCTACTGCGCATGTACCCAATTCGCCAATCATATGCTATATTTGTTTTAACTTGTTTGTTTCCATATAGTATTTGCTATTATTGCTATTTTTGTATAAAATAACATTTAATAAAACCAGAAATAATAATTTGACTTTATCGTAAGATTTAATTCGAATACAAATTCACATGTCTTGTATTATTGTATAAATAGTCAATTGTTTTTACTATAAAATTAATTTTTTTAACTATAAAATGTGTTAAAACATTGTAGTTGTTTAGCAATAGCTTACATAAAAACTAGATACTTTCCTATAT
This sequence comes from Rhynchophorus ferrugineus, assembly GCF_030347505.1. Classification (NCBI taxonomy): domain Eukaryota; kingdom Metazoa; phylum Arthropoda; class Insecta; order Coleoptera; family Curculionidae; genus Rhynchophorus; species Rhynchophorus ferrugineus. The sequence continues at coordinate 50,061,857 of NW_027472581.1, read as the reverse complement.
ATAAATTTCTTTTTATTGCGGTATATTAAGAACCGTCGGCAATTTTTATCATTCATTATAAGTCATTTATATACAAACTAGAGGAGTAATCAGTATATTTCTATGACAGTAGAACCATACATTTTTATAGCTTCTGGTCCAGCTCACAATAAAATCGTCATAAACCATAGTCTTGTTGCTTCTTACATTAGGTCAAATAGTAATTGACCTTCAAGCTAAGCTGATGCCCTGAATCTTGAAGATACGAGGAGGAGAATCGAAAAATCAATTTAATTTAATTAAAGATGGTCGGGCAGAATTAACATTTTTATCTGATGATTTAATTAAGAAAGAGTGACGGTGGGAAAAGCGAGGCTGACTGATCCAAAGTCACGATTTAAACGGATAAATATTTAAGCTCCTAGTTTTTCGAGTTAATTAGGTTAAATTATCGCGATCATCTTGAGTCCAGCTATAAACATATTTTAGGGAGATTATGAAAAATATTGCATCTGTTTAGATTTAAAAAAATTAATCTAATTTATGAATTTTAGTATGTTCATTGATCCATTACTTCAGCGCTCTGTTAGTATTTCCTTGACGTAAGTTGTTTAGTAGTTATTTTTTAGTTTTTTAGTAACATATTAAGAAAAACTAATCCACAGGGATCCAAGAAATAGTCCAAAATAGTTTAAACAATATAACAGGAATGTTAAAATAGAAAAAACTGGAAGTTAAAAACAAACACAACGATTATGTATGCAGAGTCCACCTGTAAAAGAATTACACATTTAAAACAAACTTTCAATTCAAAACAATATTAATTTGAATGTAATGTACCTTCCAATGATTCGCTGATTCAATTAGTCGCGCCAAAAGCGATAACTTGCAGTTATAAAAACTAATATAATAAAACTAACTAAAACACTGAGCTGTGATTTGATAACTGTAGAGCTTTCCAACTTGATTAATGCATCATTTTGATTAAAACATATCTCAGATGTCTAGAAAGTAGCTTAAATTATTATGCTTTCGAAACCTGAAGAAACTGCAAATGAATGAAAAGCTTATAGACCTCTAGGAATCTAAGATATATGAAAATTTTCTGTTCGTCAATTATTGAGAAGAAAAACCTTATTTTGTTTTATAAACATACAATTACCAATTAACCAGATGAAGACCAGACCAGAAGAATTACTGACGTCATTGAAAGAGCCTACGACAATAAAAAGGTCCACTCAGCTATATTTTTGAATGAATCCCATGATTTTGACAAGGATTGACATGATGAACTCAGTCACAAATGTCAAATAATGTTTCCATAGTAATAAACTGATCATCTCAGCCAGAATATTTAAAATTAAGCCGGAGAATACACTAAAGCAGATGTAACACAATACAATATACTGGGGAAAATTATTTATATATATTAACATTTAATATACCAGAAATGAAAAATATCACCATGGTTATAGTTGCTGATTATATTGCCACAATTGACTGTTGAGATAATAGCAAAAACGCAACTACAACAGGTAAATAACAAGATAGAGTAAATAACAACTTTATTAACGCAAATAAAGGCATTTTAAGTTAATCTATAATAACACTCTAATCAGCCACGAATATTCTATCATTAATTCTAATTAATTATCGTCAAAATTTTTCTAATTACTTAAATAATGAATACACCTGAAAAAGTTTTTAGAATATTTGGGTATTTAATTGGAACTAATTTAAATTATATATATATATATATATATATATATATATATATATATATATATATATATATATATATATATATATATATATATATATATATATATATATATATATATCAAACACGTTTTTGAATACGTCGTTGATAGTTGTTAGTTCTTGTTGCTTGTTCGATAGTGCCAATATTCTACAATGCGCTTACGTATTTATTTAAATGAGAAATATTTAATGACAACCAAAGTATTCAGGTGATCACAATATTTTTTTTGGACGAGCGGATATTCGTTGGCTACAAAAAGTCTGATGCAAGTGCTGATATTGCGAACTTTTTGACTACATCTGCATAACTCAGTCATAAGGCATAATAATAATGATCTGCAATTTTTAATAATGTAATTTTAAGTAATAATGATAATTTAAACTTGATATAAAATATGTGAGGCAAATTTAACAGACACAAGAGATATTGTGTTAAAATAGGGGCCACTACATTTCTGTAGAGTTTGTATATTGAATAAAGTTTATATATTGAAAAGTTGAAAAGAAACGTCGAAAAGTCCAGAACATCACCTATTAATCATCAGTAACAAACATTTTTCCACATATGTCTTTTAAAGCTGAGAAATCTATCAAAATAAGTGATTAAAAGCAGAAATGTTAATGAAAAGGACGGGTATGGCGACATTCCGCAATTTTAAATATTTCCATAAAGTTGGCAAAACGCGTTTCTACTGAGAGAAACAGTCGTTTCTTTCAATATTCAGCTCAAAACCATCTATTACAAACTGTCGCAATATCCCATGATAGTTTCTTTGAGTTTGAGCTTTGGAGCTCATATCCTGTCTTTGACTTTAAAACAACTCGGGGTTACTTTTTTCTTTCACTTATCACGGCCAGAGCATTGGGGAGAGTGACAACTTCTCAACCAATACGCCGCTGATTGCCTCCCAATTCGTATATTCTTTACCCAAATCTGGTCACTATTGTTGATTGACCCCAACTATGCCCTTTTTGGAGATTGTCATTGTGTCTTTCAATCATCCAATTCACTCAACTTTCATTCGACAGACCTGTCCCAAGTTTTGCAATGCTCAGCTAGATCTGAAAACATGTAGAATTTGCCTTAAGCATTTTATTTGAGACATTTGTTGTTTGCAGATGTCTAACTGTAATAGTATCCATGTCTGGAAGTCATTTAGAAAAATTAACAAAATAACCGTTCGAAAGAGGTGGATTTTAATATTTATTGTAATATTTTCTCTCCATATGTATCATCTGAGAGAAATAAAAACTCATGCAGCTTATCCGACTCAGCTTATAACTTTAGTCGTAGGTGTTCCACTCTTTTCTCCTCTATTACAGATCCCAAACACTTGACCTCCTGCACCTGCTCTAACTCCTTGGTGAATACCGGCATCTAATAGAACCAACGTTCATATGATGATGATGATTATGCTTATTAACTAGGGATAGCTTCAAATTAAAGAAAATTTGGCCAAATACCTATTTGTTTTGTTTTATTGAGAACAAATAAGTACCGATTTCTAAGTAGATCTAAGTAGAAATTTACCAAATTTGTAGCATTTATTATAGATAAGTAAGTTTAGATAAAACCAAGCAAAATAAAAGTACAAGAAAACATTGCTTATATGGATGGGTTATCTGTTTCATGATAAACCAACGGATGGTTTAACCAATACATTATTTATTTAAAAAAGTCATTCTTTAATTGAATTATTTTCTCTTAGAAATTTATCTTATAATTCACGTTATGATAAGCAAGTATAGTTCAACGTTTCGAGATGTATCTCTAATTCATTAAGCGTCTAAAGACGTTTAATATATTTCAGCGCAAAAACAGACGTGTTCCGATAGCGAATGGCTGCAGATAAATGATCAGAATATAGATCGTTCATTTGTTCGTGGTTTACCATTAGTTCAGAAGTAGGACAAGAGAAATGTAGTAACAATAAAGGCATGAGTGAAAACTGCATAGCCGACGGAAATCTAACCAACGATAAAGAGCATTACTTCAATTTCGCATTGTATAGTATCGTTTAATTGTTATTCTATCGATAGCTTACAATATAAATTGTCTTAAAACAATACCCTATAAAAATTTTCTATATAAATAATTTATTATATTTTGTAGAGAAATTGTCGAGTATCGAGTATTCGGTTATATTTAATAAGAAATTTTATCTCTTTTATGTTATTTTTTAAAATAACAGTTCTTGTATATATAATTCTAAAACAAATATCAAATAATAATACATAAATAAATATTGGGTTTTCTGCAATTTTAAAATTTTATTCTTATTCAATGTCTGGTGAAATCGACGCGTGAGGTAGAGTTTTCCAATTCAGCATTTCCATGCAGATTTTCACTAATTTTCACTTCACTAGTTTTTACTTCTATAGTAACAACTTACATTTTGTATTGTATTTAGTTAAATTTTCATCAACAATTCCATATAATCAAAAAAATTAAATTACTTACATGTTTCAATTAAAGATTTCTTCGAAGTTAAGTTTTGGTAAATAATGTTTACTTGCTTTAATATTCGAGTATCTTTTATATGTAATATAATATTAAAACTGGTCTCTTATACCAGCATTAATTTATTCTTAGCATTTATGAATTCACTTACACTATGGTTATTAAACGATAAATTGTAGTTTTCTTCTCACACTTTACACCCACCTTCACTTACGCACTGTTCTCACGGCTTGCTCCTCTTTGGCCTTTAAGTGATGTGTTAGCCACCTTGTAGTTGCTGAGTTTCCATAATGGTGTAGCTTAGCTTTGTATTTCAAAATGAGCCTTTTTATTTTTTAGTCGTAGAGATTCCTAGGTTCCGATACAAGTTTTCAGTGCAGCTGTACCAAGGTACGTAAACTGTCTTATGGAACTTCTTTTTCTGAAATATTTGAATTTTTCTCATATCACTCTCCCGAGTGCAACCCGATTATAAACCATATTATGTACTGATATATTGGATTTTTTGAAGGAACCAATATAGTATTTTAATTTGGCGTCCAATATTCATCTAAATACATCTACAGTAGCGTCATTATAAAAGTGCCATAAGTTCAAGATATGTGAGATATCAATTGAACGTGTACATCATATCATTTACGAATATTTGGGTATGAGAAAGCTCGGTGCAAAGTGGGTGCCGCGCGAGATCACTTTTGACCAAAAGAAACGACGAGTTGATGATTCGGAGGAGTCTTTGAAGATGATCAAGGGTAATAAACCCGAGAGATGATCACCCGAGTGGACTGCACACGATAAACCCGCTCCAAAGAGTGGGAAAACGCAACAGTCGGCTGGCAAGGTTATGCCGTCTGTATTGCGCATGTAATAATTTTCATCGACTACCTTGAAAAAGGAAGGGATATCAACAGCAACTATTACATAAAGTTATTGAACCGTTTGAAGGACGAAATCGCCGAAAAACGGCCGCATTTGAAGAAGAAAAGAACAGCAATGCACCGTGTCACAAGGTCGTGAAAACGAAGGCAAAAATCCCTGAATTGGGCTTCGAATTGCTTCCTTATCCACCGTGTTCTCCAAAACTCACCCCCAGTGACTAATTCCTGTTTTGATGTGTTTGGAAGAAATTTTCGTCAAATGAAGAGGTGATCGCAGAAACTGAGGCCTATTTTGAAGCAAAGGACAAATCGTACTACAAAAATGCTATCGGAAAGTTTGAGGGTCACTATAATCAGTGTATCACCCTTGAAGGGAATTATGTTAAATAACTACTAATTTTGCCAAAAAAAATTTTTTTACTATGGTAGGCCAGGGACTTTTCAATTGATCTGTTAGTTGTTAAGGAACAGATTTGAGCGCTTTTAGTTTTATTGGCCACTAGACCCAGTGAACTTTGTATCACCTACAACTATTTTGCAAATTTTCTCCGAGAATAGCAGTAGTGACTTCGTAAATGAAACCTTTTCGCGTGCTCACCGACAGATGTTTTGTCAGGTCAAATGACTTCATACTGTGACTGTCACATGCCATCCGATCCAATACTATTTTGAACAGTTTTACTAAATTGTTTTTCTTACGAAGAAATGTTTATAGTTTTTCGACTATAGTTCTCTTCACTGTTAGATTATGAGTACAACGCCAATCCGTTTCCGCATTCGGATTGCCCATAAAATAAATGTATAAGAAACGATAACCTAGATCTGATAGTAGTAACAGTGCTCCTAGTAAGCGATACATTTGTCCTTGTATCTTCAATTATTTAAGAATTTGTAAACTTGATTTTAATGCATATTTGAATGTTACCAAAAACTTTTATACTTCATTACCATAAGAGTGGGCTGCAACTAGCCTGTATAATATGAATTACGCCAATGATGGCGAAGAAGTGATAATGTATTAGATATCCATTTCCCAGTCTAAAAAAGCATATGAGCCTAACAAATATGGTAGTGGGACTAGTTTTGGCAATTGTACTTTTCTACTTGCACAACATAATCTAGTAGATTCACCGCTGTATTTTAATGCTTTACAAAATTGACAAACGATTGGTACTTCCCCTACTCTAATTAATTTGTTAGTATCACCACGAAAATCTACTTCCGGATAGTAGATCGAATTCTACTGATATACAATCACAGGTGTGATTGCTGTACTACGTAAAACACGAAATATTTGTTTTCTAAGCCTATCCTCTTCTTTTTCAGTTATTTTCGAACGAACTTGTAAATTTTATTTTAGTTTTAATTTTCTGTCTTTCGCTGATATCAGTGGTTAGCACGTAAGGTAGCTCGTTGCATATTCGATTGATTTCGACGACCTAAATCAGAAAATAAGGGGAATAGAACTCCTTGGTATTGCTATTAATAACAAATGTAAAATATATTTATAAAGCATGCTTCACCATAAACAATCACAACATATCTTAAATATATTCTAACTCTTTTCATAGATGATCTTAATTACTAACTGCAGTAACATTTAAATTGTACATGAACATGTGAAAAATCTCGAATAGAAGAGAATAAAACATGTGATAATAATACAAAATCGCTAATACTGGAAGATTTTGTAAACACATAAGTATGAGATGTTAATTTGATCGTATTCTGCTGTTAAACTGAATTTTGGTGTTAGTTAATTAAATATTTATTAATATAGTCAATTAATTCCAATTCCACGATGACTCAAAATGAAACCCAAAAAGGTATTATAGTATAGAGTGGACGAGGAAGCAGACGATTTATATATATTTGCCAAAAAATTTCAGAAATTCGTCATAAATGTTAAATGACCACAAACGCCGAAAATATCATACATCTTAATTAAGCTATAACCGGCTAAACTGTTCTGTGCTTGGCGAGTGGTATTTATAAAATTTAATTTAGACTTTAATATCCAAGTTGATCAACAAACATGACATTTTTTAATAGAACCAAATGTCGCGAATGAATCGAAAATGTAATATAACTTATAATTAGCGTTAACTCTTTAATAACGTAACAGAGTGCGCTCTGAAAATATAAAATTACTTTTATAGTTAATCGATTATTAAAGAAACATCTAAAAGGTCGCGATACGTATTAAATCGGAAGGTCAGGTTCAGGTCAAAATACGCGTTCAAATATATTTCTATTGCTTCTTCATAATTCTCATTCGATAACTTCTGAGTTAAATTATAAAATAAAAGACTAAGAACAGAGGCGACTGAATATGTGCAATTGGCTGCTGTTGGTCTAAATGATGAATACGTAGTACCAAAACCAGACTAAACTGTGCGTTTAGCAAATTTCAATTATTATATTATTATATTTATATTTGGTTATGTTTTTGTCTATTTTGCATTATGTTAGACAAAAATAAGGTTAGATGGGACTCAAAATTAGAAAACTGTACTAGTGGAACCATACGTACAACTAGAACTAAAATCAAATAGGTTAGTTTACATTTTATAGACTGTTTAAAGCCCGTTTGTTCAGTTCAAAAATTAATTATCAATTCTTATTGCTGTGTAACCAAAGAAGAACTACACGATATCCTCGAAACTAAATGGATTTAAATTTGAAATAAGGTTACTAATCACAGCAATGTAGATGCAACATAGCTATTAGAGAAAGCGCAGGAAATCAGCTTTAGCTCAAGTAGTTTAATTTAATTTTAAGAGTAATAATAATAAATTAATTCTATAAGTTAAGATTGTACTAATCATAAGTCATACGAGTGTGACAAGGAGTGACAATATTTTTATACTAATCATGTATTTACGTTATTCACCAGTTTCAATGTTAATATATTGTTGTTTTGTAATACTTTACCAATATACCAGTAATGACGACCAAATTGTCACCTTTAACACCGATCAAAATCACTCATGCTTTTATCTATAGGTTCTAAGTTTTGTTGCCCCACTTGTGTATTGCTTAAGAAACCAATCAGTCAACTATAATATTATATATTTTTATATAAGTAATACGGTATTTCACTACTGAAAATATATTCATTAAGCAATAACTTATCAAGTAACCAAATCGTATGGATAAAAGAAAACCACATTTGTATATTATCATTACGATTTTGTTTTAATTTAGTAAACATGACATTTTTAGAGACTACCTGCTCTAGTTTTTTTTTCTGAAAATATTGTATTGCTTGAATATAACAATACCCACAATAGCCCCATAATTATGCACTTGTTTATATAAAAGCGGAGGACATAAAAAGGGGAGGAAACACCTAGTTGGTAAAAGGAGACTTTAAAATATATTAAAGAAAAAACAGTTCTTTCAAAATAAATAATCATGAATATTTTGGCATTATGCATTTTTATTCATAAAATTAATTTTATTCGTTTCGCAGATTTTTCATTTATCTCATCTACAAATAATAAAAGAGTTTAATAACATATAATATTAATTAATCACTTTAATTTTTAATTTAAATTAATTTAATTAGTAGTATTAATTATTCTTATATAGTTTTTTTTTACTTCTCAAACGATATTTATTCTACATTGTACATTGAACATTGCCAAGCACTCTTTTGATGAGCTTACACGCTTATGGTCAAGCGTAAGCTATTGCGATATCCAATTGTGCAACATCGAAGATCCAATTGTCTAAATGTGCTAGTACAACCACAATGGAATTCAGTAAACCACTTTTTAAACATTGAAATTGATTAATTGAACTGGTAGTAATAGTACCTTGAAAACTTCTGGTTAATAATCACAATTTCTCATATATAATAAAAGTCTTTCCTATAGTATTTCATAACCAGTTTGAAGGAAAAAATCCAAATCCTTTTGAAGTAGAAAAACTTAAATAATTTACCACGTTACCGATTACTGAGTACTGTTAATTAACATAACTATTCCGTGTTTTTACCCTTGTGGTTTATGTAACGTAAAATGTGCTTTTGTCTTTGAACAAGTCAACAAGAAAGTTAGGTTTTTATTTAAATTGGCTTTACTTATTTAAGCATTAAATACAAGGAGCTATTAAATGGTGCATGTTTTTGAACGTTTTAGTTGCCTCAATTAAAATGTCGTTTTAGTTATGTAAGGACTGTGAATGGATACTATCATTTAAAAAATATTGTTTACTGTAAACTTATAAAAAAAATTGCAAACTAAAAGCGTTAAAAGTATTCGCTTTCAATGAAATTAATGTTATTTCAATACTCATTGTTAGTGAAGCATTTAAATTAAAATTGTTTTTGTTGTGGTTAGTAAAGTTTGTTTTACGTTGAACTAAAACTAACATATGCAAGAGAAATAGATATTGAGCAATTCCCATGAAAATTAACATGAAATAAGTACATAAAATATGCTACAGAATAAAATGCTAAACTTTATTAATATGGAAACTAGGAGAAAGAGGCTTAACTGATTTATTCTCTAATACCATCACCTAGTAAACATCTAATAGCCAAATGATATCGTTTTGATGACAATGCCATTTATGTTTAAAGGATCTATAGTTAAAAAAAAGTTTTTAAAATGATCTATTTATTCTCTAATGATGTAATTCACTTTTATATCTATAATGCTAGTTTCTTGTAGATTTATTTATATCAAATTATCAATATTATTTGAACTGTTATTTTAAAGTTCATATACGTACTATATATTAAAAAAATGAAGATGATATGACGCATCGATTTTAGGTTAATTTAAAATAATGCATTAAAATGTTTAAAGTAAATGTATTTTATATATGAAGAACTTTTTTATTTTTAAATTCAACAACCTTCAACAAGTGTTAAAACAGATTTATTTCGTGATATGAAAGTACTGTAAAGTCCTTTGCTGTATGGTTAATTAATATTAGAAAATATATGATTTGATTAAAATAAAACTCTGATAGTTTAATGACAATGAATAGATGAATTTATCTTTCTTTGTCGCTCCTAACATACTGGATAACTAAATACAAACATAACGGAACAAGCATTATTGAAGAAAGAAATCTTTAAAGAAAATTGTTTAGGTGAGAATTTTCTTTCTATCCATAATATCATAACAAGTCACCGGAGAGAGAAAGTGCATGAGAATACAGGGCTATTGGACATCTAATTGAATGAGCAAATAATATTTTAACAACTTATGTTACATGAATACGAAAAGTTTTTCGCAACATAGGTACTGCGGTTCATCATTTATGATAAAATTACATGTATGTCAAAAACTAAGTAATATTTAGCGATATTAATATTGAAGCAGAATGATTTTATATGTCATATAATTTAATAAAACATTTTAAAAATCACAATAGACAAAAAATTAAGACGTTAAGCCGTTATTTTTAAATTACTTATTTTTAATTAATATTTTTAATTTAACGAATATAATTTAAGCATTTATGCTTTAAATAGCTTCTTATTCAACTATATTCGATGGATAGTTTTTAATATTATTTTTTATTAATGACTATTATCTTTCATATAGTCTGAGTAATCCAGCAATTATTTACGTCAAGTATTCCAACATCTTTTACCCTCGGCACACTTACCACCACTTGGACCTGCTCCTTACTGGTACCAGAGAACGTTTAGTTGTTTCATTGCTTTTTAATTCCTCGGACCTTTCATGTTGTAAAAAAAAATTGAAGGATTAACTAATAATCTTGGATAAATCTGAGCACACACATAAATATATATTTCCATATTAAAATAGTAGAAGTTTAGAAGTCCAAATATTACAATAATCCAGATTTTTACTAGTCAAATCCTATTGTTCTTATTTTAATCCATGATATTAGATGATTTATTCTGATCATATTTTTATTTTAAAAAGGCATTTATTCATGAAAATTCATACATAGATAATATATATTAATTACAATATTTTTCATCATTTTCTGCAACTTATTCCCACGTTTCTGACAACACGGCGATATCATGTCAAAAGAACGATAATGATTTGGTAGCGGTCCGGTTGACCTATTTTCGCACTTCTTCAGTATTTCCAAATCGTGTGTCAGGCAAGCCATGATGCATCGATTGGTGTAGTGATAATTAGAATATCTGGCATATATTGAACTCGACAGAGTTTCCCATTCAAGTTGCAACAGTTAAACTTTAAAATGTATAGTCAAGAATTCATATATATTTGCTTGCTATTTCAGGTTTTTTTTGGACTAATACTTCGTTAAATTTATTCAGTTGACGTAGATAAACATTTTTAGTTACAGTTTCATTTGGTTCTAGCAGCTATATTATACTACACCTTGCCGATATGTACAGCTTCGATGCGATGGCTTCAGGGTCGATGAGGCTGGGCTTTCCTGGGCTGGACCATGACTTTTCTACTTGGAATTGTCGCATTATTTTTTCGTTTCGCACTTTTCATCGTTAGTCACAACATGCCACAAAAAAATTACATTTTTGCTTTCCAAATAATAAAAACTACGCGATATTTAGAGGGTTCGAAGTAACATTTTCAATTAGTTTGTATTGTAGAAAATATCTCCACTTATTCATCAACTTCTAAGCTGTTTACATTGATACTTTGTATTTTCACCAATAAATATCACTGATTAAGTACATGCGAGCAGCCAATATTTTTTATTGAAAATTTAATATTCTTAACCGAATTCTAATGTGTACTATTTATTTATCTAATATTTATAAAAAAGTATTCAGTGTATAGTAACAAACGTAATATAATATGATATAATTATAAACAGTTATGTATAGCTTGCTTGTAATAGATCCAAAATAATATTGTAAATAAACTTTAAGGAGGAAATATTACAATACTGACGAACATGTAAAACAAGCGCACACAGCTTGCATACGTACGAAAACTAAAATTTCTCATGAAGCCAATAGAATTATCTATATGGATGGTACGTGCGAATAATTTATATTTGTAATTTATATACGAATATACAATCACGTTTTATCAATTCAAATGCAAGAAAAGTGAAATGTGTTGTAAATATTACATAATCTTTACAGGGTGTAATATACCTGATATTTAATATAATGATTCTTATTTTATATTTTAATAGTTTTAGCTAATATTTTAATTTTATTATTTATATACTATTTTTTTAATATTCAAAAGGGACGGCACGATTTCACAATGTAACTATAAATTCTATATAATATAATAATATATTATGGGAACAAACAACACTCCAAATGCCTATTTCGACGAAAACTTTTATTATAGCTATTACCATTGTCTTACTGTATTCTTCGAAAGCTGACGGAATGTAAAATGCTACTTTCATGATGTATGTATCAAGGTGTAGTGTTCTTGATCTTTATGTATTTGATTTAGTCTTGAAAAATCGATGCCGTGGCAAAAATGTTAATTGGCAGTAGAATATTTAAATCGATGGAAATTCTAGTTTTTAAATCTTTTATGAAGTAAATTTACTAACTAGAATTCTAAATTACTAAAAAGAAATTTAAAGCATTAATAATTATTTGACTCAGTATGTTTACATCAACCTATATTATTTTTCAAAATAAGTACAATGTGACCAATTTTTGTATGTATAATAATTGCTGAAAAGCCGGATTAATATTCTTGAAGCGAACTTTTTCCATTTATTATATAATATCAAGAACGAGTACATTTTTTCAATGTTGTTTGCCAATGTTTCTGTTTAATTCCAGAATACATTCCAGGCATAATCTGAAAATATTGATAAAGTGTCGATTACAAAATAAGTATTTATTTAACTTCTATGATGGCAACAATGTTTTGAATGAAGATTCCAATAACTAGTATCCATGAAGATATGGGAAAACATCATAAATAATTATTTAGGAAGGCGAACGAGGCCAGACCAGCCGTTGCCCATTATCACCAATGGAGCAACGGCAACGTTACCAGCAATAGTAAAATATTTAAGACCTAGATATATTATGCGAATAACGTATATGTATCAAATAAATTAAAAAACAAGAATACAAACTATATGGATGAACAGTAATTAACTTCACCGCCAAGTCTTTCCTTAACAAATAACTTATACTATTTACATACATATGCTATGTTGTTACATGAAACATGCATTTATTAACTAGGCTGAGAGACAATTGTGTATGAGACAGTATGAGGCACAATTGTGTAAAATATTTTTGATATACATTTTAATAATGAATGTCGATTCAGACCTTCAAAGAAATCGCTAATATGAAAAAATATGATTAAATTAATTTTCTTTTTTAACTATTTCATTTACTGCGCTGTTTCTAATAAACTAATAGAAAGTACTGTAGCGAGTCTATTTTTATATCATACATTAATTGCAAATATAATCACGTATTAATATCATTTAAATAATGGGTTTAATTACATGCTGATAAGGAAGGTAAAAATGGTGATGTAACATGTTTGGATGTTCTATATGGATATAAAGCGACATAAAATGATTCGACGTTTCGAATTATTGCGAGTGGATAGATAAAAATAACCGATGGACACATTCGTATTTCTGTGTAATGATTTAAACCTTTATTTTCTTTGATTTGATGTTAAAATGTCAGTAACATTTTGTCATGTAACTGACCTATTAAAGCGATTAGTATATAAAGAATTAATTTATTTAAACGTTTACTTAATAAAAACATTTTCGACATGTTAATACATACTTCAATCGTGAAAGATATCGATTTTAAAATAAAAAATATAAACATTTTTATATCATTTAATGATTGAAATAAGGGCTACTGAATAATGGGAAAATTTCTTAAACTCATTGAACTATTCTAGGATTATAGGGTTGATTGTATCATATGGTTATATTTAATAAATTATCCGCCTGGATGAAAAGAATCTAAAGGAAGGCAGATCGGTTTGTTTTGGAATATTTGAGTTTAATAAATGATGAAATATATTTAATAACGTCGGTATAGCATAGGTATTCACGAAAATTAAAACATAATAATACTCATTATTGGAATATCATATAATATCTATAGAAAAGTGGTGGTCAACAAGATGCACAAATAGAACAGGGACTGGAAATACAGCTTTAAATACTAATTATATCACTGGGACTTATGTGTTGCAAATATGAGGTTACACTTATCAACTATCACTATCACACTATCACTTGACTAGTAACGCAACGTTGCCAAAACAAAGTTTCCCTATTAATTAGTAATATTTATGGCAACATAGTCATTCACGAGCAACATGATGACTTCGAAGTCAAATGGATTTCGCCGTAAAACATGAAAAAGGATTACTGAATCAACCAACGATAAGCAATAGAAATCAGCAGTTTCCAGCGATGACGTACAGAAAATCAGAAGAACGAACCAAATTTCGAGAACTTGTATAAAGTTTATATTGTTACTGTTAAATTTCATTTAAGTTTAATTTAATTTTAAGTTGGGACATCTATGCTAATTAATTTATTAAAAGTGTGAAGATACAAACTAAATAGTCATTTATCGTATTTTCATCCAATTTAAGCTTTAGCAGTTATTGGAAAAATGTAAAACAGGGCTACCATCTGGTGGTATTCATTAAGGTGAAATATCAATAGTCATAAGGGTAAATATCTATCAGTCACTTTTTCTCCAACGTAAATTCTTGGACTGAGAAAGGGGTTGTTTTTAGAATGACCAGCAAATATTCATCGACTTTTCATTATCTCAATGCATATTTCATTATCTCGACACCTATTTGTACATGAAACAGAAAAAATGTGAAGTATGGTGATACCATTAAATACATAAATATAAGAGCCAATCTTATTTTCTTTTACACATTTGATTAGTTTCAATCGAAAACATTCCTTTCAATTTCCTTTCAATACCAGATATATTTTGATAGCCCATTTGATAGCAAATAACAGCTGTGTCCAACATATCTTCGTAACAGTAAATAACCATAAATAAAAGATATGAAGGAAGAAAGTTCTCTAGTAGGTTATAGTCGGACATATGTTCGAAATAAGTGAAACTTTATCATCTGCTAGTACTATCGTAATGACATTATAAATATAAACCATTGAAGAAAGTACAATAAATGAAGGCAGTGTTAAATATTAGGTATGATAGTTTATTTTCAAATTTTCACTTCAATTCATGCTTTAATGTAAGTATTTTTAGAAATTCTGCACGATTGTAGTATTTAATTACCTTTAAAATATGCGTCAGACATACAATCAATTCTTGTTTCATAGTATATATTGTATAACTTATTGATAACTAGAGGTCATTGAACTAAAATTTACGAAATATTTCTTCAAATAATAAACTTTTTCGATGCAGTAACTTTTATTTCAAAACTTTACGAACTTAACTTTTGTTTATCGCGTTAATGTTAAGCAATTTTTCAATTGTTGCGGCATTTGTTTTTCGAATTTTACTGCCGCTATAACACTCCATTTTAATACCGATTTTCATCCGTGTAATACGTTAGATATTTATTTTATTCAGCTTCTATTAGATAATGGCTACCAGCAGCAATTTATCAATTTGGATAATATGAAAAGCGCAAGTGTACTTTAAACTGTCGTTTTACTACGAGCAACAACTCCAACCGTTGAACTTTGAAATAATTTAAAATATATTCTTAAAACATTTTATACCACCATTTGGACTCACCAAAATGCATTCAAATGTATATAAAATATATACCTTTTCGAAATTGAAAGATAATAATTTATATAATAACTGTGATTCTGTGTTTTAAATGTATTAATAATAATGTTATTTTAAATAATCGATTAACCTGGATTTATCGACGATAAGTATTATAAAAGAGGATTGTCATGTTATCATATAAGACATGACTTTGAAATTAAACATGCATCAAAATGGAACTTAGTTGGTTTAATATCGTCGATTTAAATGCATGAAAATATGTAAATTTTCGCCTAAAAACGCAGTACTTGTCCTAGATCCAATATTATACTTGAGAAGTTCCAAAACTTGTGAAAATTACAGTTTATGGACCCTGAATATTTAATAAATAAGTAAATTCCATCAAGGATTTATAACTAGATTAGTTCCCCATAAATCAACGCCGAAAATTAATAAAATATGCAAACAAAGATAAGCAAATAAACATCAAACGTCTTAATTTTGGTGTCTCGTCGAAGTTAAACCTTTTTTTCTTAAAAGAGTACATTTATTACATTATATTATATATTTAAATAATTTATAAATGTTTAATTCAGGATGTTAAATAGCGATTATTTTCATTATAATTTAACATTGATCTAGCAATCCAATCCTGATCTCGTGATCAATCCCGACACATAAATTAGTTGTCTCTCTCTATCTCACTCTATTGACGAAATTGCTTAACAAGAGTATTACATAGAATACTATATCAGTGGAACAATTGTACCATTACGCTGAACAACAAGATTTTTTTGATATTATTTGGCTTCCGATAATACCACAGCATCAAACAGTAAGATGCCGTTTGCCAGACAGTGCACTTAATACTCTTTGTTTCCTATTTCCAAACCCATCCCTAGCTAGAGTTTTCAATGGGCAAGTTTGGTAATAGCCTTCTCAAAAATAAAAAAGCAGCTATAAAGAATAGATTTTACCTAACATACTAAACAGTTTTCATTACATTGCTTTAGTGTTAGTATGTTTAATTTTTATGGTTACAATGACCTCTTGAATGAAGATTTTAGTGATCAGTAATGAGGAAGATTTGGGAGGACATCATAAGTAATTATTTAAGAAAACGAATCAAGTCAGAGCAGTTCCCGTCGATTATCACCAATAGAGCAACTGCAGTAGTACGAGAAACAGTAAATTAATTGAGAACTTAATAAGTGCTATAAATAACGTCTATGTATCAAATTAATTAAAGAAGAAGAATACGCATAGTTACTTTAAACTAACCACGACTCTTTTAGGTAGAATTTTCGTATTGTGTATTGTGTATTGTCTCGTATTATGTCAGACAGTTCCATCGCTACTCTTTGTTTTTTAAGCAGCTATTTTCAAACTCACCCGTAATATTTTATTTTTGTCAATTTTTAAATAATAAAAATAAAAAATCGGATAACGAATGTGTTTAGTAGTAATAATAAGTAAATGATCATAAAGAATAAACTTTTTTTACTATATGATAAAGAGTTTTAATTGCGTTTTAGCCTTCCCAAAATAAAAAATAGAGTGTTTTTCAAAAGGTACCTAAAATCTCAAACTTGCAAACTCAACTCGACATTACCATCTCTAATTTAATAATTTTGTAATCATAACGAGACTTTTTATGAATAAAATGTTTCATTCATTTTTATGAAATAAATTCAATAAAAATAATATCTATCATAAATACATTGAGACCTTTCAGCAAACCAATCCATGATATTGTTTTAATTAGTAATGCGGACTTAATTGAATAATTAGATGCCGGGAAAAAATTGATCAGAGTCTTCACATTTCAAAGAAATTGTTTTTCACTAACACAACACAAGTTCTCACATATATTTAAGATCTCGTGGGAAATTATTGGAATCATTTTGTTTGAAACTTTCTTTATGTTCGAACTTTAGTCGTGCCTTTTCAAATAATACAATACGACATTTTTATGTAATATGAGCTTTAAACGACATGGCTAAGCATATAATGTGCGTAACCTTTATATTTGTGATTGTTTATTGTTAAAATTATCTCAGTGAAGTAAGCTGAGTAAAATCAGCTGCTGTTAGAGCTGATATTCGTATTGGTCATTCGCTAGGCATGAACTTTCACAAATTGAAATTTCCCATTTTTTCGACTTGATACGTAATGTTCTAAATACTAGATTCTAATCTAAATACTAGAAAATATTATTCAGATTTCCATAAATTGTTTTGATTTCCAGTATATTCTTTGACTTCAATAGACTTATACCAATGATACTCCAAATTATGGATCTCATCACTGTCGTTTTATGGATATTAAGCCAATTCGTATTTTAATTCACTGGTTTTAGCTATGATTTATTAAACGTTGTGAATTTATTGTTTTATCAGTTTTAAAATAATCCATAATTGAAAATTGTCTCAACCTCCTGTTTTGACTCATATGAAGATGAAAGATTGAAGAATGAAGATGATAGACCCAAGTTACATCTATATAATTAAAAAATCATTCTAATACTCTTAGTAGCAATTAATTGTGTTTTTATTCCATTGAAGAATATAAGAATTTAGTTTAATTATGACAATTTAACTTTTCATTTATGATTATTTCATTTTAATGTATATATATATATATATATATATATATATATATATATATATATATATAAATGTATGACTTGACAGTAGACGTTTATGATTTAAACTTAAAATTAATCGATTTTTTGGGATACTAAAGACGACTTAAGTAAATCGCCTTTCAATTGATTTAACTACTATTTTATTATATTTAAATAAAATAAAAAACTACCGAACCTATATAAAGAAAAAACTGAATCTTAATTAGTAACATAAACGCAACTTTAAAATGAATGTAACTACCTGAATATATCACACAGATTGGCTTTTCTCTTTACACGATATGCAGTTTTGACTTGAATTTAGCAGCGTTTCAATGGATTGTCAATTAGTGCGTGTTATAAGTATTAATTTCTCAATCAAACAAGTTCCTCGATTATCTTTGGGCGTTTGGTTTACTTTGCCTGTGGGCGTTTATTCTTAATTCAAGACTCATGCCTCCTATAAGATGTGAACGGAATAATATTGGCCCAAGAACTCAAAATGTTGCAAAACAATCTAATTTCAGGTCTAGTCAGATTGCACAGCAACATGAAGAGCGAAATGAAATTGAAAGGATTCGAAAATCGCACCCCATGCAGCGGACATTCTGTTAACAATCTGCAAATCTATTCTCAGTTGTGATATTTCACCTAAATAAGGTGTCTAGTAATTCATTGTTATTGGATCTATGATCTCAATTTGCCTACATTGTAAGACACTGAAATACAAAAATCTGATCCTGCCACCAGAGCCATTCTACTTATTGGTTTCAGGAAGAATAACGACTTTCTTACAAATATTCAAAAATATCACAATGACTTCATTTGGGACAATTTAATGGCAAATATTGATTATTTCTTAAAATTGCTTAGTTTATTTTATTTCATAATTTTTGTACGAATTTACTAATACAAGGCCAAATATATCACGCATGAAAAATATATGCAATTTTATTTATGGGTAATTCAAGACGAGAAATTGATCTGCGTTGTGCACATAACAGTTCAGTAAGGAGGTCTATTGTTGAAAAATAACTATTAATGTTCAAAAGTGCATTGAATCTCATATCATCTGATAATCACAAATTGTGAACAGAGCACAAAAAATTGTAAAACGCATAGTTATTGTTTATTTTTATGACATTAAAAATACATAAAATGTATATCAATATTATGCAACTATATTAACTAAAACCATAGCATAAAAATCATACTACCAAAATTTGACCAGAAAAGATCGGTTTATGGATCTGACACATTCTAATAGCTTTTGACAGAACAATGTCATCCGGGCCAGCTACTTCTAAATAAAATATACAGCTATATGGCTGTGGGTGCAATACAATCGTACATTGTCATTGTTACATTTATGGTATGACGTTATCTCTAGATAATAATAATAATTACTATTGCCATTTTTTAAATTAAAATTGCTTTTCTTAATTTAATTTTTTAAAAGTTATAGTTATAACAGTCATATGGGAGTCTAAAATAAAAATAAAATATTTTTTCTTTCACTTTGTACATTCATTTGGTTTATCAGACACCACGTTTGTCGGCTTTTATTCCTTGTTAATCTATAAACAGGACATGACTAACCCACGTTATATTTAATTGCTTGAAATGATGTGAAATAATATTTGTTGTGAGGAATTACCCTAAATTGGACAATTAGCTGACCAGAAAAAATGTTTCGTTTTTCTCTTCAATTTAATTGTTAATTTTTTCTATGAAGCCAATAAAACGTGACGGACAAGTAAGAGTGAAATTCGCGGCTGATGGATTCCCAACTGATAATATTTCAAAGTAAAAAGACGATTAATTCTATAATATGATTGAACAAAAAACGTCTAATCGAGTTGCATTAGACGCCGGATCATAAAATGTATTTACTTTTTGAGATCAAAACGCTTTTATGATAATTGAATATCTGGTGAAAGTTGTGATTTGCGGATTTATTGTTGAAGAGATCTACTGATGTTTTCTCTTTTATTTTTGTTTTAATTTTGGATAGATTTCTTTTAGATATATTCAGTTATTATTGTTCTATGACTGTTTCATTTTACATTACATAATTATCAATTAATTATTTATTTGTTAATATTGATTATTAATTATATTAATAATCAATTATATTTAATTAATTAGGTGATTGGTTTTACTGCTACCTGTTCTTAACCAGCTGTCATTTGATACAGTTATTTTATTTATCAGTAAATTAGAACGCTATTTTAACAGTATTTACTGATACTAGGCTGTTAAATCGAATTTATAGTATACAAATTAACGATTATTCATAGCTGCAGTAGTTTTTAGAATGTTTACCGCAGCAGGAAATGCAGGTATTACCTCTTCATTTGTAGAAACAATTTGTACTTTAATTTTATTATCTAAGATGGAAATATTTCTGTAAATCGGTCCTCATTTTACTGATATGGAGGTAACCTACAAACAAAATCAATTTTATGTCCCAATAAATAATTTAAATGTTGATGACAATTTCCCATGCAAATTTGTTTTGTTGCGTTCTTGATAAATGCAACATTTATGTTGTTTTTACGACTACTTTTAAAAAAGCATTTACAAACTTTTCAAACCAACACCAATTTTAGCATTCGTTTTACATGGCTTTTAAAGGAAAAATTGATGGATCAAAATAAGTGTTACTTATAATCTTATAAAACATGCAATTAAAGCGGTGTATAATTTTTATTTTATTGTTGCAGAATGCATGGTAATCCGCGAAAGTATTGATTAACATATTGATTTTGGTTGATTTACTTCTTACTTCGTCTCCAACTCCTAAAAGTCTGCTATTAGTCAATTTGCCTACAGACCTACCTTTCCTATATAGTTTTCATGACCTGAAACATTATTTCTTTATATGCAAATTGGACCATGAAGAGCAAAATAAAGTCTCTTTATCACAAGTCAAGTGATTAGTGTATATAGTGTAACGCTGGAATATTATATATGACTATAAATGTTTTGGTAAATAATGTAATGTGTGATAATTCACTAGAGCCAAACCAATGAAAATGATTGTTCAAGCTTGCGGTGGGCATATTATTTATTTCACCATTTAAGAGATTTAGAATTAGCATGGAAAAGCAAGATGGTTCTATTAATTCATTATTATAAATCAGATTCAATCTAAATATCTAAACAACTTAAAAGCATTAAAATAAAAATGTGTCACGCTAAACAGTTTGAAAATACTCAAGAAGCAAAATGGGCCAAACTATTTGATATAAAAAAATACAATAGTGACTTACAACTGACAATAGTAAAAACAAAAGCTAAACAAATTTTAGACCAATATACGAAATCTATTTAACAGTCCCACAAGAAAAGTTAAACTACGCATTACATTTTTAAAATCAATACGAAAAACTATCATGTGTTTGCGTCAATAACCCACAACTATCTGATCAACACTTTCACTAATCAGTGCAAAGATATTGTAAAATTGGTTGAAAATGTTGTTTTTATGCATAGGTAATTTTTGACCGTAAAATCAATCCACGGTTAGAAGGATGGAAAAAAATTAGAAATAATAATGGAAGATAGTTTCAAATAATATTAACTTTCTGATTATAAACAATATTATTTATTACAGTAAAAACTTGATGGTTTTGTTTTATGATTACTGGTATAAATATTGTTTTATTTTTTAGATAAGCTTTATGAATATTAATTGTTCATTATTTATTAACACTCTTGACTTATTTATCTTATGCAGTAGACTGAAAAATTATTGCTCATTAATCCTAGTTGTCTCTTCACTGATCTTAACAGTATGTTATCTTGGAGAGATAAACCCTTTTGATAATGTCATTATTCTAAATAGTTAAAAATATTTTGTTTATACATACATTTCTTAGTATTAATGCACCGAATGCATCCAATTTACTGTAGAAAATCAGAATAAATTAGGCCGGCTTGGTGGCGCATTGGTAAAGGCAACAGAACGGTCCTCCTACTGTTGCGATCGAAATCCGCGGGTTCGAATCCTGCTGGGGGTGGTCACGGTCGTAAATTTATGTTTGTGTTTATTTAATATTTGTGATTGTCCTAGGCAACAGTGTAAAATCAGACAAGGAAAATAATCTCAGTCACGCTACTAACCAGGCTGGGTAAGACCGGATGTCTTCTGGGATGATTTCTAAAGTTAGTCACCCGCCAGTCGGTAGGCTTAATGCCGAGGATCGGGGTTTGGAGCCTACGTTAAACAGTAGGTCCGTCCATATATATACTTACTTTTTTTAGGCGATTGACACGATATATCAAGTTTTATTGAGCTGTTTTACTTAAAATTTAATATGGACTATATTGTTTTACTTTGTTTTGTTTATGAGTGTCGCGCTATATAACGTATATATTATTATGAAATAAAACTATGTATAAAGTGTATTGTTTTCTTAATTCCGTTATTTATGGAACACGTCTTTCAAATAGGAGAAGAGAAAGAAAGGATCCAAATAGTTTAAATTTCAATGACTCTACGATTTTCTTATTTGTGTTGACCTTAAGGGCATTGTTTGTTAGCGGCTTATTAACATTTAACTACCATTTCAGAAATAAGAAGTCTAGTGGGAACAAATCGCTCCATCCTGGTGGATAATCCACGTCTTGCCAGAATGTTTATTGTGACATCAGCTGAGTGGCATGTGCTTCTGTCTTACTGGAACTGCATATAGACCACATCTGTATAATTCA
The DNA here is from genome assembly GCF_030347505.1 of Rhynchophorus ferrugineus. Classification (NCBI taxonomy): domain Eukaryota; kingdom Metazoa; phylum Arthropoda; class Insecta; order Coleoptera; family Curculionidae; genus Rhynchophorus; species Rhynchophorus ferrugineus. Next base: position 50,038,758 of record NW_027472581.1, on the reverse strand, counting down.
ATTTTTACCAAAATAAATTGGTCGATATCGCTCTGTAGCTCTTGCTCTCGATCCAAAATTCACACCAACAACAATAGATTTTTGTCGATTATTGATGTCATATACGACATAATCATTATTGATGTTGCTAAGGATGGTTTTTGATAGGATTGGATCTCAATGAACATTCATTTTGATAATTAAGTTATATCCACAAGATATATAGTTGTTGGTGTGCATTTTGGTTCGAGAGCAAGAGCTACAGAGCGATATCGACCAATTTATTTAATTAAATTATATCTTGTGGATATAACTTAATTATCAACGTATTATCAATTATCTTACGTATGTGCTCAATATTGTAACTAGTCATGCTGATTTAACATCAGTATCTGAATAATAAAGACCATATTAAACAAGAAGTCGAGATTACCTATATGAACCAACCCTTATTGAAAAATGATACAGAAAATAATATCTTTCGGCAGAGTTTTGAAATAAAAATATGAATATATTGATATGAATATTTATGTTTGCATTAACAAAAATATTTAGTTTTGATGAAATACTAATACTATCCAATAATATTATATAATCAAGTTTATTAGTTAACGATGATTATAAAAAATGTTGAATACCAGTAGAATAGATAAAAGGATATTATATTATATTATATGATTTGTATTATATTATATCTTACGTTTTGTTATTTACATAACACAAAGTGGTTACAAAATCCTAAAACAGTTCTTTAGAAAAACCCAATAAATTAGTTTTTTTGAACCTACCTTTTGAACATGAGTTGTGAGCTAATTAACAATCCTAGATGAGAACTAAATTAAGGTCAAGACACTCCACAAAATATGCAGTCTACGTTACAAGTTGGTCAAATATTTGTCCCAGCGTTTTACACCTGTTCAGGGACGTGAGGCAGGCAACAGGGTTACGCCCAAATTAATTAGAATCTTGAACACTAGTGACATATATTTTCCGGCCTAGTTCTATAAATTATACGTAATGTTTCGACTAAATTATTCATGTAACATACAAAGTGTTAGTAAAAATACAAATGTATACTTTAACTATAGACGAGTTATTATGTGTGATGTTTAACATTAAATTATTAAAAACTATTATTTATATTATATAACTAATGAAGTTATTATTAGTATTTGGTGTTATTATTAGTATAAATGTTTTGCTTTAATGAAAACAAGAAATAAATTTTAAATACAAAAGTGAAATTTCATTTTTATTGATTCACTAAAATTTTATATAATATTATGTAGAACAAATATTTAAAAATAGAATAATATTTTATTATATATAATAAACTTAATTTTTTATAACATTTTTTTTATTTCAGGTATGTATAAAGAACGAGTACAATATCTGGATAAGTTATTACCATAGCTGTAAGTAATGAGGACTAAAATTTATATTATAAACATTGACCTTATTAATAACATACATTTAAAAATAATTATTAATGAATTAATTTAGAAGTTTAATGTGGAGGACGCTATTAATTTTAGACCACTGGCAGTTAGATGCCTTCAACTATTTCAAGAGTAAGTTGGACATCTTGTAGTGGGTTTACAAGAAATTCTGAGATTTCAGTTAATTATTACTGTATTGATTGTCTAAGCGAGTCTCCGTTAATAAAACATCAGTATCTTTAATCTACATATTTCCAATTCCCAAAAAATGGATCGACAAACATCCGGTGCTGCTATGGGTTTCCCATATATAGCCAACATATTTATGGAACATTTTGAAATCAAGGAACTGGCCAGCACTCTATTAAAACTTTTTATCTTATTTAATCATGTAAACGACGATTTGAACAAACTCAATCTGTTTCTGACACCTGCTCCATTAACATATGAGAGTTCTTTCTTAGACATTTTATTTGGACCTAAAAGACAATGTTCAACTAAAATATCAGGTTTACAACAATTTTCCTATCCATAAATAAACTAGTATCACCCTTCATATGGCTAATAATTTTTTGGAGCCGTTTCTGGTATAATCTAGACGTGAAACCAATATATATATATATATATATATATATATATATATATATATATATATATATATATATATATATATATATATATATATATATATATATATATATATATATATATATACGGAGATATACTTTAAAACATGTCACATCATCACCCACCGTATTAAATTGTTTATAAGGTCATTTATAAAATTAATAATTTATAAGGTCTTCATCACATGAAAATGAACTTAATCTCGTCAGACGTGTCTTTTCTCAGAATGGATACAACTTGAGAAATATAAATTAAATCTTATATCTTATAATGAGCAAAATAATCTGCACAACCCAGTTAGGTATCCTAACGTTCTTTAAATTATGAATTATGACCATGAAAAAGAAGGATTCGTAGAGGTTGAAAACTTACTCAATTATTACTTTATTTCTTTTGTACAGTTTATTTAATTCATATAATAGACTAAAAAGCCGTGAGGAGGGAAAATTATTGTGCTTTTGTTCCTCTGAATACACTAAATGATGAATAACAGGCTTGGTGCATGGTGACAAAAATTAACATCTAAAATCTACCCAAGGCCAAGGAACAACATGCAACAGAAATAACGAACTGAAAATAGAAGAATATAAACGCAGAATGGTTTCTATATATAAATTAACAATGTTATTTACTCAACGTGAGATATTATTTTCGATGAGTTTAACAGAATACCCAGTTTATCAAGTTTACTAATTTTTAATCAGCTGCAGGGCGTCTTTTATCTCTTATATGAAGATCAATTTTTAATTATATAGTATATAGTAGATATAGTCAATTTTAAATAATTCTAAAGAGATAAAATTACTAAGAGCTTAAATAATGTGGATAGATATTTTTTCTTCAAATTATTTAAGTTGCCTTTAAAATTATGGATTGCAGGACTAGCTATTGTAGTCACTAACTAGCTTCTACAAATATGTTTTCGATCAGCTCAAAAATATGTGAATTAGCATAAAGGCGAGTGAGACTTACGAAATTTGTAGAACGAATTCGGAATAAATTTTGTAGGTACTGCAAAGCGGCGATTCCTGGGCGCTACAAAAGGTACAGTTACGTTTTTACGGACATCGTGATTTCAATCATGCGCTGTTGCCACATTTATTGTCTGTATTATATTCTATATTTTTATTTCTTAAGTTTTCCACACCACGAATAATGGCCAAAATTATTTCTGTTGTTTTTATTTTCATATTTTTGTGATAATTTTTTTATATTTGAATATTAATTATATGTAAAAATTAATTATAATATTAATCATTATATTAATTATATTAAGACAAAACTGTTGTTTATATTGTTATATTATACACATTATATTAATAATATTTCTTAAATTTATTGCTTAGTTTCTAATAAAATAAAACAGAATAATGTTAGTGTCACATTTCACTCTTTTTATCATTCTCTTCTTTATATATAACGACCTTCTTATCGTTTGTTCTTTATCATTGGTATATTTAGAATTTGGACAGTCCATGGCGCATTCACAATATTTGTTTTATATTATTTCCTTTGTACGACAACCCTATAGTTATATATTGTTCAGAAATAGATGTACAGTATGCACATTGAATCTGTTATTTATAAGTTCAGTGTCAGCGATAAATTAAAATAAATTGTGTTGCTTCAGAAATGTAAATAGTCTTGTCTTTTAACCCTAGAGATTAAGGAACTCACAAACAGGATAATTTCAAAACAGTTATAACACATAGTAAGGGCCAAAGCATGAATAAAATCCAAAATAATATCAATATATGTGTTGAAGAGGATATGTTAAACCCTTGAAGGAGGATATGTTGAGATGAATAAAGGCGACTTTCTAAAGAAAAAGATTGTTCTTAGCTTCTGTAGTTTCCATTATTATTGATTATGTTTAAACGTATTAATATACTATTTTATATAATGCTTTAATCAGTATGTTTCATACTTCATATTATAATAATGTATCCAAATTTCAAACTCAATTGATTCCACTGCAAGTTCATTTTTATTATCAACACAACTATCAATACAAAACCAATTTAAATGTAATTTGCAACCGACATTATTTGTTTTGAATGTATGATACTTCTTGAATAAATAATTAAAATGTGTCCAACTGCTGCTTTAAATTTGTGCTTTGCATAAATATTTAATGTTTTCATATTTGAGGCAAATATATTTTTAGATACATTATTGTAAACCATTGTATGGTGTAAGTATAGAATTACAGTACAATACGTTTCCTTTAATTAATAAAATAAAACCAAACTGTAGTTATTTGAATTTCCAGAACTATTAAAACGATTTTTATATAATTTTACACAAAATAATCGAATAATATTTTAATTTTACTGCCAAAAATTGTATTTTTAATGAAAATATTTTTCTTCAGAAGAAACGTAAAATTTTACGAGAATCATATTTCCTTTTTTATGCGGTACATTTAGTACACTTTTGTAAATTAATTTAATGAACATTTTTGCGAACTTTTCATTCGGAAATCTAATATTAATTGCCGCAAATTCTGTTGGATTAAAATGACGATATCCTTTGAAAATGTAAAATATATAAAGTTTGGTTATTACAAACTTTTTAACTATAACAATTATTTCTCTTCAACAAATAATTTCTTATTTAATTGTAAGATAGATTTAACATTAGCAGTCAATTTAATGTTAAGATTTATTAATGAAAATTATTCAATTATTTGTTCTTTAAAAAGTATCAACAATTATGTAGACCATGAACACTTATTTTGATGATAATATAGCCAATAATCAATAATGGTATCCTGTTTTATCAATAAATTACTTATTTTAGGCTGCCTTTATTTTTGTTATTCTGTCTTATTGTTTTAAATCAATATCACATTTAGTCCTTCTGATAATTGTACATCTACGTTTTATCTCATGTATTTATCTATTTCTGCCATTCTGTCGTTAAATGACGAACTGCCAAACTAACTGCTATCTTCAATGAAATATCGTTATGTACATTAGTTTTGGAAAATACATACTAACGTATTAATTATTAACTAATAAATTATTAACAGAACAATGGTAATTATAAATTATCAAAATGATAAATTAATTTGTAAATTAAAGATATACTAAGCATATCTAATGTAATATGTAAATAATAAAAAATGTACACTAGTCAGGACATATATGTTTAGTAACAGTAATGTCAGTAGTTCTTTTAATTGATTTGATTGCTTAGTTTATTCCAGGAGTATTTTAAAAATCTATAAAATGGTTTTAATTGACCGTAAATTATAAGCATTGGCCATATTGTAAAAATATGCGTGTGACGCAACTTTGCTTAAAAAGCCATATTTGTCATGATCGACTATACAACAAAGTGTTAATGAATCATGGCCCTTTATTCCAATTTAAATTATATGACTATATGACATAAGACATTGCAGCTGATGCATATTAGACAAGCATTGACGAGTAGGGATGCACTCTGTATAGAAACGTTTACACAATTTCTTATAACAAATTCCACATATATGTATGCTAAGTAATAGTTCTATTTTTATGAGTATAACAAGAAATATGGTAGCTCAAAAATTGTTTTTTTAACTTCAGACTTAAATGCTACCAGGAAGTTATTTTTGGCGGATGTATGTATTTTAATCAGCTTCTATCTATTGATGTAAATGCCACATTTCTATGTAAACAACTGCTAAATAATCTAATCTTTAACAATTAGATCGAAATTTTTTGATCATATATCGTTTAAAATTGCATTTTTGACATTCATTACATTTGTTGTTTGATTTTAAGAAATCTGCAGCAGAAGCCTATCAAATATGTTTTGAAACCTATCGCGAAATACAAAACTTATTGGAGAAAAACCCAGCTAAAACTCGCGAAGCTGAGCTGTTCAATAATGAACATCTATAACATTTCTGTGATGTATTGCGACTGGCGATGAAGGATGTACCAAACATTACAATTTACCAGACATATCACCTTCTGATTATCACTTGTTCATATCGATGTAGCAAGATTACACACAGTTTCAAGATGCCGAAGAACTGCGAAAATAAATCGATGATTGGGATCGCTTTCAGACCAACCGCATTCAGAAAGATTGGAAAAAGTTTTTAAAAATTGTAGAAAATATTATTATTAATATATATTGTATGAATTTTCTTAAGAAATGCCTTTTTAAGGTTAGCAAGTGAGTATAATATATCTGTTTAAACAATATTTTACGTGTTATGTTATGTTTTATATATATATATATATATATATATATATATATATATATAAATATATATATATATATATATATATATATATATATATATATATATATATAATATACTATTATATATTATACATATAATATAATATACTATTATATATTATACATATAATATAATATACTATTATATATTATACATATAATATAATATACATATATATATTTACCCATATTTATAACATATTAAATTTGATGTGTTATATTTATATTTTAATTGGCATTAGCTTAAATGTTATTGTCCATATACTTCAGACGTATTGCTATCAGTTACTAAATAATACCATAGTACTTTGGCGACTTAAATTATTTATAACAAAGATATCTTAAAAGTTACTTAAATACTTTTCAGGAGATTTATTCTCCATATCCAGATCCACATGATTATATAGACATATATACATTAAAATATAAAAAAAATAGAACTAGAAAAGAAAGCTATTTATAAAGCTTAAAGAAACGACATATCATAAAGGAAAATAATGGCGCAGGAAAACTTGATATCATTGATAATACTCGTTATATTGTTACATCTTAATAATTTACAAATAAAAGCAAATGTATTTTAAGAAAGAAATTTTATAATTTATATTAACAATTATGGTTTTAACGAGAGCTGAATTAAATTTCGTCATAAATCTTCACGCACAACCGTCACATTATATCCCATTGGAAACAAATTGAAATATTACCCAAGCGTCGCCAAACAAAAACGCATAGGCGCTTTTGCATTCGTAGTGGAGATTATGTCGTCATGCAGCCGTTGATCTCACAAAAGAAATCGAATATAAAAACCGTAAACCGATTCGCATATGCCATTAAAGAGGAGCTTTTGAATTAATGTCGCTTTTAAAAATCGCAACTAAACAGAAGGCCGGATTTCGTTGGCCTGATTCTCAGAAAGTAAAGCAAGGCACTGGTGGTCGTACTTTGAATAAATTTTGGGTCAGTGTATAAGTAAAGACTATTATTTTTTGAGACTTTTTCAATTACAAATTGTTTAAAAAAAAACACCACTACTACAAATGAATAGTAAATTAAATTCTGGGTCGAAAGATATTTATTTAATAAAATGAAAGTGTGACGGTAGAAGGCATTCTTGAAACGTTTTTTTTTTCTAAAAAGAAATATTTTTAATATCATATCTTATTTCTTATTTCTTCAAATATCATCAGGTTATAATAATTTCCTTGAATTAAAATAAATGTTAAATTAAATGTTTAAATTTTTTTGTTTTTTAATTTAAATGTTTTAAATAACTCATGTTTTTTTCGCCAGGCTTAACATATTTTTTATAACCAGTTATATAATATCCCATTATTATTCGTTTTTTCTTTGTTTACAAGTTTTTTTTATTGAACATATCATAACCAAATTGTAATAAACAGAAAATAGCAATATTCGCGTTCTCATATGTTTACATGTTAGCAGAATGAAATAAATAAATCCGATAATGACCTTGACTACTGGTTTCACAAATTGATTTTTTAAAATACTTTTATTTAAAAAATATCGTAATTCAAACTAAAAAAGAAGTCCTGAAATAGAGTATTTTCAAATAAAATTACATATAATTTTTAAAAAAATTAGGGACGCTGAAAATTTACAATTATGTCTTCGTATGAAAGGTGACCCGTCATTCAGCTTTTCAGTAATATTCAAAAGCTGAGTAATTTAAATATTTTTTTAAAATATATTTTAAAGTCTCCTTTTACCAACTATGGGTTTATCTGGACTTGGCCTAAAGTTCAATGTGGGTTCCGAACCACGGTCCTCAGCATTAAGTCTACCGACTGGCGAGTGACCAATTTTAGAAATCATCCCAGAAGACATCCGGTCTTACCCAGCCTGGTTACTGGCGTGACTGGCATCATTTTTCTTGTCGGATTTTACACTCTTGCCTAGAACAATCACAAATTTTAAACAATCACAAACATAAATTTACGACCATGCCCCAGCAGGATTCGAACCCGCGGCTATCGCAACAGTAGGATGACCGTCCTATCGCCTTTACCACTGCGCCACCAAGCCAGCATTTAAATGTTTTAAAAAAATTTATTTCAAGAATAAGAAGTATGGTTTGAGTTTGATTTAGCAGCTTATAAATGTTACAAAATTCTTTTTGACTATTGCTAGTACCTTCATCCGCTAGTTTACATTGAATAATCTACTGAATAGTAATGGTTCTTCAGACTATGGTGTGGTTTTCTAGGCTTGAATACCTAAGCCCAAATTCCAATAATCCACGGCTAAGCAACCAAGTTACTTCAGTTCTCCATTGCTAGCTGTATATATTGAACTGCAAGGTTCTGCTTAAATTCCAGTCGACTGGACTAAGAGATACTTCCACACTTAAGAATTTTAAAAGAATGAATCCGCCGAATAATTCTGCCGATTGCGCCAGTTTAGATTTGTGTAGAGATGAAATCACATTTTTATTTTACTAATACATTAATATTATAAAATTAAGAAGTTGTCACATTTTGTAGAGTAAATAGTACTGGAGATCTTTTCATATTTTAATGTAAATTAAAGCTTAAAATATTGCTAGCATTTGGAAACAACATGTTTAAAGCATGTAACAATTTTACATTTTTATAAGGTTTGTGAATCTATATTTTTCTCAATCTATATTTGGAACAATTATGTATTATTTTTCAAAATATTATTAATTTCTAACCACTACTTTTTTCATTGATACGGTCATTTGATGCTATTCTGATTAAAAGGATTTTTGTGTATCTTCATAAAACCCAGTAAAATCCAGGACTATGAACACAACTAGAGAAGGGGTTTTAACATACACTTATTTAGGTTTTGAAGTAGTTTGTAAAATGTGGCAATAGTATAGTGTTTATAGAATTGTGATGTTACAAAAATAATACGCAAAATGTTCGCTAATATCTTGATATGCATCTAGACCGAGGCCTAACCCATGTTAGCTTCTTTTATATATGCTTCTTTTATACAAATACATACTTACAAAACTAATGCAACTTGGACTTAAAATATATCAAATATATTAGCTCATCGGGCGCAAATACAAGTTATAATACAATACTTAAACTACTTGTTTCTTCAAATGGAAACCAACTATGGGTACTGCTAGTAAGTCCAACGTAGCCGTCATACAACGGTTTCAAGATAAAGTGTTTAGCATAGTCCCATTGTAAATGCTCACTGTAAATCAGTGTTTGTGTTAAGTATTTCGATAAAGTGTTAGTACACCTTAATGTGCTCGTTAGTCAGCTAAATGTGCGGCATGATAGTGCGTAAACTAAAATATTTAACGACATTGACATAATTTTGATGAATATAGCCACAAAAACTGTGCGCTATATCTACATGAAAAATTCCATGTGTGCATAGTTTTCATATTGTACTTATACTTGAAAAACATATACGTCTCCACTTTTTTTGAATATATTTTATTTCAATCAGTGTTATATTATTTGAATATACCAAATGTTATAAATTAATAAAAATCATTCTATATTCTTATATGTTTTTAATGAATATCATTTTTTATATTAAATAATCTAAGAGTATTTTTGTTTGAAGAAAAATATGACTGGAAAATAAATAGATAAAGGAAGACAAAACAATTCCCTCTATGCTTAATGTAATTGATTTCGCGAACTCCATTAAACAAAACGCCAGTTTCTATACCCTAACCATTATGAGAAAAGCATCTCTTATTTAGATCCAATCAGTTCTATAGGGATAATTAACCTTTTGTGGGTCCTATTTGTTCAGACTATTGAATTAAAGGATCAAATTTAATTTCAATGAGCATTCTCTATTTTTGAGTGAACTCTATGCGAAAGTTAATTACTGAATGAGCTTATCTCTATATGTTTATCTGTATATCATATTAATTTTAATATCAATAACATTGACATTGACAAATGTGTAAAATCATGGAATGATCAGCTCAATGCTGAGACAATGTCCAGTCAATCGCCAGTTGATAAGTTTCACAAATTGCCAGAAAACGAATACCTTGAAGGATGTTTGTGAAGGGTAAAGATTATATACATTAAGAATTTACCAATAAAACCGAAATTTACGTTACTTTATTTTTTTTGTAATTTATGAAATGTTTAACTGTACATAATTGATAGTAACAATTGTGGTGTTTAATTCAACCCTTTATTGTTAATAATATTGTCGCCCGAAACTAGAAAATGTCCATTGATATCAAATGTAATCCGTTAATTCATAGCCTTAATAAATAATAAATTCGCAGTAGAGTTAGAATGTATATTTAGAGCGGGTGCTCTGATACTGAAGGTCTAATCAAGCTACCCTAATTAAGCATGTACCTGTCACGAATGTCACACAAATGATCAGCAGATACGGTCTCTCGAACCCTCTCGATGTTTTCTTTCAGAATAGTACTCTGGAGCTAAAACCTCCACTTTATTGAACTTAATCTTGAAGCCAGTATCCATATTGCATATTTCGTTAGTGTTCTTTTATACCTGTATTTATCATCCTTCCAATTTAATATCCAATGTACACTTTACGACACTTATGTAGGAGACCTTATACACATATGTTACCTTTAGCAGATCCTTCTTAGTTTTGGGTTTAGTGAATGTCTGAGACATTTCCTGTGTGGTTTAAATATAACTTTGATATTGTGTTTCTTTAGTATGCGCCCAATACAACCAAAGCAGCGGGGAACTTCTAATAAAATTTTTTCGGTCTTTTACTTTTTATACTAGGTGAGCATCTTTTTACTCATAAAAAGGATCTTTTTATTTAAATATCTTAAACTGTACCATTAAAAAAAAAGATATGTCTGAAACGATTAAGTTCAATCTCTAAGGAATATGGTTCCGATGTAATGAAGAAACCTACTAATTTAAAAAATTGAATGGATGATGATGTGACGTAACTTGAAAATCTATCTATACATGTTGGTTTCCTGTAATCCTTATATCATAGTTGACTATTGTACTTTTGTTGAACTAAAATATGTAAGAAAGGAATCTTGGAATTATTCTCGGTCTCCGCGGTGGTTACGAATTACAAAAATATCATACACATATCTAAACCAATGCGATTAATGGTTGCAAAACATCGACTAGTTTTGGTTAATAAACTACGTCTCAAGTTCAAAGCCTTAATATTTACTTGCTGATCAAATAATTAACGATACATAGGAACTTGTACACATCCTCCAAATATCCCTGCCTTGATGAAATCTAATTAATCGTACAACATTTTACATTTTATCTTTTAATAAGATTTAATTAACATAGGGAACTATTGACTGAAAACAGTCGAAACAGTCGATAGTCGCAAGACAGTCCAATCAGTCGTTAGTCAAAAAACTAGCGACTAAAAATAGTAATTACTATTTTCAGTCAAAAGCACGACTCAGCTGATTTTTACATTCGCAATATCGGACGAAGATGTACGAATAACCTCCCGTTTAAATTGTGAGAGAGGAAACGACGGATATAATTGTAATTGCTTGGAACAGTTCATTTTAAATCAATCCAAAGTGTTAAAAAATTGTCGCGACCATCATTATTTTCTTTTTTTTAATAGCCATGAAGAAAGGAAAAAGAAAACTTATTTATTAGAAATATTTAGTATAAATATTGAATATAGCTTATCATCGAAATTTAACAATTGCTACTATAAAAACTTCAAATACTTTCGAATAGATGGAATTTCTAGAACCTTTCGAATCTAAATCATAGAATAATACATAGACACTCTATAATCTAAATTGAGTTTTCAATTGCGTTCAATTTCAATGCCTTTAAGAATGCTGTTATATTATTGTACAAGATATTATTATTTTCAAGCAAACTGTAATAAAACATAAAATCATGTATATTATGTATAAAGCTATGTAAACATAAATTCGGCACATTATTTTCAAGGTCGCGCCTAGGATGACAGAGCCAGAATGTCGAATGAAACTAGTAAAATCGAAAATAATAACTAAAAGTACATGACTGAAACAGTCGATAGTAAATAGTGATGAAATCAGTCGGACGAAAATAACGACTGAAAGTAGTCGACTGAAATAGTCGATAGTAAAAGCCAGTCAATTACTAAACAGTCGATAGTCAATTTCAGTCACAAGTTCCCAACGCTAGATTTCATATTTACTGTATGACTATAATTGTAAATTTATAAGAGATATTACGAGTTCAACGTTAAAACCGCAAACTGTTATTATTATTAACTAAACTATGTACATTTCTTAAAAAAATTACTATTCAATTTATAGTTATGTAACATTAAATAATAAATAGAGAGATAAATAGATAAAGTAAATATCTAAATCTTCTATATATAAAAAAGTTTTTTGTACATAGTGTAGGTTAGCCGTCAGAGTAGGTCAAAGAGATGAGTTGATGAAATAGCATCAACCGTTAGTGAACTGCGACTCGTTACATGGTAGGCATTTTAATGATGTGGTTACCTTTTCTCTTACCTTTGAAAAATCGAGTTCTATGTTGCAATAAATAATTATCAGTTCCAACTATCCTTTAACCATATTTGTTTTTGATCTTCTAGTTTTAGAAAATTTTCATAAAATAAATAATATATTACTTGACGATATAAGAATTATATTAAGGGGATGTTCCAGTTTAGAAGAAGCATCACTGTTATGTATAGTTTAAGTGAATTTTTTTTATTAATGTTTAAAGAGTACATAAAAGAAAAGAAGTAAAAAAATAAAAAATCCATAAAGTTACAGGTTGATGAAGTGAGGGGGTTTTAAAAAATTAAACTAAAAAATGAAGTTAATTAATTTAATTAACTAGTAGTTTTGAACCAAAAAAATTAAGTTCTTATCATTCAAAGCAAAAAAAAGTTAAAAGAGTGTTTTTCTCCAAATTACGGCTGTTTGGAAAAACAAACAATTTTTTTAATATTTTTTTACGTTTCCGAATTTTTGAAAAATGGTAAATTTTACAAAATAAAACACAATTCTATATCAACAGCTATATATTCGAAAATAATTTAAATTTTGGAGAATCCACTTGAAGGCATACTATTATAAGAAAATATTTAAAAAATATGTTTCGAAATCTAATGAATTTCAAACATCAACTTCAACTAGGGATTTTGATGAAGGACAAACTTATATCTATATAAATGAAGACAAGCAAGTTAATTTGACAGAAAACAAAGAAGATGAAAAGAATATAAAGAAAGACATTTTGCCCCCTCCATATAGTGAATGGGCCACTGTAGGATGACTCATGTGTTTCACCTGAAGCCTTTATTGCGAAGCGCATCCTACTTTAACATAAAAAGTACCTGCATCATAATCGAAGGTCTGGGATCGATAGTAGTCTTAAAATATAAAAAGACTCTACCTTTATAGAACCAGTTTTATATAATGGTATGGTCTTTTTCCATTAATATGTTTTATTTGTTGTTTACTTATTTATTGTACTATTACTTATATATTATTACTTATACATTGTTACTCATATAAGTGTAACTTTTACTCTAAAAAATCCATATATGAAATCAACCAATAAAATATAATCTGAATAATTTAGCTTTACCTCAATAAATAAACCTAATGTCATTATACTCTCCAGTATCTATTAAACTGAAAATCAACGCAAAATATAATCTCAAATCTTCTAGAGCAGGTGCTTTAAGAATTATCGTGGTCGTAACTACTCTTTTTAACTTACGATTACTTGATATTTCAAACACATCTCTAAACAAAAATGCTCCGAGATAAAAAATACAGTTTCTCAAAGGGATTTTTAAGAATAAATATACATTTTAAAAAGTTGGAATATTCTTATAATATTAATGTAAGGATAGTACTTATATAAGATATACATATAGAGAAAAAAAAATATAGGCATGATTAATCAGTACAATTTACCCTTCAGCTAGTAACAAACAGCGGTTAAATATCCAACAAAATATTTTACTGTTAAAAAATATACCTAATTTAATTACGACAACAAAAATGTTTACCAGCTTAGATTTTATTAATATGTTAAAATGAATAAATTCTCTTAAACTAATTAAATCAGTACAATTTACCCTTCAGCTAGTCACACAGCCACAACAGCGGTTAAATATCCAACAAAATATTTTACTGTTAAAATAATATTATATTACATATACTATATAATATTACATAGACTTTGACAATTTATTACGTCATCATAAAATATGAACTGGCAATTTCTTCTTATTCACATCACCGGTCATATTACCGCGAATGTATATCTGAATATATTTAATTATAAACTTCTTACTATTTTAGGGTAAATGATTTGGCTCGGTGAATGGAGGTAAAACGAAATGAAACAGTGGTGTTTATATTATGTGACCGTTATTTATTGGCTATATAAAAAATGTGAAAAATACAAATAATAAAACGGATGGCAGCGGTGTTACCTGGTAACGAGGCTTGGGCAGTCGATGGTGGCACGTCTAAACCAAACGAGGGTTGAGCACTGAATGCCCGAAATACCCTTCAATAACATCCCAGATAAACGTCTCGGGGTTGCCGCCAGCTATTCGTTGTCGGGTTCTAGTTGGCGCTGCTGGCACCCCGCCCGTGTTCAACATCTGGGATTATATTTCTGGGTATTTTGTAGACCCTTATTCCACGATGTAAAATTCGACATGCCTCAAGGTCGCTACAATACTCCCCTGCCAGAAATTTACATAAAATTACTCCAAGCAACAAAAATACAAAAATGTATGAAAAAAATCGACATGCCTCAAGGTCGCTACAATACTCCCCTGCCAGAATTTTACATAAAATTACTCCAAGCAACAAAAATACAAAAATGTATGAAAAAATATCAAATACAAAAAAAATATATACCAAACAAAATGTGCTATGTGAAAAGGACTTTGAAAAATATGGGAAATCGAAACGGTTGTAGTCGGTACGGTCGCGGTCCGGTACGATTGTTGATATCTTCTGGCCCTACAGATACCGTTGCTTGATCGTTACTTTGGCACTTGAATGTGGTCCATCGACGACGTTGAGAACAAGCTATTTTTCGGACAAGGCTCCCGTAATCGACGCTGTGGGAGGATCGATTGTTCGATGACGTGGTAGCTTATTTTCTTCGACGACGAGACGTTGGCAATTCTGGTACCTCGGCGAAGACATGGCGAGTCTACGGTGACTGCAATCGGTACCTAGCTTCTGGAGCTGCTCTGTGACCAATCCGTAGTCACATACGTTACAGTAATTCAGAAAAGACAAATAACGACGGTACCCGACCGAAGCTGCCCAAAGCCTTTCAAATCAAAATGTCTGCCATTATGACGGAGACGGCGAGCGAAGGAAGACATTATGATTTAAACATAGCGCCGAAAGAAATGTTTAGCCGAGACGCTGATGATTAAACAGTGATGTAAAAATATCTATGAGTTCAAAAGATTGTGAAAGAAAATTTTGACAACAAATTTTAAAAAAATAATTGAAAATAATGAAATTAATAGGAATAAAATGAAAAGGAATATTGAAGGTAAAATCGAAAACGAATCGAATTAAAAATATTTAAAATTTTGTAACAAAAAATATAACGGCCACGTAAAATACACCATGTTGCACGTACCCTCCATTCACGAGTTCAAACCCAATTTTGCGAAAGATCACGTCGGGGTCACCACTTTAGGGTAAATGATGTGGCTCGGTGAATGGAGGTAAAACGAAATGAAACAGTAGTGTTTACATTATGTGAACGTGAACGTGATTACGTGAACACTTAATAAAGACATTTGTATATTATTAATGGATGTTAGGTGTACCTCCCTAAGGTGGTATTATTTTGTCATTTCCAAATGCTATGCTTAAAACAAATCTTATACATTTCTCTCCCAGATCGTGTGTGAAATAAAGTCACCCGTTTAAGATGCAACAATCAATGCACAGTTGAGAACCAAATTCAGAGATGCAGATTAAAATGATTTAGGCATATCTGTCAAATGAAAAGTTAACTAATTCGTCTCAGATAGTGTTTTGTGGCGAAATCAACCTTTTAGGTAAAAGACGTAGCTAATAGCAAATTAATATTAGCTACTATTAGCAAAACTTTACTATTACAAAAATTAATATAATAGAAAGAGGGGGTAAAAAACATTGGCCAAGGTCAAAACTGTTGCGGCCAATCACCAACTGTAACGAGATTTAGTGAAGAATATTCGAAGTCCTGCGGCACCAACTCTGAGATTGATTTTAATCTGACAGGATCTTATCATTTTTGTGATCTTTCAATTGGGAGACATGAAATTCGGCTTCGACGAAATATCAGCCGATAGCAGAAATACAAATGGAAGAGTTTACATTATGGTAAACTGTACTCAATCTAATCCAGTCATGAATTCACTCAACATTCCCAGGGGAATCGAAGTTGAAGCAGAAGCTAATGACATCATGTAATCCCAAGAGCCAATCCAAAGAAAATATATAACACTGCTGCTGAATTATATTAAATCATTTTTATTTTGACTAATGAACTCTATTTAGAGCTAAAATATAATCATAGAAGCCAGACGTTACTTTTGAAACAATCTAATAATAAAAGTAAGTAAAAAATTAATAGAATAATTATTCAACTCGTGTTCGTCGCCGTCATATTATGGAGTTGTCGTAAAATTTAGCGGTAAAATTAAAACCCGAGGTCTTTAATTTATCTTCATTAATGCAATTAAGCCATCTGTTTAGTCAAAGCGCAGACGAAAGCGGAAAACGCAGCGTTTCTGTATTGTTATCTCCTTTCTTTTCGCGGGCGTAACTGCTATTAATATATCATCGTTAACTTTTTTTGTAGAGCTATTCTAAGCTTTATGCTAATTATAACACATATTCAATACTTTTGCCTTTTGTTTGAGGAATATTTGCAATATATTATAATTAATTATGAACTTATTTAATTAATTATAAGTACGCAATTTTCTGATAAATACTCTTGTATTTCATTAATCGCATTTCATTTTGTTCAGTTGACGTAGGTAGACAACTGAAGTAAACATTGTCATTTCGTTTTAGAAGCAGGATCCTAAATGGCATTTTCAGTCAAATCGGCTGTTAGCATTTGCCCTCTTTTTGCAAACAAATGATTCATAAATTATTAAGCTCTTTGAAAATTCTCTGCGATATTAAAATGGGTTTTCGTTCAGTAAGTCCTGCAACATTTTTGGTTCTCTAGGCTGTTATTTGCCATTGGCATCTGGTTATTTACCATGTTTAAATAAATAAAACCAAAAACAACAATTGGTATATGACAGAACAGCATTAACATAAGCTTTTAAAAGTAGTTTAGATAGGCTTCCGAAATAGAATTCTTCAAATCAAACAACAAAAATAATGAATGCCGAATATTCAATTTTGGGTATATATGTCTTAATACACTGATTTATTCATATTTATTTCCATTATTGTCATTATTATAAGTTAAAAACATGGAATGTAACAGCTAGGTTAAATTGATTAACACCTCTACATTGATAAACATTTTCATCAATAGATATCGCCGATCGAATTACATAAAAACACCTAGTATTTTACCATTTGAGAAGTCAGCTGCTTTTCTTATACATTCATAATCATCATCAACTCGTGGATGGCGTTTGGGAAGAGTGTTTTACTTCTCAACGAATATGTTGTTGATGTTGCAGGACTTCAAATATTATTTTCTAGGCATCTCGTCACAGTTGACGATCGGCTGCAATTTTTCAGACCTCTGATAATGTTAGTGTCCAATTTTTTAGGTTGTTTTCTATTATCTTCATCCGTGTCTTTTTTAGAGCTGTTCGTTGAGTCTTCCACCCAAAAGGTCGATTTCGCGAAGTCTGTGATGAATTCATTACCTTTCATTCGACAGACATCTCCATTGTTCCTCAATTGTATACTGATTGTCACATCTTAAACGAATGATTTAATTTCTAACACTATCTTGGAAATGTCTAGAAGAGAATGTCTAGAATTTGCCTTAAACCTTATAAATTGCGGATATTGGATTTGTTCTCATTTGATTTTTACCAATATATAGCGTACATCTAAAGCTCAAAGGTTATTAAAGTAATATAAAAAACATATACAATGAAATGCCAAACATATCATTAACCACATCATGAAAATGTCCATTCCTTGTTATAGTATAAATGTAATACATATAAATTTTATTTTTTAATACCATTTGAAATAGTTGCATTTAATCAATATTGTAAAAAAAATCAATAAAATTAAAAAGCTTTGAGCTTTTTAAATTGTAATCAATTATAGTTGAATTTTTTAAGAATTTTGTTTGGTTGGAGTTTTTGTTTATAGGCTAAAATATTTATTTTCAAATTTATCGAGAGACCAGAGCATGTGATCTACTATACCCCAATCGCTACATTTAAAACTTTAAAAGAAATATTCACAGGTTTTTATCGATTTTATGAATCTTATTATGACAACAGTTTCCTCTAAATTAAATGTTGTCTTGTTCGTTTAGATCTAATAAAAATAATATTTAATAAAATGACAATTAAAAAGTAAAGGCTGATTACATGAATATAGTTACAGAAGGATTCGATACGATATAGCATCAGCTACACCATTATTTGCGCTCAGTGGATACTTCCTTAAATGGAAGTCTACGGTAGCAATCCAACCAATTTATCCTCATTTTAGTGACAAAATAATTATACTCGAATCTTCCCCGCTTAATTCTTTATTAAGTTAGTGTTTCGTCGTAAAATGCCACTAGAAATGTGTGGGTGGTTGTTTATTGTTATTGAGTTGGATCTGGTGGTGCCTCTTTATTACTATAAATGTTAATGTTTTCTTTCAGAATAGATTGTGGGAACTGAATCAGAGAATTGTTATGCGTTAAATATCTTCGCTTTGGGTGAATTTGATTTTTTTGTTTCAATTGTGCCATCGACTATTTCTAAAACAAGAAATAAACGAAAAAAGGGGAATATATAATACATTTGTATCTCAAAAATATGTTATAAATGTTTTTAACTATTATTAACTAAATCACAGGATTCATAGGATTCCGTATCAACCTGTTTTTATGTACGATGTGTTGCGATTTTATTAAGACCATGAAGAATAAAATTTACGTTATATAAATATATTAATTACTTAACTAGTGTAGAATGAGGAACATGATAACATCTGTATTAAATAATAATATGTTGTAAAATATATTTGAATATGTCAAATCAATAAATAATAATTTAGCGACATTATCAATAATTATTACTTAATAAAATCACAGCTTGATAAGTATTTATGCTATGCCTACTAGATTTTAATTTTTAATGAAAACTATTACAGAAAAGTAATATTTTTGGTGTTGATACATAATTTTGCCATTATATAAGCATTTTATTTAGTTAAATAATTATTGATTCATACAAAATCTATACTTATGTAGATCGCCTCAGGGTAATTTTTCATCATGACAATGCTCTAATACAGGCCTTAATACTTGGGAATATACCTTAAAACCATCTTCATCATTCATTACTGTGTTCTTACAATTGGATGTGTTTTTAAGACATCAAATTGGAATATTGAAACAAATTAGATAAGGAATGCTAATAATATAAGCAAATTTTTATGACTGATAAGCTTTGAATCCACAATAAGATAACTTAATAAAATTACTATAATAAATAATATGATAACTACTATGATACTAAAAATTACTATGATAACTTATTAAAAATATATTTATAACAATACAAATAAAATAAATGTTAGATCAAAGTGGACAAAAAGCCAAGTTTATTTATAATGCAAATAATTTTCCCTACATATAACTGCTAATGAAGAATTATAATTGTTTAAAATATGTCCTTATCCCCATAAGTATCAAAACGTTTATCATTTCAATTACATCATCTTCAAATTCTAAACGAAAAGAAAATAAGGAAAGTATAAGAAGGTCTAAAAACCCTCAAAATTAATATATATGAATGTTTGAATATAATTATATACAATAAATAAAACATTACCATTAATTAGTGAACTAATTCAAAAGAATATTTGACCATTTAAATGAGGTATACAGTAACAAACGCCTTGAGCTAAAAGGCCTGTCTGAAAGCAATCTGACAACCTCAGCTGGCCTTAAACTTCGTCTTTTTTCAAACTGCATCCTGCTATTCTTTTGCTCAACGCGCTCTGCTCTTAAACTAGTTTCAAATGACCTGGCTCGCCTCCTTCAAAGGGAATATCGAATCCGTGACGCGTAATTATTACCGTCCGGGCTCGTAAAACGACGAAGAGATAGAAACTGGCGGATACTTGGGGTACCACCAACTTTTATGTTGGTTATTAAATATAATGGACCGCGGAGGCAAAGCAGAAAAAATACTTTCCTTCTATGGAACGAATTCGGTTTGCGCAATGAACTTGAACGCTTGAGATTTACTTAAAAATCTTTGATTTAATACATGAATTTTTTTTAAGTGTCGTAAGGAGAACGCTATTGCTTGTTATAAATATTATAAGAGCATTCCTATGATGTTCGATAATGTTTACAATCGTTGTCATTGTGTCATACATGACACATGATACATGTTTGAATTATATTTGGAATTAAATATCATAAACTACTTTTTTTAATAACATTTCAAGAAACAGTTCAGCAAATTGACCTTCGAAATCTCACGATCTAATGTTATTTTATGTATATGTAAAATACTGCTAATCTGGTGTTAAATCATCGTCATTACCCTCCATATAATAGACATTTTATCTGAAACAAATAATATTATTAAGAAGTAGACACAATAACGCAAACTTCGGAACAATTACTATAAGGAACAATCCTGTCCTCTCCAAACATGATCAGGATCAAAGCTAATGTTCCAGTTATAACGCCTAATAGAAGGAGGAATTCCATATTCCATGTAAAAACCACAAAAAACTTCGGATACTGATGCTAAGACCGGTCAAATTACTGACTCAAATTGCCTGAAAGTACTTCGAAAATTAAATCAAAATTTTCATGCAATAACTCTTGTCAATTCATTGTCTTCAACTTTTATACCCTTCATTGTCGATGACATCAACATCACCAAGTTTAAATTAAATAACTCGCATACGATAAAGCAGAATCAACATACATTTCTAAAAGTATTTGATGGTCAGCAAAAGATTTCTTGAAATCAAACAATGAAAGTAAAGAAAGTCGCAAATTAAATTTTGAGCATTATGACTGAAGACACATTTTACATAGTTACATGTCAAAACCATCGAATTTACTAGTTGTCTACAGTAATACCATACATTTTTACCAATATATATCGCTGATCAAAATATAAGCAACCACCTAATACTATTAAACAATTACGAAACATTTATATTAATATTTTTTCTATATTTTATTTCAATATTCATTATATAATCAAATTATTTATTTGTATACCTAAAAGCTTAAAAGCACGTGCTTAAAATTATATATATTTTTAGGTCAATATTTTAGTCAATTATTTATCGGTAAACTATATAAAGAGAAAGAGGAAATGAAACTTGGTAAAAGGTTCAACGATCTCTCCAGCTAAGGTTTGTGAAAGAGATTATATAAGACGCCTGAGGCAAATTGTAATTTTTGATCGAGAACTTCGAACGAAGATCGTTTTTATCCATCGATGAGAAGAGAAAATCAACGTTTATGTTCATTGTAAATTTGGATTTCAAAAATATTAGTATTATTTTTCTTTTTTCAATAAAATAGAATAATTAATATATTCATTAGATAGCTTTTCATTAAATATTTTTAATAGCTTTATTTTAAATGTTTAATTAATAAATGAAAAGGTACCGTCCACACAACTGGTATGTTATTTTATTTAAATGTTGGAAATGAATGATCATTATGGACTAGCAGATTTGAAGTAATGTACTGTAAGTAATGTAATTACAAGTCAGTGTACTCCAATGGACTTATCAATCAGCTAAATGTGTAGATTAAAACGTTTACTACCATGTGATTGAGACTTTGGAACAATATTTAAAATAAAATATTTCACACAATTTTTCACTTATTGAAGTGGTCTTCTATATACATGTATATTTTATAATTATCATTAAGAAATACTTATTGTTTATAGGGCAGATTGTTAGAACACTAAACATAAAAGAAAATACTTGAAAATCAAAAAAGGAACTCAATAACATATACCCGTTAAATAACAAAATTAACCAGCTATTAGGTAAGCGTATAGAATGTGAATAAAAAGTAAATTTGGGTGATTTTCTTGTTACATTTCATATTGCGTTGGAATGTAGCGAAATCGCTAATGATCCCAAGGACTCCTTAACTATTCGCTTTATTGGTGCAGTTACTGCTTATTAACTACTGTGTTTAAAATGAATGTAAAAGAAGTTACTGTGCTAGTAATTCGAGAAGGTTGGGTCGCTGGCAGTGATATGGAATTCCCGACAATAATTTGATGTCCGAAAGCTTAACAGACATGTTAAATCGTCAGTGTCTTAGCTTTTAATGGTCACGGCTTTTAATCACCTTTGAAGAAACAACTTTTTAATTCTTTAATTTATTCTTCAATAGTCGAAGTGATCATAAGAACAAATAATTTAAGAATATGGGGAGTAGATTATCATAATTACTTGATCTAATTTCTGTGACGATCATTTTTTATATCCTCGATTTATTCTGCATACTCATACCTGCCTCTTCGTACAGATTTGGCTTTCAAGATCGTTCTTTTGTTTTGAGTTGAACGCTGAATCTACTGACGACATGTTCTTCAACTAATAAAATAACGGACCTACGGTATTTCTGAGAATTCCATAAGCTTCAAGTTCAAATTTCGTGTAATACTCAGTAGATGCTTATGTAGAGACAGAAAATTAAAAACTAAAGTCTCTTGTAAATTTCGAAAATGTAGCTTCAAAACTAATTTTTTTTTAGCTGACATCAATTTGAAATCATGTTGATCAATACAATTAATTTCCACTACTATGCTATCTCATCGTCACCAACAGGAAAAAGGAAAGGCAAGTTGTACATCTTGTAGATTTGTCAACAAATATTCCGTGCAATACTGACACATTTATTAAGTATAAATATTCAGCTTCAGATCACACAAAATGTAGGAAATGATTGTCGTGTGCGGTTCAGCACTTTTAACACACTTTTCAGAATCTGGACAAAATTATTAATTTAACTGGAAAATTATTCATTTTTAACATAATAAATATCAGTTTTCTAATATTAATTTAACTGACAAATCAATGTATTGAATAATAATCAATTAATATCCCTGTTATTCCCTAATTGTTCAAATTTAGTAAACAACTGTCATATGCCACAATTTTCTATATATATATATATATATATATATATAT
Source organism: Rhynchophorus ferrugineus (assembly GCF_030347505.1). Lineage (NCBI taxonomy): Eukaryota > Metazoa > Arthropoda > Insecta > Coleoptera > Curculionidae > Rhynchophorus > Rhynchophorus ferrugineus. The sequence goes on along the minus strand of NW_027472581.1, from coordinate 50,015,106 downwards.
ATATATATATATATATATATATATATATATATATATATATATATATATATATATATATATATATATATATTTATTTAATATTTTTTTTATATAGAATTTTCAATTATCTTACAGGTATCAACACTATATATTATGGTATTTTACTGTTTTCTATTTAGTTTTAGTTTTAGTTTAGTCATTATTTCTACTAATAATTCAATACTTTACTATTAGTAGTATGATTACATTTGTATAATATATTAGTCTTCGATTTTATCATATATTTATTATAGGGAAAATATTATATGGATTTCTTATTCGATTTATATATGTATCTCAAATAAATGAATTTCTATTTGTCCAGGCCTATGTTTCATTAAAGTATAAAAGAAAATGGGGAAAATTGAAAAGAAGAAAAATCTCAGTAATCAGATACTTCTATTAGAGTGGGGTCCGGCAAAGATAACCAAGAAAATTTCCGAAAAATTCGTTTATAATTCAGGTGCTCTCCGAGATAATACCGGTGCAAAAGGTTTTTCCTGTGCTTTATGTTAGAAATTAAATTTGTCAGGTTGTGATTAAAGTTTGAATTAATAAATTTTAGGCCGTATAATTTAATCACGTTGTACGAAATTGGTTTTTACAGCGTATTATTTCATGCTTAATTTTCACAAAAATGTATGTGTTATTTCATTTCATATGAATTAATTCCAATTAAATAAATGACATGGCATTATTTTTCGGTGGTTGTAACAGATTTCACTATTAGTAAGCAATATTATAATTTGATACATATGTCATTTTATTATACTGAAATTAACCTTATAACTAAATAAATTATATTCCGCCAAAACAAACAGCCCTTGATATTTATAGTGATTTTTTCAAAATATCAAATTTTATGCCTCAAAAAGCATTTGCGACATGCATTACTTTTTTTCTTGCTTTATCAAGGCAAAACGCCGCTGAATGCCATTATTTGCTGGCAGAGACCTTCGGTGAGAAGTAAGAAAACTAAAATAATAACATATGAAACGTGGTTTCGACAATTCAAATATGGTGATTTCCAAAGCAAAGAATGTCATAGTACGCCGAAAGATGAGAAATTGCTGAGGTTATTAGATGAATACTCAACGCAAGCTCAAAAAAAATTGCCATAAAAGTTGAATGTGAGCCTAATCAAAATTTGTGAAGGATCACAAGCGATAGGAAAGATCCAAAAGATGGGAAGATGGGGATCACATGAATAGTTGTGAAATTCACTCATTCATTTCGACTTCATTGTTTGATTTCGATTTTATCGTGCAGTCCTTTGTCCGTTATATGAGCATTGCTAATGTAATGAAGAACTTTATTTTGTCATCATTTGCAGTCCATAAGTTCAAATTGGGTTTATAACTGATTGATGAAGTAATCTCTTTGATTTTAGGCGAAGTTGGGGGAAATATCTTACCACTTACCAGTAAAGTTCTTTAATTTTAAGTCTGCCTTTTATCTAAGGTGATGTAGCATTCCAAATGCACCACCTTAAGACTACCTTGTATAACTTAGGAATGCGAATCTAAAGCACCGCCGTTATTTATGAAATTATAGAGTTGTATTACTGAAATTCCCTTGCATATTTATTTAGGGAAGTACTATCCACAACAGGTCCATATTTCGGGTAAAAGGCCGATGTGATAAAATTCGGCCATTGACCTAATTAATAAATGAGAATTGTAAAGATAATTCAAAGAACCAATATCTAGAGAATAGGTAGGTGGTATCGGATATATAATTTTAGCGTTTCAAGTTAAGTTTTAAACTCTTAAGCCCCACACAGGTGGGCATATTTAACAAGATTGGTACTTACTCATGCCATTATTTCAATAGCAGCTATGTTCTCACCCATGTCCCACTTAAATACATAAACTGCCGCAAATTCGACTCGAAAAAAAAAGTCATATCTAACTTAGATGTGTATCACTTATATCTAATTCGCAAATATTATTATGAGAGATTGTGGACAAATGTTTAGTCTTAACATATCAAATTCCCATTCGCTATATTGAGTAATCAACAGTAAACTGTTTATTAGCAATATGACCAAATTATATTTTTTTCAGACTACAAAACATACAAACTACAATTATAGCTAGTGAAGCCATCTTCAAATTTATCAATTAATTATAAGTAAGTTGTTAAAGGCAGATAAATGTTACTCTCTAATAAAAACTTTAAATAGATTAAGCTTCATAGCGGGAAAACTAGAGGGCGATATCGTTTGCTTTTTGACCAACCACCAGTAATGTTTATTCAAATAGAGTCAAGGTGAATTATTTTATTGTGTATTTAAACTATACGAACATTTTGTTAACAGAATAATGGCTTAGTTAAAGCTGATTACCGCAAGCCGAAATGGACGCATTTATATACAAGAGTCAATAAAATAGTTTTAAATTTTTAATGTATTTGACCTAGACCCAATCAGAATGTTGTAAGCGGGAGCTACCCGATGCGTTTTGTAGCTTAAACTTTCGAAGTGGCAAACATGTATGTAAAAGTAGGCAAGTTTATCAGAAAAATATTCTACAGATCAATATTGTTATTTTGCCATTGTCTATCATCAACATTTAATGAATTATTTGTTAAATCATAGTTCTGCAGAGTAACATTCAAGCATTCGAACCGCATAACAAGGCATCAAATAATATTTTTTTAAGTTAAATAATATAAAATAATTTAATATTTCAAACAAATAAAACCAGCAATCAAACTAAATAATATAGCACAAACACAATAAATAAAAATCTGACAATGGTGTCCAATCATCATTATTAAACAGCCAATGTACGTCATATATGGCATCCAATATACTGTCAAATAAAATTAGTAAAACTGTTAAATTCGTCTTAAACTCGAAGCTGTTTTTTCCTTCCAATTGTACCCTAGCTAAAAGGAGACCGAATGCTGTTGAATGTCTCATGCGTCGTCAACATAAAATTCGGTTTGTGTTGGTACTGCTATATGCTTGGTATACCCTGTTGTCAAATATCTACAAAATTCTTTAAAATATTTGTGATAATAATTAGGGTTACAAACCAGCATTGCACATGCAACATTGAACATGCTGACGTCATAAATTTGATGAAGTACATTGATTGCTTTATTGTCTATAGATAATTATCATGACAGATATTTTTAATTTAAGATTATATATTATATTACTGACAATAGCGATAACTAATCGCTGCTAAGTGAAATATGGTATGTGCACGCAGTACGGAGAGACTTGGGCCATAAAAACGCCCAAATGCTACTATAGTGGACGTGCAATGGGATTAATGGATGAGAAAAGCACGAGTTGACCAGAGTTAGCGAAGTATGATTAGATAATTAATTTTTGAGTGATATTTCAGTGACCGTATCTACACTAATATTTAGTGCAGATGCAACACGTTGAAAAATATTTTCAATAAAAAACGCAGTAAATTAATAACTAACAGTAAAATGCTTACCACTCACCTCGTTCCTGTTCAAAATAAATGATTCGAGATGTAATCTGTTCTGTCTGGCTTCGGAATTTTTAATCAGAGTAATAATGAGCAGCGATTTGAAATATATCCAAACATCAACGCTTTAAAACAACGTTTACCGGTTTATAACGTCTTATCTCTATTGTTATCTTATCACTACGAAACTAGCGAAAAATTCCCATGTCCTCGATATCAAATGGAGTTACGAAGTAATCCAAGACTTCGCCTTCAAGAAATTCAATCACAGTAACATGGAAGCAGTACTGGGCAACGCGCAGGAAATCAGAAGACTGTTAATTTTAGATTAAGTAGCGTAATTTATTCTTAATTTAGGAATCTTGTGTATTGATAATTAATAACTAAAAATACATGCCCGAAAATATTTTTAACTAAAGCTACTTTATTGCATTTGGATCAAATAGAAACTAAAACTAAGCAATTAAAAGTAAGTACTGACTTTCAACAAGCGATCGCGTTATTTTTATAAAAATAAACTGTTACATGCTCGCTCTCTATACGTTTCAATGTGTGACCTCACATCAGAAAATGCTAATTCCATTTTATTTAGCGCTACGAAGCCGAAGCCAGTCTATTATTATTCACGAGATATTAAAGAGCGTATATCGATGATTGTTTAGAAGTGGTTGCTTTCAAACTAAGAAAATTAATTTCTCTCAAGCCGTTCTGTTCGAGTAAATATGTGTATAGCGTTGTTCTGCATGAAGGGAACGAACACGATTACAGTTTACAAACGCTGTCCTTGTCCCAATCATGAGTAGGTAGATATTATTTTAGAAAAAGATACATAACTAACCTCCAAATGTATTGCTGTATGCGCCTGTTTGCTTCTGGTACGCTTTAGACTAACTACTAGATTTTATTAAATTTCTCGTGTATATTGATGTAATTGATGAATTATTATGAAAGTAACAAGCAATAAATGTTAAGAAACTTTCGTGGCTCTTCGCATGATTTCATAACGTCATATTTAATGGAAAACAAAGTTACGATCTTTTTGAATTGAATTTCGAATTAGGCTTTTTTCTTTATTTTGATCCATAATTGACGCGTAATATACACTTCAGTATCTAAAATAAACAGCATGATGTAATTGAATGTTCTACAAATTGCAATTAACATAGGTATGTTCGTCTCATAATAATAGGTAACAAAACCATGAAACACGCAGTTACCTTTCAAATAATTGCTAGGCTAATTTTATTGCTGAATTAAGCATTGAACACTTAAATTTACATTGCATATAGTTAAGTAATTTAAATTTTTTGAATATGTATTTGGTTAGATAAGTAAGTTAAAGATGTATTACCGTAATTTGTATTGAATTACTATTTTTAACGTAATGAAATTTTTGATACTTTAAAATTAACAAAGTTTCACGTCTGTTCCTCATCTCAGTCAATATTTTTTTCTTTTCTTTTATTATTTTTATATTATGTTAGTACTACTCGTTGTCAACTAACCTATTACCGTAATTTTTTAAATGTTTTCTATTGAATGCATCTCACTACACTACACTATACAAGATCAAATTATTTGATTCTTTTGAGTCTGTGTCCTGTTCTGGTGTTATCCAAGAGTAGTATATATCTTTCGTCATATCTCCTTGATATTCTCTTAATTTGATAGTAGGCAGAAGGTCTCGGTGTAAATAATCAGTCCTATAGCATAATTTTTCCGACGCCAATAATATAATTTTGAAAGGTAATAATGCCCTTCATTCAACATTAACGAAAAGTTAATGAAACATGTAAAACTGCCCTCTGAAAATCTAGTAACTTTTCCTTTTCCTCGTTCCTATCTGCTGAAATTAAAGATGTTGGTTCGTCTGTTTCAAATTAATTTGTGACGAAACACATGTTTCAATGTAAGTTTCAATTTTTAAATATCTCAATTGATTTGGTCTGAAATAAATATTTCTATCTCTAGTTCTATTTGAAGATTCTAATGTGCACTCTATAACGTCTGCCGATTCCAACATTGAAATTATAAGGCTACATTTTCTTTCTCGATAGCTTAAGGTAAAGGATCTGTAAATAGTCACATGCTATGTATTTCAATTCAATTTTGTATATCAAGTATAATGAAAGATTTTCACATTTGGATTTATAATCATCTAGTCAGAGACGAAACAAAAAAAAAATAAATGCAATAATATAAATCTGTAACATAATTAAATAACCAACAAAACAAATCTAAATTAATATAACTGTTTGGGTTCGGTACCGACTTCAAAGGGATTAGTTGGTGGTAGTTAAAATAATATTGTAAATAGATAAGTAGGTTTAGGTAGGTATTAAGGTATATTGTGAGTATATAGTAGATTATATAATAAAATAAATTTATTCTACTATCTGGTAACCTTATGTTTTTTGTTTATATTTACTTAGTTACAACTATTATTATGTATATGCTTTAAAACGTTTTTTGTTTGTGTTATAAATCTAAGTTTGATTATTTTTTATATTTTAGTGAGTTTCTTACTTATTTTTGAAAGTAGGTTCAATTTTTTGTTAAAAATATTTCGTCATGTAGTGAGTATAGTAATAACTAATCTATACTTAACTAACATTCTGCTAATCAATATTTCTATCCTCTATTAAATACTTCTGGGTCTACTAATCACTGACAAATATTTATCTTAATTATACTGGAACAATTAATTAACTAACTTCAGATGCTCTTAAACTTTCTCGTACTATGGTTTTGAAGAAAAACTTGTTATTTCAAGATAAATAAGCTGGTAAGTAACACTGTAACAATTCGTTAAACAAACGAAAGTCTCGTGCTAAGTCCGTCAGAATATATCCATAACATTTCTTGTTTCTTTGTTCTTCATAACGTAGTGAATGTAGTAAATGAATGTATAATTTTTTATTAATTTTATGTTAAACTGTCTTTTTTCTTTTTAATATTAATACTGTAGTCAGAAAAAGGGTAAAATCTGCTACAAAATAAGTTTTGTTTTATGGTGACCTAAACTACAGTGCGCATCTGATGATACCGAGATAATATTTACTATTTCTGATGTACCGGGGCGCGTGTTTAGAAATTTTTAGATGATCAGAATATTAATCTTACTGACGCAAATTTGAATTTGTATAACAGCAAGTCCACGTCTCCATTATATTTTTTAGTAGTGTTTTATTACACAAGATGTTGTATGTGCATATTATATATGAAATTTGGTTTCCATTAAAACATATTCAAATATATTTTAAAAGTGGCAATTCTAACGTTGCCGCTCTTCAGAAGTACTGTATTTAATACAAGATTTTCCAACCACGAGATATTCCCAATAAGTTCCATGAAACATGTTCTGTACTTAATAAATCGCTGCACCCATGTTTTAACCCAAGAAAACATTCAGCAGTCACTTTATATATTCCTAAGTATATGGCTAACATAATTATGAAGAAAACATTACATTCCAACCAATAAAATTCAATTGAGTTTTAAAAGGAAATTATGTTTTACGTAAATCTTGAGCTAAAAGAATATTGAATTTTTTGGAGGCAAAGTAACATCAGTGATGATTACGTACTAAACAACGTAATATTCAACGACAAACCCCATTTTCATTTAGATGGTTATGTAAACAAGCAGAAGTGGATATATTTGGCTACAACTAATTCAAAAACGGAGGTCCTGTTTTTGTTTAATCATAAATGACAACAATTGAAAATGCATTTTATATATTCAATATTTACTGAAATTATGAATATTTTGGTAAATAAGTACTTTACAATTATTTTTATGTTATTCTCACTCTGTTGGTACTTTGAAATATTGAACTTTTCCCTAGATATATGGTCAAAAATGAATTCCAATTGGTATATTGATGAAAAGTAAAAAGAAAATTGATTTAATTGTCATATCAAATTATACTATTTTTTTTATATTGTCCTTGACTTTATATTTATTATATAGAGATTTTTATAAATCGTAAAAATATTCAGATCAAATAATTACTAGGTTGTTGGTTAACATTGATTTCGCACCAAATGGTCACACAATTAAAAAAACTTTACGAAAATTAGTTATTAATTTCCGTAAACTTATTCAAGTATCTATTAAAATATTAATTTATCCGTTGGTATTTCAAGATTTTAATAAAATGTTTACCAAGTATGAGTCAGCTAATATTTTAGCATAATACGATATAGATTAATTCAATGCACACAAAATTTATAAAACTAAAGTCGTAAACAGATCTCAGTGAAATAAGATAAAATAAATTGAATCATATAATCGACAAACATATCAGAAAAAATGGTTTTATTGATATTGAAATGTAATGAGTTCCAAGCACCTGTAAAGGCCTCCAGGAAAAAAAAATTAATATCAATTTTAAAAAATATTAAAAAATACAATATTAATTTTACAATAGTACTTCAAGACTCAAACAAAAATATATACCAAATATGAAAAATAACCGCAATTGGCATAATCAATAAAAAAATAAATGGCAAAATCATGAACAGATTTCATTGAAATAAAATAAAATAAAATGAATCATATAATCGACAATTATACAGAAGCAAAAGGATAAAAGGGATATATATCATCGTCGTTCCATCTGGACAGCTTATAGCTGTAGTAAAATTATTTGAGAGTATCGCCTGTATATGTCCGCTGGTTTGACTTTGATGGTCTTCTGATTACTACTATTTTTATCCAAATTGCCATTTTTCATTTACCCACATATTCTACATAGTCTAATAGTTTTCCAAGTTTTGATAACTACAAATTCAAATAGTCTACGGATAGAATTCAGGTAAAGCAATCCGTCTTTATTAGCAGTGTACACTCTGATCTACAAGCTTTTGTCCAAATTTCAGTAGAGTATGTTACTTCGCAACAATTTGCGTCCACCTTTCACCTTTCTTTGAGAAACTGTAATCTACCTTTTGTGGACTTACAGCTTCAGCTGCTTTTCTTTTACCCGAACTTAAATATACATGTCTAAACAAAATGGAAGCACTGAAGTGTAGAAAATTAAACTGCCAAGTTATAATGGAAAATGTGCGGCGCTTGGGTGAATTTGGACCACTAATACCAGTTGACGGTTAAGTATACCAAGGAATGCTTCGAGTAACTGAGGAAAGATTTGAAATCCTACATCAAACTGTTTTCAGTTCTTGATAATTAATTTTATTCATGTTAATTGCACCAGTTATGTAATGAGAAGTGTTTGAAACAACAAAAACAATTAGTTTACTTTAAAACTATTTTAGTGGAAATTATATGGCTCGGTGAATGGAGGTAAAACGTAATGAAACAGTGGTTGTTTATATGGTGTGACCGTTATTTATTGGAAGTGATATAAAAAAGTGGAAAATACAAATAGGTAAAACGGATGGCAACCGGTGTTACCTGGACGCGAGGCTTAGGCAGTCGATGGTGGCACGTCCGAACCATGATCAGTAATTGAATGATCTAATGTACGCTTCAATAGTCTCCCAGATAAACGTCTCGGGGTTGCCTAAATTCGTTATCGTGTACTAGTTGGCGTTGCTAGAACCCCGGCCGTGTTCAACATCTGGGATTATATTTCTGGGTATTTTGTAGACCGTGCCCATGGTCGCTACACTATGTTATTTTATTTATGCACAAAAGTTGCGACTTATTGAACTGAAAGTACAAAACGATACGGCTAGTTCCATCCTAATTTAATATAAAGCAAACCCCTAGATATCTCACTCATCATATATTTAACTCTAACATGTCTATGTTATACGCCATATCGTTCCTTTGAATATACCATGCCCTATATACCTAAACATACATATATCTTACGCTGTTGTTACTTACCATATATTTTTAATTATTTCACTTCATTTTATCATTTTAAATTAACATAATTTTATTTCTTTATAATTTCTTTATAATAAAAGAAATATTAATGAATATAATGAACCCAACTATGGGCTACTGCTAGCAAGTCTAATCTAGTCGTTATTTAACGGCTCCAAAACAAAATATTACGTGCCATTGTGGATGCTCCATACTAGAATCCATAACAGCTGTAATTCAAAATGTTTGTTAAGTACTTTAAAATAGTGTTAGTGCACCCCAATGTTTTCGCTAATAAGCTAAATGTGCGACGTAATAGTGAAATGCGTAGAATAAAACGTTTAATATTATCTGATCAGATTTTAGGACATCTATAGACTTTAATGTAAGTCTAACTAATTAAAATAATATTTAAGACAGGTAATCACTTAATGAATTGAGTTTCTACATGTCTTGTGTATAATATAATCATAAAAAATGCTTATTGCCCACTGGGCAGATTGTTGAACTACTAAGAGTAATAATGATAATGATAAAAATACAGATCTTAATGTAACTCTTAGGCAATTATTGCTATATATATAATCGAATCGAATCGCTTTCATTGATTTTGTAACACGTTGAGCTACATTTTACAAAATTTGTCAAAAAAGCTTTGTTACGGAAAAACTTAAACTCCAACCCTTCGCATTCTTCAAATTACTCTTTTGATACTTGTTTTGATCTATTACGTACGCACCTGTCTGATTAGTAACTTCTTAAACCTCATAAAGAAAAAAAGTCACCCACTTGTAGATCTTTTCAAAATATAAAAACTAACTGAATTATATTATTGTTAATAATTGGAAATATATCGAGTTATTACTTTTTTTTTGTTTTAGCCATCGACATTACGAGGATGAAAATGAATGGGGATGCGGCAGTTGGTTCGAATATACCGTAGTAGTGGTATTGGCCAGCGTGCTGCTACTCGGATCCTTGGGATTGACCTTCTTCTGGGTGATTCAATATCAAGGCGGATTTGCCTGGCGTGAGCAACCTTCAAAACAGTTCAATCTTCACCCGGTACTTATGGTTGCCGGTTTTATTACCTTCAGTGGATTTTGTAAGTAATTTAATTTATACTTTAATTTTTTTAATTAAATAATAGTTGATACGGACCTTGAATGTTTGGTTTTTACGAAATGGCCAATATGTGTTTTTGCAATACAAGTTATCGTATTTCAATAAATGATGATATTAATACTAATATATATGACTTGAATTTGAAATCTAAAGGATACATAGTAGTTAGTATAGTTTATAATAACCGTTAATTAAAGATAAGGGAGCCTTGTAAGAAAATAATTGAATGAAAATAAGGTTATTGATACCTTTCAATATGATAGAAACACGTTCAGTGACTATAGGTTTCCCTCCAAAACACAGACTTATTTAGATTGGGACCCTTCGCGAGAATTATAAGTCGATTTACTTTCGATTCGTAGTAATTCATATTCAGAAAGAACATATTTATTTAAGAAATCATATCTATTACATAACAAGCTGGGGGAAACTCTTGGAAGGTATAAAGCCATAATATTTTAACTCAAGAAAATTTTATTTATTATAAGACAAACAAATTATGTATTTAGTAGGACAGACAAACTGATAATATTCTTAATACTATATTTTAAGTAAATTAGAGATTTAATTAATGTTGTTAAAAAAACTATAACCCTGTAGACGTAATCACATTGTCAATTTAACTGAGGATTTGTCATTCTGCACGCAAATATTGAAATGACAACTACTGAACAATTGAGATTTATATTGAGTAATATTGTTTAAAATTATATGTGAATAATAGCGATATAAGTGCTGATCATGAAACAGCAGAATTTTAGTTTACATAGTAAGTTTTCAAATGAAAATTTGGATAGCTTTTAAAGCCATCCGTTGGATTTGGATCAACCGTTTTTAATCTTGTTAGTAAAGCTAAACACAATTTGGCAGCTGTCATATTATTACCACTAACATTTGGTCAGCCATATTTATTGATGAATATATGAGAAATAATATATAAACACACATCAACACCAACAACTGTTAAACAACGTAATTCAACTATTATTCCATGTTTTTTCATAGTAATTCCACATTTCCCTACATAAAATTACTGTTCTTTCTGGTTATATCATTGAGTTGTTCAGTATGTACAAATTTTATTCGTGAAACTGTCAAATTTTCTCTTTGGCCATTCACTGATTCAAGTCAATGACAAAGAGCCTCTGGAGGATCAAATATTTCGAAGGCAATGAAATTTAAGACTTATTAAAAGAAAACCCAGCTTAAACTCTCTAAGACATATTTATAATAAGATGTTCATATAACTTAATGGTTGATGAATCAACTATTTCCAGACCTTTACGATACGTTGGGGGAAAAGGAGGAAAAATGGGTATTACACAAATTGACTGAAAACTTACATTTCGAACCATTTTAACATCAAAGTTTTATTGCTTGCCAAACAAGAAATAATAATGATAAAACGTGGGGATAATTGTCCTGGAAAGCCCTCAATATCAACACCTAAGAAGAAAATACATTTTCTTGCGGTCTTGCGGTATTTATGGTAGTATCAAGAAGGTATTAAGAGCTGTTAACATTGAATGACTGCTACTGACAATGTCAATTGACGAGTCATGCTATTGCATGATAATGCTCGGGCATACGTTCCAAGAGTTGTAAAAGACATACTGTTGCAGCACGCATGGGAAGTTATGCCATACCCAGCGTATTCACCAGCCATTACGGCTTCTGATTATTAATTGTTCAGATAGATGCATCATAGCTAGACTAGCACATGGTTTTGAAATGCTAAAGATGTGCGAAAATGGCTGGCAAATCAACATTGTCATTTCAACACGGTATCCCCATGTTTCCAGAAAGTTGGGAAGGATTCCTTTTTACAGTAAAAAATGATCAGAATACATACAAACATCTAATAGGTCACTGAAATTTCATTTAATAATCTCAATATTCCCAATTATATTGAATTTGTCAAGGACAACCACACAAGTTAAATATTTCTTGAAAATAAAAATTGTCCAAAATTTATTTCGCGTCTAAAAACCTCAAAAATTCACGAAATAATCATTATAAAAATAAAGATTATTAGGAAAAATGTTATTGCTCCTAAATCAAATAAGAGTTTTCATAATGTTTAATTTTTAATCAATCATTCTCTTTTATAGAATATCTACATTAATTTGCCATTCTGAGAGGTTATTTGCCGCTAACTGAAAATATTAAAACTAAATTAATACTTTTATCATACAATTTCAACTTCGTCTTTTATAATTTTAAATTTTCTTATAGCACCATAAATCAAACGATGAAAATTTGGATACCGGGTATTGTAATTCTGGAACGAATCATTCACAATATCGACCTCAATGCCAAATTAGACAAAGACGTATTGCACAAAAGCTACATCATTTAGAGAGCGTGGAAACGTATGATTTATTGCGCACTCGAGAATAACCCGAGAATAAACGAACACTATGAAAAATTAATGAAGCCGCAAACACGCCTACTCTGGAGTAGTTTCCATGCGGAAGGAAACTGATATTTCCATGTATTTTAAGTGTTTTCTCAAGATATATAAAACTTTTTCTGATATAGAATTGAAATGTTGCGAAAATGATTAAAAAAATAGTCGAGAAAAAGTATACGAGGGCATTTTGATAAATCAGTGTTTCTTTAAAATTTGCCTCTCAGTAAGTTTAAATGCATCACTGCAGATTCAGTTCAAGTACTGCCCTCATTTGTGGAATTAACACAGGTTAATCAAATTTGCCTGTTAACTGTTAATTCAGTAAAAATCGAAAAATCGAGTTTCTTTTGGTATCCAGTGTTACATAAATGTCGTGTGTTATTAACGATGCCTCAAAAAGAAATATGTCGGTCGACTACGTTATGTTTCAAAAATTTACAGGCTTTTGAACGATTTACCGGCCATGGCGATGTTCAAAAGGAGCGATACAATTCTGACGCTAGCGTTCACTTAAACAACGATAGTTAGTAACACTGTACAATTTTGGAGAAGATTTGAAATTTCTATTTACAAAATGTAAACGAATAATATCAATATAATCATTTAATAACATTAACTTTTATACGAAAGAATGTTTTAGATCTGAGAATATATAAAAATCGGAAGGCCGAAAGAATCATAAATCTAAATCTGGCGAATAAACTGAATATTGTAACAGTTCATCACTGATTTTTGCGATGTCTTTTTGGCGTGACCGAAAATATTTTTCTTATATAAAACTGAGTATATTTTTTATGAATTTTCGTATAAAATTGGTTTAAGAAATTGCAATAATACTCAAACGTTATTGTTTCATCAATCCTGAGACTTAAAAAAATCCTATTGCATTCCAAGAAATTGGTGTTAAAACCTCTCTTGACCGATTTCTGATCGAACTCCCTTTACAATCCAAGACCCGGGTTCACACTCTTTAATAATTTTTTTTGATTCAGAGCCATGGTGGTAGACCCTCTACACTAATCCATAGTGACCGACGCAAACATTATTTTTTAAACTAACACTTAAATGTGTAATGAAAAATTAAATGCTAAATGGCGTCAAATTACTAATTCTACTATTGACAGATATGTGGTATTTCGTAAAATTATTCAAAAACGTGGTATAGTTTTTTCTAAATTAAAACGCATTTGTATTTGACAAAATGTATGTTTATTTATTGTTATGACATTAATAGTATTAATTGTAAAACATCACATTTATACATCACACCATTATTATTCCATCAAGTTCAATTCGAAACAATAGGGGATAGTATTATATAACAGTGATTTTAACATAGATTATACACTGTATTATAATGTGCTTTATTATTAATCAATTTTGTTTCAGCGATTCTCCTATATAGAATATGCAGATGTTGCAGGAGGATATACGTGAAGCTGTTACACACCGTATTCCACGCTCTGGCGATACCCTGTGTCGCTATTGGTTTCCTAGCCGTGCTCGATTCTCATAATTTAGCACAGCCTCCAATTCCCAATTTCTACTCGCTGCACAGCTGGATCGGATTAGTTACTATGGGACTTTTTGCTATACAGGTAACTGACATATATTTAAGATTCAGAATTGACAGTGCTCCAATATTAATGTACTGACTAGCCGTTATTATTAATTGCATTCATCATTAGATCTGCTATGAGAGACATGTTCCGCTAAATGACTAGGCTGTACTGTTCTCTGTTACCCAACAAAACGTTGCAAAAGATGTGATCAATTTTATAAACAACAATACAATAAATAAATTTTGCCGTAACCTAATTTAATTATCTTTTTTTTTAATACTAGCCAACACTTTTGAATTTTCTAGTTTGATGGATTTCATCGTGTGGTTTTAATGCTTCCATATTAAATTGTTAGTGAAGTCACTAAGAAACTAAGAAAATGTTCCTCTAAATGACTAGAATAACCACGTACACACCATACTCTATCAACATATCTCCATTCAGATCTAAATTTACTAAAGAAATTTAATATACTTAATATACCATTATTTACCAAATAATCTTAAAAATTTACTCTCAACATTATTGCATTACCCAAACATTACTCTCAAACTCAATATATTGTCAGAAAGATGGGAAAAAGAAAATTATGAAAAATATTCTAATTGACCCTAACTTGTCCATTATTTCTCAATAAAAACTTATATAAGAGAGAAATTATATAAATTAAGTGTAGTTGTTGTAGTATATTTGGCTAACTTGTGTATTGATCTATTTCCATTTCTTTTTAATTTCGCACTCAGTGTGGTACCAAGATAATTTTCCTAAAAATTATTATCCGAATAAAATTTGTTTTTAGTTACATCTTACATTAGTTATGTTTAGTACAATCTTAATTAGAAACTAATTTATTACTACAGTTCTGTTATATTTGCATCAATTCACGAGTAAGACGAATGCGGGATAAATACATAAGAATGTATTTCCCTAATTAAAACTGCTCTCTTTGATGTACTTCAATTCTCTAATTTTCTGCCTATTGTCCAGTTGTTTCCACGCTACTCTGTTTCAGTGACCTTCTTTCATGCTTTACGGCAAAATCTTGGATCAATTTGATCTTGACGTTATATTGTAGTTCTTCGTACTTAGTTACGTAGAACATTGATAATTCATCGAATAAATTGGTTTTCTCAACGTTCGATTTGTAATCGATTTGATGTCTTAGTGCAACCCAATATTTGCATCGCATCCCAAATATTTATTATTGACTAATGAAATTAATACCATTGATCTTAGGTCAAGTTGGGAATTGATCAGCTTTTTGTCTAACATGATATTTCCAATTTAGCCTATAAATCGATGCTTAAGAAATTGGATCGCCCTCAAGTGATTTAAATAGGTATCTGCCTTTTCGCCACGACACAAAATTGACATGAATCGATTTCGAGCTATAACGCGATATTTTCTAATCTCTAATTCATTTGTGAATCTTATTGTCTTCCACTTTTATTTTTTCTATTGCTACAAATAAAGATACGTCATTGCTCTAAGTATAACGACACAAGTCTTCATTTAAATGAATCACTTACATATTTGATTAATTAATATTTAAAATGTGTTTACTGTATTAAGTAGTTTTTACCTACCTTTTGGTTCTTGTACCGTAGTTCTAAATTCATGCTTGTACTGAAAAGTGACAGCTTTTTAGTTGTGTATCATAATCGTAATGTTTCAATAAAAGTATGCATTTTATACTAAGAATCATGTAACCTAAGAACCGCTAAATATAGGTTGATCTTTGATACATACATTCGTAAAGATGATATTAATATTTTGAAGCTTAAATCTAAATGTATAAATAATCAGAGAGTAAAAAGCACTGTTCTTCACGTCAAAGTTTCTTAAATAAAAATATACATCTTCCGCAAGTAAATGTTAGAAACAGTTTCCCATGCATTAAATGCGACATATGCCCTACACATTATAGGAATAGTTATTTATGAAACTTAAGAAAATAATACATATGCGGCATCTTTGATCAAAAAAGTTATGGGAAAATATACTGTAGAAACTAATTTTATTACCAAACATGAAAACGTTTTAAAACCATCTTTAGTGGCATACTTGAAGTGCATTGTCTTGTAAGAATATGAAATACATAAAAACTGTTATTGCCAGTATCACACATAAATAATTTTTGTTGGTATGTCATGTCTAGAACAGTACCCCAAACGTACTTCATTACTTGTTTATGACACTGACTATAAGTTTACTTCCCTACATATTACAAAACAAAGTCCCACGCCACATCTGTCTGTCTGTCGCGATAAACTCAAAAACTACTGAATGGATTTTCATTCGATTTTAACATATTATCACATATAAGACAAAGTTTGAGTGTATATTTTGTTAAGGTTTTGTGTAAATCGGTTGAACTATGATAAAAACTCTTTAAAATGTTGGAAAAAACACGCTGGCTAATCTCTTAGATAGAGATATAATGTTTGATGGGATATGTTTATACAGAAATATACCTAGAAATACTCCTAGAAAAATTACCACGTATAATGTGCTATTTGCAAATCTACTTAAACGGATACAGAATTAAATATTATCAACTTAAATACGTTAGTTACCTTAATGTCATGAACATTGTAATACTACCTTACACCATATAATTTATAAGGCCTATAAACTAGTTTTAAAACATTTTTTTTAAGTTCCAGCTTTATTATGAAAAATTAGTACAACGTATTTTATTCAAAGCATTGTCCATCGATAGCCGCTACATGTTCCCATCATTCAGGCAATTTTAGGATTCCATCTCGAATGAACGATGTATTTGGGGCTATCCTCTGGAGAATACAACATGCAACGGATGGGGTAGCATTTGCCATTTTATTGCCATATTTCTAAGAATGTTTTCACCGCTTTTACAACATATGGTCGATGCTGAAGAATAACATTGTCGATGCTGAATGGTCACACACCGCGTCAATTTTAGTCGATAGCGATCACCCTTGATTATTTAATCGAGTAATGCCTTTAAATCCTCATCTTCAATTTTTTTGGCTATTCAGAACGCTGTTTGTCTTCGGTGTCAAATTCACTACTTTTAAAACTTCGAAACCTGTATTCACTTATTAAATGGAGCATGGTTATCATAAACTTCACACAGCATGCCATGCGATTTATTCGGTACAAATTCAGACATTCTTAAAGCACTGACATGTTTTTGTTTACACTTCGACGTAATGACACATACTGATTTCAACATCAAGTTGATTACAAATGTACTCGATGCGATTTAATACACAGTAGCACCATCTCTCTAAATCTCATGCTTGATAAATGAATAACCTGGCAATTATCGCAAAATAAAAACTAACGCTAATATAGTCTGCTATCAGCCAAGACGAGTAGCTAGATAGAGTTTTGCTGATTTATTCTATCGTATTTCGACTATATCTTTCAATAGTGAACAGAATCATTAGTCTTCTAATGCTTTTGTGAATAAGTTGTCTTCACTAACCTCACATGATTTGGGATTAAGATACCTTGATAAAGGGTTTTAATGTTTTCCGCCCATTTCAATTCAGTAATTTTTCGCTTTAGAAATAATAGCGTGTCGATGTCGAAATGGAATGTAATAAACTATATGTGAGATATTGACGACTTATTTTAAAATTTCATTTGAAAGGCACATCTATACATTGTATTATTATCTTAAATGGTGTAATTTTTAATGACTCTGTCAGATATAGGTGAATTTGTGCGTTCGC
Source organism: Rhynchophorus ferrugineus (assembly GCF_030347505.1). NCBI lineage: Eukaryota > Metazoa > Arthropoda > Insecta > Coleoptera > Curculionidae > Rhynchophorus > Rhynchophorus ferrugineus. The sequence goes on along the minus strand of NW_027472581.1, from coordinate 49,996,976 downwards.
CTGGGTTCTGTTAATTAATCATCAATATAAGACACTTTTAGAATCTGTTATACTGTTTTAAAACAATCGGAAAGGTAAAAACGTGTTATAAAAATGTCTTAACATGTTATAAAATAATATAGCTGCACTTCGGCGCAAACATGTTGTTTGCTTTTAAATCTTTACTATTGGTATCTTTTGATAACATAGACAATGTTCATTAAATCTTTCTATTTTTTCCTGATTCTTTTGCTGCGATTATTTTTCTTTACGGCGTCTTTCGTTTTTACTAAATTGTCTGACTTTTAATTAGCCGTAATATGTAAACAGTTATTGAAATATATAAATCCATTATATAGAGTAATATATAAATTTTAGATTTAGATTCTATAATAACACAAATATATACGATTGTAGACCTGACCAAGCAAAAGCTGTTTATAGGCTAAATTAGGAGGGCTGAATCCAAATCAACAGCCCGTTTTTAGAAATTGCTTTCAGTTTTATTTTTGACCATTAACAATCATTTACTGAATTAAAAAGTATAAATCAAAAATGAAGAGAAGTAGAACTGACTGAACTGTATTTTATACTGCTTGAGACCTATTTCACACATTGGGGTCAAACAGTAATCGCTCATCACTCTATTTCGCTCTATGTTGGTGTAACCGCTCCCCTTGCTCATCGCTCGTGTCGCCCAAATGTTGAATATATTTTGAAGGATATTTCAATCTGGTGGTAATTTTGCATTAAACTGCCGATTACATGCTTGTAACTCGGTGATTTGTGTTTACTGAAAAACAACACTTTGAAAGGATGCCCATACTGCCGCTTCTTCAAGCATTAAACATTTTGTAAACATTGCGTTAGCCATTGGCTTTCGAATATCAAGTCCAACAAAGATTCTTTAATAAGTTTTCTCCATAATGAAATCGCTTTCAGTGCTCCCCGGTGATGAAAATGAAATGCTTAAAGCATTTGACAAATTGGCAAGAGATCACTGTCCCTACGTGGAACGTCTTAGTCTGATGATACGTCAATTATCAATATATGTGAAATACGACGTTTTTAATTATACGGACGACATTAATCGAGCAAAACTAACAATCATCTATATTATTTTTCTGTTTTCTCCATAACGTTGCTAGAGAAAATGAAAAGTATACATTGTCACCTGTTAACCGTTTGTATAACTTTTTTCTGCAAGCGTTACAAAACAATTTCAGTACCCATAGTTTCTCAGTGTTTACTGCAGCAAAACTAAAGAAATGCGCATCTTTGAGTGAATTCACCCATTTATAAATTTGAGTCAATGTTTCCACGTTTATCGACAATATAACATCCATAAACGTAACAGAAACACTTTGAATCGCCTTTACAACGTTGGCTTTACATTTTAAAAGGTTCCGAAGCACAGTCACAGCACAAAAATAAGTTTCAAATTATGTTTAATGCATTATTGTTAGATGACAGACATTATAAGAGCACAGTGCGCTACCATGCGCGAACTTGAAATCTAGAGCCAATCTTGACGCACAGATTGAAGATCTGAGTTCAGAGCATCAAATAACTTCAAAAAGCGTTCTTATCTTCTCAGATTATTCTCAGGTTATATATCAAGTATGCAAGACTTTTTAATGGGTTTAGTAGCAAGCTGTAATATATTGTAAATATAGTTTTAAAAGATTCCTGTTATTCCATAATTTTTGTCTTGATAAAGCAGCAGCAGGCATCGTTCTTTCCTCATAATAATCTGAAATATGTGTTGTGTTTTTATATAAATGTTAACAATGTTATAATAGAGCAACTTCTTGTTATAAATACAGTTTGAAAAACGCTGATTACTACTTTATATACCTATTTAATAACTGTAACTTCCGATAAGAATTAAACTCATTATAAAGGCATCACCTGGTAATCAAACGACTATAATATTTCTATTTATTCAATAGTATCGAAACAACTTTTTCAATTTTTATATGAGACAGTAGTTAACCAGGTTTTACCATTTCACGATTCAACTTGGCTGCGTGTAAATCTGCGAGATGACGAGAACGAGAGTCGTGAACGAACGCCCATTTCCCATCTGCGAAAAATCGTGACCGATATGAAACTTTCTAATATCGTGGATAATCTACGTCTACTTTTTTATCGAACTGGAGAGAAATCCTGAAACTGGGTTAAGAAGAATGTAGTTTACAAGCACGTGCCGTCCAATTTCATACAAATAACGGAAATTCCTTATTAACACTGACAGATACACAATTCTCGTTAGGAATGTGATAATAATATGGTTTAGGTCAGGTGTAAGATTAAATGCCTCAATGATCTCAATAGGTGCGATGATTCAAACGTATTTAATGGTAATTGTTTTATAGTGGTTTGACCTTCTCATTGTTGAGGTTTATACTACTATATATCATTCACAATTTCGTAGAATTATCTCTTTATAGAATAATTATCGTAAAAACTGTGTTAAACGTTTCGTTATCATTTGCTATTAATCTATTAATTGAACACAACAATTAAAAAGTAATACATAAGGAATTAACACTGAATCCATTAAAATATGGATGTGTAATAAAATATGATGTGATTTAACAAGTGATATTATTATAAAAGACTGACAGTACTGTCTGTATAGTCATTATAACAAGTTGTTATGTCATTTTTGTAAAATAAAAGTTTTGTTTTAAGTCCTACATATTTTATAACTCGTATATTTAATGCATCAGAATAGAAGGGAAAGGTGCTGTTCTTTTTTTTTCGCGAAAGAAAACATGTTAATTACCATAATTAGTTAAAATGTATTTTTTTAAAGTATTGATCATTTCGTTCTATACATTTGGCCCTCTCAGGCATTTTATGGATTCCAGGATTGGATATAAATTTCTAGAGAATAGTTTATCCTTTGGGCTAAACTATTAATACTAATAATTAATATTTTTTTACTTTTTCGAAATCAACGGACTGCTCTGCAGTCGCTTATCTCATCAATGTGAAAAGATGGTAATTGGATGGAGTATATTCGAATTTTCGAAGTATATTCATTTTTCATCACCTATTACTATTCGGTATAGAAATAACTTCCTTTAATAGCTTTGAAGCAGAATTTCACTGACAATTTTTCGATTTTTTAATTGCCTGTCATTCAACTTATGTGGCACCCATCTTCCCATCGCTTGTAATCGTTCGCAAGTTGGGATTCGAAGCACACGCAACTTTTCTGCTAATTGTTTTTCAATTGTTGAAACTACATTTTATACGTTCTTATGTTTGGAGCATGCTTATTGTCTTTAACATAAGAAGCAGCAGTCTATTCATGAGTATTACAACTAGACAAATTGTTGGTAGATCTACTAAAAAATTCTGAATTATTAAGATGACTATGAGAAAGGTCGAAGAGATCTAATGCAAGCATAGGATAAATATAAGAACATAAGACTAACTATGATGGCGTTCATTTTGCAAGAGGATTAACAAATCTACACAAAAAATCTTTAATTTTAAAAGGCAAATTGGACAATGCAATCCTCAAGCAACGACACCACACGAGGGATGGAAGTCGGATCGTGTCGCTACTCACCGCATTTGGTAATAAAAAAGAACCCCATAGGGCGTAAAATGGGGTAAAAATTAAATAATAGTTATAAAATGCCACAAAAATATTGATTTATAATAATAATAATGATATAGGATAGAGGTTCTAAAAAACATTTATTTTTAAATTACAAGTGTGATTACTAAGAAGAAAATTGGCTATATTAAGTCAAACTATTGGCTATATTAAGTCAGAAACGTCGCAAAACCTTGACGTCACTTAACGTTTTCTAACCACCATTTCCGCATTCTATCATTTGTATACATCCGAGCATTTTGGCGCTACTCAATTTTTTATTATTTAAATTTCAATTACTCATATTTCATAATTATAATATCAGTTTTATAATATCTACAGTATTGAAAACAGACATAAGAATTGAAAATATATTGATCAAGTCAAATAACATAAATTTTATATACAAAATTCTATCAATATAGCACAGCAAAGGAATTAATAAGTGCAGGTTAATACTGTTTAAAGAGAAGACCGAACAGAATACCGAGTAAAAATATGATCACCAGTTGGTTACTATGAGAATAGTATTATAGAGATCAAGTGTATCATAATTGTTAAGATATATCAAAGTTGTATCTATAAGAAACCTACCAAAAAGTTTCATGATATTCATTTAGATTTAGATTCAAACATTAGATGAGTTTCATTGATTTAAGATGCAGTTGCTGATAATAAATAATAGATGCTATAACACAAAAAGTTTAATTATATACATTTAATTATGGATGTTTTGTGGATGGTCTGTGGTCAAAAAGTGTATCAGGTATTATACCAATATATCTTATATTATTTATATTATATATATTATTTGGGTAAATAAAATGCACAATTTGTGATTTTGAAGTTTAATTTAATAACAACATGATTAAATTAAGAATATTTAAGACATAAGGATTTAATAAAAGGACATTACAATACTGCACAGAGTACTTTTACAAAATCTGTGTTTAGACATGCTCGTAAAAATTTTAACTGAAACTTGAACGCAAATTATATTGCTCAACCAAGCATCTATGTATTTGATAAACTAGAAACCAGATGAGACATGATGGGACTTGAATATCACTTTAGAAGGCTTTTATTTAATCAGAATTTTTTTCTGTTTTTTTAGGACATATGATCAGTAGTGTTAAAAGGATGTTTTCTTCTCTCTGGTATGCATTCAAATCTTGTACAAATTATATATTGATTTTATGTGCAGTTGTAAAACTAAATTTATTACAAACACACTATTAACATTACAAACACACATTTATTACATTATAATTCTCCATATTATTCTATATATAGTAATTCAAATAAGAATGGTTTTTTAAGGACTTATATACAAATCAAATAAAACCTAGAATTTTATCGACAGTGCTATTTACCTCTATATTACATTTACAAGACACGTTAAATAACGTTTCTTCAAAATGATCTTCACTGTAATAAATTACCGACATTGCAATAAAGCAATATTTGCTGATTCTCGCCTTGCAAGATTTAACCACATTTCTTTAACAAAAATAAGTTATATATTTGTTTGGTGTTTTTATCGATCTACACATTGAGAAACCTGATACTGTCGTAAGTATGACACAAAATTATTAAAATGATGTATCAATAATACTTATAACTATACAAACAATGTAATGTGACCAAAACAACTACGTGATACACATATCTAGAGCGTTTTGATGCGAATTTAAAATTACATTTTTTCATAAATCAGGTTTTCTTTCAAATCCCTTTTTTTGCAAAAAGAATATTTATTCCGGATAAAGTAAATGCTTAGAATTTCAGTGAAGTAATTTTTCAAAATTAGTCATCATTAACCATAGTTCTCAGAAATAACATGAACCACACCATGCTTATTGAATTGTTGAACTTTTCACGATTATTTCCCTCAAAATGTGAATTAAATAAGTCAAGGAAGTATAAGGCTATCATCTGTCAAAACTATTTGTATTATAAAACCATGGCCATTATTTGAATTATTATATTGGTAATCATTACACAATAGAATCAGTTTACTTGGAAAAACTTGAAATGTATTTGTGGAATAAAATATTAATGAAAAACAAACTTTACAATTCATTCGTGCTTTCCAGCAGTCTATAGTGAAGTTTTTGTTCTATTTCTTCTATTTTATTTTAGTTTTTATTTTATGGTATAAAAACGATTATACAGAGAATGAACAAAATAATAACACCTAACATATACAATATTTATTAAGAGGAAATACCATTTTTTTTTAAAACAGCTGCAGAATAGATTCGTAGAGTATCTGAATAGTTTCCAGTAGAATATTCTCCCATTCTGTGTGATGGTCCATTCTGATTGTGCTAGTGAGGAAATATGTTTAATGATATTCTGATGTCCCTCAAACCGAGACCGAACCTTTTTGGCTGTGCGTATGAGCGCATTGTCATCTTGGAGTGTGGCAGTATTTGGCAGTAATATTGCTAGTTATAGTAAGAACTTCATAATTGGAATGTCGAGATATTCATTCGCAATTATCCGGCCAGTGATATGAATGAGGGGCCATCTGAATACCACGAAATTACCGCTCAAATCGTAAAGGAACCTCCCACAGGCTTGGCTGTTGGGAGCATGCAGTCCGGAATGTAGGTTCCTTTTGGTGTTCCCCACGCATAAACCCGGCCATTCGTAGGAAACAATTTTTACCAAAGGTTTTATTGCACCACTTCTTCCGCAGCTTTATGTTGGTTTCTGTTAAAAAAGGTTTCGCAATCGTAACCCTACCATGAATATTAGCTTTGTAGAACTCCTGCTATACAGTTGTTGTCAAAACGGTATTACTCAAGTGTTGAGTTCTGCTGTAATTTTTGCCCAAGTAGTTTTGTGGCCCACAATAATATATTTATGATTAATAATATATTTACAGTCACATTTTTATGGGTAGTTTGTCCACAATCCTTTTTAATATTGGTCGGTCTCAATCAATTAACTTTAGGTTTCGCCCACTATTCCACTATCACCGATGATATTTTACCATGTTTTGTGTATGTTGTCACTAACATTGATAGTCAAACAGTTAAATATGGATAGAAACGTTGAAGAGTTCAGCTGTTTTCATCACAGACGTTCCCATTAACCAAGCACCAATTATTTGCCCTCTTTCGAATTTGAATTATTATTTTAATTATATTACACATTTCACCGATCTCTTGTTTGGATCGTCGTAGAGCAAAACGTATAATACACTTCAGTGTATTATACGTTTTACTACATTTCAATGTAACCTAAAAAACTTGGCATGTAAACTGAGGCGCACTATTTTCAATGAAGAAGTGAAAGTGTGCCAACATGAAACAAGATGATATTGCAAGATGTTCATATTATCTTGTCTATCCCCTTATTTGCGACTGTTAAATTTGAACAATTTATTTAATAATATTATTATTATTAATAATCTCTTAACCACATATTTTATATTCCAGTTCGTCTTCGGTTTCTTCAGTTTCCTAATTCTGCTGTGCTGCGAGGGAGCAACCGCCAGTTTCAGATCTGCCTTGGTGCCGATCCACGCATCCTTCGGTCTGACCACCTTCATGTTGGCCATCGCAGCCGCTGTGTCTGGTCTCACGGAAAAAGCATTGTTTTCTTTGCAGTACGTATTAAAGAACCCTTCCCATGTTTTAACGATCACAACGCATAAGCTATGTATACAAGACATAACGATAATTGTCGAGAAATTCAAAAGTTTAATGACCGAAAAGACGACGGGATAAAAACCCGAATGGATGCGGAACATAACGCAATCATTAACGGACTTGTTTTCGGTTTTAATGGGGCCGTTTCAGGACAACCGTGTATAATATCTGACGTTATTTAATTATGTCTTGTATTGATTTGCCGAAAATGTTCGAGGTAATCGGTTTTTGTACAACGATGCATGAATAACTCATAGCATTCTGAACAATAGTCTACTCATAGGGATGCCTGGCATGCGCACTAAAATTTGATTTTGACACGTTGCGAGTTCTTGTAAATTATATAAAAATTAATTTAAAATATCCCTTCAAGTACAAATTTACTACAAGTACAAGTTATTATACAAAATATGATCTTTTATCACGAACTTTTTATAATAATATTTAATATTAAAATCATTTTTAGTATATAACAATAAAGAAAGTAAAACAGTATGTACTGTCAAAAATATATATATCAAATATATATATATATATATATACTTAGTTACTTAAAAGTTATATAAATATAAGATTTATACATTAATTTTAAAGGATTTATAACTACTGCGCATTAATCGCATTGGGTACATTTGAGTTCAACTTCATGTTGAAGCGTGTCTAGTAGGCTTCACTTTTCTCTGAATTTGTTTGAATCTGTACCAGGTAAATCGCATTTGCGGAAAGTTTTACTTTTTATTTCAATTTAAAGAAAAAGGCGGCTGAATGGCATCGAATGCTGTACGAAGCTTATGGAGACCATGTTCCATCAATGTCAACATGTGATCACTGGTTTCAACGTTGCGTATTTATTAATGTTACATATTAATTGGAATATGGAAACTAAAGAATATAAATAACAGCTTTATATCCGATGTAAACCAGCCATTGATGGCAACGTGGCAAAATGAAACGGAAACTACCGAAGCTTACCGATTGCCGGCTGAGTGTCCCTCAGAGTAGCCACTACTGCATTCCAAACGCATCTTGCAAATTTTGAGTTAGTTGCTGTTCTAGGTACATGGACATGCATGTTTGCAGATTTTTAAGACTAAGTTTTATATTACCTTTTATTAGTTTTCATATCAGTTCGTTCACATAACTCGTTATTTTTAACAGACCGTTATAACTCTTTTTTTAACAGAAAATTAAAATAATAATATTCCACCATAAATACTGATTTGCTGAAACCAATTTATCGGTTGCAAAAGTTAAATCAACGTCTGAGACGGTATCGTCACGTTTCCTCAAACCGATCAAGATCATAAACATGTATCTTAAATTTAAATAAGATGTTAAAAATCCATAAAAGGAATTTCCGACATCGATACTTTATTAGATGATTATGATTAGGTAATCATCAACCTTTTATTAGGTGCTTGCGTGTATTTTGATCAGCGACACCTCTTAATGAAAATACGATGTGTCAATATAAACAACTGTTAAACAACTCGACCTAATTGTTAAATTCGAGGTTTTTTTAAAATTTTTACACAAAATAATATTTTTCTATTGAGTATTATTAATTATTCAATGTATACAGAAGATACTAATGGAGCATTCATTATTTGTGTTGTTTGAATTGAAGAAATCTGCTGCCGTAACCCATCAAGAACTTTCAAAAACTTATTATAACGGAATAGCACGTCATATCCTAATTGTCGACTTTGGATTCAACATTTTTTAAGTGACGATTTTGATGTCACTGGCAAAAAACGGCCCGGAAGACCAAAAAACTGCAAAACTTATAATATAACTAAACTATAACTAAAGGCAAAAACCTCAAAGAGCTCACGCTCTCAAAGAACTTCCAGATCGCTTAGGAGTTGATGAATCAACTATTTCCAGACAATTACATATAATGGGAAAGATCTAGGGAGGGAGGGGGGTTGGTTGGTGGGCGTTAGGTTGCCTGCCACACGAATTGACTAAAGTTTCAAGATCACCGTTTCACTGTTTATTGAAAAGTGGATCAGCAACGAACCCAAGAGCAAAAATTATGAATTCGTTCAGGGGAGCCATCCACATAAAGAGGTATATTCATTGCCATAAAATCTTGCATGGGATGGGCAAAACCAAATGATTGTTAATAATTAATATTTCAGATATCTACCGACGTCAATTGAACAAATTTAATAATTTGTCATTCTTATGCATGGCAGATTCTATGCATGCAAGAATTGTAAAAGATATGCTGTTGCAGCTTAAATGGAAAGATTTCACGCCCCAGTATACTCACCCTTCTCATTACTGTTTGTTTAGATCAATAATAATTTAGTACACTGTTTTGAAATGCCGAAGAAGTACGAAAATAGATCCTGTACTGGATCGCTGTCATACCAATATCGTTCTTTCGACAGGGCATTATTAAATTGCTAGAAATATAAGAAAGAGTTGTAGAAATTGATGGAAAATAATTTTATAAATTTTTCTCAATAAATGCATTTTTAAAATGAAAAAAAGATCAAAATAGACGCAAGCGCCTAATAATACAACCTAATAATATCACTAAAAATTTAATTATCCAAACTGTCAGGTTGACTGTTATTGAAAATATTTCATATTTTGAAATGTTAAATATACATTCTTAGGAGGCTATTCAGCTAATTTTAATATATAATTAATACACTATTAGAAAAAATAATAAAAATAAAGTCCAACTGTGTTAAGACGAATATGTTTTATTTGTTATTTATATAATTTAGAATAAAAGAACTGATATTTATAGATAGTCTATTTACTAATTTGACAGAAACAAGATATTTGACATATAATATAAATTCTCAACATTATGTCAACAATAGCTAATATAGTGCTAGCCTTGGCTTTGATACTTTGATTAATACCACTCCTAGTCCATATAACATGAAACCTCATATTTTTATTAATAAATGGATAGATGCCTATAATAAATCACAATAGACTAGATGACTTTAAAAAAGAATCACAAAAATATTTATTTATAACTATAATATATTATAGAGAAATTATTATATTTATTTTAAAATTTAAAGTAGGACAACTAAGATTTTGCAAGAAATAAAAACACAAGATTTCAAAATTCGCCATGTTAAGTCAAACTCCTATCAGAAGCGCTACGAAATATTGTCACTTACCTTTTTCTAACCATTATTTCCGTATCTCAATATTTAAACCTTTTAGTGTGCTTCGATTTTATTGAAGAAATTGAAATTAATTGTTGAAGATTTTATCTGAAATAACATATAAATGAAAAACTTTAACAGGAATTGAACAAGGCAAATAACCATAATTTGCCCACAATTGATTTATCGAGAATAACGGTGTGGCCGTAAATGAAATAATAATATTAACCAGAATACTAGAAAGTTTGCCATATGAATCCTAGATTAACTGCCCTATATTTCCTGAGACAAATCAAAATTGTATCGATGGCAAACCTACTTAAAAAGATGTTACGATAATAATTTGAACGTACAGGTGTAAATATATTTGACAGTGTTACCAAAATATTCATTTTATATAATTAATAGTAACTACGACACAAAAGAGATATATATTTGATGATGAAAATTTGATTTTCTTAAACGTCTACCAGCTCTGTTTGTATCAAATTACAAATATTACATTTTGTGTCAATAAAATGCAAAAATTTTAATTTTGAACTTCATTTTAAAAATAGTCTTACAGTATTATGAGCATGCAACTACAATACTGCATCAAGCACTTTGGAAAATCTGTGTTCAGACACGTTTTAACATATCACGTTCTCCTATGAATTATTCAACTAGATCTCTGAAGAGTTTATTTTACTTTAAATAACTTCAGTGCTAACATTTGTTCAAACTTAGTAAAATTACATTCACACTTCACCCTTGTTGAAGGCTTGAATATAATTAAGGCATTTTTTGTATTTTGAGAATATGTAGTCAGTAGTGAACAGCAGTGAATGTTCAGTTCGTCTATCTAGTTGGCATTCGAATCTAAACCAATCACATTATATTAAATATATTTTCTATATCAATTGGTAACTGAAAAATGAACAAAATTATTAGGGACTCAATAAACTAAACAATTGAGGCCTTACCTCAAATACGATATTACGTTAATTACAGTTTAGATGTAATTGAAACAACTTAAAAAAGTAATTACTTACGTTAGAATGATCTTATAGCTGCGAATAAATTACCGATGTTCAAACTATACTGGCTGGATTCCATCTTGTAAGATTTTTCTGCCTTGGAACGAAAACACACAACTTTTAGCGATGTTTTAGCGATTACATTAAGAGTCCTGACACCATTAATACACGATAAAATGTCTAATTATAACACAATATTATTAAAATAATGTACGAATAAGACGTATATCCATACAAATCCACCTGTGCGTCCAAAACAACTACGCCACGCGTAGATTTAGAGAGTTTTAGAGCGCATTTAGAATTTCACTATTTCAAATGTCAATTTTCCTTTCAATTCGATTTTTTGCATAAATAACTTATTCCGGATAAAATAAATACGTAGAATTGCCACAAAGTAGTTTTTCAAAAATAGTCATCTAGCCTATTAAAAGAAGTAGATACTATATTAATATAATGTATATATAAAAAACAATCGACAATGATCTTTATCCATATTAGAAACATTTAATTCATAAACGTTACGTTTTCATAAACATACACGATTCTATTCAATCAACAAAATAAACTAGAGAAACAACAAACTGATAAAGGTCCTGCCTTGTCTTGTGCATCGCATTCAAGAAACGCCACAATTACTGCGAAAACGTTTCCAAGCACACCAGGGAACACGGACGTTTTGTTGTCTAGAGAATGAACTTGTCAGGAGAACTGGCACAATAGTTTTGTATTGAATAATAATCAAAGGGTTCAAAATGTCAATAGATTCAATGTAGAACATTAAAATCTCGGATAATATGTATTCTTCAATTCACATTAATACTATATAGATAAAATTACACTTTAAAATTATTGTTCATTTATTATTTTTGTAACTTGTAGTTACTTATTTGATCATGTAATATAACATATGTTATTTTTAACAATGATGAAAATTTTCATTTCTACAACAACATTTAATATGAAAAGATATGTTGAATATCCCTTTGAAATTCTAGTGATTTTTCTCAACCACCAAAACAATCTATATAAACATAAATATGTCCTCATGTCTCCTTGTAATTCTCTTGATTTCCTTGGTGACAGTCGGTATCTGAAGGTCTCAGTGTAAGTAATGAGTCCTGTAGTATCTGGGCACAATAATTCTCAGAACTTTGTCCCATATGTCTATATAGGTTTCAGTACTTGCTTATATAATAGCGATTTATTATGTACTGATAATTGTGATTCTCTTCCAATTAATCAATAAATGTTTTTTATTTTAACTATATTTTAACCCTTATCTATTTTACATCTTCCTTCCAACGTTTTGAATCACGATTTATTCCAAGATTTTTAGCGTTGTTATATGGATTGATATTATTTATAATTATTATTGGTGCTTGTGTGGTCTAGTTATACGTGAACTTCACATGCACAGATTTACTCGTTAATTTTTATTAATAAGTTTGTATCCAATTATTTATATTACCACTTGCCTGTCGCGGGGCTCCTTCGTTATTGTCTCCGTCAGCAATAATCGCAATGTCATCAGCAAATGTATCTACCGTGATATTTTTCAGTTGTCACATGTCTAGAGTAGGTAAATAATTGACTCCCTCTTGTTTGACTCTAAACATTCTAGCAGTAACGTAAGATTTCAATTATTCAGTGTGTTGTTTGGGTATTTATTTTTACATTTTCTATAGCTTATCGAAGGCTTGTGCTCTATCTAAGAATATAATTAAACATACCTTTTTATCTTCATAGTCTTTTTCAACTACATCTGTTATTCTATGCACCTGATCAATTGTCAAGTATTTGTTAACAAACCCAAACTGACGTGTAGGTATTAGGTTTTTCTCTCTATAATTGTTGGTAAAACATTTAAAAATGCAATATAGCATCATTCACGAATAAATTAAAATAGATTCCTGGCACCATTAAATAATATTTAGATACCAAGACAAAACAACAATAACAGAATAAAAAAAGTATATAAAACAATTCCCCATCAGGTGACAATTCACATTGTGAAATAATTAAAATTTGTATTTAAAAATAAACTTATATAAATCTCTACATATTACTTCACATGCATCAAGAAACTTAAATCCAAATAAAGGTATATCGTTCTCAAACACAAATTAAAATTATTATTAATGATTATATGAGCCAACTCACGAAGCCTGGTAAAGAATTACCTCTTAAAAAACAGATATTATTGATGTGAGAACTTATAACAAAAAGTAATTTGAAAAAATAGGTCCAAGAATCTAGAAACATCTAGCAAGCTCAAATAGCACACATTAAATTTTCTGACAGCAATAAGTATAAGTAACACCAGTTATATTGAATACTTTATATTAATGTAGTATCTAAGAAAGTCATTAATTTTATCATAAATCCTTATTATTGAACACTTAATATGATCTATAACATATTCAATAAAAATATGAGTGAAGTGGTGCCAATTACAAATACGACTTTCATTCTATTGTATTTTTACAAAAAGTCAAGGCTTCATTATACATATGCATATATTATAACTGTTGATAATGCGCATACATTATCACAAGTATTTATCCTGTACAGCTGTTTAATAACTTTAATTCTATATAGTTTTTTTTTGTTGATCTGAAACTTATATACAGTAATTTCTAATATATGTAATATATAATAAATATTAATTTAGAGCAATATTTTAAATATCCTTTTATCACGTTACGTGATACTGATATATGGATATTTCATTATTATTTTATTTATTTCTCCCAGGTAAACGTCATAATTATTATTTTCATTGCAGATATTTTAAGTTGATAATAATATTTTTAAATTTTTTTGTGCTTTTCACACTATAGGGGCCGTTACTCATCCTTTAGCGAAGAAGGCATAGTGATAAACACCATCGGTATCAGTCTGATAGCTCTGGCTATTGTAGTTGGCTACATTTTGCAGAGGGACGATTTCAGATATAGAGCACACATCCTTATCCGCACAGGAGACCTTTAAATTTCGCTCATGTATCCAAAAACTTGTAGGAAATTAGTTTTCCCCTAAAATGGACGAATGATAAATTCACAACGAATATTTTACATATCAAGGGACCAACACTACAAGACTATTACTGTTGTGAAAATTAAATCATTGGTTCGTGGTTTTTACGAAACTATAAATAAGAAGTAATGAAAAACTCATTTTTTGAGATTTAAACATATTTGCCATGATTAAGTAACAGGATTTTTTTTACCGCGCATAATATATGATGTATATAGTTTTATTTGGTACCTGTATCTATGCATTTATTCACACGTCCTGCTTCTTATTATAGTTAAATATTAATGTTTGTTTCTTTGATTTATTGTCAGTGTTCTTATATGTAACTTAATTGTTGCAATATATATTGTAAATTATTTTTATGTAGATTGTTATATTTCTCTATTAGTTTAAAGAATGCTTTAAAAATGATCCTCGTTATTTATGATTTTGGTATATATTTCATAATTAGAATGTACCTTCGAATTCTGTTTTATAAATGTAATCATGCCTTAAAATGTATGTCAAATTTATAATTGTATTGCTATAAAATAAATGCGAATACCTGGCACCTTCACCAATATTCAGAATAGGGTATTTCTTTTTAAATTTTAGCATAATTTGTATACAAAATATTAGAACAAAACTATTTATTTTTGATACATTATCTGAACAATTAGCCAAAATCATACTTAACAGAATTTAATTCAATGTCTCTTATACTTGTATGTGATGTTACATATATATGTTTAATTTTAGGTAGTCCGATTTTTTTTTTTGGTCTTTTGTTCTGTATGTTTAATTTTTTTTGTACAATGATGTTTATATTTAATCGACGTATTTTCCATTGTAACAATTTCTTCATTCACAGTTGCTTCATACAAATAAACTCTTATTTATATTATGTCACTGTTTTTTGTTTAGACCCAATTGTACAGAAAATGTTGTAAATTGCTGCCTCAAATAATTGGCTGGTTACGCTTTTTATATTTTCAGCATTGTTTTAAATGTGACAAGCTTATACTGAAAAATGTGTTTTTTTGCTTTAGTTTTACTTTTATATTGTTAACATATTTTCTGTAACTTTTGATGTGTGTGTGAATGCGCATGTTTGTATTCTCATATATTGCTTTATACAAACTATTGGTATCATTATATTTATTAGTAAGTATATTTTATGTTATAACAGCCTAATTATGAAAAAAAGGAATAAAATATAAAGAAAATTCGATGACATAGTTTTTCTATGATAATGGAAAAACCTGCATGGTAACCTTTTAAATGAGAAGATTATAAAGCACAATTATTCACACTGTACAGTTTAAAAATAAATTTAAACCTGCACCTATATAACCTCCGAAAAATTTGAAACACACTTTAGTTGCATGTATACGTTTTGGACTTTTACTACTATGGTATTTATACTATTCTATTTTTCCCTACTTAATATACACAAAAACAAAACTATAAAATACATCATTTTTATTTTTTTCTGCATTGCATGATTTCTAACCAATAGTAAATGTAGCATTATATGTAAATAATAACTAATTTTCGTCTTCAATATAATATCCTCTTTCAGAGACTCATATTCACAATGGACTGAAGAAGGCATAGTTTTGAATGCGTTGGGTATGTGTTTCATCGCGTTGGCAATCTTAGTGTCATTTGCTGTTCGCAGTCCCACCCTCAAATATAACACCAAGGTAGAAATTATCTTTAATAAATCTTAACTAATAATAATTTACAAATATTTTTGATTAGGTGGATGTGTCTGGCCACATATAGGACGAAGCGCCTTTATGCGCCAAAGCCTCGGAATCAAACGCAACGGTCACCGCGACAGCACCAAATGAACCCGAACGCTTTTGAACCATTATGGTAGGGTCTGATTGCATCACGAAGTTTTAGATCAGCTTCTTATCTTCTTATTTACTCATAAGCAAATAAAGTATGTACTGTTTCTAGTTTGAAATACATGCGCAGAATTATCGTTAATAAATAAATAATTCAACATTTTTTCCACTCAGAATTTTATATTATATATACTTCATCATATTATATAAATCTTCTTCCATAATATTCCATATTTCATCAAGTTATTTTCTTATTCCAGCTTTAATGCCAATATTATGGAGGATAGTCTTTAAGATAATTTAGCTAATTCTATATCCAAATATCAACTGCCAAATTATACAATAAGGGATGAGATAAACACTTTGATGGAGAAAATTCGTTAACGCTGAGTTTATTAACATTAGCCCAGCCTGTTACTGCTAAATTCTCTTCTTCAGACCCTGCCAGATATTCGATGTTATTTTTGTGTTGTGTTGATCTGAGGTTATATTATTGTTTGCTGTGTTGTGATAATTTTACAGAACTAGAAATAACTTTTATTTCTAATTTAAATCAAAAAAAAGAAATACAAAAAATCAAAATCAAGGCATATTAAATATTTTAAAATACTATTAATTACACATTTGTTTTTCTTGTAATTTTATTATAATTGTGAATTATTTCCAAATTGGATGTGTACCGTAGTACGTATGTGTAGGTTAGCATTTAAAGATATATTTAAAGTTGTAACATTTTATTGTCCTATTTCTTTGTTATATTGATGCAATGATATTAAGAAATATATATAAAAATAAAAAGGCATGGGACGATATCAATCGGTCTAATTCGCTAGTAACTACATACATTTCGATGTCCATAACGCACTCATGTGTATAAATCATTGAATTTTATAATATTCAGATTTGTATACTATGTATTCAAATTAGTGATATATCCGACCGACTCATAAATACTTTTTATTTCTGTTATATCTTAGGACTATGAAGCTAATTAAATATTTAATACATTATAAAAATTATATGGATGTTATCTGTAATTCTTGATATTTAATTGCTTATGGTGTTTTTATTGTAAATTTTATTCATTGTTGCTTGATGTCAGTTGTGTTTGTATGGTCTTAGGTAAATGAAGTACAATTTTATTATGGACCAATAAATCCTTCTGCGAAAAAGCTTTGAAATACCTATAGTTAAATCATACCTTACAAAACTGCAATAATAATAGAGATAAAATATGTCAAAAAACGTATTCGAGTAATCCTATTTGCGTAAATATAAATATTGCCAATTATATGAATGTTAGTGTAATTAAGGAAAATTATTTGTAAAAGTGTATTAACCTTTAATAGTTTGTTTTAATTAAATGAAATATTAATATATCGTACAAATTTCTTTAAAATATTAGGTAATCATAATTCAAGTAATTACAACCATTTTCTTTTTATGTAAAATTATTTCTAGACTTAATAAAATCATTGTAATCTCGATTTTTTTCATTATTTGACCCGCAAACTCTTAGAATAACGTTAGTTACCAAGGAAACATAGGTGTCCAGTTCAAACCTAAGAAACTCTATGACAAGAGTAAGAAAAATATCATAATATATTAATTAAACAAGCAAATTAAGCAAATAAAATGTATTGTATTGTTAATGGAATTACTTCATCCAATAGAAAGTTTTATGGGATAAATGTATTCACGGTTTTATTTGAGGATGGATTAAAGAAACACAGTTATTGTTTATCGTCTCAAGATAACATGCAAAAAATATCCGTCTTTTATACATATAAAGAAAAGTTAGATTAAAATACATTCCATTTCTTTATAATACTCAATTATCCCGTTATGTTATACCACAGTAGTGTTTTTATAACATTTTAGAAAAATTCCCCAAAGATTTACAAAAGAAAAATGTGAGATAGTTTGAAAACAAATACTGTACTTTATAAACTACATAATATAGAACAAACAAAATTTTCCATCAGATCACAGATTTCTTGACATTTCAAATGATAAATTATATCAAGAATATGTATATAAATTTTATGGACTTTGTTGATCATAAATTATAATTGTAGATAATTATTAATTAAATAGTCTGCTAATTCCACAAATATGAAAACACAGAGCTAGCTACAAAATTAATTCAGAAATTAACCAACGCCTTAGTTTTAAGTATTGAAAAACAACTCTAAATCAATTTCATATTGCTTAAGCGAATTTAAAATGCAAATGGCTTGTTAAAAATATGAAATAATAGTAAATGAATACAAATAGAAAATAAAGGAAAAAATCACCGTTATTTAAATAAAAATTTAATTAACAAATAGATCAGAAACATAGTGGATAGTTAGAAATAGTAGAAAGGGTTAGTTATTGTTTTGATTGACATTTTAAGTTCTTGCTTTAAATAATTTAATATATTTGCGAAAAAAAGGGTTAATGTTACCTAATTCATAGAAATTATATTATATATATATATATAAAAAAAACAAAAATTCAAAGTGCATAAATTGAAAATATATTTACAATCTTCACAAAGTTACAACATACAGTTTGTACTAAAACTATAAAAACAATAACAGGCAAGATACAAACAGCCTAGTAGCACTTTGTTCTTTGAATGCGATGTCGCGTTATTCTATTCTGGTAGCAATTTCTCCAAATAGTTAGGCGACATTTCATTCATAAACCTCTGAAAAAAAATTAATTTTTCACCAAATCGCAAGCGACGAAAACCAATTTTTACGTTTATGACATTTTCATTTATACATCTGGTCATGCCTGGAGCATAATTATTTGCCCGCCAACTATTTGCTATCTAAATGAACCTTATATTATTCTGTTTTAAATATCTGTTTAATTAGTGCAAATAATTTTAGACAATCCAAATAAAATATATTTATTTACAGGCCTACTGGACTATTATCGTAGGTATCACAAATTGAATTGCTTTTTTATTGGAATTATCGTTAAGAATCACAATAATATTTAAATAAGCAAATCTATGTATAATAACAAATAAATGCAAAATTTTAAATAAAAATCTTGGTAATATGAGAAAAATACAATGTTATTACTTCCTCTTTGAAATAGTATATTTAATTTATTATTATATACACATTTTGAAGTTATAATTCTATAAAATTGTTGGGTAACAAAACACTAAAACTGTATCTAAAATCCGTTTAAATTTTATTAGTACATAATAACTGCATGCAATTTATTTTGAGACCTTTTAATATAACAATATTGCTAGAAGCATTACTAACTGCCGAAATAAAAGATACGTCATAGGCTTTCCTTGTCACCCAACTTAAAACCTAATATCACATTCTTTAGAATACCGTATTTTGCCACCCAACTATACATAATACACACATACAATACTTCCTATTGCACATACTTCCACAATTATTAGAAAATCAGTCTGTTGAATTTGATGTTTTTAGTTGTAATAGATCGGCGCTCATCAGGCTAGTTACAATTAAAATAGCGATTTCTAATTCATAATAAACGAACACGAAACCCATTATCACTAACCTGAAAACACAAATTGATCTGATAAAGGCACGAACTTTATACGTGAGATTCTAGAGGCCTCTTGAGAATTATAGGTTCAGGAAAACTCTGCGGTCGCGAACCAATCAAATGTTGCCTTAACGCCACGACCATATTCTCAGGTCCAATTAGATTGATTTCAAACAACAACCGTTCTCGACGCGTGGAACTGAGATCTGGAGAACTCGTCCGGATGCCCTTCTCCTTATTGTTTTCCGCGTGAG
Source organism: Rhynchophorus ferrugineus (assembly GCF_030347505.1). Lineage (NCBI taxonomy): Eukaryota > Metazoa > Arthropoda > Insecta > Coleoptera > Curculionidae > Rhynchophorus > Rhynchophorus ferrugineus. Next base: position 49,976,901 of record NW_027472581.1, on the reverse strand, counting down.
GATTATTTTCGTCTTGGTTCTTGTTATCTACATACGTAACCTTATCTGGATCTTTAGTGCCGCCGACAGTATGTCGACGTTTGATGGACCTATCAGGCATACCATTTTTCCTCTTATTTTTCGTAGATTCTTTCAATCTTCGGCCAGAGGCTAATAGTTCCCGTCGTTTATTAATGTTGCTTTCGGTTTTCTCAGTTTTTGTTAAACTATCTGACCTCTTTAACTTATCGCCAGATTTATTTAAGCTTTCACTCCTTTTGACTTTGTTAAGACCAGTGGACACGTTTTTTTCTGTTTTATTCAATGATTCGGAGCGTTTTAGTTTCGAGCTTGAATTGATCTTATTAGCTATTACAGTTACAGAGATGTGTCTCTCATTATCAGGTACATCCTCGGAAGCACGCGTGTCTTCCTCTTTTTCTTTTTCATTTTTACACTCTTTAAGCACAGGTTCGGTCACTTTGGTGGTTGACTTGAATTGTTTTGTTGCTGAATACTGAATTTTATGTAAGCTAGGGTTCTTATATAGGTCGTTCTGTCGACTAATATTTTCCTTTTCGGTATACTTATATAAATTGTTGCTGGGTTGCTTTTCTGGCGACTCATCGACAAATGGTAAATCAGCCCCTTGAAATAGATTGGATTCGCTAGATTTCTTCTCTTCTTTGAATTTTTGATCCATTAATTTTGTAAAGGAACTAAGTAGGGACTCTGTAAAAGAAAGAATAGTACATTAGCTAGCTAATATTAACTTCTTGTAAACCATATTATATTTTCTTTTATTATTCAAAGTATTAGTAACAAATAGTAAAATTAGAATAAAGACAGTATAAAAAGCTGAAAAGTCGATTTTAAATTTTAATGTATAGTTCTTTAGTAAAATAGAATAATATATTGCTACAATATATATATATATATATATATATATATATATATATATATATATATATATATATATATATATATATATATATATATATATATGTTTGTTGGAAAATATAGTAACAATTTGTGTTTTGTTTCAAATAAGCAGTGAGACGTTGCCACTAACCAATGAAAGCTCATTTTTGCTAAACAAAAAGTTTGTTCAAAAACACATTTTGAAAAAACGAATTTTTAAATTTGATCGAACATTCGCTTCTAAGAACACTGAAGTTAGCGAGTAACAAAGCAGAAAACGTTGAGCAAAGGCGGTTATGTATGTGTGCGCAGCTTTCTACCTCATAGCAGATTACAGGCGGTTGTACAAATGTCTGGTTCTTGGAGGCCTTTGAGGTGCAGCTGTAGGAGGTCTAACTGATCGCCAGCCAATCACTGGCGTCAGCGAAGCACTATGGCCTATCGTTTAATAATAATCACCCATTAGGAATAAAAATTGACGTGTTAACTTTCTAAAAGATATATCACTACAAGAAATTCCAACTAAAAGCTGGTATATTCCAATTACACAAAACCAACATATTAATATATAGACTAATTAGTATAATCATTGGTTCAAAAAGTAACAGCATATTCTCTTATAGTATATTGATCCATAGTGAACCTCTACTATAACATCGGCGTATTTTATTTCTTATTTAAATGACATAAGATGCTTTTTGAACATTCCTAAATATGATTTTAATAACAATAACTCACCTTCCTCCCCTTGAATTTTGTTTAAAGAATCTAAAGAACCTCTTCTTTGGCTATCATTCTAAAAAATTAAACATAGATTGTGTAAAATAAATTAATAAAATATATTATCTAAAATTACCTCATTTTCGTATTTAACCTTTTTTTGTCCTCCGTTAGAATTCAAATTCAGTGTACTACAATTAACATTCTCTGCTGAACTGCCCCTTCTCATCGGATATCTTTCTAATTTAGTATCAATTGACTCGCTGTAAAGAGCACTTGAACTAGGACTGCACTTGTCACTAGAAGATCTACTGCTGGCACTATATGAATAACGTGAAACATCATTCCCTAAACTATTACTACTATATTGCACTGAATATTTCTTAGTATCCATAGAGTTTAAACTATTACGGTTAGCTGGAGGGGATGGGCGCGTAAAAACATTGGTTGCGCTATGAGTTTTGGTTAATGCAAAGTCCTGGGGTTTGCTGGACAAGCGTCCTGTGTTGACATTGCTTACAGATGAGCTTAATTGGCAACTTTTAGGATCTAAATTATTACAGAATCAATTAATAAATTACTTAATTTTCCATAAAATAAATATAAAATACCTATGCTTGCAGCTGGCACCTCTCTTTTTCTAGGCCTAAGATTTGCCTCAGTTTCTTGCTTAAAATTTTCAATTCTTTTATGCAGTGACTCAGAATCAGTTTGATAATTGAACCATAAACTTTTCTCAGAGGGAGGTTTACTCCGGTCCTTTTTTTCCAAATCCATAACAGTTGTTGGTATAGTGTTTGGTTTGGAATTATCAATAGTACGTTCACTATTCTAAAAGTATACGTTTAAATTGGTGATAATATAGCTATAAATACTAATTACCTCTTTCGTTTCGACACTTAACGAAAACTGCCCAAAACTTCTGGGACTGGTTGGTGTAGTGGGTTCTTCCCTATTGCTTTCATGGGTATGCGTTCTAGATGGTTTGCGCATCACCTTTCTATGCGCAGCCGAAATAAGTGAGGTAAATAGAGCTCCATTCTTTTCCTTCTGATCCTTTAAAGCTAAAATGAATCATATAATATTATTATTTTTGCGTTACGAAACTTGAATTGAAAATATTGGATTGGGAATAATGAAAATAAAACTGTATTAGTTATATTAATAATTTAAATAAATAATGTAAACAAATTCAATAAACAAATAAATAAAATTTGAATATTATTTCTCGAATTTAAACAAAACAAAAACCGCGCCCAATATTATTGATGTCATCCGAGAGATGAGAAAACAGATTTTAGATGTTATCAAATCGGTATCGATTCTAATTCAGAATTCATATATGATATTTAGCTTTTGACAACTTTATTACAATTACCTACTAATGTCTATTTTCCTATACATGAGGACAAAAACGAGATTTGTTCTTAAATACCACTGAAGAAACAATTAAAAACGATGGTTAAAGAGTAATTGCAAATTCAGAATAATTTATCAAGGATGACCACAGTCAATATTGATGTTATAATAAAAATAGAAATGCCTCATTATTTTCTCTAAAGCTGAACAGAAGCCATAGTCTTATTTTATTAAAGTTTATTAAAATTTTAGCAAGAGTTGCGAAAAATATTCTTGACAGAAAACTTTGTAAAGTTTTATTTTAATTATTAGAACATTTAAACATTAGTATATGCAGCAATAAAGCTTAAGTAACAACTTAATTGTTCCAAGAGACTAAAACAATATAAGTGTCAACTGTAATTTATGTGTGATAAACTAATGTATTACATTATATTGATATAGATCTATAACGATATATTTTGCTAAAATAAATTGATATTGTATGTTAAACATGAAACATTGGTTTTACGATATTAAAGTCGCAACATACATTGAGGCAGAATATTCAAAAATGCTAATATGTCTACTGTGAAAATATTACCTATATGTTAGAATAGTAAATATAATAATTACCTTCGTATTTGCTAATATTATCTAGTAATGCCTGACTATTAGACTCAAACTCTTCACAATGATCTGGTAGCGCTAAAGGTACCACGGGAGCAGCATTTTCATTTTCATTTTCTGGGAAGAACCAGTCAGCCTATATACAATATTAAGTTAATTAATATGTTACTAGTAAATGTATGTGTTTACTTACGTTAGCAATTAAACTCTCAACTATTTTACACTGATTGTTCATATTTGTTACCATACTTTCCATAGTTTCTCCTTCAGGTCTGACAATTGTTGGCCCAAAAACAATGGCTAAATTTTTAGACTCCATTTTATTATATTGCCAATTGTCAGCAACTCTTTTTAAATGTAAAATTACATGCTTTAACGTATGATAATTATGTTTAGGAAGACAGCGTACAAGTTTCTTCAGCTCCTCCATTCTTTTTTTGGGATCTTCAATTTTATCTGCTTTGATAAAATGCGGGTAAAGTGCTGATGTTATCAAGCTATCAGGCATCTTTCTTAAATATGATTTCAGTAAGCTACTAACAACATGTAGGTCTTTCCATCTAGGATCTTCTAACTGAATATCTTCTGTATTTCGATTTATTTCCTCAGTTAGTGCTGTTATTGAAGCATTGTTTCCAGGGACTCTGTATATACCAATTGTTTGCAGACCTTTGTCGTCAATGATATCAGTACAAATTTCAATAAACCTTGGCACATAATTATTATTGTGTGATGGTAAACAGTCTTTAATAGGAATACCAAAAGTAGAACTACAATATCAATAAGTGTTATTTTAATATTACAATTTTGGTTGTAGTAATACTTACCCCTCAGCAGTAGTTGGTGAGCTAGGAGAATTTGTTCCCTGATTAAATTTCTTTAGCTGTTTAACAACTCGCCCTTTCCACGTCTTATTCTTGGGACTAGTAGAACCAGCCGCATCAGTGTGTTGTGATGAAGGTTTTCTTGTTTTGCTAACCTAAAATTAACCAAAATTTAGTCAATACCTAAACGTTAACTCAGCGTTATCTATAAGTGTATTTATATAAAAAACTAAATGTAATTTTACTTACAGGAGATTGACCTGTAGGTGATCTGTTACGCCCGGAACTTGTTGATTTTCCATTCTTATTTATAGGTTGAGGCGAAAGATGACTAGCTGGTACTTGAATGGTTGTTGAAGCTGGCATCTGTTGAGGTACAGCCTGTTGACGTCCTATATTCGCATCCTGAAATAGATATGAAAACAGCTTAAACATTATCGAGACTAAATGTAATTGAATAATATGTTTGACATAATAAAAAGATATATTTTAACTTATCGCTAATATATTTTATTGACTTAAAAAATACAGATTACAATATTAAAAAACACGAAACAAAGGATGTGATGACACTATAAGAAAATGCTTTCTCCAACAACTTCAATAACATAGTTTTGTGAGCATACCAGGAATGCAGAAAACTCACTGAAGAAAATTTCCATACTAATTCGGTGTTACATTTGCCAACATTATTTTAACAAAGTTTTAAGTAAAATGATAAATGTACATTTTTCTCCGTCGTTTACATCTGATAGGATTATGAGTAGAGATAACAGTTTTACTATCTCATATTTATCTGAATTTGTTATAATTATGTATATTTTTACGATACAATTATATCAATATTTTTGAAGTGTAGGTATTTAATTACCAGACTTCTAAGTTGACAATCAATATAACTTACCAAATCCGTTTCAGAATTAATCGCATGTTCCTTCAGAGTACTCATCCATTCTTCGAAATCTTTTGTTCTTTCCGCTTGTATTAACAGTTGAGATTTGCAAGGCTTTAACGTGGTTAAGCCTATAACATTTTTCCTTTTGGTATATTCACCGGCAACACGCACAGTACTACTGCGTATATCCACACCTGCTGCTAAAGATTGATCCAAAGAAACGTCAGAAGTACCTAACGGGCTCTGCAATAAATGATAAACATACCTTAGACATTTGTTTATGACGAGTTACAATATTAAAAACAAAAAAGACATCGTAGAGTTCTACGTTCATAATTATTTGTTTATTACAGTAGTTAGAAAGTTCTTTGCCCTTTTCAGGATACCAGTGAGTTGTTTTTTCTAATATCTAATTTAAATCGTAATGTAGGGTTTGTTATTTTTCATAACATGTTTGCTGCTAGCTTACTATTACTGTTTTTTTAATCTAAAAATTATCTCCTAGGAATATTTTAAAATATTTAGTCCTATATATCAGGAATATTTTGGATAATAAAAAGATGTTTTCATATTTTATGTCATAATTATCATAATATAACTATATAACTTAATTGTTCTTGTAGTGTATAATGGATTAAAAAAATATATCATTTAAAACTTCCGTTTTGAAATATAATTTAATAGTCCATTCTATTATATTTAAAAAATACATAGTAGATGCTTGCATGTATTCTGATCATTTTTTCACTTTAAAAAGGTCCCTATTGAAAACAAGTGGTACAATACTGATGTCGTATCGAAAAAACGATGCTGATTTGACAGCGATCCAATGATCAATACATTTTCCATCAAAACCATGCGTATCAATCTAAACAAATGCTATCAGAAGGCGTTTAGAACTTCCCATTCGACAACGTAACTTGTGTGGATAACTTTGTGTCTGTGACCCGGTATTGCTGGTTTTTTATTGTAATAATCCGTCAGTAAATTTGTTCAACTGACGTCGGTAGACCTCTGCAGTAACAGTTTGAGAATATTCCGCTTCGATGTCGATATGGATAGTTCTTCTGGACTAACCCGTGCTTTTTTGCGCTTACGATTGTCATAATAGATACACTTTTCACTACCTGGCCTTATTTTTTGCATGGCAAGGAATGAAACAGGGAGATATTATATTTTGATAATGAAAATATAGATGAACAACGCTATTCTTGTCCTGGCAATCAAGAAATATCCTCAGATCTTAGTTTTACATTAAACCGTCACTAACATATATTATTTTATACTGTTGGGTTATTATATTTTTGATTATAACTAGTAGTATTACTTTTATTTTAAAAATAAACTGTAATATGCATAATTGCAAATTGAATCAATACTCGATTTAGTTGAAGGTGTACAATAATATCAAAAATTAAAATGTAAATGGGCGAATCACATACAACAAGAAACGTTCGCAGATACTCTAATGCAGTCGCTGAATCATATTTAAAATATAATTATAGATTTTTAGTAACGGTAAGTTGTTTCATATATTTTCTTCACGTTCACAATTCGATAACCATAAAGATAGAAACCATTACCGTTGAAATCAAATTTAAATAAGTTATTTCAAAACGCCCGTTAATTAGAAACCATTGTTATACTATCGTGCCATATTGTAAAAACATTCTAGATTTGACAGTTCGTTGTTTTTTAATATTGAATATGCTTTTATTTATTTGTTTTAATGATAACATATTTTGATGCAATAAATGTTATTTTTAATAAGTTCGGTCACATTTAAATTTTAGCAAAGAAACAGTACCTAAACAGTTATTAGTTTATGCATTAATTATTATGATACTTTTTTCAAAATATAATTTTACCACAAAATGATTTGAGGTTAATGCATTTATTGGTTGTAGTTAAACTTTGAAGGTCGATAAACATTAATTGAAGCTGACCATTCAAATATTAAAATGAACAGATAAAAATTAACTTTATAATCTGATAAAGGTGTGATAAATATTAAAGTGTTTATTCTGGGGTGATTTGTGGATGACCAAGAGAGTTTTTGATGCGAGAGAGGAAAATCAACTTCTGGCTATGACTTTAATAAGAAATTGTTTCAGTCTTGTCAAAAAATTGTTCACTGATAAATGATCGGATTGTCATGTTATAAATGCTCCAAACATGAGTGTAATTAAAATTTAAAAAACGTTCACCCTAATAAAATCATTTCTTCTTGTTTGTTTAAAATGACTAATGGCGAATCTTAACTATACAGAAAATTAATGTCTTTAAAAACTAGCGCATTAAAACTGGAAAGTTTCATTCGAATAAAATGCATTTACTCCAACTGTGTAATGTCGACCTGGTAATCTGGACAGATTTTTTCGTTTTTCATCACGTTAACTTTGCGACGCATCTTTTTTAGTAGAGGGCGTCCTTGATTGTAATTGTAAAAAATCTTGTTCTCGCTTTCGAGATATCTTCGGTATATACTGGGTTCCTTTTCAATGAAAACATAAATACGTTGATAATAGTTGCAATTAAATATTAGAACATTTTTATTGTTTGAATGTTTTTAGCTATTAAAATATCACAATTAATTACATGGAATAATGAAAAATCTCTCATCGGTGTTTATTAACTAGTATGTTTTAATAGATATTTTCAATAGTTTAATTGCATATAACTTAAATTTTGTTTTAATAATTCATATCGGATGATCATTAAAACAATACTTTATTTTCTGAATTTTTATCTTGATTTGTATATCATTGGCTTCCTCTGCCAGCTGCGAGTTATCCTGCTTGTCTCTATATATATTAATAGCTCAAAATCTGTTCATGTCATGCATTACGGCGAAATGACAAAAACCTAATTAATTACTTGAGGGATGACCGATTCCGAGATCAAACTCAAAATCAAAGAGCAATACTGGTTAATCAGAATATACTCCCAACTTAACCTAAAATTAAAGAGATTGATTTAACAGTCAATTATAAAGCCTATTAAGATATAAGTTCCAAGTTCTTTGATTAATTACCAAATGCTGTCGCTTCGTAACCAACCAAGAAATGTACAATGACCTCGAAATCAAATGTATTTACGTTATCCAAGATTTCATCCTAAAACATGGAAGAAAGTAACTAAATTACAGCAACATGGAAAAAATATAACTACTGGATAAAGCGCATAAAATCAGAAAATTGATAGTAACTAAACCACATGAACTTATATAATGCTTAAGTGCAATATTACAATGGTAATAAATTAATTTGTAAATTAAGATTGAATTAAGTACATTAACTAAGTATTTACTATTAACCTTCATATGTTGAAAACATTGTCCATACAATTAGAGTGTGGAATGCTACTAGTAAATATTTGATAAAAATATATACAAATCAAAATAAATGCAAATTAAGAGATGTTTCAAATGTTTATCAATAATTGTGTTGAGTGTAAAGTCCGAATATGTAATTATGAACTTTGAATGGTGCTTTCTAAGCATTAATGGAAGTTTAATAAAATTTAACGGTCCATGGAACAAATTTTATTAAATTATATGGCAATAAATTGATAAGTACTGTTCAATAAGAAGCATATTGATTCTATAGTGTTACCATTTCCTTGCTACGTTCACTGTAATATGTTAAAACATCTATTATTTATTGTCTATCTAATACATTTCAGGTCTTTCTGGAAATATATTTTTCTCTTAGTGAAATATTTATTGTAAATCTGATTCTACGATTATTCTAAATGTTTTTTAATTAGTACATTTTGTTAAAGAGGGTTGTTTAAAATAAAAAATAATTTCCTGTAGTATGTGTGTTTTTTTGGAGCTATTGTTTAATTGCATATTTTTTAGCATATTAAATTTCTATTATATTATTAATATATGTTTCATGGTATTGAAGAAAAGTTGTAGAAGATGATGGAAAATATTCTGATTAATATAATTTTTTTTAAATTGATCAGAATACATGCATCATTAAATATTATGCATTATGTGGTGTTAGGAAGATGTATAAAAACAAAATAATGTTTAAATATATTTTTGGGTAAAATGTATATAATAAATCAACAAAAATAACTTGGTGTGGACTTTGGTAAACAAGGTAAATATTCAAAAAATTGTCGCGGGAGAATTCCCACGTTTCCAAGCTCTATCAATTTTACTACTAATACATGTATAAATAGTATTATTAAAAAACAAATATATTATTCAATACTCGAAATTATTTGGCAAATATATTATGTTGTCATAAACAAGCGTCTACGTTTGTTAGTTTTAAATCACAAATTAATTATATTTAAATCGATATAATTAAACCTGTTAACACGTGATTTTTGAAACATTGAAAACATGCTTGCTTGAAAACGATTTTTTCATGTGATGTAAATACAATTACATGTACAAATTTATAATTAGCTAAATTAGTAATTGAACAAAATATATTAACTTAATATTGAAAGTGTATCCTACATAACCTCCAAATCTTATAATTTCGGCTTTTTGAAACATTTTTCTTAAATATATTTTAAAGTCTCGTTTTACCAACTATGGGTTTATCTGGACTGGTCCTAAAGTTTAACGTGAGCTCCGAACCACGGTTAGAAATCATCCCAGAAGTCATTCGGTCTTACCCAGCCTGGTTACTGGCGTGACTGGGATCATTTTCCTTGTCGGATTTTACACTCTTGCCTAGAACATTCACACATTTTAAACAACCACAAACATAAATTTACGACCATGCCCCAGCAGGATTCGAACCCGCGGCTATCGCAACAGTAGGAGGACCGTCCCGTCGCCTTTACCACTGCGCCACCACGCCGGCGAAACAAAATTTCAAACACATTTCACGTAAATAATACTTTATTATCACATAAAAACTATAATACATTTTTTATAATTTTAGTGACTTATTAATGACAATTATGATATTATTTGAATTACAAAATTTACTATATATTAATCATTATTAATTCTCTCTAGTTCTGATATTACTGTAACTTAAATAAAAATGGTACAGTTCAAAATATTTCTCATTCGAAAATATCATGTGGCATTGATAACGTTTCATTGGAAGAGAAATTGCAAATAGATCAAATTATTACAAATCATCAGAGGCCATTAATTATAATTTGTCGGCGTTCGTGATTTTCAAGACATATTGTAAACGAGAGCTACCCAGATCTATATCTGTAGTGAAGTGTTTATTTAAAGAGAGAGTTCTGAATCTTGAATCTGAAATTTGAATAGCATAATTAGAAGATGCAGCATTCGCTTTGGTGCACGTATTAATTAAGTGCCATTGTTTCGAATCGCTTCTACCTGTTATTAAAAGCGTTAGTGGTTCATTATTCCTGTAGCAACTTGATATATCAATTAATAACAATATTAAATAGCATTTGAAATATTCATGTCATTTTATTAGACATCTAACATATGAAGGTTTATTATAAAACAATTATTTAATGTACATAAAATTAAAAAATAATTAATAAATTAAGTAAAAAAACTTAGTTAATAAAATCAAATTTGTTCACGTCCTTTTATAATATTATTCAGTATCAGTTTATATTTACAGCAAATATATTTAGCACAATTATAAAACGGTGTGGTATATTTTACCATTTTAAATAGAAAATACATCTGGGGACAAAATATTTTCTCGAAATGTTGCATACTAAGTAAAAATAGGTTTATAATTTACCAAAAATCTGATTCGAACCCAACAGAAGATTTACAGGAAACTTTCCAAATACTTAATTTATTGACTTACCTTTTGGGCTGTATTTTCTATGATATTTATAGCAAAATTAAATAATTACAACGTCAACAAAAGAATACAGCTATACTGTGTATTATCAAATAAACTAATAAATAATCGATTCAAGACATGTATATATACATATATATATATAGACAATAATTATGTATTTGTGGTAAAAATTGTAGAATACAGTTTAATAGATTAATAAGAATATATTAGTATATTCATAAATAATAATATTTGTTTAAATATTTTTGGTAATATTAACTCATAGATCTGAGGAACATTCTATTTTTATTAACATTATTTCACATATTAATATTGATATCATATAATAATTATCATTGTAGCATCTTAAATAATTTGTTGGTCTATAGTGTAGTATATTCCTTTTGTCAATTGTCATGAAATAGTTACTAACAGTATGAAAATGGTGGGAATCATTTAAAAACTATATTAATAATGCAATAAGTAATTGTGGTATGTGCTTTTAACGGGGTAAAATAGAGTTAAACGTTAATGTTACACAAATGCAATTAGAATCGTTTATATCAACATATTTGAATCAAATAAAATTATATAAAATAGATATTTCGAATCGCTGTTTAAAAAACATTTTAGTCATGTTCAGGTATAAATTAAAAACTGTTATTTTCCGTTCCACAACGTAATTAATATAATTCTGAATCGCACTATTTACGATTATAAATAAAACACACTTATATAATGTAATATTATTATCATATCAAAACTGTGAATTCTGAAATGAAGTTATATTGCATGCAATAGGCTCATCTGTCTCTTGCAACTATATTTAATATCAATTAACTCTTTAATAAAGTGTATAATTTAACGATATAATTTCCAAAACTGTCTTTAAATTTAATTTAAAAAAAATAACCGCTGAAAATCACTGACAATGGTTTTTGGAGTTTTAAATGTGGTGACATATATATAACTAATAAATGGCACAATGGTGAATCAAAAAAACTTGAAAGTAAAAATTTTAAGCTCAAGCCCAACGAAATCGTGGGAAATTGTTATTGATTGCAATTAGTGCATTTGAGCCGAGTATAAAAAATTGCCGTTATACAAGCAGAAACGCGACAAAGTGATTTTGCAAGATCAGAACGAAATCTATACATTGCAAAATGCATCAAAACCTACATGGAAATGCTTAAATAGACTGTCCCACTCAATGCGCTATATTCACCAGACATTACGTCTTCCTATGATTACTTGTTCCGATCGATTTCACAGAATCTAGTACCTAAAAGCCGCAAGCAAGAAAACAATAAATTTACAAAAAAAATCCCCCAACATTTATTTGCAGCTCGTGTACTTAAACTCTAAATTTGCTAAATTTAAAAATATTGAAATTAAAAAAAAGTTTAATATATTATAAATTTATGTATAATTTTAACGATTAATGGTTTTAAAGTTTCTGTGGTGCATTGAAGATTGTTTAATTAAAAAACATGTATTGTTTGTCGATATTATTCGACTGATTATCGATAAATTAGGCTGATTATTTAAATCGCTATTTACCCACGATCCGGTAGATCCCCATCGCCTCAGTTTTCTGGGAAAAATGCCCAGCGTTGACAAGTGCAAGTTGACGTGAAGCGGGATGCAAGACACTGTGCCCGACTTAGACCGATGTCCTTCGGTCAGGATTTGATGAGGATTTAACATCTTATTCAACAATTCAGTTAATATTTCATGTTTAAACCAGTAGACATAAAGATCACTATTTTTCACAATGATTCAACTAAAAGTGTGGGATTAAAATCGAGTTAGAAAAAAAGTGCCAACAATGACCGCGTGCCCAACGACGTTCGCGGCGTGTACGCGAAAAAAAACGAGCAAAAAATCCACATCAGAACCAGTGAACGCTAGCAGCGTTGAGGCAGGTCGCCGCCTTCTCTCAGCTCTATTCCTTCGAGAAAGACGCTCGCGGGGTTGTTACTAAAAATATGCCGCGCCGTGATAACAGGTTCCGTAACGAGATTTTCAAGTGCGAAAAGCTAATGAACGCGCGGCGAGCGCGAAGTAGGCGTCGGCGTGACGAGCTACCCGCGTCCGATTTTCATTTGTTTGACCGTCGATGCTGTTACCGCGACGACTGACTGGTACGGGTCGTTACGATGGTGGTGGTGGTGGTACCCATTGCCGATTCATAACCGTACGCCACCCCCTTTTCGATGCGGTCGGCTCCTGCTTGACCCCCTCCGGCCAGCTGTCTTCAGGCATATGCCAATGGATCTTACGACAAGACTTGTACTTGACCATATGGGTAGTGTGTATTGTATTTGAAGAATAAAAAACCAGTGGAGAATTATATTTTACCAACGAAAAGTAACATTAACGTTTTTTTTAATCCAATAATTTTAATAATCCATTCTATAAAACTGGTAAAAATATTATTGTGCTTTATATATTACCGCTTTAGTGTAATCTTTACTAAATTTAAGGAATAGTAAGAAGTCTGAAGAAACCCAATCTGGTGGACAAGGAAAATACAGAATGACGTTTCTGATTATCTTATTACAAAAGTCGCGAAAAGCTAATACTGAATGGAAAGGCACATTAGTAATGTAAGTAATAAGATACGTATAATACTGAAATACCCCTTATATAAATATTACTGGTTGACAGTTAATCCTGCAGAAGGAATTCATAATGACCCACACCACGTCTTTTACACGTCCACCATTTGTAACATGCGTCTTATTAATTTTTGATCATAGGTTTTGATCTTAAAATAAAAATGTAATTTAAAACTACTCATTTATACTGTTTTAATTGTTAGTATTAGGCATATAAATTAGTTTTAAAGGATTTTTTATTTTTCTTTGATTGAATTTGAGGCTTTATTGTGAAAAATCGGTACAAAATATTTTATTCACAGCATTGTCAATCAATAGCCGCTACCTTTTCCCATCTTTCAGTTAATTTAGGGATTCCATCTCGAAAGAATGGCATGGATGGGATATCGTCTTCCATTTTAATGTTTCCGGGTATATTTTCACCGGTTTTGCAACATGTGGTCGAGAATAGTTATGTTGAAGAGAAACATTGTTTTTTAATCATTGTTCGTAATCCGTTTTTCGCGCAGTGCTGGTGTCAAATGCATCAATTGTAGTCAATAGCGATCCTCAATGATGGTTTCATTAAGTTTTGGCATCTCATAGTATACCATATGAAGCTGATCCCACCAAATACAAAGCATTAGCTTGCAGCCATAGATATTCGGCATTGCCATTGATATTGGTGTATGACCAGGTGGCCCCACAATTTTTTTCATTTTGTATTGTCGCAATGAATCCACTTTTCATCACCACTCACAATACAGTGCAAAAAACCTTTCCGATGAAACTGTACTGTTTTATTTACACTTCGACGAAAGGACACATATATCGACAAGTGAAGATTATCAGTTAGTGGTTCAATATGAACTTGATTACAAACGTAACCGATGCGATTTAATATACAGTAACATCTGTTAAAATCTTTTAAAATTAGTTTATAAATACAATAGCTTTTAAATATTCTGTATAAAAATACTACAAAGTTTTTAAATTTTAGCTAATTTTGAAATAATAGCAATTCTATATGTAAGAATTTTAAATATAATTTTGAATAATGCATTTCATTACTTAAGCAATTAAATTATACAAGTATTAAAGTGGCATAATAAAAATGTAAAATAGCTAAAATATTATATGTATCAGTATTTATTGTGTATTGGCACCCATTAGATGATTTTCAATACTAAATATTAATGAAACACAATTATCAATCATTTTCATTTCTTATCATTTTCTTTTATCGTTGACGTATTTATTATATAATATATGTAACAATGCATTGTATAGAGACTAAAAAATATCTGACATATGCGGTAATGATCTTAAATAAGAATTTTTTTTTCTAGTTCATGACCCAGGAAGGTATGATTTGCACTTTCGTCTAAGGTAGAAGGTCTAATAATTATTAAATTAATGTGTAGGTGACAAGTGACTTCTTTCTGTTCCTAATAACTTGACGAGTGTTAAAATCCACGTGCAACTTAAAACGTGTCAATATATCCAGGTGCAACTTATAACCATACAATTTGCCAATATATTACCAAATTAAGATTAATAAAGTGTGTGTATTTATACGTATACATACACATATTATAATTAAGTGTATTTGACTATACTCATGCCCATGAACAAATTTATCTAGTAACCTTTTAGATTTTAAACTTTTACTATTATAAATTAATTATATTATTCGCCTATTTCAATATCAGGCTCTACACATCGTAATAACAATTCAAAACTTTTTCTGGTTTGAACTTTCATTTCACAAGACTAGAGGCAAACGACCCACCATCATTATCTATTATGTATCGAATTAGCACAATTACCAATCAAGGCATAAAAGCTGCTCTAAAGGTATTTTAATTGTTCGGATGCAAAAGGTTTACAGTTCCTACTAGCCCGGCAGCCGCGATAGTAAAAACTACGATAAGGTTCGGCACATGCCGTTGACCAAATCAACTGATAAATTAAAGAACTGAGAATGAGAACTGCTTCGTATTTTATTGCTTGAATTAACAGCCAGGCCTGTATTCAAAATAAGCAAAACGATTATTTCCGTTTTCTCCATATAAAAAACTTAAAAAATCAAAAATTAATCTACTTTTGTTATTGAACGCTGAAAAATTATTTCAATTATCAAAAAGAAGGTAAATTGACGTTGGATTGACCTTGATATGCCTTAATATAGTTAAGTGGAGTTCGGGTAAAATTATCGCACTTCAAGCTGTAAGAACAAAAACTGCTCAAGTCTCCAGCCATAAATTGTTAGAATTAGGAATATCCATGCTTTGAACTCCAGTTCAGGGCGTAAGGCCAACAAAATCAGACTGAACTTGCCCTGAACTAACATATAGCCCTTCCAATAAAATAACCAATGCACGTCACACATGACGTCGAATATATTGAAAAATGCAGTTTGTAAAAATGTAAAAAAGTTTTAAACTCAGTGCGAATTTTTCCTCCTCATTTTACCCTAGTTAAAAAGAAACAGAATGCTGTCTGATGCGTCAGAACATTTAACCGAATCAACTTATAAAATTCGATTTGTCGAATTTGCTGCCAACTTTCAACAAAATGCTTCAAAACATTAGTGATAATAATTAGAGGTTACAAACCGGCAAACGTTGTAAACCAAAATAGACCATAGATAGTCACTATGTATTTCCGGGGAGATCATAAGTTTATCCTACAACTAAAGCTAATTTATCAAGAACATGTTTGAAATAAGTTATATTATTTTTAGTGATATTCTATATTAGTCAATCTATATTTTACTATCTGCCATTCATTAATTAAATAGAATTAGAAATAGCATAGTGAATACATTCAAGTGCAAATGAATAACAAAATAGCCAAATATGTATGTTTGTCAATAATATCTGATATTTATCGTTTGTCATGGTGGTAGTGAATTAACATTTTAAAATACACTTTACAAAATATTATAATATGGATGAAATGTGTAGCGTCATAATAAGTCACATGTCCATAAGCATCAGGAATGTCGTATTTAAATTATGTATACCTCGAAGCCTACGTTGTCACATTACGACATACATATGTCCACGCCAAAACCGTGTTTATATATTTTGTTTCCGTTTGCCGCCAACAACTTGGATCTTAGTCAATTTATCTGTTGAGGCTAGACTAATGCACGATTTGTTGCAGGAAGCTAAAATTCATCCGAGTTTCAAGGATGCGTACGCCGCGTATAATTATTATTGAAAATTGAGAATATTTTCTTTCTAATTTTTAATTTAGTGTCAATGGTGAGGATACAATTTTGTATATTTTACGATAATTTCAATTAATTTAATAATTACCTTAATGAGATTTTCATATAAATATCTAATTTAATTTTTAGTAATATTTTAAATGTGCATTATTATTTTTTAACATATTATGTTTTGTTTTGTTATATAACATTTTAGAGTTTTCTTTTTATCAATTAGAGTTTATCAGGACTGGAACTGTCGTTTAACGTGGTTCGAACCACGGTCTTTGGCATTAAACCTACCGACTGGCGAGTGACCAACTTACCGTCTCAAAAGATATTCGGTCTTACTCAGCCTGGCTACTGGCGTGACTAGGATAGTTTTCCTTATCGCATTTTACACTCTTGTCCCGGTGGGATTCGAACTCGCGACTACTGTAGTACAAGAAGGATTGGCCTGTAGCCTTGAACACTATGACTACCAATTCGACTAAAATTAAACTTCAGTACTAATTTTTCTCATATTCCTGAATTTGAATACTACGCCAGAAAAAAACATACGTCTCTTGAATGGTCTTTCATGTTTTAATTATTGGTCTCTGCGAAAATAGCTGACGTTTCGCAACCGTTACAGTTTCTTTCTTCAGTGCAGAAGCTCTGATACTGTATTGATCTGACTATTTTTGTTACCTTGACAGCTACTAGGTAAGTGCTCTTTTTGATAAACTTATTAGACTTTTCCATGCCCGCTCGAACCTTTCAAACGCTAAAGCTTCTTTCGTTGAATCTACAAATTTTAATATGAAAGAATACCATTAATTTTTAGGCTTTTTAAAAATTTTGTTACACTATCTATGTTTTACTTTCAGTTACTTTCTGAATATAATTAAATGACGACATATTTAGGAACATTCCTTTTTTACAAACGCAAGATAACACTAAAGTATAAAATAAATTTTATAGTACAACACCAAGCATCCAAGAATTATATCTATCCTTTTCTCTTTCAAAATTAGTACAGAAAGGAATTTGTACATTTTCGTCTTATTTCATAGTCGAAAGAAATATTCTTAAACATTCATCGAATACTTTCCGACTATTGACTTTTTTCATTCCATAGTTTTCAAAATTAATATTAAGACTACTTAAGCTTAGAAGACATTTGGTTTAACTGTAAACAACTGCATATATATATTATAAATTAAAAACGTCCATATTCTGAACGGGATTCAAATTAGTGGCTATCGTAAAAACAGAAGGGCTATACTGTCGCCTTGACTACAAAACAATATTGAAATCGATTATTGTACCAAATAATAACATAAAGCTACCGCTGCAAAAGTGACAGCAAAACTCAACACTGACTTCAGTAATACTGTTTCTACAAAAACAATACGGAGCTCCATAAAACTAATATTCATGGAGGGGTCGCGATTGCGAAAGAAGTAATGCAACGATCATAAAATATGGACACTTGCTTGGAAGCAAGCATGTGATATGGTCATATGAATCTTTATTATATATGAATTTTATTAACATTGTTTCCTACAAACGGGAATCGGGTTTATGTATGGAGAACCCTAAGATCCGAACTTCCTGCTTGTCTGTTTGTTATAGTCAAGTAGACAAGACTGGCGGGTCCTTTCATTCAACATCGCTGACCGGATTAATGCGACTGAATATCTCGACATCCTCAATAGTAAAGTTCTTACTATCATTAGTATATTGCTACTAAACACTGGCATATTTCAAAATAATAATATGCCCCTGTATACACAGCCAAAGAGATTCAATCTTGGTTTGAGAGGCATCAGAATATCATTAAACATCTTCCCTGGCCAGTACAATCGCCATATCTCAACATCGAACTGTTATGGCAAGTTTTAGAGTAGAAACAAACTGATTTCCATCTTCAACATCATTGAAGCAATTAGCAGATGTTTTGATACAAGAATAGGACAATATTCCGATCGAAACAATTCAGACACTCTACGAATCTATTCGCGAGAAATTGTAGCTGTTTTAAAAGAAAATGATGGTTCAACACCTTACTAATAAGTTATTATTGTGTATATGTTATGTGTTCATATTATTTTGTCATTGTATATAAAAATGTGTTATCATACTAACCTTTGAGCATTTTATTACTTATAGCTAATGTATTCTACACCATTTATCTGTACTATGACGTGAATACCGATTTATTTGAGAACCATTTCAGGAGTACGTTGTCAAGGCAAAGCAGGAACGTGAATTTGTTCCTAGACCGATAGCTTTGTTGACCACGTTCGTACGCTTTTCCGAACTAGATCGGGAACCGTGGGTTTATCGAACTCGGACCATTAATTAAGTAACATTATCTATGCGCGTCTGGCCCCCAGACTGATTGACGCGCTCGGTTAAAGAGAAAACAACACAAAATGCGGAATACAAAACCGACACCGCCAGTATCAAAAACGTTTCAGGGTTTATATCACCTTTAATTAGCTACTTGATTGGTTAGATTATTTAACTTACCATATCAGTAGCGTAACTATGACTAAAGCATTGTGGCACATTAAGCAAACGAATTACCCGCGTATTTTAAATGTGGATTGAAAGCTCTGTGGTCTAATTAACAAAATATATATTTTTACGTATAATACGATTATCTTGAAGATACTAGATATCCAGTTAAAATTTTTTCTAAAATGCTTAAATTTTTAATAAAATAAAATGACAAATTTTCATAAAACAAACATTTGTTCCTATATGATGATTTTGACATATCTCTACATAAAATATAATAATAGTTGACCATTTAGTAATATTAGGAACGCTCAAACTTGCATTTTTGTCATTCGTTACTTTTGCTATTTGATTGAAAGAAATATGTTGTGGAAGTTCCTCAAAGACATTTAGAAACGTATGCTACTTCGTCATATCATTCATTAATGATATCGTCCGTTTTCTCCATTAATGTTAATGAAAAAAATCGAAGACAATATATTGCAAGACTTATTGGACGAAAACCCAATATAAACCGTCAAAAAACTTTCAGACAGGTTAGTAGTTGATGAACTAATTGTTTTTAGACATTTAGTTGTGGTGCGGAATATCCAAAAGGAAGGAAAATGGTTACCACACGAATTGACTATTTTAATATAACGGTTTGTTTCCTTGCCAGGTAAAAAAGACGAGTTTCTGTGGTATATTGTGACCGGCGATAAAGAGTGGATCTACTACGACTCCAAGGGCAAAAATTCATGGGCTAGTCAAAATCATAATGAAATTTTGCGGTGCATATGGTGGGACTAGAACGGTTTAGTATAAGATGAGCTGTTAAAACCGAATTAAACTATTACTGCAGACGTTTATCGACGTCAATTGAGAAAAAACGACATATTATCGTAAGAAAAATCAACAATAGCGAGTAATAGACGCGAAATCATGACAACGTTCAACGAAATTTTGCCGCATCTAACGTACTAAGCAGGCATATCGACTTCTTATTATCACTTGTTCAGATTGATGCAGCATAACTTAGCTCGTATACTGTTTCTAAATGCCGAAGAAGTGCGAAAATGGTAAACTAACATGGAAAATATTTTGATGTATATTCTGCCAATTTTTCTCATTAAATGCATTTTTAATAATCCTTCAAATAATTCCTAAAATTTGTTATATTATCATATGATAAATTTTGATACTTTGGAATATATTAATTTTTCACTACTTTTTGCTACTTTGATATAATCGTTATTTTTGTCATTAATAATGTAACACCATCATCTATGATCACTAATAAGCAACTAATGAGTCATTAATGGAAAACTAGATAGTTATTTGTTTGAAATTTGATGAATCAACATATTTGAACACGTCTAAAATATTAAAGATGCTTTAAGAAATCATGCCTTTTATGGAAACATGGGATTACATGCAAGTTACATTATGCTTAGTTAAATTATTAATTAGGCTTGGCTCTAGAATGATGATAATTAATGATTAATGTGAAAGTAATGTGATTAAGTACGATAACTTATCAGAAATTTTGAAGAGTTGAGTGCACCACTGGAAAATCCGAACACCAATTCTAACAAAAGCGTTAGAAAATGTAGAAGACGTGACAATTAAACGCTTTTTAGCGTTTATATTGTTTTCTGATGATGCACATCATCATCTTAATGAACACGTAAATAAACAGAACTGTGCGAAATCCAAATCAGTGACTCGGTGGACTGCGCTTTCGGCCTTTACTGTCTGGAAGATAAACTGGGACATGTAGGTTACATTTAAGCGACAAGAGTTTGAAGAAGAGTGAATTTAATATCGAAAGAAAACGGAATATAACAAAAAAGCAGTGATTTTACAATATGTGAGCATTTGAGCCCATTTTGTAAAATCTCTTGCTACTATCCGTCATTGCTTCTTCTGATTATAACTGTGATTTTTCCAGTATGTGATATGACATGTTTGAGTAGCATCACATATCATATGAAGATACCAAAAATTGGGCCGATTCGATATAACACCAAAAGATAAAGTATCCTTCCAATATGGTAACCGTACGGTGCCAAAATTTACTAACTTAATTTTTCATTCAAGAAGTAAGTATGATGCCAAATGAAAAAATATTAGTTTGAAAAATGCTCACTTTGTTACATTAAATAATAATAATTTAATCGGTTATTATTGTTTTCATTTATATAAACGTATTTAAAAAATTTATTATATAAAATATAATTAACTACAGAAGTAAAATTAATTTATAATTTATAGACTTGCGCACAAAAATAAGTTGAAATAAACATAAACAATAAAATGTTATAATTAAATTAGATCTGGGTTATGTGAACAACTGGTAATATAAAATAATTAAAAAGAATTGTTCCATATTTGATATGTTTTTATAGTGCGTAAGTCATTATGAGTCAATTTTGGAGTACTGAGTAGGTAATTTGATAAGTTTATGAAATACTAAATATGTTAATAGAGATGCTAAAATGAGTCTTTATTGAGTAAAAACAATAAAATAAGTAGGAAATTCATGTTTTAATTGGTAAAATTTTTATCGAAGGATAAAACGTGTCTTGTTCCATGTCTGATGATATTTAATAATAGCACGTCATTATGAATCATGTAACAATATTGTTTTATATTTACCTGTTCAAATGAATGGTATCCAATGATTGAATGATGAATCATTAAATACCAACACCTTTGAAATATTAAACACAAATTGAAAACATTCAATATAATTTAATATATTTACTTTATTTTTAATTGCAATAGTTGATAAATAACAATTATGTCATTAAAACTGGCCTAAAGAGTTGTGTTGGTTTGTTACACATTTAGATACAAAACTAAATCGCCCTATTTTTATAATAGTCATAGATATCAGTTGGATGAGGTTTGAAGTAAGTCATTACGAATAAATTTAAAACAATACAAAAATGGAAACTAATTCTTTTAAGCTGTTTTAAAGAATTAAACTGTTTGCACTAAACATGCTTTCACTTTAATTATAAAGCATTTCGAATAAATGGCGTAAGTAATGTATCGAATATATTGAAACTGTATTTATATATCAATGTGTCAATTTGCCAAAATTTGAGCAGTGAGCATTGCTTTCGATGTCTGTCAATAGAAAAAGTCATTGTGATAGATCATTATCGATTTCAGTTGATTTATTGTAATGAAGACATTGAAGCTTAGATAAAAAATTTATATAAGTATTTATAATTTTCAATTACTAAATAACAGACAAATGTCCAATGAAGAATAATAGTATAAGGAATAATAGTGAGAATTCCTTAAGGTTCTACCTTACAAATATGTATTTCCGACTTAATCAGCATACGGATATTTTTGACAAAATGTTTTTAAGAAAGCTATTAAAATACCATAATAATATTTCTGTTGAAACTAAAACAAATTATTTTCGTATTATTTAAAGTTTATAAAATATCGTTAACTAATTTGTTAACTGATAACTGTTTTTTGTGTGCATGTTTAAAATCTCTATTCAATTTAGAATAACGCATACAGTAAAATGGCAAATTGCCGCTTGAATATCGATGATAGCTTCATGGAAATAAGCATGTGTAAAATATTATTTGACCCAGTTTAAATGTTTAATATAGTAGCAGCACAGATTTTATTTATTGAAGTATATATTAAAGGCATATAGTGTGTCTATAGTCTACTAACATATATAACCAAAAATATAACGAATAAAACACTTTCACAATGTTTGAATAAACAGACTGCAAGTAATAAAATATTCGTATTATAATATTATCTATATCCTATTTAGCTCTAGCAATTATTTTAATGAGAGAAAGACATAGTTGTTTTGCTCGTTTACAGTAGCCAATGAATGTTTTGATATAACATGTCAATTGAAAGGTCCCCGGCCTGACACATAGATGGCGCTATTAGAATTAAATCCATATGTTTTAATCCATATATAGTTAGCCCTAACCCTCAAAAGAGACGTGTATAAATTTGACAGCTATCGGACCATTAATTTTTGAATTATAGCATTTTGAGTGAAGCAACTTTTGTTATTGTGAAAAAAATGGGTAAAAAGGAATTTCGCGTGTTGATAAAATATTGCTTTTTGAAGGAAAAAATTAGAGTTAAAGCAAAAACTTGGCTTGATGCCGAGTTTCCGGACACTGCCCCAGGAAAATCAACCATCAAAGATTGGCATGTTATGTTTAGACGTGGTGAAATGAGCACCGAAGACGGTGAACGCAGTGGACGATCAAAAGATGTTGTTACTGACGAAATCATTTAAAAAATCCACAAAATGATCTTGAATGACCGTAAATTGAAATTTAATGAAATAGCAGAAACTCTAAGATGTCAACTGAACGTATACATCATATCATTCACGTATATTTGAGTATGAGAAAGTTCTGTGCAAAGTGGCAGCCGCGCGAGCTCACTTTTGACCAAAAACAACGACTAGTGAATGATTAGGAGCATTTTTGGATGATCAAGCGTAATAAACCCGAATTTTTGCGTCGATATGTGACAATGGATGAAACATGGCTCCATCATTTCACTCCGAAGTCCAATCGACAGTTATCCGAGTGGATTGCATACGATGAACCCGCTCCAAAGCGTAGAAAAACGCAACAGTCGGCTGGCAAGGTTATGGCGTCTGCATTTTGGGATGCGCATGGAATAATTTTCATTAACTACCTTGAAAAAGGAAGGACCATCAACAGCGACTATTACATAGCGTTATTGGACCGTTTGAAGGACGAAATCGCCGAAAAACGGCCGCATTTGAAGAAAAAGAAAGTGCAGCTTCACCAAGACAATGCATCGTGTCACAAGTCAGTGAAAACGATGGCAAAAATCCAATTGCATCCTCATCCACCGCATTCTCCAGATATGGTCCCTAGCGACTATTTGCTGTTCTCAGATCACAAAAGAATACTCACTGGGAAGAAATTTTCGTCGAATGAAGAGGTGATTGCTGAAACTGAAGCACAGGACAAATCGTCCTACAAAAACAGTACTGAAAAGTTGGAGGGTCACTATAATCAGTGTATCACCATTGAAGGGAATTATGTTAAATAAAAAAATTAATTTTGCTAAAAAAAGGTTTGTTACCATGGTAGGCCGGGGACTTTTCAATTAACCTGTTATGGTGATCTATATGATGATCAACCAAAACAGATTGGTATTTTTTTAATTCCTAGATAAAAAATATAGAATTCAGACTAAGTCTAGTTTTATTTTAGAAGTTGAGGTATTACATCGACAATCATATCGACAACAATACTTAAATTATTGTTAAATTAGTTGAAATTCAGTTCGGTAAAAAATTAAGCGATATCAAATGTCAAGGAATTGATTGAGTGAGATTGTTCACGATATTGTAAACAATTGGGAAGTGTATTACTCATAAATAATCAGGTCTTTACAAACATTTTGATTTATTTGTTACATGGCATATTTTATGAATTGACCTAGCTCTGAAGATTTAATAGTATATCATTCGAAATAAACTGCATTTCATAAACCCGCGATATTTACTAGAAATCATGAATTTATTAAGTTCTGTGACTTAATCTGCCACCCCTTTAATAATATTAATGAAATGATGAAATGATAATTATAATGAAATGTATTTCAAAACCCCAATTATGTTATTGGCAGGCTAAGGGATTATTCAAAATGAAGTTAATGTCACAGATATGTGATTTTTCTTAGAAACCATGATATTAACTGACCAATGTGATACGATTTGACACCCCTTGACAATTTTGATCTATAAAAATTATTCACAGTAGATTTTTGAACTAAGTGATAATAAAGTGAATCATTGGTGGAAATTTTCGAATATCGATGAACAAACGATCGAATGAAGAAATATCGATGATTATGGCGAAATGTATTACAAAATGTCATACGCCATATCGGTACAATTTCTCAATACCCTGCAGCAAGTATACACACAAATTCAGTAATGGTCAAAAGTAATAATGATATATAAAAATACACCATAAAACTCCGACAATCTGATAAGTAATGGCATCCTGTCTTCCTTTAAAGTAGCCTTGAAAAAAAAACGAAAATGTTTCAAAACACCTCTTGCATCCAACTTTACTATTTTTAAAATTCAACAAATATTAGTAAATGTTCCTGTTGTCTTACTTACTTACTTACTAGATATTTAAAAGGGGTACCTTTGAAATAATCTATGACACACTAGCTTAAAATTGACTTTGTATGATTATATATTGATTTTTAAATTATAGTATTTATTATTTTTAAAGCTAGACTATAATCTAAATAATAGATATCTTGTTTTGTCACATTACAAAAATACTATATAGTTACTACACATTCTATAAATGTGCTTCAAAGAATGATTAAATTTTGAAGAAGCCATCGATTAATTATTTTGATAAATATATTTATATTAACTCAAAAAATAATAGTATAATTTATTAGAGAAGATATAAAAATATCGTTCAATAAATATTATAGACATAAAAATCTAAACCAAAACGGATATGTGTAACGTAATTTATCAATTCGCAGACACGCAAGGTAACAAATTTGACGAGCAAAACGTTAAAGATGGTGGATTATTTTCTGATTTAAGGTCTCGTAATAAATCAAACATTAACTTTAGCTGCAGCATAAATTTAAAAGACTGACAAATCGTATATAGCAAATCTAATAAGAAATATTAATCTTTCTACGCTGCTGGCCTCCAGGTGGGATTTCTATTTCTATTTCACGTTTTAGCTCCATGTTCGAAGCGAATTTAAAAACATCCCAAGGACTTAAAGCCGATATGCTCGCTCGTGCCTTTATAACCGTTTTCGCGGTTTCTTTGCCTTTCCGAATCGGTCCGGCCGGTTCTTTTGTATTTGTCGCACAACCAGAAAGAACGAAAGATAATAAACTCGTCGATAGTCAAAATGTGATCCTCCGTCGACCTTCCAATCGCGATTACGGTATTGTACGAAAAATAAAACGTGAGAAAATTTTGAACGGCATTGCGTCGAAGTGACGCCCAAACAGGGCAGTATGGTCATCAGGTTTGCGCAGGAAACTGTTCAACAGCTCGATATGTCTGGTCACTTCCGCCTGGTGCTACGACAGTTACTAAAACGATGGATAGTATAAATTATTAATTATTACGTTAGGGAAGTTTACGCAAACTAAATGAGCATACTCTCTAAATCAGTTGCAAAAAATATTAATACACGTTATGTTAAAAATGTATCAGGAATATAATCATTCTAGAAGTCGCTCTAAAGATACTGTCATAATTCTTCTTGATGTTAAGTAATCGCAACTGTCTTCTATCAAAACACAGAATTTTAACGTTAGTTATATTTACCGTTTATAGTACCGATGTCAGTTTATCTCAAATATATTTTACAATTATTACAATGGTTAAAAATATCGAACAACGAATGTTTTGTATTTTGTGTTATAAATGCAATTTTATGCATTGAGTCATTAAAAATGAGAAGTTTTGCAGTGATTAAAGATGTAGTGGCGGATTCATTTTGCTCTGGTCTATCAACATCTTGAACCACTGAAGTTAACATCATTACGTGAAGAAAATAGTATCTGAAAGGTAATTTTCTAGTCGATAAGAAGATATAAAAGAGAATTTGCGATGAAAATTGAAGAAAATTTCTAATAGTGCTTTTAAAAAATATTTTAACATTTCTATAATTCGTTGGCACGTGTGTTATTTCAGAAAGATCCTATCAGGCCTATATATTAATTTTAAAGGATTTACAACAGATGGTGTATTAAATCGCATAGGATACAATCGTAACCAACTTCATAGCCTCACTGACAGGCTTCATTTTTCAGTATGTGTTATTTCGTCGAAGTGTGAATAAAAATTTTTCTCAGTTCGTTGAAAATGTGTGAAATGCTGCGTCAGCGACAAAATCGAAAGGATTTTTTGCATCGTACTGTTATTAGTGATGAAAAATAGATCCATTACAATAATCCAACACGAAAAAATATCAACGGCATAATAGACATGCCTAATATGCATGACTAATAATTAATTAGGCTAATAATATCAAAGCCTAATATACTAATTGAACTAACTTGAGCCTAATGACTTCAAAGTAATGATCTGTATTTGGTGGCATCAGCTTCTATGGTATCCTATCAGCTACTAAAACCTAATTAAACCACCAATTGGGATCACTATCGACTACAATTGATGCGTCTGAGCCGCGCACTGCGCGAATAACTGCCGGAATACGAGCAAAAATATAACAATGTTATCCTTCGGCATGGCAACGCTCGACCACATGTTGCAAAATCGGCGAAAACGTACTTGGAACCATTAAAATGGGAAAAGCTATCTCACCCGATGAATTCTCCAGACCTTGTTCCTTCTGATTACTACTTGTTCTGACATACGAGTCGTGACCTGTCTGAGCAACGCAGATACAAAAAAATAGGTTCATCATGGATAGTCTCAAAACATAGCTTAGATATGGAATCCGTAAATTACCTGAAAGATGGGAAATACTAACGACCATCGATGCTATCGGCTTCAAATTAAAAAAAATTATAAGCCTATAAACTTGAAAACGATAAACATTTTATGTTTTATTGATCAATCCCAGTATTATTTTGATATAATATAAAATTCGCTCTACAAAGGAATTTGAATAAGTACTCGCGGTTTCCTATCGGACAGTGCAACTAAGACTGCCTAAATATAATTTAGGATAATAACACATCTATTAAGTATTAGCACCATTAGAATTCTTTGTAAAAACAGATCTTTTGAAAATTTGAATGTAACGTTAGACATAAATAACCACTGCTGCATGTATTTTGGTTGGAATGAGGTAGCGTTCAAAATTTGAGCTAAAATTGACAGTGTCGTTTTTCGAGTCAAAGCTATCAAAGAACTTGAACGCTCTTCGAGAACCGATAGAGTAAGTATTCATTTTATTTAGATAATTGTTTTTTCAAATTATCAAGGTTAGCATTTTTAAAGTTAGTTAGCAAGTCTATTATTGGCTTATAAAGTAATATCCATTGCTCGTTGTTATAATTTTTTACCCATGTTTCTGGTAACACTGCCATAAAATATTTTGAAGCTACACAATAGTTCATAAAACCTGAAGTGTTGCTCAATCAGGTTATACGGTGCAAATAGCAACAACATTCTTCGAATCATGAAGTGTCCAGGTTTATTCCTTACGATGCCAAATCATTTTCTTAGAATTGACCGATTCACACATATTTTTAAAACCCTCGTATACACTGAAGTGTAATTTAATAAGCCTACAATAAAAGCTTTACCTTAAAAATATTAATGTAGTAGCAATATCAAATATTTTTATCAATCGGTAACACTTCACATTTACATATTTAGCACTTATTTCAATTAAAAATAATATCATGACGCGACTGCTTTAATTAATGATTCCAGGTAACCTGTTATTGATAATTTTAAGTATCATAAGACACTCCATGGATACTGATAAGATTAAAAAGAGATGGTAAACACATCAGGAATCGTTGCCACGAGCCATACACGCCCCAAAATCCTTCTACCACTTGTCACGAATCGATCTTGTAGTGGATTTTGTATTTCGTATTACGCCAGTTCCTGCTGTAACTTATTAATTATAAATGCTTCGTCGCCATTGCAACAGAACTTGGTCGAGCGCACAGCTGATGGAAGACTTGGCGCAATCACGGTCCGTCTAAAAGGCTTGAGGACGCGACGACTTCCACACTTTCACTTCGGGACAATGGGAATTATTAATTGAAACATATCCGAAGCTGTAACACTTATAATTTTCGATAAACACCCGCCGACAACAGAAGGTTATATATAAATAGGTATAAATTAAATAAAAAACATATTTTTAAGTT
Source organism: Rhynchophorus ferrugineus (assembly GCF_030347505.1). Taxonomy (NCBI): domain Eukaryota; kingdom Metazoa; phylum Arthropoda; class Insecta; order Coleoptera; family Curculionidae; genus Rhynchophorus; species Rhynchophorus ferrugineus. The sequence goes on along the minus strand of NW_027472581.1, from coordinate 49,947,625 downwards.
TCTATGTTTAAAAACAAAAACTTGATATTCAATTTAATAGTGACTAGCCACTAAACGATTTAACGAGCCTACAATTAATAAAAAAAGATGGATGTATCGATAAAAGATATTTCAGACAATCATAATAATCCATGAATTGAAAAACTCCACGAAGGACACTCAAGATTGGACAATGTTTGAGTTTCTTGTAATTAAAATATGTAATTGATATACAAACACACATTTGGCATTTGTAACTCAATTATTTCTTACAAATATAATTTGTAATTGGTATTTCAACTATCTGATGCTGAGGTATTTTGTAGTTAGTATTTGAAATACATACGGCTTCAAAATACACATGAACATAAATACATTTATCATTCAGACCAAATCAGTAGAAGTAATAAAAGACTATCTGATAATATATTCCGATCACACAAGCTGGAACTATCTTTATGACTCTATAATGCAGCTTATAAGAAGTAAGTCAAAATTCAATTACTTAATAGATAAGTTGGGTAAGACTAATAGTTCCTCGACCATAGAACTAGAATACCTAGAGAAATTCATTGAAGTATTGAAACCAATTGCTACAGCTTAAGATTACATTCAAGACAACAACTGTTACTATTGCAAACTTCTGCCTCTTTTAATGTATGTAAGAACCGGATGAGATCGGTTAATTGCAAATTAAATTGATTTTACTGTTATTGCATCACAACTAAAAGAGAGCATAGAAGGAATAGTTGATAAGATTCTTATTCGCCTGATTGATTGTATTTTTTATCAGGTTTTATTCATTCGCCAAGAATTGCCCGTTACTACACTTAAAAGTAAAGCATGTATTTTGCCCAACTCTGCCTATAGTGATGAAGTCAATTATAAATGTTAAGCAACTCAATCGAAAACTAATTAAACAATTTTGAATTAGTTATTTTGGTTAATATGTATGGATGCTCTACAATGTCATATATATTAGGTGCTTGCATGTATTCTGATAATTTTTTTCACTTTGAAAATAAATTTCTTTATCGCCAGATCTTCCCATTCGAGTTGAGACTGTGTATCTTTACAATACTTGTAACGTGTCGCCAAGCGTTATCACACAAGATGGCTTGTGTCTGTTACTCGCTATTCCTGGTCTTTTTGCAACAATACGCCGTTCAATTAGTTTTTCATAGTTCAATTGACGTTAAAAGATATCTGCAAAAACGGTTACGCTTGGGATGTTAATAGTCCATTTAATTGGTAGGCATCTTCAGTAACAGTTTTATTCCATTTTAGTAACTCGCAATACATTAAATCTTGATGCTTATTGCTATGAATATTCCGTTTCGGCTTTTGTCCAATAATTTCACCTTGAAACGAAACTTGTCTTTAACCTCGTCCTTTTTGTTAGCCCTCCACACAGTTCTTTGGCAATTACATCAGAATCATCACTTTTACATAGCTGGAACCAAAATATATTGAGATACGATGAAGCTGTGTCACCTGCAAATTGTTGAAAACGCTTTATGGGCTTTGGCAGTAGATTTTTTCCAATAAACACAACCCATTCACATAGTAACAATAACTTAGTTATTCCTAACATAAATCCAGATCGGCAAGCCTCTTCTTAACACATTATTTATTGAGACATATGAAATGAATTTGATTTTCTTAACAATTTTTATCGAAATCGGTTTAGAAAATAGGTTTATGAGAACAAACATTCCAATAAGAAATAAAAAGAAAAAGAAACAAGAAATAAAAAAACAGAAACTGTTTTTATTTAATGAAACTTGAAAAATGTCTAAGATGTATTAGACATAAATAAATATATTGAAGTATGTAAAAAAACTTAGAAGAGGCGTCATTTCTAGGACAACTTAATGTTCATTATATGAAAATTTTTCCATACCAGCTTCGATGAAATCAATTCCAATTTTAGTAAAACCTTCGGCGATAAACAACGGTTGCGTAAAATGATCGAAATAATCGTAAATGGTACCCAGATCGTATCAGCGACCAATTTAAAATGCCACCCATAATCTAATTATCCCAAAAATAGGTTAGCTCCATCTCCGTCGTCCTTCTGGTAAACACAATTATATTTTTATTCGGCGTTTATAAAGACATTACGGTCGTCTCGCACCAATTAAAGGAACAGGGTCATGTTTTGGAACGGTGAAGCATATTAAAATGTTCAATGCTAAGTATTCCAATTTTCGATTATTTTTAAAATGGTTTATTTGGAAATCAATCTTTAACAAGAATATTTATTTGATAATTTAATCTTCATTTAAGAGAACCTTCATATCGTTAACGTACCTCTAACCCGCCTTTAACCTAATAAGAAATATTGTTTAAATAATATATCGTTTCCTTAATGGTCATTACTACACGTTAACATTATTGAACAAAACATTCAATAAAATTTTATTAGAAATTAGAAAAGAATTAGAAACATACAGGTTATAAAACTGCCACTTTGTTAAAACAAGCAATTGCTGATCTGAGAGACCACACATTACAACATGTCATTGTCAACATCTCACGAGCGACAGTATCCACGGTAATGGTATATAAAGCACCATAAAGTATCATCGGCGAAGAGGAATAGTGAGCGAAAGCTAAAGATAAAGATCTACCGCGGAAAAAATGAAAGCAGAACTCAATACACATTTGAGTAATACTGTTTCGACAAAAACAGTACATTCATGAATGGGCTGCGATTGCGAAACGATTCGAAACGAAAGAAGCGGTACAACGATCATAAAACCTGGACACTTGATTATTGGAAGAATGCGGTATAGTTCGATGAATCATCATTTAAATTATTTCCTACAAACAGCCGAGAGAAGCACAAAAGCAGCCTGCGATCCGAACTGCGTGCTTCCGACAGTCAAGCGTGAAGGGGATGATTTGGGCGGCAATATCGTGGTACTCAGCTGATCCTCTCATTCAAATCACTGGCCGAATTACCGCGAATGAATATCTCGACATTCTCAACGATGAAGTTCCATGACTAGCATATTGCTGCTTAACACTATCATATTCCAAGATGATAATACTCCCACAAAGACACCAAACACACACCCAAAAAGGTTTAGCTTTGGTTTGAAGAGAATCAGAATCTCATCCTATAACTTCCCTGTCAGCACAATCGCTAGACCTTAACATTATTCCATACCAAAAATAACGACAACTGCCGAACAACATAGTGATGTTAAAAGTTATTGAAAAGAAAGGATTTCTTTTGGTGCATGATAATGGATGAGACATTGAGTTACTGATATACTGAAACAAAAATATTAGACAGCAGGTGGTGAAATCCGAAGGTACTCAGCTGATCCTCCCATTGAAATCACTGGCCGGATTACCACAAATGAATATATCGACATTCTCAACGATGAAGTTCTATGACTAGCACATTGCTACTAAACACTACCATATTCCAAGATCAACAGAGACTGAATACAAAAATACAAAGAAAGGCATGGAAGTTAGAGAAGCACTAAGAAATTTTCCACTCGCAAAGAAGAGTACTTATGATGCATTACCATTCCACATTCAGCCATTCCATTAACAATTTCTGCTATCTCTATATTAATATATGTTATTCATCATAACATTCATTATATCAGTATGAAAAATAAACAAAAGACGGTTAAAAAAGCCACTTACAAGTTCCGTACGAAAAATAATTAAATGTAAATACCTATTTGTTATATTGAATAAAGATATACTGAATCCTTACTTGAAAAAATATATCAGCTGAGTTGATAACAATTTTGATAAGATACTTAAGTAATTATTTGTTTAACATTTGCTATATTCCCGAGGTTTGTAAAAACCACTTTTCATTAACAATTTTGTTATTGTCGTGGTAATAAACATATTATGTAAAATTTTTGGATATTTATACGAGAGTAATCAAAGGAGTGGCTTGCTAGGTCTGGTACTTCATACACTCGTCTATATAGTAGTATCGTGTATATAGTAGTTTTGGTACAGTATACATAATGTGTATATTGAAAGATTTTTTGAATACATTTTTATTAGACCATACATTAGATATTTTTGGTAAGATCTTAATTTACAAATTATTTACGATTGTTCTGATGTACATAAACATATTAGCATATATTTGCCATTTTTTTTATTTGTGTTAATAATTTAATACTTAACATTACTCTAGATTAACAATTGGGGAAATATTCTAGAAATTATGAGTTTAAAAAATAGTCATGTAAATTAAATTTGCAAGAGATAACAAATGTTTTGATTAGAACATTGATTTATATTGTAAAATTGTTTCTAAAACTTCTAAATTTCAAGTATAACTCAATTAATTACCAGTAGTTCAAATTCTTAATGATTCTATATATTAATATAAAATAAATAAATTATAAACCATATATTTATGTATTAATTATAAATTCCTCATGACCAGTCTTGCAATGTGGAACAAATATTTCATTTATTTATAAAATATTGTTTGAAGTTTTCATTGCGTACACATTATTTCATCGCCAGCTAAATTCTTTGGCGTAATGCTACCGAATAAGGTATCGAACTAATTTAATTCGAGCTTACGACATTCCGTTACCAATCACGACGAATCTTCATATTTTAATTGGCCGGTAAATTTTTTCTTTGTTCGCAGCAGCGAAATGTTTGGGACTGAGTGCCTTCAAGCAATATCGAAATATATAAACAGAGGCTTTTCTATTAAAAATCAGTCATTTATTGAAACGCATACTGTTTTAAAATAAAGGATTAATATAATAATATAATATAAATAAAATTTGAAATAATTTAGTTCCACATAATTTAAGCATATTGGTATCACGTTCGTGATCAGTTCACAAGAAAGTAAAATTTCAAACATAGAAATAAGTATTGGTAAGTAGGAAGGAAATATGTAATTATCAGAAACAAATAGGTGATGTTCAAATACATATTAACACCTATGCGAATGTACAGGCACATGCTGCTGAAATGTGAAAATGTTCCAATGGAAGGAATATATAAGCTGGATACGAGCACTAAAATTAATATTTCAACATAAGTGATAACAGAAGTGAGATTAAATATAGTCCAAGAACTAGGTAAATCAAAAAGGTATCAGGTATATACACTTGTTAAAGAGTAAATTTGGGAGTAAATCAGAAATTGGCGCTTAAATAAAATAACAATTTAAGTATCTTCAGACTTTCTACTATAAAAATTCTTTTAAAATTATTAATTTCAGTAAGCAGTTTCATTGCGGTAATATTTTCGTTGTTAATTACTGACACCATATAAATTTAAAGCAGTGATTCATACGCATACGGCTGTGAAAACATAATTATTATTGCGATTGTCCTTCCAATTTTTATTGGTTAATGTTTTTGGGTCTGATTTCCCTAAATGGTCAACTAAAATGCGAAAAGAAAATTACAAGGAGATCTAAAAACTGTAGAAACTGTAAGTTTTTCTATTAAACCATTTTTAGCGTTATGATTAAAAACATAATTTAAATTCAATATTTATTGAAATGTCAAATTAAAATAGAATAATCCATTGGTAAAATAATATATACATAGGAAATATAATCAATTAATTCCTGTTATATTTATAGATAAAAACATTGGTTAACTAATTGTTTAAAGTATACCACAATATTGTTATCTATAAGAACGTTCCAACGAAAATAAAAAAAACTCTATTATAGGACACCTGCAAACGCCTTAAGGAACATAATTAAACTTTATATTTGTGTTTAGGCATAATGTTTATGAACCTTTATCATTTCTCTTTTACAATAAGTTTATCATTTTTCTAATTATCTCATTTAACATGTCATATTGTAGAACGGGACGATTTTCAAAAACGTAACCTTAAAATTGTGATTTTGTATTTCTTTCTTTTAATTTATTTTAAGTTTTTGATTCTTTAAGGAATTATCTTTTAAAAAATTATTTAATTTGAAGAAACGCATATTTAACAACCATTGACTGCTGACCTATTGTTTTAAGAGATATGTACTTTATGTTTAAATATACAAAGTATGCAAACCTGACTGAGTTTAAGCAGAAAAATAAAAGCTAAATAACTAATTAAAAATAAAACTTAAGTCATACAGTAGAGTATGTATAACACATACTGTATATTTTAATATATTTTAAGTATATTTTAAATGCTTATTTTAATTTATTTAAAATTGTTTATAGAAAATCTTATGAACACAGTTATTAAAAGAAAGCCTCGGTAGAATTTTTATATTATTATTTATAGCTCATCAATATGCAACCTGAAATACGCACTCGCCGTCATTAGCAATATTTAACAGTTTATATCGGAAACGTGTATTACGCACTAGTGAGTACATATATTTTAGGACGGCATCAAAATGCAATTTTCAACAGCGTCAACATTTGACCGCGTTTAATGTCAGATGTTCGATTTTTGATAGAGGGCGACAGCTGACGTTTCTGAACCACTCGTCTAGGAGAAAATCACCCAAGCAAAATAAGATTACAATGCTTCAGTAACTCCACAGTCCCCCACAGCAGAAAACATGTCAAAATTAAAGCGTGTTGGGTATAAGTCACACACTTATTTTCACTAAATAATATATTTAACTTTTGTTTGGATACTATGGGTGGTTAATTGTTTCGAATATGCAAAGTATTCTTATGATTATAATTTAAGATCGATCGAATAATATATTTAACTTGTGTTAGATTGACATTAGATAGTTATTTTATATATAATAACAGACATAAGGGTTTTAATTTAATAATTTTTAATATTTAAGTGTTATTTAGTAACTTTCAGCCTGATGCATACAAATATTTTAAATTTTACAATCAAACCTTTTTTTGCTCTATGCACCACTACGCCGGGTGGTATTTGGTTTGTGTTATGGCTGTAATTTGTTATTAAACAATTTTCATAGATAAAAGACTTACTAAATTAAAATATGTTATAAACTCTCTATTAATATATCATCAAAAGAGTCAACTTTAGTCATTAACATCATTTCATTTGTGTTAATTAACTATTAAATATTTTATAGTTAATAGCAAATAATATATATTGCTATATTAAAAGAGGATTAATAAACCGGAAAACAACAAAAAATATTAAAGTGGCATATCATTTTAAAATAGTTCTAATCATGTGGTTACAAATATTAAGAAACATGTTCTATAAAGCGCTATAAAGTTAAAGGTCTGTTATAATAGAAAAATGTTGTGTAGAGTTTCACAGATCTTGAGAGATGTGATCGAACTTTCTCATAATTATCTCAACTTTTAATTCCGCGTCTGCATACATTATTTTACATTAAGTCGTTTTTGCATTCGATGCCTGATTATCTTTGTTAAGTATTTGAACATTATTTCCGACAACTTATCATTTAAGTTAGCACTATCATGTTCTTCGACAATCGACAATATCAACAAACGATGTTTGACAATAGTAGATTTTTCCGAATTAAAGAAGTAAAATACATGCCCGTTAACTCAGCCCAAACTAGAAGAAAATAAAACATATGTTGTGATGTTATAAAATTAAAATATTTGAAAGTTACGTTGTTTTTTTTTACAAAATGACGTTTTAAATCAGAAAAATAAGACAAATCTACATTACTTAACTGATAAATCCAATAGTTTGACGAAAATATGAAATAACAGAGCGTTTGAATAATTTGAAAAATTTCAAAACGCAATAATAAAGAAAAGAACTGAAACATAAAAAAATTAACCAATACATTTTTATATTGGAATAAAATATCAATTATTCGATCGTAATAACTTGCTGTTGTATAAGTAACCTCTAAAATCGATATGGACCAATCGAACTCAGTTATAGGAATGTTATATACGAAAAGTAATATAAATAAAAAACAATCACATTACTTACTTACACCGAGACCTTCAGATATCAACTGTTACTCAGGTTAATACTGAAGTATTGCAACTCTTGGATAAAAATTGAGCAGGAAACAGGCTTAAAATAATTTAACCATTTGATCTTGTAGAACATAATGCAACAATATTATGTCAGTCGAAAAGCTAGGTAAAAGTATGGAAGCAATTAGAAAGATAGAAATAACACATGATCTGGAAGAAGAATGGTACATTAATTTGAGACCAGTTTTGTAATCATATATGGAAAAAGAATCCAATTATTACCATAGACATCAATATTAACAACAAAATTAAATATTACGCTGTATTGAAAATCTTCTATGTAACTATGACTATCACTTGCACAGAACATTGGACGAAGTTAAATAATCCACTGAAGATTGGATAGCTTTTAATAATATTACATTTTTGCACAACAGAATTTGTTTATTGGTACCAACAGCTTTAACAAAAAAAAACTTGAAAGGATAATTACTATAGCTTTGAAAATTCTATAACACTTGAAAAATCAATTATTTTAATTTTATTAAAAAAAAACTACAAAACTATAATTCAAATGAATCTGTATATTGTTTTTTATATGTTATAACTACATAATTTTTTCAATTACAGAGTGTATTTGGACTAAATAATTTAAAATATTATTAATTGACATATTGAAATTTATTTAAAGTATAGCAGCATAAATATTTTTTTAAACTTTAAAATATACAATATTCTAATAATAAAATATAAACTTACCTGATGATGACCAACTTTATATAAGAACAACTTCGATCCTTTGAGAACCATGTTGGCCTGCTTCCACGATCGGTCTGCAGCACGCTGAAAACCAAAACGTCACTGTTTTAACAGAAACTCTAACTACTCAAGTTCAAGATCATAACAAAAGGACCGAAAGATTACTATGCTTCCGGCATATTCGAGACCTGTTACATTCTATGGCGCCAAAACATTTCACAATAATAAAAATATGACTTTATTGAGATTTTTTTTCTCTACTTCTACCATCCCCATCAGCCTGTTATACCTTTTCGAAGGCATGGATTAACTTGAACCGTTAACAACTTGAAATACGATATGTACGACTCGAAAAATATTTCAGATAAAAATTAATTCACTAATATGAAATGAAGAGTAAAATATTCATTGAGCTAAGTGTTATCAGTGCGGTTATCGACCACTTCCGAAATTTTCGCCAACACGTGACCACTAAAACAGTTAATTTAAAAATAAATGTTTCCGCCTTGTTCTTAGGGATTTTTTGTTTCCTGTTGAGATATTTGTGACACTTATCGATTGTATCTTAGTTTTATATTTACGTTTGGCTGAAATGTGATCTTAATTTGGATAAGAGAAGTGGCGCCAAAAGATAATCGTCGCCTGAAGAAACAAATTCTGTCTAGTAATTATAGATGTCATTGCTAATTTAGTTTAAAACATATCCTTAAGCAATTACTCTGAAGGAATATACTAACTGCGATAAAAATATATTAAGGCGTAAATATTGTTCATTACAAACTTCTTCCAACCGTCAACAATTAAAATTATTAAATGTCCTTGCGTTCTTTCTCTATTATAAATGTTATATTATTTTAAAATTTATTTCAAGGAGATTATTGTAAGTCGATAAAACATATTAAAATATATATTTATATTTTGAAGAGCAATTATTTTGGAGTCCTGCCATTTTTTACCATACTATTTCAAATTAACGAATCCTATAAGATTTGTTCATGTTAACTAAAGCATAATATTCCACAGTTTGTTTGGAAACAATAAGGTAATATACAAAAACAACAAAAAACATAACTTATGAATTATTACACTCAAATCTTAATCAAACTTTGGATTAACGTTTAGTTAAAGTTAGTTAAGTATATTTAGGGCAGATTAAAACATTGAATGAATACATTTTTCGTTAAATTTGGTTTCATTCCATTGTTTTGAATTCCTTTCTATGCATTTCCACAACTATGCTGAAATAGATGAGTATCAATTCATTACTTTTCTGATGACAGCGATGGAATTTTATTATTTGCAAAATTTAATCAACGCACAAAGTCACAAATTACACTAAACTGTAAAAATAATAGTTCCTGAAATTGTAAACCCATATTTAAAAAATTAGACTATATTTAAGGATAAAAATCGCCAATTAAAAGATCAACAATTGACGGTATGCTCACCTTTGTGGTTATAAAACATGTGTATCCGCTTTTCTTTCAAACTAACAGACAATTGATAAGAAATTAGTAATTTTAATAATTATTGTTACCATAATGATTTATTGCAGAACTTTTTTTATTCGTAATTAGTAGTAATTAGTAAAATTAATAAGTTAATTAGGCTATAGTTAATTAATAATGTAATTAATACTAATAACTAATGTAATTAATACTAACAAGAAGCAAAAGAAATATTCAATAATATAAGAGCAATGACATAAATAAAGGTCATAATAATGTTAGAAGATATGATGCAGAAGTTATCCATAAGCCTTGGTAAAAAAACTTAATTAAAAATATGAGTAAACAACACGATAAAATTCAATACTGTTAATAAATGTTAATGTTAAAATATTTAATAAAATTAAATATAAGACAATAAAATTGTGGGATTTTTTGCTTTTTTGCTGGTAAGATTGATGGACGTAATATAATCTACAAGTTTTGAAAAGATGGTGAACATAAGATGGTTCTACCATAGGTGACTTTATTGAATATGTCAGAAGAGTGTCGCAAAAGTATTCAAATATTACCAATGTTGTAGCCCTTACAGAAAATCGATAGTCGTAATTTTCCTGGACATCTTCATATCTCGATTTAACATCTTTAAGATATTTTCAAATAAATTGTGAATCTCTAGCAGAATGGTATTAAATTCAATAAGAGATAATAAAAGCTTGCAACAGCTTGACGCATTCATCGCACGCATATGACGCTTCTTGTCGTTTTTCTATGATAGTTGCAAAAATACGTTCTCACTAAAAATAATAAATATTTTAAAAAATATTGAAATCTTATGAATAAGCTTACAATAAAATAAACATTACAGACAAAATACCTACTACTTTTGCCTAAATGTATATAATTGATTTTAATTGAATTTTAATAAGTTGCAAAAAAGTGCCAAAAAATAATAAACATAAAAAAGGCATAAAACAAGAAAGTCTCATACCTTTATAAATCACTTTCATAATCTTCATTTATTTGATTAACGGAGAATAAGACATTTTATCATCAACATGTGATGTGTATTTGAAAAAAAAAACAAATTGATTTTTTGAGATTATTTATAATGCATAAACATTTCTAAGTGCGTAAATAAAAAAATACTTTCTCATATTATTTTCTTGGTTATTAATATACCTATTATATAGTTTAGGTTATAAATAATCAAGTGAAAGGGGATACAAAGAAAAGTATCGCAATGTTTATCGCTTGACATTGTAGTAAAAGTTACTGAGAAAACTGAATTAAATGATTATATAGTTTCGTAATATTAATTTAAAACTTCAACTAATATAACATTTAAAATAAAGTATACAAAATTGTAAATAATCGTTCAATAATAATAATGACTGACATATATAAGTTGGAAATAAACGAATATGATAACGATGCTAGAAGTTAAAGTATAAATAAAGGCTTTTGAGATGGTAACTAAAAGCTTACATAAAAATTGGGACTAAAACTAAACTATTATAAATACATTTAATATCGGTAATGAGTTTTTAATGACAAAAATACCACTTTCCTTAAAATAATCAAAAAAAAAACTTTCAACAAAATTAATAATTAATTTCTACAAAACAGAACTATCTGACGTGTCGGCTTATATATATTAATGAAACATTTCTAGAAAGCAACTACTGATTTGCGTCCTAATACTGAGAAACTTTCTCAGAAACAAAGAAACTAAACAATCTTGGTGCTGAGAAACAAACAGCATCGTGCGTATTCTGTCCGGGTTGAAATTCGCATATAATGACGGCATGAAGCAATCCACTCGCGGATATAGTTTATGTAACGATGAGTAATAAAAACATCCATGGCAAAATATTTATTAGGTACCCGTTAGGTTTTATTATCCATTCGTTTTCATTTTACGGTTCTACCAAGAGGGTTAAAATTTCGACTGACACTGAATTTATTATTCTATTGATGGAAAAAAATAGGGGCGCCGAAACACAATAAACGAAATCCATAGTTAAAAAATGACTTCTCCGTCCTTTTAAGGCAAAAACATTATTCGAACAGTAAGAAAGTTGAAAGAAACAGATGACAAGATATCGATATTGGCCAAGATCTAGAAACCATCAATCAGTATAACCTTAATATCGGTACACATATTGCAAGCTTAAGGATGGTTATGTTTATCTAACATATAATAAATAATTTTAAAAAAATTTGTGCTTTCATCTAATTGTTGCAATATGTAATACCATCCTTTTATTACAATTTTAATATGAAACTTTAAAGTGTAATGCTATTTGCGAATTGTAGAATTTAATTAGGTATATTTATTTCATATAAGAAAGGATTAAAAGTATATAATACATCTCATCAAACAAATTATGTTCCAGTTTTTCAATTTTCAACAATTGTAAACAAATAAAATTCTAACAATAGATGAGTTCTGTGAGTGGAAAATTAGCATATTTAAAAGCAATTCTTATACGGGTAGAAAGAGGGATTCATTTTGAAGAATATGTCGCACTTTTACTGTATTTTACGTTGTTTTTATTGTTCGCGCCTAAATTATGCACACAATACTAGTAATTTTTCCAATTCCCAAAACACTTTTAGAATTCATTCAATGAGAAAATATTTCAGCGATTCATTTTAGTTATAATGTTATATTTTTTAGTTTTATATGAAAAACGGTTTACGGTTTCTTAAACCAGTTTGAAAACAAATAATTACATGGAGCTATGCCTGTAAGATGTGAAAATTAGGACATGTTACAATGTTGTTCTTGGCGTTTTATTTAAATTGTATTCCATAAACTATCATTTTTACCAATTTTGGGATTATCCAAAACCTACCGCCAACTGGCCGCTAATTTTAGTCATTGAAGACTCATGGAAAGCTTTATTGGACATACCTAATACTTTGCTGCACTTTATACCATTTTTATAAACAATTATTTTCTGGGTATACCTGCTAATTAGACTAACTAGTAGTTAGACACAGTCCGTAAAATATCAAAATATCTATTATTTTTTGAATACATCTCATATTTGTTCCAATGTTCAAATGAATGGGATTAATTCATTAATTGTTATTCTTAATAAATAGATGTAATATTTAACAGATCACTCAATAAGTTTCCGGTCTGATACAGTATTTTCCAAAACTGTAAGGTGAAGTGAAATAGTTGACAGTTTCAACATATCAGAAGATTTTATGTTTACATAGATTTTGATATTATTTTCATTTAAAAAACGCATTTATTGAGAAAAATTGGTATATATAGGTTTAGTAGCAGTTTGTTTGGTACAAAATTAATGGGTGCCTAAAATGCAATTTTCAGCGTTTCATGATTAGCGTCATATACACTGAATAAGTCAATAATACTAAATGATGGAAAAACCATCGAATTTACAATAACAGTTAGGTTAGGTTATTTGACAGTTGGTTACATCAATACTTTACATTTTTGGGAATAAAACCTGATTTCCAAAATAAATCAGTTCAATTTACTAAATTAAGATTAATTTCTTATATGAATTTTGCAGTGGCAAATATATATTAAAATAATTTAATTGAAACATCAGTGTTTGGTAATGGATCAGATTTACTTACCTATAATAAATATAAAAAGTTGAATACAGAATAACATATTAATAGTACACATAATAATACTAGAAATCTTGTTGCATAAATTGTTTTTTTATAAGATATATAACATTGCCTTAAATAACATTAGCCTTAACATTTGGTACTGACCATATTATTTCTTATAGTAAATGTCTGTGATCAATATATGACTTGAATTATTTAATAATATGTATAAGGATATAAATAACATAAATACATTATTATACAGCAACAACATATGTTATAGAAAACTAGATTGAAATATAACTATTTTTTTGTTTAGTGCTGTAATCGAAGTTAAGGTAAAAAACTACTTTTGAGTCATTTAAAAGCGTAAATACTTTCTAATAATTACGGATAGAAAGTAGAAAGACAAAGATGACTATATAGCGATATTTAACAAAGATTTCATTGCATTAGAAATGTTTAATGGTGACAGTTAAAATGAATAAATGCAATATATATATGAAAAATTTTTTTAACCAAAAATTGATGCATCATTTAGTGTAATAGAAAAACAGGTAGAAAACGAATACTGTGTTTTTAGGATGCTACTGAGAACTGAAACTGTAATCTTGAGGCATTCAAAAGGCATATTGTTTTTCACTGATAGAAGACGAGAAACATGGCCCAGGAAATATTTTTTTTCCACAAAGTATGTAGTTTCATTAGATAAAACGCTTTTGCTGTAAAGCACTATCTTGTTAAAATTTCTATGAGGAATTTCTCTCTTATGACGCAATTGTATTGTAAAAAGAAAAAAAAGCAACATAAAATATCCAGACTGATTATAAATTCTAGAAAAGGTTAATGAATAAAATTCTTGTGAATTATTCAAAATTAATATCAAAATTACATGTTATATAATCTAATTTTATAACGAATATATATATATATATATATATATATATATATATATATATATATATATATATATATATATATATATATATATAGTGTAATTGAATTATTTTTCGTTTTTCATAAATTAAAAATTTACATGAGATTCAAAGATGGGTCAAAAATATGTTTGGTAATAAAAACAGTGGAAACAATTTTGTTGTAAACCCTAACTTACCGTAACTACCATAAATAACAGCAGCCAATTTGGACTGCATGTGAGATAAATTTTCCCCAAGTAATGCATGCGTTTTTTTATTGATTTCCATAATCTTTGACTTTTTTATGTTATATTTTAGTTTTAAGTGATGGTTGAAATTCATTACGTCGTCGAAGTAAATTTAACTAGATTGGGTTTAATCCAATAATCCGAAGAAGAATAAAAGTAACCAAGATATTTGATATTTTATTACATAAATTTGTTATCGACTTAATAAATGTGAATCATTCTAAATATCTATAAATATGGGGATCATTGAACTGCATCATAAAATATATGATTTATATATTTTTAGAAGGAACAAATATAACTACCAGTTTCTAAATATAATATGTTAATTCAAAGAAAAATCACAGATCAACATGATATAACAACAATATTCTAATGATATATACTAGCTTTAAATTAATTTAATATAATTATGAATTTTATGGAGAAACATGTAGATATATAAAACAATAATTTGTTTTTGTATCATTCAATGTGGAAGAAATAAGAATTATTGCTGTAAAATGAATTCAGTTAGATGTGCTAAATTAGATGTAATTTGCAAAACCAACTGAAACCACGATGAATGATAAAATACAATTTACCGGTTTCCAAATATGTTATGCTAATTCAAAGAAAAACAAAATAGTTATAAATCATTAAGTGTGATACATTCCAGCACATCATAATTTATCAAAAAGGAAAGTTTTTGAATATATAATACAGAATAAGTCATACATTGCTTTTTACGAAAATATATACGATATGCTAGCAGAATCTTTGAGAATGTACTGGTAGTAAATTATCACGTATATAATAAATTTAAATTAACCACCAATTTCCAGTAATGCTATAGAATAATGTAAACAACCAATTTTCATTTCAAATTTTGCATCAGTTAATGTCACGGAAAACCATGATGCGTCCTTCCAAGTAACATGCTGCTTTCGATACTGTATTATTATGATCAATTTAAAACAACTAACCTAGTGGATGAACAGTCTTGCATGCACAGAAAATGTCTCATGTTATAATTAACGTAATTTAAATAAAATGTATCATAAAATGCAGAAATTTAAATAAATGTGTGAGTTTTGCTGAAAATTGTATATAAATTAAGTGCTTGCAAGTATTTTAATCAGCATTAATATTTTTGTGAAAATACGAAGTATCAATATAACCATCTAGTAAACAACCTAATCTAACTGTAAAATTCGATGTTTTTTTTTACGTTTCTCTACACAAAATAGCCGTTTTAACAAAATAACTGTTCAACATTAACCAATTCTTTTATTTGATTTGAAGAAATCGGCTGTCGAAGTCCATCAAACACTTTTAGAAACTTGATTATGCTCCTGTTCCATTATATTCCAAATATCCCAAGCGAAATAAGTCACATGTTAGCGCAGGAGAGCTACCCGCATCGATATTAAAGCATAATATTCTTGGTCTAAAGTATCGCTATGAATAGAGTGGGCTTAGCAAGGTGTGGTAGGAATGAAGAGTTCTGGTAAAGCCGGAGCACTAGCAAACATAACGTCTTCTTAGAGATGCTGAGAAAAATGTTAAAGGAAGCCAGACTAAATTCATTTTCTTCTGCTAATTGGCCCTCCCCTCAAACAACTGCGATATTATTTTTCCTTAATGAGATAAAGAAACAATTATAAAAGTATGGTAAACTCATTAAATTTTATAACAGAGTTATGTACTAAAATTTTTATATGAAGAAGGAATAGAGCACTACACAAACGCTATTGTTGAACGTATAATCATATCTAAAATATCATAAACCTTTTCTACAATATAATTTACTGGATATGCATAAGATGCATCGTTTGTCTGTCCACTTTTAAGCACTGATTGAAACCCATCGAACACCTGTGATGTGATATTTTTAAATATTTCCAAACTTAATTATGGTATGTATCGTCTAGAATGAATGTTTGTTATCAAAGTGCCTAAAAAACCACAAGCGCGATGACACTGCGAAATGCCTAGAAGAATACCTGTTCTAACTAGAATAACAAGATGAATCAAACTCCTAATACTAATACAACCACTGTGATAAAGATAAAAAGAGAAAATGTTAAAAAATGTTCACTTACTTTTTCAATTTTTTACAATTCCAATTATATATTGTAGCAAAATATATACTTTTTAATTTTATGAAATGAGATAATTCATAAAATTAATCATGTTTAATAACAAAAAATGTCATATATTTTATAAACAAATTTATAGAAACCTTAATGAAATATGTAATGGTTTTGTTTTGAAAAAATATAACGGTTATAAAAACCGAATTATATGTAAATAATTACCAAAATATAAACAAAACAGTTTTTGTATATATAATGGGATATAATTAGTTTAAAAGAGGTCATTTTCGAACATGCGATATTAAATTGAAAACTAGAAATATACACTCGTAAACTGCATTAATGATCTAAATAAAAGAGCGAACGTTCTGCGAAATAATTAAAATTTGACATTTCCAATTATTTTAACATAATTAACTGTGCTGTAACCACCAAATAATAAACATACTTCGACTGTTTATGTTCTTATTAAAATACATATAGTTCATGGCTTGTAAATCCCGAAAAAATCAATGATCATATTTTATTATTAACAGTTCATCTCATTTTAAAGTAAATAAACACAAATTGGTCGCTTTTGTGGTTATTAATGTATCTCAAAAGATAGAACAACCTCACTGTGTGGCGAACATGCGACGAAGCAAATTTTCACCTTTCCAGAATAAATATTTTTGAAACATTTGGCAATCACCATTTAATTTTTATACTATATTGATTTGCATGTAATTTTTAGAAATTCTTGGAAAATATTGAGATAAATAATTTTTATTTATATTCCTTTATATACATTCATTAATTCATTAGAATATGGAGGCGTATTATAGAAAAATATAACGTCTTATAAACCACTATAACAAATAGGGTTTTCAACAATAACTTGAAATAATTTTTCGATATAATTAAATATCGTATGAAATTAAACGATTTTATTGTATAAAAAAGGCGTGACAAAGAAAGTTCTACGGTCCTTACGCACTTAATGTTAAATGATATATATGTTTAGAGTTTCTTAATTTTTTCGAAAATAAATGTGTTTTGGCAACTGAAAATATTTGAAATCACATTCTTTGTAACTTAGTCTTTGTAATTTTAAGAATATCCAGAACGAACATTCATTTCAATGAAATACTCATTTACATTTGATGAGAGATACTTGCTATTGGAGATAACTAGAAAATTATAACACGCAAGTAGCAATATAAATAAGTCAATCCAAACATGGAGAGTCTGAAATCAGTGCATATTGAATTAATATACTGTGAAATTGTTTTTTTTTATAAAAAATATATAGACTTCGATGTCAATGATAAAGAACTAAACAACATGAAAACACCAAATTGTAAGACATATTAGATGAAACCCCAGCTCGACCTATAAAAGAAATTTCAGATAAAAGGAGGAAAATGGCCTGAAATTGAATTACCTAAAAATGCTATTTTGGACTGTATCAATATAGAAGTTTCATTGCTTTCCAGATAAAAAAGAGACATAATATAACTTGAGATGACAAGTACACCTACTGCAACAATGAACAACAGTTGCATCTATGGTCTCAAAACTGATCAATTTATATAAAAAATGACAAAAAATATTTTTAGAGGTTTACAAAATCGAACTCAAGAATTGAAGCCGAACGATTGCCGGGAAATATTTGGTGAATGAGCGTGAAAAGTGATTGCTTTTGTTCCCGATTTTTACAAGAAAAACTCTTAGTATCCTTTATGGGCCAGCAGAATGCAATAAAAAAAAACAAACTAATTGTCAATTTACATAACAACTTTACCAATATACGACTCCAGACATAGACGTTACAACATCTGCCATATTTGATAAAAATAAATTACTAAACTAGTTAGCTCTAAAATTGTAATCGTATTGAATTACCAAAAACTGTAAGTATTGAAAGTTTTAAAAGATATTTTTCACTAACTTAAGTATATCTTTAATTGAAAAATGGAAATAATAGAATTTATACCTGCTGTTTAGAATCTTTAATTACTCCTTTATGTTACACTTTTTCTTAATATATTCTGAAATGTCTCCTTTAATACGACACTGACACAATTCATATGAGATATGCGACCTTAGACTATATATCCATAACCATACCACATACCATATCACATTATTTATAATTTATTCGATTTAAAATATAATGTAAATAAAATAAATAAACAACATTTCATTGTCTTGTGGTTTTTAATCCATTGGGTAGATAATATTATAAAAAGCAAAGCATTTACAAGTTCCAACTGTATTTCAATTATTTCCAAAATTTTTTTTATTAGTAATTATACTGCTAATTTGACACGAACATATTTTCTTGTTACTCTAAGTAATGTTAATATAAAAAAATACCTAAATTACATATTATTTTTGACTTATACTCTTCAATGATTTAATTGAAACACTGACCCGAATATATACTTGACAAACTAGGTTGGCAAACGTTCAAATATGACTATTTACAATTGTTTTAGAACGTTAGAGATGGATGAAAAACTGTCAGATCATATTTTAATAGTGTTCTACCCCTACTTTTTAAAGGATCTCTTAAGATGAATAGTAAATAGATGATAATTAACTATTAACTAAACATTTAACTTACGTTGCATCATATCACACAATCATTAGAATTTAAATTTTATTATGTGTTAATTTGCAGAAATATAATCATTATATTTCTTTCAATTCCTATACAAAGACACAAAACATAATTTGCGAGAAGCTTCACTTATTTTAGTGCAATTCAAAGAAAATTAAAAGCCATTTGACTGTTATTTATATATCTGTACTACCATTTTAATGAAGTACCCAAAATTGAGACAGTTATGGAATATTACTGTCCAAAAATATTGGATTTTAATATTGCCAGAAAGATGGGTAAAATGACAATCGACATGTAAATCCCTTATTAAAATTAATGCACCATCCCTATATTTATTGAAAATATACAATGTCTAAAAATGAATACAGAGACATATAAATGATGGTAACACTATAAACAAATCATAAAAGCCATTCACAAATAATTTTTCTGCGAAAATTATATTCGTAAATATTGATTTTCAGCCGAAGAAAGGTTATGAGTTGTAAAAATGCGTTTTTTTGTTTTGATTTTTATAAAAGGTAAATAGTTTACAGACGAAATGTCAACATATATGTGTGAGTAATGACATTAAAAGTGGATACATACACGCCATTGTTGTTTGGTTAACATATGCTATATATATAACATTCATTAATATTATTGTATTAGCAATAAAAATATGTTAGACTTATCTTTTATATTTCAAGATCAGGGTGTAGCAATAGAAATACAATAGTTCAATTTCTCATCCGTAGACTACTGGAAGCTGGAGTCAGCAAAACGCGGGAAATTATTCCATGGAGGATATACCATAGAAATTTGGATTACACCCAAAGTTAAAAGTCCTATTTCGATTTCGTAGATCATTAAAAACAACAAATAATTGTCCTACAACTATAAGCTGTTTAGACGGGACAACGACTACGTCCATTCCTTGAGTCGTTTCTTTAGGAAGAAGGTGTTATATCGCGCGACTGATACGACCTCTGTGTTTGGAAGTCGGTGTATTCATGTTAGACTGAACGGAGTGATGAGTGAGACGTCTAGACAGGACTTGGTTTATGTAAGAATATATTTGAGTTGGCAGCATCATTTTATGCAACCATTTTTTTCCAAAAAAATAAAACAGGTTATTAAAGTAAAATAAAATGTTTGCTTATATTAAACCTTTCACATTTCATAACTTATATGCTTCCAAATTTTAATTGCTATTTATGGAGTTAAGGAGTGCTATTTATTCTATAGAACTATAGTAATATGGTAGAAATATATAGTAATTAGAAAAAATTGATCCCATCCAAAAATTGAATTAAACCGTACACATTTTCAGATGATTGCATTTCGCTTATGGTGAAGAAGTATCACCATATCTATAGTTTATTTGCCTATTTTGTAGTCATAATTTGGCTGTTATTTTAACATTAATGTTCTCCATGAACTTATATTGCAAGATTGATATGTAATTTGTTATTTGAGATGTAGCGTATAAGATTATTTGTTGACCTGCTGAAATATTCTCACATCGTTTGCTGGAAATTGAAACGATACATTATAAGAATCATGATTACAGTTGAGTGAACGAATTATTCTTATCCCTAACGATTTTATTCGATCTTCGTTTTTTTATTCTTATCTATCTACATCTACTTCTTCAAGACTGTTACGGAAGTAGATAAAATATTTAATTACTCATTATTATTTCACTCAAGTTATTGAAATTGGAGCCAAAGCTTTGCATACCATACACCTCGCAACCAAATCTAACAGTATCTTTATATAATCCTAATTGATATAAGCTAAAAGAAGCCTCAATTTAATCTATTGAAGTATTCACATAGATTCACATTTGTAGTCATTTCCAAGACGGTTCCAAAAGAGGAAAATGCCAAATTTCCAATACAAGTCCAATCCTTGGAACTGTATGTTTTAGATTTAGACACGTAAATACTCATATAAATATGTTCTGTATTAGATTGTCTATTCTATATGTCAACTAGCGGATAGCGTAATTTTTTGTTTGGATTGAATAATTTATTTCGACAATAAAACAAATGTTATAAGATGATCTCCCTAACATCTAATTAGTAATTATCTTATAGATATATTTATATAATCGAAAAATATATAACATAAAAAAACCTAAAATTTTATCTCAGCACCGCCTGCCGGTTGTCCAATCTAAACCATTCTCGGTTCTACATAAACACACACAAAAATTCATCAAAATCAGTCCAATCGATTCGTTAGTTGCAATCGTTCAGTGTCATATACACGAATTATATACATAAAGATATATCTTAAGAACATAAAATATTATACACACAAGCCTTATAAAAATAAATATTAAAAATATGCATTTTCTCTTTTCTTCCTTTTTGATTCATCCTGATTGAAAACATGAAAATTATTTAAATAATTGTTAATTATAATAAGTATATACTCTTTAAAGTATATGGAATTTAAATATTCCCCAAATATTTTTGTTTATACGAATTCCTTATAATATTCAATACAATAAAATTATATTTTTGTATTAAGTGGTATTCTATAAACACGTCATCATACCACAATAATCTACGTTAGTAAAATTTTAAAATTGAATCAATCAAATCAGTTGTCAATATCAAAGTAATTTACGCAACTATATGCGTCACAGTAAAATATCCATGTTATATATTTCCATATATCCATGTTATTTTTATTTTTAGTTCCTTATTTGAGAAAAAATCCATGTCCAGGTAATCAATTTTTAGCACTCAAACATATCGTGAAAGTGATTAAATTTAATAGGTTTATCACTTCTACAAACGAGGCGCAACCAATAAAGAAACATTATAAAAATCTATATAAAGGCAATAGTATTGCAGGTACGTTTTGTTTGTTTTTGTATTAAACTTGATCGTTAAAGCTACCGGTGCCGAGAAGAAAGCCGAAAGAAAAAATATGTTCCATTGTGTCGGCCAACGTCAGTTTCAATAAACCAATTTAACACCTCCTTGGAAAGAAAGTACACTTTTTTACGAAAACAGGAATAAAATTTATGGTTTCATATTTGCATATATATACTAGGCACTCATATGTAATATCAGTCTGGGGACCATTATCTATTTGTTTACAGTAATTTCATAAGAACTAAATATCGTGGATAAATTAAATTTATTTTGAAATTAAAATCGACTTCATCTCTATAAATGATACTCGAGTTTACTCCTATTAACCAGAATGAGAACAAAAAGTTTAGATGTGGTGTGAATATTATATACCGTCTTCAAACATCAAGCAAGAAAGTGTCAATGATGGGAATTAGATTCTAGTTTTTGCTTATCAGAAAAATTGAGCTCTACGCCAAAAAAAAATATGACTTGCTTTACTAAGTACTCGAATAATCAAATAATTATAAATTATAAAGTCAAATAGCCAAAAGTGTCAATGTTGGGAATTAGATTCTAGTTTTTGCTTATCAGAAAAATTGAGCTCTACGCCAAAAAAAATCATGACTTGCTTTACTAAGTGCTCGAATAATCAAATAATTATAAATTATAAAGTCAAATAGCCAAATAATGAGTATAAGGACTGTTTATATGGGAAAATGTGTTCTCATTTTTCATTCGTAACACTTCTAAGTATTTTACCTCCTTATGAATTTGAAAATTAAATATGAAGCATCTTCTTTGTGACAGTAAAGAATTTAATTCTTTCAATAAAGAAATATTATGGAATCACAAATTAACATACCGAAAACATACTGATTAATTTGCTAATGATCACAAAAAATGTTTTAAAAGACACAATTTGTCTAACGCAATGACAAAAAAATTGACAATGATTCTAAATTTCCAAGTTAAATAATACGTGCTAGATACGTTTTCATAAAATATCAAACAAAAAGATAAAATTAATTAATAATGTTTAACATATGAAACATATCGATTATATCGATTAGTGATGGTGCTTCGAATTAATTAATTATCAATTAAAGGCCAGACTTAAATGTAAAAAACTAGTTCTGAGACTGTTAAAAAACGATGAAAGATAATCTTTCTTCTAGCGCAAGATATTAGATTACAAGATGTAAAACCCACCTGCAGAATAAACTACAAAAGATATCAGATAATTAATTAATAGTATTAATGTTAGAATTTTTAGATTTTAGATTTTTAGACTAATTGTAGAATAATTTCTCATTATACCCATTATACTCAATTTCTAAACATAAAGCGACTTAGAAAATACAACTTTAATTTTATAACATTATACTATACTGTATAATTTGAAAGTAAGATATTGTAATCGTAACCTCACTTAATAATGGGAAAATATCGCATGCAAAAGATTTAACTAAGTTTTAATAAGGTATTTTGTACGTATATACCTTTTCAACACTTGCCTTCAACAACATATATTAACGAGTTATAATGAATTACTACATTTATGAAATGCGTTAATATAGATTATGATATGATATTAAATGTTACAATTAATTTAACTAATGTTGATACAATAATAAAAAGACTTACCTTTCCTTCGATTTCTAATATTTTACAATGGACCGGTCCTTCGCGCACCACGCTGGTAGGCTGTTGAGCCTCCTTCTTGTACGGGACCGGGCTAGCGGACGCGGACGCCTTGTTGTCTCGTTCCAGCGACACGCTGCTGCTGCTGTTGGCACTGCCACTGCCGCTGCGTTGACAGAGAAACGACCAGATTAGTGTTAACGATGTGACGAGGCATCTCGTTTCGCCGCGCGAATTTCTTCGAAAATGTATTGCGGCTAATTGTCGAAAATCGGAAAAGTCGCGTATATATTTCTTGGGAAAAAATTGGATCGCGTTTGACGCGTACATCTAACGAATTGAATTTTGTTTTTAGCATCAGTTCGTTATATATATTTACAAACACACAGTTGAACTATAACATTCTTTCATCTTTAAATATAAACGTATATACATTGAATGCATTTTCTATGTTGTTTCCAATAAAAAACGTAACATTTTTAGGTAACATCATCAATAAACAACTTCCAATCAGATAAAAGCATATAAAAACTAAAGTATTAACGTAAAAATAAACTATATCGAATCACAATAATAAAATAAAATATAGAAATGTTAAAATGCTGATAATGTTAAACATACGGCAACCAGATTTTTAAAGTAAATTCTAGATATCATATATTATACTATAGTATAAACTTATTATATCATATACAACTTAATTAATGTTAAAGAACATATAAATAAAAATTAAAGTAAATTACATTTATCGAAACAAGATAACAGAAAATTATACTTTTCCTATTTTAATTACTGTTTAACTTATATGTGGTGTCTCTTAAGATATTTAGACTTTCAAATGAAGATTTGCTCAGAAGTAAACTAAAGTGATAAGGAAAATTGAAATCACATAAAATGACCAACATAAAACATACATTGTAAAGTAAAAGTAAATGCAAACTAAAAAGAAGTTACCAGAAATCCTAAAATCATATAAAAAATAAAATCAAATGAATAAAAATCAAAGGACCAGAAAATGTTTTAATATATTTGAAACATAAAGTACCATAACCAATAAAAAGTAATATAAAACCGCACAAATCAATAGTTTATATTCCACATAAAGCTCTATTTTTAGTAATATTTTGTCTTGAAACATATATCCTATTCATTTATCTCAAAAAATATTTTTGCAACCAACAGAGTGTAAAATCATTAAGATGACATATTTAAAAATTATTAACTATAAATATAAAGATATAAGAATATTTGAATACTTTGTTTTTGCCCTACGTTACCCAGTATTTTTTTAATTAGAAGATGAGTTATACCCACTATTATGTTATATAGAAATGCCATAATATAGAAACTTGTCATGCAAAATATAAAGAAATCGAGATTTAAAAAAAACGGGAAAAAGATACACTACCTATAGTTAGTAGCTTACGTAAAAGTAACCATTTTTATGACATTATTTATAGCATCTTTTCTAAAATTAAAATTATGCTATTCATTTACCGGAAATATTTTTTATAAATAAAGTTAAGATTCCTTGTTTTAATTGGCAATTGCAGAATACTTTCTTACCGTCGGTACTATTTTCTATACCTTTATTACGTTCTATGGTTGTAACTAATTACCTACATTTAATTAATTAACCTACTAACCATTTATTATCAATTTTGTAAAAAAAATTGCACTTTCCTACGACCTGAAGAGTAATATATAATTATTTTTACATTTTCTTCCTAGAACAGCCACATTAAAGTTTACTGTAAACGAATTTAATGTGCACTTTCATAAACAACGATTTTATATATATATATATATATATATATATATATATATATATATATATATATATATATATATATATATATATATATATATATATATATATCCTATGTCAACAAGAATTATGTTAATTGGAATAGTGAAACTCCATAAGTTCAAATTAACAAACATTAATTATTCTTATAAATTTAATTGTTATTTCCCAGAATTAATCTCTCACGCACAAACCTCGCATTCTTTAAAAATGTTATAAGGGATGTGCCAATTAAAAATATTCAAATAAGACGAATCAGATGCTAATCAAAATAATTAGTTATTTTATAATAACAAAAGTTTTATAATAATAACGTATTATGTTGTCAGATTCTCATTCTAAGGATATATCCAACTATAATAAATATATTGGTACTAATAAACTGATCAGAATGTCACAAAATATTAATCGTGACTATTTAAGAATCTATAAGACAAGTTATTAGGTATATTTAACAAAACATAATCAAAAATATAGAATAGACAAAAAGAAACAGAGCATAGTACTGTTTACTTAGAAATATAAAAGGATTATCTTCTATATCTTAAGAAATTATAATATATTATAATTTTTAATTGGCACTAATTTGCATGTTATTGGTGTTTATACATTCACTAAAAAATCAACTAAATCAGGTGAGTAGTAAGGTTAAAAAGTTAGCAGGCTGTGCAAGCAAAGACACACGGGTTCTCACCCCTTGGAGGTGGAGGAATCCTCAAACAGTTTAACCAGTTGATCAATATCTCCCCAGAATGGGGATGGTTGCCATTTCCTATACCGGCTACAGAGAAAAAATATAAAGCTATAAAACGGGAAAAGCAAAAAAACTAACGTGTTGAAAGTATCAAAAATCAAAACCGGACCGTCGTAAAAATGTCAAGAAAGTTCCCAACACCTCTATTTTATTTAAACTTTGCTCTCAAAGCTAAAAGCACACGAGCTGGAATACCATGTAAATTTACTTGTTAGGAACACCATCGACTTTCTCTCCTATTTTAATAAACTTATACTAATTCAGTTGACAGCAATGACAAATAAGCGATACATTTAAACTGTTTACGTGAATTAAAAGGTGAGTTATGTACAGGTACAAAGATAAATTCACAGTGAAACGTTATTATTGTGCTCTAACACGTCTTATTTGATAACGGGATATGTGCGTATTGAGTGTGACGAGATATAACGGATAAACGTTGACGGAATATTAAGTGGCTTACTTTCTCAGTGCTTGGGGTGCCAAATCTTCAAAGTCGCTAAGATCGCTGCCAAATGAGGCTTGTTCACCTTTTGTTGCTTTCAGATAAGAATCCGGTCGTTTTGCTCTGTCGTCGCCTAGAAACAAAAAATATATATATATTCTAGTACAATTGCAACGATTAATATGACTAATTAAAACCACTAAATTGTATGTTCTTGATATGTCTTAAAATCTATGTATTTTTATGTACTAGGTTCAGAAATTTATTTTGATATTTTGGTGTTATGCAATCTGTCAAATATTAATTTGTAATTTGTATGTCTGTTGTTGAATTTATTATTATAAAACTAATACCTGGTGTAAAACCTGCGATGAAAAACATGATCTAATATCGAATCGTTCGAAATCTAGAGACTTTATATACAACATAACAAAAGATCAATATTAATCAACATATAGTTACAAAATGTTAAAAATAAATCCTTAACTACTTATATAAATTTTCATCATTTGTTGTACACTATATATCAATAGCATATTCTTAAAAGTATATTTAAATAATATATACTGATTAAAAAATCTTATTGCACTGCAAGGGCAATATAACAAAAAAACAAGACCACATAAATTTGTTCAGGACATGAAACAAATAAAAATCTGATTGAAAACAACACAAAAAGCATGCCTGAAATTTATGGAATAATAAAATTGCAGATAATATTTAAATCCTTAATATAGATAGGCAGTTTAGTAGTTACTTACCTAAGTTAGTATTTTTATTTCTTCTTTTTACGTTAATGGCTATGTCATGAAGATTAGCTAAAATAGAAGTAAGCGGTTATCACAAGGAACAATAATAGATTAAATTCAGAGAGACATAAGTATTAACTATTATTTGCTTGTATACTGTTAAGTAGTACACATAAAAGTCGATAAGGTTTAGATGTGTTTTACGACAGAAACACAAGTGGTCAAGCTAAATATTCTTAGTTTTGATTTAAATACAATATATTTAAATACAATAATATTTGAGTTTATTTTAGCTGACACTTGTTTTACGTCCTAAATAAAGAAGAAGCATCTTACACTTTGATATCCTTTAACTAGTTTTTTACTAAATACTAAAACTACTTAAAATGTTTAATTAAAATTAATTTATTTTACAAAACATTTATAATGATGGTTCTTAATCGTAAGCTATTTTATAAATTAATGTAAAAAATACACATGTAAGATGATCCTTGTAATTAGTATAGCTGAAAATAGTATTAAATTGACAACACAATAAACTATAGCAAAACTGCTGATGAAAATGAAGAAACCCAGCTGTGAATGAAAACTGCAAATATTATCAAAGTTATAATAAGGGGGGAAATCGTCGTTTAGTAGAAGGCTCAAACCAGTTTTAATAGTCATCAAGTGAACAGTTAAAGACAAGGACCAGCATCCGGTTAAAAGACCGGCAACCTCAACCGGCAAACCAAATGACACTCACAATCAAGTTCGCTCGAAAATCTGTCCGCGTTGCTTGTTTTGTGCCTGGCCGGTCGTTGGGGTCCCTCCAAATCTAAGCTGGTTGGCCGAGTGGGTGGTGCGGGAGTAACGGATACGGAAGGAGTTACCTGGAGCTGGATGACGGGTTCGGGGATGAGAGGTGATTGAGGGGGTAATGTGCTGGGTGTGGTCGGTGGCGGGGTGGCTGTGATAGAGTCTGGGGGTAGATACGATTACGTTTAGAATGTGCGACGTGTATACTTGTATAAGTCAATGTTAAAAATATCTGCAATTATGATTCCTATTTTGAAAGAATGTCAATTTTTAGTTTATTATGTTTGTTTTTAAAATCAGGTACTTTGCCGATAGAACGTTATAATGAGTAAATAAAGGCAAATAAAACTCCTAAAAGCTTAATTGAACTATTTATTGTATGCCTTATTCATGATGCATCTTCATCGGCGATATGTATTGGTGAAAATGTGAAGTACCATTATTGTTAAACAACCGAATCCAGTTGTCAAATTCGATAGTTGTGATATCTCAACATAAAATATCAGTTATTCATTTCGTATTATGAGTTACTGTATCAATCGAAATTAATCATGGAACTCTCAATCATTATTGCTTTTTGTTTCCTGTGTCTTTGTTTCAACTGTTTAAAGTGCTTATTTTGATGGAAATGAAAAACACCCTGGAGGACCAAAAACATTTAAAGATAACGAATTGCAAGATTTATCTGAGGCAACTAATCAGCCAATAGATCAACAAGAATCAGCTTAGCACCTCCTTAGTTTTCAGATATTTTTGTTTAGACGACGAAAAGAAGGGAATATGATTCCCACTTGTTTAGATTGCTGCTGTAGTTAGGTGCTGCCAAACCCATATCGTTCTTTCGGCATGGTATCCCCATGTTGTCAAAAAGATGGAAAGTGTCATAGAAAATAGCGGAAAATATTTTGATGAATGCATATTTTATTAATTTTTCTTGCTTTTTAATGTTAAAAAATGAGAAAAGATATACGTAAGGATCTAACACAAGATGTGTTCCGGCATAACCAAAAACTATTAACACTCGAAGAAGAAGAAGAAGAAAAAGAAGTTAATAAATGAGCGGATATCCTTATTTAATGCTCTTTTGTTCGACTATCGATGAAATGTAATTCGATGGTTTTAGGCTTCCAATATGATTCAAAAATCAAACAATTGCTGTTTTTTTGAAAACGTGGAATCAATACGAATTGAATAATTCATAAGTTAGCCAGACCTGGCCAGACAGTTGAAATTAATTTCTGAAACGTTTGAAACGAACATGAATAGTGAAGAGAAATTTGGCGTTACGTTAAATTTGATTTTAACCTCAATTTAGCACCGTGTAATGTCTGCCTATTAGATAAAACGTATTTGCCGTTTCAGTATTTGGCGATGTAACGAAAGTGTTATGCCGACTTGGAGGGTATCCAAAACGCTTACATTGACATCCTCAAGAACATTTTCATATGCAATTAAAAATATTCGTCCCATCTGTTTCTTAGATAAGCAAATTGTTATGTACAGTTCCTTTTGAATAGAGACTAATGTATTTTAAATTTTCATAGTAAATTTAATTAGCTATTAAATATGAAACATGATATCCAACATACAAATATTTTAATGATTGTTTATTGTTAGTGTATGTGTAATTTGTAGATGATAAAGTTAAAATAAAAAAAAATATCTAAAATATTAATAAATTCTCGATAATCATCTGAATCTATTATTGCAGATACTTTGATAATTGACATGAAATGTTATGTTTATATGAAACAATAAATATTAAATGCTAATCAATTTGTTCATGGACAATATTTGGTATATGTATATAGTTCATATAAATACAATCTGAAATTATAAAGTATTCAAAACACCTTACAGTCATAAAACAGGGTTTACCCTTTCAATATTAATTTATGTTAACAATTGTTCAGTGACCGCTCGGCATCGTTCGACTCGGTTCAGCGATCATCGATAATATTAAATATCAAATAAAATCGAGTGAATTGTATTAAGAATTATTTTAAATGCATATAAACACTGCGACAAAATATACACTTTAGCACAGTATACAATGTATTTATGTAAATATTACAAAAAAACTACTATTGTTTACTTATATAGGTTGTGAATGTCATACGTAGAAGAAAGTTTTACAAAAACCACTTTTAAGTGAAAAACATAAGAGAACGCTTCCGATTTGTTAAAGAACATATCTGATAGGAAAACAGTCGCGTTACGTAACATTTTCGGGCGAAAATAAATTCAATTTGAATGTCCCTGATAGATAGGAGTATTACTACCATGATTTAAAAATATATCAAATGATTTTAAGTCGCAGAAAGTTGGGTAGAGGAATTATTATGCGTTGGGCTGATAGGTTTAGAAGCAAAGACAGAAATAAAATGTATTTCTGACACGCAGTTGGCCAAATATGTAATACAAATTGCTGATAAGAATAATAATTTTCAGTAAGATAAGGCTGCTGATTATACTGCGAAACTTTTCAGAGAGTATTTTTTACAATACTCAAATTTCAAGTGCCTAGCGCTTTCCTTGTTTCAATATTATTGAAAATTGTTGGGGTAAGCTATAGTTTAGTCGCTTTCAGTGACACAATTTTACGCGACCTTTTAACCAATAGAACCTAAATACTAAAAATGTATTTTTATTAAGAGTAATGAAAAATGTGTGTAAGAATTTTACAAGCATATGGTGTTAAAAAATCGCAATATTTTCCCTTAAAAACATAACATTTTATAGTGTTTAAGAAAAATTAATTAAAGCAATACTATTTTAAATATATAATTGATTAATAAATATAAAGCATATAAAATATGTCAAAGTCTATTAAAAATACGATCGTGATGGAAGTTGATTTTTAAAAACCGTTATGTCGGCTTCCGAACCTGCTTCTAATTAAGAACGTGTAAACTTAATTAAATCGGTATCTATCAAAAAATAACAACGTGTGTGTTATTTCCTGTTTGCCCATTGCCAGCAACAATAGTAAGCTAATAAATGCGTGGAATAGTAAACAGACTGGCTAAGATATAAAACTCTACTATAACAAATTTACTATAAACATTATTGCAGAAAAAATCTAAATGGATACTACATTATTTAATACTATAACCCAGTTCATTCAGCAATAAAAATTATATCTATCATAAACATTAAATTAAAAAATATAACATTATAATAAATTTTAATAACGGAAAAAGTAAGCTATACCTTTGTCTCCCAAAGCTGTAGCCCATGACTCTGCTGAATTGGATCGTGCCCTAAATTGTCGTGTTTCATTACTTGAAGGTATATCTGAAAATTATTTTAATTAGTTAAAACACTCGAGACAAAACATGATAAACGATATATAACGTTTAATTAAATTGAACAAAAAAAAAACAGATAAATTAATTGGGATGAAATGGGATTAAAGGAATTTTAGATAAAGGCATTTCTCAGAATAGATATCTAGGCAATTTTCAGTACTTCGATTACTACGACGACATGTTCTTCATAATGTCGCCTTTTTGCAGTAGCTGTTGTACTGGTTCCAACAATCCTTTGGTGAGAGAAGTTAAACGAGAATGTGTCTCTATAAATCTTTTCATGTGAACTCTATGAGGAACATCTTCGTCTCGTAATGTTATACTAATGTTTTTTTTTTGGATTACTTAAGTATGGGAACAAATCAAGGAACTGTAATTAGAGAGCTTGTCTAGTATACATCTTTTAGCTGCTGGACATTACAACATTGAATAGAGAAAGAGTGTAAAAAAAACTTGTTTTCCCTTTCGTTTTTTATCCATTGTGATTAGGGTATTAAATAATAAAATATATTAATTAATTACTTTAATTATTATATATTAAATTTATTATTATATATTATTAATTCTTTATATATACATTTCTGGATAAAAATAGTTCATATTCTTATGAAAATATATATTAAATTAGCCTGTAACAGTTCAGTGACTAACTAAGATAAATTCGCGAATATTTGATTTTTTGTAAAATTTTATTTCACTCTTACCGAACGTCAATTTGGAATTTCATGAATATCTTTCAATTTCATCAAAGTCACGATTTACATTTGAACATATTTCACAAATATTTGATGAAATAAAAATTTAAATTTTATAATGATCGGATTTGATCGGACTATAAAAAACTGCCTGCATTAATCTATCATTGACATGCAATCAGATTAACATTGTAGAAAAATACTTCGAATAACAGAAGAAAATCACGATACAACTATATTATTTCTCTAGCGATCGATTAGAGAATGATCGCAAACAAATGAATATACCAAACAAAGTTAATAAACCCATTTACGTCACCGATGCTGTCAAAGCTAATTAATCAGCTAAAAGAAAGGCTCCAAAGAACAAATTTCCATCGAAGCTCGCAATATCTAATGGTCGATTTCTCCTCTAATGATAAATCCAATTATTTACACCGTGTACACAGCCGCGGTACTGTTAGGCCTCAAATAAATTGCTTGGAAATTCGATTTGTCACGGCTAGGCCTTACACGGACTCTTTTATAGTCCCATTAAGAAAAACACTTAACAGTCCAGCGGACAAGGTGCGTGCGTTCGTATGAATAAAATGAAACACATTTCAAACGTTGCTTTTAAAACAAAACAAAAATTGATATCTTAGATATACGAATACATTTAAAATATTTTTGTATCATAAAAGCTTTCATATAAGCATAACAGTTGTTTAAAGTTACTTTTTATAATCGATATAAATATATCTTTGATATATATTTTTTAAAATTGTTATTTCTTTATATTTTTAAAGCACATTCATGCCCTGCGGGACTGAAACCCGGTCCTGTCACTTTAACCACACTTACCAAGACGGCTTTTGATAAATTTTATTTTGCAAATTTGACATCACAATTAGGCATTTAATGTCAAATTTATTGAACGTTTTGAATACCTTCTTTTGAACAGCAGCATTTTGAAATATTTTCATCAAAAATTGAACTCATATACCGCAAATTGGATAAGCTAAAGACAAAATCAACTTTCGACAGGCACCTGTCAATTAATGGACAAAAAAGAATATCATAGCAATAAAAAAGATAAACAAAAGTTAAAACTTCAAAAGTAAGGAAAGTGATTCAGCAAAATTGTTAAAACATGAAGTGAAAATATTTTTAAATGTTTTCAAGGAATAAAAGAAAATAAAATAATACGGGCGAATATATGAATAATTAAATGTAGACTGATTAATTAAATATTGGTTTCATTAATCTTTCTCTATTAATAATATAATATTAAGAAACTACTACAGTAAATTGATTATAACAATCGATTATAATTTAAATGTAACTGAAATAATTATAATTTATTGAATAATTGTGTGTGTAAAAGTGAATAATAATTGGACATTGGTCCAATATAAAATATATAATAAAAATATAATAAATAAATATATATAAATTATCCAAACTACAATAAGTATATAAAGGGACGTACACGAATTATTATATTAGTTGAAGTTGAATTGATGTTTTATACTATTATATTGAAATAACAATTCCTTATTATTAACATATTTTTGTTGTTCTAATAATTCTAATGTTCTCTGATCTAATAGAATATGAGTTATTTGGCTTAAGTTGTCTATTCACTTCATTTAAAATCACTAAAGACTATCAATCATTTTATTAGTAGAAATTATTTCATTTAGAAAATCGCAGCAATCCAGAAGTATTTAATTTAGGTGCACAATTTCCAAATCAAAATTCAAAAATATTTGAGATCGAAAATTAATTTAAATATATCAATATCGGAAACGACCTTTATTAATAATTGGCAACAGGAATCGGTATATGTTCCAGTTTTGATCCCCTAATTTCAGGTTATTGACTGATTTTTCTTCATATTAACGTATAGCTAAAAATTATATTTTTCGTTCGTTTTGATCCTCAAAATTTATTGGTATAAGAATGCGTGTAACTTACGAAACGAGTGATCCTTTTGATCTGACAGTGTGGATTTTGATGCTTGGATCATAGACCTCAATAGTAAACAAACAAATTTCGTACAAAATTCAATACAAATAATGAAGTGCAACATTAAAGCACAAATTTATACGTAAATTTTTAAAGTAAATTTTTTAATTGTTATCGATTTAATGCAGGTTAATTAAAATTATTACTAAATGTCGATTTTTTTATATTTTAAAGTCTTCTTTTTACCAATGTGGGTTTATCGGGACTGGACCTACAGTTTAACATCGGCTCCGAACCACGGCCCTCGGCATTAAGCCTACCGACTGGCGAGTGACCAACTTAGAAATCATCCCAGAAGACATCCCAGGTCTTTCCCAGCCTAGTTACTGGCGTGACTGGAATCATTTTCCTTGTTGGATTTTGCACTCTTGCCTAAGGACACTCACAAATGTTAAACAATCACATAAACAACATAAATTTACAACCATGCCCCAGCAGCCGAAATTATTGTTTTAACATTCTAAACAAATTTAAAAGTATTAATGTTTAAAACACAAAAGGAGAATATAGTTATGACAAAAATATCTAGTATATGAAATAATAAACATAATTAAAAAACTTAAAAACTTATATATGACATATATAAAATATATGAGTATATTATATATGAGCTGGTTATATAACAAAAATAGTATGGCACACAAATTGAGACAATTTTCCTTATAAACATTTATTAACTGGCATGATTTTGTTGGTAGTAATATATGATTGTAACATAAAATCTCTACTTATTTTTTGTTTTGGTTATTAGATACATTAATTTGTTATTATGCAACCTTGCATATAGCAAAGTAATCAATTATTTAGATTATACCCAACACCACCAAAATGTCTATGGAGTTTATTTATTGATGTTAGAAAGTATATTTGTTACAGAATATGATATATCATAGAGAATTATTTAATGAACATACAAGAACATATTTTGTCCTATAAAAGATATTGCTTGAGACTCGGTTTTATTTTTATAAAAATGGTATTATTACTTTATGTATAATTTGTGTGAAATCTGTCAACACCATCTATATATATTTGCTCAAAGTACATAGTCATAGTATATAGTCTCAAATAAATACATTCATGAACAATTATGAACTGGTATTTTTCAATGTTGAAATGGGTACATATTCGAATGTGAGTTTTCAAAAATATTTAGGTTTTAGAAAGGATAGAAATGTTTTTGCGTATTGTTTCATTGCTCTAAGATGTTTTCTTCTTTGTATCTCCTTACTTATTTTTTATTAACATTTATTCTATTCATCGAAAATCATTTGAAGAATATAATATTGACAGTATCTGAAGCCAGGAATGTTGCGACCGATTGCGAGCATTGCCGACATTTCGTAAAGAATACCGAATATATAATATAATGGGAATCCTACAACATAAAAGCAGAATATCTGCATGGACGATAGTCTACCCAAGCGCCGGCTATAGATTGATGATGATGATGATGATGATGATGATGATTATTTTCATAATCCTGTTCGACAATTTCAATTTTCTGTAATTTTGCTTGTTTTCACATTCCAAAAAAAATCCATGTGCGGAATACGATTTTCATTTAACGAATATAACAGCAACTGTCCAAGCACTGGTTGTAATTTCAAATAAAAACGCCCTAAACTGTTATATTAAATAATAATATGTATTTCAATATATATAGGTATACATGAAGAGTATTAATATAAATAGCAGGGAAAATTAACAACGCTATTTATGAGTGTTAGAAAATTGAAGATTATATTCCTTATAGAATAAAATATATCTCATAAACGATGATATAAAAACAATTAGGTAAAGAAAGTTATAATTAATGATCATTAATTAGATGGTAATGAAATATTTTTGCTAAAAAGGTTCATAATGCAAATATAATATCGGTAATAGCTTTATATAGATTCCAGATAAAATATAATACAATTAAACCAAAAATGTACACAATTAAATTAAATTTTTATTAATTTAATTTGCTAGTCATCTATATTTCGAACGAAGCCAAAGATACCGAGAACCACAATCTGAAACAGATAAAGTTAAAATACGAGCTTGTTAGGCAGAACAGTTCATTAGTGGTTGCATTTAAGAAATTATTGCCGGTGACGACCGTAACCATTAATAATAACGGTGGAAGTTCGAAGATAATTTAGAATATAGCTGGCTTTTCCTGTCTGATCTCCTTCCTACGCCCGGCGGTCTCACTGACGGGAACTCGTAAAAATTGATCCAGTACTGATTGCAAACGGGTACCCCGTTAGTTTCGGTTCGATTAGAAATCACTTACAAATCAATTAGAATACTGGACCTATAAGTTAGGAAGATATAATGTTCCAGTTTTCGTCCGAATTAGGATTGGCCCAGTTGAAATCTGGTCAGATCAGGTCAGTAAAGTGAAACGGCTCTTTTCGAATAATAAATAAATATTTCTTATGTGAACCTATAACGTTTAATTTTACTTTAAATTTTACTTAATAATTGAGTTATTCAATTACAAATAGTGACACAGTGAACTTTCTTAATAAAGCTTATTTTCCTAATCCCCACCTTTATATTTCAATATATGTTCACATTTTTATACAATAATAAAATGCTTCTAAAGGCAAAAATTAAACAAACTGCAATAATATCCACCTATTTCTTAAGATTAACTGATAGCTACGATAGTATCAAAGTGATCAAAGTGAGTCAGTGATCAAATATATTTTCCAGATATTTCCTATCTTTATATCCTACAAATAAATTAATACTTTATATAGTAGGTATCATGTATATGTGTAGCATTAGGTTTGACTGGAAACAATGTATAATGAAATAATATTAATCCACCCTAAACTAAATGAATATTAAGTATATTTTATGTTAATAATACTACATTGGTTAGAATTTTTGGATTAAATCTAATAGTTTAAGTATGTTTTATATGAAAGAATCATTATTAACTGTTATATAACACTTGTACAAATACAAGTATCTTTACTTCGTATTTTTTTTTAATGAAATACTGTCATTTTCAGTTACCATATTAAATAGTAATGCATCTTAATATAGTATAACTTTCATCTGCTAAATTTATTTTCATTTTTCTGCCATATTAGTTGAGTGCTCGGTTCAACACAGATCTTATAATATATATATATATATATATATATATATATATATATATATATATATATATATATATATATATATATATATATATATATATTATAAGATTATATTATTATAAGTTGATTAAAATGTTCTTTGAACAAAAAAAACAATGTTACTAACAGCTTAGAAATTATGCACTGACGGAATTTTTAATGTATCTAATAACATTCATAGCAAGAGAAGTAGTTGAAAATAAAATGTTAATTATTTGAGTTTTTATTTACCCATAACTTGTATATAAATAAGATATTGTAGAAATATAATATTTTATGATATATAGCAGACGCAAAATGCAAGGAAAAAGCTTGTATAGGTATAAATTAATTAAGAGTTAGTTTGAAATAAAAAATCTAAATGCTGAATAATACATTGATGAATATATTATGTAAAAACAAACACACGCCAAATGGTTAATACAACAGGCAAACAAAGTACCACTCCTGACCTGGACTTTTATTTTCCTGGCCTGGAGGCGGACAGTGAATATACTTGCTACCACTGGAAATAATAACGTTTCCAGAGAGATTTTGCCTGGACAAACTGGAAAGCGGTTCGAAGACGCTACTGCTGCTTCCTAATAATTAATGACAAAATAACACTCACGGCATTACAAATATGTACATATATACAAATAACACCTAATATATATTCCGGCAAAAGATAGATACAATTCAGATATACAATATAAAAACATTTACCTGAACTATCCAATGACCGGCTATCACGTTGAATACGCTTTGGTGCCGACAGGGAAGCGGCAGAGGCAGTTGATGTAGTGCTGGGATCTTTACGTGGAGCCTCCGGAACTGCATTCTTCACTTCGTATTCGTGAGCTCGTTCAGTTACGTTTGGTTGAAGCACCTTTTTGCTCAATCTAGCCAATTCACTGAAAGGAATGTTTGTCCGGCTAGCCTCTGGATAATTTTCGAACTCCTTGGCTTTCTTCTGGACATTATACAGATTTGGAGGATTCATCCTAAAAAATTGTAAAATTATCATCAGCATTGAGACTAAAAAACGGTTAGGAAATTAATTTTAAAAATCACAATTCAAATAGTTAGAAATCATAATAGTATTAATGACATAAATATAGATCTTATAAAATATATATTCTTAATTATGAAATTCATTTAATTAATGAAATGAAATTAGGTATTTAATTTGTGAAGCTGTTATTCATGTGTATTGCTTTAAAATGTTAAGCAATATGACATCTGTATTATTATTAAAATTCTGTTATTATAGTATACTAGTGTACTATTATAGTATATTAATACATAAATTATTTAAACAAAATAAGAAATAAATTAATGAAAGTGGTCATATTTGGAAATATTAATATATCACAAATAAATTTGGAGACCAATTACAAGGTTTTAAATTTTAAATGGTTAATATTTATATTACATTTGTGTGTAAGAAGTAGTGATATTCATAATTTTTGCCGCTTTCTACCTTTTCAAAAAACTGCTAATTAAAATCCACATAGCATCAAAATCGATTAGAAATAGGAAAAAACTAAACACTTAAAAAAAAACATGTTAATGACAATATATGTCAATCATTTAAAACACATTCTGTTAATATCACGTCACCTCATCAGGTTTAAATAAAACCCAGAAAAAAAACCTTTGAACTTACATGGGAAAAAGATACGCCAGAATGTAATTTATAACACTCCTGCAATAAATAAATAGAAGAAATATTTTACGTTGTTCATTTAATGTTAATATTTTATAATATCACTCTCATTTTTTAATTTTAATGTTTTTTTTGTTATAAGCAATTATTTGCATGAATCGATAATTAGAGAAAAAAATTGTTCTAATCATGTTGCTGAAATGTTTCTATTAGTATAAGTTAAAGAAATAATTATTTATTTGTTTTCGAGAATGTATATACAATGTATCAATGCTGGTTCAATAATGACTAACTGGTATGAGACTTCAGTAAACTGAAATATTAATTGTTGCAAACCATTTAATTTATATATTTTGACAGATATTTTCAAATTGAATTGGAAATTTATATAAAAACAAACTATAAAAAAGAATATTGATTATTTTACTACAAATTTCAGTGTTATCTAATGAACAACTAAATATACAATACTGAATCTGAAACTCGTTAAAATCATTAATAGGGAACTAATTTTACCTTCTTGCCTCAGCAACTGCATTTTCCTTTTTCACTGCTTCAGTTTCAGTTTCAAAATTAGGAGCAGTTTCAGCTTCCCTTAGGCTAGAGTCATATTCGTTTCTGCCTTTCGGAGAATGAGCATCTACTGTGGGCGTAGCGACGCTGGGTACTCCTCCACTATGATCTCCATTGTATCCAGATGAAATCATTTCTCGTTCACTATCGAGATCATTCCTGATACGGTTGACGTTATGATGTATCGGTTTATTAATATTTCGACCCGGTGCCTGTACGGGATAGTCGTTTGGTGGCCACATTGTTTTTTCGAGCTTCTTCGGACGCCCATGAAACGCTCGTAAAACGGGCGTTCGCAGGAATTCCTCTTTTTGTCGAACGCTCTGGCGTACTCGAGATATTCTCACCGAATCATCGATTTCTTTTCCGGTCAGAGTTGAGTTGGAATCGCATGAAGTAATGCTATCTTTACTACCTAAAAATAAAATAAAATAAAACATGTTAATATTTCCGTATATTGATAACGACAAAAATAAAATTTAAAAAGCTTACTGTCTGCCATAGAGCTGATGCTTTCTCGTCGATTTACATCAGACTGCATTCTATAGCCTTGGTCAGGCAAACCCATATTTTCTCCACTTGAAGACAAATATGAAGGCTTATATATGGCCTTCATGGTTTCCACGTAATGTCCAGAGTCTTCGTCGGAATACGTCAGTGATGTAGCACCACTATATTCAGTGTTCGATAGAACGTTACTACCCTCGCTCGCTCTACGGCCCATTTTGCGAAAAAGTGGCACTTGGGGTGCTGCCCGTGATCTCTGCCGATACTGTACCTAAAAATATATATAATTGCATGAAATATTTTTGTTATTTGAATTTACTTCAATATGTTAAAATTGAATTTTTTAAAATCTTATACAGGCGGCGTTGTAAATTTATTTGTGTAATGTATAACATTTCGAACAAATGATGTATGTTATATACCGATACATTAAGATAGATGTTTATTCAAGATTTAGTAAATTTTTTCTTTTGTAATTTGGTTTTAGGTGTTTTCAGAAAGGTGTTTTTCAACAATCATATAAAATACGAAACACTGAATGCATAACACGACGTATGTTAACGGTTTCAATCGGTTGCTGTGAATATAAAGTTCATGGCAATTTGAGTAAAAACAATGAATTTCAGAAGATCATCAGAGGAAAACTAGCGGACGAAGTTTGTAGCTTCGATACTCACAAATAATTTAACTATGTCGAGAATGAACGATGACCACCTACATTTGGTCGTTTCTTCAGCAGCGAAGTATTATATAGCGCAACTGATAGGGTACTTCATATTCCAGAAAATCGGCCTGGTATCTAACGATATGCCGTGCCGAGATATGTGTTTAACTTATAGAATATGATTGATCGGCAGTATCATTTGTGATTTCGATCCAATAACACATAATTTCATCATCACTTCATTACTTTCAGTAAAATAGAAGTTGTTTTTAACTCCTTCTGTTTAACTACTCCTATGTTACTGATGATTTATATATACATATATGGGAATGAGAAGATATGGAGAACAAAACATTTCCGCATCTATTATGAGAATCTTTGATTTTTTGCGATAATTAATTCTTTTGCGGGTTAAATTTGAACTGGCGTATTCATGAGCGGTGGTTTGAGAGATTTGAATAAGGCAAAAGTGTTATAGGTACCAACGAAAACATTCAGTAAGTGTCTACTATAAACGACTCTAGATACATATTGTTGCGAATTTTACCCCTCGTTATGAAATCGTACGTCAATAGTATCGAAGCATACATTTTGCAATGACACAATTATAATGACAAATATAAAGATCTCCTTTTATGAAGATATTTGAAACGTAATAACTTCTATTAATAGTACAACGTTGAAACAAATCCAGCTGAATATTCGCCAAAGAAAAATTGAACCCATATCATGAAAAAGTCTGGTACCATAGTTTAACCTTCAACAATTTTATTTTGATAATTTAGGTTATTAAAAATATAATTAGGTATAATTATATAATATAATTAATTATTATAATAAATTATATTGATTTAAAGGCAATTAAGAAAATAAAGTTTGACTAAAACTATAAAAATATATAAACATCCTTAATTAATATGATAAAAATTATAAAATAATATAAATTGTTATACATAAAAATATAATTTAATATATTATTGAAAGATTATATATATTAAAATACTAAAAATAATTCTTACTTCATTGGGACGTAAAATTTCAGCATAAAGCTCTTGTTGATTTGTTTGCCCTCTTGAATCCAAAATACTTTCGGCGCTTCGTTGTTGACCTTGTCGGCCTAAATCATTCCCAGGCACACCTCTGTATCTCTGGACACTTTGTAATAGGTGCCGATTTGGTGGATAATGATGGGCCAGTTGCAAGTAGTGCCACGCTGCAGGATCTGCTTTTATTTGTTGCTGTTGCTGCTGTTGTGTAATATGTCTGGTTAATATTTGTCGAGCTCTGTCCTGTTGAGGTATACTCCTTGACTGCTGTTGTTCAGGTTGTAGTGGTGTTTGGTTAGAGTATGGATTATGCGAATCAGGAAATAACTAAAATACACAAAAATAGGAAAAACAAT
The DNA here is from genome assembly GCF_030347505.1 of Rhynchophorus ferrugineus. Classification (NCBI taxonomy): domain Eukaryota; kingdom Metazoa; phylum Arthropoda; class Insecta; order Coleoptera; family Curculionidae; genus Rhynchophorus; species Rhynchophorus ferrugineus. The sequence goes on along the minus strand of NW_027472581.1, from coordinate 49,905,100 downwards.
AACACATAAAATCGACATTAGACTTACTCTTTGAATGACGTCTTCTTCTTTGGACACAACTAGTAAATGTAGATAATCTGGACTGTTGGTGATTCTTTGCACTACTTCCGCGTAAGTGAGGTTAGCTGTATGACATGAATTTACTGCTACGATTCTATCTCCTTTACGAAGTCCGGCAAGTCTTGCGCTTGGGCTATAAACTTCCTTTACGAATATTGTGTCCATCGGTTGATAGAGACAGCCGCTTTTCGCATGTCGGCCATCGTCTTCCTAAAAAAATATTATAATTATTAACAGGGATAGGTTTTCATTACTATTTATAGCGTGTGTTTTTAATATTTATTTAAGTAATGGCTTTTATTATATAACAATATTAAAAAACCTGGTAAATATGATTAACTAATTAGAATTTTTAATAATAAACTTAGTTTTTATAGATTTTTCAGCAAATATATTTCATATTAAAAATACATAATAAACTTAAAATTAGACACAAAAAAATAGAAATTTAACTTTATAGGCAATTTTGGAAAAATATCGCTACTTTTAACTTATTACTTGTTTTAACCGCTATGCTAAGAACCGCGTGATCATTTGGTTGATTCATTTCGGTTCTATGGTGTATTTGTTTTTTATTTTGGAGGCCATAGTTCAGTTCCAACCTTCGCAGGGTGAAGACGTATTTTCAATACGGTCCAAGCTATAAAAAGATACCTTTCTTTAAAAAAAAACCAGTATTTTATTACGGTTATTTAAGTGAGTGTTAAAAACGCATAACAGATGCGGCTATCCGTCTCTCAGTGAACCTAAAGTGTAGCGAATACGTGTTTACGTGACCAGACAAAAGGACTGCATCTCATTTTTATTAGTGTTTTAAAATTATTTCATCTTATTTTACAACAGCCCTTTTGAAATTCATTTATAGTATTTTTGGTCAAAAACTAGTGCTAAAATAACGTTAGTGAAAAATGAAGTGCGTGAAATAAACAATGTATTTATTTTATTTTTTTATCCCCTGGAAGTAAATTAAATAAAATACTAAAAATTAAAAAATAGCAAACCATAGCGATTCAACCAAATCACCTGCACACTTTGATATAAGATTAGAACAAACAGCAATAACGCAAACTCCACCATCAGAATGGACTACAGTCATTAACAAAAAACGATTGAGAAGTCCAGAAGAAGAAATCGCGAGGAAACAAACAAGAATCAGTGACTATTGGTTACAGAAACCGATAGAGACAAAAAACAGTTTTAGCAACCTGTCGGAAGAAATTGAAGAGAACATACAACCAAGCCCTGAAAAAGTTATTCCGAAACCACCACCAATAACAGTCTATAAGGTAGGAATAATAAAAAACATCCATGACCTATTGAAAACCATTACTACGAACTACACAATTAAAACAGTGAGCTATGAAACAATTAAAATCCAATTGTTCGAAGCGGATCACTTTAAAGTTCTTATAAAAGAATTAGATGAAAGAAACACCCAATACCATACATTCAGGCCAAAATCCGAGAGAACATTTAAATTCGTGTTAAAAGGATTACATCACGGGACGGACTTTAACACCATCAAGGTAGCACTAGCTGAAAAAGGTCACGAGGTCGTAAATATTCACAATATACGACATCACACGACAAAAAAACCTCTGCCTATGTTTTATATAGATATAAAACCTAATGGAAATAATAAGGCGGTGTATGAAATCACCAAATTGTTAAATGTAAAATAATAATATTATTAAATGCGAACTACCACATATAAAAAGAATTATACCACAATGCACAAGGTGTCAAGCGCACGGACACACAAAGACTTACTGTCGCAAATCATATAGATGCGTAAAATGTGCAGGAGAACATAAGACAGGAGATTGTACTCGTAAAGTTCGCGATGAAAAAGTGAAATGTGTTAATTGTAACGGAAATCATTCAGCGAACTACAAGGGTTGCGCAGTTCACAAGCAACTACAGCAGAAACTCTATCCGGCCTTAAGGGAAAAAAGGCATCAACAAAAACAATCCACTACTACCAATCTACCACTACCAACCAGAACAAGTCAACCAGACATAACTTATGCCCAAATAGTTGAAAATAGTTCAGCACAAAAACGAGAGACAATATCTCAACCTACTGAAACTAGCAACATCTCAAGATTAGAAAATATGATGGCCAAACTAATGGATCAAATGAGTACGATGCTTGGTCTACTCACAACCGTCGTAAGCAAACTTGCCTAATGCCTGAAACCAATAGCTACAAAATCGCCGTCTGGAATGCCAATGGGCTCCAACAACACGCCAGGGAACTAAAAATGTTCGTAAATGAACAAAATATTGACGTTATGATGGTTTCCGAAACACACTTTACGGACAAAAATTATTTGAAAGTTCCTAAATATAAGCTTTATCATACAAATCACCCTGATGATAAAGCACATGGAGGTACAGCCATAATAATTCGAGATGATATAAAGCATTTCGAAAAAGAAAAATTCCGCAAAGACTACCTGCAAGCCACCAGTATAACCATAGAGGAAGCCCATGGACCATTAAAAATTTCTGCGATTTAATGCCCACCCAAACATAACAACAAGGCAGAACAATTTCAAGAATTCTTCAGTACGCTAGGTAATAGATTTATAGCAGGAGGAGATTATAATGCAAAACATTTAATGTGGGGTTCAAGAATAATAACCTCAAAAGGTAGAGGTAAAACTGCTCAAAGCCATAAGGATAGATAACTTACAACATACCTCTACTGGTGAACCAACATATTGGCCTTCAGACAGAAATAAAAAACCAGACACAATAGATTTCTGTATTACAAAAAATATTGATCCAAAAAAGTGTCAGGCAGAATCATGTTTCGACCTGTCTTCTGATCATTCACCAGTAATAGTAACAATTTCTTCAAAAATTACCATCAAAGATAAACCCCCTTCTCTGTGCAATAATAGAAATATCTCTCAAAATATCTCTCTAAACTTACCGTTACAAACTGAAATGGATATAGAAATAGCAGAAATAAATCTTACAAAAAATATACAGGAGGCAGCATATTCCGCGACTCCCAACAGTGAAACATTTCCAAGAAAAAATACACATATATCATGTACAATACAGAAAAAGATAGCAGAAAAAAGAAAGTTACGACGAAATTGGCAACAGCAAAGGACTGAAGAGAATAAAAGAAAATTTAATAGGGCCATAAAAGAGCTGAGAGATCTAATCCAAATCGAACAGAACCAAGGCATTCAAGAATACCTAGAAAACTTGACATCAACTGAGGCTACAGACTATTCGTTGTGGAAAGCAACAAAAAAGCTTAGGAGATCTCAGCAGCATAACCCACCTATTAAAACAAGCGAAAATAATTGGGCGAGAAGCAATAAAGAGAAGGCCGATATTTTCTCAAAACACTTAAAAAATGTTTTTAAACCTTTCCAGTCTCAGCTACATAAAGATGACGAAAATAAAATTACTAGCTTTCTAGATTCGCCATTTCAAATGGATTTACCGCACGAGAAATTAACGGTCAAAAAAGTTAAACATACAATAATGAGAGAGATTAATATTAAAAAAGCTCCAGGTTATGACTTAATTACTGGCAAAATTTTAAAAGAACTATCAGAAAAGGCTATAAAACTATTAACATATATATTTAATGCTATGCTACGAATTAATTACTTCCCTAGTATCTGGAAAGTAGCTAAAATATTAATGATACTTAAACCAGGAAAAATACCAGAAGATGTGACCTCTTACCGACCTATAAGTTTATTACCAATAATCTCGAAAGTTTTCGCGAAATTATACATAAAAAACTAAACTATATAATAGAAAAAAGAAAAATTATTCCAGAACATAAGTTTGGCTTTCGCAATAAGCATGGGACTATAGAACAAGTGCATAGACTTGTAAACCAAATAAACGCTGACCTAAATGCCAAAAGATATTGTTCGGCTGCTTTCCTAGACATATCTCAGGCTTTTGACAAAGTATGGCATACGGGCTTGCAGGTTAAACTAAAGAAACTTCTCCCTCATCCGGACTATCAGCTACTAAAATCGTATCTCACTGACAGACATTTTATTGTAAATCAAGGCGATGAACATACCGAATTAAATCCCATATATTCAGGAGTTCCGCAAGGTAGTGTACTGGGTCCAGTACTGTATCTTCTGTATACGGCTGATCTGCCCACCACAAAAATAACTACTGTGGCAACATATGCAGACGATACAGCAATCTTAGCATCCCATGAAGATCCAGTCACAGCATCAATAAACCTACAAACCCACCTGGAGCAAATACAATTATGGTTGAAGACATGGCGCATTAAAGCCAATGAATCAAAATCCATGCATATAACGTTTACCCTGCGTAGAAGAACATGTCCACCAGTAAATATCAATCATCGTCAACTCCCCCAAGCAGAGCATGTTAAATATCTTGGTATGCATTTAGATCGACGCCTAACCTGGAAGAAGCACATACTCTCTAAACGGAAACAACTAGGACTAAAATTATATCAAATGTATTGGCTCATTGGGCGCAAATCCAAGTTATCATTAGATAACAAGGTATTGCTGTATGAGTCTATACTCAAGCCCATTTGGACATATGGAATTCAACTATGGGGTACCGCTAGCAAATCTAATATATCCATCATTCAACGGTTCCAAAATAAGGTGTTGTGTGCCATTTTTGATGATCCGTACTACATTTCAAATAAAGTGATACAACGCGATATTCCTCTAGAACCTATAACGAGTGTAATCCAACGTGTTTGTGTGAAGTACTTCGGAAGAGTGTCAGTGCATCCCAATGTACTCGCTAATCAGCTAAATATGCGACGTGATAGTGAAGTGCGTAGACTAAAACGTTTAACACCACCTGATCTGATTACTGGACATATGTAGAGTTTAGAATAAGCATTAGAATAAGACTAATTAATTAAGATAATATTTTATACAGAAGATTGCTTAATGAAGTGATTTTCTACATGCCATATATATATAATATAAACAGAAGAAATACTTATTGCCAATAGGGCAGATTGTGGACTCACGAAGAGTAATAAAAAAAAAATAAAAAATTTTGGAGGCCATATTCCGGGAGTAGAAAATAATGTCCTAAATTTATCATTATTATTAAATAAGATATAGAATTACAGAATTTTTTGATAGATCAACTATTAACTACTTTAATATATAATGATTTTCTCTATTCTGTTCTATTGAATAAGTCATCAATTTCCGAAACTACTTCCTAATATTTTAAGTACAATAAAAAATTCACAGTTAACTAAAGACAAGATAAAATAATGATTGTTGACCCGCTGATTATGTATAACCCCTAAAAGAAGTTCTGAATCATTGCCTCGAAAAAAACACATGTCATAGATCTACGCCTGACATTGAATGATTAATTTAATATTTATTCCGGTACTTTTTTCGTCTATTTGTTGCCCATTGTATAAGTGAAAGAAGATTTACAATACATTTCATATACGGTATGATGAGCGAAATAATTTTTAGTTAACTGTACTAGTCAAATTATGATGGATTACATTATTTTACTAATAGTTTATTGTTCTCTAATGGACGAATACAAGGCGTTTCGAACATTTCTCGTCGATATGTGGGAAAATAAATAATAACAGATTTTTATAATTTAATGATTGATCATTAGTAGAGTTCATCATTAAGTTTTTATGTTACAGTTTATTTAATTGAAGAGGATTATATGATATTATTACCTAGAAAGATACGATAAAATAAGACTGGATTGACAGAAAAAAAATGTAAAACTAATATAACCGTAATCAACACTCATATGATAATTGTTAAATCTAAATTTGTACTAATAATAATAGCACTAATATCGGCCTTACGGCTAATTTTAGACATTACTGCTATTTTGTAGTTACCTTATCAAACAAACATTTGCCAAAGACACGATGTTTGTTCGTTAGCTTATCTAAAGAAGAAAGTTTTCAACCAGATCTCCATATCCACATCCAGATTTCATTCTTCAATATATTATTGTTCGGAACATATATGAAATATTAGCAAATACTCAATGGATTTTGAGGTTATCGTACAGTTCTTCGTTGGATACCAGTAATAAGAATTGATAATTAATCAAATAACCTTCTTATTTATGCATATACTAACTTTAGATATAATTATCTTTTTATTTTGGTTGGAATCTCCCAAACGACATATCTTGTTTTCAAATCACTCTAGGAAGTTATTAACATTGTAGTGATCAGTCGACCATTATATAATATCAATACACTCAAAGAATATCAAACCAATATTAAATAATGCCAGTAATATTTAAAACTATTAACACCATTAAATTTAAACTTCTTTACATTAAACATATCAAATTATTGTCTAAATTTTCTTCCAGTTTAAGTTATATTAGTTTACCTAAATGATTATCATACATCCAACTAATTTGGACACATTTAGATGAAATCCAACTAATTTAGACACACATTACACAAAATGATATATTTTTAGTACACAGTAAACTGTTTAAAAAATTAAAATATCCTCTGACTCATTTCTTGATCTATATTTTTTCTATTTAATTAAGAATTAGTTACTTATTACTATTAATTATTATTTAAATTAAAAAAAATGTAATCTGATGACGACACAGTTATCATGGCAAAAGATGTATCTCTGTCTAAGGCTGTAGAAAAAGTACATGTATTATTCAACAAGATCTATAAATGGACTAGAAACTCGAAAATACAACTTAACAGCTCCAAATATGTTCATGTTAATATTGCGTTACGGTGAAATGAAAAAAAACTATTTATAACAAATAAATATATCACTTGACAGATCACAATCAGCTAAATATCTTGGCATACATCTCGATGGTAGGTTAAATTGGAAACATGATGTTAGACGAAAACTACAGCAGATTAGACTCAAAATCAAGCAATTGTACTCCTTACTCGAAAGCTACTGATACTTTCAATTTGACCTAAAATCAAGTGATCCAACTTTTCGCTTTAAATGAAATAAGGTAGCTAAGTCACAGCAACATGGAAGCTACTGGATAACACGCAGGAAATCAGAAGAATACCTTTAGCTTAAAAATTTAGTTTAGTTTTATTTTAATTTAGGAAATACATATATATATATATATATATATATATATATATATATATATATATATATATATATATATATATATATATATATATAAATGTGATTCCCCACACGATTCTCCTTGTAAAATACATGACGGTATTAAACAAACAAAATATTATAAATATTCGCAAATAAATGAATCGCATAGCTTAGATAATTTTGAGTTTATTGCTATCTTGTAATTGCAGAAAAGTTTTGATTAAAATATAAATGCAGGTCTAAACAATAAAATATATTTCGTTTTAAATATTAAATAAATACCATATATTAAAAAATCAGTTACATAAAAAATGAATTAAATTTTGTAGATGCAGAATTATTAAAAACTAAAAATTAGCATGAAAATGCAATGGTATGTAACAATTTTCTAATTATAAAGATGTTGATAAAATATAAAGATGTTATAAACTAATTTTATGATGCATGTCTACGATAAATTATCACAGGGAATAATAGAGAAATAAGATGACAATGAAAATAAAATTATTTGTTCAGCAGCAAAAATCGAAAGATGCACACTGTATTGCAATTTCTTAAATTTCTTATGATCACATACAGATAAATGTAATTATCATTCAGAGCGCGAACTCATTTCCTGGCCCACAGACGATAATAAAAATATCGGATCTGCTGGATTTATCCATTTCGAAAGTTTTGTCAACAAATCAAGTTAAAACCGAAAGATTTTTCGAAATAACACCTGACCAGTATCCAGTAAATGGCAAATTTAAAAGACTACCTATTCGAGTAGTATTAAATATGATTAAAGTGAATGAGTTAGGCGCAAAAACGAAAAAGCTGAATTGTATAACATCAAACATTATCATCTCTTTCAATCGAATGATATACAATTTACAATACACCTCAAAAGCCCGAAATAACTGTAAAGCTAGTTTTCCAGTAGAATTTTCCATGGAAATAGACAACAACCTCAATCCTAAAAAGACTTCTCGAATCGATGACATTTCATCAGATCATGTTAACACGGATGTTCACAAATAATTATAGTTAAAAAATCTGATAAACCGGCAGAACAACTCGGGCCTCGCTGTCCTATTTCTCTACTATCTATGATATCTAAATTATTTGAGAAAACATTATTAAAGCGGTTTAAACCTTATAAAAATACTAGGTTCCAATTTGAATTTCGAAATCACCACTCAAAAATAGTGGATAGAGTAAAAGCGGTTAATGGTAAGGCGTTTGTAATATTCCTAGACTTTTGATCGGGTATGGTGTTATGGACTAATCTACAAGAACAGCTGCTGTTATCGCAAAATTATCTTAATTGTTGGAACGTATATTTTCGAAAGAAGAGTTTCACATGAAGGGGTATTCTTAATATTTCAAATTATTTCGGCTGGAGCTATGATAGAGAGTGTATTTGGACTTCCTTATCTGCTCTGGACTACTATATCCTAACAAAAGAACCAGTCCTTGGAGTATTTGCCGACTACACAGTTATTACGACAAAAGACACATCTCTACATACAGCTATCGAAAAAGTACAGGTGGCAGTCAACAAGATCCCTAAATGGACTGGAAAATACGTACAGCTTAATAGCTTGAAATTTATCCATGTCATCATTTGAGAGATATCCAATTCCGGGATAATATTCTAAGCGGAATCTGCGAAATACCTCAGTATCCATGGTACCTCGATGGTAGGTTAAATTGAATATATATATATATATATATATATATATATATATATATATATATATATATATATATATATATATATATATATATATATATATATATATATGGGGTGGAAATATTTTCTGTCAATTAGAATATCAAATATCCAACACTGTCAGGTTCTTCGATTCAGATTCGACAAACACGTATCGATACATTATCAAAGAAGAATTGCAGAATCGACTTAGGAAGTTATCCAAAATTTTTCCGCAAAATATCAAAGAGGGTTCCCCGCAATCATTGCAAGGTGGAAGTAAGTAAGATACTGATCAACGTGCAGAAAATCAGACCTTGAAGCAAACCAAATCATATGAACTTGTATAGTGTACAAGTGTTACACTTAACTTACCTTAAATAGTATAATTTATTATTTATATTATAATTATATATAATTTATTTTTAATTTTAAAAGTACACACTGATATATTTATTCCATACTCGTTGTTTGAGAAATTATTCAAATACAACAGAACAATAGTAATAAATAAATTTGTAAACTAAATTGTACTGAGGTATCCAACATAACAATTAAAAAACGTATAGGGACGTCATTACAAGAATGTGAAACACCGAAAAAAGATAAATGAGCTAAGATAGTTTTTAGTGAATGACCAACAACAGAGAAATTAATTAAATTATTAAATAAAGATTAATAAAATTAATTAATTCGAACCTCAACATTGCTGTCTGAGGTATTCAAGACCTCAAATTGATTCACATAATTTAGATATATTATGAAGTATTTAGCAAGGCTGGACTATTTTTATACATAATAATTTTTGAAAAATACACATTTTTACATTAAAGTGACTTGGGTTACCACCCTACGATCAATGCCCAAAATAAATGTTTCAAAATAACTTAAGTTGATACATACCGCAATTGAATCAGGTGGGTAAACAATAAAATGTCGTAGAGTAAACCCGAAATTATTTCCTTGTCGTTGAAGGTACAAACTCCTTGCACCCTTGCTGCCTCGAGGCAATTGAACCACTCCTTGTGGAATCTGTAACAAAATTAGAAAATAATTAAAACCATAAAATGTAATAAATTATATATCTAATAGTAGCAGTAGTTTGTCTCGCACACACTATTTCCATATACGATAAAACTGATTGGCTGATTAAATAAAATGATAATAGTGATTTCTGAAATATTTCGATTTTAATAAATTTGAAGTTTGAGCGAGATATGATGTGTTATTCTATTGATTAGTGAATTACCAATTCGAATTTGTTATTAAACTGCTTTGGTTTTCACGAACGAACTGGAAATATTTTTAGAATTACAATATATATAATATTAGGTTATTTTGTCGATAGATTAAGGACAATACGATTTTGTTTTATTTAAAATACATTGTATTATTCAATGCAATCTCCATAAATATTAATATATTTATTCTTCTATTTTATGGATTCAATCCTTTTTCGATGACATGAATAAATATTGAGATATAACAGCAAGCACAACTCAAAGGATATAAAATCTGGCGAATAGAGTCGATGCTGCCATAATTCATGCTTCTGCTTTTCGCCCTGGTTTGTTCGGGTTTACATACCTTGTCCGGGTGAAAAGACACCATGTCCTTTACGACAAACTTGTACATCCAGTTGATACAGAAGGTCACAATAATAATTCAACTTTATTATTTGACAGTTCATTTCACAAAACTGATGCCAGCATTATTTGACAGAAATAGACCAACTACTTCTGCTAATGTCCACTTCGGACACATACTACCGCGTTCATATCACTCTTTAACCTTTATACTGATAAAAGATCCCGGTGGCAGAAAAAAGTTTCATCTATATTAACTAAATATTAGAATCTAAATTGAAATACCGATAACTCAAAAAGAAAATCGCCAACGAAACTCAATTACAATATTAAAAAAGATCCAGGGCATGATCTAATAAGTGGACAAATACTTAATACTAAAACAAGCACATGTGCCTAAGACTACATTGTGAATAAGTGTATATTCAGTGGAAGATTAAACTAAACTAAACTATGTAAATCGCTTAACGACAAAACGACGATCAACATCACCGCTACCAATCATATCTAAATTATTCGAAAAGTTATTCTTAAAACTATTCAAAGTAATTTTTGAATAATCAACTCATTCCGACAAACCAATTTGGATTAAGAAATAAACATTCGACAATTAATCAGGTTCATACACGGATGTGATAGAGAAAACATATGAAATTAATTATTGAAAATAAAAGGAAATTTGTTCAGTCATCCTTCTAGACGTGCGGCCATTGATGATCATTGCAGCCAGTGCATTGCCCAAGCATTTGATGAGGTCATGATGGCCTTGAATACAAGCTGGCAAACAAATTACGTGGTCAAATAGGCCAGATCGTCAAATCCTATATTTTCAAAAGTTATTTTAGAATAAGATCGGTGACGAATTTTCAGATTTATATATATATATATATATATATATATATATATATATATATATATATATATATATATATATATATATATATATATATATATATATATATATATTGCATAAAGAAATCTAATATTAACACGATACAAACTTACGAAAACAAAGTTCTTCGCAGCATTGTTTACGACATGTGATACATTAAAAATAACGACATAAACGAAGGCATAAACGGTCAGCGAAGGTATTTCAAAAAAAAAACATCAAGAGAATGCGTGAGCATAAAAACGTCAAAGAACTACAAGTGCTCGATAACAATGAAGAACTTAGAACTCCACTTTAAACACTAACTCACAAAAATAAAAATTAAGAACCATCTTTTATCGAAGACAAACCTTACTGAATAACCTATACATTCCTTATACCTTAGACTTCATTATCATTACACGGAAGTTTGTTAACGGTAACGTTTTCCTCAGTTAATTAAATTCAGTAACCTTTACTTTTTACGATATGTAACAAATGTATGTTCGCCGATTTCTCTGTCAATTAGGAACCGATTTTCAAAATTCTCTTTTTATTTGAAAGAGTGCACTTCCAAGGTGGTTCCATTGGAACCAAGTCAGGATCTGATGAGGGGAAAGGGGGGTAGGTAGAAGGAAAATCCTTAATTTCAAAGGCATCTACAATGTTTCACATATTTTTATGATTGACTGATTTTTAACTGATGTGACGAAAAATCGGAAGTAGTTCAGTGTAAAAGTCATTCAGTTTGCTTTTTAAGCTAACTGTTTCTTTGGTCTAATGGATAGAACGTTAAGCTCACACGCGGAGGTCGCGGGTTCAATTCCCAACAGCCGGACAGCAGCTTTTTTGTTCTAGTTTGATTGAAACATTTGTCAAATTACCTAGATTAGGTAGCAGACTCCAGGGCCTGAAACGTTCCTTATTTTTAATCATTGTTTATTTATTCCTATTTTTCCTCCTATGCGCTGTACTTTAACTTGGGATACACATTGTAATACTTAATAAAATAACTGCGTAATTTATTGAATAAATATATAACACTAAAAAGAGAAAAATAAAAATTTTTTAACAAAAAAAAATTGAACCGACTTCAAAAAATAAAGAAGTAACTCACTAAAAAGTAAAAAATAATCAAACTTAGACTTTTAACACAAACGAACGTCTTAAAATAAAATATGTACATAATAATCGTTAATAACTAAATAAAAATAAACAAAAAGCTTATTCAACCTATCTACTACACGTATTTTATATTCTACTATATACGCACAATTTGGCTTAATACCTACCTAAAACCTATTTATCTATTTACAATATTATTTTAACTACTACCAACTGATCAATTTGAAGTCGGTGCCGAGCCTAAACAATACAAAAATAATAAGATAATTTTGGGACACAAAATTAAATTAGGAATAAAACAAATTTAATTTGTCGCTCGATTGCTTTTCATTATTTTTTACGTTTTAGTGAGTTCCTTGTTTATATTTTGAAGTCCGAGTAATTATGTTTTTTTGCTGATAGATTATAACGGTATATCACACATTTATTAATTTTCTATTCAGATTCATTAAGTAGTCATTTTTATTTTTATGCTTTTTTTTCCTGTTATAAATGTGAAATTACAAATTTTTTTATAGATATCTAAATTTTTGTAGTTATATTCTCCATATTCATCGACTTTTTGATATTTTTTAACAAGTTATCATATTATTGTTATAGGAATATCAAAACTAAAATGTAATGATGCCATACCAGATTTTATTAAAAACAAACATACTCATTGATTGATATGGACATGTTAATCGTCAGATTTTTTATCAATCATCGGACTTCAGACCAAATTATTATAGATCCAAACGATAATCATTCTTGAATAATATAAATATACAATAACCAAGATGCTATTTCCTAATCAGAATTTGAATAATTAGAAGTAAAAACATTTTTTCAAAAAAAGTAAATTGAGAGATTGAAAACGCACACAATTATAATATCTGTTCATCCACAGATTCTTTTCAAACTAACTAACCTATGCCTTCAGTTTCAGGCAGATAGGAATCAGTAAGTACAACACTAAAAAGACCAAGAACTAAGAGTGTAGTAGTAATATAATTCATGGATTACAAAAATCAGTCACCAGAATTTCGCAATTTTACATGCCTTTTCATAATAAATGTTGTAGAAGGAAAACTGTTTTACATATGTTATATTTAACACCTTAAAGAATAAAACATCGTATATTCTCTTTATTGATATATTATTGGCCACATGAAAATGTCATATGTCATCGTCATATTTGTTTAAACAACACAATTGTCAGATTAATTAGAGGTTTTAGATGTTTTTAAATTAACACTGAATAACAATTGAAATCGATATTATTATGTATATATTTTTATAAATATTTTTTTTTAATTAAAATATATGTTTTAAATATTTCCTTTCGTCGATCTCTCTGGTGATTTAATAGCATAAGCAAAGCGCATAATTTAGTCACGACATTATATAGGTGAGATCACCCTCTATGTATGCTTTTATATTAGAGTATGATTGGATCGGCAATATCTTGGTTAATTTAAAACCGCACACTCTATGCAATTTGTAGTATGACAGGTTGACGATAGATTGGACAGACAAGCGATGCAATCAAATTTAGTATTTTGGACTCAAACTTAAACGATCTGAACATAAATCGGTCGTGAGCACAGTCGTAGTACCTTTCAAGGAACGTGGCCTCTAATATTTCAAAACAAACTATAGCGGCATTAGTCGCCACTTTGTTAGTTAAATCAAGCCAATAAAAAAAAAGAAAATGGGATACAAACTGGTTATTACAGCGATGAACACACACATAAATTAGCAGAAAAAATTAAGCTCTAGTGATCTATTAGATATCAAAAAATATTTTAAAATGGACAACAACGCGTTTAATTTATTGTTAGAATTAGTTTATATTTTCTTAATCCGTTGGTGATAAATATCAATAAACTTAACCTAAAATCTACGATTAATTTCCATATTATTTACTGCACTGTAACATAAACGATCAACGGTTGGAATTTAAAATCGTTTTGATAAGCCGAAAGTGTGCGCACACACATTTCGCAATTTGTTGCATATCAAACAGATTACAGGGATGCGAACAAGATGTAACATATCATTGGGCCGTTGAGCGCAGGCGCACTTAAATAAAATAACTGACTCAACTGATTTCAATTTATTTTGGTTACGTTTTCATTGTTTACATGTCGGTATTTCGTTGAGAGATAAATTTAACTAAGGTACCTCTTTGAAAAAAAATTAATTACAATGCAAATACAGGTCTACAATAGAATACTAGAATACTAGTTCTACCCTGAATAAATCAATATTTCACGATAATTAACGGAATTGATAGTTGAAAAATTTGAACTCAAAATAAAATCAAATTTGTATCAATATATACTTATTATGTTATTCACATTTACTAATATATCTTTCTTCTCCACTAAATAACTAACTAAAGAATGTAATATAAAGAAAACCTTTTAGCTGAAGTATTGAAAACTGAAATGAAAACGAAAGAGACAAAATAAAGTTTATATCAAATATGGTATATTTCAATATCGAAGTAACAGCATTGGTATATTCAATTATGTATATTCATATATCATTGATGATTTTCCTTTATTTTTGCTTCTCACACCACCAACGTGCCCTAAATGTTGCGTGTCTGGAATCTTATTTTATTAAGCGTATTTTATTAAAAAAGAAGATTATATTATTACTGTAGTACATATTCCAAACATATACAGTACTGTCTGCAATAGTCAGTACTTATTCCATATTCTTATTAAACTAGTATGCTTATCCTTAATATTTAAACAATAACACTAATATTGATATATTTTCAGCTTCGTTATAATGTTTTAATTTTCTCTATCACCAATAAAAAAACTAACGTTTTGTTAGTTTTTTATGAAGTTCATAAAATTTTCACAAAAATATATAAAATGTACAAATATATAAATACATAACCATAGAATTAACAAATAAATAACCACAACTTGATGTAAATTATCGAACATCTTGTTCACTTCCCTGTAGTCTATACCTTCAAACGATTCAACCACGTTCTATTATTTGTTGAGCGGCAATACCAGATTATTCAATTATCGTTTCTACAATAAAATCTACTTCAATAGTTCCCCAGTTCTTACTAGATAGTGGAAATGGCACAATCGGTAGGATTATAAAGCTGTTACCCTTTGAATGTATTTAATAAAACGGAATCTAACAACTGTTTAAGAAGCAAAGACGGATTTGGAGTTAAATGGTTAATCTTTCCGATGATTCAAATCACCCATAACCTAGTCTACTCAAATTTAGGCGGAGGTGTCACAGTTTAAGGTGTATTAACACCAAAAGGAATGACAGGAATATATTCAATAGTCTGTATACCATGGTATTTTAGATAAAAATATAACAAATACAATAGTGTATGAAAGTACATTACGACTCTATGAAACCATTCATTGTCATTTGACGAAGGGTATTATTTTATGCGACTACTAGACACACCTCTAGTGATTCAGTCCCTCATTTAAAGAAAGTGTAATTTATCATATTCACTTCCGTTTATGTTATATTAAGATTAGATTGGAAATATTGTTTATACCATCTACCTTATCTAACTAATCTAATTTTTCTTTTACAATAAAATATTTTAAACTAACAAAAACAATGTGTAACCCTCTAATTAGTGTAACCACTCTATCTTATACAAATCTTATATAAAAAATCAGGCACTAAATAATTACTATTCTATTTAAAATAATTAACTTACTATCATTTTAATTAGTTATGATTTCAAACATCCGCTGTTTTCATTATTGTTGAAAGTCACAAAATGCGTTGTATCCGTATATCACAGAAAAAAAATGCAAGCCAAAAAAACCGCACGTTATTTATAAAAATGCAATTAGGAACTGAACTGCTGGTGTTCAGGGGCGCCGTTTGATAAGGCAGTTGCCACATTTAATGGCCACTAAATATACAAAAAGGTAACCGACACTTACGATACAAAACACGTATTTATACGATTGCTCGAAAAATGCCATGTTAATGTTATTTCAGTTTTCCTGGCAACGTCGTCTACAACAGATAAAAACTGATAAAAAAGATATCAATTGTGATTATAAGTGTTGAGAGTCGATATATGTTCTTGGTAAATATATTCGGTAATCAATCAGCAAATATTAGTGCTCGATAATGTCACTTTTATAATAAAATTCGTTAGGCAATTATGGGAAAAACAAAACCATTGTAGGCCTAGTAACGATTACATTTTTTTTTAAATAGTAATGAATTCTTGGGAAAATAGAGTCAAAATATTGTTAAAACCTGAGATAAATATTTTTGGCAAAGTATTTAATTAAAACAATAGCATGAAAGTATGAGTCATAATAAGAAAACACTTATTTTAATCTTTCTTTCTTAATCAGTTCTTGGACTTTCTGTTGATGTCAAAAGAATAATTAAAATTTCTAAACAAATCTAAAAAGGATAGTGTGATTTGATGTTATATAGATTATTTATTACAATTTCTTAGAAATAAGGACGCTGATACTGAATCTTGTGTGATTACATGCGATTAAAATATCAAATAATATGTAGGGTAGGACATCTGTCGGTTTACTTCAGAACTACGTGTAAGTGCAATATTGACGACAGTATCGTATATATTAACACGATAAAACATTATTTTCGTCGTTTGGGTCTTCAACGAGAATAGTGATGTACTCTCTTGAATTTATCACTTGATTTTTTATAGCGACATCTTCAAGATAAATCCATAAAGAATTAATGTATTTATAAGTTATTATTTCAAACTGATAGAACTATAAACAATCGACAATTAAAAAAATATCTTTAAGAGAATTGGCTTACTAATCAATTATGTGATTTAACTGAAATTGTTATCCACTAAGATGTTGAAAATAGTATCAATCAGTTGAAAATCTTTACAGGTCTTGTATTAAAAATATGACGAATATGATCAACATCTGTATTCTACATATAAAGGTAGATTCGTTTAGAAAATTGAGGTTCCAAAAGGTTATTTTTGTCATATTTTGCTTTTGTTAAAAAGAAAAAAAGGAAAAATGTAAAATGTAGGCAAAATGTATTTTTGGAAAATTATATGGTAATAAATTCTTTAACGGACGCCAGTGTTATAAGAATCGTTATCAAATTTATATAAAACTGGATACCAAAAGAACCTTGATACTTAGATTTCATATGAATTAACTAAAATTTTGGAGTGAGTTTTCATTTGCCAATCGCTGCTAAAACGAAACACAAATAGAGCTGTTTTTGAAACGAAAATAATTACAGGTCATCAAAAGTGTATTATATATGAGAATATGCGCGAAAAAGATCATGGTCGAAGCCCGGAGAAGCTTAATAAATAGTTTCAAAGCGCGCATTGGCGCCAAGCATGGTGATGGTGGAATAAGAAACAGCACAAACTATAAGTCCACTCTCTACTGCCAACAATTAATGGAAATGTAGTGCTAGTCGGTAGGTTTAATGACCAGGACCGTGGTTCGGAACCCACGATAAGATAAACTGTAGATCCAGTCCAGATAAACCATTGCTGGTAAAAATAAGACTCTAAAATATAAAAAAAAAACGCAATTGTAGTAAGTAATTAAAAAAACCGCCAAAGTTACTCAATAAGAAAAGCGTTATCTTCCATCAGGACAACGAAATAATTATTCCTCCAACCCAATGTTAATACAATCTAATATGTTTTTGAATGATTTATAATTACTTGTTTGTTTCAGGATTCAAAATATTTCAAAAAAAAGACTGCGAAAACTAAACTCCGCATTAAAGAATTTCTCACGCATTTTTTGATATATATGTATATTATTATATTGATAATTGTTTAAATAATGCAATAAGCATCGATACATGCTGATTTTATAAAAAATAATTCCATATTATATATATATATATATATATATATATATATATATATATATTATAAATTAGAAAATTTACCGTATATTCCTACAATTTTATTTCAAGAAACCTTTGCTACTTAATATCATAAAAATAAATAAGTCGAGTAGATTATTAAAATAAGCTCAATGTGAGCCAGTGTCCCGAGACATTCTTGCATCGTATCAAATTCAATTCGAATCACTATGCAGCTGTAAATGCCTTCTATGGTCGTAAAACACAATATAAAATAGCTAAAATCGAAGTTCCACTAAGGAGGTATGTGCATCTGCTTCATTGACGATCTTCATTTTTGCATCAGCTTAAAAGCTTTTAACATTCCACTGACATAGGGGGATGTAAATATAGAGTTATACTTTTCTAACAAAGCTATAATAATCCCAACTCAAAAATATGTTTAACCAATATTGTTAAAGTATGTGATATTATGAATAACCATAGTTTAATTTCATTAAATAATTTTTTATATAAGGCATAAATGATGCTATTAAAAGTTCTAACATGTAAACTATAAATTCAACACTAAATATTAGATATAATATGTATTCTTGGCATTGTGCACTTAAATAGCACTAAATAATTTCAGGTATGTAATTATTTAAACATTTAAAGGAATTCTCCAATAAGCTAAGAAAAATAAATTTAACATGTAATTATTGGCAAAGTGCATCATTATAGTACTGGTTGATATTGGTAAATAACGAATAACGGTTTACTACTACAAGAACTGTGCAATTTTTCGTGATTTTTTGCGCAATTCCAATACTCGACAATTAATTAAGTATGTTATCAATGAACTTCAGAAAAAAACACTGAAACTGAATAATCCATGAATAATTTTGTTAGTCAATTCATAGTAACTTTATTTTTACCTTTGGGTCTGAAAAATATATATTAATTTAAACTAAAAGTCTCCAAGAACGAAAAGTTAAAATATTTTAAAGTCTCCTTTTTACCAACTAGTGTTTATCTGGATAGGATCTACTGCGTAACGTCGACTTCGAACCACGATCCCTGGTATTAAGCTTACCAACTGGCGAGTGACCAACTTAGTGAACGGTCTAACCCTTGTTACTGGTGTGATTGGGATGATTTTCCGTCTCCGATTTTGCACTCTTACCTAATGGAGGATCACAAACATACATTTACAATCATGCCTCAGCAGTATTCGAACTCGATAATACCGCCATAGAAGGAAGACCTTCCTGTCGCCTTGACCACAGCGTTAACGAAGCCGGCTTACTAAAAGTTTCAGTGGCCAAAATGGCTTAAAATCACAGAAAACTAAACCGCATATTTTAATGCATTGTTTCAATGAACCGTTATAAACATATTGCGTAAAAAGTTCCAAAAGCATTTATAATCTTGAATAATTCTTTGAGTTCATTTCTGCATGCCTTATCCTACTTTCAAGTTTATTTTTTATTTGGTTTGAATAATTGAGTGACAATGATTCTATTTTGGTTTCTTGATCGAAAACACAATTATTAAATCACATAACATATCTTTGAAACAGAAGTTGAACAGAAATTAGTTAAGTAACATATTAAGTTATCTATAAAATACTCATAATGAGAGTGATAATTGCAATTATATCATAAGGATTTATTTCCAAATAAGATGCTAATACAAAAACAAGTCACTTCGTTTAATGAATTATAATATTACGTACTGAGGAAGAAAATATTCAAATTGAGCTTATAATACCTATTTCTATGAATAAAACTGATTTAATATTGAGAAAGAAGCTATAGCATTGGAAGTAGTAGAAAACATCTCCAGCAATCTCATTCAAAGAAACCCATGTAAGTAAAATTATGAAAGAAATTAAGAAGCAAGAAGTTGAACTTCTTGAGCCTAGCACTTTAGCACCAGTTATTTTAATTTAATGATTACTATCAATTTGAACCCTGTAAAAGGAACGTTTAAGTCAATAATTAACGACTGTTGATTTTGTTGTTATGTACATTTAATTATGTTGTCAGAAAAACCTTATTGTTATTAGAAACCTGTTTATACTAGAGATTATTATTTGGCATTATGTGTCACCTTGCAGAAGCACATTTGTGATATCTTTTTGGCTCGGAATATATGAGTTGCAAGTCATCTTATTTGCCAAAAGTTGTATAATTTAAAGAAAGTTACTGACAACTTACTTACTCAAGAAAATTTACAACAGATATTGGATACTATGTTTAAGTAAACTCCAATCAGTAGGGTAATCTGATTCATATAAGAGAAACATTGAAAACACTGCTAGCCGTCTAGTATCTAAAACAAACACTTTTTAATACTATGAGCGTCATTTCCATTGGATTTTATAAGGACTTATTAAACCATTCATGTAAATACGGCATAAAAATGTTAAATACGAGTCATGTACATCATTTTTGATATTATAGTTAGAATACGTCTATGAACTACGAAATCTATTAACGGAAAAGTATAAAATCAAGCGAGAAAAATAAAACGGAAATTTAATTTCCTATTATCGATATGATTTACGAGTTATTTTCAAATACAGCAGCCATATAAATAAAATCAAACACCGTCTGGGTCAAATGATTTACAACCACAATTGATATGTTTACCAAACAGCACAATTGAAATAACCTCCAGTAACATTGAAATTTAATATTTCGACACTTATTTCCTATTAATAAACGTTTAATTAAATGTCTTATTACTCAATCCAATTACTTATGGCCAGAAAGCGGTCGTCGTAAACCCGACGGAATAAAAAATAAAACGAAAATCTATTTTCCCGATGGCTGACGTAGTGCAAATTTTACGAGATGTCGTAAAACTCGTGAAAATAGAAACGTATCAATTGGCCGTCGCTATGACCGTTTAACTTATATGAAACCGCCACATAATGTTGTGATATTTTTAGATAAATACCTTTACGAGGAATAGCAGAATTATATGATTAATTTATTATTTCGGTATACACATCTTACACAAACAGACGTATTAAACCCTATACATTTCATAACTTATACACGTAGATTCGGAAATAGCATCATCACTTACAGGTTGCATATAAGTAATTAGGTGCAATCTTAAGTCAAAATTAAACAACGTTTAAGAAACATTTCAAATATATAAGGACGAAAGTGGAAAAGGCCTGTACAGCATTCTCATGACTAATAACATTATTAATTCCGTAAAGAAATTACAGGGTGTATAGTAATGTTATCGTTTTTCGCCATGGCCGATAAATAAAAAAAAATTACAAAATGTAAAGAATCTTATCTAAATTCGAACCATTAGCACCGAAAAAGTGCCTCGAGGAACGTTTGACTTCAGTTCCTGTGGAGACGCAGATTGGAATGGACCTCTGCCGATTGGTGACACTCACCCGCAGAGAGAGTGGTCCCGCGGAGGAAGGTTCCTTGAAGTTGTTAAACCCTCAATGGAGGTAAGCCTTTTCCTTTCATTCTGATATGTGGACTAAGAACGCCATTTGTAGTGATATTTCAGGATAAGTAATTATAACTGGGACACCAACGAAACCAGGAATTTATTATTATTTATTATTATTTAATTAATATATTGTTACTAGTCGTTTCCGTCTAACCTACAATTTGTCTTTATGATAACTTAAATCTAGGTATATAACTAGGAGGACCCATCGGCCCTATATCAATCTCTGGTGAAATAATGTTTATACATGTCACTGCTGAATTTTTTAATATATGCACCTCACTACATAACACTACACAAGATCAGATGGTTTGATTCTTTTGAGTCTGTGTCCTGTACTGGTGGTATCCAATAGTTGCAATATTGCTAAAGAATATTGAATTCGCATGAGAATGGAGTCTTTCCTCATGCCCCCTTGCAATTCTCTGGACACTGACTGTGGGTTTCTGAAGGTCTCGATGTGGGTAATCAGTCCTATAGTATTTGGGTGCACCCACAATACCTCTCAGGACTTTGTTCTGAAAAATTTGTATTTTATTTATGTTACTCTTTGCAGAACATCCCCATAATTGAACGCCGCATGTCCATATAGGTTTCATTATTTGCTTATATAATAGCAATTTATTATGTACTGAAAATTGTGATAATCTTCTAATTAGCCAGTACATTTTCCTATATTTCAATTCCAGTTCTTTTCTTTTCTTCTTTGTATGTTCCTTCCACCGAAGTTTGGCATCGAGATATTTAGCGTTGTTGCTATATGGCATGATAGTATTATTTAATGTTATTGGTGCTTCTACGGTCTGTTTATAGGTAACTGCACATGTACAGATGTACTTTCATTAATTCTTCTTTTCCAAGCTTGTGTCCAATTATTTATATTGTCACTTGCCTACTGTAATTTTCGTGAGGCTTTTTCACTATTGTCTCCGACAGCTCTAATCGCAAATGTAGCCATCGTAATATTTTCCATTTGTGGTATATCACAAGTGTAGAGTAGATAAAGCATTGGTCCCAGTACACTTCCTTGTGGTACACCTGTTTTAGCTTCTTTTGTTGTAGAGTAACCTTCTTCTTGTTTGACTCTAAACATTCTAGTTGTAATGTATGATTTTAATAGTTCGGTGTGTTGTTTTGGCAACATTTTCTGTTGTTTATGAACAAGGCCTTCATGCCAAACCTTATAGAAGGCTTGTGCTACATCTAAAAATATAGCTGAGCATACTTTTTTACTTTCGTAGGATTTTTCAATAACATCTGTTGTGGACCTGGTCAATTGCTGAGTGCTTGTTAATAAACCCAAATTGGTATGTTGCTATTAGGTTTTTTCTCCCTATGATTGGTTTTATTCTTTTCAACAGGAGTTTTTCAAAAATCTTATATATTACTGGTAGCAGTGGTATAGATCCATAGGCTTTTATTTCGTTTACTGACTTCCCAGGTTTTGGGATCATTATAATTTCCGTCATCTTCCAAATGTCTGGGACATGTTTACTTTGGGCATAAGTCATTTCACCATTACCGTTGTTATATTTATTCGGTTGTTTCTTTTCACTCATTGTTTCTTCAGGTTTAACTTGAGCTACTCTGTTTCCCCTCTCTTGTAATGTTTTAGCAACTACACATCCTCTATAACTTGCCGGATGTGCTTCATTGCGGTTTACACATTTCGGCTTAGCTTCTTTGGGTTTTCTACACTCTGTGGTGATATGTTTACCTGAACATTTTACACATCTAGGTTCTCTTCTGCAGAATTTTTGTGTGTGTCCATGTAATTGGCATCTTTTGCATTGCGGTATTAAGTTCGATTTTTTTAGAGGTTCGATTTTTATTTCGATCCCTAAAATTCTTTTAATACCAAAAATGGTTTTTGTGTCCGTATCATGTTCAAAGGCTAACATAAATACAGGTAATGGCTTCTTGTGGACTAAAATTTCTCCTTTGTTATTTTTGGTCCTTTCTTTTTTTTAAATATTTGTCACATTTAAGCCTTTAAGCCCATTTTAGTTTAGTTCTGCGATAATTTTTTCACTTTTAGCTGTTGATGGAAGCCCTCTTGCCATAACTTTGATGTCTCTGGTTCATTTGTCTTCATAAGAGTACCATTGCAGTTTCAGTAACACTAAACAATCTATTATTTTTGTGAATATTGTATATTCGGCATTCAGTTTTATTTGTCCATTGTTTAGTACCGTTGCTTTGAATACTATGTAGTTGGACCTCAGTGTTTCGTAAAGCAAGTCAAAGCCGGTAACATTACTTACGATAATTGGGTGGCTTGGGCATTCTAATTTCTTTATTTTGTTTTATTTTTATTTGCTGTTGTGAAGATCCTGGGGAATTATTTGTTTTTCTTTTTTTATTTTTAACCGTTATCCAGCCTACTTCTTACTGCAATTCTTCTTCATCTATTTCGTATGTAACAACTGGACTGCTTTTGTTGGCTTGGTGGTTTATCGTTGTTTTGTCCTTGCCCTCAGAGCTTTGTTAATTCAGTTGTAGCTAGAGGGCATTTATTTGTTTTTATATATTAGTTAATGCAATTTCAATACTCTCCCGCGCTGACTTTTCGTTCATCCACGCATTGTAGAGTGCCTGTTCGTTCTGGGTTCTAGTTGTGTTCTCTAGATTCAATACCGCAATATGTGATACGTCTGATGTCGATATTTCCATTTTATCTGTGTCTTTATGCAGTGTTCTTCATATTTTTTTACGTATTGTTCAAATAATATCCTTATTTTTATGTTTCAAATTAGCTTACGCTGCATTTGTGGTCCAGATGTTGAGTCTTCAACCCTTAACGTTTTATGGCATTTTGTATTTATTTTCTACTTTACTGACCTTTTTTACGGATCGCACTTTATAGTTAGACTTTTTTTTAATTCCGCATTTATGACACAGATGTTGCACTTTTGTTTCGTTTCACTGACCGTCTCTCCGAACACGTCTTTACTCTGTGAAAGTCAAACGTCGACTGAAACCAGAAATGATACTAACAGATTTGAATATGTCTACTAAAATGACGACACCTATTAGGAATTGATTGCCGGACAAAAACCATTAAAAACCATTACCAAAGAATTTGTCTCCAAAACTCAAAATGGGAGATTTAAAAGATCAAAACAGGAATGACACATATACACTAGCTCCATATACTCTTTTATTGATAACTTCAGTATGGGATATTCTATGAAAGGATATCTCTACAAGATAAGATATTGTTCTTTAAAAAAGGTACTTATTTTTTGAAAAATGGTAGAACATATATTAATCGAAAAAAATTTCCTATCTGTCAGGTAACATAGCGATATCGTAAAAAACGATTTTGGTTTGGCAGCGATCCAATCATGAGTTCAATTTCATACTTTTTGGACATTT
Source organism: Rhynchophorus ferrugineus (assembly GCF_030347505.1). Lineage (NCBI taxonomy): Eukaryota > Metazoa > Arthropoda > Insecta > Coleoptera > Curculionidae > Rhynchophorus > Rhynchophorus ferrugineus. The sequence goes on along the minus strand of NW_027472581.1, from coordinate 49,879,960 downwards.
CCAAGTCGTGTGCCAGACTAGCCATTTTGCATCGGTCTAATTAAGTGATAGTCTGATAATTACGCTCTTCTTCTAAAAGGTTCCAAATAGTATTTTCGGTCAATTCGTGTGGTAGTATGTAAATGTCTGATAACGTATTATGTTCGGTAATTTTCAATCGATTCAATAATTATCATGTCTGTATGCTTTTGGAGAGAAGGTGTTTTGGAGAGGTTCATTAGCCAGTGCACAGCTTCAGTTAATTGTTCAAAGCTCGCGTTACTTCAAAATCTATTGAGCTTGATATAGTCATAGGTATTTTTTTAGTTTTTTGGATTGAAAATACTAAATTTTGTTCAGCCTTTCACAGGTTTTTATTAGCAGGTTTTATGGAATCATTTCATTTAAAAGTATGCCCCAAAGACCTATCGTTGGTTTTTGAAAATGTATAATAATGAATTAACGGCTCCATCAAGGGCTTCATCAAGTACGACTTGCAGCAAGTGGTGGCGATTTTAAATTTAACAGATGGGAAATTTCATAAAAACGTTTTATCTCGCATCTTTTAAAGAAAACGGACGGATGGTTCAAAAACTATGTTCACCATATGCATTAAATTAATGGAAGTTGAACAACTATACGGTAAGTCATATATTGCTTTCTATTTGTTTTTCATATAATGTTGTTCAAATGTTACCTGTAAATATATTTAAATGATCGTTTTATTTAAGATAGTATATCATTTAATTACTTATAAAAAAACAATTGCAATTAAATGGTTTCTTTATTGTACGAGTACTACTAATCTCAAAGTGGCTATCTTAGTGGTACAATGTTGCAACATATTATCGGTAGTTAGACATTATATTTCACGAATAGGTTGATATTTCTGTCAATAAAATATAAACAGTTTAACTAACACCAATACCCAATTCAAAATGTTTCAGTATCGCGCGCCAATTATAATGCTGTACATTTCGAATAATATTGGCAGAATTCCAAAAAATCCACCAAAGTTCAAGGGGTCAACAGCTGCTTTACCACACCATGTAGGTTTGTGTCTAAATCGCGTAGTTCTATTTATTCATATAACCTTCAAACTGAAAGTAAGGTTTCTCCGAAAAGATGATTTTGCAACCAACATCAACGGACTTATCGTGAAAATGATTTTTCAACATTCTTTAACAATAATCTTAATATCCATATAAAAATGAATCTAAAAATAAGATAACAGATTTTACAAGGTCCTTTTTATATGTTATGCGCGAAACGTTGTTAAATATACCTGAAATTACATGAATAATTGGATTTCATTGAATTTACTTTCTGAAGAGGGGGATTCACGAATTTAGCTTCAAATGAAGTATCAAAGTATGCATAATTTAAAAAAACTCATTTATATTTATAAACCACATCAGATAATCATATTTGTAAACGGAATATTTGTCATGTATGTTTGATTGTTGTCAAATAACTGATCTAGCTCAATTGTAATATCATATCTATTTATATCTCCATTCATTTCACTGTACATATTAAAATAAATATATATATAATGGCATTCTTATCAAGATCGATTCGATAATCTGTCATTATTAACTCAAAATCAAATTCTTTCATCAGTCTGAATCGATACCTAGCAAAAACAAGTTTGGTAATTTCAATTCATATCGTACTTGCTTATAAGAATACTCAGTACATTATATATACTTAAGGTGGTGTTCTAGTCCACAAATTGAAAAAAACAATCGATCATTTTCAAAGACATAGTTGTGATGCGGCATCTAAAACCGAAATTTTAATTAATTGACTTGTAAATGTTTCTTTATTATTATATATATTTATATATTTATTTATTTATTTATTCAAACCATGTTAAACTGGCGAAACAATAAACTTTTATTATTATTATAACCTTTTGGAGCATTCATTTATTTATTGTTTATTGAACGTTTACATAATGATTTATGGAATAAAAACAAACATTTTCTTATATATACCACACTGTGACCTTGATATAGTTCCATCCTAAAAATTTAATGGAAAATGTCTTTTCTCCTCCTCTTTCCAATCTCCCTTACTGTCTCCCTTACCTATTTTAGAGATAAAATTCATAAATCAGAAAATTATAAGAATAAGTTTATAGAACATTTGTGTTTTTTTCAACCCTAAATATTCTTAACAACAAGGAAATGATTCTGATTTCTGATTCGATGAAACCAACAACACTTACTATAAAATAAATCATTATTATAGATAAAGTTATTTAAAAACTAACCGATACAATTGACAATATTGATCTTAAGGATTAATAGCATGGCCATATGGCTTAAAAGTCTCAACGGATTTATTCTGAAATTGATCATAATAATAATAATTTCCGTTATGTCTTTAAACATATTGCGCTACTCTTATCGATAAGATAAAAATATTTATGTTTAATCCACCCTCGTATGAATTCACTAATGAATTATTCAATACACACGATATTCGAAGGTTTTCGAGATTTTGTATTTAAATTAAATAACAACGCGAATCGATGGAAAGAAAGAAAAACGAAAAGAACCAAATGAAAAGGCACGAAGTAAGCATAATTGCCCGACAATGAACGACAAAACAATGCCTTTTCCGCGGCGGGGGTCGGCTAATTGGCCCAATTAGGGTCGTAATTATCGACGCCGACTTATCTGATTGGTCTGCGGGATGACCGTTCAAGAGCGACGAAGTTTTCGGTGATTGTAAATTGTGGGTTTCGTGAGGATCGGCATTGGACGCGTGGTCTTGGCACAGTTTAATCAAAAAACACAAGGGAAATGGTAATTCGTATTTTAATGATAACTTTCAATAATTATAATACAAAATAATGGCGTTATTAACATAAATGATAAAACGCAAAAATAAATTCAATAGTATTCGAGTTTAGAAATTTGAAAAAATTTAATTTTTCATATTTCCAAAGCTTAACCCTCTAAGAATAGGTATTTAAGAGGATTTTTCAAAATTTAAATTCATTTCGCAGATATTGCTGTTTTACTGAAAACTACTTTTACTAAAAACTAATTTTTGTCGAGATGGTTGACATGATATCTCAAGTTCTACCGAATCAATTTACTTGAAATTTGGTGTGTGCGTTTTGTATAAGGAGTTTTAAAAAAATCGACAATTCACGACTGTTTTTTAACATTTCTGAATTTTTGAAAAATAGTAACAAAAGTTTGTCATGGTAATATAAATCCTTTAATAATCTGTATGCTAATTAATGCATGCAATTTAATATAGTGTATTTATTACTTTACATTACTTTATGCCAATTATATATCATTTTTATCTAAAACATCTTAAATGGTTCCAGGTTGAGGGCTACTGTTTGAAATGTGTAGTCCTTGTTTAAACTCTTTATCTTAGAGATTTCAAAGAAGAATTTTGAGAACTGTATGATTTTTTTGCTGTGATTTAAAATTCTAAAAAAGTAATTTTTTTCACCTCTTTACGTATTTATTCATCTGTCATGTTATCTCCGTTTCTTTAAAATTTTTATACCAATAATTTAAACATGATTTGCTTATCGCGAGCCACCGAAGCGAGAGTACGCGGCGGACTAAGGGAATACGGGTGGGGAGTGTGGTAATAGTAGATGTTTGGGTACATATACCTGGGTATATATTGAAGTACCGGATTAGTAAGACTACTACAAAGTAAACTAAAATATTTTCATTGAGTATAAATCCATTGGAATTACGGTAAAAGATAATAGACGATTTAAATATTTACAAGGCTAAATTGAGTATATAGATATAGAAATGCTTAATTTTATTAGTATTGCTGTCAAAAACTTCTAATATATAAACATTTATTATTCAAGAGTTTTTATTGGTAAATCCAACAAACAATAGGAAAAACAACACATGGAATGTTAGTGACAGGGTTAAATAGTGTCAGACTTCTTAAATCGTTTTCATTTTCTTCAAATACTATATTTATCATATATTTTATATTCTTATATATATATTCCTATTTATTTCCCATATATATTTTTTGCAATGATTACTGTCATTTATCTAAAAACTTTCGACTCTTTAATTTAAATACTTGTTTATTTCTAAATCCTTTATTTTTAACAAATATTAGATACTTTGAATAGCTGTGATATATTTATTAGGTGCTTGGATATCTTCTGGCCAATTCCTAACTTTAAAAAGGCATTTATTATAAAAAACTATTATAATATATATAATAATCAAAATATTTTCCAATATTTTCTACAATTTTCCGTCAATACCAATCGACCAAATTCGCAATACCACGTCGAAAGCCACGCTGTATTAATCTGAACATGTAGTAATCTGAAGGCGTTATGTCTGGGTGTGGCAGAACACCCCATCCCATTAGAGCTGTAACAGTGTATCCTTCTAAACTGTTGCAACGTGTGGCCGAGCGTTGTTATGCAAGAGGATGACTTTTTGTCTCTTATCTGCTATTGTTAGTCTTTATTCCAACAATATGTTATCTATTGTAACATGTGTATTGTGTTGTATATATTGTAATTTTTAGTTTTAATAGTTACACCTTTCTGCGTTCAGCATTCTATGACGGGTGGTGTCGATATGGAAACTTGTGACTTTTTGCGCTTTGGTTATTGTAGTACCCCCATTTTTCACCGATAGTTACAACGTCACCAAAAAATAGTTAAAACCAAAACCGAAAAATATAATATGATGAAGCAGCATAAGGATAAGTTCCTAAAAGTGTTTGGCTTCGGGAGCAGATTTCTTTAAATCAAACAACAAAAGTACTTAATGTTAAAAATACAATTTTGACGCTAAATAATTAGCGTCTGCATACACTTCATAATACTGAAAGGAAAACTATTATTTTCAAGATAGAAATATTAAAACCATCAATTTTAAGAGTTAGATTAGGTTGTTTAACATTCGTTGAACATTGATATTACGCATTTTCATCAATAGATATCGTTAATTAACACAGATGCAAGCAGCTAATACTATAGATTAAAATTTCGTAGAGAAAGTTAATTTTCAATAACATTAAATTTTTAAATAATATTACAATATCAAATGTTAGAATAAGGGTTTCTGTCATAGTCCCCACAACATTAATATTATAAATTCTGAGTAAATACATTTCAAAGCAAAATTTTAGAACCGCTACGCGTCGTACGGTCGGGCATCATTGCCGACTAAGTAGTCCGAATCGCAGAATAAATCACGGGAAAATCCTGGATCCCTCTCCAGAATGCAAAAATTGTAGAATGGTTGGCCGTTAGTCAAAACGTCAGAAATTGGGTCGACATAAATTCAGAAGATGGATGGTCTAAAGGCAAGGAATCCGGTAAGACTTATAAATTTAATTTAAATATAATATGGTCTCTAAAGATAATCTGGCACGAAAACGAAACGAGCATTGAGTAAAATAACGTAAAATAGTATGAATTAATTGTAATATATGTTTTATCCCACATTATATATCTTTCATCGCCGCAATTAAAAAAAATGTCAAAACATCAACGACTAGGCATTAAGATCATTTGAAACCTTCTGGACTTGGTATCTATAGTTTAATACCATGAGACCCGTAAGGCAAAATTCCTTTACAACTGTTTATGAATGTTTTACAATATGTTGAATCATATTATTAAATACCTGAATTTTCATTGACTCGTAGCAGGATTTTTAAAGTATGTAAAAATATATTAATCACATACAATGGTTATACATAAAATGGAATATATATATATATATATATATATATATTCCATTTTATTTTATTATCAGACATTCCGTTGAATATATACTTTTTAGATATCTAATAACCTAACCTAACCTAATCTGCTAGCTAAACATCATCTTGGGAAAAAAACTGTCTATTAAAAAAAGAAATTTCACTATTAGATTGGTTATTACATCAATTAAAACTTGCAAGTATTGACTACAATCATAACAATGATTTACAGTATAGTGAAATTAGATATTGCTTCAAGAAAAATAAGAAAAACTAGTGACTAGAGAAACAATACGTTAATTCACATATGTACAGGAGATAAAATAATATGACATATGCACAATATATATGGAATAAAAAGGTGTTAATTAGTAGAGTGTTTGAATAGTTTCCAATGAAATGTTGTCCCATTCTTGTACGGTTTAAGCATGTTCAGGTTCCGCGATTAGCCGGGGAAGATATTTGATTGTAATAATTGTAATAATAATATGTAATAAGTTGTAATAAGGCCGCGATATTGCGTCCAAATGATAACGGAATCATATGGTTCTTTTGAGGTTCTCCATACCATGAACTCGGAAGTTTATAGGAAAGAACGTTGTAACAACGCTGGCTTCCGTTATAAAGGGTTATAAAAGTTCTGCTGTCACTTTTACTGGGGTAGTTTTATGTTGTCTGGGAACAATACTTTTTAATGTTGGTCTCTGTCAGTTAACTTTGAATCACCAACTATTCCTCTTTGCAAAGATGTTTATAATGTTTTGTGTACGCTGTCAAGCAACGCTGCCAACATGCAGGATGATTGTGTTCATAATATTTGGTCTATCCCCTGTATATGTATCTATGTTAAATTTTATATTTTGTTATATTATATAATTTAACGAAATATTGTACGGAATTCAGTATACGAAATGAAATAATTAAATTTACCTAAATGGGAGTTAAAAGTAGCTGACAATAATATGAACGAATGATAGGAAATGTTGATGTTGAACGAAATTTGATCTAAGTTAATCGATCAACTAAAATTCAGTACCAATTTATTTAAAAATAAAATAAGATCGAATAGAAACAGTTTCACCGTAGTACCTCGTGCTATTTGATCATTTCTTGCTTCGTCCAGTTTACTTACCTTTTCGTTTCGTTGTTACGGGGCATTAACAAGAGGTTATTTAAAGACGCTGTCCATTGTAACCACTAAATCAACCATTAAAAAAGTCAAAGAATCGCATCCGTCCGATTCTCTCAATTTGGTAATTCAACTCTAAAAGAATCGACAAAGGTGCGTGGAAACCCACTGGCCCAAAGCCAATTATCCACTAAATAAGGACAATTGACGATTGAAAGGGAAAGAAAAAAATGTACATATGAGAGTCCACGACCGCTTGTGTGGTCTGGTTTGGTGATGTCCATATTCAGGACGGGAATAATCCTTTTGAACTCGACACGTGTCAAACTTGGTCGCTTTAAAAATTGAAAAAATAACAATAGCAACATTTTTCGAATATCATTTACCTTTAGAAATGTCGGATACTTAGACGATAAAAAATAAGCAATTTATTATTTATTGCTTAGTGCAAAAGAAAAATGCTGTAAACATTATATATGTGTTGTCATTTTATATATCTTACGGTAGTTAGGTATAAATATTTATACTGTTGATGATTTACTATGTAAACACTTGATGTACACAAAGATAATTTTAAACAGGGTTTTTTCTAGCTTTATTTTTTTATCATAAATGTAAATAAGTATTAAATAAGTATAAATATAATAAGTATCTAGATTTTCTGTGATAAAACTATGATCTTATGTTATATTCCTGCTAAAAGCAATGGTGCAAACAAGGCTTTCATTTTATTATTCCTTACATTTTTCAATTTTATTTTAATCTCATTTTCTTTGAATTATATAAGAATACTGTGAATTAATTTTGATGAAATTATAATAGATGGTGTAATTTATATACTGTATCATAACGGATATAGTAATAATAATATTGTTTAACTTTATTTACGTTCATATTCATCTTAAAGCTATGCTATTGGGTATATTATGTGAGTATTAGAAAAACACAGAACATCGACATTATGTTGATAGCATCTAGAAAATTCAAACACCTGAAATTGGTTGAAATTGTATGAAATTATTATCCATACCAACAAAATTAGTATTCAATGTAATTGATGTATTTGACATGAGAATTGAAATAAAAATTGAAATACGACAAAGATGTTATAAATCATCACAATTTGGAAATCTACATATATAAAAATTAAGGTCTATATAGTTCATTATATTAATCGAGCATTACTTCGTTTGACTATAAGTTTTTCGATGATTAATTATATATCAGTAATATTTTTATTTTGATGAAAAATCAAGTAAGACTCCTCACAGTAAAGCATTATAAATAGTTTAGCATTGAAAAACTTTGATTCAAAATAAAATATTAAGAAGAATTAAATATCACGTAATAATAAAATTGACTTTGGAAGTGGATTATTATTTTTGGAAGTTAAAATTCAATTCAAGTTGAGCTTCAAGTAGACCAGTAGAAACATAGGTTAGAACCAAAATGTACATAAAACACGAAAAATTGCAAAATGCTGGATCTAGTTTTGTAGGACTATCTTTCATTAAATTAGTTTATTTAGTAGAAATGTATATCGCTAGGCAGTGTAGGTAATAATTTGGCTGATGTTTTGCATTTCCAAAAGCTGCATATACATTGGTCGGGAAAGTAAATATTATTTTTGTGTCAATCCACAATTTTTATGTAAAATAATATATCAGGAAGATGTGAACATGGCAACTGAAACAAATTAATAAACATAAACATAATAACATCTCTATAAATTCAAAATGTTGCAGTTTTATGTAATGTAAAGTACTAAAAATATTGGAAATAACAAATGGAAATTACCACAATGTACATGCAAGACGAGAAGGATATACAAGTAAGAACTGTTTCGATAAGTGGAAAGAAGCATTGTCTACAATAACACACGCAAGAAGAAACTGACAAATGGTGGAATTGTGAACAAGTGTTAGACAGATTGGAAACTGAATTGTTAATTTCACTGAATAGTGATTGCCTCGAATAGTGCCTTACATAGTGTGAGATTTATAGGCATTTGATATTTGTGGAATTGTTCAGAATACACATGAGCATTGGGATAGAATATACGAGAAGAGAATTGATACTAACTGTTTTGCAGGTAATATGGCAAATGCATTAAGGAGAATGCAGTGAAGGAATCAGAAGATATAGAGGAAATCAATAGAATTTTATCATGAAAGAAAAATTCACACAGGTACCAACAAAGGAAATGAGAAATATATTGACATCAAAATGAGTCGACAAAGAAATGTAAGATAGAAACACAGCATCTAAAATATTAAACATAAAAAGATAAATATGCTCTTTAATTAAAGTAAAATACATTAATTGGATATAAAATTATTAGTTAGGCGTATTAGAACTGTAGGGGATACCACTATATAAAAAACCCATCCCATTCTACCTTATAGTTGGTAATGAAAATAGTTCATTGTAAATAAAACCAAACAACTCTATGCTACAAACTGATATGTCTGTATAATTAACTGAAGATTAAGTCCTTCGATAATATATGCAGAAGATATACCATAATATTAAAATAAATTATAATTGATATAATTATTTCATTATATTATTTACATTAAAATTTTGTTATATGTCAAAGCCAAAATAAATTAAAACTAAAAATATGCGACAACATTCGGACGTGTTGGCGCCATACATTTCTATAACGTGAAGTGACTGTTTTATTGGAAGGGCTACACTTATATTCCACTGCCAAATAATTATTTAAATATATCTGTCAAATATTTTATGCAGTTGAACTTGATTGAAATATCAGTAACTATTTTCCGATCCATTCGCCAAGATCACATTAATGACTAAAACGCCACGGTAGAATGTTATAATCCAGCCAGTCTTTACCACGACTAGACCGCTTGGCGACATCGCCGGAGGCTCGAATATCAAACGGGCCGTTTTGCGCCGATCGCCATCATCGATTCATTAAGCAGCCGAAGGCTTCGTTAACTCGCCCTCGAATTATTATTCGACTACCGTCGCCAGGTTTTTTTTTCTTGCTTGTTCGCGTCTGTACATATTACGAGAAATAATCTGCTATATTTTTTCATTCATTCATTACATCGAAAAAGCCAAAGAATTATACGACTGACCCAGATAAGGTGTTTTTTTTCTGTTGATTGATTGAAAAGTTGTTTTGGTCTTAAATTCAATGTTATTTAAATTACAAAATTAAACGCACTTTATTTATAGAGATACGACTTTAAGAGATAAATGTTTCCTGCAATCAGAATCAAAATCAATTCATCAGCCTTTTGTAATTATTATATATAGTGCTATATATTTGTAATTCTTTATCGTTATTTTAAATATATTTATTGCGTGTGTAATAAATGGCATGAGAACTGGTATAGTGGAAAGTTCGGTCGATGGAGGCAATACTCACAAAGGTGGAATAATAGACTATTTGGAAATTCAGGCATATTACCGAACTGAACTCTGAGCCGACCAGGGCATGGATGTTTGAATAAATAGCTTAACAAAACGAAAAAAATCAATACAAGCAGCTGTTCATATTAAAGATACATACATATAACAGCAACATAACAGCCAAAGAATCAAAATGATGCAGGCAATAAAGTGTAAGCAGCTGTAAGCTGTACTTAAACAGAAACAAAGGAAAGGAAGTTCGCGGAATTCACTACAAGATTTGAGCCAATACCTATATGGGGTCGTTTTTAGATAGTAAAAACTGCAAGGAGTTTTTACTTAGTTTCACATATGAACAAGTCTAAGCACTAACTCTACAAACGATTCCATTATTTAATGTTAGCTATATCCATAACATAATAATAAACATAAATATTACTGGTAACTATTAAAAAATCGACCATGCTTATTTAACCGTCTAGTAGTTAAATCATTTATTATCATATGATTATTCAATAAATATTGACAGTTGGAAGTAAACTATAGTTTTCCATAATTTTCCTTTATTCCATACATAATCTTGAATGAACATTTTTCTTTGATCTTTTTATGTTATATACAGTTCCTAAAATTCTTTTAAGAAAACCAAAGATAATATTTATTGTACTAAAAATAACTACAAATTAATTAGGTTTAAAAGCTTTGTAAAAAATAATGTTGAGGAAAAAGTAATTTATTGTTTTTAAATAAATATAAAGTCCAAAGTTATTATGATTCGAAAATGGATATTCCAGAAGATCATTTTCGACATATATTTGATTTTTGAAAACGGAAAAACTCAGAGTAAGCTCGTCAAAACTTGTGTCGTCTTTATGGTGACGGGTACCTGTGTGATGCCAGTGTCAAAATTGGATTGGACATTTTCGTTCCAGATATTTCGATGTTGATGATCTATGAACCGATGAACTGTTGCCACCCTTGCCGACCAGTCATTGAAAAAGTCGATGAAATGTTTAAATAAGTGTTTGTTGCTGCATAAGCAAATAGTAAAACCTATATGGGTCTATGGGATTCTGTTACGGGATGTTTTGCGAGAAACAATATCAACATAATACAAGTATTTCAGAATAAAGCCCTAAGAAGTATTATGGATACATCCAGATACTATAGGAACAATTATCTACACCAAAACTTTTGGCTTTAGGAAATTAAGAGATTCGTAATAAGATATGAGGAAAAACTCCATGTTAACACTGAAGTGCTGTAACTCATGGATAACACTAAACTAGGACGCTGACTCAGGAGAATCAAACTATATTAACTGAAAATAATATGATGGATGATAATATATGGGATTGTAAAGGAATTGTTCATCATTAGTGGGGTGGTATAACATCATAAATCATTGTTCATCATAAATAGCTCAAATTTGGGCAAAATATTAATTCGACTCGCTACTGTTAAAAATTAATGCGATTGAAGCTGGCGATTAAAAAATGACAAAAATTGGTGAATTGAAAATGCATTGTCTTCCACAAACTCTAAATCGCACACATCTCTAGTGGATTTTGGTGCATCAACCGTAAAGCTAATTTCAAAAGAGGCTTGTGATCAATAATTCAGTTCAGCTTTTCGCCCAGAAATCTCAGTAGATTTATAGTGACGGAATTAAGGTGGTACCAGAAGAGTGACAGAAAATTATTGAAGAAAATCGCATATATATCATTGTGTTTGAAATATATATAAATAAAACCATAAGAACTAAAAAACAGAAACAATATAACAACTCATACAACTTATGAAGCAGTGTGAGCAGTAATCTGTGTGCACAATAAGTGCAGAATTCACTAGTAATAGAATTCTTGCATCACTATCGGTCCTAATTCAAAAACAAAGAGTTGTGTGAACCTAGCACTACTACACGTGTGTTGAGAACCAGAAAGATTATATAAGATAATAAATTGTATTTGAAAGTATCGAAAAATATTTTACATATAAAAGAAAATATAGTTACATATTACGTAATATAAACCGTAATTCTTATGCAACCCACCAAACAAAAAATTATGGTTTTATTATTCAAGGACAAAACATTAAATTCCTAGTAATACAGACATATTATCCTGTTTAAAATTTATCAGCTAATTAATACATACAATTCCCGTTTTTTATAACTTGTCTTAACAAATTTACCTGGATAGTATCTATGGTCTGAATGATAATATCTGTTTATTGTTTATACATATCAAGTTATTGTTCGTGACAATGAAAAGTTAAAAAAACAAATGACGATGCATTTTTTCAATAAAACAATCTATACATGATTTCTTGTTTATTTTTAACACGTATTTAGTTTTAAGATGAGAAAAAAGATGCAATAAATCATACATAAGTGAATCACCACTGACTTTCTTTCATCAAGATTTTTCAAGCTTCTACGTTTCACTATAAATGATGGATGAGATTGCTTCACACTCCTGCTTGACCTATTTACTTTATCCTGATTTCCTGAAATTTATTTTTAAAATTTAGTCATATTCATTTTTAAAACCAGCAGTTTTTGGTAATTATGTCAAATGCATACTAAGATTGCACGAATTATAATCCAGCTAGGATAAATTCACAAAATACTTCATATTTCTGGCACAATCAAAGCTTTGTCTGAAATATTCTAACTATTTTCAAATAATTGCAACCAATCAAGTTCGTAGAATTCAAATAAGTGTTATTCACCATAATATTAACTTGATAATTACATTATTAACACATTATATATACTTAGTGCAGTGTTAGTTAACTAATTAATTTATTACTATTGTTCTATTGTACTTGTAACAGTAGACAAGTAAGACGAGTGCGGGATCAATAGATCAGTACTTATGCTATTACTCCAATTAAAATTACATTAGACAACTTAAGCTGAAGTTAACAGTAACACATACACTATACAAGCTCGTGTGGTTGGGTTGACTTCAATCATCTGATTTCTTGCGCGTTATACATCAGCTGTATTGCTTTTATGTGGCTGTGATTTAGTAACCTTATGTCATGCTTCATGCCGAAACCTTTAATAATATTGTAGATACCTTTGATCTTGAGGTCGTCGTGCAATTCTTCGATAGTCATATAGCGATAAGCATTGGTAATTAATCGAATTATTTATTTTGGCCGCGTTGCATTACTGATTCTATTTAAACATTTTTTGTCTGCAGTATTTCTAGTTCCGAGTCATATTCTTTCCTTTGACAGGTTAGAAGAATGTATAGAGAAGAATCAAATCGGATTAGTATAACTTGAGATATCATGTCCACCGTCTAAAAAAATGTAGCTTCGAGGAAAACTCGTTTAAACTTTTGAAAAATCCTCTTAAGGACATATTATTAAAAAGCTAAACTTTGAAAATATGAAAAACATATTTTCCCTTAATATTAAATCTTTTTAAATAATAAATCTTGAGCCTCATTTTGAAAATAAGTCTCTGTATTGTTGTGTCATTTTGTGTCTTGGTGGACCGTATATGTTTGGACGCCATCATCGCCGTTCTTTTCAATTATAACTATTGTATCTTGTATTTATTCTCTTGTCATTTCACCTTGTTGGAAATGTTGAATATTTTATTTTATAATTAAAGTTGTTCCACCTCGAGCAGCATCACTAGGGTATAACATTTTTGTTGGAAAAATGGGACTCCAATTTGAGAACTACATCTATGATTGAAATATTTCTAATTCACGGATCCTTTGGTGTAGCCTATTTGTATTCCATATGATTCTTAACAACGTATTGTAGCGACCTTGAGGCACGTCGAATTTTACATCGTGGAATAACGGTCTACAAAATACCCAGAAATATAATCCCAGATGTTGAACACGGGCGCGGTGCCAGCAGCGCCAAATAGAACCCGACAACGAATAGCTGGCGGCAACCCCGAGACGTTTATCTGGGATGTTATTGAAGGGTATTTCGATTCATTCGGTGCTCAACCCTCGTTTGGTTAAGACGTGCCACCATCGACTGCCCAAGCCTCGTCTCCAGGTAACACCGCTGCCATCCGTTTTATCTAACTGTATTTTTCAAATTTTTTTATATAGCCAATAAATAGCGGTCACATAATGTAAACACCACTGTTTCATTTCGTTTTACCTCTATTCACCGAGCCATATAATTTACCCTAAAGTATTATTTGTTTTGGAAAGTTCAGATTTTTCAATTTTTCTACACTGTTTGTTAACTAACTGAAATTATGTCGCATTGACCGAAATTGTGTCGAATGTTTTGAGTGAATGACTGCAAAATCTTATATGTCTGGTAGCACATATATTCTGTGGTGACAACTAAATATTTGGAACTGAATTTTGTACGTCATACTAGTGAAATTACCGTGGATAATGTTATCTTTTTTATACGTTGTAGAATATATAAAATCAATTTTTTTACACATATTCCATATTTATATAAATATTCAATTTATAAATACGGACAGTTACAATCGTTTTCCTTGTATACTAATTTAACTAGACAGTAACTAGTTATTTTGACTGATCATTGTTTTGATTTTGTAGACATATCAAGTTACTATGCGGTATGACAACGAACAAATTAATACAAGAAATAGATGACGTTGCATTTTTTTTAAATAAAATAACATAAGACTAAATAATTCCGATACCCGGAGGTGCATAGTAGTTGCTTATATCTGGAAGCGTCAAACAGACAGCCAACGTTGCCGTGTTGTTTATAATGCGACGATTTAGAGGGAATTTATACTGAATTTTAAAGAGGATAATCGTGTCGTAGACCGACAGCAATTTCTAATCATGTAAGTTACGAGTATTCGTGGGTTTTTAAGTAGCCAATCATTTGCTATTAGCCGTTCGACTCTCCGCGACGTCAATCAAACGATCCACGAATCGCCAACGGCAGGCGGCTACGCGAACGTTCCATTGCCACTTTTGATGTTTAGTTTTTTCTTAAAAAGCCTTGAAGGATTAGGAAGAAGTGTCGATAATAACGAAACTTGCCTCGTGCAGTATTTATTACATAATTTTTTTTGTTTCACGACAACGAATTGTTCGAAAAGTTGGCCGCCCCAGCCTTGAAAATCATTATAATCGTCTTAAAGGATCAATAAAAAAGCGCATAGTCGGGAGGAGTGTAAAAGGAATACGAGAATAATTAAGCGAGAGGGAAGTGTAAATAGTATAATATGTATAATCTGTTTATCCTGTTGTCAAAGCCGTAGACATGACAATACGGGATCAAGATAAATCCCTCGACCTGCTGACTTTTTCCGGAGGAAATTTGTTAAGGTCGACAAGGTGTCGATTATAACCGATGTTACTGATTTATCTTTATTTTATCAAGGTAGTTAATTTCGATAATTTTGGAAATATTTAGCCCATTTATTAACAAAAGTATCATATCTGGATGGCAATATATCGGTATAAAATAAGCTTCTAAAATAATCAGTCAGTAAGATTCACATGGAGCGATATAAATAACACATTTATGTTTAGTTATTATAACACTTGTAATTAGTTGCTTACATGTATTGCAACTGTTATTTTATGTACAGAACATCAAGTAAACTTGGTATTTCCACCAATAAATATCGCTGATCAAAATACATGCAAGCGTTTAATACTTTGAAGTGATAATGAAGTTGATTTGAAGTTTACACATTAGATTATTAATTAAGTTAAAATACATTTTATTTTAATGATCGCTTATTTGTTTGATTTCTTTTTGGCATTCATCATAGAAATATTATTGATAAAGTGTAAAAGAGAGAAGAAGGCCATTGAAGATAGAATGTTTGAACAAAGAAATGTCTTTTAAGAATCTTGTGTAAACATAAATTAATAAAGTGCAATATTGGCCCAATATAATTGGAAGAAAAAATGATATTAATTATTTTGTTATGCCATATTTTACCGCTAGCCACACATCTAGAAAAATTGTTAAAAAGACTTGTTTAAAAATGTAATTATAAATGTAGATATATAAAAAGAAATATTTAAATACATTAAAATATCTCAATTATACATCACATCATACCAGATACCACTTAACAGGTCAATTGAAAACTCCTCTGCTTGACACATAGATGGCGCTACTAGAATTAAATCCATATGTTTTTTAGTTAGAAGTAACCCTCAAAAGACAAATTTTGACAGCTGTCGGATCATTACAGTGAATTACAGCATTTTGAGGAAAGCAACTTTTTTTATTGTGAAAAAATGGATAAAAAGGAAGTTCGCGTGTTGATAAAATATTGCTTTTTGAAGGGAAAAAATACAGTTGAAGCAAAAACTTGATGCCGAGTTTCCGGACACTGCCTCAGGAAAATCAACTATATGCTAAGTTTAGACGTGGTAAAATGAGCACCGAAGTCGGTGAACGCAGTGGAAGCCCAAAAGAGGTTGTTACTGACCTAAACATTTAAAAAATCCACAAAATGATTTTGAATGGCCGTAGATTGAAACTGAATGAAATAGAAAACACTCTAAAGATATCAAATGAACATGTACATCATATCATTCACGAATATTTCGATATGAGAAAGCTCTGTGAAAAGTGGGTCCCGCGCGAGCTCACTTTTGACCAAAAACAACGACGTGTTGATGGTTCGGAGCAGTGTTTGAAGATGATCAAGCGTAATAAACCCGAGTTTTGCGCCTATATGTGACAATGGATGGAACATGGCTCCATCATTTCACTCCGAAGTCCTATCGACAGTCATTCGAGTGGACTGTACACGATGAACCCGCTCCAAAGCGTGGGAGAACGTAGCAGTCGGCTGGCAAGATTATGGCTTCTGTATTTTGGGATGCGCATTGAATAATTTTTATTGACTACCTTGAAAAAGGAAGGACCATCAACAGCGAGTATTGTATAGGGTTGTTGAACCGTTTGAAGGACGAAATCGCCGAAAAACGGCCGCATTTGAAAGAAAAAGAAAGTGCTGCTTCACCAAGACAATGCACCGTGTCACAAGTCAGTGAAAACGATCAAAATAATGAAAAACGGCAAAAATCCATGAATTGGGCTTCGAATTGCTTCCTCATCCACCGTATTCTCCAGATCTGGCCCTCAACAACTATTTCCTGTTCTCAGATCTTAAAATGCTCGCTGGGAAGAAATTTTCGTCGAATGAAAAGGTGATCGACGAAACTGAGGCTTACTTTGAAGTAAAGGACAAATTGTACTACACTACGCTAAAATCAGTGTATTACCATTAAATGGTATTATGTTGAATAAAAAAGCTAATTTTGCCAAAAAAATGTGTTTTACTATGGTAGACCGGGGACTTTTCAATTGACCTGTTAAAAAAATGATGACCTGTTTCAAAAAATCAACACAAAATGCTTGATTTTATTATAACCCAAATTATAAATTATAAAATTTACGAGTAATAAAGGAAAATAAAGGAAAAAAAGCGACCTATTTTGATTGATTACTAGTTTTTTTAATGTTTATTTATAATGTACTGTGAAGAAATATTAAGCAATATTTAAGAATACTTTATTCTAACATATACGTATGTTAGGATTGGTGTTATGTATTGAACAAGTACAATTTTTCTTATTTGAAATATCCCGAAAATATTTTTATGATATTTAGACAAGAAATTATAAATTGCAATTAATGCGTAAGCGTCAATTATTTAATATATAACGCTGTCGGACAACAAACCTGACAATACAAGTACAAGACAAATCCTTCGACCCGTTGACTTTTTCCGAAAGCATTTTTTGAGGTCGACGCAAACCAATAAATTATCAGTAACCGTTAATTTGTCTCCTTGAAGGCAAAGCGCGGCTTTCGGCACTTGCCGAAAGTCGTTGAAAAAATGCTACTACAAGAAATAGGACGCGGATGATGGAGAACGTAGATGGTATTTTAAACAAAACGCTTCGATTGTGCCGAGTGAAATGCAGAAAAAGTATTTCGACGGTAAAAATAGAGACGCATTCGTAGAATATGCGGAATGTAAACTTTTACGTATACGTGAAAATATCAACAAATAAAGAAAAAAGAATGTTACAAGCTGAACTAAATATACAGATTTTTTTTGGCATGCCAGAGCGATGAGTATACACAAATTTATCTTAGTGTGCTCTAATTTAAGCAAATAAAAAAAGTTAATCACCTGTAAAATACACGTGTTTTCTATCAATATGACCATGCTTCGATTTCCTTTGATCTTTATCTATTCTAAACTAACATTCAAACTAGAAAAGAATTTTTTACATATGATGCATGCTATCGTAAAAAAAAGTTTGCACAACTTCAAAGTTAGTATATGTTTTTAATGTTAACATAATAACAAAATTGTGATGAAATTAAGGCAATGGTGCTGTAAGTATAATAACTAGAATTACCATTGATATGCGATATAATATTTAATACATAATTTGCAATTTTAAGTTTGTCCATTAGTACTATTAGTACCATTAGTTACCATTAGTAAAAAATAAAAAATATATATTCATATGACCCACGACCAACATACATAAGGTTATTGGCTAATGTTTTCGTATTATAGGTCTCAACTAGCTCCAAGCACCTATTAATTAACGTAACTATCACTTTCGAATTGTTTCTAAACCATCATGTTTCTGATGCCGGATATTCACAGCAAATATATGGGCCTCTTAAACAAACAAAAAATCAATAGTGAAACAAAACCCATTTCTTTTCAAATTATGTCAAGTATGTCCTCTTTCATCAACTACACCGGGTGGAAAAAATGTTAAAGTAGCAATTTTAGTTTTGGAAAAAGAAAAAAGTTGGCTGATTCATATTAGTTGAATGCAGCATTAACGAGAGTAAATCTGGGCATGTGCAATTTACGTATATATCATTCCATAAACCAACAACGCGGAAGTATCTTGGAATAAAACTTGATACAAAACCTCGCTGAAAGGAACATGTAAACAATAATAGGAAAGAACTGAAGTTCAAATATAGGAAAATGTATTGGTTAATTGGAAGAAAATCACAATTATCAGTACATAATATATTGTATTATACATGCAAGTATTGAGACCTATTAGACATACGGAATTCAATTAGGGAGATGTTCCGTGAAAAGTAATATACTCCATTCCAATATCAATACGAAGTATTACAACTCTTGGAGAAGACAGGTTGTAGGTTAGAGGGCAACGACTAGCAATATTGTAATAAATAAAGAATAAATACAAAGATAAAAATTGAATACGGTGGTTACTCGAAGTTATTTGTCTAGAAGGTTTATGAGATGTTGAGTTGTCATGATCCCAGTTTCTTTTCCACAACTCTCTGGTCAACTCCCGGTCGCAGTTGTTCTGGCCTCGGAAAATGTTCTCCTATTTTTCAGAGCACTTTCTGTGATCTTGGCCCACGTCTTTTTCCAGCAGGTTGTTGTATCTTTCCTCATCACTTTTCATTCAACAAATATTTCTTATTTCTGAGTTCATTAATTGCACATTGATTGTTGCATATTAAAGAATAACTTTATACTGACATTTATAAAACAATCTCCGAAAGAAACCTGCAGATTTTGCTTTAGGCATCGCATTTTGAAAGACATGAAGCTGACAAATATCACCCATTGTTCAAGTAACGAAACCATATAGGAGAATTGGCAAGATAAGCGTTTGAAAGAGGAGGATTTTTAGATTTGATTGTAGTATTTGGTCTCTTCCAGGCGCACCATCTTCGAGAAGCAAAAGCTCCTACTGCTTGGCCCATTCAGCTTATTGCTTCAGCGATAGATGCTACGTTCTTCTCCTCTATCACTGATACCAAATACTTAAACGCCTGCACTTGCTCTAGGCGATCCGCCAGCCGTCAATATTGTCTTCATTAATTCTCAAACCATATGGCTCTGCAGTGCAAACTATATCATCCAAGAAAGAAGAAACCTTATAGTTCAGATGGCAAAATCGAGAACTTTAAATAAAACAAATGCCAGGTGACATTCAGTTACGTGTCAATATAAAAGACAGTTGTGCAAATTCAGTGACAAAAATTATTTGACAATTAGGCGGATTTTTAAATGGTTAATCATCAGTACCTTTTTTAATAGAATATATGTGGGCTTTATTCTCTGCTATGTAATGTGTAATCTGTGTCTAATTATTTTAAAGAAAATCTATAATTTCATCTATGAAAAAATTATCGAAGAAAAATGTAAAACCAAAAAAGTATAATAAGAGTGAAACTAAATGATGCTGATTATCAGAGATTATTATAAATCATAAATGATTTTATAAAAAAAAGTAATAAAGAGAGAAACTAATTGTTTTCTAATTACGAAACAATATAATAAGGAATTAGCGTACCTAAATATAACTTTTAGGACTTCTCTAAGAACACAAAGAAACATCACAAGTGTATTAGATTTTTAGACAATCTAATAATAATACAGACAAAGAAAACACAATCTAATATAATAACTTAACTATAGTCTATAATAACTTCTATCGGGTAATTCTACTGGCAATAGCTAACAAGAAAGTAATTTCTCTCAAGAAATAATTTTTTCGTATAAATTTAAAGACCAAATTTATGGTTAAGCGTAAGTTCGTTTTTCAAGTGCAATCAAGCGGAATATTTTCCGCGGAACGTGGAGCAAACTCAGAACAAATGGACTATAAACTGTAGCAATCGCTTCATCTCCAATCAGGGTCCGTAGTACCACCCAGAACAAACTGGCGCGCTCAATTCAAAACAGTCTACGGTAAATCGTAGAAACTGTACCAACAACCTTCTCATAGCGAAATAGATAATCATTCAATAGCCAGGGCATACAGTTTCGATCTTTATGTTAGTTCCAGTCGCAATTAAATCGAAATCAACGCAATTTACGTCGGCCGTAAAGTGGATCCATTAGCGACGGTAAATGCCGCGATTAGTCGAAAATTTATGCCGGCTCGTGAACGGTATAATCTCGGTAAGTTTCCCTCCCGTCGTGATTTCTAATGCCCAACATCCTGGGAGCAGTCGCGGTATCAGTTGATTCAAACGGAACGGTTGTATAGATTACCGTGAAGAACAAGACCGTCTTACCGTGTCGTGGATATAAAGATATAATTTTAATATTTTTATGGGGGTCCATCGTTTTCATTCTTCACATACTCCAGCCTGTTTCAGGGGTTCAGACAACGTAGAAGTCGATTCGATAGAGCTCATATAATATGTTATCTCAGCTCATATACATTTTTTTTATTTTTTATAACATCTTTATTAGATACGCTTAACACAATCTTAATTTACAATTAATTTATTACTACTTTTCCTATGTACTTGGATTAATTAACAAGTAAGACGAGTGCGAGACAAGACAACAGTATGTACTCCCCAATTATAAAATTATAATTATTTATTAATTATTAACTTATAGCTATAGTTTACACTAAATGTATACACTTTATATAGGTTCGTATGGTTTTGTTCGCTTCGATCTCCTGACATCCTGCGCGCTGTCCAGCAGTTGTATTGCTTCCACGTTAGTATGATTTAGTAATCTTCTTTTGTGTTTCAAGGCGAAATTTTGGATAACGTCGCAAATGCATTTCATTTCCAGGTCGTGCAGTTCTTCATTGGTTACATAGCGATAGGCATTGGTAATCAATCGAAGAACCTTGTTTTGACAGCGTTATATGACTAGTTGATTTGAATTTTTAGTGCAACCCCATATTTGCACCCCATAGGTAAAAATTGGCTATAATTGTATTATAGATCAACCTCTTTGATTTTAGATCAAGTTGAGAGTATCTTCCGACTAACCAGTATAGTTGTTTTATTTTGGTTCTAATGTGTTTTGCTTTTTGTCTAACGTGATGTGGAAGCATCATTTAATCTACCGTCAAGATGTATTCCAAGGTATTTAACTGATTCTGCTTGAGGAATCGGGCATCCATTGAATGATATAATTAAGTTTTTATTATTTCGCCTGAATGCAAAATTAACGTGGACAGATTTGGAGCTATTAAGTTGAATTTTCCAATCTTTCGTCCATTTATAGATTTTGTTGACTGCCACTGCCCTTTTTCTATTGCCCAAGGCAGATATATATCTTTTGCCATAATAATAGTGTCGCCAGCAAAGATTCCAAGACGTGTTTCTTTTGTTGTTGGAATGTCAGCAATGTAGAGCAGTTACAGGAGAGGTCCTAAGTCGCTACCTTGTGGAAATCCAGCTGAGATATTTTTAAATGTCGAGAACGCCATTTCGTGCGATACTCTAAATTTTCTTCCGAATGAATATGAATCCAGCAATTGATAATAGTTACGCGGTAACAATTTGCTCATCTTACAGATTAATTTCAAATGCCAAACCCGATCAAACGCTTGTGAGACATCCAGGAGTATAGCAGGGCAGTATTTCTTTTCCTCAAACGCTCTTTCAATATCCGCAGTTACTCTGTGCACTTGATCGATTGTTGAATGGTGATTTCGAAAACCAAACTGGAAATCTGGAATTGTTACCAAATGTTTAACGCGTTTAAATATCAGTTTCTCAAATAGCTTTGATATTGCAGGTAGTAGCGAAATAGGCCTGTAAGATTCGACTTGTTCTGCAGGTTTGTCAGGTTTTTTGAGCATAATTATTTGTGCCACTTTAAAGCATTCCGGGATGCTTCAGCCAAACAGGCATTAAATATATATGTCAACATGATGATTGCTTTTCGTGGCAGTTCTTTCAATAATCCAGGTGAAATGTCATCTATATCAGGTGCCCTTTTAGGATTGAGGTTATCAATTTCAGTGGCAACTTCCAGTGGAGAAATTAGATTTAGATCTACATCGGGTTGATAAACAGAAGATGTATCCGTGGTAGATTCTATATAATTAGGTTGAAACATGTTAGCTAAGTATTGTGCGAACAATACAGCTTTTTCATTGTCGCGTCGAACCCATTCATATCGATCATTTTTAATTGGCGGTACTCGAATAATTGGTCTTTTAAATCTTCTAGTTACTTTCCATAGCGAATAATCTTTGCTTGTGGGCTTAATTGACTTACATACTTTTGAAAGCAATTCTGTTTATATTCTTTGATCTTTTGAATAGTCTGATAACTAATTCTATTAAAAGTAGTTTTATCTACAGCATTTCTGGTTCTGTACCATACTCTTCTAGCTTTTCGCCTTTCTTTTATCATTTCTCTAATTTCGAGGGGGCAAATTACTTCATATTCTGATTTCTCTCTTGCTACTGGGGTAGCATCTTTTGCAGCTGACCGAATTTGTTCAGTTATTTGTTTGGTTTGTTGTTCAAGATCATCTATAGTTTTAAGTCTTACTTTTAAACTGAATTGTTCCTGCAGAATTAATCTGAATTTGTCCCAGTCAGTATATTTGTTGGTAAGATTAGGCTTTTTTGCTTTTCTTAGGATTGTCGCGCCCAATGTTAACAATACTGGAGTGTGATCAGATGTTAGATCGCACAAGCTTTCTGTACAAATTTGACTTAATGAGATGCCTTTTGTAAAGTAGAAATCCAGCAGGTCTGGGACTTTATTACTGTCTGTGGGCCAGTAAATGGGTTAGCGCCCTGAATGATAATTACAATTTGTAAGGTTAATGGCTTTGAGTAATTCGTTTGCTTTTCCAGGTGTTATTATTCGTGAACCCCAAGCTGTATGTTTAACTTTAAAGTCTCCACCAATAACAAACCTTGGGCCTAATTTGGAAAAGATATCTTTATATTGTTGTTGTGTCATTTTATGTCTTAGTGGACAATATATAGCGCCAATATTTATTTCAGCCCCGTTTTCTTCCGCCTCGAGCCCCTTCACTGGGGTGTAGTGTCCAGTAAGCATCATAACCCCGTATTTTAATGTAGTTTTTTTTTAGAAAAATGTGTTTCCAATATGAGAGCTATATCTATGTTATTTGTTTTTAAAAATAATTCTAGTTCCCGGACTCTTCTATTTAGTCCGTTTGCGTTCCAAGTTATAATTCTTAAAAACGAATTACTCATTTTTGTTTTTCTTTACCTTGTTTTGGGTAGTTTTCCCCAATCCGGATTTCTCCAATTTTTCCACCCTGTCTGCTAACTGACTGAATTTCTGGCTCATTTCAGTCTGGAATTCTTTGAGCAATTTCATCATGTCGACGATAGTTGGCTCGTTGGCCGCAGCTTTCTGCGGTTTCGTATCTATTTGTTTATCATTTGATATTTTGGTGGAATTTATATTTTTGACCGATGGTCTTACGGTTTCATGGGTTTTTTTATTTTCAACGGTAGATGTTGTTTCAGAGCTTTGTTAATTTGTCTTAAGCGTTGTTCTGCTGTAATTTTCTTTGGCTGTAGTTCTTTTATTTATTTTTTTTTTTGATATACTGCACATCCTTTATATTTGGCAGGGTGACCTTTTTCATTGCACGATACGCATGTCGCTACACTATTGCGTTGTTTTCTGCACTGAGTTGTGTGATGTTTACCGGCACATTTCACACATCTTGGTTCCCTACTGCAAAAATTTTTAGTGTGCCCAAGAT
Organism: Rhynchophorus ferrugineus; assembly: GCF_030347505.1. NCBI lineage: Eukaryota > Metazoa > Arthropoda > Insecta > Coleoptera > Curculionidae > Rhynchophorus > Rhynchophorus ferrugineus. Next base: position 49,855,232 of record NW_027472581.1, on the reverse strand, counting down.
TTTGACAGTTTGTGCATTGTGGAATATTATTATTTTTCTTCGGACGTTCCACTTTTATCCTACAGTCTAGTAAATAATTTATGTCATGTATATATTTTTATTATTTTCGTTTTGTGTCATGTCTACGTAGTACAACGGAAAAGTTTTAATTTGTTTTTCACCATTTACATTAGTTGTCTTTTTCGCTATAGGCGTGATGGTCACTACTTCGTGTCCGCAAGCCCGTAATTCCGATTTAATATCGTCCTGATTTGTTGTGGACTGTAATCCTCTAATGACTACTCTATACTACTTATCACTTTTTAACTGATAAGTGTGGTATTCGAGTTTATTGAATGAATTGTTTTTCTTGATCTCATTGAGATGCCATTTTACATTCCTGTAGTCCGTTTCATTACTAAGGGTTACGTTAATATTATCGTTAGACAAAGCTTTAAACTGCACTCGGTCAGAGGCTTACTCCCTTTATTTGTGATCTAAATAGATTAAAATTGCCAACATTGCTTACCTTGATCGGAGGGGGCAGAGGGATTTTGTCTTCTTGCTTCTTGTTTTTAATATTTATAGCACTTTTTGCGATTGGCGAAGGCGTCATCTCTGACTTGACTCGTTTTCTTTTAATAATATATTCAAATCCATGTTGTTGTCCATCATGTTGTATTGTTATAATTAAATGTTTTTTTCACTAACTTTCACTTTTTTCCCTTTTTGGAAAACGGGGAACGTCTTTTGGTTAAGAGCACGTATTTCCTTCACTTTGGGTTGGCCTTTTCATCGTATCCCGTAACTGGGAGTTCTTTGAAACCGTTAACCGAAGTTGACCGTAAAAAACATATAGATGTATTTTTATTTGATATATACAGGCTCGTTTTCGGGAATGAAAAAACCCGTCTTGACTCTATAAAAGTCGGGACCGAACTCATATGTGGTATATATTTCCATATGTGGTATATAAGTTAGAATAAAAATTCTACTACCTAAGCTAAAACTAAAAGTAACGGAGTAATTAATAAACTATACAAGTTCGTGTGGTTTGGTTCGCTTCAATGTTCTGATTTCCTTCAGTAGCTTTAGTGCTTCCACGTTTCTGTGATTTAGTAATCTTATTTCATGCTTTAAGGCGAAATATCTCTTTCATTTAAGGTAAAGATGATAGTATCTTTAACTAAGTGCAATTGCTTGATTTTGAGTCTGATTTGCTCTGTATTTGTCTTACATAATATTTCTAATTTAACCTACCACTACGATAGATACCAAGGTAACGTTATTTTTGTCCGCTTCCGCCTATTTCTACCTAATCTCCTCCTGGTGAATATTTATCACCATTTTATCTTAAATTGACGATGGTGCTAATGGCTTACGGATCTTATTAATCATTCGATTTCTTGTAATTAATTGCTGCTACTTTATGCGTGTAGCAACAAGATATCTAATACGGCTGTATAGATTTATACTGAAGAGAAATACATTCGGTTTTAGAAGTTGTCACGAGACTATAGTTTTTATTAACTTTCGTTAGGCTTTCGACTAAATTCATTGGACTTTGGAAGCTAAAGATTACTAATTGGCTTCAGATAATTCCGAATATTTAGGTTTCATCAGTCATGTCTCTAATAGCGATAGCCTTGCAATCTCTATTAGCAGAAATTTGGAGAACAATTTTTGGACCCTATGGTTTAAAAATAAATAAAGAAACTACCAAAGTGTTAATTACATACAAGTCAACAGCAACTGAAACTCTTAAAGACATAGAATTACAGCAAGTGCAATTACTGTAGCATTGTCATTATTAATGCAAGAGAAGTGGTATCCATGGTTGAAATAGTTATCCGAATCAGTCAAGCTTCAGGAACCTTCGCTTGATATAAAAGAGCATTTCCTGTTGCAATCAGGGGTATAATAAAGTCGGGCTTTGCCGAACTTGTATTTTGCTATCATTAAAAAAGTCATTTCCAAGCCAAAGAACAAACACTGGAATTTTATTACTATTTATCTCTAACTCTAACTAAAGTGTTACCTTTCAGAATGGCATGGATTGACATTATGATCAGAGGAATAGAAGAAATCCTAGGTAACAAATCAGAAGGACATTCGCCAGAGGTAGCGAGATTTGGTGAAGAATTTCTGAAGAGGCAGTATAGTATCAATTGATTATAATAATGATTTTATGTTTGACAACAATGGCCTAATAAAAACAAAAACTACTTCTACATAATTACTCTAATTTATTTATTTTTTCTAAGTTCCTACGTTTTAGAGCAGGAGAAGGATTTTAAGCATGTTGGTTCGCTGGCGTATAAAAGAAAACATAACAGTATTTACAGCTGAAGATCACATACTAGTCGCAGATCTATTTAAATAATAATTGCTTAAGAAGTTATCAAACGTAACTTAGATGTGAATACATTTGGCCATCTGTGTGATTCAAAAGAACGTCAATAAGGAAAATATGGATCACACAGAGTGGGGGAACTGAATTAAAGAATTGATTTTTTTTGTAATTGATTATTTAACTGTAAAACTGATGATTAGTATCTTATAACTATATTTAAATAACATTATATTTACACTACTTATTTTCTTTCCTTGACAACAAATGTCAACTTTCCTTGACAACAAATTAATAAAGTAATTAATTTTAACAACGTTACAAAATAAAATGTAAAGATAAAAAAGGGTAACCAAGAAAATGTTCTAATAAACGACATGAAAATCAGTTTCTTCGTGTTCTCTTTAAAGTGATTGTAAAAGTTATGACTTTGATAGGCGTCAAATGTTAATGTTACATATAAACACGTAGTAAAATTAATGTTTAACATTACACGGAATACTCATAATGTCACTTTATTATAAACCAACCTACAGATTCAATGATAAGTGCCGAGAGACTGAAAATATTTACAAGCGATACAATATTTATTTAAACTAGAGGTTGTAAAATTCCAGAAGATTTAATATGTTTAGTTTGAGGATTTAATAATATATTCGGCGAGCCACATATGATGGCACTAATAATACAATTAAAATATTTTATTATAAATTAGAGCAAATATTTACTCATGTTTTAGCTGTAACATCTCGTGACTCACTCAACCTTTAAAAATCTGGTTATAAATTCATATTAGAATTAATGTGATTTATACAGTTTTAATATTCGATTAAATATTAGTAGGCTACTGGTTTCAATTCAATTGCAATTCTATTGATATGAGCATTTGTTTTGCTAAAATATTATTTTATTAAGGTATTTTCGTCTAGTAAAATTAGTGGTGTAATTGTAATTACCTATTAACATTTTAAATAAAATAGGTATAAAAAATATTTTTAAAATTTTTGAATCCGACACATTAAATTCTAAGATGCATGAAGTTAATATATTAAAATTAGAATTAGTTTGCGGTCTTTTGTGGTTTTAGGATCAGAAGCAATATTTCAACATCGAGTATGCATTAGGGCTGTCGGCCGACGAAAAAAAAGTCGATATTTTCAAAGGTAAAAGGCATATTTCCAATGTTTTTTTTAATATAGTAGAACACATTCTCAACTATTCAAATTTTTCACCATATAAAAGAGGAATATTTAAACAATAGATCATACTTTGTTTATAAATTACAAATAATAACATTCAGAACAAAACTGTAGTTAAATTACAACAATGTTTTGTTGGTAACCAGAACAATAATCACTTTATAAACAAGCACAACATAATCACCTGACAACTCTTTAGAGACCACCCGCAATGTCGTTATGGGAATGTGAATGAAGTTTATGAATATTATATCGAAACCGATCGTGTTCTACAAACATAACTATGAGATAAACGCCAAGGTACAAGTCTACATCCAATAAACACATCATTTACCCTGACGCTTTTAATATCTTTCTTTGGTAAGAACATTATTTAGTATTGTAAATATAACGACTGCATTAATATTAACATAGAACGCCAAGAATGCCAATAATTTAATTAAAAGATATATTAAGAGATGTAAATATATAAAATAATTATAAATTGTTCGAACTCTTCTGATTGTATAGTATTTATTTTATTGTTAAAGTCTAATTCTTAGCATATCTTTAGGTTTTTAGATCTATGTTTTTTATAACACCGAAGAAGTTATCTTTAATTTTAGTGGGGAAAAGATCTCAATCATTTTAATGAGTTCCCAATAACTTTTCTCGAATTTGGTTATTATAAAAGGTTATAGTAATTATTATAAGTTATTATGAAAACTTTTTCGTTGAAAGCTCTTTACTTTTTATTATATTCAGATATCTTCAAGGTATTTACTCAATTAATTTGTTTGTTGTGTCTATCGGAGTGTTCAAATTGATCTCGCAAATTTTTAATTGGATTTGGATCTTGAATACGTGGTCCCCTTAATATGAAACACTTGTTTTGTACACATTTGTTTTTATTATATTACTTTGGCTGTATACTTGGTGTAGTGTGTTATTCGTAATTCTACTTCTTAGGTATTTAAAAAGATCCATAATACTTTCAATGTATACAAGTTATAACATGGGAAAGGATTTTAAACACAAAATCTATTAATTCAACTTGACAAACTATCTTATTTAAAGGAAAGAAGAGGCGACTGGTTGAACGACGATACAAATACTGGTAAACGTCACTGAAGGTAAAAACAGGTAAAAATCATCCCATTGTCTATTTTTAAATATCTCACTAGTAGCACCATTCTAAACAGATGGCCCCTCAGATCACAATGCACTCCGGAGTCGGTGCAGTACTAGTCGTATAATATACACCTCCCTCCTAAATAAAAGACCACATGGTCTCCAGAATTTGGATAAAACAAACTTGCAGTAAACGGCCACCAAAGGCGAATTGCAGAAGTTCAGCTTCTCATCTGTAGACTATCGCAATCTATTGGAGTCACCAAAAATTGGAAAACCATTCGATACACTGGAAATGTGGATAGAAACAGAATTCATTTAGAAGATCAACAAAGGCAAACTGGCGGACGAAGGAATTTTACAGCTATAAGCTGTCCAGACGAGACAAGGACCACGTGCATCCCTGTAGTCTTTCTACATTAGGACGGAAGTATTATATGGCGACTATTAAAGGGCCTTACCACGAAATCTATGTATTCGAAGACGAGGCGCCGTGTTTATCTTTGGACTGAATGGTAGTGATAAGTGAGACGTAGATGACAGTTAGGTGCATGTTCGAATATATTTAATTCTTCAGTGTCGTTGTATACCACTGTTCAACAATCGCCTTTTCTCTCCATAAAATAAAAATAATTTTAAAAGTAAATTAAAAGTTTTATCGTTTTAAGCCCCTTTACATTTTATAATCTATGGTGTAAAAATAGGTTTCTCCGGATAAAATAATAACCATGTTTTTTACTTGTAAGGAATATATGATATATAATCCGCATACAGAAGAAATAATATTCGGATCAATATTTTTTTTGTTTTAATTGTATTATTGTATAATGTAATTGTATAATTATATTATATAACTGTTAAAAGACTCTTTACACATGAGCGGTCTCAATCATATTGAAATATGATTAATTTTCGATTGTAGACGTTACTATTTTTTTCTCGACACATTTTAAACTTGGTTTCTTGATCTCTTGAAAAAAAAATTAGTGAAATAGCACATGGAATTATCAGCATCCGCCGAATATTCGCGCGGCATTGAATTCATACTAATTTCCGATTATAAATGGCTTATATATAAATTCCGGCAATCCGAATAACACCTCGTATTTAAACGTCCTTTTTACGTAGACGTACACGGGATGCCTTTTCCGTTTCGAACCGCCATAGACCGGTTCGTTTAAGGTAACGAGGGCCGACCCGAAACGACACATGACGCAAATTTGCGACCAATTCCGACATCCCCGCTCGGATTAAACGACCGATTTGCAATCGCCGCCCGTTCGATTTTATGCCGAACCGATGGATGTAATTAAGTGAATGGCGGCGATGTTTTTTCGTGGTGTTGATGTTTTTAGTCATTAAAATTTGAAGAACCGTTGATAAGTCTAATTATGCGGGAGGTACTACCGACTAGATTGTCCAAAGCCAATGTACGATTATTGTTTATTTGATTCAACATTCAGTTTCCTGATGAGCTAAACACTGGTTAATTTTGACCTATTTAACTGATATTAATTTTACACGGTCGATACAGATTAAGGTTTAAGGTTACTGGGTAAAAGGACTGGATTATGTAGAACCTGGAACGTGTGTTAACCTGGAAACTGTCAAGAAACCGACGGGACCTGGCCGTAGAGAGAAGCCCTATACTCAGCTACGATATTGCCATTTGGATTTAGTAGATATCATTAAACCACGAAACGAAAACAATTGATTGATTGATTGACAATGATTGGGTACTATCTGTTCTCCAAGAATAAACACTATAAAATGATCAAGCCTTCGCGTACACCTAATTTTATAGCTTTCGTGTTAAAAGTCTAGGTCCAAAAATACCATACAAAGATTACGATTTTGATTCATTGCGTAATGGATTTCGGTCCCGCATTGTCTTAGTTAAGGAAAAACATATGAATAAGTGTTTTGCACGAAACCTATGTTGTTCATCGGAGATTATATAATTGTCGTTCGTGAAGATGTTAAGCGCATGGAGAATAATTTTTTCAACATTCTTAGAGAGCGTGCTGTGCAGACTGATGAGCCTGCAGGTCTATTTTATATCTACGATGTATGTACGGTAGCCTATTACTAGCGATCGATCGCTAGACAACAAGTTTATGCTAAACAACAGCTAAAAACAGCTAAAAACATTACATCACTTTAATGTTTTGTCTTTCAAAAAAGCAGTACCACAAATTCACTATTTTTTCATTTATTTCTCTAGGTACTCATTTTATTGGCTCATTTAAGTTATTAGTCGTTATTAACATACTACTCATTTTAACAATTGTATAATCTTACTATTTGTTACTCAATTATTTAAAGGATCTGCCTGTGAGTCTGTGCATTACGTTAAAATGTATGGAATAACAGTAACAAGCTTTGAATTATTGGTCATATACATAATAAACAAGCGATATCAAACATTACAATGTTATCTATTAAAAATATGACATAAACCATTGCTAATTTTCCGTATCACATAGAAAATGAAGCCGACTTGAATCTGCGGTTAAAATCAGATAAGGAGATTGGCGACACAAATATTTATAACTCATAGAGATATTGAAGTCCCTTTGATAACTAAAGAGAGTAGAATTAGAAAATGTGCCACAGCTTACTCATCTACATATAAGCTTCTCGCACAGATTAAGTGTTTTTAATTAAATTAGTAATCAGAATAAAACACTCACAACCGCTCCGACTTAAGTCTTAACCATATACATATTTCTACAAATAATAGGTCCTCCTTACCTACAAAACCTTTTTCAAATGAAACTTAATCCACTCAAAACTCGAAAATAATTTATGTTGATTCAAAATCATTCTGAATAATTTACATCGGTCAATTTAGCATATTTTATTGGTCAATTTTACTTCTGACGAATGAAGAAAACTTATTTGTCGATACCAAGTTCTATCAAGACTCAAATTGTTAAAATATTGTTACCTGATGTTTTTTTTTTCATAATCCGATCATAAAATCCATATTATCTAAATTCTGAGAAGGTTTTATCGAAATGTTTATTCCGAAATGTTTTAATTCTAAATAAAATATTATGATTTGTACTGGCTTTTATTTCATATGGATTAAATTTGCACTCAACATTTGTACTGTCAATAACAAAATTGTAATTATTTAATCTAACGTCTATTCCTGTAAAAATATTTTCGATAACTTTTATTAACAGTATGGGCTAGTTTTTGCAATATTAAATACGTCTTAAATTAGAAACCAAGAAAGCTGAAAAATATATCTGATTACATCTACTACATTGAGATCCAGTTATTTAATAAACAATAGGAAACATGGCGCTTTCGAATATTATAAATTACGACCTTATTTGCATAAGATATCAAATTTATGTTCATCAAGTTTCCCGAAACAGTTTCCGAGATATAATCGGTACAAGTTCTGTATCTGTTTACAAATGCCATAAGCCATCGACAGAATAAATTTTCTACGGATTCTGTTGGGTGATGTTCGATATCGTATGTATGTAATAGATCTTAGCCGGACGTATACAAATGTACTGCTACTTTAATATATGTAGGCGAGCGTTGTATTTTTTTTAAAAACATATTAGGTGTTGAATAATTGAAAATAAGAATAATACCATGCGCGTCTAGTTTTAAATACTAATTAAAACTTTTATAGATTTTATTGTTGAATGAATTATCTGAAATTTATTAAAATGATACTGAAAATATTTTCATGTTACTTGAACATGGATTTTTTTACGCCAACCTATTAGGTGTTTTAGTAAGTTTTGCTTAAAATTATTATTATTAATAAAGGCTATTAAGATATTAATTGTTGGCGTATCAATAACAATAAAATAATTCATAACGGCATACGGTCTAAATACTGACGTGAATGGGGGAAGTACTCCGTGTCAGATTGTATAATCATGTCTATAAACAATAACAAATATATAAAGTATAAAGGGATGATCAGTTTTGTATTCTACTAGGTTTGTTCAATCATTAATAATCACTAATGTTGTTCGCTTCAATTAATAAACAACCAACAATCTGTTCATTACTATGCATTTCCCTGATAGTTCCTGATAATTTTTAAAGGAAAGTATAAAAAGATTGATGTCTTATGATGAATTAATTAGAGTTATCTGTATGTAACCATCGAATATATTGTGTTTTTTTGGTAAAAATTTTGATAAAACACTCGAATCACTAACTTTGTAACGAAGACTATGAAATTAATGTTATAAGAAAAAAATATCAAAATTATCAATACTAATAAATGTGAGGAACTTTACAATGACTAAAATATAGTGTAAAATAAAAAAAATTCTGTTAGTCATTATGAAGTTCTTTCACTGTCAACAAGAAATATTATTATAGTGGAATTTCTTGTTTTTTTTTAAGAATTATATTATACATTATATTATATATCTTTATGAGAAATTCATTTCATTTCACCACGGAATCATCTTATTAGCTTGATTTAGTTCTTACGCAATTTTGGTTATTCTAAGCTGAAAAAGTGCTGAATCTGTTACGGAAATTATAATAAAATTAGAGAAGACTTTAAAACCCACCCACTAAATTAGTGTCAATATGAAACAAATAAAAATCAATAATTGAAGAGGTATTTACCGTTTTACCCTCGTAGTAGACTTTCTTGTCACTATTTATTCAAGAAAATATGCCGAGTAATCTTATAAATAAAAGAAATCTTAATTTATCGTGAATTACTCATCTCTTTATTACAAAGGTTCACTAACAATCTTGCCCTTAATAAACGTAAAGATGCTACAAGGAGAGCATTATTAATCTATATTAATTTTTACCACAACCTACATCGAATATAATTCCGCATATCAAAAATAAAAGAAAGACCTACCTGTAATCGACTTAATCGTGATTGGAGCCACCATCGCTAAAGAGAAGAAAAAGCCATCAATTCATACGCGATGGCCTCGCCATCTCCCAAAACAAAGAAATTCCTACGCGATGACTGTGAGAAAATTGCCGGTACGCCAGGATGCAATTATTTCGGAACCCACGCGTATCGACGATGAAAATTGATTGGAAAAAATAAAGACCGGTAAAAAGATAAACGAGATTGCTCCTCTACCTAGTGTAGGGTGGCATCAAAGAGATGATAAAGCTCACTGAGTAAAAAATATGTTTCATTAAAAAATCCGCTAGGGGAAATTTTGATCAAATTACTGTAAAAAGTAATGATTTTTATGGGTGGTATTAGTTTTAGAATGAGATTCTCGTTGATTACTTAACTAGGCATTATTTAATCGGGATTTTTAAAGAAAAATGGTGTTTCATCTCATAAAATATATAATTGCTTCCTCATATACAAGAGTAAGGTGAAAATCTATCGACATATTGACTACATAATCTCCCTTGAGGAGGCAAACTTGGTTGCGAGAGTTTAGAACGCTGTGAAAATATTCATCTACGGCTCTTGCAACTTTTCATTGGATGCGAATCGCTTCTTAGAGACACTTGTTTCAAATTTGGGAATAGATGCGCAGTCTGGGGGTGCCATATCAGGAAAATACAAATATGGCCGAGTAATTCGTACTCAAACTTGCGTTGTCTTGGTAAAAGATGACAAGAAAAAAATTCTTCACATCAAGTCTTTATTGACGAATTTTGGCATTCAGCTACTTAAGAAAGCTGGAATAATATTCGTCTGTAATTGTTTTGATTTTTATTTCAAGGCAATTTCGTACTGGACATGACTGACATTTGTTTTTTTATCGGCTTTCAAAAAATGCGGTACCGACCGCACCGCTTTCGCATCCCTGCAAGATGTTTCGTATCTTTAATCAGAATTATTATACATTTATACTGATGACCAATGTAGCTGATTCTTTTGACTGTCCTTTGAGTGAGCTATCTTCGAGGGACATGCAGTTAGGTTTAAATTTAAGTGCCCACATTTCAACGGTTGACATAGAAGGATAAGAGTCCCTGTACACTTTTGTCAACTTTGAATCAATATCCTCAGAGGTTAATCCATCTAAAATTAATTTTAACGCACCATATTCCAATTTATCAATTTGAACGAAATACACGCAAAACGTCTACTGCAAAAATGCATGTAATCAAAGTACTTAAGAAAACAAAATGAAAGTTGTCACGAAATAATGACTGTGCCAGACCGACTACAATAAATTGAACTATATTATGATTAACAAATTATTAACAACCTATAGTTCTTAATAGAAGAAGAACTAATACACTTTGAAGAATTTGATTAGTAATAGATTGATGACCGGTAATAGTTAATTTCAAAAATGTTTAGGTAGACTAATTGCTAATCTACTGACGCTGGTTTCAATACAGTTCTTAAATGGTGAAAAAAAGATGATCTTGTGTTGTTATTATTTTATTCTTTCTTGATCATCTGAGATTAGTAACATATTCTATATTCTTCTTTCTGAGATCAATAATATAATAAGTTATTCGATCAAAATATATATAAGTGAACAGTTAAAAAAGAGGTACATACTAGTTCAGTATCATTTTTACTGAACGTGAAATATAAAAACAGTGTATTTAGTTGAGAAGTAACAATCTGTCAAAATACCGGCTGTGGATTGGTGATGTTGATGATTATCATATAAATAAAAAAATATTAAAAAATATGCTGTAATAATAATAATAATAAATAATGATGTAATGTGTATGAATGTAATTAAAGAATAATGTACTAAATCCAAGTACTAATTTAGTTTCATATATAGTTATCAGACATTTAATCAATTATCAATACAGAAAATAAATAAGACCAAACAACAAAGAACATCAGTTACAAAAATAAAAACGCGTCCTTTTCTTTTGTACGTATCCCATTAACTTTAAGGTGTTTCTCGGCAGTGATGCATTAATGAATGTAGAAACTTTCATCGCTGTAAGTCTTTCGTGGGTACAAAACGAGAAAAAGCCCGATGAACGATCAAATAAACAAGTCAAAAACATCCGTGAAAGAAAGCAGTCCAAGGAGTTTATTCGCCAGGACGGGTCACATATATTTCCTTAATTGATTTTTTTCGGAGTCTAAATTTTTTTAACGGTAATTTTGGCAAGGATAACAGTTTTTAACACTCGACCGGGAGGTAAGCCTTTAAATGCATCCGATAAATGATGTCGGCGATCTCGTAAATCGTGACCGCGTACCGAATGCCTGCGAGACTGCGTTGGAGCTTTTTCGTCAGCACTGTGCCAGTTCTTGTGGAAAGCACCAAATTTAGCGAGAGGAGGAGCGAGACGCAGACCGTAAAAAGTCGCTCTAATATGGTTCGATGAATCCGAACGAATTAATATGAATTCCGCGCCATTGTATTAAAATAACAAATATCGTGTAGTTTAATGTCTGGCCTTTTCGGTTTACGTGCAATTTCTTTCCTGTTCTTTTATTTGTTCGAGACGAGCATGCTCGCAAACGAGTTCTTCAATCAGAAGACTATTTTTTTCATGTTCGACACGATATTCCCTCATGCATTATTAATATTGTCGCTGTTATATATGGAATAACGATAAATCATCTAATTATGTGTAAACATTTCGGAATGCGAGGTAAAACGCCAATGGAAATACGCAAAACAAAAATGTCATACAGCACCTTTTCAATGGGTTCCAATTTTTTACATCTTTCATTTTAATCTATGGCAGTAGGAAAATTGTAGATGAAATAATTATATTTACTCTATCCTTTAAGAGTCTAATATTTAGATGCCATTTTTATATAGCAATTTGATTTGATCACTTTGGATGGTTTGCATTGGTAACAGTGGATTCATCTTATTAAATTTTTGATTCAGGCCATCTTTCACTTACTACCTTGTACCAATATAAAATATCAAATATAAATATAAAATAAAACATAAAAAAACAAAATCACATTTACATTCTATACTTTTTACATTCTCTTAAAAAAAACTGTCGATTTGCGACGAGTAAACCCGAGTAAATAAATATCAACAATATTTGATAATAATTTATTTTATTGGTACTTTAACACTATTTTCCCCATCAAAAAATAATTACGAAATATTTCTTAAAATGACAAAATTTGATTCATAAAAACCACTATCGCTTATAAACTAGAAGTACAAATAACAAAACAAAGCGACAGCAGAACTCAACACACATTTGAGTAGTACTCTTTCGACAAAAACAGTTCGACAGGAGCTATATAAAGCTAACATTCATGAAAGGGCTGCGATTGCAAAATCCTTCATAAAGAAACCTAACGTTAAGATGCGAAAGAAGTGATACCGATTATGAAACCCAGTCACTTGATGATTGGAGAAATCATCATCTTCATTGTTTACATTGTTTTTTACAAACGGTTGGAGAACGGGTCTGGTCAACCCCAAAAGAAGTACGATCCAGACTGTCTGCTTCCTACATTCAAATATGGGGAAGGTTACGTTATGATTTGGCTGGCACATTGGCTGGATTACTATAAATGTACATCCTTAATGATGACGTTCTTATTATGACTAACGTATTACGGATTATATTATATTAAGTATTAAGAATTAAAAATATTAAGTATTGCCATATTCCAAGATTATAATGCGTCCAAACACTGTCAAAAAGTTCAGTCGTTGTTTGAGAAGCATTAGAATATTATCAAAAATATTCAGTGCTCAGCGTAATCGCCATAATTCAATCATTATAGCGAGATTTAGAGCAAATAGTGAGAAATATATGTCCATTTTCAATATCAGTGCAGCAAGTGACGCATGATTTGATACAATAAGGGGACTATTCAGACACTATTCCACGAGTACTTGTAGTTGCTTTAAGTGCAAATGGTTGCTCAACGCCTTATAAGTAAATAAATATTGTGTAAATAAATATAGTCTCTTCAACACTTCAACAGTTATAATTATGTTCAATAAACAAGAATTTAAAGAACCTTATAGGTAGCTGCTAATTCTTCCAAAAGTATAGATGAGTGCTTATGAAGCTTATAAGTATATCTTATAAATAAAGAGTCCATAGACAGCTGCGTCTATTCCCTTGGAACACTTGGTGTTATCCATGTTCAATAATGTAATACGTTCGATGTCACAAAAGAAATTGATTATATTTTGAGAAAAATTAATGTTTCTTTACCATGACCTGTAAGAAATGTATTTCTGGGTAACGATGATAGGATGCATGGTCAAGTAACATGAAACTTGAGACAATCAAAGCAAAATCTTCAGGCTGTTCTGAGAACTAGCTTAAATATTCTATATCTTAACGACTCAATGCCGACAAAATACTAACTTCCACTTCTAAAATCCGTAGTACCAAGCACGGAAAGAACAGTTTCCAATACAAGTATTATATGCCACAGAATACATGGTAATGTATCTCTACTCATCAAAATTCTGTATCTATATAGCTACAAACGAAGATTAAACTGAAGTTAATAATGCTGTTTATTGAACTAAAGGTAATTACTGAGGCATCCCTGATGATTCACATCATTGTCATCAATACAATATTACCTAGTATGTTATTGGTTAACTCACACAAACATCGAAGTATCATTACCTCTCAACAATAACAAGCTTGTTCGACAACTGAAAATATTTATATTATTCGAATTTAAACAAACCAAACATAATTTGACCAAACATTCGATTAACCAAACATAATTTGTTAAGTGGTAATGAAAGTGCCAAGTAATCAAACCGCGTGGCCCAAGTGATCATCGGATAGGTTCGGACTCTTAACTGTAGGATATTAAGGATATTACATTGACTTAATATAGTTTCAATATCACTTATTCATTGCTTGTTTACTTCTAAAACTAGCCAACGATGACAAAAAATATTAAATATTGTGGTGATTTTTTTTTGTATTTTTTTGACAACATTGTTTTTACAGATACTAAAATGATTTTCCCAAACTTCATCAATTAAACAGATAAATCAAAAATAATAGTTAAAGAAAACAAATTAAGTATTTCCTTTAGTATTTACTTAAGTTAATTAACAGTTACAGATAAAACTACCAAATTCGAACTAATCTAATACTAAAACTGAATGAATGTTACTTGTTTTATTCGAGATATAAAAACTTTCCATAACGAAGGAAGATTTAAAGATTTCATAAAACTGATAATTATTGAAATCGGCGGTGTAAGTCCTGTTTACGAGCAATAACAGTCACAAACATTTCCAATATGTATATTTCAATCTGCCTCTAAAACCCACCATCAAGGATATACTTAACTTAATTGTCGGATATATCAGCGTTAAGGCATAAAATATGTAAGAAGTTAAATTTCTGGGTGGTAATTCGGATCAGTTTAATCTCTGAAAACCACCTTTAGTTTGATATTTTAGGAAGATTTTTTATTATGATGGGGTTTCGTTATATAATTGTATATAAGCAATCATCATTTTGTATTAAATATATTATTTTTATAAAAAATTATTAAGCCTGGCTTTATTAATCTTATATTATTATAC
Organism: Rhynchophorus ferrugineus; assembly: GCF_030347505.1. NCBI lineage: Eukaryota > Metazoa > Arthropoda > Insecta > Coleoptera > Curculionidae > Rhynchophorus > Rhynchophorus ferrugineus. The sequence goes on along the minus strand of NW_027472581.1, from coordinate 49,840,128 downwards.
AAACAATTTTTGTATTTAAAGGTATTGTTAGGGTCTCGCAGACGACCTAGACGATGGGTTTTATTTTCAAAAACAGTCATTTTAAGTAGATTTTTTAATTGTATTGATTTGTAGCGCGACCGCTACAGTACTGTTTAGGCCACCATAAATACGCCCGCACATATTTCTGTGGTTGTCAATACTAGATGATTGGTATCATGAGGTCGTGTGGTATAAAAGATCATATATTTCAATCTGCCTCCGTACGACCACATCTCTCTTGTTTCCTTGACTAAACTAATTATTTTGTCTATTCTCCCATCGACCATGTGTAACTTTATCACATAAATAAAGACGTTTACATCAATTAGTGTTTTCTATTCCCGTACAAAGTCTTTCTACGAAACAGTAGTGAATGTTCAAACAAACACATTCAATACAGCAAGCAATACAGCGGCTTGATTGAAGTACCTAACGTATCAATACGATCAACGTGGTCGATACGAACATGGAAGAAAAGCATGTGGAACCCATCAAAACTACACTAACGTTCCCACAAAATTGGTCTAATGGACGAAGACAATAGCAACTCAAACAGTCGTAACAACATCGCATAGACACTCTTCTGGAGATGGCACGAGATCTTGGAATACATAAAGCGCTCTGTAGAGACCGCTACAACCCTTTAGGCCACCACAAGTATATCCACGCTGGATTCAGAAGTTGGAAATGCTAGAGGATTGGTACCATGCCGTTCTGAGTATAAACGACCAGCCCGATGAGGCCTCTCTTTCTTCTTTTTAGTTTGATTTCCTTAACACTTCCGTATAACCGTAACCTAATCTAATAACCTGTCCATCCTCCCGTCAATCACATGTAATACTTAACATTGAAATAAACAAGTTCCTTTTCAATCAGTGTTTTCCGTTCCTGTGTAAATTCCTTAAAAAATAGTAGTGAGTGTCCGAACAAACAAATAAGTCAATACACACAAGTAACAAACGGACATTCCTACAGCTTCTTTACCTATGGCGCCATATTTTGGCAAACATGTTAATTAATCCTATGGTATAAAAAGAATCTTTAAATTTTGAAATAATTTAATGTTCAGCATATAATAAAAACTTATTTTTTTGCTGAATATATAGTAGATTAGATTGATAAGAACATATTTTAGCTTCCAATAAATCCCCCGTCTCTTTTTCTCTTTCCAAGAAATGTTAAAAACCGCCTGTAACTTATCATTCATACTATATAACAAAGAATATATTAAAATATTTATTAATATATTAAAATGCCGGCTTGGTGGCGCAGTGGTAAAGGCGATGGGACAGTCCTCGTACTGTTTCGATAGCCGCGGGTTCGAATCCTGTTGAGGCATGGTCGTAAATTTATGTTTGTGATTGTTTAAAATTTGTGAATGTTCTAGGGAAGAGTGTAAAATCTGACAAGGAAAATGATCCCAGTCACGCCAGTAACCAGGCTGGGTAAGACCGGATGTCTTCTGGGATGATTTCCACAGTTGGTTACTCGCCAGTCGGTAAGCTTTAATTCTGAGGACCGTGGTTCGGAACCCACGTTAAACTGTAGGTTCAGTCCAGATAAATCCGCAGTTGGTAAAAGGATACTTTAAAATATATATAAAAAAATATTAAAATGCTTTTGATTCATGAGAGAACATTCAAACAAATGCGTGAATATCACAATCACAAAACCTTTTTTAATCATTATTTAATCATTGATTGAAGGAAATATTCGAATCGAGTGCATCAATTCTTAAATGCATTTCAATCATATGATCGATTCAATGTGACAATCAGCCTTGTGAATATAATTGGAGAAATCGTGGCAATAGTAGTTCAATACGGAATAATATTCAATATTTTTGTGATTTCAATAATGTTTCTGATGCTAAGTGCTAAGTAAAGATGGAAAACAAATGTGAAGAAGAACTATGATCTAATATACTTATTTACAAGTAAAATTGGAAGCATTTAGTTAATAAATATTACTAAAACTGAAATATCCTTTAGACTCAAGGTAAAAACTAGTGTTGGGAACTATCGACTGAAAAAAACTATCGACTGTTTAGTAAGTGACTACTTTTTATTATCCACTGTTTCAGTCGCTATTTTCGGTTTCACTGATTTTATTACTATTTGTTATCAACTGTTTCAGTTGTATAATTTTAGTTACTATTTTCGGTCCTACTAGTTTCATTCGACTGATTTTTAGTGTTCTGACCGCAACCTTAAAAATAATGTGCCGAATTTATGCTTATATAGATATGTAATATATATGGTTTTATGTTTTTTTTGTAGTTTGCTTATAAATAACAACATATTGTACATTAATATAGCAGCATTTAATATTTGTTTGATTGACTTTTTAGTTTCGATCTAACTCTACGATTGTTGTTCAAGGCTTTGTTGTTGATTGTCAAAACTTCTTTCCTAAAATCTTGTAAACTAAATTTAGATTCGATTCCAGAAATTGCATCCATTCAAGATGATTTGAAGAAGTTTTTACAGTAGCAGTTATTAAATTTCGTAAAAAAAACATTAACGGTAAAGAGGTGATAAACTATATTCAATATTTATGCTAAATATTTCTAATAAATACATTTTCTGATAGGAAAACTCTGCTTTAGTATTCAACAATTAATTTTCTATTATTACATTAATAATAAATATTAAATACAAGAAAATAATGACGATCAAAGAAATCGATTCACGGGAGAAAAGCTGACAACTGTATTGAAACATGATTATATTTATAAATAATAATTTAAAAATGTTTCCGTTCAATAATAACTGAAAATTTTATTTTATTTAAAAAGGGTCTGGTAGTTATTGTGTGATCATTTTTAGTTATATCATCGATTAGTTTATTTCTATGATTAGGCATACGTTTAATTTTTATTTAGTGTGTATGGTTATTCTACGTCTTTAGTTTTTGTATCTAGTTTGTATTATCTATATTTATTGTAGTATGTTAATTAAAAATAGCAATTAACATATCGTTAAAATACGGTAAAATATTTGGTATCCATTCCTTATTGCAAATCCACAGAACATTCACGTATAAAAATAATTCTAATAAAATATCTATAAAACGAAATTATTTATTGCAACCCAAATAATACTCAGCTATTATTTCTTTCCTTTTCTTTTCTACCACAACCAGCAACTTTTAAAACAACCAATTACATTTATTAGATTATGTTTTCATTACTTTTCATATATTAAAATTAAATACGATGAAATATATTAGGGATAATTACTCCATTCCTTTTTCATAAATTCAAAATAACACTAAAATATAACATTAATTAATACTGTCAATTGCCCCTTTAATATAAACTGATTTAAGTGATGATCTCCGTCCTCTCTCACAATTTATACGGGAAGAAATTTGTACATCTTCATTTTATATCACAAATGGGAAAAATAGTTCAACCGTGCATTTGACTGAAAATAGTAATTACAAATAGTCACAGTTTTTAGACTATCGACTGTTTCGGCTATTTTCAGTCTATACTTCCTAAAGCTAGTAAAAACGGTTCAAAATTCAGTCTCTAATTATATACGAGTACTTATATACATGTATAATGAATAACAACACAAACAATAGGCGTAAATTTTATAAAAACAAAAGAAAAAACTATCATAATATATAATTTTCGGTACATGTGATGTTTGGATCAGTGTTCCCTTTGTAAAATATTGATTGTTGTATTTTTTAGTTTTGTATAACCATGATCATTAATAATTTGTTCAAGTATGAGAAAAAAACGATAAGGAAGCGATGAAAGATAGTATTTAAAGATAATTTATGATCGATGTAAGATAGCCATAGATTTACCATCAATTAATATTAGCACGTAAATTTAAACATCTTTTTTTTTGGACGACTGCAACTGACCTTAACTTTCTACGCTCGCAAAAAGCGTGCCCAAAAAAAAACAAAAACATATGATGTACAAACAAATCGTGATAATTATATATTTACATCGTAAAGACTACAATAACGTCTAAGAATTCTTAAATCATATTTAGTATACGAAAATGTAAGATTATAATATGAAAGTAACAAATACGGCGAAGACTGGCTGTTTTAGCTGTAGTTATAGTTGGATTAACTTAAAATGAACTTAATGTAAGTATAAGATACCAACAAAAAAATACAATATTAATAGGAAATGTACTATTTATTTATAGTAGCGAAGGTACGACTAACAAATAATAAATTTGAACTTATTTAAAATTAGAAATAAGAGCAGCACCACACTAAGTGAAAACATGTACATGTATTCTGATTAATTTAGAAGTCACCCTAAATTTTACGGAAAAATTTATATATTTTAAGATTCATTTTTTTAATAAGATTAAGAAGATTAAAATTGAAAAAATTAAGATAAAACAAGTTTTATGATTTTGATTTGATAAAATATTAACTTTTTAATATTTTTTACTGTTATCTGCTTCACGTAAAATGCCTTTTATAGAACGAATACGAAAACGTTCAGAATGAGAAATCTTTGCTCGAAATAGATGTCACGCTTGTTTACAGTCGACCAAAAATAATAACGAGTTGGCGATTCAGATTATTATTTAGTATAATGTGATCACAGTAAATAAATATTTGTATTTCATATTTCGTTAAAACCAAAATAAAACACATCACAAACGAACGATTTAAGCTTGAGGTAAAACAGTTGAAATCCGGTCACGATACCGCAAGCAAATTTAACCGAACAATAAAATTAATTGACGATATAGTCGTGCATTCGTACTTACCGGAAACCTGCGATCCGCTTGTGCTTCCTGCGCTCCCTGGAATATTTCCTGCAAAACGAAAAACAACGTGTAGGTAGTCGGAATCGCATACGAAATACAGCGCCCGCATATTATCTGCATAAATGCATCTCTATACGTGCTCGATAGCAGCATTAAGACCAGAGCGGTTGGTCATTAAATGAAAGTATGCATCGATGATTTTTAACGGCACTGTTTTGACTTGATGGGGATCATATTTAATGAGGTATAATTAGATCGGAAATAAATTATTCGTTTTGTTTTGATGCTCGTAATTCGATTGAAGGTCGTAGTTTTTATTTCTATTTTGATCTTAAATTAAAATAAATGTTCATACAATCTTTATTAATTGGACAATGTCAATATTATTAATTGTATTAATATATTAATATAATAATAATTAACGAACAGAAAACGAACAGGTTGGCTATGAACGAATTGTCTTAATACAGTGAAAGAGGATATTACTAGAGTCGAGCAAAAATGTGGAATCTAAACATGGGTCCCTTTGGCTTATATTTGGTTAGTTACTTATGTTGTTATAACATTGTAATAATGTTTTTTAAATGACATTAAATGCACAATCTAATTATGATCCTCGAATGGAATTTTTAAATTGAAAAATGATTTAATTTATATGAGGTTCATTTAAATAATTAACTGAATAATTATTATCCATATGGTTTATTCGAAAGAATGATAATCAACCAACATTTATAAATAATATTAAAAAATTTATATATCAAAAAATGGCTGGTTAACCATGCTAAATAAACAACTAATTTAATTTAAAAGTTACAATTTTTAGGCTACTCTTTGTTGATACTTATAATGATACTTTTTTATATGCGCTTAACAATTATATTACAATTAAGGCAAGACGGTCATCAGTATTATACTGATTAAATATCAGTGTGTATCAATTAAGAGTAACAGTTTAGTTAGTTTAAATCTTCTAATTTACTTTGGGTTGTTCAGTAGCTCTATTGCTCCTACGTTCCTATAATTTACTAACATTATTTCACGCATTATGGCGAAATATTGGATAACTTCTTAAATACATTTGATTTCGAGATCATTGTGCAGTGCAGTTGGTTACGTTGCATTAAAAAAAAATTAATGGAATAACTTTCTTTTGCCAGCATTAGAGTATTAGTCGGTTTGATGGTTTAGTACAACTCTATATTTACACCCCAATAATTCAAATAGGCTTTTAAGAAGTTGGGACTTCCCTTATCTCCTGATTAATCAGTTCTTTGATTTCGAGTCTAATCGGTTCTGGTTTTTGTTGAACGGGATATATAATAATAAATAGTACAATGAAATTCTTTGCAGAATTATCTTGCTGTGAAAAACTGAATAATTAACATATACTTCCCCATTTACTCGACATTACAAAACATTGAAGGTTTAGGTACTGTTTTAGAGATGTTTAAAATTAATTAAAAATGATAGAGCGCACAAAAAATACTCAACTCTATCGGAAAGTGTTTCTACGGTGGACCTTAATATAATAGAAATTAATAGAAATATAGAGCTATCCATAACGACCATAATAAACTAGTCATAAACATGATTCTTAAACAATGTAAAATGGGATTGAATAGCATTTTATATTTCTGGATGATAACCAGGGGAAGTAAAAAACTTTCCAAATAATACTAATAAACCTTGCTTTATAATATTTATAAAACACATAATATTATTATGGTAGCAAAGTAGGTATGGATTGAATTACAGAAGCAGTTGATAATCAACTGAACATTGTTCTCAAACAGCAGCTCAAAAGAGAGGGTCTGTCACATCTAGCTTACTTACCAGAGAGAGTGCCGTTGGTTGTCACTTGTTCAAATTAATGTAGCATGGTTCTAAATGCTGAAGATGTGCGAAAATAATTCTTTGGACACGGTATAAATTATACAACCACCTAATATATAAAAGTGGAAATGCCGCCCTCTGCATGTTGAGGCTTGTGCAATTTAATCTTAGATGGCAATCGAAACGATATCCAAGTCTGAACGTATCAACTTTACGTTACAACTTTTTTTTTAAGATCTCTGAGAGTAGCCAACTTTAATGCTTTTAAAGGTAAGCCTTAATTCCACATTTTGTCAGAGTTCCTCTCTTAAATAAAATATCTTAGTTATTGTAAATAATCACGTTCTGGCCGGTTTTTATATTGAGTTTAGAATAATGGATGGATAGTAGTTAAAGGGGATTGGTTGTCTCCTCTTTTTTTGAATAACAGCAATTTAAACTTTAAAATAACTATGAATGCTGATGAGGCTAAATGGGGCATACTGGATCATTATTATCTTCATATTAAAATCTTCATATTAACGTTCTAGTGTGAAATCAATTGAGCTGCATAACTAACAGAAAACAATATAAAGCTACAGCTAATTATGCCGATTTCTTAATCCGAAATCTTAAAATATGAAGTCTTTTAACGCCAGTGGCTGTTAAAGTAAATTAAGAAATAGACAATTTTAAATGTACATATATATCTATAGACTTATTTACATACTACTTAGAACATTAGTATTAAAAAAGCAAGTAGTATTTCCTGTAATATTGAATTAAAACAGATATATCAAGGTTATCTGAATCTTAATGAGTCAATATCGCTAACATATATACTGTCTTTTGTTACTTTCAATTGATTTTTTGATTGCCGGCATTTGAAAAAATATCTTTCAAATGCTTCACCGGTAAAACCGTCTCAAATTAAAATTGTCAAATATCCGGGTTATTAACTTACAGCACGGCCTGGCGACCGTCCAAACAATATAAATCTCGAGCTGCACAAGCACATGTTTTTAATTCCTGATAATTAAATTAACGTTAATGCTCTACCGATATATTAAAGGTGATATATTTGTTTATTCTTTCGCTGTGGCATTTTGACTTGCCGCAGCAAAAACACAAAAACGAAAATGAATGGCACTAACCCCGTTTTGGAACCCATGTTGCAAAACAACCGGGATTATTATACGTTTGGTAACTTTTACTGCTCTATTAGACCTACCGTAATTGTTGGCTTCACAATTAAGAACTGTGTACTTTGGCGATTTTGCAATTAATTCACAGCAGGACATAAAATCTGTTATGATTCAATCGCTCTAATACTGAATGTCACTATCGTGCGATAACGAACACATTATTAAATATTGTTAACAAACAATCAACAATCTATGTAGGTCACTTTGAAAACTAATATTAATTTGATTTTAAAAATTGTATACCAAACTTAGGAATTATTTATATAATTTAATTAGTGTATAAATAACTAATATATGGCGAAAAGTTTTCTATTTTCAATGCTATACGATCACTTTATTTATTATCGATTTAATGATCGAATATTTGGCCATAATCGATCATTTTATCGTACCTTGATTATTTATAGTGGAACACTAGTTTTTATTAAAAAAACATATTCATTTCATTTCATTTTACCGCTATATTTCAGAACTTTTTCAATATTTTTGCTGTCAAATCCTGTGGCATCCATTTTATTTATTTATAAAACATTATTATGGCCTTTTATAACTTTTACATTTTTACTTTTTTACATACTTTTACATTCCACACCGAAATCGCCATTTGAAATTTTGTAAACAGATCAAGTTAGTTAATTGTAAGCAAATAATGACTTTCAGGAGCGCTTGATGATAATATCTTTATTATTAAACTATCATTCTTAACGTAATAAAGGAGGGTTTGATCTTGTTTATTTTAAGAATAATTAATTATAAATAATATCCTCCAATATACACTTTAATTTCATAACTATATTCACAAAATTTTACTAAATATAGTTGCTAATATTTAGTAAAATTCTTTAATTTGCCAAATCTAAAATTGCCAACTTTATTTAGTAAATTCCTTCTATTAGATAACATTTATGATTAAGTACAATAATACAATAAAACTTAATAAATTAAAAAATTCAGAACTTGATGATACAAAATAAGATGTTAATGACAGTTTGGAATATATTGTATGTTAGATATAAGTAAATACAATAGAACCATATTAAGATTGCCATTGACTAGATGTTTATTGAAAAAAATTTAATTGTATATTTTTACAACTCTTACAAAATATGATTGAATTAATGAATATAAAAAGATGCAGAGATTAACAAAAAATTAGAGTGCTTCTTGTTACTTATAATCATAGAGACACAATATTTTCTAGTCAGAAACAACCAAATATATAGAGAAAACAGTGTCTCCATCAGTCTCCAAATTCACAAATACACTCAGCGAGAAGTTCATAAAACAAACTTTTATTGTTCTGAGATCAATAACCTTTTAATTTCTAATTAGCGAATATAATGCCCTTTAATGATTAGGAAAGTCTGCATACCTTTCCAGAGATAATTATATCCAAAAACTGAAAACACCCTAAGCCCATCCTGTGAGTTGTCTATCACAATATCAAGGACAAGTTTAATAAAAATATATCATTATAATTAAGGGAGTTTGAATACAAATATGTAAATTAAATTAGTATATAACGGACAGATAATTTAACTGATTAATAATTACTCTAAAATTATACAATATGAAACGAACACGTCTTAATTTCAAACTTTTCAAAAATTCATTACATTACAACAGTTACAGTATCATATATAAACAGTTTGTATCTATTTTTATTTGACTTTAATGTAAAAAATTAATACACAATTTTTAGTGTTTTAGTAATTTTATTATTTATTTTTATGACATCAGAAAAAATACTTTTATATCACCTAAATACTGTATTATATAACATCCATTTCGAACTTTTCTCATTCTCATACAAGAATATTAAAAGAGGAGACATTATAAACTACTGTACTTATGTTGGTTAATAGTTAAGTCTGTCAAGGTTTGAGGTTGTGAAACTGTTCTCAAAACTTTTAAAAATAGAAGGAAAAAATATGAATGAAAATTTATATACATAATCTTAATTAGGCCTATTTTGAGATTCATGCCTTTTAATTACTTAATAATACAATTCTGTCGTATAAAAGAAACAGATGGATGATGTTCAAAATAACCCACTAATGAAACTCCACATTTAATTGTATTTTTCTCGTGTTATGTGAAAATTACTATTGTTAATTGCTAATCTCACAATAATCCTAACGGGGTCGGCTCCTCCTCGAACCGTACAAGAAGAAAATTTTCGTTAACTGTACAATAGCCAGCCGCCACGGCAATCGATATATTAGACTGTCTTGTTCTTTAATTATCAGTTCCGAGTGAAAGAAGTCTAACGAGACACAACAGAAAAATGATGGAACAAAATAGAGGTACAGTCGGTGGGTAAGTGATCCTACGGGTCACGACAAGACGAACTACGGTCGACTGAGTCAACAAGAAAACGATACGGTTATTACGAGAGGTTACATCTGGTCTGGGCCATAAATAAGATCGAAGACTGTTTCCTGGTTGAAAACTACCGATTTGTATTGTCGGGACTTTTTTCCACTCGTGTCGTGCTTTATTTTTCGTTATATTGTCATGAATGTCGGCGGGGTCTTGCAACTCTTTTTTTTCCTACAATGTCGGCAGAAAATGTTATCTTACGAAATCGATGCAGAACACAGAGCTAAACATAAAAAAATCGACAAGGTGTACATATTTAATATTTCAACATATTTATATTGTAACGATATTAAATATTTAAGTTCAGTTTTATTGCATACATTTTTTCAGTGCGAGTGTTATGCGAATATGTTAACAGCGTTTTATTTCTTCTCATTTCTGATGGCAATGAAATGAATAGTTGGAAACCGTCGTCTTATGACACTATTTAAAATCGGCTAAAATTGAGTTGTTCAATCAGGTCATAATCATAAAAAGTCATTGGGAAGTATAATATTCAGTAGAGTAACATGGTATTTACGGATTATGCAATATGAGCGTTGATATGTTGCAAAATCACTGTATACGTTTGTTTATTTTACGATCGCAGTTCCTTCAATACATGGCTCAAACGCATCAGTTCCCATAACAAGCGTAACAATTATTTAAGTGCAGAAGTAGAGACATTCTTGTTATATCTTGAATTAAATTGGGACACGGTAGGACCCCATAGATGTTTTGCCTCAAAAAGTCCTTTACTCGTACTGTCAAATTGTTATGCAATATTGAACATATGTTGCATAGTTCCATTTTTAGTCCTTTTATTTATGTTTGCTGTGTACAATTTACAGATTGCACAAAAGATAATCCTCTCAAATGCAGTAATTGCAGTGGACCTCACTTGAGGTGCAAGGTTAGGCCAAAAAGGAAGATAATTCAGAAATCTACAGAGTAAACATCTTAGAAACCATTCAGTGTACAATTGGTCTCAAATGCCGCCACCGCTATGCTCGCTTCTACAACATCAAATTAATGAGCCACACACAATATTTCTAAATCGGAGTCGAATACTCCATTCCATAAATATGCTATGGCCGGAATCCCATCACATCAATCCATGGCAGAAGCCCATTCAATGTTACGAGACCTGACGGTCGCAATTTACAGTTCCCAATCACAGTTTGAATTAATCTCGTAATCAAAAAAGAATCACCAACTTTGACTTTCGTTTACTGCGCTTTCCAAGTACTTAAAATTATCTAATGTTGTCATACTTTGTCTAAGGCTTTTATGAGGCCTAAGAAGACCGCCGCTTTGAGGCTTTTGTTACGAAAAATATGTACTTCGCCTATTAATCGTGTCAATCAATTAATCAATTAATCCAAACCATTCGTTACGGAGAATGATCTTCATTTTTGCAGCTTTAATAACGGCCTAGAGAATTACGCTTAGGGTAGATAAACAGAAATATATTTAATGAGCTACGGGGTTGTTGAATAGCAACTAAGAAACGTGTACTAAATGTCCATATATAATCTTCAACAAAGCTCCACGGAGTGTTTGGATATTCCTGGCAGGACTGTAAATATTTTTGGACCAGAACTCAGAAAATCACATGTTATTTAATATATACTACCTTGTTTCTTCGGTGGAGATATAACTGGCCTAACAAAGCCCGCCAAATTACAATTAGCAATCGTACTCTTGTGCATTTCGTTTACTCATATATTGTTGCTATTTTTGTATGAAACCAATAATGACAATCTTCTAAGACCCATAGTAAAGAATTACTGAATAGAATTCTTTCTCTGCTGTTACATATTTTCGAGATCCTTAACATATCTATAACGTATAGCGTAGTATGTATGGAATTTATAGTAAGTTTTACTAAACTCGAACGATAGTTTAAAAACAGAACATATTGAATGAGAGCCTTTGAAATATTTTTACAGTAAAATATAGTAATGTGAATATTCCATAAAGATATCTCAAACACTATCAAATCAATCTAAAACATTTGAACAAGTACTCGTCGCAAAGATGACGAGAATATTTAAAAGGGAAATTGAATAAAGCAATCAGTTGCGTGTGCATTAAATAACACGTTTCGCTTTCCAATAAGTGAACTGTCAAACTGTCATACACGTAGCCAGTTCCGACGTTGAATGGTACTGTTAAGTGGCGATTCTAACAGTTTTTTTAATTATCTTGATGAAAATAAGATCTTGACGGACGGTCAGCTGAACCTTTAAAAACCACGTAAATGACTTGCGGCCATCAAAAACCTGACCCCATTATAGCATCTCGACTGCCATAAATCATTTAGATAATTATAAAACAGTAGCGTAACGCTTTTGTTATCTTATAAGAATAATGGCTTCATTGTTATTGTGATGGTGATGGAAACGTTGTGTGAGTAAAAAAAAAGGAATGAGAAAAAAGCCCCAGAATCACGATAGGGAAGTAGATGATGAAAATCAGAATATTAATTAGTATCGTTCAATATTAATAATTACCACTAAATGATGATTATATTTAGGCTTGTTTAGTTGTTACCATGTACAACTTAGCAAAACTTAAATTCCTTGTAATATATTGAATAGAATCTATAAGGGAATGAAAGTTAACTGTTTTATACGGTAAATGACCCTCGAATATAGTCGAAGGGCTTTCCTAATTACCGATCAATTTACCCCAATGAGTCAGTAAGACTAACTATTTCGGAAGTCGAGACGGTAGAAACAGAATTATAGGGATATTTATTCCCGGAAGCCTTTTTGTGAACTTGAATGAGTCGACGAAAATGGATATCAACCAACGGGACTGTCAATTCAATGTATTATTATTCAATGTATTAGGCTTATACATTAGGTATAAAGGATTTTTTTAAATTTAAAACTTTATTGTGAAAAATCGGTACAATGTATTTTATTCATCGACATTGTTCAGCAGCTACGATTTTTGGCTGTCCTGAATGCTCTTTGTCTTCGATGTCATAATTACCAAATTTAAAACTTTTAAACCACTATTCACATATTGAAATGGATGGAGCATGGTTGCCATAAGCTTCACATAGTATTTGGTGAACTTCAACCACCTTTTTCTTCAAATTAAAAAGCAAATTAAAAAAAACCCGCAAATGCGATTTACTCCTGCACAATTTCAACACATCATTGATATTCATTGTGTAAATGGAAGCAGTATATTTTCGGATTTTGATTTACACATGGTTTTTAAGAAACTATTAACCTTAAGGTTTTTTAATGACATTTCGGCTTGATCAGTAAGACTAGATGAAGTTCCCGTTCTTGTGCTTAGTTAGTATTATTAGTTGTATCAGCTGTCTGTCTATTCACCTCCTGTCGGTCTTTATCTTCTTTGTAGCGCTGATTTCATTCTACGAGATTAGTAGTGGGTACTTATTATCATGTATGAAATGACATTTTTTATTTATTACAGTTGTCCAATGTAGACCTAGTCGTATTTTCAGCAAGGTATTGTATAGATGTTTCTGACTCGATTTCCTATTGCGTTAAATCTTGTTTCGATCTTATATATCTTGAAGTATTTGCTTATTTCCTCCATTGAACCTTTTAAGCATGCCAAGGTTCTTTCTAATGCATTTTCCTCTTTTTTTCGACTTCATACTTTATAGTGAAACAACATAATTTTGACGTTTTCTTTTATTGTTTATCCGTTAACTTTACAGATATGCTAAGGGCAGTCCTCACTGCTCCATGTGACTGTACAAGTAATAATTGTAATTACTAAGCAACAGTCTGTATGGTTTGATGTGTAATTGAATTCTTTTTTTCTAGTCTTAACATCAGTAAGCTCAGTAATGGAGAAAAATCGTCGGTATTTTGTCGACGATTTGGATCACATGTATTTTTTTCAAATATTATTTTTTCTGTGTATTATGCAAGTGGGATCTACTCGTATTGCTTGTGTATGGTTGTTTATAATATCTTCAACATTTTATTTAGAAAAATAAACTAGAAAATATGTATATTTATATAAAAACATATTGTCATGAAAGACCGTTTGAATATAAATATCGTTAAAATATATTCTTAGAAGGTTTTAATAACAATGTGAATTGAAAATTAAACTTAGGGCAGAAATTATCTTAAAATATGTTAGTAGAATTTATTATTAATTTATTTGATAATTATTATTATTAATTTATTATTGAAGTATTTCAGAAGAATTTATTATTGTTTTTATTGTTGTTGTTATAATAGAGCAAACATTAAATTATCATTGTTAGTTATAAGAGAATAACTCAATAAATATAATTATATAACTAAAATAATTGACATTAGTCTAGTTATGAAAATACTTTTTGTTTGCAAATAGATATTCCGAGGTCAGTAAAGATATGCAATTATTTAACATGTTTATTTTTATTTAACGAGTCGACTCTGTTTAGAATATGCGTGTACATCAATGATTATAGCGCGGAAACGCTGTTCACTATTAATCACCATTTCTGCGTAGTTACAACAGGTAATAATTAATATTTCTAGAGCATTCATTCATAAGTGGCTAAAACACCTGAAAAATGACTGATAGTGTTTAATCTTCACTGGAAATCTTAATAAGTATATTATAAATGGAACGCATTTATAAATTAACATCATTTATACTACGAAGTGACCTAAAACTATTTGTAGCCTATATTTATGTTATTAAAAAGCTGGTGAAAATTAAATGCATGGTTATTAATTAGATTGTTGACATTTTAACCAATAATTTAAAGGAATATATCAAATAATTTAGTCAGAACTGGCTACTACGACTACGGTTTCCAATTTGGGTCTATTACTTTGGATTTTTTTACATTCTCTGAGAATCTCGATGCACGTGAACATTAAAGTGAACTGACACGCAGACTTCTTACTTGAAAACACCCTCGAATGTTCACTGTCTTAAAAACATTTATGCCCAGTTATTATTATTCAGTTGTTCCCTATAATACATAAATTGAATTAAACTTTATAAACGAATATAAACTGAGAAAAATTAAGAATATTCTATCAGTGTTTTAATATTGCGGCTCTCTTCAGAAGTAACATTATCTAATTTTTTCTTTAGGAAAATGTTTCCTCTGTCCGGCTACTGTTTTATTCCAAACATGTTTTGGGCGGATACTAATTAAATTATGTTTGTTATGTACCTTTACTGTTCACAAATAAATATTACGTATTTTTATACTATACTAGCTGACCCGACAGACTTCGTCCTGTCAAAAAGATTTGTAATGTGGCAGTTTTTGTGCCTACGTATTTTAAAAAATTCTCCTGAACAGAACCATCACCCTGGTGATAGGGCGTTGTGAATAAAAAATAATTAAATAAAACATATATAAGGATTGAAAAGTAAGTAATCGCTTTATTGTTAATCATGTGAATCATAATTATTATTATTATTATCATTGTAGTGCTTTGTGGTATACGATGTTTTTTGTTTGATTACCTGGCGCATAGATAAACAAATCTGATGGTTTTCCAACACGGGAACAGGCAACATACAATTGACCATGTGAGAAACATGGGTTTTCTAGATTAATACCACAAACACTTAATGATTGCCCCTGGGACTTGTTTATAGTCATAGCAAAAGCAAGCCGCACTGGAAACTGTAGTCGTTTAAACTCAAATGGCACATCAGTCGGAATCATTGGGATGCGCGGTATGAGAACATCTTCTCCTTTATACTTTCCTTTGAGTATAGTTGCTTCTATCACATTGTTTAGTAATTTTTTTATCGCTAACCGTGTACCGTTGCAAAGACGCGGTTGGTTGATATTTCGCAACATTATAACCACCGATCCAACCTTTAATTGAAGATTGTGAGGTGGCAATCCTGGCAAATCCAGCGAGTTTAAAAATTCCGGTGGATAGTTGACTACATCATCTTGATTAGTAGCCGAATCAACTGATTTATATATCCTCAATTCGCCTGTAATTTGTTCTTGAATTTTGAAATTTAATTCATTTACATCTATGTTTTTTGCAGCCAGTATAGCTCGTTCGCTCAACCAATCATGGTTTCTGTAATTTTGAGAAACATCTGGAAACACCTTCTGAATAAGTTCATCTTTTGATCGAGTTAACTGACAAAAACTTTGAGGAAAGTTAATGCAGCCAGTCAACATGTCTATAGGAAATTTGCCATTACCAATGTCAATGAGTTGTTTAGAGAATATGTTTCCAGATTGGTCATTTTGCAACTCGACACGCATATTCTTGCTTAAATGAAGTACTTTGACATGTTTCCACAAATTGGAGGACTTTAGACATGCATTGAGTTCATCAGCTGGCATCGATCGTGGAATCACTGGCAATGTTTGACGAAAATCTCCTGCTAATAAAATCATTACACCACCAAATCGATTATTATTGCTACGTAGATCTTTTAAGGTTGTGTCTAAAGCCTCCAAAGATTTTTTATGTGCCATCGTGCATTCATCCCAAACAATCAATTTACATTGCTGCAAAACCTTTGCCATTGCAGAGTTCTTCGAAACGTTGCAGGTTGGAGTTTCATTGCTTTGCATATTTAATGGCAATTTTAGTGCTGAATGGGCTGTTCGACCACCTTCAAGCAAAGTTGCTGCGATTCCCGACGAAGCGAGTGCAAGTGCAATTTTATTTCGTGAGCGAATTGTTGCTAATATTAATGAAATCAAAAAAGTTTTTCCTGTACCACCAGGTGTGCATCTAAGAAGTAAATCCCTCCAGTTTCATCATTTGTTACTTTCATAAGAGTTTCAAATACATACTTCTGTTGTTCATTTAACAGTGGAAGATTTGTTTGAATTAATTCTTTCAAAGCGTTGAGATCATACAGTCTTTCTCGATGCAACTCTTGGTTAAAAGCGTCATGCATTGGACGATTGGGCGCGGTCAGGCCTAATTGAATTAATAGTTTGTTTGACATTATCAAGCACATGTCCTCAATTGAAATCAATGCTTCATTGTAAATTTCTTCACTGATTTGTATATTTGGATTTCCCATTCTATTCCCTATTTGATACAAAATATCATCACACATATAATCTTTGTACTTCATCCACAAATCAATTGGGTTTGATGGGAAGCATGTAGATATGATTATAGAAAACAATGTTCGTATTTGATGAGCGTGTGATGATATTACAGCATCATTGAGAGTTTGATCCCAATGAGCGTCATTTTCAAGCAATTGCAAACGTTGACAGGCTTCTCTGTAGAATCCACACAATTCACCATCAACAGTTCGTAACTGTTGGAATGATATTGGGCCACGTACATTGACTAATAGCAGTCGTAAATAAAAACATTCATCATTGCTTGGATGTACTGAATAAATCCGGCCAATCGCATCGGTGGAATATACATCTGTATATCCTGGAACTGGTTTTCCTTGTTTCCGTCGTATAAATCTCCTTGAGGATTGATTCCAGGTATAATATTTTGGCATTTCAGAATATAGCAATGTTTGTGCGAAATCATCGTTTTGGCATGTCTCAAAAAAACTGGTTAATGTAGTAGATGGTGGCTGAGCAGCTCTTTGTACTGCGTTCTGTGCAGTAAAATACACTCTTTGTCCATTTTCTAAAAGCACAGCTAAGTGAACAACAGAAGGGTGTGTCTCATGAATAGGAAAAGAAAATATTCGCCAAACTGCTTCATTACTACTGACATAGCGGCCCATTTGGTATTGGGTAACTTCATCATTAGAATTCTCTGCACCAATTCCAATCACAGCCATATCACTGCCTTTGGTTACATATTTGCAAATGTATTTAATCGATTTCACTGAATGGCAAGATTCAACGTTGATGTGTGCTTTGAATGTCTTTGATAAAATGGGTGAATATGGAACAATCCAACGATTATCTATTTCAATATCTTGTTGATTTAATTTGACAATTGTTGATTTTCCATTGTCTGCTGTCGATCTGCGACGATACAATGGATAACCGTCATTACCAGTAATTGTTTCCGATATTAATGTCCGTGGATATCGTTTTGAACATTTACCATCCATCATACACGGTGAATTTTGATTAAGAGTTCCACAGGGACCATGTATCATGTTTTTGATAACTACCTCATGCAATCCAGGATCTACTTGTACATTAGGGATTTCAGCTGATATCACTGCATCAACTTCATTTGGCCTTATCTTTTCAACCAACCAAATCAAAATGTGTGCATGTGGCAATCCTCGTTTCTGCCACTCCACAGAATACATCCAGCAGCGCGTCTCACCAAACACATTATGTTTTACGATGAAATTCATTAAAGATTTCAACTTTTGTCTAAAGACTCTGGCTGTAATATCATGACGATCAATGGGTGATTGCCCAGGGAATAACTCCTGCTTAATTTCTATCCATTGCGGATTGCATGTAAATGTGATGAACAAATCTGCTGTACCATAATGACGAACATACGACATGGCATCTTGAGCATATTCGTGCATATGCCGAGGGCTTCCGATGTATGTTGCTGGAAGAATAGTCATCCGACCGACATTCTGTGCATTTCCATCAGTATTAATCGCATCTCGAAGGTGAATATACTCTTCAGATCGGAGTTTGGTTTGATTCAACCTGATGAATGTTAATCTCTCCGTTTCAATTTTAACATACATGTCAACAACATATTTGTGATATAATCGCCGACATTTCAATATGTGATTATCTTCATTTTCCCGAATCATTAGGCGGTATGAATAATAGTTCATTGAACTGACTTTTTTGTTGGTTTCAGAACCTGTAAACAGATTTTGTTTTAATAACATTCAAATACATAATATAGTGACTGAGATATTATCGCCATAGCTAAACTAATATTTTAGTTACCTGTAATGGGATTTATCATTTTTATTGATAAATCGTAGCCATTTTCACCTTGCCAAAATATAATGGGATATTGCAGTGCATCATATGAGCGGTGTGTTTCCTTTATACGTTGTAATTGATCATTCCGACGATGTAAAACAATATCACGGGATTCCAAATTTTCTCCAACTACAACGATAGCAACTTCATCAATAGTTGGTGCATTAAAACGTCTTGTATGTTGACCTGCAGGTGTTTTATCAGCTCTGATTACAATTTTGTGATTATCGGATGGCATCAGATCCAGGGCAGTTTTAAACAATATAATCAATTGATTGTGTTGATGAAATAAAGTTTGTAATTGTTCTACAATAGACCTCTTTACTAAATTGTTATGTGCACAACGCAGATCAATTTCTTGTCGTGAATTGCCCATAAAATAAATTTGCAGGAATTTGTTGTCGCTATCTGACACTGGTAACAGTGAACCTGCTCTGTGATATATTTGCCCTTGTATCTGTAAATAAAAAAAATATTATGGTGT
Organism: Rhynchophorus ferrugineus; assembly: GCF_030347505.1. Taxonomy (NCBI): domain Eukaryota; kingdom Metazoa; phylum Arthropoda; class Insecta; order Coleoptera; family Curculionidae; genus Rhynchophorus; species Rhynchophorus ferrugineus. The sequence goes on along the minus strand of NW_027472581.1, from coordinate 49,820,589 downwards.
GGTATAAATTAATGGATTGTCAGTGATCAAACTTAAATAATATTTGATCTTAAAAAGTATATATTTAGTTTTAACTAATATCTATCAAATATAAAATATAATAAAAGTGTCACTGAAACTGAATCACCATATAATATGATGACTAAGTGATATATTTCGTAATGATTAAGAAATTGAAGATTAGTAACACATCTTAACTTTGGTGACAGAAAATTTTGTTCGCTAAAATAATTATGAGTAACTGCTATAATACATACCTTGAAAGTTGGCATAAAATTTTCCCGAACTGCATTTGTTGCCCCAAATGAAGTCATTTGAAAGCAATTGTTATATTGTTGGATATGTGTCAAAAAGTGTATAGAATCTGTTCCTATTCCTGAAACCAATGAGTACAATGGTTCTGGTGGTGGATCCAATGGTATCAATTTCACTTTACCATTTGCGCAACACAATCCATTGGCTTCGTTTTTGTATTTTAATGCCTTACAGTGTGAGCAAACCAAGTTCATAGAACCAATAACAACACATTGGTAGTTACTGTAGTCAATTGACACATCGTAACTGAAAGCAGCTCGATTCAAACTTGCGCGATTATTAGTTGAATGTCGCGCTCGCGCTTCACGCGTTTGTGATATCCGAATTCTTTCACGTTCATTTCCGTCGTCACGTTCTTGTGCAGTACGATTATATCGGTAATTAGCTTGGTTTATAGCATTTCTGATTCTTCTACCTAAATTGCTTCGTCTTATAGGAGGCATATCAAATATAAATTATTTTTTCACTAATCACGAACTAAACAAACACTAACTAACTAAACACTCTGCACAAAACACGATATACGAATTTGTTTCGTGTATCAGTTGACAATTCATCTGTCATCTGTCAAAAGTCATCTGTAACAGACAACTTTTTTTTTAAATTTAATATGACTTGAACTCAAATCCTTTTAAGCCGTACGAATTGTTTTATTTATTTAAAATTTGGATATTAAAAATAATAAAACACTGTTGGTAACGCGATTTTTGTTTGACTGATGTAATGACGTGGAAACTGATGCATTTTATCTCACGTGCCGAAACTAATACAAAAGAAACGCGAGTTTCGGAACGCCACATTAAACTCCTCCAACTATGTATTCTGTGCTCCAACGCACACACGCACATTGTTTTGATAGATATGATCTTTGACGTTAGGAATACACCTACATTGCTTAGACAACAGTGAGTGCTTGTAATTTAATATGAACTTTATACCATAGCAATAAAGCTCAAATTGACTACCTTTTAGTTACAAATCATTTGTATGGGAAAAAGAAAAGGGCTATTTTTAGGGTTTTTCCAGCAATAATTCTAATTTTTTTCGCCGTAAAAACCATCCTTGAACTTCAACGAACATTTTAAAAAAAGATTTGGCCAAATTGGTCCAGGCGTTGTTGAGTTATGCGCTTACCAACACATTTTGCGATTCATTTTTATATATAAAAGGGCTATTTTTAGGGTTTTCCAGCAATAATTCTAATTTTTCTCGCCGTAAAATCCATCCTTGAACTTCAACGAACATTTTAAAAAAAGATTTGGCCAAATTGGTCCAGGCGTTGTTGAGTTATGCGCTTACCAACACATTTTGCGATTCATTTTTATATATAAGATATATATATATATATATATATATATATATATATATATATATATATATATATATATATAACATATTTAACACATTCTGATCTTATTCTTATTCATAATATAATACATTATTACTCGATAATAAGCAAAATCTCGTCATTGCAGTATGTAGCATCAAATTAAACGTAATTGTCTGTTTAAAATACTCTTCGTATAATCAATCGCATACACTACTACGTTGAAAACTAATGACGTTTCAAAAATGATACACTATGCCATTTTGTCATTAATTGGGGGTATTTGGTAGATAAGAATTTATGTTAAACTATAGGTACCACAGCAAAAAGATTAAAATGTTGCTGTTGAAACGCTAACACCTTATACAAAAGATTAAAGAATAAAAATATTGTTACTAGAAATGATAACAACAGGCTATATATGTTCTGCAAAAAAGGCGGATGTATTTTTTTGAACGGGAAGTTACCAATTATAATAATGCATGTAATATAAAATGAGAAAATGCAAAAACTAGGGTCAATTCTTGGTAATCGCGTGGTAGTAAATTGCGTACGCAAAGAAGTATTTTTCAGTAATCTGGTCAAGGGATCAGAGATTTCGGTAAAGGCACGCAACTATAAGGAGCTACAGGGTCGACCTTATCTGAAACCGAAGCCAAAATTATTATGCCTGTGTGTCTGTAATGAAGACATTTTTCGGTTACAGATTTTAGATACAGCATCCTTACATGCTATTTCGAATTGGAAAACTATCGACAAAAATACCGGGTGTTTTATAAAGATACCGTGCTAATTCAATACCTGTTCAATATTTATGCTTATGAAGAACAGGATTTATTCGAACATGAAATCTAGTTTAGAATTAAATTATAGAATGATAATTTCCAATAAGAACGAATTCAAATTCATTAAACATGAATATAAAAGATCATATTATATTTATATTAATATATAAATAATTATAGTTATAAATATATTTGATCTAGCATCATAAATAATTGAATTAGTAACTGCCAATTATAATATTGTGCAAATAATGTGCAAGCGACCGTTGACAATATCACCATTTATATCAAGAAATAGTGTATAATAAAGTTAACTGTCATGAAATCTAAACAGAAAATTTAAATTAAAAATAAAAGAGCAGTACAGGATACACAAAAGTGGTTGCTTGGAAGACAATCACAGCTATCTAACATACACAACAAATTGTTGTTATATAAAGAAATTTTAAAACTAGTATATATTTATGGTGTGCAATTATGGAGCTTCGGAGCATTGTTATCACTCCGTGATATATCTAATATAGCTGTAACTACGTTCAGTGGCGAAATTAAGCACTTTGCGAAAAGGTATAAGTGAGATTATGATAAATTATGGATAAAGAAATGAGTTGGTAAATGTGGTAAAAGAGGACCTAGCGTATAACCATTTAATACCTAAATTTGAGGGATAATGTTAAAAAAAAGTCCTGGAACAAAGAAACCTATTTTTTGTTCAAAATTGGCTTTATTCATCAACGTAATATTCGTCAAGAGACTCAATCATTCGAGCGCTGCTCTAACATTTCTATACCACTTTTGTAGAACGATTTATCTTTTGCATCAAAACAGGCCTATCACCAGTTGCTGTTCAGTGTGTTTTGGATAACAGTGAGCAAACGCAGAGCTTTATCTTTTGATATCTTTATGATGTTAGCTAACTCACGTAACTTCACTTTTCGATCACTCAAAACGATTTTGTGAATTTTTTGATGTTTTCTGGTATTACCACCTCATTTGGACGTCCACTGCGTTCTGCATCATTGGTGTCTCTACGACCATATCTGAAGTCAGCAAACCAACGTTTTATTTTGATTCTGATGGAGCGGAGACCTTGTAACACTTTTCAAGCAATTGCTTCGCTTGAACGGTACTTTTTCCCAACGAGAACCAGTGTAAAGTTAAAACACGAAATTGTTTTTCATCCATTTCTTTGAAAATAACAAAAGTAGTATCACTCTTAGCTCTATAACTCATAAATGTATGTGTAGAATATCATGAAATTTTAACAGATTTCTTTTAAAGGTCAGTACTAACTGAAAAAGCGGCGAATGCAATAAAACTAGCGCTATTTATGTGTTAGACCCGGGACTAATGTAATGGGTCCAGGCCATGTGTAGAAAATAGTCGTAATATATGTACAATATTTTTTGAAAATATACTTTTACAGTATAATACATTAATATTAGCTTTAAATGTATATAAATATTAAAAGACAAAAAATAACTAATGTATAGTATCACATACAATCCAAATATAATTAAAAACGAAAGTTTTGTAACTTACTGGGTCAATATGTAATAAATAACATATTTTGAACGAAGAAGAAAATAATAGCGGGCTTTGTTCCTTTATTTCACATAGATGAGGTGTTACCTAACAATGAAAAAGCTTTCATAAAAGTCACAACGTAGAAATGAGTTGGAACAAAAACATGAAAAACAAGCGATCATTGTGTGACAATCGAACATTTCTCAGATGTTCAATGAATATTATTAGATAATATCTTGCTATAATTATTTAGCAATAACCATCTTCTCAATTAGTTTCATTCAGTTAGATAACAATCAAATATATAAATTTGTTTTTTGTTGTTTATTTACTGAAATATTCTTAAACAGGAAATCGCATAAAGTCGACTTCGTCTAAATATATATGAACCATATCCTTGATATTAAACTGAAATAACTTAAGCTGAATATTTAACTTTAACTTTATGTACTTGAACAGGGAAAGGAAACAAGGGAACAAGGAAATCTTGGAGTTGTGGTCCATTTAATTTGAAGGTCATTGTTCAGTTAATAGCGATTAACTGTGTTGCTAATCAGCATAAGATGTTTGTTGCGTTGGATTGAGAACAATAAGTTAAGTTAATTGTTTGGTATAATCTAATATTTGCACTCGTAGGTCTAAACAGGCTTTATTCTAAACCGACTAAACAGTAGTCTACAAGTAATGTTCCTAAAACATTGCTAACTTTTTCTATAAGCAATGTTAAAAAGTACATACAGCCAAAACATTTAGCGTATAATTTCTCCTTTGTTACTCTAATATCGGCAGCGTATAGTAAAAAAGGAGATGTTTATAGTGTGGAATTACTTCTAATATGGAAATATATTACCGATACTGTTTGTCAACATGACATGTTCAGCTGTCACTCGAAGCATTCCTTAGTGAGGCTAAAAGAGAAAAGTATCGCAGCTGAAGCTGTAAGGCCATAAAAGGTGGATTAGAAGGTGCTCAAACACTCTTAGCTATAAACTATTTCAATAATGAAATATTTTTTTAAATAAATTTTCCCTAGTCATCAAAAAGTCATCCCTAGTCCATGGATTTCTGGCACAAGCATCAAAATTCAAAGTGTAAGACCATATAAGGCGGACTGAGGTTACTGTGAGTCAACTAGAATAGTCTACTAGAAATTGGACAGAAGCCTGCTATCCAGGGTGTACAGCTACCAAAGACGGATTTGCAGTAGTTCAGTTTCTCAACCGTAAACTATTGGAATAGTCACCAAAACTTGGGAAACCAAGCTGACTACTTATGACTACGGAGAGAGTCATGTGTTTTCTTGTGAATGGTGTAACGAGTTAGATGTCTAAAAATTGACGTTGAGATAGTGGATTTTGCTTATTTTCTAATAGATAAAGACCTCCAGTGTCATTTTGTATCAGATTCAACAAATCGCCTCTTACTTGCTTAAATAAAATAGTATTCTGAAGTAAATTAGACGTTTTGTCGTTTTAAATCCCTTCACATTTCTGAACTTGATATATTGATTTATACATTTCAAAAATATTTCTAATATTGAAGATTGGTTGGTTGATTATGATCAACCGTAATTGTATACTGGACAGATTACACTGAGTGAAGCTGCCACAAGTGATCAAAATCAAGATCAAGTATTGCAAGGAAAACTTATCTTAGAAAAATAACTCAGAATCATGCCAACGCTCTATTCCAAGATAAACCATAACTATTTTATTATATTGCTTAATATATGAGTACTAACAAATTTAGATCTAACATTATTTAATACGCAATGAGCACGTAAATTAAACACAATCAATCATCATTCATTGATTACAAAATCCTTGTTATCTCTCACTTTCAGTCACAATAATCAAAAATGTATATGACTATGACGATATTTATACCGAATTATTTATTACCAATATAAATGTAACCTAATCTGATGCATCCTCAAAATTTGTGTTTGAATACGTCATTAATTCTCCGTCATAAATCATGTGCGTTGTATAGAATCATAATTAAGAAGACAGAATTGTAAAAATAACTTGATATTTTGCTAACAGAAAATGACAATGAACTTTTTCGACATATTATTCCTAACGAATGTTGAAAAAGTGCACGAAGCAGAATGCACGTGTACTAATTCTTATTTAAAAATATTTGTTCATATGAATAAGTTGGGGCAAAATTACGGTATACGAGGTATACTACCGTCCTTTACTGTAGAGAAAATTTCCCTACAGAACAGTACAGATACTCATATTACATTTTATTTAAAAAATAAATTGTCATTTAATTTTATTTTAGCCTAGAATATATTTAAGGAAAATTTTAATTACCCCATTATTCTGTTTATACCTTTCGGTATTACATTATTACATATTTATGAATTGTCAAAGATTACTTAATGGTAATTAGCAATCAACAGTTGGTCAAGTAGCAGTAAGAAGAAACAATATTTTATAATTTATTTAATATATTATTTTAGTATATACTATTGATATTTCAACGACAGTACCTGTAATATATCTGTCGCAAACATTTTCATATTATCAGGTATCTTATCTGAATATGTTGAATAATAAAAACAGCTAGGTATATCTAGTAGCATAAGAATGTTTAAATATTTATGGTATCAAAATAAAGAATGTTGTTATAATAAAAATAGTACGATATGTTAGATTAGCTGTTGACAAAAGCAATGAAAGCGTTACATTTACATATTGTTACCATTATATTTTATATTTTGCAAAATGTAATAAAAACAGTGAACGTAAGAAATTCGCGACAACTCTCGCTCAGAAAATCTTAGAATTAAATTTATTGCATTTCATGACGGAATTGTTATTGATTTTCCGTGTAGTTTTTTCTACGGTTTTATCGTTTTCATTTAATAGGAAGAAATCAATACTGCAGATGTTGAAGTATAAACTACTAAAAGTAGTTAATGTTAACGTTATGTGAATGTTACTAAATGAAATATATCTAATAGATAAATATTTTTTACTATCGCTGCAAAATATCTACTTTATATCTTTATTTGGATAAATAACCATATAAGTTAGCTATTTTTATATAATCGTGTATTTTATTGCGCAAGACTGTCATGTCTTTGATTAAATAGAGAAACCACAAAATATTTCAGTATTCAAGTAATAATGTATATTTAAATCAAGTTTAAAAAGAATCTTTTCTGTTAAGAATATACAATAATAATATACAAAATTGTTTAAACTTTCTTAGTTATATCGTAAGTAATAACTTAAAGTACTGATATATTACATAATATATTATTAATATATAAAATATTATATTAAGCTCAAGTGAGCACTAAGATACAATTTGGTTGTCTATTTTTTCGAATCGATGATACTAGTGTCTGTTTTAAACATATTAATAACTATTGCAATTCTTATAAATTTCTAAGTCTCGGAGTCATACAGAAGTATTGACAAGAAAAGCATTCGAAAGAGGAGGATTTTAGCCTTCATTGTAATATTTTCTCTCTTCCACCCGCAACATCTTAGAGGAACAAAAGCCCCTATTGCTTGACAGATTACGACTTTACTCCAGCGGTACATTCCAGTTTCTTCTTCTCTGTTATTGATCCCATATATACTTTAACTCCTGCACTTGTTCTAACTGGACCCTATTGAGTCTTACAATGCAGGCGATTCTTCATATGTCAATAATTAGGTCCTTTTTTCTTTAAGTCTCAAGCCGGTTCGTAGTGCAAACTATATCAAGAAGAATACTAGAAGTCTCAACGTCTCTATGAGCGAATATAGCGTTATCATCAGCGAACATGAAATAATTCAAGGAGATTGTTTTTTTGTATATTGAACGACAAAAATTAAACCTTTAGCATTATTGCATTGTTGAAACAAACTACTATCTTGAAAAGCCGGTGAAAGACGACATCTCCTAAGCGAACATCGGCTGGGACGGCTGGAATGGTTAAAAATACGACATTTTTCTTTCTTTAATAAAAAATCCATGACAGATATAAGCATTTTGAGCTCATTCATCAGCCATAGAGAACACCACAAAAAGGGATATATTTACGATTAAACAAAACTATCAATTTATATATAGTATATATTAATATATAGCTAGGATCATTGTATGACATCTATGATCCATCATCTATTTCCATCATACCTTATTATTAACATATTATAACATTATTATTAATTTACTATTAACACCGTCGATATGATACTTAAGTGTAAATAATAATTAAGTAACTTAAACAGCTTTAATCTACTGAGTTTTGTTGAATTAACATTGTCTACTGATTGAATTTGAGGTTGTTTTTTGCAGCTTTTTGTAAATGTTGTGATTGTCTAGTTACTAAAGTGCCCATCTGAAGATTTGGATAGACTGCAAAACTATAGTTAGTGAGATCCGCAATATTATATTCAATTAATTTCACAACTCTTCACATTTAACAACATCCCTAATACATGGTTATAATTTGGATTACATTGAGATCAGCTACCATATTCGTAGTATTTAAATGATTGAATAAATCACCAAGAATGGCAACTCTCTTCTCTTATAACTTAGGAAATCGATATTACATAACAAATCGATAACATGAAGCACGTTACTAAAAACAGTCAATAGTAATCAATGAACGGTACCTATAAAACGATATTGATATAAAATTCAGCTATAAAACCGAAGCGATTCACTTCGTTTGTATCATCTAATAATAAATATGACCATTTATGTGTGAAGACGACATAGCAAAAGCATATAAACACATTTAATATGGATAATTGTTTTGTTCGAGTTGAACATGCTGAGAATGTTTACGTTTTAAATGTTGTAATAATTACAGTGACGGATACCGCTGCTATTTATGCATATTTACATTCAATATCTACGTTAGTTCGTAATTTTAAGCAAAAATATTATTGGTAAGAGGGTTATGTATTAAGTACTCGCACTTAATTTGATCAGAGACATTTATTAGTTAAAATACGAAGCATCAATGAAAATAACTGCAATGCAGCCTAACTAAGCTATTAAATTCAATTATTTTGACATTACATAAAATCATAGTTTTTCATTTAATATGATTGAATTATTTAGAGTATACTCACGCAGCTAATCATGGAAGGTTCAATATTTATTTTTCAAATATTTTTTTGATTATAAGAAATCTATTGTCGTAGTTCATGAAACATTTAGAAACTAATGGTGATGCTGCTTTGTTACATCCCAACTGTCAATATTAATTACCACGATTTAAAACTGATGATTTTTATCAACGATAAAAAACGGTCTGGAGAACCAAAAACATTTAAAGATAATGAATTGAAAGAAAACTCAACTCAACTGTTCACAGAAACTTATATATAATGGAAAATATTCAAAACTAAAGTAGAAAAAAAACAATTTTTATGTATAAAATGTAATTCAGTAATAACTTCGACATTACTGAAATATTTCTGTTTCGTTTTCTACTATCTATTTTTTCATATTTTGAACGAGAAACTATATTGTAGGAATTAGATATAGCACATTCGGTAGCAATAGCAATCTTGTCATATTGTATATTTGTAATAATGATACAACTTTAGTAAGTTTATACCGGTACATGAATGCTGTTTGGTTGAAGATTTTTTTTCTCTATTATTTTTTGTAAATCTCTAGAAATTTAGTTTACAGCATAATTCAGTTCAGTAATTATATATGTTATCATTAAATTGTTTTGCGGCATTGAATGCAGCCCCGTGCAAGTTTCAATTCGGCTGTCCAATATTTTATGGATTATAATAATATGAAATCCTTATAAAGAGCTCTCTATTTCTATTTTGAGTCATGGCTAAATTTGATGATGCCTTTATTGTTATCGTTAAAATTAATTAGAGCGCCTAGCAATCAAGCGCATCTACCTGGATCATATTACTATTTAGTTTTTAACATCATTTGATATTAGTTATTTCTATTGCTGCAAAATTATGAAAGTGAATTTATCTAAATGGCTGCCATTATTAACTAAATGACCCAGCGTGTTGGCAGTGTAGTACCATAAAATGTATTGTTTAATAAAATCACTTCTATCTAGGCCTAGGCCAACTATTTATTATGTCTTTTTATGTAACACATTCATAGAAATATTTTGTTCCAGTTAACATACTTGAAATATTCTTGTTTTATGAAATCTGACTTAGCAATTATGGCAACCGATGCGACTTCTATTTATGGACATTTATATTTAGTAGCTATTATATAATTAATAGCTTTATTTAAGAAACATATTAATTAGTAATATTACCCAAGTCATATGCACTTGAAACTTATAAAATAAACAAAAAACGGATTATTTTCTTTAATACAATGTGATATTTTTAATTCCTTCTATGTTAAACTTTACGAACAGATACTAATTCTTATTAATGCTTAAAATTAGTGTGCTAATACAACAACAAATAAATGATTTGAAGACAAGATTTTAAGAACAGAAATAAAATTAACATATGCAGATTATGAGTTCATCAATGTGTTGTCAATGTGCCCAACCTGTAACCGAATCAGCCTATAAAACTCACCTGGCTGTGAAATATCTGCAAAACTGATCAAAATATAAGCGATAATAATTAGAGGTAATAAATCGACAACCGTTGTTTTGGCACTTTGCTTGACAAAGCTAATAAATATTCAGAGTCAGAAATAATCTAATCAGTTACCTTTATCAGGAACGAGTGAATGCGTTAATGAAATTGATCCTATTAAATATTAAGTTGGTGGGTTTTTTATTAGAAATATTTTTTAGCGTGTTGCACTGACATTAGTATAGGTACTGTGACTAAAAACTCTAAAAAAAGGGAAAAAACAATATAATGCTAGACTCACCAAAGAACGTCCACAAGCGAAGCGAGTGATAAATCAATATCACCTTGATGTTGGCTCTAACGCAATCAAATATATGAAATATATAAAATAGTGAGTAGTTTTTTTCAATATTGTGTTCCCTATCTAATAATTTAATACAATTATTTCAGGGGAGATTGTTCATATAGGAAGTATTCTCCGAAAACTCAGCATAAATATATCCAGCTCTTTCAGGGATACAGATATAGATAGAAAATTTGGATATTCCAAAATGGAAAAGTATGCCACTCATAGCGAGGACAAAACAAAGATAACAAAGGTTGGCGGACAAAGGTTAAAGTTAGAATAACATTTGATTACGTTTGCTTAGTCATAGTATTATTAAGAATTTATTTCAGAAATATGTTCATACCGGAAACACGAATGGTTCTATTCCTGAAGCTGAGTTACTATTTTGTCACTCGGTAACGATTAAATAAATGTTTGTGTTTTATGTACATTCCTTTCTTTACAACTGGTCTGAAAAAAAGACAGACGAAAGTAGATCATACGGAAGAAAAATATGGTCACAGAATATTACGCCTTCCTCCCTATTATTGCAGATGTAATTCTATCGAATTGATATGAGGGTGGTAAATAATTATTATAATGGACTGATGCTGATCGAGAGGCATGGATAATGAAGAACTGTCTGGATGAACTCCATCAGCCACACAGAAGAAGACAATGACCAGGCAATGTCACTACATAAAAAACGCACCTAGAACTCACCTCATAGGTGCAGTGGAAAAGAGTTAAATGTAAATATCATAAAACAGTCCTACAAACAAACTATTGTTATTATTTAATTAACATACAGTTTGAGTCCTATGATAAATCAATATTTTAAGTTTTTAAGTTTCATTATTTTATTTAAATTAGAACTTTGTTATATGTCAAAGCATAAATAAATAAAAAGTCAAAGTGGATGCGACAATAACGCGACTTTGAGACGTCATATATCTTGATTGCGTGAGATTACTATCATCTTGGACGGACTATATACTAGTTATTGCGATTTTTACTGTTTATTCACTAATATTATCATGCTAGGTTTGAAGCAGAATATTAAAATTTTACTGCAGTGAATATTAAATTGAAAGTGGCCCTTAGTGAAACAATATATTTGTAGATATGTAAATTCAATTGTTTAAATGTCAAACAGTTAAGTTAAAGGTTGGTGTATTATCTGTGTATCCGTATACAAATATATTTTCAATAATATTTTTGTGATCAATGAGTCTATCAACGAATGAATTATTTACATACAGCCCTATTCTTATGACATTTTTTATTCATTAAAAATAATATTGTTTATACATTAAAATAGAAATAAATAGAAATATATTAAATATTTACAATACGATATGTAAAACAATTTATGGCAACTTCGATAATCAGAAACAATTTTGTCTTTTTGTTTCACATAGAAAAATTATGCATTTTTACTGGTTTCCTTAACATATCGCGGTTCTTTCAGTTCTTCTTTCTCGTTTCATTCTGTACCAGTAAAAATTATTCAATTTCTTAAATAAAGTCAATACAATTATAACTGAGTGCAAAACTTATTAATAAATATATTTACACGAAATATACGGTATTAACGAATTAATTATATCAGAAAAGTATTTTTTTAATTTTAAAAACCGACATCAATATAAGCGACCAAATAATTATCCCTGCTTAAAAACTCAGATGGAATAAAGTGACCGCCATCCTCAGTTGATTAAAATTGTTAATATGGTAGAAAACCTCTCTTGTTCGCGTCAACATTCTCGACTTATATGGGCTCGTGATTTATTACAAAATTACCGAACAAGATTTTGGTTTATTCGCGGTCTTTCGGCAAATAAATTTACTCGTCGTGGTACGGGAACGTATTCTTGGCGGTTTAAGATGCCTATCGATCTTGGCGAGCTGCTTCGTTTTTCTGACGTTTATCAACCGATTGGCATATTTGGTTGGACGTAGCGTGTTTCGCCAGTGCGCATTCCTCGACTGTTTTGGTTTAAATTAATACGCGAAGTAGTAACAGTGAAGTAACGGTTGCCGGAACCTAATACATTATGACAGATTTACTGACATATTAAGAAAATTAAAAAGAGACTATTTTTAAATGTCATTTGCTTTAAAAAACAATTTCAATTCGAAATTACTTGCATAATTAAACATCAAAATTGCTGATAACTTATATAAAAAAAGAAAAGTCAGTAGACTCTTGATATGATAGTTTAATATTTTTGCTACTTAAGAAATTGTCTTCGTTTTATTATAAAGATCATTTTAAGTCAAGCATTGAAATGACTATAATTATAAGACATAACAAATGTTTTAGAGTTCTTGCAATAAAACAGCCAATGCACGTCGAATATAGTGCCAAATACAGTTTGTAAGAATATAAAATTTGTTTTAAACTTCGGGTTTTTATTAGTTAAATTTCCCTGTTATTAAGAATATGTAACCCTGTTGTCAAATGTACAAAATTCTTCAAAACATTAGTGAAAATAATTAAAGGCCACAAACCAGCGTCTCTAGTTCTAATTAACTATTTCGAGCAAGAACGAGATAATAGTGAGCTAGTAAAATACGTTAGAGAGGTAAGTACTGATACTATTAAATATTAAAACGCCGCAGCTTTATTGGAAATATATTTTAGAGTGTTGCAGCTGCACTGCATATAAATATAAGCATTGTGACTAAAATATCTTAGAAAATAAAAACAATATAATTTTGGATCATTCCGAATGGTAAGCCCAAACAAAGATACACTAAATACAGTAAATCAGATGGCTGAATAATAAAGCAACAGAGTATTACGTATCTGCATATTTAATCCAATCAAATTGATTGTGTAGCAATGAACTAGGGAGAACGCGGTGATTAAATCTAATTTTATCAAGAAAAATGTACATAGGTAGTAACAGAGGAAACTAAATAGAAATACAGTGATATTAAAATGACTTGACAAGTAAACACAGCAACGAAGAAAACAAGACCTAAACGAAAAAAGGAAATATACTGTGAAGAGTTGAACAAATTATAATTAATAAAGATCACACTCACCATCACATATTATTACTGTGTGCTCAAAATTGTATGGCATGATAAGTTCAAAGAACAATTATACATTATAGAACATTATAGAATTTTACTACACACCATAACATCGAATCTGCTGTCGTAGCAACCTAACGTATTATAATAGTTTTAAGTTTTTCTTGTCAAACTCAATTAAAATCTCTCCTATGCTTTTTCTACAATCTCTATATTTCATACTTTTAATAACCTTTTAGAATTTAAGTATGTTTATATTATTTTTAAATACCATCAAATATTACCACAAGGTGTTATTTACAACATGTTATTGCTGCATGCAAATAAAAGTAGTATATATTTATTTTCAAAGACGATCAGCCACACCCAACAAAGTGTATCGATACTTACAGCCAAGAAAGTGTTTAATTAAATAGAAACACGCAAGCTGTAGGTTGAATGTAATTAACTTATCTAGTATTTTTAATTAATTTTACTATATTGGCATGTTTACAAGACACTCTGATAGTACTAGTCGAACGCGGGTGGGCGATTTCAAAGCTTTAAATTTAATGGCCTCCATGCAAAGACTCTATATCATCTATTAGAAGATTTAAAAGCTTATAATTATAATATATGAGGAATCTTGGATTCGGAAACCAGTTGCATAGAAGCCAAACGGTGAAATAAAATAACTCACCTTATTCAGGACGGTTGAAGATAAGTATTATTAGCTCATTAGTTAAACAAGATCTATATCTTACCTCCTACACTACTCAGGTTCAGTTATGTTTTTCTAAAAAAATATCTATATATAGTGTACATAAAATCGTAATAAATTCAATCATTAAGATGGACGATTTTACTTCCAAATTTAAATAAAAGTGATAATTTATTCGTTTGTAAAACACCTCTTTTTTTAAAGAAAATTCTAACATATATTCTAACTGATGTTCAGTTACTAAAGTAGCGTTGATGATTTATATTTCGCAAGGTCTTACGTTATTAAAGAAACCTTATGATTGCAATATAGTCTCAATATTCTCAAGTCAGTAATTAACACTTCACGTACTGCGGTATTTCCTTATATAGTGTCGTATAATCACCATCTATAATACAATCAGTTTCAGTTATACCATATTTACATACAATATTTGATTATATTAATGATTTATGATATTTATTTCTAATTACTCTCTGGTCTGATTTCTGATATGAACTGATTTAATAAAATAGTATACCAGCTGTACCGGTAATTTCCTTCCGATTTTTTTCGATCAAGAAAACATATTCACTACGAATAGTAGCACTTACTTATTCAAAGTATTAGTAATATGATTCTATCCATTTTGGCCATTTCTCATGCATGGATTCTTCTCCAAAGGAGGAATAAGATTTAATAGAAATCAATGCATTTGGTTAAAGAGCTTGAAAATATGAAAACATATGAGAATAGCGTGTGAACAAAATACGTAAAAAGGAGAGAACAAAATAATTTTGTTCTTAGATTAACTTCAAATCGGTAAAACAATATACTCTGAATATTATTGTAATTTGACTGGATCGATGTAAAATTTCGTGGGAAATTTTTTTTCTGAGGAATATTTTACAGAAAAAGATTAATTATTTAATGATTAATTACATAATCATTTAATTAAGGCCACGCGTTCTTTAAAGCAGTTCAAAAAATTATCACAAAAATTTTAATCAAAATAGGCATTGTGACGACATCAATCCTTTGAGAGTTGGAAGCACAAGTGTAAGTCAGCCGCTATCAGATTTATACACAACAGGCCAATTGGAAAGTCCCCGGCCTACCATAGGAAAACAAATTTTTTGGCAAAATTAGTTTTTTTTATTCAACATAATTCCCTTCAACGGTGATACAC
The DNA here is from genome assembly GCF_030347505.1 of Rhynchophorus ferrugineus. NCBI lineage: Eukaryota > Metazoa > Arthropoda > Insecta > Coleoptera > Curculionidae > Rhynchophorus > Rhynchophorus ferrugineus. The sequence goes on along the minus strand of NW_027472581.1, from coordinate 49,804,846 downwards.
TGATTATAGCGATACACTCCAACTTTTCGATACCATTTTGGTAGTACGATTTGTCCTTTGCTTCAAAATAGACCTCAGATTCGGCGATCTCCTCTTCATTCGACGAAAATTTCTTCTCAGCGAGCATTCTTTTGAGATCTGGGAACAGGAAATTGTTGCTGGGGGCCAGATCTGAACAATGCGGTGCACACATCAGCTTAAAGAATGGCATTTTTGACCATCCAAAATATCGAATTATGCCGTACAGTCCTGACTTGATACACAATTTGACATTTTTGATCCCGCATATTAAAAGAAATTGGGTATCAACAATTTTCGATGCCCAAAGCAGTGGTTCATTTGGTTTCAAAATGCACTGATTTATAGCTTTTCGCGAGGAATATTATGAAAAACAGCTTTCAACAAGCAACCATCGTATTTGCCAAATCGATCTCTCACTGGCTACTTTCATATCTCAAAGTGCATGCGGGGAAAATTAGTTTTATCAAAAATAATTAATACCACCCATTGAAGCATATTTCGTCACTTTTCCGAAATTCCACTACTCAAGGCAGAATTAATTAATTAGAAAATTACTGGTAGGAGTATAATGACGGGGGAAGTCTTGAGTGAACAATAAAACGTATTTTTATTAACCAATAATAACAACCTAGTATTATAAAAGACCATTCTCCGAATTAGTTTGAACTTAACTTTCTAGATAAAAACATTTATAAGATCGTTAATTAATATTCATACTTTTTTTAATGGATATATAATTTTATCACCAATAAAAATTGTGGAGCGAAATCTTACTATAAAAATTATCACCATACGAGAAAATAGTGAGGCAATTCGTATAAAATATAGGCTTAATTTTTTGAATTCAATGTGGTATTATATTCGTATTGATCTATTATTATATAGCAATATGCGTCCCATTGATAATCAAGTTGATTAAGGTAATCAAGTTGATCTAAATTTGAATAAAAGTTCTAAATGAAATCAAAACAATTGGTAAGAAGCACGTCTAACAAAGATCAAATAATACGATATTCAAGGTGTTTATTAAACGCGTAAGAAGTAGAGCAATTGTTTAACAGTAGTAGGTGTGGTGGAACATTCAAGATTTGTTTAGTCACTAATGTTAAATATGATGCAGCTTTAATACGGTAAGTTCTTGAATTTGATTAACACATGAATGTAGCTATAAATGGAGCTATGCAAAACTATATTCAATTCGTAAATACAATGCAACTAACATTTCATTAATTTATTTATTAATTATTTTTCATATGATAATTTATATTTTCCTATATTTCGACAGTTCTTTTCTATCCTTTTTTACACGTTCCTTTCAGCGAAATTTGGCATCAAGTTTCATTCCGAGATACTTAACGTTGATGTTATATGGAATGATCCCAACTTCCTTGTGGTACACCTGCTTTAGCTTCTTGTCTGATTCTAAACTTTCTTGCTGTCGTGTAAGATTTTAATAGTTCTCTTGTTTTGGTAACATTTTCTACAGTTTATGAACAAAACCTTCATGCCATACCTTATCGAAGTGTTTATTTGTGCAACATCTAAGAATATACATTTTTACCTTTATAGGCTGTTTCATTCACACCCGTTACTCTATGCACCTGGTCAATTGTCGAATGTTTGTTAACAAACCCAATCTTATGTGTTGATATTGAGTTTATTCTCTATAATCGCTTTTATTATTTTCAACTGGAGCTTTCAAATACCTTAGATATTACAGATAGCAGTGAAGTAGGTCTATAAGCTTTTATTTCATTTGGTATCCTCGCATTCGTTATCCTCTACAGATGAATAAAAACTAATGTATGATGGGAACGTCGAAATCATGTTAAAATACCTTAGTTCTTTATATTATTTCTCAGGTATTATCCAATCATTGTGGGAAATGGTCTACAACGAAAGCATCGTTATAAGTCATCGAATATGGGCATAAACGAAGTAAATTCAATCAGAATCAGAATTCTTGGTTTGGAGAGACTAAAGAAGCAGAAATGTGATGAAAATTGACAAAATATGTGGAGTACAAGAAAAGGATAGTTAAAGATCATTAAAATTAAAATGACATCTTAAAATTGCGACTAAAACTTAATAAGCATAAACAAAATAACACAATTCCAACTTGTTTCATCGCTTGCATATTGAAACTTAAAAATCGAGTTGAATTTATGAATAGTGGATTAAGAGGTCTCTAGGAGAATATTTCGATATTATAGAATAAGATACAGAGCATCTTAACGAATTATAGGATGAATATCAAAATGAAGTAAGATGCTTAACATAATTCACTGATTTTGATTATTAATAATGGGCTGATTTTGGCAATTTGATTGATGAACAGTAACTAATAATGAAACTTAAACTATATTTAATTCCTTCCAGATAATATATAAAGAAGCCTTTCGAATAACGCGAACAGTTTTTCTTTAACCTTCATTGGAATCTTTATTAGAATGCATTTAAAATGCTTTGTTTAATATTGCAGATACTATAAATAAACGGTACATTGTCAGTTCGTTATAGTTACTTAGCGCGTCAAGCAGATACTCTGTTTCATTTTAATAACACAGAACAATGTATCTTGCACCTAAATAGCTATTTTAACATCATACAAACAATGCCAGTTCTGCGTTAATGCAAACTAGCCGACGAATAGACCTAGATACGTCGGTTATACAACAACGAAGCTGAGAACAGCTTAATAAATAAACTTCATTTCCACTTAGGCGATACCAAATTTGTCTTACAGTATATTGCGTTTCGTCAAGACCAAATCCAACCGGTGTAATTTAATATTTTGCTTTTTTGTCTTTGAAATATCTTAACGACGGACTCACGTACGCCAGGTCAGATCACGCCGAAAGATAATTGTGGCGTTCACTATTAGAAGAACTAGAAATTTCAAAACGTACAATCTAATAACATACTTGCACCAGTATTTATGTTGCAAATGCTAAAAAATATATTATATACTAAAGACAATGTTATTAAAAGATATTTCTATTATTAGCGATTATTAGGAGTATTTCAGTTTTATAATTTTCATCAATAAATAAAAAAATTTTAAAACTCAAGTAAATGGTGAAATTTGTAAGCGCTATTACGTACTTGACCACCAACATTTAAATCTTATCTTTTTGTGATATTTAGATGCCTGTGATATTTTATATTACTTAATTTTTGACATATTACATTATATTTATATATTTCTCGAAACATTAAAGAAGTAAATTTGTAACATTTCATGGTGTCATGTTATATTTTTATTTTATGTTAGTCTGTTCCATGTACATTATACGTTCACTATTCTTTAAATCAAAATTGTACAAAAAATGGAAAAATACATTTGTTTTAGAGCATGACTCAATAGCAGCAGCTTTCTTGTGATGTTCATCCGTTCATTTTTTTCAATTAAATTTTTTTAACAATGTTCAATAGTTTATCTACCTATTAGTTAATCTTATTCCTATTGATGATCGGGCTCCTTAAAATATTAACTACTGACTACATATTCAATTTTGACAAAATTAATTAAACAAAACTTATTCCTGATCGTGCCTGACTCTACCTCATTTAAACTTGACATCTAATATTTTATAATTTACAATAAGGAATTTGCCGAAACAACTCGAGAGAGATAAAACGGAAATATGAAGAAAAAGAAGATGAGAAACTAAAAGAAAAAGTTAACAAATACAACTTAAATGAAGCAATATACAGGAGAGCTCAAGCTAAAAATAAATTGAATAGAAGGAGAAGTAAAGCTAGAAATAAACTAAAGATAAATGGTATTAAAAAAACTAACAAATCAGGTAGAAATTAAATTAAAGTTTTTAAGGATTTTTTAAGTCAGTAAGCCCAAATACAAGTATTAGACTAGTTGGGAAAAGAAAATACCACTTGCAGCTAAAGCGCTCTGTTATATTAAAAAGGGTTTTCAAATTTTAAGCCTTATAACGTTTGTATCTTAATCAATAATAATTTTCCATATATAAATGGGTCCACTATATACTTAGCATGTAACAAGTTTGATTTATTAATGTCACCCCTCGTATAATTTTAATTCCATTTTGGTTGTAATCCAAAAATCAGCATCGAAGAAATGCGTCGAAAAGTGGGCGGACAAGGACGTCTGTACCAGCTTTGACCATAAAAGTAATTCGAATACTCACTCAATGCGGTTTTTATGTGAACGCTAACACCGTCAGGTAGCATTACTAATGGGATTTTATAAACATTGAGGAATCAATAAGCTTGTACGAAACAGATTGACAGGTGTCTTTTAAAATAATTTGATCATGAAATGGTCTTTGTGCGGTCGGTCCAATTCAAGTCGGAATAATTATAATGTCAAGTATTGAAACAGTACCGACAAGATTGAAGGCTATGAATAGGTTAGCTCTTGATCATATCAGACTACCAAAAACGTTTTTTGTTTCAAATTCGTTTAAAAAATATTGTATCCGAAACCAAGTCTTTGTTATCAAAATGTTGCACTTATCTGCCTTTGAGAAAAAGGGAATTAATTGATGATTTTATTACATAAGGAAAACACTTTTTCTGTTATTTATTTACGGAAGAATATCCTTATTATTAATCACACTTAAAAAAAAGATGCTATCAAAACTGTAAGCGAATTAATCAATTACTTAAACATTAATTTATTATATTTTATAAAATAATTATACCTTTCAATCAACCATTCCAAAGAGGATTTTGCAACATGGTTAAATATAATTCAATAAGATCGAGGCGATATTCTTGTGGGCTGTGAAAATGCACGCGAAAATGTCGATCCATAACGTGTTTAGTATAAATATATAATTAGTAATCAAAAATAATAACCAAACTTATAATAAGTTGAACAGTTTTATAACAAAATAAAACTGTAAGATCTATAAGCTCCTTTTTTGTTTTATTTGGATGTTTGTTTTACATGTATCTCTCAATCATCAGCTATATTATATATTGAATTTTTATATATTATTCAGATTTGTTACCAGATTTTTGTACATCAAAAATAATAAATTCGAGAAATGAAAAGGGTAAGGAAGAAAAAAACTTTTAATTAGTTCGAAATTAATAAAAATATTTATTTCTAGTGACATCTCAGTTTCTATATTTTATACATTTGAATTAAATAAGCCATATAGTATGATTAATATATTTCATAATTAATTAATTATTAATTATTAATTTCAATTGAAAATTTTAAAACCACAGCCAGCTTTTTTGTCTTATTTCATTACCATAGATATGACTTAGATATACCACCAATTTTCTATTATAAAAATAAAACGCAATAACAGAAATTTTGTTCGTGGATTATTTCCAAATTGGTAATGTTATATTAGTTTACTATCGTAATTTTTTGAAAGAATTTGAAGCAAATTTCTGTAAGGTAAAACTACGAATTGCTACTACATCCAGCTTATATGCCAGATTCACTTCATTAGTTCACTAAAACCATTGTGATTTTATTCCCCAGAAAAAAATTAATTTGATGGTATAACATGTATTAATAAGCCATACGAATTAAATCCATCGCAAAACCAACGACCCCATCAATTTCAATGATACTATAATCATGCCCCATATTCATACACAAAAACAACAATCATTTCTTAACCGATAATGATATCATAAATATAAATCCATTAATAACATAAAACGTTCTCGTTATGGATACCGTCATTCATGACCTACAAAATCGAACCTTGAACTCTACTTTATGCAGATGACGTCACACGTACGGCATGAGTCATGAAAGTAAAGCATTTAAGTCCAAGCCTGGGGTGTCTGGTTTACGTATTTTTGTCTATGACTAAATATCAAAGGGGATGATAAAATTGATATTAATAGATATTGCGAAAAAACGAGGAAATGATGGACAATCACTGTAACTGATTTTGAATCTGTGACACTTGAATCTAAAGCCGACCAGTTCAAAATTAGTAGAAAAGTCCAGAAATTACAGCATAAAAAGTGGGATTAAAATGCTCAAACAGGTATCTATGAAGATTGATTTAAACACTATTCACACTGAACCGATCAAACTGTATTCCATACATTCATAGATAGATATAGCAGAGCATAACTAATAATAACATATAATAATAAATTCATCTTTTGAAATGAAAGAAAACTGACTTTACACAAATACTTTGCTATGACAAAGAATTATTTATTATGTAGGAACTTTAACACAATAATTTATTTATCTTTAATACGTAATGATTAATATTAATTATTATTATTAATTTAATAAACTAATTTGTAATCTTTTTAGAACAATATATTTTACTGCCACCATTACTGATGAGTTAATTGAAAAGGTATATATTTTACAGTCTATTAAAACTTAAATTTATTACTATTTTGTTTTAAGTAATAATGTGTTAGTTGTATTGGTGTAGAAATAAATATCGAACAATGAACAAACATATCCGTTTTAAGAGATTTAAAACTGACAAAACTTAACAAAACACTCAATTCGATGAAGCAAATTTATATGATTTATATATTGTACTATAACTGAATTATAGTATGTGCTTTGAAAATGCCTATGAAACAAATATTTAAGACAATTGACATTTAAAATAACCGGAGATGCTATCAAAACTGTGCATGACGAAGTCAAAATACTAGTAAATTTTTTACCTAAAATACACAGTTGGCATGTCTCCGTAAATGTGTGTAAATTGTTGTATAACTGTACTTTGAAAATTCTTGAATAAAATAAGTGAATTATCACAAAATCATATATATTTTTCATCTGGAAAATGTTCTCTTAATTTTGTAATACATGATATATTAGGTATTTACATACATTCCACTATATAAAATAACAATATTCTATTTAATATTATTGGGTTATTCAGGGTACATATGTGCTAATCATATAATGCCCAAAATTAAATTTTCGACATTCACTATTCGGTTCCAGTTATTTAAGTGATGGTATGGGTATCTAATAAAGTTTGAACACAAATTGTAAAAGTTATTGGATAAAAACCCAGCTCATAGTTACATATTAAAGAATATTCAGATAGCTTAACAATTGATGAATTAACTGTTGAAGGTGGATATGTAATGAGACAGATTTAAAAAAAAATGAAAGTGGCTACTACACTAATTGACTTAAAATGTCCTTTCGAACCATTTGAACATCGCTTTTTTCATTGTTTGTCAGCCAAAAACAGTTTTGAGCGGTGTAATGTGGCTGGCGATAAATAGTGGCACGCAAGGTATAGCATGTTAGGAGCTGCTAAAACCGAACGAAACTGTCACTCCAGATATTTACCGATGCCAAATGGACAAAAAGAACTGGCAATAGAAACAGCAAATACAGCAAGAGTTGTGAATGATATATTGTTGTCCATCGAATGGAAAGCTCTCCAGCACCTAACGTACTCACCATAGTGACTAGTGACAGTGACTTCTGGTTATCACTTTCTCAGATCGATGCAGCATAGCTTGGCTAGCACACGGTTTCGTATTAGTTTTTTGGACTCGATATTGCCTTGATGCCAGAAATATAGAAAATGTACTAAGTAAACTAAAAAGGTACGAAGTGTAAAACTATATATTTTACCAAATTTTCTCATTAAATCTCTATTAACCTTGATTAGATTCAATTCGGTCTCGATTATATTAACGAAATGGTAATTTAATGAAAAGGTAACCTTTCAAAAACTATAAATGTAAAATAAAAGAAATTGATCTTTATTAACTATAATATTTCGTTAATCGGCGTTGAATAAATTGGTAGCATTCCATAAGTTATGTCAAAATTTTTTATACGTATAATTAGATCATTATATAATGAATGAAGATATATGATGCTACTATTAGAAATCGATAGAAACTTAAAGATTAAGATATTAAAAATTAATATTTGGCATCTGTAAAATATATGAAGAACAGTTACCACGGACATAATTAAAGTATCATCAACTTGCTTATTTTCAAAGACTAAAAAATTACCTTAAAAAATTCTGAATATCGTAATGAAGTTAAATATCGGTTTAAATACTTTAAAAAATACATCTGATCTGTTGTTTGTTTTCCTAACAAAACTTAAATAAAATATCAGAGACAACTAAGGCCTATAGGTTTATTTAGATTTTTACGATTACTGTGTTAAGAAAACAACTCATCTTTTGATAAGATGATTCGTAATATTAAAAGCACCGTTTAGCCCTTCCAGATAATGCATTATAATACGATCAGGTTAGCATTGTTATGACGTAAAAATTACTTATATTATTCCTCTAATTATGACTGAATTGTGAATACAGCTCATGACTGATTATGGTTTTATGAATCGGCACAATACACAATATAAATTATCACTAAATACTGAGCGTGTGTATGAAGAATAGTATGAACTATGGATATTTAAATTTAACATCGATGTTGATAGATGATTATGATATGAGCAAACATCACAGTATTCCATATCTAGAAAAATCTTTGATCATCATCCCATATCTTCTATTCACATGTCATCAAATTTTCCTTCATTCTCACGTTTTTAAATTAGAAGCAAGTTTATATTAAGTTTAGTAGTAACAGTTATATAGATGTCTATAACAATACATAAAAGCAAAAGACTTGTAGGACTTCGAAATAAATAATTTCATAGACAAATATGGAATATGAACTAATCACGCTGCCAGTCGAAACAACTCTCCTGCAGTAGTTATTTCGAACTGATTGACAGTTTCATTCTCCGTCTCAGTCGCTTGGTCCGTGGATTTATTATTTTCCGATATGAAACAGTTACAAAACCGTTTACATGGCCGGGTAACAAAAAAAAACAACTTATTCGGTTTCCTCCGAGAACATAAGACCGTAAATTCGTATTGTTTAACTTTCTCTGATAAATATTTTGTTACCGAGTAACCCAATACTATAATTTATTACAAAATAGTAGTGTAAGTAGTAGCCGTAGTAGTTGTACTAGTAATAAAATTATTAGATTGTAATGCGTATTTGGAACAGATACTGCCCTATTGCTTGTTTAATGTGGTTTCTCGATTTACATACACTACCGCTCAAAAGTTTGGAAACAATGAGTAAATTTTAAAAAAAAGAATAAAAAAGACATGTTGTGATTTTAGTCACTCAAAAGCTTGATCAAACCTTATACTAGTATACAGTTCAATTTAGTTTAAATTGTTTTTTATTTGTTCATTCTTTTTATTAATTTTATAAATCAGTGTCTTCCAATCACTTTGTAAGAATTCCCAAAATTGTGCTGAGTTCAATGATCATCGTTTATTCATTTTTCGAGTCATCAGGTTGCTGAAAAACAAAATTTCGGCCAATTAACTCCCGAAGAAATCGCAATTTCATAGTATAAGAATTGGTAATTAATGTTGGTCTAAGAATAAAAATGGAAAAGGTTGAAGTTTCGATAACAGTTTATGAAATTTGAAACGAAAGCGACATTGATTTTAGTGGCCACTAAAGATGAAATGTTAACTTAGTTTTATTTATTAAAAAATAAATTCCCTATTATCTCATGTATATCTGCTTATCGAAAATGAATTAACTTGAAGCTTGATGCCTGAAGACCTTGAATATGAACACTAAATCTTCAAACTTAAAGGAAAAACTGTGCTCTTTTTATGAATTTAGACGTGTGGTTGAAGTAATGATCATAATTGGGGGATAATTACCATGGGCTAGTATTGTTATTTGATTCATATCATTCAACATTCTTAACTAAACAATAATAATTTCGGTTAATATAATTAAATTGAGAAAATTGCCGAGCAATCAATTTTACATTTATGAAGGTATTGTTACATTGTAAAAATTGTTTCAAAACTAGTAAAAATGTATTGAATCATAACAAAAACTTCAATAGAATTCCCGAAATATAAAAGACAACACTCTCATACAAAATTTTAACAAATCATTACTTCGTTAACTTTCGTTTTAAGTAATTAAAAATAAAAAACTTATTTTCGCAGAATATCTAATTACTCACGTATTTACTTTCAAATCTTTATTCCTTATTATTGCTTTCTTATTTTGCCCCATACTTTACCAGTTAATGATTGAGAGCCAGCTATTGTTTGCGTACCTGCAACGAAAAATTATACATTAGTACCTAATTATCAACGGAATACGAAACGTAAATTGTAGTTTCACAATTGATTCGAATCTCAAAATCAATTTTATTTATTTCTGCTGAAACATTAGCAAAACAGATTGCTAGTCGGAGAAGTTCATTAGGTCACTCAGTACACCCAACTTGATGAAATTCTACGATATTTGTTTTCTACAACAAACTAGCAACACCTGTTATTATTATTTCCGATTTTTTTCCTCGGTTTATTGCCGCAACTTTCACTGGGTTATTTTATAGAGCCGTGTCTATAAAAGGATAGTTGAAAGGTGAATTTTACAATATTTCACAATAGTGCAATCCATATTTAACGACTGATGCACTGTTAATAATAGGTTCTTTTTATATTGATTTGTAAAAAAGAAACATCTAACACCGCAGAGAAAATGCTGAAGGTTTATTGTATGAAAATTAGTTGGACATTCAGCTTTCTTTTTGTTTTATCTCTTCTACTAATCACTATATCTTAAAAACACTGAAATTGTTATCAACATCTGCTCATCATCAATCATTTTATAAACCCAGATTTTATCTAATGATTTTTAAATTAATTAAACGTTAGGTACTTTAATATTAAATTCAAACTTACTTAGTGTGTATTTTATATATTTAAATCGAATTTTGAAACTAGTATATCAAAAACAAAATATATCAATCATATTTAATATCTTACATTATTCTTCTAAAACGTAGATAAAATAGATTTATACGTATCTACAAAATGTTTTGTGTAAAAAATAGAATGATTTTTTAAAAAGAAAATCACGGTACTGTTTTATTCATAAAAGTACTGCAAAAAGCCCCTTAAAAATTATTGAGATTTATGCTTATCAAATTCGAGCGACATTGGTTTATTATGGTGGTTGGTTAAAAATGAATGTATATTGACGTGACACAAAAAATATATATAAAGTTGAACCTTTTCAATAACACCTAGTTATACAACTTGCTTCACTCATCATGATATTCATTAGATGCTTGCATATATTTTGATAAGCGATATTAATTGGTGAAAATATGCGATGTATCACAAAATAATTCTTATACAACCCAAAATAAGTATTAAATTCGATGGTTTTGACATTTATCTATATAACAACATCCCTTCATTTAGTATTATTGAGTCATTCAGTGTATACACACGCTAATCATGGAATGTTTATAGCTATATTTTGGATATTCATTACAACTGTTGCACCCTTTGTAGAAGAGCATGTTCCTCAGTGAAACTGAATAATCATGAACTTCCGCAAGCAGATAACGTCAAATATCTGGGACTGAATTTCGATCGAAGTTTGACATGGAAATAACATATAGTGGAAAAACATGAACAGCTTGGGGTTAAACTAAACCATATGTACTGGCTGATAGGGCGTAAATCTAAATTATCATTAGATAACAAGGTTTTGCAGTATAAATTAATACTTACGCCCATTTGAACCTATGGTATTGAACTGTGGGGTACTACTAGCAAATCCAACAGAGATTCCTCCAGAGGTTCCGGAATAAAGTGTTGCGCGTCTATGCTCCATATTACGTGTTCAACAAAGTGATTCAGCGCAATATCCCCATAGAACCCATAACGAGTGTGATTCGAAGTGTTAGTACGAAGTACTCTGAAAGACTATTAGTGCATGCCAACGCACTCGCCAAACATTTAAATGTACGCGATGACAGTGAAGTACGTAGGCTCAAACGCAAACTATCATACGAACTGATTAATTGACACATAGAGCGAGATTTAATAATCTCTAGAATAAGCCAGTTTTTAGAATCAGTTAGGATATACTTTAAAATAAGTTAGAATAGTATCTAGAATAAGATTTAGATTATAAGTTGTACAGAAGATCACTTACTGAAGTGATCTTCTACATGTCAGGATGGTTATATTATATAACTGAAATCATATGATAATACTTATTGTCCACGGGCAGATTGTTGACGTTCTATGATATTAATTTAAAAAAATTACTCTTGTAATGTAATTGTTGCCGAAAAACATTCTGCCGATGCCCATCATATATTTTTGATTGATGCTGATGACTATACCGATGGTGGTGATGTCTTGTCATATCCTAATTATCCATTTTGGTTTCAATGATTAAAAAATGGTGATTTTAATGTCAGTGACAAAGAAGAAATTCAAGTTCATCAAGTTTGTAGCCAATAAATTGCCAGAATTATTAGATGATGATCCAGTTCAAACTCTCAAAGAACTTTCAGGCACGTTAGCAGACGTTTATATGAGCTTGGAAAAATAAAATTAAAAATAAAGAAAAATTACTATTAGACGAGATGACTGAAAATTTCATTTTCTGTGGCGTATTATGGCTCGCGATGAAAAGTTTATCTACTACTATAATGTCCAGAGGCCAATGTAAGGCCAAAAAGTCATGAGTTAGTCCGGAGGAGGTGGATTTTGTTGTACATATGACGGGATAAACAAGATAAACAAACAGGTCTGAAAGGAAATGTTATTGTAAATGACTATCAACGTTAATTGAACAAATCGAACCACGTATTGTTGCAAAAAGATCAATAATAGCCAGTAATAGATGCAGTCAACCTCTTGCACGACAACGCTGCACGAAAATGCACTGATCGAATCAAACCATCGTCCATCAAACCATACCAAACCAAACCAAAAAGATGGGAAAAAGCTATATTTTAGGTATAAATGTATGGTAGAAAATATTTTTGTTTAATATATATTGTATATATTTTTCACAATAGATATATTTAAGATATATTTGTATAAGTGAAAAAATGAGTAGAATACACGCAAGCACCTAATATTTTAAATCAAGAATGCTTAATTAAATAAACTATCATGTTGCTTAAACTATTGCAATATCGAAGAAACATATCACGTGGTGAGAAATGTAGGGGTGTAAGTCAATATTTTTGGACCTGGTAATAATTATACGGATCATCAAATATATGGAAAAGAATAATGTTTCTGATTATTAATGGCTCAAACGCTTTTAAGCTTAATATTTATATTTATTGTATTTAAGTAAAGTTATGTAAACGAGTCATGATGTGACGAATAAATAAATAGGATACATAGTGAATTTACAAGTAATACTGCGTACCGACCGAGCCAACGAATGAGATTCGGTGGCGTTCGATAAAACGTACATATTGCATTAGTTGTTAGGAGCAAACGTTCGTTGGGCGTGAATCCGTAGTTTTCAACGGCGGCGGCGATTATAGTGTATACTTAACATCCACACCTCATTCGTCGATTCCATTCATTTCTTTTGATGTTACTGACACTTTACGGATTGCAAGTAAATGCCAATAAACCTTCGTTGGCTGTCGTCAAAAATTCCAAACAGAACTAGAAATATCCCAACAAATCCATTCGTTGGCCCGATCTGTACGCAGCATAAGAGACAAGAGATAAGTTATAACAGAAAATCGATCAATTCAACTGGTATATTCTTAAATAAAAAAAAAATTATCCCTCTCTAAACAGAATAAACGCAATAGACTAAGAAGCAGCATATCAGTGTTAAACAGGGCTCACAAATACAAGTACTAAAAAACGAAATAGAACGTTTGATATTCAGACGGTTTCGCTCATTCTTTAGAGCTTTATGCTTATTTGCGAGATCGAATTGTAGAAGAAAAAACAACAAAATAAATTATACGGCAACATGCATGATCGGTCCAAATTCATGCCTCCTCTTTGTGTTTCCTTTGCCATTTTAAAAGACAAGTCATATTATAAAACTATTTTGTTAAATATTTGATACGAGTACTACATTTATATTATACAATATTTGAATAATATTTTTATTGTATCTTTAACGTAGTAACTTTAATGTCTTCATAATAATAAAAAAGTAAAGTTTTATCAATTATTTATATCAATGAACCAATTTAAAAGTATATGTAGAATAATGGTATAGAGTAATTTGTAATGGAAAATATAAAAACTTTCAAAAACACCCAACTGATTTGCTATAACAAATAACAAAATAACGATCATTTTACATAAGCATAATTTCGATACATGTCAGAGTAAATCGCGTTAACTAACACTCATCGCACTATAAACGATCCCAAAAACTTTCTGACCGAAAAACATCAATGCGAATAAAACTTTCTTTTTCCCTTTCCATGCACATTAATTAGGCTTTATTTGGTGCTCAAAACCACAAACCGTACCACCACTTTCAAGCCGGTCAGTGATTTCTAATCTAATTTTACTGTCATTTAATTATAGGTAGTATAAAAATATTTTTCCTGGTCGCCACTGACGCGATTCTTGTTTAGAAAGTAAGTCCGAGATGACCAAATGAAGATTTTATTTTTGAAGGAAAAAAAAAGTAGTGAAATTAAAATAATAAGAGATGGTTGTCAATATAGAGGTTTACTTTCACACGTCGCATTCATACTGTACTTAGTTTAATCCATTCACACAGACATCAATTATTTTGGGTGCGTATAGTTACCTAATCCGACAGTATGAACATAACGAAGAACAAGATAGAAGATTGTATCATGTATTTTAACGTTTGGATTTAAATTTATATTAATCCATTCATATTAAAATTCGTCTAAGCAACTTATTTAATTAGTATTAATTTTATAATTTGATAATTGCTAAGTTAATACAATAACTTTTTTTAAATTATGTATTGCAATGTTACTAGTTGTTGCCGACTAATCTACAATTTGTCTTTACAATACTTAAATCTACGTATATATATAGGGGGACCCGTCAGCTCTATCTTAGTCTTTGGTGTAATAATGTTTATATCTTAACACTGCTGTATTTCTATTAAATTCCGTAATACCAAATTATTTGACTCTTATTAGCATGTGAGCTGTTCTGGTGTTATCCAAGAGTATTACTTCGATATTGACATGAGAATGGAGTGTGTCCTCATGTCTCCTTGCTATAGCATAGAATTTTGTGTAAGAACACTGTTACTCAGAAAGACTATCAAAGGCAAACTGTCAAAAAAAGTAGATGCGATATTCACAAATAATTTAACTACAACTATTAAGGCTAGCTGTTACTACTGATATGTTTATATTGTAAGGGCTTCGCTTACATTAGAACAGGATTGAACCTGTGGTGTCGTTTGTGTAGTTGATTGAAGCCCTACGTGTTTCATAACTTTAGTACATGCATAATTATCAAAAATCTCAAAAAATTTACTCAAAATAAATTAAGATCTCTTTTTTCTTCTAACATTATAAGAATGCACGAAATAAAAGTATGCAAATATTAATTCTGCTTTCTTTAAGTAGACAATGCTGTGAAATATATGTAAAATTAGAAAGGTATAATATATTATGGGTCATCAGAACCATCTGAAATTATTACAGGTGATATTTTGATCAAATATGAAGACTGAAGTATGTAATTCTTTGATGAATCACCTCCTAAAATAATGGCCACGGTAAAATGCAATGTAAAATTCTGATAAGTTAATTTCAGAAACGATTGAATAGATAAAATAGATATATTTCTTAAGTAAAGCAATTAATTTCACTATTTAAAGAAATTGAATTTACCAAAATCAGAATTAGCATAGTAGATATCATATGTTAGATTATTAAAATGTGGGTACATCAAATCTAGAAAACATCTAATTTATGTATCAACTGCTATACCAAAGTTTAGAAAGTAACTGACGTGTGAAGCTAGTATCATATAGAAAATGTTCTATTATCAATAAAAAATGTTCTACGTTCTTTCTAAATTGACAATTCTATCTAAGCACTGATGTTTAACAAGATATGCTTGTATAAAAATTAAAGTTCATTTTTTTAAATAAATAATTCTATAAATTAAAAATATCAATTAAGATGTCACACTCTGTCACTATGTGTGTTACCATATTTTACAAACAAAAGTATATACAATCAAATTTGGTTGTATTTAGAATAACTCCTCCATACCAATTTGTTTTGGAATCATAAGTTGGAAGAATGATTTTGAATATTTTTTATTAATAATTAGAATATTTTTGTTCAAAAACATGAACAAAATCACAGTTTAAATCACATTTTTAAATGAATAAATACAAACATAATAATTTTGTTACAATGAATACGAGTACCAGCTCTAACATAAATTTCTTCGCGAATAATATGTTATGTTATATATTTTTTTCGATTATATTAATAGGTGTGTAGATTTAATCTATTAATCCTGTATGTAGCAAAACATCAATTTATCAGCAATTTATATAGAGGTTATTTCGATAACCGTGTATTTTGAAATAACAAAAATAGAACAAACATAACAAAAACATATGCCAATCACGAAATTAACTTACTAAATAAAATCTATAATCGTAAGCAGTTACCGTGGAAACATTTTAAATATCTTAAAATTCAGTTAATAATTCTACATGAGTTATCTTTTAAAAAAATAATAACTATAAATAATATATATATATATATATATATATATATATATATATATATATATATATATATATATATATATATATATATATATATATATATATATATATATATATATATATATATATATATATATATATATATATATATATATATATATATATAATCAGTAAGATTGTATATTATATCGCGCATCTAATGGGACCTTTCCAAGAAACGGAGTCATGAGTTTGTATTAAGATTCAATGGTGTAACGAGTGAGACGTCTAAAAATAAACGTCGAGATGAAGGTTTGGTTTACATTGTGATGGATTTGAATCCCCATTGTCGTTTTGTATCGCCGTTCAACAAACCGCCTCTTCTTTTTGTAGACTAAAATATTTTTTTAAAGTAAATTAAAGGTTTTTGTATTGCATACCATTTCACATTTCGTAACTTGCAGGCAGATAGAGTTCAGTATTGTTAAACTCTTGGAATTTTTGATCGCTGAACCTTTAACCTGGGTTTCGAAACATAAATTTCGACCACCGGTAGCCAATTGATTATTTCTCATCAACACCCTCTGGGATATCCATCTTTACCCATTAGTGAAGCTTACTGAGCAGCGGTTAATGGACATTGTTATCTTAGTTATATGTATAGTCTTACTATACTTCATTAATACTAACCCTAATCATGACAATTCAAACTCGAACCCGTAATCTTCCTGGCAGCGAGGTAAGCGTAAAACTTGTTTATTACTTATTTGCTATTAAAATCTGTGTGTGCACTAAAAATCGAATACATAAAAAGATAAATAGATACTTTCAGGCTACGTGACAACATCGCCTACGCCAAAATGCATTCATCCAGAATTTCTTAAATTATAAAGCCGACCCAGATTCGTTAGAGAATTAACTTCATTTCTTCAATCAATCAATTAACTTCAAGAATCACCTCAAACGTCCTGTTATCCTTCCTGTAAATTGATAACATTAAGATGCATAATTGCTAATAGCCTAGGGCTAATGTCCTCAAAATCTGGATTTAATAAACATCTAACCGAGAAGAAATGAAGAAAAAAAAGACTGACAAAGTTGACTTAGCAGTCTTCCAGTTTATTTAATAGATAACAGACCGCAATGGCTGTCTACTAAAGAAATACATCAAAGTTATAAGTATTGGCCACAAAATTCAGTTCAATAAAGTCGAAGTTTTAGGCACCCCCAACAATATGTTGGGGAAAATTAAGAGGGTTTTAAAATTTATACAAAAAAAAAATTATATATACATAAAATAACCTAAACAAGGACAAGGGGTAATAATATTAAACCTTGCCTCCTATCGACCACTTACTCATTAAACGGACCAAGAACATACAGCTATCAGTTGATCAATAAGCCGTGACAGACACTTGCTTAAATATGATAACCTGATTAGGAGAGCGTCAGTGTCAGAGCTCCCGCCATGAAGAAGCAATCTCCAAACACATCTCCAATCTGAAAGCCAATTGTGATATTTTGAACTACTTAGAAATATAATAAATGAAGCAATCCATTACACCAGAATATAGCAATGGATAGATGTAATAAAGGGGCTTAATAATCGGGATTAAAATTAAAATAATTAAAATTCAAACATCTGTGTTGATATTAAACCTAAATGAAATAGCATTGAAAACTAGTACTAAACAAATGAAAATTACAAAAAAATACTTTCAAAATACACTTATTTTTTAAATTCTTACACTTGCTGCTTTCTTTTTTAAGAATAATAATTAATTTTAGTTGGTGTTTGTATTGATAGCAAATCGATTGTTCAACATAAATAAATTAATTCTGCAAGAACTGACCCGTCTACTGAATTAATTTTATCATCTTTTAATTGACTAGGACAAAAAATACGTTTTCGTCGTTGTTATATCAACAATTCCCGTTTAGAAAGTCCAATTCGAGTTGAGATGACCAAATGAAGATTTGTTTTGAACAAAACAAAAAAAACATGAGCGAAATTAAAATAATAGGTAGATAGTTGTCAGTAGCAAAATTTACTTTCACAGATCCGATGTAGAACGCATCGTTTATTTAAGTTATATGCAACATATATATACAGATGCCAATAAAGTTTTATCTATTGAGACAGATACTTATTTGTCCTTTCTATTTAAGGTAAATTCGTACCAACGCGTTTAGTCACTGCATTCTTGAATTTTGACTCCATGAATCATGTTCGCACTATAAAAAATTAAACTGATGAATAGCTAATGAGTAATAGATTTTCATTTTAATTTCCATTTTATAATAATCAAATATATTATTATAAATATAGTGATTGATTGATTTATAGTGTCTTCAGAAACTCTCTACTGAACTTGAGGGTAAATGTAGAGTATAATTAAAGAAATAGAAAATATGAATAAGTTGCTAGTAAAAAAAGGTTTAAACCGAAACCCAGAATATATGATCCAATGATCAGCGAATCAAATAAACATATAAGATACATAGACAGAAAGCCATTTGAGTTTTTCGTAGATTGAAACAGAACAATTTTATTCGTATTACAATCCATTAATGAATGACAAAATGTACCATTTTTTATGTCTGTACCTAATAAAGATGTTATGTATTATTTTTTTCGAATAATAAAAAATACACCAGTACCAGATATTTTACCAGCAATAACAATAATTTTGTATTTAATATTAAATATATGTAAATTTTACTAATTAGAAAATATTACGTTTTAAACAAACGTTATTATTTAAATGAAACCTTAAAAATACCTAAACATCATGTTGTATTACTGTGATTCTTAGAAGAATGTATAGACAGAAGTACAAGAAAATAGAAGAAAGATTCAATATTTCAAAAATAAAACCGTATATAACAATATAAATAAATATTAAGTATAGTCATAATTCTGATACTTGTTACTTTTCTAAATTTTATCAGTTTAGAAATAATTAAAGCTCCTTAACATTCACTGATCATAAACACGATATAGTTTATACACTTGATGAGATACATACTTGGGACATAAGTTAATGAAGAGTGTAAAGTTGCAGTCTCTTATGAACTTCCGGTTTTCTGATTTGACAGAGTGAGCAATATTTTGGCTGAACTTATGTGTTTCAATGTATCAATAAATCTCACAAAAACATTTTCTCATATACATTTTAAAATTATTTTGTACATCGCCTAAACATATACAAACATATATAATACAGAGAAGAACAGAATATACATGATACAGAGAGGAATTATGATGGTATGAATGCGGTACAGGAATTAGGGTTCAAAATCAAACAAAAAGGTTAACCACAATTTGTTAGCAGTCGTTTTGGATGCAAAATAGTTTTATTTGTTCGCCATTAAGCTTCAACTCTCATATGATGCTAAAAATTCATAAGAAATTATTCTAATGTTGAAACATGAGATATGCTTAGTACGATCTTAATTTACAAATTAATTTATCAATACACATGCAAGGCGAATAGGGATATATAGAACAGTGTGTATTTTTATACAAAATTAAACTACTTAAGCTAAAGTTAAGTTAGTTCACTAGAATCTTCTGATTTCCCGCGTGTATTAGTAGCTGTATTACTTCCACGTTGCTGTTATTTAGTAATCTTATTTCATGTTTAAGGTGAAATCTTGGATAAGTTCGTAAATCCATTTGATTTCGAGATCATCGTGCAACTCCTCGTACGTTATTTCGTCACAAATCAAAATTAACATGGCCAGATTATTAAACTGTATTTTACAGTATCTAGTCTATTTCTAGATCTTGTTGAGTGCCACTTGTATACTTTCTAGAACTTTAAGCTTTTTATCTTTTGCCATAATAATTTTGTTGACAGCAAATATTCCAAGTAGTGTTTCTTTTGTTGTTGGGAAAAGATTAAACTGAATGATAAATGTTATTATAAACCATAAAATCCGTAATATCTTCATCAGACGATAATACTTACTAACAATTTTATATACATTTGATAAATTATAGATATTTTAGTCAATAAAAAACTTGAACTATAAGAAGTGGTTTTGAAAAACGGATAACGTAAATTATCCTTTAATTTTCAAAAAACGTCGCCTTCCCTTTCCCTCTCATTTCCGCGAACAAAACAATCCGACAATCGTAACCGAGAATATAATGCTAATTTTCGTATGACATTTCGAACTACCAACTCTAAAGGTAACGAGTATATTTGCAAAGACAATTCTTCTCTGCGGTCATAAATTACGAATTACAGGGCTTATTTATTGTGTCGGGCGTTTAAGAGATTCTCGCGCCTATAAATCACCGTCTTTTTAATTATTGTAACACCTTTCGCAAAAACGTGTTTATTAATATTTAATAAAGCGTTTCTAATGGATCGCCGCGCGCCTTTGTGTTTCGCAGCGTCGTAAATTATCTCGTGTTGACACTTGCTTGAATCTCGAATGGATCTCTTTGAAAATCAACAGAGTCCGAGAAAGTCCCAGGGATTCTTTGGAATAATCGTAGCAGAAAGTTTGCTATTTGTATTTATTATTAATGTTTATTATTAGGCCTATAAATTAGTTTCAAAGGATGTTCTTAAATTGAAACTTTAATGTGAAAAATCGGTACAATGTCTTTTACCAAAATATTGTCCATCCATAGCTGTTATTTTTTCCCACCTCAATATTCAACCACTGTATTTAAGCAATTTACGGATTCCATTTCGAAAGAACTTTTGAAGCGCTGCTAAGATAAGTTACGACTCATATGTCGGAACAAGAAAATCAGATAATCAGAAGCAGTAAGGTCTGGAGAATACGGCGGATAGAGTAGCACCCCCCATTTAAATGTTTAAAGTATGTTTTCACCAGCTTAGTAACTTGTGGTCAAAAGCATTGTCCGCTGAAGACTAACATTGTGGTGTCTTTGCTCGTATTATGACCGTTTTCAACAAATATTAATGAAATAGGCTGTAGGTAGAGTAGTTCTGTATGAACTTCTTTAAAAAGTATTGTTTATAGATAACAAATAAATTATAAATAAAAACGAAGAGAAGAATAATTTGATACAATCATCAATTTGTTAGTATAAAAACTATTAATAATGTTTAGAAGTGATGGTTGTCACTCCCTCAGGATGTAATAGCTTATCTTTCATTGACAAAAGGTTTATTGATTGAACTTAAAACATTAACTTTTAAACTTTTTATTGTACTTTTAAGATTTTTTATTCTATTAGGAAGTTGGAAAATCAAAGAAGGAATAATACTCTTGATGCGCTATGGCCATGGGTTAGCTGTATTTAATCTGATCATTTTAAACAATAGAAATGAAATCCAATACATGCATTTTTTGTAGTCATGAAATGGGAACTTTTTCAACCAGTTTTTGTTGGTTTCAGCAAGGCGATATTTACGATGGAAAATTATCGTTTGGATTTTTTATTGATTTGCAGCCAAAATTTGAGCAATTTAACTGAAGATTTGAGCTGCTCTTAGAGATTAGAAACTCGATCTTATTGTCTTACTTCAACTTATAGGGGATATAGGCCATGTATATATTAGAGTAACGAGGGATGTATCCCCTATTAGAAAAATAATCACCGACCTTGACTTAGAATGACCATTTCCCAAGAATGAATGTATCAGGTCTATAAGATAACTGAGTATACCTAACTCTAATGCCTTGAAATGTAGATCTTGGTGCCACAGTTTACCTTGATGAAGTTTTTGAAGACTGCTTCCTTATTTTTATATAGTACAGCTTACTTAAAGGATTAACGAGTGGTGACGAGGCTCGAAATTTAAGCTGTTTCAAAAATCCAGGAAGATTGGATTAATTGGTGATTCCAAACCAACAAACTGTTCAAATATTGACATCGAAGCAGTACACTTGAATATGGTGAAAGGCTATGGATACCAGCTCAGTGTCATGGAAAAGAATTGCAAATTTCTTTATCCTACACCATTTTTTTTACCTAAATTAAGTGATATCGAGGTGAACATTTTTTGTTGTAATGATGATCAGAAATAGTCCCCCTATAATTAATGTAATAATGCAGTTTAATACTGATGATTTATAAGATTGAAGATAGTGAAGGAAAACCTGATTTAATAAAATTTAGGTAAATTACAAAATGGTCTTAGGAAATATCGACAAGAAAGTGCATGTGCTATCATATAGATTATAGAACTGGATAATTAAAAAAAATTAAGTCAAGAGTGTCGTGTCTTCAGACAGTGTTTCTTGTAGTGCAATATTGTTTAATTGCGATTAATTTAATTTATTTATTAATTATAATTAGCAATTATTTATTACTTATATTAAAATAAACTAAATTCATTAATAATTACGATTTTATGTAAATTATTTGATTGATAACTGTAGCAAAATTATACATATAACGGGTAGATAATTATATTTATTTTGTAGAATACTGTTGTCGCAACTAATAATTTGTTTAATAATTCATGTCGACCTTAACGATCATAACGGAAACAAAATTGTAATAATTCTAAGGCATAATAATTGCATAATTATTATAAGTGAATTATTAATACTTTGAAAGCATTACTCTTTGTCAGAAAATACAAGCTAAGAATTGTAATTATTTACGTAGATTATCATAAAATAAATAGATTATTACCGCTAACATTTATATTAAATATTAATTTTAAATTTATAATAAATAATGTGAATGCTAACCTGTATTCGTTCAATAAATTAAAAGTTAATGAAATGTTCCATTCTGTGATTCATAATAAATTTTAGCATCTTTATTTTGTTAATTTTTATACCGTATAAGATATTTTTGTTTAGACAGATATAAGTATAAAGTTATCTGGATCTTGTATTAAACGAGCAATTATCTCTTTAAATTCGAGCTTAAAAAGTGAATATGTCAGCTTGATTGATTCATGCACGCTCTCGGTAACTCAGTTGTTGATAATATCTTTTGCTCCCGTGCCTGTATCTTGATTCACTACTTAAATTCTTTGATCGATTCTATTTGGTTTCTATGATTATGATGTATGTCGGTGAGATTAATACGATCGTTAGATATTGGTTATGTAAGATATTCATCCTTGATCATCTCTGAGAAATATAGTACTGAGGTCTCTCGCAAATATATAATTTACGACGTAATGAAGCCTCTTCATACTGACCATGGCTATTCTGAAAAACGCTCCTTATAGAATTATTCCTTTAGATCTTCTTCTCAACAAAAGGTGCACATTTTGTTGACGAATATTGATCACAAACATGTAGAACGTCCATGATAATAAAATAAATTTTATATTAAAAATTTGCTATTTCTGTTACAAGTTCTACTTAAGTAATATTTATACTTAATAATCGATTGGGGAAAACGTAATTCTAATTATTCCTTTATTTTTATTTTGTAAAATATATAAATTCAAAATACGCTTTATTTTGATCGTTGACGTTTTACGACTTTTTTGGTAAAACATATATATGGATTAACTAAAATAACAGTAGACTCATGTCACGTTTCAATATAAGGCAGTATTTTTTTTCTCATTTTAAACTAATTAAAAAGAGATACAATGCTATCTGCACATACATACATGCGTCCGAACATACATACTATAAAATTCGCATAATTATCAGATGTCTGCAAAACATTAGTGACCTGAATTAGAGATAATAAACCGGCAAACTTTGTTTTGGCGCTTTGTTTGTTTTAAAGATAAATATAAGATTTAAAGATAAATCTTAAATCGCTGCTAAATCTTTGTGATTACTCTGATAAAAAGCTGAAGCCATCAGATAGTCAGAGACAGAAACAAAATAGTGCCCTCTTGTCAGTAAAATTCATTAGAAGGCTAAGCATTGATACTGTTAAATATTTACTTATTAGGGTTTTATTAGAAACATTGCATTGAAAGTTAGTACGAATACTGTAAATAAAATTTCCCAAAAAATTAAAAACAATATAATGTTGTATTCGCCAAAAAGAATGCATCCTCATACGAACCGGCTCAAAATCACCTTTTTCGATATCGATCTTTTTCAATTATTTCAGAGCAAAACTGTTAGTCTGGAAAGTATCCAGAGAACTACTATGCTATGCTGGATATCTTTAAAGGATGTAATATATTCCTTCATACACTATTAACTAGGAAACATATGATTTAAATGGTGTAAAGATAACTCACGAAGAGGTCTAATGGATCTTCTAGACATTGCTTTTAAAGGAATGCAATTTTTAAAAGCATATAATAAAATAAAGGAAGATTGATACATAGATGGAATTAAATGGAATTGGTTCATTCATGGAAAGGATCCATGGAGAAATGAACCATAGCATATTTTTGCTCTGGTTTAAAAAATGAGCTGCTAAAGATCTTGAGAGAATCACCATTCACCTATAGTTATGTTGGTACATATGGTATGTGATATGGTATCACAATGGTAAAAAAGATCCCAACAAGTGGATTGACTAAGGTTGCAATTAAGGAACTTCTTGCAAAACATTGAATTATTTCAAAATTGTTACTATGTAAATATGATATGATGAACTGTTTAGATACGTAAAAAAAGATTAGATACGTATTATCTACAATAACACCTTCAACAGTTCAACAATGAACTTCATTAGATACACAGAAAGTGACAGTTACTGACTGAAATTTTCAGGATGTGAGTTTATCTTATCACTGTAAAATAATCACAGTTCTACTTCAGAGAGCGATTAACTGACCCAAGTTGAAATTAGCATTATACCATTTAGAGAATCTTGCAGAAAATGAAACAAATATTAGTAGAAACATGGGACAAGACATGGGCTATACGAATCAAAACTTCCGGGTTAATCTCTCTCAACTTTTGCCATTTTTGAGTTGTCTGCTTCAGTCGCATTACTTATTCATAGTGAAGAGTCGAATTAATGGTCAGGTTCCAGCAGCAAAAATATTTCTCCTTTGGCAGCGATTCACAAACGAAAACTTGATCCATTACATATTTAACTTTTAATTCATGTAAAACCCAAGCATCTTTTGGTATCTAATCTTACGTAGATGGTTCAAAACTGTTTTATGGTCGATTTTAGTTCCATAGTGACGTCGCGAAATGAAGGCCGGCCAATCATGAATAGACTTACCTTCTAAATACGCTTAATTTGACTTCATTGAATAAGTATTACTAGAGACACGAGTTTGATGATATAAAATTAAAATTACTCTTTTCCCAACCTTGTATATTTAATCGCTTATTGGCTGGTACGACTATAACAGTACAGCATTTGCGGAAACAATCCCAAAGAAAAGAAAAAATAATACTTGATAAAATTTAATATTGATCAGTTAGTTACTTTATGGGATCTTTGGCTCCAGTGGCCAGAAAATTAATTAAGAAAAAAACTATCACGGTTTAATCGATTGCACATAATCAATCGACTATTGCTTAACGCCAAATTAAATTTTATAATAAGCTTCTATTTCATATTAGTATGGTTAATGGGCAGTACAGCATTGATAATTAAGGTTTTTTTATTGTATGCAGGCCGTCGACCTGAGGACGATTAAAATATTTTACCGTGTTTGTTGATTTATCGACCAACAGATTGAGATTTTGTGTACACAACAAGGCAGTCTGGTCCAATTTATTTTTAAATTGAATTAAGGTTATGGGAGTGATCGTGGAGACCGTGAAACGATTCAGTATATAGAAAATTCGTGCTTATCTTTTGAATAAAATAATCGATTTTACCATAAGGCGGTGTTGGGCTATTACAACAAAAAATTGTTTAAAGTTGCTTCAATTTAGTTGTCGGATTATTTCACTATTATTTTGAATAAAAAAGCATCTATAATAAATTTGTTTTCAACAAATTTTTATACGGCATTGAGAGGTGTGGCTGCTATAACATGTTCAGGTAACGTAACTACAACAACAACGTACTGAATCACAGAACATTATATCAAAATGAACATACATAAGAAGGCCTTCAGAAATATCAGGCCTATAAATTAATTTTAAATCATTTATAACAGATGGTGCATAGTGTATTAAATCGTATCGGGTACATTTGTAATCACCTCCATGTTGAAGCCTCACTTGTCACTGTGTGTAACTTCGTCAGTGTTTGCACAAACATTTTTCTCAGTACGTTGAAAATATCTGAATATGTTGAATAAATCGCCTTTGCGGAAAATCTGACTTCTTTACTCACTTTGAAGAAAAATATAGCTGAAGGTCATCGAATGCTCTGTGAAAGTTATGGCAACCATATCCTATAGATTTCAATATGTGAATACTGGTCTCGACATTTTAAAAGTGGTGATTTTTACAGCAAAGACAAATATCATTCCGGACAGCCAAAACAATTTGAAGGCATTACTCGATGAAACTATATATGAGGATAGTTATCGACTACAAGTGATGCATTTGAGCCGAGCACTGCGCGAAAAAACGGCTGGGATACGAGCAAAGACACAACAATGTTATTCTTCAGAATGAAAACATTCGATCACATTATGTAAAACTTATGAAAACATACTTGGAAACATTAAAATGACTTCATCTCAGTAGCGCCTCGTTTTTTATGAAGGTACTGAAAAAATGGGTCGATTCGGTGAATGGGCTCAAAGTGTACATGATTCTTTCGAGATAGAATCCGTAAATTGTACAAAATATGGAACAAATTAGTGGCTATGGATGGAGAACATAAAATAGATTATATCGATTTTTCACAATAAAGCTTGAATTAAAAAAATCCTTTCAAATAAATTTATACACCTAACATTTCAATAAAAATTCGTACGAGTATAGACAGGAAATGTAGATAAAATAGAACAATAACGCAATATGTATAAATATGATAAACAATTTAACACTGATATACATATTATAATCACCCCTCGTATATTTGGCTGAAAAATTATTGAAGCTTAAAATACTATTCCAGTTAAATGTACAAATATCAATGTTGCATTATATTATTCCATGAGTATTTGTACATTTTCTAGAACTGATTGACTTTTAAAATGCTAAAAATAACCTGGCTTAAATTGGAAGCAGTTCAGCTTCATTATATATATTACGTAAACTAAATTTTCCAAAGTAATAATATAAACAAACTCAAAAACTGAGAGAAATTCAGTTCTATTTTGATATTATATTTCCCTCCCTTTTCCCATAACTTTTGTTATTCTATTAAATTTACGTATTTATTCGGTTATATGAGAAAAACTCCTTACTTTATTGTGATGAAATGAAAAAAAAAACCAGAATTTTCAGTTATCACTGTTATTGTGTATTTAGATAAACGTCTCGGACAATTACGCATTGGAACTTCAACATCCACAATCATCAAAAGTATTAGTTTATGGAGGTGGATTTTGTGAGGTGCACTTATAGAAAATCACCAAGAACAATTAAATAATTTAAGGAGAATTTAGATAATCAAGCGAACCAGAGTATTTAAATTTTGCAACCGGTTCTATTTGATTTCCATTTAGATGGATAAGGATAGAACTGTAGGATATCAGTCAGCGCAAATATTAAATTCGTAACTTAAATAAACTAAAAATAAAAGTTTATATAAAAATGAAAGTTTATATCTAATGTATGAATAAATTAATTTCTTACTCATCCCATGCCCGTTCGTGACCGCATGTTGCAGATGTTTTAAGCATACCTGAAATAAAAAACAAATGGTTTTACTTTTTAATTCAAAAATATATTAATATTATTTTGTTATCAGGGTAGAATCAAATCGCACTATCCCATCGAGTTACTGTCTATGTTTAATCAAGCTAAATCAACAGATTAGTTGAATTACTTTATGTTCGGTATATTTCGTTTAGGAGACTTTGACATCAAAAATATAACCTTCTCAGGTTGAGCAATTATGACAAAAACCACAATAGCTAACTCTTCTGACATTAATCTGAACGTAAATCGAAAACACAGTATACCTATAACTAAACCTTGGACATAAATAACTAAATATTCAATATATGATAAATATGTATAACAGCTTGTTACAAAACAAACAGTAACAGGTCAATCAAAAAGTCTACCATAGTAAAATACATTTTTTGTCAAAATTAGTTTTTTTTTATTCAACATAATTGCCTTCAAGGGTGATAGAATGATTATAGCGACCGTCCAACTTTTCGATACCATTTGTGTAGTACGATTTGTCCTTTGCTCCAAAATCCAAAAAGGCCTCCGTTTCGGCGATCACCTCTTCATTCGACGAAAATTTCTTCCCAGCGAGCGTTCTTTTGAGATCTGAGAACAGGAAATAGTTGCTGGGGGCGAGATCTGGAGAATACGGTGGATGAGGAAACAATTCGAAGCTCAATTCATGGATTATTTCATCGTTTTCACTGACTTGTGACATGGTGCATTGTCATAGCAGCAAGCTAAAGTTAAGAATACACTTATACACTAAACAAGTTCGCGTGGTTTGGTTCATTTAAATCTTCTGATTTGCTGCGTGTTGTACAGTAACTGTACTGCCTTCACGTTGCTGTGATTTAGCGACCTTATTTCATATTTTAATGAGAAATCTTGGATCACTTCGTATATCCATTTGACTTCGAGGTCATCATGCAGCTCTTCGTTAGTTACGTAGTGATAAGCATTGGTAATTAATCGTAGAACTTTATTTCGGGAGCGTTGAATTACTAGTTGGTTTGATGCCTTAGTGCAACCCCATATTTGTACCCCATAGGTCCAAATTGGATTTATGATTGATCTTTGATTTTAGGTCAAGTTGAGAGTATCTTCCGACTTAACAGTACAGTTGCTGGATTTTGAGCATAATCGGCCCTGCCTTCTGTCTAACATGATGTTTCCAGTTTAACCTATTACCTAATTACGTTTCGGTTGGCATAAATACTGAATTATAATGTATACTTATCGTTCATCATTTCCAAAGTACTTAATTATTAATGGCTAAATTATAGTACAGAACACCTTCATAATCTACTATAGTGGACATTAACTTAAGCATTAAGCGGAAGAGGTATTACACAATAGTTATATGGTATCCCTATAACAACCTTAAAAGATGTAGGTAACACAACAAAACGAGATGGAAAACACTCCATTATACGGATCAAAGAATTACGGAAAGTGCCGAACGTCATAAAGAAAATAAAACAACTTAAACGGGCGTTTTGTTAAAATTATTCATTCCTTAACTTTCAATTGGTTGGTATAAAAAAGCGTAATTACCTTTTGGCCAACCCAACATAATAGCTACAAAAGGTACGATTGCAGAAAAACGAAAGAGAGAAAAAAAGAAACGGACAGTTCCGTTATACAAGCCTCGAGAAAAACAAGGGCGCGCGAGCGCATTTTAATTACCGTTGAAAATCGAATAATTATGGCTGAAACTGACAGAGCTGAGAATATATAATCGGTCCCATGAATAAAATATTAAAATGCAGACCTACAAATACGAGACAAAGACGTCTGGGCAGGGATAAATACCGGATCGGTTCCCCATTAAGCTCGAATCACTTTCGTTTGGGGGCGTGCCTTGCCGGATATATAACATAATTTTACTTTTGATGGCACATTACTGCCTTTCGTCGGATTATACATTATTTCGCAATAATCCCTCAATGTTACGGCTTAATATTCAGCGTCGGATAGCGTATTGTCTGAGTTAGTGGAATTGCTCGTTCGATATTTAAATTAAACCACGGCGTATATATTCAATGTGACGGTTTTATTATAAATTTTCATTGTTTTTTTATTCAAAACAGTTTCTCGGCGTGTAATATACATTGTTATATATGGAGGTATTTTTTGCAACCGTATACGTTTTATAATATAACTTAATAAATATCGGACACATGCCAGTCAGGTTTAGAATAAAACAAATATCAACACAGAACAAACCAGTCAAGTATGGGAGAAGGTTATCAACAACTAATTGCTTAAATAGATTTACCATCAAATAAAAAATATGTATGGGTGTATTGTTTGTATATGAGTCTAGTTGGTTGGTTAGTTAAAGCATTTAAATTTATTTCCCATTATTATTTATTTGTGTTGGACTAGTTGGGTTTTAATTAAATTACAATTGATTATTTAACATATATTTCTTACTACTTTACTCTCTCCTTATTCAATATATCTAAAATTTGTTGGTGAACTCCAACATGTTCTGATTTCTTAATCAAATAATATTTTGTAGATCTAAATATTCTTGTAATAGTGATGTCCAAAGTATCCCGTCATTCTCTTCTTTACCACCATCTTCAATGAGGTAATATTTTGTAGTAAATCATAGTAAAATTATATTTAGGCGTTTATTTTTTAAGTGCTGAGAAAGAATATACAATTGGTGATATCAGAAACAGCAATTTATTATAATTACGCCAAATGACATTCTCTTAAAATCCAATTAACAAAAGGGGAAAATATGTGATGATGATATAAAATCGGTAGTAATTGAAATAACAGCAAAAAATGTTTGTATATTTATTAGGTGCTTCCATTTATTGAGAAAAATTGATGAAATATAATATTAATTATTTTCTAAAATTTTTCCCATCATTCTTTGGGTTTAATCAAATTCGATCTATGTTCGCACTTCTTTAGCATTTCGAAATCGTGTGTCAGCCAAGTCGTGCTGCGTTGATCTAAATAAGTAGTATTCACAAGGCGCTATACCAGGTAAATACGCTGCATGCAGAGCATCACATTCGAGCAGCAACAGCATATCCTTCACAACTTCTGTATCGTAGCTAAGCGTTGTCATCCAAGAGGAGGACTTTGCGTCTATTACTTGCTAATGCTAGTCTTCTACGATAATATGCCGCTCAATTTGTTCAATTAATGTCGGTAGTTGTCTGAAGTAAATTCGGTTTTAGGCTATGAATAATCCGCTTCGGTGTCGATGTGGATGGCTCTCCTCAACTAAACTAAGATCCTTAGGTCTTCTTAACCAGGTCTTTCAAAGAGTATTATGACTTATTTCATTTATTATTATAATAACATTTTAGGGTAAATGATGTAGCTCGGTGAATGGAGGTAAAAACAAATGAAACAGTGGTGTTTACATTATGTGACCGTTATTTATTGGCTATATAAAAAAATGTGAAAAATACAATTAGATAAAACGGATGGCAGCGATGTTACCTGTAGACGAGGCTTGGGCAGTCGATGGTGGCACGTCTAAACCAAACGATAATTGAGCACTGAATGAATCGAAATACCCTTCAATAATATCCCAGATAAACGTCTCGGGGTTGCCGCCAGCTATTCGTTATCGGGTTCTAGTTCGTATAGATTATATTTCTGGGTATTTTGTAGACCGTTATTCCACGATGTAAAATTTGACATACCTCAAGGTCGCTACAATATTAATATCAAATGGAAAATTAAATAGGAAAAATAGAGGAATCCTTACAAAATGTATAGCTTTCTTGAAATCACACTTGTTAACATTTAATTAACTTTTTGATTTTTGATTGAATTTTTTGATGAGAAAAGAAAGATCAAAAGTTATTGAAGAACAAATTTGTTATTTCTAAAAACCGTCGTTTCCTATACCACTTTAGTATGTACAAAGAGTGAATAATGTACCTATAATTATTTACTTATCATTTAGTTTTTTTTGTTTTATTATAAATTGTTATTGTAATTATACAGTAATGGGCGCTGAGGCATAAATCAATATATCTAAAACCCAAACATAATTAGAAAGTATAAAATGTTCGCACAAGAATTTTCTAACTACAGTAACTTAAAAATAGCCAAATTTGCGTAGCAAGTGCCCAAATAAAAATAAAAAGGTTATGAAACTTTCGAAGTTAATATAGAAAATGTATTAGCTATTTCAACCAAGAGAGAAAAGTTTGAACATGCCTTATAAATCATTTCATATCAAATACATCTTAATTGAATGAATATCAACTTAAATTAAAAAACAATTTGAATTAATTAACGTACTATTATTAATTACCATTCTGTTTCTGCAGTGATTAGCTTTTGTTTGTCCTTGTAGTGGGCGCTTATTCAGATGATTAAGCTTTCACCCGTGACATCGATAAATTATTTACTTTTTTCGATATTCATAGTAAGGAAAAAGGAAATACTAAAAGAGCAATTAAGTTACTTATTAGAATTAACGACCATCGACTCAATCTTATGTTAATCTTGTATACGATTCTTCTTACTTGCTTTTGTTGAATATAATGTCCTTTGACAAGAATAATACGAAAAAAAGGTTAATTTGTGATGAATTGGCGCGTCAAATTTTCAGTCTGCTATAATCGATAATTATTATTTTCAACACGTCTACAGGCGTACCCTTATAAGTCGATAAAATTTAATACCAGTCGATCCGACGGACACCCATTATGGGAATATCGATGTCTTATTTTTTTTTATTTACTGACTGGTATTATGGAAATTGCGGATGCGATTGAGAGTGAAAGTTTCACGTGCGAAAAGTGATATAAAATTCATTAATTATAGACGTGAAAACTCACTGCTCGTAATATTCTAATTAGATAAGTTCAATATACTTAATAGTTAGTATATATTTGGTGCTTGCATATATCTTGATCAGTGATACCTCTTGCCGATAATGCGAAGGGTCAATATGAACAACTTAATCTAATTGTTCAATTCGATGACTTTGACATTCTTCTACATAAAATAATACTTTTAGTATTAAATTTATACTTTATATACACAGGCAAAACATGGAGCGCTCAAAATTGCATTCTCGACATACATTACTTTTACTGTTTGGTTTGAAGAAATCAACTGACAAAGCCCATCAAACACTTTTAGAACATATGGTGTATATTGCTTCGCCATATCTCAATATTCGATTTTAGTTTCTACGATTCAAATGTGGTGATTTCCCTGAAAATTGATTTTCTCAAGAAGTTTCTCTAAAAGGTCAAAAAAGTTGGAAAAGCCCTTCTTTGCTGCAAGAACTTATTTAACCAACTCGAACTCTGAGGAACTATCAGACAACTTAGTAGTTGATGAATCAACTGTTTCCAGGAAAATTGCAACCATATCTCACCATCGCTGTTTCATTGCTTGCCAGGCAAAATAGTTTTTTGTAGCGCCTCAAGTGATATACAACAGTCCTAAGTACAAAATGTCATGGGCTAGTGCACTATCAACACCGAGAAGCGGAATATTCATAGTCATAAAGTCTTATTTTGCATATGGTGGAATAAACAAGGTGTAATGTATTATGGGCTGCAAAAATCGAATGAAATTGTTACTGCAGCAATAGCAAGTAATAGACGGAAAGTTCTCTTGCATGAAAAGGCTCGGCCACACAAGAGTTACACCATTATAGGGCATTTTACCACTCCCAAATATTTGAGTTATTTTGATCATTATATATTTGTCACTTACTCAGATCAATCCAGTATAGCTCCAAAAATTCCAAAAAAGTGCGAAAAAGTTCAGTATGTGTCAACTCATCGAAGTATCAACAAAACATTTTTCGGGAAGTTTTACGTCTTAGTTCAATTTGAAGAAAGAGGCAGCTGAAGATCATCGAATGCTGGATGAAGCTTACGGCACCATGTTCCTTCGATTTCAATATATGAAAACTGGTTACGATATTTTAAATGCGGTGATTTTATTAATAAAGACATAGAGCGTTCACGAGAGTCAAAATAGCTTGAGGAGAAGAATAT
Source organism: Rhynchophorus ferrugineus (assembly GCF_030347505.1). Lineage (NCBI taxonomy): Eukaryota > Metazoa > Arthropoda > Insecta > Coleoptera > Curculionidae > Rhynchophorus > Rhynchophorus ferrugineus. The sequence continues at coordinate 49,770,668 of NW_027472581.1, read as the reverse complement.
CAAGGCATTACTCGATGATGATCCCTGTAAAATGCAAGAAGAATATGTAGGATGGTTGGGAGTAAAACAAGAAACAATTTCGGATAGCTTGAAGAACATGGAAATGTTCAACCAGCTTGGATATTTTGTGTCGTATGAATTAAAGCCAAAAGACATTAAAAGTAATTAAATTATTATTATTCATTGGGTCAATTAGGATAATACAAAGCGAAAAAAATCATGGAGAACACCTGGTCAGATATCAATATCAACGACAAAGCCTAAACCAAATCCAAAACCGGCCAAAGAATATCTACAGCTCCAAGCTAATGTTCTGTATTTGGTCAGCATCAGCTTGATGTGGCATGACATAAGCTCCTAAAACTTAATGAAGCGGTGCTTCATTTCTTATGAAGATACCAAAAATGGGTTGATTCGTGAATAGCCTCAAAAGATGCATCTTTCTTTCGAGGTGGCATCCGTAAATTGCCTAAAATATGGGAAAAGGTAGCGACTATCGATGGGCAATACTTTGAATAAAATACATTGTACAAATTTTCATAATAACGCTTCAAATTTTCAACAAATTTATTAAAGCTAATTTAGGGCCTTCAATGTTTCCCAACTTTAGCCGTTTTAAAGCAAAAAAAGATCAGAGCACATGTAAACATCGCATAAAAATTGATGATTGAAAATGAACTATCGATGAGTATCAAAACAAAAATTAATTGGTTTTTTTAGCCAATGTAACAAATTTAAATAGTATTGTATTTAAATGTACTTCTTATTTAATTATCAGGAAAAAAATACAATTACTCCTTCTCTGAAGAGCTTACGCCCACATAAAATAAGTGCATGTATAAAGTTATTCGCAATCTCGACCAGATTTAACTGAATTGGACACATTTTTTCACTGAATGACGAGCACAGTATATCATTGGCTTAAGCTCACGCATGGGTGGGTTCTTCGTATGAAACATAAAGTTATAATGGCGGCTATTGACTACGATTTCCGCTCAATTAAGTTTTAAATTATACAAAACAGAAATTCCTGCGATGCCTCACGACATTCTTCGTGAACGAGGAGTGACCGTACAGTACATAAATCAGTTCGTCGGTTTTTATATCGACGACGATATCTTGTAACACGTTCGCAACGGTTGATTAGATAGACGGACGGACGACTCCATCGCTACTATTGAATTTTGAAACCCACCTGGATAATTTACCGGCAGTTTATGAGAACTAGTATTTGTTAATTAATGGCGATGACCAACTTCGCGTATAAAACCATCGAAGTAGAAACCATTTCATACTAAAAATAGCAAAATAACATAATTGCTCCTTTTCACTTTCTAATCTATGATGTAAATTTTTTGCATTGATTATATTAATTTTCTGCTGATAAAAATTCCAAATCAGAACCAACTTAATTTAATATTATAATTTATTCGTTATTTATCCATACAATCAATGAAATTGGGGAATCTTAAAAAGTTAGGTTTTTATTATAATCAATATACAACTACTGGAAATGCATTGATAATAATTTTTTATCCGATCATTTTATATAGGACTAACGGACCCAATAGACGTTGTCCTACCTAACATTGACTTTTTGTTTGGATGGAATATATACAAAATAGTTACAACTGGACCAATTGATTATGATGTTATAAAAACGTCCCCAAAGTTACTATAATTTCTCTCTAATCCATCTGCTCAATGTGTATGTATAGACAGAGCGTGTATTAATTTGATGATCCTCGTTGCCCATAAAGTAGATTTGAAAAAAATTGAACCGGCATCAGGAATAGAAAGCAAAGAACCATTTTGATGATACAACCCTAAATAATGAATGATGATTAAAAATTATCAACCAATCTGTACGATTATTTGTTGCTTCAAACGATATCATTTGGAAGCAAGATCATATTGGAAGCATTCCGCACTAGTCCACTTGAAAGCCTATCATCATTCATCACTCGACTCACGACAAGAGTTCCTGCTCCTGAATTATGCAAGCTCCCTGAAATTCCATCCAGAGTAGAACTAACTAGTTCATCATCTTTTTCTGACGGAAACCAGATTGGATCAATATAAAAAAGGCATATAAGCCCTTCATTAGTCTTCCGGAGGACATGCAATCGTATGATGATTACGATCTATACTACTATACCACCATGGTAGCTCTCTCTAGCTGCCTTAGAAGAATCACTAATTAATGGATCGATACTAATCGTATCAGATTCTATGAGTTCCCTGGAGAGCCTAAGATCAGCAAGGACGGTGCACCCTCTGATCATATACATTAGAGAGCTACACAAAAAGTTACAATATAGGGGAGCAAGAAACACATGGGGGCAACTCTGGGTCCTCTCTCGTATACTCGGTAATGAAAGAGCCGACCTCCTAGCAAGCAACGAAGAGGAGTCAACCAAATTAAATAAGCTATTTAGCATTACAGATGCCAAAACTTACATGAAGGCCCTCTATAGGCCGTTAACCTAACTGGATTGGAACCTTCTCACAAAAAATAACAAATTATGGGAAATCAAGAGGGTCTTTTATCAATCCATCAATTATAATAACATCAGCAGATATAAGTCCCAAATATTTATTGAAGAAATAGCCCACCCCTGTGTGATCTATGTTATGCCAGACTCAGCTTAGCGTCAGAAACATTATTCTAGATTGTCGGAAGCATGGTGATCTGAGGCAACTAGAAATACCGAGAACATTGGAGCAATTGGCCCAACCTGAGCAGCTGAACCTGCTGATTAGCTACCTGAAGACCGCAGACCTGTTTGAGCACTTCTAACATCCATTAAGAAAAGGACTATTTTAAATATTTTATTATGTAACTATATATGCGGTTACTGTTCCTATAGTACTCAATGTCTTATAACTCATTGTAATCCACTCTAAATAGCCCAAGAGGCTGACGGGTTAAATAAATAAAGAAAAAAGAAACAAAAAATTTTAAAGCAACAATTCAATTAACGAATTTTATGCAAAAACAATTTCAATTAAGATGTGACTCACTTAATAGTGTTTTCAATGGTTCTGCTGGCATATTTAATAATGGAAGTGAAACTTTTCCTAATGCGCAGCAAAAACCGCCTGATTCACTTCTGCCCTTAAATACATGACAATATTTACATCTTTCCATATTACCGATGGCAACTTGTGCATGTAGTGAATAGTTAATTTCGGCGTAATATTCATAGGTATTTATAACTCGAAGACTTGTGTTACTATCGACTTTCATTTGCACGTTAGTTTAGAATCTGGTTTCTTAAATTTTCATTATCCGTTAAGTATTCTTCTATGTCCTGTAACTGATAGCTAGGGACTATCTATGCATTATATGTACGTTGATCAATATTTCCTGTTCGTCCTCGAATGTGTGATATTTTGTTTTAATAAATATACAACAAATAAATACAAGTAATTTTTGAAGTTGAAATTAACAGGCATATAGACGAGTTTTCATTTCATTTCACTTACTGGTGGACATAAATCATACACAAGGAAAGAAGAACATATATAGGACAATGATAATCAGTGAGTATGGGGTGAGCATCAACGGTATGTCCAACTGAAGCATATTTTGGAAGTAGTCATTTTTCAGGCTGTGGTCTTTCGGACACTTTGTATTCAGTGTTAACTGATTAAAAAAGTGAATAAAGAGGTTGTATGAAATAGTTATTGCACTCAATGAACCAACACTGGTATTGCTTCAATAAACGAAAACGTACGTTGACTATGTGATTCAGTTATTACATCCACACTGCGTTATCTAGGAAAATATTCATCCATTCTACATTGCATTCCTAAGTAGATTCTTCTTGGAACAAATGCATATCCATCCATACAAAACTTAATCAGTGCAAACTCCAAGATTATGTTCGTTTACTGTGTAAGACGATTTTTGACCCCTGCTATCCCTCCATGTAAGAAAAACTAAAAATAGGCCGACCCCTGCTTAATATTTAATAGGAAAAATGAAAAGGATATAAAATACGCGATTGATTTCTTTTAATTCTAATTAAAAACAATTTTCAAGAATATTTATTCGTAAAGGTTTTTATTTTTTGGTAATAATCAACTTCGATTTTATTTAAAGTTTTTCTTTGTCATTCATCTTTACATATTTTATTCAGACCAGGGGCTCAAAACCCATACGGTAAGTGGATCTGGAGTGGAAATGGGTCGCTGAAACATCTCTGATAATTGGTTTCGCTTCTAGTCGACGACCTTTGTGATCTAACTATGGAGACACTCTAGTAAAATCAGTAAATGTCTTGCGTAAATAAATGAATGGCTCCTAAAGGATGTTTAAAAAACAACAAAAAAACGCCAAAAACTTTTTTCTAGACAGCGTAGACTGAATTAACGTAATACAGTGACGAACCCTATTTTCTCTTCTAGGAAGTTATCTCTGTCTAGGAAAATATTCGAAGGGTACTTTATACCAAAAATAAATAAATAATTAAGCCGCTGAAATTACGATCATTTGAAGAAATAAATGTTTTTATACAATTACTTTGTTTTTTATTTATAACAATGAAATTTAAACTTTCCTACTGTATGATTCGTTTAAAAACTTCTGAATAATTTCAATTAGAAATTATTTTTCAATTTTATTATTATATTATTTCATTTTATTATTCTATTATTAATTAGAAATTATTCCCGCTACTCTGTCGAGAAAATGAATACATCACTCAATAGTTTCAGGTTTAAAGAAACTAAAACTGATATTTTCAAGAGTAAAAGCTTTCTCAACGCTCCTCTAACTTTTCTATATATTTTTGAAAAACGACTTATTTTCAGTAACTTTCAGTTAACCTAAGGTATTTTTCATTTGGATATATGGTAGTGAATGTTTCATCAATTGCCATATAACCTTTTTTTCTTGTTCCAGAATGACCATATAGAACCAAATGGTCTTTTGCTGATGTCGCTTTAGGTTCGGGATAGTGGAGTGTTTTGTGGGCGACAAAGACCCTGGGTTACGACTGGCATTGTCGTAGTTGATTATCTACCGAGGTTTGTGGATGGGTAAGGATTTGATCAAGATGTTGTCGTGTTCTAATGCGCCTAGGGATAATCTTACACTGAGCATGTTCGCGAAATTCTTCACGAACCGGATGACTGATTCGAGGTGAGTGGTGAAGTTCCTCATAAACCATGGAGCATTGAGTAACGCGCGGACTTTTTTGGATTAGAGCACTTGGAGTAGTGCAAGTTGTCTGTCAGAGACCTACCTGTATCACATCTGTGCTCCGAAGAGCCAGATTGGACAGACTAGTATTTTGTACAGAGTCGCTTTCTGGGGTATTGAGAGTTGACATTTTCTGCAGAGGAGTGGGAAGACAAGACTATATACACCGAGACCGAGGTATGATACCTTCTGGAGCCAGGGGATAGGAGCTTTATCGATTTGGAGGCAGTAGGCGCGAAACTCCTTGCAGTGGAACTGAATAGCCTGAGTTTGGCTCTGGTTAATCTGCAGTCGCCAGAATTTGTACCACACAATCGCCTGGTTCAGTTGGACTTGGAGTCTATCGCACCTAGCGTCGTGATTGTAACCGGTTGTGAAGAAAGCTGCGTCATTTGCATAAAATGTTGTGTGGGAATGTTTGTAGAGTGGGAAATCGGCCATGTACAGGTTGAACAGGGCAGGGGCTAGTGGAGCACCTTGCGGAACTCCTGCGGAGATTTGCTTTTGTGAGGAGACTGCATGACCGATCCTCACTTGAAAGAATCTACCGCCCAAATATGAATCTATCACGGAGATTAGGTCATTCGGTAGGCCAAGCTGTTTAGCTTTGAATATTAAATCGTCGTGTCAAAGTTAGCTTTGGAAACTTCTAAAAAGATGGCTTCAGTTTTTCGACCTTTTCTTAATGCCTGGGGGATTGTTGCTGCAACGCGAGCAGCTTGATGAAGGCTTGAGTGTTTTACAAGGTTTACTTTATAATACACTACCTCTAATATGAAGCTGCTAGTTTGGAATAACTGCGCTGCAACAACTGCTTAATATTTAAATAATAGGGTTGCATACACTAAATAACTATTACTAAATAATGATACGAAACACATCAAATATTAAATAACAATACCATGATCTAACGATTTTAATATTATTTTCTGTTCGATTATTATTTCTGTCCAACATTTAGTAATGTTGCGGAACATGTACAGTACCTAACTATTGTTATATTGATTGAGAATATTGTTAAATCATTTTATAACAACAAAATAAAATAAACCATAGCTAAATAACACATGTTATTACTGTCTATATATTTTTATTGAGAATTACGGAAGCTATGCTTTGTTAAACAACATGTAACTAAGTGATAAAACGTGTACCATTTAGTGGCCAAATACCCTGAAATACAAGCTTTTGCCCAAAATCTCTTACACCAAATTAAATCACAGAAACTTCAGTTCACCTTTAGTAATCATAAATCCTGAACTGCGATGCTTGTGCTAGGACCAACCCACAAACTAACGGTAGTTTACAAAGCATGTATTTAAACTGTAACATTTTTACCCGAATTATCTTAAATTATATCAAGGATTGATTCGACTAAATACAGAACCATATCCAATCCAAAATCAACCTGTCTTCTTGCAACTAATTGAATCAATTCAAAAAGGAACAGCTTTATGATCTGACCAAAATATTACCGACTGAGCCATTTATGAAACCTGTAGAGGTTTTTAAACATGTTTTTATATTTACTATAAAATTATTTTATTTTAACGAAAAAAAGTGGCGACTTGTTGACACGACTGTAGTCAATATCGTTAAAAATTGGTATAATATAAATAAAACCAAAACATCACATCGGTAGACATTAAGAAGTTTCCGGCCTACCATAAAAAAACACATTTTTTTTGGCAAAATTATTCTTTTTTATTCAACGTAATTCCCTTCAAGAGTGATATACTGATTATAGCGACCCTCTAACTTTTCGATGTCATTTTTGTAGTACGATTTGTCCTTTGCTTCAAAATAGCCCTCAGTTTCGGCGATCGATCATTCGACGAAAATTTTCTCCCAGCGAGCATTCTTTTGAGATCTGAGAACAGGAAATAGTCACTGGGGGCCAGGTCTGGAGAACACGGTAGATGAAGAAGCAATTCGAAGCTCAATTCATGGATTTTTGCCATCGCTTTCACTGACTTGTGACACGATGCATTGTCTTGGTGAAGCAGCACTTTCTTTTTCTTCAAATGCGGCCGTTTTTTGGTGATTTCGTCTTTCAAGCGGTCCAATAACGCTATGTAATAGTCGCTGTTGATGGTCCTTCCTTTTCAAGGTAGTCAATGAAAATTATTCCATACGCATCTTAGAATACAGACGCCATAAGCTTGCCAGCCGACTGTTGCGTTTTTCCACGCTTTTGTGCGGGTTCATTGTGTGCAGTCCATACGGATGACTGTCCATTGGACCTCGGAGTGAAATGATGGAGCCATGTTTCATCCACTGTCACATATCGATGCAAAAATTCGGGTTTATTATGCTTGATCATCTTCAAACACTGCTCCGAATCATCACTCGTCGTCGTTTTCAGTCAAAAGTGAGCTAGCGCGGCACCCACTTTGACGCACCCAAATATTCGTGAATGATATGATGTACACGTTCAGTTGATATCTTTAGAGTGTCTGCTATTTCATTCAATTTCAATTTACGGTAATTCAAAATCGTTTGGTGGAATTTTTTAATGTTTTCGTCGGTAACAACCTCTGTTGGGCATCCACTGCGCTCATCGTCTTCGGTGCTCATTTCACCACGTTTAAACTTAGCACAACAATCCTTAATGGTTGATTTTTCTGGAGCAGTGTCCGGAAACTCGGCAGCAAGCCAAGTTTTTGCTTCAATTGTTTTCCTTTAGAAAAGCAATATTTTATCAACACGCGAAATTCCTTTTTATCCATTTTTTTCACAATAACAAAAGTCGCTTCACTTAAAATGCAGTAATTCACAAACTAATGATCTGGCAGCTGTCAAATTTATACACGCATTTTTTGAGGGTTAGGCTTTAATTAAAAAACATATGGATTTAATTCTAGTATCTATCTGTTACACTAAACATTACATAATACATGAAACTATATAATCTAGTTTATCATGAATGATTTCGTATTATAAACTTGAGGAATTATCACAGCATATCTCTATTGATTGAAATGGACTTGAGAGAAAAAAATACAATATTTATAGAAAAAGAAAAAACGACATAGTTTATCTCCATATGATAAATCAATGCGGCAACTTAAAAATATGTTAAAACTTAATTTCATAACCTGTCTTCGTCAGATATTGTCTCTACTTGCAGTAAATTGTTCTAATAAATGCAGATTGGTCTATCTGAACTATTTTTAATTCTATTTTTAACTTCTGTAAAATGCGACTGAGCTAAAAGGAACATGAGCATGATCATTTGGAGTGGAGTTGGAACTCCTAAAAACATTAAGAATAATAAACAGGAGAAGAAATTAGCTCCTTTACAGATTGAAAGCTAGAAGCACTAAGAGAGGTATTTTAATTTGTGACCTGATGCTCCGTCTCTTGTCTAAAATACTAAGTAATAAATAGTGATCGATAATACTTTATTTAAAAATTGTACAAATAAACAACACCCAATAATATAAAGAACCATCAAAAAATGCCTAATAATGAACAAACAAAAGATGTTTAATTTCTATAGTGAAAAATCATATGTAACCTTTTCTTAACAAAATTCAATGTACGGCTAACGATAAAGCTATTTACTAATTCCGTTTCTATTTAAAAACTAAGAGAAACATAAACAAAGTATGCGTACAATGCAACAAGTTAAGTATGTGGAACAAGGCTTTTTCTGCTCTACAGAACAAGTTTGATTTAAATTACAGCATCGAGATAGCTTTTTTATTTACGTTTTACTAGTTTGTCGGACAAGGTGATATGAACGCAACAAAAAAGCCCCTCAAACACTCCTCCAAGTTCGTATGACGAAAGTGAACGGAAGCCAATGTCGATTCTAATTTCGTCTTGATGAATTTAAATAATTCTAATTAGCAGAGAACAAATGTTCAATCACCTGATTCATCATCGACGTCCACATTAAAAATCAATTATGATATCCGTTTTGAGTCGTTAAAACGCATATTATTGGAGTTTAAATGGAGGTATGAAATCATATTACAATTAAAACTTAATATTAATAACGCAAAGAAACAACAGGAAGTTCTAATCGTAACTTGTTAATTGCAATCGGAATATCTTATCGTCAATGATGCTGCTTTTATTGTGCTACTTTTTCTTAATGTGAATTATTAAAATAAGCTAATAAGCTCGATAAAAATTCCCGAAATTGTTGAAGTGCTTTTTATATTTTATATGTATAATCCGTTGATATATAAAATTAATATATAGTGTTATAAAATAAATAATATTAATTCAAACTAATTTTCAAAATTAAATATGGCGAGGAAGAAAGAATTTTGAAAAATATGTGGAATTAAAGGAATAGTAGCAATTCTTAATTTTCTTGAAACATAACGCTGGAAATAATGATCAGTTCAGTGTCTAACATCACAGGTTTACAAATTCGGGTCAACTTTTGGACACCAGCAGGTAAGAACGATTCGAGCGTTATTTGATGCAGTGAAATCAGATCTTCAATCCATGTGTCAAGCATTGGTTCTAGTTTGTACCAATGTACAAATCTGTACAAATCTATACAAGTGGTTCACATGGTGAAAATGTATACTTTCCATTTTCTGTGCCAATATTATGGAGAAAACAGAAAAATCATAGCAGCTACTTTTCGATTAATGTCATCGATATAAACGTAAAAAATAGCATAATATAAATATCCTGACGTATCGCCAATGTCGAATCCAGTTCCGTACGAACAGTGATCCGTTGTTTCCAGGTACAAATACAAAAAAATCCTTAAGAACTTCGTATTCATCATCGGCGGGAAATAAAAGCGATTTCGTTATGTAAATACATACTAAAATACAAGTCTAAGTATATACAGAAGTAGAAATCACGCGGTTTTACCGTTCGTCAAAAAATAAAATGACATAACAGTAGGCAACATCACACAAATGTAACATTATTTGTTCTAAATCCTTTACAATTAATTTATATATCTCATATATATACAGGTATTCAAAAACATTTGCATGGAATATGATGGTTAACTATAAAAATGTTTTAAAGGCGAAATAATTCCATAAAAAATTTTGTTAATGCCAATAATAAGGCGAAACACAAAAATTATACATAGAATCAAATAGAAAATAAAAAATATTTGTAACTAAATTGTTTATTAATTTATATCTAAGAATGTGTTTTGTGTAATAAGTTTACTGCGGCAAAAAGTTCAAAAAACGTCATAAACGATATGTCTGACAAAAAAAATTAAAAAATATTAAATCTTTGAATTTTACACCAAATATATCCCTCAAAATGTTATAAAATAATACAAGATCGGCAAGGGTTGGGTCGGTTTGATTTAGTTAAATATGATTATACATTATTTTACTATGAAACATTGTTAAAAATGTTTGGACCGATGTATTAGAGAAAACGGAAAAATAATTTCTCGTATTAATTGTATTTTTAGTCTTTAGTTTAGTTTTTAGTATTGTCTATTAACTAAATTCAGTTAGTAAAATCGTAGAACTCGTTTTAAACTCGAAGCAGATTTTTCCTTCTCGTTTTACTAATTGGTATTACTCTAGTTAAAAGGAGACAGAATGAAGTCTAATGCAATTGTCTGATTTGTGTTGGTACTGGTCAAAGCCCTTGTCATATATCTCCAAAATTATTGAAAACAATGATAATACTCTGTAGTTGTAAACGGCAAACGTTATTGCGGTGCTTATTTTAATAAATTTTAAAACTGTTGTTTAAAATTTCTGAATAAATTTGATTAAAAATGTTAAAGCTATTAAATAGTAAGCTGATTGCGCCTTTAATCAGTTACTTCGGACATGGACGAGATAATGCACCCCCCTCTCCTACTAGTAAAATGGGTTAAAGCCAAGTATTAAAACTTTTAAACATTAGGTTGATGACGCTTTATTAGAAATATTTTTAGCGTGTTGCAGTATTGAGAACGGGTTAATACAAATACAAATATATTCCTCAAAATGTCATAAAATAATACAAGATCGGTAAGGGTTGGGTCGATTTCAACACAACAGAAAAGCCACAAAAATTTACACAGGATGTTATAAAATAACTCTAATATGTACACTTTCTATTCCGCATGTTTATTAGCCAAACTTAATATCGCTTTGATGTTAAAACCGCATACTAAGATAACATTTTTGTAAATGTATTATTTATATTTCATAATTTTCTAAAAAAGACTAATTTCAATAACAAATACAGAAATGCCGCAGTAAAAAATACGCAGCAGTAAATGCACAATAAACTTCCTGCATCGTGTCACTCACTTGGAACTATTTCCGTCATAGTTGAGTAATTTCTTATTCACATACAGCTTTTAGAACATTTTATATCGATGTGAAACTTCATTAAATTTGATTTAGTTAGATATGATTATACATTATTTTACTATGAAATATTAAAAAATGTTAAAATGAAATGAAAATTTAATTTGAACAAAAAGGACACATAGGTTTTTCTTAATTTTAAGCTTTATTGTGAAAATCAATAGAATATATTCCACTCAAAGTATTGTCCACCGATATTCGTTACTTTAACCCACCTTTCAAGCAATTTAATGATTCCATCTCCATGATGTATCTTTTGTGGCTATCCACCCGATGAATCGATCTATTTATTAGTATCTTCATAAGAAGTGAAATGCTACCCAAACAGGCCATGAATCATATATCGGAACAAGCAGTAATCAGAAGTAGTAAGATCTGGCGAATACGGCGGGTGGGGCATCCATCTAAATGTTCCCAAGCATATTATCTCCGGTTTTGCAACATGTGGTCGAGCGTTGTCATGTTGAAGAATAACATTGTTGTGTCTTTTCTGTCTCGTATTCCTGCCCTTTTTCGCGCCGTACTCGGCTCAAACGCATCAATTATACTTATAGATATACCACTGATGGTTTCATCGAGTAATGCCTTCAAACCCTCGTCTTTAATTTTTTCTTTTAGCTGTCCAGAATGTTCTCGTCTCGTCGTTCTGTCGTCGTCAAAATTGCCCCTTTTAAAACGTATAAACATTCGCATTTTGAAATCGATTGGGCATAGTTGCCATAAGCATCACAAAGCATTCGATGACCTTCAGCTGCCTTTTTCTTCAAAATGGAGTAAAAAAAAGCAAAACTTCCTGCAAATGCGATTTGTTCGGCACAAAATTCTGATATTTTCAACGAATTAATAAGTAAAGCCTGTCAAGGCTTCACATGAAGTTGGTTACAAATATACCCGATGAGATTTAATATACAATAATACCATCTGTAGTACATACTTTAGAATTAATTTATATGCCTGATATAAGATTATGATTCATTATTAAATACCACAAAAATATCACTGAGCTCATATATCTCCATTAATGTCAAATTTGGGACTGTTACATTATTTGTTAGGTAGTAATTAAAACAGACAAAGGCAAAAATATCTGAAATAATAACGTGACAGCAACACGTAATAGCATATGCATTATATCTAACTGCATTAAAAGCACCTGTCTGTAACCGTTTCGTCACAACTATATATTTCCTTTTTTATATCCGTCACTTTTTACCAATGTATTTGCTCCATTCGAAATGACAGCTATATCCAAGTGGCAATAATTACAGCGTGCACACTAGATAATTAATTTGTTAATGATCGATTTCAACTGAATCAGTTCTTTTAACTAAATTATATCATTCGACTAAGAAAGCGAAAGTGTAATGAATGACACAACAATTAAAATAAAATGCGAAATTAAAATATAACCTAAATGACTTATAGAAAAATAATAGCTATACTTAAAGAAAAAAAAAAGTTTCAATGAAAATGGCAGAATAAAAAATAGTTTTAAGAAGTCCGAGAGAGACTCAATAAGAAATTATAAGAAATTATGAAATATTGCGATTGACTTATGAATTTACCAAGAATTATAAATTTGGTGTTACAGTTAAAAATCTACAAATTGGCTAAAAAGGTGTCAGCCCTAATTTTTACAACGCAAAAGAAGTTTTGTTATTGATTTACCCCATAACTGGTAACACGGTAAGATAGCATAGATTAAGATGCAAACATTCATAAGATTTATGATCAGTGGAAAGTTTAATAGAAAAATTATATAATACTAAATAATGTATCCAACCGTAAAACGGAGTTTTTCTTATCGAGCGAGAAAACTTGAACTTATAATATAGGTGATGCTTATAAGTATGAAGTAACTCTTATGAAAACTCTTTGAAAGCCACCCCCACTAGGGATGTTGGCCACCGAAAAATATCGATATTTCGACATGTTAAAAAATATCGATATTTTACAAAACAGATATCGATATTTTTAATAAAAAATAAAAATAGAAAAATATTAGTTATAAATTATTATATATTTATATTTTAAAAAGTAGCGATTTTTTTGATTGATTTGAGTACCAATTCTAAAGGTTTAGTAAAAACTATATTTAATTTTTTTTAAATATCGAAAAATAACGGCTAAAAAAATATCGATATATCGGCCCAAAATATCGATAATTTTTCTGCATTTCTACCACCCACAAATCCAGTTAGTAAAATCGTAAAACTCGTTTTAAACTCGAGGCTGATTTTTCCTTCTCATTTTACTAATTAGTATTACATTACTTAAAAGGAGACAGAATGAAGTCTGATGCGACCGAACATATAATAACCTAATTGGTATATAAAAATCGATTTGTGTTGGTACTGGTCAACGCCCTTGTCATATATCTCCAAAATTATACAAAACAATTATAATACTCTGAAGTTATACACGGCAAACGTTATTGCGGTGCTTATTTTAATAAATTTTAAAACTGTTGTTTAAATAATATATATATTTAAATAACAATAATTTCTGAATAAATTTGATTAAAAATGTTAAAGCTATTAAATAGTAAGCTGATTGCGTTTTTAATCAGTTACTTCGAACATTGATGAAATAATGTCCCCCCCCCCCTAAAAAAGTAGCGTTTCCAAAAGCTTATAAAATTAAGGAGATTTAATTTTCATTTTATATATCTAGACGAGACTGATATTTTAAAATGTGCCACTATAACACACTATAGGGCTATTATAAGAGCACAAATTCAATAACATGCGCATTAGACGTACTATGATGTTAAAATAAACTATATGTATAACGTTATTATTGTTCGTTATTGCATTTATATTAGTATTTTAGTATGGCAGAGTCAAAATAAATGGAAACTTAAAATTGGTACAGCAACGTTGTTTTATAAATTTTGGTGACGTACGTTGATTGTTTTATTGGAAGGACTATATAATAATTTTCCCTAATAGATCCGTAACCGATACTGCGACCGTTATTATCGACTACTATTATCTATTATTAATTACATACCTACAGTTGATGAATATTCTAGTGAAACTGTTACATTCGCTGCTTACCTGAAATAAATAAAAACAAATGATTATTATAATATCATAATAAATATGTAGTAAATACCATATATCTTATATATTAATTTCCTTTAGATAATATATTTATTCTCTGATTAAGTTTGTTTATATCTTTGTATCTACGGGAACTACTCTTAGTACTCACTTAGTGCAATTTAAGTGTGTATACTATAATCTAAAAAATTGGAACGTCCAATGGCAAACATAACATTAGTTACAACATAGTGTAAATAGAAATTGTTCGATGTTGTTTTTATTAATTTTATTCACGTCCACCGATTAGATATATATAGGAAAATGAATAGTTGGGTAATTGATCCTTGGCTAGTGAGGTTTTACTAGCATAACTGAGATCATAATGATTTCTTGTACAATAACTACTTGTATCCATGCAGTCAGAGGAGAGCAACTTGAGACTTTCCAGACTCCACATCGTCATTTAAATCTTGTTTTGTTATTTTGTCTTTCTTATAATATCTTTTCTGAGAGAAAATTTATAAGGACGAGGTATTTATTGGTCAAGTTTCATTTATAAGTTTGCGTAAGTATTAGTAGCCGTAAATAAAAATTATAAATATAGTAAGCAAAGCTGTTGTAATTGTAATTTATGATACATCTTCAGAAAATATGAAAAGTGAACCAAGCATTGTATGAAAACATACAACATGTTCCTAAAAAGACTTTTAAAATTTTCAAAGATCAATATCCATGGGATATGAGCCAAGAAAACTAAGATTTATTTTAAAGTTCCATGAAGTATCTTAAAAATTAGATAAATGGCATCAACATCAATTAAGTGAAGAAAGAGGACATCTTATTAGCAACACGTCTTATAGTTGCGGATTTTTTCATTCGAATTAGCAAGCATCAGGCTGACCCATCTACTGATCGATTGATACATGAGATAACAAATTGATTGGAATATGAAAGCGAGATATTTATACAGACGACATATTACAAACATAAAGAATGCTTAATATAGAAAATTAAGAAAAAAGCGTAAAAATGTAAGCTATAAACGAAATATTAGAAAGGATTAAATTATTTATAATAAGTTAAAGATTTACGTCGATAAACCCATGTTCACCCGTGTATTAAAAGATGAGATTTCCCATTTCATGAAAGAAATTCAGCCACATTTACGCAAAGTAGTAATTGAAAATACCGAAAAAATAGATTGGATGTAAGAGCGAAACCATGAACGCTATTTGTTCGAAGTATTATTACTTACATAATAATATCAAACATACTCTATGAGATAATAGTAATATATAAATGGTTATTTTCTGTTTAGAATATATCTTGAGACACACTTTACTTGTGCGGACTAATGCATTTAAATAAAGAATAACAACGTTGGTGAATTATATAAGGTTATATTAAATTGTGTCAAGTCGAGATAACAGATTTAAATGTTTTTTTTTATTTATTTATTTAAATCCGTCAGCCTCTTGGGTTATTTAGGGTGAATTACAATACATTATAGGAACATTAACAGCTTACAATACTACACAGTAGATAATAAACAGTTGAATATATACAATAAAATTATTTCAATTACACAATAATAAATGTATGTACGTGTATGTAAAGTGCTGAAGTAGGTCTATGGTATTTAGCTAGTCAATCAGCAGATTCAGTTGCTCAGGTTGGACCAATTATTCCAATGTTGTCGGCACCTCAAGTTGTCTCCTCAAATTATCATATTTTTGGCAGTCCAGTAGGATGTGTCTGACGGTAAGTTGAATCTGGAACAAATCACATAAAGGCGGGCTCCGTCCCTTCAATAAATATTCATGTGTCAGTCTACAGTGTCTCATTCGCAGTCGTGCGAGGACGCTTGACTTGTGTCTACTGATGTTATTATGGTCTATAGATTGATAAAAGATCCTCTTGACTTGACTATTTAGGCCCTTCATATAGACTTTGGCATCTTTTTTGCTCAACAGTTTGTTGAACTTGTTTGTTTGTTTATGGGAGGGGACCCAGAGGTACGTTATTCTTACACCCCTAAATTGTAACCTTGTCTGTATCTCCCTGATGTATGTGACCAGAGGATGGACTGTCCTGTCCTGATCTTAAACTATCTAGGGAACTCATATAATCCGATACTACTAGTATGGATTCGCTAATCTGTGATTCATATACATAGCCAGCAGCTTCGCGGTGAAAATACTAGTCAATGAAGGAAGCCAAAAGTGTCTCTCGAGTAGACTAGACGTATAAGCAGCACCGACAAAGTTCTCACGTTTTGAACCATCCGTGTAGACGATAAAATGATTTGAATAGTTCTCTTCGATTATCTGTCTAAAGAAGATGTCTTTTTATTGCAGAAGGACTATCTGTTTCCTTATTTAGAACCTTCATAGAGAGGTCTATATGTATTCTTGAGAACTGCCATGGTATATTAGTGATTCTACATTTTGCATCTGGAATCACGATCATTAATCGTTTACATATCCTCGGGAAGATTAATGAGGGGCTTAAGTGCCTCTTCCTTATATTGGTTTAGTTTGTCTTAGGTAGGAAAAAGGTAGTGAATTGGTCCAACTCTGGATGGATTGATGTTGGAAAGGGTTTTCAGTAGAGCAATGCCTGCCAAACATTTATTCTTGAGATAATTTATGTGTGGGAGCCAGTTTAGTTTGTGATCGAACAGCAAACCAAGGAATTTGTGGTCTGGTTTGTTTATCAGGTTCTTACCCTCCATCACTAATGTTGCTATTCGCGAACAGTTTCTCCGTCTACAAAAGTGAATACTCACGGTCTTCTCTCCTGAGAACTTCAACCCATTCCGTCCGGCCCACGCAGGCAGTTCATCGAAGCAATTCTGTAGTAGGGATGGCTGTACTTATGGTTAGTATGTTTGTGGTAGATAACCACATCATCTGCATAGATTCGGGGGTTGATATAAGTGGGAATGACTTCGTTAATAGAGTTCATAGCAATTATGAATACTAATGGGCTAATACAGGAGCCCTGAGATACACCGTTGGTTTGGTGGTATGTTGTAGATAATACTCCATTAACCTTCACACGGAAGCTTCTGTTATGTTCATTCTGTCCCCTATTTCCCAGTTAGATAGTTGTTTCAGGATACTATCAATATTGATGCAGTCAAAGGCCTTTTCTATGTCAAGAAAGACTGCAGTCACATGTTGTCCCATATTAAAGGCCTCACAAAGGTCCTCCTGAAACCCAATCAAGTGATCAAGTATAGAGTATCCTCTAATGAAGCCTTTCTGACGATTATTTAGTAGTCTCTGCTTTTCAATCATATATATCAACATATGACAGACCATGCGCTCAAGTACTTTACATAGGTGACTGGTTAACGCGATAGGCCTGTAGCTGAATAATGAATGCTGTGGTTTACCTGGCTTATATATAAGGACTAATAGCGACTGCCATTTCCACGACAAAGGCAAATGTCCCCTCATCCAAACTTCATTGTAGATATTAAGCAAATGGAAATGTTGCGATTGAGTTAGGTTTTTTATTAATGGGAAGCAAACGTTATTTAGTCCGGAAGATGTGTTTCAGCCCTTACTCATGGCCTTATTAAGCTCTTCAATTGTGAATGGAATATTAAAAAAATCATGTGCATTTTTGCTTACCTCATCATTGCTGTTCATATTTTTCTCCTTATATTTGTTTAATATGGATTGAGAGTGTGCTGCAAATATTTCAGTTATCTCACAGGGGTCCTCAATACGTCGACTTCCATCAACCATTACTGGTATTTTAGATTATGGGGTGCCTTTTAGTATGCATACTTTCCTCCATATAGTATGTGATGAGGTTTGCGGGGTAAGGTTACTTGTAAATTTTTTCCAAGAGCTTAATTTTGCTTGCTGAATAGTTCTTCTCGCGATTGCCTTTAATCTTTTATAATTTTGAAAGAGTTCTGATGTTGGGTTTAATTTGAATCTGTGAAGGGCCCATTTCCTATCCTTTATCACCCTAGCACAGTCTTTATTCCACCATGGTACCGGTAATTTGTTTATTTTTGTGGTGTTAATAGGAATAGATCTTCTAGCTGCATTGATAATGGAATCGGTGAATTCTTTTACGATGGTGTCTATATTTTTTGTGATTGGGCTAGTTTCAATCAACGATCTATATTGGTCCCAATCAATACGTCTAATATTAAGTCCAGTCGCTGTAGGTAATATGCCAGGTTTGTCAGGGAGTTCAACCAAAGTGGGAAAGTGGTCCATCTCGCCTGTCCAGCCAATAAGGAAGAGCACAGGCTTAATTACAAGTGTGACAATGTGCCCGGTAAAGCAGATACAAATGTAGGTGATCCGTCATTCATAATGCATAGATGATTCTCATTAATGATCTCAACAGTCGATGGACCCCTTTGATTGTATTTAGATGAGCCCCACTCAGGCGCATGAGCATTGAGATACCCCATGATGAGTTTGAGATTAGGCAATTGTGAGACGAGAGCTTCTATACTTGTTTTTTCAATGCTCGCGGAAGGAGACAGATACAAACTACACAGTGAAACATTTCTGCCATATAAATATGCTCTGACAGCTACTGCTTGTTATGTTATGTTAATATTTTCTTCGTGTATTTCTGTACAGATTTAAATAGCTACGCCTCCAGATGAAAGTGCACTGTTTATTCTGTCTTTTCTTATTATCTTATAGCCTCGCACTTGAAAGAAGTCTGTAGGTGATAAGTTAGTTTACTGTAGGAGCATAATGGATGGCTTATAAAGTCCCTTGACAAGACGAAGCTCTTCCTGTTTTTTTTTAAGGCCATTAATATTCCATTGCACTATGATGGTCATTTTAATTATTATGTACAGGTTTCTATTTCCATATCACTGCCTGATCTATGCTTTGAGCTTAATTTGGTACGGTCTTTAGAGTGACCACTGTTGTTCCTCTTGCTTGGTGGTGATGAGCTACGCGAGAAGCCAGGCGTTGAATTCCGATAATTTTCGGAAACGGTCTGCCTCTCTTTACTCTTATTGGGCAGACTTGAAGGAGCTTCTCCCCTTCTCTGACACTGAGATCGGGATGAATGGGGATGGAGGGTAGGGGGATGGCGGGAAAAGTAACCTGCATTGATTTTTTCAGGGATGTGATCCTTTCTAAAAGTTAGGGATGTAGCTATTGGTTGCAACGATCTCTCCAATTTTCTTCGGACGATGCGCTTTACCGATGTTACTCTCTGTGATGCTAAATTCTTGAGTATCTCCTCGTCTGTACACACAGCTAGCTGCCTGCTCGATATAACTCCTTTGCAGATTTAATGTATTATGTGGGGCAACTGTTACCCGTATACAGTGAAATTTCTTTAGTTTTAGCACTCTCTCTGACTCTCTAAAATTTAACACTGCAACTAGTATTGTTCCATTTCTAAATTTTTCAGCTGATTGTACTTCCCCCACCGCTGATAATAATTATCTATGTATAATAAATGGTAATAAACTTGTCAGTAGACCTTGATATCCTTCGGATGATAATGATAAAATATTTGTCATATTCTTCTTGCGTATGCATATTCTGTAATTCATTCTCTTTCCTGGGCCTCTTTAGACCATTATTTTGGGTGCCAGTAGTTGTTACCTGCATCCCGGCCGGGTCCCCTATCAGGAGTGCTGCGCAATCGACGGCTAACGGTCGAACGGGGTATGCGCGACCACCTACGGCCTCGACCGGTACTGGGGTTCTGAATCCTTGCACCGTAATTTTGTTCTCTAAATTATATAAATCCATAGTTTATGAGAAAGAAAATAATATAGAACACATAGGGGACGCTACTAGACGGCACACAACTGAGGCCCCGGGATCGCAAAACCCGTACTGTGGCCGCGACACGTTGGTTGTCACCTCTCAGTCACAGCCCCCTGGGGGATAACAGATTTAAAAATCATGGATAATGAAAATGTCATCACCTGTATATTTGACCAAGTAATAAAGAATCAAAACCAAGATATGTAGACAAGTTAATTGTCCTTAATAAGATGTTATTGATTTCAAATGTCGATTAAATATAGTTTAAATGTTGCATTTAGCTCACATATTAAACATTGAATTCTAAGGTTGTTTGATATACATTTCGGATTACTATTAGTTTATTTTAGGATTACTGGTAAAAAATGCTCCAAATTGAAAACAATTAATGAAGCGAAAAATAAATATGTCGAAAATAAAACTACTACCTCATTTTCACCCTTTCAACGACTGTGACTTATGGCATTGCATATGTTATAAATTTCACATAGTTCTAATTGGCCGGTACCATTATAGATAAAGTTATGACTGAAAAATGTACCTGTTTACTGTTGTTAACGATTACAAAATCGAATATCTTTAAATATATCATTGCCAGTCATGTTTTATTGATCCTATTCATGGAATGTTGAAACAATAAATTTAATGTGTAAGCGTTTACACTTGAGGAAACAAATCACAATAAATCACGATTCTAATACCTCAGATATTAATTGCACTTGTTTACTAGTATTAATCAAAGTTTCATATTTCATATGCGGAATCTCCAAGGGTATTATTCATCAATATTTTATAAATATGTAAATATAGCTTTACATATTATTACTGGCATATAGTAAAAATTTCTTAGCAATTGGGACATCAAGATGATTAAAGTATTGCCTGTCGCAATTTGTAAAATTGTTTTAGAATCAGACAATATTTTCCTTATTATTTTATTCTAGTTGAAAAGAGACACAATGCTGTCTGATAAGATCGAACATGTAACCGAACCGAACATGTAATATTAGTTATAATTACTACAGGTTATAAACCGGCAAACATTCTGTTAATGCTTTGCTTGTTTTGATAAATTTAAAATCCTTGTTTATTTTTACTCTGATTGAAAATTCCGAAGCCGGGCAAAGCAGATTGCATCTCTAATCAGTGACTTTGAACAGGAATGGAATAATGGAGGCCCCATCTTTCCAGTAAAATTCGGTAGAGGTAAGCATTATTACTTTTAAATATTAATTTGCTGCGATTTTTATTGAACATATTTTTTAGCGTGTTGCAGCTGTAATGAATGTTAGTATGGACACGGTCACTGAAATATCTTAAAAACTAAAAAATATGATCTTCAATTAGCCGAAAAAAAAACGTTCTTATACGAAACGGGTGACAAATCAAGACCAGCTTGATGTTAACTCTATCATAGATTAAATATAAGAAATGCATAAAAACAGTGACTATTTTTTCAATACAAACATAGTCTAATACAATTATTTCAAAGGAAAATGTTAGTCTGAAAAGTATAGAAGTGGTCAAATGAAACTTCCGGATATTACTTTTAAAAGAATAAAATTCTTAAAAGCATATAATAAAATGAAGATTTATTGTTTGATTTCATGTACGTGAAGTGTGTGTTATGATAAAAAAGTTGATAAAAAAGGGAAAAAATAACAATTGATTAGGTTTTATTAGCCAGAACAGTTATTAATAATTCATTGCAGATATATTGTACTTCATGCTGGAAACAGCAATGGTTAATAACACCTTCGGTTTGGATGAACTCGATAAGACATATTGAAGAAGAAATTGACAAATTATGGAATTGTCAAAACATTTTAGATAGATTCGAAATTAACAGCTCACTTATTCACTTGAATGCACCTTTCTGAATATGATTTGACTCAATGCTGCCAATTTCTAAGACAGTGTGATGAGAATGGAAACAAGTAAAGGTGAGTATATAATTAATATAAGATAACTGTGGGAAATCTTATAGTAGAATGTAAAAGATTTATGTGCTCAGATATGTGTGTAATTGTGTGTGTCAGTAGAGAAAGAATAGTAACTGTTAATGTAGTGATTAAATCTTGTTTTATCAAGAAAGATGTTTACAGGTACTAACAGAACAAATGGAGAAATACAGTAATATCAAAATGTCTTTATAAGTAAACACTGTACCGAAAGATACAAGAACTAAGCGTAAAAGGTAAATAAGTTATCTAATGAAAGTAAACCATATTACTTGGATATACAATTGTTAATAAGGTGGATTATGCCTCCAGGTGATATAACTACAAACGCACCTACAATTCTAAGTCATAGGTGGTATGGCGCGCGCCTCGCAACTTAAGCTCGACACCGCAACAATTCCATGGCTGGATAACGTCACGTACCTAGGTTTCCACTTCGACCGACGGTTCGGTTGACATTCCCAAATCCAGAAAGCTATCCAGAAGGGTTTGGGTTCCCATCTCCATCAAATGCTTATTTTACAAGATATTAATTCGGTCCCTACTCCTCTGCGGATCTAATGCCTACTTGAAGTTTGTTTCACCTTCTTCAAGTTTTTCAAAATAAGCTCCAAAGGAGAATCTTAAACGCTCCGGTTTGTCAGAAATAATCAAATTCATAGAGAAACTGACGTTCCAGAAATCAAGCACTTCATATCTCAATTATTCCACAAACAACAATTCAGCTCAAGTTCTTCTAAAAGCGTACATGTTCGCGAGCTGATCGATATACTACGAGCTTAGCACCGCGTCACCGCTAATCTTCCCCTTTTCCAAGCTGAAACGACCTCATCCGTCGCTGCAGTCGTAACTTTTGCCACCATACGACAGTCTTCAGTCGTGTGGGTCGTGAACTCAAGTTCGCGAATCAATAGAGTCGCCGGATCCTCGTGCCCAATAACGGCTGCCCGATCAGCGGGTGCCATATCTCCAATTTTAATGCAGTAGCAGTAGTGATCCATTGTCGTTATTTTTTATAATATATAATTTTGATGACATGTATATAACACATATTTAATGTTTAATTCAAAGAAAAAATTTTGCTGTAGATCATCAAATGGGATTACAGATACTGATTTCGATATTTCGGATACGGCTATTTTGATACAGTATTAGCCCACCTAAAAAAAAGTAACTGAAGGAAAACATCATGGGATATTACTACAGCAATTCATGTGTTTGGAACAAATATTGAAAGAGAAACTTGTAAAATCTAAACACTGACAAGCAAATTAATATTAATTCAAAGTGCTTTCATTAAGCTACCAGAACGAAATAGAAAAAACAAAACATATGGAGAACAATAAAGAATAAAAGTGGAGAAATTGGAGTGATCTGGTGTGTGCAGCCGTCTTTATATTTTATATGGCTCTTTGTTTCACGCATATATGAAATGTTTTTGCATGGTGACCATGATCTAACCAATAAATCAGGTTCGAATAATTTGAGAATGATTTCAAGAACGGAACATAAAAGACGATAATTTTATTACTTTTAATTAATCATTAATTTTATTCTTGAATCCAGAAGTGTTTTAAAGCGCAATCAAATGGACCAAATTGGCATTAATTAAAATACTGAGTTGCACTTTACTGCAACTAAATTATTACATATTAATTATTCTGATGTAATCCAAATTCGTTAGAATCAATCAATCAATCAATTGTTAATGATTTCATAGCCAATGAATTACTTTGTTAATTGTATTTTATTTTATAATAATTTCAGAATAATGCAATAATTAATTAACCATGTAAATAGTTCAGAAAACTGTAATCTAAAAAAATTAAACCGTAAAAAATCAGTGATGTCGACGTTTTAGCGATCAAAATTTTGACGTCCTGGTAGATAATGAAATTAATACTAACACGGAATGCTCATAGGTTGCGAAAATAAAAATAATCTATCATTAATAATTATTATCAAGGATCAATAAAAAAATATGTTGACTAAACCGACATTAAATAGATTACATTTTAAAATTATTGATTGAAATTATGATTGACAATATTTATTTATTTAGTAAAATATTAAATATAACCCGTAGCATTCAATCGAATATAAAAATATTTATTAAGATTATTATCATGATATTTATCGAATTTATAAAGAAATTGACTAACTTTTTGAAAACTATTAAAATGTATCTTTATCGATTTATGTCAATTCTTGACAAATTGAACAGAACGTTACTCATAATATATAGATGTTTAATCTACTTTTTTTACTGATGGTTGCAAAATGCAAATGTTTGTTCCAAATGACTGAACACGTGAACTCTGGCGATGGGCGTATGGAATTCGGCCAGAATTATTGGTCAGTCTGTTACAACTAAATGCTTTATTTTAATCAATGTCAATTGTAGCGTAGTTTGCATTTTAAATTTAACATAAAATAACGAAACACTGTATACGAATTTTACTGATATTAATATCAATATATATTAATAAATAATATTTTTGCTATTTATATGATGTGTAAAAAAGTTTTTTTCATGTTTTTCGAAGCAATTTATATAATTTCTGTAGAACCAGAATACAGAATAATTATCCTTTACAGTCACTATAGGACTTTTTAGATTTCTAGTCGAAAAACTAAATCAAGAGACTTACGCAAGCTTCTTTTGAAACTATCTTTACCCTATTAACAGAATTTTTCAGAGACAGGAACATATGATAATCCGAAGGGACAAGGTCCGGGCTGGATGCATCAAAATTTCCAAGTCAATATCTCTCAAATTTCATTTAAAGACAACTCCTTTCCTATGGATTGTTTCTAGTCGGTCGATTCAATTTTATTAATCGCTTTAATCGTATTAGTAGTTAATAATGGAGAGTCGACTTTCGACAGGTTCAATCAGCTCATGATAAAAAATTCGTTTGAAATTCCAAAAAACAGTTAGCTTTGCAACATTTGTGGCATTTCTCCAGGTTTTGAACACAATATTTTCTACATATTACTATTCATTAATTATAATTCGTAATTCATATTCATATTCATTCAATGCATTTAATGCATGTGAATCCCATATCTACTTTTGGTATTCAATTTTAGAAATAAAATTAACAAGATGGCATATCGGTCTACCTTGATTTGTTTAGATATTTCATTGACATTTTCAACGAAAGGACCACCCTTTTACACTATAGTACGACTGGATGAATAAATATTATTAGAGGTATGCGAATTTATAGGCAGCGTAAATAAAATTTAATTATGCTGATTCATCATTTGATCATAATTTATAATTGTTATTAATCAGATCTCAATCATGTGGTAGATAAACATGCAGCGTAATATTCTTGTAATTTTAAGACTTCTACTAAAGATGTGTGAGAAGAAACTTCGAGTTAACTCATTAAATTTCAGCTTCACTAGAGAAGACTAATAAGATATTATTGTAGACAGTTTGTCAATATAAATCACATTTTCCTATCTTTCTTGAACCATTTCAATTCAATGCTAGAAAAACTGTTCATCTATTAACGATATCTGGTAATGGAGTCTGGTTTCTTCATATATAGCATTAATAGGAAGAGGTAACTTTTGGTAAATAATACAGGTGTAATATAACTTATTACTTCCCTGTTTACACAAAAACCATTTACTTTTTAATGATTCATGCTGCTGAAACCGATAGGGTTCTCAAATGACGGTCTCATTTAGCTTGTCTCTATTATAATAGTTCAGCTATTGTAAGTTCATTAAAGTTAATTCATAGTCCTATAGTGTAAACACTTGATGCTTTAACAATGCTAGATTTGTATATTAAAGTAATTCATTCATTTGTATAATCTTTAACACCTTATTTAGACCACATAAAAATATTAAAATTAATATCTCTATTAGATGCCACTATGTAACAAATAATACTATTCAATGATTTAATGCATCTGATCACTCATAAAATTGTCTGTCGCTATTTAAATAATAACAAATAAAGCCGGTAATGTTTAATGCAACTCATTTATTACACAAGCTGTACGAGATAAGATGGTTGAACACCTTAGTTGAAAGCTAAACCTTTCTTTGTAAGAAAATAAGGCATTGTCGTGAAAATATTCAATAACGGTATACAAAATATTGCGTAATATTTCGGATAATTTATGGAGTTATGACGAACACAATGTAAAATTGGGAGCAACATGATTGTGTAGGTGGCAAAAAACATGATTTCGAGTGGTGATAAATCAACACCATTAGTTCAGGTATTATTATACAATATACGAAATTTTCAAATTTTAAAGAATACATATTACATGCATGAAAAAGTCCATAAATTTGTCTTTAAGAATTTTATTATTCTGTTTTCTTTCGTGATTCTGTATCGAAATGATATTAATTAACAAGTCAGATTAAATCCTTTAAACATCAAAACAACAACAATCAATTTACCCTCCTAATAATTGAAGCGAGATGGACAATGGAAATTAAAACATATTATATATTAAGGTCTTAGTTATGCTTCCAAATCTATAATCTAAAATCTCACAATCTTCTGAAGGATATTAATCGAATCATCCGCCAGGTTATTGATTCTGATCCATATCAAAGGCTCGTGTCCAGCATCATCGCTTTGATGGAAACAATATTGTAAAAACTAACATTTAATTAAAGTTATCAATTTAATTATTTCTTTGCACTACATCTATTCAAAGTTTTTAATATATTTGGAATAGGAAAAATTATATAGAAAAAAGACAATTTCATTTAACGTTTTAATAATAAACAGCAATTGTAAAAAAAATAATTAAATTCTTTGAAAACCAAAGAATTGTTTTTAATCGGTCCAAAACAAATGTTATTTTATATTTGCGAATTGACCTACTTTTAAAGATTATTGATGTGTATGAACAGAGTTTCTGAAAGAAGAATATATTATTTAAATTATATGCAAAATGTTGCATTCCTTATTAATAACGGTCTAAAAATAGATGAATGAAAAACATAAATGAGTTTGATACTGGATTATATATCAATATCAATTTTAAGTTTATTTTGTATTGATTAGCAATACATTTTGATGATAGTAGCTATTACTTTTAACATTGACAGATATGTTAATGTCAAACCGTCAAATACTTTTTCTATAGATTTTTCTGATTCGACTTCGTAAGACTACGGATGGTAATGGCGTTAGGATAAATGGATTGCATTTAGAGGTATAGACATTTTGTTTTTGGTTTCTAGGATGAAAGAATTTGCTACACCAGGAGCGAAATAATTTTATCAGTTGTTTGGAGGCCGTTATTACATGGCTAATATTTACTGGCTTAATTTGGATTAATTTTTAGACAACTATTTTTAAGAACCATATTTTATTTATATTTAAAAATTTAACTCCATAAAATTTCTACATCTACAAAAGTTAAGCGTGAAAAAAAAATCAGTTATGTTTGAATGAAAGCACATTATAGAAATAAAATAAAATTATTGGCCCATTTTCTTCAATTATTGATAGTCTGGCCTACAGAAGGAGTTCATAATAAAGAGTGCTATGATTTTCTACGTCTAATGTTATTCTTCGATCACAGTATATTCCCAATTTCTAGTTTTAATCGTACATTTAAGATAAATTATACAATATAAATATGCAGTATACTTCAAGATATAAAGCACCTTAATGTTTGACGTAATACAATATAGATTTCGTAACAAACAAAAAATCAAAAATAATTTAAATAATAAAAATAGTTGTCGTTCGAATTAGATTTTCTACCGGTAATAATACAAACGAAACTGACAGCTTTAGATATTCTAATAAGAACCGATTAGGAAAAAAACAAGCGATTGATTTCTTTGTACACTAGAATATAATTGCTTCTGATACATTCAAAACAACTTTTATTCTACCATTGCTAGTTAACCTACTTTTCTAAATAATTGAACGTTTTCTGATTAGTGGCCTGAGGCGTATGCAATTTTTTTGATGCCAAATACTATTCCATAACGAAACAAAAGAAGATTTTTGAATACTACATGATCTTCGACTGCTCATATAAGCAGCGATCTTTAATTTGCATGTACCTTTATTTGGTTGGGTTTTTAAAAATACCACGTTAATTTATTTCAAAAATTATTGTGCTGTAAATTACGTTCCAAATATAAACATGTGTGATTAATAAACTGATTATTGATTAATCTAATAAAAAATGTTAACCTCATTTTCTTTTCTATCTGATGGTTCTGATGGTAACGAAAGAACAATTAATGATTATATTTATTGTCTATATAGATTCCGCTAAAATAAAATTGGAGAGATTTCAAATCCACTTTTATTTATTAAAATAATAAAAAGTTTCAAATTATAATTTAATAAAAAATGACATGATGACATGACAAAGAATATATTGTTGAAGATATTAAAACATATTTTATAGAAAAACTGGCCGATGACTATACAGATGTTGTCCTGTCCAAACATTAGCTTGTTTTGATGGAATTATTTATGTTTATCAGATGATCATAACATTCAGTTAATGTTTTATGTTCTTATAATCAAAAAATGTCTAAAATATACTAGTAAGTCCTTGGAACCCTATCATAGCCATCTATCAAAACACAAAAAAATACCATTAAAATCGATCCAATCGTTTAGAAAGAGTTCAATTACATAAACATAAATAGAAAAAAAATAGATTAAAAATTAATGAATCTCAATAACATCTTTAAATGTATTTCATAATCCGAATAAACTTAAAAATCCTTATAAATAAAATTCACAAAAATAAAATCATTGTTTCTCAAACTTCCAAAATAATACAGCTCAAGTAATGAAAAGTAGTTGCCTTATATTAAAATCAGATTGGATCGGCAGTATTCTTTCTACGGTCAATTGAACAAGTTGCCATTGCTTTCCATTAAAAAAGTTGTTTTCATGTTAAATAAGTTTTGATTTAAATTATTTATAACTTATGTACATTTTAATATATATTGAATTTATGAGGTAATGAAAATAGAGTGGTGGGCTGGCTATAAGATTTTCTTCTACTTAGTAGTATCGTATGGGAGGGAGCTGGTTCTGTGTATAAAACACCACTTTCATTTAACCAACTAGAATTCATCTGGACTAATCCGTGTTAAGCTTTTTTTTTTTTTTTTTTTTATAATTATATACATTGTTACTAGTCGTTGCCGACTAACCTACAATTTGTCCTTATAATAGCTTAAATCTAGGTATATATCTAATAGGACTCATCAGTCCTACATAGTCTCTAACATAATAATAATTGTTTTAACACTTTGAGTTTTTTCTAATGCACCTCACTGCACTACACTACAACACACTACACAAGTTCAAATGGTTTGGTCCTTTTGAGTCTGCGTCCGGTTTTGGTGTTGTCCAAGAGTTGTAATACTTCGAAATTAACATGAGAGTGAAGTCTCTCCTCATGTCTCTTTGCAGTTCTTTTAATTTCTTGATTGACAGTCGGTATCTGAAGATCTCGATGTAAATAAATGGTCCGGTAATATCTGGGTGCACCTACGATGCTTCTTAGGACTTTGTTCTGGAAAACTTGTATTAGATTTATGTTGCTTTTTGCGGAACATCCCCATAATTGTATTCCGTATGTCCATATAGGTTTTAATATTTGTTTATATAGAAGTAATTTATTATGTATAGTTAATTGAGATTTTCTTCCAATTAGCCAATACATTTTTCTATATTTTAACTCAAGTTCTTTTCTTTTCTTTTTGACATGTTCCTTCCACCGTAGTTTTGCATCAAGTGTCATTCCGAGATACTTAGCATTATTGCTGTATGGTATGACAGTGTGGTTTATGGTCAATGGTGTAAGCGCGGCCTGTTTATAGGTGAATTGAACATGCACAGATTTGTTTTGGTTAATTTGTATTTTCCAGATTTGGGTCCATTTATTTATAGCGTCAGTAGCCTGTTGTAGGTTTCTGGTTGCATCTTCGCTATTGTTTCCGACAGCAAGAATAGCAGTATCATCAGCAAATGTAGCCATTGTAATGTTTTCGATTTGTGGTATATCACATGTATAAAGTAGGTACAGAATTGGCCCCAGTACACTTCCTTGTGGTACACCTGCTTTAGCTTCTTTTATTGTAGAGTAAGCTTCCTCTTGTTTCACTCTAAACATTCTGGCTGTGATGTAGGATTTTAATAGTTCGGTGTGTTGCTTCGGTAATATTTTCTGTAGCTTATGGACGAGGCCTTTGTGCCATACCTTGTCGAAAGCTTGTGCTACATCTAAGAATACAGCTGAGCATACTTTATTATCTTCATAGGCTTTTTCAATAACATCTGTTATTCTATGCACTTGATCAATCGTTGAATGTTTGGTAATAAACCCAAACTGGTGTGTTGGTATTAGGTTTTTTCTCTCTATAATTGGTTTTAATCTTTTCAAGAGGAGCTTTTCAAATACCTTAGCTATCATCGGTAACAGTGAGATAGGTCGATAAGCTTTTATATCATTTGGTGATTTTCCAGGTTTTGGAACCATTATTATTTCAGCCATTTTCCAAACGTCTGGGACATATTTCAGTCGAAATGCTGCATTGATTAAGTTAGTGAGCTTTATAATACCCTTTCTTGGCAGATTGTGCAGCAATTG
Source organism: Rhynchophorus ferrugineus (assembly GCF_030347505.1). NCBI lineage: Eukaryota > Metazoa > Arthropoda > Insecta > Coleoptera > Curculionidae > Rhynchophorus > Rhynchophorus ferrugineus. The sequence continues at coordinate 49,739,736 of NW_027472581.1, read as the reverse complement.
CCCTGTTATTAAATCATAGCCTGGTGATTTATTTGGCTTGATGTTTGTTTTAATAACGTTGGTGACTTCTTTCGGAGTTGTTAATTGAATTGTCGAATTTTCGCCGTCTATGTCCGGTAAAGTATGTTCAATTTCACTTTCGTTTGGTTTGAAAGTTTTCTCTAAATGGTCAGCGAATGCTTCTGCTTTCTCCAGGTTGCTGCGTGCCCAACTTCCATGCATGTTTCTTATCGGAGGACTATGTAGACAGGATCGTTTTAGGTATTTAGTGGCTTTCCAGAGCGAATAGTCTGTGTTCTTGTCGTCTGTTAAATTTCGTAGATAGTTATTTATGGAATTGTTTTTAATTTCCAAAATTTCCCTCTTCAACCTTTGTGTTATGTTGTTTAAGATATTCTTATTTTCAGGTGTTCTATTTTGCTGCCATTTTTTCCGTAGTTTTCGTTTTTCAGCTACCATTTCCTTGATTTCTTTCGGGTAATTTATTCCTTTGGTTGAAGTTTTAATTTCTGGAGTGTTATTCCAAGCAGCCTGTTGGATGTCTGCAACGAATTTTTCGGTTTCATAATTTAATTGGTCTTCTGTCTTAAGGGGAACATTTAGTTGAATTCGATTGTTTATTTCTTCAACAAATCCTTCCCAGTCTGTCCTCTTGTTGGTTAATGTTGGATTTTGTTGTTTTCTTATAATGTTTTCACTCAGCGTCAAAATCACAGGTGTGTGATCTGAACTTAAGTCAAAATTTTCTTCAACTTCCATGTAGTTAGTGGTTATGTTTCTAGCTATAAAGAAGTCTAACAGGTCTGGAGTTTTCTCTGGATCGGTAGGCCAATAAGTTGGTTTTCCTGTCGACATGTAACTGCACCCTAGCTCAGCAGCTGCTTTATGTAATTCATTACCTTTAGTTGTCGTCATTCTAGATCCCCATCTTGTATTTTTAGCATTGAAATCACCACCGATTATAAATTTTTCTCCTAGGTTGTTTAGAACATTCAAGTAATTTTCTTTTTTTTGGTTGTATCTTGGAGGGCTATATATGGAAGCTAATGTAACCCTGTATTTGCTAGATATAACAGTTACTGCCGTTACCTGATTTTCTGCTAAACTGAGTCCGGGTTCTTGATGATGGCATATATTATTTTTTATTATTATTGCACTTCCTCCTCTTGCTGTGTTAGCTGGATGAATGGTGTGGTAAAAGTGATATCCTCTAAATTTAATAAAGGATTCCTTTGTCAAATGGGTTTCAGATATTAAGCAAATATCTATTTTTTGCAATTCTAGGAATACTTGTAGGTCAGCGTGATGTTTCTGAATCCCATTAGCATTCCAAATTGCGATGCGGATGTCTTTACTTGCCATTTTTAGTTCTTGAGGCCACCGCCCTATTGTTTTCGAGTTTAAGTAATCTTTCAGAAAACGATTCAATAATCTTTTCCTGGTTGTCCAGCTTTGTTATAAGTTTCAATAGCAGTTCGTTGGTTGTAACGTCTTCTTTTTTTGTTTCTTTTTGAGCGGTTTGGTTTATGCTTTGAGCATAGGTCATTTCATCGTTGACTTCGTTGTACATTTTTGGTTGTTTATTTTGAGTCACTGTTTTTTGCTCTTTAGCCTGACTGATTTTATTTCTTCTCTCTTGGAATGTTTTCGCAACTACGCATCCTCTGTAGCTTGCTGGATGCGCTTCATTGCAATTCGCACATTTCGCTTTTGTTCCTTTGGGTTTTTTGCATTCTCCCGTGGTGTGTTTTCCTGAGCATTTTACACACCTTGGTTCCCTTTTACAGAATTTTTGTGTGTGTCCATGTAATTGGCATCTCTTGCACTGTGGCACAAGATTTGCCTTTCTAAGAGGTTCTATTTTTACTTCGACTCCTAGAATTTGTTTAATTTCATAAATTGCTTTTATGTCCGTGTTATGTTGGAATGATAACATAAACAGTGGTAAAGGCTTCTTCTGGACAACTATTTCTCCATTGTTATTTTTATTTCGTTCTTTTTTCAGGATATTTGTGACGTCAGTACATTTAAGTCCATTTTTTATTAACTCTTCCACTATTTTAGTAGTTTTAGCTGTCGGTGGAAGCCCTCTTGCCATTACTTTAATGTCTCTGGTTTGCTTATCTTCATACGAGTGCCATTGTAATTTTAGGAATTCCAAGCACTCAGCAATTTTCGTAAAAGTTTTACGACATTCGGCGTTTAATTTGATTTGTCCATTGTTTAATGTTGTTGCTCTAAATAGTATATTATTTGTTTTCATTGTTTCATATAGCAAGTCAAAGTCTGTGACATTACTTACTATAATTGGAGGTGGTCTCGGCACTTTTATTTCTTTATTCAATTCTTGTGCTTTAATGGTTTTTGGTTGTTGTGGTGAAGCTTCAGGTGTATAGTTTGCTTTTCGTTTCTTATTTCTTTTAACTGTTATCCAGCCTACTTCTTTTTGCAATTCTTCCTCGTCTGTTTCATAGTTTACAGGCAATTTGTTTTCAGTGCACTGGTTCACTACGGGAATGCTAGTTGGATTGTATGTGTTTTGGTTTTTTATTAGGAGTTGTAGTGCATCTAATTGTTTTTGCATATTTGTTAGTGCAATTTCCAGATTCCGTCGGGCTGTTTTTTCGTTAATATACGCATTATAGAGAGCTTGCTCATTTTGCGTTCTCTTATGGTTTTCTTGACAAAAGATTTGATTCTGTTGTGCCAGATGAGCTTCACCTGACGTTGAGGATTGTGTTTCCATCTCATTTAGTCTCTGGTTCTCTCTATCAATCATTTTTATTTAATGAATAGTTTAATTCACGTTTTTACAAAAATTTCAGTACCGGTATTTGTTTCAGAACCGTTATAACGCCGCATTTGTGGTACAGATGATGCACCTCCGACCCTTAACAGCCCCCAAAATTTTACCTTTGTTACTTTATTGCAGTGACCATCGTTTTAAACACATTTTCACTAAACATTTAACGCGCAGTTTTAACACTGTTATTGTCGTCACGGTTTTTACTTATTTTTTAAAATCGCATTTGTGGCACAGGTAGTACACTTTCAAATTTATTACACTGACCGTCGCTCCAAACACGTCTTTACTCTACGAAGGTCGAACGACAACTGTGTTAAGCTTAAATTTAAATTTTAAACATAAATTAACAAAAACTAAATATTAACTACAACCCTAACCCGCTGGAAACTGAAATTTTAGTTTTATAATGGTTAATTATATAAATATGAAACGAGAACGTGTTTTGTGTTTTTATCAACCTAAAATCAAAAGTCTATAGATGAGGATAATTATATTTTTGAAAATTAGTTGACGGAAAACGTTGTTTTAAATTTTGTTTCATATTACAGTCTTAATTACGAAATGTTTAAGTGAATACAATTAATGAGAGGGCCGATCAAAACAAAAGAATGTTTCGATGGTGATTGTTGTATTTGTATTTTGAATTTGTATAATGAATCTTAGAGCACTGCTTTCTCGAATAATCTGGTTTTAATAAACAATAATACTTTTTTTAAAATTCGCTAATGAATTGTTCACTAGTCTATGTCGACTAACATATACAGGTTAACTATAATTTGTTTTTATATTTTATTATCTAGAATGATTCAGACGCACTGGATGTTACATAGTCTCTACAGTAAAAATACTCACTCATAAACCGTTTTCAAACCAAACGAAAGTGATTTTGGATATCATTGAGCATCCAACGAGTGTGAAGAAACTCATTAAAGTTATAAAAAGTGACATCAACTCAAAGATAGCACCCGGCTATGATCTAACAAAAAAGGGAATCATAAAACTTACTAATTTGATTAATGCAGCATTTCGACTAAAACATATTCCAGAAGATGACTGCAGTTATTATGATCCCAAAACCAGGAACCTATTTAATTTCAAAGCATTTGAAAACTTACTATTGGAAATATTAAAATCAACTATAGAAAGAAAGAATGTGTTCACCCATCAATTTGCTGTTATGATAAACCATTCAACAATTGACTGAGTGCATAGAATCACAGAAGTCATTGAAAAAGCATAGGAGGAAAGAAGTCTCTACAGCTATAACTCGTAGACGTAGCCCAAGCCCTTGACAACATTTGACACGCATTTGACATTTGAAACTTATCCAAAAACTTCAGAAAATGTTACTAAAGCAGCATAGTGAAGTCCTAAACTCTTACATCTCAGTCAGAATGTTTAGAGTACATAAGGAATTGGGTCAACCTTTTACCTACTTTACCAACCTCATTCCGTAAAGTAACAACGCAAAATATCTTAGGATGAACCTTGAAGCAAAACATTGGAGGAAAATCTCAATTATCCGTACGTAATAAGTTGCTGTGGAATAAGCAAAACCGATATGGACCTATAAATCCTGTATTTTTTAGAACAAATTTTCAAGAGATATCGTAAATGCAGCCACATACTGTAGGAACGCTGAAACCTTCTGATAAAACTCTTACTCAGGAAATCAAGAGAATCGCTAAGAGACATGAGAAGAGACTTAAAGAAAAGTTAACACTCTCATGTTATCACCGAGGTGTTGCAACTCTAGGATAACAGTCGAGCAGGACACAGGCATAGAAGAATTAAACCATTTGAGCTTGTAGTGCAGTGAAGTGTATTTAACAGAAAAAAACAACAACAACCCGAATATTATTACTATAGAGGCGCAGTAGTCGAGCGATAGGACGGTCCTCGAATTTTTGCTGGGCCACGGTCGTAAATTTATGTTTATGCCCAAAAAGTAAGAGTGCGAATTTCGACAAGTAAAATGATCCCGGTCACGCTAGTAACCAGGCTGGGTAAGACTGGATGTCTTTTTGGATCATCTATAATTTGGTCACTCGCCGGTCGATAGGCTTAATGCTTAGGACCGTAGTTCGGAATCCACGTTAAAAGTAGGTCCAGTACTGATAAATACTAAATGGTAAAAAGGAGATCGGAGGTCTCCTAGATAAGTTAGCCGGTAACGACAAAAACTCGCCGATCGAGTAACGACAGAATATATAAATATTGCACTACTGAACAAATTAATTTTTTTAGACTCTATAATGACGATTACTCAAAAAATTGTTTTCGAATACTAAGTAACAAACAGGAAAAAAAGAGTAAAATAAAACAATTTCTTGTCATATATTTTTGTACTATTTTTATCTCAATAATCCAATTATGTATTGGTAATAATTTCAACTAAAACTGTACGATTTCCAATAAAACGATTCGTTCGAGTTCGAAAACGAACTTATTAAATAATTTGTCAATTAACTAAACAATTCAAAATGATTTTTAAAACTAAATGCGTCAAATAATAAAAGCGTAATAATTATAATTAAAGAAATTTAATTCTATTAATATGAAACTCATTCAATCGGATGAAATTTGCGTACGGACCACTTTTCAAAATTTAATAACTCGTTTCGAGCGCGAATGCAATTACAATTACTACAATCGCGTCGCCGCTAAAAAGTTTTCGTTACACAAAATCGACCGCAAAAAATCCTGAATTACCGATTGCTCCATGTCGATATCCGAGCACGAAAGCGTAAAATAGGACCCGTTTACTATGTTCATTTAGTAAAACCGCTTCAATGAATTTAAAAATTCGCCCGGTAATCAAAATGTCGCAAAAAATGGGTCAGAATAACGAACGCGCCAATTCGTTCTAAGATTTCGTACTTTCTCTTTTGCGTCATTATTATTTCACATTTTTTTTAAATAGCCGCTAATAATACCATTAATGCCCTATTATAGATGTCAGATATACGTGTTTCATCTTTCTTCATCATTTATTACTGCTAGGACAGTGCTTGTTTACCTATATTAGGTTTTGTACTTAATTATATATTTATAATTATAATATTTTATATATATAATATAATTATAATTTATAAATAGCCAAATTATATTAAAGATTTTTTCATCAAGTAAAAGGTTGAACTATATTTAAACAAATTTGTTAAATCTTAATCGAAGGAACTATTTTATGTTTAGGACATTTAAAAACTGTAATTTCAAGACACTTGTGGACGAAGATCAAACTTACAAAAAAACAATATAAAAACAATGAGTATTAAAGGTAGCAATAATTATAAGAACTAATTTAAGCACCAACGAAATTATTTAAAAAAGGGCAAAATAACTTGACAGAAATTGAATCATTTGTCATCGGATTATAATTGGCCCTGAAAATTATTATTTTATTTAATTAGTTCGAAAACGAGAAAAAAAGTTAACATCGTTAAACATTTTCTATTATAAAAGTTGGATTTCGTTTTATAATTTAGTGTAATAAGGGAAATATATTATCCTGCCGTTACAGCGATTCCATCTCATTACTAATAATAATAATTTGAATTAAATCGAACACTGAAGCAACAATGACTAAATACGGCAAAAGATACGCTAAGATATTTTTTTACTAGATAACCTTTCGCCAAATGTTCTCAGAAAAATCTCATTTACTATATTCATGTCACAATGTTCGCTTCAAATATCAACTGCTGCTTTCAAATCGATCTATACAGCCCTTCAGTAATATGAAGAAGCATAAATCATCTAAATACCATCTTGGCTCAGAGAATATTCGAATATTATATAAAAAAGTGGGACACAGGAAAACAGGGAAGGAGGGTGATGCATGATAATATTATATCAGATGATAAAAATTAAAATTCAACTTAAATTGACTTGTCCAATTGCTATAACTTATACATATTCTATATATTCTCTTATTCTCTATACTTTATTTGCTCTTTTGTGTCTCATAGTTTTCTTATTTTAGTTATAGTGTGTATAGAAAAACAACAGGGTTTTATATCAGGATATGGTTGTGGAATTGACTGGAAGAAACACGATTTATAGATAAAATTTGACTAATTATGACTGTATAATATTTTATTAATATATGTAATATCTATGTAATTTTGATATTTTCTTATTTATCGTTATTATTTCATTTAGTACTTATTTATTTAATGTAAAAAAAATTATTCTAATGAAAAACTACCCATTGTGTTTGTACACTCCAACAATAGAAAACGTGTGGTTCGAACACATTTAAACCACATAATTTTATAAACAAATCCTTTTCTTATGCACATCACTCATTACATCTCTCAGTCTAGCATAACACACTATTTTGTTCCGTCGTAGAACCAAAGCCGTGTCAGTTGCACAATATAAGAAAACATAAGTTAAGAAGCCTCTAATACATACGTGCTTCTGTTGGCAGACACAAACTCTGATCTCTGGATGGTGTTATCCTTCAAATGATATATCTCAAAATTACAATTGCATTGGCTTTGGAAATAGTTTTCACTACGAAACTTCTGGACATTTTGTCACTGTTCACCTAACGCAATATCGGAATCATGTTAGTACATAAACATGAATTTCTAAAAAATAATTGGTTTTCTTTCTTGGTTAATTATAAAACCAAAATATTTTTGAGTTCTTAGTCAATAATTATAACTGAACTTGTCATGACAAAAATATATTTCCAGAAAAGTATTGAAATTGGTTTACCTCTATCTCTTAATACACTAACGGTAAAGATGTTGGTGCGCCCATAACCTTAAGGTTTCAGTAAAAAATGATTCTCACTCCTTACGTTATGGTTCTGTTAAAATACCACCGATTTACCTTTAGCGTTTCCATATTTACAGTTTTAAAACAGTGGCCGTATAGAGTTTCCGTTTAGAAACCTATTGTTCGACATCGGACATAACTTTAGGCGTGCGGAATCACGCTCGGCGCTTTTTCGAATATCCGTCTTCACGGCTCGTTTTTTCTGCAATGCAAAGAGAAACTTTTGCCGCTTTATATTCGAATGCGTAACGACGCAATCGACGCATAAAATACGAGCTGAATGAAATCATGAATCAGATCGAATATTACGGCTGACGAGTTAACTGAGAGCTTTCATTAGTTAATGGATATGGAGAAAAGTTACATTTCTTCACTACCTGTAATTTATATAAAAGTACATTGATCTGTAATATCGAAAGTAATAGAATGAATATCCATTATATGTACTACGTTACTTAAGAAGTTCGCCTATTCGTCTATAATCGTATATTATAAGTCGTTCTATTCATCTATAGTAAACATAAAAATTCGATGGCCTGTAGATTTAAGGTTGATGAAAAAATAATTTTGTTTTTTCATAAAAGATAGTTTTAGAGTAGCATACCTTTAGTAATACTTATTCATAGAAGCTATACTATAGCGCATTTAAAACCACAGTCCATAATATATTCTATAGTATAAAGATTTTAGATATAAAGGTAGCCTATTAATTTACTCAGGTTAGTGCGGCTTGAAAAATATTCCAGAAGATAATTTTCGTTATAGTTTATATTCGAAAATTGTATGGAGTGCCTAAGTGAACGTCTGTAGTAGAATTGGTTCCTTAGTTTTTATTTCTAAAATGTTGACGTTGAATATAAAGCTTGTCCTAGCTGCCGTGGATTATACAGATTAATGAAATATATCGATTAAATTTATCATTGCTAATTTCTAAAACGAGCCATATATCTACGCCTTTCAAGAATGTCGACTAATTGCAGCAATGTTCAAAGAAAAGAACAACGTAAATGTATCAAATTTCAACAACGTAACAAATTATTGATAAATTATAAAACAAAATCCAATAAAGTTAAAGTCAAATACCTCAAAATTCTTAATGAAATATTTTAAATGTTATAATAAGCTGTTAAGCTGAGTATACATTTTCATAAAAAGCAGGGCCTCTCACTGAAAGCTATCTAAACTGAAAGGAGAGAATACAGACAATAAATCGAGAATAATAAGCAATCGATGTGATATCTGATGAACTGATCTCATAAACTATGTATTTACATTATAAGAGTCTTCTTTATGTTGTAATAGGATTAGACCGACAGTATTGTCTGTGCAGTTAATTCGAGTCGCATTCGATAGGATACCAGGGGGATCATAAGACTATACTCCCTTGATTTCGTTTAATTAATCGGAATCAACCTACTTATGAAAAAACAACTTATCAAAAGAGACAGGTTGACGTTGTATTCGAAATTTTTCCACAATTGATCAAAACATTCCTTGAGATGATATAATGGAATTCGGCTAAAAGTATCGCAGTACAAGTTGTTAAGCCACTAAAAGTCAATTGAAGGTGTTTAAAGTTCCCTAACCATGATTTTTCAGAAGACGAGTAAAAATAGTTAAATAAACAAAACGTGATAGACAATTCAATATCATGAAAATTTGGTGCAAAACAGTGCAATTCAGAAGACTACCAATAGCAAACTATTTAACTGAACTGGTACAACGACACCCACAAATAATTTTACTATTGCTGAAAATTGTTTGAACTGGACAACGACCATATACATTCTTAGTCGTTTCTTCTGAAGGATTACAGCAAAGCTATAGCGAACGACACTGAAGATTGCAAGAAATTGATGTAAAGACTGCAAAAGTTTATATTAGAGTAAGATTGAACTGGCAGTGTCGTTTGTGTCGTCTCTTCAAGTTACCACCTATTTACGTTAAAATGAAATAATATTAAAATAAATTAAACATATTTTAATAGTTTGAAAAAATAGTTTGATAAAATGAATTTTAATAGTTTAAAAGTTGAATAACATGAAACAATAAGTAGTGCAAGTCTATAATAATTTATTCTTACTTCGTTAAACCTGAAAATTGCTTAAAACAGATACAATCTGAATCATACTAAACAAAACAGAAAAAACATCGTTATGGCCATGGTAAACTTTCCCAAAATATTATGCAGCCGGATCTGCAGTTTATGACCAATGAGAACGAAAATTTCTTTTCGACCATTCGAAAAAGGACGAACGAACAATGGCCGAATAATTTATTGTCACCTTTGTGCACCCAAACGCCCAGAACATCAAAATTATGTTAATTTGCATAAAACGATTAATCAAAGCAGCAAAACGAAATCTGTTAGAAAGGATTCCTTAGTCGATGCACATGCATTTTGTATGCAAGTGGCCGTGTATATCCTGCAACGGACAGCGTTCGAACATTTATCAAAATTATCGTTCCCTAGTTGCGTGAGAAATTAATAATCGGTGGTGAAGAATCGGTTAATAATGATGGCGAAGAGTTCTGATAAAAGGATATGCGAAAATGTTGCGTCAAAATACGCTTTAGTAACTTTCATTCAAGAGAAATCTGCTCTTATGAGTATACGTTCACCCTTCAATTTATAACACCTTAAAATCTCAGATACTATTAAATATATATTATAAATAAACTGTCTATTATTTTATACTTCTGTTTTATTTAATAAAAGTATTTCTAACACTCCTTTTTTCTGCTGATTGTTGGTTCTTCTTTAATTTAACATGGCTTTGATGAACATATTTAATCTAAAATATAATATATAAATATTTAAATAAATTATGACATTTGAATTAATATATTAATTATGATTGTAATTCTAAAGAATAACATAAAACAAACAAATAACATAAAAACTTCATATTAAAGACATTTCTCCAAAATGTCTTGCATTCTCACACATTTCACCTGCGTGTCGATCGATATGCGCCTTCACCTGATCGGATCCTTCTTATCACAAAATGAAAGAATGAAAAAATAATTAAAATGGTCTTTTAAATAAGTAGCCGCCTGAAGAGTTACCAGGGACATGTTTGGACGTGAGAAATGCATAGCTATTGCAAATATAATCAAAATAGTAAATACCTATAGCTATAAAATAAATTAATACACAAAGGAACCAAGTAAGAACCAAATGATCAGAATCTGCCGTGCAGGAATTTCAGCGCCCACCACACCAGAATTGAAAAAACAATCCAAAAAATGGTCAGTATCCACAACCAAAAGTATAATGCGCATTATAATGTTAAAATTAGAAGAGAACATTTTATTTTTATGTGTTTTTAGATAACAAAATATATAAAGATATAGAAAGTATGTATATGAATAGAAAATGCGATGCGATGAGAATATTGAATAGTAACGTTAATTTATATATATAAAACTAGTAAAGTAGCCCGAAAGAGTGCCAATAATGAAATCGATACATGACAACATATGGTAATTATCTATATTTATGTCTCATACAAACATTTGCTTTCTAGTACAAAACAAGCAACACTTACAAATTACATTTAGCGTTAAATGTGGCGTTAAAACATATCGGAACAAAATAATACATAAAACGTGAGCCAAATCAGATAGCATTTAAAGGATAAAACTAATTATAGTGACTTGATATTTTCAATGTGCTAGTACCAAAAACACCAACCTAGAAAATATCTTGCCGATGGCATTGCCTTAGATAGTCAAGACCTAGAACTTCAAATTTGTATGTAGAGTAGATAATAACAAGTTATATTTAAATATTTTATAATATAGGCGCTACCAGAAATAAATTATCACCTTTATATGGTTAATTCTAATGTATACACTAACTTTAAAGCAAAAATTAAAGCATGCATCTCTAAATGAGCCATAAGCAATAAAAACGAATGAAACCATAATATAATAACTATAAAATTCTTGTAAAATACAAAAATATATTTAGTATTGCTTATGAAAATTACGCATATGAAGTAAAAAAGCAGAGGTTATTTAATTTCTCCCCTACGCAGCCTTAAAATAGTTGTTGCCTTAAACACATTATCCTTAGACACCTCAGACACATATCAGTCTCATTATCAGATGATTTCAAAAAGTTTTTTATAAACTTTTACTTAACTCACTAATGCAAGTTAAGACAATAGGACAGAATGTTTAGTTCAATGTTCAACAACTTAAGAGTAATCATAATTCCATAATTCTGTCCTCTTGACACGAATGGTATTACGGAAATGATAGCATATAAAATTATAAAAATTACAATAAATAAATGGCATGCACAATCCATGCAATATAAAAACCTCTGTTATAGATATATAGAATCAATGAACTATATTAGAAGAATACATGAAAACAAATTGATTATCATACTTTTATCGATGAACTATTATACTATCGATCGATCGATCGATGAACTATTTATACTTTTAATCAATTAGGAGCAGATAATAAATACATTTCTTCTAGAACAAAATGTTTTTTGTAGCAGGTCACGGTATAAATTAAATAAATACACCTGGTGGACGTTATTAGTTTACCACCTTCACATTAATAGTAAACGAGAACAACCCATTTATAAGGACTTTAATATTATGTTATGAATTGAATACAATACATATATCATTTTGTTTCGTTTGCTGGGCGATGTAAGAAACGCCTCACAGTTCCGTTGGATATAAGAGAAGGTATAGGGTTAACCGTTAATAGAATAAAACATGTCTATACATAAAATTGAACACATATATTACTGGTATAATTTGGATGGAATCTAAACTATTAAAATTAGATATTAGAATATTTAAAAAATATAAATTAATGCATTTAAATTTTAATTTTATATTATTATTACATTATTATTTAACAATTTGAAAAATCACCATGATAGCGCTGCGATACCTCTTCATTTCTACTATTTTAACATATGACTTATAAGTAACCTATACAAATTATTACTTTACAAAATACACTCGTTTTGGTACCATACAAAAACAAAACAAAAGGCACATAAGTGCATACAATATAGTTAATGCTATACAATATTTTTTTAACTGTTTAGGTAATGTTATAATCAATTTCAATACAAATATCTCGGTGGCTATACAATTTATTCTATAAAATTCGATTATACACGGGATATATAAGATAATATGAACACCATGCAATATAATAAATGTTGTTGCATGTTGGCAACACTGTTTCGGTGTAAATAATGCGACGCTTATATATATCACAGTTTACACGTCTTGTAGGTTATATTTTAATGTAATACACGATTTATTGAGGAATAGTAAGCTAAACCAAAAGTTAATTGATAGAAATCAACATTAAAAAGGATAATTGTCACACAACATAAAACTAGTGTTAAACAAAGTGTTAAAAGTGACAGCAGAATTCAATACTCACTGTCTTGAAAAAAAAAACAGTACAGACGCAGCTCCACAAAGCTAACATTCACGAAGGTCCGCGATTGCAAAATCATTTATAATCGAAGCCACCGTTAAGCTGTGAAAGAATTAACACAATGATCATAAAACCTGGACACTTGATGGTTAGAAAAATGTGACAAGGTTTAATGAATCATATTGTTTCCCATAAAAATCGAGTGTATGTATGGAGACGCCCAAAAGAGCCATACGTTCAGGACTACCTGCTTCTTACAGTTTACAATATGATTATGAGTTAGGCGGCAATATCATGGTATTCCATGATGGTCCTTTCATTCACATTACTGGCCAAAATGATAAAGTTCTTATTATGACTAGCATACTTCTATCATATTCCAAAAAAAGAATGCCCATACACATGGCCAAAAGATGCATCCTTGGTTTGAGTAGCATTAGAATATCATCAAAAATCTTGCCTGACCAGCACAGTCGCCAGATCTCAACACAATTGAACCGTTATGAGGAGGTTTAAGAGTAGAGAGCGAGTCGATTTCCATCTCCAAAATCATTGAAGCTATCAGCGGATGTTTAATACAATAATGGGTCAACACTCCATGGGAATTTAATAAATAAATATTGTGTAGACTATATCAGGTGTTCATATTATTTTATCCATAATTTGTATGATTCATATATCAATCATATATGTTTATACTGACTAGAACGGTATTCCTTTCCACAGTGTTTGGCAGAAGAGATTATCTCACAGTCAATACGTTCTATTGGTGCTGGTGAAATATGAATTCGCTGATATCACTACTTTAAGTTCAATTTGGCATTGAGATCACTCTATTCTATATCAGATTTTGGCATTGATTGTTGAACTTTTTATTTAAGAACGCGGTTTGCAGAAAACACTGACTTTCGGTTCACTACAAACAAATCTCGAACTCCTTGAGCCTATTGACGTCAGATCTATGTTCAAATCTTTCAGTTATATAGAAATAATCGGTAAAAAATTTCAAATGACTGTATTTGACTATATTTTGTTTTACCAGTTTTTCTAACTCAGAAAAATTATTGCCCTTAGTAGCTCAACAACTTGCCCAGTAAACTATAACAATTTCTCATAAGAAATCCTTATAGTATCATACTTCACTATATAAACTTATATAATATCGTATTAAAATAAATGATTGAAAATGAACTAAAGACTCCTTAAATAAACTGAGTATATTATCAATACAACATATATCTAATTGAGTTTTTGTTAGTTTGTTTTTTAAAAGAATTCGAACATACGATTTATTTGCAGTTGTGTTAACATTGCTCTCGAATAAATTCTGCTCGGCAACAACCATCCGAACTGCTTTAAATTCGAATTCAATAAATTTAACTCGGAGCTAATCTAAAGTTTATAAAAAAGGCCACTAGACAAATAATTAATTATTTTAACGATGCAATGAATTTATTTAATTAACTACTGGTCTTACGGTTCGCAACAGTTGTACGATCCGTAACGAAAGAAGAAAAAAACAGATATGTTTACGATGTCGTATATTTCCATGTATTAATTCCGAGCTAATTCTTATTTATTGATGTTCTTTATGTTGTTTTTCGTAAGGATACGGGTGACCTTACGAGAGACAAATGTCCATTTTTAAAGGACAATATTGTATGTCAAGAAAAGGCAGTATTAGCCTTTAGTACATCTTGACGCAAATCTAATAAATATATCTGGACCATAACTCTTTTAAAAGTAACAGTTCCTTAATTAATTTTATGGCTTATATATACATTACTCCTGCTAAATATCGAGTCATAAATCTTGACGCCAAGTTCAAATGGAAGGAACACAACAAACAACTCAGAAGTATTAGATCTAAAATAAACAAAGTAATATCTAAATAGTTTTGTATATTAATAGATGAAAATGTACATCCTTCAATCATGTTATTTCAAAATATAGTAAGCATTCAGAAGTTCAGTTATTGAATTGTAAGTAAGAATATCTGTTATATAATTGCAAACAAAATGTAATTTCAAACAGAGCTAACATTAATTTCTGTTCTAAAAGTTGTAAAATAATACATAAAATGAATGAAGTCTTTTTTCGTATTTATTCATTGAATATCGCGATATATTGAATGCAATCTAAGCTGCTAAATTGAAGAATAATAATATGGATATAACCCCAATCAAAAAATAATCCATTTGAAGAAATCAGTAGTCAGTAATCAGTAGTAATGTTATTTCTGATGCTGTTGCGGGTGTTACATGTTGCAGTAGTATTCCAAGTTTCAATCCGTGTATGATTCTTAAAAGAACCTTTAATGTCTTGACGACGTTTCGGCAGAATCTCATCTGCCACCTTCAGGTCCTGCTTCCTTGTGCCTTACTTCGTTATACAATCTGAACGCTGAAGTTTTCCAACATCAGTGAAAGCTTAAATATATAAGCTTACCCTACATTTTTCTAATTAATACAAATGAGTTGCTATTTCAGTTAATATTATGAATCAATTTATCATTATTTTCGTCATATGTCGTTTTGACCTGATATCTCATCTATTTATTTAGTTCTTCTACACATTCGATTGGACAACTTTCTGATTCATCAATCATTACTTTTTATTGATGCCTTTAACTCATTACCATTTCACTCCCTTCACTTTCTTGATTACACTTATTCCAGCTGAAGATTTATGTACGGAGTGTGAGTTGAAAATTCGTGCTTGGTGTACTCAAAAACATTCATTCAATATTTTAAGATTCAAAGCAATATCATACTTATTGTTAAATTAATTAGATAAGTGGTTATATAGATAATATTATAAAGGGTAATTTAGCGACAATTTTTATTCATATTTTTATTCCCTTCATTATTATTAGTATAATGTATATAATATATTGTAATATAGAATCTTATAATTTAAGCCTAAAAATATGTTATATTATTAGCGGTTGTCCATATCGTTTCTGTACATTTCCTTTAAAACATTGTATTTACCCCAATTTCTATATTTTTTTCGTTTCAGTAACAATGCAAACAAATAATTAAATTAACTTTTTGGACGTATGATTGACATTAAGTAGGTATTAACGAGTTGTGACTTTGTTGCTGACAATAATGCAAAAATGTCTAGACATATCCTTTAAGATTCTGGCACAAATCCAATCTTTAATTGTTACAACTATCCTTGATTTTGTAGTAACGTCGCATCTTTTATATAATTATTCTTTCTTATTTTGCGTACACTTCTCATTTAAATGGAAACAACGATGAATTACATAAATTATGCAATGATTGATTTATTTAAATACACTGAACCAGAGGTTGCTCTTATACCTATTCTATAAATAATTTTGAATTGGTGTTTAGTTGATTTTCATCTCTTATCTTCTAAGAACATTTATCTATTATCTATTTTAGTAAAAACAAACTAAAAAATCAACAGATTTACTTACTTGCATTTACTAATTCTATAATTATTTGAATATTTAAATTACCTGTATATATTATATATTATTATCCAAATATTTCAACTGTTAAAAATTTAAATAACTAGCATTCTGAAATATTGTTCCTGAAACAATAATGTTTTAAAATTAGAAAATTTTTGAAAGAGTAAATATTAAACACTGAAAATAATAGTTAACTATAATAATAGAATTCCACATGATATACATCAATATCTTCAAATATTAACTGATAAATAACAACGCTAATACACGAATATGTAACATAATATTTAGAGAATTGTGGTTTTGTTTCTGACAATATTATAAAATACGTCTATTCATATCCCAGACAATGCTGGCATAAATCCAATATTGATAGAAGTATCGTTGAAGATTTACTAGTGGTATTGTATGTAGTTTTCATATAGTATGTTATATATGATATTTTAAAGATTATATTTTGAGCAAATACAATATTGAAAATGAGCGTTTTCTACTTATATACTTTCTTTATATACTTTCAATAACTATTTTATAAAAATTATTGTTAAAACCAATTTTACACATATATAAATATAATGGAATATTAAGCCACATGCCAGCAAATAAAATGTAAAAAGTTTATTTAATGTCATCGATATTATTTATTGTCATCGGTAGATATTTAGTTACAATATTTTTATATTTATGGAGATTATTATTCAATTGAGTAAGTATTACTGGAGATATACTTTAAAACCATATTAGGAATAATCGAAATTACTTTTAAATTATTACCCGCCCTATAGAAAACCACACGGCAGCAAACAAAATGTAAAAAGTTGATTTAAATATCAACACTATAACTTATGAGGTAATTAAATGTTAAGAAAAATAACATAATTTAGTCAAAATAACAGTAATAAATATAAATAAAGTATATCTAATTGCCGTAAGAATAAAATTGGGGTGGGTTGGTTGGCGCAGTGGTAAAGCCGGGAGGACGGTCCAGCTACTGTTGGGTAATATTCGTAAATTTATGTTCGTGATTGTTTAATATTTGTGATAGGAAAGAGTGCAAAATCCGACAAAGAAAATAATCCCAGTCACGTCAGTATTCAGGCTGGGTAAGACCGGGATGTCTTCTGGGATGATTTATACATCGGTCACTCGCCAGTCTAGATGCTTAAAGCCGAGGACCATGGTTCGAAGTCCACGTTAAACAGTAGGTCCAGTCCAAATAAACCCCCGTTGGTAAAAAAGACTTTAAATTCAAAAAAAGGATAAAATACTCATATTGTAATTATTATATATTGTAATAATTTAAGGGGTCATTGAATGATTGGATTGAGATGACCTACCGATCACAGCAATTATTGTACAATGGATAAACTATGAACTATGTAAATTTTTCTTATGCAAATAATGTCATCAATTTTTTCTGTTAAGAAGCAAGAAGCATATGTTAAGACTTAATCTAAGCCCGATATATCAATTTATCAGAAAAAAATTATAAAAACAAAAAACATAAAATTATGTATAATATTTGGACATATGGGATTCAAATATGTGCAATAAATATGCCTAATTACGTATTATTATGGTTCGTATTACGTTTGTAATGCTATGATATAAGACGATTTCTGTAGAACCTAAGGCGTTAATGTTAAATACACCCATAATAAATACATAGACTAAACATTTATATAGTCTGGAGTAACATCATAATTAATACTTAGTGCTTCCTGAGCGTGTTGTTCATGATTTTAATTAGTCAAAATTGAGAATTACCACAATGCTGTGTTAAATAAATTCCTTGTTTTTTTATTAACTAAATTACGAAATATCTTCAAATACTAGTTGATAAATAATATGTTTAATTCAAAATTGCAAATAAATATTTCGCTTACAAAAACATCCTCGATAGCCGATATAATTCTAAAATTATCAACGAAATAATTAAAATATCCCAAAGTTATTATTAAGCATCGCACAATCGTATTTAATTCTTTTAGGTCATAAATAACAGATCAATAGATAACCAATGGAGCGTTCACACGCCCAATTTATTTATGGATTTACTCATATATACAAGTGTAATTATACATTCAATAAACGCCGACTCTACGAAAAGAAAAAGTGAGAATTTTAACTGATTGTTCTAGCAATTAACTTCGGAAATAAGCTTAAAAATAATTATGATGTCAGTGTTTACACTGCTCGGGACTGTTTACATCGCAAAACTAAATTATTTATTATTCGTTAAATGAGGTTTGTTTGGTTTTTGGTATTATTAAAGCGCGAAATATTTTTTTCATCTTACTTTTGCTTGATGATGATGTCGTGTCATCGAAGCCAAACTAAATATTTTGCCTGAAAACATTCAATGGATCGAATCATAACGAAAAAAAAAAGGATATTTAAACGCAAACATCTTCTTTTTTTAACTGAAGCAATTAGATTTTTATTACCCAAATAGAATAATATATCATCCGTTTTTTGACCTGATTTAAATTTAATTGATTAGTTTCAAAAAATTCCAGTTCTAAAAAATCCATAAACAATTTAAAAATATGACGAATTATATAACCGATATATGAAATAAATTGATAGACTTCATCTATTCGAACTGGTGTTACTGATTAAAACATTGATTTTTAAAGCAATTTCCGGAAATACATTTTTGCTTTAGAAGTAAAATTTATTGTTCGATACCTGTCCCAATCTTAATCTAATTCTAAAATCTGTTAACATTAAAATATATACGATATTATTTGATCCTTCACCTGACAAAGCCACAAGTGATCATTCATTTTTTTATATTTCATCCTCTCAAAACATGGCTTGAACATTGTTTTTCTTTATTTTCGCTTATAAATTAAATACTTTAATTACTTAAATAATAAAAATGGCGACTTTATGCGGTTTATTGACATTATCTCGATAGACACCCGGTTTTTATTATTCAAGGTCCAACTATTTACCCTTAATCATTCCTTTCATTAAATTTATTGACCAAAGTTTCAATTTATCTCGTTAGTAGTCTATATTTCTTCAATTCCCTACCAGTAGCAATGTATAAATTATAAGAAAATATGTACTCTGCAGAAAAATACAAGTATAAATTAATCAAAAATATAAACAATCAAAATTATCAAGTGATCAAATAACTGAATCAATAAAAATTAACCAGACTATAACAGAAATATAACAGAATTATCTGAGAGATATGGTCAGATCAGTCTTGATAAAAATGATCAAATATATGTCTGTGTATTTTGGTGGTCGTTGAATAAAAACTACTAATTTCAGAGGTACTTATTTTTCTGGGGTAATCTGCATCACTATAGTTGAAATAAAACTATAAAAATCTCTTGTATTTCTCTCTAAGACGGAAAGCAAAATAATTTGGTTAAAATGTGATGAATACGTAGTTGAACAAATATAAATATGCAAATTAACAACTTAGTTAAACGAAAAATACTACTGATTTCAAAACGTTGCAGATAAAAATCATATCATCATCATTTTTGAATACATGAGAAAATTGTATTTTTACTAAAAGAAACTTATACATAATCGGGAGAAAATTGTAATTCTATAACAGCAAGATAACAATAATTACATTAAAATGTATTTTAATACCTTTGTATTGTAGCGACCTTGAAGCATGTCGAATTTTACATCGTGGAATAACGGTCAACAATGTACCTAGAAATATAATCCCAGATGTTGAACACGGCGGGGTGCCAGCAGCGACAACTAGAACACGATAACGAATAGCTGGCAACCCCGAGACGTTTATCTGGGATGTTATTGGAGTGTTTTTCGATCATTCAGTAACCGACCATCGTTTGGTTTAGACGTGCCACCATCGACTGTCCAAGCCTCGTCTCCAGGTAAGACCGCTGCCATCCATTTTATCTATTTTGTATTTTCCACATTTTTATATTACTTCAATAAATAACGGTCACATAATGTAAACATATATAAATATTTCATTTCGTTTTACCTCCATTCACCGAGCCATATCTATTTACCCAAAATTGGTGACCCCGAAATGATCTTTCGCAAAATTGGATTTGGACTCGTGAATGGAGGGTAGGTGCAACATGGTGTATCTTACGTGGCCGTTATATTTTTTGTTTCAACATTTTCAATACTTTTAAAACTATTCTTCTTCGATTGCCTCTCGTTCGCCGTCTGCGTCATATTGGCAGACATTTTGATTTGAAAGGCTTTGTGCAGCTTCGGTCGGATACCGTCGTTATTTGTTTTTTTTTCTCAATTACCTTAAAGTATGTAACTATCGATTAGTCACAAAGCAGCTCCGGAAGCAATCGGTATTGCAGTCACCGTAGACACATCATGTCTTCGCCGAGGTACCACAATTGCCAACGTCTCATCATCGAAGAAAATAAGTTACCACGTCGTCGAACAAGCGCACCTCCCTCAGTGTCGATTACGGGAACCCTGTCCGAAAAATAGCTTATTTTCAACGTCGCCGATAGACCACATTCAAGTGCCAAAGCGACGATGAAGCAACGGTATCTGTAGGACCAAAAGATATCAAGACCCGTACCAGATCGCAACCGTACCAACCACAACCGTTTTGATTCAGCATATCCAAATGTTTAAAACTTTGATGTATTTTTTTTTCTTGTTTAAAATATTTAAATGTAAAGTTCTGGAAGGGGAGTATTGTACTGACCTTGGGGCATGTCGAATTTTACATCGTGGAATAACGGTCAACAAAGTACCCAGAAATATAATCCCAGATGGTGAACACAGGCGGGGTGCCAGCAGCGACAACTGGAACACGATAACGAATAGCTGGCAACCCCGAGACGTTTATCTGGGATGTTATTGAAAGGTATTTCGATCATTCAGTAACCGACCATCGTTTGGTTTAGACGCGCCGCCATCGACTGTCCAAGCCTCGTCTCCAGGTAACACTGCTGCCATCCATCTTATCTATTTTGTATTTTCCATAGATTACTTCAATAAATAACGGTCACATAATGTAAACACCACTGTTTCATTTCGTTTTACCTCCATTCACTGAGCCATATAAATTACCCCAAAGTATTAACACATATTGGTCAATACTTTGAACCAGTCGTGGACGCCGTGGTAAAACTATCCACAAATGGTGGATTCGAGCTGGCTCAACAAGTGACTGTGGAAATACGTAGAAAAAAAATGAGAGAAATAGTGCAAAACCATGCGTGATTAATATATAATCTGATTATTATGATTTAGTCAGGATATCGAAAAAATCAATTACTATAGAAGCAATAAGCTGGTCTAAGAATTCGGTGAATTTGTGAAAGAGTATACATATTCTCGATTGATTAATTTGTTCATACTATATTATTAATATGATTTTATTGTAGCTGTTGGTTTATCTGAACTAATGCCAATCAACAAAATAAAATAATAGTCATATAGACAGGAACACTACATAAAAACCATAAAAAAACTACATAATAAAGCTTTAAATTTAATGAAATGCTTTAAAATTAATGTATAGGCCCAATAGTAATAGATCAATTTATAATTAAGATTGTAATAAGCATATATATTAAATATTAATATAATTAATAGTAATAAGTATATATTAAATATTCTAAAAAAAAGTCAAGATATCCTAGAGACTGCCGGTAATATTCATTCAATGGACAATGGTCCGTTTTAATACGATTAGAATTTTTAGATTAGTGTTGAAGACTGTTTTCGAATTATGATTTCGTGATAGTAGCTCCACTGGTGGTCACCCCATTTTAAAACAGTTTTTTAAATATATATTTCGTACTGTCTCCATGATGATGTTAGACGCGTGATTAGCAGCCGCCTTTTTAATAAAACCACATCATTTATTTCTATTCAATAAGAATTTGGTGTTTGGGTCCCCTTTAAAATACGAATATAATGTTTCAAAAAGTAAAAGTGAACTTTATTTATTAATCCACTTTGTATACTGTTTAGAATCTTTAATAATACTTTTCATTATCCTACACATGAAACTATGTGATGTCTTACCACCAAATGACATTAAATGACTTCTTGAGTCCCCAAGCATTGATCTTAACAGAAAATCCACAGTAAACAACAACCAGTCAATATAATAAGGATGAATAAAACGGAATCAAAATGCATTTTACGGAGACACTAAAAGCACCATTGTACCATGCCGGACAAATAAAAAATCAGTACCAACATACATTCAGTACCTCATAAACCACCATATTTTTTCAGTTCGACAATCGGAATCGAGGCCACCGATTGACACACAAAGGGCTTTAAAACATCGTCATATACCAATGCGGTCAGAGCGGAACACACTAAAAAAACGAACAAGAAAAAAACAGCTCGAGAATACAAAATAGCGTCGGCGTATGGTACAGTACGACCAACGGCGTCTGAAGACCGATAACGAATCGGACAACATTAATATTAATTCGTGAATTACATTTTAAACGGTCTCCGAACCCGATGCAAAATTTCAGTTACTTTCCATTAATGCAATAAAGATAAACGTTAATCGGTTCAATGAAACATTTTTTATATAAAAAGCTCAAAAATTTACGAAAGTCAAAGAAAATAATCAGCGAGTAATTGAATAAACGATATGTTTTTCGGCAAAAAAGCGTATTATTTCTTAATATAATCTCAACAGCGTCTATGCAGTTTTCACAATAGATTTTCTTAAAGCCCTTAAAATAGGAACTCTTTTCACAGATATATAAGCTGCATAACGTAGCAGTTCGTAAGCCAATTTACGAAATTTTGCAATGAAAACTAGACAAGACTACAGTCGTCCTTTGTCTTAATAGAATATCACATGAATCTGAATATTATTCTCTGGTGATCATTTTCCCCTTTTCAAGATAATCGACACGACTTGGCCTCCTTTGAATCATGTTCATCCAGAGAAATCCACTGTTTCAGTTGTGCCAGGCCTTGGATTGGTCTTTGGTGTTTTGTGACATATCCATGTTTCGGCAATGACTACGAAACTGTGCAAAAGCTCGTTTGAAATACAACTTTTTTGATTAGAACTTTTGTGTGATATACCTGCTCAGTTTATATGCTTATAGTATTAGCCACCTCAAGTACCTTCATTCCCCGACCATCCAATATCAATTCACTCTTTGCGGCGATATCAACTGTGATACTACGACCACGACAGAATTCAGTAAGCTACTTTTTAACCACTGACATTGATTGTGCATGGAGTCCTCATAATATTTATCAGAAATTCCTTTGTCTCGGTGATATATTTTTTGCGTAAAAAATAATGTTAAATCACCACCCGAAAATCACTTTTTTCGATTTTGTTAAAATTTAAGAGGCTATCAAACAGAAAGTAAGTGCAGCTTGCTTTCTGTTTGATATCTCGCAATACTCTATTAATAGATGACAGTTCAGGACAGCAGTGATGCTTTGGAAGTTACGTGATGATACAATTTATATTTTATACCTAATATATATATATAAAGAAAAGTTCCATATTATCTATACTGGTATCCATATTATCAAAGATGCCAAAAGTACCGAAGTCGAAGAATTTTACAACCCTTCCAATTAAAAATTATAGAGCACGCTGTTAAAAATGATATGATCATATTTCTAATACATATTGAAATAAAGACTGTGATAGAAATCATGAAGTCATAAACATATTTTCTTAAATGACTGCGTTATCAGATTAACTGAAAACATCTTAAATTAAACTTTCGGAGCTCCGCTAAACCAGCATGTAATTTTTATGCACTCAATTTTTACATATCTTAGCTAATGTATTATACTTGGATAAATAGTCATGAAAATAATTACTTATTTTGATAGTTTCAGGATTATTGCACTTAACTAAAAACATTGGTTCACTGTGTCTTTCAGGCAATTTTATGAAAATCTTTGTTGGAAATCCAGAATACTTAAATGATATAACATTTTAAATTATATTATGTCACTCAAACATATAAATGTATTTATATTAGTGTATATGTTACGATTTGTAGTCCCAAATTTGTGTAATGCTAGATATGTTTGGCAAATTTTGTAAAAACTCTTACATATATTAAACTACTGGTGCATTGGTAATACGAATTTTTGGTACATTGGTATTTTTACGATGTTAGTCGTACGTATATGAATTATCCTACAAAATGAGTTCTTTTCAATATATTTCACTCTAACTCAATATTTTATATCAATCAAACATAACTAAATAATAATCAATCAAACGTAACTTGGTATTTTAAAGTCATTTTATTAACTGCCATTTTTCTCTTAGTTTCTCATATTAAGTGACTTTAAAAATGTTATGTATTTTATAAAAATTTAAAATAGAGATTATCCCAGTTATATTTTAATTATTATTATGGCCAAAGAGTACCATTTTGTGGATTCTAACATTTTTTATTAATATATATTTTAAAGTGTTTAAAGTGTATTTTACCAACTACTATTTAATATGGACAGTAAATCACGGTCCGCGGTATTAGGCCTGTCAACTGACCACGCCCCAGAGAACAACACTACTTTTAGAGACATTTACAATTTAAACCACAGTCATAAAGTATATCCATGGCCTCCCAATATTTTTGATTTATACATAACAATGCTTAAATAGTTTTTCAGATGAATCCGTTGCTTCAAGTAAAACTCACATATTCTCATATTTCTTCATCATATTTTGATGAACATGATTTATTGCTCTGACTAAAATGCGACTCGTTGATATAATTATTTTTTGTATATCAGGCAGAAAGTTTAAAATTTTTGTAGTCCTCTTCAAATCTCTCTGGTCGATAACTTATTTCACAATTATAATTTTTATTTTGGTATTTTGTTTTAACAGGTTAGCACAGACAGTCAAAATAATTCTTATATTAATAGCATTTGGCTTTATATTTATCTTTTATCATTTATATTTGTATACCGATTAAAGTGTCACGTCTCATACAAAGCTCTGCTAAAAATAAAATAGAAATTAATAAGAACAAACTGAATATGAATGTTACGCACTGCCCTCGTTTTCCAAGGAATTAGTTGGTACATTTTTCAGCATTAAAAATTACTAAAATTAATATCTTGTTTTGTGCTGACTATTTCTTTGATCTGTGAAGCTATAAAACATAAGTAGTTCATGTCATAACTCTACTTATTTTTAGACTTAGGGTATAAGTAAAATGTTTTTTTCATACAAAGTGATACGCTGCAAATATTGATATTGGCAAAAACAAGCTGGGAGTTACTCATTTATTGATTCGGTCGTTTTAGTTCAATAAGTATGTTATTTTAATTATAATGTATGGGGACTTAAACGTATTTCGTATAAATATTCGCCATAAGCCGCAAATTCTACTTTAAAGTAAAAAATTCTGGCATCTCCAAATAAATCATATCGCAAACGCTATGATTCACCAAAAGTTATTTGTATTCCTAAAACTGATCCATTAAACAATAAACTGATAATTAGTATAATATAATCAATATAATCATAATTTATAACAAACAATGGATGGTTCAAATTAATTACTATTTACATTATCAAATTATCATATAAAGGGTTGCAGAAATTCATTAGTAAATTCAGTTATTCAAATTGAAATTATTCATATAAATTTCAAACAGTAATTAATAATATATGTACCGTATTGTTTGATGATACTTTTCATATCTGTTAAGAGCTACGAAGGGATCTGATTGTTACAGCATGTTTTGTTGGGGTAAGTTAAAATAATATAATATCAAATATCTATTATAATAATATGATATAATATTAATATCTAAGTAAGAACACATTTGTTAAAGTGGTATTAATTAAAATTTTAATAACTACCTTGAACCCCCTCATTGCATTAAAGAAAAAAAATTGTGTAATTATCCGAATAAATATATTCGCTTAAGTCTACTAACCAAGATAATTCGAAATTTTTGGATCTATTAGAGCTCCTTGATTTACAACTAGTATGTTTGAAAAATCCTCCAAAAAATAGTGCTCATCATCAGTAGATTCAATAATAACGGGAGATGTATTACCAGGATTTGAGAAATTGCAACTTGACTGTATACTTTCAATTCCAGGTGTTCCTATACGAACAAACGAGGCAAAGCAATATCTCATGCCTCAAAAAATTGTTTTATTATACTGTTAGTAGCTCTTTGAGCTATCTCTTTTATTTTATCCTGCGATATTGCCACGTCGATAATATATATGACATATTGTTTGTCAAATGACTTTAAAAAATTTAAATTTAAAACCTCTTAATTGTGTACTATATAATGATCTTCCAATTAGAATATTAAAAATAATAAGGTGTACACTTTTGGATAAAACAGGTAAACAGAATTGTAACATGGAAATACTCAAAGTTTGCTTTTAGTATAAGAAAAGACTAAAAGTCAGAACTCTAATAGATCCTATTAAGTTGATAGCACTAAACAAATATGAAAAAGGGAAAAGACAGAAGAAATAATTTTTATTGGTTCCAAAGTTCTTTTTTATGATTTTTTAGATATATTTATTTTTATATTATTTTCCATTGAATTTTATTTAATAAATTTATTTCAGAAATTTAATTGTTTTTTATTTAAATTTTATTGGTTAATTACACGTGACGCCAGAGCTGTCACGTGCCACTCTATCAAAGAACCAATCAAATGTCTTCACAACCAAATGTTTCTCTTACAGGTGCCTATAATGGAGATTTAAACTGACCAATCAAAATACTTGAATGGCCAATATAACCCCTTCTGGATGTTGGGCAAAGCAAACTTTTCTCCAGAGACCCTATTGAGTTTTCTCTCTGTTACTCTATGGCTGAGATTTCCCTGCGAAAAATTTAACAAAGTGATATTGATGAGAACAATAGTAGTTGCACGAAACAAGGTAAGTGGTACACGATAGGTGCATCAAAACTTTAAAACGAAACTCTCTCCATTTTTAAAGAGTCTAGTTGAAGACAATACCTTCCTATTGGATTATTCCGGTAATTTTTAATCGCCTATTCCAATTTCATCACCAATCACCTTCATCCCAATAACACCTTCCTTGAGGGCAAGTTTGTGAAGCTTCTTCGTGCTTCGACCAATATTTATTTCGCACATTATCTTCGCATATGATCCACTTTCAAAGCTCGTGGTCATTAGTTTATAAAATATAGTTCAATATGGCTTCGTTTCGGCAACGATTCCTTTAAAACAATTTTCACTAGATCATTTTTAGTATCCAGCCTTATGTAAATGGTTAAAAACAGTCTTAAGATCGATATTTAGTTCCGTAACGATGTGGCGAGCTGTGATATGTCGGCTTACCGGGACATGTTCAAGAATTTCATCGATTACTTTAACGGCTGGGTGGCCATGGAAAGGTTCATTTTTAACATCAAAATTTATGGAATGGAAAGGAGCATAGCAATTTTGGCAGTAGGAAGTAAAATATAACAAAAATACAAATGAATTGCTAATTTTCAAAAGTGCAGTAACTGTAAACAAATAAAACTACTAATAAATCTATAAGAAAAAATTTAAATTACTTTTCCTCAATCTATTATCATATTTAAATCACCAATAAGTCTACGCATTTATAAATGAAATGAAAATGAATTATCACTTACAAAAAATCAATTCCTATATACAGTAAATCAGTTAATTTATCCAGAGGCCATTTAGAGTTCAAGTGTATTGATGCCAGAGCAAGATTTCCACAAACCAAGCCTGAGATCTACTGGGTATACCTTGGCATATCAATTATTAATCTTTGGTACCCACAGATAAAATAGCCTAGAATGATCTTCTATACACCATTTGCCATAAATAAAAACTTCAAATCAAATCAATGATTCAAATGCAAAAGTCGAAAAATGTTAAGAGTCAGTTCTCTTTATATGCCGCTTGCCAGACAAAATTTTTGCATCGTGTTAGTCACTGATAATGAAAAATATAGATAATGAAACTAATTGTAATTGATAATTTCTAAATAATTCAATAACATTTTAATACTTGGCCCCAATATACTATACAACAGTATTTATTTTGAACAGATTATAAAAACAATTACATTAAAAAGTAAAACTAAAGAAGGTTTTTATAAGAATTACACTTGGTATTAATTACTAATTATTCAGAGTTACCCTTAACAGTAAGAGCAATACACATAATTCTATTGCACCACGACATACAAAAATACTGCCTTGGTCAATGTATTCATAATGATTCGATGAAAATAGTTAATACTAAAATATAATTTAAAAACTCAACTACATAAGCCACATTTGTAAATAAAAATTACTATTGCGTTACAAAACAATTATAATTTGTCGCGCATATAACTGCATGGGTTTATAAAAGAATAATGTCACTATCTCTCATGTTCCTGCTCATGTAACACTATTAAATTTTTTCAATTAAAAAGAGTAGTGAGCGATATTAATATGTGTACATTTGGTTTTGCGATAAGCGCCTGCGTGTTTATTTCATTGAAAACAATTTATTTTTGAACTTGAACTTTGCATTGCTTCTGTCACCAGCTATCCGGAATTCTCACATCGTAAACTACGGAATAAAAAGTGACGCAACGTAATTGAACATAAGCCTGGCCATGTGTTTTTTTTGTTTATGAGTATTACTCTAATTTCATATAACAATTGTATATCTCATACACATAAGACTGCGTATATAGGGATTGATTTTATTAATTCAAGACTGTTTCATCAATTTAGCTTGTACAAAAAATATGCAATCAGAAAAATCAACAAGACCTGAAAATCCCAACAGTAGAACCTTATTATCTTGCAACATATTCGATTATTATACATCTAGGAGGAATAGGCAAAATAATATGAACACCATGTATATAACATATATAGCACATCTTGGCAACACTGTTTGCGTGTACATAATACGACGCGTATGCATTGCTCAGTTTAAATGCCTTGAAGGTCTTGTAGGTTATATATCAACGCTTTATGTTGCAACGGTTACATCAAGCGATCGGTGAAATGTGAGAATTCTCAGACTTCGAAAACGGCAAATAGTTGGTCCTTGATTATCAGAAGCGCCTGTAACAAAAAACATCTAAACTATTGGACGTTTCACGAGCGACAGTATCCACGGTAATCACAACATACACAAAACATGGTAAAACATAATCGGTGAAGAAGAAAAGCGGGCGAAACCCAGAGTTAACTGACAGAGACTGGCGAACATAATAATTCTAGCCAGACCACATAAAACTACCGCGGCAAAAGTGGCACAGCAATGAACACTTACTTGAGACAAAAGTGTTTCGACAAAAACAGTACGGCGGGAGCTCTACAAAGCTAACATTCATGGAAGACCTGCGACTGCGAAACTCCTTATGACGGAAACCAATGCTAAACTGAAAAATAAGTGATGCAATGATCATAAAATCTAGATACATCGTCGCTACCATAGCACAGCCATATTCGAAGAAGATAATGCGCTAATACTCACAGCCAAGGAGGTTCAGTTTTGGTTTGAGGAGCATCAGAATATCATTTTCCTTGGCTACCACAATCGCCAGAATTCAACATAACTGAACTATTATGGCGAATTTTAGAGCAGAGAGTGAGAAGTAGATTTTCATTTCCTTCATTGCAGCAATTGGCAAATGTTTTGGTACAAGAATGGAGCAACAGTCCACTATTCAGCCACTCTACGAATCTCTTCCGCGATGAATTGCAGCCTTTTAAAAGCATTGTTTAAGTGATGACTCAACACCTTATTAATAAATAAATATAGTGCATATGCAAGGTGTCCATATTATTTTGTCCATTCCCTGGATTTATAGTATTTCAGGGCTTCCATAGGTCGATTGTTAATTTCCTCAAATATATTAATTCTTCTTAAATAGTTACTCCAATTACGCTATCAAATATATTATACATTGTTCATCAAGCTATAAAAACTGGCTAATATTATAATTTCAAAAATCACGCGTACTCTGCAGCTCAAGAATCATGGTAAAATGGTAATCTCCTCTGAACCAACCCTTGAGCTGATCAAAATATTTTATAACGGTTATAGTGGAAATATTAAATAAACAGTTTGAATAAAAATGATTTATTGAAAGAGTGGTGAAGATACAAATTACATTTATTTTAAAATTTTAAATGGCAATGAACGATTCTGGCACTGATTTTTGCTTTCAACTCTTAAGGATTTTCTTTAATGTTTCAAAAATTCGAAGGTTAATTTACCATCTGGCGATGTTTGGACATACACAGGGTTGGTTCAATGAAATTTCAACAATAAATTTACTGAAAATTTATTTCGTTACCTCCAAATTAGCGGATCGCTTTTTCACCCGTCGAAATTGAAAAATTAACCGAAATTTAAACAAAGTTTTGTTAATTACGAAATAAAATTAAATCGTTCGATTTTACCAATGGCTTGTTTATTGTTCCAGTTCAGGGTACGAGGTCCGATGACGTCGATTGCCGAATTAAAATAGACAAGGCAGACGAGAAAATAGGATTTGATTGTTTTTTCTGGTTTCCTTAACGATTTTACCAGGTTATGTATCACCGTAATAAATGTATCGATCCGAAATGATGTCTCTTTGAATAAATTGTTATTGATAAAGATGGGATCTGTCATATAATGTTAATAATTTTAGAAATTTCTTGAAAGTATGTTAAAGCGGAAAGCAAATTCGCGGAAACGATTATCATTTTAAAACTAATAAAAATCTTTTAAAAACATTTAAGCTACTTTTAAATTATGCTTACATCTCTATATTTAAAACTCGTTGATTAACTACAGTCATATATTTTACGATCAAATACATATGGTGGTATAATTTCAATCACATAATGACTGACACAATAAATATGACCAGAAAATAACCATATTGCAACTCTTAAATTATTAATTAAATGTGTCTTACTAATACATCTTCTGCTATAAAAACACAGGATACAAATCATAGAAAAAAAAAATATATATATACATATATATATATATATATATATATATATATATATATATATATATATATATATATATATATATATAATATCACAGGATGATCAACAATATTAGTATTATTGTTTATACTATTAATACAATTATTGTTTGTATAAAAAGATACAGCAGTATACACAAATAATGTAAAAATTAGAATTAGAAAAATATATTATAAAATCAGTAATAATAGGCATAATACGTACAATCTGTCTATACTGTATAATCTAAAAATATATTACATTAAAAAAAAGTTCTTTAAACAAATTTTTTAAAGCTATACTTAATTAGAAAATCACTACAATAAATTAAAACACACTCTATTTATTGAACTCGTAGGCTAAGTGAATTTGATATTCCCAATTGTTGTAATACATCATATTCCATATAGATTACTTGGAAATTATGAGACAAATCCTAAAATAATAACTGTTATAATGCTCGTCATACACATAAATAAACAAGAGAAAAAAAGATCAACAAAAAGTAGAAGCGCATAGCTATTTCAGAAGTAAATGCAGTTAAATTTTAATGGTACCAGGCCATTTCTCTTCACAAATATTTTCCGGGAGAGCTGTTATGAGGTTTAACGTGCGCTGGAAAATGTGTTCTTGAAACTATTTCCAAACAGGCTGCACATAAATAAAATTTATTTCGGCCTGTGTTTTCGCCGACAATATCGCATCATTGTAATGAGCACTGGGTTATTGCGCAACATCGTGTCTGTGTTCTTCTGAAACACTGTCGATGACGTCGAAATCATAACAAACACCGCGTAATAGGATTACATAACCACTAAAATTTTCAGAATGATTTTCTTCCGCTCTAATATTATATTTCATAATTAAATAAATAATTAAATAAATAATAAATATAATTAAATAAATAAAGATGCGATAATTAAAACGAAAACATTGCATAACACAGTTTTATTGTGTTATTTCTAATATTTCGAGGTCCTATTTTTGTATTTTTTAAATTCACTATTCAAAATGTATCTATCTATTCGATTAATAGTGATTAATCTAGTCTACTGTTAAGTAGAATACAAATAAGTTGCACTATAATAGACATTACATCAAATGTGTATTACAAACACAAGATCACATTGGACAATAAAACGCTGTGCAGCGGTTTTATCGAGGCAGTACCGATAGAGTCGTAAAACCTCTAATGTTGGTTAAATTCTTATTCGATAATAGTTCAATGAGTATTACTCGAATATTAATTAATTATCCCAGCATTGTTATTTATAAATACTACATACCCACCCCATTTATTCTCATATAGACATAATCATTGTAAAATATTCTCATGGAGGCAGTGGCGTATCAATATCGCAACTGCTTAGTTTTATGGAAATTCCCTCCTATTCCGACATATACAGAATTTATTATAGAGATATGGAAGGTGGAAGGCTTTATTTCTAATCAATAAATCTTGCATCCTGATAAAAAGATTCTGATACAAACATAATGAACGCACTTAGGCACTTATCTGCCATCACCCCATTGAGTATGTCACTACAGAAAAAGAAGTACTTTCTCGAGGTATTCAGAGTTTCTTTTTAGAGTTTCGATAGTTGGTAGACTTCCATACTCTGGATTGTTTCGACAACGTGGGGTTTTTGAAGGAGATTAATCGAACTTTTGTTTTGAGGCTTCTTCCCCCGGATCATGAAAACAATGCTGGGAGGAAAATTAGGGTTGGAGTGAAGAAATATCAATATTGTTAAAAAGATGTATTGAATTTTCTTTTCGATGTTCGCCGATATTTTTTAAAATAAAATCCACATTTTTCTCCCTGGTCAACATCTCTACCTTGCACTTTACTCTACTAGTATGTGACCATTGCGATAAAACACAGAGCACTAGCAAAACGGTCTTAGTTCAAGTCTTCGCGAGAAGAACTGGAATAAATTTTTATACATATAACGGACAATTCTTCCAAAATATACAATACTCGTATATTTTACATACGAGTATATAAAATATACGAAATATAATTATATATGAAATATATAATTCCTGTCCCTGTATATAGGGACAGGAATTATATCATAAATTAGTTGTTAGTTTTATATATTGTATCTCTATGTATATTTGCCGAAAGCACTTGCATATACACAATGCGTAATTCTTTATTTATAAACTTTACTACTACTCAAGATTGTTTCTTTCTTCTTGTACCAATTTTCCTACTTGGTCTTATATAGTAACAAAGCATTTTAAATAAAACAAAGACTTGCACTTTTTAAGCAAATATAAGCCTATTAAATGCTAATTACCTGAATGGTGTATAATAAAATAATAAAATGAATAGTCTTTTGCAATAGTGAGGACTGTAACCCTATGAATGTTTATTTGTTTATTTATTAGTAAGTTTACTTACTCTGCAAGATACCAATTTACTTGGTTATTTTCGTTAAATTAGTTAGTTAGTTATTTTTTATAACTTACCCATAGTCAATAATAACATAAATGATAAGAAACAAATATGATTTTTAAAAACCTTTTCATATGTAGAAGATTTTTAAAAATGGCTCGAACTGAATAAACAAAATTTTACTAAAATAAATTTCATCACTATCCTAAAAGTATTTTAATTTATACCAATGAAGCACATGAATAAAACATTTTTATAGTCAAGAAGTGTAGTTCTTTTGTATTTCGAAAATGTGCTGCAAAATTCAATTAGAGTTATCGTGAATAAAAAACTAACACACTAAAAAATTACAGGCATAACATAATGCTTAAATGGTTTTTCAAAAAAAAAAAAAACAAATTGGTATATCTTCGAAATTATCTAAAATATCGAAAAATCTTTATTTCATCAACCATTGTTTAGCAAGAATATATAGTAGTAGGAATACACAAACTTATAAAATAATAAATATGTAAGAAATGATGAAATAAATCAGATAGAACTAAACAATATTGTAATGTATTCCATCATCAATATAAAGCGTAAACTGTATATGTGAAAATAGATTTATTTAAGATGTATCTATTTTTAATATCAAATGTTGTTAGTCAGACTGTATTTCGATATAATGAACAGGTGTAAACAAAATCTGCTGAAATTGGATAATTTGGTATATATTTGAATATTAATTCTACGCATAATATTTAAAACGAATTACTTTTCACTATTCTAAATCATATAAATATTCTAATGTAAATGATAAAATTTATATGATAAATTAATTTCACATCCTGAACATTTATCTTTTCTGGATTTATGGCCACATTTAAACTCATTCCAAACTTTTACAATAAAAATATAAAACAAAAAACTTCACAGCAATGAATTTAAACTCCCCTCGTAATATACCCAAATTGTATTCTAAAGATTTATTAACTTTATTTATATGACCGCTTATATATGACTAAATTATTGCATTATTATTTAATTGATTCATTAATGAAATGCTCGAATATAAATTTCGATTTATGTTTGTATCCTTCATAGAGAGAAAAAACCTAATACCAACACACCAATTTGCGTTTATTAACAAGCATTCAACAATTGGCCAGGTCCACAGAATAAGAGATGTTATTGAAAAAGCCTACAAAAGTAAAAAAGTATACTCAGCTATATTCTTAGATGTAGCACCGGCTTTCGATAAGGTTTGACATGAAGGCCTTATTCATAAACTACAGAAAATGTTACCAAAATAACACACCGAACTATTAAAATCGTACATTACAACCAGAATGTTTAGAGTCAAACAGGAAGAAGCTTACTCTACAATAAAAGAAGCTAAAGCAGGTGTACCACAAGGAAGTGTACTGGGACCAATGCTTTATCTACTCTACACTTGTGATATACCACAAATGGAGAAGATCACGATGGCAACATTTGCTAATGATACTGCGATTATAGCTGTCGGAGACAATAGTGAAGAAATCTCACGAATTACAACAGGCAAGTGACAATATAAATAATTGGGCACAAGCTTAGAAAATAAAAATTAATGAAAGTAAATCTTACAAACACACCGTACAAGCACCAATAACATTAAATAATACTCATCATTCCATCTAGCAACAACGCTAACTATCTCGGAATGAGTTTTGATTCAAAACTTCGCTGAAATGAACGTATAAAGAAGAAAAGAAAAGAACTGGAATTGAAATATAAGAAAATGTACTGGCTAATTAGAAGAAAATCACAATTATCAGTACATAATAAATTGCTAATATATAAGAAAATACTGAAACGTATATGGACATACGGAGTTCAATTATGGGGATATTGTGCAAAGAGTAACATAAATAGAGAGAAATTGTGGGCGCACCCAAATACTATAGGATTGATTACCTACATCGAGACCTTCAGATACCCACAGTCAGTCAAGAAATCAAGAGAATTGCAAGGGGGCATGAGGAAATACTCCATTCTTATTAGAATACTGAAGTATTGCAGCTTTTGGATACGACCAGAACAGGACACAAACTCAAAAGAATCAAACCATCTGATCTTGTGTGATGTTGTGTGTGAGGTGCATATAACATGTATAAACATTATTTCACCAGAGACTGAGATGATGGGTCCTCCTAGTTATATACCTAGATTTAAGTTATCATAAAGACAAATTGTACGTTAGTCGTAAACGACTAGTAACAATACAATAATTAAATAATAATAAAAAAAATTTTGTATCCAAGTCGTGTATAATCATTATTGAACATCTAAATATAGGCGATACATTTTGTTGCATGTTAGAAATACTGTTTCCATGTAAATAATGCGGCGCATATATATTGTCAGTTTACATGCTGCATTGTAGATTATATTTCCGTGTTACAGGCTTTGTCTGAGATGATTAGAATAAGCTATGAAAATGTGTCTCAGATTTCGACAGAGAACAAATCGTTAGGGCTCAATTAGCGGGAGTGCCTGTGTTGAAAACAGCTCAATTATTTAACGTTTCACTTTACAAACATTCAATTTCATGACAATGACAAAACAAGGTAAAATGTAATCGGCCAAGATGAATGTTGGCGGAACCAAACCCAATAGAGATCAACGAATATTAAAAAGAACCAAATGGCCCGACTATATAAAAATCTGCGGCAAAAGTGATAGAGAACTCAAAACTTACTTGAGTAATCTTGTCTCGATAAAGACAGTACAGACATACATAAAACCTGAATACTTGATGATCGGAAGAATGTGGTATGGTCTAATGAATCATGGTCTACATTGTATCCTACAACCGCTCGGATGCATGCGTGGAGAATTCCGAAAGAAACCTTGGATCCAGATTACGTGCTTGCTAACCTCAGGCATGGAAAAGCTTTTTGTTATGATTAGAATGATGTTATGACATCGAGAGCTTCAGCAAGCTAACACTGATAGAAAAGCTATTTTATAACAGAAGTCAACGCTAAGCTGCGAAAGAAGTGGTGCAATGGTCATAAAACCATGATGAACGATGAATCATTATAATTCATGCATGGAAAAGCTCAAAATAAGCCTGATTCGGATTGCTGCCTTTCTATAGTCAAGCATGGAGGAGGTTCCGTTACAATTTCGGCGGCAATATCGGTGGTATTCAATTCTCACCATAAATCCTGAACATAATTCAATACCCCGCCATGGGAAGCTTTAGAACAGAGAATAAGTAGTAGACTTCCATCTCCGATATCACTAACGCTAAACTGCGAAATAATTGGGGCAAAAATCATATATCTTAAACACGTCACTGCTACCTAATCGCTAATAGTCACAGCCAAGGAGGTTCAGTTTTGGTTTGAGGAGCATCAGAATATCATTAAATATCTTTCCTGGACATCACAATCGCCAGACATCAACATAATTGAACCGTTATGAGGAGCTTCAAAGCAGAGAGTGAGAAGTAGATTTCTATGTATTTTTAAGAATGAAACAACATTCCGTTAGAAACTATGCAGACACTCTACAAATTTATTTTGTAAAGAACTGTAGCTATTTTAACAGTAATTCAACATCTTTAATAACCTAATAAATATTGTGTATAACATATGTAAGATGTTCATATTATTTTGTTCATCCCCTGTAAATATATATAATAATTGTAATATATGCGGCAATTAATTTCAAATGATTTACAAGAGATGAATTTAATGTGCATTAACTCGCATTGAGTACATTTGTAACCAACTTCATGTTGAAAGCCCACATGCTTGATTTTTCAGTATGTGTCATTTCATCGAAGAGTGAATAAAAAATGTCTTCAAAGCAGTAAAAATGTCTCAATTTTTTACTTCACCGTTTATTTCAATTTGAAGAAACAGGCGGCTGAAAATCATCAAATGCTGCGTAAAACTTAACATAACTTAACATAATAACAATGCTCCATGGATTTCAATATGTAAATACTGGATTCAACATTTTAAAAGTAGCGATTTTGACATCGAATACGTTCTGGAAAAGAGCGTTCTGAACAGCCAAAAGATCCTGAAGACGAAGATTTTAAGGCGTTACTCGATGAAACCATCAATGGGGATCGCTAGGGAGTATGATTAATGCGCTTGAGCCTAGCACTGAGTGAGAAACGGCCGGAATACAAGGAAAGAAAACAACATTGTTAGTGTTCAGCATAACAATACTCGACCGCATGTTCCAAAACCGGGGAAAACATAGTTCGAAACATTAAAATGGGAAGTGCTACCTCACCCGCCATATTTTACAGATCTTGCCCCTCTGATTACTACTTGCTCCGATAGCGCGAGCGCTTCACTTCTTATGAAGATATCAAAAAATGGCTCATTCGAAATGGAATCCGTAAATTGCCTGAAAGATGGGAATCAGTAGCTACCGATAGATGGGTAATACTTTGAAAAAATACGGATTTTTACGGATTATGGATTACGGATTTGTACGGATTTTTCTTAATAAAATTTCAAATTAAAAAAAAATATTTTAAAACAGGGCACTAATAGACACCTTTACAGAAATTTAGAAGGAAAAACAACGGTCTCAAATAAATTAATGATGTGTATGATATGAAATATATGAGAACATGAAACATACACAATATATAGACCAAAATGTATAGGCAAAATTGGAATGAAACGATTTCATAAAATCATTTATATGTTTACATTATTTTGTCCAAAATATTTTTTCAAAATTGTTTAAAAGTGGCTTAAGCACATCCTGTTTTTTTCGAGAGTACAAGGTAGAGACATTGAGCCATTTTCTCTTCGTGGAGTGGAAAAGCTTTAATAATAAAACCGTCATAGCCTATTTTATTTGGATTGTTTCGTCCAACATCACGCTTTAAAAGAACATCAAATCACCTTCATTTTTCGGCCTATTTACGAAACGAACATTTTTCCATAACTAATTATATGGTAATTATGAGAGACGTCAAGCGAAAAACGTTCAAAAGTTTGTAAAGCGTGAAGGAACATTAATTTTAAAAATTAAAAAATACGAACAATATCTTTGCGGTTGGCATTTTAAAACGCTCACACAACATCAACTTATTTATATTTTCAATATATATACTTTTTAGAAATATCAAATTTAATTATTCAAAAAATATTTGATAATTCTTATTAATTTGGCTTACCAGTCTTCTGCTAAGAAATTATTTTGTCAGCTTACCTGAAAAAAAAAGGCATTAATTACTAAAATATGTCTATATTAGTAGAATTCTTAGTAACCTTACTAGAAAGGTAACATTTTATACTGGGTACATATGGTGGATGGCTCCAATGTAATCTAAGGAATTCCTATTAAAATTTAGTTCTAACGAAACTTCCTTTATTTACATTATATGGTCATTGTATGCGTATGCAGAATAATTACGAATAATTAGAGCGATTTATCAATTAACTATCGTTTAAGATTTAATCATAGATTCATTATATCAATTAGTCCAGTGCCTACGCAAATATGTAAATAAATACTAAGAGAGAACAACTTTAATTCTAGAAAACGTAATGTTAGGAACATTTGTGGCCTTTCTTTCTTTATTGTTGTTTAAGGTTTTCGTCATCAGATTTAGACGAAAAAAGAACATAACCACAATAACTCAATAATAGGTTATTTTATTAAAATACCGCAATCCAAATATCTTAGAGAATTAGAATGCATTGGAATAAAACTTATAGTGCAATTGAAAAAGAATGTGATGATATAAATAACAGATGTTGATGGTATAACGGATTTACTGCTCAAGCAACTAGAAATGTTAGGTACATAAGAAAAAGTTCTTATATCTTAAAATAATAGCTTATAATAATTATAATCAATATTTTATAATAATTTGGTATCGTTATTTAGTCGAATTTTATTTCGTTGATACCTTCGTCCCGGGTGACCTCGATATTTCAGTAAATTTCAATGAATTTACTTATTCTATCCTTACTCCCTAAACTTGTATATTATTTTTTCATTATTATAGCCTCGTGTTTCATCTCGTTGTAGTTTTTCTCTATATGTACTGAACTCTCACCTGTCAACAGTACATCATCACCAAAGTCAGTAAGCATCAATAAGATATTGCATAATCATGCGGATGTAAAAATGCTTGCCTTAGTTTGATACTATCATAATATGACAAATGCTTTAAAAATGGCTCATGTCGATTGGGGCAAAGATATATTTAAAAATATGTTCAAGATGCATTAAAAGTTATATATAACATTTACACAAATGACGATCATGAATATATACTTATGAGTCAGACAAACTAGAAATCGATTTTATGGTCGATTCCAACGGGACCAGCCAAATCCAATAAAAGTTCTTCGCGGAGAAAGCATATCAAAGCTAATGTTTGCTTGTTTCCTCGATTCAAGTAACGACAGCGGCGTTAGAGCAACGTAGTATGGTCAATTCTAAAAGGTATACGATCATTAATTTATGACTTTTAGTATTTTTTATACCCACAGATTACATGACAATTATTTTGAAGTGGGGAAGAAATTGGAGTGGAAAAACTGCTACGAAAATTGTCTTCAAAACAGAACAGGGCATTGATTTTCACAGATAATATTTTGAAAACCAATAAATTCGATCTCGTTTGATGTATCACATTTAAATGATAACATATACGTAACAATACTACAATGTATTTTAATATCATGATATATTCTATTCGATTATATGTTATAAAATATAGTTCAGATTTTATGTTAAATCAGTAATCAGTAAAAACATATATTTAGTTTAAAGAACAGGGTAGTAATTTGAATTTGAAGGGCTTCTGTTACAAAACGTCGTTACAAGTAACTAATAGGATTAAATCGGATGCTATTATTGAACTCCACAGCTTACCGAAAATCAGCTGTATTCTAATGGAAGCCATAAAACGGCACGGATATTACTTTTGGAATGACTCAACACCATTTTAATTTAATGATGAGTGGATGTACGTCCAATTCTCCGGTGATTTAAACTAAACATAATAAAAACCAAACCGTTAGCGAAGTAAAGAAAAATGAAAGTTCTAAATTAACTTAATGAGAAGTCTCGGTGCTTTGGTCGGAGTTTATTAGATTAGAACAGAACGATGGACCGACAGTAAAAGTCTATGTACGTGGACAAGGATGTCGTTGAACTTACCACAATTAAACTGCAATTTAGCTCAAATGGTGTATTTTTATTGTTATCCATCAGAAGAATGTAGGAGATTGATTATTTCATTGCTAATTTAAATGCATATCCGTTATAAGACAAAATATTAAATAAACTTATAAATTAATAATTGTAAATTTATTTTATTGATTAATTTTGATTAATAGTTCAATCAGTAAGTAATTTTTTTTAATAAAAGTAGTTTCGTACTTAAGTTATAAAGTTAGCTTAGAAAATTTTTATTTGATAATTTTATTTTATTTTGTTTTGTCTTGACATTGATCATCTTGTCATATTTTCACCCTTTCATGCTTTCCTAGTGAAATAAATTTGTCAAGGAGCTCTACTGCTTTATTACTCCAACATCTGCTTATTAGGAGTTTATACATTCATGAGCAATATATATTGGTGAAAATGCGAAATATTAATCTTAAACAACCTACCCTACAAAATTCGATGGTTCTGACAATTTTCTATATAAAATAACAGTTTTACATTTAGAAATATCAGTTATTACTAAGTTATATTTAGTATTATCAATTATCTCTGAGTTGTTCAGTGTATACAGTTCATCGTCATCGTATATATATGTTTATTGCTTTTCAACAAAAATCTGCTGTCCAATCTACTCTTCGAAATTTATAGTGATGATGCTCCGAGATATCCCAATTGTGAGTATGCTTTCAATGACTTAAAAATGACGTTTTGATGTAGATAAAAATATCCTAGAGCCACGAAAGTTTCTTAAAAAAGGCAATGCAACACTTACAAGTTGTACAGAGGAGCTAATACAGCTGAAATTGTCAAAATTATTTTCAGACAAATTAATAGTTGAATCAGGCTTTCCAGGCGTTTAGATACTATGAGAAAATAGCCAGTTACAGTTTTCTGTAACGTGTTGTGACTGGTGACGAAAAGCATCTACTACGATAATTCCAAGCGCAAAAGTCATAGTTTCAGTATATGAGCGAAAAATGTGGAACGCTTCACGATTTTGGATTTCATCCTTGCGCAGTTGCCATGCTAATCTTATCTATATCGATCCAATTTTAGTACATGCAGAGCCGAAGCGAGTACACACAAGTTTACACATGGGTAACCTGTAGTGTCTTACGAGTTGGTAAAATTGGTTAAGTTAATATTTATTAAGA
This sequence comes from Rhynchophorus ferrugineus, assembly GCF_030347505.1. Classification (NCBI taxonomy): domain Eukaryota; kingdom Metazoa; phylum Arthropoda; class Insecta; order Coleoptera; family Curculionidae; genus Rhynchophorus; species Rhynchophorus ferrugineus. The sequence goes on along the minus strand of NW_027472581.1, from coordinate 49,697,561 downwards.
AAGTGCAAATAGCTAATAAATAGCGAGTAAGAGACACAAACTCATCCCTTATTCCATAATAACGCTCGACTACATATTGGAGGAGTTGTGAAGAGCACACTATAGCTCGAATGGGAAGGTCTTCCATATCCAGCGTACTCTCCAGATCTAGCGCCTACTAAAGAAATGCAAAAATGGAGTTGGATCACTGCCAAATCTAATATTATTTTGTCAATACGATGTCGCTATGCTGCAGGAAAGATGGAAACGAAGTTGTAGAAAATGATGGAAATTATTTTGATTAAATTGCACCAATTCCTCTCAATAAACGCCTTTTTGAGATGAAGAGTGGTCAAAATACATGGAAGCACCTATTTATCATAACTCTAGTGCTGATCTAATATACAGTACATACATAAATATATGAATAGAGGCACCCTTTCAGATGTACCAAGAATAATATTTTGCTTGAACTTACGCAGATAAGATCAATTCGGTTCAAAATTGGACTTAAATTTACCAGAAGCGTCAATATTATAAATATTTAATAGGTTCATTTTTGTTTTAAATCCATGGTTGTTATATATGGTACATCTAATCACTTTGTAATCTAATCACTTTAAATTAATTTTATCATGATCAAAAATAGTTTAATATATTTCATTTAGTCTTTCTTTGTATTAGGAAGTATTAGGAAATATCTGGCTGAACTATTAATATAACACTACCTATGAAATGTTTTGTTAATGCAAGATGCTTTATTACACTTCTGTGTAATAAAACCTAACCAAAATGAATAATAAAGAAAATTAAAAGATACAGATCAACCGATAAAATGAAGCTAGATTATTTTAATTTACTTGAAATAAAATGGCCAAGAAGCTACGATCTAAACGTATATTTTTATCATCACCATCATGCATAAGCTTTTCCAACTGTGGATATGTTTTTATACTGTTTTTATTTGACTTTGAGTTCAATCGAATAATAAAAACTAGCTGTATCACCGAGAATAGTTACTACAGTTAGCCGCATCAGTACAATCAAGAAAGAAAGACAAGTATTCTCATCGGTATTTCAACTAACACAATCATCTCGAATTTAACGTGGCGCTTTAATGTGCTACAATAAAGATAACGATCATTTAAATTATTTCACTCTTAACATATCAATTAAGAACGAGTGATGTAATATATAACTGCATATTTTTATTTTCAATATCGATACTCGTATAACGACTCAATTTTAAACATAAAACCGTACATGTCTATTATGTGATCGAATATTTTAGATGAAGGCAAATTATACAAATTTTTGCATTATTTAAAATTAACAAAATTTAACAATTTTTTGTTTCTTTAAATATTCACTTGATAATTTTAATTTCTTCATTTAATTTCTTTTAATTAACACTCACCTTATGCAAAAAAAGATAAAAATCACATGATATCAAGTCAAGTCAATAGGAAGGTAATTAAAAACTGGGATGATTTGTCTTTTTCTTCCATGAAGAAAGTTTGTAGTAACATTTAAGGCGTAAATTTGCACGCTTGCTTTTGTAATTGTATTAGAATGGGCAAATAATTAATAAAAATTCAATTCCCATAAGCTCTTACAATTTCAGCGGTTATACCAATCGATCAGCTAATACTTTAACATTCTCACTGAAATCTGTTGTTTACAATATTTTTTAGATGGTTCTTAAATATAATTTGAGTATCAATCTATTCACAAGATAAATATTGCCATATAACTCAGTATATTTTAATAAAACATGAATTTCATTAAATACACAAATGTGTAAGTAATGGTTAATTACAATCGACAAAGACCGCTATGCTCAACCGAAAAAAGTGTATTCAATATTTCGAAGATAAAAGAAGCAATGGATAATCATGGACAATGGATATAGTATCAAAAATAATTCAAAATTAATTAATGGTTCTTACACATTGTTTAATTATCATATGCTATCGTTTTCAGTTGTTGATAAAATTATATTTCACAAACGACTTATCTTTAACAATAAAAATATAATCCACCACGACAGGAATGTCGTAAAGATCAAGTAAACGCCAGACAAAAAAAAGCGAAAGTTTAAAACTATCTTAATGGGAAGTATCAGTGTGACAGTCATAGTTTATTGCAATAAAACAGAGTAAAGGAACGTCAGTAAAAGTTTACTACGTGGATAGCTACTGAAATGTCGTTGAACTTGTCATAATTAAACTGCAGTTTAACGCAAACCAGTGCTTTCTTGTTATCAGTATTACACGCAGCGTTTTCCCATTGTGGTTTTTATTTTTATATTTTATTATTTGGTTCTATATTATAAATATATAATGGCAATGTTTAATCAATATAAAAAGGTAAAGCAGAATATATTATATTATAAAATATGACCAGTTTAAGTAAAATTAGATCTATTTCATGGCATGCGGATTAATATAAATAAGTATATATCGTTGACCTTCCAGATCATTTTGTTAGTTACATGTGTTCTACATTTCATTAACATTAGTAAATGTTTTAATTAACTACATGTTGAAATTACTATCTATATAATATATACGTAAATATATATGGCCAAAACACATTTGAATTTACGAAGGAAATACTTAGACAATGCAAAATCCACAAGAAAAAATTAAGCCGGCTTGGTGGCGCAGTCTAGGACGGTCCTCCTACTGTTGCGATAGTCGCGGATTCGGATCCTGCTTATGACTGGCATGGTCGTATATTTATGTTTGTGATTGTTTAATATTTGTGAATGTCCTAAGTAAGAGTGTAAAATCCGGCAAGGAAAATGATCCCTGTCACGCCAGTAACCAGGCTGTGTAAGACCGGATGTCTTCTGGGATGATTTCTAGGATTTTAAAGAGACTAAAATATATAAAAAAAAGAAAAATATTAAGCAAAAAAAAACTGGCATGGTCTAAAAAATTTATAGATATATTAATAAACTGAATATAATTAAAAATAGTAATACACTTTTAGATTTATAAATAGACTAAAAATAATGTCTTCAAGAACCTTATAATATGACACATAGAAAAGATAATAGTTATAAGACAACTTAGGAAATAATTATTTATTATATTTTTGAAAAAATATCGATATATCAATATTTTATCAATATCCCTAACGCAGAACCAGGATTAAGTTGTAGATCCATTCCAAATAAACATTACTTAATATTTAAAAAAAATCATAGTCTATATTCTGTCCATTCCATGTGTAATTCTCTTGTATTCCTCAGAAATACAAGCAAAACAGGATTTAAAACTAAAATTAATCAGTCGACCGAACAATTTCCGTCTTAATATGAAATTAATTTAAAAAAAGATTTGAAAGCGAATTTACCACTAATTAACTGAATTGAGATGGCTTATTCTTAATGTAATGGTATTTTTTTGCAAAGGTTATAATATTAATAGTTAATTAACCTTGACACATCGACATTCGGCTATATAAAAATTTCATCAAAACTTACAGTGCTATAGCACCACACCTTCGCCATTTTTTCTGCACAGAACAAACACTCAAAACAGATAATTTATTCCAGTCGGTATTATTAAAATTTCTTCAGTGACTGATGGACACTCTAGATAGTCGGATGTCAGCAGAAATTTAAATTTTGTTGCGTACTTTCACAGATGCTAATATTTCGCGATATCGTTTTTGTAAAGTTATGACATGCAAGATTTAAAAGTGATAACATGTGTCTCTCTCACTCCATATAAAAATCTGACACAACTGATTCTGCTTTAGGTGTACATGTAGTTTAAAATATCATCTTTCTTTCTCTTTTTTTACATATGTTATCAAAATAGGATATGGAAAGAAAGTTGTTCGTTGAATTGTTTGTCGTAATACAATAAAAAATTGTTCGTTATTTTAATTTAAATATCCAACCTTTATCGATCGTCACTGTCATATCTATTTTATATTTTCTATCCTATCATTTGTGTCTAAAATAAGATTTAAAATTAATGGTTTGTCAGTCCCAACACCCAATTAATTACAGAAATGTTCTAATTTAGCACTAATTAGTGGAATTAGACTGGATATTTGCGGTTCTTAAGGTTATATATAAACGTCAATTAACACTGACGTGCTTAGATGTTTAAATTACATAGATAGTCTTCTCATATACTGTAAGAATACGAAGCGTTTTGTGAAAATAATTTATTATTTTATTTTTAACTCTAGACATCATGCGTGAACAAAATATATTTTAAGTGCATTATTACCTTCACAAACAAAAAAATTTGTTTATTATTATAAGCTATATTATTTTACAATAGTTGATTTATGAAGATTTATTTATAGTTTCTTATATCACAAAAACTCAGTTCGAATAGCACTCAGACAGTCAGTTACGACTAGGAATAATCATCCCTGTCATACCATTTTCTTTTTTATAGTATATGTATTGTATTATATATATATATATATATATATATATATATATATATATATATATATATATATATATATATATATATATATATATATATATATCCATTATTTTCTAAAAGCTGGCCATTTCCAATTAAAACAGCAATAAAATCAGGGAACTGTGGTCTTACATTCCCATATTATTCGTGATCAACTGTGATCAACCATGTGACAAACGACCAAACCTGGTTTAGAATATTATTTTAACAGCTTCACGTTATTTTTACGCAAAATTTGATGATCGGGCAGAGTACATCAGCAATTAGAAAATTAAAAACCAAACAAGTTCCTTCCAACATGAAAAAAGGAGGATAGAGTAAATGAATAGTTGCAGAAATGTTTCGGAAAGTTATACAAAAAAGTTTGCAACAATGTCCGAGAAGAAGCATGCGCAGAAGAGTACCCTGCCAATTTATTATTAAATGTGAAAAGGGTACGATTATCGGTTTTATTAATTTGTATTGTGACTTCGACTATATATACATTAACCTGAACTTAGGGCAGCTTTGGAATCTGAATATGTATCTCTAAAATGACTTAAAATTTCTTCAGGTATCTCCAGAAGACTCCATTAGATGCAGAAGAGTGCAAAACTGTTCATTTCTGCCCCAGTCGATGTTCGCCAAGAAAAAGACTCTCCGCTACTCTTCAATAAGGTGGTGCATGCATTTACCCTAAAGCATTTAAAAAGACACAAGGCAGTCAATATGAAGCTGCACACAATGCTTACAAAAAAGCATCCATTTGAGTAAGTGCAGCAGTTCAGATACTTGGGACAGTATTATAAGAAGAAAAGTAGTACAGTATAAATAACCAGATGAATAGACAAAGTTGCGGGAACTGTCACTTCCGTAAGATGGTGGATGTGGAAGCGAGGAAACATAATTAAGCTTAATATTTTGATCTCTTAACTGTTTATTTTTCCAATCCTCCTGATCGTCTCCGAAACTTGGACGGTTTACGGTTTAACATATGTACGCTTAGAATCTTTCTAGAAAACCGATGCTTAAGGTAAATTTCGCATGTTTCTCTTGCGAGGTTACTCGATTTAAATGCGCCCATTAGTGAACAGTTGAACAACAAACCCAGGGACGCAGATTGTTAACTTGACAATAATATTGTCTGATGACAGAATGGTTGTGAGCGATATAAACAATGGAAGTAAACACCATCGCTGAGCGCCAGCTATGGATTAAAGATGATGATGATGGTTCATTTATAAATAGGTAATGATAAAATTATGGTCCGAAATCGAGTTAAACACTAAGTATAAATAAACCCTAATTGGTAAAAATCTAGATTGCTTTAATACTATAAAAACAAAATTGACTGTAGAAAATTGTTTATCTCTAAAAATTATATTACCAATATTACACACTATATATGTTTACAGATCATTTATACTCATAAAATTAGGTTAAAAGCCATCAACAACTGAAAATAAAAAAAAACATATATACATATATACAATGTATTGCTTTAACAAACAAAACAATAGCAACCGAAGTTTATTTTACTAAAAGAAGAATATAACATTGAACGGTAAGCAGTCAAAAAGAGTTTAGTATTTAGAGATGACCCAGAAAATAATCTTAAAGGTTCAAGCAAGTGTAAGATTATTGACCAAGAGGTCATAATGTACATTTTATATAGTAAAAACCATGTGTTGAAAATAGTACGAAAATTCGCACAGTCGAACACAAAGAAGCCTGTGAAAATATTTATATATTTTATAAAAATTATTCCATGCGCATCCTAAAATGCACACGTCATAATCTCAGTCAGCCGACTGTTGCGTTTTCCCACGCTTTGAAGGGGGTTCATCATGTGCAGTCCATTCGGATGGCTATCGATTGGACTTCGGAGTGAAATGATGGAGCCATGTTTCATCCATTGTCACATATCGACGCAAAAACTGGAGTTTATTAGGCTTGATTGTCTTCAAACACTGCTCTGAAACATCAACTCGTCGTTGATTTTGGTAAAAAGTGAGCTCGCACGGCACCCACTTTGCACAGAGCTTTCTCATACTCAAATAGTCGTGAATGATGTAGACGTTCAGTTTGTATCTTTAGAGTATTTGCTATTTCATTCAATTTCAATTTACGGTCATTCAAAATCATTTTGTGGATTATTTAATGTTTTCGTCGGTAGCAACCTCTTTTGGGTGTCCACTGCGTTCACCGTCTTCTGTGCTCATTTCATCACGTCTAAACTTAGCATACCAATCCTTGATGGTTGATTTTCCTGGGGCAGTAACCGGAAACCCGGCATCAAGCCAAGTTTTTGCTTCAACTGCATTTTTCCCTTCAAAAAGCAATATTTTATCAGCAGGCGAAATTACTTTTTATCCATGTTTCTCACAATAACAAAAGTTGCTTCACTCAAAATGCTATAATTCACAAACTAATGATCCGAGAGCTGTCGAATTTATACATGCATCTTTTGAGAGTTAGGGTTAACTAAAAAACATATGGATTTAATTCTAGTAGCGCCTTGTATGTGTCAGGCTGGAGACTTTTCAATTGACTTGTTACATATGACCTTTAAATCCATACAAAATGACTCAGATATCTTAAAAGTGAACATCACTTACAAAACTAAACTATAGGAGATGTAAACACATCAAAATTCAAAACAAATTATTGTTTTCGATATGCATGGGATACTAAAGCGAGATTGTCCGGAAGATCAATTTGTTAATTAATATCATAACATGAAAGGCGTAATGTCTGCTAAATTTCGAAAAATATGGTAATAAGACAGCCGAATTTTGAAAGGAAAGTATTGGGATCTTCATTACGAAAACCCATAGACTCACATTTTATAATTAATTAAGACGATCCAAGCCAAGCATAATATTACCATGTTATTTTCATACATATCAACTAACTCAACCCAATTAAAAAAAAAGCATTATTATTTCAAATAATAAAATATTCGCGTGTAGCCGAAGAAAAATGGTAGAATTTAAACGATTAGTAATTAATTATCGTGATCTTGTAGGCACACGTGTTGTTGAGGTTTAAGATAAGATTAAAACACATTATTGTTATTCATTAAGTTAGGTGCAGATCTTGTTCTTCTAATGTCTTAAGAAAAGTGCTTAAACTATTTGAGAACCCCGGTATATGTAATAACACCGTTTTCACAATTGGACATATCCCATATAAATACAATATCGAAGTAATAAAAACTTATTACGAAATTGTTCATATCAATTTCAATAATCAAATGTCAACGAACTCAATACCGGTAACTTTTCGATTATTACTCTTAGAATTGAGAATGAAAACATAACAAAACGATGGATACGAATCGTTTTAATACGTCTCAGCCATCGATTAGCCTACTCTGCCCTCAACCGCTTAATACTTATGTTATTTTCTTCAGTCAAACCCAGATTACCCCAAATAATTTCTATTCACCAAAGTGCTTGGGTTATAAATTATTTATTTACGCTTAACCTGCTACGTATGCACGTATGTAGGTGTAACAGTCATTCTACAGGAACGGTATTTGTATACTGATGCATGAATGAGGTTTGATCATTTGTAACAACCACTCCAAAAATAAATATTATTATATTGCATTAAAAAACAGATCAAAGTTAAGTTTGCACTACCTAATGACAATTTCAAAATACGTATTGTTAAACAATAAAACATCATTGAAAGTTTATATTGAAACTTTGTGGATAAAATTGTACTTATTTTTCAAATAGCTATTGTTACATAAGTAAAAGATTTGTACTGCAGTAAAAACGAAATAAATTTTAGCAAACATTAGTAATCTTCTTTACAACAGCATTTACATTTATTTTGGTGACAAGCGATATCTATATCAATATTCAACGTTATAGCTATGCTATGGCCGCTTTATTTGATTTCATAATTGTAAATGCCTATTAATTATACTGTAGGTCACATTTATTATACAAGGGTAATTGCAAATAGACTAAATTGTCCCGTCACAATCGGGTTACTAGTTATTATTTTAGACTAAAGGAGGACTTCTTAATGCCAACACGTTGAAAAGAGTTATTACAGACTAATAAGATATCGCCGAATAAAAAGCTCGTGAAAATAACTAATTTTAATTTATGTAATTGCACTTGGTTTTATAACTTTTTATATTAAGTTATAAAGCTTAATTATTTATTATAGTTATTCTATTGAATGGCAAACTTATAGTTTATGCCTTTTATAATTTGAATTTTGTAACACTATATCTTACATAGTCTAAGTCTTAAATTAAATAATGGGTTATGAATGACTAAAAGAAATTTCGATTTTTACTTAATTTAATGATGTAAATGTTCAAATGTCAAGCAATATATACATGCCGTTTTGATCGGTGTTTTTGCCCTTTTCCTGGTAAAACCATAATTCCGAGATATCTGGTAAAATAACTCAACCAACCAAGAAGCCTCTTTTGAAGCCAGATTTACATCAGAAAGCGTTACATATACCGGAACAATAGTAGCTGGACGGGTATGTGTTATACGGTGGATATATTAAAACTTCCCAGCAAATATCTTTCAATTTTTCAAATTCAATTAATCAATTTTTCAAAAATGTCAAATCACTAAAAATATGTACGTATATTTCTAGTATTGTTGTTATTGAAAACAACACCTTTGTTAGTGATTAATCGTCTTAAAACTGTTGACAGCACAGAATTTTGACCCATTTTTCCCATTCCACCAAACAATTAGGACCACCTTCATTGGTGCCAATACAGATGTTACAATCTCCAGATATTTTTTCGCATATTAGTGTTGTACGTACTACTCCTACAGTCCGCCAATCATTCGTTTCAAAAATAGTTCTATTTCATTTCGTTTCAGCGCCGATTCACAAATGGAAACTTCATTCAATTTCCCACAATTAATATATCCGGATAAGAATTCATGAAGTTCTACCCAAGTATCGAACTTTTTTTGACATCCAGTCTTTTGTTTTCAAATTATTTATGGCACATGCTATGTTCCGGAGAGGATTTCATTGGCTTTTTCACCACCGATCAGCAACTTTTATCTTATAATCAAAATTTCCGGATCAATTAAATCCAGCTATGAGACTGAGCTGTAGTTTTTCTTATTCCCTATTTTTAGAGAGCAACTACTTTTGAATGAGTAAAAGAAAGACGCTGCTGCCTTTATAGCTTGAATTTTCTATGGATTGAGAAACCTTTCAAACGAGCATAGTATGTTATATATTACATATTTTTATATATATTTATATTTTACAACAAAATATTAATGAAACTATCAACCAATTATCTTATAATTCATAAGTAATGTTGTTGTCCGACAACGATTGACAATGATATGTTAATAATGTTAAAAATATTAATAAATGAAACTTTTTATATTGCTTACTATCACGGATATAACAATATATAATATATAAAATTAATAACTATAACAGACTTGTATCGGCCCACGATAGTGGTAGAAGGTTATTTTATATTATATTAAAATATTAGTAAATAATAGAAAAAGCATCAGTTTTTAAAAATTGCAAGTACATTTTGTGTATCTTTGAAAGTAATGGTTTAAACTTCATGCCTACCTAAAAAATAGACTTGAATATTCGTTAGACTTAACGCATTCTGAATAATATAAAAATAGAACTAATCAAACAGTCTTTTGTATCGCCAACTACCGGATTAATATATTTATTGTACCTATTACTTTTGTACCTAAATTATATATGTATTACTATTACGTGATCATATATTCAATTAGTTCTTTCTAATTCTCATACATATGATATTAAACTTTTTTTATTTTTTTATTTATTCTTTATTTATTTTTAGATATAATTATATTCCTTTGATTCCTTTAATTTCTTAATAACTAATGTGCTAATCACAAAGTCCAACAATTTTAAGTATTTTAAAAATGTATATAATTAACTTAAAGAAACAAATAGTGAGATAACTTATTAGCTGAATATTAAAACTAAACATAAACACTGCAAAAATATATGCACAAACGGTTTTTGAATAAAACATTTTTAACCGTTTCGCCAATGATCTGTATTAATTGTATTCCAACGACAAAACAACACTAATGAAATAATTACCATAAATTTTCTTCGCCAGTATCGTGTTGATTCATTATCTGATCCGTTTTTATATACGGACTAAAATTCTGTCGACACTCTCTGAACTGAATCACACTTTATAAAAATTATCCAAAACAAAAACGTAGGCCTAAGGTAAAAATTAAAAAAAATATATCATAGGTCAACGGCCAAGGGTAAATTTAGATAAATAATAAGCGATAAATCAATTCAAAATGTGAGAGCGCGTCATTCATATAAACCGACAGCGAATTGTCTACTTTATATAATCGGTTACTATGAACTGGCATCAGTATATGATTTAGAAAAACACTCAAAATATTAAGTATATTAAGCTGAGTAACATAAGCCTTGAACTTGGACGAAAGAAATAGTAGTGAGGGAAATTAAATGTAAGAAATCTCATGGATATGATCTAACAAATGGAATATTTTGAGTGAATTACTTGCCCAGCGTTTCGAAAGTGCTTGAAATAATTATACTTTAACTTATTAATAACCGTAATAAGTTTTTGAGAAACTGTACATAAAAAAGGTTAATACAATAATTGAAAATAGAAATATTATTTCGGAACAAAATTTTACGGCACGAAAATATATAACAAATACACAGACAGGTAAACATATACATAATTAATATAGACCTAAGCTCAGGGTAAACTAAAAAGTTTCTGCCTTGTCATAATAAAATATCGGTCATTTTTATTATATATCAATATTCCGTTTACTTTCCGTTTTAATTGCTCTACTATATATATATATATATATATATATATATATATATATATATATATATATATATATATATATATATATATATATATATATATATATATACTTACAAAGTCATAATAAAATATCGGTCATTATTATGTCATAAAGTCTAAAATATTCCATTTACTTTCCGTATGAATTGCTCTACTAGACTTTAAGCCACGCTAATTGAGACTATAAAAGTGTCCGGTTCTTAAAATATGCCAATACTCCCATTTTTTGCACTGCGCTGAATTAGCCGAGGAATATTTTACAATAATAGTCTTATTATAAACCAGTTAAATTCATTGGAGGATTATTTATTATTATTATACTTAAAATGCTATTTTATCATTAATTTATTGCTTTTTGTGAGAGAAACCAATAAACCTAATATATATTAGATTATATATGTGTATATGGTTCAGCTGCTTCATCAGCTTAAAGGAATGTGGTAAGTTTTTTTTGTATATTTAATTGAATGGTGTTGGTGAGTGTTTTAAATTAAAATTGTGGATTTACACGCAATGTCGTAAAATATTTTTATTATTATGTACGTAAATACCAGTTTATGTTTTACTGAATTCTGGTATAATTTAATATTTGTATCGTTACATGAAAATATTATGATATATAGGAGGGCACTGAACTATGCTATAGCTCTAAAGACAGATGATTTGGCGTTGCAAACTAATATCATCTAAATTATGATATGTAGAAAATCACTTTAATAAGTGACCTCATGACTATTATATCTTATTCTAAAGACTCTGTGTGTCTATTAATAAGGTCGGTAATAATACTACCAAAAGGTAAGAAACATTTTAAACTACGCACTTTAGTGACATCGCGCAGATTAATTTTTTTAAAGTATTTTAAAGTCTCCTTTTTACAAACGAGGGTTTATTTGGACCGGACCTACAGTTGAACGTGGACTCCGAACCACGGTCCTTGGCATACCGACTGGCGAGACATATGAGGCTATCTAGCCTGGTTACTGGCGTGACTGGAATCATTTTTCAGCAATCAGCAGGATTCGAACCCACGACTATCGCAACATTAGGAGGACCGTCCTGTCGCGTGTCCGGCGCAAATTTGTTTGGCGAGTATATTCGGGTGTACTGAATACTTTATACTTGGATTACAAGGGGATATCGCGCTGAATTTATTTATTAGAAACATAACAAGGGGTGTCGATGGCAAGCATCACTTTATTTTGTTAACACTATGTTTAACTGGTAAATTATGTTGTTAGGGTTTATCAACTGAAAACATGAGAATACTATAAGAGATAAATGAAGCTTACATACAAACAACTAAATGTATAAAGACACCTGAGCTTTTAATTCTATTATTGCTATTCTTTCATCGACTTTAACGTTTAAAATGGTAAAAGCCTGTCTCAGCTATATGCATCATGTTATTTATTTAAATATAACTTAATAAGACATACAGCAACAACGTAAATAAGCACCCCCTCATGTAGATTCCATAGCTTATGTTGATGCTTTGTATCTACCACTAAAATATTCAAACATTCAAGAATTTAAACTTACTTATGTTTTATTAAGCTGATTCTTATTTACATATTTAATTATAATTTCCTTAAAGTATTAATCATCTAAAATTATATTAGCCTTGATTATATTAACTCAAATAATGAAATAATTACTACAACCGCAATATAAACGAAAATCAATAAACATACCGACATTATACACGATTAAACTGAAATTATGGTATTTATAGCTATGATAATACCAAAGTTAGCTATCCGACCTCAATTTCGATGCAGTATCTATTTACTCGATGAGATAACTGAAAAAAACAGTCTGTGTGAAAATGAAAAACGATCCGTGGAGAATCGTCAAGAACACAAGAGCCAGGCCGACTTGCAATTTATCATTACCACCTGTTGAAAACATACCGTGTAAAATCAATTAATGCGGCGCGAAAAATGCGAAAGGGTTATGAATAAATATAAATGACTGGAAAACGCTTAAAAAGGAATAATTAATTTGCATAAGCTCGCGAAATCACTGAACAAATTTATTATAATAAATGCAGCTATAAAATGGCAGTTTTAAAAGCTGCTAGTCCGTTTTAACGACAAAATATATTCAGCGACTAATCACAGATCAAATAGGTGAGAAACTATGTAAAAGCTACCGCGAATGTGAGGAAAAAGTAAGCAATTTGCTGCAATTAAGTTAACAATTGCTTGTAAGGGAATTAATATTAGATTACTGATGAAACGAGGTGTGACATGTTAATGATTGCATATTTCGGATGCTCCTTAATCTATTCACATGCCAATTTCCATGTTTACTAGATTATTCAATAAGTAATATACTATATAGTAATATACCTTACACATTTACACTTTGCTGAAATTTCATAATACTTCGTTAGCTTTTAGCTTCGTCATAGCTTTTTTCTTCTTTTGAAATATTCGTAAAATCAGAAAGATATAAGTATAATAACAAATAGACAGAAAAAGTATACAAATATGACCATATTTCATTCTTATCTTTACTATAATGTTCAAATAAGTTCTGTTTCCATATTATTTAATATAAAAATATATCCTTTGTTCTATAACAATCTACAAAATTAGTGTTATAAAATGATAATATTTTAATAATAATTCATACCTTATACACTCATTTTCGCATTATCTGCTGCTAATTTTGCCTATGAAATAATTATAATACATCAACAAAATGTAAATACAAAATTAACCTAAAAATGACATCTAACCACAACTGAGACGGTGATACGGCAGGCGTGGTAGAAAAGGACGCGAATTTTGAAAACTATCAGGTTAGGTAGAACAAGTGCGCATGTGCAGTCCTAGCCAATAGAAACTGGTAAAGGCATGGATGGATGTAAGCTAACACCTTCTTGATCGATTCTTGAACAAAAACTCGTTTCAGATCCAAAGAACAACTTCTTACCCATTTGAAAGTCGCACTCAAATCAGTCATACCACTAGCTGGGTCTTTAAAATTTAATATAATTACGAAATTTTAGTTATATTAATGAAAAATGTAATAATGAAATACTAAAATAGCTTCAAATTTCATAATATTTCCTAATATAACAAATCCAAAAAAATTTATCATAATGTTTTAAATAAAATTTATCTATAATTTTACGTTTACTTTAAATTAATAGATAATAAGAAAAAAAGATTTTAACTGGATAACTTGAAAGAGATTCGACTAAAAATCGTTATACTGATTTCCCAACACACGGTATACAAAATCAAGAAATAAAATATATTTTGGAAATGCGCCCAATTTAATATCATATACTTAGCAGAAAAATATGTTGGTCATTTAAGAAAAAGTGGAACAGCAAAAAATAACAATCGGGCACTGGTCAAAATTCTATGAAATCATTTTCACGTCGAAAATATGCCGAAAATGAAATACCATTCTATATATAAAATTGTCATAAAATTGTGCCAAAAATGTATTATTACCTGGCGCCAAGAAAAAGTCAAAATTGAAACAGTTTTGACAGCAGCGAAATCTATAGTGCAGAAATATATAGTATACAGTCAGCAATTTAGCGAAATTAGTTTTGACATCTTTGAAAATCTTGCCAAAATATTAGCATTTGAAAATTAATATTATTATTAATGGTTTATTAATTGTGATATTAATCGTCATAAGCCGAAACATAATCTCGCGATTATTCGGATAAATTATGAATGTCAGTATTTTTTTATAACTAAACACACAACTAGATGACAAAAATATCCTTTTAGTAGTTTGGTTAGAATATATGATCGTTCATCAAAACCGGATGCATCCTATCCTGAAAGGTATTTTGGGCATTCGCCAATGTTGCAAACCAACTCATAGAAAAATCCTATAACTGTAGAATGTACGCATTTTCAATAAAATTTAATTAAGCAATACCTGGTATAAACAAGTTGAATAAAATACAACCAGACATTCGCAATCATTAGGAAGTCAAAATTTATAGATATACTGTATTAATAGTTTCCAGTTATAACTAATTATATATTTATTTAAACATGTCATGAATATAAATATCCCTTCGATTATAATCTTGGTTCAACACAGAGCTCTATCAAACGATCAAAAATTATAAAAAAGATGTATAACAAATATTTGATCTAATAAAATATTAAGGAGACTTAAAAAACAAAAAGATAATTGACTGACATTATGAGCTTAAATATAAGATAACTTCAAAAAATACACAGAAAATCCACGAAATGTATTGGAATAAGCTTAATCCGAAGTTGCAGAATAGCTGTCATCCTAAACATTGTCAAAATTGTGAAAAAATGGTATGTTGATTGATGATCCTACATATTTCATAACTTACATATAACAAATAGTATTCCATAGAAAAAATTTTACTCAAATGACGAAACTTAATTAAATATAAATACGTATTTTCAATATAATTATATATAATATGATTTATATGTACCTATTATTCATAAATGCGAACAATTGTTCATTTTTATGGCTACTTAAACCGAAAATTTTTTTTAGTCCAATCAAGCCCAAAATATATTTTGATAATCAAAATTGTGATCTAAAATTTCCAAAAACGTCATCAAATATTTTCATTTATTATCGACTCGACGATTTATTATCATGTATCGACTGGGTAAGTATTAAATGATATCTTGTATCGACCAGATGCCATAACGTCATAAGAATTAATTACCAAAGAACTAACGAAATTGAAAAAACAGACCGGCACGTATTTCGCTAAATAGAGAAGTCGACAGAAAAAAATACACCATATACGGAGTGCGTATAAAAGTTCTGCACGTATAAATTAACCGCGAAACCTTGAAAGATAATTATTTACGTTTTGGATGGTCGGTCGAAATATTTCACTGCACCTTTCTAAATTCTTCGTGAACTACTATTCCTTGGTGAACATTATTTTTTGTCATAAATCATCACGGCTATATTAGTCACAATTGATTCTACACCATTCTCGATCAAACAAAATTAAACAAAAAATAAAAGTTCCCTTTCGCAAATACATCATCACTTTACAATTCTGTACGATTGAGGAAGGTCGAGCTTTAATTATACAAAAAAAAACAAAGTTGATTAAGCTGACGGAAAAGGGAAAGTCGTGTTTAAGACCTGAATGATAACTTGATAATTAAGAGATTTGGAAGATAAAGCCAAAAAATACTAGTTCGGTCACATATAATAAATGTATAAGAAAAAAGTCATTTGCTCGTAAAGAAGGAAACAAGTTTGTCGTTAATCGTATACATATTTATTGCAAAATTAGTATAAAGTCGTTTCTTTTAATGTTCAATTAAAATGCGACTTTTTATTAGGGAAATTAAAATTTAATAAATACATATTTTAACGGTTATTCTCATTAAATACTTTTTTATATAAAATTATACATTTAATAAAAAACAAAACATTTTACACACATTTATTGGTATACAAATTAAATCAGTTTACTTATTTATATAGCAGTCACCACTGCACGTTGCGAGAACTTAATTTGGTTTATTCCAGCCTTGTAAATATTTTAAAATTGTAACTTCCCTTTACGATACAGAAAATTGTGACTGTAAAATTTTTGGTTGTTCTTCAGTAAAAGCCTCTAAGCTAAAGTACATACAAAATTCCCATCTTAAAGCATAAGAAGCACATATTTATTCCGCCTTATATTGAAATTCAATGCAGCATCATTACCATCTATAGAATATAAACTATTTAAATAAATAAATAATAATATCTTCAAAGATTATGTCATTTTAAGCATCTAAATAGTTATGGTAATTCGATATTAATATTTGGGCGTGTCATAATTTGGCAATTAACGGAAATGTTAAAATTTGATACGAAAATTGTGATGTAATTTTCATAACACTTTTAACACAATAATATTTAATCTATAAATATATATATATATATATATATATATAGGAAATTATTAGTAAAAATATCGACATATAGTATCTGATTGAAATTCTCATTAAATATCAGAAACAACACAGTCAAAATATCTGATAACACCATTGACCTAATAGGATTTTAATATCAAGTTCCGAATGACCTCATTTTCTAGATTATAGTCTGGGATATAATTAAAATAATAATTATAAGTCCATTAATTTGTATATATTCCAAGTAATTCAATCTATTTAATGGTGTAAATAAGATACTACTAAAAACAAATAATAAAAAAGAGAAGATTAAATACAACAAAGTGTTATTTGAAAATATTTCTGAATAAAATTTCTAATAATTATTAAAAAGTTAACCAAGCTCTCTTACTTTTTGTTATCGGCAATCCCTTGGAAGTACTTTCCAATAAAAAAGTGAATACCTTCAGTGCCTAAAAGAAGGTCGAGCATTAATTTAAAATACATAATGATTAATTCTGTGAGAAAAGGAAAGCTTTGTTTAAAAAGTGAATCATGCCTGGATGATTAAGATATTGCAGCGATAAAGACCGAAAAGAGAAGTTTTTGATCGATTAAATAAATATATCAGACCAAATGTCAATCGGACACAAACAAGGAAACTATACGACATTAATCTTGTAAATATTTATTGTAAATATCGCTACCGTTGGTTCTTTTTAAGAATTAATTGGGCGGCAACTTCTTTTTTAGCAAGGCAACTTAAAAACTATCTAAAATATACCGTCATTATCCACAACTACTATTGCAGTTATACTTAATACACCAAAAATTATTAAAATTAAAGATCTGATTAGCTTTATATACATAAGGAAGTAGAATAACCATAGTTGTCTTTTACAACTATGAAACCAGGGTTAATTTTAATAGAGTTATGTAAACGATAAACGAAATGAACTAATTTTGTCAAAAATCCCTGTAATTAATTGAAATTAAAACTTGAATATTTTCGAGTGATTATTTTTGTTAATATATATAACAGTACATTTATAATTAATTTGATACTTGAAGATGATATACCTACAAAAATGGAATATTATTATCAGAGGATATATAAACCAGAAGATCGCTATGCCATATACACGTAGTAAAGTATCTATAACCGGAAAAATGACAGCAACTCAATACTCACTTAAGTAAAAAATGGTTTCGACAAAAACATTAGGGTGGGAGCTCCACAATGCTTGATAAAAGGACTGCGATTGCAAAATCCTTTATAAGGGAAGCCAACGTTGAGCTGCGAAAGAAGTGGTGCAACGGTCATGAAACCTAGAGACTTGATCGGAAATAAAAAGAAAATATGGTATGGTCCAATCTTTTGTATTGTTTCCTGCAAACAATCGGGTTTATGTGCAAATAACTCTCCGCGTCTGGCACCATATGCCATTTAGACACTCTCAATACATTATTAATAAATAAATATTGTATATGTTGGTAATATTACTTTGTCTATCCCCTGTATTATCTTAGTTATGATTTAGCACCATATCAATATTAAATTGAGAGAACAATATCATTTGTTCAAATGAAGCCGTTATTATTTCCAATAAATGTCAGAAATTAATTACACAGAGAAGAAATGTAATTAAAAAAAATTGTTGAAAGGCCCTGGTACAGCCTATGACAAATCAGTTATATTATGCAAAATCAAAAACGCAAATCTGATTACTCTAAATCCTCATAATGGAAAAAGTACATAACAAAAGAACTTTTAAATTACTTATTCATAAATCATTTCACTTATTCATACATATTATGTCACTATTCATGTTATTTCGCAAAACATTATTTAGTTGCTTTTATAACATTTATTGTATACATTTATTGCAATATATATATATATATATATATATATATACAGTATTATAAATAAACAAAGGTTTTTAGCAAAATTTTATATAGTTTATTTATGGAAAAAATATTCATCTTGCCCAAATTAGTCATATAAACAGTTTATAAAATATATAGCATGTAATAAAATAGAACGCAATAGAATCAAATTGTTTAATATTAGTTTATGATAATAGATACGTAGTAGCAAAAAAGTGAAACTATTATTCCACTACTACTACCGTTGATACAATTTTCACTCTCTGACCATAATTTCAAAAATAATTTTAAACTATTCAAGTATCTCTTGATAATTGTTGCTTGATCGTTTGTTAATTTAAAAAAATTGGATCAACAACATACTTTATTTTTCAAATTACTTATTAACTTTATTTTATAATTTCCAATTATTAACCAAGAAGTTAATTTAAAGTATTATATTCTAAAATCAAGGCTTCACTATGAGAAGTTGTGTATATTATTATTTATAAGTACACACAAGTATTGTTCATTGCTGATAAAATGTTAACAAATTAAACCATTATTTGTATTTTGGTTTCTAAGAGTCGATAAGTCCCATTTTGCCTATCTTCATGAGAATGTTCAGTTACGATTTCCCATTTAAATTTAAACTATTTCTATCTGCGTTTTCACGGGTTAAGAAAGATGTCGCAAAATTATCAACTCAAAGATTAAATGTAATCAAGAGCAACCTCCCATTACTCATTCTATTTAAACAGCTCATAATAACCTATCCTTACCGTACCTTTAATAATAATTTTCGAAGCAAATTATACAGCATATAAACTTATATTCGAATATTAATTGAATCGAGAAGTGTTGCTGCAGATGTTACCAAGAAGTTGCACCATCTTATAACTACAATTTTTTTGAATATAGTACTGTAACATTCCTGGAATATTCTCTTTTTGACTTGATTGAAACTGAAACTAGATTTCACTGTAAAAAAGTCTTTTACCATCTGGGAACATAAAAAACCCCAATTTGAATCTTACAATAAGTTTTGAAGCGATATAATGCTTTCTCCCAATCATATTATTATTGTCTACAAATCAATTACTCACGCAGTCCTGCCAATTCTACCTTTTCAAACGTGGATGCATTTTAATCAAGGTAATAATACATTCAAGTAATGAGAACATTATGACTTTCGGCTTTCGTTTAAATACAATAATGGCCTTATTAATCAAATTAACTAATAATATATAAATAAAAAATTAATTTTTTACAATAAAAATATTATTTCAATGACATCCACTGATGACTTTTCATCTGGTGCTTCACCATTTCATTCAATTCTAACTAATATACTATTATTCACTCTTTTCAGAAAATTAAAAATAACTTATTAACATATATCATAATCACATAAATTATTAAATAACTAATAAATATAAAAATATTCGACACGTAATTAATTAGAAGTATTTTAAAATAGAAAAATATTACATTTTTATGGTATTTATAACGACTATATTTGCTTAAAAAAATAAACATTTTATAATTTTGATAATGTAATTAGTAACAATTAGCAAGTTTTTAATTTATGGCATTTCCAGCTTCCAGCATAGTATATAATTTTTAATTTGCGATACAATACTCATTTTATAATCAACAAATTTATATGTACTGTATATTCGTGTCAGTTCACTTGATATATGTAAATATTTCTAGCAGGAATTACAATATTTACAGATTAGACTAAGAACTTAATTTTAATGTTACAGTATTTCATTTATCACCTAGGAAAAAAATACAGTCATTACAATTACCATACTGCGCCAATATCATACTATTAATAAGCACCGTTTTATATAATAGGCAATAAATTACTTAGCGCCAATCAGAATAAATAAAGTAGCCATTTTTTCCCGCTAGAATATCTCGTTTTGTGACAGAAGGACGTAGATTAGAGAAAAAAGTGGTTTAGCGACTATTTAAAAAATATATATCCGTTGAAAAATGGCAAACCGTTAACTGACACTTAACTGACAACCGGCTTTCGAGGACTGTAGCGAAATTGCAACGTCTACGCCCCTAGAACGTTACAGAACCAGTTTTAATTGCTTGAAAAAAGTTTTTTTTCAGGTACGGTGCTATATTATGTCTAATAGAATTGCAAAAATGGAGAAGGTAATAACAGAGAACGCGAGAGAAACGTTTAAAAAGAAATAATGGAATCAGATTGAAACGAAATACGAATCAGTACTTGGGATCGTTTCAATTACTTGGCTGATAAAAAATTAATACATGACTAAGCGCAGACCTGATGGAAAAATGATCGATTCTAATGAATTCGAACCAATATTTTCTATAATTTGGTCAATAAAATTGTATCTCAAGCATTTTTATATGTCTGCGCTTTATTTACAAATTCCAACTTAATTGTTTCCGCAATGAGCAATGACATTTTTTAGTTTTAAAATTTTTCAATATAATTTCCGTTAACTTCAATACACTTATTCTAGCAATAGAAGAATCGTTTATGGATTATATCACTCTTCAATTTATGAATGCATCCTTCAAAGTTTAAGAAGAACCAGACATTACGAGCAAATAAACCTGATGAAAAAATTGACATTGCAACAATTCATACTGTAATTCACTAATTTTAAGGTTGTTTTAAAGAGTTTTTTTAACTGTATGAGCATTATGTTAGAAGTGTAAAAAGTCATGCTGACAGAAGATTGCTTTTTTTAATGTAAACTCATATTTTTCACGAATCTTTACATACAACTGGTTCAAAATATTACAATAAAAATCTCAATTTATTTCTTGTCAGCATAAAGATAATCCAAGAACAAAATTCCTTTTTATTTTTATATAATTTCTTATAAAACTCATGCTAACACACTATTGATTGATACTAACTCGCTTTAGAGTAGGAGAGCCGGTACTGGTACCCATTGTTATAGAACAGGATACCCACAGAGCGTGTATTTCAAAAAAAAATTTAAATCAAATGAAACTTAATTACAAAATTTTGATTGTATTCTTTTATATATATTAGTAAAACTATTTATTCATAACAAATTAAATTAGTTGTCATTTCTTTCAAGTCGAGCACTTTTGCACAGGTTCTTAGTAGTTAAAGAGCCTCTGGAATAGCTAGTAGACTTTGGATTTCCCGGTGAACGATTTAATCCTTGACTATAAAAATGTCTAGGTCTAGGTCTTCATCAGTGCGAATCATCACTACGTATACTTAGAAATGAAATATTAAAATTATTAAATTTCTTGTCCTATTGTTGATAAATAGACGGTTTTCAAACTTACATAACAACCAAATATGTTCTCATTTTTATCTGTTAAAACATTTATCTATATACGAATCTTTTGTTTATATTAATTCCGACAGAATATCATAACCAAAATTATGAGTAATGTAAATAATTTTTACTGCTCACTTCCGTGACCAGTATTTATTTTATAGCAATTTATATCCGCATTTTAACATTACATAGTAACACATAAATAATGACCCGCTATGCAGCAAAATTCTACCGGCTACCAAAAATATGTACAAAAACATTAATGACGGCAAAGAATCCAGAAAGGATAAATAAAAAACGAAACCATGTCGTTTTTCTTTAAGGATTTCTTGACACGCGAACACATCCACATTGCTTCATAACAAAATGGACTTATTTCGACCGTTTCCTGCTTTAATAAACGTCATTAGTAAATAAATGGAAGCCCCATTACCGACAGAAAAAAAACACGTACTGTCAAAACGAATTTACAGCAAACATATCAGCATGCAATATATCCATATGTGTTTAATATATTTAGCCGTAAATAATTTTGACAACGATAAAAATTCTAAAAACATAAAGCGGTAGGCAAAAATTAAACCTGTAAATTTCTAAATGTAATTATTTACTTTAGTTTTATTGCATATATTAATTAAATATTGTATATCTTATAAATAATGATTATATGCTTGACTAAGTCCATAATTAGAGTTAAAATAACATAGAAGCACGCAAGTGAACATTTTTAATTAAAATAATATGAGTAAATTAGATTTACACCTTTACTATCTCGTGTACAAATATGTTTTATTAGAACTAATTGATTTAACTACGATGTTACAAAATGTTATTAAACTTCTAGTCATATTGGTTATTTTCCCTAGATCCCGTTTCAAACTAAATTAGCTGTGCTAGCAATGTTCACGAATATATAATTAATAATACCATATTGCCTCAATAAATTTTATTGGTTTCTCATTTCTAATTTTATTAAATTAATATATTTAATTAACCAGACTAATGGTCTAGTTCAAACAAAAAATTATGTTGGATTGTACGACTAATGCCGCTGATTGTTTATCTGAACAATCTACCGAATAAACATATTTTAAAACAAATAAGTTTGTTTCAACTCCAAAGATCGTTAGCTGCATTGCCAAAACCTCGAAAATCTGCAACTACTGCTGATAAAGTAATGACAATATATGTAGTAAAAAATGTGTTACCTGGTGACATAAAAAATGAAAACCAATTAATTTGAATTTATATTGTTCGATTGGAAGATGCTTATGTTAATATAAATTCTATTTTAGAGTACCGACCGACGTGAAAGTGATAAAAGTCAGATAAAAGCTAGTTTCATATCGTGTAGAACATATGCAATAAAGCTGCTGAGACGTCAAACTATTATGAAGTTTAATCCTAAATAAATATATAAAATGATCTTTTAAACATCATGGATTATAAAAATTTAAACTATTATAGATCATTTCAAATACCTTGATATCCTAAATATGCATATGATGTTATGTGTATTATTTAGAAATGTCAACATAATCATAATAACAGCCAAACCTACTTTAAAATTAATAAAATAATTTTCTATACGAGAGAATATTTTCGAGTTCAGATTTAAATCCAAATAAAAATTATGGTATCAGTTCTAATGTTACTTGCCGCACTGTCACAGCTTGGAAATAAATGGTATTGAAATTCCGAAAGATTTGCAAGATAATGTCTCCTAATTATACCACATAGACAGACTTATATTGATATTTTCATTTTGATATATTACCTGTTATAATTATAATTAACAAATATAAATGGAAATTAATTAATAATAAAAAATTTAAAATTAATTATAGAAATGCCATTTTTATATCAATATAACTAGGAAATATTTTTTTTTAAACAAATGATACGACTTATATGATTTTGAAGTCGATTAATAATTTTATAAATCTTTGTAGGATTAAAATCTAATAATATCTTGAACCATTTTTACAATACTTTAATTTAAAAAAATAGTAGACTTATAACTACCTAATACAACGCATGAAAGCACTAGCAACATAAACAACCAATTTGACTAAAGTTATGATAAATATGTTTTTATTTTTAAGACCACAATTATGATTCCGACAACAATTCCAGAAACCCTGATATTATTTGACATTAATATTGCAAAAATGTTTTACATATTTAATGGTACAAATATTTCAAAACGATTCAAAACACAATAATACTTGTTTTGGTATGTTCACTAAAGTTAGATATGCTATAGAAAACACTGATATTTTTTTGAGTCATTGTATTTACTAAAAAGAGAAATTCCAATAATGGTCCTACATAAAATTCCTTCTTACTAATAGAATACTGTAACGCATGACTAATAAAAATACATATCATTACTTCTGTTTTTATTATTTCTGGTAAATGTCACATTCTCATCTGATAAAAACGTTCGTTTGTGTTTTCATAGAGTAACTAAGATATATTAACAAATAAAAATATTCCTTCAGATGTAGGACAAATACTTGTTTTTGTGTTCTAATTATTGGTATAAAATTAACAAATTTCTTATTTCCTATTTTCAAATAATTATAAAAACTTCTCTGCATCTTTTATATCATTAACGATTACTGTTTATTATATATATATTTTATATTGCCATTATAGTATAATATGTATGTAACAAATTCTAAAAGATTCCCTTTTCTTAAAATAAACAAAGATGTTTTATATATTTAGTTATAAATGAAATACATACAAAAATAGTAAAACAAAGTACCTTTGGTTAAATACATATAACAAAATATGCGTTGTAACGTTGAAACAATACTGTTAAAAGCTATTTGATTAAGTTTAAAAATTAAACAATTATATCTATTTTTAAACCAGCTTAGAAATGAAACTTGACTATAAACACGCGGTTGTCGCTTGATACTGACAAAAATTGATAATTCGGCGGTCATGGTAAACACCGAATAAATAATTTCGTATGGATATAACAAAAATTAACGCTGCTCCAATTATTTCATAGATGCGATTATAACAAATGTGGTTCGATTAAAACTCACCTCTTTCTCAATAAAGTTAAATCCGGCAAAAGACACTCAAGCACAAAATGAAAACGATTCTGATAAAGCTAAACTCAAAAATAATCTGGTGGTTAAAGCCAAACGATCGAAATGTATCGGTTCAGTCACAAAAAAGGTATTGGGTGCACAACAACAATAACAAAATCGTGTTTTTTATGTTCACTGGTCAGGGCACACACATACCGCGTAAAAAAAAGATCCGTAGAAGAAGATCGGTTTATTGAAAAAAGCAAAGAGCAAACGAGCAAATGAAAAACAAATGTAATAAAAACGTAAAAGAGCGAAACACGTCGCTGTCGTATAGCAAGAACGCTATGCGAAGCGCGACCCGGTCGACAATAAGGCAGTCGAATGCCGGGCAGCAGGCCGAACGATCGCCCGGCACATCGTCAGCACCAGTTCGCACCGGCAGGAGGAGGTGGTTTTAGACGTGTCGCCAATAGCCGACTGTCCTAGTCGACTAGTTAGTCGCTTCATCGTCTCTATCATTTATATTAATTAATATTTTCAATAGCAGTATAAAAAATTGTTAAAAAAACTTGACAGGGATATTGCTACCATGCTAAAAATTCTAAACAATTTCAATACCACTTAGAGTTTTACCACCTATGACCACTTATTTAACACCACATTATTATTAAATTCAAGTTACTTAACAATACATTAGTTGCTAGTTTATATAGATAGTTGCTAAACTGTATATAGTAATACCCGTTATAAAAAATACATTTCTGTCTTTTTTGCACCCTCTGATCGAAGTTATTATTGATAAAATTAAATCACAAATATATTTCGTTCCTATGAGTGTAATGAGCGTGCTGACTACCTGGTAGGAAGGATACAAGAATTATTAATAGTGAATTTTGAACGTTGGTTAGCCTATTATAAATACATTCTATATATAAATACGATAATCATGAAAGATAAAAATGTAATTTTCGACATATATTACTCCTGTTATTTGGTTTTTTAGGGCAAATGATGTGGCTCGGTGCCTCAAGGTCGCTACAGTTTCAAGAAATCTGCCAGCGAAACCCACAAAACTTTTAGAATATTAAAGTGATACTGCTCTGCTATATTCCATATCCCAAGTATGGGTTTTGTTTTCAACGATTTAAAATTAGCGATTTTGATGTTAATAAAAAAGAAAAGCTTCGGGATCACAAAAGTTCGAAGACAACGAACTTATTAGTTCAAACATTCATTCATCAAACAAGTAGACCGAAACTACCATTGTGAAGAGTCTTAACATCGCTTTACAGTCAAAATCTGCTAAGACAATTTCAAATGCAAATAGTCATGGATTAATATAGAAAAGCCATCCATATCAATACCGAAACCGAATATGGTCTTAAAGTCTTGCTGTACATATGGTGTGTTCAACTACATGTAGTGCATTACGAGCAGCTAAAATATAATGGAAAGATTACAGCAAACGTCATTCACGACAAATTGAACAGCAACAATATACTGGCAACGGCTAGTAACAGACGCAAAATTATCACCTTCAGTGATAACGCCCGATCACACGTTCCACGAGTTATAAAGGATGCATTGTTATAACCTGAATAGGACGTTCTGCAGTACTCATATTTACTATCTGGAACTAGCGCCTTCTGATTACCAATTGTTCAAATCGATGCTCGGCGGGCGCACGATTTTGAATGCTGCTAAAATGGATCGAAGAGTGAATTATTGCTAAACTAACTAACGTTTTTCGAAACGGCATCACCACGTTGCCAGAAAGATTAGAAAATTTGTAGAAAATAATGGATAATATTTTGACAAGTAATATATATTATACCATATTTTCTTAATAAATGGCTTTAAAAATTGAAAAATTATCAGAGCACTTGCAAGCCATTAAGAATAAATTTACATGTAGCGTTAATTAAATTGGGTTTCACTCACACTTCAACACTCTGAACACACTTTCCGCGGCATCTGAACAACGATCTTAACCGATGATTCTGCCTTTTACACTGCTGTCATCGAAACTTATTGGAACTAAATGGTCAAATAAATTGATGTTAGCCAAAAAATTTTTGTAATTATATACGAACAAGTAATATTGAAGAAATCTGATCTTAGAAAAGATATTTAATTTTTGTAATTTAATTCGACTTATTTCTTTATTATTATTATTCTAATAAAAGAAGAAGAATAAAACGATAAGATAATGTACAGGAAATATATATATATATATATTGAAGAGTAAAATTTTCAGCAAAATTAAATGCCATTTTATTTTTACCTTTAATTCGATAGAACATATTTCATCTTTTTCTAATACAATACTTATATTATGTTTGTATTTAATATAATTACTGCTCATAGTGCATATTACTCGTAAGAACCATTTCCTAAGAACTTGAAAAATGTTATTAATTGTTTCATTATAACTTTCAAGCTCAGGAATAAAGTTTTTAAAACTATAAGTAAGTTGATATATTATAAGTAATAACTTATAAGTTCTTATAATAACTTGTAAGTAAGTTTTTAACAAACTGTATAGAAGATATTTAAAGTAAATAAAGAAACATTATTCCAGAGCATCAATTTAAATTTCATTAAATTAAACTCTTAATTCTTATTTAAAATTATAATTCTTATTCGCTAAATTTCCATATGTGCAGCAAACATATTAAAAGAACAAATTAAATCAATAAAGACTGGATATTATTTAAACGGAATAACATCATAACGAAGTTAGCTGACAAAAAAAACAATTTAGATTGTACATGTAATTTAAATTAAATGAATAAATCGTTCGTACTTGAAATAAAAAGGCGGTTTAAATTTTAAACAACATTTAACTGGCCTTGATTTTATCGTCTAACGCTGATAACATCACGCAGGTTCGTAATTCACAAAAGAAAATTAATACAAATCAATTGAATCGCGCTCGAAGACAAACAGAATTCTCTATAAAGTACATATAATACGTTTATAAGGCCGGTAAATTGAAACTAACTTTATCTGAATGTCTAAGACGGCCTGTAAGGAGATGAGAAGTTATACAAAAGACTCCGTCGACAATAAAGCGAAATAAAACAGACACCGTAAGTAAACTTTACGGCACAGTTTTATCGCGAGCTACTTCAACATCAACTTGTGTGTCATCTACAATAAGTGCCCGTCCGATGAAATAACTCGATTAAATGGACGTATTATGAATGCGTTAGATGTTGTGCGCATCCTTGAGAATATGTAAATAACACGAACAAAGCCTTTACAGACGCAGTTTAAAAAATTAGCACACAAATGACCTACGATCCACCGAATAAAAAGTGCATGGTGTGAAATGCGTTGTAGGATAATGAAGCAGTTTTGTGGTTATTCAAAAGACGAAGACGATATTGAAGACCGTATATTTAATTTTATGTATCGGGTAAACTTCTTATTTTCTTTTACGGAATTAAAATAAAGATTTTTTTGCTTTGAATTCGTTAAATATAATTCGATAAATACTACCGATCAAAGCTTGCAGCTTGTAATAAGCAACCAAGTGCAGATTTCTTAGAACTGACGGTTTTGCCCACTACTTTTATATTGAATATAGTCTAATCTTTTAAATATCAATTTACCATTTCAAAAGCTACCAGCTTAAAGTTCAATGTACTTTATAATCTTCATGTAATAGTTACTACAGTTCATAAGCGCATAAAATAGCAAAAAGGATAGCGATTTATCTTGAACTCTGAGTGCTACCAATACTTTGAGGCACGAGGGATATTCTATGCACCAAGTTGCAGCTAAGATTAGAGTTTGTTAGAGACAAAGGTTAGGTGTTAGGTTATATTGTACACAGACTAGGTTATATTGTACACAGACAACTGTGTACAATATACTCGTACAAAAAGACGAAATACAACAGGAAATCAAACCTTTCATCATTCCAAGTCCTAAATTAACAAATAAACAAAAAGGAACATTAGTATGTTGTACTATTATCGGAAGCAAAAATCGACGTTCACCTGCACCTTAAATTATTGTCATTTTAAATGAAATACGACAAAAGCCAGCTTCAACTACGACCCTAAGGCCAGGCGCAAAATGGGACGCAACTTGGTGTGATGACGCAGTGAGGGTTAAGGCAAATGTATGCGGGATAAAATTGTCAGACGCCGAAACCGCGCAAATACGATTGCAGTTCTCGTTTCGTAATAAAGCTGTATTGTATTGTATTGTAGGCTTACTACAATGACAATTGATACTGCACTAATAACAATTGAACTGGAATTTAATTCTGAATCTGATTCGGAAGATGAATTCGAATCTGAAATGGTAACGTTTATCTCCCAGATAGCTAGTAAAAGGTAACTGAGAAGTTGTATCTAAAAATAATAAAGACTCACGGAGAATTTGCTTTAATTAAAGAATTTAGTGAAGAACTTTAATTAAAGAATTAATCCTCATGTAGTCTACATGATTTGTATAGTAAAAAATTTTTCGAATCTACACAGATTCGATTAATTATTTCAATTCCATTTCATTTTTAAACACTCGCCGTGACTTTAGGCGAAAAACTGCGACAAGGACACTGCGTTGCGCAGGATCACGTTAGCCAAAACTGCGCCACGGCACGCTGCGAAACAATGTGCGCGGTAGCTATCGTTCTTTAAACCTACAAAATATCGCCGTGACTCACGATGCGTCACATCACCAAGCTGCGTCCCTTTTCGCACATGACCTAAAGGTTATTATCTGATGATAACGTTTATTATCTGATGAGATGATGCGTAACTTCCAACAAGCCGATACTAACTAGTACTCATACGAGAAATAGACTCTAGAATATAGAAGTCCTATAGTATATTTGGAATTCATAGTACCAACTTTTTAATGAGATTTTAATGATTTAACAGTGAAAATAATTTTATAAATGCGATTAGATCTATTAATAGCTAAAAAATTGTGCTTTTTTACTTATTACATAATAAGGTTTATTTGGACTTGATATATTAATGTCTAAAGGAAATTCCGAATAAAAATCCTCGGCATTAAGTTTACCGACAAGCGAGTGATTTACTGATTCGAAACAACGAATATTCCACAAGGAACTAGAATTGGTTTGGGATGGATCTACTGCGATTTAAATCCAACAATTTATGAATCCAAGGGAGAGGGTTCTTAGCTTAAGTGCACTAAAGACTACAAAAGATAATAATCTAATAATTCAACATACTCATTATAATTTACTCGATGACTTCAAGATGAGAAAACCTTAACAATAATTTAAAGAATAAGTATGAGTCTGTTCAATATGATAACATTATAATTGCGATCAGTGAAATGAAGAATATAATAAAAATTCTTAAATACTGTAAACGTTTTTATTCCAGAACTGTTAACATACTGCGTAAGAATATGCATTATCGTGATGAAAACCAAGAGTTATCGGCCCATAATTCCAGTATCTTAAGACTACCTATAACATTCAAATTATATTTCAAATTCATAGTTGATAAATTGATTAAAAAAATTAAAATTTGAAGTCTTATTGTTGTTTGAGCTCAATAGTACAAAATTGTTTTGAATATTAAATATTTCCATAGAAAATATCTAAACTATAATTGTTTTGATTACAAATAGTAAATAACGTGCCAATAACATGTTTCTTAGTTGGACCAATTTCAAATAAGATGCTTTGATAATGATTCATATAAGATGCCAATTATACGAATGCATAAAGCTGCAGTATTAACATATAATTTATCAAAATATTTTAAAAACAAAAATAAGATAATCAAAAAAAGTATCCTTAGTAACGACCTATCTTCGCCCTAGTTTTGGTTGGACCAATTTCAAATAAGTAATACCTTAATATTGAATCATATAACAACTTGCCTGCTTAAACTAAAATATCACTGAAATTAGAATAAAAAATTACTTTATTCCCAAATATATATCGAATAAATGTACGAAACAAACATGTATGCAAGAAGAAAGATGCTAATGTAAATGGAGAGGTTTATCATACAATACTTTCAATTAATGAAATTTTACTTAATGGAAAAACAAAATACTAAATATATTATATTTCAATCAATGTAGTTTCTCAGCAAAATGTCCATGACCCAGTATTTACATCATTTCTTATACACAGTTGATCTACCGATTACAAGAATCACTACTGTGAGTCACAGTATCACACAATAATCAAATACTTTGAAAAAGTATAATCTAATTGAGATAAATGTACACAATATATATTAGAAATATTTACTACCATTGATATTGACCTGATTATAAAGTAAACATTGTTATTATTAATTAATATTGATAAATATTGTTAAAAAGCATTAAACATAATAAGCACATTTTACCCATAGAGCAAATTGTGACATTTACTAAGCTTAGCAAGTAAATATTTGTGATTAATCTGTATAATACATTATAACTGAAATGGTGAAATGATACTTTACTTCGTTTGAATCTGATGTCACCAACTTAAGCGGGAAACCGAGTGCTTTAAACTTTGTTATATTAAAAGATGGGTCATTGGCTCTACCCAAATTTAACATTTATCTCTTTAATTCTTAAAGGAGCTAATAACATCCATACTAACTCAACTCTAAACAAACAATAAATAATGATGACGAAGATATATACTGCTCTAAATTACATTAGGTGTTTAATTCGTAGCATCTTACAAAAGATTTTAACAATCTATTCCCCGAAAAATATCTCTTTGATGAAGGTCAACATAATTCTAGTTAAACAAATGTATCAAAAGTGTTTTGCCTTTGCAAAACGTGTTTTAAACTGGACCTGGAGAGTCAACAAAGTTTATAGATTGTAGTAAGTACCTCCTTTCCGGCTTATTTCACAATAAAAAACTATGAAATTAGGGAAATTTCTTATAATTTATGTACTAACCTTTTTTTTCGTAAAATAAACAGTTTTTCTACTTATGACATTAAATTTTAACTAATAATAAGAGAAATATAAAAAGGAAGGAAAAGGAAAAATATTATATATTAAACCATATATTCAAGAAAAAGTATCATAGATAAAACAGCCACATCGAGGCAAAATGAAATATATTAATGAAAAAAAACAAACTTTAAACGAGGTTATTCAGGTATTTAAAAATCCAAATACTAATCAAGAAATTGCTAAAGCTGGAGAGTGTTTACTTCTTGAATTATACAGTTACAGTAATGTGAAAATAAGAAAAATATCATGCTTTATAGCATCAGCATATAAAAGCAAATTTAATATTACGCCAGTACCACCAATAAAAACAGTATAACAACATTCGTTCCCAATGTATCACCAGGTTTGGCAGTTTGGCAGTGGTATCAGAATAAACAAAATGCAGAGTAATGGTGACACAGAAGAATCAATAACGGACTAATTATTGTCACCACACTTCGAGTGCCCAGCTTCGAAAAGCTTGTTAAAATGTACTTTTTGCTAATGCAGAAAGAAATGCCAGAAAACCTGTGGACGCAGAAAAACTGGAATAAGGTACTCCAATATGTGCACGAATTGGTTACATTGGTCCTTCCCACCTCTAAGGTATTACCTTCACTTTAAGGACAAAAACGCGTGTTGATGTTTGTTTAAATGTTTTATCATAAAACGAGACTGAAAGGAGATATTGTCAAAAAATAGTTTTGAATTGCTAGAAATTCGGAAAAAGCACATCGAAATCTATAAAATTACTGTTCCGGAAAACTTTCGAGGTAAACTAGGAAGGCAGTAATACCTTCACTACTGGTTCAATAATAAAAAAATGGAGTCATCTTGGTAAGAAGGGGATTAAGAGGCCCAACCATAAAGATCATCTGTAATTCCAATTAGTGATGGAGTCAAAAGCATTTATTATAAACTTATAAAGCCGAGTTAAACCATAACAGGAAATCGTTAGAGACCGTAACTGATGCCCTTGAGCTTTGTATTGAATCGTAAATTAGGCGGAAAATCCCGAAAGATAATAGTCGTCTCAAGAGTGCCCAGAAATATGTGTCAAAGTCAAATGAAGTCATATTCACTGTAATCTCCAGATGTTTCTACGTCCGACTATCAGATGTTCTCATACGTGGCCTTTCAAGACCAATTCTTGGAACATATCAGACCAATGAATATCAGATAAATTCAAGGGTTGAATCTAAAGACAAAGAGTTCTTGCGACGTGCAATAACTTTAACTTTATTCGTCAATTCCGAAAACCAAACATAGATAGTTCTTAACCACAGAGAAAATAGGAATTTAACTTTATTGGCAATTTCGGAGAAATATTTCGCGGCGTCCAATACTTAGATGACACTACAGTCGCCTATTAGATCAGCTTTATTAGTTTGTCTTAATCGCTATTGCTAAGAGCCGAAAGTCATTTGATTCGTTCATTTCATTTCTATGGTGCGATTGTTCTTTTTTATTTTGAACGCCATTTTCTGTGTGCGGGATATAAAGATAGTGCTCTTACCATTTTTCTACGTTTTCGTGACTACAATATAAATTATTAAGTTATAATGAATATTCGTTCTAAGAAGTGTAACTGAGTGTACAGAAAGCAAAATTGAGAGCATTTTCCTTTCAAGAAGCTTCCGACTGTATTTGAAAGCAATGACTATATCTGTAGAATGCCCAGATAAGATTAAATTATATCTGATATATGCAGGCGCCTATAATGCAAATTTAATCAGTCAAATTACTAGGAATAGCGACCAGCTGGATACTGGACGTTGCGAAATTGTTCTCCAGAGACACCTATTGAGTTCACTTTCGATTAATCAATGTTCTTAATCAAAAATAACTAAAACTTAACCTATTTTCATCATCGTAAAATGAGAATAACCACACGAAAAACAATAGCATGTCCTTGTAACAACTCCAAACCACACAAATTACACGAAAACGAGCCAATTAGCGCAGCTAACGATAGCCAAGCAGAAATTTTATAGAAGCCGGCCGGGCTATCTTCGTCAGTATAACGCATCCTCGTCGGCAACATAAGCAAACATATTAGATGATTTTTTTATGTGATAAACGATCGCGGAATGACGAATTTATTGTATAATTATTGACTTAATTTGTTTGGAAACTCGAAGAAAAGTTACGTCAAACAAGTTGATTTGCTATAAAATTCTATGGGTGTAATTCAAAAATATTTGTAACGATGTTTGTGAATCAACTAACGGTCTTAAAAACATTTTGCTTAATTTTCGTAAAACAAAATGTTAAATATATTTAATACTAAAAATGAAAAGGAGATATATTTTTTAATTCACAGAAGTAATCATGAATCTAACCTTCAAATATAATGTTATTATAAGAAATCCAATTCAAACTACATCCAAATGCTTCTAAGACGAGTACTAAAGAATATTGTCAATCAACTCCTCGATTACGTGACCAGAACCCAACTTCTATATGCGTTTGTAATAACTCATTCATTTGAGGCAAAAATCAATTGAGCATAAATATCAAAATTGTGTTACAAAATTAGCTTAAAAAGCAAACTTTTGTAATATCCACCCATAGCAACCGTTTAACCGTTGTTTTCTGTAAATGATCGGCAATAGTAAAGTAATGTAAATTTCAAAAAGAAACAAACATTAAGATGCCCAATTAATGCAATTTCAAAACTATATGCAAGTATCCAGCAAAGCCCCTGTACCAAAGTTAAGGAGAAGAATGACATCTCTAATTGTAATATATTAGACAATAATAATTTCTAGCCCATTTGTAATATATAAAATATGAATTGTATTACTCGCCATTACCAAAAACTATATTAGTTCATAAAACATGTTGCAAAAACAGCTCTGTAACATAAATTACTTAACCATTAACTTTTTATGGTACAATCACAAATAATAAAGTAAAATAAAATAACTCATTGATTAAATTTTAAAGTTAATTAACACCCATTAATTAACATAAATATAAATAAAAATTATATAACTAAATATGAATATGAACTAGCTTGATATTTTATGAAGATCAATATTAATATGATATTACCAATAACTAAATACAAAAGTATTCAATGCAATTATACAAATGCGAATTCTCCAAAAAAAAAGAAACGGAGATACTTAAAAATAAATGAAAAAATAACAATAATATTACTTCTGATGTGGTCCAGTGGCTCTATGTGGCTAACACAATAAAGGAGTTATTAATCGTATTTTTTAAACCACTAACAAGGATACACTACAAGATTTAAATTATTTTCCTTACTTATAATGTCATTTACAATAAACAAATAAAAAAAGTTTTATATAATTTTACAATACAAGTATTTTTTTTAATAAAGCCTATACTTCGTTTAGTATTTGTAATTGCATAATATATTAGGTGATTGCATGTATTTTAATCATCTATTAATAAAAATGCAAAGTATCAATTTAAACAACTGTTAATCTAACCCAAGTATTAAATCTGATGCTTTTAACATTTCCTTTAAAAAATAATATATTCTTCTTAATATTACTGAGTATAATTCACTATATACAGAGACTAATAATATAACGGAAGATCTAAAACGAAAGAAGATGGTTAACTGAAATTTTGAACCATTACATCATGATCTACGACAATTTCAGAGGCTGAAAATCATGAGCTAGTACAGAGAGCCATCTACATCGACACCGAAGCGGATTATTCAAATCCATAAAGTTTTGCTATGTAGTGTGTTACGAGCTGCTAATACGGAATTAAGCTAGTAAATGAAATGAAACTAAACTGCTGCACAGACTAACAGATAGAAAGGTATCCTCTAATATGACAACACTCGACTACAAGTTCTGCAGCCTCCAAACATACTTGTTCAAATCAAAGTAGTATGACTGACGTTTTCGAAATCCTGAAGAAGTGAAAATATATCGTTGATTGAATCGCACCCAACCAACATCGTTCCTTCGGAACGGTCGGCATATTATTGCAAAAATTGTAGAATATGATAGAGGTTTTTAGAGATTTTTTTATATAAAAATTAACTGCGATCGAGCAGTGTACTAACAAGTTTCCTAAGACCTATATATGGTGTTTACTTTCATATTTTGGATCTCACGTATGCTCTCTTAAACTCTTCAATTTCTTTATCTATATTTTGTTCAACTATTACAACTGGCATTAAGAATCTCATTACTGCCTTAAACATATGTATCACAACCAGGTCTTGATACAGGACAGGCAGATATTGATACAGGACAGTAATTTCAATATATCTATTAATATATTCTAAAATATAATAATTTAGTAAATTACTAAATTACATTGGGACATTTAACAACTAATCTAGTGCTTTCTCTTTTTTAATTTAATATTTATTTAAAAAAATGTAAAACTAAATTATATTGCCGTCCGTATTATTTCTCATATTACATCAATCTTTGAACTTGAACTCGAAGTTAGATTGCCTTTTGAGGATATTCAAGAGTACTTATTTTTATTAAAATTTTTCGAAAACCAACATTTCCCATAAATATTTGAGACTAGATATTCTAAGACTGTAACAAAAAAATCACTCAACAAAACAAACATATATTTAAACAAATATATAATTAATATATATTTAAACAAATATATATTTAAATTATTATTGAATGGACAATGCAGCCATGATAATATTATCTGTTAGAAAAGAACGAAAACTTATCACCCTCCATGTATATAAATAAGTAATTAAGCTAAAACAAGAGGTGATATCATAATTAATACTGAATATGTGTTAAATACTAATCAAAATCCTTCATCGTATCTAGTTGATTGAAAAGCATTAATTCAGTAGTACTATTAATGATTTTAATTAAAAAAATATTTGATGTAATGGTATTGCTGAAGTAAGTAACGGTTCTAAAAATACTTTGTTGTTTTTCATTTTCGATACAGGTCCTTGAAGAAAAAAACAATCGATGAGAGTTAAAATTAATGAAAAAGAAGAAAGACAAAATACCTGATGCGCTCTATATAAAGATGTTAATTTTTTTTTGGATCTGATACAAAAATTATTGTATAAATTTTATAGATTAGTGATATGAGATATTTTTTGAGTATTGAAATTGTGTACGCAGTATTGTTCATGGCAAATATATAACAAGAAACGTGTGTACCCTAAACTCAGTAAAATAAAGTGTGTTCATTGAGAAAAATAACTTCTAGATCGAGTGGCAATAGTTAATGAAGCATATTGGGAAGAAATCTTGATCGAAGTTGCTAGTGAAATTCCACCAGATAAATTATGATCACACATACTATAAATGTACTAAACCATGCAAAGAAATTATCTGTTCAATTACTAGAATAAAATAGTTTTTGAATTTTATATATGCGCCGTATCATATACATTATGACGACCCTTGACTCACGACTGGAAGCTACCTAACGTTGTAAATATAATCAGATTATAGTAAGGCCAATTGCAACCAATTTTTTATGATCACCATAATAAGAATTGTGTCATAAGACAGAAAGAAAAATATTGATATAATCTAGTTACCATTATGACATTTCTATAAGAAAAATATAGAAACTAAGATTTATTTAATTAATTTTAATTAACAAAATTCAACCAAATTGTAGTTGTATTACCAAAGCCATCAACAAATTTTTGTAAGTTATTTTTTTTGAAACGCATTTGGCTACTGCGAAGTAAATATACCTAATAGTTATCGAAAATTACATCACTTTTTTTGGTCGCATTATCTGTACGTTGACCATTTCAACAGGATGTTTATACCGCTTACATGACAAATGCAATCTGGAGCTCGAAATGATTGTAAATTGTAATAAAAAACGATACAAGCGATTTAAGATCAACATTAATTTAAAATTTTATTAAAAACGAATATATTAATTGGTAATGATTCTTAGAGTCTATTCAAAGTTTTTTAAGTAATGCGTCATGGATATTTGTGACGTCGAAAAATTGTAATGTTGCCGCATTAACTCTGAGTTTTAATTCAGTTTGGCTTTGACATACAAAACAACTCTAATCTAAATAAAATAATTGAACAAAAACGTTATCAAATATAATTTATTTGAACATCATAGTACATCTAGAAACTATAGTTAATTATACAGCCACAATAATTTATAGGTAAGAATTAAAACCTCTTATCACTATTGCTTTCAAGAATTTTGCATACGTCTGACAGCTGGTCATCACCCGGTTGTAAGATGTATCCTAAATTAATCAAAA
Organism: Rhynchophorus ferrugineus; assembly: GCF_030347505.1. Taxonomy (NCBI): domain Eukaryota; kingdom Metazoa; phylum Arthropoda; class Insecta; order Coleoptera; family Curculionidae; genus Rhynchophorus; species Rhynchophorus ferrugineus. Next base: position 49,658,956 of record NW_027472581.1, on the reverse strand, counting down.
TATTAGTTATAATTACTACAGGTTATAAACCGGCAAACATTATTTTAGGTATTTGATTATTTTGATAAATTTTGTGTGATAAATTAAGTGGCTCTGTAATATATCACAGTACTTTGTTTGAAAATGCCGAAAAAAATAGATATTCAGGGTTACAAATTAATTACGCTTTAATAGGTTATTTCGAAAAGGAACGAGATAATGGAGGCCCCCCTTTGTCGGTAAATTCCGTTAGACGGGTAATTATTGATGATATGAATAATATAAGTCCCCACAATTTTATTGTATCTTGACCATCTTGTTATTGACTGTGTTCGAGACCAAATATACAAAATGTATAAGAACAATAAGTACACAAAGTATTTTATCAATATAAATATAATTTAATAAAATTATTTTAGAGAAAATTGTCTCTCTGGAAAGTATACATAAAAGAATTAGGGACATGCAGCTTTTTGAAGGATGTAAGACATCCTTTCATGCATTCTTACAGAGCATAGGGTTTAAATGGTGTAAAGATAACCCTCCGACATTTCCTTAAAAATTATTCAATTTCTAAAGGCATACAATAAGACCAAGGAAGATAAACTATTTGAATTAGTGTATCTTGATGAAACTTGAATATTTCAAGAAGGTTCATTGTGGCACCCTTGGCAAGACAGTAACAAAAAAAAGTGTAAAGACAGTAAACATTGATGGAGAAAGATAAAAGTTACAGTAGCATTCGATTAGGTTTTGTTGGTCACTATATTTATTAATAATTAATTGCAGATATATTGTTGGTCGAACAGGATATTCCATCAAATCTGTTTGGATATGTGGAAGGAAGCATTGTCAACCATAACACCTTTGGTTTGGATGAACTCGATAAGACATACAGAGGAAGTAATTGATAAATGCTAGAATCGTGAACATGTTTTAGACAGATTAGAAATTAACAGTTCAGTAATTGAATTGGACAGTGAGTCGGAAAGTGAAAGTGACTAAAGCAAACTGACTTGACAAGTAAACACACCATCGAAGGAAACAAGAACTAAATATAAAAAGGTAAATATGCTCTTGAATGAAAGTAAAATATGTTTCTCAGATATACAATTGTCAATTAGGTGGGTTAGGCCTGCAGAGGGATACCACTACATACAAAAAAAATGCGCCTAGAAACTCTACCTCATGGATGGTGTGGAAAAGAGTTCAATGTGAACAAAACAAATCTAATATTATTTAGATTAGAATTTTCTTGTATGTCAAAGCCAAACTGAACTAAAACTCAGAGTTGATGCGGTAACATCGCAATGTTTCGACGTCACAAATATCCATGACGCATTACTAAAAAAAACTTTGAACAGACTATAGTATATGTTAGATATTTAAATATATTTTGACCAACGATATCTATGAGTGAAAATACAGAGTATCAATATAAACAACCTAATGCAACAGTTTTCCATTTAGTATGACATTGAAAAAATACTACCATAAGCATTGACTGATAATGCCATTTCGAGCCTTTTCAAGAATGCGGTTTAATTGCTTGTCTAGCAAAAAAAGTTTTCTGTAGCGTATTCTGACTGAGGATGAAAACTGGTTTTACAACAACAAGCAAGAGTTGCGAAGAACACATTGCTGCAGCTTGAATGGAAAGTTCTGTCCCGCTCAGCGTACTCATTAGATATAGGTGCGGTATGGCTTCTCTGGCACACGGTTTTGAAATGATCAGAATACTTGTAAATTTCTAACACTAATAGATGAGATTAACATACATGTAAAAGTTATATTACAAAAACACTATTACAATTAATTGTTAAATTGATATCGTACAAAAGTAATATGAATCATAAAATAACTGGTGATCTTGAAAATGATACAAGAAGAAATTATATTCAATAGTGAAATCAGGTTAAGCTGAAATGGTTTTTCCTTCTCAATTCCTCTTCAAAAAACTCGATAATTATTATATTGAGCTTTTGATGATGATGGGATTTATTCAATAATATCCAAATTTTAGTTTGTTTATGTTCTTCGGTCACTGAACAAATGAAAATAACGTTGTTTTTCAGTAGCAACGAAAATCAACTTAATAAATTGAAAACTGCTGCTAAACGTTGCTGTTGACAAATATTAACTGTACTAAAATGTTTCTACCGCTCAACAATCACCAATAAGTTACGTTAAAATTAAGCATAAGAAGACATATAACAAGACGCATAACAAAAAGCTGAAAGCTACATATTGTAATTAAGAAAAAATGATTAATATAATAATAACACCAAAATTTGACCGCTGCCAAATAGATGAAAACCTACAGGAATATTCAAATAGGAGGCCATACTTGTCGTACTCGCCCAACATTACTCTTTCCGAATACTATATATATTAATCATAATTGTATAGGTAACATGAAATCAGCATCATACATCAAACTAAGAAACCAAAAATTGAGTCTATTCGTATCTACAAATAATACTTAGAATATCTTATTATGTTTTATATTACTTATTAGATATATTAAATATTTTCAAAAGATTGTTTTGACATGGTAAGACATGGTTTCGTATATTGGCAGAACAGGTTTTGTCAACAAACGCTCGATTATTGACAACAAACCACAGAGACTGATTTATACTCACAATACTTATGTAGCAAAAGTAAAAGTTATTTTAAAAAATATATATGTTAGCTATACTTCAATCGTACAAGACTGACAAAGATGTTACATGTTAGGAGAAAGTTGAGGAAATATATCATGTTTCAGTGGTTAGAAAATAACAAGGAAAGAAATCAGATACATAAAATAATAATTTAACTAAAAAGATCTAATACTAGAAGATATTTAATACGCAATCAAATCTTTATATATAGAGAAAGCATAAAACAAATGTTAGTTAAGGAAAACCAATATATTAGCTAGTACTACCTACCACTACTCTATGGATTTGCACTGAAAGAATCTGCATATTCCCACCTACCTGAAAAGAAAAAAAAACATTTTTAGTTTACAAAGTACATGGCTTGAAGCTTAAAGAAAGGTGTCGAACGCATCTCTTTAATGTTAGTTTTGTGAAAGTGGAAAAAACACTTAACGTTTATTGAAAGAAAATTGCTTTGAAAAGCCCGCATTGAAAAACTATGTCCGGCGAAGCTTTCAAAACATGTAAATCTCGAATTTAATTTGCTCGTACCACCGTAAAATTAGGAGTGTACAGGAAAAATAATTATGTTTTATTTGTCATCTATCATTAGATGCAGTTTCTTCGTATATCATCGGGTAATAAACGGAGTATTAAAGTTTTAATGCTAATAATATTATAAATAGTCAATAAGCAGGTAACAGTTTTATTTTAAATACAGAAAACTATCATAAATTACTGCGGATTATCGAGGCGATAAGAAAAATGCCAAGCAGAAAATTTCAAAATTATTGAAATTGTTTTATCCGTAAATGTTATCAACTATGTTTCCTTGTAAAAGCTTACAGAATATATATTATCAAAATATATTATTATCTAAATTTTGTAAAAGTATTGTATTTTAATTTTTCTAATCTAATCATTTTATCAATTAATAATTTTTGTACGCCTTTAATGAAGAAAAACAGGAATCTTCAGGGCTAAAAAATTGCATACGTAATTATTTACAACATATCGAATATAAGACAGTTGGAAAATATTGAAAATGCAGTTAAAAATAGTAAATATATATTAAAGACAATGATGATAAGAATATATTTAGTTCACAAGATATTTATGGCTTGAGTGCATTCCAAATTCTATTTCTCTATTTACTTCATGTACATATATCAAATACTACTGTGATTATGAAAAAGAAAAGTTAATAATCATGTTGATGTTTATTATGCTATTAATAAAGAATACTATTTGAAATATATGTCTCAAGAAACATGAACTATCTTTTCCTCACTATAATCTATATATCCATAATAGTTCGTTGCGATTTTCATTAAAAATTTAACTCATGTCATATGTAACCAACTTTATTATTGCTTGTGTCAATTAATTCATTCGAAAAACGCTTTAAAGAGTATTCCGCAAATGTTTAAAGAAGACATAATAAAATTGGAAAAATGAATAACCCATTTGCGTTTTCTAATTTTATAACACTGGTATGTTTCGTTAGAATTACCTCCTCCTTTCTTTCTGCTAGAATGTCAGATACAAAAAATAAAGTATAATTCGTATTTTCACTATCATAATTGTTATTTTATTTCAGTGGATATACATTAATTAATTGTAATAAGACATATAAGAAAAAAACTGATTATCGTCATATTATAATTCAATATAAATAATATTATAGAATGAAGAAATCTAAACTGTCCGAAAATGTTTAATAACATTATTTAATAACGCCATCTTTCTTTTGATTTGCGCTTAATATTATGATCCAAAGTAACTCAGAAAAAATATCAATGCACCCCAAAACAGTTAAATATAGTAAGTTTGTGCAGGAGATTATTTAGTAAATCTACCGTTTACCTGTCAGTTACATAATGGAAATTACAAAAAATACTTATTGCCCACGTGCTAGAGACTGTTAAAAATGTTTTAAAAAAATGATATGCAAGTCAAAAAGAAATAAAATGTTTTTCACAAGAACTAAAATAATATTTTTCGCCTTAAAATCTGTACATGAAAGTTGACGATTTAGTAATTTAAACTATATAACAATTTGTAAGAAATCATAGTGTTCTATGCAATCACGACCATTATTTAGAAATATAAGGAACAATATTTAGTTAAGTTCACGCATACTTCCGCTAAAACCGATATCGACAGTCAATACCATTAATAAAGGTGTACGCAACACTCATCAATTACCATGTTGTTATCAATATCACGCCCATTGCCATAGAATTGTTACAGAAGAATACCTTAGTTATCTGGTCAAGATCTAGTCGCTTCGTACTCGGCATTCCTCCTTAGGTGAAGCAATATTTTCGATTTGTTTATGCAATGCGGAAGGTATTGTAGTTATTTGTATATTATATTGTTGTAATTGAAACGTTCCCAAGCTTTACAGATATTAATGAATTTGAAAATAAGTATAAGTTTATTTGTTACTATTAAATAAATTATTTTATCTTTATTACTTCGACAATTATGACAATTTGCATTTAAAAATTAAAGAAAACGCTTGTTTATGCTTAATATGTTTGTTTGTTAATTTTGTAACGTTATAAAACTATACATAATTGACACAATGCATTAAAAATTATCAAATAGCTAGTGCCTCGGCATCGCTTCTAATGGATTCTAGAGAAAATTAATGTGTTGGATAACAACATTCTTTTAAAATAGTTTTAGTGGAAGCACAAAAATTGTAGATGCATTGTTTGAAATATAAATACAATAATATTGTATAATAATGTACAATACTGTAACCTTTGCCTACTCATTTAACTTTTTTGAACGTATTTACCACTGACAGCTAACCAATTAATTTGCTTTTTTTAATTTGCTAAAACTAATTTGAAGTACAATTCGCAAAGTTGTGGAATATGTAAGCCCTAGCCAAGAGTTATTGGATCAAGACCTAACCGAAACTCCAAAACAATTATCAGAAGCGTTAAATGTAGCTCATGAAACGATTAGCGACCGTTTACGAGTAATGGGGAAAATCCAAAAGATGGGATGGGTGAATAATAGGCAAATGGAAAAACAAAAAATCTTCCGTGAAAGGCGACTTTATAGGTATGATCGGAAGTCATTTCTTCACCGAATAGTCATGGTTGATGAAAAGTTCATTTATTTTGAAAACCCTAAGCGCAAAAAATCATGTTTATCTGGCGATGCCGGCCTATCGACTCCAAGGACAAATCGTTTTGGTCGTAAGATAATGTGATTTTGGTGGGACCAGAGTGGCGTGATGTATTACGAACTGTTGAAAACCTGGTGAAACAATTAATAGTGATTTCTACCGACAAAAAATGATCAATTTGAACCATGCATTGATTGAGAAATGTCCAGAATGGACCCAAAGGTAAGGTAAAGTAATTTTATAGCACGCTAATGCGCTGTCTCATAAAGCGAAACCGGTCAAGGAACCATTGAAAGCACTTGAATGGAACATATTATTGCACTCGCCGTACTCTCCAGACCTTGCCCTGTCCAATTATCAACTTTTCGCATCGATTGGACACGCTATCCGTACTTCGCCAATTTCGAAGAAGTTCGAAAATGGCTCGATGAATGGTTTTGCTCAAAGGAGAAACAGTTTTTTTGGGATGATATCCGTAAATTTCCTGAAAGACGGACAAGATATATAGAAACAAATGGCCAATTGGTTGGCTTTGAATAAATGCATTTTTCAGAAGAAAAAAAAACGGTAATAACTTTTCAGTACACTTGGTACTTAATAATAATTAATTGATTACTTTTTTGTTACTAAGATTAGACAGTTTGCATTCAAAAGCAATTTCTGCTTACCTAAAAACCAATCTATAAAAATATTCTAAAAACTAATACCAACCAAAGACTAAAGTTAAACTAAGGACACAATTAAATCATTGACTGAAATACATTTTCCATAGGCGTAAACATGCTTTTTCTAATTGAATTAATTATTAAGATCAAAAATACATCATTTAAGAAGAGTTAAAATTTCTTAAAAAAATACTGCTAATGAAATACCGTGGGAAAATAAATATTGTAAACATTCTGCTTTAGAGCATAACAGAGTTGAAAAGGCAGTTGCATTCAATGATAGAAAAGGATATAAAAAAAGAGCAAACATTGTAAAAACTATCGAGGTATAAATCTGTTTTACACCATAGTAATAAATCCAATTATGGGAGAGACGCAGATCACAATGGTTTAGAGATCTGTTGAACAAAGAATAATCGAATTCTTTATGTACTTCTATATAATAACTACGAGTGACACCTAAAGAGACATGATCTATATCATGTAAAGCGATCTGAAATATAGAATCTAACATTGACGAAAACCAGAAGGGATGCGGCCGAACGCCAACTTGGCGAGATTTAGTAAAGAAATTTAGTAAAGTCCTCCGATACCAACAGTAGCGTATTGGTTGAAAAGTAGACACTCTCCTCAATTACCGGCTACAGTGATGATGACATAGTTGACAAGTCTTAGAACAGCAAGACTTGTCAACTTGAGATTTTATAATACGACAATGATTATCAATGACTACATGGTATGAAAAGGAAAAACTACATGACTCTCATTTTATTAGACATTTCTTCCAATCAGTAGTTCTCCTATCGTTACGATAGTTGCGGGTTCGGATCCTGCTTGAACATGGATGCACTTTAGGTTTGTGATTGTAATTGTAAATGTTTTTGGTTTTAAAACAGTGGAAAATCACACAAGGAATAATCATCGCAGTCACGCCAGTAACCAGGATGGGTAAGACCTAATGTCTTCTGGGATGGTCTCTAAGTTGGTCACTAGCCAGCGGATAGGTTTAATTCCAAGGACCGTGGTTCGGAGACAACGTTAAACAGTAGGTTAGCCCAGATAAACCCTCGGTGATAAAATGGAGACTAAAACATATTAAAATTTTTTTTAATTCCATGATGTATGTAATAGACGCCCGTTTCTTGAATAGTTTCAAAAGTTAACATTTGGACGGGGAATTAAAATTCTGTCAAAAAGACACAAAAAATATGTTTAAAGATTTACAGTATTTATATATTTATAAAAAAAATATCTCTCACAAATACTTTCGGTTTATGAAGCCCATATTAAAAATATTCCACAATTTGTTATACTCGAAATAAAGAGCATTTTAAATATCACTGTAATTCATTGAATAAAAATATCTCAATTCGACAAGGGTACTTTTCTGTCCATACGGTTGAAGGTTAGAATACGTCAGACAATACTAAACCCTTTATAAACAATATATACAGAAGACCGCACAAGGCAGCCACTTTTTCAGAAATATTATTCAAAAATTCTTCGTAATCTGACATGTCCGAGTTAATTAAGCCTAAGATAATGTATGCCGTATGTAAAGCACACGCATCCACAAACGACGAATACCGTGGTTTGTCCAGTTGAGACCGAAGCGGCAACTTTAAACGCGTCAGGTATATTTACATTATTACCGACCATATTTATTTAATTGTTTGCATTTGTTTGCTCACTTCTTTGGCCTTCGCACGCGACCGCTACGCGTCAATTTTACGGCGGCCTGTTCCGAAAGAGACCTTATCAATTTGTTACGTCGTAATGGTTAATGATTGAGGTATCCTGCTAAAAATCGCCTGTCGTGTGTATAACACCTTGATTTACCGACAAAAGCTGTTATTTTATTTAGTCTACCAAGTACTGGAAGGTGATATTTTTAGTATTCAAAATAATAAAAAAATTGGTTTATGGCTTTTCATATTAACCTTTGAGAATAATATATAACCTATAAAACATTGCCTGAAAAGTATCCATTCTGACCTACAGATCACATCTGTAATAAACATTAATACCAATACACTAAACATTACTTTTAATTTTTGGAAATCTAAAGCAAAGGGCATGAACTTATAATTAAAGCATTATATTATAATTATTAAAGATTCACTATAAATTAATTACCAGACTTTCGGGCTTCCCACTAAGTGCGCTTCTCTTAGCAAGTAGTGTTTTATGATACCAATGCATGTTTTTTGGAAACTTTTTATCATCAAATCCAATCATTAATCCGAAACAAAGATGATGAATCTGTTTAATCCTAATTCCACAAACATCTCCATATTATTATAATCTGCGGATTTGGATTTGTTTTTTTTAATGTATTTATTACATTGTTACTAGTCGTTGCCGGCTAACCTATAATTTGTCTTTATAATAACTTAAATCTAGGTATATATCCAGGAGGACCCATACGCCCTTATTAAATGCACTTCACTACTTCATTAAGACAAACGGCTTGATTCTTTTGGGTCTGTGTCTTGTTCTGGTGTTATCTAAGAGTTGCATTACTTCGATATTGACATGAGAATGGAGATTGTCCTTATGTTTCTTTGCAATTCTCTTAATTTCCTCACTGACAGTCGGTATCTGAAGGTCTCCTTTTACAATACTTCTCAGGATTTTGTTTAGGATTGTTACACATAATAAACAGAATTTACCTCAAGCTCACATCTGGAACACTTCAGGCTTATTTACATATTAGCACTGTAAATCTCGAATCCATATAGGAAGATTTTAAATTGAATTTTATTCTTTATTATATGCTCCTTCTTCCAATTTCATCATCTAAGTACTTAAGCACTTGTACTATAATATAAAGAAAGCAAAACATAATTCAGAAGAATATCTGATATTATAAAAACCAATGAAAAACTATTAATTGAATACTATGTAAAGAATATTTGGTAATACAGTATATCTCAAGTACGTCTATAAAACTTCACGTTAGCTTAAAAGTAAGTTAATTAATTAGTGAGTTATCGATGTAAAAAAACATATCAAAAGTAGTTTGTATATTATACACTACGTAAACCAATTGTATTAACTTAAACTAATCTAAAACAAGACAAAATTCAAAAAACAATGAAAAATGAATCACCACGAGTCATTATTATTCATAATCGAAATATGACCCCATTCCAGCAAGAAACAAAGAGGATCAAAAATTTCGTCATCAAAAATGAAATAATACAAAACAGGGATTATTTTTAGTCTTATATGAATATTAACTGGTATAAATAAATATGGATCACAACTGCCCGTCATTTAAAATTAGCAAAGCAATGACTAAAGAAGTGAAGAAAGGATTAAACTGTTTGGGAAAATCGTTAATATGTTTTGTTTAATTAACAAATATGGAGATGATATTTTTATTTTAATCATGAAACCTTTATCTCGACGAAATATTAAAATATTAGTTTACTCGGCCGATACACCTATCAAAAGCAATAAGTGCAACTTTGAAGGATTTATTGAGTGAAAATTTAAATTAAAAAGACAACAAAGAACAGTCTCAAAGATTGGTTGATTAGATCAAGGTAAACGTCTCAAAAGGCGAAAGAGCACGCATGTTGATGGTAGAAAGTATTATTGAAAAATGTTTAATAACTTCTCTTCGTTAATTTATGATGAAAATTGATTGATATCAACTTCAACTTGAATATAGAAAAGACAACAAAAAAAATCACAGGGTGAAAGCTAAAAAGACACTAAGAGTTGTTTAGCATTAAAGGGGTAAGCAGATCATTAAAAACAGTAAATAACAGTACTATAAAGACAGACACCAGATCATTCTCTATCTGGTTGTTATTTACTTCGGTTAGTAGCAACAAATAAAAAAGGATTAATTAGAATGTTTTCAAAAAATTCTATCAATTTGCAGAAAGATCGCATAAGCTTTCTATAAACTATCAGAATCAGTATTATATTTTGAAATTTAAAGTATACTTCAGTTATAAACGATAATAATCTTTTAAATATTGGAATAATTTAAAATGAGATACCATATCTAATAATATATATTATATATGGTAATCACAAAATTATTTATTAAATTTAAATCATTTGAGAGATGCCCAATTCCTCAGACAGAATCAGCGAAATACATCGGCACCCATCTCGATAGCACAGTAAACTGAAATCATGTTATACAAAAACTGAGATCAGACTCAAAATTAAACAACTATACAAGTTAGTCGTAGAATAGTTCGAGTATAGCTTAAGATCAAAAATATTGAATTATCAGTCAATACTAAAGCCCATTTGAGCTTATGGAGTGCAAATATCGAGTTTTACTCATCGACTAGTAATCCAGTGCTCCCCAACCAAGTACTTCACGGTGTCCTCGAAGATTGAAGCGAATCAAACCACATGAACTTAACTTCTAATTTATTTAATAACATCTTCTGATGTATTTACCTTGCACTGCTTCAAATAAAAATAAATAATAATAAACTAATTTATCAATAATTAATCCAAAATAGTAGATACTGACCCTACTTAAATAATATACGTAATACAAATATTTTAACATGTAATAACAAAATACAACACAATATATATATAAATATATATATATATATATATATATATATATATATATATATATATATATATACATATATATATATATATATATATACGTGATATACTCATGACGAATCACGATCAAGGTAATCCATATATTATGTATCATCAAAAAAAAAAAGAAAATATCAAAAATATCATTATAAAATTTTGAACAGAAAGTACAAATTTACCTCTGAAGCATAGCGACCGACCAATTGGTAAAATATTCGAAACCTAACGACGGTAAATATATTACCTATAAAATTCAAAGAGTTGTATAAACTACTGTCACGATGCGAAATATTTAATTGAATTTCTAAGTTAGCGTTATAAAACTATCGTTAGTAGGCAGACCTAAAGTTTAAGATAAAAGATGAAAATACAAGATAGTCAAGTGATGTGATAATGATTCTATAATCTTTCACGAACATCTTAATGATATCCGTGGGCTTAAAGTAGTCGGTGAAGGTATTACACTTTTATACAGAGTGATAAGTTGTAGATTACTGGAAGTTATAGAAAACTAATTATAAACAAATCGATCTTTATACCTGAGAAGAAGAGCTTTCTATATCGAAAGGAAACGAAAAAACATATGAACAAATACTTATATTGCATGCATAAAAAATAAAAGTGGTTTTAATTCTGATTCATCTAAGTGGTGAATCGAAAAATCGATGAATGTTAAAGATAAGAAATTGATGGAATAATCTTATTACCTTAATCTTCTATGAACATCTTAATGATTCGTACACGATGAAAGCAGTTGGTGAATGTACAGTTACCAAGCGCGTGAAAAAAGTTTTGCATGATTGTATATAACTCTTTTTTGTGCGTATGTCCTTAAAATAATTACTAATTATTTGCAATTTTCCTACTAGCTTGGTATAGTGAATCAAATAAAAAGGTACCGCTTAGCGATTTGTTTTTAACTCGATGATTATATGTGTCGATCAAAATTATATCTAAACTATCAAGCAACTGACAGATTGATTTTATACATTAATCCAAGGTGTCCGAGTCGACAGCAATCAACTTAAATGTTATATATGACGAAAAAAAACAACCACTCAACAAATTTGTCAAACTAGGTGACGATGATGACTAAAGATATGGATAAAAGCAACACACACAAACACAACAAAAAATATTACTTTTTCTTCTTATTTTATCAACTGATTATAATAAAACTGATTTACACTGATGACAAGCCTTGCCTTGGCGTAAGTAGATGTTCACTAACGGTAAAAAAATTAATAATATTTTAACTGTGTTTAATAAATAGTTAATGTCTAAAATAAAATTTTGTTTGGTAAAAGTAACCAAAAAAGCTGTATTAACGATTGATTTTTTTCGTTCCAAAGTTAATCAAAAAATGTTATATATAATACTTAATTGTAATTATTGTACCTCGGAAAATAACGGTTAATTATATTCAATGCCAAAAGACAGCGGTTTCTCTTTTTGATAATTAAGTGTGAATGGTTTTGGACTTATTCACTAGCCTGCACTCGCCAGATAACTTTAGAAACTGAACCATGAATTCTATAATTTAACTAGCTTTATATCGATATACAACTTTTGAGATTAAAGTACAAAAACGTTTTAAAAAAAAATTTTAAAGTCACTACTGCTCAACGAACCCCAACCGAACATCATTCATCATACAAACATCAATAGTTACATTAGCCTATTAAGTCTGAAATTCTTCAAAAAAACGTGAAAAAAAACATGATCGAAGTAGTTAAGCCGCGAAGTCAGAATCAAATCGTCAATAATACAATTAATACAATTAATAATAGTAATAATGCAATTTCAGGAACAAATTGCAGAAATTAGTGTGGCATGAACAGTAGCATACTGGTTAAGAAATATAAACTAAGTCCCCAAGCATCAAATGCATAAAGACTGATAATGAATTGTGTTGTATGTCAAGCAACGAATGAGTGCACCAATCAGCTTACTTCGACTTAATGCAATAAAGCCACTTTAGCAACTCTGAAACCTTGGTATAACGAATTTCATTGTAACTATGGTTCTTATGTGACTTACCGCTGGATTGAGTCATCCTTGATGAACATTTAGCTTTGAAAAATATTTCTTCATGTTCGATCCCGCATTTGACAAAAGCTCAATCATTTTTTTATCGGAAGTTCTTCGTGAAACAGGAAAAAAGAAGCGGCAACGAAAAATCATTTGGACGTGTGAAGAAGTCATATGTGAGTCACTCCTCAATCAGAAAAAGTGATACGATAATTAGTTCAAGCGCATTCAAAAGTGCATTGATCATCATAGAGAATATTTCGAAATGCAATAAAAATATTTTAGTAACATATTACTATAATAAACTATAATAAACTATAAATAAACTTGTTTCAATATATATATATATATATATATATATATATATATATTGAAACAAGTTTATTTATGAAATTCCACCATATTTTACCTCATACATCTCATCTCTTTGACAATAAAAAAAATAACGCATTAACCAAGATGGTTAAAAGCAAAAATAATAAACGCCTTCAACGGTTTAATCACGGCCAACACTGAACTTGACAGTTGAAAATCGATATAATTTTCTTAACAAAAACTTACTTTTTTATTTACGACTTATTCTAGTTTTAAATCAAAACCAATAGAACTCACCCAGAAATAATTCTTGAAGAAATAGTTATCTAGTTTAAAAGAACTTAAGTAGGACTCAAATGCACTAATTCGTTAGTACCAAATTTTCTACTTCATTGAATAGTTGTTGATCTTAATTGGATGAAGGATATTCAATATGTTTCTACTCAATCATTTATTCATATATACTTAAATAATCTCTAATAAGTATGTCTATATAAGGATTATTGTCGCAAGTGTATAATTTAATATAATACATTTGACATTTAGTTGCTGATTAATTGACAAAGAGAAATCTTACTATACAATAGAGTGATTATAAACAGTTAATTAATAGATTGTTGGATAGACAATTACATTAAAAGATGAATAAGGAGAAGACCAACAGGAATCAGTAACAAAATTAATATATTACAGATGCATATCAAAGAATTATATTCATTTAGCAGTTTTTATATATAAGATGTATTACGCTTTTTTATGTCCTAATATAAGTAAATTATACGTTAGCTATGTTACAAAAGGGTTATGTAAAGTTTATTTATCATATTCTAAGCAGTGAAGGCTGATATAACTATTATTGGTATAAATGTTATGCAACATCACACTTGACTAAAAAACTGACCAACTGTAACTGTACTTTGACTACTACTAAATGCATATTACCCATCAAGATAATAAGACATCTTAGATTACTTAGATCATATTCACGAATGTCGAATTGGTGAAAGTCAAGAAGTGTGACCTAAAAGTAAAGTACTTGCTATACGCAAAAATAACCATTTCACTATATAAAGAACTGTTAAAACATAATATATGTATAATATATGGTTCTTATGGTATGAAATGTTAGCGCTGATTCATATTGTAAAGAAGGAGAATGTATAATTGAAATGTTTCTAGTTTACGCGATATATTTTTATATGTAATTTTATTATGTTTTAATTTCCTAACGAATATTTATCAATGCTATAATAGCATGAAATTTTTTAAAATGTTTTTCTATTTACTGAATATTCCAATATCAAATTGGTTATCTTAGTTCAGAAGGTTACAAGGAGGAATAAAGGCAATTAACCCGAGAAGCTACAGTTACTCAAACTGTGTGAGAAATTTGTCAAAGTGAAAGCTGTCCATAGAAGATGACTATCTATGACCCAAACAACCCTATGGCCATCAATCAAAATATTAAATAAAATGTAATTAAAAGAAAATGCTGACGGCTGAACTTTTGCAATATAAATATGAGATTAGAGATCATTTAGAGATCTTAAAAAGTATAAAAAGAAAAAATTAATATGTTTTTACACACACTCTTAAAATCGACTTAACCAACCAATAAAAATGTTTTTGCATCTGCATCCTGATCAGGCACACCATATATTATTAACAGTCATATAATTAATTTATTTATAACAAAGATCACCTGAAACATTAGAAAGTCGAACGTTATCATAAATCTCCGACGATGAAAGCATCCTTAATTTCATTTATTACCATCTTCTTTAATAGCTTTAATGTAACAGTAACGCCCCATCAATTAATAAACAATACAATTCAACCAAATTATATCACGACCACAAAAAGAAATCCAAAAACCATTTTAATATATTGTTGCTTGTTATGTTTGCGTCTTCATTAATAACGTGAGCGCCTCATTAAAATCCATAATCACAACATTCAAATTGAGATAGTCGCTTAATTGCCATTGAATAAAAGAATTAACGGGTTTTATTTGGACCACCGTGTAGGCATTTTTTTTGTGCACCGCTGCAGAGCTAATCGAACAATCGTGTATTTGTATGTATTAAGTACAACATGCATGCACACACTATAAAAAGAAATCGCATCTCTTTCTCAAGCTTTATTACGCCATATATTTTTCCGTAATCAGCGGGTTCGATCTTAGACCGTACCGGCTTAAAAAGCGGCCTTAAATGTCAGAAGAAAGCACCAGTGAACAGTGGATGAGTCCGGATGGTTCGAAATAACTTTTTTCAGACCAATTACCCCACGTTTCTTTCAAAATTACACCCGTGGATATATGTTTTATGTTAAAAATTTAATTGTAAATGTAATTAAGTATTTGCAAGTATTTGATTATTGGAAAATGTATTTATCAACGTCACTTGAAGAAATTGAAATATGCTGTAGCGACCTTGAAGCATGTCTAATTTTACATCGTGGAATAACTATTTTGTAGGCATACCCAGAAATATAGTCCCAGATGTTGAACACGGGCGGCGCCAACTATGAAATGATAACGATTATCTGGCAATCTCGAGACTTTTATCTGGGATGTTATTGAAGGGTATTTTCAGCATTCAGTAAGCGACCAACATTATGTTTAGACGTACCACCATCGACTGCCCAAGCTTCGTCAACAGGTAAACCCAGCGCCGATACCTCTCACTCATTACTAGTATTTTCCAGATTTATATTACTTCAATATAATAACGGTCACATAATGTCAACACCACTGTTTCATTTCGTTTTACCTCCATTCGCTGAGCCATATAAACAAACCCTAAAATGTATTGTTGAAGTAAAAGAACACCGATAGCTAGTAACAGACGCATCCAAATCAACCTCTTGATTGATAACGCTCGGTCACACGTTGCAAGGGTTGTGAAGGATACATTGTAACAGTTCCAATGGGAACATCGTATACAAGACAAACTGCCTTCTAATTTTCACTTATCACCAACATATATTGGCCGGCACACGATCCGCCGGCTTTTGATATGCGGAAGAAGTGCGAAAATTGGTAGATCGCTATCAAACCAATATCCTCCTTTGGATACGATATCGCCATGTTGTCAGAAATATGGAAAAAAGTTATAGAATATGATGGAAAGAAAATATTGATTAATATATACTATACCAATTAGAGCCGAATGATATGTCAATTAGAAATCTATCGATATTTTTTCGGGAAAATATCGATCGTTTTTTAAAATAGATTATTTTTGACATAAAGTCAATACTTAGGCCCATTTGGACCTATGGCATTGAACTGCGGGGTATAGCTAGCAAATCTAACATAGATATCCTGCAAAAGTTCCAGAATAAAGTGTCGTCGATGCCCCATATTACGTCTCCAACCAACTGATTCAGCGCGATGTCCCCTTAGAACCCATAACGAGTGTGATTCGAAGTACTCTGAAAGACTATTAGCGCATCCCAATGCACTGGCCAAACAGTTAAATGTGCGCGATGACATTATAGTGCATAGGCTCAAACTACCATACGAACTGATTAATAAACACATAGAGTGAGATTTATAATCTCTGCTGATAATCTCTATAATAATAAATTAGAATAGTCTATAGAATAAGTTAGGATATACTTTAAAATAAGATAGATTAGTATCTAGAATAAGATTTAGATTATAAGTTGTACAGCAGATCACTTACTGAAGCGATCTTCTACATGCCAGGATAGTTATATTGTATAACGGAAATCATATCAAAATACTTATTGCCCACGGGCAGATTGTTGAAGTTCTAAGAGATTAATTTAAAAAAATGTTGACATTTACTTACCTTGCTCCGCTGTAGAAATTAGGGGTGTTGTAAATAAATATCAATATGGTTAAAAATAAATATAGATATTTCATTTAAGGTTCTCTGATAAATCGATATTTTTTTGTTTTTAAAATATTGATATGTAGATTAAAATACAGCCAATATCCTTACAATAAATACATTAGACATAGAATCTCTGCACACAGCTTAAGACAGTTCACAAATGAAACCATTGTTAAAATCAGTGAACTTCGTATGTTTATGTTTTGTATATAGTGGTTTGTATGGGTTTTCGCATACATATTAAAAGAACTTTCGTGGAAAATATTTTCCTCAAACAAATTGTTACCTTGGAAAGGTATTTAACAGACCCTCGGAAAACCTCTACAGTAATCAGATCCGTAAGCTGGAGAATGAATGGCTTGAAATTGAAGAATATTATACAAAAAATAAAATAATTTTGTAGGCAGCAGCTTGAAGAACTTGTTTTGTTCTTTTGCGAAATGTTACTAGGAAACGACGAACTTTGCTAAAAGATAAATTGATCAAATATAGACTCAGATTAACTTGTTACTCAAACTTCTATTAGAAACACAACTTTATGTAAAACTTTATTTATTAAACTATCTGCTGTTTAAAGAGAAACCAGTTATTAAAAGTCATATTTACAGATTTCAAAGATTAAAACCAATTTTAAATTATCTCAATAGATAAAGATAGCCCCATTAATATGTCTCTATATATTAATATATCCATATATCCAGAAATAGTTGATATGGTAAGAGAAGTAGACTTGAACGATAGGTCAGCCATACAATAAAACGTTTGTAGAAATTATATCTGGCAAATTAAATATAAAAAGGATTCAAATATTAATACAGCAGATGCTCGTTAGTGTGAATTATTTCAAATAAAGTATAGTTCATTTTATCGAACGAGTTTTAAGACTTAAGACTAAGGTAAAATAAATGTTTTTTTTAAACGAATAATACATAAACATATATTTAAAACAAACAAAACAATATATTAACAGGAATAATTATTTTTAGTTACGAGAAAAATAATCCGCAATTTTAGTCTGCCTTAACTGGCGAATGTACGAATTTTGGGTTTCCTTTAACGGGATAAGTTTACATTATCGAGCGTCTACTGTATTTCAAAAGTATGTTTACGATGTAACAAAACATGATAGTGATATTGGCGTTTTAACCAAGCTGTATTACCCAGAATTTTCCAAATATACACTACACTGAAAATAAATAAAATTATCTAAATAAAAATTAGTTTTATTGATTTAAGGGATTTTTTTTGAATCAACATAATTTACACTAGCCAGTTCTCCTAATCTATGTCAGGTCTTACAAAATGATTCACTATAATCTAATGGAAATGTTAATAGATATTTTGTTTTCGATATCAAACATATGTTGAACATATGCAGATCTAAACTCACTATTTTCATTTACCGACATATTGGCTTACATAAATTTCAAAATTAAATAAACGCATCCGTCGAAAATACATTGCGAGCAATAATTAGTGAGAAATTGTGGTCTTTAAAAATAGACTTTACTATAATTTATAAAGTTTAAAGTTACACCTATTATTTCTGTTAATACTTATTTAAAATAATTCGTATATAAAGTTGTGGATTTTAAAATGGTCTGCATTTAATCGGATTTCAATAACATATAATCTGATGAAGGCCACTAAAGATCAGCTATATATCAAACACTACATTTACGTCTGTTAATCACAATAAACACTACCCATACCATTATATTATTGATTTATTTTCAATCATAACACGGACGTAAATCTGATTTTACTTTCTATGTCGGTTCAATATTATATAAGAAATATTTATATTTTATATTGATGTGGGACATCTATTTACAATTTGCGTTAGTACATTAGGCGCTTGCATATGTTTTATTTAGATACTGTGCTGTTTTAATTTTAAGAAGGAAATTATTGAGAAATATTGCTACAATATATAATATAAAATATTTTTCATCATTTTCTACAACTTTTCTCATATTTTTGGCAACATGACGATATGACATCGAAAAGCTATGTCAGTTTGGTAGCGATTTAATCATCCATTAATTCTCGCACTTCTTTAGAATTCCGAAACTCATATAGTATCTTCAACTGGGTTTACATAATCTAAAATATTTATGGAAAAAGTAAAGATATGAACTGCATGTATGAACAAACTATACGAAGCATCAAGGAGAATCATCATATTTTGTTATTGAAAAAACATAAAAAGAATTACTTAGCCCTAACCCTCAAAAGATGCGTGAATAAATTTGACAGCAGTCGGATCATTAGTTTGTGAATTATAGTTTTTTGAGTGAAGCAACTTTTGTTACTGTGAAAAAAATGGATAAAAAGAAATTTCACGTGTTGATAAAATATTGCTTTTTGAAAAAAAAACTTAACTTGACGCCGAGTTTCCGGACACTACTCCAGGAAAATCAACCAAGGATTGGTATGCTAAGTTTAGACGTGATGAAATGAGCACCGAAGACGGTGAACGCAGTGGACGCCCAAAAGAGGTTGTTACCGACGAAAGCATTTAAAAAATATCCACAAAATGATTTTAAAAGACCGTAAATTGAAATTGAATGAAATAGCAGACACTCTAAAGATTTCAACTGAACGTGTACATCATATCATTCACGAATATTTGTGTATGAGAAAGCTCTGTGCAAAGTGGTTGCCGCGCGAGGTCACTTTTGACCAAAAACAACGACGAGTTGATGATTCTGAGCAGTGTTTGAAACTGATCAAGCGCAATAAACCCCAGTTTTTGCGTCGATATATGGCAATGGATGAAACATGGCCCCATCATTTTAATCCGAAGTCCAATCGACAGTCATCCGAGTGAACTGCAGACGATGAACCCGCTCCAAAGCGTGAGAAAACGTAACAGTTGGCTGGCAAGTTTATGGAGTCTGTATTTTAGGATGCGCATGGAATAATTTTCATTGACTACCTTGAAAAAGAAAAGACCATCAACAGCGACTATTACATATCGTTATTGAACCGTTTCAAGGACGAAGTATCAAAAATCCATAAATTAGGCTTCGAATTGCGTCCTCATCCACCGTATTCTCCAGATATGGCCTCCAACTACTATTTCCCCGCTCCAAAGCGTGGGAAAACGTAACAGTCGGCTGGCAAGTTTATGAAGTCTGTATTTTAGGATGCGCATGGAATAATTTTCATTGACTACCTTGAAAAAGGAAAGACCATCAACAGCGACTATTACATATCGTTATTGGACCGTTTGAAGGACGAAATCGCCGAAAAACGGCCGCATTTGAATAAAAAGAAAGTGCTGCTTCACCAAGACAATGCACCGTGTCAAAAATCCATAAATTGGGCTTCGAATTGCGTCCTCATCCACCGTATTCTCCAGATATGGCCCCCAGCTACTATTTCCTGTTCAAAAGAATGCTCGCTGGAAAGAAATTTTCGTCGAATGATGAGGTGATTGACGAAACTATTTTGAAGCAAAGGACAAATTGTACTACAAAAATGGTATCGAAAAGTTGCAGGGTCGCTATAATTAGTGTATCACCCTTGAAGCGAATTATGTTGAATAAAAAAAACTAAATTTGCCAAGAAAATGTGTTTTACTATGGTAGGCCGGGGCCTTTTCAATTGACCTGTTATATGTAACAAACCATAATTATGGCATTTGCGGTATGAAAATGCTAAAATAAATAAGTTTAAAAATTATAAAATTATTGAACACTGATAACAATCAGAACATTAACTAAAACGTTTAAATTATATTTAAGACACACCTTTGAATAACTACTGACAACAGAAAAAAGAAAATGTTAAGTTTGATTAGGCTATTTACCACACCTAACGAAGCTTCTCATTATGCATATCAGTCTCTTCCGTAATGACAACCTTACTACGTCGGTTTCACTATACAGAACACAAGAATCTAAATCGCCGATAAGTAGGAAGAACACAAACTATCGATTATATGTGATAAAAAAATTACATCAGTTATATAATATAAATGTAAATTCATTTGTGACACATCCATCCTGTTTTGACTAATCATATAAGATTGGAAATATTGATATGCATATATCACGCTTTGATTATTAAACAGTCATTTGTTTCTCTTTTGACGTAATCGATCTGGTGCTGGTTTAAACTAATTCGTAACACATAATTAAATGTAGTTGATATCATCGAAGCTATTTTGGCCGAATGCAATTAAGTGCAGAGAAATAATTAAATGTAATTGATTTGTTTTATATAATTACTAGTAAATGCGTAAAGAATATGAATTAATGAAAAAAATTAGGTTTGATTCTTAATATATTTTTACAAAAGATGGCTTAATTAAAGATGTTATATAGCGCGATTGATAGGGCAATCGATATTTTAAACTGGTATTATCTGTAAGTCGTTCAAACAACAAAAATAAAATATTTCATTTTAACGTGTAAAGTACGTTTGATAACTGGCGCCATAGGTAGGATTCCGAGAGAGATCATAAGACTGTCTTTTTTGCCAAATTTAAGCCAAATGAAAGTATAACTGAGAATAACTGTTCATGAGCTTGAAGCATGTATTGTTGAAATACTCGAGAAGGTAAAGAGAATTCAAATTTTAGAACTCGAATAGTCCTATACTATCCCTTGATTATCACTACTCCTACTACATTCCACTCTGATCAGCAACATGTAGCAGGAAAAAGACAAAATATAGTCATAGAAACGTGTTAATAACTTTATCATTTTAATTTTAAATAATCTTCCATATCTATATAAGTTATAAAATGTTAAAGAGTTTAGAAAACGGAAACTATTAATTTACTTTTAACTGTTTGTTAAAATTGTTTTATTTTACGTTAAGAAGGGATGAACAAAATTCCCTTTGAGAGCGACTAGCAATTAAGTAAGTAAGCAACGAGTTCGTGTACATTCAAACACAACAGTAGCGAACACGACACATAAAATTGAGCGATTCCGCAGGAACAGTGCTCCTGCGATCTAGGAACGAGCAGCATTTCAGGATGATCCGGAAAATCAATTTTGTTGCCATCAAACCAGTTACTAATGGGCAAATGTTAATCGTTTGTCAATATCCTAAGGCATTAAAATACAGCGGTGAATATACTGTATTATGTTGCGCTGATGATAAGTTAACCGGGCCATCTAGTTTCTTAAAAAAAAAATGCTGCGAATTAACTTCCAGCTAATATTAATAATGTCCAGAAAATAGCTTAGAATTTTCGAAAATATTGAAAACAATATTGCATCATAATATATAAATCGAATTAAACGAATATTATCAAGATTGGATTTTTCACATAAGTATAATTTCTCCATTGTACGACTAACTACATGTAGTACATAATTCATGTAATGTTTCGCAACGAAAAAATAATGATATTCCTAGCCGGTGAACCGAAACAATGTGTGCGGAGAGCCTTCATTTGGTGGTCTCGTTTTACATCTATAATAGATATTATATCTCCCAACCTGCTTATTAGGTATGTAATTATGCGTGATGCATAAATAAATTTGTATATTATGTACCGTCCCTAATGTTAAATCTTTTCATTTTATTTCCAGGTCGATTTTAATTAAAATTAAATTAAATTAATATACTTTCAGATACTTTATCTCGCTCATAATAATTTAGATTAATGAGAATATATTGAAATAATAATTTTTAAATTGTAAATTTCTTAGTCTCGCTACTGCACGTAATGAAAACAATTAATTAATATTACTTAAGAAATAGTTAACAATTTTTTTATATTTAATTTGAAATAAGTTTAAGGGTCTAGGTGACCTGATGTAATATGGCCCTAATTCAATATTATTTTTAAAGGAAAATATTTAAACATGACGAAAAGTACCTGAGCCTGTCTATAGTTAGCCTAGATAATGTAGTTTGACAAGTTTTTAAAAACTGATATTTGTCGTAAAAATATCCGTTTACAACACTGTTTGCACACTTGTTTTAGATGATACAAATCTGGCAAAGTTAAAATAATTTAAAAAATCGAACAATTACAAAATACTTATTTTTGAAAAATAAAGCAAATAGAGGTTAAGAAGTCTAGCGAAGTTTATGGGAACTCCATTCAACTCTAACTATTATTGGGCAGTTAATTAAGATGTGGCTCCATTAATATATTTAATGAAGATCATTTACATTGTTCAAATAGTGTTCAATATTATAATATTTTTTGAATATATCTAAAAAAAGTTTCCTTCGGACCAACCAAGGTTTATCTGGACTGAACCTACTACTTAACGCTTCCGCGGCCCTCGGCATTAAAGCTGCACTTAGACATCCCGCCTTACCTAGTCTGGTTACTGTCGTGGCAGGGATGTGTTTTCGATTTACAATCAGCAGCATAATAGTCCTGTCGCCTTAACCACTGCGGCTACTAAGCCGGCACAATAGACAACTTTAATAATCATATATGGGAACAAGATTGTAAAATGAAAAAGATTTTCCGTTACAAACTTACTAACAAACATTTATTTTGCTTTATTCAAGATAATGTTATTATGAAAACCGCAACAAAAAAAATTATCATTAATTGTTTAGTGAATGCTATGTAGTGAATACTTTATAACATTCTTGACTTGAATCTACTATATCTACTGAAAGAGTTACATAATCAATATTATTTGGAAAAACTTTTAAAATCAAAAGAAGGAGGTTCTTCAAGATTCAGGGTATAAGCAAGAGACAAAACAGGCAAACACTTGGTTATAATTTTATATAGATATAACTAGAGAAATATATTAGCATTTTTGTCATAAATAGTAGATTATTGTATTAGTGTGTACATTACTCAAAAAATATTTTATATAGATTTATCCATGTAAAAAAACAAAATGCTATAAACAAATTTAATTCGGGTGTGAAGCAAATTCTCATTATCGTGCTCAAATAGAAGTATTTCAGTAAATAAATACAGTTGTTTCAATATTTTAAAAAAGTTATTCTTTAAGTGAAGTACCAAAACTTGGATGATCTAAGAAATTAATTTGTATGTGTTGAAAAAATGTGTCCGCTGATAAACTAATCAAAAATAAGTTCAGTAAAAAACTGTTCTTATCTGTTGTTAAAATAAAAAATGAAAACCTATCAATTAAATGTTCATTACATAGACATGAATATATGAATAGTAATTACCATATTTAAAACGAGCAACCAAGAAATTATTTAATCGAAAGAACAGCCAAAATTTTATTCTTGAAGAAAGCAAATTTAAATTGTGTAGATCATAGGAAATAAAGTAAATAAACCAACGAAAAGTTCAATCCTAAATATACAATATTTATTGGTATATTAAATTGTTCTTAAATCTGTTTCAGTTTTAGTTTATTTATGACAATATATAGAAATATACTAGTGTTATAAATATAATACTGCTTTTTAAACAAAGATATTATTTTTGAAAAATATACTACCGGAGAAATGTCACTATATTATGTAATATTTTATTGTCTTCCATATGAAATTTACTTGATTTGAACCTCTGGAATCGTTCCCGATATATTCTTTCACTAATACACTCATTGTCATCATTCAACGCGCTTCAACTTCATATTTTGAAATTAAATGCAAAAAGCAACGTTTCCTGTAAATGTCGTTTGATGGGTTGAAAACTAGGCATGTTTATTCACCCAGATGTATGTTACACAGTGTCTTAATTGCAAATGTAATGATAAATTATTGACAAATACTTTTACCATATCAAATTCCCGTTAGATCTTTTGAGTCCCCGTTTTCCGATGGCGCCACCTTTGTAAAACAATGGGTTTCAATTTGTACCCTAATAATAACAATATAAGATTCTGCTTCACGCCGGGTTTTTTCTCTCTTGTGAAGTATTTCTCTAATTTATCCTATCTATTCATGCTTCATTTAGGTCACCATCTGATTTTAATCGTCTCCGTCTTCGTTTTCTATATTCTGAATCATCAACTGAATTGTCTACTTTCCATGTATTCTTCCACACATTCAATATTAAGGACTTTTCTTACTTCCTAGCCTCATTCTGCCCATGTGTGTTATACGCCTGACTTTTAGAAAGATAGGGTTGGTCTGCAAAATGTTTTTTATACTTCTGTTTTAATTTTACTTGATACTCTTTTTCCTTTTTTTATTTATAAATTTACTATTTACAGCGATGTATAAATTCAAGGTTTTGCCAAGCACTGCGTTAATTTCAATCTCCTGGATTCAGTTGCTTTCGATTTCCATACCCAGATATTTAAAGGCATTTAATTGATCTATTTTCCAACCTCAATTTGGATATTTATTATTTCTGGTTCTCTGATGACCAGACCTTTCCTTGTTATTAATTATCATTCTATATTCTCTTAATATCAGATTCCCTTTGTCTAAGATTTTATAGGCGTTCTGGCCTATCAAATGTAATTATTAAATAATCTGCAAAAGCTCCTATCGACTTTTCTATTTTTATTCCCTGTATGTAGTTCTATTTTGTCTATTTGACATTTCATTACTATTTCGTCCATTAATATTATAAACCGAATTGGACTTAAACTTCCGTCTTCACTGAGCCCTTCTTGAGTTTGCCAAGACGACATTGGTATTTTTCCTTATATTTCTTGAATTATACTTTACATTGCCTTTTTCGAAACAATAAAAACTAGATATATCTATTTTTGGGTTTTATTATATTATTCACAATTAATGACAGGTAGTGTACAAATTATTTTATTGATATATACACATAATACTGTATGTAATCTGTAGCTTTTAAAACTAGAAGATATGAATATTCATCGGTTATTTACAAACATACATGGTCTGAAGATAAAAATTAAATTATGAACATTAATTATAATCGTGTTAAAATTCAAAAGAATCCCGCCGTAAATTTATCGCTGTAAGTAAATAGAAATGAATTATTACCGAACATAAATTAACGAGGCGATTGTTCCTTATAATATTCCGATTATTATTACATTATATAGATCGTTAAAAGTTACTTTTATTACTCTTAAATTAGAATTAGTAATACAAATAAGGCGTTTAACGATCGTTGTTTTTGGAGAGAGTACGAACATTTTATTATGTTTATAATAAAAATTATCGAAACTCCGACTTCTATTAAGAAAACGTAACAACAATTAAACGAGCGCCAATTAAATATTTTATGAGTTAATAATTTATATCAATATGTAACACAAATACACTTAAATTACATTACATTAATTTACATAATATACAACATGAGATAAATTGAAATAAGTAGTTTAGTTATGTCAACATCTTGTTAACAGATCAGTTGTGTTATAATTTCGTAAATTTCAAATATTAAAGAAATTAAATTATAATATAAGCATGATTGAATGAATGAACAAAAGTACGGAAATAACAGATAACTAATAACAGAGACATACGATGGGTTGTATTAAGTACTAGTGTAGTCAGGATATTGCCTTCAACTGAAATGTTTAAGTCCGGTATTGAAAAAATAATCAACAAAAAACTTGATCTTGCGGTATATACAACGTCTCTCATAAAACAGCTAATGTACGTCATAGATGTCGTCGAATATATTGCCAGTTGAAGGTAAAAAAAGTTGGTTTTCTTTCTCATTTTATAGTAGTTAAAATAGAGATAAAATGGTATCTAATACATCGGACCATGTAAACGAACCAGTCTATAAAGCTCTATTTGGCCTGGTACTGATGGGCCATATTACCAAATATCTGCAAAATTCTTCAAAACATTAGTGATAATAATTAGGTCATACTCAAACGTTGTAAAACAAAGGACAAATTTAATCATACATTTTAATGACGTGAGTTGGCTGTTTTATTAGATAATATATTGAAATGGAATGTCGCAGTCACTTTATTCACCAGACCTAACTTCTTTTCATTTGTTTGTTTCATTGTTTCAATTATGGTAAATAAGTATCTTGATATATTCACATATTTTATAGAATATAAATAATGTGACTGAGTTCGAGTCCGAAATAATAAGAAAATACTAATATCTTATAGCGATTATAATATATCAACGAAGATGAAGGTAAGTATTTAATATTAATTTGCTATACAATTGCAAAGGTATGATTTAATGATAGACAAATATAACTGATGTTTACAAAAATAGATATTAAGCATTAACAGATTTTTTTTCTAAGGAAACCAACAATATTATAAAAGTTAAATTGTTTATTATATACAAAGTAATTATAAATTGTTATAATTGTCAATTATAAATTAATTCTCGGAGTTGATAGCCACAGTGGTAAGGTGACAAGACGGTCTTCCTATTGCTGTGATAGTTGCAGGATCGAATCCTGCACGGCACTTTATATTTGTGATAATAATTATAAATGTCTAGACAACAGTGGAAAATCCGACAAAGAACAACCATCCCAATGACGTCAGTAACCTGACTGGGTAAAACCGGATGTATTCCAGTTATGGTCTCAATTCAAATTGGTGACCAACTTTTTGGATTAATGCAGAAGACCGTGGTTTAAATAAACCCTGGTCGGTAAAACGCAGATTTTAAAATATAACAATATCAAAATATATCACATACCATAAGGGAGATTAACTCATTAATATTATTTTTGTTTAAATTACCATAAAAATGTATCCAAATTAATTACAAACAAAAAATGTATCCAAATTAATTACAAACAAAATGTTAATTGTTGTAAAAAATAATTCAACTATATTTATTTAACAAAATTAGTATTGTAGATACAGCATAAATTAATTCCCTTAACATCAAATTTAAATTAATCCTAAACAAAAAAAAACCAAAATAATCATTCCTTTTGAATAATTCAACATTAAAAAAAATACATCACGTTACATCGTTTTACAGACTTCATTCACCATTTTGTCTAGATAAACCTCACGTACGCTTGTAGTCCATGAGTTGGCTGTTCGAAATTAATGGCAATAGCTTTCAACTACCCAATCCCAATACAGTCGGTTAACCTTCCATGTACGGCTAAAGAATCGGTAAAGCACGGTTTAATATTGTCGAGACAACAATGGCGATGGCTTGTACCATTAAATTATCGGGTACCACTTAAGAAAGACTTCATTCCACGTTCACAGCAATGCAAACGATCAATTCTACATTGAAATTTTTGAGAGCAAAAAAAAAGACATTTCTCCGTTTCAGAATCGGTTGGAAATTCGACAGTTGGTAAAGTACACAAAATTAAATAATTAACTTCGAAACTAACTACTTCTCCCAAGTGGTTTCAGAATGCTTATGTCTCTTATATGGACTTCATTTATATTTGTTATATCTCTATCGGCTACGCACTGCTATCAATGTGAATCTAATGTGAAATGTGAATACTATAGCTCCATGTTAATTTAAAAAGTTACTTACATAGCACAAATTTTTATATAAGAGTAAATAGCCATAAATTAAGGAGTACATTTTCTTAAATATTATTATTAGCTCTGCTCGTTTTTAAAGTAATGCCAATGTATTTTATCGAACATTTACACATAGTAAATAGAAAGGTTTTGAGTAATATGTATATTAACTGAAAAATGTTCATCAATTTTTATTGTAGAAATAATAAAAGTAGACATGAGCTTCGTTTAATTAGAGAAGAAGAAAAGAAGCTTGAATGAGCTATTTAAAAATTATATAAAAAGGAAAATAATTAGTTTTAATTTATAAAAATAGCATACGATGACATTTCAATTAACGATCAAAACAGCATCCGGGATAATATACTTGAAATATATCACATCTTAACATCAGAAAATAAAATGAAAACGATTATGAATGTACAGATAAATGTAATGTTTAATGTTTGTGCTTAACTTTCATATAGATTGAGATAACGTGAGACTTTGATTGCACACGTCTTCAGTTCATTCTTTATTATATGAAATTCTATTCCAATTTTGGAAAAAAAATTCCCGAAAAATGTGCCCGAAATCAGATAACAGAATGATAACGGTGATGAACGAGTTCAAAAACAGTAACGTTTATACTACCCAGTAAACTACAGATGCTCATTGTAACATTTATACGAATTTTCCTTTCACCTTGATCTTTGAACTTGATTATATCAACGTTGAAAATTGCCAACTATTAAACATATGATTTAAATAAAAAACTTTCAGTAGAGGCATCTACAACAATATACATCCATTATATAAAATGCCGACTAAAATAAATAATTCAACTAACATTAAAATTCTCCATCTAAAGACATGGTTATAATTTATTAAATAATTTTAAGTTAAAAAATTAATATCGTTATTCGGATATCATTATAAATATGTGATATACAAGGGGATGTTTTAAAAAATATAACATTTTCTTAATTTCAATTACATCTAACAAAATTTGTGAATATTATTGTAACGTATTTATTGGACAATTATAAAACATTAATGCATGTAAATGGATTTTATCATCAACCTCTTGGCAACTAGATCTATCGCTTAACGTGGGTCTCAAACAATGGAACTCGGCCTCTTATTACCCCCCTATTAACACACTTTGGTGCATTAATTTTTGAAAAATTGTGAAACCAACCAACTGCCGAGTAACCAAAAAGAATATCATAGATAAATAATGTAATTACTCCAAGTCAGATCTTACATCTTTACCTAAAGAATTATCTGAAATTTCATTTATAATAAGAGGAATTCGAATTAGCCACTTCTTGATCGTAAAACGAGGATTGGAAAAAACTAGTGAAAAATCAACAACATATCTATTTAATTTGTCCTTTTTTCTTTCGTTGACTTTTAAGATCTAACATTCAGGTACATATAGCATTCTCCCTCTAGTTCTAAGTACAATTTGGACATAATGTTATAATTCATTCATTCTTACATGTATTCTCATTATTTGATCACTTTAAACAGGCATTGAGAAAAATTGGTACAATATACGTAAATCAAAATATTTTCACTATTACATACTACCCTTTATCATCTTTCGGACAGCATAGCGAAACATAACAGCGACCCCATCATTGAAAATGTATTCACACTTCTTCAGCATTTCGAAACGGTGCGCCAGCCAAGCCATGCTGCATCTTAAAAAATAATCAGAAAGAGCAATATCTGATGAGTATGCTCGATGCGGTAGAACTTCCCATTCAAGTTGCAACGATGTATCCTTCACAATTCTAGCAACGTATGGTCGAATTTTGTTATAAAAAAGGATGACTCTGACTCTTTTACATGCTATTGCTGGTCTTTATTGCAACAATATATTCAATTTGTTCAATTAACGTCGGTAGAACAGTTCTTCTCTGTTTTAATAGCTCATATTACACTACGTCTTGCTGATCCCTCCATGTGCATGCAAGGCTTTATGGCCATCAATATTTCGGTTTGGTATCAATGCGCATGACTCTCCTGAACTAACCCATCACTGTTTGCGCTTAGGATTGTCATCGTGAATCCACTTTCCATCACCAACAAAAGTATGACAAAAAATATTATTTTTATGCCTGACAAGCATTGAAACACCGGAAAAAAACGTTTCGAAATGGCATTTGGTATGGTATTTCAATTTGGAATGGTAAAATAGCTAAAACACGAATGGCTTTCATTCATGTGTTAGATATTTTACCTCCTTTTGGATCTTTCCTATCGCATTTATACGTCTGAAAACAGTTGATTCATGAACTGCTAATCCGTCTGAAAGTTCGTTAAAACTTTGAGCTGGACTTTTGTTCAACAAATACAGTAATTCATTTATTTTCTTTGTCTTTGTGGTTAATAAATGAAAAATGTATAGGGATACTTCGCATTTTACCAATAGATATCGGTGATCAAAATAAATGCAAAATACATAATAAAAGATTATTCAAATTCACTACAACAAAAAATAAAATTAACTAAATGACCAAGTGAGCTGGAAAAATAACTCGAAGAAACTAAACCTTGACCTTTAAAATCTAGGGTAATCGAGACCCTAAAAAAACAATCTTGGAGGAAAAAGCGTGTTTTTCGTGTCCGTTGTTTGACTTTTCGCGCGTTTTATTAGCTCTCTGCTCTAATGGCAAGGCTGGGCCGAGTCTACGCCCTGTGCCGCTCGTAAAATGTGGGTCCCAGGAAATACCACCGTGCGACCTTTACCAACGAACACTTAAATTTCTGAATAAACTTTTTAAGGTATAGGGCAAAATTAACATTAATTGAATTAGGACATGTCTTTAAAAGTTTTTTAATACGCCTATACAAAATAACTAAGATTAAATTTAGTTTTTATTATCATTTAGCATTTAATTATCACATTAAGCGATATCGACTATTAGTTATATTTGTCGTTGAAATACAATATACATATAGTAGTTATTATATCTATTATAGTTTTTCTTCTTAGGATACATTTCTTTATATCGAAATATAATCGAACTCTAAGAGTACCTTGATAATTATTAATTAGCATTACAACATTACAAAAACAATAGAAATGCTGTAATTTATTAATACTTAAATATCGTTATTAATATATAACCAGATACGTTTGCATCAACTAAGAACTGTTTACAGATAAAGACATGAAAGTGCCCAAGGAAATAATAATAATAAAGTTAATTTCCTAACAAATACACAGAGAAATAAGAAGTCTCAATACTAAATCGTAGTAACTCCAGCCCATCTACCATTGTTTATTAATCCATAAGTCATGAAAATAAAGTAAATTACTACTATGTAAAAATAAATAATAGCTAAGTAAATAATGTCAATAGGTGAGTCTATGAAACAATTGCAATATCGTTCAGTCTAAAATATAAATAACTAAAATTCATTATAACAACAAAAATAAAAACAACATTAGTTCCTATGAACAATAGAAAATTACCAGTTAATATACCATAAATATAGAAATATAGAGATACAACAACCTTAACCTACAAATTATCGTTAAATTATTGAGAGTAAAATATGTGCCCCCAATAGACTTGACCTATAATAAAACACAATAACATTAAAATAAATATTGAAATAGTGACACCAGAGACAGTGTAATTACTAAATGTATTCTTACATTTTACATGTAAAATAAAAGCATATGAAAGCAACCACAAATCATAATAACAATTAGAGAGTACTGTTTTAAAATAAATTTGATATCATGGTATAACATATTACATGGCCATTAAATATTAATCAAAATCTTGAATGGTAGTGATATAATAAAAAAAAATAGTATTATAATAAATATAAAATTCTTATAATATAGAATGCAAAACTTAATAAAAAAATGTGTTAATTTAATATCCCAATTCATAAACTAGTAAAGATATCTTACTACATAATTATGATAGTGATATTGAGATTGTGCTTCAGTGATTTATGTTGAACGCTGCACTCTCTTTAACCTTATTAAAACGACAATAGTATTATATAATTATTATTTTAGATAATAACAAAATCCGGACTAAATATGGTGCACAAATGGTGAAATTAAAATAATCGATGGTCTTTAATATATAATAAATATTTGGCACAGGGCAGAACGTGAAACAAAAGAGTGATGATTAATTTAAATCGTTCGTTTTATATTTATAACAGATATTAAAAAATAAACTACCAGAATAGTACTCCAAAACTTCAGGAACATCAAAACTAATTTGACTAATCACTTTTAAGCGCCAATTTAAATTCAACTGTGTAATTAAATACCATGGTAACATTCAGTACTAATATATCATTGTAAATAATAATTCACCATATTTTAAAATTTCTACTTTTGTTCCAAGATATTCGAATATACCTGCTACTATTTCCGTCAACTCTAATGAAAACAATAAGGTTGTTGGTCTTCACTGCTTATCGAATATTGAAAAAGTAAAGCATTCCCTTGTATTTAATTGGAATATAATTATGGAAAGAAAATAATGGTCACTCAAATATGATTCTTTGATTAAGAGTCTCATAATAAAAATTATCGGGAGAGAAAGATTTTTTAGTAAATTTTCCTCTTTGCAGAACGGTAATATATTACAAAATCATCACTAAAATAATAGATCACTAATGATACAGATGATAACAATATGCAGATTTACAGTACATTTATTTTTTTAGTTATTTTGGAGCGTAAATGAATCTAGTGTTATATATCTTATATTAAGAAACGTACAGGGACTAAAACAAAAACTTCTATTTTACTTTAAATATATATTATAATTCAAACATTATTTAATTTATCTGTAACGTGCAATGGATATTTTAATGGATGGGCTATATATAAATATTAAACCTCAAATCCCAACCACTGATAATAATAATAATAATGCGATAAAGGGATAAAATAAAACTTGGGATCAATGTTTAAGAGTTAAAAACGGCAAATAAATCATAGACGATGAAATAGCACCGAAACGAATGAATCTATCTTCTTAGAGTAAGAATGCAAATCAGTCTATATGTACGATATAAAATGCGGTGGCTGTTTCTAAGCAACGTAATTTGCCAACGAAGTTGACCTCCGACCCCAATTGGCGCGTAATACCGGTCCCGCGACTGCATCAACATCTGGAATACGTGTGCATGTCCTCTTAATTATTTCGCTCGTGCCCGATATGGACACGAGAGTGTCTATCGAGGTTTTATTAGAAACAGTTTGATCTGAGTTCAGCGCCTTTTGGACGTAGCTGTGGGCGGCTAGAGATCGACGTTAACTTTTAATTAGCCATTTGTTACCATGGTTTATGTTAGGCCGTTTCCATTTTATTATTATCTGCATTCTCCAGCGTAAAATCGAAAAATCGCAAATTTCCTTATGACTCAGGGTGTTCAAAAACGGGTATTTAACGAGTTTGTCCGATTCTACATGACTCATGTAAAAAATAAAGAAAGATGCAAACTGAAATATATTTGGACGGATGTGCTCTTTCAATTTTGATTTAAATCACCCAATAAAATTATAACAATAATAGGTTTACGCTATATAATATATAGTAATACACTACTAGTTTTAGTTAGCCCTAATCCTCAAAAGGTGCGTATATAAATTCGAAAGCTGTCGGATCATTAGTTTGTGAACTATAGCATTTTGACCGAAGAAACTTTTGTTACTATGAAAAAAATGGATAAAAAAGAATTTCGTATGTTCATAAAACATTGCTTTTTGAAGAGAAAAAATACAGTTTTTTTTTTTGGGTCCTAAATTTTTTTTATTACTCTTCGTGAGTCCACAATCTGCCCTATTGGCAATAAGTAATTCTTCTGTTTATATTATATATACATGGCATGTAGAAAATCACTTCATTAAGCAATCTTCTGTATAAAACATTATCTTAATTAATTAGTCTTATTCTAATGCTTATTCTAAACTCTACATATGTCCAGTAATCAGATCAGGTGGTGTTAAACCTTTTAGTCTACGCACTTCACTATCACGTCGCATATTTAGCTGATTAGCGAGTACATTGGGATGCACTGACACTCTTTCGAAGTACTTCACACAAACACGTTGGATTACACTCGTTATAGGTTCTAGAGGAATATCGCGTTGTATCACTTTATTTGAAATATAGTACGGAGCATCAACAATGGCACGCAACACCTTATTTTGGAACCGTTGAATGATGGATATATTAGATTTGCTAGCGGTACCCCATAGTTGAATTCCATATGTCCAAATGGGCTTGAGTATAGACTCATACAGCAATACCTTGTTATCTAATGATAACTTGGATTTGCGCCCGATGAGCCAATACATTTGATATAATTTTAGTCCTAGTTGTTTCCGTTTAGAGAGTATGTGCTTCTTCCAGGTTAGGCGTCGATCTAAATGCATACCAAGATATTTAACATGCTCTGCTTGGGGGAGTTGACGATGATTGATATTTACTGGTGGACATGTTCTTCTACGCAGGGTAAACGTTATATGCGTGGATTTTGATTCATTGGCTTTAATGCGCCATGTCTTCAACCATAATTGTATTTGCTCCAGGTGGGTTTGTAGGTTTATTGATGCTGTGACTGGATCTTCATGGGATGCTAAGATTGCTGTATCGTCTGCATATGTTGCCACAGTAGTTATTTTTGTGGTGGGCAGATCAGCCGTATACAGAAGATACAGTACTGGACCCAGTACACTACCTTGCGGAACTCCTGAATATATGGGATTTAATTCGGTATGTTCATCGCCTTGATTTACAATAAAATGTCTGTCAGTGAGATACGATTTTAGTAGCTGATAGTCCGGATGAGGGAGAAGTTTCTTTAGTTTAACCTGCAAGCCCGTATGCCATACTTTGTCAAAAGCCTGAGATATGTCTAGGAAAGCAGCCGAACAATATCTTTTGGCATTTAGGTCAGCGTTTATTTGGTTTACAAGTCTATGCACTTGTTCTATAGTCCCATGCTTATTGCGAAAGCCAAACTGATGTTCTGGAATAATTTTTCTTTTTTCTATTATATAGTTTAGTTTTTTTATGTATAATTTCTCGAAAACTTTCGAGATTATTGGTAATAAACTTATAGGTCGGTAGGAGGTCACATCTTCTGGTATTTTTCCTGGTTTAAGTATCATTAATATTTTAGCTACTTTCCAGATACTAGGGAAGTAATTAATTCGTAGCATAGCATTAAATATATATGTTAATAGTTTTATAGCCTTTTCTGATAGTTCTTTTAAAATTTTGCCAGTAATTAAGTCATAACCAGGAGCTTTTTTAATATTAATCTCTCTCATTATTGTATGTTTAACTTTTTTGACCGTTAATTTCTCGTGCGGTAAATCCATTTGAAATGGCGAATCTAGAAAGCTAGTAATTTTATTTTCGTCATCTTTATGTAGCTGAGACTGGAAAGGTTTAAAAACATTTTTTAAGTGTTTTGAGAAAATGTCGGCCTTCTCTTTATTGCTTCTCGCCCAATTATTTTCGCTTGTTTTAATAGGTGGGTTATGCTGCTGAGATCTCCTAAGCTTTTTTGTTGCTTTCCACAACGAATAGTCTGTAGCCTCAGTTGATGTCAAGTTTTCTAGGTATTCTTGAATGCCTTGGTTCTGTTCGATTTGGATTAGATCTCTCAGCTCTTTTATGGCCCTATTAAATTTTCTTTTATTCTCTTCAGTCCTTTGCTGTTGCCAATTTCGTCGTAACTTTCTTTTGTCTGCTATTTTTTTCTGTATTGTACATGATATATGTGTATTTTTTCTTGGAAATGTTTCACTGTTGGGAGTCGCGGAATATGCTGCCTCCTGTATATTTTTTGTAAGATTTATTGCTGCTATTTCTATATCCATTTCAGTTTGTAACGGTAAGTTTAGAGAGATATTTTGGTCTAAGTTTTCTCTAAATGAGGGCCAGTTAGTTCTATTATTGCACAGAGAAGGGGGTTTATCTTTGATGGTAATTTTTGAAGAAATTGTTACTATTATTGGTGAATGATCAGAAGACAGGTCGAAACATGATTCTGCCTGACACTTTTTTGGATCAATATTTTTTGTAATACAGAAATCTATTGTATCTGGTTTTTTATTTCTGTCTGAAGGCCAATATGTGGGTTCACCAGTAGAGATATGTTGTAAGTTATCTATCCTTATGGCTTTGAGCAGTTCTCTACCTTTTGAGGTTATTATTCTTGAACCCCACATTAAATGTTTTGCATTATAATCTCCTCCTGCTATAAATCTATTACCTAGCGTACTGAAGAATTTTTGAAATTGTTCTGCCTTGTTGTTATGTTTGGGTGGGCAATAAATCGCAGAAATTGTTAATGGTCCATGGGCTTCCTCTATGGTTATACTGGTGGCTTGCAGGTAGTCTTTGCGGAATTTTTCTTTTTCGATATGCTTTATATCATCTCGAATTATTATGGCTGTACCTCCATGTGCTTTATCATCAGGGTGATTTGTATGATAAAGCTTATATTTAGGAACTTTCAGATAATTCTTGTCCGTAAAGTGTGTTTCGGAAACCATCATAACGTCAATATTTTGTTCATTTACGAACATTTTTAGTTCCCTGGCGTGTTGTTGGAGCCCATTGGCATTCCAGACGGCGATTTTGTAGCTATTGGTTTCAGGCATTAGGCAAGTTTGCTTACGACGGTTGTGAGTAGACCAAGCATCGTACTCATTTGATCCATTAGTTTGGCCATCATATTTTCTAATCTTGAGATGTTGCTAGTTTCAGTAGGTTGAGATATTGTCTCTCGTTTTTGTGCTGAACCATTTTCAACTATTTGGGCATAAGTTATGTCTGGTGGACTTGTTCTGGTGGGTAGTGGTAGATTGGTAGTAGTGGATTGTTTTTGTTGATGCCTTTTTTCCCTTAAGGCAGGATAGAGTTTCTGCTGTAGTTGCTTGTGAACTGCGCAACCCTTGTAGTTCGCTGGATGATTTCCGTTACAGTTAACACATTTCACTTTTTCATCGCGAACTTTACGAGTACAATCTCCTGTCTTATGTTCTCCTGCACATTTTACGCATCTATATGATTTGCGACAGTAAGTCTTTGTGTGCCCGTGCGCTTGGCACCTTGTGCATTGTGGTATAATTCTTTTTATATGTGGTGGTTCGCATTTAATAATATTATTTTCCAATTTGGTGATTTCATACACCGCCTTATTATTTCCATTAGGTTTTATGTCTATATAAAACATAGGCAGAGGTTTTTTTGTCATGTGATGTCGTATATTGTGAATATTTACGACCTCGTGGCCTTTTTCAGCTAGTGCTACCTTGATGGTGTTAAAGTCCGTCCCGTGATGTAATCCTTTTAATACGAATTTAAATGTTCTCTCGGATTTTGGCCTGAATGTATGGTATTGGGTGTTTCTTTCATCTAATTCTTTTATAAGAACTTTAAAGTGATCTTCGAACAATTGGATTTTAATTGTTTCATAGCTCACTGTTTTAATTGTGTAGTTCGTAGTAATGGTTTTCAATAAGTCATGGATGTTTTTTATTATTCCTACCTTATAGACTGTTATTGGTGGTGGTTTGGGAACAACTTTTTTAGGGCTTGGTTGTATGTTCTCTTCAATTTCTTCCGACAGGTTACTATAACTGTTTTTTGTCTCTATCGGTTTCTGCAACCAATAGTCACTGATTCTTGTTTGTTTCCTCGCGATTTCTTCTTCTGGACTTCTCAATCGTTTTTTGTTAATGACTGTAGTCCAGTCTGATGGTGGAGTTTGTGTTATTGCTGTTTGTTCTAATCGTATATCCAAGTGTGCAGGTGATTTGGTTGAATCGCTATGGTTTGCCATTTTTTAATTTTTAATATTTTATTTAATTTACTTCCAGAGGATAAAAAAAAATAAATACATTGTTTCACCCACTTCATTTTTCACTTACGTTATTTTAGCACTAGTTTTTTACTATCAATACTATAAATGAATTTCAAAAGAACTGTTGTAAAATAAGATGAAATAATTTTAAACACTAATAAAAATGAGATGCAGTCCTTTTGTCTGGTCACGTAAAGACGTATTCACTACACTTTAGGTCCACTGAGAGACGGATAGCCGCATCTGTTATGCGTTTTTAACACTCAATTTTAAATAACCGTAATAAAATACTGGGTTTTTTTTAAAGAAAGGTATCTTTTTATAGCTTGGGCCGTATTGAAAATACGTCTTCACCCTACGAAGGTTGGAACTGAACTAAAAAATACAGTTGAAGCAAAAACTTTTACGGACACCGCACCAGGAAAATCAACCATCAAAAATTGGTATGCTAAGTTTAGACGTGGTAAAATGAGCACAGAAGACGGTGAACGCAGTGGACGCCCAAAAGAGGCTGTTACCGACGAAAACGTTACAAAAAATCCATAAAATGATTTTGAATGGCCGTAAATTGAAACTGAATGAAATAGCAGACACTCTAAAGATATCAACTGAACGTGTACATCATATCATTTACGAATATTTGGGTATGAAGCTCTGTGTAAAGTGGGTACCACGCGAGCTCACTTTTGAACAAAAATAACGACGAGTTGATGATTCGGAGCAGTGTTTGAAGATGATCAAGTGTAATAAACCCGAGTTCTTGCGTCGATATGCGACAGTGGATGAAACATGGCTCCATCATTTCCGATTGCTCCATAAATCCGCTCCAAAGCGTGGGAAAACGCAACATGGCTATGGCGTCTGTACTTTGGGATGCGCATGGAATAATTTTCATTCACTACCTTGAAAAGGAAGGACCATCAACAGCGACTATTACATATCGCCGAAAAACGGCCGCATTTGAAGAAAAAGAAAGTGCTGCTTCACCAACAGACAATGCACTGTGTCACAAGTCAGAGAAAACGATGGCAAAAATCCATGAATTGGACTTCGAATTGCTTCCTCATCCACCATATTCTCCAGATCTGGCCCCCAACGACTATTTTCTGTTCTCATATCTCAAAAGAATGCTCGCTGGGAAGAAATTTTCATCGAATGAAGAGGTGATTGGCAAAACTGAGGCCTATTTTGTAGCAAAGGACAAATCGTACTACAAAAATGGCATTAAAAAGTTGGAGGGTCGCTATAATCAGTGTATTACCCTTGTAGGGAATTATGTTGAATAAAAAAAAACTAATTTTGCCAAAAAATGTGTTTTACTATGGTAGGCCGGAGACTTTTCAACTGACCTGTTATTATATGTGTAACGGTGCATTTAAATGACTTAGCTGCTTTCAATTGCGGCTTTAACTGATAAGAGAGGCAAACATTAAAATATTTTGCAAAAAATCTGGAAATACAAACATCAACTAACTTCAAATCTAAACCATACAAGTAAAAGGATGATGGCTATTTACAACTTCAAATATTACGAAATCGCTGATTTTTTAATTAAAAGAATATCAGTACTGACGTCACTAAGGGTTATAATGGATATAATAGAGTAATATATGTAATTTTGTACAAATCGATGTAGATATGAATGCAAATTGATGTTTCCATAAAATCATTCAACTGCCATATCATGGTTTAATGGATACGCACGAATTTCATGAATAAGTTATCAAAAAAGTGTTGTAGTAAGTACTAAAAGAGAGAACTAACATGCTGTACTAACAGGGAAAATAATTAAACTTCAATCGAAATACTACTCCTAAATAAATCGCATATTCGTTTAAGGTTGATTTTGATTTTTGAAAGTTATTTAATTTATAAATTATATAAGTTACTGTTGAAGAAAAATTGAACTAAATTACACAAGAAATCATATCACTACATCTTCTGCGAAGTCTTAAGAATATGAAAGTCGAAGATATATGAAAACATATCTATTACAGATAGTGCTTGATATAAGTTAAGAAATCATATAAGGTAATGCTGGAGAACAATATTATTGTTCAATGACACAACACAATAAATATTTATAATTCATTTTTAATATGTATTTTATTATTGCATTATGTTTTTAACATATAATTATCCGCAATGGCAAAAAAGACAAAAACAAACTGAAATCCCACATTACTAAATAATAATAATTATAAATTACACAATACTAAAAGGATTTTTAAAAGAAAAGATACGAAATGATTTTTTAATATAAAAAATAAATAGTAGTATTATTTCAGAACGCATTGTTTTTCATTTAATTAAAACGTCATTCATACGTGTTTTATATAATAATATATGATGACGCCACTGGCCTAGTAGTCCTAACTGACATGAATGAAAATTTTATGACAACTATTACATTTTTAATTCTTAACCAGTGTTTTTAATTTAAAAGTCACAGCAGTTTTAGTTAAACAACTTTTGATAAAAGATGGCAAGTTTCAATGGCAATTATTCATCTCTCTCCTATATAATCCTAGGTTTGGCTCGAATGAAAAGGTGATTGCTGAATCTGGAGGAACACCTTTTGAAAACAAAAATAAATAGTTCTACGAAAAAGGTATTAAAAAATTAGAGAAAATTACAGTTTTCCCTCGTATCTGATATATGAGATCACCAACGACTACAATTAATGCAATGAGGGAAAAATGTCCGGAATATGCCGAAAAGTTCTTCTAGGCTCTTTGGTTTCTCTAACCGAAAAGATGAGAAAATGTAGTACATATTGATGGACAAATTAACAACTTAATTCCAAAACTTATAGACTTATAGCATACTACTTAAAAGATTATGAAATGAAATTAGATTGTAAATATATAATGACTGATTTAAATGCTATGAATTGATATATCTTAATATTGTATATAAAAAGTTGAAGAAAAAAATAAAATTTTTACTGGAATTGAAAAGTATAAGCTTATTAAAAAAACATATTTAGTAAAATGAAAGTGAATCATGTGATTAATATATATGTGATTAGTGTATAAGAAGATAATTATCTCAGTACTTGCAACATCACCGAGGCTTTGTAAATAAGCTGGTCAATGATTAAGCCAAATTCTTATACTATATGAACATAGTTATTTATAACAAGAACTTTCACTGGCAATGTTCCCATCATCTCACAATTGTTAGGAAGTTTTTTTGTTATTTACAGCATTTTAATATAAAGATTGACATAACTTTGGAAAGGAAAAAGAGATTTTGACATATATTCATGTTTTGAATATGTATATCGAAAAGGAAGGTTTAAACTCAAGATCATTACGTAATTTTAATTAAGAAAACATAACACAATTCACAACTTGTGTGTTCTAACGTCAATCTGACAGAAAATAAAACGTGTGCGTTGTAACAATGTTTTCTAGGAAATCAAGTCCATTTAAACAAAAAAAGAAACGTGTTATCTCTTACCTGCATATAAATTAAACACCTAATAATAAATTATTCAAGTTGAAACTTTAAAATGAGATCTAATTTCCCACTAATTGTATGCCTCACTAAAATGATTCTTTACTTATCAGCATTCATTAATCAGTGAATTTCAATTATTTTTTGGGACATTTCAGTGTATTTTTGACTATATTACCAATCATTTCTTTCTCCTTGTTAAGCTTAATTACGGATATTTGCTATAATATGACAGGCATTTTGAGAATATACAAACGTCAATAAATATTATCCTTTCATGGTGGTTTAACCACTATGAAACCATTAAACTTTTCATTTCACGGATGTTATTATATATTATATAAATAATATCTTATACTAATAAACGCACGTTTTACCAATAAAGCATATTTATCCCAAGTTTCCAATAGTCATGGAATTATTTTCTATGCAATTTTTCTTTGAATCAAATAAAAAATGTTTTACTAGCTCGCAGTTCAATATTGAAAAAATCGTTATTGAACAAATTAGGGAACCCAATAAATGTTTAATCCAATATAATATAAAAAACAAAATTTTTAAATACTCAAAACACACATACACACAATATAAAAGAACCCATAATAGAAACCTATCGATACATAATAAATTGATATCGTACAAAGAAATATTGAATCCTATATGAACAAATGTGAAATTCAAATATGGGGACGTTCAGCAAAACTAATATAAATACAAGTTTTTTCAGAACAAGGTCCTGTAAATTAGGTGCACCGAGATACTATAGGACTGATTACTTACACGTAGACCTTCAGATACCGACTGCCACTCAGGTAATCGAGAAAATTGCAAGAAGACATGAGGACAGACGCCATTCTCATGTCAATATCGAAATAATACAACTCTTGGATAACGTAATGAAGAACATAATGAAGTGCATTTAATAGAAATATAGTAGTTTTACACAAAAACATTATTACACTAGACTAAGTTAGGGCCGATGGGTTCTCCTACATATATACCTACATTTAAGTTAATGTAAAAATAAATTGGAGTTTAGTCGGCAACGACTAGTAACAAAGTAATAAATAATTTAAAAAAAAATAACAATAAAAACCAGATTAAACATCTGGTCAAATCTTTGAAAAGAGTTACAGTTGTCCGATTGAATATAGGCTGAATTGATGAAGTTCAATAGACATAATAAAACAGTAACAAACAGCCGAATTTTATTAGTAGTGAATTAAAAAATAATAATTAGAAGATCATCCATGTACCAATTACCACAAAGATGTAATATTAACTTCTCCTTAATCGAATATTAAAATACAATATAACAAGCTTATTCAAAATTAGCCAGCTTGGTTGGCACAGTGGTAAAGGCGACAGAACGGTCCACGTACTGTTGCGATAGTCGCGGGTTCGAATCCTACTGGGACATCGTCGTAAATTTATGTTTGTGATTGTATAATATTTGTGACTGCCCTAGGCAAGAGTGCAAAATTCCACAATGAAAATTGACACTCGCTCAGTTGGTCACTCGCCAGTCGGTAGGCTTAATGCCGAGGACCGCGGTTCGGAGCACACGTTAAACTGTGGGTCCAATCCAGATAAACCCATAGTTGGTAAAACGAGTCTTCAAAATAAAAGAAAAATTAAAAATAAATACAAAAAAGCTCAATCAAAAGCTGGTTAATTAATCACATACTAAAATTCAATAATTCCAATAATTTCGATTGATTAAAAAATGTTTCTTCTATTTTTTCTCTGGTAAACCGCTATTTTCGATTAATTTAAATCAAAGGCTAGTTAACCAGAATCAATTTTATCATTAAAAACTTAAAAACTGTACTACTGGGAATTATTATTTAGAATTACCACATTTTTTAATCCGGTTTTATTTTGTTTCTTGAAGTTGCTTAATTATTTTTTATGTTGTTAAATTTAATTGGATTAAATAGTTACGTAATTTTATAAATAGCAACTAATTTAAACATTTTGATAGATTTATAGGAACAAAATTAATATATTCTTTAGCTGATTATAGTTATAGCATGTAATATTATCAAAATGCATAACGACACTGTATTCTTTATACAAAGCGTAATCAAAAATGTTCTTATTGAGATTCACTAAAGTTTAAAATATAGCATCAAATAAATTAACTTAAACGAAATAATAATGATATAAATACCTATAGAAAGTAATAAAATAATCAACTAAATTAAGCAAAACAAAGTATTTAATATGAAACTATTTACCTCTCCAAAAGAATAATCACTATATGAGAAGATAAAGAAAGAGAATAAAACGTGTTTTCTTTAGAACAGATATCCTAACAAATTCCAAACTATACAAGATCCTTAATAAGAAAAGTTATTAAAAACATTAAGGGTAATCGAATAGGAATTAAGGTGCTACTGAAAACAAAGTAAATAGAATTACTTTTTTATTGCAACTGCTATGAGTCAATCCTTTACAAAAC
The DNA here is from genome assembly GCF_030347505.1 of Rhynchophorus ferrugineus. Lineage (NCBI taxonomy): Eukaryota > Metazoa > Arthropoda > Insecta > Coleoptera > Curculionidae > Rhynchophorus > Rhynchophorus ferrugineus. The sequence goes on along the minus strand of NW_027472581.1, from coordinate 49,614,585 downwards.
AAAAATATTCCCAGCCATATTAAAAACTAACCTATATACTCCTTGTGAATAAATAACCCTATACATTAAACAAAAGGGTGTGTATCAGCATATTTGCTATTAATAATGTGATGTATTCCATTAGCGAACTACCTCACCAGTCAGGACACGTGGATAAACAAGGGCGTATCTAACCGTGACCGATAACCGAAAACTTAATGAAAATTGACGAAATATTTGCTTAATTTACTAATTGAAATCGCACCAAAAAGCGTCAAACTATAGAGAAGTCAAGAAACACACCGTTGTACAATTGCTGAAACATCGTTACTGTGGCGCCTTTGATTTAAGTTGGCCCAGTCTGCCTGTAAAAATAAATATTGCATGATACATATTGAGGATATTAAGAAAATAAACCAAATATGTCATTTTCACGTGTAACAAAAAGTAGCAAGATCTGAACATAGCAATGGTATTCTACCGAAACGCCGTCAAGACATTAAAGGTTCTTTTAAGAACCAAATGGGGATTAAAGCTCGTAATATTGATGCAACAAATATTCGTTCTTGTAAATCCACCCTGAAAATATAACTAAAATTTTATATCTCATAAACATGTAGAAAATAACATATAATCTGAGTATTAATTCAGTTTGGCTTTGACCTACCCTGAGTATTAATTCAGTTTGGCTTTGACCTACCCAAAAATTCTAGTCCCCACAATTTTATTGAAAATGTTTTTTAGCGGGTTGCTGCCGTGATAAATATTACTGTGGATACTGTGAATAACATCGCTTACAAAATAAAGAGTAATACTTTAGATTCACCCGAGAAAACCCATCTACATACAAAGTGGGTGACAAATCTTGACCATCTTGATATTGGCTGTATTCGAGACCAAATATACGAAATGTATAAGAACAGTAAGTACACAAACTATTTTATCGATATAAACATAATTTAATAGAGTTATTTTAGAGAAAATTGTCACTCTGGAAAGTATACATAAAGTAATTAGTGGCATGCAGCATTTTGAGGGAAGTAAGACATCATTTTACACATTTTTACAGGGCATATAGGGTTTAAATAGTGTAAAGATAACTCTCGGAGAGGTTTAATGGAACTTCCAGACATTACCTCAAAAAGAATTCAATTAAAGGCATAAGAAAATATAAGAAACATGAATATTTTCAAATGGTTCATTGTGGCACTCTTGGCAAGACAGTAACAAAAAAAGTGTAAAGACAATAAAGATTGATGGAAAAAGGTAAAAGTTACAATAGCATTCCATTGGGTTTTGTTGGTCATTATATTTATTAATAGTTAATATTAATTATTAATAGTCATTAAAAACTGTTTGGATATGTGGAAGGAAGCATTGTCAAACATAACACCTTCGGTTTGGATGAACTCGATAAGACATACAAAGGAAGTAATTGATAAATGGTGGAATTGTGAACATGTTTCGGACAGATTAGAAATTAACAGTTTAGTGATTGAATTGGACAGTGAGTCGTAAAGTGAAAGTGACTGAAGGAAACTTTAAGGATATGTGATAATGCTGCAAATTCCTGACACAGAGTAATGCGAGTGGGAACAACTACCTCATGGATGGTGTGGAAAAGAGTTCAATGTAAACAAAACAAATCTAACCTACTAACTATTATACCTGTGTTCTTAATTGTAGTTTTAAGTCCTTCGATTATATATGTATTAGATGTACTATAATGCTAAAATAAATTATATGTGATAACATTTTTGTTCAATCATTTTATTTAGATTAGAATTATCTTGTATGTCAAAGCCAAACTGAATTAAAACTCAGAGTTGATGAGGCAACATTATAATGTTTCGACGTTACAAATATCCACGACGCATTACTAAAAAAACTTTGAATAGAGTATAGCTATTGTTTTATAAGCATTTATATAGAGAAACAAACTTGTCTTTTTGCAACAAATGGTAGTTATTATATTAAACTGTTCAAATTCTGAGAATACATGAAACATACCTAGTGAAGTAAATATATAGATGCAACTAAAACAAATTATTATAGACAAATTTAATTTGACAGTGAAGATTTAAACAGAATTACTATTAGTAAAAAATACACAATACCATAAAAACCTAAAAAATCTGGGAAAAAGACCATTTATATTCAGAAAAATATTTAGTAAAAATCGTTTCTGTGTACTATTTAGTTTTTGCACGGTTTCGAAATGCAGAAAAAGAGCGAAATTATATCTATGATAAACCAACATCTACCTACTGACACTGTAAAGCCAGAAAAAGATATTATTGTACCTATTGTTTCCAATAGATAGCTTTTAAAAGTGAAAAAATTACCAGGATACATGTACCTAATATACACTAGACAACAACAATGAGGCCTTCATTCAGAAAAACGCAGTTAAGATTTGTAATAAAGTACGTAAATTCGAATTATGACCAATGTAGTAAAACCTACAATCAACAGTAGAATGAACGTTTAAATTATAAAAAAAAACATGGTAAATTACATTACATTAAATTACAACATTTGAATCCATTATGGACTTTCTATATATCTATGGTATCGTTTTCTGATCATAAACTAATGAAAATTACTGGCTAGTAATATGAAAACTTAATTAGATAATTAGACTTTAATATTAATAATTTTGATGGAGTATATTTTCAAGCCGACATGACCCCAACACAAAAATTAAAATCTCAAATCAACAATCACAAAAATTGTATAACATAATATATATATAAAGATTTCTGCGCATCCGCCATTTTATCAAGAAACAATACTTCAATACATACCTTCATAATTTTACGGTGGAGTTGAACGTAATGAATAGGACGTCGGTTTTAACTTATTACCTAAAAAAAATAAATTAGAAATAGCTCTATAAATGAACAAATTAAATTATCATATATAAAAGTAAATATGTATTTCCAGTCTTAAATAATAAATATAAAATTTACTCAAACACACAAAAATTATGAAGGTAAACGTCGAAACTAACACAATTTGTGAATGAAGTATAGTCATACTAAATATCCAACAACACTCGACGGTTTTCAACAATTCGGTTTCTAAATAAATAAGAAAAATAAAGCTGCGTGCAAATTATAATTTGTTAGCTATTTGATATATCCCGAATTAAAAAATCCGAACACGTAACAAAAAACAGACTAATTTATAAGAGTGATGCAAATTATGTTCCGAAATCTAATCTAAAAATCTGGATTAAACCAAACATCAAAAATCATCCAAAACCATTGTTTCTAATAAACATACACTCAGGCTCAGTATTAATTCACTGAATTCAGCAGAACCTTTCAAGGAAAACGAATTGATAATTACATATAGCCTTGAAAAGGTTAAGAAAAAACAAATAACCAGTAATAATAAAGGTATTACAGTGACGCAATTTTCTTCAGAATAACGATTGTTCATATCTATACCACATAAATAAAAAAAAACGACCTATATCGAAAAAGCTTTTTTTAATGAACAATGAGCCATAATACAATAAAGTTATTTTATGAGGTCATTTCATCAGTGATGTAAATTGATTGTGTTCGATTAAAATTATTAGTAAGTTATTAGTAACATAAATTTAGCATATAGCTTTGTATAAACTGGTATATCCAAAATGAATCACACCTAATAATATCCACAATAGACATATTTTCGCATAGAACATTCACTTTTCGTTAGATATACGCATGATTAAATTTAAACTCGCTTTAGGTCATCAAACTTGAATGAAGTCACGATGTACTTGAAAAAGTACTGATCACCATATAGCCCTTGCGAACAATAAAATGTTAAGTGTACTCTATAAAAAAATCGCACATTTAAAACTGAAATAACAAGGTCGTTTCATACAACCAACCATGTGCACATTTGGTCGTCATCAATGGGTCTCCTCGCAAAAAATGCTAGTTTAGTTTACCCCCCGTTGTTTCAAGTGAAAGGGGGTGATGACTGTATTTCTATGCTACCCCATGGATTATTTCTCGAAAGGACTTTAATAAAATTGAAATTTGTGGCCTTTCACCCCTGTCTTTGATGTGACCAACAACCATTGGCGTACCCAAACAAATTAAATAAATTAGAAAATATGATTTGGTGAATCCAGTATAGTTGCCCAGAACATTCATAGATGGTTTATATTAATGAAAACTTGAATTTATTTCAAATAGAAGATCATATTAGACTGAAGTCTCTAAAACCTCCTTCGATCACCTTTTATAGGGTGTCTCAGCACAGCATATCGCCAAACGTACATTATATGTTGATTAGGAATTTTGAGAGCAGAACTTTTAATATCCATGAATGCACATTCGTTTCTATTGAATTACATCTTCATTTGACAAATCTAGCATCCTGGCCAGTTCGTAGGCATACATGAACAGTGAAGGACGGTTCTAGTTACTCTGCAGATTTTCCTGTGAATATATATCCTCATCCTTTTAACATAACCAAAATTCAAAGAATATGTAACGTTATTATGAATGTTTGCAACCTTTAGCATTTCATGCATAATTTTTTTTGCAGCAACTCGTTTTATAAATGTGTACTTATAGCGACAGCCGAAAAAACAAATAAGTGGTTCTCTTCCAACCTAATTTAATAAAATAATTCTTTTAAACTATGTTTCCCAATTTTCGCAGTTGTGACTGCTAGTCGAATTGGATCAAAATCTCATCTTAAAATATTATCTAGTTTTTTTGTACTTTGTATATCTAATTCGTATTGTCTGGTGCTAATTTTCTCTATTAAATAGTAAATAATTATATTACACTACAATTACAACCCTCGTATGTAACTACAACGCGTAGCTGGGAAATTTATCGAGCTGGTATCGAATGAATGCCCATGTGCAGCCCGCACACATTTCGGCATTTACTATCGTCTCGTCTAAACACGTTGTGATTTAAAATTCAAGCTTTTCTTCAATTACATCTTACATTAGACATCAGTCCCGCCAACACAACATCCTCAAAAACTCTGCATATTGCTTATTGCGGATGTTAAAATATCTGCGTAAGTTCCGAGATTGTGATTAAGTTACCCAATTCTTTAAATTTATATTTTATTATGAATAAAAGTATTAATATTATAAGTTCCAATTAAAAATAAATAGTTATTTAATTTTAATTTCAAAACAATGAACTAAAAACAATTTTTTGTTAAAAACTTTCGTGGTAATATAATAGCTTGTTAAGCCCAAAATCAGCAGGTGAGAAAACCCAGAGAATAGTTTCGGAAAATCATAAAGATGTGTTATAACATAACTCGATTCAGAGCGCTGAATCAACAAATATAGAAAATAGTATTTATGTCCGTATGTAATTAATTGTTGAAACATGGATACCAAAAATAAATCTACAAAAAATAAATTTATTAAAGAGGCATCGAAAAATTAGCATTCATTAGAAATCATGTTGTTACTTAAACAAGGATTTGTTGAGCAGTCAAAATTCCAAAAAAAAAATTTTTTTAGTTGACCAGTGAGTGATGTAATTATGAAAACGTACAATGTAAGGCTGAAGAATATGTACAACATAATTTAAGAACAAAGAACAAAAAATAACAAGAACTAAAATGTTCAGGAAAGTAAGATTAATAAGATTTAAAACCTATTTCTGGTTTTACATCCGTAACATACAAAACACGACAATTTCAAGAATTTAAAAAGTGATAGTGCAGAATTTGTTTTCAATCTCTGAGAATTTTATGTCAGTCTAAAATGGAAAATCCAATCATCAACAAAATGTTAGTATTATTATAAACTCGTTAAATAAAAACTAAAATAACGGCCACCTATAATTAGAAATCACTTGAGAAATTAAGAAAACAAGACAACAATAAATCATTTACTATTAGTTTATTTTGTAAATGTTATTTCTATGCAGAAAGTGATTTGCATGATAGTCTTATTATTATTAATTAATGATAGTAATTCATATTAATGATAAAATACATAACATGTTGCATGGACCATTTATGTTCGCATTCGCATTCCTTACTTTAAAGATTACCTAAACGTACTGAATTAGCCTAGAAGTAATGTTGGTTTTCTAGCTTCATTAACACTAACAATCATCTAAAATGTTTTGAAACAATTTTTACGCTACTATGAGTAAAAACCACAAATAATTCATTGTTATCTATTGTATCTAAATTTTTTTACATAATTTAACATTTTTAATAGCATTTTAAATCAAAACTAACGTTGTATTACACATGTATGAAAATCTAAAATTATCCTTTGTTAATAAATTATTAACATGTTCTTTAATGGCTTTACCGGTTATATTAGTTATTTATATTTATTTAGTCGAGATTTGTACTTGTCTTTATTATTTTTCAATGCATTTTTATTGTTAATTTAAAATGTTTTCCTTCAGTAAACTGAAATTAAAATTCGCTCAGAAATATGACTACAGACTTCGGAACTATAGAAGTTCCTAAGTAGCTCTTACATCTGATTTAAAATATATGTACGCCACTGACAAAAAAGGAAAGCATCTTTCGAGAAATATGTTGTTGTGTCAGACCTACCCTCTCCTTTAAAATTCAACCTTTTGCGTACATCCAACGACTTGATACATGTTCGTTCCATTATATAGAGATTAATAGAAATTCGAGCCCCACAAATCTTGAGTAAAGCAAAAGAGGGATAGGGCTTAGGAAAAAATACACAATACAGACATACATTAAATTGTAATTTAAAAATGTAATATACATAAATAAGTGAAACATTCATTCAAAAGCTCTCGATGTGTAATGATATTAATATGTGAAAACAACGTATGTATTTGTAACAATTGTAGATTATTATCAACAGAATACAATACGATATATTAGCTGTTCGACCTTATCATCTTATACCAAGAGAGATCACAATTTTAGACCAGTATTGTTTTGTATAGTCTAAAATTATCGTTATGATCATATAGCGTAAGGTTTCTGTTCCATTTACAGACCGTTAAACGTCCAAAACACATATTTTAATAATTATGTAAGTTTTTCTCTAGATGATTAATAATGCTGAGTTTTGATACTCTGCTTGCCAATTTGTCATTCGTAATATTTCGCGCTACACATCAATCATCTCAAACAGTAGCACTTTGCAATAAATCAAATATAATATAAAAACAATGGTATAGAAAGGTGTTTTTCACATATGAATAACAGTTACATTATGTATATATATTTTATACATAGCATTTTACTGATAATACGTTTAAATAAATAGAGCATATTATTTGCTTCTTTGAACTATCCTCTTCAGTGTCTATCATTAGTGTTACACATGCTAATTTTTGTATTAAACAATAAATTTAATTGCACCACTTATTACCAATTATAAAGTACAATTAGTCCATTTTAAGCAAAAAAAAGATTACTAGTGAAGCACTTACCTTTCAGGCTTCATAAAACGAAGGTTTGCGTACTTTCGTTCTTATAAAGACACAAAACAACAAAACAAAATACAAAACACAAAAAAATATACTGACTACACCAACGTACACAGGTCTAATAATATAATTCAAACTACAATTTACTACTTAAGTTCAAAACTAATTCAAATTCTTAAAAGATTCATCGTCATTTCCCATACTGGATTATTCAATTCTACTGATTTTTTATATACACATTTTAATGTATTAATATAATCTTACTCGGCTATAAATAATAACTAATATCTAGGTCTTAGGATATGTTTAGTTAATGATATATCAATGTAGTGGAAGAAAATCACCTTCCGTCTTGACTGACATTCATTCTGAAAGTACTAATGTGATGTAAAAAATAATATAACCTTTGAAATAAAAAGTAAAGGCATTTATTATTAAAATATGTTTCGTCCTTTTCAAAGTAATTCTAATTGAATACGATGCTTTTATGTCAACGTATTTTCCAGTTTTCGAAACAATTGTAGAATTCGATTTCTGAAAAAAAAGTCGTATTTGATTTCAAAACACGATAATCGAAGAACATTGTTAATATCACCTTTCGACAAGCTTTGATGTAGTTCCATCTCTCATCTTCATAATCTAGCATATGATTTTAACAGCCACAGTAGCTACAGTACCAGAGTTCTTAGCACATCTCTTCTAAAAAAACGTACATTTTTGGTACCAAACGGCTTTCTAAAATCCACTAAATTAATTAAAAATAAGTTAGTGGTATTAATAAGATGGCTTCAGTCGATGATATGTGGATGTTCTGCTTGACATGATTCTCACTGCTAGATGCCAAAGGGCCGCCGTTTGTCCTTCATCCAAACAATTAACACCAGTCAAGAAAATCTCAAATAATAATCATAATAATTATAATAAATGGGGCATAGTTGCCGAATTGCTTTTCATCATTTATAACGTTTAGTAAGCTGAAAAATTACATTTAAAATAAATATTTTCATCCAATAAAGATAGTGTAGGCTAAGAATGATAATGAAAAAACAAAAGCTTTGTTTCAACATCTACAAAAAAGATTTAATCTATTCCCATTTAAACTATCCGTAGATAAGGAAAATGATATAATTAATTTTCTTAATACTGGAAATATGAATCTATCTCACGAAAATGTTAATGCCAGAGAAATAAAATGAACAATAATGAAACAAAACAATGCTAAAAAAGGTCCTGGATTTATTTAATATATCTGAAAAAATTTAACAAGAATTCTCAAAAAGGTGCTTAATTTTTTCCCTTGCACTAAACTCTTCCCTTGCACTTGAAACTTTAAGAAACTATACATCAAGAAGGTCAAAATAACCACAGAAGAAAAAATAGTATTTATTTCGGAAGTGTACGATTTTATAATAATAAATAAAATGTAAATGTTAAACTATTGCTCGGCTGCTTACTCGATAGTCACTAATTTTTGACAAAATATGACATACTGGACTGCAAGTTAAACTGAAAGTTCTCTAGCCTATGCTTCCAGGAATTAAAATCGTACCTCACAGATAGACAGTTAATTGTAAAACGGATGAGGAATACGCTGAACCACATCCAATGTATTCAAGTTTTCCGCAATAACGGCATTATTATACCTCGTGTATACTGCTGACCCACTAACGTCCACAATAACTACTTTTGCAATACACGCTGAGGATACGGCGGCCTTATCAAATCTCGAAAATCCAATATCATGTTTGAGGGAATGAATCTGATTCACACTTTGAACTTGGAAGAAACATATATTCACAAAGTGTAAAGAATAAGCTGAACTAAAAAAACTTATCGAGATTATCTTACATCAAAATTATCAATTCTATATAATCAAACCTATACATTAATCCTAAAGGATTTACAAGAGAAGATGTTACTGTGTATCGCACCAGGTACATTTGTACAATTTCATGTTGAAGCCTCACTGACAGGCTTCATGCTCAGTATGTGTCATTTCGTTGAAGTATGAACAAAAACATTTTTAGTGTCTTTAAAAATTCTGAATTTATACCATTTATACCATCTAAAGGTAAGGTACTGATTTCGATACCGAACACAAAGGGCATTCTGGACAGCCAAAAACAATGAAGACAGATGTTCAAAGGCATTACTCGATTAAACCATCAATGGGGATCGCCATCGACCACCATTGCTGTATTTGAGCTGAGTAGTGCGAGAGAACGATCGGAATACGAGCAAAGATATAACAATATTATTCTTCAGCATGACCCACACCCGTTGTATTCTGTAGACAATACCTTCTGATTACTACTTGTTCTGATATATGAGTCGTGACCTATCTGAGCAGAGGTGCTTCACTTCATGTGAATAAAACAAAAAATTAGTCGATTTGTAGATAGCTTCAAAGATACATCGCTATTTTGAGATGAAATACGTAAATTGCCTGGAAGATGGGAAAAAATAACGGCTATCAATGGACAATTCTTTCTATTTTCTTTCAGATCTAAGATCAAGATTTTATTAAAAAGAATCCGATCTCAAATGTCCGGTCGATTCAAAGTATTACTATTTTTTGATCATAAAAATAATGTTCCTCTATGAAACATGTTTCAAATGATTAGTAACTTCGATAATTACTTATTTAGAGCAATTATAATAAATATAATGATATTTCATTTAATTTCATTGTATGATATTAAAAACCAACATCGACAATATTATGATATTTATTTGATTATAACACTAATTATTACTTTAATCAAACTACAGTGGTAACTGATTATAATTTAACCATCATGTCCAATGGAATCCAAGTCTATGCCAATCTGTGGCCGTAAAACGAAACCTATTTCGAAAAGTAAATCACCGAGCGAACGCTACTGGTCTTTTATAGTTTAAATGGGATTATTAATGGTCTTAATAATGCATACCATATCGTTTTACAAGCTGTTTATTGTAGGCGATTAAATTTTCAAACTGGCGCTGCGATACTTTTCATCGGTAACGGTATTTTGATTTTATCTGTCGAGCGTAAACGGCCTGACGAACGAACGATTTTCGGACTGGAGGTTTTCTTTCTTTTTTCTCTCTCCAACCGCTCATTGTGAACGTCTCGATTGTTCGGTCGAATATTTACATTGGGATCGTTTAAAGTGTGAATTTATTGCACGGATTACGACCACGTCCAACTGTTATCAAGCGTTTCTTTGTTTGGCTTTCCAATTGCACTTTACTCATACTCGCCGTAGTAAAAGTGATTTATAGGTAAATTACTTGGAATTGTAGCTTTTAAGTTATACAAATTTACCACAATGAGACACATTCCTTTATTACCGTCGCTGCAGAACGTAATTTAGGTGAAAGAGAAAATTTTCTGCCATTTCCGGATGAAATCACATAACTGTTTAAGAAAAGCGTATTCCAGCCCATATATAGACTTTATAATAAGACTAATTAATTCAGATAATATTTTACGCAGAAGTGATTTTCTATATGCCATGTATATAATATAATCATAAAAAATGCTTATTGCCCACAGGATAGATTGTTGAACCACAAGTAGCAATAAAAACAAAAAAAAATCCAGTCCGCTCTCAGCTGATTTAACAATTTTACATACTTATAAGCCATATACCCATGATGCATTTAATTGGTAACTGCAGTTATTTATAATTAATTACCGTTTACAAATTAAATATAATTCTGTTTAGAATTCTTAGAATAACTCAGAACCACTATTAATATAAGAAATACGGTGCACCATTAGTATGGATATAGGGAATATCTCTGATACCTAAATTACAATATATAAATATTTTACAAAAGATAAACAAAACATATTTCTAGAGGCGTATTGGAAATTTTTATTTGGTTTGGTTATTAAAATAATAAAAACTAAGATGTGTCCAGAGGAAAAGTTTCGAAATGTGCTAAAAAAATAAAAATAATTTTAGAAAAGTATTTATTCATCAAAATGTCATAAGTTCAAGACATTTCTTTTTATACAAAATACACTCCAAATGTTTTGTCCATTCTTCCATCACTTCCCTTGGAACTGTATAACAATCTCTGGTGTCTATATTTTTGGGTTAGTTGTGCTAAAATATATGCTTTTAATGTAACCTTCTAATTAAACCTTATTTATTTTGTGCTGTCTAAGAAAAATTGCTTTTATATATTTTTTACACAGAGAACCTTGTGGACTGCAGTATCTGAATAACGGCTCCAGTGCACATTTTCTGCTACTGAAACGCTAGGAATAAATTGCAGAGTAGCATCAGCGGTACTGATGAACATTTTCACGAACGTATCTACTTTTTAGAATTCTAAAAAAATAAGCAAATATTATAGAAAAAAAACTGAGAGTATCTCGAGATCAGCGACTCCTGCACTGAATACAAAAATTACTTCTTTTAAAATATGGTTCCATCGAAAAATCGCGTTTGACTACTAAATCTGCGAGTTGGACGTCTTGATCAAGATCGCTCTCCACTACCCAGCATTTACCATTAACGGACAATCCAAATCTAAAATATGAATTTTACCAATAACTACCCAACATAGCAAAGACATATTCAAGTATTCAATAGTGGATGCATTGGTAACTCATAGGAGTTAAATACATTGTGAATAGACTTTCATTTAACTTTTTAACTAACAATATAAAACATTATTCTATTAAAGATACATAAGTAAGGTCAGTAAGTAAGTAAGTCAGTTCACTTCCGGAACACTAACCCTCAGAATATTTGCACTCTAATTTTTAAGAAAACACATGATATATTAATATAGTTACAGACTTAATATACTGCAAATTCAAAATGATTAAATAAACTTAAATTACTACAGAAAAATACTTAAGGTCGTTTTGTACTATTATTCCAGTCATACTCCACACAAGAAATATTTTTCATCAGATCTTCCTAGAAGAGAGCCTAAGTTGTTGTTCTTGTAGTGTTGTTGATTTTAAGTTGACATCGTTTTCTACGTTGATGACACGGTATTCTTTACTGCAACTAAATTTGAGAGCACCATTCAAGAACGACTCCAAAAAGAGCTCGCAAACAGCAAACGTGATCCGTGGTCAAGTGGTTTAAATTCTACATGTTACAAAATCAACCTTCTTAAAACCCAAGCCATTTACATAAGAATCATTCAACACTCATCTCGCACATTAAAATTGACACAACAACCATCCCATGGCTGGATAACGTCACGTACCTTATCTTAGCTAACCTGTTATCACCTCTGCTCTGCAAAAATAGCAGACTCCCAATATTTGTTAAATACTTATTATACAAGATGTTAAATACGTTCTGTCATCCTCTACGGATCGAACGTCTACTTCAAATCAAATTAATCAATCGTCGACACCAAACCATGTGAATTGGCTTCAAGTTTTCTAAAAAAAAATATGCAGAATTATAGACGCTCTCTCTAGACTGCAACGACCTTTTTTCATTGTTGAAGTTCTCAGTTTTGTCCTAGTCGACACTACACCGTCGTGTGTAAACTCAAGTTCATGGAATCAATGTTAGTTTTCTAAATAGATTAGACCTGATTCTAACGTGCCCCACAGCAGCTACCGTATCCCCAAAATTAAAATGGTGACCAGTTGTAAGGTGGTTGATTTAGTGTCACGGTAAACCCAGAGGCAGTCCCACATAACCTAATTAAACTCGTCACTCAGGGTGAGTTTTCCACTCAAGCGTATTCCAGCCTATACTCATATTCTCTGGCTCTGACATGAACATATTCACAATATAGGTCAGATCGCAACCTGCAACCAGTTTAACATCTTAGTTTGTTGTCACATCTGAGACTGTTATGCTTTAGTATACATTTGTTAACACATTGCTAATAATAAAACAAAGAATAAAGTTAATCTTACAATTATAAATCTGTTATTTACTATTTTAGAAAAATGCGAAAACTTATTGAATAACCTAGTATACAAAAAGATATACAAATAATTTTGGTTTTTGGTTTTGGTATATATCATATCATATTGGTATATGCTAATAATGACATATTAAAATAAAAAACATGAAAACAAAAAACATCAATAATAAATAACTGTATATCAAAAACTCATGATATCAAATCAGTTAAATTAATTCACTCCAATTCCTGGTTTCCTTATTTGCACAAGTGTCATATAATTATTTTAATGCAATTTATTTATTATATAAGTAATGAAAGTAGAATAATAATTAATGTTCGTGTAATTTTACTCGAAAATGTTATTAGCGGATAATAAAAGTCGGTACGATTAGAGTTTATTAATTTTATAGCCATCTCTCAAGAATATGTGACTACAATATTAATCTCGAGTACAGTTATATATCCGATGAAGCTGGTTCTAACAACATTACATATATGGTAAATTAACCTCTCGAATCAAGTAAATATTTTAATTTGCTAATTAAAGCATAACAAATTAACTAATAATACATATAATTAATATAAAACAGCTTTTATTTCATTTAAGTTAATAGCAAGTAAACCACAACATTTGTAACTATATATTACAAACAATAATTTAAATGTTAATAAGAAGTTTAATAGCTATTTACAGGATATTAAATACAAAGTTTAAATTTAAAATTTAATCCATATTTAATTAATGCTTCAATTTAGTATGAAAAGAAATAAGCAAAATGACAAATCCGTCGTGAGGTCAGGTATAAGCTAATAACACTTGGATTCTAAAAATTGATATAATTGATACTGATGGCACCGATAGTTTTCGCAATGTAAATATTGAATCAGATGGATATTTTTGTTGTTACTAGGTAAAATTACAAATGACTGATAAAAATAAATCTGGTAATATTTCAGTTAATACTGACGAAATATCGTGGATACAATGCAATCAAAATATTATCAAACCATTAAGTGAACAATAGAAAGTAGAAAAGCCAATATAATATATACTAATTAATCTCATTAAAGTAATAAAGATAAACTCAATTCCATAAATTAAATTTAAGCAATTAATCTTAATATAAACAAAAAAACTACTAATATACTATTTTCCATAATAATATTCGGAACAATTCCAATCGTGAATTTTAGTTAAATATATTAGACAGAAACAAAAAAGGGAAGAGGTAAGAACCATGAAGAAACTGCAAATAAATTATAAACATCAGTCATTTAAAAAACAGGCTAAATTTAACTAGACCAAATCTGCTATCAACTATATTAAATTAAATTCATTATAAGACCATTGCATCCAATAAAATACTACTATATAAGATATCTACGTTACAGAGACAGAAAAATTATCAATGTATGTTGGGATACTGGTAATAATATAATACAAATAATGATCTCTCTAATATTTTGATCATACAATGACTCAGATAAAATAATCAAAATATTAAGATGGATGCCATTGCCAGACTTTTATATGAATACGAACAAAACGAATATATGAATGATAACACTCATAATAGATGAAGACTGAAGACACATAATCTTAATTATCAAATAAATTCCAATGTAAAAATAAAATAGGCTACTGTTTTGTATTGTACATACATTACTGAACCGTGGGGTGCATTAGTAAAGAAAATCATTACAAAAATTGCATATTAATTAGGTTAAAACTAATTTACTCTTAGACAGAATTATTGGCTAATAAATTATTGTTTGAATCATAAAAACAACAAACATATTCAACGTTTTAATGCTTCTTAAAAAATTTATTAAAAAAATATATAGCCATCTTTCCCTATTATTGGTTTCATTTATGCATATAATAAACATAAATGCATATCTTAAATTGTTACAATACGTATTCAGATTATTGTTAAACCTTGCATATATATAAAGACTACAGATTATACAGACAACAATATAACCGAAAACAACCAATAAAAAGTAAATCCATTACATCCTTGTAATTTTATAGTATTTTATAAGTTTCACAATTTTTGGAATTTTAAATAAAAACTGATACAGTTATATGGTATAATAATAACCAGAGCTAAGGAACCCTACGCCTCTATTTTTTGTCGAAAACAATTCAGTTAATATCCGGTATGAATAAAAATAAAACTTATTTAGCCATGAACGTGTTAATTCATTCCTTAATTATCAATCCATACATCACTTTTATATTCAAAGTGCTGATTCACAGAATAAGTCATATTAAAGGATATAAGTAACAATAAAGAAATTACTAAGTAAATACTCAACAAATATATTTAAATATAATGAAAATTGGCTGAATCCACTTTAATAATATTTAAACTAAAAACACATTTTAAAATCATGTCAAAGTAGAACAAATATTTAAACGTATTAATAATAAAAAAAAGTTTACTGCTACAATAACAAGTCTAATATTGATTTGAATAGTTATTATTTCTACTTTCTATAAACTAAAAAAGTTGCATTAAAAATTATTTGAATTGCCAAGAATTTATGCCGCCCTTCGAGCTCTTGGGTCGTTTAGTGCTTAACGTGGTTTCCGAATTACAGAGTGTTAATCTTTTGATGATTCATTAAGTTCATAGATTCGCATGTGTCCAACATAAAGATCATCTCAGACTTTACCTAGTTTTACAATTGGAGTCATCAGTTGTAACAATCACATCCGTTAAAAAGCTCATTAGTAATCGAGGTTCAAATCTTTCATTTTATAATGAGACTTTTATCGACCACATCAACACAACAACTAAAATTAAAAAAGGTATTGTGCAGTAAGAAAGAAAGACTTCCAAAAAACTTTTCATGAGATCTATTTTGCTGAAGAAAAACATTTTCAATTTATTTTATTGGTATACAGGCACTAGGCGTTTGCGTTTAACTTACTATTTGTAAAAGGAAGGAAAGGAAAACCCACCATCACTAATAATGTTCATGTTGTTAATCTCTTTTAAATATAGATATATAGATAGAGAAAAAAAAATCAACTAAAAAGTTAACTCACATATGAACTCTTTTGTGTAGACTTAATGTTTTAGAATTCTAAAAATTGAACCCTCCTTAAATCTAACGTTAACAGCGGATAGATCTGCACAAACATATTCAAATTATATAGTTGTAACCTGATGAATTTGCTACAGTTTATAGAAAAACTCGAATTTACTGAAACACTGTGCAAATTTTAAGCCTCATTATATTACAGAGGAACATTAATAGCGAATATTATATGATGCTTAATTATGTTATTATTGTGCTTTTTTGGAAGAATTTGAATATCTATGGGTCTCGCATTTATTATTATGATAATGCTCAACGCATATTCCTGCAATATCATTTGACGGGTTGAATCTTTAATTCACATAACAAAAGAATAGAAACATTTCCCAAGAAGCCATTTCTCTGAAGGATGAAAGTGGTACTTAAAGCAAGACGACGAAACATCTATTAGTAAATATTACAATGATGTTTTTTCAGTTAAATATCACAAAAAATATGCTTTGCTACATCAACCGTGAGTATATTCTAGCTGTACTTTGGTATTAAAGAAAACAGTATATATGACAGCTATTAGTACCGCAATTACTGTACTGTAAACATAATAACAGATCTGTAATAAGAAGTGTAAAAATTACAATAATTATGAATTATACATAATAATATTAAGGTACACTAATCAATATATATTATTGAAAATTATTGAACTAGTTCAGGCATCTTACCAAAATTCAATTAGTTGAGCGCAAATAGAAAATGATTTGTCAAATTAATTTTAGATCCAAGTCAATGCTCGCCAGGGGGATGTCGTCAATCCATTGCTTTCAAAATAATTCTTAATGTTCACTGATGGTAGCTATAGTTATAGTCTACTATTTCTTGATACAGATGTTAGGGCTTCTAGCATTCTTCATGATGTAACAAGTCAATTGAAAAGCCCCCAGCCTGGCACATAGATGGCGCTACGAAAATTAAATCCAAGTTTTTTAGTTAGCCCTAACCCTCAAAAAATGCGTGTATAAAATTGAGAGCAGTCGGATCATTAGTTTGTGAATTATAACATTTTGAGTGAAGCAACTTTTGTTATTGTGAAAAAATGGATAAAAAGGAATTTCGCGTGTTGATAAAATATTGCTGTTTGAAGGGTACATTTGAAGCCGACTTTCCGGACACATCCGCAGGAAAATCAACCATCAAGGATTGGTATGCTAAGATTAGACGTGGTGAAATGAGCACCGAAGACGGTGAACGCAGTGGACGCCCAAAAGAGATTGTTACCGACGAAAACATTTTAAGCGTAATAAACCCGAGTTCTTGCGTCGATATGTGACAATGGATGAAACATGGCTCCATAATTTTTCTCCGAAGTCCAATCGACTGTCACCCGAGTGGACTGCACACGATAAACGCGATCTAAAGCGTGGGAAAACGCAACAGTCGGCTGGCAAGGTTATGGCGTCTGTATTTTGGGATGCGCATGGAGTAATTTACATTGACTACCTTGAAAAAGGAAGGACAATCAACAGCGACTATAAGATTGCGTTATTGGACCGTTTGATGGACGAAATCGCCAAAAAACGGCGGCATTTGAGAAAAAGAAAGTATTGCTTCACTAAGACAATGCACCGTGTCACAAGTCAGTGAAAACGATGGCAAAAATCCATGAATTGGGCTTCGAAATTCTTCCTCATCCACCGTATTCTTCATATCTGGCTCCCAGCGACTATTTCATTTTCTCTGATCTCAAAATAATGCTGGCTGGGTAGAAATTTTCGTCGAAACTGTTCTCTTAGTTCGTACCGCAGATAGCTTTAGAATTAATGAAGAAAATAATAAAGTCTGGCGGATCACTGGCTTGGAATCATTAATAGAGAATGTGGCATCAATTGCTGAAGTAAAAACCGAATTAAGCTAGCTGCACCATCTTTTACTTCTCTAAGACGGTGCGCATTTCGAACATTTATCTTGCCAATCCTTCTGTATGGCCCCAAAGCTCGGACACAGTTACAATCTGACATATGTCTTGTATCAGAAATAAAAAGATAAAGATACAATCAGTCTCCATGAAGCTTTTACACCATCTTTTATGTTTACAAAACAAGTTTTGCCATTATGTATTCAAAAAGTCTTAAATATCGGTATAACAAAACCCGCGTCACTACAAATATTGTAATTAAACGTCTAGTGATCGAAATTTCATAAAATACTGACCTCGAAGGTGCCCTCTGAAAGAAATGTTTCGTAAGTTATTATTCAATCGAATTAAGCCGTTTTTTAAAGGTCAAATACTCAAACTACTGAACGACATAAGTTTCCTTTACGATAGTGTCGCTCCTTTCCTTTCTCTCGATCAACGTGTATTTGATCTCGTAGTCAGAGATTTCAAAGACTAAAAAATGACAGAGAGTAAAAAACCTGATATCTGAAGGTTTTCTTTTTTTTACAGCGGTTATGAACAGCGTTTAACGCGTTCCGGGACTGTTTTCAATTCCTAATTGTTCTTATTATTTTTCGCAGTAGTAAGAAAAAAACTGTGAATGAAATAAAAGGTTAATTTATCTACCTTAGCATTGAGCAACACGAAAATATGGAAAATTAATCTACGGTATAATGCAACATTGATTTAAAGTTCATTTGTTACTACTCGATTAAACACAACGGACAATGACACGTTATTTAGATAATTCCGTTTCTATACTATACACTATTGTAACGGATAGCTCGTCTTCATTATTATCGTCGATGAAAAGAACATGATTTGGTAATTTGATTTGTTAATATTTGCCTAAATAGGTCAATACGGACACTTAAACGTGATTTGTTGGTTTTATTAATCTTTATATTAATATACACCATCTAACGCGCAATACTATGTGGTAATTATTAGTGATGATGAATAACAAAATGTTATTTTCTGCTAAGCCGCTGACTTAATCTTTTCAGCAACATGACGAGGTATACGTTATTGTCCGATAGATTCATTCATATTTTAAAAAATGAAGCCTTTAAAATTACTGGGTTCGCTCAAAACTATTATTTACATCTCAAGCAATTATCGCTTTATTTCATTTCTAGTTAATAGTTTACCTCACTCCGGCAATGTTTATCTTTTTTTTGTTAAATAACAGTGATACTTATTAATGTTATATATATGCAACATATTTTTAATTTAAAATTTTACCAGATACTAAAGAATGCCGTGCCGATTATTTAGGCTAGAAAAATAATAAAGATCGATCGTACTGACAATTGTTTGTTAAAATATCAATATATCTATAAAATCGATAAACAATCTAAAGTTTTGTGGTTTCACTAATGCTGTCATTTTCTGGTTATATTTGGTTTTTCTGGTTATCACTTCAGTAAGTGATCTACTGTACAACTTATAATCTAAATCTTATTCTAGATACTATTCTAACGTATTTTAAAGCATATCCTAACTTATTCTAAAAACTATTCTAGTTTATTCTAAATATTATTAAATATCGCTCTATGTGTCTATTAATCAGTTCGTATGGTAGTCTGCGTGTGAGCCTACGCACTTCACTGTCATCGCGCACATTTAACTGTTTAGCAAGTGCATTGGGATGCACTAATAGTCTTTCAGAGTACTTCGCACTAACACTCCGAATCACACTCGTTATGGGTTTTATGGGGATATCGCGCTGAATCAGTTTGTTGGACTCGTATTATGGGGCATCGACGATGATTCGCAACACTTTACTCTGGAACCTCTGGAGGATTATCTATGTTAGATTTGCTAGTAGTACCCCACAGTTCAATATCATAGGTCCAAATGGGTCTAAGTATTGACTTATACAGCAAAACCTTGTTATCTAATGATAATTTAGATTTACGCCCTATCAGCCAGTACTTTTGGTTTAGTTTAAGCCCAAGTTGTTTGCGTTTTGTCGCTATATGTTTTTTCCATGTCAAACGTCAATCGAAATGCATTCCCAGATATTTAACGTTGTCTGCTTGCAGATGCTCATGATTATTCAATTTTATTGAGGGACATGTTCATCTACAAAAGGTGAATGTCACATGGTAGATTTTGTCTCATTTGCTTTGATGCACCATGTGTTCAACCACAATTCGACTTTGTTAAGATGAAGTTGGAGGTTTCTTATGGCTGATATTGGGTACTCGTGTGATGATAAAATCGCTGTATCGTCAGCATATGTTGCAACAGTAGTGTTTCTTTAGGTCGGTAGGTCAGCTTTATACAATAGATATAACAATGGGTCAAGAACACTGCCCTGCGGAATACCCGAATACATTGGGTGTAGGTCAGTGTATTCGTCACCCTGTTTGATAATAAAATGTCTGTCTGTGAGGTACGATTTCAGCAGTTGAAAGTGCATTTGGGACAATAGCTTTTTCAATTTAACATGCAGTTCAGTGTGCCACACCTTGTCGAAGGTCTGATTTCATTAAATAAATACAATATTTTTATGACGGTTGGTTGCGATGATCATCCTAATTATTAATGTAATAGTTGCATATACATACAATTTATTAAGACAACTTTTAGTGTAGTTAAGAATAAACATTTTTGTTTTGAAGGAAAACAAGACAGTTTAATGTAACTACAAATGTTAATATTTTTTTTGTTTCATTGTTGGATTATGTTTTAATTAATGAATATAAAACGTATTTCATATAATAGTTTTGATATGGTAAATAAAATTGTCAAAACATTTTTGTGTCTTCTGTCACCTGAAAATGGGTCTCCCGAAGTTGAATACAGTGATTGTTCGATGGTAGTTGACATTTTAACTATAGTCTTGAGATATAATATGTGATCACAATGCAAATTCCAAGAGCTTTTTGCCACAAATCTGTCCATTTTCAACGAGTTTGCTTTTAACTCATTATTTCCTTCATTTAATGGTGTTAATGGCCAAACCAGAAAAAAGGAAATTCTCCACCAAATCTCAATCACTTTTGAATACATTATACCACCTGTTATCTATATATATTTGTTAACAGAAACACACCATAATATTAAAACAAATATAATATTGAATATATATTAGTTCTTGTTGAAAATAATGGCAACTGATATTATCTAGTTCGTAAACAATTCTATTAAATCCCATAAATTATCTCGCTTAATATATATGTTTGCCCCCTCGATATAATAAAAGAAAAGTCCCCTTTTTGTCATAACGCACAACTGTAACCAATGCGTTACAGTTTCCGAATCTATTATCGGTTATTGGTCTGAAATACAATCCACCAAAATAGCGGAACCAACATTAAATTAACACATCATTCCCCTCTTACTGAAAAGCGTTTAATACATGTTCTATGAAGCAGAATTGAGGTTTTTAGTGTCAAAATTAGATAAATATTAATAAAACATATCAAGAGGTCCTTTATATAAAGTCTCGCTGTGTAATTTTATAAATATTATATGATTGTTTCATTATAAAGAAGTCGTAAAAACATCTCTCAAAGTACTGTCCAATAAAGACAGAATGATAAATGGTCGAGATAATAATGGGGGGGGGGAATACAAGGAATAGACTAAAACTTTAAATGTTTCAATCAACTTTTCAAGGATTTTGTAAGATGTGCCCAAATAATATTAGAGGAAATAAAACCCATAAAAAATACATGGGCTGAAAAGTTCCGGGCTTAACACATAGATGGCACTAGTTTTATTGCATTCACGGCTTTTTCAGTAAATGCTAACCTTCAAAAGAAAGCTGTTAAAATTTCATGATATTCTAGTCATACTTTTGAGAGTTATTGTGCTAAGACTGACACTGGTTTTGTTATTTTCAAAACAATGGATCTAATACAATTTCGTGTTTTAATTTTACACTGCTTCTTGATGGAAAAAAATACCTTTCAAGCAAAGCAATGGCTCGACTCGACAACAATAAAACGTTGATTTACTAACTTCAAACGTGTTCGTAGAGACCCGGATGATGAAGAACGCAGTGGACGTCCAAATGAGGTGGTAACACAAAAAAACATAAAAAATATCCACAAAAAATCGTTCTGAATGGTCGAAGAGTGAAGTTGTGTGAGTTAAATAACATCGTAAAGTTATTAAAGAAACGTGTTGCTTTTATATTGCACGAGCATTAGCTGTGAGCTCCGTTCAAAGTTGGTTTCTGAGCAGTGTTTGGCTATGTTTAAAGGCAACGAATCGGAATTCTTGCATCCATATGTGACAATGGATGAAACATGGATCCATCACCTCATTCTGGAATCAAAACGATCGTCATCTGAGTGGACAGCAATTGGTGCAAACCTAATTTGAGGAAAAAGACAAATCGTTCCACAAAAGTGGTATTTAAATGTTAGAGCGGTACTGGAATGATTGTGTGGCTCTTGATTGAGATTCCGTTGATGAATAAAGTCGATTTTGAACAAAAAAAAATACGTTTTTTACGCCAGAAACTTCAAATATTTTATATTTTCTTGTAGTCTATCCTTTGCCCAACAGAAAATGTGAAAAAAAACAAAGTATTACAGACAAAGCGGCTACAAAATCTAGAATGATTGCACCTTGTATATTTCAATAAGAAACTGTTACTTCAATATGTTGCAGTCTAAGTATCAAATTATAATTTTACAGCCACGATCGGAGCTTGTTTCATTAACTGTGACTAACAAACTTTCACAGCTCAATTAAAACGAAACCCAAAAAAGCATCATAGAATCTATCGGAACGTTGAGTGCAAGCCCCTACTGATCGTAATCTGTCGGACGATTAACTGAAGCGAAGAATCTTTAAATTAATTAAAGGTCATTCGATGATGTAATGGTAAGCTCTTGTATGACCGTCAATGAAGCGGTCATAGCTCTTCTCCCTATTCCGCAAGACAACTTAGTAGAAAAAAAAAGGACTGACGAAGCAGAATTCGAACAAACATATTCTATTACACCGTTCATAGTTAATGGAATGAATGGAATTATAGTCCTGCGTTCCTCTTATTTCTTTTGCAACATTTCGACGATTATCTGTTCAATGACTCCTAATTAAAACACGCGAATAGCAATCGATACTTTTTAATGAATTTAACATAACGTTCATTTTGGGACAGTCTATTTAATTTATTTAAAGATGCATACCAATGTTAAATGATTTCCAATACAATTTGAATTATATTGAAATAAACAGTAAAGAATTCTTAAATAACATAAAAACATTTAATTTAGTAAAGCTGAAAAGCTGAAGAGATTGGACTTAAAATGGACCTTGAAAAAATCACGCTGTTGTTGTGGAAAACGAGAAAATGTTTCCAAAATATTGAAATTAACTGCCAATTATTTCCTGTAAATGTTTATAGTGTTAAATTCATCCTATAAACGTAAGAAAATATTTACGGAAAATTTATTTTAAAAAAAGACGCAGTTAAAGTAGCCAATTACCAATGCCTATCGCTATGTAACCAACGAAGAACTGCACGACGACCTGGAAATCAAATGGATTGGCGAAGTTATCCAAGATTTCGCCATGAAACACGAAAGAAGATTACTAAATCATATTAACGTGGAAGCAATACAACTGCTGGACAGCGCGCAAGATGTCAGGAGATTGAAGCGAACAGAACCATACGAACTTATATAAAGTATATACATTTAGTGTAAACTATAGCTATACGTTAATAATTAATAAATAATTATAATTTTATAATTGAGAATACATACTGATGTATTTCCTCGCATTCGTCTTGCTTGTTAATTAATCCAAGTACATAGGAAAAATAGTAATAAATTAATTGTAAATTAAGATTGTACTAAGCGTATCTAATAAAGATGTTATAAAAAAAAAGATATGAAGCACAACAGTAGGATGTAGATAACGAAAGAGAATACTTTCAATCAAAAAATTACTGAATTAGCTAATCTTAATATTATTATAATTAATGAATTAACATTAATATAAACTTATCATCTGTTATAACATTAATTCAATATAATTACTATTTATTATTAATTATATTATAATTAATATAATTAACTCCAAAGCTCATCATCAAATAACAATCTTTAAAAAATCTGGAATGTATGTTTTACACACCATATTAATTTTGATGACTTATCTGAAAAGAATTGCCAGATCATATGAAAACTGGCGTCATCAATTCATTAACCCACTTCCAAAATTGTTTCGTAATTAAAAATATGTCAGCAGTGATATATTATAATAGCTGAACGATGACGTAAAGTTAGGATGATCTTTAAAATAAAAATAATTCAAATTTAGAGCAAAATTATTTTTAAAAATTTGATATGCACAAAGATGATGGCGCATTTTTTGATCTAACAAATGTATACCACTACGTAAGATTATTTTTTTAACACTACAAACATAAATTAAAAATAACTTACACCTTATTTGCAATGTAGATTTCACAAATAAATATTTGCCAACTTGCTTTGTTAATGCTGGTCTTACCTGAAATAAAACAAACGAATAAATATAAATATTTATAAATATAAACATTAAATGTGAGCTTCATTTACTGGATTTTCTTAGAAATATAAAATTAATATTACATCATAAAAGTGCAACATTTAATTAAAAAGTTAAATATAATATATCAAGATAGCTCATATATATAAACAAATAATGTCATGTTAAGGTTTCTACCTTATTAAATTAGTATGTATATGATTCTTCATATCCATACTAATTTGTGCTAACTGAGCAACATGTTATGTCCCAATATTTCCCCATTTGATTTTTTATGATATTACAAGCCCATCCGATGAAAGGAAATTTGGCAATTCCATACAGCCTCTTTTCAAAATAATACTATATAGAAGTTACACAGGGCTCAGTCATTTAGAAGGGACACAGACAACAAAGATAAAGATAATAAAAGATAATAAAGACAATAAAGATAACAAACATATTATAAGAAACCATTAAACAAATAGGCAGTTAAAACTATTTACAACACAATTATTTATCATAATTAACATTTATCACTTGTATCAGCTGTTTCAAGGTAAATCATTTAACGTTATTTTTATAGAAGAATCGAATAAGATTTTGTGGATAAGCAAATCTAATCTAATATATGGCAAAAAATATATCTAAAGCATATAGAAGAGAGATGCGTTACATAAAGTCTTATTCAATAGTATTGTGAAACTTATTTATTTAAATCACATAGCAAATATTTGTAAATTAAATAAAATTTTACAAATATTATTTATTTTAATTTTATATAGTTCCAGATCAATTTTGAAGACAAAAAGACAACTTTTTAAAAACAGACATTATGCTGAAATAGCTAAAAATATATATGTTATAAACAAAAAAAAAACAAATGTGTATCAATAATAATGTAATCATATCAATAATATAACATAAAAGGTATAGAAGTTGGGTATTAGTGAATATTAGAAGAATATTAGAAGTGGCGTTTTGTTAAATGGACGATAATACTAACGCCTAAACTTAATCTAACAAAAACGAAAACGTTATATTGAAAACATTTACTAGCCAAAATAGACACTAATGCACCGATTTTTAAGAATACCTAGTACCGATCACCTAAAATGATAAACATATACAATAAAATATTTATTTATTTATTTTTGTCAATTTTGTTGACCCCTCATATTCACTCTCAGGTATCCTGAAAAAGACATCCAAAAATAGAAGTATACTTCCACCTGAACAATTACCATACTTAAATATTACTTAAATAAAAGTTATCAAAACGTAACTAATATAACAATATAAATCAATATGATATTTTTCTTATTTCCTCTATATATTTTTTTAAATAATAATATAATAAGTTTTAATAAGAAATGTAACATCAACATTAACATAAAAAGTTTTAAAAATATATTGACATATACAAAATAAAATAGGAAATTAAGTCAAAAAGAATGCATATTTCCTCCAATATCGTGGTTAGTACTTTCTCTAAGGTACCACTAATATTAAAATTAAACATTCAATGGTGATAATCTGTAATGTAGTTAAAACTGGGAATAAGCTTACGGTTAGAAATTCTCAATTAAACAAGAATTGAGAGTTTATGCCTAGTGAAGATCTTCTAAAGCCCGAGACGCACAAAAAACTATCTCAGTTGATGCCACACAGGACAATAGATTTATCAAGAAGGTGTGAACAGAGCACAATTCTTGCTTTATTGTTATCTCTTTGTCAAAGAATTAACTAAAAATAGCATAAAATGATTTAATCAATTAAATAAGAGAGCATTTTGAAATTTGACTTTTAAAAAATGCATTCTCATTCATTAGCTAAAGGTAATTTAAAACTAAAATTTAAACGATATATTTAACTTAAATTGTTACATCAAACGCCATTTGGCAGACAGTCAATATTACTGTACACATTGTGAGATAATAAAAAATATATAACGGACATAAAAATAATATAAATACATAATAATAGCCACCACAACTTGTGTGATGTTCAAGTTTGAAATAAAAATAGAACGAAGGCATCATATATCAAGACGCCGTCGACATATAGGACAATAATAAAACAGATTTATGACGAACGCCCTGTATATAAATGAACCATTATCACATTCGCGTATTTTCTAAAAGAACACACTCGAAAGACTCCCAGCATAAAGATCGTATCTGCAACAATGAAGAATCGTCTTTTGTCATGGACACGTCTTTCTTTCTCAAACGCATACGTATCAGGGTTCGAGGAAGCGCGACTCGTCTCAAACGATGGGCGTATGGTGGGAGTCCACTCGGCTCGAAATCCAAATTAAAATCGCGAAAGGTCTTTGTCCCGCGCGGCCCACGTGCCGGCTCCCAAAGTGAAAAATGCCGCAGGGTGTACGGAATGCAAACGCCTCGGTTACTAACAATTTATTAGGAAAATGCAAAGCCGTTAGTCATTTTGTAACAGAACAAAGTGGAGAAAAAATATGTTGTACATGTCACACTGTTTGTATCGAATATGTCAACTTCTAACTTATGGGACTATTAATAATTCCTACTTGTTACAACTACTGCTTTCTATTATATATGTTCAAATGCAAAAATCTTCCAAAAACAAAACTTCGTATATCAATCAATCACGCCTTGATGAAAACATAAAAATAAAGAGATTTCAACCTTTTAGTACATTTTTCAAATTTGTTATGGCAGTATATGGAAATAAATGTAATAAATTATGAACGTTAACAGCTCTTTTTAATAACACTCAATGAGAACGCTCCATCCAAAATATGATACTACTGATGACTGAAATAATTTCTAGATAACACAGACCATTAAGCAAGACGTATCAGAAATGGGCATCATACAAATTATCAATTTAACGTAGAAGTTATAGTGATTTTAGTAAAACAACTTTTGTAATTTGTATACGTGTTATAGAGGCTTTGCAGCAGAACAACCAATTATTGGTGACTGATATGCTGAATTTAAAGTCAATTGTACAAACATCATGGTGTTTGTCTAAACTCGTCCAAAATTAGCAGTGTTTAGAAGACACAAAATCTAATTGTATTTACAATTTGACACGAAGATGTGAAGTAAGGCACTGCTCTCGCTATACCTGCTCAAAAACGACAAGGCATTAACGATTCAAGGCACTTATTAGATTTGTTCAAGCGATGTAAAAAATAATTCCTAGGTTTGTGTAGGGTTTTGGACCTTGTAACCTTCTTCTTCCCCTTGCATCCGCCACTGAATATAACACCAAAAGTCCACAGTTGTACATTTGAATCCAATATATTTCCATTTAAAGTGCAAAGTAGACATTGATTATGAAATTTTGTGACGTGTATGGTACTTTCTGCATAAGTTATCTTGAAAGAAAACTCAAAGACTATTGCTGGATATTATTGGATGGATGTAGAAGGAAGGAGATTGCATGGAGTGTAAAAATTAGGAAAAAATTACCTCGCATATAAAAGAAAAAGTATTGTTTCAACAAACAATACAAACGGTGGTTAAACTGATTATTTAAACTTCCAGATACATTTTCTTCCATCATACTCTTCATATCTAGCCTCCAGCGGTTAATAAAGTTTGAAAAGACTTTAATTAGATAATATAAAATAAAACTAATAAAGAAGTAACTGATGAAACTGAGGTCTGTTTTTCTGAGAGGGGGGAGGTGCACTGATGTAAATATCTTCAAGGATCTTGTTGATGATGTATTCATAAACACAGCCGAATTCTTGGTTAAAATGGAGACTTATTCAATACATTAGTGAATTTGGGAAATGAATGACAATATACAAAAAAGAAAGTGCTAAAAGTGTGAATTAAAAGTGTTAAATTATGCTCTAGAAGAATAATTCTAAACATTCAACAGTGTCTCGCATAAATTGATAATGGGCCTTATACGGTCATTAAATATGACCGTATAAGTTGGTAATTTAATATGTGATGAATTTAATATTTAAACTAAACTAACACAAATACAATCATGGTTTATGAATATATATTAAAGATTTTCTCTTGTTAAAAAAAATACATTAACATTTCGAAACAAAGTAAGAGTTTTTTATACGACATACTTTACCAATAACTGATTTTACAAGTGTTATTTAAATTAATATAGTTATGGAAAATAATTTTGGTTATGATCTTATTTTAAAAACTTGAGAAAGATATATATTAATAAATAGCTTAATTCGAATTTTAGACAGGCAACATTACTACTTGATGATCTATTAACCTCTTAAATTTCAAAAATCAGATCATTTTACATCCCATGTTACAAAGTTAACTAGGACACCGTTAATATATTTTTTTATCAATTCAAAGATAAAAAACAAATTAAATTCGTATTATAAGTAATTTAGGTGACTCTTATCACGCACGTTTGCTCCATTCCAGCAAATAAACTTAAAAAAACTGCATCTGTATTCTACCCAGATAACTAGATCAGAAGGTGCCGATTAACAAAGCAGCTTTGCAGCCCTCTCGACCGGAACCACCTACCGACACGCGAAACGCTCATATACCGAATTAAAGTTTAATCGCAAGATAATTGAGAGCCGTCAAAATACGTTGATATGCAATGTTACACGATTTTTCTTCTGCAATTCATTTCGTACCGTGTAACTATGAAAAATTATTAAGATACGCTAATACAAAACAGCTTTCAACATAATAAATATGCTAAGTTATTGCTAAAATTATATAAGCGATTATATCCAAATATGTACGAGGTGTATTCAAAAAGTAACTAATTTTAATTTTTAGAAAGAAATGCATTTATTAGCATGTTGTTACTTCTAGAACTTGAACATTTCAGCCATGAGAGTTTCTTTTAACTATTCGAACCAGCAAATTCACACGTCTTGTTAATGATTGAACTGTTGATGATTTGAAGTAACGATTATCTGGTTGAAGCATTATTAATAAATAAGTAGAAATACATTTACCGATATCATCAGCAACTCCTGTAACTACAATTTGGAGATTATTCGTATCGTATATTCGTAATCAATTCTTTCACTTTTTACGTTCTCACTAGTTGCTGATACTTTGAAAGGAGTAGCACGAACGCTCTGCTCATTTTCTTCCATATTCTACTTTGAAAAGGTTAATACCTCTGGTAAATCCTTGTTTTGCTCATATTAAATCCACCGAAAGCAATATTTAATATTTCTATGCTTTTGTTACATTTCATACTAATTTTGTAACTAAATTTTATACATATTATGTAACCCATTATTTACAAAAGATAAAAAAATATTAACACTACCAAATCCGGAATTTTCTGTAAACAGCTGATGCTTGCCAAAACAACAATAAAGAAAACCAACATTCAATTTCAACAAATTTCAGAACACACTTCACATGTGTATATTGAATGATGATTGATTAAATTATGAAATTATTAAATTAATAAAATTATGAAATAAATTTGATTAAATAACATCATTATATACATAAAATAGTAACAATACGTGATATAGTACCGCCTCTATCATATAATATATTCGTCAAGGTATTCTCGAGTAATACCAAAGTTTAATTAATAATACCCATAGATTATTATATGTGCAGTTAATCACTCATTTATAAGAGAGAAACAATAATTTTTATATTTAACGATACGGTATATGTATAATTTACGGAAACATGTTTAAAATAAATGAAGAAACAAACCTTTCCCACGTTCATTATACCATGAAAATGTATGTTGCTTCAGCTGTGCTGTTTTATCTTAATATTAATTCATGTTTGCACTATGCTAATTTCCATATAATTTAACTTGAAAATAATTATATTTTATTTGAAATACGTAAAATATAATATATTTTATATTTTAACAGGAAAAATTAATATATTTGTTTGCATAAAATTATTTCATATTCAAATAATCCTAATAAAATAATCCGTTCTAACCTAATTCTGAAAAACAAATATCCCGTAATTATTTGACCCACTAACGGATAACGGTATTAAAAGTTGTTCGATTAATTACCAATACTTATCACTATGTAACCAACGATTAACTACATGAAGAACTATACGATGCCCTTAAAATCAAATAGATTTACGAAGTCATCCAAGATTTCGCCTTAAACCTTATACAATAACATTATACTTAAATTAAATAAGGTTACTAAATTACAGCAATAATATAATACAGCTACTGAGCAACACACAGAAAATCAGATTGAAGTCAACCAACCACATGATCTTTTATATCTTAGCTTAGCTTAAGTAGTCTAATTTAATTTTATACTTTGGGAAATACATACTGATTCCGAACTCATCCGGCTTGTATATTGAAGGAAGTAGAACAAAATAATGGTTAAGGTTAAGATTGTACTAACCATGTAATATAAGTTGTGATTAAAAAATTACCGGCACAACCATTTCCTTACAACTTATTGTAATTGAACTAGCTTTAGTTTGTTTAGCAAATGTTAATATAGGAATCCAAAATTCTGATCTAAGAAATTATAACATATAGATGCCACCAATATTAACATACTCATATGATTTCTAAATAATACTAACTTTCAAACAATCCGGAAACAGGTGAATATTTCACGTCAATTCAACTATAGATATAACAAAATAATATGAACACCATGCAATATAGTAGACCTTGTTGCATGTTGACAACACTGCTTCCGTGTAAATAACACGACACATATATATTGCTTAGTTTACTTTAGTTCTGTAGATTATATTTCAGTGTAAACCGCGGCAAAAGTAACAGCAGAACTCAGTACTCACTTGAGTAATACTGTTTCGACAAAAACAGTACGGCGGGTGTTCCTTAAAGTTAACATTCATGGAAGAATTGGGAAATCCTTAAAATAACGGAAGCCAACGCTAAGCTGTGAAACTGTGTGTGCGGCACAACGATCATAAAATCTAGACACTTGATGGAAGAGTGTGACATTGTCTGATGAATCATCGTTTCTTACAAACGGTCGGGTTTATGCCTGTAGAACCCGAAAAGAATCGTATCGTTATTATTTGGTAGGCAATATCGTGGTATTCAGCTGGCCCACTCATTTACATTACTGGCCGGATTAATGCGAATGCATATTTCGACATCCTGAATTATGAACAGTTATATTCCAAACGTTCAATTTTGGTTTCCGAAGAAGCAGAATATCACCTTACACTTACCTGGCTAGCATAATCGAACCGCTATGGGGAGTTTTAGAGCAGAGAGTGAGGAATAGGTTTCCATCGCCATACCGTTGGAAACTATTCAGATACTATTCTGCGAAGAATTGCAGTTTTAAAAGCAAATAGTGGATCAACACACTAATAAGTTAATATTGTGTATATGTCAGGTATTCATATTACTTTATCCCTCATAAATGGTTTCAGTTTAAACAATATATACAATTTCCACTATTTACTAAAGCGAAACAGGGGATTGGTAAGCATTATGGGTAATCTAAAACTATGAGTGTTTAAGAAATGTTTTTATAAGTTAAAGGGAAGACTTAATAAAAATTATTCTATTACGTATTTTAGTCGTATTTTAAATCGTATTTCAACATTAAGTATTAGTGCTATATAATAAATTAAATTTTTCCATTAAATACATTTGCTATAAATATTAAATTGTTCCATAAATTCTAATAGTTGAATGTTTACAGAGATTTTAATTAGATTAATTTTTTATTAAACATATTCTAAATATAAGTAATTAAATTGATTTAAAATATAAATAAAATAATGTTTTAATGCACGCAACCCAAAATCATTTCTACACAGAGTTATTTTTATATTATTAAATTAATAATTTATTTAAAATGGAACCACTAATTAATTCATTGGAATTTAATTAAATATTATTTGCTCCTTTTATTCACTTATAATCCTTAATATATATAGATCACGTGCAATTAAAACGATATACTGGCATGATCAATTATATATATTGAGTAATAAAATCAGCACCGTTAAGTTGCGAAAGTTGACTCATGCTCAACGCTAGAATCATCGGTAATCAAAATCATATTATCAATTATAGAGATTGTACAATTTACGACCATTCATGAAATACAAAGGAAAATATTTTATAGCACAAATAAAACTATACCGGTAAATTTAAAGGTTATTATTTATTATTCCGTAGAATATTTCCAGCGTTATTATATAAGTAAAATGTTAATTATAGCCTTAATGTGCCATATAAGTCATTAAACAAAAAATATTTTATTTTTGATTATATGCTAATGTAATAAAAATTCTAATGTTATAGTATAATCTTAAATCATGGTTTTATAGAATACATAATTATCGTTAACAATAACAAAAACTGTACAAAATGCATGGATTATTAAAAAATTATTTTACTTAAATTATTTTACTGACTTAAGTTTAAGATATTTAAAAATATATGTCGCTATATTATATCAGACAAAACATGTATCTTGTCGGCATTTAAAATATTGAATTACAAGGGAACAAAAGAATATTTACTGAATAATTTTAAAATTATAGAATGTTAGGTACTATATAATTCATGTTAGATTTCAAGCACTAGTTATTTAATTAGTGTAAGGAATACTTTTAAGGGTGCCTACTCTACACGACATACAATAAGTTGGGATAAATTTAAACACTTGGTGTAATATTAACCAACTTCCAGTACTTTTTTTGGCATTATAGTTATTTGCTTACTTGCTTTATGATAAATAAATAAAAGTAACAAAATAAAAATTATTCTCAGAATATTGTCCATATTTCGATCATGCTCTACTTTTAGTGTACATAAATAATGAGCAAATAATATTGGCATTCTTTTTGATGTTTGATATGGAACATACCGCTAAGTAAATAAACTTTATCAAGGTTACTCGGTCGTTATTAAATAATAAACCATTATTACGCAATTAATTCATGGTATAAGTATTTCAATGGTTGTTTTTCGGATAATATAAATATTTTTATTATAAATTGAACATTACTGGAATTGTATAGATAATAACCTTTTAATTTCTGCTTTAGTTATATAAATAAATAAATGATGAGCAAGAATTCACAGCGAGATTTAAAGGTTACGCATAGCTGATTGGGTAAAATTAATTATTGTTGTTTGCGTAATATTATTCAGTTATTGCACAGCAGATATCAATTTATTTATTACTTTCATTAATTTCTTATGCATTATACATATCATCTATATATTACGAAACTATTATTATTATAAAAATGATTTGTTCATTGTACTACATTGGTTTTATAAATTTACTTGGTAAAGCGAGAGATGTCCTTTGTTCTAAGCCAGATTGTTTCCATTTTTTTCAGGACGCTGTTTTCTAGTTACTTATTTTATACATATTTTTTCACGTGTGTCAATTTAATATCCAATTTGTGCTAGGAAACAAACACAATACGAAATATTTCAGTCTTTCTTAAAACACCACACAATATACCAGGGTACTTATCGAAGTACTTAGCCTACAAAAAAAAAGAAAATTTTGTAAAAGTGGTTATTTATTTCTCAACATAGTATCCTTTTAACTCGATAAACTTGACCGAGCGATGTTCCGACTACTTTAACCCATCTGAAAATTAGGTTTTCTTGAGGTCTCCGTGACGATGATGAGTGAAATTTCTGCCCGCCTAGTGACTTTTTCAAGTTGTGTACCAGTGGATACATGTATCGTTGACAGTCATGAAACGATGCAGAAACTCCTTCGGATTGAGCTTAAACAGCGTCACCACTGCTCTATCTTTATTGAATGAGTTATATGTTTGTAGTGGTTAATATTAAAAAAAAAGTCTAAAAACTAAATAAAGGTGTAAAATATTATAAAGTGTCTACATAATCAACAAACACATATCAGTGGTCGGGGTTATTGCCATGAATCGTCAGTGGTAAGTTGTAAAGAGAAACGCATCAATAACATTAAGTAGTCTAAACAAAAACCACAGGTAAAAATTGTTGGATAAAAAAGGATGCATTCTAATACTGGTTTATCTTCATCAATAGACTTCGAAGAAGGAGAAGGTTCTATGTTCGGCTGTATAGTTGTTTTAATGTGTGTTCGCCGATTTCTCCATCTACTGGTGGCCGATTTTCAAAAATTTTTTTTTATTAGAAAGAGTGTACTTCCAAGGTGGTCCCATTGGTACCAAGTCAGGATCTCTTGGGGGAACAGAGGAAATCGAGGGAAACGCTCAAATTTCAAAGGTACATACAAAGTTTTTCATAATCATGCATTATAAACAAAGAAAATAAAACCAGAACTCATAAAATGGAACGATTGGCAAATTATATCATTGAGCTTGCCGAAAAAGATGGCAGTAAAGTTCCTTGCTTACAATAAGAAACGAAAAATTACCTATATTTTGTTGTACTCTAATTATTTTAGAGGATATCTTTCGTGCAATAATGCTTTCAAAAATTCAATAATCTCTTTGCATTTGCAATTCAGAACTAGGATAATTTAATTCGATTATTTTGATATTTTTTGGCACAGTTTTCCATTTAGTATTACCGAGTATTTCTCAGCTTATAAGTAATGAAATATGAAGGTGGCAGAAATCAACAGAAACTTCCTTTATTTTAAAAACTATTTTATTTTACAGAAAAAACTGTCGGCTTTATCAACGGAGGTACCAAACCACATTAAAATCTTTTCGTAATCAATCAAATCAAAGCCATATCAGTCACGCGTACATACTAGTCATGGAAGTTTCAAAATTGTATTTTTGTTGTTCGATTTGAAGAAATCTGCTACCGCGACCCATCAAACACTTTTGGAAACCTATAACGGTGCAGTTCCATTATATATCAATTTAAAATTTGTTAATTTGATGTCGACGATAAAGAACCACTTGGCCAAAATAATTCAAAGGTAATAATTGCGGACTTATTAGACGAAATAACAGCGTTTTTTAGACAGATTAGCAGTTGGTGGGTTCCTAGACGTTTACATGCGATTAGAAAGAACCAAAATGGAAAACTACTAAACAAATTGACTTAAAACTTACTATGAACCGTTTCAACGCCCGGTTTCATTGCTTATCAGACAAAAATAAGTGCAACTGGCGATGAAAAAGAGATCTACTTTGACAACACCAAGCGCGAAAATGTATGGGAATAGTCCAGGAACACCACCCTTATCGACACCGAAGCGGAATACCCAATTTGTAATGTATTATGAGATGCTAAAACTGAATGAAACTGTTACTACAATCTATCGACGTCAATTGAAAAAATTAAATGAGGTATTGCTGTAAAAAAGACAGCGATAGCAAAGAACAGACATGAAGTTAACGTTTTGTATAACAAACGCTTGGCCACACATTGCAAGAGTTGTAAAAAATACTAGTGTAAAGATCGTTTTCACAGTATTTTTTACAACGTGTCTGTATATAAAAACATATTAAAATATATGCAAACTATCTCAGAACTAACACACTAACATTTTTTAAATTGCATTTAATTGTATTTAATTTCCAATAACTTTCAATAATCAACAAAATATTAATAATGCCACTGAACATTATAACAAAGTATCATAAGTAATTTTACTTTCAGAACTGTAATAACTTCAGAGCATCAAGTATAAGTATATATGATCTTTCTTCACTTTTATGTTATAAACATAAGTATGGAATAATAAATGAGGTAATACATGATTCTATATTAAAACAGAGAATATATGAATACAACTATTTTGAAATTGATATTTGATAATGAATTTTCTCAATGAAGGCTTTTTAAAAGTGAAAAAAACTTTTCTGAATACATGTAAGCACCTAATATAACAGGATTTTGATTGACAAAGATTTATTCATACAAAGTGTTATCGAAACATTGAAAAATTATTTTTGATAACTTTGATAATATTTATTCTGTATATCAATAAACACTGAGTATGTTCAGAACAGTATAGAATCTAACAAAAAACTGAAAAACAATTGCAATTCTCAAGAAAAGAAGGAACATACATTTTCTCTTCGTTATTTAGTACAAAATTAATGGTAGTATCACTGACGACTAAAACTCCATAATACTTGAAAAATAAAAATTAATATATTTCGAAGTAATGGTTAAACATCAAAATTTATCAACTGAGAGATTCGACATCTATTAAAAGTAGGAGCAAGTAACTCGTAAGATTCAGCTTATCCATCGTATTTACACGAATAAAATCAAGTCATATTTTAAATATCTATGTACACCATTGCTTTAACAGCAACGTTTTATTTCATTCGCCTTATTCGAAAGACTAACATAATCGAAAGAGAAAAATACAGGAATCCTTTAACTTTAATAACTTTTCGATTACTATCAGAATATTAGTTGCCTTTGCGATAAGAGCGCGATATATTATTGGGCGGACTTATTCGGCTACGTCGAATTATATTGAATTGAGTTTATAATACAAGAAACAATTCGAATGCGCAGTGAACCTGAGATATATATCTAGAAAGTGAGAATACAATACAACGTTACGTTAGTGAAAATTCAATTTCGCTATACAACTACTACAGTGAATAACAAAGCTACTTAGTACATGTCTATTAAGTCATTACATTTTGCATTACATTTTACAATCATTAGAAACAGTGTTTGCTAATAATAATTTAAAGAAGAAAAGTAAATATATTTTTAAAATGTATTAATAAATTCAATATTCAGCCCATCAGAAAATAATTCATTGCAACAGTAATCACAAAAATTACCCATGAACGGTGATTTTGAAGGCATGGAAAGGGAAAAACAAAATTAACAATAAAATTAAAAGATTTTAGTTCATGTCCCAAATGAGGAAACATTTATACTCAGAATTTTATAATTCATATTAATTTAAATTAGACAAATAGTTGTAACTAAAAGATATGCAAATAGATATTAAATATTTTTATGCCTTTTACTAGAGAAACGTTTATGCATTCTCATAATTGATTTATTAAAAAATATTATCAAATATTATACAAGTATTCGATCTAACATGACCAATGAATCTTTGACAATCTTTGAAAACAATAATCACCTGTTTTACAATTATCAATGAATGTTTTAGGACATTCTAAAACGATTTGTTGTTACATTTATAGCAATTATTAGGAACAAATATAATTAGAGTCAAATGACTAAAAATAAAAAGTAATAAATAATGCAAGTCTACACGCTTTTGGACCTAAGCAACCAAAAGTTGTTTATAAGGTAAATTGGAGGACTGAATCCAAATCAGCAGCCCGTGTTTTAAAATTGGTTCAAGTTTTCAAAATATTCAATAAATTCCATATATTACTATTTTTGACCATTAACGGCCATATATTGAATTAAAAAGTATAAATCAGAAATGAGCAGATGTTAAGGTTAATATTTTATTAAGTTCTTCCTTTCTAGCATATAGTATATCCACTGAACCTTTGGATATGAGAAAGTTTTGCAGAAAATTTTATATATTTATCTAGAATACATTATAACAATACATCAAACAAGGGTTTAAAGGGAGAGGGTATAAACATAATATTGAAATTAA
This sequence comes from Rhynchophorus ferrugineus, assembly GCF_030347505.1. Classification (NCBI taxonomy): domain Eukaryota; kingdom Metazoa; phylum Arthropoda; class Insecta; order Coleoptera; family Curculionidae; genus Rhynchophorus; species Rhynchophorus ferrugineus. Next base: position 49,576,319 of record NW_027472581.1, on the reverse strand, counting down.
AGTAGAAAGTGGACTTCAAAGGAGACAAAGATGTATAATTGTATTTGTTTTTAGGAATATTCATAAAATAAATTTGGCAAAAATATTAATGTACCAACACTTTAATAGACATTAGCACTAATAAAGACAGTAGCACTTTAATTTACATCAGTATTAAGAAATAATAAATATACTTTGTATATATAAATTACCTGAAAATGAATCGAGATTTTAATAGCTTCAAAAAACAAGCTATCTAACATGGAACATGGTAGTATTCATTAACTGCCAAAAAAACGTACATAATTTTTCGCAACAAAGGCTTCAATTTACAAAAAGCGTCCCTTTAAAATGTATGATAGGATAACAGCAATAAAAGCAAATGTTGTAATTTCTAGCTTCATTTTACTCGTGATGCAAAAATCATTATATTGCAATTAATGAATTATAATTGATATGACTTGTCTGTATTTATTTTCTCCAAAGCATTAATTATCATGTAATACACTTTTTCACATATTGAATAATTAATGAACAAACAGATAAGTAGACAATAAAGCATTGCATGGTAAATGTTCTGAAAATACAGAAATTTATGATAGTGACTTAAGATGGTGATGGATCATAATAAACTTTTAACTTAAATTCAATATTCCAATCCCTACCGTATATAATTTTTACGGTAATTACAACAATTTATTCACCATTAAAATAGTTGTAAATATAAGTGATTAAAATAGTAATAGATCTATTGTAAAAATAAGTTCATTACGAAACAAATATGTATATATAGATGTCTATTTCCTATTGTTTGCATTAAAAGGAAAATGTTTTAAACAAGAACAAGTTATATTTACTACAGCTGATGTTTGAACTTATCTGAAAGCCAATGGAAATTACTATTTGTATGACTAATGAAAGGTTAATGAACTCAACTCAATCGAGATTTCGAAAAGTCTTTGAATATTTTACGATACCAGAAAATTCATGCATTTATGCTGAATCGGTAATAAGGTCTTGTATTTTATGTACTGTTATGCTCTTTATATTGTTATTCTAGGCAAGGGTACGTTAAATTACAGAAACGTATAGATTTGATAACTTTTTAGCTATATTGGCATAAATTCGTAATATTTCGATTAAAAATATTTTAAACCAATATATTTCTCATATTTCTTGAAATATCTTCGCTGTAGGGATTATTCTGAATAATCCACGTGAGTTGTTAATTATGCACATCAATCAATTTATATGAATTAATTGTTTCTATTGCGTTTCAACATAACCATTTTCATATATTTTCGAAGTAAATCAAAAGACAAATATGATAAGTATACTAAACTAAGTATCTCCAATTCGAATTGCATTAGCATTTTTCACACTTTTTACGAGAAACTTGAACAAGCGTGTATTACCATGGAAGAGAATGGCTTTAAGAACTATCTGATTGGCAATTTATATTCCTTTCTGCAACAGTTTTGATTTAGATTGTTCAGCTAATCTCAAATCATTTTATCGGGTCGCAGTACACCATTCTGTGTATCTCCAACAGAATAGAGGCATCAGCTTGTGCTGGATATGAAGTCTTGATTCCTAATTTGTTTCGTTTTGTATTTTTCTAGTAAGTGTATAAATGTATGTTAATAAAATATAGAAGTTAAATAATCATAGGGTATTTTTTTTTCAATGAACGTGTATGGTATATAACGCAATAAATAAAATTTAATTTTATATTATAATAAAATTTATTTTATTAAATAATTATTGACTTCTTTGAAATACTGCTTAGAACAGTCTATAAAAATACGAGGTCTGATGGTAGCTAATAAACACAACATAACTGGACAAGGTATTTCATGTCAGAATAACTTCCGGATCCTAAATATAATAAAACAACATTCGGTTTGCAATAATAGTGAATATAAAACAATATATGTTCAAGCAAAATATTTTTGAAGTAATGATTTCCTTTGAAATATCCAATTAATAAAGTGAAAACATATCTATAACTTCAATGTATTCAAACAAGTAGCCTCTAATGGTCTTGTGATTCTGCAAAGATATTGTGGGCTATTGTAATACTTAACAATAGACATGCATTTCATGCTCTCACCGAATCCATTGTAATTTTGTACAAATTGCAATAATAATTCTAAACATTTCTGTAAACAGTTTTGTCGGAAATGGCAACCGTTACATTTCAAATTCTATTAGCAAAGCTATTTTCTATTAATTAAAATAAGCAATATATAGCTAAATCAAGAATACAATTAATGGTGAAGATTTGAGGACCTTGATTTACAGTTTGAATGTAATATCTGATTACCCTTTAAGTATTTTGATAAACTGCAATACTTCTTTTGAGATAAAAAATCAAGCAACAACATAATGAAAAATGCACATAATAATGCATTTTAGTAAGTATTCTTAGTAACGCTTCTATTTAATTCAGTAAAAACACCTATAATACAGTATAATCTATAACGAAAAGAAACCACATTAACAACTAATCTAACGCATGATATGTAAATGTTATTTACCATTTGAATAACAACTAAATGTTATTGAACTCTAACCAAATAGAGATGTAAAAAAGGTGAAATAGAAACGTGTTTCTTCCTATTAAAATGTGCTTCATAATTAAATTTAATATAAGTTTAAGCATAAAAATATAAAAACATAGTTCGTTCGTTGGAGCTACCAAAACGTTTTAATTATCAAAGGTTTATTGAACTTAGTTCAATATAACAATAGATACAATGATAACATAGAATATTTATTAGGTAATGACTAAATTCTCAAACCAAAAAAAAATTTAAAAACAGAATTCTTATAAACATTTAATATTACTGCAAATGTTACTTCATCAAGATTCTGTAATGATTCATATCAAAATTTTTAACCGTAATGACTCACAATAATAGAAGACAGAAATAATAATAAAATCAACAATAATATCATCCTATATAAAGCATAAGCATAAGCATATAAGGCTATTTTTTAATTCAAAAATTATTAGTGATTTTTAATAAGTTTAAAAAACAGAAATTACTTTAAAAATTAGGTAGTTTAAGTAAATTTAGGTTTCAGTTTGCATTAGACTTGTGTTCAAGTATATTTTGCTTACATGCTAACTAAATATGCTCCTTGACTTTGTGGGTAAAAAACTCTTGTCATGGTAAATTTAAGCAAAATCACGTTGCAAATAAAAGAAGCAGTACAAATACATGTTGAAGCTATGATAAGTATCTAGAAAGTGTGAAAACAATATAACATTGCGTCTGCGATAATTTGTTCTCGCTTTGGAACATTATTGAACAACCAGACGGTTTAATACAGGAGAGTCAAATCGATTATTAAAACGAGTGCATGATCCGACCGATTCAATATTACTTCCCGATATAATTATAACTGAGAAACAATATAAATTTATATAACACCGTGTAAATCAAGGTTATTAAAAAATATTCCCCGCCAACGTACCTATTAGAGCATAAAATTATGTACAATAATGGTTTCATTTCTCTTATAATTGATATATTATTATCTGCATTAGGTTAAAACTAATAACGTTTAATCATAGGATAAAGGAATCGCAACAGCAAAAAATATATAAGATTTTCATTTTCATTTCAAGAACATAACACATATAACAAACTCTAGAAAATAATTATGATTGAAAAAAATGATTGAATATACCAATGTACTACGCTCATCTCTTTAATTTCTCGCATTTAATTTTGTCATTAGCAAAACTATATTAAAATATAACCTGAACTAAGAATAGGTAGTATAAAAGTGAGAAATAGAAGAGAATTATCAGAATCTGAGCAGGAACATCTCAAGAAAATGTCTTGTGCTAATATACCAACAATACATTACAACTAGAATAAAATATAACTATAGTCTATTCAAAACAGTAGCGACGCACGTCATCAATATGTGCCTACCGAAAGTTCTAGATTCGTTTTACAGTCAGACAATATTTTCCTTCTCATTTTATTCTATTTAAAAAGAGATGGAATTTTGTTTGAGAAGTTCGAACATGTAGCCGAAAGAGCCTGTAAAAGTTGTCCGTTTGTTAAACGTCTGCAAAATTCTTCAAAATATTATAATTACGGGTTATAAACCGGCAAACGTTGTTTTAACGCTTTGTTTTAATACATTTCAAATCGTCGCTATGTTTATTGAAAATATTTATTTTCGCGTTACAGCTGCCCTGAATAGAATATTAAAAAAAAACAATATAACCTTAAATTCACCAAAAAGAAACGTCTTTATACGAAACAGGTGACGAATCGAGATCAGTTTGATGTCACCTGTATCAGAGATTAAATATACGAAATTTATAAAAACAGTAAGTAGTTTTTTCAATCAAAACATAATTTAATACAATTATTTCAGAGAAAATTGTTAGTCTGAAAAGTATCCATACAAAGCTCAAATATATGCAGATATTTGAGGGATGTAGAACATCCCTGCATACACTGTTGGTAATATAGGATTTAAGTGGTGTAAAGATAACCCACGAAGGGGTTTAATGGAACTTCCAGACATTGCTTTTAAAAGAATACAATTTTTAAAAATATATAACAAAATCAAGGAAGAATTATAATATAAATTTGTATATTTAGATGAAACATGAATATTTCAGAATGGTACATTGGGTAACCCATGGCAAGACGTTAATAAATATAGTGTAAAGACAACAAAAGTTGATGGTAAAAAGGTAAACGTTGGAATAACTATCGATTAGCTTTTGTTAGTCATAACATTTATTAATAATTCATTGCAGACATATAGTTCTTCATTCTGGAAAAAGGAATAGTTTTACTACTAGTGGAGAATTAGTGTAAGTCCAAGGGTGACTGCCATGGAGAAATGAACCATAACTTGTTTTTGCAGTAGGTTGAAAATCAGCTTTTAAAGAACTTGGAAGAACGATCAGTTATTGTTATGGCAATGCACCATATCATCATACACTTGTGGAGAAGATCTCAACAAGTGTATCAACAAAAGGTGCAATTAAGGAATTAAGGAAAAGTACATAAAATAAGTTTCGAAGAAATCATGTTAAATAATGGACTATTTCAAGTGGTTATACTGTAAATATAAATGGAATATTTAATTGCATTTTATGTAATTTACTTTTTTAGAAATAAGCCTGAGAAAAGATACATGGTAGAAAAGATTGCTGAACGTTATGGCCACAGAGTAGTATGTCTTCCTCACTGCATATTTAATTCATATGAGTTGATATGGGGTATTGCAAAGATTTACAACAATAGACATTCAAATCGAGGAGGATATTCAAACCAGAACTGACTGTTACTACACTGCTATTTTGAATTGACTATATATTATCATCACAATAATATAACAATCCATAAAGAAACTCTAAATAAATTATAAATATTCGTATATTTATAAATAATTTAAGTAAGAGATTTAAGATAAATTGAACGTAACTATTGAAATAAATTCCATAAACAAAAATGGTGAATAGGTATCAATTAACATAAACAACGTTCCTATTCCAAATTTTGCGGTGAAATCAGCCCCATGTGAAAATAGAGGTCCATATTTGCTGAGGAATATTTACGGCCCTGTAACGTAACTGTAGCGTATTTGTAAAAAAATTGATAACTTTCCTCAAACGACAATTATACAGTAATTGCTACTATATACATAAATAAAACCACTATAGATTTCCAGTATGTAAATATCATAATATTCATATCAGAATAATATTAAACATCCAGATATTACTGAAAAAAGAAAAACTAATGTATCAGAAACCAACTTTTGAACACAATTTTTAGTACTGGAAAATAACTAATAGTAGTGTATTAAAGTAAAATAATAGTAAACAAGAAACACTTTTACAAGTGCATTTTATATAGTTAAAGTTAATGTGAATTAAAGCTAACATTAATACATTAAAATTTAGAAAATATATTTAATCATAGTCACTTAATCACACATGTTCAGTTATGCATCAATATATCAATTTATCAGTTCCCTATTACAAATATTCGATTATAAAATATCATTATAATTATAAAATACGATATTTCTCCAAATTTAATATATTTATTAGGTGCTTGAATGTATTTTAGTGATGTTTTCACTTTGCAAAAGTATTTATTGAGAAAAAATGGTACAGTATAAATTAATCAAAATATTTTTCATGATTTTATAGAACTTTTCCCATGTTTCTGACAACGCTGTGTCAAAAAAAATATATTGGTTTAGAGCAATTCAATGATCGATCCATTTGCGTACTTATTCAATATTTCGAAATAGAATGCTATGTGTTTGGTAAGTATGCTAGGTGTAGTTAAACTTATCAGTCGAACTGCAATAATGGATATGTCGCGACTCCTTCAAAACTTTCAAATGTTTTCAGACGAGAGGATGACTTTGCGTCTATTAGTCGCCTTTTTGTTGCAACAAAAATGTCCTTTAATTTTTTCAATTAACATCTGCAGTAACAGTTTCATTCAGCTTTAGAAGCTCATAATACAGTACACCTTGCTGAACCCACTATATACTCTCAGCAAGACTTTATGGTCATATTCCGCGTTGGTGTCGATGCGGACGACTCTTCTGGGATAGCCCATAGCCTTTTGCGCTTGAAGTTATTAGTATTAGTAGATTCACAATTCACTGCCAGTCACAATATGCCACAAAAAACTCTTTCGATATTTTCCATTGAAGAGAACGTCAAAAAACAGTTAAAACAACAACTTAAAATCAAAGCTTCATTATAGTTCTAAAAACTAAAACTACTAAAAGTAAATTTTCACTAAATGATGTTTTATATAAACCTTAGAATACTCGTTCAAATATAATACAAATGTTTTACAGTTCTTAGTATGTCTGCACTAGTCTGCAATATAATGATATCCATGATGTAACGACACAATTTACCAAAACCATACTCGTGTTGAATTACTAATTCGTCTGTAAAGTATTTTTAAACATTTTATGGCATCTATAACGGAAAAGTTTATATAAACAGGTCATGTTAATTTAATTAACAATTACCAACAGTAATAGTGTCAGTATTGCTTTAGATAATATAAGTAGTGATTTCAACGAAGAAAGCTTGAAATGCACAAAATTTGAACAGAAAGATAATAAACTGACAACTCAAACCAAAAGAAGATCGCTATCTATTTTAATGAATGTGCTTGAATTAAATATTTCTTGTATTATATATATAGTATAATAATATTCTAATCCTAAATTTGTTTATAATTAAAATTGTTCAGCTCCTTATCAATATTTAAATAATTGTTCACCTTACCTTTTTGTAATTAATAAATTTACACAATTATTAAACTATTTATTACTATCAACTAACCTATAATTTGCCTTTACAATAACTTAAATTTAGGTATATATTTAGGATGAACTATTAGTTCTAACTTAGCACCTAGTTAAATAATTAACACTACTTTTTCTTATTAAATATACCTCAGTACACTACAAAATGATCAAATGGTTTGATTCTTTTGACTGCCTGTCCTGTTCTGATAGTTGACAACTGAAGGTCTGGATGAAAGTCAGTCTTATAGTATCTTCTTAAGCCTTTCGTCTCGAAAACCTGTATTATATTTACATTGCTTTTCGCAGAACAACTCCAAAATTGAATTCCGTAGAGCCAAATAAGTTTTAATATTTTTTTGCATAATAATACTTTATTATGTACCGATAATTGTGATTTTCTTTCAACTAACCAATACATTTTCCTATATTTAAAGTTCTTTCCAGTTCTTTCCTTTTCTTTTTAACATTTTCCTTCCAGCGTTTGCAGTTTTGCATCAAGAGTCAGTACTAGACACTTAACTTTGTTGCTATATGGAATGTTAATATTATTTATTTTTATTGGTGCTAATCAAGGTATTAAGTTTTTCCCCTATATAATCAGTTTTATTATTTTCAGGAGTTTTTCAAATATTTAGATATACCGCTAGCAGTGAGGTATGCATTTGAAAATTTTCAAGATGATGAGTTTTGAAATGTTATAAATATATATGACGTAGATGACCTAAAACTTCCCAAGAAAACTTGAAATTTCCTGAATGAGATCACTTATGCGATTAAATCAAAATAAAAACAAAAGCATATATTTCAAATACGAACAACTTGTTTAATTATAGTTTCCCTATTTTTAATCATATATCCCGTATCTCAAGCTTTCATAAAATATTAGTTTTAAACGTCACTTCCATTCTTTTATACATCCCAAGCAAGATACAAGAAAATATCGATCCGATTAAACATTCCACGATTACCGTCGAAACACTAACAGCTTCTAGATTTGTTCGCGATAAGGCTGGTGTGTTATTGTTCGGCAAACGTATTTGGCAACGTAAAATTAAGCAGAACGGTGTTACAAATAAAAAACAGAATACGAGTACGTGGTAGAGTCGAGATAAGAGATCTAGATACCGAAGAAACAATATAACATTAATTTTGCGATAATTTTGTATCGACTGGGTGGTATATCGAAAGATACATATCCAGTCAACTGATGCAACACGTATGTATTTTGTCAAAATGAAAAGGAAGGTCATGCTAATTGCCTGATGATGTGATAATCACCATTATACAAATATTAAAGCTTTTATAATGTACATTAAGTCACTTCAGTTCAGATAGCCTGTGCTGTATTTTTCATTTGATCAAAACTGATTAAAACATTTTAAAACTTTACCACCTTTCACATAACGTCCCTTAAAAAACGGTTCACAAGATCCCATCAATAATCAAGCAACTTAATAAGTAACTCTCAAGGTAACGTGGGCTGAAAATGTCAAAATGGTGAAAATCTATGAAAATAGTGACATATAAACGTAAATTAAAACGTCTATAAAAAGTATTACCAAACCAAATAACTTTTATTCAGAATAAAAACACTTGTTGTGTATGTAATATTTGCTTGGCGTCTGGGCGTATTATTTAACATACATTTGAAGAAAATATAATAACCAACTCACTAAATTCCCCTTTTCAAATGGAATATAAGAAAGCCTATGAAAAAATCAATGTCAAAGAAATCAAACAAATAATAAAGCGGGGAGTTAAGCGCAAAAATGCTTCTGATTATGAGGCAACAACCCCAACAACAAAAACAACTACAAAAGGGTATAAAACTAATAATGTTACAAATTAAATACTTTTCTAGCCTTTGGAAAGGGGATGAAGTTATTATGATTCTAAAATCTGAAAAAAAAGACAATAAAAAAACCAACTTATTCGACATGGCAATCTTAGCATCTCACGAGGACCCAATGACATCATCAAGCAAACTCCAAACATCCCTTAATAAAATACGACTTTGACTGAAAACTTATACGCCAAGTTTGAAAGCCGAGCCTATGAAACCAAAAATGCATCGGTTTGTCAGACGCAAATCGATGTCTTCCTTAGATAACAAGATAACGCTGTACAAATCAAAATCAATACTTAGAGCCATTTGACCCTACGGATCCCACATATGGGGTACTTCTGGCAAAGCTAACATACAATAACTAAAGTGTTATTGCGGATGTTTCGTACTACGCCTTTAATGAAGTGATCCTAATATTATTCTAGAACCGATAACAAATAGTAATTCAAAGTGTTAATGTGTTAAATATTCCGAAAAAGTATCACTGCACTGCGATATATTTTGGCAATCGCCTATCCGAATACTACTATACGGTTACTACTATCCGAATTAATTAATGAACAGATACAGATTTTAGACTAAGATTTAGAATATAACCAATAAGGGTCAGTCAAGTCAATAATTTATACCTTATCAAAAATATTTGATTTTGCGTAGAATAGATTGCTTCCATGGGGAAGATTACTTCACTATTTTACTAGAAAAATTGATATCGGGAAATGTTGATTTTTGTGGTCATGCTCTATATAAGCAAATATGTTGAATATCACTGACACATCAGCTGACAAACTTCAGCGATGAAGAATTAGATGAATTATCATAAACAATAGTATCAAACATTTGAATAATTATTGATCAATATATACCTTATCAATTACAGTTTGCTTTTTGGGAATAATAAATAAGGACGGAAATTAGCATTCTTACGAATGTAAACCTATTGACATGACATCGACAAAAAAGGAAGGAAACTTAGTATCAGATTATAACCTGTTATGCAAAAATTGACCTATTACAAGAATCCAAAGCATAGAAAGAAACAAACTTAAGCACTGCGAACTCTCGAGGATCGCTACCCAACTACAATTATCTCGCTTGCACTGTATATTGTATAAAAAATTACCAGCATACCACCGGTTACTGATGGGAATAAGATTCAATAAAGTAATTTTTCAACAACTAATTGGCACACGCCTCAAAACCATTCACCGTATTCTCCAAATGTTGCTCCATCCCACTCCCAATTGTTTCGAACGGTAAAAAATAGACGACTGAACGAGTAGTTGTTAAAAGGTAGGATTCGCCTCCTGTCTAAAAAATTAGCAAAAGTAATAGCTAGCAACGAATACATTTTGTAACATAGTTTTCTTTTTCATTTTAACTAACCCATCTTTAAAAAACAACGCCATAAACTAAATTCACCACCTAATGCTTTCTTATGCGTCAAATAATGTTCAACAATGTGATAATTTCCTTTGAAATAAACGAAAATTTTTAAACATAAAATAAAGATAGAATAATAATTAATAGTATTCCCAATTTTATTTAGTAACCAGAAAAACAAATTAGTTTTGTAATATTTTATTTATTAGTCCTCAATTTGGCAAAAAAACAACGATTTTTATGTTTTTTTTTTTGGTCAAAAAATACTTTTATAATTGCTATACATATTTTTAAAATATTTGAATTTTAACCGTTTGTATAATAATGATTATTGGCCATAACAGATAACTGTCCGTTGAAAGTCAGTCTGAATTTTCTCGTGGCTTACCAATTCTTATAAAACGTCTACTTGATACTGGTGCAAAAGAGTGATGTCTATTATTATTGTGGGCGTATGTCTATTTTTGGACTTGTAATGCCATGTAATTATACACAAAGAATGTGCGTCCATAAAGTTGGGGATTTAGTTCACGAAGGCGAAGGTTGCGCAAGAGAAAACGGAAAATTCGTCTGCCAACGTATTTACTCGAGTAGAAAATTACCTAGAAGGGAACTCTTATAACTGCACTCTTACAAAATTCCGCTCGTAAACTAAAACATTTTCATTATGTAATTAAAATAGAACTATGAAAAAGCCTAGCAAGAAAGTATTCCCTGTTATGGATAATTAAGTTTTCTCTTAATGTGCACATATACATATTATGAAAACTCTTAACAATAACTAATATAAACTTAATTAGAACAATGTAAAAAATAAATGACGAATCGTGTAACGATGTTTAATTGTTGTATCAATGTTTAATATAATTTAGAATTTTCATAACAAAATACAATCCCGGCCAATCAAGACCAAATCAAGATCATATCAACGTCTATACAAATATTATATATAAAAAATTATTAAAAGTAAACTCACTCATCAATAGTTTCTTTTATACTAGATGGACTTAAATATCGCAAGTTGATTTACCTGAAACAAAAAAAATATATTTAGAATTACGTATATATTCTTAATAATTTTATAATTTATGTAGCGCATATAGGACTACATATAGAAATCAACTATCAAAAATACCTAATCTCTAATTGAAAATTATCACTACACTTATTAATAAGAATGTTTATAATATACCGTTTAATTGATATACAATATTTCGATGACATTCAATTCAATATAAAATTGAAGCAAAACTGATGATAGAAATGTGTTATTGTAATTACTCGAAAAGCTCTCAAACACTAGCATACTATGAATAGAATTAATACAATAAACAACTTTTAATTCTATAAAAGAACGTGTCTTGTTTCAACATAACCTCCTCTACAAAAGTTCAACCGAATAAAAGCAGCCCTCAAACAATCGAAATGAGTATCGTTATAGTAAAGATATGTTAAAAACATTTTTATAATTCTTGACTAGGTATATCTCGCTTGCAACAATATGATATCTAAAATATAATAATTAGTCAACGTTAATTATCATTTTAACTAACATGCACATCTAGTCTAAACTAGAACGTAACCACGTTCATGGTAGTGAACAATTGATACTAAATAATGGATTAAGGAAAAATATAACATTAAGCAAAGATATATAGATGCTTTTTGATCGACTACTTCAATTGCATTATCTATTGTTGCTGCTGCTGCTGTTGTTGTGTTGCTGTTGTTGTTAGCATTAACAGTAGAGAGCTGAATTGTCATGATGCCCTTTTCAACAAAAGCGAAACACTTAAGCTCATCTTCTTTGGCGTCAAACGTAAAGCTTCTCCCGGTTTTGACAATGATAATTTTTGTTTTTCCATTAAATTTGTTACCCTTAATTCATGTGAAACATCGGTAGCATATTTGCTATCGCCTCATGTAAATGGATACACATATTCACATACATTCGAGAATAAAGATAATAAATGAACACTAACACATATCACAATGATTACATTTATCAGAATCGAATATCAAAAATAATATTTAGCAACTACCCTAACTTACTATATTATTTAAATAATTATCGTTGATAACTTTAAGAAAAGATCTGCCTGATCATTTTAAACCATTTGGTAAATATGTTACGCCGCGTGTCGAATTGATTTAAACCCTTAGTGTCGTTTTATATCGCTGTTCAACAAGTCGCCACTTATTTTCGTGGATTAAAATAATTCTTGCAGTAAAATAAAAGCTTTTGTTGTTTTAAACCTTTCACATTTTATAATTGTCGCAACCGATAAAATTCTGGGAATAGCTGATAATCTTTTGAATTCATTTTTGATTAAGAATGAAATTCCTTATCAAGAAAAGAAGGCAGGTCGACGTCGGATCGGCAATCGTTCCACAGTAGAGAGAGACGTTTAGAGATAGGGGTTTGTTTTATGTTAGAATAGATTTAAATCTTTAGTATCGTTTTGTATCACCGTTCAACAAGTTGCCACTTCTTCCCGTAAAAGAAAATAGTTTTTGAAGTAAAATAAAAGATTTGTTTAAAACCCTTTAAAAAATATATCTTTATCATTAGTAGAGATATATAGAGAATTTCAATTAGAATTAATAAATCACGTGATTATTTTGATAACAGTTTCGGGTTCCGCTAATAACATCTTCAGACATTCATACTTAACTCTTTTTAGACTGTGCACTTGAGCAAGGCATCAACGTACCTGCATTTCAACAACAAGCAACACTTTTTCTATAGCTCCTGGTCCTATTTGTGTTACCATGCAAACAGTCCTTTACAAGCACGCTCAAGTACAGATTAGAGTGTCTGTCGCCCCTCTTGTGTAGTGAGTATTTCCGTTCTTGCCCTTTGTGCAAATATCCGAAATCGTGCCCTACGTTCCATACCGATAGATTACCGAGGGCGACGCTGATGTCTGGTAGGAATCTTTTCATTCTATCGTCCGTTATAACGCAACTTAATCCGTTGCGCATCAATGACTAGCAATTATTCAATTATCCGATGCAAATAAGCCGTCGTCTAACTGGCAGATGGTATCGACGATGGAATCGTTTCTATCGATCGGATTTATCGACTGCCTTTTGTTTAGGTGGATACTGAATTGAATCTTTTTAATATACGATTGAGAAATAATCAAGGAAACATTATCGATACATGTTTGTATTCATATTCCAAAATGTCATACCATAAATGTCGGAGACGATTATTTTATGCGTTCATTAATCTCTAACAGCCATAAAGACAAAAAGTATTATAGCAATTAATCAAGTGATTAAGTTATTGAATTAAAATTACAAGAACCTACTTATTAAATACAACTTCGTTAAATACTGTTGTCTTTTGTTTTCAAAAGATTTTTTTAATATTTTTAGTACTACGTCTACGAGGGTAGCTATTTATATGTTGAGTCTTAGCAATAACTGGTGAACATTTCCGTGCGATGGTTTCTTACGAATTTCGACGTGGATGTTCATTACGAAAATTTATCGATCAACTTACTTCGACTTTTCGCGATGAAGCCCCATCCTTGGCCACTGTGAACGGTTGGTACGACGAAATAATAGTAGCCGCAGTTTACTCAGGGACCATGTGTAAATCAGTTGTGCTAGAAAGCATTGATGCTGTACGAGAAATGGTATTACAAGATCGTCATGGCATTTAAGTTGAGATTGAATCAACTTTGTACCCTTGCATAAAAAGCAATGGTCATGAAATACCGTCGCGGTGTATCAAGAGTTGTGCATAATATACAGCTGACGAATCTCGCTTCTATGCTTGTCTTCCAAGACAAGCCAAATCTGACAAAAGTGATTCGTGACTCGAACCCTGGCATTAGAAGAATGTAGTGAATTTGTACAGAACCATTCATTTATCAGATGTATTTCGGAAATACTAAAACATCCTCAGAACCAAATGATTTAGCACTAAATACTAAATGGTGCCCGAAAAGGTCGTTGATACATTCAAAAACAATTTTTTGGCGGTACCTCAATCCGAGTAGAAACTTTTACAAAGATTGCTTCAAGCGCATGCAAAAATGTATTGCAGAATAGTGATCTTGGATAATACTTAAAAAAATAATAAAGCCACTTTCATTATTAAATTACAGTCTTTTCATTATTAGGCTCAAAGTAAACATAGCAGCCCTCGTACCACATTAGACAGAATTGAGTCTATTGACAATAAGCTTTCCGCAATTTAGAATACTGAAGTCTCATTTTATAGTTTGGAAGAAACATTTGTTTTGCAAAACAAACAAAATGGCTGATTTGAAATAGAAATTTATACTATTCGGAATTCAACAGAACAGAATTCATTCAACTATGACCGTATAACTAGCAAATCTGATATAGTCATAGTGACATTGAAAGGCCTGAAAGTTTTATTATTAAATACTTGAAAAAATGTGCATCAGGTGTAGTCGCTAATCGTAGTATCACTTAAATATGTGCGATGGTAGTAAAGTGCTTCGATTAAAAGGCATTTTTTAACATCTTGTTTATATAATAGTTACATAATAAAAATGCGATATACTACTCAGGGTGAATGAATAGTAATAAAAAATATATTTAATAAATATTCATTTCTTTCTGTAATAAAAATCGTTGTTACTAATGTTAATTTTATATTACAGTTGTTAATGTTAATTTTATGTGTCATTTCCAATTAACCAAAAAAAAACTGCTAATGGCTAAACGGACATACAATCTGACGGAATCTGACTAATCCAGTACTTCAATACAATAATCCAAACACCCAACGATTACAACACGTTACAACAAGTTAAGCGAGACGGATTTAAATTCTTTTAAAATAGGAAAAAATGTATGAGGAGATGCAATAAGAAGAAATCCTTGTAGTAGTCCCTAAATATTATTACTGAAATACGATCAGATACAATACTCAATTTTTTCAATACCTATAAAATATATGCTAAACAAAATGATGATTTTCCCAAGAACATAATTTTTAAGACAATAATTAATATAATAATAGAATAATTTAAATAATAATTTTAGAAAAATTTCAGAGAAAACAAACCTTAATTAAGGATTATTTTAAGATCAATTTGAGACACGACACCAATAAATGTGTGGTAAATTCAAAAGTGCATACTCTGTTATAAAGTTGGTACGAACATTACGAAACACTGTATTTATTTGGAATGATTTTATATATTTTAATTCGCTCCGTAATTATTTAAATTTAGTAATCCCAATATTCCAATAACCCGGCAACCATTGGTTTTTGATAGTGTCGGGTTAATGAGATCCTACCGTATACAGAAAAATACATTAAACGTGTTAAAAAAGAAAATTCAACACCACGATAATGCATAACTGTTCGTACTAAGCAAATAGAAAATATTTATCTGATATTTGTCAAGCATATATCTTCAAAGGCATTTAACCGTTAAACATTATATTTTTATGATCTAACGATACAGAAAAGAAGCTATAAAACGACAAATATTTTATCTAAATCTGCCTATAACTTTTACGACAGTTCACCAGTAATATGTCTTCCGGTAAATTATTTATGGATTATGTGTAGAAATGTTAAATTAACGTTTAATTAAGCCTAAAAAATTGCAACTAAAACAATCGTAAACGCAACGTTTTCTCGGTCTTAAATTGTTGTTAACAAAAATCATGGAAACGTGTCCGTTAAATTATCATGGTGGATTCTAGTACCGACGATCTAACATATTATATCAATTCATATTGATCATATCATATTTACATTGATATCATATTGATTGATCAATTCATATTGATATCATATCATATCATTAAATCCAATGCAGTTGATATTTTTGATTCGAAGAGAAATATATAGAATTACTGTTTCAAATTTATTCAGCTTATTGGAGAAAACTCACCGAAAAATAACCTCTATTGTATTTTGGGTATCTCCTGAATTTGGAAACGAAAACAATAATATTAAATCTTTGTAAAATACCACCCATCAGTCTACCATTTTAGCTTGGCAATATCGAAGATTACGGCATAATACCGAAAATTCTCTTTAGTCTAGCTATTATAACAATTGTGTATTATCATAATTGTTATAATAGCTAGTTATAATTGACAAAAAAAAAACAAATCCACCAAACCAAACCATTTATAAGTTAAACAGAAAATGTGCTTTCAAGAAAAAAAGAAACACAAAAAAGAAAAATAATCATAAAATCCTAATATCGGTTCACATTGTTTCCTACAAATAACCGGATTTATACGATTCGGATCCGGATTTCAATCACAGTCAAGCATGGAAGAAAAAGAAGTCTTCTCACTCATGTCATCGTATTACTAAATTCAAATAAATATACCTACAATTCTTTTATCATTACTCCATATAACGACTGGCACATTCCTGGTGAGCACTGATTTGATAAAAAAAAATTTTGGCTTTATCAGAATCACAATAATATCACAAAATATCTTTCTCGGTCATCACAATCGCCAGACCTCAACACATTTGAACTGCTATGAGGAATTTGTTAATAAAACATTAATACACAAACACGGCGAGTACGGGATTAATTATCAGTATGTATTTCCCAAATTAAAAGTAATCTACTTAAGTTAAAATTAAGAATACACTTATACACTAAACAAGTTCGTGTAGTTTGGTTCGCTTCAATTTTCTAATTTCCGTGTTGTCCAGTAGATGTATTGTTTCCAGATTGCTGTGATGTAGCAAACTTATTTCCTGTTTTAAGGCGAAATCTTGAATCACTTCATATACCCATTTGATTCCGATGTCATCATGCAGCTATTCGTTGGTTACGTGGAGATAAGCAATGGTAATTAATCGTATAACTTTGTTTTGGGTGCGTTGATTTACTAGCTTTAGTGAAACCCCATATTTGCACCCTATAGGTCCAGATTGGCTTTATGATTTCTATGAGGATGTATGCAAATCTAATATATCCATCATTCAACGGTTCCAAAATAAGGTGTTGCGTGCCATTGTTGATGCTCCGTACTATATTTCAAATAAAGTGATACAACGCGATATTCCTCTAGAACCTATAACGAGTGTAATTCAACGTGTTTGTGTGAAGTACTTCGAAAGAGTGTCAGTGCATCCCAATGTACTCGCTAATCAGATAAATATGCGACGTGATAGTGAAGTGCGTAGACTAAAACATTTAACACCACCTGATCTGATTACTGGACATATGTAGACTTTAGAATAAGCTTTAGAATAAGACTAATTAATTAAGATAATATTTTATACAGAAGATTGCTTAATGAAGTGATTTTCTACATGCCATGTATATAT
The DNA here is from genome assembly GCF_030347505.1 of Rhynchophorus ferrugineus. Lineage (NCBI taxonomy): Eukaryota > Metazoa > Arthropoda > Insecta > Coleoptera > Curculionidae > Rhynchophorus > Rhynchophorus ferrugineus. Next base: position 49,558,473 of record NW_027472581.1, on the reverse strand, counting down.
AATATAGACAGAAGAAATACTTATTGCCAATAGGGCAGATTGTGTACTCACGAAGAGTAATAAAAAAAAATGAGGATTTATAGCAAATTACAAGAAGCAAAATGTTTTTTTAAAGGATGTTTTGCTACAGAAATGGGAAATATTCGATTGGAAAGTATTAAGAAACTCTATTGATCAATTTTGCGAAGAATTGCAATTGTTTTACAAGAAAATGGCAACCGAACGCCCTACTAATAATAATTACTAGAATAAAATCCTTTTGGAATGTTGAACAACTATCAAAATTGAAATTGTAATGGCTAATTTCATATTTTTGATACAATTGGTGCAGAATATGTTGTTTTGGAGTGTCCTAAATAGTAAAATTTGTTACACGATCTTGTCGCTATCAATATTTTATTCAATACACATCCAGCTAAATCACCAGTTCCTACTCATCCCCAAATCTATGAGCCGGAAGTACGCGTATAACATCAAAAAGGCACGTAAAAAGAAAAACTCAATAAACATTTAACATTTTATGATCCTGATGTTGCAAAAAGATCATTAACCGTACAACCGGGGGACTATATATAATTTGTCACAGGAGAAGGAGGAACTTCTAGATTCAAGTACAGTATTGCTGAATGATGTCGAAGTCTCTTAAAAGCAACAGCGCTCTTATGAATCAGTAATTGCTTTTTTGAATATTCAACCACCTGGTTATTTCAATGATGTCATTAAAAAAAGAACAATCAAACTCTAAATGTTGTTAGCGTGTGGAGTTAATGTTTACATTTTTTTCTTTGTCACATTTTTTTAAAACAAAGTTTATTTGAACTGAATGATAAAACGAAAAAAATTGTTTTGATATCTTGTTAGTAAGTGTTATTCAGCTGGTACTGTACAGAACAATTAATATATATTCTGTAAAAAAGATAAGTCTGTAACAATGGAATTCACATTAACTGTAACGTTAAAAAAAAACAAAATAAATTAGCTAATATTAAATTTAATAATAAATGTAAAAGAAAACATCAACAAACACACCCATGTTGACGTGACCCAGATGCTCCATTCCGATGACACCCCTTGAAACCGCTTAAGTCGAAAATATAATGAATATTAAATATTTCAGAAGCTTATATAATGACGTATTAAACCAAAACACGTTAATGTTATCTTATTAAATGTCATACCAACCAATGGTGAAGACCGTAAAACGCGTACCCCATGAATATATATTTAAAAAAAAACAGGAATAGAAAGTATAAAAACCGAAATATAATTTGATATTTTCACGGTAATCACATTTATAATAACTGACAGTGACTCTATGACACAAGATTTTTTTTTCTTAATACTGATTTTGATCTGACCGTGATACGACACTGATTGTATACCGTCAAGTGGGTTTTTTTCCGCATAAGCGTCCATAACGGTCTTTATTGCTATTAGAATCGATTCGTTAGGCAAATGTGGATCTGTTACATACATGATAAACACATTTTGACAAGTTAAATTGTGAATATCGCCGGTCCATCACAACACACTGTCATGACGGATACATATTTTAATCATTACATCGCTAAATTTTAGAGATCTACTTCTAATTTCTTCACGCCTACTCCATGCAATTAAAATCATAACTGTTCTGGTATTACAAATAAATAGAAAAAATATTCGTAAAAAATCTATTTATATATACCGTTTTAACTTTTTTATTATTTCAGTTACACTTCAGTTTTTTTCCTTGTGCTATCCATTTATTGGCCGTCATAGACCATCTGTTACTATTTCTTTTTATTATATGTCGTACCAATATAATTTTCAGTTGTTTTGCCCTTACCATTTTTCAGTTCAGATCTGGACACATATACACAAAAAATAAAAATATTACGATTGTAATATTAATCTACGAATATATTTGCAATTTATCATTTTATTTATATCACATTTTATTCTAACCAAATCCCGATGTTTCACAGGTGGAAGCCATTTTGGAACATGAAGACTGTCAATACAATTTTAAGGAAAGGGTTAGATAAGAAAAATATTATAAAAATGTGTAAAGAAATGTATAAAGTATATATCGGTCAAAAAAGTGGACTTTGTCGAGTCAACAAGAGTGCGTGTCGCATCGAACTTTTCAGTTGAACTGGAGGCAACACCTGGAGGAACTGAAGATAGGAAGTTATTGAAGAAAGCTATTGAAACTATTGTTGATTACCTCCATAGACAACTCAAATGTGCGTAATTGACAGCATAGCATTTTCATGTAATTGTAATTGAACATAAAAATATATAAAGCAGTTTAGTTAATCGGTGTATTATTGAAAATAAAACTAAAGGAGTCTCAATAGCAGTCTGCTCGGAAGTTCTCGATAGTAGGGAGTACACTTTTGAAAAATAAAACATACGAGTTTTATTGCTCATCTATCCAAGATGTGCTAAATTATATTTCATAAATAACTTTGATTGACTTTGATTTCAAAATTGAAACAGTAAGTTTTTGTACATTCCAGATGTGGTCAAGAAGTTAGGAGCCACATTATGAATGATATAGATATAGTTGGGTAGACGTTGAAAACATTGTCATATCCAGTAGCTGATTCGCTTGTTGTGTAGTTATTGGGCGCCTAGAGTGACTAAGATATTGAATAATCTTAGTGGAATGACTTTTACCACAACATTATATTTGATTATCACAAACAAACGTGTTTTAAATTGTTCCCCCTATTTCATTATAAATTGTAGTAAAACAAAATCTTTACTGTATTTTAGTTAATATAATTTGACAATATATAGACTAATTTATAAGTTACTTATCTGACGAGGCATCATCGTTCATATGAAAGTTATTAGTTTTTTTAAAATTATTTTAAGTAAATTGAAACCCATTAAAATTCTACTACAACTTTTTACTTATGGCGTCTTATGGTAGAGTTGGATTAATACAACCAAAGTTAAAAATTATTCGTAGTCAGAAGTAAATAGACATATATATATATATATATATATATATATATATATATATATATATATATATATATATATATATATAAGTAATGATATTTAACGTAACTCAATTTACATGTATATATATATATATATATATATATATATATATATATATATATATATATATATATATATATATATATATATATATTATAACATGTAAATTGAGTTACGTTAAATATCATTACTTATTCAAACTTACTCAAATCACATATTTTATAAGAATTTATTCTAAATAATGACTAAAACCCGTCTAGAAGTGGACAGCTGCATGTTATGGTAATATATGTTACAATTTTCTATTTTCTGTCATCAATAATACCTTTAATAATGGCGCAAATTATCTCTACTGTTAATAGTCAAAGACTGCCGCAATAAAATAACTACTACTGTAGGCGATAGCGTTAGACATGAAGAATCACCACCACATATAGTTTGCAGACGGCGTTGAACCTGGTCAGGCACATGTGGGACAGCGGACCGGGTGTGGGCGTCTTAGGATGCGAGAAAGTGCGATCTTGTCAAGATAATAAAACAAATAAACAAAAGTAATTAACTAAAAAAATAATTAGTTTTTAAACATAGGAATAAAAAATCCAGGATCCAAATTTAAAAAGTTTTTGAGCGAGCATCAATGAATTCCTCTAATTTTCTATGCTAGATGTGTATAATCCATTCAATGATCATTCTATCAAATTATTACATATATACATACTCTTAACATATTATTTATGTCTATTTTATATATAATAGTAATCAAACGTTCATGTAAGATCATAGTGTAGAAGTTTTGTAATTATTTGCTAAAGATTCTTCCACATTCCATCGAGGTTGAAGGTACTTAGCCCTAATAATCAAGTTTAGAGATCAAATATTGGATGTATTTTTATTTATTTCATTGCAATTGTGCTAAAAATATAAAATATAAAGTATCTGGTGATTTCATTTTTATTTAAAATCATTTTAAACCATATCTGGTCTATATGGATATTGTGGAATGACGTATGTGTAACTTACCTTTCTATGACAAAACTTACTTAATTTGTTCATTTTAGTTTAATTATTAGTATTGATTTTATATAGTAGATTAACGTTTATTTCGAGTATTTAAAAAATATTGGTTCGATTTTGTGTATGAACATTTAATTATTTTGTCAATAAAAAGCTGATATTTATATAGCATAATATCTGAATTCGGGAAAAATCTGTTCATACTTCCAAAATCCCGGGAATTCTTGGAAAACACGAGATCGAATCCTTTAGTTGACCTTTAAATTTTTTCTCACTCACCTGACATTTTGATTCTTATGTATAGTTTTGAAAACGACTCAAACTCGCGGTTATTATTCTTTAGTGCACTTAAAACTGAATCATCACCACACTAATATTTATAATGAACTGTTAATACACACATTTCATCTAATTTTTAACACGGATTTATCTCCATAACTTTGAAATTAATTTTTTAAACTTAAAAATTTATTATATTAACCATTTTAACGTCATTTGAATTCATAATATCTAATAAAATTTAAAAAAAGTATATTAAATTTGACATGTCTAGTATGAATTAGGAACTTTTCATAACATTCTTCCGGTTAAGAATATCACAAGTTAGTATTTTCACCTTCAGAAAGCCTAAAGAAATTGTTTTTATATAGAGAAACTATAAATATCGTCAAATTCAAAGCTGTCCAGAATTGATTACATTTAATAATATGCTGAAATCATAAAATCATCTCTATTAAAACGCACTTAAAACCAATAGAACATCTTAATAAAAAAGAGAACGAGAACCATTGGAAACCGAATAGAATAAAAATAAATCTCTTAAGATTACAATAGTTGCTCAATCGATGCTAGATGGTATCTGGTAACTGGTTTCTGGAGAATGATTTATTTAACATAAACACATTCCAGTCACTGACCCAATTCTGGATTCTTTCTTTAGTTGTTAGTTGAAGTGATAAATTTAATGTAAATATTACTAAACTTCATGACGTAAAAATAATTGAATTTAAATTGATTGAATATTTAAACCATCTTGAAAAAATATTGTTGATACATGAAAACATATTCCTGACAATATCTTAATACTCTATATATGAAAACAAATTCTTAAAAACTGGAAACAACATAGAGACAACATACCATATTATCGGTGATCATAAATTCCTTTATATTTCAAAACGTATTTAAAAAATAAATATAAAATCCTTCCAAATTGTATTAGTAAGCAAATAATAATTAACAAATAAACTTAAGATATTAAACAATCGTCAATAACCAGTACAGATTTAGAGAGATATTAAAATATTTTCAACCAATCTATGAATAAGATCCAGAATATTATAATAACGTAGTTTCTTCTTACAGAATTCTAAACCTTTAATTGTTATTATCATAGAACTAATGTTATTTATTTAAAAACAATCCAAAATATTCTAATATGAAAAAAGATGTATATAATATTTATAGATTATGACTAATAAATAAAAAATATTTTATCAACTACATTTCATAATTAATTATGATAAATATAATGTAAATCATTTGCTTTAAATCGAATTATAATCAGTATTGTTATTGCTTTATTAGTAAAAATAATGTATGTCTGAAATAACTTAATATACTTAAAAATACACAATTAAAGTAATTTAGTCCTTAAAATCTTGAAACTATTTCAAATTAATTATCATCCTCTCCATAATCATCTCAAGTATACTTCTATTATTAACTAATTAACGGTCGCAAAATTCTATATATAAAATTAGTATCAAACATTAATCTAAAATTATCTTAAAAATAAAAAAAATTACACATATCCATCTCTCAAAGAAAAAAGTAGGTGCCTAGTTGCTTTAACATTATTATAATACATAATTATTATAATATTTAGTGACATTACCCTTCATAAATTTATGCAATAAAAGCAAATATAAACACACTTTAAACATTGTTATACTCAATAATGCCATAAAATGCTAAAAAATATGAGAAAACATGGGTAGTATAAGTATATCACTACATAAGAAATATTACTACACAACAAAATAAAATTGTATAAACCAATTTTAATGCCAATATGGACCTACTGTGTGCATCTATGGTTGTACAAAGAAATCTTATATCAATATAATCCGAACAATTAAAACAAAGTTCTTCGGATCATTGTGAATGCTTCATGGTGTATTATAACTGAGCACGTCCGCAAGATTTATGGCTACCTGCGGCCAGCAAAGAAATTAATGTGTTTAAGAAAAAACTGAGATTGTATAAGAATAAAATCGTCGAAATATAATTACGCAAAAGTAGACTTAATTGAAGATTGTAAATATTCTTCGAACTACTACGGTTAAGCTATGTGTGATGTGACAAAAGTGCCAAGTTTGAAACGATGTGAAGAATAAAAATATGTATGTAAGGCATATATCCTTTATCAGAACCAAATCTAATAATAATAATTCCTATAGAACCTCTTAAAGCTGGCTTCATAGCTCCTTCAAGTAGGTATTGAATACTTCTGAGTGCGGGCCTTCGAAAAAAACGCGGTACAAATGTCCGGAACGGTACCGATAGTGTCTTAAACAGCGTTGCCAATTTCTGGGGAATTATCCAATCTGCGGAGAATCTCATATTGATCGAGGATTGGTATTATGCAGGAAAATCCAGGGAATTTTTACATCTCATCGTAAATAAAATATTAATAGTCCGGATCGGAGCACTTCTACAAAAATTTCAAATACCTGTAATTATTGCAAACGATTTTTTAGATTACTTATGGATGCCAAACGACTTTCCATAGTTCAATACCATATTTGAATTCTATATAACATTAGTGCTCAATTTTACACAATATTATCATTTTATTAATGGCGGTATTTAATTACAACAATAATATATAATATTTGTCTGCTAACCTCATGAAAACTACGCCAAGTCCTGTATTAATATTTTAAATGCTGACCTCAGAAATTCAACACATTTTCTGGATTTAGGCGAACTATACATTGGATTAATTTTTAGAAAGTATGGAAAATTTTAAAAAAGATGAAAATGTACCTATTTCATAGAACATGTCAAGAATTTTATATTATATTGACGTCTGAAATAACCAAATAATTTTATTTCAGCAATCCTTTATTTTGTTATATCCGCGCTAACTCAGAATCAGAAGAGCGCATCAGAAGCTTAACAGCTACAAATTAAATCACTGGCGACAGTGCTGCAGCAATTTCTAGTACATCAGAAATCTGTGACAGCACAAACAGTAGATGACGAGTGGCGTGCTCATGCTATATTGGATTTTGACAAACATGGGCTTGAACTTCTTGAAGATAACATTGATGGTGAATGTTACTGGGGGGAAATGTTTCGTTTTAAAAATGCTAAAAGAAAATACTTGTTAAAATTTTACCAAATTACAATTTGTTACAACCAAATTATTTACAACCAATTTGTTACCAAATTACAATTACAGTTAAAACCAAACATAAAAATTGTGATGTTGATACTGCCGTTTTCGAACACATCGGTCGAGTGAAACTGTTGTCTTTACGAATTTAAAAAGAGAACCACAATCGACAAAATAAAGATACTGCAACGTCTTGCAATGTTGTCAATGTGCCAACAAGGGAAAATATTAAGAAATTGGGCGATAATATCAAGTTTAACAATACTTACAAGAAAAATATGGAAAAAATTTAATGTTATAATTCATGATATTACACTTTTCACACTTTTACATATTATAAAAAGATAAAAAGTAAATATTATTTAAACGGCTGAGATTTGCTTCATTTCTTAAAATAATTTTAATGGGAATTTGTGGGGAAACTGGACATTCTTTTTCCAATTCGCTAAACTTGATTTGAATTATTGGGGAATTTGATAAATTGGCATTGGCAACCCTAGACGTGAAATCTCTGATAGGTTCAATTCTTATTCAATTATAATTCGATGTTTTCTCCATATCACTGATTATACAACCTTAGATACTCGAATACCATTAATCATTAAAATAATTTTATTTACAAATACCATGTACCCACGCTATATCCTCTGACATATATTAAAAAGTAAATTTACATCATTTGTAATCTAATGTACTTTAGCAAATATTTAAAATTCAGTATACTCAAAATAATAAATAAGATAAAACATTTATTTATTTAACATTTATTTATTATTAAGTATAACGGTAAAGTTCGATATTCGCATAGTAAGTTGGGTATATTATTAAACATTAACAATCTGACATGTTACTGAACAAATTGATTTATAATAAGACAATATATAGTTCGTTAAAATTATGTATGTGAAAGCCGTAGGTGGTCCGATATATGTAGACCGTACGAAACTTTATCGCAATTTTTAACGGGTCATCAAAAGCCACACCGCTCAAAAGCCTCTCGCTTCGCAAAGGACCACTTTCCAACGGTGACCCCATTATTGGTGTTACTACAGCACATGCACCCGATTTATTGTTGTGCGCTGTCTGTATGCAAAAAAGGCGGAAAGAGTGGCCTCAATGACGACCAGAGAAAAAGAATTAAAAGGGAGACAGCACGTGGGTCTGCTAAATGAGAGACATAGGCGGCGGGGTCAACCGGTCGACCGAAGGGTCATTTTTAAACACCCAATGATTGAAGATATGGACTTCGAAAATTAAGCATTATTTGTCCGTCATTAACAAGTAAACCACAATTATAAATAAAGAACTGCCTTATTTGCTAAACTTAGAAAATATTTCCAAATAATATGATCTAATATCAATATCAATAGGGAGTTTTGTTGAATTTTATCTATTTACAAGATGTGCTATATTGCATGATATTCATAATATTCATGGCATTTCGAAGAAATAAATTCACTAATTAACAAAATAATTGAATGATGAAATTCAATAAATGAATGAATAATGAAACAGCGTTTATGTATAACCATGTATAGCACATGTTAGTCTGACAAAACTTACCAAAAATCGATTGCGGTGAACCAACTGTTATGAATAAACAGCTCTGAAAAACCTTAAAACTGGATAAAAGTGCAGGTCGAATGTAGTAAGCACTAAGAAAAAAATTAATGAAATATTTTATAATAGATCGACCGATGCAGATGATAAACGCGCGAAGGCTAAATACTCATTAAGTTTTCTGAAATTTTCTAATTTCTTATACAATTTTGTTAATTTTTATTTTCAAAGAACCCCCTAATGATTTTTTGAAAACTTAAACGGATAAACGAAGAGGTACAGTCGTTCTCAAGTTATGAGGAGATCAATGGAAATAGGTATTATTTTTATATACGTATATATATATATATATATATATATATATATATATATATATATATATATATATATATATATATATATATATATAGATAAGAACTATTTGTATATGTGGAACGTAATACACTATACACACTCTCTACAATAACATCCTTCGGTTTGGGTGAACTCCATCAAACACACAGAAGAAGACATTGGTATATGGTAGAATTGTTATGTCAGATTGGAAATTAACAGCTTAGTTATTGACTTGAATAGTGGCTCAGAAAGTAACAGTGAGTTAATGAATCTTTCTGAGGGTGGAATCGATTCAATGCTGACAATATCAAAATAAAGTAATGAAAGTAGAAGCCATTAAAGATGACTATATAATTAATATAAGATAACTGTAGAGTGATAAATAGTTATGTGCATAGATATATCTGTAATTGTTCAGAATATATATCAGCATTTGGTTAAATGCTACAAGGAGAAAATGAATTGAAACTGTTTCTATAATATATATATATATATATATATATATATATATATATATATATATATATATATATATATATATATATATATATATATATAAAAAAATAATACAAATTTAGAGTTTAAATTTAGTTTAGATAGTTAAATTAGTTTAAATTTATATACTGGATGTCTTTTACAAGGTTATATGGACAGACCTTTTACTATAATTCATTGATTATTGATCTTATAAATTTTCTTATCATTTTCCACAATTATATATACTATATATAGAATTTTTCAATTGGTAACTTGTGACGGCCATGCTATTTTGGCGACGTCTGTTTCATCCGTTATTTATTACTCAGTCACTGATGCCAAATCACCATAGCAATTTACACCATTATGCAGCTTGTTAAAATTACAAAAATTTATTATCAAAATGAGCATTTGTTAGTTCAAACGTGATTAAAAACGCAGCCTTTTTCAAGCTAGAACAAATTCCCGTTGGGACTTGGTCCTGCACACATCCAGAATTCTACTCTAATGATCATAAACAAAGATGCTTGTTTACCCACTTAGCTTTGGAGAAAGATTGCCGAAAAAAATACCGTTATATCTATTTTTAATATATTCATATCTTGAAAGCCATATATCAGTATATATGGCCATATATTCCTACTTCGAGGTCCCTCCTTCGGAGCGTTTGGAAGAAAAACATTTGGACTGAAAAATCCTTTGAAAAATTTGGTTTTACTAAAATTAAATGATATGGATGTAGATAAATGGTACAGAGAAATGTGGTAATCAGGTTAAAATAGAACAATGAACATTCATAATATTCTTCACGTCAGGAAATATTTTATATTGAGTATAGGTTAATAATAAATATTATATAATTAATTAACATAATAGTAAATTTCTATATTAGTTAAAATTAAGTTAACGTTTAATTTCCTTCGTAAATTTTAATAGAAATATTAAATATTAAGAATTAATATACTATTAATAATAATTTGTAATGTACTATTAATAATAATTTATTGGTTTAAAAAAAAATTAATAATCTAAGAATCAGGGCAACGACCAAACAGCAATTCCAAACAATAAAATTAATTAAAAGCACAAACCCTGAAAATTGGTGAACAGGTAAGGGGGCTTACTAGGTTTTTGCTCAACTCTTAGAAGAAAAGTAAATAATATTCAAATTATGGAAAATGTTATATACTTTTCGTCATAACAACGCACTGCTTCTACATCCGCTTATATGTTTCAGGTAATATTTGCCTAACCCGGCAAGATGAGACTTTTACTAGTTGAAGTATTGTAGCGATTATATAAACTATATAACAAAAATTAATGGGTATATTAAATCCTATTTACATTTACAGTGATTACAGATTACTACGAAATCACACTTAGTGCTTAACGTTTGGTAATGACGTACATAATGGTATTATTGCTATATGGTGAGCGGAACCTAATGAACATACAAAATATTATTTTCTTAGCCCTGAAAAATAGCTTCAATACTCTCATTAGGTTGCGACTCACTAATATAAACTAGATGATAAGATCTAGAGAATAAAATAGAAGAATAAGAATAGAAGACCCTAAAGTGTGTATTGTTTGGGTACAACTTCAGCCAAAAATAAAACATGAAATAAATCAATCCAAAGGAATATTACATGTTGCTCAATACTTATTATATTATATTACATAAATTTAATATGAAGATATTAATACATAAAATATTTTATAATGTAATGTTTTTAAAATCAGTAAAACAATGCTTACAAATATATGGTAAATTCATGCAGATACTAATATGGAGTGTAAACCAAGTGAAAAAGAAACTGTATTATCCATATTGGCAAAATTAAATTTAGCGACTTAAGATGTTTCATTGCGAATAAAAAGTGTGTAATTTCATTTTGATTTATTGTCCATTGAAAAAATGATTCACACGTCACTTTCTCGTACCGTAGCCGACTGGAACTAGATTAATTAATGGATTCTGGTTATTTACTGGGCTATTACACGAACCAGAGATAAATTCATAATTTAATATAGAGTTTTTGTTACGCGTTAATAAATAATTTGTGGAAAACAGCTTTCGCGAAACACTTTCTAAAATTGTCACGATGTTTATAATTTATATTATGGATCGCCGTTCGGACGGCAGACGTTATTGATTAGACGCTTAATTAATCAAACATCAATAATGAGGTGTTAACACGACATCCGGCTAATTTATAAACGTGTCCAATAAAATTTCATTCGGGAAATACATACACAGCTTATAAAAGTTTTGTGAGTAATAGCCATTTTCAACATTAAAGCTTAACATAACACATAAAGATGAATATGACTAATTATAATTTAATATTTATAGCCATATTACACACAGTAACCAGCGATTTCTTACGACAATTTGATGGACATCATTGTAAATATTTTTTAATTTTTAATGTTGGCTATTGACATTCCAGAAACTACATTTCCTCCAAACAAATTAAAGTATTGCAATTCCGTTAGAAACATTATTTCAACGGCTTCAGGTTCTTGTTATAACATCTGGTGATGGGGGAGAATACCGTCAACATTTAAGAAAACAATAATAATTCGAACACTGAAAAAAGCATCCCTACTACCAAAGAGTAAGTCTCATATCTAAGTAATGAAAATTGAGACTTCAAAGACATCATGGAATCTGGTTTGGGTAAATAAAATTTACGTATATCGCCAGTGTATGAAGAAAAGCATCAACTGTGGAAAACTTGGCCCTGGTTTTGGAAGCTGAATGTGTTTCACTAAAAATAATTAAACTGCTCGAGCCATCTTACGATGATTATATTAGCTGTGGATGAAATAATTTGTCGAATTTACTTATAATCGGAGCTGGAGTTCGTCAAGGAAATGTCTCTCTATTGCTTAATCTCTAAGTTGCTTTTGACTACTACTTTGTTTACTATAGTATATGCAAATATGTAACAACAGTATTTAAAATATAAATAAAATGTTTAAAAACAGATATAGCAAACAAACTGATATTAAAAACTTCTAGAGTTTTGAGTATTATTCCCGATATAGTTATAGTTGCAAAACTATATGGCTTGAAAATAATAAATAATAAAGATAAACCAATAGGTATTGGTAATAGACAGATCACCCCACTATTGTATATCTCAACAGCATTCGGTCAAAGCAAATGGAATATATAAAATATTTGGGACACAGAATAATAAACTAAACTATGAATATAAAAATGTTTATACATATACGTCGAATGAAAGATCAACGAATTCTTCTCAGGCTTGTCGCGAAATCGACATTTTTTATATAAAATGCAACAAGAAAGCCCAATAAAGACATGCATCAAGACCATAAAAAGCACTTTGAAAAATAGAAGCCCAACATTGGCCGATACCAGAATAGTTGCGGTAAATCACTAAGTGTGGTTAGTTTAATGAGTAGTACAAGTAGCTATTCCGAATGCTAGTTAAAGAAAAATGATGATGGTGATAATATGGAACATATAGTATTGCTGAAAATAATAGATATAAACCTACAAGGATGTCACTAGATTCAAAAGCAAAATGATTCTTATAACACAAGTCTGCAAAAAAATTCTAAGTGCTGTTTAGGTTTTATGACGTAATATTTATGTTTTTGGGTCCTTTTTTTCAGATAACGACACGTTTCTTGACAATTTGGGTAACTAAGCTAAACATTATGTAGGAATGTTCGTCGGGTCGGTCAATCGGTCGAAATGTGTGGCTGCCGCTGCGATTATTTGTCAGAACACTCACTACTATTTTTGGAAGGAATTTGCACGGGAACTAAAAACACTGGTTGAATCAAAGTTGTTTATTTTAACTTACGATTGATACATGTGGTCGATGGGAGGATTGACAGGATATTAGGTTAAGGAGAAGGAAGTACGGTAGCGCTGTGGAAGTGGTACTGTTACAAGGGGACGGAGAAAAGAAAAGAGAGCGAGACGTCGTCGTGATGGCCTTTTATACTCCAGAACTGCATGGTACCAATCCACCGGCGTTGCCAACCTTTGTAGTTGTTGATGGTGAATTGGTGGTGGCCTAAAGGGTCGTGGCGGTCGCCACAATTAAAATTGTATTACATTAAAATAATAGAGCAAAATATCATTTTATTTATAAACCATTAACGGCATTACATATTTTTTATCTAATATATATTCGCTGGAATACACTAATGTCTGTTCTTTTTCTCAGTCCTCTTCAAAGAAAAATCAGAAAGGTCTCTTTAAAGTGTTCGACTGTAGTCATTGATATCATTGAGATGCTCTATTTTTCTTGGTATCTTTTCTCCATATTTTCAATGTCCTGGTGAAATCGTTCAACTTACCTTTCACTCACATCTCTCAAGTTTTCCGAAAAATAATCGAGGTAAGAATGAACAAAATGTACTTTTAGATTCATTAGGCAACCTAAAGATTGAAATGTTTTAGCATTATTTTAATTTGATTATAGGTAGAGTATGTCTTTATGATTGGCTAAAAATTTCTCTAGGTCCTTCTTAAAAGAACAAAATAAAGGTACAAAATGGTAAAAGCGTCACGAACCTGCCAACCATGGTCTCCATATATTAATTTGCGAAGAACCAATGTTAAGTTCTTATAGATTTCTTTGACATGTACAGAATCACATACAGCATAAAAACCGCCGCTGTAAAGCAGGATTGCTTTAAGGCTCCTTTTTGATAAATCTATGAAAATCCGCTATTGCGCTGTATCGTAGCAGATCTCAAATGCATCCATCAAACCTGCTGGAATTTTTTTCATATTATTTTCGCCTGAAAATACTCAAACAGCTTCTTGTTGCCGATCTGTGTAACGAAAGCCATTCTTTATTAATACCTCAAACAACCTTTGCTCCAGAACTGGAAGTGGTCACATAAAGCAATTAACATATTCACTGGAATTAGTTACATAAAGCAATTAAATATTCACTGCCGATAACAATTTGTTAAATTTCAGCGAATACCGAGCTCTATTTTATTGAAAGTAAATTAGTCTAGCGCCCGTGACGGATGTTTCCTTCGATTACATTGAACATGTTATGATTTTTCTTTTTAACTAATTACATTTAATATAAATAAAAATCATATAAAGAAAAAAAGTTCACTGCAAATTCAAGCAATTAATTATTATATACAAGGCAGCCTTCAACTATGACATATTTTAAGAATGAGCTTAATTAATGGCAGATGACATGACCTAATTATTTAGCTTAGCATAATAAAACGCTATTTAAATATAGAAGATTAACAGCATATTTATTTGGAAGATTCCTGGCAATAAATTAAATGTATTTTAATCGTTGCCGCAGTCGTGAACATAATCGTTTTAAAACAACTTAAAACGGTCGGGGCAACGTATACATCACCTTCAGTAAATCTCATTATTTTTCCGTCGAGCAGTATACATTACAAATTAATAAACGTCAGAAGGTCGAGAACTTTCGTGAACAAACACTTAGCACCGGAACATTAGCGTGACTATTCTCTAATTTCCTCCCAGATAAAATACCACATATTTTCCGTTTCAATAAGCCTTCGACTCTCTTACCCACACGGATCGCGTTAAATTGTTTATAACAATTAACAGTCGCTGGTACAACAGTGCAGACGGAAGGGAAGAGCGGGAATGCGATGCGGCACATGTGGAGCTCGTTTTTCACATTCGTTCTGGGGTCTATAAAAATAACTCGTATACCGATCCACAAATCGTAGTACTACGAGGAGATTAATCGTAAATCTTCAACCTTTACGCTTGTTTATTGGTGAGAAAAAACCGATTTGTTTCGAGGCCGATGTAAACCAAGGAGTAGGTTTGAGAATGTGCAGACGAGCTCGAAGCGAACTGATGTACTGTTTGTACCCGATTTATGTTTTCGGAAGTTTTCACTCTTAATTTAATCACCAGCTAAAATATAAAATATTCACAGTTTAGACATATGATGTTATATTGTATTTCTACAACCAATTCGTTAGTTTAATATAGACAAGTGTAAAACTTGTATTCTCATGTTTAAAAAAAAAACATATATTTATTAAGATATTGTATTATTAATTATGCATTACATGTTTTTCAAAGAAGTTCAACCTATAATTATTGAGAATACAAAAAGTTCTACTAATGCTATCTTAATTTATTAAATTTAAGTGTTTGATAAATAATTAAATAAATAACTTAATGTTATAAAAAAAATTATTCAAAAAAGTCAGTGTAGATGTGCAGATGTTCAGATTTAGCAACCACTATTATATTAGAACTGCAAAAGGCAAATGTTTAAAAACTGTTCTGCCAATGAAGGGCAACAAGTTACATCATGGTAAACCCATACATCAGCGACACATTTTTACTATTTAAATGAAAATAAAATCATAGCTATAGCCTGATTTGATTTGATTTGAGATTTGACTATTTGCGCGAGATAAGATATTGATCTGACTGTTAAGAAATCTCGTACAGATTGAAAATCTAAATCTATAAAAAAACATATCTCAGTGATATTAAAAATTAAAAACTGAAGAAAACTTGTTCTAATCGTTGAATTATGCAGTCCTAAATTACAAAAAAAACTAAATATTCTCGCATTAAAATCTCTTAAATTCCATCAATGGAATTCCATGTGCTCGGCTTTTGCGCAACACCAGTTCAAAAACTTAACCCTTATCAGTATTTTTATGTCAATTAAAAATATGGTGTTTTCAAACTTTTAAACGGTAGTGTTTGTATGCTGTTAATGGTTTAAAAGTATAAATAAAAAAAATTTAAAGTTTCAATCAAAGTAATTATGTATAAAGAATAGTTATGTTTCGATAGAAATAACACGCAGCTGTCTACTTCATTAAGATGCTAACAGTAACACAATTTACAGCATATGCATTTAGCACAAGTACAAAATCTAGCCCTCGAGTCAGCCTGAAATGAACCAATTCCGATTTGAAAGACAACGTATATTGACAAAAAGAGACCATTCATTCTTGAGCGATCTAATAATAGCTCGTTAGTAGATAAGAAAATCACCATTCTATTTTAAATTAATCTGTTTGATCTCGTAGAGGAAAAAAACAAGACTGACATTATGATTTAAGATATCTTACTTTACGATTTCTTAGACAGTACGAATTCAACACGACATTATAGATAATTGACGAACTGATACTAAACTGTATATTCAGATATAGTACGTTACTATAATAGTTTTAAAGCGTTTTATTTCTGTTATTATATAGTAATTAAATATTTACATTAATTTAGTTATGATAATTTAACCATAATAATACAATACAATATTTTAATTGATGAATAATATTTATGTAATAAATAAATTAACAGTATGTTGAATTAAACAACAATTCCATATAAGAAAAATATCAAGACCTTAAGTTAGATATCAAAATAAAACAAATGAGATAAAATTTAAAGAAAAACACTATAATTTTAAATGCAAAATTAAAAAGTGTAGTTTATATATAAAATGTGTGTTACTATTGGGCATTAGGTCATTTCAAGAAAAATAACAAAACGATGTTTTCAAATTTAAATATATATATATATATATATATATATATATATATATATATATATATATATATATATATATATATATATGATGAAACACAGTAAGAAATATTTGCCTGAACTTATGGATTTCAAAAGGTTGTATGCACAATAGCTACTGCATTCGCAACTATAGAAAAAAAACATTCAGTTTTCCAATTATAAAAAAATGATTCAAAAAAATGTGGGTGTTGTTTCATTGGATTCGATCCTTCAATCACCTCTATGGTTTGAATTAAAAACAAGAGGTTAAAACAACTGTATTAATTGGGTATTTGCACATTTTTTAGAAGCATGTTCTTCAAGTATTCCAAGCCTTTCTTCAAAATAGATACTGCTTAACATATATAAGTAAAAAAATACTCTCTAATTAGCAACAAAATCTAACACTAACCTACTGAAAAAAAGAAAAGGAAGATAGCTTTGAAGCTGAAAAAGCCCTTTCAATGCTTCAAGGAAGTTTCTTCAAATTACATATTGTAAGGATACCAAAACAACACGATATTAAAGTCATATTCAAAACACACAGAAGTATAACTCACTGCAAAGCGAAAAAGCATAATTATAAATTTAAAAAAACATCCGCTAAAGGTAACCGATGTGTGATACGTATAGATGTAGTATACATAGGAAAAACTGGGAGGATCGTAAGTACATGTATAAAATAACATCAAGAATATCTAAGATATTGATACATAGTTCCGTCAGCTTTTGCTGAATGCTGAATAGATATTGGTCGCAATAGAAATTGGACTGAATCAACAGAATTAAAACAATAGAATTACGTTGAGAGCGAATGTCGAAAGGATTGGTAAATACCGAAATTATCTCAATAGAGACAAAAAACTATAAAATCAATCCTATCTAGGCTTTTTTGTCTCCCCTTTTTAAGTTTTTAATGATCGGTTGATCACTCAGCCATGACAGATACTGGTTTTAGTATTAGAGCTCCCGCCCTGAAGATGCAATTTATCACGATTGTGAAACGTCAGCTAGTTTTGGTTAATAAAATCGGCTCCAATCGGAAAGCCAATAGTTCAAATATGAGCGACCGCGTAAGTCTAAAGCCTAGTATAATATTGTTAAAGCCTCATTACAAGCTATAATCATTTTAGTTCTAGTTATTTAGTTTACTTGCAATCGAATATGTAATTTTACTGCCAGATTAATGTTCATTTAAAAGTTTTATAATCTAATTGATTACATTATTAAATAATTTGCACATATAACATTACGCAAATTAAAAAGCAACCTGAGTGATCAATAAATCTTATTCTTTGTACGCGCGGAACAAGTATATGAATTTTTAAGCAAATCGTGACTAGCTTTATTGATTAATTGAAAATTACACCATCTCTAAACACAAAGCAACTTGTCATTTTTCTAATAATTTTTAAAGAGTATTTCAAATAATAATGGTTTAAAAAATATATTAAGATAGTGTTACATTACGAGATTATGTTAAACTAATGTTACCGCCTCATTTATGTCACTGGCTGACGTCGGCATACATGCTATTCTGTATTAAAATTTCAAATTTGAAGTAATTTAAAGTAAAGGTTCTAATAAAAATTGATCTTTTTTAAAAATTAATTGTTTTTGAATGATGATAATAGAAATCACATAAATTGTTGTAATAAGCTAAGCCAATCACTTACGCCAGTGAAAAATTCTCATATGGATCGTCGTTAGTTTGAAGTATACCGATACTCAAAGCAGTGGTTGTAATGTTAAAAATTTAATAATATCTTGAAAATACTCAAACTAGAATTGATTCTAGCTTGATTTATGAAAATTGATTCAAGACATTTAAAATTATATTCATGGGAAAAATCTGGAAAATAATAAAATTGTTCATAGATAATTTTATAAGTGAATAAGATAATTTTTAACCACAGATATGAATTAATACCTAAATAAATAAAATAAACGATAATTAAGTACAGAATCAGGTATAAAATGTTTGCTTTTGCCTTACATAATATATATTGTACATTACTACAAATTTAACAGGACATAAGTGGTCAATATTTAATTAATACTAAAGTTAAGTGAGAAGAGAAGTCACAGATAAAAGCAGAGAATAGATAATAATTTACTATATAATAATGATTATAGTAATATAATATATAAGGAAAAATAAGGAATATTACAAATTCAAAAGCTAAATGTTCCTTTTCATTTTCTTCATTAAAATAATAAGTGTTAATGAAGATGTATCTTTTTTGTCTCTTAGCACTGTGGTCATATGAATATTTTTAAAAAAATTCAACGATCAACACCCGGATAGATGATAATCGAATACTCATATTGACAACGTTATAATAGTTATTACAATTACAATAGAACATTTACATATATTCATACCTAACGAGAGTACTACTCAAAATAACATATGGGAAGCTATTATTCATCCAGTATAAACCAGTTGTAGCTTCCAGCCAGTATACACCTTTCCATACTTGTTTCATTCTCGTCCTGCATCGTAAAGGCGGCTCCAAAAACAAACAGTACTCGCCAAAAGAGAGAAGCGAAACAAAATAAAAAAAAGCAATAACCAACATCGCCTCCTCACACTCCTGATTTATATCCGCCGTTCCGATCGCATTTTTCCCGATGCGGCCACCTTTCTCCAATTCCTACCGTCATCTCTTTCATCTTGCGTTTTCTCGCGGTTAACGGTATATTTTTGGGCCAGTGATAAATGGCCATAGTCCATCTGCCGACTGACTCTCATGGCGTGGCATTAAAAAATAATGACACCGTTAAAATTTGCCGGAGAGCTCGTAAAAATGCAGACTTATTCATTGTCTTCAGTCGTATTCAAACACAACCAGTGTGGTACAAGTACTACGTTGATGCTTTTTTGCTTTTCGTGTATGTCAACGTTATCGCTGAAATAACCAGCTAATGATTATTTACTTTCGAATATCAACAAAATGCGAGATAAATAAACGTGCATACACTCGATGAGTCTTTCATATGCTAATGACCTGTCCGCTTACTCTGCAATCGCGTAATTAATAATTTTGAACGCCGCCTAAATGGGAAATACACATGTTTGTCCCGATTTACCAAAGAAAGCTCGAAAACACCTTTTAACCGAATATGAACTGAACGGAAAGAACTACCAGCTATCTAATGTGTTAGTAAACATGACGAATGTGTCAGTGGTGTGGTTATACTATGCTAATTTGTACGGGCCCTACCCACTAAATATAATATTTATCATTTATAGTTTTACTTTCGACAGGTAAATATTATACTATATATATTATATTAGATGTTCCAAAAAATGTACCATAAAAAAGTTATGAAATCACATGGGTGTCATTAATATAAACTGGACTAAACTCAAATGATAGAAAATCAATAACAATACACTATAATTTAAATTGAACTAAATAGTTTCATGTTGAGCAATATATTACGTTTCTTGAATAAGATCTCGCTGTTTCCCTTTTAAAAATAGATCTATTTAACAAAAAAAACGCAATAAAGGTGTAACTGAACAAATATATTTTGCTAATCAGAGCAGTTATTCATCCAGACGATGCATCGTTTGAAGCAACAGGACAGAGTTTACCTTTTACTCTTTGTGTATTTACTGGACTCTCTCCAGTTAAACTTTAAACTGAGGCTTGAAATTTGTGCTGTGAGCACCCAATACCCCTACTTTTTGTTCTTACAGTCCTAACACATACATTCAAATATTTTTAAAAAATTGTTATATGATCAATTCTCAATTATTTTAAAAATATTCTTATCAAGAGTTCAACTTTCATATACAAAATATAATTCAAATATATAAAAAGAATTATGTATAATTACTTGAGAATAATAAGACGCAATCTCGATTTTCATGCTACCTCATAAGGCTAGTTATAATTCACTTGATTGTATAGAAGACAATAAAACATAAGCATAATAATGCACTCTATCAAAATCAATAAGTAATGACAAACTAATTAAAATGAATATGACAAATACGATATCCAATATTAGAACATTAACACAAAAACACTTATTTCAAATACGCATACGTACAATACTAAAATATTAGAAACACTACTTATTGTACACAAATTTTTATTCTATTTTTTTATGTTTACAGTTTATAAAATCTAGGTTACAACAATATGTTGTTTTGTTCCTTATACGTTGTTTTTATGAACGATAAAACCTACTATATGAATAACAATTAAATAGTTACAACTAATACAACTCGTCGATAAAATCAATAAGGAAGTAACAATACATTATTTAAAACATATTTTAAAGATGCATAAAATAAGCTTATTAATAGCACAAATTGGTATGTTTTATAGTCACAATTCAAAATATAATACATAATTTGACGTCGTTTCTTGCCTTTGAACCAAAACTTTATCCTTTCAAAAAAATCCTTTCACGTTATCCGCAAATATTAAATATTTTATCATAAAAAATACTAATTTGTCCTTACTTCTATTCCAAATAAATTATGTCTATGAAATCAATGAAAGTTTCTGAATTTTATTATATGAATTTTAATTTACATTTTGGAAAATACACCTAATAAATTGTAGAACTCATTTTGTGTTAGGTGAGCGATGATACAGATAAGTTGGTTGTTTGATTTTTGAATTGGTTACCCTATGGTCGATTGGTCGAGAAAAAAATCACAGAATTTATTAGACAGTATAAGAAATATTTTGACTGTTTTTTATTTGGGATTCCAAAAGTTGTGTTCACAAACAGTACCCCAAACCGATAAAGCAACAAATGCATGTTATTATTATAATCTATTAGACCAGCACAGCATACAAATCCGCAATAAACAACATGATTTACAGAACAAAATAAAACAAATAAAAAATCAGTAAATCACATAGCTCAAAATCAAATATTAAATTCTCAGATCTTATTTTATATACAATTTATGTACCTAATCACCATTTCTCTTGTTTACTCTAATACTGTCAGCTATAATGAACGACATAAATGTTATTTAAAATCCAGCATCTTTTGCATCGACATCTAATTTCACCAAGGCATGAATCAGCACTGGGGTGAATAACCTCGAGGGTATCGAAACCCTCCAGATATTATCCATTTGCTGATACATATTTTAGCTGATTCTCTCAAGGTTTCATGTAGAATATTGATAGTAAAAACAAAAATATAATTTAAGATATAGATGTGCGACTCTCAATAAATGCCGGAAACTTACTTATAGTGTATATAAGTATATATTTATAATCCTAAAACAAAATATTTAAGCATCAAAACTTGCCTAATAAATGAGATTACTGATAAAAATCCACGAAACAGCAACAATGAAAACAACTTTATCCAGCACCTGAAATTTACATTCTGGTGACCTCTACGTGTTAATTCCCAGTACTGACAACTACTAAAAATAATACTTTTAATAAGGTGTAAAATGAATGAGCGTGAATAAATTTATGACACAATAAATGTCTAAAGATAAAATATGTAATATAATAAACCAAGTTTGAATACAGGATTGTTTGAATTACCCTAAGCTTTATCAACATTATGAACCATACTGGATAAAAACAATTGAATTTGTCCCACATATTTTTACGGTTAGAAGTAAACAGGTTCATCGTGCAGTTTAATCATGTTATATTTACAATTAATATTAGTTAAAATAAATTTTAATATATATTTTATTATTTAACTTATATCAACAAAATGCGAGATAAATAAACGTGCATACACTCGATGAGTCTTTCATATGCTAATGACCTGTCATGTTATATTTACAATTAATATTAGTTAAAATAAATTTTAATATATATTTTATTATTTAACTTATATTAAATATATTTTTTTTATTTGATACCAAATATGATGAAATATCATGTATTTCCAAATCTATATTTGAATACTGTCGTTTTCAATTTTTAACCTTTACCGTGACTAAAAAAGCATATGCCTATTTTCTAAATTTATCATTATGATCCTTCGAATAATTAATGTTTGGCTTTAAATAAAATATATATTTAAAGTTACATTTACTACGTGTTTTGATTCCCAGGTTAAACAGTAGACCCAGTCATTAAAAAAATCCAAAAGACTGACGTGGCTAAACATCAATAAACAAAAAAAATTAAACCATTTAGTTAACAATTTATTTTACAAAATTTAAGCGAAAAATATAACGTATGTAAAAACCCAATATATTAACGATTATCGCTTTCTACATTTCTTAAAATCGTAAATTAAGCTATAAAACTTTTGGATATTTTAGTAATCAGGATTTATTTTTCTTTCAAACTAAAACATTTTAAATAGATAATGAAATAAAATAAAAATATATTTTTCAAGATCGAATCAATAAAACTCTTATTTTTAATCCATCTCATCTTTAATCTATCAAACTTTAAAAAAAATAAATATTCCTATAATTAAATATACATTGTAAGCACAACTTACTATATAACAGGCCAATTGAAGTCCCTGGCCTACCATAGTAAAACACATTCTTTTGACAATTTTTTTTTATTCAACATAATTCCCTTCAAGGGCGATATACTGATTATAGCAGCCCTCCAACTTTTCGACACCATTTTTGTAGTACGATTTCTCTTTTCCTTCAAAATAGACCTCGGTTTCGTCGATCACATCTTCATTCGACGAAAATTTCTTCCCAGCGAACATTCTTTTGAGATCTGAGAACACGAAATAGTCGCTAGGGGCCAGATCCGGAGAATACGGTGGATGAGGAAACAATTCGAAGCCCAATTGATGGATTTTTGATACGATGCGTTGTCCCGGTGAAACAGCACTTACTTTTTCTTCAAATACGGGCGTTTTTTGGCGATTTCGTCCTTCAAACGGCCCAGGAACGCTATGTAATAGTCACTGTTGATGGTCCTTCCTTTCTCAAGGCACTCAATGAAAATTATTCCATGCGCATCCCAAAATACAGATACCATAATCTTGCTAGCCGACTGTTGCGTTTTCCCACGCTTTGGAGCGGGTTCATCGTGTGCAGTCCACTCGGATGACTGTCGACTGGACTTCGGAATGAAATGATGGAGCCATGTTTCATCCACTGTCACATATCGACGCAAAAACTCGGGTTTATTACGCTTGATCATCTTCAAACACTGCTCCGAATCATCAACTCGTTGTTTTTGGTCAAAAGTGAGCTTGAGCGGCACCCACTTTGCACTGAGCTTTCTCATACCCAAATATTCGTGAATGATATGATGTACACGTTCAGTTGATATCTTTAGAGTGTCTGCTATTTCATTCAGTTTCAATTTAAGGTCATTCAAAATCATTTTGTGGTTTTTTAAATGTTTTCGTCGGTAACAACCTCTTTTGGGCGTCCACTGCGTTTACCGTCTTCCGTACTAATTTCACCACGTCTAAACTTAGCATACCAATCCTTGATGGTTGATTTTCTTAGGGAAATATCCGGGCACTCGGCATCAAGCCAAGTTTTTGCTTCAACTGTATTTTTTCTCTTCAAAAAGCAATATTTTATCAACAAGCGAAATTCCTTTTTATCCATTTTTTTTCACAATAACAAAAGTTGCTTCACTCAAAATGCTATAATTCACAAACTAATGATCCGACAGCTGTAAAATTTATACACTCACCTTTTGAGGCTTAGGGCTAACTAAAAAACATATGGATTTAATTCTAGTAGCGCCACCTATGTGTCAGGCCGGGGACTTTTCAATTGATTTCAATAATGTTAACTGTTGTAACTGTTGGTAATGTTGTAACTTCTGGGTAATTTTTTATTTCTTTTATTTATTGTTAGATTATTTAATTTATTATTTGTTTATTCAGTTTCAAGATAAGATATTTTAAGATTAACTTTTTAAAATATATAGATAAAGAATCTCTTTATTAACCAGCTAGGTTTTATCTAGACCGCACCTAATTGCTAACGTGGATTCTGAACCACGGTCCTTGGCATTAAGCCTACCGTAAGCGGCTAACTTTAAAGACCATCCCAGAAGACATCCAGTCTGGTTACAGCCAAGTTACTGGCATGAATGGAATGATGTTTTTTAACATCATCGGATTTTGCACAACAGGAATTAAGCCGGCTGCATTGCATTTCAATGCAATAGTTTAATATGAAACATTATTTAATATGGTTTATATGATGTTTAATAAAACTAGGTAAAAAAGAGACTTGTTATTAATTACATCGCCGCGGTGTTGAGGAAACCCGTCTTTGAGTATCTTCAGTTTATGTTCATTTCACTCAACATTACGCATTGAATTTGAGAATTGTGTGAAAAATTAATTAACGAAAAATAACAAAATTCTAAATAACCTAAAGCATAAATAAAAATAAAAGCATAATAAAATAATTTGATTTATATTAACATTAATATGTTCTGAACGTAAACAAAACAGAACTGATTACCAAAATACTGTAATATATTTATCGAAAAGATTTATCGGTTTCATCCCCCATACCAAAACTGTCTAGTCATTTGCGTTTATAATTTATCAGCCAAAAGGTAAGCAGGCCCATAATTCTCCTTTTTCCGACGCCACAAATTCCAAAACGTCTAAAATAATTATATTTAGGTGGTTTCTTGATAGGCATCGATAAAAAAACTCTATATCTTGCCAACAGAAATCCTCCCAATGAATGAGATAAAAATTTATTTTAATGGAGTACCATTCTAGATCGAGTCAATGTAAAAAATTCGTAAAGTCACGTTAACTCCCATACCAAGCCGGGATATGTGCGTGGGAAGACACCAAACACGCAGTGTTCAACCGGCGAAACATTATTTTTCCTGTTGTTCCCTGACTTAAATATACATCCATAAATAATAATATGATCTGTTGTGACTCAATACATATTTTTTATTACTCGAAGGTGGGTTAGGGGCAACAGCAGATAGGACTATGCGAAGACACAAAATCCACCTACACAGTGATATATATCCTGAAGTGAAAGTATTGTTCAAACAATTTGTTTTGTATAAAATAATAAACATACGATATGCATTATGTCCAAGAAAATGTATTAAAATTACAATTTCTAGCAATAAATTTACAAATTAGTAATTACATTGACTTTATTACGGAAGAACAGCAAATGTTAACACAGTTTGATATGCAACTGTTGCACTGAAGCACCATCACGCCCAAGTATAGAACTCGACGATCAACAACAAATTATTTTCTTATCAAGATTATTAAGATTCATTTTGCAAATATCTTCTACATATTTGGCAAGAAATCCATGCATAAAAATATATACAAATATATTCTAAAAATTGTTCACACATTCCCTTCTTCTATTAGATATTCTCAACCATTATTATAACCTCTACCTAGAGCTACCAATTTACAAAAAAAATTAATACGCTCAGAAATAGGCTTCCGCTATAAAATCTTAAATAAATACTTGCTGTTTATCTTTATTTAATGCCTTATTAAAAGACGAAGTCATCCAAAAAAAATCCAAAAATGTTAAAGACAGTTATGTTTATGACTAGATTTTCTCATATTTCTTCAACAGTACTCTGGAGTCATATTGATGTTGAGGCACAACTTTGTCGTGCTTCTTCTTGTAGAGTGCACGCAAACACATCAACAGCGATCGATAGCTACGTCCTATAATGGTTTTGAAGTATTTGGGATACAGATAATAATCCGGACTCATACATTTCATAATAATATTAAACGTATTTAATATTTTCAATTAATGTAAGTGTTAAAAAATGTCGGAAACAAAAAATTAAAACAGATGCAAAAATCGGAACCTTCATTGCAACTGTAAGTTTAGCTCTAAGAGATATTTAAATTTAAAATACTCTTATTCATATTATTATTAACATTATATTCACAACAGCACATCCATTGCATTTAAATACTAATTAAACTAAAACATAAATTAGATTCAAATTGATTTAATTGAAATTGAAAAGATTCAACAAAAATCAACAAGATTTTGTTAACGAAATACTTATCGATAATACGATAATACTTATATTGATAATCATGATTATGTTCGTCTATTCTAATTAAAATATCTGACTTTTAAGAAAATGCCATCATTTAATAAAAATATCCACAAAACAACAAATCTAATATAACCAAACTCTTTATATTTTTGAAACTTTTTAAAACAAAAAGTCTCAAATATATTAATTCAAGAGAGAGTCACGAGATTTCACATATTCATATTGTCATTTATAATAATTGTATTATTATTTATATATATATATATATATATATATATCATATAATAAATAATTTAAGATAATAGCATGTTCTGTATGCTATTGAACGTCGAAAAACACACATACATATTACAGACATATAAGATTTAAAAAAATAATTTATCAGTATTCATCTTCTTTCATAGCATGAGTCACTGAACAGACCCAAACACGATCCGAATATACAAGCAACTTTCCATCTAAGGAATGACAAGTTCGAGAAAATAAGATATTCCCTATAGGAGAATCAGGGGAATTTTCAATGTAATTAACCGCAACGTCAGAGGGGAGATAAAAAAGTGCACTTTATTCTTTATCAGATCAACTGAAAAAGCCATCATTTCAGCAAATATCATATCACTAAGCATATTATCTTATTCTGTATTATTGTAAGTAACATGCTTAAGTTTTACCATAACAATATAGATTTTACAAATAATACAATATAGACAAATGCTTAAATAACTTTTTTTGTTTTTCTTAGAATGGTTAATTAACGCTATATAGTTAGCTGTTAATAAGATAAATAATTTTTAACAGTATCATAAGGAGAATAAAAAATAATTAAAAATAAAACACACATTATACTATACTTTGCTATAGAAAATTAATATATATTAAGGGATTCATAACAATATCATCATCCACTGATAAAATATTTAATAAGAAAAGTATAATATTCAATTTTCAGCAAATATTCAACAAAATTCATTATTTATAACTGTAATATATAGTAAGCTAGTTAAAATGTATAAATAATGACGCATATTGTGGATAAATGCCATTTCGAAATCATATTACTTACATAAAGAAGGTTATTTAACAAATAGAACGATAGATATTAGCAGAACACAAGAATTGCGCTTCGGGTAACAGTACATATAATATAACGGCAAAACGTCGTTTTCTATCACTCTCTATAAGAAAAACCTAATTAACAAAGCGAGACGTGAAAAAAAACATTCCAAGCCACGAAAAAGGAAACTGTGACCAATCTGGGTAATAAACCCCACCAAATTTCCATAATTTATACAATACTACCAGTATTTTAACAATGAGCCGAGATTATAAACATAACAAAAGAGCAATACAAGTGTTGATTACTAAAAATATATTATGTTACAATGACGATAATAAACATTATAATAGCCAGATACGCATATATTAATGAAAAACGATATATAAAATAATTAATTAAATTTAATTAGAGCGTGAATGAATTAATTTTGTTATCGCGCGACCTAGACTCATAATACATACCTAATAATCACACATAGGTATCGTATATTTGTTTTAAAATAATATTTAATTTTTTAATTTATTACATAATATCAATAATTTCTCTTGATTTTTTAGTGACAACTGCTCAATGTAATTAATCTCGACTACTCTCGACTTTGTATTAGAACCTGTGAGGTATGTGTAATCTTTGGAATTTCGTGAATGCTGCTCACTAACAAATGACCAACCTGGACATCAACTCAGTAGGCATTCAGCTTTATCCAGCCCAGTTACTGGTGTGACAGAAATAACATTCCGTTTTAACATTCATGTTCACAAGGAAATTCGAAACCGCGATATTCTTAGCAACGAGTTGGGTAGTTTAAACATATCCAAAACATCAATAGTATACCACTAGCGGAAACCACCATCTGATATTTGAATTGCCATCCTTTAAAAATATATTTAAATCACTTTGTTAAACATTAAATACATTTTTATGGGTATTTGTTTCCTAAAAAACTTTTCAAACAAGAATTAACCACTATTTCAGTAGGAAAAAAGAGATGTTCTATTTATATATCTACATGTAAATACAGCATTGTTCAAATGACCAACACGGCTTAACTAATTATCCACAAGCCGGATAACAATGGTCTTAATTTCGAATGAAATATTGATGAGGCATAAAATACTTAATCATATAAAGCCCCAGAGAAAACAATGTGCATGGATGTGTGTATGGGATTGCATACGATTTGTAATCAAGATCATATGGTACCTGTAATGAAATTATTGAATCAAGCATTTGAACAATTGTGCTTCTTTAAAATTAAAAATAATATCTATTTAACAATCTAAAGGTCTCCTTAAATAAAGTTACTACGTTTCAATTCAAGTTCTCATTAAAGTTTTTAGTTCATACACAAATCGTTTAACTAAAAGCTATTGTAATTAATAAAAATATGTAAAAATTAAACTATTTCATGGTTTTATCAAACGTTTGCCACATACTAACCACAAAATGTATGTAAATATTCGCCTATGTTAATCCAACATTCGAGACTTTAAAATATATCAGAATATAAACAAAAATATGAATGAATTGAAATATTTTCGTTTCTAGAGGGTTTACTTTATTTAATGTTGAAATATCTTATATGTTTATCAATACAAATAAAATGTCAACATATGCAGCTAAAATTATATACATTGCTTACAATTATATCTTGTGAAATATAGCTTAATCCAAATAAAATTTAAAGAATTATAAAAAAATATTTACATTCAGTTGCAATATTTACTATAGATAAAATTTAACCTAACCAAATATAAGTACTGCAAATAGAATTATAAAAAATATGTTAGATGAACAAATAAGTTTCTACTGTTCAATAAAAGGAGGCGCCACCAATAAATTATGTTAAAATTGTCTAGTCTAAAAAGCCGTGCTGTGAGATTTTTATTTTATTTAACTATTTATTTAAAATATTAAATCAATTCTAAGTTATGTAGCTGATAGGCCCTTACTACTTACGGTAACACTGTCATAACTAATAGAAGTTATCGTGAGTGATTCCAAGAGATTCAGAACAGTGAATTTAATATTGAACACAAAAAGAAGGACTGAAAATATAAATGTCAAGCCATATGAAACCATCATACAAAATCGCAAAAGATGTTTTAGGTTGATCTTTAATGAAACAAATACATTTTCAATATCACATTATACAAAACATGTAATAAATTATTAGTAACATTACTATGAATATAATGACGTGAAGTGAAAGTACATGTATTACCCACACATTGTGATTGCCTTTTAGAATAGAAACAAAAATAATCAAAATTTAAAAGTATATAATTACATTGCAACAAAACATCACCTACTATAAATATTACATTTATATTTTAGTTAAAAGAAAAATAGCTATAAAAGTTTTTTTTAACGTACAGTGAATTGTTTTGTTGACTTTAAGCACTTAATATAATTAATAGTGATAGGAGATACGTGATATTTATTACATAACAATCTAAACGAAGTAGAAAAACTTGTAAAATAACCTTAAGCGGAAATTCAAGAGCAATGCAACCCATGCCGAAGCAATGCAGTAAAAATAAAAATAGATAGCAAGTGATTTAAGAGAAAAATATAGCAATACTTAATATTTAATTACTTAGTTTAATTACTTACAAAATCTTACTTTAAGAGTACAAAGTACTTAAGACAAAAAGAAAGCTATCAAAACACAGTAAAATAATACCTGCGACACTAATATATAGTGCCAAATTATAACAACAAATACAATTGTTATTATCGAAAACAAGTTATACAATTTCAAAGATATACTATGTACTTTTAAAGATATACCATTAAATTACCAACAAAATATCATTGTACACACACAATGCCTTTTGATATTTTCAAATACACCTATATTATTATATACAAAAAAATCGACTACACACCTGCGTTAAAAGACCAAAAAAACTTCCCATACCTGCAGCTATATAAACTGGTAAGTAGCATGGATTATACAGTGAAAAAATATAAAGTACTCCGTCGGTGCAGACCACCCTTTGTTGCTATTTACCAGACCAAAACATCACGGTCGTCAGAATTTCGTTGAACTTTTATTCCTTGCTTGCTTATAAGGTAATATTATATATATTTCTTACCCACATTATTTTCTTTACAAAATATTAATTATAAATTACTATAGTGATTTTATAAAACTCCGCCATTCTAATCTATTTATGGCAATTTTATTATTTATTATTGTAAGATGTAAAAATTATTAGTAATTTAAACCATTTAGTTATATATTTAATTAATCATAAGTTAATTGACATATTGATTTCTTATTAATTCTAGTAATGAAAAGATGAATAAGTCCATAAAAATTTAACATAATTTTTAAATCAAATTACAGCTATGCAAATAATAATAATAATAATAATCCAACAATATATAAAGCTTTAAAATTGATTTGACCGAAAAAAAATAATGAAAGAACATCATGTAATGGAAGCTAGCACATACACAAATAACCTTGAATAATATTACTATACTACATAATATTAACGTCAAATATCTTCTCAAGCAGAACTCTGTTGAGATGAGCATGATGAGCATGTCATGGCAAAGAGATCTTAATTATCCGTATATAATAAGTTACTATTGTACAAGTTTTAAAACCTTGTATTATATATGGATGGAAAAATAATATATATAAATAAAAAATGTATTTTTCGGAAAAAATCTCGTCAGAAAAAAAAACGTAAACGAGACACTACCAGAATAATTATTTATACCAAGAACTCTGCGTGCTCATTGTCACTCTGACAATCAAAAAAAAAGTATGGCTCTTATGGGATAACACTGGAGCAAAACGTGAACTCTAGAGAATCAGACCATTTAATCTTGTACAGTGTTGTGTATTTAACAGAAAAAAAAACATTATTTCGTATATTTTAAGTTTTACAGTCTTATACTTTACCATACATACTTTAGCACAGTACAGATTTTTCATTTAAAATCTTAATTAAAATCATTGTTTAACATTCACATTCTACAATTCATGTAAAAAATCCTAAAAAACTTACTTATAGGTTCTTCTAGGCGCGGAATACGCAAGTAAACACCAGATTTGCCGCTCGAATTGTCCGACAAATCTATAACACAGTTAGGTAAAACATTTCCTCGAATTTTCACTTTTCGAACTTTAATATTCTCTTAGGCAGTGTCTCATATATGTTTTTAACATAATTTTGATCTAAATCTTGGATAACAATTCTCAATAATATTCAAATCAAGGCAGCAAGCCCACTTTAAAATTTGAATATTGTATTCTGAGAAATAGTCTTATAGAGTAAAAATAAACATGATATCAATAGTATGATAATGTAAACGTCCTAAACTATCTAATGTCGAGCCTTCAAGCATTCTTTATAACATAGACATGATATTCGAATAAGTGATGAAGACACCAAAATATTGACAATAGTATAGGTCACATGTAATTACTGAACTCAGGACTATTCAGTAAGGGCAAGAGCGAGTAAGATCGAGTAAAGGAGGGCATAATTACAAGAAGTTAAGCTACACGAGCTTTCACTTGGACATGTTTGTTAAATCAATTTTAAATGACTTCCTCACAGACTTCCGTGGGGAAATCCACTTTTTGATTGGAATATTCAACAACCGTCACTAAAAAATTAAGAGGGCATAGAGGACAATGAAAATAAGTTTAAAATAAAGCTTTAACAGTATCCTCGGTCAAAAGGCCTGTAACCAGTAAGCAGCGATGGTGAGAAAAGCCCTGCCCTGTATCAACAGCAGTATATTGGTTGTGAAGAAAACACTTTCTGAACACCAACTAAGAATCGATAATGATAATAATAATATTTACTGGTAAAAACCAAAGAATTACATTAATCCAACATATTATGAAAATGTACTTATTAAAAGCTTTCAAATATTTTTAAAATATAAAGACATGTCCTATTAGCGCAAGGGTTTATGTCAACCACTAGCTTTTACGATAATTAGTAATACAATCTGGTGAAGGACTTAAATAAATATATGAATCTATTTTTTAACAACAAAAACACATATTAATCTAGACAAAACTATTTAGGATTCTCCATCTGTCTCCTTATGTAACAAATATATTCACGAATATATTATCACGGAATACCTACATAAAAAAACTTAATCCAATTATCTAAAAATAATCTTAATAATCCCTTCGAGTCTAAACAGCCCATTCCCTTCTCGAATTACTCGCGATGAATCATCGCCATCGACCGACCGACGAACGGTTACGTATCGAGTCGTTCGTGATGTCACTAAAAATTCGGCCAGCCCTTCACCCTATTGTTCGCCTTCTAACGCTTCGTAATTGCGGAAGGCGACTACGGTCGCTCGTGACGTCACACCGACACCCGGAACGTCAACGAACGGCGAGGGTTCCGGCGACGTTGCCATACTGCACATGATGTTATAACTCTATTAACTACCTTTTTTGTAAACCCTGTTATTCGGTCTAGCAGATTACCGGTTCGAGTCGGAATTGTAATAGGAAACACACAGGATCCGTCAAAGGTGTTTATTAATTTCTGGAAAAGATATTTTCGGAAAAGTATGAAAACTTTTCTTAATTGCCAATCGGTAAACTGCTGCAAATTACTAAATTACACGGCATCACATTATGGTAGCAGAGCGGGAATGGGCCGAATTAAACTAGTAGTGATGCTAGAAGTTTCTTTTATGAACCATTCACTATAAGGCACCATAGAATCATTCTCAACATCTTGATTTAAAACACTTGAAGTTTTTTTAAGTGGTCAGTTTGAGAAAACGATATTATACTTGCGAACCATAGAAACAAACTCAACACACCATTACCTGATACAAAAGGATTTTAATTAAGGCTGGTAGTTCATATGATCTACATGGAATAGGAAACTAACTCTCGCCGTAATCTGTAAATATTTCTTGATCGACAAGAAATCACTGACTTTGACTTGAAATATCCGTTTTTTTTTTCAAGTGAAAGTTATCAGGTTTGCAATACTACTGGATTTGCCAAACTTGAACTGCCTTGAAAATTATACCTTAATGACACACTTTGCCCAAGGTTCTGGTAAGATGCGGAAGGCTTTCCTCATGAGATTCTTGTCATGAGAAGTGCGATTTATTTCGCCTACTAACCTCTCAGCTTGATGGACTGACGAGTGTTTGGCTCCAAAACTGCCCTGTCAATTTTTCTGATTTTAAATTAAGAAATATGTATTAGCTCTCACGGATCCTTTGTCATTTAATGATGATGTTCTTCATCTTAAGTAAGGGTATTCGTTACCGTTATTCAGAATTATAACTACTCTAATATAAAAATATTTACGTACTGTAGTTTTTAATAATACAAGCTTTATCATATATTACATAATATTTTGATTTTTAGTCATTCTGTGTCTATGTATCTAACTGCATAATAAGCAATGATCGCAAACAATAATAATAATGTCCAATATAGAAATAGGAGCAAAAATTATGACGTAGCCGATCCGATCCATCCTAGTGTTCTGAAAATAGAAATGACGTTGAAAATGTATCGAAATTCTGGAGCGCCTTTTTCCTTTGTATGTAAGGACATTTTTTCTAGACTCTATCGATCAAACAACAGCATGCAATATTCGCGATTGGTTCCTTTTATGAAATCCTACTAAAAATAACTGATATCATCAATGCCTCAAGATATAGATATCACAACTTTTTCCAATTAAATTAATTTAGAAAATACATACTGATGTATTTATTCCGCACTCATCTTGCTTGTATTGTTGCACATACAACAGAACAATAGTAATAAATTAATTTGTAAATGAAGATTGTACTGAGCATACATAATGTACGATACAGCAAAAATAACTTTGAATAACTTAAAGAAAATAACTTTCAATTAACTATTAGTTTTTCGAGTGTTTTAGCGGACTTTACCGGCTGTTATCCAGGAAAGTCTGTTGTTTTAATTTAGATTTTGATTAAGGTTAGACTCTTCAGGAATCATATAGGTCCGAAAAGTGGTGCATCTACGTGTTACATCAAAATATTCGTCACAAAAAGTACATTTTATCCATAACTACAAATAACTAATAATTAGGCTATACATTCAGTGATCATGTATACAACAATGTATCGGAAATGTAAATGCATTCTTTCTAGAATAAATTGCTAAAAGGGTGATAATGGATTAAAAATCTGCATAATGTAGTGTATTTTTTAAATGTTAGTTACTATGATTTTATCTTTATTACAGAAACGCTAAAAGTGCGATGAATATCAAAATTATATAATTTATACATTTCACATTATTAATTATCTTCTTAGTCAGTTGTAGTGATTACGCAAATAAACAAAAAAAAGGATATAAAAGTCATTAAAAAACTATGACAGTTAAAGTAACTAAAATTAATATAATAGGAACAACTAACAAAAGCCTCTGTTTCTGATTATAAATGAATGCTAATTAAGCTCAATAGCTTTTAGATTCAATAATCGGTCCTTTTTAATTAATTTAGTATTCAATAGATGAATGTACATTAATGCACTTCACAGGAACATAATACTACAATTATAATATTATAAATAATCAAACGTAAAATGTTTGTATTCATCGTACTAATTTAAGGATATCACCTTAAGTATAAACAAATTAAAACTGGTTAAAACATTAACTGTATGTTAATTTTGGTAATATAAGAATATAAAATATAAATTATTTGGTAAATGTTTACATATATTTCGAAATAAAATAACTATTAATAGTCATATTAGGATTTGATAATAGGCTAATAAAATTATACGTGACTCTTAATACTACCGGAATAGTGTTGTAAGTTTATAAAAAATTAACTAAGTATGTATGCTACAGGCGACACTGTTGCATTACTATATGAGTATAATTAGTTAATTGTTTGAGAATGTTTAAGGAATGTAACGAATTTTAGAGGAATTTAAATTTTTCTGATTTTAAATTAAGAACTATGTATTGGCTCTTACTGATCCTTTGTCATTTAAAAACTTTATTGAAAAATTATACATTACAAATAGCAAATAAGTTCTTTAACAGATTAGGTAATACTGGCTCGTAATAAATAATTCTCTGACCTGAGGAAATATAATATGTTTCTTATAAGTTACAATGGTAACACAAGCAACTGATGGGATATAACATAAGTTATATAAAATCCCTTCAGTTTGATTGAAAGCCCTAGAACTGTTATAATATTCAGTAACTTAAAGTTCAACCCAATTACGCACAACATAAAAAAGGTACTCTATATATGAAAATACCTGTTACTAAGGGACTTTACTACAAAGTTGTCAGAGTTGGTTCATTAGCAACTTAACTATTTTACTGTTTTACTACTTCCGTATTCGTATTTGTACTGTTTGTTGTACTGTTTTGGTGTTTAATACAATTTCCAATCAAGGCAAGACACTTGTCAATAGTTCATCATAATTACACTTGTGAATAACAAACATACATCTAAGTAATTATGACTGCTATTAAGAATAATACTTAGTTGCTTTTAATACATAAAAACTACAGAAGAAACGAGTAGGATAATAATAGAGACAAATAGCGGTGAGTGTGTTAGTTAAATAATGATTGGGTAATAATGACGGGAATGATTCAGCGGTTCACGGAATCCCCGAGAAGTAAAATTTGAAGACGCGGAATTGGTGAAGCTGCTGGATGAATATTATTATCAAACTCAGAAAGAACTTGCTCCAAGTCAGCGAACACAGTGGAGGGTCTACCATATGCATTAAAATTTACCCTTACCGTTACAGTACGTCATACCACGACGATGCTATCAATTCATGGCACGTTGATCTTGTTGTGTATATGATGGGATTACCTCGGTGTGGTGTACTACGTTGCTAAAACCGGGCGAAACTATTACATCAAGAATCGCATGATAATGTAGCCTACTTATACAACAATGCCCGTCCGCATGTGGCTCAAGCTGTTAAAACTTATCTTTAAACATTAAAATGAAACATCTTACTCAACCCGCAGTATTCCCTAATAAATATTGTTCTTTTGGATTATCTATTCCGATCAATTGCACACGGCCTGACTGAATAGCAGCCTCTAAAGAAGATGAATTTTATCGACACGGAACCAGCATGTCACCCGAAAAGAGTAATTGGTGTTCTTAAGATTTATACAAAAAAATTATATAAAATTAGGAGAAACAATACAAA
This sequence comes from Rhynchophorus ferrugineus, assembly GCF_030347505.1. Taxonomy (NCBI): domain Eukaryota; kingdom Metazoa; phylum Arthropoda; class Insecta; order Coleoptera; family Curculionidae; genus Rhynchophorus; species Rhynchophorus ferrugineus. The sequence goes on along the minus strand of NW_027472581.1, from coordinate 49,520,896 downwards.
TGAATGCAAATAAAGTGGGTATAATAAATGATGAACTGATGAGAATAAACTATACCAATACTTGACGCCCAACCGACGTATGACAAAGAATGACAAAATATAATAAATAAATAACACGAAATGAATAAACATTAATGACATTCAAAATAAGATCCCTCTGGTGAAAAATTCTCAACTAAAAGTTTCGCCCATTTTTCTAGAAATCGGACTAGAAATCGACCATTTTCACTTAATTGTCATATAAACGCCTCAACATCTCGACCAACGGAGGCGACAAAATAAATAAATATATAGCACAGCGCCTTAAAGATAAATTTATAATATACGGTCTTTCGTCTTTACCAATCACGTTCCAATGATTCACACTTCAAGAACAACTGTTATTCTTATCTGCAACCGAATATTTAATCAGCGTGTTACTAGATTTTTAGGTTCGATAAATACAGCTGTATTTATCAAAATAACGAACGACGCGTGCGGACGACTTTAACGATAGCATAAAAATGTGTTTAATATTTACAGTGACAATTTGAAGGTGGCGTTGGTATATGTATATATCTTTAATATATTACATTGTTACTACTCGTTGCCGACTAACCTACAATTTGAATTTTACTTCCAATACATTACATTACAATACACAAGATGAAATGGTTAAATGGTCCTTTGACTCTGTGCCCCGTTCTGGTGCTTATATTCAGAGCGATAATTGGTATCCGAAGGTCTTGATGTATGTTAAGCAATCAATCCTATAGTATCTAGGTGTACTTGTTATGCTTATTTTGATTTTGTCCTGGAAAATTTATATATTGTCACTGACCCGTTATTACTGCCAGTGAGTCTATCAGCAAGAATCGCAGTATCATTAGCAAATGTAATATGCTGATAATAACAACAATAGTGCATCGTAATATTTTCCATTTGTGGTATATCACATGTGTAAAATATGTAAAGAAGCAGCCCCAATATATTTTCTTGAGGCACACCTGTTTTAGCTTCTTTTAATGTAGAGTAGGTTTCCTCTTGTTTGCCTCTTGACTATTCTGGCTGTGGTGTAAGATTCTCATAGTTCAGTGTGTTGCTTCGATAATATTTTCTGTAGCTTATGAAACAAATCTTCTCAAGCCTTGTGCTACATCTAAGAATGTAGCTGAGCATACTTTTTGATCTTCATGAGTTTTTTCAATGACAGATATTCAATTTAGATAGATTTAGATGATATTCTAAGCACCTGATCAATTGTTGAATGTTTGTTAATAATTGGATATATTGAACTCGTACGCTGACATTAGGTCTTTTCTCTCTATAATCGATTTTATTCCTTTTAACGGAATTTTCTCAAATACCTTACCTATTAGAAGGTACCGGTAGGAATCAGATAGTTCTATAGGCTTTTAGTTCATTTGGAGATACTCCAGGTTTTGGAATCATGATAATTTCAGCCATCTTCCAAACATCTGGGACATGTTTTAATTGAAATGCTTTATTGATCGTGTCGGTGACTTAACTAATCGTTCTTCAATCAACTTCTTCACTCAAGTTGTTAACATGAAGTTAACATGTTAACATGCAATAATCTAGATCTTGATTGAAAATAACTAAATACAATCATCTGCCATTTGTAAACCTTCTAATATTACTTCTGAGCTTCCTGATTCCCGATGATTTCCCAAGCGACAAATGAAAATTTTGATATTAATAAACATTCCTATAATATTTGGGTGGGTTTGCCATATTTATGTTACATTCCCTATAATTGGGTTCCATATCGGTTTTAGAATTTGTTTACACAACAGTAAATTTTTTAGTCGCTTCTTCGCTATTAATCGCATACTAAACCTTGTCGAAGGTTTGGGCTACATTTATCTAACAATATACCTGAACAGACTGTTTATCCCCGTATGCCGAAATATATGATTCTATCCGTCTTTCAATATATGCGCCTGGTTTGACTATAAAACCAAAAGCATGGGCAGGTATTAGATTTTTTTCTCTCTATAATTGGTTTCTTAAGCATTTATAGGCAGCAGTGAAATAGGTCTTTAGGATTTTACTTCATTTAGTGGACAAGTTTTTAAATAGTAAGAACATACTATGTAAAACTTATAGTGTTATTATCAATTATTTCCATTGACCCAACTGTCGCCTGATTTGACATCAAATTACTGTTTATTCCCAAAACTCAAAAAACCATGTCATTTCGAATAGATAGTAGAGATTAAACATTAATTGAAGTATATTTTAAAAGCCACTATATAAATTGAATTCAACATCTAAAGAGGATTTGTTTGAAGGGTGCGATATAAATTTATTTACGTTTAATTTCAATGTAGGATTTTACTTAATGCTTTAATCCACCCTAATATTAATTAATTTTAAACGTTTTGATAATGTAACTTATGCTAAATTGCTTTAAACATTTCTGCAATTATATTATGTCATTACGCTATACTTCTTAGTAGGTGTTATGTTCAATTAATTGAGTTAAAACACAAAAATGTAATTTAAATTCTGCGTAAAGGGCGAAAAAATAGTGGCTAGCAATGAACATAATAATAAAGTAATAAATGTTTGCATCTCCTGACAGAGATTAACTCAACGATACTATATAGATCACTGAAGATCACCCAAAAAAGTTATTTCATTGAATATTGATGTCATGGTTGACATAAATGCCGGTCATATGAATATGCTTCAAAGAAGAAAACGCTCTAGAATTATCTATTTCATGGCTTCATACCAACTTATTCAAGTGATTAATAAGTGCTACTACTTTCCATATTTTCGATGACGAGTTTAAAGAGAAAACCATTATATGCTAATAAATCAATTTTGGTATATAATAAAAGTTTGTATTTAATATTGAGAAAGGTATTCCAAAGAGAATGATATGAATAATATTGCTTAATAGTCTATAATTATATTGTAATTTATATATTACCTAAAACAAAAAGAAAAAAATTCTCATGAGTGCATCATAGACATTTCAAACATTTAAATTCACACAACATACAATTGTCTCGCAACGCGATTATCATGATAATATTTATTTTTGTGTTCGGCCTAAAGAATTCGTCGTTATGACCAACTACCGTCCATGTTTTGTAATTTATGCATGACTTAGTAAACTATGTTTGATGTTCGCCTAAATAACATCTGACAACGCCGTATAATGACGAGCCGAGGGCGGTCGGCAGCTGTCAAAGCACGTAAAATTACAGGAATTACTCACCTGAGCGGTGGCATTAGACCTGTAAATCTCACGGCATGAAGGTGGTCGTTTGATGCTCTTAATAAGGCCAGTGGCCTTATGACGTGGTGCAGCATTGTTGTCGAACAGGAGCTTACACCAAGGACGTCATTTTACGATCGGATCATGGCTTAGAGCCACACACAACAACGACAACAAAACAAACAAATTACGGGGAACACAACGACCTACCTGAGTTCCATGGAAGTTTGGCAACTCCGCTGAAGATTCATCATTTTCTTCCATTTGGGGCTTCTAAAACAAAGGAATAATTTCGTTAATTACAAATCATAATGTATATCGTAGAACTAAAGAAAATATAAATATAAAACTGGATCATTTCATACACTATATATATATATATATATATATATATATATATATAATCTTCAAAAATGAATCATACATAATATCAAACTAAATATTTAAGAAACTTACAAATACTTATTTTTTACTTAAATTATTTAAACTGCACAGTACAGTTAAACATTCGACGCCATCTGTATTATCGACAGTTATATTTGTATGACATACAAATTTTATAAAAACATAAAGAATAATCTTAATTATTTAAACAGATTGCTGCAACTTTAAAACTGTATAACATTAGTAACATTATTCAACATATTAACAATATAATTCATTATATTTTAAAATTAATTAACAGCGTTATCTAGAAATTGTATCCGAAAACCTTTGATAATAAGGACTCGTATATTTTAAAACTTTATTTAAGTCGTTAAATACAACTTGCATTGTAATATCATTGTTCCTCAACCCACTTTGCAGTCAAAATATCAATAAAACTGTTTTGTTGTGAACATAAAAAGTATCAGTTTACGAGATCGTAAAATTCGAATAAATACCGAAAAGTATATGGCAGAAGACTTGAGTATTTTAGATTCCTAAAAGAATTATTTTGGAAATTGCATTAACTTTGAGTTAAGGACAACTAAAAATAATAAATGCATTCCTTCTAGCGTTTGTTACTCTGCCAAGAGAACATTTAGCCTAATGGAAATACAAATGAATCCAAATATTTTCATTTCGTGAAAGCACTCAGAAGAAATCAGCAAACATCGGAATATAACTGTTTTCGAAAGATATAATTATCGAGAACATTTACTATTATATACTTGTGTTTATTATTTAGTTAGGTACCGATTTGATCTCCATATACTATAAACGTTGTATGCGTCATTTCATGTTATGTAAACTATATAAAATAAACTATATAAAGATTATCGTTAAATTATATTGAAATAAAACAATAATTGTGGTCTTGCTATATTACTAATAAACCAATATTTTCTAATCAATTCTATTCTATATGTTTTCTAATAACATATATCAGGATAGCGGAATAAAAGATAAACATGTAATGAAGTCTTATTGAAAGTTGAAGTCTTGAAAGTTCATCAACATACAAGACAATTAATATTTTTACAAGATGACATAAAGTTAGAGATAGCAATAGACCATACTTTTATAAAAAAAAAACTTAATGGAATAAAAGCACTTATGGGAAGTCCTGCCCTACCGGCCGTATCCCTTAGATGTCTCTTTTCCAACCTACCACATGTTCCGCATAAAAGTACATGATCTGTTAAAATAAAGTTTATATCTTAAGAAGATTGCAATACAAAATTGGAAAAATGTAGAAGGGGAACTTAAATTGACGCAGCTGTAACCTTGTTCAAGTTTTTCTGATTCACCACTAGACGGAAGGTCATACAAATGCGACAACCGAAGCATTTGTTCTTCATAGTCCTATTTTTTTATCTAAAATATTACTGAATATTTTTAGCAATTTATTTTTTAATGTCCATAAGAGGGCATTATGATACGAAAAGGAAAATATGCCCACAAGTTCAATATTGGAATCAGCAGAAGTTATTATGTTCACATTAAAATCTCCAAAAAGAATTGCAAGTATAAATATAGTCTTTAAGCAAATAAATTTAGACATTTCCAGATTTCAAAACTAAAATTCAGAACATGCATTTACCCATAGATTTCTTCGAAACAATCTATGCCTTCAACTTCTATATTTTAAAAGGAAGTAAATTGTGCGGGATATGTTGAACACGACACTGTAAATGTGTAAATTAGAAAATTCATACTGAATGAAGAGGATATTATACATAGCATTATATTTAATATTCTAAAGAATAAACATTTTTTTATTTTGTAGTTTTCATATTTGCTAAATATAGAAATTGTCAGATTAACTAGTAATTTTTAAGGGTAGTTAAAAAACATTTGACTCAAACATTTGTAATATTTAGGTAAATGGTGATTTTTAATACTATTTTTTAGTTTTGTTTTAAATAAAATACGTTTCACAAAAAAAAGCTAACATTATAAACAGAAAAAAACTATAGTACAATAATTTAACACCAAAAAAAATCGAACCAATGACCTATAAAAAAGCTTGATTCATAATTTCGGATATCTTCAGACGACACAATCCTTTCCTAAATGGTTTTGTTATCTGGCTTAGAATATATTAATCTCGATAACACTTTTGGTTATTAGACCTCACGTCCTGTTATTATCGACAATTAATCTAATCTTTAACATTTTATCGCGTTACACGTTTCGCCATTCATTATGCGTGCCAGTCCAGAAGAATATATTCTCACCACTTTCCGCTATAAAAAGAAAAAGTCTAACTATCACGGGTTCGTTATACCATAGTTAATTATTATAATTAAGGAAAATAATAAAACTTTCAGATTCCCAACAAGAGGAAACAGTCAATTAGCAACTAAAAAATAAACATATGTTTTAACATTATAACCGGCGATTTGTCATGACATTACGTATTCTTATTTTAAATAAATATAAATAAGATCTAAAAAATATAACAAGAAAAATAGATATATTTTAAAAATGCATGCAATGCAATGTAATTGATTTGTAACCACTGATAGGATTATTATTATATAAAGATAAATAATGAAAGATTATTTATTTAATACGAAATAAATGAAAAAAAAACCATATCAAAAATCAAATATATGTATATATATAAAATTATATGTATTTATTATATTTTTGAGTCTCCTCTCTTTTACCAATAAGGGTTTATCTGGACTGCATCTACTGTGAATAAACGATGATATGTGGTGAAGGACTTATTGAAATAAAATCAATAATTCCAAAAATTCTATAATTAAAATAGAACGCGAAATCGGAAAAAAACGTCAAAAACTAATGCAATGGTTATTCTAAGAATTTAATAAGGCAATAAGTAATTTTAAAAGTAATTTTTGTGAGTTAATTCATGGACAACTCTGAAAAATGGTTTCTAAAATGTACTCTAGAGTAAAAATCCTTAACCGAAACTAGGAAAAAGAAATAAACAACCAATATTATTATTCCAAGAAATATCCTAGTAATGTGTATAAATGACTTCCAAGACATTGGAATTTCATCGATAAACAGCCAGAAAGATGCAACTTTTACATTAATATATATGAACAAAAATGAGTGACGGCGTTTGTATAGATTCACTAAATATAACATAATATTTTAAATTAATAATTGTATTAAATTTGTGAAATAAAAAAACAATACAATATTAAATACTATTATACTATATTTTTTTATATAAATGTAAAGAAATTTGAATCTAATGTTATAACCTACCTCCTAAAACCTAATAATCAAACAAAAAGAAACACTAAAGACCAAACAATATAAATATAGATGAGGAATAATTGAGCTCAACCGAAATACTATTCTAAAATATTTCTATCAACCAATCGATACAATCCATGTTCAATGAAACTGATATTCGTGAAATTTAATTTAGTAATAATTTTTAAATAGTCAAATGCCAGAGTGATGTAACAAAATTCAAACACAAATTTTATTCTACCTAGAAATTCCAATATCCAACAGCATACATTTAAACGTAAACTTTCTTAACTTTAGTAATAACTAGAAATTAATTCTATCAACCTTCCAGTAATCAAAATTTAAATCGCCTGATATTGAATACTTTAATATTGAAAAAAAAAAAACAAAGAAAAATCATAATTATTTCCTGACATTTCTCTCCAAAAGCGTATAAAATCAAACAATGGTTAAATTTTAAAAAATCAATATCTAAACGTCTAATTTTACGAAAATAGGACGGCAACAGCCAGGGAGTCACTGGCATTGTGTTCTCTAATCAAACCAAGTTTACAGTTTCAGAAACAATGACAAATTCAATTTAATGAATGCGTAATCATTCGATTGCTTACCTATACAATCACTGCTGAGAAAATATTGGGAAATGTGAATGGCTTAATTTTACGGTACTTTAATACCATAGTTATATCAAGAAAATAACGATATGTCAGATAAAACTTGATTAATGGTTTTAAAATGCATTACTAAACCAATCAAATTTTAATAAAAACCATGATACTAAAGAAGTAAAAAATATTTTGAAAAAATAATAATGAGAAACCAAAATAAGTAAAGAAAAATAATTAAATGAAAATCGAATTCTTCATTATGTTGTTGTATAAATAATTATTTTGATGGGAATGAATTAAAACAGAACATCGTTTAAAATCATAAATGTGTTATTTCTATGCATTTGAGGAAAAAAACATGGTAGGTATAATTTTTTATTTAAAAGCTAATATCAATCTGTTTATCCGTATTTATAAATGTTTATTACAAAATATATTTAGTATTCATCTTTTAACTAATAATATAACTTCTTTCAGCGAACACAGTAAATAAATAACAATTAGTTCTTAAAAATAGTATATTTAATTTACGTTGTTTTTACAACATGGCGCTATCGCTATTTTATTTAATAACTTAATTTAGATCCATTTAAAGGTTCGTACTTTCCCACGGTTCAAGAATAATAAAGATGAAGATCTACTATGAACAAGACATTTTAAGAATACAAGAAGCTGATTTCTCACAACTGACACTATTTAGGCAAACAATTCCAAATGATGTGAAATTTACTAAAATATATAGAATTCATATTTAATTCATATTCATATACAGATAAATTAATTCCACATATCAACTTCTCAATATTAATTGATATGTATGGAAAGCTGAAATAATATTGGATTATCTCTTAGTAGTAGTGTTTCTAAGAACAAGTAATTAAAAATAACTAAATTTCATTTGATATTACTTGATTTTGCTTTGAAATATCTGTTCAGCAAAAATTGCCAAATTATTATGAGAAAATTGATATATCATGACAACAATAAATTTACAAACTGAACATTTTAGAGCACTTCAAAAATTAGAAGGATCACGTCGGATTTCTTAAGGATAGTCCGAGTGAATATATTATATATATTACATTTAACAAAACTATGCCTCATTTCGAAATAAAATAGTTTCTTACTGTCAATATAGAAAAACAAAAACTAATGTATTTGAAACAACAAACACATTTACCTAAAGTAAACCATTATCTTTAGACGTCTCACTCATCATACTATTAAGTCTTAACATAGACACATGACCTTGAGCTAAGGATGTCTCAGTCATGCGATGTAGCATTTACTCAAAATGTAATTTTAAAACCAGATACAACAGAATCTTGAGTAGCGTCTTTAGATATAAAAGACTCTTATATTATTGTTATTATTTGTGAAGATAGATCCAGATTTGAAATAATTATATCTACAACGAGCGAATGGTTTGAACGGTCTGATGTTCTTGGTAAGATTAGAAGTAAGGTTTGAAAAGTTAAGAAGGACGAAGAAGTTAAGTTAACAGTAAGATACAAGACAACAATATACATGCACACAAGAAATTGGTCATCTGGCGTAATATTTCATATCTTTTAATTTAATTAATAAAGTTCATGATTTGTTATGAAAACTGTTTAAATTGGGAATTATAATGGCAGGGTAAAAACTCCAACAACTTGATATCATATTTGGAAAACAAACTGCCTCAAGTTACTTCAGCATATAAATAATGTTGGGGTAAACATTTTCGCGTTATTGATTGTTTATCTGTAGCTTTCATAGTATTAATATCTGAAAATGCAAGAGCAACTAGATGTAACAATCCAACAGCCATTGGAAAATGAAAACGGTAAAATCTTTCTTTGTTATCATCATTTCATGTTATCATATAAAATCATCTTTTGTTATATCATTATGATAAATTGGTGAGAATTGTCATTGCCAACACACTCCAAAATGCTTACTAAAATGATTTTCTGAATCAATCACCCTTTAATATTATACAATTTTGATTCTTTCTCTGTAATAAATCAAACCTAATGATTTACAACGATACACCAATCGATAACTAAAGAAGGTCTCGTGCCAATAAACCATAAATGCCTTTCAATAAATCCCATAACATTTTACAACCATAAATTATATTATATAGTGCAAGACCGAGAGCAAATCTGACAATAAGCTGGGGCTGGTAACTTTTAATTTGACAATAAAATGTATACTCAATCTTAATTTGTAAAAATTGTCTATACCACTTTTAGTAAAAATAAAATGGAAAATATACTTATTATTTTACTCTCGTTTAAATTGATAAAATCGAAGAAATCGAAGAAGTGCAAAAGATATAGTTAAGACAGGACGTGCGAATTAGCATTAAATATCAATTACTGGCAGAATTCTGCTTTCATATCCGCGTCATTAGATACCGAATGGATTGATATCGACACGCTAGGCGGTATTTTATCGCTAGGTTTCAAAAAAGTTTATATTTAATATATAAAATAAGTCCTAATAGGTTTGATTAAGAGAAAGCGTGGGGAGAAAAATGGATTTCGAATTAAAAGTAACCGTCTAATTAATGTTGCCATTATCGCGACGAAAATTATCTACATTTCACGCTTTTCCTTCTAGACAGACAATACATCATCGTGGCGAGCTTAACGCACTATTAAAAATGTTGAGAACAATTAACATCACAAAGAAAACCATCGAGGTATCCATTCAACATCTGGCGTGTCTAATGCATTTCGTAGATTTTCAATCGGGCTATTGTCATTGCCGTAAATTAGTGTCAGATAGATAAGGGCAAAAATTAACTTCACAAAAAATCTATTGCAGATACCGATGCTTTCACGAATTAACCTGATTTAGAACAAACCACTTGAAAGATAATTTGCGGCTGATGGCTGTTTTGAGGACCTCGGCAGTTTTCATTACAAACAGGACGTCGATAATCTTTAATCAGTAATTCTATGGATACCACTCATTTATATCAACGTTTTTCTAGTTTCAAAGCAAAATTCAAACGAAATTAGATGAATAGAACAGTTATCAAATGAGTTTGTAGCGACTTTGAGGCATGTCGAATCGTGGAATAACGGTCTACAAAATACCCAGAAATATAATCCCAGATGTTGAACACGGGCCGGGTGCCAGCAGCGCCAACTAGAACCCGATAACGAATAGCTGGCAACCCCGAGACGTCTATCTGGGATGTTATTGAAGGGTATTTCCATTCATTCAGTACTCGACCATCGTTTGGTTTAGACGTGCCACCATCGACTGTCCAAGCCTCGTCTCCAGGTAACATCGCTGCCAGCCTTTTTTATCATTTGTATTTTTACATTTTTATATTACTTCAATAAATAACGGCCACATAATGTAAACACCACTGTTTTATTTCGTTTTACCTCTATTTTCCGAGCCATCTCAATTTACCCTAAAAGTTAAATGAACCAACGTTATGCATGATAAAACACCAAGAGCTATCAACCCATAATTCGGATATCTCTAGACGAATATCGTTTTTACAACTTTATTGTTTTATTTGATCACATTGATATTAAAAACTAGCTTATGTAAAGCTTTCTGTTGCCTACAAAATGAACATAAAAAATTAGAGAGAGAAACATATTTCATTATCTAATCCTACCAAGGACATCAGACCTTCCTTCCAAACTATAGTAGATAGAAATTTTTATACACAAGATTCTGTTGTATCTTTAAAATTAAATTTTGAATAAATGTTACATCGCATAACTAAGGCGGCCTTAGGTGAAGGCCATATGTTTATGTTAAGACTGAATAGTATAATAAGTGAGACGCCTAGAGATAGTGGTTTGCTTTAGATAGACGTGTTTGTTGTTTTATTACAATAAACATTATATTACAAATCAAGGTAACAAATTATCCAAAGAAGGCAAACATTGCGCAAATCTGATCAGAAATAGCAAAAATATAATTTTAAAGTGAATTCGCGTAGGAAACTTAAGAGCTATAAAACTTAATTTTCAGAGGCACTTTTTATATATTAATTTCACGTAGTTCCAAACCGGATTTTATTCAAGTTTCTCAAGACAAATTGTCTCAAGTTATTAATAAAATTATTTATTTTCCTAAATTATTAATTCTTAATACCTAATAATACAATAGACTGACAATTAGAAAATATAGTTAAAAAAAGATACAAATTAAAAATACAATATTTGCCAGAAAAAAAGTTACCTTGAACACTGCACGATAACGAAAATAATTTGTAAAATAGCACTTTCTTCTGACTCATAAAATTGCTGTTATTCAGGATGACGCGTTCAACCGAGCAAAATAACTGAGGGCAAACAGCGTTAATATCATTTTACATGCGCCATCAAAACACATGACAAATCTCAATAGAGATATGTCGCCTCGACTTGAACCAAAAACGAGTCGACGATTACAAGAACACCATCATGAAATTCTAACATACAACTCCCCACTAATACTAATACAATGGATAAATGTTATTAAAATAATATTTTTTCTACATGTTAAGATTGTGTTCAAATGTTAACAAATCTGTGTTCCCTCCTGATTCGAAACCTCTAAATTTAATCTATAAATTTTAATAATAATAAGAAATATTCCTTCAAATATCGAATATCGTCTAACATTACGCAATTCTTAAATTGGTCATATTTATAATTTTAATTCCTTATACATATTTTACTTATTCTCTATATTGAAAAACTTATATAATTACAGCTTTACATGATAAATAGAGCTTAAATATCACATTAATGATTTTCGAAATAAGGTAAATAACAAATGACGAAATTAATGTTTCACGTAACAAATACCTAATTTTCATTGAATTTTGGGTTTCTATAATCCTAACGTATTATGTGGCTTATTACGAGAATTGAATTTTTCGTTTTTTATGCGTTGGAATCCATTTTCATGGTACTTACTCCACAGCGATTTGAACTTCCTCGAATTTTGAAAGTTATAATTATTTTAATGCGCGAGAACAAAAAAACATTATTGAATGCCAAATCAGGAATCTATCAATTAAGCCGTGAGCCCTTACATAATCACGATGGAGAATGATTCATCTTCATCGATTTTTTTCTGAATTTCTCCGAAGACTTCTTACAAACACAAAAAAAATGGTTGTATACCATTCAAAATGGAAGAATAGGCATCCATTTGCTTTATAACTCTTTTGGGATTTACCTCACTTTGGAAAACTCGTTGAAACAGTCGACTTCTCTTTTGTGCAAGTACTTATAGCCACATACTCATGAGTCATCAGCTGTGCAGATATTACACCATTTCTCACGCTTTTTTCTTAAATAATTTTTATTTCCTTGAAAAAACAGACACGTAAACTTTTTTGAGCCTTTGTCCGATTATACAGGGTCCAACTGGGAAAAAAATTATGGCCCCATTATCATGCAATCCCTCCCGATAAGCAACATGATGATTACGTACAGCATCGACGTTTTCTGACACAACTATCCTTTATGCAACTCATTCTGCAATGAGGGTCGGCGATTGAGTTTTTTAGTGCTGTAAGGTAGTTTCATCGAAGTTCATCGACGCGAAAAAATTAAATAGAGATTAAAAAGAAACGACCAGAACTTCGTATAAGTATCTATTCTAACAACGGTTATCGAAGGTTTGGGAAAAAACATCAAGAAGAACACCCGACTTTGAAAACTATTTGAACGAATATAGGTAAACTATGTATGAAAACTGTGCCATGTTTTAAAACTATGCATCAATGGGGGTACATCCATCAAATGTTAATTAAGTTTATATCTAGAATCTTAGGTCTCGACTTTAAAAACAACTTTTTTTTTGATAACATCTTTATTAGATATGCTTAGTACAATCTTAATTTACAATTAATTTATTACTACATTTCATTTGTACTTGGATTAATTCACAAGCAAGACGAGTGCGAGATAAATACATCAATATGTTTTCCTCAATTATAAAATTATAATAACTTAAGCTATAGTTTACATTAAAGGTATACACTTTGATTTCCAGGTCATCGTGCAGTTCTTCGTTGCTTACGTAGCGTAGCGGCATTGGTAATTAGTCGAAGAATTTTGCTTTGACAACGTTGGATGACTAGTTGATTTGAATTTTTAGTGCAGCCCTATATTTGCACCCTATAGGTCCAAATTGGCTTTATAATTGTCTTATAGATCAACCTCTTTGATTTTAGATCAAGTTGAGAGTATCTTCCGACTAACCGGTATAGTTGTTTTATTTTGGTTCTAATGTGTTTTGCTTTTTTTTGTCTAACATGATGTTTCCAATTTAGTCTACCGTCAATATGGATGCCTAGGTATTTAGCTGATTCTGCTTGAGGAATCGGGCATCCATTGAGTGATATATTTAAGTTTTTATTATTTCGCCGCAATGCCAAATTAATACGAACAGATTTAGAGCTATTAAGTTGAGTTTTCCAATATTTCGTCCATTTGTAGATTTTATTGACTGTCATTTGGACTTTTTTTACTGCCCTAGGCAGAGATATGTCGTTTGCCATAATAATTGTGTCGTCAACAAAGGTCCCAAGTAGTGTTTTTTGTTGTTGTTGGGATATCAGCAGTGTAGAGCAGATACAGAAGAGGTCCAGAGACGCTACCTTGTGGAACTCAAGCTGAAATAGTTGAAATGAATAGAAATGTCGAGAACGCCATTTTGTGCGAGACTCTAATTTTTTTTCCGAAAATATATAACTCCAGCATTTACAATAGTTACGCGGTCACAATTTGCTCATCTGACAGATTAATCCCAAATGCCAAACGATCAAAAGCTTGTGAGGCATCCAAGAATAGAGCAGGGCAGTATTTCTTTTCCTCAAACGTTTTTTCAATAGCCGTAGTAACTCTGTGCTTAAAAACAATATGAAGAAAAAATTATTAGATAGTTGTAGTTTAAATTATGAAAAATAGTTATAGGAAATAAATTTTTCAAGTTACTATAAACAGCACAAATCACAAAATGGACGTCAGAAAGTTATCTTCAAAAATGCCAAAATTTCAATGAATACCTTGTATTAAACTAGCTCAATATTCATAGGTATATGCAAAAGTAACTGTCAGAAATATTATTAAAAAAAACAACTGCCAAAAGTTTAATAACAAGTATAAAAGATTCAAGGTTACATAATTTCATAATATAATTTTCATTCTAAAAATATATACTAACCATGGCAGTATAATCAAATCATACTAAGATGATTTCTATGCATCGATTGGGCTTTTTTCAAATATTTACATGATCAATAATCAAAACGTAACATAGTGAAAATTATAAATCGCTTATATGACAATAAAAGTATACATAATAGTCTTTATTTAGAAGAAAATTGAATATTACGAGAGATAATATCAAAATAATTTCCTTTTCATCTTATACACGCTGTTGCTATTATGCCGAGAATAGCCATCTAAATTGAATATTAAACAGAATAATTTACTTCAATATGCACCCATTAAAAAGCAGGAACTCTCTAATCCCCATCGTTAATCTGCAGACGCAGTCATGACCCCAAAACCGACGATACCTAATTGATTCACGAATGCAACTCCGCGGATAAGGAATGTACTGAATATGCAAATTCTAGATAACGCTCGGTTTGATTTCACAACTGGAAGTGCCGTCGGAATTACGACGAAGACACTTTAAGTTCCGACGCCGATTGCACATCCTTTAATTCGTGTTAAAAGAGCTCAATTATAATTCGCTACGCAAACCATCAATCATTATAACCTAATTAATAAATAATAATGTGATAATTAAGTTTACTAAGGTTATCTTTTATAAATTTATCATGGAAAAATAATTATACCGGACTCATAAATTTAAGGATGTAAACACATTAGTTCACATTGGATAAGATATTTATCACGTAAAACTCTAAACTTATTCCCGTTTTCTTTTTATACTACCGGGTCAGAGAAATGTAAAAAATGGCGATTATAATCGACCTTCATCAGTTGTTAAAATGCGTTTGTGATATTTGTCATGCAAAACAAGCTGCAGACATTTATGAAATAAATATACTTAAACATAATATTGATTGATAAATATGTACAATTAAATGTTATTAGTGGAATTGGGAAAATATTAGCAAATATGTCCTTAGTAATCACTGTTGACCATCAGCCTATTCTGATTCCTATATTTATCTATAGAAATGTATCAGATGAATAGAATTTAAAACACAAAAACTCTTAATATACTTTAAAATATCATTCTATTTTATCAAAAGAAAAGATGACTTGTTGAACGGTGATACAAAATGGCACTGAGGGTTTTGATCTTTTATAAATAGATCCAGCAAATTGTACTTCACGCTGTAAAAGTCTTTACACTAGATGCCATTAAAATGCTGACATTTAGTACAAAAAAATTATTTGATAGTTTTGTGAATGATTGGCTAGGTTTTGTTTGACTGACGCCAAAGGTGGACACCAGTAAAGCAAGCATCGACACGCCCCTTGAAAGGCCAATTGTCGAAAAACTTCAAGATAACCAAATCCAACCGTCATGTAAGCACTGTTTCTAATGTGCAAAAGCGAAACATAGTACATAAAACATTTAGAATTACTTGGAAAAGACTGCATAGAAAAAGAAGCTGCCACATTGAAAATAGATGTCACACGATTTAAACCAAAACCCCATGGATCGATCGCTTTGGGAATGGCTACTGAATCTGAAATTAACTATACTACTGACTGGCAATGATCGTGGATGAAAAGTGGGTCACTTTAGACAACGAAAGTGGTCGAGGTTGTTACTGTTGACGTGAGCCAAGCCAGGATGGACACTCACGGAGATTTTGCTATGTGTGTGATTCCTTGACAATCCCGTCAAAGAATCATGAGCTGCTCCCTTACGGCTAAACCCTTAATTCAAATCTGTCTGTGAACAATTGGGTCGCTTGGATCAAGCAATCGCCCAGAAATACGTTTCGTCAAGACAATGCTAAAACACACACATCGACAGAGATGGTTGGGACATTTTTATAATTATCCGGACCTGGCAACAAGTGACCACTAACTGTTCCTGTCCATGGCGCACTATTTTACTGATATAAAAATACGCATCAAAAGAGAAATCTAAAAAATCGACTATCCAATTTTTTTGGGCAAGTTTATTGTTGAAATTTACTTGATTGCATATTTAACTGAGATGCATGTTCATTATATTATTAACATATTAAGCGTATTAAGAATTTAAGATAAATTCCGATATTTCGATATATCGATATATAAAAAAAATATTTATATTCATTAAATATTTTATATTAAGTAGCGATATTATTAATAAACCTTGGTACTAAAATAAAATTAAGTAAAAGATTAAATACCAATTTTAAAGGTATCTTACAACAAGCTTAGATTTTTAAGGCAAAAAAAACATTTTAAAACAAAATATATAGATAATATTCGTTGTAATAACTAAATAAAAATAAACAAAAACCATATTTAACCTATCTACTACACGTATTTTGTATTCAACTATATACACAAATTTAATACCTACCTAAATCTATTTATATATTTACAATATTATTTTAACTACTACCAACTAATCACTTTGAAGGAGATGCGGAGCAAGAAATTAAATTTGTTTTGTTCGTAATTTAATTTTAAGAACTCAACTGAACCCAAACCGTTATATTGACTTAAATTTGTTTTATTGGTGGTTTCATTCTTCATATATGTCACAAAATTATATTAAAATTTTTGTATTGTTTGGACTCAGCACTGACTTCAAACTGATCAGTTGGTAGTAATTAAAATAATATTGCAAGTAGATAATAAGGTTGAGGTAGTTATTAAGTTAAATTGTGTGTATATAGTAGAATATAAAATACTTATAGTTAGTGTGTGTAGTGAATATAAAATACTTATGTTTAGCCTAACTAAAATAGGACAAGAATTATTTCCTGCGTCGGGAATTGAACCCGCGACCTCCGATTGGGAGCTAAACGCTTTAACAATTACACCATAGAAGCAATACCCTACGTTATTTCTACGCTGTCTTATATGCTATAGTTTGTGCTTAAAAAGCAAACTGAAGGGCTTTTTAACTGAACGACTTCCGATTTTCCATCACATCAGCTTAGCAATAACATTATACACAAATACCTAATTACTTTAGATAAAAAATATTTTTTTTTTTTACTCTTCGTGAGTCCACAATCTGCCCTATTGGCAATAAGTATTTCTTATGTCTATATTATATATACATGGCATGTAGAAAATCACTTCATTAAGCAATCTTCTGTATAAAATATTGTCTTAATTAATTAGTCTTATTGTAATGCTTATTCTAAACTCTACATATGTCCAGTAATCAGATCAGGTGGTGTTAAACGTTTTAGTCTACGCACTTCACTATCACGTCGCATATTTAGCTGATTAGCGAGTACATTGGGATGCACTGACACTCTTTCGAAGTACTTCACACAAACACGTTGGATTACACTCGTTATAGGTTCTAGAGGAATATCGCGTTGTATAACTTTATTTGAAATATAGTACGGAGCATCAACAATGGCACGCAACACCTTATTTTGGAACCGTTGAATGATGGATATATTAGATTTGCTAGCGGTACCCCATAGTTGAATTCCATATGTCCAAATGGGCTTGAGTATAGACTCATACAGCAATACCTTGTTATCTAATGATAACTTGGATTTGCGCCCAATGAGCCAATACATTTGATATAATTTTAGTCCTAGTTGTTTCCGTTTAGAGAGTATGTGCTTCTTCCAGGTTAGGCGTCGATCTAAATGCATACCAAGATATTTAACATGCTCTGCTTGGGGGAGTTGACGATGATTGATATTTACTGGTGGACATGTTCTTCTACGCAGGGTAAATGTTATATGCGTCGATTTTGATTCATTGGCTTTAATGCGCCATGTCTTCAACCATAATTGTATTTGCTCCAGGTGGGTTTGTAGGTTTATTGATGCTGTGACTGGATCTTCATGGGATGCTAAGATTGCTGTATCGTCTGCATATGTTGCCACAGTAGTTATTTTTGTGGTGGGCAGATCAGCCGTATACAGAAGATACAGTACTGGACCCAGTACACTACCTTGCGGAACTCCTGAATATATGGGATTTAATTCGGTATGTTCATCGCCTTGATTTACAATAAAATGTCTGTCAGTGAGATACGATTTTAGTAGCTGATAGTTCGGATGAGGGAGAAGTTTCTTTAGTTTAACCTGCAAGCCGGTATGCCATACTTTGTCAAAAGCCTAAGATATGTCTAGGAAAGCAGCCGAACAATATCTTTTGGCATTTAGGTCAGCGTTTATTTGGTTTACAAGTCTGTGCACTTGTTCTATAGTCCCATGCTTATTGCGAAAGCCAAACTGATGTTCTGGAATAATTTTTCTTTTTTCTATTATATAGTTTAGTTTTTTTATGTATAATTTCTCGAAAACTTTCGAGATTATTGGTAATAAACTTATAGGTCGGTAGGAGGTCACATCTTCTGGTATTTTTCCTGGTTTAAGTATCATTAATATTTTAGCTACTTTCCAGATACTAGGGAAGTAATTAATTCGTAGCATAGCATTAAATATATATGTTAATAGTTTTATAGCCTTTTCTTATAGTTCTTTTAAAATTTTGCCAGTAATTAAGTCATAACCAGGAGCTTTTTTAATATTAATCTCTCTCATTATTGTATGTTTAACTTTTTTGACCGTTAATTTTTCGTGTGGTAAATCCATTTGAAATGGCGAATCTAGAAAGCTAGTAATTTTATTTTCGTCATCTTTATGTAGCTGAGACTGGAAAGGTTTAAAAACATTTTTTATGTGTTTTGAGAAAATGTCGGCCTTCTCTTTATTGCTTCTCGCCCAATTATTTTCGCTTGTTTTAATAGGTGCGTTATGCTGCTGGGATCTCCTAAGCTTTTTTGTGGCTTTCCACAACGAATAGTCTGTAGCCTCAGTTGATGTCAAGTTTTCTAGGTATTCTTGAATGCCTTGGTTTTGTTCAATTTGGATTAGATCTCTCAGCTCTTTTATGGCCCTATTAAATTTTCTTTTATTCTCTTCAGTCCTTTGCTGTTGCCAATTTCGTCGTAACTTTCTTTTTTCTGCTATCTTTTTCTGTATTGTACATGATATATGTGTATTTTTTCTTGGAAATGTTTCACTGTTGGGAGTCGCGGAATATGCTGCCTCCTGTATATTTTTTGTAAGATTTATTGCTGCTATTTCTATATCCATTTCAGTTTGTAACGGTAAGTTTAGAGAGATATTTTGGTCTACGTTTTCTCTAAATGAGGGCCAGTTAGTTCTATTATTGGACAGAGAAGGGGGTTTATCTTTGATGGTAATTTTTGAAGAAATTGTTACTATTATAGGTGAATGATCAGAAGACAGGTCGAAGCATGATTCTGCCTGACACTTTTTTGGATCAATATTTTTTGTGATACAGAAATCTATTGTATCTGGTTTTTTATATCTGTCTGAAGGCCAATATGTTGGTTCACCAATAGAGATATGTTGTAAGTTATCTTTCCTTATGGCTTTGAGCAGTTCTCTACCTTTTGAGGTTATTATTCTTGAACCCCACATTAAATGTTTTGCATTATAATCTCCTCCTGCTATAAATCTATTACCTAGCGTACTGAAGAATTCTTGAAATTGTTCTGCCTTGTTGTTATGTTTGGGTGGGCAATAAATCGCAGAAATTGTTAATGGTCCATGGGCTTCCTCTATGGTTATACTGGTGGCTTGCAGGTAGTCTTTGCGGAATTTTTCTTTTTCGAAATGCTTTATATCATCTCGAATTATTATGGCTGTACCTCCATGTGCTTTATCATCAGGGTGATTTGTATGATAAAGCTTATATTTAGGAACTTTCAGATAATTCTTGTCCGTAAAGTGTGTTTCGGAAACCATCATAACGTCAATATTTTGTTCATTTACGAACATTTTTAGTTCCCTGGCGTGTTGTTGGAGCCCATTGGCATTCCAGACGGCGATTTTGTAGCTATTGGTTTCAGGCATTAGGCAAGTTTGCTTACGACGGTTGTGAGTAGACCAAGCATCGTACTCATTTGATCCATTAGTTTGGCCATCATATTTTCTAATCTTGAGATGTTGCTAGTTTCAGTAGGTTGAGATATTGTCTCTCGTTTTTGTGCTGAACCATTTTCAACTGTTTGGGCATAAGTTATATCTTGTTGACTTGTTCTGGTGGCTAGTGCTAGATTGGTAGTAGTGGATTGTTTTTGTTGATGCCTTTTTTCCCTTAAGGCAGGATAGAGTTTCTGCTGTAGTTGCTTGTGAACTGCGCAACCCTTGTAGTTCGCTGGATGATTTCCGTTACAGTTAACACATTTCACTTTTTCATCGCGAACTTTACGAGTACAATCTCCTATCTTATGTTCTCCTGCACATTTTACGCATCTATATTATTTTCGACAGTAAGTCTTTGTGTGCCCGTGCGCTTGACACCTTGTGCATTGTGGTATAATTCTTTTTATATGTGGTGGTTCGCATTTAATAATATTATTTTCCAATTTGGTGATTTCATACACCGCCTTATTATTTCCATTAGGTTTTATGTCTATATAAAACATAGGCAGAGGTTTTTTTGTCGTGTGATGTCGTATATTGTGAATATTTACGACCTCGTGGCCTTTTTCAGCTAGTGCTACCTTGATGGTGTTAGTTCCGTGCTAGCTCTCGAAGAGAACGGTCGTGTCCGGTCCGCCGAACCTACCTGCGCTTCCGAGAATTACCCGAAACTTTCCCTAAGACGGTCGACCCGTTATCACGTTTCACCAGTGCCTACGTAAAAAAAAAAAAAGCGTCTGTAAGCGCCGAAAAGGCGTTTTTACAGACAAGGCAATGGCGTCATGTACGTCAGAGCCGACGTCGCCTCCTGAACATAATCCCAGTGTTTCAAATTCAAATGGACCATCTTCAGAAGACAGCCGAGAAGTGCTTATAACGGAATTGAGAAAACAGAACGAAGACCTGCGAAAGCAGATAGCTGACCTTAAAACGTTCGCAAAAGCCCAAACAGACGCCCTGAACAAACAGACGGAAAAGCTGGAAAAGAGCGAAAAGGCTTCCGAAGAGCTCAAGGAAGAAATAAAAACTCTCACAGCTACGATAACACAATTCATGAAGCATCAAAGAGATGCCATGGAAGTAAAGATTCCCGCTGCCATAGAAATTCAGTCCCAGACACCAGCTAAACCGACACAACACTTAGACCAAACTGAAGACTCAGAAGACGGTTTCACCTTGGTAGGAAAAAGGAAAAGAGGGCCCGTCACTCCACCTCAGGAAAGCCAGCTGCCGAAGGCCGGCAACAAGGGAAAACAGGCTCCCAAATCACAACCCAATCCGGTAGCCAAGCCAGCCACTAAATCTACCCAATCGAAAGCCAAGGCTAACGTACAGCCTTCGATTACAAAATTTGCCACCAGACCAGTGCAAAACAAGCCGACCACCAAGACGGCCCCACAGCCAGTACCGAAACAAGTTACCACAAGACCAACCCAAGACCAGCCTGCGCAGGTAAGTAGCCAGGTCACTAAACAAGTCTAAACCTCCACAGCAAAAACAGTGCCAACCGTTTCGGCGACTGTTTCTCAAAGTCCCCCAAAGGAAAAAATTCCGCCTATAGTGCTCCGTGATAAGAAGAGGTTCATGGAGCTCATTAGAATTACTAAGGCACAATCAATAGACATTATAACCCGAAATAAAAAGGACGGCATTTTCTTATTCGTCGCCACAAGCGACAATTACCGTAAACTTACTACCCTGCTCGAGGAAAGGAATTACCCTTACCATTCCTTCTGTCATCCGGAGGAGAGAGCATTCCGGGTAATAATAAAAAACATCCCAGAATCACTCTGCATTGACGAAGTACGTGAACTTCTCTTTGATCAAGGCTTCCATCCCAAATTTGTGCAAAGATGGAAATTAAAATCCGGGACAGAACTACCAATTGTTCAGGTAGTTGTCCCTCGCGAAGAGCGACAGATCATATATATGACCAAACTCGGCGTCATCACAGTGAAGGTCGAGGTCCAGAGAGGAAACGGCCAGCCAGTGCAGTGCTTCAACTGCCAGCTTTTCGGGCACTCCAGCTCATATTGCCGAGCCCCCCCACGGTGCGTCAAATGTGCCGGGCATCACGACACTAGATCCTGTACCAAAATCCCAGAAGCACCTCCAAAGTGCAGCAACTGCGGTGAAACTCATACCGCAAACTTCAGCGGTTGCACCTGCCGTCCTGCTCCAAGAAAACCAAAAATTCCGACCGAAACCAGACCTCCACAAGGTTCTGCATGGAGTAACCAAGGTGGCAGAAAGCTAGCCCAAAAATTAGCCAGCGCTACCCAGCCTGCTCCAACTCAAACTCCTGCTCCAACCAATACACCGGACCTTAACTCCACCATGCAGGCGTTTACTGACCCGCAGGCTTTCCTACAAGTGATCGCCCTAGCTCACCAACTTGCTCGTCATTTTCCAAATGTCGCCGCGTAAGCGGCAACACTTACCTGTCTCTATAACTTTCAGCAGCCTTTAACTCTTCGAAATGGCTGTTCCGAAATCTCTTATACTGATGACATGGAATGCAAATAGCTTACGCGGAAAGCAAGCGGAATTGGAGGACGTCATAACATTCTATGACGTCGACATCGTGCTCATCCAGGAAACTTTCCTGAAACCTTCGCATCGTCTCTCTTTCGAACGCTTTTTTGTCTACAGAAACGATAGAACTCCGGGTCGAGGCGGTGGAACCGCCATTCTCGTCAGAAAAGGAGTCAAACACGAGCTCCTTCCATCGTTATCAGTAAACAACTTCGAAACAACCTCCATTAAAATCGATATCCAAGAACGTCCCTTCGTGATTACATCCCTGTACAGGAAATCTTCTGCATTCAACTATGCCGAATACCGATCACTCGTCGAAGGAAAATTTCCGAAAATAATAGGTGGCGACTTCAACGCCCACCACCCCACCTGGGGGTGTTCCAGAGCGAATCCCGCAGGTAACGCCATCGTAGCTCTAAGTGCAGATCTGGGCTACGGTCTTGCCTTGCCAGATGAACCCACCCATCACCCTAGTACAGTCTCTCAAGGCGCAGCAAGAATCCTTGATTTCTTTATTCTTCAAGACGTAAATCGCGATTCCGAAGTTCGAGTCCTTGACGAACTAGACTCTGATCATCGTCCGATCCTTCTCAAACTCGGAAACTGCGCCACCACTCAAGTCCCACTAACAAGATTCAGGAAAAAAACCGACTGGAAAAACTACCAATCTCTTCTCCTGAAATCCGATCCAATTCCGAAAATTAATACATCAGAACACCTCGAGGAAGCCGTACTCAAGCTAACTCGCGATATTCAGTCTGCTCACGAATCTTCCACAGTCAAAATTTCATCACAACCCCAGCCGTGGAAAAACAATCTTCCCGCTTCTCTTAAACGTGAAATTCGCATCAAAAACGGTTTATGCAGATTAGCTCGATTCACCCTTGATGCTGCAGACAAAAGGGAGGCGAACAGAGCATGCAAGAGGGTAAGGGCGGCCGTCTCGACTTGGCGAGCAATGAAATGGAACTCATTTCTCGCGGACCAAAGGCTGGATGGCCCCCCTTCCTTCTGGCGTGTCTCCAAATGCCTCGTGGGGAAGACGCACAATGTCATCCCTCCCCTGAAGTCAGCGGTTACAGGAAATTTTGCAGTCACTGACCAAGAAAAAGTCGAGCTCCTTGCAGAGACCTACGAAGCTCAAATGAAATGCCTCCCACCCGCACAGAACACTAAAACTAAAGACATTGACACTGTCATCAACGAATCCAACTCCGTCAAAAGACCAGTAACCCCCGCCTTTCTTCTCAACCATTTTGTATCTCCAAAGTCTCTACAGACTATGATCGGCAAACTTCAAACCAAAAAATCTCCAGGTTTCGATGGAATATTGATTACCCAGTTAAAAAAGCTCCCGCATAAGCAACTCGCAGAACTGGCAAACATTATTAACTCCATCATGAGACTGCAACACTTCCCGGCGTCTTGGAAACACGCACATATAGCGGTTATACCCAAGAAAGGAGCAAAATCATCTCCATCTGATTACAGGCCTATCAGCCTTCTCAGCGCCATCTCGAAGCTTGCCAAGAGGGCAATACTCTACGCTCTCAACTCTTTCACAAAGGAAAACAACATCATTCCAGATGAACAATTCGGCTTTCGCGCTCACCACTCATCCGTCCATCAAGCTTCCCGTCTGGCTGCACACATCCATCATGCTCTTGACCAACGTAAAAAGCTTGGAGCAGTTCTTCTGGACCTAACCAAAGCCTTCGACAAGGTCTGGCACGACGGATTGTTCGCAAAGTGCGTGCGGTTAGGCCTCCCAGAAGACCTAACCGCTCTCATCAAGTCCTATCTCTCGGACAGATCTTTCCAGGTCAAGATCAGGGCGTCACTTTCCAGTCGTAAACAAATCGATGCTGGCGTACCTCAAGGTTCCCCGCTGGCCCCAGCCTTATTTAATCTCTTTATTTCAGATATGCCGAGAAAAGAGCATATTGACGTCGCCTTTTACGCTGACGACACTGCTTTCTTCACGGCCGCCAGGTTCGAAGTTACAATTCATGAGCGTTTACAGAAGCAGCTCGATCATGCGGTCAAGTGGTTCAAATCCTGGAGGTTGCAAATCAACCCCCTGAAAACCCAGGCCATCATTTTCCACAAGAAGCGTTACGCACTGCGCGTCTCGCAACTTAAGATCGACACCGCAATAATTCCATGGCTGGATAACGTCACGTACCTAGGTCTTCACTTCGACCGGCGGTTCGGTTGGCATTCCCAAATCCAGAAAGCAATCCAAAAAGGTTCGGGGATAGCAAACCTGCTATCTCCTCTGATCTGCCCTTCTAGCAGGCTTCCCATCTCCATCAAATGCTTATTTTACAAGATGTTAATTCGGTCCGTACTCCTCTACGGATCTAATGTCTACTTCAAGTTTGTTACACCCAACCAGGTCAAACGGCTTCAAGTTTTCCAAAATAAGCTCCTCAGGAGAATTTTAAACGCGCCATGGTTTGTCAGAAATAATCAAATCCATAGGGAAACTGACACTCCAGAAATCAAGCACTTCATATCTCAATCATTCCACAAACAACAACTCAGCTCAAGTTCTTCTGAAAACGCGCTTGTTCGCGAGCTGGTCGACATGCTGGGAGCTTAGCACCGCGTCACCGCTAAGCTCTCCCCCTTTTCCAGGCTGAAACGACCTCATCCGTCGCTACAGTCATAACTTTTGCCCCCATACAACAGTACCCAGTTGTGTGTTAACTCAGGTTCGCGAATCAATAGAATCGCCGGGCTCTCGTGCCCAATAACGGCTGCCCGATCAGCGGGTGCCATATCCCCAAATTTAATGCAGTAGCAGTAGTGATCCACAGGGGTCAACTGTGAGGCGGTTTCGGTTTAGTGTATTGGTAAGCCCAGAGGCAGTCCCACATAACCCGGTCCAACTTGTCACTCCAGGGCAAGTCTCCGCGACCAGGTATGCGTCATGCATTCCACCGCCTGGTTTTTAGGCCAGAACAAAAAAAAAAAAAAAAAAAAAAAAAAAACCTTGATGGTGTTAAAGTCCGTCCCGTGATGTAATCCTTTTAATACGAATTTAAATGTTCTCTCTGATTTTGGCCTGAATGTATGGTACTGGGTGTTTCTTTCATCTAATTCTTTTATAAGAACTTTAAAGTGATCCGCTTCGAACAATTGGATTTTAATTGTTTCATAGCTCACTGTTTTAATTGTGTAGTTCGTAGTAATGATTTTCAATAAGTCATGGATGTTTTTTATTATTCCTACCTTATAGACTGTTATTGGTGGTGGTTTGGGAACAACTTTTTCAGGGCTTGGTTGTGTGTTCTCTTCAATTTCTTCCGACAGGTTGCTAAAACTGTTTTTTGTCTCTATCGGTTTCTGCAACCAATAGTCACTGATTCTTGTTTGTTTCCTCGCGATTTCTTCTTCTGGACTTCTCAATCGTTTTTTGTTGATGACTGTAGTCCATTCTGATGGTGGAGTTTGCGTTATTGCTGTTTGTTCTAATCTTATATCAAAGTGTGCAGATGATTTGGTTGAATCGCTATGGTTTGCCATTTTTTAATTTTTAATATTTTATTTAATTTACTTCCAGAGGATAAAAAAAATAAAATAAATACATTGTTTATTTCACGCACTTCAATTTTCACTTACGTTATTTTAGCACTAGTTTTTTACTATAAATACTATAAATGAATTTCAAAAGGACTGTTGTAAAATAAGATGAAATAATTTTAAACACTAATAAAAATGAGATGCGGTCCTTTTGTCTGGTCACGTAAACACGTATTCACTACACTTTAGGTCCACTGAGAGACGGATAGCCGCATCTGTTATGCGTTTTTAACACTCAATTAAATAACCGTAATAAAATACTGGGTTTTTTTAAAGAAAGGTATCTTTTTATAGCTTGGACCGTATTGAAAATACGTCTTCACCCTACGAAGGTTGGAACTGAACTGAGATAAAAAATATGTGAAAATTTCTGTACGAAAACTGTGTACGTTTTCCTCGATTCTTTTTTTAAAATAATATTTGGAATAAGAACAACTACGGTATACGTTAATATGTATTACAGCAATAGAGAAACTGTCTCTCCAAAAATAGTCTGTCATGAATTGACAAATTAATTTGGATCGTCGCTGCTGATGTTCCAACAAAAATATTCACATAATAATTAATAAGAATAAAACACAATCGAACCAAAGAAATATTAATATCTAGGTTATACGACAACACAAAATTGGCAATTGCCTAAGCAAATGTTTCTGCATCATTTATCAGTACCATAGTTTGTTTATATATTATAATTTAGTTTGTCCAAAGCCACCTTATCGTTTTCTGAAAAAAAAGAGGCAAGCTGATCACCAATATCGCAAATGGTTTCGATACCATTATTTACTCGCAGCAACCTCTATTTTAATATTCGTATACGATAATGCGAATTATTTTAGGGACAATTAAAAACAAGCGGACACCAGAATAATGTTTGCAATTATAGACTTGGATTAATCCTTGCCTAGGTTGATGTAATCAAGATTATTTCTAAATAGATGGTATTTGCTCATGTTAATTAATTTCAAGAAGCAGGCGTAGATACAATAGATGCCTGCTGACTTACCAGTTTTTTAGAATTCAAGCTGCAAATGCATTATCATTCAAATTATTTTCAGGGAAACAGAACTACAAAATATTTGTAAAGCTTAAATTTTTGTCTTAATTTTAAATTTACGAAATTCATCGAAACACAATTCTCAAAACACAAAACATGAATTAAGATTTTAGAGTGGAAAAAAATTATCAGTGTTGGGATAGCACATTTAATTTTACCTTTATATGTATAATCATCTTGAAATAGTAGAAATGCATTTGGCAAAATAAATAAAACACAAAAGAGAAAAAAACAAACATTTTCACGGGAAGTACTTTATTATTAAGATGACCTACATTCCAGCTTTCAAGTCATATCTTCAACAATTTAATCGTTTCCTTTTGAACAAACGAAAAAACCTTCCTGATGCAGCAAATTTGACACAATAGTATTTCACGTTGCACGGTCCAATAAATAATTCACTGATACTTGACATAATCGTACATTTATTTTACAGAATAATAATAAAATATAAATTTCACGACACAGTACCGTATTTCTTCTTCCGCCGTAGAAGTTAATTGTAGTCGATGGTCCGATGCGGAACTGTTATTGCCACCTCACGAGATAAATCTCATTTTTCAACAGCGAACGCAACGTCCAACAATCGTATTTATTGTCAAGCCATAAATAAGTTCTAATAGTAACTTATCTCGATGTATATCTAACAATAAAGCCAACTGTATTTTAATATTTATGTCAACTAATAAATCGAGAACAGAATTAAATTATTAACAATGGAGAACGACGGCCCAGTTCAGTCACTTTTTTACGGATGTAATTTTTCATCTGATTTATGGTTTGTTTTTATTTGTTTGGTTCGTTTTGCGAAGACAAGACGACGACATGTTGATAGAAAATCACGCAAGTAAAGATGGGCGAGGCCTATCTCATTAGGAAGGAAGTTGAAGAAAACCATTAGTCATCGAATAGGAAAATGTCGTACATAAACACTGAATAAAAGGGTCAGTGATTCCATTGTCTTATAAACACGTTATTATATTTAGGATACCATTATCTTTGATTTTTTTTATTACTTGACCAATTCACATTTTTAACCAATGCTTGGTATTAATATTAATTGAGAACAATTCCATAAAGGATTTTTCATTTATGACATTAATGCTTTGGTAAATTAAGTGCCTTAAAAGATCTCTCTTGACAATCATACTGTTGTCCTCCACCATTTATTTAAAAAACCATAAATTGTATGGTTGCAGACACATCCATATTATTAAAAGAATTGTGGTGTTCGATTATAAACGTCGGTCAAACAAAACGGATAAAAATTTCCAGAGTAAAACTCAAAGGTGTTTCAATATTTTAATCCTGTGAATCAGTGTTTAGCTATTATAGTTTAAAAAAATTTTGTGTTTCAATTCGATGGGTTTAACTCCCCATTTTGATTCGCAAATATATTAAAACACTCTTCTTAACACATTATAATATTTATTAATCAATTTAAAGGATATTCATTACAACAGGCAAGTGACAATATAAATAATTGGACCCAAATTTGGAAAATAAAAATTAGCGAAAGTAAATCTGTGCATGTGCATATTATTTATTGATGTTAAATAATATCTCGGAATGAATCTTGATGCAAAACTTCGATGGAAGGAACATGTAAAAAATAAAAGGAAAGAACTGGAGTTAAAATATAGAAATTGAAAATCGCAATTATCAGTACATAATAAATTGCTATTATACAAGCAAGTATTAAAACCTATATGGACATACGGAATTCAATTATAGGGATGTTCCTCGAAAGGTAACATAAAAATAAAACTTTTTCAAAACAAAGTCTTGAAAAGTATGGTAGGTACACTCAGATACCAAATGACTAAATATGTACACCGAGACGTTCAGATACCGATTGTCACTCAGAATATCAAGAGAATCGCAAGAAAGTATTAGAGACTCCATTTTGATATCAATATCGAAGTTTTACAACTCTTAGATAACATCACAATAGGACACAGACTAAAAAAACAAACCACTTGTGTAGTGTTGTGTCACCAGATGCATTTAATAAAAAAAAACGGTAGCGTTAATACATAAACATAACTACACCAGAGACTAAGATAAGACCGATGGGTCCTTCTAGATATATACCTAGATTTAATATACTAAGGACTACTACTATTTTAATTTCAGAACAAAGTCCTGAAGAGTATGGTAGGTGCACCCAGATACCAAATAACTAAATATTTACACCGAGACGTTCAGATACCGACTGTCACTCAGAATATCAAGAGAATCGCAAGGAAATATTAGAGACTCCATTTTGATATCAATATCGAAGTTTTACAACTCTTAGATAACATCACAACAGGACACAGACTAAAAAAAAACAAACCACTTATGTAGTGTAGTGTCACCAGATGCATTTAATTAAAAAAAAACGGTAGCGTTAATACATAAACATAAATACACCAGAGACTAAGATAAGACCGATGGGTCCTTCTAAATATATACCTAGATTTAATATACTAAGGACTACTACTATTTTAATTTCAGAACAAAGTCTTGAAAAGTATGGTAGGTACACTCAGATACCAAATGACTAAATATGTACACCGAGACGTTCAGATACCGATTGTCACTCAGAATATCAAGAGAATCGCAAGAAAGTATTAGAGACTCCATTTTGATATCAATATCGAAGTTTTACAACTCTTAGATAACATCACAATAGGACACAGACTAAAAAAACAAACCACTTGTGTAGTGTTGTGTCACCAGATGCATTTAATAAAAAAAAAACGGTAGCGTTAATACATAAACATAACTACACCAGAGACTAAGATAAGACCGATGGGTCCTTCTAGATATATACCTAGATTTAATATACTAAGGACTACTTTACTACTTTAAGATACTAAGGACAATAAACGTTCCTTCCAAATCAAGGAAGATAGAAATAGTGAGAATTTGCACCTAACAGGTCAATTGAAAAGTCCCCGGCCTACCATAGTAAAACACATTTTTTTGGCAAAATTAGTTTTTTTTATTCAACATAATTCCCTTCAAGGGTGACACTAATTATAGCGACCTTTCAACTTTTCAATACCATTTTTGTCCTTTGCTTCAAAATAGGCCTCAGTATCGGCGATCACCTCTTCATTCAACGAAAATGTCTTCCCAGCGAGTATTCTTTTGAGATCTGAGGATAAGAAGTAGTCGGTGGGGCCAGATCTGGAGAATACGGTGGATGAGGAAGCAATTCGAAGCCCAATTCATGGATTTTTGCCATCGTTTTCACTGACTTGTGAGCTACATGCATTCTAAGAATGGAAAACACCCCCCAACCTACTTACCAGAATGGGAAACGTGCGCTAGTAAATTCGCAGAAGGCTTTGGAGGGTTCTCGTCCCGCAATGTTGGCCTATTACGATTCTGATTCTATTAAAATCTAAAATTACAATTAAATAATTCCTACTTCCTAGAATACAAGAACTATATATACAATAACGATGTTTTTGTAGAAATGTTGCAGATTTGGTATCACAATTTACAATTATTTTAAAAAATAACATTTTCCTTAAGAGTACCTTAACTAGACCCGGTACGCACTAATTCGTCATGCGCTCAAAATGTATCAAACTACATTCAAGGGCCCAAAAAAACCGACTTATCGAAGAAAAAAGCCAACAAAAACCTGCAGAAACAATTTAAAAAATTATCACCAAAAGCAGTGAATTAAAGTAGGAATTCTTACAATAATCAGTTTGGCCACCTGATTTACCTCCTAACTCTTGAGTCCTCTCACACCTCAAACATTTATTTAATAGAAGACGGTTTTCATCAAACGAAAAGCTAAATATGTGTCATAGGGCAGGCCTTCCAAATAAATCACTGCTGTCAAATAATCCATAACCAGAAAAATTGAAGTAAGTTAGCACTAGTCAATAAGTACAGTAAATACAGTGTAGTAAGTTTAAATTATACTAAATAAAGTCGTTTTTATAACAATAAAATACATCAATATGTAAAAATAATCAGAATTCATTCACTTGGCGTTCTTGTAGTCAATCTTTTAATCAATACGCTATTGTTAACTTACTTTAACATTAACGCTCCAACAGTGCAGCAGCTGCTAGCAAATATATATTAATGTAATGCATGCATGTAATTCTAAAGTCAGTTGAATTAGAAAAAATGCAACGAAAATGGTTTGACTTTACTAATAACCATGACTCACTAGACAGCAGTATCACTAGACAGCAGTATCACTAAAGTAAAAAGTAAAAAATAAGTTTTGATTCACTATTTTCTATTTAATACACCAAAATTTAGTTGTATGAAGTTCATACCATATTTACATTATCACACATATATCTGTAACTCTTTGAAATTGTATACATGAGTTTTAAAGTAGCCGTACATCTACAAAAGATGAGTTATTACGAAAAATTATTTCTTTTCTTAAATTTAATGTTAAAATATTTTTCTAAGCACTGAACGAAATCAGTTAGTTATATAATCACTACCATATATATCATTATTATTATAATCATTACCACATCTATAATATATCACTGCCACCGCCACCGCAATCTGTTCTATTGAAAGAATTCAACAAAATAGATGATAAAAAAAATTATATCAAAGATAAACACCTAATTTGTACGAATCATAAGTTATAATTTCTATATTCAATAATCTAAAGCGATTTTCAAAAGTCCTAAAAATGGAACAAGCTCAATCTACTTTACAATGAAAACGAAAAAATAATTTCCAGAATATTTAAATTCATGTTCTATAAATACACTCTAAAGCCAAAAGTTAAATATATAAAACCATATACTAAACTTTAACAGCTTGAAATTATAAACAAGTACAAATATCGAGATACCTGACTTTATTGATTCGTATATAAAATAAACATGAATGATCACGCCACAAATTTCTCTAATTAAATAAAACCTGCCAAGAAATTTGTAGTCCAGTCACAACCCACTAGAATGCCGAACAATATTAACATAAAAATGCACACAATCTTTAATATGTTTCAAGGTTTTATTATTATAATTGCTTAGATTGTTAAATATTTTCTAACAACTAGTTGTAATTACATTCACATAAACAATATTTGCATTAATGTATTAACATAAAATAGAACATGTATCTATAATAGAACGTAAACTATTCTATTTAAATACTAGTTAAAATTAAAAATGTAAATTTAAAATAAAAGCTAAAAGTAATTTATAGTAGCCAAAAACATATAACCGACAAGTATAATTTCCTAAATATAACAATATATAAACCTTTTCTTCTTTATATTTTAGAATCTCCTTTTTACCAACTACGGGTTATCTGAACTGGACCTACTGCATAATGTGGACTCCGGAGCGTGACCGACTTCCGAGATCATCCAAGAAAATATTCAGTCTTACCCAGCCTAGTTGCTCGCGTGACTAGGATAATTTTCCTTGTCGGGTTTTACACTCTTACCTTTTGGACATCCACAATTATAAATAATCACAATCATAAAATTTACGACCATACTCCAGAAGGATTCAAACCCGCGACTATCGCAACGGTAGGAGGTCCATCCAGTTGCCTTGCCCACTGGGCCAATCAAGTCGGCAAAATATTTAATGAGTAAGATATTAAAAACAATTTTACTTCAAAAAACGTTATAATAATTGGCATTAACAACACAGCACACTGGCATATCACCAGTTATGCAAACCAAGGTGCTTTTGTGATAACATTTTAAAGTAAATTAACAAATAAAATGCACATATAATCAGATATTATTTTTAATACCACGCATGCACACATATATATAATTATGCAAAGGTTATACTTGCATAACCTTAAACAACATGAATATTTTTATTACGTATGAGACATCGTTGCATCAATGCAAAATGCAAAAACAATAAAAAAAAACGTTTTGTTTTCAAAGTTTTGTTTTAAACGTATACGTTTTTATCGAAACGCTACAATAGATCAAACCAGTTTATAAAAACGATTTTAATCCCGTCGCTAAGGATACAAATGTTGTACTCGTTTTAATAATTTTACATACAATTAAAAGTATTTATGAATTGAATACAGCACTAAGTATTTCTAAATGAAAATGTCTTTTTCATAAATGATCCACCACCAACTTCCCAACTTTTTTTCAACATAGTACTAGTATTACTACCAATGTAGTGATTCAAGACTAGATATTTGAAAAAATTGATTATTTATAAATGTGGCCTCAAAAGGGTTTGTTCCTTAAAATTTGAAGTATTTTCGGACATATCTATTGCTATTTTGGTGATGCGGCAAAACTTTTTTGCCTGAAACTAATGTTTTCGAAAAGTTTAAAATGATATTTCAAGTTGCACTGAACCGATTTACTTGAAATTTGGTATGAGCCTTCTCTATACATACATTCTATACTATAAAAAAGGGAAACTATAACAAAATCTGGATTTTTACCGTCGCTAAAAAATCAGACATGACAAACAAATGTTTTTGTCATTATATCATTTTTTAAATTTCTTTTTTATTTAATTTTTAATTTATTAACAATGTTCACTTGATAAAAATACCTGAAATTCATGTATATAGACTAGATTTACGCCCTTAATTCAACAATAAAAGGAATAATTTTTAAATATTCACTAACTTTTACCTGCAAACCCATATCAATAATCACAGAACACTACTTTTCACAATTTTCACTCCCCTATTTGTACTTTCAAACCTGCATAAGTAGACACTACAGATACATAAAACCCACTAAACTATAATGAGCTGAGAAAACGAAAAACACAGCAATTTCAAAAAAATATTAATGTTAATATAAACTAACCGTCGTTACAATATTATCCTAGCAATATTTTTTCTTCAACTGTTTACAATTATTATCGAATTCGGTAAATCCAAAGGAGAAGCTACTTAATCACTTATGCCCACTTATCGAGCTAGTTAATCTTATAAAGTCTGGAACATTTTTTAAAGTTTATTTATAAATTGAAAACATTTACAAATTAATTATAAAACAAGAAATATAGCATGATTGTTAACCAGATAAAATTCAAAATTATTTATTAAACAAATGCTGCGTTCGATATTCTTATATCATTTCGTTCTGTTTAAGAACTTGTTTTTACATAAAGGTATCAAATGACAGCCAATTTTTTTATTTCCTTCTCTTACATCCTTCACTTCACTTATTTGGCTATCCTTGTTTAGACATTAGCCACAAGACACACCGTTTTTTAAACTATTTCAATTTAAGTTTTAAGATTTAATCCTTAGAATGCTGAAAATTATACAATAGCTATTTAGATGCATAAAATTAGTAATAAAATTTGTAAATTGTAAAGTTCTCCAAAAAATATAAATCCCATGCAATGGGAATTATTCCAATTAACAATATTAAAAGTTAAAACCATATGTTCTTTTAGGCAAAAATTAATTTACTCAATAAAGTTTTCCTGAACGCGAAGAACGAGGAGAATCATCCCAGTCACATCAGTAACCAGGCTGGTCTTCAATGTTGAACCCTTCCTCGCTAGTCGGTAAATTTAATACCGAAAAGATCGTAATGCAGAGCCCTATGGTAAGCTGTAGGCTCACTCACTAAAAAATGCAAAATTACAATTTAAACATACATGTTAAAAGAACCAACATCGAAGGGAGCTTTAAGAAACCACTGCAGAAATCGGCTCTAACTGTTTCAAAGATTGGAAGCAACATAAATGTATCGTATTCACAGGGATTATTTCGAAGGTAATGAAATATATATGAAATTTAGAACGATAAATAACCATTATGCGTTTTTTTTCTATTTTGTTATATATTATCAGAATAGTATTTGTCAAATTTGGCAATAATATGATCTTTGAGTTGTATATATTTTTTAAAATTTACATCACCTTAGCTTTCCTTATGTTGTAAAATGTATGGATACATAAAGGTTATTGATTATATTAAAATTGAAAATAACAAATACTAAATTTAACACAATGTGTAAAGCAATGAAACTAATAAACGTAACAACAGCCAATACAATCAAAAAACAGTTAATTATTTCGAAAATTTATAATATACTACATTTTACATACTACAACAAAATATGGAGTATCATATTACCAAAAAATTGATATTTTACAATTTGTCGGATTAATTTGATTGCTTTTAAAGTAAGTGTTCTTGTGTCGTGCCTTTAATGATGATTTGAATTAGCGCTGTTCCTTATCTGGCAAATTTTAATTTTAAGCCTCGCGGTGTGGAATTTTTACAAGATGAAATCGACGCCCCCTCAAGTGCGTAGGAAACGACTGTTGACGATATATTTAAATTTTAACGCCGGTCATTTGACGATAGCCGTACTTTAAACTTAGGAATAAAAATCAGGAACAGAGAAACTCCAGATATTTTATTTTCACTATCGTGTATTTAGAATCGTTTCTATTTGATTGATCTTTCTGTATTTAGGTAACAGCTAAAAGTCCGACGGCATTAAATCATGTGAATACAGCGGTTGCGAAATGCTCAAAGAAAAAGTCCCGAAGGCTGTGTGAAAAACAACGAAAGTTATGAGCCAAAATTCACGGTAAGAAGAATAGCTTTACGCAAGAGGTATAATTTAATTTCCTTGTATTCTATGGAAGACATCGAAAGTGAAACAAGTAACCAATTATTATTCATTCAAAATGTTTAGATTAAAGATACATAATTATGTTTTAATTTACAGCAAGCTTATTGGGAGTACGATTCTAACGAAACTTTCGTTAAACTAAAATATTATAGAACATGTTTATATGTCAAATAAATTCATGAATAATTATATATGTTCAATAAAAGTTTTATTCACCATACTCCTAAAATATATTTATTGTTAATAAAGTTATTTTATCAAATTGATTTCTAGAGATCCACAGTCCCAGAAAGTATCGGTCTGGTATCTGGTGACTTGGCGTAACCACTGATCTGTTTACATTATAAGGGTCTCGTTTGCATTAAGATATGATTAAAACGACAGTGTTGTCGGGTTCAATAAGTCGCCACTACATTCTGTTAACATAAAATAGTTTTCAAGTAAAATAAAAAAAATTATTTTTAAACACAGATATCACAAGGAGACTGTTCTCCTTTAAATCAATTCAATTGACCGAAATGAACTTAACCAATCAATTATCAAAAAGACCCGAAAAGAAAATTAATCGGTAATTATTCGAAGTAATTCCGGGCGTAGTTAAGTGGAGTTTAAGCGTATCGCAGCTCAAACTGTAAGATTGCAAAAGGTGGACTGAACGTACTCCTAGCCATAAACATAAATAAAGTTTGGTGTCTGATGACGCAAGAGTAGGATTGAATCGGAGTTGTCTCGCCCAATAAGTCACAACTTTCCGTTTAAATAAAATAGTTTACAAGTGAAATAAAAGTTTTTGTTTTTAAACCCTACACATTTAAACAATTATTGTAGTATTGATTATGTTTAAAGTTTACGCCAAATATCTTCATTAGATATCCAAAAATTATTTTAAAGAATTTGATTTTTAATCATAGTTTTAATTACATGTGGCTTTACCAAATATTAATAATAATCTTTCAAAATATATCATATAACCTGATGTTGAATCAACATTGGCATTGAAAACATCCATAGTTATGAATGGCATGTGAGAATACCAAATTTTATAAAATTTTCCTTAAGAATTATAATATAGCAATTCGGAAGATTTTAAAAAACAATAATAGTACGAATTATAATACTATAAAATGATAGCTTAGTTAAAGAAGATTTATTTTTAAAAAAATAACACTAACTAATAATTTATGACCTCATTTACAATTTTAAAAAATCTGTAACAAGAATAATTTAAGCTACTCCATATTTCGTTTAATGCCATTAGACATGGTAAGAATTAGCCTCATTCCTAATAATAATATAAATATAGTATATTCAGAACAAATTAGAAGACATAAATATTACTGGAGGAAAAAAATTATTGGTTAATCCATAAAACCTTGAGATGTCGACATATTTAAAATGTAAATTATTAATTTCACAAGAATAGATCGGAGTAATTCGCTGGTGGGTACAGGTGTCGGTTCTAGTATCCGCTAGTATGATCAGTTTGAACGGTAACAATTATAAATAACCTGTCTAATTATAACTTTAAATTACACCCACTAAAAGGGATGTAGAGAAGCAGTACGAAATATATTGTCCCAATTTATAAACAAGACGAATGTTTCTAGATCATTATTTAATATTCGCGTTTATTTACATAATGTACAGTTTCCTGTGTAGAAAGAAATTGCACGAAATATTTTTAAAAATAGCCAGCAATCAACTAACTCAATTTTTCTGTGAATATCAATTTATCAATTAATATGTTTTTAGGATAGATATGATCCAGCGCTTTTTTTTATAAATTGTCCTTGTTATTAATATAGGATTACAATATGATTGAAGTAATATTTCAAAGGCTACAAATGTAAAGGCATATAAAGTCAACTATGCATGGTCAACAAAAATAAAATATAATTTAAAATGATATAAAAGTGTTATGTTGGTAAACGTGGCTATTGATAATTAACATTCTACCTCTTCAAATAGTAAAATAAGTTTATGGAGTGAATAATATTCCTGCGCATTATAAGATATGGAAATATATTTTCGATGATATTTTAGTATAGATTCTATTCTAATATGTATAATAGAGTGAGTCTACATTTTATCCGTCCATTGTGTACGTCCTTGTGCAGATACGCAACTTAAATACAATGATGATACAATTTTATTATGAAAAATCTTGAAAATAATAACTGATAATTATATGAATAAGATAAAAAAATATGTTAAAATAAACATTTTTAACAACAAAGGCAAATCGGTATAAAATATCTCTTTTAGAAATTCCTTTCTTTAGTCTCGGCAGATCGGCAGTATTGTAGGAATTATCGATATTAATTTCTTATTGAAAATTTGTAATATTTAAACATTTTTTTTTTCTTGAATAGCAAATAATTTTAGAAGACAATTTCTGGCGTAAATAAATGTAATCAATTTTTTTCATTACCTCATCCGATCGCATGTCTATTAAGAGAAAATATCTACTTTCTTGATTTCAAATTAAGAAATCATTAATTACCCTAACCACTATTCCTTTCTTCAAACTATATACCATATTAACTATTTGCTATTAATTGATCGATTAATAGATTTTATTGATATATCATTAGATCATAAAAACTTTCCGAAGTCTAAATAAAATTACTGAATGAGAATTTTGATAGTTCTAAGAACTATTTAGAATATCTTTAGATTAATAATTTAAAATTACCATATTACTAAGTAATATTAATAACTCAAAAAATTACTATATAAAATGAATGAATTTTATATCAGAAACATGTATAAATAACATCACTCAAGTAACGAATTGCGGAAAACTCGAAATTCGAAATTGAAAAAATACAACTAATTTACTACAGACTTAAAAAATGGGAAGAGAACCAAACTTTTAATTAAAAATAGAATTGTCCAGACTATAGATGCAAAAAAAACTTAATTATATAACAACAAAACTACTTATCGTACACAACCAACGTAGTTTTATATTTATTTTATAATTCGTAATAAACTTCCAACTTTGATCATTTAAATTAAAGTGTCTAGTGTCAATAAATAATTAATTTAACAAATTCTAATAATAACTGTAACAAACTACATAACTAAAATAAATAACAGAAATCATACCATAATAATTCTTAATATCTAACATATGTTTAATATATTAGATGATTCTCTACATCTTTTGTAAAATATAATTTATACTGAAACAATAAAACAATAGTAAATTATTTACACTCAATTAGATGCTTTAACAAAAAATATACCCATAATTGCAGTAAAATTATTACATAACGAAAAACATTGTTGTGACTAGCATATCTTAATTATCGTGACAATAGAGTGAGTTAGTAAATAATCGAAATTCTAGAAAAACTAGTATATTTCTTTACTGGTACGTTTATTCGTTTTATTTGTTGCGAACTGTCCAGTAAAGAGTGGATTTTAGTAAAACAGAACTATTAATCCTGGTTATAATCAAATCTGTTTAATTATACTTGATGATTTTGTGAACTGGAGCTTATGAAAATGCTTGTAGTCTACATTCATATACCCAAGAAAAATATACAGTGTGTCTATTGGGAAAGTTTAAATATAAATAGGGATTGCGCGGAAAGGGTTAATGCGGAACAGTGAGTGGGGGAGGAATGTTAACCCAGTTCTCAACCTAAAGGTAGCAACACTTATTGCTCACACTATTATATTCTCACACAGATATTCCCACTTCACTTAATTATGAAGCAAAATGTACTTTTTTTCTTTTACAGAGTAAACTAAATAAGGAAATATTTATTGACTGATACTATTTATTGAACGAATGATACTCATTTCACAGAGATCATGATACACAGATCTATCATTGAGCGTACACTGTGGTTTCCACAGAGTTAATAAGAATTTGAATAAAAAAAACTTAACCAACACTAACAAAAAACTTAAAAAACTTAAACAAATAAAACTTTTCTTCCGGAATGTTCGTACAACTGTAGATGCAATCCGTATCAATCGCGCAATCCGAACCCTCTTGGCATCAATTTTTCGATTGCTTTTGAAAAACTACTGGGAAAAGTTTTTGAGAAAACTATTTGAGCAACTGATACGCTATACGTTGTCTAGGATGGAAATATTTGGAGTATTTTATGCAAAAATAAAAATCCGTTGAAATGATAAATATTTCGAAAGTTACCCACTGGTCACATTGTATATGTTCGGTCTTCATATAAATATAGGGATCGTAAATTTTCGTTTTGTAATTTTCAGTTTTATTAACAAACGATTCTTGCTAACATTGAATCCGAACCAAGCGCTGACGTTAATTTGTTGGCGACCAAAAGATTCATGGGAGATACTAGTAGTCTGATTATATAATAAAATACAGTGAATCAAATTTATTTCCGGTACTTCTAAACTATGAATCCTAAATCGTATCAATCCAGTGAAGAAAAGTTTTGCGTTACATAAAATATTAAATCGAGTGTATAAAAATTGAGTTAATACAATAGTAAAAACTTTAAAAACCAAACATTTGAATAGAAATGTTCCAAATACGATAGTAAGAAAAATCATTCTATTATATAATGTCATCACAACAAATAATTTCCAAACTTTTGGTTTATATTAGAAATGTATTATAGAAGTGTATTAAAGAACTTGAAATAAAAAATAAACATCTTAAATACAAATATATTTAATAATTTGTATTGTTATGTTAATCTTTATGCAACTATATAGATGTATTGGTATTAAGACATATTTTAGACCAAAAAATTATGTAGTATGAATGAATATATAAAAAAATCAAACCTGTTGGTATTCCTTGTATATATAAAAGTATCAATCCACACAAAATGCACACCACTACAACACCATAACGCTTGAAATACGACACACTGGCTGTTCTAAAAAAAATCAAGAAAACTCCAATTAGTTCACGCGTTCACACAAACCGCTCAACGGTTGCATTCTGAACGATACAGATATGAGATGAGAACAATCATATCCCGTCGCCCGGCTTCGTCCGTCGCAGAAACTAGCAAAAACTAGGTAGCCTCGTTGTGAGCGGATTTATTTTCAGACGCAAAACGAAAAAAAAAAGACCGTCCGTTCGACAAGTCATAGATTGCGCTTATTGTTTTCGAGAAAAGACACAGGCAATAATTTTAAAAATACACGTTCCTGGACGGTACGAAAATAACGGCTGTCAGTCAAATCGCACCTGATAGTTTGTCTAATGGACGCGGTGATTCATTCGCCCTGTCTAATTGTTTTTTGTTTTACTATTAGTATCCAAAATTAACAAAATAATTTGAAAAATGCAACTCGGCACTATTATATATATATATATATATATATATATATATATATATATATATATATATATATATATATATATATATATATATATATATATATACACCGGCGTCATCATATTTCATCTATTACAACATTTTACAAAAAAAGATCTCCATGACATTGGTTTTATGAATTTACAATAATATGTCACTATTATTCATACAAAAGCTAATGACAGAGTTTGACTCTTTCTCTATCTCCCTCTCTCTCTCGTTCTATTTTTTTGAGAATCTATTTTTCATTGCCATTTTGATAAAGTATAAATCAAATATTTTTTAACGTCCTAATATTAAACACAATTTGTGAGTACATCTGGATAACCTGTTTGTATTGTAACCTATAAAAATTGAATATGACAATTGGAAGCTTAAACTGAACAAAACCATCATAACCGATCATTATCAAATGGGGCATTTAAATTGAACACTGAAAAAACATACGGACACGCAAAAAAAAAGAATAAAATAAATTTTCTAGGTATATTTAAAAAATTTTTTAACCTAATGTCATATTAGCAAAGATCAAAGAATCCGCTGGAGGGTGGTTTTAGTGCGGTAAGCCCAGAGTCAGTCCCACATAACCCAGTCAAACCAGTCGATTCATGGATAGGTCTCATCGACGGGTATGTACAAAGCATTTCTCCACCTTGCCTTGGGTGAAGTAAAAAAAATCTACACTGTCCAATAGCACATAGCTAATTGGTATTTCAATTATACGTGAAACTCCAAAAAACAAGTCCTATTGCTTAACTTCAAAAAACACTAAATATTATATGTAATAAAGCAATCTACAAGAAAACCCTAATTCAAAGTTACAGATTATATAATAATAGTAATAACAATAACACAAATAATAACAGTTGAAAAACTAGAAACATATTTTATATTTAACTATAAAAAATCCAGTATTTTATAAGATATTAATTCTAGCCAAGATATATATTAATATTAATAATATTTGCTATTTACCATAATACAAAAGAATTAAGTTTTTTTATTAATTTTCCCATTAAGTCTATGAAATTATTTATAAACAAAACAAACCTTTTATCATCTATTATACGCTATCGAATAGTATTTCACTATAGTTCGATAAAAACATTTTATTCGAAAACGATTTAAATTTACGTCTTCACAACTTGTA
Source organism: Rhynchophorus ferrugineus (assembly GCF_030347505.1). NCBI lineage: Eukaryota > Metazoa > Arthropoda > Insecta > Coleoptera > Curculionidae > Rhynchophorus > Rhynchophorus ferrugineus. The sequence goes on along the minus strand of NW_027472581.1, from coordinate 49,478,032 downwards.
GTTTTTCTTTTAAAAAATATTTACTAATACTTATCACAGTAATAAATCAGTACCATAGTATTTTTCTCAATATAATGATATTTGTAAGAAATAAATAAATCCCTCCTATATAAATAAAATATACATAAAATGTTAATGTTGTTAATGAATACAACAAAGTATCTACAAAATGCAATGAATGACGTACTAAATTTATCTGAAAAATAGTAAAGTTAAAACTAATAAACCTACACCAAGTTCGCGAAATAAAAGGGTAGTTTGATAAATTAGTGACTTATATATTTCCTGCACAGTAATTTTAAATACGGCTTTGCTGCCCTCAACTGTCATCTAATAATAAACTAATGGGAGATTTTGAGCCAGTTGCGCCATTTATTTTACGTTTGACAGCCATTGACAGCAGACAATCTCTACAACAAAAGCTGATTACTTTAATAATTTTTGTGCAAAAAAGAACCATCATAGTAATCAAGGAAAGGTTTGATCAATTCTATGACACTCAACAATATTAATGGTTAAGAAGTGGTTTACTGAGCTCCGTTGTGGTCGAACCTGCACAACATGCGAGTTGCCAAAACAATCGGCCATCAGCACAATCCTGTGACCTCTTTAAAGGGGTGTTTGACTATGTTAAACCGTAATACGAAGGAATTTTTACACCTTTTCGAAGCATGGATTCATCATAAAATACCAGCGACCAAGAACCGATCAAAGTCGTATATGTGTCTTGCAAAATGTGTGTGATGGCAAAGATCTATAAAATAGGCTACGAACTGCAACCCCATCCGGCATATTTTTCAGATTTAGTCGACTGTGACTATTTCCTACATAGCGACTTTGGATCATGTAGAATTTTGTATCTTATTATTTTAACAGACGTTATTATAATAAAAATATTATCGCAGATGTTGAACACGTACGGGGTTACAGCAGCGACAGTCAATAAATGATAACGAAGATCTGGCAACCCCGAGACGTTGATCTTAGGTATTATTGAAGGGTACTTTCGATCATTCAGTTACTAACCATCATTCGGTTCCGACGTGCCACCATCGACTTCTCATGGGCCTACCAGGTAACACTGCCTCGCTCTTTCTGTATTTCTTTACAGTTTTTATAACGTCAATAAATAAATAAGGGTCATAATAACGTAGTAATATAAGTAACAATCATTATTTTATTTCGTCCTACTTCCATTCGCCTAACCATCACCCCCAAACCTGAAGAAATACTGGGTATATACTAGGATATTTTGGTCGAATGATGAGATCATTGAAACAAACGCCTATTTTGAGAGAATTAAAAAATTGAAAAAACGCATAACATATGTTATATATTATATTATAAATGGAAACATTTGGAATCTAACAATGGCTGACTGAATGATATAACAAAAATACCTGTGATAACTATAAAATATAACGGTAATTAAAATCAAAGTAAATTTCTCCTATTACTCAATTCAACCAAGCTTACAGTCAGTCAGTCAACCTTGATTACAATGCAATTTTTCATTGCATATCATACGATTTCACAATATGAGCAGCAGCGTAAACCTATACATTATGCGACACTACACGGTATACGTACGCAATGGATAACAAATTATATTTACTATTATCGACGACCTTGATATGTAACAATAATATTTTCTTTGTTATTCGATAACAGTCTGGTGCTACCTAACAGCAGCGACACTATTATGCGTCATTGTTAAATTGTTATATATGGTAAATTGTATCAGCTATAGGCTATATTCATGAGTCATTAAAATTTGTATACAACTGATAAATGAATAACTAACGATATTTACTATAGAAGAACCTTTCTCTCTTCATTCATCTATCGCCTTTTGTCCTTTAATTTTACTCATTAGACTTTCAGGCGTTATAATATCAAATAAATCAAAGCCATATTGCATTATCATATATGCACTATTGATTGATTACATATAAAAAATTGAAATAAATAATAAAATAACTCTTCCTAGGACTTATTTTTACAAACTTATATAGCTCTGAATTTACAGTTTTTCTCCCGGGTATTAAAATTAAATGTATTCGGTTAAGATGCTCGACTGTACAATGCAAACACGCAGATTAATTACAAGGGCTTGTTGAATGAGGAGTGAAACTGCGGCTGATAATCAGTACTGAAGATTTGGTGAAGAGTGTTCAAAATCCTGCAACCCCAATAACAGTGTATTGATTGACATGTTTGTTCTCTTTAATTCGAGCCACTTTTAAATGAAATTACGCCTTATTAATTAATGATATTAACGTAACGGTAAAAAAATCGTGGCCAAAATAAGTTGAACGAATAAATATGAGATGAGCAATGTTACATCCTAAAATTGTAATTATTTGGTAGGGATTTTGGAATGGTAGTTTTCAAAATGAAAATAGTGCTGTGTAAAAGATAAAACATGCTACACACAATTTTAAGTTCACTGTTAGATTTAAACTTGGATCAACTTGGTTGAATTATGTTCATTAAGTGTGTTCCATGTAGTATTTCATTATGTTCTATTTAAAAACTTTGATTAGGTCAGTGAACTGTGGTTTAAAATCTCAAAGTTTTGTTTATTAAACTTTATTTTATTTTATCTATTTAATCCATAAGACCAATGTTAGTATTATTTCTTAATATTCTATGATCGTTTTTTTCAATGCTCAAACTAAATGCATATACCAAAAATCAATTACCTTGATGGTTCATTCGGATGGAGCATACAATTCCTCATCCTCAATCTTTTTAGATCTCATTTTTATCAATGTGTTTTACTATTTTATCCGTACATTCTAACAGCATTTAATCATTCCATCAGTTATAACTAGCACAATTTTCTGAATTAAATACGAATATTTTCTTTAAAATATACAAAAATAACACATACACACATACCACATAATGCTATATTTTGCATTAGGATACTATTATTTTATTCTAATTTTAAAATCTAACTGCCGCGTTGTGACTTCATATACATGGTACATATCTTAAAATATTTACAACATATGATATTAATGTGTATCGGGTTGAAGCTTCACTGACAGGCTTGACGTTTCAGTATGTCATTTCGTGCGTTGCAAATCTCTGAATTTGTACCGAATAAGTCGCATTTGTGCGAAGTTTTACTTTTTTACTTCAATCTGACGGAAAAGGCGACTGAAGTTATCAAATTCTGCATGAAGCTCTACCTCAACCATGCTCTATCGATTTCAACATGTGAATACTAGTTTCGACGTTTTAAAAGTGATGATTTTGACACACAGCCAAGAAAAAATTAAAAACGAGAACTTGAAGGCATTACTTGATGATCCGTGTAAAATGCAATACAATTTTTTGAATCGTTTAAAGTATATAGGAATGATCCAAAATTTTAGATATTTTATGTCGTATGAGTTGAAACGTAAATCGTATCATTACTTGAGATGAAAAGAATATCCATAACGACAACACAAAGTGAAAAAATTTGAGGGACTACCTGGCCATGTATCAACATTAACGACAAAGCCAAATATCCATGGCTCCAATCTAATGCTCTGTAATTGGTGTGGTATATTACGACCTACTCAAACCTAATAAAACCATCAATGGAGAGTGCTATTGATAACAATAAATGAATTTAAGGCGAACACTCCGCAAAAAAATGACCGGAACACGAGGAAAAACACAACAATGTTGTACTTCAGCATGACGGTGAAAACATACTTAGAGGCATTAAAATAGGAAGTGGTATCTCACCCGCCGGATTCTCAACACCTTGCGCCTTCCGATTACTACTTGTTCCGATATATGAGTCGTAGCCTATCTGAGCAGCGCTTCACTTCTTATGAAGATACCAAAAAATGGGTCGATTGGTGGATAACCTCAAAAGATATATCGTTCTCGAAGTGGAATCCGTAAATTGCCTGAAAGATGGGAAAAACTAGCGACTATCGATGGACAATACTTTGAATAAAATACATTGTACCGATTTTTCAAATTAAAATCTTTTAAAACTAATATATAGTTTAAATTAGGCCCATATATTAGATTATTCTGTAAACCAGACAAATTATCCCATCCATTCTTTTAGCACGTTAAGGCATCAATTTTTATTAATAATATATATCATAAATGATAATTTATAATTGTTTCCTTTAACATCTCATAAAAACTAATATGTTTCTAATTAGTATTATAATTAACAATGCAAAAATAACTCTAATAATTTCTGTCAAACATCAATTAAATAAATTATATCGTTATCATTAATTGCTTTAAAACCAGTAAGAATATTAATAACGATAAAAGCAAACGTCCTGTTTAAATACGACTTCAGAAATTGAACATCGTCCAATCTTCAGTACCCAAAATAAAATTTGTTAACACACATGTGTCCATAATTATTTATATACATGGACAACAGACAACAAAGTTTGTGGAAATCAGTTTTATAACATAAGTAACATATAAGTTTTTTATTTAATCATTTTTTAATTGCTTAACAATTTAGATTATTTTTTTCGACGAATCAGAATGTATTTTATTAATATTTATATTCATTAAGATATTTATTAAAATTTGTATATTTATATACAAACAAAGCATCAGTTTATCTATAATTTCAAACTAACAGTTTTTAAATATTATTATTTTCAGTTTCCTTTGTGTTTATTGATTAACATTATTTGCTAATGAGGTGCAGTTTTTGTTAAATTTGATCAGTAAAGAGTCCGAAATGCGATTTCACCAGTTTCAGAATTATTCACCATTTCAAGTTACCCTTGGCAGACAAATAAACACTGATTTAATATTACCAAGATGTCCAAATGACGTTCTCAAAAACACTGTTAGCTGATGAAGACTCAAATTCCGTTCAAATATTTTGGGCAACAACAACACAACTTTATATGGGCATTTATTGCAAAGCACAATGACGAATTTTGTGACAATTTCTCTGGACAAATTTAGAGATATGCAATTTGTAAAAGTTGAATGTCTGATTTTATATATAGTATATTATAGAAATGCAGCAATCATTTTTAATTAACATAATTAATCTACAAATACGTACAGTTTCCTGTCTAGGATCCCCTGAAGTACCTTATTGGATATCAGCCACTGAAATATTGTTTACTTGTTAATATTAATGTTTATATTGGTTACCAAAGTCTTAAAACCATTTTTTGTAGTTTCTGCAACATATATTATATTTGTTCTAAGTAAAGTAATTAACGGTAAGAAGTAATCTTGTAATAGTTTTTAATAACTAGTAGCGTTCACTCGACCATTACGAAATACCAATTAGGATGTTAGATCCGAACCATAGCAGATCCTCTATCCACTGAAATAATTACTTCGCAAACACATCAATAATATGTTATACGTGTAAAAAATTAACTAATAAAATATTTGATAGAAATTATCCGTTTCTATATTTGCTAAGTAATCTCTCTCTTTCTTACTATATACACTAGGTTGTTCAATAAGTGGAAATAAAGCGGAAAACGATTCTATTTTTCAATCTAATTTCTATCAACTTTACAATCGGTTTCCTAGTGTCAGAAGCTAGAGGAAGCTAAAGTTAGCCAATAAGCTGTAATGTTGTAACAATATGCGCTTAATTCATACTGGTTTTAGTAGTGCCCTTTTAAGCTGTATCTGATGGAAAACAATGTTTTCTTCAGTGCAATTCATAAGCCAAAATAATAATATTTCTCGAGTGTGGTATTTTACCAATTTGAATATAATTCATAAGCAAAACTCATTTTGAAAAAAAAAAACTGACTATAGCATGCTCTTGGTCGATTTCTAAATACAATCTGGCTTCCAGGAGGATCATGCTGGTAGACCTCAGTATTTTACCTCACTGTAGATCTCACCCATAGTTATGAAACGCTGCACAAAACTCTTGGTTTAATCATGAAATTTTTAAGTTCTTAATGATACGAAGTATTTCGTGTAGATAAATGTATAGCATTCCACAAACTTATTGAACAACCTAGTATACCATGTTTACTGCAATCATTAAAGATAACATAACGTAATTAAGCATGAACTATGTAACGTATTTAGACAAACATTATCTTCTTCAATGATTATGTAGTTGGAATATTATTACGGACATTTAAACAATAAAATGACAGTTAAGCTTGTTACAAACTAAATTGGTGTTGACCTTTACTTGATCTACATACATTCGCAATAAAATCTAAATAAGGTACATCGGTAACGTCGCTCTACAAATTCTTTAAGATATATTTTAAGTATGTCCAAAAAAGAATATGTCATAACAAGAAACATCTACAACTAGCGACATATTTCCTCATTTTCCTAAACAGTTGTCGTTTTTTCTTATAAAAATATGTATCAAGGCCCACCGGAGAACTTTCTTTAGCACCTGGTCTGATAATTTCACAACATCCTTTAAATATTTTATTGCGCAAGGTAATCAAACTCATCAAAAGGCAAGAATATTAACCTGATCTGGTTACCTTTCTATTTAAATAAAAAATTGTCTGTTGGAACGTTCGATGATTACTACTATTTTTATTTATTTTTTTTTACTTGATATAAAATATTTGATAACAATATAAAACAAATATAGGTAAAAAGTAGTAGTATACTGTGGACTATACCATGTACTAAAGTAATAAAACGGCTATTAAGCTCATTTTGAGCTTAATTGCTGTTGACCTTTTCTTGATCTACATATGCAGGTTACAAAATTAGTATTGGCGTCTCAATAATATCTCCCATGAGCTAAAAACAAATGGAAGGTGATGACTACAATGACTTAATTGTTAATCACTTAAGAATTTGATATTCAATAAGTAAAATGTCACATAAACAGACAATAGACTATTAGAACTGTAAATTAATTAACCCTTTTTTTAATAAGCTCCTTATTTATCAAAAATTTTCACAAAGATGCTGTATTTCTAAAAGGTTTGTTCATGTTGTGTTCGTTGGTTATATTTCATTAATTAACAACTCTGACTCAATTGGTCCTTAGAATAAACAAAGTTCAGAACAACAAACAAATACAAATTACAAATGTGAAACAAACAATTCATAATCTAGAATAAATGCACGTCTCCTAAGGGAATAATTTCAATCTGTCCAGGATTTTTATAACTAACGGTTTTGACGGCTGGTTAACCTTCAAGTTATTATCGTTTTGACACTTCTATCTCAGTCGGTCTATAATGGAAGTACTGCTTGCACTAGAATAGCATGTGTTTTATATATGATAGATTAAGACATTTTAGTAGATAGATTATCATAGATAATAAGATATGACCAATTTTTTCTATGATGGATATTTGACAATTCAACGGGTTTTTGAATTTCTTGAAATTTTTAATTTTTGTTTCCTGCAAAAATCCAAACAAGCAGACTTACTCGGTGAAGTAAACCGTTTTCTAAAGCTTAATTTTACACAGCTTCTGCAGTGCTGGAGCGGAGCTTCGCTGGCTTTGTGGATACTGTCCGTGTGATACAATGTCATGTTATCTGCGAAAATAAAAGAAAGAGCATATCTTCGCCTGGGGATAACATTTTCAACAGAGTTCACGGCAACAAAAGAGGCTCTGTTCAATTAGAGCATAGAAGATGAAAGGGAAATGTCAGCTTTGCCCTGAAGACATGACTAAGGAAGGATCGAATAAAACGGTTACTCTACCACCTATCAGTCATAGTGCCCAAGATTTTTGTCGTCTGAGTCAGTACTGTGACAAAAGCCTAACTTTTCTAACTGAGAAATAATAACCATTATGTGCTTTACTTCATAAAAAATAGTAATAATGTTCGATTGAAATCGCACTAAATGGTGTATCGCACAATAAGTAACATTTGATGAGTAAACCAAGTTACTGTTTGACAGTTAGTTTAAACTTTCAAATATAGAAATAAGCTGCTTAATGCAAACACCTATAACCAACACGTGTATATATCAGTTTACTAGATTTGTGAATTGGAATTAGAACACATGGCTTGTAAATCATGGTAGGAGGAGTCGGCCCTCACTTCAAATAATATTAAATTGATCAAAAAGATAGTATTCATACATAATTGGCATTCAACTTAATACTTAATAACTTATAACTTAATACGAATTAAAGACCTTCTGATGACGTCCAAACTCAAAAAAGTCATATCCCTGAAAGAAATGGACTTGTCTATAGAGACGCTGGAAATTAAAATAAAAATAAAATATTTGGATTTTATGGTCTTTTTTTATATATATTTTAAAGTTTCCTTTTACCAACTATGGGTTTATCTGGACTGGGCCTAAAGTTTAACGTGGGCTCCGAACCACGGTCCTCAGCACTAAGCCTACCGACCAACTTTAGAAATCATCCCAGAAGATATCCGGTCTTACCCAGCCTGGTTACTGGCGTGACTAGGATCATTTTCTTTGTCGGATTTTACACTCTTGCCTAGAACATTCACAAATTTTAAACAATCACAAACATAAATTTACGACCATGCCCCAGCAGGATTCGAACCCGCGGCTATCGCAACAGTAGGAGGACCATCCCATTGCCTTTACCACTGCGTCACCAAACCGGCGTTTTTATGGTCTTAAACCGTCCGTTAAAAACTGACATATTTACATCTAGTTCTGATACCATCCATGTCTTATTAATCAAATAATATTTAACCGTATCATCGAATGTTGTAATGAAAAAATGGTTTATTTATTTCGTAATGTGTATCATTTCTTATATCCTATAATCCTACTACAATTAAAGATAATAAACTAATTAAATATAAATTATATTTCTAATCGTATACACATAACATTTATACTAGTCCATAAGAAATGTTCCTGGTATTTATTTTAACTCGCCATTAAGGATTGACACATTTACATCTAATTCAGATAATATCGCTAGTTTCATAACTAAACAGCATTATGTTAATCTAAAGATATGCCCATTGCAGTCAAGAGTGACATGCAACATATAATAATTAATAATATCACAAGGCTGGAAAAAAAATCACGATTTTAAAATTCCAATATAAAAAATGACCTATTAATAATTAGCTGTGATTATGATTCGCCTTATCGCTTTATCAACAGTTGTATAACTAAAACAACAAAAAATTGACAATCTGAAATATATATATATACATATATATTTCAGAGAAATGAAGAAAAGTTAAAGAAACAATTAACTTGTTTTAAACTTCAAGGTAAGCCAAAAGTTTAAATATTATTCATTTAACTGATATATTGAGAAACCCAAACATTGAATTTTAATAATAAACACAATAAAAAAAAGTACCTGTTATGTTATGAAAAGCCTGTATACAAATGTAATACAAATAATCAAAAAAAAAAGTTTTTTAGGCAATTTTACATTTACTTATTATTTATTACAGCAAATACTTTAATAGATTAGTTGATATTGAAAAAATTTAGATTATTATGTAGTACCATCACTAACCAAAATCTTTGAAATTTTGAAAAAGTCACTCACTTTCTAATATCTTAAGGGAAAACAACTTGTTCAACTAGACCATTTGTCATAAAACAATACAATTATTAGATATATGTATGTATTTCAATCAGCGATAACTATTGGTAAAATTGCGAAATATCAGTGTAAAGAATTGATAAGTAACTTAACGTAACTGTATATAGCGAATAATAAAGAACATACTGAAGTATTAAGGAAGCGTAAAGGAAAGAAGTATTAAGCACAGCGAATTTTAAGACTTATTGGACAGAAAGAAGCTCAAACTCTCTAATAACTTTCAGACAGCTTAGCAGTTCATGAGTCAACTATTTCCAGACGTTTATATGCGAAGAGAAAGATACGAAAAAAGAAAAATGGCTATCAGTTCATTTAACTGAAATTACCATTTCCAAACAGTCTCAACATCGCGGTTTAAGCAAAGAACAAGACAAAAAGAGAAAAGCTCTGTAATAGAGCAAAAAGTAGAGTATTAGCATCAGCGATGACTGAAACTGTTACCGCCGATGTATAATGACGTTCATTAAACGAATTGAACATCGTATTGCTTCAAAAAACCAACTAGGACACTAGAGCAGAGGAGAGTATCAGAGACTCAAATATTTTGCGTGTGACAAGTAAATTCTGTTCTGCTAAATATAATTATGTATCTATTGCAACCTCTCTTAAATTATTTATACACTTAAGATCTATCACGGCCGATGGTGCAAGATTCCCTCATAGTCATACATAGTTATGCCTTTATTAAAATAACTACCTGAAAGTTCTCCCATCTCTAAAATTTTCTTAATTTTAAGTTATTGTACAAAAACTGGCCACCTGAAGCTTGCACACTAACGTGACATACGCACAAGTAAAAGATTACAATTGTTAATAAACTCACATAGTTAACTAGAGTTTCTATACTCAATAATTGTAAGTTAACCCTCGTATCTATGTATAATATATATTAAAGTAAATCAAAGCGAATGGACCACACACTGCCAAACAAAGCCCTCAAAAAATACAAAAATTAGGATTTTTGTCTGCACATGTTGTATACAGACATGACGCCAAGTAATGGCTTATTTTGTTAACTGCGATTCGACGAAAAATGCGAGGACAGGCTATAAGGGAATGAAAAGAAAATATTTTTATGAGCTAATTTTTTTATATACGATATCTTTCTTAAGAAATATTCTGATATTTTCATATATTAATTCAATTCAGATTTAACAGTTCTATTATTTATGTTATTTTATTATTATTTATAACAATATACGACAATTCAATTTTTGTAAATGTATTTAAATTGGTTTTTCTAAGTTAATAATACGAATAAAAATTATAATACTCTTTTTTATAATAGCATTAATTTTAATATCCAATTAAATATTTTTTATATCAAATAATTTAAAAATACTCAATTTTTACTTATAAGATCAAATTACGTTTCTTATACTAACAATAAAAATGTATTGCTAAAATTCCTGAAATCCGTAGGACACAAAAAGCCTTATAATAGTGAGGTATTTTCGTCATACTTTTAAAATTCCAAAACTTAACTCGACCTTGACATTCTTTTGTTAATAATTTATTTCACGACCATCTTGAATTCTTTTATTACTCATACATTTTAAGTTTGAGAATATTATTATTTTGTTATTGCATCATTTTCTGGAATTTATTTTTAAAAATAATTACTTTATTAAATATTAGTTATAAAGTTAGTAGGTATTAACTAGTAACACATAACACGGCAGAACAGGTTATATGCAAATGATATATACAAATAAAATAATTCTCAATTAATACAAAATATTTTCAAAATCAACAAAAAATAGATTGTTACAATACCATTCTTATTGTTGTTGATTGTTATGAAATTATAAAATGGATGCTTATAGATATTAAAGTTTTACAGGTAGAAATCACACCTAGGCTAAAAGCAACGAGAAAACGAACGCCTGTGGTCGGTTAACTTTTAGAGAAATTCTAGTCCGTCATATCTTCAACCGCCAAAAACAGTGAATTACAATTGTAAACGAACAATATTAAAATAAATAAATTTATGTTCCAGTTGATCCAAATGAAGCAGTGTTGACGTTTTTAAGCTTCAGGTAATATCCTCTGGCGTCCACTTAAGCACTGATAAAAGTACTCGATATATAATGCTTAACAGGTCAATTGAAAAGTCCCCGGCCTACCATGGTAAAACCAATGTTTTTGGCAAAATTAGTTTTTTTTTATTCAACATAATTCCCTTCAAGGGTGATACACTGATTATAGCGACCCTCCAACTTTTCGATACCATTTTTGTAGTACGATTTGTCATTTACTTTAAAATAGGCCTCATTTCGTCGATCACCTCTTCATTCGACGAAAATTTCTTCACAGCGAGCATTCTTTTAAGATTTGAGAACAGGAAATAGTCGCTGGGGGACAGATCTGGAGAACATGGTAGTTAGGGCCAACTAAAAAACATGGATTTAATTCTAGTAGCGCCATCTATGTGTCAGGCCGGGACTTTTCAATTGACCTGTTATATAAAAATATTAGGCTTAAGCAAAATATGACGAAAATAACCCTTTTGAAATCTCCATTTTCGAATCAACAGAGGAAATGAATAATGTGAATGAATCGAAATGTGAAGTCAGCCCGAAGAAAAAAATCCTAAAGTACGACAGATCTATACAAACATGTGTTACACTCTCTTAACATTTAAAAAATTAATACGAAAGATAAAATATTTCTAGGTAGAAATTGCACCTTTTCCAAAACCACCAAGATAGCAATAATGTTTATAATTCAGTTTGTGGTTGATTTGCGTTTAGTAAAATTTGATGCCTTATTGATATCGTCAGATAACAAGAGCAGAACGTATTACTACTAATCTCAATTTATTACTTCTTTATTTACTATTTATTAAACGATTTATTACTTCAATTAAGATACAATAGGATATCCAATGAATACGATCCATAGATGCATTACATGCATCCTTGATAGTATTTAAAGTATGAATTATTCATCTAATTTTGTTGAATATATTAGAACAATAATATGCTGGGATATGTAACATTTGTATTATTTTATGACCAAAACCACTACGCTGCTTCAATTCAAATTACCTCCAGCAAATTTACTTAAAGGAAAAAAAGAATATGAGTATCATCAATAAAATAACCAGGCCCCTCTCTTGAATGCACATAGGAAAACAGATCAATACCTTATCTGAACAATTTCAGTGATTTGGTTCATATGATTAATTTTGAAGAAGTTATTAATTTTTACAAATAAAAGCAATTATAATATATTCATATGACATAAAAAACAATAAAGTAAATATAATGGAGTAAGCTTTAAAATCGCCGGATGTTTATTTCATGCAAACTTGAAAACGAAACAAACAAAAACTAGAGTTTTCAACTTTTAAGCTACGTGTCAATTACAAACACACACATTATGTATCATATAAGTAATAAAGTAAGTAATAAGTTGTTTAAATATTTTTCATTATTTAAAAAAAAATTAAAGATATTTCTTGAACATTATAAAAAAACTTTTATTTTTAATAAATCTTTTAAATGTATACTTTAAATTTAGTGCACTTTAGTATTTAGTTTTAAAAGTTTATTTAAAAAATCGCAACTTTGTACAATATTTACACAGTTAAAAAATTGGTTTCCTACTACAAATGGAAAGAATAAATAAACGAAAAAATTGAACTGGGATTTATCCAATAAGCAAATAACCTAAATTTGCACAGTGTCGATTCGTCGACTACTGTTCAACTGTAATTGAAATAATAATTTGCATTTTTTTAATAGAATTTATGTGAGTGAATATTTTAGGCACATTGACGATAAAATGCGGTAATAAAATATTGAAGAATATTAAGTAAAAATACTATTAGTAAACACTTACGCAAGATAATAATAATTAAATAAAATTAATAAGTGCAGGTAATAACTCTAAAGAATTCCCGATAATAGTACAGCCGTCAGTTGGGAACTGTGATAGTAGTATTATTGAAATCAAGTTCCCTAATATCTGCTAAGACAGATCAAAATTGTAACGATAACAAACCTACTGAAAAAATGTATGATGATAATTTGAAAATACAGATGCAAATGTATTTGACACGGCTACCAAAATATTAAATTTACATAGTTGATAGTAAATAGAACACAAAAAAAAGGTTTCAATTATATACATTTTATTATATTTGATTAAACTATTCCCAGCTCTGTGGAATGAAAAAGTGTATCCGGTATTGTATAAAATTACCTTGTAATATTTTGCTAAATAAAATGCACAAATTGTACTTTTGAAGTTTATTTTAATAAGAGAGATACTTTAACATATTGAACTATTGGGTGTACAAGAAACTATATACTTAATATTAGCTTTTTGTAATCTTATGATGGGATTTGATTAACACTTGTTGAAGGCTTGAATTTAATTAATGTTTTTCTTTTATTTTAAGAAAATATGGCTGTTCAGTTAGAAACTCATTTTCTTTCTTCTGCTGGTTAGCAATCAAATCTTGTAGTATATATTTCTATTACTAAGACTTCATACCCACTTGTACGACCAAATCCATCATATTATATTATATTAAATATAATTTTCCATGTTATTTGGTGATTGAAAAAAGAACGAAATTACTAGATACTCAGATATACAATAAACAAAATAAATGAGGCCTAACCTCAAATGTTATCAACAGTGTTATTTACCTCGATCTTATGTTAACTACATTCTAGATATAATAAGGTACTTAAAATTGTAAATACTTACATTATAATGCTCTTATTGTTGTAAATAATAAGCTTGAAATATTAAGCACATTTCTCTAATATTTTTCTGACTTGGGACAAAAATACACAACTTTACCGATGTATAAATAAATTAGGGATCCTCATACCATCGATACACATATTAAAGTCAAATTATAATGCAAAATGATCAAATGAATGCATAAATAAGACCTGTACCCATACAAACCGTACAGTGCAACCAAATCAACTACGTCACACGCAGAGTTGGAGGGCATTTAAAATTACACTATTTCAAATGTCAGCCCATTTTTTGCAGAAATATCTTTTATAAGCCTGTTCTTCAAAAATAGTCATCTAGCCTATTAAATAATCTGATCGACATATTGTGAAGTCGAAATCTAAAATAGGAAAATGTAGGGCGATGCATAACACAAATAAAAATGGTTCCAGAGCTCTAGATTATCGATATTTCATCGTTGCGCCTTATAGCAATAACAAAACTCTGTAGCTGAAAAACGAGTTTTAAATTCATCCAATTAAGCCATTGATCGAGCGATGTGTGATAATTAGGACAGACTAACAGTAATTACTGAAAAAATAATTTTCTATGTAGTAAGGCGACACGTCCGCGCTGCAGAATTGGAATTCTAGCTGGTCGTTTCATAACGTAAAAACCGTATGTGTCGCAGAATTTTTTGTTTTTCGTTGGACACATACAGCGGTGGTAATTTGTCGGGTTTGCGTAACCATGCCGCAATCTAAATTGCCGTTTTCCTCTGTCAACGTCGCCAAGTACCTAACATGTAATGGCACCGAGCAGATGGGAACAAAGATCAATTTATACGGGGGACTGTTAAACAGTTCCATGAAAATTATATTTTCAAAAAACAACATACTGTTATTTTCCTTGTAAAGCAGAACAAATACTTAAATATCGAGCTGCGTTATCTATTTCATAAAGAATGTTTTTCATATAAACCATAAGAAATAATAGATAATTGAACAACTATTTGGATGAAAATTAATCGTATAACTAGTCAACAAAAAAAAGTACATTAACTATGTGCAAATATATAGCAAAGTTATCTTTCGATCAACAGTAACTGTTTCGTTACATTTTAAGAAATCTGTCATCGAAGCCCTTTGAACAATTTTGGAAAAGTATGGCGATGCTGTTCCATAATATCGCAATAGGCTACTTCTCTAAAAATAAAAAAAAACTAATCAGGTACAAGAACAGATTAGCGAGAAGTGCTCGCGCCACTCTGGATCCTAAGAATAAACGCATGACACAGTGCGCAATCAAAGAAATCAGGGGCAGGGTTAGAGCCTGAAACGAAAAGAAATGGGAATCATTTCTTCAAAATCTAGAAAATCCCACTGCTCCCTATGACCACTGACGCGCGCCGCCAAAGGATTAATGGGGAAACTTCGAACACAACCCCCCTCTAAAGGCCGATTCCTCCACGGATATTGCCCTAACAAATCCGGAAAAGCCAAGCTTCTCGCTAACTCATTCAAGAACCAAATGAAATGCAATCCATTTCTTGGTCCACCTCAACACACATGGTCAGATGTCCATCATAAATGACACCCCCTCTCTAAAGAGGAAAAACTTCCAATCAGTTCATCTTCTGAAGAGCATAGAGAGAGACCCAGAGACCTTCAGCTCTCCATAAAACGTCTGTCTTCTAAAAAAAGCTCCAGGACCAGATGGTATAACAGCAAACCATCTGAAAAACCTCACTAGCAAGCAACTATCAGAACTTGTTAACATTATCAACTCCATCCTGAGGTTAAAGCATTTCCCAAAGAACTGGAAACATGCGCTTGTTGCTGTCATTCCAAAAAAGGATGCCAAGTCACTTTCCATTATTAGTTACATTATTAGATTAGTTCACTTTCCAAACTTGCTGAAAAAGCGATATTACACGCTTTAAACAACTTCACAGACGCATACCACATAATTCCGAACGAACAATTCGGTTTCCGTGCCAAACATTCAAGCCTTCATCAAGCTGCCCGCGTCGCAGCAACAATCCACCAGGCATTAAGAGAAGGTCGAAAAATTAGAGCCACCTTTTTAAATCTCTACAAAGCTTTCGATCAAGTATGGCACCACGGTCTAATATTCAAAGCGAAACAGCTTGGTCTACCGAATGACCTAATCACCCTGATAGATTCAACCTTGGACGGTAGGTACTTTCAAGTGAGGATCAGTGCTATAACTCAGGCTATTCTGTTCCACCGCAAGGAGTTTCGCGCCTATCGCCTCCAAATGGATAAAATCCCCATCCCCTGACTACAGAAAGTTTCATACCTCGGTCTCCAGTTCGACCGCAGATTCCAATGGTCAACTCAAATATAGCACGCTATTTCCAAAGACAATGGCGTGTGCAGTCGTACTGTATAGTCTACTATTTCCACTCCTCTGCAGAAAAAGTAAACTTCCAATCCCCCAGAAAGCTACTCTGTACAAAATTCTAGTCCGTCCAGTCTGCATCTACGGGGCACGGGTGTGGTACATATCTCTGAGAGACAACTTGAACTACTCCAAGTGTTCCAATCCAAAATAGTCCGCGCGTTACTCAATGCCCCATGGTTTATAACGAACGTCAACACTCACCTAGAATCAGGCATCCATTTGTGAAAAATTTCACGAACATGTTCAGTGTAAGGTTCTCCATAGGCGCGTTAGAACACGACAACACCTTGATTAAATCCCTACCCATCCACAAACCTAGGTAGTAAACCAACTACGACAATCCCAGTCGTAACCCAGGGTCTCTGTCGCCCGTAAAACACTCACTATCCCGAACCCGAAGCGACATCAGCAAAAGACCATTTGGTTCTAGCTGGTTATTATGGAATAAGAAAAAAGCGAGAAAAGGTTAATTAGTGACGTAAATGAAACAAAAACTGCATCGCATTCCGTCGGTGCTGCCAATTCTACTTTTTAAGGAATTTATCTACTGATCTACCGCCAAGAAGGAAAATATCAATTTTACCCAAAACTTGACCCTAATTTCATATGTATAAATAATTTGGAAAAACGCTTCAATATATTGTATATAATTTGTTTTTCTATATAGAATCATATTTTTTCCGTTATTTGTATTTTTTACAATATAAATATTCATAAGTCTTATTTAACTTTTCTCTAACTCTCATGATTTGAACAAGATGAATTTATACAAAAAACAAATACACCATATATATGTAATATGAAACGTGTAATAATCTTATAATTGAAAAGAAGTAATCTAAGCTTCTTTTATGTCATATTCATATATGGTATTCCACTATTATGTATTTTATTTCACGGTATTTCATAGTATTTCATTCTACAGCTTTTCTGCACGTTAAAAATTTGGAGCTATTATCATTTGAAGTATGACAACACTAACTACGACAATTTAACATACGACAAATTCTATAAAAAAATAACGAGACTAGTACTTTATGTTTGTTATTATTTGAAATTACCATTTACATAAAAATAAAATTATTTATTGAATGATAACTGATTCAAAATTCTCAAGTTCTTTTCACTTTATCAAATTTAATCGATACCCAAACTATAGAAAATTCTGAAACATATATAATTAGATCTGTCCAAATAAAAAAATAATATAAACCACAAATCCACACATAATTGGGGCTCAAATAGCTTAAACGGAGATAAATAGTCTCCTATTAAATATTAAAAAAGCTTATACCTATCATGCCTTCTATTGTAATCTATTTTAATCAAGACTTAACATATATTGAAACATTAAAGTTCAAAAAGAACTCTCTAATATGAATTATTTATAGAGGCATGATTCAAATTCTATTTTATTTATGAATGAATTTAATTAGAAAAGCCTAAAATGGACAAATTTATGGCGTGAAATATGCCACGTGTTGAAATACACCAAGTACCGGCATGTATATTTATGGTCTTGCTTGCCCTCATACTACATTTCAGAATATCCCTTTTATATACCAGGTAGTCAGGTAAACGTAAGTGTTGCAAGACTAGTTATATAACTATTTTAACGTGCATCGAACTTAGCTGTCAGATTTGTATAAAATTGCTAAAAACATTTAATTTGAAAAATAAAATAAAAATATTTGTCAATCCATTCATATAAATTAACTAATATAAATCTTAATTTTTTGTAATTACTTCAATCCAGACATAATATAATAGAAATAATCTGATGTGGAATAAAAAGATGAATAGCGGATATTACAGCATTTCCGATATATCATCATTAAAGTTTGTCATTTTCTATTTTAAGATATATAGCTATAATTCGGGTCAATAGTTAATTTCCTCCCAAAACCATTTTTGTTATTTTAATTTTGTTCATGAATAACAATGCCAGAAAATATGAAGCTTTGAAATATCTTAAAACTATAAACAATCACGGCCCAATTAAAAAAATAATATATACATATATATATATATATATATATATATACATTATATATATATATAAATGATTGCTTAACTACATTTATATTTACTTTTCGTAAAGTATGTATGTTATTTCCATTTATTCCACTGATAATAAAAATAATAATGAAAAAAGAAAAGTAACAGTGAAAAATATAACAAGCTAACCCGAATATATCAGGAACTAATAAATTACCACTAAACAAAAAATAATATTAATTATGATTTTCCACATGTATTATTAATATTGTAATTTATTGTTAATTTAATTTTAAAGTATGTCAAATAATACAAGAAAATAATATTTAACATTAATGAGATTAAACATCCGTGTAACATTTTAAACGAAAAATCCTATAATTGCAGATAATAATAATTATAGTGACTTCACTTTAAATACGGAGAAACCGAAACTGTTTTAATAATGGAAAAAATCAAACGAAAAGTTTTACCTGGAATATAACAGAGTATTAACCTCCACTTTGTATTATTAATATTAACTATCTAAAATAAAATTGGTGTTTTATTATTAAAATGTTATAAATACTGGCTAAAAAGTCACTGTTAAGACACATCATAATTATATTTGAATAAAATAGAACTTAAGTCTATTTATATTATTTAAATCAAAACGAAAGGAATAGAATAAAAATATATTTTGTCTATATTCCACCATCAGTGCAATATAAAAAATTAAATGTGTCTAACTAACCGATAATATATTATTTCTCAAACATAATAACCTTAAAAAAAATTTAACGACTTATTTTTTAAATTTTACGTTATATAAACACGCTCCTTAGCAACCGCCGGCTTGTCAAAACAAAAAATCAACCTGTTTGAAAACCAATACAATTTCTATTTAAAATAAAACCTGGGTATTAAAAAAACTCAAATCTATAAAAAAAAGTACTAAAAAGAAACAAAGGTAAAAGGAATGAACCAGCGATAAAGTGCACATTCTTTCATAATAGATAAAACAGTATATAACCGAGTAAAGAAGAATCATCTAGATCATGTTAAACTTACCAAAACAAAACGTCAAATTACAGCTGTTCCAAACAAAAAGTAGCATCCATTCCCGAAATTATACACTCAAAAATTCACTAAATGCACTTTTCGCACGACATCACTTAATATACAAGTTCAAATCGGAAAATGCATTCTAAATATACACTCGATATACCCGTCTCGCTTGCCACACGTCCGTCCGAACGATACGCGATTTTATGAACTCGAAGATGGCGACTGAAACGGTCCCGTCACTTTTAAACAAACTTATTGACTAGCGTCATCTATTGGATTCTCACTTACTTACACCATCAGAATAATAAAAATCTACACCCCAGACTATAATGGTAATATTTGTAGTTTATCATAGTGACATCTTTTAGAAGGTATGAGAAATTATGATTTATTTATATAACCTCTAATTCATTATTGTTTTCTATTGCAACTTTTAAGTAATATTATATGTAGTAACATATAATATATACCAGAGGAATATAAATATATTTTGTCGTAGAACATTAGTGCATCCGTTAATGTAGTATACGAATATGAGATAAACTATGTGGAGGTATTTCATTATTTTATCAATATTAATTAAATCGAAGCTTGCATGGGCATCAATTGGTGATAGATCCCCCTATTATCAAAAATGTTTGGATAGGTGCCATTTATTAAATTGCACAGAAGGTAATTTTATTTTTTAAGATAAGTAATAAGTATTATAAAGTCGTAATACATTTTAGATGGAAAATATTTTCTTGGGGAATATACACAACCCTTGTATTTACAATGGACTTTCTGGTATTGTCTTGACGAATGCAAATATAATTGTATGTGGAAAACTATAACTACATTTCATGATTTAAATTTAAAGACACCACAGTTTTATGGAAAAGTAAGACAGGAAATATTTCCAGATATATCTTATTTTTTAAGATATATTTACACTTTTTTTTTTTGGAATTGATGCAATACTAAATATCTTTTCATTGTTGTTTATTAGATATTGTTCCATATAAATTAAATATTTTTATATGATCACAGAAAAATAAGTATATAATATTGATGAAATTACAGGTTTTTAAGTTGCATTTTAATTTTTTTTATTTTAGTGGCCTTTTATACGTTTTCTTGGAATTCAAGAGCCGGCCTCAATGTTTTTTTCCTTATTTAATTTATATATGCATGTAAAGATGCTAAAGATATTTCAAAAAAGAGTTAGATATGATAGTCCTTTGTATTCAATTTGGATCTCATTTGGACTGGTAAATGTTTAATATTAATTTTCAGGTGAATTTTACATAAATATATTTTAGATCTGTTGTAATGCTTGGTTTTGGTCAGCAGTCTTTCATACTAGAGATTTCTTATTAACTGAAATATTTGATTATATATTCAGTTTTTCTATAATTCTAGTCAATTTTTATGTTATGATGATAAGGTTAGTCCAGGGTAGAGATTTTGAATTATAAAAATTATCTGGCCCATTTTTATTTCAGGGTTTTAAGATTTAAATTACATCAGTCTATATTAATATTTCTTACCATTCTGATACTAGCATTTTTTTTAAATCATGGTTTATATTTATATAAGGCACATTTTGATTATGCCTATAACATGAAAATTAATATTTTAGTAGGTAAGTTTTCCATACAACATATTCATACACTTCTTATCAATAAAACATTAATTATTAATTATATTATAGCATGTATTATTAATAAAGGCCATTTTTATTCAATTAATATTTATATAATACTTATGTCCTATTAAAAATATTGATTTAATATTAATTTAAACTTAATATAATAATTTCAAACAAAATCAAAAATCAATTATATCATCTTAAGAATAGCTTTGTTGCAAATTGTACATATTTTAGGAACACTCGCAGCTATTTGTTGGTTTATTTGGTGTTTTGCAAATCGAAACAATCAGCCATATGTATGGAAATGTGCATTGTATGTTGCATTGACTGGTTTGGTGTTACCCTTAGAGATTATTGACCAACCTCCACTATTTTATGTATTTGATTTCCATGCAATTTGGCACCTAACCACAGCACCATTAGTTTTTCTAATTTATAGGTAACAATTTTCCTTAAATAGGAGCATTATGTATCTTATTTTATTATGTTTTTTACAGCTTTGCTATCGATGATTGCCGATACCTAAGGAAATTACATGTTGAAGACTTAAATTTTGAAGGAAACCAAAAATCTAAATTTAAATAAAGAAGTGTAAAATTCCGTAGTATATTTTAGTCATATTAAAATTATATATACAATTTTATATAAGTTAATTGATAATATATCATTTTTATTATTTTTAGTTATAATAAATTTTGGTTATATTATATATTTGTTTTATTAGCCAAACTTCACCATTCTAATCTCTAGTCTAATGTTAATCAGTCTGTGAATGTACTATGAAATATAAAGAATGAATGGTAATATTCTTCATCGAAAAATTGTTTCGTTGTAAATAAGGCTACATTTCTTGTCGCCGATCTATCTCACGTGATGACCAGAGAGAAACAGAAAATTATATTTGTAGTAATACAATTGCGTTTGAGAGTGACTAGAAATGAAGTGAATAGCGATAGCAAGGTGTTGGTGCATATAAAACTCAACAACGGCGAGCACGACACAATGAAACTGGGCAATTTCGCAAAAACAGTGCTTCTGTGATATAGGAATGAACAATATTTTATTACAATCCAAAAATAGATTATGGTGCCAACAAATCAGTTACAATTGGGGAGGTGACAATCGTTTGTTAATATTGTAAGGTTTTAAAATCCAGCAGTGAATAACCCAGTAGTTGTGCTGGTAGAAAAGTATAATTGCCGCAATTGGCCCAACCACCAAATCCATTATACTCATCAGTTTCTTAGGTGAAAAATTATTCTAGCCACTTCTTGACTAACATTCAAAAATATAATAGTTATTTCCCAATAGCGTTTCAATTCCTACAAACGTTTCCAATATTATTTGGCGCAAACTATTTTGTGCAGGATAATTTCACGCCCACTTTCAAGATATTATACGATAAAAGTTTTTTAGTAACATTCAAATTTGTATCAGAAATAAGTTAACAGAATCTTAAACAATTGCATATACAAGGATAAATTTATCACTTACTAGGGGCTATTACTACTACCAACTGCAGATTATTAATTCTTACAAATTTATTTTATGGGAAATCCGGATGCAGAAATTCATAAGCGTTGTGCTCGCAATCCAACATTAAAAGGAATTCAAGAGCTACAAATGCTTCATCAGAACAAAGATTTAGTCAAAATAGCGTTGGGTCGGATGCCATCTGATGGCCATAATATCGTCATCAAATATGTAGGTGATACGATGCTCTCCGGGTCATCCAGTTATTCAATAATAGTTAAAGATAATAAGAAACTTTGGTTAAGAACTTTTGATTTTTGTACAGTACAGTATGACTAATGAGTAAGGTTGAATTTTGACCATTAGGCGATACTAAATGTAATTAAAGAAAAGATAATAGTTACGTAGAGAAGTGTTTTGTAGGCTTTCCGGAACACTTACAGTGATAATATCCATAATTTTTCTATATAATTTGAGGGAAACTATATTGAAAAATGAGGTATCTGTTGCAACACACTGAATAGTGATTATTTCCTCTTCATCCAACTTATCGAACAACCTACTAGATAAAAAAAGTTAATATTAAAAAGGTAATTTTGTGAGGGGTACGTATCGCCATATTGCGGACTAGGAATGCCCAAAAAATATCAATATTTTTTTAAAAACCGAAAACGATATATCGATATTTTTCTCGGTGGACGGCACCCCTACTGCGGACAGAACCGAGCACAGCTTCTAGCCACGCCGGTTTCCCACCTCATCATAAACCAAAGAACACTCAAGCGTCGAATCCTCTAGATCGGGATTAGGTACTAATCTAAATAGTAAAATTATTGGTTATATTTGATTCCCACTCATATATGCAATTTAGATCAAGACATCTTGTATATCTATTCACACATTTATTACATTTTTGTTACACATTTTGTTTGTCAGCAGTTTCTAATTTTATTTCATTTAATAGGGATCGGATTTTCTTAAATTTAGTTTTTTCTAGCCACTGAAAATACAAAAACAATATATCAAAATATCTTAGTTATAACTTACTTTTCCAAAGGCCAGTAATAATATTTTTGGTTTTGCATTTCGATTCTTTTTGTTCTTTCTTCTTTCTCTCTTGCATTTTTGTCTTACACTCGTTACTTTTATGTTTGATACTGATCCAGGAGCGTTTAAGCCAAAGTAGAATCTTACTACTGTTGCTGGTTTCGGTATTTTTGGTCTTAGGGATATTTTCGACGCTACTATCTTCAGTTTCTTTATTAGACATTTCATTCTTTTTTTGATAAATTGTTGAAACTGATTTAGATTCACGTATGCCAGAGGTCTTTTTTACTATACCGTTACTTTTACTTGTACTTGGAATAACATCAATTTTTTTGCTTTTGTTTAATAAAAATTTGCGCCGTCTGAAACATAATAATACATGTTAAAACATAAAAAAATACTGTTAATACTATATAAAAAATATACTATTGGAAATCATTAATTCAGATTTAATATTAGGAGTATAAATTGCAAACTGCTGAAATGTTTCTAATTCTAAAACTTTACTACACAAAAACTATTACATATTTATTCAGAGACATACTCCATGCCACCTATCAACAATTTTGGTCCAAATTTTGGGGTTTTATGTGGATTCCGCATTAATAAAATTCATCTTCTTTGGAAGCAACCCAAAAATCGACATTTTTCATATTTTTAAACTTCTTTACTGTAACGAGACATCCTTTATCTTAAACGCAGAATTCACATGATTTGGAATCTCCGGAACCGTTCCCAACACTTTTCATTAATACACTCCACACCGTATGTTATAGACATTATAAGTCTATTGATCTCCAACTACAATTTCCTTCAATTAATGTAAAAAAGCAACACTTCCCGCAAATGGTGCTTATTGATCTCATAACTAGTCAGGCTTACACTTTTAGATTTACATCATACTGTATATAATTAGCAAAATATCAAATTGCCATTGGAAAATTTGAGTCCCCATTTTCCACAGGCCGTGGTTTTATAAAACGGCGTGTTTCAATTTATACCCCTAATATCTTTTAAACATTTAAATATATTTACTTTTCTTCACAAGATTCACTTGATAAGCATGTTGCTTTGCAAATAGCATCACCTCCTTCGCCACTATCGCAGAATTCACACAAATTAATTACTACAGAAGTGTTTGGAGGTCCAAAACGTTTACCTTGTGCACTAAAATAGAATTATATTATTAAAATTAATGCGATAACAGGGCTAAACGTTGCATATTTGTCTTAGAGGTAATACTAAATACCATGAATTCGCAAGTTCTTTTAAAGAAGGTTGCGCTGGACAGTTCTAGATTGTTCAATAAGTCCATAGTGCACCATATATTCATCAACATTAAAACTAAATATTCGACCAATTATGGCAAATAATATCACTGATTACGTAGTTTAAGAAAAACTTTGACCAAACCTTGAAGACCAATTATATATATTAAAAATCAAATTCACCGAATGTCGTAAAACATTAACAAAAACTCACTATTATGAAGATACACAAAGCAAGCACAATAAAGCTAATGCAATGAAATTTCACCCACATCTAAAGTGTCTTATTAAAAAGTAATAGTGGAATTCAAGCAAAATGGGCTTAAATGTTTAAGTGTAACAAATATTCTGAAAAAAGAAAGTATCAAAGATAAGAAGAGAAAAATTCTAATCCACTATCCTTATGTATGCTAACATTTCAACAAGATACGGATGCAAAGATTATTTTAGGTATTAGAAGAATTCTAGAGGTCGAAAAAAAACAACCATTTAAAAAATATAAATACCGCCATGTAAAAGATGCTAATTGCATGGGCACAGAATTTTTGCAACAGAAAACCAACACATCACTACAGTGCAAAAAACCAAAAGAAGCTATAGCGAAATGTGAAATTTGCAACAAAGCATTCAGCAAACTAAAACATTACAACAGAATAGAGGCGAAAAAAAAGCAATCCAAGTCAAGGCAATGGTATGGTCAAAGCAAAGTTGGATAAGTGAGAAAAGATGTTTGAATATTTTTGTGAAAGAATACAAAATTAGAATACGGTGGTTTCAAGAACCATAAGTGGCAAATAAAGACAATCGAATCGCAATTTGAAATGCTAATGGAATCGAGCGACATCACGCTGACCTACAACTATCCTTAGAATTACAATAAATTATTTTTAACAAAAAAAATTGTACTGACTTCAAAAAATAAATAAGGAACTCACTAAAAATTTAAAAATAATCAAACTTAATAATATGTACATATTAATCGTTGTAACTAAATAAAAATAAACAAAAACCTTATTTAACCTATAAATGTATTTTATGTTCTACTATATAAACACAATTTAGCTTAATACCTACCTAAACTTATTTATCTATTTACAATATTATTTTCACTACAACCAACTGTTAACTTTGAGGTATGTGCCGAGCAACAAATTAAATTTGTTTTGTTCGTAATTAAATTTTAAGAACCCAAATAGTTACATTAATTTAGATTTATTTTGTTGGTAGTTTAATTTTTTGTATGTCACAAAATTATATTATTATTTTTGTATTGTTTGGGCTTGGCACCGACTTCAAGAAAACTTATTGATCCCGAGAAACCAGATCTATTAGATTTCTTCATAGTTGGAAACAACATCTAGCTATATGCAAGTTGAAGAAAATTTTGATCAAAGTGATTCTGATACTGAGTGAAAATATAAAAACAGAATAAAGTCCAACATTAACAAACAAGAGCACAAACTAGAAGGAAGCTGCAAATTCAATTAAATAAAACCCTTAAGGCAACTAAACAATTAAATTTTGAAGCAAAACAATTCGTAATAGATATCTAAGGTTCTTGGAGTAATACTCCAGAAAGGAAAAATAAATCAAGGAAATGGGAGCTGAAAAACGGAAAACGCAAAAAAAATATTAAATGGATTAAAGACATACCCATAACTATCTGCAAAATCTAATGGACGATAAGGAAACAGACTATTAGCTTTGAAAAACCATGAAAAACCAAAAACCACCATGCCTTCACCATCCATCTATAAGAACATAATAGACCCGAAGGTTGATGGGTGTATAATATACAAATAAATAAATAAATAAATAATAACATCTACAAGAACATTCATTGAGCATTTAGAACAAACCTCCAAATAAAACGAAAGTGAAATTGAATATAATTTGTCCGAAATAAATTTGACTGTTCAATTAGTCACGCCGAAAGACTTCACCAAAGTTATCGAAGATGACAACAATCCAAAAAAAAACACCAAACAATATGCATGCAATATGGCTGGAATTATGATAGTCCCAAAACCTGGAAAACCTCCAAATGAAGTAAAAGCCATAGGCCTATCTCACTGCTACCGGTAATAGCTAAGGTATTTGAAAAATTCCTGTTTGGATCACACCAGTTTGGATCTATTAACAAACGTTCAACAATTGAACTGAGTTGTATTCTTAGATGTTACATAAGCCCTTTGATCAGATTTGGCGCGACAACCTCGTTCATAAGTTACCGAAAATGTTATTGAAGCAATACACTGAAGTGTTAAAACATACATCATACAACAAACAAACATACATCAAAGCCAGAATGTTAAGAACCAAAAAAAAGGAAGCCTACAATAAAATAAGCTAAAGCAGGTCTACCACAAGGCAGTATATTCTACCTACTTTACACATATCGTATACCATAAAAGGAAAATATCACGATGGCTATATTTGCTGATCATACTGCGATTTTTAGTATCGAAGACAATAGCGGGTAAGAAACCCAAAAATTACACAAGTCAGTAACAATATAAATAACTAGACCCAAACCTGGAAAATAAAAATTAACGAAAGTAAATATATGCATGTGCTGTCAATAATCAGACCTCACAAACACCAATAACAATAAATAATACTCATCCATCATTAATATAATTAATAATGCTAAGTACTTCTCGAAAATAGTCTTGATGCAAAACTTCGCTGGAAGGAACATGTTAAAAATAAAAAGATATAAAGACTGATGTTGAAATACAAGAAAATGTTTTCCTTAATCTAAAGGAAATATACAAGCAGTATTAAAATCAATTTTAACATACGGAATTCAATTATGGGGATGTTCCGCAAAAAGTTTTTCAGAAGAAGGCCTTAGGAATAAATGCATTCATAACAAATGCACCCAGATATAGCACTGATTACTTATACTAAGACCCTCAGATACCAACTGTCACTTAGAAAATCAAGAGAAGAAAAAGTAAAAGAGATATGAGAGAGACTCCATTTTTATGTTAATATCGAAATATTGCTTAATAACTCTTGGATAACAGCAGAACAGGACACAGACTCAAAAGACTCAAACGATTTGATCTTCTGTAGTGTAGTACAATGAGGTGCTTTTAATAGAAAAACTAATGTAATAAAAGTGTGTATGTACATTATTACACCAGAGACTAAGATAGGGCCGATGGTTTCTCCTAGATACCTAGATTTAAGTTATTTTAAAGACAAATAATAGGTTAATGGGCAACGAGTAGTAACAATGTAATAAATATGTTTAAATATCTTTCATAAGAACATAATCAACATTTAACAAAACAATAAATAACAACAGAACAAAAAACTTTCATGTCTATTCAAAAGAGATCGCCATGATACTATACAAAACAAAAGTCTAAGAAGTGGTGTGAATGTTTGCAAAATAAATTTGTATTTTGAAATGGGGATGAAATAATTCTTGTAAAATCACAGCTTTAATCGCTAAAAACTATCGCTTAATTTGTAGTCGCATTTAATGTCGAATTAATTTATAAATTATTTCGGTGTCTAACTTATTCATAACATTTAGCTTCTTTTGATTTCTAACTTTTTTCATAGTAAAAATATTTTTTCCCTAAAAACGAAGAATAGCTGCCTAAAAGAAGTTTTTTGTCACGTTACAGTGTATGCATATAAATTAAAAAAGCATTTGAATAAGTGTGTAGAAATTGACAGAAATACTGCAAATTAATGTCATTATTACAATTATCAATATGTTTTTTCAATTGGAAATTATCGAAATTATTGAACAACCTAGTATTGGTTAGAAAATAATTGGTTTAACTGAAGAGTGTGTATACACTCTGGTATGTTATATTTCTAAATAGTAAGATGTATGTCAGATATGATATATGTCTCCAGAGTATGTGTACATGCTTAATTTAGTCAGTGTGTACGTTTAATAATATGATGAAAATATATTTTATAATTTTAACCCATTGTAGTTTTGTTCACTTATAGGCCGATTTGGCTTATTTAAGGTTCTACATTCCCTGGCCACACAACCACAAGGTTTTTTGTTAAACGATTTTAACTTTTGTAATCCTGGACAATATTCAGATATCTTTATTTCGTGTATGTTCTCTTTCATTAGATGATAAGCTTCATTGAGACGTCTCAATTCATTTTTTTGATAGGTGAGTTCTGATAAAATACTGTCCAGCTGACGATTGGTGTCTTTGCTTTGCATCTGAAATATAAAAAACATTCAATTAACATATAACATTTATATGGGCTTTTTTAATGATTTTTAAGGAATTTATAATAACATAACTTTTGCTATATTTGTAGGATACCTATGCGTTTTCAAAACAAACCTATTACATCTTATTAGGC
Organism: Rhynchophorus ferrugineus; assembly: GCF_030347505.1. NCBI lineage: Eukaryota > Metazoa > Arthropoda > Insecta > Coleoptera > Curculionidae > Rhynchophorus > Rhynchophorus ferrugineus. The sequence goes on along the minus strand of NW_027472581.1, from coordinate 49,448,549 downwards.
TTTACTTTTTATTATCTGTTATGTACTTGTCCGTATTTTCATCAGCGATATCTATTGTTAAAATGCGAAGTATCAATGTAAACAACTATTAAACAACCTAATTTAATTTTTATGTAAAATAACAGTTTTCTATTTAGAATTATTAAGGTACTTAATGTATACAAAGGCTAATCATGAAACTGGGGTTGCCGAAAAAATATTGATGTTAAAAATGTTTTAATTTAAATAAAAAATATCGAGATATCTATATTTTCTTCTGTGTTCCACATCCGTACATGAAACGCTCAAAACTATATTTTTAGCATTCATTAATTTTGTTTATTTGAAGAAATCGACTATAGAAACCCATCAAAATTTTTTTAGAATTTTATGGTTATGCTTTTCCATCATACCTCAATTGTCCAAATTCTCCATACACAAACGTTTGTAAACAATGTACGATGATTCATCGCACCACATTTTGAAGTGTCCAGGTTTTTCACACTTTAGCGTTCGTTATAAAAGGGTATAGGTAGTGTATGCTGCTTGGCCATAATCATTTTTAATGTTCGTCGGTATCTGTCAGTTAACTTTGGGTTTCGCCCTCTATTTCTCTTTGCTAGTGGTGTTTAGTAGTGGTAGTACTGTAGCTCATGAAACTAATCATCACCGAATAAAGCGATAATATACTCACAAGAGTGAACATGTAAACTGAGCAATACATACGCCTCGCGTTATTTTTGATATTGATTGATCAATAAGATGCAAAAGTTCCTAAAAGAGGTCCTGCTTACACAAAAGTTGAAGGTAACATCAGATAATGCGCCTACTAACACAACTCAAAAATTACTAAAATTAGTTAATTAAAGTATAAATAGCTTCAATATCCAGCTCATTCACTATATTTAAAATTCCCAGATATCTGACTCTAGTCTTCTTTCGTGCAAAATTATTTTCTTTATTATTTTCTAGGAAACCAGTACCGCGATTGGATCCCTAAATTGAACTATTGTTGGAATAATTTTATTTATCTTAAGCGAAATTATACTGAAAATAAATAATTTTTGCAACTATAAAAATTATTTTTATTTGCGGTTCCGAAAGTGTTCATCTCATTTTCGCCAATTAATTTTGAAAAATCGTAAACATCAGGTAACGCTTTGTTTATCTTGAATGTTTCATGTAATCCCGCAATAGAGCAATAGGCTAAATAACTGTGATAAAGAATCACAAAAATATTGATTTATAATAATAATATACTATAAAGAGGTTATTAAAATTATATTTGTTTTAAAATTAATAGTGGAATTTGAAATTTTATCAGAGCAGATCAGAGATCAAAACACCAAATTTCAAAATTCGCCATATTAATTCAAACCATTGTTCTCACATTTTAATGTTTGAACTTTTTAGCACTCTTTGACCTTTTTCGATTATTTATCTTTAACTATTATCTATTATTTAAAAAAAATGATTTTGATCTATCAACGGAAAGAGAAGACAAACGAAAGAATGAACACTTAGCAAGAAAATTAATAAATGCAGGTAATAACTCTAAAGTGTATCTAGTAATAGCACCAGTTGGGAACTATGGAAATAGTATTTTTGAAATCAAGTGCCCTATATTTGCTAAGACAAATTAAAATTGTATCGATTGCAAACCTATTGAAAAATTTTCTGTTGATAATTTGAAGGCACAGAGGCAAATGTATCTGACAAAGTTTAAATCATATACATTTGATGACGAAGGAAATCAATTCCTTAAACCTTTAGCAGCTCTGTGGAACGAAATATTACGAACGAAATATTGAACGAATACGAATACGGCATTGTATCAAATTACCTTGTATAAAATATAAAAATAAAATTTAAAAATAAAATTCGAATATTATAGAAATGTATATTAAGTTCATGCGCACTTGTATTACCAAACTCATCACATAACATTAAATATAATATTCCATATAAGTCTAAATAGTAAATACTTACATTCGAATGGTCTTATTGTTGTGAATAAATTACCGATGTCCAAACTATACCAGCTGGTTCGCACCTTGCAAGATTTAATCACATTTTTCTGCCTTGGAATGAAAACACACAGCTTGTTTGGAATTCTTGCCAATGTATAATTACTTACATTAAGGACCCTCACATCATTGATACACATTACAATATTTAATTATAACACAAAATTATTAAATATATTATAAGTATATTACGATAAATAATATGAATAAAATATATGACAAAGTGTGTATAGATAAAATTATTAGCATAGATAAAATGAACATCAACAGCGAAATGTCAATGTTCAGAATGACAGGAACAGGGGTGAACAGTTATAAAGGATAAAAAGACAAACGACAATTATTGAGAGTTAAGGGAACGATTCATATAAGTTAAATTTTATGATAATAATCGAACTCTCACAAAAATCGCATCAACCGATCACTATTGTCGCCGACTAGAGTGTTCCTATAATTATTCAGTCTGAATCTCAGTCTTGTATAGGAAAGGCGATAGCAGTCGCTCAAAAGGTGGAAGACAGAGACTGGGGATTGGTCACAGAATTCGCAGCTCGATGTAAAGCTTGAGGACATCAAGTAGCTGTGAAAGAAGTAACAATGTCCCAATCTCAGACGATTGAGTTTCACTGCATGGGAATGGATAGGAGAAACAGGAAGAGCAGTGGAAAAGTCACTTTTTATTCTAATGATAGGATAGATGTTCATTCCCAAGTATCCCAACGTGAGAGGGGATCCACACTGGCGTCAGCAAATGACCAACCAGCAAAAGTGATCGCAGGAGACTCAGAGAATTGGAGAAAAGGGGATGACTCTACTTCCGCTCAAAGAAGCATTCCAGCGAACTGTAGGAGTCTGAGAGCATGAGCCATGAGTTTGGTTGGGTAGAGAGATATTTTAGGGCCTGGTGTATGGCGTATAATTCAGTGGTAACTATCGTGCCCTGTTCAGCAAAAAAGGAAAGGCAAGTTTGACCATTACAGACTAAGGCGCAACCAACTCCTGTACTTGGAGTACAGAGGGAAGTATCTATAAAAGAAGCCGTGAAAATCCACGGAGGGCATTTGGAAAATTGAATAGAGAATAAATAAAGGGAACTAAATCAAGTGTCGGAAAGCAAGTCAAAGATAATGGAGGAAAAATGTCGAACGCTTCACGAATTCGCGTGTTATCCTCAAGCAGGGGCCATTCTAATTTTCTACGTATCGTTTAAATTTTAGCATATGTACCGCCGAAGTGAGTATAGAGAAAAATATTAATAGTATTTTTAAAATATTGTGTATCATATTTACGCAATAGACACAAATTTACAAAAATTTGTTTGAAAAATTCTACCTTTATTACCATCCTAAGTGATTCTGCTTCTCCAGTTGATAAAGTTTTGTTGCTTCCAGTCATCGGGAAAACAATAGTATTTCGACATCCTGTTGCACAATCTGCTTTCTTTCTTCCACATTTATTACAATGTATAACATTTCTAGGATCCTCATTTATACCACATTCGTTACTGCAATCATATTTCTTCTGGGTATCCTCAAACTTATTATCAGGTACAAAGACATATTTCCCTGGTTTAATATTTTTTGGAATATTAGCTCTTAAGGATGAAGTTGACACCTGAATGGCGACCTCCGAATTTGTTGATAATTTAACTGCTTTAGTGCCGTAATCGCAACAATGATAAGCTTGTTCTTTTTGATCTTGTGTTTTTATCGGCAATGTCTGTATGGACCTTTGGTTACCGACATATTTCTAAAACATGCTACTTAACAAAGAAAACTATTTTTCAATTTAAATTACTTGGGATTCTTCATCCGTTTTTCGCTTTCGAATTCTGACGAAACACCCTGTCGGTTGCTTATTGGATTTCAACTTTTTTTTGCGGGGTTTGATACTAGAATCTGATTTACTATCTGTCTTTTTCTTCTTCTTCTTGCCTTTTTTTGATGAAGATTCGCTTTCTGTAAATTTGGTTACTTTAAATTATTTATAGATTTGACTAATTAAAAATAAAATGTAAAATATTACTTCTTATTATAAGATATACTCTTATAGTCACAATATTTCTTTATTTATTTTTTCTCTTATAACATGAAACACGAATGGGTTAAATCAGCGAGTCCGGAAACTAGAACTACTTGTGAGAATAAAAAACATAGATATAGCTCTCATATCGGAGACTCATTATTCTAAAAAATTACATTAAAATACGAGGCTATGATACATTCTGGACAGTACACCCGAGTGAATGTGCTTGAGGCGGAATAGCTCTAATAATAAAACAAAATATAGAGCATTTCCAACAAGACGCGATAAAAAAGAAGAATAAATGCAAGCTACGATATTTACCATTGAGAAGAACGGCGCTGAAATAAACATAGGAGCTCTATACAGTCCACCAAGATACAAAATAACATAACAATACAGAAATTTATTTTTAAAATTAGGCTCAAGGTTTATTATTGAAGGGAACTTTAATGTTAAACCCGCAGTCTGGGGTTCACGACTAAAACCACCTGGAAAAGGAAACCAATTACTCGCAACAATAAATAGTATTAATTGTAACTATCATTCTAGGCGTGAAATCACTTATTGGCCCACCGACAGTAATAAAGTGCCAGACCTACTAGACTTTTACATTTCGAAAGGCAAATAGAAATCGAGAGCTTATGTGAACTATCATCTGATCACATTCCAGTATTGTTAACACTAGTCGCGACAATTCCTAAAAAAACAAAGAAGCCTAATCTTACCCACTAAGTTACTAATTGGGGCATATAATGCAGTAACAAATTTAAGTTTACAGTTTAAAGGTAAGATTCAAAAGTACGATCTTGAGCTGCAAAGCCGAAATATGATCAAACCGGGATCAAGAGAGAAATCAGAATATGAAGTAAATTACCCCCTTGAAATTAGGGAATTGATAAAAGAAAGACGAAAAGCTAGAATAGTATCGCATAGAGCCCAAAATGTTATAAACAAAATAAATCAAAAGATTGAAGAATATAAACAGAGTTGCTTCAATTGATGATATATCACCTGGTTTATTAAAAGAGCTGCCACGAAAAGCAATAATCGTGTTGACATATATATTCAATGTCTGTTTGAGACTGAAGCATGTTTCGGTATGTCTTAAGGTTGCTCGAATAATTATGCTTAAAACCTGACAACCTGGCAGAATAAGTTGGATCTTGCAGGCCTATTTTGCTTCTACCTGCTATATAAAAATTATTTGAGAAACTTCTGTTAAAACGTATTAAACTATTTATCAAAATACCAGTTTTTCAGTTTCGATTTCGAAACAACCACTCGACAATCGACCAAGTGCCCAGAGTAACAGTGGTTGTGGAAAAGGCTTTCGAAGAAAAGAAATACTGCCCTGCAATATTGACTGAACGTCTCACAAACTTTTGACTGGGTATAGCATTTACAATTAATCTACAAAATAATAAAATTGCTACAGCGAATTTACTGTAGACTGCTGGAATCATATCATTTCGAAAGAACATATTACGGCTGGAGTTCCACAGTGCAGTGTCTTGGGACCACTCCTTTATCTGCTCTATACTGATGATATACTAACAACATAGGAAACAGTACTTGAAACATTTACCGATGACACAGTTATCATGGCAAAAGATGTATCTCTGTAGCTGTAGAAAAAGTACAAGTAGCGGTCAACAAGATCTACAAATGGACTAGAGACTGGAAAATACAGCTTAATAGCTTTAAATCAAAGAGATTAGTTTATCATTTAATCATAAAGCCAATTTGGACCTACGGTGTTGCACTTAAACATCAAACCAACTAGTAATCCTACACACCCAAAACAGAGTTCTACGATTAATGCTTATAGCTACGTAACCAACCAACGAAGAACTGCACGATGACCTCGAAATAAAATGGATACACGAAGTGATCCAAGATTTCGCCTTATAACATGAAATAAGGTCGCTAAATCACAGCAACGTAGAAGCAGTACAGCTACTGAACAACACGAAAGGAAAATATTGTTTAGTGTATAAGTGTATACTTAACTTTAGCTTAAGTAGATTAGTTTTATTTTAATTTGGGAGATATATACTAATGTGTTAATCTCGTACTCACATTGCTTGTGTATTAATGCAAGTACAACAGAACAGTATTAATAAATGAATGTGTAAATTAAGATTGTACTAGGTATATCTAATGTAAGATATAATTAATAACTTAATAAATATAGAGCTTAATAAATTAAATATAGAGATTAATAAATTAATTACATATAAAATTATTTTTCCCTGTGCACCTTTAATTTCCGAGTTTTATAGTAGTTGTATCTTTATTGTAATATACATTAATGGGTATTCATCATTCTTGTTAGACAAAAAACAGAGCCAATCAATCTCAAAATCAAAGAACTGTACTGGTTAGTCAGAACATTTTCCCAACTTGACCTAAGATCAAAGAGATTGGTTTGGTTTAGGGTGTTATAAAGCCTATTTAGACTTATGGGGTGCAAATATGGGGTTGTATTGAAATATACTAGGCCTATAAATTAGTTTTAAAAGATTATTTATAATGTGAAGCTTTATTGTAAAATATCAGTGTACTGTATTTTCAGGCAATTTACGGTCACGACTTATGTCACATATGTCGAAACAAGTAGTAATCAGAAGGAGAAAAGTTTGGAGAATACGGCAGCACTTCCCATATTAATGTTTCTAAGTACCTTTTCACCAGTTTTGCAACATGTCAATGCTAGCTGTAATGCTAAAAATAATATTGTTGGCTTTGGTGGTATTCCGGCCGTTTTTCGCACACTGCTCGGTTCAAACACATCAGCTGTAATAGATAGTGATCCCTATTGATGATATCATTAGGTTTTTAGCAGCTCGTAGTATATCATACCAAGTTGACCCCACCCAATACAGAGCATTAGCTTGGAGCCATGGATATTCATCTTAACCGTTGATGTTAATACATGACCAGGCGATCTTCATGATTATTATCCTCTGATTTTTTCTTTTTGGGTTATCGTAATGAATGTGTATTTCTTTACCAGTAACAGTTTCAATTGATACAGAACCCAATATCACAAAATATATAAGATTTAGATTTATAAGCTTTCATTTTTATGTTCGTCAAACGATTGGAAAGGGTTTCTTTGTATCACTGCCAACAGTTCTGCATATTCTTATTGCATTTTACATGAATCAACATCGAGTAATGCTTTCAAATCATCGTCTGCATTTTTTTTGCTGTCCAAAATGCTCTTTGTCTTCGGTGTCAAAATAACCAATTGTAAAACGTCGAAACCAATATTCACATGTTATAATCTATGCAACATGATTTCCATTAGATTCACGCAGTATTCGATGACTTTTAGTCGTATTTTTCTTCAAATTGAGGTAAAAACGTAAAACTTTCCTCAGTTTTAAATCACGATACTAAATACGGGGCATCCAATTTCCTATACCTACAATTTTTTTATAAGAATAGTCAATAACTTTTCTATGTAGTTCAGGATTTGACTTTGATTATATTTTCTAAAAGCTTCCCTATGAAATGCATCATGATTCTATAGAGTATATCAACTGGCAGTTTCTCTAGGTTATTCAGTTTAACTTTAATCATTTTTTGAATTAGTTTATCTTAATTGTTTATTCCTAACTGCACTTGTAATAAGCTTCCCTTTTTTTGCAATTGACTGAATCTATTAATTTAGTTGCACATGTTTACTATTATTTTGATTTAAACCAATTTTTTAAACAAATATATTTTTTTATTACTCTTCGTGAGTCCACAATCTGCCCTATTGGCAATAAGTATTTCTTATGTCTATATTATATATACATGGCATGTAGAAAATCACTTCATTAAGCAATCTTCTGTATAAAATATTATCTTAATTAATTAGTCTTATTCTAAAGTCTACATATGTCCAGTAATCAGATCAGGTGGTGTTAAACGTTTTAGTCTACGCACTTCACTATCACGTCGCATATTCAGCTGATTAACAAGTACATTGGGTTGCACTGACACTCTGTCGAAGTACTTCACACAAACACGTTAAATTACACTCGCTATAGGTTCTAAAGGAATATCGCGTTGTATCACTTTATTTGAAATATAGTACGGAGCATCAACAATGGCACGCAACACCTTGTTTTGGAATCGTTGAATGATGGATATATTAGATTTGCTAGCGGTACCCCATAGTTGGATTCCATATGCCCAAATGGGCTTGAGTATAGACTCATACAGCAATACCTTGTTATCATTTGATATAATTTTAGTCCCAGTTGTTAGGCAAGTTTGCTGACGACGGTTGTGAGTAGACCCAGCATCGTACTCATTTGATCCATTAGTTTGGCTATCATTTTTTCTAATCTAGAGATGTTGCTAGTTTCAGTAGGTTGAGATTTCGTCTCTTGATTTTGTGCTGAACCATTTTCAACCATTTGGGCATAAGTTATGTCTGGTTGACTTGGTCTGGTGGGTAGACTGGTAGGTGTGGATTGTTTTTGTTGCTGTTGATGCCTTTTTTCCCTTAAGGCAGGATAGAGTTTCTGTTGTAGTTGCTTGTGAACTGCGCAACCCTTGTAGTTCGCTGGATGATTTCCGTTACAGTTAGCACATTTCACTTTTTGATCGCGAACTTTACGAGTAAAATCTCCTGTTTTGTGTTCCCCTGCACATTTTGCGCATCTATATGATTTGCGACAGTAAGTCTTTGTGTGCCCGTGCGCTTGACACCTCGTGCATTGTGGTATAATTCTTTTTATATGTGATGGTTCGCATTTAATAATATTATTTTCCAATTTGGTGATTTCATACACCGCCTTATTATTTCCATTAGGTTTTATATCAATATAGAACATAGGCAGAGGTTTTTTTGACGTGCGATGTCGTATATTGTGAACATTTACGACCTCGTAGCCTTTTTCAGCTAGTGCTACCTTGATGGTGTTAAAGTCCGTCCCGTGATGTAATCCTTTTAACACGAATTTAAATGTTCTCTCGGATTTTGGCCTGAATGTATGGTATTGGGTGTTTCTTTCATCTAATTCTTTTACAAGAACTTTAAAGTGATCCGCTTCGAACAACTGGATTTTAATTGTTTCATAGCTCACTGTTTTAATTGTGTAGTTCGTAGTAATGGTTTTCAATAGCTCATGGATGTGTTTTATTACTCCTACCTTATAGACTGTTATTGGTGGTGGTTTGGGAACAACTTTTTCAGGGCTTGGTTGTTTATTCTCTTCAATTTCTTCCGACAGGTTGCTAAAGCTGTTTTTTGTCTCTATCGGTTTCTGTAACCAATAGTCACTGATTCTTGTTTATTTCCTCGCGATTTCTTCTTCTGGACTTCTTAATCGTTTTTTGTTAATGACTGTAGTCCATTCTGATGGTGGAGTTTGCGTTATTGCTGATTGTTCTAATCTTATATCAAAGTGTGCAGGTGATTTGGTTGAATCGCTGTGGTTTGCCATTTTTAGATTTTTAATATTTTATTTTATTTACTTCCAGAGGATAAAAAAATAAAATAAATACATTGTTTATTTCACGCACTTCATTTTTCATTTACGCTATTTTTTGCACGAGTTTTTGACCAAAAATACTATAAATGAATTTCAAAAGGACTGTTGTAAAATAAGGGAAAATAATTTTAAAACACTAATAAAAATGAGATGCAGTCTTTTTGTCTGGTCACGTAAACACGTATTCACTACACTTTCGGTCTGCTGAGAGGAAAAAAAACATCAATCAGTAAATGTTTTTTCCGACTGTCTTCTGTGTCATTCTCCTCATACTATAAAATTTAAATGTAAAAGACTTATCCTGACAGTAACAAACACAACAACAAAAAGAATTATACAGTGGCGAAAGAATACTTTTTAATTATTTATAATAATAAAACAAATACTTCTTTCGCAACATTGTAGATAGATATAATAATCACCTGACATATTAAATTCATTGGACTTTCCATTATTTAAAGAACTTAAATATTCTTGTTCGCTAGTTCTTGCGCTTTCTGTTGAAGATAATCCACCCTTTTCTTTTTTTTTGCTTTTGGATCGCTTCTTATTTCCTTTTATCTTTTTCCCAGTATCACTATTGGTAAAAATCAAACCATGCCCAGGTGTTTGACTTACATCGAAAATATCACAACTACAATCTTCCTTTGTGCTGGTACAAATAGAAATTTTATTATTATCACATAATTCATCCGATAGCTCAGTCTCCCTTGGAACACAAATCTAAAAATAAAATATTTTAATAGGGTTTAGTGCTTACGACAAACAATACTTTTTCCAGTTCACTAATTGAAATTCCTAAGCAGGATGGATATGTATCTATCTCTGGTTCGATATCTTTTTCTTTCTTTGATGTCTTTGTCGAAATTGTAGTATTTATCAAAGGACATTTTCCACACGTACAATTAATATTATGTAAATAATCTTCAGTTTGAATTTCTGCGTTAACAACACTCTTTTTAGGTGGTAATAACTCTTCGGATATTTGGTTCAGTTTTGCCGTTGTATTTGGAACAGCAACGATACCTTTTTCATTGACATGACTGATTGTTTGTACTTTTTTCCCATTTTTGGAAATATCATTATTTTCAACGTTTGTCTAAAATATTAAATATTAAGAGTTTGGCCAAATTTCTAGGTGTATTATTTTCTTCTTCGAACTTAAACTTATATTTAAAATAAAATTAGTTAGTATATTTTATATGAATTGCAATAACGTTTAATTATCGATACTACAAACAGTATTTATGAAAATCATTGAAATGAAAGTTCAAATAGCTAGAGAAGAAACAAACCGAGAAATGCAGGCTACACCCTGCCTTGAATTGAATTACGGTTGAGTAGATAAGATTCTCGCACTTTTATACCTAGACGTAAGCATACATGAATTCCCACCAATTTTTCACGTTTCTGTTGATTTTCGATGTGTTTTCGACTGTTTATACTAGCCTTCGATGACCATGCGATATCATTAGCCACGGGCAAGCTCGAAATGATTTGTTAAACTCATTTGATATTCGAGTCAGTGTTCGCCAAGAAGATGTCGTCTATTCATTGATTTTCAATATACAAGGACGGTCTGATAAGTAATAAGTCTAACAGTCCGATGTTAGGTCACTATAGCAAGAGAAATTTACTATCATGTAATACGTTCTCGTACACGGTTACTGTTGAAATTTACCGAATCGTAACGCGTGGTGCAGTGCGCAATCAGAGAAGTCAGGGACAGGGTTAAAGTCTGGAGAGGAAATGGGAATAATTTCTTCAAAGGCAACCCCACTGCTCCCTATGACCTCTGACGCGCGCCACTCAAGGCGTAATGGGGAAACTTCAAACATATTCCTCCCTCTAAAGGCCGATTCCTCCACGGATATTGCCCTAACAAATCCGAGAAAAGCCGAGATCCTCCCTGAAACGTTCGAGAACCAAATGAAATGCAACCTTTCACTTGGCCCACGACAACAGACCTTCGACCAACGACCTTCATTACTCACACTATCCCTTTATGAAGAGGAAAAACTTCCCGTCAGATCATCTTCTAAAGAGCATAGTCTCTCCTAGAGACCTCCAGCTCTCAATAAAACTTATATCCTCGAAAAAAGCTCCAGGTCCAGATGGAATCATAGCAAACCATCTGAAAAACCTCAACCAACAAGCAACTTTTCGAGCTTGCTAATATTATTAACTCCATCCTGAGCTGTCAAGTCAAATTCTTCAGACTACAGGCCCATCAGTCTGATTAGTTCACTCTCTGAACTTGCCGAAAAAGCGATATTACACACTTTAACAGTTTCACTAACGCGCACCACATTATCCCTGACGAACAATTCGGTTTCCGTGCCAAACACTCAAGCCTCCATCAAGCTGCTAGCGTCACAGCAACCATCCATCAGGCACTTACAAAAGGTCGCAAAGCTGGAGCCATCTTTCTAGATGTATCCAAAGCTTTCGATCAAGTATGGCACAACAGTCTAATCTTTAAAGCGAATCAACTAGGCCTACCGAATAACCTAATTTCCCTGATCCACTCATACATTCCATTTCATTCTCTTCCATTGTAAGAAGGAGTTCCGCGCATACCGCCTCCAAATTGAAAATGTTCCTATCCCCTAGCCCCAGAAGGGTATTATACCTCAATCTTCAATTCGACCATAGGTTCCAATGGTCAGCCCAAATTCAGCACGCTATTTGCAAAGGTAGTTATGTTCAAACGACCGCGGAGCGTTTTTATAAGCAAGACTCTACGTTCTGGGAATTTTCTTTGTTATTTTCGGAACGGTAAATCGAGCGAGCAAAATGTGACGCGCGTAATTTTTTTTTAATTAAACATTTAATAACTATTAAGAGATCTGTATTGTTAATTTCAATACGTAATGGCTAATCCACAACATATTTCTGTCAATTCATCAATTAAATCACCCGTTATTCGAAATAACAATCAACTGCCAATAACTGAAACCCCTCAAATGCACGAATGGAACACGGTTACAAACAAAAAACACTTACGAAGTCCCGAAGAACAATTAGTCCGAAAACAGACGAAAATCAGTGACTATTGGCTTCAAAAAGCCCTCCCAACATACAACAGTGCCCTAACAGAAGAGACAGAAGAAAACCAGAACAAGAAAACCAACCAAAAGCAATTCCCAGACCACCCCCAATAATATTATATAAGGTAGTCGTGTATATCTGTAAAATAAAAGTAAAATGCGTCAACTGTGATGGTGACCATCCTGCAAATTATAGGGGATGGTTAGTCCATAAAGCGTTGCAACAAAAACTGTATCCAGCACTGAGAGAAAAAAGAAACTTACAGCCACCAAAACAGCCCATATCATCTAACTCGTCTAAAGCACCAATACAACATCCTCATATCTCATAAGCACACGCAGTGACCAACAGTCAGACCCAACCTAATACTCAGACAACGCCAATCACCACTGAACCTATAAGTACTATTAGTAAATTAGAGAAAATGATGGGAAAACTTATAGAACAAATGAGTACAATGATGAATTTACTCAGCGTCGTCGTTACCAAGCTAGCCTAATGATTGATAGTCACTACAGCAAATACAAAATAGCCGTCTGGAATGCTAATGGACTCCAGCAACATGCCAGGGAGCTTAAAATGTTTTTATATGATCAAAATATTGATATCATGATGGTATCCGAAACACATTTCACGGATAGAAATTATTTACGGATTCCGAAATACAAAATACCCAGATGATAAAGCACATGGAGGAATATCAATTGAAAACATAAGACACTGTAAAAGAGAGAAATTCAGCGAGGAATATTTACAAGCCACCAGTGTAACTATTGAAGAAGTGCATGGGCCATTAACAATTAGTGCTATATATAGTCCACCTAAACACAACAACAAGGCAGAACAATACCAAGGCTTCTTTAACACGCTGGGTAATAGATTCATTGCCGCAGGAGACTACAATGCAAAACATATTATGTGGGGTTCTAGACTAATAACACCAAAAAGCAGATAATTGGTCAAAGCAATGAAGGCACATCATTTACAGCATATTTCTACTGGCGAGCAAACATATTGGTCGTCAGATAGAAATAAAATTCCCGATATCATAGACCAAAACGTGCAAAGCTGAATCATGCTTCGATCTATCATCTGATCACTCACCAGTTATTATAACAGTGAACTCAAATATTCTCAACAAAACAAAATCACCTTCTTTGCATAATACAGTTTTTGCATGACACAGTTTGTTATTACTAAATTTACCTCTCAAAACAGAAAGAGATACAGAAAAAGAAAAAATATAACAAAAACTATACAAGAGGCCGCATGGTACGCAACACCTAATAGAGCGACATATCAAAAGTTTAATTATACTTATATTTCATCTACAATTAAACAAAAAATTGCTGAAAAGAGAAAACTGCGAAAAACCTGACAACAAATCAGAACAGAAGAAAACAAGAGAAAATTCAACAAGGCCACAAAAGAGCTGAAAGAGCTAATAAATATAGAACAAAATCAAGGAATTCAAAAATATTTAGAAAACTTAACGCCAACTGATAAAGCGGAAGTTTTCTCTAAACACTTAAAAACCGTATTTAATCCGTACCCATCTGAAATACCCGCAACAGAAGAAAATAACATAATTGACTTTCTTAACACTCCGTTTCAAATGGATCTGCCATATAATAAAGTTACTGTTAAGGAAGTAAAAGAAACAATACTTAAAGAAATCAATGATAAAAAAGCTCCCGGTTTTGACCTAATTACTGGAAGAATCTTGAAAGAGCTAGAGCTGTCAGGAAAGTGCATCAAATTAATAAAATTCGTATTTAATGCCATCTTAAGACTTAATTATTTTCCTAGCACTTGGAAAGTGGCTCAAATCATAATGATTGTTAAACCTGGGAAAAAATCAGAAGACGTCTCCTCTTATCGTCCTATAAGCCTGTTACCTATAATATCAAAACTTTTCGAAAAACTATACATTAAGAGATTAAAATTAATCGCAGAGGAGAGAAATATTATTCCAGACCATCAATTTGGCTTCCGTAATAAATACGGAACAACAGAACAAATACATAGAATAGTCAACCAAATTAACAAAAATTTAAACGATAAAAAATATTGCTCCGCTGCATTTCTCGATATTTCTCAGGCCTTCGACAAGGTGTGGCATGTACTGGACTGTACGTTAAATTGAAAAAGCTTTTGCCCCATTTTCAATTGCTGAAATCGTACCTCTCAGACAGACATTTTATTGTCAAACAGGGTGACGAATACACTGACCTACAGCCCATATATTCGGGTGTTCCGCAGGGCAGTGTTCTCGGCCCATTGTTATATCTTATGTACACAGCTGACCTACCGACCTCACGAAACACTACTGTTGCAACATATGCTGACGATACAGCGGTAAAACTCCAACTTCATATTAACAAAGTCGAATTGTGGTTGAAAACGTGGCGTATCAAAGCAAATGAGACAAAATCTACCCATATGACATTCACCCTTTGCTGAAGAACATGTCCCTCAGTAAAATTGAATAATCATAAACTTCCGCAAGCAGACAGCGTTAAATATCTGGGAATGCATTTTGATCGACGTCTGACTTGGAAAAAACATATAGTGACAAAACGCAAACAGTTTAGGCTTAAACTAAACCAAATGTATTGGCTAATAGGACCTATGGTATTGAACTGTGGAGTACTGCTAGCAAATCTATATAGATATCCTCCAGAGGTTCCAGAATAAAGTGTTGCGAGTCATCGTCGATGCCTCATATTACGTGTCCAACAAACTGATTCAACGCGATATCCCCATAGAACCCATAACGAGTGTGATTCGAAGTACTCTGAAAGACTATTAGTGCATCCTAATGCACTCGCCAAACAGATAAATGTGCGCGATGACAGTGAAGTGCGTAGGCTCAAACGCAAAATACCATACGAACTGATTAATAGACACAGGAGTGAGATTTAATAATCTCTAGAATAAGCTAGAATAGTTTTTAGAATAAGTTAGGATAGAATTTAAAATAAGTTAGTATAGTGTCTAGAATAAGATTTAAATTATAAGTTGTACAGTAGATCACTTACTGAATTGATCTTCTACATGTTAGGATGGTTATATTATATAACTGAAATCATATAATAATACTTATTGCCCATGGGCAGATTGTTAACGTTCTAGGAGATTAATAAAAAAAGTAGTACATAGTACTAGTACCTGCTTTGATATTTTCAGAGGCTTGCAAGTACACAATTTGTTATTGCATTTCGGCCCTGAAACCACAATTTCGGTTATGTAATTAACAATATCCTTTCTACTGTCGAATGATTTCTCTTTGATATTATGTTTTAAATAATTTTCTAGTACTTTCCAACTATGATTACTAATAGTCTTAACTATTTCATCACTAGACACATTGCGGTAGCATTCATTCTTAAAATTTAAATAGCAACTTTTTCCACCTGTTAAATAATCTATCTCATGTAAGAGAGTTTCATATTCTTCTTCTAGTACTTGATCGACTTGGTTTGGTGTTTTCCAACTTTCAGACCGCTTTATTTTTGGTTTCAGGAAATGTTCATTAATGAATTTTTGCAAATTTTTGACAAAATATGGGTATTCATCTTCTGTCTTCATTGATATGCTGCTTCATTAATGTAAAAAATGTTGTTTTGTTACCTTTGTCAAGTGCTGTCAACTTAATAAAATCTAGTGAATA
The DNA here is from genome assembly GCF_030347505.1 of Rhynchophorus ferrugineus. Lineage (NCBI taxonomy): Eukaryota > Metazoa > Arthropoda > Insecta > Coleoptera > Curculionidae > Rhynchophorus > Rhynchophorus ferrugineus. The sequence continues at coordinate 49,432,299 of NW_027472581.1, read as the reverse complement.
TTTACAGATCAATCAAATAAAATATTGATACCTTTTGTCACATTTCTTAATAAAATATAGCAATAATTAATAAAGTAATATGTTATCACTCTCCTTTCTAGCACATAAAATATTAATATATACATTACAATGACATGGTTTCAGTGACAGTTACCAGTTAAGCTTCATAATTTATAATGAATGTGAGTATTTTATGAATACATTTGCAGCCATATTTAATTACTTATATTCAGATGTCATATATACATGAGAATATTTCTTTCCAAACTCATTCTCATAAAAAAGTTAAGTTTACAGTACCATTTTGAGAAATTGCGAAGATTAGCAACATTAGAACCGATAATGAATTGACCAGATATAAGAAATATAAAATGATGGAATTTGGTATCAGTAACACAAACATTCGATGATTCACGAAAAAGATCCTAAATCCTTAACATTTGAAAATTCTTATCTTGCTACAAGTATTGTGTACTTTCAATTTTGATGATAACTAAATTATTGTCAATAAAATTTCAGTGTTGTGTATAATGTGTTAAGGTTACAGCAGGTTCAAATCTTTTTAAATGATTGAAAATCTATAAATAAACCGAAAAAAAATCATCAGATTACATCAATAGACTTCTATGTAGTGATGCTTTTAAAATTATACTTCCAGAGAATACCACTTCCACTTATCAATAGACAACTTCAATTAAATGGTGGCATCAATGGGCTTAATTGTATAAATTGTGTTAATTGTACTAAACTAGATTTTGTCTATTGTTTACAGCTTTATTTTATTAATAACATTAATCTATTACAAATGTTGGAACATCTGTACGTATTAATTAGCATAACCATTTTCATGGAAGATATCCGAAATCGGATAACTCTTAGACCGCTATAAAGACCATGTCATTTTTCTGATCGGACAATGAACAATATTTTCAATGATATAATTTTTTATTTTGTAAGAAGTTTCTTCAATATCGTTTAAAAAATCCTAAAACAGGACTATAATCGTTATACATCAACTAAATGCAATGATACGCATTAATGATATGAAAATATAAAACCAAAGTAAAATTAAACAACATGTATAAATTATTAATAGTATATTTTCCTATCTTATTGTCACAGTCACTTAATTTTAATATATATTTTTTTGGAAATATATTTTAAAAGAAATCAAAGAAGAAACTATTACTTAAAAATAACAATAGGACGGGCTAGAATTTGCATACTATCTAAAACTAAATAAATATAAACTTATCATTAGTAAAATCAAATGAACATGATTTAAATAATATATTTTCGAGTTTTAATTGGTATATTCACATTCAAAGGCAAGATATAAATAAGTACATAGCAAATCATATGATTGTGGATTAAACAAAAGGAACATTCAATATATTAAGTATTATATAATTTTTAATACCAAAGAACAACAATTATTTTCACTATAAGTATATTGAAATTATAAATTTAATAAAGGAAAGGTTTAATGGCATATTAACAAAAATTGTGTAATAATTAAAAAAAAGCATAAATATATTTGATGGCAGAGATTGTATACGTCATCTAGTAAGCTCATAGGTTTATCGGATTGTATTTATAGAAAAGTGCATGACCAGATATATTAGGAGATATAATATTTCAAACAAACAACTCTTATTAATAATGTTACACTTACATCTTCATTTCTAGATTGAAAAATTAATTTTGCTAATGGATCCGTATTTAAAAGGAATATCGCAGTTCTCAAACGCGCGAAATATCGTTTTTGTTAATTTTGTACAAAATTAAATAACATATGGTGCATTTGATCAATACTGTAGTGTTCATAATATTCCTACCAGTGTATGTACATTATTTTTACATGAGTTACAATTATGGACCCTCTATAAAAAAAGACTGAACAAATGAAACAAAATTAAATACAATTTAGTTTCTATATCGAAAAAAAAATAAGTACTCTGTTTGTCGGCTGTAGTAATAAAATGACTAGATAGATTTTACTGAATAATACAATTCAATCAATATATCTATGTAATCATTTCACGAAATCTTATTTTAAACAGCATTAGACTGAATTGAAAGCAAAGTTAGAGATGTCAGAGAATATTAACATAAATATATGATAGAAATGTATGTATGATTGAAATATGTCATATTAAAGATGAATATTAATACATGTTCCCTATAAATTATGTTCTGTTAATTAGGATAAATATGATAGCTTCAGCAATATATTATAAATATAGCTTTCTATATTAATTCATTATTGCTACAACTGAAATTTTTTAAAAATCATTTTCAATATCAAATATTAGATCACTAAAACTCTATCGTATTATTGACTTCACTTTTTTTTATCAATTTACGTATTGAAGAAAGAACATTGTTAAGCGTTTAAATATTCCACAAATCACATTTTCTGTATTCCTAAAAATTATTCTGTACATGCTACAATATTCAAGTTAATTAACATAGAAACTAAAAATATTTGGACCTAAACATTAAGTCGAAAAAAAAAGTTGAAAAAGATTTGGCCCATTAAATGTCTGTTAATTTTGTACAAGTCTATATTATGCCTGTATGTACATAAGCGATTGCATTAAGAGTTTCACTTAAACGCACAAATCTTTTAATTAATGCAAAAAAGTACTTTCACATATTGGACTTAAAAATATAACTAAAGTTTTTCAACTTCCCTCAGTCTCTCATTCTTTATTTAAAACTTCCTCAGGCCAATCAAAATATGTATTTTGTTTCAGATAATCTGAATGTGTATAGCAGCATCTGTTATTGTCCAATTACCTTTAGGTCAGATTATGAATGTTTAGTTGAAAATAAATAAATAAATATGCTTGTCCACTGAGAAACTTATTACTAAAATTTATCATGCTATATAAATATTAACTAAATCCCTAAAATGACTGAAATATTTATGGAATGTATCGAATTCAAGTATTAAATGTTGCACTTTCAGAGCGGCTAAAATATCACTATAGGCTTCATTCTACTTTTATTTTTCTCGCTGATCTTGGTTTAATGCAAGGAACGGATTCCGATTCGTTTCAGTATGAATTCACAATATAAATAAAAGCTACATGAATACTTTTTGAATATAAAAATTAGTCACAAAACAATTTAATTAAAAAAAAAACGTAAAACTAGATCATAAAAATATGCGGTAAAATAAATCTGAACACTGACATGACACAATGGAAAATATAGAGATAATCTGATATTCAATATTGTTATAACGAGCCTTTTAAAATGAGATACAGTCGAATCTGTTCCACTCTATATTGTCCACTATTTCATATCAACAAGAACAATTATGTGAGAGCTTTGTACATAATTCAACTTCATTGAAAGGTATTTAATTTTCTTTTGGTAATTTTGTCATAATTTGGCACTTCAACTAATTCTCCAGTTTTGAAGATAATAACATCAGTGACTAATTATGATCTGCTCTTTTACCGCTCATATAACCTATCCAACGTTCTGCAGTACTCTTAAAAAGTGGTTCATTTTCAATGGTACTCAACAGCAACAACTGATTTACGTGAGTTGCGTGGTAGTCCCATCTAGCCAAATTTGGTGCTATTCCCAAAGTGAAGTGTCGCAGATCATATGATGTGACACTGCCCATATCAAAAAATGGAAGTATATTTTTTAAAGTTCTTATACCATCATTATATAAATATTCCGCTTCCTGAAAGTAATAACATTAAATTCGGTAGCGGATAAACTTCATGATCCTTACTTCAGCATATTCTATTGGGGCTATATTGGCTAAATCATACAGGCCTAACAGTGAAAAGATAAAGCCATTCAATACAAAAGAAGGTGGCTTTGTAGGATATTCTTCATACCAATTATATTTATTAAGAAATATTGCTAGAACACCACCTTCTGAACTTGAAATCCTAGAAAATAAAAATATTGTTTACAAATAGAAACAATAAAAAGCAATGTTTTAGTTGGGATGGCATATTGGCAGCCTTTAAGAATTATATTTGGATCTGTGATTTATTAATCAGCCAATCATATCAAATGTCCATGACAAGTTATTTTAAGTGTTAATTTTGTGGTGAACGAGACTTGGTCATGCATTTACACAAGATCCTGAACTGACGTGGCTTCGAAGACTTTTATAGGTAACGGTCTATAGAAAATCAATCAAAAATTCTTGTGCTTTGAAATTGGAGATTCCAGAAACTATTTTCGTCATATTTTGATTTTTCAAAAAGAAAAAATGGAACGCATGATGATCGAAAATGGGTGTGATGCTTACAGCAATAAGTTCTTCAGTGGTGGCCAGTATTGAAACCCTGGCCGATCAATTGTTAAAAAAGTCATAAATATCGAAGCAGACCGACATCATTTATCTCGCAACATTACTATGGAACTAAACAATGACCATAAAATAGTCATGAATCATTTACACAAGACTGCTTAAAAAGGACGATCGATAATTGGGTTCGCAACACAAATTAACCTCTGAAACTAAAAGAAATCGAGCCGTTTTTGAAACGAATGATTATAGGCGACAAAAGTAACTTGCGAAAAAGATCATAGTCAAACCTCCGTGACGCATAAAAAGTTGCAAAGGAAAGGAATACCATGTGTTTGATTAGAAAGGAAAGAACTTATTCAACATGAGCTGCTCAACTGTCTAATGAGAACAGCTAATGTGATTGAAACAGATGATAAAAAAACTACCAAAATTGATTAATACGAAAGTCTCTGTCTTCCATCACGTCAACGCTTTCGTTCCTCGACTTTAGTGGACTGGTAAGAATTACCAGAGATTGGCTTGGAAATTTTGATGCATCCACCATATAGCCGGACCGTTTGTTCTGGTATCTGCTCTCTCGCTGGTTTCAAAAGGAACTCACAAAAATTACTTGGCTCCGTTTTTCGCTACGCTAAGCTTACAACGGAATTATGATTATACCAGAAAAATGGAAAAAGATCACTGATTAAAACAATACATATATAATTGATTAGTGTTTGGATTAATTTTCAAATTCTTCATAAAATTTACTTTGAAAATCAACCACAACCCTGTTATACCTTATATTAACAAGTTTCGTGCGAACGTTAGGGTGCAGTAATGTCTTTAGTTCATACACCTTCGAAAACGTTCTCAAAATAAATATTTTGGTCTTTAAATAACAAGTGGTTCCAACAAGATGGCGCTATATATCTCAAGGCGGGCATTACAATAAACATCCGGTATGAATAATTTGATGCTATTACCTCTCACAGTGATGACGTGAACTGACTACCACGACCCTCCGATTTGACTCCACTAGAAGTTTTATTGAGAGGTTTTCTGAAATCAACTTGACGCAGGCCATCGCGATTAAAGTTAGATTACTCGGTGAAAAGTGGTGATTAAGTGAAAAGTCGCAACGGACATTTGAATGATGTATTAATGTATTTCAAATAAAAACATAATTTGATTAATATCTCACACACATCTTGTTTCATTCCATTTTAACATCAACTTGTTCACCCTTATAAAACCTTATAAAAACATATATACCTAAAGGGTTTTAGACCATTCACAGCAGCATGTAAATATCTTTGATCTCCTCCAGAATGAGAATATGCCCTTGCCAGTACAGATATAGCTTGACCTTGCCCCATTGCAGACAACCAACCTGTAAAATATTATATGCATTATTATGAGGCCATATTCAGGCTAATTTTAGACATTTTTTATATTCAGATTTTATAAAATTAAGTTTTAAAAATTATCCTAGTTTTTTAAAAAGATTTTCAAATTATATTTGCCTCTATTTTGTGAAACTCACTTGTTAACAAACTTTAACAAATATAAAATCTTGAATATATAATACCTTTTTCTAAGACCAAAAATCCAGAAGCTAAATTTCTTTTAACTGGAATAGGCCATCCACCAGTTTCTTTATCTTGATGTTTCACAAACCATTCAGCTGCATCATAAAATTGCTGGATATGTTCTGACGAAGACAAGGTCAAATTATCAACAGCACCAGACCCTCTATAAAAGACACATTTTTAAAAATAATTTTACATAATATACAAATATATACCTCAAATTAATATTAATTATTTTTAACTTAGATCTTGGAATTTTATGTTTAGATTTATCTTTGCTAGCATAGCTCAGACCCTTTTGAAGATCTACTATTAAATCTCGTGTAAGCCTTTTCCATTTTGGTATCATTCCAATACCATGATAGATATTACTATCCTAAAAATTCAAGATCCTCATTTATTAACTAGTGCTACGTTTGAACATTTTACCTGAACAGTAATTAAAATATCAGTAGTAATATAATGCAAAAAGTATGCATCTTTTGTTTCCCTGTTTTGCAAAACAACAGTCAAACTGCTGTTTCCATTTAACAAAATATCAACCATCATCACAAAATCTAGTACATGATCCATTTTCAATTTGATTGGTTCTATATAATTCTCACTTGTTTTAAATTCAAATGCTTGAGTGTTCAATTCTTTAATGAATATCCTGTTTAATGTTGCTGAAGCAGGTATAATCCTAATAAAACAAATGTCAATTTGTAACATAAACATATTCTCTTATTTTAATAATCCATTAATTTAATTATTAAATTAAAATTAATTTCTTTAATTAAACTACTTACCACTTGGCAACTTCTTTTTCACCATCATCAATTAATTTTCTTCTTGGTTCTGGCTCTGTTAGATTTTTTGAATAATGTGATAGACCAAATTGAGCAATTTGAGTTGGATAGTAATAACCTTGACTTTCCCACTGAGTAGAAACTGGAACACCCTCAGTGGCAGAAACACATTTAACTCTATCCCTAACTTCAACATTGTAATTTTCAAAATACATATATACTCCTCTTGGTTCATATTTAGATTTTGGATGATAAATACGGCTGTAGCTATGAGACCATTCAAATTTTTCTAGGCCATCATAAGTGCTTAATTTTCCATATATTTCAAAATACCGATGAAGAAATGAAAATGGTATATATACTTCTTCACCTTCTTTTCTACACCCAATAACATATTCCCCATTAATATCACAGTCTATTTCTTCTGATCCTTGAATATCAAAACCTTTTTCATTTAAATCACTTCCATTCTGAACATTGGTATTTGTTTTAGGACATATTGAATACAAGACAACTACCATTAAAATAATAGCTAATAGTAATAATAATATAGCGTTTTTAATATTGAACCTCATCATTACAAAAAATAATGGTGGGTCCTAAAAGCAATATATTACTAAAATAATAAACCTATCAACAGTTTCACATACCTTGGAAGTATATGCCTTTTGGCTTTGTGAACAGCCGTTAGAAAATTGCAAGGTAGTCATTAGTTTCTTTACATCGTCTTACTTAATAAACTTGGTAATTGATCTTCCAGGGCACTATATTCTAATTTAAAAATAGTAGTTACAAAATAAACATACTTATCAAATCATTGACTTAACGTTTTTCTTTATTTCATATTAATTAAAAGATTAGCTGACATTATTTTATACTAAGATTAGTAATTAGATCAAAATACGTTATATGTAAACAGAATTATGTACCAAATCTTACTGTTTTGATAGAAATAATCAGCTGTTTTTTATATTCAGTGGAGCATTCAAAATGTCTTCTTCTTTCTATTTTAGTTCACAAATTATGTGGGCTCTTTAATATATGATACCATATATAAAAAATTATTAGTAATATTTTAGTTAATAAGCGATATTATATAATTATATAATATAAATAATATTATATATAATATAATATAATAATAATATAATATAATATTATATAATATTAATAGCAATATTAATACACTAGTTTAACTACAGTTTTTTTGAATATATATATATATATATATATATATATATATATATATATATATATATATATATATATATATATATATATATATATATATATATATATATATATATATATATATAATAAAAGACCGCTCTCTCTCTCACGACACAAAATTTATTTAATCTGGACAATTTCCATATAAACATTATTCAATCAGTAAACCCTCGTTAAATTCTACCCTACTAGTTTTGCCACATTTTAAATAACAGTATGAAGTCTCTTTATTTTTATTTAATAATTTTAATTAACGGAGTAAAATGACAATAAAAGACATTTATTTATTTTATCAATGATTTCGAGATTTGATGATTTATCTGACTTCTTCAGATGTAATATTTTATTCTAGTTTCATCAATATAATTTAATCATTATAATCATATAGTACATTTTCATATTATTTCGGCATTTTAGAAAATTTCTGTTGTTCATCAAAAATTTAGAAATTGCAACTACAAATTGAAAGTACAATTGAAGGAGTTTACCATTATAACAAAACTGTAATTTACGTTAAAAATAACTATCTTTAAAAAAATTTTAGATTTTAATTGCACCATAATTGTACGATATTTTTAAAATAATAATCAGGTGCTAATTATATTAAAATATTTCCTTTACCGATAATTTGATGTAATTGAAATTTAAATCAATCAATCAAATGTCTGAAAAAGATGATGGCGGTACTTGCAATGTTCGGACCATGCAAAATAACTCTCCAGCGTCACCTATTAAGGTCGAGCTCAATAATTCTTAAGTTTATAATTTATATATGATATATTAGAACATAATCGATATATTTCGATAACGTAGATAAATAAATATATTATAAGTCCATATCCAACATACTATTTTAAATATTATTCAGTTTTCATCAATATATACTTTATATAGAGCATAAATAATTTTTATTTTATATTATTTTGTTTATTTACATTTATTTGAAAAATGGATTTAGAACTTCCGAAATTGATGAAATTAAAAAATTTAGAGCTAAAATTAACAGCACTATTGAAAAATATTGATAAAGAAATTAACCAAACATCAATAGAATGGATGCATCTAAGAGCTATTGTTGAAGAAAACTATGGAAGTACTCAAGTAGATCAAAATGTTGATATCCAGAAAACCAACCTGATACAGGTATTTATATTTTCATATAGTGAATATAAGGAATTAAATTTATATTACCATTTTGTTCTTAGTTGCAAAAACAAATTGATGATGATTCTAATACAACAGAACTGGATTTAACAATAAATGAACTATGTAACGAAGAAGAGGAAGAAGAACTAAACTAAATAAATAAAAATGAACTAACGTAATTGAGCACACAACTGTTTTATTGCATTTAGCTTTATTTCTAAATGGACTGTTAAATATGAAAACATTGTAGCATTGAATAACAGGTCTGTAAATTATTACAACTTAAAATAACTAAAAATGAACTAACTCTAAATAAGAAAAAACACTGTAATATGTTATTGTACTTTTGCTGTGGTACGATTAGAGTGTACTGGAGTAATATTACTGTTATCTGGAATAGGCCCTTTATGTTTGCTCTTTCCACCACGCCTATTCCTTCCTTTTTTAATTACTGGTTGTCCAGTTTCACGTTTATCAGTACTGCTTTCAAAAGCTGTTTCTGTCTTGGAGCTACCAACTTCTGAAAGCTATAATACATGTTAAAAATAAGTCTTCGGTTATAAATAAATCTTTTGATTTGTATTACTTCTTCTAAATAATTTTCCTTTTCTTCAATTTTTATTTTCTCTAGATTTTCCTCTTTGTTTTTTTGCATAGTATCTTTATTATACCTTTGTTGACCTTGTCCATATCTTTGTTGTTTACTTTGTTTTGCTCTGGTGCCCTGATGAGTAGGAGATGATTGTGGAATGATTTTTACCTAAATAGTACATATTTTAATATATAATATTTTATAAAAATTAATATTTTCAATTAAAAATAAAATATTAACCACATTGCCAACAGCTTTTGTGCGTCCTTCTCTGAACACCATTCTTTGTCCGGGAGTCATATACTCTGGATGTTTAATAAATCTAAAATGAATAAGTGCTTTGTCTCCAGTTCTAAGGCAGTCTTTTGACATAGATATTATACTTGCTGTTTGTCTAATACTACCACAATGCACTAAAATTTAATAATAGGTATTTCTTTACTTTATAATATTTATTAAATAAATTAGTAGATGATTACCCATAGCCTGATATCTAGAACTAATAGTTGTTGGGTGATGCAGCACTAAAATTTCTCCTTCGAATTCCCAACACGCTTGCGGATTTAAAGTTGGGGATACCATAACCATACCTTTCCTAATCTGCGACCTTTTGATCTATAAGTACATCAAGATTACATATATAAACGTAAATAAACATAAGTTACCTTTTTTAGAGCAAAACTAGCCGTTTGCCCAGCTCTAACTTCTTTTACAGCCATTCTTTTCCTGTGGATACTTTTTACAGCTATTGGTATAAAATGTCCTAACGGATCAGGCCCTAACATTAAAGTATCATTTAGCTTTATCACGCCCTTGAGTGTAGTTCCTGATACCACTGTTCCAACACCCTAATTTTAATGACGCCTTAGTTAAAGTAATTTAAAACAATTGGAATCAATATTTTACACAAATAATACTCTTATCACAATTAAAGAAAAAGATTATAGTGAAATCAAATATAATTTTACTTACTGGAACTGAATATGTATCATCAATTTGAAATTCAGCAGGTTCATTTTCATGATATTCCATTTTTGTAGTCAATAGATTCAAGAATGTTTTTAGCAGGTTCAAATTATCTCCAGTGACATTTGAGACTTGAAATATTGGACATAGTCTAATTGAAAAAAAATATATATGTACTTGTAACATAAAATTCTATACTGTTTAAAAAAAGTACCTTTCTGATACAAAATTTGTGGCACTCATAACAACATCATCTGGTGTTTTAACCATTACTGGAACCTTTCTGCAACCAGGTGATTTAAGTATTTTCACCAACATTTTCAAATTGTCTTGTAATACATTTGCAGGGCACATATCTATTTTAGTAACTACTACAAATACTGGGACTGATAATGCTAATGCTAATCCTAAATGTTCTTTTGTCATTCCAATAATGCCAGCATTGGCACCAACCTGAAAATTATACAACTTATATTAAGATAATTATGTCGATTTACTTACCATAAGCATTCCAAAATCTGGAGCATGTCCGGTCATTCCAAAAACAGTAGTTTTTAAATAGCGTTCATGACCTGCCAAATCGATAAAGGTTATTACTTTTGAACTTTTCTCGCATATCTTAACCCAATCCAAAGATCCATGTTCAGGTCTATTTACAACGTTTCCTATAATACATTAAAATCAAACAACTGTTTCTGACATTAATTGATTTGTTCGCTAATAAACTCGCTAGTTACATGCCTTCGCCATCAAATCCTAGAATGTCATTTCCAACCGAACTTGTTCTACCAGACTCCATTTCATGTTTATGTCTAAATAACTTTTGCCTAGCGGTACCTCGTCCATTATCTAATTCTCCATGTGTTAAAACACCTAGTAAAGTTGATTTTCCAGCATCTACATTTCCAACTACTGCTACGCGGATTTCTAGAAAATCTGAAACAGCCAAAATATAGTGTTTATTTTCCATTTAATCAGTTATTAAAATGCATGCATGAATTTGGTTGTATCACGAGTGCCTATTCATACACGTATCTCAATACTGGAAATCATTTTTGACAACTTCTGGATCGCATGAATTTACATCAAAATTATCTCATGACTCCTACTGTAACGCAAATCTAAAACCTGTTTGCAGGAAATTATTTTTATTGGATGTACTTTATGGAGGTATCTCAAGATACTGTAATGATTTATTTCTGATTATTATTCTATATTATAATACCAAGATGTATACATATTTGTGTAAAATTGGATACCCATTATCTAAATGTAAACTTATTCCTAAATTTTCTGAAATTACTATCTTAATCTTATTTTTAGTTTAACTTGACATTTCTATTCTTAAAATGGTACTCTTATATTAAATACTAAAATGCATACCACTCTGATCTAAGACCTTCCTGATTAAATATTGAACAACAATGCCTCGCATTTCTTTGCGCTCGCGGAGCTTAACACAACTACACTCAAGAGTTTCTGCAAGAGACTGCAATGTGGCAACTGCTGCCTCCAACTCATCTTCTAGTAGCCCATTTTCGCTGCCGTCTTCAGAGGCCCCAATCTATAAAATGCACATATTTCATTTTTTTTGTATTAAAATGATTGATAAATACCTCTAGAATAACTTCGCCTCTTCCCTCGCCGAGTTGTTGTTTCAACCGTTTTAGCAACAAGTCATACTGTTCCTCAGTGGGAGCTACCAATACATTTCGTCCCAGGATTTTGTCATATTCACTACATTTTGTAGCGTTTTTTTCAACGAAAGAACTAAGAGATTCTCTCTGAACTTCCTTCAAGTCAGTCATAATTTTTCTTTAAAAATATACAATTAATATATTTTGTTCGAAATAAATATATTTTAACATACTTTCTTTAGTTTATAACACTGGTACGTAACAAATCAATATATATATTATATAAAAAATTATGACAGAAATTATATTATTTAACTTATTAAAATATATCAGTAATGTAAATTATTAAAAGTATAAATATATAACATAAAAAAAATAGAAATAAGAGTAGATAATTAAAGTAACATTCAAAACAAATCTCACCTTATTTAAACTCCAAGTAAAGAATTTCCTTTAAAATTGATATCTGCGAAAAATGTCAAAATATTTTACCGCAGAAACTTACGTTGCCCGTGAGAAAATCGAATTCGGCATCGACATTAACACTTTAATCACTGAACTAGATGACTTAATTTTTCTTGTTTGCATTCCTAAATTGTGGAAATACATTAAAAAATCTAGAAAATCGATTAGGAAATCTGCAACAAAAAGAATATAATTAATAGAATAACAATATAATATGAAAGAAAATAAAAATATAGAATATAAAAATAATTTCAATATTTAACAACACATGTAGTTTACCCATAGAGTTTATCAAATTAAGTTGCTCATTATGACGACACTTACTGCAACATACATTTATTGTTGTGTAATCTTTTTGATCGTGGAAGGCATCTTATTTTAAAAAATTAAACAGTTTTTCTATCCTTATACCTATAATAAGTTTTTCAATAATATATTATATTTAGATAAAACTATAAAATATTAAAATATTTTTAAATTACACAGATAAATAGTTTTTAATTTTAATTATAGAAGATAACCATTTTGTAATGTTTTATTCCATTATATTTAAAAAATAGTCATCTGGCAACCCTGTCAAACTACTTTTGGTATTTCCCCTAATTTTATTTAGAGAAGGCGCATCTTTTAAAAAATTAAACAGTTTCTCCTACATTTATATCTATAACAATCTTTTCAAGAATATATTTTGTTTACATACTTTTTTTTAACTATAGAGATAATTTAAGTACAATAGATAAATGTTTAATAATGTATACTTATACTAAAACGTTTATTATATATATATTTTCAAATATCATTGGTGTAATATTACTAGTTTTAATACATAAGTGATTAATAAGGATTGATGAATTATAAATAAACACTGGAAAGTACGTTTATGTAACAGTTTTAAATATTACAACAGAATTTTGGAAATAAAAAAAATATATCAACATAATAAACCCAGGTAGTTATTGCAATTTTAATACATTATAAAATAAACATAATTTATGCTATTGCTACATATGGAACAATAATGAAAAAATATAATAAACAAAATGGAAATTTGATTGAGGCTATAGATGTATAATACTATGAATAATTATTTAAAATATAAAGTTTACATGAAATTGCATAAAACATTATTCAACATTATACAGTATTTGAATTATATATTGAAATCTTTACCTTAGCAAATTATCAGCTGTGAATATTGACCTGTCATTGGTGACATTTATTTATACTTGGATCCACGCACACAAAACGATAGCCGACGAGGTATGATTTTGTATGGATCAATCCTCTTAAACTAGAAATTTCATTGAGGTGTGAAATTTTACCTAAAAACCTGGCAATATGCCAATACATGTATGCCTATCTTCATTATTATGGGATGAGTAATTGACGTTTAATGACGTTTATTAAAAACAATAGTTGTCTTTATTGTTTAATAATTTGAATTTACAGTAACATTTTTGATGAAAAGTTGACAAATTTGAGAAGAAAATATATAAAATGTCTTCCCATCGCCAGATACGTGAATACAGACGACAGCCTTCAAGTAATTTTACATACGTTAGCCCTTGTGTGAAATATTTAATATTTCTACTAAATTTTATATTTTGGGTGAGTTACTAAAACATGTTGGTATAATTTTTATTCATTTATTTATTTATTATTATAGCTCTTTGGTGGATTACTGATTGGCATTGGCCTTTATGCCTTTGTTGATAAGTGGCAATTAACAGGATGGGTTAAATTGGAAAATGTATATGATGTTATTCTAAATGTTTCGCTAGTAATGGTAATTATTGGAGGTTTAGTGTTTATTGTTAGTTTTGCTGGTTGCCTTGGAGCTTTAAGGGAAAATACATGTTTACTAAAATTTGTAAGTGATAAAATTATTAAATTATGTAAACATATTAACTTTCTTTTATTTGTAGTACTCTCTATGTCTGTTACTTTTTTTTCTTATGGAAATGGGTATTGCAATACTTGGTTTTGTATTTCCTCATTCTATGCAATCCCTTTTGGAAGAAAATTTCACAGATAAAATTATTCATACTTACAGAGATGATCCAGATTTGCAGAACTTTATAGACTTTGCTCAACAAGAAGTGAGTTAATTGATATTTTCATAAAATAATGACAATTATATATTTGTTTGTAATTTTAGTTTAAATGTTGTGGCCTTAGCTCTGAAGGTTACATGGATTGGTCTAAGAATGAATATTTCAACTGTAGCTCACCAAGTGTTGAGCATTGTGGAGTTCCTTTCTCATGTTGTATCAATGCAACAGATTTAAGCTCAAGATTGGTTAATATTATGTGTGGATATGGAGTACAAACTTTATCTGTAAGTGAATTTCACCTATATTTGTAATAATGAAGTTGCTAATACTTGTTATATTAATTTAAGGTGGCTGAAGCATCTAAGAAAGTTTGGACATCCGGCTGTATTGAAATTGTCCGTTCATGGGCAGAGCGTAACCTTTACACAATAGCTGG
Source organism: Rhynchophorus ferrugineus (assembly GCF_030347505.1). Lineage (NCBI taxonomy): Eukaryota > Metazoa > Arthropoda > Insecta > Coleoptera > Curculionidae > Rhynchophorus > Rhynchophorus ferrugineus. Next base: position 49,417,123 of record NW_027472581.1, on the reverse strand, counting down.
AATAGCACTTGGGATAGCTCTTTCGCAGCTATTTGTCATTTATTTAGCAAAAACATTAGAGGGTCAAATAGAACTACAGAAGTCAAGGTGGGCTAGTTGAAACGTGGGGTTTATCTGTAAATATGATGTCCTGCCATTTTAAAAAATGTAAACTTGTATTGTGTCACTGTGCATGTTCGCATATTTTTTCTCAATGTTACATTAGCTGGCTAAAAGGTATTGCCATTTTTGTTGTTCTGTGTTTATGTATTGTAATATTGCCTCAAATTAATTATCTTTATCATATTCCAAATAAATTTTTCATACCTGTTTCTGATTATACATTGTGTATGTTTATAAATAAATTTATCATTAATATTAATTTAATTTAAGCACTTTAATTCATCGAGGACTGAATTTACAATTTACTTTTTCATTTCAATTTATTATTTTTATATATATTCTAGTTAATATGAATAGATACTTTTCAAGCTTAAATAAATAATGTATAATTATCTACATAGATATATATTATACATATTGCAATTAGAAGGTCTTAATCATTATATAAGTATTTTAATTTTCTAAAAATTATCTGTAATAAATATTTTAATTAAAAATTAAATTTAATAAACAAGAATTTTTTAATTGCATTGGGTATTTCACCAATTTACTGAAACTGTGCCAAAAATCTATATATTATTTTTTTTAGATTTTCATATAATGAATACCGGATTTTGAGTCAAGCACCAAGGTAACTCCTAATATATTTTTTGAACCTTGTATATATTATTTTGGGGGAAATATTCCATTTTTAATTATATCATTCTTATTTTAGTCTTTTATAGTTATTCCAATATATTTGTATTTTTTACATTCTTATTATTTTTATTTTATGTTTATTAATAAATATATAGCATTCTAAAGAGTTTATTAAAGTTATTTTCTTGGTTTTAAATTTATTCTAAATATATAGTAAATATGTAAAATTAAACTTAAATAATTAAAATATTTCATATATGGTTAGGTATGTAGAAAAAAATATTTTATATATTATACTAGTTATAACTATCTTGTAAAATAATAGTCTCAAAAGTTGTTACATTAGTGAAATTAAAATTCTGTCTAATATGATATTTAAAAGTGATCTTGACAGCTGTTTTAGCCCTTTTAAAACCATTTAGAAATTATATTATTTTACATTTACATTGGTTTGATTTCTGATTATGAATATTTATTTTATAATAAACTATTTTAATATATTCTCATTGTAGATCTAAATAAATAATTCTAAAATTATAGGCACTTTTTAATTTGATATATAATGTATTCCTATTTAGCGAAATGAAACAGAGCGTATTTTTCAACACAATTGAAAGAACAAAGAAAAATACTAAAGGAAATATCAATACACCTATAAAAGAAGTTTCCTACTCTGTACATACTTCAACTTTTTTCTATGACATACTTCAAATATGATCTCGCTATGGGTGAATACATGTCGTTTTTTCATCACGATAATGTTACATAATAATTTTTTTTCACAGCTTCGTTTAAAACTGAACGTATTTTATCCAAGAAAAATTGTTTTCAATAGATTGAATAAAATTTTCGTTTGTATTTTACTTCAATATTTTCACTATTTCATTACAGTAGTACTTGTAGCAAATTTGTATTGGAAATGCTAATACGGATATTTTAATTGAAATTTAGTGTTACTTAACATTTTATTTCTATTGATTTAAACGGTAAAGACTAAAAACTAAATGAACATTTAGAAAACAATCAATGTAATTAACGATTTCATTTACTATTAACATTATTTTTGTCATTATTCAACCGAACAATCTTTTATTTATTTATATGGATTAATGATTAGGAAGTATGGATTACATTTTAATCATTAATGTTGAAGCTGCTACTAAAGTGTGACCATCGGCCTGACAAATGATGGAATCAAAATTTACTTGTCGAGAGACAAAACTTTATTATGGTTATTGTATAGATAAAATTTTCGCAATTTACGGCAGAATTAAAATTGTCGATTGTTCAATGCGACTGTCGCATTCAAAAGTAAAACTATTTGATTAAGATTGAATGATAAATTTGGTTATTGACGAGCGCGTCACTAGAATGGAAGAAAGCGATAATCGAATTGTAATTCTGGTTATTGTATATATAAAATTTTCGCAATATGCGGGACAATAACAATTGTTCAATGCGACTGTCGTACTCAAAAATCAAGTTATTTGATTAATATAGAATGGTTGATACACAATTGAAAAATGAAAAATTATATTGTAAACATATTGTATTTATGAGTTACATAACATTTATTTTGGAATGAGTTTTCAGGTGCCCATTCAAATTTCCCTTAACAGCAAATGTTTTGCCGCATATACTGCAAATATATGGTCTTTCTCCCGTATGAATTCGTATATGTTCCTTTAAATGGCTCTTATTTGAATACCTAAAATTTTAATAATGGATAAATTGTCATTTTATTTGTAAATGATTTACCGTTTTTCACATATGGTACATTTGTGAGGTTTCTCACCTGTGTGTGAATTAATATGCGTCTCTAATGAAGCTGCATAAGCAAAAGCTTTATTGCAAAATTTGCATTTATAGGATAAACGGTGAATTCGACGATGATCCCCTAAAAATCAATCTTAATAAAAGGGAAATTAAAACCTTAATAAGATGACATCTGACTTATTTCATTTAAAATTATATTTATTATTTTCCTTGAATTTACTTATATTATTATTTATATGGTCAGGGAATAATATGTTTAAAGAACTGTTAGTATTCCTATTAGTTCTTTTACAGTAAGAGTTGATATGTCAAGTATTTTATCACAATGTAAAAAATAATATCATATTTATTATTTTTGGATGCTCAAACGTGGGCGTATGGGTTTTAAGATGATCCGATGATCGAATGCGAGCTTATCAGCAGCCCTTGGTACGTTTTAGGAACTATAAAGGAATTTTATGCGTCGTTTCATCATTTAGATCGACATTAGCGTCTTTAGTTTTTTCGGTATATAAAAGATATTTCGTTAGGGCTAAAATCGTGAGAAAGGACCCGGAATTTTTTTGAAATTGAATTAAATTTTTTTTTAAATGTTTGTTGGTTTTTCTATCAAATTATAATATTTATTGAGGAACTTCAAATACTTATAACAAAAATATTTCTGCCGGCTTGGTGACGCAGTGGTAAAGGCGATGGGACAATCCTCCTACTGTTACGATAGCCGCGGGTTCAAATCCTGCTGGGACACGGTCGTAAATTTATGTTTGTGATTGTTCTAAGCAAGAGTGTAAAATCCAAGGAAAATGATCCCAGTCACGCCAGTAACCAGGCTGGGTAAGACCGGATGTCATCTGGGATGATTTCTAAAGTTGGTCACTTGCCAGTCGGTAGGCTTAATGCTGAGGACCGTGATTCGGAGCTCACGTTAAACTTTAGGCCCAGTCCATATAAACCCATAGTTGGTAAAAGGGGACTTTAAAATATATTAAAAAAAATCTTATTTGGTCAAATAAGTGAAGTCAATCTAAATATCATTATAGTCTAATTGTTTGATATATCAATGTTTACAAATTTTGTTACTATGACTAAATTTGTAAATTAATATATTTTTACCTAAGATACTTTTATTAGCAAATAATTTCCCACAATCATTGCACTGAAATTTCTTATCTGGATTATGTGTTAATACATGATAGTTTACTATAGTTCTGGATGCGTATATTTTTCCACAAATTTCACAGGGAAATGACGATTTTTGAGATTTGGTCATAGGTTTTTCTGATTTCTCACAGTATTTGTATGTTTTTCGTTTTTTCCCTTAAACAAATTTTACTATATAAAATAATATTATATTATTTATTAATACTAGTTACTATCTTCCAATCATTGTTATATAATTAATATATTTTAATGTAAAATGTATTATTAAATTTAGAAAAGGGGTATAACTTTTATCATTGACAACACAGCACAGCGCAGTTTTAATAATTTTTGGATAATGAAATTTGCTATTAGACATAAATTTACTGTTTTATTATTTTTAGTAACTTTATCTTTGATGTTATTAAAACTCTACTATATATTTGTTAATAATACAAAGTTATGTTTATACCTTCATGGTTATAAGCCTTATGTAATCTTAATGCACTTCCAGTTCGGTAACTTTTACTACATAGGTTACACATATAAGGCGTAATACCATTATGTATGTTAAGATGATCTTTCAAAAGATTTGTTTCTCGAAATCCTGAAATATCATTAATGGTAGAAATACTTGTCCAACTATAAACTGTTACCTTTTCCACAAATATGACAAACATGTGGCATTCCCGTATGAGTTAAATAATGTCTTTTCAGATTTCGTTGTGTTTGATAGTTCTTTCCACAAACATCACATTGGAAATTATAATTCATTTCAGACTTAGAGTGGATTTGTAGATGTTTTTTTAATGAGTTCGTACGGCATTGCTTTTTACATATTTTACAAGGCATACTTCTTGTTTTAAAATGCATTCTTTTATGACGCTTATATTCATAATTATTTCCAAATGAAGCATTACAAATTTTACATGATATATTTTGATTTGCTGCAGAATTAGAATATATATTTAGCATAGAATCTTTATCATGCATCTGCTCATATTTCAATTCCAAGTTTGATTTAATTTCCCCACTATTTTGATGAATGCTATTAATCAACATTTTTTCTACTTCAATGATTCTTTTTTTAAATTTAGCAAATTCCATAACTTTATATAAACAATTTTCACAAATATTTTTTGGCAAATCATCATTTGAATCAAGCTACAAAAATATTTCTTTATTGAGAGACATATTTGAAATATATTTACTTAAAGTATATTATATATTTACCGTGAATAACATGTCTTTACATAAATTATATATTATGGTATTCCCAAATCGTACTTGGAAAATGTTATTGTTTGCATTACCATACAAACAAAATCTGCACATTTCTTTTATATTATAAGGTGAAGGTTGTTTATTTTTTAGAATTTCGTTTCCATAATTAGAAACTGAACCATAGTTATTAACATTATACTGTTTTAAATCCATCTTAAGAAAGATTATCATAAAGTTTTTTAATGAATAAACGATATATATATCGATTATGTTTAAATGATTCACCGATTATAGCACAAAACACAGAGATTCTCAATACTTTGTGGATTATAGGACCGAAATGTCGCGATATAAATTTAGATTAGCGTTGGGAACTATCGACTGAAAACGTTGTTAGTCTGGTTGAGCGATTGAGAGTAGTAATTACAATTTTCAGTCAAATGCGCGATTAGACTGTTTTTTTTTCATTCGGGACGCCAGACGAAGATGTAGTAATTTTTTGGTGTATAAATTTTGAGAGAGAAACAGACGGAGATAAAAAAGCTCTAGTAGTTATTGTGCCATCATTTTTAATTATGTCATGAATTAGTTTTTTTCTATGATGAGGTATATGTTTAATTTTTATTTACTATTTATGGTTATTCTACATCTTTAGTTTGTAGGTTTTATTTAAGTTCTATTGTATTGTCTATATTTATTATAGTACATTATTTAAAAATAGCAATTAACTTATTAAAATACGATAAAACATTTGTGGGGTATTATTCCATTCCATAGAAAAATTCCACTCCTTTTTACAGATCCACAGAACATTAAATATAAAAGTAATTCTACTTAGTTTAAAATAAAATTATTAATTGCATGTTAATAGTATTCAGTAATTATTTTTTTCCTTTTCTTTTTTAAAGTTAGTACGTGAAGGAATATGTGCATCTCCGTTTCGCTTATACTGACATTGTAAAATATAAGCATACATAAAATTAATTATACATTAAAAATTAAAATACTCCTTTCCTCTCTCAGAGTTTATACAGAAAAGGACATGTACATCTTCGTCTGACATTAAGAATTAAAAAAAAACCTTGGAACCCTGAATTTGACTGAAAATAGTAATTACTATTTTTAGTCGATAGTTCCCAACGCTAATATTTTTTCTGCATTCAGCGCTCAGGCATCATACCCTCAATCATAGAGTAAATATTACTCTATGCCAGGGGTGTGCAACTGCAATGATAAGTAGTGGGGCAAAGTTTCGCTTAGTCCAATCATTGGCGGCGCTGACAACGCGAATTTGATTGGTTAGTTTAAAATAGTTATGTAGAAACCTGTAAGGAAAATACTTTGCTTTGATTGGTCTGCCATTTCCCCTGATTATTTTGTAACGTCACATTTATTGGCCAATAGTATTTAAATAAAAATCAAATTTAAATTTTAAAATTAATTTATTAAAATAAAATCCTATACAAATATACATAAGTGTAAATAATATAAATATATATAAACAAAAAGCAAAAAAAAACAATTATGAACTCTATTCTAGGCAATATTAAAATATCTATAATTCTTCTATAAGGCCTTCCCATATGTTTAGTGCCATCAATTTTATGGGATCTATTAGAGTTCTAACTTATCTTGATATATTGAAGGTAAACTTTAAATCCTTTCCTGTTGATATTACATTAACTTCATTAAACCAAAAATACAATCAAACCTCAGAATCACTTAAAATTTTGTCTTGAAAATCATTATGGATTGGACAGTCGAAACACTAAAAATTTATGTGTTTTTTAAAAATATTTAGATTTTAGAGTATTTACGGAACTATTTTTTATTTAGAGTATCTGTGGAACTACTTAATATAGAATATTGACAAATATTGCATGCTGTCTCTTTTTCAGAAGTTTTGTTAAATAGCCTGAAATAAGACTAAAATACAATATTAGACTTTTGTTTTCCTCAGAGCAAAATTCTCTGGAACTGAAAATATAGACTCAACTGGTGATTTAACAACCTCAAGTGGTACTAGATCTCCCGTTAAAAAAGAATATAAGTTATCTAACATGTTCATCTTCTTCGCAATTTTCTCCGGGAGAATGATGTGAAAAAATTGAAATGATGAGCCCTTTTAAAAATTTTTCGAACATACTAGGGGAAGGATGCTGTTTCTACCTCTATGACCTCTAATAGATCCAACAAAAATTTTTAAGCAATCTTGGTTAAGATTTGTTAAACAAATGTAGTTATTTGTAAATTTAGACAAAATAGATTTCTTTAAGTTAATAAATCCCCTAAAAGTAGCAATTAAATTTTTAATTGATGGCACCATAACAAATATTTTCTTAACAAGGCAATCAAATTTAAATATATAATTCCTCTACTATAAAATGATTGAACACTGATTGTTCTAAAAAGTTAAAGTATTGCAAATATTTTAGGGATATTTTACAATTAAAAGTAGTATTTATTACTACTAATTATCTAGTTATATTAATTATTACCTTCTTGTAAGACTTCTTTATGTAAAGACATCACACTGACAACATACGCACAACTTGGTAGATTAATTTTATTACTACTAACATCTTCATAAGTTTTTGAATTTCTGTAAACAAACAATATATAAACAGACATGTAGTAGATAGATAATTTCATATGTACCTGATAAAACCAATGATGGATATGCATTTACCCAAATACCTGTTCGTGAAGGATAATTCTAAATTTTTACTAATATGTCCATAACAAACACCATGACGTTGATATATTTGTATTGTGGTTTATCCAGGTAACTTACTACTATTTACTTGATCAACCCATTTTTGGAAAGGAACGAGATCATTCTTTGGGAAACGATGTCTAATTTCCGTAGTAGAATTTTACTCCGGTACACTACATCTTTTACTACACTGACGTATTGTCATCAATTTTTATATTATTACCCCATAATAATTAATGTAAAACAGAAAATATGGACAACGTAAAACGAAAATTTCGTGATCTAAACAAAAACCATAACCTACAAACAACAAACATAAAAATGTACGCCCATAGAAAATGCTGATTTTACACAATTTGATCGACCAATCACATTTCATGTTAGTGGCGGCACCTGGAATTTAAACTGCCAATCACAATTTGCGATCGCAGCGCTACAGTTGATTGAACTAAACAAAACATTTCCCCAAGGTCGCCTATACTGTGAAATTTCTATTTTTTCTATGCTCTATGCATTCAATCAACGATCATCCCTTCAATAATGAAACATTCGTATATTTTCGTTAGTTAATTAGTTGTGTAATAGTTAGTGTTAGTAATAAAGTGTTAAAGGAAACATAGTTTTGTCCAATTAATTACCCGAAGACCTCCATAAGTGGTGATATTTTTTTATTTGGTGTGCTCGAATCGGCTGAGCATCTGGGTTTGTAATTTGACGCACGCACAGTTTAGAAGGTAACCGCAGATCTGATCGATACGACGGCAAACAAGTCGAAGTTTGCAAATTTCCTTGAAGGATAAATAGCTAAACATTTTCTCAATTACTTCTTGAGGCAAATCTAAAAGTCTTATTGTTGATATCGTCTACGGTTAGTCCTTGACAGATTGCACTAGACTCTGGGATTGAGGACTGGCCAACCACAGTGAGCCATGGCAGTAACACTATTTCTAGTAAACTTGGCTGGGCCATAATTTATCATATATTGTGATTGCACGCCTCTAGGACCTGCTGCGTTTGAGGTGTCTGAATTACTATTACTGTTGCCAATTGACATTAGCCTGGCAATCACAAACTAGTACATTTTGTAAATCATTTCAGTTCCCCTGACGGAGGTAATTTTACACTTATATTTGGGTGAACTTTGGGTAAAAAAACCCACAATTTTCAAAAAGTTTTACCGAAAAAATTGTGAAGAAACTGGGAAATTTGTCATTGCAAGAACCCATTGTCCGTTTTTCCGGATGCCCTAGACCTTTTGGTCGATTGATTTTGTGATTTGATCAGTTCAGTATAAGAACGAGAGACCTGACATCACAAAATGTTAGTTGTATAGGTTAAGTTTTTATAATATATAAAACATGTATGTTCGAAATTGTTACATATCTAGCAATTGTAATCAAACTCCAACAGCTGCCGATTGCAGCAGTTTTAATAAAATTGCATATGGTTCATGTAATTCCGTATTAATTTATGATCCACAGGTATTAGATTTATGAATATTGGTCATTATTTAACATTATTAAACATGATTATATCCTTTTAGTATGGTAGTGGTGGTAAAGTTGTTCATACTTTGATTGGACATACCAAACGTGTTAATTCAGTGAGATGGTTAAGAGGAAGAGATATGTATGGATACCCACAAGATTTAGTTTCTGGAGGCACCGATGGCAATGTTATAGTTTGGGTACATCAAGATAAAAAATATTATCCGGTCTTCTTAAAAGATAATCATTACCCAGATATATTTAGTGTTAACATTGTTGATGGTTATTATAAAGATCAACAAACAGTAATCTGCAGTGTTTCTATGAATGAATACTCGTTGAGAATATGGAGAAAGGAGTTAGGGAAAGGTACTTTATTTATATAGCTTCTTAAGACAATATACAATTAAACATATATACTATTGGGTTATTAGTATCATTACTATTAAGTACTTAATTTTTAGAATTTCATCTACAACATAGACTTGCATTTGGTCTTACTACAAATCCAACATTTTGTGTTGGCTTACGAATGTGCATATATCCAAAACAGAATAATTTAATAATTGCATGTGCTTTAGATAATTCTAAAGTTGAAATACTTATAGAGAAATCTGATAATACATGGAATACTATCGACAAACTTTCTGGTCATGACGACTGGGTAAGAGGTTTAGATTTTTGTGAACTTGGTAAGTTTTATTTGGTTGGTTTATTTGTTACAACATAAAATGTACTTTAGGAAATGGTGATTTGTTATTGGCCTCTTGTTCACAAGATTCTTTTATAAGATTGTGGAGATTAACAACTTTGGTAAATAATGAAATTAAAATATATTTAGAATCTGTTTTGGCAGGACATGAAGGATGGGTATATTCTGTTAATTGGAATTTAGAGACAAAGCATTTATTGTCTGCATCAATTGATAAAACAATGATAATATGGGAATTTGACAAAGCATCAGGTAATATATATCTTTCTGTTAGTAAAATACAATAATATATGTGCTGTACTTTTACAAGTTGTACTAATACTTTTTTTATATATAATTTTAGGACTATGGTTAGAGAAAGTCCGTGTTGGTGAAGTAGGTGGTAACACTTTAGGATTTTATGGAGGGTTCTTTAGTCCAACATCAGATGAAATAATAGCATATAGTTATCATGGTGCTTTTCATATATGGTCAAAAAATATAAATAATGTTTGGGACCCTGCTGTTACATTAGGTGGACATTTTGATGAAGTAATTGATATATCCTGGGAGCCCAAAGGAGAATTTTTATATTCTGTCAGTAATGATCAGACCACTAGAATTCATGCTCCATGGCAGAAACCAAATAGAGAGGTATATAATTTTTATGAGTCATTATTGTATATGTATATAAAATCTAAAAAACTAAATAAATATGATTATTAAAAAGAATATGTATTTATCAGGGTTATTTTCCATTTATTTTTTAGATAACATGGCATGAAATAGCTAGACCTCAAGTTCATGGCTATGGTTTAAGTTCTATTGCTGTAATTTCCAGAAATAAATTTGCAGCAGGGGCTGAAGAAAAAATAATTAGAATTTTTGATGCTCCAGAAACATTTGTAAAGAATTTAAAAAGGCTTTGCAATTTAGATGATATAGAGAGCAATAATTGTAAGTTTAATTAATTATTGTAAAAAGTAAAAAATTGATTGCCACATATTTTCAGTAACATTTATTCCAAAAGGAGCATCAGTCCCATCTCTTGGATTGTCAAATAAAGCTGTGTTTACTAATGATAATATTGATGATATATTACCTGTGGACAACAAAAATCCTTATCCTGAAGAATCACATTTTGTAGCTCAAATTTTAACAGGTAAAATTATTTTTTCCATATAATTGTTAAGTTACTAATAATTTGTTATAAAATATATATTTTTAGAGCCACCAACAGAAGAAACACTTTTGCAAAATACTCTTTGGCCTGAAACCCAAAAACTTTATGGTCATGGTTATGAAATATTTTCATTGGCAGCATCTCCAGATGGAAAATATTTGGCTTCTGCGTGTAAATCTACAAAAGCATCACATGCTGCTATTTTCATCTGGTGAAACATACTTATAAGCTGATTTTATATGCTTATTTTATAGAAAATTATTATAGGGACACATCTGATTGGAAGCAACTTCAATCTTTAATCTCTCATAATCTCACAGTTGTACAAATGCAGTTTTCACCTGATTCAAAAAGTTTGTTATCAGTATCTAGGGATAGAAGATGGTCACTTTTTACAAAAAATAGTGAAAATATATTTGAACTTGTAGGTACAACAAACAAAGAGACTTCAATACATACTAGGATTATTTGGACATGTGCATGGACACATGATTCCAAATATTTTGCAACAGGTAAGAAATTACGTATGTAATTTATCAACATTGGCATTTGTGCTTTCTGTTTGTAAATCGTTTGTTTTAAAATATTTAAATATCTTGACAATTTTTCTGATATATGGTTTGTACTATCTTAGGTTCTAGAGAGGGCAAATTGGTTCTTTGGATAAGGAATTCTGGTAAAGAATCAGTGCCACCATTGGGTGAAGTCAGCAAAGTAAGTGAGCCATTAGATTTTCCCGATTCTGTTACCGCAGTTGCATTTGCTCCTGGTTTTATATATGAATTATCTTATCTTGTTGCTGTTGGCTTTGAAAAAGGGACAATTGAAATTTTGAAGATTACTAACTTACAGTTTGAGAAAGTTTATCAGCTTGATAATGAGTAAGTATTTTTTTAGCATTATAGAAGTGTATCTGTGTGTTAAAACTAGATAGAATAGAAATAATTTTTATTTTTGTTAATATTATAACAAGATTAATTTTTATTTCATTTTTTCATTAGATTGGCTCACCATTTGACTGTGAAGAAGCTTGTTTTTAGGCCTAGATTTGGAAAAGCAGGGTTTAAGGAAGAAAACCAAAAGTTACTTCAGTTAGCTAGCTGTAGCAGTGATACATCTGTTAGAATTTATAACATAAGTTTATAGAATTTGTTATAATAAATCATTCAAAACTACATCTTGTTCTCATTTACACGTATTTTGATTGTTTTAAATATTTAAAACATTTATTTCAAAAGTATTAAAATAACGAGTGCATGATTTAACATAAACAATTCCTTCCTAAATTATTGGTGAATATTTTTTTTCTAATATAAATTATAACGAGTACTTATTAAACAAGTTATCAGGTTAAGATCTAGAAATACTGCAAACAAATTATCACAAGGACTACGTTGATATATATAGGCCTATTCTAATAAAGAATAAGCCGTTAAGTTTTGTTGAATAATTTATGAAATACGGTTAGCAGTATCGATACAAATTATTGAAAGAAAGGTGATTCATGATTGCGAGCTTTTTTCTGGCGAAGTAGACAGCTATGTTGTAAAATTGATTAAAGTAGAACCCACCCTCTATTTTCATTTTTCTTTCCATCTAAAATCCGTTTTTAATACTTGAACACTAACTTTAACACTAGGCTGGTTTATATAGTTTCTTTTAAATATATCTGGAGTAGAATTTTGAATAACTACTTTTAGTTTCGCGTATATCATTTTTCAGAGAGGTACTTCCCCATCGGACGGTATCGAGTTTATGAAGTACAGTTTAGAAATAATTTATTACTCATATTTTTATATTTGCTGTTATAAGTTGCTTCTCAAGTTTTACAATCGCAATAATAGCTGCAAGAATTACTACTTTAATTGGGATAAAAAACATTTAACAGTTGTAACAAAGAAATGCTTCTATCTTATACATTTTTACTTTATTTTAAAGTTGAAAGTTTTAGAGTTTTAAAACTTACATTCTATTAAAGATTATCTTTATATGTACACCAAAAGAATTAATTGGTTGGTGCAATGGCGTGATGGGTAGACAATGCAGTAGACAAGAATTATTTACTGATACGAGTTCTGTGATATTTAGGGATATAAAATATTTAACGTGTTGATTGTCAGGGAATTGGGAATTGGAAAGTTATTTTGTAATTACGATGAAAATTAATTTTTTATAATGGGACAATCAAAAGTATTCTTAATATAAAACATTCCTAGTAATTAATAGTAAAATAATTGTGATAACAAAAGATCTTTACTAGGTTAATCCTTTTGGAAAGATACAATTTCGTTACCAAATTCTGATCGATGTTACTTATCTTGGAGAGAGAAAAAAAGAGCAGAGATTTAAGGGTGGACGCGTGCACAAGACGTTAACTGTTTATGGCTGCCAATTTTAGGAGGATGGGAACTTTTTCTGACGATACTTATGACCCTCTCTAGGTTTAATTAAAATAAGTGAAAGTTCAGACACTTGATATATTGGTTTAACTCTTAAAAAACATTTGTATATATGCATATTAAATTCAATATTGAATTATCAATATTTAGTATAATTTAAAGATTGTATAAAAAGAAGCATTTTTTAATGTTATTAATTAATTATACTAACACCTTAGGTTTAATAACAAATAAAAATTTCGAATTACTATATCTAGATTTTATTGATGATACATCAATGATACGTTATAAATACATCGAATATACTACAGTAGTAAATTAAATCAAATCAACACTATAGTTGCAAGAGTTAAGGGCTTCCGAAGTTGTAGCTCGATCGAAGATTAAGACAAAATCTAATCGTTTAGAAGAGAACTATTAGTAAGGCTTTGAGGCAGTCCAGACCGTAGAATATTGAATATTAAACGACAATGCTAATATCCAATCGTGGTCCGTTAATTGATGGAATGTAAATTCTAAGGGGGTTAAGAAACGAACAATATGGCCTTCTGTCAGACTCCAAGTTATTGATCAGTGTTTCCTCGTAATAATATACAATTTCTAATGAAAATGGTTTACTCTTGAAGTATTTACTTTCCGTGGGATTGATAATATTCCAAGAATTTTTTCATACTGTAGTTATAATATGGATTGTAAATTAATGTATCGAATTTATATTATTTTATATAGATTTATACTATATACTTGAATTATTTCCATTATGGACTTCGAACAATATTTGGTGTTAGTTTTGTTGAATGTTTATCATATTTCCAGGAACATACGGATTCCGTGTCTTGATCAAAAACTATCTTGATTTTTAGGAGATGTAGACAAAGCAAGTTATTCGTACAATAAGTGTCCCGCTGAACAATGAAGCAAAAAAAGTTTGAGTGCGACTTTACAAAAGATGAAAACGGGGGCACCTGGAGGCATGAAATTTGTCACGGTTAAAGTTAGCAACCAGGAATAGCCGTCAGATCGGCAACACAAAATTTATAAACAAATATTTTAGGCTGTGACCAACACGCTGCCAGCTCCAACTCTTACAGGGTAGATTATTAGTCGTTCCTGTTGTATCTAAATCAACTACGGATAATTAATTAATTTTTAAAATCAAAATCTGACAACGTTGTATCGCAAAATAACGGCTAGCAATTTTGAATTGGAAGACAAATTCCTTAATATTACATTTGAAATGATGTTAAAATGGAAAAAAGCGAGTGTTTTAAAATGTTATTAAACGAAGCTATTTAATTTTAAGCAGCGTCATTTAATATTTTGTGTTATTTTCGGTTATTCCTGTATTATTGGAACTGGAACTATTAATAGTTATGGCAAGTTTAGATAAAAAACGATTAAGAATAGTATGTTCAAGTAAAATTATATTTTATATATTTTGTAATCAGAGAGAGAGAAAGAGAACAAATTACTGTGTCTGCTTCATTGCAAGGTATATACAGCTGTTAAAGATAAAATATTTTTAACAAAAAAATTGAACCGATTTCAAAAAATAAATAAGGAACTAAAAATAAAAAAATAATCAAACTTAGATTTTTAACACAAAAAAAATCATTTTAGAATAAAATATGTAGATAACAATCGTTGTAATAACTAAATAAAAATAAACAAGAACATTATTTGATCTATCTACTACACGTATTTTATATTCTACTATATACACACAATTTAGCTTAATACCTATCTAAATCTATGTATCTATTTACAATATTATTTTAACTACTACCAACTGACTACTTTGAATTCTGTGCCGAGCAGATAAATTAATTTAGATTTGTTATGTTTGTAATTTAATTTCTTGTATATGTCACAAAATTATATTATCAGTTTTGTATTTTATAAAAAACTGTTTACGTGCCTTTGAAATTTCAGCGTTTTCCTCGATTTCCCCCTAACAGATCCTGATTTGCTTCCAAGTGCACTTTTTCGAACAAAAAAATAATTTTGAAAAGCGGCCTACAATTAACGGAGAAATCGGCGAACATACATTAAGAAAAATATACAGCTGAACATAGACCCTCGTCATTTTTCGAGTTCGGTTAAAACACCCGACATATGCGGAAATTTCATTTGAAATTTCGAAAATCGTCTCTTCTCTTTATTAACAGGATATTTAGATTTTCGAAATTAGCTTTTGATTTAATTTGATGTCTAGTACAGCTAAGAAAGTGTTCGTGCTTAAGGACTGATAGTAATTAATATGGTTTTGAAGATATAGTATATCATTAAACTAGAAGTAATTCTAAAGGTTATTAAGATAATTCGGTATATTTTAATGGTATTAACTTCTGATTCATTTCAGGTTTTTTTTTATTAAATGCATTTCTTAATAAAACACTAACTGAATATTGCAGGTAATAAATACGTTAATTCGTGCATCAAGAGTTAAAATTAATATTACATAGAATATTAACAGTTATAAAATAATTTCATAGAATCTTAATTCTTCATTTATTGGCGAGTTGTTAGTTCCTACGTGAGACATAAGATAAAGTAGCAAGCAGCTAATTAAAGATGAACTATTTGCAAGGGTGAGATCGAAGAGTGGAATAAATAAGCATAGAATGATGCAATTTTATTTAAAAAATTAGGTAAAGATATTATTCTTTTAATCAACTTAAAAATTTGAAGTTTGTATAAATTATTTTGATTATTTTCTTTATAGACCTAAGTTTTGAAAAATCATTAGTTAATTTAATGATTATAAATATATTTCTTTAATATACATTTCTAAATTGTAAAAAATAAATTACCTAATAGTGTTCCTTAGTGTTTTAATATACATGCTAAAGTCAAATATACATTTCAAAAATATTTTACTCATATATTCCGTGTTTTAATATATAATCATTTTTAATCCATATTTATGTTTATAACATAAAAGTAAAGAAATATTATGTATACTAATATTTAATGCTGTGAAGATGTTACTGGTCTGAAAATAATCTTACTTATGATCCTTTGTTACAATGTTTAGTGGTGTAGCAATATAAACTTATCAATACTTTAAATGCTTGTTAAATGCTATTTAAAAAAAGGTTAGAGAGTGTTAGTTTCTGAGATAATTATTTTAACAATTTTTAATATACAGATATTTATTATTTTAATTAATATTATTTGTCAAATCTATTCCTGATCTTATATTGAAAATTCTGTGAAAACAAATTTTAGTAACATATTATTTTAAAATTATTCCCTTTACTCTGTTATGAGAGGAACATGATTAACTTAATATATTGTTGTCGAATTCTAAATCTAAAGAAAATCTAAATTTTAATCTAAGAATCGAAGTTGAAAAAGAATATTGTTGAAATTCGACCACAGTTCTAGTGCATTCTTACTAGTCGTTCATGACTAACCAATTTCCGTACTATGTATATATATATATATATATATATATATATATATATATATATATATATATATGTATATATATATATATATCTATATATAGGAGAACTCATCGGTTTTTACTATCTATAGTAACAATGTCCATTATTATTAGTGTCCAACACAATATTTTATATAAAATACGGTTAGTAAATTATACAAGAGTTGATATCTGAAGGTCTCTGTGTAAGTCATATATATCTACCCAAATTTCATCCCAAGATACTTAGTATTGTTCGTATTGTTCGTGTATTATACGTGTTATGTTGTTGCTATATATGGTAATAGCAGTATTCATTGTTATTGATATATGTGTAATTGAATTATACCTAAAGTCGATATGCATCGATTTGTTTTGGTTGATTTATATTCTCCATGTGTGAGTCCAGTTGTTTATATTGACAGACAGAGGCCACATCCATTTCATTCTGTCTCCAGCAGCAAGTATCGAAGTGAAGTCAGTAAATGTAGCCATGATATTTTCCTTTGATGGTATATAACATGTATAAAGTAGGTAAATAATTGGTCCAGTACACTTTCTTCTGCTACATTTGCTTCAGCTTCTTTTGTTGTAGGGTAACTTTAAACATTGTGACTGAGATGTATAAGTTTAGAAGTTCAATATATTGTTTTGGAATCATATTCTGAAGTTTGTTTATAAGTCCCTGATGCTAAACCTTACCAAAGGCTTGGGTCAATAATGGAATATTTTTTTAAAAAGCCAAACTGATGAACAGTTATTAGATTGTGTCTTTCTATAAACATGTAAGTGGTTAATTTTTTCAATCGATGTTCTTTAAATACCTTAGCTATTACTGATAGTAGGTCGGCAGTGAAAGAGGTCGGTAAAGTAGTAAGAGTTTAATTCATTTGGCTCTTTTCCTGCTTTTGGTGTCAAAATAATTTTAGTCATCTTCCAAATACCTGGAATATGTTGCATTAATCCAGTAGGCAAGTTTTATAATTCTTTTTTTTGTAGATATGGCTACTCTTGACCGTTTATGAAATCATAGCCGGATACTTTCTTTGGGTTGATATCAGTTTTTATAAACTTGGTGACTTTCTTTGGCGTGACTAGATGAATCGTTGTATTTTTGCATTCATTGAATGGTAAATTATATTCAACTAGTTCTAAATGGTCAGCGGTTGTAACATAATCAATTTTTATTTGTTTCTTTAGGTGCAGTATGAAAACAAGGTCGTTTTAGATTTTTGGAGGCTTTTCATTTTGGTGCCTATTTTATTTTTCAGTCTTTTATTTTGTTGTCATTTTTCTCATAGTTTGTCAGGTCCTGTTTTTTTAATTTCTTTGGGATAACTGATTAATTTAATTGTGCTTCTAATTTCTGTGGGATTATTGCAACAAGCCTGATGGATATCAATAACGAGTTTTTCTGATCCTATATTTAATTATCTGCCAGATTTCAGGGGCAAATTTAGTTGAATTAGATTGATTAATTCTTCTGCAAATCCTTCTCAGTTTGTCCGCTTATTTCTTAACTTTGGATTTTGTTCTTTTTGAATATATTTTCATTCAGTGGAACTCGAGCTCAGGTCATAATTTTCTTCAACATTCATAAAGAAAATTTAATAGCTCCGACTTTTAATTTGGATCAGTCGGTCAATAAGTCGGGTTTTCTGTTGATATGTAACTATACCGAATCTCAGTAGATTATTTTTGTAATTTTCCCCTAACTTATTTGAAATATTCAGATTCTCTTACGAGTGATTTTGAAACATTTGAGATACTTATTGGTTTAAACATAGTCAATTGAATCAAACAAGAAAAATGGAAAGCGTATCATTGCTAAATCGAAAATACTTTAGAATTAAAGCTCAGATCATGGTTGTTGACAGGAACAAGTGGTACAAGGTTTAATATCTTGTAAATAGGGCGAGATTGTTAGGTTTTCCACAATTAAAACAATCCTTTAATTTAGCATACTTTCGTAAATTAAAGAACTATAATAAAGGCTTCGGTTCAAAACTTGAATAAACCTTGGAGATTATATTGTTGACAGATATCATATCTTAAAGGCTTCAGACATTCAGGCAATATCATTATAACTCAACTTATGCATTTTCTTTTGTATTTATGCAAGCTACAGGTAATACTAACAGATGGGGCAAAAGTTCCGCTACTATTTTGATTGCGCGCCATCTTGGTTATGTGACGTTTAGCTCAGTTTGCTAAATTTTAATGTGGATAAATATACGTCACAAGAACGAGCAAAAATAGTGACAATACTTATTGAAAATAATCGTCTAGTACCTCATAAAACCATGGGTGACGTCTGGTGAAATTTTTTGGATAGAAAAAGATTTTTCGTCCATTTTCTTTTTAGTGGCCACGTTAATAAAACGAACAGTGTGGTATTTTCTTATGCCTGAAATGGAAGAGCAAGGATTAAAAGACAGGTGGGTTCAGTAAGATAGCGCCACAGCATACACAGCTCGTTCAACAATTTAATTATTGAGTGACGTTTTTCCACGAAGACTAATTTCGCGAAGTGGCGATCTAGCATGGCCATCCAGATCTCCGGATTTAACAACACTGGACCTTTTCTTATGGTTTTCTTAAATCAAAAGTTTATGGGAATAAGCCCCAGACGATTCAACATCTTAAAGACAATATTCGCCACGAAATTGCATCAAATGTTGCAGGATATCAAGAAAAATGCCTTAAAAAAGCCGAAAGTTGCATAACGAATCGCGGTCACCATTTAGCCGATATAATTTTTCACTCATAACGAAAAAAAAAATGTAAAGACTAAATAAACTTTTTATGAAAACCAAACTTACTTATTTTTTCTTAGAGTCATAGTGTAGTCACACAGTCTACGTGTTAATATCTTATTTACTTGTACATCAAGTATATTGTTGGCGAATAGATCGAATTCAGCGCTAGATATGAAATGGTGTTTATTACACTATTGAAATTAATTTATTTTGAAGAAAATGACGCGAAAGTTATTTAAAAGTGGATTTTTTAATACATGTCTAGTGTTATTAAATATTATATTTAGTTACAGTGTTGATATATAGATGGTTTGTACGACGCCATTAACACTTATAAACTTAAACTTAATTTCCTTACAACCCGATTTCTCAATTCCGCGATGGTGTGCATAGAATTCTCCAAATATACCTAATTACAGGATTGTTGGTTACAACCGATTCAAAATAAACACCATTTACCTGAAATTTCACGTAAGTTTGTTAATTAGTCGGCTAAGAAATTAAATCTCCAGATTAAATAACTTTAGTTCCGGCGAATTCGTGTCGGAAACTTTTTTGAAGTTTGGCCGTTTAGAAACCGTCAAACGATTAAACATGCACGATTACAGCTCTTAAGAATTTCTCCAAATACTTTCAAGTTAACGTATTTTTAACAATAGATCGAAATCCGGTTTTGGTATTTATTAATTAACTTAGCATCGGTCCAGTTTAATTAATAATATTCACTAATATGCACTGTTATGAAGTATATTTAGCCATTCTAAAAAACAGAATTTTGGCAAATCAGTAAATCAGGCTTTTATAACAGCACTTCTTTTGATGAAGTAAATTATTTAATGTTTTAAGGTGAAATATTGCATCACTTATACTGTATATATTATTATATATTACACTGTATATCTATTTGATTTCGAGGTCATCGTTCAGCTCTTCGTTGCTTGCGTAGCGATGAGCATTGGTAATTAATCGTAGTTTTGGGTGCGTTGGATTACTAGTTGGTCTGGTTTTAGTGCAACCCCTATTTGAACTTCATGGGTCCATATAGCCTTTATGATTTGACTGATAAACAAAGCTCTTTGATTTTAGGTCAATTTGTGACCTTCTAACTATCTTCTGTCTAACCATTACAGTTGCTTGAGTTTGAGTCTAATCTGCTCTACTTTTTGTCTCACATGATATTTCCAATATAACCTACTATCGAGATGTATGCCGAGATATTTAACTAATTCTGCTTGAAGAATCGGGCATCCATCAAGTTATATAATTAGGTTCTTGTCACTTTGCCGCAAAGCAAAATAAACATAGACAGATAAGGAGTTAATATCTGTATTTTCAAGTGCCTAGTTCATTTGTTGATCTTTTTAACTCCTACTTGTACTTTTTCTACAGCCTTAGGCAGAGATATATCTTTTGCTATGATAACTGTGTTGTCGGTAAATGTTCCAAGTACTGTTTCTTTTGTGGTTGTTACATCAGCAGTGTAGAGCAGATGCAGGAGTGGTCCCAAGACTCTACCCCTAGAGACTCTAACCGAAATAGGCTTAAGTTTTGAGAATACCCCTTCTCAAATGCCGTACTCGGTCAAAAGCTTGTGAGACGTCCAGGAAATGCTCCTTACCATTTGACCTTCATGCGAGGAATTTTTTTCGACAGGATATGATTTCAGCAGTGGATAGTAAATCCTCCGTAGCATTTTGCTCATTTTTGGACTAATTCTAAATACCATACATGATTAAAAGCATTTCAGACGTCCAGGTACATGTTCAGGTTTAAAACACGCATTGAATATAAATGTGATACTGAGTATGCTAAACCAAATGGTATACAAGGAAAGAACAATGGGCAAGGTAGGAATAAGTTCTTTGGAAAAAAAAAGTTGTTTTTATATTAGGTTATATGTGAAAAAATATTGCTCGTTTGAATTCTTGGACATATCTGAGGCTCTTTCATTTGCCTTTCAGCCACTGAAATAACTTTAAAACAAGATGGTCACACACTGAACACATTGCACTAAATCTAACATTAAAATACAGATGCGAACAGATACAGAAAACTTGGCATATCAAAAGAAATGAAACAAAATCAGCCTATGTAACTTTTATTTATTTCGCTTAGAACTACTATACTCTGTAGTTACTTCCCCTAGACAGCGGATGCCCCATGTATGATTATGGCGTGTACCTAAACCCATGCTTAACGTGTAAAAAGCACATACTTTTTAGACGGAAACAATTTGGACTTAAATTAATCCAAATGTATTGGCCTCTCGGAGACAAATTGAAATAATCCTTAGGATAACGAGACATTGTTAAATAAAGTTTTTAGGCTATATACTTATGCTATTTTGGTCCTACGAAATTCAAGTAAGGGGTACTTCTAGGAAATCTAATATAGAGATATCATTTTAACGGTTCTAAAATAAAATGTTGCGTCCTATAGTCGATATTTCACATTATAGTGCTTCCAATAAAATAGCCAATGCACGTAACAGAGGACATCGAATATATTTCCAAATGTAGTTTGTAAAAATGTAAAATTCATTTAAAACTCGGAGCGGATTTTTCATTCTCATTTTACACTAATAAATTATTATAATAAGTTAAAATAATTATAATATTTTATAAACATATTATTATATATATTATTATATTATATGATATATATATATATATATATATATATATATATATATATATATATATATATATATATATATATATATATATTTTGTATACGTTGTATACCAAAACCACAGTTTGAGTAGGTAGCATTGTAACGTACATTGGCTGTTTTATTGGATAAACTATACATTTATAATTGAAGTGACACAATTTATAGAACACATAGAGAGCATATAAAGTGTATTAAGTATTTTGAAACAATGTCAGTGAACTTCAATAGACTTGCCGATCAACTAAATGTGAGTGATATCAGTGAAGTGAGTAGATTAAAGCGTTTATTATTATTTGATTTGATGAATGGATAAATTAGAGCAAAATATGAAATATATAATAATATATAAAAATAATATATAAGATATAATAATATATAAAAATATATAATAATATATAATAATATGTAATAATATATAAAAGTATATAATAACATATAATAACATATAATAATATATAATAATATATAGTAATCCATAATAATATATAACTTAATCTTTATTGTTAATGTGATAGATTGCAATAAAAAAAAACTATCAGCAATCATCCTATTTATCAAAATTTATTATGTAAAAGCAAATCTTACAATTCCAAGTGTATACAATTATGAAATAAATGTGGTGAATCATTAAATTAATTGCAAAATAAATACTGTATACTTGGCTGGATCAAAAGGGTAAATTCTACTATGAAATGTTAAAAGTGAATGAAACTGTAACTGGAAGCACGACCGCAACATTATGAAAGATATGACATAATAACATTTCAGCGAAACAATATTTGTTCATAAAATGTACTCAAAAATTATCAAAGTTAAAGAAAGCTCTTCCCATCTCTTCCCAATAATTTTCCCAAAGCTGAGATTTTTTAAAACCCTTTCGATCTTTGAAACAAAAAATTATATGTAGAACTATGAACCATTTCGGATATTTATCTGATTTAGTATTAGAAAATACGTATTTCAGTGAGAATAAACCATTATAGCGAGGGGGAAGCAATCAAAAAAGTTGTTACGACGTTCTCAAAAACATCCTCATATACGACTTAATTCATAATTAGTTTTTTTATTCAACATAATTCCCTTTAAGGGTGATACACTGCTTATAGCGACCCTCCAACATTTCGATACCATTTTTGGAGATTGTTTCGATTACCAGATCTGGAGAATACAGTGGATGAGGAAGCAATTCGAAGCCCAATTCATGGATTTTTTTTGTTCTGGTCTAAAACATACCTGGTCGCGGAGATTTGCTCTGTTTTGTGGGACTGCCTCTGGGCTTACCAATACACTAAACTGAAACCGCCCCACAGTTGACTCTTGTAAGATCTGTCCGATAGATAGGACTTGATGAGAGCGGTTAGGTCTTCTGGGGGGCCTAATCGCACGCATTTTGCGATCACTGTCGGGTCAGACCTTGTTGAAGGCTTTCGTTAGGCCCAGAAGGACTGCTCCAAGCTTTTGACGTTGGTTAAGAGCATGATGGATGTGTGCGGCCAGACGGGTAGCCTGATGGATGGATGAGTGGTGAGCGCGAAAGCCAAATTGTTAATCAGGAATGATGTTGTTGTCCTTTGTGAAAGAGTTGAGAGCGTAGGGTATTGCCCTCTCGGCAAGCTTCGAAATGGCACTGAGAAGGCTGATGGGTCTGTAGTCAGAAGGAGATGATTTTGCGTGTTTCCAAGACGCCGGCAAATATTGCAGTCTCATGATAGAGTTAGTGATGTTTGCGAGTTCCGCGAGCTGCTTATGCGGGAGATTTTTTAACAGGGTAATCGATATTACGTCGAAACCTGGAGATTTTTGGGTTTGAAGTTTGGATTCGTTGATATCAGTGTCGTTGTCTTTAGTTTTAATGTTCTCTCCGGGTGGGAGTCATTTCATCTGAGCCTCGTAGGTCTCTGCGAGAAGCTCGACTTCTTCTTGGTCAGTGACTGCGAAATGTAAGCAGCAGTATGTTCGTAAACAGACTGAATATCACGAGTTAGCTTGAATACGGCTTCCTCGAGCTGTTCTGGAGTGTTAATTTTCGGAACTGGATCGGAATCCAGGAGAAGAGATTGGTAGTTCTTCCAGTCGATCTTTTCCTGAATCTTGTGAGTGGAATTTGAGTGGTGGAGCAGTTTCCGAGTTTGAGAAGGCCCGCACGATGATCAGGAAGAATGATTGATTGAAGAATAAAGAAATCAAGGATTCTTGCTGCGTCTTGAGAAGCTGAACTGTGGTGATGGGTGAGTTCACCTGGCAGGGTAAGACCGTAGCCCAGATCTGCACTTAGAGTTACGATGGCGTTGCCCGCGGGGTTCGCTATGGAACACCCCCAGGTGGGGTGGTGTGCATTGAAGTCGCCATCTATTATTTTTGGAAATTTTCCTTCGACTAGTGATCGGTATTCGGTATAGTTCGGTATTATTATCGGTTAGGTTCTTGGATATCCATTTTAATGGAGGTTGTTTCGAAGTTGTTTGCTGATAAAGAGGGTTTGACTCCTTTTCTGCCAAGAATGGCGGTTCCACCGCCTCCGTTCGGGGTTTTATCGTTTCTGTAGACAAGAAAGTGTCCAAAAGAGAGATGATGCGAAGGTTTCAAGAAAGTTTCCTGGATGAAAGCAACGTTGACATCATAGAATGTCATGACGTTTTCCAATTCTGCTTGCTTTCCGCGTAAGCTGTTTGCATTCCATGTCATCAGTATAAGAGATTTTGGTACAGCCACTTCGAAGATTTGAAATGCTGCTGGAAGTTAAAGAAAAAGGTAAATGTTGCCGATTAAGGCGGGTCAGTAAACGACTGCATTGGGAAGTTAAGGTCCGGTTTAGTGGCTGGAGCAAGCAGCTGGCAGTTGAAACACTGTACTGGCTAGCCGTTTCCCCTCTGGATATCGACCTTCACTGTGATGACGCCGAGTTTGGTCATATAGATGATCTGTCGTTCTTCGTGAGGGACAACTACCTGAACAATTGGTTCTATCCCGGATTTTAATCATCTTGATCTTGATCGAAGAGAAGTTCACGTACCTCGTCAATGGAGAGTGATTTTGGGATGTTTTTTATGATTACTCAGAATGTTAATTCCTTTCCTCGAGCAGGGTAGTGAGGTACGTTTTGGAAAAGTCTCATTTACTTGAAGTCTGTGGCGTATAAGTAAGCAACTTATATTGAAATTCAGAAAATCTTGATATAAAAATCAATGTTTTTTCTTAATTTTTAGTATTTAATATATCTAAGTTGTATTAGATACTTTACTAGCGATCAAAAGAATTGGCAGTTAGTATAAATATATGTAATTAGGAATTTAGAATTGCAGCAATTGCACGCTTGCATTTAGCACTTATATTAAAAAGTGTTTACGTTGTAAAGTGTTAAGGTTGTGTACTGAGCAACACAATGAACAATAGGTCGATACAATGAATAGGCATTTGGAGAGAAATATTATTATAATAAGAAATATATGAAATGTACAAGATAGTACACCGGAATGTGTCTTCTACAGCCTTAAACATTTTTTGATATTCACACCGAAGATGGGGTAAGTGCGTATGCTCAAACAAGTATCGTTAACAAATATATTTTTAAAGCATTAACAAAAGAATAGTTATCTATTAATAGAGATATGATTATATTATATTAATAAGTAGCAAATGATTAATTAAAAACTATTAAATACTTTAAGTGGCTTTAGGTAACTTTTTTCTATTTTCTATATATCATTTCAACTGTTGCTGAAGATGGGGTAAGTGCGTATGCTCAAACAAGTATCGTTAACAAATATATTTTTAAAGCATTAACAAAAGGATAGTTATCTATAAATAGAGATATGATTATATTATATTAATAAGTAGCAAACGAATAATTAAAAACTATTAAGTACTTTAAGTAGCTTTAGGTAACTTTTTTCTATTTTCTATATATCATTTCAACTGTTGCTCTGATTTTGATGCGTATGTTTATAAAATAACATATAATGTTGTCTAAATAAACCACAAATTACTGATTAAGTATGAACAACAACATATCAAATGTGGTATTTCTAATAAAGCTATCTAGTAGATACAATTTTTACTTAAAACTGATAAATATTGTCCTTTGATATCTTGATGTAACACAATTATTTTCTGCTATAAATTCAATATATAATCGATACAAGTTTTTTGCAAGCATTTTATAATATTATAAATTGTTTTTTGGCATAAGCACAAATTGGTCATTAGGCTGGATGAGCATCGGTAGTTTACCTGGACACATGTAAACTCACTGGAGCAGACCTAATACTTATTAAGTCAATCTTCTGCTTGACTGATATTTTCCCCACAAAGAAACAATTTTTAATCAACCCTCGATACAACATTTTCTGTGTAGAATTAGTTTCGTTGTTTATCTGTATTATTGTGGACATATAAAAAATAATATCACTAAAGCTATTTTTTAGTACAATATATAAATTGAGTACAATTAGAGTTTGTAAATTCTAACATAAAATACATTTATTGTATCTATACATCAGTTTTCACTGTTTGAATACATATATAAACATTTTTTACTCTATGGATATTAGACATTATCATCCTCTATATATATTAGACATAAATTAATTATTATTTTACTATCAGCTTTAATCGAATGAAATATTGGTTTATATATAAAATTATAAAATATATGTAACTTAAAATGTTTTCTCAAAATATAATCTTAAAATAAATATAATAAATAAAAAGTCTCCAGCATTTAGTCATTTTTAGTTGAGCGATGAGATATCTATAAAGTAGCTAAAAAGCTTCTATAATATCATGGAAGCCTTGTGTTACTTCCAATCTTTTCTTTAATTGTAACAAATGCTTAGGGGATTAGCAAGTATTATATAATATAATTTTCATATGTTTACTTGCTCAGGCATTAATTTGAATTTCTTGATAAGTAAGTACTATAGATTAAATACAAAGACTGGTAAATTAAATAAATACGAATCTAATGGTAAAAAGATATTACCCGTCTGAATTGTGGGGACATATCTCAGGATTATGATAAAATATAATACACAAGGCTGCTAGTTATACTAAAAAGAGCTTTTTTTCAATGACACTTTCAAAGACTGAAATCTTATCTTACATATAGACGGTTTACTATAAAACAACATGATGAACATATTGAACTATAACCTATATATTTAGAAGATCTACAAGATAATCCACTGAGTTCAGTACTTCCTGTATAGTGTAGATCTACCTACTCCGAAAATCATTATAGCAGCAATATGTAGACGACACGACAGTCTTCAGTAAGTATCTATCGATACAACGATAGCATCAAGGAGATTTCAAACACAATAATAAAATATTACTGTGGCAGAGGACTTGGCGTATTTAATCTAATTAAGCACTATCTATCTATCTATCTAAAAGTTTGAAGAATCACATAATTTTTAAAAGGAAACGTACTTAGAATTAAACTAAAATAAATGTTTTAGCTTTTTAGCTACAATAATTTTAATTAATAAATCTTAAATTAAAATGGAAAGTATTTGATTTAAGATTATGGTTTTAATTAAAAAAGTATGGTAATATATTGTATATACTATAAGGTTTTCAAATATAACAGCTGTATATCATCTACTATAAAATTGCGAAGAAATATTTAGTAATGGTAAAGTAATTTGTAAACATAATACATAAAAAATTAATAAGATATATATAAATTAAAATGTTTTATAATGAAAGATTGAATTTTAACACTTAATTCAATACAGGGTAAAATATAAATTAAAATGTTTTACTATTGAGTTATTGCACTTTTAGAGCAAATTCACAAGTCAATATATGGTTTATCGGTATTTTAATCTTTATTAAAATTTCGTTTTGTATATTCTCTTTCATAACCCTTTTTCATAACCTAGGGAAAATTTTGAGATTTTAAAATAAAACAGCTGTATATCGTGTAATATAAAATTATGAAGAAGAATTTAGTGATACTAAAGCAATTTATTGGATAGGTGGAGGTAGATCAGAGTGCTCCAGCGAACCTAACTTATAAAAAATTAATAAGTAAAATATAAATTCAAATATTTCATAATTGAAGTATTAAATGTTTACAGAAAATTCAATACAAATTAAAATATTTTATTTTTGAGTACATTTACAGAAAATTCTAAGCATCAACATTTGATACTGATATACAAGTATCTTAACCTTTATTACTGTTTTCGTAATTTTGTTATTTCTCTTTATTAACATAGTTTTTCTAATCCAGAGGAAAGAAGAATAGATTTTGAAATTTAATACCAGCTTATCGTGTACTATGAAATTATGCAGAGATATTTACAGTGACACTAAAGCAATTTTTAGGATAGGTAGATGTAGAACAGAGTGCTCCGGCAAGCCTAATAAATAAAAAATTAAGAAGTTATATATTAAATATTATAATATAAGAGGTCAATTGAAATGTCCCCGGCCTACCATCGTAATACACATTTTTTTGGCAAAATTAGATTTTTAAATTAAACATAATACCTTTCAAGGGTGATACACTGATTATAGCGACCCTTCAACTTTTCGATGCCATTTTTGTAGTACGATTTACCCTTTGCTTCAAAATAGGTCTAAGTTTCGGTGATCACCTCTCCATTCGACGAAAATATCTTCCCAGCGAGCATTATTTTGAGATCTGAGAACAATAAATGGTCGCTGGCGGCCATATCTGGAGAATACGGAGGATGAGGAAGCAATTTGAAGCCCAATTCATCGATTTTTGCCATTGTTCTCACTGACCTGTGACATCGTGTGTTGTATTCGTGGAGCAGCACATTCTTTTTCTTCAAATGCGGCTGTTTTTCGGCGATTTCGTCCTTCAAGCGGCCCAATAACGTTATGTAATAGTCGCTGTTGATGGTCCTTCCTTATTCAAGGTAGTCAATTACAATTATTCCATACACATCGCAAAATACACGCCATAACCTTGCCAGCTTACTGTTGCGTTTTTCCACGCTTTGGAACGGGTTCATCGTGTGCAGTCCACTGGTAACTGTCGATTAGACTTCGGAGTGAAATGATGGAGCCATGTTTCATCCATTGTCACATATCGATTAATTATAAATTAAAATATTTTATAACAGTTATTAAATTTTTATACAAAATTTAAATCGTCAATATATTGCTTATCTATATTTTAACCTTTATTAATATTATCTTAGTTTTGTAAATCTCTTTTATTACCCAGTTCTGCTAACTCATAGAAAATATTAAGGATTTTGAAATATAATAGCTTAGTATCGTGTACTGTAAAATTATGAAGAAATATTTAGTGATACTAAAACAATTTTTCGGATAGGTGGATGTAGATCAGAGACCTCTAGCGAACCTAAAAAAATGAATAAGTTAAATAGGAATTAAAAAATTTTATAATACACAAATATTTATTACACAAAATTTACAGAAATATATTTTATTACACAAATATTTATTACTCAAATATTATTTATTTTAACTTTTATTAAGGTTCTCGTAGATTTGTAAATTTGTTTCCGTTACCCAGTTCTACTAACTCAGAGAAAATCTTAAGGTTTTGAAATATAATAACGGAGCATCACGTACTATAAAATTATGAAAACTTATTTGATGAAACTAAAACAATTTGTTGGATAGGTGGTCATGGATTAGAGGGCTTCAGCAAACTTAACAAAAAAAATTAATAAGTTAAATGTAAATTAAAATATTTTATAATTGAGTTATTGAATTTTTACATGAAATTCAAAGCGTTAATATTATGTTTATTGTTATTTCACTTTTTTTTATTACGATAACGTAATTTGGTTAATTCTCTCTCATAACCCAATTCTCACCCAGAGAACATCTTGAGGTTTTGAAATATAATGGAGTTAAATCATTTAATATAAAATTATGAAGGAATATTTAGTGATACTAAAGCAATTTGTAGGATAGGTGGACGTAGATCAGAGTGCTCCAGCAAACCTAACCTCTCGCGTGCTGCAGGGCCTTGCACCCGGGCCGCTGCAGCCGCTGTCCGGGCTGGGGCGGGCGCGCAGGCCGGGGCGTCGGCGCGGGCAGCCGCCTCGTCGCCGCCGCCGCCGGCGCGCATTCCGCGATGGAGTTTCCTCCGAGCCAGACCAGGTGAAGGGCCCGCCGCCCCAAAATAGACGACCAGCCGAGCAGTGCGCGCCGAACCGAGCGCGAGTGAGTGAGTGACAGTAGCATGCAGGCCCGCCGTGACGCGACCCCCCCGGGCCGGTCGCAACCGTAGCGCCGTAGCACCATGTCTCGGTGGTGGATTTACTGTGCCGGACTGTTGTGGCTGGCGGCCGGTGCCGTCCGGCCAGACCCCGACCACGGGGCCTCGCACCAGGCTAAGAGAGGTGAGCTTCCACGGTTGTGCAGTGTGGTACGGATGTGGCTCTCGAGTAATTACTCAATCATGCGCTTTGTGTTGAGGTTTACTAGCACCGGCGACTCTATAACCTCCATACAATTCATTCAATCAGTGTACCTTCGTCTACTAGTCACCTTACTCATGAATCTATGAGTGCGACCTACTTTATATTATTTTTATATCACAGTCGAAAACCTATTTTACATATATGTTACTTTAAATTGATTATCTCTTAATACCATCTGTTAATATATAACAGTTATGGTTCTTTAATATGTATATTGATGAAATTGGGTATTTTTAACTACTGAATATATTAAAAACATTTCCTAGACTCTTTCTTTTCTTTAATATCTCTTAATTCCATTAAATTTGTCTATATCTATTTATATGAAAGAATAAAGAACCAGATTAACATAAAACTCTAAGTGTCTTAGCTTCTATAAATATTTGAACCAAAATAACTAATTTCTTCAAACATGCTTATAAAAGAAATACATTTTGTTTTTTAAAGTTCATAATAATAATCTTTCTGTTTATGTTATAATATATTATATTAATTTATATATCTAAATATAAATATATATGTAATTTATTCTGTATAGATCATTGTTGATCATTGTTAACTATTCCTTGTTGAAACTGGCTAGTACATTGTTATTTATAATATGTAATATGAAGAAGCTAAGTTTAATGAGAGCTCCAGGCTGAATGATATTCATATCTTCGTTATTCATAATTTTCTTTGAACATCCGTTCTGTTTCCCATATTGTTCATTTCTTTGTCGTTTTTCTTTCTGTTGCTACCAGTTTCCTGTACCTTTGAAAAAAGCGAGGCATTCATCTGAAAATTATTAACTTGATAACGGCGGCCTTGTGTTCATCTCGAGAGGGAAGTAGAATTTCTGTTAAGGACTGTAGATATAAAGAGCGTACGCTTCAATTCTATTTTATTGCTTTTTTGTTAAATACATATATAACAAATGCAGAAAAGTCGATGGTTTGTTGTGTCTTAAAATGCTTAGAAAATAAATTCTTTTAATAATTGGTAAGTATTTGTATATTTTGTTTATCGAAACGAAAAAAAAATGTAATGTAAAGTTGCAATTTTCTAAAATATAATATTTTAGATACTTTATCAAATACTCTCAAATCATCAAATGTCATATATCAAATTATATATAAAACATACTTTAATGTTGTTCCATATATTAATATATTTTATATCTATAATTCCTTCTTTTAAATTTCATTTAAAGCTATTATAAATATGTTTTATATGAGTTTATAACCTTTGTTGATTATAATTAGAATTATTAGTTATTTATTTTCTTTTTACCAACAAATACATATCAAATGAATATACAAAAGGGAAAATTGAAAATATTTAGTAAAGAAAATGTGTTCTGATTAACTTAAAATACCACATATATATTATTATGTTAGAATTGATTAATGTATATTTATTTCTCCATGAAATTAATTAAAAGAATTAGAAGTAGTAAAACATATAATTTTATCTATTACAATTATTTCTTAGATGTTTAAAAGTAGCAAATAATCTTCTAAATTATGATCGTTTATATATATCATTATATTTATAGCTATCATTATCATTAATTTGTCTGTATTATCCAATAATTAGTAATAAGAGGAAATTATCATTTTATATTTATTAGATGGGACTTTATTTGAAAATACAAATTAATATTAATTTTTTGTCATTTTCTGGCATTATAGTATTTCCAACTATATTTTAATATAATATTGTGAGAGTGAAAATATTTGAAAAACGGTATTATTTTTTGTTTTTCTTTTATTAAAGATCTACTGTTAGAAAAGCTTTTATATTTGATCTAAGTTTTATTATAAATTAGTAATAATTATGTAAAAATTAAAGACTTAGAACTGGTAATATATTTGTTAGAGTTCTTGTTCGCTTAAATTATCTAGATAATATGTATTTTATAGGTATGTCACAAATTTTATTTGATTTTAAACTATATTCTAAAGTCGTGAAAAAACAGGTCAGATCAGCATTGCGTTGTTTATTGATTTTCGTATTTTTCTCCTTGTGGAAATTGGACTGAAGGGCCAAATAAAATTGTTACGATCGTATGTTTTGAAATCTGAAATCTATGTTTCAAAAGTGAATTAAAATATATAGGGGTTACATGAACGGCGCTGGTACATGAAAAGGGATTGTAATAAAATATTTAGTAAACCACGTTCCAGTTAGAAGGGTTTTAAGGTTTAAGAAAAAAGGTTTATAAAAATGTTTAAATATTTCCAATAGTTTTATTTAATGTTTTACAATACATTCATTTTAATAGCTTCCAGTATGAATTAGTATAATATGTTTATTATAAATACATAATATAAGTGAATTATTTTAGAGATACTAAATAGTTTTTTAATGCAGTAATATTTTACATGTTTTCATATATTGGGTATTTATTATTGCTTTTAAATACTAATATAGTATATGGCTAAATAATGTTCCAAGTTTATTCAATATTGAAAATACGATTGTTTTGTTGTCGACTAATATCTCTAATTCACCGCTCTCCTAATGGATTAGGATGAATTATCGTGGATTAAATTCTGCCTCCGTCTTATATTTTAATTTGATTTCTATATTTGTAATCAAGTATATTTTATATAAATAATGTGGAAGTCATAATAGAACATAATATTTCAATATAATACATACATTTATTACAACATTTATATAAATTTGATAATTAATCATTTTCTTTTAATGATCTTAAAATAAAATATATTATGTAATATTGTAATTTATGTAATGTAGAATATTTAGTAGTTCTTGTTATGTAATAAATTATAATATTTGTATTACAATTTATTTTTAAAAATGAAAGTTTAAATAAAATTGAATGGTCATCATTCTTACAAATATTTCCAAGCTTCATTGCTTTTTATAGGTTACTAATTAAAGTTGTAATTAACACAATATGAATAGTTTTTAATAATACATTTAATTTTTTGACAAAAACTATATAAATTAAAATATTTCATTATTGAGCTTTTACATAAAACTCAAATATCAATACTAGTTTTTATTAGCAATTAGTTTAATTGGATTGGTTGTCGCTAAGTTACATTATTTTCTGTTATTTTAAACTTATATAACATTTATAAGTGGTGTACAATACAAATATAGAATATTGTGTATTATATGTATATACTATACTATATACTATAATATATAAGCAATGAAGAAGTAATAAAAATGCATTGATTTTTAACATATTGTGATATTTTCAATTAATACGGATTATTGCACGTCGATAATAGGTATTAAAATGTTTTAGGGCAAGCGAGGATTATTTTTAAATATATATTTAATTTGTTCATTTTATTTGAATATAGAGAGATTTAAATTAAACGCTATAGAACTCATTCATTTATGCAACTAATTTGAAAAATTTTAATTTGCATTATTAAATTTCTATTTTAAAATGTTTAATATAAGTTTAAATGATATTTATTTGAATACTAAGAAGAAAACAATATCTATTTATATCTATATTTTATACCTATATATATATATATATATATATATATATATATATATATATATATATATATATATATATATATATATATATGTTATATTGTTTTAATATATTTTGGATAAAAAAATACAGTAGCGAATGTAATATATGTTATTTAAATCATGAATAACTAGCTCATTACATAGCTCATCACTAGAAAATATGTTAATACCATTAAAATTTATACCACCAATAATTACTGACATACATATTAGTATATTAGTTCATTAGTATATACATATTAATATTAACTATAACCATCTAGTAATTTTTCCTTCATCTTGATTTTAAAGACCAAATTTAAGATTTCCAAAGTTCTAAGAGAGACCTAAAGTTAATTATGTGCACTCTACATAGTTTTAAAACACTGCACAGTTTTCACACTTAACTATATTATTTCAAAGGTTTTTTCCACTTGAGCTTAGTATCGGGTGTTATGCCCAAGTATTTAGTGTTTGCGTAAGGAATTGCTCTAGGACCAGTGAGCCAGAATAAATTAATTTTCTTCAATGATTAGTTTGAGACGAATTTGTCGAATAATTTAGATATGACTGGTAGGAGCGATATTCGTCGATATGTTTTATTATTCGGCGATTTACAAGGTTAAGGGATTATAATAATTTTCGCAGTGGAAGATTAATCGCAGATTTTTGATATTGAGATTTTTCTGAATATTATTGCACATGTTAAGCTTTAGATCCAACCATTAAACAATCTTTCGCCTATTATGTATAATGTAAGTATGTATTAAATTTTATATCAACTATCGATTGGTTAATCTAAAAAGGTTAGTGAGAAATAACAGTTAGTTCGATATTTATATATTTATATAAATAAAAGCACAATATATTAATAAAAATATAATAATTAACATATAAATACATATATATATATATATATATATATATATCGCATTACAATGAACATTTTATCTATTAGGTAACTAACTTCCTATTGATGGAAACTCTATTTTTCTTTGTTAATATTATTTAAATTTTTAAATTTGCTTGTGTACGTACATTTTTTCTTAATATTTCAATGTATGTGATACTCACTCTATTATGTAAGTCTTCAAGTGTTATCATAAGCATTGAACTCAAAACGATTTTAGCATAAAATAGATAAAATAGTTAAATTATAATCTATATTTATTAATCTAATATACAGGAGGATAAATTAAAACAATATATAAACTTTATGGGAACCGATTATTAATTCTAAGATAACTATTTTTTCGTTTGTATTGGCATTTAGTTAGAAATTCTTGATACAAGTTAGTTTCAATTAATGTATTTTTTTATTGTTTTCTATTACATTTTCTTACTTATGTAGTATAAAGTTGTCTAAAGAATGATGTCAGTTTTGAGGTTACCCATTAATCTGCCTATTTTCGTATTCCGATAGCATTTTGATAGGCTATATCAGACAGGCTATATTCCACCTCGATTTTTCGAATATATGATGATCAGAAGGCGCCAACTCTGATGAGTACGTAATTTTAGTATATTGTTACACTGTTACACAATATT
Source organism: Rhynchophorus ferrugineus (assembly GCF_030347505.1). Classification (NCBI taxonomy): domain Eukaryota; kingdom Metazoa; phylum Arthropoda; class Insecta; order Coleoptera; family Curculionidae; genus Rhynchophorus; species Rhynchophorus ferrugineus. The sequence continues at coordinate 49,381,426 of NW_027472581.1, read as the reverse complement.
TACAGATTTTAAAATATTGGAAACTACGGAATTTCAGAATTATATTTTAATTAATCTTAATGGTATTTATTACAAATTAATAATAAATCATTCACAGTAAATTATATAACACAATACCTTTCGTTAGTGTGGAATATTGAAAATTGAATTTCAAGTATTTTACGGGTGATATATCAATTATCAATTTAGTAACGAATATTATTTAACAATTAATCTGGAACGTAAAGGATAAGTGAATTTGCTATAAATCATCGCCCAATAATACGTACAATGTTATAAAATAATTCTAAAGCTGTTATTATTTATTTTGGAATTCGACAATGGAAAATTTATATGTTGCAAATAGTATTGACAATGTTATGAAGGTTTCATTGTTCTGTGAGAATTATTTTGATATTAATAAATTTATCATTAGAGGTATTTTATGTTATTGTTGTTTATAAACTTTTTTAATAAACTGACAAGATATTAATTATTTAAAATTTTGTATAATGTGTTTTATATTCTAAATGTTATAATATACTTAAGTTATAGGCAAATTAAATTATTGGCTTCCGTGTTGTAGTCGGATTTATTAACTAAACTAGTGGAAGTTTCGAATGGTTGTAGAGTACACCTTCATAGTGGGAACTCTGGTATTGCGCTTATCTTATTTAAAAAAGTACCTATTACAACTGAGTGATTAATACATTACAATCCTGATTTCTCGTAATCTCTATGCCAATTAAAGAGCCTATATTTTTACTATTTCTAAATTTTGATGATTTTTTCCAAGATAAGCTTGTGGCTATTTTCGTTTTATTTTTTTTTTATTTTAGATTTGACATGTAATAAAATTCGAAACTAAATAACATAATTAAATAAAAGTAGTGTTATCAAATATATTATTCTTTTCCACAACACATTGCGATTGCATATTCATGCGATAGAGTATAATATAAATATAAATATAGCGTAAGCTTTCTTCTAGAGGCCGAATCCATCTAATTTACAATTGTATATTCACGTAATATATTTTACTTTCATTAGAGATCATATTTACCTTTTACGTTTAGTTCTTGTTTCATTCGTTGCAATGTTTCCTTGTCAAGTCATCACTGTATTTCTCTTTAAGTGCCTCTATTACTAGTTATTTTCTGTTTCATCTTTCTGGTTAAAAGTAGATTTAACCACTGCATCCTTCCTAATATCTTTGCAATATCTGAAAAAGAGTTACTATTTATTATCTCCTCATATATTTGCCAAATTCTCATGCATTTTATGAGGAATTATACATATGTATGTATACGTTAACATACAGTTATTCTATACTAGTTATATAATTAGACATCCATTTCGCACCCGGAAAGTTGCATCCAGTCAACGTCACTTTCTGAGTCGCTGTTTAAGTTAATAACTAAGCTTTTAATTTCCAACCTATCTAACACTTGCTGTCCTATCACTTGTATTTATATAACACGATTCTACCATTTCTCAATTTCTTCTTCAGTATATCTGATGGAGTTCGTCTAAACCAAAGGTGTTATGGTAGATTATGCTTCTTTCCACATATTCAGACAGTTCTTGCTTGTATATCATTCCCGACCTGGATCTATTCAAATAGCTCTTTACAACCACCCTATATCAATTCAATTTCATTTGGAATGAATTATTAATGATTTTTATTTATGACTAACCAAACATAATCAAATCTTATTCTAACGTTTACCTTTTTCCGTTAACTTTTGTTGTTTGTCTATTTTATTTATCGTCTTACCTTGAGTCACCCAATGTTCCAATTTGAAATATTCATGTCTTACCTAAATATACCAATTGAAATAACAAGTATTCCTTGATTTTATTATATGCTTTTAAAAATTATAATCTTTCAAAAGTAATGGAGCAATGGACCTCTTCATGGGTTAAAAAATAAACAACCATGTATGTTCTAGATCCCTCAAAGACCTGCATAGCTCTAAGTATTCAATGCATACTCCCCAGATTAACAGTTTTTCCTTTTCTGAAATAATTCTACATTCTAATATACAATTTTGCAGTCATTTGACAAATCGACGATTTTTGTAGGTTGATTCGGTTACATGTTCGAACGTCTCGGACTGCATTGTGTTTCTTTTTAATTAGAATAAAATGATAAGAAAATATTATAAGGAATTTAAAACGAATTCACAAATTGCGATAGGCGCGAATTGCGATGAGTTCATTGTTACTTTGGATCGTCATATGAAGTCATTGGAGAAGAAAAAACAACTTTGTTACTACTACAATTAATATTATATTGGCATATGTGATTTTGTGATATGATAATATAATGACATTAAAAGAGTTTTCCAATTTCCGATGCCTTTTTACAACTAGCAGTACTGCTTGACTAGATCATCTAATATTCATCAAAACGAGGTATAATCGGAAATGGTAATATCTAATGAGTACAAGTTGGTAGGGCTTACAAGTCACAGCTCAAGTGGAACTTTTTATTAGAAGCATTTCATTCATCATTGAACGGGTTTTTGGATTGATTAGAAAGCTTTCTCAGAATTCTTTTGGATTTCAATTCAGTTTTTCCTTAAATGTGATAACTAAGCTATAGTTTGAGTCATATATGAATTGACCAAAATACAGTTTAAACTATATGAGGAGTGAATGAATAAATTTTAAACCACTTTATTGATAATACTAGTCGACAACAGTTGTGTACGACCGTACATTTAAATGAGTAATTGTATAATAGTTGTGTAAGAACGTCCTTGAATGAATGGTTTTAGAATTCTGGTTCTGGTTTACTTTGATTCTTCATTTTGATATTATTATACTAAAAAAGTAGTATGAGAAATAAATAAACAAGTATATTTTTAAATGTTAAGTTTTTATGAAAATTGAAAATTATTGGTGATTTTGTTTCAGTGTGTAATAGGCACACAGAAGTTGAACGAGAGAAAAATGTGTAAAACTTACGAATAATAATTTTATAATTCAGTAATTAATTTATATACACCTTTTATTTTATATATATTTTTTAGAAAAATCTCTTTTTAAAGACTAGGAGTAATCTGCCATCATGTGACGGCTCTATCTACCCTCAATATTTCCTTTCATAAATTTTAGATTCTGGTTCTTCCTATTCCTGATTATAATTTCCCAGATTCGCAGAAATTCTATTTAGGTGATGTTGGAGAAAGTTTAACTTTATAATTATATGTGCTCTTAAGTAGTTTACGTGATGTATTTAAATGTATTTAGGATTTAAGTGCAAAATGAATGGACAGAAAAAGTTAAACAGTAAATTATTTTAAAATTTAAATATTAAATACGAAAGTATCATAAAAACTAAAAATCCGTAGATAAAGCAAAAACAAAAAAAAAATCGAGCTTTATAATCCCAATAACGAAAATGATTTCAATTTTAATACTGTTTTTAAATATTAGTTAAAATATTCACTTAGTGACAGCATACAAATATAGAAATGTGGACGAAATGTTAATTGTAAAATATGCAAATAGTGTAATGCAAATATGAAAATCCGTTATATATAATATTAAATAATTTAGTAAATTCTGGATTTTTGATATACGAAATCCAATTTTGGTTTTGTAAAATGAAATGTGCGGATTCGTTAAATTGCTTGGAAATTTTATATTTTCGACAATTAATTGGAACACGTTGCTTATTTTTAACGAGGCGCTGAATTAAAAAACTATTTTGTATTTTGGCTTTAATTGTTTGAGCTGTTACCGGTTTGTTTGAATTATTCGTGTTTATTTGAGCATAAAGTTACGGAAGTGGTTTTATGCAACACAATTAGTATTGGTTTTACATAGCTGGCAAAATGTAATTATTATAATTTAAATCTAATTATTGGATTGGTTAAGGTTTTTAGTTAAAGTCCTCTTCATTTTTTATTTATAATAATTTGTTTTTTTTGCAAGATAATTCTCAATAATATTCTAATTTGGAAGATCTTCGAAATTGTATTTGGTCCCATATTATAACTAATAATACCTACTAATAATAGTAGCTATTGATAATTACTTGATCGTATTAGTTGTTGAGAGTGAAGAGTTGTTAAGTTATAGATCGCTTTACTACATAATAATAATCAATTCTTGTATTGATAGATCATGATGTACCATTTTACTGAAATCTAAGCTACATATTATTTTTCTCAACTTCAAGAACTAACTTAATTTTCTTAATTATATTCAAATAATGATGTCATTGATATAATTTGCTATTCAAAATTTATTGGATTTACTATTGGTTTTCTTTGTCGCAGCTATTTGACGTCCGTTGATGAAAGTTTGTTTCAACGATATACTTTTTTGAGATGTGAGAAGAATCAGAAGTCAAAGAGAACCACAGAAATAATTCGATCATTTTTACATTTCCACTTCATTATGGTTTTATTTCACTATTGACTAATATGGTACTTATTTAATTAAGAAATTTTGATTATGTTGTATAATGTTTGTTGTTGCATGTTTCAGAATAACGGCAGTTTTAGTACTTAGTTTTTACATTTCTTAAAACTATTATGGAAATTATTCATCCTAATATTAATATTGTTAATTATTCAAAATATAGGGTTAGCCATTCATTAGTTTCTTTTTCATAATAATACTGAAATTATAGCAGTCAAGCTCTTAATGTTCTGAGTATCTTAGTCGTTTTTTATGAGTATATTATAGTTGATGTACTTAAATAGTTCAATGTATATTTTCTTATGAGCAGCAATTTTTTTAATAATTGGAGTAACAGTAGAATTCAAGATACGGTAACCCAAGAAAATAATTTTTCTTCAGCTAGTGTAATATATTGTACAATCCTATGAAAACCTAAAAGTGCAGATAAAATCCATGGAGTGATATTAAAAGATTGGAGAATGAAAGTACGTGAAGTGGCTGAGACCATAGGCTTCTCAAATGATAATGAGAGGATATAGTTTATCCAGTATAGTTTATATAGTAGTATACCATTGGGTTTTTCCTAGTGGATGGGCATCAAAGAAGGGCAAGTTGTGTATTTTATTGTCACAATATTGATTTGAAGGAAAACGACCATATTTGGCGAAGAAAAATGTGTTTTTTTTATTGTATACTCACAATCGGTCATAGTAACATAAAAATACTAGAAAGGTTTCAAAGTAAAATGATGTTCCACTGTTGTTGATGTTCAATATTCCACTGTGCACAAACAATGAGTATGTGTTTCTAGATCTGAATTTGCGAATAGTAAAGGATGAATTTGAGTCATACAGCAAGAACTATCAAGGTAGACTAGGCCAACATAATAAGTTAGCTGCTGAACTGCAGGGAGTGGGCAGTCTAAGATACTATCGCCTCAAGAGAAATACTATACCAGATGTGCAATGGATACTCGCAAACAAAAGATGAGGATGGCATCAATGGGTTATTCAGCCTGAAGCATCAACTCAGCTATAGACATATGGACCGATGAAAATCTGCAACATATTAAATTATGGTTTCAAGGAAACAGAAGGATTTTAAAATGTTTAAGAAATATCGTTCATCTATATTGATACTTTTTCGGCATCCCTAATATTAATAACATAATATGATTGTCCTAATAAAATAAGTATTTATATTTTATATCAATATTTCGATATTTTAATAATATTAAAAAAATTATATATATTTGTTTTATTCTACTAATATTAAGTTCCTGCTATACATACCTGTTATGTTAAGTTATTACGTTTTACAGGCATTTTATGAAAATTTTAATTTGAAATAAGGTATCGTAAAATATGCAAGTAAGTGTGTTACAAATTTGATAAACGGGCGCAGCTTATCCGTTGTTTAGCTATACATTTTTAATCGATGCAAACTATTTTCCGGCCATAAATTGGAAATGCATAGACTGATATAAATCCTATTATAGATTCAACGCTATCTTTGCGGTATTTTGTAAACCATTAGAGAGCTTATTTTCAATTAATGGTAATATTTATATTGTGTACGAGGACTGTTTAATCAATTTAGTTTTTAATTTAATATTTAATTGTATATTGTACATCATTAATTACGTCTACTGGTCATATAGTTTGAAGCATAACTGTATAGTTATGAATGAAAAAAATTGGTTTTAACCAAAAATATTTTTTACGTGTTCTTTGGGATAATCATTTTTCAAAGCTGATTATTTCATACATAATAAAGTTGTTATTTTAAAGAACATAATTTAGTGTTTTAAATAAGTTGTTTAATAAGCTCAGAATGGAACTAAAGATTCGGCACAATTTTAATATTTCATATTTTTTAAAATGCTAATTATCTAAAAATATTTTTAAAAATTGCTCGATTCATTATAGCATCTGTTATAAACCTTTCAAAGCTAACTATAATGATATGCTATTAACTAAAATAATTTTGTCAGGAAAAGAACATTTGAAAAGGAAACTGCTCTTGTTTATTAAAAACATTATTTTAATTAAAAAAAAGATATATTTTAACGTATTTTTTCAGTCTAAATTTAGGGTATTTTTATTAATCAATTTAAAAATGTTCATGTTATAGTCAGGCTACACAAGTTACAGATATTTATTGTAAACTAGCTGACCCGACAGACTTCGTCCTGTCAAAAAGATTTGTAATGTGGCAGTTTTTGTGCCTACGTATTTTAAAAAATTCTCCTGAACAGAACCATCACCCTGGTGATAGGGCGTGGTGAATAAAAAATAATTAAATAAAACATATATAAGGATTGAAAAGTAAGTAATCACTTTATTGTTAATCATGTGAATCATAATTATTATTATTATTATCATTATATTGCTTTGTGGTATACGATGTTTTTTGTTTGATTACCTGGCGCATAGATAAACAAATCTGATGGTTTTCCAACACGGGAACAGGCAACATACAATTGACCATGTGAGAAACATGGGTTTTCTAGATTAATACCACAAACACTTAATGATTGCCCCTGGGACTTGTTTATAGTCATAGCAAAAGCAAGCCGTCAACATGTCTATAGGAAATTTGCCATTACCAATGTCAATGAGTTGTTTAGAGAATATGTTTCCAGATTGGTCATTTTGCAACTCGACACGCATATTCTTGCTTAAATGAAGTACTTTGACATGTTTCCACAAATTGGAGGACTTTAGACATGCATTGAGCTCATCAGCTGGCGTTGATCGTGGAATCACTGGCAATGTTTGACGAAAATCTCCTGCTAATAAAATCATTGCACCACCAAATCGGTTATTATTGCTACATAGATCTTTTAAGGTTCTGTCTAAAGCCTCCAAAGATTTTTTATGTGCCATCGTGCATTCATCCCAAACAATCAATTTACATTGCTGCAAAACCTTTGCCATTGCAGAGTTCTTCGAAACGTTGCAGGTTGGAGTTTCATTGCTTTGCATATTTAATGGCAATTTTAGTGCTGAATGGGCTGTTCGACCACCTTCAAGCAAAGTTGCTGCGATTCCCGACGAAGCGAGTGCAAGTGCAATTTTATTTTGTGAGCGAATTGTTGCTAATATTAATGAAATAAAAAAAGTTTTTCCTGTACCACCAGGTGCATCTAAGAAGTAAATCCCTCCAGTTTCATCATTTGTTACTTTCATAAGAGTTTCAAATACATACTTCTGTTGTTCATTTAACAGTGGAAGATTTGTTTGAATTAATTCTTTCAAAGCGTTGAGATCATACAGTCTTTCTCGATGCAACTCTTGGTTAAAAGCGTCATGCATTGGACGATTGGGCGCGGTCAGGCCTAATTGAATTAATAGTTTGTTTGACATTATCAAGCACATGTCCTCAATTGAAATCAATGCTTCATTGTAAATTTCTTCACTGATTTGTATATTTGGATTTCCCATTCTATTCCGTATTTGATACAAAATATCATCACACATATAATCTTTGTACTTCATCCACAAATCAATTGGGTTTGATGGGAAGCATGTAGATATGATTATAGAAAACAATGTTCGTATTTGATGAGTGTGTGATGATATTACAGCATCATTGAGAGTTTGATCCCAATGAGCGTCATTTTCAAGCAATTGCAAACGTTGACAGGCTTCTCTGTAGGATCCACACAATTCACCATCAACAGTTCGTAACTGTTGGAATGATGTTGGGCCACGTACATTGACTAATAGCAGTCGTAAATAAAAACATTCATCATTGCTTGGATGTACTGAATAAATGCGGCCAATCGCATCGGTGGAATATACATCTGTATATCCTGGAACTGGTTTTCCTTGTTTCCGTCGTATAAATCTCCTTGAGGATTGATTCCAGGTATAATATTTTGGCATTTCAGAATATAGCAATGTTTGTGCGAAATCATCGTTTTGGCATGTCTCAAAAAAACTGGTTAATGTAGTAGATGGTGGCTGAGCAGCTCTTTGTACAGCGTTCTGTGCTGTAAAATACACTCTTTGTCCATTTTCTAAATGCACAGCTAAGTGAACAACAGAAGGGTGTCTCTCATGAATAGGAAAAGAAAATATTCGCCAAACTGCTTCATTACTACTGACATAGCGGCCCATTTGGTATTGGGTAACTTCATCATTAGAATTCCCTGCACCAATTCCAATCACAGCCATATCACTCCCTTTGGTTACATATTTGCAAATCTATTTAATCGATTTCACTGAATGGCAAGATTCAACGTTGATGTGTGCTTTCAATGTCTTTGATAAAATGGGTGAATATGGAACAATCCAACGATTATCTATTTCAATATCTTGTTAATTTAATTTGACAATTGTTGATTTTCCATTGTCTGCTGTCGATCTGCGACGATACAATGGATAACCGTCATTACCAGTAATTGTTTCCGATATTAATGTCCGTGGATATCGTTTTGAACATTTACCATCCATCATACACGGTGAATTTTGATTAAGAGTTCCACAGGGACCATGTATCATGTTTTTGATAACTACCTCATGCAATCCAGGATCTACTTGTACATTAGGGATTTCAGCTGATATCACTGCATCAACTTCATTTGGCCTTATCTTTTCAACCAACCAAATCAAAATGTGTGCATGTGGCAATCCTCGTTTCTGCCACTCCACAGAATACATCCAGCAGCGTGTCTCACCAAACACATTATGTTTTACGATGAAATTCATTAAAGATTTCAACTTTTGTCTAAAGACTCTGGCTGTAATATCATGACGATCAATGGATGATTTCCCAGGTAATAACTCCTGCTTAATTTCTATCCATTGCGGATTGCATGTAAATGTGATGAACAAATCTGCTGTACCATAATGACGAACATACGACATGGCATCTTGAGCATATTCGTGCATATGCCGAGGGCTTCCGATGTATGTTGCTGGAAGAATAGTCATCCGACCGACATTCTGTGCATTTCCATCAGTATTAATCGCATCTCGAAGGTGAATATACTCTTCAGATCGGAGTTTGGTTTGATTCAACCTGATGAATGTTAATCTCTCCGTTTCAATTTTAACATACATGTCATCAACATATTTGTGATATAATCGCCGACATTTCAATATGTGATTATCTTCATTTTCCCGAATCATTAGGCGGTATGAATAATAGTTCATTGAACTGACTTTTTTGTTGGTTTCAGAACCTGTAAACAGATTTTGTTTTAATAACATTCAAATATAAAATTAAAATACATAATATAGTGACTGAGATATTATCGCCATAGCTAAACTAATATTTTAGTTACCTGTAATGGGATTTATCATTTTTATTGATAAATCGTAGCCATCTTCACCTTGCCAAAATATAATGGGATATTGCAGTGCATCATATGAGCGGTGTGTTTCCTTTATAGGTTGTAATTGATCATTCCGACGATGTAAAACAATATCACGGGATTCCAAGTTTTCTCCAACTACAACGATAGCAACTTCATCAATAGTTGGTGCATTAAAACGTCTTGTATGTTGACCTTAAGGTGTTTTATCAGCTCTGATCACAATTTTGTGATTATCGGATGGCATCAGATCCAGGGCAATTTTAAACAATATAATCAATTGATTGTGTTGATGAAATAAAGTTTGTAATTGTTCTACAATAGACCTTTTTACTAAATTGTTATGTGCACAACGCAGATCAATTTCTTGTGGTGAATTGCCCATAAAATAAATTTGCAGGAATTTGTTGTCGCTATCTGACACTGGTAACAGTGAACCTGCTCTGTGATATATTTGCCCTTGTATCTGTAAATAAAAAAAATATTATGGTGTGGTATAAATTAATGGATTGTCAATGATCAAACTTAAATAATATTTGATCTTAAAAAGTATATATTTAGTTTTAACCAATATCTATCAAATATAAAATATAATAAAAGTGTCACTGAAACTGAATCACCATATAATATGATGACTAAGTGATATATTTCGTAATGATTAAGAAATTGAAGATTAGTAACACATCTTAACTTTGGTGACAGAAAATTTTGTTCGCTAAAATAATTATGAGTAACTGCTATAATACATACCTTGAAAGTTGGCATAAAATTTTCCCGAACTGCATTTGTTGCCCCAAATGAAGTCATTTGAAAGCAATTGTTATATTGTTGAATATGTGTCAAAAAGTGTATAGAATCTGTTCCTATTCCTGAAACCAATGAGTACAATGGTTCTGGTGGTGGATCCAATTGTATCAATTTCACTTTACCATTTGCGCAACACAATCCATTGGCTTCGTTTTTGTATTTTAATGCCTTACAGTGTGAGCAAACCAAGTTCATAGAACCAATAACAACACATTGGTAGTTACTGTAGTCAATTGACACATCGTAACTGAAAGCAGCTGGATTCAAACTTGCGCGATTATTAGCTGAATGTCGCGCTCGCGCTTCACGCGTTTGTGATATCCGAATTCTTTCACGTTCATTTCCGTCGTCACGTTCTTGTGCAGTATGATTAGATCGGTAATTAGCTTGGTTTATAGCATTTCTGGTTCTTCTACCTAAATTGCTTCGTCTTATAGGAGGCATATCAAATATAAATTATTTTTTCACTAATCACGAACTAAACAAACACTAACTAACTAAACACTCTGCACAAAACACGATATACGAATTTGTTTCGTGTATCACTTGACAATTCATCTGTCATCTGTCAAAAGTCATCTGTAACGGACAACTTTTTTTTTTAAATTTGATATGACTTGAACTCAAATCCTTTTAAGCCGTACGAATTGTTTTATTTATTTAAAATTTGAATTAAATTTTAAACAAATAAAAAATTTTAAATAAATAAAACAATTCGTACGGATTAAAAGGATTTGAGTTCAAGTCATATCAAATTTAAAAAAAAAGTTGTCTGTTACAGATGACTTTTGACAGATGACAGATGAATTGTCAACTGATACACGAAACAAATTCAAACAAAAAGGGCTATTTTTAGGGTTTTTCCAGCAATAATTCTAATTTTTCTCGCCGTAAAAACCATCCCTGAACTTCAACGAACATTTTAAAAAAAGATTTGGCCAAATTGGTCCAGGCGTTGTTGAGTTATGCGCTTAGGAACATATTTTGCGATTCATTTTTATATATAAGAATAAACTATTCGATTATCATTTCACAAAGTTTCTTGGTGTATTAATTATAAATGCCACATAATGCTGCCTGCATTCAAGCTTAATAGAGCCGTGCTAGAAAGTTGAGCGGCACTAATATTACTTTGATTAGATAATTCATGATATTAAACTGAAATTGTAAGATAACACATGTTAAATAAGTTAATTGCGGAGTAAATTGTTCCTTGTAATTAATTCATGTTGCAATTGTAGTCCTCGTTAAAGTCATTTGCAACTTGATGCTACGTAAATTATAAAATTTTTATCTTATCTGTGTGATATATAGGCATGTTATTGTTATTGCTATCGGGGGTGCTACATGTTGGAGTGTTATTCTGCTAAATATAATTGGAAGAACCTAGTTTTTTGATAACGTTTCGCAGAATTTCATCTGCTATTTTCAAGTTTTGCCTGTGCCTTTGACTCTGTTTCTCGCAAACGATGAGAGCAAAGACCAACGCGTAGGAAACTCAAAGTATTACATCTTTAGATATATTTTTAACATCCAGATAGCCCTGTTTCGAATTAGCAAAATATGTTATCATTAAAAAAAATGAAATGTTTACACAAATTCAAAAATACTTTAATGATAGATAAAGATATTGGCTTCAGATGGAGTCGCAGGGTCGACAAGTTTCTGCAGCTATTACCAATTCATTGTTTTTCTGATAAAAAAGAATATCTTAAGGTTGGAATTGTTCTTGAATCGAATTGTTCTTGAATCAATTGTCATTTAGCCTAAAGTTGGAACCATGCATTTTGGAGATAAGTCGTTATATATTATAGTTATGTTAATGTTTTGCTTTGAGCAAAACATAAAAATTTTGTTAAAAAGCTCTTGGGTACCGGCAGCAATATCATAGCGTGTATTTAATTCATTATTTGCATCACTGATGGAACCCGAAGGGAATTTGTAGGAATAAGTTCTGAGTATATGCATGTATAAAAGCAAGGGGTCGGTTTTTTAATAGCCAAAAATATCAAACCAATCTGTTAAGTTTTGGAATACCTATTCAAACATTTTTTTGTTCAAATATTAGCATTTTTATTTATACATATAATAATAAAATCTTCTAAATTATTTAATAAAATTTTGTGGCAATAACAATAAATTATAGTTATGCTATACATTTATTAGTTAAATTATACTTATATATAGTAATTTAATTAATGGTAATTTTATGTTAATTGGTCAATTGTAGCTTTAACATTAATCGATTTAGGCTACCACCGGCAAGATTAGCTTAAGTGCTTGATAGTTTGAAAACAGTAGTGCAAAGTGATTACGTCCTTTGAGGATTATTGGAGCTGCGTTACTGAGGATGCAAATGAATTGTTTAACTAGTTCACAAATTGATCGTTTATGTTATTTCAAATTATAGTTTTGTTTTAATATGTCTTAAGTTTGATAAGCTTAAAATATGTAATGTATTGCAAGAATCTAGGCAGTTCATGCTATCTTATGTTCATGTAACATTGAACTGAAATTTTTTTTTGGCTTTCTGTTTGACTTTCATGTCGATCCAGTGGCATTTTATTATCAGTACCTATCATGTATGCCGTAATTGTTACTTATGAGTCATGGTGTATTATATTTAAAATATTATAAAATTTTCAGGATAGTGTTGGGTTATTTTTCAGATTAAGTATTAAATCTCTATCTTTTTCTTTTATGCGACGCCCTTTTTCCATTTTGTTTGGTAGCTTTATTATTTTACATTAAAACAAATTCTAGTTGTTATTAAAAAAAAAGTAAATTTATGCCACTCAAATAATTTTAGAGTAGTAAGAGTGACGCAAACAAATATCATATTAATTTATTTTTTAATTATAATATATATCTGGTTATTATTTATTCTTTGGTGTGTCGTAATTTCGTTGTTGCTTTAATTAAATACCTAGAATAGGATTCCTTTTAAACCGTAACTAACGTAACAAGCATAGTTCTTGTACTTAGTATTTGAAACCAGTTAAAATTTTTATATAGTTTTGTTATTTATTATTTATTTACATTATCTCGAGGTACATGTACACCCAGTTCTCAAATCTTAATTATAAACTTTTATATTATGAACTGAACATGAATTCAAAATTCTAATGTATATTTCTATACGAGCTTAACTAATAAAAAATTAAACTTTCTTGTCAAAATTAAACATAATGATGATGATGCATAAAGCATCAAAAAGCCACCTTTCAAATAATAATCAAGATATTTGAATAGGTATAAAATATTTTTTTTCGAGCATAAAATATATTTCCATATTGGCTATAAAATTAATTTTAGTGAGGAACAAAATTCATTTATAGTTAATATATTGTATCCTGACAATAAGATGTGATCGTTCTAGAAGGTTTTTTATATTATTAATTTTTTAAGAAATGGCGGCATAAATTTACTCTGTATACGATAGGCGTACCCCATATAGCTCTTGGGGTGTTGGTAACTATGTGGTGAATTTCGGCTACTTCTGGAGATGCATCAATCAATGTCAAACGGGGGAAGATTGGGGAGAAACGTAGTGGTGTATTAGCTTATATAGTAGCGGTAGCGCTGGAATATTTTATAAAAAGAAACATTAATAGGCCCTACTTAGAAACAACATAAATGTTATTTTACGCTGTTTGGTCGTTTAATATATTATGATGTGTATTATATTAACCAAAAAATTCGGTCCGTGAGTTTTTATATTATTAAACAAAAAAGTTTTTTGTTAACCGTTACTATTTTAAAACTTAACAATATTTCTCTCGAATCACTTTCGGTGAAATTAATTAGTACAGTGGATATGCAAGTAATTTTAATTTGCGTAATATTGACATTGGAAGATGAATTTTAATATAGCGCATTGTTTTTGTGAAATATATCTCTTTTGTTGTTCTACATAGTCTATTTTTTATAATTTCTATAGTTTAATGCTAAATTCAATGATATAATATTTGTGTTGAGCTGTTTATTTTTGGTAGTTGCATTAAAATGATATATGATTAATACGATAGGATTATTTAAAAATTACTTGATTAGGCAGGTTGGGATTTTTATGAAAAATAGTTTAATGTTTAAGTTCTTTAGACACCTTTTATCTCTAACACACCCTATTTACTGTAACTCTTTACGCTAGTTTCAATTGTAATTGGTAATAATGAAGTAACCATAGAAGTTATCTTTAAAATTATTATATGAGTCACAACGGTTGGTTAAAGCAGATGGTTTCTTTATCTTGAATATCCAGTTTAGTATTAATATCAAACAATAAACTTCCGTCTCCACGGCTTTTAATGAATTTGCTAGCTTCTTTTTCTAATACTTCCTTATTTGGGATTAATGTAAGATTTTTTATTGATTTTCGCTTTGTTTTTCTTAGACGCGATTTTGTCTTCAGACAAAAACAGATCATTTTTAAACTAATTTTAAACTTCATTTTAAAATCAATGTTTCTAAGAACTCCCAAATCAGTTACACACCTACCTTCCCGGTTGAAAGAGTCAGAGAAAGGAAAACTGCCACACAAAACGATGGTTGATTTCTTACAACCAGCGCAATACAGAAACGGACTTCTGCCTCGTAGAGGACTTTTGCCCCGGTCAACACTACTTTTGAAAAGAGTGGATTTACGCCCTATCAGCCAATACACTTGGTTTAGTTTAAGCCCAAGCTATTTCCGTTTTGTAACTTTATGGTTTTTTCCATGTCAAACGTCGATAAAAATGCATTCCCAGATAACCATCCAGATTCCAGAAGCTTTTTCAATTTAACATTTTAATTTAATATGCATTCACACTGCACACCTTGTCGAAGACCTGAGGTATATCGAGAAATGCAGGAGATCAATATTTTTTACCGTTTAAGTTTTTGTTAATTTGGTTGATTAATTTATGTATTTGTTCTGTTGTTCTGTGTTTATTACGGAAGCCAAATTGGTAGTATGGAATAATATTTCTCTTCTATGATTATCTTGAGTCTCTTAATATATAGTTTTTCAAAAAGTTTAGAGATCACAGGTAACAGGCTTACTTAACAGACGTCTTCTGATGTTTTCCCAGGTTTAAGAATCATGATGATTTGAGCCACTTTCCAAGTACTAGAAAAGTAATTCAGTCTTAGCATGGCATTAAATATTAATGTTATTAATATGATGCACTTTTCTGAGAGCTCTTTTAAGATTCTTCCAGTAATGTGGTCAAAACTAGGAGCTTTTTTAGCATTGATTTCTTTAAAAATTGTTTATTTTACTTCCTTAACAGTAAATTTTTCATTTGGCAGGTACGGATTAAATATAGTTTTTAAGTGTTTAGAGAAAACTTCGGCTTTATCTTTATCATTCATAGCCCGGGTATTTTTGTCAATTTTAATGGATTATGTTGTTGAGGTTTTTTAATATTTTTTGTTGCTTTCCAGAGAGAATATTTCGTTGTATCAGTTGGTGTTTTCTAAATAGTTTTGATTTCCTTGATTTTGTTCCTCATCTACTAGCTCTTTCAGCTCTTTTGTTGCCTTGTTGAATTTTCTCTTGCCTTCTTCTGTTCTGATTTGTTGCCAGGTTTTTCGTAATTTACTCTTCTCAGAAATTTTTATTTAATTATAGATGAAAGATAATTAAACTTTTGAAATGTCGAGCTCTTAGTTGTTAAACAGCGTTTTAAAGAAACCGTAGTATTGTTCTGCCTTTATATTGCCTTGTTGGTGGACAATAGATAGCACTCATGGTAAATGGTCCGTGCACTTCTTCAATGGTTACACTGGTGGATTGTAAATATTCCTCGCTGAATTTATCTCTTTCACAGTGTTTTATGTTTTTATGGATAATTATAGATCTTCCTTCATCATGCTTAATCATTTGGGTGTTTTGATGTGATATAGCTTATATTTTGGAATTCGTAAATAATATCTATCCGTGAAATGTGTTTCGTATACCATCATGATATCAATATTTTGTTCATATAAGAACATTTTGTCTAGATCTATTAGCGTTCCAGACGGCTATTTTGTATTTGCTGTAATGGCCATCAGTCATTAGGCTAGTTTGGTAACGACGACGGTGAGTAAATTCATCAATATACTCATTTACTACTTACTTACAGGTTCAGTGGTGATTGGCGTTGTTTGCGTATTAGGTTGGATCTAACTGTTGGTTATTGCGTGTCCATATGATGATGTTGTATTAGTGCATTAGGCGATTTAAATGGTATAGGCTCTCTTGGTGGCTGTAAGTTTCTTCTTTCTCTCAGTGCTGGATAAACTTGTTGCAACACTTTATGGACTAGGCATTCGTCGCATGCTTTCCTGCGCATTTCACACATCTATATAATTTGCGACAGTACGTTTTGGTATGCCCATATGCTTGGCATCAGGCGCATTGTGCGATAATTCTATTTCTGTATGGTGGTTCGCATTTAATGATATTGTGGTCCAAATATTTAATCTCGTAAACATGTTTATTATTTTCTTTTGGCTTCAAATCAATATAAAGCTAAACTAAAAAAACAAAACAATATATAATTGTCAGTGGCTCCTTTGTTGCATGATGTTTAATATTGTGAATATTTACAACTTCGTGGCCTTGTTCAGTTTGGGTTGTTTTAATTGTGTTTGAATCTGTGGCGTGATGTAGCGCTTTTGTGACGAATTTAAATATTTTTTCGGACTTTGGTCGAAAAGTATGATAATGGGATTTCTATTGTTCTCCAATTCTCTTACAAACACTTTGAAGTGTTCAGGGTCAAATATTTGAATCTTCGTTGTTTCAAATCCGATTGTTTTTATTTGGTACTTATTTGATATTTTCTGTGATTCTTCTGTCTCTTCTGCAAGGGCACTGAAACGTTTATGTTTGGATGGGTTTTTGAAGCCAATAATCGCTGATTTTCGTTTGTTTTCGGACGACTTATTTGTTTGTAACGATGTTCCATTCCGGCATTTGAGGGGTTTCAGTTATTGGCAGTTGATCGTTATTTCGAAGAGCGGGTGATTCAACTGATAAATCGATAGAAAGGTGTTGTGGATTAGCCATGATGTATTGAGATTTGCCGAATGAAGAATTTTTCGAAAATTAGAAAATAATTTAAAAATGAATGTTGTTTTAATTTCGAATAGAGGTTATATCGGATACAAAAGATTTAGGTATTTATGGCTTTATAATATATTTTTCCTCACATACATTTGACGTGCGTTGTATGACGAGAATATGTATTTGAATCGTAATTAAATTTAAAAATAAACCAAAACAAATTCAATTTATGCAATTAAAGATGAAAAAAGTTCGCATCGTATACATACAGAGAATGGACAAAATAATTTGAACATATGACATATACACGATATTTAATTTTTAATAAGGTGTTGAGTCACTCTTTATTTTTAAAACAGCTGCAATTCTTCTAGGAACAGATTTGTAGAATATCTGATTAGTTGGTAATGGATTTTGCACTAAAATATCCAGTTGCGGTCGAAATATACTTCCCACTTTACAACTTCCCATAACGGTATAATTATGTTGAAGATGATATTCTGATGTTCTCCAAGCTAAGATTCAACCTTCTGGGCAAAGTTTTTGATTTGAGAGTTTCGCTATTGTAGCTCTTCTATGAATGTTCATATTAAATATATTTTTTTGCCCCAGTAGATTTATGTCGTTTGACCACAATCCTCTTTAATGCTCGACGGATTCTATCAAACTTGGGGCTCATCTTATTATTCTTCTTCCCTGTGTATACTGTGACGCTTAAAATTTAGTTGCTTTCATCAGGGACACTCCCACCAATCGAGCACCAATGATTCACTCCGATCACTTGTTTTAACTGTTATAGAAAAAACGTATAACACACTGAAATATAAGCTACAAGACTTGGCTTGTAAACTAGATAATACTTCTCTTACGTGTGTAATTGTTGTAAACATGAGAGAAGATATACTATATTTGCGTGGTGTTCATGTTATTTTATCTATCCTCTGTAAATTTAATGTTCTACTATCTATTGTGAATATAAACAAAAATGTCTGATATCATTTTAAATGATGCGGCATATATTGTATGTTATATTTGATGTCATAATAATCAAGTTATTTGTTTTACATTACAACAGTAATATTTTTTTAATGATTGCCTGGACCATTACTATAAATTTAAACACAGAGAGATAAATAATATATTCCACATAAGTTGATTTTCTAAGAAAACAAATTTAACTTTAGCTATCAATATGTGTAGTTTATATCGAAGATTTTTAAATCTATTTAACTTCGATCGTTGACCTACCATAAAATTTTTACGAACAGCCTCCGAAAGAACTGAGATTTAAGGTAGATCTAGTCGAACATTCCAGTGACGTCAAAACTTTCCTTTCGAATGAGGTGTCTTTGATTTTATTATTCATCTCTCCTACTCGACGATGGCCTCATCCTACGTATAAAACTTTATTGGTATGATGAGCGCAGTTTCTGATCATGTCAGATTTACTGCTGACACGTCCAAGGCCATAAAACAAATCTGTACGACGTTAAAGAAAAATAGCAAGAATATTCCAAGGTGGAATAATAAAAGGTTGAGTTCTAGGTCTCAGGTGTTCGTTATTTTTGTTAAAGTACGGGGAGGCGACAAAAGGGTATATTTTCTTTAGCAATCCGATTTCATTTTTTACAGTTATTATTTTTTACTTCTTTTATATATCTTTAAGTTGGTAAAGCGTGTACCATTCTTTTATACATAGTTTTTCAGAAATAATTTTTAGAGTAATTTTATACAGACTGATAATTGATTTCTGATAATTAGCACATTATCTTAACAAAACAAAAACATTTTCTTATCGTGTTTTTGGCATATTCAATTTTAGATTTATTTCAGAGTTTTAGTTAATGCTCAGAGTTTAATAATAATAAAAATTAATTGAATGTGTGAATATTTAACTAAACTTTTAAATAAATGAATACTGCCTAATCACTTCTACTGATAATCACTATACCTAACTGATAATAACTACCTAATCACTATACTAATTCTTCTTAAAATGCTTCAAATTAATTATTGGAGAAAAGCAACTCATCCAGCCTCACCAATTTCGACTAAAAATTAAAAACTCGACAATTGATGACATCGTATTACGGATGGAACTGAGAAACAAACAAAACAAACAACCTAACCTAACAAAACAAACAACCTAATCTAACAAAATTTTTCGAAAAAATGGATATTTGCTCAGCCATTAAGCTTTTGAAAGTGTATAGCACGAGGGCTTCGAATACAAGTTGGTAAACATATCTAGCCAAATCAGCCAGATTTTCAAACCCTATATTTTTAATCGCGACTTTAGAATTAGATGCGGTGACGAATATTTACACTTGAAACCTATTCGGTGTAGCACAAGGACACTTGACAAGTTTTTGGACCAATATTGTACTTACTCAATACCAGTGATATCATTAAATGTGAAGGACTAACAGACAGCGATCACATATGCTGATGATATTATACTACTAGCAACAAAAAACTATATTAAACTATTTTAATAAATTGATTAAATAAAACTACTGAGTGCCGGCTTGGTGGTGCAGTGGTAAAGGCGATAGGGCGGTCCTCTTATTGTTGCGATAGCCGCGGGTTCGAATCCTGCCGGGGCATGGTCGTAAATTTATGTTTGTGGTTGTTTAAAATTTGTGATTGTTTTAGGCAAGAGTGGGAAAATGATCCCAGTCACGCCAGTAACCAGGCTGGGTAAGACCGGATGTCTTCTGGGATGATTTCTAAGTTGGTCACTCGCCAGTCGGTGTTTAATGCTGAGGACCGTGGTTCGGAGCCCACGTTAAACTTTAGGATTAGTCCCATATAAACCCATAGTTGGTAAAAGGAGACTTTAAAATATATTTAAAAAAAACTACTGAGTGCACTAAGAAATTGCAAATAAAATTAAATGCTATAAAAAGCGAATAAAATTTAAACATGTGCATTTTACATATAAAAAATTGATTACCTGTCAGTGATACTTGGTTTTATACAGCATGACATTAATGCTAAGCTCAAGTAGAAGCATGTTAAAAAGGAACCAGCAGAAATTTGTATGAGGCTCAAAAATATGGTGGTTGCTTGAACGACGATCCCCATGACTCCACAACAAATTTTTATTATAATGTTAATGCAATAATATATTTATTTTTATTTGCTTTTATACTATCATATCTAGTAGTTGACAAGAATCGTTATTTTATTATTATATATTTAATAATTCAATAAATTTAATCTATCAAATAAAGGAAACATTAACAAATTATTAAATTAAAATTAAAAAAATACATTTATAACAATAATTAGATGTTAGATTTTTTATTAGATTGTCCTGCCAGTTTCTAGCTCAGGTTCTAGTGTTATAAAGCGTAATGCTATTCGAAAATATAGGTCACAATGGCAACGCACAAAAACAAACTAACGATGGAGAAGAAAGAGAAAGGACGATAGGTTCGTAGCATTAGTTATTCCATTAAGAATTTTACCGTTACGTCTCGTACATCTTGAAGTAATCCTCATCATGGTTTACATCGCAACTTTTTGAGTGATTCTTAATTGTTCTGCGTTTCGTTTTTCGTTATGGAGTTTTTATTTCAGGATTCTTGATCTGTTTTTTCTTCAGAAATACTATATTTTTTCAAATCGACAATTACACTAGGTTATTGATTAATTGTTCAATGAGTCAATAAAATATTTTATTTTAAATTACAAGTGATTTATTAAGGTAAGAAATTTATATCATTTAACTATTTGTTAAAATAGTTTTTAAAACTATTTTCAATTATTATTATTTATTTCGAATTTGGTATATGTTGTAATTGGTAGTTTCTTGATTGAGATTTTCCAATTTGAGAATTTTTCAGGTATTTCTAGTAAATATATGTACAATGTGTATTAATATATTATTTTAATGTATTATAATTTATAACCAATACAATTTTATTATATTTTTTTATTATGTAATAAATATTTATAATAGATGATGTCTTCGTACAATTTTAATAATATATGTTTATTAATATTTATTTAATTCGAGGTAATGAATATGGAATATGAATATATGTTAATATAACATCTTCCAGGTGGTGAGTTGTGTGCCTTTATAACTAATGTAACAAAAGTAAATATTTCAAAATAATTGACCAAGAATATTCCAAGTGATAACAATTTTCTTCATGATCATTTCATGAATACATTTCAAAGTTGTGATGGGTGGTGAAAAGTTATTGCTTAGCATATATTAGCAATAATTATATTTAATATAATAATAATATATATAATAGCTGAAGAGCAGATTACTGAGCTAAATTGCAAATACTATGGTGATTTGATAAGATTTAATTTACGATTGAGATTTGATAAATTATCAAAACATGGTCATGTTATTTGTACTTGACCGTTCCGGATTTTTCTTTCTTTCTTTTTTCAGAGTGGTTAAAATATATTAAGAGCATTTCAAATATTATATACCATTAAAAGGAGTCTATGCATTTTATGGAACTTTCAAATTAGTATATGTCTATTGCTTTAATGTTTAAACCGGCTTTGTAGTGCAGTGGCCAGGACGACATGGTGGCCCTGCTACTGTGGCTATGACAGCTTCGCATGCTGCAGGGGCTTGGTTGTCAATTTATGTCTGTGATTGTTTCTCTCTTTGTTGAAGTCCAAGAGGTTGACGTGATTGTACATACATAGATATAATATTTATATTTCATATTTCATAAAGATTTTAAAGAGATAACAAGCTCTATTTACATGGCTCCCTTAAAAATAAAACAAGTCTGGCTACGGCGATTATGACATAAAAAATATTATTTTACTGCTGTTGATGATACTATTTTCATACTTTAAACATTTGAAATTAAACAAGTTGAGGAAAATTATTATGGTATTATGGTGATATCGGGTAGAAAAAATATGCATTATCGCATTTCTTCAGCATTTAGAAACTGTGTTTCAGCAGTGAGTACGCTGCGTGTGACCGAACAATCTGCGTATGAACTTGACATAGTATTGTAACGTGTGACCGATGACATTGCGTTTGTTACTCGATTTTATTGGCCTTTCTTGCAACCATAAATTGGTCAATTTGCCCAATTGATCTAGGTAGAGATTTGCAGCTACAGTTTTATTTACTACACCATGTTGATCCTACTATATATACAGCAGGGCTTTATTACCATGAATATTCTGTTTTGGTGTCAATGGGAATGATTCTCCCGAGTAATGATTCTCCCGTAAATCGACTTTTCATTGTCAGTCACAATAATCTACAGAAAACTATTACTTTTTGCTTAGAAATCAACAAAAATGCACTGTTGACTCAGTTTGAAATGGCATTTTCAGTCGTATGGTAGCGATCTTCTGTACTTTTGGATCTTTCCAACTACATGTAAACTTACCGAAACCGGTCTGGTCTGATTTATCAACTGCTAAACCATTTGAAAGTTCATTGACAGCTGCATTTAGTAAGTTTTGTATATTATTGTCTTTTTTGATCTTCTACGGCAATGACATTAAAATAAGTAGCGATTAATCGTTGTCTTAAAAAAAAATTAGAAGGTTTCTTCAAATCAAATAAGAAAAGTAATGAATGCCGAACATGTAATTATGAATGCGCAAATCTTATTTATATAAAGTGAGTAACTCTAAAACATTAAATGGAAAACCATTATTTTATAATAGAAAACTGGTAATATATGTATTGTTTAACAATTTCCATTGACATTTTGATAGATATCACTGAACGTACTAATTTATTTATTTTTATAACTATATATCCGGTTGATTTCATTTTCATTTCTATATTATTCTGAAAATTTCCGTTCCATATCTCTGAACTCACTGAATAATCTAGTATAGATCTACAGTTTTATAACTCATTTTCTAAATTTTATTCGTTTGATAATATAATTCTGAGCATATGAAACACGTATAATATATTTAAATATTAGGGAGCGTCTAATATACGAAATATTTCTTCGTACGCTGATGCTGACTCCTTTGTGTCTCGTACGACCCACCAAACGTCCCCCAGTTGCCTACGCCGACCGCATCCGCCTAAGGCGATTAACGAACGGCTTCTCGTTGGATGGAAAACGCGATCATCTTGCGAAATAACTTTATTGTCGGCGAACTACAGGGTGAATTTAATAATTTAGCAGGAAGCCGTGGTTCTGTTTGCCAACACCAGCATGCCGTGGATCGATAATCGTGGATGTGGCAGGACGGGAGAAACTATAATGCGAGCCTATTTTAGTTTTTATGTTGCTGGGGGTATGTTCTTCGCTTTTTTATTCGCTCCGTGGTGGTTTTCTAACTATTAAATTATATGATATTTTATTAAATCATATTGCTATCTGAAACACTTGTGCCTATTAATATACGTCTGTATTTTATGGTTCATTAAATGTTTGTGTGGTTTATTATGTAACCGAATAGAAATAATTGTGGCGTAGAAAATCCTTTAACAAAAATAATCTAAATAGTCTTGATGTAACGGATGTCTCAATATTTATATCAGAATTGATTTTATGCTGTGCTGACAACTAAAAAAAAACAGCTGGAGTTAATGCTATGCAAACTATAAGAATATGAACGAATGGTTGCTGTTTCTTTTAATCAAACCAACTTCTTCAATTTTCGCATTAAATTTGGGGATATGGCACCCGCTGATCGGGCAGCCGTTATTGGGCACGAGGGCCCGGTGATTCTATTTATTCGCGAACCTGAGTTAACACACAACTGGACACTGTTGTATGGGGGCAAGAGTTATAACTGTAGCGACGGAGGAGGCCGTTTCAGCCTGGAAAAGGGGAGGAGCTTAGCGGTGATAAGCTCCCAGCATGTCGACGAATTCGCGAACAAGCGCGTTTTCAGAAGACCTTGAACTGAGTTGTTGTTTGTGGAATGACTGAGATAAGGTGTTTGATTTCTGGAGTGTCAGTTACTCTATGAATTTGATTATTTCTGACAAACCATGGAACGTTTAATATCCTCCTGAGGAGCTTATTTTGGAAAACTTGAAACCGTTTGACCTGGTTGGGTGTAACAAACTTGAAGTAGACATTAGATCTGTAGAGGAGTACGGACCGAATTAACATCTTGTAAAATAAGCATTTGATGGAGAAGGGAAGTCTGCTAGAAGGGCAGATCAGAGAAGATAGCAGGTTTGCTATCCCCGAACCTTTTTGGATTGCTTTCTGGATTTGGGAATGCCAACCGAACCGCCGGTCGAAGTGAAGACATAGGTACGTGACGTTATCCAGCCATGGAATTATTGCGGTGTCGATCTTAAGTTGCGAGACGCGCAGTGTGTAACGCTTCTTATGGAAAATGATGGCCTGGGTTTGCAGGAGGTTGATTTGCAACCTCCAGAATTTGAACCACTGGACCGCATGATCGAGCTGCTTCTGTAAACGTTCATGAATTGTAACTTCGAACCTAGCGGCCGTGAAGAAAGCAGTGTCGTCGGCGTAAAACGCGACGTCAATGTGCTCTTTTCTCGGTAGATCTGAAATAAATAGGTTAAATAAGGCTGGGGCCAGCGGGGAACCTTGAGGTACGCCAGCATCGACTTGTTTACGACTGGAAAGTGATGCGCTGATCTTGACCTGGAAAGATCTGTCCGAGAGATAGGACTTGATGAGAGCGGTTAGGTCTTCTGGGAGGCCTAACCGCACGTACTTTGCGATTAATCGGTCGTGTCAGACCTTGTCGAAGGCTTTGGTTGGGTCCATAAAAACTACTCCAAGCTTTTTACGTTGTTCAAGAGCATGATGGATGTGTGCGGCCAGACGGGTAGCCTGATGGACTGATGAGTGGTGAGCGCGAAAGCCGAATTGTTCATCAGGAATGATGTTCTTTTCCTGTGTGAAAGAGTTGAGAGCGTAGAGTATTGCCCTCTCGGCAAGCTTGGTTAAGAAGAAAGTCTGGGGTTACTGGTCTTTCGATGGAGTTGGATTCGTTGATGACAGTGTCATTGTCTTTAGCTTTAGTGTTCTCTGCGGGTGGGAGGCATTTCATTTGAGCTTCGTAGGTCTCTGCAAGGAGTTCGACTTTTTCTTGGTCAGTGACCGCGAAATTTCCTGTAACCGCTGACTTCAGGGGAGGATGACATTATGCGTCTTCCCCCCGAGGCATTTGGAGACACGCCAGAAGGAAGGGGGGCCATCCATGCTTTGGTCCGCGAGAAATGAGTTCCATTTTATTGCTTGCCAAGTCGAGACAACCGCTCTTACCCCCTTGCATGCTCTGTTCGCCTCCCTTTTGTCTGCAGCATCAAGGGTGAATCGAGCTAATCTGCATAAACCGTTTTTGATGCGAATTTCACGTTTAAGAGAAGCGGGAAGGTTGTTTTTCCACGGCTGGGGTTGTGATGAAATTTTGACTGTGGCAGATTCGTGAGCATACTGAATATCACGAGTTAGCTTGAGTACGGCTTCCTCGAGCTGTTTTGGTGTGTTAATTTTCGGAATTGGATCGGATCGGAAGAGAATAAATTGGTAATTTTTCCAGTCGGTCTTTTTCCTGAATCTTGTTAGTGGGACTTGAGTGGTAGAGCAGTTTCCGAGTTTGAGAAGGACCGGACGATGATCAGAGTCTAGTTCGTCAAGGACTCGAACTTCGGAATGGCGATTTACGTCTTGAAGAATAAAGAAATCAAGGACTCTTGCTGCGCCTTGAGAAACTGTACTAGGATGATGGGTGGGTTCATCTGGCAGGGCAAGATCGTAGCCCAGATCTGCACTTAGAGCTACGACGGCGTTACCTGCGGGATTCGCTCTGGAACACCCCCAGGTGGGGTGGTGGGCGTTGAAATCTCTACCTATTATTTTTGGAAATTTTCCTTCGACGAGTGATCGGTATTCGGTATAGTTATAGAATGTCATGACGTCTTCCAATTCTGCTTGCTTTCCGCGTAAGCTGTTTGCATTTCATGTCATCAGTATAAGAGATTTCGAAACATCCATTTCGAAGAATTAAAAGGCTGCTGGAAGTTATAGAGAAAGGTAAATGTTGCCGCTTAGGCGGTGACATTTGGGCAAAGACGAGCAAGTTGGTGAGCCGGGGCGATCACTTGCAGGAAAGCCTGCGGGTCAGTAAACGCCTGCATTGGGGAGTTAAGGTCCGGTGTATAGGTTGGAGCAGGCTGGGTGGCGCTGGCTAGTTTTTGGGCTAGTTTCCTGCCACCTGGTTACTCCATGCAAAACCTTGTGGAGGTCTGGATTCGGTCGAAATTTTTGGTTTTCTTGGAGCAGGACGGCAGCTGCAATCGGTAAAGTTTGCGGTATGAATTTCACCGCAATTGCTGCACTTTGGAGGTGCTTCTGGGATTTTGGTAC
Source organism: Rhynchophorus ferrugineus (assembly GCF_030347505.1). Classification (NCBI taxonomy): domain Eukaryota; kingdom Metazoa; phylum Arthropoda; class Insecta; order Coleoptera; family Curculionidae; genus Rhynchophorus; species Rhynchophorus ferrugineus. The sequence continues at coordinate 49,354,530 of NW_027472581.1, read as the reverse complement.
AGGATCTAGTGTCGTGATGCCCGGCACATTTGATGCACCGTGGGGGTGCTCGGCAATACGAGCTGGAATGCCCAAAAGCTCTCAGTTGAAGCACTGCACTGGCTGGCCGTTTCCCCTCTGGACCTCGACCTTCACTGTGATGACGCCGAGTTTGGTCATATATATGATCTGTCGCTCTTCGCGAGGGACAACTACCTGAACAATTGGTAGTTCTATCCCGGATTTTAATTTCCATCTTTGCACAAATTTGGGATGGAAGCCTTGATCAAGGAAAAGTTCACGTACCTCGTCAATGCAGAGTGATTCTGGGATGTTTCTTATTATACCCCGGTATGCTCTCTCCTCCGGATGACAGAAGGAATGGTAAGGGTAATTCCTTTCCTCGAGTAGGGTAGTGAGTTTTCGGTAATCGTCGCTTGTGGCGACGAATAAGAAAATGCCCTCCTTTTTGTTTCGGGATATAATATCTATTGGTTGTGCCTTAGTAATTCTAATGAGCTCCATGAACCTCTTCTTGTCACGGAACACTATAGGCGGAATTTTTTCCTTTGGGGGAGTTTGACAAACAGTCGCCGAAACGGTTGGCGCTGTTTTTGCTGTGAAGGTTTGTTAAGTGGCCTGGCTACTTACTTGCGCGGGCTGCCGTGGCGCTTCGCTACCGGATTGGGTTGTGATTTGGAAGCAGTTGTCCGTTTCCCCTTGTTGCCGGCCTTCGGCAGCTGGCTTTCATGAGATGGAGTGATGGGCCCTCTCTTCGTTTTTCCCACCAAGGTGAAACCGTCGTCTGGGTCTTTAGTTTGGTCTGACCGTTGTGCCGGTTTAGCTGGTGTCTGAGTCTGGGTTTCTGTGGCAGCGGGAGTCTTTATTTCCATGGCATCTTTTTGATACTTAATGAAGTCTGTTATTGTAGCAGTGAGAGTTTTGATTTCTCCTTTAAGATCTTCGGAAGCCTTTTCGCTCTTTTCCAGCTTTTTCGTCGGCTTGTCCAAGGCGTTTGTTTGTGCTTGAGCGAACATTTTCTCTTCAGCTATCTGTTTTCGCAGATATTCAATCTGTTTTCTTAAATCTTCTATGAGCAATTATCGGCTGTCTTCGAAAGATATTCCATTAGAATTATTAGCTTTTTTTTGACGTACGCACTGGTGGAAACGTGATAACGGATCGACCGTCTCAGAGAAAGTTTCGGGTAATTCTCGGAAGCGCAGGTAGTTTCGGCGGACCGGACACGACCGTTCTCTTCTAGAGCTAGCACGGAATTGAAACCAACTTCTTCATTTTAAAGAAATTTAAAGAATTAGTATATGATTGACAAATAATAAATGCATTCAAAATCTCAAATATTCATTTTCACAATGACATTTTGGGTAGTATTTATTATTACTTTTCGACTTAAGTTGGTTGAACAAAATAATGCTATATACAATACATGCCAAAATACATATCCCTGCCACTAAGACTGTAGAAAACGTACAAGTGGCAGTTAATAAGATCTACAGATGAACTAGAAAATAAAATACAGAAATGGAAACATGGAAAATACACCTTAATAGCTCCAAATCTGTCCATGTGTCATGTTTCTTTAAGAATAATCAGGCAAATACCCCAGCATCTATTTTGACGGTAGGTTATATAGGAAAGTACATGATCTTTGATGAGCTACAAAAACAGAGCACATCAGAGTTAAGATCAAGCTACTGTACTGGGTACTCGGAAGAAACTCTCAACTTAATCTAAAATAAGAAAGATTGGTTTATTAGTCAATCATAAAGCTAATCTGGACATTAGAGGGTGGTGATATTGGGTTATACTAAAACATTAAACCAACTAATAAAGTAAAGAAGCTAAAACAACAGAATTTACAAGAACTTAAGTCTTTTAAGTGTGAGTCATTTAAGTTATTTTTTAGAACAGGATTTTGTTAAGAACAACTTTATATATTTTAATTTTTTTTCCTAAGTATTGTCTCAGCAATGGTTTTCAATGGGTAAGAAACAGTGCTTGATAAATATGGTTAATAGTTTAAGAATATTGCGAGATATGAGGGTGCTTTGCTACACTGTAAAAAAACTGAGTTAAATTAGATATAGTAATAGTAAAACTCCTCGAAAACTATGTTCGATTGGATTGCGACCTTCAACCAGTTCAGTGGTTAGAAAAATATGTATGGATTTATCTAGCGTTAGTTAAAAAATATATAATGCTACATATATTTTGTATATGTCTGCAACAAAAATCTGCTCTTATATAGTTATTTATTAAAAGAGACTAGATACCAAAAAATTTTTTTTGAAGAACCAGAGACTAAGTATTAATTACTTTTATGTGAAATGTTTTATGTATATCTATTATTCTTAAATTTGTTAATTATATACCGCTATCTGAACCATTAAATTTGTAAAAAATGTATCATCTTATATGATCATAAAAATGCCGTTTGCTGTCTAAGTTTACATACCTACGCATTATTCACCTCACGTGTGTAGCTTAGAGACATGACGAAAGCTAAGTGAAAATAAAGAGGGTCCGTAAGAGCTTCTTTTAACGAATGATTGCTCTTGATGTTCTGCGTAGGAATTTTTTTTGGTTTGGTGCTGAATATGTTGCAATGTATTGTAATATAAAAAATTTTGAAAAATTTTAAGTGTTGTTGTTCAAATTAAAATGTTTGTTTCAGGAATCATAATTATGAGAGATAGAATGAATCAATAGCCACAATTAATGAAGTATTTTCAAATCTTAGCTAAACCCCAGTTATACAAAAAATAATTTACAACAAAGTTGAGTATGATCGTTTGGTATTGTATAAAACAAAATATTTTTTTATTTTTTTATAATTTATTATAGCAATCCAGTAAGTTAATACTAATAATCTATTCATTTGTCTCCAAATTTTCTACGGTTTTAAAATTAGAACGCACTTATTCCACGACAAGTCCTTTGGACTAATAACTTAACATATTGTTCTGAACTAGATCAAATGGTTTTACTCTTTTTAATCTTCTGACTAAGCCATCAATATTTAGGTGCTGGAGAAACTAATTGATGTGCCGATGGAGACCCTGTTCATGTCTTTCACCATAGTCCTTGATAACGTTGTCGACAGTTTATATTCAGGTCCTTATGCAGATTATCATTACGAATGTACTATGGAATATCAACAATACCTCGCAGTACCTTTTTTTGAAATCTTTCTATGACATTACTATTGTTTTCGTTGGTACAAATCTAGAGTTGAACATAAGTTCAGACTAGTTACGAGACTTGTTGGTAAAGTAAAAGCTTATTATATACTGACAGGGCTGATATATATACCAGTATATTTTTTTTAACTTGAGCTTGAGTTCAGTAGTAATTTATTTACTTTCTGGCTTGTGTTTGATTATCTTATTGCTGAAATCAATATGCACTGATTTATTTTGATTTCTTTTGATACGCTATTTTTCTATTCAGGATTCTATTTCAGCAATAGTTGTTCGTAGGTCCAATGGCCAGTCTCCAGCGCACAGCTGATAAAGGTCTGGTCCTCATACATTCTCCTATCACATATCTGCTTGTTTCCTTCTCAAGTTAGAATAAGAACCTTCTTGTTTGAATTTGAAGCATAGGTCAGTTATATATTATAAATTATTAAATTATAAATTATAAAAGTTGGAATAATTTTTTTTAACTTGATGTTTTATTGATGATATGATGAGATAAATTATGTACCTGGCGGTTATTAGAAATAACACGATATTTAGGGCCAGAATAGTGTAACGATGTTAATATTTTATGCTTAAGAATGCTCTTTGTCTTAGCGAATTGTCAACTGAAATAAACTTGCTCATTGCACAGTTTCTTAGCTGTTCTTAGTCTTAGACATAAACTGCTCTGAGATTTAATGATTGGCATGAGGATTATATAATTTTTCAATTCAGAAATAAAACTTATTTTAGGAAATTCCGGAGATAATACAAATACTATACAACAGGCTAGTTCACTGTAATAAATAGTCACAAAAAATATTAATTTATAATAGTAATATAACTCAGAAACATTATTTCAAAATTCGCGATGTTAAGTCAAATATCAATGAGAAGTGCTAGGAAAACATTGACGTCAGTTGCCGTTTCATAACAAATATATCTGTATTTAAACTTTTGAACTTTATAGCGCCCTTCGGTTATTCTTATTATATTTCACAGATAAAAAATTGGTTTTGTGCAACCAACGGAAGGAAAGGATAAATAAAAAATTGTACTGGGATTTATCAAGGCAATCTTAAGGTAAATAAAATGAGCAAATAGTAATTTTGAGATTCACTTAATTATTTATTATAATCGCATAATATATATATACATTATAATCGTATAAATATGTGCAACTACAATACTTTATCAAGTACTTGATAAAAACGTATTGTTCGATCAAATATGTTTCACTTACCCTTACCTAGTGAAGTACCCATCGAACTATTTGGTGTACAAGAAACCAGATATTTGATATCCGCTTTTCGTAATTTAATTCTGATCGTATTGTTGAAGGCTTGCATTTAATTAATGTTTCTCTTTGAATTTTGAGAATACGTTCTCGCTCAGTAGTGAACGGTAGTGAATATTCAGTGGGTTCAGTTAAAGGCTCATTTTCTTCTATCTAGTTGGCATTCGAATTAAATATACAAAACATCTAGGTACTTAAAATAGTAAATACTTACATTATAATAACATTGCTGTGAATGAATTACCGATGATCAAACTCTACTGGCTGGTTCCCTCACCTTGTATGATTTAATCACATTTTTCTATCTTGGAACGAATTTGTACAACTTGTTTGGAATTTCTACATTAGGGACTCTAACTAAACCCAAACTAAACGTCTTGTGCGACCAAAACAATTACGTCACGCGCAGACTTGAAGCGTTATAGTGTGAATTTAAAATTGTACTATTTCAAATGCTAAATTTTCTTTCAAATCCATTTTTATTGCATAATTAACTTTTATTCAGGGTAAAGTAAATATGTAGAATTGTCATAAAGTAAATTTAATATTAAAAATAGTAATATAGCCTATTTTAAAAAGAAAAAAAATCATGTTTAAAGCAGATTACTTTAAACGGTATATTATGTCGAAATAAGCCGTTATCAGTTTAATGCCCATTGAAAACGTTAAAAATAACAACGGAATAATACAGGAGAAAGCGGAATAATAAAAAGAATTCCGTCGTCGCGACAGTATCCGGAGAGGAAAAATTTCCAAACATATTTTGTTACCCTTTAATTTTCTCCGAGCGCGTACCTCGCAGCATATCCCAAATTATATCCCGCCGTTTTTATTCAAATTTCTAAAAGCTTTCCATTCTGAAGGCGTAAGGAGAGAGAAAAAACCGGCCCCTTGAAATTGTGCCCCACATTATTATAGAGCCGCCGCTAGCAGCTCAAGTTTACATGCTGCTTACATATTATTCGGCTCACGTGTTAAGCTCAGAGAAAGGACGAGAACTAACTGAAAATAACGAAAGATAGCAAGGACGTTGTTCGGGCGACGGTGTTCCTCGATACGCCCTCGCGTTGTGAAGTCGAAGATTTGTTTGTGAGACATTTGAATGTAGTGGCCGCACAAAATGGTGGTTTTTATTGCTTCTATGGTTTGTGTACGTCGCAGACATTTAACATTTTAGGTATTTCAACGTTTGTTCTCGCCCTCTTATTTTCTTTTAATACGTGGAATGTTTTTTTTGTTATGATGTACATAATTTAGTTATTCAGTATAAGTATTTAAGTAATACAAAATTAATGCGGCCCTTGATATAATTCTCAAAATGTGATAAAATTTTGCGTGTTGTGTGAATCAACATTTCTCACTAGCCCAATAATATAATTATGAATGGAAATATACTTTTTAAAATTTTAAATTTTTTATGACATAAAATTTTTCCTTCACTCACAGTAATTAACATTTTTTATTTCTACAATTATATTTATTGTGAAAATATATGTAAAACTGCCCTTTGAAATTCTAATAACTTTTCTTCACAAAAACAAACACTATTTATCTTTCTTATTAGAATGTTATGTTGAGGCGTTTCTGACAATTAAGTGTATTAAAAAAATACTGACCAAAAATATGATGATGTCAAGATATATAATCCGTTCAATAAAACAATGAACTCACGCTATCTGAATTTATGACGTCAAGATGGCGCACCAACTCTGAGTTTTAGTTCATTTTGGCTTTAACACAACAAAATTCTAATCTATATAAAATAATTAAACAGTTAAAAAAATTATTAAATTAATAAATACTGTCATAAAATATAATTTATTTTAACATTACAGTACTTCTAATGCGTATATTATCGAAGGTCTTTAGTTACAATTTATTGTACAGTTATATTAGTTTGTAGATTAGGGTTGTGTTTTATTATATTTACATTTAATTTTTTTCTAATCTACTTAATTAACAATTATATATCCAAGTAATATATTTTACGTTCATTAGAGACTATATTTACTTTTATGCTTAGTTCTTATTTCCTTCGGTACAATGTTTCCTTATAAAGTCATTTCGACATCACTGTATTTCTCCTTTGTTTATTCTATTACCACCTGAATACATCTTTATGAGAGGGATATAATCACTGCATTCACACATTCCTCATACAAACATAACGCGTTATTACATTTTTTACATGGAATCAGCGTTCCCAACATGCAGGAATATGTAACATGTATGGTATTTATATTATTATTTCTATCCATTGTAATAACAATAAAGCAGTATAATATTAAGATTTATGTAAATAACATTAAATTGTAATATTTACGTGTTACTGTACAGCTCTTGCTTGCAGTGTTACACATTACTGATACGCTTATTTTTGGTCTTATTGGTCTTGCAGTGTCTGGTCAAGAACTTTCTATTAATTATACATATCATTATAGTTAAAGGTGCAGTAATACCAACTAGTTATTTCATGTTCGTTATAATACAGTTTTTTCTCAAACAAAACCTCTGGAGGGTTTGGAACAGGTAATCAGAAGACAATATTAAAATGAGTAAGGTAGTATTTTTATTAAGCAAAAAACCTAAAATAAATCCACAAAAAATAGATCACCGAAGTACTTATATAAAATTTTCTAATAAAAAATCGTAATAATTTTAATTATCAGTATCAGTTAACTGTGTGAGTCAGTGATGCTTATAAGTAACATCAAATTGTAACAATAAAGAGTTCTGTATAGTTCTCGTTTGTAATATTACACATTACAGATATCTTATTTCATAATCTTCTTGGGCTTGTACTGTCTGGATATTATTCAAGGTGCAGTAAAACAACTACTTATTTCCTGTTTTTAAGTATTAAATATGAAACAGTTGCAATATTAATTATTAGTGTCAGCGAAAATATATATCTATATATCTATAGGTTAGATAAAACTCATGGTATATAAATAAATATCCTATAAAAATAGGTTTTTAAAATAAATAGCTCTACAAAATACTATACAGTTTATTGTGAAAATTAATAGTTGATATATTAGGTATACGAAATTTCCCTCATATATAATTATTAAAAATATAGTTATATGTTTTATTTAAGTAAGCGTATTTATCATTCTAGCACATTATTTCGTGCTTGGTTTGTGATTTATTGTAGATCGTTGAGGCGTATTAAATACTGTAATAAAAGGATTGAACTCTTATTCTACCCATAATATTACAAAGTAGTTGATTTATTACTCCAATTAGGTGTTATGGGACGATAGCTAAAACTGATTAATGTTCTAAATGTATTTTTAATTACAATTATTATTATTTTGACAAAGTTTTATTCAGTAAAGACATCATTATATGTTGTTAATATGTGATGATTAATAAGTCTTGAGTTTGATAAAGAATTAGTAATTTAATTTTTTCAAAGTTTCTACTACTTTTTACAATTGTTTAAACTGACAATTCATGTGTATATTAAAGTTTAGGATAATTATAAGTTATAAGTTGTTAAATGTATAAGTTTATTACATTCTACATTCAATTAGAATAGTAGAACATGGTCGTTTAAGTTAATCGCCAATTTTGAAGATTATCAACGCTAGGTGCGTTGACATCCAGATAATGTAACAACCAGGAATGGTAGCAAATATACAGGATCATGTTTTGGGGGATTAACTAATCCAGATTTAGCAAAATTTTAGCTTAATGCATAGCGCGAGCAATATTTTATCTAAGTCTTGCGTTTTAGAAAACTGTATATATTATTTGTGTCGTATTCGGACGGAACGGCTTGAAGTTATCACTATCACTATATTCAACGATTGGCTGACCAGGGCGGGTTTTATCCAGATATATGGAATGAAAATGGGTAAACTAATTCTGAAATTTGCGTTTACTTAAGCACTCATAACCCTAATCACCGCATAGTTTTTATGATGCAGCACTACATTTTTCCTTTTCAGAAATAAAATAACAAATCATGACGAAAATGAGCTTTTGGAATCTCCATTTTCAAAGCATATTTTTTTTTTGAATTTTTGACTTTAGGTCTAGAGTGCTCTATGGATTGTTACCCTTCACAGGCGCTATATTATGGCTCCATTGAGTTTATATTGCTACAGATATGCGAGATGCGACTAAAATCATCTATTTGGAAAAGTTTAAATTACGTTTTCCTCAAATTTACATAGTAATAGCCAACTCGCTGTCTTGTATGAGCTATACATATTCAATTCGAAGTGGAATAAATAATAAAAGATAAATTATTTCAAAAAGATAGTGTTTATTGTGATGTTTTTTAATAAACTGCATTATAAGTGTTTTATGTGATGTGTAAATAAATTATGTTGATGGGTATTTGAATGGTGGAATAGACAACATATAATTGGCAATGTAAAAAATATGGATTTTCAAAATCGATTCCATAAACATATAACGACTACTCATGCGATTTATTTATTGTCATTGTAAATGCAAGCTGCTTTGGCAATTGTAACTAAAATCATCGCCCTTAAAATCACTATCTGGTGTTAGTAATACGGATCCGATCATAGATTTGACTGTAAATCTGCAAAGTTAAATATATTTAGATTTATTATTTTTGATATTTTTAACTAGATGTAATATACTTCTGGTCGATTTTTGCAATTCAGAGCTACTAACGCGCTTTACATTATGCCACTTGAAATTAGTGGTAACATTATTTTATTGTTTCCCATTGCTTTGAAAGTAAGCATAAAAAATCTCGATAACTTTTGTTGAATAAAATGACCAACATATGATATGTTCATACGATAATAATAATAATAATATTCAAAACAAAAGAATAAAATTTAGCCCATTTCCAGGATCTATTGAAGTGGTTCTGGTAGTTGTACCAATGGGACCAATTTCACTTGGCCACTTGCGCCTGCATTATTTATTGAGCCCGCCATATTTAATTCATTTTTTAAGTTTCATTATTTGTTTTTATTGCAAAAGTAGTTTTAATACACGTCAAGTTTTAGAGCACAGTACGAGAAAAATATCAAGTTGCTGTTGTGTAGTCGTTTTCGATAATATTACAGATACGACGCTAGTGGTTCAAGTTTATAACATATTATTCGGATCACGTGTTATGCCCGAAGGAAGGCCGACAAATAAGTGAAAGTAACATAAGATGGCAAGGTCGATGTACGAGTGACAATTTTGTCCAATACTATTTCCTGGATACCTCAAATGGAGAAGCGGAAGATTTATTTTTATGCCATTAGGTTTTTCTTAACCTGGTTATTTCCAAATGGAAATTCAGTGTAAGGCTTGAGCTCTAATAGAAAACAGAATTTCAACAAAATTGAAGCTTGAGTAGAAGGGCACAAATTAAATTGTGGCTAAAGTGCAGTTTTTTGAAAGAAGCAAATTAATAAATATACACGAACTAAGATTTATTTTATTACACTGCGGCTGTATTTCTTTTATTCCTGTTTATAAATAAATAGGACATTAATATAGTACAATTTTTTTCAGTAAATTTTGTTGAACTCTATGATGTAACAGTATCATATTTTTATACTAATATTTTATCATTTATTTTTGGTTCTATTGTTAAATATCCCTTTCTTTATTGTTTAATTTTTTGTAATATGTTTATGATATATCCTGTATTTTGATCCACTATTGGTGAAAATTTAGATTTCTTACAAAGTATCAATAAAAAAACTGCTAAACAATCTAATTTAATTGTTCTAAATTCGATTATTTTAATATTTCTCCCCATTTAGTATTATTGAGTTATTCAGTGTAAATAGACGCCATCGAAAGCTCAAAATTTCATTTTCTACATTCATTACTTTTGTTCTTTCATTTTTAGAATTCTGTTGCCGACACCTATCAAACGCTTTTATAAATTTATTGTGATGCTGCTCCGTTATATCTTAATTGCTGATTTTGGTTTCAATGATTTGAAAGCGGTGATTTTGATGTTAAATTTCTATGTCGTTGACGACAAAAACCGACCTAGAGGGCCAAACAACTCTGGATATAATGAAATGCAAAATTTATTGGAAGAAAAAAGTTATTGGACAACTGAAATTTTTAAAAATCTTTGAGACATCTTAGCAGTTGACGAATCAACTTCGATGGAAATGATCCAAAAGGCGGAAAGATGGCTACCATACGAATTAACTCGGAAATACCATTTTGAACCGTTTTATTGTAATATCGCGATTATATTCCATACAAAACAGAAGTCTTCGATGCTGTATTGTGATTAAAGGTGATCAAATGGTCATAGGTTAATTAGTCTAGCAGAACCATCCACATCGACACCAAAACAGAATATTTATGGCCAATATTCAGTCTTCTGTGCTGTGCATCAGAATTAGCTCCATCATTGGATAATCAGGGTGTAGTGTATTACGAGCTGTTAAAGCCGAATAGGTCACATGTGTGAAGTCGTGATGGATACACTTTTGCAGATCGAATCAAATGGATCGAAGTTTTACTGCAGCCAACGTATTTACCATGCATATTGGGTATATTGTTCCGAAATGCTAAAGAAGTGTGAAAATGGTTCGTTCTTTCTCATAGTATGGTCATGTTAACAGAAATATAGGAAAGGCACAGCATTAACCATGGAAAATATTTTTACTTTATTAGGGCTATATTGTACCAATTTTTTTCAATAAATAACCTTTTAAAATTAAAAAAAAGATTATTATTATTCTTATATCTAAATAGTATCCCTTTAAACACGTACATAGTAATAGTTTAAGACCGTTTTGGGTGTCTAATATATTATATGTTATTTTATATAACTTATTATTTAAGTTACTCATTAAATTATTAGCTTAGTAAAGTAAAGTATCGACATCCTTAGTAAATAACGTTCCTTGAGAAAATCGAGAGCACCCTCTTGGGACCAATCCATTACCTTTTGAAACCTAATTGTACAGAAACCTAAAAGGACCGAGTGTACATCTGATTCATCATTTGTGCTTTATATCGATTTTTGTGATTACGTGACCGATGTATAAATTTTCATGCCGCGACATCGACATCCTGCAGAGTTAACGACGCTTGTCGTGGCCTCCTGCTAGTTACAGTTCTGTGTTTGTTTTTGGTCTTTTGTTGGATAGAAAATTACTGCTAATAAATCGTCCGAGTATTTCTGTCTGTGACCATTATAAATTAATATTTCTATGTGTCTAAATACAATGCCTTCTATAACTATGCAAAATAGGGCTTTCGGGTTTGTTGAGTTATTTTCTTTGTTACGATTTAGTATGAAATATAAACACATTCTCAAATATGTATCAGTGTTTTTATTATGTAAGTTTATATATAACAAATAATTTATATATAAACTTCAAATTGAAATTTTCATAATTTTGAAACGTCAGAAATAATTAATATATTCCTGTACTAATTTAATATTATGTATTGTGTGGTAGGATGAGAAGGGTATATTATTTTTGTGTTGTTAAAACTTACTGAATATAACCTATCATTAAGTAATAATAACAAATAATTATATTGAATATTGAAATTCCAAATACAAGTGAAACAAAAATTAAGTTAAAAAGCTTGATAAAGTAGTGATTTGCATTTGCTTCTGAAATAGCTGCAATATTGCCTCATTTTTGTACTAAAACATTCAATTATCAATTATAACTAGTGATATCGAAGGTGGAAATCTACTCTTCACCCTCTTTCTAACTCCCCATAATTGTTCAATTATTGTTGAGGTCAGGAGTTTGTGCTGGTCAGGTAAAATGTTTGATTATATTATGATACTCATCAAAGTAAGATTGAATCTTTTTAGTTGTACGTATTATCATTTTGGAGTAAGGCAGTGTTTAGCGGGAATGTGCTGCTCATAGCAAGAACTTCATCATTGATGATGTTGAGATATTAATTAGTAGTAATTCAGCTAGTGATACGGATGAAAAAACTAGTTGAATACCACAATATTGCAGCCCAAATTATAACGGAGCTTCCTCATACTTCATTGTGGGTAGAGGACAGTCCAGGTCGTAGGTTTCCTTTGGGGTACCCCATATATAATATCGGCAGTATGTCGGAAATAAATTATAAATGTAAACTGAGCAATACATATACTTTATTTACATGGAAGCAGTGGTGGCAGCCTGCAACAATATGTATTATATGCCATGGAGATTATGGCTGTTGGAGACAATAGTGAAAAAGCCACACGAAAATTACAACAGGCAAGTGATAACACAAATAATTGGACACATGCTTGGAAAATAAAAATTAACAAAAGTATATCTGTGCATATGCAGTTCACCAACAATCAGACCGTACAAGCAACATTATACTACCATTTTATATAGCAACAACGTGAAATATCTCGTAATGAATCTTGATGCAAAACTTCGCTGGAAGGAACATAAAAAGAAGAAAAGAATTCAACGGGGTTTGAAATATAGGAAAATATATTGGCTAATTGGAAGAAAATCACAATTATCAGTACATAATAAATTGTTATTAGATAAGCAAATACTGAAAATTATATAGACATACGGAGTTCAATTATGGGGATGTTCTGGCAAAGAGTAACATAAACAAAATACAAATTTTTCGGAACAAAGTTCTGTGAAGTATTGTGGGCGCACCCAAATACTGCAGAACTGATTACCCACATCGAGACCTTCAGAGACCCACAGTCGGCCAAGAAATGAAGAGAATTGCAAGGGAGCAGGGGAAAAGACTCCATTCTCATAAGAATGTTGAAGTATTGCAACTTTTCGATACCAACAGAGCAGGACTCAAACGAATCAAACCATCTGATCTTGTGTAGTGTTGTATAGTGAGGTGTATATAATAAAAATACAGCAGTGACATGTATAAATATTATTTCACCTGAGACTGAGAGAGGGCTGATGGATCCTCCTAGTTATATACTTAGATTTAAGTTATAATAAAGACAAATAGTAGGTTAGTCGCAAACGACTAGTAATAATGTAATAATGAAATAATAAAAAAATATTGCATGTTTTGAGTGAGATGAGTTTATATTGTTCTATATATTTTTTATATATGTATTTGAGTAATATTTTATTTTGAACTTTTTTATTTTGCTTGTTTACATGACTTTCTAAATGAAAATTGACTTTTCTATCGCTGAATAATATGCAATTTAAGCTGCGCATTCTCCAGAACTTTCAATGCTCTTTCAGTTCAAGTTTAAAACATAATCATATTCATTTAACGTTTATACCAATTGATTTTAATAATGATGAAAAGGCAATTTTTTTTCATAATTAGTTGAAACGTTTATTTCAGAATATCTAAAATATCTTAACGTTTAAGTAGACATTGTTATTGGTCTGTAATAATTGAATCACCCTATTCATGTACGTTTCTTTATCGTTGGACTATCGACTGTCTAGTAATTGACTACTTTTTACTATCGACAACGTCCGGTCGACTAGTTTGATTCGTGAGTACTTCATTCGACTGTTCTTCCCGATGTGTCGACCACTTCAGCCACTAATAAATCAGTTTTAGATAAATCGCATTTTCAATATCATTTATTAATGTAATTGATAAAAACAACAAAATTTTGATTGATTAATAGTAAAGTAATTTTAACTGTATTTATCTTATCGTGGCAACTATTGGGTTTCAACGTCTCAAAGAATAATAATTTGAAAATATTTCTGATTAACGATAAATACAACTATCTTTTTATTTAAGAAGGGCGCGATAATGAAGTAGTTGATAAAATTTAAGTGGGAAAATACGACAAAGTATAACTTCTCTCTCAAAATTAATACGGGAAGGTATTTATACATTTCCGTCTGCTATAATGTTTGGAAAAGAATAATCGAAACATGCATTTGACTAAAATAGCAATTACTATTTTCAATAGATTACTTTTTTAACTATCGACTAGTTGTTTTTACGATTATCGACCATCTCGACAGTTTTCATTCGACTCTTTCCTTAAACTTCCCGGTGAGGTAGCAGCGTACGAATCACCATTCTTAAAATGTATACTTTTACCATATAATCCGGAATCAAATAAAAGTATTATCTTTCCCAATACATGTTTTTAATATACCGCAGGTAATTAAATATCTAGGATATAGAATAAAAACCTGAAAATATAATTTTAAACTAGTTTTTCGTTAAAGCCCAAACGAGAGAATAACTAAAATATATTCGTTTCAAGAAAGTCATAAATGAATTTTATATACAGTTGGATAAAACGTATTCTTTCGACATTAAATTCCGATAAATTATGTATGTGCAGTGGGCATACAAATATCGAAATTAAAATACACTTACGGAGCGATCCATTTCTTTCACGAATGCATTTTAAACGAACGAGAAGAATATGGACGCGCGGAGAAACACACATCCCGGTAATCTGGATGCATCTAATTCACCATTTGCGTATCATATCGATTTTGAGATTACGTGACCGATGTATAAATTTTAATGGTGGGACGTCAGGCCTCCGTCGAGCAAACTACGGTCGTTGGGGTCCTGTGCTAAGCTGCAGCCCCGCATTTGTTTGGATTTTCCAGGATAGAAAATTACAGTGATAGTTCGAGACAATATTTCTGGATCCTTATCTTCTGACGGGTTGCTGAAGGTATATTTGTTGGTATATTAATGAACAAGTTACATGGTTAGCTTAATACTTACCTAAATCTATCTGTTTACAATATTATTTCAACTATATAAAATTATATTATTATTTCTTTATTATTTGAGAGATCAGAACTTCGGCCCACAATTGACGGGGAAATCAAGCAATATACATAAAAAAATACAGTCGAACATAAAACTTCCTCCTTTTTTGGAGTCGGTTAAAAATAACTTTATAAGAGAATCAACTAAAGCAGTTTGTTTTAAATTATTTTCTATATATATATGTACGTTATATTCTCTATAACTCTCTTCACCCTTTTTTGAGGATTCGTCACGGTTATGATGAATTCTGGGTCAGTTATAAGCCATCTAATGTCTTCTTTGACAAAAGCACTTTCCTCCGCTTTTGCCTCTGCGATATTTGGACCCCTTTAAACAACATATTTGAAGCAATCTTCATCTTGGGCAAGTGCTTTAACAAATTTCTTCATCATTTCCAACTTTATGAGCTACGGTGGTAAACGAACTTTATGTGTATTTGTGTTTATTGTGTTTATCAATATTTCTTGGATGACGTTTTTTCACCGACTTCAATACCAAAAGCACTCTTGGTGGCCAACTCTTTTTCATCCAGTGATTTGCTCGGTCTGTGATATCCCATAGGTACAAAAAGCAAGGCAAGTCAGTAAACTTGTTTTCAGAGCAACATGTACAATGTTTTAAAACCGCCGCAGACATATATTTTAATTGGCGAGGAAGCAATTCCAAAATCTTGTAGATTTCTTCGAGGTTTACGGAATAACCTACAGTAACCAAAACCATTATTGTGAAGCAGAACTGCTCTAAGGATTCTTCAGAATTCAAATTATTTTTAATTATCAATGTTATTATTATTATTATTATTATTAACAGTTTTAGTGACCAACATCCGAACCACTGTGTCTAAAACAAAACTTCAAATACGTTTATCTCGAAAGTACTGGTGATATGATACCTCAAGATTCTCTATACCAATTTGCTTGAATTATGGCGTGAGCTTCATCTATACCTTATTTATCGTAACAAAATTAATTTTTTTGTCATATTTCGGCTGTTGAAAATGCGAGACATTCTACCTAATTTACTACCTAATTTATTACGAAAAACGTAGTTATTTAAAATAACATTCTAAAATAATTGAAAGGGTTAAGCTTTGAAATTATGATAAAGGCAATTTTTTTTAATTCATAGACTAGAACATACACTTAATAATCCATGAAACTCAAATATCAAAGCACATAAGTTGTTCGTCTTATACTCTCAAAGTATAGGGTTGATTGATATAAGTGCTAATGTTTATTGGATATGTTTCTGGCCAAATTTAAAGGTTCATTTATTGTAAAATATTGTAAAACTTATAATTTTTAGTGTGTTATTACTTTCTCCAACACTACGTTGTTATATATATTCGGTAGTTTGGCAGAACAACTAGCATTCATCGGAATAAGTGATCAATAGAATAAATATAAATTACTTTGCGAAACATGCTATATCGTTATAATTCGATAACCTCTGACTTGACAAAATATATTTTTTACACTTCCATACTAACCACCTACCAATAGTATACTAACATTAACATAATAAATCTTAGTACTACTTAGACCATAAGGATAAGATGGACAATATTCATTTTAGTATTATGAGAATTCACGACTTCATTATAATTCTGAAGATGAGAAAAATATTTATAAAGAAAAAGTAAACGTGTTTTATACTGATATAAAACCTGATAAATTAGAAATTGATTTCAACATTACCAATTAATGACAAATAGAGTGATTACAAACCACCGATGTTGGGCATTAATCGTTTTTTGATTATGGTATCCAGACGGAGTAAAAGACATTTTTACGGCGAAAATAAAAATGAAATTTCAACCCTGGAAAACGGTTAAAAGCTTTAAATCATATCGGTATGTCTCCGGTACGATACAGCTATTATGCCCGAGTTAAAAGCGGGTCGCATAAAAAATTTAACGACTTGATTCCGAGAAGAAATACTCTTTTCCCGGTTGGCCATGCAGTATGCATCGTCTGACAAATGACACGACACTAGCCCGGGGCCCATCTGACCTCTTTCGACCCGGTTCTCCTTGAGAAAAGCGCCGCTGAAATGGATATTTTCATATAAACGCTCTCTTTTTCCCTTCTTCGTCTTCTGTACTTTTCGGCGCCAAAATTGTATAAAAAAGAAAATTTATACTTTCGATAAATATATTGAAATCTTTCGTGAAAAGACGTTGATAGAGCGAGCTGGAGGTTACCATAAATCGATGCGACTTTCTTCGTATTTTATTTGACGCGGTGAATGGTATACGGCATAACTTTAAGAAAACATAAATCTACTCTTACCTTCAACTATTTGTTTAGATTTATAATGTAAATATTGAATATACATGCTTCGAAAACTACTTTGTTTATTAAACTCATAGTGATATTGCGTTCGAACGTAAAGTGAAAAGTTCTCGGCCTAGGGAGGACTGGTTTTCGGTTAAAAAAATATTTTATTTTTCTGTATAACTTTCTTTGACTTTAACGTACTTGGCCCATCATGTTTCCAACATCATTATTTTCTGTCTGGAAGACTGACAATTTGTGTCTATGGCACACTCAACTTCATTAGATGATGCGAATCTGTTCCCAGAAATATATTTTTTTTAAATTTTGGAAACAGATGGTAGTAAAAAAAAACGATTATAGGTGGAAATGGCCAAGCAAATCGAATCCCAAATCTCGCAGTTTTCTAATTGCCAACGCGCCTTTTGGTTTTTTCTTCTTCAAAATTTTGGCATTAAGATCAGGATCCTTTTTGCATCCTAAAATAGGCCGGCGATAACTTTTTAGCTAGCTGCTATCTACTCCGCTTTCTTTGGTGTTAATCCACCTGCTTCAATCCATTGCTTTGACTGCTGTGTAGTGGCTATGAGTAGGAGCTATGCCACATTCACGGTTATACATTGGTTATGCACAAAATTGGTCGAAATCTATTTGTGTAATGCGAGTAATTTGGCAACCATTTTGCGTACAGTTTTGTGTACAGTAAATATGTTTTGCACCTTTTTTTCTGATTCTCCATAACTTCATCTAGCATACTTTTAAATTCAGTTGCCAACTATTCAACAGTTAACAGACATAGAAGGAGCACAATTCCTGAAAACGTCGGCAAACAGCGAAAATATTTTGTTGGAGATTGATCTATTTAAAACGAAGAATTTTGTAATCGCATACTATTCAGGTTTATCCATTTTAACGAAAGATTAGCAAGACGCCTACTGCAAAAATATCTGTACAAATCTCTTGGGAGGACAAATTGAAATTTATCATACGAATAAATGACACGTGTATCCTGTTTATATATTTTTACTAATTATAACGCTATCGCTTTTCTGTCGAGAACTTCTCACTATACCCTCGTATATTATTATTTGGCGAATAATGAATAATGCGCCCAATTCTATAAACATATCTCTCTGTAGATATCTTCCATAAAGTAATATTTAGCTTAAGTGTTTTGTAGATTCGACAACCACATGTTTAGGTATTAGCAATCGCCTAAGCCTCAAATCCAAAATAGCTAACATTGTTGACCTACTAATAGTTGCCATAAGATACTTTTAATGATAGTGGTCTCTTCAGTGCACCTTTATTGTTTTAATTATTGTATTTTAATGAAATTTCGATTAATGATTTCATATTATCTACTACAACATATTTGAGCTCTACTGGATTAACTTTAGATATTTTATTGTTTGGTATACAAATAAATCTTTACAGTTGCCAAAAGAAGACGACCGCCATTAAATTATGTAGAAATTGTTCAACGTACCACATCATATCACATGGTCAGGTATTTGTCAACAACATAAAGTTAAAATATTTGCAATTATGTATCGACATATTATTGTTATATATATAACAATGGTAGAAATTTAATTATACTTCCAATATTAACCATTTGCAAAATTTTTTGCTAATATACTAAATATTTTGAGAAATCCAAGGAGTCTGAGAACAAATTTACCTTTTATTTACCGATGCTTTTACATAGTTGTATACTAATATTAAGATCAGTTATTATTAAAAACGTCCTCGAATATATTTGATATATTTCTGTATTTGAAATAAAATATCTTACTATGAAGTATTTTGGGTATAGTGAACAGATTTTCTATAAAGTGCTAAAACATTTTCATGGTTGATTAAATGAAGTAGGGTGTATGTTCTGTTCCAATATTTCTCTGACTGAAGAAAAGTGATAATCTTAATAATTTTGCTAATATTTTCAAGTATAATCATGCATATACTTAAGTATTATATAAGGCTACCAATATTAAAATATTTTCTTAAATTGTAGATTAATATTGTAGATATTCCGGTCTTCCGGTTTCGGTTTTAATGAAACTTATGCACTTACTTTCATAATTCTTTGTCTTATTGGAAAATCAACTTTGATTTGCTTTGATATTTACGTTAAGTGGACTTGTATAAACTATGACATTTTGTGACAATCCCGTAACTCGTATGAGGAAATTATCTGTTTTCTTAATAGCGGTTTACATTTGATATGTGAAACTAAGGAGAAACTTAATTAATGAAACTCACTCAATGCAATATTAATAGTAAACTATATAAAGGTTATTAAATATATTACAAAAAATATAAATTAAGTATTTACAGAGACATTTTAAGACATTACAAAATCTACAGCGTTCAAGAAAACGTTTGCTAAGTTACCTGCCGCTACATCAAAGCGAGTTTAATTCAAAATTTAAATTAATTTCAACTTGTTTAAAAAAAGATCAATCCTATAAAAAACTAGCTTGGAATATCTATTAAAATATCTATTGAGTGGAATTCCAATTTCACTTTAAGCTTTAATTAAATGTCATTTATCTAAGAAATATTCTATTTTCTATACGAAAGTAAACTTTAAATAATATTGAGCGTGTTCGCCAGATACCAAAATATCAATTAATTTTGGTTCAAGCGTAATTAAACATTATTTGAAGAAATAAAATAATTACATATATAAATCATCTCTTGCTGTTATAATGCAGATTCTACTGCAGATGGAATATGGATATTTGTTTTTTATCAATAAGAATATTGAAATTTTCAATAGAGGTGTTGATGGAAGTTCATTGTACAGACATTAATTAACAATGATATCTATAATCTATTCAAAGTTTTTTTTGTACAAACGTCATCTAGATGTTTAATGTATTGTCTGCCACAATTCGTGAATTCGTTTGAGAATCAGACAATATTTTATATCTCATATTATTTTAGTTAAAAAGAAACACAATGCTGTCTGATTAGTTCGAACACGTAAACGAATGAGTTAAAGTCGTGCCAGACGTATGTAAAACTCTTGAAAGCAATAATGATAAGAGTATATAACTCTAACCTATAAACTATTGTGGCTAATGCTAGGCTAATGTTAAAATAAATTATATTTGATAACATTTTTGTTCGCCAAACTGAAATAAAACTCAGAGTTGATGCAGCAGCATTGCGACGTTTTGACGTTACAAATTTAGGTGACGTATGTACAAAATTAATTTAAATAGACTATATATAGATTGGGTTCAGATATTGTTTGGATTTGATATTGATATCGCAACTTAGGGCCAAGATAATTAAAAGCCATAGATAAAGACTGCTTAATCATGGCCACATTCCATCTACTTAGTTGCTGGACTATATGAAAATCGTTAAGCGCTTAGAGAGGATTAATTTTTTTTGGATATTGTTATCATTGGTTTGGTATTATTCATATATCCCGGCGAACTTCGTATAATATACATTTATATTGCAAATTTTTTCCGACGATAAGAATAGCCAGCTGTGTATACGTTAGATGTTTTGTCAAGTCTGGTGATGATATTAAAGCTGTTAGATGGAATCCGATCCAATGCCAATTTTAACATTGTGACTAAATCGATGTTCTTATGAAGAAACCTTTGTACTTCTTGGACAATAGTTCATCTCACTGCAGGAATGTGATACGTTACCGGACTTCCCATACAACAAATTTGTATTAATTGATAATTTGATGAATTTGATTTCGTGATGATGAAAAATTTGCCCTTATGTCAGAAGTTAAAGACACTATAATATAATGAATAATGAATTACAATATTGACAAGCGACTATCATTTCTCCAGTTGTAACTAATTTGCTGACACCACAATATATTTTCGGATCCTAGTGGTATGCTGCTTATTCTTGGAACACAGGAGCATTGTGACTGCGGAATCGCTCAAACTAATTTTGTTTTGCTCGCTGTTTCTGTGTTTGATGTGCATGAACTCGTTGCTTTCTAGCCACTTCAATGTCAGTTACTCTCGAACGCAATTTGTGACATACCAATACGACTATTATCTTTTTCTGTCTCTCACTGGTCATCACTGCAGTTAGCACATAGCACATTAGATATATTTCGACGACCTAAGTCTCCTCTCTGACATTTTTAAAAATAAAAGCAAAGGAAGTTCACGCGCACTATATTTGGGACTAAATAATAATAAATGTAAAATACATTTACAAAATATGCTTTACCATAAACTATCGCTACATTTTGCAACTCTATTCTTGGCAAATGTTTACTCGGTCGCAATTAGAATATCACTGGAAATTCTAATGGTAATTTTGGTACACAGTTATATCATATTTGACATATATGTTATTGTTTTTCACTTGATCTTCACGTTATCGAATCGATGTACCCACCAAAAATCTATACTAAAGAAATATTAATGTGGTAAGGTAGTCATTAAACGGCCAGTCCAAAGATATCTTCAACATCATTCTTTAATACATTATGTTATATATAATAATCGCGGTTTGATAATAGTCGCCGGTAGTATTACTGATTATTCAATATTTTTGAAAATGCACCCATAAATATTTAAACAACCAACAACAACACAGGTCTTTTGTGATAGTGAAAATATTGATTGAGTGGTATTGATAGTGACACTGTATGGGAAAATAAAATTGTTATTTTGAGTATTTTCCTCGGAACTATTTCATATCTTGTCAGCATATAAACCCTGAACTTCTACAAATATTAAAATTAGTCAAACTGGTCCAGCTGTTCTAGAGTTTTAGCGATACTAACTAACGAACAACAACTCATTATATAATTATTATATCAATATTATTAGTTCAATGTATATAGAGGATAAACATTGTTGTATGGATAACTGAAGTTTTTATGCATAATGACGTATGGTGTAGTTGTTAACGATGATAATAATTTTAACTTAGACTAGGCCCTCATACTACTGCGGCTTCCAATTTCTTACGGCATGGATGCACTTTATATTTGTTATTATAAATACTAATATCTCTGCTACTCAACAGTGCAAACTCCTACAAGGAATGCTAAGTGCAGTCACACCAGTAACCAGGATGGGTAAGATAGGGATGGTCCCTAGCTGGTGGAATTTATGCCGAAAACCGTAGTTCTAAGCCCATGTTAAGCAGTAGATTCAGTCCATAAAAACCCGAATGGTAAAAACGATACTTCAACATAAAATACGTTAGTATAGTAACCATACAAAATAATACTTGTTCGAATAATAGTTCAAGGAACATTAATAACAAAGAAAACGTAAAATAAAACCTGCTGCGTAAGCACTCCGTCATGGTTCATCAACTTCTTAAATACTTACCGTAAAAGCCGGCGACTCGATGCTATTTCGCTTCACCATAAACACATTTTTCGTTCCCGCCCGCGTTAATACATTCACCTCGTCAAAAAACAAATTTTCGAAACGCTTCATAATACGCCAATAAAACGAATTTTCTTCTGATGCTCCAAATAAACCCAACGGGATATCCCGCTTGAATACCGAAAGCTTTTGTCCTGTCGACTTGGAGGAAAGAATAATGATAGAAATAAGATTCCAAATATTTTTATAATTTAATTTTGATGAATTATTCGTGTATGTATGTTTGCATAGTATTTTAGAAGTCTTTATTTATGCAATATTATCAGTATTGTGTATATTGTTAACATAGTTGACAAGATACAATATTTTGTGCAAATGTAAGTAATATATCTAACTTTGAATCTGTGATGGTTAATTATATAAATATATAGATATATTGATTATGCCCTGCAATATTCTTGGATGTCTCACAAGCTTTTGATCGGGTTTGGCATTTGGGATTAATCTGTAAGATGAGCAGATTGTTACCGCGTAACTATTGTCAATTGCTGGAGTCATATTTATTCGGAAGAAAATTTAGAGTATCGCACGAAATGGCGTTCTCGACATTTAGAAATATCTCGGCTGGAGTTCCACAAGGTAGCGTCTTAGGACCTCTCCTGTATCTGCTCTACACTGCTGACATTCCAACAACAAAAGAAACACTTCTTGGAACCTTTGCTGACGACACATTTATTATGGCAAAAGATATATCTCTGCTTAGGGCAATAGAAAAAGTGCAAGTGGCAGTCAACAAAATCTACAAATTGGAAAATTCAACTTAATAGCTCCAAATCTGTCCACGTTAATTTTGCATTAAGGCGAAATAATAAAAACTTAATTATATCACTCAGTGGATGCCCGATTCCTCAAACAGAGTCAGCAAAATACCTTGGAATCCATCTTGACGGTAGATTAAATTGGAAGCATCACATTAGACAAAAAGCAAAACACATTAAAACCAAAATAAAACAACTATACTGGTTAGTCGGAAGATACTCTCAACTTGATCTAAAATCAAAGAGGTTGATCTACAATACAATTATAAAGCCAATTTGGACCTATGGGGTGCAAATATGGGGTTGAACTAAAAATTCAAATCAGTTAGTCATATAGCGCTGTCAAAACAAGGTTCTTCGATTGATTACCAATGCCTATCGCTATGTAACCAATGAAGAACTGCACGATGACCTGGAAATCAAATGGATTTGCGAAGCTGTGCAGGATTTCGCCTTGAAACACGAAAGAAGATTACTAAATCATACTAACGTGGAAGCAATACAACTGCTGGACAGCGCGCAGGATGTCAGGAGATTGAAACGAACAAAACCATACGAACTTGTGTGAACATTTAGTGTATATTATTAGTGTAGACTATAGCTATAAGTTAATAATTAATAAATAATTATAATTTTATAATTGAGGAATACATACTGATGTATTTTCTCGCACTCGTCTTGCTTGTTAATTAATCCAAGTACATAGGAAAAGTAGTAATAAATTAATTGTAGATTAAGATTGTACTAAGCGTATCTAATAAAGATGTTATAAAAAAATATTGAATATATTATATAAAATCGAATGTAAAGGAATTTAATTATAAAGCTAGTTACACAACTAGAACACAAATGTACGTGAGGTTATAACTAAGCCAGGAGTATTTGAATAGCTATATAAGTTATACTATTAATTCTAATGGGTAACTAATAACAGGGGATGGACAAAATAATATAAACATCTGGCATATAAACAATATTCAATTATTATGTTAGTCGTAGTAAGTACTTCATCACCGACGATTCCGAGATATTCATTTGCAGTAATCCGGTTAGTGATTGAAAAGACCAATTGAAATACCAATATATTGCCGCTCAATTTATAACGGAAAATACCCCTCCCCAAATATTAATTACCTTCAAAATTATGGAAAACCTAGAGCTGCAAACTTGAAAATTAATTTAACAAATTCGGTCTCCTGCAAAAGAAGCTACCTCAACAACACTAGAGAAATCAGAATATGAGGTAAATTAGGGAAATTGAAAGTAACTTGAAATTAGAGAATTGATAAAAGAAAGAGCCAGAAATACTGTAAATAAAACAATATTTAATAGAATGAGTAATCAGATAAATGAAAAGATTAAAGAATATAAATAGAGTGCTTCGAAAAAAATGTAAGTGAATTAAGCCCGGAAGCCAGGACGAGGCTACTAGCTACGGAAAGTAAGTCGGAGATTTAAAATTCGAATTATTAGAGTAACGCCCATTAAAAATGATCGAAATGAATGGGTCCGACGCAATGATGAAAAAGCTAAATTATTCGCGAAACATTTGGCTAACGAATTCCAACCGAATAATATAGAATCTACAAAAGATATAAATCCTGTTTATCAGACCGATGTAGCTGTAAATCTGATTTCTCCAACGGAAGTCGCCAAAGAAATTGACAACAATCTCAATTATAGTCGGCTTGGTGGCGCAGTGGTAAAAGCGATGGGACGGCTCTCCTACTGTTGCGATAGCCGCGGGTTCGAATCCTGCTGGGGCATGGTCGTAAATTTATGTTTGTGATTGTTTAAAATTTGTGAATGTTCTAGGCAAGAGTGTAAAATCCAAGGAAAATGGTCCCAATCACGCCAGTAAGCAGGCTGGGTAAGACCGGATGTCTTCTGGGATGATTTCTAAAGTTGGTCAGTCGGTAGGCTTAATGCCGAGGACCGTGGTTCAGAGCCCACGTTAAACTTTAGGCCCAGTCCAGATAAACCCATAGTTGGTAAAAGGAGACTTTAATATATATTTTAAAAAATGTATTAATCCCGTACTTCCCTCGATTGTGTATTAATGCAAGTACAATACCACAGAAGTAATAAATTCATTTGTAAATTAAGATTGTACTAAGCATATCTAATGTAAGATGTAATTAATAAAAAAATATTTTAACTACTTAAGTTTTTGTACTATTTTGTATAAATACAATTAAATATATCGAACTCAGAATCCGATATAAAATCGAATCTAAAGCAAGTTAAACCACTTTTATAATTATACAAATAGACCATAAATA
The DNA here is from genome assembly GCF_030347505.1 of Rhynchophorus ferrugineus. Classification (NCBI taxonomy): domain Eukaryota; kingdom Metazoa; phylum Arthropoda; class Insecta; order Coleoptera; family Curculionidae; genus Rhynchophorus; species Rhynchophorus ferrugineus. Next base: position 49,328,635 of record NW_027472581.1, on the reverse strand, counting down.
TACGTGAGATTATAAGCCGGCAGGGGTATTTGAATAACTACTAATATTATTAATTTTAAAGGCTAACTGAGCGAATATTTTAGTAATTAAATAGATAGTGAGCGGAAACAAGAAATATCTGCTGTTTGTTTTTTGCCAGAATGTCTATTTGTACTATTAATAACGAATGACAGAGCGAAAAATACATATGCCTCCTTATGAAATTTAGGCAATATTGAGGGTATTAGTTCGATTAGCATATATAAAATATTAATATATAAATAGTAGTGATTATTTATATAGGATTATTATATACGATTATTGTATGTTTTAATCTCTCTAGTATAGTAATGTTTTTAATTTATGTTTGTGATATTCATGTCATTGCTAGAAACGCCAGGGAAAACAGTAGGCTCAGTCCAGATTAAAATTAATAAATAAAAAGGATAATGTAGAATTCAATAAAAACTATTTAAGAAAATTACTGAAAACTAATAACATTTTAAAACGATTTTTACTGTACAATTACTATAGAAGAACAGTAATTATTAGATTTACTAATAGGGCAGTTGATGGCGCGTAACTGTGAGGAAAAACCGGAAAATTTAAGAGATCCAATATCGGGCCTCATTTAGTAACTATATTAACCGTATACATAGTAACATTTTTTTACCGCCGGAGAATTTGTTATAAATTTGTTATTGAAATATTATTGAGTAGTTATATATTAATGACCTGCGATCAAAGGTAAGTTGTGATATGTAGTTGTAAACTATTTCTTATAGATAATAATGTTAATGACTAAATAAAGTTGATATGAAGCCGCTTTTAAATAACTACAAGAAACTGCTAAAACTGATTACTTCTCGACTGGAGTTTTGACAAATAAGGTAGATGAGTATTGTCTTAGGATACTTATAACTATTTGCTTCTATAGTATTTTAATGATTGAATAATTAGACTGGAATTTGAATAGGAAGGTACAAGTTAAACTCAAGAACTTCGTACAATAACTTTAATTATTTGTCAACAAATACAAATCATTTGTTACAAAGAAATGTTGAAAGTAATTTAAAAACTAGAGAATGTGTGAGGATAACATATAATGATAATCATCAATCGATGAAACTTAGTTGACATAAAATTATTATATTTATTTTTGATAGAAAATCATTTAATATTCAATAACTATTACGATATATTGGAGAACTACTAAGGACATATGGATATTAAAGAAGATTAATTTAGACGAATTTGATGATTTTGTTGTTGAATAGAAAATACAAAAGCTGCAAAGTATATTAGTAACTTATTAGTTAAAATATGCGCCAAATAATTTAGATGAATATTGACTTAAGATACTTCTAAGTTCTTGCTGCAATGGTATTTTAAGGACCAAATAATAAGATTGGAACTCTAATTAGGAGATACAAGTAAAATAGAATATGCTTACAAGTAATTGTTTTAATTGTTTGTCAAATAATTCTAACGATTTGTTAGTGAAAGCTCAAAGAATGTTGATAACTAGAGAGAAAAATGTGAAGATACTTACAAATATCAATGGACGAAACTTTAATGATATAAACCTTTTTTAAAAATTATTCGTTTTAGCAATCTAGTATATTAAAACTAATAAGCTATTTTTTTTCATAATTGGTTAGGGTTTTAAAGTTAAAAAGTATTAATTCACGATAAACACTTTGGGATTAACATATTCACTAAACTAGATAAAATGATTTTACTTCCTTTAACCTTATGTCAAGTCATCATTATCTAGGAGTTGGAGAACCTTAACAATGACATGTTATCGACAGTTTCTACCTTCAGATCTTTACGCAGATTGTCGTTAGGACTGTACATAGTATCAATCGGAACATCAATAATACCTTACAGTATCTTGTTTTGATATATTTGTATACTATTTCTATTGCTTTAGCTGGTACAGCTACAGAGTTGAACTCTATAAGGCCATACTATTTTCAAGACATGTTGGTATAGCAACAGCTGATTATATACTGACATTGCTGAATATTTTCCCCATTTTTTATAACGAGTACAATTTTTTGTACTTTAGCTTGAGTTTTCCATATTTTTTCTTAATATGTAGCTTCCAAGTGAGTTTAATATCGAAGTCGATGCCAAGATATTTGGTTATATTTACATATGATTGGGTGATTGGGTAATTTAAAAAACGTTAAATAAATATTAACTAGCTTATGGCTGTTGCTTTTGTTGGTGAAATCAATACGCACTGATTTATTTGGATTAATTTTGAGACGTCATTTCTCTGTTCAGCATTGTATTTCGGCTATAGCTGTAACTTTTCGGTTGATTCAGTGCTGGTTGATTTAGTTGACATAAACTTATTCTATTTTTGTTTGGTAGAAAATCTTTTAGCATTAAATCGGTAGATACTAGATAACACTAGGAAAGTTTTGACATCAAAGAAGATAAACTTGGATTATTTGATAATTTTATTGCTTAATAGAATGTAATGAAAAAGGCAGCAAAACTATATAATATATATATATCTATTTAGTTGCTTTTACTACTTAATATAGATAGAATTTTTAAATATATTTAGTTTTACGACCGTCTATGGTATTGAAAATAGGCTATATGTTATAGAAAGGCTATACGCTTCGGTTGCTTGAGATACAGATCATGACAAAAATTAATATTTTGTTTTGTTCATGTGGTTACTGACAGCTGTTAGGTAGATGTAAATGCTCATTCGTGAAGAAAAAAAACGATAAAAGGCCTGTTTTACGAGGATATCGCGAAAAAATACAAAAATTAGGTAGATACTAGACAATCTAATTACAACCATTGATGGTAAAACAGGATAGGATATATTCAAAGAAGGTTATCTTGTGACCGGTAAAATCAGAATGTTTTATTACATGCTCTTTACGTGCATGAAAACTGATTAAGCGATGGCTGTGGATAACTTCAGCTAACCATTGACGTAATGAACAAACTGTGTTAATAACTTGATTAGAAAGCCATATTGGCGGGGCAAGGAAGAGAATACTCTTCCTATTGTGTGGCGTAGTCTAAATTCGCGTTATTCAAAGGAATCTCTTGTGGCTTGACGAATTTTTTTGTATACATCTTATTCATCAGAATTGGCCCCAACAGATGGCTTCTTGGGATAGTCCATGTAATATGCTCTAGTATATTGGGCATTTAGATTTTTGTTACATAAATAAATCTGCTGATTAATCATAATCAATGCATATAGCTAAAAACGTTAAATTTTATTGTTAATTATATCATTAAAATATTAAATGAATAACGCTATTTAGCGGTTAACGGATCCGAAAGCATTGAAATTTAAAGGTATTCTTTTAAATTGCGGTAAAATAGAATCGGCCCTTTTTTATAACCGATTCCCAATCGACGAAAAAGGTTTATTGGGATTAAATTTCCTAATTTAAATCGCGCCGTTGGACTTGAAAAATTGACTGTCCCCAATTTTGCTTGACCCGCTTCGACGGAAATGGTTTTTAGATCGTATTGCGCTCCACGGTTTCCACAGGCGTATCAGAATTTCAAGGCGGTCGCTCGTTCATTTGCCGTTTCCTCCAAAGCCCTATATTTCGACGGCCGTTATAGAGTTTCAGATTAAGACAGTGCTCTTACGTTCATGGGCCCAGTTCATTTTCCAGGTGAATGCGCGCAAATTTAACGGTTCCCTAGCGAAACCGATACCCCAGAGCGACAAGATGGTTGGTGCAGACCCGTGCACACACCATCCGACTTTTGGTTTTTCCCGTTCCGTGCTTTTTCTTTTCGAGTTTTAATTTAAACTGTATGTTTTGGCCCGGAGGGATTCCTTTATTTTTTCAAATTTATACTGCATGAATTATTTAACGTTTTTTAAATTACCCAATCGCTTTCCAGTTTTTGAATTTTAATTGCAATTGTTGTTGTAAACCATAAAAAAATATTTGCTATTTACGTGATATACTATTAGCTGCTTGTGCATTTATTTTGATCAGCGATGGATAAATTGGTGAAAATGCGAGGTATTAATATAAACAACTATTAAATAACCTAACTTGATTCTTAGATTCGATTATTTTAACATCATTCTGTATAACAATTTTCCATTTAGTATTATTTTATTTATGCATACTCTAATCATATGCTAATAATTTTTTAATTCTGCTAATCATTGATTCATTAAAAAACTTATGTTGATGCTATTATGTCATATCCCATGTGTTGGTTTTTGTTCGATGATTTAAGCTGTGATTTTGATGTTAATGACAAGGAACGTCCTGGTTGACTCAAAATAACTACGCTTCTCATTGCTTGCCATGTAAGAAGAATATTTTTATGGCGTACTGTGACTGTTGGTGAACAGTGGATTTACTATGGGAATATCACCTTTAAAAAGTTATGTTTTAGTCCAGGAGGGTCCGCAACATCGCTACCGAGACTAATATTCATGATCTTAAAATAATGTTGGGCATATGGTGGGATCAGCAAAGTTTAGTGCATTACGAGTAGCTAAAACGGAATGAAACTTTAGGGTAAATGATGTGGCTCGGTGAATGGAGGTAAAACGAAATGAAACAGTGTTTTTTACATTATGTGACCGTTATTTATTGGCTATATAAAAAAATGTGAAAAATACAATTAGATAAAACGGATGGCAGCGGTGTTAGCTGGAGACGAGGCTTGGGCAGTCGATGGTGGCACGTCTAAACCAAACGATGGTTGAGCACTGACTGAATCGAAATACCTTTCAATAACATCCCAAATAAACGTCTCGAGGTTGCCTTAGCTATTCGTTATCGGGTTCTAGTTGGCGCTGCTGGCACCCCGCCCGTGTTCTACATTTGGAATTATATTTCTGGGTATTTTGTAGACCGTTATTCCACGATGTAAAATTCAACATGCCTCAAGGTCACTACAATACTTCCCTGCCAGAATTTTACATACAATTACTCCAAGCGACAAAAATACAAAAATGTATAAAAAAATATCAAATAAAAAAAAACTATATGCCAAACAAAATGTGCTGCATGAAAAGGGCTTTGAAAAATATGATAATTTGAAACGGTTGTGGTTGGTACGGTTGCGATCTGGTACGGCTGTTGATATCTTCCGGTCCTACAGATACCGTTGCTTCATCGTCGCTTTGGCACTTGAATGTGGTCCATCGACGACGTTGAGAACAAGCTATTTTTCGGACAGGGCTCCCTTAATCGACGTTGTGGGAGGATCGATTGTTCGACGACGTGGTAGCTTATTTTCTTCTACGACGAGACGTTGGCAATTCTGGTACCTCGGCGAAGACATGACGAGTCTACGGTGACTGCAATCGGTACCTAGCTTCTGGAGCTGCTCTGTGACTAATCTGTAGTCACATACGTTACGGTAATTCAGAAAAAACAAATAACGACTGTATCCGACCGAAGCTGCCCAAAGCCTTTCAAATCAAAATGTCTGCCATTATGACGGAGACGGCAAGCGAAGGAAGACATTATGATTTAAACATAGCGCCGAAAGAAATGTTTAGCCGAGACGCTGATGATTAAGCAGTGATGTAAAAATATCTATGAGTTCAAAAGATTGTGAAAGAAAATTTTGATAAAAAAAGAAAAAAAATGAATTGGAAATAATGAAATGAATAGGTATAAAATGAAAAGGAATATTGAAGGTAAAATCGAATTAAAAATATTTAAAGTTTTGGAACAAAAAATATAATGGCCACGTAAAATACACAATGTTGCACGTACCCTCCATTCACGAGTCCAAACCCAATTTTGCGAAAGATCACGTTGGGGTCACCACTTTAGGGTAAATGATGTGGCTCGGTGAATGGAGGTAAAATGAAATGAAACAGTGGTGTTTACATTATGTGACCGTTATTTATTGGCTATATAAAAAACTGTGACAAATACAATTAGATAAAACGGATGGCAGCGGTGTTACCTGGAGACGCGGCTTGGGCAGTCGATGGTGGCACGTCTAAACCAAACGATGGTTGAGCACTGAATGAATTGAAATATCCTTCAATAACATCCCAGATAAACGTCTCGGGGTTGCCGCCAGCTATTCGTTATCGGGTTCTAGTTGGCGCTGCTGGAACCCCGCCCGTGTTCAACATCTGGTTTATATTTCTGTGTATTTTGTAGACCGTTATTCCACGATGTAAAATTCGACATGCCTCAAGGTCGCTACAAAACTATTGCTTCAGATGTTTTCCGATATTAACTGAAGAAATTGATTTAGAAATTATTGCAAAAAGACTAGCAATAACGAGTAACAGATGCAAAATCATCCTCTTGCATGACAACATTTGGCCATACGTTGCAAGAGTTTAGAAAGATATTCTGTTGCAGCTCGAATAGGAATTTTTGCTGCACACAGCGTACTCACCAAACATAGCGACTTTTGATTAGCACTTGTTATAAGTTTTGACATGATATCCCCATGAAGCTATAGAAAATTTAAACTGAAGAATAATCAGAATTAATGCAGACACCTAAACCTATGTCCTACTTTTAATATCGACTGATTGATTATACAGACAACTGGCATTAAATAATAAACACTTATCTTTTCCAAGATGTGTTTTGCAGGACCATAATTGATTGTTATTACTTAAAGTGTGCTAATTAGCATTTACTTTTTTGATTATGGGATCGCTTGGGTGTGCGCTTTGATTTTTACATGTCTTACATTATGGACCGCAAATTTTCAATGATTGATAGAGAAGTTTTTCTATGGCGACGTTTTTTCCAAAAAAAAATATACAAATTTCTCAATATACTCTGGTTTGCTGATATAAGCTTCACTTCTAAGATATCCCTACACGGAAATATTCATTAGCGTTGTGATTTAGCCGGTTTTTTTAGTTTTAATTTTTTAAATTTTTTTAATTTTTAATTTCTAATTTTTCACGTTTTCAACTTTCATGAGCCGCTATTATATAATTATTGGAGGTGCCACGTAGCCTCTCATCTTGTCAGATTTATGTTTTCCAGCCGAAGCCTGAGTTATTCGTCAAAATAATAGTCTTAATTAATGAAAAATATGGTGAGTGAAATAAAACACTTCTATATGTTTTGTATCTTTTATATATATTTTGTGTAATCTTGATAAAAAAATATAACTTAACGAATCTTCTTAGCGACGTCTCAAACGAATTAGTAGCATCAGGAGTTATTATGCTATATACCTTATTGCATTTTAACATATTGAATACATTATTGCTATTGTAATTATTTTTTATGTAACTGTAATTTATATAATTCCTGGCTCTAACGTTTAACTCTCAATTAAGTTTTAAATGTTTATAAAGCAACATTCTTCCACTTTCTGATTTCACTAAATACATATTATATTTTTGTTATATATACTAGTTTGTATCAAAGGTAAAATTAGTTTTCTTTTATTTTTGAATCTAAATCATGTTTATCAAATAAAGCATTCATGTTCTTTTAAATGTTGTTTTTTGCCGATTAATGTTAATAAAAAGTAAAAGTAAAAATAACGATTGTAAATTTCAAGCGGTTATACTTTTGAACTATTGGTTTCCAGATTGGAGCCGTGTTTATTGACTGTATTGAATAATTCAATAGACCATGAAAAAGTAGGGTCCAAATCGGTTGATCACTCAGCCACGACAGGCACTTGCTTAAATAGGATAATCTGATTAGGAGAGCCTTAGTATCAGAGCTACCGCCTTGAAGATACAATTTGTAACGATTGCTAAACGTTGGCTACTTTTGGTCAATGAATGCCTTTCCAATCTAGAAGCCAATTTTTTTGCGAACGTAATTTTTAAGACCTTAACATTTTTTCATTCCGTTTATATTCAAAATGAATAATCATAATTTACAGGTTATAAATAAACTTTAATAATACATAAACTATGTTCACTAGAGTGTTTTAAGACAAAATTATTAAAATACGATGCTACTGTTTAAAGATTGTATAGAGTAGTTTGTGCTTGTGAAGACATCCTTCTTTCTAATGAATCATATCTGATATTACTGTCAGATTTTTCATTATTTATTTACACTCGTAGTCGTAATATTTAAATTTGGTCTGATTGATTTTTATAATTTAAAAGTTATTGCCATTTTTATAATTAAAACATTGAAATATAATATTATATAAATCGATAAAGTAAATACTAAACAACAAACAAATAATAATTAATATAAATGAGGGAATAAAATTTGATATTTGTCATATAAGTCAAAGTTAATAAAATGTAAAAATTAACTCTTCCATGTATTTATTTAATTTTCATAAGTACTTAGTGCATATAACCCAAAGTAGACCAATAAATAATAAAATTATATTTAGCTTGTTATTTTTTCTGATCGAAACACTTGTACTTTGTTATTTTAATTTGACATTTATATAATTTGTTTAAAATTTTGTACATTAATCCATCTTTTTTCTGTATTAATATCCATAGTATATTTTCATAATAAAGTAAAACTAAAAGCAAAATTAGTTGTTAATTTGTATAAAGATAAATATTAAAATGATTAACATATTTTGACTGCAATATTACCAAATAAATTGTATTTTAAAAATCATTATATGTCTTTAAATTAGTTTTTTATATATATATTTTAAAGTCTCCTTTTACCAACTGTGGGTTTATATGGACTGGGCCTAAAGTTTAACGTGGGATCCGAACCACGGTCCTCAGCATTAAGCCTAGCGACTGGCTAGTGACCAATTTTAGAAATCATCCCATAAGACATCCGGTCTTACCCAGCCTGGTTACTGGCGTGACTGGGATCATTTTCCTTGTCGGATTTTACACTCTTGCCTAAAACATTCACAAATTTTAAACAATCACAAACATAAATTTACGACCATGCCCCAGCGGGATACGAACCCGCGGCTATCGCAACAATAGGAGGACCGTCCCATCACCTTTACCACTGCGCCCCCAAACCGGCTTCTTTAAATTATTAATCTTGATATTGGATATTAATATAATATATAAAGAACTTATTTATATGTATTACAATCTCCAAATTTATCAGAGAAAGGAGCAGTTTTAATTAATTTTAGGATTTATCTCAGTTTATGTATTGAATGCCGAATAAGTATCGTTTTAATCAAAAAAGGATTTCGCTTCAAACAACACTTTACCTTGTTAACTTATACAAATTAATTTAATCTCATTGAAGATTAATCTGGAAACTTTGAAACTCTTTAGAAAATTAATTTTATTCAATTTTAAATTGTATTTTGGAAACAACAGGATAAGTTATTTGACTTACTTCTTAAAGTCAGTTTCTTAAATCGGTAATAAGATTTTTTGATGATATTATATATGCATTAGCAGCTTTAAGTAATAATTGTTGTTAGTGTTGTTAGGTAAATAGTATTAAATATTATATAAGAAATCTATTTGTCACCATAGATGCATTAAAGCTATTTTACAGTGTGAGAAAATTTGGAAAATCAGTGAAAATTTATATAAACATTTAAATAGGAAGCTCTATCCTACCAGTATTTACCAGAAATTGCACCTTCTGGTTATTGCTTCTGTGGATCGATAACGAGATAATAAAGTTTTATGATAATAACTTATTGTCTTTTATTTAAAATTCACAATATTATGCTATAATTTTTCTAAATTATACAAAAACTGGATATTTACATTTGTTTATAATATCCAAAATACGTAGAGAGTTAATGTTAATGGATGCTATTATCGTACTTTATAAATTCAAAGAATAATCAGAATAAAACAATGTTTCGTATAAACAAAACAACTATTTCAAAACATTTTTAAAAATTCATTTCAACACAGAAGTTGCATTAAGCAATCTATTTTTGCGCACAGCATTTTTATTTCGTTTAGAGAAATGGAGCGCATTTATTTTATTAATGCACTAATTTATTAACTTAACGTATTTGTGCAGCTATATTATGAGATGATTCTTTATAAACTCTGTTGCGTTCATAACTTGGTATTTGTATTAAAATATAAAACTTTGTTAAAAGAAGAAACGTACTGTAGCAACTTTGAGGCATGTCGAATTTAATATCGTGGAATAACGGTCAACCAAGTACCCAGAAATATAATCCCAGATGTTGAACACGGGCGGGGTGCCAGCAGCGACAAATGAAACACGATAACTAATAGCTGGCAACCCCGAGACGTTTATCTGGGATGTGATTGAAGCGTATTTCCAACAATCAGTAAACGACCTTCGTTTGGTTTAAACGTGCCACCATCGACTGCCCAAGCCTAGTCTCCAGGTAACACCGCTGCCATCCGTTTTATCTATTTTGTATTTTCTACATTTTTTATATTGCCAATAAATAACGGTCATATAATGTACCACTGTTTCATTTTGTTTTACTTCCATTCACCAAGCCATATCAATTTACCCTAAAGTACAGGTACAACTAAAATAAAATGGATAACATAGATTACATAAATATAATTCTTGGAAATCAATCAATGTTCTACAAGATTATGGATTTAAAAAAGACTGTTAAATAATTGTTAGAAGTTATTAGTTATTTGACCCGGATTGACATTAGGAATATATAATAATAGGATAGGAGGATTTTCGTGGAAAATTGGATTCAAGTAATTTAATTTGAATATAAGCTTCAAATAGATTTTACTAAATCAACTTAAATCAAATACCAACTATATTTTGATCTTAGTATTTGCCTAACTCACATTATATTGCAAGAGTAAAAGTCTAAATGAATAGTGATGTGCTGTAATAAATACTCGGAATAGTATTTTTATTGATTATCAAACCGCAATTTTTACTAATACTTATTATTATTTTTTGTTAAATAAGTTGTTTAATGTTTAAGCTAAAGTTAAGAATACCCTTATTTATTAGATATGTTCGTGTGGTTTGTTTCGCTTCGATCTTCTGATTTCTTGCATATTGTCCAGTAGGTGTATTGCTTCCACGTTGCTGTGGGTTAACAACGCATGTTTTAAGACTTTTAAATCTTGGACCACTTCGTGTTTCTATTTGATCTCGAGTCCATCGGGCAACTCTTCGTTTGTTACGTAGCGATAAACATTGGTAATTAATCGTAGAACTTTGTTTAGGGTACTTCGGATTAGTATTTGGTTTGATGTTTTAGTGCAACCCCATATTTACACTCCATAGGTCAAAACTGGCTTTACGATTGACTGATAAACCAATTTTTTTGATTTTAGGTCAAGTTGAGAGTATCTTCCGACTACCCAGTACAGTTCCTTGACTTCGACTGAGTCTAATCTGATCTTCTCTTTGTTTAACATGATGTTTTCAATGTAACCTAAGTCCAACCATCCGTCAAGTGATGTAATTAGGAATTTGTCATTTCGCCGCAACACAAAATTAACATAGACACGTTTGGAGCTATTAAGCTGTATTTTCCAATCTCTAGTCTACTTGTAGATCTATTTGACCGCTACTTACCGTACTTTTTTTACAACTTTAGACAGAGAGTTGTATAGAGCAGATATAGGATTGGTCCCAAGACACTACCCTGTGGAACTCCAGACGAAATAGTTTTAAATGTTGAGAATATCCCTTCATGCGGAACTTTAAATTTTTTTTCGAAAATATATTAATTCAAAGATATTTCATACTGAAATAAATGGAGACACAAAATACGTTGATTGCCAGATAGCATCATAAGAAGTTACAAAAATATATAAATTACATGTATAGCAAATCAATCAAAATCTTGCAATTCATGCTTTAGAGACAAATTACAAAAACAGGAAAAACATTATTTGCTCACCAACAAGAGGCTTTTTGTCTGATAGTACATTGCAGATTAATAGATTGGGCCGGATTATTTTTATACTAGTTATATAACTTAGCATCTGATTGTATTTAGTAATTTTATTTTGAATTCTATGAAAAAATAGCGTATCTATGTAATTTCTATATAATTCTATGTAAAAATCTAAAATAGTCGTATTTTAAGTATATATTTTGTTTATTTTATTTTAATTAAAGTTAGACATGTATTTTGCCGAGATTCTGGTTGGAAGAGTGGTCAAGGCGACATGCGACATGTTTCTGATTGCCCCTAAGGTAAGAGGGTAAGATTCCACAAGGGAAATTATACCAGTCAGGCCAGTAACCATACTGGGTAAGACTGGAAGTGTTCTAGGATGGCCTCTACTCACCAATCGATAGAGTTAACGCCGAGGACCGTGGTGGGGAACCCATGTTAAGTAGTATGTTTGGCCCAGAGAAATCCTAGTTGATAAGAAGGAGATTTTAAAATATTGAAAAATTTTTCTTAATGTTTAAATACATTTACTGGTAACTTGTTTTAATTAACATTTAATTAACAAAGTTCATTAAATTAACTTAATATAGCATCTTAATTATATTTTAGCTTACACAAGAAATCTAGCTAAAGAAATTGAAGGTTTATAATGATTCCAAGTTCCTAACATTTTGGAGCGAAATCTGTACTTCACGGGATATTGGGTTTAATATATAAGCCTAACATTTGCAGTCACAGCCTGGTTGATAACATGTAGTATAAACAATTCTTTCAAATATAGAAGTAGCAAGGTTTTTATATTAACGTATAGTTCTTTCTTTTGTAAGGGTTAAGCAGTTTATTTCTGAAGCTAATTAAGGATATTTTTCTAGAAGAGATTTCTAAATGTACATAAGTTTGGACTAAAATAACCACATTCCTTTTTTAATTGATATACTCTTCGGAAAAATAATGCTACATAAAGTTTTATATTTCCTATTTTCGTTTCTGTGATAGGTTGAAAAAGTTACAGCTGATGGTAGATATATTAGCTACTATTCGTATAGATAAAAAGTTTTGTTAAAATTGAAAAGTGTAATGATTGTTCTGTAATACTTTTAGTTATATTTCAAAATCATATATTACAGATGGGCTGTAGTTAAAACTTTCAGAACTGCTTTCTTGATTTATAATTGAATCATGAGTGTTGGCAATAGCATAAATACCATTTTTCCATGGTTATTAATGTGATTTGATTAATGGATAGTAATAGTGCAAAACGAAAAATTTCAATGACTAGGAATAAAAAAATGATTTATTAGCCATAATTGCACTCGTAAATCTGTCCCAATAAATATTGGCACCATATGTCTCTATTTCTGGTCGAATAATTGCGTTATGCAAAACAAAAAATGCGTTCGCTCCAGAAATTCTGTCGAAAAAAATCAACTGATCACTTTGACGGCGCTGTTTTGTTTCTGGTTAACGTTTCATAACATACTAAATGAAAATGTTGACATTCATTTGTTAACCTAGGCCCTATTAAAAAAACACGAGATTTTAAAAATGAACAAGCGGTTTTTTAATGAAACAACTATAAATTTTCTAAATGGAGCATACCACATAAAATTGCATTTTTCAGTTCTAATTTGCACGGCATTATTCTACAGAATTGCAGTTTTGATGATTTTATATTTATGACCTCGCATTTATTTAGATAAAGTGTTTAACACATCTTCATCTCTCATTTATTGCATAATATATTTTGATTTATGAAAGTTTTTATTAAATTAGTTTTAATCGCGATATTTGAGAGATATATTTCCCTATAATGCGAATTAATTTCTTATGATTTAAATACAGAAAAATTATGATATTTTATTACATTTGTGGTACATGTTTTATATTATTGCATTTATTTGTTATTGATAAAAATAATAATAATAAGAATTATAATAAAAACATAAAGCTATACAGTTTATTAAATTAAATAAATACATAAAAATGTTTACCATAATAGTACTAGCTTTATTTATTTTTCAAATATTTTACATCTCACTTCTACCAACTGTTTAACGTTGGCTTCGAACTACGGTCCTCGGCATTAAGCCTACCGACCTGCTAGTGAACAGCTGGAATTATTTTTCTTCTTTGATTTAGCTTCTTACTTGTAGAGAATCATCTTTATAATATATCACAAACATACGTTTATAACCTTGCCTCAGAAGGATTCGAATGTACGACTACCGCAACAGTAAAAGCATCGTCCTCTCCCCTTGACCAGTGCACCAATCAATCATTTTTTGTTTACTTTTATTGTGGATTTTAATAAACACTATTAAAAAATTTTAGAAAATTTTAAAATATATTCATTATTAATTTGGGCTATGATGAATAATTATTGTAAAAAACAGGAAAACTCTTAGATAATGCCTTTTTATAACATTATAACAGATATTCTGAAATGAAATTGAATATTACAATAATAAACATACAGTAACTATAATAAAGGAAACATTCTAGATACTTCATGCCCCCTCATCTAATACGCGTAATAGTCATTTGTAGTATCGATACCATATGAATACATGTGCGGGCAAATAAATATCTTGTTGGTATGTGATATTGATGATAAATGAAATAATGCGTCTCCTGCATAATTATTCGATGTTTATTGTAGTATATACTATTATTTTTATCTAAGTTTTAGTAATCTTATGCTTTCAAAATACTTACCATCCCCTAGTTAATATTTTACACAATTAAATTACTACCTAAAATGGCTTATGCCAAGATTAACAAGCAATATGAAAAATTTTTAACAAAAGCAGATTATGACTTTAACTATGTAGACTTGATTTCAGATGATATTAACCATGTACCAAATTATTCCTATCGAAAAGAGGAGGTTTAAATTTTCAATATTAAACACTTTTTTTTAGGCACACTGTTTTTTGTTGTCTGTGAAGATACAAATATTGTTTATTTAACTATGAAACATATTTTGATACATACGAAGCAATGCACACGCAAGTTATATAGATCTAGTTAATTAATTTTACCATTTTCTAATCAATTATAAGAACACATTTATGATAATTTGTAAATGGTTAAAATGATTATTAATTTTACATATTACATATTAGCACATTTGACATTAGTACCGTGTCATCTCAGAAAACCTTTATAACTAAAACTACCATGTGCTCAGTATAAGTTTTTTCAATGAACAAAGTATAAATCTGTATGTTATTTGTTCTTTAAGTTACTGCCGCTTTTGTAGACCTTATCCACGTGTATTTCGCTATCGTTGAAGTTTACGGCCGTAATTACATTATATGCTTAAAAAGTTTTAAGTAGGTACTCGTAAATTTTCCTAACCTGACCATAACGTTACATAAGGTTACATGCACACAGCTTTAAAGACTGAACTTTGTACTTAGTAAAGTTTGAATCCGTGTGCTTACTTTATTATTGATATATGTACGGATGTTCTAAAATGTAATTTGCTATAAAGCATGCATTAAACTCATAAAATTATACAAGTAGTTTTCCAGTAATCAATTTTAATCACCACCTTTAACCAGGTGGTTTTGTAGTTCGACGTGGGAGTATGAACCGTTAAACTTACCTGGCAAAGAGTCTTTAAAATTTATGTTTTCATTGTTTTTATGGTTATATAACTATTAAAGAAATAATGCCTGAACCGAATTACTTGTCCGTAATATGATGCTTTCGAAGCTATGGGTTTAATTAAGTGGCTATTTAATTCTAATCTGGGCCTACACGTCAGCTCGTTGTTAATTGGGCCATAGCAGCGTATCGGAGGGTATCATCAGATGATATGTAGATTACACACGTTTAACATGATATTACACTATATTTTTCAGTAACTTTATCACTTTTTTCTTTTTTCTTTTCTTGTTTGTTATAATATTTTAAGACAATGTTATTATCATGAACTGCCCTATTCTAAAATAGTCGATAAACATAATTGTAGGCCAATATGGATTATTTTATGGAAAACTATAGAATTAAAACAATATTATATATTGATATATCTTTAATAATGTTAATTGTAATTATTAGGTGCTTCCTCTATTCTCTTCATTTTTTGAGCTTAAAATGGCACATATACTGTTAATCAAAATATTTTCGTAATTTTTTATGAATTTATCTCATCTTTTTATCAATACTGCGTTGTTGAGCTATGTTGATGTGGCAGCGATCCAATCATCTATCCATTTCCTTTAGTATGGAACCCATAAATAAGCAAGATATGTTGCTTTCGATCTGAGTAAGTGGTAATCAGTACACTTGGTGTAGTTGTCGTGTAAGAAGATTATTTTAAGTTTGTCACCCGCTATTGTTGGTCTTCTTTGCAACAATACGCCATTCAATTTGTTAATTTGACTTTGGTAGATATTTTCGTTCGGTTTTAGCAACTCATAATAGACTACTCTCTGCCTTCTTCCAGTTCTTCAGAAGACTTCTTGCAGTTGAGATTGTCGCAGTAGATCTACTATTCGTAGTCAATCACAATATGTCACACAAAACTATTCTTTTTTTTCCTGGTAAGAAATAAAACCGCGATGTTACGGTTTCAAATGATATTTTCAGTCAATTGAGGTGGTGTCCATTTTCCTTTCTTTTATATTATTTTTCAGGGCCTGTAAATATCTGAAAATAGTTCATTAATCAATTGTTTATATATTTTGAAAGTTCTTTGGGGATATTTCTATCTTTTCGTCCAATAAGTCTATGAGTAGCGTCTGTAAATATATATATTATAAAAGTGGTAAAAAGTATTTTAATAGATAGATTTTGTAATTTTTGGGTGTGATTTGAAATTATAATCATAACTATTTATAGTTAGATAAATTAAATTTAAATACCATTTTCCTTTTTATTCCTTTTTGAGTCACTTTTTAACTGATACTTTTGTAAAAATTATTCTACTACTACTTTCTAAAATATAATATTCTAGCTACCTGCTCCATATCACATTCAGCTGCAACTCTGGTTTATTATTACTAAATATATTCTTTATAGTAGGTATTTTATATTGGATAATATTACGATTTTCAAGTCTTTACTATTTTTTAATTACAATAGTAATATAATATTAAACTATGTAGTTGTGTTCAACAATATTAAGTGGATTAATCTACGCTGATTTAAATTCTATTTATAATTTTGCTTCATCATCTTTTATATTATTATGTGATTGCAATATATATATCATATTCATATTTTTATTTTATACTCTATACTATCGGTTTGATCGTTTGATAACGCTTTTGAATCTTCGAAAATGGAAGCGAACAAAATTAATACTATATAATTTAATACTTTTTAGTGTAACAATATTTTTTCATTTTATTTGTTTTATTTTTTAACGATTTTATTACT
This sequence comes from Rhynchophorus ferrugineus, assembly GCF_030347505.1. NCBI lineage: Eukaryota > Metazoa > Arthropoda > Insecta > Coleoptera > Curculionidae > Rhynchophorus > Rhynchophorus ferrugineus. The sequence goes on along the minus strand of NW_027472581.1, from coordinate 49,311,499 downwards.
TATACTCGCTTTGATTTACCCATCATTTCACTTATTTAAGAACTAAATCCGGGTCTTTTTATTGTTAATCTAGGATAAAACATTTATGATGCTATATTATTTTATTATTCATGGACTACTTTATTAAGATTCTCCATAATATTTATACTCTTATGGTATCGTAAAATCTAATGACGAGTTAAACTCTAGTAACTTTGTTGTCTCTATGAAGTTTGTTATTCAGATTATATGCTCAATGGTTTTTGTTGGCTGTAAATTGAGATTTATGATCTTTTTTACATATTCCAGATTACTTGTATTTGTAGAGATGGATTAGATGATATAGTTATTGTTCTATATAAGTTAATATACATTTTTTGTTTCAGGTGAGTGTCAGCATTCGAAATACATAAGAAATAATTTAAGTAAGTTTTTTAATAATAAGAAGAAAACTGATAATAATGAAACTTACTTTATTATATAATATATTAAATTTAATATTACTATTGATGTATGATTAAATTTTTACAGATCTTTTAAAGTTTAAAATTATATGAAATGGAAATATAATCGAGTATAGTTTTGTTTAATTCGTTCTATAATTTTACCAAAGAAAATGCTAGCCATAAAAAATTATCGAATATAGTGAACAAATATAAAATTGCTTTTCCTTTTTTTATATACAATAAATTCACTGAAAATCTGTTAAAATTAAGTTATAAACTTAAAATTCCTTTTGTAATACTTCTCAATCACTTGTATATTGAGTTTTAAATCATTATAAATATTGAGATAAATTAGAAAAGATTAATAATTTTGAATTATTACTTACCGTTTGTTTACCAACTAAATTTTCGTCATTAAAAATAATTGGTTGTTAAAATGGATTGGTACGTTTTGATTTGTACAATTAAATTTATTTATATTCTTTCGCGAACTTTTATTATTTGCGCAATGTTTTTATTTTAAAGTCGACAATTTTCAGTTTTAACGACTGTGTTGCATAAAAATAAGTTTAATTAATCGGTGATGAATTGAAATTCGAATTTATATTAAAGTAATAAGTAACGCCAAATCTGTTCTAATAGACGGTTTTGTGTCATTTTATGTCTCATACGACCTTGTTTCATCTTGTAAAGGAGACTGTATATTACGTAATGTGTTACGTAGCAAGTGCAGCTGGTGGCACATGGAATAGACAAGCACAACGCCTGAATATTGAGTTTCGAAACTCGCACAATGGAACGTGACATCATCGTAATTTCATATAAAATGACAAAATGAGCTGGATTTTAAAACTCAAAGAGGAGCGTGTCTTCACCGAGGGCAATTTAAAATGCAGTTACTTTTTTCGTTGTGTAACACTTTTCATTATATAAACTCCTGTTTAAATGATATTTATGACAGTATGTACTCTATATATTGTAACGAGAAGTACGGCATGTTATATTATATAAAATTATTATTAGTTAATAAATTAATTAAAATAATATACGTTCAATGATTTGCTATAGAGCCTTGGTATCGTCGAACAATTACGTGCTCTTTTCGATGGTGATGGGCTTCAAATCACCTATGGCAATTGGTGTCCGTTTTCTGAACACTTAGGTTCAATGGACCACTTATCCGCGACAATGTCTTAAATAAGTACTTTTTGAAAGAATTAATTTATGCTAAAATTATATAACGTTTCCATAAATAGTTTATACACATTCAGTAGTTTTGTGACTTCCATAGAGAATATTTTAAAGACAATATAGACACTCTCATAAAATATTGATGTTACTTTCCCATGGCTAAATAATGGAAGATCATTTTCTCGCTATTTCGCACCAACCAGGGTTATTAATATCAATTTATTAAATTCCCCAATAGTCCAGGTTAAATTCTCCAAATTGGGAAAAAAATAATAAACAAAATAACCGAAAAATAGAAATTTTTTAAGAAATCTCTTTCCTCAACTAAAACACCTTAATTTTAAATATTCAATATTTGGTCAGCATAGAGCCTTTCATCAACATATTTCTAGTGATAAGAAAATGTTTGGGGGCAAATTCTATGAATGTCTCTTAATGGGTATTTCCTATCGTAGGTAAAACCTTAATGGGACGTTTTAAAAACAAGAAACTTGTCAGCACCCTATTAAAATATTCTTCCGTTTGCAATCGTGCAATTCATTATGAAGACTGATAATAATTTCGAGATTCCTTTCTCAGACGTTTTTGTAGACGAAATAATAGTTGTAAAGTAGGATATTAGGCTTACAGAAAATTAATACACTATCACATATCCCAAAAATTATCCGTTTTTAATTCTTTAATATATAAGCCAAACTAAATATTTTAGAGACTGAATTCAATCACATAACGTTAGCAAGTTCGTAACCTCAATTTTTTTTATAACATCTTTATTAGATACGCTTAGTGAAATCTTAATTATACTTTAATTTATTACTATTTTTCATTAATTCACAAGCAAGACGAGTGCGAGAAAATACATCAATATGTATTCCTCAATAATAAAATTATAATAACTTATAGCTATAGTTTACAGTAAAGCTATACATTTTATATAAGTTCGTATGGTTTCGTTCGCTTCAATCTCCTGACATTCTGCGCGCTGTCCAGCAGCTGTATTGATTCCACGTTAGTTTGATTTAGATCTAATCTTCTTTTGTGTTTCAAGGCAAAATCTTGGATAACTTGGCAAATCCATTTGATTTCCAGTTCATCGTGCAGTTCTTCGTTGATTACGTAGCGCTAGGCATTGGTAATCAATCGAAGAATCTTGTTTTGACAGCGTTGTATGACTATTTGACTTGAATTTTTAGTGCCCCATATTTGCACCCCATAGGTCCAAATTGGTGTTATAATTGTCTTATAAATAAACCTCTTTGATTTTAGATCAAGTTGAGAGTATTTTCCGACTAACCAGTATAGTTGTTTTATTTGGGTCCTAATGTGTTTTGCTTTTTGTCTAAGCTTTTTTGTTTAATCTCAAAATGACCAACAAAATTCAACGCTCGCCTACTATTGTCTAGCAATAATTTTATTTTACCAAGATCACATTGAAAGGGTATTGAAGTAGTAGAATACCAAAGTTATTCGCAAACCACATAAAAATATGTTTCAGAGCAATCCCAACGTTCCAGCGTCCCTTTAAAAGTTGTAGAAAAGATCTTCTGTGAGTGTAAATTAGAAATGATCGATATTAGATAAACATCAAATCAAAAGTATCGATGTCGAGAAATATCGATTTATAAACATCGATACTTTCGTTAACAAGTAAAACTGTGTATTGTATTTATGAAATTTATTTATTGTTATTGAAGTTACAAAGGTTAAAGAAAAAGTGTTTCCCCTTTACTCTATTCCGTTGCTGGTATAGGTATTAGGCAGTTTTGGAGGAAACCTTTCTGACGTCGTAGATGCACTATACAAATACTTCTTTTTTAATTGGGGTAAGTGAATTCTAACACTTTCCATGAAAGTAATAACTCTTGTGGTAAATCAGCTACTGGGAATTTTAAATAAAATTGTAATTCCATGGGCATATTCGTGTCACAATGACCAGACAAAATGTTATTATTTTCGCCAATAAGTTTATTCCACCTTTCCATATATCTGCAACTTGGTCTTCTTCCACTTGTGTTGTGGAATTCTCCGTCAATTGACCATTTTCAATTTGTTAATTCATTTCAATATCTAAAATCAGTTTTTGATTCTCCTAATAGTACTTGAACAGCCTAATTCGTTTTGGAATACTATATTTTTGAAATTGCGATCCAAGAGAGTGGTGACAGCAAGGATATTAAGATTTTCTGTTTGTAGAAATCGTTGCTTTATTTCTTTAATTATATTATTTTTCTCCGATTGTCTCTTTTGGTTGGAAGCCTCTGTCTTGTATAGTAAGTAATCTGATAAGTGGTATAACTTTACTATAGGTTACATATTTTCACCTCAGACTTCACGAGTAGTTATTTATATTGATCGTAAAATTTCACAAACTTCAGTTTCGATATTTCAATTGACGTTTCGATATTTTATTTTTATAATATCGATGTCGATGATATCGAAGTCAACACATAATTTTTTTTATTAACTATATATCGATCATCTCTAATTCAGTCATAACATGCACTTAGTTAAGTAGAATAACCTGATTAGGCTAGTTTCAATATTCTCTTGAAGATTTAATCTGTAAGGATTTCGAAATATCGACTAATTTTAGTTAATACAAGTGGCTTCAATATGGAAGTCAATAATGCATAGAATATTGGAATATACTCAGAATACGTAACATTTATGTTATGTTATGTTATATTATATATATATATATATATATATATATATATATATATATATATATATATATATATATATGTATATATATATAAATATATATATATATATATATATATATATATATATATATATATATATATATATATATATATATATATATATATTAAAATTATCATATTAATGTTAGAAATCCTTTTAACATAAATATTACTTTTAAACAATTTTATTTTTATAATACACATAGTATTATTGTTTATTAAAAATTAGCAGATATCTGCGTTAAAGATAAATATTTGATATAAATACTCTAATTAAAATACGGCCCTGATATAACAAGAGTTATGTTCAAGACAAGACAGATGGCCAAAATAGATACGGGAGTCGGAGAGTAAATTTCAATCGAGATTTTTAACGTTAAATTGATTTTGCGGAGAATTAAGGGGATTTCGTTCGGACGACGCTGAAATATAATTCAGTACTCCACCCGTTTGCATAGATTGCACCGACGCGGCTCTATAAATCTATTTCCGAGATTGATATGAGAATTTATGATGTAATATTTTCGGTTTTATCGGGAGGTACTTTTTATTCCGTTTTAATCGGAAACTCGTTAGGGCTTATTCGGAAGGTGTCTAATTACGTTTCTATTGATTTTGTGATTTATTAAAACTATTTTAACGTTTCATTTTGTATTATTTATTGCAGTAATTCAATCGTTATTTTTATTAATACAATTTTAATATATACTTTTAAAGCTTAAAAAATTATCAATAGCAATGCAAATAATATTTATGTGTAAAAATAATGCATATTCATAAAAATATTAAACTAAAATATATTTATAAACTATTTATCAAAGGCAGAATTAAACTTTCACATGATTTATTTTTATGTTTCATTTTGTTATATTTAAATTTCTATTATCTGCTATGTACTTAAAAAAGTTTTTTAAGTTGTATGCATAATATATGTCGCATTAACTAAAAAATTAAGAAAACCAAAACCTTTAAAGGTGGTAAAAGTATTTTGTGTATCGTTATGTCTATGGGAGGAGTTGGGTCTACTATCATAATCCAAAAATAAATAAGAGGCCAAGAAGTGATATGAACCTGGATGTTGCAAAAATCCTATCAAATTCTAAAATAAATGTTGTGCGGAATATTATCTTACCAGTTTCGTTTAATTTTCTGCACCATTATTGTATTTGAAGTAATCTTCATCGAGTAATATAATAAAATTTTTTATATAATATTTTACTAATTTTAATGTAATTTGTTGGATAATAATTTATAATTCATATATACTCATAATCATTAATAATCATAATAAAGCAGACGTTAAAAGCAAGAAACAAAAACGTCAACTGTTATAACAGCTTCCTGGCATAAAAATTGGTTATTATAACATGGCCCTGAAATTGAAGAAATCTGTCTGTTTATGCACAAAAGTATTTAAAAATAAACATATATCTAATTTCCAAGCTTTATAGTATTCACTAAAACAATATAGACAAGGGTGGATTCGTGGATATTACGTATATTATTAGTTTTAAGTCATTACAATTAATTTGTAGACCATCGTAACTATAAATTATTAAAGGAATATAAACTAAATTTGATAAAACTAATTTGAAATACCATATTCATTATTACTCTATGTAAAATTAAAATATATTTGATATCATATTTAGCTATCAATTATGTTTTACAGGCTTGTTAATAGTTTCTAAAAACGTATTAAATGTCATGATACATATATAAGATGAATCAATAATTTAGTTGAAACACAAAAGTATTAAGGCGCAGTATTTCAAACAGATATGTAGCAAGAAAAGAAACACAAACTTTAGCAACATCAGCAAACCTACGAAAAAGTAGAAAGTACAGCTGTAATGAAATAAAGAAAAGGCCTAAAGAAGGAAAAAGTGACAGTTTGTCGGTTCCGGAGATCCCTATTTTTTATAATACCCAGATGTTAGCCAATGTAGAATAAAACATAAAAAGGTTTCACTATGTGTGAGTATATGTGATTAACAACTACCGGCTTTTTTAAATTAAGAAAGTTTGCCTTTTATTTGTTTTACTACTTATTAGTTATTAGATATCTGTAGCTATTGTGGAAAATTAATTTTCACTATAAGAGTTATAGTAGGAAAATTAGTTTGGTTAATTTTTATTAATTTTAATTGGTAAAAGAAGAATTCAATTTCAAATATATAAAAAATTAATTTCATATATATCAGGTTTTTAATTACCTACTAGGTATTGACATCATAAGAAAATCTTGATTTTTAAATGTAAAGTATCAATAATATCACTAGCTCTTTGCAACTGAGTAATTTCAAATTGTATTGTTTTTGCAAATTAATGAGATAAAAAACTAGCAAGGATTAAAAATATCTTGTTCATAATGAACTCCATAACTCAATCGTCAACTAGAAAATCTAACTACTGACTAACTGAAGTCATTTTGCTTAAGATACTGGAATATAGGCTTATGACACATGAATTCCTCTTTATTAAAAATTAAATCTATATAGTTGTAAACTTATTCTATAGTTGTAACTATATTCATCCGATTTAGCTCCATTAGACACCTCCGCTGCCTAAATCCAAATATTTTTTTTGAGAACATTGGTTAGAGTCAGTTAAGGCGATTAAAATATAATTGAAAAATATTTTAAAAGTTATTTCACAATTAACTTTAAAAAGTTTTTCAAATAGTGAAAAAAACTTGGTAAAAGTATCCAAGAAGACTTTAGTGACAAAATAAATATGAATAAATAAATAACCCATTTTAGTATTTTTTACAAATTAATTTTTAACAAATATCATGTTATTTTTGATATAGCCTAGTTACTTTTGATTTGGTTTTGTTTTTGATAAATGTTAATCAAACGAAATCACGTCGATAACTCCGTTTTCCTTTCGTTCACTGGTAATTTTGATATTCGAGCTGACAACTATTAAAAATATCAATTTGTTAGAGTTTATAATAACAACCGCATTGCTCTTTACTAATTGAAAAGTCAATTACCATTAAAAGCATGTTGAAAGCGGTATATACAATGTACATTTTTTATAACGACCTTTTTGCAATTTATAATACCTGTTTGTGTGGTAGTATTTTAAATTAATTGAATTTTTGATTTGCTTTGTGTCGTGTGTCATGTTTTTTGCCAATAATGTTGTCTCGATATAATTAATATGGCTTTTTAATCTTATTTTTGTGGGGTTGGAGTACTAATGAAATTTACTGTCTTGAAGCATTGTTATATATTTTGGAACTTTTTAATTATAAACTATAATTTATATATAGGATTGAAGTGATATATTAAATCAGTTTAAGTATTTATAGTATAATTAATATGTATATATAACATGTTGTAACACAAAAGTGAATTATTATTTAGTTAGGTCAATCCGTTAAGCTACAGATTTTATATAATTTTATATTATTTACAAATTGTATCCCTTCTTTAAAATTAAATGAGTGATGTTGATGTTTTAATACTATTAAAGGATGTGGCGTTACAATATACGTTGTAACAATTATAATATCCTGAAGTTAAGTCGTTATTTGTTAGTTTCACTATGAGGAATGGTTTCTTGGGATCGTTGTTTTATATGTATGTCTGGCTAGTCTGTGATCTGGATAGAGTCCAATAAATTTCAAATCATTCATAAATTGTATGCAATTGTATGTAATTGTTGCTGTCTGTGTTTTATTTAAATGTTTTGCTATAATTTATTTCTTCACATTCATTTGGAATACTTAGTGTACTATATACTTATACTTATACTTACAAAATTATTTGATAATAGACTAACATTCTAATGTCAATTCTTACTAATTTCTATGTCTGAGTTTCCGAGTTTTTATAAAATAAAACAACCGAAAAATCAGTTTCTTCTGTAGGTATTTAATTTATTTTCACCATGATCCTCTAAGTGTGATTATCTCATCTGTAAGATGTTTACTAATGTTATGTAATGCTTTGGTTTGTTATAGAAAATAAATCCTTGTTGGTTAAAGTTACAAATCAAATACAAGATTATATTTTAGCTAATTGTTAGTTGACAAGACATTGGTATAAGGGGCTTAGTTTACAAAAGTGATTCAGGAAGATGAAAAGCGAATACTACCGCCGTAAAAAATGAAGTATTATAACATTGACAACTAAACATTAAAAAAGTATATGAAGAAAGTGATTAATTGTCAGTGAGAATATAATGAAATTTTTACACTGCACTATTTACGTTATATTTCATGTGGGCACGGTGCATACTCTTTTGTGAATTATTATAATTCGATAAAACTATTATTATTATTATTATTATGATAAATATAATTAATTGCAATAACATTACACTAAGGCAAAAACATACTGTAATATTAAAAGATAAAATAGGGTACCCAATGAATCAAGTCACATGGTACTAAATATATAGATTTTAAAGGTTGCATCTTTGAATTGAAAGATTCAATCTCGCAAGCTCCTAAATTGTTTATTGTATAGTCCAGTTAGAGAATTGTAGAAGCTACAGAAAGCAACTGATTAAATTTAAGTAAATTAATGGCTTCTAGGAACTGTACAGACAGTACTGCCGGTCAAATTCTGTTCTCATATAAAGGAAATCCTTATAATGACACATATTTAGTAATATTTCATGTCACCAGTGACTATATCGGTTTCTCAAATTATTCATCGAAGTTTTAGTCAGGATATATAACACCTCCCTCCTGAAAAAATAACTATAGGGATATTTTTATATATACTATTTTTATGTACTATATATTATATATACTATACCTTTGCCAGTTTGCTTTTGATAGTCTTTTGAATTGCACGGTTTTTACCCAAATTTCAATGACATAGTATGAAATGTTTCCTAAGTTCCATTAGTGTGCAGCTGAGCTACTGCAATATGACTTTAGCAGACGCACCTTGAATTGAAAGCTCTTGCCAGTCCAACAAAGTAGTTTAGTTCACAGAAAGTTTGGGATCCTACACCATAAACTCAGAAGCTTATGTGAAGAATCTATGGTCAGTTAATCATTAAGACAATTAGGACCTCGAACCTCAAAATTGGGTGCAAATAGGGAGTTGCACTAAAATATACAAAACTGAAACTAACTAGTATCCAATACTGCCAAAACAAAGTTATACGATCAACTAGCAATGCTTATCGCTATGTAACAAATGAAGAGCTGCATGATGGCCTCGAAATCAAATATATTTTCGAAGTGATCCAATATTTCGCCTTAAAGAATAATATAAAGTTATAAATAACCGCAATATGGAAGTAATATATGACTAGATAACAGGTAAGAAATCCAAAGATTGGAGCGAATCAAATCACATGAAGGTGTACAGTGTAAAGTGTTACTCTTAACTTTAGCTTAAGCAGTTTACTTTTATTTTAATTTGGGAAATACATACTAATTTATTTATCTCAGCCATATTAAGCGATAAATTGAGACATGCCACAAGTCAATTTGAGCGAATGAAATTCAATTTAGATGATTTCGAAATATTTTTTCAACATGTAAGATGAGGAGGCAATAGATGACAACAACTATAGATACAAAGGCTTATAAAATAAAATTAGTAAGACATTGGTTGTGTCTCTATTATTTAAATAATATTTATGAATGACATTTAAAGATCGCACCATATTCAATTTAATCGCTCAAATAATTCATATTCAATATGGATACAAAATATAGACTTGGTGGTCTTGTAGTTTGTCTTGCTTTGGTTGGGTGGTGATGGAAGTACAAAAGAACAGTAGTAATAAATTAATTTGTAAATTAAGATTGCCCTAAGCATATCTAATGTAAGATGTAATTAATTTTAATAAATGGATCCATGGATTAGCGGTGTATTTCAAGGCGTATGAATTGCGATACTTTTAACTGAACACCACTATGTCAAGAAATGCTTCAAGTAATTGTAAAACGATTATAAATCCAACGTCAACCTGTATTATTTAGTGGATATTTTTTTAATACCCTTCAGGTAAATCTTCTCCGGCTGGTAGTATGATCTTATAGTATGCCAGTCACTAAATCTAATACTTCCAAAGTAAACTGGCAACGTCCCAATTTACCTTATCAAAACATAACTACAGCCATATTAAGCGATAAATTGAGACATGCCACAAGTCAATTTGAGCGAATGAAATTCAATTTAGATGATTTCGAAATATTTTTTCAACATGTAAGATGAGGAGGCAATAGATGACAACAACTATAGATACAAAGGCTTATAAAATAAAATTAGTAAGACATTGGTTGTGTCTCTATTATTTAAATAATATTTATGAATGACATTTAAAGATCGCACCATATTCAATTTAATCGCTCAAATAATTCATATTCAATATGGATACAAAATATAGACTTGGTGGTCTTGTAGTTTGTCTATTTGCATGATAAAATTTAGTTCTAACTTAGTTTAATTTCAGCCGCCTTCCTAAGAAATAAAACATCAACAAAATATGAGATAATTTTCAAAAAGTTCCAAATTCAATGTTACATTTTTTCGTTCATAAAGAGAGTTCTTGCTGTCGCCCTGTCTCCCCAACAGGGATAAATGCGATCAAAAAGGCATTCTCAACCTTTCGCATTATTTTTTTTCTTCTTGCCCCCGACAACTTGACATAAATTATTTACGTGACTTCTCTTTTTCTTTTGTTCGGTCGGGCTCGAGCGCGAGCATCTCGCGACGCATTATTGAAAAATCTATTCCGCCTTCCGCTAACCCCCGGGACAACTGAACAGATTATAAATATTCGAATGCAGAGCTGGAACGTCTTCGATTTACCTGCACCAGAAATAAAGATATGGCAACCATAAAACGTTCCGAAAGTAAAAGACGCTACAGGGATAAAATAAATGTAAATATTTTAAAGCAAGTGCAGGCAAGGGCCTCAACGATCGAAGGAAAACACTCAGTAATAGTTCTTTGGAGACAGTGGAGGTTTATACAGGTCTTTAAAAGAATCTCTGCCAATGAGTAATAACAAATGGATGTGTGAATAGGGCGAGGCAAAATTGTTTAGGACACATATGCGATGATCTGTAGCGCTAAACTTACCAAATATAAGTATAAGACGGATGTTAAACATAAGTCTGCATGTCAACTTGAAACATTTTAGGATTCTGCATCAACATCGCGAGAAAGTAACAGTAATAATGAGAAACTGTTTTACAAAGCTAGCTAGTCCAGGTTCTCAAGTTATATTTTGATATAAAAGTATAAAGATCTGGCTCCCAGCGACTACTTCCTGTTCTCAGAACTCAAAAGAATGCTCGCTGGGAAGAAATTTTCGTCGAATGAAGAGGTGATCGTCAAAATTGAGGCCTATTTTGAGGCAAAGGACAAATCGTACTACAAAAAAGGTATCGAAAAGTTGGAACGTCACTTATAATCAGTGTATCACCCTTGAGGGGAATTATGATGAATAAAAAAACTAATTTTGCCAAAAAAATGTGTTTTATTATGGTAGGTCGGGAACTTTTCAATTGACCTGTCTAAAGAAAATAAAATTGCTACTTCATAATTTGAATTGTGACTGTAAAAAGTGTGAAAAAGTGGATCTAGTCTGATATTCACAAGTGTAAAAAGTCAGGGGTTGTTTTAAAAGGGGCATCTTACATCGACACCGAAGGTGTGGTGTATTACAAGCTGCTCACATTGAATGAAATTATTACTGTAGTCGCTTACAGGCATCAACAGAACAAATTATGTGACGTATTGCTGTAAAAGAGTGAAAATAACAAGTAATAGATGCAGAGAACGCTCGGCTACACGTTGTTAGAGTTCTGAAGTAGATACTGTTGCAGCTCGAATAGATCTGACGCATTCAACATACTCAGAAGACCAATGCAGCATGTTTTGTCTGGCACAATTCGAAATGCTAAAGAAGTATAAAAATGGATCGGTAATGTGATCACTGCTGTTATTTCGACACGATATCGCAATGTTAGCAGAAACATAGAAACAAGTTATAGAAAATGATGGAAATATTTTGATTAATATATATTATGCCTATGAGGGTAAAAATATTTTATATATTCTCAGATCAATCAAGTATGGTGTCAGCCTTGTCCATAAGCTTTAGAAAATGTTACCGAACAACTCACTGAACTACTCAAATCTTACAGTATAGTCAGAGTGTTTAAAGTCACACAAGAGGAAGTTTACAATAAAAGACACTTTACAATAAAAGAAGCTAAAGCAGATGTACTACAAGAAAGTATATTGGGACCAATTATTTTCTTACTCTACACATGTGATATATCAAAAACGAAAAACATAACGATCATGAAAATTACAGACAATATAATAAATATTAACGAAAGTAAACCTGAGCATATGGAGTTCCCGTATAATCAGTACACACAAGCAGCAATAACAATAAATTATACTATCATTTCATATAGCAACAACGCTAAATATCTCTAAATAGAATAAATCTTGATGTAAAACATCTCTGGAAGAAATATGTAAAATAGAAAAGGAACAGTATTCAAACATAAGAAAATATATTGGTTAACTGGAACAAAATCACGATTATTAGTACATAATAAATTGATATTATGGAAGTAGGTATTGAAACTGAAAGTAAGGATAGGGAATTCAATTATGGAGATGTTCGGTGACAAGCAATATAATTACAATACGAGCTTTTCAGAACAAAATCTTTTTTATTAATTTTTTTAAAAAGTATTGTAACTCAAGAAATCAACAGAATCGCTAGGAGATATAAGGAGAGACCAAACCATTTGATCTTTTGTATTATAGTGTTATGAAGTGTCTTTAATAGAAAATAGAAATTCGAAATTAGATTTTTTACAAATTTTTTCATTCACCTTCATGCGTCATTGTAAAAATACAGTAAAATCCGTTTTATGGAAAATTTACTGGCGATACGCCATCAGCTGCAGACAATAAATATTTAGGCTCGTGCAATTGAAAATTGTGTGTTTATCTGTTCCGAGATAAATTCACTGATCAAGTAGGCTAACACTAAATCGGATAAAACATCTAACCGTATCGAATTGCTTTGTTGTTTTCAAAAGTTAATTATCTGAACGATTGTTTTTGGACAAACAGATTACACAAACTTTAAAACCCAGTTATATCAATCAAAATTAATTTCATTTAGTATGTTTCGATGCTATATTGATTTGATTTCGAGTTTTTTCTATAATTTCATTTCTAATATTAATCTACTTAACATAACATACCTAAACTATTTAAATTTTACTATAACATTTTTACTTTATATTATTTATTGACTTTGTCACCAGATCATTATTTTAATCTATATCAATGGACATAATCAAAGATATGAGCAACTTTAGATCTTGAGAAACTTTATTTTAAAAGATCTTTATTAAATATAAAAATTAAATTAATAAAATAAATATAAATATTTATTGTAAAAGTAATCAATCAAACAATCAAGAAAATTTGTTTTAATTATGTGGAAATTAACATTAATACTTAATGGATTAGATAATTTTCTTCTGAATTTTTGAACAAGTGTCATATGAAGAAAGTAATAGTAATTTAGAATCTGCATAATTAAAAGTCCTTTTTTCCAAAAATTCATAAGAAAATAATTAGAGATGACCAAAAGTTAATAAAATATATGTAGGTTACTCTTTTATTTATAAAAGCACATGGTACTCATATCACAGTTAGTTATTAAATACAGCTCCCTAGTAATTTCTTTTTCATGTTGTTGTTGATTCAGTCTGAAGTTCACATTCAAGACTTCAGACTTAAACTTAATTCGCATTTGGTGGATATACTCTCATGGTGCCATCCTCATTTATAACACGGCACAGTTCATTTTCAATTCACAATTTCATTATATTAGTTCAAGGGTTTTTACCTCTTCAACCTCTATACTACGATATCTTTGTGGATGTCCCCACTTCTAATATAGTATGGGTTTATAATATACTCTGATATAGTATCTTTTGGAAATTTTGGATTATGTTAATACTAGATTTATTTATGCAACCCCCTAATTACATATCGTAGGTCCACAATGGCTTCAGGGTATAATAGGGCTTTGTATAATAACAATTTGGTGATTTTGGAGTGCCGTACAAACAACTACACATATTTTGAGTATCATGTAAAGGTTTGTTTCTTTTTAACATGCTCTTTCCACTTTGGCTAGGTATTTAAATGTGTTTCCAAAAGGAAATACTTTATAGACAATTATTACTAGTGTATTTTTTGTATATAAAATCTACATGTGATTTCATGGATTTAATTTTATTCGCCAATTTTTTGCCCACTCAGTAATGTAGCTGCTTGTGCTGTATTTACGGTTGTCCTAATTTTGTTATCTGCAGAAGTATCATAAGCAATTGTCCTCATTGTTACTGCTAGTATTTACTAATATTTGGAGATATCACTGTTATACAATGTTGGTCCAAGGACCCTACCTTGTGGCTCCGCATAGATGGGTGTCAAATTTGAATATGCATCTCCGTATCTTATTTTGAAATGACGATTGGAAATATAGAATTTAAAGATCTAGTTCATTTGGTACGGTAATTAACTTAAACAATTAATTTGATAGCAAATTTATATTCAAGACCCTCAGGCCTGAGGTTTGGTCTACGTCTAGAAATATAGCTGAACAAAATTTCTTTATTCCAAGAGTTTGTTCAATTAAATTCGTAATACGGCTACCTTATTAATTGTCAGTGTTCTGTTATTACTGTGATCAATTGTAGAATGTTTGTTTCTAAATCTAAATTGGTGAGCTCAAATGGGTTGCTTTTATTCAATAATTAGTTTGAGTTGTTTTAAGAGCAACTTGAATCGATATAATTTAAATATTATTTGTAGGACTGATACTGGATATAATGTTTTCTCGGGTGATTTAACTAGCTTAGGGATTATAATGATGTCTGCAATCTTCATATGCATCGTCACTATTACATATACATTTATATCACTATATACATTTATATTTGGATGAGGAAATGTATTTCACTCTGCCCGACAGCAAGGAGTATTTGCGAAGTACTCAGCGAATAATTCCGCGTTCTCGTTATCCTTGTTTACCTACCTGGTACCTTCTTCTTTGGTATTTTGTTCTATTTTTTTAATAATCTGTCAAAGAAAATATTCAGATTCTTATTTATATTGTTAAGGCAATTTATTATTATTAAAACGGAAAATAAAACAATTGAATTCTGTACTATTGTTTATTAGAACTAATTAAGTTCTTTTAGTTTAGCATAAAAAATTTAATTATTATTGATGTTGAATTATCGAACAATTTTTTCATACTTGGCTTCTGGAGTACACTAGACAGGGAATTTAAAGAAAAACAAGCCGATAATCAGCATGATGAGTGATTCAATTTTCGAACGTCGCCTACTACAACTAACTGGGGAGAGTAGCCGTGTCGCGTCACGCATTTCCAATTTCAAAATTTAATTCCGGTCTAATTTCATAAGCCAAACATGAGTAAAAAATCTGTAACGTTGCCTGTCGTCTTTTAAATTATGACGACGGCGTTGGATTTATTCCCTCTCGGAAGTTGTAATCTCGTCGTGGCGTTGGGTCTTCTTCTCAAGCAGATGCTAACCGACCATTCGTCTTAGAAAATCACTGTTCTCGAAAATACACCGCCTTAATGGAGTTTTACAACTATGGGTAGTTAGTTGTTTGATGAATATCGTTGTTTTAATGGGTATGCTACATTATAACATAATCCCAGTGTATTTCGTAGCGGTTTTTGATATCAATTATTAAAATAACCAAAGTTACATTCACCAAGAAATATAATATTTTCCAGATGTTGCTATATTTCGTAATATAATACATTTATTTATGTATGTTAGCTCTAGTTAGTTTGCTGAACAAAGTTTCAGTAAAGCTATCAATTTTTTTAGCACATAATGTTTTTACCCGGTCTATAATTATAATTATACTAACATTTGCTTTTTATACCCTTTTGATGTCTGGCTTTTATATTCTTCTATAGTTTTTGTTTTCATAGGGCTCTCATGTGAGGATTTTTTTATAATAAGGACTCGATACGTATATATTAGGATAGTTAATTATATTAATTTGTAAATTTAAGTGAATTTTGATAAATCGTCTTTAATACTAAAAGAATATATTTTAGTTAGCTTTATAAGGAGCGGCACGTGAGCATTAATGATGTATAATAGATGGTGTTTCTAATACCTAGTAATATTTTGTGAATATGAAGACTTTTATTTAAAACAACAGTGACATCACGTTATGACGATACTTAATGTATTTCCTATGGTAATTTGTTGATTTGTTTTAGAACCAGATAATATATGAAAAGGATTATTTTATTCTAGTTAAAAAGGGACACGATGCTGTCTGATATGTTCGAACATGTTAGCCTACCTTTATAAATACTACCTTTATCTTAAAACTGGTATAGAAATGAAAATATAGGATTTTTATCAACATTTTAAAATAGTCCATAAAATTATACGTTTTCTAACGAAGATATCTAACAACAGATCATTTAATGAAGATATACTAAATATAACAACATTCAAGCATTTTTTATTAATTCTTATTACCGATGAAACCATACAATTTTTTGATCATAAACTGATATTTCGTGGATATAAGAAAAATCCTCTTAATCGAAAACCATCAATTTCTTTAATGTTGGTTTGTTGATTCGTCTCTAATAAAGAAAATTTTAATTACTTCTAAAAATAGTATACATTTTTCGAAAGCGCCAGTACGAAGCCACAAAAGGGAGACCGCAATAAACTGTAGAGAAGCATTTCTGGAATCGAAATCGTATTCCGGAGCCGTGAAGCAATTTCTGTTATTGATTGATTCCATTTGAAAACTGCACCGATGTACAAAAAAAAATCCGCTGCAATTGTAGCTGTTGCGATAAATCCCCGCTCCCATTGTTTGTCAGTTTTTTTCTTTCCACTAAACAGACGACTGTCTATTTCTGTTTTTGTCAGGTCCCGTAACAAGATACCTGAGCAAATAAAAAATACATAATGGAAAAGCTTGCAAACACTTTTAAAGTTATTTTGCTGAGTCGTACTCTACGACGACTATACGATAAACAAAATGTTCGAAAACAAGATAGAGACACAAACAATGTAACAAGAAGGGTTGTAAATAAGTAGCGATATTGATCTTTTTTGTCATTTGTGATAATGTAGAATATTCTCGTGAGTGTGACTAAACTTTAAATTTTTATTTTATTAAATATTCACCCAAATTATTTTATACTGCTATATTGATTTGTATATAAAACTATACTAGATCTTTTAATTATTTTTGAGTTATTCTGTTTTTACATACCATATATCATACATATATATTACTGAAAGTGAAAGTAGACTTTAATATGGAAGATTTAAATGTTACAGTAAAATATGATTTATTCTGTTTAGGATACTTATTAAGTTTTTAAATTTCATTGAGGTGACATTTCCTTGTTCTTGTCACAAAATAGCTCGGTTGCAATTTGCTTGAGACCATGCTGATGAAAATGAATCTTATTGAGTCAAAGTTCTTTCCTCAGATGAAATACGAATATAGTTCTGAAGGGCATAATAGAGGCGAATGAGTAATTGGAAAAACATCTGCTATTTGAAATTCTGCCCTAATCGTAAAGTTCGGTACTCATTATATTATATGGTTTTTGTTACGGGAAATATAAGAATTAACTAAATTGATTGCTATTTCAATACTATTAATATTTTAATTTTACTAAAATTAATTACTTAGAACTGTATTAATGGAATAACAATAATAATATTAGCTTGATGAACTTTGGTTTTGTATTTATTTTCTAACCTCTAAGATGCATTCTTACAATTAATAATCAACAGCAATTAACTAATCAGTTAATCAACCACAACCACCATAAAATTGAGGAATAATCATGATTGGACTATTATATGGCCTTTGTTGAGGTTAAACTAAGAATATATGAACTTTTGATAATAATATTTCAGTACCTATGTATAGAACGGATGGATGAGTTTGTATCATCAATTTTAATTTTATTTATAAGGAACACTTATGGTATATTCTTAGACAGTGTTTGAGTTTGATAACCCTGCATATTTCATCTCCTATTTCAGTTATAAATCACGAACCAGTAATAAAATCAAAGACATATTTCATAAATTGAAAACTATTTATAATTAAATTATATTATTAAGCTGGATTAAATTTATCCGACATAGTAGTGTAATGTGCTAGAGTGGCAAACCACGTCATTGTCAGGTAAATAGATAATTGGTAATATTAATTACACCTTTATTGGCACCTCTACTTCATGTAGTCTTAGCAGTTTTAGTAGTTTTAATTAAGGAACAAGACTGTTGATGTAGAGTAGCTGTGCTAATTTGATATTTTCATGGACTGGTTGCACCATTTGGTGTTTGAATATAAATATTCTGGTTATATGCTTCATAGGCCTTAAGGGTTCTTATTTTCATTTAGATAATATAGCTAGATATCTCAACATAATATAATAATATTAGCTGATATTAAATAGTTTCAGACTGAGTCAATTGATGTTACTTTTCTATCTAGAATAATCTATAGATCATTACCTGTCAAATATATAGTGTGGAACATAATATTAGAATAATAAATAAATTGAATTTTTTAATATGTTATAATCCACAAATTCTGTTAAAACTGTTTAATAGTCATTTAACAATAATTAATCATCGCAATGTTATTCAGTATAACATAATTTGTAGGCATGCGATTTACACATTATAATAAAGTTCCGGTTTGTATATGTAATATGGAATATAATTATTTATAATTTATAATGTAATAGTGATGTTTTATGATAATTAGGTTAGCTTCTATTTAATCATTTCTCGTTATATGAAATAAACAGGATATATTCATACGAAATCAGAATTAAATATTTACTGTCCTATATAATATATAGAAATACTATTAAATTCTGTTCGTGTTTTGTTATGGAGAGATGTGGTTATAGATAAAACGCACTGTATGGTAATCTGTATAATCCGTTTGTGAACAAGTTCGAATATATATTGCACATAGGAAAGCCCGTAGTGCAGCAAAAGCATGTACTTTACAAGCCAACAAATTGCGTAAACAGAGATGTTTCACTTTGTCAGTTGCAGCAAACATGGACGGCTTTAGCCAGCTACCTACCCAAAGATGCAAATAGATACGATAACCTGCCTTGAGTTTCGCTTGAGCGTTATTGATTGGCGAAATTGATAGGACCCGGGTGGAAACAGTCATTAGCAGGTGTCGAGACTTGTTACGTTTAGTTAGTGGATACTTTATGAAGAATTAGGATATGCTAGTTTCCGTTAGAGGTTCCGGATTTAATGACTGTTTTCAATTTAATCTAGATTGCTTACATGCTGGTAATGCTCATAGGGATTAATACTTGTGTAATTAAGTGAAATATAGACGATTTTTTTATTGACTAGCTCTGATGTTTTTTATTTTGTCACTGATTGAAGTGTCAAAAGTGTTTTCAATTTGCGGTGAACATTAGTAAAATTATCGTCATATAAAATAAACGTGTCGTTAATAAATTGCTAATCAGATCTTTTTCAATAGAAATATTACATAATACAAAATGTCACAGTTGGTATAAAATGGCTATAATTTTATATTTTTAAATGTACTCATAACTATATTATTCTGAAATATTTCTATACATTTTCTGAGGAGTCCTTAGGTCTCTTTATGGTAGAGACCATCGTTTTTATTATGACTTGATTTAAACATTTTTTTATATATAGAGAGAACTCGCCAAAAAGTCCTTAATTAATAAACTTCATTGTACTATAATATCAAATATGTGGAATAATGAAACAAATAATGAGAAGTTACATAAGTACTTGAAGATATCGGTTATGTTAAACTATTCATTGTTTAAATGATGGTACAATAAACGCATAAATATTAACACACTACAAGAATCATGTGAAATGCAAGAGATAATACTAAAGAATACCCCCTCAACATCTACAAAGTGTCTATGTAGTTCGATCCATGGAGGGAAATGTTGGTGTAGTGGATGAAAGAAATGTAATTGAAAATCCAATATTTAGCATGTTTTTGGTGAATTCGATATATATCTCCTGTAGTGATATTTTTCTTCTTATAACATCATCATTCCCGTGTAAAAATATAATAAAAAAATAATAAAAATAGAAATATTTGAAAATTATTTTCAAATAAAGATAAAAATTAAATTGACATAACAGTCATTAATGCAATACTAGTTCTTATAATTTCCATTTAGAATTAGCTGCAGGCTATTAATTCTTACTCTAAAATCCATATGGATTGATATTACCATTCAATTTATTTATAAGGCTAATGATACACTGCACTTTGCTGTAGCCATCATAAGAATATTTTATTTCCATATATATTCCGCTTCGGTGTTGATGTGAATCATCTTCCTGGACTAATTCATTAATTTATTTACTTGAGATTATCATAGTAGATCCACTTTTTATACTCAATCATTGAAAATTCTAATTTTTGTCTTGACAGGCAATAAAACCCCGTTGTTGAAGTGCTTCGACGTGGTATTTTTAATCAATTCATGTAGTAGATATTTTCTCTTCTTTTGAATCTCTTTTGTTGAATGGACACATCGCTGGAAACACTGTTCTCGTCCGATAAGATTGTTCGTCGCCATTGACATCAAGACCGACGTTTGTTATATGACGAACCAATATTACTATAAGTTTATAAAAAAATTTAATGAGCTTCAGTAGCATGTTTTTTTACTAAATGAAAAACTATTATTTTATGTGAAGAAATATTAAAGCCATCAAATTTACGAATTGATATATCTGATCTTAATAATAATGTGCATAATAAATAATACATGCACCTAATAATACTTACTTAGCATGTTTGTTGTTAATAATCAGGGTTGTTTTTAAAATCTCCGTAATTAATTAAAAATGAAATATCTGAGCTATATCTTA
Organism: Rhynchophorus ferrugineus; assembly: GCF_030347505.1. Classification (NCBI taxonomy): domain Eukaryota; kingdom Metazoa; phylum Arthropoda; class Insecta; order Coleoptera; family Curculionidae; genus Rhynchophorus; species Rhynchophorus ferrugineus. The sequence continues at coordinate 49,290,188 of NW_027472581.1, read as the reverse complement.
TGAAAGGATTTTAAACAAGACAAAAATATTATTTTACTTAAAAACTGATTTATTCAAGAAAGAAAAGGTGACCTGTTGAATGGCGATACAAAGTGACACTCATGGTTCTTTTATATTATAAAACAGACCCTTCCCTCTCGCTTATTCATCATTAAGATAGTTTAGGTAACAGTAACTATAACAGATAGCGAGATAGTCTGCGTCATATTACATAACACCTCCCTTCTAAACATACGGCCACAGGGATATACGTGGTCGATATTCTGGCTGAACTGCTTATAGTTGTTATAAAAGTTGATTATTAATTTATTAGTTGTTAATTTAAATTGGACATTCGTCCAACAGTTTACCTTTGATGATCTTCGAAATGGCAATGTTCATTAGATTTAGAATGGTTTTCCAAATTGTGGTGTCTCTAGATTCCAATAGTCTACGGCTAAGAAACTGAGCTACTGCCATCCGTCTTTGATGGCCTTATACCTTCAACTGTGATGCATGCGCCGGGAATTCACGGACTAGGGGACTTTTTTCAAAGATTGAATGTTTCTTAGTTGAATTAGCTTATGGCTAGGGGTCATTGAGCACCTTCATTTCACCTTTTTGGCTTTACAGATTCAACTGCGATACTTTTGCTCGAACTTCACTTAACTATACCAAGAAACGCTTTGAGTAACTGCAGAACGATTGCCAATCCAACGTCAATCTGTCTTTTTTCTTGATTAATTTGACTCCGGATAATTGAATGAATTCAAAAAAGAACAGGATCTCTCTGGAATCCTATCGACTGCATCAGTTATATTTTATGAAAGGGGTTTAAACAAAAAAATATTATTGTACTTAAAAAATGACTATTAAAAAAGCTATGCAACAAAGTAGAGGCGACTTATTTGATGGCGATATAAAGCGACACTGAGGGTTCTTATGTATTAGAAAACAGACCCTTTTGTCTGACTCGTTCACCATTCAGAGAGTTTAAATAATAGTAACAGTAACATATGGCCAGATAGTCATCGTGTTATTACATAACATATGTAGATAAAATAGATAAAAGAGTCATAGTTTGAACTGCATTGGTTATACTTTTCATATTTTGTTAAATCGAATTGTTAAACTATCTCCCCTGTTCGATTTAGTTGTTTCCCAATTTCGAGACGTGATAATAGTTTTTAAACGTTCTATCCTGACAGGCCGGGCAAGAAGGCACGCTCCCTAATGGTTTAAAAAAAACACGTATTGGTGTTGGAGTCAAGCCCGAAAACGTCCACTTTTGTATGCCTATGGCGGTCGATCAATCAAGCAAGTTAAGCCGTCAAACAGTTGAACGGAGTCCGCCTCCGCTACTTCTGTTCCCTAAGAAAAAGAAACTTTTACACTACGGGTTCGTCGATCGAAAAATTTATCGAGTGTCGATGGACCGTATGCATAGGTAATGCGGGATAAAAAGTCTCAAGGGCGTTTAATTTGAACGATGTCAGTGTATAAATCGATGGAAAAGAAATGGGAAACACGTGTTATTATTTGAAGTATTTTAGGGGAACACTTTGAATATTTGCAAAGTTGGAAATGCCTTGAAATGTAGTTGATTGATAGATATTTGTTTTCAACTCTGAATAATGATATTTATAACAACATTTTACAATATACTGAGTAGTTACTAATAATTAATATGTCAATGTTTCATATCGCTTTATTTTTAGGTTATAGGAACAACAACAACATAATATTTTATTACAATACTATTACTGTTAAGTAACACTATGTGACACAATTTTTCTAATATAAATAAGATTATATGTTTTGAATTCCTTATTTTATTGTTAAAAAGATTGACTACTGGTATAGTTGTCGACCACGTCATGTTCGTTAGTAATAGTGTGAATATTATTTACACTTAAGAGCTGTTTTACTCCACAGAGACCGATATAATTCCATAGCTATTGCATATCACTGATTTTAAAAGAAACGCATGAAAACTTGAAACTAATTTTAGACTTAATCAATTACAAAGAATACGACTGAAAAGTATGTGCTTATTTAAAAGTTGTTGCAATTTTGCTTGGACTACAGAGAGGTTTCTCAAAATGTTGTTGTTTTCTTTGTTTGTGGTACAGTAGCGACACCAAAAACCACTATGAGGTTAAAGATTGGCAAAAAAAAAACTGACTTTGTTTCTGGTAAATCAAACGTTAAATAGGAACCTCTTATTCCACAAAAAAATGTGATTCTTTCACCCTTACGTATAAAACTTGGTTTAATGAAAAAATTGTCAAGGCCATGGACTAAAATGGTAAAGGAATTTTGTATTTGAAAACTGATTTTCCTAATTGAATTAAAAGGAGGCATTTTTGGTAAACTATTCCGAAATCCCCCCTAATCTTGGTGGGTAATGGTGGCGAATAAGGAGAACGCTTTCACCAGGACATAGAGCGTCGTCAAGGGAGATGGAATTCTGAAATGTTAGCAGATTACTGATAGTTTGTATTGAAAGAGGATTCTACTGTTCACAAGACGAAAAGCTAATGTCAAATATGTCGTCATTTTCATCCAGAATATATGTCTCATTTTTTCTATTAATCACTTAAACCTGAGTTATTTTGATTCATTGTCTATTTGTAAATTTATATTACTATTTTGTTTTAAAATTGGTGATATAATCTTTTGAGTCTTTATTTAATTATAGTACTTGGTACTTAGTAATTTATCATAACTTTAAAATGTTACGTTAAATCCCTTTAAGTCCTTGTGTTCATCAGGCACAATTTGACAAAAAACCGTTTTATGTAATAAACAGTAGAACAAAAAGAAATTGTTACACAGTGTATACTGAAGAAAACGTATTTTGTTTTTTTTGTGTTGTTCAAAAGAAAATTGATATAAACTTCGAACACTAATCACCAATATATGTGCTGATATTTGATTGATCACATATTGTCTGTTTTCTGATAGAACCATGTAATTCTTTTTCGATATTTCTTGGCGACAAACTGAAGAAAATGATTTGAAGAGACCTGAATAAAGGAAAAAAGCTTAAAACGCATAAGACACATCGTTAATTTACGTTTTGTGCATGCTTCAAGTTTTCTACATTTTCTATATTTTTACTTGCCGTTTCAGTGAGAAATGGTGAGACGAAAGTAAAAGGACTCCGGTTATTGTATGGTTTTTCCAGTATATTCCGGTTTTGTATGCTTTATTGCAATTTTATATTTCGAATTTGACTGAATGATGATGCTAACATTCTCTTTTAAATAATAAAATTTTGTAAATATAAAATTAATATAAAACTGACTTCCAAGCAGCGACTCAAGTTCGCAATCTAGTTCACGCACGCTGAAGTCCTTTTACTGTTGTCTGAAATGCACTGGAACCATTCAAAATTTGAAATATTATGTTGTCAACTTTTTTCACATAATTTGTCTTAAACTATATTTATGTAATCTTAAAATTTCATTTCATTTAGATATTTTCTATAATATGTAAACCTTTCGACATACCTACAAAATAAATAAGGTTTAATCGTACACAATTATGACCACTTTCTTTAATTATTTTTATTAAAAAACTTCAAATAAGTTGTATTTTCATATTATTGTACCTTTATTGAATAGCGATATACAAGTTACCATTACTAAATTACAACATTTTACTAGTAAGCCATAATTTACACACATTATCTCTATTAAATAATAAATAATTATATTATCTCAAAAAATTTAATGAAGAATAATGTCAATGTAAAATTAACCTAAAAAATACCATCAAACCGTTACCATCGTAACCGATGGGTAGGCATTTTTCGATGAAATGATAGGTAGGATTAACGGATATTTCGTTAAAATGGACTATGCTGGACAAAAGAACGGATCAAAGTTGGGGCTAAATGGCAGATTTATAAAAGAATCTCAGTCAATCCATCTCAATATTTATACCTAGAGCTACTACAAATATTTGTGTTCAAGCAACAGTCCTCTTCCATTGATTAATTCAGATATTTTTTATTCGTCTTTTCTAATAGCATTAGTTCTTGGCAGTAAAGAGCAGCTCATGATGAATAATTATTTTTTAGTTTCACCAAAAACTTCATTGGCGTCAATGTGGTTTTTATAACCTTTTGTGAAGCTTTTCTAGGCTTTTGCCACAATATATTTCGCATTGTGTGTCGATTTAAGTTCGTGTCGCTTCATCAGCGATACACAAATGAGAACCTTTTACACTTGCCTCTATTAGTTTATGTGGAACAAAATATTGAGCTTATTTTGTAAATATATATAGGATTTAAAACTGATTTATGGTCAAATTCCATACTGATGTCACGAAATTATATATGTTGGTCTAACTTGATATGTTCGAAAATTTCATCTGCTTTTTCAGGGATTATCTGGCTAGGGGCGAGGTTACTCTTTAAGATTGAAATTTCCGCAACGAAAACATACAACTCAATATTGACACGGAAAGCCGGTACTTAAGTACATATCATCATCAACTCTGCATGATTTTCAGTAAGTTTCTTGCACATTTTTCTCTTTCGGAAACTCCATTTTAAAGCGCAACAACTTTGGAAAATAATGCTAACTTAACTCTTAATTTCGGTAGCTGTTGCATTCCAGATGCACAATATGGCTTCTTTCAATGACTTTTATCAGAGATTGCTTTGATTATAAACTTATAGCTTTAGAATCAATTAAAATAATAATATAATAAACTAATTGTACATAAAATAATTTTAATCAAAAATAAAAGGTGAAATATTTATCTATATTTCTCGAAATACAAGTTACTTTTTGTTGATATTAAAAACAAGGTGTATACGAAATCATAACACTAAAAAATAGAATTTATTAAAGGCACGTTAATGCAGAATTTCAACAATAAACAAAAGGTTTATATCGCTTGGTTTTTAACCAGAGTATCCATATAAATATTCGTTTATTTTATGTAATAAAAAACAATAAAAATAGAAAATATCATACAATATAAATATACATTAACTAATAAACTGCTGGTACTACATACAGCATGTCCATCTGTTAGTATATTATGTTTTACAAAAATAGGATTAAACTTGCATATCACTGATTTTAAAAGAAACGTATGAAAACATTAAACTAATTTTAGAATTAATCAATTACAAAGAATACGACTGGAAAGTATGTGCTTATTTAAAAGTTGTTGCGATATTGCTTGGACTACAGAGAGGTTTCTGAAAATGTTGTTGTTTTCTCTGGTTGTGGTAGAGTAGCGGCACCAAAAATCACCAAGAGGTTAAAGATTGGTCAAAAAGAACTGACTTTGTTTCTGGCATATCAAACGTTAAATGGAAACCTCTCATTCCACAAAAATGTGATTCTTTCACCCTTACGTATAATATAGTTGGTTTAATGAAAAAATTGTCAAGGCCATGGATTAAAATGGTAAAGGAATTTTGTATTTGAAAACTGATTTCCCTAATTGAATTAAAAGGAGGCATTTTTGGTAAACTTTAAAGTCTTGCACTCCCATTTCGAGATCCCTCCCTAATCTTGGTGGGTAATGGTGGCGAATAAGGTGAACGCTATCACCAGGACATAGAGCGTCGTGAAGGGAGATGGAATTCGGAAATATTAGCAGATTGTTTTGATTATAAACTTATAGCTTTAGAACCAATTAAAATAATAATATAACAAACTAATTGTACATAAAATAATTTTAACTAAAAATGAAAGGTGAAATATTTATCTATATTTCTCGAAATATAATTTACTTTTTGTTGATATTAAAAACAAATTGTATACGAAATCATAACACTAAAAAATAGAATTTATTAAACGCACATTAATGCAGAAATTCAACAATAAACAAAGGGTTTATATCGCTTGGTTTTTAACCAGAGTATCCATATAAATATTCGTTTATTTTATGCAATAAAAAAACAAGAAAAATAGAAAATATCGTACAATATAAATATACATTAAATGATAAACTGCTGGTACAATATACAGCATGTCCATCTGTTAGTATATTATGTTTTACAAAAATAGAATTAAACTTTTATTAAATATTATTTTATTATGAAAATTATTTTTTACAAATGCAAAGTAAAATAACTTATAATCATTTAAAATGAATTGTTCTGTACAACTGTTCCTCTTTTCTTCTCTATTTCAAAATTATTGCGAACAGGAATAATTACTATTTTTACTTGACTACTTTTTGACATTCGAATGGTTCGAAGTTTTAATGGTTATTATTATCCTAATTATATATTATCTAGAACTACGTAAAGTAATACTTGGATACGTGCTGCTTCCGCAGAATTTGCGTTAAATTTTAACCATTTTCTTGAAAAAAAAAGCAGCCTGTAATAATATTATGACAACTTCTTGGGTATAACTTTTTATAAAACGAGCATTAAATAAAAGAATTATTGTAAATATTTTGATTTTACGGCCTATTTTTATAACAGTTAACAGCCAAAATTTTAATTAGATTATATTAATAACGATGTTCCTTGCTCCGCATTAAAAAGCTTTTATTAAAATTAAATAAGACAAAACTGACTTCCTGTTTTTTCCCTTCGAAGCTTAATTTCCTCGGAACGTTTTCGTTTTTTATTGAAAATTAATGTTGAAAGAGTACATCGTGCAACTGCTCTGGGTGAACCCCTCAAAACGAAATTACAATAACCCAGGTAATATTTTCTCTTCTGTATGTTTTCAGGCTATTGCGGGGTAGTATTCTTAATGAGCTCATTAGCTGAGTATTAAAAGATGTTGTTAATTGAAATTTAGTCTATGTGTATAATAAAAGAAAATATCTAAAAAGCTTTATATCTTTTGTCCTTCACTACAGAAGGATCTGACAGATGAATCTCTGATGAATATAGCAGAATATACTAGAATATAGTAAGATATTTTATATCAAGAAGAGGAGGAGTCTTCGTCGAGAAAGCATTTAATATCTAGAGGCTCATACATTTCGCAAAAAGTTGAAACTTTGATATAACTTCTACAACTGAGACTAATAATGCGGAAGAAGATTGATAATGACATCAATTCGGCGTTGTAATAATTTCAAAATTTAAGAAGTTTTCTACAGTTTGTACTCATTTAACATCTATGTCTTCGTCCATACAAAGTCCAAGTATACAGGAACTGAAAAACACATATAATTAATAGACTTTGTTGAACAAATTATTTGCAAAATTTTTCAACAATATGTGCAATTAGCATAAGCAGTTTTAGTGATTTTCACTATTTTACTGGCAGGTAGACAACTGCTTCAATAAGTAATCTCCTCTATAAAATTACAACCTAGAACGTAATTTAATGACTGTTCTATTCTAATCGATTTACTACTCGATGTGTCTATTAATCAAGTCACATTTTGTATCATACACATTTAACTGTTTGGTACCTAAATTAGGGCTCACTGATACACCTTTGAAGTACTTATAACCATACACTTCTTATAATGATACCAAAAGATGGTTGAAAAATACATCGTTCTTTCGAGATTGAATCCGTAATTAGTCTGAAAGATGGGGAAAAGTAGTGGTTATTGATTATACTTTGAATAAAATACATTGTACCGATTTTTTGCCATAAAACTTCAAATAAAAAAAAACTAATTTATAAACCTGATATGATTCTTAGCATTTTAGAAGTTAAGCGTCGATCTAAATTCATTACCATATATTTAACATTCACTGTTTACTGAAGTCCATAATTGTTAATATTTACTGCGTTGAAGAGTACAATTTGTCGCATTTGTCATAATACACCTTACATTCAACAACAATTGTATTTTATTAACATGTAGTTAAAGATTTCTTGTGGCTGACCCCGGATCTTTATAAAATTAAAAAACCGCCATATTGGTGAAATATGTTGCCGCAGCAGTGGTTCTTAAAATCGTTAATCAGTTGTACACAAGAGGTATAATAATAAGGTAAAGAAACTGCCCTGCGTAACACCTGAATATATTGAATATAGTTCAATGTAGTGGTCACTATGTTTCACAAAAAACTCTCTAGATGTAACGTACTATTTTAGTAGTTATAATTGAGGTTGGGGTAGAATCTCCTTGTGAATTTCCAATCTATTGCTGCGGGTCTGTTGCGGAAACTAAATTGATGTTCTGGAATAATATTTCTTTCTTCTGCGATTAAATTGAGCTTCTTGACAAAGTGTTTAAGAAACTACGTATATCATATATAACACATATGGGATGATATGAGGAGACGTCTTCTGATTTTTCGCTAGCTTGAGAACCATAATGATTTTGATCACTCCAAGTATTAGTGAATTAATTGTTGAACAAATTATAACATCAATGTTATGCCAATTGTTTCAGTAAATGCTTACTTTGATTTGTATACTTCATTAAAAGTATAAATATATAATGCATTAGATGATCTGGTGAACTTCGTATAATCTATATCTACCCTGCAAATTTTCATCGCAGTGGTCGTATTAACTCGAATACTGATAGAGAACCTGCCCTCATACGTAACAAAATACTTCCGAAAATGATAATATCGGTTATTAAATTGTCTTCTGCAAAAAAGAACTACCAGGAGGAAATACTTAATCTTCATGTTTATTACAATTTGTTATATAGTTATTTTCGTTTGAACACTGAAGACTGAATTAAAATTGTAAATCTTCAAGAAAAGGATACATTTGATGACAACTGATGAACAGTAGTTATGCAATCATAATATGCCTTATTTTTGATAATGAAGTCAGAAATTTGTACAAATATATCTCAAAATTAAATCTCGTTCGTTACGTTTATAACATTTACGTTCTCCATGCCGTTGAATATGCTGTAATCAATATTTATAGTAAGAAGCAAACAAAATTCTGTAACAAATTGGCAAAACTAGACGGTCGTTATTAAACCTCAGAATGTTGCATAATAATTTATGGCGCGAAAGCGGAATTTACGTGGGAAATTAGAAGTGTTACGGTTGGATGTATTTAAGGCGGGTATATAAATCAATTTCACAGTTCAGCAGTGGCATCACCTGCACAGGTTAAACGAGAATTGTCACCTATTATTTCATGAACATTTAAAACGAAATTAGACTACGTATAAATATTTATAGCAGTTTTAATAAAGATACTATAGTTTAAATTTCTGTTAATTATTGATTATGTTATTTATTTTTATATATACAAGGGTTAAACATATCATTATTGTTTTTATAAATATTCATAAAAGATTTTAAAATTTAAATTTTTTTGGAAAATTCGCCAATAATGTGAAGTTAGTAAATTTGCTCATTAATGGAATGTGTACTGACGTACAACTCTCTCTATCAATATTACTGTTATATAAATATTTCTCACCTACATGGGCTCATTGAAGTAGTGCCTCTTCCGGGTTAGTAGCTACTAGAAGTGAGTTAATTTTTTATTTGTATATAACCGAGTTACACCCTTTCCAAATCCTTATACCATCTACAAACCTTAAGCAGGAATAGTAAGATATTCTTAAATCTTTATGCTGTGTAATACATTATGATACACGTTAATATTTTTTCAAATCATTTCACATTTTAGTATTGTTTTAAAATTTTCTTGTGACAATTCATTTTTTTACAAGTAATGATTTCTAGAAGAGATAAATAAAGTACTGATATAATATGACAAATAGTTATATGTCTTCTATGGTTTGCTAAAATGTTAAAACATTTTATCTATTATAAAAGGTTTGTTCTTCAATCAATGTAGACATAATTTAAGCTTATCTTCTCTATATCTTGGTTCAATGTGATCAAGTGATAATCGGAAGAATCAGTGTCTAGAAGAAATGATGTTTGTTATAGAAGTCCGCAATAAAGCGTTCCCAAGTATGTTTCGACGTTATATCTTACAGTGCCCAATTGACCAATTAAGAGCGTTAATTGTAATATCCTGTGATGCTTTTTTGATGGTTAATATTAATATATTAAAATTGTATTAATTTTCTGTTGCATATTATTTAGGTTTTAGTGGTGGCCTGGGGGGACCTTATAACTAAAATCAACTGAAATGCGTGGTAATGAAAGCACTGATATATCACATTACATAACCGATCATTTTTTTCTAATAAATGAAATTTTGTTACGTTGCAATATAAAAAAAAATGTTTCGAGATTATTAATCTGCTTTTTATAGTCTTGTATATTATTTTAATAGTTTTATATTATCAGTTTAGCACTTGAACCATGAACATAATTGAACCGTTATGGTGAGTTTTAGAGCAGATAGTGAAGAGTAGATTTCCATCCCCAACATCATTAGAGCAATTGGTTTTTGATACAAGACTTAAACAACATTCTCAACGCCTTATTAATAATATTATCCAACTTATTCTATCCAACTTCTGTACCAAGGCGTCCTTACCAAGTGCTCTCTCTTTCATGTTGATTTTTTAGGTTCTTACAAGCATATTCTTGTATGGTAAATATAATGAGCATTCCAATTATATAATTTTTTAAATCCAAAATAGTATATAAATTGCTAATGGCAGTTTATTAATAGGAAGGAAGTAGAACGTTAGCGGAACAACATTTACAAAAGAAAATTATGTGTTCGTTTTCACGTTTTTGATGTTGACAGTTAAATGTATTTCATGCTCGTTCATAAATCAATTTAACACGTTCCTAATGCCATAAATCGAGCGGGTAAAAAGATGGAAATCGCGGTTAATTGTTGTGCAAACCGTTACACCAGTATAAAAAGATATGGACGGTAGTCACGCAACCGGAAAGTCACATAATTTAATATGAAGTGAATCGGGTAGGCAACAACAGGTGCTCGGCTCATTAAGTTACCGGGAAAATGCACGCTTTTCATGTCTTGCAGGCATTAGGCTCGCCGGATACCACAACCGGATTTTTCGGTTTTAGCGAGCCTGGGACGCTTCAGCAAATTCCTGATCTATGGAATGTATCTCCCGGATACATTCCTTCTACTTGACGGCAAGCGTTTAACATTATTTTCAAAGATTATATCTATTAGCAGTAATAGGAATTTTGATTATCGAGACTTTCGCAACGTATATTCATTTGTTTTGAAAATTATATATTAACTTGAATTAACTAAATTTCCTATTTATTTTTCAATAGTTCAATGTTAATATTGGCCAGAAGTAGTAAATTTTCACTGTTATATAGAATAGATATATTTTTTAACAATTCTTTACTAGCAATTAAGAACATTGGCACGGGCATCTAATATATAAATTGTAAATTATTATTTATTTACTCCTTAGAAATATGGATGGTTTTCAATTTTGAGATAGGAAAACACTATGCTGATGCATGAAGTAGTACCTTCTCGTAAGAGTTTCTATAGGCTTAATAAAGATAGTATAAGTAGACAATAATAAAAATAAAATAGAAAAAAATAAATCAGAGCTTTGGTACTTGTAATGTTGATTTTATTGGAGATGCATTTTTTATGTTCTGTATTTGGGCAGGGATTTTATTTAACTGGTTTTATGGTATAGACATTATTCACAAATGCTTCGCATCACTAAATATGATTTTTTTGTCAAAATCATGTTATTTACAATGGTGACTTGGTATTAATCACTGAACATTAAACTATAGACGAAATAAACATAACCAACACCTGATCACAATTTGTCACCATCGCCCTACCCTCATTGACAAATTTCATATATTAACATATATACCCAGTTGCCTCTATGTACATGGTACTAATCATAGTGATAATGATAATGGGGTATTCTAGTTTAGAAATTGAAAAAAAATTGATATTTTTTCACACTTTCACATTTTTTGACAATTACTAACATAACATTAAGAGGATTTTCGGAGATATATCTATTTTAGTGACGTGGCATATAAGCCGCGGTATCTAAAAATGAAATTTTGAACGCGTAAATATATTTTTCTGTACTACCAAAGTAAACTCTAAAAAAATTTGAATTTTTACTATTTGTAAAAAATTAGAAAATATAAAGTAGTAGTTAAAGAGCAGCGATATGGTGAAAACCATTTTGTACTAATATTTAATACTTTAATATGATACAGAATTTATAGAGAAGGCTTATAGCAGATATCATAAAAATCGGTTCAATAAAACTTGTAAAATCATGTTAATAGTATCAAAAAAGTACTAGATGCTATGGTTTAGATGCCATGTCACTAATATCTCCAAAAATAATTTATTCACATTTTATTTTATATCTTTATTTATACAATTTATAAATACAGATTTTATAGCGCTAATATGCTCATTTTTTTGCTAAAATAGTAATATTGTTACAAAACTTTGCTTAAAATTCTGCCAGCTAAAGTTTTGTTAACACTTATTACATTGACTATACCCCTTTGGAAAAATCATGCAGATAATAGCGTAAATATTTTTGAATTAATTAGTTTCTCATGATAAAGCTCTTGATAGGTTTTGCTGGGTGTATTTTATCTTGAGACATATAATTTTTTTTTTATTATTTAGTTAATACATTGTTACTAGTCGTTTCCGTCTAACCTACAATTTGTCTTTATGAAAACCTAAAACTAGATATATAACTAGGAGGACTCATCGGCCCTATCTCAGTCTCTAGTGAAATAATGTTTATACATGTCACTGCTGTATATTTTAATATATGCACCTCACTACACAACACTACACAAGATCAGATGGTTTGATTCTTTTGAGTCTGTGTCCTGTTCTGGTGGTATCCAAAAGCTGCAATAGTTCAATATTCCCATGTCTTTCATGAGAATGGAGTATTTTCTCTTGCAATATATAATATAACAAACATTTATATTCCTAGCAATATTAATTAATAATAATTATATTAATATTATATTAATAATCAATAATTAATTTTCTTAATAGTTATAATGACATTACTCACATCTGTAACCATGCAGGGTAAGACCGGATGCTTTCAAAGATGATCTTTAAGTTAGTCACTAACTTCTCTATAAACTTATTAGCCGACATAAATCCTAATTGATAAAAAGTTCATTTTATTCTTCTTAAGATCTCCGGATCTTTATTTGATTGTTGTAATATAATATGGTAAATATTTAAAAAATAAATTTATTGTATACTTTGTATATTCAACAAATAATAATTACCGTAAGTCAAAATATTTACATTTTAAATCAAACGTATATTGATTAGTTAAACGTAGAATAAGGTTTTTTAATATATTTGTTATATTACTTTTGACTCTTAATTAATACGATGGGGACAATGAAAATAAATTATAAGTATTAAATAAGATTTTAACTGGCAAAGTATAAGATTTCCGAAAAGAGATCTCTGCATTAAGCCTTATTTAAATTAAGGTATAAATCAATGACATTTATTTTAACTACAGCTGCCATAACGTAATTAGCAAGGGGGTAGATCGCAGTAGCACGAATGGCATAATAGCGAATAATGAGCAATAAGCCTTGAGTCAGTGTCACCTTACTACTTTTAGAGGCAATTAAACAGTTTGTACAAGCGTCCCTGATACTTTTACGATGCGAACCAAGCACACTCCCACTTTAACTGCTATTATAATCACGGCTGATTATTTTGAGGTATCCTCATTATTGTGTAGGTGAAGCTGTGTGAACTATAACTTCTCAACTATAAGCCAATATAATTACTATATCAGTCAAAATAATTCAATTTAGCCAGTAAAATCATACTAATGGTTGTGTTCAATTTTGTCTTACTGCATGGGGATATATATACTTCTTTAAAATATTCTTTTAGATTATTTAAAAAAATTATCTTTATTACTGAAGTCCATTATCGAAAATATGACTGAAAATGTTACAGATGTCATTTTGAAAATGTAAAGTCAGAGACTTCCATTTTCCTATAATTTGAAAGTATTTGAATCGGATAATTATGTTGTTCTTATCTGATAATTCTTTTTCTGTTCATTATATTGTTTGTTGCAGTATTTTGGATACATGTTTGTTTAGTGATTATTTTTCTTCAGATACAATATGTCTATCTAATAATCCCAGTTGGAATGTTCTATCTAATAACCGATCATAGGCTTTTTTTTGCCATCTTCATAGGAATCATCAAGTTCTATTATTACAATTCAATTTAGCTAGTAAAACCATAAAGGTCAATTGAAAGTCTCCAGCCTACCATAGTAAAACACAGTTTTTTTTCAAAATTAGTTTTTTTTATTCAATATAATTCCCTTGAAGGGTGATTTCGATACCATTTTTGCAGTACGATTTTCCCTTTGCTACAAAATAGGCCTCAGTTTCGGCGATCACCTCTTTATTCGACGAAAATTTCTTCCCAGCGAGCATTCTTTTGAGATCTGAGAACAAGAAATAGTTGCTGGGACATAGAATAGAGCCATCGTTTTATCTGACTTGTGACATATTGTTGTGTCACAATGTGTCACACGTTCAGTTGATATCGTTGAGTGTCTGCTATTTCATTCAATTTCAATTTATGGTCATTCAAAATCAATTTGTGGATTTTTTAATGTTTTCGTCGGTAATAACCTCTTTTGGGCATCCACTGCGTTCACAATCTTCATTTCACCATATTTGATACACCATTTTCACACACACATACACATTCACCATTTATTATAGATTGGACAATTATATTGTAGAACATTATTTTGGATATATGATTGTTTATATGATATTATATTTGATACCTAAGGTATTGCATTATCTAAGTTGATAAATTATATTTAATAACTGAGGCGCTCTTTACCACTTTAATTGGAATCATTATTTATTTTACATGATGTTTTTCTACTGAACGTGTTAATCAAGTAGCGATTACTTTAAGCGGTCTTTGTATTCCATTTCAAATTGATACTTGTATGACAAAATATCCAGCTTGTATTTATGGATATATACAATTATGATCATAAGGTATAATGTTATGATAGTCATTTTAACTTCATGTCAACAGCACTTACTAAAACGTTATTATTTAATTAGCAAATTTTATTAACCTTATATTTGTATTTATTGTTGATTCGAAACATTATTGGTTGAGTAGATTTTAGACTCTGTTTAAATATAGAAAACTTAATTCTTTACAATTTGTCGTTCTCGTATGCATAGTCCGTATAAGGCCAAAATCGACATTTTGTTCGGGCAATTTAAAATTTCATGACACATTCAATCAGTGCCTGCATTTTCTATGAAATTGCCTTTCACATTTCTGATATTAGCGCGACACAATGTTGTGCTCGAAATAGAACGACGAATAGAAGCCTATAGAAGGTTTTATAGGTTTATCAAATATATAATGGAATCCATCAGAATAATTAAATGTAAGAAATACATTAACTAGGTTTCTTTTTGTTGGAATTTTATCAATAAATTTATTGAATGGAAAGCACATTGAAAATTGACGTTATTGTTCGTTTTCAATTTAAAAATTGATATAGTTATCTACGTCATCACAGGTTTCTCTTCATTATTATACATTTTTTAAATATTTAATAAAACATCATCAATAATTGGAGGCGTTTCGATCACGATGACAGTAGATATTTATTCTAAGAAATAGGAATCTATGAATTATTTTTTATAATATAATACGTTTTTTATTAATAAATATAATATAATTAACTGATATATAATTATATAAGTTACATGAGTATAGGCGGTTTTGGATTTAAGCAATTGAAAGCAAGGTGAATTAAGGTGAATTAGAGGCCCTAATATAAATCTATTAAACCCGTTTTTAAAAAATGGTTCTAGTTTTTGAAATAGTAAATATTTCAATAAATTCATTATTTTGCAACAGTAATTACTCATCATACCTTCATCCGAATATTCTTAGTATCTCTTTTCGATTTTTGGTATATCATAGCTCAAGTAGCTTAAATTTTGTGGGAAAAAGTCAAGAGATGAATGCAAAATATGCATTTTGAGAGACATTCGAGTACCAATCATGGGGTAATTTTGTTACAAAATATCTATTACGTGCTTGAAATTGAGTGAGGTTATTTGTGATTACCGAGAAAATTGTGAACAACGTTTCGAGCTGCTTCATTAGCCACTAAACATTTTCTAAACTTTGCGTTAGCCCTTAGTTTTCGAACATCATTAAATATCAATTAATACCTTAAATGATTTTCTTAGACACTGATGATACGCCAGGGTATATATACTATGCTATTTCTTTACATTTTTCAAAAGTAGCAATCATCTACATGATTTTTCTGTTATATTCATAACATTGGCACAAAAAAAAAAACGAGGAGAATATATTTTTAATAAGTAGTCATTTGGACAGCTTTATTTTATACTGTAAACGTAATAAAATAACTTAGCTAAGGAACGTTCTCATGTCCTCAGGTTCAAATGTTGACCCGAATTTGTAAACTTGTGTTATTCAATGTAAATTAAAAAATAAATATGCAAAGTTATAAAAAGTTTATATATACTTTTACGAAGAAGAGATTACTGAATCAAGCACATAACGCAAAAATGAGTCATATATGTATTTGAAATATATCATGTTACATATATATACATGTTACATATACATGTTAGTATTTATATCCAAGATATGGTCCTGTGTAACAACCAGATAATAGGTCAGCAGAATGAGCGATGTGAGCACCACGGAATGGTTCCCGAACAGTCTCTCTTGGTTATTGATTGATATTGACACATGGTCTTATCTTGTCTGTAGGACGAACAAACCAATATTTTTGTCGAATAAAGGCCTTTCATTTAAACAAATAAGGCCTTTATTTATAATTCCTATTTACTTAGACATGTTTCTATAAGTTATAAAAATAGAACATAAAAATAATGAACTAAATATGACAATAAATGACGATTTAATCCAGCAAAAAGTACCTGTATCACATATCGCTGTACATTACCGTAAAAGTAAATTTGCATTTTTTACGGAGGAAACTCGGCGTTGTCAAGCTCCTGACTGTTTTCCAATAAAAAGTCTATTCCCTTTTCTTTTTCCCTCTACGACCGGTAGCAATTTGTCTTTTAGTAAAACAGGAAACACAAAACTTCGTCTAATTGCTTTTTGATACCCTTTTCGAATAAACACAGCCTTTTACTTGGGCTTTCCTTTCGTTTGGCCACACCCTTCGTTCAGACAATCACGAAAATGTTCCCATACTACTTTGGCAAACTTTGGATAGTTTTGCCTTCGTTTAAAAAGTCAACTTTTATTAATATTACGAAGTTTTAAATTAATTGGGTTGATTGATTATAATTTTTTTCTATAAAAATAGTATTCTTTTGGTTATCTTTAATTAATTTATATAATAACTGATTTAGTTTGGCTTATTTAAGTATAAATAGCTAGCGAAATATTTTTTGTAATTTGCAAACTCTATTATTATTAAAATTAATGTCGTAAATATATTTTTATCTGGCATTATTGTTAACCAATACTCAAAGAATTATCTTAAAAAGTCAACTTTAATGACATTGTTATTGACTGTCACGTGGCCATTTGTTAAAACTTAGACTCATAATTATCAACATCTATTTTGACCAAGAAATTTAAATTCTTAAATTGGCAGATGACAGAAATTTAATCTAATAAAATGTAATTCATGATCGCTCGTTCATTATTAAGATGTCATTAAAATGTATGTATAAAATTAGATAAAATAACATTAAATATATTTCATTGAATTAATATTATAATATTAATAAACGGGAGAAAATAATATCGGTCAAATATTTGTTTAATGAAATTTAATTAAACAGAGAAACCGAACATTATAAACATATTGGTAGACAATAGTTTATCGGTTTTAGATTTTAGGTTTTAGATAATTATTATATTATGTGATTTTATAAAATTTAATATTAAAATAATTTTTTTGTTTCAGGTATGTCACGCTACTATAACAAAGCTGTATCCAACTAAAATACGAGGATAATCTTCACATGGAAACTAGGTACTTATCGTATATATTATTGTATTAGTTTCTCTCGGTTCAAAACAGTGCAATCTATTACGTAAAAAAAGTACGTAATACTTTGGGCAAACAAGAAATTCGTCTGATTTAATGCCCTTTTCCAATCAGAACTCAAAGAATTTTTTCCTCTTTCTTTTCCTACTTGCACATCTTTGAAGTTTGTAAAGGAATTCATCAAGGAACAGGGAATAGGGATTCTTTTCGATAAGGAAGTTTTTTTAGACGGAAAAAAAGAAATCTAAGAGGAATCGAAGGAAAAGTTATTTTATTGATAAAAGTTAGTTTTTTTTTATTATTTTTTTAAATCAAAGCGCTATGGATCATTTTTTCTAATATTATAAATTATAATAAGTTTCTTTTCGTTTAATTTCCTGTTTCGTATATTGAAAGTATATTATGTGATTGGGCATTGTACAGAAGGTTTTTAAAAATATTGCGAAATTCTTTTTATATGCTTTTTAGACATTTAGTTTTTTGTTGCCATTTTATCTGCTAAAAGCTTAGCATTATTTTATTATCTGTTTATTTAAATTGTCTTCTCAAAGTAAATGTGACTTGGAAATATGAGTTATTCATATTACTTATTAGTTAATATAAGATTTGAATATCCTTTAAATAATTGCTTTAAAAATATGATATATTTTGAAATATCAAAATTATATAATATCATTATTATTTAAAATATTGTGGATCACTAACTTCTACCTTTTGCCTTTTGCTATATTCCGGAACAATTATTTTCCACTTTCTTTTAATCGATGTTATATTACCCAGTTCTGGATTTAGTATTTTATAGGATTTACTAACAGATTACAGGGGAAATACAAAACAAATCACTTTCGATTTGTGGAGCTAAAACCCCAAAAATAATTTGATTAAAATTAAATTATTTTTTGACGGCTTTTAAAATAATTTTAAAAGTAACAGTTGAAGATAATCCGACATACTGGATAAACCATATATAATAAGCTTTATAAATAAGCTAAATAAATTAAAAATTGTGGAAAGGAATACACATAATGAGCATTTTTATCCTGTATCTTCAATTCATGTTCTCTTCAATTTTTCAGAATATTATAACTGATTTATAATTAAGTAACGTTTTAGAATAAATTAATAAATTCAAACTAGAATTACTTGCAACATAAACATTTTGTTTTACTTGAAAACAATTTTTATATTCATCCTGAAGAAATAACTAAGGGTATACGTGGTCGTTCTTCCGCCTGGACAGCTTACGTTGGCAGTAAATTTATTAAAGTATCGACTATACTGTCCACCAATTTGTCTCATGAATCAATCTCATGATTTGATGAACAAATGGGTTTTTACAACCTGTGTTTAGTGACCTAATATTTTACTACTTGTAGTGGGAATCCACGGACTAGAGATATTGACATCATGGAGGAGAAGGCTAGGAGACTATATGTTCAACTATATGTTCAATTCACATTTGGCTTTAAGAGGACAAAGCCTGAACTGCGATATGTCTGCCCGAAGTACACCAAACTGTGCCAAGGAATGTTTTAAGTAACTGCGGAATAATTACCAATACAACATCAGCTGTTCATTTCTTGATAAACTGTTGCTTTTATAGAGATGTAATTTATACTCAAAAACCTTATGATTTCTCCTAAAACCAACCGACTGGTGCTATGAAACTTAATAAAGGTGATTCTACTGTTTATTATAAACAATTTTAACAAAATAATATGCAAAATAATAATAGTATCATTATATTTTTTGTTATTTAAAAAAAAACTTTTTTAGAAAAAATAATTTTTTCTAATTACCAAAGCTGTTGTAACTTAAAGGTATAAATATGTTTGAATTCCAAATGAATTAAACATAATAAACCTTTTTCTAGGCCATCATTATCTATAATTTATCAAATTATATTCCTCCCTAGACTTTCTTATTATTATCTAAAAACCATTAATCATTCAATTTCAAAATTAGTAAAGAATTTTGTTTCGAAAAAATAAAAGAAATATAAAAATATCGTTAAATAAGTTTAATGTCATAATTAATTAATTTTTTAATTGTGATACATTCTAGTTTTAGAACGGACTTAATAAATTTCTAATTAATCAAAACGAGGCAAACTTTAACGCGGATTTATAACAAGCGAGTTGGTTTTGGTTTAAAGTTATCATCATTTAATTAAAATGTAACTGGCACATTTCCGAATAGCAGTTTTGTCTATAGGATGCGACATCATTAAAAAGTTGAGTACGGGAGTTTTGGCAATATTTCTGAAACAGAGCTTCAATTAGTGTGTGGTTTATTGTCTGTGCAGTTAGTTTGTTAATTTTCTATTCATAAAGTTGGAGTCGTATTTATTATATAGTTCTGAATACAATAAAACCGCGGAGTTATTATTACAATAGTATATGTGTGCTTTATTTGGTATTTATGTTTATGACAGGGAACGTCTCATTATTTGTTATTCTTTCTGTATATGTATATGTAAAATTTTTGCATAAAACTATTTTATGATCAATTCAATCATTGTATTGGTCTTACTTTTACTACTTATAACTTATTTGATTGGCATTTTAACATTTTGGAGTGGTATTCTAGTGTAGAAATTTAATAAAATGGACTTTTTCATATTCGCAAACCTTAACACTTCAGAAATATACCGTTAAGAGTATTCTTCAAAATCTAAATTATTTTCGGATATATAGCTGTTTAACTGACGTGCCATTTAAAGCGCGGCATCTGTTGTAAAAACAAAACCTTAAACGTATTTTTCCCAAGAAAAAAATTAGTGGCGGTTAACATCTTGTGCTTATCACATATCATTCTCATTATACTTAATTTTTGTGCATATTTAAAAGAATTGTGTATCAAATTAAGTAGTAGCAAAAAAGGTCTAAGCATATAAAACTTTAATTATATTACATTATATTATTATAGCTCCTCCTATTTTCTTCGCGATTCACTATTATTTTATAGTTTTTAACTAGTAAGTACACGAGAGAGTCTTGTTATGATATGAAATTCCTACGTTATTCAGTGTGTTTGACTCATATTGACTGAGAATACACTATATTCTTCTGATTTATTTAGATATGGAGATATATTACTTTGGCAACTTGAATTGTCATCTTAATATTTTCATTGAATTAATCGATGAATTCCTCTTAATTTAATTTTTCATGCACTTTTATGCTTGCAATTGTTATAGTAGATTCACTTTTCATCGTTTACAGTATAGACAAAAAACGAACGAGGTTATTAGCGATTTTTTCCTCTTTTGGATCTTTCCCATTGCATGTAAACATCTTGAAATAGCTGATTCACGAACTGTTAAGCTGTCCCTGCTTCTTGAGAATATGAACTGGTTTTTGAACCAATAAGCCTTGCAATTTATTATGGCGGCATATTTAAATTATTGAAACCAAAATTGATTGTTGAAATATCTGAGCATCATCATTATACATTCTTAAATGTGTTTCATGGGTTTCGGCAGCATATATCTTCAAATAAAACTTTTTGGTCCTTCTTGGCCATTGACAGTAAAATTACAACTTTGGTTTCATTTCATTTCAACATTAGTTTCAAAAAGTGCTTAAAGGGGTTCACCAATAGATTACTTATGTAATTTTTAATGTTCCATTATTATATACTAACTAACTTAATATTACTAAATAGAAATGTTAATAACTGTAATAATGTAAATAGAACTGTCGAATTTGACAGTTAAGTTGATTTATTTATATTAATACGGTTATTAATATTTTTATCAATATATATATATATATATATATATATATATATATATATATATATATATATTGCTGATTAACATACATGCAAGGCTAATAAAATACTAATGCAATATCATTTCTTGCATATCTATGCTATTACGATAAAGAAATAGATAGAATAGACTAGATATTTTCATATAATTCTAATGCTTAATACTGACTACTGTGGTTCGGAGCCCACGTTAAACTTTAGGCCCAGTCCATATAAACCAGAATCAGTATATAAAAACAAAATAAGTGGATCTTCGTTTATGTAAAGTTTTAATGTAGAACTTCATATCTGGAATATAACAGTCATCAGTGAGTTTTATTGAAATCAGTTTCATGTTTAATATAGTCAGCAATTATAATAGTTCTTTGTACCGGCGATTGTTAAAAATAAATGAAAAATAATGACGTCGGCCATTATTTTTGTTAATTTACTTTTATTATATATTTTTAATACAACTTACATTAGCTATGCTTAGTACGATCTTGAATTACACATTAATTTGTTACTATTGGTTCGTTGTACTTGCAATAATACAGCATTTCCATACAGAAGCCAAAATGTGGGATAAATATATTAGTATGTATTTCTCAAGTATTTTAAATGGAACATATTATATAAGGATTCAGCATCCAGTATTATAGAGCATTAACTAGAGGTTTATATTTAATAAATATGATATAATTAATAATCAATATTTTCTCTATTTTAAAAATATATATTATTAAATCGTTTCCATAGGTTCATAAAACGCTACAATATATATTTAAATAAGTATAAATTATTTTATTGGGAATAGATTCAAATGCACAGTATTTTGTTTTGTTAATACTAAAGGTTCTTGATGACGTTTGAACCATTTAAAACATACGCAGCTTACAGTAATATACTATAGCTGAAAAAAAATTAAGCTTCTAACATAGATATTTGTACCTTAGAACTATTAATAATAAAATTTCAGTTATATCGCGGAAGCTTGAGCCTGGTGTGTTTAGGTACCAGTGGTTAAGGTAACAAGACGGTCCTCTTTCTAGTATTAAGTTCGATTCCGCCATGATATGCCTGTAATGATTATTATTTTTTATTTATTTAGAAACATAACTGATACAAATAACTGTTATATAATGGTGACTCTACTAAAGCTGGTCCCTCGTTAGTCGGTAGGTTTCCTGATGCCGATTAGCGTGGTTTGTAACCCATGTTAGACAATAGGTCTACAAAAGTGGTTTATGCGATTAAAATTCAAGTGAAATATTTACAAAACAGATTGTTTACTACTTAGATCATTAATTAAAAATCATTTATGGTCAGTAATATTATCTGTACAAGGTAAATACTATTACGCAAGGCCTAGACCATCCAACTGTTGTTAGTATCAAACACAAAAACCAAGTAATCAAATGATTCTGTTTTGCGTTGTTGTGAACGTATTATAAATATTATATGATAAATATTATAAATATTATTGTATTATTTATAATTTAGACAATGTCACTTCGCTTGTTTTAATGCCTCTGTAATATAAATAGTAACCGTACATTTAAGTTTTTTGATGGAAGTTGGACAATAGAATATTACCTACTCCACTTTATAATTCGGAAGTAAAAGTCAACGTTGTATATGTTTAATATTTAGGATATTGGCATATTTTTTATTGCCTGTCGGAACAGAAATTTTCTTGCGAACATAATATTGACAGGCCAATCGATGTAATAGGCCAAGAAATTTTAATGGAAATTGCACAAGTCGGATGCAATATTTCAGTAGTTATGTATTTAATAATGAAACAAGAATATCGCGGTTTTTATGTGATGTACTTTATAAGATAAATAGGTCTGCAGGTTTAGTAACATAGGCTATAATATAATTAAAAAAAATAGTTTTCGGAATCAGTAAACAATGACAGTTTAAGAAATGTACCTGGTAAGTAGAGCCCTCTCTTTTAGAAAAGGTTCTAATATTCCAGACGTTTTTGATATGTGGCTAAAATTAGAAAAAACGGCATTTTCAATAAAATTTCTCTGACAAAACTTACGAATACTAAAGCGTTAAGAAAACCCGATAAATAACTATCGAAAACAGCTGATTTACGTTAATGAGTCATATGCGGTTAAGGCAAATCAGTAGTAATTTAAAAGTAGACACTCTTCGAACACCGATAATAGATTAAAGAGGATTTACTGTTATGGTATTAGTCTGGTATAGTTTGTAAGCTGTTGATAATACAAATTATTTTTCGGTTTTTTATATTCTTTTCGTTTGCTTTGGTGCAACCATTGGATTGGGTGGGTTTGAATAGGCTTGTTAAACTTAAAAACTGATTTTAAGTGTTTTTTAAGTTTTTAAATTATTAGAATCAATTAAATAAGTAATGATTTATCTATCTGTTGGTGACTATTCTGAAGCTGTTATCATTAATATTTAGTTGATAAACTGATAAGCTTACATATGAAAAATATATAAGGTAACTTTTTATGACTGATAACATTTTCTAAGATATTTATGTGCCGAACGTTACTGTAAAAGTTGCATTTTCTGCAAGAGCTCATCTACTATTCACTTTTCACATTTGCATGTGCGCAAATCTAATATACACGTTTTTTCCGTTTTTACCAATGTAAGCGTATTATTTGTACCGGATTTATTTCTGTGTCGCTGATAATAGAAAAAAGTGAGAAAATTTAAAACCCTATATATGATAAAAATTCGTTAAGTAATTTGAAACTTAGTTCAAATTGACCTTAAGACTACTTTAATTAAAGGCATGATATTGTGTGGTGAGATAATAACGATGACTGTATATTCATGTAATAAGAAATGACATAAAATATAATATACTGAATTATAACAAGCGTTCTTAATGTTCTAGAAGAAGCTGAGTTTTTGAATGTATATAAGTGAGTATGAATATAAATAACCGACTTTGGTTATTTTATTTTGTATTTGTCCATGAATCTATTTGAAACGTAAGGTTTCCGTTCACACTAGTGAATGACTGTTTGAACCATCATTACTAATAATTATACAAATTATAACGTGAAATTAAGTTCAGTAATTTGTAAATCAAGAGCATTTATTTTTAATAAACGATAATGAAAAGTATGGGTACAATATTTTAATAAATTAGTGTCATATTATTATAAGACTTTATATCTAATCCAAAGCTGTCAAAATAGATTATGGTGAATGAGTTATCTATAGACCCATCAATCGCTATTTGGATAACATAATTATCTTTAAGGATATCTAGGAGGGTTTGTTGGGAAGCGGTTTGTTTCTAGAGAAATAAAAATCAACTATTTGGCAACTCGATCCTGAGTGAAACGTATATCCTTTTTACTTTTTTAGTTCCGTCTTATAAAGATTTACTTATAATAATATTATTGTGACAATAAGCTAATGGAAATGAAGTGGACAGTTTTTACTTTCACAATCTTACTCTTATTAACTCATATTAGGCCCAAATAGGTTACTTTTAATAAATCAATTATTGAACATTGTTTTTCTCATAGTCCAGGTGGATCAGCTATACCCGATTGTATTTTGTATGATTTTGTTTTGGATTAAGGGTTGGTTGGTTTGTGGGTGACAGATCCGGGACCACGACTGAAACTATCGCTTGTGAATCTACCTACCGTGTGTTATGAGAGGTGTGTTTGATCAGGCGTTGGAATGTTGTAAGGATTCAAGGAAAAACCACCCAGAGATTATGTTTGTCAATCTCTCCATAAACGAAGTGTCTGTCTCTAGGGAATGTTGACATTCTTCATGAACCAAGAAGATTTGAGCAGCGTACATTTCTTAGAATGGCTTAAAGTTGGAAAAGCTATAGATTAACTGATCTAAACAGAATCTTATTCAGAGTAGCCTTTAGGTGGATTGGCAGCTATTTGGTTGAGAACTAGCAGAAAGAGCTTACATATTCTGATTGAATATTGGAATATTTATGTTATCGTCCCCTCCAATTTATAGTCGTTGCGTATTCGAAACGCGCCATTCCGAGTTCGATATTGATAATGATATTAATGATAACTAGTGATCCCTGTGGCCGAAATTCGACTATAATGTATTAAATTAATAATGTTATTCTCATAATAGAGTAAATTTACTAATATAAAATTCATATTTTAATAAAACTTGTTTTAACAGTATTTTCAATGTAAGATCAGAACTATATATACAAACATATATATATATATATATATATATATATATATATACATATATATAACAGCTATATATACAAATAAAAAATATATATACAAACTATCTCAAGAAATAACGCTCACTAAGCCTTTTTTCATTGCATTTAATCAAATCTAATTTACATTAACTTTCAATAATGATGAAAGTATTAATAAGTGTAAGTTACTGAACTACTGAACATTATACAAAGTATCATAAATAAGATTATTTTCAGAGTTAGTAGATATGATATTTCTTTATATTTGTATTATAAACGTAAGTATGGAATAACAAATGACGTAATACATGTTTGTATATTAAAATAGAGAATATATTAGTTAAACAATTTTGAAATTGATATTTAACTTTTGCATATATATTAAAACAACAACAAACACACTTTACAATTCACTTTCCGTTTTAATGTCGTTTCAAATATAATAAACAAACAACACTTAATTTTAAGGAACACTATCTTTATTTTATTTTATAAATTTAAAGAAAACCTTTATCTTCGGCGAGATTCGATATTAGTACGTTATTAACGGTCAGCTAAACTCTTAACCCACAACGGCTGGCTGATAGATTTGTTTATGTATCTTGTGTCGCTCATTCAATGGCTATTCAAGGTTGCTTGACTTGTTGGAATTTGGAATTGTTTTATTGGAATATATTTATTTGTAGCGCATATTACACAATAATATTAAGCCTAAAAATTCCTCCTTGATATAGGCTTTAACCGTTCTAAATTTCACGCCTCCAGGTGCCCCCGTATTATTCAAAAATGGAGGCAAAATTTCGCGAAGCCTATTAATATATCTGATTGATAATTTAAATAATTCAAAATTTAGATCTAGTTTGTATCTTTAGTTTTACATTATGATATTTTTTTACTCAACTTATGTCACGATAATAATTTAATTTTACAATTATTGGGTTAGTTTGCTGCACGAGGACTTGTAAAGAACGGACACGAAATTAGTATAAAAAACGACCAATTTATGTTATTACGATTTGCCTTGATAATTAATAATAGCAAAACTTAATTAAAAAGTACGTTATTTTTCTATTATCCAAGGAATATCTTTTAAATTATATTCAGACGCTGAGTTATCCATTATTATCTAAACAGACTCTATTGGAATAGTTATCAGATCCTTGGGTATGTTGTTGTTATGTTACGTTAAATTGAAATTTAGAAACTAGATAGAACGTTAATCTACCAATCTCGAAATTAAGCTTTTCTTGCGGATGGCCTTATCGCACCGAAAAACACGAACGAATTTTGGTTCGGTTGGATTGGGTTTCGGTTTGGTTTTTTCCCCGACCACGGGGGTTATTACAAAGCAAAAACTGTTAACGATTTCACTCAGCCGGTTTCTTTTAATCCCATCTTTTGGAGCTGTCGACCACAAATCACTGAAATGATAATAAACCGACAGGACTTCGTTACCGATAGGCTTACAAAATAAATCAGAAAAGGCCCTTTCCCTAATCAAGCGAAACATGCCCGACATAATGAAAACTAGGAAAAAGAATAGAGGGTGGGCTAAATTATATAGGAGATAAAAATGTCCGGTCGGTTCCTTTTTCTGTTTGGTCGCGGAAAAATGGCCATTCCTTTTCAATAATTCATTGTTTTCCGGAGACCAATATTTATTCCTCGACGAAAAAAGAAGCCGTAAAGTGCGTTTTTATACGCCGGTTGTATATTTGATATTTTTTCTAGGTGTTTCACTGGTTGGTGAATCTGTAGCTTCTGTCGGCAGTAGGTATTTTTCAGGTTAATTCATAAATCAGAAAAAATGGATGTTTGAGGTCCACCTTTTTCCTTTTTTAACTAATAAAAATATATTTTTATGAAAATACATTTTATTACATTAAAATCTATTTATCTATTTCTAATGCATATTTAGTTTTTCATTCAAAATAGATGCGTATGAGAAATCGGGCGTTTTTAAATACTTTCATATAATTTTTATTTCTGGTGCAGTTATATTCTAAACTACTAAACAACTTAAATGCTAAATTTTATGGTTTTGACATATACCTACATAAAATACCAGTTTTTTGTTTAGTGTTATTAATTTATTCAATATTTTTAGACGCTTATATTATTATATTCATTAGTTTTGTTGACTTGAACAAATTTGCCGTCGAAGCTCATCAAACATTTCAGAGGCCTATAAAAGTTTCTATATGTTATAATTGTTAGTTTAGTTTTCAACCACTAAAATTCCAAAAAGTTCGAAGATAACAAAATAAGTTCGAAGAAATTTAATTAGTTATATGATGAATATCCAGCCCACACTGTCAAAGAGCTTTTAGATAGTTGCTTAATCAAAAATTCTAAAAGGGGTAAAATGTCTACTACAAGGATTGGTAGAAAGTACCATTTTGATCTATATAAACATCGCAAACATCCATATCGGCAGCGTAGGAGAATCTTCATGACCATAAAGTTTTCCTATGCATATGGTGAAATCACCAAGGTGTAGTGTATTATGAGCTGCTGAAATCAAATGAAACTTTTACTGCGATTGTCTATTGACGTCAATTGATTTAACAGATTGCGGGAAGTATTGTAGCAAGAAAGATCAGCAATAGCGAGTAAAAGATGCAAAATCATCCAGTTGAATGACAGTGATCGGTCACACGTTGGAAGAGTTGTGAAGTACTACATACAGTGTAGTCACTAGACATAGCGTCTTCTGATTACTACTTGTTCAAATTGATGTAGCATGGCTTAGCTGGCATACGTTTTGGTTTAGTTTCCTTTTCTGCGGAAGAAATGCGAAAATGGATCGTATTGCCAAACCAGCATCCTCCTTTCGACATGATACCATCATATTATCAGAAATATGATAAAAAAAATAAAAGATGAAAGAACACGTTATAGCAAACGATTGAAAGATGTTTTAAATATTGAAAATATTTTAATATATATATTGTACCTATTTTTCTCAACAAATGCCCATTTAAAGTGAAAAATATTCAGCACATATTTGTTTTCAAAATAAGTATTTGTCTCTGCTATGATATTCAAATCTGACGTATTCAAATATTTTTTCTGAAGAGACTTTGTGGTACATTCAATTAATTTTACGCAGGCCATTAGTTGCTAAACCAATGTTTAAGTTTCCAGTTATTTTGAGTGGCTGTTGCTACCTTTGTAATTTCTGTGTGCATTGGAAAATAGGTTGAATTCATTGAATCATTCACTGAACTTTATCTCAATTCGACTGTGAGCGAACAAAAGATAAGATTCCATTTTTTCTATATATTTTATGTATGGAAAATACTGTAGTTGATTGATTGAGTTTTCCCTATCATTCCCATCTTTTTGGTAGTATACGGCTACTACATTGGAAAAATGCTTTATTCTTTGAGATTATATACCGACTTTCGGTATCTTAAACGTTTGTATGTAGATTTTTATAGATTTTACAACATGTCTTGGAAAACTTGCTTATGTTGCATAATCACCTGATTTTTTGTAATTTCGTAAATATAGTTTAATTCACAATGCCAATGTATTAAATGCGGGGTTAACTTCAGGTAGTGCTTTTGTTCAGGTTCAATTTCGTATCTTTATACACTTCCTTAAGTGAATTGAATATAAATCGCAAATCGACTTACAATTAGAACTACAAAAATACTGTTTATATTTTTATTGAAAAATAATGTACTTGTGAATTTTATTGCACTATCAATGTCTATAATATTACACATCTCTTGCTAAATAAGAAATATAGCCACACTGGGTAGCGTTAAAGTACCCATTGTTTATCTTAAATAATTTTTGATTAATTGCAATTTTAAAAAATTCTCTCACAGATGGCATTGCTTATGGCAATATGTTAGAATATTCAGAGATTATATTATTATAATACTGATTATTATAACACTGAGCAGCCAATAAGCCGTTCTAGCGTCAGGATTGTACGCTAGAACATACATATGAATTTTGGCAGATGCTTAGCCTGGATTACATTTAGTATCATCCGAATTCTGTAATATAGCCGGCGTTAGATAAGCAAACTTATTCGCCAAATTCTTTAGTTGGTGAAAATGCAAAAATTTCTGCAATGATTCTATCTAACAAAGAAAACAGGTTCCGTTTCCTCTTTCTATTTTTCACAAGACAAGACAAGTTAGTACCTCTGGTTCCGTCATCCACATGTTATGCACCTCTGAGGTTCCATAAAACTAAATGTTCTTTACACATATTTATATTGCATACAGCGCAATCTGCTAATTCTTCTCGTACCTGTACCATACGTAAGTATATCTAAGCCCATTCAGCAAAACATGCGTTATACGCAAAAATCATTTCAATTGATATGGAAACATTACAATTTTAAAATAATTTAACATTAATAAACATCATAAAATAATTGTTAAAAATATATATTTTTGTTATATTTTAAAGTCTGATTTTGTCAATTAGAGCTTATCTGGACTGGATCTACGTGGACTCCGAACAACAGTCCTCGGTATTACCGACTGGGGACTGGTCAACTTAGAAATTATCCCAGAAGACATCTGAACTTAACTAGCCTTGTTACTAGTATAATTGAGATCACTTTCTTTGTCTGATTTTGTACTTTTGCTTTTAGACAATTACTAACAAATTTATGACTATGCCTCAGCAGGATTCGAACCCGTCACTATCGCAATAGTAACATAGGAGAATCGCCCTGTCGTCTTGACCATTGCGCCAACCAAGCGGATTAAAAAATATCGAATTGTTCACATATTTATGTATTATTATTATTTATTATGTAATTTTGTTACCACCTAAAATTGGGTGGCAAAAAGCATCCTCTTTTATCCAGCTAGGATAATTCATATTTAATATTGCGCCTTTATTTCTTCAATTATAATTTTTTAGTATTTACCAAACAAAACTAGTTAGCCAAAATACATTTTATTGTGTATTAAATGATAACTAACCCGGTTAAAAGTTCCGTTATTCTTAAAAACTAAATATTGGTTTTGAATGTTAGATTAACTTTTATCAATTAAGCGAAACCAATTTCAAAATTTTACTCAACATACAATATTAAACGTTGGAGATATTGGATATACATAAATATTCAGTTTATAACCAGTTACAGCCGATTGTTACTGCAATACCCATGTCGTGGTTTTATCGTAGGTAGTCATCACGCACGAGAATTTACGACTCTCGTGTATTTTGCCATAAATATTCGTGATCCGATCAGTACAGATACAAAATATTTTTTTTAGAATAAAAGTCTTCTTTAGAATCTGGTATATAGACACATACAACTATGAAAGGTAAATTAATATATTGGAATTAAAAATAAAACATTTTACTTAATATTTATAATGATAAAAAATTGCACTAAAATAACATAAAATTGATAAATGTTGGCAAAATATATTTTAAAAATCACTTGCGTCTTTATCGAATTGTGGTGCAATTTAAAAATGAATCAAAAGTAAGATGAAATCAATAAACGACTCTAAAACTAACCCTCATAGAATGTAAACTGCTGACATAAACTAGTTTGAATTCGATCTTATTTTTCCGAAAAAAATAGAACGAATGACGAGTAAAATTAATTACCAAACCCTGTAGTAACTTACATCGATCCGGATTAACGGCAATCGGACAAAATGGCACCTAAACTTTGTACCGATGTTCGATTGGTAATTATTTCAGGTGGAGCGATCTGAAACTTTTTGAATTAATGTATCAGGATAGATTTCGGTCTTTAGTGAAACGAGATTTGCACTCGAACTATGCTGTACATACTTCGAGTCGATATAATATGCCTGTGGATATTCACTTTGACCTTTTAAATAATTTGGAAATAGGTTTTGTACTAGGTTCGTCCATCGATCGATGGACGAACCTATCGTTTGTTTTTTCGATTTCGTTTTTTGGTGAACTATTTTCACAATTTGTGGAGATATAATCTCCAAGAGTTTTTCATTTAGTATTACTGATGCTAATGGGATGCTAAAAATTGAATTTTCCACATTTATTACTTTTCTTTTTTATTTTGAAGAAATTGGCGAAGTCTATCAAGCTCAAATATACTCCATGATCTATAATGAATAGTAGCGTTATAATCGCTTTTTATCATTATTGTTTCCAGAAACTCATAAAGATGTTGTTCCGTCATGTTCCGATGGTCCTTCTTGGTTTATAATATTTAAAAGTAGATTTTTTAATGTCAATGACAAAGGAAAGTTCGAAGACTACGATTCGAGATTTTAGGCAATTTTTGAAGTAGCTTGTAGATAGCTTAATAGTTGATGAATCAACTCAACCTAGATTTCTCCAACAAGGAGTGGCGAATATGGTGCGTGGGTAAGATTTTCCATGTAAGTGTTTATGGATTTTGAAAGATGTGACCGGGCGTTGTTGTAAAATAACTTTGTTACATTTCTTTTCATATAACGCAATTTTTTGCTCTGATTAAATATATTATTTACGATTTATTGTAATTTTCCTCATAATTTTGCTAACTGGAAAGTATCAAACATCACTTAATTACTATTGATAGAATTTCTATTTTTGAATTAAATACGAATAGTACAATTGATGAGGAATATGTTGATGATTTTGCTTGATATATTTGCAGCCAGTCATCTTTGAAAGAATGAATTGGCGTCAAATAAAGTAATGCTTATAACATAATACCGCTATTTCAATATATTGTTATTTGTTTCAAAAACTAATAAAAATATGTCAAAATATTGTTATTGGTTAAAACAATCTGTAGTAGACTAATTTTGCATAATACAAACTGAAATGTTCTGAAATTGATACTGTAGAAACTTCCTAGTTTTTGTATCGTATTATTTATAATCCACTATGCCTTTATTTTTCGATGACCAGTCAATTTCACCTCTTGATTGAATGATTGTTTACTTGCTAATAGTCCGTCAAAATATTGTCTGAGTTTGATTGTAATGAACGCGATTTTTTTACAAATGGTTTGTATTCATAATAGTTACGTGTTTTTTTAGTATTGTTGTTCGGGCTTGTCGTGTTCAATTTACCTGTCGGAATCTGGACTGTGGTAGGAAACCCAAAGGATGGGTCATGAGCGTTTTTTTAATTTCTGCACACCATGACGATAGCAGAGCCGACATGGAATGAATTAACATGTTATTTGTGCTGGAAGATTCTTTTATGAACTTTTTGGTGATTCAGGTTTTGGTTTGATTCAGGGACTAATCGCACTCCTACTTATCGATGTATTGGGTTGTTTCCTATACATCATGGGACATTTACAATAATCCTGAAAATCTTAGTTTGAAACAGTTTTTTTTATCTTTTGTAGGTTTAAGGAATCAAGACTATACTTGAAGTCTAAGGATTATAACTATTTGTAGATGCGAGATGGGAACTTTTTCGATAAGTAAATTGATTTCAGTGAGGGCATCTTTACGGCGAAGAATTATCCCTTGTATTGTTTGTGAATTAATTTGTACTTTTCAAAATTAAAGTCATTTGATTGTTATATTTAGCTGCTATTGGAGATTTGAGGCGTATGCACCTGGACAATTGAGATATTTTGCTATTTCAATTTAGAAATATCAGCCTTCAGATAAGCTATAGTTTATCATATCAGCATTAAGTGTTATAATTATATGTATTTTTTGTACTAACAACTAAAATACAAAAAACTTTCGACTATTTCAAAAGTAATTACTAAATTTATATTAAACGAATTCGCCAAGTTTAATGAGAAGTATTTTCTTTTATTTGATGCAAGGACAATTTTCCGTTTGTAAAAAGGTCCGGACAGGCCCAAGACGTCCGAACTTGAAGACACCGTTAAATATGTAAATCCTGTTTCTAGGGAAATATAACCTTGTTTCTAGAACTAATTAAAACTATAAAGGAATTATATTTTCCATCTTAAGTAACCTCTTTGACGGCCAGTAATTACTTTTATGATAATGCCCTTTGTGAGTGGATTCTTTCTTCGGCGTGATGAGTCCTTTTTGTTTTCTTGAGCCGATTTTCTGGGCAAAGTAGCAATTCCTAAGCTATCGTTGGTTTCTGAAAATTCCTCGGTAATCTTCAAGTAATTTTTCCACACTAATACAGTTTTATTATATACAATTTAATTATATTTGGTCTTTAGTGATATAATATAAAGTATAATAAAACAAATTATGTCTGAAAGCAATATTTCGAACTCTTCATTTTCATGATTGAATTTCATTGATTGAAATAAGTGACACTCAGAAAGAGTAGAGGAATGATTTTTAGCAAACTCAAATTATATGTTAAAGCTAACTTCTTTTATCTTTTAAGTAACCCAATGATACGTATAATCTCAAATAAAAATGACAAAAATCTTGATAATATTCCACCACTTTTTCTGAAAGTCAAGCTATAATTATTATGTAATTGATTGATTTATTATTTTAATTTCGAGTCTCTTCAACGTTCACAATTAATGAGATTATGAATTTTTGACATATATATCGAGCTTCATATATATAATGTATATCTTTGTTTGATTTAATACAGTTAGGTTTATCAGTATTTTCAATTCAGCAAAGTGCAAAAAGTAATAAGGATTTCGTTGAGATAAACACACGAATACGAACTTTTCTATGCACGCGTTTAAGAAGACAGTATACCGTGTTATTAAAAACATATATGAAGGTGTCAGGATATACCCCCGCGAACGGTTTTGGAATATTTTAGCATAGATTAGAATTTAAGTTTATAAATATTTAGCTATATTTACTTAGAATTTGATTTATGTTACCAATTATAATTTAATTACTTTTTAAGCATTGTTTATTAAAACTTTTGACATTTTACAGCTTTTTGTTAAAGTAATTTAGTAGTTTAGTGAGTTTATTTTATTAAGTTTTGTTTGGTTTTTTAATTAAATTTCCTCAAAACCTTTCCTCATTTCCTTTAAACAAATTATTATGCAATAAGAATTCAATATGGATACATGCAGATAGATAGGATAAATAGGCTTTATCTAGACTGGACCTGTTGCA
The DNA here is from genome assembly GCF_030347505.1 of Rhynchophorus ferrugineus. Classification (NCBI taxonomy): domain Eukaryota; kingdom Metazoa; phylum Arthropoda; class Insecta; order Coleoptera; family Curculionidae; genus Rhynchophorus; species Rhynchophorus ferrugineus. Next base: position 49,255,313 of record NW_027472581.1, on the reverse strand, counting down.
TAACGACCGGCCAGTGACATTAGAGATCATCTCAGAAGATATCCGGTCTTATCCAGCTTGACCATTTTCCTTGTCGGATTTTTTGATTATTGGAAGTGATGTCGCTTTTTGGACAATCTCAACTATAAACAATCACTAACATAAATTAACTACAATATACCAGCAGGATTGGAGCGACTATCGCATACAGTAGAAGATTGTCTCGTCGGTTTGGCCATTGCGCCAAGCAAGCACTATTAAGTTTTGTGGGTATTAGGTGTCTGAGGCGTTCTATATACATATTTGGTTTACCCTTTCTTCCTGTTTGTATCCTTTATGTAGCATCTTTCTGATTACCATTGATTCTAAGATTCTCTTATCCGATCTTGTCCCTTTGATAGGTTGTAACTGGATCAACCAACTGGTTGCCTCTTCTCTATCTAATCTACTAATTATTGGGGGTATTATTTCTGCGTATCTGATCCGGTCCATCTCAATTTATAGTTTTTATCTTTTATCTTTAATTTGTTATATATATTTTTTGATAATAAATTTTTTATTAATTATTAATTCCTTTCCCTGGTTTCATTTTCTTTCAATTTTTATTCCCAGATATTTAAATTAAATTGCTTCTTTTGTCTTATAGTTTTTCAAATATATATTTCTTCTCCCATCACCGTGACTTTCGTATTGCTTTTATTTATTATCATTCCATAACTAGTTGTTATATATCCATCATTACCCAAAGCTCCTGCTAACATTTCTATTTATTCATATTATATCATGTATTCTTCTGCAGTCTTGACTTTTCTATCTGACAGAGTTCCAATATAACCGATAATAGATATAGGCTCGTAGACTTAACATATATTATATCATGTATCATTTGCCACTACCGTGAATATCCAACAATGTCGCAAATTTCCGATCTTTTAAAATATTTTCGATACTGTTTTATCTTTTATATTGTGTATTTCTTGAAGTTCTATCTTTTCTGTTTTAATGAACATAATATTGAAAATATTGTTTACTATTTCCTATAATTTTGCGGATAATAAATAACTGATATATTTAGATAATGCGTAACGCCTCTTATATGAAATTAAATAATTAATGCGTTAATTATTCAAAAAAGTTTAATGGGAATAAGAGCATCTAGAGATGAAGGCAACTTCGAATATTTTGGATAATAAACTTGATTTTCTTGCTATTGACCAAATGTTAAAACCATAATAATTAACATCTGTTAAAATAATTTTAGTACCAAAACTAATAATAGGATCTTGATTATGTCATCTGTTTGCTATATGGTCGTATTAATTTTACTTTTTAATTTATTTTAGTATGATAAAATTTAAGATTACGAAAATAGAATGAAAACATTAAAAACATTTGTATCAAATTTACTCAAAATACTCGAAAATAAGGTTTGTTATTAAGATAATTGGTAAAAAAAAATAAATGGCATTCCACTAAAGATTACTGCTTCTATTTCTCTAAAAAGGTGCTCTGATATATTGCTCATTCCAGTTGATATATATCCAATAAATTTGTTCAGGTGAAAAACAAAATTAAACGGATTTATCTATATTACCTAGTTTGTTCGTTACTGGAGGAAGTTTTTTTTTCATTCCAAAAATGAAATAATTTATTTTCCTTTTAAAAACCGGTCGTAAAAGAAACCGCAAAAATAAACTTAATCAGTTTGTCGGTCGTTTTCCGTTGGCCTAATTAAACAACTTCGCCAACTATATTTTTACGGTAAAGGTTTGGCAGCCAAGCAGAAGGCTTTGATGTCGTTTTTTCCTGAGGTTGCAGGTAGCGCCACTGGCATCCGTAGCACGTGCTTTGATAGTTGGGCTAGATATTACGTCGACTTTATTAAACGGTGCTCCGGCACTTTGCTCGAAATTTCGTCGCGTATGAAGTGCCGTTGCTGATTTGAATATCCGGGAGTTGGTGGCGGCACCTTTCAAGCGGAAGAACGCGCCTTCAAGATGTGGCTTACGATACGTATAACGTTACAAAGTCTTTAGTTTGTGACGGTTTGTTCCGGAGCGGTTTACGGCTACGGCCAAGAACGTGACATGCAAACGAGAATTTACTCAAATTCTAACTTCCACACCATATGGGTTTATATTTATCTTTTATATTATTTTGCTTAGATGCATCAACATATCTTATGCATAAGACGTTGGATATATTTTAGCAAAATATCACAGAAAATAGATCATCATATGTTTCTATACTAAAATGTCAGCTATATTTATGCCATACTGCGCTATAAAATAGTAAAACTTTTAGATAAAATGCAAACGCGTTATTATTTCGCTTTCCTGTAATCCCTCTTACTTACAATGTATTTATGGCAACGTTTTACTACTTATAATCAGAAGCCTGATAAAGTCAAACATTTTAATCAAGTAGAGCGATTGCGGAATGATACAAGGTGATTTTCAAGAAAAAATCATGAAAAATGAATTCCGTTCTGAAAAGGCGCATTAATGTGATGAAATAATCAAAAGTTAACGCATAATTTTGATAAAACCTTTGTCATGAATTTGCTTTGAAAAACACCACTATTTTGACGACCTACCATTTATTATAACTATTTAAGCTAATGCTGCTAGCGAGGAATTAAGCACAATATGCATTATAGTAAATTTGGCTGTTAACTATTATTCTAAAATAATATGTATCATCTTTATCTTAAATTATTTTTTATCAAAATAACTGCTCTCAAATCTCATAAAATTATATTACTTTTAATCAGATTTTAGTCTATAGACATCCTGTTATTTTTATGCTTACATTACACTATTATTAAGCTTTAAGGTTCCCTTTTAGGAAAATTTGTGGACGTTATTAAATCGATTACTGAAACTTTCTTGCCGCGGATATTTTGTAATATTTTAAAGTCTGTCTTTTACAAATTAGGTTTAGCCAGTTTACTGAGCTATTGATTAACAAGGACTCCGAACCACAGTCCTTGCTAGTCAGCTCGTCGGATATTGAGTGATCTACTTAGAAGCCATCCCAGAAGACTTCTTACCTTAGTCTTACCCAGTCTGAGATGGTTTTTCTTGTCAAATCTTACACTCTTGCATATGGGCAATCACAATTCGAAATAATCACAAGTATAATTTTATAACCAGTAGGAAGACCGGAGTGAGAGTTTTGTCTGTACCATTAAGTCTACAAAGCGAGAGAGATACGGCGTTCTGTTTAGCGTGCAGTAAATTTAATGTCATTCTATTTCTAAATATATAATTGCTCTCATTGTACTCTACGTCTACCCTTGTAAACATATTTTAGCCGGAGTATATAGCATTTTAGCATTTTGATCTAAACTAATAATAATAATTATTATTATTCCATAAATAAAGTAAATTAGATTATTAAATTAAATAAATTAAAATATTTAGGTTTATATTAATATAATATATGAATCTTTGCTAAGGTATTCATTAAAATAATAGATTATATCAAAAGTGGTGGATAGTAAGTTATAATAGTAAGTTCATTTCTAGTTTAAATCAATTTGGTATTGTTCCTAAAATCACAACATATTTGTTGAATTAACTAAAGTAGTTGAGATCATCATTGATTTAAAAAAACACGTCTTTGTTCTGTGTTAAAATATACCGCTCTAATTTGTGAAAATTTTTAACTTGGTTTTTTATGTGATTGAGAAAGAATCAGCCAATTTCAATATCAATTGTCTTAATATTTAGCAAAATAAATATTTGTTACAGTTGCTTTTCTATAATGAAAACATATTGAGTCAATTAGAGAATATTAAATAAATAGTGATTTCTATATATTTTACTACACCTTTTGTATGATAACCTATTTGAAATAAGACATCTGCTTTATGTAATCTGTTTTACAATATCCAGAATCAGTAGTAGTTTGTGCATTATGAGAAAATATTTTTGAAAACAGAAATGCCGTTCAATTTGATGCTGCAAACTTTCTTACTGATATAATGTTTGTAGATGATATATTGCTATATTCGATAATATAGATGTAGAAGCTTCTAACATTCTTCATGATATAGCCAGTAGTACAGAGCCATTTGTCTTGAGAATTAATGAAGAGACGGGTAAAATACGGACAATTGGCGGATTGTCTTCTATTGTAAATCTCAACGGGATCGACCAGGAGTTCCGTATAGAATGGCAGTCAAGCTGCAGAAGCTTTTGGATTTCTAATATGGTGCGTGTGAAAGAAGGAAAATGTTATAATCAACACTAAAACCCTCTCTTCTAAACTTAAAAGCGCCTCTGTTGAAGCAATTCCTTTTGTATACATTTGACACTTGCAGTCTAAGGCAAATTCTACACGTTTTCATCGAGATCGTATTAGAGATGAAGTTCTTCGTTTAAGATTTAACAACTGCGCAGTTAGAACACATTTGCATAGAGAAAATATGTTTCCAAAACAACACATTCATAGAGAAACAAAACGCATAAATAAATATGAAAAATTTATTTGATATAAATTAATTAATTTTTAAATAATAAACTGTGCAATATCCAACAGAAATACTTATGCAATCGGGTAGTTATTTCAGCAAATATTTTGATGTTTTACGAGTATTTCTGTATATTGTTAATTAAACTTTATTACATTATTTTATTGCCTATAAACCATACACTTCATTTTATAGGTTGCGACTTTTATTTAAACAAAATCATTAAAAACAAAATTGCTTTTTTATTTTTTATTATCAACCCGAGGCGATATAAAGATCGTTATTAAGTTACTGAAATCAGCTATTTTTAAAAAGATGCGTATAAACGTGAAAGATAAAGAATTGTTGGGTGAAATTAGTTGAATTTGTTTGTCCGCTATTGTCGTCCCTTGAATAATATCCTAAATATTTTGTTTGGTAATTAACGTTTACTTTATTTTTATACCGTTCTGGGAGAGTTAAACAAAGCACTAAAATATTAGCAATTGTCGTAAATTAATACGTTCGTTTGTTGTGGAATTATTTTTTAAATATATTTTGATTTGATTCGAACGTTGTTTCTTGTTTTCTTCTTTGTATTCATAAAATTTATACAAATGTAAATGAGAATTAGAATAATAATTTCACAACAATTTAGTCTTTTGTACATTATGTTGAAGTAATGTTTTGCGAGTCCTTTACTTATGTTGTAACTCTAATAGGACTTTTGAAAATTATCTTCTAACAAAATTATCAATTTAGATATTAATCGACTTCAATATACGATGGTTAATATTGATCGAAGTTTTTATAAATTTTATATTGAATATATAACAATACACTGTTACTTTTCATATTTAATATTTAAAACCCTTCCTTCAGCTATCTTTAGGGCCACTATTACAAAAGATGCTTAACAGATACATCAATATTTTCTAATTTGGAATATTTTCTTTCCCTTATATTAAATGCTTGCATCTATTCCGAAAAATTATTTATTTAGAAAAAGTATTTATTGAGAAATATTGGTATATACATTAATCAAAATATTGTCCATCACATTATACAATTTTTTTTTATCTTTCTGGCATAGTGGCTATATCGTATCCATAGAACGATGTTGATCATTGACATATTTTGGCAATTCTTTAGCATTTCGCAACTGTGTATCAGCCAAGTTGTGTTGCATCGAAGGCAAATACTGTATTATTTAGATGCTTCTTGGCATTCAAATAGAATTATATCTTGATATTTGTAAATGTTAGTGGCAAAGTGTGTGTTTTAGTTTTTTCAACATCTCACAACAAAACTTATGTATCACGATCTGCTGAATTTAATTCATTCTTATAAATCTATTTTCCATTGTTACGCTTAAGAATATTTAAGACATAATTAAACTGAAGTACTTTAGTTCTTTATTATTTTAGCATAAAATCAATAAATTCAGATTCATACTAAATAGTACGAGTAATAATTTATACTTTATTTAGACAGGCACTATTATTTTATACATTATTTTAATCTCCAATTGTCTAATTTAAATATATTAGATCTAGAATTTAGACATTTTGTCATGGAATATAGTTGCAGTATTTTGAAAAATAATTTTATGCTGTTTTTAAAACCACAGAGGTTTTAACTAAATTCACGTAGTAAAGCTAAAATACCTAGAGGGGCATTTTTTATTATCTGATTTCATTTTGTCCATTTTGGTGAATAATAATAGAAGATTTTTTCAACGGAAAATAACAATTCAAAGGAGATATTCGTAAGTATTTGGGTTGTATTAGTGTCGTTGAAATACTAGACAGTTTAGATTAGAATTAACATGATAAGGGAGCCCATTTTCTTTATTGGAGTAATTTGATCCACTCCAAAACTATACATCATCGTTTCTAGAACAGCAAGGATTTGATAATACTTGTTAGGGCGTAATTTATTCAATTTATGGTAGATGTTATATACTGAATGACTGAATGACTGAATGTATAAATTGAAACATATGTTAATGATGGTTTTGTTAAAATGTACACGCATTATACGCTTGAATTTATTGGTTTCAATCAGTTTTACTTATTTTTTCTAGTGCGACTTAATAGTTCAATTAACTCTATTTTCCATTTTCAGAACTGTAATAGTATTTAATATTTAGGGTTTTGTAGAAGATATCAGGTGACAGAAAAAATATAATCATTTATTATCAATAGTATTGGATTTGTTCAATAGTACCTTTTCAGTTCTACCATACACATAACGGTCTTCTTGAATTGGATATATTGTTCATTCTTGTAACATTTCTGTATAGTATTTTAAGGCCATACCTTTCTTGCTAAGTCTTACTATTTGTCACTGTTTTATAAGTTGATTAATATTCAAGTTGTAAGGTGCGCTGATTATGTCGAAATTACCATTTTTGAACATTTTTTAAATCCTATTACATTGGTCATTGGACCCGTTTTGTTCATTCCGTATATTATACGCTGGAATAGAGCAATTGTCGAAGATCTTTTTTTTAATACGACTGAAAAGTAAGTAAACTTATATTTTCTATCTTTATTTCTTTATCTGGTTTGTCTAGACTGGACCTACAGTTTAACGTGGGCTCCGAACCACGGTCCTCAGTATTAAGTCTACCGATTGGCGAGTGACCAACTTTAGCCTGGTTACTGGCGTGACTGAGATCATTTTCCTTGTCGGATTTTACACATTTGCCTAGGACAATCACAAATTTTAAACAATCACAAACATATTTAAACCCGCGGCTATCAAAACAGTAGGAGGACCGTCCTATCGCCTTTACCACTGCGCCACCAAGCCGGCTTAAAAGTTATTTGTAATGATTATGTGAATTTTATGAAATAAAACACAAAATAGGGTGAAAAGAAACAAACGCGAATATATTTTGTTCATCCTAATATATTTGAAAGTGTTCATTATTTCTTTTAGAAATACGTTTATCGAAAATGTAATCTTTGTAACTTGACAAACACAATATGGAATTCATATTTTATAAAAGGATATTTAAATGTACAAAAGAGTATTCTTATACCGAGGTAGAGGTAGAAATATTGCTTCCTACGTTTTTCATATATAATAGGATAGCGCTTCATATTTGAATAAGATACTTTTTTTGGCGACATTACAATGTAACTCTTACAAAGTGAACGAGCGGCAAAAAGCAAACGTGGATGTGACAGATTTTTTTATTTATTATGTGTAGCACGATAGTTTATTTTCAGTCTTTTTTTCAGGGCGATGTAATAGTCGTCAGTAGCGATGTAATAGCCTTAAAAAAGTAGAGAGAGTACACTCTGAGAGAACGGCTTCACTATTAGTTAGATTTTTTATGGAAAACTTTCCGTCCGTGGGGCTGTGCCTTGATCGTTGTGTGAAATATTTTGGATATTTTAAAAAATCCCGCTAGAAAAATTCTATTTGGGAATAACAAACGGCTTAGGGGTTGGCCTTAAGCTGGTACCCTTGTCATTCCTGCTTTGACACAACTTTTCTTGTTGATAATGAAAGTGAAATTTTTTTGGATACGAAATATATAAAAACATACTTTTAGACGTACATATATGTGAAAATTGAAAAACAATATATAAGATCATTAGGAAAATCATTCTTGGGCTGAATTTGTAGAAAGTAATATGGCCGAAATTAATATTAGATGGTTTTACATATTTTGATCAGCTATTGCATAATTTATTGGTGAAAATGCCAAAATAAATACAAACAACTGTTAATTTGGACGATCTTGAGGTACCTATATCAAATGATATTTATATGAATATTTCACTATTTATTACTGCTGTTAGTTAATGCATACAGAATCTAAGCATGGAACGCTCAAAATTGCATTTTGATATTCCCTACTTTTGCTATTTGACTTAGAGAAATTTTCTGCCGAGCTAATAAAACGCTTTTAGAAAATTACGTTATTTCTGCTCCATTATATTGCAACTCTAAGTATCTGGGGATAAATCTTGACGCAAAGCATCGTTAGAAGGAAAACAGTAAAAACAAAAGAGAAAAGAGGAACGAACTCTGTACATAATAAATTGCTACTATACAAGCAGACACTAAAAACTATATGAACTATCGGAATTCAATTATGAGAATTTTCAGAGTTAAGTTTTGAGAAATATTGTGGAAGCAACTTGATGCTATAGGATTAGTAACGAGATACCGAGACTTCGGAATTCAAACTGTTATAGAGGAAATTAAGAGATTCGTAACAATATATGAGGAAATACTCCACTCCCATGAAAACACCGAAGTGTTGAAAATTTTGGACAACACTGAATTAGGACGTGGACTCAGAGAGAGTTTTACGTCCCTATTAGATTTTTTCGCGTTCTATCTTTTTTGTAAAAAAATCTACAATACGAAGAATATCTCATCAATACGGAAGTAAAAAAATCCTTCGAATCTATTATTGTACTTTCAATGGCTTTATGCGCATATGCCATTATTGAAAATTCTGTTCAAGCTAGCTGCAATAGCTCCGTTGTTAAGGTGTTAAGTTTCACAACAATGTGATATTGCATAGCCAGAATTCTATAGGTAAAAACTTTATTCCAGTTCGTTTTTAGATTTAAAGTTCCTAGGCGTTTGGCGTTATTCTCCTGCAGTTTAATAAAATATCTTTCCTTCTGTTAACATTATAAAAAATAAAATAAGACATATTCTTGTTAAATTAAATAGAAAACGTATAGTACATATTTTCATAAGGTTGCAGTTTGTAAACGATTATTAAAATATGTTTGATTATTGAATATATATATATATATATATATATATATATATATATATATATAGATATATATATATATATATATATATATATATATATATATATATAGATATATATATATATATATATATATATATATATATATATATATATATATATAGATATATATATTTATATATATATTATATATATAGATATATAATTAGATATATATATATATATATATATATATATAAATATATATATATAGATATATATATATATATATATATATATATATATATATATATATATATATATATAGATAAATATATAGATATATATATATATATATATATATATATATATATAGATATATATATATATATATATATATATATATATATATATATATATATATATATATATATATATATATATATATATATATATATATATATATATATAGATATATATATATATATATATATTCTCTTTGTCCTTGTTTGTTTTACTCCTCCACCTTCAAAGTGGTAGCCATTAGATTGGTGTCATTGATGTTTTGTTTATTCGATTCAGGTCAACTTTTCCTGGTAAATTTGATGTTTTCAAAGTATCATTCTCCACTATTCTTGCATGCTGCAAAATCCTATTTTTTTTTCATTGTTCTAATTTAACTTTAATTAGCTTTGCTTCAACAACTTCTAGCAACTTCACCAATAAAAGAAAAATGAAATCGTTCTAATTTTTATCAATTAACGCAATTTTTGTTACTATTTTTGAGGGGCAAACCCTAGTAATCGACTACTAAACTGATTATCTTTTAATTGGCGTATAGTACATTTCCTAACCTAAAACAAATGGATGGTTAACTTTACATTCCGTACATACCATTGTGCTTCCATATTTTAAACTCAATGTATGTTACAATACTAAGAATAACATGAGAATTTAATGATTATTGTTATGAACTTGTTAATGCATCACAAAATCTAAATATACTAGATTATTTGTTTTAACTCAATCAACGGTTATTTTTAAAATGGCCGATTATACACTGTAGGTGGGGAAAGAGAGAGCGCAATATAGCTAATTTTGCGCATGCGCCAATTCCATCAATACCTGTGGTTTAGCAAATTCTATGTGGTATACAGTTCTTGCCACATATAATAAAAATCATATAATATGTCCGATAATAATTAAAGCCTCTACATATAGTATCTGTTCTTGTCAAACATATTAACAGAGTTACATAGTTCAGATAAGGCAGTTACCCTAGAACCAATTCTTTCTGGCAGGTAGTCTATTGTTTTGTAAGCGAAATCCACATGTGCAAGCTTCGTAGCGATACATTTTATTCGCCATTTCTTAGTCCATAAGTTTACACAGCTATTTATATTCTACAGTTGTCCCAATATTGTTATTTGTGGCGGGTAGTGCAGTATCATCAGCAAATTAGCCAGTTTTACTCCTTTGAATTTTGGGTTATGACTAGCATATAGTAAATACTATATTGGTTCGATAGGTTGGAAATCGGAAATATCCATCACTGTATATTATTTTGAAATGACGATTGTCTGTCTGACATCTGTCTGGGTAGGTAAGCTCATGAAATTTCATGAAATATTAATTTACTGTATTCTTGAATTGATTCAAAACTTTCGTTACTGTTTTGATACTTTTCAGGATCCCAACCTGTGTTGCATTTTTTCCTCACTCCAAGCGACTACTGTCACTTTCACTCATTCTAAGTGAAAGCAAACTTAATAATCATTATTCCTCATTCAGAAAATCAATTTTATTTGGCTTCAATTGTCTGTTGTTCACGCTAACGTTCGCTAGCCTGAATATCCAAAACACTGACGCTGTTTGTCGGGTCTTAAGCAAATGAAGACAAATGGCGGACATTATTACCTTAGCTTGGCTGGGGCATCTGTCACTGTGGCCCCCAGCCCGATTCTACTGGCCCCCATGCCGCTTTATCTCTCTTTTATCCATCTACTCTTCTTTTTCCTCGCGCAGAGTGGCTTTTACTTTATCCTAGACGGCATTAATGGAACATCTCGTTGCGTCGTGTAACGCTAAGAGAGACATATAAAAATAATACGTTTATGTTTGTTCTCTGAGTTCAGTATTGTCTCGTGTCAGTCACGCCGTTGTTTCTAATAATGGTCGTGTATATTCAAACTTTTTGTGTTTATCTAGGAGTGGACACTTATGCTATAGTATAGTTGATGAATAGTGCGACGACGTCGCATTACAACCTGGGGGACTTTATTTTATTAGTATTATTTAGTAATTTTTTTCTTGTATTTAAATAAGAATATATCATACGTGTAATAAAATTTAATTCTTATAATATTTTGAAATATTTAAATCCTTTTAAATTTATTTTTCTTAATTACTTATAATTAAATTATTTTAAATTTATTTACTTAAAGTAATAATTGAAGGGAAATGTTTAGTGAATATTACGCGTGAGATTTGATGGGTTACGTTTTTACATGTTTTTCAACTTTTTTATATTATCCTATTCAAGTTGCAATTGGAGATATTATTAAATAATTATTGGTCTTTTAATTGAAAATTTTTGGTTGATTGAAAAAACTTGATTGATTGATTGATAACAAAAATTATTAAAAACAGTTGTCCATTCGCTTAATTAATTTCGCATGGTGTTGTTGATTGTTTTTGAGGTTCATAACATTGGATGGATTCGTTGTTATATAAAATACAGTCAAATGACAATACATTTTTAGTACGCTTTGGTCATGTACCATATATAATTGTTACAGTTTTAGAATGAATATAGGTGTGTGAAACTTTGTTTTTCTTTTTGGTAATTGAGAGTTTTTTATTTCTTTAACTTTTTTAACTATAACAAATCGGCACATAAAAAACATCGATTATTTTTAAAGCATATGGAAATGTTGACTTATATAGAGTAAGTTTTCTTGAGTGATTTCAAAAACTTGGCGAATTTTTAATCGAATATAAAGCATGCAGCAGAGGTAACAGAATGAGATATTGTAATAAAAATGGAAATTGATATGTTTGAGTAAAGCATTGCACAAAACCTGTAGCTTTATAATTAAAAATGCCATTTAGTGATTTTATAGTGTCATTTACTGATATTATCGTAAAATATTAGATGCTTGCATGTATTTTGTATATCAGCGATATATATTGGTGAAAATGGAAAGCATTATAAATAGATGTTAAATAACCTAAACCTAACCTAACCTAATCTAGCTGATGCATTTTCGACATTAATTAATTTTCTTGTTCTATTTGACGAAAGCGACGGCCAAAGTATATCAAATACTTTTAGAAACCTATTGTGATGCTGTTCTATCCTATCTCAATTTTATTTGGTTTCAGCATTTTAAAAGTGGTGATATTGTTGCCAATGGTATAGAATGACCTAGGAGACAATGCATTGCAATACTTATTAAGCGACCTAAACTTTCAAATAATTTTTTAGTTTAGTAGTTTATGAATAAACTATGTTCAGACGTATTATTAAGTACTGCTAAAGCTAATGAAACATTTACTGAAGATATATGCCGATCTCAAATGAACAATTTAAACGACATATTGTTGCAATAAGACCTAATGGCTAGTAATAAACGAAAGTCATATACTTGCAGGTTAATACTTGAGCGCATATTGCAAAGGTTGTGAAGGACATATTGGTGTATTGTTTCCTGACTAAGTTTTTTCTGATTACCACTTGTTCATATCGACGCATTACGGCCTGACACACAGTTTTAAAATTCCCAAGAAATGCGAAAATCAATCGATGTCTGGATCAATGGATAACCAACATAGCTGCTTGTATACTGTTTTGGCACATTGCCGGAAAAATGGGCGGTGCTGTGAAACAAAGCTGTGGAAAGTAATAGAAGTTTTCTCAATAGCTTATTTTTTAAAGCATGAACATGATCAGAATTCATGTAATCACCTAATATGCTCGAAAACGCTTTCAAAAGTAAAAACACTCTCTTTATTTGCCAAACGTAGGGACTTTTTGTTATAATTTATTTCAATCTATTATCCACGACTTTATATTTTTCGACCAAAAATGCCCAGGTTTTTATTACATGCTGTGAACGTTTCCTTGTGGTTCCAATATAATTCTTCGAATTAATTTGTTATAAATACAATAAATACACATTATATGGTACATTGTTTGTGTGATATAAAACTACATATACAGACATGGCTAATTTATATACATTTAATAATTTGTAGACATTATTTATCTATATATTAATCGGCTTAACGAAAATTTTGCCCCCATTTTGAAGAGATGTTTCGAGGCCCTCGAGGCGTGAAATTTTGCACGTTTAAAGCTTATATCTAGGAAGGGATTTTTAAACATAATATTTTTGTGTACTATGCGCTACAAATTAACGTATTCCAATAACATGAAAAACGCCTAAATCAAGTAACCAGGAATAGCAGTCAGATCGGTGACACAAAATGTATAAACAAAGGCTAAGAGTTCAGCTCTCCGGCAATAACATACTATTATCGAACATCGCTGGGATTTTTTTTTAAGTTTATAAAATAAAATAAAGTATAGTGTTCGTTAAAATTAAATGAGTGTTTGTTGCTTATATTTGAAACAATATTAAAAGGGAAAGTAAGTATCTAAACGGAGTTATTTAATTTTAAGCAGTGTTTTGTGTTACATACGCTTATTCCTGTATTGTTGGAATTATTGAAGAGCTATGGGATGTTTGAAAAATCGATTAAAATTAGTATGGTCACGTAAAGTTATATTTTACGTATTTGCAGAGATAATATGCCCGCATTATCGGAAGGTATATACAGCTTTTAAAGAAATAACACCTATCCGAAAATGTCATCCCAAAGACATAGATTAGCAAAATTCGAGAACAACAAGAATCGTCGATTTTCTTTGCCTACAAGATATTTAGATTTTCGAAATCAACTTTTGATTTAGTTTGATGTCTGGTGAAGAAAAATAAATAAAGAAAAATTGTTCTAGCTTATGGACTGTCATTAATTGATATGGTTCTGGAGACCTAGTATATCATCTTACTAAATGTAATAAGATTATTAAGATTTTTCTGTAAATATTAGTGATATTGGCTTCTGCATAATTTCAGGTTTCATTAGTAAATACATTTCTTAACAAAGCACTAACCGAATATTGCTTGTAATGATTACGCCAATTTATTCATTAAGAGTTAAAATGAATATTGCATAAAATATTAGCAGTTATAAAATAATTTCATAGAGATTTAATTCCTAATTTGTTAGTGAGTTGTTAGTTCCCATGTGGGACATAAAACAAAGTACAAAGGAATAGATAAATGAAAGCCGTAGAAGAAAGTGTAGAAGCAAAGAACAATGCAATGTTATTTTAAAATTTAGATAAAACATATCCTTTTAATCAGCCTGGTGTATTTACTGTTTTTGTTATATATATTTTAGGTGGGAAAAGTGCATAAAAGGTAAAGACTATATGAATACGTAAATGAAGTACAGATAATATGGTGGAGTTAAAAATATACTAACTACATAATTTGCCTAGATGGACTAGGACACAGGACAAATTATTAATTATTAACAGTATATTTGTAAATATTTTATAGCACTGATAAATATTAAGGTTCTTATTTCAATGCAATAAGATATGTGACTATATGACATTTTATTCTTTGAACCTTGTATCAATTATTTTGATTTTTTACTTTATAATCTTAAGTTTTGGAAAATCAATAGTTAATTTAATGATTGCAATTACATTCTTTTAATATACCAAAATTGCAAATTGTAAAAATACATTATCGTGTTCGTTATTGTTTTAATGTTAAACAAAATATGTTAACTTGTTAAAGTAAAATATGAATTTCTGAATTGTTCTATCCATATATTCTCTGTTATAATATAAAAACGTGTATTACTTCATTTATTATTATATTCTTATGTTTATAGCATAAAAGTAAAGAAAGCTTATATATACTTATTTGATGCTCTGAAGTTGTTGCAGTTATGAAAATAATCTTACTTATGATACAGAATTATGATATGATACATACATTACTTACTATAATTTTCAGTGGCGTAGTAATTTACATTTATTAATACTTTGTTGATTATTGAATGATAATGGAAATTAGATTAAATTAAAGGCAATTTAAAAAATGATAGCGAATGTAAGTTCTTGAGATAGTTTGAAAATACATTTCTGATCTTATATTGAAAATACTGTGAAAATAAGTTTTAGTAATATATCAATTTTAAATTAGTCCTTTTACTCTATTATGAGATAAATATGATTAATTTAATACATTGAGGTTGAATTTCGACAATAGTGCGATTACTAGTAATGTTTAATCTGTTACATTATTAATTTAACATTTATGTTATGATCTTAAGTGTATATACAAATAAAGATTATAACGTAAACGATCCGGGTGTTAGGGAGGTTTAGTAGCGAACTAGAACGCAATAGTCTCGAAATAAATTAGACCAGCCCACGGTCAATATTTAAGCCGTCGCTACAAACCCCATGAATTAATAAAGCCGAAACACGTCAACGTAAGTCGTCCGCCAAACAGTGTTGGCCATTTATTCAAAGACAGTACGATCACTAATCAGTTTTAGGCGGGCTCACGGCCTGGGATTCGATGTGATTTTACGTTCCAAGACATTCATGGCGAATGTGACCCTTCCACCGCAGAATGGAATTAACGACGATTTCAAACGCGCAAGCTGTCGATAGAATTCGATTAAATTCCCACAGGCTCTTCTCCGTTCTAAATTTCTGTTCATAGATTGAAAGTTTATGTTAGGTCTAAATTGAATTTGACTCCGTCAAAGAAGAAAGTTTAATGGAATTGACGATCGTAGGTAGGCATAACCCGAACTTTCGAGCTTTAAAAATTTTAATCATCTTTCATCCGCAGCCCATAACTATTTACATGTTGCAACGTTACTCATTGATTGAAAGGTCTCCGGATAAAATAATAAAAATACTAGCTTGTAACAAATTATTTATTAACATAGTTATTTATTTATTTATATATTATAGACCCACCTGTCTGCTGGATTATTTAGGGCCTGTTTACAGATATAAAATATACAACACATTTACATCAGTTAAAGTATACAATGTTATTACAAGTATAGAATGCAAAGGACGATATAAATACATGGTCGGAATATAAAGTCTAGAGTTAAATGTGTAGGATAAAAAGTACATATTGCAAGATGACAGGTAAATTATGATACAATATATAATATATATATATATATATATATATATATATATATATATATATATATATATATATATGAATGCTACAGTACAATGGTCGCACAACGCATCACAGTGATAAGGATACAATATAACAATATTTAAACAAAGATGTATGATATTACATAGATACACATTATTATATTTCTAATAGTAGTCCTGTTACGGTTAGAAAATTAATCAGCTTGTTCAGGTTCTCCTGCCTGTCCATCGTCCCTCCCAGATTGACCAACCGTATCTGCCAGTTAGGTTAGTATCTATCTTCGGCATTAGGTTAGTATGTGTTTAATAAACAGTGAGGACCACATTCGACGCACACTAGTGGACGTCCCTTAATAAGAAACTCATAGGTCAGTTTTCAGTGACCCATCAGAGTGACCTGAGACGCGAGAATGAGCTTAAGTTACGCCTGCTGACGTTAGTGATGTTAATAATACTGATAATACTTTTTTCACCTTCTAAAGCTTGTTGTTTTCTGTAAGATCCCATCTAAGTTGGTTTAGGGGTCTAAAGATCCCAGTAAAGTGGTGCTTCATATCTCTACTTGAGAAGAGGAAATTTTCCGTAAGTGATCCCTCTCTCTTCGTGGCTAAGTAATCCACTCTTTCATTAGCAATGATCCCAGAGTGAGAAGGGAGCTACATAAAGGTGATAGTTTTGCCGCTCCATTCCAATTTAGAGGTTAGTGCACGGATAATCATTCTTAGCGGGTGTAGAGGTAGAGAAGGTTGGAGGAATTCTAAGGAGCTCATCGAATCAGACGCGATAACTAATCGTTTGTCTTGCACATATTGTACAGAGATCAGGGTACTATACATTGCAAAGGGTTCAGCCCTCAATACACTCGATGAGATGGGGAGCCTGAAGCGTCCTTCCGATATCACAGATGTAAATGCTTCCCCCACGTAGTCATTACATTTGGAATCGTCCGAGAATATGAAAAGGTGTTCAGGATAGTTCTGTTTTATATTGATTGAATTGGGTGCTGATAGTATTAGAGTCAGAATTATCCCTAATTAGACTCTCATGGAGAGATCGACAGGCACCTGCGACAATCGCCATGGAGGTAATCTATCCTCGGAGGTGATAGTAACATAATGCTGTAATCAAGACTTAGTTATACGCTTGAAATATTGGATGATATTTTATTAGATATTTTCCACCATCAAAGGCAGGTGTTGAGAAAAAAAAATTAATACATATTTTCTTCTTAGTTTTCTACAACTTTTTCCTATAATTTTGCCCCTTACCCATTATCGATCCATATTCGCAGTTTTTTCCGTTTTCGAAACCAGCGAAGCTATGCTGTGTCGATTGAACAAGTTGAACAAGTGATAATCTGAAGGTGCTACGTCTGCTGAATATGCTAGATGAGTCACAACTTCCCATTTAAACAACAACTTTATCCTTTTCACAATTCTTCTAACGTGTCCTAGAGTTGTCATAGACGAGGATGAGTTTGCATATGTTTTCGCTATTCCTAGTCTTTTTCATAACAATACGTCACTCATTCTGTCCAATTTGTACGGTAAACTTTTTTTTTAAGTTGGTCGAATGTAAATGTCTGAAAACAGTAGACTCATCTTCTGCTAAGTTGTTCTAAAGCAATTTGAGTTTGGGCAGGGTTTTTGCACAATAAGTATTATAATGCATTGTTTTTGCAACTTTATTTGGTCCACCAGGCCGTTATTAGCCATTGATATCAAGCTTACTACCCTCATATCATGGAAACCAAAATGGATAATGCGATATGATGAAGTAGTATCATCATAAGTTTCTAAACATGTAAGGCAAATGAATTCCTCTTGAAGCAATAGGATTAATTTTCCTGGGTAAAATATATTTATGCTAATATTTTTTCCAGCTGTCAGAACAGTTTTTGAATCAAATTGCTAGTATGATCTTTAAAGCTCTTTTCGAATTGGTTTTGATCAGTTCAATTAACTTTGAAGCGTTTTGTACTTGGAGAATGGTTGGAGGTTCGACGGAGATAAATCAAGTGAATGGACAGGATGCAACATTTTATATAAAAAAAGTTTTTTGGCAAAATAGTTGCGAATAAACAATGCTGTACCAGTTTATTACCGTGATGAGTTGTCGGCCCATAATTTTGACTTATAGTACGCAATATATCCATCAATATTAACCATTTCTATACTATTTTTAGATAATTATTAGTTTTTGTCCATAAAATTGTTATTACTTTCTGCGACTTACTTATATGCTAGGCATAATACCAACTGACAGTTAAATCTGCTAAATGCGACAGACGAGCATGTTTAATCTATTTTCTATATTTATATTAATTAGAGTTGGCTTCATTTCTTAAACCAGGTGATCGTTTTTATTGGTTTGAATTATCATCTCCTTCGAAACAATCATGTCGAAGATGAATTTAGATTCAATCAAGTTTTAGAATATAATGGTAATTATTACTTAAATTAGTTATTGAGGAAAAATTCTTGTGCATCTCAAACTAACGACCGTAAAGCTACAGGACTTCTGATCTAGCAGTCGCAATAGTCATAACTAACGAATAACATTTTATGATTCAATACTTTATGATTATAGGCACGGTTGTAAGATCCCATAAGAGAAATATATTGGTATTTTATAAAATTTAAAAACACATTAAAATTTGTATTTAATAATAACACAAGCAAATAAACGCATGTAATCAAGACTTAGTTATAAGCTTGAAATATTAGATGATATTTTATTAGACATTTTCCACCATCAAAGGCAGCTGTTGAGAAAAAAAAATTAATACATATTTTCTTCGTAGTTTTCTACAACTTTTTCCTATAATTTTACCCTTACCCATTATCGATCCATATTTAAATAAATATATGCATTAATTTTCAGTTCCTTGTAAACTATGTGCCATCCTATTTGTTCATTTATATAAACTATATATATTTTGCATATTTGAAAGAAGACACGATCAAAGATAAACGACCAGCGCCAAAGAACAATCTGCATTATAAACCCTTCAACCTCTAACATCTTTTACCGTTTACTAATTAACAAAGTTGGCACCAGTTATTCATTTTTAACGAACCACTTAAAGTTTCTGGAAGGCTTTCTGTTTTTGACTTGTTTTAAGTTTAAAATATTCTGTACATCAAACGTGACATAAAACTTGAATTAATATCGATTTTTTGACATCTGTTTTTTTTTAATCATTAAGGTATTTGACATTTATATTAAACTATAAAGTATAATGTAGGTTATTATTGTCACTATAAGATGGAATGTGTTCAGTAGTGATTAGTTATTTTTGACACGGGCCTACATTGTGTGGCTGCCATTTAGCGCCGAAGCATAGCAACGGTGAAAATTTTATAGATATCAACTTTATTATAAGGCGAAAATAATAAGCAATAAAGTTTTGCATGATTTCTTGATGTTTGTTGGTTTTATGTGTCAAAGACGGTTATAAAATTACATTGTATTATTCAAACATAAGGGAGATAGGTTCGCGTTACATTTAGTTGAAAATATCTTCTGCACACCATATCTCATTTATTGAAATTTTCTATTTAAATTCTCTCTCGTCTTTTATATAAAATGTTGATAAACATTGTTGTTTATGATATAATTCATGAATCAATATACAATTAGACAATAGACATAAGGACAACAAATGGGTTTACCTTTTTCAAATATTGATGGATTATATCTTTACAATTAATCTTAACGAATGTCGAACTATAGAAGAAGCGAGTAAGAAGATTACGCGAAATTGATGATATTATCATGACGTTTCAAAAAAAAGCTAAAAAGTCAATTTAGGATACGATAGCATTACGTTCGAAGAAATGGACTCAAAAATATCAAGAAAGAATGGTTTATAAAATATTAATAATGAAATATTTTCTTTTATAATTTTGTTTTGTTTTCAGACATGTCTTAAGTAATAAATAAATGAATATTTTAATAGTGTTCTTAGTATTATGGATTTAACAGTGTATTAAAGAAATAGTTTAATATAAGATTTATTATCTTAAAAATATATAAATTAAATATAGATTCATATATCTATAACAAAACACTGATAATTTTACTAACATCAATTTGATTTAATATAAAAGTATAGTAATATAGTCTAGTTGTTAAAAAGAATTATTATAATACATTATGCAAAATAATTAAATATAGGTATATTATAATTAAACAAGAATCGTATATTATAATAATTAATATTGCTTAAATATGAAAGCTGCTAAATAAACTGCTTGAATTAGCTAAATAAAATTGTTTTTGCAGAGTAATATTTTTCATGCATATAACCTTTCACAATGACACGAAGTAGATATGTTGAGCAGTTTATAAATATCTTATTATTCTTAGGATATAAATACTTCAAGAGTGTCATTAAAGCAGAAGAACTTTGATACAATATTCAAAAATTGAAAAAAGTAACATATGATTCTATAAATACATTTCATGTCTGATATTCATACAAGAAATAATTTTAATTCCAAATTATGTTTCACAGTGCTTTTTAACAATAAGTATTTATGACACTCCAATCAAATGAATGAATTAAGAAAATAGCGCATGGAGAAGTTAATACGCAGTTGCGACTCGTTGGTGCTGGCTTATAATTATTGCATTAGTAGATTATAATTATTGCATTAGAAGAAAAAATGTGCTAAGAAAGGAACTGCTAATATCAGCAAAAACTCGATATTTCTGGGATGAACGAGGCTGATTTATGTCACTTAGCTTGATATTTTTTCTTTATATTTTAGCACTTTAGATTCTTTTGCTTGTTTTCCTGTACATATAATTGACATTGATGCTTTGTTTCTAAATGAACTATTTTATTTATATGTTATATTAATATATTTCTGTATTATCATATTATCTCGAAGAATTAACTGGTTTAATATACAACATTTCGTTCACTAAATTCTATTGTATACATTTTATAGATTTTTTTAATGATAATTCTGGCTTGATTTCATTGTTTTTATTTGTTTTATTACGTATATGTTACTTTTAGATAATTATCATCAGGCGTTTTATTTTTAATATATATTTGATTTATATTAAACATAACGACCTTTTTAATTATAATTTAACGTAAACAATATTCCATTAGACTAGCTAATATTTGCCAGTCGAAATTAGGGCGTTGAAGTTGGTAAACAAAAGGTATCTGGATGCGGGTAAAAATCTATTTTATTTACACCTTTAAGGTGTTACATTTTAGAAGAAGGTGCGGTCCTTTCGCCTGATCCATTACGCTCGTGACAGACGACAGTTGCTTTTAGCAGATAACGAGACTGGTCGAACGGAACAAACATTACAGTTTACTAGAAACATTTCGAAAATAGATATGGTATAAATTCATTGCTATTCATTTTTTTATATTATTTCATAGCTAGTAAATATGCATTAGCAAATGTTTCTTTGGCAATGTTAAGCTGTTGATGGTTATTAATTATTCAGGTATGGTATGTAATCGTTAATTATTGACAAAATATTTTATAACAAAATATTGCTTTGATATACCCGGAATTTAAAAATATTTGTTTGACTTTCTAGTTATGTTATTGTGAATTTGTAATTGTTGTGATTACGTATTTGTTTTAGTGGCGATATAATTTGGGAACTGGTGTTAGGGTGGAAAGATCGTGAAATTAAATTCTTTATGTTTGAAAAACTAAAAAAAAATGTTTTCCTGAATATATACTGAAACCCTATCACAATGTAACTGGTCGTATACAGATATGAATCTGAAGAAACCTGGGACACAAAACATTCCATCAAAATTAGTTCAACAGTTTAAGAAGAGTTAAGTAATTTACATACATACACAAAAATTACAGGGAATAGACACAATAATATGAATACCATGCAGTACCTGTTACATGTTGACGACAGTGCTCCGTTTGCTGTCGTATGTATTGCTCAGTTTACGTATCTAGTTTTGTAGGTTATATATCAGCGTACCATACGCTTTAAGAAATGTGTGACATCTCAGATGTTGTTTAACCTTGCACGAGTCATAGTATAACGTCATCAGCGAATAGAGTAACAGCAGAACTTTACTGGAGTCTGGGGTAATACTGTTTCAAGAGAACTCGACTGTTTTAACTGCTGGAGCTCCATAAAGCTAACATTCATGGAGGTACGACGACTGCCAAATCCTTTATAATAGAAGCCGACGCTAAGCTGCGAGAGAAGTGGTGTAGCGATTATGTAACCTGGACATTAGACGATTAGATGAATTAGTGACATTAGATGATTCGTATGATCCTATGAATCATCGTTTACAAAGTTTCCCATAAACTGCTGAGTTTATATATGAAGAATCCCAAAAGAAACTTACGTCCGGACTGCCTACTCCCTACAGTCAGACATAGAAGAAGTTTTATTATGATTTTGGCGGCAATACCATGTTATTCAGCTGGCCCTCTCAATTACATCACTGGCCGGATTACTGCGACTGAATATCTTGACATCCTCAATGATAAAATACTTACTATGACTAACATATTGACAGTTTTGTCAAACACTGATATATTCCAAGATGATAATGCTCCAATACACAGGAATATCAGAATACCAAACCTCCATATAATTGAAATGTTATGGGCATTTTTAGAGCATATTTCCATATCCAACATTATTGAAGCAATATGCAGATGTTTTGGCTTAAAATGGAACAACATTCTGTAAGAAACTATTCAGATGCTCTACGAATTTGAATGATTGCAGCTCTTTTAAAAACAAATGTAGGCTTAACACCTTATTATTGTAAGTATTGTGTATATGCTAAGTGTTCAGATTATTTTGCGCATTTATTGTATATACGTTATATAAATATGGTATTTCAAGAACTAGCACCCTCTTTATGATTACAGCTGCTGTTCAAATCTTGAAATCAGTAATTTTTAAACGAAATATTTACTTTTTTTGCGATTCTGCGTCCAATTTAAAATTCAGGGGAACAAATTATATATATTTTGGCAAGTAGATATTGGTTTAGAAGATAGTTTTATAGATATAATTTAATACGAAACCTAGCAGTTATAATTTATTTATATTTCATTATATAGTTATACATGCTATAAGTAGTACAATGTTAATTAGCTTTGTTATTTAATTTTCTATGATTAAATATGTAATAATATTATTGACAATAAATAAAATAAAATTTAGAAACGTAATGTTTAATCTAGATATATGTAAAAATCATTAAATTTCAGATACAACACGTTAAATGTCACGCAGCGACCAATTGACAGATGATGCTATAATGTTAATATAATTTAACGCCTAATCTAATGATCTATAATGACCGCTCAGAAACACAGACAAGGCCTGCCACCGTGATAAGTATCTATTTAATATTGACTTTGCTGTAATGATCCAATTCGTAAGCTATTAAGATGGAAACAGTTGTTTAATTAATCAATTATGTAATGTCTAGTTTATTAATTTTGGCCATAAAAGGTCATCTTCATTAACTTAAGAGGTAACATCCTTAATTTCTTTATAATAAAATAAAGGTGAATAAATATGAAAATGCTCGAAATTAAATAAAAATAACAATTTTGTTTTTTCTTTGATGTCGAGGATCGAATCTGACAATCTACGTGCGCGAGAACTTTCTTAACTTCGGTTATCCTTTGTGATAGTGGCATTTAAAATTATGTGCTTTTTTTGTCGATTTGTTGTGATAGTGACACTTTACTGCTAAGCGTGGGAAAACTTTTCTCACTTTGATTAATTACAATTTACGATGCCGAGGAGAAGACGACATGACTTAGGTCGTCGCAGTCAATCAAATGTGCGAAGAGCTACCTCACATGCTAACTGCACTAATGACCAGAGAGAGATAGATCAAGAAAATACTCGTATTGTTATGTCAGAATTGCGTTCTTTAGAGAGTGATAGTGAAGTAAATAGGCTTAAAATGCAATGAGTTCCTGCACATCAAACACAATAACAGCGAGGACGACATAATTAAATTGAGCGACTCCGCAGGCACAGTGCTCCTGTGATCCTGGAACGAGCTGTATTCCACTATGATGCTGCAATGGATTATTGTGCCGACCGAACACTTGGGACTGGATAATGGATTATGTTGTGAGGAGGAAGTAAAATTGCCACAATTGGTCAGACCACCAGATGATTTACTCTTTTTAGTTTCTGGGATTGGAAGTGATTCTAAACACTTCTTGGCAAACATTCAGAAATCTAACAGCTGTTTCCAGATGACATCATTGCCCACTTTCCCACAGATGACCCAAAATTGCATGCAGTACTTACCAAACACATAATACATGGACCTTGCGGAGATTTCAACTTCAATCCACCCTGTATGGTTGACGGCAAGTGTTCCAAGTGATACCCAAGAGACTTGATTGCTGAAACCATAACGGAAAGTGATGGATACCTATTGTATTGTCGGCGATCAGTTGCGGACAATGGGCGATCGGTAGTTGTGAAGGTAAGAGGAGAAAATGTTGATGTAGACAATCGTTGTATCGTGTTATACTCCCCAATATTATCCAAAGCTTTTGAGACTCAAATCAATGTGGAATATTGTAACTCTGTGAAGTCGATAAAGTACATATGTAAATATGTTAACAAAGCTAGCGATATGGTCGTCTTTGCTGTAATCAATGCAAATGACGAAATATCACGGTACCAGTATCTTTTCATTTGTGTTCCATGAAAGACACTCTACAGTAGTCCATTTGGTAGTCCGTTTAGAAAATGGTCAGCAGGAAAAAGTTCGAGGATTCGGGATTGTCGAGGATCTCAATGCGACCATTCAGAATTTTCTTCCGGGACAGTCGGTTTCCTTCAAATCGGTCGACACCGTTATGAACCAGGACGACGTAGTCAAATATCCAACGCAGTTTTTAAATTCACTGGAATTTACTGGATTACCACCTCACAATTTGAAGTTAAAAGTAGGATCAGTTGTCATCATGCTGCGTAACATTAATCAACCTCTACTGTGCCTTTGCGATGACCATAAATACATCTCAAAGCCAGTCGTTGGAAGTTTTGCGGGATCAATTTGAAGTTTCCTTGTTTCGCGCATGGTCAATTATACGTCGCGTGTTCGCGCGTCGGAAAACTGTCATCTTTGTTTATTTACGCACCATAAAACAAAAAAAAAAGTTTATCAGAAAGAAAATTTAAGTATGAAACATCATGCGAAATTAATCGAAAATAATAATAAAAATTCATTCATATCGAGCATTTTTTATTAATTACGGATTATTAGGTTTTTTGTTTATCGATTGAGGCAGTACGAAGTCTGCCGGGTCTTATTTATATAAAGATGAATTGCTTTGAATAATAGTTAGCTTTTTTTAGTGTAGAGAATACTTGACTATAAGCGAACGTTTTTGTTTTCGCGTTAATATTGTTGTATAATAGATACGGTAAAGTTGAAATGCATTCCTAACAAGCACCTAATAAAATGACCGTTAGATATTTAGTTTTTACTCTAAGCTGTAAGTATCTTATCTATGTATTTTTCCATTGATTTAATATTGAAATCATTTTTAATTCTTTGTTTCTTATCCCGTCCATTTATTATTCCTATTATTGCACTCCAGATTGCAAGGGATTTAACTTATGCTGTTTGTATTTTAATTTTTTTCTCTTTAATAGTTTTTCGCAATAAACCTTCGCAACTGACAATTGAGGCGAGTTTGTGCATTATTTTGTACAGTTAAATTTTATTCTCGTTCTTTCTTGCGTTCTCTGTTCTTTTTTACACCCTCACTTTGAATATTTATTATTTCTGGTTGTCCCATGAGTATAATTTTGGGTTCGTTTTTATTTTGTTAAATAATATGGTTCATCTCTGTTCTGGCCTATTAGTTAAAAGCTCCTATCGAGCTAAAATGTTAAAAGCTGCCATCGAGTGTATTGTCTATTAGATATGGTTGAGCCTAAATATTCACCCTGTCATAGTTCTGACAGTGATATTTATCTTTTATATTTCTTGAATTATTCTTACCATTTTATTACTTACACCTCTTGGTTCTATTATATCCCATAGCGTTTCTCTTATTACTCTGTTCTTTTCCAAATCATTAAAAGTTAAAAAGAAACAACTTTTTATACCTTGAAAAATAATAATAATTTGTTAGCTTTAAAAAAATGATTTTATTATTTTTGATTGTTGTAAAGTTGCAATTTTAGTTCAGTATCGGCTATTTGTCAATAAAACTATTTATGATATATATAAAACAAAACCGGCCATGAAGTGCATGCTATCAAAAATTAATCAAAAATTGACTGGGTACGCGGAAGTCTAGCCTCTACGACTAGTGCAGCCGAGGGCAATAAATAAACTAACACCCGACCAAGACCTCAATAATTTACCAGGCCGTAACTTAAATTTCCGCCTGTTTACGATCACGGCAATAGAGAACAGATAAAATTTTAGAGCGTGTAAAAGAATACGACTAAATTTATCAGTAATAGTACGTGGTAGCTTTCAACGAACTTAACGATTCTCAAAAAAGATTCTACCGCAACGTTTTACGTTTCTAAGAACCATTGTTGATTTGATAAATATTAGAAACGTTAATAAAACGTGTTTATCAGGACACAAAATGATGATAACAGTATCATTACTTGAAAATCTTTTTACGGCATGTCTTTATTAATGAATCAATTAATACATAAATAAGTGTATAATATTTTCCTATAGTGGAGAACCATATTGGAGTGATTAAAGACCATTTGTTTCTATTCAGTAAGGTCAGTGATATACGAACTGTTGTTACTATTATTTTTTTCTAAACTCCTTGGTTATTCACAATTGAATTTCAATTAGGCGTGGATGAAATAAAACACTTACATTATTTAACATATACTAATTATTGTTTGTAACCGTACTCTATTAAAAGATGTACAAATGGTCTCAATAAACACTTATAAATCAGAGGAGGTATTTCCTATACAATAATTAAGATCCGGGTAAAGTGGCTGTGGTAAAAAGTCCTATAAAAATGTAGGCTATGCACTTAAATATTAATTTACAAAACGTGATCAATTATAACGTCGTTGGTTCATTAAAAAATCTCTAACGCACCAGCCTTACAAAGATAAAATACCTTCAACCAGTTAAGACTAAACAAATATTGTTTAAAATACAGGACCTAAACCAGATAACACACACAAGTGGCCATGCATTTTTAGAAATTATGGTAGTGTATGAGTTCCAATAGTGAGAATATAAAATGACACACTTTCAATTAATTTACGAAATATACAGATTATGTAAGAAACAGCTCTTTGAAAAAAATATAATTCACAATTTCGGCATTAGTCTCTAAGAGATTACTACGGGATTTTATGGTTTTCCAGAACTACACAAATCCATACTCATTATTAAGTTACTGTCATTTGCAAAGTACTTCTAACCTTTTCACTTTCAGTACTGCTGTTTCACTCGATCAACCTTTTGATGGGTTGTAATACAGGGAAGCAATCCTCAAGGAGGAGGTTATTCCTTAATCTCTATTGATCTACCGGGTTGTTCCTGATCTATTATTCCTCCATGTATACGGTGCAATATTTTTAACAAGTTACTAATGAAACCAAAAATGCTGTTTCATTTACAGAGTATTCTGATTAATTGAAAAGTTTCCAATTGGAAGGGGTTTTAAGGAAAGAATAAAATATTTCAGTGAAAGGAAATTTAAAGTATATGAGTTAAGGGCGATTTAAAACCACTTAACATCATAAATTAAATTAGATTTTCGCGCATTTCAAATAAATAATTAAATTATTTATAAATTATCTCAGAACAATCTAGCTCACGTATAACCCATATAAAATTTAGCTTATTTTGTAGGCTTCATTTCCATAGCATTTGATCAGAAATTAGACCAATTGATTATTATTGGTTGCAAATTCTGAATCGAAAGCCAAATCAAAGCTAATGTCAGGTGCGGTGCTGCATACATCATCATTATGATTTCTTTACTGTTGGAGCGTCATAAAATCTCTTTAAAATATCTATACACAGGTGCAGTTACTTGTCTATAATTATCACCTACTATAAAGGCTTAATGTTTAAACCGAAATAAAGTTTGAAGATCTGAAGAACTCAATGAATAATTTTGACATATTGCATTTTCTTTATAAATAACTAATGGCACATACAATATCTCTTTTTGGCCTGAAATATAGTCGGAACTGTGGGAAAATGTCACCGTATCAACTAAGATATTGAATATTCTTCATCTCATTTTATTCGATTTTTCACCGATGATTGCAACTGTTCTTGTCTTAGATAACATTTATTTTTAGATCGATCTTTATGATTTTACCTCATACATTAATTGTATCCTCCAATCAATTTAACCCCATATTTAATTATTAGATATATATATATATATATATATATATATATATATATATATATATATATATATATATATATTTATATATAATATATCTAAGTAATAATATGCAATGATAGTATAGTCTTAAAAAAGCATATTACTTGATTTCAATTTTAAAAAAGACGATACATTTGAAGTAGAATATAAAATTTATTGAAAATTAATATAAAATTGCGATACATAATTTGGTTATATTTATGAATTTTGCTCCAGCTATTTTTAAATTTAGTTATTTACTAATAATTATATTTTTAAGTTAACTTAATTTAATTAAGTTAATATGTTATTTACTATATGTTATTGAATTTATTAATACCTCATAGTTGGAAGGTCATGGCCATGATATTATTGTAAATTTAGTATCACCAGAAATTGGCCAGGAGAATATAAAGACGTTACGTGAAACATCGAAAGGAAAAGTTGTTTACATCGAAGTAATTCGCCTTGGAAAATTGAAGATCGTGTTTTTACCTTGCCGAGGAAGTTTAGGAAATTTAATTTCAAGTGACTTGCGTTGGCGTGATTAAAATTTTCTCCAATATTTTTAAGCAGGCCCAACATACTGTGAATCAACAATTTAATAGCTTCTCAACGTCCTTATAAATATGCTCTGTAATATATTATGGTACAAATGATAAGCAAATATGTTTTCTAACTTTTAATATAGTGGTATTATCTTTATAAAATATGAGGTAATTATAATATTTTTCCTAGAAGAGGGCGGTGAAATTTTGAGGGACCTATAGTAGAAAGAGTATTATATAACAATAATATTATATATTATTCCTTGGAAACCTTTGCAAATATGTTCAAGTAAAAATTATTTTTTATATTATTTTATATTGCTAATGTGTTAATTTAGTACAATTTGAAAGAATTGACTTTATGTAATTTTATGGCATAATTAAATTTTTACATGTGTTACGGATATTTATATATTTTAAATAATTTTAATTAATGTGACTCAGAACTGTAATGGTTTGTGGATTTTATAAACAACTTTCTGTAGTTTATAAAGATATGAAGATATTATGATTACAAATATATAATCTGCTGTTAGTTTTAGAATAAAAAATGTTAATTTCTTTATTAATCGTATTCTCATCGATCTGTCCTTTGAATATAATTTTCTCAGAAAAGTGTAATTCGAATTCAATATTTGTTAATTTCATACTCCCTTAATACTTAATTTTATTTATTATTATTAGGTAATATTATGTATTCGAATTGGGAACTTTGTACGATTCTGTATATACTTTTGCTTAATTGATTATATTATTTGTACTAATCTAAAATAAATTAATTATTAATCTCGTGAACTGATTTACACAACAAGTTATATATCAACAAACAAAACAAAATAGATATATCGTGTTTTTCCTGCATGGCAATATACTGCTGTGATAATATTTTTTTTCTTTTTTAAAATCTCCTTTTACCAACGACTATTTATCTGGACTGGATCTACGGTTTAACGTGGGCTCCGAACCACGGCCTCGGCATTAAGCTTACCGATTGGCTGAACAATCATTCCAGAAGACATCCGATCTTACACAGCCTGGTTACTGGCGTGACTTAGATCATCTTCCTTGTCGGATTTTACACTCTTGCCTAAGGACAATCACAAATGTTAAATAATGAAAAAAAATTACGACCATGCTCCAGCGGGATTCCAACCCGCGACTATCGCAAGAGTAGGAGGACCGTCCTGTCGCCTTTACTACTGCGACAACCAAGCCGGCGATAATAATATTGTAATAATTTTTCATCCCGATAATGTGTTTGTCACACAGCATTGACTCTTCCCAATTTTGTCATAATAATCAATAAAAGTGTTAACAGTTATTATTCAGTAATTTTGTCCAAAATGTTTGCTATTTTTATCACAGTACTAGATGTCTCGGAGAACTTTGTATCACCTACATACCCAAAATGTTCTCTGACAATGACAATAGCCATTTCGTCGACTATTGGTGAACTAATTCTCCTCGCATGCTCACCGGCAGGTTAACATTTTGTCATTAATATTTTGTCAAGTTTGATGGCGATATTAGAATGTAATGCCTACTGAAGTCCGTATTCGGTTTGTTCATAAAATAAACTTGTAGGAATTGATGTGCAGGAGCTAGCCTACTTCAATTCCCATCACTATTGAACGCAATTGTGTCATACCAATGTGAGTATTATAATTTTCTGTCCCTTGCTGGGAAAAATAATAATAATAATAATAAATCTGAAATATATTTACAAAATATTCTTTATTATAAAGAGTCACTACATATTTTAACTCTGTCCTTTAACTACCGTAAATATTTATATCATATTCAACATATATGTTATCACATTTCACTTCATTTTCATACCATAGATTATTATCATCAAATGCTTATATTTCTATAAAAAATAATTGGTGGTAAAATATTAAATAGTCAGTGCCGAGATATTATCTTCAATGTTTAATACATTATTTAATATAATTGCGGTTTTATAATAGTGGCGTTTATTGTTGTATTCAACATTTTCGCGACAAAACAAATTTCCATAAATATTTAGGAACCAAGAAGAATGTCTATTCTTTGTGACAGTGAAACTAGTGATGATAGTGAACATTGAGGAGAGTCACAGTGGAAAACAACATTGTACATATAAACCTTTACTGATCTTCCAACAATAATTTAAAACCAAAATTAGGCAAATCGATACAGCCATTCTCGAGTATGAAATCGCGAGACAATGAACGAGAATTAAGTTAATCGATGAGTTTGTGTAGAAAATCTTCGCAAAGAATAAAAGATTTGTAGCAAACTAAGCGCGCTGGAAACTAATTTCGTATATAAAGTTAAGAAAGTTAAGGTGGTACATTACATGCAACCTAAACTTAGTTCACAAAAGGATTCAGTAAACTTAAACGGTTCTAAATTTGTTGTTCGTTATTTTCCCAATACCTACGAATCGTTCGGAAGGAACGATCGTGAAACCCAGGAATTTTATAAAGAGGTTCTTTTATCTTGCTCCTTTCAATGTCTAAAATTTTTTTGCTATATTTTTCGTTTAGTTCTTTTGCGTTCGAATATTTCGCAGGCATTCAAGGGGTATAACGAATCTATAAGGCTTTCAGAATTGTTTTAAGTATATTATGAAATTATGTTTTGTGAAGGTTTTTTGTTGGGAAATGCGATATCGATGGGAGTTTAAGTAGCAGAAATAGTTTATTTTTTGGAAAGTTTCTATCTACTTTTCATACATAGAGAAAGTAAGACTAACGAATTCAAATGTTCATCATATAAGATATAGGAATATCAAATATTTGTCTGTAATATTTTCATAGATAAATATTTTTAAAAGTACATCCATGAAAATATAGACGTTTAAAAACACACACGTTGCGCTGCTGCAACTGCAGCTTTTTCTACCTCTTGACTTAATGAAAGTTATAATCTTTGAGAAGTGGCAACAACGGCAAGTTGAATTATATACTATATATTATATATTTATTCTCTTTCGTTGTACAATATATTCTATTGTTGCATTCAGGTGATTGAAATGCTTAAAATTCATGAAACTTAAACTAAGTTTACAAGAAAAGTGACAAAAAGTCGTCGATCAAAACGGCCGATATCTTTTAATTAATATTTTTAAATATACTAAGCTCCGAAAACTATTCAAAGTAATATCGCTTGTTTTTAGAAGATAATCTATGTTAGTTAACAAGTTATAATTTACCTTTTAATTAAGTTTGGATGATGATTTGTTTATTTAAGTTTTTCTTAAATTAAATTGTAAGAAACTCACATTAAGCTCTCTTGGAAATATATAATTACTTTCGAATTAATATATTACTATTACACAAATTTGGAAATAAATCTGAAAAAGAGACAAACATCATGCACATGCTAGATCGTATTGTATAATGTCAGACATATTATTGCCCTACCTGTGAGATATGTCTTATTAATTTTTGAACACCTTTCAAATATTCACCTTTCATAGGTATTCAAAAATAACAAATTGTAGTAAAATTTTTGGCTATTTAATAAATAGCTTGACATTTTGTAAAAAATAAAAATTTACAATCATAATTGTGAAAACCTGGATTTATGCTACCATGGTATTACTTTTTTCTGTTTTAGCATCAATAATAATAATTTATAATATGTTGAATATAGAGAAACACTATCAGTGTTATCATTAATAATTAACAAAATACAAAAAGCCGGCTTCGTTGGCGCAGTACTCCCGGCGATACTACTGTTGCGATAGTCGCGGGTTCGAATGCAGGGGCATGTATGTATTTAATGTTTGTGATTGTAATTGTAAATATCTTTATAGGCAATAGTGGAAAATCCGACAAGGACTAACCATTCTAGTCACGCTAGTAACCAGGCTGGATAAGACCGGATGTCTTCTGGGATGGTCTCTAAATTTGTCACTGGCCGGACTGTAGGCAGAATGCTGAAGATCGTGGTTTGGAGTACATGTTAAATAGTAGGTCCAGTATAGATGAACCCTCGTTAAGCATACTTAAAATATATAAAAAACACTATCTCGATCTATATATCGGCTCTGCCACTGTAATGTTATGTTTTACAATTTGGAACGGTATATGGAACGTTTACCGATTTTCCTCTTAAATTAACGTTATTTGGGTTTCCTACCACACTCTCGATTCTAACCCGCAAATTGCACAAGACTTTTAATAATTATCGAAAGAATCTGTTATATTGACCTTATATTTCTGGTTGAAAGACACAACGACGATCTCCAGAGAAGATGTTGTTATTATTAAGGTCACAAGGAATTCAATCAATTTTCGATAATAGTTAAAAAATATTGAAAATTATATATTTTTGAAGGAATGGAAGATAAATTTATAAAATAAAAAAAATATGTATTTAGACAGTTTGATAAATAAATATTAAATATGTGGTTGCTCAGTGCATTAAAAACAAATCAACCTCTAGCATGGTTTAAAGTGATTATAACATTCGCGATCACAAATTGATTTATTATTTTGATGTGACTTGGGTGGGAAAAAGAAAATACATTAAAAAAATACGAAAAATTAAGTATTCAAAGACAAAACTGTCCAAAATTGTTAATAAGATCTACATTTTTTTTTAAATTTAATAGTCATTTAGGCATATTTATTGGCGTACATATTTATGGCGATGTGGATATTAACAATGTTCTCGACTTTAATATATTAATAATTTTGTATAAACGTGGGTTTTTCTAGTGGATATTGAAATTTGAGATTAATTTATTTTCCGTTGACGCTACGGACATGAAAATCCAATTGTGTGTCATTGCATATCGCTTTGGACTCGCTAATCGCACGCTAAATGGGCAGTATAAAAGACTTAACTGCAAACGCCTTGTCAGAGACGAGCGATATATTAGTGTTGGAATGCATAGCATGTCATCGAGAGCAAGCCCCGTTCATATATCACACTTTTGGGACGTAATGGCGAATCCCGTTGCTTTGGCGACATGGAAAACACTTCTATAGTGAAACGACATGGGAAATATTACTCCATGGATCTTTCAATCTAGGCGGCGGCAAGGTAATGCCGTTTCGTCAGAAAAACATTATTCAAACCGTTGAATTATGCGAATTGGTTTCCTATCTTTTTAGGTGGCACTCCTGATGACTTGGCGCTTTCTCTTGGGCAATAAAGTCTCAGTTATCGTTGAAATTTACCGCTTCCGTAGAACATTTATGGTCCTTTTATTTTAGTTTCAAGAAACATATTCAGTTTAAGAGCCATCCGGGTGTCAGATATTCACGATTTCGGAGATCTGATAGGATTTACGATAAAAAGAAGTACCTGCTTTATAAAAAAAATATTGTTGTAGGTTAATCTTAAATAGGTGAAATAAATAATGATTTTAGAATAATTATTCTTTTCAAAAAATATTTTTATATGTATAAGGTTATAGGAGTGAATAAAGGAAATCTATTTATAATATTGAAACTACTTTATACTGCAAAAATATAAAATATTATAACCAACAACATTTAAAACGACAAAACGACATTTTGATTTTATTTAATCAGAAAATGTGTGGTAAACCTTTTGGTGACTAAATGATTGTCGATAGTTGCAATATGACCATTTATAAGTTTCAATTATAGCCTCGACTCTTCATTCATAAGCTCCAGCTTTTCAATAACGATGTTTCGGCCTCACGAATCTGCCAAACTATTAGTAAACTGGATATATATAATAAATTAGTTTTGAATTGAAAATGTACAAGGAATAATAATTCAACCCAGTGAATTATTTCAATTAAACCTAGCAAAATGGATATGATGTCACTGTAATTATAATTTATCAATAAGATCTAAATAATGATAATAATAATGCTAACATATGCAACAATTAATTACACAGATCTTAGAATATCTGTTGTGAATGGGGCTTGCTCAATTAACGAAATAACATCATAGTAGGCCTCTTTCAATAAATCAAGTATATTTTTAATGGTTATGTTTACACACTGTGTTTTTATTTTCATGTGAAATGGTTATTGAAGTTTAAAAATTAGTCAATTAATTTTAAATACATGGCAATAGTTATTGTTAAATAATTAATAAATAGCTTAGTATTTTGTGGAAAATGAAAACTATAAGATGCTGTAGTATCACTTATTCATTTTTAAAATTAATCATAACCGTTTATGATCAAGAGAAATATTAATATAAGAACAGTTCCGCACTAATATACATACATTATTATAGTATGTTATGTTTTTTTGTCAGTCAATTCTTGTGGTAGCCATTGTCCCCTCTATTGAATCTTTCTCTTTGTAATCACCAATTTTTATATATATATTTTAAAGTCTCTTTTTACCAACTATGGGATTATCTGGACTGAGCCTAAAGTTTAACGTGTACTGCGAACCATGGTCCTCGGCATTAAATCTACCGACTGGCGAGTGACCATCCGGTCTTACCCAGCCTGGTTACTGGCATGACTGGGATGATTTTCCTTGTCGGATTTTACCCTTTTGCCTAGGACATTCACAAATTTTAGACGATCACAAACATAAATTTATGACCATGCCCCAGCAGGATTTGAACACGCAGCGAAAAAAAAAGGACTGCGTCACCAAGCCGGCAATCACCATTTAGACAATTGAAACCAAAATGAAGAAATAGGATATTACGAAGCAGCATTACCATAATTTTTAAAAGTGTTTGATGGCTTTCTGCAGATGGTCAAATTATAATATATTATTATACTTTTACATATTACATAATATTATAAATTGATTAATATATTATTTGTATTAAAAGTCGATATTTTTTATAAACTACAAAATCAGTAAAATATAAAATTACGTAGAAAATAGGGTGCAGCTAAAAAATGATCTTTGGTAAAAAAACTGACCAGAACCTGCAGAAAGGGCAGGCTGCATTTTAATGGCATTTTCGAGCCATACAATAGGGAAACGGTTTTTTTTATCAATCCGTTCTCGTAAATTTTTTGATAATAACTATACACCATCCCCTTTTGTGTTCAGGAAAGAGTGGACGTGAAAGCCAATCTATTTTAAATGTATTTTTTATTAAAACGGTTTAGTTTAAAAACTCTTTGGTTAAGGCTATTCTATCAGAGATAATTAAAATGCTAACAAAAGCTGTGTAAAAATATACAAATATCCAAAGTTGGAAAAAAATAAAATGATATAAAATTGTAAAACATGTAACGTATGTAATAATTTAAAGATTATTTGAGTGTAAGTTGGAATATGAATAGCATTTGAAATTTTGTTAAAATTTGTTAAATTGATCGTTTATTTGTAATATATATTGAAAAAAAATATTTTTGTGAAAATATGTATCAATATTTCCAGAAAGGAATCGAGTGAAGCTAATAAAATATATTTACTATCATTACAATACTTTATAAAGCAGCCTTTTGCTTAAAATATTACGATTCGGATCTAATTCATTTTAACTATTAAGGGCTTGCATGTATTGTGAGTATTTTCTCACTTTAAAACGTTACTTACGCTATGTTTATTGCATCATATTCATAACAATATTCTGTAACCATGAATCATGGACCAAGACCATTTCGAAGTCGATGTGGATGTCGTCCGTAGACTTACTCATAAGTTTTTGACCTTGGAATTATGGTGGTAGATCCACTTTTTATCAAGGTATGAACCAGCGATTCTTTCATGAAAATTTGTCATGCTGTTGTTTGTAATAGACATCAAAGTCACTGCTCGTATATCATTGAAACCAAAATTTGATAATTAGGCTATGATGGCATCATCACCATATGTTTCTAAAAGTGTTTGATTGACTTTGACAGCATCTTCCTTCAAGATAAACAACAAAGTGTATTAATGTCGCAATTCTGGGCATTCCATGGTTAAATATAACGATTAATAACGTTTAATAATGTTTGCTCACTCTGAACAACTCGCTGAAATTTTTGTTTTATGAAGTACCAAAGCT
Source organism: Rhynchophorus ferrugineus (assembly GCF_030347505.1). Classification (NCBI taxonomy): domain Eukaryota; kingdom Metazoa; phylum Arthropoda; class Insecta; order Coleoptera; family Curculionidae; genus Rhynchophorus; species Rhynchophorus ferrugineus. Next base: position 49,217,972 of record NW_027472581.1, on the reverse strand, counting down.
ATGGAATTTAACAGTTACATTGTTTAATTGTTAATTTGTCATACTTCATATAAAATTTTTCTTAAATCGTCATTTATCTTTTTAGTAGTTGTTAATTTAAAATTTTTATACTAATACTTTTAACAGCTTCTTTTTGGGATTATGTAGTGTTGTTTTAGACATAGGTTTTTAGACATAGTATATTTTGTTATTTATATATTATAGTATTATTTTTATTAGTAATTTTTTATGATATTCTTATAACATATATTAAAATAAAATATAATACGAATCTATCAAAAATAACATATATATATATATATATATATATATATATATATATATATATATATATATATATATATATATATATATATATATATATATATACCCACATTTTGTCATTGAATTTAGAACATCATATATTTTAAAATTAAGTAGAATGGATATATTATATTATATTATATTAAAATATGAAAATGGAATTTAAAAGGCTATTACACAAATTGCTTTATAATTTAATAGTAATCAGATCTCATAATAAACCGCTGAATAAATCCGGAATAATAAATATTTGAGATGGTGTCTTCAAATTCCGAATACTTAAGACCGCTCATAAATGTTTAACCAGAATTCAATCTGTGTTATTTATTCACGCGTTTAAACTTTTTACGTTATGAATAAAATGTAAATAGCGTTATTTGAAGCATCCGTCTATGGAAATTGAGTGGCTTATCTCAAGCGAAAACGAGCTTCATGTCGGCTTTTATTAAATTTTGAATAAAATAAAAGCAAATTTAACGAAATAAAACGATCGGGGACCATCAAATGGCAATAAGGCATACTTTTCCGAAACCCTTTCGCTGGGAGCGGATTGGAAATATAATAAAATAAACAAAAGTTTAGAGGACAAAAGCCTGCAAAGGGTATTATTTATACCAACGTCATTTTTCTTTTACTAAAAAAAGGAAACAATAAAGTAAGCAGAAATCTGACAGGTACAAGGTATATTTTAGCCTGGCGGGAAAAAAAGGACGCTGTAATTTTTATTTTTTATGCTTTATTGATTCATTTTATGTTTCATTATATTTAATACAATAAGTTTATTTATTAAAAAATGCTAAACACTTTGTATATATTTTAATATACTATATTACTTCAGTATTACATCTAGAGTTTTAATTTAATTACAAATTATTGAATGATTTAAAAGTTATGCGTTTACATTATAAAAATCTGGCATAGAAATATAATTTAAAAAGTAGTGTCGCTTGTGCTTTCAGCAAAAAAGTCTCCACTTCTTAGAATAGAGGTTTAGAATTCTTGTTCTTGCATAGAATATAAAAAATTTGCATAGAATATAAATAGAATTAAAATAGTTTTAAAGTAAATCAACAGTTTTTATTTTCAGACGTTTTATAACTCAGTTTTTTTTGACAACAGTTTTGAATATTTGTTAATTATATAATGTTTCTCGGAAAAGTTTGGAATTAAAAAGAAAGTAAATATATTTAAGGACAAATTGCAGTGCGGAGAAACTAGTGAATCAGTTCACTAGTTTAGATCTGTTTTACTAGTTTTAAGATAATTCTTACTCTTAGATAGTTGCATGTATTTTGATCAGGGCTATCAATTAGTGAAAATGTTAAATATTTTTATAAACAACTATTATATAGTAAAAAACCTAACCTAACTATTAAATTCTTGATATTGATTGTTTTTGATATTTATCTATAAGAAATAACCGTTTTCCATTTATTGAATTGTTCAGTGTATATAAACACCAACTATGGATATCTGGATTGGATATGGATTCTTGTTTGATTTGAAGAAATAAAAAAAAATGTAATAGATATGCTGCTGAAACTTATTAAAAACTTTTAGAAATGTATAGTGATTCTGATTGGTCATATCACAATTGCCTATTTTAATTAGGGTTATTTAAAAGTTATTTTTGCTTTTGATATAGGTGTCAAAAACGGCCTAAAAAGACAAACAAACTTGAAGACAATGGATTGCAAAACTTATTGGACGAAAATGCAGCTCATATTCTCAAGAGACTTTAAGGAGGCTTAGTAGTTGATGAACTAAGAAAAGATCCAAAAGGAAACTAGCTACCATAAGAATTTGAACTGTTTCAATATTATAGTTTCATTATCATCCGCTGACATGACAACACACACTGTAAGAGGTCTGAAGGATATACTGTTGCAGCTCGGATCGGAAACTGACGCACCCAGTCGACTCACCAGATACAGCGGCTTCTTATTATAACTTTGATCAAATCGATGCAGCCTGACAAGGAAAACAATTGAATGAAAATTGGATTACTGTCAAAGTAATACCGGTCTTGCATCGGTCGACATGGTATGGCTATGTTGGCAGATATTTTGTGAAATTTATTCAGACATTTTTGCTTGATATTAATACTTACTTCTGTTATTTGTTCTTGAAATTGTCTAGATATTTTTTACTGCCAATTAAATATTTAAAGGGGTACCCTTTTTGTAAAGATTAAGTCTTTTGTGAATTGTTGATTACCTGACGAAATATTTTCAAAACTGGCATATCATTAGAATTTAAATAAAATAAACATAAATAGAAATTAAACGATGCTATCCGACATCATCGAGTGACAGTCAAATACACCTTTCCGGATCCCTCGCTGTCGAAAGCGGACTGGAAATATCAGAAAACAAAGGCAGTGTACGGGACAAAAGCAGGCCCAAAGAGCATTATTTATATCAATGTCAATGTTCGTTCCATTTAAAAAGGAAGACAAACGATAAAATAAGGATAAGTTTGCATTATCAGACAGGTCCGAAGGCTTATTCCAAGGGAAAGTATCAATCTAGTGACGCAAAACTTTCCAGCCACGTCCATTAAGAGAGTAACGGTTGGGAAAACCGACACTAAAATTCAACGGGCGATAATTCGATAAAAACCGTTGCCAAAAGGGAACGGTCGTTTTTGCTAAGGACGAGAAAGCCAAAAGTTGTGCCCGAGGTTAATAAATTGAGACGACGCCAAGGATTAGCAGGTGAGGCCTCAGTTCGGATAGGAAAAGTATTCCAGTTTTGGTTTTTATCACCACTTTTTTCGACGCCATGTCGAACCTATTGCGGCAAGATTATTTTTTCTTGCTTTTACTTAGACGCTGGTATTGTGTTATTACTTCAGCTGTTTCTTTTTCCTAAAAAAATCAACTAAGGATAAAGGTTAAATCCATCGAAGAAAGTCAATGATTATTTATTATATTTCGAGTTAAATTGGTATTATTTTTTGAATTTTATCGAACCCAGTGGAGGTAACTGAAATCAGTAACTTAATACATTTAAATCTTGTTAAATATTTTATGACCAATTCAATATTGTACCCCGTAACAAGAAAATAGCAAGTTAGCAAATAATCAGCTCAAGCTTTCTTCAGGGGATTATTTGTAGCATAGTACATCCCTATTAAGATTAATTATAGTCTATTTTCGTGGAATGAATAATTTTTAGCTTTCTATATTATGCATGGTTTAAATATTGCCTGCAGCTTCTTTAAATATTGCCATTCCTGGGGTTCAATTTTCAATGTCTTAAAATTTTTCTTTAAAGTCTTTTGTGAATGATGATTGTGAAAACTGAATGTGAAATAATATCTCGATATTTTCAATAATGAAATTCTTACTATGACTAGCATATTACTGCCAAACAATGCGATATTCCAGAATGTTCCCATATACAGAGTCAAAAAGATTCACTCTTTGGGGAGTATCAGAATAGCATCTTCTTAGTCAATATAATCACTATATATTAATTTAAATGAATGGTTATGGGGTGCTTTATATCTGATCTAAGTAAGTGAGGAGTAGATTTCCATTTCGAACATCATTGAAGCATCATATATTTTGATACAATAATGAAACAACATTCCATAGGATATCATTCGGATATTTAGACATCACTTGGTAATTTGAACTTACCAAAATTGCAGTAATCTAAGCTAAGTGGTGCTCCAGAAAAAAAATTCTAATAATGCACGGTCTGGGTGTATTTTTAAAAGCACTTAACCATTTTTACTTCATTTTATTTACTTCTGTCTAAATTACAATAGACTAGATTAAGGGATGTTTTAAGTAACAGTAGCGGATTACCTCTATATAATAAAGAATAACTGAGAATAGATAACTGAGAATCTGTCCCGCGAAGAATTTCGAAGTTATTTTAAAAGCAAAAGGTGCATTTATAAATATAGTGCATATGTCAGATGCTGATATTATTATTTGACAATGACAATGATGTATTCTGTAAGAGAATTGTTTATTATTGAGTGCTACATTAAAAAACCTTCCGTACATATTAAGACAATACAATAAAATATGAATTCTATTAAGTTTCAGTAAGGTATGGATTTTAAGGGAATTAGTATCATTATTATGCTATATATAATAAAAGTTAGATTATTCTAGAATACAATTGAAATTTCTAAAGTAATTATCATGCATATTTGCCAGCATTAAATGAAATTCATTTTATATGTTGAGATATGGTAATATTTCGTATAGAACAAAAGCGAATGGAAATTAAATAAGGTAGATTAAATGAAGTAGAGGATAAGTACACTTTTCCAGCGTCTCTTTCGTTCAAAAGAGACTCGACGTGAAACAAAAGTCTGAAGAACAATAGAGGCCCAAGGCACATTAGTTATACTAATGTCATTACTCGTTTCAGTAAAAAACGGAAAAGACAAGCGATAAATTAAGGATAAGTCCGCATTATCAGGCAGTTTTAACGGTTTACCGAGGCGCAAGTGTCAATCCAGTCAAGGGAAACATGGCCGCCGCGTCCATTACAACGGAGGGGACAATCGCCAATAAAACTCAACGATAGTTAATTTGATTAAAAATAATGTTGATAATCAGAATTTAGAGAAAGAACATTCAGCATTACTCAGTAATGACTAATACAAAATATATTGATTTTTTAAAATATGATAACATTTTAAGGAACTGTGAAAAGAAACTTTAAAATTTAAATATAAGAAGATTATTTATGCTTATATTATATACAACGTACTTTCATTGTCACTATAAAATTTAATGGCTTTTATTATTTTACTTAGGAAACAATTCTTTTTTTTTTCTGTTAAAGTTGTTGGCTCGATGTTTTAATGATTTTTCAGCCGTTGATGATTTTTTATCGTCTATATGATTACCCTACAGTTACTGGATACTTATCTAGCTTAATATAATAAGTATCATAAATATAATTAGTATAAATTTTAAATAGCTTCGATAGTTGCCTTGAGTTATATATCGTACGCCACTATCGGTTTTATTATTTTCATATTTTATCTAAAGTGGATATTAATTTTTAATAATTTATAGACTTATATTTATAATAAACAAATTTGTTGTCGAAATAAAAAAATATACTGAAGTTTTTAATAATATAGTTATAAAACCAATCACAATCTGTCAAACAAGTTTCGTTATTAATGACGTAAATGTATATCGGGAGGTTTGTCTACAATAATTTTTTGAAAAGATTATTGTAACATTTAGTGCTATGTTGGGTGAGTGTTGTTGGACATGTGGAATAATTAAATATAATATATATTAAAGGATGGAGATAATAAGAAAATAGATAGGGAACTACATATAAGCTACAAAAATAAGAAACATATAAATGTCAGTATTAATCTAGATATTACAAACAAAACAAAACAAAATATTAAATGGAATTTGAACTGAACAAAAGCAAAATAAAATTAATAGTAATGGGACATCCAGAAGTAATACACATATAAATTGGGGATGGAATATTTTAACAAGTAAATACTTTTAGGTATATGTATACACAGATTTAGTTGTAATATTGCGACGAGTAGACTATTTAAGCCAGGAAATGGAAATATATGCCAAAATAGGAAAAGTCATGAATCTATATTAAGATAAAAATAACAAATTTATCAATAATAAGAAAATATCAAGAAAATCTAAGATGGAAGTGTATAATGCAATTTGCAGATCAATCCGATCATTCGGCTGAGGGATGTCCGTATTCTTAAAGAAAGATAAGATATATAATAATGCAAGCAGCAGAAATGAAATACCTCAGAAGAGTCCCTATTATGTGTAATAAACCAGTGTAATAAATATGTATAGGATGAGAAGTTAAGAAATAAGATAATGCTTCAATATTGAATCAGCGGAAAAGTATATAGAGAGAAGACAAGGCAGTTGGCGGAACACTTACAGAGAATAAACACTAAATATAACAGTGGTGTAGGTGCACTATGTGGTACCAAAGATAGTAGATGAATTTCTACCGAATTAGTAAAATACGTCATCATGATGTCTAATATATTACATCTCAGAAATTGTAAATTAATTTTAAAATTAGACGATATTTTCCTATTCGTTTTACTTTAGTTAACAAGAGATACAATAGGGTTTTATAGCATATAAAATTGTTCTGGTTGTCAAACATCGGCAAAATTATTTAAGACATTAGTGATAATAATTACAGATTATAAACCGACAAACTTTGTTTTGGCACTTGTTTTGATAAGTTCCAAAACGCTGCTAATTATAATTATGATTCAAAATACCAAAGCTCCTACGTAGTCAGAGCCAGAAACAGATTGCGTTTCTAGTCAATTATTTCGAACAAGAACGAGATTAATATTTGTAATATTTTAACTATAATATTAAAATATATAATATTTAATAACATTACGTTTGTTTCATTATTTTATTTAGAATTCTGCTAAACCGAAATTTAAGTTGTTGTGGCAATATTTCGTCCTGACGTCATACATTTAGATGAAGTGAGGTCACTATTTTATTGAACGGACTATATTACTAATACTAGATCCAGTTCATTAAAAAATCATCGTAAACTTGATTTAAAGTAATATTGAGTTTGGATGGTGTAGTAAAATTTATTTGGTAAAACCCTATTTTGAATTGAACATGGCTGTTTGTTACATAACCATTACATAATTACATTTTACAAATATTGAAATTAGTTTTTTAATTAATGTAAAATATATGCGGTGTTATTCTGACAAATTATCATTCGTGATTTATGTCAGGCCTGTTGAAATTGACTTAAAACTCCTTTTTAGAAAAATTTCTTGTAGTTCTATAAAAAGGCATATAAAGATATTTTGATCAAATTACAATTTACAGAGGTTATACGTATATATATGTAATGTTACTATAGAAAAATAATTAGTACATGATGATTGAAGTTAAAGTTTTATCGAAAATTTTACAATTTTTAAGATTTATTACATTGTTACTAGTTGTTGTCCACTGATCTACAGTTGCTGTCTTTACAACTTAAATTTAGTTATATATCTAGGAGTACCCATCGGTCCGATTTTAGTATCTGGTGTAAAGATATTTATGTATTAGCAGTGTTGTTTTTCTATTAAATACACCTCACAACACATACACACAATATGAAAGATCAAAAGGGCTGATCCTTATGACTCGGTGTCCTGTTCTGGTAGTATCCAAGAGTTGTATTACTTCGATATTGACATGAGAATGGAGTCTTTCGTCATGTCTCTTTTGATTTCCTGACTGACAGTCGGTATTTGAAGGTCTTGGAGTAAGTCGACAATCCTGTAGTATATAGGTACACTTAACAATACTTCTCAGAACTTTTTTCTGAAAAACTTGCATTATATTTATATTATTTTTCACGGAACATCCATATAATTGAATTCCGTATGTCTACGATTTTGGTCATTACTTTTTTTCGTGAATTGAAAAATTATTGCGGCTAAATGGTAACCGCGATTCGCTATGGAACTTTCAGTTCTTTTAAATACTTTTTCATCACATCCTGCAACATCTGAGGCTGAGTTTCCTCAATTTCGTGACAAATATTGTCTTCGAGAAGTTGAATCGTTTTGAGTTTATTCCCATAAACTTTTGATTTTGAAAAACCCCATAATAAAAAGCTTGGTGCTCTTAAATCCGGAGATCTGTCTGGTCGCCACTTCGCGAATTTAATATTCATGGAAAAACGTCATTCCATAATTGAATTGTAACCACATGTCCTCAAGTCGTTGATTTTCGATTTCAGGCATAAGAAAATTTCGAATCATGCCTTGGTGGCGTTCAGCAATAATATTAACTGTAACACCTTGGCCATTTTCAAAAGAATAGGAACCAATGATGTTTCCAGCATGAATTCTACACCATACAGTTGTTTTTAGTGGATACAATGTTGTTGCATGAATTAATTAAGGTTTCTGTGTTCGCCAAAATCGACTTTTTTAAAAAATCTTCGATTTCACCAGACAGCCTTAAGATTGCATTGTTGTACTCAACTCGTTGATCAGGATATTTTGGCAGCAATTTTTGGATCAATTGAATTTTGTACGGGAACATTTTCAAATCAGTTTTCAAAATTCGCCTTAAAGTGCCTGACGAAATATATAACGGGGAACCACGTCTCCGAATTGATGTTTCTGGTGACACTGCAATACTATCGCGCACATTTTTAGCATTATTTCTGCTCGTTCTTTTGACGTATATTTACCCACAATGAAATATGAATGTCTACACATTACAGTGGTTAAAGCGAAAGTGAGCTAAAGCTCACATAACCAAGGTGACGCGCAATCAAAATGGTAGTAGGATTTTTGCCGCACTAACATTTGGATTTTACACATGTTAATTTTACTTATAAAATCATGTTTTAATTACTTTTCATCTAACATAGTCTAAACTATTTAATAAATATAGTACCGGTTTTTAAACAAGTTATTTCAAATATTTTTGTACAATTCTTTTTTTTAATATATAAACCAACAATTTAAAATATTAATAAATTAAAACATTAATATGTAATCAATTAAAACATCAAATGACTAAATATTTAAGAGTATAAATATAACAACTGCAGTAACAGTTACAGCTTTGGATATAAGTTTTATTGATAAAATTATAAGAGGTAAAAGCTGCTGATAGCATTGACATTTGTCCAATCGTGTATGAAGTACACGGAAAGAAAGAAAAGGTAGGCAAGTTAAAAATATGTTTTTAAGTGGATAAAAAAAGTTATAATTCTTTAAAACCTCTTACGACAATCAGTCACTAAAACAAAACGTTAACTTTTAAATTGAATTCGAGAGTCCATAAAGTCATATTTTCATTCTCACCTGCTTGCGTCTTAGGCTCCGTTTGTTTCTTACAAATACAAAGCGTTCAAAACGACGGGAGATATCGTTGCGAACAAAAGCGAAACTTTCGCTTTTCTTTTGTTTACTTTTGTTTCGATATCGGGCTGGATAAGGGTGGGGGGTTGGAGGGGAGTTAGAGAATGACGACTTGAAGGTAGATCGGAGTGGTGGGTGTCGAAATTGGAGGATGGAAGCTGGTCGGCATGGCAACCAAGATTCTGATTTTCTACTCTATCTACATCGAACCAAGACAGGTGTAAAGAGACAAGAAAAAATGTTTTGTCATTCACTCCCTCGTTGATGGAAGATGTCTCGCTGCGTTAGATATAGTCGCGATATATTTAGGATAATGTAAGTTACGCCTGTTTTTCTCATCAATTTTATGGTTGAGAATTTGTCTTATATAGAGTTACAATGTAGCGTTAATGTGTTTTGATATAACGTATTGCTGGAATAAGGAACAAAATGTAGTTTAATAACATGTATTCCAACACAAATATATGTTACATGAGGTTGCAGTCTTGAAAATAATTCATCAATAATTTTATTTCAATGATTTATTTCTGTTTGGTAATTTTTTTGTTTAATTAAGAAAAAGTGTCGGTGAAAGCTGATGAAACAATTACAAATATTATTTCACCACAATAAAATTAGCTTATATATTATGAAATTCATGCAATTTTATATAGAAACTCTTAAAGATAAAGCTCTAAGCAACCCCATAAAACCAATATCTAATATTTTTTTCTAATATTTTACATTCCTTCCGGCCAATGTTATACACATGCCATGAATGGTTATGTCTGTGCCCCCATTCTTCAGTAAGTCTATCTAACTATCTCATTTTAGATCTTTCTCTTTCTCTCTTTCTGCCAACATTGTTTCTGCTTCTCGTCATTATCTTGCTTTGACCGCTCCGGTATTCTGTAGACTTATTCCACTTAAAGGAACCTATCTTTTTCTAAGATACTTATAACCTATGTTCGTCCTTGTTTGTTAATATGTCTGTTGCATAAACATGTTGCTCGTATTGTTACTTATTTTGTATACCCCGATTTTCGTACATATGGAAATTCCTTTAAACATCTTTATTGTTAAATATTTTGAAAGCGAATATATTGCTCTACTTCTCTTATCTATTATTTTCCTGTTTGTGTACTCTTTTTGGTGTTACTAGTAATAATAAATAAACTTTTGAATTAAATGCAAATATCTCAAAGTTTGCAAATAAATATAATATACTAAAATATACTCACTATAATTTAGTACATTGTGAGTAAATTTATCTAATACATCGACATGTAATGGATTGTGGATTCTATTCTGGAATGTTTTAAGTATTAAATGTGATAGATATATAATAATAGATAATAATGGCCTCTAGAATCATTATGCTAAGATGCTAGATTTAACAGTCCATGGTAACTCTCGACTATTATACATTTTTATTTATTTTAATTATATTACTAATTATTATTAATTTTTAATATTGTTTTTACTTTTAGCAGTTCCTAAAAATGTTTTTCAGAATTGAATATATAACTAATGATCTATGGTGCTCTCGCTGTCGAAGTAAATTTCTGAAATTTTAAAAGTTTCTTTTACTGTGAAAGATGGCTATTTGCATCTGAAAAGAATACGTTAGCATTATCATTATGTTTATTGCTGTTTTTCTGTGGTTGGATGGGAGCCAAATATCGATCGGTTATCGTAGATTTTTATGCGTTTCAAAAGAAAACATTAACATAAATTTAAAGTTGTGATTAATTATTTATAATCATTTCGAGTTGCGCCTTGTTATCATAAAATAATTTATGACGACGTAATTGGATGTATTTTTCCCTTAATTTTATTATGATAACGTTTTGTTCATGTGGAATGCAACTAATACTTACGACATAATATTTTCGATTATTTATCATAAGTATATTCTTAACTGTCGAAAATTCGATAGTCGCAAAACAGCCAAGCCAGTCAATAGTCAAAAGAGCGAGCAGATGAATGCAAATAGTAATTAATATATCAGTTGAATGTACTCTGTGAATGTCTTTTACTATACATGACATAAGACGGTGATGTACAAATTCCTTCCCGTACTTATTTTGAGAGAAGAAAGGACAAATATAATTGTTTTAGTCTCTGTGCTGTAGAAATCAGTTCGTTAAAATTAAATTTAAATTTGCAAGTGGCAGTGTAAAATTAATCTTATAAGTTGCTTTAAATTCACAATATATAAAAGGAATACTAATCCGAAATAACTTCGTATCGTATTTTTAATATTTAGAAATTAATAACGAATATACTTTTTGTTTCCATCGTATCATAAGTTAGATGGAGATGTACGTATTCCTTATTCGTACGTAATTTTTGAATTCTATTATGTTGCAAATAGATCAACTTTGAAATTATTTATATAGTTTAGTATTCTGTGAATTTGTAAAAAGGATTGGTATAATGATTCTCCTAATGACACACAAATATTTTTATCGTCTTTTAATAATATTTAAATAGTTTTTTAGTAACATTATATAATAAATATAATAACATGAAAAATAATCTAAAGGTGTAGGTGTATATATTATCCCATAAATACTAAAAACAAATTAACATACACCTCTTAATTATCAAAGTCAATGAAAAGAGCACTACGTAATAGTTGCCAAGATAACAGGAATATAGTTAAAAGTACTTTACTATTTATCAATCAAAATGTTGTTCTGTTTACCCCATTACGTTAATAAATATTAAAGTATATATAATATTTTGAAAAATAGAGTTCCTTAATGCTTTTATATTATTGTAGAATAATTTACTATTCTGTGCTATTTACAAACACACTCCAAGCCAAATAAAACTATATATACAGCTAGGACGGCAAAGCCAGAACGCCAAAAACGTCACCATAAAACTAATAACGAATATTTCAGTTGATAGTAAACAGTAACCAATTACTAAACAGCCGATTACTCAATTACAGTTACCAACGCTACATGTAGCCATTATATACCACTAATATTATTTAAGTATGGAAGAGTAATCGGATCTTAATATACCTCTTTACTCAAGATCACAGTATGAATTTGGTTTAAAAGTTTATTTCTGCGGTAAAACCGGCTTAACAGATACAGAAGGCCTATAAAAGAGGATTAAAAATACACCTTAAGTTCTCACCGTTATGTTATTTTATTTTGTGTTAAGTGCGGCTAATGCAATTTTTCCTCGTTTAGATGGGGTGTGGCGGGGTTGGGGGGCGGTTTGTTAAAATATTTAAGATGTTTTTGGAGGGCACAAAGTTATAATTCCTGAAAACCTCTTACGGCAATCAAGCAGTAAAATAAAGCGTTAACTTTTAAATTGGATTCGGGGGGTCGTTGACACATTTTTATCCTCACCTGTTAGTTTCTCAGCAGTATTACGTTCTTAAAACATGAAAAACTTTCAATAATGTGTTTCGAAAAGTATCTGAGATTTATGTATTGATTTTTTTGGGATTATGTTATACTGTATGGTGAATATTAAAAACTCATTTATTATTATAAAAATTACTTAATTCTTCAATACAATTTTCTTCAACTTATTCCGTTTTATGTATCTAATCGGTGTAGTAGTTTTCCGGAACGTCTACTTCTTATTGCAGCTATTACCATTCGGTGTATATAATTTTTTAATGAAATAATTTTTAAGGCACAAGGATAATCAAAATCAACGAGGGTTAAGTATGGTGAATGAATAGGATGTTGAAGCGGTTTGTATTTTAGTTAAATGACTTTTAATGATACTTGGAGTGGCTGGTGCGTTAATTTGATGGAAATTAGTTTTTTCTTCCTGGGTATTTTGTATCGAATTGGTCTGCTGTATTACAATAATAATATGTGTTTATTATAATACCAATAATCTACAAACACAATTCCTTTTGCATCCTGAAGAAAAATTCTTGTCCGATTTATAGATTCAAACTATATAGTGATAGACTCACTTTAATTCATGAATTAAAGAGATTAAATCATACGTCAATGATTTTTTTATAAATTATTAGCGCCACCTATTGTGTAGACAGCTTGCTATGTTTTTCAAATTTTTTAATTACATTTTTATTCCACTTTCGGAGAATGTTCCTGAAACGCCTCGTACTTACTAAACAATCTATTATTTAACCTTTATTTCATATCGGAGCATTCAGTTTAACTATATGTTTTTCTATTTTAAAGTTATTTGAAGAAATGTGATTTTTTGAAATGTCTGTTGGAATCAATCATAAAGATCATAAAACTGTTAAACTAAATCAAGATGATCTCAATATTACTGGATTGCACATCGATTAACAGTTAAAAATGTAAGAAGTTTCATTACATCATTAACGCTAATTATTTTTATAACATCTTAATTAGATACGCTTAGTACAGTCTTAATTTACAATTAATTTATTACTACTTTTCCTATGTACTTGGATTAATTAACAAGCAAGACGAGTGCGAGAAAATACATCAGTATGTATTCCTCAATTATAAAATTATAATTATTTATTATTTATTTGGAAAAACTTTTTACATTAACTTACTTACATCTTACATATTTTTGGCCTCTTAATGAAAAACCGAGGAGTACATTATTTTCAAAAAATTATATACATGCATTTTTATATATTTGTAACCTTGTATTAAGTGATCTTACGTGTACTTAAGGGATCCAACGTGTATATATTATTTTCTTCTGACACTCTATCGATAAATAGAAATCCGGCACTGTTGCCCGGTTTAGGCATGGATCTGTTTATGCTTCCAAGTGGCAACGACTTAATTACGACGTAAATGATATGTTTTAAATATACATGGGTTCTAGATTATCAGATATGAATTAACGCCTAATAAGCGTTGACCGAATAAAATACATTAATAATTATATTTTTATTACTGTAATTATTTATTAACTTAATATTTTAATAACATTTACTCTATACATAATAATAATATAAGATATAATGTATAAATTTAAAATTTTCATTTTTTAAAAAATAATTTACATAAATATTAACTTTTACGATACAATGTCTCTAATATTATATTAATAAGAGAAAAATTAGCATTATCCTTAGTTTCATAAGTACCAGTTATCTTCAATAAAATAACAGTTTTGAAAAATTTACCACAATTATTATAGCCAAGGAATTCATATTGTAGAAGCTTATTTTATAATAATCCCATTTTGAATTATTAATTTAATTCTGTGACATCTTAATTTTCACCATTCCAGAAAAAACATTTAATAACTATAGGCTCTTGTTTTTCATTAACAAATATGATTGAAATGCGTTGAAATAATTAGTTGTCAAAAAGGCCCCATGTATCGACAAATTACATGGGTTAAACGAAAATAATTTAATAAGGATTCAGCAAAATTAATTCTTAGAATGTATTTAATAACATTAATATATAACATAAAATATGATATATTTAGTAGTAAAACATTGTAGTATAGTTAGTTGATTATGGCTTATAAGTTGATACGTAGTTAATAACCAACTACAAAGAGATAATTTTGCGTTGTCGAAATTATATAATGAGCAAATAAAATATAAATAACATATTTAACAGTAAATAGCCCATAAACGTGAAGGAGTTAAAATTTGGATGTTTTTTTCTTGTCAATTGCTTGTCTTTTTAATTTTTCCTAATAGCGTAATATACATAATGTTAATTGCTTTACAAACTTTTCACCACATTGTACAGAATTATATTGAAACATAAGTTTGTGAAAAAAATTAGTTCATTCGATATGGCTGGTTTGGCTATGGAATCCGTGTAAACGTGGTAATATATAATTTAGAAAAATCCAAAAACGCTTGTATATTTTTTCGTAGTGTTAACTGAATTTGTTAAGATTTTGCGTAGTTGAAACTGAATTTTAAAAAGTAACAATATATAAATTAATACATAAATAAATTCATATAACGTAAAATTCGTTAAAATGTATTCTTATTTATGTTTAAGGTCATCGACATATATAAAGGACCGCAGTCGAATTTTGTTTACAGTTCTAGACTCGAACGTAACTTCAGAGACATATAATAATGTGAACTTAAAAATTACTGGATGTGATGACATCTTAGAACTAAACTAGGGTACGCTATACATCTCGGTTGTTGTGATAGGTCGGGAAGTCGTTAAACGGAATAAAATATAATTGTTGAATACTCTTGAGTTGTAATTTCCGGTGAAACAAAGATGAACAGCTAACAATAATGAAATTCACGCTAAAATAAAAGTAAAATATTAATTTTAGAACAGCTTATTTTTAGGGCGGTTTATGTTAGCAACCTATGGTTTAAATTGGGATAGCCAACATTTTAGATTCAGACACAAATTTAGATACATATAAATAACATAAAAATAAATAAGAGCAAAAGCTTAACAATTATAACAAATACCAAAGTATTATATGATTTTATTTTTTATTTAAACGGTTTAAATTATATTTTATTAATATATTATAACACTAACTAAATATTGTTAAAGAAATACCTTGACATATATGGGTTAAAGTTCACGAGTCCAAACCCAATTTTGCGAAAGATCACGTGGGGTTCATCAGTTTAGGGTAAATGATATGGCTCGGTGAATGGAGGTAAAATGAAAATGAAACAATGGTGTTATAAAAAAATGTGGAAATATAAAAAAATGTAAAAAATACAAAATAGGTAAAACGGATGGCAGCGGTGTTACCTGGTGACGAGACTTGGGCAGTCGATGGTGGGGTCGTCTAAACCAAACGATGGTCGAGTACTGAATCATTGGAAATACCCTTCAATAACATCCCAAATAAACGTCTCGGGGTTGCCAGCTAGTCGTTATCGGGTTCTAGTTGGTTCTAAAAAAACCAGTATTATTGTGGAAAAAGTGAACTTTAAGACTCATTAAACAAGCAAAACGTTTGAATTTGTGTATCATGTTAGTTGCCATGAATTTGTAGTTTGGTTTTATAAATTATATTTAATCCTACTTTTCGTCTGTAGCGATCATTGCTTCAAAGTTGGAATTTTACATCATCAATCAATTTCAAATCATCAATTGGCGAAAACCATTTTATATCGGCTTAGTTTCTGATAAATGAGAACATTTTCTGCACAAATATTTAAAACAATAACAATCTTTTGGTAAAGCCTTGACGAATTGTTTCGTTGAGATTGATTAAAGTTTGATGTAAAATATTCTTCTTGCCGGATGTCAAAGTTTTTCTTTCGGACCATTATTCTTGGACCAATACCGATCCCTTGCTCAGCTATCCCACGCACATATAAGCATGGAAACTTCGTAAATTCCTTTCGTTTACCAAGTACCATAAAAACAACTTTTAAATATCCACATAACATCCAGTTATGAGTTGTGCAGTTAATTTTCTGTAAAATTATATAAATATTTTCGTAGGTTTCCTTCATATGGACTGAATGAGTAATAGAAAAATAACCATAGGTATCCATTATGTAGTAATATACATATTAGACGTATTTTTAATACTGAATGTTAAAGTGTTAGAAGTTCTTGGATTGTGGATGATGAAATTTTTATTATTTTTATTGGTATTACAAATCTAAACCACTGTACTTGAAACAATTTTATTAACTGAGCCATTATTTAATGACTGGCGTATCTAATTTAAATGTGATTTACTTTATTATTAATTGATCTTAATGCACCTCTATTTATTTTAGGATATTTATCATAGTTAAGGTATCTTTCATGACAATATTCCAAATATAAATCTATTCAGCTTTACCCGTAGTACATACGATACCTGATCTATTCTTACAACAGCGTATTATTTGACTTGGCATATTGGACTATTATTCATATAAGCCTGCTGTCAACTACAACGATTTTCATTATAATCTTAACAACAATATAGCGGGTGTGTGGTTTCATCTAATTAGGAATATAAATTATCTACATTTATGTATGTGGGTCCTTTAAAATCTACATTAATATTGTGTAAGCTAATTTACGTAGTATTAACGACCGTCTAATTTACATTTAGTCTTTTATTAGTCTGTATTATAATAAAATTTTCAGGTCTTAAACATTTTTATTACTTATGTGCCGGTGGCGCTATTAACTTAAAATTCTGAATTAATATTATAGACAAATTAAAGCACATTAAAGAAAAGTATCAGAACATCTAATAAATTAGAAAATGCACTGGGAAATATATTAGGAAATGTATTATTTTTGAGCCAGTGATGTTGCAGAATGTACCAATTAGTCACGAATTTGTTTCTACTGACTATCTAAGTATGACTCAGAGTGATATATAGCAGGACACTCGCTACTTGTAATCAAATAAGAAAACTACACTACGTTATTGAAAATAAAAAGCTGCTTAGGATAAAAATTTTTTTTATAACATATTTATTAGATACGCTTAGTACAATCTTAAATATAAATTAATTTATTACTACTTTTCATTTGTACTTGGATTAACTCACAAGCAAGACGAATGCGAGAAAATACATCAAAAGGTATTCCTCAATTATAAAATTATAATAACTTATAGCTATAGCTTACACTAAAGCTATACACTTTGTATAAGATCGTATGGTTTCGTTCGTTCGCTTCAATCTCCTGACATCCTGCGTGCTCTCCAGCAATTGCATTGCTTCCACGTTAGTATGATTTAGTAATCTTCTTTCGTGTTTCAAGGCGAAATCTTGGATAACTTTGCAGATCCATTTGATTTCTAAGTCATCGTGCAATTCTTCGTTTGTTACGTAGCGATAGCCAATATCAATTGAAGAACCTTGTTTTGACAGCGTTGTATGACTAGTTGATTTGAATTTTTGTGCAACCCCATACTTGCACCCCATAGGTCTGAACTGGCTTTATGATTGTCTTATAGATCAACCCCTTTGATTTTAGATCAAGTTGAGAGTATCTTACGACTAACCAGTATAGTTGTTTTATTTTGGTTTTAATGTGTTTTGCTTTTTGTCTAGCATGATGTTTCCAATTTAATCTACTATCAGATGGATTCCAAGGTATTTAGCTGATTCTGCTTGAGGAATAGGGTATCCATTGAGTGATATAATTAAGTTATTATTATTTCGCCGAAATGCAAAATTAGCGTGGACCGATTTGGAGCTATTAATTTGAATTTTCCAATCTTTCGTCCATTTGTAGATTTTGTTGACTGCCAATTATACTTTTTCTATTGCACTAGGTAGATATATATCGTTTGCCATAATAATTGTGTTGTCAGCAAAGGTTCCAAGTAGTGTTTCTTTCGTTAATAGAATGTCAGCAATGTAGAGCATATATAGGAGAGGTCCTAAGGAGCTGCTTTGTGGAACTCCAGCCCAAATAGTTTTTAATGTCGGGAACACCATTTCGCGCGATACTCTAAATTTTCTTCCGAAAAGATGTGACTCCAGCTCCAGCATCTTACAGATTAATCCCAAATGCCAAACCCGATCAAAGCTTGTGAGACATCCAGGAATATTGCAGGGCAGTATTTCTTTTCCTCAAACGCTTTTTCAATAGCCGCAGTTAATCTGTCAACTTGATCAATTGTTGATTGGTGATTTCGGAAACCAAACTGGATATCTGGTATTATTACAAAATTTTTAACCCGTTTAAATATTATTTTCTCAAATAGCTTTGATATTGCTGGTAATAGCGAAATAGGCCTGTAAGATTCGACTTATTCTGCAGGTTTGTCAGGTTTTTTGAGCATAATTATTTCTGCCACCTTAAATCATTCCGGGACATGCTTCAGCCTTAAACAGGCATTAAGTATATATGTCAACATGATGATTGCTTTTCGTGGCAGTTCTTTGAATAATCCAGGTGAAATGCCATCTATACCAGGTGCCTTTTGAGGTTATCAATTTCAGTGGCAACTTCCAGTGGAGAAATTACATTTAGATCTACATCGGTTTGATAAACAGGAGATGTATTTACGGTATATTCTATATCATTAGGTTAAAACATTAGTTAAGTATTGCGCGAAAAATTCAGCTTTTTCATCGTTGTGTCGAACCCATTCATTTCGATAATTTTTAATTGGCGGTACTCGAATAATTGGTCTTCTAAATCTTCGAGTTGCTTTCTATTGCGAATAAACTTTATCTGCTTGTGGACTTAATTCCTTGAATATATTCCTTGAACTTTTGATTCGTCTGATTACTAATTCTATTAAAAGTAGTTTTTTCTGCAGCATTTCTGGCACAGAACGCCGTACTCTTCTAGTTCTTCGCCTTTCTTTTATCGTTTCTCTAATTTCGAGGGAGTAAATTACTTTATATTCTGATTGGAGTATCGTCTTTTGCAGCTGGCCGAATTTGTTCAATTATATTTTTGGTTTATTACTCAAGATCATCTATACTTTTAAATCTTACTTTTATACTGATTTGTTCCTGCGGTATTAATCTGAATTTGTCCTAGTCAGTATATTTGGTGGTAAGATTAGGCCTTTTTGCTTTTATTAGTATATTCCCACTAGTTATGGTGAGAAAGTATTTTGAGTATTTTAACTAATATATATATATATATATATATATATATATATATATATATATATCGAATATGCATGCTAATTTATTCTTTGTCTGCTATAATAATCCATAGTAATTTTAGACAACATAACTTCTCAAAAAAAAATCTTTCCATATGCTTCTTCTACAAGAAATATTCTGTTATTATAGCTGGTCGCTATTTATTACAAATCAATAGAATAAAATAAAACAAAAAATCTGAAATTCTTCTCTAGTTTTCAAACTGGAACGAAGTTTTGAAAAAATTTTCTTTCGATCTCATTCATCTATGTCGGCCGTTATTACAAATGATGCTATACGGAGTATCGCACGGAACAGGGACTTTCCTCCCCTGTGCTTTATATTTATATATATCTATATAGTTTGAGAATGTTCGCTGAAACAGACAAGGGGATTAATATATTTGGTGAACCATATTTGGAGCTCAAATCAATTATTTACAAGCCCGTAGAATGCTTGGTGTTATTAGAATGTGATAGGTAGCAGCGATCAATAATCAGTATCAACGCGTCCAGATTGAAAATGCCTCAGAAAATAATTGGATTGAAATTGGTTATTTATACCTAGTTCAGTAAACAGTTTTGGAGAATATACGTCTATATATAGTCTTAATAATACGATTTTATTGAATTGTATTTTGTAGCTTATAAATCTAATTGAAATTAAATCTAACTTATAACACCAGTAGGACATCATATAATCAGTATAGTGATAGAATTAAATTGGCTAAATAGGTTTCCTCTATTTTATTGCATTTTCCACATTGTAGTTCGGAATTTACTTTTTTTATTATTTTATATATATATATATATATATATATATATATATATATATATATATATATATTTGATATCGTTTTGTCATAAATAAATTATGAGGTGTATGATTCAAAGATATTTAATGATTTTCTGATTCTTAACAAATAACTTTGAAGGGCAGCAATAACGCAGTTTATGAGAATCTACTTTCTTATAATCATCAAAATCAATAATTCAAAGTAATAATTGTAATGAAAATTATTTTGTTTTATAACGTGGAAATAGATGTGATCGATAATGAAATATTTTCGCTGAAGTCATATATAATGAATATGAATAATATATAACCAATATAATATATATCAAAAAATATAATCCATCCGATAATCTTTAGAGCTATATGTTACTAAGCTGCAGTTGATAGTTCTAGAAATGAAACAAAAGAAAATCTTTTTTGTACATCGGTAAATTTATAAGATTATAGGGATTTACAAATAATTAGTTGAAGCTGCATATTATTAAAAAGAGCGAATTGGAATCAATCATAAATATCATAAAACTGTTTAACTAAATCAAGATGATCTCAATATTACTGGATTGCACATCGATTAACAGTTTAAAATATAAGATGTTTTATTACATCATTAACGTTAATTTTATTTTTATAACATCTTTATTAGATACGCTTAGTACAATCTTAATTTACAATTAATTTATTACTACTTTTCCTATGTACTTAGATTAATTAACAAGCAAGACGAGTGCGAGAAAATACATCAATATGTATTCCTCAATTATAAAATTATAATTATTTATTAATTATTAACTTATTTTGTTCGTTTCAATCTCCTGACATCCTGCGCGCTGTCCAGTAGTTATATTGCTTCCACATTCCATATTGCTTGTTGTTAGTATGATTTAATAATCTTCTTTCGTGTTACAAGGCGAAGTCTTGGATAACTTCGCAAATCCATTTGATTTGCAGTTCTTCATTAGTTACATAGCGATAAGCATTGGCAATCAATCGAAGAACCTTGTTTTGACATGACTAGTTGATTTGAATTTTTAGTGCAACCTCATATTTGCACTCCATAGGTCCAAATTGGCTTTATAATTGTATTATAGATCAACCTCTTTGATTTTAGAGCAAATTGAGGGTATCCTCCGACTAACCAGTATGGTTGTTTTATTTTGGTTCTAATGGTTTTGCTTTTTTCTAACGTGATGCTTCCAATTTAATCTACCGTCAAGATGGATTCCAAGGTATTTAGCTGACTCTGCTTTAGGAATCGGATATCCATTGAGTGATATAATTAAGTTTTTATTATTTCGTCATTGTGTCATTTTATGTTTTGGTGGACAATATATAGCGGCAATATTTATTTCAGCCCCGTTTTTTTCGCCACTATTTATCATAGCTTGTATTTCTTCATTTTTAATCTCTTCTTGTTCGAAATATTGTATATTTTGTTTAATTATTAAAGCTGTTCCGCCTCGAGCCCATTCACTGGGCTGTAGTGTCCAGTAAGCATCATAATCCCGTATTTTAATGTAATTTTTTTTTAGAAAAATGTGTTTCCGATATCAGAGCTATATCTGTGTTATTTGTTTTTAAGAATAATTCTAGTTCCCGGACTGTTTGATTTAGTCCATTTGCGTCCGCTGTTTTTCTTTAGCTTGTTTTGAGTAGTTTTTCCCAATCCGTCTTTATCCAATTTTTCCACCCTGTCTGCTGACTGAATTTCTGTCTCATTTCAGTCTGGAATTCTTTGAGCAATTTCATCATATCGACGATAGTTGATTCCTTGGCCGCACCTGCGGTTTCGTATCTATTTGTTTATCATTTGATATTTTGGTGGCGTTTATATTTTTGACCGATGGTCTTACGGTTTCTTGGGTTGTTTTATTTCCAACGGTAGATGTTGTTTCAGAGTTTTTGGGTTTGTCAATTTGTCTTAAGCGTTTTTCTGCTGTAATTTTCTTTGGCTGGAGATTTTTTTTTGATATTCTGCACACAACACGCATGTCGCTACACTATTGCGTTGTTTTCTGCACTGAGTTTTGTGATGTTTACTGCAATAATTTTTAGTGTGTCCAAGATTTTGACAGTTTGTGCGTTGTGGTATATTGTTATTTTTCTTCAGAGGTTCCACTTTTATCCTACAGTCTAGTAAATTATTTATGTCATACATATGTTTATTATTTTCGTTTTGTGTCTGTTTCGCTATAGGCGTGACGGTCACTACTTCGTGCCCGCAAGCTCGTAATTCCAATTTAATATCGTCTTGATTTGTTGGACGGTAATCCTCTAATGACTACTCTATACCACTTATTACTTTTTAACTGATAAGTGTCGTATTCGAGTTTATTGAATGAATTGTTTTTCTTCATATCAATGAGATGCTTTTTTACATTTCTGTAGTCCGTTTCATTACTAAGGGTTACGTTAATATCATCTTTAGACAAAGCTTTAAACTGCACTCGGTCAGAGGCTACTCCCTTTATTTGCGATCTAAATAAATTAAAATTGCCAACATTGCTTACCTTGATCGAATGGGGCAGAGATATTTTATCTTCTTGCTTCTTTTTTTAATATTTATAGCACTTTTTGCGATTGGTGAAGGCGTCATCTCCGACTTCTTCCTCTTTTTATCCTTCTTGTTTGTTACTTCGGTCTAGTCAGACCTCTAATGCTAGTTCGTTTTCATCGGTGTAGTAGTCTTCTGCATAATTAGTATGCCATTTTGGAGTATCTTGCGTGTGATTTTGCAGTTGCAAACTGATAGTAGCCATATCCTTAGATAATTGCAACAGTTGTTGGTTCAGACGTTCGTTATTCGTTCTTAATTCTTCGTTTTCTTTCAATAATATATTCAAATCCATATTGTTGTCCATCATGTTGTACTGTTATAGTTAAATGTTTTTATCACTAACTTTCACTTTTTCCCCTTTTTGGAAAACGTGGAACGTCTTTTGTTTGGGAGCACGTATTTCCTTCACTTTGAGTAGGCCGTTTTACCGTATCCCGTACCTGGGAGTTCTTTGAAACCGTTAACCGAAGTTGATCGTAAAAAATATTTAAATGTATTTTTATTTGATATTTAAGGAGACTCGTTTTCGGGTATGAAAAAAACACGTTTTGACTCTATGAAGGTCGGGACCGGACTATTAATGTTAATGATCAATAGACAGGAGACACGTTTTTTAGTATTACAACAATTATTTTAGAAAACTACAAATATATTAGATGGAAAGTTTTGGTGCCGCTTCTGTATAGCCTGGACTTACCCCCGTTTAATGCTGAAAATCACCTGATTCTAAAAATCTCAAAAGTTCAACATATTCAGTGACCGAATTATGGTCTTATCAGAAAAGTGAAAAAAAGAGCACAAGTATCATTTATTAGTGTTTCAAATTTATATGAATACATTCGATTAAGAAAAGATGTTGAAATTCTTAGTTAGCAATAATTAATTGATTATCTAAATATTTTTCAAGATTCTATTTCATATTGCATTTAGATTTGATACTCCTCACTGATTATTCTAAATTTAATTTTTAATTTTGTATAATATTTGATATTAACTATAGTTTAGGGCATATAGTAATACAATAAAATAGTCTGGTAGTTGAATTATCAAGTTAAAGATGTTTTCCTTTAAAGTGTAGATATTAAGCCGGCAAGTTATACGAGCGTTTGAAATTCGTAGCCGGACTCATATTTATCCAGTTAGTTCCTTCGCCTACTGCGCTAAAATAAACCTCATTAACAACTTCTCTGGAATTATTTCATTATTAGAGAGCCAAGAAACGAAAATAACGAAAGAAATACTACTCTAACGTTATTAGCTTACAACTGATAAACTTTTTGTACAATTATCTTGTGTCACTCTAATTCTTGTAAAAGCGTAATTGAGCGTATTTTAGTCATCTTATTATATTTTTAGCAAGTAATAAAAATGATAAAGTTTATTTTTACCGTACAACTTTTATTTTAATATAATTGTCTCTGTTTTAAATAAACATTTTAGAAATATTTTAAAGCAACTTTAGAATTTCTTGAATAAATATTCGTGAGTCGTTTTCTACCATTTTCTAAAGCGTGTTCTCATTTTTTGATAAAATAGGGATATTGTGTCGAAAGAACGATGCTGATTTGACAGCAATCCAATCACCGATACATTTTCGCACTTACCTGAGATTTCGAAACAGTATGCCAACTAAGTTATACTGCATCGATCTGAATAAGAGGTAATTTAAGTGTGCTATTTGTGTTAAGTCTGCTGATGCAGCTGAACTTTCTATTCGAACTACTATAGTATATCCTTCACAATTCTTGCAATGTGTGTCATAGCCTTGTTAGGCAAGCGAATTATTTTCCATCTTATCCTGCTATTGCTGGTATTCTTTGTAGAATATGTTTGTAAACACTATAGCTTGCTGATACTACCTAATGCACAGCAAAACTTCTGCTTGTGAGTGTTGTAGTAGATCCATTGTTTACTGCTAGTCATAATACTTTACAAAAATGATTCTTTTTTGCTTAGTATTCAGTGAAACCACTATATTGAAGCAGTTTATAATTACATTTTCTCTCAATTCGTATGGTAGCCCCTTTCTCTACAATTGGATTGGGTTATTGGTGATCCGTCTGAAAGTTCAGAAATGTGAGCTAGCTTTTCATCTAATAAGTATTATATTGGCTGGAAAGTTTTAGTGCCTTACTGTATAGCTTGGGGTTAGCCTCGTTTAAAGTTGAAAGTCACATGATTCTCGCAATCTCAAAGGTTCTACATATACAGTGACAGAATTATTGTCTTAAATTTTTTATCAGAAAAGTGACAAAAGAACACAAATATATCATTCATTAGTGTTCCAAATTTATATGAGTACATACATTTGATTAAGAAAAAATATTGAAGTTCTTAGTTGGCAATAATTTATTGATTATCTAAACATATCCAAGATCCTATTGAATTTACATTAGATATTCCTCATATTTTCATTTTATGATCTTCAAACTTTTTGCGTTCTTTCTAATTGATCTTAAAACCAACACCATTAGACGAGTGAAACTAAACCTGAAAATTGGAGTTTTTTTTGAGCGAGGTATTACTTTTATGCTTGACAATATATGCTTATTTATGCCTATAACATAAATACATTTCGGATTGAGGTTTCAAAATTTTTTTCACATTTTATGGTTTAAACAAATTAATGGGCGGAAGTAGACGTGAGTTGTTTTAAACATTTTAAAGTGTTAAGGCTTGATGTTGAATCCAAAGGGCTTAATGAAGACATGGAGGTACTCTTCAACACTAGTAATCGGCAAAAATGGATATAACAATTTACTTGCAATAAAGGTTCGATTTAAAAAAGTTAAATTGAACTATTTATGAATGGTTGCATATTTTAACCATAAGTTCGTTCGCACTGATTTTATGATTTTTTATTTTTTGAATGAAATATTAATAAAATTCGTATTCCATTTTTTAACTGTTAAAGAAAAAGTTTTAAGTAAAAACATATACGATTCAAAACTGTTCATGCCATATTTTTGTCTCCCTAAGTAAAAGAAAAGAAAATATTTCGTTGAATATCCCCAGCAGATACTTGGTAAAGTAAAGGTAATACTTACGAACATCTGGATATATTTAAGGAGAAAAGTTGTATACGCTTTTTACAGGAGAATAAATGATATGTGCAAGAAACTTCTTAAAAGTAAGTAGCGTGTACAAAAACACGTTTTTAAAGGAACGCATTAGATATAATCCCCTGGGAACGAGAGAGGGGAATCATCATCTACGTACGTGCTTTTTCTAAGAACGAATCAGGGTCGTTTTCAAAAAGAAACATACGAAAACGATTCAAAAACACGCCCTGATACGTCTGAACAGATGGATGTCGTGATTAGAGCCACAAATTGAACGGATTCATTGTGATATGCGGGTAATAAGATCTTTTAACGAAAGTTTGCCATTGCTCACAATTTTCCATCCATTAAATCAGATTAGTTGATTCTCTATCATGTGTTACGTAATTTTTACAACAGAAAGCATAAAAAAAGATAGCAGATTCTATTTGGCGATTCCTCAAGCAAACAAAATTCTGAGCGTGTCTATAAGCATTAGGAAATGTATTTTATAGAACCGATTCCATTTTTATTCACTCGCCAAAGCCCCGACTTAAATCCCAACCCTATTGCAAGGCCGTAACGTAATTTCGAATTTTCTATTTTCCGAGAAATAAAAGCTATTTTCTTTTTCAGGTATGTTTTCAACGAGATTTATAAAATTGCACGCGAGCGGTATGTATGAATGTGTAGCTATATATATGCGCTATATTATATGGATGTTCTTTCCGTTTGCTATTGATGAAGTTACGTCTAGTTTGATTGTGGCTGATTTTTAAAAGGCCTTTGATTTAATGTTCTAGCAATGCGAAGCAATATTTCCATAAAATAGAACGTAATTTTACAGCCAGTTTTACAACTGTTTTAATGGTCGGTTTGAATAGCGGTTTACCGTCAATTTCTCTATGTATGGAATATTCAATGCGGTATTATTACTTTATTTCTGTTGTTTGTATTTTTTAGAAAGGACTACTTTCTGTAAATGTGTGTTAAATTTCATGTATATTTCTTAATTTATTCGTATATTTGCAATTGTTATAACTAAAATATCTTTTACCATCGAAAATAATAAATATCGTATAATAAGAAAATTATCGTATAATAAGAGTGTGTAAATCATGTAACGGTATGAAGACTGGTAGGTAATTAAAAAGATATAACCTGAAGCTGATGGCAAAAATGTGTGAGTTTAGAGATTATGACAAATTAACGTAATGTTTCATAAAAAAATCATATTCCTGAATAATATTTTTCACCGAATTTTAATATAAATTGTAATGCGATTTTTTCCGTAGCAATGGAGTATTTGAAAATTATCTTATGTATCATCTCGAGTTGGCTCAGAGCTTAACTAAAACGCTGATATTATCAATATTTTGAGATTATTTTTTTAACGCTTTGAATCAATTAGATATAAAAAATTGTTTGAGAAAAGATCTAGTGTTCCTGACCTTTTAATGGGTTATTGCTTATTGTTGATGAAGTACGCATGTTGATATATTATGTCTTGTTTGAATCTATTTGTTTTATAGAATATCTTCTTAAAATGTTTTCGATGGCCTTTTGTAGTAGCTTGTAAACCCGTTAAACGGGTAATGCTTTTTGAATATATTATATTGTTTAGAAGTTATGTTGGGTTTGTCGCATTTGCACAATACAGCCGCACTGAATCGTGCAGTCAGTTATTTAGTTTGTCATGCATGATGTAATGATGTAGGAGAACTTTGATGAATTTGAACTTGTGTGAATTTTAATTAAGAAGGCAGGTGTATTAAAAAAGTTCTCCATCAGGTGTATTAGTAAATACTTTAGATATGGATGTAATAAGGCTGATATTATATATCCATGAGAATAACACAAACAGTATCACAAAATAGTGATACAAATTAATCTGGGCTGATTGTCGTAATTCGGCTATTATAATGGAGGCGTATTTTGTTATCAAAGAAGTTTATTGTGTTATATTTAGAATTTACTGAAATTAGAGAAAGATAACTGTTGTTTTAGATATCTGATATGTCAGATGGATAAATCTTTTATAAGGATTTACGGAAATTGTGATTTCAACCTGAATCTAATTATTACATTATCTTGGACATATGAAAGTATATTTCAGGTCACAGTGTGTTTTGGTTAATTCGAAATCTTAAACGAATTATTTATCTCTTCCAATCAAACATGTTTGCTTTAATGAAACAAAGTGTATTTTTCATTATTATTTCATGCTACTCTAGATGTTTCGGGCTCGGGTACTGAAATGCTCTCAGGTCGGATAACATATTAATTTTGCAAGAATTATCATTTCGTATTTCTTTTTTTATATAGTGTGCAAGTCACAAGTTATCTCAACGTTACATAGATAGGTTAAATTTAGTAGATTAGTAGATTGGTCAAACGATCTAGAAAAAAATATAAAAGCTAATTAATAAAAAACCACAAAGTCTCTTTCGGTTACTATCTAGTCAAGATAATTTTGATGACAATACATATGTGAGGCTATGATTGGATTATAGATGAGAGTAAAAAAAGTATGAATAGAATTATAAACGAAATATTAAATAGAAAAACTAAAATAATTTAAAAGTAAATGAAATTATAAGAAATAGAAAAAAATCAAAACCGGACTGAGAAAGAGAAATAGAGACATATGAATCAGAAAGTCACATGGAGGAAAGATGCAATTTTTTCATGTTTTTCATGGAAAAATATTTATATATATTTCAAACACTAATTAATGACGTATATGCTGTTTCGATTAACGACCGTTTGCCACATTTCTGGAAAATTATAATTTCTTGCTGTAGAAACCCTCAAAATTTCTCCGAAATATACTCAATCAAGTGATTTCTAGGGACATCTTTTACATCATTAAGAGAATTTTATGGAGACCGAAATAACTTGTAGTCCAATGTGGCTTGTGCCAAATCATTCGTTTCAAAAATGATTTGATTCCGTTTCGCATCAGCAGTGATCCGAAAATTTAAACTCGGTCCATTAAACTTTTCAGTATCATGTGTCGAGCTTATTTTGGTTTCCTATATTATATAAATCCAAATATGACTAGGCTTCACTAATTAACAATACAATTTTCAACAGACCTCAGTACCCAAACTGGACATTAATATTATGTGTGAAATCTTTATCACCAACAAGAAAGGCCAAATCACCAACTAAGCAAATAAATATACAAATATAACACTTAAGCAACTTGCGTTTCATTTCTAAAATATTAAGCACATGTAATTTTAACTTATTTACTGAACTATATAAAAACCAATACTTTTTATTTTCCAATCCACCTTTAATCTATACAAGAGACAACAAAACCAAATTATTACATTTCATGACTTCTCTAGTCATCAAATTATTATGTTTCAATATACCAAATTGATTGCACCACTGTGTGATATTAGAATCTTTCACCAATTTCTTTTCCCACAAATGAGGCTAAGTCTGCACATTTACCTCTTTCAACATTTGTTCACAGCATTCAAGGCAATGTGAATCATACATTTTGTTTTCCTTTCTAGACTTGCACACCCAACACCATTAACTAACAGTTCTGAATTAATTTTTCCCAAAACATTAAAACCTCCCTGAAGTTTTGCACCATTAAGCAGCACACAACTTTTTCTATTTCCTAATAACTCTATTGACCCAGGAACCTCTTTGGCTTTTCCTCCTAATGTATCTTCCAAATAATGTAGTTTCTCGAAATTTGCAAGAGCATTATTCAAATATACGAAAAGATGCAACAATATATATGAGTGTGTGTATCTTTTATTAGAATAATGAAAATGATAAAATGTTGGACTCGTAAATCGAAACCTCTGCTCTGTGAAACATGTGCTTATTTTTACTGCCGGGACGAATGTTCTTTTTTAAAACGGCATCACCCAAGAGACACGTGATCGATCCGACAAATCCGGGATCAGTTCCCGCGGCAGAGATTTTCAGACACGATGTTCCATTACGAATCGTCTTAGATCCCGATTCGGTCTCTTCTTTTATCGACAATAAGCTGGAAAATCTGCGAGCGACGCCTGACGCCGCCGCTCCAAATCTAATAACGCCACTCGGACTTGATGATGAAGGATGTATGGTGTTGAGGTAACTGCATTAAAGAGGTTCTGCGAGGGGCGTTCTTTACGACGTTACATTGACGAAATATGTTCAAGCTTCCGAATCGATCGTCCTTTATAATATGGGTTAATGGTTTTTATTTATTAGGAAATTATTTTTAAAGATAACATTATTTTCAATCTAAACAAATCCTTATAACAAAATACTTATTGACTTAATAAAATATTAATTGCTTGCATTATAATTTTGTCAGTTTAAAAAGGTATTTATTGAGAACAATTCGGTAGTGGATATTAATCAAAATATTTTTCACCATTTTCAAAAATTTTTTCCTATCTTTCTGCATGGTTCTGCATCGATCTGAACAAGTATTAATTAGGATGCGCTTGCAATGTGTGGCCGAGACTGCTGATTCTTTTGCAACACTCCGTTATTTAATATATTTAATTGACGTTGATAGACATCTGAAATAACAGTTCCATCCTTTCAAGAACATTTTTGGCAGCTTGTAATATACTGCTAACAGTTTTCTCGACAATTCTTATGTTGTATGGTTCTCCGAGAGATGATTGTTCGTCCAATAGGTCTTGCAAATCATTGTCTACGAACTTTTTGGTTCTACAGGTTGTTCTTAGTCATTTATATCAAAATATCCACTTTAGAATTGTTAAAATACAAATCGACCAGGCAGCTAATTTTATCAATATACCGAAAATATAATTTTAGCACCTAATATACATTATTGGTATTCAATTTTTAGCTAAACTGAATGCACTGACATGTATTTTTATTTATTCTTAGAGGACTCACAATTTTTGTAAACCTGTTAATTCGAACAAAATTAACCAAATTTCTTTTTTAAATTGCTGCATTGATTTCCCTCACTTTATTTAAAATATAATGGGTCTAATAATATTTAAAATAAAATATATGACGACAGTATAATAAATTCTTATTTTAGAGTAACTATTCTACTAGTGCTGCGAGTTTTTAAAATAAAATGTTTATTATTATTCCATTATTGCTCTTATATTTCTTATTATTCTTAGTATTCTATTTTCTTTTATATATAACTTTCACAACTATACTGTTGAATTTTCAAGCAGAAAAAGTGACGTTGTTTAAATGTAAAGGGCTTACAAATTCAGAAAACAAAGAAACCGAGCGGGAGTTTAGTATTTCTATATTTTTCAATTTATTTTGAAATAAGTTATTATGATAAAATTCCGTGTATCTTAACGAACTCGATTTTGTATTCACAGTATTTGTGAGCTTTAACACCCCGTGACTGCGTTGTGCTTCCATTTTCAATATACCTTAGCTTAGTAAACAAGAATTTGGTTGTAACAATAAGGTTATTATTAAAATAGGGCTTACCGTAATAATACTGGACATTTTGAAGGAGCGAAAATATTGATATCTTTAAATAGACCGGTAGAAAAATGTGAGAAATATATTCGAATGGCGAAAAATATAGTATTTTATGTTTTACAACAATTGCTGGTTTGTAACTTTTAATTATTACCACTAACGTTTTAAAGACTGTTGTAGACATTTAAAAACAGGGTTAATCAGTAGCAATACAATCGTATTTAATTCCAATTCTATAGACTAATTCGGTTGCATGTTCGAACGCATCAAAGAACATTCTGTCTCTATTTAACTAGGGTAAAATGAGAAAGAAAAATCCGCTCCGAATTGAACTGAACAATTTTTCAGGACAAAATATAGCAACATTAAAATCATATTCCTTTTTCAGTAATTTAAAAATAGTTATACTCAAGTATTAAAATTTATAAATGCTTAATTATTTCTATATTTACTAAAATAATGGCAACATTTTGGCTTTCCATAAATCTGTGAGGCGTATTTCTTTCGAGACGTTATAAAATATCTAAATAAATAAGAATATTTCAGGGCAAAATAATTTTTGAACCCGTATTATCAACCTTCGTGCTTAATAAGCAATAACCACTAGCGTGATAATGAATTATATTAATTATTCAAACTTTATGCATTATATAGGGCATTTAATATTCGAAGGAGGGAGAACAAACATAAAATATAAACAAACTATATATATTATTCATGCACCGCCGACTTTCAGAGCTACTGGGTTTTAATTACGATACAGATTTTTAATATTTTATCAAGTTTAAATTATGAAAAGAAAGTAAATTAAGGTAGGTTAATATTTGAACCTCAAACAGATGCGTTTGGAAATCCATTTTAGATAAAAATAAAGTTATCTTAAACCAACTTAACTGGAAACTTTTTACTATAAACTATCTAGATACAGATTATTATTAATAAATTTCACGTCTAAGATTATTGTTTTATCTGCATAGAAGTAATCGATACTCAAAATGGATTTTGCATTCCAAAAAACTGTTGGTAATATTTTCTTATAATAATTACTTTAACATATCTACGATTTCTGATAGACATATAATAATTAGAAAAAAAGCATATATGTACATTAATTTTCCCAAATCAGTGTCTTTGTGTCCCTATACACTAAGTATTCAGCGGCTATATTTCATTTATATCTTCATTACACAGTTAAGAAATGTTATATCGCAAACTACTTTGTCATGTTTCTGTTATAATTCAACATAATAAAAAGCTGATATAATAAAATAATTAATATTTAATAATAAAATATATAGCAGGGGGCATGATAAAAGTGTTTAATGTGACATAGATAAATTACACCAATTAAAACCCTCATAATTAATTAAAAATTATAGTATATAGCACATGAAAGTTATAGTTATAGCATACTATGTTTTTATCCAATTTTAGCTAGGAAAAATGAAAATGAAAATAATATGTTTAGAATATATATTATAACCAATATTTTATATCTTAAATATATGTTTGCCATTATATAAATGTGAAAAGAAAACCGTAAGGTATTTCAAGCCAATCGTTATTCATTAAAAATTCGTCTTTTTACATCGTCGATCAGATCAATTTTCATAATTTTTAAAAAACTTTCATTGATAATAAACATACATTTATTAGTTGGCGTGTCACTCTTTGTAAAATTTTTTTCGTGTTTGCTTGCTTTTCATCCAGAACAAATTGTTTTTTTCACTCTTGTATAACGTTTATTTTATGCTGTTTGGAATTGATAATATTTATTGCCACTGTTGCAAATTGGATTTTCAAAAATTACATTTTTCATTCATTTTATATTATTCTGTTAATTTTAATAATTTAAGCTGATCTGAAATAATTTGAAGTATGGTTTCTGAGTAAGTTCTTAGTTTTTCTTGAGCTTATTTCTATAAATAACAATTTTCAAGAATAACTAGATGAAGATATTTTCTAGATAAAGCTAGCTCCCTTTTTGAAACAGCTAAAATATGCGAAATTGCCTTAAGCTTTTATTAAGTTACATTAAAAATTGTAGAAAATTGAAGACGTTTAAAACGACCATCTGTACCAAGTGTACATTGTACACATATGACCTAATCTTTCTTGTTTCCATGCAATACTAGTTTTTCAGACTAGTTCCTCTTTTTGTAGTATCGAATACCTTAATCTATCTTATCTCTTTCATATGCTGCAAGGGCCCTATTAAGTAAGAGGTTTCCATATACTTGTCCATGTACGTTTCTAAGTCTTTTTTTAAATACCTTTACTATTCATTGAAAGTATACATTTAAAGTTTTCCAATTCTGGCATTAATATCCCTCTCATGGCTTTAATTACTTTCAATTTCTCTTACCACATATTTAAATTAATTTGTTGGTTCCATTTTTGTTTTTACAATTACATATTTATTTGTTCTGGCTCTCCCATGACCATACCTCCAGTATTAATACCATTCTATATTTCCTTAGTATTGTGTATCATCTTTTTGGGTATTTATATCGTTGGTTTGGTCTATATTGGTGGAATATTGATTTGAGATCTTTTTAAATTTGCGAAACGTTCGTTTGTGTTATAGTTGACCTAAAATGTGGATAATATATATAAATTATGTAAGAACATATAATCATCACAAATTATCTTGCGTGCCATTTGCATTCTAACTCGTTTGTATACGAGTTATGATATGTGGAGGATTTGAAACAAAAAAACACCAAAATCTGTTTTATTTTGTGGAAAGAAGGGCGACTTGTTGGAACGACGAAACTAGCAATCTTTCCAATTCAATCCTATCCAATTCGAAGAGAACTCTAGGTTTAGAAACCTCACTCATTACATCTTACAATCCAACATAAACACAACGTTTTGTTTTTTGAACAACAGGACATTTTGTAGTTGTAGTAAAATTATTTGTGAGTATCGCCTGCATCTTTCCCATGAGTTTTCCATGGTATACCCCGAATGGAATAGATTACTAAGTTGTGGTGATATCAAATTCCAATAGTTTATGTTTGAGCAACTAAACTGGTGCAATCTATCTTTGGTGAACTGCAAGCAAATATCCAAATTCCAAAAATGTTAGTTCGTAGCAAATTCAGTTCGCTTTTCGTCAACTTACTCCTTAAAGTGACAACTTTGATTATGTCAGGAATCTACGGAATAAGGATATTTTTTAAATAATAATGGTTCCACATTTTAATGGCTTATAACTAGGGGTGCTAGCTTATAACATTGCACCTTACTTGGTATACTAATGTTTCGACTTTTTTACATTTATTATTTAATTAATACATTGTTACTAGTCATTTCCGTCTAACCTACAATTTGTCTTTATGATAACTTAAATCTAGGTATATAACTAAGAGGACCCATCGGCTCTATCTCAGTCTTTGGTGAAATAATGTTTATACATGTGACTGAATTTTTTAATATATGCACCTCACTACACAATACTACACAAGATCAGACGGTTTGATTCTTTTGAGTCTGTGTCCTGTTCTGGTGGTATCCAAAAGTTGCAATATTTCAATATTCGTATGATAGTCTTTCCTTATGCCCCCTTGCATGTCCCTTGATTTCTTGCATCGAGATTCATTCCGAAAATATTTAGCGTTGTTGATATATGGAATGATGAATGATGAATGAGTGTTATTTAATGTTATTGGTTCTTGTACAGTTTGTTTACAGGTGAACTGCACATGTACAGATTAACTTTCATTAATTCTTATTTTCCAGGCTTGTGTCCAATTATTTATATTGCCACTTGCCTGTTGTAATTTTCGTGAAGCTTTTTCACTATTCTCCGACAGCTATAATCGCAGTATCATCAGCAAATGTAGCTATCGTAATATTTTCCATCTGTGATATATCACAAGTGTAGAGTAGATAAAGCATTGGTCCCAGTACACTTACTTGTGGTACACCTGCTTTAGTTTCTTTTATTGTACAGTAAGCTTCTTCTTGTTTGATTCTAAACATTCTGGTTGTAAATCTTCGACTAACTGAGGAATGGTTGCCAATCCAATGTAAAACTGTCATCTTTTCTTGATAATCTGGTTCTTTCTTTGAGAAGCAAATTGAGTTATGTTAATTGAATATACTTCACTTTAAAATAGAACGGACTTTTTATCCCAATCGCACTTTACTTGGTATACTAGTGTTTCGACTAACCGATTTATGGTTGCTAATCCACTTGACTTTTGATAACCGCGGAATTCAACAGACTGCAGACTTCCACAAGTAGCAACTGTAGCAACTATAAATCAGTATTTTGTGAGACTTGCTCTGTAACGCTAAATACGGAGTCCTGTGAAATTAACAAAGACTGATTTATATAGAATAATACAATAAAAATGTAATAATACAGTTACCACTGTAAAGTTTAAAAAACCAGGTATTTCAGATTACTTTTATATTACTCTTGCGTTTTAAGAAACGTATTTATCTGAATAATTCCAACTTCAATTTAATAAAACCCAATTATTCAATTCGGTCCATTTCGTAGCTTATCAATTTAAAAGCGTCTAAAATTTATAGGAAGCTTCCCTTAAATGCAGTTTGTCGGAGCTCGCGCATCGTAAGCATATCATTTTATACTTCGTTTAAATGAAGCCGTCTTTAGTTTTAAAGACTGCTAAATTAAACCAAAGAAGGAAATGAGAAAGTTAAGAAGCGGTCATAAAAGAAATTGCGGCTTTCCCAACTTAAATAGTTTCATATTCAAATCTCGTCAAGTGCTTTAAATCTGAATTAATATGAAATACCGTTTCTAATTTAATTTTAGTATTCTTATATTTTTTGCCGAGGTGAACGCTTTGTTTCGGAAGCAAATTTGAATTCATTGCTGTACGGGAAACTGTGGGAAAAGTTAAGGGTAATTAAAGGTATATATTCAAAAACTAAGGAAAGGGAAAAAGTTAAGTAATTAAAAATATATAATATAAGCGAAAGAAGATGGTCTTCCGGAGTGCAACCATGATTTATTGAATGAAATTAAATAGAGACAGATTGCTTTCAACTAGCACTCATCCTGAAAATTATACGTCCAGAGTTTCTCCATTTATGCATCACATTCGCTCCAGATTCCTTAGATAATGAATGTAATATGATTAGATGCGTCCTTCCGCAATATGGGTATTATTTATGGGATATGAATGAAAAGATCCTCTAATGAGCAATAAGATCCAATGCTCACTTATCAAAAAATCATCATTAACCATTTTTGGTTTAACACTCAGTTAACAAAATGCTATTTTGAGATAAAACATCGGGATGATGTCATATTTGTAAATACCAAAATAATCTCAACATGGGCCAAAAGACCATCCTACCTAAGATACCATTCCCCAGGATTTTTAATTATTTAAAGAACTATGAAAAAGCAGGGTTATTATCGGTTATCGGTTATTTCGGTTATCACTCAGCTCTGACACTTGAAGGCGACAGGCCTAAATATGATAACCAGATTTAGCAGAGCAATCTGTAATGTTTGCAATACAAGGGCACGTTTTAGTCAATACTCCAAACTGGAAGAAATAGTTCCAGTTGTTTAGAAAGTAGCATTCTTTCTAAGAGAAGCATCAAAGTTAACACTTTATTTCAAGAATAGACAGTAGAAGAATTGCATTAAATAAACTCATATTTATTTCAATCACGTAAACTTTTTATGGGGTATATATTGTCAAAAAACGTATAAATCCAGCCCATCTGCATTGTTCAACATATATATGTATTATATGAAAGCAATAACGTGATTGAAATTTTCATTTTAGGGTCGGTTTATTTGGCACAGTGGTTAAGGTGACAGGAATGTTCTCCTACTGTTGCAACTGTCACGGCTCCGAAACTTCCTGCGTCGTGGTAGTAAACTTATATGTGTGGTTGTTTATAATTTGTGATTGTCCAAAAGCAAGAGGATAAAATCCGACAAAGGATGATTGGATGATTTCCAAATTGGTCACTCGCTAATCGGTAGCCTTAATGCGGACGGCTATGGTTCAGGGCCTTCACTAAGTAGTAGGTCCAATACAGATAAACCCTAGTAGATAAAAAGGAACCTCAAAATATAACAAAATAACAAGATCATATCGTAGCGTAATTTGCATTCATATCACCTTTGTACCACATTGAACGAAATTACCACGATCTGTAGATGAATAAGTTGATAAAGATATTTGATTATCAATAAAAAATAGGTAATACATTAATATGATTAATGCAATAGAGTACAAAATACAGAATGAAACAAATGATCCCTTCGTATAAATACCGCTTAGTTAACAAGCAAATAACTCAGTGGCGTTTATAGTTATACTGACTACAACTAAATATCTTCTAGGATAATCACCTACTCACGAATTTGATCATCTACTAATTAGTAGGCTTAATGTTGAATGCGATAGTTCGAAGTTCATGATAAGTAATTGGTCCAAGACTTTACCGGTAGAAAGGAGCCTCTAGAATATAATAAAAAAGAAACAAATATATTTATTTTTTCTTCTTATATTTAAAATTAAATAAATATAATAAATATTTAAATATTTTATATTATTTGAATTAGATTTGTTTATTGAACAGTTCTAGTGGAGTAAAGAGTATTAGTAGTTTTATATAGTTTTAGCAGAGTTAGTTTTAGTAATCATTCATGAAATTTTTAAAATAATGACAATCTCAATGTTAATATGATTTTATCGAAAACGAACTATACAGTTATTAATTACAGCAGAATAAGAAATTATGAATTCAAAAAACCATGCGTAGAAAATTTTTTTGACATCCGGTAAGAGAAATGTTTTTGTAAAACGCCAAAAAAGAAGAGTTCGAAAAGATTCTTATACCAACACAATATATATAGTAGGGCTTAATTAAATCATGTGTCAAAAATTAAAAGCTTCGCCTTTAAATAGCAATTTTGTTTTAACTATTTATATAGAATATTTCTTTATTTATCAGAAGAAAAAATGAAATAAGGGATTTTCGTCTTGTTTTTTGTTAACGCTGTCATATAGTGAGTGATAAAGTAAAGTGGATGATAAGAAACTGATATCAAAAGATTTTTTGTTGGATTGTATTATATATTTAATGACACCATTAATTGGATTTACATGTATATATTACAAATTGACTGTGTTACATTAGATGTATTAAAGCTTTATTGGAGCCGGATCCAGAGGATGATAAGTTTATAGTTTATAGATGATAAGTTAAGAGTTTTATCAATATGTGAGAGGCAATGAAGATATGAAATTACTAACTGGCTTTGGATTGATTTCATAGATTTCTGCAGAACGGTAGTTGATCTAATAGTCTCTAGAGATGCATTTAAGTGGAGGTCTATAGACGTAATAAACTAAACACTCAAATAAATCCTATCGAAGGTTTTTATATGAAAGAAATTAATGAGGATGATACAACTGAGTTTTGATACAAAAGAGTGATTTGCAATTGATAATAGGAAGTTGATATTGTGTACTGTTATTCGTTAAGAACTGTAATTCAAAAAGAGAATTATTATAGGGAATATTTATCTGTTTCAGATAATAATGGTATAAATTCTACAGTCAAAATAGCTAGTGCTAGATGCCTTAAATTAATGATACTTAATATTAACTTTTATAATTCTACTCGTGGCTTTTTCTGTCCATATACATATATAATAATGCATATATCGAAATTTTTTGGTATTCACATTAGCACAAAAATGCATTTCTAAAAATTGAATACTGTTGAGAATTGCACATATTTAATAAATTCAAAATTATTTCAGTGATATCTCGAATCTTCTCAAAGTAATTTAGGTTGTTTAAAATGTGTGAATGTTCTAGGCAGGAGTGTAAAATTCGACAAGGAAAATGATTCCAGTCACGTCAGTAACCAGGCTGGGTAAGACCGGATGTCTTTTGGGATGATTTCTAAAGTTGGTCATTCGCCAGTCGGTAGGCTTAATGCTGAGCATCGTGGTTTGGAGCCCACGGAGACTTTAAATATATATATAGAGACTTTTACATATATATATATATATATATATATATATATATATATATATATATATAAGAATATAACAATGTATGTCATACAAAATACATACATTGTTATATTCTACTATGGGCAAAATATATTAATGCGTAAATATTGAAGTTGTTCATTATCTCTTTCCGTTAGGTTAAATTGTCAAAAAATAATGTTATTTGAATGCCATGACTGTGCGCCTCCTCACGCAGAAGTAGTTATTTTCGATTTTTACGTATTAAACTTAATTCATATGAGAGCAATATTAAGTTAGTTATTAAGTAGAAAAAACTAAGTTAGCTGAAAAATTTAAATCAACAATTTCAAAAACCTTTAAAAAGTTTTAGGTATAACCGTTACTTAAGGCTAAAGACAACACATAGAATGACGCGAATGTTAAAAACGTATTAATAAACCGGGTCATTCTAGCTGTTAAGCAATTTTTAACAAGGTTTCCTCGTACCCACTCCATCCCGGCTATTGAATATTTTATAAGGCCTTCCGATGCGGAAGACTGTTTTTCCTTTTTAATATCCAGGGATTAGGCCGGCCCATTTTCATTTGCCCACCGAGGTCCTCTGGGCATATCTCGCGAATTTATGCAAGTTTATGCATGTCCGTCTCGTAAATATTTACGTACTATTCTTCTTTTAATTAACTGTGGAGCAATTTTCTCGTTCTATTTTTAAGTGTTACAAATAGTTACTCTCTTGCTATCGCAAGTTTTCCGTTCTGATTAGGGTTCGTGCCTTTATATTTAAACTAATAGTGCTAACTATTGTGTTTCGTTCCTTCTCGTCCGGAATTTTTCCAAAGAGCGTCTCATTCTCATGCAAATGAAGGGAAGGTAACAGAATTTTTTCTCAAAATTACTACATGAAGTACAGGTACATTAAATGAATTAATGCATGAGATAGATACTTTAATTGATTGATGAAGGTAATTGTAATTAACAAAATTTGTATTAATAAAAAGATAACCACAGAATAATTGAAAATATAGTGTAGAAATTATTTTTCAATTCATAATATAAAATAGAGATACTTCCTTTATATCTTAAGATAACTACAGAATAATTGAACATTTTATGTAGAAAATATTTTTTAATTGAAATTATAAAACAGAAATACCTAAATATTAACCTTCATTGAATTTAACTTTCTTATTTAATTAAGTAATACAATGTTGGGCAGAAATAAGCTCGATTTTTCGTAAGAGATGGCTTGATATACGGATCTCTAGTAAAAATTATTTAATGAAGCCTATAATATTGTAAATATAAATTTAACATCGTTCATTTACTGATTGAAAAGTCAAAGTTGTCCTTTCAAAATGAAGATTCCAGAACGTTATTTCCATCATATTTTGCCTTGTTTACTTTTTAAAAATAAAAATGTTGATGTTTTATGAGAGCTTAAGCGAACTATAGTGTCCGAATTGGTTTTTTGCATGTTAAAGATGCATCTTGTCCTGCCCCGACATTTTTCCATAACTATCGCAACTATAATATCTCATTATTATTGAATAAAAATAATATAGAATACCCAACTTTTACATCTTTTACTGTACTTTTTGAAATTCAGTTAAAAACAGTTCAGTTTAGTACATTTTGAATTAATTTAATTTTAGTTGGAAGCTTAATCCATCTAATTAAGAATTGCATATCTAAGTAATGTATTTTATGTTCATTAGAGAATATTATGTTCTGTTTAGTTGTTGTTTACTTCGTTGATGAATTTACTTGTAAAATCATTTTAATGTCACTGTATTTCTTCTTAGTAACTTCTGTTACTGTCTGTGTACAGTTCCCATTATAAAATTAAATTTAATCACTGCATTCTGTCTAATGGTTTTGCCAAATTGGCGAAGCAGTTAGTATTCATTCGCTCCTTGTACATTTTCACCAAATGCTCATATATATTCTGAACAATTACACACATATCTATGCACATAAATCTTTCACACGCTACAGTTCTCTACAGTAACTCTATATTAATTACATACTAACCTTTAACTGTTTCCACTCTTATCACCCAGTCTTGGTATTGTCATCATTGAATCATAATCCCACATCCAGAAAGTTTGATTCATTCACATTCTAAGCCAGTATTCATGTTATAACTAAGCTGTTAATTTCCAATGTAACTCTAGTTTACAATTATACTTTCTGTCAATTCCTTCTTCTGTGTAATTAATGGAGTTCATCTCCAAACCGAAGGCTGTTATTGTAGACAATCCTTTCCACATATACAAACAATACTTGCTTGTATATTTTTCACGACCTGCACTATTGTAATTATTTTTTGCCACATCCCATAAAATTTCGATTAGATTGAATATGCAGTGATAGGGAGGGAGACGTTATCATTTGTAGCCATATTTTTCAGATACTGTGTATCTTTTTTCAGGCTTATTACTAAAAAGGTAAATTACATAAAACATAATTAAACAGTTCATTTATATTTACCAAGTAACATGCTGAAATTCTTTTCGACACTTTCTTTTCGGTGAATGAAAATTTTTATTACATTTCCCCTTATCATTTTGAGAGATAGGGTCATAGTGTCCATACTAATATTCAATGTAGCTATAACATAAATATTTCCAATAAAAACCACAGCAGCTTAGTATTTAATAGTTTCAATACTTACCTCTTTAACGAATTTTACTGGTAAAAACGATCCCTCATTATCTCGTTCCTTTGATTAGAGACCGAACATTTTTATGGCTGACTATTTATTTGGCCCTGGCATTTTTGACGAGAGTAATCACGAAGATTAAGCAGCGA
Organism: Rhynchophorus ferrugineus; assembly: GCF_030347505.1. Taxonomy (NCBI): domain Eukaryota; kingdom Metazoa; phylum Arthropoda; class Insecta; order Coleoptera; family Curculionidae; genus Rhynchophorus; species Rhynchophorus ferrugineus. The sequence continues at coordinate 49,175,613 of NW_027472581.1, read as the reverse complement.
TTTAAAATATATTTAAAAAATGAAAGCGCCAAATCAACGATTCCCGGTTTAAAGCCTCTTATTATCACTAATGTTTTGTAGAATTTTGCAGACACTTGACAAGCATCTCTCTATACATGACAGCATTCTATCTTTTTTAACTGGAACAAAATAAGTAGGAAAATATTGCCAGGTATTAAAGTGAATTTACAAACTGAAATAGGTAATACATTATACATATTGATAACGTGAGTTTACTGCTACTTTGGACAGACTAAAGTTAAACGACACCGTTTAGATTAAAATTAATTAATAATAAAAAAATATTCATTTTAAATTATTATTTTATAATGAGTTTTCGTTTTTTAGATTCCTCAAAAAGAAGTATTCGTAGACTCTAATTCATTGACAACTCTTAATATATTATATCTCGTTAGTTTACTTTAAATAGTAGCCTCGTTAGTAAATTATAAAAAAAATATTAAGAATTTTGGTATTGTTTGTCATTAAAGTCAAATGAGTTATAATTAATAATAATTATTTATTTTTGATATTAATTGGGAAATGAAGTATATGACAAATGACTTTTTTAAGTTACCAATTTTAAAATATTACTGTAGCAATATAAATATAATGGCATAAAAACTAATAAAAATTAATCTTATATTATTTTATTATAAGAAATAGGAATAAAATAAATATCTATTATATAAATGAATACAATACTGAAAACATATGATTTATATACGAACCACTAAATTCACGTTAAATGCATTTTGTCATCGCAAGTCTTCCAAATTACCTCTGTTCTTTATGAAGCCAAATGTTCCGGTGCTTTTCACAAAAATGGATATATTATATCGCATAAAACATTGCATTATATATTAAAAATGTAATAAAGCTAAATTTTCGTTTTTATAGTCGAGCATTTGAAAATATTTATGCGCGATAATATAAATTTTCTTAATTAAGTTTTTATTTGGTGTGTCACCATTAACAGCAGTTATGGTATTTTTATATACATGCGGAACAACAGCAATGCCTCGCATTTGTTTGTAAACTATTCTTGTTTATGTTATAATTTGTAGTATTACATATATATATATATATATATATATATATATATATATATATATATATATATATATATATAATCATTGTTGTTATTATTGCTACATTACAACTATTGTTCCAACTTAAGCTAAAAAGATTACATTTCTTATTTAGTAAGTTTTTTTGAATTACTGTTATGGTATTTATATGTTATGAAATCACTAAATTTAGAATCATCTAATATATGATCAAGTTATGTAAGCTGCCCCGAATCACTAAATATATTATAATTTTTATAACAAATTAATAACTACACAAGTTTACTTGTTCTAAAACAGTTATACACTGTTTTAGACTTGAGCAACCAATAACGTATAAGGTAAATTGAGGGCCTGAATGAAAATGAGTATTCTGTTTATAAAAATTATAGTTTTCGAAATGTTCAATTAATATTACTACTTTTGACCATTAATGACAATTTATTGAATTAAAAAGTATATATGAGAAATGAACAAAAGTTTAAATGAGTATTTTATACTACTTGGAATCTCTTTCACAGATTAGGTCCAACATCAATCGCTCATCAGGTCACGTTGCTTAATCCGCTGCTTCATCAGGTGTTAAATATTTTGCAAATTCAGTAAATGTCAAACAAATGTCAGCCATTAATTGTGAATATAAGGCTCCAGTTACTTTTTTAATAAATTAAATGCTTTTCTTCCAAAACTAAATCGCTGCTATTGTTCGCCGGTGAATTTTTTTGGAATTTTTTACACTTGTATCTGGACAAATTGGCACCAAATAACTGTCCCTCCGTGGAATTAGCTTTTACACTGATGATACCGCGGGATATTTATACTGTGTTATTTTTTTCTCTCTAACGTTGGCATAGCAAATGAAAAGTATATAGTTTCACCAAGTGGCCAATTCTATAGTTTTGTTTTGTACGTGATATAAAATAATGTCGGTACCAATGGCTTGTCAGTATTTATTACAGTGAAACGAAAGTACTGCAAATACGCCTCTTTTGTGACGGATTTTCCACGTTTACCGCGTATATAACATCCGCAAATGTAATAAAAATAGTCAATGTCGGTTTGACATTATCTCTACATTCTGGCATGTTCCGAGATACAATCATAGCACAAAACAAGTTCTAGATGAAGTTTAATGGAACGTTAGTAGGGCTCATTTGCTTGGGTTCAAAAATTAACCCGAATTTGTGAACTTGTGTTATAATGAAAATAATAACATAAGAATTGTGAATAAATTGCAAGAAATCCTTAAAGAATACGTGATTTATATTATATTTGGTGTGCCATAAATTTAATTGAAAAAATCTCTAAAAAATAATAAATTCACGTCGAGTGCATTTTATTTCGAAGAAGCGGCAAAATTACTCTCTTCCTTTATTAAATAATATTGTTCCGAATTTTCAGTGGAAAAATATTACGTGACATCAAATATTAAAAATGTAATAATAGAAATTTTTTTCATATTTTTCATGTTGCAGATTTAGCGACTTTTCTACAAATAGAATTATTTATACATACATTTACGTGTTATGCAACATATAATATATTGTTATCGATCATATATTGGCAGCATATTGTTTCTAGTAATTTTAATGAAATAAGTGGAAATTCAAATTGCTGCTTAGGCGTTGGCGACGTCAAAGAGAAACTACTTAGAAAGTTGAGTAGATAAAAATGAAGAAGAGTTTTATTAAAATGGAAATTTCTATTTTTAGCTTTATGGATCTAAAATTTAAAAGACGTTTTTAATGAATATGTGAATTAGTTTCCTCTTTGTTATAGATTAAATAATTATATTATAATGCAATCATTTCATCGAAATACAAATTGAAAAAGACGGTATGAATTTGTAATATTCAATTAGAATCAGAAATTAAAAACCAAATAAACATTTTATAGATAAATTTTAATAACATAATATTACATTAGGTATTTAGATCAAGTGAATTTATTGAATGACTTTGATGAATGGTAGATGAACGTTGCCGTATAGGCAGAACATATTTTAATTTTTACCTCTCTAGGAGTTGCTATACATTAATTAATTAAGGTGTATATTACGTCTTGTTGATATTTGTAAACCTTTCAAGGGTTTTTATTTTTAATATAATAAATTCATACATATTCAACATATATAACATATCTTTGGTGTTGTATAAAATCAAATCCGAAATGATATAAAATATAGCTGCTTTAGTTATATATTATATTTTGTAAATTATTGATTGTGATTATTGAAAAATTGATTTTTATAAATATTGTATTGACTGATTTGATTCTTGGAGGTACTATATTCTGCATACACTATATGCTTTATTCAATTCCTAAAATGTTATCGGCTTTTTAAGTTGGTATAACCATTGACACACTCATATGAATATATTTTAATATTGTTATAATCCTAATTAATTATAATTGACTAGATGACCCGACAGCCGTTGAATATTCAATTTGAAATGGAATAAATATATTTTTTAAATATTTCAAAAACATTAAGCATATAGTAATGCTTTTTGATGTACAGCATTGTTAGTTTCATTTCCTGGCGTAAATAAAGGATGCTAATAGTTTTCTATCTATTGAACGAAGAAATACACAATGATATATTAATATTAATTGACGACATGAGCTTGATTCGTACCAACTAAGGATTAATAAAATTAGAAATAACAACGCTCAATCTCAACGCTGGATAAACTGGTTTTTAATATCTTTGATTTTAGCAACCGAAATTTGATTCGAAAGTGGACGTGCTTCTGATTCTTCAGCGCTTGCTGCTTCTTGCACAGCTCATTTGGCACAAAAGATGCCGTTGAACATGCAAACTAATGAAGCTTCTACTGGTAACCTTTCGAGGAATTCTGCGTTAGCCAAATGTTCCAACAAAGCAAGTTAATCGTAAATTTGTGAATAGTCGATGGCACTCAAAAAGTCTTTGGCAACGTAGATGTAGCCGTTTTAATGCCGCAATTTTGTTAACGACAGATGTTTAGTATAAATTAATAGTTGTGCTAGGAGATCAGTGTTAAACCAGGATTCATTAAAATCTGTTGACTGTACCACTGGCGTTAATTTTACTTGATCACTGATCAATCACTAGTCAATACAATTTCTTGAAGGCGCTCAAATTTAATTGATCCTATAGCAATTATTTGCTACGTTATAATTGAATTGGTTTATAACTTTTCCTTCGATTCCTTTTGGAGATCGAATGGACTGTGCAATAACAAATTAATAATAATTTTTTTGCATAACCTTCCACAAATTATCACGAAATTTAAAAAATGAATGAAATTGGTAAAATTATGTCTCGTTCTCTATAGGGATTTATTTTTATATGCAAAGAGATATAATTATAATAATATTTAGCTAATTAAATGTTTTCTCTTTATATGTACTATATGTAATAAAGTTCTAAATTACTTCAATCTGGAATATTTCAACAAATTTAATGATGGACTTTCTAGCATATTCGTAAGGTTTGATAATATATGGTTATAGGAGCTCTACAATGTGCTTATACAGACTGTTGTGTATTAATAATTAGTGTAACGTATAGCGAATAGATCATTAAACTCAATGAGTGCTTGAATTTTGATTCCTCTAGTCTAGATTGTTTATTTTTTATATGTGCTTTTAACCTTAAAAGAAAACATCTTACAAAACACAGTCTAAATATTTTATTTATGCGTAGATATGTTAAATTAATATGGTTAATATAATAAATTAATAATATTTTATTTATGAGGTACTATCAATTAGTATAATATATTAAAGATAAGTCAAAAATAAATATAAATAATAGGATATATCAACAGTATTAAACCTGAAATATTTCAAATAGGAAATAATAAATAATAACATTATGTTGCTAGAATATATCATACAAAAAGTGGCAGATTTACTTACTCAATATATAACAATAATTATAACATGAAAGACACTTATTTTACGAACCTACTGATTGTGTTCCTATTACTTCAAGTGTTCGATGATTTCGATGCAACACTAATTAGTAGAAATCAATTGTACGACTCGGACCCAGTCGTAATCGGGTTTCGCATCGCCTACAAAACAATTGATCCAATCAGTACATAATGAACGCGCTCGTTATGATATGTATTGATTCGGAAAAGCCTCTTGTTTGTAATGCATCTCTATCGACCACCAAGATCGTTACTGTACGATTCGTAACTCAATTTTATACGAATACGGAAAGTTTAGTAATGATTCGTTTATCTAATAATATCTAATAACAGATTAGAACAATATCAGTGCCAATAACTACGTTACTGCTTACTGTTAGCTTTTATTGGATAAAATAAACATGACTCATAAGCGTCTTTTTAAATTTATCTTTTTCTGGTTGACAAAAAAAGATGCATTCTAAAATAACGATTTAAATTTAATAAACTGTAATTCTGTGGGAAACAATAATAAATACAATACTTGTATTAATTGTTATAAAATATTACATTATATAGATTACTACGATAATAGATTTATTTTTTTCGCATATTTAATCAGTTATAAATCTTGTATAGTTTGTATCGTGTTTTGTATATAGTTTGCAAGAATTACAGTTCGTTAGTCTCGCTGAAACTCAAGAATGGTTCGACCGACTTGTCAAATTAAAATTTGATTTTAAACTATTTACAAATATCCCAGGAAGGTTTGTATGGTGTGAAAATATGGAATGAATAATAGTGGAATAATAATAATTGCGAGAAAATAGAAAAAAAAACAATAGCTTCAACTTTTAAATGTCTTGGCCAACATTAAAAAATATAATGGTTGTTTTAAAATAAGGCCATTGGGTGCAACAGGTACTGTATAGAATAATTTCATGGCCACTTGTAAGGTATTAAACCTCAATTTTGTGTCAGAAATAAGTTAACCAAATCTTAAACAACGGCAGATAGGAGGACACATTTATCACTTACTAGGAACGCTGTTATTACTACCAGATGCAGATCATCAATTTTAACAAATTTATTTTATGGACAATCTGGCGGAAATGCGAAAATTAATGGACGTTGTACTCAAAACGAAATAGTGAAGAGAACTGTTATCCAATAACTACACACATTTCTTCATCAGAACAACAATTTAGTCAATATCTCAAAATTAACATTGCATCGGGTGTCATCTGACAGCCATAATATATATCATAGATAGTTATATATAGAGCATGTGAGGAAGTTTTATTTGCCAACAATCGGTGAAGTCTATTGTTATTTTCGGAGAAAATTTGCTTGGAGACATATTGATATGAATTTCACCGGGTCATCTAGTAGGTTTATCTAACATGTTTGTTTATTGATCATAATGGTACTCACAAACTGTTAAATAAGAATTTGAAAATAGTTATTACATATTCTTCATGTCATGTGATGCTATTCTTCTGCTTAAACAAACCTGTCTTATTTATATTTTATAAGTTGATGTGAATTTACTGCTTAATTACTTAGAAGTTAATAACCGATTTTAATGATTCCACTTATTTGAATGTTGTAAATTTATTTAAATTTTAATATATAATCGTGTTGTTCTGTCTATCGTATAACTTAAAATTTACATTGTTATATAATTTTGAGAAATGTTGTTAACTAAATGCAATAATATAAATATTGATTGCATGATTTTTTATTTGATTTAATTTTATAATTTTCAAGGTTATAGTTTCAACTTTAACCTTGAAAAATAGTTATGACAAATTACGAAAAAGGAAAATAAGTACCATTTTGTGTGAAAGAGATAAATTATTAAAAATACATTATTCATTGTTTGAAAATTTAGGATGTTCCAAGATAGAAAAAAAGCTAGATATTGCAACTGATATTGAAACGAGAACTATTCAGTTAACGAACCATGATCTGACTTTATTATTATATTATTTCAGTGTCGCCTTATGATTTTATCGTTTTTTTATTATGTGAAGCATGATTGATTTAACATGAATATAAAGTAAGATATTGAAGTTATAGAACATTTTCTTTTATCTGGTTGGGTTCTCACACTCAGTTTAGCTATAAAATAAAATAATGCTTGAGCTAGACGCATTAAATCGACTTTATGTACCAATAAAAAGTCTGATGTGAAAATTTAATGAAGTCTTTTTTTTATAGACCTAATACATAGCTTGTGAATTATGAATGAAAGGTAGATCAAGTATGGAAAGTGCTTTAAATTTAGACTTTATTCTATTTCTATATCTGTGCTTTCAGCTTTGACATTATGGGAGACATATCTCACGCGTTATATAGTTTGAAAGTTTGTACCAGATACTATAAATACCTTTTGCGGTTAAGTAAAATTATAAAATCTTCACAATTAAAATACATATATTTATTTGATGATTAATTGGTTATATATACATGGAGATGTATAAAAGTTATGATTTTATAAAAATTATATTACATAAAACTGTAGCAGAAAAAAAAGGTAATATGAAGTGATACGTTTTTAGGTAAATGTACAAAATTGTAGTTAAAATAACTGTAATAAAATATTGGGGTATATCATTAAAACAATTATAAGGTTATAGGTTTAAATAAATTTATATACCTAAATAATATTCGTTCATAATAATACAGGTAATCATTTTAATTTCACTTCAACATAACAATAAGTTTTATCGCTTTATTTTTTTCATCATTTTAAATCCGCATTTTTTTTTGACAAAGACGGTACATATTTTGGCCACTAGAGTTCTGCTAGTAATTTTACGGCCCACAACATTGCAAATCTGCCAATGTGTAAGATATAAACCAACACACAACATTTTCAGCCAATTTTGTTACCATCATAAATCATATTCTTTAAGGGCAGTGAAGGACGATTACATCATTTATGCATATAATCGAGTTACTTAAGCTTGTTCAAGTTCTTTATAAGTACTTGTTCTTCTATAACAAAAACTTCTATAACTTTCTTGTTCAAATTCAAATTATACCAGTATTCTACAAACTAAAATATCTAGTTAGTTCTCTGGGTAATAAACAAGTGTTTTTTTCAAATGTTACAATACAGTATAAAGCTAAATAGAGAATTTAGATTCAAATACCTTCATTCAAATATAAGTGATTTAAATCAGAGTTGCCAGTAAAACTATATAATGTCACCTTTCTGTAAGCGACCTATTCAGATATTAAAGTCAGATCAGAAGAGTTCAATATAACAGGTCAATTGGAAAGTCCCCGGCCTATCATAGTAAAACACATTTTTTAGCAATTTGTTTTTTATTAAACATAATTCCATTCAAGGGTGATACACTGATTATAGCGACCTTCCAACTTTTCGATATCATTTTTGTAGTAGGATTTACCCTTTGCTTTAAAATACGCTTCAGTTTCGGCGATCAACACTTCATTCGACGAAAATTTCTTCCCAGCGAGCATTCTTTTGAGATCTGAGAAGAGGAAATAGTCGCTGAGGGCCATATCTGGAGAATATGGTTGATGCGAAAGCAATTCGAAGCATAATTCAGGTATTTTTGACACGGTGCATTGTCTTGGTGAAGTAGCACTTTCTATTTCTTCAAATGCGGCTGTTTTTCGGCTATTTCGTCCTTCAAACGGTCTAATAACACTATATAGTAGTCGCTGTTGATGGTCCTTTCTTTTTAAAGGTAGTGAATGAAAATTATTCCATGCGCATCACAATATACAGACGCCATAACCTTGCCAGCCGACTGTTGCGTTTTCCCACGCTTTGGAGCGGGTTCATCGTGTGCAGTCCATTCGGATGACTGTCGATTGGACTTCGGAGTGAAATGATGGTGCCCATTTCATTGTCACATATCGACACAAAAACTCGGGTTTATTACGCTTGATCATCTTCAAACATTGCTCCGAATCATCAACTCGTCGTTGTTTTTGGTCAAAAGCGAGCTCGCGCGGCACCCACTTTGCACAGAGGTTTCTCATACCCAAATATTCGTGAATAATATGATGCGCAGGTTCAGTTGATATCTTTAGAGTGTCTGCTATTTCATTCAGTTTCAATTTACGGCCATTCAAAATCATTTTGTGGATTTTTTAAATGTGTTCATTGGTAACAACCTCTTTTGGACGTCCACTGCGTTCACATACTTCGGTGCTTATTTCACCATGTCTAAACTTAGCATACCAATCCTGGTCAATTTTCCTGGGGCATTGTCCGAAAACTCGGCATCAAGCCAAGTTTTGGCTTCAACTGTATTTTTCCCATTCAAAAAGCAATATTTTATCAACACGCGAAATTCCTTTTTATCAATTTTTTCACAATAACAAAAGTTGTTTCACTCAAAATGTTATAATTCTCAAACTAATGATCCGACAGCTGTCAAATTTATACACGCATCTTTTGAGGCTAACTAAAAAACCTATGGATTTAATTCTGGTAGCGCCATCTATGTGTCAGGCCAGAGATGTTTCAGTTGCTCTGTTACATACTTAATTATAAATAATAAGTAATTTAATAAACTGAAAATTAACTTCAATAACAGATATCTAATATTTCTGTATAGTACTTACAAAATACTTACAAAATTATTACAACATATTTTGTCTTTAACTTATTTTTGCTTTATATTTCATTCGTTAAATTCTTCAAAAATATAAAATGTAGTGATTGACTTCAATAAAACTGGTTTAATACTGCAATAAAATCTTGCTGTAAAAATTAAATTAAATATTTTTTATGTACCGGTTACATAGTTTGTGAATTAGGAATGCTTCATTAAATTAGCTTATTCTTATTCCTTTGTTTCCAGGTTTGTTGTTTATACTTTCTTAAATTCATAAAATGCTATAAACACTAAAGGGGTTCGAAAGTGTGCTCATATAATAACAAATAAATTGACTTTATCTAATTCATTAATTCTACCTTTTTATTTATATGCGTATTTTTTTACTGACAGTCTATTTACAGATATTATTATGCTTGGGAATATCTTAAATAATGTATTCGGCTTTAATTCGATTATATTATGTTTATTATAGTATACTATTATAGTAATTCTATTAAAAAGGAGTTGATTTAAATATTTAAGTATGGTTTCTTATCGTTAGGGCTCTGCGTATTTCTCAAAAGTCTGCGTGTCATATTTATTTTATGATAAACTTGTTTACAAATAATAAATATATATGTACCAACTATTTCTCTCATTATTGTGCACTAAAATATTCTAGCGCAAAATATGCATTTCGTGTTCCTTATTCTGTGAAATTGTTTTTGTAGAAGATGAAATATCAATGCTCTAAATAAGATTGTGCTATTGCCTATGCCAAGCTATGAGCTATTTCTCCTGTGTCTTCTCTTGTTAATATTAGTTTTAAGAAAAATAGCACTAGTTTGCAACGAAATCCTCCTTCAAACGAAATTGTCATAAATTTTATTTGAACTTGTAAATTTTTGCAAAATTAGAATAAAGTTATCCCGTCTGCAAGAAGACCTTGTTGAAGTTCTTTGTAGCAAAAGTACTTGAGCTCTAATGCCTCCAAAAACTAATAATAATGAAAACAATTTCCACCTACAGATTCAATCAAGTTTGCTCGTTATTTACTCTTTGTGTTACAAGAACTGCTTCATTGTAATACATTTTATTTTGATCATCAAGTCCATTAAAAGAAACTTATTTTCTTAAGCAATCTAACTTCAATAACCTTATCTGTAATTTAAGTCAAGTAATTGAGTCAAGATTGAAACAATAGAATTTGCTGGATAAACCGATAACCTCATATTTTCGTATAAGCTACGAAGATTTTACGATTGCTGGTTTATTAAAAATTGTGATCCATTGTTTCGTAATAATTCTTCAGGGCTCCTACAAGAAGTAGGTTTCCTAGAAATATCTAAAAAGTGGAGACTTTTTAAAAATTAAAACGATTTTAAATCACTATGTTTGTTGGAAGCAGAGGAGTAACCGAAGCTAAAAATAAACTGGAAATGAGATACTTGTAATTTCCCGAGATAAATAAATTTGCATACAGGAACAAAATTTAGAATATAGGTTACTCGAATGAGCTAATGAAAGTATTCAGAAAAATTAAGGTATTATTACATCGACGTTCCATAATCGATGTTCAATTGGAAGAAATTATGCTTTTTACAGTAATTTAGTAAGTGTTTTAAAAGTTTTATGCAAGTCAAAATTATACAATATAATATTTTTTTAAATATGATATTAACTTGATAAACATAATTGTTTAAAAGCTAATAGTTTTTTAATGTTTCTAAAAAATTTCCTTTATTATAACTTCCTTAAAAATAATTACTGTTTAATTTATAATTCAATATATATAAAATCCAAAGAAATAAAATGAATAATATTAATCATATGTAATTTTATTATTATATTAGTTAATCTGAAGTAATAACAAAAGTCTTATACATAATTTTATTTATAGTACTTTGCGATATTTTTCAGAGCTATAGTATTTTTAAAACTTATTGATGGTTTGATAATTATGGCTATTCGATATAAAAGTAACCTTCTAGTCTTTTTTTAATTGAAGAAGTTATTTGGTAAAAATATAAACTTACACCTTGTTGTAACAACTAACAACAAATTAAATCAATATTTGGGCGATTCAGTGTTAGGGATTGAAAACATGTCAAATATATACTATTAATTTACTCAATTCATTTGAATAGTAATTAATATAATTAACTATGATAATAAAATAAAATATTATCATAACGTGATTATTAATGACTAATCATATAAATATTAATTGCTTCCAACAAGAGAGCAATAATGCAGCCAAGTTAAGTTAAAATACGTTAATTTTACTGAAACTATTGATTTCATAGATACATAATGAACTCGTTCGTTATGATATGTATTGATTTGGAAAATCCTTTTACTTGTAATGCGTCTCGATCGACCATCCGGATCGTTCGGTTACTATTCCGAACTTTGGCTTCTATGTAAATGCGGAAAAATATCGTCGGCCAATTTACTTTAAGCGAAAGCCGACCTAGCCCGACGAGAATTTCTAATTAACGGAGTTATATAATTGTGAAAACGGAATATTAAAACCCAGAACGGAGTTATTCGAGAGCTAGTGAAACGACGATTTGTGATTAAGATAGCATTGAAAAAGTTTCTGTTTGATACTTAATTTAAATTAGATAGGGAATTAATCTGACGGTTTACTTATATAATGTATTAAGTTTTGGAAATCCCATTAATTCGAGTTAATCGGAAGAGATTTTAATGAGACTAGTTTAAAAATGAGCGCTTCATGTAATACTTTGCGCTTGATATGATTCTCGAAAAGGCACATTTGTATACATTAGTGGAGTGTAAATGTGTGTGTGTGTCGGAAGTAATTATCATTCAATTATATTTTAGTCGTCATTGTTATGGACATTTATTATTTACAAGTACTCTGAATTATCTTTGAGGAATTTTTATAAATACTCTATTATTTATTATATAATTTTGTTCGTTTTATTATATTAGCCTATGAATGTAAAAAAGTATGCTCAGCCATATTTTTAGATGTAGCACAAGCCTTGGATAAAGTTTGGCACGAATGCTTTGTTCATAAACTACAAAAAATGTTACCAAAACAAGACACCGAAATACAGAAATCGTACATTACAGCCGGAATGTTTAAAGTTAAACAGGAAGAAGCTTACTCTACAATAAAAGAAGTTAAACAGGTGTACCACAAGGAAGTGTACTGGGACATTGGCTTTATCTACTCTACACTTGTGATATGCCACAAATGGAGAATATTACGATGGCTACATTTGCTGATGATACAGCGATTATAGCTGTCGAAGACAATAGTGAAGAAGCCACCCGAATATTACAAAAGGCAAGTGACAATATAAATAATTGGACACAAGCTTGGAAAATAAAAATTAACGAAAGTAAATCTGGGCATGTACAGATCACCTACATCAGATCATACAAGCACCAATAACATTAAATAATACTGTCATTCCATATAGCAACAACGCTAAATAACTCGGAATGAATCTTGAAGTAAAACATCGCTGGTATGAATATATAAAGAAGAAAAGAAAAGGACTGGAATTGAAATATAGGAAAATGTATTGGCTAATTGGAAGAAAATCACATCACAAATTATCGGTACATAATAAATTGCTATTATATAAGCAAATACTGAAGTCTATATGGACATACAGATTTCAATTCTGGAGATTTTCTGCATAAATAAAGAGTAACATAAACAAGATATAAATTTTTCAGAACAAAGTCCTGAGAAGTATTGTGGGCGCATCCAAATACTATAGGACTGACTACCTACATCGAGACCTTCAGATACACACAGTCAGTCAAGAAATCAAGAGAATTGTAAGGAGGCATGAGAAAATACTCCATTCTCATGAGAATATTGAAGTATTGCAACTTTTGGATACCACCAGAGCAAGACACAGACTCAAAAGGATCAAACCATCTGATCTCGTGTAGTGTTTTGTAGTGAGGTGCATATAATAAAAAATACAGCAGTGACTAGTATAAATATTATTTCAGCAGAGACTGAGAAAGGGCCGATGGTTCCTCCTAGTTGTATTCCTAAATTTAATTTATCTCTAAGACAAATTGTAGGTTAATGGGAAACGACCAGTAACAATATAACAATTAAATAGTAATAAAAAATTAATTTTATGATATTTTCTCGTATAATTTTTCATTGATACAAGAACACATATGTTTCATTTTTGCGGATTTTCAAAACATATTTTGGTTGTTAAGCAACTGAGTTTAACAGTAAAATTTGAAGATTTTGGTCTTTTTATAAGTAAGGAAACATTTTTCTACTAAGTATTATTGAGTTTCTCAGTGTATACAGATGCACTTTAATAGCAATAACTTTAATGTCGATGACAAAGGATGATCTGGAGGACCTACAAAATTTGAAGACCATAAATTAAAAAATGGAATGGTGTGTTGTTGCAAAAAGGCCACGAGTAACGAGTAACAGAAGCAGTATTATCCTCTTGCATGGCTCGTCCACACGTTGCAAGATTCTTGAAGCACACACTGTAGTAGTTCAGTCAGCATACTCACCAGACATAGCTCTTTCTGATTACCACTTGTTCAGATAGATGGAGTATGGGGCATGATTAGTACCCGGTTTCCAAACGATTAGATCGCTGTCAAACCAAGAAGAAAATTATTGTGCCAATTCTTATCGGCAAATTAAATAATACTGATCATAAAAATTACATAAAAACGTCTAATGATTACTGTTTTTGTTGCACAAATTTGGTTAATTAAGGATTTCACTGGTCTGTTCTTTCTATTATCGGTTTTAGAGGTTATTTATGCTTCAATATTGCAATTTAATTTATGCATCATTTGCATACTATTTTAAGCTCTGATTATTATAAAATTCTTAAAGATATTTTATTCAATGTCTAAATACACATAAAATAATAAAATAGCAACCTTATTGGTCATTATATAGATTTTCATATAAAATTTTTAAATGGATAGGCTGCTGATTGTTCACTCTCAATTTATACATTATTTCCAAATGGATTGAACTGAGAATCTGTTGCCTCTTACTGTTGCCACTTTTGTTAAATTTCTATGAACACATGATGGCTGATATATAGAATAAATGTCCGATACCTTTTACTTTGCCTATTGGCGAGAGTCTACAAACCAAATGGATGACGTCTGTGATCCACCTATAAAAGCAGGTTTCAATAAAGTTATTACAAATTGATACAGTTTTAGGGTTATTTGATTTCAATAAATTCATCTTATTCTAGAAATCTTCAGCAGAATGCTATTAGGGCCTCTAAGTATTACAGAAATAGTGAATAAGTAATTCTTTGGAAATCCAATTTTATATATTAAAAAATAAACACTTTGTTTTGTATGTCACAAAACTAGAGATAAATAGAGACTATAACATAATATTAGTATATTAGTAAAGTCAGTATTATTTCATTCTGCTTCAAGTTTGATTTTCATTTGACGGTCACGCGGTCTTTACCAGCTGTCAATGCAAAAGATATCGTGATAAATTGACGTCAGTCGCACAATGATGCAGACGGACGCGTCATCGTTCCGGTTATTAATGCAAGATGGCGGAATCTATCACGTCGCTGTCGGTATTAACGTGTTCACATGGATGTCGGTCCGCATCATCAAAATGTAACAGCGTAAAAATGATGAGATCGTTCAACAGCATCGGTTTTTAATGCATGCTTCTCGTATTAAATGTCCATTTATTAAGTTCTTCATTGGCTTTGGTGGAAAACGGGGAACGCTTTACTTGTCAAGTGACCAATAATACTGTTGAGTATTTTAAATTCCAGTTTAAACAGAACTTTAAGTTAGCTTTCTATATATACTTTTATAACTGGTATTAATACTAGTTTTATTATCTAGTGATAAAATGTCTGGTTAATATTTACTTATTAAAAATACATATGAATTGTTGTACTTTGATTATGTATGATAACTAATAAATATTTTCACTAAGGTTTACCAACTTTTTGGTGAAAACAGTGTACGATCTTAAAGAATATATTGAAGAATATACATCTTGAATAAAAAATACATTTAGGTGTTTCAATATGTGACAAAATTCCCTTACATTCAAACAAAGCTGTATGTCAATGATTGATTGTTTCTGACCAGTGGCTAGTTCGACTCTAGGTATATTATCGAACACTAGATGTCAGATGTAAAAGTAATTTGTAATAATATTGAAGTAGCACTAGAAAATATAAATTACATCATAATAAGTTTTTAACTGTTATAATTCCAACATAAGCCAATGACCATATTACTTTTCAACAAATCGTTAACACATTATAAATATATTACTATAACCGTCTTCCTCATTTATATATTGTAGGATAGACAGCCCAGTGTAGTTTGAGTAGGACCTACTGGGGGAAGAAAACAAGCTTTTTTCCATTAAAAAGTACTTCTTTTCCCCTTCTATCTCCCCAGGAAAGTGATATTTATAAATATAATTAAACAGGATGTTGATTGGTTACTACCAATTTATCCACTGCCATTCATTCCCAATGTATTGAACTGAGAGACATTTGTGTGAAAATTGTGAGGACTCCATATCAGTATCCTATGCTTTGGATATTTATTAATTTTGATTTTTTTAATGATATCTTCTTGCCTAAATACCTGTTCAAATAATTTATAATATTATATCAAATTGTATGTAACTTTTTATCTATACGCAATTTTATGATTTATTTGTTTGTCTAGATATTGCTTTTTCTAGCTGTCTATTATATAGATTTAATTCCTGAATCATTTAATTGTTTTTAAATTCCAAACATTATAACTGTTGATCGACTCTACCCTAAGGTTCTGGAATTCATTGGAAGGCGCAACTGACGGAGGAGGTTTATTTATTAATATTTCTTGGTCTTTTTTGACACTCTCCAAAGAATGCTAAAACATTGGGGAAACTCTAATGAAAAATACCATTCAATTAATCTATCAGTCAGTTCTAAATATTATGTAATAATTATTAAAATATTATACGACATATATTGAGTATTAAATGTATTAATGATATATTGAATATAATTTAAGTATATATTACAGGAAGACGGTTAAAATTATATTGAAATTACATGTACGAGTTATAGACCTCTTAATAGTGAGTTATTTTCACTATACCTTATTTTTTATGTTGATTTTATATTTCAGAAGAATTAACATAAATTGACTATCATTTAATTAAAACAAAATATGTTATATAATTATAAATTATAAATATTTAAATTAAAAAAAATATTCGAATCTGTTCTAGCAATTTTATCAGAAGTAGATGAAAATACAATATCTATCTCTATGTTACATAATTATTGATGTATAAGTATTATTGTTAGTGGGTTATTAAACGTTAATGGCTAGATATTTAACGATATTTAGTTAACTTTTACCACTTCATATGTATTAAAGTTAACATTTTAGATATATTATATTATAATAGATATAACTATAGTGACCATAAGTGACAATAATATTGCATTTATCTAATCAAATATGACTAATAGATTTAAAAAAATATTTATTGTCGTGTTTAATGCGAAATTAAAATAATGTTAAACTTATGGGAATAAAATACGATATACATCAATGCGCCATAAGTTGAACACCAACCAGGGCTTTTTTTCTTTTGTGCTGACTATTTTAATACGGATATATCTTCTCTATATTTAATAATCCTTGCCAACGTTTATAGAGTATTTCATGATTTTTAAATATCAGCTGTTTAGTTTTCGAGGAACTCAAGACAATAAAAGTTGGTTATGAATTAATATAGTTTTCAGGCAAACACTTCAAATCTCTTAGTCTTGGCTCTCAAAGAAATATTTTAATTAAACAAATCTAAATGCTGCGAAAATGTCAAAACACTGGTGTAAGTATATTAGTAATCTTAAGAAACTTAAAATTTCAGTACTCGTAAAATAAGTTTTTAAAGGCCATGTTAAATAAAATTATTTTTATTAATTATAACATTGATTATTTTACTCATATTGGCGAAAGAAAATTTTTTGATAAAATTGGCTGATTGCTTTCGGATTAGATTAACCTTTTTTCATCCACTCGTTTGATTTGTTCTGTGGTATATAATATTACAGTTGTAAATTAAAATTTGATACACTAGCAACATATTTATTTTAAAATTATTTAATTAGACATTTATTTTTACTTTGTTAATTATAGATTAGATTGGAAGCAAATAATGTAATGAATTAAGAGAGATATTTTGTTCTCAAGTAACAAAAACTCAAAATATTTCTTCATTTACTTTTATTTCGTTCTAAAAATACGAGTTTTATTGACCGTTTGAAATGCCCAATATCACACACTTCGAAATCAAATAAATTTTGAACGGAAACAAGAACAATAACATGGAAGCTGTGCAGTGAACTGTTTCAAGGCTTCTAACGACTCGAGACTGCAGTAACGTGGTCGCTGGCCTGAAACTAAGAAATTGACTGTCACCTTTGGCAACGATGAATACGTCCGCCATGCCATCGTAAGGGAACAATTGAGATTGCCTCGTTAATATTATTTTTAGAAAGTCTCATTAATATATATAAAGTAAGTAAGTTTGGCACACTTCCACTAAATTATGTACGAAAATATTACAAATATTTTAACCTGATTTCATAGATTTTATTCAATTAAATTTAATCTAAAATTTGTACTATATAACATAATTATAACTTAATTTTGACATATGACATGTTCATGTCGTCAGAAATATGTAAATAAAGAGTCATTCAGAAGTCAGTCAAAGCAGTTTGTCCAATTACTGGGTTCAATATCATGGAGGGTAATAATAAATTATGACATCAAATATTGATTTTTTTCTCGATTATTTATTAATTAATACCAATATAAATATATTTACAGGTCTAGATTAAATAGCTCACGGTCGGAATAAATCTTTCTCGTGCTCACATTTAACATGGATATGCAATCCGCATATTCTCGATCGCTGCTCTATATCACTGCTTTGAGTTGTTGTCTATGATATATAATAGGCTGATATTTAGAACAGGAGATTCACCTAAATATATTTTGCTCATTGTAAACGTTACGAAATGTAATATAATACTTCCACTAATTATATTTTGGTATTTCAGTAGACTATTGAAAGTTTTGAAAATTTGTAAATGTAATAACAATTAAACAAAAATTGTAATAATATTTACTTATTTAGCTTTTATAACTCTTTTTTTCATTTAAAATTTTTTGATCATAATATTATATTACGGCTATGATCGGAGTTTTGTGATTAAATAATGTTAAAAACTGTTATATACTCTTCAATACTGTTAAGTACTGTAAATGCTTTTAAACACAGTTAATTGCTGTTGTAGTAACATAGTATGGGATGTTGCTGAGCACTGTCAAATGGTGTTAAATATTGTTAAAAATTGTAAAATACTGTTACATGTCGTTAAATGGAGTTAAATTATGTTATGTATAATAAATATATGTTAAGTAATAATAAATAATGTTAAATAGTATTGAATAATCTTAAATAATGTTAAATAATATTAAATAATGTTAAATAATGTTAAATAATATTAAATAATGTTAAATATTGTTAAGTAGTTGTCCACAAGCAATAAATTTATATGTATCGTTAGTATCCGCATATTATGTATCGTATATTAAAATATTGTACCGATGTCGTACTCTAAAATAATCATTAGCTGACAATTGTGGATATAGTTTGATCCGCATGCAGTCGATCTATTTTCACAACTTTTGATAATACTTTGCACTTTGGTTTTCATACAATTTGTAAACTGAATAACAATTTGGATTTATAATTTCGAAAATTGTTTGGCATTATTTAAGAGTTACTTTAAGAAACAGTGAAAGGACAGTTGAAACAATGTCATTCTGTAGAGAAATAATTGGTAACATTTACATTTATAATATGACACAAATTATCTATAAAACGTCACATTTTTCTTTCTAACTTGAAACGAGGTTACGAAAGACGGTCTTAAAGTGAAGAATTCGCTAATTTCTGAGTGTTATTTAATTGACTCAATATTGAGGTATTATTTTATTTATTTACTTCTTATCCTGTCTATCTTTGTTACACTCCTGACTGTTCTAAAGTATTTCAATTTTGCTGTTTGTATCTTACATTTATCTATCTTTGACAATACCCACATCTCGTAACCAAATGCTAGGTTAGTAGTCGGTGGACAATTTTGCGCACTTCCATTATAGTTTTGCCTTTTGATTTATCCTTTTTATTTATGAGTTACCCAAATAATTAGACTTATTTATTTTTCCAATTTTTACAGACTTAATTTAATAATCATAAGCTCATAATAATCGTAAATACAAATAAAAGACATGCTGGGTTCGAATCCAAAACTATTGCATCTATGAGTTTCAGAAAAGATCAGAAACTAATTCACAATTTTTATTAGGAAAAGGTTCTTAGTATTAAAGAAGCAATATATATATTTCTTTCGGGAACGCGGAAAGGTGCCAGTAATTTATATTTATTTCCTTGGTGTTGTTCTGAAAAATGTTAGCCTTGTAACATAGGCTCTCTTGACCCTTTTACATGTTCTGGTTCGTACCCCGGGGAAACTAACGAACCGATTCGCACCAATTTTTATTGCCTTATAGGGTAATGTTTTGGCTATCAACTGATTGATTTCGGGTCTCAGTTAAAGGACAGGCTGAAAACTTTAAGCACCAAGAAATAGATCCCTTTTATTGATGGCAATTTTGTATTGGTCAAGGGGGTCTGTTACTCATTCATTCTAAGAACTATTAAATGTATATTATATATGATTCGGGGTTACTAGTAAAATGTCGTTTTAACATTTCGAGTTATAATAAAGAAGCTCAAATGATTTTATATGAAAAAAGTATTAATATAATAAATATCACAGAATAAAAATCTATTTAAATAGATAACTATTTTTTAGAAAGTGAATTAAAAACTTCCCAAAACGTATTTCGTTAATTATTGATAAGTAATTTAAAATATTTGTATTGTGTACTTTATTACATATACTACTATTATTAAATCCAATGTACATATCGATAACACACTGCAAATTTTTTTTCTGGTAAATTGTTAGGATTATCATTATAACATCTTTTTTATATGAAGACTAACTTTAAAAGAATAACAATAAGACGCTTTGAAACACAAGTTTCTCGATGCGTATTAACTTATTTTCTTAATTATTAGTCCACGTTAAATAGTTAATTTTATAGTTTTAGTAGAAGAGATACTAATAAAGATTAATTGGTGCAATAGACAAAACAATAATAAGAGCTTTCCTTTTATTATAAAAACGCAAGACAAAAATACGACAATCGATAGTAATTTAAAAAAGCATAATATTTACATACTTTTAGTTGCATTTCAAAGTTTTCTTCTTATACAATTGGATTAATATGTAGTCATTGTCGTTTTCACAATAACTAAAATTTATGGGCCCTTATTTAGTCTCTACAGTAGTGCTCATGTATAAATTGCTGCTTATAATTGCTGTTTTTTTGGTTAAATATCCTTTATTGTATTTATTGTACCCATTGTATTTGTATTTTACCCAAGAAAAAATGGTTCGATTCTCTTGAGCTTGTGCCCTGTTCGAGTGTAACCCAAGAGCTTCAATATTATCGATATTAGCATGATTATACTATTATTTTGTTAATATTAATTTACACTAATTAATAGGAGAGCAATATTAATGATAATTTTCTTATATTGCAATTCGGGTCCTTTCTGTTTCCTTTTAATATGCTCTTATCATCTACCTATTATCTACCTATCTAAATTCCTATTATCCTAATTGAGAAAAATATTATACATTTTTATAAATATGTGCTATATCTAATAACAGGTAACAATTATCCTAATTGTTAATAAAAGAAAAATATTATAAATAATTATTAATATGCGCTAGTTATATGAAAATATATAAACTAGAAAGACATGATCAGACAAGGCAAAGAGCATCCACAAATATAAGTATAGCCTATTTATTAGAGCCATTTTGAATATTCTATTAGCAGCTAAAAATAAATAATAAAAGGCAAATCAGGGAAACGGCACATCATGTACTGGCATGTTATGAGCGTTAAATCAAGGTCCTTGGCATTAAGTTTGCCGACTGGCGAGTACACTTTTAGACCATCCCAGAACACCTTCGGACTTATTCTGGTTAGAAAAATGGCTGGGATGACTGTTTCTTCTCATATTTTATACTCTTGGCTTCAAATATTAGTAAAATGACTATATGCTACATTTATAATTACAATTACAATTACAATTATAAACATGAATGAATAGTATTAAATAGGTTGAATGTTATAATATGTTTCATTCATGTATTAATAGGTATTAATACATGAATGAATGAAAACCGCCTTAACCAAGTAAGCTGTTTTTAATTATTTTGATATTTGTATTTATTACTAGAAGATTGATAATAATGACTTTAACATAACCGAAAACAAATACTAATAATTGGAGTGATATTATTAGGTTTTGTGCTTTTACTTCTTCGTATAATTACATTGCTTTCTTGCTATTTTACAAATCATATAGCACATAAAAATGTCAAAGCAAAACTTTACTAATGTGTTCCATTAAATCTATTGATTGGACGTTGTATTAAAAACACATTATTACTCTATACTATTATTTTCTAAACCTAAAAAATATGGTTGCATGCCTAAATCAATTAAAGATGAGTAATGTGAAATATTCAGAAATAGTTTCTATTCCACAATAATATTGGTTTATTATTTAACACTATTGTTAAATAGATATGCTATATACGTTGCTAAGTATAAGGAGATAGTAAATAATGTAAGTAGCTTACTAATGTTTATGTTCCTAAAAAATGTGGATGAATAATTTCTGTCCAATGGGTTCTATTGCCACAACTAACAAAAAAATAGGAAAAATACTTTTCTTATTAATTAATTTTTTAATTTTATTAATTAGTTATACTTTTTCCACAATTGGTTTTGTTTTTGCGTACAATTTTGAAATTTAAACTTTTACAGAGGATAAACTATATAATGTTAATATTTACTAGCTATGATTTATATAGTATATACATGAAACGGACAAAGTAACATGAATAATTAATATATACACAATATGTATTTACTTTCAAGGTATTGAGACAGCATTTGCTATCTGAATAGTTTCCAACGGAATATTGTCCCATTCGTGTACCAATACATCCACCGATTGTTTCAGTGATGTTGAATATGGAATATAATCTCTCCTCCAAAGCGTGGGATGTTTTCATGGTTTGGGTGGTGTTTAGGGTTTCTTTAATTCGTGACATTTAATTAGATGTAGGTCTGCTGGCTAGGCAAGATGTTTGGTGATATTCTGATGGTCCTCGAACCAAGTCTGAATGTTAGAAATATGCTGGTTGTGTTATGAACTTTCAGCCAGTAATGTGAATGAGAGGACCAGATGACTACAATGATATAGTCGACTGAATCACAATAAAATTACCTTCGTGCTCAACAGTTTGTATGAAACCAATCACCAATCTATGTTTGATTATCGTTACGCCATTTCTTTCGAATCTTAGCGTTGGTTTCCTCAATAAGAGGCCTCGCTGTCATAGTCCTTTCATGAAAGTTTGCTTTGTTAAGCTTCCGCTATACAGTTTTAGTTTAAACAGTATTATGCAAGTGAGTGTTGAATCCTGCTGTCACTTTTTCCGGCGAAAATCTTTTTCAACGTTCGTCAGTCTCTGTTAGTTAACTTTGGGTATCCCTCACTATTCCTCTTCGCTAATGTTTTTTACGGTGTTTTGTGTATTTACCGTGGATACTGTCTTTACAACTATAACATATATTTCTAACATCTAATATTCGCTATTGAACAGAAAATTCTAGTCATTTGCTTTAGCCATATTCTATTGCATTGCAATAAAAGTAAATTGAGTGGTTTGGAAAGTGCAGATTGAATGATAAAATAAATCGAATTTGCAGCGCGCCTGCTTGGTATTGCAGAGTAGGCGCCGAACTAATAATTCAACATGTATAAGTGAGACGCCAAACTGAAATCATCGGGAAAAGATCTTTTCTTCTCTCGGAAAAGCGTTAACCCATACGGCCGTAGAAAACTCCATTATTTCTATTATATTACCTCGCTTTCCGCCATTTTTCTATCTCCAACAACCCGTTTACGTGACGGAGTCTGACGATCGAAACTAAGTTTTGCTATACGTTCAAATGGGTCGTTTTGAGACCGAAACTTCCCATTCCTCTTTCGCGCTTCCATACACCTCCCTACTACAACCCTCCGACCGCCCAGTGACTTATCCGTTCCCCAGCAGTTGTACGTGTGCGACTATGTGTGTGTTGCTGCGTGCAGTCGTTCTTGTTGGTCCCCGGAGAAATCACACCTCGGCGAGAAATAGTTCATGATTTTTGACGCGAGACGACAGAACTCGGTTCTAGGTCCGCAGAGGTAAGAATTAAAATGTAATCTATCACGTCTGTATAAGTTCGGACGTGTTTCTGGACCAGAATACTGAAAGAAATTGAGGTAAAAATACGCGTTGTACGCCGGATGAAGGATTGTTATCGCGTATAATAAAACGTGAAGCCGGTCTGACAAGTTTAATTTCAGCAAGCATATTAAATATTATATTGGTGCGCTTCGCATACTATGAATCATATTTCCATCAAATATGAACTGATTACTGTATATTTTGCTTATACATAACCAGTCTAGTAAACAGCTCAGTTCGAATTTTAAAAAACTCATTTCAATATTATTAATATCAATATCATTTTATAAAGATGAGCCGCTCTATTTTATTTCCTGGAATCTATTTTCTTAAGTTTTATGAATATATTATTACTAATCATTGCTGACTAACTTTCAGTTTGTCTCTACAGGGACTCAACTGGTCATTACTTAGTCTCTAATAAAATAAAAGTTAATAACACTTTTGAGTTTCAATGTTACCACTAGTACACTTCTCTATACAAGATTATACGGTTGGCTCTCTAATTCAGTATCTCTGCCCTGGTTTAGTGTTATCTAAAAGTTGTAATACTTCTTACTTTTTACTTAGAATCCGAAGATCTCGATTAAGCATTTATTTCTATAATATCTGGGTGCAATCTGGGTAATATCCACAATGCTTCTGAGGATTTTATTTTAATATACTTGTATTATGTTGATATTGGTTCTCGCAGAACATCCCCATAACTCAATTCCTGAATTTAATATATATATTTTAGTATCTGCTTGTGCAGCAGCAACTTATTATGTACGAATATTTCAGATCTTTTTGTTATATAGTTATAATCAATTTATTTTGTTGCATTTCAGTTCGAGTTTTTTCGGTTCCTTTAGATATTCTCAGTGATACTTATACTCGTGTTGTTGAATGTTACGGAGAGGAAAGAATGTTGTAAAAAATAAAATTTATTCTTTCACATATGGTATATATGGTGAAGAAAATTATCACATGAGTTTTAAATGACTTTCTAAATGTTATATCTCTGTGTGAATAAAATCGCCGCTCTTTTAGATTTATTGTTGACTACATCTTCGCTATTGTCTCCAATAGCCAGTATCGCAGTGTCATCAGCAAATGCAGTTATATTAATGTTTTATATTTGTGTTATATTACATGTATAGAGTAGGTAAAGAACAGGCCCAAACACAGGTTTTGTAGTACACTTGCTTTTTTATTTTCATTGTTGTGAAAGCTTATTCTTGTTTAACTCTAATTATCCGGGCTGAGATGTAGGAGTTTAAAAGTACAATGTTTTACTTATATTGAATATTGTATATAGCTTGTGATATATCTAAGTGATAATATCTTTTTGAATAATGTTTTTTTTTTAACGTAACTAGTTGAATGATTACCCATAAAACAAAACTATTATGCAGATAAATATGATTGGTTTTAGCTTTTTTTATTTGCAGACAATAATATTACCAAGAGAAAATAATTAATGTGTTATATTAATATTTATGATTTTATAAAACAATATAATTCAAATAACTGGATGGGCAATATTGTGTTATCAACAAAGTGACAATCTGCAACGAAATTTTTAAGCAATTTTACTATTTTGTTCCTAAATTATTAATTCTAAAATTTTAATATGGATAGAACGTAATATAAATTACTCATATACACACACACACACACACACACACACACACACACATATATATATATATATATATATATATATATATATATATATATATATATATATATACATATATTTATAAAAGATATGGCCGGAATTATTAATAGATTTAAGATGTCATGAATTAGTTAGGGGCTATATATAACAGCACATATAAACTAGAAAAAGGTGTAAAAGGTACCCATAAAAATAAATTATAGCATATTTGAACATTCAATTACAAGGTAAAAGTAAATGACAAAAAAACCTAATGTGGGGAATTGGTTATGTTATGACTGCTGTATAAATTATAGCCTTGAAATTTATTATTTTGAAATATATATGAACATATTTTATGAGCATTAATATTACTATGGTAATATATACTAAATACTCTAATATCAAACATTTATTTCATTACTTCTATTTTTTTATAATAACCATTTAAATACTTTAAATATTTTTTCATATTTGCTATAAAAATATTTCTACAACCTCATTGTTGCCTCAACGGTCACGGTTACTGCTCGAATGCTGTTCGATATTTCCAATTTAAATAAAACTTATTTAGATATAATATTATTCAAAAATATTTATGCAATTTATTTAAATGTATAATTGAATATTTTTAGGCCTACCTTAACAGACCTTTTAGTAATTAAATACAAGTGCATCAAACATTACCAAGAGCGGACAAACTCATAAATATACATAACAGCGACAATTAGTCGCCCAATATTCTAACTAATCTTATGGTAACATTTCTTTATCTCGATTAAAATGCACATAATGTTCATTTGCAGTCTATATGAGATTGGGCATAGCAAGGCATTTTAATATTTCAACAACAATATTAAGCTTATTATAATGAAAATATAATGAATATTACTAATTTTTTATTAATGTTTTAAGGAATTGATTTGCTACGACTAAATAGTAACATATTTATCAAGTAATTGCATTAATTAACATAACTGCCATAATTTGTAATCTTGAGTTACCACTTATTTAATTAGTAATAGGTGGTTAATGGCATTCTGGCATCATAAGTTTTAAAAGAATTTTAAACAATATATGAACCAACCTGTAAATAACCTTTTGATATATATTTATTTTAATGAAAGATATTAATGAAAATTGAACTGGAATTTAATATAGTAAAAATTGTACTGAAATAGTTACATAATAGTGCAATAAAATCAGTATAAAATCAACGAAATCAGCGTAAATATACAAGGTAATTTTCTGTAGAATTTTATTCTCCCATTGTTAGTCTATTTTTCGGGATTGATTCGGTTATCAACACAAATTTTTTACCATATGTTGGTTATAAGTAAATCATTGGATACGTAAATAGGTTGATTTATTAATATTTAGTGATAATACTGATTATTTATGTAATATGCGTCAGATATCATTGGTAATGTAAAGTCAATTACTCAAGTTGAACAAGAGTTAGTGGGAATTTTTCTCATATGGACATTACATCAAAGTATATGGCATCTAATAAGTAGCTTTTATTCCATTGTTTTGACTTGACGAAATATAAATGTATATTATTAGTATTCTATTTTCAACATAAATAATTGCACAGTTATTTTGAATTTGAATTATATACGTAGTTTGACAACCTACAAAAGTATCCTTGAAAAAAGTTTGAGAAAGTAGGATTATATGACTATATAAAACATCAAGCTTACAGTCCAGTACAATTAAGTTTTGTTTGATGTTTTTAATAAATTTGCGTATAAAGTTTAACTTGTCACACTTCGTTTTAAAATGGAGCTGCGGATAGGGACCTCTTGTAATTATATGAGTCCCACGTAACCGAAAACTGAAAAAGAGGGTAAAAACTTTTTTCGTTACCGATGCGAAGTAAATTTAATTGGGTGTAATTTGAAAATCCACTTACGCACCTCGTGGGAAAATTGCCTATAAGCACGTAATTTGGAACATTCTCAAAATTGGTCGCAGTCGGTAATTAATGGGTAATAACGGAGGCAATAGCCGCCTCATCGATCGGCAGTGTCGGTCTGTAATCTGCCGACGCCATAACTTTGATTTCTGTACGCACCCCACAGGGGACAATTGAAATTTAACGAATAATTATTAGGCCTATGCGAAACACAACCCCAATAGCCCTAATTTGGAGGGTGTTGGGTTTATATTTTCAATCAAAACTATAATTAGGGATGTAGGACAGTGCATCCAGTGCACGGAGAGTCTGAAGGGGTGAATTTAAGGTTGCTTAATTCAGAAAATGGCTGTATATACATTTAATTTTGAGGTCTTAGAAATATAATTTAATACATTTTTATTTCATAAAACTAATTATGTTTGTAAAATATAATAATTGATTGTATATCGTTGAAATAATCTAATCTAATCTAACGTGAATCTAACTAATGCCTGAAATAAGTGTATAAAATGTATGTATTAGCTTATGACTCAATAACCTAATTTTTATAATTTTGCTTATAATAATAGAAATTAGTTAACATTCAAGAAATTAGTTAACAGGATACTGTGTGGGGACCACTCCTATACCTGCTCTATACTGCTGATATTCTAACAACAAAAGAAGAAGTACTTGGAACATTGGCATACGACACAGTTATAATGGTGAAAGAAGAATCTCAGTCTACGGCTGTAGAAAAAGTGCAAGTAGCGGTTAACAAAATCTATAAATGGACCAGAGACTAGAAAATACAACTTAATAGTTCAAAATTTGTCAATGTTAATTTTGCGTTGCAGCGAAATAACAAAAACCTAATAATATAACTTGACGGATGCGCGGTTCTTCTAACAGAATCCTCGGAATGTACTCGGTGGTAGATTAAAATTGGCGTGAGTACTTTTTTCCTTCAATCCGCCTTTTTTGAATCACAATACTGCCATTGCATTTATACCAGCAATATCCAAAAGACGAAAGAATAGTGTCCACGGTCATCTAATATTCTTCCTTGACGTAGTGCTCATTTTAACTATTTTGTCAACTTCATCGGCACATGCTTTGATTTTAAAGTTACTATGCTTGTCTTAAGATTTCATTTCATAAAATAATGAGAGCATCAGTCGGTTTGCAATCACGGGGTCTATCATATTATGGTGTATTTTTTATATAAATTCGTTGGTATGGATAACAATTTCTTCAATAATGTTCTGAAAAATAAATAAATCCCAGGTTTGAAGAATGATTGTCAGCTTTACGCCATTTCTACCGAATATTCTGTGAGAATATTTTAAATTAGGCGTCTCACTCTATTGTTGTTAGGATTTTTCTATTACATTACCTTACCGTGTTCCAGAAAACACGAAGTTAGTTCTGATAGAGGCAAATCCTCTTCACCTAAATTCTATCTGCTTGATTCTTCAGAAGATTGAGGTTCCCCTGAAACCATGTAGCTGCAAGTTTCTGATCCTTAGTCACTGAGATCTGACTCGCTCTCCAAATTCTTGTGGTATTTCCTCGATTATGGCTCTCGCTGGTAACGCTGACGACTCATTTTATAAATAAAACGCTTAATCTGACAATTCTTTATAATATTCCAAATATATATATATATATATATATATATATATATATATATATATATATATATATATATATATATATATATATATATATATATATTGCGTTGAGTGTTGCGCGAAACCCTTAACTGCGCCCGCGAAACCATGACAAACTACTTAGGACATGATATTCATGTGATGAGAATTATTATTATTATCAGCGAAAATGTATTGATTAATTGATTAGTTATTTAATTGATTATTGATTAGTTGGTATTAATTAATTAAATTTCGCCGGCTTGGTAGCCACGGTGGTCAAGGCGACGGTTACGGGTTCTAATCCGGCTGTATGGTTGTACATTTATATTTGCGTTTGTTTATATTAGATATTTGAATAATTATTTATGATTATGATATTTTTATTAGCGATATGTGTTGATGAAAATGCGGAGTCTTAATGTTAACACTCTGTCCGATATGTCAGTTATCATTTCCAATGTAGTATTATTGAGTTACTTAATGTACACAGAAGCAGTCACGTAAGATAATTGCAGTTTAAATATTCATTTAGTTCATTATATTCTTATGCGATTACAAGAAATCTGCTGTCGAAGCCCATTAAACACTATTAGAAACGTATAGAGATTTTGCCTCATCATATACCGCCATATTCCAATTACTGGTTTTTGTTTCAACGATCTAAGTGGACTAATTTCGAAACCAATAGTCAAAAATGACCTAAAGAACCAAATAATTTGAAGAAAAGAAGACTGAATAAGAAGGTGAAGCTCAAGACTTATTGGATTAAAACCTGGTTCCAACTTCTAATTAGCATTTAGATATTTGTATGCAATGGGGAAGATTCGATAGGATTACCATACGAATTGGATGGAAATACCATATCGAATCGTTTCAATATAGCTCATTCATTGTTTGTGGACAAAAAAGAAGATTGTTTTGTAACATTTTGTGAATCTATTGCGATTATTCCAAGTGCAAAGATGTCCACATCAGTAGATGTCCACATCTACATTGAAGCCGATTTTTCATAGCTTAAACCCCGTGCATATAGGAAAATCAGTAGTAGTGTATTACAAACTTGTAAAAGCTAATAAAACTCTTACTGCAAATGTCTACCCATATAAAATGAACAAATTGAACGATGTATTACTGCAAATACACTAGATATTATGAGTAATAGTAGTGAGTAATGAGTAATTATCCTCTTGTACAACAATGCTGGGTCGCACGTTGCAAGTTTTATAAAGGGATTACTCAAAATACTGCCACTTGTTTAAAAACGGGCCGATGATTGGATCGCTGAAACAAACACCGCTCTTTGGAACGGTATCGCCAGGTTGTCAGAAAGATGAGAGAAAATTTTATCGAAAAAAAAAGTCGAAAAACTAATAGAATAAAAAAGACTTTCTATTGTCGATAACTACATTATTCTTAGTTGTAAATACACCTTAAACAGTTTTAGTGAGATTAATTAAAAAAAAACCCACCCAAATTATCACTGTTACTGTAGCTAGATCTTCCTAAAGCTTAGACGCCACCATTGCATTACAAGCAGCATTGTCCTTGATCCATAAATTCTCATAACTAACTTACGCTCTGCTATAATATAGATTACTGTGTTTCTTTGTGACTAGTGAGTTTTTTTTGATCGTACACAAACATTTTTATATTTTGATTAATATTGTTATTTTGGTGGCCTATATATTTTCAAATGCAAAAGTCCTTATCATATAACAGGTCAATTGAAAAGTCCCAGTCTACCATAGTAAAACACATTTTTTTGGCAAAATTTTTTTTTTATTCAACATAATTCCCTTCAAGGGTGATACACTCATCTCTTTCAACGAAAATTTCTTTCCAGCGAGCATTTTTTTTTAGATCGGAGAATATGAAATAGTTGCTGGGGGGCAGATCTGGAGAATACGATGGATGATAAAGCAATTCGAAGCTCAATTCATGGATTTTTGACACGGTGCAGTGTCTTGATGAAGAAGCAGTTTCTTTTTTCTTCAAATGCGGCCGTTTTTCGGCGATTTCGTTTTTCAGTTGGTCCAATAACGCTATGTGATAGTCATTGTTAATGGTCCTTCCTTTTTCAAGATAGTCAAGGAAAATTATTCCATGCGTATCATAAAATACAGACGCCATAACCTTGCCAGCCGACTGTAGCGTTTTCCCACTCTTTGGAGCGGGTGCATCGTCCACTCGGATGATCGTCGATTAGACTTTGGAGTGAAATGATGGAGTGAAATGAACTCGAATTTATTATGCTTGATCATCTTCAAACACTGCTCCGAATCATCTCGCGCGGCACCCACTTTGCACAGAGCTAACTCATACCCAAATATTCGTCAATGATATGATGATTCAGTTAATATTTTTAGAGTTTCTGAAATTTCATTCAGTTTCAATTTACGGTTAAGTTTTTAATGTTTTCGTCGGTAACAACCACTTTTGTTTGGGCGTCCACTGCGGTCACCGTCTTCGGTGCTCATTTCACCACTTCTAAACTTAGCACACCAATCCTTGATGGTTGATTTTCCTGGGGCAGTATCCGGAACCTCGGCATCAAGGCAAGTTCTTGCTTCAACTGTATTTTTTCCCTTCAAAAAGCAATATTTTATCAGCACGCGAAATTCCGTTTTATCCATTTTTTCCACAATAAAAAAAGTTGCTTCACTCAAAATGCTATAATTCACAAACTAATCATTCGACAGCTATCAAATTTATACACGCATCTTTTGAGATTTAGGGCTAACTAAGAAACATATGGATTTAGTTCTAGTAGCGCTATCTATCTGTCAGACCGTGGAATTTTCAATTGACTTGTTACTCTTTCACTATCTAATCTATTACTTCGACTATTTTTGATCTTATTGCTATTATTACAAAGTACGTAAAGAGTGGATTAACATTGAGTCCAAAACGGAATATTTCTTGGTGGATTTTTCTTATACAATGCATATTTTGAATAAGGAAAAGGAAAATTGTTTAAATCAAAATTACTCTTATAGTCTTTCGGACATGTAATTGTTCAAATGATTGCTATAGTCGGATCAGAGTAGTGTACCGCGTTAATACATATTTTTAATAATATATATTTATTTAATTTGTTCCAGCATAAAATATTCGGGAGATGACGACATTATCGTTTGATAAATAATACGTAATTTTCATATATTTCGAGATTTTTTACACATATTAGGATATGAAAGCGCAATAAAATTCTCTTTGAAAAATTTTGGCGGATGATATTTAAGGGGAGAGGCAAAGGCCATCTATCTGCGCAAGTAAAAGACGAACCCCAGGCATAATTTGAAATAAAAATTACGTCCGCGTAGTAAAAACGGCAGGAGAAAAATGTCCGTTTCATAAATATAGCTTTAAATGTCGTTTGGCAGGATTTGGGAGGTCTGAAATGATATAAATAAAACCCGGGACATTTTTTTTAAATAAAAGTAAATTTACTTTAAAATTTTATTGCTGCTATTTTTTAGAGATATTCTCGGGTCTTAATTTTTTACAAACATTGTTGAAATATCGTTGCTTTAATTTGCTTCTGTTGACCTGACGCCAGGTGTTACATATTTAAATTTTGTTCAAGTAGGACACTCTTAATTTTTTAAACATTTTACGATTTTTTACCTTTTTAATAAAATAGTTTATTACTAAACACCTAAATTGCACTGAACTTTAAAACTAAAATAATTTTGATAATTGTTTTTAATATTTCGTGGTACATGGGTATCTTATAGTTCTTTATTTTTAAGAAATTCAAAAGTTATAAGGTCTTTTATCACTTATTCGATCTAGAGTCATATTGGACTACTTTTTTTACTTCTAATTTTATTACTAATTTTACCCATACATACATAATACTCATAATCTGATATCAAACTTAGCAAATTATATTTATTTTGTAAATGCTACAATGTGCAATACTTTAAATGAAAGTATATCTCCAAATTCTGAATAAAAAGCCTTTCCAAATGCATTGAACATTAAATAATAATTTAGTAGAATATCACAAGTATCTTTCCTGCACTACTATTAATTACATTAGTAATAAAACCCAGGACATTTTTTTTTAATAAAAGTAAATTTACTTTAAAATATTATTGCTGCTATTTTTTAGAGATATTCTTGGATCTTAATTTTTTACAAACATTGTTGAAATATCGTTGCTTTAATTTGCTTCTGTTGACCTGACGCCAGGTGTTACATATTTAAATTTAGTTCAAGTAGAACACTGTTAATTTTTTAAACATTTTACGATTTTTTTACCTTTTCAATAAAATAGTTTATCACTAAACACCTAAATTGCACTGAACTTTCTTATATTTCTTTAATTTTAAGAAATTCAAAAGTTATAAGGTCTTTTATCATATAAACGATCTAGAGTCATATTGGACTACTTTTTTTACTTCTAATTTTACTACTAATTTTACCCATACACACATAATACTCCTAATCTGATATTAAACTTGGCAAATTATATTTATTTTGTAAATGCTACAATGTGCAATACTTTAAATGAAAATATATCCCCAAATTCTGAATAAAAAGCCTTTCCAAATGCATTGAACATTAAATAATTATTTAGTAGAATATCAAAAG
This sequence comes from Rhynchophorus ferrugineus, assembly GCF_030347505.1. NCBI lineage: Eukaryota > Metazoa > Arthropoda > Insecta > Coleoptera > Curculionidae > Rhynchophorus > Rhynchophorus ferrugineus. Next base: position 49,141,737 of record NW_027472581.1, on the reverse strand, counting down.
TATCTTTCGTGCACTACTATTAATTACAATATTATTGTCACTGAGAGAGATTCCAAATAAACCGTCATAAATCATAGTTGATATTGAATAGTATGTCCCCTACGATATGATTCGAAACAATATCAATCTGAAATCAATCAACTAACAAATAGTAAGCTTTAGTTATTTCTGCATGCATGTTAAAGCAATGGCTACTGTTGTATCTGACCAGCTTATAGGCCTTATACATTTTAAAATATATGAAACCTACCGTTTATAAAGATCACTTAAAAAAATCATTTTATAATAGATTAGTTTAGATAATAGACTTATAATAGTTTCTTAGGTATATTTTTTAGACACGTTATATGTTGTTATATGTAAAACTTTTATGTGTTAGCTTTTGAAATTGTTTTATATTATGCTAATAATGCCCTACAGGGCCAGCCCTGAAAATAACAGGTAAGCCTATGTGACGTTACTCAATTTAAGAGACTTAAACTTAATGGAGCTGTTAGAAATCGATAGACGTTTCAGCAATAAATCTTAGTAGATTTTGCTGTGCTGCCCTGTGTTTCTTATGGCATTTAAGACGTATAATTTTTATCTTCATCGAAAATATGGATTATATTATAATTAAGAAGGTTTTACATATATATATATATATATATATATATATATATATATATATATATATATATATATGTACTGTAACAGAAAATAACAATTATAGTTTCACAATTTGAATAATCCGGTAGAATTTGAAGGAATACATTCTGAAATACCAGAGAACAAATATATAGATTAGAGTAATTTTCTTACATACTCAATGTCCAATTATTACATGAAACTGACGAAGAAAGTTCAAGGCAGTTTAGATGTAGAACTTGTTAAATCATAGATGACAAAAGGAATATCAGATGTATTAGTAGTGGGGTTCAAGGGAGGTATCAGGGAGGCTTCAGGGTTATATTTAAAGACTCCACGGCGTCATTATCTAATTGCTAGATAGCAGGTAAGTGATAGGTGCTCTGAAAAAGCCATGTGTTTATCTTTAGATGGACGGGGAAGATTTAAAGATTGATGTACACTATCTCCAGATAGAGATATGTGTCAATTTAGAGTTTTCTCTGGAATATTTTGTAAGGTTGACCAGCTATCTTAAAATATTAGTAACGAAGGAAGGAGGGGTGGAGAATAAAGTAAATTTAAAATTAGTGACATGAAAAATTAAAAAACAGATGAGCTCTGAGCATGTGCTCTTGAACCAGTGGTGGAGCTTTTTGGTTTTAAAATTTAATTTAATTTTAAAATATCCATCCTATTTTGCAATTATAAATATAAATAATCTTATAAATAAATAAAAAGTTGGTTGTATATATTTAGATCTTGGTCAACTAAAAGAATAATAGTGAATTGACATATAAACTCATATAAAGTATTTAAAATGACTAGTAGGAAATGAGGCGTAAGGCAAAATATAAAGGCAGGAAAGGTGGAGGAAAAAAATCAACTTGTTGCCATATAACGATCTCATTATTACTTTATTACTGCTAATTGTTGTTCCGTTATTATTACCATGTTTCGAGCGTTTAGAAATTTTTAAAGCTATTTCTCTGATCTCTGATTATGTTCTCTAAGTGGTTAAATAATTTTTATGCGCTGCTATTATTCATTATATGTACATACCATGTCAAATATATTATGTGGGGGCTTACATATTGATTTATTAGCGGGTATATATCCCATTGTATCTATTCAGTATTAGAATAAAGTTATCACATTGATGATTAATTATTTGAATCATTAGATAATGCTCCTTACAGATTATGGTTGTTAATATGTCTCTTAATTTGTATAATCGTTTGCTTTTACTTTTATTCCTTATGTATCATTAAGGGTATTAATCATGAGTAGTAACTTTGTTAAAATTAATTACAACATTAGATATACTTAGTAAAAGCTTAATTTATAAACTGATTTATTACTATTGTTCTGTTGTACTTTTATAAGTACTTTGTTTATTTATACACACTACCAAGGCGAGTATGGGATAACATCAGTATGTATCTCTGTTTATTCTAAAGTAAAACTTCAATATTCTGGATGCCTGCATATTGATCAGTAGCTCTATTGCTTCCACGTTCCGGTGATTTAACAACCTTATTTCATGATTTAAGGCGAAATCTTGTATCAATTCGTAAATCCAATTGATTTGGTAGTCATCGTGCAGCTCCTCGTTGGTTACGTAGCGATACCCTTTGGTAATTTATTGTAGAATATTATTTTGGTAACGTTGGATTACTAGCTTATTCATATATTCACCTCATAGGTCAAAGTTTGCTTTATGATTGACTGATAAGCCAATAGCCTTGATGTTATGTCTAGCTGAGAGTATATGAGTTGCTTGATGTTGAGCCTTATCTGCTCTGCTTTTTGTCTAAAATTTAGTTATATATTGGACAGAAGCATTTTATTACCATTGTTATTTTCTCATATATTTCATATCTGCTTCAAACACCTCTATATATATATATATATATATATATATATATATATATATATATATATATATATATATTATATATTATATATATATATATATTATATATATATATATATATATATAATTACAACATTAGATATACTTAGTAAAAGCTTAATTTATAAACTGATTTATTACTATTGTTCTGTTGTACTTTTATAAGTACTTTGTTTATTTATACACACTACCAAGGCGAGTATGGGATAACATCAGTATGTATCTCTGTTTATTCTAAAGATTAGAGTAAAACTTCAATATTCTGGATGCCTGCATATTGATCAGTAGCTCTATTGCTTCCACGTTCCGGTGATTTAACAACCTTATTTCATGATTTAAGGCGAAATCTTGTATCAATTCGTAAATCCAATTGATTTGGTAGTCATCGTGCAGCTCCTCGTTGGTTACGTAGCGATACCCTTTGGTAATTTATTGTAGAATATTATTTTGGTAACGTTGGATTACTAGCTTATTCATATATTCACCTCATAGGTCAAAGTTTGCTTTATGATTGACTGATAAGCCAATAGCCTTGATGTTATGTCTAGCTGAGAGTATATGAGTTGCTTGATGTTGAGCCTTATCTGCTCTGCTTTTTGTCTAAAATTTAGTTATATATTGGACAGAAGCATTTTATTACCATTGTTATTTTCTCATATATTTCATATCTGCTTCAAACACCTCTATATATATATATATATATATATATATATATATATATATATATATATATATATATATTATATATTATATATATATATATATTATATATATATATATATATATATAATTACAACATTAGATATACTTAGTAAAAGCTTAATTTATAAACTGATTTATTACTATTGTTCTGTTGTACTTTTATAAGTACTTTGTTTATTTATACACACTACCAAGGCGAGTATGGGATAACATCAGTATGTATCTCTGTTTATTCTAAAGATTAGAGTAAAACTTCAATATTCTGGATGCCTGCATATTGATCAGTAGCTCTATTGCTTCCACGTTCCGGTGATTTAACAACCTTATTTCATGATTTAAGGCGAAATCTTGTATCAATTCGTAAATCCAATTGATTTGGTAGTCATTGTGCAGCTCCTCGTTGGTTACGTAGCGATACCCTTTGGTAATTTATTGTAGAATATTATTTTGGTAACGTTGGATTACTAGCTTATTCATATATTCACCTCATAGGTCAAAGTTGGCTTTATGATTGACTGATAAGCCAATAGCCTTGATGTTATGTCTAGCTGAGAGTATATGAGTTGCTTGATGTTGAGCCTTATCTGCTCTGCTTTTTGTCTAAAATTTAGTTATATATTGTACAGAAGCATTTTATTACCATTGTTATTTTCTCATATATTTCATATCTGCTTCAAACACCTCTATATATATATATATATATATATATATATATATATATATATATATATATATATATATATATAGTATATATATATATATATATATATATATATATATATATAGTATATATATATATATATATATATATATATATATATATATATATATATATATATATATATATATAGACATATATATAGGTACATTTATATATAGTCTTTTTAGATTCATAAATAATTATAATAATTTTTTTGTCCTTTTTTATCTAATACCATCATTAATTATCCATTATGGCAATAGTATGGATGAACAGTCTATAAGAAAATTATTTATCGAGTTCATCCGAAAGGTGAAATTTTACGATCGTATTACGAGGTAAATAAAACGAACGAAACTCTTTGAAATTATTCAAATTTGACATTAATATCGAACGGACGGCCGTGACCCTAAAGTCCTTAAATCTCTTTTTCAAATATAACGCCTTAATGTTCTTTCTAATGGCGCATTTTTTCGAACAACAGGATAAAATACTTAGAGGTTTTAAAAGTTTCCGACCGAAAAAAATTCATATTAGTCTTCTCTCCCGAGCCTTGAGAAAAAAGTTTAAAGCTTTCTCCTCTACTTTTCACTTAGATTAATCAGGAAGAGGCAATGAAACGTAGCAGGAGGAATTTTACAACGGAAGGAGAAGGGTGGGGTCCTTTAATCAGTCGGATAGCGCGTAAAAAAAGTGTAAAGGGATCTGACAATCGGTCCTTTTGATGATTCCGTTGTTCCTTCGAAACATTTAACTTTTTATGTTTTTTTATTAAATTGTTGTTTACTTGTATCTTCAATAATATCGTAAATGCTAAACATATCCCGACATATTTATACTGTTTGTTCTTCGTGTAAAACGCAACGACTTTATGATAATTAATATCATAAAGTGGGGGAAGCTTTTTATTGAAAGGCATTACTAATGCTTATAGTAATATTTTGATTAATATAATTGAGATGAGGCTAGAGTACTTATTATAGTACACACATTATGATTAGTTATTTTTGATAAATACATTATTTTGCTTCTATTGTTTATTCCCAGTTATGTTAGGAACCTGCATTTTCAAGATGATGTTTTTATATTTTAGTGAAAGTGTTGCCAGCAGTCAGGAAGCATTTGGGTTTGCAAGAACTTCATTTTATAAATACGAGTCTTGGGCATTTAGAAATTGCAGCCTCAAAACTGATTTACCAAAAATATAATGCCCAAAAAAAAACGAAGATTTTTATATATATATTTTTATAATTCTGCACGTAGCCTGTCTGACGCAGTTGTCAAAGAAAGGATAGACATAGCAAAAGGGACAGAAATTTGAGAGAAATGAGAATAATTGATGCGATACTAGCTATATTTTGTTTAAGTTGTACTACCCAGCTGAATTTGGTCTCAAATTGTAGCAGTATAGCTCTCACAGTACTCTTGACTCATACTGACCAGTATTAATTCAAATCGCTATCGTGTTTCTTGATACTAATTTAACAAGTATGCGTAAACTCCAAAGAAGTAGGTTTTTCGTACATTTTATTTATTAATGTAAGTAATAATGTTTTCGGGCTGTATTCGCCTGATGAAACTTACAGGTTAAGTAGCATGAATACCAAATTTTACATAGTCATTATATTGGTCACTTTTCAGTTGTTATACTTTTACTAAGCAAATGATTATGCTTCCCTCGTAAGGCTGCTAACCAGAGGTAACTGGCGGTAGCAAGTTTAATAGGTTCAATGTGACTAAAATTACTAAAACTATAATTGGGAAATAAAAGGAAAATATTAACCAATTTAAGTATTTTTAATATTGTTGGTCATTTTTCCTCCCCTGAAAAGGAACCTAGGTATTGCGAATATTAAAATAATTAGGCTCCGATGGTTTCTTTTTGTAGGTTTTCGAATATCTGCTGTTGATTCCTAATCTGATCAGGTTCGGATTAAAATAGCTTGTTGTATTGCTTTGAATAGATGTTCATGTAGATCCAGTTGTATGCCTAATATTTATAAGCAGTTCGTTAGTAATTAAACTTGCTGTGAATAACATTATTGGAACATTGAATATGTCTCTTATTTGCCTCTGTTTTTATGTTCTTTCTTTCTACCATTTATTTATATTAATATAGCATATTAATAGCAACTATTTTGAGCATTTGACGTAACTGGTTTCGAGTAGCATATGTTATTTTTAGTTCATCCATATACAATAGATAATTTAATATAACGAATACTTTGTTATTATTTTAGGAAGCTGAAACCTAGCCTCCTCTAATAATATCTCGCGTAATTGGGAAGTATTTAGGTAAATACTGATAGTAAGTTAACTAATTAAGTTTTCATTAATTACACAGTTGTTACAAATGTTTATTAAGTATTTTTGATTCAATTTTTAATGAAGACCATTTTGAATAATAAATATAAATGAAATTTATTGGACCTATTGTACTTAATTTTATCGAATATAGTAATTATTACTGTATATTGTTCGAAGAATTACGCACTGGGATGGTATAAGCGAATTCCTCTCTATACGTTTTAAAAGCAAAAATACATTTCATTATTTATAAAGCTTTAAATCTAATGGAAGCCCTCAAAAATGCACGAGGAAACGCTGACAATAATTGATCGGATGATATAAATGTTCGTAATTTTAAAATTGCATGCATTATTTTAATCGAAAAGCCATTCGCGTTTAATTTGTTAAAATTCCCGTTGGATTTAAATTGTTATAAACGAATAACGTGAAATATAATAATATACACCAACATTTACATTTTTTACGACTACATTTATTAGTTTAAACATAAATATTATACAATATATTGTTGAATATTTCTTTATATTAGAAATGTCTATATATTAATATGTATAAATCATTATATATTAATATTAAAATATATTGACTAAAATCTTACGATGTAATTGATAATTGTGGTTTTCTTTAAGAGCGATAAATTTATTTAAAGGTGTAATTACTAAAATATAACATTAAGTCAACTATGACATACAATTATATTTAATGGCCATACTTATAATGGGTTTGGACCTAATGCATTTTTGATATGGTGTAGTTATAAGCCAATGTCGTAAGGTTTTATGTACATAAATTTAATCTATTAAAGGAGTGTTGCGGTTGTCTAATTTGCTTGTGTTTTGTATTTCTTTAGAATAGTAATACAGGTCTGCAACACAACTCTCTTTGAGTATTTTAATTAATTTCTATATATTTTGGTATGACGAAAATGAAAGTAATGTAGAAAAAATTCTAGGACGACAGGAATATTTAGTGCTTAATAGATGCATTTAGGGTCCAGTAGCATACAGCACAATAGCGTCTTTTCATAGATTCTGCGAAAATAAGACTTAAAGAAGTTCCCTTTTACAACGGAGCTCTTTATGCGTCTCTTGTTGTAGGTTATTCCGTGAATCTTAAAGAAATCTACATGAACTTTGAATTGGTTCTTTGCAGATGAAAATATCAAAGCTGGCAATTTAATTTTTTTTTGCATGTTGCTCAAACATTAAGCTGGGTTTACCAAATTCGCTTGCCTTTGTCTTTGGGATAGCAGAGACCGAGCAACCTCCACATTGAGTTATTTTACCATCGCTGCAAATCAAATTGGGATTGATGAAGGAATTTGTAAAATCATTTCTCAAAGATGAAGAGTTCTTTAAATAGATAGTTACAAAGTTTTCTGGCCTTTCAAAAGCCAAGGTGAAAAAATATTTTTTTGTCGGACCCGAGACTAGACGGCTTATGACTGACTCAGAATTCATCACAACCATGATAGATCCTCAAAACGAAGGGTGGATTGTTTTTAAGAAAACCATAGAGGACTATTTAGGCAACCATACTTTAAGCTAAATTCTAAACAAAACCTGAAAATAATGCTATAGAAATTTAAGCTTTAGGTTGACTAAAAGTATATTTCCTTCATTTCAACTTCGAATACTTTCTGGAAAATTTGGGAGATGTGACTGAAGAGCAAAGTGTACGATTTCAATAGAACATTAATGAGATGGAGAGAAGATACCAAGAAAAATGAAGTCTCGATGCGACTACTGGTGGACAAAGATTCTTTCCACTCAAAGAGGAGTCTCTCTGGAAAAAAAGATATGTGTTAGTGAACACTAAGTGGTGAATAAATTCATCACTTAAATGATGGTTTGTAAATAAAATATTATTTTCGAAATACATTCTCTTTTATTTTAATGTACCATAATGACTAGTTTAACATAGTTTAATCTAAGTTGTCAAGAAAAGTGTAGTCATATGACAAAAAGGAAGTAATTTTCAGATTCACATAGCCAAACACATGAGGATTACATCACGAAACTAAAATGGACTTTTTTTTGAATTTTGCAATTATTACAAATTCTTAATATGTTTCTATGAAAAATAATCCATCTAAATTAAATTGTAATTGATGAGCATGCATGTTTACATTCATTTATTTTTACACCATCTCAAGTGACACAGTAGGTTAAATAATTTAACTAAAAATCAATACTTTATTGTTTTTATACCACCATAAACCAATATTTTAGCACCGACTGTAGCTTACTGCAATTCATTATTGGACTTGCCATCCCCCAGTATCCCTTTGAGCTATTTTATAAGGACAAATACACTGGGGGAAAGTCCTGACTTACAATTCTGACGGGAACGGCCATTCATAAAACCTGTTTAAATGTTCCCAACAGTGGGCCACAGGACATAAACTTTAAAGTACATACTGGATAAAAAAGTTACGTCGACATTTTTTTTTTATTATGTGGTATTATTTATTCATTCAAAATATATACTTATTTATTTATATTTATCTTTTACTTTACAGGCGAAATATTTTGGTAGCCTTTTTCTATAAAGCTAATATATATTGAATACCCTGGTTCACAAAGGAGAAAAAAAAACAAAATCGAATTCGAAAGAAGTGACCAAAAAACTGGTACAAATTCAAATTGAGAATTTTTCTTGTGGCTTTTTTTCAGTTAGGTAGAAAAAAAAAATAAGCCGAAACGATTCTGTTTCCCATTCAACGGGCCACGCCCACTTCGATATAAAAATTGGGGAACCCCTGTTGGAATTTAAATCTACATATATCTCCTTTAAATCTTAGAAAAGGCACGAAAGGCCTGAGCCACTTATGAGGCGCATCCTTCAAGGATAAAGGGATAAAAGAATAACACTCGGTTACGTAAAAACAGACCAAGAAGGTTTCGGCAGGCCTGTGTGGGTAAATGAAGAGGGCTCTCAGTGTACAGATAGTTGAGCATCACGTTTCCGGGGCACAGTGGTCTTTAACTTATTTTTCTGGTAGAAAGTTGTTTTTATTGTTACATATATCAAATAACCTAAATTTTTCTGTTTTTGATGAGGAAATATTAGTAACCCTTTCAATATTTTGTTCCATATTACATTTATATTATTATGTGAATCATCAACAATTCTTTGTTGAATAATAATTATAAAAAATATTGCATGTTTTAAAATGATAATAAAATTAATAATTATAATCTAATGAAACGTATAGTTCATTTGCAGATATAGTTGAAAGAAATTATTCTTTCATTTTATTAAATTTTGGTTGAGAAACTGTTGTTCAATACATTGAATTGAGTGGAATGGTAAAAATATGTTGCGTGCTTACTGTGCAGTATATACTACTGCTCTTTTATTAGAAAATAATGATGAAATTATTCATTTTCTCTAATAAAACTTATTGAGTTAATGAGAAAATAACTGAGAAAAATAAAATTAACTATATAAATTGGATAATAATATTGTATTAATATAAAAATATATAGTTCAATAGTGTTATGTCAAAAATGAATTCACTGGATAACTCAATATACTGTAAAAAGTTTTCTGCACTACCCCGCAATATCCAATAAATAATCATACAAGAAGTCATTAAAAAGTTACAGTATATATTCATTTAAGAATTTTGGATATATCGACTGTAGTCCTTGACATAATAGTAATTATCTCTCAATTTTTCTTATGTATAGTTAAAGCTTTAAACGATTGTATCATTTTTATTCATCATTACAGTTTTCTTAGTTACGAGTAAATTTTTAAACTATTTTATGTAATATTAATAACTATAATTTCACTATTTCATACATTTAATATGATAAATAAGGAGACAATATTATAAATATATAATTTAACCTTATAATAGTCACTGAATTCAAAATAGTCAACAAAATTCCATTAGACTACTATTAATAAATTTATATTTATTTTAATAAATAACTTTTAATAAATAGTTTTTTATTTTATTAAATCTATTTTAAAGCCGAGATAATTTTAGAGTACGACAATACGAAAATATTTGATCAGCTGTACTTCTCTACCCCTAAAACTCGAATTAATTTTTGCTTCGATTAAACGTCGGTTTGGTCCGCTGCCTAGTGAGATTATCGATCGTGGGAGGCTGAAAAACGATGGACGGCAACAAGGACGACAAAGTATGACAGCCTAATGCCCCCGTTACATTTTTGTGGCCTACTAAAAGTTTTATGTAGCCCGTAAATTTAGGTAACTTTGACCCCTTTCCTTTTCTTAATAATAGTTATTAGAGAAGTAACAGCCCATTTCAGAAGATTTGCTGCTAGTAAATGACATATCTCACGTTATAAATTAATTAAGTTTACATATTAGAATCGTTTACAAGCTTAACAACTAATATGATTTACTAAGTTATAATATTTATACTCCCCATCAGGCATCAGCTAAACTCTTTACAACATACTCCTGACAGATACACTTATTCCTATATATTATAACGTGACTAATATAGTTCAGCTTGTTCAAAAAAAAATGTGTTTATGTCTATCTATGAAATTTTATGAGCGAAGTGAAGTTTTTAGAATTATTTAATAGAACATTTCGTTTTGGTTAAAATTTGATTGGATTATTAATACAGGTTGTGCAGGCAGTTCGTTAAAACAAAATGTTTTTCAGATATATTAAAAGTTTTTCATTTAAACCCTACAAGTTTCGTAACTTATGTACAATGTTACCGTTACTTATTAAAATGCTTAACCTACTTGATGAAAATTTTATATTTTAATATTAACCTTTTTTCCATTTATACGGTCACTTCCCCATAGTTATCTGAAATGCTTATTGCTAAATCTACAATTTCTAATCATATTAATATGTAAGAATATTTTTCGTCTGACATTCCCATTATAATATTTTATTTGATATCTTTAAAAATAAATATATATTATGAAGTTTTTATGTACTTATCCGATACTTAAATTCTAACCGTAGTAACAATAATTAAAAAGAGTTATAAAGTTATATAAATATAATTTTTTCGTAATATAATTTTAGCTATTTTATAGTTTTCGGGATATACACTTTTGTGGAATTAATATCTTTCTACATGTAATATATCCAAGTGAAACTCTCAACCATGTTGAAGTGAATACTTTTTGAGATGGACGATGTAATTTGAAACATTCTTATAAGCAGACATAAGTTATCGGACTATTTTTTAGCAACGATCTCCTTTTCTCCAAAAAGTTTGCATCATAAAAATTTTCTGTGAAAGTAAGTCATGTTCATTTTCTATTTAATTCAACTTTATATTAACAACCGACAGCAGATCTTCAAGGATCTGCGTGTTTTTGTTGCCCTGTGTCTCTAGGAATAGATGTAAATTTTGTAGATATTCATTTTGTAAAAATTTAGCAAAATATCCTCTATAGAACATAAAGTGTCAAGAGACTTCAACATTCTGTAATGTCATACCAAAACGTATAATATCAATAAATATTAATAATATTGAATATGTGAGAAATACTGAATATCCAAATTAGAGATACTACCATCCTTGGAACTTTCATTTGAACTTCAGTCTTATGGTCAACTTGTTAGTTACATAATATTATATATTAGTATTACAGTGCATTACAGTTACAAAGCATTATCGTAAATATAATAAGTATAAGATTTGGACAAACTATATAAATCTACAATTTCGATATATCGGTATTTTCTGAAAATAATATCGATATTTTTGCCCAATATTTTGATTTTATATGTTCTTCGAAGATATCACTATAAATATTTAGAAAATATGTATATTTTTTAGACTAATATTTCTATTTTATTTTTCATTTATTTATTATTTATATTTTATATTATAGGCTATTTATGGCTATTTTTATTTTTTTACAGATATAGATATATTTATTTGAAAATATCGATCTTTTTTATACTTGTTCTAAAAGATATATCGATACTATTTTTTCTCTGATATTTCGGAAAAATAGATATTTTTCGGTGGACAACACGCCTATTCTAATTAATTTGTTAGTATGAGCTTGTTGGAACTAATACACTATCATTAGCTTATAGTTTGTACTTTCTCAACTATAAAACACACATGTCTCAAACTCAAAGAGCAGTTAAAGCAGCAAAGTAAAGCAGTTATATGGTTTACATTTTTGAAAATTGAGTAAATTGAGCTCAAGCGATAATTTCAAGATGGTTAAATCAAATCCAACAAGCAATTATCACAAATTATAGCGGATCGCGACTATTCTTTTAGAAAAAGCAAACTACCGGTATCAATTAAAATTCTTGTCTATCGGCAGTGTGTTCTGTTTTTCTATATCGTCCTAAATTACGGTGTCGTTTTTTCAAACCGGCCAAGATATTAAAGAACATATTCAATTGTTCGAAATTAAGATATTCAAGATGATGTCCCCAGGTATGTTAAAAATAACCAAGAACGTCCGGAGACCGGTGTGCCATTGGTCTCTATGTTGAAATTCATAATCACCAAAAAGTTCATAAATAGTAACATAATATGGTGCATTAATAACAGTTTAATAAAATTCATTTCCACTCTGCTGCCGCAATGTCATATTGTAAGTTCATTACAGTCAATTAATTTTTTCGATTCGTCAATATAATTCCAAAAGTTAAAATCATCGAGTGCAAAGCCAAAAAGCAAGGCTAAAACTTTAATTATCCAATATGCTTTTCCTATGCAACTTTAAAAGTTTTAATATATTCATTTCTTTTTTATGCATTTTATTTCGCTTTTATTTGAATATTTGATAACTTTATAAATAGATCTAAATATATCTGAATAAATCCGGCTTGGTGGGCACAGTGGTCAAGGCGACAGGACGGTCCTACTACTTTAGCGATAGTCGCGGGTTCGAATCTTCCTGTGGTATCATTCTAAATTTATATTTGTGATTGTCCAAAAGGCGAGACTGCAAAATTTGACTAGGAAAGTGATCCGAAACTGGCCAGTAACCAGGCTGAATATGGCCGGATGTCTTCTGGGATGATATCCAAGTTGGTCACTCGCCATCCAGCAGGCTTAATACCGAAGACCGTGGTTGGGAGCCTACGTTAAGCAATAAGTCCAGTCCAGGTAAACTCTAGTTGGCAAAAAGCAGACTATAAAATATAACAAAAAAGTTATCTGAATAAATTACATTTTCCATTATTAAAAATAGTGAGTAAAAATACTTATTTTGAAAATATGGACTACTAAAATAGACAAATAAAGTTTGTTATGTCTTTACACAAGAACAATAAATTCCTTAAAGCCGAATAAAGAGTAAATATAATATTAAGTAGCAAAAAACTTCCGTACGCTCACAATGTGCAAAATAATAAACAAAGTTGGTTAGTATCATAATAATTTCTATGTAAAAATGTACTCCTAATTCGTTTTAATTTAACTTTACTGACCCGCTTAATAGGCGAGCATTAAAAATTAGTATAAATTTTTCTCCCGATATTCTCGAGGTCTCATCCAATTAAAGTGAAATATAGATATTTGGCCCGCCAGTATATTTTCAGCCTCACTCGCTTATCCGGTTTGTTAACATTTTAATTATAAAGAATTTAAACACGTAAATTTGTAGAATATTTTCTTTTTAAGCCTTAAAACTTTATAATTTGGGTGGCTTATAAACATTGATTTTGATAAGAGATTCCAGTATTATATTTATCGTTTTTATGTTATTTATATATACACACAAAGTGACCAACTTAGAAATCATTCCAGAAGACATTCTGTCTTACCCAATCTGGTTACTAACGTAACTGGGATCATTTTCCATGTCGGGTTTTTCCAATAAAACGGCCAATGCGCATCATAGATGACTACTAATTGCAGTTTGTAAGAATAATTAATTTGTCTAAAACTCTAATCTTTTAAACTTTACACTGGTTAAAATGAAACAGAATGCTGTCTGATTCGCTGAAACATGTAACCTAATTATTTTTAAGCGACTTTGAAAAAGGAGGAGGTTCTATGTTCGGGTGTATATAGACATATATATTCATACGGTTTCATTCACTTTATATTTATATATATATATATATATATATATATATATATATATATTATATGATATATATATATATATATATATATATATATATATATATAACGATTTTCAAAATTCTTTTTTTTTATACGAAAGAGTGCACTTCCGAGGTGGTTCTATTGGAACCAAGGCAGGATCTGATGTGGAGAAGGGGAGGAAATCGAGGAAAACGTTCAAATTTCAAAGGCACGTAAAGCAAAACAATGTAAAATAAGCAGATATTTGTGCATAATGTTATTGTTGAGCTGATGTGACGGAAAATCGGAAGTCGTTCGGTGCAAAAGCCATTCAGTTTGCTTTTTAAGCACTATCTATAGATATAATACATCGTAGAATCATTGTAGACAATTGCTTCTACGGTGTAATTGTTAAAGCATTTATCTGCCAATCGTTTATCTCCCAAACATTTGTCATATCACCTAGGCTAAGTAGCGGACCACAGGGTCTGAAGCGCTCCGTATTTTCAATCATTGTTTCTTTATCCCTATATTTCCTCATACGGGCTGCACCTTCACTTGGCCTGCCCATTGTAATATTAAATAAAATAACTGCGTAATTTATTGAGTACATATCTAACACTAAAAAGACAAAAAAAATATAACAAAAAATTCAACCCAATTTTTTGACAAAACAAATCTAAATTATTATAACTATTTGGGTTCGGTTCAGTTCTTAAAATGAAATTACGAATAAAACAAATCTAATATGTTGCTCGGTACCGACTTCAAAGTGATCAGTTGGTAGTAGTTAAAATAATATTGTAAGTAGATGAATAGGTTTAGATAGGTATGAAGTTAAATTGTGTGTATATTGTAGAATATAAAATACGCGTAGTAGATAGGTTAATATGGTTTCTGTTTATTTTTATTTAGTTATTATAACGATTATTGTATACACATTTTATTTGAAAATTTTTTTTGTGTTAAAATTCTAAGTTTAAATATTTTTTAATTTAATGAGTTTTGGTACTGGCTGACCCCGTAGTTAAACGTTTACAAAACTCTTCAAAATGCTAGTGATAATTAAAAGAGGTTATAAACCAGCAAACGTCGTAGACCAAAAGCCCAATATGATGCGGCAATAAATTGCAATGTGATGACCTGATAAACTTTGCTGACTTATACGAAATAATTTAGATATGCCAAATTTATGAAAGACATCTTATTGGACTACAAATGCGTCAACTTGAAATACGCGAAAGACCTTGCGTAGTTAAATAGATGATAACCACATTTAATTGGTAAAAGAACTTCCACCAAAATACCATCGTTTACAAAAGGAACAAACGCATTCCGAATACTTAACTTTTTTAAGGGAAATATTATCCGATCTAAAGTATAAAACTAGACCCGCTTTTTATTTATTTATTACTAGACGTTATTACATTCGACATCTTATACTATAATCGCACTTATACTATAATGTTTATACTTTTAATATTGCGATATATATAGTTATAAATAGTTATAAATAGTTGTTATTAGTAGTAGATATATATATATATATATATATATATATATATATATATATATATATATATATATATATATATATATATATATGTAGTTATAAAATAAAATAAAATATTTACATCAAAAGTGAAATTAAAATAGACTTTAATTAACTATAAAAATTTTAAATAAATCATGTAAATACCTATCCTAAAACGTCCTAGAGTTTGTTGGGTCGTTAATAAATAAAAAATAAAATGAATATATTTTTTTGTCATAGTTGTTTTTAATAAACAACAATTATTAGGACTGTTTCATGAAACTAGGGAAATACTCAACTTAATTTTTTTCTGTTAGTCAGTATTATATCGGATTTATTTTTTGGGTTTTGGAGCTACACTAGTAGCCGTGAAAGATATCGATTTTGATGTCAAACACTCATCCGTCAGAAACAACAGCATAAACAACAAAAAACAATTTCCGATCTACAAAACCTCAACGTCGGATTGATTAATTTCCTTCATCCGAATAAAGACGTTCGCTATTTCCATTTCCGACTTCGTACACTCTTTTTTCCTTTTCATTTGCGCGTTCTGCGTATTCTTAACGCCGCCGTTTATGCGCGCCCCCTTTCATATTTTATGCCATTCCGCCCAGCTGGATCGTAAATATTTTTTTCTTTTCCCATTTTTACATAAAATCCGTTATCGAATCACACCAAAAAGGAAGTGAACGAGGGAAAGACAGAGAGGGACGGAGAGAGGGAAAAAATGGTTATCGGGAGAGGTGAAAAAATTGACTGCTGTTTTGTTTTAGTTGTCATTTTGTAAAATACGAGTATATTATTTTAAATTATGCGTTCATTTTTCTTTCCCAGTATCTGTTTCGAGATTGTATAAATGATGGATATCGATATTACGCCATGCTTTTATATTAATATTCACATTTAAATTTTCCGTCGGAGTATATTTTATTCTACAATCTATGTATACATTTTAATACAATTTTATTCCATTATTATATTGATTTAAGAAGATCATAAATTGGTATAAATATATAGCCCCTATAGAATATGTTTTAGCATATTACAAGGTATATAATGATGCACCATAAAAAATATATGGTATTTAACTTTTTCTGTATATTTTTATGGGGTTTGGCAAAATTGTATTCAGCTGATATCACTCCGGTCAAAATTTTTAAATTTTTTTCAACACTTCCTGATTTTTGTATTTTATTGACCAATTCAAGCTTCACTATTGGTAAGTGCTACCTTGAGGCGTAGATATGTCGCTTGTTTACTTGTTTCAAGTCACCAAAAAACTTATTAGTGGATTTTGTTTCTTGTATTTCCTAATAAGTTTTTCTTTGTTAGCATTTTTGTAATTTGTTTTATTTGCTTTCTTCTTAAATCTTAACTTTTTTACTGCTACTTATTTGGTGGGAGCACTTAAAACACAGAGGACACAAGAGAGGTGAAGAGATACAGGGCGGCAAGGATACAAAGAAGAAAAAAGAACTTGCAATGAATCAGGAAAATACTGGAGAAATTGTATCAATTTCAGTCTAAGCAAGAAAACCGAGAAAAGACAGAAAAACTTGACGGAATACTTAGATGGCAAGAGTAAGAGAGAATATACATTAAATATAATACACGCACTCTGCACACTACAATATAATCGATTACTAATAGTTATTAGCATCTCCTTCCTGAGGAAAAGACCTAAAAGATATATGCAGTTAAATTATTTGTTATATCGCATGTACTGTTTTCCGCTAGTTTGCCTTTAATGGTCTTTCAGATTTAACTATTTATAAATTTATATTTATTAAAGTTTCCGTGGTATACACTGTGTAGAATGGTATAAGTTGTAGTAACTACAAACTCCAATTGTCTATGGCGGAGCAACTGAACTACTGAAATTAACGTTTGGCTCCAAATTCCAGTAGGTTACCCTGGTTTATAACAACTTCAGGGCGCCTTTGGTGATATTATATCATGAACTGCGATAATTGTGCCCGGAATCTACGGATTGGAGTTGCTTTTAACGCATGGATGTTTCCGAAATCTAAAGTTTATGACTGGTGGACCTCAATCCTGCAATTGAACCTTGATGACCTTACATGTTGAGCTGCAATTTTGTTGTCCATAGAGAGTGATTCAAATAACTGCCAATCCAACATCAATCTATTAATTTTCACTATATCTAACATTTGTTCAAAATTCCATCATTTGTCAATATCTTCCTCAATGTATCTGATCGAGTCCATCCAAATCGAAGGTGTTATTAACCATTACTGTTTCCAGTATGAAAAACAATATATCTGCAATTAATTATTAATAGATATTATGACTATTCCAACATTTAGCTTTTTCCATAACTTTTCTTGCCTTAAAAGTATTTTTATTCTAATATTACCACGACTGAGTATTGGATATGTTGGTCCCATTCTGAATACCCATGTATTATCTATATACACAAATTTAAATAATAAATCTTCCTTGATTTTACCATATGCTTTTAAAAACTATATTCTTTCCTTAAATTTATATTATTGAATTCTTAAAAGTAATGTCTTCCATTAAACCTTTTCGTGGTTTATATTTAGTCCATTTAAATCCTATAATACCCAACAGTCTATGAAGATATTTTCTACATACCTCAAAGAGATGCATATCTGAGCTGAAGTAATAGTTTTAAATTAAGTTTGTATTGAAAATACTACTCACTGTTTTTTTTAATTTCGCATATTTGATCTCTGATAGAGCTAACATCAAGCTCATCTTGATTTTTCACCCCCTTCGTATGACGACGGTTTCTTTTCGGTGAATCCAAGATTATATTTTTCAATTTTTGGGATATTTTAAGGACATTATCATAGTATTACTCAGGGTAGATGCAATGAAATTTGTTCTGTCTGGCTTTGTAATGATGTAATAGTAATCAGCGATTTTATATTTATCAAAATAATCATTATAAGCGTTAAAACAACGTTTGCCGGTTTATAAACCGTAGTTATTGTAACGTGTATAATATTTTGAGGAATTTTCCAGACGTTTCGCAACCCGACGACCTTCGTAGCCTGAATCGATTACAAGTGCGAACGTATCAGACAGCATTGTATCTAACTTTAACTGCAATAAAATGAGAAGGAAAATTTTCTGATTTAATTTTTTTTACAAATTAAGATAGGCAATACATTAAATATGTTGATAACCTAAGTTAACTGTTATTTTGAATAGGCTATATATATATTTGTTTTAGCTATTAAAAATACGAATGTGCAGTGTCAACTTATATATCAAAATAAATCTGTAAGAACAAGGAACACAATATAACCGAAATCTTTGAATATTTAGCAGCAGTCGATGCCTTGTTAAAAATATTTTCAGCCCGCAATTCCCTCTTTTGTGCCATTAGGCAGCGTTCGTGTCGTTCTGGTTCATTTTCCTATATTTTTCCATATCCTTTAAAAGCCGTCGAGATTTTTAGGCTCTATTTTTCCTTACGAATAATGCTGCTTACATATAACCTTAAAATGGTTCGATTGAACGTGCTTGAGGTAAATTAGGGGGATTTTTTCTTTCCGCCGACAAATTGTAATGAATGCTCTTTTCAAGTTCGCCCTGGAACGGTTACGAGATCAAATACAACCTACAATTTTATGTGAATTATATAGCTCGTGTATAAAAATGTACGATTTTATTCAAACCTAGAATTAGGCTATATCGTTTCTATGATCTCTATTTTTGTATTTAATATATATTTAATAGCTGAATAGGTAAATCGTAATCTTTAATAAGAAATATTTTTTTTAATAGTTATTATTACATTATATAATGTTATTAGGTTGTTTTTTTTGCCAATAACCTTAACTTAACAGCAACAGTTTAAATAATATAACTAAGATATTTTGTGGTATATTGATGTGTTATATACTCTAGTTATTCTCTTTGTTAGTTACTGGATTGATATATTTTGAGTATAATCGAAATATAGAGAATATAATATAAACAATCTATTATTCTAAATACTAACATAATTTAAGGACAGGAAATGAAAATGTTAACACTTGTTAAATAGTGTAGTAATTAGTAAAGTACATAAAGCAAAAAAAAATATAACAAGAAATGATTAATAATGTCTATAACACTTTTAAGTTCTCATTTCCTTCGTTCCAGCGTTTTCTTGTTAATTCCTTTTGTTATCTCTGAATTTGCTCTGAGTTTCTTCTGCTACTGCGTGTGTGCATGTGCCTTTTTAAATTAGATTTAGTTACTATATTGTCCATAGTGCATTCTCCATATCTGCAAAATAGTTTGTATAAATTTTTTCCTCGTAAATTTTAAATTAATGCTGTTTTATATAATGTGTCTAATGTATATTCTAAAAATTAAACAAATACCTAGGCACATAAATGTCCACAACAAAAAAAGTCGTTCAATAATTTTAACGATCAGAAGCAAGATCAATCAGAATTCAAGTCAAGTATGTTACATACGGCACAAACATTTAATTTGAATTTAATTAGTGACAAAACACTAACTCAGCTCCAAGAATAAAGCCATGCCTATTTTTAACATGGACAATAATATATCTACAATAAATTATTAAGAAACATTATAATATAACAAAACCTATATTATTCTAACTTCTACCTTTTCGGTCAACCTATGTTGTTTTTACACTATTTTTACAGCATTTTCCAAGAGTGGCCCAATGTTCTATTTTGAAATTATCCATGCCTTATTTAGAAACATAAATTGAAATAATAAATCTTCCTTAATTTTATTATATTGTTTTAAAAATGGTATTCTTTTAAAAATATTGTTTCAAAGTTCTATTAGATCTCTTCAAGAGTTATATTAATAGCACTTAAAACATATGCTTTCTATCAGTGTATAAAGGAATGACTTACATACCTCAAAGAAGTAACTGACTAGAAATACAATCAGTTCTTGACTCTGGATATTTAATGGCATTGGAATGTTTGGTCAGAATTTTGATAAATTTTATATAATACTTATAAATTTATCAAACTATGCGCCAAAAGAGCGTTTGGCGGTTCATAAGCTCTGATTAATATCATTAATGTTTGTAACAATTTTGCAGACATATGACAGTAGTGTCACTCAGTACCAACACAAATAGAATCTTATAGACCGATTCAGTTACCTGTTCGGACAACTCTGACTCTATTGTGTCTTTTAACTAGAGTAACACTAATTAGTAAGATGAAAAGAAACAATCCGAAATGTTTATAACGAATTTTAATTTTTCAACTGAATTTGGTTCATTCGATTGAATTCGTCTATATGATCTATGATATTAATGACGCGCATTGGCTGTTTTTTTTAAGGATTCTACATATTACTTTTAGCAACTAGTATAACTCTGGCAAATATAAACGTATTTAAAAATAACCTGTGGTATTGGTTTCCAATATAAAATAAATATTATAAGATCTCGTCCTTTTAGGTTTATTATCATGTTATTTTTACTAAGCTAGAAGCAATAAAAAGAAGGCCGACATTTTCTCAAAACACTTAAAAATGTGTTTAAACCTTCCAGTCTCAGCTACATAAAGATGAGAGTAAAAAATTACTAGATTTTTAGATTGGCCATTTCAAATGGACTTACCGCATGAGAAATTAGGGGTCAAAAAAGTTAAATAAACAACAATGCGAGAGATTAATATTAAAAAGCTCCTGGTTATGACTTAATTACTCGTAAAATGTTAAAAGAACTATCAGAAAAGGGTATAAAACTATTAACATTTATATTCAATACTATGCTACGAATTAATTACTTCCCTAGTATCTGGAAAGTAGCTAAAATATTAATGATACTTAAACCAGGAAAAATACCAGAAGATGTGACCTCCTACCGACCTATAAGTTTATTACCGATAATCTCGAAAGTTTTCGAGAAATTATACATAAAAAAGCTAAACTATATAATAGAAAAAAGACAAATTATTCCAGATCATCAATTTGGCTTTCGCAATAAGCATGGGACTATAGAAAAAGTGCTTAGACTTGTAAGCAAAATAAATACTGACCTAAATGCCAAAAGTAATTCGGCTGCTTTTCTAGACATATCTCAGGCTTTTGACAAAGTATGGCATACGGGCTTGCAGGTTAAACTAAAAAATATTCTCCCTCATCCGGACTATCAGTTACTAAAATCGTATCTCATTGATAGAAATTTTATTGTAAATCAAGGCGATGAACATACCTAATTAAATCCCATATATTCAGGAGTTCCGCAAGGTAGTGTACTGGGTCCAGTACTGTATCTTCTGTATACGATCGATCTGCCCACCACAAAAATAACTACTGTGGCAACATACGCAGACGACACAGCAATCTTAGCATCCCATGAAGATCCAGTCACAGCAGCAATAAACCTACAAACCCACCTGGAGCAAATACAATTATGGTTGAAGACATGGCGCATTAAAGCCAACGAAACAAAATCTACGCATGGGACTCTTTTACCCTGCGTAGAAGAACATGTCCACCAGTGAATATCAATCATTGTCAACTCCCCCAAGCAGAGCATGTTAAATATCTTGGTATGCACTTAGATCGACGCCTAACCTGGAAGAAGCACATACTCTCTAAACGAAAACAACTTCGACTGAAATTATATCAAATGTATTGGCTCATCCAATTTATCATTAGATAATAAGGTATTGCTGTATGAATCTATACTCAAGCCTATTTGGTCATATGGAATCCAACTATGGGGTACCGCTAGCAAATCTAATATATCCCTCATTCAACGGTTCCAAAATAAGGTGTTGCGTACAATTGTTGATGCTCCGTACTATATTTCAAATAAAGTGATACAACGCGATAGTCCTCTTGAACCTATAACGAGTGTAATTCAACGTGTTTGTATGAAGTGCTTCGAAAGAGTGTCAGTGCATCCCAATGTACTCGCTAATCAGCTAAATATGCGACATGATAGTGAAGTGCTTAGACTAAAACGTTTAACACCACTTGATCTGATTACTGCACATATGTAGACTTTAGAATAAGACTAATTAATTAAGATAATATTTTATATAGAAGATTGCTTAATGAAGTGATTTTCTACATGCCATGTATATATAATATAGACATAAGAAATACTTATTGCCAATAGTGCAGATTGTTGAATCACGAAGAGTAATAAAAAAATGTACTAAAATTAATCAAACTGGCCCAAACCTTTCAAAATAAAAAAAAAACCTTATTAATAACTAGATACTAATGTACAATTTTTTGTTTCAGGTATGTGCACAACAATAGAAGTTAAACATATTATGAGCAAAAATACATAAGCAGCACTAAGTAAGAACAATTAACATTTTAAAGTTAGTGGGTGAGTATTTAATGAGACAAAGTTTGTTTTATATAAAATGATTAATATATTAATTTAAATTATATTAAATAAATATTTTTACTGTTATTTAACATGAACATATAACACAGTTTACAAGTTCGTAATATTGTCTTACATTCTATGATTGTTTTTTATATTTCGACACTTAAAGTGAAAAACAATTAACATAGTTATCGGTATTATCTTTTTCTGTTAAGATAATACTATTCCTTAAATTGCATTCTTATTTCAAAGCTATTACTTCAAATATACCGCTCAGTAGTTTTAGCGGGAAATAATTTTAGAACCAGACATCAAATTCAGCATATTTGTTTGTAACAGTTTCAAGTATTTTCAATCACGATCATTACCTTAAGCATGGCCTGGTTTGATGTATTAAAGCGCCTATTATGAAATTTCAGGTTCAGATTTAATGTCTAAATCCTTCAGCATGCAAACGTTGCATTTATTAAGCTGTTAGTGCTTCTACCCATTACTGGATAGATAATCGTTTGGGGAAGATTAATATCGTGTTTAACGATGGATGATCTCAATACTTCATTCCTGACCTATTTCTAGATTCGCCGAAATAAATTCCATTAGTGCGGTTATGCGTGTGAAATAGCGGGTTTGGTATTTATTGCAAGAAGGCACTTTATGAGTTCAGATAATATTTTAAACTATACTTAGATTCTATCAATTATTTTCGTATCGTAATATTATCGTATATTAGTAAAAAAATATTTATTTAAGTTAATGACATAATAGCAGTTTTGGGCAGAAATTCTGTTTGTTTTATTAAGACAATTTTTTTACAAGATCTTTATTAGATATGCTTAGTATAATTTTAATTTACAATTATTTTATTAGTACTTTTCATTTGAACTTGGATTAATTCACAAGCAAGAAGAGTGCGAGAAAATACATCAATATGTATTTCTCAATTATAAAATTATAATAACTTATATAGTTTTAGTTTACACTAAAGGTATACACTTTATATAAGTTTGTATGTTTTTGTTCGCTTCAATATCCTGACATCCTGCGTGCTGTCCTGCAGTTGTATTGCTTCCACATTAGTATGATTTAGTAATCTTCTTTGGTGTTTCAAGGCGAAATCTTAGATATATGTTGTTGGCGTTATATGACTAGTTAATTTGAATTTTTAGTGCAACCCCATACTTACACCCCATAGGTCCAAATTGGCTTTATAATTGTGTTATTGATCGATTCCAAAGTATTTAGCTGATTCTGCTTCAGGAATCGGGCGTCCATTAAGTGATATAATTAAGTTTTTATTATTTCGCCGCAGTGCAAAATTAACGTGGGCAGATTTGGAGCCATTAACTTGAATTTTCCAATCTTTCGTCCATTTGTCGATTTTGTGGACTGCCACTTGCCACTGCCAATGCGTACTTATATCTTTTTTCATAATAATTGTGTCGTTAGCAAAGGTTCCAGGTAGTGTTTCTTTTGTTGTTGGAATGTCAGCTGTGTAGAGCAGATATAGGAGAGGCCCTAAGACGCTACCTTGTGGAACTCCAGCCGAAATGGTTTTAAATGTCGAGAATGCCATTTCGTGCGATACTCTAAATTTTCTTCCGAAAAGATATGACTCCAGCAATTGACAATAGTTACACGGTAACAATTTGCTCATCTTACAGATTAATCCCAAATGCTAAACTCGATCAAAAGCTTGTGAGACATCCATGATTATTGCAGGGCAGTATCTATTTTCCTCAAACGCTTTTTCAATAGCCGCAGTTGCTCTGTGCACTTAATTGATTGTTGAATGATGATTTCGAAAATCAAACGGACAATCTGCTATTATTTCAAAATTTTTAATACGTTTAAATATTAGTTTCTCAAATAGCTTTGATATTTCAGGTAGTAGCAAAGAGATTCGACTTGTTCTGCAGGTTTGTCAGGTTTTTTGAGCATAATTAGTTGTGCCACCTTCAAGCATTCCGGAACATACTTCAGTCTTAAACAGGCATTAAATGTATATGTCAACATGATGATTGGTTTTCGTGGCAATTCTTTCAATAATCCAGGTGAAATGTCATCTATACCAGGTGCCTTTTTAGGATTGAGGTTATCAATTTCAGTGGCAACTTCCAATGGAGATATTAGATTTATATCTGCATCGGGTTGATGAAAAGGAGATGTATCTATGGAAGATTCTATATCATTAGGTTGAAATATGTTAGCTAAGTATTCTGTGAACAAATCAGCTTTTTCATCGTTGCGTCGAACCTATTCATTTCGATCATTTTTAATTGGCGGTACTCGAATAATTGGTCTTTTAAATTTTCGAGTTGCTTTCCATAGCGAATAATCTTTGTCTGCTTCTGGGCTTAATTCACTTACATACTTTTGAAAGCAATTCTGTTTATATTCTTTGACCTTTTGATTCGTCTGATTATTAATTCTATTAAAAGTACTTTTTCCTACAGCATTTCTGGTTCTGTGCCATACTCTTCTAGCTGTTCGCTTTTCTTTTAACATTTCTCTAATTTCGAGGGGATAAATTATTTCATATTCTGATTTCTCTCTTGCTATCGTGGTAGCATCTATTGAAACTGACCGAACTTGTTCAATTATATTTTTGGTTTGATGATAAAAAATTTAATTACGTGGATATTAATGTTGATGTTAATACTTGCACTGTTAAGGTGGAAACTTCAATATCTGATAAACAAGCTATTCTTCATGTTTGGTTGTAAATTTCCTCATTACTATCATATGCTCGGATGGGAAAAGGTGTGATTCCGTTTTATTGAATTCAGTTTTTATACTATGCAAAAACGATATCAACATATATTTATTACAAATGTCTATATGACATTTATAATGTCTAATGATATTATAAAGTTATACTTGGTTAAACATATGGTTATCACTTGATAGAAGTTTATTTTGTTCCTAATTAGCAATAAATCTTCAGCTAAGATATGTCATTACCCTTAAATGCTTATCGTGTTGAAAATTTCAGATTCTGTAGTAGAAGGCTGAAAATGTGTATCCGAAGATATGAAATTGGAGGCTCATTCTAAACCTGATAAAGATCCTAGAAGATTAAAATTTTAAATCCATCATACATATTATTTTTATTTGTAATTTATTATGATTCGTGGAATTTGTCATTTGATCTCATTAAATAGCAGTTCTATTTTTCGGAATATGATCATGATTCAACTGAAGGTTTTGAAGAACCATAGAGTAGAGGTTGTAGGCCACCGAAAATATTATCGATATTTCGATATTTTAAAAAATATTGATATATCGTTTTCTATATTTTTAAAAAGAATCGATACATCGATATATCGGAGAAAAAAAATCGATATATTTTTTGCAACAAGTTTAAAAAAGGTCGATATTTTATTATTTAAGAAAAAATAAAAATAGTGCAATACTAGCCTATATATATATATTTATATATATATATATATATATATATATATATATATATATATATTTATATATATTCTATATATATAAGTATATATATTCTTATTTTTTAGTATCTTATTTTTAGTTTATTAATAATACATTTAAAGAAACTTTAATACGGTATCTTTAATCCTCTCTAGAGACATAAATAAGTCTTTTTAAAATTAGTTTAACTAGAGAAAATTTCATGTCTATCTTCATATATATAGGTCGTTTATGATTCATAATTTTAGAAACCTCTTGGTTTTCTGACTTTATGAAACATTGCTTGTTCAAAAGTTGATATGTATAAGCATTGTGAAATTAAATCAATACGATGTCCATTTAACTTGATTAATTATCAGCGACGTGTGGCTTTTTCTATTCATTCTGTATTATTAGTTTTCGTTTAATAGCAGTGTTATTATGTGTTATTTATATTTTTTGTTATTTATTTATTTGTACTTGTTCAGATTATACAGATTGACAACTGAGACTTTTTGTGTGAAAACCATAAAATAGAATTTTTATTGATAGAAATTAAATATGTTAGTAAATCTGTACCGGGTGAGTAATAAAATTGAGGAGGGATACGCGCCACAATAAAGAATAACAAGATGTCGGTGACAAACAATATTTTTAGTTTATTTCCTCCCAAATAGGAAAAGTTTTTATAACGGTTTTTATGTATTTTTAGTATCGTAAAGTATTAGTCATTCAGCGTCGAGTAAACCGTCGGTGCTGACATTAAAAACTTTTTATTGTACAAATAATTCATTATGAAATAATGCCCCTCAAAAACGAGTCTCCGTGGGTCATACCAGAGCAAAACTCAAAGATTTTATAAATCGTTCTCTCAGCCGTGGAAAAGTTTTAATTAATTTCGTACATGCTAAGTTTTCCGTGAAGAAATTTCCAGTATTGTATGTTTTGAAATGGTCGCAAATTCAATTTTCGTTTTCAATAAATTTTATAAAAGGCTGAAAGTCTATTTGCTGCAAGTATAATTTATTAGCATTATTTTTGCTTTTTGTTATGCAATCCATTTATTTGAATTTTATTTCTTTCGATCCTTATTCTTTAATCTATGAATACATGATTCAGTTATTATTTATAATCACTACAGATATTAATAATGCTTTTCAGAGGTTATTCTTTGTTGTATACATGTTTAGTAATTATTAATATCGTATACATAACATTTCTTATTTACATAAATTACATTTTATTAGACCTCAAATTGAATATTTTATTTATTTTTTAAATAAATTAATATTTAAACTATTGACATCTGGATTGGAATAGTATTACTGACTGAAACTAGTTTATATTTCAGAATTCATTTTTAGGACAAATTCTCTGAAGTTGTGTGAGTTTTATCAATTAGGATACCTATTTAACTAAATATCATAGAGAGGAATAAAAACTAATATCAACACACCAGTTTGGGTTTATTACCAAGCATTCAACAATTGACTTGGTCCAGAGAATAACAAATGTTATTGAAAAATCCTACGAAAGTAAAAAGTATGCTCAGCTTTATAGCTAGGAATGCTCTTAGATGTAGCACAAGCCTTCAATAAGGTTTGGCATGAAGGCCTTGTTCATAGACTACAGAAAATGTTACCAAAACAACACAACGAACTACTAAAACATCACATCGTACATTACAGCCAGAATATTTAGAGTCAAACAAGAAGAGGCTTACTCTACAATAAGAGAAGCTAAAGCAGGTGAACCACAAGGAAGTGTACTGGGGACAATGCTTTATCTACTCTACACTTGTGATATACCACAAATGGAGAATATTACAATGGCTATATTTGCTGATGATCCTGCGATGACAGCTGTCGGAGACAATAGTGAAGAGGCCTCACGAAAATTACAACAAGCAAGTGACAATATAAATAATTGAAATATAAAAATTAACGAAAGTAAATCTCTGCATGTGCAGTTCACCTATAATATCTAAATATTTCGGAATGAATATTTATGCAAAACTTCGCTGAAAGGAACATATAAAGAAGAGTAGAAAAGAACTGGAATTAAAATATGGGGAAATGTATAGGCTAATTAGAAGAAAATCACAATTATCAGTAGATAATAAATTGCTGTTGTATAAACAAATACTGAAACCTATATGGACATACCGAGTTCAATTATGGGGATGTGCTGCAAAGAATAACATAAACAAAATACAAATTTTTTCTGAAGTCCTGAGAGATATTGTGGGCGCACCCAAATAATATTACTTACATCGAGACTGATTACTTACATCGAGACTTTCAAATACCCACAGTCAGTTAAGATATCAAGAAAATTGTAGGAGGGCATGAGGAAAGTCTCCATTCTCATGACAATATTGAAGTACTGCAGCTTTTTGATACCACTGGAACAGGACACAGACTCAAAATAATCAAACCATCTGATCTTGTGTAGTGTTATATAGTGGGGTGCATATAATAAAAAATACTGCAGTGACATGTAACATATATACATTATTTACTAAGAGACTGAGATAGGGCCAATGGGTCCTCCTAGTTATATACCTAGTTTTAAGTTATCATAAAGACAAATTGTAGGGTTAGTCGGAAATCGCTAGTAACAATATAATAATTAACTAATAAAAAAACTATTTAACTAAGTAACTGTAACCCCTGAGCGATCACAGATTAATAATAGACGTTTTCTTTGTTGAAGTTAAATGAGGTGTTTCTAAATCTCGACTCACTCAATAGATTCTCTGTATTCGATATATTGTTTTAAAACAGGTTTGTTGAGTTACTGTAATCTCAAATTCATCAAACTGGATATTATGATCAATATCGATCTAGTGTTCAGCCAATGCTATATATTTTGGACTGTCCATATTTCACATATAAACGTAATTCTCTGATCCGATGCCTCTCTAACATACCCCGTGTTTATCTAACTTTCTCCCCACTCACACTTCTGTATTGGGTATCCAGCCCCCTTTTTCCACCCTTCTGTTTTTATGATATGATATATCTTTCACAGGTTATTATGTAGCTTAAAATAGAATCTATAGTTTCCTGAAGAAATGAGAGAAATGTTATTTGAGCATGTCAACGTGTTGCTAAGTCCGGTTTTTATTGCTATTATTACAATACCTTCAATGAACCCCTGCTGGTTTCAGTTTTCCAAGAGAGAAAATCTTGACTAAGTAATTATTCTTATGCCTATAATAACGAATCGAAAAATATTAAATATATATTTTAACTATTGAATTGGCAACTTTCGCTGAGTACAAATTTATGTTACTAACGTTAATTAATATTTACATTATATGTACATATGTAATATAAATTAGTGGTTTTAAATATTTGGATATAATTAATATAGAAATATGGGAATGCACGATTGCCCTAGTGTTACCACGTAAGGAGGTGTCGTTGCTTCTGGAGAAACTTTCTAGATTATTTGGAGTTGATCAATTTCTGTTCAGTTACTATTTTAGTTTTTATTCTCTCAGTTTTTTTTGTCTGTTGAATGTTTATACTTTATTTTGCGTTTGTTTCTATGGCCCAAAGTCAATACTTTTTCACGCGTTTTTTATTCCATTTTTCTTTATTTTCTATTACAACTTTTACTATTATCGCTTATAATAATGTAATAATGTGCTCTCTAATCGCGTTTTTTTTCTTTGTTTTTTACTTTCATGTTTTAACTTCAATTGTTTTCTCATCCTTATTCCTGCCTCTCTTTCCATCAACGACCTTTTCTTTAATTCCCTTATGCTCTTGCCTCTACTAGATAGGGTTTTAGCAAATTTATTTATAAATTACAATCATTATTTGATTTCGTTAAACAATTTGTAAATTAAAATAATTGATTAAATAAAATAAAATTAAATTTATTTATTCATTAATTATTTTAATAATTATTTAATTAAATTTGAGAATTAATAAAGAAAAGACAAAAATATTGACAACTGACGTATAGCCTGCTATTGTAAATATCAATGGGATCCAGTTGGAACAAGTGCAGGAGTTGTTTGTAAGTATTTGCTGATATATAATAAGAAAGTGGCATCCACCGTCCGTCCGCGTGTGTGTAATCTAATTATTATTTAAAACAGAAATTTATCAGAAGATAATACGAAAAAAAGTGTATAATATGTGAATTATAAGTAAAATTTTCTAATTTTGTAGTACTAAATTTATTAATTCCATCAGAACAAAGGAATATTTATGTTAAATAATATGAAAGCTGCATTTGTTTGAAGATTATAGTAAGGGTAAGAATGAAAAATAATTTATATAAAGATTTCAAAAGGAGATGTTTAACTGAAATGATAAAAATCTCAAAGCTTGAGATCTTTCAAATGCTCTGTTCTTCGCGAAAATCGTATTAGAAATGAAATCACTCGTTTAAGATTCAATAATCAGTGCACAGTTGGTTTCGACATATGTGTCGAGTGAAATGGTACTTCTGTGTCGAAATCTAACAGCTTCCGAAAAGACCTGGAGCAAAATAACAGAAAGCAATCCGAAAAATAGGAGATTAACATCTCCGAGGTCAAAGTAGCTGCAGATGTATCGAGATTTGATGAAGAATGTTTGTTTTGAGCACCAAGAGTAGAGTATTCTATTCTTTGTGATTAGTACCATTAATAATATCAATTTTGGGGGCGTTTTTCAGTTTTTTAGCACATCTATTCTGTTATTTGTTATGTATATACTCATTTGTGTTGTAATTTTCAAGATATTGTTTTTTTAATTGAGTTTGTATTTTCAATTTCTTATTAGATTTTTCCAAATGTTCTTAGTTCTTGTATTCTTCACTTTGCTTTATTATTTCTCTTAACGTTGATAACTGTTGATTTGCTGCGCTTTTATATTTTTAAATTTTTATTAATCTTCTGTCTCTTGTGGTCTTTTGTCGTACTATAACAGCTTAATATATTAAAATTTTTTTCAACCGTTTTCTTATGCAGCTTCACTTACTCTTCCTTTATTTATTATCTTTTTTTTTTGTAATTTAACGTATATTATTTACTATCATTAAACCATTTTTTTTTCTTCCAGAATATGACTCAATAAGGACATTAAGCAGAAATATAAAATTTTAGATGAAATCCACGTAAAGAAAATAATAAACCTTAATAAACAAGTAATTTTTTTAAAATAGTTTTTAATAATTGGAAAGTTATAAAGTAATTATAAAAATAAAACACTTTATATAATACACTATAGCTAGGTAATTATCGTCAATAAATCTTTTTTAATTTGGAGTAATTAAGAGCAAATCATGGTAATAATAATTCAAACGGCAATTGTTCATGGCCATCCCATTTTCACCGAATCATTTCCTTCTCTCCCCGTTCGTGAACTCCGCCCGATTGCTCTGATTCCCATATCAAGTCGTTCGGTGGCAGCGAGCCAGTCGTCGCGAATCGATAGTCGCGCCTCCCCGCGGCCAAATTAGGGTTATTTTTTGCCTTCTCGTCGAAGAGATGAGGGCTCTGCCCTTCGATCGTGCACCTTTCGTACAACACCACCAGTTCAG
This sequence comes from Rhynchophorus ferrugineus, assembly GCF_030347505.1. Taxonomy (NCBI): domain Eukaryota; kingdom Metazoa; phylum Arthropoda; class Insecta; order Coleoptera; family Curculionidae; genus Rhynchophorus; species Rhynchophorus ferrugineus. The sequence goes on along the minus strand of NW_027472581.1, from coordinate 49,109,659 downwards.
CTTTAATCGCATTCCGATGCCGACCGAAATGGAAATTTGGAAGTTGGGAATGAATTGCTTAGACTCAGGGGGAAATGGAAGTGTGTAATAATAAAGGACCGATAATATTTTTCAATTCGACGGAGGCTTTTAATTCGGTACTCCGAAATCGATGCGGTGGGCGTTCGATTTACACGTAGTTCTAATGTAGGAAGGTTAATGTACACATACGTTCAAATTGGAGGAATATATAACCCATTTTAGGATAATGTATCAATTTTAAAGTCCCATTTTTAAACTCATTTATTTTTTAAATTTTATTTTAAAATTTTAATGATGTAATGGGTACCATCTTGCTAAAAGTGAAGCAAAGATTCATCCCAGCACAACTTTAAAGAAATACTAAAAGGGTTTTGCGCGTAGTTTCATTAAAATCCAAACCAAATCAAATTCAAAACTCGGTGAAATATTTTGTCTTGTATCTGGTTGTTCTTGCATTTCGAAAAATAACCGTGAAAAACAATTTTATAGCGAGTTCAAGCGAAGTTATATTAGCTTTCGTAAAAGCATAATTTTGAAGATCTTCGGAATAACTATGTTACAGTGTAAGCAAGCTCTATTAGAAACTAAAGTGTTTTTTACAACTCTAAATTCGTTTTTTGCTATTTGGTCCCCTTTCCTGCGGATTGATAATAAGATAATTACTTCTTACATCCTACTATTATTACAAAATTAATTAACAAATTAATATATCATTACAGTTTTGATGATACTACATTTACTTAATTTTGAGCCTGACCTGCTCTGTTTTTTGTTTAACATGTTGTTTCGAATTTAACATACCATCAAGATAGATGTTGAAGTATTGAGGAATCGGCCATCTGTCAAGTGATATAAGTAAGTTTTTGTCATTTCGCCGCAATGCAAGATAACATGGATAGATTTGGAACTATTGATCTGTATAATCCTTTCTCTAGCCCATTGTGGACTGTCATGTGTACTTTTTCCACAGCCTTAGTAAGAGATATATCTTTTGCCATGGTAACTGTGTCGTCGGCAAATGTTCCAAGTACTGTTTCGTTTGTTGTTGGGATATTAGCAACATAGAGTAGATACGAGAATGGTCCCAATGCACTACCCTGTGAAACTTTAGCCGAAATCGGTTTCCGAGACTAAATTCCGCAATAACGATTTGCTCGTCTTGTAAATTGGTCCCAAATACCAAACTCTGTCAAGAGCTTGTGGCACGCCCAGAAATATTGCAGGGCATTATTCATTCTCTTCAAATACATTTTCAACAACCTTGTTACTCTGTATACTTGGTTGATTGCTGAGTGTTAATTTTGGAATTTAAACTAGACGTCTCGTATTGTTATAAAGGGTTTAATTCTTTTTAACAGCATTTTATCAGATTTAATCCACTTGACAACATGTCTAAATTTAATAATACGTTTTTTAAATTTTAAATTATCTTTGAAATGATTCACAGAGTGGTTCACAATAGAGTAGTTCACAATAGATCCATGGTTGCTCTATTATTATTTATTAGTATTTCTTTTCTTCAAATGCTTTTGTGGCAATCTCTGTTACTGTGTGCACTTAGTCGATCGTTTAGTTTGACAATCTGTTATTCTAATAAAGGGTTTAATATGTTTTAACAACAGTTTATCAAATAATCTCGATATCGCAGTTAGGATCGGACTTATTCGGTCGGTTTGCCAGTTTTTTAGGAACAATTATTTGAGCCATCTTAAAATATTCCGGCAGGCATTAAATATGTATGTCAGCTTGATGATTGATTTTCGTGGCAAATAATTTAATAACCTACTGTATATTATCATTTAACTACAACAGGAGACTTTTAAGGATTGAGACATCTACTTGATATGCACACATTTTCATATAATTATTTAGATTATTATTAGTCGTCATTCTATATAATATCTCCATTAGCTATTTTGTTAACTCCTTTTATTTTCTAGAACAGCTGCTGATTTTGATCTGTTAAAGCGTTGAGAATGGTGTAGGTGTTTGTACAATCGCGTTTAAATCGCAGTTAGCTAATCTTTCAACAAAATTGAATAATCAATAAAAAAAATGTATTAAGTTTTTATGAAAATAGCTTTATAAGTTTAAAGTTATAACGAGCCATTAAAACATGTAAGTACCTGGAATAATTAAAATTTTGATATTTATTATTTGAGGGTTACTAAAATCCAAAACTCCTATGGAGTTGAGTTTTAGTTTTTTTTTTGGAATATTCTAATACTGAGTTTTGTTTTTAAATTTTCAACTACAAAATCATTTGCGAATTATATTTTGATGAAATATTTTATTTCATATTTACATAATATTATATATAAATAATGCCCATAACTACTAAATAAAGCATACTATTTTATGTTCATATCACTTACATGTTTTAGCTATGCTAAAATCAGGTCAGGCTGAAAATCAAAGAACTGTACTAGTTAGTTCGAAGATACTTTCAATATGATCTGATATCAACAAGTTTGTTTATTATAAAGTCTATTAGAACTTACAGGGCATAAATATTACCTTTAAAGGCACTAAATTGTTTAGTAATCCAACCCTGTCGAAACAAAGTTTTTCAATTGACTTCGAAAGGATTGCATGATATCCACAAAATCAAATTGATATACGAACTTACTCAATATTTCGTTAAAAAAAAGTTAACTGAATCACAGCAAAGTGGACGCAATATCAAACCTCACAAACTTGTATATTGAAGTGTTATTATTATTATTAGCTTAGGTAGTCTAATTAATTTGGGATATACATACTGATGCATTTATCCCTTATTATTGCTTGTGTACAAGTGGAACACAACAATAATAATACATTAAGTAAGTAAGATGCAATAAAAATATAATTTCTAATATGTACTGGCGTTACTAGAATTAGTCAGCAGTAGTAATTTATTTTATATACTTTTTTATAACTAGCCCATATTTGCTTTTACTTAAGAACGTTACCCTAAAAAGAATAAATATGTATATATTAAAATATTAATGTTAATAGTAAGAAGTATATTATCGAGTACAAAATGCTACTTTTACATGAACGTATTTTATTATACTTCTAATGGTCTATAAAAAAACATATTCACTTTCTTTTCCTTTTACTTCAACTTTTTACTGTAGATACAGGGATAAAAAATCTATTACTTTAATGTTCTAGTACCTTGACATTAAACGAACTTTCCCCATATAGGTAATAAACTCTCTCCGAAATTACGGTTCAACGATCATTTTAACAAAAAAAATATATTGAGTCCAAAATTCTGGTAGAGTCTACCGAGCAGTTAAAAGTATAAAGCATTATTGCGTACCGTCTCCTTTTTGCTTTGTTCCTTTGCGTTTAGTGACTAGAAAGTTACCCCTCCTAACTTCTTTATATTTTGAACTAGAAAATATATCCTTCAAGAATAACCGATAAAATGCGTTTGTATATAATTTAAGAAACTTGTAGGGTTTAGAAGCAAATAAAAAGTGTTAATCATGTCAGTTTATAGTATATTTACACTACTTCGCATATGTGTTAGTTTCTTAAGTTTTGGTGTTTCAAAATTCCAATATTTTACTACTGATCAGTTGAGCTGTAACAACCCGCTTTTCGTAACCCTGCACCATAAATGGCAAGCTTCTGTCCAAATTCTAGTTGACTATATCAGTTCCTAGTAAGTTCAGCCCATCGTTGGTAGCCTTAGACCCCGAATATTGCGTTTGATTAAGAGTTTATGTAAATGTGAAATTTAAATATTTAAATTTAACGTGATCTATGTCCAAAACATTATAATATGATGTACACTTCTAGAAAACATAAATGAGCTGTAGACTTAGATTACGAAGACAGAATTGGAAGAATCAAAATAAAGAAATTATAGTTTATCTTGAACTTTCTTGAGTTGCCAGATATATTTGTTTTTGTTTTCTATCCCATAAAAACAGAGGTAACTTCTGCCATATACATTTATTTAAACTCTTTGGTATAAAATATATATTAATATATTAATATATTATGTATTAAACTTTATGAAAATAATTAATATTTATTATAAGCTAATACATCTAAAATTCCTTTGTCGTTACTCTAACTAATCAGCTTATGTTTTTAAATCAAATTTATTAACAATACAATACAAAATTATACTACATTGAAATATATCAATTTTTAATTTCAATATAACATGTAATCCCAAAATAATGAAAATGAATCTATACATTAATAAAACGCTTTAAAGTTTCAGCCTTGGTTTGAAAACAGTTTATAATTAATCTGGAATATTGATAAAACCTATTTACGTAGAAAGCAATATTTGTTGACTAAATTGTGATAATTATTGCAAATATTTATGAAATAAAAGTAATCTCGTTATGTAATAAAGTAAGGGATTATTATATAGAATGATGAATTGTATAAGTAACAGCATATGTGTGGTAGTAATAAATTATTCTATTTTCTTTAAAATATAAATTCTGTGTCCACCATATAGATGTTGATAGATAGATGTAGATAGATTATAGCAAACATGCAAATGTTTACAGCAAAATTGAGTTTTATTGGAGTTGCTTAAGTTGAGTGTAGATCATAATAAAATTATTTTAATTAATCTTGAGTGTTGTGAATCACAATTATATTTACCGACATGACATACTGATCTTTAGAAGTACTTTAAACTCTAACATGAATATAATTAAAAGATGGTCGAGCACGAAGAGTTATTTTAGTAAGGCTATCTTTTGTAAATCCTCAAAAACATATTTGTAGACCTTTTAATATAATATATAAGACTTAGACCCATAAAAAGGTTTAGAAAATCTGAACCTGAATTATTAACTATTTATTATTAATTATATCAAGCGATATATATATATATATATATATATATATATATATATATATATATATATATATATATATATATATATATATATATAAGAAGAAATTAACCAACATTTTACCAAGAGTAATTTATCAGCACTTATTTTTCTGATTTTATATAACCCTGAATGGGTGAATATGGTAAAACAACGATATAATTGATTCTGAATAAATGTATCCATGATACATTAAATATAGCTTGAGCATTTGCTGTTACTAAGTACAAAACGCCCGTTACTTGAATACCGCCAATGCTATTTAGTTTCATATTATTTACTTTAATTTCAACAAAATAGTTGAACATGTCAAATGAGCAACCAAAAATTTATTTTAAGCGTTTGAAATATAAATTCGATTTATCCTCTCGAATTCAATGTTTCCTTTTCAAAAGCATTCAAAAGAGCCAGATTTTAGTATTAATTGTAACATTTCTTCTCTTTAATACACAATTTCTTATGGAAGCAAAAGCTTCTGCAGATTGCCAATTTGGTTTATTACTTCAGCTCTAGGTGCCATTACTTTTCCTCTATTACTGATTCGAAGAACTCCAAGAATTCCTTAGGCTTCTGCGCTTATTCTGACTAGATACTGTTAAGATTTACAATAGCAGGTGATTTGTCAGTTGTTAATCCTTTAATATTATCGTCATTAATCCTCAAGCCATATATCTTTGCAATAAAAATATATATTGGGAAAAATGCTCAAAGCCTGAATACGATATCGGCAAATATAATGCTCTGAGCATCAAGAAGTTTGTAGCTTCATATTAAACAATAACTTTTTTAAATACTTTTAACATAATTGCATTTCACTAGTACACTAACATTTTCTTGGGAAATACTGACTAGAATATTGAATGAGTTACATATATCTTTACGAGCCTGCATATTGTTAATGTGACTGTTATTAAATACCTCAAGAAACTTAACTATTGTTAGTGGAATCAGAGGTTTAGATTTCAAAAGTGCCCAAAATGAGAGCTAATGACAGACAAAACGAGAGGAAAAATCAATGAAAAGATTTTTACAACTCTTAGGTACTCTTTCAAACTCTAATACATTTTTGCATGAAGTGACGGATTGCAAAATCTATACAAATATGACTTTATCTAAATTATGCCTGCTAAGCCGGTAAGCAAGCTCGGTGAGTCATGATTGTTAGGCAGCTTGAAAAACTTCAAGCTGAAAAACTCCAACTTTTCGATACCATTTTTGTAGTAAGTTTTGTCCTTTGCTTCAAAATAGGCCTCAGTTTCGGCGATCACCTGTTCATTCGATGAAAATTTCTTCCCAGCGAGCATTCTTTTCTCATTCATTCATCTGGAGAATACGGTAGATGAGGAAACAATTCGAATCCCAATTAATGAATTTTTGCCATCGTTTTCACTGAAGTGAGACGGTGCATCGTCTTGGTGAAGCAGCACTTTCTTTTTCTTCAAATGCGGCCGTCCTTTGGCGATTTCATTCTTCAAACGGTCCAATAACGCTACGAAATAGTCGCTATTGATGGTCCTTCCTTTTTCAAGGTAGTCAATGAAAATTATTTCATGCGCATCCCAAAATACAGACGCCATAACCTTGCCAGCCGACGGTTGCGTTTTTCCACGCTTTGGAGCGGGTTCATCGTGTGCGCTCCACTCGGATAATTATCGATTTGATTTCGGAGTGAAATGATGGAGCAATTTTTCACCCATTGTTACATATCGATGCAAAAACTCGAGTTTATTACGCTTGATCATCTTCAAACACTGCTCCGAATCATCAACTCGTCGTTGATTTTGATCAAAACCCACTTTGCACAGAGCTTTCTCATACCCAAATATTTGTGAATGATATGATGTACACGTTCAGTTGATATCTTTAGAGTGTCTGCTATTTCATTTAATTTCAATTTACGGTCATTCAAAATAATTTTTTGGATTTTTTAAATGTTTTCGTCGGTAACAATCTCTTTTGGGCGTCCACTGCGTTCACCGTCTTCGGTGCTCATTTCACCACGTCTAAACTTAGCATACCAAACCTTGATGATTGATTTTCATGGGGCAGTGTCCGGAAACTCGGCATCAAACCAAGTTTGCTTCAACTGTATTTTTCCCTTCAAAAAGCAATATTTTATCAACACGCCAAATTGTTTTTTATCAATTTCTTTCACAATAACAAAAGTTGCTTCACTCAAAATGCTATAATTCACAAACTAATGATCCGACAGCTGTTAAATTTATACACATATCTTTTGAGGATTAGGGCTAACTAAAAAACATATGGATTTAATTCTAGTAGCGCCATCTCAGTGTCAGGCCGGGGACTTTTCAATTGACCAGTTACTATAACATGATATTGGTTGGTTAATGTGCGAAATATTAACGCAGACAACAAATATTATGTTACATAAAACAACAGTTTTCCATTTAGAATTATTGCATCAACATTTATTACTGTTATTTCATTTGAAGAAATCTGCTGCCGAAGGTCATCAAACACTTTCACGAACTATTTGACGTACTTTGGTGTTGACAAACTGATTATGTTGCTTTGTCAAACCACAATTATCGATTAAGGTTTCAGTGGCTTAAAAGTTGTAATTTTGACGTCAATGTTGAACGACCTGGAGGACCAAAAAGTTCGAAAGACAATATATTACAGGAATTGTTGGACTAAAACCCTCACAAAACTTTCAGACGGCTTAGCAGTAGATGAATCAACTATTTTAAGAGATTTACATGCGATGGGCTAGATCCGAAAGAATTGAGAATATCTATAACACTAGTTGATTACATTTTCCAAATTGTTTTAAAATAATGGTGTATATGGTCTATTGCGACCGAAAATGAAAAGTGGATGAAAATGGGTTAGACCAGGATAACTATATTAATATTCACCATATTTTATGAGCTAAAATTACATGAACATGGTTACTCAGTTGTCTACTCTGTTGTATAACTTTTAGAACTCAAATTTGATTACTGATTACTCGGTTCAGATCAATTCAACATGATTTGGGTACTTGGTACTTCTAATGTCATGTGATGTTGAAATGTACCGTTAGTAATAAGTAAACAATTGTTATTGTGCACTCACTTCTTCTAACCTCCCAGTATGATCATCCAATGAGGACAAAAAGCCAAAGGTAAAGATGCTAGATACGCTGTAACCAAGAGCTGACAGGAACAACCTTTTGATGGTGTTTAGGTATGCTTCAGATCGTCATTAAACCATAATTACAACATATAACCAATAAAGAACATATCATCGGTAATAGCGATAATTTATAGCAATAATAAACTATGCCATGGTAAAGTATGATATGTGTACACGGTACGAAGGGAAAGCAATACCAGCTTATGTTCTAGCACTAACAATAATGGATGTGCACTGAAGTCAAGGCAATTAATCGCTCAAGATCCAGGTCTCTTACACTCTCTTAGTTTCTGTTATTTCTCCAGGTCCAGCTATAAGAAACATATAATACGCACATGGAAAAAGGTCATACGCTAGATACGCTGCCACCAAGAGCCAGCAGAAACCATTTTCGGTGGTATTTATTTATGATTCAAGTTATCTATAGATCATAACTACATATCAGTAACATTGGCCACTTTGGCATTAGTTTCTGGTTTATAAAATAGTTACCATGAATAATTATAGTTGCAACCATAAAACTCTTCAGTTTACCGTGATATAATAATTATGGGTAAGATACGAAGAAATAATAAATAAATAACTAGAGGATAATAATAAATCGAAAATAATAAAATTGGCATTTAATACATAATAAAAGCCTAAAACTCGCCATTTGATGAAGAGTTTGGGCGGCACAAGGCACAGTAAAATCAACAGAATAAGAAAAAGTTATTAACTCTGAGCTTCACAACTAAACTCTTAAATAATACTCGCTTTTGCATTATTTATTAAGTTTAAAACTTAATCATTTTAATATGATTAAAATACACATTTTTCAAGTCCGAACTGTAAAGTAATAACTTGTTTGCACAAGGTAGATTACAAACTGCTAATGAATATAATTACTTGAAAGCCGACTCGCTGGATATATATGGAAATGTGACGTCATCCTTGGCGTTTTCCTAATTTTGTTTACTAATAACATTAAACTTGCAACTGAGACAACTAATTCTGATTACATAACAACGCATTAAGCAGTATTAATGTCGTGTTGATTTCACATTAAAGGCGGCAAGAAAGTTATCCCGCTCTGAGTCGACCGGCTAGGCCGGAAATGGAAACTTCGAAGATGGAAACCTAGTTTGAAATGGACTTGGATAAGCGAATAAGATTTAACTAAACAACAGTACTAAATGCACTGGTGTAATCAAATTTAATATGATTTTCATAATAACTATATTCTAAATAAAGGTATATTATGTCTATTAGGTGTGTCTAAAATTATTTCACATTTTTAACGTTTTTAATATGAATTATCTTACTACGAGTATCGTTAAATAGGTTTTTTGAAATTGCAGGAAAACATAAAATTTAATCGGTACACTTCTTGATAATCTTCTAGCTTCAATTGTATCTTTAAGTTTTAAGTTATATAAAATATTTCGAAAGGTTTTCATAACACGCAAATGATTGGGCAGGCAACTTCTCCAATCGACTCGGAATTAAAAAGTTATTGAGAATGCGATCTAGTGAATGCAGTAAATTGTAATAATTTTAAATCAATTTGTATAGGAAAATGTATAATAATGCTGCACTTGTCAAATTTTTCGATAGGGATGATTCTCTTGATTCCTTGTAGTTCTATAGTCTAGTATATCATAATGGTTAATTCAAATCGACTATTTTTAGTCCTACAAGCGTCATTTCTTGGATTTTCCAAATGCTTGAATTTTGGTCTCTTGAATCTAATAAAGAACCTGTGTGTTATTGATAATTTTTAAATGCAGTCTTAATTTTTGCCTCTCTAGTCTTTATCTAACCCCTTTAAAGTTGTCAGTTCTCTGACTATCCATTTCTCATTCAATTTAACTTAATTTCAGTTAGAGTGTATTATTAGTAAGAAAGTATTATTAAAAAAAATACTTTCTTACTAATCATGTCTACATATCTACAATTTCAGTTCTAAAATAGCACAATAACTTAGGTAAGTTATAATTTATGAAAGGGTTATATTATATAAAATCCCAATGCTAAAGAAACCGCGACATGGATGTGCATGGTCGCTATTCAGTCTGGACAGCTTATAGTTTTTATAAAAGTTGTTTTTAAGCATCGATTATACCTTCATCCGCCAGTTGGCCTTAGAATATCTTGTCTTGTCTAGATTGCACTGTTTCTACCTAAGTCTCCATAGTAACTCTTTATCGCCATATTCTACGGTTAAGAAACTGAGCTACTGTAATTCGCATATGGTGACCGTTCACCCTGAAATTCAAGCTTTTATTAAAATTCCAGTAAACTATGTTAATTAGCTTCATTCTATCCGCCCTTGATTTACATCTTGAACTGTGATGGGTATGCCGATAATCCACAGACTAGGGGTGTTTTTCAAAGCTTGAAAGTTTCTCACTTAGAATAGTTTATGGTTAGGATTCGTTGATCACCTTCAATCCACCTTTTGTTACCTTACAGTTTCAGCTGCAATACTTTTACCCGAAGTCCACTTAACTGAACTAAGAAACGCTTTGAGTAACTGCGGAACAATTGCCAATCCAACATAAACCTGTCTTCTTTTCTTGATAATTAATTTAATTCCGGTTAACTGAATTAACTGAAAAGAGAACAGCCTTCTTCTTTGAACCTGTTGATTGCGCAAGTTATATTTTATGATAGAATTTTAAACAAAAAAACTTAATCGTTTTACTTAAAATTTATTTATTCAAGAAAAGATATGTTTTCTATCTGGCAGAAAAGTCTGGAGGAGAACTCATAGATCTCCATTTAGTCTTTTAGTAATAATGTTCATCACACAGAATAAGATCAGGTAGTTTGATTTTTTCGAGGATATAAGATCCAGGTCGATTGGTATCTAAGAGTTGCAATGCTTCGGTATTAATATGAGTGTTTAGTCTCTCCTCTGTGTGTTTGGGATTATGTTGATTTCCAGACTAATAGTCGGCATCGGAAGATCTCGGTGTATATAATCATTATTGTAGTGGCATATACGATATCTTTTAGGACTTTGTTCTGAAAATGTAAATGAAGGTAAAATATTAGTTTCTGCTGAATATTATGGGATTTATAGGGATAATTGAATTCCCAGGGTCGATATCGCCTTTAAAATTTGCTTATATAGCAACTTGTTATTATAACTATAACCTCTATATTTATTTACATTTCCAATTGATTTATATGCTTCAGTTAGAACAATAAATCAATGTATTACGTCACTGCCCAGACATTGGTGACAGTTCCGCTGAACTAGCTCCAATATTACGATTAAATTATAGTATATTTCAAAATGTTGACTAGTGGCTCGGTTAGATTCAGTGTTGTCGAATAATTTTGAGAATTGTCGTTGAAGTTATGAATCAATATGTTCTACATACGATAATACTGCGGTAAGAAGGTGGAGAAGAAAACTACTAGCTAACTTTTATAAATGATTGAATCGAAAATTCATGTTATACCAGATATAGTCTGAGCAGCACCAGAAAGTTTACCATAAATAACAAGAAAATTGAGAATAGGCGACGTCTTTCATTCATGCATCCATTTCTTGTCTGACATGAATTTGGCAACATCGCTAATAAATAAAATAAATAATTATAAATAAATTATTATAAGTTTATATTTTCTTTTACACGGTGGTCATGGTTGCAACATTAAACATTAGAAATTATTACTCAGGCTCATCTAGATAGCCGATCAGGAGGAGGTTCTGCTCCTTTTTCGAAAAATATAGCTTAAAGTAAAATTCATTGTAATACTTATACACTTGACGTAAGTTCGGTTGCCAGTTGATGTCTTAGGACAACCCTATATTTGTACTCCATAACAGGCTTGACTGATAAATCAGTCCTTTTGATCTAATGACTTTTGACCTGCCATATTCTTATGACTTGTATAGCTTATGACTGATCAGCAGTCGTCTTCATATGAAGACAATTGGGCCATAACTTGGATTGCCTCAAAATATTAGGCTTTTATAACGAGGAATCCAATACTTTGAATAAAATCCATTGTACAAATTTAGCTTAATAAAATTACAAAATCAAATATCAAGAATTATTTGTTCAACTAACAAATAGTATAAAATTTGCACTAAGAAATAGTATACACATGTTCAAATAAAAGAAAAACACGTTAATAGTCTTAATTAATGACAAAAGGCTGGTATCAGATATATCTCTGACAATTCCGAGCACAAATGTTCTTTTCATATTTACTGCAAACCAAAAGCTGATGAAAACGGTTTCCTTTTAATAAATAGCGATTGCACCGCTATCAGTTCACCTGGAAAGTTTCTAAAAGGCAAAACGTTGCCTTCACGAGTAACTTTAGAAAGACAATGAATCCCAACTTGGCATTGTCGAAGTTGAAGTCATTCGAACTTATTTGCCTTTCAGTTTTCAGCTTATCAGGGCCTTACGCTTCTTTGTCTGTGATTTGGGCAAAACCGATAAACTTTTAGACCGAGAGTGCAGAAGAATAAATTCGAATTTTGCCGTTTTTCCACATCGTCCCTATAGAAAATGATTCTCGTTTAATTCCGCTTGGTTTTGCTTTTTAAGTATATGCTTTTCCGCTAGCTTTTTAAGTATATGCCATATGTTATAAATATTCAAAATATATAAATATATCAGTTTGTTGATATTTAATTTTAAAAAATAGACAATATTGTCGTCTACAATTCTGTTAACGTTGATCTATCAGTATTATCGAAATTTTTACGAAAATGGTAATTGTGTCTAACCTGCTTCTTAAAATAGTTTTCAAACTCCGAACTGTAAAGTAATAACTTGTTTTTATAAGTTTATAAACTGCTAATCTATAACAATTGTTAATAAAATTGAGCGCTGAGTCGCTTGATATTTATATGGAGAGGAGTTTTTCAATATTTAGGTTAGTCCATAAATTTAACTTCTGACTATTTCTCCTTACGCCTAAAATCTTTCGTGGTAAGAGATTCGGTATACATCCGGAATAAAGTTAAAAACCTGCTTAAAAGGTTCGTAAATTGACGTATTACTTAAAGTATAAAGAAACGAATATATTAATATTAACAAAAGATAAACTAAAATTTACAACTATATTTTTGTTTATAATTCGTAGACTTATTGATCTAAAACTGAACCTATTGTATATAAAACTGAAAAGCTGAGGAAGAATTAGAAGGAATTTTCAACTAGTACGTGAATTTTTGAAAAATGTTCTCAATATAGCGTCGAATATATTTCAGATGCATTCAGAGTGGGGTTGCATAAACCATAGACATTTCTACTTAAATTCATTTTGAACTTGGCTGCACCAGATCGAAAATATTAAATATTAAAATCCATTCAAATCGTGTCGAAATAGAAAGAATATCATTTTTATTTATATCTTGCCAGGAAGTGCAAAGGATATGATTTGTATGCAATGCAATGCTTGCGCAGCTTTTGAAGTTCTATACCCACTGAACCGTTTGCTAATACAAAAAAATGAAACTCGAGGATTGATTATGTCATAACAAAAAAGAACGAATTTTTGAATTCCTCTTTCTTTTACGTTTCAGATTACATAGCCAGTTTTACAAAAATGTAAATTCATACTAAATATTTAAACTTTTAGGTCAGACGTATCACAGGAGTACTTTGTTAATATTTTCGTGGTATATTAGTACATATTTTATATATTTCTAAGTATTACGTTAATAGGTAGATTTAAATCACGCAGTGTATTAAATGTTTAGAACTAAACCATAATGAAGTAATAATATTTTATATGTTATATATATTATATATTTTATAATTACATTAAATATAACCTAAACCAAACTAATCCTAAAGAATGTTTAGATTGTGTGATTACTGAGTGTTTAGATAGTCTATTAAATATTGAGGACTAAATAATTTTGAGGTAGGACTGAAATATATTTAATTGTTCATTTGAAATACTGAAAAAAGGGGATAAAATTTCATTAAATTTCATCTTAGTGATATGTAGTTATAATATGAATTGCATTTTTAGGAATATAAAACTTATTAAGTCATACTACAGTACTGTTATTTCTAAAAGGGATTACAAGAAAATATGATACGTGACGTGATAGTTTTACATAATGACTTGCTAGCTGAGGTGGTGAAGGCAAAATGTTATTATAGTTAGGGTTCAAATTTTGTCATTCTTTGAATATACATTATGATTGTAATTATAGCTCTACCAAGACAACGGTGTACAAGGAAGCCATACTAGCGATACTAAATTGTTAAATTATTGGTAGGTATGTCTAATGCAGAAGACCTTAATTTAGAACTCACGTTAAATACTCGGTCCAGTCAAGATAAAAGCTAGTAAAGATCTCTAAAATACGCGAACAAATTACGTAGCATTATTAACAATATTTGTATCGATATATAATTGTAATATACATGTATATATTTTTTAATATAATAGTAGAGAAATATTAATCTCTTAAATTAAATGAAAAAGAAAATTAATATATTCTTGGTTAAATTCCGTTAGGTAATTATAATATGAGTTATAAGATGAAAATAATTCTTTAGAACAATGTTGTCTAACCAATACAACCCAATGTTTGTCGAAAGCTTTAATAAGAAATTGTATGTCTAGTTTTTTTATTTTTTATTTTTTTTTTCAATATTTAAAGAAATAAAAGAAAATTCTTTGATGATATTTAGATTGATATGGAGAAATAGAGCAACCAAAACATATTAAAATATTTTATTTCGAAACTAATTATTTACTTTTGAGGTAGAGAATTATCATATACTTATTTCCATATTACATATATATCTTGATGTGAATTAATTTGGTTAACTTGATAATGAATGTGAATTTACTGGGCGTATATTTATGAAATAAAAATCAGATGTTTGTTGTGTTGATTTGGTTAAAATGTACAACAAAATTTACAGAAAGAAGGACGAAATTGGACAAGGAAATTAACGTTGTGAGAGTTAAATGAAATGGCATGACATGAAACGCTATATTGAATTTAATTACTAGTACGTTTTATATTCAGAAATATTATTCATAAACCAAATAAAAATCAGAAGGCGTTACAATTATGTTTATTTTTTATATAGTTGAATTTAAATTGAAATTGATTGGTGTACGTTATGGGTTCATTAAACTTAAATTGTTAGAAAAAACGTCACACAGAATATATAGGATCATCATCCCTGCTTTAGAATACTCTGTTTGTTCCATTGTAGGGCAAGAAATTCGTTAGAAAATGTCTTTAATCCGAATGGCGTCAGTGTTAAGAAAACTCCATCGAAAGTTGTTTAACAACAAAACAGAAAAAATTGACGAGCTTTCGTAAGTTTATTTGCATAAGCCTGAAATTTAAAGGGACGGCCAAGAGAAGTGCAGGACAAACCTCTCGACGCCGTTGAAAGTAGAGAATGCAGAATTACTTTTGCTCATCTTCTTTCTTCTTTCTTCTTTACTTGGCTCCTTTGCTTTCTTATCGGATTTTTTTTCGGTTTAAGTAAATGAGCACGAGTGTTCGGAGGGTCGAAAACGAAAACGTAATAAATTTGATTTGGAAAATAAGTTTTCTTTTCTTCCTTATGGTACAAAATCATCCCTGACGTCGTCTTTATTGACCTTATTTTAAAAATGCTTGAAAAAGTCACTAATGCAATTTTGGTCTGACGGCAAAACATCGCTATCAAATTTCACATGTCGTTTTATATATTTGTTTCGGTTTGTTTCCGTATATTTAAATCAAATAACATTCATAAAATAAGAGATAATTAATGATAGAGTAACAAGAAATAGAAACAATATCATTTTTTGTCAATAAAATATTGCACTTTACTTAGTACCGTATATATCGATAATTATGTTTACTATATATTTTTACTCATGCGTAATATTTAAAAATATTCCTTACAGTTTTTTTTTAATTCACATTATATTGTTACTTCCTAAGGCCTGAATCAACATCACATTATTTTGTGATTAATACAAAATTTTGCTTACTCCATTTTCTTCTAACTATTTTAGGTGTTGTTGATTGTGTTTGATATATTTAATTGCTGCAATAAAAGGCAAATAATATACAAACTAATCGGTTTGGCAAAAATTTTGCCCCCCTTTCTGAAGAAAACGATAGCACTAGGAGGAATGAAATTTGGCACAGTTAATCCTATATAGAGAAAGAATTTCTAGGAGTAATTTTTTGAGTATTATGCGCTACAAATAAGTAAATTCCAATAAAGCGAAATACGCCCAAATCAAGCTAACATAAATAGGCGTCAGAGCGATGACACAAAATAAATAAAAATATATTTTAAGCTCTCCTTTCATTGGAGCTATAGGTAACTGCAATAGATTAACAGGTCAATTGAAAAGTCCCCGGCCTACCATAGTAAAACACATTTTTTTGGCAAAATTAGTTTTTGCTTATTCAACATAATTCCCTTCAAGGGTGGTACACTGTTTATAGCGACCCTCCAACTTTTCGATGCCATTTTTGTAGTACGTTTTTGTCCTTTGCTTCAAAATAGACCTCAGTTTCAGCGATCACCTCTTCATTCGACGAAAATTTCTTCCGAGCGAGCATACTTTTGATATCTGAGAACAGGAAATAGTCGCTGGTGCCCAGATCTGGAGAATACGGTGGATGGATGAATTTTTGCAATCGTTCTCACTGACTTATAACACGGTGCATTGTCTTGGTGAAGCAGCACTTTCTTTTTCTTCAAATGCGCCCGTTTTCGGCGATTTCGTCCTTCAAACGGTCCAATAACGCTACGTAATAGTCGCTGCTGACGATCCTTCCTTTTTCAAGGTAGTCAATGAAAATTATTCCATGCGCATCCCAAAATACAGACGCGTTTTCCCACGATTTGGAGCGGGTTCATCATGTGCACTCGAATGACTGTCGATTAGACTTCGGAGTGAAATAATGGAGTCATGTTTCAACCATTGTCACACATCGACGCAAAAACTCGGGTTTATTACTCTTGATTATTGGCAAACACTGCTCCGAATGATTAACTCGTCGTCGTTGTTTTTGGTTAAAAGTGGGCTCGCGCGGCACCCACTTTGTACAGAGCTTTCTCATACCCAAATATTCATGAATGATATGATGTACACGTTCAGTTGATATCTTTAGAGTGTCTGGTATTTCATTCAATTTCAATTTACGGTCATTCAAAATCATTTTGTGGATTTTTTAAATGTTTTCGTCGATAACAATATCTTTTGGGCGTCCACTGCGTTCATCACGTCTAAACTTAGTATACCAATTCTTGATGGTTGATTTTCCTGGAGCAGCGTCCGCAAACTCGGCATCAAGCCAGGTTTTTGCCTCAACTATATTATTTTTTCCCTTCAAAAATCAATACTTTATCAACACGCGAAATTACTTTTTCTCCATTTTTTTCACGATAACAAAAGTTGCTTCACTAAAAATGCTTTAATTCACAAACTAATGATCCAACAGCTGTCAAATTTATAGACGCATTTTTTGAGGGTTAGGGTTAACTAAAAAAATATATGGATTTAATTTTAGTAGCGCAATCTATGCGTCAGGCTGGGGACTTGTTATCAAGTGACCTCTTAATTGTCGTTTCTGTCGTACGTAGATCAACCACCGACTCGTGATATTTAAAATCCAAATGTGGTACCGTTCATACACAAATTCCTAATTTTATATTTGAAAGGATATTAAAACGGAAAGCGAGTGTGTTTAAATAAACAATAAATATACTAATTAAAATCTATTTTATTTGGAATCAGAATAAGTTATAATTGAGATTATAAATATACAGATATTGATTAAATATGGAAAGAGAATTAAGTTAAGATTAAATAACGTTAGAAGCAAAAGCCTTTTTGATATAAAGCTAAAAATATTTTAACTTTGAAGCTTTTTATCAAGTATCATTTAGTACATCAAAAATATTTCTTCTATACTATTAACTATAAGGATTTTTTTGATATTATTCTTATCTATTGTTATTCAGTAGGAACAATAGGAAAAGCAATAATAACTTCGCTATAAGGGAAGAACTTAAATAATCAGCATTATCAGCACTATCACAACAGTTTAATATGTTGTTTATTTTGTATAGCAAATTAATATGTCGGGTTTGAACACATATTGATTACATAATACATGAATATTTAGAACATTAATTGGTATTACGTCAAATTTAACTATTGTCCTATATATGCATAGAAGTATATATGGTTTATTAAGAATTTCAAAAAGTGCCCATTAAACCAATTGGTGTTTTTTATAGATATCATAGCATTAAGTATTAAGAATGTGCAATGGGCGACTGACCCAGTTGGGTTTTGAAACTTGGGACAAAGTGATACTGGACCTGGACCTGGACCTGTGGTACCTGGACGATTTTATAGTTTTGCATGTTAGACAAGTACAATTGCAAACATGAATTATATCATTACAATGAGAATATTGCATTAGTTGGATCTTTCTTAACTATCATTATTTAAATTGATTCAGTTTATTCTTTTTTATTTTATTTCACCATTTGGTGCTTAAAAATTCAGAACACAATCATATAACGACCAATTTGAAATACAAAAAGTTACATGTAATATATTTAATGGATTTTTTTAAAGGAATAAACATATTTTTCTTTTCTTTGGTTTACGTTAATAAAACTAATTGAATATTGAGCCTTTTGCCTTGTCAACGTCTTTTTCTTCTGTCCTCCACACCAAAAGCTATATTATATATTTTTTACAAAGGCTTAAAGGAAAATTCGAAAGAGATTTCTACGTCTTTACATCGTCTAACAATACCAGGCGCCTGCTTATTATTGCCGTACACTGGAAGGGTCTGAGCGGACCTGAATGCTAAAAAAATCGCTTATGTCATGCCGGGGTCAGCACTGGGGCGGATATAATAAATTAATTATTGTCGGTTAGATGTCGCTGCATGCGTTCACCGAGTGGGCCCCAAACCGGATAGCAAATTGCCGCCATTTTTCAAAGGTTTTTTTGCGCCCATTTTTTCGGTATTAGCCAGACAAATTCGTATGGTGTTCTAAGCCGTAATCTCTTGCTTGGATGGGAAATTCTTGTTAGGTGTTTAAAAAAGATTGCCCCTGTGAAAAATCACCACTACAAACGCGTTATATTTTAATTACTATGTTGTAGGTCATTTTAGTCGTTAAGTAACGTTTCATATATTCGCAAAGACCAAGAACATTTTAATATATTCCTTGGGAATATACGGATGGCCAATAAATGTTCTCAAAACACATGATAACCAAGGAATTCAAGGAATTGTGCAATTCTGCTGGTATCAATTTTCGTCCAAAACAAATCTAAATTATCATTAGTGATTTGGATAGCACTCTATTCACAGTAACCATATTAATTGGATGTTATTACCATGAGCCAAATCACATATAAATTAGAATACAATTGCTCTACTACCATTATATTACTTAATGTCCGTGTGAATTTCTAATAATCGTTTTTGTCACATTTTATTCAAGTCTGTATTTCTGTTCTCTTTTGCAGTCTCTTTTTGCTGTTCATAGTATCATACATCGGTAGGTGGTTTGGAAATGACCTTCTTTTGAACCAATAGTTTCCTCACAAAAATAGACCCTCATTTATATATAATTACTCGTTTTTCAAGAGCAAAGCCATCGATTTGTTACAATTAAATTTATTTCGTTTCGCACTAAATTTTTTTTGACTAATTAATTACAGGAAAAAGATAATTTAGATATATCTATTAATTTGTAGGAAGTGGATTAAACTTAAATTTATGCAAATAAATAGCTCAGATTGGTAGATAATTATCTATAAATGTAGCTTTTATAAGTGAGGTGTTAATTAATTAGAATTAGGAACCATTTTAATAACGATTAATGGTTATTTTCTTCTATATTCCGTAAGAAAGACTTAATCTGTATGAGTCGATAAATATCTAGGCTTAAATGCTATTCATAACAGGTCATTTGAAATGTCCCCGACGTACCATAGTAAAACACATTTTTTGGCAAACTAGCCTTCAAGGATGTTACACTGGTTATAGCGATCCTCCAACTTTTCGATACCATTTTTGTAGTACGATTTGTCCTTTGCTTCAAAATAGGCTTCAGTTTCGGCGATGATCTCTTCATTCGACGAAAATTTCTTCCCTGTCAGCATTTTTTTGAGAACAGGAAATAGTCGCTGCAGGCCAGATCTGGAGAATACGGTGAATGAGGAAGCAATTCGAAGCCCAATTCATGGATTTTTTCCATCATTTTCACTGACTTGTGACACGGTGCATTGTCTTGGTGAAGCAACTCTTCCTTTTTCTTCATATGCGGCCGTTTTCTGGCGATTTTGTCCTTTAAAGGGTCCAATAATATTATGTAATAGTTGCTGTAGATGGTCCTTCATATTTCAAGGTAATCAATGAAAATTATTCCATTTGTATCCCAAAATAAAGACGCCATAAACTTGCCAGCAGAGTGTTGCATTTTCCCATGCTTTGAAGCCGGTTCATCGTGTACAGTCCACTCGGATGACTGTCGATTGAATTTCGGAGTGAAATGATTAAGCCATCTTTCATTCATTGTCACATATCTACGGAAAAACTCGGGTTTATTATGCTTGATCATCTTCAAACACTGCTTCCAATAATCAACTCGTCGTTGTTCTTGGTCAAAAGTGATCTCTCGCGGCACCCACTTTGCACAGAGCTTTATCATACTAAAATATTCATGAGCGATATGATGTACACGATAGTTGATATCTTTAGAGTGTCTGCTATTTCATTCTTTTTCAATTTACGGTCATTCAAAATCATATTGTGGATTTTTTTAATGTTTTTGTTGATAGCAACCTCTTTTGGGCGTCCACTGCGTTCACCGTCTTCGCTGCTCATTTCACCACGTCTAAACTTGCCATAATAATCCTTGATGGTTGATTTTCCTGGTGCAGTGAACGGAAACTCGGCATCAAGCCAAGTTTTTGTTTCAAGTGTATTTTTTTCCTTTAAAAAGCAATATCTTACCAACACGCGAAATTCATGTTTATCCATTTTTTTGACAATAATAAAAGTTGCTTGATTCAAAATGCTAAAATTCACAAACTAATGACCCGACAGCGGTCAAACTTAAACATGCTTATTTTGAGGGTTAGGGTTAACTAAAAAACATATGGATTTAATTCTTGTAGCGCCATCTATGTGTTAAAACAGGGACTTTTCAATTGATCTGTTATACCTAGCAATTACCAATAGCAAAAAATAAAACAAATGTAGAATATATAAATATAATTAAAAAAAGCGGTTATTCAACCTTAATTAACATCTGCGTAATATTAGGTTATACTAAGCATTTATATATTTATTATCTTTATATCACTTATATCTTATCATTTTATTCATTTATCATAAATGATATTTTAGGTACATATCATTTGCACGATGAACACATTGACAAGTTGCTACTTCTTGCTTTTCTAATAAAACACTTTCAGAGTTGAAAAGTATGTTTGTATCTTGAATCGGCAATATTCCTTCATGGGTTCATAACTTACTTGAAATACTTTTTGTATTAGCTGCTTTTTCACTTTAGAAAGTCATTTATGCTCTAGAGCTTGGTGCTATCAACTGTGACATGTTGCACACTTCATTATCTTCTTTATATTATTTGTTAACATCTTTGACCATCCAGATAATTCGGTGGTATTTGATGGGCCCTGGTAGCAGCTTTCTTCAGATCATACAAATAAATGGATGTAGAAAATATAATTTTGGCCATTCATAACTCCAATAATGACTATACGGAAAATTGATGTTTTATGTAGAGAAATAACAAAACAGTCAAACTTAATGGCTATTTAACAGTTCTTTACATTGATAATTTACATTTTCAGCAATATATATTACTGTTTAAAATACAGTGCCTAATGCTTTATTTTTGGTAACATTTTTTCATACTGTAGTAATATTTTCATTATTAAATTGTTTAATGTTTTCTTGTCCTGTTACTGATAAATAAATCTGCACCACCTTTGATATTCCCCGTCTGAATGGTCCAGTGGTAATATTCACGAAATGTCCCCTAACAGTCAGATACTTTATAATTGAGTTAGAGTTTATTCGATCACGACTTGCGTGCTTTTTTTTCGTATGATCATAAATCATAATGTTTTCAAATTAAGTTAAAAAGTAATCAGTAAAAGTTCGGATTTAGGAATGTTTGTTCCTAGAGTAAAAGTCGTAAAAATCTCTAACAGTTGTTTGTTCTAAGTTCGGGTTGAAACTTTCAAATCGGATTTGATTTTTAAATTATTTAATTTCGATAAATTGAAGGAAAAGGCGAACTCGAGTGCTGTGTTCGTTCACCCTCTATTATTATTTTTTCGCGCGGTGGCATTTTTTACGTTTTGAATATAATGGCAGTTTTTTATGGGATATGAGATGTATAAATCTTGAAAGATATTTGAATGAAAACATCATCTCATTTGAATAGAGGCTTAGCTGGCGTTAAAAAACGTGACAGAACAATCTTTTAGAGCCTTAATTTTTTTCCGACAAAAACAGAACTGTGACAGAGATTCTTAGATCTAAAGGATTATTAGAAATACTTAAAAAACGAAAAATAATTTTATTACTGACTAGACCCATGTAAATCATCTGCTACTCTGTGGATATAATAATTTAAAGCTGATAATTAAAAAAGGATATATAATGAAATTTGATCATATTACACTAATTTTTGTGAATATATTAAATTTCTACAATCAAGAAATGATGAGCCTGTTATTTTAATATTCTGATAAAGAAGAGTAGCATTAGAGAGATGTTTATTGTCTGCTAGATTTCGTTTTAAAGTAAATTCAAAGGGAATTTAAAGACGTGTTAAAATATATCCTATTGGGCCGATAATAAAATATGACCTATCTTGATAATTATAAATGCAAAGTAATGCCTGAAAAATTAAGCGAACATCTATTGTAAAAGTTATAAAATGTCTTAAATTATTTCGAAAAGTTTGACTATATTATGAATTATTTAAAAACTGCTGAAAATCATTTTGAAAACGGAAGAAAGGATTTTGTAATAGACATGCAGAGGGAATATTTAAATTTCTGTTGCCAGCTGACCTTTGGATTTAACAATATATAAAATCTTTCTTGTTTTTCATACGGTGAAATTAAATATGATGTGGTGGAATTATATTCAAAATTGAAATTGGCAGTAAGCATCCCAAAAACTTTTAAATTTACGATTGATAACGACGATTTATTTTAAATAATTACGTTTTTCTCGCCATTGGTTCGAGCAGGCCGTTTTGGATAATATAATTTGTAACGAGCCCATCACATTTTAATTGAGTATTCTGGTATAGAGTGATATGTTGGTGTATTCTATAATACATTCTTACTATTTCTTCTCAGAAATAATTGATTTTTTTTGAAATATTGGTTTTATATTTTAAAGCCTATTCAAAACAGAAAAGAAATGTTACTGAAATTGAACGTTAAATATTAAAGAAAATTATGTTATTACAAAATATCAAACACAAGGAAGTGCCATAGCAGTCAGTTTATTAAGCTGCTTTCAGTACCGTGAGTACAAGAAATATATTTGTTTCAAAAAGATCATATTTTAATTTTTATAAATTTAATCTAATTACTTTTTGTAAATTATCAGGATATTTTTGTGTATTTTTATTGTTCAGCAGAAAACGTCTTTATATTGTTTTAGCTTAATACGGATTGTTTAACTATTGATTAGGTAGAATTTATGAATGAATAGAAGTATGATTATTTATATACCAGCAAGTTATTAAACATATTTATAAGTGTTTTGTTAAAAAAATTGTACTTATTGTTCATCATCATTTGAGATAATGTTGTAAAAGCTTTTAGTGGTCGGTGTTTTTAATTTGCTTCTACTCAAGGTTAAATTTATATAGAGCTTGTTATATTATTTACAAAATTTTATAAAACATGATAAACTTGATTTTAATTCATCTATTTAATTGTGACGATGTACAAAAATTAAATATGTTAATTAATAAGTTAAAAAACAAGCTATTACAACATTTTATGTTTCTTGGTTTAGGTCTTTTGGTCTGTATTATGGCTTGCGTAAGGTTAGCATATTCCTATGCGTCTGCCCAAAAATTATTTGTTAATTCCCATTTGAAATATATAAAATCTGATAATATAAGATTAGCCGAATTATTCCACAAAATAATATGTTGACTACTCATACATTTCTATAAGGCCTACATTCCTATCAATAAATCAATAAATTCGCATCAATGCTTAGAAAAACCTCAATTTTGTTTAGGTTGGTTTGGTTTGAAATTATTAATAGGAGTGGAAGAAATTGTACATATGCCAAATCTATTTCATATAGGTTATTTTAAATTGATGTATGAATAGTCTGGTGTGTATGAAAGTATGAATATTAAGGTTAAACGAATAATATTGCATAAGCTTTCCAACGTATTAATTCAAACTTACCTCCAAACTGGAAATACCTGGTTAAGAAGGTTAGATAAAAAGTTTCCGTAGGGACACTTATTATTAACATGCATATTATTGGTTGGAGATTTAGTTCTCTTTGAAAGAAAATTATATTGGAAAATAAGATTGTTCTTGAGGCTATTAATTTTTTTAAGTTCTGATTTTTGGAAATATACTTTTTGAGCAATTTAGTCCCGTAAAAGCTACTTTTAGCAAGTTTATTTGATTCTGGTGGGAAATTTTATAACGGAAACAAATTTTATTTATGTTTTCCTCAACAAAATTACAAATTTCCAGGTTTCTTCACCTTTTTGTCGATAGTCGGAAGATGAGACGGACCGAATTTTCTCTTTTTCGAAAGTTATCAATTATAATCTTTCGCATCGGTTGACATATTTAATGTACAATATCTTTAAAAAGTTTTACTGTATTTTAACAGGAAACTTTGCTCGTGACGGCGGCTAAACAATTTTTCCCCCGGTTCAAAGCAAAAACTTTCGAAGATAAATTAGTTTATGAAATGGAATCTATGCGCGTTCAGCGTTTTGTTAAAAGGATTATTTGTTTGACTTGATGGAGGAATAGACGGTTAGTAAAGAAACTGCGATAATACCGTGTTTTACATTTTACCAGAATAATTAATGTTTACACTAAATTGACGTAGTTTTGAGACGGATTTAATGAATTCTTGTTCGGTGGTGTATTTGCTTTAATAATATTATCTTATGGTACTTTATACATTTAGCAAACTAAGAAACTGTGAGTCTAACAGTTGATAAATTTTAATTAGTTTCATTGTAAACGACGTTTCATTTTTTAATGACTAATGCATTCAATTTTAACATAGAAAGTACTTTAAATTATTATTTTTACTATATTTTGGAATAGCGCTCAGCTTGTTGAAACTTCACGATTTTAATATTTTACTGATCTTGTCAATAAGCCACCATATTTGAGGGTTATTTGCTTCTAAGTTGTTATATATTTACTTTAATAATATATTTAATTTAAAGATAACTGGAATCACAATTAAAGTCACAACGGTCTAAGCAATCAACATTCACAAATAATAATACCTGAACTACATTACAACAAATCTAATTTCCTAATATATATATATATATATATATATATATATATATATATATATATATATATATATTAGCTTGTGAATAGTCTGTAATTTATTAGATAGGTTTTATTAAATTTGTAAAAATATAAATTTCCGTGTTTACAAAGAATAATTATATTTAATAATAAACAAAAATTATTTTAGTTTTATACAGAAAATCGTAGAGCGATGAATTGTTGAACTAGTGAATGCGGTTCTCTGTCTTTACATTTCGATAATTTAATAAGCTAGAGTTGAAAATGATTAGTAGGTTGTAAGACTCTAGTAACTATTAATTGTTCATTAAAAATATGCCATGTCTAATAACTTGATGTTTTAATTATTCAAAATTACGGCTACTTAATCATCAGCAGATTCCGCGATACTTTGTGTGGTATTTAGCTTCGAATGATTTATTATGCAACTATTTTATAAACGAGGTTTTAAAGCTAAAAAAATCGTCTTGCTTTTGTAACGAATACTGTTTTTCACTTACTTATATTTTATGTGAAAGTTCTTGCAAAAGTGAAAAGTTCTTCCTAGGAGTTGTATTTAATTTAAAGCTTACTATTGAATAATTTTTTTCAGAATATTTATTCTAATTATGTTTAAAATTAGCATTTACAATAATATATTTCATTATTCTGATTTTTCATAGATTAAATATATTAACATACACATACGCACGGCATAAAACTTAACAGCTCTATTAACTAATTTTTTTGTTAGACCTTGTTTTTTGCAATTGTTAATGTAATGTTATTTTTTACTTAAACTGCATTAAAATGAATAGGGGAGTAATTATCTGAGCTTTTAATTCACTGGGGAAAACAAAATTAGGACAAAAATAAATATTATTAAACAACCTTAACATAACATTGTGGAATTTTGATCACCTTGTGTATGTATCTGTATTTGCTATTCTTCGGATATATCAAATAATATTACATAAGTTTGATAACCAGTAATAATTTTTTAGTAATATAATGTAATGGAGCTTAATATTATTCAACAAAAATTTGTTCGCATACACCTTCATTCCTTACTTTATGTAAACTTGTCAGATGGAGTACAAATCTTCCCATGGCATGAAATCCCAAGTTAATTATCATTTATAATTTGGAGATCTTTTCCATTAGTTAAGAAAAACTGTAGCTTGTTAATTTAACATTTTGACGATCCATTTCCGAAAATTAACAACTCAGAACAGCTGGGGAAGAACGCATACTGTCATACGCCCTCTGACATCAGCGGTTACAGGAAATTTCGCAGTTAATATCCAAGAAAAAGTCGAGATTCTTGCAGAGACCGACGAGACCTAGGTGATATGCCTCCCTCCCGCAGAAAATACCAAACCTAAAGACAGCTACACTTTCATCAACGAATCTAACTCCATCGAAAGACCAGTCACCTCAACCTTTCATCTCAATCATCTCATGACTCCAAAGTCTCTACAACCCTAACCCAAACTTCAAATCAAAAAATTCCGGGTTTCGAAGGAATATCAATTACTCACTTAAAAAAGCTCCCGCATAAGCAGCTCGCGAAACTAGCTAATATTAACTCCATCATGAGACTGATCCATTTCCCGGTATTTTAGAAATAAGCACATATAGTGGTTATTCCCAAGAAAGGAGCAAAATCATCTCCATTTAACTACAGGCCCATAAGCCTTTTCAGTGCAATTTCCAGCGCGAGAGTATTATCCTCTCGGCAAGCTTCGAAATACTCTTTTGAAGCTCTCAACTCTTTCATAAAGGAAAACCATTCGTCCATCTACCAGGCTACCCGTCTGGCCGCATCCATCCATTACGCTCTTGACAAACGTAAAAATCTTGGAGCAGTCCTCCCGAACCTAACCAAAGCTTTCGGCAAGGTCTGGCACGACGGTTTGACCGCAAAATGCGTGCAGTTAGGCCTCCCAGAAGACCTAAGCGCTCTCAACAAGTCCCATCTCTGGGACAGATCTTACTTGGTCAAGATCAGGAAAATATTTTCCAGTCGAAAACAAATCGACGCTGGCATACCTCAAGACTCCCATCGGGGCTTAATATATGCTTAAAAATAGCCCACCGACATTTTTCATAATGGTTTTTTGTTATATAGTTTCCTTTTATCAACGCGGGTTTATCTGGACTGAACTTACAGTTTAACATAGGCTCCAAACAACGTTCTTCAGCATTAAATCTACCAACTGGCCAGTGACCAACTTAGAGACCATCCCAGAAGACATCCAGTCTTACTCAGCCTGATTACTGGCGTGACTGGGGTGGTTATTCCTTGTCGGATTTCCACTCTTGTCTATAAAGAAATTTACAATTACAATCACAAACATAACGTACATCCATGTCCCAGCAGGATTTGAACCCACCACTACCACAAGAGTTTGAGGACCGTCCTGTCGCCTTGACTACTGCGCCAACGGAGTCGGCACAGTTATTTTTTAATCAATATCTTCACGACAATAGATAAAAGGATTAACGAACTTAATGTATAAATCATCTTTTGTTTCTCAGCTAGCGTAGCAGATTGGACCATTCTTCTTATTTCTGTACCAAATTCCTAAAATAATGCTGTTCATATTAAGAGCCATAGTGCTGTAAATATTGCCGGCTTGGTGGCGCAGTGGTAAAGGCGATGGGACGGTCCTCCTACTGTTGAGATAGCCGCGGGTTCGAATCCTGCTGGGGCTGGTCGTAAATTTATGTTTGTGACTGTTTACAATTTGTGAATGTTCTAGGCAGGAGTGTAATATCCGACAAGGCAAATAATCCTAGTCACGCCAGTAACCAGGCTGGGTAAGACCGGATGTCGGTAGGCTTAATGCTAAGGACCGTGGTTCGGAGCTCACGTTAAACTTTAGGCCCAGTCCAGATAAACCTATAGTTGGTAAAAGGAGATTTTAAAATATATTAAAAAAAAGAAGTGCGGTAAATATATAAATAAAATAGACTTTTAAACAAATTCAACTTCTAAATTTAAAAATAATCCCCATGGTACAGACTTTCCTGGGTCCTACTAAGAACTAAATATAGCTTAATTAGCAGCAAAATTAGCGTAACTCATTATATTTTAACAAGAAAATTTTCAAATTTTTGTCTGATACCATAACCATATTTTCCTTGAGAAAGTAAGATGTCTTTATTTAGATATAAAGGTTTTTTATAGCTTTTATTTTTACATTTTTTAGGTAGATAAAGAAAGAACCGTGGCAATCTCTTATTAAATATAATTCCGAAGGTACATTTGAAGTGTTAAAGCCTAGCTTTTTTGTTTTTACTTTACATATTGTAGCTTTTTTGTTATGATATTCATGTCTTTGCTCTTATTTGTTTTTTTTTATGTAATATGAAAGTTTATTTTGACGCTTTTCAAGAGAAGCTGATAAGTACGTTGTTTTATAGAGGATAGTGGGACATCTGTTGTTTGAATCTTAAGGTAAGTTAGTGGGATTCGCTATAACTTTTAAGCTTAATGCTTATGTTTATTATAATTTTACGTAAAGAATCAGATCTGGATTGAGGGTAAATAACATGCTACGGTAAAACTAGTGGAACTAGCTCAACGAGTTACATACAGTTTAGGAATTTAGAAACATAATACGACAAAAATATAAATAAACTTTTCATTAATAAAATAACATGTTTAAAGACGTATCCAATTGTATTATCTACATTTATAAAAGAATTAAGGAATGTATTGCTAAACTAATTCAAATAGTGAAATAGAGATCATTCTATATTTTTAAGATACATTTTCTTTTCAGAAATTTAATGTATCTCTTAGAGCAATGCTATTAGTTGATTATAATAATATTAAGTATATATTAATTATATATTCTTTGATAAGTAATAAATTTAGTAACCAAAATTATGTTAACGTTTTAAAATTGTTGAATAGGAATATTGATATGGAGTGAAAATAAACAGAAAAAATTTACAATATTTTTTATTTAGAAAAATTATTAATTGACGTTAACCGTACCACCAAAAATAAATGAGGACCAATATATTACTATATAAGCTTGCCAGAAGATGCAGAAATATCTACCACTGTGAGATAAAGTTTTATTTTTTTTTAGTTTGAATTCATAGGTTTGTGTAATGTTTCACAGGCAATTAATGAAAAAGATAGTGGGAATGACCAAATTAGTGATAAGGTACCTTAACGGTCATTCCACAATATTATCGAAGCATTTGGTAAAATATTCAAATTTTGCAGATATTGGCTAAATTATCATAATATTAGTGCAATAATTATTATTCTGTGATTGCACATACACATTTTGCGATACATAATAAGGTTTTTTTGGCATACGGCTACTTTCTCGATCATCTATCTACAAGTATTTATATTACGTTCTGTTGATACTGGTGCTCTATAACCCTATAACTACTAATAAAAATAAATCTATTTTCGGTAGATGTTTATAGCTTTATTTTTAAGTTTTGATAAACACTCATTTTAATAACAACTTAATGCTTAATTGTGTACTTTGGCATCGTGATTTGGTACATATAGCATAGTGTATAGTTTGATGCGCCTTTGGGCTCATTGCTGTTATGCGCTTATTAAGAAAAACCACCACATAAATGTTAGAATTTTAATCTAATTATAGAATATTTTATTGGAACAGTTCATTTATACACACATTTGCAAGGTAGCCAGTTCATTTATTAAATTTATATTGTTCTATAAGACATCAGAGAAGTGACTAGAGGATCCAGGGCAAGATACGTTAAGAAGAGGGGAAGGATTTTAACGTTGCCGTATTAAAGAAAACGAAAATAATTTTAAAGTATGTTATATTCCTTTTCCTATTTTCGAAACCTTATACTGGTAAACGATATTAAATTCACGTGTCAAGATATTTTCAAAATCACGCTATTCTATTGTCCGTATTTGGGCCTGTAATATCTTGCAGTATTGGGGATATGACAGGGGAGATACTTTTTTGTCTAAATGACATAAATAGACTTAACAGTACGGAATTAACAAAACATATAATATTTTATTCACAGATAATAAATATACAAATACGAATACGAATATTTATACGAATAATCACGAAGTAAAACGTATCAGTAGAACGACATATTCACTGATTCATAACCGTACACGCAAAATGGTTGTACTGAAATGACTACCAAAATAGCTGCGTACCTATTCTTCGCTCTCATAACTTCTTGCGTCAACTGCGTAAACAAACGTTGTTTTGAAGGAAATACAATAGGACAAGGGACGAGATGTAAAATATGTGGGAGAAAGTAATTGTATAAAATTTTTAGGAATACGAAATATTAGGCAATATTATTTGTTAGATTATAATAAGTTATATATAATTTTATATATATATATATATATATATATATATATATATATATATATATATATATATATATAATTTTTTTTATTGTTGAATCTAGTTTAATGTATGTTTTAGTGTGATCCAATTAGTGTACTGATGTTTTTAGCATTCTCATTGCAGCACATACAATAGATAGAATATACTTACTTCTGAAAATGACTCGACAGATAATCGAGATGATATTTTGTCCTCTTCTATATTAGTAGGGGATATATAGTCTTCGTCACATATCCTAGATTTTTAAAATTAATGATTTTCTTAGTTAAGTAAGTTTCTATATATTTAAAATTATTGGTACGCCAACATAATCTAATAGAGGACAGACCGGGGGAGATACGTTTTTTATGTTTAAGGTACTCTTATGTCTAGATCAAATATGTATGCAACAATTTTGGGTTAATATCGTTAGTCCGAAAAAATTGATTCTTTTTATCGTGGACGTCTAAAATAGCTCTTCACCTAGAATGACACATATATTTTCATATATTGTTTATATAATGTGTTAATTTGTGAATGAATCATGTATGTATACTCGAAAAAAATCATATTAGTTCTAAAATTAACATAGGAACAATAAGCAGTCGACATCTATACGACTAGAATTTTACAGTTATAGCTCCTTCGACAAAGTCGATCAAATGCCATTTCTAACGGCGACAGCAGGAAGTGTTTTAATTCCCAGCCTATCCGAAGTCTGGCCCATCACGTTACCATGCCGAAAACACCTCCCAAATCAATTAACTCCCAAGACGTTACCGGATACTGATAAATCCTCGCTCAGCCTCCCAGTTTAATCAAATGAGCTTTTCTTCTGTGGCGTCTGTGCGTTGGTGCCTACTTCAGGTGGTTTTCGAATGTTGGGGAATGAGGCGACGCCGGATAGCGGCCGGGTGGCGTTGGAGGGGGTTAGAAGACCGACAGGAAAACTACGGCCAACGAACCGTTTTCAAGGGGTGACGGTTGTAAATAATAGCACTTAAGGGTGGCTCTGACAAATTGAAGGGTTTTCGGGTCTGGTGTCTGCATAGGATGGGGTATTTTTCGGTCTACCTGGGTTTTGTTTTGAATATTAGAGGTTAAAGACAAGCAGCGACAATATACTGCCAACAGCTCAGGCCGTTGCAACACCTTGCAATGTTACGGCGGTTCTGAAAATAGACCTTTTATGATTAATCCTTTTGAGACACGAGCATTTATATACTCATTTATGGATAATTGACCTTTTTCATATTTTTATTGTTGGTGGAATTCGCTGTCATGGAGTGAAATTTATCATATTGTCTGCTCATTTTTCTTATATTTTCATATAGCAAATATGTTCATATTAATGAGTTTTATATAAATTTATGTAATATATTGTCATCAACATGGTCTTTTGATCTTCCTCTAGAGCTTATTGAGTATTTGTTGCTACTGTTTTCATATTTTTGATATCTAATCTATAGGTCAGTTAATGTTGATGGTAATACATTTAAACCAAAGTATTTATTTACTATATATTCAATAAAAAGCTGATTACTATAATAAAAATTAATAATGTATTTTTACTAGAAAGAAATAAAAAATAAGTGTCGATTATTATTTACTTCATAAAACATTTTTAATCAATTGCATCTTACATTCAATATGTTTAGTACAATATTAATTTGCAAATTAATTTATTATTACTGTTCTGTTCTACTTGCAACAATTCATAAGGAAAACTAGTGCATCATAAATACATATAATAAATAAATATAAATTTGAGCAGTGAATTAAATTAGAATCAGTGCGTCATGGCCATCTATGATTATTTAAAATACTTCTATGTTTCTATGTCTTTTTTTAGTGAAATTAAATTAAAAAAAAAAATTGGTTACAATATTTTACATTATGCTTTGCGACTACTTTATATGCAGCAGAACATACAATTTAAGCTGCAACAGTATATCCATTAATTGTCCTTAATGACCTTGAAATATTTGACCGAGCATGGTCATACAAGAGGATGCCTTTGCGTCTATTATTCGCTAATGCTGATCTTTTTTGAAATAATACGTTGCTAAGTTAATTCAAATGACTTCGAGAGAACTGTGCAGCAACACTATCATTTAGCTATAACTGATCGCAATATTTTACACTATGCTAAATCTGCGCAACAATACTAGGAATATTCCATTTCGGTGTCGATGTCAACCCAAAATTTCATGATATTTATCACATTACAATGTTAACAAAATACTTGAATTTTGGAATTGAAATGGCAATGATGAAACGGTTCGAACAGGAATTTTCAGCCAATTCCTGTGCTGGACATTTCTTCTTACTGTTAACCTTTTCCAAGACATGTAAACATTTAAATCGTTGAAACCAAAATCGGCAATTAGGATGTCATTACCATAAGTTTCTAGAAGAATTAATGATGTTTAATGATTATTTAAATTAATAGAATTTAACGATTAGGTTAGGCTATTGTGACAGTTGTTTACATTTATATTTAGCATTTTCATTAATAGATATTGATGATCAAAATGAATGCAAGATCCTAATAAAAGCTAAAATCAAATAAGACTGTTCTGCTCTGAATGAGCCTATCAAAACCTATTCACAGTTTTTTAAAAGCAGGTGCTCTATGTAATTATAATAATACTACAATTACATTTTAGAGAATTGTTAATATGCCTTAATAAGTCTTATATTAACCTTTATTATTAATTAACTACTTAACGTATTATTAAACCTTAAACTTCAGCGGCGAACATAAATTAACTAAAAATTTTTTAATTCTTGATTTTCTTAGAAATACTATTTTAACAAACATAGCACTGTAATAATATACTAATAAAATCAAAGCTAAAATTATATTTGAAAAGTGTCACACCTAATACTGATATCTGACAAATAGTTCCAACTACAGATCTTTTGATTTTAATTAATATTGAAGATATGGAGGGTTAAAATTTAATAAAAGCAGAGTAAACGCAACTATAAAACAATTTTTG
This sequence comes from Rhynchophorus ferrugineus, assembly GCF_030347505.1. Lineage (NCBI taxonomy): Eukaryota > Metazoa > Arthropoda > Insecta > Coleoptera > Curculionidae > Rhynchophorus > Rhynchophorus ferrugineus. The sequence goes on along the minus strand of NW_027472581.1, from coordinate 49,075,711 downwards.
TGGTTCGTTATATGGCATTATTATTCTTTCACTTTGGTTTAAATGAAAGGCCCACTCTCGTCGGATTTGATCAATAACATCCCAGCAGAGGGCCTAATAGAAAAAAAGGAGACCCATATAAACTCGAAAAATCCACGGATTAATATGGCGGTCGTAAGCTAGATTACGTGTCCAATATCATAACAAAGGAAAGTGAAACAAATGGACATCAACTTGGTAGAGTGAGAACAGGATGACATGTTATTTGTCAGCAGTTGGCGACGACTCTATAACTGGATACGACCTCTTACTTATGGAACGGCACGGCACTTTTGTTTTAGGGGCCAGTTAATGAAAACGACATGTTTCGAATAAAAAATGACTGTTGGGTGAATGCTAAAATAAATGACGAAAATATCTGATTATGGAACAATCTGTAAGTGTGAGATAATAAAGCTTTTTAATAGACAACATCAAATATGCGGGTGGGCTGTTGGTTTATTTTAAAAATGATTGTTATTTCAACATTGACTTCCAACTTCAGCTAACGCATTTGGTATTTTCGAATTCCTTAAATTTAATGAAACACATGTTTTCACATCTCGGTACAGTTAGAAAGAAAAAATGGTTATATTTAAACTTATTTTTATATTAGGTGTATGACTTAATTTTGCAGATAGTTTCTTTGAGACTGCTTAGGTGCTTGTACGTATTTTGATCTGCGATTCTGTTGGTTAAAATACGTTGTATTGGACTAACCATCTATTAAACAAACCAACTTGATTCGATAGTTTTGACAATTATCTCCATGAAGTAATAGCTTTTCTTTCAGTATTATTTAACTATTCATTACATATAGTCACCGAGCATTGAACGGTCCAAATTGAAATTTCGACATTCATTACTTTTGTTGGTTGATTTGAAAAACTGTGTTAACAGAACCCATAAAACAGTTTTAGAAGCCAGTGGTGATGCCAGCGCTATCATATTACAATTTTCGGTTTTGATTTCAACGATTTAATCCAATTCAAGCATTCAAAGAACTTATAGACAGCTGCTGAATCAACTTCCTAAAATGCTTATTTGCGATGGGTTCCAAAAGGAAGATAAAAAGCGAAGAAAAATGGTTACCACATGAATTGACTCAAAATGCTACGACATTTCCAAACGCAAGAAATTGTGGCTTCTTCCGGTAGTGTGTGTTACTAATTGCTAAAACTGAATAACCGACGTCAATTAAACAAACTGAACAGAGTATTGTTGCAAAAAATGTCAGCAATAGCGATTTACAGACGTAAAAACAGACATATTTTTATAGTCCTTTTTGGTTTCTAATATTTAAAAAATAATACATGAGCTTTACTAGTACTTTACTGATACCTCAACACAAACGCAGCACAGGCTTGCAGTTCAAGTAAAATTACCCTAATGGCAATTTTCAAATGATTTCTGAGGCCCTACGAAACTGCGTATGTGAATCTATTGTAGATATAGTACATGATAGATTACTTGTTAAATATAAATAATAGACAACTTAGAAATATTGTAGTATAGCAAGCATTAGAAGAGTAATAATTTGAAATAGATGAATTTTGGTTTAAACTATGATAGCTTTCCCCCTTGATAGGTACTGGATTTTAAAACCATAAGTAGGATTTTTTATAAATTCGTTAAATATACTGAAATCAAATTAATTCTTAAGAAGATAAGACAGATTGATGTTGGAGTGGCAATAGCAGTTATTGGAAGCATTCCTTGATGTAGTTAAGCAGAGTTCGGGACCAAGTATCGCAGTTAAACCTATAAGGCCACAAAATGTGTATTGAGGTACACTCAGACCCCTAGTCATAAACTATTCCAATTACCATAGACAAGGAACACCATAGATTTGTAAACCACTCCTAGTCATGGTGTAGGATCACCAAAGGTGGACTAAAGTTCATGTGAACTATAGTTTACTAAAATTTGGAAACAAAGCTTTCAGATTAGGATGTACGGTCACCAAAGGCGAATTGCAGTAGTTGAGTTTCTTGGCTATAAACTATTGAAATTTGGAGTCACCAAAACATGGAAAATCATGCCACACTCGGTATACTATGGAAATTTGGGTAGGAGTGATGCTATTTCTGAGGCAAACTAGCGGACGAAGTTACAGGCGATATTTTAAATTGATTTTGTTACAACTATAAGCTGTACATGCCTTTGGTTGTCTCTTTAGGAGGTATTATATCGCGCAACTAATTCAGCGTATCTATGGACTATGTATTCCATAATGCAAGATCATGTGTTTACGTTAAGACTAAATGGTGAAATGAGTGAGACGCCAGAGATAGGGGTTGGGTTTATGTGGGAATAGATTTAAAACCTAAGTGTCATTTCGTATTGCCTAATACTACCAACAAGTCGCCAATCCTTCCCATAAAATAAAATAGTTTTTAAAGTATAATACATTTTTGTTAGTTTAAACCTTTGACATGTCATAATTTGTGTAGGTTATAACATATAAAGTATACAGGAATCATTATATTACATACATTATTCTTCATATTCATCGATCATGAAGTAATAAGTCTACTATCTATTCTACATGTAAAATGTATGTGAAAATGTTCCTATAGTTAAATATTGTTGGAAAAATTAAATTCCCTCCTATCTCTTAAAGCATATTTACTGCCACGTCGAGTGAGTTTGTTTAGCTCATATCAAGGCTTGGATGTGAAAACCCTTACCAAATACATAAATCATTATAATTGAAAACATATATGATGCGATGTTTACCATTTGTTCTTATCACTCAGTGCATGCAAATGTATTTATTTGATAAAATCGATCTTTTTACACTTTGATATTTTTTTATGTTATATGTGTGAGTTGAGAGAGGTGTAGGATTTAAAATAAAACCTTTAATTTTATTTCATATCTATAAGGTTTAGACAAAATAATATAATATATAAAGTACCGCGCAATATAGTAAGTCTTGTAGACAACAACTAATAGAAGTTCTTGAATTGCCCTTTTCTGAAGAATCGTCTAATGACAGTTTTTACTTGTAAAATTATTTGTGAATGTCAACTAAAACTTCCTTCACTAGTTTCATGGACCTTCTGAACCGCATATTTTTTACCAGAATTTTCATGGTATATAATTATTGTATATAATTGCGTTTTATATAATTGTTTGGCAAGATTTGGTGTTCCGAATTTCCCCTTAAATATTTAAAAATATTATATATTTTTCAAATGACATAAACATACATATGTCGTAAATATTTTCATTAATTTTATTTCAATTTTAATGAACTTTTAAAAGTAGGTAACGCTGGATATGATGTTTCGCTACAATTGAAACTTGTGAGGCAAGTAGCATTCTGTTGTTGATGTTTTTGCTTGTACGCCCAAATCAAATATGTATGTATGCATTCGGATGCTAGATACTGTATGTTCGTTGATAATTTGATTGTCAGCTTATTTAAAGTGAACTGAAACAATGTGTAACAGTGTTTTAATGTTGTTTAATATTCAGTTAATATGGGAACACGCGTCCTTTAATTTTAATCGCATATTTACCCAGTTGTAAACGGTGTATTTTGTCTTTCTATTATTCTAATGCAGATATTCTGCGAATAATAGAATACTGATGATATATTTGGGTTTGTAAGTTTGACTAGTTGGATATATATTGCTACGTAATTGGGTTGCAGATATATATTGTTTTATTTACATGTGGAAACTGTTATAAAGTTTTACACTAACGATATATCGATTATAGCATAAAATCGTCTAATAAAACTAATTAATTTCGATGGATGGTTATAAGCAAAAATTGAAATGTTTACATTTTCTAACTTTTCTTTTCTTTCTTTGTAACTATTTACCTTCAAAACAATAACTTGCTGTTTGTCAGTTTTATATATCATTTTTATGTCACCGATAAATACTTGCAAACAGGGGTGTGCAACTCCAATGGTAAGTAGTGGGGCAAAATGTTGCTTAGTTCAATCATTTGCGACGCTGACAACGTGAATTTGATTGGTTAGTTTAAAATAGTTATGTAGAAACCTGTAGGGAAAATACTTTGCTTTGATTGGTCTGCCATTTCGCCTGATTATTTTGTGACGTCACATTTATTCGATAATAGTATTTGAATAAAAATCCAAATTTAATTTTTAAAATTACTTTATTAAAATAAAGTCCTACACAAATATACATAAGTGTAAATGATATAAATATATATAAACAAAAAGCAACAAAAAAAATTATGGACTCTATTCTAGACAAAATTAAAATATTTATAATTCTTCTATAATGCCTTCCCATATTTGTTTAGTGCCATCAATTTTATGGGATCTATTAGAGTTCTAACTTATCTTGATATATTGAAGGTAAACTTTAAATCATTCCGTCTTGATATTGCATTAACTTCATTAAACCAAAAATACAATCACACCTCATAATAAATTTTAAAAGTTGGTCTTGGAAATCATTATGGATTGGACAGTTGAAACACTAAAAATGTATGTGTTTTTTAAAGATATTTAGATTTTAGAGTATTTAATGTGTGGAACTACTTAATGTAGAATGTAGACAAATATTGCATGTTGTCTCTTTTTCAGAAGTTTTGTTAAATAGCCTGAAATAAGACTAAAACAAAATATTAGATTCTTATTTTCGTCAGAGCAAAGTTCTCTGGAACTGAAAATATAGACTCAACTGGTGATTTAACAACCTCAAGTGGTATTAGATCTCCCGTTAAAAAAGAATATAAGTTATCTAACATGTTCATCTTCTTCACAATTTTCGGCGGGAGAATGATGTGAAAAAATTGAAGTGATGATGAGCCCTCTTAAAGATTACTCGAACATACTAGGTGAAGGATGATATTTCTACCTCCATGACCTCTAATAGATCCAACAAAATTCTTTAAGCAATCTTGGTTAAGATTTGTTAAACAAATGTAGTTATTTGTAAATTTAGACACTTCTTGTAAGACTTCTTTATGTAGAGACATCACACACGCATACGAACAATTTGGTAGGTTAACTGAATTTTATAACCATTAATATCTTCACAAGTAGGTTTTGATTTTCTCTAAACAAACAATATACAAACAGACATGTAGTAGATAGATAATTTTATATGTACCTGATATAAACAATGTTGGATATCCATTTAACCTAATATCTGTTCCTGGAGGAAGGGTAATTCTGAATTTTTTACTAAAATGTCCGTGACAGACACCATGACGTTGATATATTTGCATTTTGGTTTATCCAGTTAACTTACTACTATTTATTTGATTAACCCATTTTTGAAAAGGAGCGATATCATTCTTTGGGAAACGATGTCTAATTTTCGTAGTAGATTTTTAACATCTCCCCAAGGTCGCCTATACCGTGAAATTTCTATTTTTTCTATGCTTGCAAAATAATTCTAACCTTTGGATAGTCCTGTTCAGGCTAATTTTGATCCTATCAGTTTATAGCTTAAATTTGTAAAAACATCTACTAATAGTACCAGTTTGAATTCAAGGGCCAAAAATATTTCAGTTAAGAATATAGTTTCTAATCCGGATTTATTCATTTCTATCTCAAAAACGAAAACCAAAGCGTCTAGAAAGAGGAGATACGTTGTTTCAACAGTTACGTTTTTTACAGGCGTTCTATAATTTTTTTCTTGAGGGTTAGTATTTCTGTCTAATTAATGATTTAAACTTTGGTCTGTATTATTAAATCTTGATGGTTGTCAAATTGTTGTTACTGTTTAAATTGTTTTTCCCATTTTTTCTAGATATACTGCTAAAATTATTTCTATTTTTAAGTGAAATAAATTATTTTGCGATAATAGATAGCATACAATATAGTAAATATCGGTTAATATTATGGTTAAAATAATTTCAAAATATGAGTCTGTAAAGTTAAATATTTATGAATTAACGACCATTTCTAAACTTTATTAACTATTTTATCATTATTTCTATATAAGAAACCTTCTAAACCAATTACTAATTTGATCTAAAAATCTATTTAACTAGTGTATATATCTCCTTGGTTTTCTTTCAGACACCTTACATGTATTTCCACAACTTAGCCCACAACAACTTTCATTAATATTACATTTTGTCTTTAATAAGAAAAACTAAACTAAAAGCATATTAATAGTAGCTAATCTTCTAGAGTTAATATTACCATTCTATATATCTTATTTAGGACAAAAGTACCTATGCTATAATGTATGGCTATTTATTTTTGTGGTAGTGTCCAATGCGGAAGTGAAACACCTATTCTGGTATTTCCCGGTAGGGTTTTTTTCCTTCATAAATGTCGAGGCGCAACTTTGTTTAATAAGACTCTTGTTTAATAAAAGATACCCCGAGAGATAAAGGTTTGTTATCTTTATATTTCATTTATTGTCAAATCCTTAGGGTTAATTTACGAGAATACTTATGAAATTTTTAATATAATAATAAGTTCAGAATGTTATTACAATATTTTGAAATACTGTAAACCTTTACGAAGAGAAAATCTAATAATAAAAAAAAATCATAAAATATAATTGTGTTATATATCTATGGTTCGCTATTATGTAACTGTCCTCACATTCTGTCCTCAGATAACTGATGCTTTAAAAACGATTTTGATTGAACTAAGAAGTAATAGCAACCCTGTAAATATAGTATTGCTATGGAGGAATATTATATTGAATTATATAATGTATTTCGAATACGTTTTAAGCCATTTAATCGCAGTTTTATCAAACGACAGAACTTATTAGATAATATATTATTGAATAAACCGTTATAAAAGAGGACGTGATAAAATTCTGATTATACTTAAAGCAATCAATTTTTGCGCGCAGAAATTACAGAAATTGCAGTCCTCACCAAACCTATGTTTTGAAATGCCATTTTGAACTATTAAGCTTCATTTCATGCTGGGAAAAAGCGAAATGTTTTCTATAGCGTATTTTGACTAGCGGTGAAAAACGGATCTAGTACGACAATCCAGAGGGCAAAAAGTCATGGCTTAGTCTAAGAGAGCCACCCTTGTCGGTGCCGAATCGAAATATTTATGACCGAAAAGTCTTGCTGTGAATATGGCTGTATAATCAAGGTGTAGTTTATTACAAGCTGCTAAATCCAAATGTAACTGTTACTGTGACCTATTGAACCTCAGTTATACCTATTGAATGTTATATTACTACAAAAAGATCAATAAAGTAATAATATATTTCCTAACTTGCACCAACCTTCAATTCCTTAATTTGACTGTCGCTACATTTCAGGTAATTGATGCGTTGGAAACGATTTGCATTGCATGAAGAAATAACACGGCCGTTTTATTGCTTCTCACTTCAGGGATATAGAATACAGAACTGATAATAAAGGATATCTATTGAATTATATAATGTACTTCGAATATATATCATCTTTATTTAATCGTTTTTTTTTACCAAACAGTAGACCGTATTAGGCAACATATTATTGAATAAACCAATATAAAAATGGACGTGATAAATATCTTTTTTACCAAATCAATTGATATTCCTTTGCCTCAATCCCCAATCCGTATTATACTCAAAGCAACCGTTCTTTTCACGGAGAAATCGCAGAAATTACAGTCCTAACCAAACATATGTTCTGAAACTCGTGGATCTGAATAAGATCTCGGCTCGTTCCGTCTCCACTATTGTCCGGCTAGACCGACTGAAACATATTCTTCGGAAAATGATATATGGAACGAAGTTCCGAAAAGAAACGGGAACTTACACAAAGGTGGCGTTTGATTAAGGGCCCGTAAATCCGCTGCCGCTGGCAGAAATCAGAATATAGATTAACGACGATCGTCGGTCGGCACGCCCTGCCGTATTTAACCGCGCCGTCATCGTTCGTATTCGGCACACTCCAGATCAGGAACAGAGATTTTCGATCAGTTGGACGGACGATGGATTTTCGTGCCGGTTCTGCGAGGCGTGTCCGCCCCACGTCGGAAATAGGTCACACGGACGATGTGTCCGCGGTTTTTCACCGTTCTACGTCCGCTTTTCGATCTTCTTCAAACTTTTTCCTCCTCTTTTTGCTCTCATCTCTTTCATATTCATAGAGGAGCTGCTTCATAAGTTCGGCAAACATTTCGGGGTCTAAACCCTATCGAAGTTTCATTTTGAAATTTTAAAATTAAAATAAATGAAATGGGCTTTAACGTGATAAAAACTAATATTATATTACCCCTCTAATATAAAAGCAAAGTAAATGTAGTCCTTCAAATAAAATAGCCAATGCACGCCATAGATGTCTTCAAATCTACTGTCGAATGTAGTCTGTAAAAATATAAGACTGGTTTTAATATAAGGTTTATATAAGACTCGGATCGGATTTTACTTCTCATTCTATCCTAATTAAAATATTATAACATGGTCTAAAAATATGAATGCAAACGTTGTAAATAAATATTCAAGTTAATGCGGCAACATTGCGACGTCCTCACGTCATACATTTTGATGACGTGAATTGGCTGCTTTATTGGATGGACTATGTTATATGAACTATATTAATACTAGTTAACTTTCCAGGGTTCATTTTACATATTAAAATAATAGTTATTGAAATTATTTCAGTGTATTAAAGATGTAATGTATAGTCCATTCAATAAAACAGCGTACTCACGTTATTTAAATTTATAATGTCGAGACGTTGCAATGTTGCCTCATGAACTTTGAGTTTTAGTTCATTTTAGCTTTGACCTAACAAAATTATGATCTAAATAAAATAATGAAATAATGAAACAAAAATTATGTTATGAAATATAATTTACTTTAATATTATAGTGCCTGCAATGCATATATTTTAGAATGACGTATACTACACTTTATTATACAGCTACAATAATTTGTAGGCTAGAGTTGGTTTATTATATATTATACCTATGAGGTAGAGTTCAACAGCTCAACAGCAATAACAAACGAATATTCAAGTAATGTATTTTAGTTTAAGTAGAGAGCAATTCACCATTTTACATTTATTCTTATTTATTTCTTTGCAGTGTCTCCTTGTCAAATCGTTTTTATATCACTGTATTTCATCTTAGTTTTTTGTTGTTGTAGCTGAGTACTGATTCTAAGTGTTCGAAATTCTGCACTTGCTCTAATAACATCCCATTTAAATTTATAATAGCAAATTATCTGTCAATTATTAATATGTTGATGTTTCATTGTCAATTGACCACCATAATCAGTAAACATCTAATGGGTCAAGGAGTTTCTAGCATCTTATTGAACGCTATGTTGATTTAAAAAAAAACAATTTTTATTATTGTCTGCACTACTACATTGACTTGTAGCGGATATCCTCTTGAATAACACCAACTTGAACATCAATTGAATTTGACAACTCAACTTACACATATCTAATGGCACCTTCTTTTCTTAAATAAAATAGTTACTTAAGTTAATTAATAGTTTTGTCTAAAAAAACATTTTCTCATTTTATAACTAACCCAGTCGGTGAAATACCGTCGGTGTCATGAAAAACGCCTTAAAACGAGCCGAAAGTTGCATAGTAAATCGCAGTCACCATTTAGCCGATATAATTGTTCAATGATAACGAAGAAAACATGTGAAGACCAAATAAACTTTTTATGAAAACCAAACTTACTTATCTTTTCTTTGGGGAAAGCTATAGGCAATCGAAATGGTAGCGGGACTTTTACCCCACGTTGTATGGTCTAAATATTTGGTAATCTATGATTTTGTGCTCAACTTTTGAGTAACTGTATTCAATCATTGATACAAAAAATCGTTTAGAATTGTTTTGTGATCAATGTCAAGCTACACATCAATATTGACACTTCCCATATGTTTATATTTTCAATCTTTGTCAAGGTTCTCTCCAGATCTAAATATTGAGTCAGCTTTCACATGAAAATTAGGAGACGAAAGAAGCGAATCATTTCCGCCAGGTACATTGAAGTCAAATATAGAAATTTGAACAGAGATCTTCCCTTTTTCGTGATATTACAAAATATAGCACAATTGTTTATTATGTTTCTTCATTTTCAAATCTAAGCATCTTTCCAGCTATTGTACCAATTTCGATGTACCGTTCTAAGTACTGAATTATTTGTGTGGCGACCGCCACGACCCTTTAGGCCACCACCAATTCACCATCAACAACTACAAAAGTTGGCAACGCCGGTGGATTGGTACCATGCAGTTCCAGGGTATAAAAGACCATCACGACGACGTCTCGCTCTCTTTTCTTTTCACCGTCCCCTTGTAACAGTACCACTTCCACAGCGCTACCGTACTTCCTTTACCTAACCTAATATCCTGTCAATTCTCCCATCGACCACATGTATCAATCGTAAGTTAAAATAAACAACTTTGATTCAACCAGTGTTTTTAGTTCCCGTGCAAATTCGTTCCAAAAATAGTAGTGAGTGTTCTGACAAATAATCGCAACAGCAGCCACACATTTCGACCGACCGACCGACCCGACGAACATTCCTACATTTGCAATTCACGCCGTCAAGCTACCAAACGAAAATTATTTAATTGACAATTTTAATATCTACTTACCGGATCTCGATGGATCTTACAAACTTTTAATGCGTGTAATTTAAAAACAGTATTCTTGTTGTCAAAGTTATGAGTCATTAACTCAATCAAGGATAATGTTGGAATGCATTGTACACAGGCATACACATCCCTGCATGTGTAACCAATGAATGTACCAATGAACTATTTCATTACAATCTTATATCAAAAGATCACTAGAAATATACCATCTGCACCCCTAGAATATGGATCAAAGCAGAACAGCATCTTTCGTTGTGTATATTCAGCCAAATAAACTGATCCAAACTGACCTATCGCGTTGGTGTTTGTATTGAAGAAATCTTCCAGGCAACATTCCAGCTGGCAACAGCATTTCTCGTACAATACATCCACCACCCTGTTTGAATAGATGCAGATTTCAACTATAAAAAAATTATTATCAATATTACTTTATGATTAGATTAATGAAGCCTATGTTAAAACAGGCAGGAAATGAAAAATATAAATAAATGTAATGGCGAAGGTGAACAAACTTGAAAAGAGGTACAAAAAACAAATAATGCTTTCGCAGGTGTATTTTGATCACAATTTTTCTTAATATTTCTTATAATTTTTCTTAAATTGTTATTAAAAAGTTATAAAAGAAAGACAGTTAAAAAAGAATTATTTATCATTGATCAGGACAAGTCCAATATTTCAGCATTTCAACAAGGACACATCTGCTGAAACGACAGAAAGAGTAAACACATTTTTATAATATTTATGAACATTTGTAAGAATTTGTCTTTACCTATATAAAGAATGTGCTGAATCATATGATATATATGGCTTACATCAAAACAACTAATAATGAGAGGAATTAGAATGAGAGGAATGAGAGGAAGTTGGTGCATTTAAAGTTTATACTATTTTTTTTTACTTTTCAAGCAGATCCTGTAGTTTTTTAACATATTGAAGATATCATATTATTGTCTTTACCTATATAATAACAATTTCTCTTAAATGCTTGAGTCAAATATTACACGACTACGAAAAAATTTTCGTTCTTTGTCCTAAAGTTTATTTTATTATTTTCCGCTTAGGTATGAACAAAACCGAAAAAAATACCTTATTTTGGTATAAAGCTTATTTTTGTAATAAAGGTATTTTTTAAAAATACAGCGCGATCACAGTGTGGTTTAAACGTTTACACAGCGCTGATAGATTGCACTAGAGTGATAAACAACGATCAGGTGTTTTATACAAATCTAGAATACCTTAAAATGTCGTCGCGATAGTGTAAATATGATGATGATGTATTTTGTTACATATGTGAGTAATTTATTAAAGTTAATAGTAAAGTTTAATAAGTTAATAATGTTAAAGTAATTTATTAAGCATTATACTCAACGGACAAGTTACCCAGACGGGAGAACCGCCACGCCTGTCCATGTTGTCCTTTCCTTAGGAAGGAGCTGTTATATCACCATTGCGACTGTTAGTCTGACCATAATTATTCGAAGACAAGGTGGATTACTAATGTGAGTGAATGGTGGTTCGCCTAGTTTTGGGAGTTTAGTTTATATTCCAATATATTTAAATCGTTGGTATCATTTTGTATCGCCGTTCTTCTTAAATAAAATGTTTCCGTTAAATAAAATAGATTTTCAAGCAAATTAATCTTTGTGTTTAAAAGCTTGTGCTTAAAACCGTTCCCCATTTTATAAATGGCGTCACACCTGCAGAATCATAAGAATTAATACTAAATATTTATTACTATAATATAAAACTAAAAATGGCTAATTGTTAAACTAATTATTTGTCATTAAAATTTAATTACTGTCGCGTTCGAGCGGAATTGTTTGAAACAATTTGTATATAGTTGTTTATATTCAAAACAAGTTTTCGAATATGCAAGACATCGATGGTTTTGGTATTATGAAAATCATATTCAACATAATAATAATAATATAGCAACTGAACATAATGCGAATGTTTAATTGAAATTGTATCCCACAGAAGTTTACTTGTTAACATCCAGTTAAGTACTGCGGATATACACAACTGCATTTATCCAATAAAAGCAGAAACCCAAACTAGTATCGTACCCGTGAAGCTGCATTTTGACAGCATTGTTCTAAATACCCGTTCGTTACGGACGACAACATTTCCTAATTGAAACGCAAAGCTGTTTGCCGAATCCATATCGCTCCGGCAACAAGCGCATACGAAAAAACAAAACATAATAGATCAATCTGAACGTAAAATTAGCCTTCGCAAAATAGTTTTTCAGGGGAGCGTCCGGTAAAAATAAGCACGATAATCCGGAGCCGGTGTAAATAACCGAACGGAATCACTTGCTTAATGCCGGAAAAAAGTTTAATTGGCGAATAAAACTTTAAAAGTACGATGCAGATGATGCGGTCAACGGAATTAAAACGTCGTTTCCTCGCTGGCAATTAGCCTTGTTCTAATGAGAATTTAAAAAATGCAGACTTTAGGCTTTGGAAATTAAACGGTCTGACCAAAAGGTTTTTAATTATTTATCGTGTACGGTACATGCTAATATACAAATAAATTGAGTTTTTTGATATTCATAAATAATATTAAGAAAAATTTTAATCAAAATTTATTGTTCAAGGACACAAAAATCTATTTTTCAAAATTTCTAGAAATAGTAGCGTCCTATTGGTACCATGCATATTTCTAAATACTTTTCACATAATAGCATCCATTATTAGACTAAAATCAACGGAAAACAAAATATCATTGGCGGACACCGGTTTGGGTCCCAACTGAATCCAACAAATCCTTGCGCTCTCACTGAAAGCTCACACTCGAAAGCAGACTAAACATTTTTCAGATATGACAATTTCTCGCTCTCCCCATATAATACTTTTCTACTTAATCTATCGTCATATCTTAAATATACAAAGCTGAGGAAAACGATATAATTATATTTTTGATCACTCCACTCTGAATGGAACTACTACACTAAAAATTTATAGTTAGGGAACTCAAACAAACGTTAATGAAACAAATGAAGGTTAAAAATATACTAGATGAGACCCATGGGATAAAATATTGCTTAGCAATTAATCAACGAAATCAAAGGAATCATTTAAGCGTCAATCTCTGGATTACTTTTAAAACTTCTGTGAATAGTAATGCCGAATATTCACTCTGGAAACATTTTAAACATCCCATAGCCCAAATGTCTCCTATTAGAAAGCCTGATGGACAGTGGGTCGAAAATAATTTTCAATAAGAAAGTATATTTGCAGAATATTTCGAAAACAGATTCCATCCAAACCACGGAGATAATGTTCTACCAGCTCTGAATCCCAATAAATATTCTGAGAGGATTGCTACTAGAGAAGTGTCGGAAGAATTTAAGCACCACTTTAATTTGAAAGCACCAAGTCATTCCTTTGTTACAGGAGAGATTCTTAAAAGGCGCCAAAAAGAACCTTCGGTTAAATTAACCAACCTGTACATGCTTGGTTAAGCTATGTACCAGATGAATGGAAAACTACTGAAGTCATAATGATATCAAAATTTAGTAAAAATCTAAATGAATCTGAATCCTAACGCCCTTTTTTTTATTGTCAATTATGGCGAAGCTATTCGAAAAATTTGTTGTGAAAGGCTGCTATTTTCGAGTAAAGAAAGCTGATAAATAAAGTACTCTGAAATAGTATTAGTGCACTCCGATGCATTCATTAAACGGTTAAATGTTAGAGTTAAATGAAATATCAGTTAAAACTAAACTAAAAAAGAAATAGCCTTCGAAGTACTATACAACAATAATTAATTAATAAGTTCTAGATTATAACTTAATACATGAGATGACTTATTGAAGCGATCTTCTACGGGCCATTATATAATATAAATAAAATAAGATACTTATTGTGTTTTTTAGATTTTTAACCTCTAGTTTTGAACTTTAAATTTCGCCTCTTTATACATTACTGGTCTTCTAATTTCAATAACTCACCAATAAAATGTTCTACCATCATCTTCTGTAGAATTCTTCATACAAATAATAATATTTTAAAAAATATCATGCTGATGCCGTAGTGCTACAGCTTGGCCAATCATACGATGTTTTTTATCAGACCTTACTTTTTTGGTGGTCTATATGTAGTGGTTGGCAAAATTATTAGGGACAATATTGAGATTAATTAATTTTGTACTTTAATTAGAGTTTTGTAATAAATCATCAGTTTTGGGTTTTTATATTTTTTTAATTTGTATCTTTAATCTATTGGAATCATAAAAACTATAAAGAATATACAAAACAGTTTTATAATCTTCGTTTTAGTAACTTTAATGTTATTAAAAAATAATAGAATTAATTTTAATATTTAGTGATGCTCTTAGTATATGTTTTGGCATCTTGCTGTGGTTTCAATTCACTGCTGCTGGGTAATCACTTCTTTTGCATCGCCCGTTTGTTCAATTCCTACATGTTTTCTATGACATTTATGTGTGGTGAACACGCTGGCCAGGGCAAGGCAGTTATTTCTTCCTTCCAAATTTATAACACTAGCTTTGTAACACGGTGCCGAATATTGGATAGAAATGTAGTTGTAATCGTCAGGGAATCATTAATCGATCTGCTGTAGTAACAGGATTTCTAATAGTCGTTCATACTGGTCTTGTTTCATTATCCCATATCGACAATGTATAGGCGTCCCATGCGTTTGGCTGAGAAAACGGACCATACAATGACACCTGGCCAACAATTACAACCAGATTTCTTTCTTCAATACTGGAAGAATAATCACCTTTTTTCCATGATTCTTTCTCCTAGAATTTGCCTAAGCAGAATCTGAAGCCATTGGAACAATGTTCTCTAATTGGATTTGATAATACTTTTAGTCTTTGCGGTCGCCGACTCCAGAGGTCTTGCCATACTTTAATTATTACTTTATTGTTCGTTATTCATCCATTATTGGCTCGTGGTATAACAAATAATTTTCAAGAAAGTTTATCATTACTAGATTTGCCATTAGAGTGGCGGGTCATAATTGTAGGGCTACGTAAAGAATTCAATTTAGCACTCGAAATGCTCACTGTAAGACTTTAGGTAGATCTACCACACAATCTTCTAAATATTTGGTATGTCTGATAACCTTTCGATGTGGAAAAACTTCTAAATAGAAAACAACCCCAACGCTTAGGCCTCTATTTTCAAAAATTGAGGTAATTTCATTGGGCTGACGTAATTTTATAGTAAAATAATAATTTCCGGCTTGTTTTGCAAAGTAATCAAGGCGACGGTGCGGTCCTTCTGCTGTTGCGATAGTCGCCGGTTCTATTCTTGCTGGGGCGTGGATGGGCTTTATGTTTATAATTCTAATTGTAAATGTCTTGATAGACAACAGTGGTAAAATTGACAAGGAACAGTCATCCTACACATCGCAGAAGACCGGATGTATTCTGCGATGGTCTCTAAGTTAGTCACTATTATTTTAATTACTTAAACCTACTTGGTGTTTTGTTTGGTAGAAAGGAGACTGTAATTTTATAAATCAATAAATAAATAAATAAACTTTTGTGTTACATCATTAATAAACTTGTTTTGTGCATATAAATGTTTATACATTTAGTAATAATTTTGTGTAATATCTGCTTTATTATATCCTTTGTTAATAAGCTTGAGGAGTTTGACAATTTTGAAATCAGAATTATGTAGCACGATAGAAGGATTATAGAAATACATTAAAGAATCTATAGCAATTGCAATATAATCTTCACTGTTTGAAGTTAGCTGAATGAGAAAAGGTTTCATAATTCATTAATGTTATAAAATTTTTTATCACATATCAAACACATACAAATCTATAGAAATCTTCTCAAATATTAAAATATATAAACTAATTTTGCATTTTAAAAGATTAGACTATCTAAAAAATTATTACTAAATTGTTTAACATGGACTATATAAGTTTTTCTATACTTTTGTATATCAAAACCAAAACTTAATTTATATTAGGTCGTTATATTTTATTAAAATTATCTAAACACATTACTTAAAACTTTAAAACACATTTTAATATTTGAAGATATAATTAGTTATCTAAAATTCGAAAATTATAACAAATAATTAAATATATTTCAAAATTGTGTTGCCCTTACATGGTATTAAAACCAAGTCGGCTTTGCATGTATCGTATTCTGATGACAGCTCTTAATTATTGTTGATTTCGGCAAGATGTATCTGTTGTCTCTTCTCTCTGACGTATAAGGTTCCAGTTCTATAACAAAGTTTATCAATATTCTATTACTACCAGTTTTTATTCGATGATTGAAACTTAATATTTGATTTAACTTCTGTCGGAAATTAAAAATTCCTATAAACCTGTTTCGCGAGGATTAGTGTGTTTTCGTTAGTTTTGGCTTTGAATATGGACAATATAGTGATGGAAAATACATTCTACGAATGGAATATGATAACTATACATTTCAGGTATATTCATGTTTATATATTTATATACGTTTTTATAATTATAATTTTATTTCGCTATTTCTATAATATATAATAACGTCATAGCCATCGTGGTTATTTTTTTATTCCTTGACTAAGGTTAATCTAATCTTGTTTTTTATCGCTTTTTGGTGTAGTTTTTATGTTCCATTCAATGTGCTGATATTAATAAATTAATGCTGAAAAGACAGCTGATAACTCATAATTTGAAACAAAATTGAGAAATAATATTATAACTCATAATAAAATCTATATTTGTATTCATATTAGAGTTATTAATTTTAAAACCTTATATTATTTATATTATTTTACGCAAACAAAATGGAAAATATAGAATGCTTCATATCCTATTTCCTAATACTTAAAATAGTTTATCTGTAACAATGTATTAAGACAAATTTATGGTACTATCATTTATGAAATTAATCAATAATTGCAGATTTACAATATTTTTTAGGCCCCAGAAACAATATATTATTTATGAATATTTCCTTAATTTATCATTATTGTTCCTTGATTCATTTATTAATTTTTTAAAAATATATTTAATAATAATAATATATATTGTTATATAAAATGGTGCTATAAAATTAATATATACCAACTAAAATGTCATTTAAATATTTATATTCTATGGTTGGATGTTTTTGATGAAATGTATAGGAGAGTAATCTACATAAACATGCATACTTAGATTAGATCTGTTTTATGGTCATGTAATTTGCAGTTATATTCTAAGTATCCTATTAGTAGCATATTAAGTACCGAGACCAGACCAGAGATATAGATAGTTTGTCAAAAAAGTTAAAAAGATTCGGAAAATAATGCATTTCTCAAAAAGGCGGTCAAAAGAATACGTTTGGTAATATTAAAATTAACTTATTACTTTAGGAATATTTGTAATGATAATCTACTTTTTTTAAATTATCACATATATATGACATACCATTAGTCTATCGCCACTTTATAACTCGTGGCAGAACGAATCGCAACATACGGGAATACTAAAAAAGGTTCTCTTTTTTAAATATATTTTAAAGCCTCCTTTTACCAACTATGGGTTTATCTGGTCTGGGCCTACAGTTTAACGTGGGCTCCGAACCACGGTCCTCAACATTAAGCCTACCGACTGGCGAGTGACCAACTTCAGAAATCATCCCAGAAGACATCCGGTCTTACCCAGCCTGGTTACAGGCGTGACTGGGATCATTTTCCTTGTCGGATTTTACACTCTTGCCTAAGACAATCACACATTTTTAAACAATCACAAACATAAATTTACGACCATGCCCCAGCAGGATTCGAATCCGCGGCTATCGCAACAGTAGGAGGACCGTCCTATCGCCTTTACCACTGCGCCACACAATCACATACATTGTATTGATTGCATAAAATAATAGGGATTAAACAGCATATTATTTAAGATTCCTGAATAATTATTACATTAAATAAGTAATAACTTCAGTTGAGTTTAATGAAACAAAACATCATCCTGCTTTTGCGATCTACGATTCAAATATCATTTATTCGGATGGCTTTTGACAATGTTACAGGCAGCTTTGAAAAGAGCTTTTCGAAGAGATCGACGCAAAAAGCTTCGCTTTTGCGATCGTTTCCTAAGAGAAATCAAACAATCCGATAGTTTTTAAATTTGTAGATATTCGGTCCAGCCAATGGACAGAGTCCAATAAGCCATTCCAGACTCAAACAGACGAGATCAAAGAACATGTAGGGTCATTCTAATAAATATATGTAGGTATTTCTATAAAATATTCTTATTGAAGCTTGTTGGTGATTTGAGTTGTTGTGATGTAGAGTGGTGTAAATAATAGAAAAGCAACTGTAATTTGATTTAAAATGCTAGTAACGTATTAAAGAACAACTTATAAACATCCTTGGTTTAACTTGTAATTGGTAATATTTAAAATAATTCATCTACTTAATTATATAAAAAAATAATTAATTATTAATCGTCAATTCAAATACTCATCATTAGAAATAATTTGGTTGAATATTTTAATAATAGTTTGCTACTTATTAGTAAGGGAATATCGCTTATTGCTCTGTGTAGCTAGTTAAAATTAGCACTTGTTACACGTCATATTTTAGAAATATAGAAATTGAAATTTATATTTATAAGTCAACTGACATCCTGAACATGTAAAGAGTACTTTCCCATTATTATTCTCATAAATCCAAACTCGGTATTTGATGATGCAGAAAATTATTAAATTTTCATCTAAATCATTATGGCGCCCTCAAAATTTGTTTATGTATATTGACTCATATGGTTACTGTAATTAGACTAAATAATTTAATTTTTAGGATGGTCTGGGAGAGTTTGCCTCATATCCTTTATGCTTGAAGCTTACGATCTCGGATTATTAAAATTCAGTTAGCTCTGTTTAGGGTTATTAAATAATAGTTTTGTAATCATTCAATTGACCAATTATAAGAAAACAAAGTTTGAATTATTTGTTTCTCGAAACTATCGTGAAAGTTTATCGGATGCAGTCATAACCCACAGTATACAAGACAAAAGTTATTAATCAAATATAAGTTATATCGGGATTCAGATTCAAATAAAATAGCAATTAATATCGAAAAACAGTATGAGCGTTCCGTGATTTGTGTCTATTTGTCTGTAGTGTTTATATACACTGAGTAAGTCAATAGTAGTCGACAGTAAAACGAAAACTATTATTTTATGTTAAAGAAATGTCAAAACCGTCGAATTAATATAAATATATAATATAAATTTTATATTAATAGTTATTAATGTTCAATTTAGTTCAATCAATACCCGAAAGTCGAAAATGAATGAGAAACAATGGTTTTATAATAATTTATATATTATTTTTTATTTTCCGAATTTAAGTTCCTTGATTTATGATTATATGTATAAAATATTAATAGTTTTCTAATACGATAAATAATTATTTTGAACAATATTTATACATTATTTTCCATCATAGAATTCTTGACACTTTTTCGATATAGTACAAATATAGGTAAATCTAATAATAGAATTTTGTATTGTTAAAAAGGTTCTCCATTTTCCAAGCGCTATTTTAAATTGATTCAAATAATAATGATGTAAAATTACGGGACTATAATTTTTATGGCAACAGTTTAACTTATATCTTTACTTCTTGAATGTTAGAGGTCAAATTGGTTTTCCGAACAAAGTATTTTTTTAGCACGGGACAAGTAAAATCCGTTCCAAGATAGACGCCTTCATAAACCGTTTGGTGAAAAATCTAGAACCCTTGAACCGTTTTCCACTTTCGTCTAGGCGCAAACTGCAATTTTTAACAAAAACCCTTGTCTGGACAAATTTTACCAGCCCCTGGAGAAATCACCCAAGAAAATCTTGCTGCTAAGTTTGCCCGTTGCCGACTTATCTTATACAGTCTTTGCATGTTTTTCGTTTAGCATTTCATTTTCTTTTATTAAGCGCTTGATTTGAATAAAGGTAAACTTTTTTAATTAATTAATACAGGTACATGTACTACGTCGTTTTTAAGGGTCATTGCATTTGTTGTAATAATTAAAAATATATGAATATGGTAGTAATATATTTGCTATCTTATAAGTATTATAATTGGAAATTAAGCTTTGAGTATATTCAACATATAAATATGTTGTGCCATATCGTAACTAATATATAAACATCTCTAACTCTATTCAGGTTCTGTGATATGAGGCTCTTCATCATTAGTCATGACAAATTATTTTCATTTTACATCATTTTGCGGAGGTGGAAATATTGAATGTACTGAGTTCTAATAATGCAAAGAAAATGAGCCAAACACTATTTTCGAGAAATTTAGTTAAATTTAGCTATTCGATGAACGCTGATGGTATGTTCTCAGAAAAATGGCAAATATTTTTCAGTCAGAAAATAATGCAATTTAAGTTACCTAAACACCTCAACCTTAACCCTAAAGTACCTAGAAATTGCAGAAAATATATTTTTGATGAAATCAAGATTATAATTGATTATTGTAGTTTCTTAATTGCTAGTGATTAAGATAAAATATTTAGTTTTCAAATATTAGTTCTATATATTTTAAATTTTTAATTGCTTTAATAAAAATTAAAATATAAAATCAACTTAAATCTATTTATGTGAACCTATGTATATTTGTTATTTATGAGTAGTATATATTTGTTGATTTTAGGCTATAATTGTGTAACGTAAAGTAATATTTGTGTAACTCACTCCTCGGATGTTATTGATGTGATTTTGTAATTATGATTATCTTATATTATTTGTTTTATTGTCTAAATAAATTGTTCTATTAAAATTAAGGGCCCGTTTTTGGGCTTATTTTCATTTAAAAAAGTTTGGAAAGTGAAGTTTGACATGACAGGGGCCTGTCAAATTTTTTTAACATACGTTACTGTTTGTTTCTGCATTCATCTTTTTATTAATTCCTAGAAGTTTATTGAAAGGTTACTTATATTCTAATTACTCAAACAATCACAGGACCTAGGAGGAGTTCACATACTTATAATATACAATAATTATATACATATATAAATTTAAAATTTTATATTCCAAATAAAAGAATAATATATTGTTGATGAATGCTGTGGGTTTGCAATTAAGATATTACTACAGAAATGTCAGTTACAGCATATCGAAACTGTAGGTGTTTGTTTTGCCCGTGTATTAGTTGACAGAAATTAAGGTAAACAAGCTAACATAATTTAAACAGTCAGATAGGAATGTCTCATTGGAACTAACAATCACCTTGCGATTTCATATGCTCACTACAAAGTATCTTTACATCAAAATTGATCCTTGTACATTTATCCTTATTTCTATATGGAATGATTGAGTATATGAACTCAATGTTGCTGTTGATTCCAGTTATTTAAATTATTACGTGCATGCACTTCTGTGTGGAATATGTAGACAATTGGTCCCAAGCTAACGTTCTTGGTTTAGTATATTCGTATTAATCTTCATTGCAGAATAAACTCGTCTAAATCTAAATATTCTAGTTAATACGTCAGAGTATAACATTTCAGGGTAACCTTATACAATAAGCTTTAAGTATATCACAAGAGTTAGTAGATTACCACAATGTTACAGATGCACTTTTGGTTTACTATACGCTCTGCTTAGATACCCACCAACCCAAATGAAACCTTTAATGTCAAGTATTCTTCGACATCTATTTTATTTTAAAGTGTCTTTTCCCCGTACGAGTAGTGTTGATGTCTTCTTGTATTTAAAAGTGTGTTTTCCTTTTAACTCCTTACTCCTTATGTAATATACCAAAAATGGGAAATATCATCATTAGATGCAGTTTCTGTGCCACTAAGCGATTTTGACATTACATTTGGTGTCTATTATTTCATTTTATATTCCCTGTACAAATTCGATTTTCCTACAGTGTTTCGCTGACACATTCGTTCCAAGGCGCTCTTCAGTCCTTTTCTGTTATTACTCCCAAACTCTCGTAACCTGTCGTGTCTCACTTCCTAAAGATTCTATAATGACGTTCTATGATGTTTATTATCCCGTTTATACTTGTTACGTTTCTCATCCTTCTGAGATATTTCACTTCCGTCGTCGGATTTTATTTCCTTTCTTGGGTATATATATTTATAACTTTTCAAATTCTGGAATTAATTTCCTTTTCCTACCGGTCTCTATCCTTTATTCTATTATCCTATTATTTTTTGAACAATTATTTTTTCAGGAGCTCCCATCACCTTTATTTTGTTTTTGTTTTTATTCAACATCAAACTCTTAGTACTTCGGATATTCTGTATGTAACCTGGACTATCAGTGTATAAGGCAAAAGCTTTTTCACTGTTTTTCATAATTCTGTATCCTACGCTTTATATTTGTATCCGTTTGGATTTATTATTTATCTGTAAATGTTATATAATAATGAGGGGCTAAATGTTTTAACAGTTTCCTTTCCGTTTATTTCACCATAGTTGATCTGGATACACTGCAGACAATAGTTCATGAATCGGGGATTTTTCAATCATGATAATTAACCGACGGATAATTAGAACTCAATATTATCTACTTCTATTTATTGTGTAGCGATCGCCAGCCCAGCGAAGTAGCCTCGAAGCCCAGAGGTTGGGAACGCTGGTGGATTGGTACCATGCAGTTCCCGGCTATAAAAGACCACCATTACGACCTCTTCCTCTCTCTTTTCTTTTGTGTGCCCCCTTGTAACAATACCACTTTCACAGCGCTACCATACTTTCTTTACCTTAACCTAATATCCTGTCCATTCTCCTGTCGACCACATGTATCAGTTTAAGTCGAAATAAACAAGTATTTCGTCAACCAGTGTTTTCAATTATCATGCAAATTCCTTTCATAAACGACGACTTCTCGCTCTCTCTTTTCTTTTTTCTACCTCCTTGAAACAGTACCGCTTCCACAGCGCTACCGTACTTCCTTTACGTTAACCTAACATCCTGTTAATTCTCCCGTCGATCACATGTATCAGTTTAAGTCGAAATAAACAAGTACTTTTTCAACCAGTGCTTTTAGTTCTCATGAAAATTTCTTCCACAAAATCGTAGTGAGTGTTTGAGATGAGAACATTCCTACAATTGTATTTACTAATCTATGTATTTATTTCATATATTAAGGTCTGAAAAATAGAATAGTGTTATTGCTAACATTATTTTAATAACAATAAATATTATAGCACTTACAAATATGTCACGTGCAAAAGCTTCATGAAACGATACAGGACCCGTTTATCCGGACTGACCGAGGACTTTTTCGGCAAAAGCAATTTGTCGGGTGTCTGGTGCGCCCGCGGCAATATTTTTACTTCGCACATTCATCAAGATAAGCCCTGCAGGTGTAATTTGAGTTTCACAATATCTCCGTGAAACGCAAAAACAATTTCCTGCGAATCAAATGGAAACGGTGTGTCGTTGACAGCGGGAATAACGCGTTTTCTTTCCGTTGCTGCCTCCGTGTAGACCATCCTACCCGGTTTCGGCACTGACGTCTGTTGTGCCCGACTGTCGAACCAGATGACAGAAATCCGCCCTTATCCTGCCCCCTCTAGCGGCTTAGCTGATCTTTTTTTATTGCGTCGCTATGCGTGATTTGTTCCATTGCCGTTGTGAGATTTTTATTTACATTACAATGGGTGTGAAACGTTTCCATTTTGTTGTTCTTTGTTGTGAGTCTCTTGCTCTAAACGGGGTTTTATTACAAACGGTCTTACCGAAAATAAAATACTACCATTTAATGTATTTTAAATCGCTGTGTTACAAGTGAAGAAAATTGATATTATTTAAATCAAATGTAGATGTAATGTAATGGTGTTGCTTTTTAGATTTGAAAATTGATCGAGAATATGGAAGCTATACGTAATTATTAAAGATAACTTGACTAATGGTAGATATACATTTGGGTTTAATTTGTAATGTAAACCTGAAAACTGTATTGTTTTTTCTTATAATAAAAGTAAACCTATTATCAGAATACCTGTTCACAGTTCACATTTTTTATATATAGATCTTACATTAAATTATATTTAAAAAATCTATAACTATAAAACTATATTTTGTTAAAGAACTGCGGAAATTAAGATATATCATTAAGATAACTGTGATACTTTTTATTATCAAATATTAATCTATTTAGTGGCAGAATTGTTAAATTAAGTAAAAAAAAACTTAAGAAAAAACTTAGTAGCAAAAATCATTTTAGGTTACGTTTGTCAAAAAACGAAAATTAAGATTAATAAATTAAAATTTGAATTACTTCATTATCCAAATTAATTACCATATTTGGCTTTTTTAAAAATCATCTTCAATGAAAAACAATTTTTTTCGCAAAAAAGGAGTATTTTGAAGGATTTCTAGAAAACCACAACACTACTACACAACATATTAAATATACCACTCAATAAAACTAAGTCTAAAGAACTGAAAGTGATAAAGATCACCAAATTAGTTCTGGATGCTCACAGTAATTTTACTTATCTGAAAATCACGTCTGGATGGTAATTATAAGGAGGTATCTTTAAAAAAGCATCAAAAAGTGAAATCAGCACATTTATTTATTTATATATTTATTTATTATATTGTCACATTCCAACTATAACTAATTTTATTTCATGTTGTGGCTTCGTTAGTTACCCAAGAGTGTAAAAAAATTAAAAACTATTAAAATCACAGGAATAGAGGAAATCTCTAAAGATGTGTAGGGTGGTAGGAATAGCTGAGAAATGTAACAAACTACTATGTTGAAAAGAGGCTCCACTGAACATATACTTTTTATCAAATTAATAAGCGCATCATATATCATATATAAGTAGAGAAAATACTAAAAATGCGGTGGACTATTTAAATCACTCCTGAAGAAGGTACTTGTTATTTATTTACAAGTTTCAGAACCATAAGTTCAGATAACAGGTTCTTATAATAGCAATAATTATATTTACTATCCTTAAATTTAGGGCTCCATCAACAAAATTAAGTGATATAAAATATTAACTACATATAAAACTAATGTGAGGCCCAAGTTCATTGATTTTAGTATATAATTTTTTGATTGAATATTAGTTAAAAAGGCATAAACTTGATATAGTAGTTCAAATTAAGAATAATTTTAACATATAATAGATTCGAAAATTAAGTTGAACAATTCATAATAAAACACATTTTTTATTTTTTGATATATAAATTTTATTACTAGTTATAAAGTTAGGTCATATCAAGGCAGAACTAGCAGTTGTGAATAACATATATGTAAATTGGTACGATGACAAAATATACCGAATACATTCATATTAGTATTTTAATATTAAACGTTATTTTATATAATTCAGATCTACAAGTATAAATAATAACAACACTTTGTCTATTACTACTATCGATCTTGTTGTAACGATTTATATAAAAACTAAAAATATTAATAAAATACTGTACAAATTGCTTATAATTTCAATATATCATATGCTAAATATATATTATATTTGCATTTATGTGAATGTGAAATTAGTTCATAACTAAAATATTATCATTTTTTAGATTTTTTCTAATATAAATTTTTAAGTAATAAGTTGGTGTAATGATCGATTTGTGAAGTAATATTCTTCTCTTGAAGTTTTATGAATATTTTTAGTTCAGCCAACATATTATTAATAATATTAAGAAATTCTAAGCACACAACTAAATACTTGATTTCAATTCAATAACTATGCCAATTTTTTAAAAAATATATCAGTAAATGTAAATATAAGTAAAAATATAAGTAAACTTATGTTAAAGTTTTGTTCTAAAATGGAAAATTTAGGATGGTTCATTCCTTGTTGGCACTTTAATAAATGTTTTTAAAAATTGTTGTATTATTTAATGACGTCAAATGTTATTAAGCAACATTGTTAAATGTTAAATGTTAAATAGAAAAATCCACGCCAACTTCTGTGGTTATAATCGGCTTTAACAAATAGGGGCAATTACTCATTTAACAAAATTTATGTTAACCAGTGTTAACAAATCGTTATAATCAATTTTTGGGTCATAAATTGTACTTTAGAATGCTGTATGCTATGTATCATAATGTTGTTACTATTTTGTACACTTTTTGATAATAGGAAAGGTTTTAACATTTTTATAATTATAGATATTGCTTACATGATTTTGTTTATTTTATTTTATTACCTAAAGGCACGTAGAATGTAAGAAGTCGTATAGAACTTTTATCTGTTTAATAGACACTAAATATAGTAAAAAAATACGTTATATTTTTATATTGCAAACAAAAAATAAGAAATAAGATGCATATTATATTCTTTCTTTACAATTTACTGAATATATAAGTTCAGATAACTGATACTTATGATAGCTAGAATTATATTTACTCTCCTAAATTTGGGACTCCATCAACAAAATTATGAGTCATTAAATATTGACCACATATAAAACTAATATGAGGACCTCTAGATCTAAAGAGATTTTATTTTTTATAGTTTAAACCACAAAGTTCATTGATTTTAATATTTAATTTTTTAATATCAGTATGAGTTAAAAATACATAAACTTTTTTTTCATATTTTAAAGTCTCCTTTTACCTTAAATTATGAGTTTATCTTGACTGGACCTATTATTTAACGTGGGCTCCGAACCACGATCCTCAACATTAAGCCTACCCACTGTCGAGTGATCAACTTAGAATAAATCCGGTCTTACCCAGCCTGGTTACTGGCGTGACTGGCATCATTTTCCTTCGGATTTTACACTCTTGCTTACGACAATCAGAAATATTAAATAATCACAAACATAAATTAATGACTATGCCCCAGCAGGATTCGAACCAGCGGCTATCGCAACAGTAGGAGGACCGTCCTGTTGCCTTTACCACTGCGCCACCAGCCGGCAATACATAAAATTGATATAGTAGTTCAAATTAATGGATTTAGCATATTTAAGAATTATAAATATTGCTTTTATAAATTTTTTGATTTATTATCTAAAGGCACGTAAAATAAAATAAGTCGTATTGAACTTTTATCGTTTTACGTATTTTTTTATTTGTTTTATTTAAGTTTTTTTACCAGTTCCTTTGTAGATTCACACAAAGAACAGAAATCAAATTTTCGCATTTACATTTTATTACATGTCCTGAATTATATTTTTTATACGTTCGATCGAAACTAGAGCCTTTTGCGTCAAAACAACATATTTCATATATAACTCTATTCGCTTGTTATTATAAAACAAAAGAAAAAGGGAAATAAGAATAGCTTTTTATTGCAAGTAAAAACCCAGTAGACCGTTTTCCTCTGTCTACCTGAACACCATTTCAAGCAGTTTCCGTTATAAATAAAACTGGAAGAGATGTACGTCGAAAAAGCATTAACGGCACCGGTGAGTAAGCGGGAGCAAAGTGCACTCTATTTCCCTGGATACAGAGCGTCAGATCGACTGTTTTTGGGTGTAATAATGGTTTGTTGTTTAGCGCGGTATTTCTAGGACGCAAATCTTGGAAAATTCTAGCAGAGCGAAATTCAATTCGATGGTTTAAGCTCTCGCATACGAGGGATTTTGATGATAGTAAATCGAATGAATTGGCTCAGATTGGATTTATTTTATGTAACTTTATTTCATGACATTTATGATATTGTATTTTTGTCATATATGTTTGAAATGAAGCACATATATTCGAAATAGTACATGTACATGTGATTATAATAGTATGGTAACTGGATATTATTATTTAATATTATATATGGCCTTTTATTATGTAATATTTCTAATAGATAGATGCCTAAACTTACAGTAAAATTACTTTGAGCCATGCTGATTGAACAAAATTAGCCAACTTTTTGAAAAGGTTACAGATTTCATATTCAGAGCTGAAACATTGATACTGAGGCTCTCGTAATAAATCAATTATTTTTAAGCAAATACCTGTCAAAGCTGAATAATTAGAATTATAAATTGGTTTGGATCCTTATTCTTCAAGATCTGTTGTTCAGTATAAAATAAAGTGGTAGGTGTGCCAGATATCGTTTGCCTTATAAATTTGATCTTGGTTGCTAATGTAATTGTAATCCAAGTTACCTAGCAACACTTTATCGAAATGCATATTCTCAGTATCCATTCAGAGTTCAGCCAAGGCTTATCCATCTTCCCAGTTTCTCGTCTGTACCCTTTCACACACCTTCCACTCACACCCACAGGATCACACTGCTGTTATATTTATTGAGTCCCTTTTAGCTCATAGGGTTAGATAGGGTCTGAAATTTTTTCTTGGATAGTTTAAAGATGACTTTGGTGACGTGTTTCTTTAGTAGTGTGGCAGTGAGGTTTGTTTTTCCCTAAATAAGTAAGAGAAATGCTAGTGGAGGTTGTTTGGATTAAATTGTCCATTTGGTAGTTTTACTTATTTACATTCTTCAAGCTTCAGGCTGTTTTTGATAAGAAATTCAAAATCAAGCAATTTTCAAATGTCTGATAATGTAATGTAACCTGAAAGTATTTCCAAATCTTGGTATTATTCTTGTAAAATTTGTCTATACAGGGGCAAAACAGTATCTGATGAGAGCAAAGAATTTGCACTCTAATTTATTTGCAATTTTGACTATTTCTAAAGTTTAATTAATGGATGAAACCTTAATTTAATTAAAGTAATATTAAACCATATTAATATTACTTGGTTCTTGGGGAAGTTTTTGGATGATAGGACATCCAATGTTTCTAAAAATTGGCCGACGCAATGCAGAGGCTTTATGAACTTGAATAGAAAACTGCATAGCCGAAATATTATATTTGTTTTTTAGATTTTTATTTTTGTTGTAGGTAGGTTTTACAGTTTTTGTATATAAATATTTTTATTCATTGTAATCGTATGTTACGTGTATGTATGTACATAATTAATTATGATAACTTAAATAATATTAGTATTACAATTCCCGCCTTGAAACTGTAATACAAAGTGATTACAACTCGTCAACTAATAGTGATAGCCAGTAGTGCGATCATTAGCATTAACAGCATTAAGTATCATTGGATAATAACATTGGAAATACTTAAAAGCTCTGTGAAAGGTTAAGAAAAACGAGAGCCCTGAAGCAAAAATATTTTGACCACATATCATTAATGATAATACACGATCGCTTGCTGTCAAATCGGTTATTCTCCTTTGAGGTAAACAATTTTTTTATTAGTGCCTAATTACTAGATATTTTGCTTATAAAATATAGCCTATATAAGTTGGCGTTTATATTGCTTCAAATGGTATCCAATTTTGTACAACGCTATCTGGGTTTGTTATGGGGTTTCGCATTTAATGTACATTAATTACGATGTATTTAAATTGCTATTAGTTTTTTTGAGATATAAAAATATAAACTTGTTTGATTTTGATGCCACAATAAATTTATATTTATATAACGATACATTTTACTTAAGCGTTAATAAACTATTCTATAGTAAAAAGATGCAAAGGTTATATAACATTTTCGTGCATCTGTAATGTGTATACTTATAAAGCATACTTTGATATAATTTTCTAATTTCTTGTTTTCAATTTTTTCATTGGCAGGTTTTGTTTCTGTCAAAATCATCACTTACTAAGACTCACTAAAAGATCACCGCATGTGTCACATATGTTCACCACAATTTTAATCAAATTGAATATCTTGAACTTCAACAGTATTTAAGTTAAATCTCTTTTGACCTTAGAAATGTGAAGCTATAGCACACAACCAACTACCATATAGGACACTTATTTTCAAGCATCTTCTAATCTACAATCAAGTATAAATATAATAGATAAGTGCTAAAAAATCTAACTTAACTATTTATGACTATACTCGATGGTTTTGACATTTATATTCATAAAATAACTATTTTTAATTCAATATTATTGAGCGTATAAAGTGTATAAAGACGCTAATCATAGAATCTGTAAAATAGCATTTTTAACATTTATTATTTCGGCTGTCTAATATGAGAAAAGAAACGTTTCCGATGCATATTAAACACGTTTAGACATTTATGGTGATTGTGATCCATCATATCCCAATTATCGGTTTTGATATCAAAATCTAAAAATGATGATTTTGTTAATGACAAGACACAGCTTGGAAGACCAAAATAGTTTGAAGAAAATTTATCGCAAGATTTATTGAACAAGAACTTTCAGAAAGCTTAACAGTTGATGAATCAACTGTCTCTTAAATTCAGAATATTTAAGGAGGAAAAAATAGCTAATCCACAAGAGTCAATATAAACTGTTACAGCAGATTTCTACCGACATCATTTTCAACGCCAGAAATATTAAATAGTATAGGCAAAATCACTTTATTGTATGAGAACGCGCGGTTGTATATTGCAAGTGTTGTGAAAAATATAAAGAAACTTCAATGCGGTTCACGTAGTCACCAACCGTAGCCTTTAGGACCTTTTCAAGTTGCACCATTTAAAAATATAATTGAAAAATATGCACATTCCGGAGGCTGAGTTAGAAAGACCCAAGTTAATCTCGCCTTGGTTCTTTTGTTTACAATTAATATAAATAAACTAGATGAAGTACAGTGATTGTTTTGTTAATTAGTAAGAAAGTGTAACTAAGGTAGTCAGTTTTGAGCAATCAAGATGCAAAGTGAATCACTTTTATAAATACAAATAAAAGGACTCCAAAGGCAGTTTCATTATAGAGGAGGTCCTCCAATATTAGCAGGAAAATGGCATCATGTACACGTAGCATTTTATGATTTCCTCTTATTTACCAGGTGAACTGGAAAGTCATTGCCATTTTTTTCACATAAACTACATAATTTTCAAGAAAATGGAAAAATGTATTTGTTATATTATTATTGGCTGTTTGATTCTATATATCTCCCCATATTTCAGGCAATTTATGGATGCCATCCTAAAAAACTGTTTGTCCTTTGAGCAAAACCTTTCTTCGAAATTAGCGAATTGCTGCTCTACAAGCGCGTCTCCCATTGATGCGAAAAGTTAATAGTTGGACGGAGCAAGGTCTGGAAAGTATGGCGGGTGCGATAATATGTCCCACCCAAGTGCTTTCAACACTTTGTTGATCGGATTTGCTGTTTAAGGCGTACTCGTACTATAAAACCACTTTACCGTGACTGCGGGCCCATACTGGGCGTTTTTCGATCAATGCATGGTTCAAATTGATCATTTCTTATTGATCACTAGAAACTGTTTCACCAGATGTCAACAGTTTGTAATACACTACGCCACTTTGGTCCCACTAAAAATGGGGAATTATCATGCAGCCAAAACGATTTAGCCTTAGAGTCGAACGGACAGCTTCACCAGGCGATAATCATAATATTTTGCACTTAGAGTGTTCAAAATAAATCCATCTATCCAATGCATTTTCTTTACCCGTCACTATTCAATGAAGAAATTACTACCGATCATACCTTTCAAGCAGCGATTTTTCGATTTTCGATTTGCCTGTCATTCAATTCATGTGGCACCCACCTCCTTATCTCTTGGATTTCGCCATTTCTTGTAATACGTCTCTAATTGTCTCCTGAGTCACATTTAACGCTTCTGCCAATTGTTTTTGAATTTAGAATGGGTCCTCATCCAATAGCTCTTGCAGTTTCACATTTTCAAGCTTTTTCAGTCTACCAAATCTGTCTTTCTTTCACCGGTTTTTCTTTCGATTAAAGAAATGAAGTAATGTGTGCCGCAAAAGCAGGTTTTCAGGCACGAAATTTCATGCTTTTAAAGATATATAAATGTATGACGGTGTTACTTTGCAAAATATAACATGTAGAAGAATAAAATGACATATGTATAATAATGTAATCGTAACATTACATTCTTAAGCTTAGTGACATCTGTTAGAGAAACCGGTAATGACTTTTCGGTATACCTAGTAGATCGATGCAATATGATTTAGTTGGTACAGCTTACGAAATGGCGAATAAGTGCGAAAATGGATCGATGAATTTTCGGTGTTCCATGATTACTATAGGAATATATTGAATAATTTAATAGCATTAAATGGAAAACTGTTATTTATTGTAGATAAATGTTAAAACCGTATAATTTAAACGTTGTTTACATTTATATTTTGCATTTTCATCAAAATATATACTAATAACAGCAAGCTCATAATAATTAAAGTTAGATAATTTAGATAATTTTTAGTTACAGTATTTGGCCTGTTGTAGTTTTTCTGAAAATTAAAGTCCTAGTATAAATATGAATATTGCCAGAAGACTGGAAATCTGTATAAATGTAATGTCGAAAATCTACATAGCCATGTTGCGATAAAGCACCATCGAGCGTAGCATCCTTTACCGAACATCAGAAATCCGACATCACATCTGTGAACCGTTAAAATATCAATTCGAATTAGCCACGCCAATTTGATCAAACTCACCGCGTGAGCGGGCACGCATACGCCGCCCGCATTGTTGCGTCCTGGACCCGCGAGAAAAAAAACCCTGTTCACATATCAATTATGAGAGCGTGCACTTTCGCCTCAGTAAATATTATTCTCTCGCGTCGGTACTTTAGCATAAATTAGGCCACCATTAATTACCCCCAGGACATAAATAAAATCAACAATGGCAGAAACTGAAATGGCGTCGGCGTCGCGGCCACGAGGAGCGTATCGCCGTTTTGACAAATTGTTGGCATTCGGGATCTCTGGAGCATTAGCTGGCGCACGATCGGATCCGGTTTTATTAATCGCTTTTTCCTAATTTGTTTGTTCGCCGAGGCTTTATTACGCTTCGATTATTCATGTTGTTTTTTATTAATGTTACGGCGGGGTTTCTCCTAGCAATAACCCATCTCATTATCATCAATAAAATCGATTTGCCGTTTCAATTTTGTTCCTTCCCATGTTCGTTTTGGTTTCTCTCGAATCGAAGCTAATTCGGCCGAAATATTCGATATATGGTAATTTTATTCTTGTTTATTTTATTGTGGTAAACTCAATGAATCAAGTTCAGATGAAGGACTCATTCAACTAGCTATTACATATACGAGGATTTAGCGAATAAATAATTGATTGGACATTTTCTTTTAAACTTGTATACAGTAATACTTGGACTCTATAGATTCCTATATATAAAAAAAAACGTTTAACTGACTGTCAGATTTAACCGCGAAATTAATATTCTTCTAAGTTTGACGAAGAGTTCGAACCAGTTAACCAATAAATCTGGTGAATAGGGAGAATGTTCTATAAATATGCTGTTTTGTTTGTTTTTGAAATATGGCTTACCTATCAAACCATGTCATTGCTTACCTAGCTTCATATCTCACTGTTTTATTTTTTTACATAACAGGGACTTCGTCATCTTAATATGTAAAGTTTAGGGTACATTTAGTGTTGTTGACGGAGAAATATATAACTGTCAACATTAGTCTGAAACCAGTGACGATTGTTATTGGCTAAAATTTTAAAAATTATTTCTGATAATGAACATGTTAAAGAAGATACAACTCCTTGTGCACAACTGCGTTGTAACTTTCTTGTATGGCCTCCAAACTATAATAAATTAGGGTGTTAGATCCCAGAAAGCTCTTTAATTCGTTCCTTCTTCACAAGCACTCATGACTTTGCCAAAAAGTTCAATCAGTTAATTAATTCCAATGGACTTTCCACACTCAAGTATTATAGGCTAAAATGATGAACAGAAGTAAAATTACCTTTTCCCATTCTCTGTAATAGTTACAATCTTATTACCCAGTATTACTTTGACAAGTAAACAAAAAAATCAATAATTCCATTTCAATATTTATTTTCCTGTAGCTTCTTTTATAATTCACCTGTCTGTTGTATATGTTATTATGTTTTTCGATCAATGAACTTTAGACCAATTAAATTCTGCATTCATAATTACTTCTTGAGAGGTTTAAATATTTTTTGAAATTATGAAAAATATGTATTCTTATAAATCTCCAAAAGTATTTTATAAAAAAAAGCATTTATTTTTGAAAGTTGTACTATCAATCATATTTTCCAAATAGTAAAATATATTCCCAGATATACATATATATCTTTTAATAATAGAAACTCAATATTATTTGCAAATAATTATAAATTAAGCATCTCAACATTTAAAATTATTCTAATAATGCATTGTATATTGCCGATAGATCTGTCATTTGCCGTAGATTTTCAAATGGATAGTTCTGTATTTTTCGTAAAATTGAATTTCCGGAATTTACTTTGCACAATCGAATATTATTGATTGTTCAATTCGGCCTGTCTTGGCAACTATCAACCGGTAACGTGGCGTGGAATCGACCTTACTCGGTATTTCTTAGTCCCTAACGTAGGTATTTATTTTTTTTATACCTGTTAACGTGTGTTCCGATCAGCAGTATTAAGTCTACTAACTGTTTAGTGACTAACTTAGAGACTATTCCAAAAGATACCGGTCTTGGTTACTGGCATGACTAGGAAAACATGTGCATCGCGCAAATCAAGCCGGCCAGCTATTTCTTTGTTAAAATCATAAGATACGTTTTACGAGTACGCCAAAGAAAAAAAATGTGTAATGCCTCATTCTACATGTAAAACGAGAATTAAATTCTGAACTATATTTGGATTCCCTGGTACGGCTCCGCTAGTGTCACGCTTGTAAAACATAAGAAAATATTTGAGTATGAAAAGCATTGAAGGTAATGTATATCATTCAAAATAAATAGCAGGTTACACACTATATTCATTTGTAATGAATGCTATATTGATAGAAAAATTAACTTTGAAGGACATTAGATACATAAATTAATTGACAAATTGCTGTCTGATTTAAATAAAATTTCATTTATTTTATTGGGATTTATAATTGCTTTCTCTGAGAATTTGAGTTCCAGTTTGATTTTTTTTTCAATAAGAGTGTCTTATTATAATGATAATCTATCCCAAAAATATTAATGCTTACTCATAGGTCTTTCACCACAGGAAATTTTAGTTGTATGTGACAGGTGTTGTTAAAAATAACCATGTATCCATTCTAAACTAGAAATCCTACATATCATACTGCTACCTTGATGTGGTACTGAAATCAATTTTCGTGAGAATTAGCGTACCTTGATTCTGATGTGACTGTTAAGTGAATATCATCCTGGACTGGTTCTAATTATTTTGACTGCCAATGTTGTAGATATTGGGTAAAGTACCAGTTTGTTTTAAAATTAATTTAATTTATAGCTTATTCTTTTTCTATTTGATATCTTCTTGCAGTTTTGCCACGGACAATTGTTTTTCAATAAAGTTACATAAATTTATTTTCATTAATTATTTTAATGCTATTTACTATTTTCAAGTCTACTTCGCGAATTTTATATTTAATAACGTGCTTCTACTATTTAGCTTAAATTAATTTCCGTGGACAGTAAGCTCGGTTCGTTAACGTTATTCAGTAAGTTAATTAAGTTTCGAAGCAGTAAAAATTCTGTTGGAGGGAGGTGGATATTTACTACAGATAATGGTAATATTTCCTCTCTTTCACATTGAATACACTTTCTTTTAAATATTGAAAATACACATTAATGGATTACACCTTTTGATTCCATTCTCTCTCATAAAGGTTCATAAGCTTGCTTCTAATAAACTTATAATCTTTAATTTATTTATGGCTACTAGATTTATTACATATACTCTTGATGGCAACCAATTTAATATTAATGGATCCTACGTTTCATTTAATTCAAAAATTCCAATAGCCTTTTAAAAACTCGGCTTTCCTCTTCCCGATTATTCGTACACGTTTCGCATGTACGTAAAATTCTCCGACTGCTGAATAATTAAAATCGTCGAAATCCAAACGTTTTTCCCCGATGTTACCCAAAGCCGCGACGAATCGGATTATCTTCATTTAAAAGTCGTCTCTCTTTCCTAGAACGACTAAAAAATCCCTACGAGAAAAATCGATTCTTAGGAGCTTTAAAACAACAAAATCCTAGTAAAGTTTACTGCGTTTTCCATACGGTAAAGCCGTAGCCAAAAGCTGTCTAAAGCAAACTTTTATGGGTAGGGTCTGTTCGAACTTGGTCTTGATAATACTTTGCAAAATTCAATGTAGATATAATACAGTAAATACAACAAACGTAGAAAAAAGCCAGTACAGTAATAGACTCATAGAATCATTGCGACCTGTTAGACCAATTTGGTACAAAATTGGCAAAATAGAGCTCATCATTAAAATTAGCAAACAACATAATGTCAGAGCTGGGTAAATTACATGCTTTGTTTTAATTAAAATACAAATCAGAAGGACCCCGCTAAAGAAAACAATATTTCTGCAAATACTGATATACATAAACTTGTGTTATATTGTGTAAACACATTTTTTATGTTTGTATAGTGTTCAAAGAAAAAGGTAAATTTTTGCTTTTATCCTTTAGGGAAACTAACGCCATTTTTGTTGACAGTTCTCCTTCTTCTCTATTATTACCGCTACTCCTAATACTCCCATGTATTATTTCATGTTTTTTGTAATCTCCCTTTAATGCGTGAATTTGAAAATTTTGAATTATTTGTCTTTCATCTGTTGTGACGCTTTCTAACAACAATTTATTTTGTAATTTGGTCGGCAGCATGACGCCATTATGGCTCAGTTTATTTCAGATGACAGTTTAAAAATATTTTAAATCTTTTTCTAAGCTCTCTTCTGGTTGTGATGTAATAACAAAAAAATGTTTCAATTTCCTAGCCTGTCCAAATCTCATCTGATTCTTACAGATATTAACTCAGACGGAAATTTATTCTAGTTACTATTGTTTCCCTGAATGTAATCTGTAACTCTAACAGCTTGTTCCGATACTTCAACTAATTCATCCAAGTAGGATTGAAAGATTAAAGGATTAATCCAACATTTCAAGTTTGAGAGTTCCATCTTGTGGGACAGAAATATATCAATGGATGTCTAGTACTGTCTTTTATGACTTTTACATAGTGAGTTTATCATATTGAGGTTCGTATTAACAAAGAAGTTTCAATAATCAGTAATTAATACTTTTTGCGAAAATAATCGTTGAAAAATTAAAATAATATTTGACAAGACATTTGATAATTTGACCTACATGTGCAGTGTTGCCAAATTTAAATATTAATATATTTAGCGGTCGCCATTTTGCTGACGAGAGCTATCGAGCGTTATTTTCTGCATAACGCTCTCATTTCCCAATGTGTTTAGGTTCAAATGTATTTAAGTATCAGGTATTTGAAATACCAATTACATCTTAAGTTTTTAAGTGATTCCATTACAAATACCAAATATGTATTTGCGTTTCAATTATGTATTTTAATTACAAGTCATTCAAATACTGCCCAAACTTACGTAATGTTAGGTATGAGTTGGTTCGCTATGAATGGTTGCTCTTTCTGATTTTTCAATCTCATAATTAAAAATAAACATAACCAGTCTTAAAGAAAACTTTAGATCATCCAAGAAAGAATTGAATTAAATTTAAAGGAAATGATCCTTATCTATTTATAATAATTAAAATATTTTTAAGCTATATTTATATATTTTTTTAAATAACCTTTGCAGTTTTAATAATGATATTTATCTGTTTATAGAAATGTATATCTTTGATATCGATACTTATATACAGTGTAAGTGATATGTTTATTGTTTCCTTTAATAAAGAGAATAGCCGAAACAGGAATCACCATTGTACTGACACATCGCAGCACTCATTGTTGCCAAGGAATCTATCATACTGACCAGGCCATTGTCTAACCAATCTCGCTAAATAACTACGGAACAATAGCTTAGACCTGTACTAACGTTGACATTGTGGTAGCGAATTTCACATATATTACTGTTATATGATATGGTAAATAATATTAAGAAAATTAACTTAATCTATATATAAAATTAATAAATAATTATTGGAATTAGTTAGATAATGTCAATTATTATTAAATACCCCGCAACAGTTTATTAACACTTTTTTCTTTTACAGGTAAGCAAAAATGAAGTTAAATAACAATTTAGTGGTGAGTCTATAAATTGTTTTAAGTATATTTAAAAATTTTTCTACATTTCTTAATTACAGCTTAATTATTTAACTGACCACAAACTTTTGACTAAGACAAAATTAATATTTTTTCATTAAATATAAATTAATAAAAACATACGAGGGAAAGTTGGAAAGCAATGCGCAAAAATATTTGTCGAAAAATATTGGGTAAAAGGTACATTAAAATGTCAGCCTTCAAATTTAAAATAATATATTAACTTTTTCAACAAAGTCACCATTAAGTTTAATATATTTTTAATAATCTGTAACAAAACCTTTTACACAGTCTGTTGGGGCTTCTCTTCGATTCTTTATTACAACTGAGTAGAATCGATGGTTATTATATAACTTCCATAGCAATATAACAGCGTTGAAATATGGTGTCTGATGTCATACTTAACTGTTCTTAACTTAATTGAGATGAGTTAATTGTGAATGGGTCCAGATTATCCACCTGCATCACAAAATGGGAGACGTTTCATCGCCCTAAAACAATTTTGTGTTGTTAACTGCATGATGTTTGGATAAAATAGTGGATTTATAAACTGGTTTTTTAAAACTTTTTCAATGCCCTAAACAATTAATATTTTCGTGCATCCAGAACTTGGAAGAAGCAAAATGCCTGCGCCTCATTGTTCGAGGTGTAATGATTCTTCTTGAGATCTCGCATTATTTTAATTGGCGCTATCTGTGAGATGGAGTGGTACTTATTGTGGACAGATTCTATGATACCGCAATTGTTTTCACTTTACATGTTATTATTATGCTTCTACTATTACAACGATTTAGGCATTGTTACTGCCGCCGCTTTAGTTTAATATCTCATATTGACCAAATAGTATATTGACGTCATTAACTAGGGGTAATATTTTGTTTAAGTTATAATTTCTAATATATTTTAATATTCGATTCGTACGATTACTCCAATGTTACTTCCGGCCAAATGCGTTTTCAAGTTGTTCTAAATGCTTATAATATTAACCAATTGACAATAATAGTTTTCCTGTATCATCAGATCTGGATAATAGAAGATTTGATACCGTTATCTATATATACATATGTCTACACCTGTATACCCAGTAAGTTCAAAAGAAGAGTTTGTTATTCGACTATTGTGAAAGATAAGGTTGGGAATCTGTCTTTCATCAGTATTCGGATATGTATCTAGTAGAATTATTTAAATGAGATTTCAAAGAATAACGAATAAAAAAGTCGCGAAAAGTAGCCAATGATTATGTACTTTGTCTGTTAGATGTGGAAAGCGCATGATTGTCGTCTGTCGTTTTGCTTGTGACTGTTTATACTAGATCCCTTTTTAGGGCAATTATGGAAGATGAATATATCTCACTAGAAAAAATGAAAATTTTTCAAATACCTTACAGGAGCTCCATTAGCTATGTGCTGTGTATTTATGATATATTTCAGCCGGTGCCTGCATGGAAATCTGCTTCTCAATGTAGTAGTGGGTTTAATTATGCAAGTGTTTTAAAAGTTATATGGTGTTCGGTTTTATTCAACAAACTTTTTAGAAGAACGTAAAGACTATTGAAGAAAATACTAAAGCCTGTTAGTGCACCTACGACTGAAACATCTTCCGATTAAGATTCGACAATTACTGAACAGGTGAAGAACAAACTGAAAGACGCACACTGCAATTGTCTGAAAGACAAACAATGGCTTTCACGAAAGGTTAAAGAATTTCTCACATACTGCTGTGGACCAATTGATCTATTGGATTGAAGTAGCAATGAAAGAACTTCCGAAAAATTAATCGAGGTCGTAGAGAATAATAAGAGACTAATGTTGTCAAATGCCAGAAAAAGATTACGCCTGGTCGTCCACAGTGGCAAGTGGTAGATAATATTCAAAGTACTGTGACACTATCAGCTGCTTATTGCTTGATATGTAAAAACTTTCTCTACACTCTGGATTTTTATATATGATAATACTTTCTTGACCGATACTTGGACTCCAAAGACTGGGTGCATATCACTTCTTGGTCCTTTATTTTGCTTTAATACCATCATAGATTCAAATATTATAGAAATGTTGCACAATATAAGTATCAAAGTCATACTAAAAAAAAATTGTTTTTGTTCTGTTGTTAATGAAACCAGCGTCCATTTTGTTCACAGTATTCTGATATCCAAATCTTTATATAAAATATTATTACTGGGATACCCAACTAGGGCTTATATTAAGTTTCTCTCTTAACATTAAGATAAACGACGCTCAGGGATAAATAAAAATATAAGATGACAGGCCAAACCTTTGGCATATAAGATTCTTTGCTACCTTAAAAATTATCCAATA
Source organism: Rhynchophorus ferrugineus (assembly GCF_030347505.1). Taxonomy (NCBI): domain Eukaryota; kingdom Metazoa; phylum Arthropoda; class Insecta; order Coleoptera; family Curculionidae; genus Rhynchophorus; species Rhynchophorus ferrugineus. Next base: position 49,034,899 of record NW_027472581.1, on the reverse strand, counting down.
ATCAATATTAAGTGTATAAATTGAAATGCACCGAATGGCGAACTAGAGTTTTACATATCAATACAACACATTCTAGAATTCTTCATCATTATATTTGAGAATTAGGGACTTGGTAACATACATCTAAATGAGTAAATTTTAATTAGTTCTAAGCAGAACAACAGTATTTATTGGAAGTGTTGCTTTTTGCCTTTATTTGTGAATAAACTGCACCTGAAGCACATAGAATGGTAACAGAGACATACGGTAATTTGTATATTAGGGAAAGAACATCTAGGAATTGTTTTAGAGGTTCAGGAGGTTAAGAGATATCTGGATGAAAGGTAACGAGCGCCCCGAAGTAAGTCAATTGCGGCCGTTTTTCGGCGATTTCGTCCTTAGAACGACGCTATGTAATAGTCTCTGTTGATGGTTCTTCCTTTTTCAAGGTAGTCCATGAACATTATTTCATGCACATTCCAAAATACAGATGCCATAACCTTGCCAGCCGACTGTTGCCTTTTCCCACGCTTTGGTGCGGGTTTATCGTGTGCAGTCCACTCGGATGACTGTCGATTGGACTTGGGAGTAAAATTATGGAGCCATATTTCAACCATTGTCACCTATCGATGCAAAAACTCGGGTTTATCATGCTTGATCATCTTCAAACACTGCTTTGAATCATCAATTCGTTGCTGTTTTTGGTCAAAAGTGAGCTCGCGCGGCACCCACTTTGCACAAAGCTTTCTCATACCCAAATATTCGTGAATGATATTAGGTACACATTCAGTTGATATCTTCAGAGTGTCTGCTATTTCATTCAATTTCAATTTACGGTCGTTCAAAATGATTGTGTGGATTTTTGAAATGTTTTCGTCGGTAACGACCTCTTTTGGACGTCCATTGCGTTCACCGTCTTCGGTGCTCATTTCACAACGTCTAAACTTAGCATACCAATCCTTGATGATTGATTTTCCTGGGGTAGTGTCCGGAAACTCGGAATCAAGCCAAGTTTTTCCTTCAACTGTATTTTTCCCTTCAAAAAGCAATATTTTATCAACAGGCAAAATTCCTTTTTATCCATTTTTTTTCACAATAACAAAAGTTGCTTCACTCAAAATGATATAATTCACAAACTAATGATCCGAGAGCTGTCAAATTTATACACACAACTTATGATGGTCAGGGCTAACTAAAAAAAATTTGGATTTAATTCTAGTAACGTCATCTATATATTAGGCGGGGGACTTTCAATTGACCTGTTATATTCTTGGGAAGATGGTCCAAGGGTGTAGATAATAGAGTACAGTATTTCCTCTTATAAATAGTTTTGTGCAATAGGGCTTTAAAATTTGAAAAATGACTGCGTATTAAATTTTAACTGTAAATATTTTAATGAGCATAAAATATAATAATATAATGAATACAAATTTATTCAATGTTTTCAAGATTTAGTCAACATGCTTTAGAGTTCTTACATATGAGAATGTCTAAAAGATATGAATACTGAATACTAAAACTATGACAAAAAGAAGCAAAATTGAAACAAACTACGTATAAAATTGTTTTGATTAATCTTAAAATTGGTAGAATATCTTCATAAACATTCCCTTATCTAGATAAATATAGTACGAGTGTGCATATTTACCCTCCGTAATTTAAACTAAAACCATTCAATTTCCGTAACGTTTCCGAGTTTACCGGAATCCTATTTCTTATCGGGCCAATCTCTTCAGTAACATAAATTATGACGGAATAGAAGTCGCATTAATATATTTTTTAAGCGCGCGGAACATCTTTTGGCCGGCCGAAAAAAATCGTTCCGAAATTTATCCCGCTCCTAAACAAACCTTGTTAATCAAATTTGCCGCTTTTTGCTCTCATAAATCTTCGGGAAAAGGATGAAAAGATTTACCCGTTTCAGCTATGATTTACTTTATATATCCTTCTTATCTATAAATTTAAAAAGGGATTATTCCGATAACATATTTTTCCTTGTCCTATAAAAAGTAACTTGATCGGTGGGTGGCTATTTAGCCCGCCACTAACGGATTTATGGTACATCTTGTTAAATAAATAAATGTTAATATAAAGGGTATCTTTAATGGAAAACCGTCATTTATCCCGAAAACTATATAAATTGAGGTACTCAACGCTAAATATATTATCAAAGGTGAAGGCTCGAACATGTACACTACATACGTGGGCTAAGCCACACTTATCGAGAAATAAAAATGTTCCCTAATCAATAAAAGACAAATGGTTGTTAATCAAATAATAAGAATACGCTAAAAAAGAAAAGAACTAGATTTGAAATATAAAACTATATTAATTAATTGGAAGAAAATTCTGAAACCTATATGGACATATGGAATATAGTAGAGGGTATGTTCAGCAAAAGAAATATAAATAAAATACAAATGGTTCAGGAAAAATGGTTTAAAAGAGGTGTAATAGATATTGTATGATTGCTTCTTAGAATAAGACCTTCTGATATCGACTGTTACTCAGGATATCAAAGAAATCGTAAAGAGACATACTTTCATTTTAATATTATATTATTGTAACTCTTGAACTATGATCCAGCAAGGCACCTACTGAAAAGAATCAAACCAATTGATCTTGTATTCCAGTGGGGTGTATTTATCAGAAAAAAAAAACATCATTGGTAATTGCTATATGAACATTATCCCTAAAAAGACTGAGAACCGATGGGTTCTCCAATATATAGGCCCAGTTTTTAAGTTATTGTGAAACCAAATGGTAAGTTAGCTGGTAACGATTGCTAACAACGAATTGATTTAAAAAATATATCATGAAGGTGACCACTTAGAGTAAAACTGTGATTTCAAGCAGTGTGTACGAGATAGATGAATGGTCAACATGGAGATTTGGGCAAAATTAAATAATAAGTGATGTTGAAAAACAAATACCCTGAGAGGGAATTATATTATATCATGACAACAAATCGTCCTATATATCAGGGAGTGACTTTTTCATTATTACTCTTCTAATAAAGAGTAAAACCATAAGTATAAAAATCTTACTTTTCATTATAGGTTTAAAAATGTTAATCAAAAATATTTCATTTAAATAAATCAATATCTCATTACAGATCTTATTTGTGTAGTGCTTCCAAATAATTCCTGTAACTTTTAAATTAAAAGAAGATGCTAATTACAGTGTGTTAAAGTATACTTTATTAAAGCAGTAGTTCGCTATGTTAGATTAAATCCTGTAAGAATTAGATAATTAACTACATTGACAAAATTTAAATTTGATTCCCCAATCATCCCAGTATTCATACACCTGCTTGTTATCCAAAGTTGAGATGGACTGGCTTGGTTGATGCAGTTGTCAAGGTGATGTTTTACAATCGTGAGTTCGAATCCTGCGTAGGCGTGGATGTATTTGATGTTTGTGATGGTAATTGTAAATGTCTTTATAGGCGGGAAATCTGACAAGGAGTAATCAGTGCAGTCACGCAAATAAACAGGCTGGTTAAAACCGGATGTTTTCTGTGATTTTCTGTAAGTTGATCACTGGCCAATCGGCAGGCTTAATGCCGATGACCGTGGTGCGGAACCCACCTTAAGCAGTAGATATAACCCAGATAAGATATCGTTGATAAAAAGGAGACTCTAAAATATCATAACGTTCACATAGTAGAATCATTATTTTACGGGGTAAAGTACTACAGCAGCAAAATGACCTAGTGAAATAGTTACAAAGTCTCAAAACAATTCAGCAAACGAGAATTATTATTAAAGTATTCACCAGCAAACTGTTAATGTGATTTAAAATCCTTCATTTTATTATCCGCCCAAAACATTAGTTACGGAAATCCCACCCCAATATTTATGTTCTACAGCGAAAATCAACTAAGAGAAGAAAAACAGAAAGTTTTTCAAAACAAGATATTGAAGATGATTATCATGATGGATTATAGTTTATTTCAAAACCAACCAAAAACACAACGAAATATTTGGTTCTAGTGGTCTATTGGTTAACAAATATAATTTCACTTAATAAAACGAAATTCTGACATCAATAAACCATTAATCTTATAATTTATAATTGGCTGTTCAAAATGTCATATAGTAATTCTTTAGTTTCCTATCATAATTCCCAAATTGGTAATTGGTAAATTTAGCAGTGCAAGATGAAATCAACTTGATATATTTTTAAATAATGTTAGTTTGTAACAAGAGGAGAAGCTAGAGATACTCACTCATTAAATTTTAAGCAAATTGGTTTAGTATAACTTAAGAATCATATCAACTGTTCCGAAAGAAGTATTTTCGAAAAAAAAAAACGTAGTTAAAGTCTCGTTTTTAGATGCCGCCACACTAAACCAGCTATATCTCTAAAAATAATTCAAATTTAAGTAGCGAAAGAACCTATTCTCAGTGGATTAAACTTTGAAAATATGATAAAAAATCGATTTTTTTAAATAGCAAAACTATAACCCTCTTAATAAAATTTATTTTGACATATTTCATCCTTGTGGTTTTATAGTTTACGAAAATAAAATGTGATTAAGTTGCGTTATTATGTTATTGAACTAGATGATGTTGGAAAAGACATTGTTTTTAATAACGGCAACACCTCAACAGGAACACATTGACACTAATAAAGTATTACCTCAAAATAAAATATCGATATATTACGATATATTATCATATTATAATAGGATAGTAAAGTCGATTTTAACGCAAGGCAATAATAATTAAATTGCTAAAATAATAGCGATATTTTATGACTAAACAATTTAAAATTGATGTTTCTTCTTAAACTGAAATAAATGGCGACTTAACAAAAATGAAAGATCACTATTTTATAGACAATATTTTCTTATGAAGAGAATTTTATAACTATATAAATCATATATCGCCGATTAAACTTTCATCTCCTCTCTATATCCCAGTGAAAATTAAACCTGTTTAAAGAGAAAACTATACCCCAAAGATGATATACCGATATTAACATTCTCCGGCATAAAAAGCGGCAATATAGATTTATTATCCAGCAACATCATAAATTTGCTGTTCCGGTTTGAATGATGTATTGTGGTTTCCAAACTAGTAGATCAACTTTCGAGGGTGTAATAGAAAGTTCGGAACAGACCTTTTTACTGTCATAAAAAGTTTTCGCTGTTAGAGCCGATATTTCAATCTTTATTTACTCCACTAAATTAGTATAATCGTCACGGAATGTTGTCGTTTAGGTAATGACGCGTACATTTCCCCGTACTGCCACCCTATCGAGCGTCGATGCTCAATCGCTAACAAGAAAAACGTTAAGAGCAACAAAACGTCCTATTTTTGAGGTAACTTATTCAGTAAGCAGTTGTCGGAGCTCATTAGGTATAATCATTCGGGACTTCCGTGCTTTTTGAATTGCCTATATCGAAGGCACAATAAAGAAGAAAATAATCGTTTACAGAAAACGGTCCGGAATTGCCCATTCCCATCGCGGAAGGAGATAATGAAATTTCCTTTTGTTGTTTATTGAAGTCGTATTTTGCTTGCAACGTTGGGCAAGTTGTTTATTATGTCGGTAAATAATTTTTTTCCATTCTTTGTAATCTGGGTGCCAATACGTTCCCGGAATATTCCGACAATAAGATAGGGGAAACAAAAAAGAAAGGGAACTATATATCATCAAAATATAAAGATACCGACGCCTATATAATAGATTAGATATATCGATGTGTTTTTTAGTTTTGCCATTGTAATATAGTTTAATTAGTAAAATAGATTAGTATAAATATCAATTCATAATTTATAAAGCGAAATGAAATTAGGAAACCGCTCAAAATCATATTTCAATTTACCGTTGTCTAATTAATTATGTATTTACAATACTACTATATTATGATTGTAAGATAAATTTAAAGGTTTATACTTGATGATACAGTTCGCATCAGACCTTCTTGTAATTGCATTTTTTTTATTTACTATAAATCCCTTTATTTTTAGTGCAATTTTTCTGTTTAATTGAAAGAGAATTCAAGAAAATCAAGTTTAGTCTTTGGTTCTTTGCAAACTGATTTTGGGTAACTAAGTCTTTGGTTTCGATGATAAGAAGAAATTGTTAAGAATATAGAAATAAACAAAAGTGTTTAATTTAATATTTTTTTAACGTTTAAATTATTTATAATATGTTTTAAAGAACTTTTAGTTTCACTATTAGAATGAAAGTCATTTCTATTCAAAAGAACATTTCTTTATCAATAATTCGAAACTAGATCAATTTTACGACAATGAAAATGTCCGAAAGGGCATATTGTATATGTCAGTCCAATGTCAGTCTTGTCAGTCTTTCAGAAAGTTGAACACATAGAATTTAGAAAGTTAAAAATACTTAATATGTGCATTCAAAAATGTAAGGATTATAATGGATGTTTTATCTAACGTAGTTAAAACATTCGTAACGTTCTGAAAAGTTTTTAAGAAGATATGTGGTATCTCTTTTAGATAGAGTAATAAAACAATTAAAAAAGGGAGTATGTAAAGGTTACGAGGATATTAATTACTGAAACCATTGTTTTTTAATCTGTTGTAATGTATCTCATATGGCTAGTAAGTCATAATGTCTAATGTCTAATGTAATAGAAACCAATTTTCGTGGCGCTATTCGTTAACATGCAAAACTAGAAAACATCATTGCATATTAAATCAGCGATGTAACTACGATGAATAACTCAAGAATTGGATATTTTGGCCAGTAAAAAAATATATTGTTTGAACCAGTGACTGATTGCATTGCCGAGAAGATGTGAATTTCTGAAGACTTTTGGCAAACGAATGGTCCTGAGTTGCTCATATCACTGCCACTGCATAACTGAAAATGAGTAAAAAACAGGTAAACATTCACTTCAATATACTTCTTCCGTAAACACCTTTTCTTGGGTTTATCTCACCTATTTATACACTTAATTTCTGTTTGGTTTAACAAACAAGTAACATTACTAATAGTCATTTTGAACGTTATTCTTCTTCCAGTTTCTGAAGACATTAAGGGATGATTAGTATGAATCAATCTTTTACTATCGATGGAGGCACTATTAAAAAATTAAATTTGATTTTTTGAAGTGAATATATGACAGAAAGTTACTTTAGAAAAACTAAAAAAAATAATTAAAAAATATGATTTTTGAAATTATATATATAAAAAAAATATTTTTCACATTTTGATAAATACTAAAACTTTGCAAATAAAAATACAAAATAAATACCATTTATTATAAATTCGGGAATTTTAATTTATTTTAAGCTGATAAATAAATTAAAGAAGTGTCTAGCGTTATAAACATCGTTATACAACTACTCTAACTGAACTGATTAAAGTTTTTACTTCATATAATTTCTGATATAATGGTCCAAATAAATATTTAATTTTTAGATAACAAAAGGGCGTAATCGGGAAAGTTATGAAATATTAATGGCTAATAAAAAAGTAATTTCGAAAAACGAAATAACCGAAGTAATGATGTAAATTCGGAAACATAATTTAGGTAATTCTTATGTTTCGCTAATATAGAATTATTATAACAATAATAATATTTTTTAGTTAGAATTGAAATGAAAATATTTTTAATGAACATAAATTGATCTGTTATGAGAGCACACTTTTTAAATAGTATTACTTGATTATTTTAGATAAATTTCTTATTTTCAATGTGGTAATTTAAATTGGAACTGTACTAAGTATTGAAAATTTATTAATACACTGCGTAATTTCGGTAATTTTGATAGTAATAGATATTATTTAATAATTAAAAAATAATTAATCATATTGATATTGAATGGAAGATAAACAACTAACAGGAAATGCCAAAAGTGGAGTAAATATACAACATTTTTACTACTAAGCTCTGCTGTTTATAACAATTTAAATAACATATTAAAGTTTTAGCACTAACCGTGTCGTTTACTTAATAAACGACTTCCGGAGACATGGATATAAACTAAGAGGCTTTAAAACATTTAACCCAGATCAATTAACAATCTTTCAAAATGTATTTTAAAAAGATGTATTCCCATTATTCATATTCATATTTAAAAAAGCTAGGAAATATATATGATACAATTCAATTCAATTCATTAAAAAAAAAACAATTAATAGCTAAATTATATATTTTTAAATAGCAAATATTAACAGTTAACTACCATCCATTTAGAATCCGCCGTTGTAATTAAAACATTTTGTGAGTATTTTTCAGGAACAATATGTTTAAACCTTTCTTTTTTATTTCAGTTAAATTTTGATGCATTCTTCTTTTCATTTTATCCCATTCCCATATTTCGCCATCGAGCTCTATTTTGATGGAGATGGGAATGTACCAATAGTTTTTTGATTTTGTCACATATTTTTTTGTTGTGTAATCACGGGTATATTTGTTAATTATTTCATCCACATTATATATAATAGAAACGTTGATGGCTTTATTTCTGGATAAGAAGAATCGTTGGAGGAAAAAACGTGAACAGTTGAGAGTAATATTCTGAGGACGAGTGTAAATAATTTAATGTATTCGAAGCTCCGAATGATGATGCTGATTTTTAGTTTAAAACAGTACTTCCTTTTCTTATATTTTAAAATTTATTTTCAAAGATAAGCTTTTTGAAAACGTGAATTTGAATGAACGTAATATAAATATTGTATATAATTGTATTACAAAAAAAATTTACTTATAGACGTATTTTCTAATTTTTTAGATTTTTTAAAATTTTCTTATTTGTTAATTCTCTTATCCAGGCTAGACACTTTTCATACAGTCCTCGTATAGACATGTCGCTACATCGTGTTTAATCGTAAATTTTAAGTAATTTCTAAAGACAAGCAAACTTTTACAATTAACAGGGGCCTAGACTTGATGATAACTAACTAAGTCACAGATTTCAACTTATGATTATTCTATGAAATTGTAAGTTATAGAAATACTGTGAAGGTGTAACTGTTCCAGAATTTAATTAAAGTTTGCCAGAGTAAATTGTTCTCTGACGGGAGTTTCGTAAACAAAAAGCTACTTCAGGAACGGTAGAATTTCCAGTTGAAAAGGTTTGGCAGATAGTTCGAAATTGGTAATGTCAACATGAAAAACCAAATACTGCGAATATGTTTAGTAGATAGATGAGCTTTCGCATGGTTTTGTTTGTAAAATATATAACAATTGTTCTTGCAGCGATTTATTTGAATAGCGTCTTATATATAGTTATAACAAAAAGTTTCAAGAAAGTTACATAAGTCTATTTCTTATGTGGGAGCGTATAGATGCATCTATTTTGAAATTTATTTATGGAAACTACATAATAGATATTAAATGCTTGTATATATTATGATAATTTTTCCACTGAAAAAAGGAATTTATTGGGAAATTTGGTACATTATATCACACTCACTTGTGTTTTACATCATTTTTTACAATTTATTCCGCTCTTCCAATCTATTAATGATGATATTGTGTCAAAGAATGATGTTGATGTTGCCAGAAGCATAACTTATTGTCTGTTTCTCTAATTCGTTATCTAATTTTTCAATAAAACAAAGAATAATGGAAAAAAGTGGCAAATTTACAATAAAATATGAGAAGTTGAATGATCTGTAATAATAATCTTTATAAAATTAAGTTACTACTGTCATGTTATACAATATGTTGTTATTATATGATTACTGCCAATTAACTAACATAAAATATTTATTGATTGACTAATAGAATAAGCGCTGTTATCTGCCTCGCTATTCACAAGCTCTTAATATTACAATGTTCTGATCTATAGCATATGTTTAAATATCTAGATAAGGTTTGCTATTTATAATATAATGGCTGTGTTTCGGTATTTTTCGGTATTTTGTTCTAAAATAATTTAGTTAATTAGAAATGCATATTACTCTCAATAACAGCAATACTGTAGGTGCATAAAACATGATCCGGAAAGTACCTATTAGTTTTAGAGGCGTAAATATTTTCTTAACATAAGTATCAAACTTGTTATACCAATTGAGCATGGGAATGTATAATTGTGAACCTCAATTTTTGTGACATGTATAGTGAAGCAGCGTTTTATTCGCTATTTGACACATCTTGTGCAAACTGTATTAGTTTAGCACGAAAGTAGCGGCTAGGTTAAGTTATTCAATAAAATATATGTTAGATGCAAGAATAGTTCAGCTAGAGTTAATGGGGTCCATTGGCTCAATTTAATATGTCTATTTACTTGCCATTTTTTAATCGACTTCATCTATATTTTTTCTTCCGTTAAAGTTTCCTTTTCATTAACTAAGGTGTATCTGCTGGACCTACTATTTAACGTAGGCTCCAAACCATTGTCCTCAGTTTTATGCCTACCGACTGGCGAGTGACCAATTTAGCCAGTCAATAGTATCAATATGGATTAAAAGAATATAAAAGCAAACTAAAAGGGTCAATGAAATACCCCGATTATTATATATGCAAATCGACCTATTCTATATTCAGATATTTGAATAGTTCCTAATTCATGAAACAGTTATTAGTGTAAGAAGAAGACCTTAACAACCATTTACAACACATAACCTAAATTTGAAGAAGTAGTATTATCAATCTCATAGACAGATAGTCACTTGGAGTTCATAGAATGATTTTGAGGTATTGTTTTTCCAATGGCGATATATTTCAGATCTTCTCTGGCTTAGATACAGCAATGAAATATTCTGTAACATATGCCACCAATTGCGTTCTTGCAGAACCAAACAACCTAGTAGGTGTTTAGTCAACATTATACAATGCAAATCTAACTAAACTGAACATAACCTGACTAAAAAAGAATAGCTACATTAAATGCTGTTAATATAAGCGACGCAAATTTATAATTTTCTTTAAAATGATAATTTTCTTCAATTTTCATCTTTTACCGTTGAATTCTATAATTAATCACTGATATATTAATATTTGATTTAAATTTAGAATTTCATAATAAATTATTTTCAAATTTATCAAATCGTTCAAAGTAAAATCTAAAAACCTGCTTTTCATTTTTCGTTTAATATTTATGCATGTAGTATTATTAATAGGAAGCTCATAATTTTATAGCTAGAAAATGTTTAATATATGTGAATATATGAAACTTCCATAACGGACTAATAAAATATTTATAGGGAATATGCGAATTCCATTGAATATAGCTGTTGAGCAATTTTCATTCGTAACGACGGTCCAAGGAAAATTTTACTCCCAAATTAACCCTATAATCCCTTCTAGCGCGAACTAAATTAAGTGGAAATCTTGCATGAATTCATTCATTCGAAGGAAATTCCTTATCGACCGAGATTTGCAAATATGCAAGCGCGCATAATTTTCCAGATACCTTTGAACAATTTGTATCTAAAATAGGATCGGGCCATGAAATACACTTTTCCGCCATAATTAGCCTATCAAGATGTGGGTTGCTCTGAAAGAGCATCGTTTAAGTAAACTGAACATCAACAGAGTGACAGTGCATAAATAGTCAACTAACTCTATTAATATATTAATCTTCATTCAATTCAGTTATGTCTCGAAAGGAAGGCATCATCATTAGACTCTATTACATCAATGTATTGATATATCTATATGCCAATTTTATACGATATAACTATATAGATTTTGTTCCGTATGCATTCTTCGAAAAATTCCATTACTGCAGTCGAAAACTGAGATTAAATATGGATGTTTAATATACATTTTTTTATCGGTAGTTTTTTCATATTTAGAACTAATAATAAAAATCTTAGTGAATGGTTTGCTATTGAATTCAAATTCTTATAATCATATAGTGAATGGTAACCAACTCAATTTTTACTTAATTTCACATAATTTTATCTATTTCCAATCAGATGTTTTCTTTTTCTATTTGCTATTTTTATATTTAGAACAATGTAATAAATTTGTATAATATTTTGTATTACTCATTTTAACTTAGATAATATACATTTTATTTAAACTGTTCAATATTTTATGGTTCATTGGAATAACTTTTTAATATTTATGCCAATTAGTTAGTTTGAATTGTGGAATATAATTATGCTTTAATTTTCTTGATTGAGTAATATTTTGATAACAATTAATAATAGTTCTCTTTACACTGATATATTCAGAACTCAGTTTGTTTGCTTTTGCACAGGCGATATGCAAAATAATATGAACACCCTGCAATATAGTGCACCTTGTTGCGTGTTGGTGACACTATTTACCTGTATATGATGATATGCGTATGTATTATTTAGTTTGCATTCAAAGTCTTGTAAGTTATGTTTCAATGTATTATTCGTTTTGTTTTGCGACGGTTTGTCATGCGCTGGGTGAAATGTGTGATGTCTCAGGCTTCAAAAGGTTAAAAGTTGGAGCTGGCGGTTACGCCGGTAATGACAAGATATAGAAAACTTAGTAAAACGTCATTAGCGAAGAGGAATAGTGATTGAAACCCAAAGTTCACTGATAGAGACCGACGAACATTAAAAATGATTGTGGCCAGACAATAAAGAATTACTACGGCAAAAGTCGCAGCAGAACTCAATGCTCTCACATGAGTAATACTATTTCATCAAATTCCGCTCGAGGCAAGAGTTTCACATTAGCTTAGCGCCCATGGTTGTGATTATGAAACTCTTCATAACAGAAGCCCAAGCCAAGCTGCGAAAGAAGTGGGGCAACGACCATAAAGCCTGCACTCCTGATGATGAAAAGAGTGTGACATGCTCCAATGAACCATCGTTTACATAGTTTCCTTCAAATGGCTGGATTTATGTATGGAGATCCAACATTGTGCCATTTACTGCTTATGAATGAGTCTCTCAACATCTTCAATGATGAAGATTTTATTATGTCTAAACACTGCCATATTTCAAGATGATAATAGGCCCATTTACATAACCAAAAAGGTTCATTCTAGGTTTGGGAAAAAACTAGAATATCATCAAACACCTAAACTGGCCTATACAATTGCTGGTCCTCAATATAACTGAACACTTATGGGCAGTTTCAGAACAGAGAGTGAGGAGTAAATTGTCATATACAACATTGTTGCACAAATTGATGCAGACAACATTTCATTGAACAACTATACCGATATTATACAAATCTACTCCGCGAAGAATTGCGGCTGTTTAAAAGCAAATAGTAGCTTAATACCTTATTGATAATTAAATTTTATGCATGTGTTAGATTTTTATATTAATTTACCCATGCCAAGGTATAAAAAATATAAAGGCGTAATAAGATACCATATGAAATATTGCAGCATGTTCAGCATAATAGTAGAAGACTCCCATTCCGTAATTAAATTCCCACTATAAATTATCATATTTTTCTAAAATTTTCAGGCTGCTACTAACCTGCTGTTGCCTAGGTTGGGAAATACTCCTAAAACATTGATTTTGAACGCAAAATAGTTCTTTAAACAATTTATTTTCAATAATATATCATAAATATTATATGTGCTAAAGTATTTAAATTTTATTTTCATCAGTTTATATCATTTAGCGCCAACTAAGTTATATATATTATATAAATTCTACGTTATATAAATCTAAAGTTATATTCAAATTATGTAGCATTTAGTGAGAATAATAGTAATTGATCGTGCAACTGGTTGTCTCAGTTTCATAATATGTAGTAATATTTATCATTATCTTTAACGTAGTCAGAAGTTTTTTACTGCGTCACCATTCTGAAATTACTATAAACAACAAAAATCGTACTAAATAATATGAAGTTCTTAAGAAGATTATGATCACAATGACAAATTTTCTATTGAATATGTTAGCTGATGTCTGAAAATATTAGTGTTGCTAAAATATACATAATGTCCCTTCGTATATACGAAAATACTGTTCGTAAAGTATGGTGGGCGAAACAAGATCAATATTCACGAACAGCGGCAAGGTCTGGATTGACGTCAAATAAGAAAATATTGAGCATCTGGTAGAATCACCATAATTGTATAATTCTGCTAATAAAATTACGTCAAATGTCGTTTACGCAAATAACTAGTCAACCTAAAATACTTAACAGTTTTGGATCAATAGATTAATGCATAATTATATTAACTCTAAAATTATAACATAATTCATTAAATGAATGAACTTAATCAAATAAATAATTTCTCATATACAAAAACTCCAAAAAAATTATAAATTGGCTTCTGATAAATTCGCCTTCTTCCATTTGAACTGCTATTGATGTATTTGCGAGCAAGTGGTGCTACTATTATACAGGACTGGTAATAAATGTTTGGAAAAACTTGATTTTTTATTACACCACATATTTTTCTAAGGAAACAGGCAGTATATAAGTGAATTTCTTTTTAACTTCACTGAAGTATCAAAATTTTTGTATTTGTTATTCGGATGCTGCTGATTATCGCTCCGTTATGCGGGGTCTGTTAATAGATTAAGACTATTTTAGTGGATTTGATTTCTGCTAGATTTTTTAAATGATTCTATCCACTACTCTAAATAAAGTACTGCTCATCTATTTTAGTTAATAACATATCAAGATGTTGATATTTGAAAAAAAAAATTCTCTAATAACATTTGATACTTAGTGATTAATATTTTTAATTATAACCTTAATTAATCATTAATAGATTAAATTTCATCGAGTTATCGTTACTATTTTATTTGTTATTCCTAAGTTATTACATGAATGTATAATATTGTGTTTAAGTATCATTCACGTGTTTTCAGAATTTTCAGGAAACTGATGTTTTCTCTATACCAAAACTCCAAACTAATATTCGAAATAACAAAACACCAATCCAATAATAGAGTAAAATGTATGATGCAAAGGGCAGAGGCAACTACAAAATGAATATTAAATATTTTAGGTAGTTTTTGTGAAAAGAAAATAATCTTCATTGAACCAAATAAGTAATAACTTTTTCTGATAGTTAATGAGTTTAGTTAAAATTTTAAAAGTATATGTTGCCCGTTGTGCGAGTAATGAGATATCTCAGACCGATTCATGAGGAGTGAGTGAAAAAACAGACAATGGTTGATCAGCAGTTTATTAAGTCTCCTCTAGCAGGCTCCACTCAATTTTATTTGGGTTTTACCATTTAGTTTTATTCTCAGTTAGTAAATAAGGTAGGAGCGTTGTTCAACAAATTATTTAAAATAATACGTCTGTCCCTGCTTCCTATATTGTCCCCCCCAACTTAATTGTTTCCTTTATATGTATTTTTATATCTATTTACTTCTCATTCTGTCTTTGCTATAATATATAAAAACATATTATTTTTTAAAGATAGTTTTCAACTGTCGAATTGAGTCGAGTTGAAAATATGGCATCGTAATTTATCCAGTCATCACTGGGCTTAATCCAGGAAAAAACTTCAGAAAAGACCTGGTGTAGAACTTCAACCCTCCTGCCAATAATTGGCAAATTAATGAGAAATATCCTTCTAAATATGACGAAAAAGCTAAACAACATAATCCTCAGCTATCATTTTAGATTTCGCATCATTTTTGATTTCGAGAAGATCATTATACCATTCAGTCGTACATTAAAGTACATCGCACTGTAGGCGTCATCATTAGATGCCTGCAAAATAAACCGTTCTATTATTCTGCGGACTTTTTTGGCCTTTGACAAATTTTTCCATGATGAACAGACATGGAAAGATATTCAAACTTTGAAAATCACTTCGCATTCACACTTCACATACTCTTATTCCATTTCACCTGAAGCAGCATTATAGTTAAATATAGTGGTGAATACGCAGCGCTACAGGAAGTTAACTCAGATGGCCTCAGGTCAGCATACTGGGACCGGCATATTCTTGATTTTCACTGCAGACCTTCCAACTAATGAGGACATAATAATTACGATTGTGCTGATAAGGCGTTCTCGTTACTGCTTTCTAATTCAAATACTGTTTAATTCCAAATTTAATACTCTAAAAATAATATAGAGCAGTCGTTTAAAAAGAAGAGAATAAAAACCACCAAACCAAGTTTACTTATGTTACTCCCTGAGAAAAAAACTTGCCAGCCGGTAAAATTCTATATCGAAAGCAACTCATAAAAAGAAGAAGAATATATTATATACTTGCTTCTATACTTGGATCGGATATTAGCATGGGAGAATGAGAAGCAGAATGATGGTATACAAAGTCATCATTTAGCCAAATTTGACATACGGTATTCAACTATGGGGCACATCAAGCAAGAGTGATATTGAACTTTTAGAAATAACTTAAACTAAGCAAATTAATAAAACCAAGGAACATGTTCAAAATTCCCCAAAGCAAAATGTAACAAAAACATGTATATATACATCAATATACGAATGGTAAAACAAGGGATAGGTCAACATAGATTTAAATATCAGAAAATAATTACAAAACACATATATCATGTAACACCAGTGCGTAGTAGAGAGCGAGATGACAACGGCACACGAGGCGCCAAGAGATCTTATAACCCCCAACTCAGGGACAGTGAGAGAGACAGAGGAAAATAGTAAAAATTATTTCCGCTTGACACCCTGTTATATTCTTGTGGTCTCAACTATTTTATGCAGCTTGTCGATCTGTTTGTCCAATCGATCGAGTCGTTATTTCCACTAGATGTACCAAACCACTTTCATCTTTCGTGGACATATAGCAAAGTTTAAACTAATTTATCTAGTTTTAAACAAAAGAAAAAACAGGGGCATGTATGCCGTGGCTTTCATACAACTCAACCTTGATCCCTTTTAGCGGTAAGCCTCTTAAACGTGCGTGTTTAATCACATTTTATAACTTTTTCCGTATTTCTATAACGGGTATAAAGGAAACAGTTGTATAACGAATTATCAGGCCTAGTAAAAACAAACTATTTTTGTTGTTATGAGTGAAATCCCTTAGATGATATTTCATGTATACCTCCGTGATACACTTTGACAGTATTTTAGTGCGGATATTTCCTATTATCAAAATAATTTATACCAACTACAATGTAATATCACTATTCAATTGCGCCTTGAAAAGATTAATTAATTAACATTTGAATTAATTAATTTTATATTAACTGCGGTATATGGATAATATTTAACTTATATCAATATTTTGTATTACTGGACTATTTAAACATAACGTACGTTATATTCATTCTGGCTAACAATAAAAAATGAATATTGAACAGGCCGTTGAGTTCTGTTTAAACGTACATCATTGGCTACCTAATTGATTAAAGTTTAAAAACAGATTTTGGACAGCGGAAAATAGCCATGCATACAGCAAACAAACGAAAAATGGCCGCGAGCATCAATCACTTAATATGCAAATTAGGCTACGGAGTACAGACAATCATGCATAATAAAATAGAGAAAAAGCCGTATTTGTCGGTTGGAAAACAAAAGCGGCGCAACAGAGTAAATCACCTAACAAATGCAACTAGTTTTATAGCTACGGCGACACAACAATAAAACTCGAATATTTTAAATTATCTTTTTGGCATTTTATTCAGAATTATTTATTCATGATAGAAGCTCTCTATTGTGCGCGTAACCATTTATGGCATTTTAAATCGGTAATTGTAATTATTGGCTATCAATTAAAAATAAAATGATCTTCTCTCTTATTTTGTTCAAAAGGCATTCGCATACTGCTTTTAATGATGATTTTCACTATTATTACTGGATATTATCGGATTTTATTTGAATTTGTCTTTTTTCTAAAAAAATTCTCTTTTCATTTTGTTAATTTTTATGTCTTATGTTGCTAAATATAATTGAAAGGGAATACATTTTATATGCTGCTTCTGGTCATCTTATGTTTTATGCCGTCGAATGATTTTGAATATTAAAATAAAAAAAAAACATTAGTAAAACAAACAGGCAATCACAAATATCTACAAAATCAACCTGTATCAAATATATTCAACAATATTTTTCATTGTATCTTTTGTTAAAATATGACTTTTTATTATGACGATATGGGTTTTCTCTCGTTTTAGCAGACACATATTAAAATTTTAGCTTCAAGCAGCTAACTACCAATTACTAACATGGTCATGACTAGGTTGAAGGCCAACTCAGTGCTTGGGAGCAAGTACGAACCTTTTATTTAATGTCGATTTAGTGCTAATACTTTTCAGTATCAAGCCTTGCTATTATTATAACGCGATTACTATGAAACTATTACTAGGACACTCATGCAATTTATCTTAATTAATTTAGAGCCTTAGCTTTTTTACCAACCTGCAGCTTTATTAACAACCAGTTAAAATATTAGTAAATCTATAAGACCTGGCGAACCTTTTATAATAATCTAGACATTACACACTGGCTATGGGATGCTCTTCATGCAAATAATGGATCTTTCAAGAAAGGCGGACCGCTGAACTTGAACTATGATCCGGGTTAAGTAGAGTTTTTAATAAAATCGCTTCTGCTAGAGATAACTATATCTTCTAATTGTTTATATAGTTCCTTTGTGATGCTTAGTGTCGACCTGCTCAAACCACATCATATTTATCTTCTCGTTGACAAGATGAAAAATACCGAATAATAATATTAAAAAAAATTTGCCAAGAAAAATGTTAAGTGAAACATTGAAATTAAATTCAACTCATACAAGAAGATATTTCAGGCGCTTCCTAACCTCATAGTTAAATAGTATTTCGTAAAGGTAACAGGTGTGTACAAGTTCCACCCAGGAGTATGCATAGGAGAAACTGGGAGTATGTTAAATATGTGGAAAATATAACACCACCGATGCGTCAGATATGACAAACTATCAGCTTTCATTGAACATTGGATAGATGCTATACACAAAATTCAGCTCATTAAAGTGAAACGAAGTTTTAAGGCTCAATGTTATCGTTTAAAACGGATCGAAAGAATTTGGAGACTTATAAGCTCCAAATATTTTTAACAAAAATAGGGATTATAAGACCAACCATATATTCTATACCATGAAAAAAGACGTGATAAAACATTAGTAAATTACTTCTAATGAGTAATTAAAACTTTAATAAATCTGATTGATTCTGATAATTAATCTGAGATTGATTCTGGAATAAACAGAATTAATATACGCAGAGACTAGAGCAAATACAGTTATATAGCTAGGAAACACAGACTATAATAAAGTCATTTAAAACAAATGAACGTCATTTGGTCATTAATAATATCCATATTGAATGGAACTCGGATCACAGAAGCCCCATAAAAAATATTAAAACGACATCAATCAATTGGAGTCGGGAAAGCGTCATTTCACAATCTAGAAAATTTCACTTCGGTTTCTATTAACAAGTTTTAATTTGCCAAATGAAAGGTCGAGGGAAATGGTAGTTTAGCTTAACGACATGCTAATTTGTCATGGACAAACCGGAATTTGGTGTTAAATTATGGGGAATCGTGCCAAAACCTATTAGGTTCCCCTTTTAGGAAAATTGAAAGAGATTATTGAAAATATGTGGTACAAAACATATATTCTGAACGGCATTTCTATTATACCATTTATTAGTTGGTTAAAAAAAATTAAATACTTTGATAAACAGATAGACAATATAGGATTTGATATAATTTTATAAGGGATATATGTTGATAGGATTTATTTTAACAAAAAACACCTTTGTATATAATATAGTACCAAATACGCTTTGTGCAATGAATGTTGTGTTATTTTATAAAACATATTTTTATATAATTAGGGCTATAATAACCGAGAATACAGCTTGAAACATTTTAAGTGATCATTTTACTATATTTGGTACATTTAGCAAAATAACAACGAATAACAATAACATGGACCTTTGTAATAATATCCGATTCAGTGGTTTCGAAGTGGTCTCGTTTCGTGGCGATAGACAAGTTTAAAGTGACTTAAAATGTACGGCAATTAGCCGCAAGTCTTCTGGCGAAAATCGGTCCCATTCTTGACGCAGCGATTGCTTCAGTAACTCAAAACTTTTATGGCGTGTAGCACAGATCCTAGCTTTTAAAATGAATCAAATGCTGTAGTTGATCGAGTTGAGATACAATGAGGAGGCAAGCCGGATTCTTCCGATGTAATAAAGTGCGGAAAATAAGTTCAGCACGAGGCGTTTGTGCAACTTTTGCCTTATCAACCGGAGGATTCTTGTTGGAACGTCCAATTGGCATCACCGAAGTGCTGCTGAGACCATAAGTACCACAGTCTCCAGAATACTGTGACGATACACTTCTTGACTGATTTTCAACCCTTTGATCCACCAAATCGAGGGCGGCTTTGTTGCTGGAGCAAATTACACTCCAGACCATGAGGCACTGCGAATTTTGCCAATATTGTATGGTGACTGACGTGCTGGGAGCTTTAGCGGACCAGCCCCTGTCATGTTGGTGGTTATGCACTTGCTCAACGGTAAATAGCTTCGTGTCTGTGGATACATTCCCATCGTTGAGTAACGACCTGCGGCTCTTTGAAAAGTTCCAAAATGGCAGTACGCTTGTTTGACATCCTAAAAACAAGACACAATGAGTTAACATATAGAGTCGAATTTTCTAACTATGGTACATATACACATTGAGAATCAAATGAAATCAGCACTTTTTAGACTTTTCGAATACTTAAAAAAAGATTAAAATGTTATATAAAATAGAAATAAACTTTCAATAATAAAAGTGTTAAAGAGTATATTGTAGAGTATTGCATTTATTCATAGACGAAAAAAGATCAAATACGACATAAATATGGATATCAATTAAATCGAAGCAAATGTAAAACAAGAATGTGGGCAGTTTGGTTGGTGCAGTAGTTTAGGCAGTAGTTGTACGAGCCTCCTACTGTTACGATAGTGCCAGATTCGAATTCTGCTTGCGAATGGTTGTATATTTATGTTTGTGATTGAATATTATAATGTCCATAAGACAAAAGTGCAAAATGCAACTAGGGACATCATCAAGTCATGACACCAACGAGGTTGAGTAATTTCGAATAACTTGTATATTTTCCGAGTTGGCCGCTCATCAGTCGACTATGAAATATAACAAAATTATAAGGGTATGAATAAAAATTCAAAATGAATTAGCCAAAAATGAGATGTATAGTAAAATAGGAAAGTTATTAGTAAAAAAGATGTAAGACATAAATTAAGACTGAAAACATTAATATGGCAAAAAATAAAAATTATGCCATGGAAGAAGAATATATATAATTTAAAGAACGCTTTCTAATATTAAAATATATATAGAAATGAGAGATATTTATTGAATGGGACCTTCTTAGTATTGACGAAATTGTAATTACTTATTCTGGTATGGCTTTTTGCAAAAATTAGAGGTCATAAGAGACAAAACAGTTTTTAAGTCCAGAGAAATAAACCTTTTATACATTTTATACAATTTACATAATTTTTTTCCTGATCAATACTGTAGCTGAGCGATATTTTAAAAGACCTCTGTTTGTTTTCTGTCATGGATATACTAAAAATCCAATCCAATACAAAAACAATTGATAAAATAAAATTGTATATTTTACGATAAAGTTCTGAATGTGTGAAAGAAATCTCCCAAAATGGATTCACAATTTTTATATTAACCAATACTAAATGTGCCATATATTATGAAAGAGTACCTTGGAAAGAACATGCCAATCTAAATCATTCAGTGATTTTTTGCTCGCATCTCATGTCTAATGTCTCAGATTTTGGACTCAGTGTTCCCTTGGTTAAAATATACATTAAATTTTAACTCCGTCGGGTAAAAAAACTTACTTCTTCGTCGCCGTTCTTTCCATTTTGAAATTTTGCCGTTCCATTTATTTCATTAATGCGGTTTTTTTTCTCGTTTCATCGATCTACCAAAGTCACTTAAAAGCTTTCTAATCCTATTCGAAATTAAAATACGCGAATACTTGAATTTCATTCAAATTAAGGATTATCCCATGTATTTAGAATAGGAATTAAATTAAGGCGATACGGATACCGAAATATTTTGTTATCCCAAATAACTTGAAAAAGTACAGATTGTTTTTTATGTCGCAACGACATTTTATTTATTATATGTATGTGCCATAATATTAGTTTTTGTGGCTGGATTTATAATCTAATTTTTAAGGATATTTAAAAGCTTTGCAAGATGTTATAAGATTTATAAATTGTTATAGTTATGCTATACTTATTTTTGTATCTTTATCTCTTTAAGTCTATAAGTTGCAATGCTGCTAGTGTGTTGTGTATGACAATTCTATTTCTTCTATTTGTGATGGAACATTTTAATGATTTAGCTGTTAAAATTTTTGCCTCAGCTAAATGTTATATGTAGTAGTACGATCGCTATTAACAAGTGTACTTACTTATGATAAAAAATATAGCTTCCTGATATCCTAAAATAGCTTAGTTCTGCAGCGACCTTGAGGCATGTCGAATTTTACATCGTGGAGTAACGGTCTACAAAATACCCAGAAATCTAATCCCAGATGTTGAACATGGGCGGGGTGCAAGCAGCGCCAACTAGAATTCGATAAAGAATAGCTGGCAACCCCGAGACGTTTATCTAGAATGTTACTGAAGGGTTTCCATTCATTCAGTACTCGACCATTATTTGGTTTAGACGTGCCTTTGTCACCAGGTAACCCCGCTGCTATCCGTTTTATCATTTGTATTTTTATATTTTTATCTTACTTCAATAAAAAACGGTTTCACCGAGCCACATCATTTACCCTAAAGTGTTGACCCCGACGTGATCTTTCGCAAAATTGGTTTGGACTCATGAATGGAGGGTACGTGCAACATGGTATATTTTACATGGTCGTTATATTTTTTGTTTCAACATTTTCAATATTTTTAATTAGATTCGATTTTATCGTTATTCCTTCAACATTACATTCATTCAAACATTTGTTCCTCATTAAATTTTATTTTAGTGCTGGAACAATGAAGCTTAAATTTCATTTCATTATTTCCAATTCATTTTTTTAAAAATTTTTATCCAAATTTGATTTCAATTAATAACGGTCACATAATGTAAACACTACTGTTTCATTTCGTTTTACCTCCATTCAAAGAGCCATATAATTTACCCTAAAGTTCCTATTCACAACAGCTTATTTTGAATGAACCGGGCAGAGGATATTTCGTTTCTACAGGGAGGTGCGAAGATTCTACAGATCTGAAGGGCCGAGAATTATTGAACCTGAAAAATCTGTATCAGACTATTATAGAGTTATTTATTGCTTAAATAATAATATAGTTATTTTACTTATAATTTTAGAATAAAATGTTTAAACTAAAAGTAAAATTGCTATATAAAATAAAAAACTAAACTAAATATCCTGGCACACAAAAATGTTAGTTTAGTAAACAACATTAACAAAATGAGTCGCATTCAATCGACGATATATTTTTAATACATGAGTGAAAATTTCATTAACGCGGAAAAATATAATGGCCTTTATGATCTAAATCAGCCGAATTGACTAAGTTTTAAAAATGTTGATACCTGAATCAAGGTTTAATAAAAACTTCAGTGTCTAACACCAAAAAGATAAATATCGGTTACTCTGATAGCAGTTAAAGTAATAATAAGAGCCTTGGAAGTGCCTTGGAATGCAGCATCGGTCAGTTGTTAGATTTAGCATACTATAGATTTCTTATACACATCAAAATGTTATAGTGTGTAATAAATAATATTACAAAGAAAACTTAATAAGTAATTAATACATGCAAAATGAATAAAATTATTATATATCATTTACTTAAATTTACAGTAGGAAATATATAAAACGAATACCAACAAAATAATTCTTGTAATAAAAACTAAATAAAATAACCCCATAAAATATGCACAACTAAAGCTACTTGTGAACAAATTATAAAATGTATGGACTCTACAATATATTATCAGTATAAGAAACGTATATCAACTTTTATTATTCAGGTTATTTAGGCGACATATAGCTATATAATTGCATGAGCAATTTTTTGTTATACATTAGAATCTTATTTTTACCTCCTTGGGTCGGACCTACTGATTAACTCCGAACAACAGTCCTCTGCATTAAGCCCACTAAGAGATCATCACAAAAGACATCCGATCATACCTAGCCTGATTTTTAGCCTGACTGAGATGATTTCTTGTCTTATTTTCTACTATTGCCTTATGGTCAATCATAATTATAAACAATCACATATATACCTTTACACTTAAAAATGAATTTCAACAGTAATCTCACATCATCAAAATGTATGGCCTCACAACCTCGTAATGATGTGGCATCAAATTGAATTTTAGTTTATTTGTTATCAAATTTTATTTATTTATTTTAACTTTATAGTACATATAATGCATATATTACCGAATGACTTAAACTGCAGTCAATTTTACAGCTACAATAGTTTGTATTGTAGGGTTGATTTATTATTTTTACATTGAACTCATTTCAACACCATCTATTTATGCTATTTTTATTATGGTCTTGACGGGAGAGACCCAATGTTCCAATTTTGGAATATCCAAGTGTGATCTAGGAATACAGAATTATAAAGGCAATAAGTTCTTAACTTGATTTTATGCTTTTGAAAATTTGATTCTTTTAAAAGGAATGTCTGGAAGTGCAATCTGCCCTCATCGGGGGTTATCTTTAGGCCATTTAAAATGTTCGTCTACTAACAGTCTATGATCTTATGAGGGATGACTAACATCTCTCAAAGAGTTGCATATTTCTGAGAATACTTCCCAAATTAACACTTTTCTTTGAAATACCTCTATTAAATTACAATCATATCGAGAATATAATGTCGAAAAATCTACTGATTTTTAACCAACATCATCATCACTCATTTCGCATTTTGCGTTATTGAAAATTTATCGAAACAAGCAAATTACCAAAACAACGCTTGCTGGTTTATAAAGTCTAATTATTACCGGCTGCTTCGGTTACATGTTCGGACAAATCAGGCATCATGGTATCTCTATTTAACCAGAATAAAATGAGAAGGAAATATACTGTCTGATTTTAAAACCAATTTACAAACTGTGATAGGCAGTACATCAGCATCGTAATGACGTAAGTTCACTATTAGTTTGCATAACCTATAATATTAATGATTATTTTATTATTACACAATATTGTTGGAGAAGTTTATTTCTCTTTATAATGTTATTAAGTGGCGAATTTCAATATATGTCAGGATAATCGTGATGATGAACGATCTAAATTAAATCCCATAATCCTGACACCCAATCGCACCGCAACATTTATATATTATATTTGCTGCAAATTGCAACCGATGCAGCATATTCCGAAATTTAGGACACATTCAGTCAACAATTATTATGTACATTCTCAGGAAGAGCCAGAGGGACGTACTGGAAGCAAATAAACGGGCGATAATTAGTGCTAACAGCGAGAGCAGAACGATGTTCGGTAAACATCGTTCGGTCGGTGGTTCGACGGCTGACGCCGCATATCTCCGCTTCCGAAAAAAATACAGAGAGCGCCGCATGACGCATAGTTTTTGTGATCGCGGCTCTGGCAACTTTTCTGTAATATTGACAAAGTGAGAAGCGGGTACCGACGGCCATAAACTATGCAAATTTTATTCACGTATACTTTTGAAAAATAATACTTTAGGTCGATTAAAACACACGGTATGTTCTACTAGTACCGATGAAATATTAATCGTTTAAATTGTTTTAGAAATATAGTTCGCAATAAAAGTATATGCTAATAATTTTAATCATTTATTAGGCAATTAATATAATATATTATAATTTTTTTCATTTATTTCAAGTTACTATATCGTTAATATCATGTGGCATTATGCATAATATTGTTGCACTAAAATATCAAATTCATTAGTAATCCAAGGCAGCCAAAACAAAGTTTTTCGATTAGTTTCCAATTTTTATCGGTTGATGCATGATGGCCTCAAAATCAAATGAATCTACAAAGTTATTCAAGATTTCGCCTTAAAATATGAAATAAGATTAATAAATAATAAGTGGAGGCAACACAACTAGAGGGAACGCAGAGGAAATCCAAAGATGTAGCTAACTTGAATAATGTATAATTGATTGTTTTAACTTTAGTTTCTCAGAAAATGGCGAGCCACCGTTGGAGCCTTCCTAGTAATCTGGAATAAAAAAAAGAATTTTTTTTTTCGTCAAATTATAGCGGTTAGAAAAAAGCGATAAAAAATAGTAGGAATCTAAATTTTCTAATAATTTAGTTTGGTGTTATAGAAATATGTATAAAGAAGGTTTACACCAAATTTCAAGTGAATCGGTTAAACCTGAGGTAACATGTCAACCACATCAAAAAAAGTAGTTTTGAGAAAAATGCCTTTAACCCTTCATTTTTAGATGAGGTGTTATTAAACAGCTATATCTTCAAAGAAAATTTAAATTCTCCAAAATCCCCTTGAGTATAAATTATCATTGTTTACTATAAGGAAAGATGAAGATGAGCGTATAATTGCTATTAGTGCGCTGGTGATATCAAAATATAGTAAAACGCAGAATACAAACAATAAATATTATGCTGGTGAAGTTGATATAACCCTTTGACACAGTATTGATACTTTAAAACTATTTGGTCAAAACAATCAGCTTATATTATAATGTAATCATCCAATTCATCTGATGTCTTTCATCAGACTTTTGATTATTCGGTACCTTAATTATTCGGTAATAATGATGGGGGCCAAGGGGATCAGTTCTTTTAAATATATTTTATAGTCTCTTTTTACCAACGAGGTTTTATCTGATCTAGATCCCCAATTTAACGTAAACTCCGAACCACGGTCATCAGCACTAAGCCTACCGACTGGGGAGTGACCAACTTAGAATTCGTCCCCGAAAACATCCGGTCTTACCCAGCCTGGTTACTGGCCTGACTGGGATCATTTTCCTTGTCGAATTTTACACTAGGACAATCATAAATATTAAACAATCACAAACATACATTTAGAACCATAGCCAGGATTCGAACCCGCGACTATTACAACATTAAGGGGACCGTCCTGTCGCCTTTACCACTGAACCACCAAGCCGGCTTCTAGTAAACCTATTTAGGTTTTTAGCAATCGCGTAGCGTTTTTTCTATTCATTGTTCATCGCCAATAATAAATTACAAACATTTAGGATGACGATGTGTCATCACCCTTAATATTTCCATAGTTAGCCCCTCACACCTATTTTGTTGAGAAGATTGAGATATATTTTCGTAATATATTAGCCGTCTTTGTTATCCCGTATTCCCAGTTATAGAGTAAATATCATTTTTTTGTTTCTTCGACACGTAATTTGTAATTACTTGAAGCACTATTTCCCCAAATAAGTGAACTAAAAACAAAAAGAAAATCAACTAAATTGAAAAAAAGTTTTAGCAAAAATAATTTAAATTGTAAATTGTTAAAACAGAACACCTCTGTAAAAATAATTTTAAGCCATATCGTTTCAGTATATGTTTGCAGCGTCGTGTACTATTAAGTCCGTTTAAAATAATGTTATACTATCAAACTATTTAAAAAAAAACTCGTATTTGAAACTTTTAAGCAGGTTTGTTTACCGCAGTGGTTAAGGCGACAGAACCCTACTGATGCAATAGTCGAGGGTTCCTGATGGGGTACGGTTATAAAGTTATGTTTGTGATTGTCCATAAGGGGGAAAGTGTAAAATACGACAAACAAAAAATCATCCCAATAATCAGACTGCTACCCAGTCCGGATGTCTTTTGCGATTATCTCTAAGTTGGCTACTCGCTAGTCGGTAGTCTTGATGCCGAGAACAGGTCCCATTCAAATATACTTTGGATGATTAAAAGAAGGCGCTAAAATATAACCAATTTTTTAAAATAGTTCAAATAATTTAGGTAAAACAATTTACTTCAGATTTTGAGTTTTCGATCGCTTATCATGATATTGGCGATATTTTCAATGATTTCTGCAATGGTAACATCATTCAGAATATCTGCATGATCTTTATCAAAAATGTTTGAACCATATAATTCAGTTATGCCTGGTTCTTATTTTAATGTTAACTTTTAATTGCTTTAAGATCAACATTTTGATTTTAATATTTTTGCATTATGATCTACAGTATTACAAATAATAAAATAATTACTGTTAAGACAGTTAACAACAATATGACAATTAATTTGGAACTCCAAAAATAGACCTATTCATGTTATTCAATCAGCGTCACTCAAATATTTTGAATCAATCTTTTCGTTATACGTTTCCGCTGTACAATCTCCATTGATAGACGTTTAATTAAACTTTATACACAACAATTCCTTTAAATTTTAGCACCTTAAGATAAAGTCGATGACGGGTTGAAGAATAGCTCTCACTCGCGATCGTGCTTCATCGAAAATAACTTAAATTATTTTATTTCTTGGGAAAAGTTCAGTTAAGAAAATACAGCTTACCCGACCCAAAACTAAATTGGAATCGATTAGAGATGAGCTGGAGGAGAAATAAACCAGCCCGCTTCAAAGGGTTATGGAGGTTTGGCGTAATTGTTTAGTATGTTGCTTGATATGCCAGTTAATCTTCCTCGTATATGTTTCATTTATTTAGTTTAATTAAAAACTAGCCGGACAAAAATATTTCTTGAGAATCTATTTGCTAATTTGGCTTTATGTTAATTTAATACGGCCTACAAATAGAACACAAGAAATTTAAATTATTTTATCTCTCTTCTTTTCCTCTTTTGTTGCTCCTTATATCAATTAAACGTTATTCTCTAAATAGATTTTATTAAACGTTTCTTATTTTAAATATTAAATATATTATACTATTAATATATTATATCTAGTCGTATTATATTTATTTTGAATAATTTCTCGCTGTTCTTTAGCTGCAAACATTTAATGTCGAGTGGATACATTGTTTGGTGTTTAAATGCTTTGTTGGATATTTCTAAGGTTTCTTTACCCGCGTAATATGAGCTAGTAGTATTGTTAGTTTAGGATGAAAGCATTGCTTAAAATGCTTTGATTTGTTTTACATTGTTTGGTGTTTAAAGGCTTTGTTGGATATTTCTAAGGTTTCTTTACCCGCGTAATATGAGCTAGTAGTATTGTTAGTTTAGGATGAAAGCATTGCTTAAAATGCTTTGATTTGTTTTATATTCTAAACCATACTTTTTAATCAGGCTGATCGAGTTTGGTCCTTTCGCTAGTTTATATATATGTATATATATATATATATATATATATATATATATATATATATATATATATAAATGAGGAATGAAAAAGTAAGATCCATACCTAGTAAATAAAGTAATATGCCTCTTCACTGGTAATGTGCGTATATTGGCGTATATCTAATATATGTCCGAAAATTTCCAAATAAAAATTATGTGTTGACAATGCAACCAAGCTTATCAAATTACTTATATATGTATTTTGTATTAAACGATTGTTAACAGGCCTGACTATAATTATAATACGAGTTTATGATAAATACCCCTTTTATGAATGGCGGTGATGTGTGGGACTTCTAGAGATATTCAAAGTTTTCAAAGTTTTCAAAGTATTCAAAGTTTCTTTGTACATACGTCATCAAGATGTTTAGTGTATTGCCTGTCGCGATTAGTGAATTCATTTCAGAATCAGACAATATTTTCGTTCTCATTTTACTCTAATTAAAAAGAGACACAATGCTGCCTGATTAGTTCGAATGTGAAAGCGAATGAGCCTATTCAAGTCGACCGGTTGTAAGACGTATGTAAAATTCTTGAAAACAATAGTGATAAGAGGTTATAACTTTAACCTATAAACTATTGTGACTGTATAATATAGGGTGTTTGATTTATGTTCGAATAGATTTAATTCCGCAATATCGTTGCGTATCACCTTTTTATTCTTTAAATAAAATAGTTTTTAAGTTAACTAATTGTTTTTGTATTTAAAATATTTCCTTTTTACTATACTTGTGTGTACAATTAAATGAACGTGTAATATATCAAATGCAATATTTTAACGTTTCACCTCACTTATACTACTCTCTGATTATTTGGGAATCTAATTCTCATTAGTATACTCTCAGTAATACAGAGCCAATAAAAAAAGAGAGGCTATAAGATCTTAAACAATTAGCTGCAAAATATAAGATATTATACAATCGTAGATTTGAAGTATCAATAATCAGTCTTTTTTGAGTTTATCATCAAGAGCATTTACTCTGAAATTATGATAAACCTTACATCTTATTGAGAATATATTTCACATCTAGTAATCATATTTTTTCTGCATAAAGTTTTAATATATGAGACGCTGCTAAGGAAGATATTTGATGGAGTATGGTATGATATTCCGTTTAAGAATTCAAATATCTTAATCCCTATATATAACTGCAATATTGCTTTATCAATTTTTTTCTAAGACAGAGGTTTTTTTTCTACCAATGATTAATCTTACGTGTACCAAAATATATAGCTACCTCCTACTATTCTTTTATTTGGTTTGTGTTTCTAAAAAAACTATGAATTTAATTAATATAATTCATAGGATTATCAATGCAAGTTCATATTGAGTAGTTATAAAATATTCCTCTCTTAGCTGTCTATTTATTATTATTCCAACCATGTCATGTAATATTCTATGTTCCTAATATTCGACTTTAAATTTATCGTTTTTAGCTTTCTAGCAATTCTCCCAAGCAATTATTGCTGATTTTTCAAATCAAAGTAAGTTTGGGCATAATGCTTATTTCATTCGAAAGTTGAAAATAATAAGGAATTTTGGAGGTAAGAACCTTTGTTTGTTGGTTATGTTTTTTACTACACCTAATAAAAGTACCGTTCCGTTGCATGGGATTTGATATTGTTGCAAATGGTTTGATTTTCCATTTTATTAATAGTTTCTGTTCTATGTAATGACTTAATCAATTACATAATTTTTACTAGAATATCATAACGAACACAAAGGTATGTACTAATATTTACAATAGTGCTTTCTTTGTTAGATTTACTCAAATAAATTAATTTATTTACTGTATTATCATTTTTATTATCTATAAATGAATTTAATGGTATTAAATTTGAATTGATTATATCGATAGCTCTTCGCTTATTTTCAAGCCCTTACCAGAAAACATAATGTTTAAGCGGGGTTACCTAAATCAATCACTTTTCTTTTTGTTTCGGTTTTTCATTCGTCTTCACTTAAATAAATTGTGTTCGGATGAACAAGAACAATATTGCTACTTCGAATACTAGTTAATTTATTTACAGGTATTTTATATGTTACGCTATTAAAAAAATATTTTACTTAACTTGCTGTAAATCATTAAATGCTCAAATAAGAATAATATACTTATTATTACTTTACGCCTCTATATGAATATGTGAGTTGAAAATTATATTACAAATTCTGAACACGGATTTTTTGTATTTACTGTAATAATGAGGTTAGAGCTAAACATTTGTTGGTTTGTGTTTTTGTTGGTTCATTTCTTTAATGGGCCTTAAAAATAATGTATATTTTATACAAACATATTGGTTTTAGTCTGCTTGAACTGTTGAACAAATTGTTGAACATGTAACCAAAAAAAAATCGCCAAAACTATTTTATTACTCTTTTATTTAATTTGAAATAGACTTTATTAAGTAAAAATGGTATAATATATTTGAATCAAAATATTTTCCATCATTTAATAACTTTTTATGACATTGTGATATTGAGTTGAAATAACGTTTTGGTTTGACAGCGATCCATTTTCTCACTTCTTCGGAACTTCGAAAAACATTTTGCCTCGATATGAATAACAATAATCAGAAGGCGTTATATTTAAAGAGTATGGAGTATGTGGCAGAGCTTCCCATTCGAGCTACATTATTGTATCCTTAGCAACATTTGCAACGTATAGCCGAGAATTGTTCTTTCGCTACACTTTGCTGATCCCACCATATGCACAGCGAAATTCTAAGAGCTTGAAAATTCCTCATCGGTCTCAATGTTAATGGCTCTCATAGGGGCTAACTCATGGCTTCGGTTTCTTGGGATTGATGTAATTGATACACTTTTCATTTACAGTTACAACATGCCACAGGAAACTCTTCTGTTCTTACTCAGTAAGGAATTAAACTGCGATATTGAAATGGTTCGGAATTAATTTTTCATCTTCCCTGTTTTTGGATTTCCTGTTCCATGGAAATGTTTGGAAACAGTTGATTCGTCAACCGTTAAACTGTCTGAATGTCATTTTATAGTTTTCCTCCAACAAGGCTTACAAAAAATAGTGCTGGGTATGTAAAAATAGTACTGGCCGCTCGAATGTAAAGTGAAAAACTAACAAAGTACTACTTTCTTTAATAAAACTTGAAATGCAAAGATAGACGGGCATACTAAACAAGAGGTACAAACTGTGTGCTCCCTTGAATAAAGGTTTTTCTGTTGTAATATATTTTCCTTGGGTACTTTGTACTTCTATGGTAGATTGGTTTATCTATTTTCTCACAGATTGATTATTAATAATTTCTAGGTCAAGATAGGTCGATCCAATAATTATTTTCTTGTTTTGTTTCCAAGGTCAACATACTTCTCGATATTTATATTAGTATATCATTGGATATCCTTCGAGGGGTTAAAATGCCAATGTATTCCGTCCGATTTTTGCATTTCCACCCTCGTTATTTTAAGTACCTTGCTCTGCCTCAAATACACCTGGTTGCCGTACCTAATTTTTACACAATCGTACAGATTTATAAAATAAATATCTAAATGCTCGGAACTAAACTTTTGGATCATTTGGTGTCAAGTCTGACATGTGTTTTACACCTCGTTATTCCATGATTCTCTTTTTCAACAAATAAACCGCTTCTACAAGAAAATGCATAGGTGTCGGGTATATTTATTGATCGAGATGATTCATTCATAGAGAGATAATTTCACTATAACTAATTCACTCATAGAGAGGTATTTTCACTGTAACTAATTCACTCATACATACATAAACATGATATTAATAAACTCCAAATACCTTAATATGTTCAATCAGTGATTTAAATAAATGCGAATACATAATATTATCTCGTATTACCTTTAATATTTTGGAATTATATAATAAATATAATCATTGTGGTCGGCTCTTGTTGTGCATTATGAAATGAATAATAGTATTCTGTTCAAGCTTAGTAAGAATTTACAATAGTAAACCTCAGAATTATATTAATTAAATTCATAATATTTTTGATAGTATTAACCATGTCACCAGAACCTGGTAGTTGATATTAGATTTGCGGCTTTGCGGTAAATGAGGTGAATGCTAAATTAATGCAATTAATAATTAATGCGTAGAACATCCACCGAGAGACCGAAATTAATGCGTCCAAAATATATATAATAAATTGAGGAATAATTTCCACAAATTAACGAATATTAATGTAAAAAATTTAATCCACGAAATAAATTAAACAAAGGCTTAATAAAAGTTGGGCCTATAACTCAGCCAACTTTAAACCCACTAAAATATATTTCATTTTCAATTTCGAATGTTCCCAATAACTGGGAATCATCAATAAAATATTAAATTGAGTGAAAACGACCCGGCCTCGAAGGTCCATTAATTATAATTAAGAAGAAAAATAATGGTCGGTTTCCGCAGCTGGTCTCCGAGGTCGTTAACAAGGTAACGAAAATTATTTAAGACACAAAATTTCCCAATTAGGAATTTGCATCGACAGGAAAAAGAAATGGACTGGTTATATTTTTCGTGTGTAATTGACCGTATCTAGCCGGTCCAGGCTCAAATAATTTTTATTTATAAATGGAGTTATCAATTATTTAGAAAAGTTATATACCCTAGATCACATGAAAGCGGTTATTTGTCTATATAATCACAAATTTTGCATGAATCTGTTGACTAATGTTAGATTATCAGATGGTTGACCTTTCTGGTAAGTTTGATAATTAACTGCATTTATTAAAATACTTTACTTAATTCTTATTTTTATAAGTTTAAGTAATATTTGTCATTTTCAAAATCTGATCTCCTATGCAAATTTTAATAAACGAACATTGCTGAACTGTCAATACATTCGAAGTGGAATCAAAATAATGGCTTATTGATTAGCTTTAGAGGATTTTTTTTAATATGATTTAATTTCTTTTATTCAAATTATTTTTCATCGATAGCCACTACCTTTGACAATTTTTCAAACAATTTACAGATTCTATTTCGAAAGAACGATATATCTTTTGAGGCTATCAATGAATCAAGCCATTTTTTGGCATCTTTATAAGAAGTGAAACACTGTTCAGACAAGTGATGTTTAATTTGTCGGGGCAAGCAGTAATCAGAAGGAGCAAGACAGGTAGAGCAGAACTTCCCATTTTAATGTTTCTAAGTATATTTTTACCACTTTTGCAATATGTGGTACACTCTCGACCTATGCTGAAGGATAACACTGTGTCTTTGCTGTTTGTGTTTTAGTCGATAGCGATCCCCATTTGGTGGTTGTATTAGATATTAGCAGCCTATACCTCACTAATTTGATCCCACCAAATTCAGAGCATTAGCTTGGAATCGGAATGAATTCGGCTTTACCGTTAATGGTGATGCATGGCCAGGTGGTCCCTATTTTTTTCTGATTTAAGATATAGTAATGGATACACTTTTCATCACCAGAAATAAAGCGATGTAAAAGCTTTTCCGATTTTCTCGTTGAAGCAGTGTTTTAGAGATGATCAAACGTCTTTCTTAGTCTCTTGGCTTCAGTCTAGACGGCACAAAATATTAAGCTTTTGGATCATTATCATACACTTCAAGTGATTGGAAATTGTTTCTTATGTTACTCTCGACAATTATTCTTCCATTTTACAAGGATCGTCATCGAGTAGTGGCTTAAAATCCTTGTCTCTAAATTTTCTTGGCTATCCAGGGCTGACTTTGTTTTGGGTATAAAAGTCACCGTTTTTAAAAAGTCGGAATCAGTATTGATATGTTGAGGTCTATGGACGGTTGCCATAAGCTTTACATAATCAATGTCCTACAAACGCCTTTTTCTTTAAAATGAAGGAAAAAACTAAAAAAGCTTTTAAAACTTGCAACCAATACAAATGCAAACGCAATTGATTCAAATATTTTCAATGAAATCAAAAAAATAGTTCGCACTTCGACGGAATGACACACACTGAAAAGTGAAACCTGATAGTGAGACATCAACACAGAGTTAGTTACAAATATTCTCCATGCGATTTAATATACAGTAATAACATCATCATTAATATATGAGGATATTGTCCGTCACCCACCGTTGTCCATCAACTGTCACTTTTTCACAGTATTCTGATCGCACTTTAATTAACCGAAATTAAAAAAGGCACATATTTTCAGTATATACGATACAAAAACAAGTTCTTTTTAGTTTATAGAGTTTTGTTTTTAAGAAAGAGATTTTACAAATGCCAGTTTAACTGTTATTGTTTGAACAACGACCTCTAATTATAATTCGAATTTAGCTTCTACTTCATTATACCCGAAGAGTTTTGGCTGATGAGACGTTTCTTGTCAACAACATAAAAATTACCACTTTTAAAATATCGAATCTAGTACTAATATAAGGTTTATATCGACATAGCATGATTAGTATAAGTTTCTCACATGGCTTCCTTGAGTTTCAAGAGCTATTTTCTGAGCTATAAATAGAAATAAAAGTGAAAACGTGTAAAAGTGTTTCTAAAATTGAATGCGGTTTTTATATTGTTTAATGATAAAAACTAATGACTGATTGGAAATTTAACACATATCTTCTGTTGTTTAACAAGATTTTAATTCCATTGGTGAAAAAAATTGCTACTTTCTGTTGATTATAACTGAATTTTCTTACATTCCAATCCATGCTATGTATTCTTGGTCTATGCATTCCTTGGTCCTTTGTGTACGGTTTTCAGCCATCTTGAACAAATTTTCGACAGATTTGGGAGATAAGTATTTAAAGTTCTGTGTGTTTAAAAAACTAAATAATTTTCATTGTACTATTTCAGGAAACATTTTAACACATTTTGTACCTTATTGTTAAATATATCATAATTATTTATTGCTAAACATTGGCCGGTAGGGATTTACGCTATACCAATTACCCATATGCTTAAATTATTAAAAATTTACAATGAAATAAATAAGGCTATTGTGTCGAGTTATTATTTAGTTTATTAAAGTATGTTTATTTGGTATAATGAGGCTAACAGTAACACTGATTAAAGCCTATCCAAAATTTTCATATTTGATTATAGTCTAATCAGGATGTTGTTACTTGTTGTTGGTAAATTTTCAGATCTCTATATAGCAATTAGTAAGGCAAATAATTATGTAAACTTTTTACCCTCAAAATTAGATAAGTCACGATTCCTACTGTCTTTCCCTCGGCAGAATATTAATTAATAAATAAAGGTCCCCAATGCGACTGACTGTAAGAGCAAAGTTTTCACAAACAAAGAAATTAAATTTACATTTAGATATTTTTTGTCGAGCATGCATGCAAAACGGCCCTCCAACTTTCAAGTTGATATCCCAGGAAATTGTAGGTCACAGCAAGAGCTCAGGCTATCCGCAAAGGGAGGAGTCCAGAGGCTTTGTTATCTTGGGGACAAATATAGAGTGTGGGGATGCAGATATACTAAATTATCTTACACATATATATATATATATATATATATATATATATATATATATATATTATTAATACAATACTAAATTATAATCTTACATGATTTTAAAAAATAACTAGAAATATAATAGAAAAAAGAACAAATCCTCCTGCCATCTCCTATCCTGATAAGATATAGAATATCTAAAAGATAAAGTGATAAATAAATACTTTCAAAGCTGCGAATATCTCAAAATTAGCACAAGCTATTAAAAAATATTTTTTTTAATTGAACAAATAGGGTGAATGAGAAATACCACAAAATATTCCACTCATTGTACTTAGCTTAATGTTGCTACTATTAGAAATGTATTTGCTCTAAATTATCGTGAAATAAAAATTTAAGCAGTTTTTCGTCAATACGACAATCAAAATCTAAGCGAAAATTAGTTATAAAATGGAAGAAATTTTATAGACATTTGACAACCAAGCGAATTTTATAGGTTAGATTCGGTTATATATTTGGACACGTCATACAACATTATATCTCCTATATATTAACTAGAATAAAATAATAAAGAAAATTACTAATTTTAAAATAAATTTACTGCAACCGCAATAGAAAATGTTTTCGAAGTTGTGATGACAGTTAGTTCACTGCTGGTTGAACTGAGTGTGACTAGAGGTTATTGTAGGATTGACCTGCTTTTAATATATGATAACATGTTTATCAAGGCCACGTAAAAAGATTGTAACACCATTGGTTAGGATTTTTATGACCTATGGTAAGCATTCGATCTTTTTAGCTAATTTTTTGAAACAACTCTAATGTTCAAGCTCATATTTTGGAAAGAGAGTATAAATATTGTATGTATATTGTATAAATTTCTAGCAAATTTAATATCAAAGTGCAAATTGAAATCCATTTTCTTTCATGTATACATCAATGATAACAATGATTACACATGGGGTGTAATGTGATGAGTAAAGTTTGGTTTGGTAAGGCAGTATTTTACACTAATAATATAATCATATCATCAATTATTAAATTCCAACTTCCAATATTCTGAACAGCATTACAAGTATCTCCTATAAAACATAGAACAGAAAAATTGCTTGAAAGATATAAACATCCTAACTCGGTGGTGTTGTAAGGAACACCACCGAGTGTAAAACAACTGAAGTGCTTACGAAAATGTAAGTATATACTGAAATAGTATATATTGAAACGAGCCCATCATCATCTCATTAAACCAAAAATATAAAAGATTTCAATTCAATGTTAACAACCAGGAATAATTGAATCAAAATACGGATATTATAGTGGCTTCGACTTCTCTGTTTACTTTTATTGATATATTTTTGAAAAAAAGCAAGCTAACCATGGAATAGAAAAGTCGATACTGGTAACGTTGAAACCTCAAACATGGATCAAACAAGTGGAGGAAAACTACCTAAAGCATTCACAGCAACATTTAGAGTCACTCACGACCAAGTGCATATCACATATATGTCTTTTGATATTAGATTTATAGAAAATGTATTGTTTTATCTCTCTTGTCCTGTTTAACATTGACTTTAATACCGTTTTCTGTCAATTTTCCCGTTGACGATGTATTTATTGTATATAACAATCAATAAATAAGTTTATAAATGACAATACAATAAAAAGACAACAAACAGTTAATGTATGTACTACTAACTCAAGCTTGTCATCAATGCTTCTGTAGACAAACTTTTTATAAACTGTCCGTTGTTTAATATTCTTGTACTATTTTTTTATTATATAAGCCTTGTTAAATATACTTTTTATTAATGTTGGGAACTATCAACTGAAATCAACTATCGACAAAGATTTTTATGTAATATATTTAGTTTTATGATTTTTTTAGTGGTTTGCTTGTAAATAACAATATATTGTATATTAATATAGCAGTATTTTGCAATGGTATTTTTGAAGATTGTTAATGTAATAGGGTAAAAAGATTAAAATTGTGAATGATAAAATACTTTTGACTGTTTTTATGGAAATAATAGGTAATATTTCGATTACTCTATTTTTGATAAAAATATTTCCGTTCAATAATAAATAAAGCATTTACTTTATTTAAAAAGTTCTAGTAGTTATTGCGGGATCATTTTTAATTATGCCATGAATTAGTTTTTTTTCTATGATTAGGCATATGTTTAATTTTTATTTAGTTTTTATGGTTATTTTGCATCTTTTATTTTTAGTTTTGTATTTATTATGGTATATTATTTGAATATAGCAATTAACATATAATATGATAGAACATTTGTAGGGTATTATTCCATGCCATAGAAAAATTACATTCCTTTTTACAGATCCAACACTCAAATATAAAAGCAATACTACTTCATTTAAAATGAAATTATTAATTGCATGTTAATAGTTTACAGTAACAGTAATAATTTTTCTCCTTTCCTCTTTTAAAGTTAGTACGTGAAGGAATATGTACATTTCAGTCTTGCTTATTTTACCATTGGAAAATATAAGAACATATAAAATTAACTGCTCCAAGCAATTATCTCTCTCCTTTCCTTTCTCGCAATTTATACAGGAAAGGGTTCGTACATCTTCGTCTCGCATCACGAATTGAACAAATCAGTCGAACCGTACGTTTGACTGAAAATAGTAATTACGAATTTTCGTCACTAGTTCTTTGACTATTGACTTAACATAAATCCTGGTAAATCTCAAGGAGGACCCATCGGGCCTCTCTCTGGCGTAACAATGATTATATAATGACATTGCTGTTTTTCTATTAAATTCACCTTATTATAGTACACTGCACAATATAAAATGTTTTGATCCTTTTCAGTCTGTGTCTTATTATGGCGTTATTCACGAGTTGTAACATTTCGATATAAACCTGGAGTCTTTCCTCATGTCTCCTTGCAGCTATCTTGATGTACTAAGTGACAGTTGAATTGTAGACCAATTGTCATCAGCTCTAGTGCTTGTTAAAGCTCTGAGCTGGTCTTACCTACGTAAGATATCTGGAACCGTTCTCCAATGAGTTTCCGGTCACCTGTTTAGTACCGTCGCACTATTACTGTACTTTTTTCAATTACGCACGTTTCCATGATATGCGTAGTGACTTCTGGTCCTGTACGGCATTCGCAGAATCCACTAGTCTCCTTTTCAATTTGAATCTGTGCAGGTAAGCTTGCATTTTTCCGTAGCCTCTCATCAGCTGCACAGCTTTCCTGCTTAGTCCCATTTTTCCTGTGCCTACTTGTTGGCAGTATTTATAAAGGGTTCTTCCTTTTATGGATTTTCCCACTATATCTGCCACCTTATTTGTTCTTCTGAGTGACAGTGGGCATCTGAAGGTCTCGGTGAAAATAATGAATCCTGTCGTATCTAGGCGCACAAAAAATTGCTCACGATTTTTATTACTTTTATATTTATATTTTATTGATACTACTTTTCGCGTAACATCTCCATAACTGAATTATATATGTCCATATATATTTCAATCCTTGATAGCATAACAGCAATATATTATGTGCTGATAATTGTGATTTTCTTCCACTTAAGCAGTACAATTTCTTATATTTCCAGCAAAATTTTGGATCAATATTAAATCCAAGATACTGTTGTTATTACTAGTCTTATTTAGCTATAGGAATTATGGTGGTAATATAATATTTTAGTATTTAATAGTTTCTAATAGTTCAAGACCGCTATGCCATAATCGAAGACTATATTTAAAAATATAGCAGAATTAACATTAGTTATATTATAAAAAGTAATTATGTCTTTATCGCTTGTTGAGTAAATAGAGTCCGATTAATTAAAAAGAACACACTTCGGGTAATTATAATGATTACAATCTTTTAGAATCCAAACAGACCGAGCCAGTTTCTTAATCAAATCGTCAGACAACTTATTTAAGATACGCGTAACCCCACCATCCACAATGGCTGTATCTCGGCTAAAAACATCGAGATCGCACAGCTACAACAAAACGGGCTATTCTCCATCTAGTTGCGGTTGAAAAATTTTATCCATCACCCTATTTATATTCTGAAAGGACTCTAAAGCTCCTGATGAAAAAGCGGCTTTCACTAAACCCAGAAAATGTCCGTCGGTTGTCCTCGCTCAGAAAACTCGCCCCACATAAATATCCTCCCGATTCCCTTTTAAATTCTTTTTCAAAATTAATTACTTACTTACTCTTGGTGGCTCATAAAATAAAGACTATCTCAGGCTGTATAAATAGTCGAGATAAGCGCATCCCGGATTTTATTATCAAGACCGGGATTTTTCATTAGGAGCGTCGCTTTTAGACTGGAATATTTGTTAGGAAACATCCTTGCGGCGGTCTCACCAAAAATAAAATACCCGCAAAACGCTTGCGTTTTTACATGGTTATTTATCGATTTTAGTTTGTTTTGCTAAACCTTTTCCCGCTTATTTAATTGCTGCGGACTTAAGGTTGAATCTTTTTTTACCACGGAAATTCTTGCACAATAGAATATTTTCTTTTCTGAAAGTTTAGAATGTTTTTATATATATTAAACGTTTTACAAGAAATTAGTGTGAGTGTTTCTGTTTTGTTTTGTTTTGGTTTGCCCTTAGCCAATTATAAATTGTATATAAGGTTTAAATATTTTTTATATTATAAATTATCTTCTTGTAGTTATATTATCACATATCACTCTTAAGATGAATCTATATGGTGGTTTATTTAATAAATTCCTAGATCACCACAGCAATCTCAACAATATAATTAATTTTGACACCTTTTTAATAATTCCCCTTTTATAAAAATTGTGTCAACTATATATAGATTTGAAATAATTAAGAAAGCAAAGTTTATGACTGTATTAGATTACAGTTCAAAATTTTGAAGATACAGAAAGCTATACATAAAATAGCGGCATGAATCGGCTATCAGTGAAATAAAAAAATATGCGAATTCGAATGCGAGTGTAACTCAACGCAGATGTAATGAGTTGGCATTGTTACATCATCTTTACGATTGAGAGATCATTCACAAAACGCGAATCAGTGAATTCAGATACTACCTTCTTTAAGATTCATGCTCTTATCAAGATTTAACAAGTCAACTGAAAAGTCCCCGACCTACAATAGCAAAACACATTTTTTAGCAAAACTAATTTTTTGATTCAACAAAATTCCCTTCCAGGGTGATACACTGATTATAGCGACTCTCCAACTTTTAGATACCATTTTTGTAGTACGATTTGTCCTTTGCTTCAAAATAGGCCTTAGTTTTGGCGATCACTTCTTCATTCGATGAAAACTTCTTCAAAGCGAACATTCTTTTGATATATATATATATATATATATATATATATATATATATATATATATATATATATATATATAGATATATAGAAAAAAATTATTTAAATCACATTAATTACTGAATACAATTTACTAGTTACAATTAACACTTATAATTACAATTAAAATTGGTAAATTTGTTGCTTTATTACTAGCGACTTTTCAGCTGCTGAGTAATAAAACTTCAAACTGAAATCATTTTTGATGAATTGCTTCTAAGTTATGTTAGTTTTTATTGTATGGTTTTTGTCAAAACAGCAATGAAATCTAATATTCCTATTTCGTTTTTACTGGGCCATTTTTCCATTAATTTTATTTTACGGAGGCACTTTCTCCTTTTGTCGAAATTAAATCGAAAATTGCTGAAAATTAGAATTTTTACGCCGAGAAAAATTTTTATGTCTGGAATACTTTTGTTTAATTAGTTTTATATTAGTTTAATTAAATATAGATTACGCTCTACTATGAAGATTGGATCTTCTAAATTTTATCACAAAATATTTTTAATTATATTATTTAATTTGCATAATTAGTTTTGTTTAACATTGATAAAATGCATAAAGGTTTGAACTAATTTTAATATTATGTAATATTCAACGGTAACCTAAGTACACATTTTGTTTTACTATTATCATAATTTTGTCTGCTCACTTTATCTACCGCAACTTGGACTTGTTCAGGTACATGTATTTGAAAGAAAAATTTGTTTGATATACAGACCTATCAGTTTGATACTCACAATCCACTGCTTTATTCTTAAATATTATATGCTTTCATGAATTTTGATCATATATTGGTGAAAATGCTACAACAACCTAATTTTGAAATTTCGATGGTTTAGGCATT
Source organism: Rhynchophorus ferrugineus (assembly GCF_030347505.1). Lineage (NCBI taxonomy): Eukaryota > Metazoa > Arthropoda > Insecta > Coleoptera > Curculionidae > Rhynchophorus > Rhynchophorus ferrugineus. Next base: position 48,992,201 of record NW_027472581.1, on the reverse strand, counting down.
TCTCTACCTAAGATAACAGTTTTTTATGTAACATTATTATTGTGTTTGAAATACATTTGCTGTCGCAGCAAATATTCCATTTCAAACCATTTCAATAGAGCAATTTAATTGCTTCCTAATAAAAAAAAATTCCGTAGCGTATTGTGATTTCTGGTAAATATTAATGAAAATATAGAACACAAAAAAATCATAGGTTAGCCCAAGAGAGCCATTTGCATCGATACGGAAGTCGAATACGAACCGCTTTAAAATCTGTACGATAACTACAGGTATCTATCTGCCCATCTGACACTGACAATTGAATAAATTGAACAACGTATTATTGTAAGAAAGACCAGCAGCAGATCATCCTGCATGACAACGCTGACACAGATATGAAATGAAAATTCTGCCACTCACAGGATGCTCATCAAATTTAATGCTTCTGATTGCCGGTTGTTCATAGCTATGCTGCATGCCTGGCCGAATAGTCGGTGTCGAAATTCTGAGTTACGGAAATGAATCCATGATTAGATCACTGCTGTAAGCCATATAGGATTGGCAGACATTTTGATACAACGGGGCCCAGACGAACGATTATACCCTGTAGCTTATTACAGCCGTCAGACAACAGATGCGGAACGAAAATATCATTCTTACTAGTTGGAAACTCTAGCTGTCGTCGAAAGTCTGAGGAAATTTAGAAGTTATCTTTTGAGAATTCAGTTTACGGTAGTAACGGTCTGTAATTCTTTAAAATCCACCAGCCAAAAAATATGATACCGCGGATTGCTCATGATTGCATGAACTTTAAGAATTCACTTTTAACGTCCAATATAGACCAGGAAATCGAATGGGACACGTTGACGCTTTGAGTTGAAATCCCCGTATGAAAGAATGACAATTAAGATTATAAAGTTCTCCTGAACAATAAGCTGATTGTGTTCTTTCGGAACAGTTTACAGGTAGCAAGCTGAAAAACATCTACGACATACTGTCCAAACCACTAATGTCAACGTACGAAAAGGAAGTCTACAAGATATATTGCCTGCGAGGCTGAAGTATTTACCGAATAACAGCGAAAGGAATCTTGTGGGTAGCCTAGAAAGGAATGAGACAACAAGTTATTAAAGCAGCCCATGATAATATAGGTCACTTCAGCGTGGATAAGACGCTACATAAGTTATGTGAAGCATATTGGTTTCCAAGGATGAGGAAATATGTGGAGTAGTACATCGCTTGTTGCATTCCGTGTACGAAGCATAATAGCGACGCATTATTTAAACATGAGATTTGCAAAATACCATCGATGTTAGTCTATTTAATGAATGCTAGAGAGGAGGCTGCAAAAAAATTAGAAATTGTTAGGAGAAACAGAAAATCTACTTCGATAAGAAAAGAAAAAGGCCACACACCTATAAGGAGGGTGATTTAGTTTCCATTCTTAAGCAGATTCAGTCTACAAGCGTAAGTAGAAAATTGAAAGCTCCGTACAGTGCTCTTATGGTTGTGAAAGTCGTTCTACCAGAAGATCGATATGTAGTGACGGATATGAAAAACTCTCGCCGGAAACGGCGATCAACAAGGTACGAGAAGACCATCGCTGCAGATCGTATGCGTCCGTGGTGTCCACCGGGTGGACTCTCAGACGCGACCGTCAGTGCCAGTGAGGAGGCTGGTGTCGTATTGTCTTCAGACGATATGGACCCATAGTATCTCGAGGCGAGATATTTGCAGGATGGCCGGCTGTAAATAAGATTTTTTCTTTAATGGTAAAACATCGAATATATTTTAAGTGTAATTTGATATTTTATTGGTGCGTTTATGTTTTTGGAAAAATTGAGATACCGGTAAAGAAACTAAAATAGCAAGGTCATCAACTCTGCTCTATTGGGATCTGCCACCCTTGCAGACACACAGCACCAAAGACAATTGCCATAATTTGCAGCATGTTTAGCCCCCTCCTCGAACTGAAGTTGCCAAATGTGATAACTTAACATGCCCAAGGGCTTTTCAAGCTCTATGAAAGTTCATTTATGCAGCCACGACCATCAGAGTAACTACGTTTCTCAATCGTGCCGATTATACACTGTTTATATAGTTATCCATACAGTTATCTATTCATTTATCGATTCAGTTATCTATTCATTTATCTATTCATTTATCTATTCATTTATCTATACATTTATCTGTTCATTTATCTATTCAATGATCTATTCATTTATCTATTTATTTATCTATTGTTATCAATTTATTTTGAACATTCTCCGCTATTTATTTATTTAATTATTATAACCCACAATGACTAGACAAGTATTTTTTTAGTCCCGATATCGTCATTATGCCAGAAATATGCGAAAAAGTTATGAAAATGAAAATGGTGCAAATATTTTGATAAATATATATTGCACCAATTTTCAATTGCCTTTTAAATCTGAAATAATATTATATATAATACTACCTAATATATAAATGTAGCTTTTGAAGTGGTGGTAGCAACAAAATTTTGGAGCTATTTCCATTGGCGATGGAGTTGGGCTGACTATAGATATCGTAAGGGATACGATATTGATACCCTATGATAAGCTTGGTTTATAAATTTCAACTTAACGTGCAATATCAGTAATACAGGCATACATATAAGGTAATAAAATGAGTTTATATATTTCTATATTGATATGGTCACATATTGTCATAGGGTTCAGATTGAAAATCGAACTGATCAAATGGAATGCTCTATTGGATAAAATACAGCTAATAAAACTTAATTACCGCAATTCTGCAAGTTTTTAAGAAAATCCAAACAATTTAATTGGGAATTCAAGATAGTAAGTGATAAGATAGTGTAAGGTTAGCAGGAAATTCATTAGGAAATTAAATAAATTTTACATTTTAAGTTGAAGTTTTGAAACAAAAAGTTGAAGTGAAAAAAACACACTTTTTATGTTATACCAATTATTCTTCTAATTTTTAGAATGTAATTATAGGTAAAATTGGTAATAGAAATATATATTACATGAAAAATTTTCCATTTTATATACTTGTATATTATTACAGATTGTTCAATATTACCAAGTCATAAATATTAGAGTAACTATGTGAGTAATAACTTGTTTGTTCTGAGATATAATATAAACTGATAAGCTTAGAAATTCCGTTTTCGACATGGAACCTAACAAGCTTATACGGCTCTGTTTACACGTTTACGTCAGAGGGTGCGCTTATATATACCCCATATATAAACACAGTAGCTAGTCTGTAGACATGTTAAAGGGCAAAGTCAGAATATAAAATACTATTAAACACATTATCATATATTTTCATTGTTATTTTGCTTTTAACCATAGCCGAACGTCGCAAAAATATTAAATATAGGAAATACAATACTGCAAACTCATTTGTCTGCTGAATTTTGTAGACAATAAAAAATTAAATCTTTTATTTTTACTGAAATATAAAACTCATAACTGGAAATGAAATAAAAAGTTTAAGTTAGTTTGATGTTGAAATTATTTAGTACATAAAATTTAGATTTATGGAAGAAGGCATTTTTTACAGTTCAGAATAATATTTAAAATATCTATGTTTTTGATCAAAAAATTAATTTCATCAATCATCTGTATTTTCGTCAAAAATATATAATGTTTAACCAGTATTTCTTTTGAATGAGACCAAATGTATTGTGCTAATATGACCTAACCAAGTAAATGTAGAATATGGGGCGATGTCTGTGATCTTCCATGTACTTTTACCAAGTTACTCATCACTTTAGAATGCTACTAAAAGGCTATTTACGTCTGTCGTTCACTTTGTGCAATTAATACCGTTAGTTGTACGAACTGCTTTATTCGGTTTTAGAAACTAGTAACTCCTATGGTATAATTGACTATACTATGTTTTTTTCACTTCATATTCTCTCGAAATTTTTTTTTATTGTCTAGGAACCAGTGAGCATCAGAAAATAATTGATCTATCAATTGCTAACCTGTACGGAATTTTTTTTGAGAGTTGAATTTTCATAAGAACGTGAAGGGGCCTTTAACCTACAATTTCAGATTTTCGATTGTATTAACTAAGTTTTATTACATATTTTAGGTTTTTATCTATGCAATTTATTAATAAACTTGAATGAATATTCATGTTAAGCTAGATGAATAACTATTTCTGTAATTCTTGTATAATATTCTTTTTGCTACGCTTCCTATGTAATAAGTATTGCAACTCATTGTCTTCAAACGTTTAAGGTTCTATAGGAAACCAAAACCGATAATACAGTCAGCATATAGCAGTAACACTGAGACAGAGCAGCATCGCTATAATTTTCTATATGTGTTTGGTGGGACTCTATAGCTGTTTTTTTAAAACTAACCAACAAAATTATAACTAGCGTTACTAGCGTACCTTGAATAACTCAATAATGCTAAATGAATAACTATTACTTAATGTATAGAAGTGTTAAAATGTATAAATGGGAAATGTATTTAGATGTACAATTAGATGTGAGGTTGTTGTGGATCAGTTTTGTAATATTAAGTATATTGGTATCTCTAACAAAAATGAACTTGTAATACTTTTAGTGCAATACGCATATCATCTATACCATAATTAATACGTGAAAGATTGGAAACACTTATAATCTCTAGTTGGCAATATCTTGATTTGAACAATGGTTTGTTCAGGTTATTATAAAAAATCGACAAAAAAATATTGTATAAATGTAATGGAAATATTCATAAAATAAGTGATAGTATATGATAAAAAATTATAAAAGCTCTATAATGCTAGCTTCTGTTCGATATATATACAATCTAACGTTATAATAGGCATATATAAATAACTTCTCTAATAACTATTTTTATCAAAATGTTTAGGGCCATAGTGTTAGATGCGTAAACGACATCATATATTTTTTGATCTTTTATGTTGAATTCCTTCGGCGCTATTAGTAAAATTAAATAAGAGATTACTGCTGCTCAGGCCGGCCCTATCTCGGAAAAGCCTAATCGAATATTAACCTTGTTTTACATAATTCGATTCCTTTTCGAGCGTATTTTCTCATCGTTCGTAATTTTTTAATTTAGGAGTATTGTGTTTTGCAGTGGAAGCAGATTCCTGCTGCTCTACATATCTGGCTTGATGATCGAAATTGTTCGGAGGAGGTTTAATTAAGCTTTTTTAGCCCTGAAATTTTATTTGCCGAAAGTTAATTAGTCTATTCAGAAAACGGAAATGATTATTATATATTCTGGGTCACTAGATTTAATTGATTTTGTTAATAAAGAATCAATTTTTTAATGATAATTATTATTTTAATTCATAAATTCATAATTATTTTAATAATATATCAATTTGGTTTTTTTATGGTATAATCTTTATGAGCTTTCGTATGTTTGAGTTCGCAAAATCCAAAAATTGTTACATTACTATGTAAAAATTTTTAATGGGCAACCTTCATTGGACTCGAGTTTTATTTCAATTATAGTTACATGGTAAAAAGTGCAAAACTATGTTATACATTGTAATTACTTGTTATGGCTTATCTTTATGTATTGAAGCTTCTGCTTGAAATCAGTATTAAATTGCTTCCTTATTAACTGGGCTGGAGGGATTACCAAAAAATTAACTTCGCTGATGATATATTGTTCTATTTATTATTCTTTTACATAATTTTGTACTTCAGTAATAAAATATCTTTGATTTCTACAGCTTTTCGCTATTCAACGCTAATGTTTTATCTTGTATAATGTTATTTGACATATTGTAGAGCAAAGAAGCTTTGCTAAAATTCATTTGGGAAAAATCGTATCTATCTAGTTAGAAAATCCAGTTTCCTTTTATTTTAATATACCCAAGTTCTTATATCACCAAAATAGCGGTAAAAAAATTATTATAATTATTATGAATGCATAATTGCAAAATTTTTTTATAAACTTTCAGGTGTTAAGAGATATTTAGTGCTAGGTACTAGGGGAAAATGAACTCATTAGATATAGTAGATATATTATAGAATATTAAAATTCGACAGATATAGATGGATATATACAGAACGAGCACGATATTGACCTCCGGTGTTAACAAAAGACAAAGAGAAAGAAAATATGACCAAAAACAAACAGCGTAGTGGTTTGGGTGGAAAAAATAAAAATAGAAACCATCAAAATAAAGTAACAAGTAACTACCTGAATGAGAAGACAACTCAAGACCATTGTATACAAGAAAATTATATATATATATACAAATAAATATATATATAAATATATATTTATATATATATATATATATATATATATATATATATATATATATATATATATAAATATACATATATATATATATATATATATATATATATATATATATATATATATATATAAATATATATATATATACATATATATATATATATATATATATATATAAATATATATATATATATATATTTATATATATATATATATATATATATATATATATATATATATATATATATATGTATATATATAAAGGACAGCAACACAAACAGCAAAATAAATATAACAAAACAATCCGTATTAGTTAGTACTAAAACTAAACTGTTTCACATAGTGGGGTAAATAAAATATAGCTATAAAAACATATGGGCAAATATTAGGATTATATACGTTATGATTATTTTTTATTAGCAATAAAAATGAATTCTTTCCTGTATAATTTGCAAATTCCAGTATTTATATTCGAATTAGCCAATTAGCCGGGGCAATGGCAAAATAACAGGCGTGGAAGTAGGAGCTCAGTTGTTCATTCCTATTCGGGTTATAACCTAAATAAAACGGATGCGGTAATAAAACAAACTGTCACATTTGGATATTGCACATATGCTCCTGCCTTAATTAGAACAGTTGCGATTGTTCGTCTGGGCTCCGGTATCCGACGGGTCGTATTTAAGTTGGCACTTTTCAAGCTGCCAGAATATGGCATTTTACGGCGTAGAATTTTAATACAAAAATAATGAAACGAAGGGTAATATATATGATAAACCGATTTCAAATTATTTTATTATGGTTAATTTTTTAATACCAATATTTTATCTTTATTTTATTTAATGGTTTAGGTAAGGCGTTATAATTGATGAGATTGCCTCTTTTTCCTTTTCGATATTAAGCAAAATAGTACAAAAATAATGTTTTAATTTCTTCATTTTCAACCTTTTTGAATAAATGAACCACGTTGCTTTTGTATCTACAATGTTGCATGGTTTGCTACTTTTCCAACGTACACTAGATTATCATCCTTGTATTAATATGCTACTATGTCAACTCCATTTTAGAAGGAATTAATTCAGTGGTAATAATTTCAATCTTATGAACTTTAATGATAGTCTATTCTATTATATATTCTGTTTTCAATTTTGTTATTTCCATATTTCCATTATTTCCATACCATTATTATTAGTGTCGTATCTATTGTTTGTACAAGATTAAAATTGTCAACTGAAAATTATATTTTGAAAATTTATAAATTTAATATTTGAGGAAGGTAATTGTGATGCTGTTTCCTTATTCTAAGTATCGATAATGTAACACTATTTATTAAAATATAAGAAATGCTCCCAAAATGAAATATACATATTCACGAATTCATCATTTGCTGTATTTGTTAAGAACAGCTGGAAATGGTGTAGAAACTGCTAAACTAAACTAAACTAAACTATATGTGTCGATATTGCTTTTTTTTAAATTTTAGTCTGTACGAAATTCTTTCGGTTTCTATAAATTTCGTTAGCCTATAGCTGTAAAATTGCATACTGTAATATACCTATCGTGTCCTAATTTGCAATATTTTTCCTTGAATTAATAAAATAAAATAATATAAAACTGATCTGGTAAATTTAGGAGAGTTTTTCAAAGTATTGATATCTTCAAAATTCTATAACTCGAGGCAGATTTGAGGTCAGTTGAGAGTTTGATCATCTTCAATCTGTCTGTAGAAACCCTATAATCTGCGATGCCTTTGCTCGCACCCTACTAAAACATGTTAAGAATTGTTTTGAGTAAGTGATAAACGATGCAATTTAAGCCTGTCGTTTTTACTTGATAAATTGATTTATTTTCCATAATAAGTAAGTTAATTCTGGCTAAATGAATACATAAAAAAGTAACAAACAGCCTTATGAATGTAACTTAACGATGGAACGTCTGAACGAAACAATGCTGTCAAGCCTAGCCCTTGCGTTATTGGAGCATTGGACGAAATTGCAAACTGTGTCACAATTAATTCAAAACTATAGCAAAACTACATGAATTCGATTTGCTCCCACATCTACCATATTTCACAGATTTGGCTCCCAGCGACTACTAGCTGTTCGCAGACATCCTAAAAATACTCACCGGTAAGAAATTTCGTTTGAAAGAAAAGATTATCGCTGAAACCATTTTGACTGAGGACTATTTTGAGGCAAAAGATAAATAGTTCTATAAAAGTGGTGTTGAAATGTTAATGCAGCGCTGGAATGATTGTGTAGCTCTTGATGGAGATTACTTTGATGAATAAAACCAATTTTGAATAAAAAAAGGTGTTTTCTTTTTTACGCCCGGGACTTTTCAGCTAATGTGTTATATGTTTTATATACATCACAATTGTAATAAGATCATATTTACTATTAGTTTATACTTAGAATACTGGTTTTCATGATGGTTAATTTTCTTGAGATTCTTTATGTGAAACTCATTCTTTACTCAAGTCTCGCAAATAAAAATTAAGAGCTAAATATTATTATATAATATTTTTATTAGAATTATTTCTATAAGCCAGGTCAAATTATTTTATATGTATTCCAATAATTTCTATGAAAATAAAATTATATTTTTATAGACAGAAAAAACATTAAAAAGATTACGCTGTTCAGTAGTTCTCTTTATTTTAATTATTTAATATAATCTAGAAAGTTTTACGTTCAGCAAGTTCAAAGTTTATATTAAAATCAAACTTTAACTGTAATCATAGCAAACTTCGAGATGTATATTTAAATATATTTTAATATTAAGAGGAAAGAGGATTACAGTCACATTAAGCATTTTAGAATTAATTTGAGAGATTTTATTAAATTTGTTCAATATATTGTCTAAGAAAGGAATTGTATCACTTTACTTCTTTAGACAAAATAAGTTCCGATAACCTTACACTTTCTTTTATTGTTCTGGTATCCACTGAGACTTGCTGGTCGAAGATCTTGAGTAAATTATGATTTGATTTCCCTTTAGGTTTCTTTTCAACCAGAACCTTCCAATATTTGCTGTTCATCTTGTCTTGCTTGTCTGTTTTAATTTAGATTAGATAAATACTAGTGATTTCATACTTACTGATTTTCCATTATATAGTTTTATCTATACTGTTACATTGGTTTATTTAAGGAAGCGAAAGCAATAATGATGACAAATATTTCGATTTAGGTTTAACTAATCGCTATTGCCGTCCTTGATCTATAACAACACATTTATTTGCACACTCTTCTCTATTTATTCACTAAATGCTTTTTAGTTTTACCGAAGAACTTTATTTCTTTTTATTAGAATATTTTTTCAGATATTTTCTTAAATAAATGTAAATATATATCTAATAAAGTAACTGTTTAATATATTTAATCCACATAAAATATAATTCTTAGCAGTACAAAATATGCTACATAACCTAATTATTATATTTAAATTGTTGAAACTCTAAAGCTAGCCGTATAAAAGTTCTACAATAACAAGCTAGAATCCGTCATAAAACTATTAATTACAAAACACACTTCCTTATATAGTGCTATAGTACTTTACCATTTTATTCTAATTTCTTCAGACTAAATGAATATTTGGCTAATTAAAATCATACAAAGCTTATACTATACACATTATTTAGTGCTCATTATTTATTATATACTTTTATTCCAAAGAATTGTATCAATTTTGTAAACAAAGTTTATTAAACAAATTCAATTCAGTTCATGATTTTATAATTGTATTGTTTCCATAAATATAGGACAAGAAAGGGGTACATATATCAGAAAGGAAGGAACATAATCGAAAATGTCTAAATACCTTGAAAAAGAAAAAATGTTTCAACTGAATATAATGAGAGATGCAAAATATTGCTTCAAAGCTTTAATCTGTCTACTAGTTTCATATAAGATTAGTATATTATTAAATTATATTTGATTTTATCCTAATTTGACTTATGTACTGATTCGGTTCAGTGATTAACGACTAATATTATAAACTATTGTTTTGTAAAGCCAGTCTTCATTCATTTCATTTCAGAAATAATAACACTCTGAATTTGCTAACAGATCTTTATATTTTAATACTAGTAATTAAAATAATAATAACCGAGTTGATATTGAAGTATATTCATATGCATTTTACATATATTCACCAGTCACGACCTTGTGTGACCTTCTCCGTTTCTAAAAATAAAGAAAATCTTGATGATCTGTCATTTTGCATGGATGAAATTAGAACTGAATTTCTGAGAGAGAATTAGTTAACCACCTCAAAGACCCAGTTTCAGAAATGTTTTGGAGATTGGTGGAAATGCTGGTTAAGTTTATAATTTCTAGTTGGGTCTACTTTGAAAGGATAACATTAATATAAATACATTAAACAATCATAATAAAAATAAAAGTAATCGTAGTGGGTAATGCCACAGGAATCCTGCAGAGTATGGATGTACTCGTTTTTGATTATAACTGTAAATGTTTGTAGATACGAGTGTAAAGTCCGATAAAGAATTCCAGGCAAACCAGCAGCCAGGGTGGGTAAGACCGTAGGTCTTCTGGGATGGTTTAAACAGGTTATTGTCAAATGGTTCGGAGCCCACGTCAAGTAGTAAGTCCAGTGCAGATAAACCCTGGTTGGTAAAGAGGAGACTTTACTATTCAAAAATATCCTTTTGATTTTTTAACATCCCTTGTACATACCAGATATAAATCTATAATCTTGGGAGAATATCCAGGATTGATATAAGGTTAGATATAAATTTTTTTACCAAAACAGATTTCCGCATTTAACTAATGTATGACTATAGACGGTAGCTATTTTTTGTAAATTGATGTGATCTAATACTGGTTAAGTATTTATATAACGACCGAGAAAACTAATACTATCTTGCCATAGCAATATATGCCTATTGTATTGACCTAAACCTGGTAAGCCGCCCAACGATAAAACATTATATCTACTAGTATTACTGCCACCATTCAGATCTAAATGATTGAAGATCTTATTCTTAAAACGCTTTAAACTAATTATTGAAGAAAATCAACTCATTCCGGCTCACTAATTTCGGTTTAGAAACGAACAATCGACAATTATTCAAGTACGTCGTATTACGGAGATGACTGAGAAAACTATTGAAAAAAATTTTTAAAATAAATATCTGTCATAATTTTAGACGTGGGCCAAATCATTGATAGAGTATGACATTGGGGCCTCGAATATAAGTTGGTAAACATATTACCTAGGTACATGAGCTAGATCCTCAAATTTTGTGGTTTCAATCGTCATTTATTTAGCACAAGTTTGGCAACGCCGATGGATTGGTAGCATGCAGTTCCAGGTTATAAAAGACCATCACGACGACGTCTCGTTCTCTTTTTTTTTCACCATCCCCTTGTAAGAGTACCACTTCCACAGCGCTACCGTACTTCCTCTACCTAACCTAATATTCTGTCAATTCTCCCGTCGACCACATGTATCCATTTAATAACGAAATAAACAAGTTTGATCTAACCAGTGATTTTAGTTCTCGTGCAAATTCCTTCCAAAAATATTAGTGAGTGTTCGGACAAATAATCGCAGCGGCAGCCACACATTTCGACCGACTGACGGACCCGACGAACATTACTACACAAGTAAAAATATTGAATCAACTGTAAATGGAATATAAACAGATGTCAATAGCATAGCATAGAAATGGCGAATAAAGTTGAATGCTACGAAATCTACACATGTCGATTTCACATACAAAAAATAAACCACCCGCCAGTTATAATTGGTTCAAGTCTAAATGGAAAGGGCATGTAAAAATAAAACGAGTGGCACATTACATGATTCAAAAAAAAAAGTGCGGTTGCTCGAATTAACACTCCACAGTTAACTCCCACTATACAAGGAAATCTTCAAGTCAGTCTGGACCATATTTATGGGGTGGCATAACAAAGTCTACATAATACATATAGGATACAATCTTAACAAAATAAAGTGATTCCTACTGTTTTTGATGCCCCATGATATATTAGAAGTGTGTACATCCACAAAAATCTAAGGGTACTAACGGTCAGCGAAGAAATTTGAGGATTTGCGAACAATATTAACTGAGATTGCGTAAACACAATAACGTCGAAGTACTACAACTACTCAACAACAGTGGACTTATCCGGTTAGAGAGACAAAATCTGTTTAAATTAATATGGTTTTATAAGGGAAAAGTGTGGCATGTTTTAAACTACTTTTTGTAATGTTAATTAGGCTAATATTATTATCCGTTAACACAACTGGTTTTCTTTAAATTTTTCATTCTTTCATTGGAGTTTGCCTAATTATAAAAAGGTATATATTTCATACCCAAAACTCATCCAGAAAATAGACTTTTTTAACAAATATTCTTGAAATATATATAATCATGTCAAAGCTCCGCCCATAAAACTGGAATCTTTCTTCGGGCCCATCTTAATCTATAATTCCCAAACAACGTTCGACACAGCTCATTTACTTAGACTGCTTAAAATGCAAATCCATCCCAGGACCATCACTAATAAAGTGCCTGACCCGCGCCTGCAATGTTTAGACATAAAACTTAATAAGGTTCTTTGAAAGGTTATTAAAACTAAGCCGATCCCAGGGCAGAGAGACGAACCGCTGGTCGTACTTTGTTTATATTATAACGTTCGCAAAAGGGAGTTGTTTTTTTACTACCGTAACTTATTAAATGCATTTTGTATTTTGTAAACAATAATTTACTTTATATCTCCCTGACGTCCCGATCTTATCTTTTACTTATTTGGTTTGGCTTTATTACCATCATTCACACAGCATTATTGCTACCGTTCTGTTTTATGGAAGGCTTGAAATATTTATTGGTAATTCTTTTTGTTAGTAGTGGCAATGAAGATAATGATTTATAATCGCTTCCACGTGTATATTTATAATAAATGTATTTTTTTTATTTATACTGAAGCATAATTTAAAAATCTCTTATAAAACAATATTTTAAAGTTCAGTTAAACAAAACTAGATTATTAAAAATATAAGGAGCTATTTGTTATTAAAAGTACTTATTTTAGATATGTTACTCTATTAAAACAGCTTCTATTAAGTTACTCTCTTATTTAGTTGTTAACTCGTTTTATTAGATATACATATACAAATATATTTTGTTTTAGTTATGTTATGTTGAATTGTGTTATATTACTTTTAAGATAAAATGAAGTTTTACACAAGAAAAATTTTAAAGTATATGTTTAAGCATTTTTATGAACTTAACATAGCCAAAATTTTTAAATGGAGCTAATTCCTTTCATCATTAACCATTCCCTGAAGTCCTTTTCAAACTTTAATTTTATGATAATTATTATATGCGTGACATGTAGAAAATAACTCCAGTAAGTAATTTGTCTAAGGTACTTAAATCTCAGGCTAAAGTCTATATCTTTCCATGAAGCAGATCGCAATAAACGCTTTAATATGAAAATCAGAAAGCCAATTTTCAGCCACTTGAGTTGTTATTAATAAATTGGATGTTATTAATGTTATAATTTTTTCTGGTCATTATTGATCATATAATGGTGCTTCTTGAGAGCAAGTTTTCCTTATTCTGGTTAGTTTTATTTCCTGAAAAATATTTTTTTCATAGGGCCCATATGTCACGAATTTCCGCTCCATTCCAATTGAAATGTAGAATTTAGAAAGTTCTATTTTCTTCTGTAGATATCTGTAGTTTTCTGTAGATAGCTCAGACGGGAAGGGTTTTGATGCTTTTTTAAATTATAAGAAAAATTTAATCTCTTCTTTTTACTGATGTTATGGTTACTGTTAAGACTAGTCCATTTATTGTTATTACTTTTAACCTATGAATTAATATGGTAGTTCCTTCTGAGCTTTTTTGTAGTGTTTTAAAATAAATATTGTGTTATCTCAATTGGCGTTAGATTTTCCAAGTATTCTGGAAGCTTTCTATTCTATTCGTTTTGCAGGCAGCTTTTTCAGTTATTTTAACGTTGTTAAATTTTGTCTTGTTTCTTCTGTTTTTACGTGATGCATATTTTTTTGCAGTTTCCTTTTCTGTGCAATTTTACTATCATCCTTCTGGCGTTAAACTACGGTTCCTTTACATGTAATAACTTTATATGGTAAAGAGAAAGAACGTATAATTTTAAAGCTTAATTACAGCGTATAAATGCATTAGAAAATAAATTTTACCACACTCGTGAAGTAGAAATTATCTAACGAAATATTATAGCAAACGTCTTACTACCGCTGTTTAAAGCCAATTTTCTCCAACCTCCGCAAATTCATAAATTCCTCTAAGCCACCTCATTAATTCAATTATCATTGTTCCTATTTGGGAATAGCAAGAACCTTATTTTCCCACCGAACTATTTAATTATCTTGAGGCAACTTTAATATACCCGCGTAAAATATTCTCATTTCTTGTTCATTACCGGAGTTGCTTATGAATTCATACGGTGCTCCGGTGATTTTTGCATTCACTCTAACGTCCCTAGTGACGCGTCCTTATTAATAGGCAGACCAAGCCATAAAGTATTAGTAAAATAATGCGACGGCGACATCTGGTCGGATACTAAATGAACTAATTTGGTTTAGTGTTTGAACGTCATAGACGTGTACCATCATTTTATGAGAGGAGGTTAGTTTTTAGGACGTCGTTTGCATGGCGAACAAATGGTTAGTAGTTTCTTTATCGCTTTAGGCGATTTAGTCTAAAATATAGGGTTATTAATCGAGAAAGCATTTATAATAAATAACTGGAAAGAACTTCAGAATATGAGATTCTCGTTTTAAAGTTTATAATTCTGAACTTACATTTTGAACAAACTTTAAGCGTGTGCAAGCTTTATTAAAAATTGTATTGACAGCCCTGTCTCATTTTTCGGGGAATACGGAATTATTGTTATCCATGTTTGTCTCCTTCATAAAACAGGCAACTTCAAGTGGCTGCTTGTTTCAAAGTTTGGTTTTAGGTTCCACTGATTTTACTACTTTTTACTTGTGAGTGTTTTAGTCGACTACTGTCAGTCGCTATTTTCGGTCCGGCTGATTTCTATTTACTATCGACTCTTTCAGTCGTATTATTTTAGTTACTATTTTCGGTTTTTCGGTTCTACTAGTTTCATATTACTATTACTGCTAATACTAGTATATGTATATATAGTTTTATGATTTTTTTGGTAGTTTGCTTGTAAATAACAATATTTTGTTTTTGTATTTTGTTCAAATCTTGTGATTCCCGGAACTTCTTTCCAAAAATTTTGAAATTTAGATTCGAAAAGTTCCAGAAATTGCACCGATTCGAAACGATTTGAAGAATATTTTACAGTATCAATTATATTTCGTAAAAAATCTTAACGGTCAAGAGGTGATAAACTATATTCAAGATGTATACTAAATATTCCTAATAAATAAATTTTCTGATAGGAAAACTATAATATTCAACAATTTATTTTCTTGGCTATTAAAAATACAAGAAAATAACGTTGGTTGCGACACTTCTTGGTTTGGTTTGGTTTATTTTAAGATTTATTTTATCAGCAGGTAAGACAGAGAAATCTTTTTTATAATGTGTCTAGAAAACCCATTATATTTTTGGCAAGCCCATAAAATGATATTACTTGAATTATATGAGTTACGTTTAAAATATTCTGCTTTACCAACAATATCAATTCCCTCAGAACGAGTTTTTTCAAAATCTGGTCAAATTATTAACGATCGAAGAAATCGTATCCCAGGAGAAAAGCTGAACATAATTATATTTTTGAATAGTGATTAAAAATATTTTCATTTGATAATAAATGAAACATTTATTTTATTTAAAAATGTTCTGGTAGTTATTGTGCGATAATTTTTAGTTATGTCATGGATTAGTTTATTTCTATGTTTAGGTATATGTTTGAATTTATCTAGTATATATATTTATTGAACATCTTTAGTTTTTATGTTTTCTTTAAGTTCTATTGTATTATCTATATTTATTACAGTATATTTTTTAAAAATAGCAATTAACATATTATTAAAATATGACAAAATATTTGGGGAATATTATTCCATTCCTTATTAGTGATCCACAGAACATTCAAATATAAAACTAAATCTACTTTTTTTAAAATGACATTATTTATTGCGTGGTAAGAGTATTCAGTAATTATTTCTTTCATTTTCTTTTTTAAAATTAGTACGAGAAAGAATAGGTACATTTCTGTCTCGCTTATACTACCGTAGGAAAAAATAATCACATTTAATAGAAACTGTTCCAAGCAATTATCTCCGTCCTTTCTGCTCTCCCAATTTATGTAGGACTATTTGTATTTAGACATAATTTATATCACGAATGGAAGTAATAGTCGAACGGCAAGTTTTTTGACTATCGACTGTTTCAACTGTTGCGACTATGGAGTGTTTCGACTATTTTCAGTCGATAGTTCCCAACGCTAAAAATAACATTATCAAATATAATTTATTCTAGTATTGTAGCCCATGTAATGCATATATTTCCGAAGGAATTAAACTACAGTAAAACTACAATGTTTTATATATTTACATTAAATCATTTTTCGATATCATATATAAAGTTGAGTTCTAGACACGTTGTATATGCTACCAATATATTTTACTTTCATTATACAGCATATGCATCTTTTTACATTTAATTATTTGATTAATATATTCTCTCTATGCCTTTATCATATCTGCAAAATAGTTATTATTAATTCTCTTCCCATAAATTCTAACCTAATACTCATGTATGCTCTTAAATAATTAGGCAACTATCTATGCACAACACTATTTTACCCTACAATATTATTTCCTACAATCACACTATATTAATTATATACTCATATTTAATTGGGTGTTCTTTATTACTCTGTGTAGGTAATTATCAATATTGGGCTATAATATTACAACAAAAAGATTAATTCACTCTCTTTCACTATTAGAATCACTGTTCTAGTCAATTACTAATTTATTAATTTATAATCTAACGAACACTTGTTATCGAATCCACCATGTATCAATTTCAGTTTCTGTCTATGTGATGGAGTTTATCCAAAACCAAGGTGTTATGCTTCTTCCTATAGTGTATCGTTTTGCATGTTTCTAAAAAAGTAATTTATATAAAACAAGAACATTTCATTTATATCTAACGAGTGATAAAATGCTAACTCATCTCGATCTACAGCATCCTCCTACTGAAATAATAAATCTTCCTGAATTTTATTGTATATTTTTAAATTGGTATTATTTTTAGAACAAGGTCTTGGTATTTAATTAAATCTCTTCATGGGTTATACTTACACCTAATCCTATGTTTTTTAAAGGTGTATGAACGGATTACCTCAATATTTCAAAGAGCTGAACATCCCCAAGTTTTCTATGGATACTTCCCAGACCAACATTCTTCTCTGTAATAATTGTGTTAAATAATATTTGCGTGGAAAAAAATACTCACTGGTTTTATATATTTCATAATTTTAACTTCTAATACAGCTATCATCAAAGTTATCTTTATATGAGACCTGCTTTGTTTCTTACCGCTCTTTGTATTCACCCGCTCTCATTGCTTATATTAATATTAAGTTAAGTTGCAACACGCTAAAAAATAATTTCAATAAAACTGCATCAACTTAGTGTTTAACAGTATAAATATACCTACTCTCTAACACATTTTACTGACAAGTGGGGATCCCCATTATCTAGTTCCTGTTCGAACTGACTGATAAGAGACCCAATCAGTTTCTGACTGGCTATTTAAGTTTTTGTCTCCGACTTTGACTATTTTAAATTCTATATTGAAATCAGCATTATGAGTTTTTCTAAACCAGTATTTGAGTGTTCAAGTAGATTGTTGAAGAATGTAGAAATTTGAATGTTTATGAAGTTCTCACATATAAGATGCAAATTATCAAATTCATTACCATATAGCCTTATTATTCAGTAGATATCACCTGCTCAGCTGGTTTATTACTTTTCGGCATATTTAAAACATTTTTTAACCATAACAATTATATTTTAAGCCTTATAACCTCACATCATCCAAAATAATACCATATTTTTTGGTTAATAAATTATACCTGCTTTTAACTTCTGCTTCACCTTCAATGTGAATAATCATTTTTCTTCCTATCAAATTTATTGTTTATTCTAAGGCATTATCAAAGATTGATATAGATAATAGTAATTAACCTTAATGATTAAAGATCATAGCATATATTCCAAAAGCTATAATAAAAGGTTCAAATCCATTTCGACAGTCTATAAAAAAACAACCGTTATAAAATAATATGCATATTTGCAGCTATAATTAAACAGGTTTAATTTTAATCTAGAAGGAAATCTTATCAATAAAGCATTTAATTTAATATTACTGAATATTGCTTAATTATACATTTAATTTATAGCTATTTTGAGTTCAGTGTGTAATAATGACTTTATATTTTATTTATTATTGTACCACCATCCAATATATTACAAAACTGTTTCTGAATATGAACATAGCAAAAAACGAAAAACGTTTTCATGAAAATTTTTTGATATCCTAATGTTTATGTAATATCTTATAATTACGAACCATTAATATTATATATGTTTCCCAGCCTCTTTTATAAAAAATTGTGAGTTTTTAAAATAGATTCAAAGTAGAATGGGATCTGATCATGATCTCATGTATCATTACTTAATACTTAGTGAATTAGCATCAAATCTACTTTTACTCTATGTCTATTATAAAAGTCACGAATATTTTCAGGTATCGTATGCAAACTTCTTAATAGTCACATTAGACATCACATGTAACTTGGACAAAAAACTTTCTGCAGTATCAACTATGCTTATTATTAACATAAAAATTACGCAGTACCTTAAAATGGACGTCGATATAGGATATTCCATATTGATATTTATCTTTATATATAATAAAAACAATCTTTTATCCCCAAGACTTGTATATTATATATCATATCAAACACAAATCATATATCACTTTTTATTATTTCGATGAAATTCTAGTTTTTTTAACGGACCTTTAGGGAAATATGAGGAGGCTGTCGGTATTCATATAAATAGTCTTCTTAAAATTGCTATTTTTTGTTAGGAAAGATGGTAAATATATGTATACGTAAACATTAATATAACTTACTTAAATGGAAAAAGTGGAAATATGAAATATAATAAATTTATTATTAGAGTTTCAAAGTCTGGTATTAGAATTCGTGTGTGTTTTCTATGGCTTATTAATATTTTTCTATTTTCTTTATGGGCTTTCTATAATTGATCATTTAGCACATAGAGATCCGAGCTAGTATTTTTCACGGAGATGTCTCTCGCTTGCTTTTCAATATAGTGGTGACACAGTTATGCGCAAGCTCTTTAAAATGAAACGTGCTTATTATGAATTTGGTTGGCCTGATATTCGCTGATGCAGGTGACAAGAGGCTCGTTCTTGAAACGACTGGCACGCGCCGTTGACAGTTTTTACAAATTACACGTATATAAAAAATATATAATATAAATAAAATAAATTATCTGGAATACACAAATTAGCCTAAAATTTTATTTGCAACTCAAGTTAATATTTTTTGGAACAATTTTCATTCTCAATGAATGTAATATGATGAACATTTTATAAAATATTTAAATTGAAAGGCAAAAAAGGTAAAATAAAATAATATGTGAGATAATAAATATAATTTATTTATAAATATATAAACACTATAATAACAAGCCAAAGTTATACTTCTATAGAAATATGCTTCAACATTTGTAGCATCACTTTTATACATTTTACCAGTGGATTTTAATCGATTTTCCCAAATTGCCTCTGCTAAATTATCTTAGATTTCATCTAATTGATCGATGCATATATGAGGCACTGTTGAAATGTGACCAGTTTACCCGAAGAAACAGGCCACCATTTTCTTTGAAGTGCTTCGTGGACGAACAACTTTTGTTGGATTTGGTTCATCTTGGAACACCCATATAGTCGACTGCTGCTTACTTTCGGGTTCATACGAATATATCCATGATTCGTCACCTGTCACGATTTTTAAAACGTCTTTCGATATACCGCGATTGAATTTCTCAAGCGTTCCTTTGCACCAATCCACCTGAGCCTTTTTTTGAGCGATTGTCAAATTGTGTGGATTCCAACCCCAACATAACTTTCGCACAGCTAAGTGTTCATGTAAAATCGCATATATGCTGGAGGAACTACAAAAAATTGGTTAATGTACTGCCCTTAATATATAAGGATTTAGCTTTTCTTTCAATATTCTATCACTTATCTTTTAATAAATCAAAATTGTTTTTCCTGCATTAATTGCTTTTCTTCTTTACTTTGACAAAATATGCTGCTGAAGCTCTTCAAATTCTTTGCGTGATGGTGATATTGCTCCATCATATCGCAATTGTCGGATTTAGGCCAATAATTTTATTTTTGAGATATTGATATCAATGACAATGTGAATATCATGGGAGACCAATAAACTTGAAGGCAATGAATTGCAAGACCTATTAGACAGAGAACCCAGTTTACATTCCCGAAGAATTTTCGGACAGCTTAGTAGCTGATTAATCAACTGCTTCCATATGTTTACGGAAGAAAATGGCAACCATATAAATTGTTAATACATATCTGATGAATTTTATCTTTATAGTAGTATCTCTCCTTAATAATTAAAGTTATACTGGTGAATTCCAAAAACTATAATAAAATAAATTAATTTTGACATTCTACCAGAAACAACAAATTTTACAAAGAGTCGCAGTTGTCTTTTGTGTTTGAATATTTTTGTAGTTTTGTTAAATCTACGTATAAACCAAAACGACATATGACTTTATAATTTGTTACAATTTGTGGTGTATGTTATTAGAATTTTTTCGTTAATCTTAATAATGTTAAGTTGCGAAATTTCCAATTTTTTTTTTTGATAAAACGTAAAACTTTACCAATCTACCGAAAAGCACAGTTTTGCTGATAGGTGTATGGAGCTAAATGTCAGCATTCAATGAATATTGCGCCGTTCCTCATTTTTCTTATATTTTATCCAAATCCTCGACGAAAAAAGTCATGCTTGCGAAACCTGAACATGACTAAGAACGCGTACCTTTAGATAGAATATAAGAAAACGTATCAAAGGAAAAGTGTATTATAGAAGGGGGACCATCCTTAATGCTTTAAATTGTGAATAAATGTTATTCAAGGATTACTGCTACGTAACATGGCTGAGCCGAAAAGGCTTATTATGTCAGGCTTACGAGAAATTGGGAAAGAATGGAAAAACCTTGAAGCCAAAAATTTTCTTTTGGTGACAATATACCTGCTTAATAGTCGAAGGGGAACGAAATCATTTATCTTTTAGTCTCCATTGTTGTTTGATTACTTCCGCTCCGAATACTAGCAGAAATAATTCTCGCTGTCGTTCATTTTTATTTTGTATTCCTTTTGCGTTTAATTGGATGCCGAAAAAAATTACCCCTCAACCGAACCTGACACTGGATTTGTTTCTTATTTTCAAAGAAATATTCTACAGGTAAGAATATGAAGCAATATAAAGACTCAAAAACAATCTTTCGTTTTCCTTTTGTCTTACTTACATTTATTCTTCTTACATTTATTAAAACGTCTATATTAATTATCTCTCTGTTTTATACTCAACAAATTTGGAAATCTCTGTTAAAATTACATGACATTATATTTAATTAATAACTAATATTTTTTCATGGTTATGATTTCAAGAAAAGTATTATCAGCAAATAAATGATAGAAAACTAAGAGTTTGAGGATGTCGTGTTATTATTAGATAGGGCTAACACTCGTTATTAAAAAACAAATGAGTTTGGAGTATGGCTGTATACAAAAAAAGTTGATCGCTTTTTATCTACTGTTAACCTTGAACTTTGCTAGAGTAAAGAAAGCAAATGAAGAAGAAAAGCCTCATGTTTTATGGTAGAATAATTTATAATTGGAGTAGATCAGAATATTTGGATTCTTGCATGTAAGATCAGACCTGCATCAACATTGATATTTGAGAAAATTTTTCTATAGCCCTATCCTTTGACACATTAACAAAAAAAGTTTCATTTTTGAATTTATAATATCTTCATATATATTGTATGCTTACATGTTCCTATTTGTAAAAACAAAAGTCTAGTGATATATTTGATTACTTCCTTCGACAACGTCTTGATACAGCTGCAGTAACTTTTCAGTATTTTGCTAAAAATAGATCACTAGTTTAAAAAAATCCTTTGGTTATTAGTTCAAGCAGACTTTTTATATTTCCCTATTTAATTCATATTTATATTGAAGCTAGAACATATCGGTAACAAAAATAATAGCTATTGTCTTCTATAATATGTATATTCTATTACGAGAAAGTCTCTAACGTTCGAGAAAAAATTAAGATAACCGTAATTTATATTGAAGCTATTGGCTAAGAAACGCTAAATCTATAATACTATACTATTACTATTCCTAGGATATAATAGAATTGAATATTTGACAATAGCATAGGATTGAATTTACGTGCAATTTTGTATCAGCATCATATATCTTTATTTTGCAAAAAATACATATTTGGGATTAACATGCGTCTTTAGGAAGCAATTTTAATATATTTCATATGTGAGTAATAACCTAGGGAAATATTGAACGAAACTGAAATATTAAAAGCAGCATTAGAAGAAAAGTATTTGTTGTTAAAGCAGAAAGGCAATCTAGTGATTTCACAACTAGTAAATCTTTGATAGTTTGATAGTGTGAACATTTCTGAAACTGATTTCAGGCATAGTTCTGTTTCACCTTTTCACTTTCATAACCTCTTCTGATTATTATTGCTTTCAATTGATAAAGTATAGTTTGTTTGAGTAGCACTTTATATTATATTAACAAATGGTAATTGTTAAATGCATACAAGAAGGACGTGGAATGATTTATTTCTAGTCCATATACTCGTATAATTGACTTAGTCAATTTATAATCGAACAGCTTTATAAGACATATAGTTCTTCAAATAAAATAGCCAATACACATACACATAATCATATGGTAATATATTACCAAATGTAGTTTGTAGCAATGCAAAATATCTCGTGGCAATTATCAATTGTTTCATGTAATTGTTAATGTATTTAAATGTTAAACAAAAATATTCAAAGCACTAGTGATAATAATTAGAATGACAAGCAGGAAAATGTTGTGGACCAAAAGTGAAAGTTGATGCGGCAACATTGTAAATGTGCATGTTCTGGAGTCTTAAATTTTGATGACGTGCATTGACTGTTTTATTTATGTGATAGACCATATATCATATACCCTATAAACATATATGCGCAATATTGGTATATTCAGTGGAAACAAATCCAGCCGATAATATTTAAATTATATACTTATGTATATTATTTTAGTAACTTTACTTTGTTTACAAAAATAATTAACAATGTTAATAATAAAACTTCGTTAAATTATTATTTTTTAAATGTACTGTATAAAAATATGTTTGTACTGCATAAATATTATTTTTATTAATCGATACTAATAACCAAAAGCATTATTAAAATCCCCATAAATTATTAGAGTAAAGTCTGTTATTTCAACCAGGAACAATATTATCAATAGACCATTTATTAACTAAAACAAAAATTCTTTTTGTCTTCATTTAAGTAGAGGTTCTGAATAGCAGTACAAAACAGGAAAATTAAAACGCGATGTAATTTTAATACTGGGCCTGCTGAATATTTTTAATAACTTGGAAAGTACTCCGAACTTTCTGTGGGTTAAAATTAGTATCTGTAGGAGTTCGAAACTTTTCCACGATGATATATTACGCATTACTTAATTCTTATTGCTGCTTCCGGCTTAGCTCAACATGGATAAACAAAGGCAGGTGTAAGTTTGGAAGTTAGATGATGCTATTGGCTCCATATTTATCAAGAAAGGGGTTTAGAAATTGATTTGATGTACGATGTATATTAGAAATATTGTAAACCTTTTTGCAATACATTATTTTACTTTTCCCTACAATATTTTTTTATCAATGCTGTTTTTTATGGACATTAAAAATATTTATATTTTCTTTAACGTTATTTTCTTCTGATTCTAAGTGAATATGATTAGTTCTTTTTATGTCCATATAAACTAATCATATGGGTAACTGTGTTTTAGTCAACGCACAATTAAACAGATAATACAAACACTGATGATGTTATTTTTTTAATATTTGCGCTCCTT
This sequence comes from Rhynchophorus ferrugineus, assembly GCF_030347505.1. Lineage (NCBI taxonomy): Eukaryota > Metazoa > Arthropoda > Insecta > Coleoptera > Curculionidae > Rhynchophorus > Rhynchophorus ferrugineus. Next base: position 48,967,745 of record NW_027472581.1, on the reverse strand, counting down.
ATAACACAGGTGTTTTCAATGTAGCAAGGAACTTTTTCTGTAAACTGTTGTGCTCTTTTTTCTTGTTACTATAATTATACAAAAACTTCTATATCTTCTTTTTATGAGGGGTAAATTAGATACTAAATAAATGGTACTACAACGGTGATTTCTTACATACTTTTAATCAACGGGATCATGTAAGACTACCTTCTATATAAAAAGTATTTCCAATCGTCCCTTTAGTATTTATTACATTTGAATCTAAAATAACTAAAATACACGTTTGGTTTGGTTTAAATTTAATTTTTCAAATAAACAATTTTTAGCTTAATTTATACCTCCAAAGGCACTAGTACGTTTTATTTTTTGGCAATAATCAGGTTTGAAATTATTTTAAAGTTTTCCTTTATCGTTTACCTTTATATAAAATTTTAATCAGCCCAGGGGTTCGAATCCCATCCCATACCGAACAAAAATCTGCCAGTGTAACATCTCTGAAAATAGGTGTCGCTTCTAGTTTGAGATTGAGACGTCGTTGACATCCACCTATTGAATAATAATAGCCTCGATGTGGCACTAACCTTATTTACCTTGCCTTTAATACATGGCTAAAGCTTCTTTTTTTTCAGTATTTACATTACAGCTTTAAAGATTTTTGTGAAGTTTTTTCGACGTAAAATATTTAGAGCATACTAAACAAATTCTTCCTATTAGAGCATCTTGTATTGACGGATGTTGACGGATGATAAAAATTGTAAGAGACAGGCTTGAATAACTTCCAATGTCTATAACTTGTCTAAACTTCCATGTTTAAGGAGTGTTGCACTAACACTCTGTTGCGAGAAATATGAGTTAAGCTTTGCACCTTAATAGGCATGACAGAGGAAAAAACTCTTCCGGAACCATTTTAACATCATTCGTTAAAAATACCAATCACAATTGATTAACATTTGTGACTTCCCCAATGTCATCATTTTCTGAAGCGAAATAGATTGGCGCTTCTGATTCAATATCTATTATAATCGAACTCACAATAGGTAGATTTTCCGTTGACATTAAGTTGTTTGCCGAAGGTATGATTTTGTAGAACTAGACCAGATAATGGATGACTCAACGGTGCCATACACTGTTCAATTCTTTTAATGTGAATACACTTCCACCGCGTGCATTATTACTTCATAATCAGCATCTAAGTTAAGCTCCTTAACGCTCACGCTTTTTCAAAACACACTCTTTACTCTAGCGCATTTTTGTGATCTCAAGTATGAACTATGATCAATGGTGAATGATTTAAAGGTCTAAATTAGTGATTTCTCTTTAGATCTATGGAATTGCGCTATAAAAACTTCCTAAAAGAACAAAAATTATAAAAAGCCTTTGTTAAAATAGTATAAAATTATTATATGGATTCTTCTCTCTGACTTTCAAACTATTTTTTGTACTTATATAAATGTGGCAATGGGAGTCTATCAAGGAATATATAGCTAGTTAGTTAAGTTAGTTTCAATATTTAATATATAAAAATATAAGAAGACGGCGCATAGCCCTACTAATTATTTATTTGCCCACCACAAATGTGTTCAATAATCTTCGGAAATCTAAAGCACTCAAATCATAAAAAAGAACAGAATATTTTACTTTATATTTTAATATATGACAATGGATATACATTAATAAGTATCTAAAAACTTTTCCCTATTCATTATATCAACATTAAATCAGTATCTTCATTAATAATTCTGATAGCTCTGAAAACACCTCTCGCTGATTGAAATTACTATATCATCTTTTTCCCTTCATATTTATACATTAACCCGTTCAAGTTGGAAACATTTTCCGGACGGGCGAAAACTTTTCCAGGTCTATATATACATATTGTAAATTAATTAATTTTCGGTCCTGTTATCGTTGTGAGCGGGTAAACAAAAGCAGGTGTTTTTTCGGTAGATGCATTAAACAGGATAAGTCCAAACAAGACACACGCCAAAGGAAGAGGGGGATGAAAATGGGGAGGGACAAAACCTAATTTTAAATTAACTGAAAGTTTTTAATTGCCGACGTGATAAATCTTAAATGTTCTGCATTGGTTTCGTTTTAATTGGAATTTGTTTCTTTGTTTTTCTAAAAAGGTTGAAACACAATAAAATCTTTGGAGAGTACTTTACCTTATATATTCTCATTATCTCGGTGTTCGTGAACATCAGTGTAGATGTTTACGGGTTTTCAAGAATCATCTTTTGGGGAATTTTTTGAAATATCAATATATATAATATATAAATAAAAATCTACTATAACATTAACGTTATACATAAAACATTCTATTCACAAGGTAATGCCATTCGTTTACTCAGTCAAAATTTACTAGTCTTTGAAAATGCTGGAAAAAGGAAGTGATTTTCGTCATATTCTGCTTTATAAATAGATATGGACCATGAAATAGTTTTGAACCATCTATATGAGACTAAACACCGAGAGATGCTCGATACTTAGATGTTACATTAATTAAAAGCGAAAATTTTATCGGACCAAGTTTTGTGAGCTCCTGCTGAAAGGAAATAAAATCGACACATTTCTGAGACGAAGGACTACGGGTGATAAAAAGTGTATCGTACAACAATAATGTAACGAAAAACTTTACAAGTATTTTTTGATGTAGTCATTGACGTCAAAGAAGGCAATTATAAGTGTTGGGTAAGTTTAAAAAGCAATTTTTCATCCTGGCTAAATTATCAACACTACTCACTTCAATCAAAAGATAATATTATGGGGCAGCATATTAAAAAAACTATCAGAATTGATAGATAATAGACAGAGCCAGACCATACTCATCTGTAATAGATTGGCTAAGAAGTTTTCATACAGCCATCGTTATGGGCATCGTTCCGTCTATTGATTCCGGTCTCTGTAAAACTTTCATTAAATTAAAAGAGACTTGTGAATAATACTAGATTCATATATAGCGAATAAATGGAGTTCGGGTACAAAAACATCCAACTACATTTTCTCCAACCGACTGAATGTGATACATTTTAATTGGTTTCATAAATTTTAACATATTATTCTACAAATATTCGAATAATTTCATGGCTTACGAAGAGTATTATACTAAGCATTCAAGCAGTTATTAAGTTTATATGAACTTTTAATAACAAAGATAGAAACTAATTTTCTTTTACTGACTAGAATGATCTTGAAAAATACGAACACTGTAGAATTATATTTTTTTTTAATACCTTTTAGTATTCATTATATTGCCAAATTATATATACTCTTAAAAAAGTTTAAAATCTGCTTATTTGAATATATGTAGTTAGATGTATATATGTTACATTATAAGACTACTACAGCACTAGCTATGAGCTGCACTGTGATCTGTTTCGATTCCCATCAATTTTGAATGGTGTTACGAATAAAAATTGATATCGTGATGATTTTGATCTGTTTTTGCCCTCAGTGTCGCTTTGTAACATCGGTGAACCAGTCATTTCTCCTTTCCGTTATATAAAATAGTATTTTAACGTGAGCTGATAGGTTTTCTTTTCTATACCCTTTCACACTTTATAACTGGTGCAGTCGGTAGGATTCCAGGGAGATAATAAGGTTCACTTTTGAATTTATTCAATTAGCCGAAATCAAATTAATTTCGCAGTTTGTAGAAGGATTCCTTGGTGTAGTTAAGTTGAGTTTAGGCAAAAGTATCGTATGTGAAGCTGTAGGGTTACAAGAGATCGATTAAAGTTTCTCAAATAGCCTTATACATGTACCAAGTAACAGATTTTTAAGCCTTGAAAAACACCCCTAGTTCATGGATTCCCGGAACATGAATCACAGTTCAAGGTGAACGACCACCAAAGGCGGACTGAAATTGCTGTGAATTAACCTAATCTGCTAGAAAATTGGAATCTGGAGTAATCAAAACTTGGGAAACTGTTTCATAGAAGGACACCATGGAAATTTGTATAGAAACAGTGCAATTTCGAGTATCTTCAAGCCAAATTGGTGGGCGAAGGTACAGGTAATTCCCAAACATAATTTTACTAGAACTATAAGCTGCCCAAACAGGACAACGACCATGGCCATCCCAGTGGCATTTTCATTAGGAAGAAGGTGTTCATTCTATGGCTAGTACTGCACTCTTTTGGATGATGTTATGACTGAGATTTTTAATAATAGACGTCGGGTCGATTTATACCTGTTTGAAATTTGTCGGCAGTTCTTTCCGTTAATTGAAATAGTTTTTTTAAGTAAATAGTTTTTGTTTTCTAAATTTGTTCACATTTTAACAGAACTTATATAATAATTTTATAATAATAATTGTCAGGATTCTTATCAAAAGGACATTTTTTTCAACGTATATTACCTGGCGTTAATATATGCGGTAGGTGTTTCTGCTACTCTACTCTCATTAGAAGATAAATGGGAACTGAATTAATTGATAATCATGACTTTTAAAACTGATGTTGCCATACTACTTCAATATATAAATAGTACTCAGGAAATTTATAAATGGTAATTTCAATTTTAAAATTAAAAATTTTCACTTACTTATATGAAACAGAAATATGAAATTGAATAAATGTGTTCCATATTTTACAAATCCATCTCAAAAAGTATTAAGTATCAGTCTTGGGTCTATAGGAGAACGTTTGAATTTCGTATAAGTGATTTATAAATAAGTTAAAATGGATTCTATATGTATGTAAAAAAAATGTATGTTCTATATGTAAAAATGGATTCTATATGTATGTAAGCACGGAAATATTTCGTGAGTAACTTTGAGATAATTTTGTTAGAATTTTGCTTTGAAGAGTTGAAAATCGGTTGATGGCATAAAAAAGAAATGTATTTGTATTGTAAATACAAGAGATGTATAAATTTTAACTGGAGACGAATTAACAACCGATACCCATATTGAACAAAAAAGCAATACATTTAGAGTGGACGAGTTTTGCTCCGGTTTCAGTGCTATCAAGGCCTATTGATTTATTAAAATTTTGCTTTAAAGAATTGAATATGGCTTGATGGCAGGTTATAAAACGGAATTTATTTAATAATTTCAAGGGAAGAAGAGTCAACTATATATGCCCATATAGAACAAAGGAGCAATACATTTATAGTATAGGTTATCAAACCGCATTGATTTATAAGATCAAAATAACTTGGTGAAGGAGCTATAGCCGATTTTTATGACCAACATCTAGCCACATTAAATTAACATTTAAGACAAATATTTCCTGTTATTATATCAAAATAGCCAATAAACAACAATATTTCTTGTATAATATTGCCTAGCAAGCTATTGATATATTAGTAAAAATGCTGAATCAGATATAGATTAGAGAGAGAGAGAGTTTCCTGCTTCTTAGTATATAGAATATGCGGAAGTTTGAACTATATAAAATTATTCTCAATTTTACCATCTCGAAATCAGTATATACAGATTTTTATAAGGCCGGTGATCTCGTATTTGAAGAAGAAAAATCCATGACAACATATTTGATGTAAGTTACACGGAAAATTGCATAAGAAAAGCGAACACCGAAAACAATATCAAATATCCCCCCCAAGGTTTCTCTTTCTACCCGGCATTCATCAATTCCACATTTTCTGATTTCTCCCTTACTCCATGGAGGGGCGACCCGCTTGAAATTATTTATCCGCAATCAGCGTCTAGACTTTTGCAACCAGCATCTCCCCTTTGTTACAAATAAACTGGATCCAGAGAGGTGAAAGGGGATATGAAAAGGTTTTTGCCAACGGCCGCAAAGTTTAACCTATCCGAAAAGTCGACAGGATTCCAGGCTGGGAATATTGTCATCAAGGGACGAATTATTAACGCTGTTATTTTAATATTTTTTGTTGTTATTGCTCTACGGGGTAAAGAACTAGCTATATGGGTCACCACGTAACGCCAGAGACTGGCCTAGTAGGGATAATAATAGTTTCTTTTAAGATAAGGTTATGAAAATGACGGACTGAGATCGTTTAACTAATTTTTTATACAATGAATAGTTTTTTTCTTAATTTTGATTTGATATATTTAATTAGTTCGCACTAAGTACAGCAAGCACAAAATATCTTCTTTTAGACTTTATATGATTCCTAAGGTTCAGTTATTAATATGTATCCTACGAATAAAAAATATTAAATATGTCGATATAAAATGAATATATCTTATTTATTCCTACCTTTCAAAAAATCTCGCAAAACCACTCTTTTCCCAATCTTCAAAATTACTGTTGAATTCACTCTCTGAAATAGCTTTTAAAACCTACTTCGATGTACCAAGCTGTGTGCTAAGCTTCTAAATATTTTTATCAATTTGTGATCTAATATTTTCTTCACCTGATAATCTAAACGTATAACTTTTACTTAACTAAATGATTATTCTTTTCTTGTGTTGTCGACAACTCTTGTGATTACTTGGTTAATTTTGTAGTCTTGGATTATTTTTTAACTCTAATTTAAACATCATGAGTGTGCCGTTTTTGATATATACGTAGTAGAGGAAAATATTATTATTGCATTTTTATTTGTATAAATATTATTGGTTTTAACCTCTGGCTTTTGTTAAACTATTTAGATAGGTATGTCTATAATAATCTTCATTAATTTTATCTTTGAAGCTAGTTCGTATTCAAAAATCGACACGATGTTAGCGTTCTCAGAAGGTAAAAAAGAATAAAAAAAGTGTATAGAAAACCGATTTCCAGTAGAAAAAGTCATCAAAATAACGCACCTGTTCATACAGAGATAAAAGGCATAGATGGCTAAGTTATAGATTATTTCAAAATCGTGCTTCTTGGCCAGATTTAAGTTATTCTGATGTGTGCCGCTTCTTATATCTCAATTGTTAGATATAATGCTACTCCCTTACGCAAATTTGGCAGTTAGAATATCGTCACCATGTAAGAAAACTATAGTTATTCCTACTTTAAAAAAGGAGATAATACACAGTGTAAAAACTATGGAGGACTAAGCCCTCTATTCTTGTAAAATATTTCATTTTTATTCAAAAACAAATACAAAAGTACATCGAATCGCGATTGTGTATAAGATTTTCGCAGTCCGCAAGTTTATTAAGGAATGTATATACTGGCTATTGCTTAAAACAACTCTGCAAGCTGTGAAAAAATGTCCTCTAAAAAATATTAAACTTTTTCAGGAATTTGAAAACGGTTGCATTAACTCGGTGTGATTATCTAATGATTTGCTAATTTCATTTTAGATCCGAGTGGAGAAAAGTAGGCAAAACGTTACAAAACATTTCAAAGCTATATGTAGGGTTTAAAATTTAGGAAGAAATGGCTAAAATATTGACAACTGATGGATCGCCTGCTACTATAAATCTCAACGAGATTCAGTTAGTGCAAGAGCAGGATTTCATGTGCTTTTAGTGGTATGTACAACTGAAGGAATAAACCGAACCAGCTAAGAATTTCATTCTTGTGGAAGGGATTTATCTAATCAATCCATCTGCAAGACTCCGAAACTTGAATACTGTTACAGACTCTACCGAGAGCGTATTAGAAATTAAGTCACAATCAGTCAATTCAAAAAAAATACTTTCATTTCGAATAGATTTTGCGGCTGGAAAATGCAATATATAGAGTAATATATAAAGGATTAGCATAAATAGATCAAGCCGGAGAATTGTTTTATGAGGTTCCACCAATACAGACGCTGAAGTCAATTTTTTGAGGTGTTTGATTGGTTCCTTTTAGTTGTCCCCACAAAGGTATTTGATTGGTTCATTTTATTTCTATAACGCAATTGTTTGTTAGTACGTCATTTTTGTGCCGCTGGAATAGAATACGTTTAGCTTTAGTTAGTGTTGTGTATCCAGTGTATGTGCTGAAATAAAAACTGCTGAAACATTAACTCATTTTATTTAATTCCAAATCATTTCTATCAAGGAAATTATTTTTTATTTAGATCCTTTATATTTATATATATATATATATATATATATATATATATATATATATATATATATATATATATATATATATATATATATATATATATATATATATATATATATATATATGCTAGGCCGCCGATGAACTTGGTGACCGCTTCCTTCACCTCTTCATCTTTATTGAATCGTTGTCCACCCAAGTGTTTTCAGAAACAAGTGGAGGTCGCAAGTGGGAGTAATATCAGGGCCGTAGGGGGCATAATCAAACTAGTTCCAGCCAAACAGGCGGGTGCGCGCTGTCGTGGTGCAGCCTTACGCCACTGGTCAGTCTTCTTCTCCGGAGATTTTGGATGACTTTTTTAAGTTTCGTCAACGCCTCGTAGCTGTCCGGATTTATTGTGGTCCTTTTAGGCATAAACTCGGTAAGCAAGACGCCTTCTCGGTTCCAAAACACCGTAGCCATCACTTTTCCTGCGGACAGCGTCTACTTAAACTTCTTCGGCCTAGGCGATCCGGGATAGCACCATTGTTGTTTGCGGCGACTGCTCTTTTATTTCCGGAGTAACGTAGTGACACCACGTTTCATCTCCAGCATTAATGGAGTCCAAGAATTATTCGGTATTCCGTGCGCATTCTAGAACAAACCCTTCAGCACAGTTGACGCGATTGTCTTTGCGGGTTTCTGAAAGCATGTGACACACACCTTGTGAAAAACAAATTTTGCGCTCAATCATTCACTTGCTCAACCATTCCAAGGTTTCGTGGGACACCGATGGCCTCCCGCTCATTTGCTCGTTGTGGGCGTCTGTGCGGCCTTCGGAGAACTCCCTACGCGATTTGCGGACGTGCTAGATGCTGATGCAAGTTTTGCCATGAACTTATTCAAACTGTCTGTGAATTTCAATAGGTTTAAGCTACTTCGCGTTTAAAATTCGAATCACTGAAAGGATTTAGGTGGCGGCGATAGCGTGCTCCATCACTAACAGCTGTTAGGCCATCAGTGGGAGTCACAGCGATCACTTTCAGTAGTGGAAATGGAGTGGGGGGACCAACAATAAAGGCGCTGTTGCCAGATTTCGTCTAGCATCTTCGCCCGGCCAGTTTACAGTGTTGGGGACCTTATTTTTTACTTGCCCCTTGTATATATGTATACAATACAAGATGAGCTCCGTTATTTTGTTTTGTTTTAATAGAGTTTATTAGGAATTATATAAATAATCATATTTAAATAGTAATTTGAACTAACCAATCAAATGCAGATAAATGGTGACCTCAGCGCCCTTAATTATCATCATTACACTCTGTAGTACTCTATGTTGCAATGAACAGCTCTGTATAATATATATTGAGATTATAGAGGCAACCTAGAAGATAAGAAACTAATATTGTCCGAGACCAGAATGGTTGTAGCTAAATCTGGAAATGGAACAACTAAAAACAAATCATAATTAATTACCAAAATAATAGAAGTTAATTAAGTATATTTGTTATATAAATGGGATCGAGGATATATCGATTTTTAATGTCTTTCATAAGGAGATAGCTGCCATTTGGTCATTATGGTATAATAAATTGTATCAGGGAAGTGTTTGCGATGGGGACTGAAAAGTTTAACCGACCTTAAAGTGGAAAATATCCCAATATTATCATCGCGGGACAAATTATTGAGGTTGTTATTTTAATATTCTCGTTTATAGCACGTCGGGGGGAGAAAAAGGTGGAAAAATCTGAATTTATAAACGCGGATCGATTTTATCAAATTGGCGGAGAAACTGTTTAAAGTTTTCCTTTTTCGGCGGTGGAACCCTCGGGGATTATATTCCGAAGTGATACATGCCGTCGTAAAGTCGGTGTCGATCGGAACAGAGAGATGTAAACGCGGAAATTTATATTGAATGAGAATGTCCTACGTAAAATTTCCCATTCGAAAGGGTGGTGCGGAACGTATTTGCCGATAGGAAGTCCCTTTGGGACAGTTCCGCCTATAAAAATGGACGAAAATTGAATGAAACATGAAATATTTATATTTTCAGTGATAGAATTATTTACATCCACTGAAAGATACACTAAATAAGCATAATTGATTTAAATAAAATAGTGGATTGCTCATAAAGGGATTAGCTTTTACAGCTATGTTCACTTACTGGTAAAATAGCAGGTTTTATAGCACGCACAACACGAAACTAGGTTCTGTTGTACATTACACTAATATCTTGTTTATATTTTATGCATATCTACTGAACTAATTTTTATAGTTTTTCTCTGTACTCCTATGGTACTATTTTATTATGACTTTTTATTTGATTTTCCAAAAATAACATTATTAGTAATTAAAATAATTTATGGTTTTCAATATTTATGATTACAATATTTCATTTATGACGTTTATCTTAATATAATATCAATAATACTTAATACTTTTGGGTCTTTTATTCATAAAAACTGGCTTATTTAAACTGAACAAGATAATATATTTAAGATCTTAAATCTATTGTTTAATATAAACGAATATATGATGTGTTCACAAATTTTATTAAGAAATCAAGTTTATTTTCAGCAATGCTTTGTGCATTGTTGTTCTTTTCCTTTATTGTAATAATTTGGAGTTTTTGACATATTTCGGTATTTAGGTCATCAAATATATTCCATAAATATTTCGATTTTTTCATAACATAAAATTTACAAAATATTGTATAAATTATTTGAATTATAATCTATAGATTAAGCCAAACGGTAACCACAATAATCTATATATAATGACTGTAGTGGGCCTTGTCATATACTACCAGGGCTGATGGATTTAATACACATTATTTATAATAATCCATTGAGATCGGGCAACTTTTCAAAAGAAATAAGTTTATGTTGGATTTTTAATTATTATTATTCAACGTATCACCGAACATTTATACCCAATGTACTGGAGAGACATCGGAGCTCAGGGTATAAGGCAATTAAAGGTGGATTAAAGTTACAGCAAAATTTGAGTTTTGAAACATCGAATTTTTGATGGATTGAAGAGCCATGGGTTACTGGAATTTTGAAAAATTGAAATATGTTGAAGTAACCCATAGCATAGTTATGGTTTATTAAGGTTTTGGGTGGAAGTATTACAGTTTGATGAGAATGTATATATGAACGCATACAGAATGTCTTCTATAACAAATTTCAAAACCCTTGTTAAATTGCAACATGGGCGCCTGGAGCTATGAAAGGAATTCATTGAGCTCTAAGATCATGATCTATCAGAGGGATTAGAAGCTTCTTCAATAACTGACGTACTCTACCTACTGATGATAAAACAGAATGGAGGAAATCGCTAACGTATGAATGAGTTGCTGGAATTAGCCAAAAAAGTAGAAATAATCTGTGCCAATGTAAACCTTTACTTCAACGGATTCATGTTCTACTTATGCAAATTAGGAGATCGTCAGTATGAAAAGTGATAATTTTATATTCAAATATGGAATAAGGTTCTTGGAATGAAATTCTCATGAAAATTATACAAATGAGACTTTGAGTAGCTCGTGAAGAAATAAGCCGATATTAGCAAGCAGGATTTAGAACAAATCGTGGTTATGTAGTTAAAATTTTCAAACTCCACATTTTTTATATGGAATATATGTGGCATATCAATAATATTTAATATAAAATAACTATATTGAAACTAAACAAAATCTTCTTCAGCTTTCAATTATTAAATGTCATATGAACACACATAATTTTTAAAAAAAGTTGTTTAGTCAAACCCCTTTAAATCATGCTTTATTGAACACGGTATATCATGGCATTTTTTTTTATCTTAATGTAAGCCAAAGAGGCGACTCTGCGACGTGATTCAGCAGCATTTTTTATTGCCCACAAAGCGACCCGGATAATCTGCAACAAAAACAAACAAAACACTATCGAAGCGCCAATAAAACACCAGATAGCTTTGAATACGCGCGATAATGATGGGAATTTTTCACGCACGCTTAACCATAACGACACAACTTTAGGGTTATCAGGGTTAAAAGAAAAAGTGTTTCACTAAATCACCGACAAGGAATGTTAAAGGTTGGATTCCGGCGCGGAGAGGAAGTCCTCGAAATAATGGCTGAACTAACAGAGGGTAGGTCCCGAAAAGATTCACCGCTTCACTAACTGGTAAGTCCAAATCGTCAACGACTTCTCCAAGAGATGCTAGTTTGATTAGTTGGTAAAGATAATAATTTCTATATCTTAATGTAAATTAATACTAATTTTTGTATATAGAAATAATCAACTTATTTAAATATTGAGCAATTATTAAAATTATGGACTAATTTAAGTTTTATAAACAGAAGAGAAAATTTAGTTTAATACTCTTAAAGAGTTCTAATATCTCATTAAAATTATTGTAAATCGTAATCTGTTTAAACTATATGAAATTTTGAGGTATATATTTTGAAGTTTAGTACTATCTAGAAATTATATATGTTCGTTAACTCTTTGTCAGACCGGGCACTCATTGAGTAATATGTTACAGGGCATGGTCAAAATAATATGAACACCATGTAATATACTACAACTTGTTGCATTTTGGTAACACTAATTCGTGTTAATAATATAAAGCAAATATTTCCTTGGTTTGCATTGCAAATCCTGTAGGTTATATTTCAGTGAACACGTTTTTTTCTGGGAAAGTTGACATTAACGATCGATGAAGTGTGTGGGCTCTCAGACTTCGAAAAGAACGAATTGTGGTGGTGGATTAGTAGGAGCGTCTGTGGCGAGAACAACTGAATTGTGTAGTTTTATGAGCGACAGTTTTTACGGTAATGACAGCTTACAGATATTATCGGCGAAGAGGAATAGTGGGTGAACCTAAAATTTAAATGACAGAGATTCAAGAATATTAAAAATCACTGTAGCTAGACAATATAAAGCTACTGCGACCAAAATGACAGGACTCAATACTCACTTGACTAATCCTATTTGAACAAAAACACTATGGAGGAAGCTCTACAAAGCTAACATTCATGGATAAGAAAGAACCGAAGTGGTACAGTGATCATAAATCATTTGACGGACATTTGATGACTAGAACACTATGGCATGGTTCCAAGAATGTTGAACTAGAAGAGAACCCGTGGTATTCAGCTGGTTCTACTACTACGTATGTATTATATATCACATCCTCAATCAAGTTCTTACTATGATTAGCACATTATTGCCGAACAGTGTCATAATTCAAAAAGATAATGCACCCACACACAGCAAAAACACAAACAGGCAACAAGCCGTTATGTGGGGCAGCCTAAGGTGTTGATATTACTTGAGTCAAATTAAAGTTTTTTTAGTTGTTTAAATTGAAATTATTTTACATAAAGATTTTTTTTAGACCAGGTTTAAACCTAAGATATAACGATTTTTTTCTTGAGTGGAAATATAAATTTTAGTCGTAATTTTAATGGTAATGGCGTGCAAGTTACAGAAAAATAACAAATCTCAAATGTTAAAAACGCCTTGCGGGTGCCCAGATGCCAATAACCATTGTAGCTCTTTATTATTATAATTGCAACTCACTTGAATTCTCATTATTATAGAGGTAGCCGTTATAAATGAATCAGTAATATGTAACAGTATAGATATATAGAGTGGGGTAAAAGTTCCAGTACGGTTGACTAAATGTTGTCACTATTTCTGCTCGTTCAGATGGCGCGCAAACAAAATAGTAGGAGGGCTTTTGCCCCAACTTAGTGGCAAATCAAAATGGTAGAGAGTCTTTTGCCCCACCCTATACATTATTTATTGCATTATTAATTACAAAACATATTTAATTTAATTATTAAATTAATTAATAATGGGATGACATTCTGAAACTATTTAGTTATATATTTAACGTTATACGAATTGATTCTACGAAGAATTATAGCTGCTTTAAAAGCAAATTTTGGCTCAACACTTAATAAAACAAATATTGTGCATGTCAGGTATTCATATTATCTGGCCCATCTCCTGTACATGTGTATATAATGATTTATAGTTGAAATTATTTAATTTTGTTCTGTTTCATATTATTCCATTTCTTATAGGTTTTATAGCAGTTCATCTATCTCAAAGAACAATAAAAAACAAAACGGCTAACGAAAGAATCGTTAGAGAAATATCCCGGTACGGTTATCTAAAACTCGACGTTTGAATAGAACAGTTTATTACTGAACGGATTAATCTTTTCCTATCTCAAAGGGAAACATATATCATTCTGTGGAACACTTACTAATGACAAGGTGTCATTATAGCATCGTCTGGATAAAATTAATATACGTTATGGTTGAAGGCAGAATCATTTTTAAGATTTATTTGCGATAAGTTTTAGCTAGTCTAGTCTGTTTCAGTTTTATTAGCTAAACCTATTTATAAGTAAATTGATTATATTGGTTAGTAAGTTGTAATTGAACTTAAATGTAATAGGAATATTTTATCAATAACTCGTTAACAGTTTCATGGATATTTAAAAAACGTACAATAACAGAGCAGTGATAATAGTTAATTAATTAATAAAAACAGAAGAAATATTTAAGAAAATATTATTTTATAGAATGCATTGTGTTTGTGAAATTATGTGTTCTTTGATTATAGTTTTTTTTTAATTTATTTATTACATTGCTACTAGTGGGTCCCCACTAACCTACGATTTGTCTTTAAAATAACTTAAATCTAGGTATATATCTACAATATTTCTCAAAACTTTTTTTCTGAAAAATTTATATATAATATATATTACTTTTCGCAAAATATCCCTATAATTCTATTTCTTATCTACATATAGGGTTCAACAATCGCTTGATTTTTTCCAATTAACCAATACATTTTATTACATATAATGTTGTTTGGGTTCAACTATTTATATATTCACTTGCCTGTTGTAATTTTCGTGTGGCTTCTTCGCTATTGCCTCCGACCGCAAGAATCGCAGTGTCATCAACAGATGTAGCCATCAGAATATTTTCCATTGGTCCACAATTGGTCCCAATACACTTCCTTGTGATACACTTGCTTTAGCTTCTTTTATTGTAGAATAGGTTTCCTCTTCTTTTATTTCTAAGCGCCCTCCATGTAATGTAAGATTTTAATAGTTTGTTTTTTTTAACAGAGTTAACATGAGTTATTTCGGTAATATTTTCTGTAGCTTATGAACAACGCTGTTAAGCCATATCTTATCGTTGTGCTATATCTAAGAATACGGCTAAACGTACTTTTTTCCGTCATTATTTCTAAATTTTATAATAACAGTACCATTGAGTATATGTAAATCACAGTATTATCTTCCTGAAATATTATAATCGAAAAGCCGTAGGCCAATGCGAATAAGTTATGAGTTAATATTTAGATAATGGGGACTGAAATATTTGAAGTTGTTTGGAGTTTTTAGAAAGAGTTTTGAAAATATTGCTCAAGTAACTGATACAAAATTTAGAATTTTATAAATTGTAAATAACGATAAACATGGTATAACTTACAATTACAATATACTACAATTATCAGGCAGTTGAAGATGTAAATTATCTTGTTATCGCATAAACAATATCAAAACCTCATACTTAACAGTTTTTATGATATTTGCTTTAGCCATTCACAATAACCAATTAATATCGATACATTTCTTATACTCACTTAAAAACTCAACAAGCTTCTTGACAAGCTGAAAATGTCAAATATGAAGATATTTAAGAGAAGCAACCATTTGCAAGTAAACTTTTATTGATTGGTCATATCTTTAGTTTAGAATTTCAGATATTGTTTAGACGTTGTTTAGTGGACCATTCATATTATGGAAAGGATTGAGGGATTAAATGTAGATGGGTGCGATAAAAGATTCTATCTATAGGGGGATAGTAAATTTTAGCGGGATCTTAAATTTATATTAGGGTCGTTTAGGGATTTACTGAAATTAATCAACTGTAAATGTAATCGTTATAGTAAAACACACAATGGAAAATATATTTTCGAAAATTAAAAAAATACTCAGAATATATTTAGGTAAGTTTGTAATATACAATAAATTTGAATATACAATAAATAAATTGATTTGAATTTTAAAAACAAAACAATATATTATTAATTAACCAATATAATAATAGTATTAATACCTAAAATAAGAAATCATATTGAGTTATCCATTATTTGAAATGTAAGAATATCTTCAACAGATAATGACCTCTTGTTAAAAAAATATTACAAAATAACTGTAGAATATAAAATAGTTTTGCTAATATTACCAAATAACTGATAATTTTCAATGAAGAGTATTGTTTTAATTAAATAGGGCAACCGCTTTCCATTTATTTCAACTACGGTAAACAGAGTTACTATAAATCATATTATTTAATGGATAATGCATGGTAATACATCATGTATTTAGAGTGTATAATAACTATTTTTGAGTAGTATAACCAGTATAATAGCACGCAGAATATTTGAATATAATCATATAATACAGCTACCAAATATGTTATATTGTTTTATAAATATTAGCTTATTTAATTTCTTGATACGCTTTCGAAATTTAGAAAAATCATTTATATAAAACATTATAATATTTTAAATTGTTCACATCCTTGGGTTTTTATAGTTCACTAAGCGATTAAAATTGTTCTGGTATCATATTAGATGAAATAAGGTTCTACATATGGATCATATCATCTAATTATATTTAAGACATCTTATTCTCTTTGTTAAATCACTATTTATTATAGAGTCAATAAACAAATCGAAAGTTTGGTATAAAAATGCGAATTAAGTAAAGGTATAACATTAAAAAATATAGTAAATATATAAATATATTAATTAGAGCAAAGCTAAATACTATAGGCTATCAATAAGTATTTTAAAGATGAATTACAGTCTTAATGATAATAAACGTATAGATGAATGGTTATATAAATATCTACGAGTTGAAAACGGGATATTTTACATGCACCATAAGTAAATTCAAAAATGCCTCTATTCACAAAACTGGCTTATGCTCAATACTGTAACTTGTCATGATCATTTCGGCTACTGAATAATTAAATACAAGTGAAACACACGTCACCAAGACAATATGGTCACCACAGATGGTTTAAGTTGTTACAATCTGTACCAATTTCAATTTTTCTGGCCTAAAAACCAGTCGGTGAAATGCATGACGCATACCTGGTCGCGGAGACTTGCGTTGGAGTGACAAGTTGGACCGGGTTATGTGGGACTGCCTCTGGGCTTACCAATATACTAAACCGAAACCGCCTCACAGTTGACCCCTGTGGATCACTAGTGCTACTGCATTAAATTTGGGGATATGGCACCCGCTGATCGGGCAGCCGTTAATGGGCACGAGAGCCCGGCGATTCTATTGATTCGCGAACCTGAGTTAACACACAACTGGGTACTGTTGTGTGGGGGCAAAATTTATGACTGTAGCGACGGATGAGGTCGTTTCAGCTTGGAAAAGGGGGGAGCTTGGCGGTGACGCGGTGCTAAGCTCCCAGCATGTCGACCAGCTCGCGAACAAGCGCGTTTTCAGAAGAACTTGAACTGAGTTGTTGTTTGTGGAATGATTGAGATATGAAATGCTTGATTTCTGGAGTGTCAGTTTCCCTATGAATTTGATTATTTCTGACAAACCATGGAGCGTTTAATATTCTCCTGAGGAGCTTATTTTGAAAACTTGAAGCCGTTTGACCTGGTTGGGTGTAACAAACTTGAAGTAGACATTAGATCCGTAGAGGAGTACGGACCGAATTAACATGTTGTAAAATAAGCATTTGATGGAGATGGGAAGTCTGCTAGAAGGGCAGATCAGAGAAGATAGCAGGTTTGCTATGTCGGTCGAAGTGAAGACCTAGGTACGTGACGTTATCCAGCCATGGAATTATTGCGGTGTCGATCTTAAGTTGCGAGACGCGCAGTGCGTAACACTTCTTATGGAAAATGATGGCCTGGGTTTTCAGGGGGTTGATTTGCAACCTCCAGAATTTGAACTACTTGACCGCATGATCGAGCTGCTTCTGTAGACGTTCATGAATTGTAACTTCGAACCTAGCGGCCGTGAAGAAAGCAGTGTCGTCAGCCTAAAACGCGACGTCAATGTGCTCTTTTCTCGGCAGATCTGAAATAAAGAGGTTAAATAGGGCTGGGGCCAGCGGGGAACCTTGAGGTACGCCCGCATCGATTTGTTTACGACTAGAAAGTGATACCCTGATCTTGACCTGGAAAAATCTGTCCGAGAGATAGGACTTGATGAGAGCGGTTAGGTCTTCTGGGAGGCCCAACCGCACGCACTTTACGATCAATCCGTCGTGCTAGACCTTGTCGAAGGCTTTGGTTAGGTCCAGAAGAACTGCTCCAAGCCTTTTGCGTTGGTCAAGAGCATGATGGATGTGTGCGGCCAGACGGGTAGCCTGATGGACGGATGAGTGGTGAGCGCGAAAGCCGAATTGTTCATCTAGAATGATGTTGTTTTGCTTTGTGAAAGAGTTGAGAGCGTATAGTATTCCCCTCTTGGCAAGCTTCGAAATGGCGCTGAGAAGGCTGATAGGCCTGAGTAATTATCCATAGGGAGATGTATAAATTATACAAATTTTGGAAAGCTTGTAACGAATCTTAACAGTTACTAATATACGTAAAAAATTTTGTGGTACAGAAATGCTCCAGTTAGTTAATAGTTATTTAGTTAACAAAAAGTAATACTATTATATTTTATTAATATTTCCCTCTATAAAAGCAAAACCGGCTTGGTACAATATTTTTTATTAATTTTAAAAAGATTCCTTAATTAATGTACAATATTAATGGTACATCAAATACGTTGTACAGCTAATGGTACAGTACGAACTCATAAATGTAATCGATCTACATATTTACTAACTGACATACTCTTTCGGATTAAAGCAAAAATTAATGTATATTATCTAAGAATTATCACAATTTGAGTAATATATTATAAAATCCGCGTAGTGTAACTAAAGTACGTCTTCAGAAGTGTATGTACTAATAAATCTTACTGTAAAGATTCAGAGATAAATTATATTCAATATTATATTTATATAAATATGCAATTCTGTATCTATACATACAGAAAATTCCGTATGTGTTTTTATGGATTTGTAATGTAACATACTTGAACATTTAGAGAACAGCCATGAATCAATTACGTTTCAATGTATTCTCAATAAATATATCTATTTTCTAATATACCCTCCTCTGAGATAAATAGCCTTATTTCAACAATATTGCAGCCATTATCCCATCCTTAATGGAAATTTCCGGAGGGTCAGCAAAATACCCTTCGGTGAAAAACGCTGACCGGACTGAAGGTGTTTCAGTTTTAGAGACAGGGAGAAACTGGAAATGAAAGCCTGATCTACGGAACTTTAGTTAATATGGCTTTTGGCAGGGTTTCTAACTTTCAACATTAAAAATTGCCAGCATTTATTACCTAGTGTTTTTTTGGATCTTTGTTGAGTATAAAGTTATTTCATTTATTGATTCGGTGGCTTTAACATGGAAATGATTTTCTGCTATAGAATTGCCACTTAAATGTGATCTTTTATTTATCATAATATTGTTTTAATTACAAATATAAAACATGGATTAATAATTTAATAGTGATAAAATTGATAATGAAAGCAAATAATAATAATGAATTAAAATAAGGATAAAGTTTTATTTGAGAACGGAGATAATCTTCAAGATTTATTATAAATAGAAAACTTTTACATACTTTTCTACTATGTAATTCAGCAAATCATTTTGTTACCCAGTAAAATTATTATCTTTATGTAAAACTCTAAATATGACTTATTGGAGTCAATTGTGTCCTATTCTGGTATGTTGGAAAGAATATACGAGTAGAGAAGATGTTTCAGATGTGTTGATGGTTTATTTTCTTGTAATCTCCCATATAGTAATTAGAAGGCGCTATGATTGTTGAATGCGAAGGGTATGATAGAACCCCGTTCCATTTGCATTTCTTCATAACCCTTGCAACATGTGTGTGTTGCCATGCAAGAGAATTAGTTTGTGTCTGGTACTTCCAATTGCTGGTATTTTATGCAAAAATACGTTATTTCATTCTTTGAACTGACAGCGCTCGTCTATTCAATTTTTATATAAATAATATCTGTGAACACCTATTAATATTATTTATTTATATCTCCTTCCGTATAAACAACACTAGCTTGATATTATATTTTTTATTATTTTTCAAAAGTCTCCTTATTTGTTGTGAAATGTTTGTCATTCTACAATACATAATTTAAAAAGGCCTAATAGTACAGTACAAACTTATAAATTTTTTTTTTTTTTTTTTTTTTTATTATTACTCTTCGTGAGTCCACAATCTGCCCTATTGGCAATAAGTATTTCTTCTGTTTATATTATATATACATGGCATGTAGAAAATCACTTCATTAAGCAATCTTCTGTATAAAATATTATCTTAATTGATTAGTCTTATTCTAATGCTTATTCTAAACTCTACATATGTCCAGTAATCAGATCAGATGGTGTTAAACGTTTTAGTCTACGCACTTCACTATCACGTCGCATATTTAGCTGATTAGCGAGTACATTGGGATGCACTGACACTCTTTCGAAGTACTTCACACAAACACGTTGGATTACACTCGTTATAGGTTCTAGAGGAATATCGCGTTGTATCACTTTATTTGAAATATAGTACGGAGCATCAACAATGGCACGCAACACCTTATTTTGGAACCGTTGAATGATGGATATATTGGATTTGCTAGCGGTACCCCATAGTTGAATTCCATATGTCCAAATGGGCTTGAGTATAGACTCATACAGCAATACCTTGTTATCTAATGATAACTTGGATTTGCGCCCAATGAGCCAATACATGTGATATAATTTTAGTCCTAGTTGTTTCCGTTTAGAGAGTATGTGCTTCTTCCAGGTTAGGCGTCGATCTAAATGCATACCAAGATATTTAACATGGTCTGCTTGGGGGAGTTGGCGATGATTGATATTTACTGGTGGACATGTTCTTCTACGCAGGGTAAACGTTATATGCGTGGATTTTGATTCATTGGCTTTAATGCGCCATGTCTTCAACCATAATTGTATTTGCTCCAGGTGGGTTTGTAGGTTTATTGATGCTGTGACTGGATCTTCATGGGATGCTAATATTGCTGTATCGTCTGCATATGTTGCCACAGTAGTTATTTTTGTGGTGGGCAGATCAGCCGTATACAGAAGATACAGTACTGGACCCAGTACACTACCTTGCGGAACTCCTGAATATATGGGATTTAATTCGGTATGTTCATCGCCTTGATTTACAATAAAATGTCTGTCAGTGAGATACGATTTTAGTAGCTGATAGTCCGGATGAGGGAGAAGTTTCTTTAGTTTAACCTGCAAGCCCGTATGCCATACTTTGTCAAAAGCCTGAGATATGTCTAGGAAAGCAGCCGAACAATATCTTTTGGCATTTAGGTCAGCGTTTATTTGGTTTACAAGTCTATGCACTTGTTCTATAGTCCCATGCTTATTGCGAAAGCCAAACTGATGTTCTGGAATAATTTTTCTTTTTTCTATTATATAGTTTAGTTTTTTTATGTATAACTTCTCGAAAACTTTCGAGATTATTGGTAATAAACTTATAGGTCGGTAGGAGGTCACATCTTCTGGTATTTTTCCTGGTTTAAGTATCATTAATATTTTAGCTACTTTCCAGATACTAGGGAAGTAATTAATTCGTAGCATAGCATTGAATATATATGTTAATAGTTTTATAGCCTTTTCTGATAGTTCTTTTAAAATTTTGCCAGTAATTAAGTCATAACCAGGAGCTTTTTTAATATTAATCTCTCTCATTATTGTATGTTTAACTTTTTTGACCGTTAATTTCTCGTGCGGTAAATCCATTTGAAATGGCGAATCTAGAAAGCTAGTAATTTTATTTTCGTCATCTTTATGTAGCTGAGACTGGAAAGGTTTAAAAACATTTTTTAAGTGTTTTGAGAAAATGTCGGCCTTCTCTTTATTGCTTCTCGCCCAATTATTTTCGCTTGTTTTAATAGGTGGGTTATGCTGCTGGGATCTCCTAAGCTTTTTTGTTGCTTTCCACAACGAATAGTCTGTAGCCTCAGTTGATGTTAAGTTTTCTAGGTATTCTTGAATGCCTTGGTTCTGTTCGATTTGGATTAGATCTCTCAGCTCTTTTATGGCCCTATTAAATTTTCTTTTATTCTCTTCAGTCCTTTGCTGTTGCCAATTTCGTCGTAACTTTCTTTTTTCTGCTATCTTTTTCTGTATTGTACATGATATATGTGTATTTTTTCTTGGAAATGTTTCAATGTTGGGAGTCGCGGAATATGCTGCCTCCTGTATATTTTTTGTAAGATTTATTGCTGCTATTTCTATATCCATTTCAGTTTGTAACGGTAAGTTTAGAGAGATATTTTGGTCTAAGTTTTCTCTAAATGAGGGCCAGTTAGTTCTATTATTGCACAGAGAAGGGGGTTTATCTTTGATGGTAATTTTTGAAGAAATTGTTACTATTATTGGTGAATGATCAGAAGACAGGTCGAAACATGATTCTGCTTGACACTTTTTTGGATCAATATTTTTTGTAATACAGAAATCTATTGTATCTGGTTTTTTATTTCTGTCTGAAGGCCAATATGTTGGTTCACCAGTAGAGATATGTTGTAAGTTATCTATCCTTATGGCTTTGAGCAGTTCTCTACCTTTTGAGGTTATTATTCTTGAACCCCACATTAAATGTTTTGCATTATAATCTCCTCCTGCTATAAATCTATTACCTAGCGTACGGAAGAATTCTTGAAATTGTTCTGCCTTGTTGTTATGTTTGGGTGGGCAATAAATCGCAGAAATTGTTAATGGTCCATGGGCTTCCTCTATGGTTATACTGGTGGCTTGCAGGTAGTCTTTGCGGAATTTTTCTTTTTCGAAATGCTTTATATCATCTCGAATTATTATGGCTGTACCTCCATGTGCTTGATTATCAGGGTGATTTGTATGATAAAGCTTATATTTAGGAACTTTCAAATAATTTTTGTCCGTAAAGTGTGTTTCGGAAACCATCATAACGTCAATATTTTGTTCAATTACGAACATTTTTAGTTCCCTGGCATGTTGTTGGAGCCCATTGGCATTCCAGACGGCGATTTTGTAGCTATTGGTTTCAGGCATTAGGCAAGTTTGCTTACGACGGTTGTGAGTAGACCAAGCATCGTACTCATTTGATCCATTAGTTTGGCCATCATATTTTCTAATCTTGAGATGTTGCTAGTTTCAGTAGGTTGAGATATTGTCTCTCGTTTTTGTGCTGAACAATTTTCAACTATTTGGGCATAAGTTATGTCTGGTTGACTTGTTCTGTTGGGTAGTGGTAGATTGGTAGTAGTGGATTGTTTTTGTTGATGCCTTTTTTCCCTTAAGGCAGGATAGAGTTTCTGCTGTAGTTGCTTGTGAACTGCGCAACCCTTGTAGTTCGCTGGATGATTTCCGTTACAGTTGACACATTTCACTTTTTCATCGCGAACTTTACGAGTACAATCTCCTGTCTTATGTTCTCCTGCACATTTTACGCATCTATATGATTTGCGACAGTAAGTCTTTGTGTGCCCGTGCGCTTGACACCTTGTGCATTGTGGTATAATTCTTTTTATATGTGGTGGTTCGCATTTAATAATATTATTTTCCAATTTGGTGATTTCATACACCGCCTTATTGTTTCCATTAGGTTTTATGTCTATATAAAACATAGGCAGAGGTTTTTTTGTCGTGTGATGTCGTATATTGTGAATATTTACGACCTCGTGGCCTTTTTCAGCTAGTGCTACCTTGATGGTGTTAAAGTCCGTCCCGTGATGTAATCCTTTTAATACGAATTTAAATGTTCTCTCGGATTTTGGCCTGAATGTATGGTATTGGGTGTTTCTTTCATCTAATTCTTTTATAAGAACTTTAAAGTGATCCGCTTCGAACAATTGGATTTTAATTGTTTCATAGCTCACTGTTTTAATTGTGTAGTTCGTAGTAATGGTTTTTAATAAATCATGGATGTTTTTTATTATTCCTACCTTATAGACTGTTATTGGTGGTGGTTTGGGAACAACTTTTTCAGGGCTTGGTTGTATGTTCTCTTCAATTTCTTCCGACAGGTTGCTAAAACTGTTTTTTGTCTCTATCGGTTTCTGCAACCAATAGTCACTGATTCTTGTTTGTTTCCTCGCGATTTCTTCTTCTGGACTTCTCAATCGTTTTTTGTTAACGACTGTAGTCCATTCTGATGGTGGAGTTTGCGTTATTGCTGTTTGTTCTAATCTTATATCAAAGTGTGCAGGTGATTTGGTTGAATCGCTATTGTTTGCCATTTTTTAATTTTTAATATTTTATTTAATTTACTTCCAGAGGATAAAAAAAATAAAATAAATACATTGTTTATTTCACGCACTTCATTTTTCACTTACGTTATTTTAGCACTAGTTTTTTACTATAAATACTATAAATGAATTTCAAAAGGACTGTTGTAAAATAAGATGAAATTATTTTAAACACTAATAAAAATGAGATGCAGACCTTTTGTCTGGTCACGTAAACACGTATTCACTACACTTTAGGTCCACTGAGAGACGGATAGCCGCATCTGTTATGCGTTTTTAACACTCAATTAAATAACCGTAATAAAATACTGGGTTTTTTTAAAGAAAGGTATCTTTTTATAGCTTGGACCGTATTGAAAATACGTCTTCACCCTACGAAGGTTGGAACTGAACTTAACTTATAAATGATAATCGATCTATATTTTTACCAACTGATATGTACTTTCAACTTCAGATTCAAGCAAAAATTAATCTGTATTATCTAAGAATTATTACAATTCGAGTAATATTTTATAACAACCGCGAAGTGTAGCGAAAGTACGTCTTCAGGAGTTTATATACTTGTAAATATTGAGAGATAAATTATGTTCAATATTTAATTTTATATAAATCTGTAACTCTGATTTAGAGGAGTCAATTGCGCCATGTTCTGGTATGTCTGAAATGTTGTACGAATAAAGAAGATATTTCCGATGTGACCATTGTTTATTTTTTGTAGCCGCCCAAATAGAAATTAGAAGGCGCTACGATTGGTGAGTACGCTAGGTATGATGGAACCCCATTCCATTCCCATTCCTTCATAACCGTTTCAAAGGTTGTGTTGTGTTGCAATGTGTGCGTTGTAATTCAAGAGTATTGCTTGTGCCTAGTATTTACAACTGTTGGTATTTTTTGCAAATATACGTAATTTCATTTACTGAACTGACAGCGTTAGACTCCACTAGTAACAGCTTCATCAACATTAAGCAGCTTGTAATACAGATACTTGTAATACAGCTTCGGTATAGAATGTGATTGTTTTTCCTGGATTAGTTCATGATTTTTTAGTACTTAGAATTGTCGAGGTAGATTGACTTTTCATCGTCAGTTCCAATGCGTTCTAAACATATTTTAACTTTTTCGCTTGTTATTAAATGAATTATCTCACGGTGCAGAACCAGTTCTAAATGCCATTTTAAATCAATTTGTATCGCCGCCATTTTTTTTTTCTCTGTCCTGATTCATCACTTTTAAGTGGTCTGAATGTTCTTTGAGAGCTCAATTTTCGGCCGTTAGACCATTTTTTGTTAATAATGTTTTTGTCTCTTAAATAACTTACAGCCTTACCACATGTTTCTAAATGAATTTGGCTGACTTCCACAGCAATTGTCTTAAAATCAAACAACAAAAATAGAGAATACCAAAAATGAAATTCCGGGCATTCCATGGTTCGGGCATGTTTACTTTGAATAAATCAATAAAACTAAATAAAAAACAGTTACTTCATCTAGAACTACTGCTTAATTATAATGAAATTAAATATAATGATGATTTAGCATCACTTACTGAATAATAAACAAAGGTTAAACATGTGCCAGTGAAGAAATTATATGCTCGTCATAAGCTGTTAACATTGTCTAATTGAAAACCGCCGTATTTTTCACGCTTATTTTGGGTTTCGGATTTCAACCACAGAATAGATAATTAAAAAATAATAACAGCCTATTAAAATGCGTTAAAATATGATACTTTCGCTAACAACACGTTGTGTTAGCGATATCTAAAAAAGCAATGTAATACTGACTTTTACAATGTGTGAACTTGATTAAACCATAAAAAATAAGAGAAAACCGCTTTAACACTTTTAATAAACCTGTTAGATAAAATTGCATTAACTGCCGCGTTAACCTCGACAAAATCACTACTTTATGTGTTTCGCCGGCCACAATAACTTTGTATCTAGATTAGGTTGTTTACTGCTTTCAGATAGTGCTCACCTGTGCCCCATTGCTAATTTAAATTTTAATCTTGCTCACAAGGGGACCACATTGTATCAGACTACGAAGTTTATCTTTTGCTTTTGTGTCTCCGTAGGAAGTGAGGTTTTTAATCTAGTAGATATGTGAGGCCAGACCAGTATGGCACACTAAATATAAGTTTGTGGAGTCGCAAAATTAAATTCTATATACTCGAATATTTCATTTGGCAGTGCCTGGCGAATAGAGCCATTTCATACCCGACGATATTATCAAAATAATATATTTTAAAATAAACTTGCAGTGAATTTTATTTAAATTATAAATGTGCCTAATTTTCAGCCCCGTAAGTTGAAATCCACTCCGATGTTTGTAAGAATCAAAACTTATATTATTTAAAATTACATTATTTTCGAATGAATTTTTAATAACTATTATGAAAAATTAAACTTTAGGCAAATTTACCCACAATGATTCACAAATCCCACCTGATAACTTGTAAATTCAACTAATTAATACATTTTCCTCCTCTCGATGTTGTGTGGCTCATTCCTTTTCAAATGATGCTTCTACCCAGCTTAGTCAAAGTTGAAATCAATATATTAGATCGGCGAAATTTTTTTTCTTAATAGCCAGTTTTAACAGTTGTAACTCTCCATAGAACATATTTTACTTCCCAAAAGGGAAAACTGCAGGGCAGTTTCATTGAATGGTGATTAGTACTTAAGTGAATGGTAGTATCAGAAATTGTTTGCCCGTTTAATTCTAGAAATTTAAAGTTGAACTTCGTCCTGACTGCATATCGTTGATTATATCAATCGTTTCATTAATACCTTACAAATATACATAGCACATTTCATTTCTTAAAATGGGTATGGATCCAAATATCGACAACAAAGCCAGTTTTACCATAAGAAGCAGGACATCTGAGTTCTCCATGAATTAACAGTGAACAATTTAGTGAATATAGTTTCAATTAATTGCAGCCGAAAAGAAACCTAATTGAGTAACTTTTGAAACCAATGGTTAGTAGCAATATAAAGTTATATAAAGCAAATAGTAATATTATAATAGTAATGTAAAGTAGTTACTAGCCTGGACAAGTTTCACAATCGGTTGCATAGGCGTTCACCGTCAAAAAATTTGACGTTTATGGTAGAAAGTGTGAGGTGTTTGGTGGGTTTAGAAAGGAATTGCAAAATAGTAGCTCATCATAAGCTAAACTTGTTTCAGAAATTGAAAGAGATTTTTTAGAAAGTTTTGGTAGATCCGACTAGCTTTGTCCGATCACCATTAGTTTCGGTCTCTACAAAAGTTTGTTAGTGGCGTCCAAAAGAGTCTTGCTCGTGATCACGGAGAAGGGTTTTTCGCCAAAAAATCCCAAAATTTCTAGATATATGTATATGGATTTTAGTCATGTCAACTTCTTCGATTTTTTATTGGATCTACTGTTTAACGTAAGATCCAAACCACGGTCCTCAGCATTAAGTTTACGATTGGCGAGTGGCCAACTTTGAGACCATCCCAGAAGACACCCGGCCTTACCCATTCTGATTTCTGGCCTGACTGGGATGATCTTCCTTGTCGGATTTTACACTTTTACCTTTGCTTTTGCTGCCTTGGCAGTGTTCGAACTCATGACTGTCGTAATATGAAGATCCACTCAGAAATTCTAGGGGAACAAATTATGGTTTTACAATGAAGTGGTAAAATATTTTGTTTAGAATTGATTAACATGGAATATATGACATTGATTACTGTTCAATACTATTATCATTTTACCTAGAAAACTGGAAAAGAAACCATTACACCCATTATCAGCCCAACCTCTAATACATTATCTTGTTATGACATATATAGTTTATGTTACATATATAGTATGCCGTAAAATTTTTATGCGTGAACATTATATATGTCGAATTTAATGTGTTATTTCTTTGCTAATAAAATGCTAATTTTCAGTTGAGAACGAAATATAGCTTTCTGATTTTTTTTGGCTATTAATAGTGTTATCCATGATTCTAAACTCTTCTTACTTTTTAACGGTCCCTATTTTTTTGTTCTGAATATGAAAAGGTTGACATTTCAGATTTTATTCGAAAATTTCGATTAAATGTGATTCTGTTTCACTCCCTTAAAACCATCACACAAACAACTGAATGCAATAGAAGCAATAACTTATATAACACTTAGTGTACTTGATCAATTTATGAATCACTTCTGAGATTAACCAATGAAATAGTAATAATTTTGATGATTTGTTAATATCAGAGTAGATCAGAGTAGTATCAGAGTAGATACTTTTGTTTATAGAGTTTTTAAATTGCTAGTAATTTGGTATTCTTTGTGTTATATGTAATAAGATCGGAAATAACAATATAACAATATAGGTTTTACTTATAACAATTACTTTGTGTATATCACTAAGTTCAACGACTTTTCAACTTGCAGATCCTACCACTATAAAATACCCTTTCCTTCTCGAGGAAGTGAGTTATTTTGATGGAAAATATTTTTTTATTATGTAGAGTCAAACTTTTGTGCAATTGTTTGCACAATTGTTCCAAAAGGATATAATAACCTGATTTTATTCTTTTACCACTATGAAGCTAATCCACATACAAAATTTATTTTGCCTCCCAAAAACTAAGTCTAACATTTTCTGACAAGTTTACTTCTCTGCTCTTATTCTGAGCAATTATAGTGGTACCCAGTTTCATTCATAGTAATGAAATGACGCCCAAAATAATTTAATCCTTTTTAAGATGGTCTGGCATATACTTTTTTCAATGTTAAGGCGGTATCCATTGTGCACATAATTTTGAAACTAAATTAGATTTAATTATGAAATTTTTATTTTTCAAATTAGGGTTAGTTCTATTATTATCAAATCAATTTTCCGCCAATAACTTGTTGGACAAGTTTAGCTTAACCAAGAAATTCAAGGATTTGTATCATAATTGTTTTACGTTCACATCTGTTATAAAGTTAGAGCATGGACTTACACAAAAAATAAATCAATATTTGTTTCGAAAATTAGTATCAAGGAGATTAAACTATGGATATTTTAATTAATAATATGAATAAGCTCAACCGTTAAAATTAACGCTATAATATAAATTTGTGTTTACTATGTATCTAATACGCCAGCTCTCTATTGTGTGTCTCTCTATTGTTCTATATTAAATATTTTTCAAAAAAAAAACTAAGTCATCCATCATTACACGAAAACGATCTCTAATTTGATTTATTAACATCATCGGCCTGATTATTTTTTAATGAAAAATATCTCATAAATAAGAGCCCAATCACGCAAAACAGCGGTCCGTTGCCACAGTATAGTTCGCAATTTAGTTTAATTAAAAACTTGTAATGAATCCTCGTGAGAGACGTCGCAGCTGCTATCCCATGTACGGATTTACAAAATATTGAATGGGCGTCGGGCTTGGTCTCGACGGCTCTAAATGACCGCAGCTACGTGGGAAGAAACGGAGCGTAAACCGCTTGGGTTGAGGTGGGGACGGTCACACCTTCTTCGAATGTATAGAATGGGTTTTATGTATAAAATATTATACGATATAGCTCAGTAATAAGTTGAAATGTATTTGTCTGATATAAAAATACTGGTTAATATATATACCATCCAGGCTATTTTTATTTCTAGACGATAAAAAAATCTGGAAGAAATTGTAATAAAAGAGTATTTGACATTTGTGCGATGATTTTTTTAAAACTTACTAAATATAGTAAAGCCAGAATAGAAATAACGATTTTCTGATTTACAACAGGTTACTTATTGATTTAATCAGTTATTGGTTTGAAAAAAGTTTAGTAAGAATCACTTAATTCAGTGTTATCAGATATATCACAAGTTCTACGGCGACGGAATTACGGCTTTATCAGAAAAATATTCAAATAAAACCAATCAAGCCGTCACATATAAAATTCACTAGTATTTGATTTTATATGAATAAATTCGCTTTGGAAGACATAAAAATACTGTGTTCATAACGAGTAATATAATGTAGGGATATCAAAAAAATATCGATATATCGATATTTTTGGCCTATCTATTTGTTTTTGACGATATATTAACATATTGATATTTTTGGCCCTATATTTTTCGATATTATTTTAAAAATAGTATCGATGGTTACAGCTTTGAATTTCAAATTAAAATATCGATATTAAAATCCTACAATTCTTAGAGATTATCGAACTTGTTTTGAGATTTATAGCCTCCTCCCCCGGGGTATCAAAAGCGCGGAAAATTAGGATTGGAGTGAAGAAATATCGATAGTGCTAAAAAGAATTATCGGTATTTTTTGTTTTCTGATATGTCGATAGATTAAAATTTTCTAACAATATCGAAACTTATATATCGATATGTTTTAAAATATCGATATATCGATGTTTTCGGCCGCAACCGACAATGGCTAATGGAATATGTGGAAAAAAATAGCGATTCAAATGCAATTTATACGCCGTTTTAACCCATGGGCATGACTCGAATCTACTATTATATTACTGTTATTGGTATCAGTTTTGGAATGCAAAAGAGACTTAAAATATTATTGTAATCTTTTGAATCACCAGGAATATT
This sequence comes from Rhynchophorus ferrugineus, assembly GCF_030347505.1. NCBI lineage: Eukaryota > Metazoa > Arthropoda > Insecta > Coleoptera > Curculionidae > Rhynchophorus > Rhynchophorus ferrugineus. Next base: position 48,936,902 of record NW_027472581.1, on the reverse strand, counting down.
GCGCATAATGCGATTAAAATTAATCTTTTCATCAAACATATCTAACAGATTTAGTTGCTTATAACTTCTAGCTGTTTTCTCATCTCAAAAAATGATTACGTGAAAAACAATTGTAATTAAGCAAAACACAGTAATAAGTAATAATTAATAGTATTTAGAGAAAATACAGGAGGAAACAATTTACAATTTAGAAGACTGGTATAACATGTCAACTGAAAAGTTCCCGTCCTCACACATAGATGGCGCTAATAGAATTAAATCCATATGTTCCGTAGTTAGTTCCTTAACCCCCAAAAGATGCGTATATAAACTTGAGAGCTGTCGGATGATTAGTTTGTGAATTATAGCATTTTGAGTGAAGCAACTTTTATTATTGTGAAAAAAAATGGATAAAATGGAATATCGCGTGTTGATGAAATATTGCTCTTTGAAAGGAAAAAATACAGGTGAAACAAAAACTTGGCTTGATGCTGAGTTTCCAGACACTGCCCTAGGAATATCAGGATTGATATCCTAAGTTTAGATGTGGTGAAATGAGCACCGAAGGCGGTGAACTTAGTGGACGCCCACAAAATGATTTTGAATGACCGTAAATTGAAACTGAATGAAATAGCAGACACTCTAAAGATATCAACTGAACGTGTACATCATCTCATTCACGAATATATGGGTATAGGGAAGCTCTGTGCAAAGTGGGTGCGGCGCGAGCTCACTTTTGACCAAAAACAACGACGAGTAGATGATTCGGGGCAGAGTTTAAATATGATCAAGCGTAATAAACACGAGTTTTTGCATCGATATGTGACAATGGATGAAACATGGCTCCATCATTTCACTCCGAAGTCCAATCGACAGTCATCCGAGTGGACTTCACACGATGAACCCTCTCCAAAGCGTGGTAGAACGCAACAGTTGGCTGGCAAGGTTATGGCGTCTGTATTTTGGGATGCGCATGGAATAATTTTCAATGACTACCTAGGAAAAGGAAGGACCATCAACAGCGACTATTGCATACTATTATTGGACCGTTTGAAGGACGAAATCGCTGAAAAACTGCCGTATTAAAAAAAAGAAAGTGCTGCTTCACCAAGATAATGCACCGTTTCAAAATCCATGAATTGACCTTCGAATTGTTTCCTTATCCTTCGTATTCTCCAGATCTGGCCCCCAGCGACTATTTCCCGTTCTCAGATCTCAAAAGAATACTCGCTGGGAAAAACTTTGTTCGAATGAAGAGGTGATCGACCAAACTGAGGCCTGTTTTGAAGCAAATGACAAATCGTACTACAAAAATGGTATCGAAAAGTTGGAAGGTCGCTATAAACAGTGTATCACACTGGAAGGGAATTATGTTGAATAAAAAAACTCATTTTGCCAAAAAATTTTGTTTTACAATTGTAAACTTTTTAATTGGCCTGTTACGTATATCGAATTTTGAGGATTTTGTATAAACCTCACAATAACAAAATGTATTTCATTCATATTCACATGCTTTTATTACATGTATGTATTCAAAATAAAAAATTATTGCTACAAAGCATTATTATTTGATATTTGATTTCATGTACCTTTTATTTTTCACAAGCCTTTTATTAATATATCATATTTAAGGAAACAATTTCAAATATTCATGAAAATAGATAATAACATAAGCTATATGTAGAAATTTGTCAGTGCTAAAAAATAAAATTAAAAACTAGATCAATTTAATGATCAGCATTAAGATTATATATCCATCTAAGCAGCTCAATGATCTCTCTGTGGCACAAAGAAATCTCCAACAGGCAATTTTCGATTCGACATAAAATTTTACTATGCCCTTAAAGGTTCCGAAAAATACCTTCGGAGACACTGAAAGTATGTTAAGCGGTTAGTTCGTTGGTCCCAGAATTTTTACTACAGGGATCTGCAAAAAAAAGTTGCCGACAAACGTATAAATATTTACGATTTTTTGGTTTAGCATTTTATGGTTATTTTAAATCTAATATTAAAAAAAATATACAATAAATAGCCCAAAACGTTGAATCAAATTATCTTATGTGTTGATAAAGATGGTAAATAATATACTATTACATCCACATTTATGGTATATGGTTAACATTGACGTTTATAGTTTATTTAAAACTCTTGGAACTTATGTAAATATTATGAACTGGTTTGTCACTTATTAATAGTTTTTATATTATTTACTCTAAAATTGTTCTAATTTACAACTATATTAACTATTCCAAAACCACTACTTAGAAGAACAAAAATAAATACTGCATAAAAATATTGCTGTGAAATTTCCTATCACTGTCTAGCTTTTTGTTGGTTACCAATAGCTACAAGAATTAATTAGGAATAAAATTGATGGATACAAATAAGCTTTATTATAGCCTGATTAATTACATTTAATCAAAAATACAATCTATTATCAAAAAATCTTACGACTAAACAGTACAGATGCAGTATCCAACTTTGGGTCTAACCTATTCAACTTTATATCTGCAGTATTTAAATATGTGTTTGGTAGTAAATTTGTCAAAAGATATACAAATGAAGATATCTGTATAATACTGCGATACCTAATATAAAATTGAAGATAATGCGTTAGATGTTGGACGTATTGCTTGTTTTAATTATTACCTCTAATAACATATGTCTATATTCTATCTATCTATTACAAAAAAGACTAGATTTAATAAATATAATTTCCATATTATCCATATTCAGCAATAGCTAAAGCGAATATATAATAGCTAAAGCGAGCTATGCGAAGTATCAATATAAACAAATTTTGAATTTGATGGTTTTGATATTTCTGTGCATTAAATAAATTGCATTTTCGACATTAATTACTTTTGTTATTTCGATTGAAGAAATCAAGTCCTTTTGACATGACAGAGAGAATAGATAGCCCAAAAACTCGAAAGCAATAAATTGCGAATCAACATGGCCTCCACAAGCTGCCAATATCGACGCGTCCTACATTTCTTATTTGTTGAAATTACTAGTTGTAATGTTGTAAAAAGGTAAATATTGAATGCACGAAAACAAAGTGAATAAAACAGGCTAGCTGTGTTTCAAACTTTCCAATTAAAAACAAATATTTTTTCAATGTTGTACTAAAAAGAGAGGCTTTATATAACTCTACTGCGAATTACATATAAATTCGTTCTGTGTATTTATGAAATCAAATATGGACATCAACATTAGTTCCGGTTTATATTTTGTATATTTAATTAGTCGAAAACTGCGAATGTAAAAATGTTATGTTTGGGATTTTTTAATTTTTTACTGTTACAACATATTCTCTATTTAAAAGAAGTTGAAATGAAATGAAAATGAATGAAAAAAGTTTAAGTAAATTATAATAGAATATATATCAAATTCATGATATCTAAACCAAACCATTTACTTCTTTAATATGTACCTGCTTGTTTGATGAAGCTATTTATGGAAGGGAACTTTTAAAATTATGGGCACCGTAATGGGCATATTCCGTGCTTTTCATGGAAAAGAAACAATTAGTCCAAGATCAGTCCATCTCATTGGTAGATTGAGTTAAATCAATCTTGCTTTTGAACGCTTTTTGTTGCATTATAATTTGTACTATCTTAATCCTGATTTTAAGGTAGATATGCTTATAGTTTTACCTTAAATTTAAATCGTCTGAATCGTCGAGAATTTTGGTAAAATTTTGACGACAGCCGCATTATCGAAATTTTGTGATTCTCTTGAGTTTGTTCAACAAAAAATATGTCTCTTTAACATGCGCAAAAAGAAGTGGAATAAAATTTATATTTGCAAAATGTCTTTTGATGTCATTCCAGAGAGTGTTTTTGATTGTTACAAATAATTTAACGTATAGAACTTCTGGATAATTACGAATGCCCTATCTATTTTTAATTAATATCTATATCAAGAAAATCAACGAATTGGTGCTGAGGAATCATCCAATGACATTTTAAAAACTTCACCTGAATTACTTGCTTCAACTAAATGAATTATAAAAGACAATTTATGGCTCCAATGTTTCCCATCTATGGTACTAATAATACATAAATTTTTAATAAAGATTTTTGTTTAATTGTGAAATGAATGGAGTAATAATTTAAGTTTAATAATCCATTGCAGCTTGCAGATAACAAAAATTATATTTTTCTTATTGACATACCTAATAGTGCGATGTCTACTTAGATATATATTCTAGTACAGAACTCTCTACACAATCTAAATGATATGTTTATCTTCATCAACAGCTTAAAATAAAAAAAAGATAATTGTTTTATTGTGAAGACTGTTTTTTCTTTAATTTAAGATTAAATTATACCAATCTAATGTTATTTTATTTATTTCAGGTAATAATCAGCATTACATTTCATTCCTTACAACAAACGGTAAGTTGTATATATAGAAAATATACAAAAATACTAAAGTGATGAACATACACTAGATATTGAACATAGTAGATATTGATATCTTCTCGTTTTGTACATGCCCGTCAAATCAAGTGGTGAACGAATTCCTCGCACAGACAGACATTTGTGAATGAATTTAGTGAGGAAGTCCTGTGGCACCAACCAACGGTATTGCTTGAGAAATAGGCATTCTCCCCGAGCTTCGGTTATGGATTATTGATGATGATAATAATTATAACATACTCAAATGAGAGAAACCGCTCTGCAGCCAAATCGTGTGCTATTGGCTGCGAGGGAGGGCTGCCACTTTTATTGTTTCGAAATTGAGCCTTTTCAGCCTTTTGAGACACATTCTGAAGGGAATGTAATTAAGATTACTTTGTCATTTCTTCCTTGATGTAGCGGTTGTTTTACTTTTATTGTACTACTCAACCGATAGTCTCCTATTTTTTTCGTTTCGTCCGGTTTTAACAATTTGTAATTCCTTAACACCACATTGAGTAAAGACCGCGCCATGTATATTTAGCTTTGTCTTGGATATGGAAACGATTTCAGGGTGTCCCCATGATAATTTCCACTTAAGCTTATCATACAGAATCCAGTTATGTTTCCAGTAATAATGCAACGCAATTACTCCTTTTTTGCTTTTGTTTGTGATTTTTTATAGCGGAACAGTTGCTAACATGTGGAAAAACACTGTTTAACGTCTCTAATCTGTTGTCCGTACAGTGGCCAATGTTCTTCTTTTTAAACCAATTTCAAAGATTTTAATTGATGTGGAATGGTTAGTGGAGTAACCCTTAATGATTAGTCTGAAATTAACAGTAATATTTGATGAGGTGCACTAATTTTGTTTGATAAACTAATTTACTAATTTGACCAGTTCCATTCTTGGTATGTCTCTCTTTACGCTTCATCTTATTTTTTAGCAAATTAAAACAAAAAACAATACTTGTTGAAAATGTTTCTTGTTTGGTTCAAAACTAGTCAGATATACACAATTACTGATCAGGGTGTTTCTAATTATAAACAGTAATGATGCGGAATGGAGGACAATTCTTTTATTTTGACATATTAAATTCCCGTTCGCCATTTTTTGCCTCCGTTTTCCTCTAGTGCCATCTTTTTCAAAACGACTGGTTTCAATATCTACCCTTAATATAAAACTAAGAGCAACTAATTCTGAAATAAAAATCCTATATAGTATTAAACATTAAGACGAGTATTTTCTTCGAATTATATCACAAATTATACCCTGATGATCATTTGCGTTCCGTTACGTCTCTATTCTGTCGTAGCTAAAGAAAAACACAGCGTTAATAAAATTATAGATTCACCATTTGACCCGTCTTGTTTGACTAGATTTATGGATCATTGTTGGCATGGAGAGGGCTTCGAAGAAATTATTCCAAGCAAGGGATCACAGAGAAAAGGGAATTAGTGTCTTTCGCATTTAGTGGGGATGAGTTTTTGTGGGGTATAAATTATATCTACCGCAAAAACATTTATTAAGCAACTGTGGTATATTTGTTTACTAAAATGTTGTTCACATTGTTATTTAACAACGTTTTTTGGAGACGAAGATACACTTTTATTAAACTTAATTTTTTTTTCAAGAATAAGTTCGTTTTCTAAACGCCTAAAATATAAACACTTGCAAATACTTACTAAATCCTTGAATAGTAATATTATCGTGGTGGATTTACTAGCAACAAACAAGTCATAAGACGTAACACCTCCCTACAGAAGAAAACGCCTTAAGGCAACTAATAATTACTAGAATTGATTTATGAGAACCGATAGTATATGATTTATAAGAATTGATAGATAAGTAGTTTCGTTAACTAGTTGCTTTTTGATTGCATATTTCTACCCAAAATTTAATGGTCTTTGGTCTATGGTTTGGTTTTCAAAATTTTCATCTTACATAATTTCGTTTAATATCTACAGGTTAAGGGTAATTTAATTTGTATTTCATGAATAAGAATTTGACTATCTGTTATTTAATATTATATAATGATTATTTAATTATATATATTTTATCTTAATATCTCCCCACTTTGCTCTCTTATTACTTTTTGGGGATGTATTTAGTATTCTAATGAATGCCTTCAATTGTCATTATACTTGCTTATTGTTAAAGCACGATTTAAATAAATATCAGAATTATTAATGTTATCAACAAATATTTGAAAACAATTTATATTATAAAAGTTATAAGAAACAATGTATGCTACGTAGAATTAGGTTAGATTATCTAGGTTATATAACTATAACCTATATATAAATAAAATAACTATATTTGATAAAATTTCTGAATTATATCAATTATAATACAGTTGCTATATTGAGCTATAAAAATTATAATGGAAATCATTTTGTTTCAAAAAATCTTCATAGAAAAAAATCCCTCTTATATCTTCTTACTGTTGACCTATCATTTCATAATTTATTAAGAAATTAATGTAGCTTCACATGTAAAAGATTAACATTCATCAGATTAGCTGCAATATATCAAACATCGACAACATAAGTAAGCATGAATTCTATATAGCTCCACATGTACATAATTTATTTCTTCATCGAAGGGCACTACTGAATGAGCTAGACATACCAACACTATACCAATCAACATGAATATCATAGAGTAATATGGAATTAAAGGATGGGGGATGTAGAGATGCCGAAAAAATAATTATATTTTTTAAAAACTCTTTACATTTTTGGCCGATATTTTCTGACCGATATATCAATAATTTTATGTTTTCTTAAAAATATCGATACATCTTTTATAAAATTATTCCCAGGAAAAATATTGATTTTTTTTTTCGATGCACTGAAATATATATATTTTTCCCAGCAGGCGACATCCCTAATTTATAATATTAACTTAATTCATAAAATTACAGCATTATTTTGTATGATCTTAGCAGAAAAGGTAGTCAGGTCGTCATTAAAGACATTACATCTGCAAAAAATACTTTGTAGGCACAATACTGTACTGATTTGTGTCGGGACAGTTTATAACATACTTTGGTATTACTGAAATAATATTAATTGACAGCTCTTGTTTTTCCTTATAATTTATATAACCTTCTTACTCAACACCGGTGATTCTTTATCAAACCTTAAATTCTTATGATTTCGCAACTTCCTATTTTCCTGCTTCAAGAACGTTCTCTGGAGTTAACTGAAAATCCTGAAAAGGAATATAACTGTTGTATATTACTAATTGTTATTTTAAGATGTTAGATAAAACCATTTGATATATAAATTTTTTCTCGGACAACTGGAGTAATTAAATCCAACAAATTTTATTATATTTTATGAATGTTTATTATTATTCACCCCCTATAATCGTTCAGAAAAAATCCCCTATCTGCGCTTGTAAATTTTAAACAAATGCGGACCTAACTTTCTATCTCTTCCGCGAATCTCCCCTCCACAGTTATCAATTCTGATGCGGCCTAAAAACGAAACAGAATTATTCGTAGCTGACGAAAAGAAAAAAGTTCGTCCGCCGGCGAAAGTAAATAAGAATCCTGATTTTAAATTTCCAAACTTCAAAATTAAATTTATATATGCAAACGAAGCAACTAATTTACGGCCGCACTGATTTGATATACAATTTCCGTGCTCCTTATTCAGACTCCCATTTTATATAATTCCCGGGGTATTCTTCGGATAATGATCATTTTTAATTTTTAATATTATCATGCAAATGTAACATTTCTACACAAGATTGTGTTATATTCATTCAATAAAGTCAACTAATTTTAATACTGTTTTTTTTTGTTAAATCTAATTTTAGGGGCCTATGGATATATAAAATTTAAAACAATTTAAATGTTGGTGTATATTACAGAGCATGTATTACACACGATATACGTTTATATTGATAATAGTTTCTCCCACTACGAGTTACTGGTGGAATATTATATCTAGAAAACTTGCATTTAGGGTTTTTCTGACTACCATACTATTTTCTATCTATTTTTCTAAAATTTATCATACTTCTAGAGTTACTAGTATAGGTATTAAAGCTTCTAACATTATTCAAGATATAGTTCGCATTACTAAGCCATATGGCTTGAGAATTTATGAAGAAAATATTAAATAATTAACAATTGTTATATAAATCCCGTGCAGGAGATCAAATTGAACCATTAATACAACAGAAAAAATGGTTGTAAATATTGCTGAAGTAATAAGCCCAATTGGCCAATCTGCAGAAGCCTATGTTTTTCTAATGTTAAATATGGCGAATATAGAAGAGAGGAAATATAACAACCAGGAATAAAATTCGGCTCTTTCAACGCTTATTCTTCCAATACTATATGTATGGCTTCGACATATAGATACAGTCCGCAAGCTTCCTGACGTCGTTCCTTTAAGATGGGATGATGAAATGAATACATATACGCTATAAAAGCTATAAACTACTATAAGTGTACTATTTTTAAGTATCGCGGCAGGTTAATATGGCGAGCTTAGTACCGACTGCTCCTCCTATATGTTCGGCAACTTAAAGTTTATTTAATATTCTTAGATAATCGATGGCCTCACAAGCATGGGCATTATGCGATGGTGACTGAGGTTCAATTGGAATTGAAACAAAAATTTACAATAAGCAGCATATTAACGTTATATATTAGATATTTTTCAAGATCAAACTGAGTTTGAAGCAAGTTCTGTTTATAATAGCTAGAATAATTAAAAAGTATCAAACGTAAGAATATAATATTAATAATTAAAGTTTGTAATGTTATGATTATAAATTGTTGAATAAAGAAAACAAAAATTACCTTTTTGTATATTTGGATTGTTTTGGCGGTGGACTAAAAAGGATATACATCAAAGAGAAGATTGTGATTTATGTATTCTACAATATTAAAAACATGAAAGAGAAAGAACGGAATGTCGTTAGAGCAAAAACAATGCTGCAAGGAAAAGGCCCTAAAATGTAAAAGGTAAACATACGTCTTTTTGGAATTAAATATGAAAGAAAGCAAAAACAAATATGTAACTTGAAATAATACAGGAAGCATTTTGAAGGAAGTATATTTAAAACTAATTTATAAACTCATCTTCTATAATAACTGTTAAAAGAAAAATAATAATATAAAAATATTATAATTGTTTTCCCATCGGATTCCATATATGCTATTACAATAAGGTAATTTTAATTTTACACTTAATTAAGTGTACAAATTCTATATATATCTGTTATTTTTCAGAAAATTTAGAAACCGCTACAACCGTTTCTTTTTCTTCGCTGACCTTCGACTTTTAAGGATGTCTTATAACAGATCAATTGAAAAGTCCCCGGCCTGACACATAGATGGCGCCACTAGAATTAGATCCATATGTTTTTCTTAGTTAGTCAAAACCCTCAAAAGATGCGTGTATTAATTTGATAGCTGTCGGGCCATTAGTTTGTGAATTATAGTATTTTGAGGAAAGCAACTTTTGTTATTGTGAAAAAAATTTATAAAATGTATTTTAGCGTGTTGATAAAATATTGCTTTTTAAAAGGAAAAAAATAGAGTTGAAGCAAAAACTTGGCTTGATGCCGAGTTTCCGGACACTGCTCCAGGAAAATCAACCATCAAGGAGGAGTAGACGCGGTAAAGTGACCACCGAAGATAGTGAACGCAGTGGACGCCCAAAAGAGCTTGTTACCGACGAAAACATTAAAAAATCCACAAAATGATTTTGAATGACCGTAAATTGAAATTGAATGAAATAGCAGACACTCTAAAGTTATCAACTGAACGTGTACATCATATTATTCACGAATATTTGGGTATAATACGCTCTGTGCAAAGTGGGCGCCGCGCGAGCACACTTTTGACTAAATATAACGACAAGTCGATGATTCGGAGCAGTGTTTGAAGATGATCAAGCGTAATAAACCCGAGTTTTTGCATCGATATGTGACAATGGTTGAAATATGGCTCCATCATTTTACTCCGAAGTCCAATCGACAGTCATCCGAGTGGATTGCACACGATGAACTCGCTTCAAAGCGTGGGAAAACGCAACAGTCGGCTGGCAAGGTTATGGCGTCTATATTTTGGGATGCCCATAGGATAATTTTCATTATCTAAATTGAAAAAGGAAGGACCATCAACAGCGACTCTTACATAGCGTTATTGGACCGTTTGAAGGAAAGAAAGTGCTGCTTCACCAAAACAATGCACCGTGTCACAAGTCAGTGAAAACGATGGCAAAAATCCATGAATTGGGCTTCAAATTGCTTCCTCATCCACCGTATTCTCCAGATCTGGCCATCAGCGACTATTTCCTGTTCTCAGATCTCAAAATAATGCTCGCTGAGAAGACATTTTCTTCGAATGAAGAGGTGATCTCCGAAACTGAGGTCTATTTTGAAGCAAAGGACAAATCGTACTACAAAAATGCTATCGAACAGGTGGAGGTTCGCTACAATCAGTGTATCAATCTTGAAGGGAATTATGTTGAATAAAAAAAACTACTTTTGCCAAAAAAAAGTGTTTAACTATTGTAGGCCGGGGACTCTTCAATTGTCCTGTTACAAAGTTCTGCTTGTTTCTTTTTAACATGCTCTTTAAATCATTCGGTGCGTCTGGCGCTACGGCGGCGCCCGCCAATTATTTATTGTGGTACTAAGGACGCCTGTTTGGCTCCGGCAACAGCATACCGTTATACGTTTCAGTATTTATTTAGCGTTATAGTATGTATACTGTTCGAGTGTTAGCCTGTGTGAAGGTTTGACCTGAAGGTGCGTGAATGTTAAAGGTGAAGTTTACTAAGCATAAACAACTAGACGCAGCGGATCTGACGCAAGCATTTAGTTAGTTGAATTGGCATACACGCATGGGGTTTTTGTTGTATAGCAAACCATATATAAAGCCTTCGTAGCACTCAATTTTATTGGTCATTTTTTAATTCATTCAGTAATGTTAGTTGCAGAGGTACATGGTTTGCCAACTTGTATTGAATGCGCTCGTGCAATACTTTGTTGAAGGCTTGGGTTAAGTCTAGAAATATGGCTGAACAAATTTCGTATTTTTCCAGTTTTCTCAATTACATCCGTAAGCCTTAATTAATTTCTTTTTCTCGATAATAAGTTTGACGCGTCTTAAGAATATGTTTATAAAAATGATTGGTAGCAATGATATCGGTTATGCCATTAAATGACGACAAATTTGAAGATATCAAGTAAACACATTTAATATATTATACAGATTTTTTTTCAATGACTACTGTTTGATTGACTGTTGCTTATTTGCATACGATAACATTAATATATTTAGCAGAATATTGTGGATACAAGTTAATTAAGCAACTTTTTATTACATTACTATAGATTTATATATTAATTATGTATGATTATGTATTAATTATGTATGTATACTACAGTAGCTTTTTTATCAGTACAAGACAAAAAATATTAATAAGTAAAGTAGAGTGATTTACTTACAGTCCCAGTTTCGTTACATTTCGTTGTCTTTCGTAATTTGTTTTCCGGTCTATAGTATACATGCAGCAAGCATATACCTAAAACAAAGCTGCGTTTGTTCTCGGTACGTTTTAGTGCTTTTCTACAAGTTAGGATTTTAAAGGACGATCCTCATAAATAGTCTTGAATAAGTGCGAGAAAAAATTGCGTCACGCGAGACGTATCAGACCAGACGCGGCGTATATATTTCCGTCTTAAACAAACGTTTTCCGCCCAGCGTTTTCCTCCAAGCACAGTCGCATAGACTTTTTCCGTTATGCGGTAATGGATTCTGCCAGACCGAGGCAGGTTGCCCATCCCCAGACCTTCCATTTAGCAACACCTAGACGAGAGCTTTTATTTCCATGCTTTGAAAAATGAACTGACAGTGAACACTTACTCTTATTTAGCCCTCTTAACCTCGACTGACTTTTTCCAAGCATTAATCTTGTGCGCTTAAGCGAAAAACCTCCATGTAAATTTGACCTGCAATTCACTTCCGACATCCCCTTGTTTTATTTGCTGGCTCTAGCCATACCTACTATTTATTCTAACTCATTTTTTAATACAGACCTTACTTCCGTGCAAATTTGCAAGCCATCAATTTACGACGAGACTCGTGCTAAAAATTTCAATATGAATTTTCCACTGGTGGTTTTGTTTTTGCTGTTACTTTGCTAACATTCCACGTAACTTCAGTTGTTTAAGTTCAACCAACTGATGTATTTTTCTAATAGTAATAAGTATTAATAGAGAATTCATAATAAAATTAGTCAAAAATAATAATCAAATCAATAATCAAATATAACCAGTAACATCACAGTATATGTTTACCATTGTTTCAAAATAATTTTAAAAATGAAGATCTAAGTCAAATTTAGCAGTCTAGTATAAATGAATTGCTGTTAAAATTTATTTTAGAGCTTTATTTTGCGCTAAAAATATTGAATGCTGATTAAAACTACCGGCTACTAATATCCAACCGCGATTTGAATTCATAATATTTTAAACACACAACAGACATTATTTCGTGGCACTGACCCTTTTTAGCACTTTACCAAGATTTGTATTTCATACAACTGTAGGAATTTCTTAAGGTATACCAATTTGATATCGTGAAAATTGAAAAAAAAGACATATATATCAAATACGATATCAATATGCGCTAATAGTAACTTTAAATCGTATTCTAATTGCGGTCGAGTAAACATTTACCATAAATAGATTTGTTATATATAGCGAGTTTTTATGTTATAGTATACTTTGTAATGCGCTTGCCATTTTTTATTATTTAGTCACAAATTTAGTGTAAGAAATGTTTAAATTTTATTATTAACAATGCCCAGGAGAAGACGTTCTGGCTCAAAGTCGTCAAAGTCAATCAAATGAGCGACGAACTACCTCGTCCTAACCGTTCTGCTGATAAACGAGGGATCAGAAAATGATAATAGTCTTTTTGGTATGTTTTAATTGCAGTCGAGTGTAACTAGAAATCTAAATCAAGTGGATAGACTGAGAAAGCAACTAGCTGTGTATCACAACAACAGACATGCAAAGAAATTGAGCGATTAGGCAGGCGTTGTGATGCTGTGATCTAAAAACGAGCATCATCTCACTGAGATCCGGAAATAGATTAGGATACATCAAATCAGTTTCAATTGAGGAAATGACAACCGTTTGACATCAATTGGGTTATCTTGAGCTAATGGACAACCAAAATTGTCACAATTGATTTCATCACGACACCCATTACACTCATTAGCTTCTGAGATGGGAAATGATTCTAAGCACTTCTGGCCAATATTCAGCCGTAATTTATAATGATTGTTTCCAAATAACGTCGTTTGGCGCAACCAATATTGTACAGGACAAAATCACGCCCACTTTTAAGGTATTATACCATAAAAGCTTTTTGATAACATTCAAATTGGTATTAGAAATAAGTTAACAAAATATTATACAGCTGCAGACACCAGGACAAATGTAATACTAACTTGAAACACTATTACCATTAGCAGAATCACTTCATATGAAATTATTTTGTGGGCAGTTTGGATGCGGAAATTGATAGACGTTCTGTTCATAATCTATCAGCGAGGAGAACTACTCTCCAAGAATATCAAACGTTTCTTTATCAGCGCATCGATTTGGCCAAATTGTACAAAATATTTTATGTTAGATCGAATGCTATCTGAGAGCCATAATATCATCATTACACCTGACAAAATACCAGTTGATGAGTCAACGAAGAGTAGACGTTATTGTTGGAGAAAATTTGCAAGATCACCCGGTCATATAGTTCATAATATAAAAAAATGGTGTAGTAAGAAAAGAATCGGTTTATATTTTATAACTAGATATTTTATCTGTGATTATAACATCGCAAGTATCGTCAGGGTTTTTATTGAAGAACTGTTTGTGTGAATTCGATCTCATCAGTGTTGGTCATGAGGAAGTTTGCTTATATGAGGCTTATATGAAGGAGATAAAAACTGATAGAGCTTATTGGTAGGTAGTTTAAAAGTCTACTTGTGAGTACTGCCAAAAAGTCGTGTCTATTGTACTTTATTCGTAATAGAGTAATGTAAACACCTTTAGAACATAGTTTTGGTTAGTAACGATTACTATGGTTATTATTGTAAATATGAAACACTAATAGCTATATTTAGATTGGAGTGTATATACAAATCCATATATTTAGAGGACAGTATATCTAAGTTATCTTTTGGTAGATATGAGGGTTATTTAAATTATCTTCAATGTCACAGGATCATATATTATATATCCCTAAAATTTTTCATGCATAATAGTCTATTCACATTGAACATATTATCAGTCTTTATGGAACAATTAGAATCATTGATATCAATTCTATCGTATTTAATTCAAAATATATCGAATAAAATTATAAATATTTTCTTTCTAACAAATTACCAATTATTTTAGGGTTAAATGTAAGTATTTAAGTTCACGATGGTTTGGGGTTAATAACAAATTTCAATTAATAGCGAAGAACTATAACTTTTAGAAGATTAAGTTTAAATTTCGGTGATAAGTTCAGGTTATAGAATTAGACTTGGTTAGTGGTAGCCTGGTGGTATAACTATTAGTATTTATTGAGGCTTTATAATACTATAGCTATTACGATTGTAGTTATTTGTTTCCATTCTAAGCAAAAATATATTTTCAATAAACAATACAATTATTTTACATGGGCTGCTTTAACTAATAATGACAAACTTTGAAAACTAACAAACTGAGACGTTTATCTGGGAAGTAATTGAAGGGTATTTCGATGATTCAGTAACCGACCATCGTTTGGTTTAGACGTGCCACCATGGACTACCCAAGCCTCGTCACTAAGTAACACCGCTGCCATCTGTTTTATCTATTTGGTATTTTCCACATTTCTATATTACTTCAACAAATAATGGTCACATAATGTAAACACCACTGTTTCATTTCGTTTTAACTCCATTCACCGAACCACATCTAATTTACCCTAAAGTGGTCACCCCGACTTGATCTTTAGCAAATTTGGGTTTGGGCTCGCGAATGGAGGGTACGTGGAACATGGTGTGTTTTACGTGACCGTTATATTTTTTTTTGATACGAAATTTTCAATAATTTTAGTTCGATTGTTTCTCCATTTTTTCCACTTTTATTGCTTCAACATTACATTCATTCAAACATTTGTTCCGCATTAAAATTTATTTAAGTGCTGGAACAATGAACCTTAAATTTCATTTCATTTTTTATTTAAATTTTTTTTTCAAATTTTATTTCTTTCACAAACTTTTGAACTCTTAGAGATTTTTATATCACTATTTAATCATCAGTGTCTTGGCTAAATATTTCTTTCGGCGCTATGTTTAAATCATAATGGCGCTCTCCGTCTCCGTCATAATGGCAGAAATTTTGATTTGAAAGGCTTTGGGCAGCTTCGGTCGGATACCGTCATTATTTGTTTTTCTCAATTACCGTAACGTATGTGACTACGGATTAGTCACAGATCAGCTCCAGAAGCTAGGTACCGATTGCAGTCACCGTAGACACGTCATGTCTTCGCCGAGGTACCAGAATTGCCAACGTCTCGTCATCGAAGAAAATAAGCTACCACATCGTCGAACAAGTGCACAGTAAAACGTAGGATGGAATAAAACACTGAGTTTATATCATAATAACAGAATAAATAACATGTTAAATTAAAATATTAATATCTACAGATATTGAGTGGTAAGTTTATTTATTACCTTTAAAAGGTCATAATAGAAAAATGCATGCAAAAAGCATATCAAATATTTACAACATACAAAACCAAATATATAAATATATAATTAGTTATATTAAACAAGTTATATTTACATACATTAAATTAGGATGCATTTTATTTAATAATTCTGGAATTGAATCGAGAGATACTATTTCATATATTTAGTAACCAAATTAAACAAATACTAAATATAAACTCTATAAAACATCTAATAGTGTAGGCATTATATTTAATATGTGCGTCATGGTTTATTTATATAAATACAGGAACATTTTACAATTAGCTTCAGTTAATTTAAACAATGGCTCCTCTAAAATTACAATATAATAACATACCCTTATCATATTTTTTGTGCTGGTTAAAACCTGCTTTGAAAATAATAAAGTATATTTGAAATTCCAGAGCCTAAGAGAATTTGTGTTTAATAAAGAATATTATTTATTTTCATTTTATTTATAATAATATGATTCGGATTATAAGCTGCATACTTCATTTACTAGATACAGTTTATATTTAGGTGATATTTTCTGTTTTATATAAACACATATATTTTAGTGTTGAGAATTGAAATATTGAGTAAATATATTTATTTTATAAATAAACTTACTAATCTATAAAGTATAAAATGGCACCGCTGGGTCTAAAATTAAATATTAGTTCAAGGAAAAATTATTGTATCATCAAAGAAATGTATCATTCAGTTTGATATCAATGTGAGTTGGCATATTTCACAAGAAGAATTCCCTGTCTTCTCTACTGTTTCCCTAAGTAGTCTGCTTTTTTATAGCAATATTTTACATGTTACCCAGTTTTTTAATGTAGGAGCTGAAGAGACTTAACAAATTTTATATCTAGTTACAGACGCGTAGCCAATTGAAGTGACAATCAAATACGAGCACTAAGAACTTCGGACTATGCATTGTGTGCATATATATATATATATATATATATATATATATATATATATATATATATATATATATATATATATATATATTTAAATTAATTTATTTATAATGCGTGGAAATTTGTATATAATTTATCGTTTTGTATTTATAGAATATTCTTAATAGTCTACGTACATATCTTTTCAACTTAATTCGTGTAACACATGACGAAATTTTCTGCACAAAGGGCAGCTTAATTTTGATGAGGATTATGATGCTGACTGAGTTAGATACCAACAGGAAAAATGGTGGGAATAACACGAGGAATATTTTATAGTCACCACTTATGTGATAATAAGAGGATGATAAAATAACTATGATTCTAAATGAGCATCTGTTCAGGAAGGAGAGCATAAAGCAGACCTTTCCATGCACAAGACACCCACTCAGGTTATCAGGAAACCTTCGGCAGTTATTTTGATCTTCTTATTTATTATACTAGCAATGTAATTTTGAAATCCTTTCAAGTGAGCCGTGATGGAGATCCTATGATAAAGCCTAGCTGATGACCTATCATCAGTCCATGCTTTTATATGAAGAAAGTTTCTGGATTATTTATGATGTGCTATAATAATAATATTATAGAGTGGAGTACAAACAGAAACTCTATAAGCATTGGAAGTATATTTCATTTCCAGACTTATAGACCGGAAGCAACATGCATTGTTTTCAAGATGATAATAAATGTTTTTGAATAATTTATATTGCTTAACATTGGCAAGACTTTTAGAAGTTACTAATTGACCTATATTTGGAGATTTTGATTTTTTTTAGTGTTTGGTATGGATGTTCGTCGATAAATGATTCGAGATATTCATCTTTATCTTCTTGTGGGCTACTTGAATATGTTCAAATGCTTGATATACTCTACAAAAATACGGTGACACTTTTCCATAAAATA
The DNA here is from genome assembly GCF_030347505.1 of Rhynchophorus ferrugineus. Classification (NCBI taxonomy): domain Eukaryota; kingdom Metazoa; phylum Arthropoda; class Insecta; order Coleoptera; family Curculionidae; genus Rhynchophorus; species Rhynchophorus ferrugineus. The sequence goes on along the minus strand of NW_027472581.1, from coordinate 48,918,895 downwards.
AAGGAATAAAGAACGTGATTTCCCAGTTATAAAGATTTGTCAGTTTTAACCATCTTAGGGCATTTTAATCGGTAATATTTATTAAATCATTGTAAAAATTATGTAAAAAACACGATTTAATCTGATAAGTGATCACTTTCTTTCTAATTGTACATTTGTATTGGCTTAAATGTTATAAATCAAAAAACTATATATTTAAGAACAATTTGTCCAAAATATAGTTAAAAACAAGATTTAAATATATTGCTTATAAGAACTACTTATTTGAATTTTAACTACAAAACATTTTCATTAATTTTCATTAGTTTTATACATTCCGATACCTAAAAATATCTAGAGAGCTTCACACACAAACTTATTAAGATAAGGTTCCTGGTACCGTTAAATAACATTCAGATATTATAGCATAACAGCGGAATCCTAAAAAGGTATGTTAGAATTCTTGTCGGCAATATTACTACATCTACACTTACCTCTGAGTCTTTTTGGTGTTATTGTGGGGCTCTTATCTGGATGAAGTGAAGGAACAGATTCGTCTGTTTAAAAATTATTTCGGCAGAGACACGCGTTGAAGTTTTCATTTTTCAAATCTCTCAATTTACTTCCTTTAAAAAATATTATATTTTTAACTGCTTCCAATCAATTTTGAAGATTCTAATGGGGGCGGATCTAATATATTCCTATTAGATAGGTTAAGGAAATTAATCTGTAAATAACCTATATTATGTATTAGTATTCAATTATCGGTATAGATTTTAATGAAAGACTTGGTGCTAAAATTTCAGTTAAGAACTGCATCTCGGTTAATTAATGATCTTCTATATTTAGCTCCATATTCATCTGGTCGGTCTGAAAGGGAAAGAATAAACATTCCTGTTCGGAGGCTTAATAAGAGATTTCCCGGAATTAGTGTTTACGTATAAAAAGGTACTGTGCTAGAGCAGAATCCTTTGTAAAATGCTTAATATTATTTATATCTGGAAATTCACATCTTGGAAAAAAATACTCCTGTTAAGTTTTTGCCTTTAAACAGGAATATTTTCGTTAAATACTACAAATATAAAGTCTTAACAAAGAATTTCCCTGAAATTTCACACAAAAATAAAAAAGGTATAACCTAAGATTTCCTACAGAACTTCGAAGTCGAAAGAAAGAAAAGAAATTAGTTATCTTTTTATCTCCAGTCCTCTTATGATTCAGGCGCGCAAAACATGGTTACCGATGTGCCAATTTAAAGTCCTATTCTATATTTCTGTGTTTTGTGATCTAGTCTATCAAATTAAGAAACTAGCCCTACTGCGCTCAATTTATTACATGTTATATCCAATTATTTTGTTGAAATTTATTCCTAAGTGTTTAGTGACAAATCCAAATATTTATTATTCTACTGCAAAATCAATTGCAAATTGTAAAATGTTTATTACAAAGTATTATACATGCTGCAATGAAACGTCAATTTTTATTACCATAAAAAAGGACGATGAAATTATTATCGGAACCGGCCCCTCGGCTCACTCGAAAATATATTTACAGTCAGGATCAATTAATATAATGGAATATACAGTTGGAAAAACATTTTTGCTCCCCCCGCCAATTTACATGGACCATCCTATATACATCCCCGAAACTTTAAATTATCCATCGTATAATTTGAATTAGCCTGGCAACCCTTATAATCCGCTCAGACGAACAAAAACTTTATCCGCAATAAAAAACGAGCAAGAGGGATATCAAACCCATACCTGTTTCGAAAAAAAAAAACGCCCTGATCCAATTAGGTTTTTTTGCAATTAGCTAATTTACAAGACCGCAATACGAACTTTATATCTCCATATTTTTGTTTTATGACGTATGTACGTCGCGCTACATTGCTGACCGGAAAATCTCGTCTAATCCATTCTAATATTATGTAAACCATCCGTTGCCATGGCGACGGCTTTGAAGATATGTTTGATAGAGATCGTCACTCACTGAGTTGTTGTCGTACCCAAAAGGGCTGAATATTTCGCCTATTAATACGTTACTGAAATGAGTAATTTCGGAGCTGCAAACTCGCACTGCAAATATGTTTGCGAGATTTATTTTATATAAACATCTTACCCTGTGCGATATTCATACCCTGGTGTATGGTTACTCTGATGTCTGAAAACGAAAAAAGGTGTGCATGACACACGTTGATATTAGAAATGCAGTTTCTATTGGGTGCCTGCATATATTTTGAAAAGCGATATGTGCGATAATGGTTAAACCAGCCAATTTATCATTAGATAACAAGATGTTATTGTTTAAACCTCTCCTCAAAACTATTTCGTCATATGGAGTCCAGCTATGGGAAACTGCTAGCAAGTCTGCGTGTGAAATACTGCGAAAGAGTACAGTGCATCCCAATGTACTCGCTGATCAGCTAAATATGCGAAGTGACTGCGTAGTGACTTGTATAGATATATATATATATATATATATATATATATATATATATATATATATATATATATATATATATATATATATATATATATATATATTATGTGAACTTAACATATACATATTGCCTTCTGGGCAGATTTTGGAACTATTAAATGTAATAAAAAAAATATTACTAAACAAAAACCAACAGCTACCAATTCATGTTTTTTTTGTCCCACTTAACAAACATGATATGGTGACCCTGTATGGGGTATAGGCTTCTTAGGGGCTAATCTATGGTGTAGTCTAGTTCTTAAACGCAATTAATAGGGTTGTAATAAGTTATCTTTTAAAATGCAAGCCAAATGTAGGGCCTCAGGATAAAAAGGTTATATTTGCAAAGGTAATTCCGAAAGGTTGACATTAGTTTGATTCATTTCGTTTCTAGTTAACACTGAAGATCTCAAGGTTTAAGAGTTGTTTAATGAGTTAGTATTTGCTGTTGCTCGTGAGGATGTTTTTAGTGGACAAGGAATAGTTTTATACAAGCAGATGGATGGTGCATATTCGCAGATGGGAGGACTCTAACACCAACTTCTGCCTGGTCAATTTTGAATTATTCATTCTTAAAGTAAATGAAGTTATTATTAAAATAAACGTATAGCCGGCTTGGTGGTAGAGTGGTAAAGGCGATGGGACAGTCCTCCTACTGTTGCGATAGCCGCGGGTTCGAATCCTGCTGTGGCATGGTCGTAAAAGAAGACTAAGTAAGTAAAAGAAGATTGGTAAAAGAAGACTTTAAATATATACAAAAAATATATGAGCGTATATTATTTGAGGCGATATTTTTAGGTTATTTTTGTGGGTATTACTTAACCAAGAAAAACTACTAAGTTTTCAAGAAGAAAAAATTATTAATTCAAAATATTGATTATTTGATTCTGTGCATCTTGCCCATTTTTTATTCAATTTTTGGATATCATCCTAAACTATTTGTCGTTGGAACAAAGCCATTCATTCAGCCATTTTCTATTTTGTGCCGCTCTGCAAGCGCGTATGATATTTATGCGAAAAGTTAGTCGGACGGGAAAAAGTCTTAAGAGTACGGCGGGTGCGACAATATGTCTCATTAAAGTGCTTTCAATTAGCCGGTTTTGCTTTACGAGACCTCGCGTTTTTATACTATAAAATCGCTTAACTAAGTCTTCAAATTGATCATTAGTTATCGGTAGCGACCACTCTTAACTATTTTACCGGGTATCAATAAATGGGATGCATACCGTTCTGATCCCATTAAACACAGATTTGACCCTGGAGTCGATCAGCCGGCTTCTCCGGGTGAGAGCCATGATTTTTTGCGCTTATGGATTTTAAAATAAATCCACTTTTCATCACCCATCACTATTCGCTGCAAAAATGACTTTAGATCAAACCTTTGAAGCAGCATCTCACAGACTTTTTGATTTTCTATTTTCCTGTTATTCAATTGATGTGGCTCCCATCCTCCAATCTTTCGGATTTTTCCCATTGCTCCTAATTGGTCGCTAATCTGGGGCCACACTTAACGATTCTGCGAATTGTTTTTGAGTTTGGGTTGTGTCATCGTTTAATAACTATTCCAGGTTTGCATCTTCAAATTTTTTGGACTGCGAGAACGATGTTTGTTTTGCACATCGAAATCACCACTTTCGAAACTACGCCGCATATGTTTTTAAGGTTAGAGCATGCTTCTACCAGCAAAAGATTACTTTAAGCGGTGTTTTTGTTTTGATTAAATAAGAAAAGTAGTAAATGCCGCGTATACGTATTTTCATGCATGGAACTTGATGTCAGTAGAATAAAATTATATATGCATAAAATCATGACATTGCTTATTTAAGAATAGCGACATATGGTGGATAAAATTGGTAATGACTTTTCGGTACATCTGGTATTTTATAATTCATTATAATTTACTTATTCATGATAAAGTTCTCACAACCAGTAAACTGTGTACGTTTCTGTCATTTTAGTAAAGTAAAACAAACATTTTTTAGTAACATTAAAAGATACTTTTAATAGATTAATAGAAAATAGAAACCTATTTACTTAAACCTACTCGTGATCTATGCGATAAACATGTTATTTATATCTGAATAATTATTTTTTCCCGTATTTAAAATTATCTTTAATATATTCTTGAAATAATTTTGAGTGAACCCGAAAGGCTGTTTGTTGTTGTATATTTGACTTACACAGCTTCGCTGAAAATAAACATGTTATGCTCAAAAATGCCAGCCTTTCAAGTTAAACCATCAATATTGTGCGAGAGACGGGCGTCATACACTTTCCACGGCAATTTCTCTTTTAAAGTCGCTACCTTTAGACCGTAAGCATTTCGTCGATACGTCGCGGAAGTCGGACGGGCGGGTTGCCTGGCAACGACCGTACACAGCCTCGACGGAAGCGGCACTACTAACGCACCCTATCGGCAGGAAGATGTAACGACGACAAGGCACGGGGCCCAAAAGCTTTCCGGAAGCCGAACGCAAATTCCGAATATCGGACCGGTAGTCGGCCTATTATGTGAAATATTTGGCGATGTTTGATGATTTAGCGGGCGTAAAGAAGGATTTATCTCGGCAAAAGTTCGACGATGGAGAAAATACAATTATTTCCGGTCATTTGTCATGTAATTATGCTCGCTGATCAACTCGACCATTTTTTGTTCGACGTTTCACTTGACAAGGTTTATATGGGATTAATTTGATTGATTTTTATTTCCTGTCATTATTTTTATTTAATTCATTACATACAAGGGTTGACGGAAAACTCTTTATTAAATGGTTGTAATTTTTTATTACTTTTATATTTGTTAAATACAAACATTAAGTGATATCCTGTACAATATACTATATTAATTAATTAGTCTGATTCTAAAGTCTATGTATGTCCAATAATCAGATTAGATGGTGTTAGGCGTTTTGGTTTAATCGTCTCAATGTCACTTCGCATATTTAGCTGATTAGCGGGTACATTGGGATATACTGACACTCTTTCGAAGTACCTCATACAAACAGGTTGAATTACACTCATTATTAGTTCAAGAGGAATATCGCATTGTATAACTTCATTTGAAACCTATTATAGATCATCAACAGTGGCTAGCAACACTTTATTTTGGAACAGTTGTATGATGGATATATTAGACTTACTAGCGGTTCCCCATAATTTGATTCCATATAGGCCTGAGTATAGATTTACACAGTAATATCTTGTTATCTAATGATAACTTGGATTTGCGACCGATAAGCCAATACATTTGATGTTGATTTCGTTTGTATTCGAGTATGTGCTTCTTCCAAGTTAGGTGTTGATTTAGATGCATACCAAGATATATTACTATCCTCTGCTTGCGGGAGTTGTCAATACTCGATATAAACTGGTGGACATGTTCTTCTATGGAGCATACCACTTAAGTTAGTGGATTTTCTTTCATTTGCTTTAATACGCTATGTTTTCAGTCACATTTGTATTTGATTCAACTGTGTTTGTAGGTTCATTAAGGCTATGGCTGGATCTTCATTATAGGCTGCTGTATCGTCTGCGTATATTGCCATAGTGGTTATTTTTGTTGTAGTAGTAAAATATGAATAAAAAGAAACAGGAGAAACATACAAGCAATATGTAAAGTACAATTTTAAGTTTCAGAACTGGTGCCCTCATATACCTCCTTTTGGTACTTTGTACTGATAAACTACGCTGACTTAATAATTTTCTCACAACATGATCACTAATTATTTCTAGGGAAGAAAATACCTTTCCTTAAGTATCTTAAGGTTTCTCAGGTCAACATGCTTCTCTATATTGATCCGCGTATTTAAATTGTTTTTAAATCTTTTAACTTCACTGTCCTTCTCTCAAGTATTTTGTCCTGTCTCAAATACGCCTGGCTTTACATATATTTTTTACGCACTCTCAGAGAACAGATATGCTAAAAATTAATTATCTAAACTTTCCGAAATAATGCATAGGTGTTTAGAGTATTTTTGTTGTTATAACTAAAGTCAAGACAAATAATTACATTAGACGCCTAAACTATTTTCTACAGTCGCCATTACCATAAGCAATGTTAAAACCAACAAACGATAATGAGTCCTTTCATATAACATTTATTTAGCAACGAATAGCATTAGCGTTATTAATTCTTCATATTTAGTAGCACGAGCCCGCGTCTTCAAGCTTTCATTGCTTAAAACAGTACAATGTGGTAATATCGTCTTTAGAGAAGCACTGTTACTTCAATGTATCTGGCATAAAGTATACACAAGAAATGGGAAAAATAATATGACTCCAGATATACATAATATTTAATTATTAATTATTTGCTGAGTCACTGAGTTGACTAGTTGATTGCTTTTAAAACAGTTGCAATTCATCGCAGAATAGATTTATATAATGTTTCAATAATTTCTAACTAAATGTTGTCTCATTTTTGTACTAATACATCCGCTAATTGATTCGATTATGTCAGAGATAGAAATTTACTCCTAAGTTTTTGCCTTAAAATATTCCATCTCTGCTCAATTATGTTTAGATCTGGCGATTGGATTGCCCAGAGAAGATTTTTGATGTTATTCTGATGCTCTTAAAACCAATCCTGAAATTTTTTGTCTGTGTGAATGGGAGCAATGCCATCTTGTATTATGACAGTATTTGACAGTAATATGCTAAACATAATAAAATTCCATAATTGAGAATGCTCAGATATACATTGGCACTAATTTGCCCAGTGATGTACACGAGGGAACCATCTAAATGTCATAATATTGCCGTCCAAATCAGTACAGAACCTCCCTCATGATTGACAGTAGGAAACGGGCAGCCTGAATCGTAGGCTTCTTTTGGGGCTTTCCATATATAAACCAAGCTGTTGGTAGGAAACAATGTAAACTATTATTCATTGGACCTTACCACATTCTTCCAGCCAACAAGCAACCATCAGGTTTTATGATTGTTCAATCACTTCTCTAACAACGAACAAGAGAAAGAAAACATAATTATTGAATAATGTTGTGTTGTAACTTCTGATAAAACAAAGATGAACAACTAACAATAATGTAATTCACTCTAAAACAAGTATTAATTTTAGAACATCTTATATTTAGCGAGGTTTATGTTGGCAACCTATAGTTTAAATTGGGATAGTCAACAAATTAGATAGACACAAATATAGATACAGATAAATCACATAAAAATAAATAACAGCAGACGCTTAACTGTTATAACAAATAATTATTATATAACAAGTAATAAAAATATTTTAATTGTTATTAAACCGTATAAATGATATTTCATTAATGTTAACAATAATTAATTAAAACAAAAACAGCATTGTAAAAGAAATACCTTAACATATGTGGGTTAAAGTATTTTAATCAGTTGAATAGTTAAGAATTAATATATTCTTAATCTTTAATTATACCATAATTAAATCAAAATAACATATAAAGGCTTTTATTAATATTGACAGTTTCTAAATAAATAATTTATTTGTCTAAAACCTTATTTGTTGAGTAACTTTCATTTCTCTTCCCAAACAAATATCATTTAAAATTAATTTACTAATTGTATCTAATAGTTTTATACCTATAGGTTTACTATAGTTTTATTATTTGTTTTTGTTTCTGTTTTATTTTCAATTTGTATTTATCATGCCATAAAATCTGATATTCACAAAATTTAACTATGGAAATTATTATCATTGAGCTTGCAATTTCGATGACATCTAGGTAAATCTTTTTTTTCATTTACTTGATTGACCAGCTAGAACCAAATGGTATTTGGCTGAGGTATTTGGCTGATGTCGCTTTAGGTTCGGGAAATGGTTGTTTTGCGGGTGACAGAGACCCTGGGCTATGACTGAGACTGTCGCAGTTTGTTTACTAACGGGGTTTGTGAACGGGTAGGGGTTTTATCAAGGTGCTGTCGTGTTCTAAGGTTCTTATGGAGAACCTCACACTGAGCATGTTTATGATATTTTTCACAAACGGGATGCCTGATTCGGGGTGTGTATTAACGTTCCTTATAAACCATGGGGCTCTGAGTAACGCGCGGACTTTTTTGGATTGGAACACTTATTGTAGTTCAAGTACCTGTAGACATACCTGTACCACACCTGTGCTCCGTTGAGGCAGATTGGACGGACTAGAATTATATAACGTCGCTTTCTGTCGGATTTGAAGTTTGCTTTTTCTGCAGAGTGGTGGAAATAGTAGGCAGTGCACGCCATTTCCTTTGCAAATGGCGTGCTGAATTTGTCTGTAAAATCGTTTAAAGCGTTTAATATCGCTTTTTCGGCAATTTTTTAGAGTGAACTAATCAGGCTGATGGGCCTGTAGTCAGATGGATTGGACTTGGCATTTTTTTAGGAATGACAGCGACAAGCGCATGTACCCAGTTCCTTGGGAAATGCTTTAACATCAGGATGGAGTTGTTAATCTTAGCAAGTTCAGATAGTTGCTTGCTAGTGAAGTTTTTTTAGATGGTTTACCGTTATACCATCCGGGCCTGGAGTTTTTTTAGAAGACAGACGTTTTATGGAGAGCTGAAGTTCTCTGGGAGAGACTATGCTCTTCAGAAAATGAGCTGACTAGAAGTATTTCCTCTTTAGAGAGGGGATAGTGTCGTTTATGATGGATAATGTCTGTTGAGGTGGGCCCAGAGATGGATTGCATTTCGTTGGGTTCTCGAACGCGTTTGCGAAGAGCTCGGCTTTTTTTGGATTTGTTTGTGAAGGCGATATCCGTAGAGGAGTCAGCCTTCAGAGGGGCTTCATTACGCTTTTGGCGGTGTGCCAGAGGTCATTTGGGGCAGTGGGGTTGCCTAGATTTTGAAGAAATGATTTGCATTTTTTCTCATTCCAGGCTCTAACCGTGTCCTTGACTTCTCTGATAGCAAGCTGCGCCGTGCGTTAATCCTCGGGATCCAGAGTGGCACGGGCTCTTTTCGCTAATCGGTTCTTGTGCCTGATTAGTTCTTTTATCTCTCTAGGAGGTTAAATAGAAACTGTTCAGGGCTACTTGTTTTAGTAGCTCTCTAAAAAACTTAAAAGATTACTATTAGGTATATATAATTACAAAATAATAATAGTTAAAAACAAAATAAAATAAAATAATATTTAAAGAGTTTTATCGATATTCAATTCCGAACCGAAACATACAATTAATAATATAAAACAATGGAATTCTTATAAGGCTTTCATATAATTTTATGGTATTAATACTCAAATGTAAGCTATGACTAGTAAGCGAGCCGAGCTAGTCTCGAGCGATTTTGTCACATTTATCGGAGCTCACCTTGTAAGGTGTCTATATATTGTCGGTTGACCCCCTTATAGTCAACTTTCGAACCTAAACCTCTATATAAATGTTAAACTCTTAAAAAGAAAGTGACCTCCGGCAAAATGTTTTCCATTACCGGCATATGTTTGCATTTTAGACCGTTTATACTCCGAATCATTAAAAAAAAAACGGGGATGACAACCCGTGATCCGATCTCACATTGCAAATCGAATCTTGGGTTATACATAGTTTATCAAAAATGGATCCCACCTTCTATTATAAAGTCATGCTATAGCGAATTTGTCATACGTTGCTCTCATAATATACTTATGCGGCGACTCTTACGATAGCAAAGAGGCTATACCAACCTCAACACTAAAATCATACAGTCTAAAACCTTTTATCGACTTATTAATTTTGCAAGCGAGAATAGTTCTTTGAAGTCGAACGGAAAATCAGTTTTCCGTTGCCAATTCGATTTGCAAGTTATATAACACTCCATTTGACGTCCGACCTTTGAAAATGGCATTAGCGTTCGTATGGCTGTAATAAAGTTAGGTGGGTTCGTTGCGGTCGACGAAGCCGCTGACAGAACGTCCGCTGGACAGCACTGTCATTGCGGATGGTGGATCAATCCATGCGAATTGCAGACGAGCAATAAACGGTTTGCGAGAAATGCATCGCAAATCGTTTGCTAGTTGAGTGATGTTTAACCTTTCTGAAATTAATAATTCATATGGCCCTTAAAATTATGGCAATAGCGGGGATACGGTTTCGAGGATGTCCTAAGTTTATCTTTGTAAATAAAACATATATGGCGAAGTGGTTTTGTTTCATTGATAATTTATAATATTCGCAACGAGGTGTTAGAGACTATGATCAAGTTTTTAGCGTTACCTACTATGTAACTACTGTGTAATCAAGATATTGAAAAAAGTAATTATGTTAAAAAATTATTATTAATGAGGCTTCTAAGTTTGAACATGAAAATTGATTAAACATATAACACAACATATGTTTTAATAGTTCATATTTTTATTATAGAAATATTTTCTTTAGTTTATTCTCAACGTATGGAAATTAATAGTCATTTACATGCGAGGTAGATAATACAGCATTCCGTTGGCCTCTCCAACCAGCTGATCCCCATATAACATAGTTTATTTTAAGCAAATTTAGAGAATTTTAGTTGGATAATTATACCAGTGCAGAATTAGAAAAATTATGAAGAATCTTATTTCAGTAAATATAATGCGAAAACGCACTACAAAAATTTATTACATCTTATTGTCACTATTGTCGTCTTAAGATGCTCTTTAGATGAGCAAACATGACGAAAGCTGTTTGCACATTTCAAAATTGCAGTTGTTGATTAACAAGAAAAAAAAACACTCAAACAGGAATTGTAAAAGTTAGCTCATGTGAAAAATTTCAGGAATTACGTTAACAATTGAAAGTTGATTTATTCAAATGTTATCAGGTGCTATTATGTATTCCGCCAATTTTTCACTTTAAAAAGATTCTGAAAAGAGGTAAAATGTATATTATTAAAATATTTTCTTTTACAACACTTGCAACGTCGCTTAATTTACTCAATTAGTTCAATTGATATTGATGAGTATCTGCAATAAAAGTTTTATTCGGTTTTAGCAGCTAATAATATACAAATTTTGGTGATCCCACCACATGCACATCAAGAAGGACGATACATATTCTTTATGTTTTCTTACGGCACAGAAAACTCTTTTTTTTCTTGTAACTAATAAAACTGCGACGTGGAAATGTTTTGAAATGGCATTCTCAATCTATCCTTATAGTAGTCATTTCCCTCCTTTTTGAGATATCTCATCGCTCGTAAACGTCTAGAAAATGTTTGAGCTGTGTTTTTTTCTCTAATAAACAATGCAAATATTTTTTTTTTGGTCCCCCCGGATTTGGTTTAAATAGCGAGGGGAAAACCGATAATTGTGATACGACTAAGCATCATAAACTTCTAAAAGTGACTGATGCAATTCTGCTGCAGTTTTGATTGTTTCATGATTAGTTTGTTTGTATAATGGATAATTGAATAATATAAAATAAAAACTCAATCCTTTTGTCAAGAGAAATATAAAAAAATCGAATTTACCAGATCACTTGTTGTTTACATTAATTCTTAGCATTTTCACTAATAGATATCGCCGATCTAAATGTATTTAGCATATCGATCTAAATTAGCACATCTGTTTCAATATATACTTTCGTGTAGTTAGTAAACTAGCATCTAAAGCATCAAAGTGATAAATAGTGCAAAGATATATCAAGCAATAACAAAATATGGATAAGCCCTAGATAATAAAAGCGGATGGATATATGGATATATGGATAATTCGGTGGAAATGTCTTTAAATTATTAATGAATTGATAAAAAATGTTACAAACTAGTTTCAGTACCCATAATACTTATAACTGTGAGATTCTTAGGTTTAGCATAGAGTATCCGTATAATATAGAGTATATATTATATACTTTTAGTTCCTCACTTTATCTCGCTTAAAGCTTATTAACAACATCCTTCGAGTTCACAAAAATTTGAGAATTTCAAGGATATAATACAAATATTGAACTATATTCGAAGACGATATTATATTATACTATAAATTTGAATTCATATAAGTCATATTAATATTGTACTAGCAGAATAATTATGTTAACATAATTTATCCGTACAAAACATTTATTATGTAATTGGCTAATAGCTATTGGTAAAGGTATTTTAGCTAAAACTTAAGAAATTGGTTTCCTACGGACGCAATATTATTAATATTCAACATAATTATGTAGAAATTGCTGGGACTTCACGATTCAAATTGGAGTAAACTGATAAATGTCCAACCATTTTGATTTTTTTTCGAAACAATTTTTTGGTTAGTGTTAACGAAACGAGTCTCGCTTATATTTAAAGAAGGTTTCAGTTCAACATGTTGAAATGTCGGTTACAAATATGGAACCCTTTATATAAGGAGAAACTTTTAACGTTTGGAGTACTTTATAATTCAATATCTTTGAAATTTAAGCAGTAAATTAATTTAAATAAAAAGTAGTAAATTTCAAAATTAGAAAATTGGATATGGTTCAAAAAATCTTACTCTTTAATTGTTCTAATAATAAAATCTTATTCATTAATTATCAACCAATATTGCAGGAAGATATCAAAGAAAAACCTGATTTATTTCTCAATGTATAACTGATCATGAAAACAATAAATCAAATTTTATTAGGTCTAGCTTTTTTCATGTAAACATAAATAGTGAAATAAATGATCATCCATAATATTTTTTCTTGCCTTTATATCAGTATATTTATTTTATTTTAGAGTACACTAATACGTTAAACAAAATAGTATAAAGCAATAAATAATGTTTTGTTGTTGTTTTTGAAATTTATGTAGACTCTACTTCCAATGTGTGTTTTTAACAACAAATTGTTTGACTGTGAAAATAGAGATGCATCAAATAAAGTATGTTCATCAATAATATTTACTAAAATATGGGTGTATTTTTTTAACAAATAGTTTTATTCGGGCATTTCAATTAGGTTGGGTCGATGTTGGCGGAGTGTTTAACCTGTTATTTCTTATCCAGTTATTACACCAGCTCACCAAAGCAAATTACTCGATTAATTTAATATACACGTTAACCCAATATATTTAAAAATGTGTTCAATTGGACAGCTTCTATAGTGGTATTTAATAGAAGGGCATGCTTCTTTAATTGAATAACATTCTCACATATTTCTCTTAAATGTTAGAACACTGATTATTATTAATAAAACTACAACTTATGGAGGCAATTCATATTTATTATTAGATAATTAGTTATTCTAATACCTTATTAAGTAATATCAAATAATAATCTACAACTTTGTAACTTGTAATAATAGTATTGTAAAAACATGATTAGTTTTAGTGGTATAATATGAATCTGGAAGAGGATAAACTCTTCGTTCCTTCAATGAGCGAATATTATTGAAGAATAGAGATTAAGTGATTAGAAAAATAACATTATAATTATTCTACGATTATTATATTTGAGATATTAGTATTACTCAATTATCTAATTAAAGATAAAAAGGACTGTGTAGTGAATAACATGTATAATGTCCGACAAGAAGCATCGAATCACGTTAGTAACCAAAGTAAGTTTTTTTTGGCCTGGAACCGGGTAGGGGAATCCTGTTACGGATAACTGGTCGGGAAGACCCGCAGGAATAAGCGAGTTGGACTGGTTATGTGGAGACTGCATCTGGGCTACCCACTAAACCCCACCCTATCAGCTGATCCAATGACCCTAACTGATACTTCTTACTGCTAGCAAGGAGGGTGCCCGTAACCGGTAACACCGTTAAGAGGCACAAGGGCCAGGCAAGGACGTAGCGTCGTCCACATATACCGCAACCACACAGCTTGCGGTACATGAGTTAGTCGCTCACTTCAGAAGGTCGAGACAATTTGGAGTTGGAGCACGACGGGGAAGTGTAGGCTGTGATAGAATAAGGCCACGAAGAGTCGAATGAGTTATTGGCCTGAAATATCGGCCAGCTCGGTAATACATCTATTGTCCGAGAGACGAAGAGTGAAGAAGTATCTCGAATAGACCTCGAATATAAAATCGTGAACTTTGGGGACGTCTGTTTCTCTATGAATTTCATTGTTCCTGACGAACCAGCGTGCATTGATTATTCTCCTGAGAATTTTGTTTTGAAAGACTTGAAGACGTTCCACCTGGCTAGGTGAGACGTATTTTAGATAGACACTGGATCCGTATAGAACGACTGATTGAACCAGCATTTTGTACAGGAGAGATTTTATAGAAAGAGGAAGCCTGCTGGCCCGGTTGATTAGCAGGAACAGCAAATTAACAATGACTTGACCTTTATGGAGGGACCTTTGAATGTGGGAATTCCACCTAAATTTGTGATCGAAGACAAGACCGAGATAGGATCATGGAATTTCGGCGTTCTCGATTTTAAGACGCGAAATGCTGTGTGCAAAACGCTTCTTGTGGAAGAAGATAGCCTGGGTTTTCTGCAGGTTGACCTGCAACCTCCAGAAATGTAACCACTGGACAGTCTCATCGAGTTGTTATTGGAGTCTGCTTCGGATGTGCGGTGCTACTCTTGAAGAAGCGTAGTAAGCAGTGTCGTCTGCGTAAACAACTGCCGCAACTTGTGGTCTCCTAGGGATATCTGAAAGAAAGAAATTAAACAGAGTGGCTGCCAGAGCGGCTGTTTGTCTTCGTAAAATAACTAAGAGCGTAACGAATTGCTCTTTCAGCAAGCTTGGAAATGGAATTTAGTAGGCTAATAGGTCTGTAGTCAGAAAGTGATAACTTGCGATGAATGCATGTTTCCATGTGAATGGAAAGTGTTAGCTCGGAATGGTGTTGATGATATTACTTAGTTCGGCGAGCTGCTTGTTGTGAAAATTTTTGAGTTGGGTTATCGACATATTATCGAAACCCGGGGCCTTCTTGGTCCGAATCTTGTTGATCATATGCGTGAATATTTTAGGAGTGATTAGATGTTGTCTGCCGAGTTAAGGGTGGCACGAGCTCTACGATAGAGATGATTTTTGAGTCCGATCTGTGACTTTGAATAAGATCTTCGAATGATGAATTCTAATAGGCGGACTGGATGTCTCGAGTTAGCTTCGAAACAGCACGCTCGAGTTGGTCAGGTCGATCAATCTTCGGGATTCGACCGGATTCCAAGATAATTTTCTGATATCTCTTCCAGTCGGTTTTCTTTCTGACTTTGAAGCGGGGAATTTTGATTGCACAACAATCCCCGAGAGTTAATTTTATCGGACGATGATCCGTATGTAACTCTTCGAGAACTTGTACATCAGAAGGACGATTGAAACTAAAGTATGTGAGACCTAATGTCTTTTGGGACTATTCTCTGGCCTTCTGGTTATCTAAGTTGATCACTTATATATCTCCGAATAGGTTTCGTATCGAAGATTCGTAGTTTGGAACCATTAGAAATAAAAGATCTTATTCAAGTTATTACACACACATAAAAAAGTTTGTTATGATCCACAAAAAATCAATATTCACAATAAAGTATTAGTACAAATACAGGGACAAAGTAAATAGATCAAAGCAAAATCACAAGATGTATGAAGTTACCCTATCACAAACGCACGTCTAAGTAATTAATCTTGAATTGAATCATTAACTTGAATCCCTTAAATTAACTGATTAAATTTTCGCACCTGATATTATTTTTTATTGAAAATTATATATTTACACTATGTTGAAGTCTCCATTTGTGGTTCAGTAGACCATGTCCAGACATACAGGAACATTTGCTTGATATTTCGGTCCTTCTTTCACGTCTACTAGTATTTTATTAGTTCTTTAGTAGTTTTTTAACGATGTTTCATTAGTTTATCTTCTTAATCTGTGTTATTTCAAATAGCTTGCCTAATGCTGCTTGATCCAGGATGATGATGTTTATGGTTTCGTTCCTGGTCAGACCGATATTTTCACTAATTATAGTTGGGGTTTGAAGTGAACTTAGGTTTTATTTGTACTATTTTCAATATCCTATTTGATCTACTTTCCACCGTTTATTACATCATTATTAATGTTTCGATATGGAATTTCAATATGGTTCGCATACTGTAACTTTTAAAAGTATTATATTATAACATAAATCCTAGATCAGGTAACAGAATGAATCATAAAAATGGACAGCATCAGAGAAGAGCATCTAAAAATATATTGAAAATTTTATGGCTTTAAATCACTATTATTTCCCCTATAATGTTTTTTTTTTGTCGTTTTCATCGAACCAAAAAATTCCACATTTATTTTTTCTCGCTCCAGTCAACTTGTAACAAAAGATTTTTTTTCTTGGATACCATATATGCAAATAACGCGTTTGCTTCCAGATATTGTCTGAAAATTGTCTTCAACGCCCCAATAAAAAGGAAATTTAACAATCCACTGAATATCTATGTTTTTCAGATCTTTATCGGCACTTGACAAATTTATATCTAAACCCTATTGAGTTTTATTTTTCTTCTTTTTTTTACTCAGAAAAAGTTCACCATTCTAGAAGGCTTGTCTATATGCCCATATTAAATTCATTGAAGTAAAAACGGGATTTATAAATGAACCGTTACATCTTTTTGCCGCTTCACTTTGTTCTTTCCGATTTTCTTTTAATATAGTAGGCAAATAGACCTCTTTCTGGCTGTGAAAAATTTACGACATTTTTTCAGTCCTTTTTTCAGCCCCTCCAAAGAGAGGCATTGGGAAAAAGAAATGTAGTTTTTAGGACGTAATAAATTTTACTCTGGTTATTGAAATGACGGTCGATCCCATATAAATATTAAAATCATAGCAAAGGTTTCATTTGGGACAAAAAAAATCTGATAAAATATCGGGCATATACAATTTTTTAATTTGTGCAATTAAAATGAACATCCTAACGACTAAAATATGGAACCTGCTGATTAGTTTTCGACTATTATATTAGGTAAAGAAACATAATAGGAAAAAATCATTCACTGCTGATTTAGTTGTAAATTGAAATATAGGTGTGTTGTGTGATTTCATTCATTTAAAACAAAATATTTCTTTAAATATTAATTATTAATTTCCTTCTAATTCAAGAATCGGTCACTATTAGTAATTTCTACAATAAAAATCTGAAATAACCATTTGAAATTCGCACTAAATCTAATCGACATAGACTTGAAATTTGTTATTTTTATTTGACAAGATGTGTTCGATTATTATTTATAAATATTTACTGAAATATTGTTTTGTGGTCTTAATGCTATGATTAAATATATAACAATTATATATTATCAACTAGTCAATACGATCTCTTGAAGTTCTATACGCTTGATATGATTTTTCTCTGATTGGGTTGTTTCAATGAAGTTAAAATATATTGCATTCTTGAATTGCGCTATCTTAATATATTTACCTTATCATATCTTTGAGATTGTTTGTATGTTTGATTTTTTGAGATAATTAATTTCGATGATAATTTAATAATTCGCTAATGTAAAAGTTTGTGATGTAAAAAGAGCCCAAATGTAATTTTATTTACTGATTTTCGCTATAATTTATTTAGATGTGTATGACGTAAGTATTTTCTATGTAACTATGTATCCTCTATATATTTTCTGTATTTAGTTTTTCTTTTGTTGAATAGGTATATATAACAAATGGAGTCCTGGGCGTAACAAAGAAAAAGTGGTTTTCCTAGTTAAAAATTGGTTTTATTCATCAACGTAATTTCCATCAAATGCCACACAATGGTTCGAGCGCCGCTCTAACATTTCAATACTACTTTTGTAGAACGATTTATCATTTGCCTCAAAATAAGTCGGTCACCAGTTGCTGTCCACTCAAATGACGACCATTCTACATATCCATTGCTATATATCGACACAAAAATTCCGGTTTATTACATTCAAACATGGCCAAACACAGCTCAGATTCACGCGTGCTTGTTTTTGGTTAACAGCGAGTAAACGCGGACTTTTTCATAGTCAAATTTTCATGTAATATAAAACTAACACGTTCTGTTGATATCTTTACGATGTTAGCTAACTCACGCAACTTCACTTTTTGATCATTGAAAACGATTTTGCAGATTTTTTTAAAATATTTTCTGGTGTTAGCAACTCATTTGGAAGTCCAATGCGTTCTGCATCATCGGTGCCTCTACGACTACGTTTGAAGTCCGCAAACCAACATTATATTGTGGTTTCTGAGGGCGCGAAATCCTTGTAACACTTTTCAAGCTGTTGAGATGTGGGAGAGTAAACAAGGTTGTAAATTATATACAATTTATTTTCTCTCTTCTTTGAGGAAATTAATAATTATATGAATCGATAAGTTATGGGAATCGAATCCACTTACTGAGAACTAAAGTCTGGGTTTTGGCTTTTTATTTCAATGTTTTTCTCAACCCATGCTCATTTCAATTCTTTCTTCAATCAAATCAACTCAATACGTTCTTCGATCCATTCAAATCAATATTTTCTTTGTCCAATTCAATATTTTCTTCAATCAATTCAACTTAATACTTCTTAATTAATTCAATACATTCTTCAATTAATTCAATACTTTCTTCTATCAGTTCAATTCTTTCTTCTTCTCAATTCTCAACACTTTCAACAATACTTTTTTTTCTCATTTCAAGTCTTTTCTTGTCGATGCACAGTGTTTTACCGCTGAAGCTCCTCTCTTGGGTTATTGATGGTGGTGGACAAGGCTGGTACCAGTACCCTTTGCTGTACCCCGACTCGCTGATAATATTGGGGTAGACTCTTCCAGCTAGGAACTTCTCACGTTGATAAAATATGTGTGTTTCCGACTCTTAAGGAATTTCCGAAAATTGCACGATTTCGGGTCTTCTTGATATTTATGGATATAGGCGCCATGAAGAGTCCCCTACCAGGTCCAACTTCTGCCACGTTTCGTCTGGCCTCTGTACGTGAACCCTCGTTATCCAAAATACTCGACAACAAGCCGATGGGATTCCCTTTTGTTGAACAGATTTCTTCTCTTTACTCGGTACCTATTCGTTGGCTAATTTCACCACACGTTCAATACAATCCGATGTTATGTTTTGTATGAAGCCATAATTATTTTCCCTTGCCATAAATTACGAACATCAGTTTAAGGTCTAATAAATTAGACCCGTTAACTATACAACCGAAAGAATTCTACAATTAATTTAAACTTAAATTTATACGAGTGCCCCAAACATAAATAACTAAATTTGCGTCGCAACCCAAGCTGTTGCTTAAAATTAAAGTAGTGTTACTCTTAGCAAAATAAGTCACAAAATAATGAGAAGATTCATGAAATTTTAGCAGCTTTCGTTTGAAAGTTAGTACTAACTGAAAAAGTGGTGAATGCAATAAAATTAGCACGATCTATGTGTTAGGCCCGGTACTTTCCCGCCCATGTGTTACAAGTGATTTAAGCAGTCATAGCAACAATTGATTGATATTAACGTTAAAAAGTATCATGAAAGGTTAAGATTTTCTACAGCATATAGTCACTTAGCTAATTAATATTTTAGACCAAACTTGTTGAGTTACTGATGCTTGATTTATTATTTAGTCCTAACTCCTAATTTTTAAACTTCTAATAATCGAAAAACGGGAATAATTCTCAATAAATATTTTAATTTTAATTTCACTCTTATTACATAAAATGAAAGTATATCACGTTATAATTAAGATTTTAGACTGTAGGTTATATGTATTATAAAGTATATAACAATAAAATAAATGAATAGAAAATTTACTTTTTAGCTGCATCTAATAGCATTTTACAAAGTAACTTCCTACATTTTTAATTAAACTTGAAGAACGACCGTGTATATAGCACAACGACAAGGAAAAATAAACAAGCTAACATGGAAACAAACAGAGCCGGTAATATTTCAGGCTATTAAAAATCATCCACATAAATCCACACCAGGCTGTGCGCCTAGATTAAACTAGAACAAAATTAAAGTGAAAAATTTCCCAACCAAATTTAATGGAAAATGTGGCTGGGGATAAATTTCGAATTAGGCGGTTTTTGTTGTTGTTGTTGCGTCCGACCCCTATTTGTTTTGTTTCGGCCTGATATTGAATACGATGGAGATGTAGATTTTTGATGCATGTTCAATTATAAAACCGCAATGAATTTTTTATCACGTTCCAGTTTGAAGTTTTAATATCGGTTTTAACAGTTCAGTTCAACTACCAAAAATAATGATTTGTTGGTTCGCAAATATTATTAATCAAGAACCAATTATATATCGTGTAATATCATTTAGAAAGTAGAATTATTTTAATTATCTTAAAAATCAAATATTACTAGCTGCAAATAAGAAAAATGTCATCTTACTTTATGGAAAGGAGAAGTGACTTGTTGAGCGACGATAAAAAATAATACTGATGGTTTTTATCTATTACAAAATATGCTAAACTTCGATATCTATTATTAGAGGTGGCACTCGTTACATCATCCAGTCTTAAAATACATAGCCTATCGCGTCGAATGAAGTGAATTTCATAACCAGTGCCAGTCAGGCCATATAACACGCCCATCGCAAAGAAACAACCACAGGGGAACACATGGTCGTTATTCCATCTGGACAGCTTATACATCTAATAAAATTATTTTGAGTATCCCCTGTAGCTTCGTCCGCTAGTTTGCCTACAATATTCTTCGAAATGGCACTGTTTCTATCTAAATTTTCACAATATCTCTGCATGGACTGATTTCCAAGTTTTGATGACTCCACTGTCTGTCTTCTAGAATTTAGCAGACTATGTTAGTTCATATCAACTTCAGTTCGGTTTTGGTGGCCTTACACCCTGAACTGTCATGTTTGTTCCGATAATAAACGGACTAGGGGTGTTTTTTAAAGCTTGAATGTTTGCTGGTTGTAATAGTTTATGGCTAAGGGTTTTTAAGCAACTTCAGTCCACCTTTAGTGATCTTACAGCTTCAACTGCGATATCGGAATTACCGGAATTAGGCTTTAGCCGGAATTCGAAAATATCCTAATACAACGCAATCTAGATAACCTGGTAGCATTACTGAGAACAATAGGTCTATACAACATGACAGATATTTTCTAATAGAATATGCACGTTATATTTTTGTTTTCTGTTATTACAAAAATAGTATGCTGAAGCAAAAATAGCAAAATTTATTTTTAACCCCATCACAAACTTTTTTGGTTTAAAGAGGTATATAATAATTAATCTAAATTTAATTTCAAAATTTCGACTATATTGGGAATTTCAATTACAAAAATTGGTTATTTTGTCATCGTCTACACTAACATAACATATTTCCAAGATAATCAACATATTGTATCAATAATACTAGTAATGTAAAGTTCTTCATGCTTTACTAAGCTACTATCAAATATACGTCAAATATTTATTTGACGTAGTCAATAGTGAGAATTCAGTGTTAATTTTCATCAACGTATTATTCCTAGGGTATGCTAACTAACAATATATTTCTATGTATCAAAAAATTTCAGTGCCGCTATTAGTATATGGATAACTAATGGAAACTAATCACTGACTCCATAATATTGATCATGTGAGTTAGATTTAGCTAACAGGAGGTTTGTTGAGGTAAAACGATAAATATAATTTATAAGCATAAACCAAAATATTATTACGCCGAAATTAAATAGTTTATTGTGCGTATACCTTTACAACTGTTGGAATAATGGCAATATATAAATTCCAGTTAGGTCTCAAAGGTAATCAATATAATTAGTTTAATTATTTGTTCGAATATGACTAAAATTTTACCATCTGAATTCAATCAGTGAACTATTTTGGTTTATATGAATTTCTCATTAGTTTTTTGTTCGAGATTAGTGTTGGTACAGCAAAGAGGGCTGTATAATTAAGTATAAAAATAAGTATTTGCGCTCAACATAAATGTCACCACTAGCTAGAATACAATTAGGTAGTTAATTATCGTAAGATTGGGTGTCTATGAATAATACAATTTATACTATGATCATATTTATATCAGAATCATATATTTCTTTCGTTTTTATTAAGTTTTAGGGCGAATGAACATCACTTTTATTATACTTCTCCAATTTAAGAACATCCTAAAAGAATATATATTGTATCAAATTATTGTATTTATACGCACTGTAAAATTAGTTAAATACCGAATTGAATTTGTTTTAGCCTTTTTTAACTATGGTAATCTACAATGTATAAGTATAGTAATAAAAGAAATTTAATTTTAAAAAAATATTGGTTTAGTTTTATATTGATATCATTTATTTACTTCACTATATATTTTTTAAATATCTGAATATAAATATACCACACAAAAATACAAAAATATATTTATTTTTTGCTTCCAATCTTCTGTCGCTAAAATTGAACTGGAAAATGTAAATCCATTTTAACAGTATTTTCACATATGCACATCTTTGTATTGTATGTTTCAGTAGTAAATTGGAAAAATCGCAGTTTGGTATGAAGTAATAGGTTCGCTTGTAATCTAATCGTAAATGTTGTGGAAAAAGAATAGAAATAAAAGCGGAACAGCAAGTGTAAGAAAAACATATTTAAAAATTATAATTCAGCATCTTTCGAGTTTAGGAAAATGCGTTGTTTACACTTATGTACACATAATAAAATCGTTGAACAGGAGCTTCAGCAGTTTCCCCAAAAACAATTCGCAATTAATGTGTTCTACCTATCCAATTTATGCACTTAGTTTCATTTTAACTGCTGCATATTCTCATTACTTCATTTATATATTCATATAATCTTTTATCCATATTTTTCATCTAAAATATATATTCACATATAATATATACAGCAGACTTATAAAAGTATTTATTTCTTTACCTATATTTTAAAATAAAATTGCATCATTCTTTAGTTACTTATTCCAATATTCATTCTTTAAAACAGTAACTTAATTTTTTTTACTGTCACTGATTTTTTATTTTCCTTCTATCGATTCAGTTAATCTACTGCTTTCTACATTGTCTTGTGTTTCACGTGGAAAATAATAACTCATCAATCACAAATGAGAAACTAACAATCTATCAAGCTATTTATAATTGCTAATATTTTTTGCAACATTCATTTTAACTCTGGATGCACAAATTAACGTATTTATTACCTGCAATATTCAGTTAGTACTTTTTGTTAGGAAATTTATTTACAATATTCATACTAATGAAATCTGAAACGAATTAGAAGTTAATACGACTAACATTTACAAAAATATGTTTAAAATTACCTTTGGTACAATGATATAATGACTCCAGAGTCATATCAATTACTATTAGTATTTAAGCAAGAACAAAATTTTCGCTAAGCCGATAATATTTAAATTACATAGAAATTACTTTTTTAATTGAAATAGTATACATTTTTGAAAGTAATTAAAGTTTAACTCATTTCATAGAATGCAGAATAAAATCACTTTCTTTAACCGCTAAAGTAAATGTACTCGTTGAGCTACAACTAAGGATCGTGCAACGGATAAAAGGAAAATTAATTTTACCGACAGAAATGATGCCTTAAACTTAAGGCCTATTTAGTTTATTCAAGTTGGGACTTAATGTGGTTTTGCATAATGGAAGCTTCTTTAAGTATGTGGCGCTGTACGGTTTCCATTCTAAGATTAAATTGTAAAGGGGCCTTGTAACTGAATACCTTATTGTGTGTATTTTGGCTTTTGTTGTTCTATTAAATTTACTAACATGGAATGAATTCATAAAAAGCCCATTCTAATTAGAGACATTCAAGCCACACGGGTATGACGATAAAATACCGCTAAGTAATGTTTAGTGGAAACTCCTCTTTAATAGTGGAAGATACTGTGTACCGGGTCTTATAATGGAAATTTACTTTCAGTTTAAAATAAACTTAACCATTTTTTAATGATCGCTCGTATATAAAAGCACTTTCTAGAATTTCTTAAATATTATATTTTAAATTTTATTTTCTTTATTTTTGATAAAAAATCTGAAATAGTCATTGCTATGGAAGAAACTGTAATGAGAAATTCAAGAGGCTCTATTCCAAAATATTATGTTTTCATTTTATCTAGAGAATATTAAATAATTTTCTTAAGCTTTAGGCTACCACTCTGACTATACTATAACCTAATATAGGAATATATTTAAATGTCAAATTGAAATTGAAGCAACATATTAAAAAGAAAATAGAATATAGACAGCTCCTAAAATGTTCATAAACTAACAATTTAAGTAAATAAGATATTAATCTATAGTCCTTCCAATAAAACCGTAGCATGCATTAATGACGTCGACAATACTGCCAAATGAAAATGAAGTTTATAAAAATGTAATATTCATTTTAAATTCTGATCGGATTTTTTCTTCTTAATTTATTCTAGTTAAAAAGAGGTAGAACGCTGTATGTAACCTAATCAATCTGTAATAAGTTATTGGATTTGTGTTGGTACTGGACGATACTGTTTTTAACAATACTACTGTTCCTAAAGTCAAAATCAACATTACAACGTGTTAAAGGGATCCATTTTGTTGCCTGTTTTATATATATATATATATTATATATTCAAGTGCTGTTAATATAACTACAAAGTTAATACCGGGAAAGCACCTATAAATCATTACAGGGAAAGAAAAATTGTTTTGTTTTCTTTGTTTGGCTTCATCGTCATCACTTTCAGAAGAGTATGTGGTAGTGTAAAGCAATTAACTAAGTCAAGCTATCTAAAGTAATTCATATCTACATTTAAAAACTCTTCAAAAATTATTGATAACCAGACAATACATAAATAATGTAATTAAATAATAATATTTTCATGTAATAAAATTAATTATTTCTAAATATATTATAATATTAGTTCCACGAAAACATTTTTGTTCAGAAATATCTTTGTGGAGCTTCAACTGAACCATTAAGTATCGAATCAGAATTAATTTTTTGTCCGGAAATTTACGTATTTACCAAAAGGCTCCGACAGAAATGTTAATTCGGCTTATAATTCATTAATTTTCCGATCAAGAAAAAAAAACGCCCAATTCCCGGCAAACAAATTCAGATTTTCAATTATTGCAAAATCAGACCGTGAAAAAAATATTTGACCCTTCTTCGCCGTTCGATCATAAATTTAATTTCGATAAATTAAAAAAAGGGGACGGAATATTGGAGCTTTTAAATCTTTATTTCAAATACATTCGATTACTTATGGTGGAAATGTGAAAGACTAAAAAGCGTGTTTTATCTTTTAAGTATGTTAGTCATTGAACTGAAAATTTCTTTTATGCATTTTTACAATATTTTCCTTTAGTAACAAACATAAAATATAAATATTTTCAGGTGATGAGTTCTCTTGGTTAAAAGTACTATTGAAGAACATAATTTAACAACTTTTCTTCAGTGTTGATTATATATTATACGCTGTCTTTTACCAGTGACATTAAAATCACTTTTAAATCAGAGATATTAAATAACGAGATATGACTGATCATTCCATAATTAGTGTGTCTATGTATTGAATAACTCAATAATATTAAATGTAAACCCGTTATTTTATGAAAATATTTACCAATAGATATTGTTAATCTATAGTATAGTGCATATTTGAATTCAAGTTCATTAACTTTACACTAGGAAAAAACAGAGTCAGACCATTTTGAAAAAACAAATTTAGGCTCTCAAATGATTTACAATCAGACCCTTTAGGTTTTAGCCCTCCTCCCTATATTCCAGTCAACTGTTTGGTCATAAATATCATTTTTCCAAATTAAAAAGGGTCCACTCTTCAACTCCAACTCTGTGTGGCACTTTTTTTGACACAAATGAATATCATATGCGATCTGTTATTTGGATGAATCAGTACCTCGATTACGAGGAAATGACTAAAATGTTCAGAGTGCAGGCTTTAAGTTAAAATAGACTACATGAAGATTAGCCACAAGTGGAATGTGATTTTGTTAACTGCAGTTTTTGAATAAGATAGGTAAGTGCATTCACTAACAAGGGAACAAAAATATGTTTGGTTGATACTATAAATAGTATTTTAAAATATTTTGGTTATCGTTCCATCAATATGCATATTACATGATTATGAATCAAAATGAGGGGCGAATTAATGAGAAATAATAAATGACGTTATTATTATATATATATATATATATATATATATATATATATATACATTTGGATTTTGTTCTTGAATTATTTGTGGAAGTCCAGGGAAGGTTTAAAAGGTGAATAAATATGAAAGTTCTCGAAATTAAAATCGAATCCGATAATCTACGTGCGCGAGAACTTTTTTAACTTTGGTGATCCTTTGTGATAGTGACATTTCAAATTATGTGCTCTTTTATGTTCTTGTTTTTTGTGATAGTGACACTTTGCTGCTAAGTGCGCGAGAACTTTTCTCACTTTGATTAATTACAATTTACGATGACGAGGAGAAGACTTAGGAGAAGAGGTTTAGAAGAGGCTTAGGTCGTCGCAGTCAATCAAATGTGCGAAGAGCTACCTCACGTGCTAACCGCACTAATGACCAGAGAGCGACAGATTAAGTAAATGGTCGCAATGCTATGTCAGAATTGCGTTTTTTAGAGAGTGACAATGAAGTAGATAAGTGCCGACAAATCGGTAACAATTGGGGAAATGACAATTATTTGTAAATACTGCAAGGCGTTAAAATACGGTGGTGAATCTACTGGATTATGTTAAGCTGGAGGCGAAGTAAAATTGCCACAATTTATCCCACCACCAGATCCTTTACGGTCTTTAAATTCTGGGATTGGAAATGATCTTAAGCACTTCTTGGCCAACATTCAGAAATATAACAGCTGTTTCCAGATGAAATCATTTGGCGCTACAAATATTATACAGGCCAATTTCATGCCCACTTTCCCACAATTCACCCAAAATTGCATGCAGTAGTTACCAAACACATGATACATGGACTTTGGGGAGTTTTCAACTACAATTCACCCTGTATGGTTGACGGCAACTGTTCCAAGAGATACCCATGAGACTTGATTGCTGAAACCATAACGGGAAATGTTGGATACCCATTGTATCGTCGGTGATCAGTTGCGGACAATGAGCGATCGATAGTTGTTGTAGATTGGTAACTGTAGTAGTTGTGAAGGTAAGAGGACAAAATGTTAATGTAGACAGTCGTTGGATCGTGCCATACTCGCCAATATTGTCCAAAGCTTTTGAGACTCACATTAATATGGAATGTTGTAACTCTGTGAAGTCAATAAAGTACATATGTAAATATGTTAACAAAGGTAGTGATATGGCCGTCTTTGTTGTAACCAATGCAAATGACGAAATATTACAGTATCAGATGGGTCGCTATGTAAGTAGCAACGAAGTAATTTGGCGTATCTTTTCATTTGCGATCCATGAAAGACACACTACAGTAGTCCATTTGGCTGTGCATTTAGAAAACGGTCAGGAGGAAAAAAGTCGAATATTCGAGATAGTCGAGAATCTCAACGCGACCGTTCAGAATTTTCTTCTGGGACAGTTGGTTTCCTTCAAATTAGTCGAGACGGTTATGAAACAGGACGACGTAATCAACTATCTCACGGAGTTTTTAAATTCAGTGGAATTGCCTAGATTACCACCTCACAATTTGAAGTTAAAAGTTGGACCAATTGTCATCATACTGCGTAACATTAATCAACCTCGACTGTGCAATGGAACAAGACTAGATTGTGAAAAGGATGATGAATAACGTCATTGAGATACAAAGGAGAGGATGTCTTGATCCCGTATATACCGATGATTTCAACAGATTTACCATTTTAAACTATTTTAAACGTTTACAATTTCCAATACGTCTGGCCTTTGCGATGGACATAAATAAATCTCAAGGGCAGTCGTTAGAAGTTCGCGGAATTAACTTGTAGTTTCCATGTTTCGCGCATGGACAATTAGAGGTCGCATGTTCGCGCGTCTAAAACCATCATCTTTGCTTATTTACGCACCACAAAACAAAACAAAAAATATAGTTTATCAGAAAGCTTTAAATTGATTAACAAACTGTATCATGACTGTGTGTCTCTCTAAATATCTAATTGAACCTTATAAATAGCCAGTATTTCAGGATAATTCTGTTTTTTAAGTATGGAACATCATGTGCAATTAATCGAAAATAATAATAAAAATTCATTCATACCGAGCATTTTTTTTATTAATTACGGATTATTAGGTCTTTTATTTATTGACTGAGGCCGTACGAAGTCTGTCGGATCAGCTAGTGTATCGCGAAGCTAATTACAGTTAATTTATGTGTAAATATCTAAATAGAACGAGGTGTGGTGTAAAACTAACTTTAACATTAAGTAATTATATTTACCCTTTAGCAGTTATATATGCGGAATAACCGGTGGCGAAATATGAACATATAGCGAAACAGAGAAATATATATTAAATGTAAAGATAATAATAAAGAAACATTGCTAATTGCTATGTTAAAACCGATCACTCAAATAAAACGAAACTTGAGTCACAATACAACCTATTATTTCTACCCCATATTTACAACATTGAACTAAAATGTATTGTATATGTGCCAAAAACTCAAAACTATTATCTGTTATTAATTGTAGAGTATTTACAATATTTATAAACACATAACAAAGCACTGTTAACAAAGCGTAAGAACTAAGAAACATTTAAGAAGAAACTTTAGTCAGCTAACGAAATGTGTCTATCCAAATACCAAAGCAGAATAGATATAAATGTTTAGATTACATATAGGTCGATCATCAAGTCTAAATAAAAGTTGTTATGTTAAAACAATTTAAAAGAGCAATATGGCTAGATATGTAAGGCTATAATTTACAGTCACCTTTTACATTTACATTTGTACCTGGCAGAAGCTATAAAGAATATTCAAATATTTCTTTATAAAACGCTGCATAAGATAGTAAACGTACTTATACAGATCCCTGTTACATTCCCATGAATTCCTATGGCGAAGGAAAAAATCAAAAGTTCAACGAGAAATACACGAAGCCAAGCTACACCTTATGAAAACTCAAACTTTCTACAGCTAATATGCAGACCACACACCATTTTCAGGCTGAAGAGTAGTAAATTATGGAAGTTGCATGATAGCGCGTGAGTGAAATAGTCGTAAAATGAAATAGAACTACAGATTATCATTGGATGAACTTGTATGGGTTACAGAAAATATTACATTTTTTATTTAAAAATTTTCTATTTATTATGTAATAAAGGAATATATACATGTTCATAGAAATATTCTGTATTCTTAAAAATACCACCAAAAACAGATCCTGTCATAGTCTAAAGATGCCACTCAAGTGATTAAGAAGAATTAAATATTTTGTACAAAACTCAAAAAGGTTAAAATCTCGAATGGATTAAAAGAAATTTCGCGTGTTAATAAAATATTGCTTTTTCAAGGAAAAAAATACAGTTGAAGCAAAAACTTGGCGTGATGCCGAGTTTCCGGACACTGCCCTATGAAAATCAACAATCAAGGATTGTATGGTAAGTGTAGACGTGGTGAAATGAGCACCGAAGACGGTGAACGCAGTGGACGCCAAAAAGAGTTTGTTACCGACGAAAATTTTAAAAAATTCACTAAATGATTTTGAATGACCGGAAATTGAAATTGAATAAAATATCAGATCTAAAGCACTCTCTCAATAGCACTCTAAAGAAATCAACTGAACGCGTACACCATATCATTCACGAATATTTGGGAATGAGAAAGCTCTGTGCAAAGTGGGTGCCGCTCGAATTCACTTTTGACCAAAAATAATAACTAATTGATGATTCGGAGCAGTCTTTGAAGATGATCAAGCGTAATAAACCTGAGTTTTGGCATCGATATGTGACAATGGATGACACATGGCTCCAATCATTTCACTCCAATCGATAGCCGAGTGGACTGTATACGATAAACCCACTCCAAAGCGTGGGAAGATGCTACAGTCGACTGGCAAGGTTATGGTATCTGTATTTTGAGATGCGCATGGAATAATCTTCATTGACTACCTTGAAAAAGGAAGGACTATTAACAGTGACTATTACATAGCGTTATTGGACCCTTTGAAGGATGAAATCTCCGAAAAAGACCACATTTGAAGAAAAAGAAAGTGGTGCTTCACCAAGACAATGCACCGTGTCACAAGTCAGTGAAAATGATGGCAAATATCCATGAATTGGGCTTAGAATTGCTTCCTCATCCACCATACTCTCCAGATCTAGCCCCCAGCGACAATTTCCTTTCCTCAGATCTCAAAAAAAGCTCGCTGGGAAGAAATTTTAGTTGAATGAAGACGTGATCGCCGAGTCTGAGGCCTATTTTGAAGCGAATGTTATCAAAAAGTTGGAGGGTCGCTATAATCAGTGTATCTCCCTTGAAGGGAATTATGTTGAATAAAAAAACTAATTTTGCCAAAAAATCGTCTTACTATGTTAGGCCGGAGACTTTTCAATTGACCTGTTATCATGCTGTTGATTTTTGTTATAAACATGTTATTTATTAAAGTACGAAATTTATTTAAACACATTTGAAAACCCTAGGAAGCTTACCAGCCTTGTTCGTAATATGATACACCATAGGCTCGTTTGTTGCTTACACTAATCGCAATAGATTATTTTATTTCAGGTTGGTTGGTATCGAGGTGATAAACAGATAATAAAATTCGCAGTTCCAAGAATAATGTAGGAGACAAAATACCACAAGATCCCACAGCCACAAATAACAGTTAAGGATAGTTATTTTTTTATAATTTATTATATTATTTATAGTATTTATAAGAAAGGTAAAGGCAAAATGCGAAATTTGTCGAATATCCTGACTTTGCTTCATCTTCTGCTTCAATATCATATAGTCCAGAACTTCCAATACCTGATCTTCTAGAAAACGTCTCAATCAAGCTGATCTCAGAGTTTAGATAAAAATATTGAGGACAAAGAATTTTTACTATCACAGGAACTACCAAAACCCCATTTTCTTACGTCAGAAATCTTTGATGAGACAATATATTTGTGTTTATTGAAGAATAAGGCGGAACATTTGGGCTTCCGTTTAATACAATCCAATTTGCTTATTGTTATCAAAATAATAGATCAAAAAAGTCGGCATGTCTCTAAAAATGCATATACTATATGCTCACTCAGATTAACGAACAAAAATTAAATAGGGTATGAGAGTGTACGCAGAAGAAAAAGGAGAATGTTCGGTAAGGCCACTATGGTAATAATTATGGAGTATAATTATATTTAGCGTTTAGTGAAAGTGCTTATAAACATGAAAGAAAATATGTTAGTTATATGAATAATTTATATGGACTACTTTTTTCAACCATTTTGAAAGTTGATATTATAGTAAAAGTTGATAAATATTAATATATAAATCGTAATATTTTATTCAATCTATCAATAAACGAAAATGTAAACTATGTATTTTCTAAAATATTTATTAACCATTCTACTGAAAATAAATGTAAAAATTTTCAGGCCTTATACCTTTTGGTCCAACTATCGGTAATTCTATGGAAATTTTATAAATTCTTATCAAAATCAAAATTCGTGTTGATTTGTGTTTATTTATCTAGATGCTTTTTTTTCAATTATCCTAATATAAAATGATATTGATAGCAAACTTTCGCCGATACAGTTGCTATTGATTTCGAAACCAGAAAAAAGAACCAGAAAACGCGTATATTTCCAGTATAGATATTTTTAGATAATTATTGAAACTTTTGAAAAATTTTGATTAAGCGGCGCCCCGCTCCGATCAGCCCTCGCACCCTTTGATCGTAAATTAAATTTCGATAAATTAAAATTGGGGGAAACAATGGGCTTTACATCTTAATTTCGAATATTTATTGCCCAATAAAGCGACTAGGTAGTAAAAAGAAGCTGGTAATTAAAACCGGAGATAGGAACCCGTTAAATTTTCTCTTTAACAATCCAAAATCGGGGAGATTGGCCTCATGAGTTAAATATAATTTATAATGGTGAATATTTTAATTGCCGACAGGCGCGACTCGTAATCACTGATTTTAAATCTACTTACTGCTCAGCTTCGTCGTTTAATTGTAGGCGCCATAATTGCTAATTAAAAATAAATTTACGGCCCTGTTGAGTTAGTCATAAAGGTATTCATGCCTTACACTGTAATTTGCAAGATATCAGGATTATATAATAACCCTTGGATAATACTGAACGTGTACGAGACCTAATTTTTGTTTTTATAGATTAATTAAATAATTTAATCGTTATATACTCAAAGTATACTCAAAGTGGTCAACGAGATGTTCATATAGCATCAAATAACTTAATTTGAATTAGTTGAAAAAACTACTTACCTACTACGCACGAATAAATCATCAAACAACTGTAAAATTACATTCATTAAATTGCAATGCTAGAAAGCCAAGTTCTAAGATTAACTAGCAATGTAACCAACAAAGACTTACAGGATGACCTAGAAATTAAATGTATTTACGAAGTAATCCAGTATTTTTCCTTAAAACATGAAGTTTACTAAATCATAGCAGCGTGGAAGCGATAAAGCTACTGTACAACACGCACAGAGTCAGAAGATGAAAGCAAATTTAATCATACAAACTTGTAGTAAGATATTCTGTATAAACTGCAAAGATAACCCTTAACTTTAGCTTAAGTAGTTTAGGTTTATTTTAATTGGAGAAAGTGGCGAAAAGAAATACTGTGTAATATGCATTCGTATTTTAATATAAACGAAAGTTCTTCACGGCAACACTGATTATCTTCACTTGATAAAGGAATATGTGTATACTCTATGTGTATTATCGAATTAGTAGTGGATTACCACTTACATGACAAAACATATAATGACAAATAAAGTATATGTATTCAACAAAACGAAAATCATATATAAATATGATAGTATATGAGTTTTAGGGCATAAGGAATACATAGTTATTTAAAGAACTAAACTTTCTATTTGAGAATTTAGTAGTATTTAAGCTGACTATTTCTAGGTCAAAATTGGCATTCATTATACTGTGTAAGGTTCCCTAATCTTAATTTTTTTCCAAGCATATGGTTCTTAGAACTCATGTCTTAATGATGCGTATTAAAATTGACGTAATGATGCAGTGAGGCGAAGAGTCGTAGGCTAATAATATATCTGTTAGCTGTCGCGGCATGAAGCCTCCGGAGCTTTGTGATGTTTGTAAACAAAGATATAAAATCAGAAAGAAAATAGTCATTTCAACCATACCTTCAATGAAGCGGATTATATATTACCTCGACAAGCTTCATAATACATGGTTACTAAAGGCCACTGGTGAAGTAACAGGTCTATATTACGAAATGACATCAAGTAATTGATTAATTCTAAATGGTGTTCTAAAAGCCTACTTGGGAGTGCAGCGGTAGTGTTTCAACTGTAATAATAGTGTATACAGGGTAAAGTGGCATCTCACCACATTGACCTGAAACTAAACTTCGACCAGAAAAACAGTTTTAAACTATATATATGTAAGACAGGATGCCAAAGGAAAATCGAGTCATTTTTGAAACCCATAATTACGGACAGTAGAAAGCAGAATACATACGACTATGTGAGATGCAGATTAAGGAAAAGCTTCCATTGCCACAATGCACGCTTCCAAAGAATGCACTGGAACAAGGAAAATGATGCTGAATGTTTGGTAGTATTGGAACGGCACTGTTCATGTAAAACTCAGAATTGATGCGGCAATATTGCCACGTTTTAACGTCATAAATTTATATGACATGATTTCACTATTCATTGAACGGACTGTAATACTTAATAAAATATGTATCAAATAAAATTTAGTTTGTACAAGTATATAGTATATTTTAATTGAAATAATATAGGTATATATTAAATACACTAAAAATTTAATATCATGTTAATAGCAAAAAGATTTCCAATTATTATAATTTATTCATCAATTTTATAATAACAGAAGCTTCTAAATCGATTTACGGAATTTAATTACTTCGATAATTACCTGGATAGGTAATGGGAAAAGAAGAAAATACTATATACATTATCAGGATTAAAATACCATTTTATTGCTATTAGGGGGATTTTTAAATACCAGGGACTTTTTTAATATATATTTAAATTGGGTGAGATTGATATTTGAGATTGCTTTGGAGATTATTATGTTTAATTTTATATACTTACAATTTTAATTATAATAAATTTATATATTAATTTTTTATTGATGTAATATATAAAATTATGATTCTCGTACTTTTTATTCTCGTATTAATATATTTCATATTATATTTATAATGTTAATAAATTAACTATGTGTTATCATTAACCAGAGTACTAGCACTGTACTTTTATTTTTCACTAACACACGCTATACTGGCCCAATAGGCCTTTGAGTTGTTTTAGATGATGTGCGCCATCTAGACTGAGTCAATATTATTATAGTGAAGAAGTTATTGTTAATATTTCTGGGCAAGTTAGTAATATTCTGGTTGAGGTTCTGGCACTTCACAATATTTTGTTCTAAAACAGATGAGTTAGGTCCAGATTGCTCTTATTGGCGCACTCTTATATAACAAATGTCACCGACATTGGCAGATTTAATCTCGTTCCATTATCTCGATTGCTTGTTCGGCACAATTGTTAATTTTGTTTACTGATGTCTCCAATTTCATTGTTAATATTATTTTTTAATAAAGTACTACGCTGAATATAACATAAGTTATTATGTAATGTAAACTCATTGTATAATTAAAAAACGTAATTTAAATTATCAGCAACGTTAAGAAAATTATTTATGGATATGTCAAATATAAAGTTCCAACTAACTGAAATAGAAAACTTTATAATCTTATAAATAACATTTTATTAAAAATTAATTATACTCGTTTACAAAATTAAGCACATAGGACAAAAAACCCTAAAAAATAATGGTTTGATTGCATCTGTATGCCGTTATGTGAAACGCTTGCCATTTGAATGGATGCTTATTGTTATTATTTATGGCTTAAAACTATACACATTCTCGCATATTGCGTGAACACTCATTTTTTCCAGCTTTGTTGGAGCATTGGTCAAGGCGATGGGAAACTCCTCCTACTGTTGCGATAGTCGCGAGTTCGAATCGTGTAGGGGCATGGTCGTATATTTATGTTTGTGATTATTTATAATTGTAAATAATCAAAAACCATTGTTTAAAATCCGAAGGGAAAAATGTTCCTAACAACGCCAGTAATCAAGCTGAGCAGTACTGATTTTTTCGGATGATTTGAAGTCGTCGTAAAACTGTTGTTCAAAGCTCATATTAAGTAGTAGGTCTAGTTGAATTTATTAAGTTCAACAGAATCTGCCGGAGAAGCACTTTTATTTTTTTTTTTGTTTTGAAAATCCTCAATTTAGTTCCTTCAAAAAAGTTTTTATTTGTACCATTTCTGTTGGTATAACACCTTTTCGGAAAATGATCTATCAATAAACACGTGTTCAGTTTTGTACATTCACTATAATAAAAGATTTTCTATTTGAATTACAATTAGGAGACTTGGTTAAGTAATGTTCTTCCACTTTTGTGTATATAATCATGCGGCCTTAAGTGTGAAGGACAAACCTTCTTATACTTCCGTAGGAGCTTATAAGAGATTCTCTTGAGTTTATCACTGGTTATTATTAAAAAACATTTCTGGATTAGAGAAAGATTTTTCGCGAAATAATTTGAACCTTCACATTCTGGCACTCGAGATATTTGTATCGTTTAAAGAAATAATTTTTAGCGTGCATATTACAAGGATAGTGCCAGCAATTGCTCTTAAATTGTGTTATATAACTGTTTTTATACCTCTTTGCCCCTCTGGTGATAACAAAGGCGTACATTATGAACATGGTTAGGTTTGCTCTTACCTAAGTTTCTATATCTCTATATATTTGTCATCAACTTTATACATTTTATATCACGGGGTTAATATGCAAACATCCATTTATTAGAATGGTTTTCTTGTGAAAGTAGAAAATAAATAATAAATATACTTTAGTGTAGTTATAGAGAAAATATAAAAATGTGTTCGTTAGAATTAGTTATATTCCACAAGGAAAATAATCTCAATTACGCGAGTAGTCAGGATAGATAATAGTGTTCCCTTGGGATGGTATCTAACTTGGTCACTCACCAGCTTAGGGCCCGTAGATCCTGGATATGAGACCATAGATCGAACCCCACGTTAAGCAGTAGGTCCCGAGAAATATTTAGCTAGAAAAAAGGAGACTAAAATGTAACACAAAAATTGCCATATTCTTTAACACTTTATATTATGTATTTTGGTAGAAACCTAATATTATTTTATTTTGTTATTTTTATCAAATATATATTTTTACTCTTAATTTTCTTGATTGTTCGCTGGCGGAAATTCTAAAGTAAAGTATGCCATTTTAACATACTTTCTGTTAAATGTTCGAATATATTTCCATAGAATCTACGCATTGAAATAGGATACCTTTGCGCTGGCAGAAACTGATAAATAAATCCAATAGTTGTATTTCGCATCGGAAAAGCCGGCGATGATCCACAGCGGGGGTAAATGCAACGAATGTGGTTTTCGCCAACGGAGCATAATGAGGTATTTCTGGATAGTCGGTAAGGCAGAAATTGCGAGCGCCGAACACACAAAAGGAACATCTGATGTCAGCGGAATAATGCTTCGAAAATACAGAAATATGTCTCTGTATCTTCGAGAACGTATTGTCGAGACCTCGAGCAATTGTGACAAAATATTTTCTATAAATCGGAAGTTTTAACAATGGTTCATCGTTAGCATCGACATATGATCAATGTAAATAGAAATGTAATAAATCTTGTACAAAATTACAAATTTTTATTAGTTTCCAAATTATTCAGAATTGAGGATATAGAAAATTATCAATATTTTGAAGTCTCCAATTCTGACTTTAATGTATAAAATTTATATGTAGCATGAAAACACATTTCTTTATTGGGTCAGATATAGTATTTAAAAATTAAGTAAGACCTTATTAAATCAACAGTAATATGAATGACAATGTTTATTTTATTCTAACTTACTTTAGTTATGTAAGTCTGGTGTATTACTATGTCTTTGTACATATGGATAGAGCTTGTCAACGATAAAAATTGATTTAGGAGTGATTAGTTGCGAATAGGCTCTGGATACCATAGATAATGTAGGAATGTCTTGTTAAAAATGCTATTAAAACTTTAGTACATATAGGAACTATACATGATGACAAATTCCTTCGATTACGATGTTAAATCAATGACAACGTTAATATTAAAGCAAGTCAGACCACTGAAAACGGGTTGAAAATCTCTATTATATTTAAGTGTTTACATATTATTACAAATAGAGGAGCAAAGTTTTTTATACTATAGTATAAGTTACAATACATTAACACAGGTGTAATGCACGTTGCCACTGACCTATGCAGATTTATAACAACTATATTGCATATATTGTACAAAATCAAACATGAAATGGTCATCTCGAGCTATATTGCTAGTCGAACTTAATACTCGTAGGTAAACATAGGTCGCCCGATTTATCTATAGTTTAAATATATTAAATGTATTTGCATTATATATTCTTTATATATTAGTATATATGGCATTACTAGATCTATCTAAAGTTTATGTATTTAATTACATGATTTACATTCCAGTTAGAGAATGACAGATTATTATTATCTTATATATAAAAATGAATCGCAAAATATGTTCCTAAGCGCATAACTCAACAACGCCTGGACCAATTTGGCCAAATCTTTTTTTAAAATGTTCGTTGAAGTTCAGGGATGGTTTTTACGGCGAGAGAAATTAGAATTATTGCTGGAAAAACCCTAAAAATAGCCCTTTTTGTTTGAATTTGTTTCGTGTATCAGTTGACAATTCATCTGTCATCTGTCAAAAGTCATCTGTAACAGACAACTTTTTTTTTTAAATTTGATATGACTTGAACTCAAATCCTTTTAATCCGTACGAATTGTTTTATTTATTTAAAATTTTTTATTTGTTTAAAATTTAATTCAAATTTTAAATAAATAAAACAATTCGTACGGCTTAAAAGGATTTGAGTTCAAGTCATATCAAATTTAAAAAAAAAAGTTGTCTGTTACAGATGACTTTTGACAGATGACAGATGAATTGTCAAGTGATACACGAAACAAATTCGTATATCGTGTTTTGTGCAGAGTGTTTAGTTAGTTAGTGTTTGTTTAGTTCGTGATTAGTGAAAAAATAATTTATATTTGATATGCCTCCTATAAGACGAAGCAATTTAGGTAGAAGAACCAGAAATGCTATAAACCAAGCTAATTACCGATCTAATCGTACTGCACAAGAACGTGACGACGGAAATGAACGTGAAAGAATTCGGATATCACAAACGCGTGAAGCGCGAGCGCGACATTCAACTAATAATCGCGCAAGTTTGAATCCAGCTGCTTTCAGTTACGATGTGTCAATTGACTACAGTAACTACCAATGTGTTGTTATTGGTTCTATGAACTTGGTTTGCTCACACTGTAAGGCATTAAAATACAAAAACGATGCCAATGGATTGTGTTGCGCAAATGGTAAAGTGAAATTGATACAATTGGATCCACCACCAGAACCATTGTACTCATTGGTTTCAGGAATAGGAACAGATTCTATACACTTTTTGACACATATTCAACAATATAACAATTGCTTTCAAATGACTTCATTTGGGGCAACAAATGCAGTTCGGGAAAATTTTATGCCAACTTTCAAGGTATGTATTATAGCAGTTACTCATAATTATTTTAGCGAACAAAATTTTCTGTCACCAAAGTTAAGATGTGTTACTAATCTTCAATTTCTTAATCATTACGAAATATATCACTTAGTCATCATATTATATGGTGATTCAGTTTCAGTGACACTTTTATTATATTTTATATTTGATAGATATTAGTTAAAACTAAATATATACTTTTTAAGATCAAATATTATTTAAGTTTGATCATTGACAATCCATTAATTTATACCACACCATAATATTTTTTTTATTTACAGATACAAGGGCAAATATATCACAGAGCAGGTTCACTGTTACCAGTGTCAGATAGCGACAACAAATTCCTGCAAATTTATTTTATGGGCAATTCACCACAAGAAATTGATCTGCGTTGTGCACATAACAATTTAGTAAAAAGGTCTATTGTAGAACAATTACAAACTTTATTTCATCAACACAATCAATTGATTATATTGTTTAAAACTGCCCTGGATCTGATGCCATCCGATAATCACAAAATTGTAATCAGAGCTGATAAAACACCTGCAGGTCAACATACAAGACGTTTTAATGCACCAACTATTGATGAAGTTGCTATCGTTGTAGTTGGAGAAAACTTGGAATCCCGTGATATTGTTTTACATCGTCGGAATTTTCAATTACAACCTATAAAGGAAACACACCGCTCATATGATGCACTGCAATATCCCATTATATTTTGGCAAGGTGAAGATGGCTACGATTTATCAATAAAAATGATAAATCCCATTACAGGTAACTAAAATATTAGTTTAGCTATGGCGATAATATCTCAGTCACTATATTATGTATTTTAATTTTATATTTGAATGTTATTAAAACAAAATCTGTTTACAGGTTCTGAAACCAACAAAAAAGTCAGTTCAATGAACTATTATTCATACCGCCTAATGATTCGGGAAAATGCAGATAATCACATATTGAAATGTCGGCGATTATATCACAAATATGTTGATGACATGTATGTTAAAATTGAAACGGAGAGATTAACATTCATCAGGTTGAATCAAACCAAACTCCGATCTGAAGAGTATATTCACCTTCGAGATGCGATTAATACTGATGGAAATGCACAGAATGTCGGTCGGATGACTATTCTTCCAGCAATATACATCGGAAGCCCTCGGCATATGCACGAATATGCTCAAGATGCCATGTCGTATGTTCGTCATTATGGTACAGCAGATTTGTTCATCACATTTACATGCAATCCGCAATGGATAGAAATTAAGCAGGAGTTATTACCTGGGAAATCATCCATTGATCGTCATGATATTACAGCCAGAGTCTTTAGACAAAAGTTGAAATCTTTAATGAATTTCATCGTAAAACATAATGTGTTTGGTGAAACACGCTGCTGGATGTATTCTGTGGAGTGGCAGAAACGAGGATTGCCACATGCACACATTTTGATTTGGTTGGTTGAAAAGATAAGGCCAAATGAAGTTGATGCAGTGATATCAGCTGAAATCCCTAATGTACATGTAGATCCTGGATTGCATGAGGTAGTTATCAAAAACATGATACATGGTCCCTGTGGAACTCTTAATCAAAATTCACCGTGTATGATGGATGGTAAATGTTCAAAACGATATCCACGGACATTAATATCGGAAACAATTACTGGTAATGACGGTTATCCATTGTATCGTCGCAGATCGACAGCAGACAATGGAAAATCAACAATTGTCAAATTAAATTAACAAGATATTGAAATAGATAATCGTTGGATTGTTCCATATTCACCCATTTTATCAAAGACATTCAAAGCACACATCAACGTTGAATCTTGCCATTCAGTGAAATCGATTAAATACATTTGCAAATATGTAACCAAAGGGAGTGATATGGCTGTGATTGGAATTGGTGCAGAGAATTCTAATGATGAAGTTACCCAATACCAAATGGGCCGCTATGTCAGTAGTAATGAAGCAGTTTGGCGAATATTTTCTTTTCCTATTCATGAGAGACACCCTTCTGTTGTTCACTTAGCTGTGCATTTAGAAAATGGACAAAGAGTGTATTTTACAGCACAGAACGCAGTACAAAGAGCTGCTCAGCCACCATCTACTACATTAACCAGTTTTTTTGCAAACATTGCTATATTCTGAAATGCCAAAATATTATACCTGGAATCAATCCTCAAGGAGATTTATACGACGGAAACAAGGAAAACCAGTTCCAGGATATACAGATGTATATTCCACCGATGCGATTGGCCGGATTTATTCAGTACATCCAAGCAATGATGAATGTTTTTATTTACGACTGCTATTAGTCAATGTACGTGGCCCAACATCATTCCAACAGTTACGAACTGTTGATGGTGAATTGTGTGGATCCTACAGAGAAGCCTGTCAACGTTTGCAATTGCTTGAAAATGACGCTCATTGGGATCAAACTCTCAATGATGCTGTAATATCATCACACGCTCATCAAGTACGAACATTGTTTTCTATAATCATATCTACATGCTTCCCATCAAACCCAATTGATTTGTGGATCAAGTACAAAGATTATATGTGTGATGATATTTTGTATCAAATACGGAATAGAATGGGAAATCCAAATATACAAATCAGTGAAGAAATTTACAATGAAGCATTGATTTCAATTGAGGACATGTGCTTGATAATGTCAAACAAACTATTAATTCAATTAGGCCTGACCGCGCCCAATCGTCCAATGCATGACGCTTTTAACCAAGAGTTGCATCGAGAAAGACTGTATGATCTCAACGCTTTGAAAGAATAAATTCAAACAAATCTTCCACTGTTAAATGAACAACAGAAGTATGTATTTGAAACTCTTATGAAAGTAACAAATGATGAAACTGGAGGGATTTATTTCTTAGATGCACCTGGTGGTACAGGAAAAACTTTTTTTATTTCATTAATATTAGCAACAATTCGCTCACAAAATAAAATTGCACTTGCACTCGCTTCGTCGGGAATCGCAGCAACTTTGCTTGAAGGTGGTCGAACAGCCCATTCAGCACTAAAATTGCCATTAAATATGCAAAGCAATGAAACTCCAACCTGCAACGTTTCGAAGAACTCTGCAATGGCAAAGGTTTTGCAGCAATGTAAATTGATTGTTTGGGATGAATGCACGATGGCACATAAAAAATCTTTGGAGGCTTTAGACAGAACCTTAAAAGATCTACGTAGCAATAATAACCGATTTGGTGGTGCAATGATTTTATTAGCAGGAGATTTTCGTCAAACATTGCCAGTGATTCCACGATCAACGCCAGCTGATGAACTCAATGCATGTCTAAAGTCCTCCAATTTGTGGAAACATGTTAAAGTACTTCATTTAAGCAAGAATATGCGTGTCGAGTTGCAAAATGACCAATCTGGAAACATATTCTCTAAACAACTCATTGACATTGGTAATGGCAAATTTCCTATAGACATGTTGACGGCTTGCTTTTGCTATGACTATAAACAAGTCCCAGGGGCAATCATTAAGTGTTTGTGGTATTAATCTAGAAAACCCATGTTTCTCACATGGTCAATTGTATGTTGCCTGTTCCCGTGTTGGAAAACCATCAGATTTGTTTATCTATGCGCCAGGTAATCAAACAAAAAACATCGTATACCACAAAGCAATATAATGATAATAATAATAATAATTATGATTCACATGATTAACAATAAAGCGATTACTTACTTTTCAATCCTTATATATGTTTTATTTAATTATTTTTTATTCACAACGCCCTATCACCAGGGTGATGGTTCTGTTCAGGAGAATTTTTTAAAATACGTAGGCAC
Organism: Rhynchophorus ferrugineus; assembly: GCF_030347505.1. NCBI lineage: Eukaryota > Metazoa > Arthropoda > Insecta > Coleoptera > Curculionidae > Rhynchophorus > Rhynchophorus ferrugineus. The sequence continues at coordinate 48,876,014 of NW_027472581.1, read as the reverse complement.
AAAAATTGCCACATTACAAATCTTTTTGACAGGACGAAGTCTGTCGGGTCAGCTAGTTACTTATAAAACATCATTAATAAATAAATAAATAAATAAGCCGGCTTGGTGGCGCAGTGGTAAAGGCGATGGGACGGGTTCGAATTCTGCTGGGGCATGGTCGTAAATTTATGTTTGTGATTGTTTAATATTTGTGAATGTGCTAGGCAAGAGTGTAAAATCCGACAAGGAAAATGATTCCAGTCACGCCAGTAACCAGGCTGGGTAAGACCGGATATCTTCTGGGATGATTTCTAAAGTCGGTCACTCGCCAGTCGGTAGGATTAATTCTGAGGGACGTGGTTCGGAGCCCACGTTAAACTTTCGGCTCAGTCCAGATAAACCCATAGTTGGTAAAAGTAGACTTTAAAATATATTGAAAAAATAAATAAATAAATAGGTAATATCATTTTACTTGTTCTACATTTTGTATTGTATTGTATTAAAAATGTAATGTATTAATAAACTATTAATATTAGTGATTTTATAACATTTAGTGATGTAGTAAAATGTTGGTATTAGGCATTATTAGTTCTGATTATATTACGACGTTCGGGTATTTATTTATATTCAGACTTTACACTTTAAATTCATGTAGATATAGCTATGAAGCTGATATCGTGTATTTTCCGCAGATTCGTTATTGCAATGCATAGTATCCATTCAATGCATCACACGATAAAAAGCCACTAATAAAAAGCCAACGAGATTGTAACTTGTAAATTCAACCATCTTTAATTCCATCGTATCCTTTCTACCGAGACTAATTTTTCCGGCGTGAAATATCTCGAATATTAACCGTGCTGAATGTAACGACCTACTTTAAATCTCCACGTAGTTTTTTCAACTATGTCACCGGCGCTTCCGTAATGAAAACTGCACTACCATGACGTCATTCGGCGTCGTAATCATTCCGACGACGTCGCCATAGCAACGAGGCTGTGCGAATGCAATTCTGGCCCTCGTGTCAATGCCTATATAGTCCGGGAGGAGATGTCATTGTGATTGACAAACGTCAAATAAAATGCCCATTTTCATGGAGGATCCATTGATTGCAAAGCGAACAATTCATTTCTTTGTGTCAGTTCCGGCTCTCATCTCCTAATGGACGCGGTTATCGGTTAAAACATTATAAAGAATTAGAGTTTCCGGATGATGTTTATAGTATTGGTTAGAAGGGTGTACTACGTACGAAATATTTTAAGCTCTATATCCACCCCCTAAGTTAGTGCCGAGGGGAATGACCTGAAAGCAATGGAAATCACTTTAAGCAAGAGACATTTTGGAATAGTTCCAATGCCTATAAATTAGAGGCTATCCAGGAATTGTATCAGAAAAATCATCTTTTAGACTAAGTAGGACACGGCTCTTAACGACCTGGAAAAATTGATAGTAATTTGCAAGTAGATTTAGAAAAATAAGTTTCTAACTATTAGAGAAAGGTACAGTATCATGTATCTATATTACGTCCAATAATTATAATGCATTATAAAGTACAGATTGTCAATAAGAGTACCATAAGAGTCGTATATTAAACAATTTTTTAAAAATAATGAATTAAAAATTAAATATATGCTTTATGTTACTGATTATACTCTTACCGTAAAGAGTAGACCCACTTGATATTATAGCATATTCGAAAGCACAAAGCTGTAACATAGATTATTAAATATAAACATATAAAAAAGCACTCCAGAAATATTCACAGTTTTTTATAGATTTAAATATAAAAAACCTATATAATAAAAAGAAAAATTAACAATAACGTATGATGGAAATGACATATTGACTGATCTACAACGTTAATTTTAATTTATTACTAACTAACTTGAATATTTATATATTCAAAAAATTATACATTAAAGTAATAACGCAATTAATAATAAAAAATTTCACATAAATTTCATCAAAAGTAATTAAGAACGTAAGTAATTGATGAACTATAAATAAATAATATAACCGTAACTAATAAATATATTTTGTAACTATAATTTGAATATTATATTCTTAATTAAGCTTTAATAATTTTTTATGCTACAAAATATTAAGCATTAATATGCCATTAAAATTTATTATTAAATAATTTATAAAAAATTATCTGCGTCTGAGTTAAAAATAAGATAGACAGGTAAATTTATAACAATTTTTGCTAGAAAAATATCTTTTAAAATAATAATAATTATAAGTAAATTAAGATATTCTATATACATAGATATAATAAACATTGAAAATAAAGAAAAATTTAATATCACATTATTAATATATAAATAATTGTCTAGTCTGCTTTAATTATTCATGTACTATTAATGATGGTTTTCTTGTATTTAATTCAGAAGATGTTAGACCAATAACATCTTGGTGATGAAACATAAAACTGGTTTTATGTTCTCGAGGATGCATCGTCTGTCATAAAACGTCAGTAATTGGTTAACTAATTTTATTGGTTGTCATAAAGTTACAACGTTTTTTATTATAACAAATGGGCACTATACATGATGACAACTTCCCTCACGATATTAAACAAGACAGTATAAATCCAGATACAAATAGTATAACAATCCAAACTTAAATATAGCCTTGACTTTCCTTGTTATATTTTTATTAATTTATTATTTCTAGAAAATTGTTATCAATTTTTTGTATTTTGTCTTTTCTATGCTTGTTAGAGTGTTACTTATATTTGTTTCGTGCCTGTTTAAATATTTGTATTTGTATAAATATTACAATTTGCTGGAATGTTTATAATATACCAGTATATTATTGAAGAAACAATATCATGAGAGTGTAATAGTATAACAATTAATTATATTATATTAACAATTAATAATGTTATTATTAAAGCAGGAACATTAAAGAAACAAACACAATATTTGAAACAAAAATAAAATTAGTTCAAAAATTTGAAGATATAAAGATTACAAATGTTTACCAATTATTATTTGCAACAGAAAACGGAAAATACTGTTGTTCTAGATAACTAGATTAATTTATTTAGCATTATGAAATCAAATATATTTTATTAATCGATAATTAGACGGAGCAATATATTTAGACCTAGTAAATGTATAAAATCTGGTTACCACGAATAACACAGGAAGTTTCTGGATATATTTTAAAGCTAAACCTAGACTTAATTTTTGAGTTTGAAGCCGTAGATATTAAAACAAAATGATTAAGATTTATGTTAGACTAACCATAATAATATATTAAATAATGATATTTAGCTATTATAATTGTTATTCTATTTTACTTTGTTTGCTAATAATTATTATCAAATCTTTAAAATTTAAATGTTTGTACTAGGAATAAAATGTGCGTTATGTAGTTAGTAAACAATAATCGACCTAATGGTTAATTACGGATTTATAAGAGCAATAAAATAGCAATCAACTAAAATGTTGCTCTCGGCAGAGCTTAATCCTGCAGCAATTGGTCACATCTCCCCCTCGCCTAGTCCAAAACAATTACCCAAGAGCAAATTATGCAGAAACTTCGGCACAGATGAAACGAAACTGAACAAGCTTCATTTCTCAGTCTGATGCATTGCTTATTTTCTTAATTAGTCTATAATATACGAAATTGGCTCGATAGGTATTATCAGCATTGAATAGTAATCCGGACAATAGGGAACGTGTTAATTATTCTAACATAAATGTGAGCAGTTCCATGTCAGATGTATGTGTATACGTAGGCTTATTAATGTAGATTGTTATAAATGCAGCAGTATATAGGGGACTGTTTGTCGCAACACTAATGTTAATATATCTTCATTTGTACCTACTTCATCCTTGTTAAATATAAATTGTTTATACTAAACAAAGTTGTCATATATTATTATTAATTACTATTTGTACTTTGATGTCATGTAATATAAAAAGAACAGTAAATAATACTATAATATGTTATGTTTGAAATAAGATTTTCAGGAATTTCATAATACATATCGTCATGATAACACTCATGTTGCATGCCTAATAATTTTTCTACGTTTCTTAAATTGTTTAACAATTAATTAATGTTATATAATAAAAAATGAGCCATCAGTTCGTTATATCCTTAGAAAAACTAAAATTTTATTTAGGACTTGTTCTCTTCCGATTGGAACAGTTGTCTACGACCCGATCCATTTTTTAGACATACAAATAATGTAAGTTACTGTAAATTAATTCTGGTAAATAAGGCGGATGTTAAAAGTGCAATTTTAATTCAATTATTTTGAGTTTTTATAAATATCTACGGACTTATGCACCACCTTAATGAACGATTTTTTTAGATGACGATATTTTTCGCTTATGGGTGAAATAATATTTTTTCAAAAGAAATTATAGATGTTTGTATGCCTGGATCAAACTCCTCCAAAAAATGAGAAATATCACCTTGTTGGTTGATTTAGTTATCTTTGCATTATTCAGAAATCGATTCGCCTTAAAATATCAATGTTTTAATTGTTTCTTATTTCTGTATTATGGTAGCGGGTTGGTGTTTCGTCCGCAGTGCCTATTGAAGCAGATCCTCATTAAAAACGAAAAGCAGCAAAATAGCTCATAATCATCATAATATAATAGCGATGTTCACTAAAAACAAGTCTAAACTTTTTTTATAGTCAAACATTATTTTAATTTTTTTATAACCAAACCCTCAAATTTATTTATTTCTATTTCCGATAGGAACTATAAGAAAGAAATAATTGTTTTAAACAAACATGTTTAATCACTGCTCAAAATTAAATTTTTATACCCCAAATTTTTTGTCTTTATTAATTTATTAGTACTAGTCGGCAACAAATAATTTATATTGTTTCTCTACAGTAACTTATAATCAGGCACTTATCTAAATCGACCGATTGACCGGTATTACTAATAAGTCTCTAATAAGTAAAATACAACTTTCAGTGTTTTTACCCTTTAGTACCCTTCAATACACACTATTCAAGATCACGCGGTTTGGTTCGTTTGAGTCTCAGTACTAGTTCAACATTGTTAAACAGTTGCAGCATTTCGGTATTGACGTGGGACTGGAGACTTCCCTTAAATCTTCTTGCGAATCTCTTAATTTTCTCCATAATAGTTCGAACCCGAAGGTCTCGGTGTAAGTAACTGCTCCTGAAATATTTAGATACATCCACAATACTTCTCAGGACTGAAAAAATAACTGAAATTTATTGATGCATATAGGATATAGTATGTAGTGTATGGCATCAGCTTATTATGTACGGATAACTTAAATTTCCTTCTAAGTAAATAATACTTTTTTGTGTTAATTCTTTTATTTTATTCTTTATCCCAAGGTAGCATTGTTACGGTATATCATAATAGTATTATTGATATTTATTAGTACATGACTAATTTTGTTGTAAGTGAATTTATTATGCACTGATTTACCATCGTTGACTATTACTCTCTTTTCCTATGTCAGCTTATTTATATTATTATTTGCGTGCTGCAGTTTTCTGTTTGCTTCCTCGCTATTGTCACCTATTGGAAGTATTACAGTACCACCAGCTATACTAACAATATAGCCATAATAACATTTTCTATTTGTGTTTTATCATATGTATATAGTAGGTAATGAACAGGTTCCAAAACACCGCCTTGCGCTACACCTGATTCTAGTTATTTTATTATTGAGTAAGCCTCTTGTTGGTTAACTCTAAATATCCTATCTTCAGTAATATTTTATACAGTTTATGCATGGCTCGTTTATGCCAGACCTTATCAAAGGCTAGCTATACGTCCATGAATATAGCTGAGTCGACGTTTTTCTCTTAATCGTCTTCGTCATCGGCTTTTTCAATAATGTCCTTAAATTGTTGAATATGTGGTCGTAAGACACATGTGTATGTACTAGAATTTTTTTTATCTATAATAGGATATAACAGGAGCATTTTAAATACTTTGGATATTACGGGTAGGAATGACCATCCCAACTAATCAAAATAACTACAATCAACAGATGGAGTTATGTGATCTAGGTGTCTTTGAAAGTCGTTGTCTTATCTTATATTTGCCATATGTATCTGTCAACAAGATAATTTAACATTTATTAAATATGAAGGTCTTTAAATATTTGACCAATTTTGAGAAATCCTAGAGCGACTTTAAAATAATTGTTTGTTTTTTTACTTAATATAAACGCAGGGTGTGATGAACAAAAATTATATTTCTATCGCTTGGATGAACGTAATTTCCACATATATTAAATCTACGCTGCGATTCAAAATTCATATAGTTGTAAAAGCGCATTTTTGTTACATTACCTTATTTAAGTAATCATTTACATTTCGACTCTAACCTGAACTTCCACTAGTAAAATACTTGAATCAACAGAGCATTTTCAGCGTATTCATGTTTTTTTATGTATATTACGACATCATTAAAGCGATGAAATATATTTTGTTTACATGCACTGTGACAAAACAAACAAACCTCTTAAAATTTGAAATTCTAGAATGAACTGTGAATCGTTTGTGTTTTTATTGCTAAGAAAATGTAGTTTAACGCTTATAAATATTTATTTAACAGAATTTTAATAAAATTCATAACTTAAACAGAAACATAACTTCCTAACATAATTAAAGCAGTCAATTTAAACGAATGATCAGCAATCCGTTGCCGTATTTCTGACCCATTTTCTGCATTGCAAACAATAAATTTGCACAGTCTGTTCGGCAGTACGGAGTTCGTTGTTTTCTCTTCGCATTACTTTTAATTTTTAGCCGAGCTGCGCGATAAACAATTTATTTTTTGCCGAGGCGAAACGAAAGTGATGGTGTAAGAGGAGTTTTCTACATCTCTTTCTCGTCCTCCCATTTTAGATGCGCTAACAAAGGCAGTAAACCTCTTGATTAGTTCCGTAAACTTTTGTATAATAAAAGCCCCCTTGCAGCATGTGTTGATTGTCTGACATTCTCTTTCCTGTAACTTTTATGCGCTCTGTGCCTTTCTTAATTCTATCGTTTCTGGAAGGAAATGTGCTCGCGGACGTGATCGTCATATAAATATGGCGATATCATATTTATTAAGCGGGATCGGGGCCATTGTTAAGCGAGAGAAACGGGAGGGCGTTGCTTCAAATCTGAATTTACATACGAATTTCCGAGTTTCTGTAGTCAAGTAATATACAATAAAAATTTTACAATTTAATAAAGAAAATGATCAGTTGTTTAATACAATTTTATAGTCTCATCATTTCTTTTAATGTTGATCTATTATTTTTATGTATTAGCATATATTTCTATTGTATCAAAAATTTCTGTTAGTACTATGATACTTAGTACTGAGATCGTTCGCGAGTCTCTGTTAATCAGTATTGGGACTTTAAAATAATTGTAATGGTACCTTGCAAGTTTATTGGGTATGATTATAAAAAAAACATATTAAACAACGAGGAAACATATTTAATTTATATAACATAGAATACCAATCTCCGTTCCTCCTATATCGCGATCAAGCAATCATTTTCATATTTATCTTATCCGAAGTCTTTTATTTCACAATTATAATGTATTCTATTTTATTTCAGGTAAGAATCTCCCAAGATAAGATTAACTTTAAGATTTTTTTGTTGGTTCAGAACGTAAGGTACGTACTAAAGAGATAATGGCTCCACTATAATTATAATATACGACTAAATGAAACTGTTTTGCCAATTTGCCAATACAGGAAGCCAATTACTTACTTATTATTAGAATTAGTAATTAATATAATATGCAAATATGTAACAACTAACACTGAATTTAAAATCCGGGATAATACTCGGATACATAAAGAATAATATTAATATACTTAAGATGTATCTATGTTCATATAAATGAGTTTTTTAATTTTAATATAAAGTCAATAGAACTAATTTTTTTAATATTAAGTTTTAATGTTAAGTTATTATGAATGAAACACTTGACCTATTTAAAACTTAACTAGTATTTTATAGAATTATTATAATACTATGTCATAACGTGTAAATGTTCAGCAATAATATTTTTCGAATTAGTTGACTATCTTCAAAAACTCGTTTTGTTCCAATAGTTAAAACAAATAGCCATAACATATAGCATGAAACTCTATATCAATATACAGAAGTATATTAGAATCAAAGTTGGCAGAACTCTGTAATATTGAACAAGAATCAAGATGTATGAAATATACAAGTAAATGCAAATACTGCGAATGAATTAATTATGTGGATGGATAGTATTACTTATATTAAATCAATTTCTACTATTTGTTAGTTGAAAATGTATCAAATGATTAAGTCCATAAAATTTAAATGTAAACTTAACTGTCGAACTCACAATCATTTACTTTTTTTAAACAATAAAATAAATGTGTATGGAAGCATGAATATATCTTGCATATATGTAGCTTCTTAGGATACATATATGCAAAGTTTTAAAATAGGAAGTTTTACCACCTCTAGTAAAGAATACAATATTTTTTCGTATTATATTATATGTTAAAACTCCAATTTCTAATTAGCCAGAGGCGTGTACAACAAATCATATGGTCCGCAATTCATTACGACAGATCCCTTTGATGTTAATGCATCCGTTCACGTTCTGAATAAGGTAATCCCAAGTTTTTCCCGTCTTGCGGAAAACGCCCTTTACAAAACTTCTCCCCGATTTCAAAATTGCTGAGTGGGGCGTTTCTCTTTTAAAATCCGAGTTTTTAATAATCTATGGGATACTTTTATTTTTACCTTCAGCGGAAAGCGCAACATTTCATAAAGACGCGAAACAGAAATTACAAATATTAAGAATTAACCTGAAACTTTTTCCACGAACTCAACCTTTACGTAGAACTCATCAACTGAACTAGATTTATTAAAATCGTATAATTAAATTTCTATAAATTATATAGACTTTGGCTAATTCATTTGAAAAAGGTTATTTATATATTAAGTCTAAATACAATTTCATCGAAGTACGGTTTGAAATTCACTGCCCTGAAATTATTCTCACTATTTTTAAGTATAATTGGTATTATACAGAATTATAATTATTAACTTATTTAATAGATTATTAAATTGCTTCAATTGGTAACGCAGCTTTAGACAATTACTGAAATACAATAAATCTAGAAATTAAGAATTGATCCTTTCCTTGAAATGCAAGCAACTTTTTCATACCTGTACATGAGATATAAAGTCCTTTTATATGACAGTTTTTTATATGATAAATATTTCTGCTCTTCAGTATCATGAATGGCAGATTGTGGAAAGAATATTGAATAAGAGAAACACATGTGAATATATTTTTGGCTCAACGGCTTTTTATAAACTATGAGATTCATCATTTCCATTTTTAATAGTAGTATATATCGTAATGTATTTGATATTACAGCTGATTAAATCTGATTACGCATTTTAAGGGTGACTTTTTAGTTGTACTTACAATAATTGAGATAATGTATTAAGTAATAGTTTCCAATACCTGCTTGGTAGCGCAGTGGTAAAAGCAAAAGGACAGCCCTCCTGCTGTTGAAATAGTCTCGGGTTGGAATCCTGCTGAGGTCCAAAATGTTTGTTTATGGTTGTCTTGCTATAAGAGTACAAAATCCAACAAAGAATATGATATTAGTCGCGCCAGTAACGAGGCTGGATGTCCTCTGGTAGGACCATGGTTTGGAGCCCACATTAAGCAGTAGGTCCAGTCCAGATAAACCATAGTTGATAAAAAGCAGACTCAAGGATCTAACAAAATCATTTTATTGTTATATTTCTATATACAGTCTAAATATCCTTGTAAAAGCAATAAAAGAGAACAAATTCCATGGAAAAGTAATTCTTATTTAAATCTAAGATATGAATTATAATTTTTTATGATCTTCTGTTTCTAGTTATTAGGAGAAGAGTACTTATAAAAACTAACTACGTCACGAAAGTCTAATATCAAATTTTTACGGATATTGAACTACTCTTAAAAGTTTCATAACTTCTTCTAGAAATCAATGTTATTCAAATTTGTAGCATTTGCATATACGTTGTAAGGTTTGAGTCATTTCATATAATTTTATACTCTCTTATCATAGTAGGCACAATAGAATAGATAATATTACAATATTGGAGAATTCCTAATAATTAGCGCATGATTCGCCACGCACTCCTTCCAACAATACTGTAAATATGAAAATGTGGGTTTTCAGCATCATCAACGGTAGAAAATTAGTCAGATCAGATTGCTGACAACTCATTGTTTGTAATAATTAAATATTTTCTAATATGAAAGTACGAAAATGTTTTAAATGTCCATGATCATTATGGCAGCGTATTTTGCACAAATATTTAAAGCTGCATTTCCGTAAAATATAATTGCTGCAAGTAAACCAAGCAAATTCGTGCTTTTCACCGTTAACCAACATATTGTTTGCAGATGAAGCTTATTTTCATCTTAATGGACACGTAGCATGCAGAACTGTCGCTATTGCACTGCAACGAATCCGAAATACAAAAACCTTTTCATTCGCCTAAAATGAGTTAAAATTAAATGAATGGCGTCAATACAAGGCTTAACATTTGAAGAAGTAAATTACCACATTGTGAATTTTAATAATTAATCAACATTTAATTATAGAAGCTCTACATTTAAAAATAATTCCACTACTATAATTCTACTAATACTACTAAATCTAAAGTTTATTTTGAGAGTCCTTGTGAATCAAATAAATGCCATATAATCGGTATAGAAAATATCTGAAAATAAATCCAGCCTAGAATAGCTTCAAAAGATATATCGCTTTTCGAGAGTAATACCGTTACTAGAAGGTCGCAAAACTATCGTGGTGATACAGTTGATTCAAATGAAACCTGTAATGATATGGTTGATATATAACCTTTACACTAATATACAAATACATGCTTACTATAAAAAATATATAATGGTATTTCAGTTAATAAGAATACAAAAATTAATATTTTTTTGAACCAACTTTAGTTGATTATGATGAAATAAAAGCGCTTCTTTAACTTGATTAGCGAAAATTATAATTAGCTTTTGATAATGATAAATGTTTAAAACTATTGACTTTTCTCAACTTGATAATGACTTATATAAAACTAGACCATAGAAATAATAATAATTGTTTGCTTCAAACTAGAAATAAGTAGTTATTTATAGTCCTTCCAATAAAACAGCCAATGCACTTCATCAAAATGTGTAATGCAACGTCGCCGCATCAAATTTTAATTTTAATTTATTTTGATTCTGACATAACAAAATACTGTTGTAAATAAAATAGTGAAATAAAAATAATGTTATAAATTATAATTTATTTTAATACTATAAGCATCTAGTGCATATATTTTTACTTTAGAATGGTATTCTTTCAAAAAACAACGTGTTAAAATTACAGTAGATTTCTGCCTGGGCTATCACTTAAATCCTATGTTTCCTAGCAGTGTTTCTATATATATTTCCTAAACTGACAGATTTCTCTGAAATGATACTGCTACATAATATTTATAAGGATATAATTACTCACTGTTCTTATACATTTCATAAGTTTAATCTTGAATAGACATAACATCATAACCATCATAATAACATTTGTTCCGCTCTTATTACTTACTCACTCAATGCTTATATTAATATTAAGTGCAGCTGCAACACTCTAAACCTATTTCCAATAAAACTGCGGTAATTTAGTATTTAATAGTATAAATACTTACCCCTCTAACACAATGAATTACTAATTCTGACTATTTAATGGCTTTGGCATTTTTAATTAGAATTATTACAAATTTACAATTTACAAAAATAAATACAAATTTTAAACAAGATTAATTACTCTAACACAATGAATTACTGATTCTGACTATTTAATGGCTTTGGCATTTTTAATTAGAATTATTACAAATTTACAATTTACAAAAATAAATACAAATTTTAAACAAGAAGTGTATCAAAACAAGAATCAAAAGAAAGTTTGCCGGTTTATAAACTCTGATTATAATCTCTGAATAATTTTAATAATTTTTACAGACATGTCAACGGTGTAGACTTTTTCACTAGAGTAATGTTATTTAGTAAAAGGAGACGGAAAAATCCCTTGAAGGTTTTTTGAAACTAAATTTGCAAATACCTTCGACAGTGTTGGTGACGTGAATTGTCTGTTTTATTGGAAGGACCATTAGCACTTGAATGTGGTCTATGGAGAACGCTAAAAACAAACAAATTTTCGAACAGGATTCCGTAATTGACGCTGTGGCATTCAATGTGGTAGCTAATTTTCTTCGATTACGAGACGTTGACAATTCTGGTATCGCGGCGAAGACATGACGAGTCTACGGTGACTGCAATCGGTACCTAGATTCTGGGGCTGCTCTGTGACTAATCCGTAGCCACATATGTTACGTTATTCGAGAGAAAATAAATAACGACTGTATCCGACCGAAGCGCCCGAAGCCTTTCAAATTAATATATCTCATAATAAGACTGAGACTGCGAGCGAAGGAACACATTCTAATTTAAATATAGCGCCAAAATAACTATCTACTTGAAATACTGATGATTAGATAGTGAAAACAGTGATAGTGATATTGAAAGCTCTAAGATTTCAAAATATTGTCGAAAAAATAAAATTTTGAAAAGAAATTAAACAAATGGAATGAAATTTATGAGAGATGCAGCACTAAAACTAAATTTAATGAGGAACTACTTCATGTAAGACTGTAAATATTAAAAGAAAAAATACTTGGAAGGAATAATGTATGGAAATTCGAAAAAAAAATTGTCAGATAGAAAATATAACGGTCACTTATAACATATTACATGTTACAACACATTGCACGAAACCTCCATTCACTAGTCCGTACCCCATCTTGCGAAAGATCACTTTGGGAGGCCAACACTTTGAGAGTGTTTTATGACTAGATGAATGGAGGTGGGACAAAATCAAACAGTGTTTGTTTAAATTATGTGACCGTTATTTATTGACGATATAAAATATTAAGAACATACAAATAGATAAAAGGGAATGCGCTGGTTTTCCCTGAAGACGAGGTTTGGGCAGTCGATGGTGGCACGTCTGAACTCAGCGATGGCCAGTGATCAAGAAATCAACATCTCGAGATTGCCTGATCTTCGCAATCGTTTACCAGACGGCGCTGCTGGCACCCCGCACTTGTTCAACATCTGGGGTAATATTTTCTGTGCATTTTGTATTCTTCACAACTATTTCTGCTCTTCAGTGGTAGAATGACAGAATGCGAAAATAATATTAAATAGGGGAAGAGAAAATGAAGACTTTTTTAGCTGAACAGCTTCTTAAAGACCACAAAAATTTAACCAATCATCATTTATTTGTGTTTTCAACAGTATATCTTAATATGTTTATGCTACACCTGATAAGTTTGGTTGCAGGATCTAGAGGTAGCTTCTTAGTTGTTATTTTCACTAACTGAGATAATTTATTAAATAATAATTTTTATATTATTTCCAAATTTCTATATCGTTGTGACCTCGTCGAAAAAGCTCCTGAAAAGCAATAAAATATAAAATGAAATGCATGAAAAGGTAAATATATAAATGTAAGATATGAATATTTTTTTATTATCTTTTCTTTCAGGTCATTAATTCAGAATACCGAATACAGCTGATATAAGACTCAAATAATCCTTTTTATGGCGTGTTTAGCGTTCGAATAACGTAAGCCATCAATATTTATATAAAGTTCGCGAAGTTCTTGCCTTTAAACAGGCACACAGCAAATATAAATCAGAATATCTAGACGCATCCATCTTTGTTCTACATCGATAAATAAGCATGCAAGCAACGTAAATTGAGATGTAGTTCTTGAACTTTGAATCCAGACATTGCGTCAGTGTTCGAACGATGCGATTTTCAGTTCTGCAGAAAATGGATTGGGCGACGAATAAGATAAATCTATTTTTTCTTTTGAATATCTGATATTTTTCGAAGGCCAAAGCTATTTGCGGTTTACATACTCTTATAAAAAAAGTACTAGTTTTTTGTTTATTTCCTTGATGTAATTTTGAGTTGCAACATATTTACTTATTTCACAAATATACTGAATATGTTTGTTCAAGGCAGTGCATGTTTTGTTAATTTATGTTTGTAATTCTGATTATGCATGAATGAACCCAAATGCATGAACGTAAAATCCAACAAAGTATAACCATCTCAGCTACGTTGATTTCCAACTATGTAAGTCCGTGATGATATCTAAATTGGTTACTCGCTATTCCGTAGTCATTATATCATGCACTGTGACTCGGAAACTACTCCCTCATGGGATTCGTGAGTTACATGTATAATTGAACAATAGTATTATTCTTGTTCATTAAGACGAAGATAATGGAAAGATGAATGAAAGAGGCAGAACACAATGAAAGGAGAGTAACAATAAGCTTAGTAATGTGAAGTTAGGAAAGGGAGGTAACACCATAAATTGACATAAGAGTTGGTAATGAGATAAACTTGCTAAATGGGAACTTGGAATACACAAATAACAATTGGTAAGGAAAGGCAACTGAAGGAACAATTTGAACAGATAGGAATAAAAGAGAAAGGGTCTAGAATTTTAAATAAGTAACAACCGTACGTTTATAAATAATTAAAAGTAGTAAGAAACTAGTACAAGAAATAAAAAATGGACGCTTTATATGTATTCAGAAAAGGGAGATTTAAACAGCAGAGTAAACATAGGTCTTTCAGTGCAATAATCTGAAAGTAAATAGAAGATGTGACAATAATAAAGGAAAGTCAAGGCCTAATTTTATATGCTCCTTAGAATAAAATTTTGTATCAAGATTCATCTCGGCACTTGATATCACTTTAGTAATATTTTTTATTTGTGGGATATATCACATATAGTCCAGACGAATACTAGGACTCAAGGTACTTGTGGTAGACCTGCTTTTATTTATTTCATTATTGAGTAGGCTTCTTCTAATTTAACTCTAGACATCTAAGTGCACTAGACATAACACATTTTTACCATTTAGTCGTATTGTTGTACTTTGTAATCATATCCATTATTTTCAATTTTTCATATTCAATTCCAATCTGATTATTTGAATTATATAGATTGCATAGTCGTACGTCGTCATATCAAGTCGTACCCATCGGTTGATAATTTTGAATTACGTAAATCGGCACATATGATTACTTTGGTAACTTTGATTCGCTACAAAACTACTTATTAGATTTACATATCAACTTTTAAACAATGTTATTATTTCCGATAGTGTAGTGATTAGAATGTATTCTAAGAATTCTTAGTGAATTCAATCACATCAATATCCAGATTTGTGTAAGTAGCTTTACGCTGGTTACTTACGAGTCGCTATCAACTGGTGCAACAAATTCGGATATAATAATATGGGTGAACATCCAAAATATGAGCCTTATTTAAGATATATAATTACAGGCATGTACGTTTAATTATTATCATATTAAGTTATTTAGTTATCTTATTTATTTTACCTCAAGCATCGGTATATAACATTTCTTTATTTGTGCAATTTTTAGTCTAAATGCGTCTTGTAAATTAATTCTTTAAGGATATAAAAACTGAATTTTTTGAACGGTTTAATAGAACCAAATTAAGAGCGTCGAAATGTCCATTTAATGGATTCGCTTAAAGGAAAGAATTTTGCCCTAATTCATTGTAAAGTTGGAACCTGAAAATTTGTGATGATTAACGATGGTATTTTTTAGTTTTAATACATTTTTATAATTTGACACTATCTTAATAATCTTTCTTCGGATTAATAACAAATTTGGGAGAAAGTTACCTTTATTTAGGAGTACTTTAAAAATTAAACATTTTGAGCGTATATTGATCAAAGACCGTCATTACTTCGAATATATATTAAATGTATATTCTTGATAGATACGAGGAAAACAACTATCCAGGTGTTGCAGCTGAAATAATCTGTAAATGTTTATAAGATGGATATGGGCCTTTAGGGTTTACTAATAATAGTGAATAATAATATTTTTACGTCTAGATAATTATTCGGATTATGCTGTTTTGGTTGGCTGCTTTTGTATCAAGGATCTTGAGATATTTTCGATTTCGAATAAATGTACATGTTAAACTAACTTATTCGCTACATTCTTACCGTTTTAGAATGAAATTGTTACTTCTTACACAAATATAAGAAATATATATGGTTAAAGCCATTGTTCTCTTGGTAGATTAATCCTGTCATGGTTACCACTGTTGTAGTTTATGATTCGAATTAGGGTATTGTTATTGTTAATTTACGTTTATGATATTCTGTTATCTTAATATCAGTGATTGAAATAACAAGCCGACTATAGACAAACAGCAGATGTTAAAGACGGTACTCCAAAATTGTAAATTGTTTGATGATCTTTATCATCCTTGGTTTTTTGTTTGTGGTTGTTTTGGTTGTTTGGTTTGATAGTAGGCATTGTGTATCGTGATTCTGTGTAGAGGATATTTTCGATTTATAATTAATCTACAAGTAAAATAATCTTACTGGCAACAATGTTGCCGTTTTGGAATAAAATTGTGCAATATTTAATACTACTCTTGAAGATATTAGGAATAAAAATATACAAGACAACCATCACTGATTTTGGGGAGAATTAATATTGTTTTAGAATAAATTTTTAACTATCTTACAGCAATTCTTTCGTACACTCGTACTGATCTCCGAGAAAATCTAGGCATAACTAATGAAATAATATTACAAATTAATTGATTGAACAATTTGATATTGCTTGAAATTTCCTCGATTTAAAACTGATCTTAGATATTCTAATATGTAAGAAATATTTAAGATGAACCTCTCTTTCACAAACTATAATTTATTTTACTACATAATGTTAAATTAATATTTTTGTTTCTTGTTGAATGAAATATTTTAACAAAAAAAAAACTGTTGACATTATCATACCTTAGTATTTCCATATACCAATGAAACTGATATTACTCCACAGAGAAGTTAATAACCGACTGATCCACAATTTGTTATTGCAGTAGTTTAAAAACTCGGTTAGGTTTAGGGGATCCTATCGGTTCTTGCTTAGTTTCTATGTCCATTTGCTAACACCTTTTATTTTTCTGTTAAACTATACTGAACACTGAACTACACAAGACCTAATTTTTATTTCGGGCCATTGTCTTGCTCGATATTAAGACGAGCCTCTGCTCATCTTTCTGCGATTATATTAATATCCTGTTAAGGAAAGTGCCTCGGTATTGAATGCCTCGATCTGAAGCTTTAACGGTAAGAGATCATTCTTATGGTATCTTGGTGCATCTATGATTCCTGCTTGAACTTCGTCTTGAAAAATATGTATTTTATTTTTGTAACTTTTAGCGGAAAATCCCCATAACTTGTTTAATAGCAACTTATCCAGGTTGTATAATGGAGATTTTCTTTGAATTAACTAATCCATTTCCTTATATGAATTCTCTATTCTTTTTGTTTACTGTGTTGCACGCACTATAATATATTTAAACGTAAAACGTAAAAAAATATATATTTTTGTCCAAGTGTGTATATTATAACCATATTCATGAAAATGTTATAAAACTCAAATTGACGTTTAATACTTAATAACATTAGTATTAAAATGGAGTATTCTGACTTAATTAGCTGCTTATACTGCTTTAATAATGGCCAAACTCAATTTACTCCGAGAACAATAGATTCCGGGATGCATCAACAAAAAACATCCCTTATCACCTGCAAACCAAAACTGCAAAATACGCCCGACCTCGTTTAGGATTATCGTTAAGGGTGTGTTTACTTAACTGGTGCGGAGTAGATTGGATGTGGAAGTTCTTTCGAGACTCATGTTTTCAATGAATTTTTTATATCTACGTTCACGATAGTTGGGTAGGATAGTCTATATTATGCCGGAATAGTGCGACATATTTCATTTTTCTGCTGTTTTAAAATAAATTTACACTAAAGTTAAACCTATTTTAATTACTTCTTTTTATTCTGCAGTTATGTATCAATCAACAAGCTCAATATCTATTTCAATACCTCAATTATTTCATTTCCTTATTTCTAAATTTATTATTTTATTGTTTAAATAATACTGAAATATAAAGTATATATTACAATATATTAAACAAGCTGTTAATATAATTAATTAATGTTTTTAAAATAATGCATACATTTATAGTGTAATTATAGAAAGTTATTTAGATCTTAGTCTGCCAAATTTTTATCAGTCCATACTGTATACTCTAGTAAAAAACGTAAAACAAGCTCTTTCGGCTGTATAACTATCTTTGATGTGTCATTTTTTAGTTAGTTGCTGTGCAGTAACTACAGTTTTGCTTGTCTATATAAATTACTAAATGAAAATGGACTTCACTGCTGAATAATACGTATTAAATCTGTGTCATTTTAAATATATATTTTAGTTTTTAGTAATAGTGACAAGGAGCAAATTTGCCTTTTTTCGTGTTATTGTTATTGTTATTTTTATGTGTTCATGTGTTTGATGTTGTATTTATTTAACCTCTTTTTTAATATTCAATTTCTAATATCTGCTAAACACTATATGTTACGAACAACAATATGTTGAAAAATAATATTCTGATAAACCTTGGTAATGTGACGATTACGGTTTACGTGACGGTTACATGACATTATTATTGAAAATATGTTCCCTCATCAATTGTAAAAACGTTTTTTCATATTATTTGCAACTTTTGTGCTAGAAAGGGTACCAAGATGTATAAAGAATACGAAATTATGTTTTATAAATGTATGTAATTCTCTTCATTTAGTGAAATAGAAGAAATACATCCCCATTATCAATTATGGTTCATATTGTTTGTTTAAAAGATTTTCACATCACATTTAATTTTGTTGGTAATTTCCATTTTTGAAGTAGATTTATCACTAAGTTAAATTTTGTTTCATATTCCAAAATATATGTTTTTGTTCACTTAAAATTTTAATATTAAAATTTTAAATGAATAGTCGCCGGGGTGTTATACTAATTGTACTCTCTAAGATTTTTCTCTTGATATTCGGATATTTTCCTACTATAAAGATTAATAATAAATTCAAACCTATCTTATCATTGTTTCGCGTTTAAGAAACATTTATTGAAAAAAAAAGGATACTATATATAATAACATTGTTGGCGGCCAATACGGCCCGCAATACAATTTACAATATGATGATGGTTTAGCAACGACCCATTCATCAATTCAATTTGGCATCCAGTCACAGCATCAATATACGTACAAACCCACCTGAAGCAAATACAATTATGGTTGAAGACATGGCGCATTAAAGACAATGAAACAAAATCCACCCATGTAACATTTAAACTGCGTAGAAGGACATGTCGCCTAGTGAATATCAATCATCGTTAACTCCCCAATGCAGAGCATGTTAAATATCTTGGTATGCACTTAGGTCAACGCCTAACCTGGAAGACACTCGAAACGAAAACAACTTTGACTGAAATTATATTAAATGAATTGGCTCATCGAGCGCCAATCCAAGTTATCATTAGATAACAAGGTGTTGCTGTATGAGTCTATACTCAAGCCTATTTGGTCATATGGAATCCAACTATGGGATACCGCTAGCAAATCTAACATATCCATCATTCAACGGTTTCAAAATAAAGTGTTACGTGCCACTGTTGATGCTCTGTTCTACATTTCAAATAAAGTGTTACAACGCGATATTCGTCTTGAACCTATAAACTATAATAGTGTACTTCAACGTGTTTTTGTGAAGTACTTCGAACGAGTGTCACTGCATCTCAACATACTCGCTAACCAGCTAAATATACGACATGATAGTGAAATGTGTAGACTAAAACGTTTTACACCAGCTGATCTGATTACTGGACATATATAGATTTTAGACTAAGTTTTAGAATAAGGCTAATTAATTAAGATGATATTTTATACAGGAGATCGCTTAGTGAAGTGATTTTCTACATACCATGTAGATATAATATAGACAGAAGAATATATACATCCTATACAGCCTATAGATCAGATTGTGAAATCACAAAGAGTAAAAAAAATATATTAAGTACGGACTTAAAATTATATATATTTGACATTTGGAAAACGTTGAAATTCAAAAGTTAAATTAAACATTTTGTTGTTCAAATACTATAAAGTAATACGTTAATCATATACGACAGTGATTTTCGATAAAAAAAATGATTTCCCTGCATCCGAACAGTGAGACATACTTTCTCAGAGTTTTTTTGTTCTCATCCTTAATAACTTTGATTAATAAGCCTTCCAGAAACAATGAACCCAATTTTTTCTTTTTTGTACTTTCGCGAGACAGAATTAACCGGCATTTCAAAAAGTTTGTTAAAAAAATTTAATCGAATGCCAACGCCAACATTCAAACAATGAATGAGGTAGAATGCATTTCATTGGCAATTTAAAAGTTTTGTATGGATTTCGACTGAGCATTTTTAAACCCATTAATACTTTTCTTTTTTCTCAAAACGTATTGCATTGTAGTTTAATTTAGAAATGGTTTTTGTTTTTAAAAAGTGACAAATTTTAATCTTAATTTGAATGGTTTATGCATAATTACAGCTATATATTTAATACTATTAGTTGTCTAGCACACTGCCCGGTGGACAATAAATATTTCTTGTAGTAGCTATAATCATATAAATGTTGATTTGAGGTGTTAAAACCATCTCTCTCAAAAGATACAATCAAAGATATGTATATGGACTTACGTCCCTCTGGATAACTTCGCCTGTTTGTTCCTTCGTAATGATATTCCGAACTACAATGTTTCTGCGCTGTTGTGTTGTTGTTAATGTTTACGAGATGAACTAGTGGACAACATAATCTAGAAAGGTATGTTTCAATTTGAATGTCTTCAGTCAGTATCATTCGGTTGCCATAAACGCTGAACTGCAACGTTTCTACCTAAATTCCATAAAGGATTTATTTTTGTTTATGTTTTGTTTTTAAAATTTTGATATTTGCAAATTATAATGATCTGCGATTCAGTAATAAGCTGCTTCAGTTCGTTTTGCTTTTAATATTTTATAATGTGTACTTTTAATGTATATTTAACTTCAAGCCTTTGTAACAGATTTTATTAGACCTGCTTAAGTAATATTTCCAGAATTTAAGAATATTCATTTTGATTTCAGAATTTTATTATTTTAATAATATTTTTATTGGTAACAGTCTAAATTGATTTATATCATAATATATTTATATATGAAATCCAAATATATATATATATATATATATATATATATATATATATATATATATATATATATATATATATATATATATATATATATATATATATATATATATATATATATATATATATATATATATGTATATATATTATATATATATATATATATATATATATATATATATATATATATATGTATATATATATTTCCACCAGCCAAATAGCTGATTAAGTATATAGTACTTATATAGATTATTGGCGATTTAATCAGAAAACAAAAGTTGAATATCCAGCCTGAAATTCTAAATACTTGATATAAGGGCAATGGCAATAAGTCATGGTGATTGGAGTTGGTCATATTCAACAATCAATTCATAATAATAATTTTTTAAACTTCAGTGATAATAAGAGTTTACAAACAGTTTTTGTCTGATTTATGTACTATTATACATAAAATATTATTAATGTACTATAGTCAGAATGAAGTATGTCAGCACTTTGTATTTTTACATATTTTATTACATCCGTAGTTCTTTTGGATAACAATGTCCAAAAGTAGAACAAATCAATAATAATGTATATCCTTTCTATGCACGTCCTCGTAGATCAATGCCCCTTTTGCCCGAAAAGTGAAAATCTACATAAGAATTCCATATACAATATTAATGGATTTTAGGAGATATATTTCAGGACATAAAATATTTTTATCGTTTCTATGCATAATAAATAACGACAGTTCGGAGAGGTACATATTGTGTTGGATAAATAAGAATATGTACCTATTTGGAGTAAATAACATTATATATCGCTTTTGTGGAATTACACTTGCAGATTCGATTTACATTAGGAGGAAGGAATAATGCTACTATATTTTTATACACTACAAAATGGTTGTGACCATTTATTATATTTTTTTTACAATATATATTTGTTTATTTAATTTTTTCAATTTTTTTTTATTAAAGCAATTTGAACTTTAATAGCTGTTATTATAAAGTACTATTTTGAAAATAATGTAATGTAATTAACATTAATTTTGTTATTAAGTGGTATTGAATAAGCATATTAACAACTAAAATAAGCTGAAAAATTATCAGTTTGTCATTTAACTATTGATTTCATTGGGTTCGCTACATTAAGTTGCGTTTTCCGTAACTATACCACGTAATAGCGTAGTATCAATCATATATATCAATAGCATATACAAATATATTGAATTTATAATGATTTCTTTTATGCATTACTAATATCACATTAGACAAAAAGCAAAAGAGATTAGGACCAAAATAAAACAACTATACTGGTTAGTCGGAAGATACTCTAAACTTGATCTAAAATCAAGAGGTTGATCTATAATATAATTAAAAAGCCAATTTGGACCTATGGGATGCAAATATGGGGTTGCACTAAAAATTCAAATCAACTAGTCATACAACGCTGTCAAAACAAGGTTCTTCGATTGATTACCAATGCCTATCGCTACGTAACCAAAATACTGCACGATGACCTGAAAATCAAATGGATTTGCAAAGTTATCCAAGATTTCGCCTTGAAACACGAAAGAAGATTACTAGATCATACTAACGTGAAAGCAATATAACTTCTGGACAGCGCGCAGGATTGCAAGAGATTGAAGCGAACAAAACCATAGTGCAGCAAACCTTTAGTGTAAACTATAGCTATAAGTTATTATAAGTTTATAACTGACGAATACAAATTGATGTATTTTCTCGCACTGGTCTTGCTTGTGAATTAATCCAAGTACAAAGGGAAAGTAGTAATAAATTAACTGTAAATTAAGATTGTACTAAACGTATCTAATGAAGATTTTATAAAAAAAAATTATTAAAATCAGAAATTTCAGAGCATGTAAACTAATATTTGCATACTGTTCTCGCACATAAAATATCGTACATGTAAATTTTAGCCATAATTCAAGAAATAGTGCAGTAATATTAGTGGCAAATAATTTCTAATTTTATGCAATAAATTTCGGTATTTTACTTATTATTAATACATAAGTCGCACATCGCCAAATTGTGTAGTAATGTATTACATGTGTTTTGTTGTAACTTTAGACTTTATACGTTAACCCCTAGTTTTAGACAGCTTTGCAAGTTGAATCATTCATTTGAGATTCGAGCAGATGTTCGCCAAGAAATGCTCTACACTGCTTTTCAACATAGCGTTGGATGCTTATTGTGAAAAATATATATAAAAATACTTCTCCCTCAATATGACGTTACAAATTTGGCCCACTTGAGAATCGATAATGATAGAGTATTATATTTGCTTATACATCTAATGAGGCTCCGAGCATTCTTCACGGTAATAGTTAGCACATATTCTATATGCTCTGAAAGTTTGTAAAAAAAACCAAACTGACAATTGATAGATTGCCTACTATTGCAACTATCAACGGGATTCAATCAGAACAAGTGTAGAAGTTCAAGTATTTGGGATCAATACTGGAGAAGCAACTCGTATGAACTGATAAGCCACATCGGACATGTTAAAGTAATTAACAAGTAATGCAATTAAAGAAAACTTCTTGTACGGCTTGGAAATTGGACACAATTCAAGTTTTTCAAATACGATGTTTAAAGAAAGATCGGCATATATCTCTGCTAGGTCGTGTTAGAAATGAAGTCATTCGATTAAAATTCGACATTTGACGCACAGTTGCGTTAAATGAAAGATAAATGCAAACTCTAATTTTTGTATCGAAATTCATAATTTTGGATGAAATACATAGAAGACAGTTAGTATGAAGACATGGTAAAAGACCATAAAGTGGAATCAGAAAATTAGAAGAATAACATGATTTTGTATTTGGTAACGTGATGCAATTAAGTAAGTAGTATAATGGTTGACTGAGTAGTATAATTGGACCCTTACGGATTAATACAATTCCATAAGGTTTCTTTCCCCAAAGGTTTTATAAAATGAAATATCAAATACTTCATTGGCATTACATAAGTATTAACATTAATTGAGTCTATTTATATATGAGGTGAGCATTTATCTTAATATGTAGCATTATTATAACCTTCTATAGGAATTACTACGTTAAGTTATTTAACAATACTAAGGAGAAATTAAGGGAAGTACGCTGTTTTTCGATTAGATGACTAGACGACAAGTTAGAGAACATTGTAAAGTTCAAACAGGCTTTCCGCTTGATTAAAGATGAAGTTAATTTCTGTTTAAGGCTTTGTAATTTTCCTCGTAAATTTAATGGATCATCCAATCCCTACCTAATAGATTTTGAGTATTTCCATTTGTCTACTATTAATTAGTTCTAACTATTTTAAATTTTTTCTCAATGGAAAATTTCATTTATTACTAATTAACATTTATTATTAGGAGTAAGCAATATGTTTTAAGGTATTCAGAATTAATTTTATTGTTAAAATGGTATTTGAAGCTAATTATTACAAATATAGGAAAATAAAAAAAATAAATAAAAATAACGGTAAATTTTCCTCATTTAATTATTTAACATATCCTTGCTTCATAGATTTTGTTTGGCCAGACTTATTTCCAACCAAATTCAAATTAAATACTTTCGATCGCATATCTTAAATGATAACCTACAAAACACTGTTATTTTTTCAAAATAAGCAAGTCAGTAAAATATGTCATATATAGCTGGATATCACCTCAGGTGACAGACCTTTTTCATAACCTTCCACAGTAATTGACCTAGTGTTACTTGGAACCAATTTCTTACAATTATTCTTACGTCCCAACAAGCTGTTAGTTTTCTTCGTTTACATATATCGTCTCTCAGTTTAATCGTAGCGTCACGAAAAATTTTCCATTGATTAGTCAATTGACGAAACTGAAAATTTGAATCTTGCTCTACGCGACCCACATTTTTTTTGTACATGTAAGAAGTAAACCTGGGATGTTTTGGTCAAATAATTATAAAAAATACGGATATTGTCTGTAAAATATCTTCCCGTGCGTTTCTCTTCTATTAATTGTTTGGTAGAGTCCATTTCATTATAAAAGAGTAGTCGAATTCCATAACCCACTTGTCTTGGCCTGTATTAAAGTTTTCAATACATTTAGCCAGAATGTCATATGCCATCTTCATGTCCTGCTTCCTTGTGGTTTACTTCTCGTTCCCGAGAATATAATTGTCGAGCTACCAGGAAATACGGCCGATGTCATAAGATAGGACGTGTTGGGAATAAACAGAACCACAAAAGCACAGTAACAGAATTTATTGAGCGAAGAAGTTAATGCATTATGTACTTCAACGAACTTAAAGAAACGCAACCATAATAATTGGCAGAAAATACTATGAAGAGCCAATGGAAACATCTCTAGATGATGCTGTTCTTGTTCTTCTTCCAGCATATCAGGTCATCTCAGACTGATCAACCATCTGTTTAGTTAAAATATTACAGAGATAAAATTAAACAACTTCTATAAATAAAGAAAAACAAATCCTAGAAAAAATCCTGCAAGCGTCTAGAGCTCCATGGTCTGTCTAAAATAGATTTAGACCAGTTGTAAGCTTCAACGCATCGACATTATAACACAAAGTCAGGTTGCTAGCAAATCTGGTACGACCCGCTACCAAAAAAGCAGAATCCTTTGTTAAAAATTCAAATCACTTCATCGAGTGCATTAAAATACCACTGTGCAATCAGGAAGAGGCGATAACCACATATAAGAGAAATACAATATATAAGAGAGGATAATAAACCTAATAATATATTGACCAAATAATACTTAATGCTCAAAATAAACGATACAAACAAATAGAACAGATAAAACCCCGATGAATTTACCGTTATCCCGTTTACCATTGAGGTTCTAGAAGTCAGACAAATAAATAGAGCAAAACGCAAACCTCTTCCATCGCTCAGATGTGCAGACGATATTTTCGTTATATGGGCTCAGGGAACGATGATTTACCAAAATTCCTAAAAGATTTAAATAAAATGCACCCTAGGATCAAATTCGCTATAAAAATCGAAAAGGAAAACCTCCATTCTTTCATACATTGGCACTTTGGTACATACTTTGGCGCATTAAAGAGGAAACGAGATGCTTGTATACTCAGTATACCAGAAAAACCAAAGGACCGTTTTTAAACATATTAAGACATGTTGCTTTTTGAAGCTATGCAAATATGAATTTAATCTATAAATCCGATCCGCATATAAAACGTAATACAGATAATGGAAAAAGAAAGCATAAAAAACCTATACGCTCAAATTTCACGAAGGTACTTACTGTAAATTTGCTTTAAGCTTCATTTTTATCATGTGGGGTTGTGGCTCATATACTCGGCGGAAACAATACCTCTGAAAAAAAGTTCCGCAAAATTTCCCCGAGCCACCAAAAAAAAACAACTTTTATATAGTTTATTTTCCTTGTGGCTTTACTGTTTAATTTATCACAGGAAAAAGTTATCCAAAACGAAACAGAAGTTGTCGAAGCGAAACAAGTTGGAGCGAGGTTAAAATGTTTTACTAGTTTTATTGGATCCGGTAGCGATACTTGTGTGGCGAACGAAATAAATTATTAAGCAATGGTGAACAAGAAAAAGGACGCCGCTTTTTTGCTTCGATGATTAGGAGGAAGTTGGGAAACAGTGTGAAGTTCGAATAGGCATTATGGTTGACTACAGATGAAGTTAATTCCCGTTTAGTGCTTTGTAATTTGCCTCCTAGTTTTATCGGGTCATCTGCTTTCTAATTTGGGAGATCTTAAACAACTACAGTATTTAATTGGAAAACTCTAAAATGCATTTAAAATTAGTACTAGTGGATATGGTTAATTTGACAATACGTTTGTTTAACTCATAGCGTTTGAATAAATTAAGCAACCAGTAATACGATAATAACAGAACCGATAAATTATAAAAGGGGCATCATAGTCGTACAAATAATGAAACTCTAATGTTATTGCAAAATAAAAATTAACCGACGTCATCGTCACAACGTCGCAATATTACCGCACCGACTTTTAGTATATTGGACTTAGCCGTACAATTAAATTGAAACGTAAATTAAATAATGAAACAAAAATAATGTTAAATATAATTTATATATTAATGGTGTCGGCCACCGAGTAAAATATCGATTTAAAAAATATACCGATATATCGATATATCGTAGGAAAAAACATCGATATTTTTTTATTTTTACAATTGATATTTGAACAATTGAATATCTACAATCAAGTACCAAAATTTTCTATATATTTAAAATCAAAATAAATTTAAAATATACCAATTTAAAAGCTTTATTGAAAATAATTAAAAGGTCTTTTATAATGTTTAAAAATTATATTTTTTTATATCTGTCAAAATATACCGGCAAAAAATATAATCGATATCGAAAAAATAATATCGATATTTTTTTGGCATCCCTACTATAGTCTATTCAAAGTTATTTCAAATCTACGTCATGTAACTTTGTGACGTCAAAACCACGCAATGTTGCCGCATCATCTGAGTTTTAGCAAAATGAAAGGTTAAATAAAATAATAAACAAAAATGTTATCAAATATATACAGTTTATTTTACCGTTATAGTACATCTAATGCTTAAAATATTGAAGGACATTAAGAACACAGGTATAATAATTTGTAGGTTAGAGTTGTTTTATTTACATTTAGTATTATTTACGTTTAGTTTTACATTATATTCTTTCCTATACCACCCATGATGTAGAGTTCTAGGCCAGTCTAGACTAGGTAGTTTTTTATGTAGTGGTATCCTCCTGGAGGCATAATATCACCTAACTAACAATTATATCAAAGTAATGTTTTTAATTTCATTAGAGAGCATATTCACCCTTTTACGCTTAATTCTTATTACCTTCGATGCTATATTTACATGACAAGTCTTCTTGATATTACTGTATTTTTTAGTTCTTCTGCTACTGCATATGTACACCATTTTTGATAAAATTAATAACTGAATTCTCCCTAATGCATTTACCACATCTACAAAACTGTTAGTATTAATCCTCTCCTCATACATTCTAACCTAATGCTCATGATTAACTCTAAACAATTACAATCATATTTATGCACACAAATCTTCCACACAGTCCAATAACATTTTCAATAATTATACTCTATTAATTATGTGCATACCTTTAGTTGTTTCCATTCTTACCACTCTGTCTCAGAAATGTCCAGCATTGCACAGCATTATCACATATTCTGAAAGTTTCCTTAGTTCACTTTCCGAGTCACTGTCCAAGTCAATCAATAAACTGTTAATTTCCAATACGTTTAAAACGTTTTCACAGTTATATTTACCGAGTAGCAATATGAATTAGTTCATTCTTTAACATGGTTTCTTCAACACTTATTTTATATGCTTTAAGCCATTTCTTAATTGCAACCTTTGTTGATGCACTTGTTAGAATCTTCTCCACCAGTGAATTGTCCATAACAACATCTGATGTTTCCTCAAAGTGCTATAAAACTGATTTTTAAACCACTGCAAAACAAGTTATGGTTCATTTCTCCAGAAACACTTGGACTTCTAGAGGAAAACGCTAATTCTGCACTAGGAATAAAACCATTCCTGTTTCCAACATGAAGAACTATATGTCTGCAATGAATGATTAATAAATGTTAAATATAATAGATACTATTAAATGTTGCATCCAAAAATCTAATTATACATTCATTTATTGGCTCTCGTGATAAGATTAATAAAAAGCTTTTAATATCTGAACAGGGTAAACTCAAGATTTAAGTAGATAAATGACATTTGTATGTAATTTTTTCTTTTATTTTTTTCTTAAATGTATATGAAGTAAATAATTTACAAGTAATGAATACCTTTAGTTATACACATAACTTTTTACGATAATTATAGCAACCACCATAAAAAAAAGTTTTAAAATATAACTTTGTTTAAAAAGGATGTCTCATTAAATCTTTCTCTTTGTTAATTTATCATAAGAAAAAAATATAATATATAAAGAGTGGTAAAAAGTTGGAGATCCAAGATAACTTAGCGATGAGGAAAAAAGTTTTGCCAGGTTTATTTAGGGCAAGGATTAGCAATACTTGGGCGATAGATGAAATAAATTATTAAGGAAGATTAAACCCGGAATCAGGAGAAAGGATGCTGGTTTTTGCTTGCCTGATTAGGAAGTTTCAGGTCTATATAAAGTTGTCTTATGTATTTTGGTGAAGTAAAAACCAGATACTTTAGATGCTGGTCGGTTTTTTATTAATTATGAGGCATAGATAACTCAATAAACTTGTATACCTGAGATATTTCATAATGAAATATTTAAAATATAGTAAGCTACCTCCGATTAGAAGATCAAATTTATCTCCGATTAGAAGATTTTCATATGAAGGAAATACTCAATAATTCTGGGTACCGAAATCGTTTTTTGGTTATTTTAAATACTATAATATGAGAATTTCTATAAAGGGGATTATCGGCGTTTATAACTAACCTGTTTAACGACTAGTTAAAAAGGTCTAACAAAAAATTAAGAGCACTACAACCTATTCATAATAACATCAAGTGTCAGAAGACGGTTTTTAAAACTTCATGTTTGGTGCTGTCAGACTAGTTTACGTTTTCTCAAAGAGCGCATAAATAACACTCATATAAAGAAGTTCAAAAATGGGGCGAATATTAATATTCGAAAAATTATGGCATTTCATTATAGTGACGATGCTATGGAATAAAATTAATTTTCTAGAATTATGTTCAAGCATATAATTTTCAGATAATTAAATTACCATACAAATCCTGTGATGAACTACATGAGTTTTTTTTTCACCCGCAAAGTGCTTTTTTGCTTCCATTATTATTTAAATTAAGTTTCATTAAATTCACGAAATGCTAGTTTGAAAAATCGTTGGAACGCTTTGGCATATTGGAGTGAAAAATTCATCTTAGATTGTTTATAGCTGGCTAATTTTAAAATCCTTATATTTTAGTAGCCACCCTGATAGCTATTCTGTGAAATCTCAAAGCAAAATTCTCAGAGAAATTTAAATGTTATGTCGCTGGTTTCCAATGGATTTTATAAAGCTTGCTGCCGTAACCTATATATATATTTTTAGAAAAATTTACCTATACAGTAGTAGTACGCTTGTAGAACTTACGCTTTTCAGAAAATATGTAGTAAAATAAAGCTTTTAATATTATTCTTAATTCTTATAATAAATAAAGAAAATATAAATATAATTACAATAAATAAAGAAAAACATCCAAAAAATAATATTTAATTATAATAAAACATTGAAATATTTGTCAATGTTGTTTTTTTTTTCAAGTAAAATCAAGTAGGCAACAATTATATATCGAGGTAGATTAATATAGAGTAAATGTTATTATTAGGTTATATATAAAATATATTTCAAGATAAAGAAACTTAAGTAGCTATTTCAGAAAACACATTTTAAATCCTGATGAAGCATGTGTCACCATGAATCACCCTGTGTAAGGCACTAAAACAGCATAGATATATTGTTTTATTTTGCAAAAAATTAAAGTTAAAAAATATCAAGTTTTCTTTATATAGATATGCTTGTTTTATTTTAATTCCTAGGTGTGTGTTAATTGCCTGCATATAATCTGAACATTTTCCATTTGAATACAAAATTTTTAAAAACTTACCTTATTGAAATGTGTCGTTTAGTTACAAATAATATATATCGTAGGGTGTAAAGTTACAAAATATTTTAATAAACACAATATATCATTAAATCACAATATGGAATCCAGATTATTTATCATATGAATTTGCCAAGTCGTGTCTTAATTGTGTTGTCACAAAAAATTGGCGTGCTAACTAACTAAGATTCAACTAACCTACCAATTTTTATGTCCTATGGTTATTAGGTTTGAGCTTCAAAATAGTCTTTCATTATACTCTTTGTCTTGAACAGCAAATTCATCCTATGAAACTATTGAACTGAGGAAACTATTGAAAACAGGAAAATTGCGATTCTAATAGAACATTGCAAAAATTTGAAGACACTCTTATGATTCTACACCTACTAAATAAGTTTTAATGGTATATGTATAAGAATACAGTTGAAGATAGTGCTATCAAAAACATTGTATAAAGTGTGGCGACCGCCAAGACCCTTTAGGCCACTACGAATTCATCAACAAGTACAAAGGGTGGCAACGCCGGTGGATTGGTACCATGCAGTTCCAGGCTATAAAAAACCATCACGACGACGTCTCGCTCTCTTTTCTTTTCTCCGTCCCCTTGCAATAGTACCACTTCCACAGCGCTACCGTACTTCCTCTACCTAACCTAATATCCTGTCAATTCTCCCGTCGACCACATGTATAATTTAATATTAAAAATAAACAGTATTTCTTCAACCAGTGTTTTCAGTTCTCGTGCAAATTCCTTCCAAAAATAGTAGTGAGTGTTCTGACAAATAATCGCAGCGGCAGCCACACATTTCGACCGACTGACCGACCTGACGAACATTCCTACAATTGGTGACCCCGACGTAATCAAAGCGATCAACAGGTAAATCAACTCAACATAAGCCACTTGACAGGTGCTTTACACGTGCATGGAAGGATAGTACGAGGAACGGAACCCATCAACATCACATGGTCGAGGACATCCCACGAGACTAGCCTGATGAACGAAAACCATAGAAGCCCATCATGTATACCCTCAACACATGAACACCCTCGCATCACGAAACGGGACACGTAACACACTTATAGGTACCCTCAAATAAAGCTACGCGCCCCAAGACGAACGACGTCCTGCTATAACTCCGATGGCAGCTGATCCCGTAAAACTCCTCGCTCAGGTTGGGATACCTATCTCATCAGCAGTCCCCGGGCGTTTGTTTGCGTGATTGCGGGTGCACTCCGGAACTTGCACCACATAGAGGTACGTTCCGCGGCAGTTCCACTAGAAGGGGAGTTATGTGGCGACCGCCACGACCCTTTAGGTCACCACGAATTCATCAACAAGTATAAAGGTGGGCAACGCCGGTGGATTGGTAGCATGCAGTTCCAGGCTATAAAAGACCATCACGACGACATCTCGCTCTCTTTTCTTTTATCCGTCCCCTTGTACCAGCGCTACCGTACTTCCTCTACCTAACCTAATATCATGTCAATTCTCCCGTCGACCACATGTATAATTTAATATTAAAAATAAACAGTATTTCTTCAACCAGTATTTTCAGTTTCACGTGCAAATTCCTTCCAAAAATAGTAGTGAGTGTTCTAACAAATAATCACAGCGGCAGCCACACATTTTGACTGACTGACCGACCCGACGAACATTCCTACAAAAGATAATGATGAACAAATTGACAAGTTGATAGTAAATCATATCGAATCACAACAAACTGATTTTAAAAACGCAATTCGAAAGTTTCCCGTGTTCTCACGAATTATCGTATTTTCCATTTCGTATTTTACAAATCCGTAAGCGATCCGCGACCTCGTCCTTCGCCCACTCCGCCTCTTCAAACAATCTTGAAACTTTAAATTGCTATTTTGTAATATAGAAGGATGTTTACACGAAAACTCCAATAACAGATATCTCTTCGGGATATCCATATTTTTTAAGAGCCGCAGACAATTTTCGGGCCACTACCCTACATCTTCCGATCTTATTTCTCCTGGGTAGTCGACAAAGAACCAACTTATGCCTGACCGGATTCCTTCCTCATATTGTCGGGGATATCGGCGTATCGGAGCGTATCTGGGGTCGTTTCTGTCGATGCATTTTTCAAGAGGTGTGCAGATTGCGTTTCAAGGTGTTTATCGCTTTGGCGGATTGCTTTAAACGTCTTTGGAAAGAATCCAATATAATTTCGATCGGAAACACGATGAGTTCCATTCTATATAGGAATATTTTGATACCTAATAATTATTTGAATTACAGTTACGAAGCTTCAATTGATTAAAAAGATTGGTTTCACTAAGACCTTTCTGATCCAAATTGAATATATAAATATTCAATGTTTTTTACTATTTTATCCTAGAGCTATGCTATAGTTCGAGTACATGATACGTATATGTTAGAAGTTTAACGCACATTAAAATATATTTCATGAATGTAGACTAATTCTCAAGATTGTATAGGCGGTCCACTTCGGATCGAATATATTGACAGGAATGTTTTTGGTTGATATTTGTGATTGTTCATGAGTATTTATAGCTAGAACTCTATAACCTGATAACCAACCATCAACACAATCACATCTGCAACGCGTGATGTTTTGAATTGGTCACGCGCCATTTAGCAAATTTAACTCTGACTACCGTACTCTGCAACTTAGTTAATAAAAAGAGCATTCTAATATTTAAGTCAAATATTTAGTTTCCATTTACTTTTGAAAACTATAAATAGGTTATAGATAAAATAAAAGTAAGTAAAACCAATGCGAATAGTAAAATAACAATAGTTTTAACGCCAATACCTCCGTTCTAACTTTTTTTGTTTCATTTTAGAATTTATTTGCAATGAACTTCGAACCCCAGTCTGTCGCTGACCAATGATAGCCAATTTAGAAACCATCTAAAAATATCTGGTGTTACCCAGCTTAGTTACTGACTTGATTGAGATTATTATTCCATTTATATTTTTATACTTATTTGGCGATTTAGATACTAATTTTAAGGACCCACAGGTATTTATACCACTTTTAATATATTCCATTAGATTTTTCGTAATATTTATTTATTTTTACTGATTTATGTTTTCTCACTAGAAATTAATAAATTATGGCAAATTATGTTTAATTATATTTTCTTTTCTATAAACTTATTTATACACTAGTTTAAAAGTACTAACAAAGCAGTAATTCAATAAAATGCGCCAACAAAGCAAAACTTGATTAACATTACGAATAATATATAAACTTGAATCTCAAATTATAACCAAAGAATGTTTCCTCAAAACAGTAACTCAAATAGAATCTCTATAGTGTCTGTGAAGAAACTCTAAGAGATTCTTGAATGCTTAACATTCTGTTGTAAAAGATTATCAATAATGGTTCATTCAAATACTATCAACTCGTCTACTCAATTCACTCAACAAGTATTTTTGACAAGCCTCATAATAAATGATATTCATGATTCAGCAACACTATGAATTCTTCACCCATATGTGATTGCTTCACTCACATATATATTATACTCATATATATTGCAGAGGGATAACTGTCAGGGAAGTTTGATTCGGATTAAACTTTAAACTCCATATATAACTCTTTTTTACAGAACTTATGACTAGAACATTATTAGTCAACAATAGGCTACATCCATCTCCAAAAGTTGAACATTAGTTACACATTCTTATTTATGTAAGGTTCCAGTAAATTTTGAACAATTTTTGTTGATTTCTTCAACCAGAAAGTTAAATTTAAAATTATTGCAAATTCTTTGGCGTATTATTCGTTATCAGATAAATGTGTTGTCAGAATTTAGATATAACTCATAATATCATATTTAAGAAAGCCTAATAGACCTTTGGCTAGAATATAATTACTGAAATGTCATTTACCATACAGTAAAATTTATGTTACCTTATAATATCAAAAGAACAAATATTATATATAAATATATTGTAACAATCTCGCAAACGGCTGTGAAAATTTCAGCCAAAATGGTTAATTGGTTTCTGGATCTGTCAATCAATCTGCCAGTCCTCGTTTTAGCTTCGCATAAAGTTATTATAAATACATGTTTAAATATTATTCATTATTTTTCTATGGCGCAATATTTTGGCAAATGTGTGAATTGTATTATAATTTTATTAGTTAATCCAATCAAGTACAAGTATTCAAAAATAGAAAAATAGAACCTTATTGATCCAGCATGTTTAGGAAACGTCCACGAAGAAGTAGCAGTTATGATTTGCTCAATCCGCGCAAATAAGTCGAATCTGTTAACTTGCCACTTCATCATTTCCAAAATGAAAATATTTTGCTCGACTGGGTTCCCTAAGCAAATTGTCTTTTTCTGTGTTTAAAGTAAGATGTTGCTGAAGAATGTTGGAAATTGGAAATTCATAATTGTTATACGATTCATAATGAAATCATCTGAAAACGTAAATGTTTGTAAAAAGCTACAGAAAGTTGTTGAAGGAGAGCGCAAATACCGCAGACTGTTCGAAAATGCCTACATGCGAAAACAGATGAAAGCAAGGGTAGAAAATCACTGCGTATGATCAAAGTAAATAGCGCTTGTAACAACGAGGACATCGTGATGCTAGATACTGCAAGGCTTTAAAATAGTAGACCTGTCCAAATACATTTCAGCAAATCAAACAAACTAAAGAAGTTAATCTAAACCCACAATAGTTTCTCAGAGACCTACTGCCTCTCTTTTTAATTCACTATAGTTTATCACAGCAATTTCACATCAGAACAAGGAACTCAAATGCATCTCTTGTGCTTGAAATGTTTGAATCGCTTGAATAGTTTAACCCTACGTAGTTTCTTGAACAAATTAATGAATGAAACAGCAACAGCAGTCACCGGTTACCGGTTAAATTGTCACTTACTTGAAGGTTATTTAAAGTACTTTTATCACCACAATATATTATTTATAATAATACGCAGTACTCTAGGAATATATTTTAATACGTGCAAGGATGAATTTATGCATTAAAATATGCTAATTCCAAAGTTCAGGCAAAATTGAAAATTCAAATCATCGCTAAAGCGACTATCATCTGACAGAATCTCGAAATACCTTTAATTATACGGGAATAAAATCCGGAATAAAGGCGATGTCGAGACTATCAATTTTTACCTTGCAGTTCTAATTAAATCATCAGCGTCAAGATTTCAAAGACGTAAAATTAACTCGATAACGGATTTCGTTTCACTAAAGAGACAAAGCAACGTCCTCTGCCGGAGCTAAATGAGTATAATTTCGTATTATTTTCAGGAATGCGTCCCAGGTTCAATCGTTCCTATTTATTATGGCTGGCGCATTCTTATCTGATTGTGTATAACATCGTTATATGTTAAATTAATTTAATTACATACTTTTGCAGGAGCCCTGACAATCTGATATATTTTAGATGAGACGTAGTAAAACTCCAATCTTTCTAAAACTACTTTGTCAATTTTAAATAAGTAATGTTGATGTTGATGGATTTTGATTTATTTAAAAAATTATATTGTTTATTTTTAACCTATATATTTCTTTCGGTTTATAATTTGTACTTAGCATATTGATCAGGGTTCATGCATGAGTCAATCCTCAAGAATTGTATTGCAAAATGTTTTTATCTCAAAATAAAAGCAATTTGATATGTTATAATAATTAAATTAAATATATCTGTCAGAAAAACATGCGATATTTTAAACATTAACAACACTCAACCACTCAACTGAATAATACTGCTTTTGTAAGCAGTATTGTAACATCTATGGAAGGAGATTAATAAACCTTCTATAACGGAAACCAATGAAGCACCGCTTCATTCCCAGCCTAGAGTACTGTGTATTATTATAAATAATATATTGTGGTGATAAAAGTACCTTAAATAACCTTCAAGCAAATGCGGCCGTTTTTCGGCGATTTCGTCCTTCAAACAGTCTAGTAACACTATGTAATAGTCACTGTTGATAGTCCTTCCTTTTCCAATGTAGTCAATGAAAATTATTCCGTGCGCATCCCAAAATGCAGACGTCATAACCTCGCCAGCAAACTGTTGCGTTTTCACATGCTTTGGAGCGGGTTCATCGTGTGCAGTATACTCGGATGACTGCCGATTAGACTTCGGAGTGAAATGATGGAGCGATGTTTCATGCTTTTTCACATATCGATGCAAAAACTGGGGTTTGGTTAAATTTTTAGATTTTTTTAAAATGTTTTGGTCGGTAATAACCTCTTTTGGGGGTCTACTGCGTTCACCGTCTTTGGTGCTCATTTCACCACGTCTAAATTTAGCATACCTATCCTTGATGGTTGATTTTCCTGGGCAGTGTCCAGAAACTCGGCATCAAGCCAAACTTTTGGTTCACCTGTATTTTCCCTTCAAAAAGCACTATTTTATCAACACGCGAATTTCTTTTATATTGATTTTTTTCACAATAACAAAATTTGCTTTACTCAAAATGCTATAATTCACGAACTAATGATCCAACAGCTGTCAAATTTATACACGCATCTTTTAAGGGTTAGAGCTAACTAAAAAACATATGGATTTAATTCTAGTAGCGCCATCTATGTGCCAGGCCGGGCACTTTTCAAATAAATAACCTTCCGACAAACAAAAAACCACTATTTGGTATCAACAGTAGATTTCCTGGCAACAAAAACAATGTTTAAAATAAAATGCCAAAGTAATAGTATAAATCTCTCTTAAATATATATTTTAAAAGATACCCTTAGTATGTATTTCCTAAATTAAAATTAAATTAAACTAACCTAATATTAATACTATAACTCTCTAATCTTATGATTTCCTGCACAATGTCCAGTAGTTTTATTGTGGTTTAGTAACATTGCAGGCCATCATCAAAACCCACAATAGATTTTATTATGAACTGAAAAAATTCTCTTTGATCTTACGTCAAATTGGGAGTACCTTTTAACCAGTAGAGTAGTTGCTTTCAATTCAATTTACCCTCGAGATGGAAAAAGAGTTACTCCAATATTTCTGGTTCAGCAATTCGGTATCACCAAAGTGATACAATCAGGATTATGTCGTTTCGCAGTTTTTAATCCATTTGTGGATGTTGTTGAATACTACTTATGGTTTTCACGAAATGTGAATATTTTGTGAAGTCTTGTACTTTTATTTATATATTCAATATAATTTCTAACCATGTCTTTATTTTATTTAATAATATTTAAAAGTTAAATTTAATACACTACCCAATATAAATATATATTATATATTTTATGTGTTATTACAAAGGGTCAAAAATTCCTATGAAATCAGCTTAATTCAACAAAATAACCAATATACAGAAAAACTGCCATTCTTCTTAACATAATAAAATTTTATGGCAATAAAAATGTAGTACATAATTTGAGACCATTTAAAGTGATATG
The DNA here is from genome assembly GCF_030347505.1 of Rhynchophorus ferrugineus. Classification (NCBI taxonomy): domain Eukaryota; kingdom Metazoa; phylum Arthropoda; class Insecta; order Coleoptera; family Curculionidae; genus Rhynchophorus; species Rhynchophorus ferrugineus. The sequence goes on along the minus strand of NW_027472581.1, from coordinate 48,837,775 downwards.
TAAAAAATATTTCGTTTAATACAATAACCTCTTTAATAATATAGGTTGGACTGAATATAAATGGGCATATATTAGTTCATTTTCGGCTATAGCTGATTGTACTATTGTCCCGGAATATCATTAATAACAATTACTTCATGTTTCTACGGGAAAAGTTTTTAAGCAAAACAGAAACTATATTGCCTCAAACATCCAGATTTTTATGATTACCATTTTTGAAAATGAAACTTCACGAAGTAACAATATTTACATATCTAAACAATTTTCAAAATATTGTTTAACTTCCTATTTTAATCAACAAAAATAGGTACCGGAATTATATTGTTGTTCATCTTATACAGTTTTGGGTATACTTCATAAAATATCTATAGATCTCTATAGATAATTTATGTAATTTATAGTGTTTGTAAAAATATTTTTAAAAAATTGCATTGAACTCAAATCAGACATTTGAAAACATCCTATGTATTTTCTGTTCTGAAACTAGCTTAAATAAATGTAAAGCTAATCATCAAGTATGCTTGTAGTTACTGAAATGCTTTAGATATTAAAGAAGATTCTTGCCAACATTACGAGTTTATTTATATAAACTTACTGTTTCCACTGCCAGCGTCGCATTATAACAAAAAATAAGATTGGAATCACATCGCTCTAAGCAATTTTTCGTCTAGTAATCCTCAACCGTTTGTCTTCCAGCCAGCAATGTCGGCATCTGTTCGATCGAGAGCGTCTATCGGCCGTCCTTTTGCCGCGATGCATAACGGCCTCGTGAAGCTCGTTTAAAATTTACAGTTTCTCGAAGTCGAGCACATAATTCGGTTGATATTCGACGAATGCCGCTATCGTTTTACAAATGTTGTTGTTTGCTGGCAAGTTTCAGTTTCGAAAATTGGATTACGAACTTCGCGACGGTGCAAAGTTGTCTTGACAACGGTTCATTAGGGCGAGTTTTGCTGATGTAATGTCGACTTAATTAGATTGACCCGAATGCGTACAGTGTCGTTAAAATTATTCCGCCATCATATATTGTTCGCACTAGAACATATTTATTATATGGTAGGTAATTTTAATTTTGCACAGACGGGTCTGCCTCATAATTGACTGAAGCCTTTCTGGCATGTTTTTTTTTTAATATTTGCACTCCATTAAGTTAATAAATCTGTTATATTGAATTCAAATTCGCCACAGAAATATACAACAATAATTGCGCAACAGATTTTTCAAGTTTTACTTAACGAATAATTTTATATGTAAAAGTACAAATAAGTTTACAATCCAGTTAAGGTCTAGACGGTCTTTAATTTAAAATATGAATTCGTTAATGTAAATATAATAAAAACAAAGACAGTTACGACCAAAATAGGCTTAAAATGAGCATAATAGGGACTAACGCTCAAATTCATCCTGACATACGTAGCAGAGTCTCGAAAGAGCATCCAGATCTGTGGCACTATATGAAGCTACATTATTTTATTATAATATATGACATAGTTTAAAAATAAAACTATTGGATGAATGTTGTCGTTGAACATACAGAATCTTCCAATTACACTACCTAAAATAATATTATTTAGATAATAGTTCATTTGAATTGAATTATTTAATAACTTTTACGTACATGAGCTGTTGCAATACATTGTTGAAGATATACATAAGTTAATATGTCAAAGGGACGAGAAAAGACACTTTTAAAATTTAGTACTTTACTTTTTTTTTAAATTTATATATATATATATATATATATATATATATATATATATATATATATATATATATATATGTCTCATGTAATCTGACTTAAAGAAGAGATCACAATTGAGTTTGGTCGCTGTCTTTAAAATTAAATTTTACCAAAGAAATATCCGCTGATTATTAGCGAACCTTTGTTACCTGCAATCAGATGAACTTTCACTTCATAATTATATTCAATTTATGTATAAATTTCAACGAAATCTCATTTTTGATATTTTTGAATTGAATTAATTCTTGAATCAAATTAATTAATTTGTCCTGTTCCCATCTAAAACATTCATCTGTCTTTCTATATTAAATCTCTGATTTTCCTATCTTGCTTCGCACATTTAATTTCAAATTTCTGAATAACAAACTCTGACACTTCCATTAGATTATACAATTTTCTTATAAGGGAGAAATAGCTTTTTCTTGAGGGGCTGTATATTCCTTTATTAAATTGAACAAGTAACAAATGGTTTGCCCTTTCGTTTACGTCACTTTTCTTGCGTGGACAAGGGCTCGATAATTTTCACGAAACGAGAAAGATCCAAATCCATCTTCATGGACGATGCTAAATATGAGAGCCAATTTAGATCTGAAGGTTTTCTAAGTAAATTAATAAATATTCAGATTATTTCATGCAAATACATTGAATGCGGTCACTATATAGTATTTCCAAAATAATAGCTAATTGACGTCACCACGATGCCCAATATATTGCATATATTTTGTGAATTCGTTTCAAAATCTGACCGTATTTTTCCTTCTAATCTTATTGTAGTTAAAAGATGCAATGATGATTGTCTGATACGTCCGAATATCTATTCGAAGTAGTCTATAAAATTCGCCTGGATGTCAAATGTCTGCAAAATTCGTTAAAGCATTAGTGCTCATATTAGAGCTTATAAATTGGCTAAATTTAGGCTTTTTCAGGCGCTTTGCTTGTTTTGGTAAATTTCAAATAGCTGCTTAATATTTGAGATACTCTGATTGAAAATGCCTATGCCAACAAATAGTCAGAGTTAGAATCAGTTATTTCGAACAGGAATGAAATAATGGGGCCCTAAAATGCCCTAAAAGAGAGGTAAGTACTGATACTATTAAATATTAAATTGCTGAAGTTTTTATTGGAATATATTTTTACTATGCTGCAGTTGCCCTGAATATTAATATGAGCACTGTGACTAAAATCTCAATATTTTTATTTAATTAGATTATTTTCATTAAAATTAAAATTTTAATTAAAATAAAAATTTCAACCAGTATACAATATAATTGCATAATTGTTGTTATATTAGTCGGGTGTTGTTAATAAATTATACTAAGGTGTATAGGATTTTTTAAAGAATGACTACTAACAATTTTAACTAACTGAAAACTGAACTTTTATGTTTATATTATATTTGATAATGGTATTTATGCTGTTATGTAACTATAATTAACAATATTTTTTCATTATGAATTTCTCCCTCCTGGTCAAACAGTTATTAAATATTATTATTTGTTCTTAAACTTAAATGTTAAAAAAGGAATGGAAGTTTAGAGAACTAAAAAAATCTGCCATAAATATATTACATCCATTACTTTGAAGCGGGCGAGACAATTTTGAAAACAACCAATTTAGGTATTTAAAACTACTACCATTTTCTGCTCACAGCCCTACCACAAACACGTTAATTCATAGCCTACTTTCGACACATTACATTTGTGTATAATACATAATATTTGTATGTATCTATTATCTGGAGTCTGGTTATATTCTCTTATAGCCTCTTTCGTTTCTGTTGTTTCCAATAGGATAGTCCTATAAAGGATAAGTCCTATAAATTGTATATGTTGCCCTTATAATTTTACGGTTAGGTTGAATAGTTTTCTTTTGCACTTTATAGCAGAAGAATTACAATTATTTTCTGCCGTAATATAAAAATTAATAATCACATAATTAAACCTTAAACCGACATATGTAAAAACCTCTTATTAAAAAAAAATGTAAAACTAAATCAAACTACACAATACACTACTTAACAATTTTAAGGGGAAGAAGAGGCTACTTGTCTTTTTTTGTTTTGGCCTGAAAATCAGACGGTGGAATGCATGACGCATACCTGGTCGCGGAGACTTGCCTTGGAGTGACAAGTTGGACCGGGTTATGTGGGACTGCCTCTGGGCTTACCAATACACTAAACCGAAACCGCCTCACAGTTGACCCCTGTGGATCGCTACTGCTACTGCATTAAATTTGGGGATATGGCACCCGCTGATAGGGCAGCCGTTATTGGGCACGAGGGCCCGGCGATTCTATTGATTCGCGAACCTGAGTTAACACATAACTGGATACTGTTGTATGGGGGCAAAAGTTATGACTGCAGAGACTGATGAGGTCGTTTCAGCCTGGAAAAGGGGGGAGCTTGGCGGTGACGCGATGCTAAGCTCCCAGCATGTCGAACAAGCGCGTTTTCAGAAGGACATGAGCTGAGCTATTGTTTGAGGAATGATTGAGACATGAAGTGCTTGATTTCTGGAGTGTCAGTTTCCCTATGAATTTGATTATTTCTGACAAACCATGGAGCGTTTAATATTCTCCTGAGGAGCCTATTTTGGAAAAACTTGAAGCCGTTTGACCTGGGTCCTTGGGTGTAATAAACTTGAAGTAGACATTAGATCCGTAGAGGAGTACGAACCGAATTAACATCTTGTAAAATAAGCATTTGATGGAGATTGGAGGTCTGCTAGAAAGGCAGATCAGAGAAGATTGCTGGTTTGCTATCCCGAACCTTTTTGGATTGTTTTCTGGATTTGGGGATGCCAACCGAACCGCCGGTGGAAGTGAAGACCTAGGTACGGTCTTAAGTTGCGACACGCGCAGAGCGTAATGCTTCTTATGGAAAATGATGGCCTGGGTTTTCAGGGGGTTGATTTGCAACCTCCAGAATTTGAACCACTTGACCGCATGAACGAGCTACTTTTGTAAACGTTCATGAATTGTAACTACGAACCTGGCGGCCGTGAAGAAAGCAGTGTCGTCAGCGTAAAACGCGACGTCAATGTGCTCTTTTCTCACCAGATCTGAAATAAAGAGGTTAAATAAGGCTGGGGTAAGCGGGGAATCTTGAGGTACGCCAGCATCATTTTTTTTACGACTGGAAAGTGATTCCCTGATCTTGACCTGGAAAGATCTGTCCGACTTGATGAGAGCGGTTAGGTCTTCTGGGAGGCCTAACCGCACGCACTTTACGATCAATCCGTCGTGCCAGACCTTGTCGAAGGCTTTGGTTAGGTCCAGAAGAACTGCTCCAAGCTTTTTACGCTGGTCAAGAGCATGATGGATGTGTGCGGCCAGACGGGTAGCCTGATGCACGGATGAGTGGTGAGCGCGAAAGCCGAATTGTTCATCTGGAATGATGTTGTGTCCTTTGTGAAAGAGTTGAGCGCGTAGAGTATTGCCCTCTCGGAAAGCTTCGAAATGGCGCTGAGAAGGCTGATAGGCCTATAATCAGATGGAGATGATTTTGCTCCTTTCTTGGGTATAACCGCTATATCTGCGTGTTTCCAAGATGCCGGGAAATCTTGTAACCTCATGATGGAGTTAATGATGTTTGTCAGTTCTGCGAGCTGCTTATGCGGGAGCTTTTTTAATTTGGTTATCGATATTCCATCGAAACCTGGAGATTTTTTGGTTTGAAGTTTACCGATCATAGCCTGTAGAGACTTTGGATACACGAAATCTTTGAGAAGGAAGGCTGAGGTTACTGGTCTTTTGATGGAGTTGGATTCGTTGATGACAGTGTCATTGTTTTTAGATTTAGTGTTCTCTGCGGGTGGAAGGTATATCACTTGAGCTTCGTAGGTCTCTGCAAGGAGCTCGGTCACTTTTGCTTGGTCAGTGACTGCGAAATTTCCTGTAACCGCTGACGTCAGGGGTGGGGATGACATTGTGCGTCTTCCCCACGAGGCATTTGGAGACAAGCCAGAAGGAAGGCCATCCAGTCTTTAGTCCGCGAGAAATGAGTTCCATTTCATTGCTCTCCAAGTCGAGACGGCCGCCCTTACCCCCTTGCCTCCTTTTTGTTCGCCTCCCTTTTATCTGCAGCATCAAGGGTGAATCGAGCTAACCTGAATAAACCGTTTTTCATGCGAATTTCACGTTTAAGAGAAGCGGGAAGGTTTTTTTGCCACGGCTGGGGTTTTGATGAAATTTTGACTGTGGCAGATTCGTGAGCAGATTGAATATCACGAGTTAGCTTGAGTAAGGCTTTCTCGAGCTGTTCTGGTGTGTTAATTTCGGAATTGGATCGGATTTCAGGAGAAGAGATTGGTAGTTTTTCCAGTCGGTCTTTTTCCTGAATCTTGTTAGTGGTACTTGTGTGGTTGCGCAGTTTCCGAGTTTGAGAAGGACCGGATAATGATCAGTGTCTAGTTCGTCAAGGACTCAAACTTCGGAATGGCGATTTACGTCTTGAAGAATAAATAAATCAAGGATTCTTGCTGCGCCTTGAGAAACTGTACTAGGGTGATGGGTGGGTTCATCTGGCAGGGCAAGACCGCAGCCCAGATCTGCATTTAGAGCTACAATGGCGTTACCTGCGGGATTCTCTCTTTAACATCCCCAGGTAGGGTGGTGGGCGTTGAAATCGCCACCTATTATTTTTGGAAATTTTCTTTCGACGAGTGATCGGTATTCGGCATAGTTGAATGCAGAAGATTTCCTGTACAGGGATGTAATCACGAAGGGACGTTCTTGGATATCGATTTTAATGGAGCTTGTTTCGAAGTTGTTTACTGATAACAATGGAAGGAGCTCGTTTTGACTCCTTTTCTAACGAGAATGGCGGTTCCACCGCCTCGACCCGGAGTCCTATCGTTTCTGTAGACAAAAATGTATTCGAAAGAGAGACGATGCGAAGGTTTCACGAAAGTTTGCTGGATGAGAACGATGTCGACGTCATAGAATGTCATGACGTCTTCCAATTCTGCTTGCGTTCCGCGTAAACTGTTTGCATTCCATGTCATCAATATAAGAGATTTCGAAACAGACATTTAGAAGAATTGAAAGGCTGCTGGAGGTTAAAGAAACAGGTAATTGTTGCCGCTTAGGCGGCGACATTTGGGAAAATACGAGCAAGTTGGTGAGCTAGGGCGATCACTTGCAGGAAAGCCTGCGGGTCAGTAAACGCCTGCATTGGGGAGATAAGGTCCGGTGTATTGGTTGGAGCAGGAGCTTGAGTTTGAGCAGGCTGAGTGGCGCTGACTAATTTTTGAGCTAGCTTCCTGCCACCTTGGCTACTCCGTGCAGAACCTTGTGGAGGCCTGGATTCGGTCGGAATTTTTGGTTTTCTTGGAGCAGGACGGCAGCTGCAATCGGTGAAGTTTGCGTTGTAAATTTCATCGCAATTGCTGCATTTTGGAGGTGCTTCTGGGATTTTAGTACAGGATCTAGTGACGTGATGCCCGGCACTTTTAACGCACCGTGGAGTGCTCGGCAATACGAGCTGGAATGCCCGAAAAGCTGGCAGTTGAAGCACTGCACTGGCTGGCCGTTTCCCCTCTGGGCCTCGACCTTCACTGTGATGACGCCGAGTTTGGTCATATATATGATCTGTCGCTCTTCACGAGGGACAACTACCTGAACAATTGGTAGTTCTATCCCGGATTTTAATTTCCATCCTTGCAAAAATTTGGGATGAAAGCCTTGATCAAAGAGATGTTCACGTACCTCGTGAACGCAGAGTGATTTTGGAATGTTTCTTATTATTACCCGGAAGGCTCCTTCGGATGACAGAAGGAATGGTAAGGGTAATTCCTTTCCTCGAGCAGGGTAGTGAGTTTTCGGTAATCGTCGCTTGTGGCGACGAATAAAATAATGATCTCTTTTTTTTCGGGTTATAATATTTATTGATTGTGCCTTAGTAATTCTAATAAGCTCCATGAACCTCTTCTTGTCACGGAGCACTATAGGTGGAATTTTTTCCTTTGGGGGATTTTGAGAAACAGTCGCCGAAACGGTTGGCACTGTTTTTGCTGTGGAGGTTAAGGGTCGTTTAGTGGCCTGGCTTCGGTAGTGGCTGTGGGGCTGTCCTGGTGGTCGGCTTGTTTTGCACTGGTCTGTTGGCAAAATTTGTTATCGAAGGCTGTACGTTAGCCTTGGTTTTTGATTGGGTAGATTGAATGGCCGGCTTGGCTACCGGATTGTGTTGTGATTTGGGAGCAGTTGCCTTTTGCCCCTTGTTGCCGGCCTTCGGCAGCTGGCTTTGCTGAGGTGGAGTGATGGGCCCTCTCTTCCTTTTTCCCACCAAGGTGAAACCATCGTCTGGGTATTCAGTTTGGCCTGGCCGTTGTGCCGGTTTAGCTGGTGTCCGGGTCTGGGTTTCTGTGGCAGCGGGAGTCTTTATTTCCATGGCATCTTTTTGATACTTCATGAAGTCTGTTATCGTAACAGTGAGAATTTTGATTTCTCCTTTAAGATCTTCGGAAGCCTTTTCGCTCTTTTCCAGCTTTTTCGTCTGCTTGTTCAGGGCGTCGGTTTATGCTTTAGCGAATATTTTCACTTCAGCTATCTGCTTTCGCAGGTCTTCATTTTGTCTTCTTAAATTTACTATGAGCAATTCTCGGCTGTCTTCGAAAGATGGTCCATTAGAGTTAGGAAAGCTGGGATTATGGTCAGGAGGCGACGTCGGCTCTGATGTACATGACGCCATTGCCTTGTCAGTAAATGCGCCTTTTCGGCGCTTACAGACGCTTTTTTTGATGTAGGCACTGGTGGAAACGTGATAACGGATCGACCGTCTCAGAGAAAGTTTCGGGTAATTCTCGGAAGCGCAGGTAGGTTCGGCGGACCGGACACGACCGTTCTCTTCGAGAGCTAGCGCGGAACTGAGGCTACTTGTTGAAATGATTTGCAGATCCAATCCTGTTCTAACATAATATAAACTTTTTTTCTTAATTTTACTCAAATTTTCAAGGTATAGTCTGTATGGAATGGTTTCTCAAGTTTTAATGTCCCCAACTTATAACAATAATCCGCGTTTAAGCATTTGAGCAATTCTAGACTATATTAGTCCACAGTAATTTTAATCTGGCTTTGGTGGCCTTATATCCTAAATTGCGATGCTTGTGTCAGGAATCCACGGACACAGTATTTTTGTAATAGTTCAAAGCTGGGGGTATTCAGCACCTTCTATATATCTTTGGCTTACAGTTTTTTAGAGTTATAGTTATTTCACTTCATTATTTCGTAAATCAATAAACAAGTTATTTATTAGTTTGCAATTTTTATATTTGATAGGATTGATAATATTTTCAGATATAAATGGACCTGTTAATGTTTAATTTGGAAATATATTTGATAATATATGTATTTAATTGCTTTGCAAATTTTTGCCTTTTTCTAAATAGATGTTTTAACTAAACTTTATTAAATTTAATTAAACTTTACTTCTGCTTGTATTTATTATATTTGGAAACACTTATTTCACGCTTCATAATCAAATCCATACAGATAATTTTTCACTATAGGTTCCACTCGATTGTGACCATTTTTTCCGGTCTGTATTTTATTTATTGGCTTTGTCGTTTCCGGTTCATTAATTTTATACTATATCTCCGAAAACAGATATTGCTCTTTTGCGATTTATAAACGAAAATGTTATTTGAAAAATGTCCTTTTTATTATTTACCTGAGGCATTATATTTAATATATCTCTAATTAAAAAAATGTGTTTTATAGAAACAGTTTGAAATTTGAAATTATTGAGAAAGAATAATTATTTTTATCAGAACATTGAAGTCATATCCATTAGCAACTCATTACACAACATTAGTATTTAGATATATCAATAGCAACATCGTAACATCGATAAGTTTTTCCAACTTTTGAAAATCTATCGATTTATTCAATGATGAAGGTAGTAACATCTCTAGTTTGAAATATAAAAACTATAATAATTGCCATAACCTCCAGTAGGTGATTTGTCCTTGAACCCATCATTAGAAGAAACACTTGCAAATTAATAATAATGTCAGTTTTCATTATTATTACCATCACTGATGTGCTTTAGGTTATCCTTAATCTACATGGAATGGTTTGACCAAGGAGCTGGCTTTTTAATAAATAAATCCTTTCTGTTCAAAATTTTGCATGAATTGTTTTGCCAATTTTTGCTCTAAACCTTTATTTCTGAGCTTATTTAAAGGATTAAGATGAATTTTATGACAGAGGTATTTGATTAGATAATTTGGTATATTGATGGTGTTATTAATTCCCTACAGTACTTAACTCCATATTACGTTTCAAAGCCAAAGGTCAGATTCAAAATACAAGACCTTCTCAATTGTGTAGTTGGTCACTATATTTATCTACTATTTGATATACTACTATTACCACAGTTAATGTTGACGATTATCGGTCACTATATGGACTATATCGTTATTTTGAAACGGATGTAAATAGAACTTATGTAACTATACTGAAATAAGCAGGCCAAAAGCTAGAGAATAACTTGCAACCGCACATCATGGATTCCTAAAGTTCTCCGCTATATTAGTTTTCTATTTCGCTGATCCATTGATCCCAGTAATGTATTTCATATACCACTTTTGTTCTGGGACTAGGATAACTTAAACTTAATCCTATGGGAGGTACATTATTATAATGAACTAAGGCAGTTTAAGGTCCTTGGATTGATTTCTCTAAAAAGAACTATGAAGAAGACCTATATTGAAATAAGCAGGTCAAATGCTAGAGAATAACTTGCAATCGCACATCATCGGTTCCTAAAGTTCTCCGCTATATCAGTTCTCTATTTCGCTGATCTATTGATCCCAGTAATGTATTTCATATACCACTTTTGTTCTGGGACTAGGATAACTTAAACTTAGTCCTATGGGAGGTACATTATTATAATGAACTAAGGCAGTTTAAGGCCCTTGGATTGATTTCTCTAAAAAGAACTATGAAGAAGACCTATATTGAAATAAGCAGGTCAAATGCTAGAGAATAACTTGCAATCGCACATCATCGATTCCTAAAGTTCTCCGCTATATCAGTTCTCTATTTCGCTGATCTATTGATCCCAGTAATGTATTTCATATACCACTTTTGTTCTGGGACTAGGATAACTTAAACTTAGTCCTATGGGAGGTACATTATTATAATGAACTAAGGAAGTTTAAGGTCCTTGGATTGATTTCTCTAAAAAGAACTATGAAGAAGACCTATATTGAAATAAGCAGGTCAAATGCTAGAGAATAACTTGCAATCGCACATCATCGATTCCTAAAGTTCTCCGCTATATCAGTTCTCTATTTCGCTGATCTATTGATCCCAGTAATGTATTTCATATACCACTTTTGTTCTGGGACTAGGACAACTTAAACTTAGTCCTATGGGAGGTACATTATTATAATGAACTAAGGCAGTTTAAGGCCCTTGGATTGATTTCTCTAAAAAGAACTATGAAGAAGACCTATATTGAAATAAGCAGGTCAAATGCTAGAGAATAACTTGCAATCGCACATCATCGATTCCTAAAGTTCTCCGCTATATCAGTTCTCTATTTCGCTGATCTATTGATCCCAGTAATGTATTTCATATACCACTTTTGTTCTGGGACTAGGATAACTTAAACTTAGTCCTATGGGAGGTATATTATTATAATGAACTAAGGCAGTTTAAGGCCCTTGGATTGATTTCTCTAGAAATAAATATAAAGAAAAAAATTCTAATGACAAACAATGTATAATTGCAAAACATTATGTCGATAAAAACCAACTTTGGTTGTCTCCTCTGTGCTATTAGAACCCGGCAAAAGGGCATCTATTAAGAAAAATTAATTCAATATATATTAATAAAAATATTTTACAATATTTCTAAAAAAATCTTCTCATTTTTCTCAAGAATAATGTTTGTTTGCAAGTAACCGAGTGTGAGTGAAGCCATGCTGCATCGCCTTTTACATGTAAACTGAACACGTTGTTTGAATGTTGTCAAGAAAGCAGATAGCTTATATAAGAAAGCCTCTTGTTCGCTATTTCTGATATTCTTTTCAACAAAATATCGTTCAGTTTCTTCAATCCCTGTCGGTAGATATCTGCAGTAACAGCTTTATTCGGTTTTAGCAGCTCATAAGGCACTCTACCTTGCAAAATTCATTGTCTGCATACTTCACTCGGTGTCGATGTGGATAGCACTAAGCTCTAATTGGAGTAACCCATGATTTTATATACTTGGGATTGTCGTAGTAGATCCACATTTCATTATCACTCATGATACGTCCCAAAAAACTCTTATTGCCTTATAAATAATGAAAGCGCGATGCTGACACACCTCGAAATGGCATTTTCAGTCAATTCGTGTAGTAAACATTTTCTCTCTGTTGGGATATTTAACATTTGACATAAATGCCTGACAACAGTTGATTTATCAATCGATGGGCGGTCTAAAAGTTATTTTGTATATATCAAAACAAGCAGAACTTAATAGTTAGTTTACATCGATACGGCGTTTATATTAATACTTTATATCTCCGCCAATAGATATCGCTTATTAAAATACATACAAGCGCCTAATATTATACCACATATAGTCTATCCAAAGTTGTTTTCTACATACGTCATCTAAATTTGTGACGTCAAAACGTCGCAATTTTGCCGTATCAACTGTGAGTTTTAGTTCAGTTTGGCTCTGATATACAACAAAATTCTAATCTAAATAAAATAATTATACAAAAATACTGATAAATAAATATCTAATATAATTTATTTTAATATTATAATAAATCTAATGCATATATTATCAAGGGACTTAAAACTACAATTAAGTATACAGTTATAATAGTTTGTAGGTTACTGATCTGTTATTGTGTGATTATATTTAAAATAAAATCTTTTTCGTACCACCTATGAGTTAGATTTATAGGCGCGCATGCAATTACAGCATCCCATGGGGACCAAATCCAACTAATTAACAATTGGATACCCAAGTAATATATTTTTTTCATTTCAAGTTTCATTAGAGAGCATATTTACCTTTTCGCTTAGTTATTGTATCCTTGGTACAGTGTCTGCTTGTAAAGACCTTTTGATATCACTCCATTTCTCCTTCGTTTTTTCTGTTAATAATTGTACGTGTATATATCTTTCTTGATTCACGGCATTCTCCTTAATGTATTTTCCATATCTGCAAAACATTTACTACTTTTTTTTTCTCCTGACACATTTTAACCAAATGTTGATGAATATTATACTCTACAATAAGATTTCCTACACATATATTAATTATATACTCGCCTTTACTTGTTTCTATTCTCATCACCCTGTCTTAGAACTTCGCAGCATTGAATTACATCATAATTAGAAAATTTCTGGTATTTTCCAATCTATCAACCATTTGTTCACAATTTTATCATTTGTCAATTTCTTCTTCAATTTGTCTAATCGCGATCATCACAACCGAAGGTGTTATTAACCATTCCTGTTTTCAGCATGAACTAAAATATATCTGCAATGAATTTTTAATACGTGGTATGACTAATAAAACCTAATTAATTGTTATTCCAACATTTACCTTTTTCCATCAACTTTTGTTGTCATCACTATTTTTATTATCATATTGTCATGAATGCCATAGGTCCCATGATACGTCTCATCTAAATACATAAATTGAAATGATAAGTCTTCATTTATTTTATTATATGTTTTTAAAAGCAATATCCGCAAGTTCTATTTGACCTCTTCGGTACTTTCCAGACTAACACTTTCCTTTGGAATAATTGTATTAATAATTTTTGAATTGAAAATCTACTCACAGTTTTTATATACTTCATATATTTAATTTCTGGTAGAGCTAACATCAAGCTGATCTTGATTTGTTACCCGCTTCGTACAAGGACGGTTTTTTTTTGGTGAATTTAAGATCATATTTGCAATTTTTTAAGATATTTCAGTGACCGTGTCCATACTAATTTTCAGTGCAGCTGCTCAAACAAAAACTTAATTAAAAATTGCAGCGAATTAATATTTAACAAAAACTCTCTAACGTCGGCTTGGTGCCGCAGTGGTAATGGCGACCGGACGGTCCTCCTGCTGTTGGAATAGCCGCGGGTTCCAATCCTGCTGGGCATTTATGTTGGTGATTGTTTAATATTTGTGACTGTCCTAGGCAAGAGTGTAAAATCCGATAAGGAAAATGATCCCAGTCAAGCCAGTAACTAGGCTGAGTAAGACTGGATGTCTTCTGGGATGATTTCTAAATTTGGTCATTCGCCAGATGGTCTGCTTAATGACGAGGACCGATATATATATATATATATATATATATATATATATATATATATATATATATATATATATTGAGAAGGAATATATTGTCTTATTTTAAAACGAGTTTACAAATTGCGGCAGGCAATACACTAAACATTTTAATGACGTATGTACAAAAAACTTTGGTAGACTATATATTTTTTTATTAACATATTAATTTGTGAAATGAGTTTATACTTAAAAAATAGTTAAATTTTGATATAAATGATAATAGCGATATTTAAATCTCACTATTTGAAAATCTACATTCTGTTCCATATTGTTCCGAAACGCGAAGAGAACCAAAATCATGAAAAGTTTAATTACAATGTTCAGTGACAGCAGCAGCGTACATAATCGTTTGTCATTATTTAGTTGAATTCTAACACGCAGCAACAACTAATTTGGATGGTCGGGGGATTTCATTCTGTTTGGTCACGTTAATGTTGTTTGAATTTGTGCAGTTTGTCTCCTCCTGTTAGTATAAATTTGGTGCTTCCGACCGACAACTTTCAAATGAAGCATGGCGTTAAATTTCAAAATATCTTTGCGAATGAACATATTTGCGTAGATATAGTTTCTAACTTATTTATTATGAATAACTGAATTAATTAGTAACGTATCTGTTTTTATACGATTTTAGTGAAAACATTATACATACATGTTTATCTTCTCAAGAAGGGTATTTCATTTTAATGGGGAACGTTTTCAAAAATAAACTGCGACGTCTGAAATTTGAAATTCCCCTTTATTTATAACTTCATCCTTTCTGATTTTGATAATATATTTTTCTACATTATAGTCTGGTACGCCAAGAACAAAAGCAAACATCTTTTCTCATTGCCGTGAACAAATAATAAGATAAAACGCTTTACGAGGATCATCTCTGATATTGTACAAGACAATATGTTTTAGTAAGATATTTACTTTTGCCTGGGAGATAAAGAATTCTGTTAAACAGGAGCAGGATTTGTACTTTTATTTACTTAATGTTACTGGCAGTAACGTAAATTAGAGGTGAACAAAGACGTAGAGAAGACTTACAGTCTCGTGTGACGTTGCGAGTTTTGTTTTGTGGCTCTATTTTGGTTTTAAACAATTTTAACAGAAATAGTTTAATAAATAGAATTAAATTAAAATGTTTAATTTATTAAACGTAACTTTTGTTTATATCTACTCCTATTATTTTTTTATTGAAATATAAATGTTTAATAATAAAAGGTATCGCAAATATATACTAATAATTATTTTTTTTCTAGGTAAGGTTTATCACACGTGAATAAAACATCAACAGTTCTGTACAAGGGTGACACGGTAAGCTCCTTAGATTTTAAATCTACGGCATTAGGAAGACTACTTATGTTTACAATTACTTAAAAACTTAAAAAAAATAACTTTTTATAACATATTATATCAATGTGGTCTTAAACAAACACAGATGGAATTTCCATATATTCTATATATCAGTGTTTTTAAGGCGGTTTATTTTTTTTTTCGCTTTGACGGATGTCGTCATTTCGCGACTACACAAAAGTACAGTGTTGATACGAAGATGACGGGGACAGATATGAAGTGTATATATAACAATAAATTAATAAGTAAATAAAATTAATAACACAAATAGGGATAAAAGTATAAATAATGTATATACGATTTAAAACTGGACCCAAATACAGGGCTACAAATACAACCATAACGCAAAGGCAGAGGCTTTATCCAGACAGAACACATTAGTACCCATACCGAAGTGGTAATGGTTATTTGGTCAATACCACTTAACTTAATATGGGCCAGATTATGTGGAGAAAATCGATTTCTCGTAGAAATCCGAGGAGTCTGCCTGTATTTTCTCCTGTTGAGGCATTTCTAAAATTTTTGCAGCCTATAGATAGCTCTAAGCTGGGTGGGCCGTGGACAATCGTTCAATATGTGGTAGATTGAAATAGGGGCATGGTGACAAAACTCACAGTGAGCAGGCGGGCTCGAACTCAGCAAGTGATGGTGTAAGAACAGACAGTGACCCAATCTCAGTCGATTCAGAGCTTCGGCATGGTGACGAAAAAAAGGAACGCGAAGAGAGGAGAAAAAATCGGCTTTAACTTCAAAGAGCCTGTTGTGGTTGGTCTCCTAGACTCAACGACATTAGGTCAGTACGGAAACAAATATTTGTTACTTGGAGGGAAGCGGTGGCTGGCGATTTAGCCGCACTATCCGCTCCCTGATTTCCCGGTATACCCATGTACGAAGGGATATACAGTAAACTTGTCCTGATCCCATTCAGATAGAGGGTACGGATGATTGACAGTATCAAACTAGATTTTTGGTCTTATATATATGTCATCAAATAACTTTACTTTAGGCAATTTTTTCAGCAAAATAACTATCTTAACTTCATTTATTGACATGATCAGATTTAATCGGAGCATACCAATTAATTTTAGGTTAATTTTGATGGACGGATGCGTTATAATCGTTATAGTGTAGAGTGACTTGAAATGTTGTGGCTAAGTATCAATATTAGAAAAATGTGTCAGATTGAGATGATTTTTTAAATGTTTGACTTGGAACAGGCATCAATCTATCACATAATTAAATTAAACTTGCTCATAAACAGGAAGTGCGAACAAAGAATGCACGAGCATTACCATCACCAATTCATGGCCGGCGCACTAGAGTGTCTACTTCTTTTCATTCACCTTTCATTATACATTCGACATTTGTTTCTCAACAGCAATTATCACATCCTAATCGAGCGGATCTTAAAGAGAAACATTTAAAATATTCCTTAATAATCGCTTTTGCATAACTGGATAGTAGTCCATCAGATATTAGTCCTGTAACAGTGTAACTCTCGATGTTCAACAATAGAAGAAGGGCAAAATATGTCGGGTTTTAATCTTCATTGTAACATTTCCTCTCATTCACACCATTTTATCATTTTAGTGACGCAGAAGCTCCTACAGCTTAGCTAATTGGGCTGTAGATGTCAATTATTTTCTTATGTTACTGACCCCAGTTCTGTAAGACGAAAAACTTTAATACATGCATTTGGCTTAATTGTCGTTGAGATTTACAATAGCAGGCGATTCGTCAGTTGTCAATAGTTTATTATTGATCATCAGCATCTGTAACTGCGAACATAGTGCTAGCAACTGTGAATATCATATATGTTAAGTTTTTAGCATCTTCTCGAATGTCATATATCTTTCTATATAATTTTCGCATCACTATTTTACTGTATAACAGCCACTCATGATTACTACTTTTGGTCACCTTGTATTTACATTATAATATAATACATATAAATTAACATATGTGTTGTGACTTCTCTAGAAATTCGAAAAAATATTTTCGCGGTAAACCTGACAATAGGAACACATAAAATTACGTTTTGTAGTATCAAAAATGAATTTATTCAATAGTAACGTTATGAATATCTTCTTTCAACGGCCCGGCTGAACTGACAAATTCATTTTATATTTGAACATTCGGCAATCCGACGGCATTCGGCTGGCTTTCCTATGATTTATTTTCGAAAAATAACACAATCACGAAAATAAATTCCGAAGAATTGCGAAACTAGGCCATTCCGCCAACGAAAGATAATGGAAAATAACAATAATGTTGCGGCGGATTTGGATGCAATTCCTATAAATCCTTTGAGACAGGGCAAAAACGTCAAAATAAATTAACTGCCCGATTTTGGATTTAATGCGGCGACAGAATCTCACGGCATCAGCGAAAAGACCGTTTAAACTGCAATGAAATTATCGGGATAGGGATAGTTGAAAATAAGTATCAGACTAGCTTAGAATTTTCTGATACGTTAATTTAATTATATATAATCGGATATCATTTCTTTATTACCCTTAATAGTCCAACAATCTGTTAAATGGACACAGATCAGTATTTATGATGATAATAGTTATATACATTTTTTAAATTTACATCTTACATTATATATTCTTATTACAAGACACATGTGGGATAAATAAAGCAGTGTGTAATTTCTCAGGAAAACAACAATCAAGGATTGGTATGCTAAGCTTAGACGTGAGCACCGAAGACGGGGAACGCAGTGGATGCCCAAAAGAGGTTGTTACCGACCAAAACATTTAAAAAATCTACAAAATCATTTTGAGTGACTGCAAATTTAAATTGAAAGAAATATCAAACACTCTGAAGATATCAACTGACCGTGTATCATATCACTCACGAATATTTGTGTATGACAAAGCTCCGCGCGACCTCACTTTTGACCAAAAACAACGACGAGTTGATGATTCGGAGCAGTGTTTGAAGACGATCAAGCGTAATAAACCCGAGTTTTTGCGTCGATATGTGACAACGGATGAAACATGGCTACGTCATTTCACGCCAATCGAGAGTCATCCGAGTGGACTGCACACGATGAACCCGCTCCAAAGCGTGGGAAAACGCAATATTTGGCTGGCAAGGTTATGTCGTCTGTATTTTTCGGTGCGCATGGAATAATTTTTAAGTGGCTACCTTGGAAAAGGAAGGACCATCAACAGCGACTATTATATAGCGTTATTAGACCGTTTGAAGGACGAAATCCAAGAGAAATGGCCGCATTGGAAGAAAAAGAAAGTGCTGCTTTACAAAGACAATGCACTGTATCACAAGTCAGTAAAAATGTTGGCAAAAAAACATGAATTAGTCTTCGAATTGCTTCCGCATCCACCATTGTTGGCCAGATCTGGCCCCCCTCGACTATTTCTTGTGCTCAGATCTCAAAAGAATGATCGCTGGGAAGAAATAATTATCGAATGAAGAGGTGTTCGTCGAAACTGAGGCCTGTTTTGAAGCAAAGGACAAATAGTACTTCAAAAATTGTATCGAATTTTGGAGGGTCGCTATAATCAGTGTACCACCCTTGAAGAGAATTATGTTGAATAAAAAAAACTAATTTTGCCAAAAAAAAAATGAGTTTTACTATGGTAGGTTGGGAACTTTATATATGTGCATTGATCAGATTATATGATACTAAACTTTTTAGTCTACATACTTAACATTTATCGCCCACGTTTAGCTAATGGGCAAGTTTATTCTAGGCTACCGACACTAACAAATTATAATTATTTAACGCTTCAAACTTATCGACACCTTGATCGACACCTTATGGCTACTAGGGAAATATCACGATATCACGATTATTTCCTAAAAACGTTCAACGCAACATCCACTAGAGCACACAAAACTTTGTCTTGGAACCGTTAAATTAAAGCAAGATAAGATTTGCTATAAGTTCTCGATAGTTGAATTCTGTAGGTCAAAATGTTCCAAAGTATTAATTTACACAGTAATATCTTGCTTCATAAGGAATTTCAACATATCTCTGCAAAGCCAATACTTCAAACTTATAGGTTTAGATTTAGTTTAAATCCAAGTTGTTTACATTTATGTCTTCAAGTATGTGCATCTTCTGAGTTAGACCGCGGTCTATAAGCAGGTAAAAATATTTAGTATCCTTTCTTTGGGGAAATTTGCAATTATTAATATTCACTGGTGGGTGCGTTTTCCTATGTAATATAAAAGTTATATGGGTGTATTTTCTTTCAACGGATTTAATCAGCTAAATTATCAACCACACCTTTATTTTATTAAGGTGTGTTATCAGTGTCACAATATATCACAGTAGTGATTTTTTGTAGGCGATAGCTCAGTATTATTCAGAAGATACTGGATTTACATAGCCTTGTAAAACTTCTGAATATATTTTACATAATACATTGTGTTTATCATCTCGTTTTATTATATACTACCTATGTGTCAGGAATATTTCATTAACTGAAAGTACAAAGTACATCAGGTACTGTCGACAATTCTCCAAACAATTAATTAAATTAAAATAAAACACACAAGCATTTGCAGACATAAAATTGGTTTTGCCTAGATCATAATATCCTTGGTGAAGGTAAAGATGTTCTTCGGTTTCAAAAGAATCTGTGTAAGATCACAAGTTTATAATTTTTGTCAGATATATCCAACAATTCAGTATATTCAGTATAGTATATCCAACAATTCAATATATCTTTAGTATTTAGGTTTGAATTGGTTTATCAGTCTATATATACATACATATATATATATATATATATATATATATATATATATATATATATATATATATATATATATATATATATATATATATATATTCTCGTCCTTATTATAAGTCTCAATTAATGTTTAGGACTAATATTTCTATTTTCAAAATTTTTTGAAGTTTTAATTAAGGGAATTAATTCGAAACATTGCATTAAATTAATGTTATTAATATTTTATTTTATTACATCCAAAAGCTATTTCCTGCTTAATTTCCGTCATTATTAATTGTTTAACTGCAGTAATTTTTTAGTGGATTGAAAATAAGTTATTAATCTACACATCATATAATTTTAATACTAAATATTATAAACAGTGTATTCTTTAATTTAAACGGGATTAATTAGTGGATTGCGGAATATATACATTAATTATTTCATTTTAAAATATTTTGGCTATAACTATTTATATAGCCATAATGAAAATCACAGGTGTATCAGATATTTATTGCAATAGATATATAGTTTATTGCTGCCTTGTGCTTAAGATAAGGTTTTTAACAAAATACCAGGAACTATAAATAGAGTTACCTATCAGCTTGTTGCAAACATATATCGGCGTATAGATACTCGTTAGCAATAAAAATAGATGTAGACACTTTTCTTTTTTTAGAAAATCTCCAGTTACTCGAAGGTATATAATTAAATAATATCGAACAAACTTTGAAATAGGTGTAAATAATCAATTACAGTAAACAAAAAAAAAACTTACCACGGACTTGAAATTATAAGTGATGCAGATTGCTTAAAATATTCACGAGTCTATTGTTCATTATTTATAAACTTCAACAATCTAAATAATTAAACTTCTAATCTTCTTCTAAAAGAGTTAAATATTATATTCATGGATGTTGTTCAATGGTCTATTTCTTCTCTTTCTTCTTAGCTTTGAATATAAATATATGCCATTTCAAAAGAAATTATTGTTAGAGTTATATGCTAACCGATTTAATGATCGAACGTTATAATAGTAAGGCTTCCCACAAATGCTGTTTTGTCAGAATGTTGCAGATATTTAAGGTAATAAAAACTAATTTTAATCTTATAATTTTAAGTTTTACATATAATTGATAATATGATGTATTTTTATAACGAGTATTTTAATTCCGTATTAATTATTTATATATATTTATATATAAGTAATAGTTATACAAACTTTATACAAACTAGAGATGTAATATTAACCAGATTTCTGTAGAGCAGCGAATTTTATCGAGCACCATAAACTTATTTCTTCTTGTTGTGAAATCTACAAGCTTTAAACAAACTATTTATACGACATATATGATATGTATATATACATTTATGATATGTATATCTATGTATAATTCTTCTTTCTTCCTCTGTTCGTCGTTCGATTAATATGTTTTTACAAAATCCAAATAAGCTGTTTATAATGCGATGCTCAACATCATTTAAAATCATAAGTAATTAGTATAGCAAAAGCAGTTAGTGCAGGAGTTAATAGATTAAATAGTAGATCTTGTAATTTTGTGTGTAAGTGTTAAATCTCACTAATTTGAAGACATTAATTTAAAAAACAGAAAATTATGTTGCCTTTAAAGCGTAAGTTATATTTCCATCCTCAACTTTAGCAACAACTAAAATTATGTTCAACTACATATTTGCAGCGTTTTTCCATATCTTCGTCTTACGAAGATGAGTTGATCAAAAAATATATTTAATTGATGATGAAACAGCGTGCTTATTTGTAAAACGATTTATTATCTACTCCGAAGCTCATTTTTAGAATTATGGATTCACTAATCGTCAAAATTCTCGCATTTGCGATTAAGAAAATCTAGAAGTGATTATTGGGAGATACACTCATATTCGATAACTCTTTGCAATTCATCTTGGGCTGGAAATATTATGCACGCTTCCTTTGAGGACGCGGACTGAGAATTGGTTTATGTTATCGTAGTAGGATAATTCATATGTCTTTTTCTTCAAGTTATTATATCAGCGACTTATGCACTATATAAGTGTGTGCTCTCAAGCACTATTTTAGATTGTGTTTTAAGTCCAAAAAATAGATGATAAAAACTTTATATATTTATATATTTTATATTAAATATTTTATATACTTAATATATATTAATTAAAATTGTTAACTATGCTATATATTAATAAATCAAAATTAATATTTGTATTAACGTGTAATTAACCAATTATTAGTAATTCTTTATAACCAATGTTAATGTTACAGACAAATATATTATACAATTATGTATTAACAAATGTATCACTAATGGTAACCTTTAGATATGTATATTATTTTTATGTTTTTAATTTTATCGATTCAAGTCGAATATGTCACAATTACTTAATTGAGTTAATAGTTTCAGAACCAAAACCAAACTTTTTATACGTAAAATTAATACAATAGCTTAATTAATTCATATGAGATACGTTATCTGAAGAAGATACGGTCATGACCAAAAACAGAATCTGGTTGAATCTGGATCGACTCTTGTACGTGACTATTTCAGATTTCGAACCATTTTGAGAAAGTGCCGCAGAATAATTTAGTGTACGGTTTCCTCCAGCAAATTGGGGCGCGGTTTGGAGCTTTTAGCTCTGTTTTAGACCGAACACATTATTTGCTTTAAAGTATCTAATTTCTACGCGATTTGTCGATTTAATATCGCGAAAGCGGAATTTTCTCGAGCATCCGCTTGGTCTACGTGCTGGAGTATAAAACGTTATTTATGCTACACAAGAAGCTGATATCAGGACAATATAAAAGCGCATACTTTATCACGATAATTATATGGAAGGTTTAATTTAGGTTAATTAAGGTTGAAGTATCTTAACATTCTATTGCTTCTGTTAAGTAAAATCATATAAATCCAAATAAATTAAGAGGAACTAAAAATAATATATTTCTTCATTAAGGTTACTGTCAAATAGTAATGAAGAAAACTATTTTAAATTTGTTGTATACGTATTTATACGACATCTTTTTCAATTTATTTATTTATTCATATTTATAATGTACAAGTATTATTTATAAATTATACAAATGTTTAAAGTAGATAATTATACAAAATTATACAAAATCAAACCGCACTTATACATAGCCGGTCTTCAGTGATTAAGGCGGCAGGAAGGTTCTCCTACTGTTGCGATTACCATGGCTTCGAATCCCATTTGGGCATGGTTATGAATGCTTCTAATTGAGATTTTCTACAGGTGCGAGTCTAAATTCCCACAAGGAAAGGCATATATTAATAGGTCAAGTCCATATCCATACATACATACTAATTCACAAAGAAATACCACGCCTAGGGAACACTAGTGTGTGATTTTATGATTAAGTGTTCTCACCTGACATTCCCCCACCGTATACCACAGCAATCCAGTATCAATGCGATTGAATACAGACCCATCATGCCTTATCAGATACATTTACATAAATGATTAATTAGAATCAAGAACCAACTTTTACTTGATATCGATAATTTGATGCAACCGTGCCAATATTTTTTTCAATTTAAAACCTTGATACAATTAATTCGCTGCAGATCTTCCAAATATTGTGCCTTTTTGGTCAATAATTTATATTCAAACGTATATATTATTCAAAATATTTGAAGGCACTATAAACATGTATATATATATATATATATATATATATATATATATATATATATATATATATATATATACCAAGCTGGCAAGACTTAATAAAATTGGATGATTTAACCAAAAATGTATAAGTTACTTTTCTTGTCGTTGCTAAACTTTGCTGTAATAAGGCCACGGAAGAGTTTGATGGAGATTATTTGAAGGCTTTTGTATATCGTATTCAATATTTCATAATCTTTATCTAATGTTATTGCTTTGTTTTAAAATCAAGAAGAAGCAACTCCCCAAAGTAGCTAATTATTTTTTACAAAGCACTTATGGTTAATAGGCAATAGCAGTGAATTTGTATGTTCTTTCTCACTGTTAATGTGCAAGTAGGATGTAGGATGGTGGATGTTTGATGTGCCCTTTTTTATATTTTCAGTTAACTCACTTAAATCTGAAAAGAGTTCTACCAGACGAAATTGTATGGATGGTGATACTTTCTATTGGATTACAGATGATAATTAACTAATTTTCATTTTATTTAGATACTTTCTGAATGTTTATGTTGGCTTGTTAACTTAAATAAGATATCTTTGATTCAGTAGTACGATAATTTTCAATATTAGAAGGATACAGCATAACTCAAGCGCAATTGGGTTATATAGGTGACGGGAATTGGTTTATTAACTTAATTTGTTTCCGGCTGGATTGTTTTAATTATATATTTCAGTATTATATGTACTTATTTCTGGGATCCTATTATAATTTTGAGGTTTAATAGGTTCTTTTTGATGCTCTGCAATAATGTCAAAGCTAGAAATTAAAAAAATCACATCAAATTATAAACAAATATATATAATCGCGTAATACGATTTCCCCAATTTTTATAGTGTGCAGTCATTTTGTAGTTTTGGAAGATAATTTTTGTCTATGTCTCTGTATGTAACTTCTACGAAAATACACCATCACTTCATGTGCACTTGTATAACACCACCAATCACCTTTTACAGAATATGATTTTCATTGATTTATTTGATGATATTGTGATGATTTTGTGATATAAAAATGGGATGACCTGGATCATAATATCCTGGTGAAGGTAAAGATGTTCTTCGGTTTCAAAAAAATCTTTGGAAGAACACATGTTTATAATTTTTAGTTTACAAACCTCTCAATTGAATTCCTTTTAAATTATTTATAGTTTAGTTTGTAAGTAGATTAATTTAGTTTTTATGGTAGTTTTTTTAATTATAATATGGACTCAACAAGGTCTGATGATTCTGACGTCAAACTTATATAGCCATCCTTCTTTTTCCATAGGTAAAATGTATGAAGTTAACATTTTTCATTGTTTACTTTTAAGAACCATTTCTGGGCTAGAGCGAGGACGTTTAGAAAATATACAAAGATGAGCATTGACGTATCTTTAAACAAATAAATGATACAGCAAATTCGTGATATTTAAAACCAATTTCTTTAGAATTATTAATTTCTTTAGAATTATATTATAAATAAAACAGTAATAATCCGCAGAATACATCTAAACGATAAATATTTTTGTGCTCCCTTTATCTGTTTCAATCATGTTAGAAGTTTTTAGCAGTAATATTTTCCGTTCGAAACCACATCGTAAGCGAGAAAACAACTAAAAAAAAACAATAATGTATGTCGACTCTGTGAGGCGGAAATACGTGACCGGGCGACAAAACGTCTCGTTGAGTCTAATGTGCTATTTCTATCTAATTGAAGAATAGACCGTTGAGATAATGAATTTTAATTTATTCCTAGGAATCCCGATTCAATTTGATGTCGTTAATTCGTTCCACGTTCTCCCACTGCACCTACATTTACATAAATCGGCCCTGGTGATTTCCAGTTTAACATCTACTCGTAAAGGCTCCTCCAAGCGTTAGACGTGCTTGCTTAAAAACCACTGCATTGAGGATCAAAAAAGTTTTTGGAACATAAGAATAAAATTTCATTTTATAATTGTTGTTGGTGTAGCATTAGTTTAATTTAATTTAATCAAAATCTGTTATCGGCGCGGCTGTCTCAGCGCCGATGAGTTTTCCTAGTCAGTCAAGTGTTGCCATCAAACCACGATTTCCAGTACTAAGCCAGCTAATTGGTGCTCTACCAACGTAAAAACCATTTTTGATGTGCTTAACGACATGATTAATACGGGTTAGATGATACACTTTTTTCTATGGGTAATTAATAACATTCAAATTACTAGTATCGTAACATTCTCTTAAAACATCAATATATTTTTAGATATAAAAATCAAATAATCTTTTTGAATCCCATCAAGCGTAGTTCACTCATTTCTACCATTTTAAAATATAGTGTGCTGGCTACCTATCCTGTGTATTATCTGCACAATCAGCGAGCCTTGGGGAAGAAATACCATAAGATAGGTTTTTTTGTCATTTTAGTGAAACCAAATGTTCTATGTAAAAAAAAATAAATAAATGTATTATTACATATAACAAACTATAACTTGCACTACTAATATTTTTCCCAGCAGAATTTCAATTAGGAGTTAGGTACGCTATTTCTAATGTGAATGGGAATAGACGACTTTTTACATATGAAAACTGACTATTTCTTGGTTTTAACTTTTATTATTTGCACTTTCAAATATTTCAAAACTACCAGCGATTGTTCTGATACATTAATTAATTTCTGATACAAATCTTCCTGAAATAATTCTTCTGGCTCCTCGCGTTCTAACTCTCTTGGTACGCCAAGGCATTCTTTATCTTGAACGCGAAATCCCTAGTAATATTTTATCACACATTGGATATTCTATAAAAGCCTATATATAGAAATATATAATATTATAAAAAATTCCACCTTCCCCTATTAGGCGCTAGTGGTCAAGGCGATAGGATGTTCGTTCTACCTTTGCAATAGTCGTAAATTTATATTTTTTCATATTTAAGAAAATGTAATAATTAACACATTATTTATTGCCCTTTATATATATATACTTATGTCTTATAATATATAAAAACCATATAAATCCGTGCATCATGATTATGCTCCCATAGAGCCGAAATGGAAACATAAAATTCATGTAAATATAAATCACTTTACATGAATTTTATGTTTCTATTTCGGCTCTATGGGAGCATAATCATGATGCACGGATTTAGATGGTTTTTAAGCGAGATACATTTCGGAGAAGTTAAGTTCGCAAAATCCACCAATATCGTAAAACAGATATCGGATATCAGCAAACAAATTTACTAGATCGAAAGCTGAAACTGGCTATAAAGTAAAAAAAGGAGAGATAGATATATGAAGAGGGGAGACAGTAGATAATAAAAACGTAGTAAAAATGTATTTAGTACCATACCAATTTCCACTTAAGCAAAATTAATATATTAACTCCTAATATGTGACTAATTTAAAGCAATATTAGATAACGTTAGAACTAGGTTAAATAACTATAAAATATATTTAAAATAAAATTAAATGCGATAATACGATATAAAATTACGATTTTAAATTTTTATAACTTCAAAATTTTATGACAAAAGTTTTATCAACATATTTGGTTTTATAACAATAATTTTAGTATGGGGTGAGTCATCTGTTTATTTTTGGATTGCGCAACATTATAAAATGTAGCAGAACTACATTCAGAATGGGTGAATTGATTTTGATCAAAAATAGTATTTGCCAACTTAAAATAGTATATGAAATTTACAAATCTGCGGGAAATATCATGCTGATTGGGATTTTATTTGGGATTAGTGTTATGCTGGAAAAATATGGAAATGTTGCCATTACTTTCCTCACTTTCATTGCTAAAGAATTTCAATACTTTGTATCAACCCTGAGCTAATATATCAAACGCAAACTTTACTAATTTGGCATTAAATTAAAAAAAAAGAAAACATTTAACAAAATTATATATTACATTTATGTCAGCCATTATCATGTGATTTATTTTCATTGATCTCTTATATCTGCTGTAAATTTATCAGAAGCTTAACAACTACAAACTTGTAATCCTAGTGCTGGTACTGGTGTCAGTACTGAGTGATTTCGAGTACTTCGTAAATGCATGACAACGCAAAAAATTGATGACGAATGGCGAGCTCATGCTGTGCTGGATTTTGATCAGTATGTGCTTGAACTTCATGAAGATAACATTGATAGTAAAACAGTGTTTCAAAATAAAGTTTTAGGTAAAGTTTGTCGTTTTAATAACGCTATGATAAAAATGATGGTACCCTTACTGCCGATACTGCCGTTTTCGGACACATTTGTCGAGCCAAAAATTAGTGTTCTTAAAAAACGAAGAACTACAATCGACTAAACATATACAGTAGTGTCTATTATGGCAAGTAAAGGAGATATTAAGAAATTGGGCCGCTGTGTCAAGTCTAACCTATCAAGAAAAGCGCTTGCAAGAAAAATATGAAAAATATTAATGCCATATTCCATGAAAAGATAAAAAAATAAACATTTAAATTATTTTAAATTAATTTAAATTTTTTTAATTAATTTAAATGTTTGGAACTTGTTTCATTCCTGAAAATAATTTTGAAAGGAATTTGTGAGGAATCAGCAGATTTTTCTTCCGAATTTGTTTCATTTGGGGGAATTTTATAAATTGACATAGGCAACCCCGAAATATTACCAAATCACCACTAAAATGTTGACTAGTATTCTCTAAACAATTCAAACATATAATTTGTTCTTTATACACCATTTAAATAATTATCAATCCAAAATAATGTATTATGAATATCTAATAATTCAAATAAAATTTATCCCAGTTTTTCTGAAATAATTTTGTCTGTTTTAATAAATTTAAAGCTGATGCGTTAAGTAGTAAATTAGATTTGGCAATTAAAACTTTGCGTTACGAACAGACATATTTAGGCCGCTTCGTTTTCAAAATCGTGATGAATTAGGCGACTTTTTTTACGGCTATAAAAAAACCTTAGCTCTAAGCGACCGAGAGTTTTTATTTATTTTTCTTTGACAAGGTAAATTTGTTTACGTCCAACAGAAATGGTCGCATTTTTTAGATGCGGCAACTGAAGGTAAAAAAGGCCTTGACCGTGTTTATATCTAATATTTTGCTCGTGTGTGTGTATGTGACAGACATGTTAACCAAGTTATTTGTTCCAGTATTGCGTTTCAGATATAATATGTCACACGATGAATAGCTTATAAATTCTTTCACGTCATGTAGTCCAATTTCATGTAATATTGGATAGAAAACTTTCTTATCTTTTTGATAATGATCTTTTATTTCTTCACAACTACTATAATATTGTATATTTGAGTATGTATCTTCTCATTGCTTTCTTCTAGATAATCTGATCAACTGAAATGAATACCAATAATATTTTTGTTAGGTTACTGGCCTAGTTACTTCTACAACTTCCTTTACTACTTCGAAAAAAAGGGATACTGGATGGCTTTTAACAAATCGTAATCAGAATGTCCTTTTCGAGTTGCAACAGTATAATCTTCACAACCCTTGCCGCTTATGGCCTGGCATTGTTATGTAAGACGATGATTTACCTTTATTACTGGTAATTTGTTATATCTAGTAACAATTTCATTTATTTTTAGCAGCTCGTAACATATTACACTTTGCTGGATCCACCATACGCATAACAATACAATGCAATAACAATACTTCATAATATAAATGTCAGTGTGTAAAATATCAGTTTATTTAATTATCAAATATTTTTTTGGTGTTTACATTTTTTATGCCGGGGATATTAATATTTCCACCAACGGTAATATGCTATTTTTCTATTAAATCTGAATAATTATACTGTTACGTTGGCACAAATTTCTAAATATTTTATTTTAAAATATATTAAAATATGGGTATTAAAATGTCCGCCAACGGCAACATGCTATTCTTCTATTGAATCTGAATAATTGTACTGTTATGTTGGTGCAAACTCTAAATAGTTTATTAAAGGGAAATATCTAATACGTCTTTTTTTTTGCATTAAAAAATTTTTATTTAATTATGAAATAGTTTCTTTGGTGTTTTTTATACCGGGGATATTAGTATTTCGACCAAAGGTAATATTCCATTTTTCTATTAAATCTAAATAATTATATTGTTACGTTGGCGCAAATTTCTAAATATTTTATGAAAGGCAAAGATCTAATACCTCTTTTTGTCTATTAAAAAAAATATACTTATGAACTTTTTTTGGTGTTTACTTTTCTTATAACGGGGATATTAATATTCCACCAACGGTAATATGCTATTTCTCTATTAAATCTGAATAATTGTTCTCTAAGGTTGGGGCCAATTTCTAAATATTTTATTAAATGAAAATATCTAATAAGTCCTTTTTCTATTAAAAAAAACTATATTTGATTATGAAATATTTTTCTTTTGATGTATACATTTTTATAAATGGGATATTAATATTTCCACCAACGGTAATACGCTATTTTTCCATTAAATCTGAATAATTGTACTGTTACGTTGCCCGTTTCGGTGTCGATGTGGCTGGCTCTCCTAGACTAACTCATGACATTTGGCACTAGTTAATGTTGTAAATCCACTTTTCATTGCCAATCGCAGTACGGTACAGAAAATCCTTCTTATGTTGTCTGGAAAGCGTGATGAATCTATCACGTTCAAAATGGCATTGGCAGTCCATTCGCATGGTAGATATTTTCCTTCCTTCTGGATTTCCCTCAGGACATTTAAGTGACTAGAAACAATTCATTCATTAACTGTTAAGCTGTCTGAACATTCCGTAAGAATTTAAGTTGGGTTTTGGTTGAATAAGTCTTGCATAATATTTTCTTAGAACTCATTTGCTTTATTATTTTAAGTAATTCTTACCGATATTGACATTTAGGAAACGAAGAAGCAATATAATCTTATGTTATTAAAAGGGCTTTTTGGGTTTGACAGTATATTCCTTTACTCTAAACCACATTATGAATATGTATAGTATTTTATACAGAAAACTATCGAAACTATCGAGTTTAAAACTTAGCTATTTTTTTCGTTTATTTCGTTTAATAGCTGTTTAAGATAATACTTCGAACTGTTGGCAATGTATATCGTTGATTAAATATGCATAAGCCCATAATATATCATATATCGTTATTTGGCGTATTAAAAATTGTTATAGGGGAAAACAGAATGAAGAAAAGTTAAATTATTTGAAATTGGCCTGACATCGTTTGATATATTAATACCTAGTATTTGCATATTGACATTAGTTAAAATAATTTCCGTGTAAATGTTTCATATCTATCTAAATCAACCATTCGGTTGATCCAGATATATGTAATGGTTTTCATGACACCATCGTATTTATATCCAATATAATACTAACCAAATTTGATTTGGTCGAATAATGGCAGGCATGGCAGGCATGGCAGTCGATAATAAGGCAGTACTCCGTCCATTCTCATGAAGATACTAGGAAATTGATCGATTGTTAAAGTTGCACTGACGTTCAGAATTATGTAATTAATAATAATAGGGTATATACTAAATCAGATTTTCTTAATATATATTCCCGGTGGAAAAATTATGTTATTATTGTATTATTATAATAAAAAAATTCTTTACAGATATAACTTTATAACAGAAACACTCAATATTATTTAAACCCGAACAAATAAATAAACATTTAATTCATTGTATTTAATAAATATGAAAAATGTGACAGTCAAATGCAATAATAGAATGAAAAATAATAAAGAGCTATATAAAACCATAATCAAAGAATATTTGGTACTATAACTGCTACCAAATTATTTTAAAGCCGGCCTGCCTCCTACTGTTGCGATAGCCGCGGGTTCGAATCCTGCTGGGGCATGGTCGTTATGTTTGTAATTGTTTAATATTTGTGAATGTTCTAGGCAAGAGCGTAAAATCCGACAAGGAAAATGACCCCAGTCACGCCAGTAACCCGGCTGGGTAAGACCGGATGTCTTCTGGTATGATTTCTAAAGTTGGTCACTCTCCAGTCGGTAGGCTTAATGCTGAGGACCGTGGTTCGGAGCTCACGTTAAACTTTAAGCCCAGTCCAGAAAAACCCATAGTTGGTAAAAGGAGACTTTAAAATACTTTAAAAAAAATTATTTTAAAAATTCACCATCAATTATTAACTTTTTTACTGCAAATTCTTATTTCTTCATACCCCCAATAACTGTTAGGATATAGTCATACCGAACTGTTTTTCTTTACTGTTATTATTATTAGTATAAACTGGTTTATATATTAAATAAAACTTCCCCATCTAAAACAGGATCAATTTGGATTTATATATGAATTTTCAGCAAGGCCTATTTTAGAGTTAAATTTGGGGAAATCTGCCGATATCATAAAACAGATAACGATATAAACAAACAAATTCCCCGGATCAGGCTTGAAATCGGCAGTAAAGTAAAGAAAGATAAATAGATATTTGAAGCAACGAGACACAGAAAATAAAAAAAGTCGTAAACTTCTATTCTGCACTTCCGTAGTTTTAGCTTTGGAAGTGAAGGAAATTTACATTTATTTCTCGATTTTATAACTATTATAGAAAAAATGTGAAACTGTTATTGATTTGTGAATTATTGAAATATTTGAAATTAAATATCAATAGGATAATCGTAAAGTAATATGATATAGATCTATATATGTTTCTATACGTTTACTTGTTAATTTTTACACGTGTTATTGAACCTTAGATGGTGAATTAGTTTACCTAGTAGAGTAGCTTAGAGACTAGAATATTTTCGACTGGTTACTGGTGGGACTGGGATAGTTTTCCTTGTCGGATTTTAGGCTCTTACCTATGGGCAATCACAATTAGAAACTATCACAAACATAAATTTACAACCATGCCTCAGCGAGATTCATACCAGCAACTATCCCAATAGTTATATAACTATACTGTCGCCTTAACCATTGCGGCTGCCAAATCTGATATAATTTATAGTTTTGGTATTCTAACTTGGTGAACAGTATGGCATCCAATTAAATACTAGGTAATGACTTATTATTTATTGGTGAATCGATATGGTTAACAATGAAAAAGAATCTAAAAAACAAGGTAAAATGATTCGTAGGACACCAGTAGTGATTTACTTTAGTGTACTTCGGTGGTCCATAAACCAAATTTTACAAACACACAGGGAATTGTGATTTATTAACTTTCAGTCATTATATCAGTATTGTCACCCAGTATATTTGATCAATTCGGAGATACTTATTATTTTTAGTTGATATGTAGATCACTCCTGACATATAAAATTCTATATATCCTAACGTCACTACATACTCTAGCATAGTTACTATGGCGACTTATGTTTTCGAAATTTAAATCTGGACCCCTTTTTTGGTCACCTGATTTTCCCATTTTCAATTTTTGTTTAATTTCTTTTCATGTAAGACTAAATTCAAGCGATGCCAACAAGATAGAAAACTGTAGTTTATATAAATTAATATTGAAAATAAATTCATTGTAGGTTGTCATAGCTGACTGGCCTACATTTTGACAATTGCATATGCCCAGTTTTATGAATATTTTAATCGATATGTACCCTAACACACATAAGTTATGTGGGATCCATTGCTATGGTACTAGTTCTTTACATGTTCCAATAGAAAATAAGGAATCTCCAAATTGCAGTTTCATTCTCTTATTCATTCTTCTATGTACGTTTCCCAAATAATATCACACTAATTCTATATTCTATATCACTAATTCACTATGTACACACAGTAAAGTAATGGATTGAAAGATAGTCTCTCTAGAAAACTCTGGTTTTTTGAATTATTATCACATTGCAGAATCATCAAATAGTTTACTGGACACAACAGCATTTTCATTACTACTATGGTGTGTAATAAACTAATAAAATGGAAATGAAAAATAAACCTAGTTTAGTTTAGTATTCTTACATTTGCTTAATACCCGTAACTTTACTGTGTTTTCAAAATAGTTGCAAAATAAGCCGCTATGACAGCTATTTTCAGCTTATTAGAAGCTTTGGTTCGTTTAATGAAAATCACTAGCTACGAAGTAAAACTTCTATCATTAGTTACTAATTTTAGCATTAATTATTTAATTATACAAGTAGATGCAATATGATAATGATCCTTAGTGAAAAATATTTCTTTATTATGTAGAAGGGGTACTTTTTCACAAATTTACATCAGATTGATACAAAAGCTAACAATAATAGTTTGAGCTTGGGGTTTGGGGGGTAATACATAAACTAAATTACTTTTACGTAAAAAAACTGTTTTCTAAAAACGACGAAAGCTTTCTTGGCTTGATTTTCTCAAAAACCGGGTTTGTACCATTTTTAGCCTGTTGTTCTTATACATGTCTTAAATATTACAAATAGCGTCAAAAATATGAACGAAGCCTTTGTAACATTTTTCTAGCAGTTGCAAAACAGTCCCATACCAAAAAAATCATCAAAACCATATTCTGTATATTTGGGCCAATTTCTGATTGTTAAATTTTATACAACTTTTAAAAAACCGGCCTACTTATAAACTATTGTTTTTAAGCATAACGTTGTGGGAAACCAGCCGATATATTTTCTTGTTATCTTGCAAAGAAATAATCATCAAATCAAAATCAATATTCTTATGAACGATTATTAATGAAATATTAAAAATCGGGCTCAATTTTTAGTTCTATTGTTGACAAGCAATTTGTACTAACCGAAATTATAGAGTAACCTAGAAGAAGACTATGAGCTTTGTCTGACATTTTTTCATATTTTCTAACGATGTTCAAGAGTGAAATGGTCAATATCTTGCAGTAAAATATTGGTACTAATATATATATAATTGTCAAAAGTGATAGTGCGAACCAATAATATATAATTTATACAACCCAGACAAATCGTATAAATCTTCCATGTATAAAAAATATGAGCTATTATACTGGCGCCAAATATGCCTTATCAAAGAAAAATAAATAAAACATTGGGGGGTCGCTGCGAGCTAAGCCGGCATATTTGCAAAAAAGCTCCGAATTCATTCCGATTTGAAAACGAAACAGCCCAAATAGGAATGTCACTTTTCTCGTAACGGCGACGTGAAATATCGCTTTTAATTTACCCTGGCGGATAAAAGACAAGCGCTGTCTGAAAGGGTGCTGCCTGTCGAGAAATAAGTCTTTTAAAATGGGGCTTTTTAATGGTCCAGTTGACAAGTTTCAAATAACCATCTCGGTATCTATATAAACTAAATATTTTAACGTTATTGTCCTGTTTTATTTCAATTTAATTAATTATAATTAGTTGTTTTGATTGTTTCAGAAACCGTTAATAAAGTGTCTTTATTATATTTGTTATTCATATTATAATTGTTGTTGTTGTTGTATTAAATATTTTGAATAAACATTTATGATTTTAATAAATTTTATGTGTCAACTACATTTCTGATCCTATATTGAAAATACTGTGAAAACAAGATTTACTCGCATAATTTTTGTGATTAAATTAATACATTGTGGTGGAATTTCGATCTCAGTGTAATCACCAGTAAAGGTAAAACTTCTAATTGCAAACGTCCGCTTAACTCTATCAACATTTCGTACTGCCAGGGCTCAAAATATAAATATCAACCCAATAGTATTTTCATGAACAACTACATATTTTGGTCACCAGACATTAGTTGATGTTTTCGGTCCGGACATTAATTTCAACGTTTTAACATTAATTTAAACTTTCACTGAGGTTAAACTGTGAAATGTTTTCTTCCTGTTTTTTAATATTCTAAATTTTTATATGTTTTCAACCGTATCTAATATCGTTAATTAACTTTTAATTGTACGTAATTTTTTCAATTTGTTAAATCTAACCCAGTCTTTGAACTGTCCTGTGTTTGTTTTCCTTTGAATTAATTAATTTAAACCATTACTTATCAAGAATATAATCGACTTATCAAAACAAGTTTGTATTGGATTAGTTTTCGTTTATCTGTTCCTCCAAACACTCTTTGAGATAGTTTACTAGAGATGAAGATAAATTGACCGTAGCTTGAAGTTATTCATTATTCTCTAGCCAGGGACAAACCAGCAGCGTCCTGCAAGAGGGCTCTGATGTTCTCGACAATTATTATATCTTAGATTGCATATGTATATATATATTAAGTTAGTTTAAGATAACATTAGATAAGGTGAATTATGAAAGAAGTAGATAGTAAGTTGTAGGACTTAATAACCAAAATAAATAAAATAAAATATTAACCACGACATATTGTGTACAAGAATAGAAAACATTCATTAATTTCCATTATATAATAAATTACAACGCAATATGAATACGGGGAAAAATGTCATCCGAACATATGAGTGATGAAACCCAACTGTTGTAACAGTAAGGGCTTTTTTTATTAAAGTTCTGGTAAAGGCATCAATTAATTCTTCTTCCGTTTCACTTTAGAAGCTTCATTGAAGTGTAAAATATTTTTTCGAATAGGCATTTTCACCCCGTTCCCAGTCAATCGCACATCCTACCACGTCAATTTCCTGGCCCCGATAACAATAGCTGCAAAATACACCCTTTCGGTATCGGGAAGGTGGAGTAAGGCGGGCGGCAGTCTACCCCTTTTCCCGCTATTTAGGAGCAATCCGCATTATTTGTTTGAAGAAAAATTAATTATCGGCTGTCGGGGGGTGATCCTACATTGACGTCACAAAATCAATCAAACCGATCACGTAAAGCCATTATGTGAACTAATTGCGGGGCCTCGCCAGGTTGGTTGAATGAGAGCGGCCTCTCTGGAAAATAGGGTCGAATGTGCTACCTGATGGGTCTGAATTATACAGTTAGATTGTTTTATTTGACGCCAACTGTTGCATCTTGATATCTAAATAGGCCTATAACAATTTGCCAAGTGCCAATTTTCCTTCTATTGTTGTTAGAACTAATTGTAAGAGTTGTACACATAGTTGTTTTTGAATGAAAGTGGTAGCAGCTTGAAAAATTGTTTTCAATTCAATTTTGTTGAACTACTGATAATAATATTAAATTAGCAATTAATAATCTCAAATTCTAATAAGCTATTTTGATTAGAACCCCACTTAGGAAAATCTCAATTACAGAAAAAATACGGCTAGAGGTGTTTTTCAAAACTTTTTCCCAAATTTCAATGGTCCATAGCAGAGTATCTGAGCTAAATCGGTCCTCTATTGGTGGCCTTGAACCTGGAACTGTAATCTTCTGTCCAAACTCTAAAAACTATGTTGAGGATCGTTTTGAGTCACTTTGTCGATTGTGGATAACGTTTTGTTTGATAATTAACGTTCGCTAATCCAGAGTCATCCTAAATTAAAGAAAAAAATAAACAAATTCAAATGAGAAGAGTCTAAAAATATTTTGTTTTTACTCGAAGGAGCTTCGATATAGATGTAAGTTTTTTATTGTCATATATAATAAATGTAATATATTTGATGTATTAGAATATATTGAAGAATATAAGTGTATCAAGTTGCTAAAAACGCTAGCGCGTTGATGTGACTTACTGACTTACTTGAGTTAAGAAAAAACATACCTTTCCTAAAAATTAAGCATACTATTCCAAATGTACATGTTTGTTTAAATACTCATTTAATTGGAATGAAATTGCATGAGAACAGAAACATTGGTTAAGTTATAACTATTAATTTTGTTGTTAAGTCGACGAAAGGATGAAATGGTTATAGTAAAGATAATTTTGAAAAAAATAAAGGAGAGAAAGAGAAGCGTAACCGTGCTGGTTTTTTATACCTTCGA
This sequence comes from Rhynchophorus ferrugineus, assembly GCF_030347505.1. Taxonomy (NCBI): domain Eukaryota; kingdom Metazoa; phylum Arthropoda; class Insecta; order Coleoptera; family Curculionidae; genus Rhynchophorus; species Rhynchophorus ferrugineus. The sequence goes on along the minus strand of NW_027472581.1, from coordinate 48,800,288 downwards.
ACCCCATGGTACCAGTCCACTCGAACTGCTGATTCCTTGCGGGCCATAACGGTAGTTAGAACAATGTTACAAGTGGATTCGATATTAAATAACTAGACTTTTTATATAGATAAAATGTATATATATCAGTAAATGAAACTTTCATTCATTGTGTTAGAAATACTGAGTTACTGTTAAAAAAAAACAATGAAAGAAGTGAATTGATCAATTGAAAGACCCGTTAAAATGATTTTCAAATTATTTTTGCCTTGGTGTCAGAGCTACACTGATTCCTCATTTGCACTGACTATGAATATGACTATAACTATGCTTTACTGGGCATCATTTATCAATTATTTTTTTTACAACGTTTGCACTGATTAATAATTATTTCAATTGTGGTATTCATTTTCACAAGAGATAAAAATATCGCGAAAACAAGCCAGCTGTGTTTAGTTTGAATAACATAAAAAATGTTTTGTGATTTATTGATCACATACCGGTACTTTGCCAGAATTTTAAACCTTAGGTTTTAAATGGTATTTTGTATCAATGAAGGACATAGTTGCAATGATTATTAAAAATAAAGCATTGTTATAAAATTAGCATTATTAAACTTATAAATATTTTCTGAAGGTAACTAGACTATATAAACAAATAAACCTATTGCTTACAAACTGTTTATTATAAATATTTGTTTAAAATTAGCATTATAAAAACTCACCATTTAAAACAAACTACTGAACGAGATATGTTGCTGACATTTTTAAGCTACAAATTTCGGTTTGTATTTGCGTGTAAAAACTCGGCTCATAATAAATTAAATGGTCCCGCCTTACCAATTATTTGAACCATGTTTATACTAAACAAATTGTTTATACAAGCACTCCAACCACGCCAATTCGTGCCCACCAACAAATTTAATAAATATTCTAATCAGTTCTAATTGCTTTGCTCAGCTAGATAATCATTATTTTCCCGATTTGCTGTCGACGGAACATTTTTAAGCCCGGCCCGGGGCCGCCTCGAAAGCACTTTCAATTTCATTTAAATATGCCCGCCTCCCTTATGAATTATTAATTTTTTCTATTTATTTGCACCGAAATTAACGAAAACTACATCCATATTCATGAGCCGGCGATGTGGATGCCCGAAGTTTCTCATTTTTCATACTTCATGTCTTTTGTAACACCTTGAAGCGTCTCCAGCTTAATATATATTTGGGAAATTACTTCATCTGGGAGATCTGGATAAAATGGCACCGCCCCTAATAATCTGTCAGTATAACATTAAAATTGATTTATGAATTTTATAACTTTGAAAAACTTAACTTTACTTTCTGGGCTTACCCTTGTTCTTCCATACTTACAAAACCAATGTATGTTAAACCACCAAGAATAACGCAAAAGTGTTATTATTATTACTATATAATTATTAATGTAACGTAAAATCTAAATATTCTAGATTGTTTTGTTGTTTTAATTTAAAAGGAAGACGATATAGTTTATTCTTTTCTATGGTTTATTCTATGCATGAGAATGCCCATGCACCAAATCCGGAGATGTTGTGGAGTAACCTATTCTCAAATACCCATGCACAGGGTCTCTCTACTAAAATAACTCTAGCCACATCCCCAATATTGACTCCATAATCTATATCGCCGATGGTGCTTCAGGGCTTCATGTTTTTCATTATTATTATTCTGAATTATTCTGATATTCTTATTATTCGAAAATCTGTCACTAAATCAGCACAGTTAGGTAGTCGGCTGTAACTATACGATTTCTATGGTCTTGATCCATGTGTTTTTCACAGCTGTTCGCTGCTTTTTCCACCCAAAAGATTGATTTTGTTACAGAAGTATGTGAGGATCACTTCACATCACTAGACTGTGTGTTGATTGTCATATTTTAAACGAATGATATCGCGAACTCGGAAAGAAACTTGTAAGATTTGCCTAAGCATCGTATTTGACCTCCAGTTTACAGATCTCAGACTGTGACGGACCCAAGCCATACGCAAGAACTGACAAGATAACTGCTCTTAAGAGGCGGAATTTAATGTTGATTGTAATATTTCATCGGTTCCACACGAACTGTCTTAGAGCTTCGTCGATTTGGCTTTTTAGCAGTACCATTTTAACCTAATTGGATCATGTTGAGATTTGCAGTAGCTAGCGACCTGTCAGTTTTCAATGGTTTGGTATTTTTTTTTTGTATATATAGCTCTGCTGGACATATGACTCTACAATGCAAACTATATCATGGAGAATACTAGAAGCTCCAATATATGTATCAGTGAGCATCAGTTCGGCCAGCGTTGGTAACATTATATTGAAAGCCATGCCTGTTTTGTGATTTTTAAACTATATACTATGCATTTTTATTCAACAAACAAGCTCATCCGACAGACCTAGCCTAAAACTATCGTAAAGTGGCAATACTACAATCTTATCCTTGTTGATAATGGCGAATAAATATGGCGTCGTTTTATAAAGTTTATATGTGGTGATGGCCACATAGGTTTCACACCGTGGCTGCTTCCCACAACAGACAACTTTAGTGGCATACTGTCATAAATGCGAAATTTGAATTGAACGCATTTGAACTAATAAAAACGTATTTTGGATTGATAAGTTTATTGATTATCCAATGTTTACTGCGATATAAACAATATATTTGCATAGTGTTAATATACTTTTGTATGTATTTTAATGTAATGTATTTTTAATATCATAATAAAAATTAATACTTGTTTACAACATTTAGTTTTCTACTTCGAACCCTGCCACACTCTATAACAATGTGTTGAATGATAATAGTTGTTTGATTATATACGGCCTGTACACGCATGCGCATGCGCTGAAACGTGTAACATCACACATGCATTTAACTGGATCTGATTTTTAGTCAGCATGAGATACAGTGAAATTTGAACAATATAATGAACTAATTGCGTTGATGAAAGATTGCTGTAGTGTTTCAACAATAATTATCTTTACTTAACTGGTACGTGCACAACGCAGATCAATTTCTTGTGTTCATTTGCCAATATAAGACATTGATAAATTTGCAGGAAGTTATATTCGAAATCTAACATCAACAGTAGCAATCCTGCTCAATGATTTATAAATAAAAACTATAAAATTATAAAATAAAATAAAGAAGTTAATATGGGGTACACCTCTATTATATATATATTATATATAGCAAATGGATTTGAATTGGCTCTGATGACGGAACCAGTAATGCTAATTTCACTTAGCCATTAGAGAATAGCATCTTAGTGATCTCAGTGAAATACATTTCTCAATGAGCTTATTTTTCAATCAGAAAGTGAAGATTTAAAAACAAAAGAGAATGAGCACTGACTATTTGTAGAAATATATATTAAAGCATAATTGAGAATAATTGACATGAATGGTTTTAAGAATGTGGGAACATATTATATCAGATCATATTGAGAAATTGATTAATACATTTAGAAAATTTGTGTACAGCCGCAAAATGTAGCAGTCTTTCCATTTGTTAAATATATGATGCAGAAGAAGCGAGAAATATAGAGGCTACTAATGAACAATGATCTTGAATGAAACATTTTGACCAATAGAAGATAGGTTCAGAAAATAATAAAAGACCATATATATATATATATATATATATATATATATATATATATATATATATATATTTGCACTACCAACATTTGAATGGATCGATTGAAGCACCAATACTAATTAGGTTATAAGTCTGAATTAAAACCCGAAACTTTAACCAAGAAATATTAAACTTTTGCTTATAAACTTCAGCCTGGGGTTGAAATTTTTTTATGTATTTTCTTAAAGGATTATGTAGAATGTTTAAAACTTGAAAAAGACGTTTTAGCTAGACGTTTAACTAAAATAATGAGACACGCTCTCATTGGACTGAAAGTATTTTCCGCGTTTTCTCGCCTCTTAGCCACGCCTCCCACCCGAAAGTTTCGTGCTACTTTTTCGTTTGCCCCATTAAATAAAAAAGTAATCTTATGGAGGCTTTTTAATCAGATTACCAAAGTTTCGGCACAATACTTTCACAGCCTTACACGATTATTTACTTCCCCAACATTAGAAGATATTTTTTTTCGTTGGTCTCATTTTTCATCGGACGCGCCATGTTGCGAATAATTAAAGAACTTTCCTCCCTGGGGGTTTAATTAATTGTTTCAAACAAAATTATTGTCTCAACTTTGTTGCATAATATATTGACTACACAATGATTATAAAGATACTTTCGTAATTTCAGTTTTAATTTATTGTACTTCGATAAAACTGTTTTTGTTAATTAATTATAAATAACATCCAAATGGTACAAGACACCTTACCACTTAATAAAAATGCATAATTTTATTCATATCCAATGTATAAATCCTCTACTTGATCTACACACATGTTACAGTCAAAGTATATCATTGAATTATATAACTCCTACAAATAATATATGTCCAATCAACTGTATATTTCTTAAAATGAATAACCTAGAAAATAGTATGAAAAAATAGGCAGATAAAAATATATAAATAGAATATTTATATAACAGGTTAACTGAAAAGTCCCCGGCCTAATACATAGATGGCGTTACTGGAATTAAATCCGTATGTTTTTGGTTAGCCCTGATCCTCAAAAGATGCGTATATAAATTTGACAGCTGTCGGATCATTAGTTTGTGAATTATAGTATATTGAGTGAAGCAACTTTTGTTATTGTGAAAAAAATGGATAAAACGGAATTTCGCGTGTTGATAAAATATTGCTTTTTGAAGAGAAAATATAGCGTTAAACCAAAAACTCGGCTTGATGCCGTGTTTCCGGACACTGCCCCAGGAAAATCAACCATTAAGGATTGGTATGTTAAGTTTAGACATGGTGAAATGAGCACCGAAGACGGTGAACGCAGTAGACGCCCAAAAGAATTGTTATTGCCCAATTGTTACAGTGTCAACCGACGAAAACATTTAAAAAATCCACAAAATTATTTTGAATGACCGTAAATTGAAATTCAATGAACAGCAGATACTCTAAAGATATCAACTGAACGTGTACATCATATCATTCATGAATATTTGGGTATGAAAAAGCTCTGTGCAAAGTGGGTGCCGCGCGAGCCTACTTTTGACCAAAAACGACGACGACGAGTTAATCATTAGGAGCAGTGTTTGCAAATGATCAAGAGTAATAAACCCAAGTTCTTGCGTCGATATGTGACAATGGATGAAACACAGCTCCATCATTTCACTCCGAAGTCCAGTCAACAATCATCCGAGTGAAATGCACACGCTGAACCCGCTCCAAAGCGAGGGAAAATGCAACAGTCGGCTGGCAAGGTCATGGCGGGGTCCTGTTTTGGGATGCACATAGAACCATTTTCATTGACTATCTTGAAAGAGGAAGGACCATCAACAGCGACTATTACATAGCGTTGTTTTACCGGAAACTTTGAAGGACGAAATCGCCGAAAAAAGGCCGCATTTGGAGAAAATGAAAGAGCTTATTCACGAAGGCAATGTACTGTGTCACAAGTCAGTAAAAACAATGGCAAAAATTAATGAGTTGGACTTCTAATTGCTTCCTCATCCACCGTATTCTCCAGATCTGACCACCAGCGCCTATTTCCTGTTCTCAGATCTGAAAAGAGTGATCGCTGGGAAGATATTTTCGACAAATGAAGCGGTGATCGGCGAAACTGAGGCCTCTTTTTAAGCAAAGGACAAATAGTACTGCAAAAATGGTATGGAAAAGTTGGAGGGTTGCTAAAATCAATGTATCATCCTTGAAGGCAATTATGTTGAATATGAGGAAACTAATTTTGACAAAAAAATGTGTTTTGCTATGGTAGGCCGGGGAATTTTCAATTGATCTGTTATGTATAATTTATAGTATTATTGCTGTCACGTACAGGTATATTTTCCCACCGATCAACTTTAAGTAAAACATATGGAATCATTCAGTATCATTTCCTTCTTCGAGCGTTAAAAAATTCATTCATTAATCATAAAAAAATCATTTCAGAGAAATTTCTCATTTTATTCAAAAACACCCAACACACTTATTACAACTAGTAATTATCTACAACTATCTAGTATTTTTTTAATATTGATTTTAAAGGCTAAATCTAAAAAGACCTAATTTTAATTAATATTTCATTGATGTGCTACTGCTGCTGCACGCCACATAATTTTAAAACATGGTACAGTTTTCAAAAATAACAATATTGATTCAATAGGTTTTTATCTCTTCAATCTCCAGGTAAGTCCACTGTTGTCGAGCAGTTGTAGTACACAGTTTCACAGAACTTTTAATTTCTTCGCTGATCGTTGGTGCTCTTAGAACTTTGTAGATGTCCTCATTTCTAATTTCTAATAGGGCATTAACAATGTTGTGGAAAACTTTGTTTTGTTAATTTTAGATTACGCTAACATTATATATCTTCGTGCAACCCCATAATGGCACACCGTAGGTCCTCACTGGCTTCAAAATTTGCTTATATTATAACGGTTTACTGTGTAGTCAGAACTCGTATAGTCGTCCTAGCAAACCACCACATTTTTTGAGCCTTCTACAAAGTTCTGCTCGTTTCTTTTGTCATACTCCATACTGGTTCTTCATGTGAGTTCTACGTTAATGTATAACTTACCAATGTATAAGAATCGTCCATCCTAATATGATCAGAAACGATGAACTTACTGATCATAGCACACTGTACTCAGTGTTATAAAATCTATAAACCACGAATAAACATGACTTTAATAATATTTTATCATTTAGAGTCGAATTAATTTTATCGTTGCTAAGCTAGCAAAAATAGTACGAAAACTATATAATAATACAAAATAGTTATTGAAATATGTTTCTTATTTGGATAATTAGGTTTTTCAGCCAAAATGAATTAGTTTATTAATGTTCAAAATGTAAATTCAAGATGTATCACCTCATCACGTGAAAATGTTCACTAGATTAACATAGTCCCGAAATATAAAAGACATCGCTCGTAAAATATAAACATACAATAATTATAAAGTTATTTTTGGTAATTTTGGTCTAATTTATATTGCACTATGATAAAGCTATTTGTTTATTGATTGAGTACAAAATTAGGCCCGTTGATGATTACATTCTAGTGAACTAATTAATCTGGAATAATACCAGTAACAATTTGACATAAAATTAATTTCCATTAATTTAAAGCGCAATGAATAAATCATATTCATATCTCATCTCCTGTTATCCAATAGTCTTAAAAATTGCTTGACTTTTTTCTTCGATTATAACATAGACATGTTGATAAAGATGTTTTCATAGCGTTAATGTACATTTTTGTAAGTTTCCAAAACTAGTTTGATTGAATCAATTATCATTTCCTTCTGGAAGAGTATATTTATTTAAAAATATATACACAGCTATTAATTCTATATGAAAGAAACATTTTCAATTTTTATTATTGCAACATGTTTATTACTATGGCTAACTTTGGCTTTAAGATATTTTTGGAAGTCTAGCTTAGGTTTATAACTATCACTGCCATCAATCACGAACACTCAATCATCAAAACGAACACTATCCTTTATTTTATTTGATAAGCGTTTAAAAAAAAACTAGCGTTGGAAACTATCGACCGAACACAGTCGAAAGAGTCGATAGTCGCAAAACAGTAGATAGTCAAAAATATAGCGACTGAAAATAGTAATTACTATTTTCAGTCAAATGCACGGTTCGACTGTTTTTTTTTCCATTCGTGATGTCAGACGAAGATGTACGAATTCTTGTCCGCATAAAATGTGAGATAGGAAAAGACGGAGATAAATGCTTGGAGCAATTAATTTTAAATGTCTTTATATTCTCCAATGGTAGTTCACCTGATAACTTTAAAAAAGAAAAGGAAAAAATATATACTAATTTTTATTATCATGTAATAAATAATATAATTTTAAAGGAAGTAGGATTACATTTATACTGAATGTTCTTTAGATATGTAAAAAGGAATGGAATAATAACACCACAAATGTTTAATCCTGTTTCAATATATTAATTTATTATTGTTATTTTTAAACAACATAGCATAATAAATATAAATAGTACAATACAACTTAGATAAAACCTAAAAACTAAAGATTTTCAATAAACATAACTACTAAACAAAATGTAAACATAGGTATATCATTAAAAAATCTTATCCATGATTAATATAAAAATGATAGTACAATAACTACCAGACACTTTTTAAATAAAAGTTTTATTTATTTTGAACGGAAATATTTTTAAATTACTGTGAATATTATCATGTTCAACTTTTCTCCCGTGAGGCGATTTCTTCAATCGTTAATTATTTGCTCAGATTTTGAAAAAACTCGTTCCCAGGGGACAGATGTTGCGGGTATAGAGGAATATTTTACGTGTAACTGATATAATTCAGGTAGTTTTATTTTATTGGTTTGCTAAAAATCCAATGGGTTCTCTAAACGCCCAATAAATGGAATTTCCAAATACTTGCTGCAGTACTTGGAGTTACTTCTTTCATTCTAGCCATTTTTTTATCAAAATATCTCCAAATGTCAATACATTCTTGGTCAGTAGTTTTGTCTTGAATTTCGAGTTGTGGATCTATATTTGTATTTTTTGAAGTTAGAATGGAAGATACCTCTTTTGTGATAACTATCGCCTCAGCATTATTTGCAATACCAAATCCTGCTTTTTTAAATCTAGGATCTAAAAATGTGGATTTCCTGCATATCGTATTCATTTCTAAAATTGCCAGTCTTTTATTGATAGACAATTTTGTCATTTATTCCCCATTCACTTGTTAAAATCCTGGATTTGATGGAATGTTGCAGTCCTCTTATTAACCGTATAATTAAAGACATCGTTGGGGTGTCTTTCACCAGATAACTCGGTGGTCATTATTTCAATGGGCTTTTGGCATGTTGAACACACTTTGTTAGGATAGTCTATTCGTTAACAAATAAAAACTGTGGTGCTCTTCTTAATAACCAACAAAATAAATTGTTGAATATTAAAATAGAGTTTTCCCATCAGAAAATGTATTTATTACAAATATTTAATATACTTTATTGACCTTTTTACGGTTAATATATTTAAAAGAAATTTAACAACTGCTACTGGAAAAAATTCTTCAAATCTTTTCTATCTATGCAATTTCTGAAACCTTTGGAACCTAATTTTAGTTTTCAAGAGTTTAGGAAGAAAGTTTCCACAAACAAGAGGCTTGGACAAAAATCGTGAAAGTTTATCAAAAAAGTATTACCTATTATACCAGCCAGTCAAAAGTATCTTACTATATATCATTTACAATTTAATTTTTTTGCCCTCGGAAACTAGCGTTCCAAAATGCTGCTATATTAATTTACAATATATAGTTATTCACAAGCAAACTACAGAAAAAACATTAAACCACATATATTACATATAAATCTATATAAGCACAAATTCGGCGCATTACTTGCAAGGTTGCGGCTAGGACGGAAGGCCAGGACGTTAAAAATCAGTCGAATGAACTAGTAGAACCGAAAATAGTAACTAAAAGTAAACGACTGAAATAGTCGATAGTAAATAGTAATAGAATGAGTCGGACTGAAAATAGCGACTGAAAACAGTCGACTGAAAACAGTTACCAATAAAAACAGTCGAACCAAAAATAGCGACTGAAATAGTCGATACTAAAAAGTAGTTAATTACTTAACAGTCGATAGTTTATTTCAGTCGACTGCTCCCAACACTAAAAAAACCCTAGCCTTAGCGCTAGCCGATCGTAGTACGTTATTGTCGGCGAGCCAAACTCTTAACCTGCACGACTACACACTAGGTTTGTTTATATATTTTGCGTCACCCATCTGACGGCTATTCCTGATTGTTTAATTTAGACGATTTCGTTTTATTGGAATATAATTAATTGTAGCGCATATTACACAAAAATATTATGCCTAAAAAGTCTTCTTCGATATAAGATTTAACCGCACCAAATTTCACGCTTCCAGGTGCCCTCATTTCCTCTGAAAAGGGAAGCACCCAATTTTCGCTAAACTAATTAATATATAGATTTTGCAAGCCTAAAAATTAACCCCAACCTTTTACTCATTATTCTTTCGAGTACAACACAATTGCCAGAAAATAAAAAAGTGTATATCATCTAAACGAGCGCGAAATTATTAACACTCACCGCAATTTACTCAATTTCACGTATGCATGTATAGGCTTCCTCCGAAGCATAAAGTTACCCGCACACGCCCTCCCAAGAGATGACGCCACGCATCGGGGATGTTTATGGCCTCGTTATTCCTGTACCCGGGCCGCCGATACACGCTTTGAGGTTATGTTTCTGTGACAGGAGTCGCAAGAATGGGTTGCGCGGGCTTATTTATGGACGACGTTGTCCGTTCGAATGAGGTTTTGTGATTTGTTGTCACACCGATAAGTCATCTTTTAAATTCCAAAAGTTAATGAAATTTTCCAGTCTATTGTAAAAATTCTTCGGATAAAAATTACCTCATTTTTTAAGTTGGAATACAAATAATTCAAACGAAATATAAATAATAAAATTAGAATGATCGCAAGATATAGGCTGATAATGAGATATTAAGTATTATTTATTTATTTTAAACAATAATTTCATAGTATAATTCCAATAAAAGTGAAAACATGTTTTATACTCTTTATTGTTATTCCAATATATATTATAATATATTACAATTATAGTATAGTCTATCCAAAGTAGCAGTGATATCACGTCATCTCAATCTTCGACGTCAAAACGTTGCAATGTTGCAACATTTAACTTTGACATTTAATTAATTTTAGCTTTGATAATGAAATAAAATAATGAAACAAAGTAATATAAAATATAATTTATTTTATCTTTATAGGACATCTAAAGCATATATTATTATTGAATGACCTAAACTAGAGTTAATTAAACAGCCACAATAGTTTGCAGGTTGGAGTTATTTTATTATATTTACATTGAAGTCGTTGGCAAACCACTTATGGTGCTTAATACACCTAATTTACAATTGTACATCTAAGTAATGTATTTTATTTTCATTGGAAATTTTATTAGAGATTTCATTAGTGAACATATTTACCTTTTTATGTTTAGTTATTATTTCCTTTGTATTTCATAAATTTCTTCTGCTACTAGCTGTGTACATTTTTATTGATAAAGCTATCATCCATATATGCTATCATATCAGCAAAACAGTTAGTATACATTCTCTCCTCGTACATTTTATGTAAATGCTGCTAATACATTCTGAACAATTGCACATATTTTTAACATTTTATAATACGATTTTCTATAGTTGTCATATATTAATTATATACTCACATTTAGTTGTTTTCTATCTCATCATCCTGTCTTGATATTGTCGACATTGAATCATACTCCCACATACAGAAAATATCAGTCACTCACTGTTACATTCTGAGCCAGTATTCAAGTCAATAACTAAGCTGTTAACTTCCAATCTACTACTAGTTCACAGTTCCACCATTTTTCAATGTCTTCATCTGTGTGTCTGATGCAATGTCTCTCCTGCCATTATACTGAGTAAATAACCAGCATGTTAAAACTTATTAGTCTATTATTTTGTGACCTTATTCTTCATGTCATAGTTAACTTTTTTATAGCGTCTAGTCCGCCAAAAAAATTAGCGATGTCATACATCATGTCATATTAGGTATGCAGGTTGGAGGTTCAAAAATTGAAATATATTCATCACCTTATTTTTACTCTCCTCTTATTTTTTCTTTATTCTCCTAGGATTCGGCAATATTGTTCAATAACCAATAAGTATTTTATGTGATTTATTTTATATGACACGCAGAGTTTTTCTGTAAGTGGACTCCTGCACAAATTTATAAATTACAAGTTACTAATTTATATACCTAATAATTAACTCGGATTGTATTATCTATTTTACTATATGTTTATTTAGAACATGTTGCACCTTTAGCCGTTGGGAGAGTGAATTAAGGTGCACTGACATTCTTTAAGGCTACTCTATTGCTATTATCGACGGTGGCATGCAACACTTTATTTCAGATAGATTCAGTTTTTTAATCTACAATATAATTGAAAAATAACATAGGTGTAAGGTTTACCTAAAACATTCAATCAAATATTACCATAGCTCATTTATATTTTCCCAAAAAAATTAAAATAGCAGGTACCAATTTGAGAGTGATAGTTTTTTTCAATTAAAGAATTACAAATAATTAAATGAAAAGCTTTGTACATAATATAAAATATAATTGTAAATATTATCTCCCACTAAAATGTGATATTGTTTTCGTAAAATGAACTACAATAATGGTTCTACAATTTCATTAACGTGTTTTAATAAAATGTTAAACTGACACGACAACTTCCTCCGTACAAATGATACGTTGCTTATGTTTTGCTCAATTTACATGTTAATTTTTATAGGCTATATCTACGTCCTGTATATTATACTTATATTCTGCAATTCTGCTAGTAAATCAAGCATTCATTGAAATTGACATACCTTAGACTCCAAAAGAGGACAAATCATTGGTGCTCGATTAGAAAGGCTGAATGTTTAGCGTTTTATGAGCAATAATACCCACAATAATGATAGAATATACTGCATATGGTAAAACATTATAGATGAAGAGGAATATAATTGAGCATAGGGAATATTCCGTTATGATTTAGGCGGCTATACCATGGTATTTAGCTGGTCATCTCATTCACATCGCTGGTCATATTAATATACTATATTACTATATAACTGCAAATGAATATCTCGTAGATGAAGCTCTTACTATGACTAGAATATTTCTGCCAAACACTGCCATATTCTAAGATGATAATGCGCCCATACACATGTCTAAAAGGTTCAGCCTTGGTTTGAGGAGCACTGGAATATTATCAATCATATTCCTCATATAATTAAACTGTTACGGCATCAATTATAGAGTCGAGAGTGGGGAGTAGATTTCCATCTCCAACATCAATGAAGCTATTGGCGGATGTTTGTTGTGTGAGTGGGATAATGTTACATTGAAAACTATCCAGACACTCTACGAGTTTAATGCATGAAGAACTTCAGCTTTGTGTATATTATGTATATGTCTTACAACTCTATTTGAATATTAAGTTGATTATTTATATTAATTATTATTTGGCAAGAAAAACATGTATATTCACTACTTCGCGGATGAATGTTCTGTAACTAAATTTAGTAATTTGCTAATCATTCGATATTTTCCAAAAGTAGTGTTAGAGAACTCCTTATGAATATGCTTATGAATGCTTATGAAAATATTTCATAGCCGGTATACCATGACAATTTAAAGTAAAACATCGAAATTAAGAAGCTACTAAATACGAGTTATTAACAAAAAGTACAATGATTAAAAGTACGTATACATTATTTTAAAAGGTAACAGCAACAGTGTATTACCCGCACAAGCTGGGACTAGCGCGACAGTTTCTCGATTTCGCGATTTTTTTCTTTCTCGATTCAGCAAGTCATCTTCCATATCTGTAATAAAATTCGTGTATTTAACATTAAAAGCGTGCCACCATCCCTCACAAATCAAAACTTCGGAAAAAGACGAAACATCGGAAACAGATTTCCAGCCGGATAAGAAAAAAGTTCAAGAGTAATTTTTAAAAATGGGCCTCGTAGTCGTTGGAAACATTTTTTAACTTCCCCTCTATCCCGACCGCTTCGGGCGCCGATTAGCTCGCGGCGGTTTAACGCGTGCCTACCCGTCCCCGGGTTCTCTAATTAATTATAAAAGAACACCCCACCCGCCCCTCTATGCCGGTTTAATTTTGCATTGGCAACGGAACAGACAGAGAAGTGTATCCTACACGCTGCGGTCTTGTCCTAACGGAGCCCTCAGAAAAACCTTTGATGTTATATTTAAACACTAATTATTGGCTTTTGAGTTATTATTTTGTCCTTTTGAGTACCGGAGTTCTGACTAGAAGAGCGTTAATCTGGAAGATCATTAAGAAAAAATGTGTAATGTGGTTAGATGGCTTTGTTTGGATGTAAACTAGCTTTTTGTAAATTAATTATAATTATTAGCCTTTTATTAGAGTTAAAATCATTCTAGAGCACCAATTTGTGTTTAGCTATAAGAATGGAACAATAGAACAAATGCATAGGCTTATAGACTCAAACGCTAAAAGATATTGTTCAGCTAAACTTCTGGACATATCTCAGTTCTTTGATAAATTATGGCATACGGGATTGCAGGTTAAATTAAAGAAACTCCTCCCTCATCCGGACTATCAGCTACTAAAATCATACCTCTTAGATCGTCATTTTTCTGTAAAATAAAACCATAAAAATGCCGAGTTACATGCAATATATTCTTCTGTATACAGCCAATCCACCTACAACAAAAATAACCACTGTGGCAACATACGCAGACGACAGGTCAGTCTTAAACTCTCATGACGATCCAGTCATAGCACCAATCAACCTACCCATACACCTAAATCAAATACAAATTCATCTGAAAACATGGCGTATTACCCAACGAAATAAAATCCAGTCATATAATTTTACGCTCCATAGGAGAACTTGTGCACGAGTCTATATCAATAATTAACTCCCGAAAGCAGAGGATGTTTAATATTTGGTATGCACGTAGATCGACGCCTAACTGGGAAGAAGTATATACTCGCTAATCGAAAACAACTTGGACTTCTCACCAACAACGACTTCTGGAAAAAACTCTACCCAATATACTTATCTTGCCCAAATCCTAATTATAATTAGATAACAAGATATTACTATAAAAATCTATACTCATCTATGCTCTATGCTAATATATTCATCATAAAACGGTTCTAAAATAGTGTTGCGTGCCATTGTCGAAACTCTATACTATGTTTCAAATGAAGTGAGACAGAATTGCAGACTAACGATTGCTACCTATACGAGAGATAGCTATGGTATAGCATTGGTCCCCTAGCCTCGTTCTAGAAAGGATACATTAAAAATTATAGTGATCCGGTAGATTCAATATACCGGGCCGGCTCGTGCCAACCAATAACGAGTGTAATTCAATGTGTTTGTGTGAAGTACTTCGAAAGAGTGTCAGTGCATCCAAATGTACTAGCTGATCAACTAAACATGCGAAGTAACAGTGAAATGCTTAGATTAAAACACCATCCGCTCTGATTGTTGGACGTATATAGACTTTAGAATAAGCTTTAGGATGAGACTAATTAATTAAAGTAGTATTTTATATAGGAGACGTAGATACAGATGATACTCTGGACAGATTGTGGAACAAATAAGTGTAATAACAAATGAATTAAAATTTAATTAATGAATATATAATACTGTATTCCTTTCATTCTTTCTATTCATTTTAATTTTCGATAATAATAGCTTTGGTAAATTACCATACTTAATATATTATACAAATTTGTAAACCTATAAATTCGATGGTTGTATGTATTTCGATCAGCTATATCTATTAGTGAACATGCGAATTATCAATATGAGCAACTGTTAAAATTAATAGTTTTGACAGGATGTAGAGGAACTACAAAAATAACAATTGTTCATTTTATCTAATTAAGCGATTTATACAGAATCTAATTAAACATTTTTAGTAGTAATCACTTGCATTGATTGATATGAAGAAATCTGCTGCCGAGGCCTATCACTTAAAGTTTTGGTTATAGAATATCATCTCCATCATATTTCAATTGTCGGTTTTTGGTTTAAACGATTTAAAAGTTGCAATAGAAATTTTAATGACATAGAACGATTTGTAGAAACAAAATAGTTTGAAGATAATGAATTGCAAGACTTATTAAACGAAAACCACATGGGAAAAATCAAAATGGGGAAAGATGGATACCTAGTGTTGAGTGAAAATGCCAGTTCGAAAGTTTCCAATATTCCGAATTTTCCATGGCGTATTATGAGTAGCGATGAAAAGTAAATCTAATGCGATAATCCCAAGAGCTCGATTGTCGAGGTTAGCCATCAACCTCAACAACGAAGTAGTATATTCAAGGCTATAAAATACTGCTTTGCGCATAGCAGGATCAATAATATGTAGTGTACTAGTTAGTGTAGATAGCTACCGACGTGAATTGAACTCACTGAAGAGTACAATGCTGCAAAAATCAAATCAGCAAAAGCGAGCAATGGAAGCAAAGTTATCTTCTTGCATGAGAACGCTCTTTCTCGCCTTGCAGTAGTTGTAAAGAATATGCTGTTGTTTAATAAGAACGGAATATCTACCACACTGAGTTCAGATATAGTGGCATCGGATTACTATTTGTTAAAATCGAGGTAGCATGGCATGACTGATGCAAAAAAGAATCGCCGACATCATAATTTTCAATGACCATGTTACTAGAAATACGCAGAAAAGCGCGGAAAATAACCTTCTAAAAATAATAAAAAAATATTATTATAAAGTTGTTTAATATCTATTGTACCGTTTTTTTCAATAAAGGACTTTTTAAAGTAAAGAAATGGCAAAGAAATTTCTGGTTGTTAATGTTGGTATTCTGAACAAAACTTTGATTGTAATAAAATACATTTTATTAGCCTTAGTACTTAACTTCATTATCTAAAAGTAATATTGCATAATGGGAGATATGCATCGTCCTCTATAAATAGTGAGCCAAATAATGTTCACATTTAATATAATTTAAATCGCAGAAAATCACATAGCTATTCGTAATTTCGGTATAAACCCAGCTTTGCGGAAATAGTTATATCAAAAAAATATTAACCACATATTTTCGGCCACGCACACATTTTATCCGAAAAACTTCGCCCATTTAACTGATCTATCGGCTTTTATAACAAATATAGCGATTTCCTCGGCAATAATTTGTAGCATACTGTATATATTAAGCATCAAGCCTCCGAGATAACAGTGAAGAATTGGGCTGGAAACGATATATTATTTATGCTAATAGCCCTAGTCCAACACAAACTGCATCGATCTTCGCTTAGGCGTCACTTTGACGATTTTTATCGTTTCCCCCCATTTCATTTCGTCCCTTTTTCGCTGGTTGGCAAAATTTATAACGGCCATTAAACAAGTGAAAATTTTAAGTTTCCGTCGCCTGTGAAATTAACTTCGAATTAAGTTATGATATTTGGGAGTTATTGTTAGTACTTATTCGGGAATTTATGCCGTTATAAAATCGTGATTTATTGACCTACTTCCAGCTTAAATACAACATTTTTGCATTATACGACTTAGGCAAATAACACCATCATTAGGAGTGATAAACTGATGCGATAATCTACCAATATATATTACTTTTATCTCATTATCTTAATACTAATGGTACATATAATTTAAGAATAAGCTAGATAATATTAATCCTTCAACGAATAAATTATTTCCTAGGACCAAAAAATAAATAAATGATCATAACTATGATTTTATTTTAGTAGTCAAATTCACAATTCACAAGGTACTAATTCGTAAGTCAATATATGAAAATCTAATTATTTACAAATAAACTTCAACAAGATTGTATACATTGTTATATCTGTTCGTCGTCCATTATATTATTTGCATAAGAATATACACTGGTCAGAATAAGTGATAACTGCAAAATAAGTAAATACAGAACATAATGGGCTCTTAACTTGCACTTTAATAGTACCATGTAATTTACGAATTAAATAATACGAAAATAAATTTGGTATGTAAAATCACCTGCCTATGATAACCGTTATCTTTTCAATTATTAGCTCAAACATGTTTATTGAGGTAGATTTTTGTTGTCACCTCCTTCGAATTGGAAGTTTTGTCCAATTCAACGTAAATACGTTGCCTAACAATTCAGATCGAAGCAGCAGAGCTTGGTTGGCATACGGCTTCAATATGTTGAAGTAGTATGAAAATGGATCGATGCCAAACTAACAACATCATTCGACACAATATCGCCAGGTTACTCCTTGATTATTATCGAAAATATTTTGTTTTATTTAACGTAATAATTTTTTGAAATAAAGACCCCTTTAAAGTGAAAAAAGAACTAGAATACATATACCAAGTATATGTATGTTGTTTACACCTCAGCAATACATTGATGTTCAGAGTAAAAAAATGCATTATTGTTTTTATTAGTTTGTATTTTGTTATGTTAGTTAAAAAACTTTCTTGAAATAAATTATGTATTATTTCACTCAATATTTCTTTCTTTCTTTTTTTCTTCGTATTAAATATTTATTACTAGTTGTATTTGTTCCATTGTTGAATGTGTTTAAAACGGTATCATGATTTATATGAGTAGCAATAGACTCAGGCAGTCTATTTTTATTGTCATTGCCAACTTTATTTTTTAAAAGATTAAGGAGAACGAAGAATTTTCCCTATTTTTTCTTAAAATTTTAATTTAATAATTAATAGAGAAAGATGATCACTCCGAAGATAGAGTGTATAGAGAGTAATAGTTACACAATATTTGTTCATGTAGATTATTCTGTAATCCTTGAGATCAAACAAAACAAATAACATATATAAATAATAATTAATAACAGAAAAGAAATAGTTAAAATAAAATAATTAAAAGGAAATGTGTTGTATGTAATCTAGCGCCTAACCAGCGCCAAATTAACATATTCATGTTTGCGTTGGGTAAGTTATATATCTGTATAGTATTGATGAAATCATTTGACTGATACACATTTTTAGTAGTATAATATACTTTGCTTCTCAAAAATATTTCAGATTTAGATTTTCAATAGATAAATTTTTTTCTTCATAGCATTTGCGTTGAAACAATATTGTTTAAAAAAAGAGAATTAGTTTGTTTTATAAAAATCTCTATAAAGACAATTTCATAACTTAGTGAATTTCTGTCAAAGGTTATGTTTGGTAATCTCTAATTGTACAATTATTTCAATAAAAATGGAGAAATATTTCTTACAGTTTTTTACAGATTAGTTAAACTAGACTCATGTTGGCATACTCCTTGCTGCAATCGCAAAAACTTAAATAGTAGCTATCTATAACTAAAACGTATATTACTATAGACCGGTACAAGCTGCTAACTTTATGAGGTGTATAACAACTGTCCGTAGCCATATCTGATCATATCAAAGGGATTGGGCTATCTATGTTTTTGGAAGGATTTGTGTGTCCAGCCTAGATGGATATTTATATAATTTGTTAGTAGAAAATAATTAGCGGGTGACAAAATTGAATCCATGGAGATTATCGTTTACTTTACTTGAAGAGTTCCATCTATAAAAACTCTTTTATTTATGAAAAGAGGAGTCCTTGTTAAATGGTGTTATAAAGCAACACTGATGCTGAACTCAACTAAGTCAACAACTCAACTCAACTTAACGACTCGACGACTCAACTGACTAACTGAAGCTGTGGCAAAATTGGATCCATGGAAATTACCGTTTATTTTACTTGGGGAGTTCCATCTATGAAAATTCTTTTCTTTTATGAAAAGAGGAGTCCATGTTAAACGGTGTTATAAAACGACTCTGAGGCTGAACTCCATCTTATAAACATAAACCAAACCCCTATCTCTAGACATCTTACTAATGAGCAATAACACCATTTACTCTTAACATAAAACCAGCCTTGTTGTTTCACATTCACAGTTCATACCCAGGCCCATATAAGTGGAACGATATAATACTTATCTCCTAAAGAAACGACCAAAGGGATATATGTGGCCGTTGTCCTAATTTATATTGAGTATTGCCTGTAGATTCGTCCGCCAGCTTGCCTTAAATAATTTTCCAACTAGTACTGTTTCTATTCAAATTTCCATGGGATACCCTGGAATCTCAAGTTCTGGTGATTCCAATTTCTAATAGTCTATTGATGAGGCAGATGAGGATGTCGGATTTAGGTGGGCGTACAACCTGAGTTGTAGTTTATGTCCAAACTGTACTAGAATATGTGAGTTTAGAGCAACTTCAGTCCATGTTTGGTATCCTTACACCTTAAACTACGATGATTGTATGGACTAGGGATATTTTTCAAGGCTTGTTTCCTGATTGTAATATTTTATAGCTACTAGTCTTTGAGCACCATTTTAATCCACCTATTGTGACTCTACAGCTTAAATTACAATACTATTCCCCGCAATCCACCTAACTACACTAAACAATGCGCCAAGTAACTGTATAACAATTGCCATTCTAACGTCAACCTGTTTCATTTTCTTGATAATTAATTTGATCCCGATTAATTGAATTAAATCAAATAAGAGAACAGCCTTATGGTCACCCTGAAATCTAGAAACTATCTATTAGTACTAAAATCAATATACAATAGTATCCTAGAAATGTAACTTTAACCTTGTAATAAAAAACAGGAGCATTATCGAGCAGATATCAGCATGATGATGATAAAATATAACACTCTATTTAATTATCAAACAATACTTTGAGCACAGGTTGACACATAAACAAGTATGTAGCAAATTATATAGATTTAAGCGAAAATCCAAAACAACCTCTGTAATAATTATTTATTTTTTAACCACAATGTTTATCTTAATATACTTCTAAATTAAGGAAGAGATATGTTTCATTTATCATTAAAGACAAAAATTATTCTATCACAGAAGCGACTTATTCGGCGGATTAGATGATGCAAAATTATACATCCATAATTAATCCAGACATTCCTGCCTCGCTGGGTTTGTAATCCACTAGAATATACCTTGCTTTGATCAATTAATTCAGCAAAATAATTTCAATTAGTCTACTATGGCCGCTGCAAACTTGGTAATAACGGCAATACGCGTATTAACAACAAGAACATTCGATATGCAACCATAGCTTTAACCGATTATTCGGCTCAAAAATCTGTTAGACAAACGGAATCAAGAGGGAAGTTGGGTTTATAACTTCTTCTTTTTTAACACGCTAAAACTTTTTCTATATTTAATTGTTCACGAAAATGGACACTAATGGTAGAATTAATTTATAATATTAAGCCATCTTATGTATTCTGATTAAATTTTCACTTTATAAAGGAATATTCTGAGAAGAAATGCTAACATACACTTTAATTATAAAGAGTTTTCCATTACTAATTATATCCCCTTCCCATGTAACGGCGTAGCCATCATAACTCTTGCAACCTATTAGCGAGCGTTGTGATCCAAGATGATGACTTTGCATCTGTTACTCTCTATAACTGATATTTTTAACAATAATACATCAAGATATACTACAATAATCGTCTGATTTATTCTTAGCATGTCATAATATACTACACCTTACTAATCCTATCATATATACACAACAATATCTTTTGGCCTACCTGCACTAACCCATGGCTTATGCTTCGAATTGTAATACATTTACTTTTCATCATCAGTCATAATACGTTATAGAGTTCCTCTTGTCTCTATTTTGCCTGACTACCAATGAAACTGTGATTTTGAAATGGTTCGAAATGCCATTTTCAATTAATTCGTATTCTAACCATTTCTCTGTTATTTTAGAACTTTTCGATCACATATAAAAGCGTGGAAAGAGTTGATCTTTAACTTCTAAGCTCCCTGAATATCATTCTAGAGTTTGATTTGTGTTTTGGTTTACTTTTAGCCTTCACGAAGGTCATTTTGGTCATTCACGATGTTCTTTGTTATTGACCTAAAAATCACCATTTTAAACCAAAATCGACAATCAAAACAACAAAAATACTGAATGTCAAAAGTAAAGTTTCGGACGCCCCATGAATAGCGTTTATATTTACTGAATAACTCAATAATACTATATATGAAACTGTTATTTTATGTATATAAAAGTCAGAGGAATAAAAATTAGCATTTCGGTTAGATTCTTTAGTAGCTTTATACATGTACATTTTATATTTTCACTAGTAGATATCACTGATTAAAATGCATGCAAGGTCTTTAACTCACATTTAATATCGTACATGAATTTCTAACTAATATTAGTTTTTAAAATTAGTTGTAATATTTTAATACCATCATTAATGGGAATATGATGTAAAGCTTTCATTGATGTTTCTAATGCATTGATATATTTTTATTAATTTTATTAAAATGTATGTAGCCGGCTTGGTTCGCGCAATGGTAATGACAGGAAGGTCCACCTACTATTTCGATGGTCGTGGGTTTGAATCCTACTGGGACATCGAGTCTGTTTGTTATTGTTTAAACTTTGTGATTGTCCTTAATCAAGAATGCAAAATCCGACAAGAAAAAAGATTCCATTCACGCAGGTAACCAAACTGGATAAGATCTGATGTCTTCTGGGATGATTTCTAAGTTGGTTACTCACCAGTCGGTAGGCTTGATACCGAGGATCGTGGCTCGGAGCGCACGTTAAACTGTAGGTCCAGTCCAGATAAACCCTCTTTAGTAAAAGGAGACTCTAAAATATACAAAAAAAAAATGGGTACTTTTTTTTACTTGAATGAATTTTTTTCAATAATTTACAATTAAAAATTATCTTATATTATTGTAAAATAATTATATTTGCGAAATTATATATATTGCTATATTAATAAGACACATAGTTTAGGAAGTGTTGATACTATAAAAATATTAATAGTCAGTTTTCGTATGCTCAAATTTGTTTCATATTTTTTATAATATATTTGTTTCTAATTCCTTCTACATACTGATTCCTTTATAGTCTATAAAATTGAGATTATACAGTAAGTAGATAAAATGGAGCAAGTCTAAAGTAGAAAATATTCTATTAAATTAATATTATATTAAAAGTATAATTCCAATTTTTTGTAGCGGTACAATTTGATAAATTTAGCGTGAAATATATAAACTTTTTTTTCTAATATATTTACAATCTAAAAATATTCGACGAACACGCTTAACGAAAATTAATATAAAGGAAAATTATTTCGACAACAATAAAAACCCATAAACCTCACCCCTGCTGTGAACATAACAAAAACAAAAAAAATATTATCAAAACAGCTTATGCCGCCTACTTATAAAAGAAGTTCGTTTTTTAAAAGGTTTTTGTGTTTTATCAAAATATTTCATCAAATGAAGCAAAACGTTAGTGTTTGCCAAAACGAGCATCGAAGCCGACAAACGAAGCAAACGTTTTATTTATTCAGTAATTTTTTTTCGGTGGGCTAAAAATTTGCCTCTCGGTATTTTCGATTCGAACTCAACAAACTCACAGTGGCATTTGCCGCCATTTGAATCAATTGGTTAGGAAAGCTGGAGCTGGTGAGCCTTTCTAATGAGTTCGAACGAATATTTTTACAGTGCCACGATGTTTTGTCGTTCAATCTATTGAAAAATTGTTTTAGACAGGTTGACTTAAAATATCATTTTCAGCTCTCTTTTGTATTGTTTTTATGGGTATTAACAGAATATTTATTATGTCTTGGGTATAACTCGATTTCGTTACGCAATACTAGGACGTGTTTGTACATCCGACCACTATCTCTTTGAACTGAAAGTTACATATAATCAACCAATCATCAGAAGAAATTTAAAATTTAAAGCAACTATAACAAAAAATTGGGGGGGGGGCATTAAAGTATTTCCTTGATGTAAAACACAGTCCTGGATATTTAACGTTGGTCAAATGAAATCATTGAACTTACCATTTACAAAGAAATAAATTACAAACAATTGAATGTTTTCAAGTTTTCATCAAATAAGCTGTTGCTGGCGCTGCAGGTGATTCTTTATTAAGTCTAGCCTAGGTGGTGCCATCTGTTATGTCTCCGGAAAATGCTGGCCCCCTATTTTTCAGATTCGTTGAGACAGAATTATGTAAGAATTCATTTACTTCTCATCCGACTGTTATATCCAAACCATTATAACATATATCTCTAAATGTATGCTTTAATTATTCAATTGTTTATAATGTTATATCTTAAACAATTTAATAATAATTTGTAATTTATAATAAATTGCCAAGATAAGCGTTCAAAAGCCAGTTTGCCTTTAAAAATGTTCGAAATGGTACCGTTTCTACCCAAATTTCTATGATACCCCTCTGCAGAATTATCTTTTTGGTGATTAAATTTTGGTGATTCTAGATTTCAGTAGTCTACAGCTAAGAAACTGAGCTAACTCAAACCGCCTTAGGTGATCGTTCGTCCTAAACCTCAAAATTTTGTTTACATTTCAGTTAACTATGTTAGTTCATAGCTACTTCAGTCCTCATTTGGAGGCCTTACATGTTGAACTGTGATGCATGTGCCGGGAATCCAGGGACTATAGATGTTTTTCAAAGCTTGAATGTTTCTTACTTGGAATAGTTAATGCCTAGGGGTCGTTGAGCATCTTCAATCTACCTTTTATGATCTTACAACTTCAGCTGCGACATTTTCGCCTGAACTATACTTAACTACATCAAGAAACGCTTCGAGTAACTGCGGAACAATTATGAATCCGTCAATCTGTCTTCTTTTGTAGATAATTAATTCTATTCTGGTTAATTTAATGAAATTAATTCAAACGAGAGCAGCCTTATGATCTTCCCTAAATTCTGCCGACTGCGCCAGTTATAATATATGCAAGGGTATTAAAACAAATTAATATATGAAAGGGCACTAAACAAAAAAAACTCAGTAAAACTAAGTAAAATAACTTAGAATCTGTTTCATTTTACGAAAATAAGAGACGATTGATTGAACAGCGATGCAAAGCGACATTCAAGGTAAAAGCAGACCAAACCGTCTCACTCGTTCACTACTTAGGTAGTTTAGAAGAAAAATTTTCAACATTTTTTTAAAAATTAAGTTTGTTATAGAAATATTATCACTTTTTATAAATCCGTTGAAGAGTTTTCAAAACTGTGTTAGTGTATTTACTAAAAATGTTTATTCACTAATAATTAGTAATAATTATTATAGTTATATCCCTAAAATCATAATATAATTCCCCCAAATAAAGTGAAGTTGACACCACTTATTAGGAAAAGGACCCAATAATACTTTGATAAACTTCCAATTTTCTATTTATTATTCAAATATATTTGATTCTAAACATATATTTCAAATTAAATTACACACAGTACTATGTTTTTAAACGTTTAATTGTGTATATGGTAAAATGATCTAATGTTAATTACAATAAAAGCCCCTCTCGAGCGAAATATACTTCGTACTGCTAAAGACGCAGCAAATCATCTGGAGTAATTTATTTCTTTTCTTTTGACACACAAAAAGCCCCTTAAGCTGCTACGTCAATTAATAGGAAAGGTCTATGTGTTGGCTCTAATCCTTTCTTCTTAGAGCCTCCTTTTACTTTGCTGCCAGCTTTGAGAATACGCTTTGTAAAAAGTTTCCCCATATGAGCTCTTCGGCAGAGATTCAAACTGAAGTATTTTGGAGTATGCTTTATTAAATGAAAATAAAATATCAGGTTAAGGTAATATGTTAATGTTAATATATTATATGGAAATAATTTCATAATGCGTTAAAGCACAGCTTAGTGATGTGATAAAAAAATTAAACCTTTTTGAAATAAAACATAAATTGGTTATTTACTTTTTCAAATTTATTTCACGCCAAACAAAATAATCCATTTGATTGCAGTGCATATATGCCACCGCTTGTTTTTCAGTCGTCCATGAACGACTTAAAATTGTGGCTTTGGTATATATTTAAGATTTCTTAAATATCTTGAAATTAGACGAAGCTATATCGTGCGAATAGAATGGTTGTGGTGTTATATAATGAGGAACGTATGGGAGGAACAATTTAACGTAAAGCACATATAACATTCAAATAATATTTGTTGTTAACAATTTGGCACGGTTAAAGGGATTCATTAGAACTTATGATAACAACTACTTCTTATGTTATATTTTCATCGTTCTATAAACTCCACGTATCATGTTTTTCATGTATAGAATGCACGTATGAAATATTTAATTAAAGACATTTAAACCGAAGACTTATCGGGAGACCTTCGAATGAATGCAAAAGAAAATATGATTTATAAATAATCATAAACCTACTAGCAATTGAGACAAACTAAATCACAGAGTGAATGTATAATTTGGTGCCATTATTATTTCTGGAAAATTTCTTAAAAGGTGAGTTCTTAAAAGCATCAACAGTGTATGTAGCATATAGTCCCGTATTTAGTTCAGCGCTGTTATCACTTACAATATATAGATAGTTTTTGTGTTTAAAACCCTTTCCCACTTTTTAACTTGTGCAGTCGATAGGATTCTGGGGAGAGCATAAGGCTGTTCTCTTTCGAATTCATCCAATTAATGAAATCAAATTAATTAACAAGAGAGGCTGACGTTGGATTGGCAATTGTTGCACAGATTTGAGACACTTAGTTCATTAGCCATAGACTACTAAAATTTGGAATTACCGAAACTTGCTCTCAAAAGACAATTTTATAACAAATATAAGCTGTCCAGACGAAATAACGATCACGTACATTCCTGTGGCCGTTTTACTAGGAAGGAGGTGTTATTTTTTATATAATTATATATTTAATATAATGTTGGTTACAGCCCTGTTTATCGCAACTATATACGAGGGCCACCTGCTTTTAAACTACCTAAATAGTGAACGAGTGAGATGGGTTGGTCTGTCTTCTAAATGATAAAAACCCTCAATATCGTTTTGTATCGCCGCTCAACATTTCACCTCTGTTCTTCTTTAAAATATAGTTTTTTATTGTATGTAAATTAATAGTATTAGTGTTTAAATCCCAATCCCATTTTAAAAATTATATACATCTTATGTTGCATTAATCTCAAAATATAGAGCATCTTATAAATATTTGCATCATAAAATTTTAAAAAAATTAACCTATATCTAGCAAATAGTTTCATAAAATAATTAATAAATTTACTATTATTGGCCGTTATCGAACTAAAATTCAATTTGACCAGAACAACAAGTAATATTATAATTAATACAGAACTTGTGTAAACCTGTACGTCCAGTAATATATTGGCAATATCTGGAGGACCCAGAGAAAGCTTAGATTCTAACATGAACCACAAACAAAAGTAATAACCTCAGAATAGACATAAGCTCAAACTAAAACCGCGTCTACAGTTTTACTATGGCGTAACGATTCGTCAGATTTAATAGCTCTCGGTATTTCCCAATATCGAGGAGCTAAGAGGCTTGGCTGCTGTTCATCAACGAAGTGATTGGGGTTTCTTATTGTATACACGTAATTGGCCCCGAACTGAATCGAAGGCCAAGAGAAAATTGATTTTGGGGCATTTAATTTTGTTATGATTTGAACGCAAGACGAACGAGACGGGAGTCCGTTATATAATATATTTTCTAATTTCCAAACTTTAACCTTTCCCACGACCTAAACGATTTCAGTTGCCGAACCAGTTTATATTTAGTTCACTTATTTCATTGACAAGAAGTCCTTGGATGTCTGAACAGGCCATTTTCATTAACTTAAATAAAGTAATGTTATGTATAATAATACGACCATTAAGTCTGTTAAAGACATTATTAAAATTAAGTATTAAATTAATTAAATAAAGTATCGATTGAGTTAAAATTTGTAATACTAGACTTTGCTTAAAAAAGATCATTTTTATTAATACAACGTCATCTTTCATATAGATGTATTAGCACAGAAATGTATTTCGACAGGTCTTCAAGTTGTCGTTGGCTAATTTAAAATTACTGAATAATTATTAATATTCACTGAGATTTTGTTTAATAGGTATTTCCTAATTAGAAAAAATAAAAATAATACAAGACGCTGGAAGCCTATAAATTTAGTGCTATAACTAGCATGCAATGCCTCATATCTACAAAACAATTATATATATATATATATATATATATATATATATATATATATATATATATACCTAGTAGTAGTACCTAGTAGAAGTCCTCTATAGCAGTAGGTACTGTACTGTATATATCACTGATTTCAAAATAACCTTATTAGTCTACATTATATTCTTAGTGCTGAAATCCTAAACCTTATAATATCACTTAATAGCAATGTCAAAACCTGCATTATATTAGTGGCTCAAATCCTTTAATCATACAGTCTTGTTATATTTCGACAAAACAGCAACAAAGGCGTACCTGAGAACGAAAAACTTTGCCAAAAGTGGTCAACAATTATAAATACTTTGTATTATAAAGATCTTTCCAGATTTGACCGTAAACAGATAGACAGATTTGGGCTTTGGGCTATTAAGAGGGACTTCCATTTTTTCTACTACCTCTTTTTTTTGAGCGAAATTTACAAATAAAATGAAACAGACGCATTCATCATTGCCACTTCACTCATTCCTTACGTTGAGAGAAATCACTGAGCTTCTTCAATTTATTCACTCAATTTCCAATATGTTCACGTTAATTGTAATCCATTGTTAATGATGATTTCGTACTGCTTTTAATTTTTCATCTTGGATCATTGCTTTATATTAACCAGATCATGCCTGAGAACTCTATTAGAAGCAACACTTTTGAAATTATGAACCAAATATTTTAAGTTTGTATGGATTGAATAAATCTATCGTAAATAAATTTCTAAAAGCATTGGATGATTCAATATTGAATAAATTGATAAACATTTGAAACCAAAATATCCAACCAATACTATCTTGTTGACTTTCAAATACGAAGGTGATCCGATAAATACTTAGCCTACAAAATAAACGAAAATTTTGGAAAATGCGCGTTTTCTCGAGGTTTGCAGAGTGGGCTTCCGTGGTGACGATAATCCCCTCATTCAACTCAAATCTCCGCCCGGCAAGTGACTTTATCTATAAAACGTAATATATCGAACTAGGAGACTTCTAGACTTCCAGACTTCTTCTTCTGACCTAATTGAGATGAACTAATGTCAGTATGTTGCCGATAATTATTAATTCGGAACTTTAATAAATATTTGGAGACATAGCGGCTTGTATGATTCATAGAGGGGTGTGTTTTGCCTCAAAACCTGACCAAATTATTTGATTTCCTGTGGTTTAACCTCGGTTTTTATTAATATTTCTAGGACTGTGTTAATTTTCTCAGAATTTAGAAAATGTGTATCAACAAACCCATGTTGCATCGACCTAAACAAATGGTAAACAAAAGGTGCCTAGTTAATTCCTTGGGTGAAGCAGAAGTTCCCATTGGTTACAGCAACAGTTCCTCTTTACAACGCTTGAAAACTATGGCAGAATATTGTCATGCAAGAGTATTACTACTACTGATCTTTTTTGCAATAATTTGTCGATATTTTCTATTAACTGTGGCAGGTGTCTACAGCAGCAAATGGCAGCTGCAAGCATTTGGTTTTAGCATCTCCTAACACAATATACCTTTCTGAAGCCGCTATATCCGCAGTAAGACTTTATGTCCATGAATATTCCGCTTCGGTGTCAATGTGGACCTACGACATTTTGTGCTTGAGTAGAGAGTTCTTGGATTATATGTGTTTTTCAACGCCAGTCACTGTGCTCTACACTAAAGTGTTCATTGTTTTCCTAGCAAACAATTAAACCTCAATGTCGAAGCTGTTGGACAACGTACTCAATTTATTAGATACCTTAACTTCACATATAACTAACAGATACTAAACGCCATCTATTAGAAATATATTATGATCAAGTACTACAGTTAATATATGAATTAATTACCCCGATTAATGTTAATCTAAAGAATATCTAGAGCTCTTATTGCCACTTTCCAAGATATACTAATGGAAATTTATAACATCGTTGAAACTAGAAAACTATTTGATCAAAGTGTAAGCAAAAATTAGGGAAAAAAAGTTAAATTTAAAATGGAAGTAGAGGAAACTCATTAAGAAAATTACTATCCGGCATTCGTTATAACGAATTCTACCTGCAGGCACTAGAAAATTTTATGACTCGGTGTAATTAATATTCGCCTTGCTTTTTGGTAACATTGCCAACAAAATTACAAACAGCTCTCTATTCCGTTCAAAATGTTTCTATTACTTAACATACGTTGCTTCTTGGAACTTAAATTAGTATTATGTTAGTATTTATTTTCAGACATGTGTTTGTAATATTACTTTAGTTGTTGGTTACGATATTGGAATTTTTATAGTACAAATACAGACTCGGATTGGACCTAATGTCGGTACATATTATATGAGATTAATTTGTTCATATTATCTGGAAATATAATATTTTATTTAAACAGATTTTTTTTCCATGCACAATAGTTTTGTTAGCGAACTACTAGCCAATTGTTAACTGCTTTTTCAGAACATTGTGCGCACATATGACGTCTATATGGAGAAGAGCATAGAACTAAAATTTATATATATATATATATATATATATATATATATATATATATATATATATATATATATATATATATATATATATATATATATACTACAAATACATACAATTAAATGATATAAAACGCACCCATGGATAGGTAGTACCCACGACTATTTTACCCATTAGGATCTTTTAACTGGACGGTGCAGCCAGATCTTCCTTTTGTGTCCTAAATTTATTCTCTCTGTTAGAGCTATATCGAATTTTCTCATGTAAATTTTGTAATATCTAAGGTAAAAAATGTAGTAAAAAAGTTGCAATTTCAAATAAAAAGTCAGTAAATAAGAATGGTCTAAATACTAACGGTTTTGTTTCATTATAAAACAATGTAGTTTAAGATTCTGTGTTACTTTGGATTATTCCATTATTATTAAAACAATAAATTAAAAAAAGACCAGTTATCAAAGTTATCACATTCATTTACAGGTTTATTCAGCTGTTAAACAGGAAAAACAACATTGCAAAAATTGATCCTGAAATACATTAACACAACTCGGAAATAAGTTTTTAACAGTAACTTGTAAAAAGAAAGGATCTGAGATATATAATAAAAAGTACAGGGACATACTAGCAATATAATAGCAATGTAGATAATTGGGATATACAGGGGATGGATAAAATATTATGTACGTATGACGTACACAATCTTTTTTTATTAATAAAGTGCTTCCTAAATAGCTGATTTTTTTACGAAATAGATTTGTGGGGTGTCTAAATGGTTTTACAAGGAATGTTGTACCATTCTTTTACCAAAATATCCGTCAAGTGCTTCAATGATGAATGAAATATACTCCTTACTCTATGCTCTAAAACTCGACATTACGATTCAATTATACTGAAGTCTAGTAATTGTGCTGAGTAGGGAAAATGTCTTATGACATTCTGATGCTTCCAAAACCAAGACTGAACATTTGTGGCGGTGGGTATGGACGCATTGTTATCTTAGAATATGTAAGTGTGGCAGCAATATGCTATTCATATTAATAAATTCGTAAAACCTCTCTCAAACTGTAGGAAGCAGACAATCAAAATCATAGCCTTCTTCTTGGGGTTTTGTATATATAAACCCACCCGTTTGTAGGAAACAATGTAAACGATAATTCATCGAGCAATACGATATTCTTAGTTTGGCTTAGCGTTGGCTTTTGTGATACCATGATTACCAAGATTTAAACAATGTTTACTACAACTTCCTTCTATTGAAATATTGAAATCTATTTCTATTGATAATGTCTAGATAGCATTTGCATTTGTTTCATTGATACGGCTAAATATGTTGTAGAAATACTTTATCAGTACATGTGTTAATGTTTTTTAAAATACCTCTTAAATGCTCTTAAAATATTGATATGATAAATATATTTTTTGTATGAAAAATATACCTTTGAATATATTTTTTACTATGTGGTCTTTGGTTAAACAAAACAGTCGCATCAACTTGAGATTAAGGGTATGAACTTATATAACCAACATTCTGAAGATTAATATGTTCTGCTTTATAAAATATTTGGTATCCCAGCGACTAATTGCAATAGATTCTAGTCTCGTCTAATAATTTCTGCCTGTGATCGATCTGAAACAGTAATTAGCTAGAGCAAGTGCATTTTGTTTTTTAAACCGTTAAACTTTGAAAATGGTCTTCAAATTAAATGACAATATTTTTTGTAAAGAAAGTCCAAATTTTAAATTATTCTTAGGTAGTAATTTATATATATATATATATATATATATATATATATATATATATTTGCATTACTTTTTTTCGATTTATTTTTATTATATATTATTAGGAAAGTATTACATCGGAATCATAATTAACTTGAATAAATTACAGTTACATTTCGATCACGAATTCAAATTATTTTTGTAACTTTTAGGATGGGCAGTAATCCCAACATTTAATTTATATAACCTAAAAATATAAATAGGCTTAATCAGAACCAATATTTGCAATCTATCAGAAATGTTGATTTGCTATTGCTTTAGCTAGCACAATGACGGTATTAACACAGCAATAACTCCAATACCTATTTCGTCGAATGATGTTATATATTACAGTAAGTATCTATCGGACAGAGTATATATAACGTGTGCTGTTTCTATAGGCTCAGGATGGTTAATAATTCAGTGCTTCCACCAACAGTTTATTATTTTAGGTAGTTCAAAGATAATATAGATTATGTGAATATACTGCTAATATATTGTAGTAGTCCCTTCGAAGTACAACCTCCCTTTAACTATATATTATGAAATGAACATAGGAATATGGTAGATTTTTTACCGAATCTTTGAGAATCGTAAAATAAATTTTCTGAGAAGTTCAAAATGGTTGATGTTTTATAAATATATCAATTTAAAAAAGTAGATATCTTTCAATTATTTCCAGGCAAATAAATATTTGTTATTTTATATAGATACTTGGTACTTTTGAAACCAATGTGTTGCTTTCATAAAGGATTATTTAAATATCCCCTATTATAATTTAATGTTAAATGCTTGATCTAACTAAAATAATTCCTTATCAGTGATTGCCCGGTAGTTCGACTACAATTTACTAAATTAATCATGTTTCTTTGTAATAAAAATAATAATTTTTAAATAATATATTTTATTACTAAATATTATTTTCGGGGTATTTTCCATATAAGATGAGAAGTATATGTGATATATAAAAGTAAATTAAATTTTGTTTGTATATTAAAACATATCAATTTTAATTTTTTTACAATTTAAGAAGTAAGAAGTATATTAAAGGAAAGGAATTTATAACCATTGATCTATTAACTTATTAATTGATGAACATGTTGATAAAAGGTTAAAAGTAAAATAGCTTATATAAAATAGCTGCATATTTGATTGTAGTAATTAATATATTTACTAATATACCGTGAATCAGAGCATCTTATATGATTATTTTTCTTTCTCATTATTATATATGAATAACTCAGTCTTGAAATTATTTATTATTCCTTGACTTATTAAAATAATAACGAAAATAATTAGGTACTATACTTTTTACAATTTGGGAATTATTACAGTAACGTATTACTGGACGATTAAATGGACTACTGAATTTTGAAAATTTAGGAATACGAAGTGGACGGAATAAGTGAAGTGGAAGGAATATGGCTTTAGTTAACCCACTGTTTCTTAATTTGTCTTTTGTTTCATTTTGACTCTTGATGCTCAAATTAATGTATTTATTATTTTCAATATTCAGTTGGTGCTCTTTTATGAAATGCATTTATTGATTAGGATTTGATAGCAATAAAATTTCAGAAAACTCTTAATCATTATGAATGATAATTAATGAGTCAATAATAAATTAAGAATTGATCTTTGTGAATCTAAAAAATGGCTTGCAAAAATCTAATTACCTTGTAAACAGACAGTTTCTTATCATTCTCTAATTCTGTTGAAGTATATTAGAATGAAATTTTTGTATATGACGTATTTTTCTTTCATGGTTTTATATACCCATCTACAATACAGACATATGAATTTTTTCACGCAAAAAATGTAAAATGTAACATTATATGATCATACTATTATTAATCTATCATAAAGCGAATCTTTGTCATGATTAACTAATGGTTCCATTCATACGACATTAACCAAAAGTAATATAAATTCTTAAATAGCACTCCTTAACATTAAGTAAACCCATCTAATAATATGTTTTAAATAACTCACTTTCCATTTTAACATCGGTTGAACTACAAAACTTGTGACAATAGCCCAATATATTTGTTTGAATATTTGGTTTCCAATCTTATAGCTATTCCTGGTTGCTTGATCTCGGCTCATCTTATTTTTTCGCAAAATCTTCGGTAAGTCCATTAATATATAGATAGTAACATAGTTAACCTTAAATATTAACCCACATAAATCTGCCGTTTCTAATATTTTTTGATTTTCCTTTATTTCTTTCGAATAGTTCATGAGAAATTCTAGAGAAACTATTATGGCGATGTTAATTCTGATAATGATACAGTTACAGATTAGCCAATTTTACATATTTCAAATATTAATATTTCAAATTTCTCGACGCCTAACTAACAAGATACTACGTTGCTCTACAATTTCGATAATAACAAAAAATTCAAGCATACTTGAAACTGTACCAGGTATATTTTAATTAAGTATTATAATTAGTATTTTAATTTAACAAAATCCCATCAGTAAATTTTATCGTTTCTATTAAATAATTAGTTACTTTATTTAAATTAATTAGAAAGTTACTAACTACTTTTTTTTAATTTCAGGTAAGAATATTTTAATAATATTTTTAAGAAGAGATGATTGTTTCTACAATGGACGGTAAGTTAGGTAATAACTACATAAAAAAATTAATATTCCATTTCCAGTAGCTTCTGGTTTAATTTCTTCAGCAGCTTATTTTCATTCATAACTTACTATAACTTACTGTAGTAAGTATTTTGAAGTAAGATTGAAAGCCAATGATTAATGGCTTTTTTCCAATTTCTTTAATGAAATTTAAATCTGGTAGGCTCTAAAAATCTTCATCTACAGCATTTCTTCACTGGTTGTAAAGCGCTTTACAGAAACCCGTTTATTGAAGTTTATGAACAAAAAGTCCGATGAAAAAATGGAACATGCAAAATTAGGAGAGTAGATTACGGAGGTATGTCATTTCCAGCTTACCGTTGTGTGCAGGTGTCTTATCCTGGTGGAAAATGGTTTCTTCCTTCTACCTATTAGGCTTCTCGCCATCCAGCTGGTCAGGAAGGTTGAAGGAGTATGCCCGTATAATTATTTTGTCCTCTTCAAGGGTACTTTTTACATTGCATAACGCTCTAGCTATGACCTCTCTGATAGATCTGATCGAATTCGTTTTTTTTAACGTTGAACCACCAGCTTACACCGACTGCTTTGACCAGTGCTTGGTTTCTGATGTGTAATAATAGAACAATATCGTCAAAAGTAAAGTAAATATACTGCCTGAAAAAACAAATTAAAATTTTCGGTACGAACTAATAATATGTGCTGCCAAAACTAAAATATCAATTTTTGCTGATTGAGACACTTTGTTTTAGGCTGAGAACTTTTCACCTTCATGGTATGATGATATCGATTGGTTATAACTTACTCAAATTCTATGAAACAGTTATAGAAAATTAGTGTGATAACTTTTAAAAACGTGTTTAGTGTTCAAATGCAAAGTACTATCACCTCTTCCGTATGAGCCAAATATAACCCCTTATGAATAACTATAAAGAAACACATGGTAGACTATTAGATTGCCCTAGAACGCCAGACTTTCCATAAATGTTTAACTAAAAGACAAATATATAGGAGGATATAGTGGCAAGCAACAAATAATAGTTTGTGGAACAGGATTGAACGAAAATGCTTTTTATGAATTTAGCTAAGGTCCTTCACTCACCTGAATATTTTTTCTTTTTATTCATTTATGTTGATAAAAATAAAATATAGGCCGTGTTATGAACGTTTCAGTTATCTTGATTAATATTTTTTCTGTAACAAAAGCGTTCCCGGACAAAAGAAACGACAAAAAGCTAGTTTAAAACCTAATAAAATGGTAATGGCTAAATAAATTATTAATAAAGTATAGTTAATCCGTCCATAAAGTACATTAGAAAAGTTTGATCATGATTTATATGGTCGGTATTAGCAAGAAAAGTCTACTACAAGAGCTGCTCGAAAATGTAATTTGTCTTTGGAACTTCCAGAGGCACCGAATTAAGCCGAATCTGTCTGGTGAATAAAAACATACCAAAAACAACTAAATCAGCAATTAATATTCGCACTAATTTAACAAGTAATTATAATTGAGGCTTCAACTGGGAGGGAGTTACGAAAACGGCTTTCTCGACAGTAATTATATTCGTTAGTAGTCGAGGGAATCCGCTTGTAGCGCGAACTCTTCTGATTCAATAGCCAATTCTTTTGATCAACCCCTATTAAATACTATAAACTCTATTATCTGCTTAAAAGTATATTTTATAAACTTTAGGTCTCTCTGAAATGAACCAATTTGATGCGAGGGTTGGTCGATAAGTATCCAATCTAGAAAATCTATTTTTGTTTAAACAGCGACTGTAAAGTTGAAGAAAACCATTGCGGGTTTTACTGAAAGGTAGCCTTAAAGTCACGCATCTCTAATAATATTAATTCAGTGATACCCTTCTACTTAGTAAAAATTTATTGTGGTTTGGATATGGAGATTCCAGATCATTTTTGTCTTATTTTGCTATTTTTTCTATCAAAAATGAAACAAGACAGTCTAGGCTCCTCGAATTATATTGTGATGAATACTTAATTGAACAGTAATATAAAGTTTGGTTTGTTCTTTTTTGTTCAGAAAAATTGGTTATTAAAATGAATCAATATTAGCATTGATATATCAATGACTGAAACTAGTAGAACTGTCGAACTCGATATTAGAAAAACTAGGGGAAGGGCGACTAGGAATAATTATTACTATTCCAATTAAATGTAGACTTCCACTGTTTTTCTATTTATTAATAACAAACGGAGATATACAAATCCAGTCCAATAATAATTTCGAGAGAGGAAAGACGGAGATAATTGTGTGATTCTCTGTGCTGTACAGATCAATTCATTTCATATAATTCTAAATTGGCAAGTGGTTGTGTGAAGAAAGAAATAGAGTAAATATCCCAAATGTATTTAATAGTGTTTTAATATCCGGAAAGTTGCAATGCAATAATATAATAACAGTAAATGGTATATTTCTGCTTCATTCCGACATGTACGTTCTATTTTTTCCCCCACTTAATTCCTTTACTAATTATTAGCTTCAAAATAAGAATTTCAATTTAAATGATGTAAAATTATTATTATATTTTATAAAATTGACTTCATTGTAAAAAAAAGAGGAATAATGATCATCAAATATTCATATCTTAGTTTGTTATTAATCAATCTTTATCACCTATTTAATCATAGCACCTTTTTTAAATTCAATAATAATTTTACGTATCGTTAATAAGGAATTTTTGTATTAAGAATGTTATTATTCAATGAAAATCGAATGAAAGAAATTTTAATATTTAAAAGGTATCAACAAATATCGAGGGACTGAGAAAGTCGAATAGAATCAATCGAGAAAACAAAATAACATTAATGTAGTCAAAATTGTTTTTACTCTTATCAATCCGTTGATCTCTAGTCAGTCAGTCTATAACAGTGATTGGTATTAAGATATTAAAACAAAAAGCATATTAAAAGTATCTTGTTCTGATTAATAAGGACAGGTCTGACTTATAATCATTTTTTTTAAAATAACTCCCAAAAAGAGAAAATTGACCTAGTGCTACTGGATGAATAATATGCATCATATAAAGATATAAATATTGTTTTATCAAACGAAATTTCTTTACTTCCTTACATATTCCCAAAAAATAAATATGAGAGTCAAATTGAATACACGAGGGTGGTTCAAATATGATGGAGACAAACGCTATAGAGGCATGTATGTTTTGAAGGTCGTGGCTTGATTATGTGATTGATAGCTCAGTCCCTTACGAGCAGTGTGCCATAGTCTTGTCGGTAGCGCATGTTTCACGCGCGTGCTACGACCGTAAGTGAACATCAAGTGCAGACCGCCGTAGCGCAACGTATTGTCATTCGGTTTTTAGTGTGAAAAGGCGTTAAAAAGACGAAAATGTTTCTGCATTTGCGAAATCAGTTCGGTAATAATAAGTGTCTGAGTAGGGCTGCCGTGTTTAAATCGGCCAAAACATTCAAGAATGATCGCGAAGCCGTCGAGAATGAGCAGCATGATCGTCGACCACGAACCAGTATCACACCAGACAACATTCGCCGCATAGAACTACTCATTTTAGAAGACCGTAGGATGAATGTTTGAGACATTTCTGAACTCGACATCAGTATTAGTAGTGTAGAGTCTATTATCTACAATCACCTTCAATATCGCAAAATAAAAGCGCGATGGGTTCGTAAACTGTTAAACTTCAAGCAAAAATTTTCGCGGTTGAATCTTCACGACAGGCGAAACATGGGTACACATTACACCCCCGAAAGCAAGATGTCGTCTAAAGAGTGGAGAAAGAAGGAGGAAGGTGCGCCAGTCAAAGCGAAAACAGCCAGGTAAAGTTCTGTATACGGTGTTCCGGGACAGACGGGGCGTGCTGTACGTCGATGTCCTACGCTCACAACGTACCATTAACGCTGCATACTATCTTAAACTTCTGAAAACACACGTGACACTTGCTTATAGCTCGAAACGGAGGAGCATTCCAACAGGAAGAGCGGATCTTCTTCAGAATAACGCGCGCCCTCATACCGCTCGTCTCACGCTCGATCCAATATCGGTTGTTTGAACCGAGAAAACCGAATTTTTGTAAATTTTATCAATAGAAATTAAACGTGTTAGAGTATTTGTCTCGATCATATTTGAACCAGCCTCGTATAATAATACAATTAATATGAGGATAGTACATATAATTAAAACCCACGACAAATACATTTCTAAATCGTATTGTACTAAATCATTAGATAATTTCAATGGGATCAACGAGAATATTCTATGTCGAATCATGGAGGTATAATGGAAACCTTTATAATGGAGAATTTAACGTAAACTTTAATAATGCCATGTCGAAGGAGTAATTCTGCTAAAGCGACCGGTATTTTAAGAGTAAACAAAATAAATAAACACCTCTTTCAAACGCAATTCTCCAGCACGAGTTTGCTTTTGTCAACCTCTGCGAATGGGCATTTTCTTCTGGATACAACAAACTTGTCTGGAAGCAATCGCCCGACAAGCATTTCGGGAAATTGCTGCTTTTAAAGCAAACAATACCTGTCCTAGAATTAAAGTTTAATTTCAGCAATAACTGTTTGCCTAGAAATAAGCATAAATAAATTGAATTATTTAGAATTTAATTAAAGTTAAGCAAATTGTATGTTGAACATTTCCATACAGTTAAATGATTATGTTTTGTATTTTAATGTGTTTGTATTGTCTTGATGAATATTTTTCTTTTTTTCAGTTCAAATAGCTTGTAATTATAAAAACTGTAAAAAAGTTATAAGCCAAAAACTTTATTTGTAATCCTCTTCAGCTTTTTTAAATAATTAAATTAATGTAATTGAATAATTCTGACGAACAATCTTAATTTTTTATTTAGAAGTAGATGTTATAGTTTATCCAACAAAACAGTCAATGTACGTCATCAAATTTTATGATGTATAACGTCGCAAAGTTGCTGCATTAAATTAGTCTTATTATCAATAATTATTATTCATGTTTTTAATAATGTTGTAGTTATTTAACAATAGTATCGAGCAGTATTAATACAAACCGAATTTTACAAACTGGTTTGTTTACATGTTCCGGTGCATTAAACAAAATTCTGCCTCTTTATAACTAGGGTAAAATAAAAAGGAATAATTCGCAAACATTCAACGTTATCTATGTTATTCATTGGCTGTTTTATTGGAAGTGCTATAGTTGACGAACTGTTCATCTTTATTTGTTGATTATAAGTTCCAGAAAACATATAAATTTATGTTAGGTTGCCACGTTCGATAGGTATACCATACTAATCTTTGAAATTTGATATAGTTACGCTTTTCCTGAAGTAGACACCTAGCAAGAAAGAATCTTGAGCAAATTCTATTCAAAACGGAAATCCGAAAAAAATTTCTTTAACATTATTATATATAAAAATGAATCGCAAAATATGTTCCTAAGCGCATAACTCAACAACGCCTGGACCAATTTGGCCAAATCTTTTTTTAAAATGTTCGTTGAAGTTCAGGGATGGTTTTTACGGCGAGAAAAATTAGAATTATTGCTGGAAAAACCCTAAAAATAGCCCTTTTTGTTTGAATTTGTTTCGTGTATCAGTTGACAATTCATCTGTCATCTGTCAAAAGTCATCTGTAACAGACAACTTTTTTTTTTTAAATTTGATATGACTTGAACTCAAATCCTTTTAATCCGTACGAATTGTTTTATTTATTTAAAATTTTTTATTTGTTTAAAATTTAATTCAAATTTTAAATAAATAAAACAATTCGTACGGCTTAAAAGGATTTGAGTTCAAGTCATATCAAATTTAAAAAAAAAAGTTGTCTGTTACAGATGACTTTTGACAGATGACAGATGAATTGTCAAGTGATACACGAAACAAATTCGTATATCGTGTTTTGTGCAGAGTGTTTAGTTAGTTAGTGTTTGTTTAGTTCGTGATTAGTGAAAAAATAATTTATATTTGATATGCCTCCTATAAGACGAAGCAATTTAGGTAGAAGAACCAGAAATGCTATACACCAAGCTAATTACCGATCTAATCGTACTGCACAAGAACGTGACGACGGAAATGAACGTGAAAGAATTCGGATATCACAAACGCGTGAAGCGCGAGCGCGACATTCAACTAATAATCGCGCAAGTTTGAATCCAGCTGCTTTCAGTTACGATGTGTCAATTGACTACAGTAACTACCAATGTGTTGTTATTGGTTCTATGAACTTGGTTTGCTCACACTGTAAGGCATTAAAATACAAAAACGAAGCCAATGGATTGTGTTGCGCAAATGGTAAAGTGAAATTGATACAATTGGATCCACCACCAGAACCATTGTACTCATTGGTTTCAGGAATAGGAACAGATTCTATACACTTTTTGACACATATTCAACAATATAACAATTGCTTTCAAATGACTTCATTTGGGGCAACAAATGCAGTTCGGGAAAATTTTATGCCAACTTTCAAGGTATGTATTATAGCAGTTACTCATAATTATTTTAGCGAACAAAATTTTCTGTCACCAAAGTTAAGATGTGTTACTAATCTTCAATTTCTTAATCATTACGAAATATATCACTTAGTCATCATATTATATGGTGATTCAGTTTCAGTGACACTTTTATTATATTTTATATTTGATAGATATTAGTTAAAACTAAATATATACTTTTTAAGATCAAATATTATTTAAGTTTGATCATTGACAATCCATTAATTTATACCACACCATAATATTTTTTTTATTTACAGATACAAGGGCAAATATATCACAGAGCAGGTTCACTGTTACCAGTGTCAGATAGCGACAACAAATTCCTGCAAATTTATTTTATGGGCAATTCACCACAAGAAATTGATCTGCGTTGTGCACATAACAATTTAGTAAAAAGGTCTATTGTAGAACAATTACAAACTTTATTTCATCAACACAATCAATTGATTATATTGTTTAAAACTGCCCTGGATCTGATGCCATCCGATAATCACAAAATTGTAATCAGAGCTGATAAAACACCTGCAGGTCAACATACAAGACGTTTTAATGCACCAACTATTGATGAAGTTGCTATCGTTGTAGTTGGAGAAAACTTGGAATCCCGTGATATTGTT
The DNA here is from genome assembly GCF_030347505.1 of Rhynchophorus ferrugineus. Lineage (NCBI taxonomy): Eukaryota > Metazoa > Arthropoda > Insecta > Coleoptera > Curculionidae > Rhynchophorus > Rhynchophorus ferrugineus. Next base: position 48,758,616 of record NW_027472581.1, on the reverse strand, counting down.
TTACATCGTCGGAATTTTCAATTACAACCTATAAAGGAAACACACCGCTCATATGATGCACTGCAATATCCCATTATATTTTGGCAAGGTGAAGATGGCTACGATTTATCAATAAAAATGATAAATCCCATTACAGGTAACTAAAATATTAGTTTAGCTATGGCGATAATATCTCAGTCACTATATTATGTATTTTAATTTTATATTTGAATGTTATTAAAACAAAATCTGTTTACAGGTTCTGAAACCAACAAAAAAGTCAGTTCAATGAACTATTATTCATACCGCCTAATGATTCGGGAAAATGCAGATAATCACATATTGAAATGTCGGCGATTATATCACAAATATGTTGATGACATGTATGTTAAAATTGAAACGGAGAGATTAACATTCATCAGGTTGAATCAAACCAAACTCCGATCTGAAGATTATATTCACCTTCGAGATGCGATTAATACTGATGGAAATGCACAGAATGTCGGTCGGATGACTATTCTTCCAGCAACATACATCGGAAGCCCTCGGCATATGCACGAATATGCTCAAGATGCCATGTCGTATGTTCGTCATTATGGTACAGCAGATTTGTTCATCACATTTACATGCAATCCGCAATGGATAGAAATTAAGCAGGAGTTATTACCTGGGAAATCATCCATTGATCGTCATGATATTACAGCCAGAGTCTTTAGACAAAAGTTGAAATCTTTAATGAATTTCATCGTAAAACATAATGTGTTTGGTGAGACACGCTGCTGGATGTATTCTGTGGAGTGGCAGAAACGAGGATTGCCACATGCACACATTTTGATTTGGTTGGTTGAAAAGATAAGGCCAAATGAAGTTGATGCAGTGATATCAGCTGAAATCCCTAATGTACAAGTAGATCCTGGATTGCATGAGGTAGTTATCAAAAACATGATACATGGTCCCTGTGGAACTCTTAATCAAAATTCACCGTGTATGATGGATGGTAAATGTTCAAAACGATATCCACGGACATTAATATCGGAAACAATTACTGGTAATGACGGTTATCCATTGTATCGTCGCAGATCGACAGCAGACAATGGAAAATCAACAATTGTCAAATTAAATTAACAAGATATTGAAATAGATAATCGTTGGATTGTTCCATATTCACCCATTTTATCAAAGACATTCAAAGCACACATCAACGTTGAATCTTGCCATTCAGTGAAATCGATTAAATACATTTGCAAATATGTAACCAAAGGGAGTGATATGGCTGTGATTGGAATTGGTGCAGAGAATTCTAATGATGAGGTTACCCAATACCAAATGGGCCGCTATGTCAGTAGTAATGAAGCAGTTTGGCGAATATTTTCTTTTGCTATTCATGAGAGACACCCTTCTGTTGTTCACTTAGCTGTGCATTTAGAAAATGGACAAAGAGTGTATTTTACAGCACAGAACGCAGTACAAAGAGCTGCTCAGCCACCATCTACTACATTAACCAGTTTTTTTGAGACATGCCAAAACGATGATTTCGCACAAACATTGCTATATTCTGAAATGCCAAAATATTATACCTGGAATCAATCCTCAAGGAGATTTATACGACGGAAACAAGGAAAACCAGTTCCAGGATATACAGATGTATATTCCACCGATGCGATTGGCCGGATTTATTCAGTACATCCAAGCAATGATGAATGTTTTTATTTACGACTGCTATTAGTCAATGTACGTGGCCCAACATCATTCCAACAGTTACGAACTGTTGATGGTGAATTGTGTGGATCCTACAGAGAAGCCTGTCAACGTTTGCAATTGCTTGAAAATGACGCTCATTGGGATCAAACTCTCAATGATGCTGTAATATCATCACACACTCATCAAATACGAACATTGTTTTCTATAATCATATCTACATGCTTCCCATCAAACCCAATTGATTTGTGGATGAAGTACAAAGATTATATGTGTGATGATATTTTGTATCAAATACGGAATAGAATGGGAAATCCAAATATACAAATCAGTGAAGAAATTTACAATGAAGCATTGATTTCAATTGAGGACATGTGCTTGATAATGTCAAACAAACTATTAATTCAATTAGGCCTGACCGCGCCCAATCGTCCAATGCATGACGCTTTTAACCAAGAGTTGCATCGAGAAAGACTGTATGATCTCAACGCTTTGAAAGAATAAATTCAAACAAATCTTCCACTGTTAAATGAACAACAGAAGTATGTATTTGAAACTCTTATGAAAGTAACAAATGATGAAACTGGAGGGATTTATTTCTTAGATGCACCTGGTGGTACAGGAAAAACTTTTTTTATTTCATTAATATTAGCAACAATTCGCTCACAAAATAAAATTGCACTTGCACTCGCTTCGTCGGGAATCGCAGCAACTTTGCTTGAAGGTGGTCGAACAGCCCATTCAGCACTAAAATTGCCATTAAATATGCAAAGCAATGAAACTCCAACCTGCAACGTTTCGAAGAACTCTGCAATGGCAAAGGTTTTGCAGCAATGTAAATTGATTGTTTGGGATGAATGCACGATGGCACATAAAAAATCTTTGGAGGCTTTAGACAGAACCTTAAAAGATCTACGTAGCAATAATAACCGATTTGGTGGTGCAATGATTTTATTAGCAGGAGATTTTCGTCAAACATTGCCAGTGATTCCACGATCAACGCCAGCTGATGAACTCAATGCATGTCTAAAGTCCTCCAATTTGTGGAAACATGTTAAAGTACTTCATTTAAGCAAGAATATGCGTGTCGAGTTGCAAAATGACCAATCTGGAAACATATTCTCTAAACAACTCATTGACATTGGTAATGGCAAATTTCCTATAGACATGTTGACGGCTTGCTTTTGCTATGACTATAAACAAGTCCCAGGGGCAATCATTAAGTGTTTGTGGTATTAATCTAGAAAACCCATGTTTCTCACATGGTCAATTGTATGTTGCTTGTTCCCGTGTTGGAAAACCATCAGATTTGTTTATCTATGCGCCAGGTAATCAAACAAAAAACATCGTATACCACAAAGCAATATAATGATAATAATAATAATAATTATGATTCACATGATTAACAATAAAGCGATTACTTACTTTTCAATCCTTATATATGTTTTATTTAATTATTTTTTATTCACAACGCCCTATCACCAGGGTGATGGTTCTGTTCAGGAGAATTTTTTAAAATACGTAGGCACAAAAACTGCCACATTACAAATCTTTTTGACAGGACGAAGTCTGTCGGGTCAGCTAGTTATATATAAAAATTCAGATTTGTTGACGCCATCGTACCCTCAATGTTATTTTTTCTCATTTATTTGTATTTAAGTGATGGCAAGTGCTTATATTTTAAATTCTCGTTTGTATTAATGGTATATTAAGCCTCGGCAAATCTAACAATCCACTATTTATTGCCATTTATTCTTGAAATGAAATTGTTCAATTATTCCAGAGAAGATTCGAACGCTCTTCTCTGGAATAATTGAACTCAAACAGTCTAACTGGAATTGAATTAATTATTAATAAAACTACACAGGTGGACTCAAATTTACTCAAAGCGTCTCTTAACATAGCTTACTAGAGTTAGGACAAAAGCTTGCACTTCATACTGCCGCAAAATGCGGAGTAAAACAGCGTTTCTGATCAGCCTTGGATTGTTGAGATTTGGAAAAAATAGAAATATTGAAAATCAAGTCTATAGATTTAAATAATTTTTGAAATTCTGAAGCCGAATCAAGTAGTTATGTTACTCAACTGTGAATTCTAGGAATATCAAGGATTAGAAAAGCACTCCATAGACTGAATACTATAGAAATTTAGTTTAAAGCATTGCAGTTCAAAATATCATCAAAGATCAACAGGAGGCAATGGCACTATCAGCACTTACTACGAATTTTCTTTTTATTATAACTTTTTATTATAAATGGCCAAAGCTGCGACCACAAACCATTATTTGGTTGTATTAAGAAGGGAGGATATTTCGGTTGATGGTGTTATCATCACAACCCTAAGTATTGCAATTTTATCGTATGTAATTTATCTGTTACAACTATTTCTTATCAACTGTTTTTGAGATACTTTTGTATATATATTCTAACTTAACTGGTATTTGTAAAACTAACGCAAGATCATGGTGTTGCTCATTATAATTGCATTCCACAAATCAAAAATGTCTACATTTTTAAACTTTAAATTTAATTCCAAAAATAGAATTTAAGGATTTGTTTTAACAGCTTATATAAATGTACTGTAAATAAAGCTAATTTCTTCAGAATGATTGAAAATATATGGAAGAGTTAATAACATATATGCGTTTCACCTCAAAATGAAAATGAAAATGAACATGTCTACGTTTTGATCAAAGTAACCTTTAATATTTGTAGCTAACACTCAACATTTTATAGAAGGAAATCGTTCATGCATAAGTAGCTAACCTTATATTTTGTAGATAAATTTAACTATTGCGTTAGTTACATATGAAATCTTTATTAAAAAAAAAGAAGCTCTTAAATACTGTAAAATTATGAAAATTATATTAAATATCAATATCACAAAACGCAATTTTAATTTTTAATTTTTTTTTTATATTATACTAATTTGTTCTCAAAATAGTAATAATTTTAATACTAAATTTATCTTATTGTAATTACACAATTAACATTTATATGTATGTAAACTAGTAACTAACCAAAGATTTTATTGATAATTTTATGACATAAGTCACTGTAGTTTATGCTTCAGGAAAACATTTCATGCCTTTAAAACGATCCTCGCTATTTGCGACAATATAAAACATCCTCCAAATCTAAACAAAAGCCTGTTTAAAAATTCTGAAAGTTTCCTCCGAGCCTTTTTTGCAATACAAAGAAAACTAATAAAAAAAACTGCAGTGTGGCGAAAACTTTGTCTCGTCCTAACAAAGGGGCATTTAGTCGAACTTTCTAGGTTTTTTTTCCATGCCGAGGAGGCGCCTAACACGACTAAAAAATATTTTCTTTCTGGTTTAGTAATTATCATCACTGCGCTTCTGTTGTTATGTTGTTAATCCATTGTGATTTTTAATGCTGAAGTAAATACTTTGGTCGTATTGTCACATAGGCAATGTTTAAAAAAAATCTTTCATATTTAGAACATTCATTTATGTATATATTTTATAAAATATAAGGTTTTAATCAGAGATACCTAATTTATTTTAAACAAATTAAATGTAATAGAGACGTATTGAATGGAATGCACAGGCGACGTTTTCGTTCCAATTTTATTTTAAACTAGACGAAACCCTTATCCCTAAACATCTCACTCTAGACATTTCACAGTCATATCATCACATCTTACAGTCTTACACAAACACATAATTTTTAAAAAAAAATAAAACTTATAAATTGGTGTTATGTAAAAATATCTAGTTTTGACTAAAAATGTGTAAGTTATCAGGAAGGAAATATAGATAATTACTGCAGGAACTTATTTCTTCGTTTGAGTGTGTCAAATATTGTGTCTAATGAAATAAGGCTAAAGGATTTATAAAATGTATTCAGTTTCCTATTTAAATGGTGATTGAAAACTAATTTTATGATTCGAAGCTAATAACATCAGTGTTTACTGTTCACTACTTGTCACTGTTGCGACAAAAATATCGATATATTATTATTATCTACAATTTTACATTTTATTATTTTAACATTTACTACACCAACGACTTTTCAATGTTCAATCTATTAACATAATATCACATGACAACATAACGCAAAATTCGATAGTGTCTAGGTATTCATTATTTGACTACTTTTATCTGCCTTTGTACGGGGCCTCATACAACTTATACACAGCAGAATTCATAATAAAATGTAAAATAAGTTTTCTTACGTTTTATTTCCTATAGAAATAATATATTTTGAAGAAATTATAAATATGTGTGATATATGTGCTATATTTTACAATTCCATAAATCGTAATATAAAATATCGAAAAAATATGCAAAAAAATATGCAGAAATTATCTCACTCATCCTTTTACGACATATAAACATATTTACGATCAGGTTAAAACAATTTTTGTTCTTTTCATTCTCTTTTAAATAAGTATAAGAATATCTATTTGTTGAATAAAATAAAACATTACTAACAGTAGTAAGGTGTATATTACATAATTTTCAGATTGCAGGAGAGAAACCCGAAAATATCAAAAAGGGCAAAAAACAGACACTTTTACAATAAACAAATTATGTTGCAATAAACCGTGCTTCTTTTATGGAAACAGCTATTTCTTGTTAACGCCTTTTTTATTGCCTCAAAAATAGCAAATACAGGAAATAATTAAAAAGTTCATTTTAAATTACTTTTGTTCTGAAATTCGCAAGAAAAAAAATTTTTAACATGTTTTTTAAATTATTTTTCTTTGGCTTTCTTTAAGATCTGTATCATATCTTCAAAATATATCGCCATAATTAAAAGTATTAAAAGCCATCGTCAGAATTCCTTAATTGAATAAGTATAAATAGAGTTTGTAACAAACATTAAAATTAATTTTTGGGAATCGATTAAAGTTTGGGATTTTCATTAATTTTTTTTCTCTTTCGCGTTGCCACTAGAAGAAAAAAAAACATGAAAACGAACCGGAAGAAAAAAATGTACGGAGCTAGAACTAATTCGAAATATGAATTTTCTTTGGCGAAGAAATAAAATCGTCCCTGAACTTTCCTCTCGGCTCCAGAACGGTTTGTGTTTGATTTTTCCTGGTTTCAATATATATTTAAATCGACTTTTCGAATTTCCTCGAAACACGTAACGGAATTAACCAGTCAGCTGCAGGGCTTTGTGTTCGGGAAATGAGGGCCTGTTTTGGGAATTTGCACCGCAGATGGTATATGACTGATGGTAATTTAGAAAAAAAGCGACTTTATTTAAATGGAAATTTAGGAAATATGTAAATATAGGATATAGATATTTTTTCTGGAGTTCGAACGTTAAATAAAGAAAAAGTTTCATCCCAAAATGTAACCGTGATGTTTACGTTGAAGTTCTTGGAGGTAACAGGTGTTCTTTATGCATTTACTTAACAAATATGCTGCATAGATGGCAGTCGATGTTATTTCAATCACGTTGAATATGTTATTCATAATTTGGTTTCTAAATCTTAAAAAAATATTCTACTATTGAGCGAGCAATTTTTATATAGAAATATATTGTTACATTCTCGTAAACGACTTAAAGACATTTTGTGCCTAGAAATCACCCTATCATGGTTTTATCATCGGGTACCCTCATTCTATCTAGATTTTTACTTTTGTAGATTCTTAATTACGTGAATTATCCTAAACAACATATAACTGATAAATGAAATTAAATTTAAGCACAAAATAATAGTCTATTGACTTAATTACTCACTATCACCTTATTTTTTATCTAATTGAATGTTAAAGCGTTCATAAAAAACTTAATGATTTAGTTAATATATGTGCGAGAGTATTGTATTTGAATTAATTCATTTTTATTTTTGCTTCTTTTTTTCACAAGTCAGAAATAGTTATTAGATATGTAAATATTGCTCGTGCTTTCTCTATCGAACCCAAATCAATCTATACAAAAATTGTGTTACAAGTTATTGAAAGTTCTATGTAATTAATTCATTACATCGTAATGAATATAGTTGATACAGTTCTTATTTAGTAAAAAGTCTATTACTCCAAGTTGGCTAGAAGGCTCCCATGGGGAAGTTGTAATCATAATTTTCTAACATCCGTCAATTATATAGAACCTGTTAACATGCACATTTATTCATTTGAAAATTCAAATCTTGATGGTAAGTAATATCTCAACAGAGCTTCTACTATCTAATCATATTTTAACTCATCCTTTTCCTGTTATTCAAGTAAGATGCTAACAAACTTGATACGCTCAAATGGATTAGTTTATATAATGTGTAATTTTAAAGTGAAGACTGGATACATTGTCGTATCATTTAGCACTTTTTAGTAGTTTTATGATCACAGCCGCAGTTGGAATATAATTTGGAAATATATAAATCAATAAGCTTCCCAGAGAAATTAACAGGTCAAATGAAAAGTCCTCGCCCTAGCGGTAAAACACATTTTTGGCCAAAATTAGTTTTTTTTATTTAACGTAATTCCCTTCAAGGATGATACACTGATTATAGCGACCCTCCATCTTTTCAATGCCATTTTTGTAGTTCGAATTGTCCTTTGCTTCAAAATAGGTCTCAGATTCAGCAATCACCTCTGCATTCGACGAAAATTTCTTTCCAGCGAGCATTCTTTGAGATCTGAGAACAGTATATACTCGCTGGGGCGCAGATCTGGAGAATACGGTGGATGAGGAAGCAATTCAAAGCCCAATTCATGGATTTTTTGCCATGGTTTTCACTAATTTGTGACACTGTGCATTGTCTTGGTGAAGCAGCACTTTCGTTTTCTTCAAATGCGGCCGTTTTCGACGATTTCGTCCTTTAAACGGTCCAATAACGCTATGTAATAGCCGCTGTTGAGGGTCCTTCCTTCTTCAAGATAGACAATGAAAATTATTCCATGCACATCCCAAAATACAGACGCCATAAACTTGCCAGCCGACTGTTACATTTTCCCACACTTTAGACCTGGTGTGCAGTCCACTTGGATGACTATCGATTGGATTTCGGAGTGAAATGGTGGAGCCATGTTTCATCCATTGTCACATATAGATGCAAAAACTCGAGTTTATTAAGCTTGATCATCTTCAAACATTGCTCCGAATCATCAACTAGTCGTTGTTTTGGTCAGGTTTTTGGAGAGAGCTTTCTAATACCCAAATATTCGTAAATGATCTGATGTATAAGTTCAGTTGATATCTTTAGGGTGTCTGCTATTTCACTCGGTTTCAATTTACGATCATTGAAAATCATTTTGTGGATTTATTAATGTTTTCGTCCCTAACAACCTCTTTTGGGCGTCTAATCCATGCACCGCCTTCGGTGCTTATATCACCACGTCTAAACTTAGCATACCAATCCTTGATTGTTGATTTTCCTGAGGCAGTGTCCGGAAACTCGGCATCAAGCCAAGTTTTTACTTCAACTGTATTTTTTCCCTTCAAAAAGCAATATTTTATCATCACGCGAAATTCCCTTTTATCCATTTTCTCACGATAACAGAAGTTGCTTCACTCAAAGTGCTATAATTGGCAAACCAATGATCCGGTTGCTGTTAAATTGATACATGCATCTTTTGAGTGTTAGGGCTAATTAAAAACAAATGAATTTAATTCTAATAGCGCCATCTCTGTGACTTTTCAATTGACCTGTTATATTCAATATATATTACGTTATTTTATATGATGAGAAACCTAAAAGGGATATAAACTTGGCAAATTAAAAATTATATAATTAAGGAAAGTTATAATGTACATCAATACAAAACGATTTTAGTCTAGGTTTCGATACATCGTCTCTTCCACATACACCATTTTATGGAAGCAAAAGCTCCTGAGCTTAGCCGATTTGACGTACCATTTGACCTCAAGTACTTGAGTTTCTGCAATTGTTCTAATGGGATTTGGTTGATAGTTACAGTATCATGTAATGCACTCTCCAATCATAGCTTGAGCAATATCACGGCTGATTTATGATAAATTCTAGTTAGCGTTCCTAGGTATCTAATAATGAACTATATTAAAATATATTTATAAAAATATTCTTGAGAATTAATTTATAATACGACATTAATGTAACATAAAATTACATAATGTGAGATGATAATATAATGTTATATTGTAACAGTGTTATAAAACATTTAATCTGAATCAACATAATAAATTAAAGGACTAAATTAGATTTAGAGATTGACTAGTGGATTCTACTAACTAATTATCCAAACTTAAATGCCATACTAACAAACATTAAATAAGAATCAATTATAAATCTAATGAATAGAATACCGGCATAATAAAAAATATCTTAGTAAAATCAGTTGTCGTTCGTTTTTCTTCTTTCAGATATTGATGTAGGATGTAAATAATATTAATCATTGAAATTTGTGGTAGCAGTTATTTTATAACTGTAATTACAAGCAAGCAGCAAACTAAAAAAGTTATATATTTATGATTGTAGGCGACGAAAAGCTTAATAAAGAAATTTGGGTGAGATATTCAAATTGCGTTCCAGGGCATTTTTGCCTCACTAAAACTATGTATAATAATTCGATATTTATCCATGTATATACAGCCCGAATCAAAAAAGTTACTTTTTAATATGACATTGAAATATATTAGATCGACCCAAAAGTTTTGAAGGGTCTCAAACGAGAAAATGACATAAATATTATGATATGGCGAAGGAACTTTAATCTACAAAGTTAGTGCTATCATAAAATTGGATTGGCCCAGAAGGCAAATCATATCGATCTACGATATTGTCAGCTTAGTTCGAATTTATTTTATTTCGCAAAATAACAAATATAGTATATAATATATAATATATAGTATATAATATATAATATATAGTATATAATATATAATATATAGTATATAATATATAATATATAATATATAATATATAGTATATAATATATAGTATATAATATATAGTATATAACAAGTATCTTGACATTAAATAGTATAATATATATTTTGTATTTTACTGTGTTCGCTCAGTTTAATATGTAAATACTACTTTGCAACATATATACTTAATATACTATTATTATCATAATAATTTCATATTTCTATCCTTTAAATTGCATTAAAGAAACAAGAAGATTAAGAAAACAGGTACGCAAAAATAGGCTATTTAAAAAAATCATATGTATCTCCCCAATTATCTACAAGTTTAATTATTTACTTATATTCTTACTTGTTATATCCAAAGTTTTAAGAATTTCTACATCAATATATATAATACCATATGCTTATTCAGTTGTATTCCTGGATATATCTCAGGCTGTTAACAAAGTGCGGCACATTTCACTACGGCGTAAATTAACATACACCTATTTCACCTATACTTTTGGGTATTGAAATATAATCTTACAATTGTTCATTATAAAGGTCCATATATATCAGCTTAGCGGTTCAACGAAATATAAAAATATAATACTGTATCTCAGAATGATCTAAACTTAACAACAGAAGTGCTAAATCACCTTAATAAAATACAAATGGGGCTGAAAACCTAGCATAAGCTAATAAGACAAAATGTATCGACATGTGTCTAATCTATGTAAGTAATTAGTATAATAATTATTGCACTGTCAATAAAATAATAATTACATAATATTTATATTTATTTAGACCTATGGAGTACAAATATAGTGTTGCTAATCAAATGCTGCTAAGTCGCTAAAACACAATTCTACACTTAATTAAAAATGCTTATTGCTACGTGACCGGCGATAACATGCACGATGACCTCGAAATCAAATGGATTTACGGAGTTATCTAGATTTAACTTTAAACACAGCAACGTGAAAGCAATACTGGACCACTGGACAAAACGCGGTTGTCAGAAGAACCAAACCGCACAAACTAGTATATTGATAAGTGTTACTCTTAACTTCAACTTAAGTATTTTAATTTTATCTTAATTTAGGACATCCATATTGATGTATTAATCCCATACTCGCCTAGCTTGTAATTAATGAAAGAACAACAGAACAGTGGTAATAAATTAATTTTTAAATTAAGTTTCTACTAAGCATATCTAATGTAAGATGTAATTAATGAATACAAATATGTATAATTGATTTTTATGATTATTTATTAGCAATTTTATATGTGTTATCGATATAGCAGTTAATACAGATTATACTTATTTACGACAGGATAAACTGAAATTACTATGGCAGTAAAATAATCAGTTTTCTGTCCGCTATTACAGGTTCATTTTTTGATTTTTCTATTGATTACTGAATTAAAACAAAATTTTGTAAACCTGGGGCTTTATATCCTAAGGGATCAGCTTATAAAAATGCACCAATAATATGTCAGTCATAAATTTTAATCAATCAATTTTCAATTTCAATCTTTCGTCATTGTTTTGCTTTATTTTTTAAAATACTTTTAAGAACGGTCCAGTTTACCATTACGGTTAATCCAGTTTGTTCAGTCGTATGTTAAATATAGTTCAGAAAATCAAACATAATAAAAATTTAATCTTAATAACATAGTGTAAACGATAAATTTTTAATTATCAATGAATTCGCTAAAAGATAATTAAAATAAAATATTTAAACTGGTCAACGCTTTATTCGAAACTAATACAAAATAGTAGCGTTGGGTACTATCGACTGAAAACAGTTGAAGCTAGAGATGATGGTCACCGAAAAAAATACCGATATTTCGATATATCGATATTTTAAAAAATATCGATATTTTTAAGAAAAAATAAAAACAGTGAAATATTAACTTAAAAAAAATATATTATTTCTTAAAAAGTAGTAAAATTTTAAATAAATCTTTAACCAATATTGGCCAAACCTTTAATATTGGTACTTAATTTGGTACTTATTAAAAATTATATTTAATTTATTCTGAAAAAATATCGACAAATATTGGCTAAAAAAATATCGATAGTTTTTTTCAGAAAATCGATATATTTTCTGCATCCCTAGTAGAAGCAGTGGATATTGCGACGATCTGGACTGGATATTAACAGTCGAAACGGTCCATAGTCAAAAAACTAGCTAACAGTCGAACTAACATTTGACTAAAAATAGTAATTACTATAGTAATTAATAATAGTAAATAATAGTAAATAGTAATTACTATAAAAATAGTAATTACTATTTTCAATCAAATGCACGGTTCGACTGTCTTTTTCAATTGGTGGTGTCACACGAAGATGTACGAATCCTTTGCCGCATAAATTGTGAGAGAGGAAAGGACGGAGGTGATTGCTTGGAGTAGTTAATTTTATATGTAGTTATATTTTCCAACGGTAGAATAAGCCAAACATGTCTCCATCAGCTGGATGGATCATTTGTCGTTCCTTACAATAGTATTAAATAAATAGAGTTTCAATAATGTCTAATGTGATAAAACATGAATATAATATATTACGTTGTTTATCCAATGTATCCATAACAGTTAATCTACAATCCCAGTATTTTCATTAATTTTAGATGTGATATTAGGGCAATATTGCAGGATAGATCAGGAACTTTAAGTATGGAACTGAACTTTTATCAAAATTGAAACCGAAACTTCGATAAAATAATTTTATTTCGCATTTCCCCCATCATTCGCGTTCGTCTGATATAACCTACGAAGCTCATAAAAAGTTTAAAGTACTGTCAGTCATGTTCCACAGGTAGCGGCATCTTGAACTCCTCATATGGAGAAGCTGATACATTTCTCGAAATATAATTTGTTTTAAGCCGCGACGTTCAATATCCGTCGAATCCGTAGACGAACTTGTTTCAGACGTCGCATTCGACATATAATTGATGGATTTCGAGATAGATCAGTGGCAGAGACCGCATCCCGAAGGCCGGGATAATGTTAAGTAAATTACGACGGTGTCACATGTCCTAAACGTTCCTAATCGCCAGAAGACGGGTCTTAGCGCAAAATGCCATTTCTGTTCTTACGTTACTGGAAAATGGTCCGTCGGAATATATTAGGGTTGTCGGTCGATGGAGGGTAGTAGATTTTCGAGTAATTATCACCCTTCCCCCGTTAGAAATGGAGAGTATTTATGGCGCTAAAGACCGACGACATTCAAAAATAATATTATGGTAATTGTTGTCCAATTAAATCGAGTTTAGTCGGCGAAATTCTGATCTCAGCAAGATTTATTAAACAACAACATTAATATTTTATCATCCGATCGATAAACGTGTTGAATGTATGCATAAGTTCTTGTTGTAAGCGCCAAATGTCTCATCTTGTAATAAAATTGACAAATTATAGCACAAAAAACGAAGTACTGGCGAGTTTTTGCTACATTAAAAATGTGAAATATGGTTTCTAGAAATATATGTTTCAACATATTTGACATCACCTATCAATATTGTTTTTGATAGCTCAAATACTGTTTAAAATAAATTTTAAACTATAACATAGATAATGATCAGAACATTATTTTTCATCATGACCACGATCTTATATGGTTAGGCCCGTTTAGAAACATTTAAAATATTACTCATGGAAAAATTTACTCAATTGATTGTATTAGATTCGAATCTTAGACATGTATGAATACATTTTACAATACATTTTGTCCATGGAAGCCCGGGAAAAAGAGGTACCTCCATTCTTTGTAAAAAATTTCACTGTTAATGTGAAGTTAATAGAAAAACTTTTTACTAAACATAAATGTGTCACAGTTAAAAAAGGTTTAAAATATCATATTGTGAGATGGAAGTTTAAATAACATAAATATTAGAAACGATTTATATTTTCATTGAATGGTATACACCCTCGTTGGGTTTTAACAATCAAGATGCACAAGAAAACGCTCTTACATACGTTTATATGCATCTGTCCTACTCTTATGATTTATCTTGTTAAAATGCATTATATAAATATCTAACTAATAATACAAAAACTCTTGAATAATATGAGAAAGCGTAAAATATGTAATTAAACTGTATAGCATCAAATATATTGAATGCCGGAATGAGATTGGTGTCTGCGAGAAAATCCCTCGAGAATCCTTTACATAATATGTTACTTAGGTATGGTAGCAGTTGTCTGAGTGTAAGCTTGCTAACAAAAAGAATTTAGCCGTTCAAATTCTTAGAATATCGTTTGTGTTCATAGCACTAGATGTAACAAATCAATCTGTTTGTAAATAAAATGCAAACGAATGTAACATTCTTTATACTTTTCTCAAAACTAGGCCAACCTGTGTATTTTAAGAAACATTATTATCAGTCGTTCCTACCGCCTCGCCCAGTTTACCTTTTTAAAATTAACTGCTGTGTTATTAAGAGCTTTTTGCTGAAATATTATTTATTTGAAATGTGTCTCTATTTTGTCATTGTTTTGTCTTTTACTCTATTTTTTATTTATTTTTTATCAACATGATAAAATTATACTAATAATAAAATACATATTAGCATTTCCAAAAGGTAAAAAAGTTTTAGATAATAAAATGTATTTTTCATCATTTTCGATTTATTGATAAGCATTAATATAAACGCTTAAAATATATGAACTCTTTTTTATGATTTACGATTACGATTAAAAATATTATCTTAAATTTACAGCTACAGTAACAGCGCTGAAAATATAAATTACAACAGAAACTACCCATGTTATGGTAGGATACATTAAAAATCATCGTGGTCCGGTAGGTTGACTATACTGCGCTGGCGCGCGCGTCCCCAGTGCTAGAGATATTTGAATATTCTCAGTATTGCTTGGGACGTCAAGAGTAGGGCAGTGTCTTATCTATAACGAAACTTCTGATATCGGCATAGTGTTAGTCTTCGAAGGGTAAAATATTAGTATTATGTTAATAAAATAAATAATTAGTTATTAAAATAAATATAAAATATGCAATGTTTAAATAAATACATATATAAATATAAAAATCACTTAAAAAAATACACACACCTTTATATATTTTAAAATTTAATATCAATTTTAAATTATAAATTAGAGGATACACATCAATGAACCTTAACTATGCTATGAACTATTTACTAAATTACCACATATTTGAATATACAATACTACAAATGTATTATATATAAATAAAATTTATAATATACAAATAAAATTAACAACTTTAGATACAGTCCTTTATACTTCTCACACTAATTAATAATTAATTACAATACTATAAAAGTTGCAAACTTTAGATACAGTCCTTTATACTTCTCACATTAATTACTAATTAATTACAATACAATAAAAGTTGCAATAGAAAATTTCCAAATAAAGGCAAGGTTTTATTTTAGAAATATTAGAAATATATTAGAAAAATAGCTTACCGTCTAAAAGAACAACACCATAATTAATGAATTCAAGGACTCAAATACCTAAAGACCCAATCATGTTAATATTTTGTGTTTTATTTTATTATATATATATATATATATATATATATATATATATATATATATATATTAACATAGAATTTTCATGAAGTATTGTAATTTAGAAACACACATGCTTTGGGATGTATTTTAACCTCTGAATTACTGATATTTACTAGAAATTAAATAGAAACATATTATAATGTAAGTTCAGTGCGTACTAGAGTAATAATATTCAATATGCCGGAATTATGGTATGACAGAACAAATGATACAGTACCACTGATTTCTATCTGAATACGGGATTTACAATCACGAAAAAGACGACAGCACAGGAGGAATCATGACGGCGCGAGACCAATAGACATTGATGAATATAAAGTTAATACTAGGCAGAGCTGTCATGCCCTGCGCATACAGCATCATTAAAATAGATAAGAATCATAGGTCAAGCCATGTACTCACCAAAATTTCATTGAATACTTTAAATAATTCCAGCTGCTGAAGATATAATCATGGGAATATTGAGGAATAAAAACACTCAATATCTGAATTTAGATTTTTCACTGCAAGGAGCATTGCACTTACAGCAGCATTGCACACAGAAGAAAACAATTATTTAGTTGAAAATAGCAGTGAACTTACGTCATTACGATACCGAATTTATTCCAATTACAGTTTGCAAATCCGTCTTAAAATTATACTATATTTCTCCTTCACATTTTATTGTTATTAAAAAGAGATCCACTGCTGTTTGATGCATCTGAACATATAACGGAATCAACATCGCCTGGTTTTCAAATGTCTGTTCACAGAAATATTAATAATAATTAGAGCCGGCTTGCTGGCGTAGTGGTAATGGCGATGGGACCGTCCTCCTACTGTTGCGATAGCCGCGCGTTCGAATCCTGCTGGGGCATGGTCGTAAATTTATGTTTGTGATTGTTTAAAATTTGTGAATGTTCTAAGCAAGAGTGTAAAATCCGACAAAGAAGATGATCCCAGTCACGCCAGTAGGTAAGGCTGAGTAAGACCGGATGTCTTCTGGGATGATTTCTAAAGTCACTCGCCAGTCGGTAGGCTTAATGCTGAGGACCGTAGTTCGGAGCCCACGTTAAACTTTAGGCTCAGTCCAGATAAACCCAGAGTTGATAGAAGGAACTTTAAAATATATTTTTAAAAAATAATTAGAAGTCATAAATCGGCAAACGTTGAATTGACGTTTTGCTTATTGCTAGTTTTGCGTCTCTAATCACTTACTTTGAATAGGAACAAAACTATGATCAAAGTTGAAGTAATATCATTATGATGCCGTAACATCCCAAATTTTGATGTCATGAGTTCACTGTTATTTTGAGTAAATTATATGATTTATTGTTTGAACTCTATCGTACTGAAGATCCAGAAATGTATAATATTCCAACCTAGGAAACCTTTACTTACAAGAAAATTCTCTAGTATCGATAACCATCAGAATGGTTCCTGTTCCTGAATGATTCATACATTTCAATAACCTAATACTAACTTCTGCCTACAGAATTTTATTTCAATTGGCCTTTGCTTGCCATGTTGCTTAACTTATAATGTGTTTTCTCTAATTGTAGTAGGATATTCTCAAGGATCCCACGACTTCCAAATTTCAGCAATTCATAGACTAACGGCGATTTTGATAGAAGTACTTTTCAGTAGTAAAATAATATCACTAACATAAGTATGTTTGTATCGATACAAGTTATTGGAAACATAAAAATATTTTCAGAAAAGGTAAGAAAGCATCAATTTAATGAAGCAAAAATAAATATATTAAAGTAAAGCGAATCATAAATAAATAAGAAAACTGAAACGGCAAACGAAAACGCGAGTCATGCGTTATTAATATAAACAAAAGCCCAAGCAAAACGAAAATATCCAAACTGATATTTGTAAATATCCGAAGCGAAATGTTTTATTTTCAGAATAAACATTTGTTATTTTCGTTGTGAGTCGGAATAAGATATCAAACATTTTTTTCTCGACGCATTAAACATCCTTTCAACGGTATCCAATGGAAACACGTTTTCTTGCCTTGCATGGTATGATTTAAAATGTTCAGATATTTCCAGTTTATTTTTATCCGATATGTGTATTTTACTTGGCCCTTTTTTTCGAAGTAAAAGGTGCCCTTTTAGATGTCTACAGATGTCCTATCTTTCATTTTGTCGTTACTTCTTTTATTTTATTTTATTACTTTTTCCACTCATATCTCAAAGGATACAGATAAAAATATATTCTTTATACTCAGTTATCGATAATATTATAGAAGTTATAGTATGTGATTTTTCATATGAGTGGTAGACAAACATTTAAAAGCATTTAAAAATTATGGGTGTATTTGTAAAGGCACTTTAACCATTTTCCTTCTGTTTTTTACTTCTGTTTAAATGAGAATAGGCTAAATTAAGGGATATTTTAAGTAACCGCAGCAGATTGTCTCAAAATTATACTACCATTTCTTTTTTGTGATACGTATATGGAGCTATATATACCTATATATAGATATACCTATACTTATCTCTTCAAATGAACAACACTAATTAAAAGAAAACAACAAGAGAGAGAACATAAGTATATAAGATATTCAAATTATATTTAAAGAAATAAAGAAAATAAATGATATATGAATTTACCGAATATTTTCTTAGCAAAAATCTACAGTTCAAGCAACCAAATAACCCAGCAACGAGTTTAAAGAAGTTTTCAAACTACCATAATGTTTTGCTGATTATCTTGTTAAACATTATGTTACACCTACACTTTATTACAGCATTTACTAATTCTCTTATTGGGATCTTTTCTACTATGGTGTGGTGCATTGTTCATAAAAATAACTAATACTTCCTCCCACTTCTTTAACAGCTGATTTTTTACACCAGAGCAAAAACTTCACGTAATATGTATATTATATGTAATTTTATCTATTATATGAACTATTTTTATGTTATTTATTTTTTAAACTCTTATTTTAAACCTTGGATGCTTACTAATATAAAACTGATTTAGGTTTAATGGTTTGTATAATGGAAAACTACAAAAACGAAATTCATTTAATTATATTTCGTTATAAAGTCGCGCAAAACTAAACCAAATAATTTAACTGGAGTGCTATTCTAAAAGGATTTTCAGATACAGCTTAAATTTTAGAGAATTAAACATCACCTTTAACACGGACAGAATTCTCTAAAATCGCCCAACGGCACAAAGGGGTTTCGGCGTGTCCTAGGGATTCCAGGTAAAAATGCTGCAAATTCCAGAGTACGGATTTGAACCACAGAGAGG
The DNA here is from genome assembly GCF_030347505.1 of Rhynchophorus ferrugineus. Classification (NCBI taxonomy): domain Eukaryota; kingdom Metazoa; phylum Arthropoda; class Insecta; order Coleoptera; family Curculionidae; genus Rhynchophorus; species Rhynchophorus ferrugineus. The sequence continues at coordinate 48,739,322 of NW_027472581.1, read as the reverse complement.
CGAATAAAATTCAAATGGCTAATTTTCCTGGTTTTAAATCTGCAGCTAGTTTCTCTAGCGGCCGCATACAATTTTTATTTTAACTTACACCTTTTATTCATTTAATTAACTATATTATCATAACAAAGACATATAACTTTATTTAGTATTAAATTAAGAGCAGAAGCACTTAACTCATTTTATAATAACGTTACGGCTTTCCACTTCTATAATGGGGATTTTTAACCAGTATTATAAAATTTTATACAACGAAATTTAATTAAATCATATCAATGTTGGAAAATTGGAAGATTTACGGTACGGTCAAATATTGGATCAGTCTTCTTACTATTGCGTTAAAATGAGAAAACTTACACCAAATGTTAAGTAAATCCGTTCAGTAGAACTTGAGATAGCATGTTAACCATCTCGAAGAAAGTAGTTTCGAGAAAACAGGATTCGTTTTTAAATACCGCGATGATGTTCTGTCTCCGAAAATAGCCGGCTTACTGGCGCAGTGATAAAGGCGACAGGACGGTCCTCCTACTGCTGCGATAGTCGCGGGTTCGAATCCTGCTGGGGCATGGTCATAAAATTTATGTTTGTGGTTATTCTAGGCAAGAGTGTAAAATCTGACAAGGAAAATGATCCCAGTCACGCCAGTAACCAGGCTGGGTAAGACCGAATGTCTTCTGGGATGGTTTCTAAAGTTCACTGGCCAGTCGGTCGGTCTTCCTCAAATAATTGAAGAACCGTCTTAAAGGCATATTCTTAAACGGTTAAGTAGAGAAAATATGAAAAAATAGATCATTTCGGACTTCTAGACTAGAATAATGCCGATGAACGTGGTTCGAAGCCCATGTTAAGCAGTAGTTTCAGTCCTGAACTACCAGTTGAAATAGACAAGACTAGAATATTATACTTTAAACTATAATATGTTCTGATGTATTCTAAAATACAACAAAAAACGCAAAAGTTGATCGTTGGGTTGAGGTTTTCAGTGAAATCTCCCGTAAAAATAACAGATCCTTTAAAGTGTTAAAGTCTTAGTATACCATTTAACTAATCTCCAGCAATATAAAAAACAATAGTAAATTATCCTTTAATTAAGTCTATTTTTTAATCGTTGTATTGGGTTAAATATCATCCAATTATTAAACCATACATATTAATTTAGATTCAGATTCGGATAATGCATCAATAATATTTTACAGCAATAATTTGTGCAAATATTGGCAGTCATACTTAAAAATTGTCTCACGTCCACTTCACGTCCGAAATAAAACGTAGAACTGAAAAGAGAGCTCAGCTCCAAAAGCAAACAACTACATATCCCCATAACTTAGTTGAAGGTTAAGTTACAATAATGAGCTGCAGTTACTAAATGAACCAATTTCATAATTGTAGATAGAGTATCAATTTTAAATTATTTTCACTTTTTAAATTAATAGGAAATTTGGTTTGCTAATAAAATATATACAAATAATGTCCAGACCAGAATGATACCGAAAATAGTAGCCACCTGCATTTTCTGAGCCTGACAATCTTCACTATAATTGCAAATATTTAGGGTGACATTGTATGTATTGACATGACAAAAATGAGATTATTTGAGAAACATATATAAAAGAAATATACACCGAATCTATGCAACTAGTTTAAGTCAATCAGGAATTCGGTATTATTCACTTGATACAATTAGGTTTATGTCTGCGGAACTCCAGTCGAAATCAGTTAGAATTTATTCATCTTGTTAACCAGTCCTAAATGGTATACCGGATTAAGCATCGTTGAGCTGTCCAGGAATACTGCAGAACCGTACTTATTTTCTTCAAACCTCCTTTCAATAATCGCTGTTACTTTATGCACTTGGTCATTTGTTGGGTGACTATGGGGAATTTATTATAACTTATAACTCGCTTAATATGGTTTTATAGTAGTTTCCCAAATAAATTGTAAATCACAGGTAGCAAGAAGATAGGCTTCTAGGACACGGTTATTTCTGCAGTTTTGTTAATTTTTTAAGGGCAATTATTTGTGCCATCGTAAAATATCCTAGAACGTTTTTAAGTGACAAACATACATTAAATATGTATGTCAATATGATGATTGCTTTTCGTGGTAGTTTCTTCAATATTGCAGGTGAAATATCGTCAATTTCAGAACCTTTTTTAGAATGGAAATCCAATTATTTGCTAATTTCGATGACAACCTATGCTGGATAAAACAACTGCATAGCTATTTTAGGCTGATACAGGTGTTGTATCCATTTATATTATATAATTGGTTGAATTCGTCGTTGCTTCTAACCCATTTCTCTTTATCATTTCTACTGCACTCGAAGCGGCACTCGAATAATTGGCCTTTTGGCCCACCGAATTGCTTTCCATAGTGAATAGCATTTGTTTGCTTTCCATATTTTTCGAAGCAATTCTGTTTATATGTTTTTGTTTATCGTATCCTTAATTTTGGTTGGATAATTTACTTCATGGTTGTCGATTCATATATTTAAACTCATTTATTTATCAATTATTAACCTGAACTTGTGTCAATCTATATATTTCAGTTCAGTTTTCAGGATTGCTTCAGACTGTTTTAAATATAAATTAAACCCTTATAACACTAAACCATCATACGCCTACCTATTTTTCTATTTATGGGAGCTAAATTTATACTATACATTAAGAAATTGTTGGTTCATATATCCTGTGTTCAGTCTTGGAGCCAACTTAGGTGCGTTTATATAAATAATCCCCTAATCAATTCCATACTTACCCTCATCCCTAACCAAACTGATTAGTTTGACTATGTCTACAATATCTTGAATCCTATAGAACCTTAAAACTCCCTGCCCATATTCGGTTTGTATTAATAATATTGGGTTAACAGGAAGCCCAAGTCATAACAAACCCGAACTAAAATATTTTAAAATCTTACATTTAACGTATATATTATGTGAATATTTATAGCAGGAAAGCTATATAATAAAATATTAATGAGTAAAATGCTAATATATAAGCTATATATAATAAAATATACTGAGAACAATATGAATGAGTTTGAATGATATTTGATCTAGAATGAATGTTTAGTTAGTGCCCAGTCTCTCGTTGAATTTTGTTCTCCATGTGTGGGCAAACTTATTTATATTATTAGCTACGAACTATAGTTTTCTGGTTGCTTCCTCGCTGTTGTCTCCATTAGCAAGTATCGTACTCTCATCTAGAAATAAATACTCAGAAGATAAAGAGCAGGATCTAAAACAGTGCCTCGTGTGCTTTTGTTTCTTTCATATTAGGTAAGCTTCTTCTTATTAAACTCTAAACATTCTGGCTGAGGAAGGAATAGGAATTTAAAGGTTCGTATACACTGTGATGATAAATGTGATGCAAAAAAATAATCAAACGCAAAAATTAGATTAGGCAATTAATAAATAATGTTTAGATACATATTTCGCGTTTTCATAAACTACAAAAACGAACTTTATTTAATTATATTTCGTTAGAAAGTCGCTCAAAACTAAACCAAATAATTTAACTGGAGTATTATTTTAAAAGGATTTTCAGATACAGCTTAAATTTTCATTATTCATTTTCATATCGATATCGCCAATTAAAATACATGCAAGTACCCAAAATATATGTAACATTTAATAATATTAGTTTTTTGCTGTCAAGCCCAAGTTGCAACAAATCCGAACTGAAATATTCAAAATCATACATTTAACTTATATATTACGTGGATATTTATAGTAGGAAAACTATATTAAAATACACTGAAAACAACTATAATCTCAAAAATCGCAATATCAATCACCTCATGGTCTCCATATCCCATTATTTATATATATATATATATATATATATATATATATATATATTGTACTTTAATTCAAATTCTTCTTTTTTTCTAGAAAACAGTCTTAAAATTCACCATCAATAAAATAAATTAATACGTGTTCTCGTAATAAAAGTTGACATAATCGACTTCCTCTTTTTTTCTGAGGTCGGCTTAACTGGGTAATGACACAGGCCTTTCCGAAAATCGACCAAATTATAATTTAATTTAAGTTGGGCCGCGGGAGAAGTTTTAAAAGGGCAGCTTCTTTAACGAATAAAAGTTTTTGTCGAGATATCGCTGAAAGTTTAAGCAGTTTGGCGAGGCGATTTAACACTCCCCAGTCTGTTATCTGGATGACTGTACGGTGCGTGATGGTTTAGGAGTTTATAGTTGGGGAACGCTTTTTCCCCGCATCACTTACTATTGATACGATCGGCCCTCTGTCGCATAATATTGAGAACTTTTGGATTATTTTCATTTTTAACTTTAAATTGTCATCCTTGCGAACTGCATTAGAATTTGTATAGTATTTTGACCCATTTTGTAAAACCCAGTAATACTTTTTATATATTATTAATTATTTTCATTATGTTTATATAGCTTATTCAGATTTTCAGATTCAGACAGTTCACAACACAGGTTTTAACTGATGGCCATACGCAAAAATTGATAAAGAATATCGACCTTCTGAAGCTTAGTTTGAAAAAGTTGCTTTATCTATGGACATTGTTGGTTTGGCAGCGACCCAATCATCGATCCGTTTTCGCCCTTATTCTACATTTCTAAATCGTAAGCCAGTCATTTCTATCATCCATCCGAACAAGCAAAAATCGTTAGGCAACCTGTGTCAAGCATTTTATCAAGCAAGATGATGAATTTTCCTATATTATACATATTTCTAATACGATGTTCAACTTGTTCATTAGACAATTTCCCACAAATCAATTCAGTTGTTTTGTGAGTTCAGCCGGTAGATATCTGTAATACCCTTTTCATTCTGTTTTAACGAATAACTTAAAACCTGTCCCTACGGTGATTTATAACTCGGTAGTTATCTAGGGAAGACCCTTGCTTAGTCTCTACTAAATTAAAATTTAGAGAAACTTTTCAATATTCTTACCATTTGGTATACTACCCAAAAGCTCACGATTTATTTCTCTTAAGTCTGCCTTCTAGTTCAATGTTATACAAGAGTTGCAGCGCTTAGGTGTTAACATGAGAGTATCTCATATCTTGATTCGAATCTCTTAATTTATTTTATAACAGTTCTTCCAAATAACCAATAAATTTTTTGTATTTCAATTCGAGTTCTTTTCTTTTCTTTTTGATATTCTCTTTTTTAACCTATTGTTCAACGGTAGAGTTAGTTGGCCTCAAGTTTATTGGTGAATGCAGTGAATGAATATGTAGAAAGTTACTCTCGTTTTAATATTTAAGTTCGGATGTATTACATGTATTATAAATAGTATTTGTCACCAATAGTAATAGCATAGTGATATACTATATTCTGCTGATTCACACTTATTGAGTAGATATAGAACAGGACCCAAAACACTGCCTTTCAGCACACCTGCTGTTCTTTAATTTTTGTGTAAGTATTGTCTGGTATACCTCTAAACATCTTGGCTAAGATGTAGGAATCTAGAAGATTATATACACTGAATACAATAATGATAATAAAGAATACAATAAAGAAAACTGTTATGTTATTTAAAAAAATGTCAAAACCATTAAATTCAAAATTTATATTAGGTTGTTTAACTGTTGTTTTAATTATGACATCGCATTCACGCTGATATCACCATTTGAAATACATACAAGCAGTCTAAGTATGCACGAGTTGACAAGTTTCATTTTAATATTTAGTTATCCATTAGCAGCATTACAGTCATTATCTTTAATTTATTTTACATTAATTTATCACTGTGGATGTGTTTTTAATGCAATTTATAACTTGTTGTAATTTTTTTGAAAGTAAAGAGAAAAATGGTCATAGTTATATAATATAATATTTTGATTTGAAAACCTAACTCAACCAAAACTAAAAATATATCAAAATATATTCAGAGATATATAGTTGACATTAAATAATGGCTGAAAAAAATTACTACATGATAAATTATAATTAGGTATCAACATAATTGTATACTATCGTTAAGGCAAATGTATAAAATCTTTTTTGAACTTAAACTAGAAGGTGTTATATACTAAATAATGACCGAAAATGTCCACAAGAGCAACTTGACAGGGATGATCACTATAAATAAATAAAAAAGTGCCTGTTCGCTTAAGCGTCAATTTGTTAATTGACAATTTCTTTTTTAATGCAGTTTAATAGTTCCATAGAGTAACGTACTAATTATTGATAAATAGTTTTAATATTAACTCGTTTCCAAACACTTAGATCATTCACTGTTTTTCTTTATTATTATTACAAAATTAATTTACGAAATACCAAATAACATTAAATCAGATGCTGAGTATTTTATGTGTTGTTTGCTTGTGTTTTGTAATTATAAACCATTTTTTGATATGTCTTATATATTATAAGTTTCATATTTAATTTTATATATTATTATATAAAATATCGTTCTTATGGACACTTGGATACTTTTTTCAATATATCTAAACTATTACGTAGACGTAAACCTGAAATCAGAGGCTACATTTTAGTTCACAGTTATATTCTGATATTTTTAGTCTCATAATTTCCAGTCTATATAACTCTGCAAACTCGACACTTTCATGGACATATACTAACCGAAGACACTACAACTAGTTAAGTTAAATTAAGTCAACAAGTTTTATTCGAACATACATTTTCGTAGCGACGGGTTCTCTTGAAACTCCGTTAACAAGTGATGTTATAATTTAGGAAAAGTTCTTCCGCCTTGCCGATCGCAGGCGGATGCAGTGCCGGGCCCAAATAAATTTTATCTGTGCTCACTAGCGCTAGATAATTTACTTTAATGAACTCAAGAACAATAAAATTCTACCTAAGCAGTTATTCGCCGGAAGCATTGTAATTTTAATTTTGGTAGAATTAACCGTGAGGTTTGTCCTGACTTTTTAATTTCCCCCTAAAATAGTTATAAATTTGTTCGTTGCATAATATTAACTATTGTGTATTATATTTAATTGTAAAAGTTTTCTAATAGGTGCTATTGCTTTAAATTTCGAACATTGTTTACGATTTTAGATTCTAACGTTTTACTTCAGGAATATAATGATGTGAATTTAAAAATTATTAGTTGCGCCGACAGATTAGAACAAAACTATAGTATATCTATAATATATTTATAGTATATCTATAATATATCTATAGTACATCTACAGTATATCTATAGTACATATATAGTATATCTATAGTATATCTATAGTACATCTATAGTATATCTATAGTATATCTATAGTATATCTATAGCATATCTATAGTATATCTATAGTATATCTATAGTACATCTATAGTATATCTATAATATATCTCGGTGGTTATAATAGGTCAGGAATTCGTCAAGAGGAATAAATTATAATTCTTGAACGGTTTTCAATTGCAATTTCTTATAAAATAGAGATGAACAATTAACAGTAATATAAATTACCCTAAAAGAGATGTAAAATATTAATTTTAGAGCGGCTTATATTGCTTGTATTGGTAGCCAACAGTTTAAACTGGGATAGATAACAATTTAGATAATTAATTACATAAGAACAAATAATAGCAAAAGTTTGACAGTTATAAAAAATAGATATAATATAACAAATAATTAATTGATTTAAGTAATGAAAAAAACACGTATAAAACGCGTAAAATAAATCCCTTGACGTATTTGGATTAAACTATTTTAATCAATTAAATAGTTAAGAATTAATATATTCTTAGTTTTTAATTATACTACAATAAAATCTAAATAATGAATATAGTTTTTTCGTGACACTGGCAGATTCTTAATTAATAACTTATTTAATAATTTTTTTTTTATATCTAACCCTCATTTTCTCTTCCCAAACTATTAACCTCTAAAATGAATTTACTAAATATATGTAACAGTTTTACACGTATCGATTTACAAAATGAATTATTTGTTTTCGTTTCTATTTTAGTTCTCAGTTTGCCTTTACCATACCAAATATTTTACATTCAAAAATTCTATCTACTGAAATTACTATTATTAAGCTGGCTTATATAGCTAATCATACAAATTAACAACTATGTTAATCATTTCTATTTTAAATACCACTTAAATTCAATGATCACTACTAATAATATATAATTCTACATAATTGCTTTTATTAATATTCATTTCTATACGGAATGATACAAATTAATAATACAAAACAATCGGTTCCTTATGAAGCTTTCATATTATTTTATGATATAACTGATACTTTAACGAAAGCTATGACTAATAACCGAGCCGAACTATTCTCCCGCGATGTTGCCGCAATTAACGGAGCCCACCTTGTGTGGTGTCTATATACTGTTGGTTGGCCCCCTTAAGGTCAATTCTCGAACCTGAATCTCTATATAAATGTTAAACTCTTAAAAATCTGAGCTACGGTAAAAATTCCGAATCACTAACAAAAACGGGAATTACAACCCGAGATCCAATATCGGAACTCACGTTGTAAACCGGATCTCGGGTTGTACATAGTTTAACAAAAACGAATTTCACTTTGTATTACAAAGATCTTATCGTTTTGGCAATATGGTCGATACCTTACCGCGAGAACGATGTTTGTTTGGAAGCCATCCGATCATTGATTTGTACTTCTTCGGTATTTCAAAACTTGAACAAGTTGTAATCAGAAGGCGATGTCTAGTTAGTTAGGCAAAATTTCGTATTCGAGCAACAGCATTATTATCCTTGACAACACTTGCCGAGCGTTATCAGGCAACATAATGACTTCTCGTCTGTTTAAATTCTTGTTCTATTTTGCGACACTTTGTTTAATTTATTTATATAATACCGATATACAACAATATTGCTGTTTCATTCTGCAAGGCAATATTTCCACTTCGGTGTGATGTGGAAGTCTTTACTGAATTAAATTTATACTTTTACTAATGATTTTTCGCATCTGGAATTGTAGTACCCTTTGCCTTACATCTACTTGTTAATCTCAGTCACAACACGTCAAAGATATAATTTTTGCCTGACAAGCTATTAAACCATGATGACATTGTAAGTCAAGTTGTATGGAAGCCATTTTTCTCCTTTTGAATTTATCCTATGATATGTGGATGTTTAGAAACAGCTGATTCATTAACTGATGAGTTGGTTGAATGTTTTTTAAGAATTTGAGCTGGAATTACGTTCAATAAATTCGGCAATTCATTGTTGAAATTCTTTGGTCCTCCAGGTCGTTTTTGTCGTTGATATGTTTAAATTATTCAAATCAAAAGCAACAATTAAGATATGATTGAAGAAGCATTACCATCAATTTCCAAAAGTATTTAATGCGTTTCGGCATGCGATTTTTTGAAATTAAACAACAGTATCAATTGCGGAAAATGCAATTTGAGCGTTCCATGATTAGCCTCTATATACATATTAAATGGAAAACTGTTGTTTTATGAAGATGAAATATTAAAACCATTTAATTTAATGGTTAGCTTAGGCTGTTTAACAGTTATTACATGTTATATCTATCAGATTGTATTACATCATATGATATATTATTATAATAGCATTAGAAAGTCGATTCAATATTTAATCTATCAATATAATTCTAGGTTTATTATAAGAAGGGTTTGTCACATTAGTTCATCGCTATGGTGTTGTTCCTTATTGTAATATTTAGACATACAATTTTTAACATAATACAATATCTATAATACAAATTTTTCATAGCAGTGACGTTGAAAATCCCTCAGCTAGAAGCTTATAATAATATAGCTCCTTAAATTCCCGCTGTCAATTTATAGTAGAGTTTTTAGGATTACTAATCATTTACTATCCGAAGCATCAATACTGTTTAAATATAATGAACTCAAGTAACGTTAAAGTGTCATTGTGAATAAAAAGTGACTTTAAGTGGAATATTATAATACCGGCTGGAAAAATTAAAAAGTCAAGAACACGTTTAAAAACAAATTTACTGAAGATGCAATTTTATATCGGTTGACAGGATAAATGACGATGAATCTGTGATGTGTAGGAATTTACTATGATTTAAAATAGAAAAAAAACCATGGAATGGTCTAGAGGTACAATATAGCGGAACCAAAACGTTCCGGAAACCAAAGGTGTGATAGTGGAATTAGCAATGAGTGGTATTGGATTAACGAGGAGCTGTTAAAACCTAATGAAGACATCTCTATTAAGGTTCACTAATACGAAAGCAATAATTTTAATGAAGACCTATCACAGAAAAGGGTAGAAAAATAATGTGATATATGCACTATATCCAAACACTGATAAAAATTCCAATTATGTTAATCATATCCGCCAACATCGACAACTAATTAACGTGATATTGCTATATCTTTAGCAAAATAGGAAAAACATATGACATAAAGTGTTGAAAAAAGCTACTAACTACAACTTGTATGACCTTTTATCAGTAAACAATTCTAACGAAAATATAAATAAGGTTGTTAACATTTGATATTAACAAAATTTTACTTAGTTAAATTATATGTGAAAAATAAGAAAAATTATGTCTTTCTCTTAACAATAACATTTACAATAGAACAAATTTGTTTTGCCTTCTCCAAAATAGTCGACCAAAGTTCTGTTGCTGTCAGCTTCATTACGACAAATCAATTTTACTTCAGTTAGCGCATATATTACGGAGTTTGTTATGCTCTAGCAATGCACCTTCGAGAAAATTTCAGCTACGAAAACTTTTCCCGTAAAGTCGAAAATTAGAATGTGACTTCTTAACCGAGTTTTAACACAAACCTTGTACAATAATTTTATATACGATATTTGATAAAATATTTTTCTCTTTGTTGTTTGCTAACAAATATGGCATAAATTGAGGAAAAAGTTTGATCAAAAAATAAGTAGTAGTTTATACAAAACTGCAAGCTATAAACGAAATTGTTCATATGACTAAGTCAATTAGTCGATATTTTATTGAGTATATCCAACATTTTATCAGATTTAATATTAATACATATCTATTGAAAAGTTCTCGTAATATTTAACAAAATTCCGGATAACAAACAATTCTCATCAAACACATTCGGACGTTGCCAATAATCCGCTGGTCGATATTTTCATGGTTCAATTTTTGAAATTGCACATTGGATTCTATTCAATATAAATTAAAACGGCCTTTTGATGTCGATAACAGGTCGGATAGCAAGAACAATACGTTCCATTCCAGCTCTATGTACACAATTTCCAATCACTTTTTCGATAAGGTAAACTTATTAGGTTTATGGAATTGTTCAACAAGTTTTCTGTATTTCTGCTATTCTAGTTCCATATTTCTACTACGTATGCTGTTAGTTTTTGTTCCTTCAAACAAAAAACTCATTAAAATGGTCTGCAGAAATGAACTATATCTAAGTAGCTATATATAGGGGTATTGACAATATCTATATTTTAAATTTAGATCGCTCATGCGGTAATGTGCAGATAGAGATTAGGTCATTTATAGTCATTTATTGAAATATATTTTAAAAATAAAATATTTTTGAGAAAAAAATTGAACCGACTTAAAAAATAAATAAGGAGCTCACTAAAAGGTAAAAAATAATCAAGCTTACATTTTTAACGAAAAAAGATATATTAAACTAAAATATGTACATTACACATGTACATATGTTATTGCTGAGTTGATGTGACGGAAAATCGGAAGTCGTTCAGTGGAAAACTCATCGTTTGATTTTTAAGCACTAATCATATCATCTGAGACGTCGTAGAAATATCGTAGGCAACCGCTTCCACAGTGTAACGGTTAGAGTTCAGCTCACAGCCAGAAGTCGCGGGTTCAATTTCCGACGGGGGCAAAAATTTTGTGTTGTTCTAGTTTGGTTAAAACATTTTTCCCATCTCTTGGCTAGGTAGCAACGCCCGGGGCCTGAAACGTTCCTGATTTTCAATTATTGTTTATTCCTATTTTCGCTCCTACGGGCTGCACCTTTACTTGGCCTACCTATAGTAATAATTAATAAAATAAGTGCGTAATTTATTGAACAAATATATACCAGTAAAAAGAGAAAAATAAAATATACATTATCCACAAATATCTAATTATTTTACATACAAAATATGTGTTCTCTCGATTTCCCAACTTCCCTCCAACAGGTCCTGAGTTGATTCCAATGGGACCACTGCGGAAGTGCACTCTTTCGAATAAAAAAAAAGCAATGATGCAATTTTCGATTCATATTAATTCATTACTTCGTTAGCATTTGGACACCGTCTACCAACCAAGCCAAGGTGAATCCATGAGAACAAGTAGTAATCAAAAGACGCTATGTCTGGTTAGTATGTTGGGTATGGTAGAGCTTTCCCTTCGAGCTGTAACAGTGTTCCCCTTACAATCAATTATCTTTGATATATTTGACCGTCCAGGTCTTTCATTAAAACTGACATAGAATCACTACTTTCAGATGGTTGAAACCAAAACCGACAAGGATATCACGAAAGAACATCACCATAAGTTGTTAAGATAACAATTCATTAATGAATGTCCCTGATTGGCTTAGGCAGAAGACATCTTATATAAGTGTGGTATCTTTAATTGTCGTTCACATAGGTATTTCGCATTATCACCAACATGCAATAAACTAATTTACTTAATAGGTTCTCCAGAGGTTAAGTTAACCATGCTCTAATTAGTTATTTGAAATATAAACAGATACTAATTTGTTGAATCCTGATAGGTCACTAATAATATATATATAACAAATATGTTACCTGAACCCATGTGTTACAGGAATTGCAGGTATGTCATGTGTTTTATTAAATGAATTGTATTTGTTTGCAAAATTAAAATTTAATTCCGCTATTATTACAGCATAGGAATATGTCGCTCGCTGTTGCAATATTCAAGGCTACGATATTTGATCCTAATGTCATTCAACAGCCCTACCTGAAACTTGTTCCACTGTATTTTTTTTCTGTACTACTCATATTCTGAAAGCAGAATAGCTGAAGGAATAATATTGTATCAGATCATCAGATTTTGCACTAAATTTGTTATATATTGCCTGACTTCTATTCTGAATATTTGTAAAAATATATATTATTGAGTTAGGTATGTTAATAACAATAACATAACATTACATTAACACGGAAATTCAATAATGATAATAAACCAGCTTAATTGGCGCAGTGGTAAAGGCGACAGGACGGTCCTCATGCTGCTCCGATAGTCCTGGTGGGACATGGTCGGTAAATTTGTTTGTATTTGTTAAATATTTGTCGTTTTCCGTAGATAAGGGTGAAAAATGCAACAAGATAAATGATACCAGTCTCTACAGTAACCAGGCTGGGTAAGACCGGATGCGTTCTGGGATAATACAACTGGTCGTTCGCCAGTCGGTAGATTTAATGCCGACGACCGCGGTCGGAGCCCACGTTAAACAGAGGGTCAAGTCCAGTTAAACCCCTGTTAGTAAAAAAGAGATTCTAAAATATATACAAAAAAGTTGATTGTTCAAAAGTTGTTGTTGCTTTGTTGGTGGTTGACAAACTTCACAAACGTATCGAATAACATAATATTAATTGACTAAATAACGAAATTCATCATATTATAACAAATAATTACAAATACGCAAATGAGAATACTTCATTTATGTTATTAAACATTCATTTTTACCTAACGGATAGGATAATGATTTTAATGCTAAATAATGCCAAAAATTAGTTGCATTAAAACAGTTACCAATTTCGAACGTACGTCACCATTAGGACTGTCAAAAAAGCGAGGACGATAACACATTGTCACGTTCGACAACCTTTCTCCCATTCTGAATTTGATTTGATATCGGGAACGATGGACAGGCAAAAAATAGCTAAATTAATCCGTCTCGTTTTGTCCTGTTGCACTTTTTGTCGGCCAGACATGGACCGTCTCTCCCATTCGTCTCCCTCCATTTCGTTGGCGCAAAATGGATAACAAGTTGATATATACTATGAGCTTGTATGCAAAAATATAGATATGCACTTGACAATTAATTTTAACCAGCCTAAAACCTGGATTTGGTATACGCTTGTTATAATAATTATGATCTATTTTTGTTATATTTTAGAATATATTTTTTAAATAAAGAAGTTTACCAACTGAAGATAGAACCAACTGTTTAATAATATCTCAGAACAAGGTACTCAGCATTAATATTACCGATCGAATTTTACACTCTAAAACGGCACAAACTGTATTTGTTATTTTTTAAATGCCAATGGCTTCTTTATTGATTAATTTACTTAATTATGCGTGTGAAGAAATACCTTTTTAATTAGGGAGCATAAAATGTGTTGTATTAATCTAAGGCAGATTAAGAATACAATTTATTTGCTTTCTTAAAAGCAGAAAAAATCTAATAGTTTTATTTATTAGCTCACGTTTGAAGCTGAACACTTTAGTAAGACTTACCTCTTCAGAAATATTAACAAATCAGGTGACAAAAAATGACCTTAGATTGACCATTCTGAACCAATGACACGAACCCTGAAGATACAGACTTTGGAATAATTATCAACAGTCAAATATCAATACAGTTTTTTTTAATTTTTGCCACTAATCTATTTCAAACTGTATATCCTAAGTTTTCACCATTTTGTAAAATTTAATATTGTCAAACTTATCTAGTATATTTTATTATTTTATATACGTAATTTAAGTATTCTAATTCTCTCTATTTTTCTCTATTCTCTCTAAATTTATTTCTACTATCCTGCTTTGCGTTGCATTGCTGTTCATAATTCCGTCTTTGAGGTTAAATCTCAATGTTCAATTCTCTTTGTTCAATGAAGAGAGGAAATATATTTGTAATTTTTAATTCAACCTGTATCCTCTCTTAAATTAGAGAAAATAGGCTATATCTCTATTCTTTTAATATTTTTGCATCAGCCCCGTTTTCAAATTAGTAATAATTTTAATACTTAAGGTTAATAAAGTTATAATTATCAGTAAATTTTAGAAAAAGCAGGCATTCAAATTGTATAGTTTTCTCATTAAAATAGTATATAAAGCCTTCAGTGTTATAATAGTGCGAAATGCATACTATTTTATTAAAATGTTGCTATGAAAATATGTAATAATGAAATTATGAATAAATACATTATAAAAAGGAACTCCTACAAAATTTTAAAATCTCATTTGAAATTTTAATTAACTCAGGTTTTATTTTTACATAAATTAGTTAAAAGGATTAGCATTTTTATCGAAAAAATTAATTAAAATATATTTTTTTTGTTAATATAATCTTTTTTATTTCAACAAGTTACTTATTTTCATTCTAAACTACATTCTCGATGGTGTGACTAAGGCTTCGCTTATTCAAATTTGTATGTTATTCCTGCTTCTATAGCTTATCTGTCTCAGTCAAATGCCTACACCGGTTTGTAAATTGTGAACTAGGAATAGGATTAGTTCTAAAATATTCTTTAATAACTAAACTAATAAATGTATTGTTCCTTAAACATATATAATTTCTGTAATAAATAAAGATTTACAGGAGAAAATACTCTATTTTATTTTAAGATTTAAATTCACTACAAAACGCTCAATTATTAATTATAAACTGTATAAACGGTATCTCACGCAAATAAAATAATAAAACTACCAAAAAGTTCAGAGATTGTCGACGTTCATACAAAACAAAAAATTTAATTTCTGCGTTTCTCCCTAATGAATTTGCCATATCTGCAAGACAGTTAGTATTCGTTCTGTCCTCGTACATTTATCCAAATGCCCTTATAGATTCCCAAAAATTATACATATATCTATGCATATAAATCTTGCACATTCTACAATATGATTTTCTACAGTTACTCTATAGTAATTACTTACCTTTAGTTGTTTCCACTCTCATCACCCTGTCTTGGTATTGTCTGCATTGAATCATAATCCCACATCTAGAAAGTTTAATTCACTCACTGTTACATTCTGAGTAACAATTCAAGTCAATAACTAAGCTGTTAATTTTTAATCTAACACTAGTTCATAATTCCACAATGTGTTAATTTCTTTTTCTGTGTATCTGATGGAGATCATCCGTACCAAAAAGTGTTACTGTAGACAATCATTTGTACACATAACCAAACAGTTCTTGCTTGCACATTTTTCTTGACCTGCATGTCTATTGTAGTTATTCATTGCCATATCTCAAAACAATTCGGTTTGATTGAACAATCATTGATAAGGAGGAAGACATGACTCTCTGTGGCCATATTATTTAGATACCTGTACCTTTTTTAGGGCTATTACTAATAAAGTAAATTACAAAAAACGCAATAAAACATTTCATTTATATTTACCGAGAAATAGTTTGATCTAAGTTCCCTCCTTAATATAGTATCTCCCAAATTTAATTTATGTTATGCAAGCGATTCCTTAATTACAGCCTTTACTGGCCAGTTGTTGAGATTTTTTGTTAGATTCATGTTTCTAGCATGAAGAAAAATATATCTGTAATTAATTTTATTCTAACTTTTACCTTTTTCCATCAATTTTTTTTGTCTTTACACCTTTTTATTAGCCTAATGTACTATTGTGGAATACATACACATATAATGTCTGTTTGTTAATGTTATTAGAAGCTTTTAAAAATCATTTAGTCATAGTGTTCATACTAATATTCAGTTCAGCTGCAATACGATAAATATATTGCCTCGTTTCTGTTCGAAGTTATTAATTAAAGACCTAATCTGTTTCTGAATGACCATTTAATTGGCCTCGTCAATTTCACCTAGAGCAATCAAAAATATTAAGCAGCGATTTTAAATTAACCAAAACAAGCAAAGCGCTAAAACTACGTTTGCCGATTTGTAACTTGTATAACGTTTTAAAGAATTTTGCAGACATTTTACAACCCAACCAACTTTTATAACTTGATTGGGTTACATGTCCGAACGTATCAGACAGCATTATATCTCTTTTTAACTAGAATAAAATGAGAAGGAAAATATTTTCTGCTGTTAAAACAACTTTACACACCCTAATAGGCAAGACATGATGCATCTTTATGACGTGACTACGACTTTCAATAGATTGTTTCTTTGGAGTGTTTTATAAAATATTTTTCTTCTCTGAGTGTAAATTGTGTTTCTGACCAACATTTTATCCATACATTTATGATACTTGAGAAACTGCTCTTAAAATGCATTAAAACATTTATAGAAATACCAGGTTTTCAGTATGGATTTCGAAATTACCATTCGACAATCGAATAAGTGCAGAGAGTAACAGCGGTTCTTGAAAAGGCATTCGAAGAAAAGAAATACTACCCTGCAATATTCCTGGATGTTTCACAAACTTTTGACCCGGAATGGCATTTATTATGATTAATCTACAAAATGAGCAAATTGCTAACGGAGAATTACTGTCGATTGTCGACTGCTGGAATCATATCTTCTTATAAAAAAATTTAGAGACTCACATGAACCCCTTCTCAACACTTAATCCTATTTCGATTGGAGTTCCGCAAGGTAGTGTCTTGGGGCTAATTTATATCTGCTCTATTCTGCTGATATTCCAACAACAAAAGAAACAATACTGGGACCATTTGCCGACGACACAGTTATCATGTCAAAAGATGTATCTCTGTCTATGGCTGTAGAACAAGTACAAATAGCGGTCAACAGCTTAATAGCTACAAATCTGCCCATGTTAATTTTGCGTTGCGGCAAATTGATAAAAACTTAATTATATCACTTGATGGATGCCCGATTCCACAAGCAGAATCAGCTAAATATCTCGTAATATATCTCGATCGTAGGCTAAACTGGAACATCATGTAAGACAAAAGGACTACTAAATACTAATGCTTATCGCTACGTAACCAACGAAGAGCTGCACTATCAAATTGATACACGATGTGATTCAATATTTCGCCCTAAAACATGAAACAAGGTTTCTAAACCACAGCAACGTGGAAGCAATACAGCTACTGGATAACACGCAAGAAATCTGAAGATTGAAGCAAACCAAAACACAACAACTAATTTAGTGTATATGTGTATTTTTAACTTTAGCTTAAGTATATTATTCTTATTCTAATTTGAGAAATACATACTGATGTATTAATCCCGTGCCCGCCTTGCTTATATTTTAATGGAAGTACAACCTAAGAGTAGTAATACATTATTTTGTGAATTAAGGTTGTACTAAACATATTGAATGTAAGATGCAATTAATAAAAAAAACATATTCATGATTCTGTATTGAATATGATTAATAAATCTAAAAGTTATAAGGATAATTATATAGTATAATTTATATTGGTTCATTTTTTACTAAATCTCCCTAGATATTTTTGTCAATATTTGTAAGTTTTATTATCTTGAATAGTTAAAAGATGTTATTCTAACTTAATAAAAAGTTTCAATCTTACACAAGATATTTAGAAATATTGAGGTTCTAAAACAAACGTCTTAAAACCCTTACAAAATATTCTGCCGCCCGTTTCTCAAACATAAAGATGCTTTGTTTAAGTTCACAAAATTCTCATTAGTAAACAGAAAGCCACCGATACTCAGTGTACACGAAATATATTCGAGGGTTCGTATCTGCTCGACGAAACGCTATTTTTGAATTTACGACGTTTTAATCTTCCGATGTTCTGCGAGAAAACACGTTTCCATTAAGGAGGACGGCAAGGTGTATTACAAAAATAAATAGAGCTGAAATCTCTTAAGACGAATAATATCTTCTCTAATTCCAGAAATAAACGAACAAAGATACCGGTATCGATTTTTCTTTTGATTGATACAAAATTGTCTTTACTTGTTTTTTTTTTCAGTTAAATATTTAACGCCCAAAAACAGCTATATTAATATGAGAGCCACAATTTATATTTTTAACGTCGACTACACTTTCATTTATTATGCCTTTTGAAATAAATTATCAAAATAGTGTTTACTTATATTTATTTTTTGCCATAAAATCATATATGTTGCCGTTGTAATGCCACCATTGCAAATACAGAATTATTAATTTAATGGTGTTCTCTACAAGTGAGAAATGAAGGTTTCTCAAGTTATATTCCATACCTTGAGTTTATATTATTAAATTAGTTCAATTGTTTATTTTGCATATATGAAACTTTTCTATATTAGTTTTATGTCATATTCCCCAATATTACACAAATTTCTATTGCTTTATCGCTACTTTTTAGTAGCTAGTTTAACTAATTCTTATTATCAACAATGAAAATTGAATACAAAATATATTTGTAACATTTAAGTAACATTAATATCATTATTAGTTAGTTAATTATTAATTATCTGTAATTAATTAATTAGTTATTAAGCTATTATTAATATTATTATGTATAGTTATAATTAATATTATCTAGCTATGATTAAATATATCTCGAGTTTATTTTATACCACAAAATTTGAACTAATAGATAGGATTTCCATTTGCCAACCACTACTGAAAGTGCTGAAATCGATCAATTTTTACAATATATGACTATAAGAGATGAAAAGTGGATCATTTACGATCAGTTAATAATATGCAAAAAGATAGTGGTGGAAACGTGCAGAAGTTTGAAAACATTTGCGAAGCCAAATTAGCGGCACGAAAGGCGATGGTGGGAATTGGTAGAAATGGAATGAATATTCGTCTTAAGCTGCTGGAGACTGACCAAAATTACCACTATCTACGTTCAAGTAATGCTATTGAGCAGATTAATTAAAATATGAATCATAATTGATGTATTGATCTATGAATTGAAACATGTTTAGTGACTTGTCAAATATTGAGAGAGATTGTATTGGAAGATTTAATGCAGCTTATTCCGTCCGACTATAGTTTGTTACGGTCTCTACAAAATACTCTTAATATTGAAAAACTCGTATTAAAGGAGACTTATGAAACTCATTCCGTTCGTTTGTTCGCCCAGGAATATCATAAGTTGTATTATAATGCTCCCAAACCGCCCTTATAAATTTAGTATTTTACAGTATTTATTAGTATTGAAATTTATATGAGGAATATTATTATCAACAAGTCATTTTATTATTCTTTATAATTACATGTGAATTGGAACTTATAATTATTAATATATCTTAATCTTATAGTTATAGTTTCTTGTTGCTATATGAAGTCAGTTCTATCTAGGTTAGATTAGATCCACAGGGCGAATTTCAACTATTTAGCCTTTACATCCCTCTACTATACATAATATCCTTCTTTTGAGTCATATCATTAAAAGAAGCAGAGTATTCTTACCAGTCCTATTACTGATTCTGAATCTTGATCTCCATAATTCCAATAGTTATTTGTTAAGAAAGAAACACACTTTTCCATAAAAGAATATTACTATTACTAAGAACTAGACGTGGATGCTTCACTTTAAAGTATATTTAATTGTAATTATACTTTAAAGTCTCCTTTTTACCAACTAGGTGTTATTTGGACTGGATTTATGCTCAATCTGGCACCTAGTGACTGGCGAGTGACCAACATAGAAATCATCTCAGAAGACATTAGGTTTTACCGAGCCTGGTATCTGACGTAACTGTGATTATTTTCCTAACTGCTTCTTGGACTATTACAGTTATAAACAATCACAAACCTAAATTTACGCCCGTGCGCAACTATTATAAAAGCAGAACCATATTGTCACTTTGACTGCTGCGCCAAGCCGGCTTTTCACAGTATTAAACAGCAACTAAACAATTTTCAAAGTTGTTATACGAGACCCTATTTAGAGGGTCTATTTATGTAGAATATTCTGTTCAACCAGATTAAATGGCATTGAATGGATACAATGATAGTCAGAGGAAATAATGTCTCGTTAATGTATATTATCTATATATATATATATATATATATATATATATATATATATATATATATATATATATATACATATATATATATATATATATATATATATATATATATATATATATATATATATATTTCAATTGTGTCAATTTCTTCTTCAATGTGTCTAATCGAGCCCACACAAACTGAAGGTGCTATTTCCAACTATGCCCCTTTCCATAAATCCAGATAGTTCTGGATTGAATATCCTCCTCGACCTGAATATCTATTAAAATAATTCTTTACAATACGTCGTATCAACTCAATTGGATTAAAAATGCAGTGATAAACAGTAATCTGGTATATGTATATTTCCTCAGGCTTATTTCTAAAAAAGTTTATTACATAAAATTCAAATAAATATTTCATTTATATTTATCATTCATTCTTTAACATGATTTTCTCGAAACTTATTTTATGTACTTTAAGCCATTCCTTAATTGCCGCCTTTGTTGATGAACTTGTTGGGATGTTCTCCATCAGTGTACTCTATATAAATAAGGTAGATATGGTGCATTGTACATAACAATAACTGACGGTTCCTCCAAGTTCTTAAAATGCTAATTTTCAAACTACTGCAAAGACAAGTTATGGTTTATTTCTTCATGGTAATCACCCTTGGAATTAGAGAAACACTAATTCTGCACCAGCAATAAACCATTCCTGTTTCCAGCATGAAGAACTATATGTCTGCAATGAATAAATGTTATGACTAACAAAACCTAATCGATAGTTATTTCAACATTTACCTTTTTCATTTGAATAAATAAATTGATATATTTCTGCCTTGATTTTGTTATATGTTTTTAAAAATGGTATTCTTTTAAAAGTAATCTCTAGAAGTTCCATTAAACCCTTCGTGGGTTATTTTTACACCATTTAAATCCTATATTATCCTACAATATATGAACAGATGTTCTACATCACTCAAATAGCTGTATATCTTTTGAATTTTTATGGATACTCTCCAGACTATCAATTTTCTATGAAATAATTAAATTAAATTATGTTTCGATTGAAAAAACTACTTACTGTTTTATGCATTTCGTATATTTGATCTTCGAAACACCAAGCTGATCTTCTGAAACACGGTTTCTTTTTGGCGAATTTAAGTTTATATTATTTTTTATTTTTTGAGATATTTTAGTAACTGTGTCTGTACTAATATACAGTGCAGCTGCAAGGCGTAAAAAAATTATGGAGCGTTCACGACTGCTTTTTCAAGCTAGCTTATTTCATAAGCTAGCTTATTCACACGCGATACATATTTGTAGCCATAAAATCTTGCATTTAATGGGATCATCAAAGTGTATCCTATGAACTATGAACTCTCTAAAACCGCATGCAACTGTTTCTAGAGATGTCTGCCTGCACAGTAACAGACACAAAGCTACTCTCTTGCATAACAGTGCTCAACCACACGTCGAAAGAGTTATGAATAATATAAACACCAATTGTTCTGAACAATACAACATGAATCTGTGGGCGTATGGTTCCGAGCTTGCGAAGAAATGCGAAAATGAATCGATGATGTTTTCGCCATGTTGCCAGAAGCATGAGTAAGATTTGTAAAAAATGTATCGCTATATTTTGATTAATACATATGCCATCGGTCTTTCTCAATATTTTCTCAGCGAAAACCAGAAAACAAGGGAATGGAACATGCAAATGCTTACATCTAAGCTGGTCATAATCACTTTGAAAGTATAAATACCTCAAAATAACAAATACACTTATAAATTTTGTTCAATTTTATTCAATTTTCGTAAAATAACATGTTTATTCAATTGTTTGTATTATACGAAATGCTTGGTAATAAATTGTCGCTGTAGTTGGAAATCGGCAGTTCTTGGCTTTGATAAAGGAGCAATTGTAGCAAGCTCACCCGTCCTACAGTTTCTATTCCTGCCATATCGGCAGGCGAACTGATTGGTCGACGCGCTCCGATCAACAACGTATCTGCAGGATAAATAGGAACCTTTTAGCGGAATCCTCGCCTCGCGATACAATTCCGCCAAACAGATTTCCTTCCTCTTTCCAATTTTTATCCCGCCTTGTCGGTGGCAGATGGGCAGGTCCGTACTCAATTCAATTTGCGACCTGAACGATGTTTATTAAACGAAATTTTTTCCGATGGATCGATTTCGATTACCATGAATCACTTTCAGAAACGTAGTGTATATTTTTCTGATTGATGTTTTTAATTAGAAAACATCGTTTTCATGTCAGTAATGTTCAAAGAAGATCTTTCGATCTTTTCATCTCGTGTAGGAATAAAAAATATTTTCTACGTTATTAAGAACTCTGAAAGTGTATTGGTAATTAAGTTGTCTTCGTAATCAATTACAGGCGTATTTTAAATGATTATACCTTTTTTATTACTGAGTTACGTATTATTTTTCTCTACTAATCCGCTAATTATATAGATATATAATGTAAGATTAATAACTTGATATTATATTAAATTCTTTCATTTGAAACATTATTATCATCAATCCATAGCCGGTGCTCGGGGAGAATGCCTACTTCTCAACCAATACATCATTTTTGATGCCATAGGATTTAGAACATTCTTCACTAAATTCCACCAAAGCGAATAAGCCGCAGCTGTTCTATCCTCGGACAATGTCAGCTTCCTATTTTTTTCAGATCGTTTTCAATGATGTTGATGATATATCTTCTGCCCAAGTGGTCGATTTCTCCACACAAGCCTGTCAAGAATTATTTTACCTTTCATGCAAATTACATGTCCATTTTCAACAGTGTTCTGATTGTCGCATCTTAAAATAATGACTTCATTTCTAACATAATCTCGAAGAGAAACAAGTTAGAATTTGTTTTAAACGTCTCCTTTAAAATACCTTATGCTTTCTTATTTCAAACTCTAACAGAGTCCAATTCTTTTAGACATACACAAGAATTGACAAGATAATATTTCGAGAGAGGTGGATTTTATCATCATCTTAAAGAAAATACTATTTGAAACAAAGCAAAGATATTTTTGAGTATTTCCTAGAATTCTTGCGGATGTATGCGGCACAAGGAAGTGAACAAGGAATTTTACACTAAAAAGCCACGGCGGACATTTGAACGATGTTATGTCAACTAAAAATAATGATTTTTAATTCCATTTTCAACAGTGTTCTAATTATCGCATCTTAAAATAATGACTTCATTTCCAACATAATCTCGAAGAGAAAAAAGTTAGAATATGTTTTAAGCGTCTCCTTTAAAATACCTTGTGCTTTCTTATGTCAAACTGTGACAGAGTCCAATTCTTTTAGACACAAACAAGAATTGACAAGATAATATTTCGAAAGAGGTGGATTTTATCATCATCTTAAAGAAAATACTATTTGAAACAAAGCAAAGATATTTTTGAGTATATCCTAGAATTCTTGCGGATGTATGCGGCACAAGGAAGTTAACAAGGAATTTTACAATAAAAAGCCGCGGCGGACATTCGAACGATGTTATGTCAACTAAAAATAATGATTTTTAACAACTCTTGATTATAACTCGAATTTAAGTTATTTGGTAAAAATATTATACAAGTTTATTCTTTGAGCCGAGATGTTACGACTGAAAACCCAATTATTTTCAACAGATCTATGAGGAACTAAAATTACGCTAACGTTTTATTTTTTTATATTACCAACAAACAAAATCGAAATTTATTTATTGAACATCTTCTAATCAGTTAATCAGTAGAAACAGTTGTTTCTTTAAATTTTTCATGTATAGGTACTCCAATTAAATATATTTTATTTCGAAACTCTATTTGACTTAGAATTGTATTTGTTTGAAAAGAACATTTTACTACCTATTCTTATTGTTACATTCTCTTAATTTAAACTAATTTTTTATAATAGATTCCTAAATGTTTTGGCAAAAAGTGAGATGGCTTTTGACTAAAGATACTATTTCTGAAAAATATTTAATTGGTTTGCTTTTTTTGTTCTTATAAAATAGCAAATATATTTCTGACTTTTCATGAGACTTATTTTGATAGTTTACATAGAAAGGAATCTTTGGACTAATAGCAACCAATATTTTTTCACGAATAGTAAACTTTGCTCTACTTTTCTAGCTAATAATATCATATCAATTATGATTTCATTAAAATCAACGTTATGAAACTGTAATTATTCGCCTCCAATAGCGTCAGTGGGGAAATGTGGAAAGCAATCGATTCCAATAGGCATCTGATAATGAACAAATAAAACACAACTCTCGCCATTTCGATCGGAATAATAGTCTTCTGATAAAATCAGATCCTGATTTGTTCATATAAAATGCCTCATTACGGGATTAGAACAAAATCCGAACGTTACTCTCATTTATGTCAAGTCCGGTTCATTTAGATTAACAGGTACATAGGTTATGTTCCAATTTGCGGTACGTAATTGCTTGTATCGCTGATGAAATTTTATTTATAATATCGCTTATAGTTATACGAGACAATTAATCATGCATGTTATTTAGACACATAAGCTTCACCGTGGACTCTCAGCCAACAGAGCGTATCGCAAAAATATATCACATACTGATAAATATAGTAGAAAACATGAAAAATAGACAAAATAATATGAATGGAAATAACAGGTTAATTGAAAAGTCCCCGGCTTGACACATAGATGGCGCTACTAGAATAAAATTCATATGTTTTTCAGTTATCCCTAACCCTCAAAAGATGCGTGTATAAATTTGACAGCTGTCGAATCATTAGTTTGTGAATTATTATCATTTTCAGTGAAGCAACTTTTGTTATTGTGAAAAAAATGGATAAAAAGAAATTTCGCGTGTTGATGAAATATTGCTTTTTAAATGGAAAAAAATACAGTTGAAGCAAAAACTTGGCTTGATTACGAGTTTCTGGATACTGCTTCAAGAAAATCAACCATCAAGTATTGGTATGCTAAGTTTAGATCTGGTGAAATGTGCACCGAAGACGGTGAACGCAGTGGACGCCCAAAAGAGGTTGTTACCGACGAAAACTTTTAAAAAATCCATAAAATGCTTTTGAACGACCGTAAATTGAAATTGAATGAAACAGCAGACACTGTAGAGATATCAACTGAACGTGTACCTCATATCATTCACGAATATTTGGGTATGAGAAAGCCCTGTGCAAAGTGGGTGCCGCGCGACCTCACTTTTGACCAAAAACAATGACGAGTCCGATCGAAAGTCACCCGAGTGTACTACACACGATAAACCCGCTCCAAAGCGTGGGAAAACGCATCAATCGGCTTGCAAGGTTATGGCGTCTGTATTTTAGGATGCCCATGGAATAATTTTCATTGACTACCTTGAAAAAGGAAGAGCTCTCATCAACAGCGACTATTACATAGCGTTATTGGACCGTTTGAAGGACGAAATCGCCGAAAAAACGGCCGCTTTTGAAAAAAAAAAAGTGCTGCTTCACCAAGACAATGCACCGTGTCACAAGTCAGTGAAAACGATGGCAAAAATTCATGAATTTGGCTTCATCCACGACTATTTCCTGTTCTCAGATCTCCTAAGAATGCTCGATGGGAAGAACTTTTCGTCGAATGAAGAGGTGATTGCCGAAACTGAGGCCTATTGACGACTGACATAGCTGAAATTATTCGCAGAATAGATTCGTAGACTGTCTGAATGGTTTTCAAGTATATTCTATTTCCATTTCTCGTACCAAAAGATCCGCCAATTCAGTGATGTTAAAAATGAAAATCTACTTACTCTCTGCTATAAAACTTCCCACAATGGTTCAGTTATGTTAAACTCTCTACTGTCCAGCGAAGATGTTTAATGATATTATGATCAAACCAAGACTGGACGTTTATGTCCAGGATATCGATATATTCATTCGCATTAATCTGGTTAGTGATGTGAATGAGAGGACCATCTAAATGCTACGATATTTCCGCCCATATAATAAGGGAATTTTGCCCAGTTTTATAGGAAGAGGACAATCCAGACCGTAGGTCTTTTGAGGTTTTCCATACAAAAACCCGGCCATTTGTGGGACGTAATGTAAACGATGTTTAATTGAACAGTCACGCTCTCTTCTATAAATGTTAGCATTGAGTAGCTCTCGCAGTACTATTTTTGTCGAAATAGTATTACTTAAATGAGATTTCAGTCCCGATGTCACTTTTGTCATGATAATATAACATTGTCTGGCCACAATACTTTCGAATGTTTGTAGGTCTCTGCCTATTTCCCTTCGGTTCCGCCCAATATTCCTCTTATGATAATGTTTTACCATGCTTTGTGTATGCTATCATTACTTTGGTTATTATCGCTTGTGATATGTCGAATAATCTAGTTGTTTTCATTTCAGATCCTTTCACTAATCGAGCACCAGCAATTTGCCTTCTTTCAAAGAATGATATATCAAAGATCGCACCGATCATTTGTGTTAGCCGTCGCAGAGCAAAACATATAATACACTGAAATATAACCTAAAAGACTACGCATTCAGTAAGTTCAGCTTTACATACGCGTCGTATTATTTGCATCGAATCACTGTTGCCAACATGCAACAAGATATATTATATTACATGGTGTCCAAAATATTTTGTATATTTCTTATATCAAAATATCGGTCTTTCTGACATTAGACGATTCGAGTTTCCGTAATATTGCACGATGTGGCCGATATCTGTCGTGCAATATTATAAATATGTTCATTATTTAGTATTAAAAAAGTATGTTAAACTGTGCGAAGAATTGACGCTTGGAGACATAAGCAGCGATGGAACACAGTATTATCGAGATTAGTGTATTTTTGTATTATCAAAAATAGCCTAAGTTTCGTAATCTCCCTGGTGCTGAAGCTTCCCTAATCAGGTCATCCTATTTTAGGCTGAGTGATTAACCGATAAGGATCTTGGATTATTATGGTCCGTTGAATTATCAAAAAATCGAGAGGATTTTGTGCCATCCTATAAAAATATTTTTCCAAAATATAGCTAAAACCTAGACATTTGAATATCGAAAACTGAATGTTGTGGTCAGTATCCAGTATTCGGAGTTCTATCAAAGCCCTGACTGGGCTGTATATACATAGATAATACATCGTTAATATTCTCTTATTCATGTACTTATCGTTCTTTCAGCTTCTTCCATGTAAACTTTCCGAAACTTACAGGGAACTTTGTATATACCTTTTATCTCCAGTGAATTCCTTTTAGTTTTAGAGTTAGGTAGTATCTGAGCCTTCTCCATGTATAGTTTGAATTCAGTGAAATTTAGAAAGATTACGGTCCTAGTCAGTACAATCTTATATATTTTCAGTCTTTAGTTAATTTATCGAGCTACATTTAAGACATTGATAATATTTAAATGACAGTATAAATTAGTAGTAAAATAAATAGGAACTACAACATTAAAACCAAATATATTTTATTTTATTTCATAACTGAACGTCGTAGAATACTTCCCTAATATTAACTTAATGTTTCATGTTCAGAATGTATTACTTTGACTTAAATTTTATACATCTATTTATTCTATTTCATTAGAATATTTATATTTAATATACAAACCCAAAAATCATTTAACTGGTAATTAAAAAAAACTTTCTGGGTTTTTAAATTTTATTTTTATAGATATTTGAGATATTCTTAAATAACTAATAATTCTCCTTATTGATTTATTGGCCCATTTTATTATTAAGACATTATAAATAGTCGTTACCGCCCGATCTACAATTTGTCTTTAACACAACTTCATAACTAGAAGAACCTATCTGCATATGTATTAATTAGCACTTTTTTTCTGTTAAATATACGTCACTAAACTTTAAACCGATCAAATTACTTGACAGGACGATCCTACTGCTATAGTGATAGTCGCGGATTCGAATCCTGCTGAGACATTCAGAACTCCGACTCGGAAAATGATCCCAGTTACACCAGTAACCGGGCTGGGTGAGATCGAATGTCTTCTGGGAAGATCTCCCAGTTGATCACACAGCAGTCAGTAGGCTTAATGCCGAAGATCATGGTTCGGAGCTCATGTTAAATGGTAGATCCGGTCCAGTTAAATTCTAGTTGGTAAGAAGCAGCTTCTAAAAAATATTTAAAAAATTTACAATATTTCAATATTAACATAAGTGTAGAGCAATTACGATAGGACTTTGATCTGAAAAATTGTGTTCTATTTATATTATTACTTTTTGCGGAACATTTTTGCTTATACAACAGCAACTTATTATATAGAGATAATTGAGATTTTCTTCCAATTAACCAATACACTTTTTATAATTTATTTCCAGATATTTTCATTTCTTCTTAAGGTATACCATCTTTATTTATAATAAATAGTTTTCAATTCCTTGAATTATGAATAAATGATGCAAAACTTACATAAATATGATATTATTTTTTACAGATATAGATATATTGTATAATTCCTTTTTATAAAAAATTTATTTCATTTATCGCTATAAATGACTATGTTAGTCAATCGCCATTCAGTACACCGCAAGTTGCAAAAGATTAATACCCAAGGTGACGGTTGTAAGTGCTAATTGAGATTCGTAATTCGAAGACCATGTTAAGCACTAATCAAGTCATCACAAAGTAGTAGTTTTTCATTTTGAATAAACTACATGGTTTAGCAATTAATCTCAATATAGGTTAGAGTCCATAATACTACGATTTTTAAATCTAGAGATTCTCACCACTTAAATAGACAAAAAATTACATATTTAGTTCGAAGCAATGCCGCTATAATAAAAACAGTATTAAGAATAATAAATATATCCACTTAATTATATATTCCCTTATTATAATAACCCACTTAATTAGCAAGTGTATATCTGAGTAATGTATTTTACTTTCATTAGAGAGCATATTTATGTTTTACACTAAGTTCTTGTTTCTTTCTATGCGATGTATCCTTGTAAAGTCATTATGATATTACTACATTTTTCTTTAGTTTGTCCAGTTACTATCTCTATACATATTTCTTGATAAAACTACAATTAATCACTGCATCCTCCTTAATGCATTTGCCATATCTGCAAAACATTGAGTGTGATTTCTCTACTCATACACGTTAACCAAACGTTCATGTATATTCTGAACAATAACACACATGCTCATAAAGCTTTCACAATCTATAATACAATTCACTACAATTTAAGTATATTAATTGTATACTGACCTTTAGTGGTTTCCTCTTTCATCACCCTGTCTTGGTTATCGTTAACATTGAATCATAAAACAACATTCATAAAGACTTATTCAATCACAGTCACTTTCAGAAGTACTAGTCAAGTTAATAACCAAGCTATTTATTTCCATTCTATTAAAAACTTGCTCAAGATTCTACCAATTGTGAATTTCTTCTTAAATGTGTCTGATTGAGCTCATACAAACCGAAGGTGTTATTTTCGACAATGCCTCTTTCCATAAATTCAGACAGTTCTGGTTTGAATATCCTCCTCGACCTGAATATTTATTGTAATAATTCTTTCCAATATCTCATATTAACTCAATTTGATTAAAAATGCAGTGATAGGGAGGGAGACATAATACTCTGTAGCCATAACATTCAGTAATCTGATCTACTATATATGTTTTCTCAGGCTTAAATCTAAAAAAGTAAATTACTTAAAATGCAATTAAATATTTCATTTATATTTACCGAGTAATAATTTGAAATAGTTCATCCTTTACATGATTTCCTCCAAACTTATTTTATGTACTTTAAGCCATTCCTTCATTGCAGCCTTTGTTGATGAACTTATTAGGGTTTTCTCTACTAGTGAACTATATATATGGTAGATATGGTGCATTATATATAACAATAACTGATGGTTCCTCCAAGTTTTTAATAGCGTATATTATATGAACGAAGCCTGTATATTATGTCTGCAATGAATAAATGCTATGACTAGAAAAACCTAATCGATAGTTATTCCAACGTTTACCTTTTTCTATGAACCTTTATTGTCTTTATACTATATTTATTATCATCTTGCCATGAGCAATCCAACGTACCATTCTTAAATATCCATGGCTCTTTTAAATATATAAATTGATATAATTCTTCCTTGATTTTGTTATATGTTTTAAAAAATTGTATTATTTTAAAAGTAATCTCTGGAAGTTCCATTAAATCCCTTCGTGGGTTATCTTTACACCACTTAAATACTAGATTATCCAACAATGTATGAACGGATGCTCTACATCTCTCACATAGCTGTATATCTTTTGAATCTTTGTGGATACTTTCCTTTTCTATGGACTAACACTTTTCTCTGAAATAATTGTATTAAATTATGTTTCGATTGAAAAAAACTACTTACTGTTTTACACATTTCGTATATTTGATCTCTGAGACACTAATATTGATGTTGATTCGTCAACTCTTTCGCATAAACACGGTTTCTTTTTGAAGAATTTAAGGTTATATTGTTTTTTATTTTTTGAGATATTTTCGTGACCGTGTCCGTACTAATATAAAGTGCAGCGGCTAGGCGCAAAAAATATTTTCAATAAAAACCGCGGTAATTTCAAATTTATTAAAACAAAGCGTTAAAATAACGTTTGCCGGTTTATAACCCGTAATTATAATGTTTTGAAGAATTTTTAGAAGTTTGGCAAACGGACAATTTTTGCAGGCTCATTCCGTTACGTGTTCGAACTTCTGTAACAGCATTCTATCTCTTTTTAAATATAATAAAATGACAAGGATAATATTGTCTGACTCTAAAACAAATTTACAACTTTAGACAGACATATATTGACACTCGTGTCACTGCTATTTTGAATTGATTATAGATACTATTAGGTGTCAATAATAATGTTAATAATAGTTTTTAATATAATGCGACTTAATAATTGTTAAATATTCACTATAATTCAAGATATAATAGGAGTACATTTTTGACACAGAACAAATACATAGTCAATTTCCTCAACAGTGTATATTAGATATATCTGGGCTTTACTTAATATTCATTAACATCATTTGAAATTGAGTGATAGTGCATAAAGCATTTCCACCCATAACTTTTTTGCTACATTAGCCCCCGATAATAATACATCCGTGATATTTATCCCTCCTGCTGCTCTTCAAGGACCGAAGACAGTTATTAAAGCCGTTCTCACAGAGTTACTGATTATCACCGATTTCAGACGTTCCCTTTCTCGTTAGGGCGCGTTTTTGTTTGTTTTCAAAGGGTCTAATATAACCGGGCCGGATTTTTCTTGTTTTTACTTTAACAGGAAGCAATATCTGTGTGCCGTTTCAGATAATAGGGACGGTACTTTATAAATTGCCGACCCTTAAGTTCCATCTTTTCCTGGCGCCCTCCGAATTGGGTTAAAATAATGAACCAAAGGAAATCGCAAGTTGGCGTTTTCTTTTTTTTTTTGTTAAAATAGATGAGCAAAGGACTGGTAATAATTAAATTAATTAGAAAAACATTACAGCGGATAAATTTCGTGGCAAATTGGAAGATCAACAGTGTCTGTTAAAATTTAAACAACTTCTATTTATTGTTTCCCGTTGAAAACAATTCTGAGTTTATGAGTAGTTTAGCATTTAATATATTGTTTCCGTAATTATTATGCACTAGAAATTTTTACTGATATTTTTTTTTATTTCAGTTACCGACCATTTGGATGTTGGCATATCTGTTAGTATTCATTTCGTTATCTTCTGTCCTTTTATCATCATAGAT
Organism: Rhynchophorus ferrugineus; assembly: GCF_030347505.1. Lineage (NCBI taxonomy): Eukaryota > Metazoa > Arthropoda > Insecta > Coleoptera > Curculionidae > Rhynchophorus > Rhynchophorus ferrugineus. The sequence goes on along the minus strand of NW_027472581.1, from coordinate 48,706,852 downwards.
ACATTTGAATCACTATGACTATTTTTCAGGTATTATATTATTAATTCCGCAAATTCATTCTTGCCCCATCCAGAGTTTTCCTCCTTTTCAACATTATCTCCCTAGTTATTATTCTTAGGTTCGCTTAAGTCATCGTATTGTCTGTATCCTTTCTGTCCCTGCTTTCGAGACTCTCCTCACCTGTCTTATTTCTCCCATGCACAGAAAATGGCCCTATCACTAAATTATCTTTTTTCTACAGACTCGTCCAAATGGTTCTATATTGAGGTATTTTCTATTTCGATATTTATCAATGGGTCCATCTTTGTTCCTCTTTTTGTTTTTCTAAAATATTTAATATGGGTTGCTTGAATTTTATTTTTATATTGTTTTCACGCTAGGTACGTATATATCAGGCCTATGAATTAATTTTAAAGGATTTAATGAATATAATTAAAAATAAGTGGAAACAAGTAGAGACAAAATGTAACAAACAACAAGTAGAACAGATGGAAAACACTTTAAACAAGATACATTAAACCAATTTTACACAATAAAGCTTCAAATTAAAAAAATCGTTAGAAACCAACGCATCCGCAGATGAATTTTGGAATTACTGAATAAAATTAAAATTGTAATTTTGTAAAATACATTTTTTGATCACTGGTATACACAAACTAAACATTTAAGAATTTGTCACCTACGTGTTCTGCACACTTTTGCCACCGATTTGGAATCTTGAATGTTCCTTCTTCATAACAAGTTTGGGGGCGAATTATCAGCCAATTTCGCACATACTCCTCTACTTCTTCATTCTTCATTGCCTTCAAATAGTTTACCTCCAAATGAATCTTTTAAGGACGCAAACCAAAAATAATCACAAGGTGATTAGTTAAGGCTATAAGGGAGGTGCTCGCTGCGCATGTATTCCAATTTATTCCTTGAACCCAGCGAGTACTAATTTTTCGAATTGCTCCCTCTAAGCAGTGTATGATTGACTGTTTTAATGACACCGTTTCACTTGGCCACTTGCACAATACAATTCAGAGGCTTCATTTTTAAACTTAAATCATTTGCAATGTGAACACACATTCGTCCAATAGAAGACTACGGAAAATCGTTATTAAGTGAAACTTTTAACATAAGACGAGATTGCGGTGAAATCCGGATAAGTATTCTTTACACTAAGAGCTTGATAAATACATTCATACATCTATTGATTGATATATTCTGACCAATGCAGCAGTTAAACGACTTTTATCAAACTATCACTGTCAAACTATCAAATGCGCGAAGTTTAAATATGTCGTTTTCTTTTTTTAAATTTTTCTCTGAGCTAACTTTTTCTTTCTCTTAGGTAACTAATGACCTAATAATATATTAAAATTAAAAATTGTCGGATTTATAATTAAGTCATTCGGTATCTCTTCTATATAGTTTAATTAGTTTAAAGAATTTTTTTGTTGTTTTTTTTTTGTTCATTATACATGAAGTTGTATATTGAAAATTATTGCGAATGAAATTGTATCCTAATTATGGAGTAATATTTTATTATGTTCTAGACTATAGAGGGTTGAAATTCTAGATTTTCCTTAACATTATATTTATTAAGAGTACATAGTTCATTGCGAGGAACTATACATTTGCTAGAAAGGCTAATTGAACTGTTACAGCTTCTTTCATCTACGTTGAAAGAAAATAATAAAGAGTGGTGAGTGTGCCATTCTTGTTATCCTAATAAGCAATTACCAGTGAGAGACATTAAAGGAAGAAATTATATATTTACGATAATAAACTTGAAGAATAAAAATAAATTTGCATGGGATGCGCGTTGAATAAAATAATGTTCTTTGTTCGAGCAGTATTTTTTTCAACCCTTGTTATCATGGTAGTCAAACAAAAGAGGCACTTAAAGTCTATTTTGAATTGTAAATGAGACGATGTATTTGAAAAAATAAATCGTTGACCCCATAATCATTTTTAGAAATCTGCTGACTGGTGCTACAAGATGAATAATATTTTGTCATATATTTATCTTCTGTGCGGAGGGACAAAAGAGCGTATAATTTAATAACGTTTAATCAGAGCTCGGTGTATAAAGATTGAGACAAATTAAAAGCAAATTCATAAAAATATAATTTTTTATTAAAATACTCTGGGGTTTTGCAAGACTCAAAAAAATGTTCCTTTTTTCGTACGCGTTTACTAATATCATATTAAATTATCATTTTTAATGAGACAAAATTAATTTGTCATCTTCCATATATTTTACGCTATTAAGGTCATGTTTTATCAATATAATATTATACATTTTTTGTACTATTGATGTAGAGTTTCATCAAATGTCTGTATTTTCAAATTATTATTGTCTTAATTAACTTTTATCAAGGTGTGAACAAAAAAAAACTCTTTTATTATATTATGTTAAATCAATTCGCTTTTTACTCTATTTTTAGATACTGTTAGAAGACTAATATTTTCTCATTACATCATACATTTGATTCGCTTAGTACAATCTTAATTTACAAAATTAATTTATTACCATTTTACTGTTGTACTTATAAAAATATGCAAGCGGGACGAATGTTGTATAAATACGTCAGTATGTATATACAAAATTAAATTAGACATCTTAATCTAAAGTTAAGATTAAACACTTATACACTACACAAGTTCATGTGGTTTAGTTCACTTCAATCTTGTGATTTCCTGCTTGGATAGCTTCGTTAATAATTTCTTTCTTAGCTGCGTAGGGAATAGCATTGTTCATCGACAATCTTTGATTTTGCACGGTTGTAACAGCTCAATTGAAAAGTCCCCGGCGTACCATAGTAAAACACATTATTTTGGCAAAATTAGTTTTTTTTATTCAACATAATTCCTTTCAAGGGTGAAACACTGATTATAGCGACCGTACAACTTTTTGATATCATTCTTATAGTACGATTTGTCTTTTGCTTCAAAATAGGCCTAAGTTTCGGCGATCACCTCTTCATTCGACGACCATTTCTTCCCAGCAAGCATTCTTTTGAGACCTGAGAAGAGGATATAGTCGCTGGCGGCCAGATCCGGAGAATACGGTGGATGAGAAACTTGATTTGTGACACGGTGCATTATTTTTTTGAAGCAGCATTTTCTTTTTCTTCAAAGGCGGCCGTTCTTCAGCAAGTTCTCCTTCAAACGGTACAATAGCGCTATGTAATAGTCGCTGTTGATGATCCTTCCTTTTTAAAGGTAGTCAATGAAAACTATTCCATGCACATCCCAAAATACAGACATCATAACCTTGCCAGCCGACTGTTGCGTTTGTCCCACGCTTTAGAGCGGGTTCATCGTGTGCAGTCCACTCGGATGACTGTCGATTGGACTTCGGAGTGAAATGATGTTTCATCCATTGTCACATATCGACGCAAGAACTCGGGTTTATTACGCTTGGTCATTTTCAAACACTGCTCCAAATCTTTAACTCGTCGTTGTTTTTGGTCAAAACTGAGCTCACGCGGCACCCACTTTGCACAGAGCAATCTCATATCCAAATATTCATGAATGATATAATGTACACATTCAGTTGATATCAATAGAGTGTCTACTATTTCGTTCAATTTCAATTTACGGTAATTCAAAATCATTTTATAGGTTTTTTGAATGTTTTCATCGGTAATAACCTCTTTTGGGCGTCCACTGCGTTCATCGTCTTCGGTGCTCATTTCACCACGTCTAAACTTAGCATACCAATCCTTAATAGTCTTAATAGTGGTTTTTCCTGGGGCAGTGTCAGGAAACTCGGTATCAAGCCATATTTTTGCTTCAACTGTATTTTTTCTCTTCAAAAAGGAATATTATAATAAAAAGGAATACAACAGGTGAAATTCTTTTTTGAACATTTTTTTCACAATAACAAAACATGCTTCAGTCAAAATGCTATAATTGTCAAACTAATGATCCGACAGCTGTCAAATAATTACACTTATTTTTAGGTAGTTAGGGCTAACTAAAAAACATATAGATATAATTCTAGTAGCGCCATCTATGTGTCAGGCCGGGTACTTTTCAATTGAACTATTATGACTACTTGGTTTAATGTTTTATAATATCTCCATAAATACAAATAAGCTATATAATAGACTCATAAACAAATCTCTTTCATTTTAGGTAAAGTTGGGTGTATGTTCCTATTAACCAATACAGTTCTTTGATTTTGAGTATTTGCTTTGCTTTTTGTTTAAGGTTATTAGATTTTAGATATTACACTAATGATACAGTATATATTTAAAATATATTAAGAATATCGTGCATTTTTACAAAATTCAATACAAAATAGACCGTTTTCCAACTATACTTTGGTGGGTAGTTTTCGTCCATGTCAGGTTATAAGAAGAACGTGTATTTTTAGGGGGATTCATATACTTGAGGGGAGTCTCCCAAGAATGGGAGTCTGGTTTTCTTCTCGATTTCCATAATGAATCTCATCTTGGAATGCATTTTATTTAGATATTCTTGAAATTTCCGTAAAGCTTCATCTCCATGCCTGCATAAAACCATAATCTTTATATATCTAAACCATTAGAAAACTTTGTGGATTACTGTATTTATTGTTCTCATATCAGGAGCTTTCAAGTGATGGTTAGTCCCGACAGATTGAAATATATAGTACGTGGTACAATATCAAAGCTTACTGGCAGATGTATTGTTTCCATGTGATATTATATATGCATTTTATGGAATAGCTGAAGTTTTAGTACACATTACCTTTAGTACTATGATATACAATGTCTCCAAAATGAATTAATAACGGTCCTTAAACAAGAGAAAATTTTCTTATTTTCTTTTAGATCACTAGATATCAAATTAAATCAATATTATAATTTCGAAAATCTAAATATCTTGTAAGCTAAGAAAACAGACGATTCTCTTTATTCTCGAATTTTGCTAACCTATATTGTATTGAAACATTCACATATGTCTGGTTTATCTTTCATAGCTTTATATACCTTCCGATAAAGCAGGCCCATTAATTTGTTTATATACAAAAAGTGTAAAATATAACTTTACGTGACCATACCATTCTTAATCGGTTTTTACCTAATGTTGCAATAACTCTTTAATAATTCTAACAAAATTGGAATAATCGAAGGTAACACACAACACCGCTTAAAATTAAATAACTTCATTAATAATCTTTTAATCACTGACTTTCCGTTTTAATATCGTTGCAAATATAAATAACAAACATTCATTTAATTTTGACTCCTTTATTTTATTTTACACATTATTAAAAATACAATTATCTTTATCCCCAGCGAAATTCGCTCCTAGTACGTCATTATCGGTGAGCTAAACTCTTCGCATACAGGACTACCCGTAGGGCTTGTTTATATGTTTTGTGTTACCGATCTGATGATACAATATTTATTTATAGCGCATACGACACAAACATAATGGGCCCACTCTTCCTTGATATAAGCTTTAAGAGTGCCAAATGTCACCCCTCCGTGTGTCCCCGTTTTCTTCAAAAATGAAAGAAAAATTTTCGCTAAACCGATCAATCAGTTGGAACTGGCAGCTTTTAGCTAAAAATCTGACGTTGTAGCTTCCATCAAGTCTCAATGAAATACCTTCATTGTGAATCTTTGGCAGACCGTAAAATTTTAGGTATTTGTACTATTGTATCTCTAAGAGATAGTTGGTTTGACGTTTATAGTTTCGAGTGCAGTGATCCATGATGAAAAATCCAACTGGTATTATAATTTATTAAATATTACATTATTTTCTTTAATATTCCGATTTATCAACTGCACCTCATTACTTCGTCAGCTGTTAAACCTTATGTACGTTTGTCTAAGCATTGTTATTTTTCGTCAATATTTATTCATTTCAGTCGATCTTTTTCTTTTGAGATTATTTTTCTGTGGCAAAGGCAAATTAACAAATTTTTTATTGTCTATATAATTTACATCGGACATATCAATAAGAATGTGCATAAGCATTTTCAGTTTTTCAAGCTTTTCAAAAGTTCCAAATCAAAACATCTTCATTTGTAATGTGATTTTCAGATCAATATGAACAACACATATAGGGCTTATATGATAGGATGTTCTGAAGAAGACTATGGTTAAACATAGTGTTACTGTTTTTAAATAATTATGAATCATAAAAATGATCGCCTAATCACTTATTTATCAGTTTAAAACTGTCCACTTCCTATAGCTAGTATGTTTCTGAGGCCATAATATCTCATGTGACCATTCTAAATCGACTTTTCATTGACAAATGACTGGTAATTAATCATCCATCATCTAAGCTTCCGGCAAAATTAATACGCCAGTCCCCGTTAGCCGTCCCGCCGAACAACCCCATCCCTCTCCGTGCATATCGGTTTTATTTATGGATTTTTGAAGAATAATGAATAATTCATATTATTTGTTCGTTTCGAAATGCATACGGTGATGGTGTGTTTCGGTTTTTTTGCGTGTTCGGAAAATTAAGCAGCACAAATGAGTTAGCGCTTGTTAAAAATAATAATGTAATTTGGAGACTGTCAAATACGGAAAATGAATGTCATGAATAAAAAATGACCCATTGATATCGCATTCGGATTCCATATTCAGTATCATCTCGTATTTTTTACATTTACATTAATTTTACGAATACCTATATTTTTGCAATAATTTAGTATAATTGTTCATTGCACAATATTGAGCGTTGTTATATTCCTACATAAATTTTTAGTCCATTATTACTTTCATAATATCTATTCCAATTTTGTAGATATTTACGCCGATCTGGATGTTCAATGAATCTGAAGTATGGCGATATTTCTCTTATGTTTAAATGAAAATTTAGACAAATCTTATGAAAATTCATATATATTTTATTATCTACTTTATAAATACAAATCAGTGATTGTAAAATCAATTAGTATGTATGAGTATGAATAAAGCTGCCTTAATATAACATTTAAAGCGATTAGTCGTTCTCTTTAATGTGTATATTTCGTTTTTAGAAGATATATAATAAAAAATATTTACGTACAAAAAACGTATTATGAGTTATAGTACCAACTAATGACATATTATAGACAAGACAATGTTTTTCAAACCCAGAATCGACTAATCTCATTACAATTAAAATCTAGTTTTTTTGATAACATCTTTATTAAATATGTTTAGTATAATCTTAATTATAAATTAATTTATTATTGCATTACATTTGTACCTGGATTAATTCACAAGCAAGACGAGTGCCAGATATATACATCAATATGTATTCCACAATTATAAAATTATAATAACTCAAGCTATATTTTACACTAAAGGTATACACTTTATATAAGTTTGTATGGTTTGGTTCGCTTCAATCTTCTGATATCCTGCGCATTGTCCAGTAGTTGTATTGCTTCTACGTTAGTATGATTTAGTGGTCTTCTTTCGTATTTTAAGGCGAAATCTTGGATAACTTGGCGAATCCATTTAATTTCCAGGTCTTCGTGCAGTTCTTCGTTGGTTACGTAGCGATATGCATTGGTAATTAATCAAAGAATTTTGTTTTGACAACGTTGGATGACTAGTTGATTTGAATTTTTAGTGCAGCCCCATATTTGGCTTTATGATTGCCTGATAAATCAATCCCTTCGATTTTAGATCAAGTTGAGAGTATCTTCCAACTAACCAGTATAGATTGTTTTAATGTAATGTAAGTAATCTAATTTTAGTGTATTTTGCTCTTTGTCTAACATGATGTTTCCAATTTAATCTACCGTGAAGATGGATGCATTAAAAACTAGGGATAATATTTAAACAGATCTTCTTTATTCTATTGACGCATACATTTTGTGTTTTCATAATTTTCAAGGTTTGCAAATCATGTAGTTTTTAACACAGCTTAACACAAATAGAACACTTTTTGTTCTTTTTGTTTCGACTGATTTCTTGAATGCTATGAATTACCTCATCCTGAATAAAATTTTCTCCTATTAATTATCTTTAAAATAATAAAAAAAGTAAAGTTTCTTATATACAACGTGAAGAAATGAGCGACAAGCGATGAACAACATTGCCATTGAATTACGAAAAAGCAATATAGTATATGCTTAGAATGAGACGTTGCTGGCCCGCAATCCGAAACTTAAATGCAAAAAGCCTGGATTTTTGCTCCTGAATCGACAAGTTTGATCGGGTTAAGCAGGACTCCTATCCACTAAAACTCTTTTCGGTTAAAACTCTTTGACTACTGTAATAGTTCATAGGATGGAAGTTGGAATTCGTAACCGGATAAACTTCAACGGACATAAGGAGGAGAAGCGTGTCGGAGTCGTGTTGGCCCTTTATACCCTAGACCGTATGGTAGGGCTTGTAGTATCGCAGTAGCTGCAAAGACACATACTGATTGTTACTAGACTTGAGATCTACCACCTTTTCTCACTTTCAGTCATTATTTTATAACTAACGGACAATTACAAAAATTAATATGACTATTTATCTCATAATACAGATATGAAACTCAACTGCTGCGATCCGCCTTTAGTGCTTGTATCCCCTGCAACGCAAGCTTCTGTCCAATTTCTAGTAGATTATGTGAGTTCACAGTAACTTTAGTCCGCTTTTGATAGCTTTACACCCAGAACTTAGATGCTTGTGCTGGTAATCCACATACTAGACTTATTTTTCAAATCTTGAATATATTTAGTTGTTATAGTTTACGGCTAGGGGTTTTTGAGCTATTCAATCTACCTTTTGTAACTCTACAGCTTCGGTTCCAATACTTTTGCCTGATCTTCAATTAACTATACCATAAATGATTCGAGTAGCAGAGGAACGATTTTCATTTCAACATCAATCTGTCTTACTTTCTTGCTCGTTAATTTATTAATGAATTTAAAAGAGAACAGCATTATAATTTCGCCGCAATCTAGTCCACTGCACCAATTATAAAAGACGAAGAAGATTTAAAACAAAACAAACAACGAATGCTATTTATTTAGTTTAGAATACTATTTTATTTATGTAAAGTACTGGCGATTTGTTGAGTAGAGATATAAATCGATACGGAAGATTTTTATCTATTAAAAAACAGATCAAACCCATCTCACTCGTCATATAGTTAAGTTTATTGGGAAAAATAGTTAAAGAAATATCTAAAATATTTATTTTCTATAATAAATACGATTTCAAAAATCTATTTCCTTTTACTTGGTCTCTGTACCATCAATAGAATATATATGAAATTTATTCAATATATATATATATATATATATATATATATATATATATATATATTTCCCAATTAATTACCATGATTTTATAATCTCCAAACTTGATAATTATAAAATCAATTATTCAGCTATTATACTCAAAATTAGCATCCTGTTTCTGTTTCCTGAAAATCTTGTCGGAGCCGCCTGACAAAAACGATAGGAGCAAACGTCAAAGGAAACCGTTCATTTGTCATTGAAAAGGTGTCTAGGAGACAATTCGAGTCGAATTGGGGACGCGATAATCTGCCAACTTGTCTCCTTCGTATCATTAGGGACGAAATTTCCCGCGGCTCTCTCGCCTGTTGGATCTCAATACTGACGCAGTCATAGTTCCGTTATCTCGCCCGTTGTAGATAATGCCTCGGAACATATTAGCGATTGTAGCAGTTATTCGGAAAATTTACCGACGAATATAAATTGCTGGTTATTAGTTTTATTGCCCTCGAAACATGGAAGATAACGTCTATATATGACCTTAATTGTAATTGCTTGTTTAGTGTCGGTACTATCTTTTCTATTCGATTCAAATTTTCGAACTGTACGGAAATAATACGTTGTTTATAGTCAGTATATTTTAATCGGTGCTGTATTTTAAGCACTATTTATACTCTCTTATTTTCTGGTTAAACTAATATTAATTATATATAATAGAACATACGTATAGAATATCAGTTTGTTTGAAAAAATAATTTTCATTTGCTGGTATTTTTAATTGTTGGCTGCAATATAAATAAATCATTAAGTCTCATCCGATGATCTTAAATCCTTGTGAGTAGATTGCTATTAATGGAATAACATATCGACGGTTTCTAAGATTTAAAGAAAAGTTAAATACCTGAGAAGAATTGGAACTAGAAGGTCAAACAGAACGAAATTAGTATTGCCTTTAGATTTGAATTAATACGCTTGAATTAAACATTAACAGAAAAAAATTATTCGTAAATCACTTCAAAACATATTTTTTTCATTTTTCAATTACAGAATTTCATATCCTGTTCGTACGCTTGTTGCGTTGATGTAACGCCACGATATTTTTTTAGAAATTTTGTATCGACATTCAATGTTCTATTTTTAGATTACAGTTTCTGCAATTATTACGTTACACATTTACCAATTTGACTTGACTGGGTACCAATATTATATACCAGTACTAGACGTTTATCTAATAATTCTCTCATAAGCATTCATTGAAAAGTTCGCCTTAAAATAGAGGAATGAATTCAAAATAAATGTGGGAACAATCAGGTTTTATAATCAAAAAGGCAACGGTCCATAAAAAATTGGAGATAAATAGTGTCCTTCGGTTACTCAGTTATATTATAGTACTTTGAATGCAGAGTTCGTTTTTGTTTCGAAATTCCGAAGCTAAAGATCACTCACCTCGATCTGATCAACCGAATTGAAACAGTTTATAAAATTCCTAAAAATATCGACATCAATCATCGTAACGAAACTAAACACCGACCATAAAACAGTTTTGAAATATTGCATAAAATATACCAAATACCTGAATACCAAGAAGCTTGACAATTAGTGAATGTAATTTCCATGTATAATGGGGAATGCTGTAAAAACAATAATGATTGAAGTCCAGAGAAGATTCACAAATAGAGGTAGAGCCTGCGTGGTCGTCAAGGAACACGATATTAACTGTTTGGTGGAATCATAAAGAAATTACTCATCATAAGCGGCGGAAAACTGGATTATATTAACTTTACACTGTCTACAACTAATTACAGAATAGATCTATGGGGAAGGTATTGTCTTTTACCATGACCACAGTAGACCAAATATATCTTTAGTGAGTCTGCAAATATTAGGAAAGATAGGTCACAGATAGTATTATCTCCTATATTATGTATCCAAATAACAAGCGATCGTTTAGTAGTCAATATTTTGGTCTTCTTTAATCAATTCTCAAGTCATATAGCTCTACAAATTATATCATGAAGAATATTAAAATTCTGAATATCTGTGTCAGCGAATATAACACTATCATCAGCGAACAAGGAGTGTAAGATCATATTGAACACCATGTCTATTTTAGTAATAAATAACATAAAATATTAATGAAAATTACAGTGAAATGTACAGTGATTTTACTCTAATATATTTAACAAATAATGAATATTTCATTTGAACTATCATATTTGAATATATATTTTTTTATTTGCAGGTAACGTCAATTTTATTTTGAATTAATTTCCTGGCATTGTGGTAAGTAAATAACATAAATCAAAAAGTAAGTAAATAACATTGCAGATATTTTGGACAATAATGACTTTGAAATATAAGTATTATTGGAAAATCAATACGAAAACCTTCCATAACTGAGCTATTTTAAATGAATTCTAAAGTCAGTCGTGATTATTTGTAATTGAGACCTAAACTTTGGAAATATTTGGAACTTTTGAGTTCATAACTTTCCCTCGACTAATTAGTGGAATGAGTAACTTCGTACCAAATTGTTCTCCGATCACATTGTTGAACTTTATATATTTGCAATATATTTTAAAACTTAATATTATTGTAATGCAATCGTAAATTTTTAATGTTTTTATATTTCATTTACTTTCTCTCTGTTTAAACACTTTATGCTTATATAAAAATATTAAGTGCTTGCTTGTATTTTGTTAATGTCAGATGTAACAAGACAAAATATTAGTTCAAAACTTAGTTCAAACAACTTAGTAGTTGACGAAACAGCTGTTTCCAAACGTTTACATGTACAACATTCAAAATTAGCAAATCGGCAGACACAAATAGGCTAAATATTACCATTCATTTAAAAATAGTAATTTCAGTCATTTCTAGACGATAAAAGAAGAACTTTTGGTAACATATTGTAAGTGTCTATGAAAAGTGGATCTACAACAATTGTTGCGACGCAAATTTATTATGATTCGTTGGGGCAGCCATGTAAAATGTAAGTTACGCTAATTGTAGAGTTTTTTCGGTTCTATTGTTAGAGGGTCTAATTTATTAAACCTTTTAACTGAAGTTTTTAATATATATGACATGGAAAAGAATTATGACCTGATAAAAAACATAACGTTCGCAGTATATTGAGCGTCTGGTAAATATAAACAGCAAAAAGATACTAAGTAAACAGACGTCTTAGACATGGAAGGAGGATGATTCCTATCGGCTCGTTGTCGAGTATTTAGGATAACGAGGGTTTAAGAACCGAGACTAGAAGAAACGTGTTGGATGTTAGACCTGGTAGAGGACTCTTTATGGCACCTAACCACAAATATTAAAAAGAGCGGAAATCGTGAAATTTTTGGGAATTCCTTATGAGTCCAAAACGCACATATTTTATCAGCGTGAGAAGTTCCTAGCTGGAAGACTGTTTCCCACCCAGATATTCTCAGCGAATTGGGGTACAGAAAATGGTTTCTTGGACCAGTCTTGTCAACCACCACCAAGAACCCGAGGGTGAAGCTTCAGCGATAAGACACTGTGCATCCACAACGAGAAGGTAGTCTGACAGTAATTTGCATGAACGCCGAAGAGTTGAGAAAGAAAATGGTAAGAATTGTATTGAGAAGTATTGCTGAGAGATTCTTATTGAGAGTGGAGAAGAAGAAACCATTGAATTGAATTGAATGTTAATTATATTTAAACAAAATTATAAAAAAATTGTTATTAATCTAACGAACCTTACGTTTAAGTGTCAATACAAATAAACCCTAAAACCATTATTGTTGGAACTTTATTTTTTTGTCGTTTTTTAATTTGTAATAATTAAAATTATGTTATATTGTAGCTCTTACTATATCTAAATTCTAATAATTTTCGAAATAAAGCGCCATGCCTTTCTTCACTATTAGGTGGTTTGCTTCAAGGTAATCTTAATAAGATAAATTGATGATATGATATTACTGATAGTCTGGATACGAATCAAATGCCAATGTTTTTTTCAGTCTACGAAACAATTATTCAATTCGGTTTCTATATTGTTGTCTAAATCCTCCATAGATTCGTTTTTTATAAATTAATTAAAATTTTATTTAACTTATACTCTACTATATACACACAATATAGCTTAATGCTTACCTATACATACATATATATATATATATATATATATATATATATATATATATATATATATATATTTACAATATTATTTTAACTACCAACTGATCACTTTAAAGTCGGTACCGAACTTTTATTCGAACAGTTCGAACAGTTATAATAACTCAGATTTATTTTATTGGTAATTAATTGTAATTTTTCTGCATATGTCCCAAAATTATATTACTATTTTTGTATTGTTTGGGCTCGGCAACAATTTCATAGTGACCAGTTAGTAGTAGTTAAAATAATACTGTAAATAGATAAATAGATTTAGGTAGGTGTTAAGCTAAATTGTATGTACATAGTAGAATATAAAATACGTGTAATAGATATATTAAATAAGGTTTTTGGTTATTTTTATTTAATTACTACAACGATTATCATGTGCATATTTGTTTTTAAAATGTTTTTTTTGGGTTAAATATCCAAGTTCCTCCTAAGTTGTTAAATATCTAACATCTAGTTCATTTTTAGCGAGTTCCTTATTGATTTTTTGAAGTCGGTTCAATTTTTATGTTAAAATTTTTTTTTTGTGTTACATATTTACTCAATAAATTACGCAGTTATTTTATATAATATTTCAATGGGTAGGCCAAGTAAACTTACAGCTCGTATGAGGAAAAATAAGAATAAAAAAACAATAATTGAAAATAAGGAGCGGAGGAATCAGGCCCCGTAGCCCGCTACCTACGATATTTTATATGTATAGTATTGTAAAGTTACTGCTTAAAAAGCAAACTGATTGATTGCAAACTGATGGCTTTTAAACTTAAAGACTTCCGATTTTCCGTCTCAGCAATAGCATTATACATAAATATCTGATTATTTTAGATAAAAGGTATGTTAACTTTGTACGTGCTCTTTTAATTTATGCGTTTCCTTCGATTTCCCCCCAAATAGATCCTGAATTAGTTCCAAAAGGACCACCTCGAAAGTGCACTCTTTCGAATAAAAAAATCATTTTGAAATTCGGCCGACAATTGACCGAGAAATCGGCATACATAATTAAAAAATTATATATAAAGCCGAACATAGAAGTTCCTCCCTTATCGAGGTCGGTTAATGATTTCTACTCGCTTATTTGAAATACCTACAATATACGAAAGCTTACGTATTCACGAAACTTACGTTATGTTATGAAACTCACGAATCTCACATACGTTATTTTTGCCTTAGGCTACTTACAATATTACTCTCGTTTTTTGCTGTTTATTTTTTTTTACTACAAAATACCAACTAGATAGCTTGTAAATCGTTTTGATATTTCGATTTCATTATATTCATCCGGGCATGAAAAGCATTTACGCATCAATTGTTAGTTAAAATTTAATTTAATCCGATACAAAAGACATTCTTGTCTTATCGTATTACCCGTAACATTTACTTAAATATATTTTTACTGTTTCATGACAAAGCTGTCCGTTTTGTATCCAACGTAAAACGTCAAATCTAATTATAATTAAATAAATGATCAACTTTTTCCCTGTTCAATTCAATTAGTATCTAGTTTAATCGTTGTCGAAGGGAATTATCCTGAAGAAGCGTACAGGTAAAAACTTTATGTTTCGCAATAAAGCCGAGAGCGGCATTTATTCGAGTTGTTGTAACCCGTAATACGATAAAATTTGCTTTATGACGGTCACGTCTGATGCTCGCTCTATGCAAAAGGCCCGCCGCGACAAAGATGTTGATTTATAACCCCAGCCAGATAAAACTTGTGTAATTTACTGTCCCTGTCGCGAATCTTTTTTTTAAGCTTGTTTATTTTCCATGGCCGACCGGCACTGGCGGAGTTACGATAAGCTTTTTACACTTATCTGCATGTGTGCACAACATAGCAATGTGTAAAATATGATTCTAGTTCAGTGTGTGCATATTTGAAAATAATTAATATTAAAAATGTTAGTACTGCAAGTTTGATTTTTAGTTTTATAGAGCTTCCATCTTAATTTTTTTGTCGAAACAATTTTACTCAAGTGAATGTTGAGATCTGCTGTCAGTTTTTCCACGGTAGTTTTTCGTTGTCTGGCCACAATGCTTATTTTCTGCCACTTAACCTTGAGTTTCGTCCTCTTCACCTATAAATTTTTACCATGTTTTATGTATATTGTCATTACCGTGGATACTGTCATCCGTGAAACATTTAACAATTCAGCTGTTTATGTTACAGACGCTCCCGCTAACCGAGCACTAACGATGCAACCCATTTTGAATTCTGAGAATTCAAAGACCGCATATCCACAGACCGCTTGTTTATATTTTCGCAGAACAAAGAGCATAATACACTAAAAACATCCATAACACACAGTGCTACCAAAATGCAACATCTACTATATTGCATGGAGTGCATTATTATTTTGTCTATCACCAATATATTATTTCTCAATCATGAATATGTATACTAACAAGGAAACAGGATAATATTTAAGAAATGAAATTAATTTCTGTTTTCTTATTATTTTTTGAGTACTGCTGAAAACAGATGATGAACATATTCGTGTGAAATTGTGTATCTTGGATGAAATATTTTCGATACCATTATCGTTGACCATCAAATGACCCGACCTTCAAAATAATTGTGGAAGATCTCTTTTAATAGCATTAATATCGAAGTTTGAGATTAAAACGATCCTTAAAATAACTTTAACCCAACGAAAATTATAACCTGCAATTCATATATATATATATATATATATATATATATATATATATATATATATATATATATATATATATATATATATATACATATATATATATATATATATATATATATATACATATATATATATATATATATATATATATATATACATATATATATATATATATATATATATATATATATATATATATATATATATTAATTTTGGGGCTGATCTGTTCAGCTTTTTGGCTAATCTAGTGTTTCCAATTTAATCTACCGTCAAGAGCATACTCAAATATTTGTATTTCTACCTTTTCGCTACAATGCAATCAATCTTAGTTCATTTGTGAATACTTCTATAGTTTTATTGCTTTAGATATATATTTTTGAATAATGGTTATATTTTCAGCAAAATGTTGTTTCTTTGTCCTTGAGATGTCGGCGGAGTCTAATAGATGTACAGATATAGATATTATATCAAAACACTATCCTGCAGCCGCCATAGATTAGAATGTTTGAGAATATACTTCTTAATTTTATTTCGAAAATATACCAGCATTGCCTCTAGGGATTGTTCCTTGCCAACAAGTTGCTCATCATGAAGATGTTATTATTATATATATATATATATATATATATATATATATATATATATATATATATATATATATATATGCTCTACAGCAATTCTCTTTAGCATTTCTATTAACTAAATTTCAGTTTATTATTTTATAAATAATTCAGTAAAATAAAAAGTTTAATTAAAATTATTAAACTTTGTCTTTTTAAAATGTTTAACTGCATGTCATAGTTTGTAACTGTAAAAATAACGATTCATCTATTATACTCAACATCAGGGTGCTGCTTTGGTATCCCGAAAATCTTGTCCGTGCTGTCTGATAAAAACAATAGAATGAAGAGCTACATGAAACCGTTCATTTATCACTGGAGATTTTGAAGACAAAATCATTTTTTAACTGTCAAAAAACACTTATTGGTTATTGTATACATTTATACTGAAAATGGTTATAGTTATTGTTTTCATTGATTTTTTTAACTTGTACGTTCTACTAAAAAACATCTAGAACAATTAGTTGAAATATGTAATAGATGGAATTTTATTTTGTATAGTAATTGAATTTAGTATTTACTATAGTAACTTGTCTCGACTTTGTGCCTTATGTATGTTGACCTGAACAACTTAATAGTTTGTTAATAGTTAATTCAACATCCATAAAATAGAATATAGATTTGCAGCCTCTACCATATGTTCATCTATATCAAGGGAAAGGGCCAGTTCCATAGTTACAATTGCCTAAAAGTGAGCAATTTTATTTTTTTCAGAAGAAGTTATTTGCTTTTCATGAATATATACTTCCTCATCTCAAATACATGCTAATATCATGTGATCATAAAAGGTGGATTCGGTAAGCTTATTCCGAGGAGATCAACTGATTAGAATCTTATATTTTGAATGTAATAAGTGTATTTAATTGTAACCTACATTTTATTCAAATTTGCTGGATCTATATCTACTTCGAGTGTTTATAATATAAACTATTGTTTGTGATAGACTGCAACATTGCCAATGTGAGGATTCAAGGCAATGTGTGGATTCTAGGTATACATATTTTCCCTCTTTATGGGCTTTTCCCATTGTACGTAAATATCTAGCAATATTTGTTTCATCTAAGTTAAGCTAAATTTTTTTGAGATTTTAATCTGTGTTCTCTTCCTAGATGTTGAAGTTCATTGTAATAGAAGAATGACCAGAATCGCCAATTTTAAATCGCTGAAAAACTGGCAATTAGGATATAAAAAAGCAGCATAGCCGCAAGTTTCTTAGAGTGTTGATAGGCTTCTGAGATAGATTTCTTCAAATCAAAATACTGCGCATGGAATTTTGTGCGTTTCATGATCAGCGTTTGGACGCACTGAATAACGTAATATTTCTAAATGATTATTATATATAGGGAAATCTTAAGACCCTTAAATGCCAAATTAGGTTAGATAGTTTATTTATCTCTTACTAATAGAATAGGCATTTGTTATTTTTCATTATGCTCACGAAATTTTCTAACAAACCTCTTACACTTTGTTGACATACTACACACATCATAAAAACTATTAGTATGAACTCAGGTTTTCAATAAGTCAAAATAAACAAAATAATTTTTAATTGTAAAAATTCTATTTATCTATATTTTAGTTCAAAGAAAATAAGCTGGATTACAAAGAAACAAATATCAATTTGTACATTAATTCACTGATTTCATCGAGGATGTATATAGATGTAGCAACAGAGATCTTATCTCATTATTCTGTAAGCACAATGTTTTTTGCGTTCTTTTCTAGATATTAGTTAGCACACAGAATATACGAACAAAATTTCGTACGCATCGCTAAAATTAACGTTAGCAGTTTATTATTGTCCATTTGTGCACACAAAACAGCTTCTGAGCCAAAAAGCGCACTGCTCCTTAGCTTCTTCTTTCGTTTCAAGATCATAGTAGAAGGATCGCTTCTCTTCCATATTAACAAAACGACCTTTAAAACCCCTTTCTAGTAAACATTATATTCCACAACAACTGCTCCATTGTAAGTAGACAAGAAAAATAAGACACAAAGATGGTATTGTTAAAACTGTTATTAACTAATTAACTAAGTAACACTTATTTCAATCATTTATCAATAAAACTCTAACGCGTAGCGGTGTAGCAATGAAGGCTTATTCTACCTCGTCTACTCAGTTGTAAGCTAGAATGCTTGGAAAAGTTAAATTTCCGAAGGTCATTTTCGTTATAGTTTTACCTTAAGTTCGAAAAGGGACATATTCAGTATAGGCCCATCGAAAATTGTATAGTGTTTGGTGATGAATACTTAAATGTAAGCCAGAGTCAGAATTTGTTTGTACGTTTTTATTGAGCACATTTCGGTTAGAGATGGACCTAAAATTTGGGAAAAAAACCCATGAAATTCGCAAACATGTTAATATAAGGAACTAAACATTTGACCATAAACAGTTTTGGATTATTTATATAACTATTAATACTAAAGGAGTTTCAATACTTGGGTTCCTTATGAATTAATAGTAAAAATGTTATAGATGAAGTTTCCACGTATGAATTGCTGTTCAAACGAAAATTTATCATTTACTACCAGGAGCTAATGCGATTAAATGTAAGAGAGTCTTTCATAATGACAACTATAGACAACACACGTATTTACTGATTCGAAAAGAAGTTAAAGAGGTTTACGGGAATGTTTTACTGCATCTACTATACGGATCGATCGGATCTTGTACCGTTTGACTGAGAAGCTGGCTTAAGGCCTGCAAAAAAATTTGGTTCAGAAGCTATACGGTGACTGAATTAAAATTTTGTCTTTAATGTTACAAAAAGTAATTGATTAAAATGGAATATATATCACAGATTACTGTTTTGAAACTTATATGAATAAATTATTTTTGAAAACACAGGAAAACTTTTTTCACAAATTATTACATATTTTTAGTTTAAAATTTAACAAAATCATTCTAATGTTGAATTAATTAAAAAATAGTATTTTAATTTTATTACTGCAGTATATTCTAAAGCAAATAAATTTAAAATAATTCAAAAATAACTACTAAATTGAAAGTACTAAACTGAGCTTTAATAATTTAATTTACATTCCTATTACGGTTACTTCCGCTTAGTTCTACTAATTTAATTTATATTCAATACGAGATTAAAGTTGATTTTTCTTATAAATATTCCACTGTTTAACTACTATCTAACTTCGCGACAGCCTACAAAACCACCGTTCTCAAGTTATAAATACGACAATTATTGTTCGCATTCTCTCCTGTAGAACAGCCCCCTAATCCTTGACGTTTTATGTAATGTTTCGCACCGTTATTATTTAAAATTATTGTTTAGCGACCTTAATTGCCGAGTCGCTTGTCCCAATTTCGCGCAGGTGCCTTTTACAACTTCGTAATCGTATCCCATGAATCTGGAATTTTAGAAACCTACTCTAAAGACTTTAGTCTCCTGCAAATTCTCTGGGGTAAAAGGGTCAAGACAGGCAATAGTTCACAAGAAACTGTTAAACTGTTCTCGTCAATCATTTGTTCTCTTGCGGGCTGGATGAACCATATGGGACCTCCGAGTGTCTTTATATACTCGAAATATTTTGCTTGATAAATATACTACATGGATTAATTTTAAACTGACAACACAGTAATTTACAATAATAATAAGGATTATTTATATGTAAGAACATGCCATATTCAAATATATTGAATTCAGGATTTAATTGCTGATATTTGTTTCGATGTTACTGTTATTGCTATCGAGGAAATTTCATATTTTATTTTATGCTTCCTTTTTTTGCAAAAAATAGATATCAAATATCATATCAGAATATTTGTTGGAAGGTTCTCCATTCATTTATCTATTTTCACATTTCCGATTCAAACATTTAATATATAAAGTGCAATAGTGTATCTTTGTATTTTTAGGGTAAATAATGTGGCTCAGTGAATGGAGGTAAAACGAAATGAAACAGTGGTGTTTACATTATGTGACCGTTATTTATTAGCTATATAAAAAAATATGAAAAATACAATTAGTTAAAACGGATGGCAGCGGTGTTACCTGAAGACGAGGCTTGGGCAGTCGATGGTGGTACGTCTAAACCAAACGATGGTTGAGAACTGAATGAATCGAAATACCCTTCAATAACATCCCAGATAAACGTCTCGGGGTTGCCGCCAGCTATTCGTTATCGGGTTCTAGTTGGCGCTACTGGCATCCCGATCGTATTCAACATTTGGGATTATATTTCTGGGTATTTTGTAGACCGTTATTCCACGATGTAAAAGTCGACATACCTCAACGTCGCTACATATTAATATAGTTTTAATTTAAAGATTTTATTCTTCAAGTGAGAGTTTGGGGTGTTGAAATAAACTTCGAATGATCTCCTCATTACATGACATATTCATTTTTGACATATGAAAACAGCCATACATTGGTTTGGTGACATTGGACAGTTTGGATTATTAAGATATGCAAACTAAATTCATTTTGTATTCGATAAATAAAGATGTTTATAGATTCTTGGTCGACTCCTTCAGGTTATCTTTACTCGCTTCAGATCATGTGTGGTTTTACTTATACTGATAAAATTATGGAGCTTTATATTTTCTAAAACATTTAAGCCATTATTTATAAATCAAATGTAGCGCATGTAAAATATCAAATTCCACTATGTTTTCAGATAGTAACACCCAAAGTACATTCGGTTTGCTAAAACATGAAAATTGGCGAAAATACTGCTGATGGAAGTTGATAAAATAGTTAGGGTTTCTATTAAATCTCGCATTGACTTGATTTAATATTCTTCCATTACCTTCAATCATTTTATAATTACTGCAAGTGTAAGAAAGTAATAACAGAAACTGAAAAAGAGATAGAGAATAATATAAATAATATAATTAAATATTAAATTTACATTATATTAATATTATATTGTTATATTAATTCAAACTTTTAGTTTTAGTGTTTCACTATTGTGCATAGAATTTGAAAATGAAGTGTTTTTTTTTTAAAATTCTTAACAAAAACTTCTTAATAATAATAAAACAATAAATATGACAAAATCATAAAAAATAGAATAGAAATTCAATACATTCATGAATTCATTAAATTATTGTAATCCTCCGGGATATCCAAGACAATGTTTTTTTATTAGGTTGGGTAATCATAAAATTCATAAACCGACTAATGTTTAAATCGAACCTTATATTTAATTACCTAAAATTTGTACTTTCGGTTCTACTCCAAAGACAATATGCAATAAAAATAAAAATAATTAAAAGTAATATTACATCAGGTACTAATTAACCAATAAAACTGTATTAAGTTTTAATTTATACAACTGTTAGTAATGACTTAACCGTAAAAGCCGAGACATTAGTAGAAAAATGTGCTTCCGACGTTTCCTTAATGAAAAACTTTCTTTAGCACCGGATAAAAGCAGCCTTTCGGAATTACAAGCTCTTTTTAATAAAAAGCAAAACCTGTAAAAGTGTTTGCCCGATAAATAAAAGACATTTGATAAGTCTTGATTAATGTTGTCGCCTTAAAGGAGTTCGTTCGGGTGGCCCTCGTCCGCTCTTGTCTTTAATGACTTTGTTGCTTTTCAGAAAAATCGGATGTAAAAGGTATCGCAAATTAAATTTTTAACTTTAAATACTGATTCGTGGTTTAAACAGCAAAATTGAAATGTAATGAAACACTAATTCTTTTCAAGACTTTATTACATTCATTACTTTATACATTTGTGCTTAAAAAGACAAAATAATTTAAAAAAAAAAGTTCGGTGTACTTTCTTCGAACAACCTTTGTTAAATAGGGCTCATCTTGGAAGACCTATTTCGATTTCCCTTTTGCTTCAGACTCAATGAATAAATACATTGTTTTCTTGACAATCCACGTCAAAAGTTATGAAATATAATTACACGAAAATGTACCTGCTGTAACTAAATTTTTTGAAACAAATAAATATTTCAGGTTATTGCTCTGAAAGAGATTACGTTCAATAAAGTTAAATTTCCAATAAGAATGTCAGATAACGCCAGAAATTAATTGAAACTACCTAGGTCAGAAACTTAATACAATCCTTATACAAATGCTAGTGCTGTCTTTCTCTAAAAATTTAAGATAAATACTTCATTTGACATTAATAGACTCATCAGTAAAAGTTCTCTTCAGTTTTAACAACTTGCAGTACGGCAGACATCATTTATTTCACCAAAAGAGGTGTAAAGTCACATAATTTTAAACAGCATTTTGAAACATTTGATTCAAGCTAAGTTGGCTGGGGGTTTTTACTTGGTTGTGTAGACTTTATTCTAATGATGTTAATTTTTTTTTTAATTATCCGACTTTCTTTGTTATTGACATCAAAATTATATTTGCCTGCTTGGATATGATAGAGTAACATCATTCAGAAGTTAAATTATTCTGAAAATAGTTCTAACATCAGTATAATCTGAAACCATTATAACACTCTAATATTTTAAAATATTAAGACAAAATAAGTGTACTTGAGAGCAATTGTATATTTACCAGTTGTTCCTAACATAACTCCATTAAAGAGAGTTTTAATTTCTTTTTATTATTCATTTCTGACTGTGGATTTCAACTGTAAAATAACTGAGGTTGTTATTAAGCCCAACAATCCCAAAATGATTAAATACTACAAACTGCCAGATTTACTGGCCTCCCCTTAACTCAAGAATTTTAATTAATCACATTATTTAGAAATAATGATTTTTATATTTACTTGAGTCTGCGTATTTTAACGCTAATTTAATATAATTTGATATAAAAAAGAATGCACTTATTATAATTAATATAATTTTATTTGTTACCTGTTTAGAATATTTTCTCTATAATAACTATTTTACGAAACAGCCTTAAAGGGAATGATATCGAGAAATAAGAACAGAAACATACACAACAGAAAAACAACAGCGTTTAGAGGATTACAAAGGAGGTTTTTAAAATAAAAATTCTAACATTATATTTAACAGGTCAAAAATTAATGGCAGTAAAAGATACAGCAAAAATTTTTTTCTGGAAGACCAAAGATTGATATAATAAGATTATTGAAATCTGTACATAAATTAATTATTTTTTTGTTTTTGAGAAAAAATGTATGTACCTTTTATATAATGTATATAACATATATCTATTCATTCTTGATTTTTTTGCAGCCCTTTCCAGACTTTTCTATCTATTTTTAGACCGATTTTGATTAACGGAAATAATTTAAATTTCAATTGAATCGAGGAACTTGAATGTCTAGAATTACCTAGAACACGTTTATCAACACACAAACAATTTTTAATTTAGTTGAAACATTAAGCCTGTACTAAATTTACATGTCTGGTTCTAGGATTAATAATAAATAGAAAATAGCGCGAATGAATAATGGATTTTTGTAAAACAAGCTTATATTACAAAGTTCTCGTTTTACGACTACGTTATCAAGAACGCACAAGACGCATTTATCATTAATTTGAAGGACGTACAGGAGAAACAAGTACATGAAAATTATTAACAAATCAAAACATATATTGCCTTTATTTTAATGTCTGCATTTATTAAAAAATAATTAAGTAAAATAATTTAGATGCTTGTATTTTTTAATAATTATTTTTTTACATCATATTTATCATAATAATAAAAAGACATTAATTTATTAACGGAACTAGCTTTGTTTTCGGAGTACCTTTAATGATGATCAATACGTTTTTGCATACGCTTGAACCAATCTTCGTAAGAGTTTTTACCTTCTGATTGAGGTTCTTCAAAATATAGTTTTGAATGCATTAACGGCTTCTTCAAGCACTGAAAATCATTGACCATGCAATTTGTTATTGATATACGGGAATAAAATAGTCATGTTGATCAATTCGGTCTAACGGATACTGTCTTGTTAAAAAGATGTAGTTTCAGTCGATGAAAGGCTGAATTGTCATGATGAAGAATGACCCTTTGTTGTTGTTTCTTTTCTCATATATCGCAAAGCACTTCCGGTAAACTCTTGATTATGTACCATTTAGAATTCACCGTTCTAGGTTGTTCTAATGGCACGGTTGCCGTATGTCTAATGATTTAGAAGAAAGCAGGTATTATTTGCTTTAAAGTGATTTCTGCACGAATCGCTTTTATCGTTTTAGGAGACCCTTATTTCGGGCTGGTATTTTGCTTGAGACTTATACGCATACACATGCGCCGCTCGAAGCATATTCAATGTATTTCTTAGAAATTTCTTTGCACCAATTCACATGAGCATCTTTTTGAGCTTTTGTCAGAGTATATATAATCTTATATAATAATAAGTAATATTTTATCGATTGACACTAACACCCAAGGATGACTCAATCGGTAAGTCACATGACGATTTTATAATAAATACCAACCGCATTCGTTTTACTAATTTAATTTTAGCGCAATCAATTTTACCTAATAGTATTCAAATCCCACCTGGGCATGGTTGCAGATTTAAATTTGTTTTTGTCTTTAATGGCAATTCTCTGTAAGTACATTCTTCTGAAGAAAATTATTCCAGGTGCGTCAGTAATAAGGCTTTATTTAAGTTGGTCACTTGTTAATGCCTAGAACTCAAAATTGGAGTTCATATTTTAAGATGCAGGTCAAGGCACTTAAAATGGAGCATAATGTATTATTGCAGGAAGATAATAAGGCTGTTGTCTTTAGAATTCGTCCATTTAACTCAAATCATTTTAGTTCTCAAGTATAGAAACCGACTATCAAGAATAGAAGTTGGTTGACGATGGTCCCTTGTTTGGTAGTTATTCAAAACACTGCTTAATATAGTTAAGTAGACTTCAGGCAAAAGTATTGCAGATGAAACTATAAGACCGCAAAAGGCGGATTACAGATCACAGTTCCCTAGCTAAAAACTGTTATATTTACGAAATATTAATTCTTTGAAAATTACCCCTAGTCCATGGACTCTTAACAGATTTTGGTAGTTCGGTTTTTTAGCCTCAAGCTATTGTAAATTGGACTCATCAGAACATTATTAATGTAAATGAATCCATTCAGGGTACATCATGACAATTTATGTAGAAACAATACCTTTCAGAGGACCATCAAGGGCGAATTGGTGAACGAAAGTACAGCAATATTCCCAATTAAATTAACTGCAACTATGAACTACCCAGACGAAACAATAACCACGTACATAAATTTGATCTTTTTTTAGGAGGAAGTTAGATGAGTGAGGTGTCTAGAATGCAGAACTATTTGTGATGGCGGTCAAACAAATCGCAATTTCATTACGAGAAATAAAATAGCTCTAAGTAAAAGAAAAGTTTTTGTTTTTAAACACTACACATATCATAACTTGTATATATAGGATTCAAAATACTCACCTGATGATGCAATTAAATATCCCATTACAATACAATTAACAAAATTAGTTATTATATTTTTTTTATTCCAATCGCGATGCGTTCACCGAAGTATGCAAAGTTATTCAGTTTTTTTTATTTTATGCATATTTTTCATTTTTCAGTACTATTTAGTACTGAGTATAGCTCGTTTTTAATATGCACCACAAAATGTTTATCAAATTCAAATGAAGCAATATATTTTTCGTATAATATAAATGTTATAAAATCAAACTAAACGATATTAAAATAACAACCTGATGCTCTCTGTTCAATGAAATAAATTAATAAATTAACTTTAAAATTTCAATCTCTATGCTCCTTTTAACCTTACGCCAAAAAAATCATATTTTTCACCGCCGCCTTTACATTTATAACCGCTAAAACAAAAATATTATTAGTATTCTTGAAAATAACAAAATGCTGAATAGGAAAGGAGCCGAGCGAGACGGTTATTGGAAATTATTCGGCGATGAATAATTTTTATGAAAACCAGATCCGCCGGTATCGTCGAACAGGAGAATTTATTTTAATACATTAATATTCATACACAGGTATTTCGTATTCATCCTAAATTAAAATATGTCTTTGAGGAACTGAATAATACCCTCAAACTTGCCGCTTCGCAAATAGCATTAGAAACTGGCGCGCCAAGTAGATTCGACGATATATAATATATATGCAAGTTACAGTCACAGTAGATACGTACGAATTAGGAGTGGAACTAATGATATCTGAATACAACTACTGTGTTTCGTTTAATTAATTTTGGCTTACAAGATTGTTTATTACATTTAAAGAACAATTGTTTTCTTCTGTACAAATATATTATTTTGAAGGTATTATTCTTGCTCAAAATATAATTATAATTTTTTAAATTAATTAATTTTTTTTATTATTTAATTATTACATTGTTACTAGTCGATTCTGTCTAACCTACTATTGTTCCTACTGATTATTCCTGTCCTATTCTGGTGGTAACCAAAAGCCAAGGACTTTGTTCTGAAAACTTTGTATTTTATTTACCTACTCTTTGCAGAACATCCCCATAATTGAACTCCGTATGTCCATATAGTTTTCAGTATTTGCTTATATAATAACAATTTATTATGTACTGATAATTGCGATTTTCTTCCAATTAGCCAGTACATTTTCATATATTTCATTTCCAGTTCTTTTTTTTTCTTCTTTATATGTTCCTTTCAGCGAAGTTTTGCATCAAAATTCATTCCGAGATACTTAGCCTTGTTGCTATATGGTATGATAGTATTATTTAATATTATTGGTGCTTGTACGGTCTGTTTTTAGGTCAACTGCACATGTACAGATTTACTTTCATTAATTCTTATTTTCCAAGCTTGTGTCAATTTATTTATATAGTCACTTGCCTCTTGTAATTTTCGTGAGGCTTCTTCATTATTGTCTCCAACAGCTATAATCGCAGTATCATCAGCAAATGTAGCCATCGTAATATTCTCCATTTGTGGTATATCACAAGTGTAGGGTAGATAAAGCATTGGTCCCAGTACACTTCCTTACGGCACACCTGCTTTAGCTTCGTTTATTGTAGAGTAAGCTTCTTCTTGTTTGACTCTAAACATTCTGGTTGTAATGTATGACTTTAATAGTTCGGTGTGTTTTTTTGGTAGCATATTCGGTAGTTTATGAACAAGGCCTTTATGCCAAGCCAAAGGCTTGTGTTACATCTAAGAATATAGCTGAGCATACTTTTTTTTTACTTTCGTAGGCTTTTTCAATAACATCTGTTACTCTGTGGACCTGATCAATTTTTGAGTGCTTGTTAATAAACCCAAACTGTTGTGTTGGTATTAGTTTTTTTCCTTCTATTGATTAATATTAAAATAAACCTTAAATATTTTTTTATTTTTCCAAAGTTGTAATCTTTTAAGACTATGTCCTTAGGAGGAATTTTCAGAATTTAGATAGAAGGAGCGGTTTTAGTGAAGCGGTATCTAAAAATTAAACTTTCAATGCATTTTTCTCAAAACTACCTTGTTCTTAACATCATTAGAGCTAGTTCTTAAAAAGATAAGTTTTCTTATAAATCGTAGAATAATGTACCCCTTTAATACTTTAAGCTATTTAGGATACTGTGCGCATAATAGATAAGCAATGAACAAGCTTGAATTCGACATTAGAAATAATTTAGGGAATTAAAATTCGAAGAAATAGTTTTTCTTTCGCTTCGAAAAAAGGATAGTGCAACGCATGTTAATCAAAATGTTAATGAACATTAATATTCATTCCATTTAACCATGAACATGCATTTTAAACCTCACCTTGATAGGCGAAATGACCTTAATATGAATGATATATGAATATGAATGAATTAATATAAACCTAGAATATATCAAAACAGACAGAAAATTTTTAAACCATTCATACCTTTCAATACTGGACGTCAAAAGAAGTTCGATATTTGGTAACATAAAATAAGAAATTCACTTAGTGGCTATTAAAGCTTCAAAAATAACGGCAATAGGCTGGCGATCAAAATAGCAAATATATCAATGATTGATTAGTTCTTGAAATGCATGTGAAAAAATTATTTTTTCAACAACCATATGGTACCAATTTCTACGAATAAAGCTTCAAACTAGTCTAAACAAACTCGTTTATTGTGTTCACAATAAATAGTAAATAACATTTTATACTTTGGAATAAAAGTATAGTTACTTTAATTTCAATAATATTTAAACCTATTATTTATATTTCGGTAATGAAGTAATTGTAGTACCTCCAATACGAAGATACTTGCAAATTCCTTATAAATAAAATACGACTATGCAATTATATATGAAAGTGAAACTATTATATATTATAAGGTATAAAGTTGTTTATAAGCATACCACAATTACACCATAAATAAGAAATGGCAATTGGAATGAAAAAGTGTGGTAGCTCTATTTTTGATCAATGTCCAATCTAAATAATCTAGTACTAACGTGAACAATAAATCATAAATTGATAGAATTATTATTTTAAAATACGCTATAATAAACGCATTAATTAATTTAATAAAAGTAGTTTTTATAACTCGCCTAGGAAATAAAAAATATATAAATTAGATAATATAATGAAAATGATTGTTCCCGGATTATTATTAAAAAAGAAATATAATAAAATATGTCCTTTTACATTTTTTGTTGAATTTTTCATAAATTTCATGTATTGAATTTTGAAGTATTTTGCGTACTTGCAATATTGTTATTAAACATGCTGATAAAGAGCCAATGTAATAAAGATTACTAAAAACGATTTTACATATATTTGTTTTAAATCAAATTTAAAAATGGCGTTCATTACCCTTTGTTATTTTTTCATTTATTTCTTTAATATTAAATAATCGATTGATATGAAACTTCTTCAAATATTTTGAAATATGACACCAATATTTATGCTCGGAAATATTTTTACGGCTTTCAAAATACCTAATAATTTTAAATATATCAGTTTTTTCGGACCCTTTGTAAGTTTTGTGACTTTTAAAAAACGTCAACATTGTCAAATATATGACGGAACCAATAAAAAATATTCGAATGGAATTCGAAAGCTTCTGCATGCTGCATATTGATGTAGAAAATGTATATAAGAATATTGTACCGTATTGTCAACGATATTAATGTTTTCAAAAATATAAAAATCAGTTAGAAAATCAAATACTGCTAGCGTAGAAGCTATTTTGAGGAACCAACCCAACCGTTTATAGGAAACAATATAAAATATGATTCATCGGACCATACTACGTGCTTTCAATCATCAAGCGTCCATGTTTTAAAACCGCTGCTTCCCTTCTTTCCCAGTTTAGCATTGGCTTCTGTTTCAAAGGCTTTTAAAGTTGCAGCCCTTCCGTAAATGTTAGCTTTGTAGAGCTCCTTTTGTGGAAGCACTACTAATCAAGGGGGTGATAAGTTATGCTGTCACTTTTGCAGCTATAGTTTTAGATTACCTGACCACAATCCTTTTTAATGTTCGTCGGTATCCGTCAGTCTGGCTTTCGCTATGTTTTTTTGTATTCCGTCATTACCCTGGAAATTGTTACTCGTAAAACTTTAAACAATTGAACTGTTTTTATTACAGACGAAGATCGCTTGCTTTAAACGTCGCATAACAAAGTTTTAATACCCTGATTTATAACCTATAGTACCCGGCATATAAACTCAGCAATATGTACACGTCGCATTATTTACACGGGATCAGCGTCGCTAACAAGCAACAAGATGTACTGTAATGCTATTGTTTTATCCATCCCCTGTACCTTATTAATTTTTATACTAATAATATTCTAACTGATAATAATATACTATATTCAGTCGGAAGATAAGATGCAATATATTGCGTAGAGAAGATATTCTATAGTTGCGATTTCATTACCAAATATGTGTTAAAAGAGTAATACCGGACTATGGAATAATAATCTACAATAATGCTGCATAATTGCTCTTCTGAGTATACTACACAAGTGATCAACGGAAATTATCTTCTGCTTTCGTTCTTTCTGCTGCTTTGGCAAAAGTATTTATTATAAATATTTTTCCGACTGAATTGCAGATGTATAATCAGTTGACTAATTCTAATATATTTTAGGACTGCATTACTTCGCATCATAGATATTATAACAGATATAGATACCATTATTTGTACATCTTCATTAACGACTTGTCAGTTTTTATGCCATAGTAAATTATGGCCTGATATTAATTCCATATGGATAATACTGGGGTCACTTGAATAAATTCTCTGTTTAAAATGCTATTCTTTCAAATTTCATAAACTAAAATATATAAACGATAAAAATAGTATAACAAACCAATATAACAAAAATATGATGAACGATATAAACGTACAAAAACAAATTAAAAAATAATTATTTATTCCGCATTGTTAACTATTTAGATTTCTTATTGATTGTAGCTTGATCCTCATATATATATATATATAATAGTTTATTGGAATCAAAGCAAAAATTATTACTGTTTTATGTGATAATTATAATAAATGTGACTTGGTTATAGCACATATACACTAACATGGCAAAATCCAATTTTATATCATTTTTTTCTAATTCTTTTTACCGAGAATATCCAGCAACAAATGATGTCATCAACTGGACAACACGAGGCAATTCCCACTGGATATCGTAAAAAGCAACAGTTTATTCGTCGAATGAAACGACAATTTCCACGTCAAAGCTCGATACCGAACCTTCGTGTGTCAGATCCTTTTGTCATTTCCAACTTTATTATACGTAAAACCTCCCGCAGAACGTCGTTGGTTGCACATTAAACTTTGCTGAATCGACTCCTCGGTCCGTTGATACATAATTCATGCCAGTTGAAATCTGATTCGTGTTATCCTGCGGGGGTGGGCCTCATACGGTTTTTTCGCATTACATCCAAATTGAGATGTTTCGTAGTTTATTTATTGTCAGAAAGACGCAAACTGGCAGAAAAACTGACAAGATTTGAATTTGACATGAATAAATCGTAAGTAAAATAGGAATATTAATCTTTTTGGTACGGTATTTTTATTAATTTATACTATGTACTCATTAAATATAAATAATATTTTAAATACTTTAATAATAATATGTAATATTTTAAATATTATATATATATATATATATATATATATATATATATATATATATATATATATATATATTCTATCTATATATCTTCAGTATTAAGTTGTACAATAAAATGTAAAGCATTCAAGTATTTGATTTATTTTTCCTGTTGACACTGTCGCCCTATAACCTTACTAGATCCGAAGTACCAAAAAACATCATAATTTACTATAGACTCTCTTCAGCAAGAAGCGAAATGGCGGCTAATATTTTGTTTTTGCAATTTCTCCATACATTGAGATTCTGCACCCTATATAAATTTCAGAACATATCATATTCATATTCATCATGTCAATTTCAGACAATAACAAAAGTATAATTTCTCATGATATATCGTAAAAAAATTCTGTTTAAATCTGCACTGCCGCAAAATGCGAACTTTGGCTGAATACGAGAACCTTCACCACCGTTTATGAAACTTCTGCAGTGATCTCTCCATATAACCATCCCAGATTCCCTAGACATTTCTCGCTATCCATACGCCGATACTACCAACGTCTTAAAGCAAGATGTCTACATCGATGGTGAAAAGATAAATATGTAAGTTCTGCTTAGACGCATTTCTTAACTAAACGATTTTATCACCTCACTCTGGTCAGTGACATCTTTACTGAAAAGACGGGCACATAGCTTTATTATTATCATTTAAAAGCGTCCATACGAACTATTTAGTGGATGCTATATGAGTTCTATGTGAATCCTGGATTCCATATAGGCTATACACCGCGTGGGCAGTGAAATTCTTTTAAATTTTGTCGTAACCTACATAATTAAAAAAAAACGTTCTAAAAAGTTATATTTATTATATATTCAAATTTATAAATACTTTTAGCCTATTGTCTAAAAACCTTTATGTCGACCCTAAAAAGTCCAAGACGCTAACGAGTTATCATAACTAGATACACTATACAAAAATGGATCTATTGGGAATATAACAAACCGCGAGAAATACTTAAAAGATTCTTATAATGAATTTTAATATAAAACATTAAAACTTTCTGAACTGAACTGAATTTTAAATTATTACTTAAGTAACTCAAGGTTTTACTTTCTTAAGTTCAATTTATAATTTCACACTGCAGATGGTCGGTTTCAGTCGATTGATTTAAGATTCCAAATGTACCTGATTGTGCTGTCCTTATTTTGCTTCCTTAATTTGCTTTGCTTAATTATTTTAATGGTTTAGTTTATACTAATGATCACCCTGTGGTTGAAATTATACCACAATTTATTAACATATTTCTCTCATAATAGCGTGAAGAGAATAATTTAAAAGTGATATGTCACTAGAACTTGTTTTCACAGCATATTCAATATACGTATTTATAATATATATGTAATATTAATTAAAGTAATATATGTATGTATAATAAAACATATTAAAATACACGTAAACTATTTCAATAACCAACATTCACAAACATTTTTAAATTGTGTTTAATTGTATTTATTTAAATCTCGTTCCCATTAAGTTTCAATAATCAATACTATTGATAAATTTAAATTATTAAGTCACTGAACACTATAACAAATTATCATAAGTAAGATTATTTTCAAAAAGACAATATTGTAACTCATAATGGATTTAAGCATGTATATTAAAACAACACACACACACACACACACACACACACACACACACACACACACACACACACATATATATATATATATATATATATATATATATATATATATATATATATATATATATATATATATATATATATATATATATATATATATATATATATATATATATATATATATAACTAGATCTAATGTAATTATTACAGATCTAATTTATATGTACTTTAAATTTTTACTTTTCCTTTTTTTATTTTTACTTTAATAGTAAAATCAATACATAGTCCAGGCTGATCACCAAATCGATCCCTTTACCTAAATTTTGAAACAAAATTTCATCTTCCTTTGCTTATTTATTCCAGTCTTCGACGCCTTATATGGCCTTCGTTTATTCACTAGTTTCCACTTTGCCTTATGTTCCACAAAGAAACAACTGTAGTGAGTCAAATGAGGAATTAATATTCTATGATGCTATTTTATAATTGTTGAATCATTTTAAACCCTTAATACATAAATTAAAGTTGATATG
This sequence comes from Rhynchophorus ferrugineus, assembly GCF_030347505.1. NCBI lineage: Eukaryota > Metazoa > Arthropoda > Insecta > Coleoptera > Curculionidae > Rhynchophorus > Rhynchophorus ferrugineus. The sequence continues at coordinate 48,673,148 of NW_027472581.1, read as the reverse complement.
ACCTGCAATATTTGGTTAGTGCTTTGAAAAAGATATTAATTTTCTACTGAAAGCTGAAGTGAAGTCACAAATTAATACCACTAAATTTAACAGATATATCTTAATAACTTTTGGAATTACCTCCAGTACAATAATATAATGTGTCATCAGAAACATATCAGTTACTATCGAATCCTAAGCAAGCCCAATTATTCTCAGCAGTATTAAATCAAAATCAAAAAAAGTCAGGCTTCCAGCTACCCTCGATTTCCTCAAAATGGTAGGTAATATTTTCAAGCGAATTAATATATAGATTATTCATTTGAAAATGTCAGGTCAAATCAAAATCACATTAAAGCTTTAAAAAATATAAATTTTCAAGTCGCATTAATTGTCGTACTCAATAATTTAATAAGGAATATCCATTTAGTTGGAGTAGGAAAGAGTAAACTACTATAGCACGAACTACTAAAACCTGAATAGCAAAATCATTTTATTGAACTTCTCAAAATAGATTATTAAGATTGAAGAAGCCCACCAACTTATATAAAGCGTATACATTTAGTGTAAACTATAGCTATAATTTAATAATTAATAAATAATTATAATTTTATAATTGAGGAATACATACTGATGTATTTTCTCGCACTCGTCTTGCTTATTAATTAATCCAAGTACATAGGAAAAGTAGTAATAAATTAATTGAAAATTAAGATTGAACTAAGCGTATCTAATAAAGATGTTATAAAAAAATATATTGCTGTTTCCAAGACCTCATTGTTTCAGTCGATCGGATATGCTTTTCTTAGTTTAGTTTCGTAGAGGAATTCCAAAAATTTTTAATATATATATATATATATATATATATATATATATATATATATATATATTTAAGTTTCACTTCAAATAAATATCATTTTATTTCGCATCTGCGTATTCGTACAGTTTTTTCAATTTTAGTTTCAATAAAACATATATTTATAAATTATTAAGTAATGAAAAAACTGGCTAAAAGTTTATTACTAGAATATATACAGTTTAATAAATATTAACAATATGTACAATATATACAGTTTAATAAATATTTTGTCTTATTTCTTTATTCAAATTATTTACGAAATTTGTCTTGTCATAACAACTTTCTAAAGCTATTTTCCGCCTGATCAAAATTTCAACAAGCAACAAAGAAATTTAAGTCATTCAATGAGCGAAAAATATCGTTTCCGCAAAGCTAACAATAGTAAACAATTTGAATAAAGAAATAAGACAAAATATTTATTAAACTGTATATATTGTACATATTGTATTATATTTATTAAAGTGCAATATTTATCTGACTTGGCTTTCCTAGAAAACGATTAAAATTAATAAATTATGTTATGGAATGGTTCAAAGGCAACATTAGTAGATCATTAAAAAAGCTTGGCGTGACAAAAATAAACATTTATTTTATCTTACGAGTAGGGGTTACTTTAATTAAAGTTAGGGCTTGACTTATTTTGCTTTTTTGCCTTTTGTTTTACTGTTTATATTTTTACATGAAACATTACCATTAATAACAAAGTAGTTTTATAAACAAGGTAGTTTTGTTAACAAGATTCTTCAAATAAAACTTTACCTTGTTACATTTCCAAATATGTAAATATTGTCCATCGGATTAATGTGGAAATTATACAGATAATTACAATTTGCTAGTAATTAAGCAAATAGCAAATAGCTACACTACAAAATAGTATTTGAACACTAAGCGAATGAATATTTAATGCTACCAAATAACCCTTTTAGGACGAATCACCCAAACTCGAGCAAATTAAAATACCACAATTTCGTTAATGCGATTTCCATTTCTAATTTAGGAATTAAAGAGGTTACCTAAATTCTCATTCTTTGAATGGCGCGGTGGTCAATCGTCCAATTCCTTAGAATAATAACAAAACCCATTATCAGCCAGTCTGAACCGTAAACCTCTGGTGGTTTTGCATCCCAAAAACCCACCGAATGCCTTTGGAGAGACCCCGAAATTCTACTCTCTTTGGCCTCGAATGCGATACGAAAGTTTTAAAACCAATTAAAATATTAATTTGCTTGTTTTGTTTAAACGAGATAATCCCTTCTATTTTGATGAGTTGCTGAGGACGAGAGCAATCGACTTGCAAAATATAGTTTGACAAATTTGAATCTAAATTGATTTCGTTATGAATGCGAATAATAATTGAACATCAATGTTACTGCGCATAAAAAATTATTTCGTCTCAATACAAGGTTTATAATTTGGAATTTTCAGTTATCAATAATCAAGATTGTTGCACAAAATGAACGTTTAAATTGTACATATAAATACCTACATGTTAACAATTTTTATATCTTTAGATTAATCACATCATCATATACATAATCGTCATCAGCACCATTTATATATATATATGTATATATATATATATATATATATATATATATCGAGACGTAAAACATATTTAAACATTAAACAGATAAACCCAGATATAATTACTTAAAGATTATATACACCGGCTTATTTCGTGCAATGGCCAAGGGAATAGAATGGTCCTCCTATATTTGCTATTGTCGAGGGTTCGAATCCTGCTATGGTTGTAAATTTAGGTTTTTGATAGTTTATAGTGATGATTGTCCATAAACAAGTGTGAAAAATCCTACAAGGAAAATCCTCCCCATCACATCAGTAAACACGCTAAGACCGGATGTTTCGGGGAAGATCTCTAAGCTCGAGAGGTTATTTGCGCTTTAAGCTTAATTCTGCCTAATAACTGCTTAATAAGTTAAGCAGTATGTCTAGCCAATTTAAAACTTAGTTTACAAAATGTTAATACCATAAAATAATCTAAAAAATAAAAAATATTATATTATATAGTACATCAAAAGAGCATATTATCAAAGGTTTTAAACTACAATTATTTACACAGTCATAATAGTTTGTCCTAACTATTTTCCACAGCAACAATGTGGTAAAGTTCTGGGTTCGTTTTTTATATAGTGATATCACTTGCAGGCCCAGTCTGTCTAAATAACAATTGTAAATTCAAGTAAAGCATTTTGTTTTCATTAGAGAGCATTTTTTTAGTTCTTGTTTCCATCGGTGCAGTGTTTCCTTGTAAAGTTAATTTAATTATTCAATTTATCACTGTGTTTCTCAGTTTGTTCTGTTACTATCTGTATATATCTTTTTTGCTAAAACTGGATTTAATCACTACATTCTCCTTAATTATTTTACCATATCTGCAAAACAGTTAGTATTCTATTTCTCCTCATACATTTAAGTCAAACGCTTTTGTATATTAAGAACAATTACATAACTATCTATGAACATACACGATTTTCTAATTATAGAATTATAGAATGTATAGAATTATGTATATTTACCTTTAGTTCATCACCTTTAGTTGTTTCTTAGTATATTCTTCTTGACCTCCGTGTCCATTGTAATTATTCTTTCCCACTCCCAATATCAATTCGATATGAATAAATATGTAATGATAGGGAGGAAGACGTAATACCTTTTGGCCATATTTTTCGGCCACTCTGTATTATTGTGTATCTTTTCGCAGGCCTCTTTCTAAAAATCTAATTTACATAAAATGCAATTAAACAGTTTATATATACTTCATATTAAACATTTATATTTGCCGTGTAACAGATTGAAATATTTCACTTTTTAACATGGTTTCTTCAAAACTTGTATTGCTTGTATTATAAAATTTAGGTATCGCAAGCCATTCTTTAGTTGCCGCTTTTGTGATACACTTGCTTGAATATTTTTGATTGGTGTGCAATGGTATGGTAAATAATTTAAGTGATATAATAACTGACCTATATTAACCATAATAATAACTGATGGTTCATCCAAGTATTTTAAGAGTTGATTTTAAAACCACAGCAAAAATATGTTATGGTTCATTTCTCCATGGTAGACACCTTAGAACCTACTGGAAAAACTACAAGAAAGAAGCAAGTTAACATTAAAATAATATATTCTGAAGGATATAAACATAATACACACATATACATGTCTTATATACAAATATAAGACATTTAAATTATACAATTTTAATCAAATATGATTCATATTAATAAAAGTATTAAATATTCATCATTGCTTAGGAAAATTCCCCTGGGTATCTTATTATTACTGTATCTTCAAGCTAACAATTGAGAGTCTAAATTTAATAACAGGTATACACCATCGAAAAAAAGTATGTTCAAAGCAAAACGTAATATTTAACAATTCTGGATATCTTTTCGTCTACAGAAAAGGAAAGTTTTTTTAGAAAATCAAAATCTCGCTGTCTCTAAATTATCATATTCTTAAGCCGGGAAATTATTAAAAATTATTCAGGTAGCAGGATATTAACATATAATTTTGTCCGTATTACAAATTTTAACTTTTTGTAGTATAGTAGAATTTTATGATACTTTATATAATGTAAGAAAGTTATTTTAGTATAATTTCTCGACAGCGAATTGTTTTAAAGAAAAAAATTAAATCACATCGAAATGGGCTACTTTGTCTTCTTTAAAACGGTGCTTATTTCAGAACAAATGCAATTCTACGTTGGATATAAGAAAGGAAGTGTCTCGGACTGAGATTGATGGCGGGTCTCCATTAAAATGTCGTAATAGTAGTAGTTTTAGTCATTGGTGCCGCCAAATCCGACACATATACACGTAATATATGTTTTCTCTCCAACGTTATCAGTTTAAAGTTAGAACATTTCAAATTGCATTCTATTTTATGAGGCAGATAAAAATGTATCATCTGTTGTTCAGATGTTGGTTGTTAAATGGCAAAATTGAAATATTCTTAATATAACTATTGAGATACATATATAATGATTATTGATAAGACAATACCCATCGTATCAGCCATTATACTTATATTCCATAAGCTAAAAGAGATCTGTTAAATGTAGCAAGGATAAGATACCCTATAGGTATGAGAAAGCGCACAGAAGAAACATCAATGATATGTCATATCTGGACATGTTGTCAGTTCAATTTGGCTGAGAACTAAGCACAGAAATCTAGATGCTAGTCGCAACACTCAGTTCAATAAAGTCGACGTTTTCGCATTATGAAGTGTCTATTTTGAGATAAAACATCTGAAGGGTTTTAAATTATCCTTTAACTACATAACCGTTATAGATACCTGCTTAAATAGTAAATAGAAGATTAGAAGAGTTTGGTATCAAAGCCTCTCGCCCTGAAAAAACAACCTGCAACGCTAGCGAAACGTCTCCTAGTTATAGTCAATAAACGAAAATCCAATACGGAAGACCATAGAACAAATTATTTTCTTTCTTCTAATTAAAATATAGATGGTTTGCGAGAAGGAAAATTCTCAAAGAGTTTATATTTGACTGATAATACTCTGATAGAGAAACTCATTCTCAATACTCAACCACAATTCATTTACTAATTTAAACTACTTATAAATAGTACATATTACTAGCAGTATCCATGACTTAATATTAATTATTAAGCCAAAACTTTCAGTGCTAACTTTCTTTTAATTTAAAAATCAAATGGTATACAAGTATTGCTTCACTGCACTATCACAACAGAAATCTACTATCTTACTATTGGTGATGTAGTTTTGTTTTGACATCGTGTTAAATCGGGCGTTTCCGTGGATATTAGAAAAATGAAAAAAGAACAATTTCAGTCGATTGAATCAAAGAGCGCTTGGTTGATGTCTATCTATTCTCTTTCGATGGCCACCGTCAAAAATTAGTTTAACGAGTTTCAACGCCCAAGTGCCCAAATGCCCCTAAACCGGTTATCAGGGAGGATTACATGACAAAAATACATGATCTCGTATAGGCAGACCGCCGATTGAAGGTGCGCGAGATAACTAAGAAAATAGGAACCTCATAATACCGCATGGGTCGTATCTTATATGAAATTGTGTGTATGAGAAAGCTGTCGCCGTGGTTGGTTCCGCAGTTGTTCACTCGGTACAATAAGCGCAACCGCTAGACCACTTCGGAGAACTGTTTGACACTACTTAAGCGCAATCCGAAGGAGAATCTGCATCGTTTCGTGACCATTGAAAAATCATCGATCCACTGGTATACTCTAGAGATCAAGAAATAGTCGAAACAGTGGAGCCAGCCAACGTACTCGGCAGAAGGCGAAGTTTATCCTATTGGCCAGAAAGGTGATGCCCATAGTTTCTTAGGATTCGCAATGATCTACATGGACTACTCCAGGTACAATGGTCACAGTGCTGTACTATGCCGATTATTAGGCTGATTGGTCGCCTAATTGCAGAAATAAACGGCCTCAACGGCGAGGAAAAAGTGTTCTTCCATCATGACGATGCGTCAACTCACCTCTACACTTGCCAATTCCAGATTGGTCGAATTGGGTTACGAACTGTAACCCATCCATTAGTATTCTGTAGACTTGGCACCGTGCGACTTCTGTTTGTATCCGAATTTGAAAATGTCCGTGCAGAAATTTGAGCAGAATGAGGAATCGCCGCCACGGGAGCCCACTTTTCAAATCTCGAAAAAGCAGACGGGTTCAATAAGTTGGAGCATCATTGGGTCAAGTGTATCGAGCTAGAAGGAGACTATGTTGAGAAATAAATCGCGACCTTTACGTAATTCTCGCTTTTCTTTTATAGGCTAAGTACTTATCGGACCACTCTCGTACAAGTTACAACTAATTAATAAATTTGCAATCTAGCAATAGCTCCTTAATATTGTTCTTAAAATTCAGATCTGAGATATCAGAATCAAGTTTAATTAGCGTTTCATTGATGTATTCCCAGCTGGCCTTTCCACATAAGTTTAAAACAAAACTGTTTTTACACAAAGCTTAACTATAGTATCTCAAAGGGTTTTTGTTTCTTCAACCCCTGGGTAAGTCAGTTGGTGTTTTTTCCAAACTTTTTAATTTCTTCACTACTCTTTGATACCTTTAGGTAATAGTGAAAGTTTAAATTGCTAATATTATTAATTTGCTATATATTATGAAACTTTAATATATAACCACAGTTCGGCAATTATTAAAACAACCAAACATTACCACTTTATCGAAATAAATAGTGTGTAACCAAAGGATTGCCCAAATTAATATAAATCGATTTCATCCAAACATATCAAATTGAAAGTATTTCTTAGCACAGTCAGTGCTCCGTGAGATTTTAAACATGAGAACGAATACCTGAACTGCCCCAATTAGCGAACAAATTAAGGGGTTTGCGAAAAAAACACCGAGTGAGAAAAAGTGAACAATAAAGTAGTACAAGCACTCGACAAAGGTAGACTTACCCGAAGGTTTAAGTCGCTTTAAAATAGTATAACTAAACTATTTGTGAAAAAAGTGCCGAGATTGAAACGTATGTGAATAAAAAAAGTGGGAGCACATATGATATGTAAAATTTTGAATATGTGAAATTTTGAATCTGGGTTTGAAGAACAATATTAAAATAAAACTAAAAATAGTGAAAAGTAAGATGTAATATATTTGTCATGTTTTTTTTTTAAATAAAAAAGTTATATTTTATGTGCTCAGCTCATTAATTAAAACTGTCCAACAACTAGGACTAGATTTTTTTAAAGTCGTAATTAGATTTGGAATTGTAGCTTTGATCCCTTTAAATTTTACAAATCTGTTTTTTTTTTCGAGTTTAATTCATTTTGAGTCAAAAGGACGAACGACATTCATAGAGATTCGTATCAGCTATTATACTATTTGATCTATATCGGATGTTCGTTCGAATTAGTAATTAGTTTTAAATTGGATTTTCATCTGACATAAAGTGGTGTTATACAGGAACGTCAAAAGCATACCACGATTTATCAGCGACACGATTAAAATCATAATTATTGTATAATCTAGACATTCCGATTTGTTTATATTAGTATTTTAGCCTAGTAACATTATAAATTAGCTATGCCTATTACTAATAGTTTAGATGATTGAAGCAGGACTGCCAAAATTACAAAAATACTAATTTTAGGCATTTTTTAGTGTCATTTATGATTAAGTTCTTGGCTTATATCATTTAATCTTCGCCAATCTTTATTTCATGATGAATTTATTAAGAATCGCCTTTCCTAGCTTTTAATTTTTCTCACAATTATTTTACAATTTGTCATCATAATATTCTCACACTCTTATGTTGTCTGTTAAAGACGTTATATAGCGCAAGTGACTCGACTTTTTGAAGAAAGGGTGTGTTTATATCTAACTGCAACATGTGTGAAGTGTTTAGAATTACGAGCTTCATTTATACTAAAATAGAATAGAAGAGATAGTATCGTTTGTATACCCAATTTAACAAGTCAATTACGTTACACCACTTACACCTTAAAAAAATATATTACAGAACTAGAAAGTGACTCAAAAAGTTTATTAAATAAATACTGCAATTAGCTGTAATATAAAATTATTTTCTATACCACTCTGGTTCCACTTGAACCACTAGATACTCATATTAGACACTTTCAGTTTACCAGTATTATCTCACATATGGAAATTATGTATTAAAATAATCCTAAAAATCAAAACTGAAGCCAATGTTAGCACATTTTTTTTTTGCTGAAATATATCAGCAATATTTTGGAGTGCTGGCTCGTAGCTCGGCCTATTTAAAGTAGAGAAATTTTTTAAAAAACTAAAGCAAAATTATTATTTATAGGTATTAAAGCCTAATAGTAGGTGTTTAACAGCATTGGGAAATGGATTGAATAAAATCGACTATCGAATGTCTGTTATTGAATTGAATGAAGTTATTGGGTACTTTTTAACATTAAAATAAAACATTAGATTGTTTCATTTATTACTGGTTTCAGTCGTGACTGGTTCATTCGTTGCTAATTTCATTCAAAATTATTTCATTGGAATGAAACACTCGGTACTAGTTTTTGACGTTCTCGTGTCTTACCGTGATCTTTTAACTAAAGTAAAATAAGTTTCAAATAAAAAATTATGGTTATATAGGACATCTACGTCTATAAAAATATATTTTTATATTTTGTTTTTGTTATGACTGTAAATAATAATGTACATAAATATGAAAGACATATATCTTTATAAATATTATTAATTAATAACTATGCAATTTTGATAGATAAACACAAAAATTCTATTATTTGTATTTTATTATTTGTGTTACATTTACAATTATTAGTTAAGCTCTTAACTAACTTTCAATTTTCTAAATATTTCAATTTTTGTTAAAATCTTCAGGAGTAAAAATTTAAAAATATTATCTATAACAATAAATGAAGCTGTTCTTTTATTTAGAAAGGGATTTATATTTATAGATTTTATTTGATAGACTAGTTATACCTTAATTTGGTATTAAAAATAATTTTATAAGAAATTATTATATACCTTTGATATTTTAAATTTTAAATTATCTATATATTATCATATTACACTGATAAATAATGGCAATTTAATTAATATTAAAGAACGATAAAATATATCGAGGCCATTATTTCGTACTTCCTTTACGAATCCGATTAACAGCACATAAAACACAATGCCTTACACACAATATATTACATGAAAATTAAAACGAAAACTGTTATTCCAGTAAACTAGTATCCTCTCTGAAAATTAATACAAGAAGAAACGTATACGTATAATAAAACGGAATACTCATGACAAAGTTGGAAAACCCAGAAAAAAATAGAAGCACGCATTCGAATGAAATATTAATAACCAAATAAGCAGTCACATTTATTATATAATGGCACCGTCACTTTTTATATAACATGTATACATTTGGTATGATATTTCATTCGATGATTCAGTGATTTTCATAACACAGAGATCCAAACAATTATATATGTTGTATCCTCTTTCAAAGATTCTTAAAATCCTGTTTTCATATTTATTATAATTTAATATTGTAGGAGCTACTACCACTTTTTTCAATTTATATGAATAATAATAAGTGTCCTATATAGATTAATAAGTATATAACTAAAAACTAAACCATTCGTATATATTGATGTGCATACTCGTATCTACCAACTATTTGTCAACAACGTGTTGGAAAATCGATCAAATTTTGTCGCGCAATTGAATTCTACTCTCCTGTCAGTGTGTGCATTGAATAGAGAATATGATGTCATCATAATTTGATTTTAAATCGCAATTATCGTACATGATTAAAATGTTTCGAGTGTGCAGGGACGTCAACTCAACAGTTCCCGTCAAATATGACTCACTTGCGTAATCAATGCAAAATTTAATGACCGCAACAGTCAGCGCCATCTAGCTGATTCGCAATAAAAGTAATTGAAATTTGCATTATTGTTTTATTAATCAAGACTGCGTATCGTCGAATATGTCTTTCAGACTATGTGTGGCTCTCTTGTAGTATTGAGGTTGGCTTTTCCATTTCTTCTGAGAGACTTTCTACTTTCTACATCTGCTAATAATAAACAAGTGTTAAGGTAATAAAAAGACCCATGCATTTATATTGACAATAATTTAAAACACTAACGCAAAACAATATATTTAATTAGTTTTTCTTTAGCTTGATAATTAGAGCAAAGTAAAAATGAGAATCCATGTAATTTCTTATCTCAAAGGTTCGAAGTTTCACCTCTTAAAAAACATCGAATTAAAATGAGCTAAGGAGGGAGTTGATTAAGGCCATGATTTTTGTTTAATTCAAGTAAATTTACATGCATGAGTTTTGAGACGACTAGAATTTAATGAACTAGAGCTAATCTATTGATATTGTTTTATTCGAATGATTACAAGGGTGTTGAATATTATTAGGTAGTTGAATGTATTTTGATAAAATATATGATGTATCAATGTAAACAACTGTTAAACAATCCAACATATTATATTCGATGGTTTTAATATTTCTAACTAATCAAATAACATAAATATCATAAATACTGCTGCGTAGTAAATATAGCAAATATTGTCACTATAAACGTCAGTCGCCAGAAAGAAAATCAAGTAGAACTTTTACAGGCTCATTCCGTTACATCTTCGAACCTGCCTAATAGCATTCTGTCTCTTTTTAAATAGAATAAAATGACAAGGATAATATTGTCTGACTGTAAAACGAATTTAGAACATTAGACAGACACATATTGACACTCGTGTCACTGTTATTTTGAATTGACTATAGATACATATTTCAAGGTTATTTTGCGACAAACTAATTTATTAATTGTTATATCTCAATTATCTAAATTGCCTTAGCTTGATACAATGACACTATTTTAGTTACACTCAATATACTTTTTCTGTAATAAAAATAATTAGAATACATGCAAGCACCAAAGCATGAGACTGACTCAAAATTTAAAAGATAGCTTCTTCATGCTATAGAACGAGAAATACTTTTTCTTGTATTTCCATTAAATGTTCGCAAATTATAAAACAATTTCAAAAAAACATGAGACATTTTTATCAGGGATTAATATCAGTGTCAGAATATAATAGTTTTTACTTGTTATTTTTTTTTAATAATTTTATAACTTTAATATTAGAACTAGTAAATATAGCAAAAATTGTCGCTATAAACGTCAGTCGCCAGAAAGAAAATCAAGAAGAGTAAATATACATAACAATTAGGAACATTTTTTAAAAAACATCGTCCTCACAAAGAAGGAACAATAAAAATAACAATTTATTTCTCCTATATAACGGCTCGAATGCCTTCTTCGGGACCATTGAGTGGCAAAAGTAATTTTAATAAAAATAAAAGGTATTATCTTTAGGCGTCTGGAAGTTCTTAGTAACCGTCAATTGTACTTTCGTAAATTATTTTCCTCGTATAAATTTAATCTACTGAAATTGGTTTCCGAGAACGGAATAAGGAAAAGGAAAAATGAACGCATTAGTTGGTCGCTGTTTGTGTTATTATTCGATTTCGGGGTTTTATACTCCTTTAATTAGTGATTAGGTTTCTGGCATCAGCAATCAGTCATTAGGATGGTTACAACTCGCTAAGATAAATTTATTAAACTGAACTGATTCTATTTCAATCATTGCCGATTGACTATATTAAATATTAAGAAATATTCCCTATAATATCAATTATTCTCCTAATTATTTAAGCTATGTTTGATGGAGTTCCTCTATATCTCATGTACTTATTTTCTATATTGTTTTAAAACGGCTCTACGGCATTTTAATTCTAGTTTATATTACACAATGTCTATAGCAATAATAATGATATGCACACTAGATAATTATTTAGAAATGTATTAAAAATGAAGATACAATTTTATATAAGGGAAAAAATTATTAACAATTCAAACTATTGTTCTCGATTGATCATTCAACGGTCAAAATTTTTCCAAATTATAATATTGACCTATACATCAATTTTAAAGTAGTCAAAGCAGATGGTGTTACTCTGTACCAAATCGCATCCGGTATATTTGTAACCAACATCTTGTTGAAGTCTCACTGACAAGCTTCACTTTTCAGCATGTGTCATTTCGTCGAAGTGTCGTCGAAGTGACAAGGGAAACGTCGCAATGTTGCCGCATCTCTTCTGAATTTTAGTACATTTAAGCTCTGACATATAACAAAATTTTAATATAAATAAAATAATTGAAGAAATATTCTATTAAATATAATTTATTTTAACATTATAGTACATCAAATACATTTATTATCGAAGAACTTAAAACTACAATTAATTTTACAGCCACATTAATTTATAGGTTAGAGTTGTTTTATTATATATACATTAAGCTTTTTTCCACACCAGTATCGGTAGAATTCTAGACGCCTTTGTGTATGTAGTGGTATCTCCCGAAGGCTTTATGAACTTAATTAACAATTGTGTATCTGAGTAATGTTCTTTACTTTCATTAAAAAGCATATTTATGTTTTACGCTTAGTTCTTTTTTCTTTCGATGCAATGTATCCTTGTAAAGTTATAATGACACTACTATGTTTCTCTTTAGTTTGTCCTGTTACTCTCTGTATACATCTTTCTTGATAAAACCACATTTAGTCACTGCATTCTCCTTAACGCATTTGCAATATCTGCAAGACAGTTAGTGTTATTTCCCTACTTATACATGTTAACCAAACGTCCATGTATATTCTGAAGAATAACACACATGCTCTTAAAGCTTTCACGCTATAATACAAATCCCTACAATTAAAGTATATTAATTGTATACTGACCTTAATGGTTTCTTCTTTCATCACCCTGTCTTGGTAATCGTCAGAATTGAATCAAAAACTAACATTCATAAAGTTTTATTCAATCACAGTCACTTTCAGAAATACTAGTCAAGTTAATAACCAAGCTGTTTATTTCCAATCTATTAAAAACTTGCTCAAAATTCTACCATTTGTCAATTTCTTCTTCAATGTATCTGGTCGAGCTCATACAAACCTAAGGTGTTATTTTCGACAATGCCTTTTTCCATAAATCCAGACTTGGCATAATGCACTCATGCATTATGTTATAACTAACAAAACCTAATCTATAGTTATTCCAACGTTTACCTTTTTACATGAACCTTTGTTGTCTTTACACTATATTTATTACCATCTTGCCATGAGCAACCCAATGTATCATTCTGAAATATTCATGTCTCTTTTAAATAAATTGCATTCTTTTAAAAGCAATTTCTGGAAGTTCCATTAAACCCCTTCGTGGGTTATCTTTACACCACTTAACTACTACACTATCAAATAGCTGTATATCTTTTGGATTTTTGTGGATATTATCCAGACTAACAATTTTCTCTGAAATAATGATATTTAATTATGTCTTGACTGGAAAAAGTATTTACTTACTGTTTTATACATTTCGTATATTTGTTCTCTGAAACACCAAGATTGAGCTTGATTCGTCACTGAGCTGTTTCGCATAAACACGGTTTCTTTTTGGCGATTTTAAGGTTATATTGTTTTTTATTTTTTGATATATATTGACACATATTGACACTCGTGTCACTGTTATTTTGAATTGACTATAGATGCATATTTCAAGGTTATCTTTCGACAAACTCAGTGCGTTAAATATTATATTGTATAAAAAATCGTTTACTAATGGAAGATGATAGTTTACTTTGTATATTGTTTGTTTAATCACCAATACCACCACCAACTGGAAATACTATACTTTCTGATTCGAATAAATAGTGATGTACGCATTTGTAAATACGTGTAGCCTAAACACAAACACGAGATTTCATCAGATTACGACAACTACTTAATAAGTTATTCAAGTATCTTCATTTCCAAATTAAAAGTTGAAATAAAAAATTCATATTAGTTATAAGTAAATATGTTAAAAATAAAATATAATATGAATTGATTTAACTAGAGAATTAATTTTGAAAGATGTGCAACGAATGACGTATGAAGATAAGGACAACATGACAAGGGATGGACAAAATAACACCTAACATTTACACAATATGTATTTTTTCATAGTGTTGACCTGCCATTTGCATTTACAACTGTAATTCTTCACGGAATCGAATCATAGAGCATCTGAATAGTTTACAACGGAATGTTGCCCATTGTGGATGATGTTTGAGATGAAATTTCTCTGCAGTTCTAGAAATCCCTGCTAGCTAAGGAAGATGTTTGATGATCTCCTAATATTCATCAAGATCAGACTAAACTTTTTTGGTTGTGTGATTTGACGCATTATCATAATTGGAATATCGCAGTGTTTCGCAGCAATATGCTAGCACTAGCAAGAAATTTATCAATAAAGATGTAGAGATATTAATTCGCAGAAAACTGAATACCAGGGTATTATAACCAAATTATAACAGAATGAGCCCCATGCTTGACTATAGAAAGAATGGTAGTTCAGTTAATAGGCTTATTTTCAAGTTTTCGGTACACAAGTCCAATGGTTTGTAGGAAACAATGTAAACAAGGATCAATCAGACCATTATACATTCTTACAATCAAAAATACAAGTTCTTTAATCATTGCACCATTTCTTTCGCAGCTTAATAACAACTTTCATGATGAAAAATCTTCCATGATGTTGGCGTTGCGAGGATCCCACCGTAATGTTTTTTTCGAAACTGTATTCGTCAATTGAGTATTGAGTTGTGCTGTCACTCTTTCCGCTGTAATTTTATGTTGTTTGGTCACAATGCTTTTTCAAGTTCATCGGTCTCTGCCACTTAACTGCAGATTTCGCTCACTGTTCCTTTTTGATGGTGTTTTATCATATTTTGTATATACTGTCATTGCCGTGGAGACTGTCACTCTTAGAACGTTAAAAGTTCTGCGGCTTTTGTCCCAGACACTAATCCACCACCAAAGATTTGCCCCTTTTTGTATACTAAGAGATTTCACATTTCACCGATCGCTTGTTTAAACCAAAGAAGAACAAAACCTCTAATATCGTGAACTATAACCTATAAGACCTGGCATGTGTTGCCAACATCTAAGAAGATATATTTTATTGCATGATATTCATATTATTTGCTTCATCCTCTATATATCACACCAGGCTTTTCTTTAACTACATTCTTCTCAAAAGTATATAATTATTTACTATTTATGGAATTAAGTGAAAAGTTAAAAACTGAAACAGAATTAAAAAAAAATTATTAATCATTTTAAAATAATAATGTTAGCAATATTTCACCGCATGGAAAACCGATGATTTATTTTTATTTAAATTGACCTTAAAACTACTTATATTTTACAATTTTTTAATTGTTATGCTAAATTGTAAATAATCTATATAATATTATGGTATCGGCTACCTTTTGTTCTTTAACAATATTATTTAAAAAATGTTATTTATGACTAAAGCTAATTCAGCTGTAAAGTTGTAAATAATTTACTGCTTCGAAATATAGAAGTTTAAATGCGAGATTTGCACCCGAAACTGTATCAGAATAGCAGGTATTCTTAAGAAGATTTAACCTCGAGAAACTTTCGACTAGCATCAAGATTAAGATTTTGCTTTGGGCGAACTCCGTTGGATTAAAGTAGAGAAATGTCTCGGCAGCAATGCCCCGAGCGGCAAATATGACAAATATTTTAATCCGGACGTAATTTCTGTAGACTGGAAACTAATAAAAGGCGGATTATGTGGGACGCTTTTTGACTTAGCGGATTGTAGATTATGGTCTGAAAATCAATTCGAACCATTGTGTTAAAAGATCAAAAGCATTTTTTGTCCATATTTTATCAATGATCTTAAAGTATTATTTAATATTTTATAAATTTTTAAGCTAGTTAATTATTATTGTGTACTTACTATTAGTTATGAGATAACAATAAGTATTATAAGTATTATAAACATTTCGTTTGGTTTTTTTTTTGTTATTACCATTATGATCACTATCGCCATCAATTAATAATTAGCACAGCACTGTTTGCCTCCTATTTTTGGCATACAGGATAGTTCACCCGTTTCATATGATTGCGCATGCTCAAGTATTTCCAAATCCCTGCCAGTAATTTCAGTACTAGTGACGGGTGACCACGGATTTTTGTTTACAAGAATAACAGTTAGTAGTTAAGTAGTATTTTTAGGTTAATTATATGTTTTCATTAATCTGCAATTAGTTCTTGTAATTATTTTTTACTTAGTAGATAAAAATTAGCAGCAGGCGATACGAAAATACATGTGTAAGTTATGAATTATTAGTAAAATGTTAGAATTTCACAACACTGATATAACATTTGTACATTTAACTGAAATAATATGAAATTAGAGCTTCTTTTAAAATTACAATAAAGGTAACAATGAAAAACGGTATATTATAATGTTTATATAGTTCTAATATCACAGATATTTGAAAAAATTACTAGAAGGCAGAAGAGGCAAATAAAATGTCTAAAGCAAATGTCAGGAATTTTTAAGATAGTGTAATTGTAAGATGTAGTTAATTGAAAGTTCATTTCCATTGCCTTAACAATAGTATCAAAGATATGTCAAGAGACTAGAACCAGGGTTATTATAGATACAACAGTACAAAATTACGATGACATTTTAGTTATTAATCGACAGATAATCAATAATCTAAATATCAGAAATGTATAATATAAACGTATACAAATATAATCAACTATAACTAATATATACCTTTGTTTCGTAGAAATCTACAACTAACTAACTAAATTTAAGTTACTAAATTAGAACATTTTATTAATAGTTTATACCTTGCACATTAATTTTTCTATTTACCGCTAATTTTCTCTATTAAATGTCACACAACCTCGCACTGATTCGGAAATATTTGAACATGCACAAAAACATGAAACGGATGTAATATCCTGTATGTTCTTATTCGTCAGATCTCTTTTATTATGTTAATCTTTATCTGTTTGGGACCGCTCTTTATATATTCCACCCAAAAGGTGGTTTGGCAACAAAAAAATATGTCAACAAATATTTCATGTCAATAATTTGCGTAATTTGCGTATAAAAATATGCTCTTGTGCATTGCATTGTTCATCGTATAAAAATTAAGCTTATTTTAATTAAGTTATTTTAAATAGAATTTTAGTTTTTAGCAATTTATAATATATTATTTATTTTTTTTGATCATCTTTTGATAAAAATATCAACTTACAACAACAAATTTAATCTCGGAACAGCGCTATGGAATTAAACAAAGGCCATAAAACAGTCTTGAATTTGCCATAAGACTTGATATCAAGAGAAGCTCGATATTTTAGTTCTGCACAAATTAACAATACAAGAATTAATGAACTGAGTTTCCATTTGTGAGTCACAGTTAAAACGAAACGAAATCGAGCCATTTGTAGACTAATGATTACGGCCGATGACGATGAATAGTGGATCACGTACGACAATAATGTGCGGAAATGATCATAGCCGATCAAATACAGATCACAGGCAGTTAACAAGAGTCTGCACTAGCCAAATGGATACGATGCTATATGTTTGGTGGGATTGTAAAGGCATTGAACCTGGTAATTTTAACAAACCCTTGTACACCATTAAGATACTTTTGCAGAAATCAGGACAAAGAGTAGTGGGACAGACAATAACCAAAAATGGGACAAAATGTATGGAATCTACATTTTAGAAGCCAAACAACATTCGGCTGAGTGAAATAAATGACACTATCATTATATCTAGAATGTTCCAAGGACCGCTGTCTGTCCTACTCTTTGTCCCTATAGTTAAACAACTTGTTCTGCAGGAATTACGTAAATCCCTCTCCGAAGTAACCGATTTGGAAGTACTAAGGTCCAGAGATTGCCAATTTCATGATGCTGTGATAGAAATCAAAGAGTTTTCAAAAAGTCGCTTGTAGATATCATCTCAAACAGTGACAGCTTTACAATCACTTCGTTCTCGAAATCGTAAAAATTCGTCTTGTTTTTCGACGAATTTTTCTTGGTCTATCCGGAGCTCTCCCCCTCCAATCGCGACAAGTGGAACTCGCCCTGCATCATGTCGAAGAACATGGGGATGGTGGTCTTATACAGATCTGGTTTCAGAGATAAGTGTCTCGTGCGCTTGTTAAACGGGAACCTATCCAGCTACAACAATTCCTGAATCATGAATGCGATCTCGCAGTGAAAGAACTTGCTTTAGGCATCGTGCTGGAATTTGTTGAAGATTTAGACTTAGATGGTGACAAATAGGCTTAGGAATTTCGGTATTTTTCGGTTCTGTAACAGAAACATGTCGCTCGATATTCCAAGATCACCGAGCTGCTGACCGGTATTTTGAGCCTTACGGATTTCAACGAGGATGTTTAGGATGTCAAATGGGGTCTGAAAGTAAAAAAGAATTAAAATTTGAAGATGTTCAGCTTTGTTCACCAATTGTAGGAATATGTGTTGTTGTATTAGTTTGTTTAAACACTCACTATTTGTTGTTGGAAGGAAATGATATTATTGCATATTTATTCTGCTATTAAGTTACACATGATTGATGGGGGATACAAATAATTATACTAAGGGCAGTGTTAAGGTTGCTTCGGCAATAGTAACGGAAAGGGAAAAAAAGGAGTAAATAATATCGGTCTTTTGTACCCTTATGCCGAATGGTACCAATCCTCGCGCATTTCTAATCGTAAAAGTGTTACGAGAGTTCGTTTAAACTGAAATACGAACAGATCGGTAATATGTTTATTCTTACTATAAAATTGTTTAAGTAAAATTTAAATTTATTTTATTTATTTATTTTAAAAATTTATTTTTATTCTTACACAAATCAAAATATTGATACGTGTCAAGCATAATACTTTGTGTATGTAAAACGTAGTAACCCTCAGTTCAGTAACTGAAAGAGATTAATTAAATAATATCCTTACACAAGTGAAATAATGATAGACATCAGCAATCGTATAATTACTAACTACAATATAATATAAACATATAAATTTGTATAAACGTTTATGTATTGATTGATATAGGATGATATTACCAACAATGTAATACTTACTTGCAATTCTGTTAAAAATTTATCTCGAAAAGCAAGAAAACAAACTATGTGTGACATAGAAAACTGAAAACTCAGTTTTAGAACACTCACAAACTTGTTTCGTCAATTCGAATCGAGAAACTTCGCTTAGAAACAACAAAAAAGCTCTCGACACAATAAATTTCCAAAATTGACAGTAAAACTTAGTTTGCGCAAGACGAGCGAATAAATAGATTGAAAATAGAGCTTTGAAAAATAAAATAGTCATGTAGATGAAATTACATACCATCAAAAACTTCATAAATATTTTGTAAAAGTTAGTATTCCATCTAACAATTATATAAATAAGACTTAAAGTTTGATATAAAAACTGATTTATCCTCTGTATATACAGGGAATATACAAATAATATGAACACCTGATATACATAATATTTATTTATTAATAAGATATTGAGCCACCATTTGATCTTAAGGATGCTGCAATGCTTTGAGAGTAGTATCTAGATAGTTCCCAATGGAACGTTATCCCATTCTTGTACCAAAACATCCGTCAATTGCTTCAATGGTGATGTAGATGAAAAGCTATCCTCACTACCTGCTTTGAAGCCCCTATAACGGTTCAGTTATATTGGTTTATGAAGATATGCTGTTAAGGGAATATGTTTGATGATATTTTGATGTTTCTCAAACTATGATTTTTTGGCTGTGTCTATGGGCATTGTCTTTGTGAAATAAATGCTAGTCCTAGTAAGAACTTCATCACTGCGAATGAAAAGATGAGGAATCATCGTCAACATTTATTCCTACAAACATTCGGATTTGTGTGTGGAGAACCCCAAGAGAAGCCTACAATCCAGACTGCCTGCTTCCTACAGTCAAGCATTGGGGAGGTTCCATTATAATTTATGAGGTAAAATCATGGTCTTCAGTTGGTTCTCTCACTGACATCACTCGCTGGATTACTGCGAATGTATATTTCGACATTATCAATGATAATATGCTTACTACGACTAGCATATCGTTATCAAACACTACCGTATGCTAAGATGATAATGCGCCCATACACACAGATAGTGTTCAGTCTTAGTTTGGGAAACATCAGAAAATCATCAAACATCTTCCCTGACCAGCACAATCACCTCAAGGACTCAACATAATTGAATCGCAATGGAACGTTTTAGAACAAGAGTAAGAAGTAGATTTCCATTTTCAACAACATTGAAACAATTGGCCGATGTTTTGGTACAAGAATGGGACGACATTCCATTGAAAACTATTCAGACATAATCTATTCCGCGAAGAATTGCCTTTTTTTTAAAGAAATGGTAGCTCAATACCTTAATGAATACATATTGTGTCAGATGTTCATATTATTTTCCTTCCCCTGTACTTATCAATAAAAGAAGATAGGTTAAAGTTAGATTGACAATGTTTACATAGTTACAAAAAGCATTTTTTGACATAATTTAGGGAAAAATATCGCAGTTTAAGTTTTAAGGTGATGCTGAAATTTCCTCAACCATAAACTATTCGAATTAAGAAACATCTATACTTATCATACTACAGAACATAGAATTTTGATATTGGTTACAGGATGGTATGACAATTCATGGGTTTAACAATAACCTTTAAAATACATAATGTTGTAAATATAGTTAAGCAATGTTATAAAATCTGAATTTAGTATGTGTTACCTGGACAACTATTTGAAGCTGTTTTCCAAGCATATCGTTTTAGAGGCTCTAACCCTTGCCGCTTTTGTACTTATTTACGCTCGCAGTTATAGCTGATTTTGAACTCTCTGCTAGTGGATTCAAGGCGAACAAAACCTTCAAAACTGTCTGGCGGCGAAAACAACTTAGTTGCACAAGTAGCATATATAAAACTCAAGTTTTATAAAACGACGCAAGTAAAGTTACAATTTAATATTCTCTAAATGTGTGTGAGGGGACGTAACTGTATAAAAGGTTTAGCACTTGAGAATTATGCACACGTGAATTATTAGAATATCTCCTAAACAATATCAATCAGAGAGGTTATGAATTTGTGTGACCTGTAGAAAAGATAGAAAAATAGTGACTAAATGATTTAGTGATGAATAAATTGCATTAGAATCAATGTACCTTTACTGCCATCGTTCTAATTCATATGGGAATTGTGTTTATGAATTTTAAGGCCTTCCTAATACTTTCTTTACACCTATAAGGCAACTGAAATCTTAACATTATGTAAGTGGATGTTGCGGCCATCTAGTGTTCAAAAAATTGATCAATCGCCGTTGATGTTTTTTATATTTAAGAACACTATTTTAAGAGTGTATCAGTATCAGAACTCCTGGTCTATTTCTTCTAAAATATGTGTAGGTATTTGAAAGAAAGATAGAAATATGGAAAGGTGTGTAACGAAATTTGAAAGCATAAAAAATTGAAGAAGAAACAATTACTAAAGAGTAGTATCCATGTCATTAACTTATAAGGGTTATAAGATACAATCGTTACCAGAGTCCAGTACCTATTACGTACGAGATCATACATAAATATCAACGAGCTTTCTGTTTGTGAACTGGCAAATGCCTCTGTAAATTGGTAAAATTTCGGTCTAATTCTCTTTTCGAACCAGAAAGAAGAACTTATTGTTTGGCCTGGTTTAGAATTCCTACGCTTTACCTTTTTTCAGAACTGGCAAAGCGTTTGGATTCTGAATCCGGACGAGCAAATTTACAACTGGAAGAAGACTGACGGAAGACTTCGTAATACACTTTCAAAATGAGTTTTAGTCATATAGTTTATGGAATAAACTCCAAATGATTTTCTAATGATATCTCACTACTCGTGTTTAATGTGCTTAAATCGTGCTTAATGGCGTGCCGCAAATTTCTACGTCCAAATTGCCTAACAAAATAATATATTTGGATAACAAAAGATTGCAGTAGTATTCCGGGCTTTCATTAGTTTTTTGGGTCTTAGAAAAACTGATAATGTCTTTAACTGTTCTGTTCTTGAAAAGCTCTATAATGAGAAGTAAGATCATGAACCATAACCTGAAGATGACAAATTAGAATCTGCCGAAACGTCGTCAAGACATAAGAGATTCTTCTAGAAACCAAACGCACATGGAAACACGGAATACTAGTGCAACCTTTTACTATCTGAACGTATTATTTTGTTAGAATATTTAAAAGAAACGCAAATAGTGGCGCTCCCACTACGTTACGTCATTGAACACATAGAAGGTTCTTATAAAAACGTTGATAAGCTTAATAGTAATATCCACCAAAAATCCTTATATATATATTTTTTGTTACTTATTTATATTTAATTATATTATCACATACTTTAAATCAATTATTGTAAAAAAGTATTTTTCGTACATTTCTCATCGGATGATTTAAAATGTTGACACATTGAAGGAGAGTAAGCACACCAGGAGACCCCTTATCTGGCTATCGTTATGGCCTGGTAAATTATTTCCGGGCTTAAATTGAATTCAGGCCACGTATTTGCACAAAATTTAGATTGGTACCGCAGTGTGTTGCAGGGAGGTCTCTAGCAATCAATGAACTTTTGATAAGTTCGAACTGTTTTCTTAGTTAAACGATTTCCCAACTTGCTTTGAAAGTTTAATACTTTTCTATTAATCGTATACTTCGTTATATTTTCTAAAGTATTTATGCTGACTAAATTACTTAAGTTTACTGATATACTATATTGTTTTTAATATTGGTACTCATTACAAAGCTCATAATTTTCGACACTAACGATTTTTTAAAAAACGACTTGTTTTTAGGTATATTTTATCTGCTGCTCTCTGCTTAAACGAGGAATAATTTCTAATATAAGGAATAAATTCTGTTATTTGATTCAGAATCAAATTTACCAACGGAAAAAAGCATTTTGTTCCGCTTGAAATAGCTCTGTCGACGTTTTATTTTCAATCCAGTATGACCATCGTACAGAACAAAACTTACGTATACAAAATGCTATTCCTCACGTTATACTTTTGCATTATTATCTGTAGCTTTATCAATCAAAATTTTATTACTTTGTTGGTATATGTTAGGGATTCCAAAAAATATCAAAAGATCGTTTTTTTGCCCGATATATCGATATTAATAGTATTAATGGTCGTAAGTAATATCGAAGTTTTAGTTACGAGGTAAAATATCGATATTCAAACCTAGGATTTTAGAAGCAGAATATTGAACTATATATAATTTCATATAATACAAGAATACTGAACGAAATATCGATATTTTTCTCCCCAACGACATCCATAGTATACGTACGAACCTATTTATGTGTCATATGCGTCAATTATTTTTATCGTCGTTTGATTAGTTATTACGTTTTAATATCACGAAAATACTCTAATATTAATTCAAATATTTATGACAATATCTCGCCTTTTTATTCCTCTTTTTTAATAATCAATGTCAATTGAAACATTCTGTATATTATACGCTTGTTTTGTGCCGGGCCAGGAATCAGAGAAGATAGCTAAATTGTTTAACTTTTCATGAGCGACAGTATCTACGGTAATAGCAGCGCACACAAAATATGGTAAAACACCATGGGCGAAGAGGAATAGTGGACGAAATTCAAAGATAACTGACAGAAGCAGCGGAACAGTAGAAAAGATTATGCTCAGACAACATAAAACTACTGCGGTAAAAGTGACACTAGAACTCAACACTCACTTGAGTAATATTGTTTCGACAAAAATTGTTCTTACTATGACTGCTATATTGCTTCCAAATAATGAACAAATGTAAAGAACAAGAATGAAGCAACAACTATCCTTTGCAATCTATTCAGATACTCGAACAATTCTTTTAAAAGCAAATGGTGACTCAACAACTTATTAATAAGTCAATATTATGTATACGTCAGCTGTTCATATTATTGTATCCATCTCCTGTACATTATGCCCCACATTACAGATTTCCACTGTACAGCGAGGATACATTAAAAAGCATCGTGGTCCTATAAATTGAATACACAGCGCCGGTACGCGCGTCGCAAGTGTTACAAATATTTGAATAGTCTCAGTATTGCTTGGGAAGTTGTAGGTTACTCTTACGTTGTTACGTTTTGTCTTAACTTCTGATATCGGCGTAGTATTAGTCTTCAAGACGTATAATATACTGTGTATAATTTTTTAAAATAAAAGGTAATGTTCATAAGTTTTATATCAACCTATATATAAATATATAGTAAAAATGACCTTTAAAAAAAAGTAAAATGATATTAATTTATGACACATTTTAAAGGGGGTAAAAATTCGGTATAATATTATATTTTTAATAATAAATTAAAGAATACATAACAATGAACCTTAACTATGCCATAAACCATTTACTCAATTACCATATATTTGAATATACAATACTATAAATATATTATATATAAATACAATTTTATAACAACTTCCTTGTAGTTATATTCCTTTATACTTCTCACACCAATTACCAATTAATTACAATACAATAAAAGTTCAAATAGAATATTTTCCACACAAAAGTAAGGTTATTTCATGGATCCACCAAAAACCACCACCATATTTAATGAAATCAAGGACTCAATTACCTAAAAGTTGTTAATATTTCGTGTTTTTTTAATATATATACCTTCAAGTATTTTCTATTTCTTTTTGGGTCTGCTTTTCTCTTCTTTGATATTTTGGCAGATTATTCTTCCTTATCAATAAATAATACAGTTGTAGCAAGTACAATACTTTCCCAAATAGCTACCTTTTCAGGATTTATGGTATACAATATTTTACTGCATTTCTGTAATGCCTATAGTATGGATGCATTGAAATTACTTAAATATATAATTCCCTATTACCTTGTTAAAATTCAGTTGTAGTATATTATTCTGGGATTCAGATTGGCAATTTGTATTTGCTTCAGTATTGAGCACTAGAGCATGAACTTAACAAAGAAAGCTTATATAGACAAACTCAAAATAATTTTTTACCCTTAACTCTTCTTGCCTTATGGTACCCTACCTAAAATTCACCTACAAGATGATATCACATCGATACTTTTATGCCTATTACTACCTTTACAATAGCTTCTTATAATATTTCAATTAATTGCAATTTTTTTATCGTCCTGCGACTTCTACCTTTCAAAGCCTTACAAATTCCTGAAATATAGATTAGATTGTTGAACATTTATATTATGGATCCGACAAAGATCCTGCCAACATTCAGAATGTATGGATACAAAAATCATTAAGTTGAGGACACAAAAAGGGCAGATGATTCTTTTTGTCATAGTCATGGCCTTAGTTGTGCAGCAAGCTCATGGTAAACTTTTCGCATACGTCGGTTTCTTTCTCTTGCTGCTAAGTATGTCTTATTATAAACTTGACATATTAATTTATTTTCACTGCAAAATTTAAGTGATTTAATTAATTTATCCTATTTGTAATAACTGAAACCAAACTAACTCTCCCTATTTGTACTCCTGTTTAAACGCTGAAGTGTTAAATTAAAAGGCTTTCTTTTTAAGTAAAAGGAACGTCAAAAAATAACTTTACATTAAGTAATATCAAACGTTTTAATAGTTAAACAAATAAATGCCCTACATTAAATCAGAGCAATACCGTTTATTGCCATTTCTTTTGAGGAATGCTTAGCTTGCAGTACTCTGCAGTGTTGCCAAGTTTAAAGGCAAGAGCTACATATTGTAATAAATAGTAAAAAACGTATCTACTCTTCTTTTTTTCAAAACGAAATATAAAAGTTTTAAATATAAAAATTTCAGAAAGTCTTGTTAAATAAATGATTTTTATAAAATAAATTACAACCATAAAGGCTTGCCGTGAGTATATGGCGCCGACCAATATATGAATAGTGCCAAAAGTAGCCGAATCTCTGGACCACGATGCTTTTTACTGTATCAGTATTACAAAATATCACAACAAATACAGCGTTACAAAATCATATTAAATCAATATTTGTCTTAAATAATACCTACATTTTTTACCCATTAAGGAATAATATTGAATCAACATACAAAGTTATTGTTGTCCTTTGCTTAGAAAATAGGAGAGATTATTTTGTTCAAATTTCCATTACTTAAGTGTAAGAATAGTATACAAAACATGTTCTAGTAATGTTATCTTGCGAAAAATATAATAAATAAATAAGTAAATATGTTGTTAATCAAAATTTTCAGATTTCACTAGGTACTTTGTAATAATTAACTAGTGAAACCACCCGTCCTGTTGGGTTCTGATAGTCTTGAGTTCGAATCCTACCATTAAGAACAACATCTGGCCATCGTCATGGCTTAGAAAAATACTGTACAAAAACTTACTATTATTTATAAGTTTACATTTCAAATGACATGGAAGTTTGGCATATCTTTTGAGGAATTTTTCTATCTTCTTTGTGTTGTTGAATATACTTAAACTTGTACAATGTACATAAACAATAAATTAGTTTTTATCTGCTTCGGTATAACACCCGATAAATGGGGGTAAAACGGAATGAGACTGTGATTTTTCATAATAATCGACCGTCATATTTTATCGAGCTAAATATAAGGAGTAAATAAAACAATCTTGAATAATCAAACTAATATAAATCGAAAATTGAGCTAATAACGAAAATTGCAAGGTTGTCAGTTTTTCCATTAATTCATTACTCTCACTTCTGCCTCACTTAAGTGCCATGGAAAATATTATTGGGTCTCTTGTAAACCATTTGCCAGATCTATAACTCCACATATCCCAAAGTCGCTTGCTGACACGTGCTGTTTTAAAATAACGCACGTTATTTTGGACTAAAACACTTGCAGTATTTCTTATTATAGTTAACATGTATCACACTTGCTTCGTAAAAAAATTAAG
Organism: Rhynchophorus ferrugineus; assembly: GCF_030347505.1. Lineage (NCBI taxonomy): Eukaryota > Metazoa > Arthropoda > Insecta > Coleoptera > Curculionidae > Rhynchophorus > Rhynchophorus ferrugineus. Next base: position 48,645,918 of record NW_027472581.1, on the reverse strand, counting down.
AAACAATTGATTGATATATTGATTTTATATAATTTAATCAGAATCAAAAATTATTTCAGAAGGAATTTCTTCTTGATAGTGAACGGTACAAACATTTAGCGGCTTTTACTAATAGATAAATTTGCTTGTACCTAATGTAAATTTTTTTTTGTCCCGATCTATATATCAAACTGAATACTGACCGAGTACTGTGTTGGTTTACTTCCAGCCTTTTCCTATCGATGACGATAAATTAACCGAAATTAAATTAAGTTTATAGACCCCATGAAATAAAGTTGAACAGCTATCAATATAACATTATATAAACAATTATGAAACAAGCTATTATGAAAAAATACCGAACCAAACCAAATAACCTCATACTTTTCTTATTTAATTTTCATAAAATGAACTACTAAAGTAAACTTTACCATTTCTATTACTACCCTTCTGTTCAACTTGCATCAATATACAAGTAGATCGAGTATACGAGATAAATAAAATACATCGTATGTATTTCCTAAAATAAAATTAGACAACTTAAGCTAACGTTAAGATTAAATATTTATTCACTGGACAAGTTCGTGTAGTTTCGTTCGCTTCAATTTTCTGATTTGTTGCGTGTTGTCCAGTAGATATATTACTTCCATGTTGCTGTGCTTTGGTAACTTTATTTTATATTTTAAAGCGATATCTTGCATAACCTCGCAAAGCTTGTTAGTTTCGAGGTGATCGTATAATTCTTCGTTGATTGCGTATCGATAAGCAATGGTAATTAGTCGATGAACTTTGTTTTGACATCGTCGGATTACTAGTTAGATTAATCTCTTAGTGCAACCCCATATTTGATCAGTTATGTTCTAATAGGATCTATGATATAATAATAAAAAAATATATTTGGTATTAGGTAAAGCTACTGGTATCTTCCGACTAACAGTAGAGTTTTTAGTCTGATCTTCTCGGTTTTATATCTAGTATTATTCACTCAGTGTATCCTAACGTTAATCATGTTTATCTATTATTTTTGTTATTTATTTGAAGAAGTATTGTCGAAGCACATCAAACACTTTTAGAAACTTTTAAGGATGCTGCTTCGTTATATACTAATTTATGGTTTTGATTTCAACGATTAGTGATTTTAATGTCTGTCGTAAGCAACGGCCTGAATGGTTGAAAAATTAGAAAATAATTACATACAATACTTATTGGAGAATAGCCTGACTTAAACTGTCGATATACTCTTCGACAGCTTAACTTTTGATGAATTGTTTTCAGACATTTACATATTATAGGCAAGATCCACACGTACGGCAATTTGACTGAAATGCAATTCCGAACTAGTTTCTTGTGACGTATTGTACCTAACGATGAAGTGAATGTACTACAATAATCCCAAGTGAGAAATGTCATAGATTACTCCAGGAGAACCATCAACATCAACACTGGAGCAGAAATTCATTGCGATAAAGTTTTACTGGGCATCTGATGAGATTAGCAGGAAATCCTGCATTAGCAGCTGCTAAAATTAACTTAAACTGTTATGCATTTGTAATAACCGACCAAATGAATAATTTGATCGGGATCATTGCAAGAAAGCTCCTCAATAGCGAGTAATAGGCGCTTTCATGACACGCTTGTTCACAAATAACAAATGTTATGAAAGCTCTGTCACCCCCAGCATACTCATCAAACAATAGTAACATTTAACAAGTGCGAAAATGGATAAATAATTGGTACTTAACCAAAATGGTCCTTTCGACACAGTATCGTAACGTTGCAAGTAAAATTGTAAATAATTTTAGCAAATATCCATCATTGGACGATAGAAATATTTTAAATCATACATTTGATACATACATACAAGGATTACAGCAATTTTTCTCGATAAATGTCACTCTTTAAGTGACAAAATTATCAGAGTACTTTCAAAGACCTAACATTTGTTCTGAGTTAACTAGTCTATTAAAGTTGTGAATTATATAGCAACTTGAAGATTGCTTTTGTTTTATTAGTATTCTAATAGATATTAACCTGTTGATGGATACAAAAATCCTTACTATCTAACGATAAACCTATTGACCTAAATATAGCGTCTTGATGGCCCAATTAAGTGTGTTCTACTTTCGTTAATGGGAATTTAACAGGAGGCAATTATCATAAGATCTTAGTCCGACATTTGAGAATGCATTAACACAGAAAATAATTGACTATAAATATAATGTATCTATTGAATCTAAAGAAGAAATATCTAAAGAAGATACCATCTAGAAAATTGCTGATAAGTGTCGGAATCGTTTAGTATTACTTACAACAAGAGGTTATTCGTAGTAGTTTTCTCGCTTCCAGCTATGGATTAAATAAATGCAGTTTTCTTTGATCTTCGCTCTAAGTACGATGATTATTGGAAACGGAACTTTTTAGGATAAGAAGAAAATTTAAATTACTAATTTACATATCCTCCCAAGAAAACTTTCCAGCAATTCTTTCTTGAACTAAATGTAATTTTCCTGTCATGAATATCAAGTAACGGATAAAAGCTGAAAAATAACACAACTAACTGTAATAGAGACTAGAAAATTTGTTTTAATAGATAGCAAGTAACTTAAGAAATTTTTAGCATAAAATAACTACTAAAACTTATCTTATATCATTAATTGTTTGAGTTCAACTTATAGTAAAAGAAATGTTCAACTTTTAAATATCAAACATAGTTGAAATAGTCCAAGAAGTTGTTTGTCGTATTCTCAGTATTTTCTTTTGCAAACTTAGATCTTCATCCTCCTATATATTTCAATATTTTCTGAAGCTGTAAACCCCAAAGTGTACGATTGGGATTAAAACTATCCTATTTTATGTTCTGAGAGAAGCAATGAGAGGAGAAACTATATAAAGCTCATTAATTTGCCTATGAGACCCATAAAGTGGTGGTCAAATCCTAGATAAGTTAATAATAATGAGTGGAGGATAAACCCGGAAAGGGAAATCATGTGACGAATAATCGCGGTAACTAACAGAAAAAAAAACGAGTTGAACTAGGTTAAGTGGAGGCTGCCTCTGGGCTCACATTAAACCTCACTCTATCAGCTGATTCCGTGATCCTTATTGATAATTCTTACTACTACGTTACCTTGTAAGGTGGGTGATCATCATAACAGGAACACCGTTAAGAGGCACGAGGGCCTGGCGAGTGTATGGTGTCTTGATTATTGATGGATTTGATTATTCCTGACTAAGCAGGGGGCAGTGAGTATTCTCCTGATAAATTTATTGTGAAAGACTTCAAGACTGAGCGGAATTGATTGGGTTTGGAAGGTGGAACTGATTAGGGGAGACAAGTCATGCTATTCTTATTATATCATATTATTTTCAAAAGCTTTCAAATATAAAAAATAACAATGTCAAAGGGAGAGAATAACATTCTTTATGCAACTTTTTCATATTTTCTCAATTATTTAGCTATATTTAGTATTTATTTGTTGTAGTAATTCTACCTTCATTAATAATATAATTTATAATCTAAAATTGTGCACATTTTTCCATTCAGAATATTGCTACAGAAATATTCAATATTCCCTACCGTATCTAATATGATTTAGATTATTCGCTATTACAGTTAATTTGTGTTAATTTATTTTGTACATGTAGCTTATACAATACAGCATTTCGTCGTTTCCTTTTATAATATGTTCACCACAATATAAACTCTTTCAGTCTGTTTTATTCTAGTCAACAATATAAACAATATTAACAACGTTGTACCATCTAAAATGATTTTGAGTAGTATTTTGCTGCGTTACTCTTTTAAAACGAAAAGAATAAACCGAAATTGTATTTTTGGATATATATGCATTACAAGTAATAATAAACTAATCAAGGAATAATAATAATAAAATAGAAAAGTTAATGTAATGACACCAAAATAGTTCATTATGTTTTACGAAAGCAATAACTGAACGCAAATTAAACAGGAAATTAAAATACAATAGATGAAGTAAGTAATACCACAGGAAAGGATGTAGAAAACCAAGGGAAAACAAAGAAGATACATTCAAGAAGAATAATAGTAAAAAGGAACATTCTAATAATATATAAGATTTGAAAATACAAATTGTGTAAAAATTATTATAAGAAAATGTACATGTATATATAACTATGAACTTATAGATATGGTAAAAAGAATGGGAAGCACCATGGAGATACCAATAATTTTAATAAAAATAATAGAAATAGAAGAAGAAGTTAAATATAATGGAACTGATATAAAAATATAAAAACGTCTAGATAAAAAGTTAGAGATCAGAAAATTATTAAAACTATATAGAGATAGATGAGGCATGGACATTAATAGAATTATAGAAAGGGATTTATTGATGAAAGGCATGTAGGAAAAGGGACTAAAATTAAATTAAATAAGTAAAAGAGGAATCATAGACATACACGTATTATAAGGGGAAAGAGAGAATCAAAAGTCGTGAGAGTAAAAAACCAAGAATACAAACGGTGCGTACAACTAGAATAAGCGCATGGAATACAAAAGTAATGTTGGAAATTGGGAAAATTAAATGCATTGCATAAAATCATAATTAGATCAATACTGATCTACTCCAAAACCATCTAGAAAACTTCTTTTGAAGATGCAATACCCCTTTCGGTAGTTCAGTCTATAGAGAGTCATGGATTACATATCACATGTAGGCTGATATATGATTTTTCTTTCAATTTACTGTATATCAAAAAAAAAAGTACGAAAATTACGAACACTTGATTACATTTGAATTAAAAATACATATATAAAAAATGTAATACACTCATTGTATTTCAACAATATAATTTCAGCAGAAGCAGTTTAAAGTCAATTTAATAACAAGTTTGATCCTCAAACACCCAACAGAGATGTTAACGGCTTGAGAACGTTTCGCCTAATATTCAATTCTCTAAAATTTCCATTAATTTGCCATTTAAAATGGATGAGACGGTATCCGAGTATTTTCTCTTTAAAACAAACTGTTACCTTCTTATTAATAGATGTAGATTAAAAAAGGTCTAGAACAGAATGTTTTCGTTTTAGATGCTTTGTTACCATGAATCTAATATATGCTGAATGACAATCGAGATGTTATTCTTGTCTCTCTGGAATTTCAGATTTTAAATAGAAATATTTCATGCTACATTTACTTAAAATATTTGTATTTATTACTATTCCTGATTTTGAAATATACTGTTTAGTATGGAATATATCTTATATTATTGTAGCTTTTAATAGCTATTTTCGGCTGATAGTCCAGGAATACAACCAGTTTTTATTCTTTTCTCGATTATCTCTTTACTGCTTTATTTCTTGATTTTATTACTATCTAGTTTTATACCTCTATTCCACTATTACGTGCTTTCTAAGGCTAGTTAACACCTGATAACATGCTGAGGGTTCTAGTACTCTTCATTATATAGTTCGCACCGCAGAATAATATGACTTTAGAATTTATTAAAAAAGATCATAGTATTAATAACTGACGGATCGCCTAGTATTCTAAATCTCAACAGGATCCAATTACAGCAAGCTACAGATTACATCTACTCAATATTAGTAAAACATGCGAAAAGTGGCAACTATACCTAAAGTAATAAGCCGATAAACAAACGCTTAACTGGCCAACCCTTCTGTATGGTTCCGAAACTGGGACCCTGCTGTAGTGCATTCTTTTGTTGTCTTCTGACATTTGTGTAATGATTAAGGTAATGCAATCAAAGCACAGTTGAGGAATATATGCAGAGACGAAATCCTCACACCCGCCTGTAGCGAAGTCGATTTCCTATGTGGAAGTAGCAGTGAATAGCTCCGAAGAAGGAACGGATCAAAATAATCGAAAACTATGTTTTTTCTATTCTAAGTTTGAGTGGCCTTATTTAAGTGAAAAAATTTGTCTAGAGTAATCTCAAGGGCTTAAACACGTCAGATTTGACATCGGAACAAAAAACATAAAAGTCCAAAGGTGCATGGAGATGTGGAACTGAAAATTCAAAATATACTAAATTACTGTGGGAGATAGCACTCAATTAGAATTGATATGTTTATGTCAAGAATTACATGTATATTAAATTCATAAAATTAAAAATTTCATCAACTGATTTTAGAATATGAGAACAATCGATCTTATTTTGTGTCTGATGAAACTTACCGTATTCAGCAGGCACATTATTACGACGATAAGTTTGTTTAATGGTTTATGAGTTGTTGACAATACTGGTCTGTAAATATTGTTATTAATATTTATCTTCGTTGTCTTTGCGGCTGCGTTAACACATTTATAACTATTTCTATTTAGGTACTAATAATTTCTCTTTTTAATGCTCTTTTATCTCTGCACGTAATTATTAACTTTATCATGCTAATTGTCTTTTGGAAAATCCTATAAGTATTTATAGTTTATACAGCCATACCATATGGTGGAACTATGAAGAACAAATTGTCATCTGTTGAAAACTATCGTTTTTTAGTTACTTATGCCACTTTAGTTTGAAACATAGGCACGACACTTTTGATAAATTATTTATTGAATAAGCATTTGTTATAGAACAAATAAAATAGTTACATAATGTATGATGAGGATGATGATTTACGATGATCTTTAGAAAGCTAGTACGCGATTACCGCTCGTTTGTGCCCATATAATTAGTTAGCTATTAAATTACTTCTAGCAAACGAAGATAGAATTAAAACTGATTAGATGATCATTGGATCTTCACAAATGGGATAAAAAATGAATAAACTACTTTGAAAACTATGGTGACACTTAATCTGTACTCCATTATCGAAATATTATATAAAAAGCAAAATGTAATAGAATATCACAAAATGTAGTTACCCTTTGTTTTGAATATTAAAGACCATCTAATTATTAGTAGAGTTATTATTGTGGCAAAACTTCTTTTCTAATATTATATTAATATAAATTCGTTAATAAAGCTCACTATGATACTTCAAGAGGAGGAAATCCTTACAAAGATGAAGCAGCCAAACCATCAAGAAACCACTCACCGCCACAGAATGGCACTCAAAATGTTACTGGGGTTTTTGGAATGGAAATTACTAATAACAACATAATATATTTAAAATAAAAATTCCGGTAGTTTCTCACAGTTTTCACAAATTGTAACTTCGCCATGGACAAAGTATTGGTCCTTAAATTATTCGCTGAATTTTAATATACTACAACTAATAGTTTAATGGTGAATTATATTGGTATAAACCAAATCTAAGAGTAAACAAAAAATACATAGAACAACACAAATTTTATGATTACAGACAAGAAGTAAACTAACACAACGTTCTGAAGAACTCATAAGGACTAAGGCAAGATGGAAAATCTAAGCCCAACATTATACATAACATTTGTGGATAACATGATAATGAAATATCAGATCGGAAATACTAGGTTGTACGTAGGTTACAAAAATATGAAACAATTTTAAATGTTTGAATAAATTTTTCTGAAGATGAATTAACAGCAACTGGTAGTAAAAACTAACAAATGGTAGTTCAATATCATTCCACCAATATGGAATTATATAAAACAAACACTTAACGAATGATGTGGTAATAGGAGATCCAGAAGAAATAAATATAAAAATTGAAGAAGTAAGGATAAAACAAGTAAAATTATTAAAATATCTGGAAATAAAAATTAAAATTAATGGACGTAAGAAGAAGGTTAAAAATTGGGGCCAGAATTAAAAAGCTATGAATGTATATTTTGCAATGAACAGCAAGTTAATTAATTAAAGACAAGTATCAAAGGTATTATAAATAGATTCAATGTCAGAAGGAGAAAAGGGTGACAAAATAGGGAAATAAGAATAGAACAACACATAGAAAGGAAACTGCTCAATCGACGCTCAAAGACAGTGACAGCGCATGAAACAAACAAAAACGTTAAGGGAGTTTGTTAAACAAGGATTGAAAGAAGAGCGCCAGAGAACTACCTAATTGAACTAGGGATGATGATATCAGTGAAAGACTACAGAAAACAGAAAAAAACTTGGCTGGACATGAAATAACAGGCACCAAATATAACGCACCTCATCACATGGTGGGATATTGTACTTTCTCTATTAAACCAGATTTGGTTACTCTTTATTGTAGCGCTTCTGCACCATTTTCTCTTATCTATTTTTACAATAAGTATTAGTAATTATTATAGTTTATCTCTGGAATTTGACTCAATAGGTCAATGTATTAAAATATCACTGTAACTCTCGGTTCACAAAATAACCTAAGGGTAAAAGTAACTAATTCAATATAACATAATTTAAAATATGATGCATAGATTGTCTGTAGTAAAATTAAAACTCGTAACTAAAATAACTGAAATATACGTTGACAATATAATAAAGCCGAGTACGTAATTTTGTAAACACTTATTTAGCATGCCTAATATACTTAAAAGAGGGTCAATATCAATTCAAATATTGTGTGCTAATTGTTGTTTAATGACCACTTTGAACTGATCCATCAACTAAAAGCGACACGCTTTAGACGATGTAATTGAAACCTTCATCACGCCAGTCCAAGACAATCCAATGACAGGAGAAATCGCACTGGCCCAATTTAAGTCCCTTTGTTACCCACCACTCATAATCCAAAATGTTGGTAATCGTAAGGGATAAACCGGGAAGACGCCACGGGATTTGGCGCAATACTGCCAAGCCCAGCAACTAATATCCATACCATTAATATGTATTGTTTACGTACTTGGTGCTCCGTCTCTCTGACTGATTGTTTGAAATACACTCGAATCGCACCGGTGCAATCTTCACTTAAGAAGTTTACGGGACGGGCGTCAGTCAGTTCCGCTTGCATTATTGAAACGCGTCTTTCTACCATAAAGTTTCGTAATAGTTATATGCGCACGTATATTATATTAGTCTCGGGGGAGAATAGATGAAGTTCAGTCGCCTGTTTCATTCGCAATCTCTCGCTTTCATTGAGATGCCAACGTACGTTTACCTTAAGGAATATAATGTATTTCAAACTTACTCTTACAAATATTCGAATTGCTTAATTCAAAATAATTCGAGTCTCTTTTTATTGTAGTTTTAATTATAAAGGTAAATGTTTCGTAATTTAGGATCTACGATACGATATTTAGAATATATCTGCAAAAATTAATTAAAGTCTTCTTAATTGTTTTATTAAAACCAGTGTTCCGAATATAGGTTATGAAACTTGTAGAGTTTAAAATACAAACTTTGAATTCCATTAATAAATATTTATTGTAACGGAAGTTACAAGGTTACAAGGTTAAGAAGTAACGACTTCGATATTTTAATCCTGTGCTAATGTAAATTTGATCCTTACTTTGTACACATCATTCTCATCGCGCCACCAGACACTTGAAGGGTTTCTTATAATATTCCGTACCTACTAATTGTAGTATATAATACCTCTTTATGAGAGAGGAATGCACGTGATCGTTGTTCCGGCTAGACTGTTGCCCACTGTTGTACTAAAGTTATTTATGAGTATCACCTGTACCTTGTCTACCATTTTACAAGTATTATTTAAGTATTATTTTTGTACGCCAATTTGCCTTTGATAATCCTCTAAATGTCATTGTTTTTACCCAAATTTCTAGAAATTCCAATAACCTACTGCTGAACAAATGAATTACTGAATCTGCCTTTGGTACACCTTAAACTACGATGTTTATAACATGGACCCGTAGACTAGGGATGTTTTTAAAAGCAGAGATTCACCTAACGCTTTCAGAATTTCAACACCTTCAGCCCAACTTTGGTTATGTTGTAACTATGATGCTTATTTTCCAACTCCACTGAATAAGCTTAAAAGTGTTATATAGAAACTTGAAAATATTTTAAATAACAGCCAGAAAGAATAACTTGCCAACCTTTGAACACGCAATATACAATTGGTCGTGCAAAAAGTATGCTATATCCAAGCGACAAATTCATATTGTTTGGCATTGCAAACGTCAAGATAATTTATAACTGTAAGCGTTTGAATGGACTGAGTGAGTCTGAAGGAATCCTTGGAAATCGTGGTAGAGGAACAATTTCATTTTAAAATATACCGTGCAAAATACCAATTTTAAGAACATTGCTCATGATTCTTTTTATAATCTATCGCGTGTCATTCCATAACTTTGGTGCATTCAGATTTCAAATCAAAATTATTGGTGAACCATTCTTCATTAGTAAGTTATATGGTGGCATTCCGGCTAAATTCAGTGAGTCGAATGCATTGTGTACTTTTTGTGGTTAAATTTATCTGTTGTCAGTGTTTAGCAATTCTTTGGAGATTGCCAATACCAAAGGATCACTCTAGAGGCGAACACGCATAATTATGACAAGACATAATTTGACAATTCGCTATAAATATGATTCTTTCAAACATGCTTTAATATCATCCGCATTTTGTTTTAATAAATGTACAACAAATAAATATATGTGTTTTAAGTTAAAATTAACGGGAATGTGGATGAAATTTAATTAACAGAACATTAGGAATAAACCTGACACTGACAATATTTCAAGATGTTACCATATGTTGCCAATATTGCTATTATTATTCAACATATTACTGTAAATAAATACACACTGTGTAATGTAACATACACTATATCCATAAAAGGGCAAAGTCTGCAAATCTGCAATATATTAGTGTTATGGGTATTCAATTCAGTTTAGCTTGATCTATAGAAGATAGAACGATTTTCTTTTAATATCACAATAATACTAAACGGCCATTATTACGGTTACCATGAAAATGTCACTCTAGAGAAATATGCCAGTTGATAAAAAAATATTTTTAAAACGTATAGAACCTTATCGCAACTGCCTACGGTGTGTAAACCTAAGCCATTATTGGGTCAAGCAAAACACACACACAAATTGAAGGATTTCGTGAACATTAAAACATTGGAGTAGCACAATTGCTCAAGAACATTGAGGTTATCTGGAGTTTGAAGAGATGAAATCCCTTTAAACTAATATACTTACCTAATTGGTGAAAACTGTCCCGTATTTTAAAACAGTGTCGAGTGCAGCAGTGTGTTGGATCTGAAATATTAAATTTGGGCTTTAAAAACTTTAAGGAAAATTTACCAGATATTTATTGTTAATAACTATTTGAAATATGTATGTCATGCAGTTTAAAATAAAAAACCAATGCTTACTGTCATATATGGTATATACGACAGTAAGTTACGATCTCCATACTTAAATATATAAAATATACAAGTCAATGAAATACTATTACCTGGTTCAGCCTACATACGTCTATTAATCTCTATAAAGATATCTAAATATTAGTAAATATGTTATACTGATTTAATGATACGGACCTAGTTGTTTTGAAAAGGATGTGTTTATATTTGCCTTAGGTGGACGAAATAAGTGTTTATAATTAATTGTTTCGGTAATATTATAATAAGATTGGATCGGCAGTATTGTTCGTATATGTGGCGACTGCCTCGACCCTTGAGGCCACCACGCAATCCCCTACAACAAGTTCAGAGGTTGGCAATGCCGCTAGATTGGTACCATGCAGTTCCAGGCTATAAAACACCATCACGACGACGTCCCGCCTTCTGTTCTTTTCTCCATCCCCTTGTAATAGTACGACTTCCACAGCGCTGCCGTACTTCCTCTACCTAATCTAATATCCTCTCCATTCTCCCGTCGACCACATTTATCAGTTATGAGTTAAAATAAACAAGTTTTATATTTTATTTTTGTTTTATTTTATTTAATCGTAGCGGCAGCCACACGTTTCGACCGCCGACCGACCCGACGAACATTCCTACATATATGTAGGAATGTTCGTCAGGTCGGTCGGTCGAAATGTGTGGCTGTCGATGCGATTGTTTGTCCGAACACTCACTGCTACTTTTTGTAGGAATTTGCACGAGAACTAAAAACACTGGTTGAATCAAAGTTGTTTATTCTAACTCACGATTGATACATGTGGTCGATGGGAGGATTGACAGGATATTAAGTTAAGGTGAAGGAAGTACGGTAGCGCTGTGGAAGTGGTACTGTTACAGGGGACGGTGATAAGAAAAGAGAGCGAGACGTCGTCGTGATGGCCTTTTATACTCCAGAACTGCATGGTACCAATCCACCGGCGTTGCCAACCTTTGTAGTTGTTGATGGTGAATTGGTGGTGGCCTAAAGGGTCGTGGCGGTCGCCACATATAGTCGACTAAGGCCGCCATCTCTTTTCGTTAAATTCAAATAGTCTTGAAGTATATAAAAGGTTTCTCTTTTAATCCCTACCCGTTATATAACTGGCGCCATCTGTCTGGATCTAAACCTGTTATTTTTTGAACTCACACAATTAACTGGACACAATTTTCTTATCAAGGAACAGTTGGAAATATCTGGAGTTCGAGCAAGAGCCTAGTGGTTAAAGGTGAAAGGTCTAATAACTAATACTATTACAATTATTAATTAAAATAATTATTATACTAGAACTATTAAAACGAGCAAACAACTATACCTTGAAGAACACAACTAATCTATATATTACTGGCTTTAACATCGCAATTCAGGGTGTAAGAAGGACCAATATCGTTATAAAATAACCTAGTTTACTCGAATTTGGACAGAATCCTGCAGGGCCGTAGATATTTGGATCTAATAGTATCGACAGTATGGCAATTACTTAGTACTTCCTATATTGCTTAAATTTTGGTACAAAATAGTGCAATTCAACGACCACCTACATGCCAATTTGGTTGATTTTTTAGAAGAGGAGCAATAGCTCAGCTGATAGGGCACTGGCTATTATATTTACGATTCATTCATTTCGATTTCTTCGATTCTGTTACCCTTTTATTTATGTTATAATATTTTATTCGGCATACCAATAGTATCTTTCTAAGACGGTTAATACATCCAATTATTTATTTTCAGATGCTTCATGTGAACATAATTAAAATATTTTTTTTTAATTTTATGAACATAACACATTTAATAATAAGTATTTATTTGCTAAAAATATCTAAAATATAAATACAGTATTGTTTTTGTAAAATTATGGAGCAATTAATATCAAATTATAGAGGTTATTACCCATAAAATGTGATTAAATGTTAATGTAAACAAAATATTTTCATTACGCTTTCTAATATTCATATCAAATGATTCATATTAGATTAGATTAATGTTCATATTAACATAAACACCCAAAATATTATTAGAGGTTATAAAAGATGATTGTTATTAGTAGCAGTTAACTGGTCAATAATCAGTTATATTAACTGGAAATTTTCACCTTGAAGCCTCAATTATAATTAAACCTCAAAAAAAGTTAACCTCTTCCTTCCTGTAGATTATTGGATTCCCAATTGCAGACAACGATAATCCTAAAAACGAATACCAAAATATATCATATTTTAATACTTATATTATGAGTTATATCGTATTAATTTTATTATTTGTTTAATTAATTGTATTTGTTGTTATTATTTTAATAACAAATGATGACTCGAAAAGCTCACTTAATGTAAAATTTTAATTAAATTGTGAATTATTTACCTTGCTATCGTTGGACATCAACATTTTCAAGTGATATTATCCATCAATATATTCAACCAATAGGGCGGACCTTAGTTGCTACATGTATACACCCGTTTTCTCACTATAAATGACAAAATGGAATTTGTGGCCTTGATTGAAGTCGATTGCCGAAAATGGGTTTCAAACACCTTGAGCTTTCAAACGTTTTGAAAATAGAGTCTCCTTCTTACCAACTAGCGTTTATCTGAATTGGACTAACTTAAATTCACTTTCGAACCACGGTCCTCGGCACTAAGCCTATCAACTGACGAATTCTATCTAGCGTAGTTACTGGTGTGACTGGAATGATTTTACCTGTGAGACACTCCTGCTTTATGGATACTCACAAATATAAATTTATAACCATACCTCAGCAGAATTCGAACCCAGGACAATCGAAATAATAGCGGGACCTTCTGTCGCATTGACTACTGCGCAAATCAAGCCGCCACAATAGGATTATTATTATTATATAATTGATTATCATATTAATTTTATTGTTATATAATTAAAGGCCATAGAATAAATATTTATAAATAATAAACAATGTTTGATTTATTAGGCAGTTATCGGTAATTTTTGGCCGAATAAATTAAACATTGCATTGTCGCAAATAATGTCATATAAAAAGTTTAGCATGGTATTAGCATGTAGTTTGGTATTAAAAAAAAATCACTAATAATATTTTTATATTCCTTGTCTTTTGTTCTCCAATAATTTTTTTTATGATAGGTGTATAATAATACACTTTTAATTTTTGATGTAACTTGTCCGCATAAAAAATACCTTTAATTCAAATAAAACGATACTTGTATTTGTTTATATTTTGAATATATTGTATTGCTATTGATGATAAAAATACTCATGATGAATATTAAATCCACTGAAATAATATATTTGATAGAGTCAAACTTCAGACATTGAGCAGATTCAGAATTTCAGAATAAATATATATTCTACTTTAACTTACTTATTATGTTAGAAAAATAGTTCTATTGATTGAATTTATATTAACTTTTATTAATCCTTATTTATATGCATAGGAAATAATTGAATTTAAATTTATTACTTGTCTATTAATCATTAGTGTATAATTTTCAGTAATTGCGGATTCCATGTGTCTTACACATATACAAAGGAATTAAAGCGTAACGTTCTTCAGCGTAAGAAGTTTACTAGGCGGACGTCAGTCAGTTCTGCTTACATTATTTAAACCTGTCTTTCTAACGTAGTTTCCAAATTGTTATTTGAACGCGTATATTATATTAATCCCGAGGGTAAACAGGTAGGGTTCAATCTCATTTCTCTTACGTCTACTAGTAAGGTTTGTTTTCTATGGATAAAGACATTTTACGAGATTAGTTTCAATGCAGGCCGACTGACGTATATTTCCTCCATCGCTTTATGTATTTATTTAGAAATCCGACTACAATTGCTTTAATGTATTCCGCGAGCCTATAATGGTTTGTATATGGCCTATTTTAGCTTGCTTATATAGAAATTTGTTTTGTTCGTATTTATTGGAATAAATTATATTCAGGATTAACTATTATATAAAATGATCAAGTCATCCAGTAAAATTATTATATTGTGTTTGGTGTTCAGAACACTTAATAAATTAGTTTTAATCAAGGTGAGCAGTTATTTATACCCAGTCTTATATGAATATTAATGGTATTTAATAATAAATCTTTCACATCAATATCTCACATAAACATTTAAAAATTAACTCGCATCTATTTTTTTAAATTATATATTAGCAACAAACTTACTAGCAATAATAATTTAAATTTATTATTGACATGATAAGAAGCTTAATGCAATTTTATTTCTAACTTAAACTTATCTCTTAACATACATTTTTGCCGGCTTGGTGGCGCAGTGCTAAAGGCGATGGGACAGTCCTTCTACTGTTGCGATAGCCGTGGGTTCGAATCCTGTTGGGGTATGGTCGTAAATATTTATGTTTGTAATTGTTTAATATTTGTGAATGTTCTAGGCAAGAGTGTAAAATCCGACAAGGAAAATGATCCCAGTCACGCCAGTAACCAGGCTGGGTAAGACCGGATGTCTTCTGGGATGGTTTCTAAAGTTGGTCACTCGCCAGTCGGTAGGCTTAATGCTGAGGACCGTGGTTCGGAGCCCATGTTAAACTTTAGGCCCAGTCCAGATATTTAACCGACTTCAAAAAATAAATAAGGAAGTCACTAAAAATTTAAAAATAATGAAACTGAGATTGCTAATACAAAAAAAAAACATTTTAAAATAGAATATGTACATAATAATGCGTGTAATAACTAAATAAAAAAAACCTTATTTAACTTTCTATTACACTTATTTTATATTCTAATATACACACAATTAAGCTTATTACAATTTTACAATATTATTTTAGTTACTACCAACTGACTACTTTGAAGTCGGTGCTGAACAATTATATTAATTTAGATTTGTTTAGTTGGTAATTTACTTTTTTGTATATGTCAAAATTATATTATTATTACTTCCATCGCGGAAGTGCACTGTTTCGAACAAAAAAAGAATTTTGAAAATCTGTCCACAACTAATGGTGAAATCGGCGAACATAAATTAAAAAAATATACACAACCGAACATAGAACCTCCTTTTTTTTTCGACGTCGGTTAATAAAAATAGTTTCAGTAGTCAAAATTATTTTCAGTACTCAAAAATGTTTTCACTTCACTTGCAGAGACATATAACAATCAAGTCACAGAGACATGTTTTGCTTAAACTCACGCCAAGGATCCTCAACAAAGGGTGAATACTCTAAATATATATTTTTTCAAAAAATTTCAAACGCAAATCAAGGTGTGTAAATTGTGAATGGTGTTTATGCTTCTCATACTGTAAGAATCAATCAATAGTTGTTGTGATTTCCCCAATTCCGTTCCGATAATTTCGATGTCAAAGATTAATCCCATTTTGGAAGAACACTTGTCAAAAATGTGGGTAAATTCATTGAAATTACAGTCCGACCATATTCATATTCAGTTCAGTGTAAACAAAGCATATATATCCATTTGGAAAAGGCTGAATATAGAAAGGGTCTGGTGCCATTTTCATCTGTAAATCGTTGCTGAATCACAAAAAAATAATCTCATTGGGGAAGCAGATTCTGATAACAGGGTTACTGCAAAGGTGGTGGGTAAAAGGTATTAATGATCAAAACGAATAATGACCACTGCATCCATTAGAACAGGAGGATATATTTCATCGCACGCAAGCAACAACGCAAGTTCACACACAATGATAAAGTCTCTCCATATGTTTGAATATCCAGATATTGAACAAACTATTATACTTCATGCAAAAATAATGGATTTATTTTGACTACATTTATTATTTAGAAGTTAAGAATAAGCTAACAAAGGTATGTTATACATATTAACTTTATAAATCTTCCTTGCATGTCGCAGCCTTCCTTCACATTAGTCAAGCATTCGACAAAGTGTGCGACAAGATAAAACGTTAACACACTCTTGCTGGGTCCATTCTCTATTTAATATTCACAGTAGATATACCCAATCATGCTTATACCACACAGTGACGTATGCAGATGATACTGCAATCCTGTCAGCACATTGAGAATCACAATTCCGCTACTACCTGCAACTACACCAACTCTGATCGAAGCATGTGTCGAGCAGTGGCATATTAAGGCCAATATAGATAAGTCGATTGAAGTAATATTCACATTGAGAATAAAAGTCTGCCCACCTATGAAACTTTACAATAGGGAGAATCCAATCAGATGACACCAAAAACTTTGGTATGTTTCTTGACCGACGCCTCACTTGCCGCAAACACATATGGAAACAATTGGACTATATGGAGCGTGTAACATACTGACTCAGGAGACGCAAGTCACAGTTATCAGATGCTAGTAAAATGGCCATCTATAAGACTACACTGAAGCCTGTGTCAACGTATGGCATACAGCTATTGGGCACAATCAGTCGTAGTAACCCTGAAATACTAGAAAGGTTACAACGTAAAACGATGAGAACCAAGCTCAATATTCCACTCTGCATAAACAATAAATATGTTTGTTTAGATTTGAATCTGTAAAGAGGAAAGGAAGAAATTGAGTCATAGAGCAAGAACTAGACCAACACATTAACCAGATAGCTGCTGAACGGCAGTAAGTGGGCAGTTTAAGATACTCTCGCCTCAAGAGAAATCATAGAGAAAAGATAGCATACCAGACTAGCATCAAAATTTGCAGGCGGGAGATCATGGAGCATCATCAATGGGTGCATACTCAGCTAAACCTATGTATCTCCCGACCGATATACTAATATAACAATTTATTACAGCGCATCAGTTTATTATTAAGGAAACAGTTTGTAAGTAGCAGAATGTTAGAAATTATGACTTGTTTTGACACGTCATAATTTTATCAACTACTATGATATTCGTCTTCTTTTGGGGGTTATTCGTCTTGAAAACCAGTATTTCAGCTCTAATATATTATGTATTATTGTAGACGAAGGCACAAATATCCTTAAAATGGGACCTAGACCAGTTTTAGTATTAGTTTAATAGCAATGACTATTTAAAACAATAGAAAATGTTGATGGATTTCTGCAAATTCACCAAAAATTACCATATCGAAGAAGTATTATTATAAGACATTTTAAAAATTTCATATAAAATTAGTCCATATAAAGTTATATTTTTACAAGGTATCATCAAATTAATCGATTTTTTCTAAGTTGTGAGTTTTATTTACCAAAGTCTGGATCTAGGTTTCTTAGCAGTAAGGATTTCGTGTGCTAACATCTCCTGCATTAAGTACATATAGAGCGTCCATACCATAACATCCTATTGGGCACGCCTATATCCACCCAATTAACCCGCAAAATTATCCCTTTAAAGTAAACAATGGTCAATGTTATTCGAGGCATGTTATTAAAACTTAATGTATGCAGCTTTACTAAATTATTTCTAACTAATTAAGGAACATATTAACTTGTCATATTAATTGTACATTTAATTTATCAAGGTTATACATATTTTCACTTTTTCTAAAAAACAATTTCTGCGAAAAATTCTAATAATCAATCTAAATTTAGTTTTACTTCAAATCTTTCTGATAAGATGGCAGTGTTGGTTCTACCGTGTTGGCAGAATTTTGCTGGTTTCGCAGGTTTACAAATATTGAGCCATTATCACACTTCTTCAGTATTTACTTACTGAGTCAAGCCATGCTGCAAAGGGCTAGATGACTATGATAAAAAATGACAAAAATATTGAGTAATAGTAATAATAATATACTATAGAGAGATTAATAAATATACATTTATTTTAAAATTAACACTGGGATTACCAAAAATGTATCAGAAATAAAAACACAAAATTTCAAAATTCGCCATGTTAAGTTAAACACCTATCAAAAGCGCTACGAAAAGTATCTTCTCGTAACCAGTATTTCCGTGTTTCAACATACAACAATACTATCAGTATAACACCTGACCAGAATTCGGATAATCACTCTAAAGAGTACCCAATAATACCACAATCGCCAGTTGGGAACTGTGATAATAATGTTAAAATCAAGTGCCCAATATTTGCTGAGACAAATCAAACTTGTATAGATGGCAAACCTACTAAAAATTGTTATGATGATAATTTGATTAGAATGCAAATGACTTTGACAGAGCTACCAAAATATACATTTTGCAGAGTTGATAGTAACTACAACAGAAAAGGTTTACATTATATACATTTTATAAGGGATGCTTGATTACCAGAAGCCTTTAGCAGCTTTTTATTGTATCAAATTGCCTTATAATAGTTGGATCAATAAAATGTACTTCTCCTATGAATTCGTAAACTAAATCTCTGCTAAGTTTCTTTTACTTTACTTGTCTTCAGTGACAACATTTGATTTTAAACATTTTCTGTACGTTTTATGTTATTTAGTATTGTTCAAAAAGTTTTAAATTTCTGTTTGTCATAACAAACACATACCAGGGTGTATAAACATAATAAAATCTATGTCACTTAGCCTTAACCTGATACTTCATCAGGTAGCCCATTGAACCATCTGAAGTACTGGAAACTATATATTTGATAATGGCTTTTCGTAATCTAACCGTAATAGGATTTAATTGACACTTGTTGAAGGCTTGAATTTAATTAATGCTTTTCTTTATTTGAGAATATATGCCATTCAATACGGAACAGCAGCAAATGCAGCAGTAGCGAACAGCATTAATTTCAGTTAGAAGCCCATTTTCTCCTCTCTAGTGGGCATTAGAATCTTGTAGAGGCTTCAGACTGCAAGCATACTTGCACGACTAAACAAATCACGTTGTGTTTAAATCATTACATTAAATACATTTTCTGAAACAACAAAACTAAGTTAGAACTGAAGTAACTGAAACAGAACACAATAATTAGGGACTAATATACACAATAAACAAATATATGAGGCCTAATCTAATATGCTATCAACAATCTTATTTACCTCGATATAATGTTAATTACACCTTAGACATAATTAAAGTTATTTAGAAATGTTAATACTTTTGAGCCTTTTAGGGTGCATTTAAAATTTCGCTATGTCAAACGTCAATTTTTCTCTTTCGATTTATTTTGAAGAAATAATCTTTATTTTGGATAAAGTAAATACCTGAAATTTCCACGAAGTAGTTTTTCATAAATAGTCATCTAGTCTATTCTTAATAAATAAGTGGTATCTTCACCACTCTTGCAATGCGTGTCTAAGCGTTACCTATTGCATGAATGACTTTGCGTCCGTTACACTCTACAATTTATTTTACTCCCTTTCTGTTTACTATACCTCGATAATATTGTAACATCATTCAATTTATTTAATTGACGTCTGAGGAAGTATTTTATTATATTGTTTAACACTTATTTATATTTATACTTCATACCTGCATCAATTGGTTTATCTGATCAAAATGCATGCAAGCACTTAATAAATGATACAATGATCTGAGTATTGGTTCTGACGTTACAGAAATGGTAAAGTTCATGATAAAAAAGAGACAGAAGTTTGGACAGAGGATTGAAACACATCAATATTCAGATATTATTATTTACAATATTAATTTTTGCTATAACATACTTGTTTAATGGTTTATTTATTAACTAATGAGTTATTTTTCAAATCCTAATCATCCATAGCCAGTTATCGGGGAGACTGTACTTCTCAACCGATACTCTGCCGATGGTTCCGCAGGACTGTACTTTATAATTCACTATTCGTAATAACTGAAAGCCGAAACTCATATGAAGATATAGATTAAAAAGCCAATAATTTACTGCTAACCTATATACAGTAATGTTATTAAAATATTATCTAAATGAATTAACGTAGCTTTTTTATAAATGTATCGATTACATACGCATTATTATTAAACTAATAATTTCAAAATAAAATAACGATTTTAATCAAGTCTGCAATCTGAATAGATGCTGCAAAATCCCAAATTATAATCGTTTATTATCCGAAGAATATTGGCGATTTTGTTCGCGAAATACAATGGCCCCGTTGGTTACAAAAGCTCTACCCTAATGTCCGAACCCGCTCACGTAAGCAATGTTATTCCCAAAACCCATTCAGATCGAGATAAAGACATTGTCTCGGTCTCCATTATCCTTATTTGGCGGAAATTGTCCCAGGTTTTAACGGTTTACCCTTAAAAAAATGTTAATTGGACCATCAAGTCCCGGACATAACTCGAGACGATCCCCTTCTAATCTATAAAATTGGTTTATTATGTGCGAAAGATAAGCCCTGTATTAGTTAAATAAATATCTATGAATGTCAGGCTAAATAATCCAAATTATCTGATAAAAATAAATAAGTGGCCTTATGCCGGTTTAAATTGAATTCAGACAATTATGTTTTAGACCGAACAATATACCTTTCACCACTTTGTTGTGTCATAATATAGAATAAAATATTGGTGCTGAAATTAGCTGAACCTTATACACATTTTTAACAGTTATTTATGTGTAGTAAAAAGAAGCATCACTTCTTTTATAAACATAATATCATCGAACAACTCTTTATTTAATTAATTAATCTTTAACTTTGTAAGCCCTAATCAATTAAAAGTAATTTTCCACATGAAAATTATGAATGATGAAGAATTAATATGCAATACAATATTTCTCAATGTAATTATTCAAATATCCCCTCATGTATTTTTCGATTTTTTGTCGTTTTCTTTGTTTAATGTTTAAATACTTCCTTAAAAGCAGTTTTCAAAAAACTAGGAGATTTTGTTTATAACTGACGAGAGTTAGTTTGGTCTGACTGAATGAGTTTGACTGAATCAAAGCAAGATGCTAAATAGAGAATGATCTGCGATGTTTTCAAATATTGGCTAGAAAATAATCTAATAGAATCTAAGAGAGCTGAGAAAAAATTTGCTGCAAAATAGTTTCAAAGAAACCAATGTCTATGTATTTATTTAAATAATTATAATTGTATAATATGGAGAAGATACAAATTAAAATTTATTTTATATGTGGAATATTTTTAACTTTATAGTTGATATAATTCAATATCATTGTTTTGTAATAATAACTTTAACAATCAATTGTCAGTTTTGACATTATGGTAGCGCAGATAATGTAAAATAAAATACATCTTCGTTATCAGAACAGATACACTGAATGTAGTAACGTTTGTTCTTAGTCCTGGTTTACCGCATTGCCTGTTGACTAATTGTAAATAAAATTTCCCATATATCTTTTAGTTTAATCGCTGCATTCTCCGTAATGAATTAATTATATTCTAGTGACCTTGAGACATGTTGAATTTTACATGTTAGAATAACAGCCTACAAAATACCGAAAAATATTTTCCCAGATGTTGAACACGTGCGGTGTGCCATCAGCGCCGTCTAGCAAACGATAACGAATATCTGGCAACCCCGACACCTTTATCTGGGATACTATTAAAGGGCACTTTCGATCATTCAGTCACTGACCATCGTTCAGTTCAGACGTGCCATCATCGACTGCCCAAGTCTCGTCTTCAGGTAATACCGCTAAATATCATCTGTAGAGGAATTAATATCCATTTCCTCCTCAAACATTCCAGTTAAAAGCTCATGACACTACTTACACATCTGTTGACACAAATCTTATGCTCAATACCATTTTCTACAGTTATCCTATATTATTTATCCACATATCTCTCTGCTAATCCAATGTCTTTCTGCTCTTATTACTCGGTTTGGCTAACCGTTATCTTTGGGTCATAATCCCACATCAGAAAAGCTTCTTTCTGTCACTGTCACATTCAGTATCAGAATCATTGTTTAAGTCAATTACTAAATTATTAATTTCTAAACTATCGAACGTTCGTTCATGATTCTATCAAACCGACGGTATTACAAATCCAAATAGTCCTTCATCCATCTCGATCTAATGCCGATAGGACTAAACATGCAATGATAAGGAGGAAGACTTGATATTTTCTGACCATGACTTGTCCATAATATGTTTCTAAAAAAAGTAAATTACTTAAAACTCAATAAATGTTTTTATTTATTTTACGTATATTTCCGAGTGACAGTTTGAAGGAACTTGATATTCCTATGTCCTTTGAGAATATTTTCAAAATTAATAGTTTCTTCTGAAACACATATGATTATATTGAGAAAAAAAATTGAAAAAAAACACTCACTTTTTTCATACGGTTCATATATTTGATTCTGAATAGGGTCCAGGTGATCTTAATTCGTCATTCGCTTCATGTGAAGAGGTTGTTCTTCATGTTCTTCCTCTAATTAATATAATATTATATTGTCCTTCATTTTTTGATAGATTTTATTCACGGTACCCATACTAATAATCAGCGCAGCTGCTACATACTAAAAATATTCAAAATAAAACCCCGGCAACTTAATATTTTTTTTTAAATATATTTTAAAGTCTCCTTTTACCAACTATGGGTTTATGTGGACTTGGCCTAAAGTTTAACATGGTCTCCGAACCACGGTCCTCAGCATTAAACGAAACAAACGCGTTAAAAGATTTCTGTCCTTAAAGCTGGCACAGACATAGTGAGCATCACGAAGAATGAAATGCGTCAGCGTACCACTTGTTACAAGACAGAATATCCGTACAACACATATTAAGCTCAGAACGGTAGATGATCATCTGACGTCAGGTCTGACAAGTGCAAAGTTGAGCCATTCACAAGTTGTATCTCTCATCATAGTTTGCCATTTTTATCTATCTTAACACGTTTGTTGCCAATAACGCGCTAACGCGTAATGTGTTGCTTTTATGGGACGCCAATTACGCTCCAATGCGTTATATGTACGGTGGTCTTTCTAAGCATTGTATTTAGTTCGGCATTCACAGTGTAGCCGTAAAGTTGTATCGGAATTATCTGAAGACTATAGATGAGTCATTTACGTGCTTGGTTTCGATTTTTTCTCTTTGATTCATATGTATTATAGAATTGCATATGGCGGGAAAAAATATCGACATGTCAGGGCCCTCTCGTACTAAAAGTGGAAAAATAGATGAAAGGTGCCCTAACTTTACAATAAATATTCAGACAATCGTATTTAAATTTACGGCTTTCGTTTTTCTGTCATAAAAAGGTTACTAAAGGCTCCGTCCAAACCTACTTCCATCAGCGAAAATGTTTTAAAAATTCGAAAAAATGGGGAACAAAGCAGGAAAGGTAATGGGAAAGCAATGTAAAATTTGTTCCTGGTTACTGTTTAAACTGCCCAAAAATTAGCCATAAGTGTCCTCTTTTGAGTTACTTAATAGGGTATTATTTATTTTGTTTAGTTTTTTTGTAGTTTAGTTGAGTTTTAGTGAAAATTTGTATCTCAGATTATCTTAGACTATCAGATTATGGTCGTTCATTTATTTCTATTGACTTCTCAATTTACTTGAATAGATATTTTGTTAGAGTTAGTAGTAATCCGAAAAAACATAGTCGACTTCTAGGGTAAGTATTTGATACCAGATCAGCAGCGAACGTGTTAAGCATATGCTTTTTAGCATCATTCGAATTTGAGTTGTTTAAATAAATGTTTAAAACTAATTACATATTGGTTGTTTAATTTTCGAAAAGAAGAGAGAACGAATTAGTAGTATAAAATATATCGTTTTTCTGTCTTTCTCACTTCAGTCCCTTTGTAAACTTTAATAGTGATTTCGTATCCAATTACAATAAAATTTTATTAAACAAATTTTCTATTTTCAGAAGCCGATTACACCTTGGACGAATCGTTTTGGATTGAAGAAAGTCCAGCTGGTAAGTTAATCAAATTCTTAAGCGAGAAAACATGAAATTGAAATTCATTTGAAATATATTCATTTCTTCATTTAAACTAGTTAATGAAAATCAAACAACTTAAATGATAACGAACTTAAATTTTCTCCTAAGTGTGTTTTTCTTTGCAATCGAGTTTGAAACTGTTTTGAATTCCTACAACTCATTTACATAGTTTAAGAATTTTCCAAAACGGAAAGGATTGCTTTTTACTTTGCACTGGCTGCATTCTTAATTATTAAACTGTTAATTATTTTAGTTTAAACAGAAAATAGAAGTCCGTTGATTACGATTAAACTTCCATGGAATATTAATGTTTTTTGGATGGCAACTAAATGAATAATCTAAAATAGTCCCTGCCCTACGTTTAGAGTAATAAATAAAGGGACAACTTTTAAATGTCACAGAACTAAAGCATCGATAGGGTATAGTAATAAAAACACAAATTTTTTTTGAACAATATGTAACCTGCTCAATAGAATTATTATGATGAAAAATTTTATACAAAGTGTGAAAAAACCGCCTCCACATCCATTTGTTTGATTTCTTCCTTCATCAAGTTGTTGGTACCCCATGTCAAACAACCCAAAAAATAGTTAAGTTGATAAGATTCAGTGATATTAAGATTTAGACGAAATTAGCATCAAATAAAATATATTTTTTACTTTCTCTTACCAATTTCATCATAAACCCTTTGGAGATATTATTATCGAAATGTATTGATTGTTTTTTTGTATGTTTTGGGATTTTTGTCCATAATTATAATGGTCATCCCCTCATAGCGGTCTGGGAGTGAAACAAGATAAAAGGTAAAGTCGCTAATAAATAAGCTTCTTACCTTCGTTATTGTTACTTCAAGCCCTTTATTATTTTATTTGTTTTCGTTACCCGTTTTATACTTTTGTAAACAGTATATTTTACAGAAAGGCAAATAGTACTTACGTGCTGATGTTTAACTAATTATTTTTATTTTTAATATATTTTAAATAAGATTGAAGCCTAGAAATATACTTTAGAGTGTAAAAATTAAGGGACGAGTAAAAAAACTGATATTACTATTGGGTGTTTGCATGTATAAACAACTGTTAAATATACTTTGCTGTTAAATTCTATTATTGTGACAACACTTTATCACTATTGAGAGCTTTCCGTTTAGGATTAATGAGGTACTTGGGACGCTCAAAATTGAATTTTTGATATTGCTGCCGGAGTCCATGAAACAATTTTAAAAACTTATGGTGATGCTGATATATATTTTCCCATTTGTCCATTTTGTAATGGCGAAAGAAGTGATTTAAATACCAAGGATAAATAAATGCCTGAATTTTCGTTATATATATCTTGGGATTCAAGATATATTTAACGAAAACCCTCAAGCCATTTTAACTCATTTTTAATATTGATTAATCAGCTGTTTCTAAGCATTTACATAAAATTAAATAGATCCAAAAGGAGTGAAATATTTACTATACAAACTGACTGGAAATACCATTTCCAATCATTTTAACATCACGGTTTTTCATTACTAGACCAAAAATAAGAGTTTTCTCTGGCATATTGTGACTAGCAATGAAATAAGGATTCTAGTAAACGAAAGCCAAACACAAAAATCATAACCATAAAGTATTGTTCTGCATATGATGTGAAAAACCAAATGAAATTATTGCTGCAGATTCACCCAGATGCCAATTGAACAAATTATATAACGAAAGCAATAAAGTCCAAAAATAGCGAGAACTTGCACAGTCTCTTGCATGACAAGACTTGATCACATATAACAGGAGTTGTGAAGGATACGTTGATGCTGTTTGAAAGACCGGTTCTGTCGCAGTGACTTTCGAAGTGATGAAAATGGATGAATGGATATTGCATTACTGCCAAAGGACTTCTTTCGAGCAGGATTTTTTGGCGCAATGGTTAAGATGCAGTGCGGTCCTCCTAATGTTGCAATAGTTGCGGGTTCGTATCCCGTTAAGGCGTAATTGTAAATGTGTTTTTCTAATTGTTTATAATTATAATTATCCATAAGACAGAAGAGTAAAATCTGATACGAAAAGTCAACTAAGTAACGCCAGCAATCAAACTGGGTAAGACAGGATGTCCTCTGGAATAACATCTAAGTTCCGCAATCCGTAAGCTTAATGTCAAAGACTGCGGCTCGAGACACACGTGAAGCAGTAGGTCTAGTCCAAATAATATCGATTAGGATTTATTTGGCCTAGATCTAATTAGGAGACTAAAATATAACTAAAAAAAACTTTCGAATTACAAATATTATATAGATTTATTTAATTTTGTGCTATTCACAGTTTAAAGTTTTTGAAGTTTAAAAACAAAAGTAATTGTAGAAAAATATTTTTTTTATATTTTTGTGTTATTTTTTTATTTTCATATGTTAAAAGTTTCCCATCCATTTCTACAAGCACCTTTAACGTTTTATCTGTTCAATTTTTCACTGGAAAAAAAAAATTTTAAATTAGAAAAAGCTCGTAATAAACATCTGTGATGTGTAGTAACTTTTTGATGGCCTACTAAATATTATACGCACGTTTCATTTCGATTTTGATAAAATTTATTTAAAAAAACATTTTAATTCCTGATGTCCGAAAACCTGATCAAACAAAAAACGTTGCCATTGATGTATTCATTCGGATAGCTCCAAAAACATATCGGGGCGTTCACCGACGATTTGTCTCTGTTTTTCCGTGTTTCAAATCTTTCCCCCGCGCGTGAAAAATACGAGTCCATCCGAAAAGCAGACACGTACTAACCTACTAGATTGGAGCAGTTTGCCAGGCAATCACGCGCCGCCCGTGACGTCATCAATCTTGGAGCCGCCCGCTACGAGAAGCCGCTTCAAAACGGGCGGGCCATTTAAAAAAAATTTAATTAATGGCCGGCAATCTACGGGGGTGAGAGAGAGAGAGAAGGGGAGATTAAATCTTTAATTCCGACTGACGTTAGTCGAGGTGTTGAACAGAACTGGGTTGCATTATCTTCGTGACTTAATTTCGGTCAATTGGTAAATAGATCACGTTGTTTTCTTTGGAAGCGCTGCTTGTTGTCGGGCTAAATTGAAATGTTTATTCAATTAAAACTAAAAGCCCCATTACCGGCCTGGGTTTGTTTTATTTTGTTATACTGTATATATATAACATGTGTTTAATGTTTTCTTTTCCATTATCAGATAAAGATAAAAATATACGATAATAATGTGCTAATATGAGTAGATATATGGACTTTATTATGTATCAAATTCACTCATAATCCAGTTATATCATTAAATGTAAATGTAGAAATAATTATATAAACAGAACAAATAATTTTTGTAATGTCTCGGTATTGTTAAATATCACATCAGTAATATATCTATAATAGCTGATAAAACTACATTAACTAAAAATAAAATTATTTCAGATGTGTCACTAAATAAATTCAATGTAATTATTGTTTAAATTTTTTGATTCAGATTTAATAATGCCTGGTTGTAATGGAATCTGGAAATGGAATGAAATTCTAACTTCTAAATTAATTATCACACAGATTTGCATTCCACGCAATAGCATTCCATTCTTTTTCTTATTGTCCAATATCTGAGTTGTGCAACATTGGAGGTCCAACTTATGATCTTACTAAATACACAACTAAATCTTTGAAGGAACTAGCATATACCAATCTATATGAATTTTAGTCAATCCCACTAATAGTGTTCTTAGTTTTAATGTAATATCTTTTTTCACCAAAGCTCATATTAACGAGATTCTCGAAATAACTGAAATTCAGAAAATATATACAACCTCCTGCTTCCTGTAAAACACTTTCATTTATATACATATTTCCAGTATCAAAAAAGTTGTATGAATAAAAATCTGCTGCCGCATAAAAGTAAGATATGTAGATATAATTGATATATAGAGAGACATATATGATATGTCTCTATAGAATACCGGAATGAGCAAACTCGCCGACTAGAAAGACCGAATAAAACGTTTTGGTTCCATGTAAGAACAATGTTCAACTGCGAGATCAGGCTTACAGGAAACCAACACCTACAGACGTATACGTTCAAGCTACGTCACCCTATAACCATCCCAAAAATTATCCGGCCTGAATTATTTAATTTATGGAGTCTTTATCAGATCGGAACCAGATTCCTTAGAGAATAAACTTAGTCACATATCAATATTTCTCAAGTCCACGACAAACCCGGTTTTCGTTACGTAATCCTATCTTGTATAATACCTATTATAAAATGTCCTAAGAATTAATAAAGCTCCTTTCACTAATTGGCAAAAATAATTTAATCTCACGCTACATTTGATGAAAATCTTTATGTATCATCTAATGCACAGTGTTGATGTTTAGCGATATAATATCGATTTTAATGAGCATTGACGAAACTCGCCCGTAAGCTAATTAGTACAATCCAAATACAATCCCTGAATAGTTGTTCATAGTCCTCATATCAATACTCAAGGAATTCATCTCCTTCGTGTTGCAGCCAATTTCCTTTCTTTTGGATGTTTTCAGTCTCATATGAATATTTTGGAATGGGTGATTCGCCAGCTGATAAGCCTTTAGAATGTTCTTTGAGAGTTTGAGTTTTCATCGAATAAGTCTAGTACTTTGTTATTTTTGACCATATAAAATTACTGCTTCGGCAGCAATAAAAAATATCGGAAATACAATTTTGAGCATACCATAATTAGCATATGTAATATAACATATATAATATACAATGAATAACTCACTAGTACTACATGGAAAACTAATATAATATTTTTACATAAAGAAAAACAAAAACAATCAAATTTATGATTATTTATAATTAGATTATATTGTTTATCATCGTCATTCGAGAGCCGCTGCTAGAGGAGAGTGTCTACTTCTCAAGCAATACGCTGCTCTTGGTGCCGCAGGATTTCAAATATTTTTCAATACATTCTGCCACAGCTAGCAATTCGCCGCAGCTGTTCTGGCTTGATACAATATTACTCTATAGTTCAGACCATTTTCGATAATATTGATCACTAACTTTCTGGAAGCTGTTAGCTGTGCCTTCTAACTAAAAGATCGATTTCACCGAATGTGAGGAATTCGTTCACCCTTCATTCGACGCACAAGTCCAAACTATGGCAATCTGCGTCTTTGAATTTGTTCTTCATCTGTGCTCTCATTGTGACATCCTAAACGAATGGGTTCATTATCTAATATGATCTCGGAGAGAAACTCAAGAGTTTGCCTTACGCGTGGTATTTGAAAGACCTAAAAGACCAAGCTTAAATATGTCAAACTATAATAGAGTCGTTCGAAAGATAAGCGTTCGAGAGAGGCGGATTTTAACCTTGATTGTAATACTTCTCCTCTTTCATAAGTATCATCTTAGGGAAGGAAAAGCTACTGCAGCCTGGCTGATTCGGTTTACTACTTCAGCGCTAGATGTCACTTTTGTATGCTATATTATTGATCCCAATTATTTGAGTTCACTCATTTGCTCCAACTGGATGCCTTGAGATTTTCGATAGCTGGAAATCCGTCAGATGATTCGGATTTTGAATTTTCTTAATTAATTCTTAAGCAATGGTTCTGGGGTGCGAATTATGTCATTAAGAGCGCTAGAAGCTTCAACACCCGTATCATATTAATCATATTTAACGGTACGTATTTTTAAAAACTTTCGCGTAATTTCTATTACTATTACTATCACTATTATGTTCAAACTCAATAGTGAAAAGACATCTTCTTGGGGAATACTGGCTTGGGTGTCACATGTATTTTTGCATATTTGCGTGAACAGCATATAAAGCGATCGAAATAACGTTTGCCCCCCAGCTTTGATCATTTCGGTCGTAGTTTGGTCGACTCCAGCGGAATTACCACACATTCGTGATTTTATTGAGGTTTCTGATTTCTGCGATATCAATTGCTGACGAATTTGTTGGGTCATGATTATAAAGTTGCATGATTTCTCTCCCCCGTTCGAGACTCCCTTCATCTCAACTTTACGAAGGATCCATCTAATTTTTTAATGGTGTCGCAGGTAGATATAATCATAGTGCCCAATCTCTTAAGTGTGTGATACAACGATCCATATTCACGTTTCGATGCAGCAACTTCAAATCGGCGGTCACACCATTTCAGTAGGATTCTCATTTTAATCTTTACCTAATATCTCTAATTGGTTTTCAATATTTCTCGAGTTTCATTAGTTTTTTCTATACAGGATATACTGTATCTTATAAATTTTTGGTGGACAAGCTATAGTGGCATATTCAACAATTGTTTCTGATAGTTTCATTCCTGTTTTATAAATTTGTATCATTTTAACATACTAATGCCTCGAATTTATTTATAGTTTCGATATGAATCTCCTTCGGATGTTTTAGACTCAACAAGTACCATTCCCAAAATTACTTCCCCGCCATTTTTAAGTGAACTTGTACGTGCATTAAAATCTTCAGCTAGAATAGATAAATACTTTGTAGAAAGAGAGTGAAAAACTTCTTGAGATTGGTTGTAGAAGTTATCAGGTGCCTACACAGATGCAATATGTGTTCACACCGTGTCATGGTTCGTAAAGTCGACAACTGCTGATCGATGGTCACCATCGAATAAAATAAGGTTTGTTTGCTCGCAAATAGCAGTGACTGTAATTTTATGTATCATATTTAATATATCCAATAACCAGGTATAATTTCATTTTGTTAACTACCACTATAAATTAAATCAATATCTAGGTATAAATTAACCCTATAGATATAACTTATAAATGCAGATATAATCATGCGGTAGGACAGTTACCCATTGAAATTTTATTTCGATATTTAATAAATCACGTTGTTGAATATATTTTGTCATTTAAACGAAGCAAATTTTAATGAATTTTAAATGAGACGAGGCCCAGGCAGAGTTAGCACTTTACACAAAGAGGAAACAATTTTAAGTAAACACATATATGTAATCAATTTTTAGGTCGGCAAGTTTCGACCCTCCAGTCGAAACACAGAATTTCTAATTAAGCCGACCCCACGTCTAACCGCAAAGGTCCGAAATAGGAAATTAGACAACATCGTCGGAGAATTTCTCATTCCGGAGAATGGGCTGGATGCTGGACTGGTTTCTATCTGGTTTAGGGGCCAACAACATCTTTAATACAGGGTCGTTGGGAAACGTATTATATTACGTGTCCATCTAGAGTGCTATGCGTTTTGGATAGTGGTATTCCTTGACACTCTATTGATTAATATGTTCTGTTGTGCTATTAATTTAACAGTCAGTTATAAGAAATACAGTGATATTTTGCTGGAATTATTAATGGGACTATATAGCAAACAATTCCACTATAGCGCCCAGCAATTCTTAAGGGAATCAAAATGGTAAGTATGCTATATAAGCTAAATATAAAGGCCATTAAAAAGAGGATTGTGATTTAGAAGAGTTAATTTATATGAAACTCGTCACCAATACATAACTTTCGCTCTAGGGGAATATCTACCGCTTTACAAGTTCTTATAATATTACTCAAGTAATCTGATCAACAATCTATCATAATCTCGTCCTTGTGGGTCCAAGCAATATTAGTTTTCTGTTTCTTCTATGTGATTTATTTGTTTTTATTTAATTAATCTGTCATCCGACAAATATATTTAAACCATTTTAATCTGATACTCCAATTTTTATTTAAAATTAGCAGGCCACACAAACGGCACTTTTCGTCTGGGAAATCTAAGTTCGTCGTAGGTTGAGTGAATACGACGTTTCGTTGAAGAGGTTTCTCTCCAGGAATGCAACGTAGTTTTTGACTATTTAATTTTTTTGGCCTTTCTCCGGTATCTCAAAAGGGGATACGTGATCTAAATAAGGGGACGGAAGAGTTAGAATACAAAGAAAGATAACATAAAAACATGCTTAACATGCTAAGTCAAATAATAATATAACTAGCCAGTCAAATGTCCTGCAAAAAATTGTTAGACAAACATTGTTGTCAGTCACTGTCAGACGCATAAGAAAAGGAAAAGGCTTACCACCACTAATGGTTTTATAATCTCAAGGAAGTACTCTCCCTTCAGGACAGTATCATCAATCGGTAAAATTTTAGTCAGCAGAGTGTATTGACTGTCGCATCTCAGTCTTCAATATGATTTTGACGGAGAGTAAGATATAATTATTCTTAAGCATCTGAGCACTTTTATCTGAAATAATTCAAGCTTATAAATATATATAATAGCGTGCAAGTTTTTGATCGAAACAGAAAGATTGGCATTGAGAAGAAGGGAATTTTAGCCCTAATTGTAATATTGCCAAACACACCATCTTAGACAAACTTTGAAACGAATACTCGAGATCACATTTCGCGAATTGCGAATATAGCTATTATCAGAGAAAATGTCACATAAAAGAATGTGATTATAATTAAGCTGAAGAAGATATGTATATGTTTAAATATTTTCATAATAAACATAAATGTATACACTACGATGTTGAAAGGAAATTGAGAAACGATATCCTCTCTGCGAACACCAACTTAGACCTCAAATGAATTTGACAAATCATTTCATTCAGAATTTCGGACAATACGCTTAAGGAAGTTCGATAATTTTTAGAAGAAGATGTTTAAATTTCAAAAGGGCCAGTGACTGATCTGTGTATATAGTCAAGAAGTAAATAAAAATTAATAAAAATGACAGTAGTATGCAATTACTGATACATCCCAACATAAACTAACAGAGTGTTATCTACACAACCATTATTTGTTTTAAATCCTGGCCTATTCTTCTCGGTTCATTCGCAAACTCTTTAGAGTCTCATTTGCATAATTGTAATTTGCATAATTTTTGCTTTATTCAATATTGGAACAATTGTTGCCTTCTTCCATGCTCTCCACTTATTCAACATTAAACATTAGGTCTAATAGATAATAATCTAATTATCCACGATATTTTTGCTCATTTCTGGTTTTGTATAACAAAACTGGCATTATACAGATAACATAACAGTTTGGCATTATAAAACAAGTTTAATAGTAATTTTAAGCTAAGCAATTAATTTTATCATATATCAATGTAGTTTAGTTTTTTTGAAATAAACTTTATTTAATCGAATATGAGGTTGAAACAAACACTAACAACTACTCCGACTGCTTTTACAGTTGTTGATCTTTGTGTCTCGGTTTGGAAATTAAATTAAACGCAAATCGAATTGCTGCCGGCTAAGTTTTTGGGGTATCGCCCTCATTGTATGGCGTTGGCTTTTGCAAGAAGAATGTATTACTAAATGGAAATGTCACCTCGCTTTGTTAGTTGCAAAACCTAATTTTCACAGTAATTATACGTGAAACTCTCAGAAGGCCCCGATGGACGACCGAAAAGGATGACGCAGAATGCCAGAAATGCCGAAAAAGTTAATGTACACTGTTATCCATATGATGGCACTTTTAGTTATTATCATTGATTGTTCAATTATCTAAATACAATTTCATAATTGAATATTACGACTCTTTATTGTGGTTTAACAATTATGAGTAAATATAATAAAGGTAATATATAAGGTAAAAATGATGGGGGATATATGTTGGGTCAAAGCATGTAAGATATAATTTTTTGGTATAATGAACTATTGATATGAATAAATTGGGATATTTAGAAAAATCAATTTTTTTTTGTAAAAAGATATGCTTGCCAAGGAATTGTTGTTTGATCTTCTTCGTCTCTTTTCTATGCAAATTCCATATTTGAGGCAATATATATATATATACATATATATATATATATATATATATATATATATATATATATATATATATATATATATAGTTTATTGTCATTAACCTATGATGGTCTTATTATCAACATTTTTTAATTGAACAGTGGCATTCTCTGCTAACTATATCAAATTATAACTTGTTCATATAACTTGAGTATTTTCACCAGAAGTTTCTTACATAACGTCATAGATTATGCCTCGTATAATTGGAATAAGATACAGTTAGCACAGGAATTTGAAGTTAATTTTATATTCTTTTCTAAAATCCTTTTTCTTCGTTACAGAGTTTCCTGTTAGGGTCTCCAATTATGTTAAAATAATGCAGTTGGAAAACAAAATTGATAGACATTACTATAATATATAGAAAACTGGAAATCAGAAAATGGAAGAATTTTTTAAATTTAAGTGTTAACTCTAGAATATGCGATATTCATACATCTGGGCATGAATGTTTCCACTTATTTAGACAATATTTTGTAAAAACTAATAAAATAAAGATTATGTTCATCAAATTTAAATTGACTTCTGCCATTAAGAATATTAGGGAGTTGGTGTTACTAAAATCCACGGACATGTTT
This sequence comes from Rhynchophorus ferrugineus, assembly GCF_030347505.1. Classification (NCBI taxonomy): domain Eukaryota; kingdom Metazoa; phylum Arthropoda; class Insecta; order Coleoptera; family Curculionidae; genus Rhynchophorus; species Rhynchophorus ferrugineus. Next base: position 48,610,710 of record NW_027472581.1, on the reverse strand, counting down.
TGAAAATAAGATGAAGAATTAGGGAAAACCAAAATGAGATATGTTTATTAAACAGTCCATAAATGTAATATAAATTAAGCAGTTCCAATAGTTAACTTGTAAATAAATACATTTTTAGACAATTATGATTAGTAATTTTACTAAACCTAAGTATTAGTGAGGAATTCGGATTGCGAATCCTATCTTCACTAAAATAAATAAAATATATTCAAAAAAAAACTATTTATACATTTATAATATATTAATTATTATTTACACTGAAAGAATATTTGTGTATCTTTATAGAGCGTTAAAAAGTTTTAATCTGCATAAATCCTACGAAAATTATATGGTAACATTATAAAAGGTTCTAAAACAAGATTTGTTCCGTTGAACAGAAGACAATCCCTCTCAGGTTCGCAAACAACAGCCTCGCTATTAAAAGTATAAAATTACTGTAACAATAAACTCAAAACACCGTTTCCAAATACATAAATATTAAACGACATTAACGACTCTAAACGGATCAGAACTCCCAGTACAACGGATCTCCCCCCGATCTATCCCACCGGCAAAAATTACGAAAACGTTTACAAACCAAATGGAAGTTTAATTGAAAGCTCGAAAACTTCCATACAAACAATAATCCTATTACCTTAAAATGCGGTCCGACCCTCTCTACACCAACTTGAACTTGAGGACGAAATCTCAAGTTTTCTAAAGCTCACTTCTACTTAGGAACTTTAACGGGCGAAGCCGTTTTACACATGATGGTAAACTTGCACGTCATAGAACGCCTCCCCGTTCTAATATAATCAGTGAGTTAAGAAGAAACTTTATGGATACGGGCTGGTCCGTGGTTATAGGAAAAGGTTTTGTTTTAAACCACCGGAAAATGATAAGTAAATTTTAAGTGTTTCTTAAGTATTCTCTGTACTCAGTAATTTCCTTTTCCAATATTGTTTCAAACAACTGAACTTGTATCTAAGTAGATTGACTTAAATAGCAAACTGACGGATGTCTGATAACCAGTTCATAAGAAATATTAACTTTAATCAATATTGTGAATATTATTAGTGACTAGAGGAGCCGGTAAACTTCGTATCACCTACATCTATCTAAAACTAAATTTTCTACGGTAATAACTATAACCTCTTCGTCGATTGTCGGTGGATTAAACCTTCACTCGTATTCACCTGCAGAAGCCGATCTAATGCCACTCAGAACAGTTTTATTAAATCATTTCAGAGCACGACATTAAATGATAAATTTGTCTTTGTATCTGCAATTGTTTAAGATTTTTTTGATTTCTCTCTGATACAATTTTGAATGATACCAAAAAAATTGTATAGTTAATTACCTTCAAAGTGGCCATGAAACCGTCGTGTACTATATGCATTGCGCCAAAAGACAATTTGGAAACATCTATAATGTTTTTGACTGTTCGCTAAGAAATGGTTAGAATGTCCCATCTAATTGCGGTAATTTTGCTTTTCGACCGGCACAATATAACCCAGTAGAACTACCGCTATATTTTAATGCCTTATAATATTTACGCGATTGATATTTCCCAAACTATAACGAATTTGTTGACACCATAATATGTTTCCAGATTGTAGTGGAATGTTGCTCATTCCTGGATCACAAGAGCACTGCGTCTGTAGAATCGCTCAATTTCATCGTGTCGATACACCATTATCATTTTCTCTCTCTCGCTGGTAAACAGTGCAATAACACGTGAGATAACTCGTCGCACATTTGATTAATTTGAACGACTTAAGTCAGAAAGTGAGGAAAAGATGACTCCTTGGCATAATTTATAATAAAAGTTTTAAAAAATTTCCTGCGCACTAAATAATAACAAATAATAGCGCAAAATACATTTACAAAGTATAATTTACCCTAAATAGTCACGTCATATTTAGATACGACGAGAATACGATTCGAAAATAACATTAAAACATATAACCTATTCAAAATAATAGTGAACTCACGCCATTAATATATGCCTGTCTCAAATTCTAAATTCGTTTTAGAGTCAGACAATATTGTCCTCATTATATTATATTTAAAAAGAGATATAACGATGTCTAATAAGTGCGAACATCTAACCGAATCAGCCTGTCAAAATCGGCCCGTTGTCAAACGTATGCAAAATTCTTAATAACTAGGGGTTATAAACCAACAGACGTTATCTGAACGATTTGCTTGTTTTGATAAATTTCAAATTGCTGCTTATTATTACTCTAATTTAAAATGCAGAAGCCAGGCAGAACAGATTGCGTTCCTTCATTGCGAATCAGTTACTTCGAACGAGATAATGGAGTAAAAAATTGCCAGTAAAACTATTTAAAGAGGTAAGCATTTTTATCTGTTAGTTATTAAATTATTGCGGTTTTTATTACTAATATTTTTAGCGTATTGCAGCTTTACTGAATATTAGTATGGAGAGGGTCACTGAAATATCTCCAAAAATTAAGAATATAATGTTTAATCAGATCTCTCACCGAAACGCGACCGTCCTTTTACGAAGGAGGTGACGTATCAAGATCAGCTTGATGAAAGCTGTATCAAATATTTGAAATGTTTAAAAATAATGAGTAAGGTTTTCAATATAAACTTAATTTAAAACAATTATTTCTGAGGAAACTGTTAATCAGAAAATTATCCATAGGAAGTTTAGAGATATGCAACTCTTTAAGGGATGTAGAGGAATCTTTCATAGATTGTTAGGTAGTATAGGATTTAATGGTGTAAAGATATCCCTCCAAAAGGTTGAATGAAACTTCTAGATATTGTTTTTAAAAGAATACAGTTTTAAAAGCATATAATAAAATCAAGGATGACTTATTATTTCAATATATGTAGTTAAATGAGGTATGAATATTTCAGAATAGGACCAATGGCCACTTATGGCAAGATGATAAAAAGTGTTAAAACAACAAAAGTTGATGGAATAAGGTAAAAGTTGGAATAAAAATTGATTAAGTGCTATTAGTCATAATATTTCCTAAATGCTCATTGCAGATATATTGCTCTTTATGATTGAAATAGAAATGTTTAAAACCCCTTCGGTTTGGATGAACTCGATCAGGTACATTTAAGAAGAAATTGACAAGTGATGTAATTGTAAACAAATGTTAGATACATTGGAAATAAGCAGCTCGTTAAAATGTGATGAGAGAAGTAATACTAACTGTTTCTCAGATATGGTAAATGCATTATATGAATGCTATTTATGTAGGTAGAAACAGAACAAACTAAGGAGAAATACAGTGATATCAAAATGACCTTATAAGGAAACACTCTACCGAAGAAAATAAGAATTAAGCGTAAAAGGTAAATATGCTCTCTAATGAAAGTAAAACACATTACTTGGATTTATAATTGTTAGTTAGGTGGATTAGGCCTCCAGGGGATACAACTACATAAAACAAAATGCGCCTGGAGCTCTAACTCATAGGTGGAATGGACAAAAATCATTTTAAATATAATAAAACACAACCCTAACATACAAACTATTATAACTGTATAACTAATTGTTGTTTATAAGTCTTTTCATAATATATGCACTAGATGTACTGTAATGTTGAAACAAATTATATTTTATAACAGTATTTTTTAATTTAATTATATAATTTTTTATTTTAAACAGTTTAATTATTTTAATTACTTTAGAATTTTGTTATTTGTCAGACCCATAATGTACTAAAACATGAGAGTTGATACAACATTGCAGCGTTTTGACGTCATCAATTCAGATGACGTGAATTCACTGTTTAATTGAACGGACTATAATTATATCATATTTTACAATAGATATTTGTTATCGAATAGATGTGTCTGTAAAAAATACCTACATTTGTATGAAATATAAATCGCTGTAAAGTAAATAGTCAGTGGTGCGAAATTACCATATAACTAATACATTCTGACCGCGGCTTGATAATATTGGCCCCCATCCATAGACATTGGATAACCCACAACAATACAGATCCTTTGTAACAGTGAAATTAGTGATGACAGTGACAGTAACAGTGACACTGTATTTTCCCAAAATATTTTATATCTTTCCAGTATTCGTATAAATATAGCTAATATAACCACAGATCTTCCAAAAGATTTGTAGCATCAAACTGACTGCTATATGTCTGCAGCGCAAACCAGTGGAATCTTCCATGTAAGTATGAATATGAATTTGACAAACTATTACACACTCGCACACAACTAATATAACTATGGCAAGATGTTTGAGAAAGTTTCATATTTTTTTATCAAAAATGTTAAATTAACAATGTTAATATAACTGGTATTAAAAGGAGGCACGGTTGCAACCGGAGCTACTATCAAGTTGTAATAAGGTAATAAACAATTATTTAATTAAAACAAATAATAATTTAATAAACAATGACACGGCATTAACAATAAAATATTTTTAACAAAAATATTGAATCTACTTCGGAAATTAAATAAGGAATTCACTAAAAATTAAAAAATAATCAAGCTAAAATGAAATATATATATTATATATTTTTAATATATAATATAATTTAATATATTATTATTATTATATATTTTTAATATATTCAATATAGTATTCAATATATTATATTAATTATATATTATAAACAAAGAAACAGTGATTGAAATTAAGCAACGCTTCAGGCCTCCGAGTCTGCTGCCTAGTCTATGCGATTTGACAAATGTCCAAACCAAACAACGAAGAGGTATTATCTGCGCCGGGAATCGGACCCGCGACCTCCGTTAGGGAGCTAAACACTTTAACCATTGCACCATAGTAGATGTAGTGTACAATATTTCTACGACGGTTTATATGCTAGAGTTTGTGCTTAAAAAGCAAACTGAATGGCTTCTGCACTAAACAACTTCCGATTTTTCCGAACATTATACCTAAATATCTGATTATTATAGATGAAAAATATGTAAAAAGATTGTATTCCAAAGGAACGAATTTGAGCGTTTCCCTCGATTTCCTCTCTTTCCCCCAACAGATCCTGATTTTATTTCAACGGGATAACCTCGGGAATGCACTCTTTCAAATAAAAAATAATTTTGAAGGTCCACAATTTACGGAGATATTGACGAACATACATTAAAAAGAAAAAAAATATACATCGAACATAGAACCTCCTCCTTTTTCGAAGTCGGTTAATAATAAATCAGTTTTAAATCTTAGCAACCCTTGACTAAATGCACAAACATGACATTGCAACTGACTGAATTATATAAATGAAATAAATTAGAGGTTATAAAAGCATAAAGATGTCATTTAATGGTATTATTTCCAACATAAATATATATAGAAGCTACTTTAAAAATAGAAAGTAACTAAAATTATGCATAATTAAGTGAAGGAATGAGAATACGTTATGCTGTAGATAAGGATAACTTGTGCATTTTATGTTATGCTAAAATATTATACAAAACTAAATATCTGGACTGATATAACAAGCGTTACGTTTGATAACTCGAAATGAAAGGATCTAGTACGACTACACTAATTGCGAAATGTCATGCATCAGTCCAGGTGAATTATACCCATCAGGCTCGGAAACGGGATATTATTAATGCGTCTAAAATCAAATAAATAAACTATTCGGAATTTTATTGCAAAAAAGACCAGCAACATGAGTAACAGGCACAAAATATTGTTATTGAATGACAATTCTCAGGTGTACATTGCAAGAGTTGTGAAGTATATAGCGTTGCAGCTCAAATGTAATGAGCTCAAATGACATAGAGCCTTCTAATTACCGCTTGTTTAGATTTATGCGGCATGACTTGGCAGGTTTCTAAATCGCGAGATAGAGTGAGCAAGTATTGTTGATTCGCTGACATCCTATATCGTTCTTTCGATAAAAATATGAAAAAAGTTGTAGAAAATAATAATTGATGTTAATTTTTAGTAGATAGATAATTTTTGTTAATATAGATTGTACCATTTTTTCTCAATAAATGCGTTTTTAAGTAACAAAAATAATCAGAAATAGAAAAAGGTGGAATACATTTTATGCTAGGGAATTATTGATAAATTATATAAAAATGATAACCTCCATATTACAAAAAGAAGCATCTTTGTGAACCTTCGATGATAGTTTAACAAAAATATTGTTTTTAGTTTTAACAGCTTTGAGAATTGTCGACAGCGGCTTGGAATATATTCACGAGCGACAGAAGTTTTCCATAGTAGAGCACTACCTTATTATTCGAGATACATTCTGCCTTCCAGCTGTAGTTAATTAGTATCTAACAAGGCCGATATGGTTGTTTGCTTGGCCCCAACCGACATTATTTTAACGTTAAAACTAGGGTTAACGTATACCCATATGGAAACACCCAGGGCAATGACAATGAATTAAATTAGTCCTCTTTTTGTTGCCTATTTATCTTCTTAGTCCGTTTTTCTCTAATGTTTTTGGATACGCACGCATAATTAGGTTCCATTTTAATTACAGGAACGGTCACAGTATATTAAGTAAAATTCCAATTTATTAGCATCTAAGAAAATGATTTTGTTTCAATATAGCTTGAGTTTTCAAAATACATTGAGTGCTTCATTATTAACAATAGTATCATTAAGTTCTAATATACAGGGTGTATAAGTAGGGTCTGATGTTTTTTTATAACTTGAATGATTCTTAAGAAAATTAGTATAATGTATTAAAAAGATATATGAAAGATATAAAATATTTTGGGAAAATAACAAATAAATTGTTGGAAAATAGTATAATCAACAATATGATTATCCATGATTAGATATGACATTTCCTCATCTTTCAGTTAGCTTACATAATTAGTGTTAAAAAAAATAATTGTTTTTTGAAAAGTGGCTTCTTGAAAGGAAAGGAACAGTGTCTGGTAAGCTTGGACTATGGTAAGAAGGATAGATTTTTCCATCGACTGAACACTCTCATTTCAGAAAATGAGATTGACTTAATTACTTATTTATTTCTGTTGACGATAGTTTAATTTCAATTTTAAGCGATCTAATATTATCATTTAATTTCACATCTACGCAGGCTTTCGGCCTTTCACTCTATTTTACCTCTTGCCATATCCGATATATAATCCTCCAAAATGACAACCAAAATATAATTCTCCGCTAAAAATATTAGAAATAAAAAAGATAAAATTTGATATATAACGAATAACGAATCTGAAAATAAATTAACAATGACTTTAACCGTATTGTTTTATCCATTCAAAAAGAAATGTTTCGCTTACTTAAAAACAAATTAAATCTTCAAGAAATTAAACTAAGGTATACCGTAGAGGCAACCATTGCTTTACTTTGAACATGTTGCAGATATCCATATCCGCAACATAATACAGAGCTTTTCACATGTGGTGCTGGTTATATGTCGGTCCTATCATATATACTCACAGGTTGGTTTTTGTAGCACTTAGAATGTTTGGATTGTTTGATTTTTTCAATTTGGTTTATTCAAAACATTTTAAGATCATGCAACACGATAGATCGTACTATTTATATTATTTAAAAATTTACATCCTATATTGAAGTAGAACAACAATTTACCATCACATGCCACAGCTGCTATAAAACAATATAGTTTTTAAGAAAATTAGATGACTTTAATTATCCAGATTTTTTTATCCAGATGATCTGATAAGCATCATAAAATTTGCATCCAGTTTATTGCTATATATTGAATAAAAGAATTGATTAATGATGAAAAGAGAGATGTCAAAGATTTAAAATATTACAAATTATTCGAAAAACTAAATAACAGCCGATCCTTTCAGCATGTGAATTCTTTACTGCTAGTAATAATGAAAACCAAGAAAAACTCACAAAAGTGCCACCAACATAATTATCAGGAGAGAACTGGAAATATTTTGGACTTTCATCATAGATAAGATGCCTTTTTTAGTAACATATATCATAAAATTTAAGAAAAATTTAGGCTCAAATGTTGCTTTCGGTTCTAAATTTATTATTCTACATTATTTTATTCAAACATCTTCAACAGCGTAAAAACATTAAATCCTAACAATGTACAAATAAATTTTAGACATAACTAAGTTTTGTATAAATTAGTAGATTAAAGAAAATCATTGGACATTGTTGTCATATTTCTAATTATGCTTTCTAAAAGTTAGTTTAGAACGAACGCGCACTCTAGCCATCCTATCTGAAAAAGCAACGAATTTCTTTAAAAATTAATTAAACGAGATATTCGCGAAACTTCGAATATAGCAGAAGCCAGAATTTCTCTACCGTATAGTTAATAGAAGAAAAGTTTTATATCGAGCGACAAATATTAACAAGAGTTTGAAACGAGTCCTACAATTCTCTAAGTGATTTTAATAACGCTTTGTTAAGTCAAGAGGTCTTTTAAAGAATTTTTAAATATTCGCCGCTTCAAAGCTTTAAAAGTTCGTAATTCTGCTCGAGTGGATAGACAGAATTTGTCTTTAGATAAGAACTTTTGAAGCGTTGTTATTAAAATATCTTGTAATGACAGTTATTCGATACCATATTATATAAGATTTCACGTAAAGTTCTTATGAGGATCGTTGATGTATTTTAAGAGCCTTTACATCTGAACTTTTCAGATACTTTTAAGTTTACATTCAAACCGAAAACTGAATTTCACTGTCATTATATGAAAAGACCAAACCACTAATTTTATATTGTTAAACTGAAAAAAATATGCAGATCGTCTTTAATTGAAAAAAAATTGTATAATTGCCAAGTTTATTCTGTTCAAGTCATTCATTCCATGATATGAACTTCATTCGATAGCGATATCACGGTAATCACAGTATCAGTATTTGGTTAAAGTTGCTCCTAGTAGAGGACATTAAGTTATCTTCACTCAGCTCAAATTTTCAATTTAGAATCAATTTTATACCAATAAGTGGTATAGATATATTATGTTTAGGGTTTGTATTCTCTGGTTTCCTATATAAATACTGTCCTTTGTTTTCTGTTTCTACTACTGTTCCTACTTTGCCCGAGGTTCTTCCTCTCTTCTTGCGTCCCAAATTCCCTTTACCTGTCTTGTGGCCTCCCTATACTGTAAGTCCTTCCTGTACCCACCAACTACGTTGTCTCCTTTCCATGTGCTCTTTCATTGATTGGATATTGAGGTCTATTCGTATTTCTTTAATTCTCATCATGTCCATAATTGTCACACTGTTAACTCTTCTGATATATTTAATTTCTAATATTTGTGTATTGCTTTTATCCCTCCTTGATGATACCCACGTGTCATAAAGGAATCATATCGTTGGTCTATATAAGTCTTTTAATTTTCGTTCTACTTGGTATATATTTTTTGTTGATGAGTTTAGTATTTGTGGCAAAGTATAAATTTATTGTTTTTTCAATTGCGTCATCAATTTCCTTCCCCAGGCTTCAATTATCTTCGACTCCTATGCTCAGATAATTAAATTCATCTACTTTCTATTTTTATATCTTAAATTTTGACATTTCTTGTAGCTCTCCCATGACCATATAGATTTTATTCATTACCGTTTCCTATTCACTTGTTATAACAGGTGTCATATTCCACCTTTTTAAGATTTTCTGAATGGTCAATTAAGATCTACTGGTATGGTCTATCAGATTTATTCAGATTGTTATTATTACATATAGCATTATTTATACATATTACATATTACATATTACATATAGCTTTAGAGGCTCAAGGATATGAGGGCGACGCGAAGACCTTTGTCGTAGTATGAAGTCGCATACCACCAATTGCGACTGAAATTACTTGAAGAATCGAAATCATCATAAATACATTCATATCGAAACTGCATATACATTCCAGGCACTAGAATACCTAAACGGTGCAGATGTGGATACAATAGAAAAGTTAATATCTGAAACGATTGTCGAGTTTGACACAAAAGTATGTCCATCAGCTCGTCATAAAATACAACCTCGGATACCCAACGAATGTCTACAGATGGTAAAAGATCGACAACAAGCTAAACCAATCCTTCTCGATAAATACCGAATACTAAATAAATATGCTGGGCTAAAACTAAAACTAGAAACGGAAGCCTACTAGATAGAAGCTACGGATTTGGAAATTGCTTCATCCAAATGTGATTATCGAACATTGGACCAAAAACTTAAGAGATTGAGCGGCAAGAACTAGTTCTACCAACCAGATCATTCAAAAGTATCTGGGTAAAATTCCAACGATGAGCGCCTCGATTGATGGGGACAGTAGATCATACAACTTTATAAGCATGATCTACTACAGGGTTTGGTAACTCCGCCAGCTATTAATATTTCAGAAATACTTAATTTTTTTAACATTGTTTTTAAAACAGACATGACATTAAACAGAATGTTATGAACTCTTTAACCGACCTGACATTCGCTTATGATAGTGCTATATGCGCTGATACGGATGTTGATGCTTCTGGCATTCTTCATAATATAGTTCGCACCGCAGAAGCATATGGCATGATAGTCGATGAAGAAAATTACAAAGTCCTGGCAACTGACGGATCGCCTGCAATTGTAAATCTTAACGGAATCTAGCTGGAGTAAGTACAGCAGTTCAAATACTTCGGGTCAGAAGAAAAAAGTGGCATCTACCGCCGAAGTAATAAACCGAATCGGCAAAGCTGTAGTAGCGTTGGGTTGTATAAAGACTAAAATCCGCCACTTTCAAACGCTTATCTTTATAATTCTTCTGTATTGCTCAGGAAGTTCTTACAGTCTGACCCATAGAAATTTGCGCAAACAAATTATACATATTTTTCTTCGATATCATATTAGAAACGAGGTCATACGTTTGAGATGCGACAATCTGCAAACAATTAAGGAACAAAGTCGGAGTCGCAGATTAATATGGTTTGGCCATATGTGTCGAACGAAAAATTCAGAACGAATTCGTCGTAGACTTATATGGAAAAATCAACCCTTTTGGGTGGAAGATACAGTGACTACCTGCAAAAAGGGCATGGATCCAGCTCATTGAAAACGATTTGAAAAGTTGGAAACTGACATTGTCCGATGCTAAAACTGCAGCCGATTGCCAAATGGTGGTGCTTAGTTAAGAATGTTCGAAGTTCTGCGGCATTAATACTAGCCAATCGGCCAAGAAGTAAATATTCTCCCGAAGCGCCAGCTATGGGTTAATTATAATGATGAGTATTATCTGCAAAAGTTCAAACGCACATTTGTATTTCTTCCAAGACTTTGGAGGTTTAAATAAATGAAAGAGTATATTGAAAATGTAATATTATATGAAATCACTTTGTTACATTTAATGCATCACCAACCGATTATTTAATCACCCAAATTTTGTTTCACCCTATTTAAATTAATCACTTTTGGATACATCATATTTATGTCGGCATTTTTTTAATATGTGCACCAAAACTCTAAAGCACCTAAATGAAATGGGAAAAGTTGTTGCAGGATGATATGAGGTGAATTTCTGAGGCAAGAATCGCAAACAGTTAACATTATATGAGAAAACATATTACCGTAATAAAAAACAATTGATATTTTGAAATCAAATCTTCACTTTTCACTCTTCTTCACAGACTTCGAATGATACTTAATCATTGTTTTTGGTCGAAGTTTGTTCTGGCGGATGGAATTCACACTGAATAACGCCGCAATTTATCCCGGATATTTATTAATAATTTTGAAGAAATACTGAATAAATTGAAAAATTCGAAATCGATCGACTTAATAAATTTTAAAGATTAAATAATAAACAATTGAAGTTAATAAAGCTGTTAAAATATTGCAGTAAATAGTTTATTCATAATTTAAAATTGATTCATTCATTTTATTTGAAATCCATTGTGATATTTTTGGATGAAATGATCTTAATTTGGTTAAAGTATAATTATTTCTATTTAAAAAATTATATTAAATATCTACTGTTAAAGAAAATATTTCAAGAAATAAGGTAGTAAACTGTCATGAAGATAAATTAAATAACTAAAGCTGTGATTCGTTACTGCGAAGGCATGTCGACCTTTCCGGACATTCCAATATATTTAATATACCACAGCATCAGTGCGGTTTAAACAATCTATTCCCAAACACATTGAAAAAAGCATTGCCGAAACTCACGATAAACCAACAACCGAAATTTAATCAGGAACAGAGTGGGTTGCCAACTTTATTAATACGAAATAATTATCAACGTGCAAATCCACGTATCCAAGTCGAAATCCTGGATAAATAGCGTCAAGTTAAAACAAACAGTCGCGATTAATTCGATCCGTGTTTTCCATTGTTGTTTCGGATGCAAACAATCCCTCCGACAGTAAATTCTGGCGGCTTCCCGGAAAAGATGTTTCGCCTTGGTTTCTACGATTTTGCGTCAAAGGTTCCATTTGGACTCGTAAATAGTTTGCATACACTGTCGGTTAACTTAATTTGCCTAAGTATTCCTTTGGTCACCACCAGAAACAGTATTCCGGCATTCGCCGGCATAACTTTAAATGGATTTTAATGAACATTTTTCTCGTCACCCTTTTGATAATTAGTAAGATGGAGGAGCTATTTGGTTTTTGATACAGTAATCAACAAACTATTTATTTAATGTTGAATGTTCAAAATGTTGTAAACATACGGGTGTGAAATACACTACTGCCCATATTTACAATGTGGCTTTAAATCATGTCAGCTTATTCAATTTTATTATTTCTGAATTTTCTGAAAACGCATTCTCGTTCGTAGATAAATTGTTTAATGGGTAGAGTTTATAAAGAAATCAGAACAAAGAGGGATATACGAGGACTTTGCTTCGTATTATTGTATGTACTGTTATACTTTAATGATCTGTTAATATCGGCTGTATCTTCGCCGGCCAGACTGCCTCTCAAGGTCTTCTGAACTACAGTCTTTTGTTAGAATTTTCATAACATACCCTAAATAAAATTTTCTGGTTTCCCAAATTGATTGCAATAAAGCTCCAATAACCTACGGCCAGGCAAATGGGCTACTGCAATCCGCTTTTGACGCCCGTTCACCCTGAACTCCAAGCCTCCATCCAAAGTACAGTAAATTATGTTAGGTCACACTAGCTTCAAACTTTGCTCGGTGGCCTTTAGTGCTTGTGCTAGCAATTCTTCTTTTGCGACCTTACATTTAATAACCCCATAAAACTATGAAAATACGTAAATTTTAACATATTTATTTAATTATTTATTATTAAATATTTATTTATTGTTAATCATATCATATTCTTCAATCATATCCTAAGCCCTTAATTTTCATTGAAACTCATCATTCGTCACCAGACACCAGACCGATTTCTTAGAAGAGCTGGAAGATTGTTTCTTACAATTGAAAGCTTATAATATAAGCACCACCACCTCAAAACAAACACTTATTCAGACACTTACAGCAGCAGCAATATATAACACAGACTTTCAATAAATGGTATAACTATTATTTTCTGACCTTTGACAAGTACTAGAATAGTACTAGTGGAATTGATTGTGAATTTTTCGCTTGTAACCACACAAATCAAGGCTATTAGGCTTACGTTATTATCTTATTAAATGTATTAAGTGTTTGGAACTATATTTTTACTTATTCTGTAACAAATCTATATCATACAACAAGTGGGTAAAAACGAACTGATACTTCTCATTGTTTTGAATGACTTCGTTTTGTTTCTAAAAACCTAGAGATTTTCACAAGGCTGTGACATTCTCAGACAAAACGAATGACTGTTACATTCAAATATATAATATAAATGGATCCATTAGGAGAATGTAAATTTTTTTTCTTACCAGATTTTAATAGTTTACACAATTTTAGTAAATTTAAACCCAATTTTCACATCACATTAAATACATTTCACGTTAAATAAAATTCACATTAAATACTAATTTATAAAAATATTTATTCAACAAGATTAATAATATAATGTGGTATATTTGACTTATATTGATGATATTTTCATTATTATTCATTCAAGTCAACATATTTGATAATTTGTCTGATATTATTATGAAGTTGAAGTTTATATAGGGCTCCTCAACTTTAAGAAATGATTGCTTTTTTTTGTGGTGTGTAACATGTCGATTCCTAAGGTCAATAACGAGTCATCCATTAACAAAAATTTTTAATTTTCGATCACTTTTTTCATGTTTCAAATTTACCTTAGTAGTACTATGTATGAGATAATGCGATATACAGAAAAAACCACAACAATATGTAATTGTTGCTAATTAAATTAAATTACCTAAAATATCTGTTGTTTAACAAAACATTGAATTGACCAATATAAAGTAAACAATGTATACTTTGAAACTGTTAAAAACACTTGCCTTGTTTCCCCCCGATTTTAATTAAGCCCATAATAAAAAATAATTACATTTGGTGAAGTTATTTATATATCGATATTGTAGCATATACTAACACATTTAACAAATAAATTTAGTTGCTAGAATATTCAATTTGGATTGGCATTAATTTTTCCTCTGCTAATTTCTGTCATTAATTTTCTCCTTAACAATTAGAATCAAAATCACTATTTCTCGTTGACTTGTTGTGAAAATTCCTTAGTTTTTGTTAAACATAAAGAAGTAGCAAAAAAGGCAAAAACCATGGAAAGCTACATATTGTAATACCAGCAATAGGGCACTATTAAACAACCATTAATTGGCTCATCGGCTAGTGATACCAGAAATTGTTTCTTGTAAACTGATATTTGTCATAAAATGATAATTCATGGAGATTTACTGAAAATTGAAAAGTAGTAACTCCCATTCACTAAATAAAGAGAGTTTCTTACAAGATTTTTATTAAAAATCTTTTAAAATCCTTGTTTTTCTGATTTATCTTTGCAGCTGTTTCATTTTAATAATACAATATAAATAATAATTTTTGACGCTAGCAAAAATAATTATATATAGGTTTTATAATAAAGTCACTTAAATTAAAACATGTACATTCCCTCTAATTATTTACATTATTCATCTTTGGAGCTGTTTAATTTTAATATTATCATTCAAAATAATTGTTTGCGATACTAAAAATAATTATATATATCCGTTTTATAATAAAGTCATTTGTACATTTCCTATAACATTTAAAATACTGCCATCTAATACATTTTAGGCGAAATAAAATTTTTAAACTGAATAATTTTGTACCCCTGATCGATTATCGTAAAATACGATGATACATATCAAAATCTAGTTATATTTACTGGAATAGGGATTTCACATGACCCAATGACATTTTAGCTTTTGCGAAGGATCCTTTATCTACATTTTAATGAGATTTTTTTTGTCGTCGCGTTACTAAAGTTAAATTTGGAAAAAGTTTTCAATTATTTTTTTCTGTCGGCATACTTGTTAATAAATGCGAATGGAAAAAAATAAGAAAAAAGTTCGAATAATGAACCCTCTTTGTTTCTTTTTTTCGTTCTGGCTTCGTTCTGAATATCATTTTAATTTTAGGATATACTCAGAATTGTTTTCCTTTATTAAATGATAAGGAAATTTATTTATAAATTGGCCCATAATGAAAACATACCTATAAATTACAACAAATTTGTTTTTATATATTTTTTAATATTTTTATTCAATCTACTTTTGGTTTCTCTTCCATTATTTAGTGTATTTTAGTACTCTCCATATTTATTTTACATTTTAATATTTGACTCCACCAATTTCGATTAAAAGGTATTCTATTCATGAGGACCAAACAGCTATACGTTTGTTAAATCTTATATATAAAAATGAATCGCAAAATGTGTTGGTAAGCGCATAACTCAACAACGCCTGGACCAATTTGGCCATATCTTTTTTTAAAATATTCGTTGAAGTTCAAGGATGGTTTCTACGGCGAGAAAAATTAGAATTATTGCTGGAAAAACCCTAAAAATAGCTCTTTTCTTTTTCCCATACAAATGATTTGTAACTAAAACGTAGTCAATTTGAGCTTTATTGCTATGGTATAAAGTTCATATTAAATTACAAGCACTCACTATTGTCTAAGCGATGTAGGTGTGTTCCTAACGTCAAAGATCATATCTATCAAAACAATGTGCGTGTGTGCGTTGGAGCACAGAATACATAGTTGGAGGAGTTTAATGTCGCGTTCCAAAACTCGCGTTTCTTTTGTATTAGTTTCGGCACGCGAGATAAAATGCATCAGTTTCCACGTCATTACATCAGTCAAACAAAAATCGCGTTACCAACAGTGTTTTATTATTTTTAATATCCAAATTTTAAATAAATAAAACAATTCGTACGGCTTAAAAGGATTTGAGTTCAAGTCATATCAAATTTAAAAAAAAAAAGTTTCCTGTTACAGATGACTTTTGACAGATGATAGATGAATTGTCAACTGATACACGAAACAAATTCGTATATCGTGTTTTGTGCAGAGTGTTTAGTTAGTTAGTGTTTGTTTAGTTCGTGATTAGTGAAAAAATAATTTATATTTGATATGCCTCCTATAAGACGAAGCAATTTAGGTAGAAGAACCAGAAATGCTATAAACCAAGCTAATTACCGATCTAATCGTACTGCACAAGAACGTGACGACGGAAATGAATGTGAAAGAATTCGGATATCACAAACGCGTGAAGCGCGAGCGCGACATTCAACTAATAGTCGCGCAAGTTTGAATCGAGCTGCTTTCAGTTACGATGTGTCAATTGACTACAGTAACTACCAATGTGTTGTTATTGGTTCTATGAACTTGGTTTGCTCACACTGAAAGGCATTAAAATACAAAAACGAAGCCAATGGATTGTGTTGCGCAAATGGTAAAGTGAAATTGATACCATTGGATCCACCACCAGAACCATTGTACTCATTGGTTTCAAGAATAGGAACAGATTCTATACACTTTTTGACACATATCCAACAATATAACAATTGCTTTCAAATGACTTCATTTGGGGCAACAAATGCAACAATGTTCGGGAAAATTTTATGCCAACTATCAAGGTATGTATTATAGCAGTTACTCATAATTATTTTAGCGAACAAAATTTTCTGTCACCAAAGTTAAGATGTGTTACTAATCTTCAATTTCTTAATCATTACGAAATATATCACTTAGTCATCATATTATATGGTGATTCAGTTTCAGTGACACTTTTATTATATTTTATATTTGATAGATATTAGTTAAAACTAAATATATACTTTTTAAGATCAAATATTATTTAAGTTTGATCACTGACAATCCATTAATTTATACCACACCATAATATTTTTTTTATTTACAGATACAAGGGCAAATATATCACAGAGCAGGTTTACTGTTACCAGTGTCAGATAGCGACAACAAATTCCTGCAAATTTATTTTATGGGCAATTCACCACAAGAAATTGATCTGCGTTGTGCACATAACAATTTAGTAAAGAGGTCTATTGTAGAACAATTACAAACTTTATTTCATCAACACAATCAATTGATTATATTGTTTAAAACTGCCCTGGATCTGATGCCATCCGTTAATCACAAAATTGTAATCAGAGCTGATAAAACACCTGCAGGTCAACATACAAGACGTTTTAATGCACCAACTATTGATGAAGTTGCTATCGTTGTAGTTGGAGAAAATTTGGAATCCCGTGATATTGTTTTACATCGTCGGAATGATCAATTACAACGTATAAAGGAAACACACCGCTCATATGACGCACTGCAATATCCCATTATATTTTGGCAAGGTGAAGATGGCTACGATTTATCAATAAAAATGATAAATCCCATTACAGGTAACTAAAATATTAGTTTAGCTATGGCGATAATATCTCAGTCACTATATTATGTATTTGAATGTTATTAAAACAAAATCTGTTTACAGGTTCTGAAACCAACAAAAAAGTCAGTTCAATGAACTATTATTCATACCGCCTAATGATTCGGGAAAATGAAGATAATCACATATTGAAATGTCGGCGATTATATCACAAATATGTTGTTGACATGTATGTTAAAATTGAAATGGAGAGATTAACATTCATCAGGTTGAATCAAACCAAACTCCGATCTGAAGAGTATATTCACCTTCGAGATGAGATTAATACTGATGGAAATGCACAGAATGTCGGTCGGATGACTATTCTTCCAGCAACATACATCGGAAGCCCTCGGCATATGCACGAATATGCTCAAGATGCCATGTCGTATGTTCGTCATTATGGTACAGCAGATTTGTTCATCACATTTACATGCAATCCGCAATGGATAGAAATTAAGCAGGAGTTATTCCCTGGGCAATCACCCATTGATCGTCATGATATTACAGCCAGAGTCTTTAGACAAAAGTTGAAATCTTTAATGAATTTCATCGTAAAACATAATGTGTTTGGTGAGACACGCTGCTGGATGTATTCTGTGGAGTGGCAGAAACGAGGATTGCCACATGCACACATTTTGACTTGGTTGGTTGAAAAGATAAGGCCAAATGAAGTTGATGCAGTGATATCAGCTGAAATCCCTAATGTACAAGTAGATCCTGGATTGCATGAGGTAGTTATCAAAAACATGATACATGGTCCCTGTGGAACTCTTAATCAAAATTCACCGTGTATGATGGATGGTAAATGTTCAAAACGATATCCACGGACATTAATATCGGAAACAATTACTGGTAATGACGGTTATCCATTGTATCGTCGCAGATCGACAGCAGACAATGGAAAATCAACAATTGTCAAATTAAATCAACAAGATATTGAAATAGATAATCGTTGGATTGTTCCATATTCACCCATTTTATCAAAGACATTCAAAGCACACATCAACGTTCAATCTTGCCATTCAGTGAAATCGACTAAATACATTTGCAAATATGTAACCAAAGGGAGTGATATGGCTGTGATTGGAATTGGTGCAGAGAATTCTAATGATGAAGTTACCCAATACCAAATGGGCCGCTATGTCAGTAGTAATGAAGCAGTTTGGCGAATATTTTCTTTTCCTATTCATGAGAGACACCCTTCTGTTGTTCACTTAGCTGTGCATTTAGAAAATGGACAAAGAGTGTATTTTACAGCACAGAACGCAGTACAAAGAGCTGCTCAGCCACCATCTACTACATTAACCAGTTTTTTTGAGACATGCCAAAACGATGATTTCTCACAAATATTGCTATATTCTGAAATGCCAAAATATTATACCTGGAATCAATCCTCAAGGAGATTTATACGACGGAAACAAGGAAAACCAGTTCCAGGATATACAGATGTATATTCCACCGATGCGATTGGCCGGATTTATTCAGTACATCCAAGCAATGATGAATGTTTTTATTTACGACTGCTATTAGTCAATGTACGTGGCCCAACATCATTCCAACAGTTACGAACTGTTGATGGTGAATTGTGTGGATCCTACAGAGAAGCCTGTCAACGTTTGCAATTGCTTGAAAATGACGCTTATTGGGATCAAACTCTCAATGATGCTGTAATATCATCACACGCTCATCAAATACGAACATTGTTTTCTATAATCATATCTACATGCTTCCCATCAAACCCAATTGATTTGTGGATGAAGTACAAAGATTATATGTGTGATGATATTTTGTATCAAATACGGAATAGAATGGGAAATCCAAATATACAAATCAGTGAAGAAATTTACAATGAAGCATTGATTTCAATTGAGGACATGTGCTTGATAATGTCAAACAAACTATTAATTCAATTAGGCCTGACCGCGCCCAATCGTCCAATGCATGACGCTTTTAACCAAGAGTTGCATCGAGAAAGACTGTATGATCTCAACGCTCTTAAAGAATTAATTCAAACAAATCTTCCACTGTTAAATGAACAACAGAAGTATGTATTTGAAACTCTTATGAAAGTAACAAATGATGAAACTGGAGGGATTTACTTCTTAGATGCACCTGGTGGTACAGGAAAAACTTTTTTGATTTCATTAATATTAGCAACAATTCGCTCACAAAATAAAATTGCACTTGCACTCGCTTCGTCGGGAATCGCAGCAACTTTGCTTGAAGGTGGTCGAACAGCCCATTCAGCACTAAAATTGCCATTAAATATGCAAAGCAATGAAACTCCAACCTGCAACGTTTCGAAGAACTCTGCAATGGCAAAGGTTTTGCAGCAATGTAAATTGATTGATTGGGATGAATGCACGATGGCACATAAAAAATCTTTGGAGGCTTTAGACAGAACCTTAAAAGATCTACGTAGCAATAATAACCGATTTGGTGGTGCAATGATTTTACTAGCAGGAGATTTTCGTCAAACATTGCCAGTGATTCCACGATCAACGCCAGCTGATGAACTCAATGCATGTCTAAAGTCCTCCAATTTGTGGAAACATGTCAAAGTACTTCATTTAAGCAAGAATATGCGTGTCGAGTTGCAAAATGACCAATCTGGAAACATATTCTCTAAACAACTCATTGACATTGGTAATGGCAAATTTCCTATAGACATGTTGACTGGCTGCATTAACTTTCCTCAAAGTTTTTGTCAGTTAACTCGATCAAAAGATGAACTTATTCAGAAGGTGTTTCCAGATGTTTCTCAAAATTACAGAAAACATGATTGGTTGAGCGAACGAGCTATACTGGCTGCAAAAAACATAGATGTAAATGAATTAAATTTCAAAATGATGTAGTCAACTATCCACCGGAATTTTTAAACTCGCTGGATTTGCCAGGATTGCCACCTCACAATCTTCAATTAAAGGTTGGATCGGTGGTTATAATGTTGCGAAATATCAACCAACCGCGTCTTTGCAACGGTACACGGTTAGCGATAAAAAAATTACTAAACAATGTGATAGAAGCAACTATACTCAAAGGAAAGTATAAAAGAGAAGATGTTCTCATACCGCGCATCCCAATGATTCCGACTGATGTGCCATTTGAGTTTAAACGACTACAGTTTCCAGTGCGGCTTGCTTTTGCTATGACTATAAACAAGGCCCAGGGGCAATCATTAAGTGTTTGTGGTATTAATCTAGAAAACCCATGTTTCTCACATGGTCAATTGTATGTTGCCTGTTCCCGTGTTGGAAAACCATCAGATTTGTTTATCTATGCGCCAGGTAATCAAATAAAAACATCGTATACCGCAAAGCACTGCAATGATAATAATAATAATAATTATGATTCACATGTTTAACAATAAAGCGATTACTTACTTTTAAATCCTTATATATGTTTTATTTAATTATTTTTTATTCACAACGCCCTATCACCAGGGTGATGGTTCTGTTCAGGAGAATTTTTTAAAATACGTAGGCACAAAAACTGCCACATTACAAATCTTTTTGACAGGACGAAGTCTGTCGGGTCAGCTAGTAATAAATAAAAATGAAACAAATAAAGTATACAGTTTTATTGAAGATTGTTTTTATACAATGATATCCTATTTTTTAATTACAACTGCTTATTATAATTCAATAACCCTTATATTCGATATGGTATGGTAATTTTTAATCGAGTTAACAGAGTTTAATACATAATTTAATTATGTGTATGTTCTGAATTATTCATTTCTCATACTATAGGCACTATTGTCACTATAGACAACATTACCAGATTAACTTGATACTGCCTATTTTTATAAATTTTATTACAGAATAATTGTGTCATGCTTGGGATTAGGTAACTTTTATGTAACTTGAATTGCCAAAAAAATCATTAATACATAGTGACGACTCAAGATTTCTTATTATCACAAGATTGAATATATGCGTATGAATGAATATCTTATGCAGAGTATCTTATCTATGAATATCTTAGTATTCATATATGTGTTAACTCTTATTTCTTGGAAATTTTATAGCTTAAATACTTTTAAACAAGTCACGGTTCGCTTCGACACACTAAATAGAAAAAAAAACAATAATATAAAATTGGTCTCAAAATATCCATATATCTCATAAATCAAAATTATATTATCATTAATTCAATCATATGTTTTCCAGGCAATACATCTATTATTGTTTCTTTTTTTAAAGAAAATACAACTTTAGATATATTTGTAATAATAATACAATAGTACTTCTTAAACATAAACTGTACTTGAATAGTTACCGTCTATTTAAAGTTTTTTTAGTAATGCGTCATGGACATTTGTGACGTCGAAACTTTGCAATGTTGCCGCATTAACGCTAAGTTTTAGTTCAGTTTGGATTTGACATACAGGAAAATTCTAATCTAAATAAAATCATTTTTGTTCAATTATGTTATCAAATATAATTTATTTAAGTATTATAGTACAGTATAGAAGAACTACAATTAAGAACATAGGTATAATAGTTTGTAGGTTACATTGAACTCTTTTCCACACTATTCATAAAGTAAAGTTTCTAGGAGCGTTTTTTTATGCAGTGGTATCCCCCTTGAGGCCTAATCCACCTAATTAAAAATTGTATATCTGAGAAACTTATTTTACTTTCATTCGAGAGCTTATTTACCTTTTTCCGCTTAGTTATTGTTTCCTTTGATGGTGTGTTTACTTGTCAAGTCATCTTGGTATCACTGTATATTTTATTTATTCTGCTACAATCTGTGTACAGCATTCTTCATAAAATTAATCACTGAATTATGTCTAATGCATTTACCACATCTACAAAACAATTACTATTCATTCATTCTCTGCTCATACGTTCCAACCTAATGCTCATGTTTAATATTGAACAATTACAATCATATCTGTGCACACAAATCTCTATCGCCCCACAATACCATTTTCTACAGTTAGATACAATTAATTATGTGCACATATTTAGTTGCTTCCACTCTCATCACTCTGTTTCAGGAATTTCCAACATTGCATAGCATTATCACATTTCCTGAAAGTTTCCTTCAGTTACTTTCACTTTAGGACTCACTGTCAAATTCAATCACTAAATTGTTAATTTCCATTCTGTCTAAAATATGTTCACGATTCCACCGTTTATCAATTACTTCTTCTGTATGTCTTATAAAGTTCATCCAAACCGAAGATGTTATGGTTGACAATTCTTCCTTCCACATATCCAAACAGTTTTTGGTGGAATATCCTTCTTGACCAGCAATATATCGGCAATTAATTAGTAATAAATATAATGACAAACAAAACCTAATCGAATGCTAGACTTATTATATCTATTACCTTTTTCCATCAATTTTTGTTGTTTTTGAACTTTTTTTTGTTACTGTCTTGCCAAGAGTGGCACAATGAACCATTTTGAAATATTCAAGTTTCATCAAGATACACAAATTCTAATAGTTTATCTTCCTTGGTCTTATTTTATGCCTATTAAAATTGTATTATTTTTGAGATAATGTCTGGAAGTCCCACTAAACTTCTCCGAGGCTTATCTTTACACCGTTTAAACCCTATGCCCTGTAAGAGTGTATGAAAGAATGTCTTACATCCCTCAAAAAGCTGCATGTCCCTAACTCTTTTATGTATACTTTCCAGACAGACAATTTTCTTTAATATAATGTTATTAAATTATGTTTATATTGATCAAATAGTTTGTGTATTTACTGTTCTTATACATTTCGTATATTTGGTCTCCAATAGAGCCAATATCAAGATGGTCAAAATTCATCACCCACTTTATATGTAGACGGGTTTTCTTGGGTGAAATACATTTTCAATAAAATTGTATGTACTTAAGTAACTGTAGTTTTTAGATATACTATAATGATAAAATAAATTATATTTGATAACATTTTTGTTCAATTATTTTATTTAGATTAGAATTTTTTTGTATGTCAAAGCCAAACCGAACTCAAACTCGTCGAGTTGATGCGGCAATATTGTAACGTTTCGATATCACAAATATCCGTTACGCATTACTAAAAAAAACTTTGAATAGACTATATATAGAAGTAGTTAGTATAGAAAATTATTATTTTGTAATAAATATATCTATTATAAATATAATATATGTATTTAATATAATATAATTTTTTTTTTGTAAGTTAAGTTTTAAAATAATAAAACTTGATTTAGTGATTATCAAGATATGTATGTAATTATAATTCATTCGAATTACAATCTGACCAACAGTTTTTTTGATCATTTTTATCAATAGAAAATGGATCAGGGGAGTTAGGATGATTTACTCACCTCAAAAGTATATTTTTTACACAAAGCGATGAACAATAAATTGGAAACTAATAATGAACACAACTTTCAACTTAGCTTAACTAGGTAGTTTAACTAACTTGTTTCCTAGGTTGTTTTAACTTATTTTAATAACCTTATTATCTTCTATTTTATCATCTTTTATATGAACATAAAGAAAATATAATTTCCATCAAGCATAATTTTACAGAATAATATTTATTTGTAAGTTTAAAAAATAAAGTAATATCATTACCCTGCGACCTGTAATGAGCATAATCCAAATTGACATTGCCAAAGACCTCTGACAGAATGTTAATACACCCCAATGCAGTTGCCGTCTTACTTTGAATAAAATTCGACCAGATTAATAGACACGTGGAATAATTTGTAGAATAACAATTAACTTAAGGTCCAATTTATAAAAAAAGGTCAATAAAAGTCTGTAAAAGGTCAATGAATCATTTACTGAAGCGATCTGCTTCTATAATCACATGTTATATAATGTAAATCACATGAGATACGTAACGATCAAAGCTAGGAGAATTAGGAGTAAACATAAAATAAATTTATAAATTTATAAATAAATCATAGCATTTTAAATAATACCAAAATTGAACCGATAGCTTAAACAACTCCAAAATCTAATACTGAAATGGGACAATTAAAGCATGAATTATTTGAACATCTAGCTTATTCGCTATATTTAGCTCTATTCAATCAAATTCAGATGTATTTTTAATAAAACATTATTTTTATTTAATAAAAAGGGTACTAGCTAACTTACAGAAATAAAAGAATACTGAGTGTATTCTTCTATTACAGTTTCTGTTGTATTGAAATAACTAACACTTTGTAATTGCTGATCGGTTTTTAAATCTTTGAAAGCCCATGTAATATTTTATAAAAGCAATTCGAAATAGAGTGTTTCGAGCTCATAAAGTTGTAGCTATTGCTTTATTATCCCTAGTGTAAACCATGGAATTGTAGTCAAAAGAAATGGGTGGTAACAATTTTTCAGTAGATACTCGGTTGGCAGTGTCCGGAAGGCGAGGAAGGGTCATAAATTTACAGTCGCACAGGAACAACAGAATCGTTATTTTCGGGTTTGTAACGGCAAAAATTAATATCGGTCATCGTACATTGAAAATACTCGGCACCGTTTCCCGTTCCTCTAATATTTACGACCAATAAAACTGTTTTTCCAGCTTACGTACAATTTCTACACAATTTCAACTAGTTCGAAGACGTACACTCATTATTTATGCCCAGAATCTGCACTATAAGTGCCTAGACTACAAAGTTAACTTTGGACCCAAAATTATAATATAATAGTTTGATTTAAGTAGTAGCCCTTTCAATACACGATAAGATGGTTTAAATGTTAATTTATTATGCTTTCTACGGATCACTAAGCTATCTTCTTCCTTTATGTTCCATCTAAATTTTACAAGGCTTTGGTAACTTTAGTCTCCTTTTGTCTGCGTTTTTTATCACGTAATGTCAATTTAATAACTGTCTTTCAATTCAATATCAGTTCCTTCTGTCATCAATTCATCTTTCTATATGATTTGTCGGTTCTGTTATATTTTCGTTATTTTCCTATACGTGCAATATTATTTACTTAAAAACTATTTTATTCTGTATTTGCATAAAATCTAAACAAAGCTTCTTTACGCTAATTATATTTGTATGTACAATTATATTTAATTTGTTTTTTCTTTTTAATAAAATTAGTTAATGATTCTATAGATTCGTCATTGTTGGACACATTCGACTTGTTCTGAGACTGATTTTCAAGGTCTTTCGAAAATCATTCCTATATTTAGACTTATTAACTGCAAAATTGACTTTTCAATATATAAAGCTATAACAGATTGAATATACATACTTATTCAATACTTATATAAAAGAGAAATTAATAGGCAGTTAAATTGTTTCGTTATCATAAACACCTGAATATATTTATCTTAGAAACCTATTATTATAAATTTTACTATTCTTGCTGTGTTATAAATGCAAAACAAAAAGAGGTTTATATTTATTATTATTGAAAGTTCACCAATTTATCCTTTGTTCGATGAGATACTTCTAAGCATATTATTTGTATTCCATAACATCAAAATAGCTAATATAGCTAATCCGTCTTATTACTTAATGTACAAAACCACAATTATGTATTACTACCTATATTTTATTGAAGCTTAGTATCAATTTGAAACTAATCTCTCTAATAACAAAACATACAAAAATACTTTAATAACTTCTAATACTATTTAATAACAGTCTGTTTCCTCCATCTTCATCTATTATTAACTATTAACAATATAGCAACAAAACTTAAATAATTAATAACTCAATTTTATTAAAATATGAAATGCATAAAATTAGTTGGGAAAAATACATTAAATAAATTCTTTATCTGATAGAAATGATGAGTTTATCGTTAAAATGTATGACAAATACGGTCTTATGAGGTTACTGTTTGTTTAATTTTTTTTTGTAAATGGTGTCACTGTGTATTAAATCTCGTGTGGTAAATTTGCAAACAATTTCATATTGAAGCTTCACTCACCGAACTTCTCAGTATGTATCATTTCGTCAAGTCGTTTCGTCAAGTGTGAACACAAAAAATTTCAGTGCGTTTATAATATCTGAATGTGTATCGAGTATATTTGCGAATTCACGGGAAGTTTTACATTTTTACTTCAATTTAAAGAAAAAGGTGACCAAAAGTCATCGAACGCTGTGTGACGTTTACCAACTATACTTCAATATGTGAATACTGGTTTCGACAATTTAAAAATGAGTATTTTGACACCGAAGACAAGGTGCATCCTGGACAGCCAAAACTTCTGAAAATGAGGATTTGAAGGCATACGCGATGAAACCATCAATGGGAATAGCTATTGACTATAATTGATGCTTTTGAGCTGAGCACTGAGCGTAAAACATTCAGAATACGAGCAACAATGTTATTCTTTGGCTTGACAAAGCTCGACTACATGTTGTAATACCAGTGAAAAAATACTTGGGAAAGAACCGGAAGTTCGTGAAACCTAATAGTCGTGACTTGTATGCTTCACTTTTTATGAAGATACCAAAAAAATGGCGAACTGGTGTATAGCCTAAAAAGATCATAATTTTGAGAAGGAATCCGTACATTACCTAAAATATGGAAACAAATTGAGGCAAAAAATATCAGTGTATTGTCGAAATTAAATAATATAATGCATTATTCCGATTCTTCACAACAAAACTTTAAGTTTGAAAAATCCTTTGAAACTAAGTATATGCCTAATATAATCATTTTAGCTCTAAATTATCAAAATCACACCTCTTCCTGTTTAGTAATATTTTTAGAAAAGTGGGACAAATTTTAGCGTAAGCATTAATATATACATAATGATTTTTTAAACCGTATGACCAAACTTTTGAACAACTTGGTATTTTACCCAAACTGCTGAATGGTAACAATGGAATCTATCTAAACGATATTTACAAATTTAGTATAATATTATTATTGCGTTTATTAAACGGAAATTTCAACGTCGGAATAATTTTCATGTATAACGTAGCGAGAACCCCATTAAAAACCTCGAGAGAGTACATTTTTCAGTCGAAATTTATACGATCTAAGTCGTAGCGTTTCTGGAAACATTATGTTTAACATTAAGGGAAATAGTCATATATAACCGGGTCCTAGGGAGAAAACACGTCTAAATTTTTAGGGAGGGCCGTTTTCGCGATTTTTAAATGCGCCTACCTTTACGACTGAGTGGATTGGCGAAATTAAAAATGGCCCTTTACACGAATTATAAAGTTAAGCTTGAAGAGGGGCCGTTCTTTTGAGAAACTCTACGTAGCTCGCTTTTTTTCTGATTAAAGTACCATAAAACGGACGCGAGCGAAACAAGCATTACATCTTAATTGGATCAACTACTTCAGTTAAATTTACGAGGGCTAGTATAGATTTTTTGTTTTTGTTTCATGGTCATATTAAATTAACGAAAACATTAGATTCAATACGATTATATAATTAATTTTTATTTGATAACTTTAATAATTATTAACTTCATACTAGTGGTCGCTCAGTGGTAACATATATTACTAACCACATACAACATTACCTTGTCAAGCTCTTCCTTGCTCTAATGGCCATTTTTCTGGTAATGCCCACCTCATATAATCTTTCTCTTCGGTTTTAGCAACCCGTAGTTAACCTCGTCGAGTTGGTAGCACCATTTACACAACAGAACCTTACCCCATTGAACATATGACTTCGTCCATACCTTCGGATCCATTCTACTAAAGTTCGTTCTAATACATTCGTCACGCTTCTATTACACAAGTTTGCAAATTTGGTTCGACTTTTGGACGGATTTCAATTTCAATATATATTTGAAAAATATTTTAAAAGCTAACATTTTATTAATAATTTTTATAGGTTCGCTAATATTACAGTGGATAAATAATATTTTAACTTAACTTCTCTGATAGTAAAATAAGGAACATATCTTTTAATACATGCACAAACCTTAAACTAATACAAGTCCATATTTTAATAATATATTGCTTTTATCGTTCTCTATCGTATACATAACAAAAGCTTTATGCTGAAATATATAATCACAGATGAAAAATGATTCATGCGGCTTGGCACAGCGAAAACATTTGATTTCTCTCTTGATATCCTTTTTCGGAAATTTTCTGTAATCTATTTTGTATATCTTCAATGTTGCTAGCCTAAATTCCATGTTTTAGATGACACCAGTGAAAGAATTTCTTGTTTTATTTCGAAACAATATATATCAGTATTGCTTAAAAGTCTTATTAAAGAGATTGCTCCAGAGCTATGAGCTGATTATTTTTTCAATTTCATTAGAAAAAAAACCATATATCGGGTATACCATAAACATATTATATTATACAAACAGAAAAATAAAGAAGACATCCGGTCTTACCCAGTCGGGTTATTGACTTGATTGGGATCATTTTGCTTGTTATTTTATATTATTATTTTATACTCTTGCCAAGGAAAATCGCAAATATTAAACAATCACAAACATAAATTTACGACCACTACCCAGCTAGATTCCAAACAGCGACTATCATAACAGCACGAGGCCCGCCCTGTCGCCTTTACAACTGCGTCAACCAAGCCGGCAATGTTACTACTAAATGGTATTATTACTAACTGATTGATAGTAGAACTACTCTAAAATATTCCAAATTAGTAAGACACGGCTTTATATTCCATATATAAAAATATTCTACTTTCTGTAATATATATATAAACCTCATGAAATGGTAAGAAATTATTTTGATCCAAAAATTGTAGCTTTAGAAATGTAGTCAGTAAAATCTACGCGATGCATAGTTCATAGAGTGTGAAGAGTTTACGAATTCAATTTTGATCAAGTACCATAGAGGATTTCCAATATTTATGAAGAGTCTTCATTTTCTATTCTACAACATCTAAAATTTCCTAGCTTAATGGTCAGCGTTCTCGCATATTATATATTTTTCATTACTCATTTTTAATAAATCATTACTCTTAGTTTACTTAGTTCTCCAATCAGAATA
Organism: Rhynchophorus ferrugineus; assembly: GCF_030347505.1. Classification (NCBI taxonomy): domain Eukaryota; kingdom Metazoa; phylum Arthropoda; class Insecta; order Coleoptera; family Curculionidae; genus Rhynchophorus; species Rhynchophorus ferrugineus. The sequence continues at coordinate 48,581,076 of NW_027472581.1, read as the reverse complement.
GATGAATAGGATTCATAATTGAGAAATCCTATATATATATATATATATATATATATATATATATATATATATATATATATATATATACAGGATTTCTCAATTATTAATCTTTAAACAATGTCCTATGGTTAAATTTTTTTTTGCTTTAATTAGTATCACCTAAATACTTTAGTGTTTTTAGCAACCGTTATATTATTGTGTATATTGAATTTATATTACATATTTGGCTGGAGTGTGGATAACTATGGAATGATTTTTTAATTTTTTTTGTTAATTCAAGAGCTATAAAGTATAAAGAAAATGAACTTGGTAAAATTACTGTTTGTGGCACTATGCATTCCAGATGCGGCAATAAGTCCTCATAAATATTAATAAACCTTAAAATTAACAATAGAAAGTGCATTGATTTTGAGATAAAATTACGAAGTATATAGTGGCAACATACAGTTCAGCAGAATCGAGTGATGCTGTTTTGATAATAATTTGAAGTACTGTATTTCATTACCAATAATTTGTATTCCCCCCAATTAGTTTACTAAAGAATAATTGTATTCTTGTACTAGTTTTCCTAAGCTATATCTATTTACATTAGGAATTATATAGTTTAATTGAATATACTGACTGGTAATAGGTAATGAAATGTAACGTGAAATGTAACGGACTAATTTCCTTTAAAAGATATTTTTATAAAAAGAAATCATCGAATTTAAATTCAGTTCAAATCGCATATTTGTTGCTATTAGCGTTAATTTAATGTTTTTGTGTTATGTTAATATTAATTATTATATGTATCTGGATTTGTTTCTTCGTATAATGATTATTGTTAAATGAGTCTAATAAACTTTTAATTAAATACCCCCATTTCGCAATATTTTAATATTTCATTATTAAGAAAGTTTCCTCGACATCGTTTGGTTTTCCTTCCATCTGCAACCTCCCACTTCATTACAAGCCGAAAGTTTTGTCAAAGCAATTGTACTGTATACAGAGGCAATATATTGTTCCAACTCCCCACTGACTCCACAAGCTAAAACTCATATCAATGAAAATAGTTCTTTGATGAGTTGAAATCTAATTTTATCCGAATTAAAACAAAATTTGAGTTACCAATTCGCCGTGTAACAGACATTGCTGGTGGTTTCGTTAATTTCGAAACTTTCTCCTCAACTTTACACAAATTTGACTTTTCAAAAAGTTGGTTATATTTAGCATAGCATTATTAATCTGATATAAATATAATATAATTAAATATTATATTAATTTATTTGTCGGTGTTTTCTGATAAATTGCTATAATTTATTACTATTATGTATGTACTGTTTTGAAGTACAGATTTTTCTTTATTATTGTGCCAATAATTTCATTATTCTATGTTTACTAGAACTGATAATGTTTATAGATGTTAATAATAATAATTTAAAATAGGGAAAATTATTTTGTAACATGAAAAACGCTTTGGTCGGGATATATAAGGATATATAAGGACATAAAAACATCATAAAAAGGTGCTCCAACTACTCGAGAATAGTGGACCTAACAGAAATTAAAGAGACAAAAACCCTTTGGATTGGTATAGTTATGCTATAACTGACAGTTAAGTTTTAATGTTTACACTATTATTTTATTTGCTTTCAGAATATAAAACAACTAAATGTTTGTCATTTTAATATTTATTATATTTATATGACTTTTCCTCTACTATCGTTCACTATTTCTAAGTTATCAGAAACTTTTTATAAGTCTTCTAACATTATATGACTTTCTTCTTGCGATCGATTTTCTTGAAGGCAGATTTTCTTGGAAATCTTCTAAGATTTTCTTCATTATTGGTCTGGTTTGGGGATCTCTATTATATTCAAAAAGAACAATTTTTTTTTGTTATATTTTAGTCTCCTGTTGACCAACGGGGGTTTATATTACTATTTTATCGAGTGGCGAGTCACCAACTTCGAGATTATCCCAGGAGACAGCCGGTCTTACCCAGCCTGATTATTGGTATGACTCGGATCATTTTGCTTGTCGGAGGACAATCACAAACAAAACAAAAATTTACGGCCATGTCTCAGCAGGATTCGAACCCGCGACTATAGCAAGAGCAGAAACCTTTACCACTGCGCCAACCAATTCGCCAGGAATAAATTTGTTTTTATTGCAACCTTATGGGTAATAATATGTTTTTAATGTCTAGTACTGCAAATATAATATTTAGTAGATTGTAGGTATAACAACAAAACGAATTGAATTATCTCCAGTAAAATTGAGTTTTAGTTGTTCTGTACGAGTAATGATAAAATGGATTGTTAATCATTTTAGAAATACAGCAAATCTATTATCCCAACTTTCGAGAAATTTCTCAGCCACCGCGTAATTACACAATAATTTTATATATATCAGACAGGAGATCACTCAGCAATAATTTACTAGACTGGGAAGTATTATCAGCTAAAAAAGACAAGAATTGACTAGAATCATTATGAGAAGAATGTTGTACCGTGCCGGTTTATTTGGCGAATCCTGCTGAGGCACAGTCGTAAATTTATGTTTGTGATTGTTTATAATTGCTATTGTTCAAAAGGTAAAATAACAAAACCCGATAAGTAAAATGATCCCGGGCACGCCAGTAACTAGGCTGGATAAGACTAGATGTCTTTGGCTATGATTTATTGGTCACTTGCCAGCCGGTGTGCTTAATGCCGAGGACCATTAGAGGCCGTTAATATAGATATTAATATGAAATCACGAATAGACTAAAAAATGTGCCCCAACTTAGTATCAACGAGACCATCTCCAGAAATCCATGCAAACATAGAACTCGATTAAAGTATTCAATGTTGCTTTTATTGCAGATGAATCAATAAACGTGCAGTGATATTATTAAGAAAATGGTTAAAAGAAAAATATAAGCTATAACTTTTCTATACCTATATGTATGTAAAATTCACTATCAGTTACTATTAGCTGAGACTGAAAACTTCAGTAACTAATATCACGGGTTTGAAGCGAATGACTATAGAAAACAATTTTAATGGAAAGACAGTGTTTTAAGATAAAATAATAAGAAGTCTAATGTAATCACTCTGTGTCGATCGAAGATGTTTGTGGAAATTTTTGAAAAAAAAATCGAATTAACAGTTTATGTTTACACCTTAATAAAAAATAATGAAAAGTTAAAACCAAAATTTAAAAAAAACAACGTATTATTCATTAACAGAAACAGAATTCGAAGACTTTTTTGGGGTAAAAGAAACAATAGTCTTTTAGAAATTTTTGGCTATACAAAACTTCATAATAAACAATATACTGTAAATAAAGTGAAATTTTTGAATTACAAAATTCAGATATTAAAAAATATATTTATAATATTATTACGAACATCAAATTTAAATATTAAATTACTTTGTGTACTGAATGCTTTAGGACTATTCGAGGAATATATTTTTGATGAAAAAATACCAAAGCTGCTCTCAAAAAGGTTCTATTATATTATTACGTTATCTCCTATAGGCTAAAGCATTCAAGTTAAAAGACGCGCTTTTTCTCGTGAAGGTATAGACGAATTCCTTTGACTCCTATTACTGCAAGTTCATTTAATTACGTAATTTAAATATATGTATATTATTTCGTAAATACGGACTGTATTATTTCAAAAACATATATTTACCCATTTTATTTCAATTATTTTGGCTTATTCTAAATTATCGGACTATTAAAAACCCAACATCAGAAGAGCAACATATGATATTAAACTAAACCGTTCAAGTTAAGATCAGAAATTGGCTCCCAGAAAGGAAACCAATTAATTTGGAAGTCCCCTGGGGCTGTTCTCTCGTTTCGGTCTTGTTTACTCTTTACATGGCGGATTCCCTCATTAAAATCATCCCGTTTGCAGGAGAAAGCTCCTTTTCAACACATCGTCTTTGGCTAATCATAACAACGGGAAGATCTATGTGGACTTAACACAATCAGATATATCCTTGTTATTTGAGAAATTTTAGAAAAAACTGAATTCATCTGTTTAGGCATTCCTCATGCCTCGACGAATTACCTATTATTTAACTATGGAAATGCATATATAATATAATTTTTTTAATTTGAAAATTACCGTACCGTAAAATATTGTCTAAATTGGTGTTTTTCAGTTTGTTGTTTTAGTTAGTATATTGCGCCATTGGAATGATAATCCATCATATAAGTTTGGAAAATGTGAAATGTACAATAGAACTTTTATATTGCCTTTTTCATATGCATAAATTTTGCAATTAGTGTTATTAAGTAAAAATAATAATGTCACTTTGTGCTTATATAATGAATTTGTTTAACTCTTACTATTCCTTGGTTTTGATCTAAGGTACCAGTTGCATATATTAAAATATGTTTTAAATAGTGTAAAAGTTTTATTTTCAACAGCATGGAACCTTTTAACAATAGTCTCATGTTGATATGAAGTTAAAATATATTTCCCGTAAGTTTTCAACATCACCCAATAAGCCTGAGGTGAACTAACGGATGAAATAAGGAGAACTAATCTGAATTTTAACAAATTTATATTTAATTAAAGGTTTTAACAAATAGAAATAAAATAATAAAGTCTTAATATCATAGACATAACATATTTCCATCCATAAAAACCCAATAAAAATCAAATTCACTTATTCTTTTTAAAAATAATACAAAGAGTGAAATAGTTCAAATATACTTATGAAGTGTAGTACTACGTGTAGAACTTTAACTAACGTAACTGAGTTAAAATATAAAGGAAATTTTAGTGAAAAATCTATCTTCAAGATACCCTATCGTAACAGAGAGAGCACTATTCGATTACCTCTTATTAATTGGACTAAATATTTAAGATATTGTTAAAGATGATCTGATAATTAACAATTCAAAATATATAACAATATTAAAATATGTTAAATTACGAGGGGGAATCAAATATAAACGGTAATTTTGTAAAATAAATTTACTGTTCAATGGTATACACAAACTAAATATTTAACATTTTTCAATGAAGTCAGCTCCGTGCTCTACATACCTTTGCCAACGATTTGAAAGCTGGAATATTCCTTCTTCCAATTGCGTAGGTACTCTATTTTTTCATTGGTCGTTTTCGTCAATCGTTTGCATTCAAGTGATTGTTTCAATGGCGCACACAAAAAATAATCACAAGGTGACAAGTCAGGGCGATAAAAAGGTTGCTCGAGGGTTTCCCAGCGCATTTATTCTAATTTATTCTTTGGCAAAGCTGAGATGTGTAGCCTGATATTGCCATGAAGGATGATCACGTATCGAACAAGCATACCCGGTCGTTTGCATCGATACGCGATTTTTGGCGACTGTGACAACTCAGAATAGTAAGCCGCATTCACTTTTCATTTATCGTGAAGAGAATTAATGAGTAAAATTCCTGTTAAGTCAAAGAAAGCCGTTCTTTCATTTTCAACAACTTGATTCTGACACAGTGTACTTCCCTAAGCTGTGCCTTCAAACGAGTGAAAATTTCCGACGGTATAACGTCTTCATTGGTGAAAAACTTTATGATTATGAGCTGTGCAACAGACAAGGGTTTCTCACTCTCAGTCATGGCTGTACTGCAGACAAAACCGAGCATAGCTGCTATGCACACCGGTTTCCCTCTCCTTATAAACCAAAGAACAGTCGAATCACGAATCCTCTAGATCCGAATTACGTGCTAAGCTAATAGTAAAATTATCGTTTATATTTGATTCCCCCTCGTATCCTCAATCTATAACTTACTTTAACCTATACTCAGATTTCCAGAACTTCCTACAATCATCCATTTTTAAAACTTGTCCATACCTTCTATAGCTTCTTCTTAGCCATAATCCCACATATATAACATATATTAAAATAATAATACATAATCATGGAAGTCAAATATATATTAATGAGATAGGAGCAACATTTGAAAAAACTTCGCATTATCTTTGACAAGTGTAGTCCAATATATTGAATATATATTAAATATATGTTGTTAATATTATAATATATAACAAATTTTGGGAAGTAGTTTCAAAAGCTTCAGACGGTGGGATTGGCATTGAAAACAAAGAACAGAGTAGGTTATAAAAAAATGAATGAATATACAAACTGAGCTAAGCTGCTGTAAAAAAAACATATAAAATGAAGTGGATATTATAATAAATCCATAACCTGTGCCGGGGAGAAGTGTTTATTTCTCAACCAATACGCTGCTATTGGTGTCACGGAATTTCCGCTTCACGTTCTTTACTAAATCTCGCCAGACATGATGAAGATGAACATACATCTTCCCTCGAAAAAGTTGACTTTGTTATACAAATCTATGGAAATGTCTTAACTTTTATATGCAAACCATTGTTAATGTGTATCTCTGAATGTATTCCTCAATTGTGTACTGAGTGTCGCATCTTAAACGACTGACTTAATTTCTAATATGATCTAGAATAGCAACATATAGAATCGGCTTTACGCATCACATCCTCAGTTGACCCTAAAGACCCAGGACTTCATGCTTACCAACATGAAACTGCAACCATAATTAAGTCTCGGAATCATACAGAGTAATTGAGAATATAAGCGTTCGAAAGAGGCGAGTTTTAGTTTTTGCTGTAATCTATTCTCTCTTCCACAGGCACCATTTTAGAGAAGCAAAATCTCTTGACACTCAAGTCTCCAAGTCCCATGTCCCCTTTGATGAACGTTTCTGCACCAACCTTGATGATTTATGTCGTGAATTGAACAACTTCAGTGGCCTCACAACACTTTAATAATTTTATTGCCGTTCGCAATTCGTCCATTGTTGACTCGTGATCAGGCAATAAAGATTCTGCAATGTCAGTTGCTAGAGGAGCTGTTAAACTCATGATCATGAATTGTAGAATGGATGGAGAACTCTGCCTATCCTTTGATATACTCTCTTATATATCTCATTTCTTGCGAAAAACATTAATATTTTTGAACAAAACTTACTTTTAAGTCCATTACAAATCTAATGCTGCGTACAGACCGGGCCAATGAAGAACAACGAATGAGATTCGGACTTAGATACCGAACATTCGTTGGCCTTCGATGAAACGTACATATTGCATTTGTTATTAGGAGCAAATGTTTCGTATTTTTTAACGGCGGCGGCGATTGTAGTTTATATATCTACCGTCCACACCGCATTCGTCGATTCTATTTATTTCTTTTGATGTTATCAACACTCTGCGGATTGCAAGATAATGCCAACAAACCTTCGTTGGCCGTCGTCAAACCGTCCAAACAATACTACAAATAACCCAACAAACCCATTCGTTGTTTTTAATTGACTCGGTCTGTACGTACCATAAACTGTATAATGACATCATTATTTAAATAAAATTAATAACTAAACTGCCATATTTAAAAAAAACAATTAGATGCTGCAATAATATTTTACCGATTGAAAAGTGAACAAACGAACGATACCCAATAGAGAATAAAAATAAAGAATTGAATTATTTATCTCTCCAGACAATTATTTTTAAATTCTCCACAGTAGAACGAATAGTTAGAGAACAGGGGCAGGTATAACATTACTCCGTAAGCGAACAAAAACGTTACGGTGCAGGATTTACCCGGAACAAAGCCGTCGGAAGCTGCCAGATCTATTATTTTCGACGTTTTGCAAGCAGCAACAGATCATGTCACCGTAATATTTCGGTTCTTTTGTTATCGCAGAGCGTCATTACGGTACAACCGTTCTCCCTATGATATTTATCGTTAATGGGATATTCCCTAATGGATGCCGTTTCGATGGAATTTTTCTAATTTTAGAAATCCGAAAGGATTCGCCACGAATAATGACGACGTACAAATTGATATGAATAACCGGAATGCTGACGAATTAATGGATTTCGTTTTTGATCTCCCAGAGCTTTCAGTCGGCCTAGGCGCCCATGAAATATGATTTGGTCGATGAATTCCGAAACGAAAAATAACAAATAACATTAAAAGTAAGCGATGCGGCTCGGTACCGATTACGGAATTTAGGCCGCGGTAATCCTTCTGTTGCGGCTTCAGATCTAGGCCATTCGCCAAATAAACAATTTAATATCGCTTATCCTGCTTGCAATGTTAATGCTTTAATGATATTGAACATCTAAGTGTTCAATAATCGGTTTTGAATTTGATATGGTTTTCGTTCATTTTTTTTCTAATGTTAAATTATTTCTCGTTTATTTATTCATCGTGGATAAAGAGTTTAAATTATTTATTCTTCAAGTTGTAAGAGGCGTCTAAGTAGTTTTTACTCAAAGCATATACATTGTGAAATGTGTAGGATTTAAAAATAAAAACTTTTATTTTACCTCAGAACTATTTCATTTTACGGAAAGGAGTGTTCAATGCAGTGGAGTTTAATCCTACTATAATATAATTAAAACCCTTATGATGTATATACATCACTCATTACCTCACGTCACCTAAACATTTTCTAGACTAGTCAATGAAGTCCCTCCTGAAAAAACGACCAAAAGAGGGTCATTGTTAAAGAGCTTACAGTTTCAGTTAAATGAATTGCGTTATCGCCTATATATTTCCGCCATTTTTTGTTTGTCTTCTTCTGAGTTGCAAGGTTTCCTCAAAATGTCCATGAAACACCTTCCATGGATGGAATCGTTTCTCAAGTTTTGGTGACACCTAATTTCAAAAGTCTATGGCGAAAGAACTGAGTTACTACAATCCGCCTTTTGTGACCGTGCACTCTGAACTGCAAGGTTTTTTCCAAATCCAATGTTTATTCACAGCAACTTCAGTCCGCATTTGGTGATCTTAAACTCAGACTGGTGCTGATGTTTGCACCTGTAATCCATAGATGGATGTCGTTTTCAGAGCATGGATATTTCCTAATTCCAATAATTTATAGCTAGAGGACTTTGAGCACATTAAAATAACCTGAGGTTACTTTCATTCCTTAATTGTTTTGAATTCTTTGAATAATTGCGAAACGATTGACAATAATTAACATAAATCGTTACTCAGTACTCGAACACAAGCGTTTGAAAATTATTATTGTACACCAGTTATCCGTTCAGTTTAATTGGCTTACGTCAAGCGCCGATTTAAGTTCCAAATACTTGTGAATATCGTCTATAACTCCACTTTTGTCCATCCATTTTGTAACTCCTTCATAACTCATAACATAACTAACTAATAAAATAGAATATTAATTTTATTGATAATATTCCTATAAGTTTCTACTCACTTGTTCTATTAAAATCCATTGGTTATTTCGATAATCGTAAGTCTAATTTTGAAAAAGTATTCAAGTTTCAATATTATAAAATTGCTGTTTTAACTCTATTTTCCTCGCATATCATTTCATTCAAATTCTAATATAACACCTAACTATTATCAGTAGTATTTTACTTAATTCAAATGCTAACTAATGTAACAATTCCGACTAAAAAATCGGAAGAAATATTGATTTTTAGTAAACATATATTTATGATTAAAGATCCAAATAGTAACAAAATCATTCTTCCAATGAGAGTTAAATCTTCTAATAATTTTTTAAGAGATCAAATAAATTATAGTACCTAATTTATAATATAATAATAAAATGAATACAAATTTGCCATCCTATGGTATTGAACTAATACTAGTCATAACATATATGCTTGCATACTACTCACTTCCCGTATGCTTCGAATTATATACAACGTAAGTCGGTAAAACTATTTTAGGCGATGGGAAAGATGCAATTAGAAAATAGAAAAAGTCAGTGAAGCCAGAGTGAATGAAAATATATAGAAACAAATGGCCAATACTTTGAATAAATTAATTTTAACTACCTATTGTAAATTTCTACAGGGAAGAAACGAAAAATAATTACCAACACGATTAGTTTAAGATCTGGTTAATGCCGTTCTATTATACTTAATCTACAAATAAAAGGTTAATTTGAAATATAACATGCAAGTAGGGTGTGGAAGAAATAACGTTCAAGAATATGCCAGATGGTAAGCTATAATATTCCTCTAATTCATATTCACAGTTTAAATATATTGAATTGGTTTTAGTTTAAGTGTTTAGTATTATAAGATCTCCTGCCAAGGTAGCTTCTCTTGTGTTAATAACAACTTATTGAACTCTATTCCTGTTGATGATGCAATTAATATGTCTAGTGTAAAACGAGCTTAACTCTTGCTTGGCTGAAACTTCTATAATTATTTATTAAAATTTAATTCAAAATATGCGATACCACTATACTACTATACCATTTTCATTCATATACATGTCAGACGCTAAATTGGAATTGCTTTTGAAATTCATAATATCAAGTGAACATATCTGCTTCAGTATTGAATAATAAGATACCGTAAAACCTCGACATAATAAGGGACAATGAAAGTTACTATACCAGTACTATTCATAATCTCTAAGGACCTGATATTTATACTGATTAAATGAATACAGATATCAGGTAGAATACGCAATAGATATTGGAAGAACTTTTCAGTGACTGAAAGGTAGAATATCTTATCGATGACCGTATTGGAAACAAAGTGGTTTAAAAGCTTAAGAATTTCATTTTCATATATTTTTACCCGACTTGAGTTCAATAATATGGTTTTAAACTCAGTAGTTGTTAAATAAAAATATAATAGCATTTTTCAAAATGTTTATGTATTTTCCGGTTTCAAATGTAATTCGTCGAAATCAATCTGCCATTGAATATTGAATTCATTTTGAACTTTTCAGAATATATCAGGATTCCATTTACTAGACAAATAAGCTAAGAGCTTATTTATATAAAATAGGAACTGTTAGTGGGACTACCACTGAAAAACATTAACCGACGAAGATGGATTAAATGAAATAAATCGTGGACGCATCCATTACGTAAGGCTCTCAGATGCGACTCTCATTTTGCCGATCGTGTTCATTCAGGTGTAGGGATCCCTGATAGCGGCTCGATCGAATAGCTCGCCGAACGGTCAATTCTCATTTCCAGGCGTGTATACGGTTTACGCGATGGCATAGTTTACGTCACGGTCGCCCATATTTGCGGATATCATGGCTGTTCGACGTCGAGATCCGCCTGATGGAGAAATAAATGAGAATTCGTTTATTTGTTCGTAATTTAACGAGAAACGAACTTGATTGTTATTAAAGTGTTCTGCTCGAGCGTTTGAGTGATTTTATTTAGTTGGAAAACAACCAAACATTTCCTAATAAAACGATCTGTCATATGAACTACACTGAATTTAAATATCTACCGCAGTCAAGAAGGTACAATGCTCGGTGACCATATACTTTTGCCATCTGATTTATTCTATATATCTGTTTTCAGACTTGTTTCTAAACACTTGTTTTAGCAAATAACATCAAACACAAATATTGATATTTATTTAGCAAGAATTTGAAATAGTTTTCCCCAAAACCGCCGGATATATTCCCAAGTTAACAATTAACAACAGAATTAACAATTTCTTCAAAAATAATTGTATTAAATATTATATTTATCTCGAAAACACTATCGAAAATATTACTTAGTATTTTCATACATTTCATATATTTGATTCCGAATAGAGCCAACATCAAGATGATTTCGAATCGTCACCCCCTTCGCTTGTGGAGTGTATCTATTCGTTGTTTCTTTTTTTAATTATGCCTATTAATTAATTTTAAAATTGTCCTTCAATAGCCGCTACTTTTCCCATCTTTCGGGTAATTTACAGTGAGGTTTCAATATTAAGTAGGTTACAAATATACCCGATGTGATTAACACACAGTAACACCATCTGTTGTAAATCCTTAAAAATGAATTGATAGGCCTAATATTTAATACTATCAATATTTATCTCTTTAACATATTTTATTGACGAGAGGATGCTCCCATTACCACTTCCCTATTTGAAGTAACAGAGTGGGGACGTAATATATTTTTAACTCTAACTATCTTCGGTCAGAATAATCAGATATTAAGCAACTTGCAATCTATTGAAACAAGCAAAGCGCTAATCCAGCGTTTGTCGGTTCATAACCTTTAATTATTATTACTAATATTTGGAATAATTTTGAAGACATTTGTCAACCAAGCAAAGTTTATTGGCCAATTAGTTTATATATTGCAGTTTTTACTTAGAAAACTTACATTTAAACGTGATTTTAAAATATTATAGGTTGTGTTTCACTAACCAAAACTTTCACTCATTGATTAGTCAAATTTTGTACTTCACTTTCTGTTCTTTATAAGAAAATATATACGACTATTGTTAGTAAGTCCTACTAAATGACTATACTTTTGATGAATAAATGCAATTTCTAATAAAATGCACCTGTAATATGTATGGAATATAAACTTATATTTTTCGGTTGATACATTGTTCTTGCTGGAAATAATAAACCATTTATTACAGCACCACATTACCGTGAAGTCTGAATTCGAATACTTAAAATAGACCTAAATACTCGTACTTAAGTAATAATCTTAAATAATCAAGTAAAATTATTAAACTTTAAATAAGGAACATGGTACCATGTGATTAAATAATTTATAATTTATTTGTGGTAACCCTCTCATCATACCAAATCTCAGTTTACTATAGCTGTGTAAGAAAAAAGACTTGTCTCGGACTCAAAAAAACCTCCCGAAAGTCATCAAGCTATGTAGAAAGTTATTGAATTTCATTACATTTGTACATTAATGTGAAAATAAATAATAAGAATATCAGTGTGGGCATATCTAACAGGAAACCATAATAGATCTGTTAATAAACTCACAATTATCAAAGCTTTACAGTTAACAATTGCACAAAAAAGTGTTTGGTCCTGACGTTATCACGAACAGATTCGGCGAAAACGAGTTTTCGACACGCCAACAAAAAAAAAGAGAGAAAACCTAAACGCATCCATTTCAAAATCTATTCAGTATGAACGAGCATTTTCCAAACCGTGCCCATTCAGGTGTGCGTATCCCTGATAGCGAGCGATTCGGACAGAGCGCTGAACGGTCGCCATCGTTTTGCAATGGTCATTTCTGTTTGCAGAGGGAATAATCATTTATTGATTCAATTTATACTTTTAAAAATAAAAATATATATATTCTATCTTCAAAACTGAACTGAATTAAACAATATTACAGACTTTTTGACCAGAAATTAATTATACCCGGTACCATACATGTAGATAATGAAAACCATCTTTGTACCACTTATTGCTGTAGGCCTGTTGGGCTTATTGTCTAATCTATCTTTCTTCATTTATAATTCCTTACACTTTTTTTTTTTTATTTAGGCCGATAGTTTCCTCTCTTCTGAAATACTTCTCTCATAAATTCATCCCAGGTACACTTAGATCGCCCTATAATGTATGTATCGCCCTATGTATTCCTATACTGGTTCAATATTAAGGTATTTTCTTATTTATTTACTTCTACCGATGTTGTATTCTAAGGTTGTTGCATTTTTGCTACTTGTATCTTAATTTTATATCTATTTGACAACATCCACGTCTCGTAACAGAAAGTTATGATTTTGCAGGTTCTGTAAAATGCTTGAAAGTGTTTCAGTTTTTCTCGACTTCATTTTTTTCTTTATGAATATGCTAATTATAGCAAAACACAAATTCATTATTTTTCCAATTATTGCATTAATTTCCATCTCCTTACTTTCTTGGCTCCATTAACATGACTATTATTACATCCTTTAGTAGTTGTTATTCACTAGTTATATTCAATATTCAATATTCAATTCAAATAGTATCTGGCCTGTCAGTTTTTATTATTTTATTTATGCCCTATATATAGCCCTGTTTTGTCAATTTAACATTTCTCTCATCAATTCATCAATTATTCTCTCACTTTCTTTTCTTATACATCGATATATTTTTATGTATGTTACTTCCTGTAGACAAAACAATTCCTAATACCATTGCTTCCATATTACCATTATTTTTTCATCTTTAGTTTCAAAACCAATTTGGTAATATTAGGTGGGTATTATTAGTGGCCACTGACGCAATTGCTCAATTTCAAGATATCAAAAGCAGTTTAGCCAACACTTATGAAAACTTATAGTGCTTCTATTCCATCATATAAATTGTGTTTCGATTATTTTAGCATTTTCAGCATAAAACGCACTTGACAACTAAAATATGTTTTCCAATCTTTCAGTAACAACGCAAAGGTAGACACTGCTTGCACCACAAAATAAAGAATATAACCACAACTAAAATACAATGTGCATAGTTACTGGCTTATGTTTTGCATCTGAAAAGATTAAGAAGTCGTGTACTATGAGTTAGTGAAAATGAGTGAAACCACGACCAATAAAATTTGCTCACATCTAATATATGTATTCAATTAAGAAGTTCTGCTGGAAATACTGTTTCAAATTATTATTTATCGATACAGAATGACCTGGCTGACACATACCGAATCATATTCTGAAATAAGTCATAACTGTAGGAACACAAATTTGAGAAAGGCCTTCAATTTTTGGTCTAAAATATTTAATGATTATCTATAACAACACTTATTAAATATCATAACTTGTGAAATATCGAAACCATTTTTGACATGAATTATTAGTTTGAGCAGTATCACCATATGTTTAAGTTCGCCATTAATAATAAGCATTCGATTTACCTCAAATACAATTGTCTTTTATTTAAAACTTCTATGAAAATCAAACTAAAGAAAACATTATTGATACATCTTATTTAACTAATTAATTAATATATCCTTCCTGAATAAATCGAAAGCAGTTGTTATTGTTTTGATATTTTATATTCACAACTCTTATATAAGCATACAATTTTACAAGACATTAGAATTGAGACGCGAAATTAATTTCAGTTTCATAATTTCTAAGAGTGACAGAAATATATTAATATTACTGGTTCATCCAGGTATTCTATTATATTTCGTGTAGTGTAATACAAGATGAAACCAGTTTTGTTTAAGATATCATTTTTCATATATATGCGCTACTGTTCTCTATTTTACAGTTGACGACATAAAGACTATAGAGAAAAGTACAAATAGAAGCCGGATGAAATTTAAAAGTAAAATTGCAGTTGAAGTTTATTTTAAATAATTCCTGTCTACGTTTTAAAACGGCTTTCTTATTATTGTTTTTTTTTTCTCAGTAGTTCGTTTATGCCGGCAACATCCCCGCAGCAAAAATTATTAAAAACCATCTCGAGGACACTTAAAATGTTAATCATTAGCCTTTCAGGATGCAACTTGGTTAAATCTCCCGCAGCGACATAGCGTCCATTTACGTTAATTAATTTCAAAAGAGACAATGCCTTCATATTAAGCAATTGCGGAACTGGTAAAAATAGTGACAGATAAAATAATGTCTCTGTAAAAAGCGTGAACTTCCAGTGTCTTTGAAATGTTAGTTATTAAACTATAGCCATTATTATATTTACACTTGTACAAATAACATAAGTATACCCGATTTTGGATGACGAAAAGTTGTGTATAACAAATTTGAAATAGGTTCTCTTTTGTGAATAGTCAATAAATTCCTTATTATAAATGGTAATTAATTAAATAAAAATATATAAATAAGAAATAAACAGAGGTTGAAGTGAGTCTTTACTGCTTGTGATCTCTTTTATATATTAGAGCTCCACAGTAATCCCTCATCAAGCCTTCGTCCCGCAATCCTTGCTATAACCTTTCGATTTTCACTATTCCTGATGTATCCGCTCTAAAACTATACTCAATCTTAATCACAGGATTGAAGATCTGAGTTCAAGGCATCAAAAAATGTTAAGAACCCTCCTCATCTGTTCGGGTGCAAAAGTCGACCCAAATATGCTTGTGTAAAATAAAACTTGTGTAATTAAAAGTGACTAGGACCATCATATGATTTTGAGAAATTGCCAATATTGGAAACGTCAAATATTTTTACCACCACGGAATATTAGTATTAGGAAATTATGAGCCAATAATTTATCATTTAAAAAAAACTGAATTAAAACTTTCTTTAAATCTGTTATTTTAATTTTTTTAATTAATCTCCTAGAACGTTAACAATCTGCCCGTGGGCAATAAGTATTATTACGTGATTTCAATTATATAATCTAACTATCTCGACATGTAGTAGATCTCTTCAGTAAGTGATCTACTGTGCATTATTTTGATGATATTTTTTTTGTTTATTTATCCATATACTATTCCTAGTAGTTGCAGACCAAAAAAGTATCCAATATAATGTAAGTTAGTAACATTTGTCAGCGTTTTTACTATTTACTACCATTCACGGTTCAAGTACACAAGATAATACGGTTTGGTGCCATCGAGTCTGCGTCTTAGTTTAGTGTTATCCAAAAGTTGCAACACTTCGGTTTTAATCAAATCTTGAATCAATCTTGAATGCAAATCTCTTAATTTCCCCTATAAAAATTTAAGTAAGAATATGTCGGTATGAGTAATTGTTCCTATAGTATCTGGATGCAGCTACAATACTTCTCAGGACTTTTTTCTGATATTCTTGTATTATGTTGATGTTACTTCTCATGAAAGATTCCCATAACTAAATTGCATAGGTCCATATGATTAATAAAGAGCGAGATATTCGACCAAAAGTTTAAACATAAAGAATATGCCGAACAGCCATGAAATAATTGTTTGCTACATGTTTGTAAATACGACAGTCCGGTTTTAAAACGTGACAACCATTATCCGTAGACAAAAGGTGCATAAAACTATTTAAGAGTTTTTTTCAATTATCGCTTGATATCGTGACAGCAATATTTTCATATTTATTAAAGTTGTTACTATAACATCAGAGTCCAAGAAATGTGGTAGAATGCATGAAATGCACGTATATCTTCTGGGATGGTTCTGTAAGTTGATTAACGACCTGTCAGTAAGCCTAGTACGAAGTCCCTTGGATCAAATTAGTACTCAGGTACAGATATAATTAGTAAAAGATAGACTATAATATATAACAAAAGTAATAATGTACACAATGTTCCCAAAACTAATTCATATTCACCTTAAAATATTCTAAATAATTATTGGCCAAACAGGGTTAATAATGTCTTATTTCTAGCAACATATTTATTGATGAAACATATTATACTATATGTTATATTAGTAAAATTCTCTAACCTTGAAGAGAGCTTGTGCTTGATATTTGTATAGTATATATACAACAATATTCACATTTTCAATTAATATTTGTACTTTTATAAATCCATTAATTAATAAAAGATTTTTAATGTCCGATGTCACTTATCAAGAACTCATTATAATAGAAGAAATAATGCAATCAAGTATCGTACCTAGGGTACGACATGGCGAACTGTTTCTACACCATCCTTGAAACAGAAATATATAAAAGATTATAACAAATATAGATCTAATAATATATAAGATATATAGTCTTTTCAAAACAGTTGTGACACACGTGACCTGTCAAAACTTCGCAATGTTGCCGCAGTAATGATGAAACAAAACTAATGCATATATTATCGGAGAACTTAAAACTACAATTAATTATATAGCCACAATAATTTCTAGGTTGTTGTTATTATTGTTATATATGCATTGAACTTTTTTTCACACTAATATACATAGAGTTCTAGGTGCGTATTTTTATGTAGTGGGGTTCCCCGAAGGCTTAATCCACCTAATTAGCAATTGCATATCTTAACTAATATATTTTTCTTTCATTAGAGAGTAGTTTTACGCTTAGTTCTTGTGTCCCTCGATGCACTGTTTCCTTGTAAAGTCATTACTGTAATTAGGATATTACTGTAATTCTCCTTAGTTTGTCATGTTACTATCTGTATACATCTTTCTTAATAAAACCCAACAGTGTATGAAGGAATGTTCTACATCCCTCAAATAGCTGTATATATTTTGGCTTTTTATGGATACTTTCCAGACTAAGAATTTTCTATGAAATAATTGTATAAAATTGAATTTCAATTGAAAAAACTACTTACTCTTTTTATATATTTCGTAAATTTGAAATCTGATACAGCTAACATCAAGCTAATCTTAATTCTTCACCTATTTGGCATAGACGCAGTTTATTTTTGGTGAATTTATGGTTATATTGTTTTTTATTTCTTGAGATATTTTAGTAAGTATGTCCGTACTAATATTTAGTGCAGCTCCAACGCGCATAATATATTTTCAATAAAACCCGCGGAGATTTGAAATTTATTAAAAACGAAGCGTTAAAACATTTGCCGATTTATAACCCATAACTATAATATTTTGAAGAATTTTGCAGACATTTGACAAATGGACAACTTTTGCAGGCTCTTTCTGTTACATGTTCGAACTTCTCTAACAGCATTCTATCTCTTTTTAAAGAGAATAAAATGAAAAGGAAAATATTGTCTGACTGTAAAACTAAATTATAACTTTCGACAGATACATATTGGTCACGTTTGTCACTACTGTTTTGAATAGACTATGTAAATCTAATAGCTCTATTAACAATTTCAATCACCGTACTGGACTTTATAATTTTATTATAAACAGTTACTGCCATGAATTACTATTTTGTATAGACAGTTTATATAATTTATATTAAATTATAATTTAAAATAATATTCAGTTTTAGTATTCGATTATGTCTATCATAAAAAGATATTGCAAAATAAAAAATTGCGTTTATTCATCGTTTCATTCCACTGCTTGTATACTTTTCTCCTGTTGCAGTTTTGGATTTTGGAAAACTGTTGTGTTAATGTGTTTTTAAACACAGCCGTTTTTGTATTTTTTTCTTCTGAAAAGCATACCGCGTTTCGTCCGTTCAAGCTTTTTTCAGGTGGAAATGTAACCAATAAATCATTATTTTCTAAATTGACAATTCCCCGGTTCGTAGCAGTAATCGAATTTAATGGGATTTTAATTATAATTTATGGTTTATATATTATTACAATTCATGTTACAGTGATAAAAAGTTTTTTCAATTCAACTAATTAATTAATTTAAGGAATAGATCAGTTAAATCTTTGAATGATTAAGGTATTAATGTTTTGTTAGATGGTACATTATTGTGATCAAAATCAAGAACTATCTATATTATCTTTGCAAAAGAACATATAATGAATAATACTAATTTTTACGTTCTGTTATTTTTGATCTCAATAGGTTAAAAAAAGTGAGAACCAATTAATAAATTAATAAAACTTTTAAACTGGCTGGAAGAAGATCTAGCAACATCATTAGTAATGCTTTATATATGGCCTAATAAATTAAAAATATATTGCAATATGGTCATTGGACATTTTAACTCCGAATAATTGCATAATAGGGGTTCATTCTTCAATCATCATTATTATGACTATATAAGTGACGCCTCAATCTATTTCTCAACCTGTAAGCTGCCGTGTGTCTTTAGGTTGCAATTTTTCTAACCTCGGATAGTATATCCTCTATATTTCAGAATACTATATCTGATTTTGATGTTCATTGGGTTTTCTATCTAATAAGTCGATTTAGCCACAAAAGTCTAAAAGCAATTAGTTCAAGTTTTTTTATTTCACTTATTTGGATATTCTAAAAATATGTTCAAACTATTGTAATTTTCGCTTATGGATTTATTTTTAACTACATATTTATTTTTGCATCTTAACTGAATTATATTATTCTTAATATGGCCACTTAAAGATATATAGGTTTTACATTAAGAATCGCCTTTGAAATGCTTGTATGAACATTTACAAAAAAGGTTATAAATTGATTTCTACCTCCTAATTTGCAGATTTACAATACTAAAACGCTTTAGAAATAATTCAGTAAATTGATTATGTGATCATGAATATACTTAATATTAAAACTTTTTGTGTTCAATAATAACACTTTTATAATTGCTTCTAAATAAAATATCATTTTTATGTATTAAATATGTCAATATTAATTATTTATTTATTATCCAAATTATTCCTTGTTTCATGAAAATAAAATCAATAGTAATAATATTATATTAATTACGAATAGAAAATATTTTAACTTGTATTATCATATAAAATTCATGAATCTTATATAAATGTATTGTTCATTTAATAATAACATGAACATTAAAATACATTTCTAAATTGTAAAAAATAAACTACATAATTGTGCTCGTTATTATGTCAATGTACAAGCAAAGTCATATATATTTATATTTGGTGTTTTGAAATTGATATAGTTTAGAACATAATGTTAGTTATGATATTTCCTTAATAATGTTCAGTAGTGTAGTAATTTAAACTTAACAATATATTTCTGATTATCAAAAATTAATGGAAATTAGGTTTAATTAAATATAATTTTAAAAAGTTGTGAGTCCTAGTTCTTGAGATAGTTTGCATCTATTTAAATATGTTTTAATATACACACATTTATTAATTTAATTAATGTTATGTATAAAATATATTTCTCATATTCTATTGAAAATATTCTAAATACAAGTTTTACTAACAATACCATATAATTTTTAAAGTATTCCCTTTATTCTGTTATGACAAAAACATGATTAACTGAGTAAATTGTAGTCTAATATCTGACACTAGTATATAATAAAAAAATGTATTAAAAAATTCCCCATGCTTCATGTTTCAAAATGGTATTAACGAAACCTGAAATCCAGATAATTCTTATTTTTGCAGTACCTAAAATGTCAATTAAAAGTGTATGGCTGAGATTAATTTGGCAAAGACATATCATTTTCAAGCCTGAAGGAAAGCAAACATTGCAAACTACCGTCTGGATTTTTCAATACCAACCGTTACTTTTTCCTGTATTTTCCAAAAGCATGGTTTTTAGTTACATTTTTTATATTGATTATTATTGGTAAATTAAAGTTTGAATACTAATTGGATAGAAAAATATGTCCTTGTAAAATGTGATAACAAACAAGTGTTATTTATCTCTTGTATGAGATCTGAGACACTGCGCTAGTAACACTTAATACTTGTTAAAGGGGCATCTTTTATTTGCTAAACATATACTTTCTTATCTATATTTTATTTTTTTAGAAATAAAAAATTCAGAGTTAAAACATAGACATAATGCATTTTATCATATTCCAAGATTGCCTTAACGATAACGTTTACGACTCATCATTATTTTAGTGTATCGCCATTTACTTTTATGTTATCGAAATGTGTGTAGACAAATGTTCTTGGAGGCATCTGTTGAACAACACAGCAGAAAAAACGTAAAATGTTTCTACCAGAAACTTTTATGACTACGGTAACGGTAAATCAAAGCGTTTACGCTCGCCCGAATGCGGCAAATTGGAATCCATGTTTGATTAACGGCGCCTACTAAAAGCCGAAACGAGTCGCACTTTACCCAAAACTGATTCTGATTTGCAAGAAAACCGCATAACTGTCTGGCGCGCGCGTTTCAATCGCCGATTCGAATTTATTCCGGCCACGATAATCTGCCGGAAGAAAAATCGGTTCACCGCCCGCTAATGAAATTGAAAAAGTTTTTTTACGCCACTGCATTCCGTTCGATCGAGGGGTTTGGGGAAGATGTGTGACGAAATATCGCTGATTAAGCTGAGTTGTATTAATTAAAATCAATGTTGTATTTCGGAAAATATATTGCAATATTGAAAATATATTGAATTTATTTTATATTATATTATTATTTTATTAAAATTTAAATGTATCTACGTACGATGAACTGTTATATGAGGTTCAATCAAACCAATTTTATTAACCATAATTAGGCTTACCAACTATCCAGTGACCAACTTCTGAAACAATCTCATTCTCTGAGACATCAGGTCTTGTCCAGCTTGACTAAAGTGATATTCCCTCTTGGTTTTTTGCTCTTTTGCCTTCAATCCAGTAGGAATACCCATCAATGGATTTAACCAAATCAGTCATATAATCAAATTAACTTTATTTTACTTCTTTGTTGTGCTTTTTTAAAGCAAAAATCACTTATTACCATCTATCTGATAGAATTTCCACATTTTCCATAACTGCACAACTTTTTGAGTTAACTGGTCAATAGTTCCATATTTTTACAAAAATAGACCTGCTTCTAAATCAGATCATATGGAATTTATCACCATAGATGGAGTGGAAAAGATACACCTGGCATAATTATCACTAGTTTGTCGTGTCTTTGTTTGAAATATAATAAAAATGAGGAGTTTACTATTCCAATAATGGGCGCTATTAAGTTGATAGGGTGAGATCCCTTTTATTTTTATATTCGTAATCTAATTATATATAATCAAGATATAATTTGACTAAACTTTCTAGGACAAACTATTCAGAAATTTGAGTTATAGTCATACTGAAATTAGAATCACGATTAAAACGATTTGATTTCTAGGCGAAACACGTATTGATACACCAAAACTAACACAATATTTATTATATTTAGCTCCCTACAACTGCAAGCTTATGAATGAAGATCCAATTAGACTTAAATATTATGGATACATATTTCTAAATTCTTCACTTTCGAAAGCCAATTCTTACTGCAGAATGAATATACTGATATGCATGCATTAACATATAGATGTAACATACAGATATTCATTGACCTCTTTTCCTATGTTGAACATGAATTGATATGTTTGACATATCAATTGTAATCCATAGCATTATGATTGCTATCGCTGTCTTTGGTTTAGGTAAAAAAAAAAGTTATGTTATGTTAAGTAATTAACATGTATTTTTCTATTTTTAAAACCTAATGAGCAATTATTATTTTCGTCACTTTTGCGTCCTTCGCGCCAGTGTGGGCTTTGCTACCATTTTTAAAGCTTCATATTATTGTTGTACATGACAATTCGTTTCATCGTCAATGAACATTGGTTAAAATATTTTTAATTTTCGTTTGAGAAGCGATTCATATATACAAACCATTACACTTCACACTGTAAATTCATATGAAATTCAAGTATCAAGCTTTCTTCGATATCGAATTCTTATGTAAATGGTTTAAGACAGTTCTGTAACCATGTCACAAAAAGAAATATATGTCGGTCTACCTCGGTTTTTGAAAGGATTTCACAAACTTTACAACAAATGACCCATCAAATGAAGGTTCATTTTTTACATAGAAATTTCTGAAAAAAAATTAATAAACTAATTCTACCTCTGGTGTTCACACCTATATTCGACATTAAACACATTAGAAAGAAATGACATTATATTTTATTTAACCTTTTTGTATATATACATTATATTATATTATATTATTATATTATTTTGTAAAATAGTAAAAATATCATTTACACAAATTAGTTGTGTTTTGTAACCACACAATTTCATAGGCGAAGTATCTGGTGAATTCAAGCTATTATTCTGATGAGGAGCATATATGGACTTGACCTTTATGACCACAACGTAGTTCGTTTTCGGATTTATACTCGTTTGAGCACCTATGTTATATCTTCCGATTTGTAGTAGCCTTCGGTGATCTAGTAATGCGGCGTTGTGACGTTTTGATTGGTCCAAACGGCAATATGAGCTCTGTATATAATCCACATTCTTTTGATAATATCGAGCATCTGTACATTGATATTTTTGTAGATCATATAAAAGAGACCAATATTATGTTCTTTGTTGCTACAGTCTCTATTTTCGAGCTCCTGATTGGTTTCGTTCTTGTTTCAAGATTTCATTGTTCTAGATTTCAGTTTTCATGATAACATCAGAGTATTACATTAGGACATTGAGACGCCAATTTAGTGAATGTGGTTATTTAATAGTACTTTTATACTCAGCTGTTGAATGAACTTTTGTGAGGAACACAAACATTAATTGAGTTCATTGAGATTAATTGGTCGACTTGATTATCATTTTTTAAACAAATTTTTATTATTAAAACTAGGCTTCTAGACTAACCATTAATTTACTGCTAACAATTATTATTACAATTTACACACTATAGTCTATGCATCAACAATCAGTAGTTCCCTATTCTGGCCTCATATTTCCCACCGAACCTTCTAATTTCTTCCTTGTCTATAGGCATTTCTACGTCACTGTGCAAATCTTCATTTCCTTGTTATGCAATGTGATATCCAATACCTGATTTTTTAAAAATTTTTATCCCATGTACCATACCATATAACCCTATTGGTCTGAATATATTATTATAAATTGTGAATTGGCATTTTAGATTTTCGTCCAATAGTCAATATAGCTGTTTATATTTTATTTTGAACTCGGCCAATTCCTATGGCAATTAGCACTGCCACTTGCACTTTTTCTATTGCCCTAGGCAGAGATATATCTTTTGCCATAATAACTGTGTCATCAGCAAAGGTTCCAAAAAGTGTTTCTTTTGTTGTTGGAATGTCAGCAGTGTAGATACAGGAGAGGTCCTAAGACGCTACCTTGTGGAACTCCAGCCGAGATATTTTTAAATGTCGAGAACGCCATTTCGTGCGATACTCTAAATTTTCTTCCGATTAAATATGACTCCAGCAATTGACAATTGTTACGCGGTAACAATTTGCTTATCTTACAGATTAATCCCAAATGCCAAACCCGATCAAAAGCTTGTGAGACATCTAGGAATATTGCAGGGCAGTATTTCTTTTCTTCAAACGCTCTTTCAATAGCCGCAGTTACTCTGTGCACTTGATCGATAGTTGAATGGACCATTTAATGTAACACCAAAAGTGGTGGGTTGTTTATTTTTTTTTGTTGGTAAAATTAATAGGAACTGCTTGTAGCTCATTTAATTTAATTCTCCATTGTTTGGACCAGTCTATTAGTTTATTGCTAGTTGCTTGCAGGTTACTCTCTTTATTGACTTACGTTTCTTCTTGAGTTTTGCCCACTGCTAACTGTACTGTATCATCAGCAAATGTAGCTATCGTAATTCTCTCGAGCTTTGATATGTTACTAGTATAAAGAAAATAGAGGATATGTCCCAAGATGCTGCCCTGATGTACCCCTGTCTCTATTTCTTTTAGTTCAGAATATTTTTCTTCTTGCTTATTTCTTCTAAAGATTTTATTGGAGATATATGATGTTAATATCTACAAATTGCTTTGGCAGCATTTTGTTTAATTTATATATAAAGACCTGGTGCCAAACTTTGTCGAAGGTTTGTGCTACGCCTAGGAAAATTGCAGAGCATATTTATTTTCTTCCCAAGAACGCTCAATGATATCCGTTATTCTTTGGAACTGGTCGATTGTTGAATATGTTTTGTCCTAATCCAAACTGATAGTCTGGAATTAGATTGCTTTGTTTCATTGTTGAACTTATTCACTTGAGTAATATTTTCTTGAAAAGTTTCGATACAATTGTAACTGGAGAAATAGTTCAATACGATTATTACTAGGCAATTAACATAAAGCTATACATTGTCCACGAAAGATGCAGGAAGTAAGGTTATGGTCAACACTAAAGTGAAAAATCAATGGGGAATAGGAAAATATGACAGAATCATGAAAGTTTGTATCACATTATATCAAGCCGAGCGCACCACGAATGGTGCATATTTGTAACAACTAATCGCTACGACTCCATAGGCTACCCACAAAATTATGAACGCTCAAGATATCTCGCGAGCGTCATTATCATTTGTCAATAATACGTTCATACACACTCTGAGTAACGCTATCTCTTATAAATAATAAGAACATATCAATAGAAAATCCAAAGATTATATTGTTTTCAAATATGTTTGTTCAATATTATTTTTGTTACAGGTGAAGTTGAAAGACTGCTGCGTGAGTACACGCAAAATCAAGAGATGGTGCGCAACATTGGTTCCCACTACTACCAGATTATCTACCCGGTACAGCTGCGTCAGCACAAAAAGATGGGCATCAGTACCAGGGAGATAGGGTCGTCTAAGGTACGCAAAGCGAGGAGTTCGGTATGTCATTGCACCTATTCATCTCATTCCACGTGTTTGTGCCTCCCATTCATGTGCGTCATTCCTGCAGTGTTGTCTTGTGTTTTATCTTCATATTATCGACAACAGCAATAATAATATATATTGAAAATTGCACTTAAAATTATAATACTCTCTATCTACTTTAAATATAAACAAACTAAATATATAAATGTTAAAAATTATCCAAACTGTACAATAACAATTCGGTATCCGGTATTGTATACGGTCTTGAAAAGGGTTATACTGGTAGTTTTTCATTTATCGCCTTATTATTTTCTATGATGTTTATAAACAATTTTACTATAAATCAGTAATAAAATCATAAAAAGTTGGTAATGTCTGCTCCAATTAACTATACCTATATCGCATTTTCCTTTGTCAAGATTCTCGATCAGTTTAGTCTATCACGTCGTTCTCATTAAATTACATTTTTTAATGTATTTAGTGACGTGTGATTGTAAAATATATTCTATATTTTAAGGCTTGTGGAATTATTTTATATTCCATGTATTCAGTCAATTGTTTAACTAATTTTTGTGTATTCTATTTTTGTGGTTGCATTATATTATCAGCCACCAAATTTTTATATATTTTTCTTCATTACTCTTTTAATACTTAGCAGAACGGTGTCAAAAATATAAAGACATGAAACATATAAAACATTAAGTCAATGTGAGAAGTTTTATGAGATTTGGTAATTAATTTATTGGATAATTACACTGGTCTCTTCATATCTCCCAACTTTACTTTTTATTATATTTTGTATTATGGCTTATTAATTCAATTAGATCATTTACATTTCGATTCATCGGTTAGTGCCTTGTAGTTTAGTTGTAATTATAGCTCGAAGTTTTTTGAAATACTTCCAAAAATTTTTCCTAGAACTTTCTTCGTTCATGTTAACTTGTAGAAGTGATTTCCTTTGGAAGTGGTGATTTATAATGCCCGAATGTCATATATATCAAATATCTTACGTAGTGTCAGAAGAATATAAATTGGGTCAGTGCAGCATCTGAATTTCTATTTCTTATTGATAATTTTGTCACCTGCGTAATAATTTTAATGCATCAGTTGTCCTCGTTAATCAAATTATCATATTTAGATACATCTGATGCTTTTAGATATATTATTACAAAGAGAAAACACATTTTAACACATTATGATAAATTAAATAGACCAGCGTTGATTTCCATAAAACATATTTTCAAATCAATAATAAAAATGGGTTGGGGAAAAAGGAGTTTCGGTTTTTTAACATTTGTCAAAGCATATGTAGTTTTATCGATGGTACTTTATCATTTATCTGGTAAAATCATGATTCCAACTCTGTTTATAAGTAAGTAAAGAAACTGAAATTTTTGGTCCAAAAATTTAACTAACTTCACTGTTTTACTTGACTTATTTCATTACTCTGCTTTACTAAAGAAAAAATCATTTCGTTCCACCTTTCTCACAGAACTTCCACATTTTTCACATCAGCAAATCTTTTTGAGTTTACTGGTCATTGTTTTTGATCACCATAAATAGTATTTGATGGAGTGGAATAGTCCATTTATCGTGTCTTTTCTTGCAATAGGCTTAATAAATATGATGAATTTACTCTTTACTTAGAGATGACGCTGTAACTAAGTATGTGTGTAGTAGGTAAGATAAGGTCCCTTTTATTTTTTAGATTAATTATCTAGTGATCTATAATCAAGATATAATTTAACTAAACGTTCTAGGAGAATTATTCAGCAACGTGATTCAAAAAATGATACGATTTGTAGATTAAACACGTATTAATGCATCAATACTAACACAATATTTGTCAGATTTACCGCCCTCCCAACATTTTGCATAGTAATAGGTACTTATTGAAGCTCCAATCAGAGTTAGCTGTCATCAAAACATATTTCCAAGGTCTTCAGTTTCAACAGCTAATTCTCACTGGAGAATGAATGTAGTTTTATCAACGATCTTTTGTCGTTTCCTGGTAAATTCATCATTCATTGCAAATAATATCATCTCTGTTGGAATGTAAATAAAGAAATTGAAATTTCTGGTCGAAAATAAGTCAATTTCAGTATTTTAAGCTTATTTTGAAGCCATCTTTAAGGCGGATGCATCAAATCTTCTCAGTCAATCTCTCTCAATTTTTTCCTAAACCCTAAATATATGGATGGTCTAGAGTTTCCTGGAAGGAAAACCTTTTTATTGGTCAATTTTCTGACACTTTTTAACCGACTTTAGTTACATTGTCTTTTATTAAAAGGAAGCCGATTTAATAGTTCGGCCAGCAGTTTGCGATAAATAAATGTAATATCCTCATACACTTGGCATCACTTCTATTGTTGCCAAAGCGAACTTTGCCAAAACAATCGTCGGAAAAATTTTCACACATTACTAGTGAACATGATCCACTTTTCATAACCCGTAATCATTTGTTTTAAAAATTACTCGGTTTCGTTTCATTTCAGCAAAGATTTATAAATTGGTCCATTAAAATTTTTAGCATTAGTTAACAAGGTGTTTTAATTCATGATTCACTAACCAAGTATCGACCTCTATCTAATATCTAGTCTTATCTAATGCCACAAAAATATTTTATACGCGATGTAATAATTTTTTGACGAGATCATAAATGTGGGATTTCAGTTTACCCTATTAGAAAGAAGTTCGTAATCGATATAATAAAACGATGGTACACCTGGACGAGAGCCTTCTTAAGTATTTAAATTTGCATAATGAAGATTAGGAAACCAATTCTGACACTAGAGTACTCTGATACTTTAACTTTCATCAACATTAATGCCACAAAATGTGTAAACTGAAAAAACGAATTGCGCCACCTTTATACTGTAAGTAATTCTGTTTACTAATGAGGCCCATATGGTTTATTTACTGGGTATTGTCCCACTTGTCTCTAGAAAAATGGATTTATATCGATTTGTTTATAGACTGGAACAAGAGAGGGCAAGCGTTTAGCAGATAGAATAGCGTCTCCCTTTTCAGGTAAATTTTAGTCAGTCGTTCATAGTAATTGAATTTGTAAAGAACATTTTGGTACAACCACTGTGTTGTTTGTTTATGTAACTTATCATAATTTCAAATATATCAGATTGTTATTATTACTGGTTGGTTGATCATTTTTGTAATTTTTCGCCTGCAATTCCTAGAATATACTAGGAACTTCAACCTTTTAATTGCGCTGTAGTGTGAAATATTAGGTTATCAATAAGAAAAACGAAACAACTTTTTCCTTAACCGTATATTTTATTTTAAAATAATAAATACATTTAAATAATAATAGAAATGTTTGTTTTGGAGATTCTTAATATTGTTTTTATTGTTATTGTAGTGAGTATTATTAATTTAAATTCTTCGAGAATTACAGCAAAGCATATCACATTTAGATCACTACATGTTGAATAAAACAATTGCTTGGACCATCTACACTAACAAAAGTATATATAGGAAAATCAAACAGATCAAAAAGATAGTTAATGGTATTATACTGATTTAAAATCTTCGCCAATTATAGCAAAATATATAACATTTAGATTACTAAGTGTTAGGTGAATAAAACAACAGCATGGACCTTCTCCATTAAAAATATATCTAGGAAAATCAAATAGATCAGAAACAGAAAAATAAGCTGGGTTGGAAAACGTCATACAAAATGTCATAATCCATCATCTATTGTTTCAGTCACAATAGCTCATAATAAATCACCCCTTTCCCATTTTCACCATACATATAACAATGGCGTATAATCTTAAATCACCCTTAGGACTATCTACCAACCATTTATATCTTTATATTAAGAAAAAAAAAATCACAAGCAAAAATATTTAGGAGCATTTCATTTAAACGATATCGAAAACGTTTAATCAACAGGCGAAATACCTTTCATTAAGCAACTACGAGAAAATGTCGGAAAGCGTTCTGTTTCGGACAGACGCGAAATTAGTTTTGTACACTAATCGATTTACTTATTAGGCAGAAACTATGCGAATGGTGCTACTGAGATTTGCATTTGATGGTTGCTTAATGCGGTATTGTGAAATGGCCATTGTGTTGCTGTTAAGTCCACACCACAGGCGGCCTAAATAGAGTTATGCCGTAATTAACAATATTTGTTTTGACCACTGAATTGTTTTAAAATATTACGAACAGAAAAAGAATGAAATAAACTGATTGATACTAATTATTTTAGTTAAACATTAATTTAAATAATGGAAAAATGATAAATCTTTAATTGTCTATACATCAATATAGTCTATAAACAATTGTATATAACATCAGTTGACATTGAGTTTTGGTGGTTTCTGTTGAACTATAATGACAGCGAATCAAATGAATATTTGTAAGTATACGTGGTGTAACTTATTCAAGTCATGAAAGTAAATTAAATTAATGATTAAAGCCACCACTATATCTGTAGATTAGCTGTAGATTCTGATTATATTGAAATGATCTGATCACCAAGGCATTTATTGAGAAAAATTGAGATATTATATAATAATATAGATATATTTTCGTCATTTTCTGCAATTTGCTTCTATCTTCTTAACAACACGACTTTGACTATATGACTATATCATGTTAAATGAAAGATATTGCTTTGGCCTCTATCCATTCATCGGTCTATTTTCGCACTTCTTTAGCATTTCGAGACCATGTGCCGACCAAACCATACTGAATTGATCGGAACAATGTAAATTAGTAGGCAGTATATCTAGCGAGAATGTTGTCTGCGTCTGACCTTCCTATAAGAGTTGCAACATTGTATTCTTCAATACTCCATTAAATCGTAGAGTTTTGTCATTCAAGAGAATTAATTTGCGCCCATTACTTGCTGTTGCTGGTCTCTTTTACACTTTTCGCCACAAGTCAGAATACGTCATCTATATCATCATCGTATCTAGAAAGAGTTGATCAACTGCTAAGCACTTTGAGAATTTAGTTGGAGATTTTTTTGGTCCTTTAGGCAATTTTTCGTTACTAACATAAAAATTACCACTTTCCAATAATTGAAGCCAAAACTGCCAATTGGGATACATAGGTGGCCAGCATCATCCAAAATATTTGATGAGCATTCCAGCGTTAGCATCTGTATATAACAAATAACACCACCAGTACCAAATTTCAAACTGTAAAGCTCCATTTTATGTGGGGGTATCAAAACCTTCGAAACCAACGTATTTAGGTTTCGCAATTGCTCTTATTGATACTTTGCATTTTCAACAATAGATATCGTTAATCAAAGCAGAGACCATACAAGCTCTCAATAATATACCAAATTTTCGTTTTTACAATTTGCTTTTGTTATCGCAGAATTTGCGTAGGACATGTAAATTTATTAAACAATCCGGAGTTACCGGAGTAGACTCTCTGATGTAATCTAAATCGGTTCTATATCGGACAGAGACATTTTAGCTTGAGAAACAAGTTTATGTTTAAATTCGATTAAACAAAAATCAACATGGATATTTCTTATCTCTCGAATGGTCAGTTGATATGATCGTATTTATTCAGTTGAAAATTTAAAATCGATAGATTGCTTATCTATGACTAATTAATACCTGAAGTTTACAGGAAATGAGCACATAAGTCAAAATATCTATATAGCCAGCATAACGTTTTCTTGCGATTAATTTACAGTAACTGGATTCTTAATTTCTTGACTATTCAAGTAGGCATCACGAAAACAAATGGCTAATTTCAAAACTCAATAATCTCGGAACTAAGAAGGACTAAATTGATAACATATTGGAAAAATTTATTTTTGAATAGTTAGTTAGTTATAATAGTAAGTATACTCTCTACAAAGATTGTAGAAAGTATAAGTTACTCTATTATACTACTTTGATAGAATAAGCCCTGTCGAGTGCAATGTTCTTATTAATATTAATTTTTCTCGTAGAGTCTTAATCTACTCAAGATATGTCCTCGAAATGTTAGTAGAGTGGATACTATTTAAATTTATTGGATTTGTTTTATGAAGAAAATGCTAACAACTAATGGTGTTGTTGCATTATAATGATGAAAATATACAAGTCTTAAATGTCCAAAATTCTGATCTGTTGACAGCATTCACACCCCCAATCCTTTGGCTTTTACTTGAATTTAATTCATAATTAACAATATAATACCCATTTTACCATTAATTACGATTTTTGTCGATCCCCTTGTTAGAATCTCTTCCACCATTGCTGTGGTATGGAACATTGTCGATGATAATAACTGATGATTCCTCTGAAGTTTTTCATCCTCACAACAATTAATGTCCGAACCAAACGAAAAACAGTTTATTCATGTCACTATGGCAGTTCTCTTTGGCTTCAGAGATAAACACTAACTCAGCTCAAGGAACAAAACCGTGCCTGTTTCCAACATCAACATTAAATTATTATTAATATTAATAATTATTAAAAATATTATGACCAACATTACTTATTATAAAATAGTGCCAGCTATATTATTCTACCTTTTGCCTTTTTCCATCAACTTTTGTTGTCTAATGATCAGTGGGCCCTAGGAATGTCATTTAGGAGTACGAAATTATATAATGAAACTTCTTCAATTTGATTATATGCTTTCACAAATGTCATTCTTTTAAAAAAAAATTTTAAAAGTTCCATCAGCGCTCTTAATGGATTATTTTTAGACCACTTAAAACCTATATCTCGCAACAATGTATGAGCAGCGATGATTGACGTCCCTCAAAAAGCTGCATATTCCTTAATTTTCTGAAAATGTGCTCCAAGTAACAGTTTATTTTTAACAGAAATTGTATTAATTTATCATTATAGTGAGTGAGATTTATCGATATAATGAACACTATATCTTAAAGTGGTATTCACTTTTTTCATACCTTTCATTAAATTGACTACGAATAGAGTGAACATTTGGTTTGGTTAATCTAAAATTATATTTTTCTTAACTTTTTGAGAGATTTTAGTGACAGTGCCCATACTACTATTCACTGCAGCTGGAATACGTTTAAAATCATTTCCAATGAAAGTACATTTTAACTAAATACTTCATAGTGCCAATAATACTTGACTGGCAATAGGCAGCCTCTATTATCTCGGTTTGGTTCTATAACTTACTCGTTAACTACTTAGTTTAACTCGAAATTTACGGGCGATAAGGCTACATGTTCTAACGCATTACAGAGCTTTGTAACTATTTTATCTAGATTACAATTCAGAGAAGGAAAAATACAGTATAATATTACAAAATTTACAAACTGCAATAGGTAGTATATTCGATGTCATGATGATGTAAGTTCACAGTTATTCTGGATCGACGATTCTTTTACTTCTAGAAGGTCACAATTTATATTTTGGGAATAGAAGAAAACAAATAATTAAGCGGCGAATTAATATTTATTGTTTTTCAAAGTACTCGCCACGATGATCGATACAATTTTGCAACCGATTTTCAAAGCATTTATTCCATTCCGAATGAGGTATCTACAAAACATGATTTTTGAATGCTTCAATAGCTTCTTCGGGCGATGAATCCTTGACCAAGCAGTTTATTCTTCACGTATAGGAACAAAAAGAAGTTATTCGGTGTAAATCAGGCCTGTACAGCGGATGACCCATCAATTCGATGTTTTGAGTGCTCAAATAGTCTCTTGTTTGAGAGCTCGCATTGTCATGATGAAGAACAATCCGGCGTCTCTTGTTTATTTTCCTTATTTCACCGAAGACTTCTGGCAAACAAATGGTTGTGTACTAATGAGAATTTACTGTTCTACGATCCTCTAGAGACATTGTTACAATATGACCAGTTTTCCCGAAGAAACAGGCCACCATTTTCTTAGAAGTGCTTGGTGCAACTTTTGTTGCATTTGAATCATCTTGGAACAGTCATATAGTCGACTACTGCTTACTTCCGTGCTCATATAAATATATCCATGATTTGTCACCTGTCACGATTTTATAAACGTCTTGCGAAGTACCGCGATTGAATTTCTTCGAAGTATTTCTTTACACCAATCGACACGAGACATATGCTGGTGGAACTAATGCTTAGGGATGCCTCAATCTCACAGTAGGTGACATAACGATCTTGCTTAATCATTTCGCACGCAGCATCGATGTTTTCTGGAACAACAGCCGATTTTGGATGACCTTCACGAAACTCGTCGGACAGCGAACTACGACCACGATTGAAGTCACGCGCTAAACCAGCGCTACACGGTGGTTTTTGATGGAGTTTCATCGCCAAAAGTCAAATTAATTTGAATGATGAACTCTTGTTGTGATAATCCACGTCGAAAATCATAAGAATTCATCGCACGAAAATGTTCACGATTCAGTTCCATTTTTTGCCGAGACGAAACTTTTAACTAAATATAAAATAAACAAATAGCGTCCGTGCGACAAAATAGTATCGTCATATCGTCAAAAATGTCCAACTTTACGATAGAACTGTGAGATGGACTTACATGACAACAGTGTTACCAATTCCCGAAATATAAATAGTGATCCTCGTATTACAATCATATGAAATACAACTCAGTCATATAGCTAAGTCATGTGTAACAAAATGGAATATTCTTATGTTGAGAAAGAAATAAATCACTTGATATCGCCAAACAAACTTACCCTTGTCATTCTATGTATGCGTTAAATATTACAGGAGCGCTAACAATGCGGGCATATGGAACCATTCCTAATAAAAATAAATTCAGCGGGGTCAAAGAAACAATAGGCCCGCGCGTTTCATCGTTAGACTTTTTTTGATTAAAAATTTGAAATTCCAGCAAGAACGCGAGACGCGTCCTTGATCGCGGCACAAAGAGTACGCTGCTGATATTAAAAACAAATTATTTAAATTTATTCTCATTAAAAATTAAACATTTTTAATTTGGAGGCGGAAAAAAAGACAAAGTAAGAGTCTAATTAATGTCGATTAAAAAAATTAACTTTTATAATTTCTTTCGGTTATGTTCGTTTCTCAAATTAATAACGCTTTTAATGGATAAAAGAAAAATAAAAGAGCACAGTAATATTTTTTGTTTCATTCTAAAGTTAAATTAAATATTGAATTTCATTTCTTTATTTTGCAGCTTAAAAAGCTTTGTTTTTACTGCTGACTGGACTAATTTCTGGTTTAGAACATCCGTTATAGCCGCTGTGTTCATAAAATTATTTATACGAATGTATAAAGCTACGTTATTTTTTACTGATACTTATTAAACACTAGAATGAGTATTAATATCAATTTATGCTTTTTAAATTTTCCATTATATAGTAGTATTTTTTTACGTCTTTTCATTATGGATTTGCTTATTTAGTATATTGCTAACCTGCCATTTGTTTTCACAATAACTTGAATTTAGGTACGCATTTAGGGGGGCCCATCGGTTCTATCTTAGTCCCTGGTGTAACAATGTTTATGTATTAATACTGCTGTATTTCTATTAAATTCATCTCACTACACTACACTACACAAAATTAATTGGTTTGCTTCTTTTGAGTCTGTGTCCTGTTTTGGTGTTATCCAAGAGTTCTACTACTTCAGTATTGGTATGAGAATCGAGTCTGTCGTCATGCCTCCCTGTAATTTCAGTCTGAGTGACAGTCGGTATATCAGGCTCTTGATGTAAATAATTACAGCCCTCTAGTATATGTGTGCATCTATAATACTTTAAAGGACTATATTCTAATAAACTTGTAGTTATATTACTTTTCGCGGATCATCCTCTTAATTAAATGCCATATGTTTACATAGGTTTCAAAACTTGCTTATATGATATCAATTTATTATATACTAATAATAGTGATTTAACTAATCAATACATTCTCCTATATTTTAACTTCAGTTCTTTTCTTTTCCTTTTCATTTGTTCCTTCCAGCGAAGTTTTGCGTCAAGTTTCATTCTGAGATACAGGTATAATTCTAAATATTGTCACTTGTCTGTTGTCATCAGTAAATATAACCACATGTGTAGAATAAGTAAAGATTTTGCACCAATATTATTCCTTATGGATATACACCTGGTCCAGATTATTTTATTGTAAAGTAGGCTTCTTTTTGTTTGACTCTAAACATTTTTGCTGTAATGCAAGATATTAATAGTTCAGTGTCTTGTTTTTGAACATTTTTTTGTAGCTATGAATAAGGCCAATTGCCATGCCTTATCGAAAGCTTGTGCTACGCCGAAGAACATAGCCTCATAAAAAATATGTTATGATACAGTAATGTACAAGTGTTTATTTCACCTAGTAATATTCATTAATTTTGATACCTAAAAAGATAATCTGGACCCACCGTGTGTTCTTTCTTTGATTTTAAGAATACAGTTAAAATATACATGTTATATTTTATTTATTATATATTAGTTATTATATATAGATCATGTTAGTAATTTAAAATTCAAAAAACATATAGTATATTATAAAAAACAACAATTTGATCGATAAAATATAAAATTATCTTAAAACTAAGTTATCTTGGTAACTATTAGGTTTTTTAGATACACGATTTTAGTCTCACGATGTTTATTCAAGCCTTTCGGATGTTAAAACTTATTTTATTAAAAGCTTGAAAGAATAATAATCTTAAAGAATGATGGATTGAGAAGATGCTATCCAAATATTTAGTGGTCAATAATCCATTTCTCTTTACAAACAAGTCAATTACTTAAAATATTAAAATAGTTTTCCATAATTCAACATAACATACATAAAATAAAACTGTTCTTTTGAACGTTATATAATCCAGCAATTAACTATTCTTGCACAAAGAATAGTTAATTGCTGGATTATATATTAAGTTAATTGCTAAAAACATTCGTGAGCACACGTTGGAATGAAATAGAAATAAACCCTTCACTTTATTATTCATATTGTTACTTTCTAAATATTAGGAAAATACCAAAAAACATATTTGGCAACAAAATTACATTACTTTTTTCACACTTCCAGTTGTCGATTATTTTATTTAAAATGAACCGCTCTATACAGCACAGAGAATCAAACAATTATCCCCATCGTTTCCTCTCTTAAAGTTAATAGGGAAAGAAATTTGTACATCTTCGTCTGTTATCACGAATAGAAAAACAGCTAAGGCATTTGCATTTGACTGAATTGGCGACTGTTATTTCCATTCGTTATTTTTTTGACTATTTACTAGTTGTCACTATTGGCTGCTTCAATTGTTTTCAGTCGATAGTTCCGAAAACTGATAAAAATATGTCATTAGCCAAAACAAATGATATGAACGATAGGAAGAGATCCTACTGAAATATATTCCTACCTTTAGGATCATTAAAATAAAACTTTTGAGTTCAGAACCATTTTAAAAAATGATATTTAAAATATTCAACAAATTTTACATAACTTAATCTGCTTCTTTTAGTCTAACTTTGCGGCAACAACATGGTTCTGAATAACAAGGATTATGAAACTGGTATATGAAAAATTCCCTCGCAATTAAATCCCATATTCAATATATTATTATCAATATGTTATCTTGTCATAACACCATATCGAGGTAACCTCTAAAAGTTACACCGTGGCGACATAAATAAAGAGCTTAACACAATAGGCCCATTATAAAGACAATTCTTGTGTGAATACGTGTGGGCGCTTGTGTGTGCGAAGTCTATAAAAAGAGGAGCATCTAAGTAGGCTGCTTTGCCAAGCGTAAACAAAAGACTACGCCACCCCATCATTCTTCTCCTAGATACCCTCCGTTGTTTTTAGTTACAGATATATTTAAGGGAGTTGGCATGGAAATCGTTAGGAGATCCTTTTGTCACCGCCACCTACTTCTGCGTTTTCCTTTTCTTTAACCCCTAAATATCCTTTAGGTGTATGATAATAAAAAATAATGTTAAAACTTCTCTAACATCTTCTTATTTAATCATAAATATATTATTATACAAGTTAATATATACATGTAATTGAAAAATTAATAATTTTAATTAACAATCAATTAATCGTTCATTTATTTGGTGCATTATTTCAACTAAACTTTTATGACAAAAAATAGTTCAAAGACTTATCTTTTATACACTGGTTGCTAAAAAAGAGAATCACGAAACATATAATAAAAACAAGTTTGTTGCGATATCTACAAACTAGGTATAGATATCGAAACTGTGAAACAATAAATATTACTTACACCACATACAACATATTACAAGGGGTTGCCAGATGCTTGCATCTACCGAATATAATAACCGATAGGATTAGGTAGACAAAGCCACCAAGAATTCATTGATACGCTGTAACTGCACCAGTCAACGAAGTTCCGTAAAAAGACTCCTTTTTACCAACGAGGGTTTATCTGAATTGAATTTACTGTTTAACGTAGGCTCCAAACCACTGTCCTCGATATTAATCCTACTAATTGGTCATTGACTAAAACATCCGTGGGCATGGATTCGAACTCGTGACTATAACAACAGTAGTAGTACCATACTCTCTCCTTAGCTACTGCACCAACCAATTCAGTAAGATTTATTTTATTTTAGAAACAAAATTGTGATAAAATGAATATTAAGCTTCTTGGGAATAAATTAAATTTGGCTGAAACTACTGTTACCCAAAAAACTTTTTCGGGATAGTCCAGATTCGACAAAAGCGTCAATGCTGTTACTTCAATATATTAATGAGTTGAGGCAATATGCCGATTTTTTATTAGCACATATTTTAAATATTTAATACTTATATACAAAAGCTCGAATGATATTTTATATAAGCAGATAACTATATTTATTAGTGAAATTATTAGCGTGGAAACAATTTGGAAGAAATAGTAATTTTGCTGAAATGTGTGTATTTTGGTTGCCTAACAAACTAAATAAAACTATGAAAGGCAAATATAAAAAATATGAAAAGGAATTATAGTAGTTAATAAAGTTGCCATTCCGAACCACAACTTTTTCTCGAAACATAATAAAAATATATCAACATAACGTGATCTAGAAGATTAATTAAAAAAGCAGTAAAAAAAGGATCTCACTACACTACACCTATTCCAATCATTTTGTCAAAAACAGGTTCAATATCTAAAAAAATACTGATAGATATTTGTAAATTGGGTCTATATAATACGTTATATACAAAACCATTGAAAAAGTAGTTTTGTTGGTGATAACTTCAATAGTCCTAAAATAATATATCTCTTTCAGAACCAACAGTGAACAAATGAGTCGAAAATCTGCGCATAACAGAGCTTAATCTTTTTAATATTTCGAATATATAGGATAAGGCAACATTCCTTTACAAGGATGTGGGAATTACTTTTGACAAAACTAAATAAACATGAATAAACATTATCTTTAATATAACTTATATGTTTTTCTTTAAAAAAGATCGGAATACAAATAAAGATACCATATAAAGATTACAAAGATAGCAAAATAATATTTGGAACACCACCGATCCTATTTTTCGGACGCTATTCCTCCTGATTATTTTTTATTACGACTAGCATAGCGCTATTTCGTAGGTCAGAGATTTATAGAACTATAAAATTGATTCCTAACTTGGCCTATTTTTAAACCGAAATTAATCGAAATAATTTGTACTCCTAATATAATAACAAAAATAGAGTCATATATACTAGATTATTTTTATGATGAAATATAATGATACAAACACACAACAAACTTTTAAGAAGTTAAAATTAAATTTTGTATCTCCATAATAACATATTACATGCAGGAGCACTCTAGGAAAATTAGTTTTGAAGCTGACGTCAAACAATTTACCTCTACCGTGTCTGACTTCAATTTTATTACTAACTGAATTAATAACTTTTGATTTAGACTGAAATTTAATAACGTCATGTATATATAAAATGCCATATTTAGTCGTATCAGATCGTCAGGTTCAAAACTCCGATCTTTTACACGATGCTGGTGCCTGTTATGTGAAGTTATGTCGTCACCGCTTTTGGTTTCCTCTTCCGGTCGGATCCTATTCGCACAAGTAGAATTTATAGCCGCTACGTCTTATCTAATTCTCAAAGTTGCTGCTGACTAGGCGAACTTCGCTTGTTCTTTGTTTTTATTTATTTTTCCGGCTATTACTTTTATGACTTCTGTTCTTACTGTTTCTTAATAATTAATAACTTGAAATTTATTATTACATTTTTATAAAATTATATTTTAATAAGATCATCCGAACTTAACTATTGATATATCTTATAAGACTCATTCATCAATATTTACCAATTATACACTGCTGTTGATTTTACAAAATTGTGTGTACTTTATACCGAATATTATCATTGGTGAAACTACCCGTAATTGTTGCCCTCATATAGTGGGCTTTTGCATATTCACAGATTAATGTTCTACTTTCTAAATCATCGTTATAAAATTATTTTTGTGTAAGTTTCTTATCTGAACGACACTTTTTCTACTTAACTTTCTATGGTATCCCTATATAGAATGATTTCCCAAGTTTTGGCGACTCCATATTTTCATGGCTCGCGAATAAGAAAGTGAACTACTGTAATACACCTTTGGTGGTCATACGCCTTGCACTGCTAGCTTCTGCCCTATTTCTAGAAGATTATATTAGTTCACAGAAACTTCAGTCCGCCTTTGGTGGCCCTATATCCTGCACCGAGCTGTTTGTACCGACAATCCACGGACTAGGCCACTTTCTTAAACCTTGAATGTTTTCTACTTGTAATAGTTTATGATTAGCGGAATTAGTTACAGCTGCAACTGTCATAATTCTGCCAAAACTTCACTTAGCTACATCAAAAAAAACGTTTTGAGTAACTGCAGAGCAATTGCCACTTCAAGCCATTTATTTATTAATAATTCTCTTGACTCTGGTTAACTTAATGAATTCAAAAGAGAATAGCTTTATAATATACCCAGATCTACCAGTTGCGACATTTATTAAAAATTGAAGGATTTAAAACAGAAACTACTTTTAATTTATTTTTAAATCTATTTTATTTTATAGAGCTATTAGAAACAATATTTTTACCTATTTAAAACAGACTAAACCCATCTCATCCGTTATACCATTCAGTCAATCTTCAAATACATGGCCGCGATAGCCAGGGCCGTAATAGTTGCGAGATATAACATCACCCAGAAACACATATCACAGTCATAATAATACCTGCATTCAGCAAATATGAATAAAAATAAGAACGTAAAATATAATTTCCATTACTGGATTAACTTATAAAGAATGTGGGAATGATGGAATATATGTATGTATACATATACATACATATATATATATATATATATATATATATATATATATGTATATGTATATACATATACATACATATATATACATATACATACATATATATATATATATATATATATATATATAGAATAAGACCAACTCTGTATGGTGATATATTTACTAATTAAATCCGTACATTACTTCATTCAGCCAACGTATTCGTCGTTAATTTTAACTGCCGAAGACGTAAACTAAACGGCATTGCTATAAATGGCTTCATTTTCCACTGGAGTTATACTTAGGATATAAATTGACTCGTTTAATAAAGTCCATTTACGATATTATAGACCGGAAAGTGCTGTTTTATTTCCCCTAAAAAGATAAGAAAATTAATTATTCGATTAAAATGTTCTTTCGACTCGATAACTTTTTATATTAGTCTGTATGAATCTTCATATGTGTTACTTGATTTTGATATCTCATATATAAACTTATTCTAAATAACTTAAGAAATATAAATGATGTTAATTACATTAATACGAAATGAATAATACAGTCAACGTAAATGAAAAACATTTTTAAAAATCTTACCAACGTAACACTTGAAGCGCATGATCCATTAGTTACGTGGTCAACATTTCTAGTTACGCCCTCTAATAACCCTGTGAAGAATAAATATATATGTTATATAG
Organism: Rhynchophorus ferrugineus; assembly: GCF_030347505.1. Taxonomy (NCBI): domain Eukaryota; kingdom Metazoa; phylum Arthropoda; class Insecta; order Coleoptera; family Curculionidae; genus Rhynchophorus; species Rhynchophorus ferrugineus. The sequence continues at coordinate 48,539,377 of NW_027472581.1, read as the reverse complement.
CGCAAATAATATGATATAAAAGATATAAAAGATATGTGTAGCATCGGGTGGCGTAATGTGGCGGTACTCCTATCCATTAAAACGATATAGTTTTCTAGTAAATGAAAAGTTTTTGTTACAAACATTACAGGATTCATATATTATATATGCTATAACTAGGACCCGGAACTCGATGATTATGGATCATATATATAACACGTTTCATAAACTTTAAACTTTAAGCTTTGCACTTTGAGAAAGTACTCAAAGACGGTTTAAAAATATTAATTATCAACAATATATTTTCCAAACGTTAAACATAAATATAAAAATATACAAAATTAACTTACCGCTGAAGTAAAAGAAATCTGCCCCGAAGCCCATCAAACACTTGTGGTGATGGCACTCCATCATACTCCCATTGCTAGTTTTTAATTTTTTTATTTAAATCTGGCGATACTACTGTCAGTATCAAAAGATAATCTGAAGTGTCAAAAAAGTAAAGGACAATGAATTGCCTATCGGGTGAGAACCAAGCCCAAACTTAAAAAAAAATTTATATACAGCTTAGCAATTTATAAATCAACAGTTTTCAGACTTTTAAATGGCATGGGAGTGATCCAGAAGAAAGAATGGCTACCATACGAATTAACTGAAAGTGGCGAAATATTTCTACATTGCGGATTCATTGTTTTCCGAAAAAAAAAAGGATTTATCTGTGGCGTATTGTGACCGGTGAAGAAAAAGGTGATTGCCATCTATATCGACGCTGCATAATATTTCTCATCTGAATGTCATGCTGTGCTTATGATAGGAACAGCAAGATGTGTATTATAAGCTGTTAAAACCGAGACATGAGAACACTCGAATATAGATTGCAAGGGTTGTGAAGGACACACTGTTGTAGCTCCAATGGAAATTTCTGCCGCGTGCAGCGTACTAACCAGACTTAGTGCCTTTTTGATTAACACTTGTTTATACTGAAGCAGCATGGCTCGATTGGCACACTCTTTTGAAATTTAAAAGTGTGATTTTCCCATTAAATGCTTTTGTGTCAACCGTAATAACTTTCAGAAATATGTGGACTTTTTTCTGACCTCTAAGCTGGCATTAACATTTCAATAACTACTCTAAAAAGTTCATTAAAAAACTCAAAGTGAACTTTATTACAGTCCACCCTAAGTAACCAGGGTTACCTTTCGTCGTATTTTAATTTCTTTTTATCAGAAAATATATAATCTCAATCTTAATATTACCTTTCTAAAGAATATTGATGATTTTAATCTGATCAATAAAATACAACAAAAAATCCTTGTATGTGTATTTTTCATATTAATACGTTTTTAGTTCATATATTACATTCCTGAAAAAAATTACAATTACATACTTAGACGATTTTTTTATGAAAATATATATATTTTATAGTTAATTACCTTTTTCTAATGAAATTTGCTACTTAACAATTATAGTAATGCATTTATTGAAGATACTGTAACTGATGATCCGGCAAAAAGATTATTTGTGTTTGTGATTTAAAAAATAAATGAAAACGCAGACAAGAACCCAACAAGTACGTGCTGTTAGGCCTATAGCTTATTCTAACGGCAAAATAAGAAAATATTTTCTTAATAGTTCTAGTGGTCCATTATTAAATTATGATATGTCGACTAAAAGAAAATATTTCAATATTGCAAACTTTCACTATCAACACCTATTACATGAAATTCATTCATGCGATGTATACTGCTTGATCAAAGCTTAAAAAATACTTTATCAAAAAAAGCTATAATGCCGTTTTGCTATAATTCATATAGACCTATATTTCATGATTTTCTAACAACCCATTTAATTGTTAATCACATTCATTATTGGTCGTGTTTTAAAATGTATTATTTAATTGAATTACCATCTTTTAAAAACCCTCTAGAAATATATTTAAGGGTTTTTTAAATCTATTTGAATTATATCATTCAAGGTAGAAGCAAGCTTCTTAGAAAATAATATTATCCAAGGTGTTGGTACAACTTTTTTGAGTTGTCAGGTAGCAGCAGTTCATTCCCAGCTTAGATTTAGATGGTAAATCACACTTACTTTGATAAATTGTCCATTAAGCCGAATAGAGAAGTATTAACACCTATTTTCGAACGACTGTCCTGTTAATAAGGCCTCAGAACCTATATATATCATTACTGACGCCTTCATCATACCGTGCGACTACATATCTTCTTAGAAGCAACATTTTTTTCAGGATAATTATTCCTTTTCTATGTCAGTTTTATTTATATTTAGGTATTTTGGCCAAAATAGGTTCAGTTCTTAAGATGTTAACGCTGAACTTTTCAATATCTTTTAGGAACCATAATTTGTTTCGTAAAATAAAATTAATTCTAGAATTTAAATAAAATGTTCCTTTCCTATTAACTTTGGAATACTTTGGAATAATTTGGAATAAACGAAAACATTATCTTAAGAAATATTTGTCAAATGCTAAAACTTATATTGCTTTATCACATATTTGCTATTATAATAGGAATTTTTATTTGAATAAATATGCGAATTAAAAGTATAGGAGATACAATGTTGTAATTTTTTGCTTTTAAAAAGTGTATGGATTTTAGTTTTTTATCTTTTCTTAGAAAAGTAAAATACTAGTCCTATTATCTGATTAGTTACCGTGGTTAGAAAATATAACCAAGAAGATTTAATCATTATTTATAACCTAAACACAGATATTTTAAAATATATTTTTAAACATTTTTTAATATCTTATAAAATATATGTATCAAAAATAACAACAAAACAAAACGCATTTTTAGATTTCAAGATACTGTAACTAGCCATGTTCCGCTTCAGGAAAATATTCAATTAAAACTGTTTCAACGAGGACGATTGTTATTCCGGTGAAAGGTTCTTAATCAAAAACTTAACCCAAATCTCCACCCCTCCGTTAACCGTCTCTAAAAGCCATCAAATTAAGGCACTAGACGACCAGTATTTACAAAACAACCGACTTCTTCATTAGTAAAACTTTAGCAGTTGTCCAAAACCTGCCTTCACCACTTGTTTGTTTGTCTTAAGAAAGACATTTTACGAAAAATCAGTAAAAACTTTAAATACCCAATAGCAAATTTAATCAACACATCTAAATAATTGCGTATGTCCATTAGTTTTTAACATATTATACTTTTTTTTTAATTTTGTTATACTATTTCAACAATATACATATATGATATTGTTTATTCGTTATTCAACAAGTAAAAAAATTTATAATTAAAAAATATATAATTTAGTGTTGAGATTCGTCGGAACTAAATATGTTAGATATTAGATTTTGGAATAAATTTGTATTTATTTTGATAAAAAAAGTAGTTAAAATGATAAGAAATACATATTAATACATCTGATTTATGAATTAATACCAGTACAACGCAACAAGTAATGAGTTGCACTAATTTGTAAATTAATATTGTATTAAGCATATCTAACATAAGATATAAGATTTTTTTCAATCAACCCTGAAATAAATGCTGATGTCTATATCAATTCATAAATTACTGCATTTAATAGTTATGGAACAAAGCAATGCTTGGTTAATATGACGTATGTTGTACAGCTTGTGGAGAAATATTGTAGTCTTTGTGAGTTCATCAATAGTTCATCGTATATTAAATCCTATTAATCCCTCCAAATACATAGATCATATTTGGGAATAGTTTTGATGATTGTCCAGGCTAAAATCATGATATTTTACCCTTAGTATTTCTCCGGGTCCACTTTTAATCCTCGGTAATAAGCCGAGTAAAAAAAACAAAAAGTACCGTTCAGTATTAATGTAATTGAATTCCTAAGGCATACAATTTCCATTTTTATTAATCATTCCTTATTGTTTACTAATACTTCTCTATAGATTTTATTTCTTCTTTAATAAACAAATATTATATTAAGCTTATATATCAGAATTCCCTCTATATAACCACCTAAAAGCTTTTTTATTACATATATACAGAAACTGTTACAACGTTATTTTCAGAGATACCACAACAATTATTACTACCGACATTGCATTTTATTAACACAACAATGTCTTTTATAGACCGTCATATATAATGGAACATTCCCTTTCGTAACATTCAAATATATGATCAACTTCCGTATTAGACACTGCTATTTCAACAGAAGGTCCCGTTGTTTTCACTATATACACACCCATTAAATAAAGTTAATTTTAAATAATACTTATAAACGTATACAAAAATCAAATAAAAAGCTACAAAATAAAGCATAATAACATGTTGATTATTAGAAAAATATCCCTAATTTAATAAGAGATATTCTTTTATCTCCATTCTTTATTTAATATTTTCACGTAGATTTTTTTATTTATGATTTAAATACGAGTAGTTAAACCAGCAATTATTTATTGATGTACTACTAAAACGCAGAACAAAATATTTAAACAACAGAGGTCAAATAATAGCTAAAGAATAAAAGAGAGTGATGGTTAAGAGTACTATATTCGTGTTAATTGATTATTGCATATTAAACATTTAAACATTCAATTGAATTTACAATTTTAGTTTTAGTTAAAATAAATTTAATAAATATTGAATAACAAAAGAAACATAGTAAATACTAAAAAAATATTACTACACGCTAAATTTCATATATGCCCATATCTGTGTAAAAAATCAATACTTATCAGCAAATAGAGTAAGCAAATACTATATCATAAATACTTTATCAATTATTTGAAATGTTTAAATAAGCTAACAATTAATACAATTTGATGTATACGGAAATTTCTGTTTCAGTTCAAATATTTAAATATTTTTTTGATTCGGTTAGGTAAAGCTTAATAAATTCAAAACCGCAATATTTCGATTATTTGCGCTCAAATATTTATCGAAATATATTGTAAACGGTAGAAAGAGACGCTTAATGATAAAACATGACCCAACATTATGACGAACGTTGCTCGCTGAATTACTAAAATATTTTAAATAAAAATATTTATCCGTATAATTAAATTCTGTCTATTAATAACGGGGCTCAAGCTTTTATCAATGTAAATAATTTGTTCTCGACAGAAATATTTTCAAAAATATACTACAAATATTTGGCTAATGTCAATTTACACTGGTAATATTGTATTATTAAAAATAATGTTAGGAGATATAATGAAACAGTATGAAACAGGGGAAAAGAGTATTAATTTTTATTTCCATTTATTATTTTTATATATCATGTCTGTATGATATAAGTATTTCAAGCATAACTGAAAAAACTGCTAATAATTTTGAAAACGCTTTGACAGTCTGAAAAATTTTTGAAAATCAATTCCTTTATCAAAAGGATGTTAGTATTAAAATAAACAATTTCAGAATTTATTTCAAAAAAATTAAGTGGTACTAATGCAACGTTGAGACAAACAGTTACTTTGACGAAGGTATTTCTAATATTTGCTTATCGGATTCGCTGCACTCTTGAAATAGTTCAACTTATACTTTAACTTTAATTATTTAATTGTGTTTAAAACAGGTATCCAAACTTATCTTTAGCTTTTACACCAACTGAATTGCACACGAGTGCTGCTTTGATATCCATGGAAAATATTATGTTATGATGCCTTGTATGCTCAATTACACTTAAGCGCTTTCTAATCAGAGACGAAATCGAATCATCATGAACAGACTGATTAATACTGTTTACTGTCAATACTCTTCACGTTTTCTTCATGCCCCTAATGTATCGCATTTTGAGCTTTGCAGCAACATCGGTAAATTTTTTTCAATAATTTTCGTATACGACGAATGTTTGTTGCATTGTTTAGTTGGTGAAAACATCGAATATTTCAGAAACGTATACAAGCTACAGTTCCAAAATCACCATTTTTATAAATCTCTGATACTACCAATAGATATTACTACATTTAACAAGTATACACCTTTTTACTGTTCATCAAGGGTTTTACGTTATAAATAAAGAAACTAGTCTATTATTACTTTAACTGTTTTACTGTTATGTTCGTGGCTTGACTGTAGAAATGCAGCAAAGACGTCCTACATATTTACTTATAAATTTAATAATTGTTTAATAAAAGTACATTAATTTAAAATAATACTTTATGCAACGGAGAATGTGCCATAGAATTTCTATTGAATAAAAACCTGTGATTTATGGTGGCCCTACTATTGCATGTCCGAATATATGGGACACTTATCATGTTAAAAATTTCAAATCCAAGGCAAATTATTAGATGTTATACACATTGGGTTATCAAGATAATTGAAACAATCCAACAAAAATACTAACAGTAACATATTAATATTCATAATATCTCCCGCTCTAATGTCAGAAAGCCAATATTAATACTGCTGTCATCACATAAATATAATTTCCTGTAACTGTTTATAACTTTCATTAGTTGGCTGTCACCCTCTTTTGATTTAATCAGCATAACATAAACTTGTTTTATGCAATCACTACACTTATTTACACCGTACATGAGAGTCACTACTACAATTGGCTTTAGAATACACATCCCGTTCGAAGGACCTTATTAAGACTTTGCACAAGTTCTCACATCACTTAATTATTATATTCGAAAAAGTTGTTTAAGACAGAGAAGAGAGAAAATAATTTCAAGAGCATCTTTCAGCTACAACTAAATATATGCAATCGAAATGAACCAAAAGTAAATACATTTCTGGCATATCTGATAATCTGGTTACATTATACAACTGTTAACGGACCTACAAAAGGCCCTAAAAGCTATCATAAATACTTCAAGAACAACGCATCAAGGTAACAGGACATATGATACCGAACTAAGTCAATACTTGGCATCAATCAATACTTTACATCTGCAAAATAGTTATCCTCTTCTCATATATTCTAACTAACCGAACCATTTATATTCTGTCAATTACACACGATTTTATACTTATTCACGATTCATTACCATCCGCCATATGTCAACTTCTTCTGTGTGTCTGATGGAGTTCATACAGGCTAAAGGTGTTATTGCAAACAATGCTTCTTTCCATATATCTAAATAGTTCTTGCTTGTATATCCTTCTCAGCATGTTCATTATAGTAATTCCTCTCCACACCCCATAATAATTCGATTGGAATGATTATGCAAAGATGGGAAGAAAGACCTAATACTCTACGCCATATTGTTCAGCATCGGATCGACATTGTACCTTTTCACAGGCCTATTTATAAAAAAATAAATTAGACCAAAATCAATTATATATTTTATTTATGTCTCCTAATAACAATTTGAAAAATTAGCATGTACTCCTCAAAATTTAATTTACGTTTTGCAAGCCATTGGTAATAATTAGTGTCTTTGTCGTTGCAGTTGTCGGGATCTTTTCTACCAGTGTAATATAATATGATACATTGTTTATGACGACAATTGATGGTTCCTCAAGTTCTCTAAGAGCTTATTTTCAAACCCGAGCAACAACGTGTGATAGTTCATTTCCATGTGGTAGTCGCCACTAGACTTGAAGTAAAACACTAACTCTGCTTTAGGAATAAAACCATTCCTGTTTCCAGCATGAAGAACAATATAAGAAGTTCCATCAGACCTCTTTGTGGGTTTTCTTTACACCATTTAAATACTATACTGATAATTAGCGATCTGACATTTATAAAAACACGCAAAGCGTTAGAACAACGTTTGCTGGTTTATAACTTATAGTTATTATTTCTAATATTTTGAAGAAGCTTGCAGATGTTCGATAACCAAACGATTTACTAAACGATAACCAAACGAATTACTTTAAAACGAGTAACTAGAATAAAATGGAAAAGGAAAATATTTTCTGGATATAAAACGAATTTACAAATTGCGACAAGCAATACATTATACATCTTGATGACGAGAGTTCACTGTTATTTTAAATATATATATATATATATATATATATATATATATATATATATATGTATATATATAAAGCTAAGAAAATTTAATTTAAAAAGTTTATATTTCATTTCATTGTTCTCCTTTTTCACTCTCTATCTGTTCGGAATGCAAATCTGCCACTTTCGCGACTGGTTTCATTCAATTCAATATCCCTTGCTAACTTCCGCGCACCGAATGAAAAAGTCAACCTCTCCCTTTACATCAATAATTAGATTTTAAAAGGCTGCTTTGAATGTTCCTCCGAGTCTCTCGTTCGCTTTACATGCATGCTGGCGCTTTACTGAGCAAAGAAAAAGAAGAAAGTAAGACGATAATTTGGCTTTTTCTTACAGAGACTACAGCCCGACGGTGGGGGGTATGGCGGCCGAGGACGACAGACCAAGGTAAGAATAGGTTTCATTTATTTTTAGTTCTAGTGCCTTTGGAATAATATATTTAAAAGACATCTTGGAGATGTATTTGAAAGAACAAAGGTAGAAATTAGTTCGATTTGCTTTGATAATTGGAATTTATTCGTAAATGGTCCTTCTTGAAGTTCAATCTTATTGTATATTATTTTTAGAATTCAGTAATATCTTAGCTATTCTATAAAATTATATCACAGTTAAAACTTTGGTGCAACAACTTTATTTTTAATATTATCTTGGAGATGAATATGCAGATCTTATCACAAGCATTCTATTTAAAATATCTTTATGTGTTCGATATTTATGTTACACTGTAGACATATTTACATTCGCAGCCTCAGTTCCAGTAGGCTTCTCTTGTATTCTAGTATATTTTATAATACCCTTTTTTTGTTCCTCTACCAGCAAACTTTTATTTTACATCCAGATCTGTCTGAAAACAATTTAGTAATACCTTCGAAAATTGTCTCCATATTTTTTTATACCTATGTTATTTAGCAAGTAGTAGATTTTTATTCTTACAATGGAATATAATAGTATACTGATAACCGGAATAAACCACTTTTTAGCTTTTTGTCTTATCTTAGCAGAATAAATTCATTTAAAATATTTTAAATATATCAAAGAGAAATTTGAAAAACTTGCTTTAAATATCATGTTTGGCTTCAATAGTACAAGCTTACAAACGCCAGACCGCAGCAATGTCTGCCAACCTGCGATATTTGAAAAATTGAGAATTCAAGCGTTTGGAACAGGTTAATATGATTAGTTTTATTAGGTGATTTAGTGTATTATGATCGTTTGTTCACTTTAAACACCTTAAAGGCGCTTATTGAGAAAATTGTCTACTATGTATTTTAATAAAATCATTTTCAATTCGTAGCCATTTTTCATTTTTTTGGACCTCTTCGATCGTATATAAGTGCATGAGAAAGGCAAATTCATCAACATAACTAAGTCGCCTGAAAGTTCTTTGTGAGTTTGAGTTAGGTTGCGTTTTTTTTCAGTATTATATGATATGTGTCTAATAACTCAATAAGATTGAGTGGGAAGTAATTTTGTTTTATAAAAATGTCCAATTTAGTAGGGTAGACTGTTCAGTAATTATAAAAGTCTGCAAAATAAATTTTTATGAGCTATTTATATTATGCCGCGTAATATTTATTTGAATTGCATGTTTTTTTACTATTAAGTCTGTTAAGTTATTAGTTAGAAAATAACATTTATTTACAATCCTCTAACCATTAATATATTTTAACTACGTTCACTAGCCCTCTAAAACCTCTTATTTTTCCAAGAGATGTTCCTCCTGGGGAATTTTCGCTTGTGAGAAAAATCTGGAAAGTCTACCAAAGCGTCTTACAGTAGTCTGATGTCTTTGATATCTTTTCTCTATTACTATGATGTCCTGGTGAAATCGTTCACCTTGCTTTTGATACCAATTTCCCTACTTCTTCGGAAAGTAGACGAAGTGGGAATGAAGAAAATATTTTTTAGATTCATTAGGTAAACAAAACCTTGAAATACTTCTAGTATTCTTTTCGTCTAATGTCTGTACCGACGAAAACACTTTCCTTCATCTTTCCTTCTAAGAGGCCTGGAAGCTTTGAAACTATGTATTTGATCCGCTCTCTAGCTTTTAGAAGTGACTTTACAAATTGCCACATGAATCCCAACTTTATGTGCTGAAGCGATGGAAGAACTTTATGTGATGGAACCACTGTTTCTTGGAGAGAGATATTTTGACTGTCTTTAAACTCCCTCGGCGCCCAACTTTTTTTAATTCAATGATTTTTTCGATTTCTGCTATCCCTTGGACACAAAAAGCAAAGAAATTTGATAAATCCTGCTTGTTAATTTGCAATTTTAATTCAGTTTGAGGTATACAAAATGACCTACAGTAATGAAAAATAAAAACCGCCATAGGGATAGACAACAGCTTTAAAATTTATTTTAATTTTTAAACAGCCTAATACATTTTTATGTTGAATCGTATTGGATTTTAAAAGCATCCTTCAAAAATCATATTTCCATATTATTTTCGTTTTCGGCATACATGCATACATAAAAATTGTTGAAAATACTGAAACAGCTTTTTTGTTGTAGACTTGTGTTATTACCCTGAGTATTACTCAATGTTCAATAATTAAAATAATATTAAATCTCTTCACTTCCTGCAGTGACAGATAATACATTATATTTACTACAAGATTTGCTTTAATAGAATGCCATTGAGATTTACAATTGTAGGTGGTTCATCTATCTTCATTTGTTTTTAAATTGCATGACCCCACATTCTTGAAAAATAAGAAAATGTTCGAAATACCAGTGAATACAGTAGAATATCAGACGAATGTGAATATATATATATATATATATATATATATATATATATATTCCTAATGGGCCGATCAATTAGTAACATGTTTCAATTGTAACATAACTTAACATCATACACGAGTATTATTCAACGAAAGACTTAAGACGAAATAAAATTTTGTTTATTATGCCATCAATATTAATTGGTATAATACTTCAAAATTATTTTATAGTAATCCCATTCATATATTCTTATATAAAGAGGCTATTATAGGCATATTATTTATATGTCATATGCCATATAACGAATATTTTCTCAGAAAATAAGTGTCCGAAATCCCGCACTCATCGCTATTTCTATTTTAGCGAAGCTACAATCGTAAAAAAACATCTACTTTGTCAACAACAATTCCATTTATAAGCTATTCCGTTCCTGTACGAAACCTCCGCAGCGAATTTTCAAAGGTAATTTGATTTTTAGAACCGCACGTTGAATTGTCGCTGCGCTTTTACCCATTTTGTTTCTTTTTTGCTGTAGGGATTTTTCGAGAACGTTTGTTGGTCATTCTGCTTCGCCTTACATTCGAGTCAACGTTCAAAGGTTTCTGCAGTTAAATCGCCTCGAATTGCCATTGTAATTATATTTAATTATAGACGGTTATTTAGCTGAAGAGCTCGAGAGCAGGTACTCTTCAGAAGTTGTAAGAATGAACGAAATTTAATTCTAAATTGCTTTTTTCCGGGTTTACGGAAGCATTAAATTTATTTTGATGCTCTTCTCTTTGTAAAGCTATTATATGTTATTTATTATTTACTCAGTTTTCACTTTATTTTCTCTTGTTACATTTATCCATTTATGTTTTGAATTTGTTTAGTAAAATGTTATTTAATGTCCATCATGTTTACGTTTGTACTCGCATCAGGAAACTCCCCTTAGTACCTATAAAAAATTATAACTGAAAATAAAAGATAATAATAAGAATGAAATGATCAATCCACCAGTTACTCTTGGTAGTCATTTATAAATTAAAATAGTTTTCTCTAACTGGTGAAAAAGTTAATAAAAATACAAACTGAATTAAACTTAAATAATTTAATTAATAACAAATTAACAAAAGTAAAAATGTTATATTTTAGAACCTCGTTTCTATTAACATTTTAACTACTATTAACATGAAAATATATTATTTTTCTTATAATAGGATATGTGGATCCCGTTAGAGAGCTGTTGAAATGTTATAATGTATAATTCCAGATAATATTCGAAGCATAAAATTTTAATTTGCGGTACACCACTATTTTTCAATATATTAATCATTAACTGTTACTTTTTCACAACAGATACTGGCATCCTTTGGACATTAGAGTTCAAGTTCAGTTTAAGTCTCATTGTATAATCTTTCTAACTATTTTTGTAAAAACAATCCCAAAAAACAATTAACGAATCACTAAATGGAGGAAATAATAAATGAGAGGTTCTGTCAGGTGGACATTACTGTTGGAGTAAGCTGGCTATTTAGGAAGAACATAAAGAAAAAATTGGAATGTTGTCTAGACTTATATATTTATTTATAGGTGTTGCGGTTAGATGGCACTTCACTTAAGCAAATGAGTCGACGTTGGACTTTCACAAAGTAAAGACATGTTCAGAGAGACGGTCAGTGAAACGAAACAAAAGCGCAACATTTGTGTCACAAACGCGGCTTTAAAAAAAAGTTTAACAATAACATTTTAAAGACTGGTGAAATAGTGAAAGTGCGATCGGAAAAAGGTCAGTACAGTAGAAAATAAATGCAAAATGCCATAAAACGTTAAGGGAAACCAACATCTGGACCACAAATGCAGCGTAGAATAATTTGAAACATAAAAATAACAGTATTATTTCAATAATACGTAAAAAATATATGGAGAACACTGCACAAAAACGGATAAAATGGAAATATCGACATCAGGCGTATCACATATTGAAGTCTTGAATCTAGAGAACACAACTAGAACCCAGAACGAACAGGCACTCTACAATGCGTGGATGAACGAAAAGTCAATATGCAAAAACAAATAATACCCTCTAGCTACAACTAAATAAACAAAGCTCTGAGCGCAACGACAAAACAACGATAAACCACCAAGCCAACAAAAGCAGTCCAATTGTTACATACGAAACAGATGAAGAAGAATTGCAGAAAGAAGTAGGCTGGATAACAGTTAAAAATAAAAAAGAAAAGCAAATAACTCCCCAGGATCTTCACCACGGCAAATAAAAATAAAACAAAACAATGAACAGAAAAAAGAAATTAGAATGCCCAGGCCACCCCCAATTATCGTAAGTAATGTTACCGACTCTGACTTGCCTTACGAAACACTGAGGTTCAACTATATAGTATTCAAAGCAACGGTACTAAACAATGGAGAAATAAAACTGAACGCCGAATGTCGTACAACATTCACAAAAGAATAGATTGCTTAGACTTGCTGAAACTGCAGTGGCACTCTTATGAAGACAAACAAACCAGAGACATCAAAGTTATGGCAAGAGGGCTTCCATCAACAGCTTAAAGAGAAAAAATTATCGCAGAACTAAACCAAAATGGGTTTAAATGCTTAAATGCGACAAATATTTTAAAAAATGAAGAGACCAAAAATAACAACTTTAGTCCACAAGAAGCCATTACCTCTATTTATGTTAACCTTTGAATATGATACGGACTCTAAAATCATTTTAGGTATTAAAAGAATTTTAGGAGTCGAAATAAAAATCGAACCTCTAAAAAAATCGAACTTAATACCGCAATCCAAAAGATGTAAATTGCATGGACACACACAGAAATTCCGCAGAAGAGAATGATGTGTAAAATGTTCAGGTAAACATATCAACACAGAGTGTAGAAAACCCAAAGAAGCTAAGCCGAAATGTTCAAACTGTAATGAAGCGCATCCGGCAAGTTATAGAGGATGTGTAGTTGCTAAAACACTACAAAAGAGGAGAAATAGAGTAGCTCCTCAAGCTAAACCTCAAGAAACAATGAGTGAAAAGAAACAACCGAAAAAATATAACAAAGTTATTGGTGAAATGACTTAAGCACAAAGTATCAATCAAAATAACCAAAGAGACACAAAGGAAGATGAAGCAACCACCAACGAATTACTACTTAAACTAATAGGAAAGCTGGACAGACAAGAAAAAATTATCGAATATTTTTCCGAAAGGATTGAAAAACTAGAATTGAAAAACATTAGGCCAGTGGCCCCAAAACCCGAAATGGCAAATAAAGATATCCGAATAGCAGTTTGGAATACTAATGGAATACAGCAACATCACGCTACCCTACAAGTATTCCTAGATATACAAAAAATAGATAGTTCATATAAGAAATTCATTTAACAAAAGAATCCTTTATTAAATTTAGAGCATATACATTTTATCATACCATACATCCAGCCAACACCGCAAGAGGGGGAAGTGCAATAATAATAAAAAAAACATTTCTCACCATCAAGAACCAGGGCTCAGTACAGCAGAAAATCAGGTAACAGCAGTAACTATTAAATCAAGTAGATACAAGTTTACAATAGCCGCAATTTATTATCCTCCATGATACAATCAAAAAAAGGAAAATTATTTGAATGTTCTAAACAACCTCGGAGAAATATTTTTAATTGGAGGTGATTTCAATGTAAAAAAATACAATATTGGGATCCAGAGTAACAACAACTAAAGGCAATGAACTGCATAAAGCAGCTGCTGAACTAAGATGTAGTTACATGTCAATAGGAAAACCAACTTATTGGCCGACTGATCAAGAGAAAACCCCAGACCTGTTAGATTTCTTCATAGTAAGAAACATAAAATCCAACTATATAAAAGCCGAAGAAAATTTTGAGCCAAGTTCAGGTCATACGCCAATGACCCTGACGTTGAGCGAAAATATAATAAGAAAAGAAAGAAACCCAACGTTAACAAACAAAAGAAGAGACTGGGAAGGATTTGCTGAAGGAGTGAACAAAAGAATTGTAATGTACCCCTCAAGACAACTAAACAATTAAATTTTGAAGCAGAAAAATTCGTAGTAGATATTCAACAAGCTGCTTGGAATAATACTCCAGAAATTAAGAGTACAACTAAAGGAATTGATTATCCAAAAGAAGTGAAGCAAATGGTAGCTGGAAAACGTAAATTACGAAAAAAGTGGCAACAAAACAGAACATCTGAAAATAAAAATAGTCTACTGACTGATTACCTACATCGAGACCTTCAGATACCCACAGTAAGTCAAGAAATCAATAGAATTGTAAGGGGCATGAGGAAAGAATCCATTCTCACACGAATATTGAAATTTTACAACTATTGGATACCACCAGAACAGGACACAGACTCAAAAGAATGAAATCATCTGATCTTGTGTAGTGTTGTGTAGTGAGGTGCATATATTAAAAAACACAGCAGTGACATTATTTCACCAGAGACTGAGATAGGGCCGATGGGCCCTCCTAGTTATATATCTAGTTTTAAGGTATCATAAAGACAAATTGTAGGTTAGATGGAAACGACTAGTAACAATATATTAATTAAATAATAAAAATAATTAAACAACTATATATTCGAAAATAATTTAAATTTGAACAATTATCTTAAAAGATTGAGCTTTGAAAATAAAAACAATTTTTTCTCTTGCGTGTATAAACAAATTATAAACTGAGAAAGCGAGACGTTGATGAACTATTGTTACTTTTTCGCAGAAAACACAAATTAATACTAGACCAGATATTGTTAAGAGATGGAATTCAAAAATTACCTGAAGCAAATAGTAATTAATCGTATTTGAATTACAAAACATTTTGCTCAAACTACCATGCCATCGATGATATGTTCTAATGGCAACTTTCTTGTTAGCGCAGTTTGTCGTTATTCATTCGTTAAGTTACAAATGCGATATTTGATGATTAACATTTCATAACAGCGATTTACATACCAATATGGATCCACTTTGCATACAGACTGTATATTGGCTCGATTCTGTATTTTGATTAGTTAATTATACAAATCGACGGGCTTAAAGTTATACTGAGTTTAATTTAGACTTTACTTCGGTAAGCCTACATGGAACTTGTTTATTTACAGATAACATCAATATATCAGATCTATTTTATAAATAGAATGAGTGGTTTCCAGTTTCGTTCGAATTGCATGTAATGATTTATTTAAATTATAACTCTGCCTTTAATTACAATATTATAAAATCAGTTGCATAAAATATAATACTAGGTGTTTAATATGATTTGGTTACTTTTCTCCTGCTTTCTATTGCTCACATTTTTGTTTTATCTTAAAAATTTTGTCAATAAACAGCATGGAAATTACAATCGATTACTTGCGATTAGTTTTATGGCAGCATTTCAATTCCACGTTAAAAAACACCTTTTACATATATATAAAAATATTTTCAATATAAGTTTACAATATTTTAAGAATATTGTAAATTCATAATTCCATCCGTATTTACGTGGATCAATCAGTTGCTCACAAGAGCCATTCAGCAATTTCTTATTTCGTATAGCAGCCCTATAAACATTATCATTGTTTTTAAATCATTATAAGATTCTTCAAGCGAGATAATCCTGTTGGCGTTTCAGAGAATTAGTAAACGAATAATTAGAAAATTTGAGACAGCATGACGTTCTGTGTTTACCAAATTATATACATTACGAATTAGTTAATTTCCATTACGAAAATAATATTATTATTATGTCACTACTCTGAATTATACACATTTCATACAATTATACAATATACCCTTTATATAAGTAACTTTATATAATAATTAACAAGTTACACAGAATTTTTCTTAGCTCTAAAATAATCTAAATATCATGTAATTTTAACAAATAGTCTCTCAAGAATTTGTGGAAAATATCAGTGAAGGTGCTCATGTCAGACGAAAATCTTTTAACGGGTTTTGGGAAATATAGAGGATCTATAATAATTTTTTTTATTAATATATATTTGAAAAGAATGATTGCGAATTGATTAAGGAAATGATTAAAACACTAGTACAATTAAACAATAACTGAGAACAAAAGGTCTATAACAAGCATAACTATAAGAAGCATATAAAGTAAATTACTGTTTGTAATTACGTACTGGAATGCAATCTGATCTTTCATTCGCTTTGTAAAGATACTTTTTGAGCAAAACCTCTACAATATATATAAATCAAAATATTTCCAACAAATGTTTCCCATATTTGAGATGATGTGGCAATACTGTATCGATAGAACAATGTTAATTTGCCAGCGATTTAATTCCAGCTCGATCCATTTTCGCACGGCTTCAGAATATCGAATCTGTGTACAGCGATTAGAGCAAGTGGTAATTAGAAGATACTACGTCTGGTGAATATACTGGGTGCAGGAGGACTTTCCATTAGAATTTCAACAGTATATCTTTCATGACTGTTTAAAGGCGTAACCAAGCGTTATCTTACCAGACGACTCTGTATCTGTTACTTGATATTACTAGTATGTTTTGCAACAATACATAGTTCAATTTATTGAAGTCGTAATCGATTACCAGTTACAATACATTTTACACTCCTAATACACATTAATGGCTATAGCTTGTATGGCCGCTTCAGTATAATTTCGGATGGCTCACCTGAACTAACCCATTGCCTTTTACAATTGAGATTGTCTGGAGGCTGAATCTACTTTTCATTACCAGTCACAATATGCTACAGAAAACTGTGTTTTTTTTATATTATTATGTCTTATAAGCAATGAAACCGATATGCTGACACAGTTCAAAATGTTCGAATTTTCAGTAAATTCATGTTGTTTGCTTCTTTTTTAAATTATTGACTCATAAATTGCTAACTGAAAATTTGTCAGAGTTTAATTTGATTTGTCATAAGTCTTGCAATTCATTGTCATCAAGTTTTTAGCCTTTTTTCATTGACACCAGAATCTATCCACCGCTTTTAGATAGTTGAAACCAGAACTGACAATTCGATAATATATTCCAATTGAACTGCAGACCGTACGTTTCTAAAAGTGTTTAGTGGGATTCGACGTAGATTTCTTCAACAAAAGCAATGCATATTTAAAATTGAATTTCGAAGCTTCCATGAATAGCGTCCAATGTCTGCTACTCCATGCCATCAAAGTCCATTAACAAAAATTGTGCTTGCGATCGGATCTTCCGACAAAGCTCATTATAGCGATGAGGAAAACTTTGCTACAATTGAAAGGGCAGAAGACATTGAGAAATTTAGATATGCAGTTCGCTTTAAAGTAATATCACAAATAACAGAACTATTGAGATGAGTAGAAATTGCTGCTACTGCTAAATAATATATTGAAAACTGTTTACCTACCTACTACTGTGTCAAGAAATTCCCAAAATTAAGAATGTTGTTCCATATAGTAGTGGTAGCTCTTTTAATTTAGCCTAAAAGAAATTCATAGTTTTAGAAAATGATTTTATACACAAGACTTGAGCCGTTGAGCAGCTTCCAGATAGTGTTAGATTAACAAATAGATCAACAGATCTGTTATTTTGATAGTATAGGAAGGTTAATTTAAAATTATAGAGAAACACAGTTATACTATTTTTTGCTAATGGCAACTACAACTACGATAGCACTACTTTGAATTAAATTATGTTATTTTAAAAAGCCTTTACACCCGACTTAAGAAACTACTAAAACCCTGAAAGACATTGCACAATCATAAAATAACATTAATAGACTATTATCGGTCCAAAACGTCTCTGTTCGCCAAATATAAAGTCTTGGCAAGGCTAAATAATTAATTTACAGTAGCAAATTTACAACCAAATAACGGCCATTAATAAAACTGATAATGCAGCTCTCCTATAATCAGTCGCAATTGCGATAGCTCCTTGATGGTACATTATTGCGCCGCTTCCTTGGCTATTGGGCGTCGACGATTCTCTTGATGATAGATTGGATTCCGGTTTCGAAAATTGAGCTGAATAGATCGTGGACTGCAGGATGTTTAATAAACTGTGTGGCATATTGATGGGTATTGCATTCACCTTAATGGTCAATGTATTCCAATACAGATAATGTCTTACTGTAATATTGGAGTGAAATATAAATTTCTAATAACAAGAATTGACGTTAAGAATTCACTTTTATTTCAGAGACTTTACAATGCACAAATTAAACATTTATCCAAGTATTTTTGTCAGCATTTGAGTTCGACAGGGAAACGTCATTTGAGGCTATACAACAATTTGCCCTGGTCATTTTTTATTTTTTCTTTTATAGTGGCCATATTTATTTCGTGTTAATTTATTTTGGTTTGCGTAAATGATTATTCGTTGAATCATATGGACATTTTTCCAATCATCAGATGTCCAGGTTTTATGATCGTTGTACCACTCCTTGCGCAGCTTAACGTTGGCTTTCGTTATAAAGGATTTAACAATTGCAACCCTTTCATGAATATTGAGCTTCGTGGCCATATTATTTTTTGTCGAAACAGTAATACTGAACTGGATCTGCGTGCTCTTAACGAGGTAGCTTTATGTTGTCTGGTTATAATACTCTTTAATGTTCGACAGTTTCTGTTCTGTTTAAATTTGTGGTTCGCCCACTATTCCTCTTCGCCGATAATGTTTTATGTATCAAGTCATTACCGTCGATACTGTCGCTCGTGAAACATTAAACAACATTTGAAAAATCACACATTTCACCAGTCACTTGTTTTACCCGTCGCAAAACAAGGCGTATAATATACTGCAATATAAGCTACAAGGCCTAGCGGATTCAAAATATTTAAATTTGTTTTATATTGAGAATAATTATTTGAATGAAATCAAAGTAGTGATTAATTAATATAGAACCCAGCGAGTATCCATGCAGGCTAAGAGTTTAGTTCTGCAACAATAACGTACTGGGATCGAATATCTCTGGGGCTAAAGGTCGTTTAATAAAATATATAAAATAACAAAAATGATTAAGGTAATAAAGGTGAACTGTTCGTTGAAACTAAGTGAGTATTTGAAGTAGCTAAATAACACAACAGTGTTGAGGCGACTACAAATATATAAAATAATAAAAAATTTATATAGAACACCAATTAAGAAATATCTAACGATGAAATGATGAAAAGATCCATATACTATCAAAACATAACAAAGCGTGAGGCCTAATATATTTCGTCGATCGAATCGCTTTTGCTTTATTAAACAGAAATTGTACCGAATGATCCATTATCTCTTGTAAGAGGCCTTATCGTAAATTCACAAAGCGATAACAACCATTAATAAAACAGAGACTTTACATCTACCGTAATAAGTCCAACTTCGATGGCTGCTTGATACAATATTGCTCATTCCTAACAAGGGATGTAGTCCTTCTCCCGACCATCGAGAACCGACGATTCTCTTTATGATAGATTGAATTTCGTCGTTCGAACATTGAACTGAATAGGCTTCGGGCCGCAGGATATTTGATAAACTGAGTAGCATATTGATGGGCGTGCATTCATCTTAACGGCCGATGTATCGTGCAGAGGAGGAAGGCGTAAATCAATTTTGGCAGCGGCAATAAAGCCGTTCGTTGTTTTCGCTTAGATCGGCGAATATTTGTATCTTCGCGGAATTAGTTTATATCAGTTATGACCCCGGCGAGTAATAAATTCATTAAATGATAAAGTATGTTTACTTATTTATTCCTATAGAATTTATATACATCGCAATTAACTACAACAGCACCATTCCATTTTTAGGATTAGACGTCATGAACGTTCTTTTGTTAATTACATCTTATATTAAATATGCTTAGACAATCTTAATTTACAAATTAATTTATTACTACTGTTCTGTTGTACTTTCATTAATACACAAACAAGACTAGCACGGAATTAATACGTCATTATTTATAATATTTACCAAATTAAAATAAAACTTATCTATTTAAGCTGAAGTTAATAATACACTAAATATGTTCATGTGGTTTGGTTCGCTTCACACTTCTGATGTCCTGCGGGTTGTCCAGTAGCTGTATTGCTCTATTTGTTGTGATTTAGCAACCTTATTCCATGTTTTAAGGCAAAATCCCGGATCGCTTCGTGTATCCTTTTGATTTCAAGTTCATCATGTAGCTCTTCGTTGGTTAATTAGCGATAGGCATTGGTCTATCACAGTCACAATCGTAGAACTTGGTTTTGGGTGCGTTGGACCACTTACTTACTTGACTTAAAAACCAATCTCTTTGATTTTAGGTCAAGTTGAGATTATCTTCCGACTAACCAGTACAGTTACTTGCCGTTGAGTCTAATCTCTTCTGCTTTTTGTCTAAAATGATGTTTCCAGTTTAACCTACCATCGTGATATATTACGAGATATTTAGCTTATTCTGCTTGAGGAATCTAGCATCTATAAAGTGATATAATTAGGTTTTTGCTATTTCACGGCAACGCAATATTAACATGGCAGATTTGGAGCTACTAAGTTGTATCTTCCAATCTCTAGTGCATTTGTAGACCTTTTTGAATGCTATTTGTACTTTCTCTACAGCTTTAGACACCTTTTGCCATAACAACTGTGTCATCGGCAAATATTACAGTACTGCTTCCTTTGCTGTTGGGATATCAGCAGTATAGAGCAGATATAGTGGTCTCAAGATACTACCCCGTGGAACTCCAGCCGAAAGAGATTTAAGTGTTGAGAATGCGATTCTCTACATTTTCTTTCGGAAAGATATGATTCTAGCAGTCGATAGTAATTTGTTCATTTTATATATTAATCCCAAATGCCGTACTCGGTCGAAAGCTCGTGATATGTCTTTTCTTCGAACAGCTTTTGAGCAATCGCTTTTACTCTGAGAATATGGTAAAATCTGACTTCTAGTTCTTAAACTTTATTTGTAATTTTTGATTGCATTATATGTTATGCACGCCAATAAAATGTATAATGCAACGTTTCCGCATTAAATTCAAGTTTTGGTTTATTTTAACTTTCACATAACAAAACATTAATGTACATAAAACAATGAAACAAAAGTGATGTCAACATATATAATGTATTTTAGCAATGAAACACATCTAGGAAGTTTAAATGATGGAAATATATCCAATTTCCAAAGGATTTAAACAACATTTAATGAAACAGCTACAATAGTTTGTAGGTGAGAGTTTTTTAATCCTATTTACGTTAAACTTTTTCCACCACCTCACCTACGAGGTCGAGTTCTAGGCACGTTTTTTATGAAGTGATATCTCCTGGATCTCTACCCTACCCAATTAGCAATTCTACATACATGCAACGTATTTTACTTTCACTAAAGAACATATTTATCTTTTTACGATTAGTTCTTGTTTCCTTCGTCGTTTTGTTTCCTTATTAAGTCCTTTTGATAACTGGCTATGTACAAAATTAGCTTTTTATCTACAACATTCTCCCTAATGCACTTGTCATCTCTGCAAAACAGTTAGTATTAAGTTTGTCCTCATATGTTCTAACATAATGCATATGTATATTCTAAACAATTACACCAATATTAATGCATATGTTATTCACACTCTACAATATGATTTTCTACAATTGTAATACATTAATTATATACTAATCTTTAGTTTTTTCTGCCCTTATCACTACGTGTTCTAAGTGTTCAGGCTTATTTCTAAAAAAAATGTAAATTACATAAAACACAAAGACTTAATTTACAGTTAACGAGAAACAAAACACTAACTCAGCTCCAAAATAAAACCATGCCTGTTTTCAATACGAAACAATAATTTCTGTGTCTTTATTAGTGTTTTGCCAAGAGTGGCCGTATGTTCTATTTTGAGAAATTCATACCTCATTCACATACATAAATTGAAATAATTAATCCTTCTTAACTTTGTTCTATGCTTTTACAATTGGTATTTGCAGTAAAGAATGTTACTATTACTAATACTTAATAATAGTTCCCAGACTAACAGTTTTCTCTGAAATAATTATATTGAATAATATTTATATGAAAAAAACTCTACTACTCATTGTTTTTATACATTTCATAAATTTAACCTCGAATAGAGCTAACATGGTATTCATCACCTGCTTTGTTTTGTGCCGCTCTTTGTTTCATCCTCTCTCAGCGCTTATAATAATATTAAGTGCAGCTGCTAAATACGCTAAAAATATTTGAAATAAAACTGTATCAACTTAATATAGTAAAAATACTTGCCACTCTAATAGATTTTACTGGCCTATTATCTCGTTTCTGTTTGAAGTACCTAACAAGAGATGCAATCAGTTCCTGACTCTGACTAATTAATGATTTTGGCACTTTTAATTATAATTATCACAAATTTAAACAATAGTTAGCAGTTTATCAAAACAAGCACCAAAAGAACATTTGCCGCTTTATAACCTATTTTTAGCTGTAGTAATGCTAATTAGTAAAATGAGAATGAAATATCCGCCCCGAGTTTAAAACTAATTTTATGTTTTTACAAACTGAATTTGACAATATATTAGATGGCAGTATTGACGTATATTGGCTGTTTTATTGGAATGGCTATAAAATAATTGGTAGTTCACATCATAGTTAGCATCAGAACGTCTTTGAAATTTTATGTTTTAGTTAAATAATCTGAAGTTCTAATGCAACAAACACACAAGTTTTCCAGTCCGCCAGTCACCACAGAATACTATTTTTTTTTGGCAATTTGGCTTTTGCTAAATTCGTGTGGTAACTATATTTCCCCCTCTTTTGGTCTTCCATGGCGTTCTTTGCCATTGCCTTTTAAATTGTTAAAATCAAAACCAATAATGTGGATAGCGACGAAATAACGTCATCATACGTTCCTAAAAGTTTCTGAATAGGTCTTCAACAGCAATTTTTTTCAAACGAACAAAAAAATAATTAATGTCAAAAATACACTATTGAACTTCCTATGACGAGAACTACTGAATTCGACTGTATATACTAAATGGACGATCATCATAGATAAATATCACTACCAAAATTTAACATGTCGGCTAGGTAGTTTAACATTTATTAAAATAACACTTTTTGATTGAGACGGATTTTCACCAATAAATATCCCTAGTCAAAATACATGGAAGCACTTAATAGAACTCTCTTCATGGAATTAAAACTGTCCTCAAACTACAAAATATTTTATATGTCTATCTAGTATTTTCGTATTTAGTAAGTTTGAATACATAACAAAGAAGTAAATTAAATGTTCATTCCAAAATATATAATGTCGGTAACATTATTAATTCTTTACCATAGTGTATTTACTTACGGAACCGTTTATCTATCATATATTTAATACCTGTAGGTTCAATATTTCTATTACAAATGAAAATTCAGTCAGAGTACTTAATTGAGATTTACATAGTTTTTATAACGCAAGTTCTAATCAGGTTTAAGCGTTTGGTTGACAAATAGCTCTCCCCATTGATAAATTAATCAGGAGAAAAAACGTCAATTAAAATTAAATCTATAGAGAATTGTTAAAATTTGCAACACGGCAGAAAATGAAATAATAATATTTAGCGTTGTTGCTATATGGAATAATAGTATTATTTAATGTTATTGGTGCTTGTACGGTCTGATTGTAAAAGAAATGAATCTGCACATATTTACTTTCGTTAATTTTTATTTTCCAATATTGTGTCCAATTATTTGTGTTGTCATTTGCCTCTTGTAATTTTCGTGTGGCTTCTTCACTATTGCCTCCGACAGCTATAATCGCAGTATCATCAGCAAATGTCGCCATCGAAATATTCTCCATTTGTGGTATATCACAAACGTAGAGTAGATAAAGCATTGGCCCCAGTATACTTCCTTGTCGTACACCTGCTTTAGTTTCTTTTATTGTAAAATAAACTTCTTATTTAACTCTAAACATCCTGGCTGTAATGTACGATTTTAGTAGTTCGGTGTGTTGTTTTGGTAACATTTTCTGCAGTTTATGAACAAGGCCTTCATATCAAACCTTGTCGAAGGCTTGTGCTACATCCAAGAATATGGCTGAGCATACTATTTTACTTTCGTAGGCTTTTTCAATAACATCTGTGTCTGTGTTGTTAATAAACCGAAGCTGGTGTTTTGGTATTAGATTTTTTCTCTTTATGATCGGTTTTATTCTTTTCAACAGGACTTTTTCAAAGACCTTAGATATTACTGGCAGCAGTGATATAGGTCTGTAAGCTTTTTTTTAATTTGGTTTGGTGACTTTCCTGGTTTTGGGATCATTACAATTTCCGCGATCTTCCAAATACCTGGGATATTGCTTATATGTAAAAATAATCCGCAAAAACAAACGATTTTAGTAAATTACTACTTATTAAAAATGTTTAAAGCACTAAGTGAACGTATAGTGCGTGTGTATGTGAAGTAATAGGTTTAAACGAATATATACGTTATTTGCACAATGCTAGTTACATTTCGTAAAATTCGTTAAGCAATTTAATTGAGTGAATATCTAAGAGGTATCTTGACGCGATAAAAAATTAAAATTTTCTAACAAAATATTAAAATATAATATGTTTGATTTCATAAAAATGCCTAATCATTTTATGGCTTCATATAATAATTCTTAGTAATATATATATATATATATATATATATATATATATATATATATATATATATATATATATATATATATATATATATATATATATAAGAAGAACTTCATAAAACGCCCAACAACTTACCCATCTCAGAGATTAGTGCGTGACAAAGTTTATAAATACAAGTAAACGAGAAAGCAATCCGCATCTCGTCTAAATACGGTCGGTTCACCCTCACGTGAAACTACACCTACTCCCCAGAGAAATCCCCCCAACTTAAATCCACGACATATAAAGTATTAAACTCTGCGACGAAAGAAATGCCCTCATTTTTATCTGAGACGACATATGAGTAGGAATATATAAGTTTTTTGTCTATTTACGAAAAACTCTTTTTTCGCTTAGTGGGGCTAAATGAGGAAAGTCTGATTCTTAAAACTAAAATAACCTTTTTGAACCGACAGTCGTGTTAGTAATATTACACTTTTTGTAAAGTAAAAAAACACACGGTATTCAGAGCTTTTTATTTTGATCGCTCCTTAACAATCCTTAACATTTTTTCAACATATTTATGTTGTTACGTATTCTCATTGCTACCTTACTTATTTCTTACACTTGAATAAAATTTTAGTTTTTATTCATCTTTTTTAAGACATATATTTAGACTTATATTACATTATTTTTAGGAATAAATATTAAAAATCTATATAATAGGGTTATTTTAGTATTTTTATTTTAATACTTTATTTTACTTAATTAATAATAATGTTATATAAACATGTTTTTAAATATATATTTTTTTTTAAGTCTTTAACCAACTAGGGGTTTATCAGGACTGGACAACACAGTTTAACATGGGCTCTGAACTATGATCCTTGGCATTAAGCCTACCGACTGGCGAGTGACCAACTTATAAATCATCCCAGATGACATCCGGTCTTACCCAGCCTGGTTACTGGCGTGACTGGGTTCATTTTCCTTGTCGGATTTTACACGCCTGCCTAGGACAATCAGAAATATTAAACAATCACAACCATAAATTCACGGCCATGCCTCAGCCAGATTCGAACGCGCGACTATCCTGTCGCCTTTACCACTGCGCCAACCAAGCCGGAAAATATGTTTTTAAATAAGATAAAGACAAGATTTAATATATTTTATAAAAATCGACATTCAAACATCGGCAGCAATTGCATGATATTTATAGGCATAAAATTATTTTAGCTTTAAGAACAACATATGAATTTTGTAATTGTACGTAGTTATTTATAATTGAAATCAAGAAATAATATTTGATATGAAAATACATTTGTTTTAAAAGATCAAGTAGCTTTAACCAATCATAGAAAACTCACATACAAACATGCATTTCCTCATATAAACAAAACTTCCATTTTGTGACTGAAACTTGAAGGAACAAACTGCAATATAAAGAACATGATTATATCACCACCAATATAATGGAAAACTAAATAGGACTGGTTAAGGATTATTTGTAATACCACCGCCCAAAAACAAGGCTTGGGTAGTGGTACGTCTGAACTCACCGATAGTCAGTGACTGAATGATCTTAAGTACCCTTCGATAATATCCCAGATAAACGTCTCGTTATTGCCAGATCTTCTTTATCGTTTAGTGGACGTCGCTGCTGGTAGCCAGCACGTGTTCAACATCTGGGATAATATTTTATGGGTATTCTGTAGGCCGCTATTCTAGGATGTACAATTCGACATACTTCAAGGCCACTACAACACATTTGAGTTTCGTGCACGAATCATTTAAACTTCGACAGTTAACATAACAATTGAATTATCTCAGGTGCTCTTACTGGAAACTTGATGACGCTCACAGCATCTAAAATTTTAGTTCATTCGGTGTTTTTTACGTAGAAAAATATCAGTTAAATGTTCGTAAAACACCCTGGCCTTGCAATATATATTTTTTAATCTATGAAATTTACGTGAAGAAACTTAAAAGATTAATTAAAAAGCGCCTGCAATTTAGTTTTGGGAACGTCAGTTTTCACAGGCCGAACTTTTCATCTTCAAAATTGTTCGCCATGAGCAGGAATCGATAGTAATCACTTGTTGCCAAGTTAGGGTAGTGAAATCAAAAATTCAACCAAGATGGCCGCGGATCCTTGCGTGTCTCTATCGATGTATGTAGTCAGGCGTTATCTTGATCAAACACAACTCCTGTCCTAGTGTTCAAGATTTTGATCGGCTTCTTTGTTCGGATAGTCCATTTGTTCACAGTACTAGTTAGAATTAAGAATTTAACCGTAGATCACCAGCATATGATTCCTGCCAATCCTACCAAACACACAATAAAAGATTGATTGATTCCGTCTGTTTTCGCATGCCGTTATCGCAAATCCACATGACATCGTCAGTCATCATCCTCTTCAGAAATGGACAGATTTTATTGTAAATCGATAGCAATACATATATTGAAAAATAATCTATTAGTTTTTCTTTTACATCAAAATTACTAGAATAGAGTCAACGAAACCAAAACAGAGCTTGTTGATCTAGTGTCAGAACACTGTAAGCTGTAAGATTTTCAGCTGTATTGTTGTCTGATTTTACGTTCTCACTTTTATTAAAGAAAAACTGTCTATTTTTCTTTAATGGTGCACATCTTTGACATAACTTTTCAAAACTTTTGAATAAAATATTTTTTAACGTTGTCAAATATAAACCAATTATACTATTAGAGTCAGAAACGCAATTTATGAAAGTTATCTATTGATAAAATAACGGATTTCTTTTTGCTAGGCCTAATTAGGTAGAACAGACATATAAATACAAACATAGGTCAAATAAGTAAGACAAGAAGAACTATACCGAATTGGTGGTAAGATTTTAAAGGCAAATAGCAATTTGAGATCAATTAAAAAAAAAACACGAGATATTGTTGAAGGGTTGATAATATAAAATATGTCCTCGTCAAATATAATAAGTCTTGTATTTATTATTATGTCCAATAATTCAGGCTGTTATGAATCACAGATTATTCTCTAAATGAACCCAAAACTTAAGAATCTTTGTTTAAAGCATATTACAACTAGTTATTCACACTGTCTAGTAATGTTTCCTTTTAAAATTGTTTTTCAAGGCGGGATATAAGATTTTAAAGCCAAACTCAAATACTTTATTATAAACTATATATCAAAGAGGTTGATCTATAATACAATTATAAAGCCAATTTGGACCTATGGGGTGCAAATTATGGAGTTGCACTAAAATTTAAATGAACTAGTTATACAACGCTGTCATAACAAGGTTATTCGATTTATTACCAATGCCTATCGCTATGTAACCAACGATGACGTACACGATGACCTGGAAATCAAATAGATTTGCGAAGTTATCCAAAATTTCTCCTTGAAACATGAAAGAAGATTACTTATCATTATTAATCATACTAACGTGGAAGCAATACAAATGCTGGACAGCGCGATCCTTCGCGCGATCACGAGATTGAAGCGAACAAAACCATACGAACTTACATAAAGTGTATACCTTTAGTGTAAACTATAGCTATAAGTTATTATAATTTTATAATTGAGGAATACATATTGATGTATTTTCTCGCACTCGTCTTATTTGTAAATTAATCCAAGTACATAGGAAAAGTAGTAATAAATTAACTGTAAATTAAGATTGTACTAAGCGTATTTAATAAAGATGTTGTAAAAAAAATTGAGTAAATTAATAATAAATAATATTTTAAAAACTAAAAGTAATATATTATTAGCCCTATAATATAATACACTTCTTTTAAAATAAACTTCTATAATATCACAGATAGTTTTTCTTTTCTGCTTGGTGTTTTATTACTATCTTGTGGTAGACAGTTATATATTGAGGTGCTATATAGGAAATGTGAGGCTATCGAACTGAGAGTTCTGTTTTTGACAAAAATAAATTGCCCTACTAACTGGATTATCCGCTATAGGACAATCAGATCATTCAATGAATACATGGATGAACAATACAAATATTTTTCTTTTATTGTTTTCTTTTCGTAAAAGTGACACTTATTTTCTTTACGTCTAACATTAGTTTATCTAAAAAATCTACCCCCACTCTATTAATATGCTAATAACTGATGCAATCAGGTATACAGGCAAAATAATGTATTCAAATAGTTTTATGATTTATGAGTTACGTCAAATACAATCTCTAATTTGTACTAATATCATGTAATATTTATCAGAAAAATCTCAGAAATAAAATGTCTTGAATAAATTATCACTGTTTTAGTTAAAATATTGGATGCAATAATTGTTTAACTCCATTATAACACACAATAGAATATCTTTTTATTAGATATGATATTCAGTCAGTGTCTAAGGGCGTAGAATTTTGGATATTTGACTTTAGTTGTGCCTCGACTTGCCTCACCGACAGCACAATCTTTTATACTTTTACACAGTTTGAAGCATCAAAAACTATTACTTTACTTTAAAAACTGTTTTATTTTACGGAAATAAGTCGCGACTTGTCATCCCGACGTTTATTTTCAGATATCTCACTCGTAACCCAATTTAGAACTGATGATCGGTAGTGACCTCAGACGGTACAACAGTGTAACTCGTAGTCAGTGTAGAACTAGTCGTACAATACAACTCCCTCCTATAGAAAAGACTAGAGGGACGGACCTGCTCCATATCCGGACCGACTCCTATCGATTGTCCTGTTTGGACAACTGATAGTTCTTGTAACATTATGTTTGGTATCGATTATACCTTCATCTGTCAATTTCCCTTTGACAACCTTCGAAATAACATTGTTTCTACTCAAATTTCTGTAGTGTTCCTTTCTGAATTTTTGTTCCCAATTTTGATGATTTCAGATTCCGATATTATACGGCTAAAAAATTAAGCGAATACAGTCCACCTACGGTGGCCGTTCACCCTGAACTACAAGCTTCAATTCAAATTGCAGTAGATTATGTAATATGTGCCGAGAATCCATGGACTAAGAGTGTTTTTCAAAGTTTGAACGTTTCTTACATGG
Organism: Rhynchophorus ferrugineus; assembly: GCF_030347505.1. Lineage (NCBI taxonomy): Eukaryota > Metazoa > Arthropoda > Insecta > Coleoptera > Curculionidae > Rhynchophorus > Rhynchophorus ferrugineus. Next base: position 48,509,167 of record NW_027472581.1, on the reverse strand, counting down.
AATAGTTTATGGTTAGTGGTCTTTGAGTACCTTCTAACCAGCTTCTATGTCCTTACAGCTTCAGCTGCGATAATTTTGATAGAACTCCACTTAACTACATCAAGGAACGCTTAGAGTAACTCTGGAATGACTGCTAATCCAAATACAACTTGCCCTCTTTTCTTGACAATTAATATAATTCATGTTAATTGAATGAATTCTTAAGAAAACATGAGAGAACAGCCTTATGATCTTATGGGTATCCTACCGACTGCGCCAATTATACATTGGGAAATGTGTTTAACATCAAAGAAATTATTAATTTGCTTTAAAACATGTTTTATTTTACGGAAAGAAGAGGCAACTTGTTGAATGGCGATACGAAATCACACCCAGGGTAAAAACAAACAAATCATCCCCACGTCTATTTCTGGATACAATGAAATGAAATTGAAAAGTCTCCGGCCTGACACATAAATGGCGCTACTAGAATTGAATCCATATGTTTTTTAGTTATCCCTAAACCTCAAAGGATGCATGTATAAATTTAACAGCTGTCGGATCGTTAGTTTGTGAATTATAACATTTTAAGTGAAGCAACTTTTGTTATTGTGAAAAAATGAATAAAAATGAATTTCGCGAGTTAATAAAATACTGCTTTTTGAAGGCAAAAATACAGTTGAAGCAAAAACTTCACGATTATTTGCGTATGATAAAGCGCGTAATAAATCAAGAACGATTTGATGATTCGGAGCAGTGTTTGAAGATCATCAAGCGTAATAAACCCGAGTTTTTGCATCGATATGTGACAACAGATGAAACATGGTTCCATCATTTCACTCCGAAGTCCAATCGACAGTCATCCGAGTGGACTTCACACCATGAACCCGCTCCAAAATGTGGGAAAACGCAACAGTCGGCTGGTAAGGTTATGGCGTCTGTATCTTGGGATGTTCATGGAATAATTTCCATTAATTACCTTGACAACGAAAAGACTAAACGGAACCATCAACAGCGACTATTACATAGCGTTATCGTATCGTTTGAAGGATGAAATCGGCGAAAATGGCCGCATTTGAAGAATTGGAAAATCAGTGAAAACGATGGCAAAAATCCATGAATTGGGCTTCGAATTGCTTCCTCATCCACTGTATTCTCCAGATCTGACCCCAGCGACTATTTTCTGTTCTCAGGTCTCAAAAGAATGGTCGTTGGGAAAAATTTTTCGTCGAATGAAGACGTGATCGCCGAAACTGAAGGGTAAACTGTACCATCCTTGAAGGGAATTATGTTAAGTAAAAGAAAATAATTTTGCCAAAAAATGTGTTTTACTATGGTAGGCCGAGGACTTTTCAAATAATCTATCATAACTCGTAGCACCAATCAAAAGTGAAGAACTAGGCTGTTTATAGGACTGCTACATTTGCACGGAAGTAAATATGTCTAATAAACCCCCTAACCTTCAAAGTGCACATTTCAAAATTAAAGATCAATACTGTTCTCTGTGCAAAACAAAATGTCTGTCCTAATGACCGCTTCTGGGTAATTGCTTTCTTCCAACAGTAAAATGTTTCAGAATATCACTTCGAATTAAAAGTTTTCTATACTGGAGTGCATAAATAGCATAGAAATTACCGGAACAGAATCGACGAAGGTGGCCTGCTATAACAATTGCAACATTATTAACAGGTGTTGTCTGGTTTAATGATAATAACAAATAATAAATGAATGCAATAAATAATGAAAAATGAATGAAAATAATTTAATGATAATGGAAAATTTAGTTGGGATTTTGCTGAAATATCCACAAATGGCCATAATTCATCGGTTCTTTGTTGAATCAGTATCAAGTACTGAAAACAAGGAATTGATTCTGAAAAGATTTCTGACTCATTCTGAATCATTTTGTTGCTCCAAATTATGCCATTTGGAGGAAAGAATTGAATTTTCGAATTTTACGCAAAAACAATCGATTATTGATCGATTGAGATGCATCTCCAATGGTTCCAGTTCAATGGTTCTGGCAGAGAAAATCTATGATTCGCGGCCAACTCACTTTTATACTTAAATGCATAACAATTTATGCATGTGACGTGCATGTGAGGAATAGTCTACTTCCGCTTGATATTCGAACGCAAGACGGTGAACGGCATGCAGTTCTCAATGCTGAATGTCCTAGCACGCGTGGTTGTTAATGTGCTCTGTGTATGTCGGTGGCTCGTTATCACAATCTATTGGCTTGAAGACATTAATTATGTTGGTCTCGACTTTTATTTAGTTATTTAGTTTGCACCATGATCTTAAATTTACATTAACCGTTAAATATTCTTCTGTCATTTTATTTAAACGGTTGTTGGGAGTATTTTTACATTATATGTACGTCGACTAATACTTCCTGTTCGTCTCGAGGACAGTGGATACTAGTTTAATAAATATAATTAACTTTTTTTGTGTTAAAGCTAGTAACTAATATTACTAAAATAAATTTGGAATAAAACTGACATATACACCGCAATTACCATTATTGCTCTGGTCACCATGAAAATATCACTGTGATCGGTATATGTCAGTTGAAATCAAAAATATGTAAAACATTCTTGGAACCCTATTGCATCGATCTCCGGTTGTGAATCTAAACAATTCACTAATCCATAAAAGCACCCAAAAAACAGCATCGATATCGACCCAACCGTTTAAGAGGAGTTCAACTACATATCCACTTACAAAATAATTCAATATATATAAAGATGATTCAATTACTATTTTTATATTTTTAGTACTGAAAATATTTCTCAATTTTGTTTTCGTTATTCGCTTAGTTTATTCTACAAATTACATATTTGAAGAAAAATGTAGTTATATGTCAAAAAATACTCTAATAATAACTAAATTATGTGAATAGTACCAAGGGAACCAACTATACGAACCTTCTCAAGGATTACCGCGTGACGAAGTTTATAAATGGCACTAATCGACAAAGCCATCTATGGCTGGCCCGAATATATTTCCCGCAAGCTTACGTCCTCTTTTAGCCGAATCCCCCGAACTTAAATCCATCGACATATAAAGCATTAAACTCCAGGGACGGGAATGAAGGCATATTCTCTTTTTATCTCTGACGACAATATTGAGCGACGGACCGCCAGCATATTCATTCCGATTTCGAACGGAAACGCTTAGAAAATATTATGAGTAATTTCCCTTCTACGGGAAAGCAGAGGACAATTATTACATTTTATTTTTGGACAGACGTACGTATCCATTATGAGATTGAAATCATCGTTTTCCAATTATGGGGAATGTCATTGTTTTTTTAACCGTTATATGAATAATGTGTCTAAATGAATATGTATAGTTTTTGCACAACCAATATTTTTAGTTCGATCTGCGTAGCTTTCATTTGTTTTAAAATACAACAATATTATTTGTAAGAATCAATTATATCTTAGTCAGTTCATTTTCTGTCAAAGGCTATGTAATAGTGGCTGTATATTCTAAGCTTCCAAATTTTAATAAGCCACGGCCTAAGGGTTTATTTCAGTGTATATTCTAAGAGTATTAATTCGAATTTCAACAACACATTTAAACTTCATACAATATCCTGCTCGTTTCTTTTAACATGTTATTTCCACTTGATCATTATTCCAAAAACCAATATAACTGGCAGTAAATGTACTGGCAGTCCACTCAATACGGTTACTGAGAGTTGTTTGTACTCTTTTTTCCGTTGTCTCAATATTGTTGCATTTAGCAAGTGATGAACCACTATCAGCGAATGCAGCCCTTGTTACTCCTTTACATTTAAGGATATCACTAGTATAGTTGGACAAATATAAATAAAATATTGATCCAAGAACACTACCTTGAAGTACACATGAATAGATAGGTTTGAAATGTAAATATTCGTCACCGTATCCTATAATAATATTATTGGAACGATTGGAAATATAGGATTTGAGGATTTGGCATATCTGCCTAGGTAATTTATTTGCCAACTTATAATGGAAGTTCATATACCATACTTTATCGAAGGCTTGGGCCAAATCTAAAAATACTGCTAAACAAATTTCCGTCTCTTCAAAAACCTGTGTATTCAAAAAAAATTGAATTTTTGTTTCTAAATCAAAACCGATGAGCCACTATGAGTTGCTATTCTTCGATAATTAGTTGGCCCTCTTTTAAGATTAGCTCCTCGGATAATTTAAATGTCATTGGTATCAGTGAAACCATAATTTATTCAATATTCAACTGCATAGGCACATATTGCAATCACAGCGTAGCGTTAAAGTTGTTTATATTTCTTAACCGTATTCCAAATTTTCTTTCATTCCAGAAGAAGTTTATGAAGAAGTTTCTGTTTGGAAGATATAATTTTTAAGACATAATGGTCAAAATAATTTAATTTAATAATTAATAAACATGTTCACAATGATGCTTTTAACCACTGATATCCGCACCTGACATTTATTTGATTAACTAATATATATATATATATATATATATATATATATATATATATATATATATATATATATTATAACTCCATATTCCGGAAATCTACAGTGCTACAATGAAATTCAGTTCTGTTCTCCCTCTCTGATTTTTTATTTCTGAAAAATTCCGTTTCGTTTCATATATATTCTGACGATAATTGGATAATTTCATCTGAATTATAGATTACTGGCGACTTCAACACTTTCGATGTTAATTATGATCGTGGTAAATTGACATAAACAATAGGGGAAAAGAAACAATGTTAGTAGAAGTGTCAAAAATAATTTTCCCTCTTCCAGTGGCTAACAATGAACATTCACAGTGAACACTTCCGCAAAAGTGTCACTTGGTAACGCCACTCGCATATTCGTTGTTAACTTTATTCATTTTTAACATATCTCTATAAAACGAATGTCTTCATACAGGCATCAGCAGCTATTGATTTAGGAATGACCGACCAGTTTCAGAAAAGACGTCAACCTGTAAATGTTTATCAACTGTGTTCTGTATCACTCTCTTCATATCATGATATTTAAATCCGTATGCCTTTTTATAAAACTGACCTGACAATAATGAATTAAACAAGAAGAAAATTATCCAATTTGGTGCAGATATTCAGATATTATAGATAGGCGATAAATTAAGTTGATATTATAGTCACAGCTTATATAAAAAGACTAATTGAATTTCTCGATATTCATTTTACGTAACTTTAATTCGTCGTTACCTTCTAGTTATTGTATATAGTGAAAACAAACTCATTTGATTGTTGGTAAAAGTAATTAAAAGAGACACGTTGAAATAAAAGTAAGAAGCAGCTTACCTAGCTTAATTTTGTTTCGAGTCTGATATTTTTCCCAGTTAAACCTGTCTGTAAATAAACTCGTTAAATTCACATTTATTTATTCTCTGTGTCCCTGGACGACGTTTTCCTTTTCCTTTGGCAGGTAATTTGAATAAATTGAAACTCGCCTTGACTGCAAACAGTTCCAGTGTAAGCAATTATGTTTCTGACATTATTTTTAAGCATGAATGAAGTCAGCAATACAAGGGGTGGTAAAATATTACATATTATGCAAAAACAATTTTTCCGCCGATACTGTACACTCACGGGTTCATCTCGTGTAACGAGAAATAGAATTTGAAAAACAAAAGACAAGAGATGGCAGATGAGATTTTGTCGAAAGGTTGTCAAAATATTAAAATCCGTTAGTCTTCATTAAATTAATTTAAAACTGCGAACTAGCTTTAAAATATGTAGTAATTTCGTTTTCTGCCCTTCTAAATTTAGCAATCTTGTAGAGAACGTAAATATTAAAATTTAATTAAAGTTCTTTATTTAAGGTACCTTTTCCCAAGTGTCGTGGATTTTATCAATTTATCATGGAACTAAATAAGTTAGAAAAAAACCTCTATTCTAGGTTTAATTTATAAGAGCTGTGAGACTTCTAGTGTTTATATAAATTACGGTGTGATCGTCTGATCTTCTGATATTAATTACGTAAAAAAGTCACGTCATGCTCATAGGAAAACGCCCTTTTAAGATCATTATTTAATTATGCTGCCGTCATGTACAGCCTTTCATTTCCGATACAAAAACTATACTATTATAAAGTGTAAAGTCTATGCAATTTCCTTTTGTGTTGTGTTTCTTTTGATGCTATATCAAAACTGCTTCCTGGGTACTAAACGGTATTGCTAACTGAACGTCGAACTTTATATAAAATATTTTACGTTAGCTTCTCCTGATTTAACGTTAATATGAATAAGATATTTTCTAGTAATTATTTTTTTATAAATATGTTCTGACATCTAATCATTTAGTAAATAGTTTCCTTTTTTACCTTAATTTGAGCTGATTAAACCTTTGCTGGAAAAAGTGCTGTTATATCTAGTGAATACGTTCATGGTTTAAAAACCAAATGTATTAGTGCGAGGCTATATAACACATCATTTCGACATATTTATCCTTTATTAATCATTGCGAGGAAATAATATTGCGATAGGACTAATTCAATTACTTTTAAAACACATTATTGGATATTGGCCATATGTCCGGCTATTTTTTATCATAATATAATAGTTATACTATATGGCTATATAAAATTAGAACCATGTAATATCTGCATATTATAATGTCTATCTATGTGCTAAACTTTGTAGAAGAGGATATACAGGCTGAGTTAAAAATTACAAGTCTTTTCTTTCTTGTGCAAATTAATCCGCGTAAACTTTGAAGGAATTCATTAAAAAATATATATTAAAATGTATATTAAGATATATTAATATTGCAAACTAGATATTAATTAATAATACAGCATGAAAATGCTTAAGTTATGCCTAGGTTATAGTTACAAATTAATAATATATAATATAAAACCGATAGTATTAAAAATAGTACAAAATAGTGAAGAATATTATGATGAATATTATAAGTTCAGGAAGTAAGATACGTTATGGAATTTCCGATAAGAACCTAACCACTAGTTTAATACGAGAAAATTGTAGTGATATTCAAATATTCGAATTGTAAAAGTTGTCGTGGGAGAGTATCGTTGCGTACTTAACAGTTCAATTGAAAAGTCCCCGGCCTGACACATAGATGGCGCTACTAGAATTAAACTCCTATGTTTTTCAGTTAGCCTTTCGGGTCATAACTTTGTGAATTATAGCATTTTGAGTGACGCAACTTTTGTTATTGTGAAAAAAATTGACAAAAAGTTATTTGACGTGTTGATAAAATATTGCTTTTTGAAGGGAAAAAATAATACAGTTGAACCAAAATCTTGGCTTGATGCCGAGTTTCCGGACATTGCCCCAGGAAAACCAACCATCAAGGATTGGTATGCTAAGTTTAGACGTGGTGAAATGAGCACCCAATACGGTGAATTCAGGGGACGCCCAAAAGAGGTTGTTACCGACGAAAACCTTAAAAAAATCCACAAATTGATTTTGAATGAACCTAAATTAAAATTGAATGTAATAGCAAACGAACGTATATCACATCATGTACGAATATTTGGGTATGAGAAAGCTCTGTGCAAAGTGGGTGCCGCGCGAGCTCACTTTTAACCAAAAACAACGACGAGTTGATGATTCGGAGCAGTGTTTGAAGATGATCAAGCATAATAAAACCGAGCTTTAGCATCGATATGTGACAATGGATGAAACATGGCTTCATCATTTCACTCCGAAGTTTAATCGACAGTCATCCGAGTTGACTGCACACGATGAACGCGCTCCAAAGCATGGGAAAACGAAACAGTCGGCTGGCAAGGTTATGGCATATGTATTTTAGGATGCGCATAGAAAAATTTTCATTGACTACCTTGAAAAAGGAAGGACCATCAACAGCGACTAATACATAGCGTTATTGGAACGTTTGAAGGCCGAAATCGCCAAGAAACAACCGCATTTGAACAAAAAGAAAGTGCTGCATCACCAAAACAATGCGCACGTCAGTGAAAATGATGGCAAAAATCCATGAATTGGGCTTCGAGTTGCTTCCTCATCCCCACCGTATTCTCCAGATCTGGCCCCAGTGGCCATTTCCTGTTCTCAGATCTCAAAAAAGACCCCAAGATCTCAATGTTCGCTAGTAAGAAATTTTCATGGAATGAAGAGGTGATCGCCGAAACTGAGGCCTATCTTCAAGCAAAACACAAATCGTACTACAAATATTGTATCGAAAAGTTGGAGGATCGCTATAATCAGTGTATCATCCTAGAAGGGAATTATGTTGAATAAAAAAAAATATTTTGCAAAAAAATGTGTTTTATTATGTTAGGCTGGGGACTTTTCAATTGACCTGTTAGTATTAAATTAATGTCCTGATTTTTTTTTTCCTCTGTAATGGTCTCTAAGTTTGTTACGGACCTGTCGGTAAGCTTAATACCGAGGAACGTGGTTGGGAACATAGATTAAACAGTATGTCCAGTCCAGGTAAACCCTCGTTGGTAAAAAGGAGACTTAAAATATATTAAAAATTCTTACAATAACGCAATTCATTGAGATTTATTTCTTCTCTCTTTCTTCTCATTGAGACAAAAATTTGTCTGTGTTTTTTTTACCTCGATGGTACGTGTGCGTTTCTCAACTCTTAAAAAGGTCATCTGAAGGCAGTGTGCCCTCTTGAAATTTAATGTCTATGAGCGTAATGGGGGATCTTTCTATATTTACACAATTATTATGAATATGAATTCCAGGTTTGTCATAAAATATATAATGTTTTTTGTCAGTGCTTAGCAATTACATTACTATACCAGAATAAATTTTATTATTACATGTTCTATAAGCTGAACATTTTTAAAAAATGGAAAGTGAATTTAAATCATTATGAAATTCACTCAAGTATACACCAAAAAAAAACATTAAAATTACTCTAATGTTATTTTCTATTCACTATAATATTAATCCCTTATTTTTATAAAATAAATGTATGTTACTAAGATAAATTACCAATATTTCAGTACTATATATGTTATAATTAAATTAACAAATAATTGAATAGCTAGGAAATTAAAATTAGCAATTTGTTTGTATATGTTACTATTATGACCTATGGTAATTATAATTATGATTATCTATTATAATCTTTGGCATGATTTATTATCACAATTTATTACAGCTAATTTAAACACACAACATTTTTGATTAAATTTATGTACACTATACTCCAAAACATTTGTATAAAATTGATCTTATTGTGAAGATTAAATTGCACTAAAATCTAATTTAGTCGTTTATAATAATAGTGTCAAATGCATGGATAAGTCAGTTTTAAAGAAAAATGTTATCTGGCAATTTAAAATAGTAATTATTTTGTATCAAACATAATAAAAGCTAGATCTAAAACTTACTTAATTATTTAATAATTTACCTGATATATCCAAGGTTGCATCTATTATCATTAAAAATTAATGAGATAAAAATCTAGGGTATGTTTTGAATTGTTAATTTTTCGGTACAAAAACGGTAGAAATTTTAAGTAAGGAAAGTTTGTTCATTAGTCTGTATTATGTAAACATTAATGTTAAATGTAGAGGTTCCTCCAACAGTTTTTATGGAGCAAATAAATAATTCCTTAATGTGTTCGCATGGAAGAAAATGGAAATTAAAGTAAAACGCGAAATTTTATTAAGAGAGAATCGTGAACCATTAGAGCTAACTGTTGTTAATTGCTTATGTTCGGTAATGTAAAAGTTCTAAAAGCAAATGTTGAAGTGTTAAAAAGGTCTTCACCGTCTGATGTTGATTTATGCCAATTTTTACAGATTTTTTCTTTAAGATTTATAAAATTATGTTTCTAACTATATAATATTATACTAACTATATGACAGTCATATCTATAAATATAAAGGAGTACCAATAACCTGACTCGATACAAGTAACAGCATTGAGACAACCGTAAATATATTCAATTAGACGTTAAAAGGCTAATAAAATTAAATACTAAGACGTCTACATATATGGTTCAAGATTTCACCTACAAAAAAAGATTAGATGTCAATGACGGCTGGTTCTAAAATAATTCTCTCTGCGACCATAATCAAATATTTGGGTATCATACTAAATACCAAAACCAAATTGAAAAGCCATGTATAAAATAAATGTGCAGACCTTTGCATTAGGCTCAAACAATGTTGGGACTTCTTGGACGACAATCCCAATTATCATTTACACAACAAATTGTTCTTATAATACATTGGCTGAAAAGTCCTGGGCCTAACACATTGATTGCGCCAGTTTAATACTAACCTTCAAAAGAAAGCTGTTAGAATTTCATGATATTCTACTCATGATTTTATCACTTATTGTGCTAAGAGTGGCACAACTTTTGTTATTTTTCAAACAATGGATCAAAAACAATTTGGTGTATTAATTTTACACTGTTTCTTGATGGGAATATACCGTTCAAGCAAGGCAATGGATTGAAAGTGTCATAAGGATTCCATTCCATCATAAACAACAATTGTTGAACAAACGTTGGTTTACTGATTTCAAATATGGTCGTAGAGACACCGATGCAGAATGCAGTGGACGTTCAAATGAGTTTTTTTTGTTCTGGACTAAAACCAGGCGGTGGAATACATGACGCATACCTGGTCGCGGAGACTTGCCCTGGAGTGACAAGTTGGACCGGGTTATGTGGGACTGCCTCTGGGCTTACCAATAGACTAAACCGAAACCGCCTCACAGTTGAACCCTGTGGATCGCTACTGCTACTGCATTAAATTTGGGGATATGTCACCCGCTAATCGGGCAGCCGTTATTGCGCACGAGGGCCCGGCGATTCTCTTGATTCTGACTGTTGTATGGGGACAAAAGTTATGACTGTAGCGACGGATGAGGCCGTTTCAGCCTGGAAAAGGGGGGAAGCTTAGCGGTGACGCGGTGCTAAGCTCCCAGCATGTCGACAAGCTCGCGAACAAGCGAGTTTTCAGAAGAACTTGAGCTCAGATGTTTGTGGAATGATTGACTGGAGTGTCAGTTTCCCTATGAATTTGATTATTTCTGACAAAGCATGGAGCGTTTAATATTCTCCTGAGGAGCTTATTTTGGCAAACTTGAAGCCGTTTGACCTGGTTGGGTGTAACAAACTTGAAGTAGACATTATATCCATAGAGGAGTACGGACCGAATTAACATCTTGTAAAATGAGCATTTGATGGAGATGGGAAGTCTGCTCGAAGGGCAGATCAGAGAAGATAACAGGTTTGCTATCCCCGAACATTTTGGATTGCTTTCTGGATTTGGGAATGCCAACCGAACTGCCGGTCGAAGTGGAGACCAAGGTACGTGACGTTATCCAGCCATGGAATTATTGAGGTGTCGATCTTAAGTTGCGAGACGCGCAGTGCGTAACGCTTCTTATCGAAAATGATGGCCTGGGTTTTCAGGTGGGTTGATTTGCAAACTCCAGAATTTGAACCACTTGGCCGCATGATCGAGCTGCTTCTGTAAACGTCCATGAATTGTAACTTCGAACTTGGCAGCCGTGAAGAAAGCAGTGTCGTCAGCGTAAAACGCGACGTTAATATGCTCTTTTCTCGGCAAATCTGAAATAAAGAGGTTAAATAAAGCTGGGGCCAACGGAAACCTTGAGGTATGCCAGCATCGATTTGTTTACGACTGGAAAGTGATTCCTTGATCTTGACCTGAAAGATCTGTCTGAGAGATAGGACTTGATGAGAGCGGTTAGGCCTTCTGGGAGGCCTTCCCAGAAGGCCTAACCGCACGCACTTTGCGATAAATCCGTCGTGCCGGACCTTGTCGAAGGTTTTGGTTAGGTCCAGAAGAACTGCTACAAGCTTTTTACGTTGGTCAAGAGCGTGATGGATGTGTGCGGCCAGACGGGTAGCCTGATGGACGGATGAGTAGTGAGCGCGAAAGCCGAATTATTCATCAGAAATGATGTTGTTTTCCTTTGTGAAAGAGTTGAGAGCGTAGAGTATTACCCTCTCCGCAAGTTTCGAAATGGCGCTGAGAAGGGTGATAGGCCTGTAGGCAGATGGAGATGATTTTCCTCTTTTCATGGGTATAACCGCTATATTGCGTGCTTCCAAGATGCCGGGAAATGTTGCAGCCTCGTGATGGAGTTAATGATGTTCGCCAGTTCTGCGAGCTGCTTATGCGGGAGCTTTTTCAACTGGGTAATCGATATTCCGTCGAAACCTGGAGATTTTTTGGTTTGAAGTTTGCCAATCATAGTCTGTAGAGACTTTGGAGACACGAAATGGTTGAGAAGGAAGGCTTTACTGGTCTTTTGATGGAGTTGGATTCGTTGATGACAGTGTCTTTGTCTTTAGCTTTAGTGTTCTCTGCGGGTGAGAGGCATTTCATTTGAGCTTCGTAGGTCTCTGCAAGGAGCTGGACTTTTTCTTGGTCACTGATTGCGAAATTTCCTGTAACCGCTGACTTCAGGGAGGGATGACATTGTCGTCTTCCCCACCAGGAATTTGGTGACAGGCCAGAAGGAAGGGGGGCCATCCAGCCTTTGGTCCGCAAGAACTGAATTCCATTTCATTGCTCGCCAAGTCGAGACGGCCGCCCTTAGGGGGTAAGGGTTCGCCTCCCTTTGTCTGCAGCATCAAGGGTGAATCGAGCTAATCTGCATGAACCATTTTTGATGCGAGTTTCACGTTTAAGGGAATCGGAACGGTTGTTTTTCCACGGCTGGGGTCGAGATGAAATTTTGACTATGGCAAATTCGTGAGCAGACTGAATATCACGAGTTAGCTTGAGTACAGCTTCCTCGAGCTGTTCTGGTGTACAAATGAAGTGGTAACACCACAAGACATCAAAATATATCTACAAAATCGTTTTGAATGATCGAGCAGTCAAGTTGCGTGAGTTAGGTAACATCGTAAGGATATCAAAAGAATGTGTTGGTTTTATATTGCATGATCATTTAGCTATGAAAAAGCTCTGTCTAAAGTGGGTGCCACGTTTGCTCACTGTTTTGCCATGTTTAAACGTAACAAACAGGAATTTTTGCATCGACATGTGACAATAGTTGAAACATAGATCCATCACTTCACTCCGAAATCAAAACGATCGTCATCTGAGTGGACAGCAACTGGTGACAGTCTATTTTGAGGCAAATCGATCAACAAAAGTGGTGTTGAAATGTTAGAGCGGCCATAAAGCCATTGAACAAAGAAATGCTTGCCACGCCTGGTACTTTTCAGCCCATGTTTTAGTTCCTTATATAAAGAATAAATTGCAGTGGCAGCAAAATCCTGATCTATAAAAGCCGTTATTTCATTGAAATAATAACGAAAATGCATTTTTTAAGTCGCCAGTATATCCTTGACCAGAATGCAAAAAAATTGATTTATTTAATTATAAACTAGTTAGTTTTAATAAATGTTTGGCTGATCTGAGTATCTTCAGACATATTTTTAATATCTTACAATTTTCAGTTCACATAATTTTAAGATTCCACAATCACATTTTTACCCATAAAGTAATTATACGACATCAAGTTCAGATGTCAACAAAATGTCTGTAAATTTTTCTCCTAACTTAGATAATCCCTATGTAGATGTGTAATCCATGTAGATGGCGCTAATAGTATATTCTATTAAAAACATTGTGTTCGAATGCTAGCATTTATAAATACACTATACACAATATAACTTTGAATCGATATTCAATAGGAATAAGTTATTTAGGCTGACTGACACAGCCCTGATTATTCGGAAAAATACATCCAGTTTATGTCTGCGTGCAAAATTTATTTAGAAAATGATATAGAATTAAGTCTCGTTTTTATTAAAATATAATTGAGTTGATAATATTGTCTGTACAATCGTCCCAACAAAACAAAACTCCTTTTCCTTAAAATAAATTAATTTTAAAATAAATTGATTGTGTTTATTCAAAAGTGAATATGTTTCATAAATTATAAAAACAGTACGTTTTGAATTCTGGAAATTGAAACCAGTTCATTCATCAAATACATTCACGTAATATTTTTGAAATCTTCTAAACGATATTCCGAACAAAGTCGTCGCAGAGCGTCCAAATTTAGAAATGTAATTAAAAAACCACTACATCGTCCAGCACAATACTTCAATACTCCCATCAAATCCATCTTTTATTAATACTAAATTTCGTGTCCATCCATAGTCCGACAAATATTAATCAATTTAAAACCCTTTTTAATATCGAGTTTGTATCATTTCATCCCCCTTTCTCGCTACCCTAAAGCAATTTGCTTCAAAAAAAAAATTTTTGGATGGGTAAACAATGTATGGTATGTAATAAAGGGGGAGTATTTGGTTAACAACGTTAAGTTTTTGTCCTGCATTGTTTTTGTTTACCAAAGGACCGATATTCAAAATATGAGAATGGTCTACATCAGATTTTATCTGAAAAGGAACCTATGGGCCTTGTGGAAAATTATGGAATCCATTATTATTTAAGCACAATTTATATATATATTGCGGAAGATATTGTTTCCGCTTTTTTTGTAACTATGCCTTCGTCAGGTTTCAGAATTATTAATGGAATGACAAAATTATTAATTAATATTGTATTAGATGGGTAGAATACTTGGAAATTTTCTTACAATGTTCGCCTACACATATTGACAGCAAAAAGAGCTGATGTGACCAAATGTTTCATAGAATACTATATATTTATCAAGTTTCCAACGTTAATTTAAAGCTCCAAGCCACAAAATACCACTTATTACACCCAATAATTGAATTTGATACAATTAATTAGGAACAATCGGATTATTATATTGGTTCTGAAAGTTTCTGATGAAAGTGGAGGTCGTGCCAAACGACTGTTCTATCTGTAACTTGCTATAAAAATGAACCGATTGGTTGTTAGATTAATTGTAGTGGTCTTCAGTTTGTAACATGGTTCTAGTGTCCTCTAGTACATTGTCGTTGATTTTTACAGGCTCTATTTTAACTCACCACAATAATGATAACAAGTTTTCTGACACTATCGACAAGTAGAAATCCGGCACTATTGATTTAATTACGATGTAAATTATATGTTTTAAATAAACATCGGTTCCTAATAAGTGTTGATTGAATAAAATGTTTTTTTTTTGTTACCGTAATTATTTATTAACTTAATATTTTAACAACATTTATTCTATATATAATGTAATCATTTCAAATTATCTTCCGTATTATTTAACATCAATATGTTAATTTTGAAGCAGACTGCACCTAATATTTAATTTTTAAAAATTTTGTTATGGTTATTATTAAAATTTAGCAATATTATTAGTTTCATAAGCATCGGGAATTTTATTTTATAATAATCTCATTCTATTATATGGTTTTACATTAGATGTGTTTAGTTCTAATTTCTATTATAAATAAAACCAAATTATATGATAATTTAATTTTCACCATTTCCAGGAAAAAAATCATAATATCTATGCACTCTTGAAATGTATTAAAAAATTAGTTGTCAAAAGTTAAGCTCGACAAATTTATTTGGTGTAAACAAACAATTTAAACCGGGTTCAGCAGAATTAACTTTTAGAATTGATATTAACATTAATATATAATATAAAATATGATATATTTAGTAATGTAAATATTATAATAAAGTTAACATATAGTAGCAACTATAAAGAATATTATATATATAATATATATTTTGCATTGTCGAAATTATAGAATAAACTCATAGTACAAATAACATATTTTGTGTATTACTTGTGCTTAATTCATTAATTTAAGGCAATAAAGATTTATAATTTGTATATTATTATGCAGACTTAAAAACACTACAATCTATTGTTTTGCAGTGATGTAAATTAATCGTACCGTGTTTCCTTGTAAAGTCATTTTGATATCCTTATTATGTCCTCCTTATACTTTATTTCCCCTTAGTTTGTTATATTACTACCTGTATCTTTCTTGATAAAACTAGATTTAATCACTGCATTCTCCTTAAAGCATTTGCCATATCTGCAAAAGAGTTAGTATTTTTTCTCTCCTCACACATTTTATCCAAATGCCCATGTACATTCTGAATAATTACACATATATATGTGCACGTAAAACTTTCACACTCTAGAGTAAGATTTCCTTCAGTTATCGCATACTAATTATTAACATTTAGTTGTTTCCACTCTCATCATCATATCTTGGAACTTTTCGGCATTGAATCATAATCCCATATTCAGAAAATTCCGTTAAAGTGAGTAACTAAGCTGTTAATTTCCAATCTAACTAACATTTGTTCCCAATTCATTCACATCATTTGTAAATTTCTTCTTCAATGTACCTGATAGAGTTCTTCTAAACCGAAAGAGTTATTAACCATTCCTATCTCTAGCGCAAAGAACAATATATCTGCAATTTACTTTTAAAAAATGTTATGACTAATAAAATCTAATAAATTTTTATTTCAACATTTATCTTTCTCGATCAACTTTTGTTGTCTTAACTTTTATTTTTATCTTGCCATGAGTGACCATTGGGCATACTGGTTCTTTTCTGAAATATTCATGTCTCATCTAAATACACTGAAATAATAAGTCTTTCTTGGTTTTATTATATGCTTTTAAAAATGGTATTATTTTCATAGCTATGTCTGGAAGTTCGATACGACCTCTTCGTGGGTTTTCTTTACATCTTTTAAACCCTATATTATCTAACAGTCTATGAAAGGATGTTCTACATACCTCAAATAGTTGCATGCTTCTCAGATTAATAGTTTCCTCTGCAATAATTTTATTAAGTTATGTTTATATTAAAAACATTACTTACTGTTTTCATATATTTATTATTTATTATATATCTTGGATCGCTGATAGATCTAACGTGAAGCTGATCTTAATTCGTCACCCACTTCGTACAAGGACGGCCTCTCTTCGGTGGATCCAAGATTATTTTTGGGATATTTCAGTGACCATACTAATATTCAGTGTAGCTGCAACACGTTAAAAACGTTAACATTATCTCGTTCCAGTTCGAAGTAACTAATTAGAAACGCAATCTGTGAGGTCAGGTTTCGGCATTTTGAATCAGGGTAATAATAAGCATCGATTTAAAATGTATCAAAACAAGCAAAGCGTTCAGATAACTTTTGCCGGTTTATAACCACAGAATAACTAATATTTCTTTTGTAATTAGGAAAGGAAAATTTCTGTATTTTATGGTTTATAGCCTGTAGTTATTATAATTAATATTTTGAAGAATTTTGCAGATATTTGACGACTTGACGACTTCTGACGACTGACGGCAAGCTGATTCGGTTAGAAGTTCGAACTTGTCAGACAGAATTCTATCTCTTCTTAAATAGAATATAATGAGAAGGAAAATATTGTCTTACTCCAAAACGAATTTACAATTGGCGGCATATTGATAACGTGAGTTCACTGCTGCTTTGAATAAACAATAAATATATTTTTATAGCAATTATTATTTACATTAAATGTAGAACATTACTTTAGTAAATAGGTGCAAATTATCTTGTTATAAATGGATATATAAAATGTTTTGTTTAACGGAAAGCAACTGCTGTAAGTAACCTGTTGAGTCGACGGTAAAAAGAATACTGCCAATCCAATCCTATTCTAATGTAAACCAAGGGTTTATTCGCTCTGCTTGTGTTCTCTGTTGTTTATTCCCTTACATCAATTTCCTTTAAAAAGACTATACATAGTCATTATTGCGCCTCTACAGCTTTTAGTAGTAATATTACTTGTGAGTACTTGTTGTTCCTTTGGCCAGCAGTGTGTATTCGGTAACCTTCTGAATTGCACTGTTTTACCAAAATTTCCGTTTGATTCATGAAGTTTTGGATTGGTTTATTTTAACAATAAATTCTAATTGTCCACACATAAACATCTATGCTAATCTGCCTTTATTACTACACTCTGAACTCTTGCCCGAATTTTAGTATAATACGCTAATTCTCACTTCAGTCCGCTTTTGGCAGCCTTAACCCTGAACTGCATTTTTATACCAGGAATCCATGAACGAAGGGGGCTTTTCAAAACAAGGATTTTTGTTAATTCCAATAATCCATGGCTAGGAATCAATACTATGGTAACTTTGTAGTCTAAACCACGATGCTTTTGTCTGGACTCCAACATGAATCTGTCTTATTTACTTGATATAAGTTGTTATATTAGTTTCTTATTTTCTTGATAAATATATCGATTCCGATTTAATTCCGATGATAATTTTTAATTTACCCGAAAATAGACAAGGAGATGCCTCGTCTCTTGAATCGACATGAATGTAGAACGACATAATATGGTACACATATAATTATATATTCCTTTAGTAAATTAATGTTTATGTTATGAAATCCTTCCTTTTGCACATTTGTATATAAACTATAACAGTCATCCAAATAGTATATATATATTTCCTAATAGTTACATAATTTATTAGAGATTTACAGTAGTGAATTTATATAATTATATTTCAATCCATTTTATGTTACTATATTTATTCGATTAATTGTTTTATATTTATTAATTCTTTTATATATATTATTTACATCACAAACATTTGTTTTATGTAGAATTTTATTTTATTAGTTTTTATTTGTACTTAAAATAAAATCCTAGTAAATATTTAGTTATTGAGATTTCTGCCATCATCATATAAAAATATCTTCTAGAATTTATACCAAAATAAACTTTTTCTTTGGAATCTTAATCAATTTTTGTGATTTACCTGAAAACGGAAACGGAAGGGGTACCTTATATGGACAAAATATGGTACATCTATAAAGGTATGTTTAAAATTCTTTGTATGTCGGAAGATAATTTTTTGAGGCCACATAAAAGTTTATTCATTTCAAGCAAATATTTATATATTGAATAATTTTGGAATATTTCATCGAAATCGATGCACCACATAGCCGAAAATTGGAATCGATCAATCAGAATACTAATCTGTTACAACGTATACTAGATACGGAGAATAGGATAGAACCTCCCTCTTTTAGTATTTCCATCCGATATCAGAGCTTTGTTATGTGTTTCTGCTCAATTAACAATTGGCTTAAACTATCTCATAATCACCATCTTTGAAACCTTTTCCTAGTATTAATCATCAAATATAAAAGTTCGATAAATGATTTTAAAAAAACACATCAATTTTGAACCTTAAATAAATGGTATAAAATATGTATAGTCATTTAAGTACTCATTATGCATGCCTCAGCATATAGGCTTAAGCTTTAAGTGGTCCAAACATCGAGAAAAACCGAGATAAGAAAAAGTGATAGTGAAAATGTAACTTTTTATCAAATAGCTGGTACAAACTCTTGACCCAAGTGGCCAGTAAGAATGCAAAAATACATTTAAGTTTAAATAATTTTACGTTAGATTTAATAAAGATTTTGGACAATCTTTAATGAAATCAGATATAGTTTTAATGACATCCCTTATGCGCCCTTTTAAAATGATCTTTTGACCAATCGAACTTTGTAGTATTACTTATGGACTTTTATTTCAGCATATATTCTATCACCTGAATGGTTTTCGGAACATATGTTGTTTCACTTTCTCTTTGTTATTAACTGCAATCGGCATTTATTTTACATTTGCCTATGTAATGCGAAATGTGAAATAAATAAACTATGCCAAAATAATACTTCAAATATTGAATATTAATTATAAAGTTCTGATATGTAACACTAAAATCACTATTTTTAATCCGAATTAAAATTAATTTAGTAAAGCATCTTACTTCAAAACTAATAAGTTTATTAAAGCTACACGAATTATTTTATCATATACATAATTTGTTCAATTCATATATTTCCTTTTTGAACTTTTTTTTCCTTTCCTTTGAACATTATTTTCGGCATACAAGAAACCAGTCGTCACTAGGAAACACACTTAGTCAAACCGTGAGCAGCAAATCAATTCGAAGAAAGTTTTATTCGATTAAACCATTGTTTTTATCTAATTATAATACAATGCCATATTTTGGTAAAGCAACAATAACTTGGACGGTCCTCCTAGTATTGCATAGTCGCGAGTTCGAATCCTACTGATCCATGATCGTGAATATAAATTCACTACTTGTGATTGTCCAAAATAATCCCAGTCACACCAGTAACCAGACTGGATAAGACCGGATGTCTTCTGGGATTATTTATTCTGGGAAATTGGTCACTTGCCAGCCGATAGGATTAATGCCAAGGACCGTGGTTCGGAACTCATGTTACAGTAGGTCCAGTCCAGATACACCCTAGATGATAAAATGGAGACCTTAAAATATAACAAAGAAAAATTCACTATTGATAGTTGCTCAAGTTAGTTATTCAACAAGATACTTACAATAACATAACTTTTTAACGAATCACTCGGTTGCTATGAAATTTTGATACCTGTTATGTGCACTTCTAAGGTTAGCACTATTATTAGACTAATTTATGCTTTTTCAACGTATATATAATCAGAATAGAAATTTACCAGAAAATATAATGAAGCAAAAATACCGATATATTTTATATTTATGTATATTTAAAAGTAGTTAAGATAAATTCCTCGTATTGAATAAATAAATTCTCAGAAAAATCACCACTCCAAATAAACAAATTAACTAGAAATATATTTCCAATATAACACTTCAAGTCAAGGATCTTGCCCGCCACTTTAACATAAATTGATCTTCGTTCATATGTCTATCAAAAGGTTCGATTTAAAGGGGTTAGGAGGTGGCGTCATCTAATATCATGTTCGATACTTACTGATTGATTACTTAATTATGTTATTTACTTCAAATTAGTACTAAAACATGAAACGACCAATATAAATGTCATTTAAATAGTTTAATTGGCCAATTAATAATGTGAAACCCAAAGTACTTTACAGTAAATCTCTTTAAGTATTTGATGAAATGGCTTATCGTTAAAGAGAATTAAATTTTATAAAATATTAGAGTTTTATCCAATTTAACCTCTCTAGGGGGAACAATTGCCAGCAGTAAGCTACATACCACTCGGATTTGCGAATATCCTCAAAAAGGAACAAAAACAATTAAAATATACACGTGGATCTCTCGTGCGATAAGCCCTTCGGTGTTGTTTCGGTTTTTTGATTAGTGTGGTAGTTGTAGTCAAGCATTAAAAGAGCTATATTTCAGGATTTCACTGAATTTATACTGCATGTAAACATTGTATTTATATCATATATGAAAAACAAGATTTGATTTTAAAAAAAGATTCAATAAATTTAGACTCTCCTAAACAAATGAATTAAAAGATTAGACTACGTGATATTTCATCGTATTCTCTAATAGCACATATATTTATTTAGTATAGTATCTATGAATTTCACAATTTAATCTGCACATGAAGACTATTTGGCTATATTTTATTTGTGTATTAATACTAAAAACTAACCTTGCATATATAACAATCATACTTGCACTGATAAACAAAGAAGACAAATACGGGAACTATACTCATGTATCTCAAGATTATATATTTCCCAAATTAAAATTAAATTAGTCTACTTTAACCAAAGTTAAGAGTAACATTTACATTTTATAGAAATTGATTTGGTTTGGTTCGCTTCAATATTCAATTAACAATCTCGCGGTAAAAATTCACTCATCTTGTGGATTCCTAAGTATCAAACTGTCATACTAATATCATACGTCAAGCTCTTCAGGAATATTGCAGGGCAGTATTTCTTTTCTTAAAATGCATATTCAATAAACGCTATTACTCTACGTACTTGGTCGATTGTTGGGAGGTGATTTATTCAAACTTAAAATCTGTTAATGTTTGTGCTTTAGTACGTTTTTTCTCCCGCAGTTTCTCAAACAATTTGTATATCACAGGAAACAACCAGATACAACTCGACATGATCTATCAGTTTCTCAAGTTTTTAATCACAATTATTTGTTTCACCTTAAAACAACCGACAACATGTTTCAGTCCCAAACAATCATTAAATATATGTTAACATGATAATTGCTTTTCGTGGCGGTGCACAGGTGAAATGTTATCAATTCCAGACGACGTTTTCGGATTCGGCAGCAACTGTAGATACTAGTTTTATAGCTTTTTCAAGAAATTGTATTAATACCAGCTGTATCCTGACTGGTGCTGTCTTCTTCAGCCAATGGCTAGTCAAGGTGCCAGTATTATTTTCTCGGCAACTACATCTAAATAAAGTTCTTCATTATTAATAAATCTATGAATGTTATTATGTACTTTGTCCTCGTTTAAGTTCTTGAATTATACATGTCACAGTTATAATATTAATAAATATATTTTATATTTAATTATAATATATATAACAATATATATATACTAAATTATGAAATATTTTTATATTAATGAACGCTGGTAACCCACCCTTTCCACTTTAAACCCTTTCCATTCGCCTTAAAAAGAGTAAATCAGGTTATATGTCTCGGTTTTTATTTTTCAATATTTGAGCAACGTACATATAAAATGAGAAATCATGCTATAAGATATTTCGATTTGTTGATCAAAAATTATTAGGAATTTATTTAGAACCACCAAAGATTTAATTTACATAAATGATATTATCATTAATTATTATTGCTTTTAATTGCACTTATTCACTACAAATATCATTTTAATTTTAATTTAAAATTGCCAATTACAAATATAATGTTATTACTAACGCGTAACGTAAACTTTAAACCAAAATCAAATAAGCGCTACATATCGTTGGGTATATGGTATTGATATTCTCGATATTCATGTAGAATGTATATTATAAACTTTGAATTAATTCTTTTAAAAAAATTATTACAGCATAATTGTGACATTATTACCGTTGTGCCTACTTTTGTGCCTACTCTCCTACCTACCTACTCTCTGTCTTCATTATCAATTGAGATCCACTACCAGAGTTGGTTCTTTAAAATTGTAAAACATATTCGTAAGACTTGTTTCTTCAACGGATTTTTTTTTATTAATAATTACATGTTATATTAGATACGCTTTGTACAATCTCATTTCAGAAATTAATGTATTACTACTGTTTTGTTGTATTTACATTACTACACAAGTAGGATGAGTGTTGCGTGAGTGACGAGTTTAGTGCAAAATTTTGTATAAGTTTGTAAAGTTCTTCATTGGTTACGTAACGACAAGCATTAGTAATTAATCGTAGAACTTTGTTTTGAAGTGTTGGATTCCTAGTTGGTTTGATGTTTTAGTGCAAATTCATAATTGCAAACCATAAGCCCAAATTGACTTTATAATTTTAGTCAGATCAAGTTGAAAATATATTATTTTGTATATATAGTACTAACTGGAACTTTTGTTAGATTTTGATTCTAATCTGCTCTGCTTTTTGTCTAACGTGATGTTTTCTTCTGTTCTGCTTTCTGATTCTGTTTGAAGAATCGCGCATCCGCCAAGTGAAAGAATTAAGTATTTGTCATTTCACTCTATTTTTCAGTCTCTAGTCTATTTGTAGATCTTGTTGACTATCACTTATAGTTAAGTAGAGATATATCCCTGCCATAATAATTGTCGCCGGCAAATGTTACCAATTCTGTTTCTCTTGTTGTTGGTATATTAGAGTAGATCCAAGAGATAGATTCTGATTTTCCTTCTGCACTGTGTGTACTTGGTCAATTGTTGAGTGGTATTGAAAACTTATATATCGCATATTTTTACAGGCGATAGAAACACAATATATATAACGTACTTCCATGAACAATTTAATATAGTATTTAATAATCAGAAAGACGACTAACCAGGCTGAATAATACCGGATGTCCTCTAAGATATGTCTGTAGGTCCAGTTACTAAGAAATCCAAGTGGTTAGGGTGACTAAAATGTTTATGTATACAATTAATTTATGAGAATGCTTGTGGACCTAATGTTCAAATTTCCACTCAAACTTGACATAACTATTAAATGTACTAGACTATTTTTATCACCAGTATATCTATATAGTCTATAGAAAGCCAAATTGACAACATCTAAGTAATAAGAAAAACGAAATTTCCTAAGATATGAATTTTTTTACGGTTGTCTTATAGGAAAAAAGAAAATTTTATAAATATCCAGACGTTTCCAACGAAAATATCCCAGAAAAATATAATTCGTTTTTGTCGTGTCAGATGAAGGAAAAACTTATCCATATAATTGCTTGTCCTGATAGAAGCTACGAAAAAAGGAAAAGCAATAAATGTATTCAATTTGTTCACTTCCATATTGTGCGAAATACCCATTGAAGATAAACTAGTATATTTAGAACAAAAAATACATCATAATAAAAGAAATAATACAGATTGTTATTGGCCGTTATTTGATATTTTATTTAATGATAAAAAAAATGTTTTTTCCAATAATATTTTTTAAGTATTTATATTAATTTCGCAAATGATGTAATCTAATATCCGATACGTAATATTAAAATACACTTTTTAACAACACACGTTAATGGAAAACTAATTGTTTATATAATAACATTTTATATTATTTTATATATTACTTGTTTATATTAAATAGAGTAAATATGGAAATCAAATATTGTAAAAATTCAAGCATAAATTTGGTTGTTTAATTTAACCTAATATTTTATATCACTAAACAAACAAACTCAAATGGTTGAATATATAAATATAAAGCTGGGAAGCAGCTAATTCCGATTCAACAAATACAGCCGACTTGGTTTCCGCAGTGGTAAAGACGACAGGACGCTCCACCTATTGTTGCGATAGTCGTGTATTCGAACCCTACTGGGGCATGGTCGTAAATTTAAGTTTGTGATTGTTTAATATTTGTGAGTGCCCTAAGCAAGAGTGTAAAATGCGACAAGGTAAATGATCATAGTCACACTACTAACCAGTCTGGGTAAGACCGGATATCTTCTGGGATGATTTCTAAGTTGATCACTCACCAGTCCGTATGCTTAATGCCGAGGACCGCGGTTCGGAGCCCACGTTAACAGGTCCAGTCCAGATAAATAAAATTCCTCGTTGGCAAAAGGAGACTTTAAAATATATTTTTGTGTTTTTATAGGTGGTTATTTTAATGAGTTTTATTTTATGGAAAAGGGTCATCTACCAAACAGCATATTTAAAATCGCTTAGTGTCTGAAATAGATATAATCAATTCGTTTAAAAAAAATAATATAAAAACCCGACATTATTTCTCCTGCAACCCGACAATTAATTGATAAATTAGTTATATCGTTCAGTAAGAAAAACATGATTTTATAATTAAAAATACAAATAATAAAATATTTATTCTAAATGATCTTGAACACACTCGTTTCTGTAATCCTCTAATATGCGGATTCCATCAGGAACCTATGTACAAATTTACTGAATTGCAAAAACAGCCAGGAACCAGTGGTCACTAGTCTGGTAAGCAGAGTAAGTATTTTAAATAACTAATTTAAATTGTGTTGTTAAAAAAATTCTCCAGAAATGTTGTAATCCATGAATATAATTTTATTATATAGTTAAAAATATTTTTGATTTCCAAAAAAATCGTTGCTAAAAGCAAACACCCTTTTGGTCTGCTTTACCTTCTTGTTCATCAAGCCTTTTCTAATGGAATGTATATGGCTTCTATTAAACCCTTTTTTTTTTTAATTTATTGATAAATAATTACTAATCGATGCCGACGAACTTACGATTTTGTCTCTAAAGTGACTTAAAACTAGTTACTTATCAGGGAGGACCCATTGGCCCTTACTCAGCCTATAATAAAATAAAAGATAGTAGCACTTTTCAGTGTTTTTGCCATTTAATGCACTTTTCTACGTAACTATACAAGATCCACAACAGATCAAAATTCAGTTTAAAAGTATATTAAATTAGAATTTTTCAAAGCTTATATTCTCCATGTTTCTCTTATAATTGTTTTCCAATGACGTCACAACATTTTTCTGCAAATAACATTAGCACCCGTATTGAAAGAAAATGTTATTTAGTACCACCCGGTGTATATCTACAATATGATAAAATGGAAAATGGTTTTAAACACAGAAAACAATTAATTTACTTTAAAAACTGTTTATATTTAATGAAAATAAGAGGAGACTTGTTGAACGGGGATACAAAGCCACACTGGCAGTTTTTATATATTAAAAAACAGACCAACCGATCTCAATCGTCCATCATTCATCTGTTTTTAAAATAGATGGCACTTGAATATGGCCACGATAGTTAGGGCCGCAACCAGCAATGCATTACACAAGTACATGAATTCAATTTTTACAAATATATATGACAGTTGATATTTACATTTCTAGCCTTTGCAATATCAACGTTATCAGAGGCCATCAGATGATGAGCACAAAGAAATTGTAAAAAATAATTTCAAGTTTCAATAGCTGAATATAACATCTAGGGGAGTTAGAAATCATGGATATACTCGGTCTATAGACTGCACTTTAATATTAAATCCATATGGGTATTACCATGTGACGAGTGACATGGGTTTGATACGTGTTGTTATAACATTCAACAAGTCGCCTCTTCTTTCCTTAAAATAAAATAGTATTTAATAGTTTTCTTATTTTTATTGGTAAAGTAAATTAACAGTTTTTGTATATAAAACCCTTTCACATTTGATAACCTATATGCCTATGAGCCCGAGAAAAACAGAAATCGAATGTATGAATATAAACCCAATAAAAATTGTTCCAGGCATATAGTCACCTTCGGCAATACTTGTCACGTCCTGACCATGGCGAAGTGCAACATAGGACAATATTTGTCACCTAAAGTCTTTGGAGACATTCAGAAAAAGTTGAAGATGATACGTATCATTCTCCATCACGAGAATACCCTCGCCACACATAGGCTTAAACAATACAATTTTTAACCGTCCAAAATATCGAATTGATGCGTCTGCCGCCGTTCAGTTCTTATTAGGCACCCAATAGCTTTTGATCAACGATTTATTAACACATGGAAAAGTTCATTAATTTTCACGGAAAACATACTAGAAAATAAAACATAATTTCTCGATCATAAACATTTGTATATTCAACTCTCGTAGCTACAAAATTGTTCAATGCATTACATAAAATTTATTTTTGTTAGAGTTCTAGTATATTTTTGCGGTCGAAATCCGACTTACCAGTGGCCTACCGACTGGCCAGTGGCCAACTTAGAGACCACCCCAGAAAACATCCGGTCTTACCCTGCCCGGTTATTGGCATGACTGAGACAATCACAAACCTAACATGCATAACGTGCATCCATATCGATTATTGCCATACCAGGAGAACCGTCCTGTCGCCTTGACCACTGCGCCAACCAAGCTAGCTTAAAACATATTAAAATAACTCTCAAGAACTAACACCCTAGCTTTTTTGAATGGTATTTTAATAAAATCTTATTTCTATGAAACTTCAGAAATCAACGAAGCATTGATAAGTTAAAATTACTACACCACTAAACATTATAACAAAGAATCTTAACTAAAATTATTGTCAGTAACAGCTCCACAGTATCAAATATAAGTATACATGGTATTTATTTACTTTTTTGTTATAAGTATAAATATTTGATAATAAGTAAAGTAATACATGTTTATATATTAAAACAGAGAATATAAGAATAAAACAATTTTGAATTTAACTTTATCATTTATATTAAAATAATAATGAACAAAATTAAGGAATCAATTTTCTTTTTTTTTACAATGTAGAAATGTATATTAAAGGAATGTATTTACAATTGTTAAATAATTATATAATTTTCAAAATTTTGATCTATAAAGTAAAAAATAATTAATATATAGTTCAAAGAGTAAAATGTTATATAGTCACTTATCCTATTCCATCGTTAAACACCTTAATATGTATCAATGCGTTAAAATATTTGCAAATTTACTGTTAATAAAACATAGCTTCTTGTTTTTGTCCTATGTATACCTATGTCTATATATACAAATTACGTTATTAGTTTAATTTTAACTTCTTGCATCTTGCATCATGTAGCTGCAAATTTTTATTACTTTATTTAATTATCTTCCGATTCAAAATTGCCCGCCGGTATTTTGCGGTACAACGTTGCCAGAATTTTATTACGTAGTTGGTTTACGTACAACAGAAACGATGAATAATCTACCGTATAAGAATTGGGCTGGCAGCACATGGACCAGAGCCTAAACTATTTGTTTATATATTTTGTGTCACCGATCTATGACGGTTATTCCAGGTTGCTTGATTTGAGCAATTTAGTTTTATTGGAATTTACTTATTGTTATGGCATATTACGCCAACATTTTAACCCTAAATATTCGTTATATATAGGTTTTATCCGTTCCAAATTTCATGCTTCCAGATGCCCTCGTTTTCATCTAAAAGAGAAACAAAATTTTCGATATGCCTATTAATATATAGATTAGATTGTAAAAATTTGCTAAAAAATTTTTTAAAATAATTTTGATGGTGAATACAATTTATTACATAATGAAGCATCGAGTCAAAGACTAAATGACAATCTTAAGGGATTTATAATGAATGTCGTTAATTATTAATAAGCGCCCTATAAATAATATTGAAATTTCAAATTATGTTGTCCTTCCATTAACGTCTATACACTTCGGCAACATAAATATTTAAATTAATTCGATTTTATCCAAAATAAGCGAAGCTTACGCACGTAGAGAATTAATTTTTTTCTCGGCACTTACCCTACTCTGCTAATGCGATAGGTCCAGAGGATAACGGCCAGTCCCAATTATATTTCCAGCACCGACCTTATTTGTATAGGTCTAATTATCTACGAGATCCTGTTAACTTATCCCCAACTGACGCATTGTTAGGCCTTTGATCAAGTCTTGTTAGTGGGAGTCACTCGCACAAACTACATATGAGCTGAAGTATGCTTGAGGAAGGTCTCTTATTAAGCTTGCGGTATATAGTTTCAGAAAAAAAGCGAACCTTTTAACAGTAAATAGCGGCTTCACAGGGTGTCAACATAATTAAAGGTTTTGAAACAAAATAATCTTAACTATATATGAATATTATATATCTTTATACATATAATTTCTGTCCGTGTGTATGTAATTGAACTCCTCCTAAATGGTTGAACCGATTTTGATGAAATTTTGTGTGGGTATTTTAATTTGAGAATGGTTTATAGTCACACTTATCGTTCGAGGATTTTTTTAAAATATTTTTGATTTCAACTGGCGAGTGAGATTTTCATGGTAACCACCGTGATAATAGCGGTTGCTATATGTCGGATAAATTAAATATTATGTTACACGGAAATGTTATTTATGATGCTAAAAGGAAAACGGACTATCTTCGATAATCCAAGCTAAACTGAACCTAATTTACATAACACTAATGTATTTCGGCCTCACAGATATTTGCTGGCTCAGCCTTTTCATGGGACATATTAATAAATATAGTAATACAATTATATATTGAGTAATAAAACTTACATTGCGAACACATATTACCAAGCAAACCAATACCAATATAAACAAATGTTAAACAATATAGCCTTAACAATATTTTAATAGTTTCGACATTTCTCTGCTTCTAGATTCTATGCGCAAAATAACACTTTCGACATTTTTTATCTTTGTTATTTGATTTGAAGACATCTACTGTCGAAACCCACCAAGCACTTTTATAAACTTATAGTGATGCCGTCTCGTCATATGCCGTCTCGCCGGAAAAAGACCAGTGAATGGTGATTTTGATGTCAACAAGAAAGAATGGGCCTGATAACCAAAAAAGTTCGAAGACAACGAATTGTAAGATTTAATGAAAATTATTTATTAATTAATTACACGTTTATATGCGACGTAAAATATCCAAAAGGGGAGATATTGGCTACCTCACAAAGAAATTTAAAATGACAAAAATTTTGAACCGCTTTAACATAGTAATTTCTTTGCTAGGCAAGTTCAAAAAGAAGAGTATTCTGTAACTTGTTGTCACTAGCGAGGCAAGATAGTTTACTACGATAATACCAAGAGCAACAAAATTAAAGGTTAGTCCAGAAGAGACCGAGAGAGACTACACCAACACCAAAGCGAAATATTAATTCACAGAGTAGTGGGATCAGCAACTTTTAACCTCTAGATTTTCAACTTTTAATATACATTTTTTAAATGGTAACGTATTTATCAATCTATTTGTAGAAAAAATCTTGCGATAACTTAATTGTTAGCAAGCTTGAAGAGAATTTAATAATATCACCAATTATCAAATATTGATTGGAATTCTTTACCGCTTTGTTGGTTTTAATGTAGTGTAGCGTAATCAACTACATATTAATTTCCCTATTATAAAAATTCCCTAATAATTTCCCTAATATCAACACACTAGTTTGAAGTTACTAACAAACAGTCGACAATTTGGCGGTGTATAGAATAACAGGCATATTTGAAAAAATCTATGAAGATAAATATTTAAAGCCAAACATAAATATAAAGCATAGTATTTGAACTCAAACAAATGGAACCGTACTCTATAACAAAATAAGTTAAAAGTATCACAAGCAAGAATCTGCAACCTGTAAAATAAAAAATAATCAAAGTTAATTTATGCATGTGTAGTTCAACTATAATCAGACAATACAATAACGCTAAGTATCTCAGAATGACTGTTGATGTAAGATTTCGCTAGGATGAGCATGTTAAGAAGAAAAAGAAAGAACTGATTTCGAAACATTGGAAAATGTATTGGTCTGCTGGAAGAAAATCACAAATATCAGTATATAATATACTACTTTTATACAAGTATTAAAACCTAAATGGACCTTCGAAATCATTATGGGAATGATCTGCGAAAGGCAATATAAATATAATACAAGTTTTCCAGAACAAAGTCCTAAAATCTATAGTATGAACTACTTACCCCAAGACCATCAGATATCGATAATCAGGAAATCAATATAATTACAAAACATGCATAAATTTTCATGTTATTATCAAACTGTTGCGACGAAACTTAGAATAGAACACAGACTTAAACCATGTGTGGATCAATGGTTTGAGACTAAGCTAAGATCCATAAATCCTTCTAGATATATACATAGATTTAAGGTATTGTAAAAACAAATTTTAGATTAGTCGGTAACGACTAGTCACAATGTTATAAATAATTTAAATTAATAAAAATAATTTTTGTGTGTAGTTTGAGGATATATTTTATTTAGTTACATTATTTTAGTCTGGTAATTTTTTGTTATAAATCATATTTTGTATTATTTCCTCTAACTATATATGCCGAAAATATATTTTAAAATTAGTTGTTAACCAAACTAATAGGCTCTTAAATATTAAAAAATGTCATACATATACCTTGAATGATTCTAAAAAAATTTGTTATAATTTTATATAAATTCTACTACATAAAGGACGACTCAACTAAATATATCTCCACAAGTCAGCACTCAATATTGGAAATGATGTGATCCTTTTGCGAGATAATATTTGATCTCACGCTTGACGAATCACTAAATAAAAAAGTTAGGGGAAAGGCCCGACAATTCCTCTTTGCCCACCTCATTCCTCCGATACACTCCCCTTCCATTACCATCTCATTTATTCAGTTCAAAACTTCTTATTAACACGAGAAACTGCGAAATTTAAAATTCAATTTAAAAAACTCAAATCGAATTTATTTTAAATATATATATATATATATATATATATTATAAACGTCTATCCAAAAAGCTGTGAACAAGATATTTAATATATTGCTTACCGCAATTTGTTAATTCGTTTTAGAATTGGACAATATTCTTCTCATCTTATTCCAGTCAAAAAGAGATCCAATGCTGT
The DNA here is from genome assembly GCF_030347505.1 of Rhynchophorus ferrugineus. Classification (NCBI taxonomy): domain Eukaryota; kingdom Metazoa; phylum Arthropoda; class Insecta; order Coleoptera; family Curculionidae; genus Rhynchophorus; species Rhynchophorus ferrugineus. The sequence continues at coordinate 48,477,469 of NW_027472581.1, read as the reverse complement.
CTGATACATTCGAACACGTAAACTAATCAGGCTGCAAAAGTCGTTCGGTTGTCAGATGTCGAAATGCTTCCAAATATTAGATATAACAACTTCCAGTTATAAACCGGCAAACGTTGTTTTTGTTTTAACGCTTCATTTGTTTTAACACATTTCAAATCGCTGCTTATTATTACTGTGATTTGCTTATTGTTAGCTCTATCAGAGATCAAACATATGAAATGTATAAAAATAGTGAATAGTTTGTTCAATATTAACATTATTAATAATATTATTTCAGAGCAAACTGTGTGGAAATTATCCATGGATAGCTTAGAGCTATGAAATATGGTCTTTGAGGCATGTAGAATATCCCTTCGTACACTATTAGGTATTATAGGAATTACATGGTGTAAAGATAATTCACGAAGTGATTTAATGAAACTTTCAGACATCGCTTTCAAAGTAATTCAATTTTTAAAACCATATCATAAAATCAAGGACGACTTATTATTTTAATTTATGTATTTAGATGAGATATGGATATTTCATATTTTTATAGATAATAATATATATTGTGTTAAGACGACAAAAGTGGATGGAAAAAGGTAAACGTTGGTATAAAATTTGATTAGGTTTTATTAGTCATAACATATGTTCCTTGTACTGGAAACAGGAATGGTTAATAACACCTTCACTTTAGATGAACTCGATCAGATATATTGAAGAAGAAATTGACAAAAGATGAAATTGTGAGCAAATGTTAGATAGATTGTAAATTAACAGCTTAGTAAACTAATGAATGAACTTTGAATGAGGGAATATGGCTCAACGCTGAGAATGTCGATGTGATGATGTCTAAGACAGAGTTATGAGAGTGGAAACAACTAAATACAATAACAACAGCCAGCATCGATTGTCAGTTCAGCCTGCAGGTGTTTTATTAGGTATGGTCATGATACTATGACCGTCCGATGGCATAAAGAGATATAGAAGCATTTGTAGTTCTTAGACAATAGTCACGCTTGACTATTGAATTGTGAGCATGAAGCTTCTCAGCTTTTGTATCTGGATTGCTCATAAAATAATCCGTCGGAATTGATAATTTGACTCTCGTAGTGGTAACAGTATTCCTAATTAGTATTAAAGTTGTCCTTGTATCTGCAAGATTTTAGGAATTTAACCTATGGCCACTGAATGTTGACCAAGAAGTGGTTATAGTCGTTTTCTATCCCAGAAACTATTATAAGCGCCTTGTCAATACCCCAATTATAATTGTTATGCTGGAACCATAATATGTTTCCGGATCGTAGAATGCTGTTTGTTCCTAGAGCACCGGAATAATGCATCTGCAAAAATGGCTCTATTTCATTATGTGTTGCTGGCTATTGCTGTACTTCAGGTCCACAAAATTGTTGCACTCTAACTCTATCCAAATTATATCCAGTCACTCTCGAATACAATTGTGACATAATACTAATATTATTATTTTCAATCTCTCGCTGATCATCAGTGCGGTTGGTACGTAAGTTAGCTCGTCGCCCATTTGATTTACTACAACTACCTAAATTAAATCGTCTACTTTAATAATAAAGTACTAATAATAAATACAAAGAAATTTCCTGTTTACTAAATTTGTGACTGATATTTGCAAAGTATACCATAAATAGTCACTACATATTTCAACTCTATTATTGACAGTGTTTACTCGACCGCAATTAAAATACCATTCGAAATTACCGGTAGCACATAGTTACATCATATTTGACGCATACGTAATTTTTTTACTTGATATCGATAAAAAATTATGTGAAATATATTTCTTGGTAAAATACTAAATGATGATTGGCGAGAATTTATCATCAGTGTTTAACATATTATATATTCTAGTGACCGGTATTTTAATCAGTATTCAAAATTTCCGAACATACCCATAAATAATTGAAAACCAATCAAAGTGTTGATCCTCTATAACAGTGCAACTTCACACGAGAAAACAACATTATTGTTTTTACTATTTTCTATTCTATATTCTCTCAAGATATCAACATTTCCTAAACTTTCACAAATATTTTAAAACCAAAATTAGCCAAGTTGGTTCATCCATTCTCGAGTTTTACCGAGGCTAACGAACAGAAATTTATGCTTGTACCTATAAGTTTATAAAAATATTCAAATATACAGAAAACAAGTAGCTTTCTTAATAGCTCCATATATGCTCATGCTCATTTTGCGTTATGGCGATATGACAAAATTTTAATTATATCACTTGACGAATGCCCGATTCCTCAAGCAGATTTAGCTAAATACCTCGGAATATATCTCGATGGAAGGTTAAATTGGAAACATCATGTAAAACAAAAACTCAAAGTTAAGCAACTTAATTGCTTAATAGAAAGATCTTAACCTCTTTGACCTAATATCAAAAAGGTTTTTTAGTCAATCATAAAGCCAATGGGATGCAAATATGGGATTGTATTAAAACATCAAACCTAATAAGATAGACTAGTAATCCAACGCACCCAAAACAAAGTTTTGCGATTAATTACCAATGCTTAACGCTACATAGCCAACGAAGAGCTGCACGATGACCTCGAAAACAAATGGATATACGAAGTGGTCCAACATTTCGCCTTAAATTATGAAATAGGGTTGCTAAATCACAGCGACGTGGAAGCAATACAACTACAGGACAACACGCAGGATATCAGACGGTTGAAGCGAACCAAACCACACGAACTTATTTAATCTATAAGTATATTCTTAACTTTAGCTTAAGTAGCTTAGTTTTATTTTAATTTGCTAAATACATACTAATGTATTAATCGTGTACTTGCCTTGCTTGTGTATTAATGCAAGTACAACTGAACAGTAGTAATAAATAAATTTGTAAATTAAAATTATACCGAGCATATCTAATGTATGATGTCATTTATAAAAAAAAATATGCAGGTGAATTTTAATATATTTAGATACGAAATTTAAATATGTAAAGTTTTAGATATATACATGTTTTGTTGTCATGTTATTTGACAATTAAATTATAAAGTTTAAAAAGGGGACTCTATATTCAGGCAAAACAAGAAATTTCTCTCCTTTATAATTGCATGGTATACTGTTTGCTAAACGCCCCACCCTCATCGCCTCCACGACGCCATATTTAAATCGTCAGACGACGTCAATTTGTAACCAGATTAGACTACCTCTCTTATCCGATTTATTCGTCGCCTCTGCTTATTCGTATTCCGGTGCAAGAGCCACGTTGCCGCTGGCCCAATTTAATTATCGACGTTTCAACGTTAACCGTCTGCCTTTTCGATGTTTTCCTTATTTTTGCCCTCGTTTATTTTCTTTTTTGAATTATTCCTTGATCGATTTTCTCGCTGACGCGCTATAATCAGATTGATTTTTCAACGAGGCCTGACACTAATCACTATTTGCTCACCAATCTAAAACGTACACCTCTCTACCTGCTTTTCATCAACAAATATTTCTTCTCTATCGGGGATGTGCTCATTCCTTTGATGGCTTGCTCGAGTTTCTCCCAGACTTTGGCGTATACAAATATCGTAACAAGATTTTTCATTTTATATATAACACAGAATTTCACTTTGTATATACGTATCGATATTTTGGTTCGTATGGTTATTTACTATAATTGGGTCTAAGAAGATTAATAATGATATTGACATTACTAGAAAATATTTATATAGGCTCCTCTATATATAGCTCTTAAAAATCAATCAATCAGTATAAAATCAAAGTTTTTCTGCCAAAAACATAAAAGTAAACATTTTTTTGAATATTACAGAATCTATGATTAAACTATAATTAACTCTAATATAATCACAAATAAAGGGGCCAATAATATTTTCCAGAAAATTCATGATATTCCATTTAAATATCTGGCCTTTATTACTCTTCTGAAATATCTCCTAAATTGGAAGTACAATAACAAATACAAATACAATTATGACCTGTTTTAGTGTACCTTTACTATAATTAGTTCCGTTTTTATATTATTTGACATAAATATACCCTTGTTCCATACTAATATATAAAATTATTGTTTCAAAATTATAACATTTTACTAAAAATACATACTTCGCATTATCTGCAGCTAATTTTCTCTATTAAATAATAAATAAATATCTTGCTTCAACAAACTGTTGTAAACATAAAATTAACAGACAACAAAATAGTTTAGAATAAATGCCCATGAGCAGTTCTGGCCAATCCGCACACACGACAGGGTCCTTTTCCTGTTATCTGACTATAAGTATAAACATTCTGTATATTACTTTAAACAAACAAAATAAGAAAAAAAAAGAACATTTAGAAGAATTTTAAAGACCTAAGAAATATAATCGACCAACAAACGTGAAATATTTTAAGAATTAAAAATCGCAAATTGAACATTATTTCAACTTACTACAGTGGAACATACATTTGAAAAATTGTTTTTTTTATGTTTTCAAAGCTTAGTCCTGTCCGAAAGGTTTCTTCAAAATTTAAATTATTTTCGGAGATAGCTAATCCATGGCCTCTAAAAACGAAAATGCTTAACTGCTTTTTCCGAGGTGGTTGATGTGATATTTGTTATATAGGTTCTTCCGAACCGACTTACTTGAAATTTGCTGTGAGTTGAAAAAATTAAATGCTAAAATAAACACAGATATTTTAATTGATATTTTTTTTTGTGGCATTTAGTAAAAATCCGTAATATTTTACATGAGCTATATTTAATACATTTCATTCGTTTTACTAGTATTCTGTTGATATAAACCAGAGTATGAAAATTTGTAATCGCTTTTTGGATTTTTATCTGATTTTCAATTAATATTGGCTAAAAGTTGAATCATTTTTATTAAAGTAATACCATAAGCACCTTTTAAACTGATGGATATATGCATTTTCTTCATATGAAGCCTTGCGCAACGGAATTAGTGTTAGATTAATGCAATGATATACCATCGATAAAAAAGCAAAAATTAAAATTCTACTCAAAATTATAAATTTTAACAAAACAAACGACTACGATATGAGAAAATATAATATAACAATATCATATTTATTTACAGATTAGTGTACATGTGAAAATAGTTTAATTATCTTTGCTATATTATTTTGTTTTAATTTTAAGTAGGTTGTTGATCCAGTAACTATATAATATTTTATCCTAATGGTACAATTATTTTCTTCCTTGCTACATACAAGCGCTTCTTAACTGAATTTGTATCTCAAATACTACAATAAGTTGTTGTTTCTTTATTTTCTCTGGCGTACAACAGAAAAAACGGATGCTCTATATACGTAAGCAAAAGAAGAGAGCTACAGTTTTGAATGTTAATTGTCATGAAAACTTAATCAAACCTCTCTTAACACGCTTTTCTGTTCTACACGTTGTTCTTATGCTAATCTTCCTCTCGTCATTATCTTTCTTATGTCCAAATATTCAGACAATAAGCGGTATATAGCATAACCTCTATATATATATATATATATATATATATATATATATATATATATATATATATATATATATATATATATATATATAAAGTATATATAAAATGGCACCATTCGTAGTTAACAATAAACAATACCTTGAAATTACATTACCTTATTTATAATTAGCATACATAACTTTCTTTCTAACTTAGATATAACTATAGAGAGTAACAAATTAATAGCCAAAATGATTGTGAAAATGCTCGATTAAAAAATTGAGTTCATTTTAAAATCTCCTCTTTATCTCTATAAGTACGACAAAGAAAAATATCGAAAAGTGGTTGTTTTCGATGAAGCTACACAAAAGACGCTATATTACAAAAATCACTCGACCCACAACAGAGGAACAATAGCGACCGATTTTGTCCCATTCTACCAGCTGTCACATTTCCTCGAGTTATAACACGAAGCGGATGTTATATTATCTCAGCAAAGAAAAGGTCCAGCGATGGCAACGACCTAAAAAACCGACGAATTCCACTTTTCATCAGCTGTATACACAAACAACGCACCCGTCACATGTTCCATTCCACTTTTCTGCTTTGTAGTTTCCGTAGCCCTTGCCACGCTCCCCCCAGTTCCATTATTTATTTATGCCTAAAGACCCAAATCGACATGTAATTTTTTTACCGACAATTTCCGATGCGAAACTCGTTTACCGAGACGGACCACGTCTGATGCTGAAATATTTATTGAGAAAATCGGCAGATATGTACGGTGTCCGTTAAATATGCATGAGCAGCTGGCGTTCTGCGACAAGTCAAACCATTCTCCCCGAAGACTAAGTGAAAATTGCAAGTGGCTGGTCTCGGTTCTTGTATTCGGTTCCGTGAGCCGCTCTACTTGTTTTATAAGGCCGTTTGTATTCAGGGATATATTGTGAACCTAAAACGGCCTAGCAGACATTTTAGCAAATATCATATGCCGAAATATAATATCAACTTTCCCTAGAGAACAATTGGGTCCGTATCTGCGTTATAAATTTTCCGTTTCGGCCCAACTTTTGCTTTTATCTGTAATATTCCGGATCAGAAGCATCTTAAATAACATCAATTTAAATAATTTACACAACCTTAATTATATAGTACGATTCGCCATATTTTTCTGGCATAACATTATTTTATTTATTGTAATTTCTGCTTTTTATGTCCAAAATATATTATTCTTAATAGATTTTTACATTAATATATTCATTATAGGGGTCAATAAAAATTAGTTTAATTTTAAAAAGAAATATATTGAGCACAGAAAAAATTACAAAATAGGATGTATTTAAAAAAAGTTAAAAAGAAAAAATTTGTCCATTATCAGTGTAGATATACACGGTGTTCCAGAAATAAATTAATTTACGAAAATAAATTAAAATTTGAAAATAAATATTATAGGGAATAGGTTCGATGAACATTGTTGAGAATATTGTACAATGTGTATCCCAGGGTTGAAAACAAAAGGAGTCTGGAAGTACAGGGAGGAGGGGTTGCTGTAAACTGATGGGACTATTTGATAAAACAAGAGAACAGAAGCGTCCCGGGAGCGACTTCAAGAGGAAGAATGTTGATCTCTTACTATACCCAACTAATTCATATATTAGTTATTGAATACTCACGTAATCTGTAGTCTGAATTTAACACGGAAAATATGTCAGTCAAAACGCCAGATAAAATCGAAAGTTCTTGTAACAGATGCCAAGATAAAATACGCGCAATACGCCTTTATAGCGACTCACGGTTACAACAAATTCCCCACTACGTACTTATTGGTATGATTCCATGGAGATCATAAAGGTGGGGATATCATCTCTTCTCTTTGGATTTCATTAAGTTAAGCGGAATAAACTTACTCTACAAGAAAAAAAGTTGTTGACGTTAGATTGGCAATCCTTCCGCGATATCACAAAACATTCCAGTATCGTAGTTCAAACTGTACTGCAACCGTACAAAGATAGACTAAAGGTGCTCAGAAACACAAAAACAAACATTCAAAAACACCCATGTAATAATTGCTTCAACGTCCAGTTTATTTGTCAGGTTTAGCACACCCTGAGTCGTGACTGTTGTTACACAATTCCTGCATATAAAAAACTAAATACATTTTCATTAAATAAAAAGAAAATGTCTGTCCACCACTATAGTGATGGGTTACAGATAGAAGTTATATTTTCTCCACAATAAAGTATCGAAAAACGATAACGCCTTTATCGTTTTCTTTCGTTTTCAATATTTCATCAGGCTCATGGAAAAATCATTGCTCTTAGACAAACCGGTGTATAATTTATTATCAAGCGGTCCAGTTGCGTACGTTACTAAGCGTCGGGACGCTACTCCATCATTATTGGGAGGCACGCGAGGCCGTCGTCGCCCCTGCCGACGTGCGAAATCCAGGAAAATCGCGGAGCTGGAGCACGCGGTGACGGCGAACGTTCGGCGGCGGCAGTCGCGTGGGGCGTGGTGGCTTTGGTTCTCTTTATCGATTCGTCATCAGGTAGGTTGGTTTTCAATTAAGAGCAAGTGGTTACCAGGGGAACGGGTGCTTGATGCAAACAGCGGCGTGGTCGTATTATTTTGGACTTTACCAGACGATGTTTACGCTCGAGGATACTGGAACATGTCTTCAGATGGAAATTCGATCTTTAATCGATAGGATTTCGCTTTTTATACTCTTAGATCCGAGCAATATAGCTAGCTCGTAATATATATTGGAAATTGTCAGTTACGTGTTAGATTATGACAGAAATATTGGACTTAGATTACGTCGTTTCTAAAAACGTGACTGATAAATAGCTTTATAATAAAAATAAATAAGATAATAAAATTCAAATAAACTTCCAGCATATTATATCATAGTATTAATATTATATTTATGAAGAAAATTTAAAAGTTTAGAAGATTTATAATAAAATTCAAAAATAAATAACATAAATCTAAGCGATGATTCACATAACTAGTTATCGTTCAAAATATGTTTAATGCAAAATCAGTCAAGTAGGCTTCAAGAATATGCCATACCAATAGTACCATTGAGAATCACAACTTCTAACATTATAGACATAATCTCTTTTAATGTATATTGTTTAATAATATGGCTCGGTGAATGGAGCTAGTACAAAATGAAATAGTGGTTGTTTACATGATGTGACCGTTATTTATTGATGGTATAAAAAATACAAAAAGATAAATGGAAGCGGCGCTGGGTTTACCTATAAAAGAGGCTTGTGCAGTCGATGGTGGGACGTCTGAACTGAACTATGGTCAGTGACTGAATGACCAAAAGTACCCTTCAATAATCTCCCAGATAAACGCCTGGGGGTTACTAGATATTCGTTATCCTGTACTAGTTGTTGACACCTGACTGGAATCCCATATTTCTACGATGTAAAATTCGACAAGCCCAAAGGTCGCTACAAATGTATCGTATTTCAGATGTGGACATACAGGATAAGGACAAAATTCTATGAACACCACACCATATACATAATATGTAATTATCAATAAGATGTTGAGCAACTATTTGTTGTAAACAACAGCTGACATTCTTCGCGGAATAAATTAATGGACTTTCTGAATAGTTTCGAACAAAATGTTCTTCAATACCAGAACAATAGAGAACAGTTCAGATTTTTTCGTTACAGCAAACAGTTCATCTAACCGAACAAGTCTAAGAGATCACACATTGCACAGATCGCTTGTGCTAACCGTCGCAGAACAAGACGTATAATACACTCAGATGTAATCTATATGTAAGACTTGGTATGTATATTGAGCAATATATCTGCGTCGTATTATTTACACGGAAACAGTGATGCCAACATGCAACAAGATATTTTGCAACTATGTATTGCATGGTACATATTGTAAACATATTGCATGGTATTCATATTACATAGCCTATACCCTGTATATGTTGACTGTATTAATTTTTTAACACCTTAACATAACAAACGAGAAATTTGTACCTTCTAATTCTGTTTAATATCCGCAATGATTATTTGGAATAAAATAAGTGATTTATTATTAAGTAAAACTAATTAAGAATTTATTATTAGAACATCCCAGATTTAATTCAAATTTTATAGAATTATACTTCTTAACTTTTTTAATAATTTGAAACAGTCCTATAAGAAGAGAAACAATAAAAAATGAAATATGAGAAGGAATATTAAAATATATGGAAATATTAAAAATTAAAATTGAACATAAGTTTTGTAGACCACTATGTTATTAACTCCTAATTATATTCAGTAATTAAAATAATCCTTGCTACAACACCTAATCCTCAGGACCTACAATTAAAAACTGTTTATATTTAAGTTTTTTATACGTAAGAACAATACTTCATTAAAATAATAATTTCTGAAAAATTTGAATTCAAAATATTACATTTTGCATCTGAAACAATATGACAATCACGAGCCCCAGCACAATTATATTATATACGCTACAAATTAGTTTTTAGTAAAATTATATAGCCGCGTTTTCCACAAATACTCTTCTTTAATATAAGTTCTATGTATGTTAATATTATAGAAAATTGGTTAATCAATAAAACATGTATTCAAATCTTATAGATAGTACCTACTAGAATGCCAAAAAATAGTAAATTCCAATATTTATTTATCATTATCATTTAATCAATTATATTTTAGATCTTATTACGATAGCTCTCACGCACATATTAAAACAACCAAAGAAATATATATAACCAACTAATTTAAATCACTTGAAGTAAACTTATTCATACTTATTAGTATATAACATTAACTCTATTCTTATTACTATCTTACTAAATATACATTTATTTTTTGCAAACATGTAAATAATTAAATGTAATATAAATAATTGTATATATTTATGAAAACCTTGAAAAAAAAATAATTTATGTAATCCTTGAAAAATATTTAACCTAAATTAGTTATAAAAATAATTATATTATTTTTATAACTAAAAAGTACTTCAATTTCTCGTCAAAAAAATATAAATAGTAAACATTTTTTAAAAAGCTGTAAACATATAATTCCAACAGTTAAAGAAAAAAACGGATATCCAGTTAAAAATTAAAACAAAGCTGCATTCACTAAATTAGATTAGAATAAGAAAGATCAATTTCAAATTTATTTTACTGTAAAAAATAATAAAATTAGATATACTTATATCTGTATAAGTATATAATTTTTTAATATAAGTAGTGTAACTATAAGTTAAATAAATTTTTAGAAACATTACCAACTTTTAGAAACAAACATATCTCACGTATGATAACTTTAGGCAAAACAAAATCACTTTAAAATATTTAAGATAAAAATAAATCCAACTATTATCAGCCAGTTAATATAAAATATGTGTATGTAAACCAATATGACTCAGTTATCTGCAATCTATGCTTGAACTATCATATTTGTTAAGGATTTATAAATCATTCTAATCTATGACAATATCATAGAGATTGTCTCAAGAAAGATAATTTTTCACATATGTAATAGTGCGGATGTATGCGATAAGATGTAAATTATTTTACAAAATAAATGTCTAATAATATAGTGATACAATTACAATGACAGTTCATCAGCATCAGTGTCTCGCCATGCAAATAAACCTTTATTAGGAATGCATTTAAGAAGCTTTAACTTATTTACAAATTAAGTACTATGAATCATCGATATAAATAAACTTAGTAATAACCTTCTGAGTTGTTTTAAGTAAGCAATTCATATGTAGGGTTATTTAAAATATTTTGTATGTTAACACCCTTTATATCATATTACGCTACCAATGCCAAATATTCAAATATGGTTTCCACTTTCTAATTTAAATGTTCTACCCCTATTTTTTAATTTTCACCAATAAAGAAGTGAGTATTTTCATTCCCGACACATTTTTATCGCTTGACAAAAACTCTATTCCCATTCCCTTTGCCCCTTTCAAAACTGGCACGTAAAGTGCGTAGGTTGTATTTTAAATTCAAATTTTCCTGTTCATTCTTATACGATTGCTGTCCGCTCCGAATGTCCAATCTGCATAAAATCAAATGAATTAATTTTAAAAATTGTCCTGTTATCCCATAGGAACGCTTCCAAACAACGTTACAAACGACATTCTATAAGCCCGGAGATCTTTCCTTGTTATTCGCTAAATTAAGTTCAAGGTTAACCTGAATCTTGTAAGGGGAAAGTAAATTCAATGAATATTTACAGCTCCTTAGTTAATATGAATTTTACGTAATGTGCATGCTGTTTAAATTTAAATGCTGCATAAATCAACCAAATTACTCATCCTGCTGTATAATGTAGTGTTTGTCTAATGTTGTTAATGTTATATTATACACACATACAAAAAGACAGTACATTCCGTCTTTGTAACTTAAAAGAGAACACGGAATATTGAGCGAAAAGGTTTCATAGTTCTACTTGCAGTTATTTACCACATATGCATGTAGAAATATGATCTATTAGATAATCATAGTCATTTACAGCTCTTGTTTATTTGTTAAAATTTTCTGTTGATTTTAAATATAATTCCTTAGGAAAATTATGGACAAAATATGTAGATTAAAATATGATTTTAAAAATTAATTAAAAAATATTTACACTAATAGTAATTATTACTATAAATACTACTAATAAGTAATACATTTAAATATAAGGAAAAATATTTCTCTCGTTGAAAATAACAGAAAATTCTAAATCCAAACACCCTTTCATATTACCAATACTGTATTAAAAAATTGAAACTATTATCAGTATATTATTGATGTTATCAGTTGCGTTAACCAATTGCACTTTCCAACCAAACTGACGACACTTAAATGATACGGCAGGTGTCAATCTCAATTAAAAATGGACCAGAAATGATCTAAGGATCAATTTGACCTACTCTAGACAGTTGAGTGCTTTCCCAACTTAATGGGACGCTGATTAGGTGCTTAATATATTCTGGTTATAATGACAATTTTACCCTCTACAAAGCTGTTTATTGAGAAAAATGTGCACACCAAATAATTGCCATAATTTCCTACAACATTTTTCCATATTCTCATATTCTGATATTATATAATTGTAAATTAGTTGTTCCATAATGAAAACTGCCTCTTAAGCATTTTTATATTAATAATGCTGATTTACTTTACACTTTGATTGCTCAAAATTGACTACTTCAGTTAGACCTTGTTGTAAATGAATAACACAATCGTACCTTAATTAATTTATTTACACTATTTACTAATTGTAATATAATATTGTGAACCAAAATCAAAAACCACAGCATTCACATATATTTTACAAGGCACGTCTGCAATATCCAAGAACCTAGGAATATATCGTATATTACATCGGTGTACTATTTTAATATTAGATGTCTTTAGGTATGAAATATATGAATTGTACAACATTTAGAAAATCCCTAAAACCAAATTTCTATTCTCTACTTGCAAAAGGAGACGGTGTCGAAAGAACTATATTGTTTTGACAGCGAGCCAGAAAAATATCGACACATTCTCACCTTTCATCGACATTACAAAATCATCTGCTAGACTAGCCATGCTCCTATGAATATTCCGATAATGGAATTTTTTTATGTGAGCTTCAACAGGGTATCCTTCACAACTCTTGCAATTACTGTGATCGAACGTTGTTAAAGCCTATAAGAGGATAGTTTTGTGCTGTTGTGCTCATAATATATTAAACCTTGCTAAACCCATCAGTCCATAAACTGCAATGTTTCGGTATCGATATGAATTACTCTAATTGACTAACCCATGACTTTTGGCCTAACGACTGTCGTCTACTTCTACATCTAATTTTCATCGTCAATCACAATACGCTACAGAAAGTTCTTTTTTTCTTGTCTACCAATGATTTTGAAGCGGTTCAAAATTGTATTTTCAGTCAATTAGTGTAGCCATTTTCCATCCCTTTCGATCTTTCCCATTACACGTAAACGTCTAGAACCTAGTATGAATAAATTTTCATTCATGATCTGCTAAGCTCTATGGAAGTTCTCTGAGAATTTTTTTAAGCTTATGAAAGTTTCTGATCAAAGTGCAACTGATTATTTTTGAACTCATTGCATCGCCAGAACTTACTAAAAGTGTAATGAGCTGCGACACTAGATTTCTTATTGTCGGTGCTCACTTAAAGTTTATAAATAATTTTATTCATGTAACATTAATTTCAAACATTTAATTTCTCTAGACAGTTTCAAATTGTGTGATTTGGTAATTACTAAATATTTCTTCAAAGTCATAATTATTTTATAATCAATCCTTGATGTAAAAACTTTCATTTGAAGTACATTGTATTACATGATTTTAATATAATTTCCTATAAAATAATATAAGTCAATACAATTAATAACTCAGAATGTGTATACAAATCTATAACATAGAGAGCGCCACATTATAAATTGCATACTATTATATGATTCATATTATCGATCATTTATTATTCATTAGGGGCTAATTTAATTTCTAAATTATCCGACCTAGTAGACACATAATCAAGTTCATGTTTATTATAGCGCATTATTTGATATTAGTTATTATTCAATAGGCCGATCATAAATTTACTCCCAAAAAATAATTAATGTGTGCCCATGCAAATTCGACTGAATATTTAGTTGTTAATAAACTCTAGCCGGTGAACAAATTTGTTTAATTTTGCTGACTATTTATAATAGTCTGAATTAAAATATTTCATTGATTAATCTTTATGGGTATAAAATATATATTTTTGTGAAAGTATTGGTATCGTTCTGCCTTGATTTTTTTCCATTTTTTTAACAGTATACACATTCTGCATTGACATAATTTCTTATATTTTAACGTCAACTAAGAATACAATTAATTAATCCTGCGTAAGAAATCAGATGCTCCATATAATGAAGCAATGGGTTATTATAAACGTTTAGTGGTCGAAAGAAATGATGTCTGATATAGCAAGTTTAGATATTCTATATAAAAAGGTCATCTTTACTTTTGCAGTTTGCCTATGCAGAATTGAAATATCTAAAAATCATTTATTACATTATTCCGGCGTTTTTTACACACTTTACATAACAAAGAAAGAAACATGTTCTCAGATCAGTAGTTTATGAAATAAATTTGAACTGCCTAATTTTGTAACTACTTTTTTGCTTCAGTTAATGAACCTTAATGAATTAATGGAAATGACATCAAAATCAATAGGTAAAATCTAAGGTTGTATCACTAGGATCTATATGTTGTTTGAGATCACGCGAGGTTCATCATGTCATATCCAAAGTGCTTCATATATATAGAGGCAATGGTATTTATTGACTACCACAATGCTATGGTACGATTTTTATTCAACCGAGATCTTATATATTCTGTTTTTGAACAACTGTCTATGAGGCGATATAAACCGAAGTTTTCATGCTAATAATCTCATGATAGTAGTATTTTTGGACCTCTCCATGGCATTTAACTTTAAGCGCCATACTCTTGCACTGGTTCTATTTTCTACCTTCTTTCTACACTCTCGGTAGTCCAAACACACAATCAAAACCTCCAATGGCTACATAACAGTTGCAAAATAATATCATGTTGCATAAGATCTGAAAGAACTGTATTTTATTTATCTTACTTTGGGTGTTACAACAGCTTTCTATAGATCCTCATAGGCTTAACAACTTTCTTTTAAAAGAACAACTTATTTAATATGCACTTATCTGATTTGATCTAGTTTTGTTTTATTCTCTATGTTTAACTTCAATTATTTTTATTCTCAAATTATAGATAGAGTTTTGCTTAAAATGTCTGATCGTCGTTGTCGGTTGTTATTTTATGATTGCTGTTTGCTATTGTCTCCCAAAGCAAGTTCTACTATCATTAGCAAATGTTGGAAATATAAAACCCAATACACTTGTATTAGACCCACTTTAACTTATTTTACTGTAGAGTTCCTTTTGTCCATTCTCTTTTAAGACTCTTAGATACATTTATGCAGAGATATATAAGTTTAAGGGATTAAAAGTTCAATGTGTTGTTTCGGTAACATTTGCTTTTTGTAGTTAAGTCAATCATGACAAATCTTGTCAAATCTTGTCTATATAGCTGAAGCAGACTTATCTTTGATGGCATTTTCAATGACGTCTCTGATCTATTCATCGGGTGAACTGTAGAATTTGCTTATAAAGTCAATCTAATGTGAAGATATTTAAAACATTTAGTCAAGCGGATTATTATATCATTCTTGAATGACAATAAAATAGTTGTAGGCTTGGGTAATAGGCTTAGTTGTTGGTTGATAGGTTATGTAATCCAGTACCTCATTTTTTCTGTTTATTTTAACCATTCCCTAAATTAATTATAATTTTCGATTCCTTCATCAAAATTATAATAATATTATTGCCTGAAATATTAAAATTATATAATTAAGCTTTATTGCATATAACTAAGTATAATTCACATTTAATTAAATATATGTCTTACATCATTAAAGTCAATTATTCACCGCCATTTAGGTTTTATTTTCTAAAACAACAATAAGGATTCCTGTAACGAGGAGGTTATTTTGAGGTTCCGAGCACGCCAGAGTACCGTAGATATCTAATTCCACCGAGCCAGATGCATTAATGACAAAGGATTAAAACCACAGCTAGTTTGATGATTGCCATTCGACTATTATCTCCAGAGGAATATCGCAGTAACTAGGCAAAGCGTTCAAAGACGATGTTTTGTTGTTTATACACATACTGGAAAGATATTTCAGTCGCTGGAGAATAGCCGTTTAATATTTTCATGAGCTAGGACTGATTTACTACACTATTCAAGTAGTTTTAGAAATTCTCGCAAGTACTAACATAGTTTCAAAACTATTATGCGTTAATTGACAAGATAATTCGCAAATATAATTTTCCTGGAAAGTAATTTTCAGGCTATAATTTTGTCCTTAATATTATATAAGGCTCGCCTAATGAGTTTCAATGACACCTTCTAAAATATGTGGCCAAATAATAATAATCAACAATAAGTTTTAATCGTTTTTGATTTCATTAGTTCTGAAAAATGTAGTCATCATAATTTATTATTGAAAAGCAACCAAAAAACTCCAACACGCTAATAAAAATATAATGTATATGAAAAATGAGAGGCAATAAGTGCCAATGCGTAATGCAACAATAGTGAGTTTATTTACAACCAAATAGCACATATACTAATAACCATCACTAGTATCCCATATAGTAGAGATAAATATATCGATAAAATATGGATTTATTCTTCAAAGAAAAATTAACTGGTCGGTTAAGCTTTTAGAGAATTTCCTTGGGCCATATCCATATTTTTCCTGATTGTTACAGAAAATATTCCTACATTTTTTTCTCTGATATATCGATATATAGGTAAATTGTCAATATTTGCCTGTTAATTGTAATACCCCTCAAGACCTATAATAGCCTAAAGAATCCAGTTACGAGAAACAAATATCACTTTCATCCAGGAAATAAAAACATTTGCAACTATATATGAGAAGGGATTCAATTCCCATGTTAACATTAAGAACTGCAAATCACATATAAAACTAAACGCAAACTGAGAGTAAAACAATTTAACATTATGTAGCTGTGTGTCAATGTAAATTATTTTTAATAGGAAAGACACAAACAGCAAAACAGAGTTAACAAAAAATATAATTAAGATAGAAATCTTTGAGGTGTTGTTTCTTCAAGGACCAAGTAAGAAACAATGGGTTCTCTTATATAAATAGATGGATCTTTCTTTAGGCTCTTGGATCTTTCTGATCAGTGTTTCACTTTAGAAGGGCATTCTTGAAAACACTTGGTCCAATATATATTTTTCAAAATATCTTCCATCACTCTCCACAAATTTTTCTGCCAGCGTGACGATATCGTGCCAAAAGAACGATGTTTTAGATTGATAATTTCGGCTTCGATTCACGTCTTCAGGATTTTATAGCCATGCACCAACCAAGCCATGTTGCATCGATGGTCTGATGAGTACGGTGAGAGCAGAACTTCCCATTCGAGTTGCAAAAATGTATTTTATATGTATCTAACCCATAACTTTATGCGCTTGGGATAGATGTAGTAGATGCACTTTTCTTTGTCAGTGCCTACGCACCACAGAAATGAAGCAGCAATGTTGAAATGGATCAAAATGGTATTTTCAGTTAATGTATGGTGGCCATTTCCCCGTCTTTGAACATTTCCCATCACATGTAGGCATCTGAAAGTAATTTATTCACCCAACTGATAAGCTGCCTGGAAGTTGCTTGAGAGTTTGGGAGTTTTTTGTGTTTTAGTTTTCCAGGTCATTCTTTGTCATGAATATCTAAATCACCACCTGCAATGCAACACTGAATAACTCAATAATTTCTTTATACTTAATATTATATTTAGAGAAAATTCATCAGTCAATACCATCAGGTTGGGGCTTCTAGCAGTTGTTTGGTAAATAGATATTCCTGATCCATGCAAACCTCCAATTCATTCTTATCAAGCGATTGTAAGCACAAGTTGTTGGTTACTCGGCCTCGGCTAGCAACACTGTATAACATTAATAAATAAAGGGATATTTTGGGTGCTTAGAGATTTGCCTGATAATAGGTAGCATAAGTCAACGTGAATCTTAACATCAAACAATTCGATTATTAGATTCGAAAATCGATATATATTATAAATTTTTCATCACTATCTGTTGTATTGTTAAAGAGAGAATACAATGTTGCAAATGAAATACAATTTATTTCCTCTTCTTTGCGTGATGTAATGCACCAAGACGCGTGACAATTAAAGATGTTAAATCAATACGTAATGGTGAAAACAATTATGAATTGGATGGAAATAATTTACTGAATCGACCATTTGGTTTAGGATAATACTGATTCCATCATCGGACCAAACTGATAATTAATACACTCCACAAATAAGGATTCTAATATGCTTGATTCTTAACCTCCGCCGTCCTTGACATCTATTCGTGACATCCTTTCTTTACTTCCATTCTTGACATCCTTTCATGACTTTCATTCTTGACTTCCTTTCGTGTCCATTCGTGACATCCATTGATAACATAATTTCTTTAAGAATGGATGTCTTAACTTCCATTCGTGACGTCCGTTTTTGACTTCTTTTCTTGACGTAAATTCATGACATCCATTCATGTCTTTCATTCTTGACGTCCATTCTGACATCCATTCATAACTTCCATTCTTGATATGCATTTTTGACTTTCTCATTCTCGACATCCATTCTTATCGTCCATTATTGCCTTCCATTTTTGACTTCCATTATTGATGTCCGTCCTTGACATGGTTTCTTGAGAACGTGTATCTTTATGTCAAGCATTTCCATTATTAGATTAAAAAATCGATAGCGGTTAAATTTTGATCACTATCAGTTGCATTGTTAAGGAGAGAAATCAATGGTGCAAATGAAATAAAATTTATTTAATAAAAAAAATTATGAATTGGATGGAAATAGCTTACTGAACCGGATAGACGGTTTAGGATAATGCTGATTCCATCGTCCGACCAACTGATGATACACACCACAAATAAGGATTTTACTGTTCTTGATTCTTGGTCTCCATTCTTTACTTCTATTATTGATGTCCGTTTTTGACTTCCATTCTTGACATTCATTCTTGATATCTCTTCTTTCTTCTTAATCCTGATTAAATCTTGACTGTTTCTCAATTCATGTTTTTTGACTAATTCTGTAATTCCTTTACTCGTTTAATTATGTTCTCTCTATTTCTTGCATACGCTACGTTTTTCAAATCTTAATTATGTCTAATTCTGTTGCAAATTATCCTGTTCTTCAATTATTTATTCGCTACATTCTCTTAATTCTGTTGTGATGCCAAATTCTCTGAATTTTGATGTTCTAGAATTCCGTATTCGCTATTGCAAATTCTGATGTTCTGTTTCTAGTTCTTTAATTATTACTAATTATTTTACAAATTCTGATTCCCTTTTTTTTTGGGAGAGGTCTGATTTACCAGCTGAAAAGGTTTCCTTGCTAACTCAATTTATAAGATAGGATTGCCCGTGAAGGCGCTTTATTTGGGGTATGAGTGCCTTAGGAGGCTTGGAGAACCGCTTGCTTGGGGTGTGTCTTCTGTCTTGCCGGATTGGAAACGCCTCTGACACGGATCTGATGTGGGAATTTTTGGAGAGAGCTGAATCTGCATAGAATTTATTGTATAAGGAGAAAACGAACCACCTTATTTGTGGTGTGTCACTTTCTCGATGAATTTGGGTATTTCTGACAAACCATGGCGCCTTCAGAGTTAGCCAGAGGAGTTTATTTTGCATTACTTGAAAGTTCTACACTAGTTACGATCTGACAAAACGATACCAAGTATTAGATCCATATAATATGATGAATCTGACAAGCAACTTGTAAAGAAAAATTTTAATAATCTGACAAAATTTACTTTTTCTGCTGGTGAGAGGGTTAAGCACTGTGGCGACACCGTAGCCATTGGAGATTGCTTTATTTATCTGTGTTGACCATAGGAATCTATAGTCAAAGATGAGACCGAGATATGTGGCTGTTCGTCGCCTCACTCTCTGATTGTGAAAGATTATGGCCTGGGTTTTTGGGGGTTAATTTGCAATCTCCAGAAATTTAAGCATTGGACTGTGGCTTTTAATTGGATTTGAAATTTTCTCTGAGCGGCATCTGCAAAACGGGAACGAGAACTGGTGAAGAAAGCTGCATCATTCGCGTGATTGGATGGTTTCAATATCTTTCTTCATTGGAATATTGACATAAAGAGGTTGAATAATGCTGGGGCTAATGGGGAACCTGGAGGACTCCTACTTTGACATATTTAGGACTGGAGAGTATATTACCGATCTTTACTTGAAAGGACCTCTCCGACACAAAGGAACGCGGTCTTCGGGTAAACCTACCCATGAAAACGATGCCTCGTTGGCCTCCCTTTTATCGTCGGGGTCTAAGGTTGCACGGGCTCTTCTGTGTAGTCTGTTTTTGTGGCGAATTAATTCTCTGATATTTGGCGGCAGTGTTGTGGTGTAATTGCCTTGCCGAAGTTTGTGGGCATTTTGAATGTCAGTTGTAAGCTTGACAATTGCTTCCTCGGATTTGTCCGCGGTTGTTCGCGGTTTTTAATTTTGGGGATTGGACCTGTTTTCAGTATGATCTCTTGAAACAGTTTCCAGTCAGTTTTTCGGGTTTGCTTTCCCTACCGAATTTGGATCATCACATCCGGAAGTCTCCCACCGTCAGAGTAATCGGGCGGTGATCGGAGTCCATTTCATGGAGTTTTTGTGTGTTTTGGGCTATGAAGAAATCAATTGTTGATGGAAGCGAGTACACATGGTGGTATTGTGTCGGTTCTACTGGGATTATCAGTCCGAGAACCAGCTCCGCGCTCAATGGGTCGATATCAACCCACGCCTGATTAGTTCGGAGGCTGCCCAATGAACAGTGATGTTCGTTGAAGTCACCGCCGATAATTTTGGCTACGTCTCCTGATGGAAGCGAATAAATGGCTTGAGGAATGTTTTCTGGAGCAGTAGTATGTCGATGTTGTGACTGGTCAGCACGTCAGCAAGTTCCTCTTTTTTGTTGCGTACTGTTGTGTATTCCTACTGTCCATTCACGGGCATTGTTGTAATTTGCGCGGAAAGCGCTTGGAAGACGGATTGTTTCAATTCCACAAGCTGCGATTGAAGAGTCCAGATTTTTGCCTGTTGGGCTGCCTGTCCGGAGTTGGACAGTTTATTAGAAAGTCGCCTACTTCCACCGTTTCCCCAGGCTAACCTCCAGAGGGCAGGGAGCGGGCTCGGTAGATGATGCCGGGGGTTTTGACGACCTTGTAGTTGGTATTTTGTTTCCCGGTCTGCGGCCACAGCGAGAAAAGTTGGTTGTATATAGTTCGCCGCAAATGCTGCATTTGGCTGGAGATGTCTTTTCTTTTTCGCAGACCCTCGAATCGTGTTTCCCTGCGCACTGCAGGCACCTGGGGTTTGCTTAACATTAGTTTGCAGAGTGATCCTAAGTTTGGCAGTTAAAACATTGAGTTGATTTTCCTGAGCTGCCTTGGGCTTGGACCTTGATTGATTGCTCCATGAAGTATTTTATGTTGAAAATATGGCGTTTCTCTCTCGGAACCACCACATTTACAATAGGAATTAGGTTGCCCGATTTGGTTTGCCAATATTGAATAAATTTGGGGTGAAACCCGAGAGCTTCGAGCTCAAATTTAATTTTAACTGTTGCTACAAAGACTGCCAGGCCCCTGAAGATTGTTCGGAGGCATCTTTCCTCTAGAAGGGGGTAGAACGAATGATATTGATATTTCCGCTAGTCTAAAATTTTAGTCAACGCACGGAAATCCTTTTCTGTATGGGGCTAGTAGAAGACGCCCTCCTTTTTTGTCTATGCAATACAGATTTGAATGCTGTGTTGACTTGTTATTTATCTTAATTCGGTGAAAGATCGCTGGTCGTACTAGCGGCGGTATTTTTGATTTTGATTGCGGCGGTGAAAGCGGTTGCTTGGAAGTAGAACGCGAAATGGTCGCATTTGGAGATAGATGTTCCGGTGATGGTATTCATCGACTTCTGATCGGTGAAATTACGCTTATGTGTGTTAGTTGCGGTACTCTCCGTCGCCTCAGTTGATGTTTTGGGAGTTGGCTGCTTTAGTGGCTTGAAGTTTGCCGGTTTAGCTGCTTGGCTGGTACTTGATGTGGAAGTTAGCCAAAGTCTTGACAGGGGTTCGTATTTTTCTTGGTAGATTGATGTTGTAATCATCTATCACAGTCGGCCCGGTTAATTTCGGTTTCTTTTCTAGGTGGTTCATTATGTATGTTCATTATGTTTCTCATTGTGTATTCTTGATCGCTCATTGCTTTCAAGTTGATACTGGATGTTCCTGTTTTTTGTGCTGTTTTGTTGGGTCCTGTTTGTTGAGTGGGTATTGCTCATGGTCTAGATTGGTTTTGTCAGTTGATGGCCTACTTGCTCCTGTAGCCGTGCACTCTCCATGCGCGATTCCTCGTACATATGTTTCCAAGTGACTACTTGGCTACTTGGCTTGCCATCATCTACCGGTGTTTTTACTGAGTTTTTCTGTTTTTTTTTAATTTTGTTAAATTCTTGTTTCAAATATTTTTCCACTCGGAGGACTGAGATGTGCTCGACGCGGGCGGAAGCGTAAGTGTAAATAGGTAGCGCGAAGATCCGAACGTGTTAACGCACCGACCTTTACTCCAGGTCTGATTCTCGTTCTCGATGCATCTTGTTTTATCGTCGAGGCTCCACCCTCGGATCCTTGATGATGGCTGAGAAGGGTAGTTCAAGAAACACCTATATGTATCCCGGTTCGCTCAGAATTTCGGTGACGGAGAGATGTCTACAACTAGAAACCTCTAACACCGATGAAGCACGTGCGTTCCGGTCTCTTAAGGAGTACTCGAAAATTCCACTCTCTCGGACCGTCTTGAAGTTTACGTTTATAACCACCAATTTTTTGCTAAATACGTTTTCTGTTTTTGGTCTAGCTTCACGAGACATTCGGTATATTGTAATATATTTCATATTGTTTCAAGTCATAATCCTTTTCCCATATCACAAATATTACAAGAGACGTTAGAGAGACGAGAGAGAAGTTAAATATTCTACTAAATTATACCGCTAAACTATACAGAATAAAAAACGTTATAATTTTTGTAAACTTAAAATTAAACAATTTTCTTAAATATAAATAAATATAACTTCGCCGCAACTCTATCCGATTTTTTTCACATCCAAGGATTCAATTACTTCTGCAACGGCTCTATTTGCCTGATTTAGTTCTAATATAGTTCTAGCAATTCCCTAAATACCGAAGTTACGACACCTTCGAGAACATTAATTTTTAAGTTAATTGAGAAGATTAGGGCCATTACGGCACAAATGAATTTGAAGATGATTATTTCAAACGAAACAAAACATATATCGATAAACAAACACTTCTTACCTTTTAATTCAAGTATTAATACTGCTTAACGAGTAGTATAAAATCCAATCCTCGTATATATATATATATATTCGAAACATTACAAGTCAGAAAATCTCCATTTCTGGCAACTGGGCTTGTATCGAAATTTCGAAAAGATTTCGCCCGTCATTCTCAGTCTCATTTGTCGATCGACCTCCAGTCTCCGCGCGCGCTCTCTCTCACTCTCTCTATCTCTCTTCTCATTCCATCTTTTCCCGAACGAAATGTTTGCCAGCTATTTATCAATTTCGGTGGCAATCATTCTTAGCCGCACGTCAGTCCGTAACTCTAAACCTTCTTAAGGCCAAACGGATATGTTTTTGTTACAGAACTGGTTAGGTTCTCGAGCTCGGTAACCTTTTAGAGGAAATTGAAAATCTTTTTGGGTATTTCGTGGATGAAATTGACGAGGATTTTCTCTTGGAAATATACCCTTAATTAATTTTTATTGATCAAACTGTTAAAGGTCTAATAGGTTTTTGCACATGTATATAACATTCTTTCAATATAATTGCGATTATATAATTATTGGAAGAACGAAACTTTTACTAAAGATTTGATATACATAATATCAATCATGATATATACTAATTCAATGATATTAAACAATATAGCAATATGCACGAGACAAATTCGGTTTATTTTTTTCATCTAAAAAAAATTATTATTTACACATACTGACCCTAATATATTTACAGTATTACATTATTATAATTACATTACGTTACATTTTACTTAGATATAGTATATAGATTAATTATTTTAATCTTAGCTATATGGCACATCTATTTATAACATATTTGTTCTACTATTTCTACCAAATTATTCTTCTATTTCAGTTGTAAGAAGTTTATATTAGGATTTACAACTTTCATCAACCTGATGATAAGCCCGATCTGATGATGCAAAAAAAAACCTGAACAATTAATATTTTCTAAAAAAATAAGTGTTGATATTAGTAACAAAGTATACGTATATTGTGTCTAAAGCGTTGGCTTTAGAGCTAATAGCTAAAAAAAATTGCATTTGTTGAGGGTCACGAAACATCTGATAGAATAGTAAGTTCTAGTGATCGTCCAATAGTCGAAATTTGGCAGGAATTATAAAAATTCAGTTACCCAAATTTTAAAAAATTTATCAAATTACTCTTAGTTACTAACTTATTCCAATAATTTCAATGCAAATTAATTAACGTCTTTAATATTTATCCATTAACATATATTATCCATAGGATGTATCCATAGTAATAAATCGCATACTACTGTCCGAAATTTTCTTATATATTTTTACATATCGTCTTTATTGTCTAAAAATACACAAGAAAACATAATAAATGTATGAGGTTTTTAGACATTTACCTAGGCTCATAAATGGAAATCCATCATTTTCCTTATTTATTTATATCCTTCACATTTAAGGTAGTAGTTCCTATATTGTCGCTTATTTTCTATTTATTTTTTTCAGTATTGATTATTCTAAGTAATATCTTCAAAAGGCTGAAACATTAAATCATGATGTACACATTAATGTATTTAGTCACTATAATATTTTACTGGGTCTTTGCATTAATTTGAAATTGGACTTGACAAAATTTATTAGAAAGTCATGATAATATTGACGATTAGTTCTAATATAACAATACATTATATCACTTGCACCATTTCGAACAATATATTTCCTTTCGTAGTAGAATTAATAATTTCGACAAACTGGCTACATAAAAAATGTGTAAAATGTTTTAACTTTCTATTATTCTATACTATTTATAATATTATTTTATTTAAACTTATCTTTGTTCTTTCACGGCTCCAACAATGCTCAACGCTCAAACAATATTGCTTGAAAATTAAATAAACCCTTTAGTAATAAATCCAGAGCACCTGAACTTTTCATATTAAATGCAACTGCGTATGAAATGAAATGCAGTGAACGAGATGTATATGACTAGATAGTTCATTGCTAAAATCTGTTAAAATCTGAAATCAGCTAGGTGGCTTATTTAATAGCACATATAGATAATAGATCCAAAGTGTGATTATTGTAATGTAGTTCATTCATATTACGAACAGAAAATAATTAGGATTGAACAAAATAATGCCAAAATAGTCTCGAAGATGTCACGATTGCAGTTATTCTTCATTGACAAAAGCAATTGAAAAACTTAACATATATTTTGAATACTCTACCACACAAAACTATATTATAAGTGTTATCAATTATTTTGGAAAAAGTTCAAAACACAGCTGACCAGATCTATTATGAACTTTGAGATAATTCAGTATTAAGTTAAATGCTAGTTCTTAAATTCGCCACACTCGCAGTTCTTTTTTAACAATACTCTTCATCAAGAACTAATATAAATAAACTTGAATTACAGACATAAGTAATATTTTGAGAGATGCCTAGTGAGATATGATGCTTAGTAAAACAAATTATGACCCAAGGCCTTATTGAACGGCTGTAGCATATTTCAAGGCTAAAAAAAAGT
This sequence comes from Rhynchophorus ferrugineus, assembly GCF_030347505.1. Classification (NCBI taxonomy): domain Eukaryota; kingdom Metazoa; phylum Arthropoda; class Insecta; order Coleoptera; family Curculionidae; genus Rhynchophorus; species Rhynchophorus ferrugineus. The sequence continues at coordinate 48,451,507 of NW_027472581.1, read as the reverse complement.
TCTATTAACGTTTAGAGGAAATTGAAAAGTTTTTTTTTGTGTCAAAGCCTGAAATATGCGAGGATTTTCAATCGGGCATATATCCTTAATTAATTTTTATTGATCAAACTGCTTAGGCCTGGGGTAGATTTAATATATTTTGACACGTATATGGTGAAGAGAAAGCGAACAGCAGGAAAAAAAACAATAAACGAGGCGAGGTCGAGATATAGCTGCAGGAAATATATAGAAGTTTGATGTGGAGCGTCATTATTTTCGATTTTATATTATTCCGGGGAGTTTGTTTTGAACTTTAATAATTTTAGCATTTTTTTTTCATGGTGGTAGCAGTAAATAATAATGGTTTTGTTTTCGTTTTGTTTCAGACCGGCAAACATTTTCATCGCACATCGCTTCTTATAAAAGCCTTCAACCACAAATTTCGACTAGATCTTGAGCTCAATACGTAAGTATATTTTAGTCTTTATTTTCAAAACATACAAAGAATATATGAGTACTTATACTAAAGATTACTTAACTTGTACTAAAGATTTCTACAAAATTACTATAAAAGGAACTAGGTTTCTGCTGTTTTATTGCTTTAGTAACAACTGATAGATTTATATCTAATTATGTATTTATATTTAAGCATAATATATATACATATTATATCTACATAAGAAGTGAAGTACTACTCAAACGGAGAGATATGTCGGAACAAGTAGTTGTAAAATTGTATATATATACCATTTATATTATTTACATAAATATACATTGTTACTATTTAAATGTCAGTTTGTAACATACGGTAGGACATTTTTGTGCTAATGAGTTACATTGCTCTGTCGTTGCATGTTGAAATCCATGAAGTATGGTAACCAGAAGCTTCACACAGCATTAAATGACTTATTTAATAAGGGAAGTGGCGCCACTCGAAACAAAAAGTCATCAAAGAGGCCAACAATCTAGAAAAAATAGCGCCTCCAAACTATCTCCAAAACCATCAAGTTTCACCAAAGGCGTTACAAAAGATCATCAGCAATCTTAAACCCAAAAAGGCACCCGGATATGATGAAATTTCAGTATTCCAACTCAAAAAGCTCCCACACTAGCAGCTTTCGGAATTAACCAACATCATGAATTCCATCATGCCGCTGCAACACTTCCCAAAAATTTGGAAACATGCACACATGGTCGTGATTCCGAAAAAAGGAGCAGATTCTTCGCCTTCAGACTACAGGCCCATCAGCCTTCTTAGTTCAATATCCAAGATTGCTGAAAGAGCGATCCTTTTTGTACTCACTGAGCAAAACCATATCATACCAGATGAAGAACACGGGTTCAGAGCCAAACGTTCATGTGCACATCAAACCACTAGATTGGCCGCCGAAATTTAGTTGGCCATGAAGAAAAAGCACAAGCTCTGCGCGGTCTTTTTAGATCTAACAAAAGTGTTTGACAAAGTTTGGCACGACGGCATAATACACAAAGCCATCGAAGCAGGTTTACCCGAAGACCGGATAATTTTACTGCGCTCCTTTTTGTCGGATAGATCATTTCAAGTAAAGATCGGTAATACACTCTCCAGTCCTAAATCAGTCAAAGCTGGAGCCCCCGAGGTTCCCCATTAGCCCCAGCATTATTTAACCTCTTCATGTCAGACATCCCAATGAAGAAAGATGTGGAAACCGCTAAGTACGCGGATGACACAGCTTTCTTCACCAGTTCCCGTTCTGCAGATGACTCAGAGAAAACTTCAAATTCAATTAAATGCCAGAGTCCAATGGTTAAATTTTTGAAGGTTGCAAATTAACCCCCAAAAACCCAGGCCATAATCTTTCACAATCAGAGAGACATCCGCGCCTACCAGCTGAGAGTGGAAAAAGTCTCAATCCCGTGGCGAGAAATAGCCACATATCTGGGCCTCAACTTTGACCGTAGATTCCTATGGTCATCACAGATAAATAAAGCAATCTCCAAAGGCTACGGTGTCGCCACAGTGCTTAACCCTCTCATCTGTAGAAAATTAAATTGTCTCCGATGATTAAAGTTTTGCTTCACAAGCTGCTTATCAGACCTGTCATGTTATATGGATCTAACACTTGGTATCGGGTTTTCAGGCCGGAACTACTGGAAAAACTTCAGCTAATGCAAAATAAACTTCTCAGGCAAACTCTGAACGCGCCATGGTTTGTCAGAAATACCTAAATTCATTGGGAAACTGACACACCAGGAATAAGACGGTTCGTTTTCTCCTTATACAAGAAAATCCATGCAACCTGAGCTCTCTCCAACAATTCCCACATCAGATCCCTGTCAGAGGCGTTCCCAATCAGGTAACCCCGAAGACTATCCCCCAAAAGCGGTTCTTCATGCCGCCAAAGGTTCTCATACCCCAAAATAAAGCGCCTCGGCTTCGACTAAAGGTCTCATACTGAAAAGTGAACCTGTCAATGAAGATTTAAATATCATCTGTTATGAATCTTTTAAAATTAATTAAATTTATTATACCCTTGGAACTTTGTATCAAGTAATGCAGTTGTGTTCTTTCTGTTTAGGCCTGTTCTCTCTTTGTACATGCCCGTCCATTTTTTCTATTTTCTTTGCACAGACTTCTTCCTTCAGCAATGGACGCAAGGAAGTTTTCATCTTTTTTATAGAATCCCCCTAATCCAGGTTCCTCTAAGTCGACCTCTTAGTCCTCGAAGTCTTGTTTCAACAGTTTTCTTTACCTATCTTAAATAGTCTATGTAAGTCCCCCACTTTCTACTTTTCCGTTGATCGAATGAGGTATTTTCTTATATTCTATAATCCTGTCCATATTTGTTAAGCCCCCGACTCTTCCGAGAATGCCCAATTGAAATTTTCTCCTTGAAAATACCGACCAAAACCGAATGTTAGGATTGGCTAGTATATTGCTTTGTACACTTCCTCTTTCGTTTTGTCTAATATTTATCTTCAGTTGAAGAATTTATAATTTATAGCGATGTACAAATTAATGTTTTTTTTTTCAATCCTAGTTTCATTACCTTCAATTTTTATCCTAATTATATAAATGCCTTTACTTGATCTACTTTTACATGCTTTTTCCATCACCATGACTTCCATATTGTCTTTGTTCAGTATCATTTGGTATCCCCTTAGTGTCACATTCTATTTTTTCAAGACAGGGTTAGAGTTAAACTTCCGTATTCTTAGTCTTGCTTGAGTTTTGAACATGTTTGATTTCAGATTGTCTGCAATGATTGGTAATTATTCCGTATATTTCTTGAATTATTCTTAGAATTTTATTATATACTTTTCTTTGGAATTATATTGTGTAATATATCATTATATGTATTATTAATAAATATGAGAATTATACAATGATAAAAATATTGATATAAAAATAACAAGAAAATGCTCGATGAAGAAGCTATTTAAAAGGTAGGTAGTCTAAATAATTTGTTTAAAAAATAGTAACGAAAAGACTTTCATATATTTAAATTAGCATTGCTACTGACGGGAATTTGTGACTAACATCTCGTAATAACAACACGCTGGAGAGGATAGAGCTCCCTTTCCGTTAAATTAAATAATTTTGAAGTAAAACAAATGTTTGTTTTACACCCAAGACATTTTATAACTGTTTAAATGTATTGCTTGTGGGCAATAATATCAAAAAGAACATGAAAACCCATCCCAAACTTGAGAAAGAATACGAACAGCCATTAAGAGCTTAAAGAGCAATAAACCATAATTTAAATATTTAAATTAACATCATTTTAGAAGAGTATTATTCAAATACGTAATTTTTTTATTGACATAACCGGTCATTTCAATTTATAGTATGGCGTATAAAAATTTTTATTTATTTATCACTTATCACCACTAAATTGAAGTATGATCTAGAAATATAATTTGGCTAAGTCTCATTTAAAAAATTAAACGTAAATAAAAAATTTGAAACCTTGAAATACTCTAAGCAAAGCTCAATACCCGAAATACTATTTAAGGGAGTATTCCAGTTAAGAAATTTGAAAAAATAGGTTTTTATCATATTTTCAAAGAGGAAAAAGTAATTTCCGTTTCTCTAAATATGACTGTACGAAAAATCAAGTCATTTGATTTTTTAGTTTTTAGATTTTTTTAAAGTAGCTCTATCTCCTAAAATAATTTGAAAAACCCCATCAAGTTTCTAGATTAAATCACCCCCTTAATTCAGGAAATAATTTAATTTACTTTATGTCAATGATGAGCATGCAACAGCAAAAAATACATACATACTGAATTTTAAAAAAATTGGTAATTATACACACTACTAACTTAATGTTCATCTAATATTATATTTGAAAGTTGTTTTTTTCTAACCGCCTACTATAAAATTATTTTAATGCTGTATAAAAAGCTTGTCCCTCCGAAGATAATAATAATTATGAGTGACTTGAGATAATATAAAAAATATTAAACGGAAAAATCTGAGAAAATCAACTTTAATATAAAAGTTCAACGAAAAACAAAAATAACTTCGTTATTAAAGCTTTAGGGCTTGAACTTAATATTGATTTAATTGAGATAAGCAGAAGACGCCGTTTATTAGACTAAAATGTTTAATTTCCCCTCTTTAAATTTTCAAATAGTTTATTTAATACTTGAAATTTATTATTCATCGTCTCTCCGCTATACTCATATTTTTATGTGTAATTTAACAAATTGTGTAATTTGTTGGTTGTTGGATAGACGATATACACTTATACGAACAATGTTAGTTATATCCAAAAAAAGGCATGTTACATAAGAATATTAAGGTCATTATTCTATCCTGACTGTCTGACTGTCAATAATCTCAAGATGGTCAATACCGTTTGATTATCGACGACATAATGGCAATAAATTAAGTAGGGTAATGATTTATTGGAACGACTGAACGGACAACACTGTCGGTTAAATAATCTAGTTTAATCTAAATGTATAGTCTATTCAAAGGTTTTTTAGTAATGCGTCGTGGATATTTGTGACGTTGAAACATTAAAATATTGCCGCATCAACTCTGAGGTTTAGTTCAGTTTGGCTTTGACATTCAACAAAATTTTAATCTAAATAAAATAAATGAAAAAAATGTTATCAAATATAATTTATTTTGCCATTATACTATATTTAATTTAATTACAGTTAATTATACTATACAGTGGCAATAATTTATAGGTAAGAGTTAAAACCACTTATTACAATTACTTTCAAGAATTTTGCATACGTCTGACAGCTGGTCGCCGTCCGGTTGTCAGATGTACGCTAAATTATTCAAAATATTAGTTATAATTAATACTGGTAACCCGTAAACATTATTTTGGCCCTTTATTTTGATAAAATTTAAGCCGCTCTGTAATATATCATATTAGTTTGTTTGAAAATGCCGAAAACAATAAATATTCAGGATCACAAGTTGATTGCGGCTTTAATAGGTTATTTCGAAAAGGAACGAGATAACGGAGGCCCCCTTTTGCCGGTGAATTCCGATAGAGAGGTAATTATTGATGATATTAAATAATATAAGTCCCTACAATTTTACAGAAAATGTTTTTAGCGGGTTGCTGGCGTGCCAAATATTACTGTGGGTACAAAGTAGGTATAACATCGCTTACAAAATGAAGAATAATACGTTAGATTCACCCAAGAAAACCCGTCTACATACAAAGTGGGTGACGAATCTTGACCATCTTGATATTCGCTCTATTCGAGACCAAATATACGAACAACGAAGTATAAGAAGAGTAAGTATACAAACTATTTTATCGATATAAACATAATTTAATAAAATTACTTTAGAGAAAATTGATGTCTGGAAAGTATACATAAAAGAATTAGGGACATGTAGCTTTTTAAGGGATGTAAGACATCCTTTCATACACTCTTACAGGGCATAGTGTTTAAATGGTGTAAAGATAACCCTCGGAGAGGTTTAATGGACTTCTTCCAGGCATTACCTTAAAAAGAATTCAATTAAAGGCATAAAATAATATAAGGAACTTGAATATTTCAAAATGGTTCATAAAAGTAAAACGTAAAAAGCAAATATGCTCTCGAATGAAAGTAAAATACGTTTCTCAGATATACAATTGTTAATTAGGTGGATTAGGCCTCCACTACATAGAAAAACGCGCCTAGAAACTCTACCTCATGGATGCTGGGGAAAATAGTTCAATGTAAACAAAACTAATCTAACCTACAAATAATTATACCTGTGTACTTTATTGTAGTTTTAAGTCCTTCGATAATATATTTATTAGATATACTATAATGTTAAAGTAAATTATATTTGATAAAATTTTTGTTTAATAATTTTATTTAGATTAGAATTTTGTTGTATGTCAAAGCCAAACTAAACTAAAACTCAGAGTTGATGCGGCCACATTGTAATGTTTCGACGTCACAAATATCCACGACGCATTACCAAAAAAACTTTGAATAGACTATAATAATCCAGTTTAGTATAAACGAAGTAATCTAACACGAATGTGATATTCCTATAATATTAATATGTCACTCATCATATGTTGTCACCAAATATCATACTGATCTATACAGAGAATATCCAGTATAACATTAATAGCTCTATAACATCGCCCTCTTGAAGGAACGACCAAGGATATATGCTTGGCAGTTTTCCCGTCTCAGCAGCTAACTATTGTAATTAAATCAATTGCGGGTATCGCCTGTACCTCCGTCTTTAATTGGTCTTCTGAATAGTACTGTAGAATGTTTTACCCAAATTTCTATAGTAGTCTCAAAATTCGAATACTTCACGACTAATTAACTGAGCTACTGCAATTCGTATTTAATGGCCGTACTAGGAGTGTCGGCCACCAAGAAAAATATGGATATTTCGAGATATATTCATATTTTAAAAATAAGTACCAATTTAAAAGGTTTATTAAAAATAATTAAACGGTTCTTTATTATATTTAAGAAATATATTCAATTTTTTCGAAAGAATATCGAAAAATATCCGCTTACAAAGATCGATATATCGGTCTAAAAAGTATCGTCCAAAAATATCGATATTTTTTCAGTTGGGTATGAGAAGAAATCATTTAGTGAAGTGAAAATGGAAAATATTGGAAACTTCTACTTAATTAATTTCATATTTTCTAGGCAATTGCTTTACTGTATAATCCCGTAATGTTTAACCTTAATTCCGATTGTCATTTTTCTCTCTATTCGTTGGTTGGCTGTCTCTCTATTACTGTATATACATGTATATCGACTTTGGCAGTCCATGAATTATACATAAATGGTGCTTAGTGCATTCGCACTATTGTCAAACAACAGTTTAATATATTTTAACTGTGACACTTTAGATTCTCTCTTTTTTAGACACTCATTCACTACCACTCAATTCGCACACTGTGTAATATCTTTCTATGTTATAAATCTTGGAGTAATGTTTTTTCTTCAATGACATGACAACATTGTTTCTACTGCCGATATTGTTTTAGATGTGGCTCCAAATTCCTGAATCATTTACGCAAAATAAATCGATTAACTGTTGAACCAAGTACAACTCATGTCTCCTGAAATTATATATTATTAATAAATTGCCGCATAAAGACCACTGTGTATTAAATTAATTCAACTCAATATTCAATAAACCAACATAACATATATATTTAAAATACGAGGAATATTTATAAAATAATGGGATAGCTAATACGATTGCTGTAACACTTAGCGTAATCTATAGTTATCATTCAATTGTGCCTGAATCTGCAGTTAGAACGTCATTCACTCAGCCTCACTTCATTGGCCTGATATCATATGAATTCCACAAAATGAGATATCTAATAATAATAAGTTTTAAAATGTTCTTAGAGTAAGAGGTAAAATATATTTTGTTTAAACAACGTCCATTAGTAGCAACACACAACACAACACCCATCACCATCACCCATCTTTTACATATTTCTTCCGCGCTAAAAAAATTCTTTCAATTTACTAATTTTTTCCAACTGACCATTAAGTCACCAACCGGCACAAGTGATAGTTGAAAGGAGTTTGGTGTATGCGACGGATAGGATAGGACCTTTCATTTATGTTTTTCAATATACATTTTCACTGCTTTTGAAAAATGAGTCATCATGCTTAATTTTGCAAAATTATCTCATCAAATCTTACTTTATTAGCAGATTTATTCAAATAAAAGATCTAAACTGTGAGTTTAAGTCCAACAGGAGAAAGGAATAATATACGTATATGAGCATGACATATTTTCCATGCACCTTCAAAATTGTACAGTATTTTTCTGATTAGTTTTTATAGGTAAATAAACATCATAAATACATCGTAAATATAAATTACATACTTCAGTAACATATAATTATGTATAAGAAATTTATTTTAACCCATAAGAAAGTATAATTATTAATTAACGCTACTGGAATATAATATCTTTATAGCCGATATAACAAATAAAACAGTAAAATAAGTTATTATGTGCATATAGAGTAATCTAGGTTATTTAGATTGTATTTTATTGAAACAAATATCCATCATTACTTCAAAATAAAAGTAAATTCAATTTAGATATAGGCGATATAACAATTTATACAAAAAAATCATACCAAATTATAAATATGATTTAGTCATAAAACAGATGGATAACGTTTATTATCTAGTTATATCACAAATATGTTTTTAAGAAATATATTTTAATTTAAAAATATATTAATTATAACTCCAACATATATTGGTATTATATATCCATATATTCTTGTTTTTCTTCTAACTTCTAGAACAAAAACAAATTAGACGGGTAAATTGTGAATGCTCAAAAACCCTAACGTCAGCAGCCTAAAATTTTTGTCGCCCAACTTGTTTTTTTCGTGATTTCACAGCATATTTTTATATTAAGTTTATTGAATCGGTTTTTTTTTTTCAGTTTATATCTAATGCTTTTTGTTATCTGTTATTGTGACATAATTTAATAAAAATATTTTATACAATGGAGGCCATATGAGTATCCAAATATAATTTCATAACAAGATCTCTAAAAACTAGCCTTGGGAACTATCGACTGAAAATAGTCGAAACAGTCGATAGTCAAAAAACTAGCGACCGAAAACAGTAATTACAATTTTCAGTCAAATGCACTTTTCGACTGTTTTTTTTTTAATATGTGATGTCAGACGAAGGTGTACGAATCCTTTCCTGTATAAATTGTGAGAGAGAATTAGACGGAGAGAATTTTATATGTGGTTATATTTTCCATCATAGTGTAAGCGAGACGAAGATGTATTAATTTCTTCACGAACTAACTTTAAAAAAGAAAAGGAAAAAAATAATTACTGAATACTATTATAATAATACATAACATGCAATTTATAATTTAATTTTAAACGAAGTAGAATTATTTTTATATTTGAATGTTCTGTGGATCTGTAAAAAGGAATGGAATTTATCTGTGGAATGGAATAATACCCCACAAATATTATTGTATTTTAATGTGTTAATTGCTATTTTTAGATAATATACTATAATATATATAGACAATACAATAGAACTTAAACAAAACCTAAATACTAAAGATATTATATATAATAACCATAAATACTATATAAATTAAACATATAATTAAGCATAGAAAAAAACCTAATCCGTAACATAATTAAAACTGATGTGATTTAAATGATATAAATGTTTTATTTATTATTGAACGGTAATTTTTTTAACAAAAATTGAGAGAATAATCGACATATTACCTATTATTGCCATAAAAACAGTACTATTTATCATTTTAATCTTTTTACCCTAAATTAACAATCCTGAAAATTGTCGTACCAAAATGCTATAATATTAACATACAATATAGTGTTATTTACAAGCAAACTACCAAAAAAATCATAAAACAGAATAGTCGATAGTAAAAAGTAGTCAATTACTAAACAGTCGATAGTCAATTCAGTCGATAGTTCCCAACACTACTAAAAACTATTATACATCACTCACTTCATCGAATAAAGGTAGTGAATTCATATCTCGCACTAGACATTTAAGATACTTTTATCCACGAGGGTAGATAAACCGACCATCACAAATAATCCCAGTGACTCTAGTAATCAAGCTAGATAAAGTTGAATGTTCTCTAAAATAATCTTCAAGTTGCTCACTCACCAATTAATAAACATTAATTAAAAAAAGATTAATTTTCAGGATTAAGTCTGTGATTCGGGTCCCATACTGACAAACAAAAACATTCTATTAAATAAATTGATAATTTGATTAATTTAAATAATATATCATTCCACTCGTACACGAAGGTTAAGAAAAAATGAAATCGATACTAAATATGTTAGTTTTAGATAATGACAGACATTAAAACATAATCTATTTTATTTTCACAACAAAACAGTGGTCCTTCTGATTGATTAAGATTAATTGAATAAAAAAAACGAATTATTATAAGTTTCAATATTTGTTTGAACATAACTTGTTGTTTTTTAAGTTATCGGTTATTCAATAATCAATCATTGTCTCCTAAATCTTCAATCAAGCAGTCCTATCGTACTACGTTCTTTTATTGTATTTTTGCGTCTGTTTTTCTTTAGTATTGAATTCAACAAAATAAATGAAATATGGAAATCAATTAGCATCGATATATACCACAAAACATTATTTTCTAAAAAAGTATTTGTGATTTTTTTTATAGAGGTTATGCGGGTTGATGTTGAAATATAACGAAACAAATTGTGTGAGGCACAATATTTGCGTTTTTTTATTTGTAAATATGCAGTTATGAATGGAATATAACACCGACGCAATTATTGCATATAAGGCAATCTAGATCCGGCTAAATTAACACGACCACCTGGGTTATGTTAACTTGAAAATCATCAGTGAATTGTGGCTTATTGACATAACCTTGCAGCTACAGAAAATCCGCCAATCTAACAAATCAATCGTCGATCAAATAGTCTAACTCGCCTGTTGGCCAATTAAAATTACCTTTGCAAAAGTGAACCTTTAAATGATTCATACAGAATGACCTTCGTTGCGTCTGGTATATAGCACAAACCACCATCCTGCAAGTCCATAGCATTCAATTAGAGTTAATATAATATTAAATATCAATATGATGTTCGTTACATGACTACGTCATCAGCTCCGTATATAAATAAATAGGAATTAATTACACTTATATATGAAAATTTAATGTTTACCATATAAGACAAATAGATTAGACATAAAAAAGTCCAAAGAGACCAATTGTGGTCCAATTACCAATTACCAAAGAGGTCATAGTGGCGGGGTGATACTGGACTCAAGAGCGGCTTTGAGTTTGCGAGTGCCAACCATGTTGTATAAGCTAGTACTTGACCATACCATATGCGTAATACCATGAAATTATTCAAATATTTTGTTCTTATTATAACCGACTGAACGAAAATTAAGGTCCTACAATTAAGAATTAAGTGCAGAATTTAGAAAAAGATTCAGCTTTAATGTACACACAATACCCTTAACATAGAATAGACATTTAATTAGTAGGCATTGTCAAAGAAGCTTCAATAATATCATTTTCACTTTTAGGACTATTTAATTTAATTCGTCTTATTAAACAACCAAATTTCATATTGTAAAATGGTACTATTTTGCAACTGAAACACAAAAACTATATGAAAGTCATTATCACCGAAAAAATTATTGGTATATACTTCTATAAAAAAAATATTTCGCCCCAATATTATAGAAACTATAAGATTTCAATCAAAGAACCTGGTTCCAACAAGACGAGATTACCACGCAACATATGAGATTACGAATAAATATATAACAATAGTTAACTACAATAATAGATAATTGAAATAGCATTAACTGGCTAAGTTAACTAAATGCCAATTAAATGAACGCCGAACTTTTTCTGACTGAGAATATCTTAAGAACAAGAATTACATCACCAACTTAGAGCAATTCGTAGATTTAACAGAAAAGATACAGTGAAATGCAAATCATATTATTGCGACGTAGAAAAAGGTTTTCGATTTAATTTTTTTAGTCACCACCTTGAATTTGAAGAAGGACCATCAGGAGTAATATTCTATGTATCCGGCAATTCATCATAATATTTTGTCAAAAACATAGAATTCTGACCCATCATAGAGTTGTCGGAAAACGGATTCGTAATAAACTTGTAAACAAGAAAATTGTCGTCAGCTAACATGAATGTCATTCAATTAGTCTCATTCCATACCGAAACATAATCAACATAGCAATATCCAAGTCTGAATACCGTTCATACAGAGCTTTAACGTTCATATTAACGTTTACGTTTTAATTAAAGTTATTCAAAAAAAGTATTTGCGAGTAATTTATGCAAGCAAAAGAGAAAATATTTTTGTATTTTTAATACAACGTGTATGACTCCTACGCACTTCGTTTTACACGTAAAGTGAAAGACCATTTAAGATGTTAAATGAAAAGCCAGCCAACTCTGTAAATTACACCACATGTCAATCTATCAACTTTTATCTTGTTCTTCCTATTGTCCGTCACATCCAACAATTTAGCAATGTTTTTTTTTTCACATCAAACAATCATTAATTCATTTTATGCCCAGCATTTAAGAGGCGTGGAATAGTCAAAAAAAAAAATCGAAAGCAGACTGTGTTTTTATTAGTTGATGGGTACCACCATTTATTAAATTATTAAATTAAATTATGGTGTATCAAGGATTTTTATGGTTAAAGCATCGCTGCTTTCTAAAATAGCCGAATGAAGGTAATCGATTCATCTTATTGACATTGTATTATAGTAGGACGGTCCTCTTGCTGTTGCTATAGTCGCGGGTTGGAATCCTGCTGGGGTACAGTTGTAAATTCATGTTCATTCATGCCATTTCATTTCACTCATTGTCACTCTCTAAAGTGCTATCTTATATCCCACTTATTAATTATATTCACATACTTATTTATAATACCAGACTTTTATATTAACAAAAAGTGTATAATTCCTTAATTTTCAATACAGCATCGTGAAGTATTAAATTAATTCAGTGCACCTAACTCTGTAGACGTAGCAAACAAAGGTTCAGTAATAACATTCTTTATCTTGAACTACCGTCATTCCTTTATTGTTGATACTATTTCTATAGTTTAGAATATTTAAATTTGTCCAATAAAATAACCAAATTTTTAGTTAGAACTTGTTCCGTATGTTATATTTTCTTACACGATGTGTTTGTTATACAAGGTATGCCAATAATTCCTTTCCGGTTTTTTCATTATGCAAAACCCCTTTTTAGCTCCTGTATATTTTCCCATCTCCCAAGTATTTTGTGGATGCCATTCCAAAACAACAGTTTCTCCTTTGAGCTAAACTATTCATCGAGCTATTTTATTAGTTCAAAATCGGCGATGTGATGTCAGTGTGTGCTCCATCGATGCGAAAGGGTGGTAGTCGGATGGAATCGAGCCTGGAGAATATGACGAGTGTGATAAAACTTTGTATCCATGTGATTGCAACATCCCTTGATTGGTTTTACTGTACATAATATTATAGACTTTTTAGATCAATGCGTTGTTCATAATGTATTTTGTAATAATACAGACCATAGTATACAACTCCATCATAGTTCCTTAAAGGGCTCTTCAATATTCAAATTGGTGGGCTGGCTTCACCAGGTGCTAGCCATGAGATTTCTCGCTTAAGATTTTCAAACTAAATTTATATTCAATATTAAATATTTCAAAATTATTAAGTTTTCAAAATTTTTTATCGCCCGTTATTATACAATACAAAAATGACTTCCTCTCATACACTTAAAGCAGCATTTCCCTGTAGCAATAACTCCTGCAAGGCCACAGCTTCAAACCTTTTAATTATTAGCACTATATCTGAATCGTCGAAAACACGTTTCTCATTCTCTTATGGTTGGAGTTTGGTCACTATAAATGTCTATCAGCAAACGATGATTTTCAGCCCCTTTTTATGAAATAAGTTATGCTTGCTACAAATGTGCGTTCTCAAGCACAAACATTTCAAACAAAAATTATAAATAATGTTGATATTTTGGTCGAGCATAGCTTGTGTAGTTTTGAGATTAATGGCGTGAAGTAAAATGACATATGTATTAAATCATAACCGGTTAGTAAAATCTGTTATGCTAAATAATCTACTATACTAGTATTAGTATAAAGATACATTTAATTTATTAACTAAGAAGTTAAAATTAATTAAAAATGACAATGAAACCTATGTAAATGAAATTTACAGCCGACAAAAATCAATATACAATAATGCACAATATATTATTTTAAAAAATTTACAAAATATTCAACGCAGGCATCAGTTTTGGCGATTTAATTGAAACATTTTTGGAACATACACGCACAAACTTATTTTACGACAGCAATTATTTTGCTGGTGAAACGTGAAATGTGCCAAATTAAAAATCCTCGGGGACTAGTTTGCATGATGTCTGATAGAAATTGGAACAAGGGACATTTTTTGTTTTTTGGTTTTTATTTACGACCTGTCAACCGAGATAATTTAGTTTAAAAACGGCTATCAATTTGGCCATTTTCGATGGGTGGTTGAAAATCAACCGAATTAGTTTATACAATTACATCGAACCTAATATGCTACATCAAATTATTATAGTTATACTATAGAACAGACGGAAAAAAACAATTTCGGTTTTTCTAATACATGGCTTTAAAGTCACTTATAATTAATTATACTTAATCAATGGAGATATGCTGTAGCAAATTTAAGAGGTGGGAAAGAAGATCCGAAGAATGATTACAGACAATGTTAATCAAAAGTTAGTCACGTATGAAAATAATGTGCGAAAAAAGCCGTAGTCGAAACCCAGAGAAATTTCAAAAACGGTAGTAAAGTCCGCATTGATGTCAAGGAATGCGTTTATGTATTTGGTGAGATAGCCTATTAATCTTTTGCTCTTTATGAGCCCCTCGAGGCTGGCCACACCATTAATTCGACACCTTACGGAGAACAACTGAGACGAGAGTAAAAGGACGCTGGCGTACTTGCGGATTAGCCAGAGCTGCTCATGCGCATTTATTCTAAACTAGCTTTATAGATTTTACAACCTCGGGTTGTTGTTAGGAATTAATTTATAGGTTAATTTTATGTTTACAACACTTTGTTGAAGTTATATGATTTTTAATAATATTAATTATTAATTTATTTTATATAATTTATTATTTAACAAAGAAAAATTAGCAGAAACCAATGCGAAAATAAGTATATAAGGTATTATTTATTAGTTAAATGTTATAATTTTGTAGATTGGTATGGAACATGGGTATATTTATGTTAAGTTATCTGAAAACAGAATTTATTTAAAGATTATAATAATGGTAAGAATGGAAAATGATCGTATTTACATACGTTTTTTTTTATTATTTGCTACCACATTTATACATTTCTGATGTTCCAGTTATTTCAAAAGATTAACAAAAGCCAAATGTTTGTTAACAGAAAGTGGGTGGAATAAATTGATAACATAACATGAAGCTTGAAGCTTTGTTCTTTATTATTTTTTCGCTTTATATAACTCTCCGGAGCAGATAAATAAAGTAAAAATAGTGAAACATTATACCATGTATCAAATTTTACTGTGATAAATGGAATGACATAAACAGAAAAAACAATCTTAGCAATACACGATACACAATGACGATACACACAGAAACCATATAAATAAAATATTGTAACAAAGATTTGTATCAATATAAATTTTGACCTAATATTTATATTAAACACTTTTTATACAAGAATAAAACTATGCCCAAAAAGTGTAGATTGTTGAGGTGTATACATCCTTATTATATTACCTATGAGGTACAGTCGCAGTCCTGTATTTTTAGTGGTTGTATGCACTGTAAGCTTAGTTTACCTCTTGAAGATTTTCATTTAATGGATCTCACTGTTATTTACTCTTAAAAGTGAGAAAAACAATGAACTAATCTATTGCGCTTGTCATAAAACATACTTACTTTTCTACGTTTGATTGTTGGAAAGTATTGCTATGTTTTGACCTTACGTTTTCTCTTTGAATTACTGTTTGTTGAAATAAGTGAAGCATCGTTCCTATATTATTAACGATATCAATTTAAGATTCTTGATATACTGATTTCAAAACTTAATCATAACTAAACATAATCTTGTAATTGTGTATTTGTCTTGTAATATTTTCCGATTTCTTCCTTATCTTGCAATGTAGTCACTGCATTATCTCCTAAAACACTTGCTAAATCATCTACAATATAGAATTAGAATTAGTATACATTCTCTCCTTGTGCATCTCTACTACATTTACAAAATTTGTGTTACATTTTACATTGTTATAACATTTTACTAATAATTCATGCCTTGTACACTTATTTTCGAATTGTCCGCTGCTAATTTTCTCTATTATCAGTAGTCTAATTTTTGGAACAAACAGATGGCAGTCATAAAAGGGCATTTTGATAGTTTTTTATAATCATATGCCATTTTACAGAAAAGTAAACAAAATAATTTATCTCACTTCCAAATATATCAGATTAGAACAAACAAAGCATTATTTGGAGGAAGTTCTTTTTTCCATTATCCTTTATCATAGGTCCTGCAGAAAGTAATCATTGAAATTATATTTTTAATACGGAAAAGATAAGAACGGGCAGCTCAAATTTCAATAATTATTTGAACTAGATATTAAAATGGCTGTTATATATCGAGAAGAGCAGAAAGGTGATTTTACGTGGCAAAACTTAAAGTATAATATTGAAATTATACTTACCAATATATTTTCAAAATATGTAGGTTAAAATATTTCAACTATTAGTTATATATTTAGTCTTAAAGAAAGTTTAATCAAATTTGTTGTTTAAGATTAGATAATATATTTTATTTCGGTCAAAGCAATGGACCCACTTCATGAAGTCAATTAAAGTGGGAGAATGAAATAATTAAGTCTCCAATCCATCCGACGGCTTATTAAAGAAGGTTGAAAGATATGTGGTATTTTATCTGATATGTGCTCTGATAAAACAAGCAATAGTAATAGTAAAAACGTCTTTCAGTCGATTTTTAAATTTAGGAATATAGCCTAAATCCCAGGGGAACTAAATTATTCACTAGGTTTAGACGACTGCGGAATGATATGACAGCGCTCTGTAAATTGATGAATTATTAGCCAATAAAATAGCTAAGAACCATAACTCTGGTCGCTTGAGTTAAATAGCTTTACGCAAACAACCTATAAGACCTAAATTATATTCATTTATGATGGTTTAAAAGGAGTAATATAATTCATAATAATAATAAAAAAACACCGCTGTTTTCATGTCTTTCTAGATTTTGATCACAAAAGTGTTTCAGTATTAAATGAGCTTAGTTAAAGTTTATATGTAACAAAAGTGAGCTAAAATTTATATATGATGTGTAATAAAAAATACACAAAATTAAAACATATAAAAGGCACCCATAGACGCCTATTATTTTATCTACCCATTTTACAAATTTCTTTCAGTTATACCTACTTGTACGGTAGCTTCACTGTTTCTGTCAGATTTATATTAAATGTCATCGTGATATTTGTAATACAAAAATTCAATCACTGAAATTTTATATGAAAAGTAAGTAACTATTAAGTTAGAGACTATTAAACAATATTCTTAAATTTTAAACATAATTTTTGAAGCTATTAGTTATTCCAATATTGTTGCAGCTATGAAAAAAAATAAGATAAATAGGGGTAAAAAATATATTTAAAATAATATATAATAAAAGCAAAACCATTTTACATTTTTAAAGCGATAGGAACGAATATTTTGAAAGTAAATATTTTCTACTTTAAAGAGAAACATTTAACAATGTCTACTTTGAAGAATAACAGCGAATACTTGATAATTTCATTTGACTTTAGACTCGCTAATGATTTCTATCCATAAATAATATCAAGCAGTAATTAGTGAGAGTGCGTACATTTTAATATTTAAATGGCTGAATTTTACTAAATGGCCTTAGGCTTTGATGATGTAAATTTATTGGTATCTTCGTAAATTAATTTGACATTAAAAATGTTGGAAATTATAAAATTAAAAATAAGAACATTTCAAAAATATCGTCAAAATTTGTTTTAAAATATAAACAAGTTATAGTCTCACAACATATCTTTTCTCAGTTTATTTTGATTACATATAATTGAATTTCGTTCACTGGCCTATCACTAGTAACAATATAACTAATTATAAACTATAATCTATGGAATCTAAAAAATAATTATTTAGATATTAAACTACAACTAGTCAATCAATTTATTACAATAAAAAAAGAATGACAGTTAGAACTAAAAAAGCAAATAAACGTTACATATTTTAACAGATGTATGGTATTACAAGTTTGATTTCATAGAACCTATAATTTAAAGTGTCTTCTTTGGGATTTATTTCTGATTTAACAGTTTCAATCATAGTACAAGCGGAAGCGCTACTACTACTTCATTATTTAATACGGAACTGGACAATATCAGACGAGCTATATCTACCTGACCGATATTTGAATTAATAATCACAATATTCATTTAAAATTGACACAGATCAATAAGAGCTATAAGAATAACCCTAGGATATCCTCAAATTAACCCTAATATTTTTGTTTAACATAGATCTGACCTAAATTATGTGTACTCCAAAATAATTATATATCGCAGGTTTTTAATAATTAATAAATAATTGATCGAAAATAGAAATATTAAAAATATCTTTACTGAAGTAGTTCCTAAATGAATGGTATAATTTATAAGTCGACCTAATAATTTTATTTGCTGCTTTGTGTTTATTTATAGAATTGTAATGGTATTTATTTTTATATCTCTTAATATTATTCATACAAAAATTATCAGTTAAATAAAAACGTTATTTTTGTAATTGTTTATATAGTGAAATTATCACTTAACCCTCCCTGCTATATACTATCGATACCCAACGGCAGTAGAAACAGTACTTGCAACATTTGCTGACGATTCAGTTAATTTGAAAAATATATATGTGCCAAATGAATACTACAAATCGAAATTTATCCATGTCAATATTGCATTGATTGAGGCAAAACCGATGATATTGAGAAATGCCGAATTCTTCAAGAAAATCAGCAAAATAGCTCTACGTCCATCTTTAATAGAAAATTAAGCTGGAAACATCATATTCGAGACAAAAAACTAAAACAGATCTTGAAGATACTTTCGACTTGACTGGATTAGAGCTGATCTTAGATGATTGATGTATTAATGTATCATAAAACTTATTTGGACTTGCGAAGTACACGCATAGGGTTCGTAGTGATTCTAAAATATTTCAATGTAGAAATGCATTATTTTATTAATATTTTTATTTAAATAATACTATTTGCAAAAAATATATACCATCAGAATCGAATAGATTATTCCACTTCAGTGTCGTTGTAGATGGGACTCTCCTAAAGTAACCCATGGATCTTTGCGCCTAGAAATATCGTAATAAATCTACCTTTCACTACCAAATACAGATAATTATTTTCATTTAATTCTCTCCTTACTCTCCTAGCCATTTTGTCTTTTCCATCTTATATAAATATGCAAAAAGGAGATTCATCAACTAATAAGCCGTCTGTAAGTTATTTAAAAGTTTCAGCTAGATTTTCGTTCTATAAATATTTTCAATTTCTTGCATTTCAGTCCTCCATACCCAGTCCCAATGATGTTGCATTTTCATATCCCATTTTTTAATTTGAATTTCAAAGATTTAAAAATAGTGCGGAAAAAAGCGGAAATGGAAGATAATGAATTGCAAGGCGTATTTTACGAAAGCCCAGTTTGAAATCTCAAAAAGTTTTCAGGCAGATTAATAAATAAGTTGTAATGATGCCATAATACATCCAAAAGGAAGGAAAATTGCTACCACAGAAATCCACTGAAATTATTTTTCAAGCCGTTTCTACTAGCCAGAGAAATAAACGTGACTGGCGATGAATAGATCCTATATCCTAGCTATCCACGTTGATACCATTTGGCTGTAAAAGATTGTCATGAATATGGTGAATCAATATTATGACATAGCTCATAGTAGCTAAAGCCGGATGAAATTTTAACTGTTACATATTATTGCAAGAAAGACTATCTATAGTCAGTAACAGACACAAAGTCATCCTTTTTCATGACGACGTTGGCAACACGTTAAAAAAATTTCAGTTTCAGTTCCATAATTATCAGAATACATGCAAGCACTTGTTGGTTTCGATACTTTAGAAGTAAATGATTAATAAATATATGAAATAATTCATCACTAATTCATTCAATCATTCAAATTAAGCAAAATATATATTATACAGGAATATTACAGTAATTATTATATTTAACTATAAAATTATCACTATATCAAAGACTATTTCAATCAAATTATCTGAATATATGACGATGATAAATTAATGTTGGATGTTACTATTTCGGTTATCTTGTGACTGTAATGTTGACGATGTCTGGCTAACCAAGAATATTTCATTAATTTCTATGAGCAAACCGTACTCCATTTAAGATTTCCGAGGCGTTATTCCTTAATTTTCCCTTTATAACACCTTTGGCCCAAGGGTTGGTTTCTCTGTAACAAGGGTCAAAAGTTTCTCTAGGGGTCCGATATTAAATTTTCACGCAACCAAACCAATTTTGACCACTTAACGCTTATTTATTAACTTGCGATGCGGCAACGCTTTATGATATGAGCCCTAACGGTCCATTAGAACAAATAGTTTTCTTAGCTATATAGGAAACCAACATTTACGGCATAGGATGCTATCAGATCCGCATTATACGGAATTGAATTCATTATTCGTACCTTTCTATCATCATAGGGGGGATATAGGATGATAATTTTAAATATATTTTAGTAACATTAAGTTGCTTATCACTTATGCATCTTTATTGAAATATATAAGCACTAGAAGCTTAATTACTAGCTTTTTTAAATTACTAAATTAACTGGTCATTAACAAACTTAAATTCGATAATTGGTGAAATTCCGCAAAAATATTGTGTAAAGGTTATATGTAATGTATGTGTGTAAAGGAAACTAAATTTTTCATTTAGTTCTATTGTTACATTAAAAGTTTTATTGAATGGTTCAGTCTAGTTATGAACTGTCCAAGATCACATTTCTAATATTCATTACTTCTATAGTTAGATTTGAATAAATCTTTGTTGTCGAATGTCATAAAATAATTTTAAAAACATGGTGATGCTTTTCTGTCGTATCCCAAACGTTTTTGGTTTTAACGATTTAAAAATGGTGATTTTATCAAAGAATTTACTAAAAAAGTTTAATGACAATCAGTTGCAAGACTTATTGTACAAAAACCTTTCTTAAACCCTCAAAAAAAATTTCAGATTCCTTAGCAGTTACCGAATGAAGTACTTACAAAGGTTTACGTACGATAAGAAAGATCTAAAAGAAATGAAAAAGGGAAGGACTGATGCTAATACTGTAATGTTATTTCGAACAGTTTCAATATTTGAATTTCATTGCTTCAGGTCAGGAATAAAGAAGGGTTTTCTGTGACATATTATGAATGGCAATGAAAAGTGATCTACTACTACAAACCCAGGCGCAAAGAATCACTGGTTAGCCTAGAAACGGATATTTCACTCCTGCGTGTATGCTGCTAACATAACTGAAACTGTTACCACAAAAGTGTCTCAACATCAACAACAGCTATTAGTAGCAGGCTCAAAGTTATTCCCTTGTATGACAGAATGAAGGATCTCAGATAAAAAGTCCTACTATGGCCATTATACTCATAAGATATAGCGCCTTCTAACTACCACTTGTTCGAAAGCATACGATTCGAAGGGCTACGAAAAGAAGTGCAAAAATGAATCGATAATTGGATCGCTGCTAAACCAATATCGTTTATTCAATACGGTAGCGCTATGTTGCCATAAAGAAGGGAAGAAGTTTTAGAAACCGATAGAAAATATTTTTATTAATATATATTGAATTTATTTCGCTCAATAAACATCTTTCCAATGTTAGAAATTGTTCAGAATACATGCAAGTACCTAGAATAAACTGATGCCACAAAAAGTAGTTGTTAAGAAAGAGTACAAATAGTAAGAAATAGTTAAACAAAACGTACATAAATATAAAAACACTTACACAGAGCAATATATATTAAAGCAACATATTACATATAAAAACAACATATTAAATAAAAAAGCAATAATATTTCCATACATATGCTGAGAATTTGTTTATAAAAGAGAAACAAATTGGAATTTCTATTTTACAAACATGCATTATTCTAAAGTCCTTGATAAAACCTCATATATTTCTGATGCAAAGTAAAATCTCAACAGTATCTACTGTCTCGTGCGCTTCGCAAGAGCCTGACATATCGCCCGGCTAAAGGGGTCAGCACCCAGGATAATTCTCTTTGTGAGAGCATTCTCGTAGGATATATGCATGCAGAAATAATAGCGAAAGCGTTGTTTTGAATATTAATGATTGCGAATGGAACGATAAATAGAAACATCACATAATTACAAAGTGAAGAAAAGTTGACATTATACAGTCATAATTAATTGTCTTTAATTATCTTAAAGTGCAATATTCTATTATATGAAGCAATGATGATATCTGGAAGTGTCATAATGATTTTAGCTAAGTTTTTTATTTTTAATAGAATAATATTTACTGGATGCTAGCTGTACCCGGCATTCATTGCTATGTTATGTAAAATTGATGAATGTTTGAATATGGCATAGTGAATTAATATTTTGGAGAACAATGATAGGCATGTCAAGTTTTATACCAAACGAAGATGTCTAGAAAATCAAGTGAATTCAGGAATTCCTTCTTGACTCTTTGCAACATTAACAGACTTAAGCTTTTCGGCTCATCTGGTATTATATTCTGATTAATTGAATTAATAATATTGACCTAGTTGTTACTATCTACAAATATTAACTGTATCACAGATAATTTTTGTAGTTGTGCGATATTTGGAAAACTTCTGAAACTGAATGATTTCGTTTGTCGTTGACGTAAGTTTGTAAAATAATTTCGTGTTGGTACATATTGGCAAAATTTGTCGTGTGTGGAGCCATTAATTGTCATTTTAATTCTATAAGCATATTAATTTTCAAAGACTATTTCTGAAGATGTCGGCATAAGATTAATAACTTGAGATATGACCGCAAAAATATTCTTGTAAGTTGTGTAACATTGATTTTTCGATTGTTATGTTCCATTGACTGAGTTATTATAAAAAAAAGTTTGATGTATTATTTTTCTTAGTATTAGCTTTCTCAATTAGATTTTTATGCTCTAAACATTAAATTGAGAGACAGAGAGTGCGATCTCCCATATAAAAACTTATAACCAAATTTTGTCCGTTTTAGTCACATGAAGGTACGCCAAACATTATACATGGTTATTAACTTAAATATTATTAACTAACAAATTAAAATTAAAAAAATATTTGTCCAAAATATATTTAAAAATGCAAGATTTTAATTTACTAAATATATGGATTATATAGTTGAATCTTGATTACAAAACCTCCTTCTTTTTTCATATATGATTCTTATATGTGTATCATTGGGCACTATCCATATTTTATGTAGCTATGCAACATTTTCCATTTTTGCCTTTTGCCAAATCGTATTTAATTTTTCCATCCATCAAAACAAGCAACACTTATTTAATATTGTTCTTATTACATCACATAATAGATTTGTCTATTTCAATTCTTTTGAAAAAATATGTTTATATCCCAATTCTTTTTGAGGATTCCGATATGGGCTAAGCAACTGCCGATTCCAATATTTAACTTGTACCTATATTATCCCTTTCAAATTAAGGAAAATAATCTGTGAATATACACATATTATATATTTCAATTCATTAATATTACCAATGTAGATTTAATAAAAGTTTTATTATAAAAATTACTATTAGAGTCCATAACGATTTGGTCTGAAACGGAGATAATGAACATTCCTGTCCGGAAACTTGATACAGAAAGGTGTGCTCATTTAAGTTCTGATTCTATATTTTTATGTTTTGTGGTTCGAAATGCTCTGTCAAGTCTGAAAATTGACGTCAAATATAACATATGCCAAATAACTTTATCATATCATGAAATAATTTTTATAGTCAATATATAAACAAAATAAAATAATTCATATTTTATATAATACTATGTAGGTTTTATATATTCTGGTAAACATGTATACAACTAACTATAAAATATTCATTTTTTAAATATGTTCCTTAAAACAAAAATTATTATTATTACCCGAATTATATTTTTATAGGTTTGACGTTTCCAATTAGCCACTCGAAGTTTATTTTAGATCAAAATCGTGGTGAGTTCAGCTAATCAAATTATTATGTTGGTTGCTAATCTCTTGTCGAGTTCCATATCAAACAAGACCTATCGTTTATATTGACGTACCGCTCAATGCGTCACACAAACAATTTTGATAATATAAAGGATCACACAACGCGCTAATTAATCTCAGAACAACTGACATTTATAATGGAATACGTGCTATGCTTTCTGGTGTTTATATTGAAATAATAAAAATATATTTTCATATAGAAGGTGACAATAAAATCAAGACAAATGAAAATCAAAATAACTGTATAATAAAATAATTATCCAGGTTAATTTAAAAATATATACTTAAATATTAAATATTTAAAATATTAATCTATAAATATAGAAGGAAATGAATGTCAGAATTCGTAACCAAAAATTTGAATTTAGCTAAAAGTATTAAGTTCATTAACAAAAAGGAAATATCAAGCAAAACTAAAATAGAAATGTGCTATGTTAAGCAAATTAAGGTTAATCAATATAATCGAAAAATTAAAAAGGAATTATAATAAAAATAAAGAAAATTAAGTAGAATTAATAATTTAGTCTTTAATAATAATTATATATATATATATATATATATATATATATATATATATATATATATATATATATATATATATCAATTTAAGATAATGTTTTGTGTTCAAGACTTAGTAATTAAATTCCATTTTCCTGACTCAAATAGTAAACAAAGACCTAAAATCACAATGATTTAAATTACGAGTAACACCCATTTCCCATTTCCGTATTTCCACCCGTTACCTCCCCGTGGAATTATAAATAAAATATGTATGAGGATATTATTAAATTATTGAATTAGAATGTGTAATAATGTTGTTCGTGGTTGTCGGTTAACGTCGTAAAGTAAAATAAAAGGCAGGCCGTAATAAAATTGTTGTCTGTAATATAATGTGTACTCTACGTTTAAATTTTAATGGGTTTTGGGGTTTTTGTTATTCTTTGATGAGCGATTGTTGTTGAAAGCATCTTAATTATTTGCTGGGTAAAAGGTGAGGTTAAGTGTGCGTCGTATAGACAAACAATACCGAAGTGATGGAAGCAATCAATATTCCGACGGTGTCTTTTAGGAGCCAATATAACTTTATAATATATGCCATCGTAACGATGTTAGATATAGTCGGAGCTATAGGAACGTCTTAAAGATGCTCTATAAAGAGTGACTTTCAAAATATAACTACATATAAGTAAAATTATATCTAGTATTTTGAATCGTATAAATTCTTTAAACAATATCAAACCTGCAGGTAAAAAACTAATGTAAGCTAATGTAAGTTATTCTTAACAAATAAAGCAATTTTTCATTTTATGTTTCGAGGAAAGCAGCTTATTAGAAATTATTTTATTAGATATTAAACTTGCCAAACCAAACTGGTTTTAGCCAATCACTGAACAATCACTGATAGGACTGTACATTTTTTGTTCAAACATGTCAATATGCCAATATGGTAGGTGGGAAAGCAATTTTAACTTCAATTTGTATAAGTCTATATAAAATAAAATCAACGCTTAATTACTTTTTGGATATTTTAAGTGCTTTTCAAAATAACTACTGATCACCCTCAATAATGACAGTTGTCGCTATTTCTTTGTAAAGTTTCTTGAACATATCAGTCTGTCATAAGATTAATCCAGCAAATTATTTGATTCAACAATATATCCTCGTTCTTAAATGTAATTTATCTAAATTATTGTCTAGGCAGAACTAAAATAGGACTCTTGGTTTAAATCCATATCTAATTTATTCACGTCAACATTCTACTATATCAATATTGTGGCCTACACATTAAAAAGTAAATAAGCGTTTTTATAATTTTATATTTAAATATGTCATAGTATCAAGAATTCTTATATTTTCAAACTCATTAATGCATTTGAAATTATTTAAGCTTGCCTTGAAAATTTTACCTTATTTTTTATATAATAAGGTTAATTGATGTGTATCATATACTGTTATATTTTCAGTTTTTTTGCTAATTTCAAATACATAATTCCATTGCTACAAGGGATTACAGATAACGTAATAATATTAAAATGTATGAAATGTAATATTGACGACTAATATATACATAGAGCTAAAGCCCTACCAATATAATGAATACGATAATTAGATAGCTTGTTATCATAATTAAAAATCCCCATTTAGTTACAAATATAATTTGGCTGCCTTTAATTATCGGGAAATGTTCCCCAAATTACACAGTACAGATTTATCACTAATATAAAATCATACATTTGTGATCAAAATTAGGACAAATATGTTATTTTGTCGCACAGAAAATTACGTGACATTACACCGCAACACCGAAACATATTATGATACAAAATTCAGAAAAAAATATCAGAGCAACAAAACTTTTTTTGTTTTAATTAAAATGTTAGCGAATATAGTATATATATAATATAATAAATAATATATTTATATATATATATATATAACTATACTACAGTTTATACTATAGTTTATACTATTTATTGCATCTTATATATAGTAATTAGTTTAACAATTCTGTCATCATTAATTGCAACTCATGGAGAATACTCGAAAAATATAATAGAGTTGGTGCCGCAAGATGTTCAAGTTTCAGTATTCGGCCGCAAAAGCTTCTAATCCTGTTAACCTCATATATTATATTTGCTTGGAGATTGATAGTTGTCTTCCATCTAATAGGTCGACGTAGACACAAACGTATGTGAAGAAATCGTCCACTGAACAAACATGTTCAAACCATTGTAGCCTGGGTCTTAGATTTGTTCTTGAACTGTGTTTTGATTGCCAAATACTAATCGAATAGTACAATTTTTAATACTGTTTGGGAATCATCGAAAATAATTTGTCTTTGATGCTTTATCACATTTAGAATACTTGCTATAGAATTAATTTGCATTTTGATTACTCTCTTTACCTTTTCACCTCACATAATCTTAAATAAACAAAACCTTAACCAATTCTCCTTCTTCGATAGTATTGTTTCTTGTGTTAATGATTCCAGACATTTAAACACTTTAATATATCCGTAGCTTTAAATATTGCAGCTGAAGATGCAAGACAGGTGCAAAATTAGACCATGGGGGCTTCCATGAGCTCACCTTATTTTAAGAGTTCAACATTTGAAAGTCCAAGATTTCTAATGCGTGGTCGGTCATGCTATAGCTTGTACTATATAGCCATATTTTTTAATAAGGCAAAAAACTGGAAACGATTTGGATTTACATTTTCTTATACACAGTTTAAAGTCGAGTCGATTATTTACACTGTTAAGTACTGTTTGATCTATGCTCAATATGATCAACATGCTTTCAATTAATCTCTGCCACTCTACTCACTCTTTCCTGTGTTCAAAGAAACCCACACCTACCTACACACTTATTGTCGTACCCAACTCATATTCTGCTGTGGTAATCTGATCTATATAAAAATCCGTCATTGACTTTCTAATTAGTTGTAGAACAAACTGTCGACCCATGCACAAAAAGTCATCAACCTTCTAAATAGGCCCTTTCCCTTACATTTAACCATACGCACAACATACATGATTGCCATGACGACCTGTTCCGATAAGCCTATCACACACATTGAACCGCTTATACCCAACCCAACTTATACATATCCAACAAACAATACCGCACATTCATCTATATCCTCATTTACTATTACATTATTCACTCTTATTATTAGTAAATTACATTATTAGTAACTACATTCACTCGGTAATAACTGTAATTCCTAGAGGTAACGTTAATTAAATCAGTAAATATTGGACTCAAAGATATCAATTTTAATAAAGCCTTTGAAATCATTATTCAAAATCAATAGACATTTGTAAATGTCTAGTTCAGTGTAGCAAAATAAGCGATGTGACAAATTCTATCAAAATTAATCTTCATTAGGATTTTTTAAGTTCGTAGCCTCATTTACCGAAAAAGTATTAAATGCTTGCATATTTCTGATCCCTGCTTCATATTAAAAGTAAATTTATTAAAAAAAAAAGGACCACAATTAGTCAGTCACTCACAAGCCCAACAAGCACTTCTTCAGCATTTCCAAAACCGTATGACAGCAAAGCCGCACCGAGTTGAATAAGTGGTAATCAGAAGGCGTTATATCTGGTTAGTACGCTGGCTATGAACAAAAATCCCATTCGAGCTGAAACAGTTATTCACGAATCCTGTAACGTGTGGGCGAGAATTGTCGTTCAGAAGGATGTGTTTTGCACCTGTTACTCATTAATGCTTGTCTTTTTTTCAACAATGCATCATTCAATTTGTCGTATTAACGTCAGTGGACATCTCCAGTGACAGTTTCATTCAGTTTCACTAGCTCGTAATAGCTTGCTGATTCATCATAGCTTATTCCATCATAGCAATATGCACATCAAGAATTTAAGGCCATAAATATTCCACCTCGGTGTCGATATAAACGCTTGGAAAGAGTTGGTTCAACAAAAAAACAGGAAATTCGGAAAATTAAATGCAAGATTAAAGTTAGATTGTTTGTACAATAAATATTTCCATCTACTGTCCTTGAATGCTTTTGGACTTGCAGGCAATTGTTCGTCTTTGACGTCAAAACCACTATTTGATATTTCGCCATTTGGTGACACCACCACAATCGTTGAAACAAAAACAGACAATTGGAATATGGTAAAGCAGCTTCACTATAAGTATTTCACGGGCTTCGGCATCATATTTTTTCAAATAGATTAACAGAATTAATAAATATAAGAAATAATGCAATATCAGATATAATCATAAGACTTAATGGAAAACTGTTATCTTAGGTAGAAGTATCGAATTAACAATTAGATTAGATTACTTAATACTTGCCTACATTGATATTTCAGACCAGTAGATATCGCTGGTCAAAATACATACATCAATACCCTTTATGATGCTATATTTTAATCTTACAACATTTTACATCTCCAAAACAAAAACATAATTGATAATCAAACATTAGAACTGTGAACGTAATCATTTATAGGATAGTTTATATATTTTAATGTTAAATTAGTAAAACCAAGTTTGCAGCTGTGAAAGTACATACTGGGCCTTCCAAATAGTTCGCAAACAGTTATGTTAAACTCCAAATCCAAAACAATTTAAAGTAAGTATGTTATGTAGCAAGCTTGCGGATATAACTATCCTATTCCCCATGATTTATAATAAAACCTCAGAGTTAATAGCAGTTTTATACAATCTGATGGCCACAAACTTGACGACATCCCATTATCCAGTCTACGCGCGGCATTATATAATTTAATAATCAATGTCGACGACAACTTATTCGTCGAGATTTAGAAATAATCTGCATAAAAGGCAACTTAATTTGCGCTCGAGGGTCAAAGTTTTAATTGCAAATCAGATTTGACGGAAAAATGAGTAGCGCCCTGAGTAGAAAAGGAGCGCGGGGGAGAAAGGAGGCGCTGGGAGAGAAAGGGTTTCGGCTTCAATAGCGAGAATTAAACATGAAAAAAAATTAATTACGGTTTCGATCCAAAATTAAATTGAAACCGCCTGGTGTTATACGAAAAAAATATTTAATTAATAAATGATTTCCTTTCATATTTTCACATTCGTTTCATAACTGAAATTAATATCATCAGCCCAGGTTTATATTACACCATGTAATACTGGAAAATATATTGATTACAAAAAATGTTGAATACGAGACAGAATATTAAATTAACTTTGTATTATCGAATGTCACATGGAGATATCAAGTTATTGTATGCAAGTTTACCCTGTTTGACAATAAACTATTTCATTGGCAATCAAATGTTTTCAGTAAGTTGTATTTTTTTCATTTGATAACTTAGTGATTTTCAAAAGTAATTTTATTTTCCTGAACACATATATGTGTGAAAAATTACACTCTAGTATTAGAGTCATTTATAGAGATTAGTTTCCAAAAATTCTCACATGAATTAAAACGTGAAGACTAGAGAGCTTCTATAACAGAAAAAAATTGTAACGTGTTGTTCTGATGATGAAAATCAAATAAGCATAAAAATAACCAGATTGAAACCACAGTCATGGCTCGACATCATGTTACAAGTCTAATTAACATATGGGTAATGGGTTGGCCACCGAAAAAAATATCGATATTTTAAAAAATATTAAATTAATAACAATTCACCAAATTAAAGTATCAATTTTAAAGGTATATTAAAAATTGCATTTAATTTATTTTGTACAAATGTAGAAAAATATCGTTGGAAGTTCGAAAAATGAAGCGGATTTTTCCAAATAACATTTATATAATACAGTAATCCCTCCTAAGGAAGCCTAAGTCACTAACGTTTTACAAGCAATATCACATGCAAGCATCAAATACATGGAGAAGGTTTTGAAGATCTTCAGTTAGCAGATGATGAAGAAGCCTTAGCCGATAATAACAATGAACTCACAGAAAAGGATCTCGTTGAAATTTTGGAAAGCAATAAAAATAATGAATGAAATGATGAAGATGTTACTTCTCAAGAATTAGCTGGATAATCAACTATTTCTTTACCTTTAGACAAAATATATACGATGTGTCATCTACTCATCAACCGCAGAATTAGGTTTTGGGCCTGAATCCTTCACTGGAACGAAGTATGAAGTATAAGAGCGGTCTAGAGGTTTTACTACAACCGTATAGAGAAGCGCGGAAAGACATTAAGAAAAAAGTTTAACAGCCAACAATCTTTTAATTTTTTTTTAAATAAACTTTGTTTTGTATTTTTTAAGCACATATAACTTTGTGACTTGCGTACTGTAAGTGTTAATTGTTATTTTATGTTTTTATCAGCAACTAAAATATAAATGAAAATACAATTTTATATTTACGTATATAAAGTATATAGTACATAGATTTTCCTTCCTTAATGAATAGACAAACAAAGTCAACTACAAATATATCAAAGTTACATGCTTTTCACATTTTAATCCGTACATGTATGGATCCAAATCAACCGCGGTTTTACCAACCGCTGCTATCTTATCGAAACGTGGTTCCCACGAATAACAAGGATTACCGTATATCGGTTAAAAAATCTACTGTCTAACTAATAAAAATATGTTCAGGTAATGGAAAAAATATCAATTTTTCAAATCGTTTCATTAGTTTAACACTGTAAATAAGCTTATTTTAAATTCTTACCCTTCAAAACAATTCTAATAAATTATTTACATAAAAATATGTTATTATCATATTAATTATTATTTACTACATAATTATTATAGTATCAATCATTGAACCTTTATTTTAGCCAATATCAATGCTTTCTTATAAAATCTGTTTTATTGAAGAAAAGTAACAATTTCTGTTAATGCATTCCAACCATTTACGTTTAGTAATATGAAAAAAATTTTGGCCAGCTTTCATTTTTTTATTTTGTGTAACATCTGTCTTTTGTGATTCAATAGTGTATCTATGTTACATCGCTTATCGCATACCAGCAATAAACAGAAATTTAATTGAAACAGGGAAAACAATTCTCCGAATTGTCGGTTTGTTATTTTGATGTTCAAAATATCATACAAATTGGATGATTTTGACTAATGATATCTATTGATGAAAATGTTAATTATCAACAGCTTAACCTAAATATTATATTCGTTGATTTTGACATTCCTCTATATAAAACTTAAGTTTTCCATTTTGAACTATTGAGTTTTTCGCAGTAAAATCACTTTAATTATAAAACTGTCAAATTTGCATTTTCTGTTCTCGCGCGTTTACAAAGCATATCGTGACTAGCGATTAAAATCCCAAGCATATGTTTTGTGTTCCTCCAGAAGAGCTATTTACATCATCAAAGAAACGGAATACCCCTGACTGTAGTAGTCATACTAGCCAAGTCTTGCTTCTTATACGATCGGATCGCAAAGCGTAGTTAGTTACATACTGCTAAAAACCTAATTCCTACTGTTACAGCAGATGCCTTCTACCGATACCAACTCACAAATTTAATGACGCACTTGCATAAAAGACCAACAATGAATGAGAAACACATGAAAAATTAACGCCGCATGTTCCAAGAGTTTTGTAAGATAAACTTTGATAACAGCTGGCATATAGATACCGCATGGCTTTCTAGTTTTTTTTCGAAACACTGAAGTGTGAAAACGCATATGTGGCTAGATCACATCTAAATTAACATCGTAGATTCAAAACTCAACAAATCACCCAGAAAGATGACAAAAAGTAAGAAAATGATTTTCAGCTGTGTCAATGAAAATGCAAATAAGTTAAGTTTAAACAGGAAAATTGAAATTTAACGCCGGAAACTATTTTAAACTATCAACTTAAATTGGATTTAAGTTTAGGGAGAAAAGTTTCGTTGCGTAAATAATGAAAGGTTGGAGAGAGCCAGACATTTTCCTGCACAAAGGAATTCTAAACACCATTTATTTTTATGCCAAAGGACATATTACAACACATACTTCTTTTACTTTCATAACTAAATTTAAAAGTGCTCTACTATAATAGATTATATAATAAATTTGAGGAGTACCTCATCCTCAATAGTAGAGATATATAATTTTATTTTAATTTCATGATAAATTTAAGTTTGAAAAGCGCATTCGAGAGTAATTTTGAAAAAGGATTACCTCTCGTTTTATTACTATAGGTGAATATGGCAACTTAATTCTAAATCAAAACAAGTATATAAAGAGAGGTATAAATCCCATTCAGCTCTGAAAATACTTTATTTTGAGAAACCCACCAAGAAAATTTTAGTATTAGTTTTTTAGAAAATAATAAAAGCTGAAATCTCTTCACTCAATTACTACATTAATTTATAAAATTATTTTCATCAAGATAACAGGACTTCTCACACAGCTTAAAGAACTAAATAATTAAATTACGAATAGTGAAAAACCTATACAAGTGTCCAACGAAGTATTATAATAACCTGAGATTCTAAGACTCTATTTAGATCTTTTTCAATTAAAAGAAAATATCGACTTTAGTATTTACTGATAACTATTAAAGCTCGATTATTAAATCTGGTCTGGGATATAATAAACCATTTTAAAAGCAACCTTAAAATTAATTTTAACTACTTGAATGCATTCGTAGATTCGAAAGTGTATTCTGATCATATTTTCACTTTAAAAAGCCATTTGATAAGAACAACTGGTTCAATATATATTAATAAAAAGATTTCCCATATTATTCTACAACTTTTTCTCATCCTTCTGGCAATACCGTATCTTTCATGGTGATATCGTGTCGAAGGAATGATATTAGTATCTTAGCGGTCAATCATCTATTCACTGTAGTATTTTTTCTATATCTTCTTCTTCAAAACCGTGTGCCAGCTAAGCCATAATGCAACTATCTGAATAAGCGGTAATTAAAAGACCCTATGTCTGATGAATACGCCGAGTGTAACAAAACATTCGATCGAGCTAAACAACAATGTATTATTCACAAAATTTTGCAATGATTCCGATGAAAAAAATGTACCAAAACTAATATAAATAAAAAACATTGAAATTTAATTAATATCTTTGTCAACATAATTCTTAATAAAGCAAACCAAAAATAAATGTAAATTGCTTGAATCAGCATCATTAATATTGACAGTTCTCCTTCTATATGCAAATACAATTTTTCAGTGAACAATCAATGTTATTTTCTTGGCTGTGTTTAAATTTTCGCTTCTCAATCAACAAGCAATCATTCTTTGATGAATATCTTTAGTTTGTTGATTCATTTTATGTGTATTTAGACTAATGTATCAAAACTAATACCGCTTATAACACGGTGGAGGAGCAACGTCTGCCAAAAAAAAATTGAAAACGTAGTAAAGTGAACAGCAAAATAATATTGAAAGGATTGAAGGTCCGTCATTCAATTCAATTCAATATTATTGGAATTTAGAAACGATCTATTTTCAGTTACGATATTTCAACTAACTACAGTGATTACTAATGCGTTGCTACTGAATCTATGAATTCTATTAGTAAAGTATTCAAAACTTAACTATTCTGGTGACAATTACTGAAAAATGAAGTTGTCATGACAACATTTACAATTTATAAAACTAACGACATCACCAGAGCTTAATCAGTGAAGACAAGTTTGCGAGACTCTAGTTATCTATGAGATAAACATAATTGTATTGTTAAATAGGAGAAAAAGACAGGCCTAAAGCGTTTCTAACCGAATTCTGCAGCTACCCCCATTCGGGTAGAGAGACCAAAACACACAAAAAGGTAAAAAAATAAGTTAAAACCGAACATTTTCAATTTCAATAATTAAGAGAAATTAGCTTTTACTGATTCAACAATAAAATAATTTCTTTCTAATTATGTTAAACATAAGCGAAAGAAGTTGAATTATATTCTGTTATAAAAAACCTTTTTATTTTCAAGAACTGAACAGACGTTCCAGACGTTAAAGGTAACTTGTTAATGATGTTCAACCCAAAGTCAGTGTTTAGATTTTAACATGCCTGGAGTCACCCGTGTACTTCTTTCTTTTATTTGAAAGATCCTCAAGTCAGGAAAAAAAATATGTATTCAACAGAACATATTTTTCTCACCATATAAACATATCCACGTGAAACTAAAAATATATATATTCAATAAAGATGATATCCGTTTTTATGTATTATTTATTTTCTTGAAGATATTTTCGTTTATTTCTGTCTTACAGATAAAAACTTCCATATCGAAAACATTTTAAACTGTATAGAAATATAAACGCTGGTGACAACCACAATCAATTAAAATGTTACACGTGCCTTACGAGTGAAACTTCCGTTTCCGATTTGTTCGGAATATTTTCTTCAAAGATTCAAATCCTCTTTTTCCTTTAAAACTTTATTCGAAACGTCTCATTACAAAACATTAAAACCCCCCGCTATAAAGTTACAAGAGGGACAATTTACTGTTAGACCGTTACCTTCGCTCGTGTAAATTATTAAAATTAATACATTTCAAATATTTTGTTACCGTTACGGTGTGCTTTAAAGGATACTGAAGCATTCTCTTTTAATGCTGTCGTTATATAAAAGCTCTTAAAATGTTTCCCCTTTGCATTTAATAATTAATTTAATGGATGTGTTTTTTTTGCAGACAACTTATCGCACCAAATATAATGCAGAAACATTATCTGGCTAATGGAGCCGAACAGGTTTCAAAACAGGTAAGGCTTGTTTTAATATTAATTACTATAAGTAACATTAGACATAATCATATATAAATACAATACTAGATAAACTCACTCAACAATATTGGTATTATTCACAATATTTTTTTATCTATATTTCATAAGTCTCCTTTTACCAACTGTGAGTTTATCTGGACTGGGCCTAAAGTTTAACGTTGGCTCCTAACCACGGTCTTCAGCATTAAGCCTACCGACTGGCGAATGACCAACTTTAGAAATTATCCCAGAAAACAACCGGTCTTACCCAGCCTGGTTACTGACGTGACTGGGATCATTTTCCTTATCGGATTTTACACTCTTGCCTAGAACATTCACAAATTTTAAACAATGACAAACATAAATTTACGACCATGTCGCAGCAGGATTCGCCTTTACCACTGCGCCACCAAGCCGGCTATTCACAATATTATTTGAAATAATAGTTTTAAATAATTAAATGGTTTATTTCTTTGTTATTTAACCAACAAACCATGTTTTAATTAATATATTTGTAGGAGTAAATTGTTAATTCTTAACCAAATAATTTAACGCAGACATATTGTATATTTGTCCATTAAATATAATTTTAACACGATGCCGAATTAACATCAACTTATTACATCCAGCATTAATATTTTATCTTTATCTGTTACATTTCACCTAATAACACCTCTTATTAAAACAAAATTAAATGGAACATAGGCCAACCTAGTGTCATTTTTACTAAATTTAATTTAAAAAACACCGAATGTGAAGACTTAAGATTAATGTTAGCTAACATGGAAATGTGGCAGTATCTATTAGCCTTCTCTAGCTTCAGTTATATCTCTTAATCAACTGAGCACAACACCGAGAATGTCTGGCATTGTTTGGTATTATTCGACTTCATTCTTCTTGGGCATAATTTGATAATATTGTAATTGGCGTAGGGCCTGGATAGTATAGATATTGGTAATATAACAGGTCAATTGAAAAGTCCCATAAAAAATTTACCATAATAAAACACATTTTTTGGAAAAATTAGTTTTTTTCATTCAACATAATTCCCTTCAAGGGTGATACACCAATTACAGCGACACTCCGACTTTTCGATACCATTTTTGTAGTACGATTTATACCTTGCTTCAAAATACGCCTTAGTTTCGGCGATCATCTATTCATTCGACGAAAATTTCTTTCCAGCGGGCATTCTTTTGAGATCTGAGAACAGAAAATAGTCACTGGGGGCCAGATCTGAAGAATACGGTGCATGATAAAGCAACTCAAGGCCCAATTCATGGATTTTTGTCATCGTTTTCACTGACTTGTGACACGGTGCATTGTCTTAGTGAAGCAGCACTTTCTTTGTCTTCAAATGCAGCCGTTTTTCAGCAATTTCGTCCTTCAAACGATCCAATAACGCAATGTAATAGTCGCTGTTGATAGTTCTTCCTTCTTCAAGGTAGTCAATGAAAATTATTCCATGCGCATCCCAAAATACAGACGCCATAACCTTGCCAACCGACTGTTGCGTTTTCCCACGCTTTGAAGCGAGTTCATCGTGTGCAGTCAAGTCGGATGACTGTCGATTGGACTTCGGAGTGAAATGATGGAGCTATTGTCACATATCGACGTAAAAACTCGGATTTATTATGCTTGATCATCTTCAAACACTGCTCCGAATCATCAAGTTGTCGTTGTTTTTGGTCAAAAGTGTCGCGCGACATCCTGTGTACAGTGGAAGCTTTCTCATACCCAAATATTCGTGAATTATATGATGTACAATTCAGTTGATATTTTTAGAGTGTCTGCTAATTCATTCAATTTCAATTTACTGTCATTCAAAATCATTTTGTGGATTTTTTAAATGTGTTCGTCGGTAATAACCTCTTTTGGGCGTCTACGGCGTTCACCGTCTTCGATGCTCATTTCACCACGTCTAAACTTAGCATACCAATCCTTGATAGTTAATTTTCCTGGGGCAGTGCCCGGAAACTCGACATCAAGCCAATTTTTTGCTTCAACTGTATTTTTTCCCTTCAAAAACAATATATTATGAACACGCGAAATTCCTTTATATCCATTTTTTTCACAATAACAAAAGTTGCTTTACTCAAAATGCTATAATACACAAACTAATGATCCGACAGCTGTCAAATTTATACACACATCTTCTGAATGTTAGGGCTAACTAAAAATATATGAATTTAATTCTTGTAACGCCATCTATGTGTCAGGCCGGGGACTATTCAACTACCCTGTTAGCATGGATTGCATTCAATGGCATTCAATTCGGAGCTTAAACCAGAATAGAAACATAAAATATCCTGAAAGGTATTGTTGAAGGAGTGGGAAAATATGTCTATAAAATGTATACGAGCATTGTGATATACAATATACCATTCTCAATAAAATATGGTGAAAACCCGTCAACTATGTTACTTGTGTTCTGCAATCTCAATAATTAACCTCAATATTCACAGCGTTAATTCTGTTTTGGGTTTCAACACACTTATGGCACTTTTGTAAAAGAGTTGGTATGGATATATAAAATAACACGGGTAAAATTCTTATTCGACTACACATGGAAACGATTAGCTGAAGCTGTTAAACAATACCTCTTACAAACAAGTTTGTTTAATTCGGTGGTATTTACAAAGCTATTATATACCCTGGCTGTCTATGTACGTATATGGATTCAAATTCAACTAATATCAAAATCTTGATTTTTTAGTGAATAATTATCTATACTATATTTTTCATTACATATCACAAGTCATGAAAATGTGTTTGTTTCAAGTTATTATTTTGTAATATTCTGAAATCTTGCCTCTACCCCTAGCTGGTCACTAAGTTAAAAGGCAAACAAGGTTACATCGTATGTGTGATCCAACTTTTTTTTCAACTGCAAAAGAAATCGAACTATTCTAAAAATTCTAAATTATATTCTACACATACAATGAACATTTTCCGGGCTGTATAAACTCCTTATATTATTTTCATAATTGTGTTAATATGTTAAATGTTACCTAATTTTTAGTTTAGAGTATTAGCAACCGACTTGAAGATGTCTCAATATTGGATATTGGTACAAAACAAAAATTTTCTTGCCCACAAAAATGTTAAACTACACGGTTAAAATAATTATTAAAAATTTAATTCACAACAAGTTTTACTAAATATTAATGTATGATTGTGGAATATAATCCAGTAATAATACTCAAAATCAATTGCAATTAATGAGCCAAGCATGACCCAGCCTGGCAAAGTGGCCCAACGCATTGTAAAATCTACGAATACCTTAATTGAAACTCATAAACATATCCCCGACAAATTTTCACTTACCAAGTGTATCGCTAATTATTTTCGAAGTATATCGCTAATAACACATTATTTATAATTCATATGTAAAATTATTTTTTTCAAAGTAATAGCCATTTAGTGTCATACATTTTACTCATATTTCAAGCAATTTATGGATACTGTTAAAAAAAATTTCTCCTTTGAGCTGAACCATTTATCGAGCCACTTTTTGACTCCTTCGAAAGCAGAGGAGCGTTGTTCTGCAAGGGCATAAACCATCGATGCAAAAAGGCGGTAGTCGGTTGGAACCTAATCTGGAGGTACTACGGGTATGAAAAACTATTATGCGCTGTTATACCGCAAAATAGCCTTATTGGGATTTTCGAAATAAATCTATTTTTCATCACCTGTTACTACTCGAGGCAGAAATGAATTTCTTTCATATCCTCGAACTAACATTTCGCTGGCGATTTTTCATTCTCTAATTGCCTGTCGTTCAATTAATGGGACGCCTCCTTTCAAATTTTTGTTAATTCCCATTGGTTGTTGGCTTGTGGTCGATTGACGACACATTCAACACACGACATCTTCATACAATAGCTCCTGCAATTCCAGATCTTAAAACATGTTACAGCCTACCTGGGCGTTCATCTTGAACGTTGAAATTACTACATTTTAACTGTCCAAACTACGTTTGCATGCTCACCGTATCTCCGACACAAAACGATGACCTCCATCGGCTTTTCTCTTTTCAATGATCGTTTTCAGACACAAAACTCAAACTCTAGTCAAACCCAAAATCAAAAGCTAAAAATATTAAATTCGTTTTAAACTCTAGCGGCTTTTTTTATCCCATTTTACTTGTTAAAAGGAGACAGAATGCTTTCTGATACCTCGGAGCATATAACCTAATCAGTCTAATTGTATTTGTGTTTGTATTGGTCGAACCTGTTGTCGAATGTTTATAAAAATTTTCAAAGCATTCGTGATAATAATTCTAGTTTATAGACCAGCAACCGTTGTAGGTAAAAGTAAAGGTTGACGCGGTGACATTGCGACGTACTGACATCATCAATTTTGATGACGCGGATTGGCTGCTTTATTTGATAGACTACATAACACTATTATTTTAGCTGAATGTAACATATACAATTCTGAGATTAATGTCTGAACAATAAAGTGAAACATGTAAATTCATTAGAATCATAACATTACATATTTACGGCTAGTCAAAAATTTCAGAAAAACTGGAATGTAATTACCAATACGTTTGGTATTTTTACAGGTGCCACATGATTAGATAACCACAAATTAATCGTATTATTGATTTCCGGATTTTAAATCACACCCGAAAGATGAAAACATTGTGCCTAGCAATAGACAATATTTTGAGTAAAATTTAAGTTTTAAATAAAAACTAGAAGAGCAGGAGGATATTAATAACAAAAGAATTAAAA
The DNA here is from genome assembly GCF_030347505.1 of Rhynchophorus ferrugineus. Classification (NCBI taxonomy): domain Eukaryota; kingdom Metazoa; phylum Arthropoda; class Insecta; order Coleoptera; family Curculionidae; genus Rhynchophorus; species Rhynchophorus ferrugineus. The sequence continues at coordinate 48,411,229 of NW_027472581.1, read as the reverse complement.
TATAAAGCAATTGGTTCAACGACATGTTTTATATTTCAATTAAGTATAAAAAATTCAACAAGATCGAAAGCTCTCTTAGTCCAACACGGACACGTAAAATGCAGCTCGCTCGTACTGTAAATAACCGGAAGTGGCCATAAACTACAGTCGACATCCTCTTCTTTTCCCTAAACACTTTCCGATAATAAATACTTGAGTCGCCTCGAACAAGCCGCCGATGGGACCTAAGGATCAGCTTGTTTATCAAACCATGTTACCCTTTTCTATCCCACAAAAAATATGGTCCTTTAATGAAAACATGTTGGAGATAACAATATATAAAAACATAAATCAATCACCGGGCATCGATTTTTCAGTCTAACTCGTTCAGTTTTTTATATATTGTTTTTAGATCGACTTGGTTATATATCAAAAAGTGAGGTGAAACTTGAACAATAGTATCAAGATTTTATATTATTCTTAATACAGAAATATTAACGAACAACAGTGATGTAGCATGATAATATATGATCATTTTTTGAATTGGATGTAGATCTAAAATGGCTTAATCTATATTTTTCGTTTTTTCTTTTGTTATTTTCTCCTATTATATACTAATACAATATGTCCTAGTAAGTTTCTGTATTTTCTAACTCCTTACCTTTTTGCTTTTATTTATTATAATGAAAGTGTTTGCGTCGGTGGGCGTAGTCACTAGGACTGGGGATGTCACATTTCTTTAGCCTCGTGTGCTGTTGCTTTACACGTCATCCACTGCTAATTCCCGTTAATTTGTATATTGTGCAAGTATTTTCTGATATCTTAGGCTATGCTAGCTTTTTTCTTACTTTACGGTTTGTCTATTGATATCTATTTGTTGCTTATGTTTTGGGAAATATTGACCATTTACTTCACTGCTTTTCTCTGGGATCTAACCGTTGACTGCCGTTGAGTTGAGTGTCCAGATTTGCTTAATGTTGACATTGTACACTATAATTTTTCTTTCATCACTCAAATGTCATCCTTTCATTAAGTGGGACTTGCAACCTGTTAACCAGTGCACGCTGCAGAGGTACTGCTTTTCAAGTTCTTTACGTTTGCTCTAGATGTGCTCCTGTCAAGTTAATTTTCGATTCAAGCAATTAACATGAGCTTCTTGTGGCATATCATTGTTATATAATTTTACCGGTGGCAGGTTTCTTTTCTATATGTAAGTAACGTAAGTGGACTTAGTTTAGTTTTCTTTTATTTCCCACTGTTTTAACCAATTCCCTATTTTATTTAGCTGGCATTGAAGTTAGAATGAAGCAGTTTTTGTACAGATCGGTACACATCTTTGTCTGGAAAGTTTTGAACGCAGGCCCTTGCCCTTATACCTAGTACTTGGTCTCTATAAGATCATCTTAAAACTGAATCCTGGATAATTATAATCATTTATTTTTCAATCAAAATGATTTTTCATGCAATAAATATGTTTCATTCTTCATTTCATTATAACCACGTAAAATTAGAAATACTATATAGAAATCTGGGTAGTATATTAAGAGAAGTTCTTTATTTAATCTACTTCTGCGTTATCTAATTAAGTATCTAATGAAGCAACACCTTTCAAGAAAATCGTTTGGAAGGATGTATTAAAACACAAGTACCGGTTTTGAACTTCAGCAGCCAAAAGCTGTTCATAATAAAATTTTCAGCAGTTAATTGGTTTTAATTTTCCATTAGCAAGACTTTTTGATTATTAACCATTTAAAAATTGATGACCATCGTTTCTAAAAAATACATGTTATATCAAAAATAAACAGAGTTAACAAATTGAGTCTTTTATAATTCTTGCGATCTGCCTCGCGCATTAGGGTCCAACATTAATCGTTCATAATACCTTTATCTTCATCACCTTTCGCTTTTTGTCATTAATTTGGTCGCACATAGTTTGTGAGTGTATTATATCAAAACCTAGGTATTGCGAGTATGAATCTTTAAGTGCATTTGCCTCCATCCACAAACGTAACAAAATATTTTGAATCGACTTTGCAACATACAAATACATGTATAAACACAAGCTCCAAATGTTGTTTAATACAACGTCGTCAGTTGACAGTCCTTATAATAGCGCATTGCTGCCACCATGCGCGAATTGGAAAACTAGAAACAATCCTGATACACAGATTGAAGATCTGAATTCAGAGTGTCAAATAACGTTAAGAATCGTTTTAATCTGCTCGGTTTCAAAAGTTGACCCGAATTGGTAATCTTGTAAAATGGGGTTTATTTTAAAAGCATCTATTTTTCTGGTAATATATGCTCTTTATCATTTGTATCAAAATTTCCACTAAAATATTAAAATAAATACTCATACGTTCTAAATAACGAAGAATATTCAGACGAAGTATATAATATTACTTACGCCAATTTTATAATTTGTTGAATTAAATATCGCACTAAAAATGTTTCAAAACACCATGCTTCATTTAACATAACACTTGAGTATGTATATATTACTGCACGAATATAATTTATGGTCTAAGAACGTGCTCAATGATGAAGTATACAGAAATTTAACAGATAAACTTACTAACAGAATGCTGTATTTGATATTAACACCACAACTTTAGGCCTAAATGAAAACCAATATCATTAAGTAATAATAATAATAATCATTGAGTTAATAACCAGCTGAATGTATTGAACCTTTGATATTAGCTGGTATTTTAAACAGCTGCTATACTAAATGATAGGATCGCCAATAATGTCCAATTATCATTAATCTGAAATAAACACAATAGTATAACAGAGGAGCTTATAGTTAAAAACAGCGTTTATAGAAAAATAAATAAAATAACAAAATTAACTATTCAGGTTAAAGACAAGGTATAACAGTTAGTAGTTAATATTTTTCAGGCCCAAATTCAACATATAAATGTATTTATGTTATGACTTATTAATTCCTTTATTTAATTAATTACCAACTGAGTTGCATGATTCAGACACATACCATGACATAATTTACAATAAGTTCAGTGCAATACAGTAATTGTTATACGAAAATGTAATGTGAATATAATGAATAATGCAATTTCAATCTTTATTTTCAGGACATCGAGCACTGTTACTATCATGGTAAAGTACAAGATTATCCTGGAGCTACCGCCGCATTTCACACCTGCAATGGGGTCAGCGGTGTCATCCACGTGGGCAACGAAACATTCGTCATACATCCCTTTTATGGTGGTGATCTTTCGGTCAGTACTTTTTCCTATTTATCTATTTAGCCAATAGTTGATTAAATTTATAGTGACAATTAAACTAGGTTAGCATCGAAATATTATATTTTGAAATTACTATATATAATAAATCATATTTCATTAAATGTTCAATCCCAAATACTAACTGTTAATAACTCAAAATATATCTTAATAATATATTTAATAACGGACAAAATATACAGAGTTCATTCAAAATAATTTATTTTTAATTAACCAATATTATTATAATACATATACTTGTTAAACGTAACTAACATGATATTCTGATTTTTTTTGTCATACTACTTTTAAACCTAAAAAAGACATGCTAAAATTATATCAAGCAGTAAAATTAATTCCGTAGATGACAAATTTCATTGTTTACTAAAAAAGTTAATATTAAAACTTATATCAAATTTAGAATTTACTGGATCAAAATAATAATTTCTAAATTGTATTAATAATTTCCTTCAAACTCGCTAAACCTTTTCAATTCCTGATTACTTATATTAAACATTTATTTCCTGCAATAAGGTTAAACTTAAGTTAAAATTAATTTTAAAATTATTAACTATCCATATCGATATGGAATTGATATAAATTCGCTAATGAATCCCATCATATTGCTATAAGTATCGTATATTTTGGAAATTCTCTAAGGAACAAACATTTTACTCAACATATTTATATAAAGCCTATATTTTTTTTATAAATTGCAGAAATCTGAAGAAGCTAATGCTAACGAATATGTTATATGTTACATTAATTCATACCTTAATAACTCATTTTTGTTTAGTTTTATAAAAAGAAGATACCTTATTTCTTGTATTTTAATGGTTCTTCTTTAAGACAAGTCTTGGATCCAAATTTTCCAACAGGCTTCTACTCCAATAAGTTTACTCGAAAAAGCTTAAGTGGCTCTGCTTATTACCAAATAATAATAAAAACAATACATTTATGAGTTTATTTTTTGAAGCTTCGCATCTCAAAAAACTAGTGATAACATCTTAATCGATTTATAAGCCATAAAAAGCTTCCAAGCTGGAATGCGTTTTAATATTTTGTTAAAAACTTTAAAAGATGCTAATATTTTCGCCGGCTTGGTTGAAGCAGTGATCAATACAACAGGACGATCCTCCTACTGTTTCGGTAGCCGCGAGTTTGAACCCTGCTGGGACATGGTCGTAAATTTATGTTTGTGATTGTTTATAATTCTGATTGTCCAAAAGGCAGGAGCACAAAATCCGAACAAAAATTAGCCCAGTCATGCTAGTAACCAGAAGACCAGAAGTCTTCTATGATTTCTAAGTGGCCCACTCATCAGTTGGTGGCTTAATACCCAGAATCATGGTTCGAAGCACACGTTAAACAGTAGGTGGTCCAGTTTAGCCTAGTTGGTGAAAATGATACTCTAAAATAAATATAACAAAAAAATTTTAATTCCTGTTTTTTTCCTGAAAGGCGTTCTGCATACAACAAACTGAAACTTAAAAATGATCAAATATATTACTCACTTTGTCTAACTTGTCTAACAACCTACTACACGTTATAGTTGTTTCCAAAAAATCGTTATTTACTTATTAAATATATTATTTGTTTGAATTATTACTTTTTTATCCAAATTTTAGATTATTTGTTAGGCCTGTTTTTTTTATTGTATTGATCCGTAGACATAAGGCCTTCAGGTTCCTTCTTCAGTATTCATTGTGTACTGCCGTATTTCGTTATTGGTATTATCCGATGTTATTAAAACTTTTATTATTATTAAGACCTTTTTTTTATTAAAAATGTATTAAGACTCAGCAAATTCGTGTTAAAACTCAATCATTAGAGTTTATTTTATGGTATTTCATTAAAATATAAACAACATATTTCTTACAACCCAAAGAAGTTGGATCTTCAATCAACAAAACACCAGTCGCAGAAAATTTTATTTTTTCTTATCATTCAAGGAAAATGATTTATTTCACTTCCTTTATTAGATGTGTTTACTAAAATATAAAATTAATTTATTACTTTTCTTCAGTTGTACTTGCATTAATATGTAATCAAAAAGAGTTCGGGATAGATACGCTGTATGTATTTCTGAAATTAAAAAAATTAGACTACTTAAGCTAAAGTTAAGAGTAACATTTATTATCAATGTTGCGCATTGTAAGAAAAGTGGAATTAAAATAGATGCAATTATCAATTAAAAACTACAACTTAACATCAAAGGGTCATAATTTAGAACAGGGTCTAGTGATAAACAACCCTTTCAAAGTATTGTTCTAGACAGTTGATTATAAAATGATCTAAGAATAAATATGTAATAAAGTAGTATTCGTGATTTTAACATATTTTATTAGGAAATGCTTCAAGAGTTCAGATATATATAATTATTATTATAAACATAAAAATAGTAAAGAAGTATTGTATTATACGTATTACATTATAAAGATAAGAACAAAACTACAGGATATATTACTGCCTTTTTAGTTCTTTAAATGTCTTTCAGTTGAGAGCATCTAGTTCAGGCGGTTTAAACCTCTTATATCGCATATAAACCAGTCACAGCTGAAACTCAAAATTAACTGTAAAAGTTTTAGTTGTTCACTAAGCCGGAACGTTATAGATAATCTCTATTTTATACTTAAAAACTGTAAAAATTGCAGTCGGTGGAAAAGTTTGCGGTTATTCGGAATGATCCTTTCAGAAGCCAAGGGGGATAAAATAGTCGAGAATGGTCACTTTTACTGGACGGGATTACGAACTTAATTCTGCTTTAATGGTTCGCCTCTACCGTTGTTCTAATCATGGGTCACGGTCAGTTAAGAACCTTGAAGCATTAAGCATCGGTACGGCCAATTTAGAAAATTCTCTACACAATTATCAGATACGAAAAAATTAAGCGGACAACAAGTAAATACAAGTATAACTAATTTGTGTTGATACATAATAATATGTAGGGATAATGCGAATGGAATAAAAGGCATTAGTAATAGGTAATAATATCATTAAAGTCTTATTAGATTCAATGAAAATTTTCAGTCAGTTTAGAAACAAAGATTTATAAACAAATGTGAATAAAACAATTCTATATTATATCGACTTTTTCAAGAATAAAAGTGAAGAAACGGATGTTTTATTGTAAACCCCTTCGTTGCTAATTTTACACATTAAATAAATTAAATTTTTCATACTATAATATTAATGTTTTATAATTTTAACTCTATAGTTATTCTCTTGTAAAAGCAATATATGAAAATTTGTAAAACGCATGGTTACTAGGAAAACGTAACGATATAGATAATATTTCGATGTTTCTAATATTTTTCAGAGCGCTCACGTAAATACCAATTTCCTTTAAGAACGTAGTACTGAATTGATATTAATTTTTTTTAATTTAACGATCACAGATCTATAGATATAGCTATATCACAGATATAGCTCTAATTTATCAGCTCTAATTATTAACTCTGTAGTACAAAACTAGTAAAAATAACACCTTTTAATGGTTGACACCTCATTGGTCTTTTAAGAAATGTGTAAACCCAAAATATCAGTCAACAATTTTGCATATAATATAACCAATTTTTCTACAATTTCTTTCCATCTTTCTATCAACATGTAGTATCGAAAAACGATTTTGGTTTGGCGTCGAACCAATCATCGATCTCCATTTACAATTCTTTAGAAAATCGAAACCTCTATCCAAACTATTATTAGTTTAATTGAACAAGTCGTAATCAGAAGGCATTCAGTTTTTCAAAACTTCCCGTTGGGGTAACAGCAGCGTACCCTTCATAATTCTTGCAACAAGTAACCAGTCTAGTCATACAATAGGATGACTTTTTTGCAACAACATGTGAACTGAATACACTACACCCCTCTGGCTTCACCATATAAGCCATTGATATTTCGTTTCGGAGTCAATGTAAATAAATGGCTCTCCTCGATTACCCTATGACTTTTTGTGCTTCGGTTTGTTCTAGTAAATAATGACAATAAAAGTGCTATGTTAAGACAGTTAAAAATGGTGTTTTCAGTTATTTCGTATAATGGCAATTTTCCCTTCTTTTAAATCTCTCCCATCGCGTTAAACTACTCAAACGTCATCCTAAGTTGTCTGATAGTTCTTCAAGAGTTTGAATTGGGTTTTCGTCCATAAAGTCTTGCAATGCATTGTCTTCGAACAGTTGGTCCCCTAACATCACCATCAGCAGAATCACCATCAATTTTACAAAGATATTGACTAAGCTTCTGTAGTAAATTTGTTTTAATTAAACAACAAAGTTAATATAAATAACAAAGTAAACTTTTATATGAAATAACTTTGTTAATTATGTCTAATAATCTTTCACATCCCATAGTATCGATACTGATTTTTCATGATGTCCTCAATTACATTTATACAAGTCAGTCCTTTGAATAATATAAATATCACTCAAAAGCAATATTTTTTGTTCTAAATTTATTGTAATTCAATATTTAACAATCAAAATCACACGAATTATTAACTTTAGCAACATCTTAGTAACGTTGTTTATTGACTAATTGAATGATAAAATTAGATTTTTTAAGATACTAGACTATGCGTTTTCCAGGCAATAAAGATATAAATAGTAAGTAAGCATAATTATTATAAATTATTTGATATGAAAAATTATGCAAACTAATTGACTCTTCTGTTTCATTCATCAATTTTTTTTAAAGTATAACTTCTTGAAATATTGTAGATCTGATAGGTAAAAACAGCCATCGTGGTACTTCAACGGCCAAAAGAGGCGGTAGTCTAACTGACAAATTGATAAATATATATCATTCAATAGTCTATAGGTCCAGCTTATACAAATCCCAATTAATAAAATAATTCGGAAATATAATTTGGAATAAAAAACTACATTGTAATAATGTAATAAAGTTCGTGTATTTTGCTCAATTCAAGTTTCATACATATAGTTGTTATGTGACTCTATGTATACTACAAATATGATATAACAAAAAAATGTTTCAAAACAAAAAAGTTCGTTTATAAATATTAAAACAGTTTTTCCAAAACTCGTCAGAACTTTTGACCTTTCTAATAACATTATCATATTATTACCATGAAAAATATATTTTAGAAGTTCGGTAAGAAATAAATAAAATATTTTTCTAAAAAATCGATTTTTCAACATAGACAACGTCTCCATTATTCTCAAACCCTTTTAAGTTGTAAAATGTGGTATCCTAAAAAATTTAAAAAATATATATATTATATCAATTTTCCTGTTAAAGTCTCCTTTTACCAAATAGAGTTTATCTGGACTGAATCTGAATGAAACTTAACTTGGGTCCCGAACCACGGTCCTCAGCATTAAGCCTACCAACTGGCCAATGACTAACTTAGAATTAGGAAAATCTCAATCTCACCCAGCCTGGCTACAAGCTTTAATTAGATAGTTATTTCTTATCGTGAAATATTAGAAGTTGGGATATATTTTTGCCTTGTTTAAAACAAGTTGAACTATGTACTATAATTTACAACGCTAACATGTCGATAAGCCAGTTTAAAACTCCGGTCAAAAAAGTGTTTCACTGAGTTTACGGTAAACTTAGGGTTAGAAATCAGGTTAATGATAAATATATTTTAACATTAAAATATATATACTGCATATGCTGTCGAAGGGCTTATACTACATTTAACGTAAAGTTTTAGGCAGGTCTATTTATGTAGGCCTAAACAAACTAATTAACAATTTTATATCCAAATACTGTATTCTACTTTCATTATAAAGCATATTAACCTTTATACGTTTAATTCTTGTTTCTTTTGTTGCACTGTTTCCTTGTCAATTGGTGATAATTGATTGATATTTGGGTACATTTTTTTGGTAAAATTAGATTTTATCACTATCATTCTCCTAATATATTTGCCATATCTGCATATGTTCATGTACTTTCTGAACAAATAGAAAGATATCTATAACACAAATATTTTACAGTCTACTCTATATTCTGTCGCTATCACTTTCTGAATCACTATTCGAGTCAATAACTAAACTGTTAATTTCCAATCTAACTCTTATTCACGATTCTACAGTTTGTCAACATCTTCTGTATGTATGATGGAGATGTGTTATTATGAACAATGCTTCCTTCAACATATCCAGACAGTTTTTGCTGGTTTACCCTCTTAATCTGCATGTTCATAGAAGTATTTTTTGCCATATCAATTTGACATAATTTTCTGTGATCATATTGTTTAAACATCTACAGTGTATCTTCTTTCGGGTCTACTTCTAAGTAAATTACATAAAACGTAGTTGACCAGTGTGTTACGGTATGATTCATTGGCCAAAACAATAACTGATTTCCAAAATTTAATGGCTTATTTTTAAACCAGAGCAAAAGTTATTGATCATTAAACCATGGCAGTCGCCCTTGAACCTGGAGAAAAATTCAAACTTTGCTTCCGGAATAAAATCATTCCTTTTTCCAGTATGAAGAACATTATATCTACGGCTAATTATTAAAAAATATAATGACTAACAAAGTCTAGTCAAATGTTATACTTAGCCTTTTTCCTTTTACCTCTTCTCATCAACTTTTGTTTTCTGTACACTTTTTATTAGCGTTTCACCAAGAGTTGCACTATGTTATACTATAGATACACTAATTTAAGGAACAAGTCGTTCTTAATTTTATAGCATAGTAAAATTTGTATTCTTTCAAAAGAAAACCCTGGTGGTCGCATTAGACCTCTTCGTGGGTTATCTTAACTCCATTTATATTACCAATTATATGTTTCCTAACACTGTATGAAGGAAGGCATGTCTGTCGAATGTCTGCATATCCCATAATTTTCTATAGATACTACTCTGTTTTTACACATGCCATAAATTTTATCTCGAATAGAACTAAGAACAGGAGCTAAAGTAATCTTGGTTGTTCACACGTTATGTATATCGGTGGAAATGTATCACAATAAGTAAAACGCCAAAACAACGCGCGCCGGTAACCTCTAACTCTTACCACTAAAATTTTAAAGGATTTTGTAGGTTAATTCGATTACATGCTCGGATGCATCAGACAGCATCCCATCTCGTTTTAACTACAGTAAAATAAATAAGAAAATAGTTTCTAATTTTAAAATGAATTTACAAGCTGTAATAGGCTATACATTCAACATTGTGAAAGCTGAGTTTACTGTTATTTCGGACCATAGCGGTTTTTTTGTGAACAAATTATGATGTACAAAAAAACAGAAACAAAAAGAAATAATAATAATTGTGTAATATGCATTTTGTGGAGGGCATTAATTCATGTTCATTATGCCCTACACGGTCTAGCAAGTTCCTAGATCTGTTCACTAGGCTAGATCTGTTGATAATACTACTTATATAAAAATAATACTTCTCAAATTTCAAATAAATAATTCTAAAAAGCATACTTAGATAGTTGCATATGATTTTGGACATTTTTCACAACAAAAGGTGCTAAAATTTTATTATAATTATAGGAAATATTTTTTGCTCTTTAAAAATAAATACTCTTTCGGTTTTAGCAGCTTCTAATACACTCTATTGATCCTGCTAAATTCACATTAATGCTTGAATATTCTGCTTCAGGTCGATGTGGATGTTTCCCCTCGTTTAACCCATAACTTCTTGCACTCAGCATTTTCGTACTCCACGAAATTCACATTTCATCGTCATATACGTCATATAATAAATGAATTTTTTAGTGAACGGATCGAATGTAAATTTAACTGGCATAGAGCAAAAGTAAAGAATGTCTAAAATACCATTTTAAGAGGTCGATAATTAGAGTCTGTAACTCAATAATACTAAATGGAAAACTGTTATTTTATCTATAGAAATTAAACTAACGAATTTGTGTTACACAATATTAGCGACCGACAGTTAGCAACATAAGCGACATAAGTGTGAAACTTGTTTATAAAATGTTGTACTTTTAATTTTAATAAACAAGACCGTATAGCAGTAATATTCATTTCAATTAGAATTAACTATTTAGTTGAGAAAATATTAACTATCCCGTAAACAAACAATACAATTTAAGAATCACTGAAAATGTCACAAATTTATTAGAGAAGATATTAATATATATTAATTGATGAATGCTGTTCAGTAAATCCAGCAACAAGACTATCCTACTACAATCTCACCAGAGCATGATGTATGCTTGATTTTTTATAATTGTAACGATTCATTGACAAGCATGTAAAATCTAACAAAACCAATACTAGCAGTCATTCCAATCGGATGGTTTTAGCTGGTAACTTTCTAGTTTTTAGGCTTAGTCTTAAGAACTCTGATTCGAAAAAACTGTAAAATAAAACACGCATGTTTCCAAATATTTATAAAAATATATATGTTCAACAATACGTACTAAAGTATGCAAATATGCCAGGTTAAATATGGATATATTTTTAAAGTATACTAAATTCTTCTCCTATTTATTAAAAAAAGTTATACGCTATTTTTCCTCCATATCCCCCAATACAGCACTACAAGGGTAACGAGCAATATAAACCATTAAAGCTAAATTAAGTTGATAATCTCATCACGCGATAGAGAAGTTTCCCCCTTTTTATATACCATTCCATGCAGAGGATCAACCGGAAAACCCCCGACGTTTCCAACCGTAAGCAACTTTTATAATTTTAAAACACAAAATGGAAATTACCTATTATATTCTGGATTTGGGTCCAAATGGAAGTTTTCGCAGTTTATTTTGGTCGACGGTGCATTCAAGCCCGTTGTTTGCGCTTTCGAGAACGGTAATGTTAAAATTATTCAATTATTAACTTATGTGGTGGTTTTGCGCGGTGTATTCAATAAAATTGCCAGGTCCTTGAAAATGCAGAAGGATTAGAGCCCTGTTCATGCAAATTCCTCGTTTTAGTAATTTAATAAAGATTTTCGTATAAGCGTATGTAGTAACCAATGGAGCGAATTATAATCTACAAATAATATATGGAATTTCCTTTAAACTCACTAAATATACTTTTATGTCGTCAAAATTCGTATTTATAATTATTGGTAGTTTATAAAATAATATATTATATACGATAAGCTAAATATACTACAGTACGTTGGTAGGATATAATAATACATAGCCTATAAATTAATTTAATATTTTATTTTAATGTATTTATAAGTCATGTTAGGTACATTTCTGTGGGTGTCATTACCGTCCAAGTGTGAACAAAACAGATTTTCTGCTGAAAGTCATCGAATGATATGTGAAGATTATAGCAACCATGCTCCATCCATTTCAACAATATTTATGACTCCGTGCTAGTGCTCTGTAATAGTAGTCTTCTAATGTTATTAAGAGCTTCTAAACCCTAACTCAGCCATCAATGGGCATCACTATCGGTTACAGTTGATGCGTTTAAACCGAGAACTCCAGAATACAATAAAACACAACAGTGTTATTCTTCCAATACCAATACAATAAAAGAATTTTCATTTATCCATACTTTTCTTGTCTTGAAATAATGCTTGATTATTTTTTTAATTTGCCCCTCGTTAAAATATTTTTGAAGCTTGCGAAGAGTTATAAGATTCTTGGTTGTTTTCTTCATGTCATTTTATGCAGGCGTTAAAACAATTTGAATGCTGAGTTATATCTTTCAAATTAAATTTTTTGATATATTGCTTTATACCACCATATTGAGCTCTAATATAGAAACGTACTGTTACGCAACATTACTAAATATTTTAATCATTTAGATATAGTAGAAATGTGACTTGGTGGCCGTAATTTAAGTTATTAATTTCGGTAGCCTTGAACATTTACATATTTAATAAACTTATTTGGCCAAGTTAATAAGTTTCTTTAGTTCCGAAATAAATTCTCTATGGGAAAAGCTACTAACTACAAACTTCGGAGCCAAAATGTAGGTAATGTATAAACATTTATTAAATTAAACACGACAAATCGCACTCCAAAATTGTCAATATCATTATTTATGAATTAATAAATCTGACCATACTTTATCAAGTTTAAGGCACGTTAGAAATATGATCACAGTGGTGAGCCGCAATGAGTTTTTTTTTCATTAACAATTGATTCGAGGCGTTTTAGAAATAATTTTAGGTTTTAGATTTATCTAGTTTAAATCTCAGAATAATCTGATTTATCATTTTTTTGTTTTTAGTTATACATTTTCTTGGCAATGATTCTTATTTGACCTTACTTGACCAGTTGTTAGACCATAGCCATTTTGTTACGGAACCTTTTCTAAATATTGTTAAAGATTTTATTTGATGTTATTGGGTCGAAGTTATCTCCCCATTAAATTAAAATAGATGTGGTTTCACATTCCTCAGTACTATTTAAATAGTCAGCAAATAATTCCGCCTTCTCTCTATTTTTCTTTTATATTTTCTTTAATACGCCTTCTTAATCACCTTCCAAAATGAATAATCAGTCTATTAATGATCTGTTTCTGTTGATATATTTTGTAGAACTGCGTTATCCCTAAACTGGGTTAACGACTTACTGAGCATAAATGTATCTGCTGATGTTCTGCTATTGCATTTTTTGTCCTTTACTTTTTACGGTTACGAGCTCTCTAATTTTTCCTAGGTACTATATCCATAGTATATTTTATAGTATTAGGATATTATTGCATGGTCCTGCTTATAAGCTAACCACAAATAAGTTTGCTTCCCTATCCAGTTTCCGGTGGAACTTTTAGCTTCACATTTTCTTTCGCATACTTCGTGAATCCCTGTCAATATCCATTAAGGTTAATTTGCTTGTTAGTTATGATTAATAAAATGTATTTGTGATTGATTGTCCCTCTTATCATCAAAATAATAATACAATGATTTGAAGAAAAAATTAATTGTCTTTAAACATAAAATTTCACAAAATATTTCGAAAATACTAGATTTAGTATATTGTTGACATTGGTATACTAGTAGACTGCTTAATAATTTCATGGCATAGTTATTTACCTTTCGTGATAATAAGTATGGGACCCAACAATTACAGTATCCTCCAATTTTGATGTAAGGTAATTTTTAAAAGAGTTTGAGGTGGACGTCTTATTTTGCACGGATTTTTATAGACGTTGCTTGTATCTCGCATATGTCATAAATAACTCCTTCAAAACAAAAAAAATTAAACATTATAATTGTATTCCTTATATTATATATTATTACTTATATATTAAAATTTTAAATTAACCTTAACGAAAATATAAAACATAATTCCATAAATATCGTTCTAATATAATATATTTTTGTAAATAATTATTATGAGATGATTAATAGAACCTTTAACTGATCTTGAAACTGAAAGTGAACTATCCTAACTTTATGCAAGAGTATTCTAAAAACTGACAATATCAATAATCATTGATCGTAGTCAATGAAATACTTATTTCAAGTGATCCTGGTGACGCCACAACTCTCATTAAATGGAAGTATAAGTTGATAACAGTTATTTTTGTGGCCAAAATATAAATCACAATGATATATTCAATAATAAATCTTCCGAATCTTTACATATCAAATGACAAAATTGTTATAAACGGATACAAATTGGTTAAAATATTAAAAAATAATTAAATTTATTCCTTCTATTAAATCCACTCCTTTCAATATTAATATAACGTCAAAGAAATATTGTTTTGACTTAGAAATTGTATATATTTACAAATCATTGGTGATGCTGGAACCAACATAATGCTATGAATATAACGAGCAACACTATTTCGTAGGGCGAAAAATCGTCAGCGTTGCAACTTCTAAAATGCAAAATGAAAATTACTCTCATATTCCGCATTTAAATCCGAACAGCGGAAGTTTTCGAGTTTGTTTTGGTTGGTAGTGCATTCGGGCTGATTGTTTACGTTTCCGAGCACCGTAACGCCGAAATTATTCAATTATTAACTGTAGAGGTTTACGCGGTATTTGCGATAGAAATGCAAAGGGTCTGAAAGAAATTTCAAAGATTAATGTTGGAGCACTCAAGCTTTACGTTTTAAACGAAGAATAATTAATGACCGATATCTTAAAATCTTTGTTAAAATAAGTAAACACATCAATTTTTGTTTTGAACACAAAATGTTTCCGATAATCCATTATTCCACTACACCGTATTAATATTATATATTTTTATAATTTAAAAACTATTACTATGGAATTCAACTATGGGGTACCGCTAGCAAATCTAATATATCCATCATTCAACGGTTCCAAAATAAGGTGTTGCGTGCCATTGTTGATGCTCCGTACTATATTTCAAATAAAGTGATACAACGCGATATTCCTCTAGAACCTATAACGAGTATAATTCAACGTGTTTGTGTGAAGTACTTCGAGAGAGTGTCAGTGCATCCCAATGTACTCGCTAATCAGCTAAATATGCGACGTGATAGTGAAGTGCGTAGACTAAAACGTTTAACACCACCTGATCTGATTACTGGACATATGTAGAGTTTAGAAGAAGCATTAGAATAAGACTAATTAATTAAGATAATATTTTATACAGAAGATTGCTTAATGAAGTGATTTTCTACATGCCATGTATATATAATATAGACATAAGAAATACTTATTGCCAATAGGGCAGATTGTGGACTCACGAAGAGTAATAAAAAAAAACTATTACTAAAAGACTTCTAATACTCGTGTTCTTCATAAAAGTGAAAGTGAAGTCTGTAAGAAATAAGTGCTGTAATGTGAAGACGTAACGTAATGTCAAAGGAGTGACAGTCAAAAGAAAAGATACATCCCAACGAAACACTTTCATAGTTTTATTTTGCTTGGTTTCTAATTATGCGATTAAATTACTGTTAATTCTTAATGATTAGGGATATATTTTAACATGGCCCAAAATATAACACGCCTTTGTAATATTTATATGGCTTTTGAAGTGAATAGCAAGTCGCTATAGCACTTAATCTTAAAACTAAAAGGTACGCGATGTTGACAGATTAGGGATTCTTTATATATATTAGGTTCTTCGTGCAGCTACAGATGATCTGTTTCGATAATGATAAAGATTGTTTTTAGCCATCATTTTCAAGTTATTGCTTCAAACTTTTTTTTAACTTAGATCAGGTTTGCTTCATTTTCTGAACCTTCCTGGCACCAATCTAGCATTCTCACTATTCACACCTCTATCAACTGCATTCGCTCAGGGTAGTATCTTGGAATCACTCCTATATTTGCGTTATACAACATCGTCACAGCAAATGAAACAGTACATGGAACACTTATCGACATAGATGTTATGGTAAAAGGTATATTTCTGCAAACATGTGAAAAATCACTTGAAAAATGCTCAATTCTTCAAATAAAGCCAGGAGAAATTGACATACATCTTAGTAGCAGATTAATTGGAAACATCGTATTAACTAAATAGGTGAGCAGATCAGACCCAAAATTAAAGGACTGTGCTGGTGGCTCGGAATAACCTACGAACTTGACTTGCTTTCACATAAATTGAATTCACTTAAATTGATTTATCAGTTAATAATAAAACTTATTTGGACCTGAACTTGAGTCGATGGTGAATCAAAGGGATCCATGAAATTATTCCAAATATCCCAGTGAAATAAAAAAAAAATTATAAAAATCACAACAATCTGAAGGTTGATCTCACCAAATATACACAAAATTTGTTATTATTAACTTAACCTTTGACATTGGCTAAATTGAGTCAATTTAATTTAATTTTAATTTGAAAACTGCATAGTGATGTATTTTTTACCCCGCACTTATCTTGTTTATAATATCCAATATTGATCCAATTATAAATAAAAAGTCAAAATAATTTAATTTATAGTTAATATTACATCAAGCATATTTAATTAAATATTTAAGATAATTGGCAACATTGCGAACTGAAAGATAGACATTTTAAATTTTTGACTTCAAATAAGGAGGAGTTTCTATATTCGGCTGTATATTTAATTTTATATATGTTTTCCGATTTCTCCGTCAATTATAGACCGATTTTCAAAACCGATTTTTTATTCGAAAGAGTGCACTTCGGAGGTGGTTTATTTGGGCCCTAGTCAGGATTAGATAGTCAAATCCGCGGCAATCGAAGGAAACCATCAAATTTCAAAGGCACGTACAAAATTTTCACATATTTTTTGCTGAATCCAAACAATACAAAAATAATAATATAATTTTGTGACGTATACACATAATTATATTACCAACAAAACAAATCTAATTTGTTGCTCGGCAGCGACTTCGAAGGGATCAGTTGGTAGTAGTTAAAATAATATTGTAAATAGGTAAATAGGTTTAGGTAGGTATTAAGTTAAATTGTGTGTATACAGTAGAATATAAAATATGTGTAGTAGATAGGTTAAATAAGGTTTTTACATATTTTATTTTAAAACTTTTTTTTGCTGAAATTTAATAAGTTTGATTATTTTTTACATTTTGGTGAGGTCCTTACATTTAAGTGAGCGAAATTTGTTGTTAAAAATATTTTATTTTTTATTGGCAATGCTCAAATCTTTAATTATAAATCCGATACCTAAAATAATTTGCCTATTATTTAATATTTTTTCCACTACTAATATTAATGAAAAAGTGTTGTTTATTAGTTGCACAATATATTACACATCTATTATTAATGAGATACTATAACTAATTAATATCTAACGAACCATTAAGTTTTTTAATATGTATGTATTCTTTTTTTTTATAAAACTAAAATGATTTCAAAGTCGAGTAAGAAACTGAGGTGTGTTAGAAACATTGAGACCTTCAATGTATTTCGCCATATGTTGGATACAAACAAAACAATTTTGAAGTTTTCACTCACTGAAAACTTTTATAATTTTAACTGTAAAATGGGTATTATCTATTTTGTTTTCAAAGTCGTTTCTAAGCTCGCAACAGCTTATTTTGAATGGTGGCATAACGGAAGATTGTTTAAATTTAAAATAACTGCAAATATTTTGCGTATAATATTCAATGTTTTTCTTAAATTTATGAATACCATTTAGAAACTATTATTATATGTATTATTATGTGTGCACTCTTATTATAAATGTAAAAGTTTTTAGAAACTCAAACAGTGGGTAATTTTGTATCATCGTGACAAAATAATTTATTTTAAGATATGTTGGGTCTGAACAGATGCGAATTATGATGAGGTATAATAGTATTTTGCTTATATTTCTCAAAATAGGCTTAACAATCACTGGAATCTCTATTTCTTGCCCTTTACAAAACTTAATATATAGTCTATTTTAACTAAAAATCAAACCAAAATTCGCTAATTCTGAAATACGAATAATTCTTGAGTGTTATTTTGTAATATCTGAATGAAAAATATATTCCTAACTAACTTCCAAATTCCAACTGTCGGTCTGAAAATGTGTTTGAGGTAAACGAACACTTAAATATGTTTACTCTATACTAGCATAATCTAATATTATGTGCTTCCGAATATTCTGATCATTTTTCCAATTTAAGAGGTTTATAGACATTGGAGGTTTATAGATATATATTGGTTTGGCAATATATATAATCATCGAATTATTTTCGAATTTCTTCAGCATTTCGAATACATATACAAGCCGATAAATGCTGTATCGATATAAAAAGGTGATAATCATAGAGCTGTAATAACTTATAAGGGCAATCTATTATTTAAGCTGTAACAGTTTATCTTCATTCACAACTCTTGCAAAGTGTAGCCGAGCGCTGTCATACAAAAAAGATAATTTTATATCGATTACTCGCTATTGTTCATCTTTTTTGCAGCTGTGCGTCGTTAAATTTGCTCAATTGACGTCAGTAAATAAACAACTGCAGTATTTTTATTTCGGTATTAACAGTTTACCTCATAAACACTAGTTAATCTCCCCATGTGCACAGCAAGATTTTCTAGCCATGAACATTCCACTTGTGTCTTCTGTAGATGACTTGGAGCGAATGCCTCTTCTGGAGTAACTCATCTGGAGACTTTTTAAGCTTAGGATTGCCGGAATAGATCTGATTTTCATCGGCGGTTACAGAAAACCCTCATATTTTCCTAAAAAGCATAAAACTGAGATGTTTGAACTCTTCAAAATGACATTTTAAATCAGTGGCAATTAAGATCTCGAAAAAATATATTCGTCTACTACCGTATGGTCTGAAGGTTTTGTGAAAGTTTGACCCGAGTTTTTATCCAATAAGTTCATTATTTTTCAACTTCTTTGGTCCTCTAAGCCGTTCCTTGTTATTGACATTAAAATTACCAGTTTTAAGTCGTTGAAACCAAAGTCGATAATTGAGATATGACGGAGGAGCCTCATCGTAAGTTTATAAGTAGACTTCGGCCCAAAATATATTTGAATGAAACAACAAAAATATTAAATTTAAAAAAGTGTAATTTTGAACATACCAGCGTCTGTATAATTTATAATCGCCATTTTATATAGAGAAATGCCATAACTATCAAATTTAACAGTTGGGTTAGTGTGTTTTACAGTTCTTTAATAGATGTTTCGCATTATCATCAATAGATATTGTTAGTTAAAATACATGCTCGCACCATTAAGTCTACATGGTAACACTTAGTAAGTACCTTAGTCAAAAATTATTTACTGTTTTCTTTTCTCACTGGAGTTACCAATATACCAATTTTAGTATATTTGTCGTGAAATATCAATAACAATTTTTTGAATGACAATGCTTAAAATATTGTAAACCAATTCACAACAATTTAAAAAAGTCAAATATAAAATTTTAAAGTAATATTTTTATAGCACAAAATATTATATTGTCAAATTTTATCGGTAAAGTTTCTATTCATATAAGCAAATCAAATAAAAGTATAACAATAGTGAATCCGTCGGGAAATATTGAAATTTTTTTAATAAAAATAAGAGAGTTTTATGTATAAAATGGCAGCCCACAATTTCACTGGGTTTAATTGCAAATCAACTTTATTATACGCACAAGCAGCAGCAATAATTATAGTTTATTGCACCGTTATTATATAGGAAAATCAGAAATATGAATGCTCGGCGCGACTGAAGCTGGCCGCAATGTAAAATTATTTACAATTGTTGGTTTTGCAAACGCACGTTCAGTAAACCTGCTATCCTAGAAGTATTTATGTACCGTAATTAGTTTGTTAACAATATAGGTATAAACAATGCACTAAATCGTATTTGAAACTTTCACAGTGAAAAAAAATCAATTAACTTATCAATATATCATTCGCAAGAGTTGAAAGTATTTATTACGCCTATAATAATATATTTGAATTTATTCCTTTCTCTGTAAGTATTTGTATGCTAACAAATGAAAATTATTGCGATATAAATCTGGTAGGTGAGCCATTGTCTTTATTCGAAATTCGAATAACTTGGTGCTTGTTAATCTCAAAACGCTCTATGTTCTCACTCAAAATGGCCTGGTGGAATAGTGAAAAGTTCTTTTTTATTAAACTGAATAATCCACTATGTCGCTACTATCCACGCAGTGTTCAGCAAAAGCTGACTGAACCGTATGTGCATACCTACTAACTTCAGGTCTTTCGTTGTGATTTGAGTAAAACTTTGATTTGTTTGCAACACAATTTCTAGCTGTCTTATCTTGTTATTTTTTATTTTTTGTAGTAAGTAACTTATTGCTCATTGGGTTAATTGAGTTGATGTTGAGTTAATATTTGATAATATATAAATCAGATAATTTCAATAGGTTGTTGGTCACTTAAGCCTTATTTTCAAAATGTCCCATGATTAGGTTAATTTTGATAGGATATTATGTTAAGTTGAAGTTTGAGTCCATTTCTTAATACTCTTTTATTTAGCGAAAATCTTCATGACTGCAAAACCGACTTATAAAAACATAGATAATATTTCAAAGTTTATTTTCATCAGTTTTTTTATATGATAAAGTAACTTTATCCATACTTTACAGTCACTTTGATAAACGTTAAAAATAGAGGAAGTCGGCTTGGTTGACGCAGTGATCAAGGACGATGCGGACAGAAGGGTCATCCTATTGTTGCGATAGTCGCGGATTCGAATCCTACTGGGGAATGGTCAATGTATCTTTAAGGCGAGAGTGTATCCGAGTCACGCCAGTAACTGCCTGGCTGGGTAAAACCAGATATTTTCTGGGATCTTCTATACGTTGCTCACTCGCCAGTCTGTAGACTTATTGCGGAGGACCGTGATTCAGAACCCATATAAGTCAGTAGGGCCAGCCCAGATAAACCCTAATTGGTAATAAGATAATTATTATTTCAAAATAATCATGTTAGTTATACAAAACTTAAAATTTTAATAATATCCTTAAAACTGTATACTACTCTTCAAAAATAACGTAAATTATCACAAATAAAACATCCTTAAACCAAGAATCGCTGTTCAAAATATTTATAATAATATTTTATTCAATATTGTTATAATACTTTAAAATATTAATACCCATAGGTAACCCCTGATGGTTATGCATATTATTTTCAATAATATTGATATTACCTATTTCCGTATAATATTATCACATATGTCAATATTTCATACACATTTGAATATAACTTTCTAAAAACAGGTATCTGTTGTCTTTACAAAAATATGATATGTTTATATTTCGATTTATAATATTCCTTTAACCGAACTTACCTTTGTTTATCCATATTCCCAACAATACTGAAATAATCAATAGTACCAATAAAATTAAGCAATATTGCTTAGCAGTTAATAAAAACCATTAACAGTAACATTAACATGACAGCTTGACTTTTTATATGAAATTGCAGTGCTTGATTTTTTAATTGCTGCTGGATTAAAAATTTAAACCAGGAAACTCAATATACGTTTGACAGATACATTGACTCTAATGATCGGTACATAACTGAGCATTCGGGGAGAATTTCGTGAGAAAATTGAAAATGCGCACGAGCAGAACTGAATTCGACGAACATTCGTGCCGAACAGGTTTCAAAATTGATTCAAAGTCGTAGTGCGCAGGGACTTTCTTTAGTTACAGTGTTCAAAGCATGACTTTCTGCATTTGGCGACGAACAAAATGGCGAACGTAGTTCTAGGAGCCACGGATCGGGCCAACACATTCAAACGTGGGAAAAATAGGCGGGATTATGAATGACATAGGTTTTGGATTATAAAAAATAATCCTGTTTTTCCTTCTAATTTAATTATTACTATAAACATGTTTTTGAATGATGAACACATATATATATATATATATATATATATATATATATATATATATATATATATATATATATATATATATATATATATATATATGTGTGTGTGTTTAATATTAATAATAATTATATATTAATGATTAATAATAATACATATAATTATATAAAGACTTTGATATTTAACTTTGATTTCTATTTCTTGGAAATGGTATTTAAAAAACAACGTGTCATAAAAATATGAGTTGTTTTTCTTATTTTTCATTGAAGAGAATTACATTTATTGATACTCTTCATAGTACAGAACTTGTCAACTAATATGGAAAAAGTAAGGACTGTGGCTTTTTCATCCAAATCATCTTGCACTTGTAGAATTTTATATTTTCATTATACTTAGCTGTTATGTCTGAAATAATTTAAACAAAGTTAACAAATATTTCACCTTCAAAATAGTAAAATTCTAGAATATAATCATACATCATGCAGTATATACAAATTCATACCTTTTAATATAATTCTTTTCTATATCATTAGCGGATGAATTGCCTAATGCCACCAAATAAAGGTTATATTCTTAATTTATGGTTTTATTATATCTACCTAATAGTGCAATTTCCACATATACATTCTTTCCTCTTGGGACTGAATATATCTTCTGATGATTTTGGATTATTTTGTAATCGTTATAAAATTATAAATGTTCAAAACCTCTTCAGGAATCTATTGATAGAATACTAATCTCGTATAAACATAAGAGTTTTGTGACATATTCTTACCATAATCTTCAAACGAGTTGAATTTAAATATCATTCTAATTTTCTTCCTTATCATAACTTTGTTTATTATGTTATCGGCCATACAATAATTTAAGACTTTTAAAAACGCTTAGACGGTACATATTATTTGAGCAATGAACGTTGCTTTTTAGAACATAAGAACACTTCGTACAGGGGAAAATAATTCACAATACATTTTGTTTTGGCATGCCCTTATTAACAAAAGAACAATTTAAAATTTAAGGTTATAAACAAAAGAATATACGCCTCCGAACCAAACGATATGAAAACCGTCAAATTTATATACTATGCTATGCTAAGTGCTATAGCAACATAAGAATTAAATATTGGTATAGCAATAAATTACCGGCAGCATTGCAGGTACTTCAAACCTATAACCCCCAATTTTCGAAACCGTTTCCGACAATAAAATTCAATAAAATCTCATTCTTCGCAAAGTGGATAAAAATGTTAAATAAATCGGTAAAAACGATTGCTTAATATTCTACGTCACGGCCGATGGTAATCCAAAAGTTAAATAAACGAGGCCATACCATTAAAAAAGACTAAGGTCTCAATTAAGTCTTAAATAGAAGTTTGATTATTCCGGTGTGGATTTTCAGCGGTGTTCTGGGTAAATTTTATTCCCATTTCGGAACCGACGGTCGTGACTCCGCATTTTCGCTTCTCGATGAAGTAAGAAAAACAAAACCACTTTAACTGAACTAGTTTAAATTTAGAATATTAGTCCCTTTTAAATTCTCGATCATGTCAAATGAATTTATCATTACTATTTTATTATATTTTAATAGACGGGTTATGTATTAAGTGAAAATGCCATTATCAATCCAATCAATGGTTAAAAACCCCAAATTAAATGTAAGATTAGATGGTTTTGATATTTCCCTACAAGAAAATAACAATTTTTCATTGAGTATTATTGATTTTTCAGTGTCAGTGTAACATAGTGACAGCATTCAATCACAATTGGTTTTTTTGTAATTTATTACTTTCTTGATTGATATGATAAATCTATTTCCGAAATAAATCATATACTTTTTAGAATCTTATGATGATGTCATGATGTATCGATTTTGTTTTCAACGATTTGGCTGCTGATTTTAATGCTAATGGGTACTCAAACCCAGGCAAATATGAAATAGCTTTCAAACAGATCAGCAGGTGATCAAGTAACTAAATAACTCATCACTAAATCACGACTTACGGCTTATCAGGTGCAAAGAGAAGTATTATATGCCGTATTGTAACTCTCGATATCCGATGGATATTTATGGCTGTAAAGTCTTACTTATGCCTAAGTGGAATCAGCAAGGTATAGTGTAACACGAGATGACAAAAACTGAACTAAACTATTACTGATGTCAATTTAACAAATTGCTGCAAAAGAAACACAAGCTTTACACTTAAAACTGCTCTGTAGTTAAACATGTTATTCATTGCAAATATTCTAATCTGTATCCATTCCAATATTCACACTGTTCCTTTAAATTTAATTAAATTAAATGTTCCCTAATTAAGAAAAAAAGAAACTTTTTAATATTTTTACAAAGACCACAAAAATACAGCTAGGAAATATTTTATAAACAATATAAAGTTTTATATCACAATAGTATAATTAAATTTATTTGACTTGCTTTACATATAGAAAACACATCATCATCACTAATACAGCACACTTTATATATCTAAATATTTGATTTGATTCCTAATGGATAATTTTGTTGTACTGGAGTACTAAATAGGAGCCAGTATTTAAACTACTAATTCAAGATTTTAAAATGTATGCCTCATATATTCAACGGAATTTTGTAAGGGAAAACATGCATTAAAACAATCTTGCTATACACATTCAAACTGTACTGTAGTTAAATATGTTATTAAAGGCAGATATGCTAGTTTATATTCATTTCAGTATACATTTCAACAACATTCGTACAATGACCACCAATATCTATATACTCTTCTTATTTTCAAGAAGCACATCTCTAGAATCGAAATAAACCTTTAAAACCTGTGTAGAAATCTTGCTTCCGTTTCCTACAGATCAAGATCAGCCACACCACTATCGCATTTAGTTCTGTCATATATCTATTGATATTTATAAATTTCAAGAATCGTATGAAAAATGTTCCATAAATCTTCCTTCCGGTTCCTAATTGATTCTAATATATTTTCTTTAATCCAAATAATATATGTCCTATCCTATTTTGTTACAGTATTCATCAGTCGTACACCGCAGACAACTATTACCATTGCGAGAAATGACAGATGATCAGAATGATCAGAAATAAACTATTATCACAAAACAATAAATAAAAATTTTTACATTTAAATATATTATAAACTAAACTTATAAATAAAAAAATGCGATTTACATTTGTAATAACTATATATTATATATGTAATAACCTTCATAAAGGCGTGAAAGTAATCACTCTATGTAAACTAATTTTGTAAAATTCATATTTCTAACATAGGCAAACGTAAGTGCCTTCCTCACGCATTGGAATATGCTGACTTATGTGTGGACACCTGTCTACTTGACGGAAAAATAAGAAATTATGTATTCAAAAATACTTCAATAAATTAATTATACAGCCAGATATGCCGGGTACGGCCAGCAACTAATGCAAACATGAAGTAATAAACATAAATAAAACAAAAACATTGATTAGAATAACAAGGAGTCTGAAGATTTATGATTAAACAATAATGTACTTTGCTAAACTCATATGTTTTGAATGAAATATCAAGTTATAAGAGCTATATGTAGTTACAAAAGTAAAAATCTGAAGTACTTATTTCATAAAAATAATTTATGACAAAACTAAATCTGAATAATATTTCAAAGATGGAAACAATATTTCAACCATATAAAATACGATTGACATTTGTGTTGACCTGAGACAAGGCGTAGAGAGAATTACTGTATGTGTACTAATTTTCGAACATCCATGTCTCTTATATAAACAATTGTAACTGTTCAAAACGCTTCAATAAATAATATAAACCATTAGATATGCTAGGTACACCTAGTAACTAATAAAAACATAACGTAATAAACGTAATATAAATTAAACATTAATTACAATAATAGAAAGTTTTAAAATATTTACAAAAACAAAGTCACAAACATAAGAGACATTAAACAATCCTGTACGTTGCGTAAGCTCACATCATATTTTGAATGAAAGATCATGATACAAGAGCAATGAAGAACCTAATATACCTATAAAATAACAATGAGATTATCGATTTTTTTTCGAAAATTGAGAAAAAAAAATTAATCAAATTAAAGCATGTATTGAATGAAACCATATAAAAACTGCAATAGTTTCCATAAATCTCGCAAAATGTATATCAAAAAAGAAAAATATAAAGGAAGCCGTAGGCGCAAACTGTGACGGATGGAAAGCAAGGTAACAAAAATCATCAGAGTGTCCGCAGCCCAGAACAATATGACATCCCTTAATTAGAGGTGTCTGCCAGTTGAAAATACGAAAATTAGAAGTGGAATACAAATTGTCGTAATTGGTGGACGGGCGTTTGACGCTCGACATTGTTAAATGCACGTTCATTAAAACTTATTTCAATTAATTTTAATTTATCTGAACTGTTTAATCCGATTTACGTATTGTATAAGTAGTTTGCTTTTTGTAAATGTTAAATCTCTGTTAAACTCAAACGTGTTTCGCTTCTAGACAATACAGCTTTAATTTAAATTTTAATTGTGATTGCATCGAGTAGAACGTACGTAATTTAAACGTGAAATAAACACAGTTTTCATACGTAAATTCCATGCCTTTTTAATAAAACAATTTCGCGTCAAAATTATATGTATTTTAAATTCATAAAATGGTTTAAAATTGGTCTCTTATTTGTAATGGCTTAATAAATTTATATTACTTTATACTAATCAGTTTCATACAAATGAAAATAAAATGAAATTAATTTTTATAAATATTTTTAATAAAATTTTAACATAATAGAGCCTAAATTGTCTTGAATTATAAAAATAATATATTATATATTTTATATATAAATATATATTGTATAATTATTTATCAAACTGACTAAATAAAAAACAATGAAATAAATAAAGATTAACTTTTTAAGATTGGTATTGATATTCTCCAAACAAATAATTCGGAGTTCAATTATTATAGTGACAATTAAACTGTTTTTAAACTGTCAATTAAAACGAAATTCATCGAGTCCCTGTAAACATGTTTAAGTGAGCAAACATGTTGAACGATCCCATCAACAAGAAGCCTTAAAGTCCCTTTAGTGATATACATTATTATCATTTAGAACGTACTAGATATAAATTTATATATATATTATATATATATATATATATATATATATATATATATATATAAAGTGTATATAAAAAAAATGGCAATCAATGAATCCACAAAATGTATCTCTTTCCCAGAAAACTTTTGTAAAATCACAAAAACCAAATGTGAAACGATTCGCAAAGGTTTCCAAAATATAACACGGAAATC
Organism: Rhynchophorus ferrugineus; assembly: GCF_030347505.1. NCBI lineage: Eukaryota > Metazoa > Arthropoda > Insecta > Coleoptera > Curculionidae > Rhynchophorus > Rhynchophorus ferrugineus. The sequence continues at coordinate 48,383,551 of NW_027472581.1, read as the reverse complement.
CTATATATGTTGCAGTGAATCATGACGATATATTTATTATTCAAACGAATTCTTGAATTACTTGTTTTTCTATCAAAACGCACCTAAGAACCTCTTCCAATATATCAATTCATCACAGTAACAGCTCCAGAGTTTCAGTAAAAAAGATAATGAAGAATATCTTTAAGTTAAAGAGAAAAGCTAAGAAGAAGTTGATAAAGATGTACTGTTGCTACACATCCCAATGATTCCAACAGATTTGAAATTCAAACACGTTCAATTTCTGGTGGGAATAGCATTGGAAATGACCATCAACAAGGTATAGAAACAATTACTGTATAATGAAGTGTAGGTAACTTTCTCAGATGTTGTCCTGTTTCTGTACGGTTGTTGGCCTGGTCTAAATACTTTAATAAATACATTGTACAGCACAACTTTACGTCGCATTATTACATAATATCAGATACAACTAGTAACTACTGAAAACATAAATAAAACCAACATTAATTGTAATAATAAGGAATTAAGAATTATTGATGAATGACACCTTGTAGCTTTAATAAAAATATCTTAGATTTTCTCTGCTCTTGCTCTTTGATTCTCCATTTAAAATATGTTGTATTCGGTAATATTATTGTAATAATATTATATGTATTATATAATATTATAATTCTGATATAACTAACTAAAATATCTATAAGAGTTAATCCATTCAGAGTTTATATTAGTAATATACAACGTCGGGCAAATGTCCCATTACCATTTTTATTGTCTATTACTTTGCTCAAAAAAAAATCATTAAGTTTGGTTTGGACAAAAAGTTTATTTGGGCTTTACCTTTTTTTTTCACTATGATTTAAAAATTATATCGACTGGTGACCACGATTCGCTATGGAAATTGTGGGTCTTTTAAGGCATTTTTCATGACATCCTGCAACATTTGAGGCTCAATTTCATCAATTTCGTGACGAATATTGCCTTAAGATGTTGAATCGTTTGGGGCTTATTCACGTAAACTTTTGATTTAAAAAACCCCATAAGAAAAAGTCTGGTGCTGTTAAATCCGGAGATCTGGCTGGTCATGCTAAAACGTCACTTTATGCGAGAAATTAGTCTTCGTGGAAAAACGTCATTCAATAATTAAATTTTTGAACGATCTGTTTGTGCCAGGGCCCCATGTTCCTGAAATCACATGTCCTCTAGTCATTGCGCTTCAATTTCAGACACAAGAAAATTTCGAATCATGTTTTAGTACTATTCAGCAGTAACATAACAGTAACTGCAACACCTTGGCCATTTTCAAAAGAAATATTAGTCAATGATGATTCCCGCATGAATACCAAACCCTACAATTGTTTTTAGTGGATACAATGATGTTTCATGAATTAATTGAGGATTCTGAGTTTTCTAAAATCGATTGTTCTGTTTATTGACGTAGCCACTGATTACTTTTCTGTACTCAACTCCAATTAACGAGTTGAGTACAGTAATGCAATTTCCGCTGAGAGGCAATAATGGAACGATTATTTTTAATAAATATTGTCACTATATCTGTTCCTTCTTTTTTTATTATTATTACTCTTCGTGAGTCCACAATCTGCCCTATTGGCAATAAGTATTTCTTCTGTTTATATTATATATACATGGCATGTAGAAAATCACTTCATTAAGCAATCTTCTGTATAAAATATTATCTTAATTAATTAGTCTTATTCTAATGCTTATTCTAAACTCTACATATGTCCAGTAATCAGATCAGGTGGTGTTAAACGTTTTAGTCTACGCACTTCACTATCACGTCGCATATTTAGCTGATTAGCGAGTACATTGGGATGCACTGACACTCTTTCGAAGTACTTCACACATACACGTTGGATTACACTCGTTATAGGTTCTAGAGGAATATCGCGTTGTATCACTTTATTTGAAATATAGTACGGAGCATCAACAATGGCACGCAACACCTTATTTTGGAACCGTTGAATGATGGATATGTTAGATTTGCTAGCGGTACCCCATAGTTGAATTCCATATGTCCAAATGGGCTTGAGTATAGACTCATACAGCAATACCTTGTTATCTAATGATAACTTGGATTTGCGCCCAATGAGCCAATACATTTGATATAATTTTAGTCCTAGTTGTTTCCGTTTAGAGAGTATGTGCTTCTTCCAGGTTAGGCGTCGATCTAAATGCATACCAAGATATTTAACATGGTCTGCTTGGGGGAGTTGACGATGATTGATATTTACTGGTGGACATGTTCTTCTACGCAGGGTAAACGTTATATGCGTGGATTTTGATTCATTGGCTTTAATGCGCCATGTCTTCAACCATAATTGTATTTGCTCCAGATGGGTTTGTAGGTTTATTGATGCTGTGTCTGGATCTTCATGGGATGCTAAGATTGCTGTATCGTCTGCATATGTTGCCACAGTAGTTATTTTTGTGGTGGGCAGATCAGCCGTATACAGAAGATACAGTACTGGACCCAGTACACTACCTTGCGGAACTCCTGAATATATGGGATTTAATTCGGTATGTTCATCGCCTTGATTTACAATAAAATGTCTGTCAGTGAGATATGATTTTAGTAGCTGATAGTCCGGATGAGAGAGAAGTTTCTTTAGTTTAACCTGCAAGCCCGTATGCCATACTTTGTCAAAAGCCTGAGATATGTCTAGGAAAGCAGCCGAACAATATCTTTTGGCATTTAGGTCAGCGTTTATTTGGTTTACAAGTCTATGCACTTGTTCTATAGTCCCATGCTTATTGCGAAAGCCAAACTGATGTTCTGGAATAATTTTTCTTTTTTCTATTATATAGTTTAGTTTTTTTATGTATAATTTCTCGAAAACTTTCGAGATTATCAGTAATAAACTTATAGGTCGGTAGGAGGTCACATCTTCTGGTATTTTTTCTGTCAATAAATATTGTCACTATATCTGTTCCTTCTTGTGACGCATAATTATCAACAATAAAATTTGGACATCCGCACAAAACAATGGTTAAAGCGAACCAGAGCTAAACGCCACGTAACCAAGATGGCGCGCAATCAAAATAGTAGCAGTACTTTTGCCCCTCCCGTTACATGTGTTGAAAATATAGTCACTATATTAAATATTTTATTAGGTAGCGATAATTAATATTTCTTGACAATTTATTTCAAATGTTTTATGACTTTCCGAATAGAATTAATTGAAATGTTAAAAATTATATGTGTGGACAATAAATGTTGCAAGAATCGAAGTGTGAATTAGTATCGTTTTGGGTAGATTTAAAGCCATTAGTTTGGTGTAATTGTTTCGAACCATTTACAATATTTGTCTCTACATCGAAATCAATTTCGTTATAACCGCTAGCCAGTATAAATTAAATGACAATTACGAATTTAGATTAATGCATAGCGTGTATTTTACGAGTTTTGCTATATTAAGTTTTAGATACAGGATAATCTCGTAATTTTTGAATGTTATTATTATTCAACAACGGTTTCCTATAATTTGATTAATTCAGATCGGATCTGATTTCATTTGTCAGATCAGACGAAACAATTAAGATCAATAAAAATACGGTTTCATGGTGTTGAAAAATATCGATATAGACGATTAGGGAATAAAGCAGTGAAGTATTGACCACAAGCGAATCACCTACAGTTGCACAGATTCAAGTATTTGGAAATAATAGTATCCTCAGCTGAAATAATAAGCCTAATCGGCCAAGTCGTAGATCTAAATCGTCCTTTTCCTAACGTTTATTTTGTCTATTTCTTAAGGCTCCTAAAGTTTAGAAAGTGTTACAGACTTATATTTGTAATGTGCATTTATGTCTAACGCAATTCTGAAGTCAAATTATGCATGTTTATCTCCAAAATCCCATTAACAATGAAGGTATTTAATTAAAAATAAAAATAGCTCAATTAAGCAACGTTTTCAAAAACAGAAATTGCAATATTGTTAGTCGAAGAGTGAACGAATTCCTCATAGACTCTCTCTACTCTGGCAAAATGAACAATTTATATACAAAGCACAAAAACCATGCATCATACAGAACCTGAAAAATAGAAGGTTAAGTGTATGCCAGGTCAGACTATCTGCAACCAATCATCAATACTGGTATGGCCTGATAAAGAAATGACAACGTTGGTTAAGAAGTAAATAGAGCACCAGCTATGTTTTGAAGATATAGCACATCATTCTTACAACGCATTAATAACAGGTCAATTGAAAGGTCCCCGGCCTGACGATAGATGGCGCTACTCGAATTAAATCCATACGTTTTTTAGTTAGCCCTAACCCTCAAAAGATGCGTGTATAAACTTGACAGCTGTTGGATCATTAGTTTGTAAATTATAACATTTCGAGTGAAGCAACTTATGTTATTCTGAAAAAAATGCATAAAATGGAATTTCGCGTGTTGATAATATATTGCTTTTTGAAAGGAAACAACATAGTTCAAGCAAAAACTTAACTTGATGCCGAGTTTCTGGACACTGCCCCAGGAAAATCAACTATCAAGGATTTGTATGCTAAGTTTAGACGTGGTGAAATGAGCACCGAAGGCGGTGAACATAATGGACGCCCATTGCCGCTATAGGAGTTGATGATTCGGAGCAGTGTTTAAAGATGATCAAGCGTAATAAACCCGAATTTTTGCATCGATATGTGAGAATAAACGAAACATGGCTCCATTATTTCACTCTGAAGCCCAATCGGCAGTCATCCGAGTGGACTGCACACGATGAACCCGCTCCAAACCGTGGGAAAACGCAACAGTCAACTGGCAAGAATATGTCGTCTGTATTTTGGGATGCGCATGGAATCATTTTCATTGAGTACCTTGAAATAGGAAGGACCATCAACAGCGACTATTACATAACGTTATTGGAACGTTTGAATGACGAAATCGGCGAAAAACGGCCGCATTTGAAGAAAAAGAAAGTGCTGCTTCCCCAAGACAATGTACCGTGTCACAAGTCAGTGAAAACGATGGCAAAAATCTATTAATCCACAGTATTCTCCAGATCTGGCCCCAGCGACTATTTCCTGTTCTCAGATCTCAAAAGGATACTCGCTGGGAAGACATTTTCGTTGAATGAAGACGTGATCGCCGAAACTGAAGCCTATTTTGAAACAAAAGCGTTGCAAAATCTACGTTGTACGTTGAAGGGAATTATGTTGAATAAAAAAAACTAATTTTGCCACAAAAATGTGTTTTACTATGATAGGCCGGGGACTTTTCAATTGACCTGTTATTGTATCTTATATAAATATTACACCAAATAAGTTATATATTACTGTATACTATATGTTATGAAACGTGTAAAGGTTAACTGAAATAAAAAGCAATAAAAACACATTTTGTACCATTATGTGGTGTAGGTTGTTATGTTTGATGTCTGTTCTCTCTTGCTCCATATATATAATCCGTTTAATTCTTCTATATCTACTCAGTCTTCCTACTTTGGCTGGGTTTTTTCTCCTTTCCATGCTTGCTTTCCATATATTCTTAACCTTGTCTTATGTCCTCTATATGCTGAATTGTTCACAACATTTGATTCAGCTAATTCAATATTGAGGTAGTTTTATCTAAAGTCTTTCATTTCTGCTGCTTGTATCTTGACTCCCTCCTTGCTAAGGCCTATGGCTTACAAACGAATGACGGCGTTGGCCTATATATTGCTTTGTACACTTCCATTTTCATTTAGCTTGATAATTTTGCTTTTTTAATCAATCTGCAACTAAGCATATATTTAGATGCTTTATATAATCAATACATAATATTGTATAAATAATGTTTAATATATCTAATGTTTCTATGTATTCATTAGCTGTGCTATATTTAATTTACTTTAGCACGTTAATATAATACTATGTAAAAATGTTTTAATTAAGTTTAAGATTTCATAAGTTCCCTATCAGAAAGGTTCAATTACGATAGATAATTAATAGGCCTCCCTATTACAAATTTGCGATGCTAGAGCAGTACAAAGGATCGAGTTTCCACGCAACCAGCAATAAACTTTGTCAACTATCTCTTGTCGCTAGGCAACTCTCATATTTCCGATCTCCTTTGGCGCTGATATAATATTCTCTGTCGTTCGTGACAGAGGACTAATTTTGGAACAGTCCGAATTGTAATTTACGGCAAATCTTAAAACCTCAACCACCAACTGATAATCCGGGGCTGTATGGCAGATTTACGTCAAATGAATGTAGCGTAATGGTCAGTACAGGGTAGAGAGCGGAAATTGGACGCTGGTAAACTGAAAGAGGGTTCAACCTTATGCAATTATGGGTATCCATAGAACAGGAGCGAATTTGATCCATGTATTCATTCATTTATGTTATATACATTTCCATATTTTCGAAATTATCTTCAATAGGCCTATATAAAATAGGAATTATGCTTATTAAGAAGGCTTAAATCAATCTTTCTCTTACCATTCCTTCAATATGTAGCTATGTTAAAAGCTTTTCCATAAAGTATAACTTATATTTATTTTTGTGTGTACATATTTTTTTTACTTCGATATTTATTGTATAAGTTTACTTATTGACTTTATTTGACTATTTTTAAATTCTAGGGATTATTACTGTTTACTATACATGTTAAAGCGTTGGAAAGACTCAAAACCAATAATATACAATCCTGTTTTAAGGCAAAATATGAACTTCTTAAGTTTTATTATGATATGACTTTAAATATATCAGTAGTTCGATATAACTCCTTTCTGAACGGCCCCATCATCTTGAGACACAAAATTTTGAAATTGGGCCACTATCCCACTGAACCACTGAAGTTGAGTACTTCCGCAAGGTTTATTCACGAAATGTAGTTCGTACGTTCATCTTTCGAATATTTTATTGTAAGATGCAGTTTTGTCATCACTTGCTCAATGTTTTGCTTGCTTTCATCTGTATTATCTCTATCACCAATCATTTAAACTCGAACCTCGGTCGAGTACCATTACTTTAATGGACTGTTACTTTTAATAATGCAATTTTCTAACATAAAATAGATTAAACTAATACCAATCACTATTCATTGGCTCACTATAGAATTGCTTTAATACAACAAGTCTAAATAATGATAAAATAAAATTTAATGATTATTAATATTAATGAGTAGTTAATATTAACATTTATATTTGGATGAATTGTATAAACAAAGGAACATTTTCTACAAACATGAGATTTTGAAACAAAAACGTCTCTCTCCCTTTCCATATTCCAGTTAATTCATTCCAATTCCAATTAATTCCCATATTCAAATGCGTCCTTTGCTAAATTTATTAAGAAAACACCTAAATAGCCTTCTAAAAATAGTTCTACGTAGTATATTTGGATAATCAATTTAAATTATCCAAAGGTATATTTTGAAGAACTTATCGTAATTACCAAACGTATATGAATATTAGCATATATTGATTTATCTTGTAAGGCATCTATCACACATCTATTAACTCCGATAATATTATTGAAATAAATAAGATGGCCCAATAGGCAACTGGAAAAAATTCTGTCTGCTGATAAATAAAATGGTTTGAGAAGTCAAATACCATCTCGATCTATACAAATACAAAAATGTACAAATCCATAAATAAACGTTTGTATTGCAAAAAAACTATAAAAATCAGCAGTGGCTTAGTGAATGAGATGAGACAAAGACCTTAAGCTCATCGATGTTGCAATAAATCAAGATGAAGTAAATTATTATTAAATTATTGAATTCACTTGATATACCATACATATCGTTGCACGTACAGGTATTTAAAATTGTCGTTCCTATCAATCTTCTACAAAATATCAGTGGGTTTCAATGAAAAATATGATGAATTATATCATCGAAACTACAATTAAAATGAAAATAAAAGATAAATATAAATATTTTTTTAAGTCTAAGATAATATTAGCACTCCTCTGTATATAGACAAAAATTATCTTTAGGCTAAATTTAAACTTGCCCAGCTGATATCTATTATCAATTAAAATGTCAATTTCCGGTCAAAGTAATAGGAGCATAACTGCCTTCCTTCGTCGGTTTGTCGACAAAATTAGGAGCCAGGCCTAAGTGCCCTAAACGGTCCTGGAAGTTCAGAATTAATTTGTGCCTTTCGGGAAGCTCACATCCTGCGATAGTTTCAAATACCGTACATGCTGAACGGTTATAGATTCTGGCCGATACCGTTTATGGAACAAAGTAATTGATTTCCCCACAAAATATTTGATATATATACTAGACATTTATTACTAAAATGTTTGTTAAACATGTAACAAAAAATATAACAGAAACCTACATAATTGTGTATATAAGTTATAAAATGGGAAAGGGACTTATACATAGACCCCAGGGTTGTAGGTGATAATTTCGTCTGGGTAGTTTATAATTGTTGTAAGATTGTTTTAGTGTATCGATTATAACTTCACCCGCTTGTCAATAAGATCTTCGAAATGGTATTGTTTTTACCCAAATTTCCAAGGTATTCCTTTACGGAATCGTTTTCCAAATGTTGGAGATTGTCTACGGCTGAAAAACTTATAGAGTTACTATAATCTGCCTTTGGTGTCCGTTCATCATAAACTGCAAATTTCTATCCCAATTCCATTAGACTATGTTAGTTCAAAGAAACAGCAGCTTAGGTACTATAATACGCCTTCAGTGGCCTTACGCATTAAACTCTGATGCATGTGTCGGGAATCGACGGTCTTTGAAAACCTTAAATCTACCTTTTGTTGCATTACAGATTCAGCTGTAATACGTTTGTCCAAACTCCACTCAACTACACTAAGGTATGTTTCGAGTAACTGAGGAACGATTGTCAGTCCAGTGTCAACCTATCTTCTTTTCGTGATGATTGTTTTCATACCGGTAATTAAATCAATTAAAAGATAACAACCTAACAGCCACACTGAGGGATCTTATTTATTAGAAAACATACCAAACCCATCTTACCCGTTCACTACTCAGGTAGTCTTAAAAGAGATGGTCCTTGCACATGGTCGCTATAATCAGGTCTATAAGAGTTTATTACATAACATATATCATCATCATCATATCATCAATCAATTCAAAACAGCAGTGTACCCACGAGATCTGTCAAAACGCCGCAATGTTGCCGCAGCAACTCTGAATTTTAGTACATTTTGACTTTGAAATATAACAAAATTCTAATCTAAATAAAATAATGATACAAAAATGTTATGTATTATAATTTACTTTAACATTATGGTACATCTAATGCATATATTATAGAAGAACTTAAAACTATAATTAATTATACAGCCACAATAATTTATAGGTTAGAGTTGTTTTATTATATTTTCGTTGAACTTCTTTCCACACTAGTATAGGTAGAGTTCTAGTAGCATTTTTTATGTAGTAGTATCCTCGGAAGACCTAATCCACCTAATTAAGAATTGTATATTGGAGTAATGTATTTTACTTTCATTAGAAAGCATATTTATGTTGTACGCTTAGTTCATGCTTAGTTTGTCCTGTTACTGCCAGTATACATCTTTCTTGATAAAACTACTTTTAACTTACTATATCTGTAAAATTGTTAGTATTATTTCTCTCCTCATACATTTTAACCAAACGTTCATATATGTTCTGAACAATAACACACATGCTCATAAAGCTTTCACACTCTATAATACAATTTCCTACAGTTAAAATATATTTATTATATCTGACCTTTAGTTATTTCCTCTTTCATCATCCTGTCTTGGTAATTGGTTTTAGTCAGCGTTAAATCATAAACCAATATTCATAAGTTTTATTCAATCACTGTCACTTTGAGAAACTCTAATCAAGTGAATAACTAAGCTAATTATTTCTAATCTATCAAACTTGCTGACGATTCCAACATTTGTCAATTTCTTCTTCAATGTATATATTAATTAATTATCCTTTAATTATCCCATTAATGCATATCATGGCCTATAAGAACTTTATATTTTCATGATCCGTTGAATAATTAAACAACCCGAAGGATGGTATACTAAATATGATTGTTCTTGTGACCTGCATGTCTTGGATAGACCTTATTTTAATCTTTATAAATCTGAAAAGGTTCTCTAAATATTTTCTCAAAATAGTCTTGTTGAATTCTCAGCAGCTATCAGTCAAATCTGATTGGTCGGTGTCTCCATATTCGTTGATATTATTTTCTCTATGCACTTTCTAATAAATAATATATTGTATAGTTCCTAAAGATTTTCCTCTGTACAATTTCCCTGTCCTTATCCTCTCATTCTGTTTTTAGTAATCTTCCAATAATTTTCCTTGAATAAATGTAAGGACTACTAGAGAAATGTATGTCGTATTAGTTTTATTGTAGATATTATTGGAGGGGTTATACTTGTGGTATATTTTTATTTATATCCCTCAAGCTGATTAAGTTAACCTAATCTAAGAATCCTGCTTTGAATACAATGAAGGCCATATAAATGAGTCTTGATATATTAAATGGTCGGATAGTCGCGAGTTCAAATCAAAAACCATAAGTTAATATCAAAACACTAAAATAATCATGTCTTGATTGATGTCTTGATCACTTTGCCTGAAAACTGATCATTATTTGCTACTAGTAAAATGCAGCAGCAGTAAAATATAGCAAAATGACTTTCTACATAAAAGGCTTCAAATTGGAGACTTATAAATTCCTTTACTAGAAACGTCCTACTCCACCTGGATGTTATATTGTTTCATCAAATTGTTAATCAACATACCATAAATATGCCCAGAATTGTGTTTTCTTGTAAGTGTTAAATTGAATATGATGTTCTTTTCCCAACCATAAAATTTATAACTCTAATATATCTATGTATATAATAAAGAAGCTAACATACAATAAATATTGAGTATAATAAAATATAAAGATAAATATGTAAAAATTAACAATGCTTCAGCATAAGTATGTACTACACACAAAGACAATATTGCCGATATTATTAGAAATCCTGAAATAAATATAAAACATTTTTAGAAGATTAAATAATTCAATTCAGTAAATTTATGATATTCTCTAATATTTTTCAGAAATTAAAAGTCGTATTCCATTATGAAAAGTACTCCGCTTCACTGCTTTTTTCTTTCTCTTTTGTAAATGTTTCTTTGTATCTAAAAACTTAAAAATATTCTCCAAATTATACTTTATAAAATTCCTTAAATATGTATTTAAATTTTTTCTTAAGCCATCTACAAGAATCTAATAACGTAATTCCTGAATATCTTTAACTTTTTGATTTAGTTATTGGTATAGACTAAATTTTAATCTCAATTGTTCAATATAAGCTCCTTATTTATATCGATATCCTCGATATCGTTTTATATCAAATTTCAGGTATTAATTTGATTTCATCTATTATTTATTTATCACAGAAAATTACTTCAAGAACCCAATAAGCATGGTCAAATACTATTAATTTCAGCTTATATGTTACAATTATCTGCAACAAGAGAAATTTCCTTTGGTGTGATGACTGAAATATAGATCGCTCTTCTGGGCCAACCTATGAAATTTTGCGCTTTATATTATCGTAGTAATAGTAGCCATTTTCTCTCCTTTTCGGTTTTTCGCATAGTTGATTCATGAACTTCCAACTTGTCTATCATTGAAACAGTTCGAGCTTGACTTTGATCCAATCGTTGAAACTCATTTGTCTTCAAGCTCTTTTGGTCCTGCAAGCACTTCTTTGTTATTAACTTCTGAAATCTTTGTTATCACCGTTTTTATGTCGTTTAAACCAAAAATGACAATTTAAGTGTAAACAACATCATCATAAATGTCTAAAAGTATTTGATGTCTGCACATACTGAATGAATCAATATTAATTAATGGAAAATTAGTGTTTTAAAATTTTCACTGATACTTTGTATTTTCAACAATAGATTCCAATATTTTATACTTACACTCAATATAACAAAAAGTATTAGATATTATAGTAACATCAATCTTTCATCATTACATACAAGATAGACTTTTAGTCATGTGTGTAATCCCTTTCCAAATGACCCACAAATTTTCAACTAAATTTTAATTATGACTATGTAGTCATGTCATGTTAATAAGGAAATGGCATCTTGTCTAAAGATTATTTTCTTATTGAGAGTGCTTTGTATATCATTTGCATTGAACATTCTAAACTAAAGTTTTTTCTGAAAAGCTGTCTTCAACATAATATACCACTATACTGTGTGATAACATAATAATCCACGTCTACATTCATAATAAGAACAACCGCAAACTATAATGTTGTCACCGCCATGATCAAAAGTTGATTTTTCACATACTGTATTAAATATTATGTTACTTGTCTGACAACAACACTAGTTTTCACTAGTCATAATTCAAGTTGATCTACTGTACTAATTTCCAAAAAACGATTTTAATGAATTATAATTACTCAGAAATATTAATTTTTGCGCTTTCAATTAAATATAATGATAATAATACAAACAATACAATTTATATCACAATTAAAATTTCCGTCAGAGCCAAAACAGTTTTGATACAAAGCTTTACCGCTTATTATCATATTCATTTATGCACTATGTATAGGGGATGAAGAAAATATGAATACCATGCAATTGAAACTATAGTCCGTTCAATAAAACAGTGAACTCATGAATTAATGACGTCAAAACGTCGCAATATTGCCGCATCAACTCTTAGTTTTAGTTCATTTTGGCTTTGACATACAACATTCTAATCTACATAAAATAAGGAAACAAAAATACTGTTATCAAATATAATGTATTTTAACATTATAGTACCTCTAATCCATATATTACCGAAGGACTTAAAATTACAATTGCTTACACAGTTAAAATAGTTTGTAGGTTAGAGTAGTGTTTTATTACCTTTACATCGAACTCTTTTCCAGATCATCTATGAATTAGAGTTCTAGGCGCGTTACCTATGTATTGGTATCCCCTGGAGGCCAAATCCGCCTAAATGACAATTTACATACAGTGGTTCCATGTAAAGTAATTTTGATATTATTTTATTTCTCCTTAGTTTGTTCTGTAACTACCTGTATACATATTTTTTGATAAACTACATTTAATCACTAATTACTAAATACACAAATTGAAATAACAAGTCTTCGCTGGTTTTATAATATGCTTTTAACAATTGTATAATTTTAAAAACAATGTCTGGAAGTTCCATTAGAATTATTCGTGGGTTATCTTGACACCATTTAAATCCTATATTAGTTAACAGTGTACGAAGGGATGTTCTACATGCCTCAAAGATCATATCTTTGACAACCGGACGGCTTTCTTAAGCTGATTCTCATACATCTCATACATGTTTTTAACGTATCAGACCGTATCTCTTTATAACTAGAATAAAATGAAAAGGAAAATATTGTCTGATAATGGTCTTGTCTTGATTTTGTGAGTTCACCTTTATTTTGAAAATACTATAGTACATCTTGTTGCATGTTAGCAATACTGCTTAGTTATTGCTCCTTCAAATGGCCGGGCTTATATATGGAGAACTCCAAAAGAAGCCTACAATTCGGCCTGCCTGCTTCCTACTATCAAGTATGGGATATTATGTGGTATGTATGGATTCACGGCCTTATTAATAAATGAATACAGTCGATCCATATATATACAAGAACGTGAATTTTAATTTTCTTATCTAAATTTTTCTCGTATATAGAGTTTCTACAAATTTGTACAATTAATAATATTAACCACAGAATTATATTTTATTAAATTTAATAATAAAATCATCAAAAAGTAACAGGAAACCATGTTAAAATTATAACACCAAAGGTAAATGTGATACAATTAGTACGTCAGTTTGTAATTAAATCCGGAGTAATAGACAGCATTTTCATCATCCATATATGAATTGTGCAGTTTCATTTGCGGTTATGGCGATAGACCATTGCTCTGGGTTGAAACTATTTATAATGAACATAAAATTGACACCACCATCGAATAATTGTTCAATAACATACACACATTTGGATAGGCTTTATGTTGTTCCTTCTCTTTTATATAAACATAGGCTTCATTTTTTATTTAACGAATTAGAAGTATCAATATTAAATTACGTTATCTAATGATTAAACCATACTCGGATTATAAACTCCCCGAAAATTTGAATTATGAATCATATTGAGTTTATCATACATTTTTCAAAAGCGGAGATAGCATCTTTCCGATTATGTAAATATCGATATTATCCTGAATAACCACCCACGCAGCTATCCAATATTTGAAATACTTCCATGTTTTGTATTTAGAAAATGTATTATATATTAGTTTACCAAGACTTTTACAGAGCCGTATTACAATTTCATTAAAAGTTTTTTAATATACAGACGTATCATAACTTTTCATAATGATGTTATAAACTGCTATGTTATATATATATATATATATATATATATATATATATATATATATATATATGGAGCGAAGTCAAGATTAAAAATTATCCCTAATAGAGGGTGTACATTTAGTCTTTAACGTTTTTGATTATTTCAAAGCTCGATATAGAGAAGTATATTTTCTAGGAAATTTTATCAATTGCTAGCTAGTACTATTTCCACCACATCTTTTGAGACTATCCACTTGTCCGATGTTCGCCGATTTTCTGTCGATTATGGACCGATGTTCAAATTAACGATCAGTGTCTGTTGAGCGGAAGGGGGAAAATCGAGGGAAACACTCAAATTTCAAAGGCACCTACAATGTTTTCGCATATTTCTGATCTATAATAATCAGATATTTGTGTATAATGTTATTTCTGAGCAGATGTGATAGAAAACCAGAAGTCGTTCGGTGCAAAAGCCATTGAGTTTGCTATTTAAGCACAAACTATATTATATATAACCTCGCAGAAATATTATACACAGGTGTTTTTATGGTACAATAGTTAAAGTGCTAAGCCCCCAACCTAAAATCGTGGGTTCTATTCCCGGCCGAACAAGAACTTTTTTCTAGCTTAGTTGGAAAATTTGTCAATTCACTCAAACTAGGTAGCGAGCCACAGTGCCCGTAAGGTTCCTTATTTTCAATAATTGTTTGATTATTCCTATTTTTCCTCATACGAAACGTCCTCATACTTTTACTTGGGCTATCCATTGTAATACTTAGTAAAATAACTATGTAATTTCTTGAGTAAATATCTACTACTAAAAAGAGAAAAATAAAACATTTTTACAAAAAAAAATTGAGCGGATTTCAAAAAGTAAATAAGGAACTGACTAAAAAGTAAAAAATTATCAAACTTAGACCTTTTAGACAAAAAAAAGTTTTAAAATAAAATATGTACGTAATAATTCTTGTAATAACGGTCGGTGCCAGTCCTCAAACAATACAAAAATAATAATATAATATTATGTCATAAACACAAAATTAAATTAGGAACAAATCAAATCTAATTTAATATTATTACTCTACATAACTGTTTGAACGGACTCTATATATCGTATTGGACTGTATATGATTGAAAAAAATTCTTATTATTATTTAAAAAAATTGTTAATGTCAATTTATGGGTAGAATTATTTTCCATGCATGCGTATTTTGAGGCATAAAAATACCCAGATCTCAAATAGAGCCAAATCTAATGATAGTCTTTCAATGGTATTTCGATAGCATTCATACTTTCATTATAATTCTTGATTCTCTTTTTAGCCGTCATGATAATGATTTTTTATAAATCTTTAATAAACCTTATTTCACAAAATTTTGTTGTTTATTTTCCGTTAAAATATAATTTGCGAACAAAATGTTTTGTATATTCCAATGAACGGTCAAATATTTTTGCACCATCCACCTATCCATTCATAATAGTGATAGTAATCCTAAATATTATAGATTCAATATAATTCCAAGATTCATCTAGGAATCGATGAGTCTGAGAAACTCGAGTTCATGTATGCAAACCAATATATTATACAATGTGTCGACTTTAAGTTGTATACAAAATTACAGTCTATTATATAAATATTGTCTTCAAATGCATACCCAATTCGCAGTCAGCAGGTCTTGGAAGCCCTAGTTCATGTATATAAGTCAACCTATTACTTAAAGTTATATTCAATGTTAAGATGGAATAACACTCCATATATTTTTAGTTGTTACATTTCAACATGTTCTTTGTAAAGAAAACAATAGCAGAAAAATAACGTCTTGTCAATTACTCACTGACAACCAAAATTAACAAAATGTTAACAAAAAGTACCTTTCCTATAGATCAAAATGGATGTCACTTATTTTCACTTCTCGCCATAGTGAAACTTAAATTAGTTTGTACCAAATTCCGTCTTCGAGTAATCCCATGGCTCCTAGAACGATTTGATGTTTGAGAGATCTCAGTGCGCTTTCTAACAGAGCGTAACATTACCTACAAATTATGTTTATAGTCCCCTAAGACGACTCCAATATGGCCGAAACCCTGGCCAGCGATGATGTAAAAACGAGAACTGCCAGCCGAGGGCGCTATCCTGCGATAGAGTTCTAACGATTCGCCCCGAGCAGCAATTACTATCTAACATTAGATTGGGCAAAACGATGTGTCAAGAACATCAATATTAGGATAAATAAATGACGCCTGAGAGGAGAAATCTTTTATAATCCATCGATTCGCTGAAATGTTGTAAAGATTATTTACTTATGGTTATATAAGTCGTTTAATTTTGATAAAACAATTTAAACTGCATGTTTAAATAGTTCTAAACAATTAAAGAAGAATTAAACAATTAAAATAGTATTCATTTTAACAAAAAGAACTAAACACTTGAACAACTGTACAACTGTTCTCAATTACACCTCACTCATCATATTCCATATCCAATCCATAGTCAGCCATAAGCACAGCATCTTTGCTCGAACAGTCAGGACAGTATAAGTAATGGAATATAATACATATTTCCCATAAAAAACAAAAAAAGGAATATACATGGCCATTGTCGGGTCTAAATAGCTGTTGTAGAAAAAGGAATTTTATCGACTACGCCTTTGTTCGGATGAAAGGCTGACTCTTTGATCATCCTCTCAACTGTATTATTTTTAACTAAATTTCCCTGCTGTATGGAAAGGTTTTCCAAGATTTTGTGTCACCATATATCAGTTCACGGCTGAGCAATTGAACTACTCTAATTCGCTTTTCCTCACGTAAAACAAACATTAACAATGCTTGGACTAAAAAATATACAAAGGTGTTTTTCAAAGCATAGATGCCTAACATTTTAACAGTTTATAAGGAAAGTCACCTTCGATCCTTTTTTATGACCTCACAGCTTGAACTACGATAATTTAGTCCAAACTCCACTAAATTCTGCCAATGAATGCCAAACTGTCGAGTGATGCCAATCACATATCAACCTGTCTCCTTTTCTAAATAAGTAATGTTATTTACTATTATACAGTTAACTCAAACGAGAACAGCCTTGTGATATCCCCGGAATCTTACCACCTACATCAGTAATGAAAAGTATACAGTTTAAAATAAAATATTTTAATTTACATTAAAAATAATATTTTTAATGGATATAAGTAGTCACTTGTAACTATTAACATATACAAGCAATACTGTCTGTACAATCCTGTTTTTATCTAAACGGAACCTTTCATTATTTTCATATCTAACTTAGTAAGTAAAATAATATTCAGCTAGCAATATTTTCTTAACTGGACATATTTAATATTATGAATCACAAATAAATTAACAAAGTAAAAATGCTTAAAAACTGATAAATACCAAACTGTTAAGATTATAACTAAATACATGCATAAAGGCTATGATACAGGAATATATTGATAATTCATAAATTGTAATCAACATACAATGCAAGATGTTACTCTATAAGTTTTTTGGTTATAAGCAGCGAATCGTATCGCAGTCGAACATAAAATAACAAACGTTGTTATTTCTGTTGCTGACTTTTTAAACAGCTTTACTCATTAATATTTATGATTGTGTTTTGGTGGGGCGTTTCTGCGCGAACTATTTGCTTTTAAGATTTAGTCCTAAATATAAACTGCTGCTTCAAAAATCCGCATCTTCAATAAATATTTATGACAATAAAAATAGTTCGAAATTCGAACGGGTCCCGATATTTTCACAGAGTTACTTCTATTTGACTTTCAAAACAGCTAGAACTCAGACATTCTGTCATAATAATAATATAATTTTTTTCTATTAGACCTACTGTCTTGAAAATGTTCATTAATCTAATGATGATTAGGTATTTATTTCAGTCCATCATCATAATTATCATTATCAAATTATTCATTATTTTTGAGATTTTTGTTACTCTATACTATTCTTTGTCATTAACATCAAAATGTGGCCGGCTTGGTGGCGCAGTGGTAAAGGCGATGGGACTGTATTCCTACTGTTGCGATAACCGCGAATTTGAATCCTGCTGGGGCATGGTCGTAAATTTATGTTTGTAATTGTTTAAAATTTGTGAATGTTTTGCGATGTCTTCTGGGATGATTTATAAAGTTGGTCACTAGCCAGTCGTTACCACGAGCCCACGTTAAACTTTAGGCCCAGTCCAGATAAACCCATAGTTGGTAAAAGGAGATTTAAAAATATATATATATATATATATATATATATATATATATATATACATATATATATATATATATATATATATATATATATATATATATATCCTGTCTCCTTTTCTAAATAAGTAATGTTATTTACTATTATACAGTTAACTCAAACGAGAACAGCCTTGTGATATCCCCGGAATCTTACCACCTACATCAGTAATGAAAAGTATACAGTTTAAAATAAAATATTTTAATTTACATTAAAAATAATATTTTTAATGGATATAAGTAGTCACTTGTAACTATTAACATATACAAGCAATACTGTCTGTACAATCCTGTTTTTATCTAAACGGAACCTTTCATTATTTTCATATCTAACTTAGTAAGTAAAATAATATTCAGCTAGCAATATTTTCTTAACTGGACATATTTAATATTATGAATCACAAATAAATTAACAAAGTAAAAATGCTTAAAAACTGATAAATACCAAACTGTTAAGATTATAACTAAATACATGCATAAAGGCTATGATACAGGAATATATTGATAATTCATAAATTGTAATCAACATACAATGCAAGATGTTACTCTATAAGTTTTTTGGTTATAAGCAGCGAATCGTATCGCAGTCGAACATAAAATAACAAACGTTGTTATTTCTGTTGCTGACTTTTTAAACAGCTTTACTCATTAATATTTATGATTGTGTTTTGGTGGGGCGTTTCTGCGCGAACTATTTGCTTTTAAGATTTAGTCCTAAATATAAACTGCTGCTTCAAAAATCCGCATCTTCAATAAATATTTATGACAATAAAAATAGTTCGAAATTCGAACGGGTCCCGATATTTTCACAGAGTTACTTCTATTTGACTTTCAAAACAGCTAGAACTCAGACATTCTGTCATAATAATAATATAATTTTTTTCTATTAGACCTACTGTCTTGAAAATGTTCATTAATCTAATGATGATTAGGTATTTATTTCAGTCCATCATCATAATTATCATTATCAAATTATTCATTATTTTTGAGATTTTTGTTACTCTATACTATTCTTTATTATTAACATCAAAATGAGGCCGGCTTGGTGGCGCAGTGGTAAAGGCGATGGGACTCTATTCTTACTGTTGCGATAACCGCGAGTTCGAATCCTGCTGGGGCATGGTCGTAAATTTATGTTTGTAATTGTTTAAAATTTGTGATGTTTTGCGATGTCTTCTGGGATGATTTATAAAGTTGGTCACTAGCCAGTCGTTACCACGAGCCCACGTTAAACTTTAGGCCCAGTCCAGATAAACCCATAGTTGGTAAAAGGAGATTTAAAAATATATATATATATATATATATATATATATATATATATATATATATATATATATATATATATACATATATATATATATATATATATATATATATACATATATATATATATATATATATATATATATATATATATATACATATATATATATATATATATATATATATATATATATATATATATACATATATATATATATATATATATATATATATATATACATATATATATATATATATATATATATATATAAAGATCAAAATGACATATTAAAAATAAAATTGAGTAAAACCAATCATACACATAAATGAGAAATATGATATTTTATCGGTTTCCACAAGTTACAAAACAATTTTTTTTAAATCGAACAACAAAATAATCCACGATAAAAATACAATTTTGAGTGTTCCATAATTAGACTCTGTATTCACTGAGTATCTCAACAATACTAAATTGAAAATTGTTACTTTATATATCTTCGCCTTTTCATCAATAGATACGCTGATCAAAATATATGCAAACTCTTAATACTAGTAGCGGAAGGCTTATTAATGTAATTATAAAGTTCAATTAAACTTAGATGAATTATATTTTGCCTCAGATAATATTGAATATTCCTTGAAGATATGGCACCCACTTCGAATATAATTTACTTTTAACAAGTTTCATGGCTCACTGGACAATGGTCTCAGTTATATCAATCCCACACTTTCATTCTTATTTTCCGTTAGAGTAGGAAGCTTATTTTCTTTGAAAATAAAAAGAAATACATTTTGATCGATGGTGAGACATATATAAATACTTAATATAAACCTATACTTGTTGGATAAGATTCTATCTACAAAAAACGTGTAAAATAGTTAAGATACAGACGTATTGCAAGACACAATGTTTTCAATTATATACAAAAATAATAAGATGGATGTCATCTTTACTCTAAGCAGTTAGTAAGCGAAACACGGTAAAAAACTCTGACGCTAATTTGGTACTCTTTAATCAAAGTTTCCAATACTTAGTTATAGTTTCCATAGTTACCATTACTTTAAAAAAGATTTTTTTATAGATTATAAATAATTAATATTATGCGATTTTATTTTACAGATTGAAGTAAAAAATCAATTGTGAACAAGTAAAAAAGTTCATGTTAAAAAAAACGTCTTGACAATGCATGTGCATATATTTATGTAGTTTAAGTAATCGAAACAAAGAAGTTATATCTAAGATTATTACACCATCCACTAAATTCATAGGATTTAAAGATCCTCCATTCATAAAAAATCTCAGGCGGAAGATTATCATGTTATACATTTAATAATTTTCTATTTTGTGTTTTTCCATAATTAATAGAGTATTTTTTAAATATGGTGTTATTATCTGCACAAAACATACAATAAAAGAATAAAATACAAAACGCATCAAATATAAATAATATCATTTTTTATATTATTTATATAATACAAAAATTATGTACTATAATTTTAAAAGAGCCGTACATATTTAAGCTCATTCTGTGTTTACTTCAAAGGAAGCATTGAAACCCTTAAGATATCCATATTTTCTTGCTAGGCTAGCAAGCACCACTTGACTTATAAGTTATTATTATAGTCCCACAAGACCGTGGCAAAGTGGTTAAAGTGCTGGCGAGAGGCGCTGTAAAAGTCGAAACTACCAGTCGAAAGCGAAAGTTGATGATAAAAGTTTAGCGATTCACCTCGACCAGTTATAGCACATTGGATTAAATGCAACAACCTACTCAGTCACTATTTCATTAAACATTTAGCTGACTATACACTGAAAAACACAATAATTAAGATAAGATAAATATGTATATATCTATAATACGTGATCTATACATGAAATTTTAACATTTAGATGATATTACAGTCAAAACAAGGAGGTTTATTAATTTTTATTGATCCACTTACTCCTTTCAGTGTTAGTTCAAATAAAAACGATGCATGTACCTCTAATTGTGTGATGTGATGATTGACGTATTAAAATTAAAAAAGCTCACTTTTTGTGTTAAAATAGTATTGGTATTCTCTATAAAGGTCACCAAGTCGTCACTTATTTTCGTTAAATTCAATATTTTTTGTTACTTAAGTTTATTTATAAAAAACAGTAATTGCTTTAAACCCTATATATATCACAACTTACTATATCCAGATCTTGTGGCTGTTTCAAGTATGATGGTTTTTATATTATACGAGCATAAGTGAGAAATGCAACAACAAGCGATTTTCTTGAGTACCATAGTGATATGCAATATATCATAGTAATATATTATAGTAAAATATAATATTCTATAATAATATGTAATAAATACTAAAATATTTAGCTGTTTAAATTTATTAAAAATAATATATAACAAATAATACACGAAAACATATGCATAATGTATATTTCATTGAATTCGGAAAATCTTCATGTTTTGATCTATGATCTAGAGAAGTTTTGCTTCAAAATAATCTCGTCAGCGTGATCCGTGATGGGAAAATGGAAGATTGGAAGAAGTTATATGAAGAAGAACATATCAACTATCAATTTAAAATTTCAAAGAAAAGAGTCAATATTACGTGCTTATCTCAAGATTCGTACGCAAAAACTTCTTTAATTACATTGCACAACATAAACAATTCTAAGGTAATCTTAGCTCTCATATTTATTGAAATAAATATATAAATATTTATATTTTTATTTTGTCCGCTTAAATGCCCGTTCAATTACACAGTAAATATACGTAATCAAAATTTATAACGTCAGCACGCCACAATGGTGCTAAGAAAATCGACTTTTGTCACCCCACTATCACTCGCACTATTAATTTCCAATCTATCTTCCAAAAATCAGTTCACGATTCCCCCATTTCTTTTCTCAATCTTTTTTCCGTGTACCTGGTGGAGTTCATCCAGATGAAAGGTGTTATTCTAGACAATGCTTCTTTCCACATATCCAAACAATTCTTAGTTGTGTATCCTTCTCGACCTGCATATCAACTGTAGTAATTCTTTGTCATACAGCACATCATTTCGATTTTATTGACTGTTTGTTTCGACCAGTACTATGCTATGGTGCATTGTAATAATAACTGATGGATTCTCCAAGTTCTTTAACAGCAAAACATGTAGCAGCAGTATCGAGGGGTGTTCTACATCCCTCAAAGAAGTGTATACTCCTAGCTTTCTCAGGATACTTCCAAGACTAACATTTTCTTCGGAAATAATTATACTAAATGATGTTTATATGGAAAAACTACTGACTTTTTCCATATATTTCATAAATTTAACCGTAAATTGTGTTGAGGATACTCTGATTCGTCACGAAGTCACCCGCTTCGTATATGGACACTTTTTTTGGTCAATCCCGTATTACATTTTTCTTCACTTTTTGAGAGATTTTAGCCACAGTGCATATATATTCAATCCAGCTAAAATATTTCCTACAAAAACCGCAGCCACTGACAACAACATACATAACAATCATAACAGGTGCAATGACAAGAAAGGACATCTTTTATCTCGTTTTTGATCGAAGTAACTCATTACAAATACTGTAATTATCATCACTTTTAAAGAATTTTGTTGACATATGACAACATGGCCAACAAGTTCCAAACCAAATGTTATACACTGATTCGGTTGCATATTTCGACGCATCAGAGAGCATTCTGTTTCTTTTTTAATTATTTTTTTAACGAACTACCATTGCTACTATATTTAACCTCATCTAAAAAGTGCACTAGCTGTTTTATTGGACGGGCTATAGCTATAAAGCTTCCTCGTGCCCACGTCCATTGCTCCCCTACAACTCTAATTTAGAGCTATTTAAAATTATTTTATCGATTTATTACATTTCTGGTACAATAATTAAACTAACAATCGATCACCATTCTATATTTTATTATTTAAAAATAATACATTTGATCATACCTTATATCTAACTTTGTCATTGTTTAGAAATAACCTCCAGTTAATATATTATTAACATCAATCATGCTAATTAAATTGTCTTTCTAATAAGTATTTCAACATAATAATAAAATTCAACAAGCTGTCCTTGTGTCCACATGTTCTGCAAATAAAATTACGCCGTCGATTTCAACTTGATAAGCCGCTGGTAAAAGTCCCACAACACCCGAACAATTTCGATCTTCGAGAAAGTCTTGGCGGAGTTTAGAACCGAGCATTACGTTACTTACAAGTTATGATTATAGTCCCCAAAGGCTGCGGCGAAATTGTTGAAGTACTGGCGAGTGGCGGTGCAAAAAGCCCGACTGGCAGTCGGGAAGCGAAAGCCACGATGAAAATTTAAGGATTCGCCCCGACCAGCAATCGCAGCTTAACATTAGATTAAGGACAACGATGTGTTAAGATCGCTGCCGACAATTTAGGTTTACGTCTTGATTTGTGAACATTTGCTGTTTAATTAAATAAGTTAAATTTTGCCTTCTCGGCGTTTAAATTCAGTCAGTGAAATTAGAAATATTTTTGTAATATAAATATCTTTTCACAAAATAAATGAACAATGCCACTAAACTTTTAACAATTATACCAAAATAATATTAAACGGCATACATGCATTAAAAAGTCGAAGCTAGTGATGAGGTTACTAGATAGTTGTTCATAAGCCAGTGTAGTATCTTGTTTATTCACTCGGATTTATTAAAATTTCCAACACGTGTTGTCATATATCACCTGAAGTTTTCATTACAAGCGCACATTTCATTGCAAATCGCGCTTAATAATTTTTCTCTAATAGACCATGTGGATCATATTTGTCTATATAAAATAACAATAGATCGAAACATACAGAGAAAATTCATTGCAGTATCAAATATCCATGTATCTGCTTTACATTAGATGACATCTACTTCACTATATAATTCCATATGAGTTATTTATACTATTTATTTCAATTATTACTCCGGTCAATGTCATACAGCTAGCTTATTCAGATATTCGAAAATCGAAAGTATTGATTTGTAAACTTTTGCTATTAATTAAATAGGTTACTTTTACAATGAAATTATTTTTTTAATTAATTTATTAATTTTTGGTTAATTGATTAATTAATATTTTTGTAATATAAACTTCTACAGCAATTACATACTGCTATTAAACCTTTAACAATTGTAGCAAAATAATATTGAATGCACAATAAAAATAAAACCAGACCTGATGCGTTATAGGATAGTCGTTTATACGCAACATATATATGCGTAAAATCTTAATTATTCGTTTGCTATTTAAATTTCTGGACTTGACAATAATATGTGTTATCAGGCGTCATCTGACGTATTCATTAGAATTAAACTAATAATATTGCGTAGATGGATATAAGAATTGGAGTGTGGCTGATATAAGTAACACAAGCTGGTGAGTTTTATTGTAAAACGAGATTGGTGAGGATCTACCGTTAGTGTTATATGATTTTCTGCATCGGGTGTGCTGTCATGACTACTAGAGTCTTCTCTTTTGGAGACTGGTGTCACATGCTAACCAAGCTACTCTAACCGCCGAAGTCTGTTCTGACCAGAGACTAAGCTTAACAACAGACTGGTTGTTTGACTGAGCATTTGTGTGAAATTTTGTGGTTGCTTGACCGAACCTATTACATTCGCTTATATGGGGGATGAATCTGTCTAAGATTCCTGATGATGGTAGGTTAAACTTCTAGTTCTTGTTCATTGAATACTTTCAACACAAGTGGAAAGCTACCTCAACATATCTTCTTTGACCCAAGGGACAACGTGCGCTTGTAGATTCTCTGAAGTTAAGATGAATAGGTCATAAACGAACTCCATCCATTCTTTGAATAATGTGATAAATTGCAAAATAAAAATAAATGTAATAACAAAATTTTCTGAAAGTTTATATACTTGACATTGTTGAACATAATCTTCTTCAGAATATTTTGCTTTTTTTAAACTACATCTTATGTTAAATATGTTTAGTATAATTTGAATTATTTTAAAATAATTTATCACTATCATTCTATTGTATTTACATCAAATATAATCAGTTGGCATTTCCCAAATTACAATTAAATTAGACTACTTAAGCTAAATTTAAAAGCAACACTTATATACTATACAAATTCGCGTGTTTTGAATCGCTTCAATCTTCTGATTTTATCGTGTTGTCGCATTGTAATTCAGTAAATCCTTTTGACTTCGAGGTCATCTTGTATTTCTTAGTTGGTTACGTAGCAATAAGTTTTTGTTATCAATCCAAGAACTTTGTTAAAAAACTTAATAAATTATTAGTAAGTCTTAAATAAAAATTTTAAGTACCAAAAAAAAAGGGAAAATTCATTGAAATACCGAACATACATGCTTCTACGCTGTACTAGATGGTACCAGATTTATTGTGTAATTTAATATGAGTTATTTAAAATTATGTATTCCAATTATCACTTACTCTAAGAATTTCGTGTTAATATATTCGAAAATATTTTTGCTTGGCATGACATTCAAATGTTACCATGTACATGAGAAAGATGACAGTGCTTTCACCTTCACAATGTACAATAAATTACAATCTACTTCAAATATCTAGTGACCAATAGTATCAATAAAATGTTACAAAATGACTACGGTCTTATTAATTTAGCCCATTCTTATTTATTAACTAGTCATTACTCGAATTATTATAAGCCTACAAAATATCGTTAAATTTGCCTCGTTATGCGTTTTAGTTTTATTCAAAAGGTAATATTTGCATAGTTCTTTCACTAAAACAGCCACTGTTCATCATAGATGACGCCGAATATTTTGCTAAATGCATTTTGTAACAACGTAACACTCGTTTTAAACTCGGAGAAAATTGTTTCTTCTCATTTTACTAGTTCAAGTATCATAGTTAAAGAGAGACAGAATGTAGTCACAGACAGTCGGAACATGTAACCTAAATAGTCTATAGAAGTAGGTTTGTGTTGAAACCGATCGGCCTAGTTATCAATTGTCTACAAAATTCTTCAAAACATTAGTGATACTAATTAGAGATTATAAACCAGCAAACATTGTAATCCGTAATAATTTGAACATTAGCCGTTTGGGTGGACTAGATTTCACATAAGTAATTAGTAGAAAATGATTGTACTCCGATTGTACCGATTCCAATATAAAACTTAAAATACACAAAAATGGTTATTGATGGAGTTGGCCTAGCCGGTAAAAAAAGAAATATAATATAAATTAATCAAACAAGTTTATAAATGAGAGATTTAGTAGTTTTGAGAATAATTTATGCTCTTTAACTAATTGTATGTCTCATAATTTATTATATTAATTTCGTATACAACAAATAGCTAAAGCAAAGAAATCTAAAACAACAAATAGCTAAAGCAGTAATTTTTTCAAAAACGAACGCTTCTAAAAAAACGCAAGTGGAAAGTTAGGAACTACTAAAATGAACAAAAAGCTTTTCCTATTCAAGTTAGATAAGTGATAAGATAAATTTAACATATTCAAATTAAAAACATTTATATAATAAAGTTCAGTATATATTTTAATAAACTTAAAATCTTAAACTTAAAAAAAAGATAAAATAACAATTGATTTACACTAGATACAAACCGTTTCAAATTCACTTCATTGCAAATTAACTAATGTAAAATAACGAGGATGTATAAAAAATATAAACTAAAAAACTGTCTACCCAATTAAATACTGAAGGAAAGTACTACAAAAGCATGCAAACGAAACTTAATTCAATTTATTAACTACGTATATTTGGTCTGCCATTTGACAACCATGAAAAGTTTTTACGTTTTGTTTGAAACAGGCGACATTTTAACAATTCCAATTAGTTCATAATTTATTATATTACTCAAAGTCCTAAAATAAACAACATATAAAAAAAGCTTATATGGAATAATTTAATCAAAAAAATTTGATCACTTTTATTTTTTGTATCGTTTTATTCAGTACAATCGTATAATATTTATAAATTATTCACTCGCCCATGCTCTTTTATAATTCTACGTTTTAAAAATAGAAATACGCTTTTAATCTACTTTTGTTTTTTTTTGTTTTCAATAAAATGTTTAAAAACTAAGCATAATAAATATAATTCCTTTCTTGGAATAGTCGGATATAGAAAATAATTGTTTTTCCAGGTTCAATAAAAATCCCTTTTTAAACGATTTCGTTTACAACCTACAACTACCCAATAAATAACAAAAAATATTTTTTTATTTAGAAAGTACTTACCATGATTCTCAAAATGGTTTTAAGGGTTATTACTTAACAAATCAAGATATGCAAGCTTGGTAGCCTCAGTGGTTAAGGCATGTCATGCTGTGATAGTCACGAGTTCGAATCCCCCAAGTTATAAATATACTTCATGTTTGTGGTTGAAATTTTATATATCTATAAGCAACAGAGTAATATTCGATAAGCGATAATAGTCCTAGTCATTAAATAGTCAGACATGCAGGGCCATCCCCTATATAAAAAGTTGTGACTGAACTATGCTTTTCATAAACATGGAGAGCGTGACAAACGGGAACAGCTTTCCGAGAAATTTAAAAAATATGTTTTGATTTAACCTTTGGGATTTACAAAAATATATACATAACAATAACAAAAAAAGCTGTTATTTAATCTGACAATAAGTGTTTAAGAAATAAGAACATTTTTCAAGCACCAACAATATAATATTAAATGGAATATTTAGGAAATTTTACAATCTATGAATAAACACAGACTGCGTATTTCAATTTAATACATACAGACTATTATTAAAGGCTTACTACATATATTGCATTATTTATTAAGCAATGCTCTTCCACATCTGGATCTATAATCCCCCGGCCTGAGATGCGATGAACCAACCCTTTTCCGATAACATAAAATCTCACAAAGGATTCACTTTAGTTTTTTCATTATTAATCTTTAAAATCTATTTCTACCTTAGAGCAGAATCCTGAGAGAGAACATCTTTGTTTCGTTTATACATTTAAACATATCATTTTGACTCTATCTGCTACAAAAATGGCGTGATAAAAAAGGTGTTCCGTCAAAGGCCAACTTCGTATGAGATTTTAATATAATAGTTTTCTAAAAAGCAATACTTTCTTAATAAAAACTACAAAATTAGTTGTAAGCAACTCAAATTAATAAATACTAAAAGAATCTCAAAATTACAAAAAAAAATATAAAAGAATCTATTGTTACCAAAAATCTCCGGTTAAATTTCAGAGCATATGACAAAAAGAAGAATCATATAAATAACGCCCCAAGTTTACTCTTTTAAGATCATTTTCTAACTATAATTTCTCGATGATATCTTTTGGGGTGGTCTTAAAATTGGTCACTAACCAATCGGTAGGCTGAATGTCGAAGAAGTTCGGACCCCACGTTAAGCAGTAGGTCCAGTATCTAAAAAAACGTATTTAAAATGTATAACGGGAAACAAAGTATCCGGCTTAGTAGAGTAGTATTATAATCGATGGTATTGTCATACAACTGATGCGATGTCACAAATGCATCTCGGAGGATGTACAAACAAAGATGAAAAATCTAACAAGAAACAACATCTTAGTCAGGCTACTAACTAAAGCGGATTAAACCGTAAGTATTTTGGGGTGCTAAATCAACTTAGTGGGTTTAATACCAAGAATAATACTCTACTTTAATCTCGTAAAACAAAACCAGATAAACTGTAGTTATTAAAATGAGACTATATAGAATAATATTACAAATCTTAAAGTTTCAATATCAACACTAAATCCAGTGTCTGGGTAATAGATAATTCTACCATAAATTAGTTTTAAAAAATGCATTTGTATAATCCGGAACCGTTAATTTTAACTGAGCCACGTAGTCCGGAGCCATTATTACAAACAATAATAGTTTTTTAGACCACGATGTCATTTCCTAACGGTTTACTTCATTAAATCCGAAGCGGTTTAAGCGCATTAAATCTGGGTATTACGTCGCTTACCGAAAAAGATCGCAGAAATTACGTTCACAATGGACCTTAACTAAGTCCCTATGGAACAGACGCATTCGGGCGAATTTCGGGATCCCTTAAGGCTCTTTGACCTTAAAAATTATCGCTTGGAATAATTATAGGGTCTCCACGGGCCCGACACAAAACGCTTTCAGCGTCAGAAATTGTAATAACTTGCACTCAATGCATATATTGTTCCACTCGTCAGCCAGTGGTGGCACATTCATTGTCTATATTTTGCTAAAGTGTATATTTTCTCTTGATTTCGATACTGTCTTGTTCCACCGTGATCCACTGAAAATGAAGAATAAAATTGAATATGTTGGTAATGTCAGCTGATCTCAAGCGAAATCATAACAGCAACTATGAGTTAAAAAATTTAGCATTAGAACAAATTTATACTTATGCAACCAGTATCATTATATAACCGTATTCCTCAAACTAAACTAGTTTAAGTCTATATTATTGTTAAGCAAGTGGATGGGTCGACACATCAATAGCCTTAAAAATATAATTTACCTATATAGAGAAAATATAGATGGTGTTTTTTAAACAATAATGTATACAACTTTAGTAAAAAACAAAAACTCTAAATCATATAAGTTAAAAATTATTTTATTTTAACAAAAGGAAATGGTAACTTGTTAGAACAACTGCCCAGATAATACTACTGATTTAATATTTTAATATTAACAAAATTCCTAATTCTAAACCCTTCACTCATCAGATTTCACAATCAGAACAGACTACAGAACACCGACTAATATTTTTTGTCGAACAATTTATTCTTTTGTCCGTCAGTTTGCATTTGATGATATTGTTAATTGCACTGTTTTTAGCCAAATTTCTAAGGTATAGCCTGCACGGAATGGTTTTTCCAAAATTTTGATATCAAAGGCCAAGTAACTGATCTTAAGCTGAGAGCTAAAACACAACCTGCCCATCTGTAACCTTACACTGAATTGTGTTGTTTGAGCAAGGAATCCACAGAATAGGATTTTTTAAAGCATAAATATTCATCTATTATAGCAGATCATATCTAGGGGACTAAGGACCTCTGGAGGCTATATCAAGCAATGCTGTGAATATTTGCCTATATATATCAGCCTTATTTTTTTATTGATAAACTTTTTTTTCTTTTTTTTGATAAATATGTTGATTTCGGTTAAGTAAATTAACCCAAACTTTATGATCTCTGATATAAATTTTATGACTAGGTCAGTTATGATACGTATAGGTTATAACCAAAAACTTTTAATTAATAACAATTAATAACTATGTTGTCGCAGTCATTTCAAACTAAAATATAACTATATTACGAGTGGTGATCGCGGACAATTGGTGGCGAAGTTTCCAAACCCGTAAAATAATACCTCAATACCTCAATCCAAAAAAGTCACTTTTAGGAACTAACTTGCTGGACTATTTAGATGATATTTAAAACCGATTTATCAGGTGAGACACAAGAACTTTTCTGATAGAGCGAATGGAACATAAAGGCGTTTGCTTTTATCAGGCAGGTATTTCAGATAACATAAGTGCAGACATCAAGAATCAGATAAAGTACATAGAGATTATTATTAATCCGACAGAAAACTAGCAAATACGGCAACAACCCGATAAACGTCGAGAAGTAACAGGTCAATTGAAAAGTCCCCAGCCTATCATAGTAAAACACAATTTTTTGGCAAAATTATTTTCTATTATACAACATAATTCCTTTGAAGGGTGATACACTGATTATAGCGACCCTCCAGCTTTTCGATACCATTTTTGTAGGACAATTTGTACTTTGCTTCAAAATAGGCCTCATTTTCGGCGATTACCTCTTCATTCGACGAAAATTTCTTCCCAGCGAGCATTATTTTGAGATCTGAGAACAGAAAACAGTCACTGGGGGCCAGATCTGGAGACTACGGTAGATGAGGAAACGATTCGAAGTGCAATTCATGGGTTTTTGCCACCGTTTTCACAGACTTGTGACACGGTACATTATCTTGGTAAAGCGGCATTTTCTTGTTCTTCAAATGCGGCGGGTTTTCGGCGATTTCGTCCTTCAAACGGTCCAGTAACACTATGTAATAGTCGCTATTGATGGTCCTTCCTTTATCAAAGTATTCAATGAAAATTATTCCATGCGCATCCCAAATTGCAGAGGCCATAACCTTGCCAGCCGACTGTTACGTTTTCTCATACTTTGGAGCGGGTTCATCGTTTGCAGTCCACACGGATGACTGAAAAGATGATGATGAGAAATTCCTTTTCTAGTAGGTCCATCTATGTGTCAGGCCAGAGGCTTTTCAATTCACTTGTTACGTTGACCCGGTGAACCGTGAATCGGTGAAAATCTTCAGACTTACATTCTTCAGTAAGACATGAAAGTTACAATGGTACGAGCCTTTCATTCCCTAGAATAGTAAAAAACAGGCTGAAGCAAGAAACGAAGGTCATTAAAATCGACCAACGTAATCTTGGGTGGATTTTCGACAATTAATTAACTATCGTATCAAGCGCAGTATCAGTTTATAAATAACTAGCTTTACAACCAGTGCCAGTTGTTTTAATTATCAGTGGATAAAAATAAAACACACATGTCCCAATTATGGGTTTGAACCATGCTCGGAGTATGGCTATTTGTAATATTTGAGTTTGTTTGTGACTATCAATAGGCAAAAGTTTAAAATTCGGGATGGAAGCATTATCTCTGCCGCAGCAGTAATCTTATGAGTAACACTGATAAAAACAAATCAGATAAACTTTAACTATATTATTAAGAAGAAAACCCCAAAGTATAACTCTCATATATAACTTGTTACATTATTTAACAATATATAACAATATATTTTAAAACAAATTTTAATCAAACAATTAACAGAAATGATTAAAACTCATCCTTGAAATATATAATTGAATTAAAGAAATCCAATCAAAATCCAATTTTCTTTTACTTATAGGTAATCTTCAATATATTTCGGTTAGAGTAAAAATATTAGTACATAAAAAAGATAGGCCTTATCAAAACAATCTTTGTTCTCCGTAAGAGGAACGTATACAAATAATAAGGGGGATCTCCGAGCAGAAAGAAAATTCTATTTTGATGCCACTGGCCTAACAATGACCACTTAGAGGGAATAAACTTTTTTTCTTATTTCCTTCTATAAAATAAATATCGGTTTTTTCTTTCAATTTATGATTTTAGTTGGTCGATTTTAGAGAGTTGGCTTGGATGTCATGTTTATTTGGATGGATTTTAACATTCAGAAATAATGAAATTAAAAATATATGTATATAGTATTATTTATTCTTATTTTATTATGTTTTTTAATATACCAGAAAAACTTAATATGTTTGTTGATCCTCGATTTGGTCATTAAAAATTTCTATAGAAGAAAATACTGTATAGAAGTTTAACTTACTCCTTATTATAACACAAATTGCTGAACGAAACTGGTCATATTAAAATTTTTGTGTTTATTTAAATTTAGAAGTTTCTAAGCTTTTCTTTAATATTATTCGTGTCATAAAAACATTAAGATAATTTTAATCTTAAAATATATACCAATATTGCCTAATAATCTTTGCATTTCATTTAATTCCAATTTATTAGTATTAATAACACGTTGTATCCATATTCAAATAGTTTAAAACCCAAACAAAAATTATCATCAAAATTAAAACATCCTATTTAAATCTGTCAAGGATATAATACGTTATATATTATATATAATATATAGTAAACCTAAATCTCGAATTAGTTAATTATAAAATAAAACCCTTTATTTTAAATATAGTTTTCATATTTGGGAATTAGTCAATGGATGATAGTTGACAGCAAGTCCAAATAAAGAAACATTGTATCATGTTTTTTGTAAAATTTTAAATTTTTCATCGAAATTTTTAAGCTAGCTAGAGATTTGCCATATTGCAAAAAAATACGATTTTGTAACATATAAACCAATATCGGTACGTTCTTATCAATAAAGGGTACTCATACTTGATTTTACGAGAATTCCAATAACATTTTGACTAAATAAATTTCCCGGAAATACCATTTTATTGGCCAAATAATTCACTATTTCCTGCAAATCTCACTACTTATACTCAAGTTAGATAGCTGTTACCGTCAACCATCATCAATATTGTACTTTTGTGGTTTTCACACAGATGCATTATCTATTTACTAAACCTGCAAACGTATATAAAATGAATAATTAGATCTGCTTATCATATTAAACCTGCATAAATAAATCGCATTAACAGAAAACTGTATCTCTTAAAAATTAAATAAATCAAGTGACATAAACAGAACTACATCACATAATCACATATACTGTAAGAATCTTAGTATGAACCGATACGACTACGTTCGAAAACAGTTCACCGAAGCAAACTTAAATAATAAACAATATTTCACTATTTCACTAAAGCTACGATAATGTGCCTTATCATTCAGCGTTCAACCTTCATGGCCATTTAATCGTAAACCTTGCTCATATCGAATTACGACTACGTTCGAGAGCGTTGACCGAACCAAACTCAAATAATAAACAATATTTCACTATTTCACTAAAGGTACGATAATGTGCCTTATCATTCAGCGTTCAATCTTCATGGCCATTTAATCTTAAACCTTGCTCATATCTCTCTGCAACCATCCTATAAAATCATTAATGCAGTAATGTTATTTAAGTATGACAAGAGACTTCGACCAAGTAACAGAAAAATTACCAAACCGGTTAGGTAAGTATTATTTCAACGGCTTGATGTTTTGCTACGCAAAATTGACGAACTGGGAAAATATCTTCAACCTAATAAAAATCCTACCCAATATTGCAAAAAGGAGATAGCAGATATGAAATCGAGAAATAAGTATTCTATCAAGTGTCTTAACATCTTATGCATGAATTGTATTATTATTTTCATTTATTGTATTAAAAATAATTCTAGAGGAACAAGCAAAATTTAGACCTACTGGCAGTTGTGCAGATAAGAATTCGCCAGCTTATGGAGAACTGACCTATAAACGGAACACTATCCTATATTCCTAACAGCTTTAATTAATTTAAGATATATAAACTGGTGTTTTTCAAGAAGATATCGTCTCTACTGCTTCTCAACATAGTAATGGATGCAATAGGCTAGATTGGAATATTAAAGTATCATAAAAATATTGATTTATAATAATAAAATAATAGTAATAGAAAAAACATTTATTTCAAAAATTAAAAATATGATGAAAACACAACATTTCTAAGTTCGTCATTATTAACACCTATCAGAAGTGCACGAAAGATTGACGTCATTTACCATTTCCTAAATATCATTTTCGCAATCCGACATTTGAACTTTTCAGCCTTCTTCGATTTTAATTCGATTATTCATAAAGAAAAGATAAAACATAAAAGAAAAAAATGAACAGGGATTTACCAAGGCAAATAATTTAAATTTGCCCACAATCGATTAATCGAAAATGACTGTAAACTATAGCCGTAACTGAAAAAATACCGGAATACTAGAACTTTTATAGAATTGGAGTGAGTGAGTTTTCCAGACACACTAACCATGAAATCTGGTACAATTTTTAAGAATATTAAGTTGACAACTTGAATTCAGAAGAAATAACTCTAAAGAGTAGGCAATAGTATCACAAGCGCCGCTTGGGAACTTTGAGAATAGTATTATTGAAATAATATGCCTACTGAAACATTTTATGATTATAATTTTAAGATGCATATGTATTTGACATCAACCAAAATATAAATTTTACATAGTTGAACAAAATTATTCAGGACTCATATACACAACAAACATGACAAAAGAGTGTTATTTACACAGAAACACTAAAAAAGGTTTCAATTGTACACATTTGATAAAGCAGCTCTGAATTGTATCAAATTACCTTGTAATATTTGGGTAAATAATAGCCTAACAGCTAAACATTTATGTTTAAACATGCTTTAACATATCAATCAAGTTTTCTTACGAATTCTTCAACTAGATATATGCTTAATTTCATTTGCTTTACTTGGCTTCCGTTACAACATTTGGCTCATACATTGTCTGTATGAAAAACATATTATTCTTGATAAAAAAAACTTGATAAAATCATATTGTTCAATCAAATATATCTTTAACCTAGTGTGGCGATCGCCACGACCCTTTAGGGCACCATGAATACATCAACAAATACAAAGGTTGGCAACGCCGGTGGATTGGTACCATGCAGTTTCAGGGTATAAAAGACCATCACGACGATGTCTCGCTCTCTTCTCTTTTCTCCATCCCCCTGTAATAGTACCACTTCCACAGCGCTACCGTACTTCCTCTACCTAACCTAATATCCTGTCAATTCTCCCGTCGACCACATGTATCACTCAATATCGAAATAAACAAGTGATTATTAAACCAGTATTTTTCAGTTCTCGTGCAAATTCCTTCCAAAAATAGTAGTGAGTGTTTGATATTGGCCTTTCGTAATCTAACTATGATGGGATTTTAAAACTCACTCATTCACGAGATTTGACTTACTTGTTGAAGGCTTGAACTTAATTAATATTTTTCTTTGTATTTTGAGAATATACGGCCAATAGTGAATAACAGTAAATGCTCAGTGAGTTTAGTTAGGAGCTCATTTTCTTCTGTCTAGTGGGCATTCGAATCTTGTAAAAACATATACCGGCTTTATATAAACTTGTACGATCAAACTAACTGCATTATGTTGAATATAATTTTGTATATTATTTGATATATGAGAAAAGAACAAAACTATTAGGCACTCATATTCACAATACCTATCAGGCCTAACCTCAATGTTATCAACAGTGTTATTTACTACAGTATTACGTCAGTATAAGTTACGTCACTTAAAGTATAATTAAAGGTACTTAAAATATCGATGTTCAAATTATACTGGTTGGTTCCTACCTTGCAATATTTGTCTGCCTTGGAACGACCGTACAATTTGTTTGGGGTTTTTAGTGATTACATTAGTTAGACACGATAGAAAGTCTAACTATAATACAAAATTATAAAAATAATGTATAAATAAGCCAAATGTATAAACAATATTATTTTATACGTCAATTTTTCTTTCAAATCGATTTTTTTATAGAAATTACTTTTATTCTGGATAAACTGAATACATCAAATTGTCCTAAAGTTGTTTGTCAAAAACAACGATCTAGCCTATTATTGGATAATTATTTAAAAACAGAGATGGTATTCAAAACATTACTACGAACTACTAAACCGATCAGATGTTCGTTAAAGGTAAATGTAGGTATCCGCTGATATAGATATTGAGGCTTCGAGCATTCTTCGTGGTATTTCTCGCATTATAAGGCCACAGGGCTTGAGAATTAACGAAAAAATAGTATGGAAGAAAAAATAGCAGAAGAGCGTAGGAGTTCAAGTACTTGGGATCAGTATTATAAGAAACAAAAATGAAGTCTATAACTTAAATAATAACCGAAGCTTCGAGTATACCGGACACATTCTAGGACACCGTTGTAATTTGATGGCTGTATGATTGTTTTTCAAATGCAATGCTTAAAGCAAATTCCTCATGTTTCTCTCCGAGATCATATTAGGAATGAACTCTTTTGCTTAAGATGAGACAATGAGAATAGCAGAATAAATCCAAAATGCATATTTCAGTGGTTTAGGCATATATCTAATATGTCTAATAAAAAGGATTCAGAGAGAATGCGCCGTGAACAGCCCCAGATAGAACATGGATTCAGATTAGAAAAATAAGAGATTAACGAGGTCACAGCGCTTGATCGTCAACGGAGACAAGGTTAGGTGTTGAAAGTCGCGATACCAACGATAGCGCATTGTTTAAGAGTCAAACACACTCCCCGAGGGCCTGCTATGGATTGGTGATAACAATAAACCATGTTATTTACCTAAAATTTCAGACTTATAGATATTTCAAAAAATGCTTGGAAACCTTCACCTGGCGTCGATTAAGATCGAAAGCCAATCGACGAAGCCATGTCAAATATATAAACTAAGAACTGTTTCAAAAACAGTTATAGTATAAAAAATATATATAAACAAAAACAGAAAATAGGTGAACATACGTATCCATTTAAATAGAACTGATATTGAAAAATAAATAACCTATAAAAATAAAGTTACTACTAAATGAACCATATTCAAAATATACTTTCATGCTTTTATAAAATAAAACAAAAAATAAATAACCTACTTTTGAATTCCAACAAGAAAAGTACACAAATAATCCCATGTTTGATATTTTATTGAAATGGCCAAAATATTATCTGTTCTATAAATATAATCCCTAGACTCAACCCTCTTCTACGTTTCAATTATAGCGAAAATATTAGTGCATAAAATATAGATTTTATCAGAACGATATTTTATACCAAACGTATACAAATAATAAGGGTTTTTTTATCCCCTAGAGAAAAAGCATTTTATTCGGATGTCAGGGACTTTAACAATAACAATACTTAGAAATGATAAACTTTTTTCTTATTCGCTTCATAGGAAATAAATGTATTTTTCGTTCAGTTTATTATTCAGTGTATAGTCAAGTTTTGTAAAATCGATTCAGATTGAACTAGACTGGATACAGAATGAATAAAATTATTTATTATAAGATATGGAAAGAGATTTTGTGGTTTCTTCTATCAAGTCCCATATATTGTATTTATTAATATTCGTCTAATCCTGTTCTAAAATATATTAAAAGAATATATATATATATATACATATATATATATATATATATATATATATATATATATATATATATATATATATATATATATATATATATATAGCTTTGGAATTTAATATTTCTTAATATTAGAACTTATATCAGGTCTCATATTAGAAACTTTCCGGTTTCTACAGCTTTCATTAGCCATAAGTGTATAGATTTATAATTTATGTAACGCATATGTCACCCAATCTCAAAACTACACAAGTTACGTTCCGCCAAAATAATCTTATATAGTGAGAAAAAATGGAATAATTGCAGGTAGAATAGAAAAACAACAATTTTGTTTTCCAATACAAAATGACAGCATTACTATACGTTGTATTATCAACAAAGATTTAATAAAAACCTTTAATATCACTGAATATAAATATTAGAGCACGCAATATTTTCCATGTTACATTAAAATAAAAAGCCGCTGAAAGTCATACTTTGCTGGTGGAGACTTACGGCGAGCATACGAACATATGAACGTGGTGTGTCTTGGAAAAAAAGGAATGTGCTAGTAGATTGAAAATATTTGAAGATTCAAAATTACATAAGTTATTGGATAAAAACGAGACATAAACTCAAAAATAATTAGCAGAAATGTGAAATGCTAGCCAACTCGCATTTTGTGAAGGAGCGATGGGAAAAATCCAATAAATTGGTATATGAGTGTCACATGAATTGATTGATCGGCAATTAAAAAATCGAAAAATCTTCAATGAAATGCTACTTTAAAGATAAAGAAAGAAATGAAGTTATTTCTGCATCGAATAAGAACAGATAATAATAATATAATTTTGCAAAAAGATAGTCTCATACAGCAAAACCAGTCCAAAAAGTGTTGAAATCACTTGGGTGAAATCACATGAAGTGTCACCCGCCGTGTTCTCTAAACCTATCCCTATCCGACTACCACGTTTTTGTGTCGATGCGGCACGCGTTTACAGAGCAGCATTTCGACGAAATAAGAAATGGCTTAGCAAATGGTTTAGTTGAAAGGAAAAAGGTAATTGAAGGTAATTTTTACGTTTTTTATAGGTTTTAGTGAAACCGATCTAAGATAATGTTTCTTTGCAGATTCTCCAGATCTTTTTTCATATTATGTAATGTATTATCAGTAAACCAACTATTAAAAACCAACTACTAAAAACTATTTTATAATATATTGTTATAATACGAGAGGGAGTCAAATATAATCGATAATTTCAATATTCAGCTTACCACGTTATTTATATCTAGATGATTCAATGCTCTAGTATTCTTCGATTTATGAGAAGGTTGACTTATACAGCCGTGACTGTGGTCGAGGTAACTTCGTCTATTGCGAAACGCATCATCGTACGCTACACTGTCTCAGAAACGAGTATATATGTGAGTCAGAGAATTCAGTGATGGGCGAGAACCTGTCGAAAATGAAAGACATGATCGACGCCCACGAACAAGTCCCCCAAATGGCAACATCCATGCTGTTCGAGAGCTTATTGAATGTGGTCCCCGGTTAAGGACTGAAGAAATCTCATTATAATTGTTTATCAGCTACGGCAGTGTTCAATCCATCATCAGTAAACTTGTGATTATTTTTAGTTTGCACCTTTAGAATCACTAGGCGTTAAAATATTTGAAAGCAATGAAGAGGCAGAGGAATATATACAAAACTGGCTGACAACTCGCTCGCAAACTTTTCATGACGAAGGAATATTCAAGCTTCCAAGTCGGTAACAAAAGTGTGTAGAGCGCGGAGGTGACTAGGAGGAGCATCGAAAAACGTTAAATGTTTAGTTTGTGTATACCATTGATCAACACATTTATTTGACTAAATTATTTTTTATATTTGGTTCCGCCTCGTATCTTGTTTTTACTCATAAACTCTTGTATCAAGTATGAAAGTGAAGTTTTAAATGCAAATTTCAACGATAAACATCAAGAAATCAAATAGCAGGAAGGGAGTTGAAGAACTGAGAAATAATCATAGACTGGACCAATATGTTACATATATATTATCCGGGCGCATTCATGCAACAGACAACATGAACTGAACCATATTATTCTAGTATATGATATTTAAATTATTTCATTTATAATATGTCCGCTTGTTCAAAAGCAAAACGAATTTTTATTCTTCTGTTTTCTAAGACGTTTCAGATTCTCATAAAAAAGTTTGCCTTTTAATAGCAGTTTCCTTTTATAGCTCTTAATATCAAACAGATATGACTATACTTTTCCAATTTATGATACGAGATTATCTATTTCCTAAATGCTCTCAGAATAAGACATCAGGAAAATTTTGACGCCGCAAAATATTTTATTTTACGATGCAAATTTATACAAGATATAAAATAAAGATGATATAGCAATAAAATATATATTTATCATAACCGATGTCATCCATCTTTCTCCGCCAATAAACGACAGAGAAAAGACACTTACAAGGAACAAAGAGAAGACACAGCTGACTGGTGGGAAATAGTTTTAAAAATAAAATATCAGGAGAACTGTGCAGTCTATAAACATGAACCATTTTATGTTTATGAAATAAAGTTTAGCTACACTTCTATTTTCCTTAGAAACTATCCGTAGGGGAGGATTTAAAACTTTAAAACTTAAAATAAAAAAGAGCTAACCCTGGAAATGGCATGGCTCGTTAAGTTTTTATCTAAATTCTTATTCAATGGTAATTTTATATTGTGAAAGCAATCAAGAACATATAAAATATAATGATAAATCATTATATTTATTGATCTGAAATGATGTAAAATTGAGTATGTTATTATAAAATTTTCCTTGGGAAATAACACCGATTTATTTATATAAGAAAGCGATAGTAACTGCTTTTAATTGCTAGAACAATATGAAATAAATTGCTGGTTATAAGATTTAGACAACTAATTAAGTTTTGACAATAGTTCTTAAACAATAACTTACCCAGACAGTTTGAAGAATTGTTAAAATATTATACTTTAGATAGAACCTTCAGGTTTAAACATAAAGATGCTTACTCAAAATTAACATGCCGCCATACCATATAGGTAGGTGATATCATGAATTGCAACATAACAAAATAGCTATTTTTGTGTGAAGTGTAAATGAAGAAGATGCGGCAAAAGTCAGTAAAGAACAATAACAAATAAATCAAACAACAGAACAAATAAAATTAAAAGTAGGTGTAATCAAGAGCAAATAAAATTTAATAATAAGACCTGTTTCTATTCATTTTACAAATAAAAGAAATTAACCCGTTCATGTTGGAGTAAATAATATCTAAGTTTCGTTGTGATCCTGTAAAATATTTGGGAAAAATATTGGACAAAAAGCTAGTCTGGAAAGTTCATATGAGGAAAAAAATATGTCCTAAATATTACTTTTTGAAAAACGTACTATCTGGAGGAAAGCAGCCTGCCAACATACAACAAAAAAAATATTATACAGAAAATACTAATGAAGTCAATGCCGAGGGAACTCAACTTCTCGACAAGGCAGACTTGACAAGACTACTCGAAATTATTAAGCATTTTGAACTGGTTTGAGATAGATTTAGCATAAATAATTTATTGGAAAATAACAATATATTAATAAGAAAGAGTATTCTTTTATTTGTGGGAAAGAACAACTTTTTGTCCAGATTGCAATTTTTGTAATATCAATTTTAGTAATATTATATAAGAAGAGAATAATACTAATAATAGAGTAACAAGACGAATAATGTTAAACTTCATGTTTAACATTATTTTTTAAATAAATGAAAAAATATTTGACGTTCTCTTCTCTATAGCTATAATTGCATCCTTTTAGACAAGCTCCTAATTTTACAGTTGAGTTAATGCTTTCCTTTTGATCAAATATATCCTCAAAACAAATTCGGTTACTCAAATCACCTAATTTCCACTTCCCATTAGACCTGAGCACTATTTTGTAAATATACGTACCATTAAGTGCTATATATATTGCTATGTGTTATTACCATTTATTATATATTCACAATTGCTACCCTTCTATAATATATCAGACTCTAAAACTAATCTAACTATCTCCTTCTACAATGTCTTACAATTCTTTTACAATATACAATTTAAATTAAACAAAAATGTAGTTCCATCAAATAAAGTTGTAACAAAAACATATAAAATATGCCATATGTACGATTTGGATATCCAAAAGTAAGTCCTAAACTATGGTGTTTTAAATATAAGAAAATGTTGAGTTCGTTCAGTTCGTATAAACTGAATAAATCTACAAAGAAATGCCCTAAATTTTCAAGGCTTCAAATTAAGCATAACCAAATGTAGCTCAAGCCGGTATACAATAAAACATACGTTCATTATTTTTGTTTATCTTTTAATAGGTCAATTAGAAAGTCCCCGGCCTACCATAGTAAAACATATTTTTTTGGCAAAATTATTTTTTTTATTCAACATTAATTCCCTTCAAGGTTGATACACTGATTATAGCGACCCTCCAACTTTTCAATACCATTTTTGTAGTACGATTTGTCCTTTGCTTCAAAATAGGCTTCAGTTTCGGCGATCACCTCTTCATTCAACGGGGGCCAGATCTTGAGAATACGGTGGATGAGAAAGCAATTCGAACCCCAATTCATGGATTTTTGCCATCGTTTTCACTGACTTGTGAAACAATGCATTGTGTTAATGAAGCAGCACCTTCTTTTCCTTCAAATGCGGCCGTTTTTCAGTGATTTCGTCCTTCAAAAGCTCCAGTAATGCTATTTAATAGTCGCTGTTTGTGTTCCTTCCTTTTTCAAGGTAAGTCAATGAAAATTATTCCATGCGCATCCCAAAATACAGACGACATAAACTAGCCAGCCGACAGTTGCATTTTTCCACGCTTTGGAGCGGATTCATCGTGTGCAGTCCACTCGGATGACTGACGATTGGAC
Organism: Rhynchophorus ferrugineus; assembly: GCF_030347505.1. Taxonomy (NCBI): domain Eukaryota; kingdom Metazoa; phylum Arthropoda; class Insecta; order Coleoptera; family Curculionidae; genus Rhynchophorus; species Rhynchophorus ferrugineus. Next base: position 48,340,112 of record NW_027472581.1, on the reverse strand, counting down.
TTTGGAGTAAAATGGTGGAGCCATCTTTCAACCATTGTCACATATCGACGCAATCGGGTTTATTATGCTTGATCATTTTCAAGCACTGCTCCGAATCATCAACTCGTTGTTGTTTTTGGTCAAAAGTGAGCTCGCGCGGCACCCCCTTTGCACAGAGCTGTCTCATACCCAAATATTCATGAATGATATAATGTACACGTTCAGTTGATATCTTTGGAGTGTCTGCTATTTCATTAAATTTAAATTTACGGTCATTCAAAATCATTGTGTGGATTTTCAAAATATTTTCGTCGGTAACAACCTCTTTTGAGGTCCACTTCGTTCACCGTCTTCGGTGCTCATTTCACTACGTCTAAACTTAGCATACCAATCCTTGATGATTTATTTTTCTGGGGCAGTGTCTGAAAACTCGGAATCAAGCCAAGTTTTTGCTTCAACAGTATTTCTTCCCTTCAAAAACAATATTTTGTCAACACGCGATATTGCTTTTTATCAATTTTTTTCACAATAACAAAAGTTGCTTCACTCAAAATGATCTAATTCACAAACAAAACAGTAATTTATACACACACCTTTCGATGGTTTAGGGCTGACTAAAAAACATATAGATTTAATCCTAGTAGCGCCATCTATGTGTCAGGCCGGGAACTTTTCAATTGACCTGTCATCTGAGACTAATATTATGTTTTATTTTGTAACCGTTTGATAAAAGTTTTTCTTTTCGATGTACATGGTTAAAACTGATGATGGTTTATTATTAAATAAAATATTCCAAATCGAAATTACTTTTTTATCAACACATCAATAATATAAATACTTTATTCGAACTTTTAAAAATATAGAAGGGCAACATTTGAATAATTCTACATTCAAACAGTAGATGCTGGTTTTCGAAGATCATTTAAATTATTACTAAATTGTGATAACTATCGGTTATAGTGATTTCATTTTAAAAAATTTCTTTTTCAGAACTTTTCCCTAGTTAACTTAATACTTTAAGAAAATATTCTTAATATATCGTGCTATTAAATTAAAATAAATTAATATTTTTTCCAGTTTCAAGTTCCATAAACAATGATATCGAAACAAAATATTATTTTAACTATATTATCTGATATCAAACTTAGTTTATATTTTATATGTGAATCACATCCAGTAAACATGTGTACAAATTAATAAATAAAAAAATATATACTCCTATATAGTTTGTATATTTTTATTTAAATCTTTTTATATCCACCCATTATCAACAAATATAAATCTCAAATGAGCACTTTACAACTGACAGTGAAAAAACTTAAGTATCTGCAAATATATGGAGACTTTGGCGAGCACATAGTTTTTAGTACGCTTTTTGTTTTGTGATAACTCTGTTTTTGCAACAGCTTTATTTTATATCCTCTTAGAATAGTCATCCCAAGAAAATAAAAACACATAAATAAAACATAAACGTATTTTGTTTATAGTGTCTCCGTTTCAACGAAAAGCTTGCTGTTAAAATTATGTGCTTGTTGTCGCTTTATGTTGTCCGTGAAAGACAATGTCACTTTAGTATGACCAGGAAATCCTAACGTCCTTTACAAAATACATTTACTGTTTTTTATAGCAACTCTTTAAGGTATTTCTTAATTCAATTTTAATTTGTTAATAATTACCACAGGATAGGAACAAAGGACAGTTACGATAGTCGTGAATTTGAATCTTGCGGGGCCCCTATGTGTTGTCGGTAGGACACCAATTCAAAAATTCATCCAAGAATCATTCTTCAAAGCTTAAACACTGATCAATCCAGTTTGATCAGAAGAAGAATTTAAATATGATTTTTTTAAATTATACATTAATCATTAATCACAATTTAAACGATCTCTTTTGTTTAATATTGTCAAAAAGCTGAATAAAATTTAATGAACAAAGTTCATCAATGATTTTTAGGATTTAGCACTAATGAATGATCACAATGGGTCTCATTTCAAGTGTTTACATGACCTTTTATAAAATAAAGTATAATCATTACAAGTATTGTTAAGTGTTATTATGAAAATATTTCCTTATTACATTCAATATTAGTCAATATTAAAATTTCCATCACTTACTTATTATTTGCATTTTGTGTAAAATTATGTTAGTGTTATTAGTTTAGTATTATTAAAATAACGCAAACTTTTTTATTTGTGGATATACATGGTGATACATATGATAATTCTGATATGATGCGAGTTTCAATTTATTGAAATATTAAAAATATACTTTTAAGTATTCTGATGTTTCTAAGGTAAACAAAAGAATAAATATAGTATTCTAAATTACTATAACTATATGCATTCATAAAACTCAAAAAGTAATTTGCGAATTGCTTTGAAATTTAAACAAAACAATCTAAGCGTCTTGCGAGAGTATAAAAGGATTAAAAATAACGTCATATATAGTTACATAGGATAGAATATAGTTACATAGGATATTATATTTTCGAGAGTATCATTATTTCACTCTAACATATAATTATTGATTTATAAAATAATAAATTCATTCACAAAAGAAAAATAAAATAATTGAATTAAACTTTCATTAATGTAATTAATTTGGAACCCCAAGTGACTGCACGACTTTCTTTTTTCAGCAGAAACACCCACACGTCATCTTCGAAGCGCGAACGAAAGCGAACAAAGGATGCGCCACCACCAGCTCCATGGAATGGCGCCTAAGTCAAAGCTTCATGTCAGGGGCCAAGCTGCGAATGAAGAGGGATATCCGCGAGGCTACCAAATATATCGAGACGGCGTTGGTCATCGATAAGGCCATGTTCGAAAAACGTAACGGTAGCACCAGGATCGAAGTAGTGCACGATTCCATACAAGTGGCGAATATTGCGGATTTATATTTTCGGACGTTGAACACGAGAGTGTCTGTAGTGTATATAGAAACGTGGCAAGGTAGAGTTAGCAGTTAGCTTTGATAGTTACATTGAGATAAACATTAGAGATATTATTTATATAAGTATTTTCATATTCAAGCTAATATTAACCAAGTCATTAAATATACGTCAATATTTTAAAAAACAAATTGATATAAAGTATAATATAGTTAATTAATTGTAACAACTCTTTTCATTACATTTTTCTAAAGATATTATATAGCTGGCCTAAATTATTTTCTTGTATTAGTCGTAGCATTTTGTAAATATTCATAAAAAAGAATAAATAAAACAAGTATACACCATTTTGGGCCTGAGGAACCAAAAACTGTCTATAAAATAAATTATGGGACAGAATCCAAATCAGCAGCCTATTTTTTAAAGTTAGTTCCAAATTTCTATATATTAAACTGATTATTTTACTATTTTTTGACATTAACGGCCACTCATTGAATTAAAGAAATGAACACAAGTTGAACTAAGACTTTTATGCTACCTGGGATCTGGTCACGCATTAGGGTCCAACAATAATCATTCATCATGTCTTCGACCCAATCGACTTCGATCATTTGTTTCGCTTTCAATTTTCGTTATATCTTAGCTGTTTCCGCCTTCGCCCAAGTTTTGTGACAAAAACAACAAATTGTCGAGTAGCCGATTGTAATCGTAATTATTAGTTATCGAGTGGCTTCATCAGGCTTCATCATAACTTTACTCAGATCAGATCCGGCCAATAATCCTCCTCCGATTTTTGCCTATAACCGTTTTGAAAACAACTTGGTTAACTACTGGAGCTTATCCTTTGCGTTTGAGCGTATTGACAAAGTTCGTAATCGGGTCAAATTTAGTGTGAAGAGGTAATAATTAAATGTCCCGTAGGTTCAGAAGTCGTACATAGGACATTTTTTGACCTGATTCATAATGAGTACGACTCGGTCACACCTTTCTCACATAATGATGATCAACTGTTGTGAACAATCAACTGAACTGCAGGGCTGTTCCACAGAACGGTAAAATCGCGTAATTTGTATTTCTATATATAGTGACTTCTGTTTTAAGGTCAGTTCACTTTGCGGTGATGAAGATGAATTTCTTAAAACATTTTTGCAATTGTACCTAGATAAATTGGCAGTGGGATCACTGTCCGTACGTAGAACACTGATGATACGTCGGGATATTTATACTGTGCTATTTCTTTACATTTTTACCAACGGCATCCACCAAGCAAAAATAGTAACCATCTACATGATTTTTCTTTTTTCTCCGTAACTTTGACACATATAATGAAAACTATATATTTCGAAGCGCTATCACAGCATAAACACAAGCCCAAATGATGTTTAATGCAATGTCGTCTTGATACATGGGTTGAAGAGGATCATCATCAAGACATCATGGAATGTTAAGATTCGTTTTTATATCGAGTCTAAAAGATGGCCCGAGTTTATACAGTTGTGTTATTTACGTATATATTATTATATTATCAATATATTTTCTATAATTCTTATACCAGGTGCCATTTTCATACTTAAGGTAACATGTATAACAGTTACATATATCAGTTGCATATTGAAAATATTCTTCTGGACAATTCTGGACAAATATAATCTCTAGCAATCTTCTATGTTATCTTCGAACAGTTTCAACTTTCAGATTTTCCATAAAGACTTTGTCATTTAACCAAAGCGTTTCGCCAAATAAAAGCAAACCACTTTTAATTTGTTTGCTATAAGTTAACTATACTCTATCACTTTGCACAACACTTGCTTTAAATAAACTCAAAGTGTTACACTTCCCGCCAATATTATTGACTCATAACTTGACATTTTGGAGCCAAGCAATAATTTATTAAAAAACCGTGACCTAAAAGTAATTAGTTGCTTGCAAGATTTTGACTGTCAAAATATTATTATATTTATAATTAATATTTAGAGCAGTTAAAAGTTGAAAGTAAATTAAATATATTGTACTTTAATTAATGTAAACTTGACTTCAATTCAGTAGCCCTTAATATATATACATTAATATTACACCGTATAATATTGGGTTATGAGATCACAATAATGTTCAAAGAATGTTCAAAGCTGACTAAAATATCTATTAATACTAAAAAGAACTATAATAAAAGCCTACTTTAAATAAAATATGTCATGCTAGTATATGTATTTCCTATTTATAATATTTATAATAACAAAATTTCCAGACATTAAGTGTACATATTTCGATAAGCCATATTGTTATATATAGAGTTAGAAAAAAATTGACGTTAAGATTAACAAAACTATAACTAATCAATCAAATTTAAAATAATAATAACTCTAACTAAAATAATATATCTCAATATGACCATACCCATCCACAAACCAAAGTTCCACATCAGCGAAAATGTATAGATTATAACTTAAACAAATTTTTAAAAAGGCACTCAATTAAATTCTAAAATCACAATTAATGTAATAGCAGTGAAGGAAATGGCGAAAGAGAATCGAACAAATATTTATAAATCGAAGAACACTGTAAGATCATCAATACCCCAACATAAACCAATTTACAGATAGCAGAATATATTAGAATATATCAATAATTTTTTATGTATTGACAGTTAGAGACTGTCTTATAGTATTAGTCCACTTATCATAGCAATAACAATAACAATAATAATAATATGCTACTATTGATGCGAGTAAATAAGAGGTCTTATCTCTCTAAAAGAGCATATTTATAAATATTTATAGCACCAAAAAGTGTGACTTGACTTTCAATTCGTATTCTTATAATTACATTATATTATCTCAATGTAACTATTTTATCTGTCCTACTACTGATTTAATTGTTCAATGTATCCAATTAGGTGGAAACCAAGCACAAATCAACAAAAACCTTGATATCGGAGACGCACTCTCAAAATTTAACGAATACACTTCGAGAAAGCTATATACCGTGGATAAGGACACAACCCAGCTATTAACTGGGGAAGTTTTTACTGGCGGAGAAGCTGGAATCGCTGTACCAGCTACTGTTTGCACGCCCAAATCCGTAGGAATAAGCGTAGATATTAATACGTACGAACCACATTTATTAGCAGGTAAGAATTTTAAGAGAAACAAAAATAAAAAATAAATATTGTTGATTAATATAAAGAAATATTACCGCCTTTAAAATAAGTTTTGTCCCTGTTAGAATTTATTTTAGGTTTTTCGTTTTACTATTTCAGATTTTCTTAGTTTTATCTCAGTTAATTAATAGAAAGAATAATAAGAAATATGTCGAGCTATATGAGAAAATATGTGAAATAGTTTCTTTGATATGATACTAATGATGATAATGATACTTTGTAAAGCAAAACAAAATAGTTATTTTCCTCACAATTATTCCATATTTTCCAACCATATTCTTCAACATAATCTTCTCTGGACTTCCATAAATATTTCAAACTATAACAGCTGTAGCTTATTAAAATTATATTGAATGTATTATTGATACGTAAATTGTATTTATCTTTTGTTCATTTCTAGGTACAATGGCCCATATGATTGGTCATAACATAGGAATGGGACACGACGATGGTCGTGAAGAATGTTTCTGTAAAGATTGGCATGGTTGTATCATGGCCAAATCGATTGTGGGACTGGATAATGTACAACCGTACAAATTCAGCGAGTGCAGCATGTCAGATTATATCAGCAGGCTTCGAACTGGCACAGGAGTATGTCTGCTGAACAAACCCAATGAGTTGCAGGTGAAAATTTTGGTGATTATTTATTTAATAATAATAGTAGATGATCATATCAGCTTAGTGTCATCTAGTATATTATTAGAGCATTTAGTGCATATAGTTATTTACTCCAAAAATATAAGAATTTAAATGCCTATCAAAGCTTGTTTCATCTTAAATTTTATTTTATTTAAACATAATTTTAACTCGTTTTTCTTTATTATTAGACCAGGAAATATAAATTTAATTTAAATTATATTCTTCCAATTTTTAGTACACGTTTATTTAACAAGTTAAAGAAAAATAATAATTAGTTATATAATTAATTTAAATTTGTTTTGATATTAAAACAATTTCAAATTAAAACTAAGAAAGTAGTCATAATTTCAAAAAATATGCCGGATTAGTAGGTGCAGTAGTCAAGGCGACAGGACAATCCTCCTACTGTTGCCATCGTCGCAAGTTTAAATCCTGCTAGTTATGATTATACATTTATGTTTATGATTGTTTGCAAATATAATTATCCATAATGCAATACCAGAACAAAAATCATCCCAATCAAGATAAACTTTAGTGGATAGAAAGGAAACTATAAAATTAAAAAAATACAAATAATATATCCCTTAAATTTTACTTTCAGACAATTGCAAATTAAATTAAGTCCTGACAAGTTTTATAATAATTAATTCATTTTTTGAAAGAATGGTAGTTTTAATAAGATTAGATTAATAAAAGTGTAAAATAAATGCTTGGACTACTGTTTTCCACTGATTAATATAATTCTTAATTTCAGAATCACAATTACATTATAATGCACAATTTTATATTAATTGTAATAAAATGGAACCATGTTTTACAGCTATAGTTGAGTTCGAGATTTGATTATGGAGCAACACCATAAATTATTCTATTTCATTAATTTACCGACTTGTTACAGACAGGTTCCATGGAAGTAATCTGAAATTGTCTTTTCAGTAAACTATGTTATTTTTTTAATCATTGATTTCCGGATTTGAGCTACGCTTACTAACTGAAATTAATTTTTATACTTCTTCCAGATTTTCTTCTTGAAATACCTCCAAAGCATGTTTCTGTTACCTTTATTAAAATGTACACAATGACACAAATATCTCAACGGCAATATTTTTTTCTTAAATCGAAATGGTTATAGAGTATTTTATACGTGCTAGTCGAAACAATGCGTAAGGTCTTCGCAATCTCACACTGTCTCTAGCATTATCGGAATTCTCAGAACATTAGATGTACTCTTATCATGATATTCTACTGAAACAGATCCAATGAAAATCATAAGATAAATTCTAAGATCATAAGAAAGTATTCACGAATATTCCAAATCCAATTCGTTCACATATTCAAACCATTAATAATTAGTGTCTCTTCAAGTGTGCACTGTCGCAATCTTAAACTAATTACTTCAATTTTAATACGATATCGAAGAGAAATATATAGAATTTGCCTCACGCATAGCATTTGAAAGATCTTAAATATCCAAGTCCCTGGTGTCAATAATATGGCTTTGAGTGCGAAATATAGGATTAGAAAGAACGGCACTGATATAAACATAGAATCCCCACCAAGATACAAAATAACACAACAACAATATAAAAATTTATTTTCAAAATTAGGCGCAAAGTTTATCAATGGAAGATAATTTAATTTTAACTCACAGCAATTAATATTACAAATTGGAATTATAATTGAGGGCGCGAACCCACTTACTGACCCACCAATAGTAATAAAGACAGACCTACTAGATTTTTACATTTCTAAAGGAATCTCGTCAAATTAAATAAAAATCGAGGCCTTGTACGATCTATCATCCAATCGCACTGCAGTATTGTTAACACACAATCCTGAAAAAAAAACAAAAAAGTCTGGTCTTAGTAATAAATTTACTAAATGGAGTACGTTTAGATTTATAACGCAGGAACAAATCAATTTAAAAGTAAAACTTGAACAGTATACACTTCTTCTTAGATCTTGAGCAGCAAAACCGAAATATAATTGATTCGATCGGCTGCAAAAGAAACTACCCGATAATCAAGATAAAAATCTGTATATGAGGTAAATTACTACCTTGAAATTAGGGAATTCCTAGAAGAAAGAATAAAATCTAATAAATGACGCGAAATTAGAAATTCTGTAGACAACAAAATTTTAACAGCATCAAGTAATCAATCAAAGAAACAAATAATTTATCATGGCAAAAGATATATATCTGTCTAAGATTGTAGAAAAAGTATAAGTAGCAGTCAACAGAATCTACAAATAGACTAGAAACTGTAAAATACACCTTAAGAGTTCCAAGTATGTCCATGTGAATTTTGCGTTGCGGCGAAATAACAAAAACGTAATTATATCACTTGGCGGATGCCCGACTCAACTAAGTACCTCGAAATCCATCTCGATGATAGTTTAAATTGAAAACATTATGTTAAATAAAAAGCAGAGCAGATTAGACTCAAAGTCAAGCAATTGGTAATTCAACGCACCTTAAACAAAGGACTAGAATTAAATATCAATGTTTATCGCTACGTAATCAACGAAGAGTTACAAGATGACCTCCATTTCACCTTAAAACCTCAATAATATAAAGTTGCGAAATCATAGCGATAGAGCTACCGAACAACCCGTAGAAATTTACAGTTTATAAGTGTGTTCTTAACGTTCCCTTATGTAGTTTAGGTTAATTTTAATTTCAGAAATACATATTGTTATATTAATACCATACTTACCTTGTTAATTGCCATCTGTTAATACAAATATAACAGAACAGTACTAATAAATTACGTTGTAAATTAAGATTGTATTAATCATATCTGATGTGAAATGTAAAATGTAATTAATTAAATCAAAGTGCGAAATATATCATGAAAAATTCTGGAAGCTTCAACATCTAGATCAGCGAATATATTTATCACCAGCGAAGATGATGATGATTGATCACAGAGTTTGTAGCATCACATTAAACGGTATGTCTATCTTTAAAAACTTTGCGCATTATTGGATCCATTATTATGTTGAGAAGAAATGTAGAAACGACATCGAATACCGGCTCGGATCTCAAATGAATTTGATAAATAATTTTACACTAGCACATAGCCAACGGAATAATTGTAAAGCACCTGAAGGAGTCTAGTAACTTTTAAGGGAACATGTTCAGCTTCCAAAGCTATCCAAAATAAGAGCCAGTATATGCAGTCGCTCGCTTTACACATTTAATGCCATTCCTCCATCAGTCAACATCTTACCAAATTAACCTCGAATGACTTTAAATGCCGCCTACTTTTCTCGGATTATCTCCTCAGGAACTATTTGAAGTCTTATTTGTATGATCTTCATCAACACCTTTCCGGTAATTATTAAACGACTTATACCTCGGTAGTTCTTACACTATTTACTATTGCCATTTTTCAGTATAAAACAAGGAAGGAATAGCCTTCAATATCCGCCAAAGAATAGTTATTCCAATAACGCCAATAGCTAGTCTATTTGACACAATGTGTACGAACCGTAGTTCGGAAGTCACATTACGCAGTAGGTTCAATTTTGATCAACCCTGGATGGTAAAAAAGAGACTGTTTTATAATAACAATGACTTTTAAATGTCATTTCCGTGCTTAATCGTCTATTAAAATTTTAACTTGTTCCAAACGAAGTAACTAGAAATCATATTCAATTAATTTGCAACTCTAAAACTTTATACACTACATATAATTTCCTGTAGTAATTAATGTATTTCGTTGTCGCAAATCTCAACAGTATCGAAATAGTGGCGAGCCCGCCCGACTTTTATATAATGAATAATAAAAAGGGTGGATGCAGAAAAGCTTCCACATTCCACAACAAAGGGATTATATAACGTTACGTTTATCATACTCTAATCAAAGCTTGATTATTATTGTTCGACTGTCTGTTAAACTAGTAATATATATTATGATTTTTATACCGTTTTATTTTAGTAATTATTCATTTGAAAGTTTAAAATCATTCAACATTTGTTTTTCATAAAATATTTATATGAAAATATACATACAACATATTACATAATTTATAATAATAACATATAATATACAATTATTAAAATATAATATATAATTTTATGGTGATATATTGAATTTAAAAAATATTATCTTGTCCTGGGGTAAGTTACTTGTTGAATATTATGGATTTAAGGCTACTTCTTGTTGTACTTGTGTTAAAATTAGCTTACTTTGCATATGACAATTCATTTTGTAAACTAATATTCATTAATATTTTACATGTCAATGTGTGAATTAATAATTTGATAATTTATTCATATATACGTCATCTATTCAATATCTCCTTATACCTAACATGAAAGCATGTTAAAAATTGCTGCGTGAATTATTACAGCAAATCGCCAATCAAACCAAACCGGATATAATATAATTATATATAGGTTTACAATCATGATAAATAATAAAACATTTGCAAATATTCAGGTAAATCAACATGATTCTTATATACACAAGAAACGCAACATATCAATCATATTATTGAAAATGATGTAGATTTTAAGCAGAAGTTTTAAAATAACCAATACGGCAGATATGTAGTATTTATCATTTTCAATATTATATAATTTTCTCTAACTCTAGTAGTGTAAATTTAATTTAATTAAACACATTGTTTAAAATAATACAGGAAAATTATCGCAGTAAATATTTTTGTATAATTAACATTAATTTTAGGGAACCAATATTCTTACTTCTTAAACATTCAGCAAAATAACTAGTCTATTTGACGCAATACGTATGAACCGTAGTTCGGAGGTCACATTACGCAGTAGGTCCAATTTAGATCAACCCCGGTTGGTAAAAAAGAGACTTTTTTATAATAACAATGATTTTGAAATGTTATTTCCGTGCTTAATCGTCTATTAAAATTTCAACTTGTTCCAAACGAAGTAACTAGAAATCATATTCAATTAATTTGCAACTGTAAAACTGTATACACTACATATAATTTCCTGTAGTAATTAATGTATTTCGTTGTCGCAAATCTCAACAATGTCGAAATAGTTGCAAGCCTGTCCGACTTTTATATAATGAATAATAAAAAGGGTGGATGCAGAAAAGCTTCGAGTAGTTGTGATTTGCATTCATTATAAAACTTCGTCAAAAAGAGAGGAGTTGTCGCTGAGAGTAGCTGCATGCAAATAACACGGATATGTTTAAAACTTTAGAACTATGGAAAATTATTAAAATAGTCGCTCGTCCGAAAACGTAGAAACGTGTTTTTGAACAATGTAAATTTTAGCTTGTTACGTGTAACGTCACAATTTGGAAACTTTTCGCCTGCTTCTTCTCTTTTAATTTTATTAGTGAAGGCACGTACAGGCTCATGAAACTTCGTCATCAACTTATTTCACCACATAACATTCCCAAAATATAACGCATGTTTTCACAAATCCTTTATAACTTAATTGAATGTCTTCATAACCGGGTTTTTAAGCAACTACAAATATGGTATAAAGGAAACTTCAACCTAATTATTCTTGGTTAGATTTATGTACAAATTTTGCTGTATATTGTTCATTACAAAATGTTATATTTTTCACACGACATATAGAGTACTTATAGAGTAGATATACTATTAACTTATTTAAACTTTTAAATGACATGCAATGCAGTTTAATTCCTCCAGCATGTTATTGGTATGACAAAATGATGTATCATCGAAAACCATATTACCAACATAAACCAACATTAGATTCAATTTCTTCCTATTTTTTTGTCAAACTTAAATTATATCCCAAAAATCGATACGTCTTTTAAAAATATCTAGGTCGTTTTTGAGAATCATGATAAAAATAAAAGTGGTACTAAGATATATGGGCCATTACTCCGAGAAAGCATCTTCATAGTAAACCATCGGACGCTTGGAAAGAAGGTTTGCTTATCAACCAATATGCTGCTGATTGCACGGACTTCGATTATTCACAAAACCGTGATACACTCTAAATCTGGCCTGTTCTTTCCGTATTTCTTTTTATCGGGAGCTCTTTGAAGTCTCAAATAAACAATGTTCAGATTAAGCATTAATTGGAAGCTATAATGTCTGGTGAACAACCTATCAAATCAGGAACCTATCACATTTTAATTAATTTTTAAAACTGTGTCATTAACTCTTAATAATTTTGCAAAATTAGCTTAGCAAACACACGTGTTTAGGAAATTATGTATCAGGTGTATTCATTATAAATTTTAGGCATAAAAGAATTTATAATCTATTCGCAATATTAAAATACTTATTTGCAGTGTCTTTATCTATGTATCGACAATATTTATATATGTTTTAATTGTAGGCAATAAAATTCACCATACACTTACAAAAATATTTAACATATATAGTAAGAGTTTTGTTCTTAGTTTTTCTAAAAAAAATACACTTGAAAATACATAACAACTTGATCTCTAAGCGACTAATAAAATTAACCATGATGATTTAAATGATTTAAAAATAATAAAGAGATTTGATCTGTAATATTTTGAACAATTTTATTCATTTTCTTTTAGAAACTGCACTAGCCATATCAAAGTGATAATAATATAGCAATATGTGTTTAGTATGAATATTTTTATTACAGGGGCACATAAAATGTGGCAACAACAAGGTGGAAGAAGGAGAAGACTGTGATTGTGGAAGTATAGAGAATTGTAAGGACGTTGATCCCTGTTGCGATCCTATCACATGCAAACTCACCAAAGAGGCTCAGTGTGCCTCAGGCCCTTGCTGCGACCAATGTCGATTAAAGGTGAGATATTGAATACATCCTTTTAGAATGCACAATAAATTATATTATTAGTAGCGACGTAGCAGTTATATATGTTCAATTTGTTGCGGCTATAATAATTAGAGAAATCCTAATGCAGTATGTAATATAATACTGTTTTGGTTACAAATGGTTTGAATGACAAAGAGCGACGTGATAATTTTGATATTCCACAACAAAGGGACTATATAACGTTACGTTTATCATACTCTAATCAAAGTTTGATTATTATTGTTCGACTGTCTGTTAAACTAGTAATATATTCTACCTATATTATGATTTTTATACCGTTTTATTTTACTAATTATTCATTTGAAAGTTTAAAATCATTGAACATTTGCTTTTCATAAAATATTTACATGAAAATATACATACAACATATCACATAATCTATAATAATAACATATAATTTATAACATATAATATAAAAATATTAAAATATAATATATAATTTATCACATATATTGAATTTAAAAAATATTATCTTGTCCTGGGGTAAATTACTTGGGGAATATTATGGATTTAAGACTACTTCTTGTTGTAATTAACAATAAACATTAATTTTAGAGAACCAGTTTTCTTACTTCTTAAACATTCAGCAAAATTAAAAAATTAAAAACGAATATAATGCGAAATGTTATACAATTTAAATAATATCAAAGGTTTTTAAAATAGAACTGGCCGACATTAAGAGCCTGTTTAGTCACATCATTTTGCCTGCACCAAACAAACATATTATTAATTATTAAATAGCTGATATCAAATAACCATGGTATCGCCTCAAAAGAAACGGCAGATCAACCGAAAACTCTCTATGAATTCATACGTAAGAACCCGAGAGAAATTGTTCATCTATGTTATATCCTCAAGATTTCCACCTTTTCAAAATTTCAAATAGATGAGAGCATCAAAAGTTAGTTATTTATAGATTTCGGAGCATTTGAGACCGAATTTTATTTTAAAAACGATCTTGACCGATTAGTCTTAAGTAAAGGGTTATATTAAAAACATGAAACATGGCCATATATGGAATGGCATCAACCCACTTGAGATTTACCAGGTGGTAAGAAATCTGCAAAAAGTTACATATGGCAATAATTTTAAACTGGCAATATCATTAGTCCACCATTTTTCAGATCAGTACGGTGATAACATATTTCTTTTGGTCCGAACCAAACAACGAATGCCACAATGGACATTTTGCATTAATGATTTCAGGCTATGGCTATATTTCACATGAATTGGCCACCTAAATAATACAATTTGAACGCTCCTGACTTTTATTCGGGAATTGTTTCTCAAGACACATCATTAAGTCAAATGCGACCAATGTTAAAGCCATATCGATTAACTTTAATTAGGTCTCTACGGCAAAGTCAAGAAAATTTACATTCACTCGTAAAAAAAATAAAAAAGGCATTATTTTTTAGTTTATGTTGAACTTACTATTTTACAAGGATATATATATGAAATGTATTTCACACTACATATCAACATATATTGTGATAATCTAGTCTTGCTATCATCAAATCACTATATTTTTTTCAAAAAAAAAGAAGAATTAATTGATTATTTAAATTAATGTATTTTGGCAACCAAAATTATTTTTAGAAATTGACAATTACGTGCCTGTCTAGAGAGCAATGAAACAATATATATGCCAATTTGCAAATGTACTTTGCGCATTACACAACTCACAATGAAGAATATCTTATTCGACTTTACACATTTTTTTTTTCAAAAGAACTTCGAGTAGTTTGTTTAGGCCATGGCCATTTATACATATTTATATTTTATATCCTGAATAATGTATATACACACGCACCCGTTGTCTTAAAGATAGATGGTTAAAGCCATTTTGTCAATATACTAAATCAACTTCTTTTGATGATCATTCCCAGATTACATAACTTATATAGACCCCTCCTGGTTGGTCATACTTTGTGCGAACCACATTGTCATTGTTCGCTTATATAATATTAAATATTATTATCTAACATAATATAAAAATCACGTACCTATCTAACTATATAATTAATTTCATTGGTCAAAGTTACTACCGATATTAGATCTATTCAGTATCAATATGATTCCTTTATTCTGACGAGGAATAAATTTTCAATCAATTTCCCATTAACTAGAGCTATCCACTTTTTAAATTCTATCCATTTTTAAGCAAAACTGTCTGAAGAAAGCTGATAGTATAAAAAAGCTTGGTAAAGTGTTTATTCCATATGAGAAGCTTAAACATGTAGAAGATATGTTCTTTACATATAACTCTAGTCCCATAACTTTATTCTGACTAGTGAGAGATTCTAATAATTGAAGTAATCCCTGTTCCTTAACTACAAAATTTCAGGATCCAAGCTAGTGAAAAGATTGACATAATTCGAAGGGCGCTATTCTCATTGTTATATAATCCAAGGAAGCTCCCAATTCGAATCAAAACCCTGATTAGCCACCACCGTCTAGGTGTAACCTGTATTTCTACAGAAGCTGCAGATATAATCTCAGATCCATAAACTGATTTGAAAGAAAAAACCTCACGTATTAAAAATAGAATTTTGAGTATAATTATATGAGATATATCATCGGAATATGATTATTAGTGTAATTAGAGAAGTGATTTGTAATAAATGGCGTAAAATGGTAGTCTAAAATTATTAATCTATACTAGTAATTATTTATATTGAGTAGAGACACACCAAGTTTTTGAGCAAGATAAGCATTCTAAAAGTACTTAATTTAATATCTTAATCTAATATTAATTTAAAAGATTTTATTTTTAATTGTAAATTATTCCACACACAATTCCTATATTACTGATTCTAGGCACTTCCATTCCTGCACTTAATGTAGCTGGGCATTTTTTCTTCATTAATCCACATGACCTTGTGCCACACTTTTTGATATTTCATTTGTATATTATTTATATATTGATGTATCATAAGTAATTTTCCGAAAATTGACGCGCCAGATATATATTCATCGATAGGTTTTACAATATTGTCTATCTTCCTTTTTGAATATAGGAAATTATACATAATCGAAATAATTATTATTATTATTATTATTATTATTAAATTTAAAAATAATATATAATTCCTAAGACCGACTACTCATCGATCTTCGATCAACTAGCAAAAATAGAATGTATATCCTGTAATTATTCATCAGCCGGTCTAATTTCATTTCTATTTCAAATCTTCGGCCATACATTAATTTATTAATTCGAATAAAGAACATATTAGAAACATATAATATCAAACTATTTTATTAAACTTGCTCAACTCTGTCAGTAATTCCAAAATAATTTGTTGCAAATGGTCTAGAATAGTTGCGAATATTTAATATTATTTAGTTTCCAGTGACTGATACTATCTGGTCTGAAAGGCGATTCGTTTCGATTTTCAATAGCAATATATATTTAAAATAATAACATTTTCAACATTTCAACATAACATTGATAAACATCATTTTTAGTTTAATACAATAACTTAACCGAAAATCTCCTAACAGTATAGATGACTTGGTCGACCTGAAACATTTTCGCAAATAAATGTGTAAGAATTGATGATACGCTTGTATGTTCTTATACCTGCAATTGTCTAAGCTTTTGTTAAATTATTTCTATTACAAATTTAAACGTTGTTAAAAAACTTTTGTGGTATGATACCTTGAAAGTGGCCATGAAATTGTCTTGTATGATATAAGTTGTGCCGAATGACGACAATTGGAAACAACTATTATATTTTTGTACTCTGGCCGATAACCCTTTCACATTTGTTGTTTGTTGGTACAATAATCTATTTTCGAATCGTAGTGGAATGCTGCTCGCTTCTGGATCGCAGAATCACTGAGTGGAAAATCACACAATTGAATTGTGTTGCGTTCGCCGTTCTTGTTTTTGATATCCTCATTATACTCACTGTATTCTAAATCTATTAATTTATTTTCCAATCACTCTCGGACGCAATTGTGACATACCAATCCCACTGTTTGATATTATAATGTTCTGCATCTCGTCATCAGTGAAGTTAACCTGTAAGGTAACTTGTCGCACATTTGATTGACTTTGACGACATAAGATCATCTTCTGTTTGGCATTGTTAATAAATAAAGAAAATATAAATATAAATAGAAAATATAAAATATAAATAAAAAAGTCTCGCGTACTCAATTTGTAAATTCACCATATAAACAATCTTTAGACTTCTACAAATATTTCAAAACTAATATTAGCCAAATCTACATAGCCATTCTCGAGCTTTAGCGAGACTAACGCATAGCAATTCATTTTTAAATATAAAATATATTATAAATACATGGGGTAATGAAATATAAAGAGTAATTTTGTAAAATAAATTTATTGATCAATTGTATATATAAACTAAAATATATCAATTTTCAATGTAGTCACTTCCGTGCTCTGCACACTTTTGCCACCGATTTGAATATTCCTTCTCCATAAAAAGTTTAAGGGCAAGTTGTCAGCTAATTGCGCACATACTCCTCTACTTCTTCATTGTTTACAAACCTTCTTCCTCCAAGTGATTCTTTCAAGGGCGCATACAAAGAATAATCACAAGGTGACAAATCAAGGCTATAGCATGTGTTTCCCAGCGCATTCCTTCCAATCTATTCCTTGTCAAACTGACATAAACGATGATGATGCCTCAAATGGGCATATCCCGTCATTTGCTCCGATACGCGACTTTTGTCGACTATAAAAACCCAACTCAATAGTAAGCCTCAATCACTGTTCGTTGATTGTAAAGAAAATCAATGAGTAAAACTCTCCTTGAGTGAAAGAAAACAGTTGCAAGCACTTTTCCGGCTGAGGGACTGGTTTTGGCTTTGACTGTACAGCCGTCATCCTTTCTTCGCAACTCCTTACTCCCCTTTTTTGATTCGGGAGTGTATTTACAAAATTTTGGATAGTTTAACACCTTCATTAGATAAAAACGTCATGATGATACGTTATGTACCAGATAACATGAGAATTCATATATTCATATATTTGCAGTCTTTAACTGACGAATAACACTCGAATTCAAGAATTAATTATAGGTTCGTATTCAATGCATGCTTTATAACACCCACGACAATACCTCCAATAAATATAATATTAATTTTAATATATAATATGTGGATTTCATTTATTAAAACATCTTATAAAATTCCCAACAGAATAGAGCCGCATCAAAAATGTTAGAAAATTGATTTTCTATCTATAATTTGCAGGAACGAGGAGTGATTTGTAGAAAAGCAACAAACGAATGCGATCTGCCGGAACAGTGCACGGGGGATTCGGGAGAGTGTCCGGCGGACGTCTACAAGAAAAACGGCACCCCCTGCGGCTCTGAAAAGGACGTGGGCAAGTGTTTCAATGGTTTTTGTCCGACGTTCACCTCCCAATGCGAACATGTTTGGGGAACGGGTAAGTGGCGCTCCAGAAACACAATACACGTTATTGCGTTAGTGCTTCGGGCGAATGTCGTCCTCAATCAAATATTATTTCGTTCATTCCAGGCAGTATATCGGCCGCCCAAGAATGTTTCGAAATATTTAATTCAAAGGGATCGATACACGGCCATTGCGGGGCCGACCCCAACGGGAATTTTTTAAAGTGTACCCCGGAAAACGTGCGATGCGGGTCGCTGCAGTGTCAGTTGGGAATGCGTCATCCTGCGTTGGAAAGTCCCGATCAGCAGTTCTATCGGACAATTACCAATATCAAAAATGTGGAATATGAGTGCAAGTATGTATTTTTTGTTATTTAAATAATATATAATCAGCTGTGATAATGTAATTTTTTCTCAATTTAGCAAATTTGACTTTCTATAACTAAACAGCGATCTATTAATGTTCTCAATAAATATTGATCTATCCATTAATGATTTTTGATTTTTTATTTTGAACAAGATTAAATACGTCTATTTTGCAAATTTTATCCGACATTAACAATAGTCGCTTCGTATATTATTGATAATATATATAATGTATAATTGGCCAAGAAGAGGTTGGAATAGTAATTTCCCATCTCAGAAAATAACGAGCATAATGGATCAGATGCTGGGCAACCAATTGTGACAAATTTACTTTTCCGCCGGCATAACATTACCCAGTAGGTTCGCCTTGTTCGTTCGAAAAATTATACTGTATTTAGAAAATCGTTGGGTGCCTTTCGATCCTCTCCTGCAATTAATTTGTACAGTCATACATCCACCCCACCTCTTTCTTTTCGTACGGATTTTCTTTCACTGAAATTCGCTGTGAGATCGCTTGCTCTACCATCTTCCTTAAATCTGACGTCCACTTGGAATCATCCATCCATCCTGGATCGTATAATTCCTAACTACTCAACTCTTACCGCTCATATAATTGCTGATTTTCTACCCAGTGCTGGAGTTGGCTAATTGCATCCCCTTCTTATCCACTACTCCAATTTTCCCTCTTGGACCTTCACTACACCCTTCATAAAAACATCCTAATGTCAATTTTATAAAACAAAACATTATCCTTAACTTATTCGGTCCAAGTTCTGTGAACTTCTCCACTCTTATCCTGTCCACAAGTACATATATACCAATGGCTCTAAATCTCGCAGCAGACTTGGCAGTACATTTGTGGTGGACAACCGAGCATTCCGTTTCAAGCTCCTGAATAGGTACCATCGTATTGACCGCTAAACTCTTCGCGATATTAAAAGCTTTATCCTACATCACAACACAATCCTTCAAAGAATGGCTAATCCTTACCGATTACCGAAATGCTCTCGAATGTGTCCTGGAAGAGAAGTTCAACCATCCCCTGCTCACCGACTCACTCTCAGTCATCGGTACCCTCTATATGAATTGCTTCAAGGACAAGTTTACTATGGATCCCTTCTCACGTTGGTGTGCCTGGAAATGAGCAGGCAAATAATACAGCTAAATCGGCAGCTTTCTCGCCCTTCCCCATCATAAATATTTGTATCCATACTGACCTTATTCCATTCGATTCTTGTTTCAGCAAGAGCGAGGTACAATGTTGTTGGGCCCAGAAGGCCAACCACAATAGGATCTTTGAGGTTATAGCTGATTTTTTCACATCTCTTCGCGTTCTTTCCCTTTGTCACCATGTCGTAGCTCTGAATCGACTGAAATTGGGTCACTGTCATTTCCCGCACGGTCACTTGGTGACTTCGAGCCCGCTTACTCACTGTAAATTTTGTCACCATGCCCTTGTTTCAGTCTACCAGTCTGAACGACAGACCACGGCTCACCCAGATTATTAGAGCTATGCATGGTCTACAAAATTTTAGAAATGACAGACAGACTCCTCGAAATTATTTCATAAATAGATGTTCTCCATAGAATCTAGCCTATGCTAAGTTAGGTGTCACTGACCAAATAACTATTATCACTTCGATATGAGTGCTAATGTCTTCGGCCTGAATAGGGCCTCTACTTCTTTATGGTTGTGTTTGTAGTCTTGTATTTATATCCATTTTTAAGTTGTATATACACTATTTATACTTTAAGAAGACCCACTCCTCCGACTCTGTTATTAATTTTATTTATCTATTAATGTATTATTTTATATATACACTTTATTTCTGTCCCCGTCACCTTTATACCAACACCGTACTGTTGTATAGTCGCGAAATGAGTGAAACATACGTCAAAGCAACAAAAAAATGTTCTATTATTTTCTACAATTCTTTCTCGTCTTGGCACCAGCTTTACACTCTGGCAATAACGATGATGATTTGATAACCATCCAACAATCGATCAATGTTCGCGCTTTTTCAATATTTAGAAATTTTGTATCATCAAAACAATGCTACTTGATATTTTATTGATTACTTGACTTAGTATTAATTTTAATATATATCTTTATATGCAATATTTTTATATGCCTGATTACTATGCTAGTTCGGCAGAACTCCCCATACGAGCTACAATAGTGTATACTTCATAATTCTTGTAACATATGGCCGAGTATCGTTATGTAACTGGATAACTTTGCTTCTGTTAATTTTTTTGCCTGTGTTTTTTAATTTGAATTTCTATTCGTCATTTTGTTTAATTTACTTCTGTGGATATCTACAGTAATCTTGTTATACAGTTTTGTAATACACTACACCTTATTGATTTCATAATATTACGCTTTGGTGTCGATGAAAATTAACCAATGGACCAACCAATTTTCACTTCATTTGAGCAATAATCATCAATTGCTAAGATATTTTAAAGCTATTTAAGCGTTCAGCTAGGTTTTGACCCAACAAGTTTTTCAAATAATTATCTTCAAACTCTTCAGACTCTTTTTTGTCGAATATCGTCTATATAAACCGAATAATTCAATAATGACAAATTGAAAACTGTTATTTTATGTAGATGAATTTCAAAATTATTGAATTTAACGGTTAGGTTAGGTTGTTTAACATCTGCTTACATTAGTACATCTCATTTTCACCAATCGATTCGATGACAAAAATACAAACATCTAGTAAAACAATATATGGTTAAAATATTTTCATAAATTATTTTAAAAAGTAATATAACTTATCGTTCTACACGACTTCATATCCACTATTCAAAATAAAAGGAAAACCAAATTAAAGTCAATGTCTAATCAAGTCGTTAGCCGTTCATAGGTGGGGCTGCTTCAATTAATACTGGCGACTGTCTGTCCGGGCGAAATTAAAATTAAAGTGCAACTCATCTCAAAGAAAAACGAGATAGATAGAAGAAATTCCCACTCTATCAGTTCCCATTCTTTTATATATACGCTTGCATTTCGTGAATTAATTTATCTGGACGAAAATAATATAAAAAATAACGTCGATTATCTTAATTAGCTAAAATTTCCCAGACATCATTGTTCTGCTTTCGTAAAAAGCGAGACTATAAACGAGCTAGAAAAAGGGATTGAATGGTGATGCAGAAAGATAATGGGGATACTACAAAGGCCTGATGAGAGATGAAAATTAACAATGTTCTATTATGAATGATGAAATCGAAATATATCGATTATTAGCAACTAATGAAATATTCAATAATAATTAAAGAGATATTGCGATTTCAATCGATGACGTCCAATGCGAAGCAAAGTAGAAAAGTAGCGAGGAAAATGATTTTGTAGAATTAAAAATATGGGTCAATTTGGGATATTAGATCATAAAACATGTAACTTGACACTTTAATTACATGTTTTATCATCAACATCAATAACAGAAACTATAAATTGTTACATTTAATACTTAATTGTTCAGTAAGTTGTATTGATCAATCAGAAAGTGGACCAAGTAGTGGTAACAAAAATGTCTCATATGTTTTAAGACAGGATAATGTGGCAGTTAAATCCACCCTAGAGGACCTTCATGAAGAACGATTCAGTATCATATCATGTTAGTCTCCACAATGATGGTGCAATACACTTTGTGGTTGTCGGTAATATAGCATTCGTTTTTGTCCCATTATTAGCAAATGAGGCACCCATTAATTTTTGAAACCAAAAACTTCGGCCAAAGTATGTCACACACTCTCGGGACGAGATACCTAGGGCTCTTATTAATGTTTTCTCGACTGATAAACAATTTAATAATCAATTTCTCCACTTTTTATGAAGTTACAAAACAATTGTTCTAGTCGTGGATCTCCATCGTTCTTTTGAGTTGGAATCCGTAAATTGCCTGAAAGATGCGAAAAGTAGCGACTTTCGATGGACAATACTTTGAATAAAATACATTGTATTGATTTTTCGTAATAAAGTTACAAATTTAAAAGAAATTCTTTAAAACTAATTTATAGGCCTAATACATCAAAAATCATAGGTAAAAATAAATAAACAGAAAAAAACCGAATAAATATAAGTAAAAAATAATTTCCCAATGCATATAAAAAGTGAAACAACTATAATTTATTATTTAAAACATGCAAAACAATATGTATTTATAAATACTAAAAAATATTTTTTTATATTTAATATTTTTAAATACAAAAAAAACACAACAAATTTTGCTATTAATATGTTAAATAGTCTTTTCATTTTATTTATATTTTTGTTTAAGATCGACTTTAAGACTTTCCACTGATAATGAAGATATTCCTCCTATGGGCCTAGTACGTGATGGTACTCCATGTGGAGAAAATCTTGTATGTTTCAATCAGACATGCGTAACGATATTCCCACATCTGGCACAAGAAAAGTGCCCAACAAATAATAACGCAGCTGAATGTTCTGGCCATGGGGTAAGTTTATTTTACAAATTTATCATATATTTTATAGTTTTTTTAATATTGTAAAGTGGATTTTCAGCCAAGCGAACTTACAATTTTTGATCCTTCAGGCCACTGACATCTAAGTTACTACTTTTAAATGGCTGAAACAACTATAATGTAACAACAACTAATTCGAAACAACTATAAGGTTCTAATAACGTTTGACGAGTATCGGCAGAAAATTTAATCAAATTTTACAATGATCAAATACTGAATATCGAACATACAATTATTATTATTAGCGTCTGTGAAAATTCAATATTACTAAATGGATTTATTTTCTGTTCAGCAAAGTCAAAACCAAGGAATTTAAAAATTCATTTCCAACTTCAGTAATAAGCACAAGTTTCAAGTTTCAAGCACCTAATATATTTTATTTCAACATTTCTAGATATTAATACGTTATCATACATGATACATATTTGACATACAACATTACATATTATAAATAAGTCAATTCAATAAGAAATAGTTTAACTATGACATGTTTATCTTTTATTTTACATAGCAGTGCATTTTACGTACTTCCAAACAAAACAAATAAAATATAAAATAGACTAGGTTTCTTTAATGCAATAAAAGCAACTGATTTTCTTTGACATTTCAGTCATGTACAAACGAAAATAAATGCTACTGTGAACTTGGATATGCCGGATCGGACTGTTCGATTGCAGTGGAGGTGACCCCTCCACCACCGCTCCTCACTCCTTCTGCAGACGTTAAATCCACTAACCTGCAGGAACACATGAAGAAGAAAGAAACGCCATACGGTACGTTATCGTAAATTTGTAGTTACTGTGTGTTGTGCGATTTGGGATCGTTTATTACATAGAAACGCAAATATTCTTGATAGACAATAATAAACTCAAAGGGAAACCACAATAACAATTCTCTGAAAGTAGTACGAATGCTATATTTCGTCCATTAAATATTTAAAACGTTATTTCGAGGATATTTGCGTCCCCAAGTATTATTCATTTTTGATGGCGAATATATGTTTTATAGAATACGCGAATTTCAATAATATATAACGTTGGAATATTTGTTGTGAGCTCTACTGGAAATATTCATTGTAAAATTTATAATAGCTCCGGATGTAAATAAAGAAATATTGAGAACGCCATGAAAAATGAACATACATCAAAGCTAACAGAACTATTACTAATTTAGCGTGATTGTTTATGGGAATGTACATATTTCGCGTTTTGTTTTTTCCTACAACAAGAGCAAAATAATAATAACTAACCTGGATCAGTGATGAATTAAAATTGAATCTATTTTTTATTAAAAAAAGTTAAAAATAGATTTCATTGAATACTGATATCCAATTTATTACTTTATTGGAAGCTGAACACATTTTACCATAACTAGTAAAATTATTTCTACGTATTGTACGAGCATCAAATTATTAAAAATACAGTTATGAAACGGTGTTTCGTATCTATGCTTTGATATCTATGCTATGTCGGTACCTTCGAAAAATATATTATCTCACTACTGTTATCATTCTAGTCTAGAGGAATGAATTTTAAATATTCTCTCCGGTGAAACAAAAAAACAATAATTTTATTGTTAATTTTTTAATAGATATTTATTAACGTAAGAAAAAAAAATTAAAAAATACCAAAAAGTTACAGGTTGATGAAAAGGGGAGTTCAAAAATAGTTGCGCGTTTTCTTGGCACGATTAGCATTTTTAAACAGCATTTTTATCGTCAAATTACGGCTATTTTTAGAAATCTTCTAACCATTTTTTGACATATTTTTTTTAAAAGGTAAAAATCCAAATTTTGTTAAAGTTTTACTTTATTACGATAGAAAAATGTATAGAGAAGGATAACACTGAATTTCAGTTAAATCATATCAATCAAGTGATCTGAACCGTATCTAAAGAAGTAGTTTTGTTTCCTCTACTACTAATTTACTTACTTTTAAACAAAAAATTCAAACGGCAAATGCATAACCTTTGACCCATTGTTACTCCAACAAAGGTTATCATTTTCTGAAGCGTAATATTACTAGTATCAGACTAGCAGTATTATAGTACTATTTAACACCAAAACACATTCATTTCATCTTTACTCATCATCTTTACTTCTTAGTAACCCCTTAATCAACCTGATATTAATTGTATGTTGTCCATGCCACTATATTCATTGATACTGATCATGAAATTCCGATAAATCTTCACAATACAGCCTTACTACGGAATCGTAGGATATACATTACAGCAATACCAAACTGCATATAGGTAACTAAGTTATTCTATATAACTCTAACACTTAGTTACTACAGGTATGAATTTATAAATTCAAAATATTTCATTTGATAAATCTGTGACTTTATCAGTTTACCGCGCAGTAACTTTAAATACCTCAACTGCTATATAATTATAGAATACTGAGAGATGTTGAGGTAGCTGCATCATTTAGCTTAGGTTTGGCTGCAGATAACCTCTCGAATTCTCACAAAAATAAAAAATATTTTTTGCGCAAGGAAAAATTAGCAAAACCAAAGAAAGAGTTGATAGATGCTAATGAAGATTCTGTATCACTAATTTTAATGATTAAAAAGTTGTTTACTGAGTTACGCTGTGGTCGTACCAGCACAAGTGATGCCCAAGGTTCACATCTTCCAAATGAGATCGTCGTGAGAAATCCTCCATAAAATAATAGTAGGTTGTATGCACCTCAGCTGAGCAAATACGTAACATTTTACAAAAATATTTAGATATAAAATAAGACATGCAGTCACCTATACAGGCAACAATATGACCTTTTCAAAAGATGTTCAGTCGCAATAACGAGCTTTTGCCTCATTTCAAAACATGAATACATCACAGAACATCCACTGAAGACCACTGAAGTATTACAAGGTTTCTCCAGGTGAACGTGCACTAAAGATTATCCATATCCATAAGATATCCAAGTGCATCCATAAGATTATGCCAAATTGTACCTGTCGGTCGCCCACAGTTTTTTAGGATGCACGCCGTATCACTCATGCCGATTAACTCGAAATGGATGTAGCAATCCTATTACTAACGGCTTCTGAACAAATTTCATACTGACTTAAAGCAATAACGACAGCACTAGGCCAAGAAAAAAGTATTATTCCATCAAGACAATACACAGGTATACACGTGTGTAGTCACCAAACCGAAACACTATGAAGTACTACCGCATCCATCATATTCTCCAGATTTAGCCTTCAGTGACAATTTCCTGTTTTCGAATCTGAATAAATGGCTGAGTGGCAAGAGATAATCAGTATATAGGTCAAATAAAGAGATAATCGCTGAAACTAACGCCTATATTGTAGGCCTTGAGAATTGAAGTAAAAAAAGTTATGTTGAGAAATAAAGTTTTATGTCAAAAAATAACGCAACATAAAAAGTCACGAACTTATCAATCTACCTTTGTAAATTAAGTGTCAATTCATATATATTTGAAGAGCAAATCCAACAATACGAATACCATAAATTTGGATTATAATGACTAAGACCTTCTTCATAAACATCCCTAGTAAAAAGTACTCAACAATTCAAAAACTTGGTGAGGAATATTCAAGGTATTATAAACTCAGCTCCCCACATTGATAATGGTATATTCAAATGAAACAAAAACTATTTCTCAACTCTTAAATTTTCTTATTTCAACTCTTCCTGCAGGTAATCTTATTACCCCAAAAATTCACTATAATGAATACTATTTGCACACAACAATACCTGCATTTACACGTTAATATTTTTGATTTTTTATCATTCATCGTATTTTTAAAACTACTAAGTAAAATTCATCCATTTGGAGATTTCCAACTGATGGGAATTACTCTATATAACATTCAAACTATTAAACGTTGCGGTCACAGACCTTTATACTAGAATATATTTAGGTAGTCCTAATATAAATATAAATATATAAATTAAATATATAAATATATATTTCCCAAGTACATTAAATCCAAGTGATTAAACTATTATATTTGGGTTTAATCCCATCAACTGGACATATAAGCTTCAACATCCCTGTTGTCCTGTATTGTGATGTCATCATTAACTCCGTTAAATTTAATTAATACTTGGCTATTGAAGTACCTTTAATTTTAGGAGACTCCACAATGATACTGTGTCATATTTAATATATACTATAATGTAATATGATTATGATATGATTTCATTAAGAAAATCAAAATATCAAGTACCAAAGTTATACAATACCAAAGTTATACAAATACCAAAAAATGCTAATAATTTAAAATTGAATGTATAATTACCAAACAATTAATATTATAAACAAACTAGTATTGCATTATTAAAATAATGATACATCAATCAAATGAAAATTTCAACTAAATTATCCATTAACCATCAATTTAAAATTGATTTAGCGTAGCCTCTCTAATAAAATTATCCAATTTTAATTATTCCGAAAATGTATCATATTTCAAACCGATCAATATTGATGTATAAAGACAAATTCGATAAAGGCGATATATCAAAAACAAAATGCATATTCGATTATAGTTGTTTTGCTCTTTGTCGTAGTGGAATTAATTAAATCAGTGATGCCCGGACTGGCTATTTTGTTAGCTTTGACAGCGCGTACCTATTCAATTTATTTACATTAAGTTAATTAAGATAATCAAATGGGTAAATTACTGTAAAACTTTATGAGTACGTACACAAAGCACAAGTTTTTACGTCCAAATTAGTTCATAAAATATGAAAATGTGAAGGAAAAAAATTGAAACGAAAATTAATTTGTCATCTAATTAACTGCCGAACTGAATTTGAATAGCGTCATTTCATAATAAGCGTTATCATTATTCATGTAAAAAGGCATATTTTATTAGGATAGTATTTATCAGAAATGTTTCATTGAACAAATTACAACAAAGTGGGTTGTGCAAAAACTACAGTTGGTTGAAATATACATTTTTAATTGTTTATTTGGATCTGAAATGTTTATAGGGTGTTTTTTAATCGATATAATGGGTTTAAGGTACTGCAATAAAAGCGTATCTTAAGTATTAGGACACTATTTAAAACACGATTACAAAATTCTGGTTTTTATACTGGCTATATATTGGGTGCTTGCATGCAAATGACTACTTGTATTCTTATGATCTTTTCACTTTAAAAAGATAATTATTGAGAAAATTGTATAAATTTTCAATGTCATATATATTTTTTCATCTTTCTGGCAACATGGCAATACCGTGAATCGATTCATTTTCGCACTTCTTTCTTCAGTATTTTGAAGCGTATTATTTCGCACTTCAGTATTTTATCGTTTACCAATCAAGATATAACCGAGCGTTAACATGCAAGAGTATGACACTTCGTCTGTTACTCACTATTGTTAGTATTTTTACAACAATACATCGTTCCATTTGTTAAAATGGTCGGTATGCATCCAAATTAATCCGATCTAGGTAATTTATGATTCAACTAATTTATATTATGACGGAGCAACATCACCATAAATTTCTAAGTATTTGTTAGGCTTTAGGAAGCAAATATTTTCAAATAAAACAACACAAACAATGAATATGGAAAATCAAATTTTAGCATTCAATTATGCTAATTGGAAAAGGACATTTTATATAGTGAAATGCAATACCCATCTAATTTAAAAATTAGGTATCACCGATCTAAGCACATTCAAGTAGATGACTCATTGAGACCAATGGTGCCTCATTTATTAATTTTGCATTGCTCATGGAAAAATACTTCATTTAAGTCAATATTTCCTATTATTAATATGATTATAATATTTGTTTTGAAAATGGTATGTGGATAGTGCGCAAATAAAGCCAAATACGTATTAAACTCTTGAGCATTAAACTCTTTATGACATCTATGAGGTAGGGCGATAGCTTTATTATCACATTATGAGTTATAGCAATGCAAACACCGTTTACTTAATAAGTACTCAGTCAATTTCAGAACAAAATAGTTACGCTCCAAATAATTATATGATTGATTCAAAATGATATCGTAACAAAATAATAATTTGGTTGTTTTTGTTATTAGTTTGACCCCGTAACAAAATAAATGTTTTTACTGTCATATATTGTAATTCACAGTGACATGTTACAAACCTCTAATTACTCAAAATACATTATGTCTAAACATAAAAGATACTGGGGTAAGCCCGGTCATACATTAGAATTGGTTGAAAGCATATATGGTTGAAAGCGACTGTTTAGGCCTTTAGTAGGATCAGGTCGAATGAAAAACTGTATTAATTACAACCAATTCCGCTAATCTATGATGCATTTAAAGAATAGTATTAATTATATATCAAGGCAGATCAACAAAGTCATTTTACCATAATCAACCTCAAAGCAGAATGGTTTTAGTTTTATATATACAATATACTAATTATTTTCTCTATCTCTTATGTTTTTTAAGCTTATATAAAAAATATAAAATCCCAATACAGTCTAAACATACCAAAAATAATATTCGACTTTGGTGTTTTAATGCACAAATACAACTATGTTAGTTAACAAACACACTATACTTATAATAAACACTTCTATAACTAATTTAATATTTCTCAAAACTAATCTTGAACCAGAAAATGGCTGAGAGAAATAAACATTTGTATATTATATCTTTAATATACTAATAGGTATTGATATTAACAATTCAGTTTTTACAATAATTACCCTAGTGAACGAAACACCCTGCAAGTAATATATCATATTTCAACCAACATTATTTTAAAAATATAGTACAGAATTAAACTACGTTAATATAAAATGTTTTATACAATTTTTAAAAAAGAAAAGTTAAAAACAAATCTTATCGTTATATTCCAATTAATTTTTATTTCATTCAATATATAAATCCGTTAACTACAGAAATGACGCAGTAGTCAAGACGACAGGGCGATCCTCCAACTGCTAGCATACATACTATTTCGAATACCACAGAGCATGGATGTATTCTACCATTGTGATTATAATTTTAAACCTCTTTAGTCAACAGTGTAAAATCCAGCAAGAAATTACCATCCCAATAACGCCCCTAGCCAGGCTTGATTGAAACCAGATATATTCTAAGATATATTCTAAATTTCTCACTAGTTAGTCACTAGATTTAATACCGATGATCGTCATTCGAAGCTCACGTTCAAGTAGTAGATCTCGTCCAGATAAACTCTGGTTTACAAAAAAAGATTTTAAAATAAAATAAAAAAGTATCCCAAATTTGAACAAAATCAGCGATGGTACATAGATGAAAATATATTTTAAAATAAATTCTTAAAAAATACCGATAAAAAAATTAATAAAAATTAATTAAACCTTTGATAATTAAATCCAAATTAATTAACATAAAAGATGTAAAAAAATTTATCTTAACGATAGCATATACTAAATATATAAAATTAATTGAAAAAATTAATAATTATCCACCAACGTTGTTTTAATTACGTACTATATTATTTCGTTATTGTATTACCCACTATGTCATTTACATAAAATATATCGACAAGCTCGTAGTTTCATATTTAAAATTTTTTAACAGACTCAAATAACACCGGAGGATTGAGCACACTAGTCATGGTTTTCATCCTCGGTGGCTCTGTAATGGGCGTCTTCATTTGTTTCGCAGTCCTGGCAGTTTGTTACAGGTACTGCCTGTTTATTTAAGGCATTAAAAAACAAGTCGCAGTTGATACGTAGAGAATTTAGGACGGACAAGGAAAATTGGACGTTCTAAGTTTTACTGTCTCTATGTGCAAACAATGAATTGTTCTGTATTCGTAAGCGGTTGAGTAGCTAAACACAATGCTGATGTATATGAACAACCGTTTGTCTTGGATGTCGTTGTTACTGTGACGTAAATGCCTTGAACGTAACGGAATTGAGCTAGTAATTTATTTTATGTTTTTTATTTGATTTGTGACGTTTAGGTTTTTTGAGAAATTATTTTTTCGTCGCGCCGGCCATCTTCATATTTTACATTAAATACTTTAAATACATCATGGAGGTCAACAGTATTACCATAAGAAATTCGAAATATTATGTGTCCGAATAATTCAAATGATCAAATACATTCAAAATCTTGACAATTATAATGAATACAAGACTCATTTCATTTCTTTATACTTTTATATCAGTTTTTGGTATAATTATACTCAGTATTTAAATTTCACATTATTAAGATACTTAAAATTAGTTGATCAAAATAATATATATCCAATAATGAAGAATAGATTAAATAATTTGTTAAACAATATTAAACAAAATATAGACATATGTTTCTACTATAATTTAATTCGAATCAAATCCCTTCTCTGGAAATGCTTTGTGATATACCGGATAAATAATAATTATTTTGAGCAAATCTAGAAAGCAGGGTGGTAAAACAATCAGGCTTGCAATATCAGCATCAGAACAAGAACAACAAATCGTGTTTAATATTTAATGTTTCTAAAATATACGATTAGTTCTCTATTATTTTTCTTTTTGACTTTTTGGACAGCTTTAATCTTTACCTGTAATTTCAAGACATAATAATGAATTTCAAAATCATGTATTGATTTTGGTCAGGTTTGCTCATTATTAGAGAAATCTTTTTATGGTTTTTAGAAATTCGGAATTATAGCCACAAATTTTTTGATTTTTTATGAATTATACTACGAAATAAGGAAGTATAGAACACATGTGAAGGTTTTAGGAAAAATTTTATGAAATTTGGATATAAATTAATTGTTATTTAAATTACTGATTCGAATTTGATAACAAAAACGACTAGTATACCAAATAACTCGTCTAAGGATACTACTCAATACTAAATTTTATGATGGAGTTTATCAATTTGTTACCATAATCCGTAGATTTCTGTTATAATTTTTATCTTAAAATTTCGAGTGTCTTATTGTCATAGCTCGAAACAAAAAAGTTAAAAATTAAAAGTAAAATATCTTAACCAATGTATTATCATACATTAACATTTACATGATAATATTTCTATCATATTATGTTAAAATACTCCCTTTTTACATATCCTCAGAATTATACAAGATGAAATAATAATACAAATAAAATTATAACACAAATAACCCTACTGCTTTATATAATATATATATCGCACATTGGACAATTTTATTATCTCAAAAATCATTCAGTTGAGTGGAAAAGTTTTTATAGCTACTGTTCTTCCTAAGACTTTCTACTTCAGAGTTACGATATAATTGAATCTAATCAAACTTACTGATCATGAGTAACTTATTTCAGTTGTTCAAGTTATTTCAACTAAATGGGAGACATTAGACATTTATTGGATGATTTTTACTATTACCTTATTTTATTGTATAATTTGTAGTGAAAGATCATTTATAAGAATTGTACGTAGAAAAATAATTATTTATAGAACATATAAAGAAGTTTATGGGTATATTTGTTACTATTAAATATTATGTACAAAGGACGCTTTTATATTTCAGAATTTAATACTAAAAACCACCATTTTTCATGAATCATCAATTTTGAATGTAATATACATATATCCATATATTCAGATAGCGCAAAACGTTGCAGTTGCAATTAATTTTCGATAAGAGGATGTGACAGTATATATCGATCTTTAATGGTCCAACCAAATGAAACCAAACGCAGTATTGAATATATGCTTATTCTCCTAATGCCCAAATATTCTTCCATATCACAATTAGCTGCATAGTTGCAACAGCATCAGTTAAAGCTGCATGTGCAGGTTTTTTCCTCTTTCGGTGGATAAAGAAAAGAGAACTCACACTGATTGTAACTTAAGACTTAAACTAACAACAAATACTGAATAGACGGATATATGAAAACTCTGCTTTCATACAAAATGTTTGACAAATTTGTACACCTCCCTATGATGATGAATATCAGTTCTGCTTTGTTTCGATGGCTTCTAGACTCAGTGAATTCCAGACTAGTGATTTCACTAACGACTGATTTTTTGACCAGAAACTGGAGAAGTTTAGTGTTACCGAATACCTGTTGTGTGACTAGTGCTTTCAACGCACATGTACTTATTCGGCGATTTTTATTCATGATGCTGCTGCATTAGTTTCCCAATAGTAGTTTCGTTGGGTGAGTCTATGCCTTTGATTTGTTAAACATATTCAAATGACGGAAAACTCGTTATTCTATTGCTTATTACCCAAATCAGAATGTTTTGTTCTCATTATTGTTTAACGAAGCTACAAGTATTCGAATCTAAGCAAACCTCCGGCTGGAGCTGACTTCGAATGTAATACAGTTTTCAATTATTCAAGTATACAATTCAAACATTCTAATAGAGATATAGAAATATAAAGAGCAGCCCTTATATCAATATTATTAATTTATATGACATGGAACTAATAATAAGAATAATTTATGAATTAAAATAGAAACTAAAATTAAACTCAAAGTTTACCAAATATAATTAAAGATTTTTGTTAATATTATTATTATTAGTTATATTATATATAATATATTAGTTATATGTATGTACAGTGATCATCAATTGATGCTTTAAATATTTTAAATGTCGGACACAAAATATTCCGAATCTACCCAGTGATTGTGCGGAAATTCAGTTCGGTGGTTTGACACGTAACGGCTAATTTCAGGGGAAAACCACACGAACGGCTTGAGCACCATCATCATGGTCGGTATCCTAGTGCTCGTGGTTATGCTCGTCTTCGTGTGCTTTGCCTTTTTGGCCGTTTGCTACAGGTACAACGATCACACCAAAATTATAAAAAGTGGAAAATAAAAAGAAGCCATCTAGTGACAAATGTCTCTTCTAAATACTTTGTTGAAGGCAGGACAAGCATAATTAAAGACCTTTTTTACTTATTGCCCACAGAGGCAGGCTCAAATTTCAAATTGGCATTGGGTAGCTTCTTAATTAAAATAATTCCCTTGACACTTATAAATACGGTGTATTTAATTGGTTTACTTTCAGTTGTTTTTTACGCACGTGTAAATATAGCTTTAAATGTGGGGGAGAGAAAAGGTCATTTAACGAAACAAATAATTGTAACAATTTTCTTCGGCAATTTGGATGTGATATACGTTAAAGGTGTGTGGCAGGTAATTTAAAGAAAATTGTTACAAATTAGTACATGAAGCAAGGGGTGTACTATATAGGACAGAAAAACAATTTTGATTTGTGGTATTTCGTACTTTATTTTTTTGTTTTGCTATGTGTACAGTACGTTCATTCTTTTGTGTAATTGATATTATAATGTATTATATGTGTACAATGTTTTTTAGCATATAACTACGGGATATTAAGTGAAATCTGACCTCGAGATAATGAGATGTAACATATCAGTATGTAATTTTATTATACGTTACATGTCGTTTTTTAAAAGAAAGTTTAAGAAAGTTTACTTAATTTAAATGTTTGATTTTTAGTGCCAGAAATATATCAACTATGCATTTACAATTATAACCGTAGATAAAATATTATGAATAAGTTTAAAACAGACGTATCAAACCTCATCTACAACAAAACATAAATATGCCGGCTTGGTGGCGCAGTCGTAAAGGCGACAGGACGGTGCTCCTACTGTTGCGATAGTCGCGGGTTCGAATCCTGCTGGGGCATGGTCGTAAATTTATGTTTGTGATCGTTTAATATTTGTGATTGTCCTAGGCAAGAATATAAAATCCGACGAGGAAAATGATCCAAATCACGCCAGTAACCAGACTGGGTAAGACCGGATGTCTTCTGGGATAATTTCTAAAGTTGGTCACTCGCCAGTCAGTAGGCTTACTGGCGAGGACCATGGTTCGGAGAACACGTTAAACTGTAGGTCCAGTCCAGATAAACCCATAGTTGCTAAAAGGAGACTTTAAAATATACATATAAAAAAATAAACACAAATAAGCAAATAAACTTAGACTAAGTCCTCCATTAAATATAAAAAAGTTTAATCTCGGGAAAACACTCGCCAAAACTTCATCAACGTTTGTTATTTTACATTTATTGCGGAAGTGCCATAGTGAATCTATTTACAAGTGGTTTTGAATATATTTTTATGATCGTGAACGTTAATAAAATATATATACTTTTACTTTAACAAAAGAGTGTAAAATATGGAAAAAATTAAGACTATTACTTTGTCCAAGTTCCAATATTTTGACTTTGTTGAATCACATATGTTAATCATTTTTTCAAAAATCCATATTACGAGTAGCACGTGATAATTCAGACTATTACTTGACCAATTGTGCATCAGCACTAGTAGGAATCTGAGTAGAGATAACTGAAAGCGCATAGCCGTTCTTTCGCCAGAGCAAAATATAATTTTTCATTGGACATCTAAATTTAATGAAACTGAAATGAAACTTAGCATAATCGCTTGATTCATTTACTAATTCACTTGACTCGATATGCATATTCCATATTCGTTTCCGGACCATAAACCGAGTTATATCTTAGTTACAAGAA
Organism: Rhynchophorus ferrugineus; assembly: GCF_030347505.1. Taxonomy (NCBI): domain Eukaryota; kingdom Metazoa; phylum Arthropoda; class Insecta; order Coleoptera; family Curculionidae; genus Rhynchophorus; species Rhynchophorus ferrugineus. The sequence continues at coordinate 48,303,942 of NW_027472581.1, read as the reverse complement.
ACTAGTTTGATGCAGAAGTGGTGGGTTGTCCAAGAAATACAGTTAGACTGGAACTAGTGTACCAGTTAGATTGAAAACTTTTCTATATGCATGTTATATGACAATTACATACTATTATTTCGGTTACGACATTAAGCCGAGTATTAAATATTAACTATTTATACGAATACATCAGTTTTATACAGCTCCTCAACTTAGCCTACTACTAAACAAAATAACAAAAACTTAAGTAAAATATCATTAGAAAATAAAAAATTAAAACTTAAAGATCAAGTCGACAAAAATAAAAAAGGTCACAATTACGCTAACAATAAAATGGTTACGCTGTTCATAAAATATATTAGTAATGCTTTGATGGCTATATTTAGAATGTATATAGTAAACACCAGTAGTATTGCACATATAATTTAAACACTAATGCAGATATGTACATACAGTAACAGTTGTAATATTGCTTTAAGCTCGTTTATAATCGACAAGAAAATATATACTATCACTCATTCCTAAATAAACTTAATTTTTATAGTAATTTGAGGATATAACTTAATGAAGATAGACAGAACAAAATAAAAGTGGTACTAAATGTGGAGCAACCTTTAGTTATTGTCGAAATAACAACGAAATAGATATACAAAGATAACTGTAACACATAACACGTTTGGGCCATTTGTAAGAATATTACAATCTAATAATCTAACCCTTGATTTTGATAAAGCACTTAACTTAAATAGATAATAGATATTAATTAATATATAAAAGATAAATAGAAAATGGTAGTGTGTCTGAAAATGATAGATGTCTAAAATATGGTAATGCTCCAAAAATTAGCCAGGACCTGATTTCAAAGCTCAAAACTTGAAAACTCTGTAAATAATCGATACCATTATACTGAAATCTCTCCATTGATACAGAGAACAGTGAACAACTCCTAATACAACTCATACATAGGTTTTTAATTCGATTAAAATAATAATCCAATCCACTACACTAGTTTCCTTAAACTTTACTACTAGAAGTTTTTTCAAGAGAAAATTGTAGTGAGTAGTAGTAAAATAATTTCCCAGTTTCTCCTATTTACGCTTTTTCACATTCACAAGCGAAATTAGGCGCTAATGATGATCATCTAAGACAACTTCCGGAGCAATTTGAATATAAATTTGATATTGTGTTTCTAGAATGCTGTTTCAATGAGATAAGTTACGATCTGATGCGATTCTTGAAAAAAGAGAGGACTGCTAGCGAATCATTTGGTCTTATCTTCTTTTGTTCTACTTTTGAATTTTGAAGAAAGACAGGACTGAATTGATTAGGTTCTGAGATGTCTGTCTGTATGTGTTAGTTTCCTGCAAACTTGATATGCTTGTTGACCATTGCCCCTTTGTTAACCTAAACTTAAGTAATTTTCTATGGTCTCTATGGTGAATTTAATTTTTGGATGTTGAGGATTAAAATGAGCCAGAAACTAGTACAGATTGTATATTTCATAGTTCCAAATGAAAAAGGTGTCGTTCACATTTCTAAAGCAGGTAGAACATTTTAGTGAAGCGCTGCCTAGTGGCTTGCTTTCAACATATTCCATAAATATGTTAGCTGTTAATATGACTTACGGGGAAATCTAAAGCGGCACTAGATATTTGTTCATAGAATTTATCTTGCAATGAAGAACTTATCTTATAAAATATGTTGATGAAAAAGAGTGTTTTATGAGAGGGGGTTTCTTGGTCAATTGGAGAAAACATCTACTATTTCCATAAACGCGATTCTAATACGTAAACCAAAATTTAATTTATGAACGACTTATTAGATCGATCGGGGCATAAAAGATACAACCGATTAATGTATTTAATCTATTTTTAGGAGGTTTTATTGAAAATTAATGAGGATTTTAACTGCAAGTATTATATAATAACGTATATAATAGATTACGCCTTTCTTAACCTACTTATAAAAAAGTAACACATTTATTTGCTACATAAATAATATCCCCATCACATACCTAGTTATAAAATAAGATTAATCAATGCCGGTTATACCGGAAATGTAATGTTATTCCTATATTTTGTGTGCCATTCTTAATTAGCATATTTATTCGCAACCCAACAATAATTTCCATTTTATTTATTTACTTATTTGTTTATTTAACCCGTCAGCCCCTTGGGCTATTTAGGGTGAATTACAATGTATTATGTGACACTAAGTGTTATAGGAACATCAACAGCACACAATATTACATTATAAATCATAAATAATATAATAAATACATTATAAAATATATAAATAACATAATAATAAATGATTGTTACAAATATGAAAGTAGATTTGCGGTCTTTAGGTAATCAATCAACAGGTTCAGCTGCTCAGGTTGGGCCAATTGCTCCAATGTTCTCGGCATCTTCAGTTGTCTACTCAGATCATCATGCTCTTGACAATCCAGAAGGATGTGTCTGACGCTAAGCTGAATCTGGCACAAATCACATATGGGTGGGCTCCGTCCCTTCAGCAAATATTCATGAGTTAATTTACAGTGCCCTATTGGTAGTCGTGCGAGAATGCTTGACTTATGTCTACTGATGTTATTTATGTAATTTGTTGTTTTTTTGTGAGAAGGTCCCAATCCAGTTGGGTCAATTGCCTATTGAGGCCCTTCATATAAACTTTGGCATCTGTTTTTTCTAAACAGTTCATTTAACCTGATTGACTTCCCTACTTGCCAGGTGGTCGACTCTTTCATTACCAGATATTCCATTATGTGAGGGGACCCAAAGGTTACACAATACGATTGCTACACACCTATATTGTATTATATTGTAGCTTTGTCTGTAGCTCTCTGATGTATGTGACCAAAGGGTGGACTGTCCTTACCGATCTTGGGCTCTCTAGGGAACTCATAGAATCTGATACTATCTATTAGTATCGATTCGCTAATCGATGATTTTTCCAAGGCGGATAGGGCCATATAGATAGCCAGCAGCTCCGCCGAGAAAACGCTAGTCATAGATGGAAGCTAAAAGTGTCTCTCAAATAGGCTAGACGTGTAAGGCACCCACAAAGTTCTCTAGTTTTGAAACACCTGTGTAGATAACAAAATGGTTCGGATAGTTCTCTTCAATTATCTGTTTAAAAAGTCTTTTTATTATAGAAGGACTTGTTATTTCCTTATGTAGAGCCTTCATAGAGAGGTCTATGTATATTTTTGAGAACTGCCATGGTGGTATAGTAATGATTCTGCTGTTCGCATCTGGAATCGCAATCATCATTAGGTTGCATATCCTCTGGAAAACTGATGAAGGGCTTAAGTACCTCTTCTTTATATTGATCCAGTCTGTTTTCGGTGGGAAAAAGGTAGTGAACTGGTCTAATTCTGGACAATTTCCGTTTTACAAAATTACATTTTGAAATAATATATCATTTTTATGCTACATCTAATTTTTCTTTGTGAAATTTAGGAATCGATAAGCTCTAAAATAATGACTTTCAACTGAAAACATACGCATATTTCTGAACAGGATATTAATCTAAATATTAGTCGGTATAGCCAGCTTCCTCAGCCATCCAGAAAATTTCGGATAACAGTGTGTTGACAATATAGTTCATTTTGGAAAAAAATAAATTGAAATAAAACTTTAGCTATACGTTTTTATAAAAAAGAAACATATTGAGTAAAATAGCATCATATATTCAAAAATAATATATGTTTAAACGAATGTAAAAGAAAACAGTCTTAATTATATCATTTATGACATGTCTAAGAGAGTATTATAGCTATAAATATGTCAAATTATAATAACCAGTGTATAACAGAAGCGTTATTTAATGAGACCAATATTTATGAGCAGTTAAAATTTAAAAAGTAATTGAATTGTGTTGTAGGCACCGACTTCAAAGTGATCAGTTGGTAGTAGTTAAAATAATATCCTAAATAGATAAATAAGTTTAATATTAAGCTAAATTGTGAGTATATAGTAGAATATAAAATACTTATAGTAGATAGGTTAAATAAGATTTTTGTTTATTTTTATTTAGTTATTACAATGATTATTATTTACATATTTTATTTTAAATAGTTTGATTATTTCTTACTGAGTTCATGTGAATTCCTTATTTATTTTTTGAAGACGGTTCAATATTTTGTTAATATAGTGTAACTGTAACTGCATATATCCTGGATTAACTATAGAACAACGACAACCTGAATAATCAGGATTGTTGTGACAACTGACATGACCCTCAATATCAATCGATAATAGTTAATTTCAACAGTGTAGAATCTCCATAATGAGTACCGTATTAGTACCGTAACAGTATTTTCTCAACAAAAATCAATAGTTAATCAGCACACTGGAATAGCATGAAATATTTATACGTAATATTTAAAAATATTATTCAGGAGTCATGTGGGTCTACTAACACCAAAGTAACCATATTCGGTGGTAATCAATGGATTTCTCATTTAATAAAGAAATTACTTTATTATTTTAATACTTTATTAATTACTTTATTAATTTATTTATTAATTTTATTAATTTATTTATAATTTATAATAATAATTGCATAAGGTCCTCAAGTTCACGCTATTTAGGTTTAGATTATTTTTAGATTACTTCTAAATAACAAGGTTATATTAGATCACAAAATTTTATCAAATTCTTCGATATTAATTTTAATAATGAGCCAACTTTATCATAGTTAGTATTTTTCAAGCGACGCTGCATTTAAATATTTATTTTAATCCAGAATATGTGAATAAAAAGCTGGAGAAATATATTTTAGATCTATTAATAATTATATTACTCTCGGTCTATCAAATACAAAGGTGTCCATTCTTTAATAACGTTATATGAAATATTTATTTTGCAGACACAAGTAATTTCCACACAACTCAAATTTATTATGAGCTCCCAGAACATCATTAATCCATAAAAATGAGAAAGGGTTATTTCCAAAATGACACCGCAAAAATGTAATGGAAATTCATAATTTATAACCGAAAACAATTCGGAGAGATGATTCAAAGAAGAGCACGTTTTCCAACATTTTTTAATATAAAAAATATTTTTATAATAATAAAAGATCACAACAAGGGGTTACTTTAGGATTACTTTATACACTGATATCTTTTATTACCACTGATCCACAATATATTATTAAATGAAGAGAAAATCCAATGTATATTCATACTTTTATTATCATTATGCCTTATTAAGCAATATAGTATTTAAGTTTAATAATTGAAAGCATTTCAATATTACTTAAATGTTTATTTCTCATAAATAACTGGCCACTGCTTCAAATAAAACTCATGTAATAGATGTTTTTAATATAATGTAGCGCACCATTGTTGGTGATTAAGTTTTCTAATATTTCAAAACCTTAATTTATTTTTAAACAATACAACAATTTTTCTAAAACCTATTATGTAACATTTTAAAAATTGTTGATAACATTGATGTTGAATACTCGGAAATTAAATATTCAATATGAAATATTATCGAATAAACTAATTGTATAATGTGTTAATTATTGAATTGAATAAATTATTAACATAAAAATAAGTAATTAAAGGACAAAAATCAATAAAATATAATTTTAAAATAAATAGTGAGTCCCTACTTTATAATATTAAGAACATTGTTTATACATTCTACTGTTAAATTCTAAAGTCTGTATTTCTGGCATGTCTACAAATATTATAACCCTTACTGCCTAGGTATAGAGAACACCTAACAACTAAACCTAAATAATCTGAATCTTGACTTGGTTTGGTTTTTTTATAACATCTACTAAGTTCGTAGAGATACTTTACGTATTACAACAAAATCTAACATTATTATATTATATTATATATATATATATATATATATATATATATATATATATATATATTATACAGCTCACTTAGTATAAGAAAAATAAAAAGAAAATGTATTAATATTGTTGTGTTTCAAGGAGCTTAAAGCAAATTAAATAAAAACAAATATCAAACATACAAAACTACAGAAAAATATAAATAATAATCACGTCTGACTAATCGATTTATTATTCAGATGAATAATATTAAAAATATTTTCAGAATAGAAACAAATATACTACCTTATAAATATAATCTTTCTAAAGACATAAAGATTGAAATATAACCTTAATTGTTTTTATATTAATCATATAGACATAATACATATGAATTATAGAAGCACAAACTTTAGAGCCATAAAAATATGCTATATGAGATATATAGAACTTTTGGAATGAACCTAACATATATATTATATATTTAAATAAAAATATGTAATGATCACTAAATAAAAATATTAAATGTATTAACAGTTTTCATTATCATTAACAGTTATAATAAATAACATAATTACCGATAAACGTCAAAAATCAAGGTATTCTTAAAATAGAAAGTTAATATTATACATTATAATATTAAGAACTATCGGAAAATATTTAGAGAGTGAAAAGAATATATAATAATATTCCTAGGAAAGAAGTAAAATATGTATTTCAAGCGCATGATCTATTATATACTCTAGTCTATCTGCACGTCATGTCATCTATTACTAGATATTTTTTAATATATGTTGGAAAGTATTAAGAATGTTCTATAATTTGTAATAATACCCCCTACAATATATAGATGTAAAAAGTATATAAATTGGTACTATTTTACCCTTTATACCACTGTTGATCTAAGAGCTCACATACACAAAAAAACTGTTACGCCTATCGCTACCCATATCAATAGTCGCATATCCATTATTAGGATTATTGTTACAATATTCTTTAATAATCTAACTATAATTGGGTTGTACTAGGGGCTGATGTCTGTTAACTGCAAGGGTTAATATATCTTATTTTTGTAGTAGTTCACAGAACCTGAAAATAATTGGTTTTCAAATGTTTCTGTTTCAACTTTTCTGCATGATAAAACATATGGAAAACGATTTTTTAGATACCTTCAAGAATAAATCACTAATAGTTCTAACTGGTTCATATAAAATCTAATGTCAAGAAATCATTGAATCAAAGTGATTGGATGTGGACAGATGTTACGAAATAGGTTAAAGATACGTTTATTTTTTGGAACTAGAATATCATATACCACCATTGTATTAATTGCTCCTAATTACAACTTAGTTCCATAGGTTCCGCAAAACTAATTCTCGATTATTACTTTTTACTCGACATTATCTGTAATGCTTATTAAACTAATTTTCTGTCCTTCTGGTAATCTACTGTTTAGTACCTAAATATTACGAGTTAGCATCCCACTTTGAACGTATAATTGTTTATAATCGAAATTTTTGCACATAATTGATCATCATAATTAATTGATCAACCGGTGCACTAACCTGGTTTGTTGAAGCCTATGAAGTTTATATTAAACTAGCTGACCCGACAGACTTCGTCCTGTCAAAAAGATTTGTAATGTGGTAGTTTTTGTGCCTACGTATTTTAAAAAATTCTCCTGAACAGAACCATCACCCTGGTGATAGGGCGTTGTGAATAAAAAATAATTAAATAAAACATATATAAGGATTGAAAAGTAAGTAATCGCTTTATTGTTAATCATGTGAATCATAATAATTATTATTATTATCATTATATTGCTTTGTGGTATACGATGGTTTTTGTTTGATTACCTGGCGCATAGATAAACAAATCTGATGGTTTTCCAACACGGGAACAGGCAACATACAATTGACCATGTGAGAAACATGGGTTTTCTAGATTAATACCACGAACACTTAATGATTGCCCCTGGGACTTGTTTATAGTCATAGCAAAAGCAAGCCGTCAACATGTCTATAGGAAATTTGCCATTACCAATGTCAATGAGTTGTTTAGAGAATATGTTTCCAGATTGGTCATTTTGCAACTCGACACGCATATTCTTGCTTAAATGAAGTACTTTAACATGTTTCCACAAATTGGAGGACTTTAGACATGCATTGAGTTCATCAGCTGGCGTTGATCGTGGAATCACTGGCAATGTTTGACGAAAATCTCCTGCTAATAAAATCATTGCACCACCAAATCGGTTATTATTGCTACGTAGATCTTTTAAGGTTCTGTCTAAAGCCTCCAAAGATTTTTTATGTGCCATCGTGCATTCATCCCAAACAATCAATTTACAGTGCTGCAAAACCTTTGCCATTGCAGAGTTCTTCGAAACGTTGCAGGTTGGAGTTTCATTGCTTTGCATATTTAATGGCAATTTTAGTGCTGAATGGGCTGTTCGACCACCTTCAAGCAAAGTTGCTGCGATTCCCGACGAAGCGAGTGCAAGTGCAATTTTATTTTGTGAGCGAATTGTTGCTAATATTAATGAAATAAAAAAAGTTTTTCCTGTACCACCAGGTGCATCTAAGAAATAAATCCCTCCAGTTTCATCATTTGTTACTTTCATAAGAGTTTCAAATACATACTTCTGTTGTTCATTTAACAGTGGAAGATTTGTTTGAATTTATTCTTTCAAAGCGTTGAGATCATACAGTCTTTCTCGATGCAACTCTTGGTTAAAAGCGTCATGCATTGGACGATTGGGCGCGGTCAGGCCTAATTGAATTAATAGTTTGTTTGACATTATCAAGCACATGTCCTCAATTGAAATCAATGCTTCATTGTAAATTTCTTCACTGATTTGTATATTTGGATTTCCCATTCTATTCCGTATTTGATACAAAATATCATCACACATATAATCTTTGTACTTCATCCACAAATCAATTGGGTGTGATGGGAAGCATGTAGATATGATTATAGAAAACAATGTTCGTATTTGATGAGTGTGTGATGATATTACAGCATCATTGAGAGTTTGATCCCAATGAGCGTCATTTTCAAGCAATTGCAAACGTTGACAGGCTTCTCTGTAGGATCCACACAATTCACCATCAACAGTTCGTAACTGTTGGAATGATGTTGGGCCACGTACATTGACTAATAGCAGTCGTAAATAAAAACATTCATCATTGCTTGGATGTACTGAATAAATCCGGCCAATCGCATCGGTGGAATATACATCTGTATATCCTGGAACTGGTTTTCCTTGTTTCCGTCGTATAAATCTCCTTGAGGATTGATTCCAGGTATAATATTTTGACATTTCAGAATATAGCAATGTTTGTGCGAAATCATCGTTTTGGCATGTCTCAAAAAAACTGGTTAATGTAGTAGATGGTGGCTGAGCAGCTCTTTGTACTGCGTTCTGTGCTGTAAAATACACTCTTTGTCCATTTTCTAAATGCACAGCTAAGTTAACAACAGAAGGGTGTCTCTCATGAATAGGAAAAGAAAATATTCGCCAAACTGCTTCATTACTACTGACATAGCGGCCCATTTGGTATTGGGTAACTTCATCATTAGAATTCTCTGCACCAATTCCAATCACAGCCATATCACTCCCTTTGGTTACATATTTGCAAATGTATTTAATCGATTTCACTGAATGGCAAGATTCAACGTTGATGTGTGCTTTGAATGTCTTTGATAAAATGGGTGAATATGGAACAATCCAACGATTATCTATTTCAATATCTTGTTAATTTAATTTGACAATTGTTGATTTTCCATTGTCTGCTGTCGATCTGCGACGATACAATGGATAACCGTCATTACCAGTAATTGTTTCCGATATTAATGTCCGTGGATATCGTTTTGAACATTTACCATCCATCATACACGGTGAATTTTGATTAAGAGTTCCACAGGGACCATGTATCATGTTTTTGATAACTACCTCATGCAATCCAGGATCTACTTGTACATTAGGGATTTCAGCTGATATCACTGCATCAACTTCATTTGGCCTTATCTTTTCAACCAACCAAATCAAAATGTGTGCATGTGGCAATCCTCGTTTCTGCCACTCCACAGAATACATCCAGCAGCGTGTCTCACCAAACACATTATGTTTTACAATGAAATTCATTAAAGATTTCAACTTTTGTCTAAAGACTCTGGCTGTAATATCATGACGATCAATGGATGATTTCCCAGGTAATAACTCCTGCTTAATTTCTATCCATTGCGGATTGCATATAAATGTGATGAACAAATCTGCTGTACCATAATGACGAACATACGACATGGCATCTTGAGCATATTCGTGCATATGCCGAGGGCTTCCGATGTATGTTGCTGGAAGAATAGTCATCCGACCGACATTCTGTGCATTTCCATCAGTATTAATCGCATCTCGAAGGTGAATATACTCTTCAGATCGGAGTTTGGTTTGATTCAACCTGATGAATGTTAATCTCTCCGTTTCAATTTTAACATACATGTCATCAACATATTTGTGATATAATCGCCGACATTTCAATATGTGATTATCTGCATTTTCCCGAATCATTAGGCGGTATGAATAATAGTTCATTGAACTGACTTTTTTGTTGGTTTCAGAACCTGTAAACAGATTTTGTTTTAATAACATTCAAATATAAAATTAAAATACATAATATAGTGACTGAGATATTATCGCCATAGCTAAACTAATATTTTAGTTACCTGTAATGGGATTTATCATTTTTATTGATAAATCGTAGCCATCTTCACCTTGCCAATATATAATGGGATATTGCAGTGCATCATATGAGCGGTGTGTTTCCTTTATAGGTTGTAATTGAAAATTCCGACGATGTAAAACAATATCACGGGATTCCAAGTTTTCTCCAACTACAACGATAGCAACTTCATCAATAGTTGGTGCATTAAAACGTCTTGTATGTTGACCTGCAGGTGTTTTATCAGCTCTGATTACAATTTTGTGATTATCGGATGGCATCAGATCCAGGGCAGTTTTAAACAATATAATCAATTGATTGTGTTGATGAAATAAAGTTTGTAATTGTTCTACAATAGACCTTTTTACTAAATTGTTATGTGCACAACGCAGATCAATTTCTTGTGGTGAATTGCCTATAAAATAAATTTGCAGGAATTTGTTGTCGCTATCTGACACTGGTAACAGTGAACCTGCTCTGTGATATATTTGCCCTTGTATCTGTAAATAAAAAAAATATTATGGTGTGGTATAAATTAATGGATTGTCAATGATCAAACTTAAATAATATTTGATCTTAAAAAGTATATATTTAGTTTTAACTAATATCTATCAAATATAAAATATAATAAAAGTGTCACTGAAACTGAATCACCATATAATATGATGACTAAGTGATATATTTCGTAATTATTAAGAAATTGAAGATTAGTAACACATCTTAACTTTGGTGACAGAAAATTTTGTTCGCTAAAATAATTATGAGTAACTGCTATAATACATACCTTGAAAGTTGGCATAAAATTTTCCCGAACTGCATTTGTTGCCCCAAATGAAGTCATTTGAAAGCAATTGTTATATTGTTGAATATGTGTCAAAAAGTGTATAGAATCTGTTCCTATTCCTGAAACCAATGAGTACAATGGTTCTGGTGGTGGATCCAATTGTATCAATTTCACTTTACCATTTGCGCAACACAATCCATTGGCTTCGTTTTTGTATTTTAATGCCTTACAGTGTGAGCAAACCAAGTTCATAGAACCAATAACAACACATTGGTAGTTACTGTAGTCAATTGACACATCGTAACTGAAAGCAGCTGGATTCAAACTTGCGCGATTATTAGTTGAATGTCGCGCTCGCGCTTCACGCGTTTGTGATATCCGAATTCTTTCACGTTCATTTCCGTCGTCACGTTCTTGTGCAGTACGATTAGATCGGTAATTAGCTTGGTTTATAGCATTTCTGGTTCTTCTACCTAAATTGCTTCGTCTTATAGGAGGCATATCAAATATAAATTATTTTTTCACTAATCACGAACTAAACAAACACTAACTAACTAAACACTCTGCACAAAACACGATATACGAATTTGTTTCGTGTATCACTTGACAATTCATCTGTCATCTGTCAAAAGTCATCTGTAACAGACAACTTTTTTTTTTTAATTTGATATGACTTGAACTCAAATCCTTTTAAGCCGTACGAATTGTTTTATTTATTTAAAATTTGAATTAAATTTTAAACAAATAAAAAATTTTAAATAAATAAAACAATTCGTACGGATTAAAAGGATTTGAGTTCAAGTCATATCAAATTTAAAAAAAAAAAGTTGTCTGTTACAGATGACTTTTGACAGATGACAGATGAATTGTCAACTGATACACGAAACAAATTCAAACAAAAAGGGCTATTTTTAGGATTTTTCCAGCAATAATTCTAATTTTTCTTGCCGTAAAAACCATCCCTGAACTTCAACGAACATTTTAAAAAAAGATTTGGCCAAATTGGTCCAGGCGTTGTTGAGTTATGCGCTTAGGAACATATTTTGCGATTCATTTTTATATATAAGATATGAAAACCGTTATTATAAAATCATAAAAAATTATTCGTTATTGATAAATATTGTTATAACCCAATTTTTGTTCTAATAGATTGTATGAAATTGATATCAACACAAAATATAAAGACGTTAAAAATTATTAACTACCAGCATCAATCAAAGGAACTAATAATTAAATAAACATTCTGATTCCTCCAGGTGAGATCCTACAATATTCTACTTAAATAGCAACAGATATGAATTCAAAGTCCCATCTATACCTGCGATATCTCCTCTAGTTGAATACCCCAACTAACTGAGATCTTTGAGATCTCTCTATAACGAGCTTGGCATCACAACAATAATCAGAGAAACTAAAAATAAAATCCTCCTAAATAAGAGTTTGATCCCAATGAGCGTCATTTTCAAGCAATTGCAAACGTTGACAGGCTTCTCTGTAGGATCCACACAATTCACCATCAACAGTTCGTAACTGTTGGAATGATGTTGGGCCACGTACATTGACTAATAGCAGTCGTAAATAAAAACATTCATCATTGCTTGGATGTACTGAATAAATCCGGCCAATCGCATCGGTGGAATATACATCTGTATATCCTGGAACTGGTTTTCCTTGTTTCCGTCGTATAAATCTCCTTGAGGATTGATTCCAGGTATAATATTTTGACATTTCAGAATATAGCAATGTTTGTGCGAAATCATCGTTTTGGCATGTCTCAAAAAAACTGGTTAATGTAGTAGATGGTGGCTGAGCAGCTCTTTGTACTGCGTTCTGTGCTGTAAAATACACTCTTTGTCCATTTTCTAAATGCACAGCTAAGTTAACAACAGAAGGGTGTCTCTCATGAATAGGAAAAGAAAATATTCGCCAAACTGCTTCATTACTACTGACATAGCGGCCCATTTGGTATTGGGTAACTTCATCATTAGAATTCTCTGCACCAATTCCAATCACAGCCATATCACTCCCTTTGGTTACCTATTTGCAAATGTATTTAATCGATTTCACTGAATGGCAAGATTCAACGTTGATGTGTGCTTTGAATGTCTTTGATAAAATGGGTGAATATGGAACAATCCAACGATTATCTATTTCAATATCTTGTTAATTTAATTTGACAATTGTTGATTTTCCATTGTCTGCTGTCGATCTGCGACGATACAATGGATAACCGTCATTACCAGTAATTGTTTCCGATATTAATGTCCGTGGATATCGTTTTGAACATTTACCATCCATCATACACGGTGAATTTTGATTAAGAGTTCCACAGGGACCATGTATCATGTTTTTGATAACTACCTCATGCAATCCAGGATCTACTTGTACATTAGGGATTTCAGCTGATATCACTGCATCAACTTCATTTGGCCTTATCTTTTCAACCAACCAAATCAAAATGTGTGCATGTGGCAATCCTCGTTTCTGCCACTCCACAGAATACATCCAGCAGCGTGTCTCACCAAACACATTATGTTTTACAATGAAATTCATTAAAGATTTCAACTTTTGTCTAAAGACTCTGGCTGTAATATCATGACGATCAATGGATGATTTCCCAGGTAATAACTCCTGCTTAATTTCTATCCATTGCGGATTGCATATAAATGTGATGAACAAATCTGCTGTACCATAATGACGAACATACGACATGGCATCTTGAGCATATTCGTGCATATGCCGAGGGCTTCCGATGTATGTTGCTGGAAGAATAGTCATCCGACCGACATTCTGTGCATTTCCATCAGTATTAATCGCATCTCGAAGGTGAATATACTCTTCAGATCGGAGTTTGGTTTGATTCAACCTGATGAATGTTAATCTCTCCGTTTCAATTTTAACATACATGTCATCAACATATTTGTGATATAATCGCCGACATTTCAATATGTGATTATCTGCATTTTCCCGAATCATTAGGCGGTATGAATAATAGTTCATTGAACTGACTTTTTTGTTGGTTTCAGAACCTGTAAACAGATTTTGTTTTAATAACATTCAAATATAAAATTAAAATACATAATATAGTGACTGAGATATTATCGCCATAGCTAAACTAATATTTTAGTTACCTGTAATGGGATTTATCATTTTTATTGATAAATCGTAGCCATCTTCACCTTGCCAATATATAATGGGATATTGCAGTGCATCATATGAGCGGTGTGTTTCCTTTATAGGTTGTAATTGAAAATTCCGACGATGTAAAACAATATCACGGGATTCCAAGTTTTCTCCAACTACAACGATAGCAACTTCATCAATAGTTGGTGCATTAAAACGTCTTGTATGTTGACCTGCAGGTGTTTTATCAGCTCTGATTACAATTTTGTGATTATCGGATGGCATCAGATCCAGGGCAGTTTTAAACAATATAATCAATTGATTGTGTTGATGAAATAAAGTTTGTAATTGTTCTACAATAGACCTTTTTACTAAATTGTTATGTGCACAACGCAGATCAATTTCTTGTGGTGAATTGCCCATAAAATAAATTTGCAGGAATTTGTTGTCGCTATCTGGCACTGGTAACAGTGAACCTGCTCTGTGATATATTTGCCCTTGTATCTGTAAATAAAAAAAATATTATGGTGTGGTATAAATTAATGGATTGTCAATGATCAAACTTAAATAATATTTGATCTTAAAAAGTATATATTTAGTTTTAACTAATATCTATCAAATATAAAATATAATAAAAGTGTCACTGAAACTGAATCACCATATAATATGATGACTAAGTGATATATTTCGTAATTATTAAGAAATTGAAGATTAGTAACACATCTTAACTTTGGTGACAGAAAATTTTGTTCGCTAAAATAATTATGAGTAACTGCTATAATACATACCTTGAAAGTTGGCATAAAATTTTCCCGAACTGCATTTGTTGCCCCAAATGAAGTCATTTGAAAGCAATTGTTATATTGTTGAATATGTGTCAAAAAGTGTATAGAATCTGTTCCTATTCCTGAAACCAATGAGTACAATGGTTCTGGTGGTGGATCCAATTGTATCAATTTCACTTTACCATTTGCGCAACACAATCCATTGGCTTCGTTTTTGTATTTTAATGCCTTACAGTGTGAGCAAACCAAGTTCATAGAACCAATAACAACACATTGGTAGTTACTGTAGTCAATTGACACATCGTAACTGAAAGCAGCTGGATTCAAACTTGCGCGATTATTAGTTGAATGTCGCGCTCGCGCTTCACGCGTTTGTGATATCCGAATTCTTTCACGTTCATTTCCGTCGTCACGTTCTTGTGCAGTACGATTAGATCGGTAATTAGCTTGGTTTATAGCATTTCTGGTTCTTCTACCTAAATTGCTTCGTCTTATAGGAGGCATATCAAATATAAATTATTTTTTCACTAATCACGAACTAAACAAACACTAACTAACTAAACACTCTGCACAAAACACGATATACGAATTTGTTTCGTGTATCACTTGACAATTCATCTGTCATCTGTCAAAAGTCATCTGTAACAGACAACTTTTTTTTTTTAATTTGATATGACTTGAACTCAAATCCTTTTAAGCCGTACGAATTGTTTTATTTATTTAAAATTTGAATTAAATTTTAAACAAATAAAAAATTTTAAATAAATAAAACAATTCGTACGGATTAAAAGGATTTGAGTTCAAGTCATATCAAATTTAAAAAAAAAAAGTTGTCTGTTACAGATGACTTTTGACAGATGACAGATGAATTGTCAACTGATACACGAAACAAATTCAAACAAAAAGGGCTATTTTTAGGATTTTTCCAGCAATAATTCTAATTTTTCTCGCCGTAAAAACCATCCCTGAACTTCAACGAACATTTTAAAAAAAGATTTGGCCAAATTGGTCCAGGCGTTGTTGAGTTATGCGCTTAGGAACATATTTTGCGATTCATTTTTATATATAAGATATGAAAACCGTTATTATAAAATCATAAAAAATTATTCGTTATTGATAAATATTGTTATAACCCAATTTTTGTTCTAATAGATTGTATGAAATTGATATCAACACAAAATATAAAGACGTTAAAAATTATTAACTACCAGCATCAATCAAAGGAACTAATAATTAAATAAACATTCTGATTCCTCCAGGTGAGATCCTACAATATTCTACTTAAATAGCAACAGATATGAATTCAAAGTCCCATCTATACCTGCGATATCTCCTCTAGTTGAATACCCCAACTAACTGAGATCTTTGAGATCTCTCTATAACGAGCTTGGCATCACAACAATAATCAGAGAAACTAAAAATAAAATCCTCCTAAATAATCCTAAATACTTTTATTGATATCTTAGTCGTATCTCTCCCAAGATAAAGTGTGGACGCTAGTAACTACGCTGGTTATGCCCATATGTCACTCGCTAGTCGGTAGTCTTAGTTCCGAGATAAAATGCGAGACTTTGACGTAACTAAAATCCACGATAATACCTACAGATATATTGATTTAATTCCGAAAAAAACACATATTCTAGATATGATAGAAACTGGATTCAAGAATTCTATAAATATCCTAAAAAATAAATATTCAATCGCAGCCAGATGCTGAGACTTTAATGTTCTTTTTATCGTGTACATTGTTAAAATAACAATTCTACCTAAACGAAATTACCTTTAATATGGAATAATACCAGATTTACAGATAAAATTATAAGGTTTAAACGTAATTAAAGGTAATTAAACGATTTCAAAAATATAATGACTATAATAAAACGGTATTGTGATGAATGGAGTTAATCTCTAATCGAATCCCTTTATGCCGCAGCATCCTGTTCTGTACGGCATCGGAAAGGTTTCCTTTTATTCCCTCTAATAACAGATGTAATAAATGACAGACGAACCAAAAGCAACCCCCCCATTTAGCTCACTTGTTCACCGAGCGAACAAATTCATTTGTTACGTAAACAATGAGACCGTCACATACGTACATCTAAGGAGTGTTACTATATGTTCCGCCATTAATCAATGCCTTACGGAATGGAAATTTAATTGACATTTTTATATTTCATCCGTATTTCCCCGAGATGCTATATCACGTAGTATATATATATATATATATATATATATATATATATATATATATATATATATATATATATATATATATATATATATATATATATATATATATATATCCGTATATTAGTACGAGTTCCTTAGGTTTTTTCAGAGAATAATTGATAATAATTTGTAACTTGACAATGTTTAAACAGAATTATCTCTTGTATTGCTACTACAATAACAGCAAATAAGGAAATGAGCTGTTATTATATTCCCTACAAAATCTGAGTAAAATATATAAACTATTATATTAACAATAATAACAAAAAAATCGCATATTTCAACCGCACTGATGAATAAGTCATCATAAAAGTATTCATAATTTTTTTGTAAGATTGCTTTGGGCTTACCAATACACTAAAACGAAACCGCCTCACAGCTGTGAGGGGGTTAGCTAACCCCGGTATGCTAACCACTGCTACTGCATTAAATTTGAGCATATGGCACCAGTCACCCGGCCAGCTGTTGTGGGGCACGAGGACAAGGAGAAAGAGCAACTAGTGAAAGTAAGTGTTGATTTGCCTTCTTGAATTAAGACACGTCTTGGTGCTGTCATATGGGGATAAATGTTATAACTACAGCTACGGATGAAGTCTTTGCAAACTGGTAAAAGGGAAGATTAGCGGTGACGCGTTGTTAAGCATGTTGATCAGATCACGAAGAACCGCGTTTTCAGAGGAATATGAGCTGAATTATTGTTTGTAGAAGGATTGAGATATGAAGTGCCTGATTTCTGAACTGTCAGTTTCTCTGTAAATTCGATTATTTCTGGCCAACCATGGAACATTTAATATTCTCATGAGGAGCTTGTTTTGAAAAACTCGAAGCCGTTTCATCTGGTTGGGTGAACAAACTTGAACTAGACATTAGATCCGTAGAGGAAGAAAGTCTACTAGAAGGGCAGATCAGAGGAGAAAGCAGGTTTGCTAAAACCGAACCTTTATGGATTTAGGAATTCGAACTGAACCGTCGGTCGAAGTAGAGACCTAGGTACGGGACCTTGTAAGGGAAGTTTTGCGGTGTCAATTTTGAGTTGTAAGACGCACGTAAGCGTTTAAAGCTTCTTGTGGAAAATGATGGCCTGGGTTTTCAGGGGGTTGATTTACAAACTCCAGAATTTGAACCACTTGACCACATGATCAAGCTGCTTCTATAAACGTCCTTGAATGGTATCCTCAAGTCTGGAAGCCGTGAAGAAGGTCACATCAAGTCAAGTTTCGTCAGCGTAAACACGTTAGGTCTTCTGGAAGGCCTAACCGTACGCATTTTGCAATCAAATCGTCGTGCCACACCCAGCTTTTCACTTCGGTCAAAACCGTGATACGTGATGGGTAGACAGATGGACGGATAATTGATGAGCACTAAAAAATAATTGTTTGTCAGGAATGACTTCATAAATATTATCTGAAAACATTTCAAAAGAAATAAAACATAATCTTTAATCTTATTTAAATTATCCGAACAACCACGCTAACAGTAACAGCTAACAATAATTAGCCTATTGTAATTTAGATTCAGAGTGGCCACCTAATATAACCATTAACTCCACTATTATATTAATAAATAGTTTTCTATATTAGTAACCTCTTTGCTACATTTGTAATAAAGTTACCTCATCAAGCCTGTTATTCCTCTATTTGACTTGGATAGGTCAATAAATTCAATTGTCAAATGTTTTCAAACTAACGTTACTATAACATTCAAATTCATGACTAGGTACTGCACCTAATAGATAACGCATACATTATTTTTCATTAAAATTTAACAATTTTCCATAAAATATATAATACATGAAACTTCATATCATTAATAAAAATATGAATTTGGACACCTTTTTAATCTGAGTTTGTATTGGTTTAGTTACTGATGACTTATACTTAATAATCTGGCAACAATTACCAACCTTTACCAAATGTAATAAAAAATAGCATCTTTATATTTTTAGCTCCCTTAAATTACCCTTTGTATTAACTAAATAAAAACAAAAAATCAAGAATATAAAAATACAAAAAATAATAAAATGCTCTACTACACTGTATCGGCAATAGAGTACCAGATAATTATAATCTGTTTAAAGGCATTATGATTAAAAAGTTAAATTAAATATATATAAAGTTTCATAAATATATATATATATATATATATATATATATATATATATATATATATATATATATATAATAACTCTATATTAACCTAAATGCAATATAGTTAGTTATAGAGCTCATTATCGGCCATATGGATCATAGAGCCATACACTTTAGGGCTATAAAAATATGTTATATACGACATATAAAAGTTAAAATGGTAGTATATTATATTATATATTCAAATATAAATATGCAGCAGCATATTAAAATTTAAATGGTTATTTTAGCTTGAATATATATATATATATATATATATATATATATATATATATATATATATATTTGCTATTTTTAATTTGTATTGTTTTCGTTTATCTATAGCTTTCTACTTAGTCTTGTATCCTACACGGGAACTAACAACTCACCAACAAATGGAACCTGAAATAGAATGGAAGTTGTGGAACATCAATTAAAAAATCTTAATATATTTAATTTTTTTTAATAATTGTAAAAGTTTAATTAGCTCTAGTACGAGGAAGTACTAGATTAGTTTCGAACCGTATCAATTACTACCAGTTCTTAAGCAATCAAATGTTTTCTTAGCTGTTCTATGTTGTCCATTCTAATATCTAAATACAGGACAACAGGTTCTTGTTATTCTCAAATTTTGTTAATCTATAGTAGGGTGAAATTCTCACCGATATCGTGTTTTTATTTCATGGCTGAATATACATTCCAATAAAACGGGTACATTAATTCATTGTCCCTACAAGTAATGTAAAATGTAACTTTATATCATCATACTTTTTTTAATCGTTAAATTATTACTACTATAACTTCATAGTTCCAAGAATACAGGAATAATAAAAAGTAATTCAAGATCCTAAAAGAGACTGTTTAATATTAAATAGAATTGTTTTTCTAATTAGTAATATTATTGTAATTTTCGTTTTAATATCGCTTCAAATATAAAACGTAAGGATTTGTCAACAACATCGCCGGATTTTAAGACACAACATAAAATTATACTTATATATTTTACTTATTTTGTTTACGCACTCTTAATATTCTATGTTGTGTAGATATCACAAATCATTTAATAAGTTTTTCAGAAACAAAAAGGCAAGGTAAACAATTTGAAGGAATCCCCCTCAAAGACTTACATATTCCTGAGTTTTACCGATTTTAGTTGTATTAATTCATGATTATATAGAAAAAATAATATCGAAAAAAATTACTGACTTTATTCATACATTTCATACGTTAAGAAACTGATAAGGGACGTAATCTGTTTCTGACTCTGACTATTTATCGGCTTCGACACTTCCAATCAAAGTAATCATAAATATGAAGCAGCGATTTGAAATGTATCAAAGCAATCAAAGCACCAAAGCGTTTGCTGATTTATAGCCTCTAATTATTCTCACTAAAGTTTTGAAAATTTTTGCAGACTTTTAACAACCAGCTAAAATAAAATGAGAAGACCTATAATACGGTCTGATTTTTTTACTAAGATTAGTATATAGAAAATTAAATTGGGATAGTAATTCTAATTTATTTTAAAAGGGACGGTAACATGATAACGATTATCGTTGTAACGGAACTATCACAAATTTTAGGTCAAACCGTTTCCGCTCCGACTTCGAAATCAGAATTATATTTAAAAAAAACTTCGTTTACTTCGTTACTTCGTTGAGATGCAATGTTGTGTAGGCATCACAAATCATTTAAGAAGTTCGGCAAAAACAAAAAAGGCAAGGTAATATTTATATACTTTAGCACAGTAATCAAATGAAGACAATGTGTTATCATTATCTCAATAACAATAACGAATATATTAATTAAGTCAGATTTCACTTATATTCATAATTTGTCTCATCGGTAACCTATACAAAATTGAGATCAAAGAGAATATGTATTGAAATAAATCGTTGTTACCGATGGGAAGTAATGCGCAACCAGTGTTTTTGTCTGATGGCGCTTCCTCTCTTTCTCTCTGTCTGCCTGTTCTCTCCTGCGCTGCGTGCATCGATGCATGACGATGCGGCGCACCTGCGACGCGTGCACTCTGCAATCGCACGCATCCCAATTGGACCCGAACGGACCCGAACCGATGCGCAATCGACAACGCGCAGAAGACTATCACGGGTCAAACACGGTTTTTCTCGTGGGTATTCTGATGTCGGTGGTAGGGGGGGTGTTCGTAGTGTTCGCCACCATGGCCCTCTGCTACAGGTCAGTCGTAGTACATAGAAACTTCTCCCTCTGTCTCAGGTTAGTGAGCAGAAACCAGTCCAGGTAGCAGATTTCGTTTCAGCATCCGCCCGTTCGCTTTTTATTTCATGCGCTCTGTATATCTACGCTACTGTTTTTTAAAACTTTTTTCGCATTGTTGGTCAAATTTTTGTCTCTTGCACTGATCTACTGAAACTTTCCTACTTTTGCAGAATGTCTAATAATTGAGAATTATAATAAATATATAAAAAATATAAAATATAAAAAAACTCATAATATTATTATTGAGACTGTTGTAATATATCTTCTTATTAACTAACTATTTAACAAAATTTAAAATATATAAAATATTTAAAGATAATGTGCACTCATTTTTACTTTACTTACATAAAAAAAAATAATAAATCTTTTCATACGTCAAAATAAAGTATTAATTTGTAAAAGGAGAGTAGCGAATTTCATATCTTTATTAGACGTCCTGCAAACAAATTTATCAATCAGAGTAATACAGCACTTCTGAAAGATATTTAAAAGAACATATAGGAATAAACTTAATTATTTATTATCATTATCATTAAAGTATTTCTTTAGATATTTTAGCCCTAAGCATTGTTCAAATCAAATGTTTTATTTAATCACAAAACAATCTTTTAAGTACGAAAAAAAATATAAAATATAAATATAAAATATAGAAATATAGAAACAAAATGTATGTGCTCAAAGAATTTAGTGAAAAATATATATACTCGAAATTATTACCCAATATAAAACAAATATAATGCACAAAGTGAAAAAATATATTAACTATAACATACATAACCGGTTGGCGAAAGAGTTATTTCGGTGTTCCTAATAATTGTCCTTAAAATTATAACCTCTAATAATTATCACTAATGTTTTGAAAAAAATTTTACAAACTTTTGACAACTAGGCAAAATTTATAGACAGATTCGGTTACATTTTCAGACCCATCAAACAGCATTATCCCTATTTATCTGAAATAAAATGAGAAGGAATAATACGGTCTGAATTAAAACAAATTTACAATCTGCAATAGGCAATACGTTCGACGTGGTGTTGAGGTGTGTTCACTGTTATTTTGGAAGGACGGTAGCATCATTTCTTTACTCAGTCAAAAGTTAATGCTGTTTGAAAATGGAAATTACGAAGGTTTATTTTCGTGATATTTTGGTTTTTTTATCTCTGAAAAGGAAAAATGCAATGCAGGCTATTCGAAAATTAAGTTGTGATTATGGTGATGAGTGGTTAAGTGAACGCCAGTATCAAATTTGTTTTGTTCGTTTTCGTTTCGGAAATTTAAATGTTAAAATAAACTTCGTTCTGGAGTTGCCAATACTTTGAAAGACATATTGAAGTAATCTAAGATGTTTTATCTCGCCGTGATTCTTGTGGAATTAAGCATCAACCGAGTTTGTATTTGTCGCTACTGCACAAAAGAAAATAAATCTTTACTTTACTTATCTTTACCGATTCATTACTGTTTAAAAAAAATTACTAGAATCGATCAATAAAATAGGAATTATCTCTAGAAGGTTAACCTTTCTGTTAGATATTTGAGCATATTGGCGCAATGCGTGACCCTATTCATTAATTTTTTTCAGTAATATTCCTTTTCACTTTTCCAATTCACTTTTCACTCTATGTCAGGTTTAGATGCAATAATTCTGCCAATTTCGCATTTTAAGTACATTTACTATTTACTAAGAAAGATCAGCGTTGTTGAATTGAGTTTATAAGTAACCTTATTTCTTTGTTTTTACAATATGTCCATGGCCTCGTGATGATTTGAAATTTCTTGACTTATACTCAACGCTTCAGATGAAGCATTTTATTTATATAAATTAATTTATATAAATCTTAAGACAATTACTCCCTCAACAAAATGTCTTCAAATTTTCTGACTTCTCTTAAGGTTCTTTGTCGCTGGTGCTAAAATTGTTACATATAAAAACGCCAAAACCAATATTTATATATTTTTTATTTATTATAAGTATTCTTCATATGCTTAGACATAGACATCGCTGTCCAGAAAGACACCATATTTTGTAAATCTCTCAAAATTAATTTGTACGCCCGATACAATATGTCGACTATAAGCCGACGTTTCAACTATATACCACTATTTACCAAAGAAAACAAAAAAAAGCTGTCTGAAATTCTGAATTGTTTCATTAATAACCAATAAATTAACCAAAAATATTATTTTTGAGTAAAACTAAATTTTCGCACCTAATATAATACATTACTTATTCAATGTATATTATAGTTATATATTTCTAGTTATATAAATACAAAAATGTATTTAAATATTACAAAAAACGTTTTTATTTTTTACATTCATAAAGTTTTATTTTATAATTTATAAACACTAATAAGAGTTTTCTATTTTAAGAAATGTAAGAAGAAAAATCATACCTTGGAAATATATAAACATAAGTAATTTTATCTGTATATTACGAAATAAGAATACTTATTCAAGGTAA
Source organism: Rhynchophorus ferrugineus (assembly GCF_030347505.1). Lineage (NCBI taxonomy): Eukaryota > Metazoa > Arthropoda > Insecta > Coleoptera > Curculionidae > Rhynchophorus > Rhynchophorus ferrugineus. The sequence continues at coordinate 48,279,687 of NW_027472581.1, read as the reverse complement.
TATTAAAGCGCCCGTTTTCAAAATATTACAGATTTATGTTCATATGAAAATTCAGACATTAATGAACTGCAGTATAACGGGGAGGATCAGTTAATATTGTCTCAGCAAACGAATATTTCAATATATTTTGCTACAAGACGACAAATTCCAGGAAGATAAATTGCATTCCGCCGCTCAAACGTCCTGTCTAAAGAGGCCCCTGGCAAAGCAAACATGTCTTTTAAAAGTAATATTTTCAATAGTTTTCCATCGGAATATTGCTCGAGCACGATTGCGTAGACACTAAAAGTTACTACGATCGATCTTTCGCCGAAGGAGAAATAGGACAGCCGATGACAAATGGCTTTTTCCAACAGATAAACACAAAACAAACACATTTCGGCTAAGAGAATGATGTAATGAAAAAAGGATACAATTCTTATTTTGAATTATATTGAGTAATCAATACCGAGTATATTTTTAAAAATTGCATTAATATAAAAATATAATTAATTATATAATTTTACTTTTGTTTATAATACTATAGAAATAAAATGAAATTTAAATCCTAAAATTAGCTCAAAAGAGAGACGTTTAAAAAATTTTTTCAATATATATTTTTATCAATTTATATCAACATATACAGGGGGTGGACCAAGTAATAGGAACACCATGCAATAGAGTACCTCTTCTTGCATATTGTGTAAGTTTACATGCCAAACCTGGTAATTTATATTTCAGTTTATTTATTATACACTTAACTATGAGACGGTTAAAACAAACAATCATTAAAATGCGAGTGTGATCTGTCAGACAAGACATAGTACCTCATTGGCGAAGAGGAATAGTAGACGAAACCCGAAATTAACTGACAGAGACTGAGGCTAACAGACTAACATTAAAACAGTACTGGAAAATCTCCACAAAACTAACATCCATGGAAGGCTGCAATTACGAAACCTTTAATATCATAAGCTATCGCTAATCTGCGAAATAAGTGTTCACAAAACCTGGACACTTGATGAACAGTGTGGTATGGTCCCATGAATCATCGTTTACATTGTTTCGTACAAACGACCGGGTTTATGTATGGAAAAGAAGTCTACTATCCGGACTGCCTGCTTTCTACAGTCAGACATAGGGGAGGTTCCTTTACTATTTGAACGGAAATATCGTTGCATTCAGCTGGTCCTCTTATTCACAATACTGACCGAATTACTACGAATGAATATCTCGGCATCCTTAATAATTAAGTTTTTACGATGACTAGCATATATCGGCCAAACACTCCTATATTCTAAGATAATAATACACCCAAACAAACATCTAAAAAACTGTTTTAAAGCAAATTGGGGCTCAATAACTTATTAGTAATTAAATATTGCGTATATATCAAGTGTTCATATTATTGTGTCTATCCCCTGTATACATTGAACCATAATGATAGAAATCATATGGGCAAACCTAGATTTTCATATACCTATATAACTTTGTTTTGCAGTTAAATTTATATAAATTGTCGCTACACTACACTATTTAAAAGAATTATAAACAGTAAATTACTTGATTTTATAAAACTCAATAAATATAGAAGTTTGGATAGACATTAACTGAAAAAATTAATTAAAAATTTTGTTTAGGGAATTCTTACCAAGACAAATTTAAATCTACTACTGAAATTTATACTTAAAAGAAATAACAGGAAGGTAATAATAAAAACTATTAGCAACATAATTTATGTAAGTTAGTTTATGAAATTTTTGGAAAGCATAAAAACGACGCTCGAATCTAATCATCATTCAAATGTGAATTAAACAACTCGAGGGACTTAAATTAAAGACTAAGAAGAAATTCCTACAAAAAGGGAAACAGAAGAAGATGAGATTTCACTACTAGTCCTCCTATTTCCCTAAAGAACAACATACCGCATTGGTAGAAGGAAATGGACAAACGAACATCAACAACGTGTGTGTTTTTTGTTTGAACAAACATAAAAACACCACGGCCAAAGTGACAATAAAACGAAACTTGAATTCGCCAATAACACAACATCGAGAGCTCCATAAAGCTAATATTCAGGTTAGGCTCAAAATGGAATGCAGTTTGGTGAGGTCACCTCACGTAGCGTCAGACACGGCGAGATTTTATGGGTTTAAAGAATGATAGCTACGGCGCAATATTGCGTGATCCTGCTTCTTGTTACAGAACATCAACAACGTGTTTGTTATGGACACATGGTCCAGTCAGCTTTGTTTGGATACTGAATGAATTTGGCCGTAACATCCTCACAGTATTTTAATTACTTAACAAGGTCATTAAAGGCTATTTCTCTAGATAAATTCTTCGAACCATAATCAAATACTTATAATTAAAAGGCTTAAAACCGAGAAATTTCATGGCATAACTGCTTGCAATTGGAAAGAAGATGAATATCGTTTGGAACTTCCCAAAATTAAATCCAAAAAAAAATTAATGCCGAAATTCGAGATATAACATTGCGTCACATGTTAATCACAGTATCCATTTGCAATGTATGTATAATCATATCACAAAGTATAGTGTTTTTTACACAAAAAATGGGTATGAGGCATTACTTTGGCCCTTTTTATCACATTCTCATATCTGAAATATGCAATTCAGAGACAATGGTGAAATTACCAATTGACTCCAAGAGATAAGACCAGAATAGTGACCGAGTAGTGACGATTATTAGAATAAGCAATATCATCTACACCATTTATTTGAACAATTAATAGAAGATATCAAAAAAAAATTCTCTTCCATTAATACCATAAACTTCCAAGCAGTTTAGGTGTCCAAAATCATGAAAATAAAATCCTGTCATGTATTTCCAAGAACTTATTAAACTACTCTTGTATTGCAGCTTAAGATAGAATAACTCAAGAGTTTTAATTTCTGAAGAAAAGTGACGATTATTAGAATAAGCAATATCATCTACACCATTTATTTGAACAATTAATAGAATGTATCAAAAAATGTTTCTCTTCCATTAATACTATAAACTTCCAAGCAGTTTAGGTGTCCAAAATCATGAAAATAAAATCCAATCTGTCATGTATTTCCAAGAACTTATTAAACCACTCCTGTATTGCAGCTTAAGATATATGAGATATGAGATAACTCATGAGTTTTAATTTCTGAAGAAAAATAATCACATTTTTTAATAAGGATTAAGTTTATTAAGGTATTAAAAATTAAACTTATTAAGATCTTATCATCATTATTATTATGTAATGTATAAACGTTGTAGCCGCATCACATATTAGTAATTTATGAAATATGCGGTATAATAACTTTGAACTTTAACAAGGTTTGCACATAAAATTATTGCAATAGCTTTGTTAATGTTAAAAATGCAACAAAAAATATATACAAATCACAATATTATCTGCTATATAATGCAAGAAAGAAATTTTCATTTGCAAAAAATTATTGGAACAAAAAATGAGATAATAATTAATTATGGAACTTATTATAAAAATTATTTAGTTTTTTTAAGTAAATCAAAATTCAATTATAATAAACATATGTTTTTTTCAGTAAATATGCGCACTTAATAACTAATCTTATAATATAACGTATTACTCTTTTTCAGCTTATATACAAATTATATCAACAATGTAACCAAATATATTGTACAGTTAGTATTTTTTGTATATATTAAGTATGAACGACTGACCACTAAATACTATTTTCTCGGTTCGTAAAACAACCCCCTCCCACCATTTCCAAGAGGAATGTGCGGTAAAAGTGAATTACTTCATATTGTACTTTTAAGAACAACTGACTGTAATTTAAAAGTACATAGCATGAGACGTTTACCGTCATTAAATCGTATGTTTACTTTCTAACATTACCGTTAACCAAATGAAACAAACGAAATATGATAATTAAACCCATTGAAAAGTAAACGTACTTATGCATGATTTATTTCAATGTTGTATTTGTATAGTGTGGCTATATATTTGTATTTTATGCCTTTCTTTTAGAGCTTGTATGTGTGTCGGTGTGTGTTTGGCCCTTCTACACCTTTCTATCTAATATTACACGCAAAAGGTCTTTAGATTTGTCTTTTTAGCTTAATTTATTTATTTTTGAAAGCACCAATATCTAGGTCGGTTTAAAAATGATGTCAGAATTCAAGTTGCATAAATAATTTGGTAATAACAGGATATGTTTTTATTTTTAGATCAAATAATATATTATGTTTATTACATTATGTACTATTCTATATACTCGTAACACTATAAAACTACTACTAACTTATTACAATTACTAGTACTATTAAATGTAGATCATATTAAATCGGCTTATTTTTAAAAATAAAACAAAAGGTGCGTTCTTTAAGATAACTTGAGATAGATAATTTTGAAAATGTGTTGCCTAATTAATTACCATTTGCTCTAATTCTCAAAGACTCTACAACCAAACATGTTTCTTTTTTTATTTCAGTAATATAATTCATCTTTCATATTTTATCTTTTTTATTTCATAATTATTTAGTTTAAAACAGAAACAAAATTTACTAATAACTATTTAAATTCATCACTATCAATAATAAGGTCGAAAAAGTCATTAACACCGAGCTTAAACGTCCCAATGCAAAGAACGCTGAAGGTTCAAATTTCAATCTGAGCATGGAGGGGATCGACAAAATAATATGAACACTAGAGAAAATAGTATATCTTGTTGCGTGTTAGCAACACTGCTTCCACTTAAATAGTACGACACTTTATCAGTATACATGCATATATACAAGTATTGAGGGTTATATTTAGATATTTTTACGCAGATGTACTATATGTTTTGTCCTGCAACGATTAAAACAAGCGATCGGTGAAATGTGTTATCTCTCAGAGTTTAGAATTGATGGTGCTTGGTTAGCAGGAGCGTTTTATGGCGAAAGCAGTAGAATTGTTTAACATATCCTGAGCGACAGTATCCCCAGTAATAGTGGGGAAACCCAAAATGGACTGACAGAAACCGATGAATATTAAAAAAGATTGGGACAAGAACAAACATAAAAACACCACGGCAAAAGTGACAATACAACTCAACTTGAACAATTCGCCAATAACATCGAGAGCTCCATAAAGCTAATATTCAGTCCAGGCTCAAAATGGAACGCAGTTTGGTGAGGTGACGTAGCGTCAGTCACGGCGGGGTTTTATGGGTTTAAAGAACGATAGCTACCGCGCAATATTGCGTGATCCTGCTTCTTGTTGCAGTTTTTCGCCTAAAATCACGGTGAATGTTTAAAAATGGAAAAGAATTAATCGAAACTGTGTGGATTCAACAAGATTTGTACATGAGGATGAAATTCTTTAATTAAAATTATTCACTAAATTATTTATCCAATTAAAGTAAATTCTCCGTCTTTCTTCTTTTTAGATACAACTTCTCAGTTACCTTTTACTAGCCATCTGGGAGCTAAACATTACCATTTAGATTCGAATTCATCTTCTGAATCACGTTCAGAACTAAATTCCAGTTCAGTCTGCTACTGCTACTGTGAACAGCTTTACTGCAAAGCGAGAAATGCAATCGTATTTTCGCGGTTTCGTCGTCTGGCAGTTTTTTCCCGCATACCCTCACTGTGTCACCTCACCAAGCTGCGTCCCATTTTGCGCCTGGCCTGGCCTAAGATGCCAAAGAAGTTGTAAAACTATCATAATACCTAGAGACTTGATGATTGGAAGAATGTTGTATAATCAAAATACGATTACATTGTTTCCTATAAACTGCCGGGTTTAAGCAGACATACACGCAGACACGTATCTGCCCTGACGTGCACAATTGCCAGACCCCAACATAATTGAATTTACATCAGCATCATTAAAGCAATTGACGAATATTTTAGTAAAAGAATGGCACAACATTCCGTTGTAAACTATTCAGGTAATCTACGAATCTATTCGTTGAACAATTCCAGCTGTTTTAAAGGCAAACTGTAACTCAACACCTTATTAATAAATAAATGTTGTGTATATGTCAGGTATTCATATTATTTTGTCCATCCCCTAGAGATATTTATAATCAAAAATGTAAAATATAACGTGGCAACAAATGTTTACGTTAATTGCTATCACCACGACAATTATAGCCTTTGTCAAAAATCCAATAAGTTCGTAAATACTCTGTCAAATACCACGTTCTTACTAAATTCAGTCTTTAAATATTTGAAAATATTAAATATAAATTAAGTTTTATACAAAACTAGCATTATGTATGATTTAAACAAATATCCATAAATTTATATTGATATCCGCAAATGTCAAATGACAGAGACGACTAACGACTATAATTTAACGACTAAAAGCAATCGAAAAAAATTATAACCCAAATGTGATTTTCCTGCAATCATCAAATTATCTTTTTGAAACTTCTATTCTGTAAATCATTTTCCGACACGATACAAAACGACACGAACAACCAATTCAAACACTAGCCCAATGAAACAAGACCTAACGTTTGTTCTCTTTCAATTTCGCGTGTCCCACTTATGATCTACGTATCATAAATGAAGGAAGACCACTGTGAGTAAGTACGAGAAGGATTACAAAAAACCGATACCGAAAAACTACATCACGGCGGGCAACCATTCCCAAGAGGACAGTCTGGACGGCGCCGGGGCCACCAAAATGAAGACCTTGGGCCCGGGGGCCAGCATGTCTTCGTTTGGGTGAGTTTGGGGACTGCACAGCGCGATCCCTCATTTTATTCATATTTGTTCTGTTGTTGTGTTATGCACCAGTAAGTACGACAAAGACAGGATGCCTGACAGAGGCAATAATATTTGTGTAAAGCGATGTTTTATTATAGCTTTGTTCACACAGCGGTCAGAAACTATCAGGAACGCATACGCGTTTTTATTATTACAACAAGACTACGTGGAAATGAATAAGATGTAGTATAGTGAATATAGATGTGTATGCTGGTTGAGCCCATGTGCACTTAAATTAAGTAAATATAGCTAACTATAATAACGACTGTTCATCACATTGCTAGAGCATTTATCAATATTTTAAGACAATCAGTGGAATTAAAAGTTGAGAAACTTAAAATAAAATCAAAGTTGCATCTAAAGCTACTTATGTTATTCAAATTCAATAAAGTTTTATTCTTTTTAAACAACTTTAAACAATATAAATAAAAGCTTTGCAGCAGAGGTTTTGAAAACCTTAATGAAAGCGAAAGAAATGAAAGAAAGTTGATATCAAATATGGTATATTTTATAACCATAACATTAATGTATTTCCTTTGCATTTGTTTTTTTATTCCACCAATGTGCTTTAAATAACATAAACCTTGTACGTCTGGATTATTCCCTTGTAAGTTTATTTTTCATCTAGTAGCATCGATGTACTTAATATAATCCAAAGATGTATAATATTATCTGCAACCATTATGTGTCCATTCCTTACAATTTCTGATCAAATGTATATTCTCACACATTTCTAACAAGCACCATGACCATGATATTGACATTGTTATATACGAATTTAACATATCTTACCTACTTAAATAACTAGTTATATTTTATATTGTCTGCCATTATGTGAGCTTTGAAAATTACGCTATCATGGTAATTTTGTTGATATATATTTATATACATTTTCGAATGAATTTTGTACCAGTAATATATAATATACTAAAAAATAATTACTGGACTTAATATATGTTCGTAAACTTATTTTGTCATCTCAACCTTGTTATAATTTATTAATTTCTTCGATTACCAATAAAAAACAGTATTTTGTAATATTAATGAAAACATAATCCTAAAACTAATAAATTATAAATATAACCAGATTTGCACCACAAGCACTGAACGAACCAATCATACCACAACTTGTGCAGTTTCCTGCAATCGATTAGCATGCATTAATTTATTCTAAAAGACAACATCTTTATGCCAAATTATAGTTAAAGTAATTAAAGACCTTTAAATGGATTAAAGACTGAAAATACAACTTAATATCTACAATATATTTATGCTAAATTTACCTGTTTAAAAGACAGTGATCTAACTATATCACTTGAAAAATGCCCAATTCCTTCTAGTAGAGCAATCGAAATAACTTGACATTCATTTCCATGGTGGATTAAATTGAAGACATCATAAGTGAGCCAATCAAACTCAAAAATTAAGTAATAGTACTGGTTTGTTAGTATATCTATATAAGATGTGTTCATCCTGTCCATAACTCAGTTTAAATGATAAGATCCAGATATGGAGCTATAAGAAGTCATCAATTCGGCGTACTATCCAGCTCTGTTAAAACATATTTCTCTATTCTTGATTACCAATTCGTACCATCGTATAACCAAAGAAAAACTACACAATGAGTTCTATCAATCAATTAGACAAACCAAGTGAATACTAAATCACATCAACGTTGAAGACATAAACAGTTCAGCTTAAGTTAACTTTGATTTTAGAAAACTCATACTTGTTGCCTAAGTACAAACCAGCTCTATTAATAATATAATTTGTAATCAAAATATATAATACCCCAAGCTATAAAAACATGGCGTTAAATTATGAACGCGCATACGTCTAATGGGCTCTTGATCTGTCAAACCACGGTGTGAACAAAACATATAATCATAGCTTTTCCAGTTCTAAAAATAAGATTACTACTTTATTTTTATATTAATAAATCGTCTATAATTAACATTTTTATTATCACTAAAATGATTTTAAAGAATTCAATATTCTATAAAACGCTTTACAATATTCTAATTAAAAAACTAAACTCCGTCATCTGTCACTCAACTGTCTCTGTATTAAAAAGCAATAAATGTGATTTTATTAAGTCAACCTCATCAATGAACAAATATATGGTGTCACTCATTATTCATAAGTTCAGTATGCACAACAATCAACATGATAATAAAAAAGAACTAGAATTAATATGGGTTTAATATTTGATACATTCACAATTTCCATTTCACCCACCTATGTAGAATGAGCGATTGCGATTGAATGGGTTATTCTTTTTTCTTGCGTGCTTTGTAAATGCGTTTTTGTTTAGTTCCTTCATTGATTATCGCAAGATCCATTTTGGTAGCGTTGTAAACCATCATCCCAATGCATACCTGTAACTATGCGTGAATATTTAGTAATCTAGTAGTAGGAAAATTATGGATATTATGTAAACATTAATTTTTTCTACTCTTAATAGCATCTGTACAGTATAGACTCTAGCGTTACTTTTTTCCTACTGTGGTTTGGTGTTAATCTCGAGAAAATGTGCCTTGATTTCAGAAACTTTTTTTTTCTTAGTCGTGCTGATTCGCAGAGAGTACTGTTTCGACCGTCCAATCATATGCCAGCTGCTGGACCATCATATCAGTAAGTATATGTTATTTTATTTAAACTAATAAATTAAAATAAATACTATATTTAATAAATAAACAAACAACATTATTTTTTATAATTGCTTAGTAATACATTGAGAAACAGCTCTATTCAATATTCATATTTAGTAATTTATATTTTAAACTTCATAACAAAGGGAACATTTATTTGTCACTGCATATTCATAATTTATACACCTCTGTCTACATTCGAGTAACTTGTCAAAGCATTTTTGTTCTCTATAACTTCTTACTTGGAAAAAAATCATACTCGGAATGTAATTATGAAAAATTCAACGACATTTTATACATGAAAGTCGACTACCTTCGTCACTTACATCCGTAAGCAAAGCGAGAAATTATTTCGTTTTTTTTTAATCAATATCATATTATTGTATTAAAATAAAACAACAAAACAATTATAAATGTGTATTAAAATACGATAAGTCTTTAATGTTTAAAGTCGAACTCGATAAATATTAGTTTAAATTTTAAATATAATATTTATTTCCTGAAAAAGTGTTACAGGCTTATCCTAGTTTTAATCATCATCTCCTAGTATTCTTCTCTCAATATATGCATAGTATGTCCTTATTTATAATACTTGTTTCTTGGTAGTAATATGCAGAAATTTTTTTTTATTTGTTTACTTAGTAATTCTAATTAATCATTTGACAGATTTAAGCAAAGAAATGTCCTCCCTCCACTGCTTTTTAAAATAGTAGTGGATGCAATTATGCGAAACTTTTTTAAAAACGGACGTGGCATTCAAAATTATGCTTGACTGACTCCTTGAACCGATCTCATATCTCATAGTAGCGCAATAGCGATATTTGTTGATACAAATGTTGAGATTGTTTTATGATATACTTCGCATTGCAGCGTCATATAGCTTGAAAACTAATGACGAGAAGGCCAATGTATTGGATCCAACGGAATGGCTCAACGGAATCTAGTTAAAGCAAATGCAGGGAGCTACAGTACTTATGATCAGTAATACAAGAGAAGAAAGTGGCCTCTATCGCTGAAGTAATAAGCCGAAATAGGCAAACTCCAGAAGATGGTGTGTTTGGAAGAGATATTAAGCAGATCTGAAAAATACATAGATTTAGGTCATAGAAAGGAATCTGCAAAATAGGAGACTAACATTGTCCGAGGCCAGAACACATGTGGCGAAGAATATTCGAAGTCCAACGGTACCAACAACAATATTGGTTAGAATGTAAACACTCTTCCCGAGAGTTGGCTATAAGTTGATGATGATGAATTCATTTATATTATATAAACATAAATACTCTAAGAACAAAAAGATATTTGAATAAATATTTTATTTATTCTAGGCTCAATTTAATTTTTTGAATTTCATTATTCTTAATCATACTTGATATTAATAATTGATATTATTAATCTTTCTTGGATTCTAACTAGTTAAGGAATAAATATTATTTTTATTATATTTTATAGATTATTCATCAATTTATAAAAATTTCAAAATAAAATATAAGCCTTATGAGCATGGCACACCGCTTTCCTTGGAAAAATGTAAAGAGGTTAAATCTCCCTTCTGTGGCAGTTACTAAAAGTATATGTCTCATGTGGGAACTGTAAAATAAAGAAAAATTTTTATTATACGAGTTTTTCGAATAAGTCAATATTGGAAGTTGTTTTCTCGATAACAATGATTTTCGATGCCTGATTGTTAAAAATAGTGAATCTTATAACAGTGATAATAATTTAAAATTTATATTAAGACATTTTATAACAATTTTTTTATTTGAGGTATGTTTGTTATTTATTTTGATTTTTTACTTTTTGTTTTATTTTTATGCATAATAATATATCTATTTTTATTTTTATAGTAGCTCCCTCTCTCATTATAATTACAATGCCGATGATTCTGTAGTACCTATGTATAATTTTTCTTTCAGTTGTCATAATACGTCTACCTCTCATCGCCAATTACAACATGTCACTGAAAACTAGTTTTAGTATTTCACTACTACTAAAAGCGGCAATGGTGAATTAATGACTAATTAATGGCGAATTGAAATGATATTTTTAGTAAATTTATGCTGATCTTTGTTCGAGTTAACAGAGTAATAAGAGTTAAAACATAGTCGAAGATGTTATATAAGTTCTTGACAATATTAACTCAGAATAAAAACATCATCTTCAGGTTCTTGTTTTAAACTTGTTAAACAGCAGTTTTAAAGGATGTTCGATGCATTACAGTATGCAGCAGCGATGCGGTGAAAAAATATGAAACTGCAATGTATATATGCTACCATAAAATTATATTTATAGCAAGTCCTATAATACTAAATTGAGCTTGTGCTCGTGAATTGAACTCATTAAGGCTTGCGTTTCGTCGTTTATCATACTTTAAAACCTTTCAAATGCTTCAAACCTTGATAGAATTTTTGTATATCATTTTTGTTATATCACAGAGGCAGTAACTTTTGAAAAAGAATTCTGCATGCCTCGGTTGCAGATTATTTTAATGAAGAAATACAGTAACATTTCCAAAATTATACGTTCTAAATATTGTAAATTATTCAAGTAATTCCCATTCGAGTTGCAATAGTGTAACCTTCACAATTATTGCCATATATGTATCAGCATTGTCGTTCAAGAGCATGGTTCAAGGCTTTCCATTTTTTCAATTGACATCGGTAAATATTTAAAATTAGAGTTCCATTTCGCTTGCTTAGTAAGCTGCTTAAAAGTTCTTTCAGAGTTTGAGTTGGGTTTTGACCAATCACTCCTGAAATGTATACAGTTTTTGACCTTTTTTGATCATCCAGGCCGTTCAATGTTCCGATCTTCAAAAAATTTTGGATAGCTGAATCCAAAACCCACAATTGGAATATGGTACCTAGTATAGTGGCATATGTATATACTCAATAATAGCAAAGGAAAAATTATTATTCTATATAAAAACTCTTACTATTGAATATTAATATGACATGGATTCGAACTATTTAGAAACTTTAATGTTATCCTTTATTATATTTACTGAAGCTAATTGAACAAGCCTAAATTAAAAAAAGAAATTAAATAATAAAAGCTAATTATAAAACAAAAAAAATTAGTCTTTAAAATTACAATCATCAGACATAAATCTAATTTAAAAAAATAACGACAAAACCGTTAGCATTACTAATCAATTTACTAAAATTTTCAGAGATCACAAACTGCAACAACTTAAACGAATGGGTGTTGGCGGAGAAGACCTTGAGGAAATTGGAGGTATGTTACGTGTAGTATTCGTATTATATGTGTAAAATTTAGTTGTTTTTGTTAAATATCCGCATTGAATATCGTAGTTTTGTTCGTGCAAAACTATTAAAACTGTTGCCAAGTGAGAGTGCCGTTGTGTGAACTTGTCATTCGGTTTAGACGTCAAACTTAGACAACTGTGCATGTATTAGTGTTGTTTCTGTGTATAAATTAGCATGTCTAGCACAAACGATCATGACAGCAATAGTTCAAAACGACTTTCGCCTTGCCCTGTATATAAATCCCCACCTCTTCTCGGGTTGAGCATATAAACTGAATATCAGGTTCACACACAAAAAGGCATTTTTGTGTTTTTTGGCGGTGTTATCCGTTCGGTTCTGTTTTGTTTTCCGTTTTCTGACCTCTACGTGTCACTCCTACGTGTGACCGTTTGTTTTTCTCTGTACAGGTGACGAGGAGCGAGTCTCATTTATCGACCGACATAATAATCACAAAGTACCCGAGAAAAAAGGTATCCTTAAAAAACACGATTATAGCATGCTATTGGCCGGTGGAAAAGAAGGGTGGGGTGACGGGGCACAGGCGGAAGATATACTGCGAGCAGCTGAGGCAAATATGACTCAGTTGATTGGCGGTGAGTTTTCCTGACTCGTGAAAAAATTATTAAAGCATGAAAATCTAAATATTAACAATAATATTACAAGCTCTTCCAGTAGTATGCTTGTTAAGTGTTAGACATCATTTTGTGATTTCGATATAATCTCCCTCTAGAGATATATACCTTTCCTCCCGTCCTTATTACTTTATTCGTTGTTTAAATAAAAACTATCTAATACATTACTATCAGACTAATGATCACCATGTTCATTTTTTCTTCATTTTTTCTTTATTCTTTCTCATCTTTTGTTTGTTCTTTTGGTAATAATAATGTCATGAGCTTTTTTAACGAATTCCTTGGTGGCCATATTTACATTCAGCATCTAGTATTTACAGTATTCCTCATCAAAAATTGAAACAATTTAATATTCACATATAAATTCAAAAAGAAAGGATAACGACAGACCTATAAATGTATATATACTAACGCTATCTCCATATTCTTGTTGAGTTATAGTTTCTTGAATCATTGTTAAACGGCAAGGGATTTACATATATAATCAATTCACAAATCAAAAAATTCACATCAAAAATTATACTAGGTGCTTGACTTTATTATGCTCATTTTTTGATATTAAAATATGTATTAAAATAAAATTGATACAATATGTATATTAATCAAAATATCTTCACATTATATATACAACTTTTTCCCAACTTTCTTAACAACGTAGCGATACCGGGTCAAAAGAACAATGTTGGTTGGAACAACATACCTCTTCGACGATTTAATATCATATGCTAGCTAAGCCATGCTCCATTCGAGCTGCAATAGTATATTATCAAATTCCTTCACAACTTTTGAAACATGTGGCCGTTGTCATGCAAGAGAATGACTTGGCGCCTTTTACTCGCTATTGCTGAGATTTTTACATCATTAAATTTGTTTAACGTTGTGGCGTCTCTAGTAAAGAAAAAGCAATGAAACCACAATGTTGATATTGTTCGAAGAGATTGTTCATTTTCCTTCCTTTTGGATCCCTCCAATCATGTTACCTCGCAGTGCCATGTTTAGATAATTTAAAAATTCAATAATATCAGATACGTAATCCACTTTTGCCAACCAGTTAACATCATGAAATCTGTCCTTGAATTCAAATATGACATATCTCATTTCTCTTTTAATTCAATAAGGCTTTTTTTAAACATTTTCTCTTGAGAAACATCGCACCTCACAATGTAAAATAAGATGCTCGTGATCACTTTCCATTTCTTTGCACACAACAGAGAATAATCTTGAGTTCATTGGACGAGATTTTATAAATTTTATGAATTTGACGCACTCCTATATCGTTGCTGCCAAGGGTAAAGGCATTTTTTTAAACATTTTTTTTGTTGAAACAATCATTAATTAAGTTAAATATTTCTTTGCCTGTCGTTCATGTTGGCAAATATTTACGAAACAGACAAACAAAAACTCTTTATAAATAGTACTCTCAAAATCATATCGTACAAAACATATCAGATTGGCCTTATCGGATATATCTCTACTTTCATCGATTTGCAAGGAAAATATTGATATGATTTTAAATTGCCTACGATTGTTTTTTCAATGTCATATCTCACAATTTTTTACCGTGATATTCGATAACGCTAACTGACTTACTTAGCTTTACTATCTTTTTTTCAAACAATCGAGACTCTTTTGACTTTTTTTGTAGTCAGGATGTTTTACTTCGAAATACTGCCGCAACATTTAGGGTTTCATTGATTTTTTTGATAGTTCGAGATTGCACATGATGGATTGTTATCTATGCCCTTCATAAAGCTGAATTGATTGTAATCTTCCAGATATTGTCGGATCCATGACGCGTTTTTCTTTTTTGAAGATTCGTTTACCTGTTTGTCATGCAACTGTTTATTAGAATCAGTATTAGGACTTGCACTTGGCTGTACTAACTCACTATCACTCAACTCTTGTTGGGACCCTGTATATCACTTTGATGTCCCGGTACCGGGTCGCGACTCGGCAAATAGGAAACACTGCTCCATGCCGATCGTTGTCATTGACCTCAATAACACAAGTTTTAAATCGTTGAAGCCAATTATGATAAATTGAATTTGATACAGCACAGATACGGCAGGATGTAGTACTATCATTAAGTTTCTTAGATCAAACAATAAATAGAAATATCAAAACCATCCAATTTGACAATTGTTTAAATTGATACCTCACATTTTTACTAATAGACATCGCTGACCAAAATACATAATACAGCAATATAACAATAACCTATGTCTTATAGACAGGACATTTTTGATACTCTGTAGAAAATTAGTCAAAGGTCTGATAGTCATTTATCACCATTCTTCATCCTTATATTTGTTCATAATTGTATCACGCAATACGGCGATCAAGTTTTCCATTCGCTCGTTTTCTTCTTTCATAAAAGAAATCCAGTCTCAATAATAACATCCCAAAATATAAACGCAAAACCATTACCAGTACAAATAAATCCCGAAACCGAATTTATTTCCTACCCTAAATCATCTACTAAAATAGATGGCAATTATGTAAAAATAAAAAATATTTTCGCAAAACAATACATCGGCCGTAACGACTGAAAAATAACGAAACAGAAAAAACTTTAAAGCAAATATCGCTATATTCAACAATATATTTAATATCTTTTAAGATTCAAAATATTCAGAAATAGAATTAGTCCAAAAATCCTTTAATATAACTAATTTATGTCAGTCTTACTAATAGACATTTATTATAGTGGCTAATGGATATCAGATCTCTGTATGCTAATATATATCCAAAATGTTTTTTGATACTTTGTGCTCTTCAAATAATGTTTAATTGATATGGAATATTAATTATTGTCATTTTCGCAGAAATTATTTTAATATTGAATTATTTTAAAATATATCAGAGACTTATCTCCTGATGTATTTCATTGTATATAATATAAGTGCATCTAAGCTTCAATCAATAGTTTGTAATTGAATAAGTTAAACCACCTGTAAAATGAATTCCTCTTAATTGAAGAAATTGACAGTCAACAAAAATGTATATTCTTTTTAACTCCCTGTATATGTAATAGAAAAAATCATATGCATGCTTAATTATTTGCTTATGGTTTTTCTTTAAATTACAACATTAAGTTCTTTGTTTTTAGGTTCCAGTGCAGATGTTGAGCGTACACTGAAAACCCTTAATGGATATCATGATGATATAGTTGAAGCACTGCGAAAAGCAGCTGCACAACGAGGCATATCAACGCCTTCTGGTAGCACAAGTGCCCTAAGCGAAGAATTGCTCAGACGAAGCTTACAGCAGTGTGCTGAAAGCTATTCCGACTTCAAAGGAAGAAGCAGTGGACGCGGTAGTAAGGAGAATGTTTGTGAACAAGGGGTAAATTTTATAATAATTCATCAAAGACCAAATTACACTTCTTTCTCAATTACTTTACTAGCTACACGAAGTGGTGATAGAACATGAAGAGGAAGATGAAGATGAAGTTCCACCTTGCGGAACTTTACGAATTAGGAACTTAGAGGATCTTATCAGACAACTGGAACATCATTCGCGCCATATGAGTCCCAGTGGTTCTGAAGATATTCGCATGTCAGAGACGGAGGCAGATAGACATTATCGACAAGAATCATCATCAGGTAAATAAATTATAATCAATAGTCCAAAGCTCCATGAACGCCAGACATGCATTATTTTATAAAAACTGAATTTTATTTTATGGACCTCTTACTACTACAGTTTCAAATATTCGGCGTGACTTACTTCTCTTACCCAACTTAGTTGAAGATCAGTTGTAAAAATATACGAGCAAAAAATGGCTCCGAAACTATATATTTTCTTGAAAAATAATTTGTTAAGTAACAAATAAAAATCAAATTTTATAAAATGAAGAAACAATTGCAAATTACATTATTTTAAGGAGGTATTCTAGTTTAAAGGCATGCATTTTATGTATTGCGTTAAGTATAATAAAAGTAAGTGAAATAAAAAAAAACATTTTATTATAATTTTTTTAACTAAATATATATTAATATTTAAAGAAAGAATACAAAATAGAAAAAAGAAAGTGAAAATGCTGCAGGCTAATGAAATGTAATTAAAAAGGGTTACCTTCAGAGTCCGCCATGATATTTGGCAAAAGAAATATTTCACTCGATAAAGAGCATGTTAAAAAGAATCGAGCAGAGACTCAAAAAAATGTAGTAGTTGCTTGGACGACAATTGCAAATTAACTCTCCACAGTAAACTGTCATTATATAAACAAATTTGGAAACCACTGTAGACCTATGGGGTACCATTATGGGGTTCCATAAAGAAATCTAATATTAACATGATCCAAACTGGTCAAAACAATATTTTTCGCTGCGTTGTTGACTCCCCATGGTATATTAGAAATGAGGACATCCACAAAGATCTAAGGGTCTGCGAAAAAAACATCAAGAAAGCATTACCGGTGGAATCACATCCATGAAATGCTTAATTAAGTTTAAATATGAAATTTTAGATTTACACTTTAAGAACATTATCAAGAAAAAATAGTAGCCAGTTATAGATTTAGTTAATAATTAGTTATATCTGTGCATATGCTTTTATTCAATTATACAACCCTTGGTCAGCGAAATACAATAAAGCTAAATTAACAATTTGTTTTAATTAAACTAACTAAATAAATAAATGTATAATGATAAACAAAAATAATTTTTTATTAATTATAATATTATGTAGTATAACACAGAATCAAAATTATTTAACACTATTCGAAAATAAAACCATTCAATCAGTAAAACTTTAAATTAGTAAGATATCATCTATCTATACATTTTATTTAATTAAATTTAAATTTTAATTAAATTGTGATATATATTTCTTAACAGTACAAGGTCTATATATTTTATTTGAAATTTTTATTTTTGCCAAATTTATATAAAATATTATTTCAGAATTTGAAATTATAAAAAATATTTCATAAGACCTTTTATAAATTAAGATTTTATCGGATAATAATACTCCATTAAGTTAATGTATAGTAATAGCGAACCAAATCTGGTTAATGGAGTGAATACTCCAACAAATCGTACATTATATTTCTGTTTCCACTGTGACAGCACTTTCGTTGATGAGAACGTTTAATTGACTTAATAAACCGATAACTTTTTCTAGCGATAACTAACAAAAAAAAATTGTTCATGTCTAAAAATATATAATTACTACATAATTGATAACGATATGAATGTCATGTTAATTACTGTACATGTTAATAAATTGTACATAATCTACGTAACTTACTCACCGTTCTCACCGTTAAAAATGTACTGTTGTTAAATAAATATACAGCTATTGATTACAATATAAAGCAATATAAATTTAAACTCAACGTTTTAAAATGCAATTTCATTGTTCAAAGCAAATGCCATTTCATTGTTCCTTCTAAGAGTCACACTATCCCAAAACGAGATCAATTCCATAAATTTAATTTAATTAGCAGGAACAATATCGTAATTTATATAAGCATAATTTAGGCTTTGTCACATGTTGTATTTTGTATAATATAACTTTTCAATTATTTTGTACATCACCTGTCGGTACAAGAACAAGAAGATTTATGGGATGGGAGTCTTCTTTTGCCCTAAAAATGGATAGATAATATATTTAATAATATTATTTTTAATTAATTTTAAATAAACAGTTTTCCTGTCAAGAGAACGCTATAAATTAATTGCAACATCTATTACTTAGAAATATATTAACGTGATTGTCACAATATTAAAATAACATGAAAACATTACTAACATATGTAATTTATTAACACAGCTTGCAGCGAAAGTTCACACCAATCTCATCGGGATTCTCGTTTCGTCTACGGTCGATATCGACAACCTTCCGCACGACTACTATACCCGCAATCACATCGAGATCGTCAAGCCGAAGAGGAAGGAATATACGAAAGCGCCGACCATGATCGGGGTGGTGGTGGCTGTCAAGACACTCCTGACAGCGAAAGGTAAAGGAAATGGGCATCATGCATTTGCTTGCTTTACTCATTTTATCAACATCTCTATTTTTAAATTTATATGATGAAAGCTTTTATTACAAAACAACATAACATTTTTTAATAATATATTATTACTAGTCGTTAACTTACAATTTGTCTCTACAGTGACTTAAACTTCATTGGCCCTTACTTAATCTCTAGTAAAATAAAACTAAAGTTGTAGCAGTTTTCAGTATTTTAACCTTTAATACGTTTCACTACACAACTACACAAGATCACAGGTTTTGGTTCTCTTGAGCCTGCATCTTATTTCAGTTTTGTCAAAAGTTGCAGCATTGTGTACATGGCAATGGTATATTTCCTCATGACTTTTCATCCTCATCTCTTAATTTCTCTAAGATCTTCTGAGGGCTTTATTACGAAATACTTGTATTATGTAATAAAGTAAAAATAAATACTACTTCTCGCAGAATATTATTATATAAAGATAATTTAGATTTTATTATTCATATCTATTGGTATATGAACTATTTGGTTGTAAGTGAATTCAATATTCAATACTCTCGTTGACTTTTATTCTCCATGCCTTGGTCTATTTATTTATTATATTTATTTTATTATTTTCGTTTTGTAGCTTTCTGATTGTCTATATATTGTTCATAGTAACATTTCCTATATTTGCCTATTTCTTATAATTGCTTTTCTTGGTTGTTGTTCTCAAGCTCTTCTCCGGTGATGAAGCCCTGGCGTAACGTTATCTTTAGAAAAATAGTCCAGTATACTACTATATTTTGAAAGGTAGCAAAAAAATCGCCGCTCACTATAATTTATTAGCCTATTCATCTTGTCAAACAGCTGAATGACAGCATTAACATAATGCAGAACAAGTTCTTCACAAGTCGTGGAAAATTTACTGAAATAACTGGAAGCTTGACTTCTTCCTTCTACTACCTTTGAACACTTAGATACTAAGCGTGGTAATTTATATTCCGGGATTTTAAATCTAATGCATTTATTAACAATTACTATTTATCAAAGTTTTTTTTTCAACCAGATTACGACACTAAAACGTACATTTTAAACGTAACCGTCGAAAAACTTTACACTCATTACTAAACGAATTATATCATGAATAGCTGTTTGTGGGAACTCGGATATTGACTGAAATTGGTAACTAAATATTGATACGATATCAAATATCTACTGATTTAAGTAATGTCTAAAGATGCCTGAATTTTCAAAATACTCCGCGGTCATACTATTTTTATAATTGACACACTATCTAAACGGATCTAAGGATTTTGTCCAATACACCTCAAGTTTAATATCTAACTATTCGCTATGAACTTTCCAGTACAAATACTTCGTCATTATGTGAACAATTATGTCATTAAGTTCATTATTATATATACCTATCACTAATGTTATTTCATGTTGTTTTCGGCTTTGTTGACTCTTTACTTTATATGTCATAATGTATCTTGATCAAATTCAGGAGAATCCAAAAAAAGAATTTAAGGGAGTACTAAAATTCGGAGAAAAAAGGTTTTTTTAATGTACCTATAGGAGTTATAATATGGAAGTATGTGTGTTAAACTCCGTACCCAAGGATAAATGAAATATGAGCAGAGACAATCAGTCAAAATTTTCATGATACTTATAGCCGCAATACTTCTTTCACCTGTACTCTACTACATTCTTTCTGTATACTCAACTATGGATTTAACTTAAATCAATAGCAATACCTTAAAAATTAAAAATATTAATACACATATTAACTCATTCAGTAAGTTTTGTCATTCGATAGAAAAACAAAATGTTATAGTTTGAGATACGTCTTGAAGGACATTACAATTATATTTTATCATATCAGTAATAAAAGATCGAGAAGAACAGGAGGACTTTTACCGAATCGCAATTGTTTAGATAAGACTTTGACACTTCGCCAGTTTATGGAGAAAAGTATTCGATGTGAAAAGCGTGCGACTGTCGTTTTCATTGATTTTCATTCTGCTTTCAACTGTATAGACTGGCCCTTACTTGGAACAACTCTGGAAGCTTAACGTGTTTCTCTAAAAATTATTCTTCAAGCATCTTACTATGATTCCATTAGTAGCGTTTAGTTATGAAATGACTTATCAAATTTAGTTGAGATCTAAACCGGCATTCTTCCGGTTTGTGGTCAAAGTCATGTAGTATCTCCATTATTTTTCTGAATAATATTGGTTTCATCACTAAAATGGGAATACAGAAGACTATCGAAATATACTTCATTCTCTGTGAAATCATAAAAAAGTCAAAAACACACTAATTACAATAAAAATTGGAACATAATGTTTTACTAGATATAAAACATGAATAAAAATGTTTTTAAATCCTAAATAACAAATGTTTGGTCGACTTCTCCTGAACTTTAATTTCTCCTAACGCCTAACATAACTAGCTTCGAACCGAAAGAACCTGGTTTACAACAATCTTAGTTATCTTCTTTTGATGCAGAAAATCATGATTATTAATCTAAATATTATCCATACTAATAATAAAATGCATAATTGGCTCCATTGTCAGTGAGTTGTGAACTGGTTTTACATGCAACTTTCTGAAACCCTCAATTTTAACAAAATATTACTCATGCTCTCTAATATAGGCTATAATATATAATATAGCCTAGAATACAAGCCCAATTTCTTTCAAATCTACCTCAATAATTCTATGAATCCTTGTGTCATTTTTGATAGCAAAAAACGTATTAGAAACCTATTCATTTTTGCAAAATAATCATTTTGAAATAAAAGCTTTCATTTTATTCATTTTTCTTGGATGATTTTTGATCTATTTATTATTATTATATCTTAATTATAATATTGTCTGTTTTTAACATTTTTATATGTTTTGTATATAACAATAAAATTGGCTTTAATAGGTACACTTAAACGGTATACGTTTATTCAAGAAAGTAGTTCGTGAATACCGGTATTTTTTCAACTTTTTTACCTATTTTGGCTCGTGACATAATCATGTTATGTTGGCGTACTGCTTGTAAGTAGAGGCTTTTGTAAAATGTGTTTAGGAAAAAATTACTTTCAGATTCAACGAATAAAACTGAAAACTGCCAGTTAAAAGCCTTGTTAGATAAATTCCAAAAATAGGAATATTATGTAATTATTAAATACTATGAATTCATTTTCATCATGTATCAATCTACTACGTACTATATATGTATATTTCTGGTATATAATATATTTGCTACAACCTAACGATACCGGATCCAAAAAAATATTGTTCCTTACTTAAAAATATTGTTAATTAATTATCGCCCTTAGTAAGCATTTCGAAATAACACTTTTAGTAATTTCGTATGGTAGTAAATTGTCTTCCTTTTCCCATACCATATAAATGTCTGGAAACAGTTGATTCGTTAACTGCTAGGCTATCTGAAAACTTTTGACAGTTTGAGAGTCCGAGCCGCTCTTTGTCATTGACATCAAACCAATGGAGGAATCCCTGTTTATATAATTAACATGTACAGCTGCAATTAATATATTATTAGGATAAAGAGCATCTCAATAAATAGTTCTTTACATTGATACTTTACATTTTAATCAATAGATATCGCTGATCAAAATACATGCAAGCACCTAATATATGCTCACCCAATATTTTTCTTAAAGTTGCCTATGTGTTGGCTAATTCTTGAGTAGTTCCTTACAAATAAAAGCGCTTCTAATTTCTTTTAAGGATTTCCATGGAGACTCATACTGATTTTACCCCGTATAACTAAGATCCCTCATAGTTTCGAGTTTCTGTTTATGTGACTACAATTTTTCTTATTCTTATATTATTCTTTTTTTTTTCTCATAATTGAAAAGCCATCAGTCAACTATCCTTATAATTGCTATCAAAGTAAATACTGTAAATAATTTTCAACATATCCTTTAGAGGTAGCTAACTATCTTCTACGCTATATGTATATAACTTTGTTAATTGCCCACTGTTTTCTTACCGCCTTAGGTGTTTTTTTAAGTTCTTGTATCTATATTAAACTTTCTTAGCAAACATCTAAAAAGTTTCATCGATCTCCTTTCTGTAAATTTATCTGATAATGGAACATAAACTCAAACAAGTTTTTGAAATGTAAATTCTACAAATGTATGTAAATGTTTATAGATAATTGTTTTGTCTATTCAACTTATTCTTTACTGCGATAACATTTTCAGGGTTAATAACACTTAAAGTAGAAATTGCTCCCTTTTCACTATAGAACTAAATTGCAACTTTGTTGAAATTCTCAATGGCAGCTATAAACCATATCTAATTATGATGTAAAATCCAAAAACAACGGCTTGTATATTTCTTGAGATCCTAGTAAGTCATTACCCGAAAATGATATTGTAGCAATTCCGTGAATTATTTCTCAAACAATATTTATCCAAATTTAATAAATTAAAATTGAATGGACAGATAAGAGAACAGAATATCCAATTGATTTTCATAATTAACTAGAATCTCCACTTTTCAATAATTCTGGCTTAATCCTCAAGTTGTAATAAAATAGAATTAGGTATTAACATAGCAATATCATTACACGAAGTATATTTTAGTTAAATTTTAATTTAGATCACTATAATTTTATCAATTTGTAAAACTCTCTACAACATTATTAGAGATATATTATATTATAATTACAAGTACTAACTGCTATAATTACAAGTAAAGTGCATTGACGATAGAAAATACTACGTAATGTCATATTAAATAAATAATACATAATACATAATAAAACTACTGAAATTCAGAATCTAAAAGTAATGATTTCCAGTAGATGTAGTTGTCAGTGTACTACCGTGTCTTGTTCGGTAGTTCTGCCATATTTTGCTCATTTTCTAGTGATGAATTTATTCAAGCTCAACAGCAGCTAGCCCGTTGGGCCAGTGAGGATACAGTGGGCGGTCATCCTGGGGCATCCGGAACAGGAGGAGTAAGTACTGGAGGGCCACCGCCAAGGGAATATTTTCCTTCGCCTAGCAGCTCTACTAGCGAAGAACCACCCAGCATAGCAAGGTATGAACGGAAAAGTGAAGTATATTTCTAGTTACTTTTATAATATAGCAAGCAATACATGTTCTAGACAAATAAGGTCAACATTTACCTATGACATCTTTATTTACTAATTCAAAATCTGACCATCGACAAGATTTTTAGGAAATTAAAAGTAAATAGATCCTTCAGTGCTAACAAATATTTAGAGAGTGAGGGTAACAAAATGACTAAAAAATGAGATGCTTTGGTAATAAAATTATGATAAAATACAATTATTTATTGGATACATCTGTAAAAAAAAACTATAAGAATATGCAGTACAAAAAAAATTGATAATATTTTTCTTAAATTACCTATTTTAATTGTAATGTTTCTTTTAGCACTTTATCTATGATGATAGATATATAGATAGGTAGATGATAAATTCATCTACCTATCTTATCCAAATCTTAACAATTTTCGATAAATCTACAATAGAGTTTCGACTTTTCATCCCTTCTAATTTAAAAAACCAACAAACCAAAATGTATCCTTTTGAATTTTGGAGCATACGTACATACAAAAAGAACATTATCATCAATACATAATAAGAACATAGGGAAGGCCTTTACTTTCCAGCTAATATGCTGTTGTTAGTACTTTAAGATATTGTTAACCTCCTAATTTCAGATAGCTCTCTGTGATCAATACATTTTTGGGCTTTTCGTTGCGTTTTCCATCCGGAAGGTCGATCCCTTTACAGAAGTCTGTGACTGATGGAATTCTTTCACGTTTCATTCAATAAACATGTTCAAACCCTTGTAATCTGTGTCTCTGGATTAACACTTTTAGTTTAAAATTTGATTTTCTCTTGAACCTAACTTCATTTTATACGGCCTTTTATCTTTCTACCTGCTCGTTTATTAATTCTTTACCTTCTTCCTCCGTCCTATTGTCCTATTGTACTTACTAGTTATCGTTTTATTTTGCGAAAAACCAATTAGGATTATGCGCAATCGTCATTCTAAATTATTTAGGCGCTTTAACATAGACATTAACTAAAGATACTGTCAACTTGATCACAACTTATCTTCTTATTTCGCTTATAACGAAATAACGCATTATGCCACCTACCAGTTAGGGCTTTTCTATATTTCTTTTTCTATTAAATAGACTTCACTATGAAACTAAAGAAGCTCAAACGGTTTGACTCTTAAAACTAAACTTGATTCATGAGCGTTCCCTTATGTCATTTCAGTTCCAAATCTATATTGTTCAATATTTCAATTGGTGTTTCCTTATATTTTTAATGCATTCGCGTGAGATAATAGTATTATTCATAGTAATGTATATAGTGGTTTAATATAATAATAATGTATGCTCAATATGCTCTCAATAACTCTCCATATCTGATATATTTATATTGTTACTTACATAATACAATTTACTTTTTCAATATTATTTTCTGTTCATTCACTTCAGGCTAAATTTAAAAAGATATTTATTTTTAAAGATATGGTACAATGTATTTTAATCAAAATGTTTGCTACCATTTTCAACATTTTTTCCTATACTTCTGGCAATGCTGTCTTGAAAGAAAGATGTTGGTTTGGCAGCAATCAAATTAACAACCCATTTTCACACTTTTTTGGCATTCCAAAGCCGTGTGACAGCCAAATCATATACTTATGTAGCCGTTACAGCAGGGCAGGGCATATTAAAGAAATTGTTTACAAAATGCCTGAATATTGAGATCCTATATAGGACGTTTAATATCACTAGGGAAAGGCGGGGCATGACAGTGAAGCTGAGCTTCAAAGCATAATATATCAAAGAATCGTATAGTTTTGTAAACATATTTATTATTATAATTATCCTTGGTAATTAGACTAGCAAATTTCAGACAACTGGGAACATCAGACAAAAGGATCAGTCTTAATATTGCTAAAAGAAATAAAAGGCAAATCTCCCTATCTTACCTCATACAGGGGGTATGACATTATCATACTAATTGTGTTGACAGAGCTAACAAACATGTATAACTTCATCGTTACCATCGTCAACTCCTGCGCAGACACAATGTGCTCATTTATGATAATTGAAGCAAGCGATCAAACCTTCAGATGATTCTAAATAAAGACCTCCACAATACAAACATGGAGTGTTTTCTTTATGACCTCTTTTTTCGGAACAGGTGCTTTTTATACGTTTCCCGACATTATTCCATTTAATTCTAACAGATTCACCTGGATCTGGATGGATATGTACTTTGTTTATGGTGAATTATTTTTAGAACAGCATTCTTTACTTCTCAACTTTCCGTCCTTTTATTTTTTAACTACTTTGCTTCATTAGTCAATGTCGTAGATAATTGGAGCCGGCAATACTGTTATGGTAGAAACAGGAATATCTGTTGTCGAAGAGGCAATGAAGACACTGTTTGAAATAAAAGAGTGGGATCAAGCGGCCAGATTCCAGTTGGTTTAAAACCATTAACGGCTGTCGACATCGTAGCATGAATGAAGGTTTTACCGAAAAGTTCAGCTATTTGCCGCATTGTTACTACCATTCCTGGATTACTACGGAGCCATGTCGAAACAGCTTAAACATAAAACATCGGCGACTTGCAATCGATAGGTGGTATGTGGTGGAAAACATACGAGTATGACTCCGTTTGGTTTTGCTTTGTTTATTAATTCCAAATTCTCTGTGACCCTATGCTCATCAAGTAGCAATAGTACTGGCCGATCAACAACTGTTTCACAACGTGATCAATGTCTCACAGACTCACTGCATACACCCCAAGCTCCTGGTGGAATATTCAACATTAAGTCTGAATTAATTCTTTTCCTAGGAAAAACCCACATTGGGGATATATAGTGCCCGGCAGCACTAAAATACATTTCGACTGTTATTGTTCTTGTTTCAGAGGGTACTATTGAACCTACTTGTCTACGGCCTCTTTTAGCTAATATTTTTGATTTGGTTTTAGGCACAACAGACACTCCTGTTTCATCACAATTAAAAACTTGATCGGAAGTCAAATTATGCTCGTCATAAACATTCCCCAAAAAATTTAAAAGCTTCTCAACAACTAACTTGTTGAAACCTGCAGCTCACGCGGCTGATGTATTTTCTGGATTTCTTATATATAATTCAGAATGTCTAGTCAAAAGCCCTATGATCCAATCTTTCCCAGCTTCAACTTTATCAAAATCGAAAAAGTTAGCTTTATTATTGGTACCAACTGGTAAGCCAAACCCTTCAAGTCTTCCTCTTTAAATCTAAATGGAAAATTGTTATTGGATGTAAAAAAATACCCAAACCGAAATTAACAATCAGGTTATGTTCAGATACATTGCATTTTCACCAATAGATATCGCTGATCAAAATACATGATAATACATGTACAAGATACATGGTGATAATTATCCTCAAAACGTAAGGCTAATAAAAACCATTATATGGCTTCATATAAGTCACTGTATCACTACATCTACAAAACATCATAATTTTTCAACCACTCCATTTGCTCCTTCACCATTTTTAGTCATATGTGCTAATGATGTTAATTTTCATTTATTAGAGCTCCAGTACCCGGTCCTCCACACCCACAACCACATCCGGATCATGCTACCATTCACCGCCCGAAGCGCTACCCCGAATACAAACACTGATAGTGGCAGAAACGAGGGGCAGCAACAAATCGGACCGACGACGCCATCGTCCAAGACGAAACCTACTCACTGACGAGACCGCCGGTGCCGATGCGCGCGCTTTCTTTACCACCCCCTCCGCCCGAACTGCTCGACGACGACGACGGTTATTATCACGAAGACGAGTGCGTAATGTGAACATAACCAAAAACTACACTAGGCAGTTTTTATTTTTCGTTGATCCCATCAACTGTTTACCGTTGTTGTTCCGTCGAAAATCTTCTGCGGTTATCGTTCAGCAGGTGGTACCATGTACATAGTAACTAGTAGTTAGAATGATGTTTTCTTCCGTATTCGGATCGGGATTCGTACAACTCCCGCAAATAAACAAGAAACTTGTGAAATAATACTTTATGAATGTAAAAACTGAATATTCAGAAAAGGTAGATGAGAAAACTCCACTAAACTCATTAACACCACAGATATGGTACGTATTAGTTTGTTTTCTAGTAGAGCATTCTCAAAAAAGGGCAGATTATTAATTATTTTATTTGCTCATTTTAAGTAACAGTTGAGTTAATTAAAGTATTAAACTAAAATAAATTATTATATTAGTTACTAGTAGAAATAGAGGGAATACATTTCAATACAATAGTTACATTTAAAATAATATACACCACCATTTAAATCTTAAAACATCTCGAAATAAAATTTAGTACTAATTTAAAACTATCAGAACTAAATAGGATTTACAAACTAATATTAGCAACTTCACTATGAAGAATAAAGATTGCAACGATATGATAATCAATATAATACAATTTAGTGGAATTTTTATATTTTCTATAAGAAACCGTAACCGTCTACCGTAAAATTTGATTCCTATTGTCGATGTTGATTATTCAGTTCTTACTTTTATAATCCCACAGGGAGATAAACTGTTCAAACCCCCCACTATATATTACATTTACCTTAATTAAAACAAAACAGTGTTATCGCAATTATTAGATGTTAAAAATGTAGGTAGGTGTGTTTCCGAATACGAATGGAATACGTTATTAATACGATAAAAAACGAAACTAATAACCAGTCGCGTACGATTCCCATCCCGAAAGGAACCGAATCGGTACCGATCACTGTCGAACGTCGACGCAGAACCCCCGCCATTGGAACTGGAAATCTTGGCCGCGCTTCCGGAAACCATCGAACCTGTCCGGAGTGATACAAATCCGACAAATGTGTGCCCTTGCCCCTCGATCTACTACTCCTCCGTGTTAAGTGTGTTGTGTGCCGTCGGACGTATTTTTTAGTGGCTGTTAACTAGTTGTTGACTTATCTAAAAACAATTAATATTTAATCGATGCTGTCGATCAACGGTAATGTGATTGTAAATACGACGAAGGAAGTAATATACTTTTCAATGCGAAAATTTTGTCAGACAGGGCTAATTCATACTTATTATTCATCATTTTCGACAGATTTGTAGTTTACATCGTGATATTTATAACGAACTATATAAAAATTATTTTGTGTTTAGATTCTAATAATTTACCTGTTATTAATGAATGTCTCTGTTGATAATATATATATTGTAGGAAGTAAATATAAATATAAAAATTTTAGGTAAAAGTAAGGTTAATGGTGTTGAAACTGTTAATTTATAATCAAATCGGCTAATACTTTTACATTAATTATACAAGTTTTAATAACAATATTGCATTGGTTTATTATACCAATTTTGGAATACAATTTCACTTCTCATTGTCACATCTTTAAACGTATTGTCATGATTGGTCATGGTAGGGTAACATCTTAGTAAACATTAATTTAAGTATGTTTTATAATTTAAAAATTAATAATTAAAATACAATTTAATATAAAATTTATGATATAAAACTCCTTAAGTAAAATGGCAAGTACTTCAAAAATATGTCTTAAATTGAAATAAAATGAACTAGTTTCATTCTTCACAAAAATGTCGCTTAACTATGTTATTAAAGAGTTAGATTTCATATAATGATTAATTACATTATTTTATCATAGAATATCAATGTTAATAATATTTGTGTTCGAACTTCTCTATCGTTTAAACTATTTGCAGAGTAAAGAAGGTCGACGATATCAGTTCCTGCACTCGCATAAGTTAGGTTAAGTTTACTTACGAAAAAGATAGGAATATTTAAAATAAATTGAGTACGTCGTATTTTCAATCGCGATAAAGACAGCGGTCCATGTATCAGTGTTGATACATGTATAATTCTAAATTCGTGATTGGTGTATGTCCCGATTATGCCTTAGTTGTGGACATTTTAGTATTAGTAATATTTTTTCCGAAAAAAATAATATAATGTTTACTATCAGAACCATTCATATTCGTTGTATTTACATGTCGAATTGGTTGAAAAATTGCTATCTATGTTTCAGTAAAAATCACTGTGAAAAACCAAAATAAGTGGGCACTAAAAACGTCAGCTGATTATCAACCGGAGACTAATGCACAAGAACAATTCCCCATCCAGGGAATAAGATTTTTTTTTAATTACTCTTTCTTGACATTAAACAAAGCTATTATTAAGTTCTTTAGAAAAAATCAATCTAAAAACAAGCTTGATAAATCCAATAGTTTCTCAATATTACTGAAATATTTTCAACTCAGTTCATTGAATGTTTCTAAATACCCTTTTTTATTTATTTGAATTATCTTATCTCCATTTAAAATTATTTGAAACTGTTCTGACTCAAATTAACTAATCAAAACAATCGTCTACAGTACAGTAACTCTAATTCCAACCGAAAGATGGAGACATATATGTTTTCAAAAGGCAAAATTAATTTGTATACAGATTATTTCAAATAATACTTGTTTATTTTATGGTATTATAATATACTTAAAAAATAACAATAACTAATACTAAAAAGGTCCACGCCCTATAATTACGAAATATTCGGAGACAGAAACGATTTTTTATTGTAGTTCTTAAGCTAGACAAGTTAACATGTTCCATACGCAGGACAAACTACCCATAAAACCATCAATCGACTTTGTTGAACAATTTTAACTCTTCCACGTTGCTGTAATTTAGCGAAAACGAGAGTTCACTTTATAATTTAGCGATATAATATGCACTATTATTAAAATTAATTCGTAATGGAAAACTTTGTCTCGCCGATATACAGGTTTGATTTTATGCAGTAGTTTTGTCCTGTCCTTAGTGATATTTAAGATTGTTAGGGCTCTTACCGGCCTAAAAAGGAATATTTGGTTTTCACGAATATGTTACTAATTTGAGGTCTCGTCGATTTTATTATAGACCACGAACGTTAAGCACTTCTCTATATTTATTGAAACAGAAACTAAGCGCTGTTCCTTTTTCTTTTAGTATTGTTTTAGCGCCATTCTATAGCAAAAACATCTAAACTCTGTATATAATTGACAGCTAGTTGTAGAAATTAACCTTTAAAATGAGTCAGTTATTTCCATTTTATCTGTATTTCTAGTTTCCGAAAAGTAATAAACTCAGAGATATTTTATTTTATTATATAAGCTGTCATTACAAATGCAGATTTAGTACCTGAAATTATTTTTATTTATTTATTCTGGGTTTTATTATTAATCTATATTTATAATCTACAATATACAGGGTGTATGCACTATAAGACGCCGTTGAACAGTAACCTTTTGTTTAATGAGTATATTCTTCGTTTTGTATATAATATTTCTGTTGATGATCTGTAATAAACAGCAAGACCTATTTGGTTCGTATTATTTTCAAAAAAAATTTTTTAAATAAGTTTCGATTTAAAAACACTCAAAACGAGACTCTATTTCAACAAACACTTAAAATAATGTTTGTGATTATTTTAACATTCGTGATTATATCAATTCGTTCTTGGATGAAGTAGATGAATATGAGAAATCGAATAATGAGCTACAATTGACGTATTCGATATCATTTACTTCATGGGTTTTTTGTACTTTCTGTTAATGGTAATGAATGTACAGTACCTATAAAAGATGGCGATGAGATACAATAAGTTTAATTTTTTTTTGTACACAATTGTTCGGTATGATAATACAATGTTTTGTTTGTAATTGATATATATTAGGTCAAAGGATGGGAATGTTTTGCAAGATATAAATAAATGGGATAGTCTGTCAATAATATATCAAAATTAGTTAGGTTATGTTAAAGATCTACTGCAAGTATCTTAGAAAAATATATCAAATCCCTCCTATGACCTACTACATTGTACAAATGCTATATACAATATTCCATTACCCAAACAATGAACTAACTCGATGTTTGTTTTCTTTTTTTGGTTGTCAAACTACATATCAATTAGGTACATTTGATTTGAAGATGACGAATAACGCAACTACTAATAATTTCAATTCTAAAATAAGTATAGGAATGTTACATGTTCAAAATGTATATAATGGTATATACAGGGTAAATGTGTAAAAACAATTTTAGCTAAACGTTACTTGATGATTGATGTTCTGTTAAAACTTAAAAAATGTCAAGTAGTTTCCAAAGGCCGAAAGCTTCGTATGGTTTGTGTATTACCATATTATAAATACCTATGGATATCTTTAATATATAAAAATTGTTTATCATTATAGGCGCTACGATATAATTATCGATATGCTATTTATTTAAACCAAAATAAACAAAATACCTTTATCATATTTATGCTATAAATATTACAGCCTTGAGTATGTTTACTTTGAAAACATATTTTCTCTACAGGTCAGAATATCTTTCGAATCTAGTCACCGTGGAAATGACACTCTCTGTCTCGATAGAAACATAATCCACAATTCAGCGACTGACTGACTTGTATGACGTTCGATAATTTTTAAGACCAACATTCCACCAGTTCTATTCGGATTTTTGAAATGAAGATTTATACGCAGACGGTTATGTGAATTGATTCATCGTTTTTAAAATTAGAACAGCCCGAAGCGTGCGACATCATCCTCGCTAATTTTAAAAATGCCGAACAATAAATATGTGTAGTGTAAAAATATATAATGTCTATCAGTGTTAGATATTAAACTAAAAACTAACGAATAATGAGAACTATGCTTAAGTTATATACACTATATTGTATTGATGTAGTAATCTAAGTATCACATACGTTATCATTTTAAATACTTTCGTTTTGTAGTTCAGAATCAATATGCTAAACGTCAATGCAACCGACCTCTAAGAAAACAGAAACAAAGCAATTTCTTATACCTATCTTTTTCACCCATAGCAATATCTAATAGGACAGACTGGGAATTAACACGTAAAAATATAGATCCCAATTTCTTCTCAATTCTGTGGGTGCAAACATCCAGAACAAACAACCAAAACTCATTTTCGTCAAGCAATATTCAAAACTAGTATATATTCTTAATGTGTCATACTGAAACAGTTGCTTGAAAATCCAATATTCGTTTGAATATGATTAAATAGAATCACATCGCCATCTATGACAATTCTAAAAGCTCAGTAGAGTAAAAGTCTGGAGTTAAGAAAATTATATGGAATAAACATACACTTATAGTGTGCAAGTGTAAATAGAAAATTTTGAAAATATAATATACGGTTTTAACAAAAGAAAATTATTGGATTTCAGTTAAATTAGATTTATCTTACTACATTTAATTGTAGAAGACCACGCTATCCAAAAATATTTTCTTTCATTGACTAATACGCATCGATATATTTAAAATATCTGTCTGAAGTTCAGCGAGAGTACTCATATTGATGATCATTAAATTAAGTGCGATAGCAATGTTTTTTTTTATAGAAAACTGATATTTTAAAGAATATCCGAACGTAACTTAAGGAATATAAAAAAAATAAATTACAGCAATACTGTTTCAAAACTAAAGTAAATAAGTTAAAAAAAAAGTTGGAAAAGAAAATATTTGTGGTTCACAATGCAAAGATCTCAGATATCAACGCTTCTTAAACACTAGTTAATTTTGATTATAAGTTCTCCAAAAATTTTAAGGTCAATTATTACACTCAGCTGATAACCTAAGCCACGTTATAGAAAAAATCAACTATTTCGCATGAACTCTGAATAGAAGGAAAACAACATACTTCTCTTTATTTGCAATGAAGTTATTGCGTCATCCTGTTTAGCAAAAGATCAATTCAATAACAGATATTGATATGAAATAGTTGATTTTTCACCCCTATCGCATTACACTTAAACTTAGCATAGTAACTTTGCTGTAAAAAATCCAATTTCCCTACCACTGATTTAATGTTTGAACCTTTCTGTTTAACCTGTGCCAAAAATAAGTCACCCTGCCGCTGTTAAAAAACCACAACTTAATTTGATAAGATATGTTCGTTTCTGCACAATTTCACCTATTTATATAGAACTAAAAGAAAACAAGAAAAGTAAAATTGTTAAACTTGCTCATTGTTGTACTTATTTACAAGAACCGTTTTGTGCCCTATCTGACGACCGCACATTTTGTTACATTAGAAATAGGAGAATCTTATGAAATTGCGACTAGTATTAGCACTGTGTCGTCGGTCGGGGTGCAAAATCCCTTTATGAAATAAGGACAGTTGAATGTCATGCGTGCAAAAGTTTCTTTTTTAATGAAAAGTCGATGGATGTAAATATAGTGTTATGATATGTCACACTGCCTAAAATATAAAAATTAAATATTATTAAGATTTTTTTGTTTCATTTTCTTTTCATTTTCATTTTTCCGTCGAGCAGATAGGCGATCTACTCGCCAGTTGCTTTGTTTTTATTTTAAGGGGATATTCTAATCTAGAGATTGGAAAAAATCTATTTTTTCATATTTCCTTAACCCTCAAGAATATATCCTTAAGAGTATTTTTTAAAATTTAAATTAGAGATAAAAATAAAAAATAAAAATATAAAAAGCCGATTTGCGAGCATTTTTCGTTTAAAATTTTATTTACCAAATAATGATGACCCTTATGGAAATAACAATTGGTCCAGAATCATACGCGTTAGCCGCTAATTGTGACAATATCTGGATTGAGCGCTCAGAAATATGAGCTCCTAAGCTTCAAAGGAGGCCAAAACCAATATTTTCAGTTTGTTAAGTGTTATACAGCAGGAATCGTATATTGAAGAAATGTAAGTATAAGGTAACATTGTAAGGCTTAAATTGCGCTCCTCTTTATCTTTGGCGTTTATCTTTATCCTTGGCCTGGTCTGTAAATGTTAAATTCGTTTTAGAGTCAGACAGTACTTTTATTCTATTTAAAAAGAAATAGAGTGCTGTTTAACATGTTTGAAAATCTAACCGAATCAACCTGCCAAAATCGTCCGGTTGTCAAACGTCTGCAAAATTCTTCAAAATATTAATTATAATAACTACAGGTTATAAACCACAAAATAGAGAAATTTTTCTTTAAAAGTTACAAATACAGTATTAGTTATTCTGTGGTTATAAACCAGCAAACGTTATCTGAACGCTTTGCTTGTTTTGATAAATTTTAAATCGCTGCTTATTATTACTCTGATTCAAAAGGCCGAAGCCAGAAATAACAGATTGCGTTTCTAATCAGTTACTTCGAGGAGAAACGAAATAATGGACATAGAAAAAATAGAAATTTCACGGTATAGGCGACCTTGGGGAAATGTTTTGTTTAGTTCAATCAACGGTAGTGCTGCGATCGCAAATTGTGATTCGCTGGTTTAAATTCCTGGTGCCGCCACTAACATGGAACGTGATTGGTCAATCAAATTGTGTGAAGTCAGCATTTTCTAGAGGCGCCCATTTTTAAGTTTGTTGTTTGAAGGCTTTGGTTATTATTTAGATCAAGAAATCTTCGTTTTACGTTGTGCATATTTTCTGTTTTACATTAATTATTATGGAGTAATAATATAAAAATTGATGACAATGCGTCAGTGTAGTAAAAGATGTAGTGTACCTCGGTGAAAATCTACTACGGAAATTAGACATCGTTAATGTCTCGTTGTGTCTAATGTTAAAATCGACCCAAAGAATGATCTCGCTCCTTTCCAAAAATTGGTTGACCAAGTAAATAGCAGTAAGTTACCTAGATAAACCACAACACAATGCAAATATATCAACGTCATCGAGTCTGTCACGGACATTTTAGTGAAAAATTTAGAATTACGCTTCCTTCACGAACAGGTATTAAGGTAAATGCATATCCAATATTGTTTTTATCAGGTACATATAAAATTATCTATCTACTACATGTTTGTTTATATATTGTTTGTTTAGAGGAAATCAAAACCTACTTATAAAGATGTTAGTGGTAATAAAATTCAATTAATCTACCAATTTGTTCGTATGCTGTCAGTGTGATGTCCTTACATAAAGAAGTCTTACAAGAAGGTAAAAATTAAGATAACTGGATAATTAGTAGTAATAAATACTACTTTTAATTGTAAAATATCCCTAAAACATTTGTAATACTTTAACTTTTTTGAACAATCAGTGTTATATAATAATTTTATAGTAAAGCTATTGTATATTTAAATTTGATTGCCTTGTTAAGAACATATTTGTTAGGGTGCCATCAATTAAAAATTTAATTGCTATTTTTAGGGGATTTATTACCATAAAGAAATCTATTGTGTCTAAATTTACAAATAACTACATTTATTTAACAAATCTTAACCAAGATTACTTAGAGAATTTTGTTGGATCTATTAGAGGTCATGGAGGTAGAAACAGCATCCTTCACCCCGTATGTTCGAGAAATCTTTAAAAGGGCTCATCATCACTTCAATTTTTTCTAATAATTCCCCCGGAGAAAATTGTGAAGAAGATGAACATGTTAGATAACTTATATTCTTTTTTAATGGGAGATCTAGTACCACTTGAGGTTGTTAAATCACCGTTGAGTCTATATTTTCAGTTCCAGAGAACTTTGCTCTAAGGAAAACAAGATTGTAATATTGTATTTTAGTATTATTTCAGGCTATTTAACAAAACTTCTGAAAAAGAGACAACGTGCAATATTTGTCTATATTCTATATTAAGTAGTTCCACAGATTAAATACTCTAAAATATAAATATCTTTAAAAAACATATTTTTAGTGTTTCAAGTGTCCAATCCATAATGATTTTCAAGACCAAAGTTATGATGAAGTGTGATTGTATTTTTGGTTTAATGAAGTTCATTCAATATAAACAGGGAAGGATATAAAATTTACCTTCAATATATCAGGATAAGTTAGAGCTCTAATAGATCCCATAAAATTGATGGCACTAAACAAATATTAGAAGGCGTTATAGAAGAATTAAAGATATTTTAATTTTGCCTAGAATAGAGTTCATAATTGTTTTTTATTTGCACTTATATAGTTAGTTTTTTTTTTGTTTTATTTATATATATTTATATTATTTACATTTATGTATATTTGTATAGGATTTTATTTTAATAAATTAATTTTAAAAATTAAATTTGATTTTCATTTAAATACTATGGGCCAATAAATGTGACGTCACAAAGTAATCAGGCGAAATGGCAGACCAATCAAAGCAAAGTGTTTTCCTTACAGGTTTCTACATAACTATTTTAAACTAACCAATCAAATTCACGTTGTCTGTTCCGCCAATTATGAACTAAGGGAAACATTGCCCCACTACTTACCATTGGAGTTGCACACCCCTGATAATGGAGTAAAAAATTGCCAATACAAATAAAAAAATATTAAAGAGGTAAGCAATTTTACTGTTAATTATTAAGTTGCTGCGGTTTTTATCGAAAATATTTTAGCATGTTGCAACTGTACTGAATATTAGTATGGACAGTCCCTGAAATATCTCAAAAAATTAAAAATATAATCTTAGATTCACCGAAAAGAGACCGTCCTTATACTAAGGGGGTGACGAATCAAGATCAGTTTGATGTTAGCTCTATCAGAGATCAAATATATGACATGTATAAAAACAGTCACTAGCTTTTTGAACTTAATTTAATACAATTATTTCAAAGAAAACTGTTAATCTGAAAAGTATACATAGTGCTCCATATACAGCTCTTTGATGGATGTAGAGCAGCATCATTTCATAGTACTGACATGGTGCAAAGATAACCTACGAAGAGGTCGAATGGACCTTCCATTGCTTTTAAAAGAACACAATTTTTAAATGCATATAATAAAATCAAGAAAGACTTACTATTTCAATATGTGTATTACAGAGACATAAATATTTCAGAAGGAGACCAATATACCCAATGGTCACTCATGGCAAGATAATATTAAAAATAGTGTTAAGACAACAAAAGTTGATGCAAAAGGTAGAGGTTGGAATAAAAATTGATTAGGTTTTACTGTTCCTAACATTTCATTTCATTCAATTTATTGTAAATATACTGTTCTTCATGCTGCATGCAAAGAAAAACAGGAATAGTTAATAACACTTTCAGTTTGGATGAACTAGATCAAGCATATTGAAGAAGAAATTGACAAATGGTGGAATTGTGAACAAATGTTAGAAGAATGAAACCTTCTGAATATGGGATTATGATTCAATGCAGAAAAGTTCCAAGATAGGGTGATAAGAGTGGAAATAACTAAATGTTTAATAATTAATATACGATAACTGTAGGAAATCTTACTGTAGAGTGTGAAAGTTTTATGTGCAAAAATTTTTTTATAACATCTTTATTAGAAACGCTTAGTACAATCTTAATTCTAAATAAATTTATTACTACTTTTCATTTGCATCAATATGTACTCCTCAATATAAAATTAAAATAACTTATAGCTATAATTTACACTAAAGGTATACATTTTATATAAGTTCGTATGGTTTGATTCGCTTCAATCTCCTGTCATCCTGCGCGCTGTCCAGCAGTTGTATTGCTAGTATGATTTAGTAATCTTCTTTCGTGTTTCAAGGCGAAATATTCACAA
The DNA here is from genome assembly GCF_030347505.1 of Rhynchophorus ferrugineus. Lineage (NCBI taxonomy): Eukaryota > Metazoa > Arthropoda > Insecta > Coleoptera > Curculionidae > Rhynchophorus > Rhynchophorus ferrugineus. The sequence goes on along the minus strand of NW_027472581.1, from coordinate 48,240,881 downwards.
ATCCATTTGATTTCCAAGTCATCGTGCAATTCTTCGTTGGTTACGTAGCAATAGGCATTGGTAATCAATCGAAGAACCTTGTTTGGACAGCGCTACATGACTGCATATTTGCAACCCATAGATCCAGATTGGCTTTATAATTTTCTTATAAATCAAACTCTTCGATTTTAGATCAAGTTGAGAGTATCTTCCGACTAACCAGTATAGTTGTTTTATTTTGGTTCTAATATGTTTTGCTTTTTGTCTAACGTGATGTTTCCAATTGCCGAGGCATTTAGCTGATTCTGCTTGAGGAATCGGACACCCATTGAGTGGTATAATTAAGTTTTTATTATTTCGCCGCAATGCTAAATTAACGTGGACAGATTCGGAGCTATTAAGATGAATTTTCCAATCTTTCGTTCATTTGTAGATTTTGTTGACTGCCACTTGTACATTTTCTACCGCCCTAGGCAGAGATATGTCGTTTGCCATAATAATTGTGTCGTCAGCAAAGATTCCAAGTAGTGTTTCTTTTGTTGTTGGAATATCAGCAGTGTAGAATAGATATAGGAGAAGTCCTAAGACGCTACCTTGTGGAATTCCAGCCGAAATAGTTTTAAATGTCGAGAAAGCCATTTCGTGCGATACTCTAAATTTTCTTCCTAAAAGAGATGACTGCAGCAGTTGATAATAGTTACGCGATAACGATTTCCTCATCTTGCAGATTAATTCCAAATGCCAAACCCAATAAAAAACTTGTGAGACACCCAAGAATATTGTAGAGCAGTATTTCTTTTCCTCAAACGCTTTTTGAATAGTTGCAATTACTCTGTGCACTTGATCGATTGTTGAATGGTGATTTCGAAAAGTACACTGGAAATTTGGTATTATTATAAATTTTTTTAATACGTTTAAATATTAGTTTCTCAAATAGTTTTGATATTGCAGATATCAGCGAAATGAGCCTGTAAGATTAGACTTGTTCTTAATTCGACAGTCTTAAAAGGCATTAAATACATATGTTAACATGATGATTGCTTTTCGTGGCAGTTCTTTCAATAATCCATTTGAAATGTCATCTATACCAGGTGCCTTTTTAGGATTGAGGTTATCAATTTCATGGCAACTTCCAATGGAGAAATTAGATTTATATCTACATCGGGTTGATAAACAGGATGTATCCATGGTAGATTCTATATCATTGGGTTGAAGTATGTTAGCTAAGTATTGTGCGACAATTCAGCTTTTTCATCGTTGCGTCGAACCCATTCATTTCGATCATTTTTAATTGGCGGTACTCGAATATTGGTCTTTTAAATCTGCGAGTTGCTTTCCATAGCGAATAACCTTTGTCTGCTTCTGGACTTAATTCACTTACATATTTTTGAAAGCAATTCTGTTTATATTCTTTGATTTTTGATTCGTCTGATTACTAATTCCATTAAAAGTAGTTTTGTCTGCAGCATTTCTGGTTCTGTACTATACTCTTCTAGCTTTTCGCCCTTCTTCTATCATTTCTCTAATTTCGAAGGGGTAAATTACTTCATATTGTGATTTCTCGCTTGCTATTGGGGTAGCATCTTTTGCAGCTGACCGAATTTGTTCAATTATATTTTTGGTTTGTTGCTCAAAATCATCTATACTTTTAAGTCTTACTTTTAAACTGATTTGTTCCTGCAGTATTAATCTGAATTTGTCCCAGTTAGTAAATTTGTTGGTAAGATTAGGCTTTTTTGCTATTCTTAGGATTGTCGCGCCCAGGATTAACAATACTGCAGTGTGATCAGATGTTAGATCGCACAAGTTTTCTGTACTAATTTGATTTAATGAGACGCCTTTTGAAATGTGGAAATACAGCAGATCTGGGAGTTCATCACTGTCTGTGTGCCAGTAATGGCTTTGAGTAATTCCTTTCCTTTTCCAGGTATTATTATTCGTGAACCCCAAGCCTGTATGTTTGACATTAAAGTATCCACTAATAATAAACCTTGGGCCTAATTTTGAAAAGATATCTTTATATTGCTGTTTTGTCATTTTATGTCTTGTTGGACAATATATAGCGCCAATATTAATTTCAGCCCCGTTTTCTTGATACCAATTATCGCAGCTTGTATTTCTTCATTTTTAATCTGTTCTTGTTCGAAATGTTGATATTTTGGTAGCGTTTATATTTTTGACCGATGGTCTTGCAGTTTCTTAGGTTTTTTTTTATTTTCAACGGTAGATGTTGTTTCAGAGTTTTTGGCTTTGGCAATTTGTCTTAAGCGCTGTTCTTCTGTAATTTTCTTTGGCTGGAGTTTTGTATTATCTCTACGTAGAACAACGGAAAAGTTTTAATTTGTATTTCACCATTTATATTAGTTGTCTTTTTCGCTATAGACGTGAAGGTCACCAGTTCGTGCCCGCAAGCCCGTAATTCTGATTTAATATCGTCTTGATTTGTTGTGGACGGTAATCTTCTAATGACGACTCTATACCACTTATCACTTTTTAACTGATAAGTGTGATATTGGAGTTTATTGAATGAATCGTTTTTCTTCATCTCAATGAGATGCTTTTTTACATTCCTGTATTCCGTTTCATTACAAAGGCTTACGTTAATATCATCGTTAGACAAAGCTTTAAAATGTACTGGATCAGTGGCTACTCCCTTTATTTGTGATCTAAATAAATTAAAATTGCCAACAGTGCTTACCTTGATCGGAGGGGGCGGGGGTCTTCGTGCTTCTTTTTTTAATGTTTATAGTACTTTTATTTATAGCCATTGGCGAATGCATCATCTCTGACTTCTTCCTCTTTTTATCCTTCTTGTTTATTGCTTCGGTCTAATCAGACTGTTCCCCTATCTCTAATGCTAGTTCGTCTTCATCAGTGTAGTAGTTTTCCGCATAATTAGTATGCCTTTTTGGTGTATCTTGAGTGTGACTGCAATTGCAAGCGGTTAGCAGAAATATCCTTAGTTAATTGCTACAGTTGTTGGTTCAGACGTTCATTATTCGCTCTTAATTCTTCGATTTCTTTCAGTAGTATATTTAAATCCTTTAGTTGTATTGGTATAATTCTATTTTTTTTTCACTAACTTTCCCTTTTTTCCCTTTATGGAAAACGTGGGACGTCTTTTTACTTCACTTTGAGTTGGCTTCACTATGAATGTCGGGATCGAACTGATGTGTAAAAATATGTGCGTAATTTTTCACAGTATATATGAGCACTTGGTTAAAATGTGTGAGGAGAGAAAGAATACTAACTATTTTACAGATATGGCAAATTCATTAGGGAGAATGCAGTGATTAAATCTAGTTGTATCAAGAAAGATGTATACAGGTAGTAACAGAACAAACTAAGGAGAAATACTAAGCGTAAAAGGTAAATATGAATGCGTTGTGTTAATATATGCTCTAATAAACGTAAATCATATTACTTGGATATATAATTGTTAATTAGGTGGATTAGGCCTCCAGAGATCCAAAATAGTCTATATTTAAAATTAGTAAGTATTTACTAGTAAGATTAGATTATTTATTATTTTTTATTTTTTATTTAAATTAGTCTATATTTAAGTCTTTTTTATATATTTTTAGTCTTAGTCTCTTATTTCACTACATTAAAAACGCGCCCGGAACTCTAGCTCATAGGTGGTATGGAAAAAAATTAGCGTAACCATAATAAAACACAACCCTAACCTACAAACTGTTATAACTGTAAAATGTATAATTGTAGTTTTAAATCCTTTAATAATATATGCATTAGATGTACTGTCATGTTTTTTTATTTAATCTCTTGGAAAGTCAACAATCTGCCCGTGGGCAATAACTATTATTATTTGATTTCCGTTATATAATATAACCATCCTTATATGTAGAAGATCACTTCAGTAAGATCACTAACTTATTTTAAAGTCTATCCTTACTTATTCTAATGACTATTCTAACTTATTCTAGAAATTATTAAATTTCACTCTATGTGTCTATTAACCAGTCCGTATGGTAGTTTACGTTTGAGCCTGCACACTTCACTGTCATCGCGCACATTTAACTGTTTGGCGAGTGCATTAGGATTAGAACACATTAGGATTGTATAGATTTTGTTATATTTTTTGCTACTATTTCTGTATCTCTTTCTCTTTTGAAAGGTAAATTTAGTGATAACAAACTGTCTAATTCTTCTTTAAATATTGGCCAGTTGGTTTTAGTGTTATGCAAAGAAGGTGATTTTGTTTTGAGAATATTTGAGTTCACTGTTATAATAACTGGTGAGTGATCAGATGATAGATCGAAGCATGATTCAGCTTTGCACGTTTTGGTATCAATATATTTTTGTAACACAAAAGTCTATGGTATCGGGAATTTTATTCCTATCTGATGGCCAATATGTTGGCTCACCAGTAGAAATATGCTGTAAATTATGTGCCTGCATTGCTTTCACCAATCCTCTGCCTTTTGGTGTTATTAGTCTAAAACCCCACATAACATGTTTTGCATTGTAGTCTCCTCCGGCAATGAATCTAATACCCAGCGTGTTAGAGAAACCGTGGTATACTTCTGCCTTGTTGTTGTGTTTAGGTATACAAAATATAGCACTAATTGCTAATGGCCCATGCACTTCTTCAATAGTTACACTGGTGGCTTGTAAATATTGCTCACTGAACTTCTCTCTTTCACAGTGTCTTATATTTTCACGGATAATTATTGATGTTCCTCCATATGCTTAATCATCTGGGTGCTTTGGGTGATACAGCTTGTATTTTGGAATCCGTAAATAATTTCTATCTGTGAAATGTGTTTCGGATACTATCATGATATCAATATTTTGTTCATATAAAAACATTTTAAGCTCCCTGTCATTGTTGCACGACGTTTTATGTTATGTATATTTACAACTTCGTGGCCTTATTCAGCTAGGGCTGTTTCAATTGTGTTTGTATCCGTTGCGTGATGTAGTCCTTTTATGACAAATTTAAAAGTTTTTTCGGGTTTTGTTCGAAAAGTATGATATTGCGTGTTTCTATTGTCCAACTCTTTTATTAAAATTTTGAAATGTTCAGGGTCAAACATTTGAATCTTCATTGTTTCAGATCCGCTTGTTTTTATTGTATAATGATTGGATATTATCTTGAGCAAGTCATGCAGATGTTTAACAACACCTACCTTATATACTGTTATTGGGGGTGGTCTGGGAATTGTTTTTGGTTGGTTTTCTTTGATGTTCTGGTTTTCTTCTGTTTCTTCTGTCAGGGCACTGAAACTGTTGTATGTTGAGAGGGGTTTTTGAAGCCAATAGTCGCTGATTTTCATCTGTTTTCGGACTAATTGCTCTTCGGGGCTCCTTAAGCGCTTTTTGTTTGTAACGGTGTTCCATTCGTGCATTTGAGGGGTTTCAGTTATTGGTAGTTGATTGTTATTTCGAATAACGGGTGATTCAATTGATGAATCGACAGAAAGATGTTGTGGATTAGCCATTACGTATTGAAATTAACAATACGGATCACTTAATAGTTATTAAATGTTTAATTTATTTTTTTACGCGTGTCGTATTTTGCTCGCTCGATTTACCGTTCCAAAAATAACAAAGAAAATTCCCAGAAGGTAGAGTTAATATATATAGAGTTGCTTATAAAAAATAAATTTTAAATTTCACGTTCAATAGTGCACGTTTTGAATCATGTTGTCACTCTACAATGGTTGAGACTAGGTTTACACTTTTTATGACCGGCACTTTTATGACAACAGTAACACAGATGTCTTTTTTTTACAACAGAACTTTCTGAAAGGTACATCTGCACTCCGTGGTGGTTTGAACAGAACTATTACTGTAATGTTAAAATAAATTATATTTCATATCAGTAATTTAATATTATAATTTTGTACTTTTAACAGTTTAATTATTTGATTTATATTAGAACTTTGTTGTATGTCAAGGCCAAAATGAACTAAAACTCAGAGTTGATGCGGCAACATTGCCACGTTCAACGTCGTCAATTCAGATGGCGTAAGTTCACTGCTGTTTTGAATATACTGTATGTATTATCTGGTGATTGCGATGTACCGTTGCATATGGTTACGATCACAATATGAATATAACATAAAATTAACATATAACAAAATAGAATAATATAAAAATAACAGAGTAGAACGGGAACATCTAACACACACATATATATATATATATATATATATATATATATATATATATATATATATATGGTCACAAAGGAGGGATTAAATGTACTCAACGACCCATATCTATACTATTCCAAGTAAGAAACATTCGAGTTTTCAACACCCCTAGTCCGTAGATTCCCGGCACATGCATTACAGTTGGTGAACAGCCACCAATTGTGGATTGCAGTAACTCAGTTCCTTAGCCGTAGACTATTGGAATCTGGAGTCATCAGAAGCTGGAAAACCATTCCAGAGAAAGATAGCATGGAAATTTTGAAAATGAATGAAATTTGATCTTCAAAGGCAAACTAGCGGACGAAGATATAGGCGATACTCAAACATAATTTTACAACTGTAAGCTGTCCAGGCGGAATAACGTCCACGTACACACTCTGGCCGTTTCCTTAGGAGGTAGATGTTATGTAATACGGCTAAGACTATCCGGTCGGATTTTTTTTTACTACTTAAATGGTAAACGAGTGAGACGGGTTGGTCTCTTTTTACCCCCAGTGAAGCTTTGTATCACCGTTCAACCAGTCGCCACTTCTTTCCGTCAAATAAAATAATATTTTTAATTAAATTAATAGTTTTTTGTTTAAATTCAATATCACATATTATAACTTATGTATATAGTACAATATATAAAAGACATTTGGATAGCACCATTTGTGATCGGATCTCATGTTGTAGATTAAGAACTTCTAGGAATCTAAGAACTTTAGGTAGGCTTTCCAAGGTACAACAAGTCTAATAGGCAGTGAGGAAAGTTAAGTTCGGTTTTCAATGTGGTAAGAGAGCATTCTAAGAATGTATGGTATACTCTTAGAATGCAACTCACTACATTGAGGAGGGTGCACAGCGAGGGCGTTGAGTAGGGCGGTCTCTCCTTAGCAGATGGGAATGGGTGAATTTACGATACCCCAGCATAAGTCGGTTAAGGATAAACTTGCAGGATCTGGATTTAGATAGATGGATAAAAAATCGTGTTTTATTGACCATAACTTGTTGCTGTCTTCAGTTAGTCCTAGTTATATTCTATAACGTGTTGATAGTGAGTGCCAGTTAAAATGGCATTCTTGGCCATGACGTCAACCATTTAATTTCCTTTAATTCCCTTATGGCTGGGAATTCAAGCAAGAGAATTTTTCTTGTCTAATGTGGTAAGCTCTTGGAGAGTGTTATGTATGTTAATTATTAGTGAATGATCGTATAAGTGTGATTACGTTGTACTCATCGCGTTAGAATCAGTGCAGGTCAGCCATTGAAATGATTTCCAAATGACTAGAACAGTCACACAAACACCGTCATCGCTCTTTGATCCATCGATGTAAAGTATTTGTGTAGGGATGTAAGCTTATTGTAAGCTTATGTAAATGATTAGATTTGATTTTCCAAAAATTTGGCCGAAATTCTGGTTATTGTATGTATGTACTTAATGCCTAAATGACGTTAAAAGTTAACTTAGAAACACCTAAACGTTAATGAATTTATATTGAGGAGATGAGTAAGGTGAGAATATCGGCCGATAAAAGAATTTTCAACATGAAGAAGGAATGGGAGGGCAACTTCGGTGGCAGAGTAATGTATAATTTAAGTGTTTGCATCTATACAAATAAAAATAGATCGTTCGCTGCACCAAATTGAATAATTATTTTATTCGTTATTACCTTAAAGAAAGGTTACGGAAAAGTTTTGTACATTTAGATCTCATACTATAACATATAATAAATATAATATGGGCATAGAGTAATAGAAATAAAACTCAATAGTATCTGGAGAACCGTTTCGCTACGTCCAAGATCTAGATGGGTTTATAATCTCCCATTTCAATAATTTAATTGATCAGATTATATCTCCATTATAGGCACCTGTAAGGGAAACATTTTGCTATGAAGACATCTGATTGGTTCTTTGATAAAATTTGTCACGCAGATGCGACACGTCACAGCCTTGACGTCACATTTCATTGACAAATGAAATTTAAATAAAAAACAATTCAATTTCAGAAAAAAATTAATAAAACTCAATAAAAATATAAATATAAAAATATAAATATATAATACATAATATTTAAATATATATAAATATACATCCATAAATCATAAAGATAAATATATCATAAAATATGAATATAATATAAAAGCTATTAATTTAATAAGACCTATTAGAGTTCTCTCTTTTCTTATATTGAAAAACTTTTAGTCCTTCCCTATAAAAATTCGATTTACTTATTGAACCCAAAAATATATGGCACATCTTGTTATTATTTTAACTATTTTATCTGGAAGATCATTGTCTAGTGTGGAATTAAAGGTTTTGAATTTAGTTATTTTATATCAGACTAAAAAGGTATTATATTATAGACGTGACAATATAGCAGGATAAAATAAAAGATAGCTCAAAGACCTACTAACAGTATAATAAAACAATTTTGTTGAAGTTGAAGAAGAAAAATAAACTACAAAGGCACAATGAAAACGAAATGAATCAATCAAATGCCTTCGGTTCTGACATCTAGATATTGCTTAAAGTTAAATCATAGAAAAATAGAAATTTTACGGTATAGGCGACCTTGGGGAAATGTTTTGTTTAGTTCAATCAACGGTAGCGCTGTGATCACAAATTGTGATTGGCTAGTTTAAATTCCTGGTGCCGCCACTAACATGGAACGTGATTGGTCGATCAAATTGTGTGAAGTCGGCATTTTCTATGGGCGTCCATTTTTAAGTTTGTTGTTTGTAGGTTTTGGTTTTTGTTTAGATCAAGAAATCTTCGTTTCACGTTGTGTATATTTTCTGTTTTACATTAATTATTATGGAATAATAATATAAAAATTGATGACAATGCGTCAGTGTAGTAAAAGATGTACTGTACCGGGCTAAAAATCTGCTACGGGAATTAAACATCGTTTCCCAAAGAATGATCTCGCTCCAAAAATGGGTTGATCAAGTAAATAGTAGTAAGTTACGTGGATAAACCATAATGAGTTGAGTCTATATTTTCAGTTGCTCTCAGAAAAACAAGAGTCTAATATTGTATTTTAGTCTTATTTCAGGTGAAAAAGAGACAACATGCAATATTACATTCTATATTAAGCAGTTCCACAGATTAAATACTCTAAAATCTAAATATGTTTAAAAAACACATAAATGTTTAGTGTTTCAAATGTCCAATCCATAATGATTTTTAAGACCAAATTTTAAAAGTTATTATGAGGTGTGATTGTATTTTTGGTTTAATAAAGTTAATGCAATATCAACAGGGAAGGATTTAAAGTTTACCTTCAATATATCAAGATAAGTTAGAACTCTAATAGATCCCATAAAATTGATGGCACTAAACAAATATGGGAAGGCGTTATAGAAGAATTATAGATATTTTAATTTTGCCTAGAATACAGTTCATAATTGTTTTTTTTTTGCTTTTTGTTTATATTCAATTATATTATTTACACTTATGTATATTTGTATAGGATTTTATTTTAATAAATTAATTTTAAAAATTAAATTTGATTTTCATTTAAATTCTATTGGCCAATAAATGTGACGTCACAAAGTCAGGCGAAATGGCAGACCAATCAAAGCAAAGTATTTTCCTTACAGGTTTCTACATAATTATTTTAAACTAACCAATCAAATTCACGTTGTCAGCGCCGCCAATGATTGAACTAAGCAAAATTTTGCCCCACTACTTACCATTGGAGTTGCACACCCCTGAGTTAAATCTCTATTTTCTCTGTGGTTATATTGTGGCCTCCTTTCATACGTAACTAGGCAACAACTTGTTAGATCAATTTTCATTTTAACATTTACATCTGTTATATATCAAAATAGTTCTAAATTTTACTACAATTGCAAAGATGTTTTGGGGTTTAACTCCGGCATTAGATTTAACAGAAGAATATTTAAAGCAAAATGGAGAGTGTCATGATGAAATAAACATATTATTGATTGGAAGCACCGATTGCAGACATATTTTAAAAACTCTAGCCCGAAGATACCGTCATAAGAAGGTAAGATATAATTTTTCATAAAATAAATGGATTTATTTTGTTATTTAAATAGGTAACTCTTAATTTTTATATAATGGAAGCTTGTATGGAAACAGTTGCCAAACAGCTGTTACTTCTATATATATCCCTTCAACCAAAAACCTCAATAGGATTGGAGCAAAAAACAAAAGTTTTTATGGAACTATATGGTAACTCTATTATTCGACCATTTACTGCCAAGTATTTAACTAGCGCAGCGAGTGATCTGATTGAAATGATCACTAACTACGAAGCACTAAGAAGGAAAATTAATTTTGTAAACCTAGATATTAAATATAAAGACAGGGATTACTTAGAAAATTTAACAAAATTCTGGTGTGGTAAAGACGAATTTAATATTATTGATTGCTGGGATAGAAGGTTGAGGAAAACTCTTGGAGTGAGGTAATATTATATCCTAACTATTACTCTAACTACTTACTAAGGTACATGTTGTATTTAAACTAGATGAAGTCCTTGTTTTATTAACAGGTCAATTGAAAAGTCCCCGGCCTGCCATAGTAAAACATTTTTTTGGGAAAATTAGTTTTTTTTTATTCAACATAATTCCCTTCAAGAGCGATACATTGGTTATAGCGACCCTCCAACTTTTCGATACTATTTTTGTAGTACGATTTGTCCTTTGCTTCATCCATCATCACCTCTTCATTCAATGAAAATTCCCAGCGAGCATTCTTTTGAGATCTGAGAACAGGAAATAATCGCTGGGGGGCAGATTTAAAGAATACGGTGAATGAGGAAGCAATTCGAAGGCCCAATTCATTGATTTTTGCCATGGTTTTCACTGACTTGTGACACGGTGCATTGTCTTAGTGAATCAGCACTTTCTTTTTCTTCAAATGCGGACGTTTTTCAGCGATTTTGATAGTCCTTCGATTGGACTTCAGAGTGAAATGATGGAGCCATGTTTCATCCATTGTCACACATCGACGCAAAAACTCGAATTTATTACGCTTGATTATCTTCAAACACTGCTCCGAATCATCAACTCGTCATTGTTTTTGGTCAAAAGTGAGCTCGTGCGGCACCCACTTTCCACAGAGCTTTCTCATATATTTGGGTACACGTTCAGTTCCTTCAAGTTTTTGCTTCAACTATATTTTTTCCCTTTAAAAAGCAATATTTTATCAACATGCGAAATTCCTTTTTATACATTTTCTTCACAATCACAAAAGTTGTTTCACTCAAAATGTTATAATTCACAAACTAATGATCCGACAACTGTCAAATTCATACACGCATCTTTTGAGGGTTAGGGCTAATTAAAAAACATATGGATTTAATTCTACCATCGCCATCTATGTATCATGCTGCGAACGTTTCAATTGACCTGTTATTTGGATGTGCTGCTCAAATGTGTAACTTGCCTTGCTGCCTTAGCGTCAAGTTTTTTTCCTTCTCTGTGCTACGTCATGGCAATCAGTTCCAGAACAATAAGCTGCCGTGTTGTCCATCTTCTAAATTATTTGTTGTTGTATTTATGAGGGAGCTTCAACCTGTGCACGCAGCACCCACCCCTCTACATGACAACATCAGTTGCTGAGACTGGTGATTTCGCATCTCTTGAACCTGAGTGCGTTGTTGTCATCCTATTCCACTCAGCATCATTATTTCCTGTTTTAATGTTCGCACACCGAGATCCAAATAGATATAAATTTTTCTCATGCTTGAAGAATGGGGAATATTGAGCAGGTTTCTTGAAAATTTGCTCTGGAATCTTCCCAATATTTCTACGTTATTGTTATTGTTTCCATGCTTGCTCATTGTTTAAATGAAAGTAGCAACCTGTTAACCAATTCACACTACAGAGCCTGCTGTTGAGTTGTTTATGCCAGTCCAAATGTGCTTCTGCAAAGTTAACCTACGATCAAAAGTAATGTATTTTGCATGTTCCTCTTATGGGATGTTTTCATTACATAATTTTATCGACGGATAGGTTTTTTTTCTCAGAGTATAAGTAATAGGGAAGCAACTTTTCTCAGATGAGAATGCACTGATGGGACGGCAGCGGAATCAGCGTTGGTCACAGTTATTGTGTCCTCACTAACTGGAAGGTCCGCAGTATAAATCAGTTACAACACCGGTCTCAGTACGCTACCTCGGAGACACCCGAGTGTATTTCATTCAAAGCCAAATATTCATCAATACATTTAATCATGAAGCTCATCAATACATTTAATCATGAAGCTCCTTCAACTGAGGTATGATGAGAGTATATGGTAACGTAGAAGAGTCTTTTTAGTTTATATACCAGTCCATCATGCCATATCACGTTGCCAAAGGCTAACGACCGAAATAAATGTGTATCTTTCTCCTCTAACACTTTCTTAAATACATCAGTTTTCCGTTGTCTCGCATTTTTTTTAATATAGCATGTTTTATTAGATATGTTTAGTATAATATTAATTTTACATGAATATATTACTACTTTTCTTTTCTACATGGATTAGTTCGCAGACAGTACAAGTGCGAAATAAATATATCAGTCTGTATATCCCAAATTAAAATTAATTTAGAATAACTTAAGCTAAAATTAATAGTAACACTTATACACTATACAAGTTCATGTGGTTCGGTTTCTACGCTTGTAGTTATCCGGATCCCTGCGCGTTGTCTACTATACAACCATTTACGTGTAGGGTAGACAATACGCAGGAACCACGTCAATCAGTAGCGCAGAAACCAAACCACTCGAATTTGTGTTTTTATTACTTAAACGTTTCTGTGATTTAGTAATCTACTTTCATGTCTGTGTGAAATCTTTCATAACTTAGTAGATACATTTGATCTCCAGGTCATCGTGCATATCTTCGTTGGTTACGTACGGATGAGCATTGGTAATTAATTGAAGAACTTTATTTTGACAACGTTGATTATTACTCGATCTGATAATTTCATGTTATCCCATGTCCAAATAGGTTTTATTACTGACCGTTAAATCACACTCTTCGATTTTTGGTCAAGTTAGGAGTATTCTTCGACTATTTATCTATTAGTAGTTATTCACTTTTAGTTATCTAGTTAGTTATCAATTTATATTTATATTTTTAATTTTTGTCTAATTTTGTCCAATTCAATTTACCATTGAGATAAATACCAAGGTTCTACCCTGGTCCTATAAGTCATATACTTAGGTTTCCGTTTCAACACAAAATTTACATGAACATATTTTGTTCTATTAAGCTGCATTTTTTAGTTTTTAGTCTATTTGTAGATCCAGTATAGAACCGATATAAGAATGGTCCAAGGACACTACCCCGCCGAGCACTAGCTGAAATAGGTTTATACGTTGACAATGACACTTCGCGCTATGCACCAAATTTTCTTTCAAAAAGATACAACTTCAATATAGTTGCAATAGTTGCGCTACAACAATTGCTCGTGTTGTAAATCAGTCCTAAACGACATATTCAGTGAATGTCCTGCAAAACATCCAGAATTGTTAGAGGGTAGTATTTCTTGTTTAAGACATCTTTTCGATAACCAATGTTACGATAATATATGCAGTTGGTCGAACATTGAGTGGTGGTTTCGAAATCCAAACTAAATATCTATAGTTATATGTGTTCCAAAATATTTTAACTATAACACAAAGAATTTAAACCACAACCCCCCCCCCCCAAAAAAAAAACATTTAAAACTACCCACAAAATATGCAAATTGCTATCGCCAAACCATTGGCGTGAAGGAAAATTGTCTATAATTACAAAAACCTTATTGTACCACTTGAAAGGCGCCTAAAATGCTCAAGCAGAGCAAGCAAAATACCCCAACGTCTATCTCGACAGTAGTTTAAATTAGAAACATAACATCTGATAAAAATCTAAGAAGATCAGACTCAAAATCAACAAGGATATAAGTTCGTCAATCAATTATGAAGCCTACTCGGACTGTAGACAAATGTATTGTGTCCCACTAAGACATCAAACCGACTAGTAATTTAACGCAAAAAAAGTTTTTCAATAAAATACCAATGCTTATCGTTACATAACCAACAATCTACCCTATGAACTAGAAATCAATTGGATATACAAAGTTATACAAGATTTTGCCTCAAAACATGAAAGAAGGTCTAAATCATAGCCTATTAGCAATTACAACACCCAGTACACAAACCAAACCACATAAACTTACGTATAGTCTATCCAAAGTTGGTGTGAACATACGTCATCTAAATGTATGAGGTCAAAACGTAGCAATATTGCCGTAAGAACTCTTAGTTTTAGTTCATTTTGGCTTTTAAATAAAACAATGAAACTAAAATGTTATCAAATATATATAATAATAATGCATATATTCTCGAATAATGTAAACTACAGTTAATTATGCACAGTCACAATAATTTATAGGTTAGAGTGGTTTTATTATATTTACATTGAACTCTTTTCTACACTATACATGAGGTAGAGTTCTAGGCACGTTTTTTATGTAGTGGTATACCTCTGGAGATCAAATCCGCCTAATTAACAATTGTATGTCCAAGTAATCTATTATACTTTCATTAAAGAGCATATTTACCTTTTTACGTTTAGTTCTTTATTCTTTCGATGGTATGTTTTCTTGTCAAGTCATTTTGATATCACTGTATTTTTAATTTCTTCTGCTACTACCTGTGTACACCATTCTTGATAAAATTAGTCACTGAATTCTCTCTAATGAATTTGCCATATTTGCAAAACAGTTGCTATTTTTTCTTTTCTCGCACACTTTAACCAAATATTCATGTATATTCTGAACAATTACACACATATCTAATGGGCATAAATCTTTCACAGTCCAGAGTACGATTTCTTACAATTATCGTATATTAATTATAAACACACTTTTAGTTGTTTCCACTCTTATCATCCTGTCTTGGAAATAATCAGCAATAAATCATAGTCCCATATTATAAGGTTTACTCAAGTGAATAACTGAGCTATTCATTTCCAATCTAAAGAATGTATCTTCACGATTCCATCATTTCTAAATTTCCTCTTCAATGTGACTGATCGAGGTCATCCAAACCAAACCAAAGGTGCTATTAACCTTTCCTGTTTCCAGCATGAAGCACAATATATATGCAATGAATTATTAATAAATGTTATGACTAATAAAACCTAATCAATTGTTACTCCAACGTTTACCTTTGTCCATCAACATTAGCTGTCTTAACACTATTTGTGAGCATTCGTTATATTGGTGCCTTGAATATAAATAATATACTTTAGAGTAAATAATCTAATTTAATTTTAATTTAGAAAATAAATAAAAACATAGTGATACAAATACAAGGGAACAATAGTATCTATAGAATGCAGTTGTAAATTAAGATTGTATTAAGCGTATCTAATGTATGATCTAATAAAAAATATATATTCATTATTGCATCACTATTGGATGTATTTTTGGCTAGCTCCAATGATAATACAAGCTAGATTCTTTTCGATACGTTTGTCATAAAATATCTTGGTTGTCTCCTACAGGATTTAATTCAGTATATATCAATTTAGTTCACGTTTAAAATTGTCAAATGCCCAATGTGGATCTCACAAGATCTCTATAATGGCATATGAAATTCGATCGTTATCTTCGATCTTAGAATACGATGTTCTTCATTACATAATTATTTTCAAGGTATAACATTTAAAGAAATCCAAAAGCTTCCTACAGTCAAGTATGGGAAATATCTCGACATGGTCAATGACAATGTACTTACAATGACTAGCATATTCACACCAAATACTTCCGTATTCCAAGATGAAAATGCGCTCAAAGACGTAGCCAAAAAGGTTCAGTCTTGGCTTCAAGCACATCAGAATATTAAACATCATCCCTGGGTAGCACAATCACTACATCTCAACTTAATTGAAGCGTTATGGACAGTTTTAGAACAGAGAGTGGGAAGTAGATTTCCATCTCCAATATGATGAAGCAATTGGTAACCTTTTTGATCAAGTATGGGAAAATATTCCGTTGAGAAACTATTCAGATACTCTACGCGAAGAATTTCAGCTGTATTAAAAGTAAATGGTGGCTCAACATCTTATTAATAAATGAATATTGTGTGACACTCAATGATGTTCATATTGTTCTTCCTATCCCCTGTAGTTACTTTTTCCATTTTCCATAATTAACCCTTCTATTCTATACAAATATGCAATAATCTTGTCAAGTAATGTTTATATAATCAATCTAGTCGAAATAACCGTTAATCACTAAATTTTAATATCTGAATTGTGACATAACGTTTCTTTTATTTTAGATACGATTCTAAATTAGGTGCTTTTGACTGGGATCTACACATGCGTTACCATATGATTGGCGGCAAACAAGTCTGCAATCAGGAGTACCGGTCTTTTCGTTTAAACGGAATCGCTTTTTCGTGGCTTGAAAGCGAAGCATCACTCCCTAACCGTAGTATGGTTTGTGCTATTATTCCAAACGGCCAAAATTTCGTACATTATGGATACCTAGGTGATATCCAAACTGGTCCTTTCGTAGCATATGGCTTAGAATGTGAAGACAGCGACTTTTTGAAATCAACGAACGGCCATAATGCTTACAGAGCAACCGACGTCACTGAGAGAAACTTAAAACAAATATTTTTTGAAATAGAACATCAACAGGAATACAAGCACACAAAAATCAATGACATGCAGTTGGGATCCTCAATTATAAAGCAAGATAAACTTATAATTGATATAAATAATACGAGGGTCAAAGCAAAGAATCTAGATTCCTGCATCAAAATAGAAAATACGCAAGTTAATATTTTATCAATATCGCAACTGAAACATATGAAATATAAAGATAAATTATCAAATTTTTTTAATATTGTATATGTGGCACATAATTACGAGAAATATTTTGATATTAATACTATAGAACATGTGGTGAAAAATCAAGGTCTATTGTTAATTGAAAATCAATTATTTCTATTAAATAATCGGAAAAAGGACCTAGAATCATACGTTAATAATATTGAAGAAAAAGTTAACCGTTTAAATGTCACTAAAGCAAAATTTGACGTCGAAAATGATTGTTATCTAAGATTTACTATAAATAAAAATTAAATGTTTTTGACATAAGCCCTTATTGTAAGTGAATTATAATTTAATTTATTTAGCACAATCCGGTCATGTTGAAATCAGCAACATAACAAATTTAATATGGATTTATTTTAAATGCTTTACTATTAAATTAAAAAATACACAGTGATTGTAAAAACATCTTTATTATTTATTAATAAAAAACATTTAATTGAAGCAATTTACTTTTGCTTACGTTTATCTAATTTATTTTTGTGCCTTTTATCTTTTAAATTACCAAAACTCTGTTTCTTATTATTCTTCAACTTTTTCTTCATTTTAAGACCTACTTCAACTGGAACATCTTCTAAATCTATTTTTTTACCAATCTTACTTTTTATAGTTTTTTTGACATATAATCCTTCGGTCTCACTATTAACTGGTTTACTTGGAGATAGTCTTTGTTTCTTGTTAACTTGTCCTAATTTATTTTTTTTATTCTCAACTAAACCATTTTTCTCATTGGCTTTATGTAATTTTGTTTGTTTTTTTTGTACCGATTTTGCTTTAATATCGGTATGTTCTTTATTCTTCAAGTTTCGTTTCGTTTGCTTTTTCTGATTATCATAATTAAAGTCAACATCTTTTTTAGATTTTTTAGAATTGCCAAATTTAATTTGCTTCTTTCCAGGCTTTTCTTCCTCTGAAGCTGCATTGAATTTTCGTTTGTTTTTATTATTTCCTTTCTTCTCAGTATCTTCAAGAAGTATTTCTACATTTTGTATATTATTATCAACCGTTTCCTCGACTAATTCTTCCACTTCAGAATCATCACTTTTGGGAATAACATTTGAAAATTTCCTCAACTTGGCAACAAAGAATCCATCCATATTATGCTCGTGAGGATAAAATCGACGTGTTAAATTTAAAGTTGGATGAAACCTGCAACAATACAATAAATAGAATGAAACGTTAAATCAACTATTCCTGATATAACATGAAGTCATATCAGAACTCTGATTTAATTTTGAGCGTTTTTTTTTTAATTCAATTTAATTTTTCTCAAATATTTCAAAATATGAAACTACCGAACTTGCCACTGGTTTTTTTTATTGAACATTTCAGTTGTACGCCGCAAAAACTATGTGTTTTAATTTCATTGCTGTATAAGTGTTGATCAAGTAGATTATACTGGATTAATTAAATCAGGTCATCAGAGGTCAGACAATTGTACAACTATGTTAATGGTAGATGTTTCGATCACTCAATCGGTCGCCTCCCAGAAGTACTACCCACGTGTGTGCATGCTTTGCACACACACTTACAGTTGACCTAAAAGCCAACACTCATCTTCATGTATAAAATATTAACATTTAGCATTACTGACTGAATATTAAACAAGTTAAACAGACAACCACAAGAGAACACATTTGTCACTAATGCTTCACATACAGCTTAAATCATAGAATTGTAAATTCATCAAAATTCATTCATGCTAATAATATAAAAGTATAAAAACCTTAAATGTCTGTATTTGGTAAAACCCTCCGTTCCAAACCCTAAGCCAGTGTCTACTAATTTCACATTTCTTTTCTTTAAGGCAAAATCTATAACCCATTCATTTTCCTCTGGTAATATTGAACATGTTGAATATACTATATAACCTGAAAACAAGAAAAATTACTTCATTAATAAATGATGAAACATATATTTGTATGAGAATGTTACCTCCAGTAGATGACTTGGCATTTACTGAGTCAATTGCAGCCAGAAGCAATTGTCGTTGGAGATTATAACACCTCTGAATATCAGTTTCATCTTTGCTCGTTTTTACACTTTGATCTTTAGCAACAACCCCAGTTCCTAAAGAGTATGGTAATAATAATTGCTTATGAAAAATTCCCATTCTTATTCAGTGTATTTATTTATTACCTGTACAAGGTGCATCTAAAAGTACCCTATCAAAAAACATTTTCATCAAATTTGGAAATCCTCTCCCATCCATTGAGGTAATTACACTATTTACTACTCCCAAGCGATGAAAATTTCCAACAACTGCTTTAATACGTTCTCTAGAAATCAACATAAAGCTTATCAAAAATAAAGCTTATAGTGGAACCTTACTTATTCAAATCATTTGCAAATAATACACCAGTATTTTTCATAACTGCTGCTATGTGAGAAGCTTTTCCCCCAGGTGCAGCACACATATCCAAAATCTTTTCATTCTCCTGTGGTGCTAGTGCCATTACTGGAAGAAAACTTGAAGCTCCTTGAATAATATAATGACCTGCTAGATACTCTGGTGTAGCTCCTATTGGAACTTGTGATGAATATATTACTAAACCAACTTTACTCCATTTTCCAACTGGGTCTAAATTAACACCT
Source organism: Rhynchophorus ferrugineus (assembly GCF_030347505.1). Taxonomy (NCBI): domain Eukaryota; kingdom Metazoa; phylum Arthropoda; class Insecta; order Coleoptera; family Curculionidae; genus Rhynchophorus; species Rhynchophorus ferrugineus. The sequence continues at coordinate 48,221,289 of NW_027472581.1, read as the reverse complement.
CTATTTATTAAGGCTTGTGCCAAGTCTCTTCTTCTAGTTTTTAAGCTATTTGTGCGAACTGTCAAAGGCCTTTGTACCTCACTAGCTTCCAAAAATTCCAATAGTTCAGAAAGCGGAAATAATTGCATAAGTTTCTCCATTAAGAATTCATTATAGCTATAATAGGTACATAAATCTTTTCTAAGTATTTCTAGATACTCAGATCTTGAATGTTCACTGTCTCTTAAGTTACTAAAATCTGAAAGCACCCTAATAATTTCTCGTATTCTCTGTTGAACATCCTGTAAATATAAAAAGTTACACCCACTATTTTTCACCTAACTATGTGGTATGTTACTTGAAGAGATTTAACTTCTTCTTCTGATTCCTTGGTTGGAAATTTGAATGTTTCCTGACTTGCAATATTCAACTGTAATTCTGCTTCAGACTCTTTCTGTTCCTTCTTTAGCTTTCTTTTTAACTTAATATTTTGTTTTTCGATTGGAAGTAAATCATCTGAATCTATAAAATTCTTTTTAAAAAAATCTAAACCACAAAATATATATTTACCTGATTTTTCCTCAACATCATCTATATCAGTGTCTCCCTCAAAATCATCTTGATCGGCACCAATCTCATCATCAGACAAATCATCTAGGTTTTCTAGTTTTGTTTCTGTATCCTCATCAGTTTCTTCTTCAAACTCACTGTCATTCAAATCATCTTCAAAATCCTAAAATATGTTTAAGATTGAATCAGAAAAGTTGTCAAGTATTGTTTTAAACCTGTTCTTCGTCACTATCTTCATTTCGCTTTATTATTTTTTTTCCTGATTTAGGTTTAAGCCATTTATTATTGTCATCAGAGAAACCCCTCATTTCTTTATTTTTCTTACTATTTAGCTTTACCTCTTCAGATCCACTTTCATATTCTTCATCAATTGATCCGTTTGAATCTAAAAAAAATATTTTCATAAACACATTGGAGAAAATTATATAAATAATAAACCTTCACTATAAGATTGCTCAAGTAGATTTGCCTTTTCATTTGTCTTCAGAGCCTTTGTAGTTATCTTATTTTGTTTTTGTTTCTCTAACAGTTCTGTGGCTTTCTGTTCTCTCTTTTTCTGTCGTTTCTTTTGCCTTGAACTGAGCTTTTTGTCAGACTCATCACTCTCTAAAATTAATATCATAGTAAATGTAATATAAGTAAACAATTTGATCTATTCTTTTTAGTACTTATTAATTCCTTTGGAAAAATAGGATCCTTTTGTTTTTTAAACTTTCTTCCTGGACCCTTCTTAATTAAGACACCATCAGTGAACTTAGCTTTTCTTCCCATTATTTATACACGTGCATAAAACTGAACAAACGCTTTAATTCAAAATTACATTCATTGAAGAAATTGGTTATGAACCTGATCTTCTATGAATGTTCTTCTCTAGAATATTAATCTACCCTCTTCTTCAATAGTTAACAGAAAACTACACGCAAATAATCTGTAGCTTTCGAAAATCAATAGATTAAAGTAGGGATACCGAAAAAATATCGGTATAGAGTTATTGGTAAAATTGGTAGTTAATTTCAAAAGAAATTTTTAAAATATCGCTGTTATTACAAAAAAAATTTTTCGTCAATTAAGTCGATATTTTTATAATTATCGATAATTCATAATATTTTTCGATATATCAAAATATCGTTATTTTAAAAAATAACGTTATATCGGAGAAAAAAAAACAATATTTTTTTCCAATATATATTCATATATTCAACCCTTTTATTTTAATTTCAATGTTTTGTGTCGAGAATCTACAGATCTTATTAAGAACTTCTTACAATTAAATTGCAATAATTCAACAAAATTAATAAACTTGGAGGCGTTGTTTAATAAATACCGGAATAATTACGGTTCTGATAGAATTAATACAAATATCATGAGGAGCAAGCACTACAGAATACAGAAACTGTATTTTATGATTTCTATTCTGTGATATCTGTAATCTATGGCAAGGACTTACCTTACAAGGAACCGTACTAAAATATCTCTAATACTAGGGGTGTTGGCCACCAAAAATATATCGATATTACGCATTAATTGATTGTTAGACGAAAAAATTATACATTATTACATTATATTAATATTTTTAATAAAATAAAATTTAGTTTTCGATATTAAAAAAAAATATATCGATATATCTTTATTTCTGTTATTTGTTTATATGGAAATATTTTTGTTGTATTGATTTAACTTCTATTGTATTGTCTATATTTATTTTAGTATATTTTTTAGTTGTTTTATAAAACATTTGGAGGGTATTCAATATTCAATAGAAAAATACCATTCCTTTTTATAGATCCTTATAGATTTATTCCTTATCCTCTGATGATTCTTATTCCTTTTTATAGAACATTCATATATAAAAGTAATTCTACTTCGTTTAAAATTAAATTATAAATTGCTTGGTATGTATTATTATTATAATAGTATTCAGTAATTATTTTTTCCTTCCCTTTTTAAGTTAGTTCAGAAGATAGAAGGAATTTATACATATTGGAAAATATAAGCACATATTAAATTAACTGTCACAAACAAATATATCCGTATCTATATCTGAAAACAGTCGATAGTTCTCAACGCTACACAAAACACACTCAATATTTTGTGATATAGGTTAATATTGCATAAACATTTTAGTGTGGTTATATTTTTCTTTTGTAGAATGTTTGTTATTAGTAAAAGTATTAATAGAATAGGAACTTTTGGCAGCAATGTATTAAAAAAATGTGTATTTGTTGATAGTGATAAAATATTGTCCTGTCATGTTGGACTATTAAAACGTTCTTTTCCATATAAAACATGTTTCACAAAAGTTTCTGATATTTCAAACAGTAATACCACCAGTGCACAAAGTGGAGGTACTATTGTAATAAATGTGCTAATTTAAAATTGGTTTACAGTAGATTATTTTATAGATGAACAAAGTGGAGACCACACAGTTAAATATGTCAACATTACTAAAGGCAATAAAGAATTAGAACACAAGTTAAAGATTTTAATGCTTGAAGTTGAAGTTTTGAGGCAACAAGGCGATTTAGTACCACCAAATACTTTTTTTAAAGATGAGCATTGGGGGCATTTATTAAGTTTACAGACTCGTACCTCAAGGAGAAAATATTTATCGTTTTTATTTAAATTATCTAAAAAAAAAGAAAATGAGAAGGTTCGGATATAGTTTTCTAATCATCAAGATAATTTTTATGAATATTATAGGCTAAAAAATTAGAACGTCAACGCGAAAAAAAGGAATTTTTGGCATTGAATCCTAAAGAGACCAATGATATTGTTTCGATTGAAGAGCATGCAACAAAATATGAACTACAATACAATAGTTTGTTCTTAAGATTTTTTGATACAAAAATAAATAATTTTTATAACAAGAAGTTAATTGATGCTATACCATTTGAACAAAAACTTGTCATTGATTGTGGATATGACCAAGATATGACTTCAAGAGAAAACAGAAACTGTGCTAAACAACTAATGTTTTTATTTGCTGAAAATCGTATGCATTCTGGTAAGGACCAAACTGTAAAATTCAAATTTAAATATACTATTATTATTATTTAACTACTGTAGATCCCTTTGATATACATTATGCCAATTATAACAAAGAAAGTGAAATAGCCACAGCTTTATTGAAGTATATCCCTACTTTGTATGATAGTAATTTTCCTACTTCTGTTCATGAAAAAAGTTATTTGGATGTTTTCCCAAAAGAAAAACTTATATATCTTACACCACACTGTAGACAAGAAATGGAAATATTTGATCATGATGCAGTTTATATTATTGGAGGTATTGTAGATAAGGTATGACTATATTCAGATAGTAATTTAATAATAACTCTTGAAAAAATTTTTAGGTGAATAATGAGCCCTTGTCACTTGCAAAGGCTAAAAAAGAAGGTATAAAAATGTTAAAATTTCCTTTAGATAAATATCTTTTATGGGGAGCAGGATCTGGAAAAAGCCTTACTCTAAACCAATGTGTTGCAATCTTATTAGATTTAAGAACTACTGGAAATTGGGAATATGCATTAAGGCATGTACCAAGAAGAAAACTTCTCAGTATAGAGAATAATAAAGACATTAGTCAATTTAAAAAAGACAAAACGCCTATACAGTTTAAAAGACAATATCGCATCCAAAAAAGTAATAAATAAACCCAGTGTTAAATGTATAATGATTAAATAAAATGTTTAATAACATAATACTGTTTTCCTCAAAAACATTAAAAGTTAATAAACCATTATTAATTATACTAGCGACTGATATGATATGATGCAATCTGCCTGATGAGACTGCCGTATTATAGGGTTTTTCAATAATGGTGGATTAATAACGGTGCCTTTTGTAGCGATTTAATTCCCATATTGACAACTTACAGAACTTAGCGACACGTGAAAATTATAAAACTGTATTGTCAAAATGCATTGATTCGTAACAACCCAATTTTGGTCAACAAATTATTTTTAATGACGAGGTGCATTTTTATATTAGACAATAGTATGTTAAAAAGCATATTTGCCAGATCTAGAATGACGCCAATCCACCAAGTTACTTTTTAGTGCAAACTTTGAAACGGTGTTAACAAATTTGATGACTATGATGACAAGTTATGATTAAATAATTGTTAAGAAAGCACATTTATAACTATATATATAATCTTCATGGTTGTTCAGCGATTTGAGTTAATGCGTGGTGTACTACTAGATATATATGGTATAAACCAAGTATTTTTATATAAACCACCTACCATATAATTATCTGATCTATATTTCATAATCAAATTTTTAAATTAAAATTTAAATATATAGTTTATACGGGCTATATAGTCAGATGTTTTTGCTAAAAATAATACCATTTATAAATGTATATTTTATATTCCACTAAAAAAACATACAACTTACCATGACATATTTCGCGGATGCATTTAAAATAAATTTATAATAATTCTTATGTAATATATTATCAAATTTTGGGTTTTTTAAAAATATCTACTAAACATTTGTTACTTTCTTAAAGTGTTATGGAAGACTGATCTGGTTTGATAATATAATTACCAATAAGTATTTTATGCTAAGAGCTAAGATTTTCTTCACATACGAATTTTATTTTCAAGTATTTTTTGGCAAATTTTAATTAAACATTACTTATATTTTTCTTTTTTTATACTTTTTCCCTTGACAACCACTAAACACTTTTTGTCAATTCATAGCACACTATGTTATTAATATATTCTTATTAGATATTGAATTAATTAAAATAATAAGTGTTTTTTTTTAATTTTGTTTTAAGTTTTTATTAACTTCCTATTACTGTTCTAAAACTACATTAAAATTGGCAATAAAAAACATTAAAATATAATATTTTATTTTACGTCAAAACTTTTATACACACAAAATGGTCTGTACACGTAATTTACGCTGTTTAATTTCTTCTTCTTCTGACCCTAGAAATTCTCCAAGCATTGGGTTCTTCATATTTGTTATAAAGGGGTTCCAATCTTTGATTTTTCTTAAATTTGCTAAGTTTTGTTGGATCAGAAAATTTGAAGAATGCTGGAGCAAATTCAACAAGCCATTTTGGATCAATTGTAGTAACCTCACGCATATATTCTTTTGTTGTACATACTAATTCGTGATAAATAACCCATTCTGGTTGTCGATTAAACAAAGCACTTGAAGGATGTATATAGACCACTTGACTATCAACCAACGTTCTATATCCTTCTTGTGGATCTTTCTTAGCAGCATTTCTAAAAAAACCTGAACATATAGCTTTTTGGACTCTAACGGTATTTCGTTCAGCTGACACGACATCAAGTTTATGCCTGTCCATTATACCCAGTAATTGCTTTCGAACATCTTGTGCCCTTTTCAGTGTTCTTATTTGAACAAAATTTTCATAACACCATGCATTTGAAAATTTGTTATTTTTCCAACTATTATAAACGGCCAATAAAGTTAAATGGTCACCCTCGGGTTGGTTAAATTTAGCTTTTTTCTGGTCGGCTAAAGCTTGCTTATCTTTTGGCCTATAAAATACATTCTGAACTGAAAGCATGCTGACTATAGTTAATATTTCATCTGAACATTGTAATGCAACTGACATTATTAACATTTTCGACAAATTGGGTTCTAATGGAAATTCTGCCATCTGTAAGTAAACAAATTTCATTAATAATTACTAAGTTAATTAAGCGATATAGAAAAACTTACTCTTCTACCCAGTCTGGTTAACAGACCTTCATCATCTAAAGCTGAAAGTGAATGTAACTGTTCCAAAGCCATAATCAAAGATTCAACAGGCGGTGCATCCATAAAATCAAAATGCAATAAATCATTTATTCCCATAGTTTTTAGTTGAAGAACCTATAAACAATATTTTTAATAATTGATAAAATATTGTAATTATGTCAGAAGCTAAAAATAATATCAATATGCCTACTGTTGTTGCAAGATTAGTCCTTTGAATCTCAGGTACTGGAGTGGGCAACATTTCATCTCTATATGCCCTTTCAGTGTATAGCCTGTAACATTTTCCAGGTCCTGTACGTCCTGCTCTGCCAGCTCTTTGTTTAGCCTGAGCCTAGAAAAATATGACTCAAAATTTAAAAATGTTATTGTGACATTTAACATACTTGTGAGATTGGTGTAACAACGAGAGAATCCATACCGGTTTTGGAATTATATACTTTCTGTTTCACAAAACCAGGATCTACTACATAAAATATCCCATCGATAGTTAAAGATGTTTCAGCTATGTTTGTAGCGATTACCACTTTTCTACTCCCTGGCGGTGCTGGTTCAAATATTCTTGTCTGCATTTCTGAAGGTAATGCTGAATACACTGGCAATATGATGAGTTCAGGTACATCAGGTCCTAAAAACATATCAGTTAATAAAAAATTGATTAATTAATTAAATTAAATTTAAATAATAAAATTATAATACCCAAAGATTTCATTCTTTCATATAATATTTCACAGGCGGTATCAATCTCTTCCTGACCAGTTAAAAACAAAAGAATATCACCGGGTGGTTCTCTTAGATGAATTTGCATTACGGTGATCAAACTTGCATCCAAATAATCTGTTTCTGGTTCTTTAGTGTATAAAACTTCTACTGGAAAAGTTCTGCCTAAAATTAAGTATCACTATAAGTTGTGAAATTATTAATTATTTACACTGTACATACCTGGAATTGTAAAAATTGGGGCTTCAAAGAAATACTGCGAAAATTTAACAGCATCCAAAGTTGCAGATGTTACAATAAGCTTTAATTCTGGTCTTTTGGTAACAGCTTGCTTCAGTAGTCCAAATAAAACATCAGTATGAATTGTTCTTTCGTGGGCTTCATCCAACATAATCACTGAGTATGCTTTTAGATCCAAGTCCATTAAGCATTCTCGCAGTAACATACCGTCTGTCATATATCTAAAAAATAGGAATACTATTAATATATTCAAGTCAATTCAATACGCTTCTGTTGCTGCCGCAGGATAGGGAATATTCTTCACGAAATCTTGCCACAGTTGGCGATCAGCCGCAGCTGTTCTGGCCTCCGACAACGTTAATTTCCTATTTTTCAGATAGTTTTTTATAATTCTAGTCCATAGTCTTTTTCGGTGCTGTTTGCTGTTTTTTCGACCCAAAATGTCGATTTTGCCACAGAAGTCTGTGGGGAATTCGTACACTTTTCAGTCGACATGACCTGACCAAAAATATCAGATATTGTATACATGAACTATGGGACTTTTAATAAAGGAGGGTCGATGTTAAATTAGAAAAAAAAGCCATGTGTGAAGTATTAACGAAATTAATTTTTTATTTCAAAAACAAATTGCGGCTTATTAGCATAGGCTCGAGACTTCAAAAAATTGCAAGAAAAGTTTAGCATGGTCAAATCGCGCTATCTTCAAGATTAACTCACATTATCTTTAGGAGAAGTAATCATATCATGCCATAGCATGTATTGCATGCATGCAAGTATATACCAATGACGCTCTCGACCTAAAACCCGCACAGCGAGAGTAATTCTTTGCAGATGTATTGCTATCTGGTGAACCTCTTGTCGATTCGCATCTTTCTATACATGGTATTCATAGTTGTTAACATAGCCACTATTCAAATAATCCCCTTCGTAGATAAAAGTAATTTTTCTGTCAAAATAAGGTTCTTTTTAAACGTTTTGAAGCTCAGCGAACAAACTGTGAAGTTTGTATGAGTGCACTCCCAAACGTTGACGTAAAATCCGTTAAATTGCGACAAGATAATCATTTCAGCATGACGATTAATTGAATTAGGCTTTCTTGCACCCTTTTTTGCATGTTCTCGGTTGATCTATCGTTTCTTTGACATTCGAATGTTGGCTGATTATTTACTCAGTGGTCTTAAATTTGGTTATCAATGATTTGATAGGCGACTTTGAAATAAAAAGTAACGGGCACAATACTGCTTGTCTTAATTAATCATTTTGATAATGCATTTTTATCATTTGGTATCACTAACTGAATAATAATAAGTAACAGATTAGACAGACACCGCCAACATCGACCCGTCCAAAATTTAAAAATTCTATATATAAAAATATATTACTTAATTTTGAAAATGACTATTGAAATATAACATAATTTTTAATTATATTGTTGCTTACTTTATAATTGTTTCAGGACTAGTACAGTCTTCAAAACGAATAGTATATCCTACTTCTTGACCTAATCGACATCCAAATTCTTCCGCTACTCTCTTTGCTACAGACATCGCAGCAACACGACGCGGTTGAGTACATCCAATTTTACCCCTTGCAGTGAATCCTTCCTCAGCTAAATACTGAGTGATTTGAGTTGTTTTTCCTGAACCTGTTTCCCCAATAACAATAAGGATTTGATTATCAGTAACAGCCTAAAATTATGTTGATAAAATGAACTAAAATTCTTTTATATTTCTTCAAGGATATTTACCTTTCTTAACTCTTCTTTTAATTTATAAATTGGTAAAGACTGTCTTTGTTCAATTATAGATAAGTTAGTCTTTTTACCAAAAGAAGATTTTTTACCGCCAATAATGTGTTTTTTCCACTCTGGCAAATCTTGTGACTGTAAACCAATTCCTCTTACAGACATCTCTCTTGACTCATCTTCAAGAAAAAATAGTAAACATTTTTATGGTAAAAATTCATAATATTAATTACAACTTACCTTCAGGTAAAGGATCTATCCATGTTTTATTTTTGCCTGATGGTTGGGAATCAACTTCAGCTTCCCTTTGAAGCATTTTCTGTTCTCTTCTTTCTTTAGCTAACGCAGATTGCATCATAGCTGCTTGTGCAAGTGAACCATCTGGATTCTTAACAATCCTTTTATATAATAAATTTAAAATTAATTAAATAAGATTAACAATTTACATATGAAAGTGTCTTACCTAACAGGGCTTAAGTCATGGAGGGCTCTTCCATGCCCTTGTAAAAACGGAGGTTCATCCTCTACTAATTCAATTTCAATATCTGCTTCGCCATCTTCCTCATCTTTTGGAAGCAATCCAGTCTCTTCATCAAAGTCAGGCAACTCACTTTTATCTATGCATCCAGATGATATCATCTGTATTTTAAAATAATACTTAATTCGTAAAATTTATTTTAAAACAATAGACATACCTGTTTAATTTCCCATCTTTCTGGGCTAGATATCCTTGTTACTCTTTTTCTGGAATCCTCCTCTCCTTCATCTAAATTAACTGGAAGTCTTAGAACTGATGTGCTACTATGAGTAGGTCTATCTGGATTACGATCTGAAATAATTTTAGAGTTTTTATATATTCATAAACAGAAAAACATACAAACAAACCTTTATCTTCTCTTTCTGGGGGAGCATGAGACAATGGATTTAGATCTTTTCCAGTAAGTTGATCTACATCTTTCATTGATAAGGAGACTTTTTGCCCAGTTACAGATAATACTTTAACCTAATTATTGATGAAAAAAATAAATTAATAAATCAAAACAAAATAACACCCTATTTTATAAATATATTTACATTTAATCTCTGCTTACCTTAACTTTACCACCCCTTGAAACAACTTCAGATACTTGTGTAACTCTGCCTTCAGCTCTTAGTTGTGAAATATGTACTAACCCTTCCCATCTCCTTCTTAATCCTTCTAATTGTACAAAACAACCAAAGGGGACAATATTTGCAACTTTTCCATTGTATATCTTAAAAATATTACATATTAGAATATAAAATAAAAACAATGAGATATGCTCACTTTTCCAGGAACTGGATCATCATCAAGATCTGGGCTACCTCTATCATTTTTAAATTTTCTTTCTATACTTCTATCTATATGTCTGCCTTTTGATCTACTCCTATCCCTTCTATCTCTAGACCTTCTCCTATCCCTTGATCTGCTTTGCCTGTCTCTTCTCCTATCTCTATCACGATCATAATTCCGACCTCTTTCCCTTGATCTATCGCGATTTCTGTTTCTCCTTTGATCTCTTGATCTATCTCGTCGTCTTTCTCTAGACCTAGATCTTGATCTGTACCTACCACCAGATCTAGATCGATGCCTGTGTCTTGATTTTGACCTAATGAGAGCAAATATAATATTATGATTAATATAAATGATATATAATACCTTTCCCTTCTTCGCACTTTTTCTTCCGATTTAGATTCTTTGATAGCAGATGGTGCATCCGCTTCAAATTGTGCCATGAGATCAGCTACGATATCAGTGTCTCCATTATTATGTTTATTTTCGCTTTCTTCATCAATTACAGGTTTTTGTGTTTCATTTGGTAAAGCAAGGCCTGGAAACTTTTGAGCTAAAACATCTTTTTCACCATTATCAGCGTCAGTAACTCCAACATCTTTATTTTTCTTTGGTCTCATATGCTGAATTATACGAAGTAAATTTGATATGAATGAGTCGGAAAATTCTGCTCCATTTTCAATCAAAGCTTTCTTGAACGTTTCAACAGTATTGTTTTTTTCCGATAAAAATATAATAAATTCAGCTAAAATACATTTTCTTAAAATTAAAAAAGACTGTATTAGAAGAACTTACCTAAATCTTTATCATTCATTCCTAAATGATTTTCAAGTTCTGTACATATTTTTGAGACCAAAGATAGGTACTCCAATTTTTCAACTTCATCCATTTTTTCCATTTTATCAAGAAAAATATATTCATTAATAAGAAACACACAGGCTCCTACATATTAAGGTTATGTTTTGTTGATTGATTTGATATGCAATCTGACATAATGAATGTGTAGTTGCATATTTTATATATTTCTACATTCCTTTACATATATCAGACCTTTATAAAATTAAAACAATATATTTTTAAACGTATTTTATAGTTTTTAGCTAAAATATAATATTAATGAAATGTGATTGCACTAGACTAAATATATTTAAAACATCACTTTTTGTTTGAGTAGAATAACTTGAAATGTCAAAAATTACCGTTCATTTTACCTTTTAAAAATTTATATTATCAATGGTTACTATTTGCACTAAGATATTCTGCAAACCAACAATTCAAGAACGATTGCTATCTAAAAAGAGGAAAAATAATGAAGTAAGTTTCATTGAATTAATAACTATCCTAGAATTTCTATTTCACAGTTAAAAGTTAATACTATTAATGCATTAAAGTAACTTTAATTATCTATGTAATAATAATATATAATAGTTACTTATATTTTAATATATAATAGTATTTATTTTTATTTTTTATAATTTTGATTTACTGACAGTTGTGACAATTGATTATAATATTAACATATTACAATTACAAATGTGTTAAAATATATTTGATTATAGGACATTAAAGAATATTTTGCAAATTTAGAAAAAATTAGAGCTCAAAGAAATTCAAAAATTTTGTCCGGAACATATATTCCTAATTCTACATTTCGAAGAATTAGCGCAGAATCGGGTAATAAAGATAAGAGTAATTTAGAGTGCCAGAGCCAGAAGGTAAATTTACGTGTACCTATTATTTTATATTATTATAGACTTTACTTCAGTCTAACAATTCCCTAAATGATAAAGAGGTGATAAGTTCGTCCTTGAAGAGCTTGAAAAAAAATCACGAAAAAAGCCAAGAGAGTTCATTATTACAAGTGAAAGTAACTTAATTTTTTTAAAATATGTTAAAATTTACGAATTAAAACTATTGTTCCTTTTAGAGTACAAAAGAGTCCAGTTTGATTTTATTACAAACTAGTACTCTTGAAGAACTTAAAAATATGAGAGATCTTTTAAACAAATCATCTTATGTACCTAAACAAGTAAAGATAACTCAAACGTAATCAAATTATGTTGATCTACATTTGTTATTTGTGTTTTAAGGTTAGTTCTCGTAGACCAACTATAGAAAAAATTAAAAGCGCTATACGAGAAGAGAAAAAACATCTAACAGAGAAGAACAAAAGCGAAACCGAAGAAACTGTATTATTAAGTGACGCAACGACATCTACAGAGGGAAAGAAAAAAAAGAAGATTAAACGTAAAAAGAAAAGTGCAGACAATGTAAAGAAGCCTACAAATTCATTGGCTAAATCTATAGGAACAAGTAGATATAAAATCAAAAAGAAAATAATTGAAAAAGTTAGTGTAGACATACAATGTTCCTTATATAAAGATGATGAGGATAATTCAAAACAAATATAAATCTACAACAAATATATCTGCTATTACAAAGTTTAACAATTATATTTTTGTGATCGGAAGAATAAGTAAATAAGTAAGACGCAGAAGTCCAGCTGTTGTTCATTGATTTATTTTCCAACGAGCCAATTTGAAAAATAAATAATGATATTTGAGTGGTATAAGGTCGTATGTGTGAAGCTATTCGTCTCAAAAGGTCGGGATGGTGAGCCGATAACTAATTATTTTCGCGACTATTTGTCATGTGTGTTGAGAATATTGTTTTCAGTCTATTGATACTTATTATTTAGATTGAGAAAATTAAATTCGAATTGAGGAAGACTTTAAAATATTTCTAGGATAAAATTACTACTTTGAAAACTGAAAAAAGTCAGAATAAGGGTATTACCTTGAAGGTAATGAAATGATAATTTGTAATGATAGTTTGAGACCAAAATCATAAAAAACTAGTGACATTTAATTTTAAACTTAACATACATTTCTTTGCATATTAAAAAAATATAAATAACGCACATATTAACATATTTCCATTATTTTTTAAAACTTTTCCTTATTATTCTGGTATCATGGCTATAACGTGTTGAAAGAATCACGTGGTTTTATCAATTGCTAAGCTGTCTAAAGGTTTTTTGAGAATTTGAACTGGGTTTTTGTCCAATAAGTCTTGAGACTCATTTTCTTCGATTTTTTGGCGCCGATACTAATGTCAAAATAACCACTTTTAAATATCTGAAACCAAAACCGACAAGTGGGCTATGACGGAACAGCATCATCATAAGCTTCCAAGAGTGTTTTATGGGCTTCAGCGGCAGATTTCTTCAAATCAAACAACAAAAGCAATGAATGTCGAAAATGCAATTTTAAGTGCTCCATGATTATATATACTAAATAACTCAACAACACTAAATGGAAAACTATTATTTTGCGTAAAAAATATCAAAACCATTTAATCTAACATTTAGGTTGTTTACAATGATATCCCTGATAGTATGACGAAAATACACGTAAGCACCTACTACGAATAGCAGGAGATTTTATGAATTGAGGATTTTATTAATTGAATATTTCAAATTCAGGCCACGTTAAATTACTATATAAAATTACCTCAGAGACAAGATTTTTTAGACAAAATATTTTCTTTTAGAGATCTGTCTCAATTTAAATATGTTAATGTCCGAAAATTACAACAAGGATTAATCAGTGTTGACTATAATTGTAATAAAATTCTATACAACAATATATTATATATATTACATGTTTTATTTAGAATTTGACTGATTTGAATGATACATAATAATTGGTCATTTAACAGAGCTTTGCCATTATAACGACGAGTTGATTCGGAGCAGTGTTTGAAGATGATCAAGCGTAATAAACCCAAGTTTTTGCGTCGATATGTGACAATGGATGAAGCATAGCTCCATCATTTCACTACAAACGCAACAGTCGACTGGCAAGGTTATGGCGTCCGTATTTGGGGATGCGCATGGAATAATTTTCATTGGCTACCTTGAAAAAGGAAGGACCATCAACAACAACTATTACTATTACATAGCGTTATTGGACCGTTTGAAGGACGAAATCGCCGAAAAACGACTGCATTTGAAGAAAAAGAAAGTGCTGCTTCACCAAGACTATGCACCGTGTCACAAGTCAGTGAAAACGATGGCAAAAATCCATGAATTGGGCTTCGAATTGCTTCCTCATCCACCGTATTCTTCAGATCTCGCCCCCAGCGACTATTTCCTGCTCTCAGATCTCAAAAGAATGTTCGCTGTGAAGGAATTTTCGTCGAATGAAGAGGTGAAGAGCGCCGAAACTGAGGTCTATTTTGAAGCAAAGGACAAATCGTACTACAAAAATGGCATCGAAAAGTTGGAGGGTCGCTATAGTCAGTGAAGGGAATTATGTTGAATAAAAAAAATAATTTTGCCAAAAAAATGCTTTGCTATGGTAGGCGGGAGGACTTTTCAATTGATCTGTTAATAGATGAGGGAATAGTCTTCTACGTCATGCTTTCTATATTAGGAGGGGAATGGAGCTACATCTATACTGCCACCTCTGCTATAGCCAAATTGTTTTTAGAATTTCGATTGCTTTTTTTATTAAATCCGATGCAGAAGAGTCAAACATATTTCTAATTAGCACCAGTTCAAGTTAGGTTACATTCAAATAGTTGAGAAGGTCAAACTAATAGAAGACAAAATAATTTACTAATTACCTTATCAGAAATGATTCAGACATCAGTGATTCTGACACTGATCTCTGAGTGAAAATGTAATACAAAAGAACAAAATCCAACGTTAACAAAGAAGACTACAGATTGGGAAGAATTTGCTAAAGAATTAACAAACTGAATTCAATTAAATATACCCCTTAAAACAGCCGAACATTTAAATTGTTGACACTAATCCAAAGAAGTCTATGATTTAATAACAAGACAAAAACTGCAAAAACTACCAAGAAAGGGAATTGTAAAACTTACCAATTTGAAATTATCATGTTTCCAAAACCAGTAATATCTGAGGTAATTAAAAAAGTCCCGTTGAAAAGAATAAAACTGTTTATAGAGCGAAAAACCTAATACCTACACACCAGTTCGGGTTTATTAACCAATATTCAACAATTGGCTAGGTTCATAGAATAATAGATGTTATTGAAAAAGGTCAGTTCAGCTATATTCCTAGATGTAGAGCAAACCTCCGTTAAGATACGGCATGACGGCCTTGTTCATAAGCTACAGAAAATGTTACTGAAACAACACACTGAACTATTAAAATCTTATATTACAGTCAATATTTTTAGAATCAAACAAGAGGAAGCTTATTCTACAAAAAAAAAACAAAAGCAGTTATAGCACAGGGAACTGTGTTGGGACCAATTCTTTACCTACTCCACACATATGCCATAAATGGAAAATATCACGATGGCTACATTCATATAGTAACAAGGCTAAGTATCTCAAAATGAATCTTGATGCAAAACGGAAAACGCTGAAAGGAAGATGTACAAAAGAAAAGGAAATAATTGGAGGTGAAATACAGGAAAATCACAATTATAAGTGCATAATCAATTGCTATTAAACAAGCAAGTGTTGAAACTCATATGGTCATATGGAATAGAGTTATAGAAATGTTTCGCGAAAAGTAATATAAATACAATAGAAGTTTTCCAGAACAAAGTAATGAGAAGTATTGTAGGTGCACTCAGATACCACAGAATTTATTAGTTACACTGAGTCATTGAGATATCGACTGTCACTCAGGAAATCAAGAGAATTGCAAGGGGACATGAGGACATACTCCTTTCTCATGTCAATATCAAAGTATTTCAACTCTTGAATAACACCAGAACAGGACACATATTCAAAAGAGTCAATCCATTAATTAATACATAAACACCATTACACTAGAGACTAAGATAGGGCTGATGGGTTCTTCTAGGTATATACCTAAATTTAAGTTATTCTAAAGATAAATTGTAGGTTAGTCGACAACGACTAGTAACAATGTAATAAATTAATTTAGAAAACGAGGATCTTAATAGGTTGAGAACTCTAGTAATAGAATATTTCAAGTGCAAGCTAAGCTTAAAAGAATTGGATTACTTCGAAAGTAAGATATATTTTTCACATAACTTATTTCATTACCAAACACATTAGGGCATAAATCAGATTTCGGTTTAACCACTCATCTAGGTTATTAAATTTGTTTTATATTATTGCTTCCTGGAGTAAGAAGCCAATAAGAGTATCATAGAAGGCATTCCATTAAAAAGAAGGAACTGAAAAAAAAATCCGAACTTTACGATAAATATTTGAGAACTATTTAAAAGAATCAATGTTGGAAGTGGCTTCGACGTTTGGCATGAGCGACTTATGCATAAAAGGATAAAATAGAGAAAGGATCGATAGGTTTTCCTAGATATATGTATTCTATCCAAAGTAGCAATGGACCTACATCAAATTTATCAATACGTCGCAATGTTGCCACATCAGTAGTCTAAATAAAATAATGAAACAAAAATGTTATCAAATATGATTTAATTTATAATGTTAAAATTATAGTACATATGCATAATATATAATGCATATAGCTATTATCGAATAATTTAAACTACAGTTAATTATACAGTCAAAATAGTGTATAGGTTACAGTTACATTGGATTATATTTACATTAAACTCTTTTTTATATAGTGGTATCACCTGGAGGCCCACCACCTAATTAACAATTGTATACCCAAGTAATGTATTTTATTTTCATTAGGTAGTATATTTACCTTTTTAGTTTTGGTTTTCTTCGATGATGTATTTCCTTGTCAAGTCATTTTGATATCACTTTATCTTTTTGTTTCTTTTGTTACTACTTGTGTATACCATTCTTGATAAAATTAATTACTGAATTCTAAGGAATTAAGGGTAATTCATTTACCATATCTACAAATCAGTTAGTATTCATCCTCTCCTCATACTATTCTATCATTCTAACCTAATGCTCATGTATAATTCTGAGGAATTACATATATATCTTATGCACATAACAGGTCAATTTCACATAACAGATTACAGGCCTACCATAGTTAAACACATTTTTTTGGCAAAATTAGTTTTTTTACTCAACATAATTCCCATAATTTTATCCAACATTAATTCAAGGCTGATACACTAATTATAGCGACCCTTCAACTTTTCGATACCATTTTTGTAGTACGATTTGTCCTTTGCTTCAAAATAGGCCTCAGTTTCGGCCACCTCTTCATTCGACGAACATTTCTTCCCAGCGAGCATACTTTGGAGATCTGAGAACAGTCGCTGGGGGGCACATCTGGAAAATACGGTGTTACACATAGTTTTCACGCCATAGTTAGGAGTGAAATGATGGAGCCATGTTTCATCCATTGTCACATATCGACGCAAAACTCGGGTTTATAACGCTTGTATATATATCATCTTCAAACATTTCTCCTAATCAACAACTAGTCGTTGTTTTTGGTCAAAAGTGAGCTCGCGCGGCAACTACTTTACACAGAGCTTTCTCATACCCAAATATTCGTGAATGATATACACGTTCAGTTGATTTCTTTAGAGTGTCTGCTATTTCATTCAATTTCAATTTACGGTCATTCAAAATGATTTTGTGGATTTTTTAAATGTTTTCGTCGGTAACAACCTTTTTTGGGCGTCCACTGCGTTCACCGTCTTCGGTGCTCATTTCACCATGTCTAAACTTAGCATATCAATCCTTGATGGTTGATTTTCCTGGAGCAATGTTCGAAAACTCGGCATCAAGTCAAGTTTTTGCTTCAACTGTATTTTTTCCTTTCCTTTTTTATCAACACGCGAAATTCCTTTTTGTTTTCACAATAACAAAAGTTACTTCAATCAAAATGCTATAATTCACAAACTAATGATCTTACAGCTGTCAAATTTATACACGCATCTTTTGAGGGTTAGGGCTAACTAAAAAACATATGGATTTAATTCTAGTAGCGCCATCTATGGTCAGGCCGGGGATTTTTCAATTGACCTGTTAAATCGTTTATACTCTACATACTCTCTATATACAATACATACATACTCTCTACAGTTATCGTATATTAATTATATACTCACCTTTAATTTTTTTTTCTTACATCACTCTGTCTTGGAAGTTGTCAGCAGTAATCTTTTCCATCAACTTTTATTATTATTAACACTTTTTATTATCACCTTGTTATAAGTGACCCAATGTTCTATTCTGAAATATCCGCGTCTTATCTAAATACACATATTGAAATAAGTCTTGCTTGATTTTATATGGTTTTAAAAATTATATTCTTTTAAAAGCGATGACTGGAATCACACCATTTAAATCTTATATTACCTAACATTGTACGGATATTCTACTAGATTATAGCTCTAAGCTATGTATGGATACTTTCCAAGCAGTTTCCTCTGAAATTATGTTGCACACATTGAAAAAAACTACTCACTCTTTTATACATTTCATATATTTGATCTCTGATAGAGCTAAGCTTGGTGCTGATCTAAATTCGTCACCCGCTTCGTATTCTTTTCGGTGAATCCAAGATTATATTTTCCATTTTTTGATATATAATGACTAATATTCATTAGAGCTGCAACACGCTTAAAAATACTTTCAATGAAAACCTTTGCAACTTAATATTTAACAGTGAAAATGTCACCTCTCGAATTTTACTGGAATGAGAGGGCCTCGACTTGTCCGAAGTAACTGATTAGAGACGCAATCTGTTCTGTCTGGCTTCGGCATTTTCAATCAGAGTAATAATAAGCAGCGATTTGAAATGTTTCAAAACTGGCAAAGCGTTAAAACAACGTTTGCTGGTTTATAACCGGTAGTTATTGGTTATAACTAATATTTTGAATTTTGGCATTTTTGACAACCAGGCCATTTTTTTGATTTGACAACCGATCGACTTTTGCAGACTCATTCGTTTACGTGTTACAACGCATCAGACAGTATTGTATCTCTTTTTAACTGGAATAAAATGAGAAAGAATATATTGTCCGATTCTAAAACGAATTTACAAATTGCGGCAGGTATGATGACGTATGTTCACTGCTTCTTTGGATAGAGTATATTATACCACGTAACTTTTAGGCTATGTACTGCATTCGAGGGATCAGGGCCATATGTATTTTAAGACTGAATGGTGTAGCGAGTGAGATGGTTTTGGTTTATTTTCTAATAGATAAAACTATGACTGTCGTTTTATATCGTCTCTGCCGTTCAACATGTCGCCTCTTCTTTAAATAGACTTGTAATGGTATTTTGAAGATATATTATTTTGGATTAATAGTTCCTGTGTTTTAAATCCTTTAATATTTCATAACTTGTTATTGTACAAACATATTGTACGGTATGTAAACGACTAGTACCAATGCATTTATTATAACAAAATAGAAATTTTAATATGAAAATGTCAAAAGCTTTAAACTTATGGAAGTATGTTGTAAATAAATTATTCCGTTTATTCGCTACCGGGTAGTAGTTAAGGTAAAGGAACGGTCCTCAAACAGCTGCGACAGTCGCAGATTCGAATCCCACCGGGTATGAAATGTTATTGTAAGATTTACTGGAATTGTGGTTGTCCATAGGGAAAAGTGTAAAGTTCAATAGGGAACAACTATCCCATTCATGTTAGTTTTATTTTGTTCTGGCCTAAAACCAGACGGTGGAATGCATGATGCATACCTGGTTGCGGAGACTTGCCCTGGAGTGATAAGTTGTGCGCAGTGCGTAACGCTTCTTATGGAAAATGATGGCCTGGGTTTTCAGGGGGTTGATTTGCAACCTCCAGAATTGCAACCACTTGACCGCATGGTCGAACTGCTTCTGTAAACGTTCATGAATTGTAACTTGGAACCTGGCGGCCGTGAAGAAAGCAGTGTCGTCAGCGTAAAACGCAACGTCAATGTGCTCCTTTTTTGGTAGATCTGAAATAAAGAGGTTAAATAAGGCTGGGGCCAGCGAGGAACCTTGAGGATGCCAGCATCGATTTGTTTGCGACTGGAAAGTGATTCCCTGATCTTGACCTGGAAAGATCTGTCCGAGAGATAGGACTTGAGATCAGTTAGGTCTTCTGGGAGGCCTAACCGCACGCACTTTGCGATCAATCCGTCGTGCCAGACCTTGTCGAAGTCCCACGTACAAGATTCAGGAAAAATACCGACTGGAAAAATTACCAATCTCTTCTCCTGAAATCCGATCCAATTCCGAAAATTAACACAGCAGAACAGCTCGAGGAAGCCGTACTCAAGCTAACTCGTGATATTCAGTCTGCTCATGAATCTGCCACAGTCAAAATTTCATCACAACCCCAGCCGTGGAAAAACAACCTTCCCGCTTTTCTTAAACGTGAAATTCGTATCAAAAATGGTTTATGCAGATTAGCTCGATTCACCCTTGATATTGCAGACAAAAGGGAGGCGAACAGAGCATGCAAGAGGGTAAGGGCGGCCGTCTCGACTTGGCGAGCAATGAAATGGAACTCATTTCTCGCGGACCAAAGACTGGATGGCCCCCCTTCCTTCTGGCGTGTCTCCAAATGCCTCGTGGGGAAGACGTACAATGTCATCCCTCCCTGAAGGCAGCGGTTATAGGAAATTTCGCAGTCATTGACCAAGAAAAAGTCGAGCTTCTTGCAGAGACCTATGAAGCTCAAATGAAATGCCTCCAACCCGCAGAGAACACTAAAGCTAAAGACAATGACACTGTCATCAACAAATCCAACTCCATCAAAAGACTAGTAACCCCAGCCTTTCTTCTAAACCATTTCGTGTCTCCAAAGTCTCTACAGACTATGATCGGCAAACTTCAAACCAAAAAAAAACTCCAGGTTTCGACGGAATATCGATTAGCCAGTTAAAAAACTCCCGCATAAGCAGCTCGCAGAACTGGCAATCATCATTAACTCCATCATGAGGCTGCAACATTTCCCGGCGTCTTGAAAACACGCACATATAGCGGTTATACCCAAGAAAGGAGTACAATTATCTCCATCTGATTACAGGCCTATCAGCCTTCTCAGCGCCATTTCGATGCGAAGGTTTCAGGAAAGTTTCCTGGATGAGAACGATGTCAACGTCGGCAATACGAGCTGGAATGCCCGAAAATCTAGCGGTTGAAGCACTGTACTGGCTGGCCGTTTCCCCTCTGGACCTCGACCTTCACTGTGATGACACTGTGTTTGGTCATGTATATGATCTGTCGCTCTTCTCGAGGGGCAACTACCTGAACAATTGGTAGTTCTATCCCGGATTTTAATTTCCATTTTTGCACAAATTTGGGATGGAAGCCTTGATCAAAGAGAAGTTCACGTACCTCGTCAAAGCAGAGTGATTCTGGGATGTTTCTTATTATTACCGGAATGCTTTCTCCTCCGGATGACAGAAGGAATGGTAATTCCTTTCCTCGAGCAGGGTAGTGAGTTTTCGATAATCGTCGCTTGTGGCGACGAATAAGAAAATGCCCTCCTTTTTGTTTCGGGTTATAATTTTGTAATCGAAGGCTGTACGTTAGCTTTAGCTTTCGATTGGATAGATTGAATGACCGGCTTGGCTACTGGATTGGGTTGTGATTTGGAAGCAGTTGCCTGTTTCCCCTTGTTGCCGGCCTTCGGCAGCTGGCTTTCCTGAGGTGGGATGATGGCCGTCTTTTCCTTTTTCCCACCAAGGTGAAACCGTCGTCTGGGTCTTCAGTTTGGTCTGACCGTTGTGCCGGTTTAGCTGGTGTCTGGGCCTGGGTTTCTGTGACAGCGAGAATATTTATTTCCATGTCATCTTTTTGTTACTTCATGAAGTCTGTAATGGTAGCAGTGAGAATTTTGATTTCTCCTTTAAGATCTTCGGAAGCCTTTTCGCTCTTTTCCAGCTTTTCCGTCTGCTTGTTCAGGGCGTCTGTCTGTGCTTGAGCGAACATTTTCACTTCGGCTATCTGCTTTCGCAGGTTTTCATTCTGCTTTGAAATACCATCTGAAGATGGTCCATTAGAATTAGGAAAGCTGGAATAATGGTCAGAAGGCGACGTCGGCTCTTGCGTTCATGACGCCATTGCCTTGTCTGTAAATACGCCTTTTCAGCGCTTACAGACGCTTTTTTGGCGTAGGCACTGGTGGAAACGTGATAACGGATCGACCGTCTCAGAGAAAGTTTCGGGTAATTCTCGGAAGCGCAGATAGGTTCGGCGGACCGGACACGACCGTTCTCTTCGAGAGCTAGCACGGAACTCATTCATGTTAGTAATAAGGCTGATTAAAATCGGATGTCTTTTAGTCTGGATCGTCTCCATGTTGATCACTCCCACTGGTGCGATGCAAAAGAGTAAGTCATATCCAAAAAAATTCTATTTGGTAAAATAAAAAAGACATCGGATTTTTATAACAAAAAAAGAAACTACGTTTAATAGTTTTGAAAATATTTGTCTATAACTTTATAACAATAAATAAAATAAGATTATTAGGCATTTCTATTTATTTTAACATCATTTTAATATACCAAGCAATCAATACAAGTAATTGCGATATTCTATGGGAAAACACGTGTAATAATCTATAATAAGTATAATAAATACGTGTAAAATATATGTATCATTTCTAAGTGGTTTTTATTTTTCTATTTCCTTCCCCAATAATACTGAGATTTACAGAGATGTATTTTTAATTAAAGCAAATATAGAATAAGATGTCTTAATTATCTAAAATACAACAAAGTTGGTATAAATGATTTTTAATTATTGAGTGCAAAGTTTTCTTCCAACAATATTTATTTTCACATTATTTTTATAAATATATTTTTTGTGCTTAAATTTCTTTATTATTCTTCCAAAAAAAGGAAGAAATGTTCAAGTATTTAATTTGACTTAATTTTCAGGTAACTCAGGCACGAATTCGCGTCCCTCTAACTCTGCTTTCTATAGAATTTACCGATGTATTACGTGCTTGTATATATTTTGATTATCTATATCTATTGTCGAAAATTTGCAGCATCAATTTAAATAAATGATAATCAATCTAACCTTACTCTTAAATTCAATGGATTTGTTTACATAAAATAACAGTTTTACATTTAGTATTATTCAGTTATACAGTGTATATGGGCACTAATCAAGGAATGGTCAAAGTTGCATTTTAACATTATTTTCATTATTCTTAGTCAATTTGAAAAAATCTGCTTGCGAAACTCATCTAATACTTTTAGAAACTTTTTGTCGCTTTTGGTTTCAGCGATTTAAAACTGATGATTTTGACGTCAATGGCAAAAAATAGCTAGGAGGACAAAGTTAGAAGATAAAGAATTAAAGGACTTATGGGACGAAATAAATTTCAGACAGTCTAGTTTATTACATGACAACACTTAGCCACATCTTGCAAGAGTTGTGAAAGATGACAACCTAACCTTACTATTAAATTCAATGTGTTTGTTTGAATAAAATAACAGTTTTTATTATTATTCAGTTATACAGTGTATATAGACACTAATCAAGGAATGCTCAAAATTGAATTTCCAACATTACTTTCATTACTTTTCTTGGTTAATTTAAAAAATCTGCTGGCAAAACTCATCTAATACTTTTAGAAACTTATGGTGCTGCTGCTCCGTTATATTCTATTTATCGCTTTTGGTTTTAACGATTTAAAAGTGGTGATATTGACGTCAATGACAAAAATAGCTTGGAGTAAAAAACTTAGAAGATAGTGAATTGAAGAAGTTTTGGAAGGAAACAAACTTCAGACATTTTAGCAATTGATAACAATGATTTACAGTTTTCACTATTGCATGACAACACTTGGCCACATCTTGCAGGAGTTATGAAAGATGCACTGTCTGTGTAAGTACTGTCGCACCCAATGTACTCATCAAATATAGTGCCTTCTGATATTACTTGTTCATATCGATGCAACACATTTTCGAAATGCTGAAGATATGTGAAAATGGATCGATAATCGGATTGCTTTCAAATCCCCATCGTTTATTTGGCTATTGGAAATATTTTGATGAATACATAATGTATCAGTTGTTCTTAATAAATTCCTTTTAAAGTGAAATGGTCAGAATACATGCAAGCACCTAATATCATACTTTAATTTCAGTTTTTTTATACTTATTTATTTTTAATTTTAAACCCATCACGTTACATTTTTGTATACATTTATTGAGGCTCCTTTAATTTTTCAAATGTCAAATCAGTTTTTTTATTACTTGATACCTATCTGTCAATAACATAATATTGGCAAAAGACCGGAAATTTAGAGAATAGTTCCCTTGCTTTTTGGAATACAACAAATCCTACATTTATCAAATTAATAATTTATTTATATTATAAATAGAGCCCTTCATTTCATTCAAATATTTTAAAGAATAATTTCTGAGAGTGTGAATTTGACAATGGCAAATAAGTAAATTATTGCTAATTTGTAGAATACAATTAGTGATATTTTGTTATCGATAATTTGTGAAGCGATATAACTGATAATGTTTTTAATGCAAGATTTGACCTGTTCTTTTTGTCAAATACGTTTTTTTCTCAGTTCCAACATTTAATGGGTCAGTATTTTCACTTGTCGTATGACTTTTGTTATCTTTTCAAACAGCGCACTGCTGTTTTGATTTCGATATATAATACTGCAATCCATGTTTTATTCATTACTATTTTAGCTATTATATTTTACCACAACATTTTTGTCATATTTAAAAATAGCAAATAATGGCTGGAGGTAATAGGATGGATGTGGTTTAATTTCCTTGTAAAGCTGAAATAATTCAATAATAGTTTTGGCTTTTCCAAAATAAACTACGCAAATTCTGCTGATTGATGTGTACACAGTAACCATGGTTTTACTGAAAAAATCTTAACCCTCTGGCGCATTTTTGCGACGATTTTTATTTCGATAGATGGCAAATTTTAAATAACCCAGGAAATACAGAAATGAAAAAATGTTGAAAAGGTAACAATTTGAGTGTACGGATATAGAAATTGGTGCAGTGGTGATTTGCGCTTGTCTAGAAAGTTATTTGCATTTGAAGATAAGGGAAAATGTGCTATCAACATATTGTGTACAGTTTACTTTAACGTATTTGTCAAAACCCTCTGTTGAAATTGCTCTCTTGTTTTTGTTCTGGTAGTTGTTATGTGAAAGTTGAGGGTGAGGTGCTTAATCATTAAAAAAGCGACGAAATTCTTGGGAAAAGACTTACACGATAAATAAATCAGTAATGAG
Source organism: Rhynchophorus ferrugineus (assembly GCF_030347505.1). Lineage (NCBI taxonomy): Eukaryota > Metazoa > Arthropoda > Insecta > Coleoptera > Curculionidae > Rhynchophorus > Rhynchophorus ferrugineus. The sequence goes on along the minus strand of NW_027472581.1, from coordinate 48,195,830 downwards.
GAGATTTTTTTTGAGCCATAAAATTGCTTTGAATCATTAATTTCAATAAGGCAAACTGATTAAAAACTCGTTGTATTTTTAAGGTTCTTTATGAATTCTTCAAGTGGCTACCGTATAGTGTTGAAATAACAGTAATTTTTCAACCAGTAATAGTAAAAGTATCTAAAGCCGGCTTGGTGGTGCAGCGGTAAAGGCGACAGGATAGTCCATCTAGTGTTGCGATAGTCGCGGGTTCGAATACTGCTGGGGCATGATCGTAAATTTATGTTTGTGATTGTTTAATATTTGTGATTTTCCTAGGTAAGAGTATAAAATCCGACAAGGATAATGATCCCAGTCACGCCAGTAAGTTTTAAACCCGAACACATGAGAACTGAATGAATTAATGCCCTGAACTCAGATATTTAATCCCTATGTCAAGATTAGTTTTAGTTTCATTAAACATCATTTGGCTTTTTTTGATGTAATAATGTTTCGAAATATGTGAAAATGCAGAGACAACGTTGTAAACACGATTCAAAATGTTTTTGTTACGTATTTGGATGTTATATGCTCGACAAACGTGGAAAAATAATGGCAAATGTATTCAAAGATGCGTATTTGAAGTAGTTGCTTTTGCTGTACTAAATACTGACAAGCCATGGGTACCAAAATTGTTTTGCAACGCATTCAGAATAAGTTGCACAGGTGGTCATTTGGTGAAAATGTATACTTTTCGTTTTCTCTGTTAACGTTATGGAGAGAACAGAAAAATCATGTAGGTGATTGCTATTTTTGCTCATTGAATATCGTTGTTATAAATGCAAAAGCAAAATTTATGCACAGTATAAATATCCAGACGCATAATCAGTGTCGAAACCAATTCAACATATGGACAGTAATCAATTGCCAGGCGCAAGTGCGAAAAATGTCTTAAGAACTTGATATGTCAGAGTTGCAATAATGGAAACATCTTGACTCTAAAACACAGGTTTATAAACAGAATTATAAATCACGCCATGTTGTTTTTCGGAAAAGAAAATGATATATATTTCTACAATGATATCAAAGGTTTATTTGATGTGATAGATATAGCATATGATCGAAATAAATGGCGTTTATTCATAGATAGTTCTGGTCCACATTGGAAATAAAAAACCATCCATTACGATTACTCACGCACTACAAACTAACTACTCAAATACAATGAGGATAATTGGTAGCAATCTAAAGTTACAGGTTATAGGTCTACTGTTTGGGATTCAATATGTATTCACGAATTTTAGTGTTTTTGTATTTGTGGGACGGGCATGCAATTTATTATCATTATATGAAAATGGTGTACCCAAGTAGTTCCCATTATAAGCCAGGATAACAAAATGTATCTTCTGTACCACTTGTGAGCCTACATGAAGTTTTATTGCCACCTCTTCACATTAAACTTGGCCTTCTTAAAAACTTTATCAAGGCTCCTAATCGGCTTTTCAGTACTCAACCACGTTATTTCCAAAACTGTCATACGCAAAAATCAAAGAAGGAATATTTGCTGGAAAACTAATGACTGACGAAAAGTTTACAAAATGTTTAACGACTGATGAAGCTGCAGGTTTGTTTTCGTTTCAAAGTTTTATTCACAACTCTCTCGGCAACCACAAATGATCGGGTACAAGCACGTAATTGACAATTTGTTGTAAAATTACTACAAGATTCGAACTCGAATGTAACTCAAAACATATTTTCTGCATTCACATTTTAATTTTATTCTTCAAAACTTAGGAGGCACGAGAGACGAACAAAGAGAATGGCTCTACCAAGATATAGCGAAAATTGAAAGGCGATACCAACGATTTTCGGACAAACATAGAGTAATATTTAAAGTGTTAACTTAATACACATAATTTCAGAATTGTTTTGCGTGGCCTCAGTAGGAAGATGCTGTAAGGCTTACAGGCACCTGTAAAGAGAATATTTTATTCGGAATGTATTTGATTTGTTGAGGATTTAATACGTATCACGTTGACATCTGACGTCACTTTCTACAGTTATACGTAATACTTTAACGGACAAAAACCAAAATGAAAATGTACGATATTACTATAAATGTATTATAAATTTACTGCTGTGCTTTGTTATGGTAAATTCGAGGAGTTAAAGAGACAGCTTAAGGAGCTCCTTGTTAATAGCTATTAACAATATAATAAAACAATCGTGAGATAATATCTTGTCTATAAAGTCAAACTCGTCTTGTTGGTCTATGAATTATATTATTTTATTTTGTATTAATGGATTTATTTTAACATACTTATTGAAAAATAAAAAAGTCCCACCTATCGCCTTAAGCCAAAATATTAATTTAATAATTTATAATAAATAATTTTAATATTAGTTAAGTATCTTAATGCTGTTCGTACTTTATGTCAGATACACAAAAATGGCGTCATAAACAAACAATCGCGTTAATAATTCAAATGAACCAACCGAAAAAGTGGTCTCAGAGCCAGCATTAGTTGGACCACGCAAAACATTTCCTCGGTTTCGCCTATTTAAGTAAAACGATTATTGTTAGACCCTAATGCGTGAAACATATTCCAAAGAGTATAATAGACTCAGTCCAACCTCTGTTCCTGATTTCTGATTTATACTTTATAATTGGCCGTTAATAGTAAAAAATAGAAATAATGAATTTATTGAATATTTTGAAAACTACCAATTTTAAAAATGGGCTTCTGATTTGGGTTCACTTCACAAAACCGTGTGTACCTGCGTAATGGAGCCTATTTAGTTTAAATAAATGAGCAGTCCCGTGAATGCAATACTTACGCTTCGAAACTGAATGTAAACATTCATGAGATAAATTTCAATAAAAATGTTAGCATTTTTCACGCAAAAAAAACATCGCAAAAATCAATAAATCATTGTAAAAGTATAGTACGTGTGATTTCTAGTTGTTCCCACATTATACAAAAAATAATTTTCTTCAAGAGAAGGAATAATATAGATTCCATTATTCCATTAATTAGGGAATAATTCAAGTTATAACCCAAAAATGTATTAATCTATTAATCTCCTATTAACATATGCCACAATAAAAATGTTTCTTAATTAATATATTTCCAAGGAAATATAATATTTTGGATGAAACTTTGCACCCAATATATTAATAAATTGACTTACAGAAACGAACGTAGATAAAGTTAGCGGAGTAAATTTCCCAACCGTAAAATATACCGGCTTTTTAGCTCTCATCATAGTAAAAATCATCCGTTTCTTAAATGATGTAGTTGTCGCTAGCCAACTACTGCTCCATAAATAGAATGGTATTTCCTGAAACTGATTTTCATTGTATGTGTTAACAATTATGTTTTTATGATTGTTCGGTATTCACCTTTAATGTAACTTCATTACCGAATGAACAGTAAAGATATAGTTGAAAGAACATAGCAGCCATATAAACACACTCGGCGAAAAATTGTTTACTAAATGGAGTTGCCTAAAATATAATAAAAGCATCATACAAAATAATTACTACCAAAATCAGAATACCATTGAAACCAAATATAGACAGGTACATAAAATGAACAATGTAGCTGTGACCTGACACAGAGTTACAATACTGTACATACTTTCTAATTCATGACAGCATCTAAAAAGTGATCACATAATAAACAAACCAAATTTGATCTCGAATTCCGTTTTCAGTACTTAAACATTGTTTGTAGATGCTTAATTATTTTTTCCATTTCTGTGTCCATTTCCTTCGCCATTTCCGTTGATTCTAGTAGTTTAGTAGTGTGAAATTTGTTTTTAGTTAAACGAGATGCGCATCTTTCTCTAATAGTGTAAAATGCACCTTGAATTATGTGTACATTTGCAGTTACACAGTTCATTAAATTCATAAATAAGGAATCCATTCCAACTACACTATAAGCATAGGAAAACATAGGGCCTATAAAGTAATAAATAAGTTATGAAACGCGTAGAGTTAAAAAATTGAACTTGAAAACATTTTATATTAATGTAAATAAAATATTATTAATAAAAAAAATGAACCGTCTTAAAACCGAACGAAATATTAAAAATAATCAAATTTAATTTTTTTAATTTTTAACACAAAAAAGCTATCTACTACATACAATTCTACTACTCTATACAAACAATTTAGCTTAATACCTACCTAAATTTATTTATCTGTTTTCAATATTATTTTACCTACTACCAACTAACTAATAACTTTGACGTCAGTGCTGAACCCAAACGGTTATATTAATATAAGAACCCAAACAATACAAAAATCTATTTTAAATTGGGTGTATATAGTAGAATATATTTACAAAATATTTTATATATTTTTTATAAGAATATAAAATACGTGTAGTAGATAGGTTAAATAAGGTTTTTGTTTATTTTTATTCAGTTATTATAACAATTATTTTTTAATTTTTAGTGAGTTTTTTATTTATTTTTTGATGCCGGTTCAATTTTTTTGTTAAAAATATTTTATTTTCTCTTTTTAGTGTTCATTACACCATAGAGGAAGTTGCCTACGGTATTTCCACGAGGTCTTATATGCTATAGTTGCTATAAAAGCAAACTGAATGGCTTTTTCACTGAACGACTTTCGATTTTCTCTCACATCAGCTCAGCAATAACATTATACACAAATATTTTATTATTTTAGATAAAAAATATGTGAAAATTTACAAAAAGGCACATACAACCTTTGAAATTTAAGCGTTTCCCTCGATTTCCCCCATCAGATCCTGACTTAGTTGCAATGGAACTATCTTGGAAGTGCACTTTTTCGAATAACAAAAGAATTTTGAAAATCGGTCAACAATTGACGGAGAAATCGGCGAATATACATTAAAAAATATATATACAGCTGAACATAAAACTTCTCCTTTTTCGAAGTCGGTTAATAAGCGGCGACTTGGTGAAGCGACGGTGCGCAAAACACTGCCTAATCAATAGTATTCTCTTATAAACCACATCCTTATATTGTAAACATATCACTCGTCAAGCCAGGTCATATATAGAATAAACGATAGACAAGATACCAGAGTGTTATTTGCGCTGTGTAACGTCATTCTCATGAAGAAATGATTGATGTATGTGGTCGCTATTCCTTGGCAGCTTACTGTCGTAGTTGTGAGTATCATCTCTACCTTCGTCTGCTAGCTTTCCTTGGTAATCTTTTGGATTGCACCATTTTTACCCTAGTTTCACTCATCATCATCATCACTACATAGCTGGTGATTGGGGGGACTGTCTACTTCTCAACCAATACTCTGCTGAAGGTGCCGCAGGATTCTGAGCTCGTATAACTTTAGTATCCAATTCTTCAGTTCGCTTTCTATAATTTTGGTTCATGCTTATTTAGGGGCTGTTTGCTATATCTTCCATCCAAATGTCGAATTCACCACTGAAGTCTGTGAGAAATTCGTTTATTTTTCATTCGCAGATATGTCCAAACTATTGTAAACCGCGTCTCTGAATTTGTTCTTCTATTGTGCACTGATTGTTGCATCTTAAATGAATGCCTTCACTTCTAATAGGATCTCGGAAGAAATATGTAGAATATGCCTTAGGCATCATATAAGAAAGATCTGAAGCTTACACATGTCAAACTGTAACAGTGTCCAAGTTTCGGAACTATACATAATGGCTCTGCATTGCGGATTATATCATAAAGAATGCTAGAAACCTTAACGTTTGTATCAGCGGATTTAGCGCTATCATCATATATTACGTTGAAAAGCAGTAGAGATATATCTTCTTGACAAACATCGGCTCATATCGCACTCACACACTGTTAACGGAACCGGCATAAGATGGCTGAAGGGGCTTAATAAATTTTAGAATATGTTTAGCTTCTAAAGTTGCCCACAGTGAAAGCCACTGTATACAGTCGAAAGTAGAATGAAAATCAATTAAAAAGCTCATCATCAGCAGACGTAGCGCTAAAATATCTGCACAACCTTAAATGAGTTTAAATCCCGCTTATTCTTCTTTTCTTGTATTCTCGAGTTCTTTAAAGTCTCATTTCTATGAGATCTGCATATCTTCATAAACATCTTTCTGATAATTAACAGGAGACTTATAATAATCGATAATTGTTATATTGTTTACTCTTGCCTTTTTTCAGTACAAGTACAATTATCGTTTGCTTCCATGCTGACGGTACTCTTTCCGGCCAAATTTATTTCCCGGGTTTCCCCACCGGCCTTGACCATCTCTGTCGTAACAAGACTGACATCAGCGGTCTAAACACACTTTAATGATTTTACTGCCGTTCGCAATTCATCCATTGTTGGCTCGTCAACAAAAAATTAAGTTTCTGGAATGTCAATTGCTGGCGAAGTTGTTAAAGCCTGTGGTGGATTATTGCAGAATTGTATGAAGAAATCCCTGCATCATTCGAGACGCTCATTGTGTGACTTTACGAAGGTTCCATCTACTTTTTGAATATTGTCATTGGTGTGTTTAATGTTTAGTATAACGTCCGATATTCACGTAACCTTTACATCGGTGGCTATACCATTCCAGTAGACTTTTGATTCTAGTTTTTTGTCTGATATCTCTATTTAATTTTCGGTATTTCTCTAGATCTATTAGTTTTTGCTTGTTTATGATCTTTTACCAATGGTAAACATTTGTGGGCTGGGCTGAGCTATGTTTTTGTGTTTTTTATCAACCAAAAAATTGTTTCAAATATTTCCTTTTCTATTATACCAATATCTGTATCGTTTAGGTGTTCCAGTGCCTGGAACTTGTTTGTTATTTCAATTCCCTCTGATGTTTTGTATTCTGTAAGTAGCACCAGTCGCGATTGATTCTATGCGATTTTTTACACTTAGTCCGGTGGAGTCGCAATTGTACTAAAGAGATTAGGCTCTCGTATCGGTCTTACATTGTTAAGCGCCTAACACCGATGAAACAATACCACTCAGATTTTCCATGTTAAATAGTGCTTCGCTGTGAAGATGTTGGGACACCCACCACAAAGTTATTTAATGAAGCAAATGACAATAAATGTAAACCATTGTAGATGTAGATGTCACTTCTTTCTCTGGTATTATAGATCCAAAGTACCATTATAGATACAAAGCTTCGTGTATAAGGTGGAAAGCCGAAAGAATAAAAATGACAATATTCCGCTTTCCGCATCTAATATCTTGCTTCAAACTGACGGAATTAATAAGAACTTATATAAATAACTGCATTTCGATTGAAATCATACTTATTCTTTTAGACTTTCTGATTTATATAATTTTCATGTATATTTTTCCAACACTAGAGGGAGACTTATTCCTCGATAGTCTCTGTATACCTACTGCAGTATTACATGCGCTATCTTTTGTAATAAGCTACGAACTAATTTAAATATCTAATAAAAAATCATAATATTAATTAACAATGAAATATAGCAAAAGGCCCAAAAATAACGGTTGGACACTTTAATAAGCGCTCTAATCATGAAAATATATTTCTTCAATCATTCTTTTACATTGTTGGTTTATTGAATTGTAATGTAGATTAACTGCTTCCAATATAGTCAAACACAAAAAAAATTAATATCATCGTCTTCAGTCATTTCCAGTGTTAGCTATGACAGTAAAATTTACAACAGTCACTATTTCAATGTACATCATCTCATAAGCGTTCATTTAAAAATAAGCTTCGTTACTAAATACATATTTCAATTTTTTTAAATATTTATATCGAAGGAAACTATAATATAAAACGCAATAAGTTTCTGATCTACAAATAATACTTTTTCTGGGAGTTTTATTGAAGACTAATGTATACAACATTCGTTGTTACGTTGTAATGTACCGTTAAAGTTTTTATAGACTACAAGGAAACAAAAAAAGATCTAGTATAAGATAGGTTTGTTCTGTGCATGCCCATTTCGGTAATCTACATCTGGTTATGTTTATTATTTGCTAATTGTTTGCTTTATTATAGTATATTAAACACCACTACCTATTGGTATACTACAAATTAAAATTCACTGAAAAAGGGAACTAAATTTAAAATATAAAAAAAATAATATATTTTAAATATGACAATATCAAAAAAGCTACCAACATATCCTCTTCCAAGAAACCTTATACTGTTTGATAGGGTATGTTAAATTTGTATATATTAATATTGCTGCTGAAACTGTTGCATACAATATTGTTCATGTTTAAAGTATGCAAAATACATAGATGCGACTAGATGAAAAATATAAAGTTAAATTTTTAGTGAAATATTTCTTAATATTTTAAAGCAACTTTTTTACCACTGAGGGTTTATCTGAACCTAGAGTTTAACGTGGGCTCCGCTCCGAATCACGGTCCTCGGCATTAAGCCTACCGACTGGCCAGTGGCCAACTTAGAGACCATCCCAGAAGACATCCGGTCTTACCTAGCCTCGTTTATTGGCGTGACTGGGATGGTTATTCCTTGTCGGATTTTCCACCGTTTGTCCTAAAGATATTTAAAATCACAATCACAAACATAAAGCACGTCCATGCCCCAACAGGATTCGAATCGGCTACTATCGGAACAGTAGGAGGACTGTCCTGTCGCCTTGACCACCGCGCCAACGAAGACAGCTTTAGTTATATTATTTTAAGTTATTCAGAAAATAAAAAAAACGTATATCAGTAAATTTAAGCAAAATAAGTATCCATTGATAAGAGTTGATTTTATTTTGAGTTAAGTTTTTCAATTCCACTAATTATCCTAAAATATTAATAATCGTATTGCGATTAATTGCTTAAATAGCTTAAATAATAATGTGAACAGTATCATTAACTAAATTTACATAATCAAACTCAACCGATATGTTATTAATTTTATTTAAGTGCGCAGGTACTTAACTAGCCGATCATATACTACAGCTTGTTTGTTTCCTTGTAGTTCCTTTTCCACGCCTTTATCGCCTATTTGTTTTGATATCCTTATTGCACTTGAACAGCTTCAAACAACGCTCTGAATCGGTTATGTGTGATCAAATGCATTTTGAACGCCAATTTACATATACTTTAGTTTTAGTTTAATTTTTTTTAATCATCTTATATTTTTAAGGTGTTAGCTATTTAACACAACGTAATTTTACGGATTCACAAGACTATTTTGTAGATCTTTTTATGTTTGACTGTATTTCTGTCATTGATATTAATTGATGATTGAAATAATACATAATGTTGACACGCATCGTTTGAAGGTTATTATTCCAAACCATCAATTTGGCTTCCGTAATATATACTTAACTTTAGATTAGTCTACCAAATTAATAAAAACCTAAACGATAAAAAATATTGTTCCGCTGCATTTCTCGATATATCACAGGCCTTCGACAAGGTGTGGCACATTGGACTGCATGTTAAATTGAAAAAGCTTTTGCCCCATACGCACTTTCAACTGCTGAAATCATACCTCACAGAGAGGCATTTTATTGTCAAACAGGGTGACGAATACACTGACCTACACCTAATATATTTGGGTGTTCCACAGGGCAGTGTTCTTGGCCCATTGTTATATCTATTGTATAGGTATTATATTGTATATTTGTATATGACGATACAGCGGTTTTACCATTACACGAGGATCCAATATCAGCTACAAGAAACCTCCAACTTCAGCTTAACAAAGTTGAATTGTGGTTGAAAATGTGGCGTATCAAAGCAAACGACACAAAATCTACCCATGTCACCCTTCGTAGAAGAACATGTTCCTCACTAAAATTAAATAATCATGAACTTCCGCAAGCAAACAACGTGTGACAAGACGCAAACAGCTTGGGCTTAAACTAACCCAAATGTTTTGGCTGATAGGACGTAAATCTAAACTATCATTAGATAACAAGGTTTTGCTGTATAAGTCAATACTCGGGCCCATTTGGACTTATGGTATTGAAATGTGGGGTACAATTAGCAAATCTAATATAGCTATCTTCCAGAGGTTCCAGAATAAAGGGTTGCGAGTCTCGTCGATGCCTCGTATTACGCCGCCAGCAAACTGATTCAGCGCGATATCTCCTTAGAACCCATAACGAGTGTGATTCGAAGTGTTAGTGCGAAATACTTTGAAAGACTATTAGTGCATCTCAATGCACTCGCCAAACAGTTAAATGTGCGTGATGACAGTGTAGTGCATAGGTTCAAATGCAAACTACCATACGAACTGATTAATAGACACATGGAGTGAGCTCTCTAGAATAAGTTAGAATAGCCTTTAGTATAAGTTAGGATACACCTTAAAATAAGTTAGAATAGTATCTAGAATAATATTTAGATTATAAGTTGTACAGCAGATCACTTACTCAAGCGATCTTCTACATGTCAGGATAGTTATATTGTATAGTGGAAATCATATAATAATACTTATTGGTCACGGGTAGATTGCTAAAGTTCTAAGAGATTAATAAAAAAAATCGTTTGAAGATTAGCATTATTTGGAAATGATATAGGTCTGTTAGCAATAGCGCCTATAAAACCTGTGCGAGATTTTTGAGAAAAAGTGATATTTCTTCAAAAAGTAGTTTTGATTATCCTATGAAACCATTGTTAATATTAATACTCACATACCTCCTTGATATAATATAGCTAATAAATACGTATAACCAGTATCGTATTTGAAAGGCATCCAGCTATAATAGGGCAATGTTTTTGGTAAGATTGTAGTAGAATTTTCGCCATTATACTTTATATGCTTTATGGCAGCACTTATTGCTGGTATATATGATGAAATCAGGGTTGCATGAGCTAAACCCAAAAATAGAATACTATATTTGATACCAACAAATTTATATTTCTTCCATATAGTAGATGGGTGAAAACTCTGAAAAGAATATTAAAAACGTACACTGGAATTAAATGGTAAAGAATATATGAAATAATATGTGCCATAAATTCTATTACATTTTGCGTTTTAGTACTAAAAGACAACATTTAACTTAATTTGTGGATCAGGGTTAATGATATACCGCTTTTTATTCAATGCAACCAAAAATTAAAAACGAAAAGTATATAGTAAGTATACAAGTAATACAAGTAAAGTAAAACTATGCAAAGTAAACATAGCGCATTCTGATATTAATTTGCTCAGATCGGTGCAGCTTGGCTGACTTTGATTTCGAAATGCCGAAGAATTGTGAAAATGGATCGATAGTTAAATCACCAAACCAACCCCATTCTTTCGACACGGTATCACCATATTATCAGAAATATAGGAAAACGTTGTGGAATATTTGTTTTAATGTATATTGTACCATTTTTTCTCAATAAATGTCATCTCAAAGTAAAAAATGAAAATGATTGAAATGATGATTAAAAATGAAATGATTTGCAATTGTATTAACACATCGTGAAAAAAGAATCACTGAAAACATCTTTATTCAATAATTTATTTCAAGTATCAAAATCATCCGTTGCTTTGACGCAACGTTGGAAGTTGTCTACCTACCTACCTACTAACTCAGTTTCGTTTAGTGACACGTTAAAGTCGTGACTTGTGCTTTCAAATATAAAAACTCGAATTGTATGTATTGTATATGGTGCTAATGAAGTGTTCGGTAGTCTAAAAGCTTTGTAAGAATTATGTCTAGGTTTGTGTCACCTTTGAAGGATAGACCTGTAAGTACATCGTATTATAATATTCTACTATGACTTTCGTATTTTATTTTATTATTATTTTATTATTTGCCCTATTTTCGGATTATAGAACATATAAATGGCTTTCTACAAAAAGAAAATACTAACAACATAGGATATTATAGCTGTTCTTGAGGAATTAAAGACAGAAGAAGCCATTGATACAGTCATGATACCTCCTGAAGTAGACCAACTTACTGATGAAGAAGAAATAGAAGATGGGCGTATGATTATCAATGGCAGTGGTGATGAATTACCAGTAGATGTGGTGGGGCATTTGAAATTTATGCTACTATAGACGACAAAAATCCTGTACCTGAAACTACACAAAATACTTCTGAAAAAAACAAAACAGAAAAAGAAGGAACCTATAACAAAATGGCTGAAGTGTGTTACACTGAGACTCCTGAAAATTCTAAAATCAAATGTATCGAAGAAATAAAGAACAAGTGGGAATTTGACACCGATACGAATGTTTGAACTTTTCTTAGAAAAACCAATTCTGTATGACATAGTATATTTCCATCAAATATGCCCAATGTAAAAACAACCACACATTTGTTATGTCACGTAATTTTTTATTGATCCTTATATTCTCTGGTTATCACTCTCTCTGTCAAACAAAATTTTACTGGAGTTTAGTTGAAGATAAAGGGATCTCATACGCAAAACAATGTCACGGAATTGATTTGATGAAATAAAGAAGTACATTCATCTTTCTGCTAATGATAAGTTTTCCAAGACATTTTTTTCAATGAACTAAATAAACGGTTCATGCAGTTTGGTGTATGTTCTCATAAGATATCTATTGATGAAGAAATGCTGCCATATTTTGGACGTCATTCTGCTAACATTTTCATACGAGGGAAACCAGTAAGGTTTGGATTTAAACTGTAGTATATAGCCTCAGTTGGAGGATATGTGTATTAGTTTGACCCTTATGGTGGAGCTTCACAGAAGACTAATGAAAACCTGGGTTTAGGTGAAAGGATTGTAACAAACTTGTTGAAAGTTCCGGAAAATCATACCATATTTTTGATAACTTCTTAACAAACCATTATCTTCTTACTTTGTTGTCTGAAATGAAATTCTTTGGAGCTGGTACAGTGAGAGAAAACCTAGTGGGTGAACCAAAGGGGAACTTTGATTATATATTTGATTGTAACAACAAAGTATTCGCTGTTAGGTGGCATGGCAATTCTGTTGTAACAGTCGTTACTAACTTTGGCATCCTTAAGCCAATAATGAATGTAAAGAGATACAACCGAAAGGAATAAAGCACATTATAGTCACTCAATAAAAAGTTATCCACCAGTACAGCCAAGGCATGGGAGGTGTAGATTTGCATGACAATGCTATTGCAAACTATAGAATCAGAATTAAAGAAAAAAATGGTGTGCAATTGTCAATTTTCTAATTAGCCAAATTCATTCAGATCAGCCAGATTTTAGATCCCACTGGAGGGAAACCACCAACATCAGAGAAAAACACCAACCTTGGGCGCTCCAGCAGAAACAAATTGCCACGAGCTGTTATGGATGATAGAATTGATCATATTATAATCCGCAATGAAGAAATTGCAAGAAAGAGAATAGTTTTGTATATTCTGACCAAATAAAAGCATGTGATCGAAATATTAAAAGTGTCTTTCTTTTTTACCAGGAAACTCCCAACGTTGCTCAAGCGCAAGATTATCTGACGCAGATGGCAACTAGCAGTATAGTTTTAAATATTTATAATGTTATTTCAATTATTTTAAAGTGAAATTGATAACAAAACATCATAATATTTCACAATTTTTATTTTACATTTAACAAAGATAAGACGAAGAATAGATAGCAGATAATATAAACACTACTAGCTTTAGACATTTTACTAAATCAAAGTGAGTAATCTTGACACACATCAAGTTTGAAGTAAAACTTACCAAATTACTTTCATAATGAAAATGAGGATCTTCTAATATATTAATGATGTTTCTCATACAAGAACTTTTGAAATACCAAAAACCTACTTTAACAGCTCCCATAAAATGTGTAAGGAAAAAATTAACATTTTTGATTAAAGCATATTCATCTTTATACGTATAAAATAAAGACACAAACTCTGTAAAAGTAAACCAAACGTTGACAAATAGTACAACTATAACAACGTAAAGTTGGTAAATTGTTTGAGTATATTTGTTTTTACTACAAGGCCTCCAGAGACCGGCACATTTTAAAATCCAACGATTTACTTGAAAGAAATCGTCAACATAAGTCTCTTTCTTCTGCATTTTGAACAATAACTGAACAAAAGAAACTTATATTTTGAGCGTATTTATATTAGAAAAAAATATATTCGATATTCCCTTTGATTCTGGTATTTGAAAACAGATTTGTTAGAGGGTGAAAAGAACATTATCACCCTTTTATTATCGTCGTCTTTTTGTGAGAGCAAATTAGCTTATTATAATTTAAGACTTCTGTACTTTCAAATTGTCGATACATTATGATTAAGTATAAATTATATACACTAGCATTTTTGAAATACATGAAAAACTAAATACGGATACACACTGTCAATATTTGTTGTTGTATAGACGGTGTGGAGGTTTTTATTATATTTTCACACTTCATATTAGTTACTTTTGAGATTAGATTAGCATCAGCGGAAAGTGCATTTGTACTTAAACTATACTTTGACATCATCATATAATAACTACATAAGTCTGAACATTATTTAAAACAGCTCTATTTTTACTATCAGTTATGTATCGCGGTTCTTTTGTGTCATGTCAAATTGTTATCATAAATTATCTTAGACAGTTTATTATAGTGTTGGCGTGCCATCATTTTTTTTCCAAATTACTAAAAATGTACCTCAAATAAATGTAACCCTTTGGGGATTAAAGTGATTTATGATGTAAAGGATTGTATGACAAAACAATTATAGTCATACATATATAAGCCAAGTTAAAATATAAAGGTGTTTAAGAAGTTATTCTACGACTGGTATATTATATATACACTGTTCGCCCACTTAAGGAATTACAAAATTAAATATAATATAAATTAAGAATTAATCAAATGATAGGAAAAAAATAGGACAAAAAGAAACAATAATGTTACATTTAATATATTTTTTATTAACAAATACAAAAATATTGATTACCATATTTTTATACGACATATATATATGTTTCTCGGATTTTCTATATACAGACGTTTTCTTTCATATAACAAAGTGTGAAATATCCTTCAAATATCAAAAATACAGATTAGACGAAATAAAAATGTAATCAATAGAGAAAAAACAGCCATAAGGCTTTTGTTTACAATAAAATATATTTTTAGACACCATATGTTGAGGCACACACGGATATTTCCGGTAAATATTAAATGTTGAATATATTTTCAGCAGGTAATTTATACATCGGTTTATTAAAAATGCTACCCCTAATTAAAATACTTTCAAGTTTTTGAGCTTGAGATAATAGTATGAGTGTTGAGAAATTAAGGATTATAATCACATAGAATAAATGAAAAACAATTTGTTGTTAAAGCAATCAAAAATATTCCATACCCTTACTCAGCTCAAGTATATATACCTATGACATCAAAATAAAGATATATATTTATACATTTATATTTTTTGGAAAGTGTGGTAGTGTTTTATACATCTTATATACAATATATTATGTACAAATAATACAATTAAAAATAAGTTCACGAATAATTTTGGAAAAATGTATTTTATAATAGCCTAGTTGCCATAACTTATCACATTAATTCATGTTTTTTTTTTCACCGTATATAAAGCTTATGTTTGTAAAGAGATACAAAATATATTATTGTTTCTCTATTTTATTGATCTTAGGCACAATTGTTGGCAGTTGTATACATCAGTATATAAATATATTGGTAAATATTATAAAATACAGGAAATCTTCCTCTATAATTTTTCGTTGCTATCAAAAATGGATAATGCTGCAATTGTAAAATATGAATAATCCATAGAATTGTGGCGTTTATAAAGCGTTTCGATGTCTTGTCAATAATAAAATAGTTGAATGCCAAACTGAAAACTTGATATGATAAGAGTTAACAAAATGTGGTAGTGACAACCAAATAATTATAATCCACACTACTTTTGAATTAAGAGTAAGAAATCATAGTCATAATGTCGGAAAAGACAATACTAAGTAACCAATGTAATTCATATGTATTGTTCGATATTTGAATTAATGAAACAGAGTAATATATAGGAAAGAAATTTAAAACTATAGTATAAATGTGTATTTAAGATCTATGTGTCATTAAATAGACAGTTAAGATATTTAGTACATGTACATGAACACGTAATTCTGTGTGCCTTATGTAAACACGAATGAAAACTTTCGCAAACATTACCCATATGTATATTAAAAAGTACACAGTAGCTTCTTAATTTGGTTCTGGAAATACTTCAGTTTTTTCTTAATAACTAATCCTTAACATTTGCGATATTATGCATTATGCATTTTTTTATCATTTATAAATAATAAGCGATTATACCTTTTATACAGAACGACAGTGATTTTTTCAGGTTATTTCAATCGTAATGGAAAATGAACTCGATGTTGAGAAAGATGAAATATCCTGTAAAGATATCAGCGCGTTAATAAAAACTACAGAAATGTGAACTGAATAGGAAGACATTTTTAGTACAATACCAGACACAAACAATATCTTTGGTAATATGACGCTAGCCTGAGAACAATACATGATCTCGAGTAAATCAATCTTATTGTGTTATTAAAAGCTTAAATTATTTTAGCAAATTGGAAGTTTTACTTGTAATTCCTAATTTTAAAATAAATGCTTAATTTTTGGTTTCAAACACTAGAGGCTTTCAAATGAAACTGTAATAGTTTTGCTAAAATAAAAACAGAAACAGTGGATTGGAACTGACAGATTTATAAGTAGGTGTAAATATTATCGATTGTAATAAGATTGTATAAGATTGCACATTTTCAATATATAACAAAAAAGTGTATTTTAACGAAATGTACTAGCACACATTTCCGGTAATGTGGGCATAATATAGTTTTATTATGATTTCTTTATCGCTAAAATATGTTATTTCTTTGTTATATGCTGATGTGCTTTAAGTAAAAGTAACAATTGCTGGGTTGTACCAAGAAGTAAGTTTGTACGTTTCTGATTCTACCTTAATGTGTTCATACTATTAGTGTTACCTAAAGTAATTTTGAGAATAAAGTTATAGAAGTTTGTAGTAATTTTTTATATCTGAGTTGGAAGCCTCGTTTGCTGTGTTGGTATAAACAATTCTAAAAGGACAAAAGAAAGACGACAAAGAAATAAAACTATCACATTTTTGTAATTTGCTTAATATAACAATATTGTACTCTATCAAAACTCTTTGAGGTTTCAGTAAAATCATACAAGCTAAATCATGTGTGATTCAATATTAAGACTAATTAAACTTAGTCAGTCTTGCCTAAAAAAATGTATCTTTTTTTCTGTTTAACACAGCCTTAAAGAGACGCATGTCGTCATTCACTGTAACATCAAATTCTCCAAATTTCTATGGAGGATGATGTCCTTCACATAATAGAACACAATTTTTATGTTCTCTGTGTCTACCGCTGTAGTAAAGTGGCTGTACAGAGGTTTCTTCTTATCTCTTTTGATGCTAATGAACAATTGCAGAATAAAATTTTTAACATCTTCAAGCGAGTGACTATTTCCGGAAAAATCCTCAAAATATAAACGAATATCTGTTTCTGTGCTTCGTACTTTTTTCATTAATAAATCGTACTTATTTAAAAATAAAATTATTGAGACGTTACTGAATATTACGTTGTTTACGATGGTATCGAATATATCCCTGGATTCTTCTAATCTGTTGGTGGCACGATCTTCCAACAGAACCTGATCAAATTCTGACGATGACACGAGAAACAGAATAGACGTAACTGAATCGAAGCACTGGAACCATTTTTGCCTTTGAGATCGCTGTCCTCCTACGTCCACAAAAAGAAATGGAATATTGTTAATGGGTATGATGAATTCGGTTATTCCCTTTGTGGCCTTTCGGCAGTGGAGGATATCTTGGTTGGTCGGTGTATAGGAGGGCTGCGATATCCTTTCCAGATTATTCAAAAAATACTCTATGGAATCGCTCTGAAACAAAATAAACATCAGTTAAACAATCAAATTAAACATTGTTGCAATATTATTAAATATTAAAGCATATATTAGGTGCCTGCATATATTTTGATCATTTTTTTACTTGCTTACAAAATGCTTTTATTGAGAAAAATTGATACAATATATTTTAATCAAAATATTCATGTTCATGTTCGAACTTTTTCTTATATTTCTGACAAGATGACGATATCGTGTTGAGAGAACATTATGTTGGTTTTACAGCAATCTCCTTTCGCACATTTCTGTCACAGGCTTCAAAATAACAATTTAAAAAAATGTAAACCAAAGTTGGGATATAACGGAACCGCGTTACCACAGGTTTTTAAAAGTAGTTGACGAGCTTTAGCATCATTTTTTTTCAAATCAAACAATAAAAGTAATGAATGTCGATAAAGGCATTTTGAGCATTCCATAATTAGTTTGTATAACACTTATTAACTCAATACTATAGAAAATTGTTATTTAACAACACCATCGAATTTAATTAACAATTGTTTGCATTTATACTTCACATTTTCACCCATAGATATCGCTGATCAAAATATATGCAAGCATCTAATACTAAATGTTAATGAAAAACTACGCCCAGTTTTATTTTTATATATAAATTAATCTGCCAGGGAATCAAACAATTTTAGGTATCAGAGAACATCTTTTATTGAATAGGTAAACGACATATTTTAATTTTATTACTGTTTTATAAGTTAGCTTTATTTATATGTATTAGGCCTATATGTTAATTTAATTTTTTTAATAATGATTATTAATTTAATTAGTTATTAAAATTATTTTATATTAAATTATTTTAATTAATAATGAGGGTGCAAACCTTATTCTGCAAAATCGGTACATTGTATTTTATTCAAAGTATTGATAGCAGCTACTTTTTTCGATATTCTGATATTCGATGCCAGTTTATACAATGAATAAAGCAGCTATTAAAGACCTATATCACCAGTGGAAAGATCCTTAAAGCCGCTAATGTATATATAGACTACGTTCTGAGCTTCTCTTTTGGTATTACTAATGAATCAAATTTACAATATAATAATAGAAAGTCATTAAACATAAAAACACCACCCTAGAACTACAGTAAAATGAACAACGTTGACACAAAATCTAGGAGGACGGCCAATCAACTTCATCAACAGATAGTTTATAGTAGTAAGAAAAGAATCCCAAACACTATTTGTTAAGTAGACAGCTTTATCCCGTTATTTATAAAAGCACATAGTGAAGAAAACAAAATTGAAAGATACAAAGAGGTAAAAAAATATAAGCCTCTAAGGCATAAAGATTCACCGAAGGAACCCTGCTTGTATCCACGGGCGGAATCTTAGTTACCTAAAATATATAGCCAAAGATCCTGTGGTATAACAATGACACTTTTTTGCTCAAATATAACAAATTTGTCAATTTGTTAAAAAAATAATATAAATTAAACTCGCATTAAAGTCTCAAACATTAATTTAAATCCCTAGATTTGTCTTCAAGTAAAAAAATAAGTATAACCCCTTAATGTGTTCCTCCAGTTAAATGTAACTAAAAATATACGAGAATGTTTGTTTTACGGTATAAATTATACATAGTTTTCCTAAATCATAATCTAATAACTAATAGTTACTAATGAAAATAACACAAATATTACTGAAACATTTCAATTTAGTGTGTGTAAATGAATAGTTACTAGAAGATAATAGATAATAATTTTTAGTTAAATTGTAAGTGTTAAATTTCACGAAAGGTTGATATGATAAATTTGGTTTCCTGTGCTTTCAGAAGAATATAAAAACATTAATTTTATTCAATAATTACCACAATGAGGAACACCGATAACGAAAAAGTAGTCTTAATAAAATTCTTATTTAAAGAGAATAACGTTTAGTATATATTTTGTTGTATCTATTTATAGCACCTTATTGATTCTTGTAAAATGAGTAATCGTGATTTTCCTGTTATTATATTCCGGGAATAGAAATTTGAACCGTAATCAAGCAATTAAGAAGATCTACCAATTATTAATAAGGAAGGCGTAGGAATTTCAATATGGCGGAGATAGCCGTGTTGTATTGTCTTAAATAATCATCATACGAGTAATAAAAGTATTAATTTTCTAGGGTAAGCTGTAAAACAAACTGATATATAACATTATCATTGATTAAATGGTGTGTTTGTTTCTTTTCAAGGCTTCTAACGCTATTAAATTTAAATATACTTATCAGTAAGTATATTTTTGGAGGTAACACGGCACGGTTGTCGAGTACATTTTAGCATGTAAGTCACTACAATAAAAGTAAACTTTAATATTTTAGAAGATAGATTAAAACATATGACCTTATTATGGTTTATAAGTATTAAAAAATGATATTTCATTGGTTTAAACATATAAGTGTAATAAATATAAGATTTTGTTAAATACATTATATGATATGTTGATTTCTTGATCATAATTTCTCGTCTACAAATATTTTGAACTAATTGTTGCTTTATTCAAGGAAGTAGAACTATCAATTATTTATGGAGGCCCTTTACTTAAACAACTGTCGCTGATTGACTTAGCAACAACACTAATATCGTAACATCGACTATATGTGGATTGTAAATTTAAATTTAATTTATTTATGAATTTAAACTAAAGAGGTATCAATCTCTGTCCCTGTAATGTAAATAATTATTCAAAACAGTGAACTCACGTCATCCAGATATTTAATATATAGCATATAGCAATTTGCAAATTCGTTTTAAAATCAGACAATATTTTCTTTCTCATGTTACTCTAATTAAAAAGAGATACAATGCTATCTGTACGTTCGAGCATGTAACCGAATTAGCCTATAAAAGACATCCGGTTGTCAAATACTACAAAATCCTTTAAAACATTAGTGATAATAATTATAGGTTATAAACTGCAAGCATTGTTTTCGCGCTTTGCTTGTTTTGATAAATTCCACTCTTTTGGAGATATTAGGGAGTAACCACTACATTGGTTAAATCTAGTTTCATCAAGAAAGATGTACATAGGTAGTAACAGAAGAAACTAAGGAAAATACAGTCAATGACTTGTCAAAGATACACCGCAATGAAGGAAACAAGATCTAAATGTAAAAGGTAAATATGCTTTCTAATGAAAGTAAAATACATTACTTGGATATACAATTGTTAATAAAGGCCTGCAAGGGATACTGCTGTATTAAAAATGCTCCTAAAATTCTATCTCACCAGTGGTGTGAAAAAGAGTTCAATGTAAATATAATAAAACGCAACCCTAACCTGCAAACTATTATGACTGTTTAATTAACTGCACTTCTTCGATAATGTATTATATGTACTATAATGTTAAAATAAATTGTATTTGATAACATAATTTTTGTTTCATTGATTTATTTAGATTAGAATTTTGTTATATATAAAAGTCAAAATGAACTAAAACTCAAAGTAATTTTTTTTAAATGCTATGCTTTTAAATGGCTATGTGATGACTATAATGTGTTGCACTCGCTAGAATTTTCAAGTAAAGCATGAAGCAACCGAAATATATCCACGTTCAACGTATAGTTGCATGTTGGTATGATAGAAAATAAAGACATAGAAAGGGAAGGCAAATGGAAGCAATCGTAATCATGTTCCAGGGGAGTTTCCAAACAACCAGAGAGCCGGAGGCACAAAATTAAAAATTATTTGTTTTGGTCTGGATTTTTTTGGATTTAATTTTTTTATTCCGGTGTATATTTTTAACGAAGGTCGTTTTTATAACATATTTTTATAGCATTTACGGTAAAAAATATCTTACGGTAATATGATAGTTATGCTAAAAAAGGTTATACAAGTTCGACATTGGAACATTATGAAACGTGTTCCCACACGCATTCTTTTGAAGCAAATGATGCCGTCAACTTCAGGCCAATAGGAACTGGACAATACAACATCAAAAAGACCAAGAACTAAGTGTAGATGTGGAAATAATAATTAAATATAATTTCCTTTGACAGATTTCCTTTTTAACTTACCGCTATAATTATTTGCGTTTGACGTGTCCTCTGATGGTTTCGAAGCGCAAAATTTGGTACGACCTTATTTATCGAAACCACCAGTCTTAAATGTCATAAAACTTAGAAAGAAGTATCATGGTCTGTGCCACAGGAAGCATGTAACGTTCGCATTCGTATCCAAGAGTCGTCGTTCACATTGTATAGTACACTAGAAGGCAACGGCAGATCCTCGCCATAAAGCTTCCAAGGAAGCATAGTATTTGTCCCTCTAGGAAGTGTGTAGCTTACCACTTGTAACATTCGTAAGTTAAACTATTCATTTACCTAAAATCTTTACCAGTTTGTACTATTATATCTATATTTCAGTTAGATTATTTTACTGAAGTAATTTAGTTGTTGATTCATAAATACGTTAACCAACTAACTTTGTCTTTGCGCAAAGAAGAGGGCTGGGATAGATACATAATTCCGTCTTCATGGCATTAATACTTTTACGCAAATGTTTCGTCAACTTGTAGTGTTTTTACTAGACTAGTATTTAATTTGAGGGAAGAAATAAATTCAAGTGATGCAGCTAATATATCGAATTTATTAATATTTTAGATAGGACCGGCGTTATCTTAATAACCTGCAACATTAAAATGTTTAAAGTATCTAAACTAATTTAGAGCTTATAGTTTCCAAAAAGTATGATTATGCAAGTTGAACATGCTGGGTATTAAATTGTCTGAATTTTCTTTTGAATAAAATAGCCCTATAAAAATAGTTTGAAATGTTTTTTGGGATTTTTATAACAACCATAAATAAATATTTTAATAAAATACGGGCGAGGCATAGAAACAAACTTAACAATTATTGACCTTATTATAAAATAAATATTAACTTAGATCTGGTGGTATAGTATTTTTATATATTAGGTCTAGTAAAATAAATCGATTATTTTTCCAATAGATAGTTTTAATTCATTGTATCTCGTACTGTAAAAGTACGATGGGTTTACACTAGAGTACATTAAAACACTGAAAAAGAGAAAATCCGCTATATTTTACAGTTCTTCGATAAATCTGAAACCGCCAAGCGGTTGAACATATAAATAGTATTTAATGGTTCTAATACTATAATAACCAAGAAGAGCAGTTTGGATTCCATTCTAGTAATTTCAATGTCAAAGATGCATCAAGGCTGATTGAAAATTGAAAATGGGGATAAAATAATGTAAATAGTCTATCAGTCATGAACTAAATATTACACAAAAAAATTTCGTTCGGAATTAATATCCCTATGTTACAGCAACGAAATATTCCTAAATTGGATGGTAACTGGTTATGAAAAGTGGAACACAACACACACACACAGCAACAGAAACGTAGCTCCCCACGGACAGTAAGACTGAAGACAACATCATCAAGGCAATGCAAATTTGCACACATCGATAGCGACCTGCCAGAATCTTCGGGAGCTTCGTTGGGAGATCCTTATGCACCTTATAATCCGGACCTGGCATCAAGTGATCACCACTTGTTCCTGTCTATGCTCCAAAGTGACTTCTATGAGGGAGGTAAATTACCTTCAAAGTTATCGAATAATACGACCTAAATATATCAGGTATATAAATTGATTTTATATAAATTGATTTTAAAGAATTTACAACAAATTACATTTACAGATTTACAACTATGTATTAAAATGCATGGGATACATTTATAACCAACTTCATGTCAAAGCCTCACTGATGTGCCATTTCATAGACAAACATTTTTTGCAATGCGTTGAAAATGTCTGCATGTGTACCTGTCATTCGCATTTGCGGGAGGTTTTACTTTTTTAATTCATTTTGAAAAAAGAGGCAGGTGAAGGCCACATCGAATGCTCTATGAAGCTAATCGCAACCATGATCCACTGTTTTTTAACACGTGAATACTGGTTTCAATGTTTTAAAAATAATGATTATCACACCGAAGACAAAGAGCATTGTGGGCAGCAAAAAAAATTTTGAAGATGAAGATTTGGAAACAATACTCGATGAAACAATCAATGGAAATCGCTATCGAATACAATTGATACATTTGAGCCGAGCATTGCGTAAAAATGGCCGGAATATGAGCAAAGATGCGTCAATGTCCTTCTTCAGCATGACAGCGCGCGGCCGCATGTCTGAACAGCGCTTCACTTCTTATGAAGATACCTAAAAGTAGGTCGATTCGTGGATAGCCTCAAATGATACATCGTTCTTTCGAAATTGCCGGAAATATGAGAAAAAGTAGAGGCTATCAATGGACAATAGTTTCAATAAAATATATTATAGCGATTTTTCACAGTAAAGTTTCAAATTAAAAAAATCTTTAAAATTAATTTATATAATTCTAATATGTTAAATAAAGTCTTTTGATAGAAACAATGGATTTATTTTTTACTATATATTTTTTAATTGTCTTCGGTGAGATAATCATCACTTATTTTAAGAGGGGTGTTGGTTAATAAGAGTCTACGACGATACGAGATAATTACAAATATGAATGTGTTTGAATACTATTATTAATACATGTTAAATGGTGAATCACATTTGGAAGAAATTTATAATTCCGTTATCGTGATATATTCTTCTCGCATTTATGCATGATTCACGGTTCTTTATTTTAAATATATTTAAATACAAAAATATTATTCATTTGATGATTGTGGTTTAAAGGATTAGTTTAAAAAAATCATTACATTCTGTTTAAAAATACATCGCAAAACAAAGGATGTCGGTAAGTATACTTCCTGTTAATACGCATACACTAGTACACAGCACAGTAGTCAACAATACAATATCAATAATATATATTTTTATAAGCGTTACAATTTAGTTTTTTTTTAGGAATACAAAAATAATTATTTAATTATATATTTCAAAAATAATTAAAGCCGAAAAGATAGTACTTTCGTGTTATGATTTGTATTTATGGACACTAAATATCAATATCTAAAGATTCTTGAATGGGCAATGACCAATGAAGTGGTTTATAAAGAAGTGTTGTTGCGTGGAAATAAGTTACATTAATTTGATAATTGATAATAGGCATGATGACTAATTTTTTAAATTCTATGTATTCACTTTAGTGCAAAAAATGTATTACAATAAAAAACTGACGTTTGAAATAGTGTAATTTTAAACGCGCGCTAAAACGCTCCAATGCATTATTCGTGGCATAGTTACTTTGGTCGTACTTAACAGTTTCTATAGGTACTGATCTTATTTATACATTATTTGAATAATTTTTCTATGTTAGAACAATGTTAAAGTGTATCGATGATGTAATATACTCTAATATAACCTAATATTCCCTAATTATGCATAATTTTACCGATACAATATTAAAAACAAATTGTGTACTTTCGTTCCAAGGCAGAAAATAGAGAAATGTGGTTTAATTTTACAAGGCGCGAACTAGTTGGTATAGCTTAAACATTGGTAATGTATTACTGTGAAGACTATTCTAATGTAAATATTTACTATTTTAATTCTATATCTTTAATTATGATTAAGGTGTCTTATAAAGGTAACATCGACGTAAATAATAACGTTGATAAAATTTGAGTTTAGGCCTCATTTGTTTTGTTTATTGTCTATCAATCATTAACTAATATCTCTTAGTTTGTTCTTTTTCAGTTACCAAATAATATGGAAAATTATATTTAATATAATGTAATGAATTACATTACATTTTACAATCGTGCATGAAATCAGCATATATATTCGTACAATATTCGAATACCAAGCAGACAGAAGAATATGGGTTTCTAACTGAGCTCACTGAACATTCACTGCTGTTTACTACTGAACGATTATTCTCAGTATAGTATATTCTCAAAATACAAAGAAAAATATTAATTAAGTACGTGCCTTCAACAAGTGTCAATAAAATCCCATCAAGGTTAGATAACAAAAAACTAATATTAAATATCTGGTAGTTTGTACATCAAATAGATCGATGACTTCACCGGGTTAAGGGTAAGTGACACATTTGATTGAACAATGGCCAACACAATTTGATTTTATCAAGTGTTGCCTACTGGCGATTATCCTTATTGGGTACACTGTAAAGTTATTACCTGCATTTACTAATATATATGCAAATAATAAACAATATTATAAAATTAAATATTTATAAATGAGTAGGGTCTAACACTGAATGAATTCTACAAATACAAGCAACTGAAACATGTATTGAGAGTTGTTCAGTAAAGCCTTATAACAAGTTTAAAGACAGTTCACCCTACTGGACTTGTCACTTACTTAAGTGTGAGTGAAAGCAGTGCATTTACCACTTACGACTTTAGAGCAAGACTAAGAAGATATATATTTTACACGGGATCATTTACTGAAGCGATCTTATACACTTCATGTATAATTATAATATTGTATAATAATGTATAATAATTATCGTAAGAAATACTTGTTGCCCATTGAGTAGATTGTTGTACCATTAAGGATCTTTATGACAATATAGCAACACTGTGATCGGTAGACCATATCCACCTCCTTATAAACTTTAAAAGTTTCTTAATTATTTGGAAGCTTATATCAGTTAAGCCAATCATAGATCCAACCATGTGATAATACATTCTTATCAATACAAGTGCTGGATCATTTTCGAAACTAATGCATTTTCTAACAGAACATATGCCAAGTCCATTTTCTGACTCTCATTTATGGGATAATTCCTTATGAGATTTACTTAAAACATATCTTAAAAATGAGGTTTTAAACAATATATGCAAAATAAATCAATAATATATTTATCAAATTTAAAGTTACAAAAACAGCCCTTATAACAAATAAGTATTATATTTTTCTCTAGAGGTCTATTATTAGGTGCTTGCAAGAATTCTGATAATCTCTTTCTTTAAAAAGGCATTTATTGTGAAAATTTGGTACAATATATATAATCACTATATATATTCATATATAATATTGTAATATATGGACACGGTAGCGAAAGAACGATGTCGGTTAACAGCGATATAATCATCAATCCATTTTTGCATTTCATTCGAGCTGCAACCGTGTATCCTTCACAACTAATGCAACAGGATGACTTTGCGTCTGTTTAGGTTTTAACAGTTCGTAATATACCACTCCTTGTTAATTCCACCACAGCAAGACTTTATGCATGAATATACCACTTTGATGTTGAGCCCTTGGACTAACCCATGACTTTTGTTTTTGATATTGTCATAGTAGATCCAACTTTCACGGCCAGTCACTCGCGAATCAAAATACACACAAGGATCTAATATATAGATCTAATATATAGCTTGTTTACTCTTCTTTTTTTTACTTCTTCAACAGATTCGAATAAGTTGAAAACACACAAAAAACTACAAACATATGCAGCCAAATTCAATATTGGAATATGAGAACATAAAAGGTGTTGAAATAATTTTGAAGCAAACTTTCTTTTAGATAAAATGCAGTAATTGTTTTACAATTCAAATTAGATAACGATTACGAACAAAATCATAGACATTATTGGACAAATTGTTATAAATAATGTCTGTACAAAAAGATATCCATATTCATTTTCTTGTTGCTTAGAGTATGAGGTATTAAATTAAACAAGAAATAATAGGAAGGAGCATTTAGAAAACCTTTGTCGTTTTTGTATTAGTTCTTAAGGTTAACAGGTCATAGGTCTTAAAAATAAGCTCATGTGTCTCAGAGTAATTTCCTTTATATAAACCAATAGAGCAAAACTTCCTCCATATAATATTTTTGAGGGGAAACCTGATGTGCTAAAATTTGCGAAAACATTGACTGTTTCAATTCATGTCCTTCATTTGATGCTCTTGTTCGTTGTAGAGGCGGCCATTTTCTGTATACATGACGCGGTTGTTTATGGTAATTCCTCTGAGTAAGTTTCTAAGTTTTTATCATCAAATTATAATTAATATTATTTCGTCATAATGCATCATCGATTTAAGAAGTATTCTGTACCGGGCTGTAGAGAAAGCAAATAAATGAGACATCGTTTTCCTTTCAAAAAGTTTTTGGGTTATCTTTAAAAAATTATATATCATGTTAAATATCCCAAATTATGTGTATTAAGAATTTGTGGTGTTTGACTCAGCATTGTCTCTATTGTTATATAATTATTCCCAGTTTACGATCCAAGTCTTGTAGTCTATAATTCAGTGTATTTATATACCTTGCTCTGAGACAGAACTTAATACTCACTTTAGTGATACTATTTTGACAAAAACAGTACATGTCAAGCTCCACAAAGCTAACATTCATGGAAAAGCTGCGATTGCGAAACGCTTTATAAAGACGAAAGAAGTGGCCCAACGAACATAAAACTTGCTAATTTGAAGAGTATGATATTGTCCAATGAATTATCGTTTACAATGATCCGGACTGGCTGCTTCCTACGGTCAAGCATGGGGAGGTTCCGTTATGATATATTGCTGCGTATTGCTGCTAAACACTGCGATATTCTAAGATGATAATGCGCCCATAAACATGCCCATACGAAGGTTCAGTTTTAGTTTGAGGACTATCAGAATATCATTAAACATCTTACCTGGACAGCACAATCGCCATACCTCAATATAATTGAACTGTTAGGGGAGTTTTGGAGTCAATAGGTGTAGATTTATATCTCCATCATCACGGAAGCAATTGGCGGATGTGGGGTATAAGATTTCGTCCACTATCCCGGAAACTATTTAACACTATATGAATCTACTCCGCGATGAATTGCAGATGTTTTAAAAGCCAATGGCGGCTTAAGACCCTATTAATAAATAAATATGTTTTTTTTCAGAAAATTAGCCTAATTTTAAAACTAGATACCAACAAATAGTTGTAAAAATATTGCCTAGAGTGTAAATCTAAAATATGTTCAATTCAATCAAATTCCTGGAATGTCGAACACAGTTCGATCATCATTTAGTTACTAAACGCTGAAAAAAATTTCTCCGTAGACCCCTATTGAGTTGGATTTTTCCTTATTGTTTACTAGCTCAAATGCATAAAATTAAGAGTTTACGAATCAATAATTGGGAAACATTTGCATGACTTGACAAAAACTTAAAACGAAGGGTACGCATTTCTTGGACAGAACAAACATTTTTCAAAATATAGGTATAAAAAACAGTTTAAAACTTATTTTGTGCTTATATACTGTTATAGAAAGAAAATAACCTTTTGTTTATTGGTTGTTGTTAAATACAATGAAGGTTAATCATCAATTCTGATGAATAATACAAGCTTTACAAGAATACAAATTTCTTTGAAAGATGTAACGACGATTTGTTTATGTTAACGTACATTTTTTGCATGCTTAGATTTTTTGACCTACTTAGCCGTCAGACATTTTAAATACGTGTCTGATGCAACCGTATTTTCCCAAATTATGAGAAGAGTTGTTAATATGGATGACACGTGTTCATAGGTGAATTTATTAGTTTACAACAGCAAACAAGTTGAAATCACAGAATCCTGTTGATGTAATTCCATCAACGACGATATAACATGTGGTGGTAATTTTCATTTGTAAATATTAGATATCAAATACGTTAAATAAAGTCATTAGGTAGTCTCTACTGTATCACAAAGTAAAGTTCATCGCTAAGACGTTATGGACCCTAACCCATATTATCTACAATGAAATAAACAGTTTTCATGTTATAATGTCTATAATATTATCGTACTATTTTACACCGCTTTTAGTTGATATACCATTGTGATTAAGAAATTGTTGTAAGATTTTTTAAAATATAATATAAACGGGTAATTTATTCTCCCAAAATTATTTCGTCCTTTCCAAAGTATTTCTTGGATACAATGCATTTAAGTCAACGTTTTCCCCAGTCTTTGAAACAGTTGATTCCGGGAATGTCTTTAAAGCCTTCATCTATTCGATTTTAATGTTCTCAATTCGGCGAGCTAAATTAGGCGAATATGATGGATGGTAATGATGAGTTGAATAGTTAAATGTCCATGATCGGGCTCTTTGAGATGAATAGTTTGTGGTCTTTCAATATACTTAAACAGCATTTACCATCAACATGTTGATTTCGCTCAATCGTGAGCTATTATGATAATCAACAAAGCTTTTTCCAGGTCAAAATATTCGTGCAAAATATCACCTAGCATATTTATTTCATATTTCAAATCTATAAGGTTAATTTTTTTGCAGTCACTATAAAATGAATACATATTTTCAATAAAAAAACACATGTTTTATTAACATATCATTCCATTTCATTTTTTTTTTCCATTTTTTGCCAATAATATTTTAAAAATAATGCAAATAAAACTACTGTAAATCCTATATTTGATAATTTATTATCATAAAATGTTTACTGGTATGTATTATGTCTAATTTTATGAATAAATGAATTTCCAGAAATTGGGTTGTTAAAAATTAAACATCATTTCCGTATTTTATTAGAATTATGACATCTATCCACCGAAAATAACAAAAGGTTTTATTAGAAAATCATTTAAAGATAAGCAACTGTTTGTTTTATAACGTATCTCAAAAACACTACTGAATAGAATACACATACTGTATTATTTAATTATTATATTAGATATTTATCAAATTATTAAATTATCAAATTATGCATATTATTAAAGGGAGTGAGTGATACCTCAAAATCAAAAATAATATTTGTCATTATGTGTGAATTCTTTGCGTTTTTTTTTTGAACAAAATGAAATGTACCATATATTTTGTACCATTAGTTTTTGCCATATTTTGAGCAAAAGACGAATTAGACAGGATAATCCTTTAGAGCCCATTTATTTTTTCAATCCATAAAAAGTAAATTACATGACATTTATCGGCAGAGGTGGTAATCGAACGAGTGGGGTACGATTTTCCAGTAGCGGCTACTCTGAGGTACGCACAGCCTGCATTCGGTAAACTATAGCAGTTTCAACCTTATTTTGTGAATTTTCATTTACAATTTTTTTGCCGCTCTGAAACTAGTAAGATCTAAGACAAATCTCTATATATTGTATTATTACTCATTACTCGAATATGTTAATAAATTTATTACCTTATCAGTAGGGTAAGGTGAAGGACCAAAAAGCCATAAAGTCTAACAAAGAATAAAAGTATTACTGCAGAGGCCTGCCGATGCCAATTGAACAAATTTAGCGACATTTTATTGCAAAAAAGACTATCAATAATAAGTAGTAGACGCAAAGAGATCCTTTTGCGTGGCAACACTCACGTTGCAAGAGTTGTGAAGGAATTAATGTTGCACCTCGAATAGGAAGTCCAGCGTATTCACCAGAGAGCACCTTCTGGTTACCACTTATTCAGATCGACGCAGCGTGGCATGTTTAGTACATGGTTTCTATGTGAACCTTTTACAGCGTGTAACACTATATTTTCAGAAATATGGGAGTCAGAAAAATGTAGAAAATGGTGGAAATGAAAATGGCCTCTGAATTGAAAAATAATCAGAATAACTAAAAAAAATCGTATAAGTATGGTGCAGCCACTATCTGAAATTAATCCTTTCTACTTTTGAATATTCCCTTTAATTAACTTCTCTAACCCAATTTGAATTTACTTGGCACCTCATTCACCACAATGCCTATGCGAAAAGTTCTACATGCCTTCTATAAATAAGATCTATCAAATTACAAAGAGTGCATGAACGTGTACCCTCATTGGAATGACTTGTACAAATAGAAATTGAAAAAAACTGTTTATTTATAGCCATAGTATTTGTTAAAAATACTAAATTTTATATAAATAGATGGTTAAAAGGTCAAAAGATTAGTAATGTTATATACGGTATTAAATTTTAAATGGTTTTTAAATTAACAGTAATACTAGGAATCTGTATATAACTAGAAAATTAATTTTATTTTATTCAATATCGTCCATTGTTGTTTACAATACTATACGCTTGCAACAGATGAGTTACGTAGTGAAAAAATTGAATATCTCTTCATATCAACTCTTCCATAATTTGGTTTTTAATTTATTATCATTTTGCTTCAATATTCAATAGTCAAATTAATTTCAATGATATACTTATATGTAATAATTTCATGGAATTTAAACACTAACGTACTAAATGTATTTCCTTTAGCTGTCGATGGTCGTTAATGGTCAAAAAACTTTGATAATCCAAAAAAATGAGGTAGGATTATTAGAATAGACCCATCTTTCATTTTTAGTATTTTAATATTTTCTATATTTCTAAATCACTCTCATAATTACAGAACTTCCTCAATAGCCGCTCAATTGACTCACATTTGGCCTTGTTATAAAGTCTTTTGCACCATTTATCTTCTACATTGAAGTTGCGACTTTTGAAGCTTTTAAGCCAAAATTAATATATTGAAATCAGCCAATTATGTCCAACTTGTTGATTTTGTCTGTAGGTTTCAACCTTTTATTGATTACTGTATAAAATAACTCTAGAAAGATTCCCAAATATAGTTTTGTTGGATTATGGTAAAATATTTTTAGCATACAAAAATGTTATGTGCTTAACTGATGAAAAGAAGCTAGTGATTAATCAAAATAAAGTAAATTTTCTGACTATAAACGATGAATAAATATAATAGCAGTAACACCATAGAATCGGGATGTTTACTAGGTTTTAAAAAAATATTATATAACATTTTACTGTATTTACCATACCATACCAAAAAAATATATTATACCTGCAGGAAATAAAGATTTTTTATCAATCTAGAAAAAAATATGAAAATAAACACATTTTTATAAATCCCTTAATCCGATATCATTAAATAAATACAATATTTTTGTGATTGTTGATTACTGTCATCATACCAATGCCAAACAAAGCCTGATTGAAAAATTAATTACTACGAACAAAAACAGACTTTTGAGATAAAAACACAAAAAAGTTTATTTATAAATTAAATTCGTATAAAACTTTATATGCTATTTCATTACCGCTCAATCAACCCAAAGTGAAGGGTCAAAGGGTTTTTTCTTTGAAAGAAATCCTGTGAAGTTAAATCAGGCAGATAGTATGGTTACTATTATAAAGAATTCTTAAATGGGAAGGAATTCACAATTAATAACACTACAACTTTTACGTCGTTTACTATTTTTTGATCACAGCAGTATATGATATATAGTTATTATCAACAATGACTTCAAAACCAAAAATATAAGTTTTTTCAATAAGAGCGAATAAAAAAGTTACCTTACATACAGCTTGTCATGTCAATATCGACCCGCTATTACTGAAAACTGCTGCATTGCAGAAAATTATAAAACAAACAAAAAAGTGCTAAATATAGTAAGCCTACGTTATAACTGGAACTAGTTGTGATCAACTGAATGAAATTTCACTTGAAAATTTTGAATTCAAAGAATTATATGTTATATCCGTTTGAAATGCTTTAAATACATTAGTAATAATCAGTGGTAGTGGAATATAGGGTCAAAAAACTTTAGAAGTAGTACGTGGGTAGTTGCGAATACCACTATAAATTTATAGACATATTTATATGGAAGACATTTTTGGTAAGTATTATTGGTTTAAAAGCAAAATGAGTTGTTTTCAAGGACGTGAAGGTTATTGCCTCGCTAATGAAATGCAATTAAAACTGATCTACACTGTTATAGATCCTAATGAAGTTCTTAACTATCCTCTTCTCAACAATTTTTTGATAGAACGCACCAAAGTTAAGCAATAGTACACGATTGGCCATAAAAACAATCATGGGCGATGTTCTTGAAATTAGTATTTTCAACGGTATGTTTCAAGTTAGTAGTTCTTTTACCACGGATTCCAATGATCCCTTCACATTCACTCATTCTATGATGACTAAGAAAGGATCAAAATTAAGGTTGATATGGATTATAAATACTGAAATTAGTGTATGACAGTCTACGTAGTCTGCCTAGTCTTAGCGTTTTTATAACCATAGTCAAAATTTCATATTAAACAATAACAATATACTTATTTTTAAAAATAAATAACTTAATCAAATAAATTTTATGGGGACTTATTGTCTTTGTTGTAACTTAATTCATTTCATTTTTGATTCGTTGAAACCAATTCCGAAATGATTAAGAAAATGCATTGTATCATAATAAACGATCGAAGAACATGTTAATTATTTATGATTTTTAGCGATGTTACGGGAATAATGTTATGGGAAAACGTAATGGGAATAATTCTTAAGTCGAACTGTTAAAGCAATATTGGATTATCACCGTATATCATAAAATAGCCTAACGACTATGGTTGTCCAACAAAGGATATTTTTGGCGAAGACAACTTCATTGGCAAATAAAACCACAACTTTACGCACAGCACATTATTTTAATTTTTTTATAGAAATATGATTTTAGACAATAGGTAGAAAAATGTTGGACTAATGTAGAACCGACATTACGTTTACACCTAAATATAATTTATATGCTATACTAAACATAATAGCTTATTAATGATAAATATACAACATGGACAATTCCGCTGTGCGTTCCAGAAGTCACAATTTATTTTTACCTATTGAGCCTGAAAGTTAGTTTTCCCGGTCAACTGCAAATAAATGAGAATATACAGATCGCATTGGCACCACTAGAGTTTGAGTGTACAAACACGCTGCAGTGATTAGATGACAATTAAGTTGTTCTACAATGTTATTACAACATAGGTAAGAAAGTTGTAAAGGCTAATGAAAAAAAGCTGTTTACAGGAGAACTTTCATGAAGATCTGCTGTGCCGAAATAGCGTTCTGCACTAAAATAGCACGAATTGAATAATACGTGAAAATCCTAGTGAAAAATTAAGTTAACTTTTCATACGATGATTTTCGACGATTTAATTATCAAGATAGGAGTGCATCGACCAACTTATTTCGACTTTTACCGATAAATACACCCTTCCTTAGCCACTGTGAAGGGTTGGTATAACGAATTTAATCGTGGTTGCAGTCCGATCAGGGGCAAAAGTCGAGAAGGTCATCCAAAATCAGAAAACAGTCAGAAAATATTGTTATAGAGCTGATACTGCAAAATCGACATGTGACTTACTATGAGATTGAGTCATCCTTATGCATTATATGATCGGCATCAATAAGATATGCATGAACATTTAGCTGTGAAAAAGATTTGATCAAGCTTGGTACCGCGTAATTTGACAAAATCTCTAAAAATGCTCGTATCAATTGGTGTAAAGAAATTGCCAAGAAACACCACCGCAGTGTATAAAAAGCTGCGAATAATATCCACATATGTAACGAATCTTGGATATATGTGTATGGGCCCCAAGTAAAACAAAAATCTGCTGTATGGGTCTTCCAAGACGAGCCAAATCCGACAATAATGATTCGTGGGCAAAGCACTTCGAAGCAAATGGTCGCCTATTTTTTCGGAATATTGACATTTCGTAACGGTGCTCTTAGAGTGCACAAGCATTTGATTACCAGAAGTGCTTCGTTAAATATGAAGAAAAAAAAGTAGCAGTGAAGGAGCATTCTCTATAATGACAACGCAAGCTCTTACACATCGACTGAAAAGCCAAAAAATTGAATTGATGGGGCATCTTCCCTACGGCTCTGATTCGCTGAATATCTTTTTTATTTCCGCATATCAAGAATAAATTACATGGTCAATGTTTTTCGGTGCCTGAAATAGCCGTTGATGCTTTTTAAAAACCAAGGTTTTGGATTTATCTCAATCAGAGTAGAAAAAGTTTTACAAAGCCTGGTTTACAATAAATTACTGTCTTTTTTATTATCAGGCTCAAAATATAAAAAGCAACCCTCGTAAAAATAGAGCATTTTTAAATTAAATAAATTTTCACAACGTAAGAAAATCAATTGAATTTACCTAAAAAAAACCCTACTAATGTTCGCGAATTAAAACTAAAAGATAATTTATTCGTTTAAAATTGAAACAATTTATTTAATTTTCTTGATGTGTTGGAATTTTACAAATCAATATGTAAACTCATCGTATAATTATTTTAACAAATTAATAAGTATAGTGATATAGTTTCTATATTGTATTGATGCCATATTTATGCAACTAATATTAATAACTATTTACAAAGGACCTGTACTACGCTGAAGTAATAATAAAAACATGGGCGGTCATTTTCGAAAAACAAATAATAAAAGCTGGTTGTTTAATATGAAAACTTACTCATCTCAACTATCAATTCATAAGTCTAAAACATTAAATACGTAAAAATAACGGTACGTAACCTTGAACGAGATCAAGGTAAATGGAGCAGTCGGTTTTACAATATACCATATAAAATAAAGGGACAACCGGATGAGATATTTCCGAATAAGTTAATGAATAAGACTGTCTCAGATTTATCATATTTAAGTTGGATAGTTGTGAGATGCTATGATTATATTATTGGTAATAAATGGTGGTATGGAGAAAAATTTTACGGTTTTTTTATATCGCAAAAAGTAATTTCTTTTGTATATATAACATTCTGTGTTTAGGTATAGAAATTAAAATATAGTCTATCCAAAGTTTTTTTGTACATACGTCACCAAGATGTTTAATGTATTCTAGTTAAAAAGAGACACAATGTTGTCTGATAAGGGCGAGCGTGTAACCGAACTAGCCTGTCAAAGTCGTGCTGTTGTCAACCGTAGGCAAAATTCTTCAAAACAATAGTGATAAGAGGTTATAAACGGGCAAACGTTATTTTAATGCTTTGCTTATTTTGATAAACTTCAAATCGCTGCTTATTATTACTCTGATTGAAAATTCCGAAGCCAGACAGAATAGAATTGTGTCTCTAATCAGTTACTTTGAACACGAACGAGATAATGGAGGCCCCCTCCGTTCTTACGAGTAAAATTCGTTAGAGAGGTAAACATTTTTACTGTATAAATTTAATAATACGTAATTATATTTAATAATATAATATATAATTTGCTGCGATTTTTATTGAAAATATTTTTAGCGTGCTGCAGCTACACTGAATATTAGTCTGGACAGGGTCACTGAAATTTCTCAAAAAATGAAAAATATGAGCTTGAATTCACTGAAAATAAAATTGTCCTCATACGAAGCGGGTAACAAATTAAGATCAGATTGATGTTAGCTCTATCAGAGATTAAATATATGAAATGTATAGAAACAGTGAGTAGTTTTTCAAAACAAATATAATTTAATACTTTAATTATTTCAAACGAAACTGTTAGTCTGAAAAATATCGAAGAGGTCAAATGGCATTTCCGGATATTGATTTTAAAATAATAAAATTTTTAAAAGCATATAATAAAATGAAAGAAGACTTATTATTTCAATTTATATATTTAGATGATATTTAGAGGATATTTGGTACCAGTATACCTAACGGTCATGGCAAGATGATAGTAAAAATAATGTTATGACAACAAAAATTGATGGAAAAAGGTAAATGTTTGAATAACAATTGATTAGGTTTTATTAGTCATAACATTTGTTAATAAGTCATTGCAGATATATATTGTACTGTGTGCCGGACAACAGGAATGGTTAATAGCACCTTCGGTTTGGATGAACTCTATAAGACACACTGTAAAAGTGCAACAAGTAAAGCTGAATATATAATTAATATATGATAACTGTAATTGTATATAACAGAATATAACAGAATATACATGATCATTCGGTTAAAATGTGTCAGGAGAGAAAGAATAGTAACTGCTTTGCAGATATGGCAAATGCATTAAGAGGAATGCAGTGATTAATTCTAGTTTTATCTAGAAAGATGTATAAAGTATTAACAGAACAAATGAAGGAGCACTACCGTGATATAAGAATGTCTTTGCAAGAAAACTCTATACCGAAGGACAAAGAACTAAGCGTAAAAGGTAAATGTGCTCTCTAATGAAAGTAAGATATATTACTTGGATATACAATTGTTATTAGGTGGATTAGGCCTCCAAGGGCTACAACTACAAATGCGCCTAGAACTCATAGGTGGTACGGAAAAGAGTTCAATGTAAATATAATCAAACACAATCTTAACCTACAAAGTATTATAATTGTGTACATAATTGTAGTTTTAAGTCCTTCGATAATGTACGCTTTAGATTTACTATAATGTTAAAATAAGTCATATTTGATAACAGTATTTTTGTTTAATTATTTTATTTAGATTACAATTTTGTTGTATGTCAAAGCCAAACTGAACTAAAACTCAGAGTTGATACAGCAACATTGCGAAGTTTTGACGTCACAAACTTAGATGACGTATGTACAAAACAACTTTGGATAGGCTATACAATGACGTGTTTTTAGATACCTTTTAATCACTAACTATAAACTATTTATCATCATATTTAGAGGACATTTATAGGGTCCATATCCAACTGGATATCTCAAAAATGGCTCTAAAAAGAATATTTCACGTTATGTAAGAAATTATAACTGAAACCAAGCCTATGTGAGGGCAAAAATGCATCGTTCTATAAAAAAGGGTGTAGCAATAATAAAAGGCTTGGACTGATTATCTCTACTTTCAAATGTGATATATTATTTAGAACTTATTCATCAAAAACCTATATAGATTTACATATCTAAATATATGTGAAATGTATATTGGCTCCTGGAATAAATTCAGGTTTCAGAAATAAAAAAATAGGGAACACAAACATTCCGTTATTGTAACTGAAATATAGTAAATAAGAAATTATCTGACTACCAGGTAAACTTGGATATTTTTTTCAGTGACGAAGCCTTAGAGGTATTGATCGACGGTGACCTCGTCAAAAACTTCAAGAGTAATCCAAATCACTACTATTAACAGTTACTAATTTGGATAACGTCTAAAAACATTGATAACAAATGGAAAAAAATTGCGTCACATTATCAAGGGGAAATAAAAATTAATCAATCCTTCCAATTATTCCAACCGTATAACGTCAATGGTTAAGTCGAAGCCTGATCAACATTAGTTAATCCAACATGTATATTTCACAGATTTTAGTATTAGAACGCTTTGTTTACTACGATCTATTAAAATAAATTAGTTTTAACAATAGCAATGTACTATATTGTTCAAAATAGGTCACATAATATATTTTTGAGAATGATAATGTTCCTCTACACCTTTTTATATCGGTCACAAAACAATTCAGAAACACTCAAATGGAAAGTCCTACCCACCGGTCGTATTTTTGAGAAGTTGTTCGGTTCGAGATAATCATATCCTAAAAATAAGAATAAGTAGAACTAGCGATGAACAATATTTTTAATATACTTTTACCAATTTGATTTGGCCAATATAAAAAAATTGCTCGTAAATGTTTTCAAAGCTAATTTACATAAAACTCTATTTATAGATGCTAAAACCGCCTTTGATCACTCACAATTTTCGCATAATGTGACATCGATTATTTATCTCACGAATCCTTTCTCGACTTTCTTTTCCCCTTTTCCTGTTTTCTGCTTTTTCTTCGCTATGATGTATTTTATTGTTCTCTGTGAAGTGACCGGACCATCATGGTAACATTTCATCGTCCTTGGTATCGTTTCTCCATCTATTTTTATTTCGTGATGAAACCCTTGCTGCTAAGGATGTTTGTGCAATATGTGAGGGTTTTTGAGTTTAACTTACCTACCATATTAGCTACGATATGTCTGTTAGAGCCTTCCAGACTGACTGACACTGAGTCACAACTTCCAACTTGGATGATGTCCAAATCTCATCTTCTTTTATAATCATCATTGTTTCGAAATTGGATTCGAACATTAATTTAAGAATACCAGGCTGAACGAAAATAAGTTTTCTTTCAGTTTAACTTCTGATAAATGAAAACATTTTCTTTACAAATATTTCAAATAATCACCATCTTTATGCAAATCTTTTACGGATTGTTTCATTAGGCTCAAATTTATATGATTAGTGGTAGAAGAAATGTTTCTTCAATCCTCAATTTAATCTACCATCTAAATGTATACCGAGGTCTTTCGATGATTCAGCTTGATGAATTACAAATTTTTCAAGTAATATAATTATGTTTTTGTCATTTCTCTTTTAATGTTATTGTCAATCAGAACTGAATATGTTTGTTAACAAGAGGATTGCCATTCATAGCAGTTCTTCAAATAATCCAGGTTATTTATTATGAATCACCGGAGCCAATTTAGTGTTAACAAAGGTGGTTGGAATACAATTTAATATACGGTTTTTGAGGCATTATGTTACAAATGTCTGGAAAGTATTAGACTGCTATGTTAACACATTTAGACGAATTCAAATAAATTACAATATTTAGGTACTCAAGTGGTTCCCAATTAATCGATACTACAATTCTCAAGATAATTTATTGTCTGGTAAATGTATTGTCTGACAATAAGGTTACCGTTATTACCTAAATATCGTCTAGGCGGTCTCAATGTTGGTTTACGCGGATATTTCTTAATTTTATAATCTATCTAACCAATAAAAATTCAATAAATTTTCCTCGTCAAACAGCCTCAAACTTACATCGAAACAAGAAATATCTAAGGTTTTGCTGTTTTGTTTTGCACAAACTTGTTAATTAGTACTTAAATAAAACTTCTGCAGTTCATTTCATTCGAACCCTCACGGATCTCAAATTACAACATAATTAGATGGAGTCGATTGATTTCTGCTACAGTATAAGTATCTATTATCTATCTAACTATATAATTTAGAAGTTGCTTCATTAAACCGTGAATATCGAACGTTGTACCAAGCACTTCAGATATTGAGCGGCAGGAACCAATCTACCAACGCTGCAGTAACTTTTGGTTCTCTAAGAGGGTGCGCGTTGAAGAGAAGTATTATGATCAAGATTAAAATCCGCCACTTTCGAACGCTTAATTTTTCAAATTCTTCTGTATGGTTCCAAAATTTGGACCCTGTTGAACACAGTCTGACATAGCTAAACTTGAGGTGTTGCGATGCGATGCTAAAGGCAAATTTTGCATGTTTATTTCCGTGATCATAATAGAAAGGAAGTCATCTGTTTAAAATGCAATAGTGCATAGTTGAGGAAATAATTCAGAGACACAGGTTGCAATGGTCTATCGAATGAAGGATGAACGGATTCCTCATACAGTGAGAATAACTGCAGTCGATCGCTAATTGTGGCGGAATTTAGTGAAAAATATTCCGAAGTCTTGCGGCACCAATAGCAACATATTGGTCGAGATGATGAGGATTAGTCAAATATTCGCTAGTATATGGTACGATATCAAAGTCAAAATATATAATCATCAGGATAACCGAATTGTGAGACTGTGAGACGACTTTTTATTATTATGTTCGGATCAGCATACCAAATATATATGATTAACTAACGTTTTCCATTAGAGAAATGGAAAAGCAACTTGGAATCGTTAACACCAGCATACAACGAACCAACAAAAACCTGATACGTTTTCACTTCCTTTAAATTAAAAATTGTGTCGGAATTTAGTGAAAAATATTCGAAGTCCTGCGGCACCAATAGCAACGTATTGGTCGAGATGACGAGGATTAGTCAAATATTCGCTAGTATATGGTACGATATCAAAGTGTCAAAATATATAATCATCAGGATAACCGAATTGTGAGACTGTGAGACGACTTTTTATTATTATGTTCGGATCAGCACACCAAATATATATGATTAACTAACGTTTTCCATTAGAGAAATGGAAAAGCAACTTGGAATCGTTAACACCAGCATACAACGAACCAACAAAAACCTGATACGTTTTCACTTCCTTTAAATTAAAAATTGTGGCGGAATTTAGTGAAAAATATTCGAAGTTCTGCGGCACCAATAGCAACGTATTGGTCGAGATGACGAGGATTAGTCAAATATTCGCTAGTATATGGTACGATATCAAAGTGTCAAAATATATAATCATCAGGATAACCGAATTGTGAGACTGTGAGACGACTTTTTATTATTATGTTCGGATCAGCACACCAAATATATATGATTAACTAACGTTTTCCATTAGAGAAATGGAAAAGCAACTTGGAATCGTTAACACCAGCATACATCGAACCAACAAAAACCTGATACGTTTTCACTTCCTTTAAATTAAAAATTATGACCAGATATGAACGGAAAATCTCATTCGGAATGGCCGGCTTTATTTGTTTTGTAACATAGGTGAACGACCCAATTGTGTACGAATTCCACTACCATAAGTCGAAAATATTGTTTCGAGGCGTCGGTTGTTCTTTGCAACAAAAAAAAACGTGCGCCTCGAAATGCATACATCCCATCCCCATTCGATTGACGAAAACTGAATAACGTCGAATAAATATCACGCGACTTGATTTACTCGCAATGAACGTTATTCGTTTAAATATGGAAAATAAGTACTTACCAGAGCTTTTTCTATTTAGCGCTAAAAACTTGACGTTATTTTACTGAAATATAGTTCTCATAAGAATATTATCCAAACATCATGATTAAATCAGGAGAAACATCTACTAATTATGCAACAAAAATATATTCCAGTAAATATTCAAAGGGGGGTAAACGATTTTTATGAGTAATTTCATTACCATAGATGAGGTTGGGGCTCAGGGATTCCGAAAAAATATCGATATTTTTATCAAAAAAAAAAGATAATCTTTAAACATTTCAAAAAACTAATTATTTTTAATAAACCTTTAAAATTAGGTTCTTGGTATATCATATTAAATGTTTAGTACCTTTTAAAATATCGATATATATATTTTCCGATATTTTTTAAATATCGATCGTTTTGCAACAGCCAGAATTTCTCCGTTATTATCCATTATTCTTGGGCTTACTACTATGAACCTTCCTGAATCCGGCGCTTGAATACTAAGATATCGAGCAAAATTAAAATTAAACTGTATACCGTAATCTTTTAGATCGATTGGTGAAAAAAAATCGTAAAGATTCATTTACAGAAAAAAAAACCATTCACATTACATATAATACCTTGATAACTCTTTAAAACTAATTACGAAAATGCACCGACTCTTTAAATTTAAGTAGAAATGTTAAAGCTTCATTAAAAATAATTAAAATGTTTTTTAAAATGTTTAATGAATATCTTTAATTAATTAGTTCTAGTTATTTCTTGCTTCAATCACATTAGTTATTGCCAGTTTTTCCAATTCTACTCATCAATAGCATCATCTCTATTGGTATCGGTTTGTAAAGCTTCTCCGCACTCTAACCACTATCATGTTCGCACATTACTGTCGTACTTTTTATCGTCCATAATCATTCGTTATAAAAATGGCTCGATTTCGTTTGATTTCAGTAGCAATTCACGGACGGAAACTAGGTTCATCAAATTTGTCATTGTGTAATCTTAATGGGTCATCTTTAACATGGAATTTTCCGGAACGACAAGGAGCAAACCAATTCTGAAGCTGAAGTAATATTTTCGGAAGTAAAATAAAGTAAATAAAGTGTAATAATTTTAATTAAGAATTAAGAAGATGAATGAGGTTACGTACCTTTCAATATACTGTAGTAGGCATCATTAAATATTACTAGAAATATCCGCCTTGAAATCCATCAGTTAGGAAAACCCGAAATTACTTTTTCTTCAACGTTACATTCACAGACTTTTCAGAATATTCAGTTTTAAAGAGTCAATATCTGACCTTGAGATGTAGGACCTTCCAATTTCGATCGCATTCTTTCAATTTGGTAAAAACGCTTATAAATATTTGCTTGGATGGTTGGCTAGATGATCTTGTTGCGTTGATATTGTGTTCGGTGTAACTTTCGACTTTTTCTTCGTTGGAAATCGTAGAGAATACAGTGTCGAATGCGGTGTTTATCAGATATCGTGTTGTGTGTGCGTTGTTGTTGTATTCTGATATTTACTTACTAATAAGATGTTGTGCCACCATTTGCTTTTAAAATAGTTGCAATTCTTCGCGGAGTAGCTTCGTATAGTATGATGCTATATTTCAACGAAATACTGTCCCATTCTAATAGTAAAATATCCACCAGGGTGTATGGGAGCGTTATCATCTTCGAATATAGCTGTGTCTGGCAACAATATACTAGTCATAGTAAGAACTTAATCATTCAGGATGTCGATGTATTCATTCGTAGTAATCCGGCCAATGATGTGAACAAAAGGAGCAGCTGAAGAACACGATATTGCCATAGAAATTATAACGAACCTCCCTCATGATTGACCGTAGGAAACAGGCAGTCCGAATCGTAGGCTTTTTTGGAGTTCTCCATACCATCGGACTATACCACGTTCTTTCAATCATCAAGAATCCAGGTTTCACGATTGTTGTACCACTTCTTTCGCAGCTTAGGGTTAGTTTTCATTATAAAGGGTTTCACAATCCAGCAGCCCTTCCATGAACGTTAGCTTTATGGAAGTCCCGTCATACTATCTTTTTCGAAATAGTATTACTTAAGTGAGTGTTGAATTATATTGTCACTTTTGTCATTGTAGTTTTATACTGTCTGGCAACGATCCTTTTTCTACTCCTCTTCACCAA
The DNA here is from genome assembly GCF_030347505.1 of Rhynchophorus ferrugineus. Classification (NCBI taxonomy): domain Eukaryota; kingdom Metazoa; phylum Arthropoda; class Insecta; order Coleoptera; family Curculionidae; genus Rhynchophorus; species Rhynchophorus ferrugineus. The sequence continues at coordinate 48,151,580 of NW_027472581.1, read as the reverse complement.
TGATATTTTACCATGTTTTGTTTTTACTACCATTATATCATCGCTGAACGAAGAGTATAATATACTAAAACATAACCAACAATACTTGGTATGTAAAGGAGCAATAGGTACGCGTCACGATATTTGCATGGAAATAGCGTTGCCAATATGCAACAAGATGTACTATATTGCATAGTTTTCATATCATTTTGTCAATACCCTGCATATAGTTGTCATTACAACAACACAGGACTGCGAAAAAATATTTTAAATATAATTTTAACCTCAAAAAAGGTGTAAAAATAAACCTACCATATTCTTAAAGTATATATATATATATATATATATATATATATATATATATATATATATATATATATATATATATACAGACAATTTAACAAAATAACTATTTTAACCTAAAACAGTAAGAAATATATTATATTGCGAATGCTGTGCAAAACAGAATCGATTTCAAAATATCTACGGTATTGACTTTTACTAAATCTATTTAAACGGAACAGAATACATGGTCACAAATTTGTGGTATTTCAATAAAAAACGGACCTATTTATATGGTAAAAAATAAATAAAAATCATCCAAAAGTGCCTGTTAAGTTCTCTTATATCGACGGGTTAGTGTCAACTCGTTCTAAAGTCAATTATTTAGAACAAATATATTAGTTTCACCGTCCGTGTCATTGGATGATTCCTATTGTCCGTGAATATTGAAAAGGTCACCAATAGACAGTAATCTATTTGTCCTATTTGTCAATTTATAATACTACTCTTAATGATATGCAAACTTGTAATTAAGAATCAGTACGAAAGGGAATCGATAAATGGGTGGCGTTTAAAAATAAACTCAATGGAATTTATAAAACCGCCTCCGAATTTTACTATACAGAACCGTAGAGAATTTCATTGAAAATATTTTTTACGAGTTTTTTTTTTCTAATTTTTATTCAAGGCTCGAATAGTTCATTTGGTTGTGTCGGTTAGAATAACATCTTAATATCGGTATGTTTATCCAAGTTAAATAACAACATAAAAACTTCCATTTATTGTGCTCTGATGATCAACAAATATGAATAACAACGCTTCTTCGATATATTTAAGGCATTAACTATCAGATGTATGCCTAAGTTGTCGGTTTTTTAAAATAAACTACATCCCTTGTAAATAAATTGCTGGCAGTGACGATTTTTATACATCGATTGCTATATGTCGACAAAAATTTCCTACTTTTAGAAAATTGCTGCATTTTGTGGAGACAATACAAAGTGTAATTCTAACAATTTCTTCACTTTAAAAAAGTATATATTGAAAATAATTGGTATAACCTATATTAATCAAAATATCTCCCATAATTTTCTACAACTTTTTCCCATCTTTCTTGCAACATGGCAATTCCGTGTCAAAAGAACTATGTTGCTTTGGTAGCGATCCCATCCATGCTGCATTCATCTAAACAAATGGTAATAAGAAGGAATTATGCCTGGTGAATATGCTGAGTGGAGTAGAACTATGCAATCAAGTTGCAACAGTGTATCCTTCAGAACTATTGCAAGTTGTAGTCAAGTATGGTCATGAAAGAGACCTTTTTTAAGAATTCAATTTTCAAGTTCAATTTGTTTAAATGACACAGGCAGATATTTTTAGTAACAGTTTTATTCGATTTTAGCAACTCGTAATACACTACACCTACACATTTCATTGCACAGCAAGATTTTATACCTATGAATATTCCACACGTCTGAAAACAGTTCGTCTATTACTAAGGTGTCTGAATGTTCATTGATAGTTTTAAATTGGGTTTTAGTCTAATAATTCTTGCAATTCATTGTCTTCGAACTTTTTTTTATTAAAGCGAAAACTAACAACATAAATATGCAAAGAAATGGCCAAACAGTCAAACATTAACAGTTATATGCATATACTCTATCATTCCATATAGCAACAAGACAAGTATCTCAGAATGAATATTGATACAAAACTTCTGGAAGGAACATGTAAAAAAGAAATGGAAAGAACCGGAGTTAAAATATTTTGGAAAATGTATTGGTTAACTGGCAGAAAATCACAATTATCAGTACAATAATAAATTGTTATAATACAAGCAAGTGTTGAAACTTATATGGACATACGGAATGCAATTATGGGTATGTTCCGCGAAAAGTAATATAAATCTAAAACAAGTATCCAGAACAAAGCCCTGAAAAGTATTATAGGTGCACCCAGATACTACATGATTGATTACTTACACCGAGACCTTTAGATACTGACTGTCACTGAGGAAATTAAGAGAAATGTAGGTACTATTAGAAATATACCAAGATTTAAGTTATTGTAAAGACAAATTGTATGTTAGTTGGTAACGATTAATAACAATGTAATAAATATATTAAATAAAAAAATATTCATTCTCTGTATTTTCACCATTAGATATCGCTGATCAAAATACATGCAAACGCCTAATAATAAAGTAAACAATTAAAATGGGGTAAACCTTCAGCAGGTATTCTCTGAAAATAGAAACACAATCTGGATTATTTTATCATCCATATATATTCCCAATTTTATATATACTATAAAAAGCTAAAAAAGAAATAACTTGTTTTTTAGAATTTCCATTTTTAAAAGGAGAATTTTATGGTTCTCATAAAGAATTTATGTGTCTTTGTTTTCCATCTTAAATGCACGTCTTGCCATTTTTGCAGCTTCGCGTTGTACTTGTTTTGCTGTAACATCTATAGTAGGCTGTTAAACAGCATGTTATATTTATTGAAATCACATAGTTATGAAAATCAAAATAACTTGGTATATTTACGATCTTGAAAAATCTATTACTGATAAATTATAAAAAGATTATTGTAGATAGTTATTATAAACAATAGAATATAAAAACACTATAAAACTTTTGAATCTTATTTAATTGCATATTATTTGAATAATTATACTTTTTATAAATAAATGAGGTGTAAAGTAATTTCACTACTATTAAACAACCTAACTCAACTGTTAAATTCGTTACGTTATTAAGTTTTGACATATCTCCAATATTTTTGAGTTATTCTCTGTATAAAGACGCTAGTTATGGAAGGGTCAAAATTGCATTTTCGACTTTCATTACTCTTGTTATTTGATTTGAAGAAATGTGCTGCCGAAGACCATGAAACATTTTTAGAAACGCGTGGTGATGCTGCTCTCCATCACAATCCAATTGTTGATTTTGGTTTCAAAGTATTGCATATAACAGAATTAAAAATGTTTAGTATATTATAAGCTGATAAAAAAATACTGTTAGTGCAGATGTCTACAATTTCGAATAACAGAGAATACACTGTTATAGCTTAAATAAGAAGTTCTGCCGCACTCAAAAGTACTCACCAGGTGTAGCGCCTTCTAATTACCACTTTTTCAGATCGATGCAGCATGGTTTGACTGGTACGCGGTTTCAAAATGCTGAAATAGTGGTGACAACTGATAAAATCTCTACTCTTTTAATGTTTCGACACGGTATCGTCATGTTGCCAGAAAGATGGAAAAAGGTGAAGATATAGAGATTATGTACCAATTTTTTTCTTAATAAATTATTTTTTAACGTCGAAAAATTATCAGAACACATGCAAGCATATAATTTTATTCAATATAATCGCCTTGAATTTTAACATACTTGTTACAATGTCCTTCTAATTTATGGATCCATCCCTGAAGTCAGAATCGGAAGATTATATGTTATTATGTCTTGTGATAAGGTAACAGAAGTTAGATAAAACTATGTCATAGCGAATAGCATTCTCGTTTAAAAGAGTTCGCACCTTAGCTTATTCGTCTGATTCAAGATTATAATGGTATCAAATCAATGGTAAGAAGATCATATGGTAAAAATATCACTATATATCAGCAACCAGTCAATAACAATTTGAACATACCAATGAGGTATAGTATATTTTGAATGACGCGAACCGCCAAAGTGAAAGTGAATGCGCTTAGTAATTAGTAAAATTATACGAAGAAAATGTTCACCGTGATATGAAATTTTACTAAAGATTTACCTACTAAACAATAAGTTTAGATTACAAAAATATATTTAATTTAATTTAGTTTCAATAATCAATATCCTTATAATTTTATTTTTACAAAGCGTCCTATAAATATCATGGATGTTGGGTAACAACTCAATTATAGTGTGATATAAACAATTATTTGAAACATTAAAATATACAAAAAATAATACCAAAATACAAATACAAAAGCATAAGTAGCACAATATAAAGGAATAATAGTATAGCATAAAGAAAATATAACAAAGGAAAAATTAAAGGACAAACAAAACAAAGCATTTACCAGATCGTCGAATATGGTCATTTTATAAATTGTTAAATGTTGTGTCTGAATTTAAATTAACTTTAATATCTGTAATATGAAGCCAATATTCCTACTAGACGCCATTACCCATTAAAGTAATAACGATCTCAACGAAGTTGGATCTAGAGACCCAAGGAGACGAATATCATCCACGAAATATTAAAAGTCACAACCAGCGTTGCAAAATTACCATTGTGTTCTACCATTTAAGCAGGAAATAATTTTCTATTTTAGAATATTAAGTCATTAACCATTTGACTGAATTAACTAGTTCAAAAAATTAAACCCGAAACGGCAACACCGTCGTAGTTAGTTTATAACAAAAGAAACTGGCAAAATAAAACATACGTACATATATTTTTAGAATGGACAAGGCCTATTTGATTTAACTGCGACATATATCAGAGTAAATAACTATACACGCAAAATATTATGCAATATTTAAATTAACAACTTTAAATATAATAACGTTACAAAATTTAATAAAATACATTTTTGTATGTATACCATCAGCTGACATATAAAATTCAATTGTATATTAAGATAAATGCAGCGTTACAGCCTGCAAGAAGTTAAAATTATTTATCTATTTTAATATTTTGATTTAATTAATTATTCTAGTTATTAAAACTAAAAGTGAATTATTTTCCATGAAAAGGTACGCTATTCATATAAGAATTTGTCTTCCTAAACATAAGAATACTAAAAATGACGTTTAAAACTGGTTCGTATGAAATCATCATTATCGTTACATGGCAGGGAAGTTTTAGATTAATAATAATATTCACTTCTTAATGATACCTCGATAACGTTGTGTATTTTTGATGTTTATTTAACAGTTACTATGCTTAACTGGATTACATCCGCCCAGAAAAAGACCCGCAGAATCATAGATTCTATATAAAATAAACACTACCAAGATATATCCAAAAATAATGGTAATTATAGAAATCAATGATTTTTCTAAAATCATGTTTGAAACATGAATGGTATTTAATATTAGCAAAAGTTCATATTATCAATACCAATAACGTGCATTAACATTATTTGTCTCCAATAGTTAAGAAAACCACACAACAAAAATACTATGTAATGTAATTGAATGTTCTAAAAACAAAATAGATCCCTTGAAAAAATTATATTAGGTTGATAATTTTAACCATTTTATATTCAGTTTTTCATTTATTGCTTTGCTATTTAGAAACTTGGGAAAAATCTACTATATATTTAAGAGCACTACATATTTCATGTTGAAAAATGGATACACAATTACTTCAAGCAATAATTAGTTTGGATTTTTGACTGGACATTTCTTGGAAAGTTTCCACCAAGAAAAATATTTTAGAAACATTATTATGTGTATAAAAACAGTATGAGAATGATTTGTTTATTTCAACTTCTTTCTGATAATTTTAGATGTATAGAACACAACTTGCTTTTTATTTCTCTTTAAAAAGTATATAAAATTATATTTAGCTGATTTCAAAAACGAGATGATTTAAACATGGATCAGTTTAATATCGAAGAAACAAAAGGAAATAACAAATATTTTCGGCAACTATAGAGATAGTGAGGCTCTTAACATATTAAACGTAATCATAAGAAATATTAAATAATGGATATTTTAAGAACATATACCAGTATATTTAGATAGTCACTTCTCTATTTATCTATCAGAAGTAATTATTGTTGACTGTGTTATAAAATATTAATTTCATGAAAATATTACTTATATACTAAAATTCATTTTTAAAATTTGTTGTGATTGGTTGTGAACTGATAAATATAACAATTTGATTCTAAAGAAAGTATTGCATTTTTAATGAAACCATACTCTTTTAGGCTCTAATTTAAAGGATAAGAGATTTACTTTAATCACAAATCAGTATCTCACTACCATCTGTTCATAAAATAAAAGGAACTATTTTTTATGAGTCATATTAAATTACCTATTTTGTAAATTAAGCTTTAGTTAAAATTAAATGTAGTCTATGCATTATTTTGTTTTTAGAACGATTTTTAAATAAAAATTAATACTTATAAAGAAAAATATTAATCCACGTAACTGATTCATCTGAATATTTGGAAGTCCCAACAGAATGTTATTATTCAATGCGGAAGTTGTAGGACTAACATTATGGGCAGAGCATGTAAAAAGAATATAAATGATGACCCTGAAGACTAATTAGACTATAATAGAAGTAAAATGTATATCTGTATATTTTAAATACAGATTAATTTATATTTAGTATATGTCGCCTCTGATAACTATCTTTTAAATTAAACTTACCAGCTGAAATTCACATCTTCTATCGAAAGCTCTACGAATTCCTGTATCTTTCCACAAACTGAATAACACAGTGGCGTATTGCATAAATTGTCTAGAATCTAGCACCAAACTGCTGTTAAACTTTAACTGCAAAAGTTTATTTCCCAAAATTGCATTGTTGTTTTCTCCCCAAGGAATATTGAGCTTGTTCCTAGCGTCCACAAGTACTTGCATTCCTTTTAACACATTTTGATAAATAACTTGTTGATACTCTCTAATCTGATGATTCTCAAACTTAATTCCATGGATAATCCTCATTTGCTTCAGAAACGTTGATTTTCCACTCTCTCCTGCGCCAAGGAGTAACAGCTTCACTTGTCTTCTGAGGGCCTGTTTGTCTTTTTCGATCATTTTATCGATTTCTTGGCTTTTATAACGTTGTTCTAATTCTTCTGGACTAAATCGAAAACGCAAACAACACGGACACGACCACCTTAAAGTGAACATTTTCAATTAAAGTACTAAAAAACTTTTTAAAACTACATAGCTGTCACGAGAACTACACAGAAACTGACAATGATTATAGTACGCGTGCGCTCGTTATATCTGTCAAACGTCATGGGCCTATGCAAAATTTAATTTTAATTACCACTCCCAATAAAATATAAACGATGGGTAGATACTCCTCATATATTATTTAGACATATCATTATTTATATTATTTCTTTAAAATATTTAATTACAATACATATATCAATATTATTGTTGATTTTTGTTTGTCAAAATATGTCACTAAAATTGTCGAAATTGTTAGTTAAAAATCAACAAAATGATAAGTGAAATTACTAATATATTTGAAGATATACTCGTAAATTTAAAGAACATAGAAGTTTTTGATATCAATACACCTGAAGATTTATACAAATTATTTTTTTTCTGCCATGTCTTTTCTTGGATAGTTGTAATGTGGAAAATAAGGAACTGAATAACAATTCATAATTCTATGAAAAATTTAAATGTAGTGCCAATTGTATGTCAAGGATTTAAATATATTTTGGATTAGTATCATTAGTTGCCTATCTATAGACTATATAATTATATTTATTAACTCAAATATATTCAATACATAACTAATTTATTACTTATATTTATTTTATAACAATTATATATTTTAATTATGTAAAAAACGCAAATATAATATATTATAAATAAGTAAATATAACCTCATACTATTAACGTAAATTTCAAGTAGTTGACAGCTGTTTATTTACCAGGAATTTCAAATCACAAAAGGCATGTTTCTATAGTTTCGTTTTGTATTGTCTCAAGTATTGTTAACTATTTTTTAAAAGATATATTTTATAATTGCTTGTATTATGTGCGAAAAATATATAAACGTTAAATATATAGAAAAGTTAGGTAAATTACACATGCCAAATAAACGTTATTTTTATAAACATTTGTATATTAAAACAAATTTTAGCCCATACAATTCCAGAAATAAGGGAAAGAGCCCTTTTTTATATTGTATCAAAACTAGATGATGGATATAAATTCAATAATGACTTGGCTAAATCCCGGGCAATGCTTGCACATTTATTTAATTGGTTTCTTTTTGAACCCTGTACACATGAGATGCATGTTTTAAATTTAATTATAAAAATCATTGAGGTTAGTTGTATATTCGCTCATTATTTATACTTTATTTACATATTTTTGTAGTCAGATACAGGGAAACTCTTAGTGAATCACTTAGGAAAAAGTTCAATTCAACTAGAAATAGACAAAATTAAAACTTATATCAACCCTCAATATATGTCTAAATTGAATGAAGTACAACTAACTTTACTTAATGTAACAGATAGTAGTAAACATATTCCGCCACTGAGATGTTATTTTCCTTTAAGTCATCGAAGTTCACAAGAGGACATATCTCCAATTGTAGGTAGTACTGCTACATCAATTCAAGGATATGTTCAACAAAGATCATCTTTATTACAACAAATTGGGTATTTTCTCTATTTTCCTTTTTATATCTATATTTTTTTAACTCATTCTTTTATTAGACAAGGTCAAGCTGAGATAGGATTAGAGGAACATGAAGAGGAAGGAGAAACTTATAAAATATATATTGAGGAAGATGAGTTAAAAAATGTTTCTAATATTTATGTGATTCTAAAATGGCAAAGCCTTATAGAAACTGATCGAAATGTGTTGCAATCAGTTGAAAACTCCCTTAGGAATTCACACAATTCATCAGCATTATTCCATTCATGTGAATTTTTTAAAAATGTTTTATTACATGATTTTCCTGCAGAAATTTTTTTACAAAGACCTGGTCTAGTCTTGGTAATAATACAATAGAATTATTTACAAAATATGTATTACTTTTTGTTCTAGATATTCTATGAGTATCTTCAAACCTGCCAATCAACACAAATAACTAACATTATACTGATTTGTTTATATCAGTTAACCAAAGAGTTGCAAAAAAGAATAAGCCAAAATAATATTCCATGTATGCAAAACACGAAAATTGATGTAGTATGAATATTTTAATTTATATTTTAAGTGGTATGTAATCAAATGGTTGATTTTCAGAACATATCAAATATAATTGAGAGTAATACTGGAATATCATCTAATAGAAGTGAAAATAGCACAGCTAACAGTGACTATTACATTGAAGAATCATCTCAAGAAACTGAAGCATTACAAAGAAATCAAATACACATACCATACTATTGCTTTCAGACAATGAATATTATTTTGAAAGCTTTAATGCTAAAAAAACAAACACTTAAAGAATGCAAACTTAATATTAACCAAGTAAAGTATCATATATGATAATACCATATAGGATGCTGTATTTATAATTATTATTTTAGCCTGGAATCAATACTGCCTTAAAATTGCTAACTGAGCTTCATTATTTACTATGCCAGTCTATCACAGATAACTTATGGAAGGCTAATCCAGGCTTAGAACATTTAAAAATATTCAGAGAATTCACTAATACATTCTCAATTTTTGGTGATACTTTAGATTTCTTTAAAATAGAATCCTTAAGTTCAGAAACCAATACAACATATAGATTAACATATCTATATTTATTAAGTATATGTAGCCTATGGATTAATAAAATTAAGCCTTCAAGGAGTAATATTTTACCTAAGAATTTTATGACATCAATATCAAATAGCCTCTTGGATGTTAGCATAGGCTGCTTGTTTCCAAGTATTCATAATTGTTTTCTAGAATATGTCTTAAAATATGAGGTATAGTTAATTAATCTACATATCTTAAGGTAATTTAAAAGATATTTAGGCTTTTAGTACAACAGAAGAAAAAGATGTTTTAAAGAAATATGAAGATGTTAGACAGGTATGTGATGGATTAACTAGTACTGTCCTGTTTCAAAATAATCCTGGTATTTTAACTGAGTGTATACATTTAGTTGAAGTTGCATTGCCTAGTTTACTATTTCATAAAAGTGAATGGTTTATAGAAAAAGTTATTGATATATTTTCTGGAAAATTATATTCATTTAGTAAAAACGATGAGTTCATCGTTAGAAGAGCTCATGGTATGTATTTATTTACTTCTTATGTGTTTATTAAATCATTCAATTCAACAATAGATAATGCTTGAATATAAATTATATGGTACTTTTTCATTTTTTAGATATAGTTTTAAAGCTATTAGGTCATCTTGATGTTGGAATACAGAGAAAAGTGTATGAGTTATGCCATAAAAAAGTGATGGACAATATTGGGACAAAAATAAATCTCTCATCACCAAAAGAATCAGGAACCCAAATTTTTTTTCTGTTCCATTCGGATATTTTGACAGAAATTGCTGTCTTTGGACTAAATAATGAAAAGGTTTCTATTTATTCTATTTATTTTGAATTTAGTCCGTTTATTCAATATTTCTAGGTTAAACAATATGCAGAAGATATTTTAATGTACATTTTGAAGAGTAAACAGATTATGTCTAAAAATCTTTGGATGCAATGTTTGGAAGTACTAGTTCCTGCTTTACCTTTTCTACTTTGTTATGCCAATAATAATTCAGCTCTTGGTCGACTAATAATTAATTTAGTAGATCCAGATACTTCTCGGTCTTTATTGTTACCTGACATTGTGATGCTTAAATGTAACATTCAGTTGTTATATTCACGTGATTCTCAATTAAGGTCAGATCGTTATATACATTATTCATAATGCTATGTATTTATTTAATTTTGTTAACAGAGATGAAGCATTTTCCAGACTATGTTGGTTAATGGCGTCACAAGAAAATTCTAGGGAGTTTCTTCCAAAATTGAATACAATTTACGACAAAGCCTTATCAAATATATTCAGTATTAAGAATATTACTGATATAAATAAAATTGGAAAAACTGAGCATTTTTATCAAGTAAGTTTATAATTCTAAATTTAATATTTTTTGGTATTAATTTTTTAATATTTGCGCAATTTTAGCCCAGTAGTTTGAATCAAGTTTTAGAGGTGCTGAAATCTCCAAATGTGGAGCCAGTAATAAGGCGATCAGCATTAAATCAGGTTAGCGTGATGATGGAAGATCATTTATTACATGAGATTTTTTTGAAATCTGATGGAATAACTATAATTTTGGATATAATGAAAACTTGCCTTATGGAGAGAGATTTTAGGGATTATCCTGATTCTATTATTCCAATAATATCTATTTTAAAAAGTATTTCACTTTACCATTCTAGTGTCAGGCATAGTTTGAGTACAAATATTGATGTACTATATTATACGTTGAGAGGTATGAAAATATACACAAATTGAATGTGATCTAATGAAATTTAAAAACACATTTTAGGTATATTTTTATTTTTTACTGATGATAGAATAAGACAAGATGGTGCAATGCTATTATTTCTATTAATCTTTCAAAAATTCATAAATGGGTCGCCTTCAATGGCAAATTTTGCTATACCTATTATATTCAGTAAACATCTATTATTGCCGGTTAAGTGTATTTTTTATATGTCTAGCAGTACACATTTAGGTGAAGATATTTATTGTAAGTATAAAATATTAAAATGTTCAACTCCTTCAATTCAAATATACTATATAAATCTAATTAAAAGAGGAAATTAATATATTTTAGCTGCCATAGTTAAAGATAAATGGAGTTTAAGTTCAATACAGCTTCAATGGAATATAGAAAAACTAGGAGGAATTCAAAATCTAATAAACGTAGAGAGCGTAGAATTATTGAATAGCAATGACATTTACACAGCTAATGATGCAGAGATATTGAAACTCACTGATTTTAACTTAAACAATATAAAGTTGTCCTCTATACACTACTGTGTTAAAAAATATCTTAATGTTATTCAAAACGCAACTTCACATAATGCCATAATCGAAACAGTTCCAATTTTAGTGTCGTAAGTAGGCTTATAATAAAACTGTAAAACACAAATTCTATAATATTGTTGTTTAAGGTATCTGAATTTTTTTGTCAACATCAGTAATTTAAACAACGATTCTGGTTATGGCGAATTACTTGCGCATCCTTGGGAAAAAACCTTTGTCCGTTTTTTAGAAATACTCCCTTCGAGCAAGGAAGATATTAATCTTTTAAGCTCTGTTTTCAAAGTATTGATTTGTTTAGTTCCGTTTTATAAAAATGAAGGTAAAATATGCATTTTTCTTTTCATGATTATAATTAAAATTATAAAGTATAGGGATTTCCAATAAGGACGAGTCGACATTGAAATAGAACGAAAAGAGCTGTTAAGAGGATTTTTTATTTGTCCTTATATATCGATAATAACATTATTTAAATATCCGATCCTGTTTCTCACAAGTTCTCTCAAAGAACTTAGTGGTACAAGTTTCAATCATTCCTCCATAGATTGTGAACTTGTGTGCTGATATGGTTATATATCTCTACAGCCATCGGTCGATTGCTTATATTCAGGTATAGGCTTTTGACCTGAGAAAGTCTAATATTATCTTATCACACGATCTTGGTGGCCAATTCATATCATCTCTGCGAGAGAAACGTAGAGAGAGAGAACCACATGTTTATATGTGTTCCAATAGGCACACTGTTGATGGCATGAAAAGTATGGATACAACTACGATACCGTCTACAAACAGTAGCTTTTTGGCATTGTTTCATATTTGACAATTAATTCTTCATAACACTATTTATCCAAAATGTGCGTTGGGTCAAAACTGGGATCCCACTCATTTTTACTAAAGTTTTATCATTTGCACAAGCTGCTTAATCGTGTACTTATCATGGTGTTTTAGCATCAAATTCTGAATAATAAACAACTTAAATAGACTGTCGTTAAAACAACATAGCCACCACAGGCTGCTAACATTGACCTATCCTCATTGAAAAAGCCTATATAATTTCTAATTAACCCTATATATCTTTCTAATACTCGTTTGGTTATTAAGACAAATATATTAATTTGGCACATTTAGTAATAGTAAGTAAATTTACTAAATTTTAATTGGTTTTAAAAAATTGTTAATAATCAGAAATTAATTGATAGAAATATGTGGAAAGTAAGTCATTTTAATAATTTGAAAAAAAATTGAAATTTTATAGGATCTATGGATAAATAATTCAATGAATTAATAATTTCTATACTAATATTTGTTATTGGATTGTAAATAAAAATAAAATTAAATAGCCAATTGCATTGTGTCTGTTACCACTTCTAATTTAATTTATTATTGAATTTTAATAGGTAATTGTTGGATATCGGATTTCATAAAAAACCCTCAACATTGTTTGTTGGACTTGTTGATTTATGATTGTAACAAGGATGAAGAAGTAAAAAACTTAAGCCAAGAATTTTTGAATCTTATAACACTTTGTGTTCTTCGAGAACATCGTTATTTGGATCATTATAATGTAAGCGTTTGCAAAAAACACACGAATATTGGCTGGAACCCATTGATTAAAATAATTACAGATAACTTAGTACTAAATAATACTCAACACTTTTATAATTTAGGTAATAGTAAGCCTTGAATGCTTTCATAAACTTTAACAAGTTATTTTTAGCCTATTTGGATGCACTATTATCATGCTTAGTTCATTTAACAGCATCATTAGGGTGGACAAATTGTATACCTGATTCCACACCAGAGAAACCTATACCTCAGCTGATATCAAGCCTCTGTGAGTTACTTACTGCCTTTCATTGCGGCAAGGGGCCAACTGCTGCAATATCTGTTATGGGCTTGAGTATATCCAGAAATATCCTTTTAGTATTAAATCATATACTTGGCGAAATTCAACATTCAAAAAACAAGGTTAGATATTATTTTATGGTTTCAGGATATACTATATATTGTTAGTATAAATAGTAATAATGAACACACTCTTAAATAGTTAAATAACAAGTTGCGATTTGTTGGATCCACCTAGGCAGTAACAATATTGCCACTATGCAGTCTTCAGTCAAGTGTTCATAACATTTGTTACCATCTGAAAAAAAAACACTTGAAAAGAAATTTCGCCCTACATGTGATGACATTACCAATATTGTATCAGTTGTACAAGGTAACATCTCCCCCTGAAGAGAATGACAGCATTCTTTATTAATATCAAATCGCTTCCCACAATTTTCAGGTTGGTATTTTAAACAATAGTATTTCTGTCCTAATTCCTTGTAATACAGACTATGAAGTGGCATTTTAAGCTTGGTGTTTTATATTTCAATAGATCACTCTTGAGCAACTGAGTTACTTCAAATCACCATTAGTAATCATACTTCACTACAAACTTTTGTCCGCATTTGATGATTTTGCCGACTAGAATATTTTCTGAAAGCTTCAATGTTTCTAAATTTCAATAGTTTACGCCTAGGCAACTGTGGTACTTCAGTCCGCCTTTACTAGTTGTATACCCTGAAATGTAAACCTCTGTCCAATCTAAGTAGATTAGATTACGGGATGTTTTGAATATCCGAACCTATGAATGCGACCCTTCTTCCTCTTAAAGGAATAGATTCAAAACCCAATGGGTCAGTTTTAATTTATGTAAGAAAATTTTTTATTTCAAGAATAATAAATGGCGCTTTGTTGGATCCACTATTGCACTAATGAACGAAAGAAGGTTTTTAAATAACTACTTGCCACCGCTTGAAAATAAAAACTTCTCACCCTACGTGTGTGATGAAGTTTCCAGTGGCCCGACGTAACATATATACATATATAATTTTTTTAGAAATGGGAAAACTGTTTTTTTGATGATCTCAACTTTACCAGAAGCATTTTGGCTTTGTGGACGAGTAGAGATGTTGTGCTAAGAGCTGCTGCTGTACAGTTGTTTACTAATTTAGCAATTTCACCAAAGTCTGTTAAGAATATTATAAATGGTATTTGTTATTTAACAGCTCATATTATTATTTCAAAATACATTTTCAATAACTTTTTAGATTTACAGTTCCATAGCGGTAACATTTGGGATCTGGCTTTTTCAGTGTTAATCGATTACTCAGAGGCATCGATTGTCCGAGAAAATGCAGCACTATTGTTAACAAATGTAACGAAAAACTTATTTTTCATAGGAGATAATAAGCTGTCGCCTCGGTTGAATATTACGTCTAATGATACGGAAGACCAGGTTGAGATGGTTGCACTACTTATGTATTATATTATGTTTTAATTTTAATTTTTTTAGAATCCCAAAGAAGATATCTTATCATTAGTTCATGAATATGATTTTTATAATCATGTGGACATTATATTTTCATCATTTTTTTCCCTGTCTAATTATTCTCAAGCAAAATCAGAAGTCCGTATACCAGACCCGTGTAGCTCTAAGCATTCAGATTCCACAAACAGCAAGTCTAATGAAACATGTATTAATATAACAACTCCAGGTTTTATTAATGCCTTCTGTGGGTTTCTATATAATTTGGTAGAATTGGATCCCGATTCGATATGTTTCAATTTACAAGAAAGAAGATTAATTATACCAATTTTTAGGTAATATTCCACCTAATGCATATAATATTCAGGTCCATTAAAATTAGTAAAGTTGAAATGAAAATGTAATAGGCTTTTTTAAATATAATACCTGGTTTTTTGAATATTCGATTAATTAGTTTTTTATTAATTTTTTAATTAATTATTAATTATATTTTTATTATTTTTTATTAATTAGTTATTTCTGAAATACAATACATCTATCCGTGCAACATATTTTATTAGGATTTTTGTTTTATAATTCCGGAAATGGGAGTTTGTACTGAACGTGGGATAATGTCATTTTTTTATATTACCATTTAATATACATTTTTTATAATTTTTTTAGAACACTTTGCAAACCTATGATGTCTGCTGATGATAATAGATCATTAGATTTTTATTGCAACATTTTAGAAATGGATACCAACGTGTGCAGTATATTGAAAAAAATTAGCTGTTTAAACATTGATTGCCTAAGGACAATACTTCATTCTGAGTGTCTTATTGTCATGCTTGAATTATTAAATTCCAAATTATACCGTATGTACTTTACTGATATTTTGGTTCCATCTTTTATTTCAAACTAATTAGTTTTATTGAAACATTTAATGTATACTTATAAATTATTTTTGTAATATTTAACATTTCAAAGCTTTCGTTTAATTTCAGACACACATTTACCAGAGTTAATGTACCTCAGAAACATGCTTTGGACAGAAATTTTCAACTTATGTACAGTTTTGTTAGAACAATTAAGTGAAGAAAATGGCATCAACATTAAAAGTGTTGAGAGTGCTAATACAATTATAGAATGTATAATGGCAATTGATGTTGAGGCATTTTTCGATTGTTTGTGCGAATCACTAAGCTGTCTAGAATTTAATGGTACGTAAAATTAATCAAGACATTTCCTGTTATTATTTAAATTTAATTTTAGATTTACAACAAGCTGCCTTACAGTTTTTCCTTTCACTTCTGCGAATTGAATCTTATAGTTTCTTTGAAAGTTCTAATCCTAAATCAAAATATTCTTTGAAGATTATTTTAAATACTGTAACAATTCCCCGAAAAGTAACGATGTCATTCATTAATGACAACATAGAAAATGTCCCACCGACACGTAGATCAACTGATTTAGAGAAGAACTCATCCCAACAGTTTGAGAAGTACAAAAGAAATATATTAGAAGAAGTATATTTTGGAAAATTTATAGAGTCGCCGAAAAATGAGTATAAAGGTGAGGAGATTGAAGTAAGCCTAGTTAGCAGCGATGGTCACACTCTTCTGGCTGGATCAGAATTATGTAAAATCCTATTTTTTTTATTTGAAATTGCTAGCATAAAAACTGATAAAAATCAACAATGGGCTAAGAAAAAATCTACAGTTACTTTAGCATTAGCCAGTATTGTAGGCTTATCTGAAGAGGCTAAGAATTTTGCTTTGAGAAATGGCCTCATGGAAGTGCTTATCAAAGAACTTAGAAATTATCATATTAATTTGAGCTTAGAATCAGCTGAAAACATTAGAAACATACAAGATAAAAAGAGACTTTGTCCAGTGCTTAAAAATTTAGATGAGCTTATAGGACTTTTAACTAATTTTATGATTGATTGTAAACAAGTAAAATTAGTGGCTATAAATCTGTCCATGGTAGACATTATTCATAAGTTATGGATATGGTTTTTAATACAGAAAATCTATATTGTTAATGTTCTTCGGCTTCTTTCTGTTTACACAAAGGATTGCAAAGAAGGCAAGTAAACGCTATTTTATGATTTAAACATATAAACGTTAAATGTTTTTAGCTTGCCGTTCCTTATCTCTAACTAGCGCTGTTCCTGGTTCTGGTCCAACAAAAACGCCCAGCAACACATCCTTACTTCATGCAATCATAGCTGTTATTAATAAAGAAATGGATCAAATTAGCAAAACGCATAACTTAATAAATCTTAGTTTGGCTTTCGACGTTCTTCAAAACTGTACTAATTTATTGGAATGCAGAGTACTACTTTCAAAAGTAATTATAAACATTTTCTAATAACGCAATTGTAATATTTTGCGTTTCAGAGTAGTCTCTTTCTTGCTGTTACTAAATTACATCCAGCTGTAACTAAAAGGCAATCTCCTTGGGATAAAGTCGAATTATTGTGGTTAACATTTATGCATTCTTTTACAAGATATCCGGAAGGGCAAGCGTTAGTTGCTAAAGTAGACATTTTAGAAATCATAATATCGTTAACGTCGTCAAATAAACTTATCAATAGAGAAATGGCTCTGTTAGTGTTGAGAAACATTGCCTTTTATCAGCCTAATAGAGCAAGGTTGTTGTCTTCTGGTGAGTTATCTAGTTTTATGTGTTAATTTGTTATTGTAAACATTGATAATTAATTTTGTTTTTAATATTTTTAGGTGAATTCCTAAATATTCTGCAAACTAAAATTATGACTGGGACTATAAAAGAAAAGAAAACAACAGTTTTAACAATATGGACTCTAGCTGCCAACAACCAAAAAGCAAAATTAATATTCAAATCAGCAAAGATTGATACAAAATTAGAAAATATATTAAAACAATCAAAATTACTGGGAGTCACTGATGGCGCATTTGAATCAGAAATGTTAAACATGGTTCAAATTGTTTTGGATATTTTAAGGGGTACGAATAAAATAAGATAATTACCCTATTTGATATTTATTATCCTGATTTAACAATAATGAACATTGTACATTTTAAAACTACTTATTTTTACATTAGTTTTATAATATATTATATAGTAATTTAAAAGTTTTATTTTAAACAAAATACTAGATCGTAAAGTTAACCAACTGAAAGTTAAATTTCATTTCACCTAAAAGTTGCATTCATTTCGAAGAATATTTAAAGGACGTAAGTCTCAGAAGCTCTAAAAAGGAAAACAACTAACAATAACGAGATGTATTTAGAAAAATAACTAATACCTTTCCAGTCTCCTGGTTTAGATTTGTAACCTTTCAGTCGCCAGTATAAACTATTATTTCGGTTATTGTAGTTACTTTTATCAGCACAATCTTTATCGTAATCCTTAATTTCATAATCAAAATTTTCATCTTGATCATCTATATATATTTATAATACATAATTATTACATATTTTAAAATCTAAAATACTTTTTAACTTACCAGAGCTGTAATGATTCATTTTTTCATAAATTTCTAAAAATACAAATAAATTATAGTGGTGAAAAATTTACCTTTCTGATTTGATTACCTTTCCAATTTGATGGTTTCTTAAGGTATCCACGACTAGTCCAGAACAAAGTATTTTGTGGAAATGATCGTCTACAGTCGTTTAAAATTACTTCTGGTAGATCTATAATGTATACAATGAAAAGCTAACTGCAATTACCTTGCCAAAGTTTATGGAGTTGTCCGATTATTGAAAAATATGATAAAATACTGCTTTTATTTAAAGTACATGTATGATTTAAGAAAATAAAGGATATTGCTATACATTTTAAGGTAAATTCTTATAATTTTTTTTCTTTAGTAGGTGTTTGCTGAGAAAAATTGTAATCAGTAAAAGAAAAAAGTTTCTTTTCTGATAACGGATCAATATAGTATTGATAGAAATATATATTTTGAGGCTATACATTAAGATGATGGCACGTGGCCAGTATAAGTTTCTTCCTCTATTTCATGGAGATGGATTTTAATAACGAAATTGGTCAAATTAAAAAGCAAACATAATACATATTAACAATTTTAAAACTATCGAATTTGAAAGCATAAATTATAGCTATGTCTCATAATATTAAAATTAAGACCAAATAACTAATAACTCCTGGTCTTCATAATTATGATAACTGAATATCTTACCGCGTTCTTGTTTTCAATATGCTACTCTAGTGTTTTTTTTGTAAATCAGTTAATAATAATTACCTTCATCACAATCTTCATCTCCATAATAATCATAAAATGCACCTCCCCCAAGACAGTCCTCATATTCGTCTAAAAAGTCTGCATACTTCTCAAAAAATTCATCACATGAGTCAGCTTCATATTCATCATAATCTTCATCATAGCAATTCTCATCTTGATCATAACATTCTTCTATTTCATAATAATGCATAATTATTACCTAGACTTTTAACCTTAATACCCTTAATTTTTTAAACTTACCTTTATTACGGTTTTCTTCTAAAAGTTCTAAAAAATAAATATATTATCATAAATTTAATTATAATATTTTCATTTAATGATTACCTTTCCAGTTAATTGGTCTGTCAGGATATCCACGACTTTTCCAGTATAACGGATCGCATGGATTTAATTGTCTACTCCTTAAAGCTTTTTGCTGGGCATCTAAAATATATACATCTGGTTAATAGGATTGAATTTATTATTTATAAATAGTAATTTCTTTTAAATGGCTACTGCAGTTGTGTTCTTTGTGGCCCTATTTCAGGAAGAGATGGATTGGTTATTAAGTCAGGTGTAAGATCGTAATTTAACTTATCTCAACTTAATTTAAGTCAATAAGCTCAACGGAGTTAAACCGCTAGATGATATGATTACATCATTTCAAATCTTCAAGTAATCGCCTTTTTAGAATAACTACGACGTACAAAAATATTTAATATACGATATAATACAT
Organism: Rhynchophorus ferrugineus; assembly: GCF_030347505.1. NCBI lineage: Eukaryota > Metazoa > Arthropoda > Insecta > Coleoptera > Curculionidae > Rhynchophorus > Rhynchophorus ferrugineus. The sequence goes on along the minus strand of NW_027472581.1, from coordinate 48,131,345 downwards.
TACATTGAAATAGTTCCCTTGATAAATATTAAACAAAATCTTCCAAACGATAACAAAACTTATCTATGTAAAACAATATAGTACAATAGAAATATTTTAGTTAGATTATACATATATACGACTTGCGTGTCTTAAAAATAAATAAATAAATAAATTTGAAAGGAGTGATAGTTAAAAAGTATTATATTTTTGTAAAAGCCAATTTTATAATTTTTTGTTAGATTTTGAATGAAGTGACTACACGACAATCTCAGTGTAACTTCAGGAAAATAAACGTTGAATGAAAATAATGAAGAACGTCACGTATACTACTAAAATAAAAAGTGGGCGAAAAATTATGTATTTGTTCAAAATAAAGCAATATATTCATTTTAGAAATTAAGAATATTTCGTTCATATATGATGATGTAGGAGAATGCCCCTTTGGCTGTAAAAGTTCTTCCAAAATTTCTTTACCTGGTTATTACTGTAGTTTATTAATAAATAATTTGCTACAGTTCCTAGGATCAATAAATAAGGAAATCTTTCAAATACTAGTTATGATTTTCATCAAAATTATTACTTAGTTGGGTAGAATGTTTTAAAATAATCTTTTATTTGCATATACAAGTACATTTTTTTAATAACATTGATTTTTATTTTATAAATATAAAATAAATAATTTAATGATCATAAAACCAGCGTTTTGTTAATAACACTTACTAATAAGTCTACGGTAAAAAGAGAAGGTGAAATGCGAAATTAGAATTATTTACCATTCGTTTTTACTTTCAATAGACTTATACAAAACCGAGTTGAGATAATTAATAAAAAAAAAGCTATTAAATTCCTGTTATTTAACATCTCTGACATCAATCATCAATATGCATATAAGTTTGATAATTCTATGATTCAAATAATAAAAATTAAAGGGTATCCATACTTAAAATTAACCACCCTAAATAATAGAAACATCAATATTATGTTATTTTATCAGTTTAAGAATAGGATTAATTATGTGTTTTATCAGATTAAGAATGAATGATAAATTAATTTGTGTATTAATTGTTTGAATGTTTTGGATATACAACAATTACAAGAACTTCTCATAATTTAGATGATCAACTAAAGTAAGATAACAGGAAAATAATTGGCATTCAAATTTTTAGGTTATTTTATTTTGTATGCAGCTTTAAATAATAGATGTTCTGTTAAATATCTAGAATATAATATTTTCTAAATAAGGTTTTACTAAAGTTTTTGAGATGAATAATCTTGCTATGTTACTATTTCAGTGATGGTTCGAATCACAAAATATAGAGAATACTGTGTTTTGCGGTTGGAATATTTTGAAACTATTAATATATTTGTACCTTTACAAAAACAAAATTTAACTTACTCATATATTTTGTAGACATTTTGTTAATATTGTTGGTCACTTCTGTATCCGAACTGTACTAAGAACTTTTCTTATATTTAAATCTTTATACTTTTAAACAGGTAGAAAACCGTGGGAGACCTTTGAATAACGGAACTATGTTCATTGAATTTCGAATAAAATCGAGTTTCCCGCGGTTTTAGCAATTGGTATGTATTTAATAATGTTGTTCGATAATAAATAATTTGTGATATAAATATATCGACTATGGCTAAACAATCGATCCTTATGGTAAGAAATAAGTATTATGGCTTATTTCTATTATTATTGAATTATATTAATTCAATGTTTAAAAAAATATATGATATGTATACCCAATTGTATATATCGTAAAAATATCTCATTCGCTATAATCCATTTCTCATGAATTTGACAGTAATCGATGTATTTCGATTATATATTTTATAGTGGAACAGCACTATTATATTACATTTCATTCCTAATAATGATGCAAGCAATGTTGCCAGAGTGATATAAAATTATGGATTGGAGTTTATCAATATACATGATGTTAAGAACTAACAAAATGTAAATATATTATTTCTTACATAGGAAAATATAATATCCAAAAAAATATAATTAAGTTGATAGAATACATATGTTAAATAATTTTTTAGATATGTTTTTTTTAATGTTAAATGTTTTAATTTTTAATAAACAATAAAATGTGGTGTTCATAACTTTAATAATGAATATAAAAACATACACCTTTTATCAAGAACAAATCTAATAACAATTTGTGTCGGATCTCTTATACCTGTCTTTATAGTCCTTCCAAATAGGGTTTGAATATTTCTGGAAAACCCAATGGTCACAAAGGTGGACCTCTGCCAATAAAACATGCTGCAGTGGTTCGACCAGGACAGCACCGTTAACTCTTATTCGATTAAGTTTCCATGAGGTTTTGATCTATACCAATAATCGATTAACATCACTCACTTAAATAAACTATTAATAATTCGTTTAGTTTTATTACAAATACGACTTGTCCACCATTCCACGGAAGTTAGTTTGGATCCAAATTTTTGTACTTGTATTTCTAATTCACGCTATGCGTATTGTAATTAAATGAGAAAAATAAATTTAAAATAAAATAAATATATAAAAATAATAGTATATGCAATTAACACTTATGTAATCAAAATGTCAAGTTATTGAGGGAAAACACTTTATGCCTACAGTTACAAAATTATTATTATAAGATAATACAGAATATATAGAATATACAGAATATTTAATATATGATGATAAATGAGCAAAAATACATATTGTTCCCTTTTGCACACTACATTAATTAATAAAAATAATCATTTAGCAAAACATTTAGGTAAAAATGAATAAAAATATGATAAATATGATTTGATATATTTCCGATTTTAAAATGTTTACATAGATACAATTAATTTAGCGTCATATTTGAAGACCTTAAATTTAGCTAAGAGAATAAAGTAAAAGCATATTTGTTATACCATTAGTTATATTGGATATAAATATTTAAAAATGTAAGTTCTCTAAAATATTATCCCGCGTTATGGTTCATGAAAGTATCTGATAAACATGGCATGACATCAAATAATACTCATTATCTATAGTAATAATTAAAAAACACGTGTAGCGATTAAGGGGACTTAATTAAAATTAAGGCATATTTAATAACTGTAATATTATTATATTGTGATCGAAATTCGACCACAATCTATTAAATTAATCATATTTCTCTCTTAAAAACTTGTATTAGAAATGATCAGAACCTTAATTAAAATAATAAATGTGTGTAAATTAAAATATATTAAAATATATGCAAACTTTTTTTTTATCTACAATATTAAAATTACATAGTTAGAAATATAGTGTTAATAGTTCATCACTTCTTCTATTTGTCCTGTTCCATCTATGTAAATTATCTAGACACATAGTAATTTCAAATACAATTGCATTGTTCTTTGATTATTTATTCCATTCTTCCGCCTTGCCCTTGCAGATAGTCTTTGTCTACCACGTGGGAACCAACAAATGAGATATTAAAATTCTATGAAACTATTTTAAAATATGAAACTGTTAATATTCTATGTAATATTAATTTTTTTAACTCTGGATGCACAGATTAATGTGTTAATTACCTGCATTATTCGGTTAGTCTTTTGTTAAGAAATACATTTACTAATGAAACCTGAAATTAATCAGAAGTCAATACTAGTAAAATTTACAGAAAAATATTAACAAACTTTACAGTACAATGATATACTAATTCTCTAGAACTACATCAATTAATAACAGTCCTTAAGCAAGAACATTTTTTTCTTTTTCTTTACCAGATATCTAATTAAATAAAAAGCTGATTTTAAAAACGTAAATATCTTGTAAGCAAAGAAAACAGAAAAAATGTAAAATATAACTTTACGTGGCCATATTAATTCTTAATCTTTTTTTATTTAAACTGGCCACATAATGGAATTATTAAATTCCATTAACACGGGAATAACCGAAACTAACACAAAATCTTAGATAACACTGCTTAAAATTAAATAACTTTCTTTAATAATGTTTTAATCACTAACTTTCCGTTCTAATATCATTTCAAATGTAACATTTAAGGATTTATCTTCTGATTTAAAATTGCCTGCCAGCATTTTGCGGTACACCGTTGCCAGATTTTGATTGGCCTAAAATGTATGTTTAAATATAATTATTTGATTTATTTATTTATAGTCGCCCCAACACAGTTATGCTAATTACCGACTTCAAATGCTCACTTAGTTTTATAAATTATTGTGTGATGTGTGATTTACTCAGTACAAATTTAGACATTTTCAATACACTGAATAAACAATTTTTCTTATTCACATTTCGACGAAATGATACAAAATGAGAAGTGCAGCCTGTCGGTTTCAACATGAAATTGGTTACAAATGTACCCGATGCGGCTTAATACATTTATTATGGTATTATTCGTCGTCGTAAAATGAGCTGAGCGTTGTCATGCAAGTGGATGATTTTGCGATTATTATTCGTTAACAATACTTCATATAATTCGTTCATTGGACATATTCATGACATTTCGTGCTTGGTATTGTTTTAAATGATTCGCTTTTTATTGCTAGTCATAATACATGGCAGAAGACTCTATATACCTGACAAGTAACGAAACTTAATTAAATGTCTTGTAGGCATCTGACAACAGGGTCGACTAGTACCAATACAAATAGAATTTTATGGATCGATTCGGTTACATGTTCGGATGCATTAGACAGCATTTTGTCTCTTTTTAACTAGTGTAAAATGATGGTTCGAAACGCATTTTTCAATCAATTCGTGTAGTCAGCCATAGTATCTCCTTTAGGATATTTCTGTGTTTGGTTTTCCAAGCCATTCTTTGTTACTGACATCATTGGCTTGGAGCGTGTGTGTTAATTAGTACCTTTTTCTCCCGAGGTCAGCAAATCTCCATGATAGTGATTACTATCTAACTGTCCTAGAGCTTCCATTCCACTCTATCTAGCGCCTCTATCCATAAAATAAAGAAAACTAAATGGGATAATTTCGGTCTTTCATATGCTTGATCCAACTCCCATCGGATATTGAGAATGATTTGTCGAATCCTCGTCACTTCCGGTAAATGTACACAGACCATCGGTTAGTGAGATAAGCACTGAAAAAGATGTATTAGGAGTAGAAAGCCTGCTCTGAACCAGTTAAAATCTTCAAAATCAGGAGCCTTTATATTAAAAACCCCATTGCCACTTAACTATGTCATTTTAATATGTTTAATAATATCTGGGCTGAAGGACGACTATCTTTAGCATGGAAGGAGTCTGTTCTGGCAAACCAACAAATCAAACCAAACCAGACACTCACCTACTATTTCAAGGAATTAAATAAACCAATTATTAGAGAACATTGTCAACAAAAACGTGGCCTTATCGAAGCTGACTCCATTATAGAATATCTGATGGCATTTCAATCTGATATAGATAGACGTTTTAATGAAGCAAAATATTAGCAATAAAACAACCAAAAATCATCAAAATTTATATAGCCGCAAATGGGATTTTTATTTACGTTTGTCGATTTGTAATCTCTAGTTGTTAACCCTAATGTTTTGAAGAATTTTGTAGGCATTTGACAACAGGGTCGACTAGTATCAATACAAATAGAATTTTATGGATCGATTCGGTTACATGTTCGGATGCATTAGACAGCATTTTGTCTCTTTTTAGCTAGTGTAAAATGAGAAGTTCAGAAAAATCCGCTCCGAGAACTAATTTTTACATTTTTACAAACTGCTTTTGGCAGTATATTAGCAGAATAACTACAGGTTTGTGACTGTAAATATAAATGTCTGTAGACAACAGACAACAGTGTAAAATGCGACAAGGAAAATCATGTCAGTCACATTAGACTGACTAAGATTCGGATGGTCTTTAAGTTGGTCATTGCCCAGTTGGTAGGCTTAATGCCGAGGATCCTAGTTCGAAGCCTACGTTAAGCACTAGGCCAATACAAGAGAAATCCTAGTTGGTAAAAAGTAGTTGCTTGATACTTTAAAATATAATAAAAAATAATGCACACGGGTAGAACCGTAACATCTATAGTATTTATATGTTGTAAATAGTTGTATCGTTGTTCTGCCTAATTCCTATTTTTATAATTGAGATTTGAATCAAAATTGTTTGAACTATTTCGCTATTACGCTATTTATTAAAAGGGTTCTAGGTATATACACATTTCGATTTGTTGCAAAAACATCAGTTTTTGATACCTTTTGAAATCATATATCTACATATTGGAATAAAAAATATCGATACTAATAATAGATTTATGGATTTTCGTGAAGCCTATATACTGTCAAGCCTATGTATTATAGGCGATCACTATACTTTTTAATAGGGATGTCCGAATAATTAATGAATATTGATAATAGACATGTATCATCATATATTGTTATTTTCTACTAGCACGAAATAAACTTTATTGATTGTCAATTGCTGGCAGAGTTTTTAAACCCTGAGATGGGTTATGACTATAAAGTTGCATGAAATATTCTGGGATGCTCAATTATGTAAGGAGTAGCATTTAAATCTAAGATGCGACCCTGTGCAACAACTAGATACTAAGACAGCATAAATTAGCGAGGGCAGCGCTACGGAATGGTTCTAGAACGGACTCCCTTGGTGCATTGACTGAAACATATTGCCCTATCTTACCTGTCGGACCAATAAACCAGTATTTTTTTGTCGAATAAAGACGTTTATTTAAACAAATATAGCCTTTTTATTTTAATTTATAACATGAGCAATTTTATATTTGGCAAAAGGGAGATCCTGATTTCTATTGTGATTTTCTAAGATATCTATCAGAAAAGGAAGGAGAGTAACTGTTGGCCATTCCTTCGGAAATAGTGGTCTATCTATCTTCGGAATTAATACCAAAGATTTAGGTTTTAGATAAATCCTTCAGTCTCCTATTACACTACTAATAGGAATTTGAATCTGAGTCTGAATCATAAGACATTGATTTAAGGAAGGATATTCAAGATTATCTTTCAGCTTCTTCAATGGTACGTCTCTAGCTATAGCCCTACAATTTTTGTTTTCAATTAAATTGGCCTGAATCATATTGACACGAAAGGCATTTAGTGCTCTAAACCGCTTTTTTTATAGGTGATCTACAGTTATTGTTTCACCATGGGATTGGAGTCTTCTGTAAAGTGCAATTATTTATTGTAGGAATAGACTGGTATGCTGCCTCCTTAATTTTTTTAATTAAATGAGTAATATTAACGTTGATGTTTCCAGGTATGAATTGAAGAATTTGAAAATAAGCTCTATATAAATCCCACTCTTTTTAAATATATATGTATATTTTGGATAATTACTAATATTGTCAGAGAGAAAATGATTGCTTGCCCCATAATGGATCATACTATAGGATCTCCTATAGTGGTCCATTATAATGAAGGAAAAATAAAAAAGGAACAAAATGAAAAATCTATAGATGAATATCCTTCCGAAGTCAAAGATATATGTTGGTAAGGCAGTGTTGAGTAAGCAGCCAATCGAGTTAGATAAAAAAATTGGAGATCGTAGGGCCTCCCTGGTTTGTAGATTCTCAAAGTAGAAGGTGCGTGTTAAGATCTCCGTGTAAAAAAAGAGAAGAAGGAAAGAAGAAGAATATATATATATATATATATATATATATATATATATATATGCAATAGACATATTGCATATATATGTCTATTGTTGTCATGTCATGTCGATGTCAAATTTAGACTCAAGGTTGACAATGTATGAATCTATTAAATCATGTGCCCACCTTCAGATGTATGTTGGCTAGTAGTGCTAGTGTTAGTGTTTTCTGAGTACTTTATAAAACCATCACGGGGTTTTAGATTAGAAATTTAAAATCAAGAATAACGGTCTGCATCTATAATTCATCTAATTTTGTGAAGAGAGTAACAGTGTATGTCAAAAAATCTTATTATGTGGGTTATGTGGGATTGTCTCTGCATATTACTATTGTATTAAATTTGGAGATATGGCACTCGCTAATAGGCCAGCTGTTATTGGGCACAAGGATCAGGGACCAGGCGAAAAAACAAATAGTGAAACCAACTATTGATTCGCGAACTTGAGTTAACACACGACTGGATACTGCCATATGGGGGCAAAAGTTCTGACTGCAGTGACGGATGAGGTCGTTTCAGTCTGGAAAAGGGGGAGGTTAGCGGTGACAAGCTCCCAGCATGTCGACCAGCTCGCGAACAAGCGCGTTTTCAGAAGAACTTGAGCTGAGTTGTTATTTGTGGAATGATTGAGAAATGAAGTGCTTGATTTCTGTAGTGTCAGTTCTGACAAACCATGGAGCGTTTAAGATTCTCCTGACGAGCTTATTTTGGAAAATTTGAAGACATTTCATTTGGTTGGGTGTAATAATTTTGAGTTATGCATTAGATCCGTAGAGGAGTTTGGACAGAATTAACATCTTGTGAAATAAGCATTTGATGGAGATTTGAAGAAGAATAAGGACAGATCAGAGAAGATAGCAGGTTTGCTATCCCCGAACCTTTCTGGATTGCTTTGTCTGATTTTGAGTCCTAGGTACGTGACGTTATCCAGCCATGGAATTGTTGCGGTGCCGATCTTAAGTTGCGAGACGCTTAGTGCATTGCTCCTTTTTTGGCTATAAACGCTATATGTGCGTGTTTCCAAGACGCCGGGAAATGTTGTAGCCTCATGATGGAGTCAATGGTGTTTGCCAGTTTGGCGAGCTGTTTATGTGGGAGCTTTTTTAATTGGGTGATCAATATTCCGTCGAAACCTGGAGATTCTTTGGTTTGAAGTTTGCTGATCATAGTCTGTAGAGACTTTGAAGATACGAGATGGTTGAAAAGAAAGGCTGGAGTGACTGGTCTTTTAATGGAGTTGGATTCGTCGATGACAGTGTCGTTGTCTTTAGGTCTGGTGTTTTCTGTGGAAGGAAGGCATTTCATCTGGGCCTCGTAGGTCTCTGCGAGAAGCTCGGCTTTTTCTTGGTCAGCGACTGCGAAATTTCCTGTAACCGCTGACTTCAGGAAGGGGAGATGATATTGTGCGTTTTTCCCACGAGGCATTTGGAGACATGTCAGAAAGAAGGTCTTTGGTCAGCGAGAAATGAATTCCATTTCATCGCTCGCCAGGCCGAGACGGCCTCCCTGGCCTTCTTGCATGTTCTTTTCGCCTCCCTTTTCTCTGCAGGATCGAGTAGGAAGCGGGAAGGTTGTTTCTATGCGGTTGGAGTTGTGATGAAATTTCGACTGTGGCAGATTCGTGAGCAGACTGAATATCACGAGCTTGAGTACGGCTTCCTCGAGCTGTTCTGGAGTGCTAATTTTCGATATTGGATCGGATTCCAGGAAAAGCGATTGGTAGTTCTTCCAGTCGGGTTTTTTCCAAATCTTGTGAGTGGGACTTGTGTGGTGACGCAGTTTCCGAGTTTGAGAAGGACAGGACTATGATCAGAGTCTAGTTCGTAAAGTACTGGAACTTCGGAAGAGCGATTTATGTCTTGAAGAATAAATAAATCGAGCACTCTTGCTACGCCTTGAGAAGCTGAACTGTGGTGATGGGTGGGTTCATCTGGCATGGCAAAACCGTAGACCAGATCTGTATTTAGAAGTACGATGACGTTTCCTGCAGGGTTCGCTCTGGAGTGGTGGGGTGGTAGGCGTTAAAGTCGCCACCTATTACTTTTGGAAAATTTCCTTCGACGAGTGATCGGTATTCTGTGTAGTTGAATGCACAAGATTTCCTAAACAGCGATGTAATCACGAAGAGACGTTCTTGGATGTCGATTATAATGGAGGTTGTTTCGAAGTTGTTTGCTGATAACGAGGGTAGAAGCTTGTGTTTGGCTCCTTTTCTGACGAGAAAGGCGGTTCCACCGTCTCGATCTGGGGTTCTATCCTTTTTGTAGTAGAACCTCGTGGAGGGCAGGATTCGGTCGGAATTTTTAGATTTCTCGGAGCAGGGCGGCAGCTGCAATTGATGAAGTTTGAGGTATGAATTTCACCGCAGTTACTGCACTTTGGAGGTGCGGACCCCGGGTCCTAAAATGCCCCTTATTTTCAGTTACTGTTTCTTTATTCCTATTTTTAACCGACTTCGAGAAAGGAGTAGGTTCTGTGTTCTGCTGTATATATCTATATAAATTTCAAAGGCACGTACAAAGATTTCACATATTTTTTATCTAATATAATCAGATGTTTCTGTATAGTATTACTGCTGAGCTGATGTGACGGAAAATTGGAAGTCATTCAGTTTGGCTTTTAAACAATAACTATAGCATATCAGATGTCGTGGAAACAATAGAGGCAACTGTTTCTATGGTGTACCGTTTAGAACGTTAAGTTCATAGGCGGAGGTCGCGGGTTCAATTCGGAACGGAGACAACAGCCTTTTTTGTTTTAGTTAGTTTGGAAAATTTGTCAAATCACCTAGCCTAAGTAGCGGACTCCGGAGTCTGAAGCGTTTCTTATCTTCAATAATAGTTTCTTTATTCGGGTTTTTTCTCATACGGGCTGCACTTTTACCTGAGCTAGTGGGCTCCGAACCACGGTTCTCAGCATTAAGCCTACCTACTCGGCGAGTCACTAACTTTAGAAATCATTCCAGAAGACATCCGGTCTTACCCAGCCTGGTTACTGGCGTCACTGAGATCATTTTCCTTGTCGGATTTGACACTCTTGCCTAGAACATTCACAAATTTTAAACAATCACAAACATAAATTTACGATCATGCCCTAGCAGGATTCGAACCCGCGGCTATCGCAATAGTTTTTGAGTAAATATCTAATAATAGAAGGAGAAAAAAAAATTTTAACAAAAAATTAAACCGACTTCAGAAAGTAAATAAGGAACTCCCTAAAAATTAAAAAATAATTAAACAGATTTTAAACACAAAAATTGTTTTAAAATAAAATATGTAAATAATAATCGTTGTAATAATTAAATAACAATATACAAAAACCTTGTTTTACCTATCTACTACACTTATTTTATATACTACTATATATATACACAATTTAGATTAATACCTACCTAAACTTATGTGGCGACCGCCACGACCCTTTAGGCCACCACGCATTCACCAACAAGTTCAAAGGTTGGCAACGCCGGTAGATTGGTACCATGCGGTTCCAGGCCATGACCATCACGACGACGTCTCGCTCTAGTCTCTCCCAGAGACCTTCAGCTCTCCATAAAACGTCTGTCCTCTAAAAAAGCTCCAGGCCTAGATGGTATAAAAATAAACCATTTAAAAGACCTCACCAGCAAGCAACTATCTGAACTTGCCAACATTATCAACTCGATCCTGAGGTTAAAGCATTTCCCAAAGTCCTGGAAACATGCGCTTGTCGCTGTTTTTCCTAAAAAAATGCCAAGTCTAACCCTTCTGACTACAGGCCAATCTGTCTGATTAGTTTACTCTCCAAATTTGCCGAAAAGGCGATATTAAACGCCTTAAACGATTTCACAGACGCACATCACATAATTCCAAACGAATAATTCGGTTTCCGTGCTAAACATTCATGCCTTCATCAAGCTGCCCGCGTCGTAGCAACAATTATCACTAGGCAATGATAAAAGGTCGAAAAACAGGATCCATATTCTTAGATGTCTCGAAAACTTTTGACCAAGTATGGCACCACGGTCTAATATTTAAAGCTAAACAATTAAGTCTACCGAATTACCTACCTAATATCCCTGATAGATTCATACTTGGATGGTAGGTCCTTTCAGGTGAGGATCGGTGACGCAGTCTCCTCTCGTAAACAAATATCTGCAGGAGTACCGCAAGGCGCTCCATTAGCCCCAGCCCTATTCAACCTTTATATGGCTGATTTCCCGCTTTACAATCTTTCCCACACAGCATGTCCCGACGCAATACGCAATAGATAGCGTGGTACAAATTCTGGCGGCTTCAGATTAACCCGAGCAAAACTCAGGCTATTCTGTTCCACCGTAAGAAGGAGTTTCGCGCCTATCGCCTCCAAATCGATAAAGTCCCTATCCCTTGGCTCTAAAAGGTCTCATACCTCGGTCTCCAGTTCGACCGCAGATTTTAATGGTCTGCCCAAATCCAGCACGCAATTTGCAAAGGAAATGGCGTGTACAGCCTATTATTTCCTCTACTCTGCAGAAAAAGCAAACTCCCAATCCCACAGAAAGCGACTCTGTATAAAATGCTAGTCCGTCCAATTTGCCTTAATGGGGCACCGGTGTGGTACAAGTATGTCTCGGAGAGACGACTTGAACTACTCCAAGTGTTCCAATCCAAAAAAGTCCGTGCGTTACTCAGAGCCCCCTGGTTTATGAGGAACGTCAACACACATCTCGAATCAGGCATACCGTTTGTGAAAAGTTTCATAAACATGCTCGGTGTGAAGTTCTCCATAGGAACCTTAGCACACGATATAACCTTAATAAAATCCCTACCCGTCCACCAACCCCGGTGGTAAATAAACTACGGCAGTCCCAGTCGTAACCCAGGGTCTCTGTCGCCCGCAAAACAATCATATCCCGAACCTGAAGCGACATCAGCCGAAGACTATTTGGTTCTAGCTGGTCAATCTAGAAAACGAAAAAGAAACGTCTCGCTCTCTTTTTTTTTCTCAATCCCCTTGTAACAGTATCACTTCCATAGCGCTACCGTAGTTCCTCTACCTAACCTAATATCCTGTCAGTTCTCTCGTCGACCACATGTATCAATCAGTTAAAATAAACAAGTTTGATTCAACCAGTGCTTTTAGTTCTCGTGAAAATTCCTTCCAAAAATAGTAGTGAGTGTTCAGACAAGCAATCGCATCGATACATACCGACCTGACGAACATTCCTACACTTATTTACAATATTATTTTAACTACTACCAACTGATCAGTTTAGAGTCGGTGTTAAAGTAATGTTAAATTACGAACAAAACAAACCTATTTTGTTGCTAAGTAAGTGTGCGCGGAATTAAAAAATCATCCCACGAAACTAAAACAAAATGTATTGAAAATGCCTCGCCAATATATAGGAAAATATGCCGATCGGCAGAAAAAATTTGTACTCAAGAGCAGATTATTAGAGCTAATAAGTTGATAGAAGAAGAAAAATCGAAACGGACACTATCAGAAATTATTGGAATCGATGATAGTACTTTAAGAAAACGTTTAAAACTCAACTACACTCCAGCATCAATGGGGAGATGTCAAGTAATGTTTACGCGTCAATAAGTGGTGTATTATTAATTACTTATGATAATCGTGCGATTGAAGCCTGAAACGCTGATAGCTGAGTCATTTTATTTCGTTTTAGGAATATATTTATAGCTATTGTAAAGCTAGTGACGAGAGATACTGCGATCTTACTTTGAACGCTCTGAGGAAATTAATTTACGAATTTGTAGAAGCAGACTTTATGTATTTATGAAACATCACAATTTAATTTTAAAGCAAATTACATCTACGGACACAGTAACAGTCATCGGTTTTATTGATTTCATCGAAAAATGATATGGTGCTGAAGGATGAAGATATGGTTGCTGCTCGAATTGGAATTATTGACGAGCGTATTCATCAACATGGATTTATATATGCACCGGCTTTATCATTTCAAGGACAATACTTCCTTAACTGTCAATAATCCTGTGCTGCTGATAATCGACAATCATTTTTGCTAAATAACCCTACAAGCTATTTCGTATTGTAGACAGAAAAACATCGTCGTTTTTAGTTTGTCGCCGCATAGCAGTCACAAATTAAAACCTTTCGATAGAACTTTTTACAATCCTTTAAAAAATCAGTATATAATTGAAGCTGATAAATGGATATCACAGCATCCTTGTAGATCTATTAATCAATACTAGGTGTTTTAAAACGTTGCTAATGTATGTAATGCAACTTCAGAATTGAGGGTCACTGGAATATATCCTTTCGGCACACTTTGCACCATCCTCAGTTACAGATATGGTTTATCCATATTTTGATGATACTGCCATCAGAATCCACCTTCAAGTTCTCAGAATGACATCACGATGTAGTTTTAAAGCAAAATACACCTACAGGCACAGCAACAGCTATCGATATTGCTGATTTCATCGATATTCCTATATATTCCTATTCTTTCAATCTTTCAATCAATAATCTTTCAATCAATCATTGCCAAAAGAAATTGACATTCAGAACGACCCAAGAATGACAAAACCATGGGGTTAAAATATGGAGAATAATACCAAGCCAAAGAAGAAAAATAAATTGAGAAAGATTATGATGACAGCTAAACTTTTATATTTTGTTATTGCTGATAAAAGTTTATCTCATTAAAATAAACGTCGCATTTTACATACTTTTTATTTTGGCAGCAATTTACTAAGAATTGCGTACGTACAGTTACCACATGTTTCTATTAAGGACAATCTTATATTATATTAAACAATTTCACCTTTTTACAATAACTATTCAATCATTTTGTGTTTTATACATTTATCAAATTCTGAATTCCTACTGGATTTAAAATTTTCTTTATTTATCTTTCACTATACCATCTAAAATATTTTAAGGAGTTTCTTTTTTCAATTATCAGGTGCTTGCGTGTAATCTGACAATTTTTTCCTTCACAAGAAACAATTAATAATAACATGCCAATTTAATTGTAATTATGCATTCAAAATATCTAATCTAAAATAAAATAGTGGCCACCTTTTAGGTTCTAGTAGTACATAGTGTTAGGTATCAGCTGTATCAATGACTTGAATATTTTAAGGTTTAATGATAAAATAAAATAATTCTCCTATTTTATTATATACATTTATTATTATATATTATTATTATTATATATATGACAATATTCCTATTGACCTATGACCAATATAATATTTAGAGTAGAATATCCATCGAGGACAACTTTTAGAATATTAGTAAAGCTAGCTGTTTTAGTTAATTTTCTTTAAGAAGGTCTAGAATAAAAAATTAACACATAATAAGCAATATATTTCGATAAATAATAAATACCTTTCCAGTTGTTGGGTTTAGAACTGTAACCTCTCTGCTGCCAATATAAATCGTTATTTGGGTTTTTTGAGTTAGATATATAAGCATGACGGTAAGCGTCATCACAATCGCAACTCCCATAATCATAATTTTCATCATTTTCTATATGTAACATATATTATTAGTAACACATAATTATTAAAATAATTAACAATTATTTTAAAATTTAACATTTTTTAAATTTACTATTTCTGTAAATGTATTTTTTCTATATTTTGTAAAATCATGTTTTATGAACAGATGTAAATTATAGAATACATAAATACATTTAAAAAATATGCAGTAATTTTAAGATTTTAAAACTACAGGCATATTTAATGCCGTTAAAATTGTTAAAAAAAACAAAATAATCCAGTTTTATATAATGTAAACGTTTAATTTCAAAAATTAAAGAATTATTGATACATAATTATAATTAAACTCGTTTTAGGAGGTATTCAGTGAAAAATATTGTTAGTGATCGAAATGTGCCAGTTTTTAGGCTATAGATTAATATACTCATTACCAATACGCCAATGTACTTTAACACTTCTTCAGTATGATGAAGAAAGGAATGAAAGTGGAAGTTATGTAAAAGGGTTTGATAAATTAAATTACAGCCAATTTGTTGATTAATTGATAATTAACTGGCGCAAAGAAATTATTAAAATTTAAATCATAGACTAAATTACAATGAGGTAATTTCTTCTTGATTTGTCACTGAATTTCAAGGCTTTATTGTAATTCAATTGAAATGTTTATCAATAAATAATTGTCATCAATAATTATATAAAATAGTTTCGGCGTCTAATGCCTCAATGTGTTTAGAATTTATTTATTTCAAGTTTATCTATCACAACAAATATACTCGAAACATAAGTCAATTATTACAAAACATTTAGATATATAATGTATGAGCCTCCAGAATGTGTAAAAATTAAATGTGAAACCAGGTCTATTTGGGATAGGGCAAGACACTCGAGATAAGGGAGTACAGACGCTAAGCATCAGGCGTATTACATTGACATTTCAACTCCTTGAAAGATTTTCCTGGTATCCTTAGAAACGCGCGAAAAAGGTATAAGAGAATAATAATAATAAATAAAGGAAACGTCAGGGTACTTATGGGTATCTTTTATTTATTTAGATTTTTAGAAATTATTGGTAATCAGGCTGGGAGATCACCTATTAGTATAAGCTACCCAAGAAAGTATAATCGAGAATCAAATATGACGTATACATTTAATTAACCAAGAATCTTCAAGAACATTCTGGTAGAAAAAAGTAGAAAAATCCAGTCAAAGCAGAGTTTTTGCCACTTGACAGAGTAAAAGATTGTCGTCATTAATGCGTTTAGCATATTCTTGAAATAAAATGGTTTCAGTAAAATAAAAGTGTGTTTTCATTTGGTCCTAATAATTATGCATATATTTTAGTTACCGGGTTATTGTTTTGAATATCTTGGTCTAAATATTTTATTGTAAGCTAGATTTACTCATTACCTTCATCCTCATTTTCATCATCATATTCATCTTCAGATTCACTATCTTCATCATCGTTATAATTATTGTCACTTTCATCAATCTCTTCTATTTAATGGTAATATATAATTAGTAATTAATTTAAATATAATTATTTTTAACTTACCGTTATCATTATCTTTTAAAAGCTCTAAAAATAAATTTATTTTGAAATAATTATTTATAGTGCTTTAATTATATCAGTTACCTTTCCAATTAGCTGGTCTCTCAAGATATCCACGGCTTTTCCAGTATAATACGTCGCATGGATTTAATTGTCTACTTCGTAAGACAATTTCCTGAGCAGCTAAAATATATGAATATGTGTTATATCGTGTACTTGGCTTCGGAGGGTGTGTATTTGAAGTCACGAGAAGTATGTTTAGGTTAAGATTGAATATGATGAGTGAGACTTTGCTGAATTACTGAAGTGAAACTTTACTGAAACTGAATAAATTATATTAAATAGTCATTCTTTTAGGATGCAATTGGTTTACCACAACGCAGTGTCGGATTAGCCTATAACCAAATTATACAAATATTGCGTCTTGGGTCATTCTCCACGAATTGTGGATGGGACCCTCATAGACGTGGATTACCAGGGTGGATGCATCAAATAATCTTAATCCTGTACTGATGAGTTTAAAGAATCTTAATTTCGACATTTCTGTATTAATTTTTACGAACCGCCAGATCAAACTGTGCTTTGTCGTCTAACGTCTTTACGTTATTGAGACTGAGATATTTCAAACTCTTTATATATATAAGATACAATAATACATACAAACATTAGTGGCCAACTGTTACCAGACTATGATGAACAAACTATGGCCAGACTATGACGAGTTGTTCATAAATGTTTTTGAGGCCCAACTTTCTATGGGAATATTAAACTTAACTTAGCATTCAGAATATATATTTTTGTGAATAATCAATAAATATTTGGTATCTTCTGTCCTTAAATTAATTGTTTTGACTTAGCTTTGAATTTAAATCCGAATTGATCCAGGGGCAGTATATCGTTGTATTAAAAATAATTCTAAATTTTTTAATAATAAGATAATTAATCTAAATAATATTATTTAAATTAATTTAATTATTAATTAGAATAATTAATAATTGTATATAAGAAGTAATTGTTAATAATTTTAGTCAAAATAGGATAGAACTTATTAAGTAGCTTTAATAATAAAATATATAATATAGAAAGTAATCCAGATTGCGACAATGTGACAGCTAGTAGATTAAACCTGAATTTCTACTTTTCTTGTCACCTTTACTCCTGCGACTGATGCGATGCTGGTGTAACATGTTATTTCTTTGTTTGTTTTATTCTTTGAACATTATCAGTTGCAATTTCAAGTATTGAATTGATATAAATAATTGTTACAAATTTAATAATTTCTCACAATTTCCAGCGCTGTTTACGTAAATGTAATTTAAAATTTTGTATTTGACTATTTATATAAATACATATGGATTTAACAACACATGGTGGTAATTTTATATGTCATCCTCAAACTTTTTTGTATTATTCTATATCGATTGAAATTGTAATAATACATAGTAAGTATTATCCATACCTATATATATATATATATATATATATATATATATATATATATATATATATATTAATATTACAAGAACTGCTCATAATTTTATACATTATTGAGTTGGGTATGATACCATGTAGTTTTTTTATTTTTAGATATTTCAAGTTGTTTCATTTTGTAGGCAACTCTAGGTAATAAATAATCTAAATAATATGTTAAATAAATAAAAGAAATAATTTTAAAATTTATGTTTGTTTTGTTTAGGAATGCTTTGAATATTTTGCTACTCTTGATACTTATTGCGTGAATAAAATTTAACTTACTCATATGTTTGGTAGCCATTTTGTTAATTAACTAACGATAGTCACTTAAGTAGCAGAACAGTATTACTGATCATATTTTTGATGTTTAAATCTTTAAATAGTATAACGAAGGAAGCAAAAAGTTGGGGACTTCACTGGAAAACGGTAACTTGATAATTATAGGAACAACCGAAAGAAAATAACAAAGTATAGCGTAAATAGATAGAGACAGATAACTCTACGTACGTTATTTGTAAGCAAGTTCGAGGATATCATGGCTCAGCATTGTCACATTTTCACTATACAGTAGGATGTATTAAACCAGGTACATATTGAGAGATTTGACAGCGTTAGCAGGCTATCGAATATTTAGTATTTGTTTTGCTTTATTGTCTCATCTTTTTGCAGTTTACATATTTATAAGTCTAGTTCAACCATTCGCCTCTTCCTTCTTTTATTTTTGTTTGATGTTCTGCCAAGTGAATTAATATTTATTGTATTTAAAATCATTTCCGATTTTATAACTCCGATACAAAACAACAGTCAGAGTTTTTGTTTTGCACCATATGTGGACATGGTCCCCCAGGTAATCGTGCAGTCCGCAGTCTGTGCAAGATATTAAATTAAAAAATATTTTCTTCTAAAAAAATTCTAAAATCTTTAGAATGACTTATTTGGCTAATTTTGGTTTTAAAATATCTGTGGTCCAGGGAATTTTTGTATTGTGAGAAAATATGGAATAATTAAATTAATTAAATAGTAAACACAACAATTTTGTTTTGCTTTTCAAAGAGTCACTGTCCCTGCCTTCAATATTTTCACTGTTACAAAGGATCGATATTTTTGTTGTCAAATATTTATGGGTATATTCGGAATTTTGTGACTAAAAATGTTAAAGACTAATTCAAACTACTGGCCACAATTATCAAAGAGCGATTACCTTTCAATACACCACCACTATGTTATTAGAATTTCATGCAAATATATGTATTTTATGACAACTATATCGATTGGGTAACGTGAAAATTAAGAGACAAATAACGACATACTTGTCAAGTTTGATATAACTATGTCTTAACTGTAATTTCGAATCATGTTCTAAATTATGTCGATTCAGTATCAACGATTGGAGTTGCAATTTGTAGTAACTGTTTATGGTAAAATATATCATTTTTCTTATTATTTAGTCACCAAAAGGAAGTGTATTGGTATCAACGCTTTATTTACTCTACACTTGTGATATACAAAAATGGAAATATTACGATGGCTACATTTGTTGATGATACTCCGATTATAGCTGTCGGAGACAATAGTGAAGAAGCCTCAAGAAAATTACAACAGGCAAGTGACAATATAAATAATTGGACAAAAGCTTGGTTAGCTTTTGGAAAATAAAAATTAATGAAAGTAAATCTGTACTTGTGCAGTTCACATATAAACAGACCGTACAAGCATCAATAACGTTAAATAATACTATCATTCAATATAGCAACACCGCTAAATATCTCGGAATGAATCTCGATGCAAAACTTGGCTGGAAGGAACATATAAAGAAGACAAGAAAAGAACTGGAATTGAAATATAGGAAAATGTACTGGCTAATTGAAAGAAAATCACAATTATCTGTACATAATAAATTGCTATTATATATGCAAATATTGAGACCTATATGGACATATTCAATTATGGGGTTGTTCTGTAAAGAGTAACATTAATAAAATACAAAATTTCGGAAGGTTTCAGAGGTATTGTGGGTGCATCCAAATACTATAGGACTGATTACCTACATCGAGATCGAGACCCCCACAGTCAGTCAAAAAATCAAGAGAATTGCATGGGGGCATGAGGAAAGACTCCATTCTCATACAAATAATGAAATTGGATACAACCAGAACAGGATACATGCTCAAAAGAATCAAGCCATCTGATCTTGTGCAGTGTTGTGTAGTGAGGTGCATATATTAAAATATTCAGCAGTGATATGTATAAACATTATTTCACCAGAGACTGAGATGGGACCGATTGGTCCTCCTAGTTATATTACCTAGATTTAAGTTATCATAAATATAAATTGTAGGTTAGACGGAAACGACCAGTAACATTGTATTAATTAAATAATAATATAGATATATAATTTATGACCCTATAGAGTGTGTAAAAATTATATGTGAAACCATGTCTATTTGGGTAGGGTAAGACACTCGACATAAGGGAGTATAGACGCTAAGAACCAGGCGTAATACATTGACATTTCAACCCCTTGAAAAATCTCCCTGGTATCCTTGGAAACTCGCGAAAAATGTATAATAATAATAACAAATAAAAGAAACGTCAGGGTACTTATGACTTATTATTAAACAGGTCTATCCGTCTTCAGAAATTATTAATAATCAGACTGGGAGAAAAAAAGTTAAGCCACCCTATTAGTATAAACTACCCAAGAAAGTATTACCGAGAATAAAATATGACGTATAGATTTAATTAACCAACAATCTTCAAGAATAGTCTGGTAGAAAAAAAAACCAGTCAAAGCAGAGTTTTTGTCACTTGATAGAGTAAAAGATTGTCGTCATTAATGCGTTTAGCATACCTGTTTATTATTGTAATTAAATCTTTAACTTTGCCACTTTTCCTCGTTACGTTTCAGAGGAAAAGTCGTCCAAAGTCTGCTATAGATGTTCTGTAAAGCAGTTTTTATGGTTTTAACAAGACCAGTAGAACATATTATATTTTTCATAATAATTCTAACAAAGAAAAATATTTTTCAAAGGTTTAATAAAGATATTTTTTATATTCATTTTAAATAATAACCACAAGCAATAGTCTGGAGTTAATTGTTAGAAAAATAACTAAATGATCAATTGAAGAATAAGAATTTATCAATATCCTGAATTGACTAAAAGTGTCATAAAGTTCATCTATTCTTTTAAACTGCAATAAACAGTGCACAAATACAATGGAGTAGATTATAATGGTTTGGATATGTCTGTCGAATAAAAGACGAATGACTTTTTCATAAATTTCTGTAGCGAAATCGACGTTTTGGACAGAAGACTGAGTGAACAACTTACATCAAAATAATGTTGCGCTAGAGAATAGGAAACTAATATTGTCTGAAGCCAGGACAGTTGCTATCGTCAATAGTGGCGAGTTGCCACTTTTGAAGAACACTCGAAGTTCTACGGTACCAACAACAACATATTGCTTCAGTACAACATTACTTCGAACTTCGGCTGTAGAAACAGATGAGTATCAATGTTTTTGTCAAGTCTCTTACAAAATAATGTCACAATGAGTGAGTTTTCATAGTAAAAACCATATCTCTGTCTGTATAAAAGGCTGTAGAAAAAGTACAAGTGGAAGTCAACAAGATATAGAAATGGACTAGAGATTGAAAGATACAGCTTAATAATTCCAATTTAAATGTGTGTTTTCTTTTGGTCCTAATAATTATGCGTATATTTAAATTACCGCGTTATAGTTTTGAATATCTTAGACTAAATATTTTATTGTAAGCTAAATTTTACTCATTACCTTTATTCTCATTTTCATCATCATATTCATCTTCAGATTCACCATCTTCATCATCTTTATAATTATTGTCACTTCCATCAATCTCTTCTATTTAATGGTAATATATAATTAGTACTTAACTTAAATGTAATTATTTTTTAACTTACCGTTATGTTTTTCTTTTAAAAGCTCTAAAAATAAATTTATTTTCAAATAGTTAATTATAGTACTTTAATTATATCACTTACCTTTCCAATTAGCTGGTCTCTCAGGATATCCACGGCTTTTCCAGTATAATACGTCGCATGGATTTAATTGCCTACTTCTTAAAGTTATATTATTTGATTAGTTTAGTGATTATTTCTATGTCTATTTATTTGAAACTATTAGCTGTTTAACTGAAAAAATACCATAAAATGCTACATGCAATTAAAAAAATACTATTATATTCCAGTTGTCAATTTGGTTTCATCGATTTAAAAGTGGTGATTTTAATGTCATTTGCGAAAACGGTTTAGAGGGCCAAAAAAGGTCGAAGGTAATAAATCCTAAGAATATTGGATGAAAATTCAGCTGAAAATCTCAAATAATTTTAAGACAGCTTAGCTTAATTTTAAGACGACATAATTCATTCAATGCAGTATCGCCATGTTGTCAGAAATATTGGAAAAATTTGTAGAAGTATTTTGATTAATTTATATTAAAAAATAATCAGATTACATGCAAGCATCTAATATCTAATCTAATCTATAATATAAATAGTTTTAATTTCTAGTTTTGATCAAATCTTGAAGACTTCTTTTTTTCATAATTAAAGCTTATTAACTAAAATTAATATTGCAAATAATTTTAAAATGGTTGTAAATATGTCGCTTACGGTTTAATGCTTGATGCAGAAGTGCGACAAATAAACACTTGAATATTTTTTATTCCAATGCATTTGGAGAAAGAACTATATTTAATATTTTTTGTAGCCATTTCGTATATTATTTTAAAAGAGTACCTAATCTTCTGATATCAACAATGTCACCCAAAACATTTTATTAATTTTTCATGTGACAACCTTTTTTAAGCTTACACTTTAGTGTTTTAACAAGCGTTAATATATTAATGATCTTGAGATAGCCGTCAAAAACTTAGCAATTTTAGTTCAGCACAGTGTTTAGTCTAAATTTTTTGTTATAATAATCATTACCTTTATCATAAGAATCTTCAACTTCATCTTCATCGTCAGAGTTAACTTCAGAATCGTCAGAGTAAACTTTAAATTCATCAGAAAAGTTTTCATACTGATCATAATCATCTTCATCATCATAATCATCATCCTCACATTCATAACATTTTTCTATTTGATAGAAACATACAATTATTACTTAACTCAAAACTCTTTATTTTAACTTACCACTTTTGTTTAAAAGTTTTTCTTCTAAAAGTTCTATAAAATTTTTACAGACAAAAAGTTAATTATTTTATAATATTGTACCTCAAATAATATAATAATTATTCGACTGTTTACCTTTCCAGTTAGATGGCCTCTCAGGATAACCACGACATTTCCAGTATAATTCATCGCATGGATTTAATTGTCTACTTCGTAAGATAATTTCCTGAGTAGCTAAAATATATGAATATATGTTATATTGTGTACTTGGCTTCGGAGAGTGTGTATTCGAAGTCACGAGAAGTATCTTTAGGTTAAGATTGAGTATGATGAGTGAGACTTTACTGAAATTGAATAAATTATATTAAATCGTCATTCTTTTAGGATGCAATTGGTTTACCACAACACAGTGGCACAACATACAATAATACATACAAACATTTAGTGGCCAACTGTTACCAGACTATGATGAACAAACTATGGCCAGACTATGACGAGTTGTTCATAAATGTTTTTGAGGCCCAACTTTCTATGGGAATATTAAACTTAAATTAGCATTCAGAATATATATTTCTGTGAATAATCAATAAATATTTGGTATCTTCTGTCCTTAAATTAAATATTTTGACTTAGCTTTGAATTTAAATCGGAATTAATCCAGGGGCATTGTATCGTTGCATTAAAAATAATTCTAAAATTTATTAGTATTATTTAATATTATTTAAATTAATTATTTAAATTAATTTAATTATTAATTAGAATAATTAATAATTGTATATAAGAAGCAATTGTTAATAATTTTAGTCAAAAGAGGATAGAACTTATTAAGTAGTTTTGATAATAAAATATATAATATAGAAAGTAATCCAGATTGCAACACTGTGACAGCTAGTAGATTAAACCTGAAATTCTACTTTTCTTTAACCTTTACTCCTGCGACTGATGCGATCCTGGTGTAACATGTTATTTCTTTGTTTGTTTTATTCTTTGAATATTATCAGTTGCAATTTCAAGTATTGAAATGATAAAAGTAATTGTTACAAATTTAATAATTTCTCACAATTTCCAGTGCTGTTTACGTAAATGTAATTTAAAATTTTATATTTAACTATTTATATAAATACATATGGATTTAACAACACATGGTGGTAATTTTATATGTCATCCTCAAATTATTTTTTATTATTCTGAATTGATTGAAATTGTAATAATACGTAGTAAGTATTATTTATACCTAAAATTAAAGATACGAACATATCAGTATGTTAACCTTTGATCGGTTCAAAATGAATATTATTTAATTAGTAATTTATATTTATTATATATATTCATATTACTAGAACTGCTCATAATTTTATACATTATTGACTCGGGTATGATACCATGTAGTTTTTTTAATTTTAGATATTCTCAATTTCAGGTTGTTTCATTTTATAGGCAACTCTATGTAATAAATAATCTAAATAATATGTTAAATAAATAATAGAAATAATTTTAAAATGAATGGTCTTGTCATGTTTACTTTTGTTTTGTTTAGGAATGGTTTGAATATTTTGCTACTCTTGATATATTTGTACGTGAACAAAATTTAACTTACTCATATGTTTTGTAGCCATTTTGTTAATTAACTAACGATAGTCACTTAAGTAGCGGAACAGTATTACTGATCGTATTTTTGATGTTTAAATCTTTAAATAGTATAAAAAAGGAGGCTAAGAGTTGGGGACTTCACTGGAAAACAGTAATTTCATAATTATAGGAACAACCGAACGAAAATAACAAAGTATAGCGTAAATAGATAGAGACAGATAACCTTACGTACGTTATTTGTAAGCTAGTTCGAGAATATCGTGGCTCGGCGTTGCCACGCTTTCACTATAGGATGTATTAAATCAGGTACAATTAAGAGATTTGACAGCATTAGCAGGCTATCGAATGTCTAGTATTTGGTTGTTTTATTACTATGGATAATTTAATTTGTTTTGCTTTATCGTCTCACCTTTTTGCAATTATATTTACAAGTCTAGTTATAAAAGCTAAAGTAGGATGTGTGGCATGCGCCACAAATCCTATTTTATTCTCTATCCCTATTCCTTTCAATTATATGTATACTTCAAGAATACGATTAACCTAAAATATCTTTAGTAGTTTGATAAGTATATAAGTACAAATATTCTTCTATAATACACTAAAAGTAAATACATTAAAATTAAAAGCAATTTTTTTTAGTATACCATAGTAGCACTCCATATGACCGAATAGAATTGATTCGTACAGTTGCTTTTGTGTAGCAAATATGTGCTTCTTCCAAGTGAGGCGTAGGTCTAGATGCGTGTCGAGATATATATCTTCTGCATGGGGGAATAAACAATTATAGAACCAAAATTCTTAGTTTTCATTTCCTTTTATCTGTATGTAGGAGATTCCTTATCTGCTAGGACAACAAGGATACCTTTGTTGTTTTCTAAGTCAAGTATGATTTTTATATATTTGATCGATAAATTATTGTTTAATATTTTTGCTACTCTGAGTATTCTTGAGACGTTCTTTCATATGACTCGGCCATATTTAAAGGTTGTTCGGCAACTGTGGCTTCGACGTTGCCTATTATATACTTTTAATACCAAGAAAAAATTAGCGCAATTCTACCAACTCCATAAACCAAGGTAGAGTTGGAAGGCAAAAAGTAAGAGTATACAAAATTCTGATTTTGAATATGTCTACGTAGGACCAAAAACAGAAGAATGTGCGTTCAAAAGGAGCATCATCTCAATGCAGTCAATAAAAGTGAACAAACATCGCTTCTCGTAAAACATGCAAGAATAATTTCACACGGGATTGACTCCAATATATTATGTTATATGTTATATTAAACGATTATTATTAACTGGCTATAGACTGCACTATGTGATCTGAGGGGCCATCTACTTTAAATGGTGTTACGAATGAGATATCTAAATCTAAAAATAAACGTTGATATGGTCTCTACTTGTCTTTACCGTCAGTGTTAGTCTGTCTCGCCGTTCAACCAGTCGCCTCTTCCTTCTTTTGTTGTTGTTTGATCTTCTGTCAATTGAATTAATATTTATTTTATTTAAAATCATTTCCGATTTTATAACTCCGATACAAAACAACACTCAGAGTTTTTGTTTTGCACCATTTGTGGACATGGTTTCCCAGGTAATCGTTCAGTCCGCAGTCAGTGCATGATATTATATTAAAAAAAATTGTTCTTCTAAAAAAATTTTAAAATCTTAGACTGATTTGGCTAATTTTGATTTTAAAATATCTGTGGTCCATGGAATTTTTGTATGGTGACAAAATTTGGACTAATTAAATTAATTAAATAGTAAACACAACAAAATGCCTTGCAAAGGATCACTGTCCCTGTCATCAATATTTTCACTGTTACGAAGGATCGATATTTTTGTTGTCAAATATTTATGGGTGTATTCGGAAATTTATTTTCTGACTAAAAATGTTAAAGACTAATTCAAACTACTGACCACGATTATCAAAGGGCGATTAGAATATATCATGTATTAAACATTGAAGATAATTTCTCGGCAGTGACCTTTCAATACACCACCACTATTTATATTTCATGCAAATGTAGGTATTTTTGATTACTATCGATTGGATAACGTGAAAATCAAGAGACAAATAACGACATACTTGTCAAGTTTGATATTACTATGTCCTAACTGTAATTTCGAATCGTGTTTTAAATTATGTCGATTTGGTATTAATGAATGGAGTTGCATTATGTAGTAACTGTTTATGGTAAAGTATATTACTTTTGTTATTATTTAGTCACCACAAGGATATACTGCAAATGGAACGTATTACGATGGATACATTTGCTGGTGATACTGCGATTATAGCTGTCGGAGGCAATAGTGAAGGAGCTTCACGAAAATTACAACAGGCAAGTGACAATATAAATAATTGGACATAAGCTTGGAAAATAAGAATTAATGAAAGTAAATCTGTACATGTGCAGTTCACCTATAAACAGACCGAAAAAGCACCAATAACATTAAATAATACTATCATTCCATATAGCAACAACGCTGAATATCTCGAAATGAATCTTGATGCAAAACTTCGCCGGAAGGAACATATAAAGGAGAAAAGAAAAGAACTGGAACTGAAATATAGGAAAATATACTGGCTAATTGGAAGAAAATCACAATTATGTTGACGTTCCACGATATGATTTTTATTATTTTGGAGGCAGCCATTTCGACGAGTAAACAACTGCTGAAGGCTAGACGGGAAAGGGGTTGCCGCTTAGGCGGCTACATTGGGAAGGAATTGTTTGGATTGAAAGAACTGCAGGATGCTGAGCATCTGCTGCAGTGTGAAGGTAGCTGGAAGACCCGCTGGCAGTGCAGGAGGTTGCATTGGAGTTTGTATTGCCGGAGGCTTGTTTGGATTGGATTGGTCTAAGATTCCTGGGACCAGGTCGATAGCTACAGCCCGTGTAATTAGCTGTGTGTGGGTCTCCACAATTGCTGCATTTAGTTTCGGCTGCATGCTGTGTCCGGCGAATTTGATACATTGGGCAGGCGCTCTGCAACGAGAGCTGGAATGGCCAAACAGCTGGCAGTTGTAGCACTGCACAGGCCGGCCGTTGCCTCGCTGGAGTTCGACTTTCAAGATTGACAGGCCTATTTTGGTGAGATTAATGATGTTCCTTTCTTCGTTGGGAACAACGACCTGGATTATGGGAAGGTCTTCGCCTGACTTAAGTTTCCACCTTTAAAGAGATTTTGGGTGGAAACCTTGCGAAATAAGGTGTTCTTTGGCTTCGTCAACCGTTACAATCGTTGGGATGTTGCGGATGATGACTCGTATTGCCCTTTCAGAAGGAGGACAGAAGCAGTGAAATTATTAAATCTTTAATTGAGCAAATTTAATTGCCATTGTCGAAGAGAATTAGCAAGATAGATGTAGGTGATACGATGTTCATTGGGTTATTTAGTATTTTATAAAGCAGTCAAGCACTAGATAAGTTGTGATACGTTTATTATTTTTAAACACCTTTTAAACAGCTACCTACTGTTGCGATAGTCGCGGGTTCGGATCCTGCTGGGGCATGAATGTACTTGTTGTTTATGTTTGAAATTAGAAATATTATTGTAGGTGTTAGTAGAATATCTGACAAGGATTAACTATTCCAGTTGCAACAGTAACAATGCTGAGTAAGACTGGGATGGTCTTTAAGTTTGTTCACTGGCCAGTGGGTAGGTTTAATTCCGAGTACCGTGGTTCAAAGTCCACGTTAAACTGTAGGTCCAGTCCAGATAAACCCTAGTTGGTAAAAAGGACCAGGGGAAAATATCAAGTAATACAAGAAAATGCACTGAATGTTAAGAAAAGAGCAAAAATTACCTTATGCAATAAATACAGTTAATTTTACATTTTACACTATTTATTTAGTAACTAATATATTTTAAAAAATGCTACCAAAAATATAAGAGCTGCGTTTTTCAAACGTATTATAAATATTAATTATAAATATTAATTATCTAAATATATTTTCAAATTTTTATATTCGTGTATCAATATAATGATTTAAATATTCCAATTTTTAAATGGTTTTAAATCTGTTCAAAAATGAAGCCCACTCTAAACATACAAAATATTTTAAATATTCGTTTCCCCACTAACGCCTTTCAAAATTATAAATAAACAATATTATACACACATTAGAGTAAACATTACTAAAAACATTTCGAGGTTTAGATTTTTGGAATTGAATGACCCTGGTTAGTTGTCTCATTATACATGGTATTGGTTTTTGTTTATAACCAAAAGCAATATTTCTTGATACAGTTGTTAATAAGGCAATTAGATCTTGATTGTAAGCATTTTGAGATAATTCTTTACACAATTCTTGAATAAAGAAACTGCCAGTAAATGGATCTCTTCAAGATTCGATACCTGAAATAAATTTTTATATATATTTTTTTAAATGAGTCGAGTATTTATACTTGACTTATACATCATTATTTTTCACTTGATTTTCACCTTATCAAATCCATGTACCTATCAATAAATACTAAATAAATGGCCAGTGGTGAAAAATTATCTTCAATATTTAATATAATATATTTTCTAATCGTTGTTTGATAATAGATTGGTGATTTTAACCAGTATTCAACATTTATCGTAAAATAAATTTCCGAAAGTAGAAATTAATATTTAACAACGAAAAAGCACTTAAGGTAGGTAAGCATTTTTACTGATAAATATTAATTTGTTGCGATTTTTATTGAATATATTTTTTAGTGCGTTGCAGCTGCACTGGATATTAGTATGGATACGTTCACTGAAATATCTCAAAACATGAAAAATATGATCATGAATTCACCGAAAATAAAACCGTCCTGTACGAAGAGAGTGGCAAATCAAGATCAGCTTGATGTTAGCTCTATCAGATATTAAATATATGAAATGTATAAAAACAGTGAGTAGTTTTTAAATACAATTATTTCAAAAGAAACTGTTGGTATGAAAAGTATCGAAGAGATTTTGCTTTTAAAAAGATACAATTTTTAAAAACATATAATGAAATAAAAGAAGACTATCTACCTATCAATAAATACTTAATGGTCAGTGGTGAAAAATTTTCTTCAATATTTAATATAATATATTTTCTAATCGTTGTTTGAAAATAGACCATTGATTTTAACCAGTATTCAACATTTATCGTAAAATAAATTTCCGAACATACAAACCAATATTTAATAACGAACACAAATGTTAATCCATTGCTACAGTGAAACCATTGATGACAGTGACTCTTTGTGGAAAATGATGATTTTTATCATTTTGTTTGCAATTATTCTACTTTTTACCATTGTATAAACCTCCTCTGAACTTTTGTGCATTTTAAATTGCTGCTTAATTGAGTCCAAATAAATAACAGATTACATCTCTAATCATTAACTTAATTGATAAAAATGTACTGATATTGTTAAATATTAAACTGCTACAATTTTTATTGGAAATAATTTTATTGTGTTGGAGTTACACTAAATATTAATATGGTAACTATAACTACATTCTCCCAAATTAAAGAGGCACAATACAATTTTGGATTAATCGAAAAGAAAGTATCTCGTACCTAGGTGTTAGTTCTATTCAAGATTAAATTTATGAAATGTTTTAAAACGGTGACTAGTTTTAATAATACAAAAATAATTTAATACAATTTCTCCGGAGATAACTGTTAATATGGAAAGTATCCATAGAGAACTTAGGGATTTGCAGCTCTTTAAGGGATATAAGTCATCACTTGTGTACAGGCATAGGTTTTTCAAAATGGAACATTAGGCGACCCTTGGTAAGACGCTAATAAAAAGAAAAGAAAATTTGATGGGAAAAGGTAAAAGTTAGAATAACATTTGATTAGGTTTTGTAAATCATAATATTTTTTAATAATCCATTGCAGATATATTATTCTACATGCTAGAAACTAAAAGATTCCAACAAGTAGTCGGCAAAGGCTGTAATTAAAGATTGGTTTGCAAAACTAAATTGAGTTTTGAAGATAACATGCTATAGAATGAAGTAATGCTATAGAATTTAAAATGTCATTTGGTAAATATGAATTAAATGTTTACATGTGTTTTATGTAATTTACTTTTTTAGAAAAAAATCTGAAAAAAGATACATAGTAGATTAGACAGCTGAATAATATGGCCACAAGGTGTAACTTCTTCCTCCCTATCATTACATATTCAATCAAATAGAATTGGTATGGGATGTGACAGAGAATTACTACAGTAAATATGCAGCCTGAGAAAGATACACTGGCAAGAACTAATATGTGGGAAACAATACACTTTCTACAGTAGCACCCTTCGGTTTGGCTGAACTTCATCTGACACACAAAACAAGACATTGACAAATGATGGAATTTGAACTAATGTTGTACTGGAAATTAACAACTTAGTTATTGACTTGAGTAGTAGCTCAGAATGTGACAGCGAGTGAATGGAACTTTCTGGATGTGAGATTATGATTCAATATTGACAATACCAAGACAGGGTGTTGTGAGTGGAAACAACTAAAGGTGAGTATATAATTAATATAGGATAACTGTATAGAAAATCTTATTGCCGAGTGTGAAAGATTTATGTACATAAATATGTGTGTAATTAAAAGCATTTGGTTAAAATGTACGATGAGAGAAATAATACGGTCTGTTTTGCAGATATGGATATGACATATGCGTTAGGTATA
The DNA here is from genome assembly GCF_030347505.1 of Rhynchophorus ferrugineus. Taxonomy (NCBI): domain Eukaryota; kingdom Metazoa; phylum Arthropoda; class Insecta; order Coleoptera; family Curculionidae; genus Rhynchophorus; species Rhynchophorus ferrugineus. Next base: position 48,099,851 of record NW_027472581.1, on the reverse strand, counting down.
ATGGAGTTATTAAATCTAATTTTATCAAGAAAAACGGACACGGGTACTAACAGAAGAAACTAAGGAGAAATACACTGATATCAAAATGATTTAATGAGAAAATACGTCAACGAAGGAAACAGGAATTAAACATAAATAGGTAAATATGATCTCTAATAAAAATGAAATAAAATTCTTGGATGTGTAATTATTAATATGAGGCTTAATCTCCAGGGTATACCATAGATAGTTTAGAAAAGAGTTCGATAATCTATGAATTAGATGCATTGTTAAAATAAGTTAAATATTATAACATGTTGGTCTCATTATTTTATTTATATTAGAATGTTGTTATATATTGAAGCTAAATTATACTAAAATCCGTTAACTGCGGCAACATTGCACCGTTTTCACGTCATAAATTGAGATGACGTAAGTTCACTGCTACTTTGGAGAGACTATAGATACTATTAGATAAAAAATAATTTATATTAATTTAAAATATCTAGTGAAGAAAAATTGTGAGAAAGAATATTCTCAACTTTTAATTCCACTAATTGTCCTAAAATATTGATATTTGTAATCGCATTGTGATGAATTGTTTTACAGAGGGAAAATATCGTTAAATGTACTCCTCAACGAAATAAGAGCCTGTAAACAGTAAAGACGTCCTAAATTAAATTCATTTTAGTTGAGTGCGCAGGTGCTGAAATAGCTAGTTATATACTATGTCTAGTTCTCTTCCTTGTGATCTGTATTCATTTTGCCCCGAAGATATTTGCTGACTTAAAATTTTCATGTGTCTTAGTGTGTGTAACATTATACAGTGTCTGTTAATGTTCCGTAATATGTTGATAAAGAAGTGTAACATTGCCAACATATGGTAAAATTTTAAATATTATCATTGTGAAGTTTTATTATTAATATATATATATATAAATATATATATATATATATATATATATATATATATATATATATATATATATATATATATATATTTATTACTCTTCGTGAGTCCACAATCTGCCCTATTGGCAATAAGTATTTCTTCTGTTTATATTATATATACATGGCATGTAGAAAATCACTTCATTAAGTAATCTTCTGTATAAAATATTATTTTAATTAATTAGTCTTATTCTAATGCTTATTCTAAACTCTACATATGTCCAGTAATCAGATCAGGTGGTGTTAAACGTTTTAGTCTACGCACTTCACTATCACGTCGCATATTTAGCTGATTAGCGAGTACATTGGAATGCACTGACACTCTTTCGAAGTACTTCACACAAACACGTTGGATTACCCTCGTTATAGGTTCTAGAGGAATATCGCGTTGTATCACTTTATTTGAAATATAGTACGGAGCATCAACAATGGTACGCAACACCTTATTTTGGAACCGTTGAATGATGGATATATTAGATTTGCTAGCGGTACCCCATAGTTGAATTCCATATGTCCAAATGGGCTTGAGTATAGACTCATACAGCAATACCTTGTTATCTAATGATAACTTGGATTTGCGCCCAATGAGCCAATACATCTGATATAATTTTAGTCCTAGTTGTTTCCGTTTAGAGAGTATGTGCTTCTTCCAGGTTAGGCGTCGATCTAAATGCATACCAAGATATTTAACATGCTCTGCTTGGGGGAGTTGACGATGATTGATATTTACTGGTGGACAGGTTCTTCTACGCAGGGTAAACGTTATATGCGCGGATTTTGATTCATCGGCTTTAATGCGCCATGTCTTCAACCATAATTGTATTTGCTCTAGGTGGGTTTGTAGGTTTATTGATGCTGTGACAGGATCTTCATGGGATGCTAAGATTGCTGTATCGTCTGCATATGTTGCCACAGTAGTTATTTTTGTGGTGGGCAGATCAGCCGTATACAGAAGATACAGTACTGGACCCAGTACACTACCTTGCGGAACTCCTGAATATATGGGATTTAGTTCGGTATGTTCATCGCCTTGATTTACAATAAAATGTCTGTCAGTGAGATACGATTTTAGTAGCTGATAGTCCGGATGAGGGAGAAGTTTCTTTAGTTTAACCTGCAAGCCCGTATGCCATACTTTGTCAAAAGCCTGAGATATGTCTAGGAAGGCAGCCGAACAATATCTTTTGGCATTTAGGTCAGCGTTTATTTGGTTTACAAGTCTATGCACTTGTTCTATAGTCCCATGCTTATTGCGAAAGCCAAACTGATGTTCTGGAATAATTTTTCTTTTTTCTATTATATAGTTTAGTTTTTTTACGTATAATTTCTCGAAAACTTTCGAGATTATTGGTAATAAACTTATAGGTCGGTAGGAGGTCACATCTTCTGGTATTTTTCCTGGTTTAGGTATCATTAATATTTTAGCTACTTTCCAGATACTGGGGAAGTAATTAATTCGTAGCATAGCATTAAATATATATGTTAATAGTTTTATAGCCTTTTCTGATAGTTCTTTTAAAATTTTGCCAGTAATTAAGTCACAACCAGGAGCTTTTTTAATATTAATCTCTCTCATTATTGTATGTTTAACTTTTTTGACTGTTAATTTCTCGTGCGGTAAATCCATTTGAAATGGCGAATCTAGAAAGCTAGTAATTTTATTTTCGTCATCTTTATGTAGCTGAGACTGGAAAGGTTTAAAAACATTTTTTAAGTGTTTTGAGAAAATCTCGGCCTTCTCTTTATTGCTTCTCGCCCAATTATTTTCGCTTGTTTTAATAGGTGGGTTATGCTGCTGGGATCTCCTAAGCTTTTTTGTTGCTTTCCACAACGAATAGTCTGTAGCCTCAGTTGATGTCAAGTTTTCTAGGTATTCTTGAATGCCTTGGTTTTGTTCAGTTTGGATTAGATCTCTCAGCTCTTTTATGGCCCTATTAAATTTTCTTTTATTCTCTTCAGTCCTTTGCTGTTGCCAATTTCGTCGTAACTTTCTTTTTTCTGCTATCTTTTTCTGTATTGTACATGATATATGTGTATTTTTTCTTGGAAATGTTTCACTGTTGGGAGTCGCGGAATATGCTGCCTCCTGTATATTTTTTGTAAGATTTATTGCTGCTATTTCTATATCCATTTCAGTTTGTAACGGTAAGTTTAGAGAGATATTTTGGTCTAAGTTTTCTCTAAATGAGGGCCAGTTAGTTCTATTATTGCACAGAGAAGGGGGTTTATCTTTGATGGTAATTTTTGAAGAAATTGTTACTATTATTGGTGAACGATCAGAAGACAGGTCGAAACATGATTCTGCCTGACACTTTTTTGGATCAATATTTTTTGTAATACAAAAATCTATTGTATCTGGTTTTTTATTTCTGTCTGAAGGCCAATATGTTGGTTCACCAGTAGAGATATGTTGTAAGTTATCTTTCCTTATGGCTTTGAGCAGTTCTCTACCTTTTGAGGTTATTATTCTTGAACCTCACATTAAATGTTTTGCATTATAATCTCCTCCGGCTATAAATCTATTACCTAGCGTACTGAAGAATTCTTGAAATTGTTCTGCCTTGTTGTTATGTTTGGGTGGGCAATAAATCGCAGAAATTGTTAATGGTCCATGGGCTTCCTCTATGGTTATACTGGTGGCTTGCAGGTAGTCTTTGCGGAATTTTTCTTTTTCGAAATGCTTTATATCATCTCGAATTATTATGGCTGTACCTCCATGTGCTTTATCATCAGGGTGATTTGTATGATAAAGCTTATATTTAGGAACTTTCAGATAATTCTTGTCCGTAAAGTGTGTTTCGGAAACCATCATAATGTCAATATTTTGTTCATTTACGAACATTTTTAGTTCCCTGGCGTGTTGTTGGAGCCTATTGGCATTCCAGACGGCGATTTTGTAGCTATTGGTTTCAGGCATTAGGCAAGTTTGCTTACGACGGTTGTGAGTAGACCAAGCATCGTACTCATTTGATCCATTAGTCTGGCCATCATATTTTCTAATCTTGAGATGTTGCTAGTTTCAGTAGGTTGAGATATTGTCTCTCGTTTTTGTGCTGAACCATTTTCAACTATTTGGGCATAAGTTATGTCTGGTTGACTTGTTCTGGTGGGTAGTGGTAGATTGGTAGTAGTGGATTGTTTTTGTTGATGCCTTTTTTCCCTTAAGGCAGGATAGAGTTTCTGCTGTAGTTGCTTGTGAACTGCGCAACCCTTGTAGTTCGCTGGATGATTTCCGTTACAGTTGACACATTTCACTTTTTCATCGCGAACTTTACGAGTACAATCTCCTGTCTTATGTTCTCCTGCACATTTTACGCATCTATATGATTTGCGACACTAAGTCTTTGTGTGCCCGTGCGCTTGACACCTTGTGCATTGTGGTATAATTCTTTTTATATGTGGTGGTTCGCATTTAATAATATTATTTTCTAATTTGGTGATTTCATACACCGCCTTATTATTTCCATTAGGTTTTATGTCTATATAAAACATAGGCAGAGGTTTTTTTGTCGTGTGATGTCGTATATTGTGAATATTTACGACCTCGTGGCCTTTTTCAGCTAGTGCTACCTTGATGGTGTTAAAGTCCGTCCCGTGATGTAATCCTTTTAATACGAATTTAAATGTTCTCTCGGATTTTGGCCTGAATGTATGGTATTGGGTGTTTCTTTCTTCTAATTCTTTTATAAGAACTTTAAAGTGATCCGCTTCGAACAATTGGATTTTAATTGTTTCATAGCTCACTGTTTTAATTGTGTAGTTCGTAGTAATGGTTTTCAATAAGTCATGGATGTTTTTTATTATTCCTACCTTATAGACTGTTATTGGTGGTGGTTTGGGAACAACTTTTTCAGGGCTTGGTTGTATGTTCTCTTCAATTTCTTCCGACAGGTTGCTAAAACTGTTTTTTGTCTCTATCGGTTTCTGCAACCAATAGTCACTGATTCTTGTTTGTTTCCTCGCGATTTCTTCTTCTGGACTTCTCAATCGTTTTTTGTTAATCACTGTAGTCCATTCTGATGGTGGAGTTTGCGTTATTGCTGTTTGTTCTAATCTTATATCAAAGTGTGCAGGTGTTTTGGTTGAATCGTTATGGTTTGCCATTTTTTAATTTTTAATATTTTATTTAATTTACTTCCAGAGGATAAAGAAAATAAAATATATACATTGTTTATTTCACGCACTTCATTTTTCACTTATGTTATTTTAGCACTAGTTTTTTACTATAAATACTATAAATGAATTTCAAAAGGACTGTTGTAAAATAAGATGAAATAATTTTAAACACTAATAAAAATGAGATGCAGTCCTTTTGTCTGGTCACGTAAACACGTATTCACTACACTTTAGGTCCACTGAGAGACGGATAGCCGAATCTGTTATGCGTTTTTAACACTCAATTAAATAACCGTAATAAAATACTGGGTTTTTTTAAAGAAAGGTATCTTTTTATAGTTTGGACCGTATTGAAAATACGTCTTCACCCTACGAAGGTTGGAACTGAACTAATATATATATATATATATATATATATATATATATATATATATATATATTAATAGAAAATGTTGCAGCCTCATGATGGAGTTAATGATGTTTGCCAGTTCTGCTAGCTACTTATGCGGGAGCTTTTTTAACTGGGTGATCGATATTCCGTCGAAACCTGAGGATTTTTTTTTGAAGTTTGCCGATAATAGTCTGTAGAGACTTTGGAGACACGAAATCGTTGAGAAGAAAGGCTGGGTTTACTGGTCTTTTGAAAATTATTTTTGAAAATTTTCGTATATAGGATAGTTGAATGCAGAAGATTTCTTATACAGGAATGTGATGACGAAGGGACGTTCATGGATATCGATTTTAATGGAGGTTGTTTCGAAGTTGTTTGCTGATAACGAGGGTAGGAGCTCATGTTTGACTCCTTTTCTGACAAGAATGGCGGTTCCACCGCCTTGAGCCACCGCCGGGGTTCTATCGTTTCTGTAGACAAAAAAGTATTTGAAAGAGAGACGATGCGAAGGTTTTAGGAAAGTTCCTGGATGAGAGCAACGTCGACGTCATAGAATGTCATGACGTCTTCCAATTCTGCTTGCTTTCCGCGTAATCTGTTTGCATTCCATGTTATCAGCATAAGAGATTTTGAAACAGCCGTTTCAAAGATTTAAAAGTCTGCTGAAAGTTAAATAAACAGGTAAATGTGACTGCTTAGGCGGCGACATTTGGGAAGAGACGAGCAGGTTGGTGAGCCAGGGTGATCATTTGCAGGAAAGCTTGCGGGTCAGTAAGCGCCTGCATTAGGATATTAAGGTCCGGCGTAGTGGCTGGAGAAGGAGTTTAAGTTGGAGCAGGCTGGGTAGCGCCGGCTAGTTTTGAGCTAGCTTCCTGCCACCTTGGTTACTCCATGCGGAACCTTGTGCAGGCCTGGATTCGGTCGGAATTTTTGGTTTTCTCGAAGCAGGGCGGCACCTGCAGCCGGTGAAGTTTGCGGTGTGAATTTCACCGTAGTTGGGGGTGCTTCTGGGATTTTGTTACAGGATCTAGTGTCGTGATACCCGGCACATTCGACGCATCGCGGGGGGGCTCGTCAGTGAGAGCTGGTATGCCTGAAAAGCTAAAAGTTGAAGCACTATATTGGCTGGCCGTTTCCCCTCTGGGTCTTGACCTTCACTGTGATGACGCCGAGTTTGGTCATATAGATGATCTGTCGCTTTTCACGAGGGACAGTTACCTGAATAATTGGTAGTTCTATCCCGGATTTTAATTTCCATCTTTGTACAAATTTGGGATGGAGGCCATGATAGAAGAGAAGTTCACGTACCTCGTCAATGGAGAGTGATTATTGGATATTTCTTATGATTACGCGGAATGCTCTGTCCTCCGGATGACAGAAGGAATAGTAAGGATTATTCCTTTCCTCGAGCAGGATAGTGAGTTTTCTGTAATCGTCGCTTGTGGCAAGGAATAAGAAAATGCCCTCCCTTTTGTGATATTATCTATTTACTGTGCCTTGGAGATTCTAATGAGCTCCATAAATCTCTTCTTGTAACGGAGCACTATAGGTGCGATTTTTTCCCTTTTTAAGGGAAAAGATTCCCTTTTTAAGGGAAGGGATTGGCATTGTTTTTGCTGTGGAGGTTAGGGTTTAATTAGTGGCCTGGCTACTTACCTGCGCAGGCTGGGTTGTTCTGGAGGTGATTTGTTTCAGTAGTGGTAGTGGCAACTTCCTTATAGTCGGCTTGTTTTGTACTGGTCTGATGGCAAATTTAGTGATCGAAGGCTGTACGTTAGCCTTGGCTTTCGATTCAACCGGGTCTTCATTTTCCAGCGTTAGGGGTGTGAGTTGGTTTGGTGTCTTAGGAGGTTGATGTACTGGCTGGGCCGGGGTGGGTTTAGCTAGGGCGTCTTGTAGTAGCATTCGCATTGCGGAGAGCTCGTCTCCTTGCTTTGTTAACAGTATTCGAAGTTGAGTAACCTCAATTTTAAGATCTGCATTTTCTTTTTGCAGATACTCGATAAGTCCAAGACCCATCAACTGCGTTCGTCAGGGCTATTGTCGGCAGATTTTTCGGTTGTTGAAGGGCTTGGGCAGCTTTCTGGAGGCGGAGATGGCTCTGGCGTGCAGGACGCTATTGCCCCGCTTGTAAAACGCTTTTCGGCGTTTACAAACGTTTCTGATATTTGGGCGAAGGTGCTGATGAAGGCGGTTTACTAGTAGATCGTTTAACAATTAGTTATGGGTAATTCTCAGAGGAGTAGGTAGGCTCGGAGGGCCGGACACGACCGTTCTCTTCCAAAGCTAACACGGAACAATCATAACATCAATATTTTGTTCAGTTACGAACATTTTTAGTTCCCTGGCATGTTATTGAAGCCAATTGGCCAGACGGCGATTTTGTTGCTAATTGTTTCAGGCATTATGCAAGTTTACTGACGACGGTTGTGAGTAAACCAAGCATCGTAATTTAGAAATATTGCTGCTAGTTTCAGTAGGTTGTGATGTGGTTTCTCGATTTTGTGCTGAACCATTTTCAACCATTTGAGCATAAGTTATGTCTGGTTGACTTGGTCTAGTGGGTAGACTGGTAGGTGTGGATTGTTTTTGTTGCTGTTGATGCCTTTTTTCTCTTAAGGCAGGATAGAATTTCTGCTGTAGTTGTGTGTGAACTGCGCAACTCTTGTAGTTCGCTGGATGATTTTCGTTAGAGTTGGCACATTTCACATTATCATAGCGAACTTTACGAATACAGTCTCCTGTTTTGTGTTCTCCTGTACATTTTACGCATCTGAATGTTTTGCGACAGTAAGTTGCGCTATGGTTTTCTATTTTTAGATTGTTAGTTTTTTATTTTATTTACTTCCAAAGATAAAAAAATTTATATATACATTGTTTATTTCACGCATTTCATTTTTTATTCAAGTGTTATTTTTTGCACTAGTTTTTGACCAAAAATACTATAAATAAATTTCAAAGGGACTGTTTTAAAATAAAGGAAAATAATTTTAAAACATTAATAAAAATGAGATACAGTCTTTTTGCCTGGTTACGTAAATACGTATTCACTAAACTTTAGGTCCACTTAGAGACGGATAGCCGCATCTGTTATGCGTTTTTAACATTCAATTAAATAACCGTAATAAAATACTGTGTTTTTCTAACAAAGCTATCTTTCCAGAGCTTGGAGCGTATTGAAAATAAGTTTTCACCCTACGAAGTTTGGAACCGAACTAGCAAATAATATAAAAATATTTGTATAAGATTATCAGTAAAATTTTAACAAAATTTGTCATTTTTATAGATTTAATATTCCAGGGTATCAAGAGTCCATTCTTTCCAAAGGATCTTACGAATACGATATACGATTACTAATTGTTATTTAAATAGCCAAATGAATTGAAATATATATGATTATCCATAGATTTTTTACCTTAATCTATCGAGAAAAATAGCTATACAGGTTTTATAATATTTGAATCAGAATCAAAAATTAAAACTAAAAAACCTAAAGCTTCAGGCAAATAAAACCCAGAGAGTATAACACCAAAAGACCAAGAATTGAGTATTTATGTGATAGTATTGTAAGCAAAAATTATTACATAAATTTATACACTGAATAGCCCTTGATTGTTGGGAAGTTTAGCTTATTTACATATCCCTTTATTACTATGTAATTGTTATTAACTTGTGTTATTTAAATGTTAAATAACAATGGCAGTCTATATTTTAATTTATTACTGATTGAAGAGTGATATTGCTTTTATCGCAATATAGATATGTCGCTATCACATTTTTATTTATTACTAAATTTATGTACCTATTTTGTTGAAACGTAATTTAGCTAAAATTATTCCTATATTTTTTAATACATTTAATTGTCTGAATCATCATCAATTGTTTTTTTTTTGATGGATGAGGTAAATTATTATTAATCCCTTTTCAAATTATATTATTTTGTTAATGAGCATTAATATTTATTAAGTATAACTTCATCATATTGAATAGTATATATTGTCATATTAGACAGTATTTTTTCAAAAATGATATAGCAATTTATTATAAAAAATTAAGTTAAATTAGAGTGGACCCACTGCTTAACGTGGGCTCTGAACTACGGCCCTTGGTATTAAGCCTACCGACTGGCGAGTGACCAATTTGGAGATCATCCAAGAAGACTTCGGTCCTACCCAGCATGGTTACCGGCATTACTGGGATAATTTTCATTGTTGGATTTTGCACTCTTGCCTAAGGAGGATCACAAATGTTAAAAAATCACGAACATACATTTATGACCATGCAGCACTATTTCTAAGAATTCCATTATATTTTTAAGGATTATTAATGCAAAATAAATTATGTTTTATTTAGTTTCTTTTATTTTTCAAAAGTATAAAAATATCAATTAAAATTTCAAAAATTATTATAATCAATTCAAATTTTTTTTGTTAATAATTCTGAGAAATGAATTGACGAACGCGATAAAATACTGTATCGCATCTCTACTTGAATAATGATTAAACATTATGATATTGTTAAAAGGTATATTGAATAGATAATAGTTACATATCAATATATTTGGATATTTACGACTGACTGAATTACAGTAAGTAACATGTAGGAAAATTAAACCTTCCTCAAAATTAACTATGTGCTTAAAAATATGACCATATTAATTTCAGCATTATCTTTCTTTATTTTAAGTTAATTTGCTTGTGACTTGTACATTGGCGAATGACAAAATATTTATTGATACAAGAATAACATGAGAAGAAAACTTTTAAAATGAGCCCTGAAATTTAGAGTAGTTTTGCCAGAGAGGCAACATAATTGATATAAAAATCTTAATATTTTTGTTCCAGTTGATTATATCAGATATGTAAAGCGGTGTTGTCATGGCGAAAAATAGATATAATACATTTTAAGTGTATTTAAAATTAACTGAATAAAATTGGCATCATGGCAATGTCTCTCTCCCTCTCTAATATATATAATATTTAAATATAAGTGTAGCGACGTTGAGGCATATCGAATTTTACATTGTAAAATAACGATCTACAAAATACCTAGAAATATAATCTCTGATGTTGAACACTGGAGGGCTACCGGCAGCTCCAACTAGTATACAATAACCACGTTCATCTGGGAGATTATTGAAGGGTAGTTTGATTCATTCAGTTACTGACAATAGTTCTGTTCAGACCACCATCGACTGCTAAGCCTCGTCTGCAGGTAACACCGCTGCACCTTTCATCTATTGTTATTCCTGAATTTTTATATCATCAATAAATAATGGTCACACCATGTAAACAACCACTGTTTCATTTCGTTTTACCTCCATTCATCGGGCCGTATAATACACCCTAAAAAAGTTTTTAGTAATTTAAAAATTTCATAATTTTTAATTTCGTTTTCATAAATTGTAATTTATATTTTAATATTGTATGTATTACTAGATAACGTAGTGAACTTTGTATCGCTTATAGCTATTTTGTAAATTTTCTTCAACAATAAAATAGCCACTCCTACGATTATTGATAAATTAAACCTCTTCGCGTACTCACTCATCGACAGCTGTTTTAATAAGTTTTATGATGATATTATAAATGTTATCTTAACTTGTTCCACATTTTAACTTATTTCTTATACAAATTGGAATGTTACTAAGAAAATACTCGAGCGGGTTTAACATATATATATTAAAAATATTTTTTAAATAATTACAACAAAGACAATGCGAAAAATATATTAAGATAACAAAAGTGATATAATAAATACGTATATATTTGGAGAGATTTGTTTATTAGAAGAGATTTTACATTTTAGATTTTATTTATTAAAGGATCATTAGCCTCGAGGGCTATTTAGGATCTATGTACTATATATATTTTAATATTACAGAACAAACAATATAAAGAACGAAACAAAAAACTTTATAGTTAATTTATCATAAGTATGAGAATAATATGGGTTGAACAGTTAAAAGTCATAAGTTAACAGCAGTAGAATTCATAATATATTAAATGTTTTGGAGTACTCAGTTGGCAGCAAGTAGTTCATCAGTTGTTCAATTCGATTGTAGAAGTTGTTTCATGGATCCCTTCAGGCCAGAGAGTCGTCTTTGGAGGGCGTGCCTTTGGCATTCATCCAGCATGTGTTTGGTGCTCAGCTCACATCTATCACAGATGGGTGGACTTTCTTCTTTGAGTGGAAACTCATGAGTCAGCCGACAATAGCCTATTCTGAGTCTGGAAAAAATACCCAATTTACGCCTGCTAAAGTTACAAAAGTTGAGACCTTGGTAAAACTCCTCTTTTATCTCGCACAATTTTTTATTGATCATTAAGTCCCAGTTTAATTGATCCAGTTTTTTTATACAGTGCGGTATAATATGTATTCAGATCCCTTCTGCAATATAGATGGTTTTCCAAAAGTGATCCTTCCCTTTTCCCCGCAAGATGGTCAGCTCTTTGGTTACTTTCGATTCACATGTGGGAGGGAACTCACATCTAAGTAATATTCTGGTCGTTATTATGAGCGGCAGTGTTTAATTCTCGAATGTGCATTGTCAGTGGATGATGTGCCTCTCAAGAGAGCTCATAGAGTCAGCAATGTTTACTACCGAGATTATATCTGGATGGTCTTGAATGCATTTAGGAGCCTTGTATATAGCCAGCAATTCGGCAGTAAAAACACCCGTCAAAGGGCAATTTGTAATGTTCTTCCTTCAATGCTGATGTATGTGCAACTGCTCTGTATTCATTGTTTTTAGATCCGTCAGTGTAAATCTGATAATGGTTAAGGTATTTTTCGAAGATCAATTGTTTGAAAAGGGAGCGTGCATTAAAAAAGCTAAGAGCATCCGTAGGAAGAAATCTCATTGAAAGATCGATTTTGAGTCGATCGAGAGTAAACGAGTCGACTTATTTCAGACGTGTCAGTTTCCCGATCTTATTTATCTTCAGGTATATCTGACAAACTAAAGCATATTCAGAGTTTGCCTGAAGAGCTTGTTTTGCATTACTAGGAGTTTTTCCAAAAGTTCAGGCCCGATAAATCGTATATAGTATCGTAAATAGTATCAAGGGTGAGACTCGTATAGCATGATGGAACTGAAAAGCAACTTGTAGAGCACTTTAATAATTTGAGACTATTAACTTTTTCTGCAGATAGCAGATATCCTTCTCGGTAGGAGCGGTGGTCGTGAGCCAGTATTTTTATTTGGATGTTGGTTCGATTTTTTGTCGTTTTTTTCAGATGGCTCATGAGCGTGAGCCTTTTTACAGTTGTTGGGCAGTTGAAACCTACATTCAGACTATGCTTCATCGTCAGTCGTTTCGTTTAGCGCCTTCATCTCTTGGGCATTCTTTACTTAGTTTTGTTTGCTCAGGTCTGTATTTTCTCGGAGAGGAATTCGAATTGTTCTTGAAACCGTATAGCCTCTTTGCGGGAATCTTCGTGCATTTGTTTCCAGTTTATGGCCTGGTGTTGCTAATTATTTGTTACTTCCGACAGACCTACTCGCTCGTTTGCTATTATTCGCCGGAGTTTTTCGCACTAGTTTCGTAACTGATTTTCGTTATCGGTGTAATTGCGTGAATGGAGGACTGAGCTGTACTTAACACGGGGGTAATATACGTAAGGACGGAGAACGCTCTATGACGGTTGAGGGCAGACAGTCTTCCAAATAATTGTCAGTGAAGTGTAAATAATTAGATTTTTATATAGTACTGTATACATAACAACATTTCGCCCCATCATCTCGCCGCGTACGCCGGAACGCCCTGTAGCTGCACTGGAATTGGAATCACTTCGATATGACTTCGAAGAACTAAATAATAAAGAAATAAACCTTAAACGAAAATTGCATGAGCAGAAGGACATTAATGTCGCTCTCCAAGCCGAAGTGTCCGAATTGATTGAACAATTGAAATTCCTGACGAAGAGAAGCACAACAACGTGGCACCTCCGGATCTTTGATTTCTTTATTTTACAGGACATAAACATCTATTCTACATGCAGGTTTTCAATAAGTTACAATTGGACCATCGTCCTATAATATTAACTCTCGGGGACTGTCGTACATTTGAGACTCCCCATCGCCTTTGGCGGCCGTTCACAATTAACTGCATGCTTCTGTCCAAATTCTAGTATACTATGTTCATTCACAATAACTTCAGCCTGCTCATGTGCGTCTATAAAATGGGATACCTTTTGTGTTAAATGTTGCAAAAAATTTCAATCTACTGAACACCAAATCAATCGTGATACACAAACTGATGGGTTCAACTGGAGAACTAGAGTCAGTAAAAAAATTAAGAAATGGGTCCCTTTTGGTCAGTGTAGGCAATCACACATAATAATGAAACAATGACATCTCAAGGAATAATGGTGAAAAACATTAACTGGTAAAAGAATTACAAGAAAAATAGAGGGTATCCACGTAAAGTTTAATACTTACCTTCCACAAAACCACCTTTTCTGAAAGTGTACGAGTAGGTCTTCTGAGATTGAAAGTACACCAATATATCCCAAAGCCCTTGAGATGCTAAAAGTGTTAAAGTTTCGGACACGTATCCCAACTTGCAACTCTCCGTTAATTACGGTGAAAATCATACCGCAGGGTATAGAGGCTACCCTATACATAAAGAGGACTTCTTGACACAGAAGATAAGAACAATGGAAAGAATATCTTATTATAAAAATAAACATAAAGCTAAAATTATGTCCAATAAATTACCTCAACTTTTCAAGCGCAACAAAAATCATTAAACCGTTTGCACAGCATCTACACAGTTTGATGAATCATCTTTGTCAATAATGTAATTTTCTCTCTCGATGAACATGACTATTCTGCAGCTCGCGACTTCCTCCTTCTTCAGACAGAGAAAGCCGTAATTGGAAGGACATTTCTCCAACTTACAGCAGCAAATCGATTTCTTTGGCCGGAACAGCTGATAATGTAGAAGTTGAACCAATTCCAAGATAGTTTCCAAATTTAAACAATGTCCTCGACACTTATAATTCTTCAGTGGAGCCTAACTAGTTTAATCCATAAACTACGCAAAATAAAAATTTATTTATTACAATATTTTTATGTACAAACCAGCTTTCATACTTCTCCAAGAAACTCATCTCAAAATATCCGACCAATTGCAAGTAGTCGTCTATGAAATATTCAGAAAAGATTGAGCAAATGCAAACCACTCCTCAGGGGGGGGGGATCGCTGTCCTAGTCCATGAGACACTTATTTTCCAACATATCACATTTGAAACCGCCATTGGAGCGGTTGCCATCAAGTCCTATACAGATAACCAATTCTACAGCATTGTCTAAGTCCGATCTAAGTTTCTTTATATCCCCATAATATCAACTTCCACCCTAGGTATTGTAAATTCCAGCGCTGCGACTCGCCTAACCATTGTCACGGGCAATACATCTAGTTATATCTATCTCAGTATATCAGTATATATCTATCTCTTCACCAAAATACCACCCTCATCCCCAATGGTCAGTTCTAGATGACATACACAGTAGAAATCACTTCCCCATTCTAATTCTCACCATCGCTTAATCGTTAAAATTTGTTGATCGTGACAATCTTCCTCCGACTCGTTTCCGATTTCTCATGCGAATTTTATAAATTACTTTTATTTTCTAGGTATAAAAGTTTGCCGTACACCGTGCCCTCATGTATATCTCTTCTTCCAATCCTCAAACGTCCTATAAGCGATTTGCACAAACTCCCTTAATGCGCTGCAAATTTTACCATTATCTTACAGAATCGAGCCAAATTGCCAAAACCTCACCTCTGGTTACATCATTATATTCAAGGTTTGGCTTTCGATCCACAAAGGCATTTTAAAAACGAACAAGCTGACAGACTGGCCAAAGACGCTTCCCACTACGGACATCTATGCGGAATGACAGTGGACAGTAAAGATATACATATCTTAATAGATACAATTAACAATTTGGTACAGTTGAAGTAGGAACTCCTTGAAGAAGACATCAAGCGGTGACCTTCAAAGTCCGAATTTTACATAGTATCTTTTCCAATACAACGGCACTACAACCAAAAACAGACCATTTATCGGACATTGTAATTACATGTCTAGTGGACCCAGACCTACGAACCCTTACCGTACCCTTACCCGAAAAAGCTGGAGAACTTAAAATGATTTTATTTACACTAACACTTAGTTTACAAAGAATAGACAGATATAACGATAAGTAGTGACAACATTCACATCGTCAAAGTGGCACCTACTGTGCGTTTCTTTGACCGACTATTTAAATATTTTGTATTATGAAGACATCATACATTGCCATTGGAAGATTGTTAAAATTGTGCGTGAAGTTTGTATTTAGTTATGTGACGACTATGTTTAATTAGAGGGATACATCGCATTTTATCCCATATTGATCCTCCCTTGGGTACCTCGTATCGAGAAAGTGAGCCGACTTAACTCTTCTTTCGTTGCCCGATTAGTAGATATTTCTAGATAAGGAAAGACCTACACAGTGATGGTTTTATTGTACTGATAGAATGTATACAACCAAAAATTTCCTGAGACTCATCTCTCCCACGGGTTTCCAAGGTCATACTGGTAATGGATGATATTAATTATCTCAATAAAAGACGATGGCAATGGTAGATAATAAAATGATATATAAAATGATATATGATGGGATAACCAGGATGTTGAATGATGAATCCAACACTAACAATAATTTACGTGCAATGTGATTAAGGGATACAGACGCACGAGATCCTGCCATTAGGTTTAGTAGTACTCGTTAGGGTAAAACTGAAATTATCTTCTAATATATAACTTAGTAAATATTTAAATAAGTAAGTCAATAAATAAGAAAATCTCTTGATATTGTGCACTCACTTCAAGTTATCCATAGATCATAACTATATATCAGTAACTTTGGTCACTTTGGCGTTAGTTTCTGGTTTACAACATAGTTATGATTTATATTTACAATTGTAACCATCAAACTGTTATCTTCGATTTGTCATAATTTAAGAATTATGGGGAATATACAGGTCGGTCGGTCGGTCGAAATGGGTGGCTGTCGACGCGATTATTTGTCCGAACACTCATTACTATTTTTGGAAAGAATTTGCACGAGAACTAAAAACACTGGTTGAATAAAACTTATTTTTGTTTATGTTTATTTTAACATTGAATGATACATATGGTCGACGAGAGAATTGACAGGATATTAGGTTAAGGCATAGAAAAAATGGAATGCGGATAATGGAAGTACGGTATCGCTGTGGAAGTGGTAGTATTAGATGGAGGTTGAGAAAAGAAAAGAGAGCGAGACGTTGCCGTGATGATCTTTTATAGCCTGGAACTCCATGGTACCAACCTACCGGCGTTGCCAACCTTTGAACTTATTGTAGCTGATTGCATGGTGGCCTAAAGGGGCGTGGCGGTCGCCACATAGATTTAAAAAAATTATTGAATTAAAATTTTGTATTGCATTAACAAGTTTATAACAATAATAATTAAATTTTTGCGTTATTCTTAGTATCGTAACATAAATTGGTTTTAAAATATGGAAGAACAAAGGTAAATACGGAATGTAAGGTTAAGTTTTATAATGTCAAAATATTCAAAGAACTTCAATTTTGTTTATACTGAGAATATCAAGTGCCAAACTTGTATCAAAACATTTTGGACATTAAAAGGACGTTAACATATGCCAACATTTCACCGCGATATAGCTACAAATTTCAGAACGATAACAACAATCAAAGAAGACAATTATTCTTTTTGTTGAAATAAAAACGTTGCAAAGGGTATGAGAGAAATAATATACAATTGTACTAGAAGTAACATTAAAGGTAATTATAAATTTTATACACATTTTGTTGTAATTAACCATCCACTTGATCCATCTACAAAAGATAATCAGTTTAGTAGTGGAATAATTACTAGGGTTTGCTATCAAAAATAGTAGCAAAAATTGCGGTAACTGATAAAAATGTCTATACTTCAATCATGATATACTTTTGTAACAATTTAATTTTTCTTTTCTAGGGGAAGTTGCTAGTAGTTGTCGAAGCAAAGCTGATGAAATTTAAATTAAAAAAATCGAAAATAATTAAATAGGATTTTGCAGAGTGCAAGAGTTGTTAAGAAAGACACTTTGAAAAGATCAAATTTATCAGTAGGACTGACCTAAATCGAATAAACAATACATATATGATTAATCATCTATGATACCCTAACGATCTAATGACTACTACTCTGAAGGTGGAGGAGCGAAACAAACAAGGAAAAAAAGAATATATTGTTATAAAGGAGCATAGGTAAATAAATTATTGGTTTGCAAAAATAATGATGTATTCACTGGAGACTTTCAGGTGAAAAGTACGATGGTGTGCAAGTTGAAGATTTTGCATTGAAATAGAAGAATTACATATACAAATATGGGTTCTGAACTTTTCGTAAGTGTTAGATAAATAATATTAAATAATATTAGATAATATCAAGGCTTTGTGTTGATATGGTATATGGACTTGGTCTAAATATGTTTCAATATGATGTCTTTATGTAATTTTGGAGTATGGGCTTGATGTAAACATGTCAATCATATATAAAATATAATATCAATATAATCTCTATATAAATATGGCCTTTTTCAGTCCGTTTTAAAGATTTGTAATACAATTTTCTAATATTTATTTTAGTATTTATTTTCAAATGGTTCCCAATTTTTATTTACTCTCTAAACAAAAAGTTCAACACTGAATTATTAAAATGTACATTATGATTAGCATTTAATATAAAATAATTCATAAAAAATGAATGATAATTTTCATATTATTATATTTACTAGTCATTAATTGAGATCCCAGATACACAAAGAAAAATATATTAGAGTAAAATTTTAAACATCAGTTACAAAACAAGGTATACGCGCTTCTGTAGAGTTTGACACGAAAGCGCTTCTTTACTAAGACTATTAATTCAAATAAATCAAAATACGCATGAGCTAAGAAAGCCATCTACAAATGAAGTGGATGACGAATTCTGACAATCTTAATTTTGGCTCTATTCGAGATTTAATATACGAAAAGTATAAGGACAGTGAGTATTTTATCGAAAATTGTTAATTTGGAAGGTATAAAGAGGTATGGACATGCAGATTTTTGATTTTTTCGTTTGATTTTTGAGAGAAGACATCTCTTCATACACTCTTACAAGTGTATACACTCTTATATGAGTTAAATGGTGAAACGCTTGAGGAGGTCTAAAGGCTCTTCCAGACATTGCCTTAAAAAGAATTAAATTTTCAAAGGCGTACAATAAAATCAAGGAAGATACATCATTTGATTTTGAGTATCTTGATGTAACTTGGATATTTCAAAATGGTTCATTGGGGCTCTCTTGACAAGACAGTAACAAAAAGGTGTAAACACAACAGAAATTGATAGAAAAAGGTAAAAGTTACAATAGCATATGGTTAAGTTTTAGATCCCAGATACACAAAGAAAAATATATTAGAGTAAAGTTTTAAACACCAGTTGCAAAACAAGGTATATGCGCTTCCGTAGAGTTTGGCATGAGAGCGCTTCTTCACTAAGACTATTAATTCAAATAAATCAAAATGCGCATGAGCTAAACTGAAATTACCTTCAGTTTACGGTATCCTTTGTGTCACTGGTTACTACTCATTAGCGGGTCGGTCGGCGGATACGTCAGGATGGACCAATTCGGCCGACCGGTCCGCTAATGAATGGAGGCCCTGAAGCAAGATCAACAATGTTATCATTCGTGGTAATTATTTATGTCGTTAAGTATTCGCAACGGCGACCAATCATACAATTAAAAAGAAGCAACAATCCCTCCTAGTTCCTTTACATTATCGTACAAACCTTTTTTAACAAACATTTAAACGACCCAAAATTAAAAAGTTTAAAATATCGAACTTCCAGATGGAAGTGGCGGTGCCATAGATATATAGAACGATTTATGATTTCCTTGAAGGGTGTTTTTGTCTTTTAGGAAAAAATATCGAGAAATTATAAACAAATAAAAAACGTTTTTACATTACAAAGAAATTTTCAACTCTGACAGTATAAAAAAATTAATTACTAATTTAACGCAAATTATTATTGGTCCAACGCAATAAGAAAAAAATATAAGTAAAATTAGACTATTATCAAGATTTTGTGTTTAATTATGTTTGTAATTCTTTCAAACACAATCTACGACGTAAATGTATATGAATACGAATTAGTTTTGAATAATAATATGCTCTGTGTTTAATAAAAATACCAAGTAGTTCAGAGATAATAGCTTAATCGTATAAATACATAATTAAAAAAATGTATCAAATACTTTAAAAAAATCTCAAAATATACGGGATACAATTAAATAACTAATATAAAAAATAATATATACAATGTATCCAAATATCTAATTTTCCATTGTATACTTTATGTTTAATAATTAGATCATTTTTAAAATGCTACAAAAGAATTATAATAGCAGCTTTTTTCAAACATATTTTAAATATTAGTTATCTAGATATATTTTCAAATTTTAACACTCCTACATCAATACAATTAATTCAATTTTAACATTTTAAAATGACATTAATATTTGTTAAAAAAACTAGCTAAAATTATATTAACAACCAAAGTTCGGTTTAAATCTTTTAGTTATACCCTAGCGTTATTCTTATAAAGGTGATTATGTTTAATTGCATAAAATTAATGCTTAATACTGAAATGATGAAAATTGTATTAACAGAATAACTAGAATATATTTAAAATCTATTTCAAAATTATATCAGATGAAAGTGAAAAATTATTTTTAATAACTGGGAATATGGTACAATTTTGTTAGATTTAGGAAACTAAAAGTTACGACATATTATTGAACATATTCTAACTAAAAAAAAATAAATGAAATGTGAATTAATTATTAAAGTTTTAATTATTAAATTGAAAAAATATTTAGGCGATTCATGATTTGAATCTGTAATAATTATAAATAATTATTAATATGGTAATAGTTCAAAGTACTTAAAATATTAAATTCTGTACTAAAACCTTTAAATAGAACGGATAGACAAGAATTACACTATTTAAAATTAATAGAAATAGCTTCGATTTAGGTTTTCAAAATTTTATGAGCCTGGTCAATTTACTCATTATACATAGTATTTGTTTATGTTGTTTTGTATTTTCGCCTAAAGCAACGTTTCTTGATACAGTTGTTAATAAAGTGATTAAATCTTGATTATGGGCATTTTGTTCTAATTCATTGCACAAGTTTTGAATGAAGAAACTGCCATCGATCCGTCGATAAGATTCGAAACCTGAAATAAGAATCTATATAAATTAATGTCTTACTTTTAAATGAAGCGAGTAATCAATTAAACAAATAATAATAAGTCGCTTTGATAGTTGTGACAGGATGATCCTGCAGACACAAGGACGACAAGAATGGGTTCAGGTAAACCATAGGTGGCAAAAGCAAGTATTTAAAATGTTACAACAATAAGAATAAAAATAATGCTGATATCTATATTTTTTGTATATATAGAAACACAACAATGAGTATATATATATATTTATTTATTTTTCACACTTTTTCACTTCACAATTTCATACTTAATATAAGACACTTTGATTTGATATTTTACACTTTGATATAATTTTATAAGCTGAAAATAAACTTTATGTATATTATTTTATTATTTTGTTATATATATATATATATATATATATATATATATATATAAATAAATAATAAATAATTTTTTTTTCACACTTTTTCACTTCACAATTTCATACTTAATATAACACACTTTGATTTGATATTTTACACTTTGATATAACTTTATAAGCTGAAAATAAACTTTATGTATATTATTTTATTATTTTGTTATATATATATATATATATATATATATATATATATATATATATAAATAAATAAATAATAAATAATAAATATATATATATATATATATATATATATATATATATATATATATATATATATAATAAAAGCCTGAAAGTTGTATGAGAGTTTTTGAAAGTATCACATGTGTTTTCATTCAATAACTTTTGAAATTCAACCTCCACTTTTAAATCGTTGAGAGGTATTAGTATGTAGAAGTACAAGTATTAGATGGTATTCAAAGTTTTTTTTTATATACGTCATCAAGATGTTTAATGTATTGCCTGCCGCAATTTGTAGAAACGTGAAACCGAACTAGCCTGTCAAAGTCGTTCGGTTGTCAAACGTACGCAAAATTATTCAAAATATTAGTTATAATTACTATAGCTTATAAACCGCCGTTAATTTTAGCGCTTTAATTATGTTGATAAATTTTAAATCGCTGCGTAATAACTCATATTACTTTGTTTGAAAATGCCGAAAACAACAGATAGTCAGAGTCACAAACTAATTGCGTTTCAATAAGTTATTTCGAAAAGGAACGAGATAATGGAGGCCCCCTTTTGCCCGTAAATACCGTTATCGAGGTAGATATTGATGATATTAAATATTATAAGTTGCTGCAATTTTATTGAAAATGGTTTTTAGCGTGTTGCTGCTGCGATGAATATTAGTGTGGGTACTGCGACTAACATCGCTTACAAAATGAAGAAGAATATGTTGGATTTAACCAAGAAAAGCCATCTACAAATGAAGTGGATGACGAATGCTGACCATCTTAATTTTGGCTCTATTCGAGATTTAATATACGAAAAATATAAGCACAGTGAGTAATTTATTGAAAATTGTTAATTTGAGAGGTATACATTAAAGAGATACGGACATGCAGATTTTTGATTTTTTTGTTTGATTTTTGAGAGAAGACATCCCTTCATACACTCTTACAAGTGTGTACACTCTTATATGAGTTAAATGGTGTAAAGATACCGCTCGAAGAGGTCTAATGGCTCTTCCAGACATTGCCTTAAAAAGAGTTCAATTTTCAAAGGCGTACAATAAAATCAAGGAAGATACATTATTTGACTTTGGGTACCTTGATGAAACTTGATATTTTAAAATGGTTCATTGGGGCTCTCTTGCCAAGACAGTAACAGTAATAGGTGTAAACACAACAAAAATTGATGGAAAAAGGTAAAACTTACAATAGCATATGATTAAGTTTTGTTGGTCATAATATTTTTTAATAATTAATTGCAGATATATTGTTATTCATGCAGGAAATAAGAATGGTTTTATTTCTGGTGCAGAATTAGTATTTTCCTCCACGTTCAAGGGCGACTACCAGGATCAATGAATCATAACATGTATTTGTTATGATTTGAAAATCAATTGCTAAAGAACCAATATCATAGCACACTGGAGGAAAAATTCCAACAGTAGCATTAACAAAGGATGTAATGAAGGAATAGTTTTCAAAACACGAATTAATTTTGAAGAGTCTCTTCTAAAAACTGAACTACTTCGAATTATCACTAGGTAAATATAAAGGCAATGTATCATTGGGTTTTTTTGCAATTTACTTTTTTTAGAATTTTTTTTTACTCTTTGTGATTCCACAATCTGCCCTATATGCAATAAGTATTTCTTATGTATATATTATATTTACATGGCATGCAGAAAATCACTTTATTAAGCGATCTTCTGTATAAAATATTATCTTAATTAATTAGTCTTATTCTAAAGCTTATTCTAAAGTCTACATGTGTCCAGTAATCAGATCAGGTGGTGTTAAATGTTTTAGTCTACGCACTTCACTATCACGTCGCATATTTAGCTGATTAGCGAGTACATTGGGATGCACTGACAGTCTTTCGAAATACGTCACACAAACACGTTGAATTACACTCGTTATAGATTCTAGAGGAATATCGCGTTGTATCACTTTATTTAAAATATAGTACGGATCATCAACAATGGCACGCAACACTATTTTGAAACCGTTGAATTATGGATATATTAGATTTGCTAGCGGTACCCCATAGTTGTATTCCATATGACCAAATAGGCTTGAGTATAGACTCATACAGCAACACTTTGTTATCTAATGATAACTTGGATTTGCGCCCCATGAGCCAATACATTTGATATAATTTCAGTCGAAGTTGTTTTCGTTTAGAGAGTATTTGTTTCTTCCAGGTCAGGCGTCGATCTAAGTGCATACCAAGATAATTTAACTTGCTCTGCTTGGGGGAGTTGACGATGATTGATATTCACTGGTGGGCATGTTCTTCTACGTAGGGTAAAGGTTACATGGGTGGATTTTATTTCATTGACTTTAATGCGCCATGTCTTCAACCATAATTGTATTTGATTCAGGTGTGTTTGTAGGTTTATTGATGCTGTGCTGGATCTTTATGGGATGCCAAGATTGCTGTGTCGGTTGCGTATGTTGCCACAGTAGTTATTTTTTGGTGGGCAGATCGGCCGTATAAAGAAGATACAGCACTGGACCCAATACACTACATTGCGGAACTCCTGAATATATGGAATTTAATTCAGAATGTTCATGGCCTTGATTTACAATAAAATGTCTATCAGTGTGATACGATTTTAGTAACTGATAGTCCGGATGAGAGAGAAGTTTCTTGAGTTTAACCTACAAGCCCGTATGCCATACTTTGTCAAAAGCCTATATATCTAGAAAAGCAGCCGAACAACATCTTTTGGCATTTAGGACAGTGTTTATTTTGTTTACAAGTCTGTACAATTGTTCTATAGTCCCATGCTTATTGCGAAACCCAAACTGATGTTCTGGTATAATTTTCTCTCCTATCATATGGTTTAGCTTCTTGATGTATAGTTTCTCTAAAACTTTCGAGATTATCGGTAATAGACTTATAAGTCGGTAGTAGGTCATATTTTCTGGTATTTTTCCTGGTTTAAGAATCATTAGTATTTTAGCTACTTTCCAGATACTAGGGAAGTAAGTAATTCGTAGCATAACATTAAATATAAATGTTAAAAGTTTCATACCTTTTTCTGATAGTTCTTTTAAAATTTTACCAGTAATTGAGTCATAACCAGGAGCTTTTTTAATATTAATTTCTCTCGTAATTGTTTGTTTAACTTTTTTGACCATTAATTTCTCGTGGGGTAAGTCCATTTGAAATGGCGAATCCAGAAAGCTAGTAATTTTATTTTCATCATCTTTATATAGCTGAGACTGGAAAGGTTTAAAAATATTTTTTAAATGTTTTGAGAAAATGTCGACCTTCTCTTTATTGCTTCTAGCCCAATTATTTTCGCTTGTTTTAATAGGTGGGTTATGCTGCTGGGGTCTCTTAAGCTTTCTTGTTGCTTTCCACAACGAATAATCTGTAGCCTCAGTTGGTGTCAAATTCTCTAGGTATTCTTGAATACCTTGGTTTTGTTCATTTTCAATTAGTTCTTTCAGCTCGTTTATTTTCCTATTAAATTTTCTTTTATTCTCTTCAGTCCCTTGCTGTTGCCAATTCCGTCGTAACTTTCTTTTTTCTGCTACCTTTTTCTGTATTGTACATGATATATCTGTATTTTTTCTTGGAAATGTTTCATTGTTAGGAGTCGCGGAATATGCTGCCTCCTGTATATTTTTTGTAAGGTTTATTGCTGCTATTTCTATGTCAATTTCAGTTTGTAACGGTAAGTTTAGAGAGATGTTTCGGTCTAAGTTTTCTCTAAATGAGGACTAGTTATTTCTATTATTGCACAGAGAAGGGGGTTTATATTTGATGTTAATTTTTGAAAAAAGTGTTACTGTTATTGGTGAATGATCAGAAGGCAGGTCAAAACATGATTCCGCATGACACTTTTTTGTATCAATATTTTTTGTAATACAGAAATCTATAGTATCTGGCTTTGTAATTGTGTCTGAAGGCCTATATGTCGGTTCACCAGTAGAAATATGTTGTAAATTATCTGTTTTTATTGCTTATAGTAGTTCTCTACCTTTTGAGGTTATTATTCTTGAACCCCACATTAAATCTTTTGCATTGTAGTGCATACTTGCATCCTCCGACTATAAATCTATTCTAATCTATAAATCTAGCGTACTGAAGAATTCTTGAGTGTTCTGCCTTGTTGTTGTGTTTGGGTGAGCAATAAATCGCAGACATTGTTAATGGTCCATGGACTTCCTCTATGGTTATACTGGTGGCTTGCAAGTAGTCTTTGCGGGATTTTTCTTTTTTGAAATGCTTTATATCATCTCGAATGATTATGGCTGATAAAGTTTAAATTTTTTTGAATTTTCAAATAAAGTTTGTCCGTAAAATGTATTTCGGAAACCATCATAACGTCAATATTTTGGTCAGTTACGAACATTTTTAGTTCCCTGGCGTGTTGTTGGAGGCCATTGGCATTCCAGACGGCGATTTTGTAACTAATGGTTTCAGGCATTAGGCAGTTTTGCTGACGACGGTTGTGATTAGACCATCCATTAGTTTGGCCATCGTGTTTTCTAATCTAGAAAATGTTGCTGCTAGTTTCAGTGGTGATGTGGTTTTTCAATTTTGTGGTGAACCATTTTCAACCATTTTGGCATAAGTTATGACTAGTTGACTTGGTCTGGTGGGTAGACTGGTAGGTGAGGTTTTATTTGTTGCTGTTGATGCCTTTTTTCTCATAAGGCAGGATAGAGTTTCTGCTGTAGTTGCTTGTGAACAGCGCAACCCTTCTAATTCGCTGGATGATTTCCATTGCAGTTAGCACATTTCACTTTTTGATCGCGAACTTTACGAGTACAATCTCCTGTTTTGTGTTCTCCTGCACATCTTACGCATCTATATGATTTGCGACAGTAAGTCTTTGTGTGCCCGTGCGCTTGACAGCTCGTGCATTGCGGTATAATTCTTTTTATATGTGGTGGTTGGCATTTAATCATATTATTTTCCAATTTGGTGATTTCATACACCGCCTTATTATTTTAATTCAATATAGAACATAGGCAGAAGTTTTTTTGTTATGCGATGTCGTCTATTGTGAACATTTACGACCTCGTGGCCTTCTTCAGCTAGGGCTACCTTGATGGTGTTAAAGTCCGTCCCGTGATGTAATTCTTTTAACACGAATTTATATGTTCTGTCGGATTTTGCTCTGAATGTATGGTTTTGGGTGTTTCTTTCATCTAATTCTTTTACTAGAACTTTAAAGTATTCCGCTTCGAACAATTGGATTTTTATTGTTTCATAGCTCACTGTTTAAATTGTGTAGTTAGTAGTAATGGTTTTCCATAGATCATAGATGTGCTTTATTACTCCTACCTTATAGACTGTTATTGCTGGTGGTTTGGGAGCAACTTTTTCAGGGCTTGGTTGTATATTCTCTTCAATTTCTCGCGACAGGTTGTTAAAGCTGTTTTTTGTCTCTATTGGTTTCTGTAATCAGTAGACACTGATTCTTCTTGGTTTCCTCGCGATTTCTTTTTCTGGGCTTCTCAATCGTTTTTTGTTAATGACTGTACTCCGTTCTGATGGTGGAGTTTGCGTTATTGCTGATTGTTCTAATCTTATATCAAAGTGTGTAGGTGATTTGGTGGAATCGCTGTGGTTTTCCATTTTTAGATTTTTAATATTTTATTTTATTTTCTTTCAGAGGATAAAAAAATAAAATAGATACATTGTTTATTTTACGCATTTAATTTTTCACGTACGTTTTATATTTTGCACTAGTTTTTGACCAAAAATACTATAAAAGAATTTCAAAAGGATTGTTGTAAAATAAGGGGATATAATGTTAACACTAATAGAAATGAGATGCAGTCTTTTTGTCTGGTCACGTAAACACGTATTCACTACACGTACGCTGAGAGATTTTAGAAATAAGTCCGAGAAAATATAGACAGTAGATCAGATGGCTGAACAATATGGTCACCTAGACTTCTTCTCTATCACTGTATATTTAATCCAATCGAGTTGATATGAAGAGTAGTATAGACTTATTATAATAGACATGCTGGTAGAGAAGGATATTCCATCAAGAACTGTTTGGATATGTGGAAAGAAGTATTGTTGACCATAACACATTCGGTTTGGATGAACTCGACAAGACATACAGAGGATGAAATTGATAAAAAGTGGAATCGTGAGCATGTTCTGGACATATTGAAAATTAACAGTTTAGTGATTGACTTGTACAGTGACTCAGAAGATGACAGTAACTAGAGGAAATTTTCAGGATTTGTGATAATGTTATACAATGCTGGAGATTCCTGAGATAGAGTGATGAAAGTGGAAACAACTAAAGATATGTTATGCACATATTTAATAGGGTATAACTGTAAAAAACGTTATTGTAGGGTGTGAAAGATTTGTGTGTATAGGTATGATTGTAATTGTTCAGAAATAAACATGAACATTAGGTTAGAACGTATCAGGGGAGTATGAATACTAATTGTTTGGTAGATTTGGTAAATGCATTACGCATAATTCAGAGATTAATTTTATCAAGAATGGTGTACACAGGTAGTAACAGAAGAAATAAAAATTACAGTGATATCAAGATGACTTGATAAGTAAACACAACATCGAAGGAAACAAGAACTAAACGTAAAAAGGTAAATATGTAATATTACTTTGATATATAATTATTAATTAATTGGACTAGGCCTTCAAGGGTATAGCACTACATAAAAAACGCGTCTAAAAGTCTACGTCATGGGTGGTATGCAAAAGAGTTCTATGTAAATATAATAAAACACAACCATAACCTAGAAATTATTATAACTGTAGTTTTAAGTAGTATAATTAAGTAGCAAGTATTAAGTAGTATAATTGTAGTTTTAAGTCCTTCGACAGTATATATGCATTACATGTACTATAATGTACTATAATGTAAAAATAAATTATATATGTTTGATAACATTTTTGTTTCATTATTTTATTTAAACTAGAATTTTGTTGTACGCCAAAGTCGAACTTAACGAAAACTCGGATTTGATGCGGCAACATTGCGACGTTTTGACGTCATGCTTCTTGATCATTTTAGGTTATTAATTTTTTTTTAAATTTAATTTAAAATATCTACCATTTTTGCATAATTAAAAATTAATTAACGCGAATATACCTAGGGCTGTTGGATAAACGAACAAAAAATCTTCTTCTGGGGGAAGCTTCACTAAAAAGGATTCCTGTTTACCGTCTCTTTGAACCATTTCATAGCCTGGATCTATTTCTCGTCCTCGACAACATTGAAAAAAAAACATCTTTGGTTTTCCTAAGAAGAATAGATAAATAGGTGGATAAATATGAACAAATATATTAAATTCTTACCTATTAAAGTTGGACATCTGTCAACGGTAAAGCTGTTCCATAATATTTTAGGGTGGTACGATGTATCATAGGCTTCGATTGTATCTACATCACCATGTGTTAATATTACAATTAAAAGACTACTGTAATTGGTATAATTTTTTTCTGAATCTAAAAGTAGTACAGTTAGGACTAAAAATTTTAGATTAGAATAGTTTTGAATTAGATTAGATTTTTAAATGTTTGATATAATTTCTAGTATTAGTATATCATGATGGTCAACCATCGTGAAATTGAATCAAAACAATAATCTAACGACTCTGAAAACAGTATTTAAAATTTTGCAAGTATATAGATTGTCAAAAGTGAAAGGCTTAAACTGAACAGATTTATATTTTACTTAAAAAATATTTTATTTTACCGAAATAAATATGGATACAGAAGGTTTAAATATATTCTAACATAACCCAATCCTATATCTAGATGTGTCATTCATCACACAATTCGATTTTAGAATAGCTACGTGTCCTCGTTCCCTTGGGCTGTGCCGTAGCAATCATTTATAGCACTTATTCATAATTCCTTTCTTTATCTATTGTAGCCGAAATAGAGAATGTGAAATATTTTCAAGATACATAAAAAATAGGTATATTATAACAAATATGAAAAAAATCATTAGCTGAATAATGTAAATAATGCTGATGTTTAATGTAAATATACTGAATTATTTATACTTTGTTATTAAATTCCTCAATATTATTTAATATAAAAATATATATCATTTCTTTACAAACATTTGTTTTGTTTCTGTACAGTGTTATAAACATAATAATACAATACAATACATTCTACATATTACTTAATATACTTCTACTATTTTGCAGTAAAATTAAAATTAAAAATTAACGCTAACAGAGCTATCAGAAGACTGAAAACCTTCGACAGTTTACTGGCAAAAATAAATAATAATAAAATTATTAATAATAAGAAGAAATAAGGATATATTTGCTCATGTGAAGAACCGAAACGTTTCGTTATATTTAATATATTCTTTGATCTATCCTGTGCTTAATCTTATTAGGGGGATAGGACTATAGAGAAGGCGTGTATATAATATGGCCAGACCACCATTAAGAATGCTAAATTGGGGGAATTATGTAAAATAATAACATATAGTTTATCCAAAGTTGCTGGGAACATACGTCATCAATATATTTATTGCATTGCCTACCGCAATTTGTGAATTCGTTTTAAAATCAGACAATATTTTTCTTTTTATCTTATTGTAGTAAAAAAAAGGTACAATGCTGTCTGATAAGTTGAAAAACGTAAACGAATCAGCCTACCAAAGTCATCCAGTGAAAAAAATTCTTCAAAATAATAGCGATCAGAGGTAATATACCGGCAAACGTTGTCTTAACGCTTTGCTTGTTTTGATACATTTCAAATCACTGTTTACTATTAATCTGATTAAAAATGCCGATGCGAGAGAAAATAGATTGCCTCTCTAATCAGTTACTTCGAACAGGAACGAGAATGGAGGCATTGAAACATTTTTAGCGCGTTGCAGCTGCAGTGAATATTAGTGCAGACACGGTCACTGAAATATCTCAAAAAATGAAAAACATTATTTTGGATTCACCGAAAAGAAATCTTACTCATATGAAGCGGGCGATGAAACAAGCTCAGTTTGATGTTAGTACTATTAGAGATCAAATATATGATAAGCATAAGAACAGTGAGTAATTTTTTCAATTAAAACATAAATTAATTAATACAATTATTTCAGAGGAAACTGCTACTCTGAAAAGTATAGAAGGGGTGTAATGTAGTAAAATCACAAAACTTATTATTTCAATTTGTATATTTAGATTACACATGAATATTTCCGAATGGGACCAATATACTCATGGGAAGACGATAATAAAAATAGTGTTAAGACAACTAACGTTGAAAATGGTATACGTTGGAATAACAAATTGAGAAACATAGCTTAATTATTAATTATTAATTACACAACAAACAAACGTTCGATAGATTGGAAATGAACAGCTTAGTTATTCGCTTGAGTGAAACTTTGTAATGTATACGATAGTTGTAGGAAATCATACTCTAGAGTGTGAAGGATTTAACTCCAATAGATATGTGTGCAATTATTCAGAATATACATGAGTGGTAAAACAGATAGATCAGAAGAAATTAAAAATACAGTGTTATCAATATGACTTGACAAGGAAACACACCATCGAAGGAAACAAGAACTAAACGTAAAACGGTAAATATGCTCTATGATGAAAGTAAAATACATTACTTGGATATACAATTGTTAATTAAGTGAATTAGGCCTCCAGCGGGATACCACTGGTAATAAAAATATGTAAATATAGTTGTAAATATAAAAAAAAAACAACTCTAACCTATCAATTATTGTGGGTGTATAACTGTAGTTTAAATTATTCTATAATATATGCATTAGATATTCTATAATAGTAAAATAAACTATATATATATATATATATATATATATATATATATATATATATATATATATATATTTGAAAACATGTTTGTTTCTTTATTTTATTTTAATTAGAATTTTGTTATGTGAAAACGCCAAACTGAACTAAAACTCTGAGTTGATACGGCAACATTGTGTTTTGATGTCATAAATTCAGATGACGTATGTTCACACCAACTTTGAATAGATTATATATCCAAAGAAACACTGAACATACGACATCAAGATGTATTGCCTATTGCAGTCTGTAAATTCGTTTTAAAACCAGACAATATTTTACTTTTCATTTTATTCAGGCTAAAACGAGATACAATGCTGATACGTTCGAACATGTAACCGACTCAGCCTACAATAGTCGATTGGTTGTCAAAAGTCTGTCAAAAATCGGTAAACGTTTTCAAAAATTCACTTCTTAATGGTTCTTAATACTCTGGTTGATGCCGAGGCCAAACACATATTCAGTCAGAAACAAATTGCATCTTTAATCAATAACTTTGACTAGGAACGAGGTAATGGGGACCCATTCTCACCAGCAGAATGCGTTAACGATGTAAGTGTTTGATTCTATTAAATATTAACCTGTTAGTGTTTTCATTGGGAATATTTTATTAATTATTGTATTTCAGCTGCACTGAATATTAGGGCACAATAACTAAAATATCCTAAAATTAATGAAAAACCATATAATTTTGGATTTATTTTAAAGAAAGTATTAAATTACATTGAGTTAGTTCTATTCAAGATTAGATATATGAAATGTATTAAAATAGTGAATAGTTTTTTTGTTAGTTTGGAAAGCATCCATATCCATAGTAAACTTAGGAATATGCAGCTTTTTGAGAGATATAAGTCATCAATTCAAACAAAATAATCCATGAATAGACATTGCTTTTAAATGAATATAAATTTTCAAAGCATATAATAAAATTAACGGAGACGTGTTATTTCAATTTGTTTACAGAAGTGTGTATTTCAAAATGGAACATTAGGCCACCCTTGGTAAGACGCTAATAAAAAGAGT
The DNA here is from genome assembly GCF_030347505.1 of Rhynchophorus ferrugineus. Classification (NCBI taxonomy): domain Eukaryota; kingdom Metazoa; phylum Arthropoda; class Insecta; order Coleoptera; family Curculionidae; genus Rhynchophorus; species Rhynchophorus ferrugineus. Next base: position 48,067,668 of record NW_027472581.1, on the reverse strand, counting down.
TCTTTCAACTCAACAACAGGTTGATGGAAGAAGGTAAAAGTTAGAATCAAATTTGATTAGGTTTTATAATAATTTTATAATAAATTATAATATATTTCAATAATTAATTGCATATATATATATATATATATATATATATATATATATATATATATATATATATATTGTTCTTCATACTAGAAACTCGAATCCAACAAAAAAATCCTAATAAGTGATTGGCTGTAATTAAGGATTGGCTTGCATATTTTGAAGATACCATAATAAATAGTGAAATACTTCAAATTTTCCGTTGGTAAATATAACTTAAATGTTTAATTATGTCTTGTGTAATTTAATTTTTTAGGCCTGAAAAAAGATACACAGTAGATTAGATAGCTGAATGATACAGCTACAGAGTGTAAGGTGTTCCTCACTATGGCTGCATATTCATTCAAATCTAATTATTATGGGATGTAGCAAAGGATTACTAGAGTAGATATGCAGGCCGAGAAGGATTTACAGGCAAGAACTGTTTGGATATGTGGAAAGGATTGTCTACACTAACACTCCTCTGTTTGGGTGAACTCCATCAAATACCCAGAAGAAGAAATTGACAAACGGTGGAATTGTGAACTAGTGTTTGAGTGGATTAACAGCTTGACTTGAATACTGGCTCCGAATGTGACATTTAATGAAGAAAACTTTCCGCATGTAGGATTATGATTCAGTGCTGAAAAGACAGGATGATGCAAGTGGAAACATCTCAAGGTGAGTATATAATTAATAATGGATATACCCTTGAGGCATGACGAATTTTATATTGTGGAATAACGGTCTATATAATACCAGAAATATAATCCTAGATGTTGAACAGGGGCGGGGTGCCAACAGCGCCAACTAGAACACGATAACGAATAGCAGGCAACCCCGAGGCGTTTATCTGGGAGATTATTGAAGGGTATTTTCGTTATATCATATTATTTACCCTACAATCGGTGACCCCGACGTGATCGAAGTACCTAATAGGTAAAGCAGCTCAATATAAGCCACTCGACAGGTTCTTGATACGTGCATGGAAAGATAGCACGAGAAATGGAACCCATCACATATCACATGGCCGACATTATCCCACGAGACTAACCTGATGGACAAAAATTACAGAAGCCCACTATGCGTTACACCAACACATGAACACACTTGAACACGAACGCACCAAGACGAACGACATTCTGCTACAACTTCGATGGCAGCTGATAACGTAAAACTTTTCGCTCAGGTTGGGACCCCCATCTCATAAAGCATCTCCCTAGGCCATTCACTGCGTAATTGCGGGTTTGCTCCAGAACCTGCACCACTTAGAGGTATGGTCCACGGCTGCTCCATTAGGAGGGGAGTGATATAACGACCGCTACAACCCTTTAGGCTACCACGCATTCACCTACATCAAAGTCTAAGGTTGGCAACGCTGGTGAATTGGTACCATACGGTTCCCAGCTATGAAAGACTATCACGACGACGTCATGCTCTCTTTGCTTTTCTCTACCCCCTTGTAACAGTACTGTTTACACGTACTTCCTTTACCTAACCTAATATATTGTCAGTTCTCCCGTCGGCCATCATTCAATATGGCAATAAACAAGTTTTTAATCAAAGAGTGTTTTCAGTTCCCGTGTGAATTCCTTCTACAAAATAGTAGTGAGTATTCGGACAAACAATCGCATCGAGAGCCCCACATTCCGACCGACCGACCGACCGGACGAATATTCCTACAGATAACTGTAGAAAATCGTATTGAGTGTGCAAGAATTATGTGTGTAATTACGTATGAAACGTATAAAAATAAAATATATCAACTGGATGTATAATTATTAATTAGGTAGGTTAAGCTTCCAGATTATATTATAGGTGATTTAGAAAAGATTTCAATGAAAATATAATAAAATGGCTCTAGTCTAGAAACTATTGTGGCTGTCTAATTAACTGTAGTTTATAAAATTCTATAATATATGCATTGTTACTATAATGTTAAAATAAATTATCTTTCATAACATTTTTGTTTCATTATTTTACTTATATTAGAATGTTGTTGTGATCAAGCCGGCAAACAAACTGGCTAGCCCTACAAAACCTAAAACAGCCTTCCACGTTTAAAGTCGCCATCAAACCTACAGTGATCAACTCGGTAACTCAAATGATAACCCAGCTGATCACTACTACAATCCAGGTACCGATTAATGAAACCCCTTTTACTGCAGTAAACAACCCGCCATCCACTTCTGCAAACAATTCACCTCAAAAGTCCCAGTGTAAACACCGATAATAATAAAGTGTCAGACCTACAGTTTAATAATAATAATATGCAATAAAAGTTTGTGCCAACTATCATCTGATCTCACCCCAGTTTTTTTTTAACATAGGGCGCGATAATAGAAATAAACAAAGAAACCTAATCTTACCAACAAATTTACTAACTGAGACACATTTAGATTTAAAATGCAGGAACAAATCAGGAAAATTACCCCATTGAATATAAGGCATTGATAAAAGAAAGACGAAACGCTAAAATAACATGGCAGATAACTTGAAATGCTACAGAAAAAGACAATATTTAATACAATTAGTTGTCAGACAAATCAATAGGTTAAAGAATATAGCAGAGTTGCTTTGAAAAATATGTAATCAAATAAAACACGGCACAAATAGTAGTTGCTATGGTTCTGGTTGGTAGAGTACTCCCTATTAAAAATGATGAATGGCTCGAAACAACGATGAAAAAGCTTAATTATTCGCAGAACATTTAGCTATTATATTCCAACCGAATGATATAGAATCTATAATATTAGATACAAAACCTGTTTATTACTCCGATGTAGTTATAAATCTGATTTCTCAAGAGGAAGTTGTCACAAAAATTAAAAACAATTTAAATCTTAAAATGGCTCTAGGAATTGATGATATGATGAGCTACTATCAAAAGCAATCATCATGTTGACATGCATATTTAATGTCTGTTTGAGAGTGAAGCATGTCCCGGAATGTTGTAAGGTCGCTCGAATAAGTGTGCTTAAAAAACCTCACAAATTGACACAACAAGTTGAATATCACAGGCCTATTTCACTGCTACCTGCGATATCAAAATCATTATAAGAACTGCTCTTAAAATCTGAAGTCACTAGTTGACAATCGACCAAGAACAGAGAGTAACAGCGGTTGTTAAAAAGCATTGGAAGAAAATATTTACTGTCCTGTAACGTTCCAGGACGTCTCGCAAGCTTTTATCCGGATATGGCATTTATAATATAATGTATAAACTGAGGATATTTCTACCTCGGAATTACTTTCGACTGCTGGAATCATATTTTTTCAAAGAATAATATTTCGTAGAGTCTCGCATGAAGGGGCATTCTTAACACTTACAATCATGGCAAAGATATATGCCTGCGGCCATAGAAAAAGTAAAAGTACCAGTTAACAAAATTTACAAATGGACTAGAGACTGGGAAATTCAGCTTAATAGCTACAAATCTATCCATATTGATTTTGCATTGCGGTGAAATAACAAAAACCATCACTTGACGGATACCTGATTCTTTCCGTAGATTCAGCTGAATACCTCGGCATTCATCTCAATGGTAGACATGTCAGACAAGATTCAGAGCCGATTAGACTCAAAGTCAACCAAGTGTATTGGTGAATCTAGAGATATTCTCAACTCAACTCTCTCAAATTCTACGATTAATTACCAATGCGTATCGCTACGAAACCAACGAAGAGCTGCACGATGACCTTTAAATGAAATGAATATACAAGTGATCTAAGATTTCGCATTAAAACATGAAATAAAATTCCTAATTGAGAGCAATATTTAAGCATTATAGCTACACAGAACAACACTGAGAAAATCAGAAGATTGAAGTAATAATGATATAATTGCTTGAAATAAACTCTGAATGTCAAATAATAGATATTATAGATTTAATTAAACATCACATTACATCTATATTAATAACTTAATAAAATTCACTTATATTAACATCATGGAAAAAACATATTTTAAAACATAAGAATTGTTTAATTTGTTAAAATGTGTTATTTTCAATGTTTGACACATATTTGTTCATATATGTATTATATGCTTCAGGTATTTTCTATTTAATGATAATTACATATTCTATAGACTATTAACAATATAGTTAATTTGAAAAATTATTGGTTTAAACTTTTTTTATTATAACTATTAACTGAGAGACACTTAGAGTTATAATTAACAAACATATCAGTTTAAATGTAAGACACAAAAATATCTTGAGTAGCAAACCTGAAACATAATTGAACAAATTCAATGTGCTGCAACATCAAGAGAAAAATCAGAATATTAGGTAAATTATTCCTTTGAAATTAGGTAATTGATAAAAGAAAGACGGAAAACTAAAAGTGTATTACTGAACAGACAAAGCAAACGGTTAAAGAACATAAACAGAGTTGCTTTGAAAAATATATAATTGAGTGAATCCCGACAGAAAACAAAGACTACTTGATTTGGAATGTAAATGGGAGATTTAAAAGACCAATTGTCAGAGTACGGTCTATTATAAAATAATCGAAATGGATGGATTCGACGCAACGAAGAGAAAGGTTAATTGTACGCGCAACATTTAGCTAATGTATTCCAACCGAATGATGTAGAATCTACAATAGATATAAAACCGTTTTTCACTCCGATGTAGTCGTAAATCTGATTTCTAAAATGCAAGTTGTCAGAGAAGTTGACAATAACTTCAATCCTAAAGAGGCTTAATTAATTGATGATACTATTAGTGGCCACGAAGAAATCATCACATTGATGACATATTGAATGCCTGTTTGAGATTGAAGCATGTTCCAGAACGTTTTAAGGTTGCTCGAATAATTATGTTTAAGAAACCTGACAAACCGACGGTTGGATCTTACAGACCTATTTCACTGCCAGATACAATATCAAAATTACTTGAGAAACTGCTCTTAAAATCTAAAATCATCACTCGACAATCGACTAAGAGCACAAAGGAACAGCTCTTGTTAAAATTCGAAGAAAATATATACTACCCCGCAATATTCCGGGACGCCTAACAACTTTTTAGCCGAATATGACATTTAGGATTAATGTATAAACAGCAAATTGCTACCGCGGAATTACTGTCGACTGCTGGATCATATGTCAATTGGATTCGTAATTGGAACATTTGCCGATGACATAGTTATCATGGGAAAAGATAATATCTCCGCTTAAGGTTGTAGAAAAAGTACGAGTACAGTTAACAAAATTTACAAATGGACTAAAGACAATGTTAAATATAGCTTAATAGTTCCAAATCTGTCAATGTTAATTTTGCTTGACGGATACCCGATTCCTCCAACAGAATCAGCTAAATATATTGTCATCCATCTCATATTAATTGCAAACAGCATATTAGACAAAAATCAAAACACATTACACTCAAAATCAAACAAATTTACTGGTGATTCGGAAAATACTCTCAATTCAACTCTTTTAAGTTTTACGATCAATTCAACGAAAAGCTGCACTATGATCTCGAAATCAATTGTATATACGAAGTCATCCAATATTTCGCCTTAAAACATGAAATAATGTTATTAAATCAGAGCAAAGTTTAAACATTACAGCTACATGCAGGATAACACGCAAGAAATCATAAGTTTGAAGCGATCTAAAACCCCCGAAATTGTTTGGTGTATAGGCTTATGTTTAACTTTAATTTAAGTTATTTATTTTTATTTTTATTTGAAAAATACGTACTGATATATTAATACCGTACTCGTCTAGCTTGTCTATTAATGTAAATACAACAGAACAATAGTAATTAATTAATTTGTAATTTAAAATTGTACTAAGCATATCTAAATTAAGATGTAATTAATAAAAAATGGTTATATTCTTAACAAATAGCATATATAAAATTGCTTGCGATAAACTTTGAGACAATAAATGTTAACAAATGGAGCCCCCCTTTTTTTAACTCTCTTTTTTCATCAAACAAACAAAAAACATAGAAAATAGATCCCTTATTTGTTTAATAGATCCTTTATTTGTTAATTGTTAAATATTTATCTGTGAGTTGGGAAAGTGATATTCCAACCAAAAATTTTAAATACTGATTAAAACTACCGGCCACTGCTATCAAATCGAGATTAGAATATATAATGAAATATAATGAATATAATGATATTAAACATTACAGTTAATCTCTCGGCATTAGACTTTTAATACTTCAGCATGATTTATATTTCAGACAAATAGTTATAGTAGGTATAGAAGGTATTATTTATTAGAAATATTTTGTAGCGTATTGCAGTTGCACTAATACTAGTATAGGGCACTGTGACCAAAATCTCTCAAAAAGAGAAACAGTATAATGGATTTACTAAAGAGAAATCTTTCAAAAACGATGACCTTATTGTTGACTCTATATAATTTATAGAATGCACAAACAAGGAGATTCCTTCGAAATAAACAGAATTTAATACAATTATTTCAGCAGAAATTGTTAGTCTGGAAAATATACATAGAAAACTTATTATACAGCTCTTTGGGAAACTTTAGTCATTTTATACAACCATTCATAGCACTTCATACACTGTAACGTAAAGGATTTAATGGAACTTCCAGGCATTTTAAAAGCATATAATAAATTCAAGGAAGGTTTGTTATGTCAAATGATGCTTCCAGACAACACGTTTATATGGAGAATATTCCAAAAAGAAACATTGGGCCACTCTTGGCAAGATGATAATAAAAAAATTGTAAAGACAACAAAAGTTCATGGAAAAACTTAAACTTAGAGTAACATTTGATTAAGTTTTATACCTGGAGTAGAGTTTTACTCCCGGTCTAAGATCGACAATCATGGAGAAATGAACATGTGTTTACTCTGGTTTGAAAATCAGCCGTTAAAGAACTTCAGGAACCATGAGTTATTGTTATGGATAATGAACTATACCATAGAGCACTAGTAAAAAATATTTAAACAAGTTCATCGACAAATGTATTTAAGGAATGGCTTTCAAAACATAAATCAAGTTTTATTGCTAAATAAAATAATTGATACGAAATAATTGGTATCTTCCTTTCTAAAGAGTGAGCTATTTCAAACTGTTACTCGGAAAAATAATTAATTGTATTTTATGTAATTTACTTTTTTAGAAATATGCATGAAAAGAGAAACAGAGTAGATCAGATGGCTGAACAATATCATGTATCATGAAGTATCCTGTTTAGGTGTAAACTATATATTTAAAGACGAAATGGTGAAAATTAAATTTCAAAGACTCACATATTCAGAAAGTATTAAATAATCTAATAAATAAATGTAAAAAAGACTCACATTGTGTTATGTAGGTTTCGATTTCATCTTTTGTTAGATCAGTATGTACTTTCACCTCGAACTGCAAATATTTTAAACACTTTTTTAGTTTGGTGACATCCTCATCCGTTCCTTGCCGCTTTGTGTTTCCATTCAGAAATTCGTAATGGTTAAATATCACAGCAAAACCTTTTTTTGGATACGTCATATTATAGTATCTTGAACCTACTCCATTGATGAATGTCCTGTAATAGAAAATATAAAAATGCTCATATACTATAATAGCAAATAATTACGAATCTGTTTGTCGATAAGACAAGCGGGCTTATAAAACGAATGTTGCGACGCAAATTTATTATGAATGGTTGGGACAGCCCTGTAGAATGTAAGTTACGCTAATTGTAGAATTATTTCGGTTCTATTGTTACAGGGTCTTTTTTTTATTAGACCTTTTATCTGAAGTTTTTAACATTTATGACATGGAAAAGAATTATGACCTGATAAAAAACATAACGTTCGTAGTATATTGAACGCCTGGTAAATATAGACAGGCAAAATATAGCAAGAACAGACGTGTTCAACAAGGATGATTCCCATCGGCTCGTTGTCGAGTGTTTAGGATAACGCGGGTTTAAGCCGAGGATAGACGAAACATGTCGGATGTTAGACCTGGTAGAGAACTCTTTATGGCGCCTAATCATAAATATATCAAGAAGACCCGAAATCGTGGAATTGGGAATTCCTTAAGAGTCCGAAACGCACATGTTTCATCAGCGAGAGAAGTTCCTAGCAGGAAGAATGTTTCCCACCCCGATATTCTCAGCGAATCGGGGTATAGAAAATTGTTTCTTGGACCAGCTTTGTCCACCACCACCAAGAACCCGAGGGAGGAGCTTCAGCGATAGAACACTGTCCATCCACAACGAGAAGACAGTCTGACAGTAATTTGCATGAATACCGAGCAAAAGAGTGTAATTGAAAATGAGAAGAATAAAGTATTTCTGAGACAAAGTATTGAATTGTTTGGAGAAGAAGAAACTATTGAATTGAATGAAGAAGAAAGAATTGAATGAGCATTAATTGAAGAAACATTAAAGAAATTATTGTATTAATTGAAGTATTATTGAACGCATAGAATTCCTGTCTATATTAGCCAATCTACAATTTTCGTTAATAGTAAGTACAAGCATGTATATATATTCTTTATTATCAATTAAATAACTCGTCTTTCGGTATTAATTTACTCAAGGAAGAGAGAAAGTAAATTGTATTTAATTTACAACCTTGTTTTCTCTTCCGCATCTCAAGAAGGAACAACCACAGAAAAGGAAAATAACGAAAATATTTTAATTATTAATGAACCCTCGGTTATAAAGGTACGACTATAAAAAGTGAATAATACATAAACAGTTCCATGATTTGTTATTTATTCTTTATTGTCTTAATTATTAAAGGTAATGGTAAAGAGCTTCATATTAATTTTGATGAATTTTTGGAGAAAATTGAAATAATGATATAAAATGAAAAGTATGAGGGAGTTAATAAATCAAAAAACGTATGTAATTTCTCTTTTATTTAATAAAATTTCTATTAACAATCTTATATTTATTCTATTAAAAATGACAACATACCTTTCATACCACTATATATGGCCATATGTTAATTTTTAGATATACATTGAATCGTAACAAATATGACCATTTTCATATTTCATGTTGTTTGGTGGTAATTTCTTCTGATTGATAATAAATAATTTTCAATAAACTAATTTAAAAAATAACGTAAACCTATATTCCAGTCTACTCAGTCTGCTGCAATATGGCGTAGCATTAGGGCACTTCTCACTGAAACAACTAATCATTCTGAAAATTGGATCAGGAGTATGCGCAAAAAATGCCGATTATTATGGTGAGAGATTATTATAGAGAGATTATTAGAAATATATTTATTTTAAAATTAAAAGTGGGATTATTAAGATTTTAACAGATATAAATACATAAAATTTCAAAATTCACCATTTTAAGTCAAAGACCTAGCAGAAGCGCTACGGAACATTGACGTCGATCACCCTTTCTTAACCATCATTTCCGCAATTCAACTGTTAAACTTTTTAGCGTGCTTCAATTTTATTGGGATTATTTGTCTTATATTTCACACTTAACAATGGATTTATGTAACTAACAGAAAGAAGAGATAACTGAAAATTTTGTACAGGGATTTTTAAAGGAGAATAACTTAAATTTGTTCACAATCGATTCGTCTACAATGACGTTTTGTGTGACCGTAACTTTTATTGAATTGAAGAGAGTGAGTATTCCAGACATACTAACAATGAAATGTGGTAAGATATTAAAGAATATTAAGTAAAAATACGAGCAGTATAACACTTGGCAATAATATCAAAAAATACATGTAATAACTTTAAAGAGTAGCCAATAATAACAAAGTTGCCACTTGGGAACTGTGGAGATTGCCAAGAATGTCTAAATCAGCATTGTTTCGACGGCAAACCTACTGAAACATTTTATGATTATAATGTGTGTTGATTCGTACATTATCTATATTTAGGTAGGTATAACACACACACCAGGCTGTAAAAGCTTGATAAAATCACATTATTAAATCAAATATATTCCTTACCCTGAACGTGCTAAAGTATAACCCATCTAACTATTTGATAGACATAAAACCAGATATTTTATATTGACCTTTCGTAATCTACCGATAATAGTATTTGATTGAGACTTGTTGAAGACTGGAACTCATGTTTCTTGTATTTTTACAATATATGGTTAGTAGTGAACAATAGTGAATATTCAGAGAGTTCAATTGGAAGCCCATTTTTTCTGTCTAGTTGGCTTTCTAATCTTGTAGAAACATATACTGACTTCATGTACAATTGTAGGATTAAACCAGTCGCACTATATTCAATATAATTTTGTATATTATTTGAAAACCGAAAAAAGAAAAATAAATATTAGGGGCAACAAATTTGGCCTGAAACCTCAAATGTTATCAACAGTGTTATTTACCTCCAAAATACGTTAATTACACTTTAGACATAAAGGTATTTAAAATAGTAAATACTTAAATTAGAATGATGCTATTGCTCTGAATAAATTACCGATGTTCAAACTGTACTGATTGGTTTCCGTCTTGTAATATTTTTTTGCTTTGGAGCGAAAATACACAACTTGTTTATTAAAAATATAAAAAATTATTAAAATAGTGTATAAATAATACTTGTATCCGTACAAACCGTTCAGTGAGACAGAAACAACTACGTCACGTGCCGATTTGAAGCGTTTAAGAGCGCACATCTAAAATTTCAATATATAAAGCATCAGTTATTCTTTGAAATCGTTTTTTTTTAATAACTTTTATTAGGGGTGAAGTAAATAGGTCATGATATTCTCATAAAGTAATTTTTTAAAAATAGTTATCTAGCGTATTCTCAATAACAGGTCAATTGAAAAGTCCCCGGCCTACCATAGTAAAACACATTTCACATTTTTTGGTAAAGTTAGTTTTTTATTCAACATAATTTCCTTCAAGGGTGATACACTGATTATAACGACCCTCCAACTTTTCGATAACATTTTGAAATACGATTGGTCCTTTGCTTCAAAATAGGGCTCAGCTTCAGCGATCACCCCTTCATTCGAAGAAAATTTCTTCCCAGCGAGCATTCTTCGAATCTTCGAGATCTGAGAATAGGAAATAGCCACTGGGGGCCAGTCCTGGAGAATCCTGTGGATGAGGAAGCAATTCGAAGCCCAGTTCATGGATTTTTGCCATCGTTTTCACTGACTTGTGACACAGTGCATTGTCTTGGTGAAGCAGCACTTTCTTTTTCTTCAAATGCGGCCGTTTTTCGGCGATTTCGTCCTTCAAACGGTCCAATAACGCTATGTAATGCTCGCTGTTGATGGTCCTTCCTTTTTCAACGTAGTTAATGAGAATTATTCCATACGCATCCCAAAATACAGACGCCATAAACTTGCCAGCCGCCTGTTGTATTTTCCCATGCTTTGGAGCGGGTTCATCCTGTGCAGTCCACTTCGGATGACTGTCAATTGGACTTCGGAGTAAAATAATGGAGCGATGTTTCATCCATTGTCACATATTGATGCAAAAATTCGGGTTTATTACGCTTCATCATCTTCAAACACTGCTCCGAATCATCAACTAGTCGTTGTTTTTGGTCAAATGTGAGCTCGCGCGGCACCCACTTTGAACAGAGCTTTCTCATACCGAAATATTCGTGAATGATATGATGTACACGTTCAGTTGATATCATTAGAGTGTCTGCTATTTCATTCAATTTCAATTTACGTTCATTCAAAATCATTTTGTGGATTTTTTTAGGCATAAAACCACCTAGGCAGTTAACTTTCGGAAATATTCCTTAATGTAGTTTAGTGGAATTTGGACAGAAGCTTGTTGTTCTGGTTATGCGATCACCAAAGGTACACTGAAATTGCTTAGTTGTGGTCGACTGCAATTTAACTAACACTTTAGAATAACGGTATGAGGATTGGACAATTAGAACATATAGAGGCATGGAGATAAATCAAATTGGAGCATTTGATAATTTATTAATGAATAATTTTTACGAAATGTGTTAAAACGCCATCCTTATAGAATTTGCGAAAAAAATTAATGGTTTAAATATTGAAACGAAACAAAAACGTCGTTTTCAAAAATTTTTATACTTCATACTGATTTTTGTTGTTCTTAGTTTGTTATCTCACCCGTGTCTTTGACGATATAAATGTTAGTATTTAAATTCTAAACGTGGTTCTATATTACAACTAGAAACATGCATCACGGAATGAATCCGGATCGATATATCTGGAAAAAAACCATAATAAACTTTTAAAATTAAGTATGGTATTTTTTTTGAAAAAATTATGAGAAATATTGGTCAACAAAAATTTTGATATATCGATATTTAATCGACATTCGTATCCGTAATAGTCTATTTTAACTCAATGATATGAATACATTTACCTGTCTATAACTCATCGGGCCAATAAATTAGTATTTTGTCGAATAAAGGCCTCTTTTAAAATAAGTATGACGTAATTACCCTAGTAACTTAACAGCAAGGAGGTTGATATACCATCTGGTTGATGATAACAGGTTGATGCCATCTCATCAGAACAGTAGCTAGAAATTGCCCAATTAGTACAAGCCATTATAGTGTCGAAACCTTCCATAAGTTGTGATGTCATTCAGACTATGGATTAATCTCTAGTGGAATGGCAACTAACCTAAAAATGACTTGGAGGTAAGTCCTAGCATTATGATTATTAAGACTGATCAGTCCCTCAATGTCATTGTGGCATAGTTACTATTGTGAATGGTAACCATTCAGGAGAATGTGGGAGGAATTTCGTAAAGATATTATATTTACTTTTAAAATAGTTTCGTGGAACATACTGTTTTCACGCACTTATGATACGCACTGTTTTCAATATATTGCGAGCTTACTTATAAATATTACTAATAAATATCCATAAAAATGCCTTCAAAATGAAACCATAAATAATGAGTAACTACTAATATTACTCTATGATCACCTATAATCATTAGACGTTTTTGATCATTTCACAATAACTTAACTAAATAAAATGTCAAGAAAATCGCTTCGTTGTCAAGGGTATGCTAATCTTAACCTGAAGATCAACCTTTATTGTTAAAATAATATATAACATATTAGCGTTTTTTCTTTAGATTATATCAAACTATATATAAGTTTGAGCAACATAATGGACAAAATCATGAGAAGAAAGAAAATATCAGTAAGATTAAAATCCAACTAGTTTGAAGATTATGGTATGAATGTCTTATAACACTCCTATATTTACGCATCTTTAGTATAATATATGATTTCTGAATACAATATTTACAATTTTGTAATGACTACAAAATAATCTTAAATCATCACAAGATATATTTAGCCTCAAGAAAATAGGTTGTATTAGCGTATATGAAAATTTTACTATAAGATTGGCATAAAAAAATTATAAATTAAATGAATTACTTCTATTTGGTGGCGCAAAATTCATAATATATATGACGAGGATAGAAACAGAGATTCTATTAGAGAGGCACAAATTTATATTTGCTACAAGATGTAGTAAAGACGGTGCATATTTGAAATTTTCACTATGGCCTAATAAATCTATAAATTATATATATTACCTCTATAAGGTGGCACAAAATTCATAATTTATTTGTTGAGGATAGAAACAGAGGTTTTATCGATGGGTACGAATTTATATTTGCTACATGGTGTAGAGAAAACAGTGTATATGTGAAAATTTGACTACTAGATAGAAATAGTAAAACAATACGTTAAATATATTAGCTCTATTTGGAGACACAAAACAGTGTATATGTGAAAATTTCACTACTAGATAGATATAGTAAAACAATACGTTAAATATATTAGCTCTATTTGGAGACACAAAACTCACCAATTCATTTGACGGAGCTAGAAACAGGGATTATATAGACAGGTACGAATTCATACTTGATACATGTTGTATGTTATGGTAATATTTTTGGGCTTGATCTTTTTGGCTAATAACCTTATAACTAGAAAGGATAGGAAGAAAGCTGAAAATGAATGATTGAGTACTGTGTGGTTAACAGCCGTTCATTTTTACTGATGTATATATGTTGATAATTTTTGATGTATGTTATGATAATAAGTTTTTATTGATGTATTTAATACATTTTAATATACTTGTACTATTCTGTGAATTGCATAAAATTAGTAGTATCATTGCATTATATTGCTTCAACCTTATTTTTGATTGCCATATTTTTTTTCAAAGTAACTTGGTAATTTGGGTAGAAACAGTATCATTTCGAATATCTTCAAAGGCAAACTGGCGGACGAAAATACCGGCGATACTCAAATATACTTTTACGGTAATTATAAGTCCAGACGGGAGAATGACCACTTCTATCCCTTTGGTCTTTTCTTCAGGAGAGAGGTATTATATCCTGCTACCACTCGCCTATCTTTTCTTTGAATAAATCTGTGTTTTTAAATATATTAATGGGTTCTATATTCTAAATCTTTTCCCATAAATATGTATATAAAATGAATTGCTGTTCGTTAGTGTCATTAGAACACAATAACCACTTGACCAATTTAGCTCAATTTGGTTTTGAAATATTTTTGGAAGTCTAGCGAAAGTTTATATAGTGCGTAGTGAAAGTTGAATAATATGGAATAATTGCAAGAAAATAGAAAGAACAATAATTATGTTCTTCGATACATTTGTCACTGTCATCGATAGGATCGACATTTTTGTTGGTTATCAAATATTTATGTATGCACTCGGAAATTCAATTTGTGACATATATATTAAATATATTAAATATTTATTAAATACTATTATCAAACCGAATACTATCAATAAATAAGAATGTTTAATCTTTTAAACATTGAAGATAATTTCTCGGTATTGCTGTTCGCAATTCGTTTAATACTTTATCACTACTTATATTTGATAAAAATATAGGTTTTTTTTTAATAGATACATCAATACGATAACGTAAAAATGAAGTGAAAAATAACGACATATCATTAGTGTCTATTCAAAATAGCAGTCACGTCATTAATATGCGCCTGTCGCAAATTATAAATCCGTTTTAGCTGCAGACAATATTTTCCTTCACATTATATTCTATTTAAAAAGAGATAGACAGGCGTCTGACAAGTTCGAACATCTAACGGAATGAGCCATACAGACTATATTTAAAAATATAATTGTTATTTTGAGCAAGGATGTCGTTTGGAGCTATATTTTTAAAAGTTATTAAACCCAAACAGCATCAATTTTATTTATAGTGGGAATGTTAGCTGTCAAATAATGTTAGTTAATGAATAAAGTTAATGTTATAATACATCTTTTTCAATGACCTGGAAGAGGTATTAACATATACCAAAATTTAATGATAACAAGAACCGAGATGAAAATGATTCTTGTTGTGTTGGAAGTAGTCAATTCATTAATGAGGTTTGTCCATCAAGAATAGTAGCAAAAATTGTTACAACTGGTAATAGCTAAATTTTTAGTAATGATTTAAATCTTATTTAATAGGTAACATGTAGCTAGAATTTATTGTGAAGTTGAATAATGTATGATACAAAGAATCAGAGAAGAAGAAATTAGAGAGGGTTTTAATAAGATGTAAGAACAGTGTACAGTGATACTATGATATAATTAAATTTGCCAACAAAAGTAGACCTGGATCAAATAAACAAAATATAAAACTATCAACTAGACTCTAATGATCTAATGACAAGGAAAATATAGTGCAATATTATATAAGAGTATAGGTAAATAAATTATTGTTTTGTAAAAATAATAATGCATTGTCTGACATTTTTTTCAGCTTAAAAGTAAAATAATTCATTCATTTTAGGTTAGTAAATGTCTTTAGTGGTCAATTCATTAATGGGTTTGCGGATCAAGAATAGTAGCGATCATAGTTGATCATATTTGGAGGTTTTTAGGAGAATTACACTGCTTTCATACATAGTGGTAGCTTCTTCGTTTAGTTTTAACTATATTGTTAATGTTTATTTATATGGTTCTTGGAGCTCTTGTTAATTTTTGAAATATTTACATTAATTTAAATATGGTGTTTTTATAAGATTAGAAAGGCATATAGAAATTATTTTTATTATTTCATTTTATTCAATAATTCTTTAAATTAAATGTGTTATTTCAAAAAAATTTCAATGTCAACACTAAATCAATTATTTAACAAATTTGTGTATATTTATTTATAAAAAATAATGATGTGTAATCTGATTTTTTATGAAAATAGGATGGCTGAAACATTTTCTTCAACAACAATTTAGTCAAAATGTTGAAAATAGCATGGGATTGGATGCCATCTGATTTGAGTCATGATATTGACAATTGCTATTGCCTGGGAAATTTTGTAAGATTTATGTAGATAATACGAAGTTTACCTGGTCATTTAGTAGTTCATAAAAAATCATTTCTTATAATATTGAATATACTATAAAACTTATCAATAATTAAATTGCTTTAAAATTTAATTCTGATTAAACTCTAGTGATTATAACGTGCATATTTGGAATAACCACTTAAAATAAAATAAGATGGCGTACCTCTGATAAAACTGTATATCCGGGTGTATTGCTAGTTAAAATATATAAGATTATGTAGTTTCAATGGACGTTTGACTTTCACAGAGTAAAGACGGTCAGTGAAACAAAACAAAAGTGTAACACTTGTGTCACAAATGCGGCATTAAAAAAAAGGCTAACAATAACATTTTAAAGACTGGGATTAAAATAAAAAGTCAAAGTGCGTTCGGAAAAAAAGGCCAGTACAGTAGAATATAAATGCAAAATGCCATAAAAGGTTAATGGTCGAAAACTCAACATCTGGACAAAAAATGCAGCGTAGGACAATTTGATACATATAAATAACAGTATTATTTCAACAATACCTAAAAAAATATGAAGAACACTGCACAAAAAACAGATAAAATGGAAATATCGACATCAGGCGTATCACATATTGCAGTTTTCAATACAGAGGAGACAACTAGAACCCCGAACAAACAGGCACTCTACAATTCATGGAGGAACGAAAAGTCGGCGCGGGAGAGTCTTGAAATTGTATTAAACAATATGCAAAAACAAATAAATGCCCTCCAGCTACAACTAAGTATACAAAGCTCTGAGGGCAATGACAAAACAACGATAAACCATCAAGCCAACAAAAGCAGTTCAACTGTTACATATGAACAGATGAAGAAGAATTGCAGCAAGAAGTAGGCTGCATAAGGGTTAAAAATAATAAAGGAAAGGAAATAATTCCCCCGAATTTTCACCGCAGCAATTAAAAATAAAACAAAACAATAAACAAAATAAAGAAATTAGAATGCCCAGGCCACCCCCAATTATCGTAAGTAACGTTACCGAATTTGACTTGCTTTACGAAACACTGAGGTACAACTATATAGTATTTAAAGCAACGGAACTAAACAATGGGAAAATAAAATAGAACGCCGAAAGTCGTAGAACAATCACGATAATAATAGATTGTCTAGAGTTACAGAAACCGGAATGGTACACTTATGAAGACAAACAAACCAGAGACATCAAAGTTATGACAAGAGAGCTTCCATGAGCAGCTAAAACTGAAAATATTATCGCAGAACTAAACCAAAATGGGCTTAAATGCTTAAATGAGACAAATATTTAAAAAAAAAGAAGACCAAAAATAACAAAGGAGAAATTTTAGTCCACAAGAGGCCATTACCCTTATTTATGTTAGCCATTGAACATGATACGGACACAAAAATCATTTTTTTGTATTAAAAGAAATTTAGGGGTCGAAATAAAAATCGAAACTCTTAAAAAACCGAAATTAATACCGCAATGTAAAAGATGCCAATTGCATGAATACACACAGAAATTTTGCAGAAGAGAACCTAGATGTGTAAAATGTTGTAGCAAACAAATCACCACAGAGTGTAGAAAACCCAAAGAAGCTAAGGCGAAATGTGCAAATTGTAATGAAGCGCATCCGGCAAGTTATAGAGAATGTGTAGTTTGCTAAGTTATAGAGAATGTGTAGTTTGCTAAAACACTTCAAGAGAGGAGAGAAACAACCGAAAAAATATATCCAAGTTAATGGTGAAATAACTTAAGAAGGATATTAAAGGATATACATTTTATCATACCATACATCCAGTTAACACCACAAGAGGAGGAAGTGTAATAATAATAAAAAAGAACATTTCCCACCATCAAGAAACTTGGCTCAGTACAGCAGAAAATCAGGTAAAAGCAGTAACTTTTAAATCAGGCAGATACAGGGCTATAACAGCCGAAATTTATTGTCCTCCAAGATACAATCAAAAAAAGAAAAATTATTTGAATGTCCTGAGCAACCTGGGAGAAAAAATTATAATTGGAGGTGATTTCAATGCTAAAAATACAAGATGGGGATCCAGAATGACAACAACAAAAGGCAATGACCTGCATAAAGCAGCTACTGAACTAAGATGTAGTTACATGTCAACTAGAAAAAAAACTTATTGGCCTACTGATCAAGAGAAAACCCCAGACCTGTTAGATTTCATCATAGTAAGAAACATAACATCCAATTATATAAAAGTCGAAGAAAAATTTGAGCTAAGTTCAGATTATACGCCAGAGATTCTGACCTTGAGCGAAAATATAATAAGAAAAGAAAGAAACCCAACATTAACAAACAAGAGAAGAGACTGGGAAAGATTTGCTGAAGAATTGAACAAAGGAATTCAACTAAATGTACCCCTCAAGACGCCTGAACAATTAAATTTTGAAGCAGAAATTCGTAGTAGTTATTCAACAAGCTGCTTGGAATAATACTCCAGAAATTAAGAGTACAACTAAAGGAATTAATTATGCAAAAGAAGTGAAGGAAATGGTAGCTGAAAAACGTAAATTACGAAAAAATGGCAACAAAACAGAACACATGAAAATAAAAATAGTTTAAACAATATAACCCAAAGACTGAAAGGGAAAATACTGGAAATTAAAAACAAAACCATAAATGACAAACTCAGAAATTTAAGAGATGATAAAGAAACTGATTATTCATTCTGGAAAGCCAAAAACTATTTAAAGCGCTCATGTCTACACAGTCCACCCATAAGAGACTTATGTGGGAATTGGACAAGTGACAATCACCAAAAAACAGAAGCATTTGTTGAATATCTAGAAAAAACTTTCAAACCAAACAAAACTAATATTGAATATAATTTGCAGGACATAGAAGCTCAAAATTCGATGATTGAATTAGTCACGCCGAAAGAGCTAACCCAAGTGATTAAAACTGACATTAACCCCAGGAAATCACCAGGCTATGATTTAATAACAAGAGAATTACTGCAAAAACTACCAAGAAAAGGAATTATAAAACTCATCAATTTGATTAATTCAGCACTTAGATCAAAACGGGTCTCAGGCATTTGGAAGATGGCGGAAATTATAATGATCCTAAAACCTGGGAAGTCACCAAACGAAATTAAAGCCTATATACCTATAACATTGCTGCCAGTAATATCTAAGGTTTTTGAAAAACTCCTGTTGAATAGAATAAAAGCGATCATAGAGAGAAAAAACCTAATACTAACACACCAGTTTGGATTTATTAACAATCATTCAACAATTTATCAGATCCACAGAATATCAGATGTTATTGAAAAAGCCTACGAAAGTAAAACATTATGCTTAGCTATATTCTTAGATGTAGCCCAAGCCTTATGTAGGGTTAGGCATGAAGGCCTTGTTCATAAACTACAGAAAATGTTACCAGTTGAATTATGGGGATGTTCTGCAATTTTTTCAGAACTAAATCCTGAGAGTTATTGTGGGCGCACCCAAATACTATAAGACTGATTACCTACATCGAGACCTTCAGATACCCACAGTCAGTCAAGAAATCAAAAGAATTGCAAGGGAGATGGGGAATGACTCCATTCTCATGAGAATATTGAAGTATTACAGCTTTTGGATACCACTAGAACAGGACACAGACTCAAAAGAATCAACCCATCTGACCTTGTGTAGTGTTGAGTAGTGAGGTGCACATAATAAAAAATACATCAGTGACATGTATAAACATTATTTCACCAGAAATAGGGCCGATATGTCCTCCAAGTTATATACCTAGATTTAAGTTATCACAAAGACAAATTGTAGGTTAGACGGAAACGACTAGTAACAATGTAATAATTAAATCATAAAAAAAATTCAATAACTCTGGCCAAGCTTTCAGAGCGAAAGTACCCATTCTAAAATTAAAAGAAAATAAAGAACGGGTATTCAATTTTAATTTTTTTTGTATTCGTTTGAATTTCAGTTATGGTATATAAAGACTTTTGCACTTGTATTTTACTGAAAATCTATTTTATTTTTTTGGAAAGGAGTGGTGACTAGTTGAAAATCTGTACTGAGGGTTTAAGACTATTCTAGCATAAACAGACAGTTGAGTTTTAATATGAACACACTACCTCGTTCTTCTCTAATACACGGAGTAATCGTATCGTAGCGAAGGCTATATCCGTTGAGAGATATAACTGATACCGTAGATTATGTAATGCTGGTTACAGCCCTGACTATCTCGGTTATTTGTTTTAAGACTACCTGAATGGTGATCGAGTGAGATCGCTATGGTCTGTTTTTTTAACAGATAAACACCCTCAGGGTCGCTTTGTATCGCCGTTTAACAACTCGCCTCTTCTTCTCGCCGTAAAATAAAACGGGTTTTCGAGTTTTTCAAATTTATACTTTCTGTGAGTTAAATACTTTCCCATTTCATAATTTATATAGATTGAAAACAGACCGTATCCCACCTGTAGTTGAATATTGGTTTAAATTGTATTATTATTAAAATGCTTATTGAAATATAACAGTTAAAATTCTACATATTAGAAATATGTGTTAAGCATCTTCAAAATTACCTTGTACTTAAATTTGATTTCATTTATTATTGCAATATATTATATTAAAACTATAACATACCTTGGAGGGCTAAGACAGTCCCACTCATCATCATTGGCAATTTGTTTATTATAAACCTTCTCATTATCGTCCATTTCATTTTCCTGGTCAGGGTCATTTGAAACTTTCAAAAACCTACCAAATTCGCTATTTTCTTTCTCCATATTAAATAACTTTGTTTATGATTTGTACAATAAAGATAAATAACAAAAATTGTTTTGCCACAAATATAATTTAAGAGGCAAACATTCAAAACGCGACCTGCCGTAGATTAATCTACGAAAGCGGCAACACGATATTTATTTTAGCGATTTTGATATTTTTTCGATTAGATTATATGAGAATTGTAAAACAGTGCTGCCACGGTATAAAATTGATATAATACAAAGCCGGTGTTTTTCTCTCTCGCCAATATATTTTAGTTTTAACTATGTGTTTAAGTAATATATTTTTTAATAACAGTAATATTTAATATGCAGTAATAAATAATGTATGCAATGGCTATCAATTTCTGTATTCGAATTGCTCATAAAATACTTTTTTTTTAAATAATTCAAAAATTATTAGAGGTTAATTATTAAGGTTCTGCGGTTTTTATTGAAAATATTTTTAGCGTGTTGCAGCTGCACTGAATATTAGTCACTGGAATATATATATAGTCACTGAAATATCTAAAAAAATTAAAAATATAATTTTAGATTCATCGAAAGGAGACCGTCCTTATACTTGGGGGTGACGATCAACATAAGTTTGATATTTGCTTTATCAGGGTAAAAATATATGACATGTATAAAGACTGTAAGTAGTTTCTTGAACATAAACTTAATTTAAAACCATTATTTCAGAGGAAACTGTTAGTCTGAAAAATATCCATAGAAATCTTAGAGATATGTAGCTCTTTGGGGGATGTAGAACATCCTTTCATAAACTATTAGGGAAGATAGGATTTAAATGGTGTAAAGGTAACTTACGAAGAGGTCTAATGGAACTTCCAGGCATTGCTTGAAGAGAATGCAATTTTTAAATTTATATAGTAAAGTCAAGGAAGACTCCAATATGCTCATTTAAGCCATGGATATTTCAGAAGGACACCAACTTAAGCAACGGTCACTAAGGGCAAGATGTTAACAAAAATAGTGTAAAGACAAATCAAAGGACTTTCAGTTAGAATGAACTCGATCAGACACATTGAAGAAGATATTGACAAATGGTAAAATTGTGAACAAATGTTAACAATTGGAAATCAGCATAGTTATTTACTTGATTGAAACTTTCTGAATATGGGATTATGATACAATGCTGAAAATGTCCAAGACAGGATGATGAGCATAATTAATTAAAATTCGCTTATTACCAAAAATTGTTTTTGTGTCCGTATCATGTTCGAAGGCTAACATAAATAGTGGTAATGGCTTCTTGTGGACCAAAATTTCTCCTTTGTTATTTTTGCTCTTTTCTTTTTTTAAAATATTTGTCGCATTTCAGCATTTAAGCCCATTTTGGTTTAGTTCTGCGATAATTTTTTCTCTTTTAGCTGTTGATGGAAGCCGTCTTGTCATCCATAACTTTGATGTCTCTGGTTTGTTTGTCTTCATAAGCGTTCCACTGGAGTTTCAGAAACTCTAAACAATCTACTATTTTTATTAATTTTGTATGACTTTCGGCGGTCAATTTTATTTTCCCATTGTTTAGTTCCGTTGCTTTAAATACTATATAGTTGGACCTCAGTGTTTCGTAAAGCAAGTCAAATTCGGTAACATTACTTACGATAATTGGGGGTGGCCTGGGCATTCTAATTTCTTTATTTTGTTCATTGTTTTGTTTTATTTTTATTGGCTGTGGTGAATATCCTAGGGAATTATTTGCTTTTCTTTTTATATTTATAACCGTTACCCAGCCTAGTTCTTTCTGCAATTCTTTTTCATCTGTTTCATATGTAACAGTTGAACTGCTTTTGTTAGCTTGGTGGTTTATTGTTGTTTTTTCCTTGCACTCAGAGCTTTGTTTATTTAGTTGTAGCTGGAGAACATTTATTTGTTTTTGCATATTGGTTAATACAATTTCAAGACCCTCCCGCGCCGACTTTTCGTTCATTCACGCATAGTAAAGTGCCTGTTCGTTCTGGGTTCTAGTTGTATTCTCTACATTCAAAACTGTAATATGTGATACGCCTGATGTCGATATTTCCATTTTATCTGTTTTTTGTGCAGTGTTCTTCTCCATATTTTTTTTTACGTATTGTTGAAATAATACTGTTATTTTTATGTTTCAAATTATCCTACGCTGCATTTGTGGTCCAGATGTTGAGTTTTCGACCCTTAACGTTTTATGGCATTTTACATTTATTTTCTAATGTACTGACCTTTTTTCCGATCGCACTTTCACTTTTCACCAGTCTTTAAAATGTTAATATTATACTTTTTTTTAATGCCGCATTTGTGACACAGATGTTGCACTTTTGTTTCTTTTCACTGACCGCCTCTCCGAACACGTTTTTACTTTGTGAAAGTCAAACGTCGACTCTATACGATAACTGTAGGAAATTATATTATAGAATGTGAAAGTTAATTATTGTTAACCAGACAGCATTGTGTCTTTTTTTAATTAGAATAAAATGGGAAGGAAAATATTTTCTGATTCTAAAACGAATTTACAAATTGCGACAGGCAACATATTAACCATGTTGATGACGTATGTTTAAAAAAACTTTGAATAGTCTATAGATTTGTTTTGTTGTTAGTTTAATTTTTTGTATACGTTACAAAATTATATTATTATTTTAGTACTACAGTTAATTGTAGTTTTATAATATAATGTTAAAATAAATTATATTTTATAAAAGAATTTTTTAATTTAATATTATAATTTTGTATTTTTAACAGTTTAATTATTTTATTTATATTAGAATTTTGTCGTGTCTCAAAGTCAAAGTGAACTAAAGTTGATGCGGCAACATTGCGACGTTTTGACGTCATCAATTCAGTTGACGTGAGTTTACTGCTATTTTGAATAGATTATACGTAAAATGCAGTATCAAATATGCTTTGCTATACAGCCACTAGACCTAGAAGACAAGACCGAGATAGGTGGCTTCTTCTGACTATGGGATTTCGGCCTTCTCGATTTTAAGACGCGAAATGCTCGGTGCAAAACGCTCCTTGTGAAAGAAGATGGCCTGGGTTTTCTGTGGGTTGACCTGCAACCTCCAGAAATGTAACCACTGGACCGTCTCATCGAGTTGTTTTTGGAGTCTGATTCGTATGCGCGGTGCTACTCTTGAAGAAGCAAAGTAAGCAGTGTCGTCTGCGTAAAAAGCAGCCTCAACTTGTGGTCTCCTAGGGATATCTGAAAGAAAAATATTAAATAGAGCGGGTGCTAGGGGAGAGCCTTGTGGAACTCCTGCGTCGACGGTTTTCCGGCTAGAGAGAATATCTTTAATCTTCACCTGGAACCATCGTCCTGACAGAAATGATTTGATAAGAGCTGTTAGGTCGTCAGGTAGACCTAATAGGATACATTTCGCCACTAAGCCTTCGTGCTAAACTTTGTCAAAGGCTTTAGTTACGTCCAAGAACACCGCTCCAAGTCTTTCACGTCGGTTAAAAGCACAGTTGATTTTTGCGGCCAGCCGATGGGCCTGATGAACGGCTGAGTGTTTGGCGCTGAACCCGAATTGCTCATCTGGAATGATATTGTTTGTCTTCGTAAAATCATTAAGAGCATGAAGAATTGCTCTTTCAGC
Organism: Rhynchophorus ferrugineus; assembly: GCF_030347505.1. Classification (NCBI taxonomy): domain Eukaryota; kingdom Metazoa; phylum Arthropoda; class Insecta; order Coleoptera; family Curculionidae; genus Rhynchophorus; species Rhynchophorus ferrugineus. Next base: position 48,043,022 of record NW_027472581.1, on the reverse strand, counting down.
AAGTTTGGAAATGGAACTTAGTAGGCTGATAGGTATGTAGTCAGAAGGTGATGACTTAGCTCCATTTTTGGGGATAACTGCGATGAATGCATGTTTCCATGTGGATGGGAAGTGTTGCAGCCTCAGAATGGCGTTGATGATATTACTTAGTTCGGCGAGCTGCTTGTAGGGAAGATTTTTGAGTTGGGCTATAGAAATGTTATCGAAACCCGGGGCCTTCTTGTTCCGAATCTTGCTGATCATTTGCGTGAGTATTAGTGAGTGATTAGATGGTTTAAAAGATAACTCGGAAGCACTTGAGGAGGAACGAAGTTGGCATTCCTAATGATTTTTCGTCGTTCTCAGCAGCGTTTATATTTGTAGCAGGAGGGAGGCGTTCCATTTGGGCCTCATAGGTTTTAGCTAGGAGCTCGGCCTTTTCATGGTCGGTGACTGCAAAAGTTCCTGTCTCCGCTGACTTTAGGGGGGGTATGACGTTTTGCGCCTTCCCCACGAGGCTTTTAGAGAGTCGCCAGAAAGTTGCGGGGCCACCAAGCCTTTGGTCCGCTAGAAATGAGTTCCATTTCTCGGATCGCCAGGCTTTAATGGATTCCTTCACTCCTCGTTTTACTCTGCTGGCCTCCTTTTTGTCTGCCGAGTTGAGGGTGGCACGAGCTCTACGATCAGGAACTGGCTCATTTTGAGAGTTTAAAAATGATGGAACTTCGAGTGATGAATTCTGATAGGCGGACTGGATGTCTCGAGTTAGCTTCGACACTGCACGCTCGAGTTGGTCAGGTCGATCAATCTTCAGGATTGGACCGGATTCCAAGAGAATTTCCTGATATCTCTTCCAGTCGGTTTTCTTTCTGGCCTTGAAGCGAGAAATTTCGATTGCACAAAAATCCCCGAGAGTTAATATAATCGGACGATGGTCCAAATGTAACTCGTCGAGAACCTGTACATCAGAAGGACGATTAATGTTCTGGAGAATGAAAAAATCCAGAATGCGTGGAGTGCCCCGTTGTCCAATAGCGGGGTGATGGGTAGGCTCATCCGGCAGGGCGAGACCAAGCCCTAAATTTGTACTCAGTGCTGCGATATTGTTGCCTGCTCGATTTGCGCGCTCGCAATCCCACATGGGATGGTGAGCGTTGAAGTCTCCACCAATTATTTTTGAGGTTGGGCCGTCGAAGAGCGTTTTAAAGGCAGACGAGTCATGCGTGGAGCATTTCCTGTACAGGGAGGTAATCACGATTGGACGATCCTGAGTTTCCACCTGGATAGAGGTGGATTCGATATTTGGTGACGATACAATTGAAGGCAAAAGGTTGTGTTTAATTCCCTTTTTGACTAGGATAGCAGTTCCGCCACCGCGAGTTGGGATATGGTCATTCCTGTAAACCGTGTAATTTAGAAGTGAAAAACGATGAGAGGGTTTTAGGAGAGTCTCTTGGATAAGTGTTATATCGATGCCTGAAGACGAAAGAATGAGTTCTAGCTCCACTATTTTATCGCGTATGCTGTTGGCGTTCCACGACATGATTTTAAGCACTTTGGAAGCAGTCATTTTGACGAGTAAACAACTGCTGAAACCTAGATGGAAAAGGGGGTTGCCGCTTATGCGGCTACATTGGGAAAGAATTGTTGGGATTGAAAGAACTGCAGGATGCTGAGCATCTGCTGTAGTGTGAAGGTAGTTGGAAGACCCGCTGGCAGTGCAGAAAGTTGCATTGGGGCAGGGGCTGGGATATTGGCGGGAGCCGCCCGGTTGGAGGAGGCCAGCTTTTGAGCTAACCTCCTTCCTCCCTGGTTGCTCCACGCAGAGTTTGTGTTGCCGGAGGCTTGTCTGGATTGGATTGGTCTAAGATTCCTGGGAGCAGGTCGACAGCTACAGCCTGTGTAATTAGCTGTATGTGGGCCTCCACAATTGCTGCATTTAGGTCGCTCCTCGCGTACCTTGGTGCACAAACGGGTTTCATGGTGTCCGGCGCATTTGACACACCGGGGAGGCGCTCTACAACGAGAGCTGGAATGGCCAAACAGCTGGCAGTTGTAGCACTGCACAGGCTGGCCGTTGCCTCGCTGGAGTTCGACTTTCAAGATTGACAGGCCTATTTTGGTGAGATTAATGATGTTCCTTTCTTCGTTAGGAATAACGACCTGTATTATGGGAAGGTCTTCGCCTGATTTAAGTTTCCACCTTTAAAGAGATTTTGGGTGGAAACCTTGCGAAATAAGGTGTTCTTTGGCTTCGTCAACCGTTACAATTGTTAGGATGTTGCGGATGATGACTCGTATTGCCCTTTCAGAAGGAGGGCAGAAGGAGTGAAATGCATATTTCCGGTCTTCAAGAATCTTGGTCAGTTTGCGGAAGTCGTTCGAAGTTGGTACAAATAAGCGAGTTCCGTCCTTTCGGCTTAAAGTTGCAGTAATCTCTATGGAATTATCTTTCGCAATTCGAAGGATTTCTGCGTATTTCTTCTTGTCACGAAGAACGATGGGTGGGATTTTTTCCTTTTAAGGAGCGGTGGTTGGATTTGGGTTCGCCGAAAGATTTGGCATAGGTAGTGAGGTTGGAGATTGTGAGAGAGTTCCCGAACTTTTTGGAACTGTGGTAGCTTGAGGAGAAGTGTTTAATGAGTTAATAGCCTGGCTACTTACCTGAGTAGGCTGGGTCGTCTTGACGGCCGCTGGTTTGGGTGTTGGCTGGGTAGCTGTCTTAGTTAGCGGCTTGGTGAACGCTGATCTGACGGCATTTTTGGAGGTTGATGATTGCGAGTTGGCCTTGGCTCTCTGCTGGATGGGTTGGGTAGACGGCTTGACAGCCGGCTTGGTTGCAGCTGCCTGTTTAGACTTATCGAGGCCTCCGACAGCTGACTTGGTTGTGGTGGGGTGATGGGACCCCTCTTCCTCTTTCCCACCACGGTGAATCCATCATCCGTATCTTCATTTTCCAACGGTTGGGATGTGAGTTCATTTGGTGTCTCAGGAGGCTGATGTGCTGACTGCGCCGTGGTGGGTTTAGTAAGGGCATCTTGTAGCAACATCCGCATTGCGGAGAGCTTGTCTCCTTGCTTTGTTAGCAATATTCGAAGTTGAGTAACCTCAATTTTGAGCTCGGCATTTTCATTTTTTAGATACTCGATGAGTTCAGGACCCATCATACGGGCATCGTCAGGGCTATCATCGGCACATTTCTCGGTTGTTGAACGGCAACTCTCTGGAGGCGGTGATGGCTCTGGCGTGCAGGACGCCATTGCCCCGCTTGTAAAACGCTTTCCGGTGTTTACAAAGGTTTATGATGTTTGGGCGAAGGAGCTGATGGAAGCGGTTTACGAGTCGATTGTTTGGCAATCAGTTGCGGGTAATTCTCGGAAGAATAGTTAGGCTTGGAGGACCGGACACGACCGTTCTCTTCGGAAGCTAGCACTGAACTATAAACCCGCCATGCGTGCTTTTGGGTGGCTTGATAATTCTAAAATGATTGATAATTCTAAAATGATACTGACAGCTTAAATTTACTCTAGTATAAACCATAATATCTGGATGTCTCACTGTACATACTATCAGATCTAACATAAATAAATCCTTCTCCTCTATTTGAATATACATGGCCGCATAGTAGTGAGAGAATTTCATCCGATATTATATAGAAAGAACAATTTAATAGCAACTGTAAAATAACTCCAATGGTTAGATTATAATATGTTGCTATGTATAGTGTACATTGTGTGGAGGTATCTTTATCCTATGGTACCGTACCTATGTTACGAATATCCGTTACCAGGTTTTACTACTTATTAGTCTGAAATAGTTTTAACTTCGGATAGTATTAGTCTCCAGTTTTTAAGATCTTTATCTGTGACTTTCATCTGTATCCTTTTTGGAGCTGTTCCTTGCGTCTTGCATCTAACCAATTCGTTTAGTTTTCTTTCGGCCCTTATAAACTATGTCTCTAGATTCGTTCTCCCGCTGATTATCGCATCATGATTGAACAATTTAATACATTAATTTAATTCTCATGAGAAATACATGTAATTTGTTTTAAGCATTGCATGTTCGGTACTTTCTAATGATTTTGCGATCCTAAAGATATCCATTAATGGGCCAGTACACCCTGTAGCATGATATGCTCTGAACCATCGCTTTAATCCACTTTAATGTAAATAGTTAAATTAATAAATTAGTAGATACTACTAATAGTTACCAATACTAGATACTAATACAGCGACTGATAATTTACATCCAGTCTAATTGAAATCGTCAGCTGTGAGCAATCAAGGAAAATTGAAGTTAACAATTGAATTGATAACATTGAATTGAAGTCAGTATGTGAATTAATGGTGCTAATAAACAAATAAAAGGACTTCAAAGGCCAGTTACACTGAGGGGAGATTCTCCAACGTCGATTGGAGAACACTTTTATTAACGATTTGGGCCCTTGGAAACGGATCAAGAATTAGATAAGAAAAATATATCGCATTTGAAATACTTCAATCTTACAGATGTTAGACTGCAACAATGTTTAATTATCGGAACCACGCAGAAGGACTGGCAAAATAAGTGTGGTAACGCCGAGAGAAGCACAATCTCCGGATATACAAGGGTATGTTTTATATAGAATTGCTGACATATTTTAGTATGTTATTAGCTATAATGTATACTATGTCCATAATATATACTATAGTCTATTCAAAGTTTATTTATATATGCGTCATCAAAATTTGTGACCTCAAAACGTCGCAATGTTTCAATATCAACTCCGAGTTTTAGTTCAGTTTGGCTTTCACATACAACAAAATTCTATATCTAAATAAAATAATTAAACAAAAATATTGTTTTCAAATATAATTTATTTTTACATTATACTATATCTAATACATATATTATCGACATACTTAAAACTGCAACTAAGAACACAGGTATAACATTTTGTATCTTAGAGTTGTTTTATTATATTTATTTTTAATTCTTTTCCACACCACACATGAACTAGAGTTTTAGGCACATATTTTTAAGTAGTGGTATCACCCTGGAGGCCTGATTCACCTAATTAAAATTTATATATCAAAGTAATGTATTTTACTTTCATTTGAGAGAGTATGTACTTCTTTACATTTAGTTCTTGTTTCCTTCGATGTTGTATTTTTGTTTGTATTTTTTATTTCTTCTGCTACTACCTGTCTACACTATTCTTGATAAAATTAATCACTGAATTCTGCCCAATCAATTTACCATATCTACAGAGCTCCTCATACATTCTAGTCTAATGCTCATGTTTAATTCTCAACTAAAGGCAATGAATTGCATAAAGCAGCTGCTGAACTAAGATGTAGTTACATGTCAACTGGAAAACCAACTTATTGGTCCACTGATCAAGAATAAACCCCGGACCTGTTATATTTCTTCATACTAAGAAATATAACGCCAACTATATAAAAGTCGAAGAAAATTTTGAGCTAAGTTCAGATTATACGCCAGTGATTCTGACGTTGAGATAAAATATAATAAGAAAAGAAAGAAACCCAACTTTAACAAACAAGAGAACAGACTGGGAAGGATTTGCTGAAGAATTGAACAAACGAATTCAACTAAATATACCACACAAGACATCTGAACAATTAAATTTTGAAGCAGAAAAATTCATAGTATATATTCAACAAGCTGCTTGGAATAATACTCCAGAAATTAAGAGTACAACTAAAGAAATTAATTATACAAAAGAAGTGAAGGAAATGGTAGCTGAAAAACGTCAATTACGAAAAAAATGGTCACAAAACAGAACACCTGAAAATAGAAATAGTTTAAACAATATAACCCAAAGACTGAAAAGAGAAATACTGGAAATTAAAAACAAAATCATAAATGACTATCTGAGAAATTTAACAGATGATAAAGAAACTGATTACTAACTCTGGAAAGCCACAAAATATTTAAAGCGCTCATGTCTACACAGTCCGCCTATAAGAGACCTATGTGGGAATCGGGCACGTGACAATCACCAAAAAGCAGAAACATTTGCCGAATATCTAAAAAAAATTTCAAACCAAACGAAACTAATATTGAACATAATTTGCCGGACATAGAAGCTGAAAATTCGATGATTGAGTTAGTCACGCCGAAAGAGTTAATCAAATTATTAAAACTGACATTAACCCCAGGAAATCACCAGGCTACGATTTAATAACAGGAGAATTACTCAAAAACTACCAAGAAAGGGAATTATAAAACTCACCAATTTGATCGATACAGCATTTAGATTAAAACATATCCCAGATATTTGGAAGATGGCGAAAATTATCATCCAAAACCTGGGAAGTCAGCGAACGAAATAAAAGCCTATAGAAGTGTATCACCGCAACCGGCAATATCTAAGGTTTTTGAAAAACTCCTGTTGAAAAGAATAAAACCGATCATAGAGAGAAAAAACCTAATACCAACACACCAGTTTGGCTTTATTAACAAGCACTCGGCAATTTACCAGGTCCACAGAATAACAGATGTTATTGAAAAAGCCTATGAAAGTTAAAAAGTATGCTTAGCTATATTTTTAGATGTATCACAAGCTTTCGAAAAGGTTTGGCATGAGAGCCTTATTCATAAACTACAGAAAATGCTACCAAAACAACATACTTTACAACCAGAATGTTTAGAGTAAAACAAAAAGAAGCGTACTCTACAATAAAATAATTTAAAGAAGGTGTACCACAAGGAAGTGTACTGGGACCAATGCTTTATGTACTCTACATTTGTGATATACCACAAACGGAAAATATTACGATGCCACATTTTCTGATGATACTGCGATTATAGCTGTCGGAGACAATAATGAAGAAGCCTTACGAAAATTACAATATGCAAGTGACAATATAAATAATTGGACACAAGCTTGCAAAATAAGAATTAACATGTGTTAACATTAACATTAACATTACATGTGCAGTTCACCTATAAACAGACCGTACAAGTACTAATAACATTAAACGGAGCAACAACGCTAAATATCTTGGAATGAATTTCGATTCAAAACTTCACTGGAAGGAACATATAAAGAAGAAAAGAAAAGAACTGAAATTTAAATATAGGAAAATATACTGGCTAATTGGAAGAAAATCATAATTATCAGTACATAATAAATTGCTATTATATAAGCAAATATTGGAACCTATATGAACATATGGAGTTCAATTATGGGGATGTTCTGCAAAGAATAACATAAATAAAATACAAATTTTTCAGAACAAAGTCCTGAGAGGTATTGTGGGTGCACCCAAATACTATAAGACTGATTATCTACATCGAGACCTTCAGATACCCACAGTCAGTCAAAAAATCAAGAAAACTGCAAGGGGGCATGAGGAAAGACTCCATTCTCACACAAATATTGAAACATTACAACTATTGGATACCGCCAGAGCAGGACACAGACTCAAAAGACAGAATCAAACCATCTGATCTTGTGTAGTGTTGTAGAGTGAGGTGCATATATTAAAAAATTCAACAGTGACATGTATAAACATTATTTCACCAGAGACTGAGATAGGGCCGATGGGTCCTCCTAGTTATATACCTAGATTTAAGTTATCATAAAGGAAAATTGAAGGTTAGACGGAAACGACTAGTAACAATATATTAATTAAATAATTTAAAAAATGTTTAATTCTGAAAAATTACAATCACATCTGTGCCCACAAATCTCACGCCCTACAATACCATTTCCTACAGTTGTATTCTATTAATTATGTGCATACCTTTAGTTGTTTCCACTCTCAGCACTCTGTCTCAAGTATTTCCAGCATTATCACATATTCTGAAAGTTTCCTTCAGTCACTTTCACTTTCCGAGACACTGTACAAGTCAATAACTAAACTGTTAATTTTCAATTTGTCTAAAACATATTCACGATTCCACCGTTTATCAATTTCTTCCTCTGTATGTTTTATCGAGTTCATCCAAACCCAAGGTGTTATGGTCGACAATAATTTCCACATATTCAAACAGTTTTTAATAGAATATCCTTCTCCACGTGGATGTCTATTGTAATAACTCGTTGCTATCCCCCATATTATCTCGATTTGATTGAATATACAGTGATAGGGAGGAAGTCGTAATATTATGTGACGATATTGTTGGACTTAGAGGAAATCACTAATTCTGCACCAGGTCAAAATATTTCATCTATATCCATGTTTCCAGCATGAAGTAGTTCTTCATGACATATAGTTATGTCTGAAAAGAACTATTAATAAATGTTATGACCAACAAAACCTAATCGAGAATTATTCCTAAGTTTACCATCAACTTTCGTTGCATTTACGCTATATCTATTATTATCTTGCCAGGAGTGACCCAATGTACTGTTCTGAAATATCCACGTCCCATCTAAATAAACAAATTGATATAATAATTCTTCCTTGATTTTGTTGAATGCTTTTAAAAATCGTATTCTTTTAAAACCAATGTCTGGAAGTTCCATTAAAACCTTTCGTTGGTTATCTCTATCTCACTGAAATCCTATATTACCTAACAGTGTACGAGGGGATGTTCAACATCCCTCAAATAGCTGCATATCTTTCAGCCTTTTATGGATAATTTCAAGACTGACAATTTTCTCTGAAATAATTGTATTAAATTATGTTTTGTTTGAAAAAACTACTTCTCTTTTTATACATTTCGTATATTTAAACTCTGATGCAGCTAACATCAAGCTGATCTTGACTCATCACCCATTTCGCATAAAGACGGTTTCTTTTTGGTGAATTTAAAGTTATATTGTTTTTTATTTTTTGAGATATTTTAGAGACCGTATCCGTGCTAATATTCAGTGCAGCTGCAACACACAAAAAAATATTTTCAATAAAAACCGCGGAGATTTGAAATTCATTAAAACGAAGCCTTAAAACAACGTTTGGTGATTTATAACCCGTAATTATAATATATTGAATAATTTTGCGTATATCTATAAACCAGACGATTTTGACAGGCTCATTCGTTTACGTTTTCGAACTAATTGGGCCGTATTATGTCTCTTTTTAACTAGAACAAAATGAGAAGGAAAATATTGTCTTATTCTAGAACGAATTTACATTACACATATTGATGACGCATATACAAATAAACTTTGAATAGACTATATATAATTCCTTTTATTCACCTATAGGGTCTGAAAGTACCACGTATGTCTTAATTCATCTCTTGTAAGTTCATATTTAGGGTTAAAATATGCATATGTAAAAATTAAGTAAGAATCGTGACATTTTAAATTGCAAACCAATGAGTAGTTGGCCGATTTATCATCAGATCTTAATATTTATGATATTTTTACATATCTGGGAGGAGTTCCCCTTCTGTAGTAGTTATAATACGAGCACGTAATTATTAGGGCTTCGAAACACATCCCCTAAGATTTCGCACATATAACACGCGAGGAAGGAACATTAGTTAACTTAATGTAGATCGGATAAATATGTTATGAGTGGATAGGGATCTAATCAATTGATTGGCGTGATGTAGAGTGCCAAGGGAGAACTAACCCCGAGCATATTTGTGAAACTCCTCACAAACGGAAAGTCTGACTCTAGATATGTATTGGCATTCCTCATAAGGAGCCTTAAATGTGTTAAAATTTCATGATATATTACTTATAAGTTTATGACTTATTGTGCTAAGAGTGATACTACCTTTGTTATTTTTAAAAGAATTGATAAAATTATTATAAATAAAATTTTTTTTAATTTTACAAAGTTTCTTGATGAAAAAAATACCGTTCAAGAGAACTAATAACTTGAAAAGTATTGTAAGGACTCCGTTCCATCAGAAGCAACAATAAAATGTTGTTTTGCTGAATTCAAACATGGCTGTAGAGACTCCGATGATGCAGAACGCAGTGGACGTGCAAATAAGATGTTAAGACCAGAAAGCATAAAAAAAATCCACAAAATCGTTTCGAATAATCGGAAAGTGAAGTTTCGTGACTTAGCTAACATCGTAGAGATATCAAAGGAACGTGTTGGTTTTATATTACGTGAGGATTTGACTATGAGAAAGCTCTGTTCAAAGTGGGTATAGCGTTTGATCATTGTTGACAAAAATCAAGAACGTGGTAATGATTCTGAACAGTGTTTGGTCATGCTTAAACTTAACAAACTGGTATTTTTGCGTCGATATGTGACAATGGAACTTTTCAGCCAATGTGTTACATGGGCTCCGGTGTAACTTTGAACGGCATAATCCTGTAAACAAAATAAACAAGGACCTAAATGCCAAAAGATATTGTTTGGCTGCTTTCCTAGACATATATCAGATTAAATCAAAGAAACTTCTTCTTTATCCAGACTATCAGTTACTAAAATCGTTTTTGACTGATAGACATATTACTGTAAAACAAGGCGATAAAAATACCGAATTACATCAATATATTGAGGAGTAACGCAATTTAGTGTACTCGGTCCAATACTATATCTTCTATATACAGCCGATTTACTCACCACATAAAAAACTCCTCAGACACAGCATCAATAAACCTAGAAACCCACCTGGAGCAAATACAACTGTGGTTGAAGACATGGCGCATTAAAGCCAATGAAGGAAAATCCACCTATATAATTTTTACCCTGTTTAGAAGAGCATATCCACCAGTAAATATCTATCGCTTTTAATTTCCCCAAGCAGAGGATGTTAAATATTTTGGTATGCATTTAGATCAACGCCTAACCTGAAAGAAGCACATACTGTCTCTAAAAGAAAACAACTTGGACTTAAATTATTTCAAATATATTGGCTCATCTGGCGCAAATCTAAATTATCATTAGATAACAAGGTATTGCTCTATGATTGCTGTATAAGTCTATACTCAAGCCTATTTGGTCATATGGAATCCAACTATGGGGTACCGTTAGCAAATCTAATATATCCATCATTCAACGGTTCCAAAATATAGAATTGCGTGCCATTTTTGATGTTCCGTACTATGTTTTAAATGGAGTGATACTCGCTAATCAGCTAAATATACGACGTGATAGTGAAGTGCGTAGACTAAAACGTTTAACCCCATCTAGTTTGATTACTTAACATATATAGATTATAATCAGCCTTAGAATAAGACGATAAGAAGTATACCCCTAAAAAAGCTTACTGATTGAACATGTAAGAATATACCCACAATACCCATGCGGGATTTTCAAAAAAGGCATCGTGTTTTGATGTAGTATAGAATTTTCCGATATATAGAGTTTATGCTTGTAATAACGTTTTAAATAATGATAATATTTTATAATGAATATTTAAAGAATTTCATATTTTTGACGCACCTACGATTCAGATCAATTGAAATTGGCATAGAATAACTCAGCAAATGGATTGCTGGAACAGTTTTGCTGGATTTGAAGTTAATTAAATTAAATTAGAAACCTTAAAACCTAAGGTTTAAAGTTACGAATTAAGTGCAGTACATAACTAAAATTATTGGAAACGAATTTGGAGTAGGCCTTAAAAAGGACAGATTATTGACAAAACAAAGTTTTTTTTATAAGATCTTTATTAGATAAGCTTAGTACAATCTTAATTTACAGTTAATTTATTACTACTTTTCCTATGTACTTGGATTAATTCGCAAGCAAAACGAGTGCGACGAAATACATCAATATGTATTCCTCAATACAAAACAGAGTGGCAAAGGAAACAAGGAAATTGCAACAAATACTTATTAGAATGTTTGATATATTATAAAATTTATTGCCAAAATGTTGTCTTTACGTCGCGGTACAGAAAGGACACTGGTGTTAAGTACGACGCTGTACTTCGTGAACATTTTGTAAGATCTAAAATGTGTGAAAAATTTTCGTATCAATTTATTGCAATTTTTAGAAATAAAATTCCAATAGCCAAATATTAGAAATTAACAATTTGGTACGTTGCATTATAATTGTTGATGACGTGCACTGATTGTGAAATTGGAGGGCCTGTAGGCTAGTAATCTAATTGGAAGTCGATTTGTATTTTATATTAATTACATCTAGTCGATGGTTAAAGTATAAGTGTTATTACAAATGTTATTGCATTAAAAGTGTTATTTATATCAATTTAAGTGGCAACGTTTAACAATTATGTTGTTATGAAATATAAAAGAATTTGAGAGAAAAAATTATTTAACTTTTTTTTATATATTTATATCTCCTGTACCTCTATTCGCCGGTTTCCTTTAATTGTTCCTCGAAATGCCATTGTTTCTATCCAATTTTCCATGGTATCTCTGTATGGAATGATATCCTAAGGTTTGATCACTCTATACTCCAATAGATATTCGCCTTCGGTGGCCGTTCATCCTGAACTGTAAGTTTTTGTTCAAGTACCTGTGAGATATATTAGTTCACAGCAACTTCAGACCGCCTTTGGTGGCCTTATAATCTGAACTATGAGGATTGTGACGGGAGTCCATGGACTATGAGCGTTTTTCGAAACATTGCAGCTTCAGCTGCGATACTAACCCGAACGCCAACTTAACTAACCAGGGAATGCTTCGAAGAGCTACGGAATGATTACCAATCTGTCCTGTTTTCCTGAGTATACATTAAAAATCATCGTGCTCCGGCTTTTTTGTGAACTATTCGTTTATTCGTCGGGACAATCTACTAGTCGCAAGCCGAAATGCTAAAAGTCGTTGTTGCCAAATTTACAGCTAGGCTATTTGCTTTACGGATGTATTTTATTTTAGAAAAATAATATATTTAAAAAGATTTTCTGACATTAACTTTTTGTCTTGATACAAAAATAATGATATATAAAATAAGTTTTTTGCTATTTAGTACAATATATAGTTCTTACTTTATATTTGGCAACACTGTAGGCTGCTGCAAGATAAGCGTTCCTTATAAGAAATGGCGATAAATGGCATTGCTCTGATTTAATGTTGGGCATTTTTTGGTTTAACTATTAAAGCGTTTGATATGGCATGTTTAAAATTATATTGTGATGTTCCTTTTTACTTAAAAAGAAGGCCTTTTAGTTTAACATTTCAGCTTTTTAACAGGATTAAAAATATGGAGAGTCAAAGGCAGGTTTAGTTTTAATTGTTTAGTTAAATAGGATAAATTAATTAAATGACTTCAATTTTGCAGTGAAAGTAAATTAATAAGTTTGTAATATGACATACCTAGTAGCAAGAGAAAGAAAGATTTCACTATGAGCTTGCTGCACCACTAAAGCCGATAACAAGAAGGATCATCTGCCTTCTCTGTGGCCCCAATTTTCGGTAGCATCTTTGTCGGATCCATAATATTGATGTTAATCTAATCTATACTTTAAGAATTTGTAAGGCTTTGAAAGTTGGAAGCCACAGGACGAAAAGGAAAAAAAAATTGTTGAAAGATTTTGTCAGGAACAAGAAGTCAAGAAGCTTATATACCACTGTATAAGGAGTTATCATCAAGGTAGTATTTTCCATAAAACTACCATATGTAATTAATTAATAATTAGCGTGAGAAGTATAAAGGACTGTATCTACAGGAAAGTTGATATAACATTTTATTTATATATAATACATCTGTAGTATTGTATATTCAAATATGTGATAATTTAGTAAATAATTTATGGCATAGTTTAGGTTCATTGTTTTATATTCTCTATTTTATAATTTAAAATTAATATTAAATTTTAAAATATATAAATGAATATAATATACAAATTTAGTATTTTTTAGAGGTAATTTTTACTATATATACGTATATATGGTATACATAGCGTAATATAAAACTTATGAACATTACCGTTTATTTTAATAACTAATATGGAGTATATTTTACGCCTCGAAGACTAACACTATGCCGGTATCAGAAGTTTGTTTATAGACAAGATACAGCCCTACTCATGACGTCTCAAGCAATACTGAGAATGTACAAATTTTTCTAACACCGGGGACATGCGCGTTGGTGCATATAGTCAATCTACCGGACCACGATGATTTTTAATGCATATTTTTCTTATTATTTAATTTGATTCCAGTTAATAGAATGAAATAAAACAGAGCAATCTTATAACCTCCCTGGAATCGAACTGTCTATTATAAATGAAATGTGAAAGGGTTTAAAACAAAAAAACATTTATTTATAATATAATAATTTATTACTTAATAATTTAACAGTTATTGTCGGTAAACTGCACAATACCCAATAACGGTGACTATTCCTGCCTAATGGCTCTTTGGATTTACTGTATATTATAGTCTTTAAAATGAAATCTCTCAATAAAAGTGCAACAAAATTTTCTTACATTACATCACTAAGATATTGAGAGCAGTTGATGCGTTACATTCCTGGTTGCTACATTAATCTTTATTTTTTAGGAGTTACTGAAATATGTATTATTTACCTTTATTATTTATTAAATTATATTTATACTACAAAATGTGAAAAACAAAGAATAATTTCCGTACATTTTAATCATTATTTAAAGGGAAACATCTTATGAGCTCCTAAAGACGTAAGCTAAAAGATCGATGTACATTTATTATATTATAAAATATCTACAACATGTGTTTTTATATTGTTGTTATGCATTAAATATAATACAATGACTGCTTTTCATAAATTAAAAAGTGTTAAACCCTCATTATTAACTATACTATTATCTAAAACTAAACAAATATACTTTTGCTTCAGCTTCAATTTAATTCACATTTTGCAAAAATAAATTGCATTTACCGACAAGTGCACGGCTATTGTCTGATATAATTTATTGATCATAGAAAGAATAGTCATCATCATCACCTCCATCATCATCTTTGCCACCACCATCTCTGTCATCATCATCTTTATCGCCATCATCTTTACTGTCATCATCTTTTTTATCATCACTATCATCAACCTCCTCGTCATCCTCCTCGTCAGCAAGATCACCAAAGTCGTAATCTTCTGGTAAGTCTTCAAAATTATCAAAATCAGGATCTTCAGGATCATCATCATCATCATAGTTAATTTTTATTAGTGGTTCTAAAATTACAATTATTTTCAAATATTATTCTAAAATTATTTAAGAAATAAAACTGTATAAAATCATATATTATAATTTTACTAACATTATTTTCAGTATTATGGATAATGTATATTAGTTGTAAACAATATAAACTATTCGAACGAAATATCAATTTAAGAATTTTATTTTTTGCAATTATTCAATTTTATATATATTTTTAATCATTCATACTTTATTACGTCTTAACCGGAATAACAATAGAAATATGAAACTCCAGTAATAAAATTAATATAATTAGTGAAATATTGTAAATTAGTAAATAATATTAATTAACAATAGAGGATGATTAAAATATACTCAGTATCGCTATTATAAGGAACACGGATAAAAATATTAAAATATGACTTAAATATAGGTCTTACTCAGCATCATTGTGACTAGAGTTAATCTTCTTTCAAGAATCGATATTATACTGACTACGCTATATTGTCAGACAGATTTCAACATTTCAGTTTATATAGTAATAGTAAATATTGATTATTACAAATTATGTGCCATTATTTCATCATTTACTCAGCAAGGATTTATCGGAATGGTCCTATTAAGTTTTTTTGCGCAAAAAAAACTTTTAAAATAACTGAAAATATTAAGAAATGTCAATAATTTGCAGACCATATTTGGTTGACTGGCGCATGCACCATTAATTAAATATATATATCACTATTATTTTTACTATTTTATTCTTTTCAAAGTTAACGATATCTCCTTGATAAAATTAATTAATTAAAATGTTTAAAGTTTTGTAGCATAATTATTTCACCGAAAATGTCAAAATATATATATTTATACACATTCAATTTAATATTTAAGAAAGTTCAATAATGAGATATAAATACGCATTTTCTATAAACATAAAATCTATTTAATAGAATATATTTTTTATTTTATTTGATTCTATTGGTTTAAATATTATAATATTTTAATTAATAAAAATTAAATAGACCTTTGTTATAGAACTTCACATAACAGATTTATTTTACGCCCGCGCATGCACCATATTAGCCACAAATATTTAGAGACAAAACATTTTTTTCCTTGAATGATCATTTATTGTCGTATATAAATATCATCGTTATACCATGATAAAATGATGTCGGCTCTAATACTATATACTATTATATTGATGCATCATTTTCATTATCTATTAGTATCAAAGTTTCTTGTTTATGCAAATGCTGTAACCAGTTCTTTCCTCTTATGTCTTTCAGTATTAATTAAGAAATGAATATAGTATTTGAAATTTGGGTATTGATTATGTTGTTTAACGTAGTTTAAATAACTATATGTATCAACTATTTTAAAAATTCGGCTAGATGAAGTAGTTTAGTGGTTTTAATAATTTGTTGCCCTTTATATTTACATTTGTCATCATTTTGATGATTAGTTGTCACTCGCTTTTTTTAAAACCGTTGTCTCCTTAAGGTTTTGGATTATGTTGCTTCCAGCTTTGAGGTATCAAAATTATAAACAGTGTACGTTTTTAGTATAGATAATAACTGTACGTTTCTAATTATGATTATTATGATTAATTGACGTTTAAAATTATGATTATCTATAGACATGAGTATGATATGCGATAAGTCACAACCATACCTATAAAACTAGTAATCAGGCTGGGTATAACTGGATATCTTATAGAATGTTATTTAAATTTGTCAATAGCCAGTCGATAAGCTTAATGTCCTGGGCAGCAGAGTGGATTCGCCGTTAAGCAGTAGGTCCAGTTAAGTCCAGATAAATCCTATATGGTAAATAGAGGGATAAAAAATTAAGAAGCACGTTAAAAAATACAATTTTTATCGCCTTCATTTTGCATTTATGTAAATTATGATTTTATTTTAAATATTGTCTTCATTTAAAAATATAAAGGCTTAACATGTAAATGCGGCCTATTGTGATTATAAAAAACATAAGGTTTCATTGTAAATTTCATCTTAATTTATTTGAGATACTTGAGTTACTGTCTGTGTTTGCTGTTGTTTAATGATTCATTGTCTTTGATTTATATGTCTGTGCTACTACTTGAATTTTGAGTATCACAATTTTCTATGTTAAAAGGTGAAGATTCATCTTGCACAGTTATTGTGTTTTTTTTTATCAATTTACTTGCTAGTAGTTTGATAATGGCAGTAGTTACGCAGACCTTTTATTGCTACGTAAGATTATTATATGATTCTACAATATAAATAGCACTATTTCTTATTTACTATTATATATTTAAATCTTATTCTTTTCGTTGAAATCATCTTAGCTTGAATTAAAAAGGTATAAAAAGGTATATAAATGAATCGTTGTTCGTTAGTCTTGCTAAAACTCGAGAACGGCTGGACCGATTTGGATAATTTTGGTCTTGAATTATTTGTCCACGGAAGGTTTAAAAGTTGAATCCGAAAATCTACGTGCACGAGAACTTTCCTAACTTCGGTGGTACTTTGTGATAGTGATATTTCAAATTATGTGCTCTTTATTTGTTGATTTTTTGTGATAGTGACACTTTATTGCTAAGTGCGCGAGAACTTTTCTCTCTTTGATTAATTACAATATACTTTACTGCTAAGTGCGCGAAAACTTTTCTCACTTTGATTAATTACAATTTACGATGCCGAGGAGAAGACGACCTGACTTAGGTCGTCGTAGTCAATCAAATGTGCGAAAAGCTACCTCACGTGCTAACCGCACTGATGGCCAGAAAGAGACAGATCAAGAAAATAGAGGTATTGCTATGTCAGAATTGCGTTTTTTAGAGAGTGACAGTGAAGTAGATAGGCTTAAAACGGAACAAGTTCGTGCACATCAAACACAACAACATCAAACACCACAACCGACATAATGAAATTGAGCTATTCCGTAGACACAGTGCTCCTGTGATCTTGGAACGAGCTGCATTCCACTATGATGCGGCAATAGATTATTGTGCCGACAAATCGGTAACAATTGGGGAAATCACAATAATTTGTTAACATAGCAACGCGTTAAAATACAGTGGTGAATCCACTATATTATGTTGTGCTGGAGGCAAAATAAAATTACCACAATTGGTCTTAACATCAGATCCTTCAGGCTCTTTAGTTTCTGGGATTGGAAATGATTCTAAGCACTTCTTGGCCAACATTCAGAAATATAACATTGCTATTTCCAGATGACATCATTTGGCGCTACACATATTATACAGGACAATTTCATGCCCCCTTTCCCACAGTTGACACAAAATTGCTTGCAGTAGTTATCAAACACATCATACATGGACCTTGCGGAGTTTTCAACTACCATTCACCCTGTATAGTTGACGGCAAGTATTCCAAGCAATACCCAAGGTACTTGATTGCTGAAGCCATAATGGGAAATAATGGATACCCATTGTATCGTCGGCGATCAGTTGTGATCAGTAGTTGTGAAGGTCAGAGGACAAAATGTTAATGTAGACAATCGTTGGATCGTGCCATACTCGCCAATATTATCCAAAGTTTTTGAGACTCACATCAATGTGGAATATTGTAACTCTGTGAAGTCGATAAAGTACATATGTGAATATGTTAACAAAGGTAGCAATATGGCCGTCTTCGCTGTAACCAATGCAAATGACGAAATATCACAGTACCAGATGGGTCGCTACGTAAGTATCAACGAAGCAATTTGGCGTATCTTTCCATTTGCGATCAATGAAAGACAACCTACAGTAGTCCATTTGGCAGTCCATTTAGAGAATAGTCAGGAGGTAAAAAGTCGAGGATTCGAGATTGTCGAGGATCTCAATGCGACAATTCAGAATTTTCTTCAGGGACAGTTGGTTTCCTTCAGATCAATCGACACCGTTATGAACTAGGAAGACGTAGTCAACTATCTCACCGAGTTTTTAAATTCACTGGAATCGCCTGAACTTCACAATTTGAAGTTAAAAGTAAGACGGTTGACATCATGCTGCGTAACATTAATCAACCTCATCTGTGCAATGGAACAAGACTGGCTGTGAAAAAGATGATGAATAACGTCATTGAGGCAACAACTATAAAGGGAAAATACTAAGGAGAGGATGTCTTGATCCCGCATATACAGATGATTCCAACGGATTTACCATTCCATTTTAAACGTTTACAATGTCCAGTACGTCTGGCCTTTGCGATGACCATAAATAAATCTCAAGGCCAGTCGTTGGAAGTTGGCGGAATCAACTTAGAGTTTCTCTGTTTCGCGCATGGACGATTATTTATCTCGTGTTTGCGCGTCGGAAAACCGTCATATTTGTTTATTTACACACCACAAAACAAAACAAAAAATATGGTTCTGTATAAACTGTATCATAACTGTGTGCCTCTGTAAAGATCTAATTAAAATCTTATAAATAGCCAGTATTTCAGGACAACTCAGTTTTTTTAAGTATGAAACATCATGTTTCTTAATTAATAATTAATAGAATGTCATAATTAATCGAAAATAATAATAAAAATTCATTCATAGCGAGCATTATTTTTTATTAATTACGGATTATTAGGTATTTTATATATCGATTGACGCAGTACGAAATCTGCCGGGTCAGCTAAATATGATGTATACAGATGTATACAAAATTGTTTATATAAAATCAATACAAAATATAAATAAAATAATACTTATAAATAAGGCACTTATTTATTTAGTTTAGACCCTAAATATATATTTTTACCCTAACACTTTAATTGCGTTTTAATTCAACTGGTGAAACAAATGTATATCGATCATTCTCCTAATTCATTTAATTATTTACGGTATATTATCCAGATATGATAGGTAAAATTATATTTTTATAATACAACGATGTCAGATATAGTAAAAGAAATGCCGCCATAATGTTCCGTCAGCAATGTACTTTATTAAAAAGAAAAAAAGAAATGAGTGTGATCATAAAAATAATTAGTAATGGAGAATTTCTTTAAAGTTTGGCAACAAGGCAGTCTCGTTCAATTGGACGGAGACCGATCGCAAATTATCCCACACACTCACAACGGCGGGTCTGTTTATGTAAAATCTGTAATTACCAGATTTTTCCGAATTTGTTTACGGTTTCAAGTGACAGTTTCTTTAAAGTGTATAGTGTTGTGTGAAAATGTCCGACAGTGGAACTCATTTTCCTCCGCACACCTATTCGTCCATTTTCAACTTGAACGCCCTGTCTGAAGTAAGAAAATATATTTTAGGTTATGTTTCTTTTCGCGCAACCAGCGTAAATAAACAAAAAATACGTCCTGTGTTTGAATTTATGAAAGGTTAATGGTTATCGCATCCATTAAGGTCTATTAGTTGTAATTGTCTCAATCACAGATGTATTGTTCATTTTAACACACCTAAGTTTTGTATTCATTAATATTTGGGTCAATATCGTTCAAATATTTATTTTTAAATGGTATCAAGACAGAATATGTCTTTAGAATTATTATTACTTAATAGTATTAAAGAAATATAATTAATCATAAAGAAAAGAAACAGTACGTGTAATTGTTTGTTTGTAAATTCGTTTGGGTAATTTTCAACGTGATTTTTAGGAAGAAAAAAGTACAAATTCAAAAGAAAATGCAGTAAACGATACGGAAAAACAACCGATACTAGATTGCTTTATAACATCGGTAAGTTTTATAGTAAATTCATTTAACAGAAAGCTTTTATATATATGGTAATACTTTTTAAATTAGATCTTAATTTAATATATTATGACAAAAAACGCGGACTTTGTATTAGGACATTTATAACTTGTTGTTTTTCGGTTTTTAGTATTTTTAACCAAAATGTTCTGTTAAATAGTTGCTTATAGTGTTTGGTGTTGTGAGTTGTTTAGTGTTATTGATAATAAGATATGTTTTAGTGTATTTTAAACGTTTTTTTTTGTGTTTTTCTTTCATTAATATATTGTTAAATTGTGTCTTGTCGAATTAGTTTGCAAAAAAATGTATTACGAAATAGTGGAGGTAACTAACATTGAAACAGTATTTTATAAAACAGTAATTGTTTATGATTTTAGGATTTCCGTTACAATTCAAGATGAAATGAAGTTATATGCATAAAAAACCTACTTAAGAACTTTACTTTTTAATTTTGATATACAGAAAGAAGGTATAATTGTTTACATAAATAAAAGTTCTATTAAAGTATAGTATTTGTGAAATTGAATAATTAAGTAATAAAGCATTATTTTTAAAAAGACATGTTTATTATTATATTTTAAAATGGGCCTTTAATTATTTACTCCTTACATCAGTTTAGTTAAATTGTTTTTTGTTTGCGTCATGTATTTTTTCTGGTGGCAGTAGGCATTTAACAATATCGGGACGCGACCAAGGTGATATATGAAAGAAGTAACAAACCTGAAGGCGCGACCTCCTCAAAAACAAAGGGGCTCTCGACGTCAATGTTTATAAAAAATGTTACAGCATTCCATCCCTTTTGTTATGTAAAATAAATTTGTTTCAGACTTAGTGTTAACCAATAGTGAGTTTTATATAATCTACTGGGTGGTTCAATAATTTCAGTCGTTTTAATCGATTTTAATAACCTGAGTTTGGCATGTGTAACAAGCAAAAGGTGAATAGGCTATATATATATATATATATATATATATATATATATATATATATATATATATATATATATACTGAATTTATTAAATAACTCTTTATCTAGTTATGAACAATGAGTATATTTATTGTGTTATATTGATATCCATTCATTCTATAACAATATTATTAACAAAATTATTGTATATTATTTTAGTGTATAATGTTTCAAATATATAATGATTAGTAAATCTTTTTGTATCAACCATGACAAAAAATTAATGGATTATGACTGTTACAGGAAAACTTGTTCTACATCAGTATATATGAATTCATCAATATGAATATTTCTAGTATATATGAAATTGTTGTATCCTGAACTTCAATGTAAGGATGTTGGAAACATCCTTTTTTTCTTTAATATTAATTAATTTATTTTATAATCGTGGAAATGGAGGTTTCGTAATTGGTTTAGTGCATTCGTATTCATTTTAGGTATTTAAGTATATGAATGTGGAAACAATATAGAAAATATTTAGATCAAGAAGGAGTTATAAGCTCAAACAGTTTTCTCTTATCTTGTGGAATATGAATATAAAATATCTTATTCTTACATTAGCTAATAATAATTTAAGAATAAAAGGATTGGTCTATACGTGCAATTTTAAATAGAAACAGGTTTCTGTATTGATGAGTTGCGGCGGATATAAAAGGTGTTTGTTAGAAATATTCGAAGGCCAAATTGATTGGTTGTTTTATACGATACCGAAGCGGATTTGGCCGAAGTGGTTGAATATTATTTGGTTTAAGTTTCGATGAATGTCCAAGGGAGCAAAGAAATTTGGCCTTTAAATTCCAGGAGTTTGAGATAGGAAATTCTGTGCTGAAAATATTTATATATATATGTATATTGATTGCATTATAACTGCAGGCGCTGTTCCTTTTTGAGTTTTTGTTTTTAAGCGTGGCATTGTTGTTAGAGCCTCGATGACTTGGTGGTCCAACTTGTCATCTTTTCTTATTATTGATATAAAATTTCTTTAGTTAAATAAAAGGGTGTTTTTCATCCCAATACATGTTAAAACTAGCGTCTACCGACTAGGATTATTTCGGAAAGATGAACTTATTGACGTTGAATTGCCAGTCGTTCCGTTACTCAAAGTAAGATTTCGCCCAGACTGTAGCTCCTGTAGAACAGAAATTAGATGTGGTAACTATTTCTAATGTACAGAACTTAGAAATTTGGGAAGAAGGTTGAAGTTTTGAAAAACACCTAGTCTGTAGATGTATTTAAAATAATATTTTATATTGGAAGAAACATTAATTTATTTGAGTTTGGATTTAAAAATTGGAGTTTACCGTGTAGCGCCATTAAGGGCTCAAGATCATGGAAATTTGGATAAAAACATTGGAGTTCAGAAGATCATCAAATCTGAAGTGGGTAAAAATAATTATATAACAATTATAGACTATCCAAAGCAAGCTAAGATCACGGGCAAACCCTTGGTAATTTGTTTCATGAGGGAGTTGTTAAGTCGTGCAATTGGTGCGCATGTTGTAATTCCATCATAGCCACAGGGCGATGTTCTTGTTCAAGTGTTTGTTTTCTAAATTTTGGATTTAAGTTCAGTCGATTAGAAAGTGGAAAATGGACCGTTGGGCGCCATATAAGGTGTTCTGACATTTTTATTGAAATATAATAATAACGCGCATAATTGTTAAAGCGAGGTTTTTTGTCAATATATTTCTCGTCACCAATGATGATTGCGTTCTTGAATAAAACTTATTTTAAAGCAACGAATGCTATTTAATTTAAATGGTAATATGGATGATTATTTTTTCATGTCACTTTATATTTTGATTATTTATCACATTCTTACTATAAGCGCATACTTTAAATGTTGTAAATAATGCATTATACCGTATGAAATCATGTGTTATACATTTGCATTGTGCACTCTGATAATTGCTATGTGACGTTGATAGCGGTCAAAGTCATAACAACGCACATAAAATATATCTCAAACTGAATTTGTAACTTATATGTATTTTTTTATTTTTTATCTTAAATAGTTTTAATATTGTATATTTTTTAATTTATAATTTTTTTTGATAAAAAAGTTTTCTAGTTAATTAAAATAACATTTGATCTTTTGCTACTACTTTTTAAAATTTGTTTGCTCAATTGCCATGCCGAGAAACTACTTCTAGTCCTATATGTCCGAATTTATTAGCCGATCCATTTTTTAATGTCCTTATTGTAAGGTATGACGTTTTGATTTGATAGATCATCTGCTATCCATAGGGACAGTTTTAGTCGGATGGAGAAACGTCTGGAGAAATATCGTGGGTGAAATAGCATGTTCGATCTTTGTCCAGCTGAAAAATTATGTAGTGTATTTTGGATTATTCTGGCCTTTTTTAGTGTACAGCTTAAACATTTCAATTGAGTTAGGTGTTATAGCATCTATTCTGATTTTAATTTCTTCACTTTAAACAGGTATTTATTGAGAATTATCATTGTGCCAATTTTATAGTGCATATTGTAGATTAGTTTATAAATTAGTGTTGAAGGATTTTTTTAACTAGCAGCTTTATTGTGACAAATCGGTGCAATGTATCTTATTCAAAGAGCTCGAATAATTGTCCATCGATAACCGCTATTTTTTGTTGTGTATTTGATGGTTTCATCGAGTAATACCTTCAATTATCGTCGAGGAATTTTTTGGCTGTTCAGAATACTCTTTGTCTATGGTGTCAATATCAACAGTTTTCTGATAATTAGAAAGCGCTATAAACATATTAATACTTTATGGTTCTGAATATTCTGCTGGTCAATATTAGATATTGCTGGCCTGACAGATAGATGGCGCTACTAGAATTAAAGTCATATGTTTTTAGTTAGCCCTAAGCCTCAAAAGATGCGTGTATAAATTTGACAGCTGTCGGATTATTAGTTTGTGAATTATAACACTTTGAGTGAAGCAACTTTTGTTATTGCGAAAAAAATGGATAAAAAGGAATTTCGCGTGTTAATAAAATATTGCTTTTTGAAGGGAAAAAATACAATTGAAGTAAAAACTTGGCTTGATGCCGAATATTCGGACACTGCCTCAGGAAAATCAACCATTAAGGATTGGTATGCTAAGTTTAGACGTGGTGAAGTGACCACCGAAGACGGTGAACGCAGTGGACGCCCAATAGAGCGATTTTAAAAAATCCACAAAATGATTTTGAATGACAGTAAATTGAAACTGAATGAAATAGCAGACACTCTAAAGATATCAACTGAATGTGTGCATCATATCATTCCCGAATATTTGGGTATGAGAAAGTCCAATCGACAGTCATCCGAGTGGACTGCACACGATAAACCCGCTCCAAAGCGCGGGGAAACGCAACAGTCGGCTGGTAAGGTCATGGCGTCTGTATTTTGGGATGCGCATGGAATAATTTTCATTGACTACCTTAAAAAAGGAAGGACCATCAACAACGACTATTTCATAGCGTTATTGGACCGTTTGAAGGATGAAATCGCCGCATTTCAAGAAAAAGAAAGTGCTGCTTCACCAAGACAATGCACCGTGTCAAAAATCCATGAACTGGGCTTCGAATTGCTTCCTCAACGAAGAAATGTTCGTCGAATGAAGAGGTGATCGCCGAAACTGAGGTCTATTTTGAAGCAAAGGACAAATCGTACTACAGAAATGGTATCGAAAAGTTGGAGGGTCGCTACAATCAGTGTATCACCCTTGAAGGGAATAACGTTGAATAAAAATAAACTAATTTTGTCAAAAAATATGTTTTACTATGGTAGGCCGGGGACTTTTCAATTGATCTGTTAATAGGCCAATTATCATTGATTTAGATAAACTTTTAATGCCTTGACAGGAAATTTTGTTGACCAATTCCTCTATGTTTCCATCAGTGAACTTCTATTTGCCTGTATATATGACATATAAAAATCGCGTTATTAGAAACGTCCTTTAATACATTTCTTCAGTTAGAGCAGCTCCAGCTGTCTTTCCATATTACTCTATTAAAAATATATATTTTCAACAACTCTTTTACACTCCGTTTAAGGACGTTTATTAGGCACATAATTATTAAATTATAAATTATTGTTATTTACTCTTTAGCCAAATAAAGTATATGATCTAGGAGTTTAATAATAAGAATTTTCGTTTATATCATTAAAGCAAACGACAAAATGTTGTGTTATATTCGCCAACTTTAGCAACACTCTATATATTATAACAGAGATATTATTTTGATAGTTTGTTCAGAAAAATATAACAATTTTGCCACAAAAATGTCTTTGTATTATGAAAATATATTAATATTATATTATTTCTTTGAGTTATGCCGCAAGAACGGTAATATACCTAACTCAATCTGTTAAATGATGCAGGTCCACATTTGATTTATTTCGAATTTTCTCTAATAATCATTTTAAATTTTGGCAGAACGGTTCAAAGGATTCCATGGTTTATAACAAAGTAAACATGGTGTGTCCATGTGATCTTCTTAAACAAACCGGAAATGTGCCTTTTTTCTATCCCAAAATTGTATTTCATTTTTTTTCATTCTATTCAAAAATGCAATTACATTTTATTATCCAACTAGATAAAGCTGCTGTTACTAACAGTTTACAAAAGTTAGTAGATTCGATTAGATAATGAGTTGGGGAAAATTACTTTTTTTAAATATTTTCCAAAGGGAATTTATTTATAATTCCGTCTCTCTTTTGAGTCGTCCAATTTCTCTTTTGAATTCTAAAATATGCCTATGGTTTAACCATTTCTGACTCTTTTTAAATCACCTGCCTCAATGGCATTTGTTCTTCACAATAAAATCGAATTAATGATTTGTCTAGGTACCATCAGTTCATGAGGAACAATTAATTTCCAATCCACCTAAATTTCTTGGCGTTAATGTGAGTTTTACAAACATTTTGTGAAGCATATTTAATTAATTGTTATTTTAATATATATATATATATATATATATATATATATATATATATGTATATAAAATAATTAGTTATTTGGTTGTAATCAATGTATTTCAACTATATAATTCATAATCGATTAGAACTGATAAATCGCGGGACGTACACTTTATTAATTATTAATAGTATTGACTAGCATTGGGGACTATCTACTGTTTAGTAATTTACTATTTTTTTACTATCGACTGTTTCAGTCGTGTACTTTCAGTTATTGTATTCGGTCCTACTAGTTTCATTTGTCTTGGTTGTAAATAACAATATATTGTAAATAATTATCTAGTAATGTAATAGGGCAAAAGGAATAAAATTATGAATGATAAATAGTAAAATACTTTTGAATGTATTATGTTGTTTTTACACAACAATAATAGGTAATGCTCTTCTTGATCGGCGTTTTCGATTCGATCTAACTCTCTCGATGTTTGTTCAAGCCTTTTGAATGTTAAAAACTCTTTCATTGAAGTTTCAATGAATAATAATCATAGAAAAACATTAGTTATTAACGATTAATAAAATTATTATTGTTTTTAAAAAGATTGATGGTTAAATAGTCGATAAAGATTGATTGAAAACACGATAGAAATATTTAGTGGTCACTCAATTCCTCTTCAAATTCAAGTCAAATATCCAAAAAATAAAAATAATTTTACATAATTAAAATTAAAATTATTGTTTTTAACGTAATAGAATCCGGCAATTATCTCTTTCCTTTCCTTTTCCCAAAGAAAGTTAAATATACAAGACATATACGTCTCATTTATGGCACGGTTGAAAAAAAAAATTAGTAAGCATACGTTGGAACGAATTAGAAAGAAACCAGTTACTTAAATTATGTCCTTGCTACTTTTAAAATATTAAAATACGATGAAACATATTTGATATCATTATTCCATTCCGTTTTTCACACTGTCACTTCACGCAGCACAGATAATTGTCTCTGTCTTTTCCTCTCTCTAAATTGAAAAGAATTCATACATGTTCGTTTCTTATAACGAATAGAAAAACAGTCAACAAGTTGACCAGCATTTGACCGAAATAGTAATTAATATTTCCAGTCGCTATTTTTTTACTATCGACTATTTCGATTGTTTTGCGACTATGGACTGTTTCGACGCTAGTTCTTAATTTTCATCGATAGTTCCCAACGCTAGTATTAACCATATTTTCTTATTATTTTTCTAGAAATGTATGTATTAGAAATACAAGATGGTTTTATAACTTAATAGGATCTTATAGAGTAATTTATGTATATATATACATATATATATATATATATATATATATATATATATATATATATATATAATATATATATATATATATATATATATATATATAGTATATATATATATATATATATATATATATATATATATATATATATATATATATATATATAATATATATATATATATATATATATATATATATATATATATATATATATATATATATATATATATATATAGAGTATATATATATATATATATATATATATATAATATATATATATATATATATATATATATATATATATATATATATATATATATATATATATATATATATATAGAGTATATATATATATATATATATATATATATAATATATATATATATATATATATATATATATATATATATATATATATATATATATATATATATATATATATATATATAGAGTATATATATATATATATATATATATATATATATATGTATATATATTTATAATTTGGAGCAAATATTTAAATCTTACATGTTAAAAGTGTTCTAAAAACAATAGTTTTAAAGTGTACCTGTAAGGAGTGGTCTCTTATTATTAAGTGAAACTGTGCTGTTTCATTCGTGTGTAATGCGTTGTATAATATATTATTTTATATAAGCTGGCCATTTATGGCAGTCATAAAATAAAACGAAGTCGAATCTAAGGCCAAAATCGCCATATGGTGTTTATGTTATAATAAGAAATAACACCAGGGTTCTTGAAAATGATTTTATTTTTAGCCGACTTCAAAAAAGAAAGAGGTTCTATATTCGACTATATATATATATATATATATATATATATATATATATATATATATATATATATATATATATATATATACTCTATATATATATATATATATATATATATATATATATACATATATATATATACTCTATATATATATAAAAGGCCTTTATTCGACAAAAATACTGGTTTCTTCGTCCGACAGGCAAGACTAGGTAATGTGTCAATGTCTATCTGTAGGAGGCCGTCCTGGTATCATTCCGTGATGTTGACATCGTTCATTTATGCTGACTCAGTATCTGATTGTTGTACAGGGTTTGGATATTGGATTTAAATGCTAACATATGTATATTACAGGTCAATTGAAAAGTCCTCGGCCTGACACATAGATGGCGCTACTAGAATTAAATCCATATGTTTTTTAATTAGCTCTAACCCTCAAAAGATGCGTGTAGAAATTTAGCAGCTGTCGGATCATTAGTTTGTGAATTATAGCATTTTGAGTGAAACAATTTTTGTTATTGTAAAAAAATGGATAAAAAGTAATTTCACGTGTTGATAAAATATTGCTTTTTGAAGGCAAAAAATACAGTTGAAGCAAAAACTTGGCTTGATGTCGAGTTTCCGGACACTGCTCCAGGAAAATCAACCATCAAGGATTGGTATGCTAAGTTTAGACGTGGTAAAATGAGCACCGAAGATGGTGAACGCAGTTGACGCCCAAAAGAGGTTGTTACCAACGAAAATATTTAAAAAATCCACAAAATAATTTTGAATGACCGTAAATTGAAATAGAATGAAATAGCAGACAATCTAAAGATATCAACTGAACGTGTACTTCATATCATTCACGAATATTTGGGTATGAGAAAGCTCTGTACAAAGTTGATGCCGCGCGAGCTCACTTTTGACCAAAAACAACGACGAATTGATGATTCGGAGCAGTGTTTGAAGATGATCACCCGAATTTTTATGTCTATATGTGACAATGGATGAAACATGGGCAAAATTTTAATTTTGATTGAAAAATAATATCGGCTAAATGGTGACCACGATTCGCTATGCAGCTTTCGGCGCTTTTTAAGGGATTTTTCATGATATTCTGCAAAATCTGAGGCTGAATTTCTTCAATTTCGTGACGAATATTGTCTTTAAGATATTGAATCATTTGGAGCTTATTCACATAATCTTTTGATTTTAAAAACCCCATAAGAAAAAGATGCTGTTAAATCCGGAGATTTGGCTGACCATGCTAAATCGCTACTTCCTGAAATTCTTCTGTCTTCATGGAAAAACATCATTCAATAATTGAATTGTTGAACCAGCTGTGTGTTCTGTGGCCCCATCTTGCTGAAACTACATGTCCTCTAGTCCTTCCTGTTCCATTTCAGGCACGAGAGTTATATGTGTTTGTAAAGTTAGTATGTAAACAATATAGTCCCGGAAGCGGCGTGTGTAACTTAAAATTTATTTTATATGTTTTCTTTGTAGTTGGTGGAACTCGATAGATTTAGTCATATTATAACTAAATATATAATAACAATGACACGATGACATGATATTTGTTTATATTTTTGTGTCAAAACTGTATGATTCTATGTGAAACAGTTACGCATGACTAGATAATTGTATTCTATTTAATTCGTTTTTGTACAAATAAAATTGTTTATGAAACTATTGTTATGAAAATTGTTTTGAAGTATTTAATTTTATTTTTTTATATAAAATTGTCAAGAATATTTTATTTCCTATATAAATAACTTTTATTACAATTATTTTTGAATCTATATGTATGTAATGAAGTGCAGCGTCGAAAAAGCTGAATTATTCGCACAACACTTAGATAACGTATTCCAACACAATGATATAGAACGTACAATGGATACAATTCTTGTTTATTAGCCCGATGTAGCTATAAATCTGATTCATCTAATTGTGGTTGCCATGAAAATTGATAACAAACCCAAACCTAAACACTCAAACTAGAATTTATTAATATTTCATATGGGTTATCGGAAGAACTGCCACGAAAAGAAATAATCATGGTTATATACTTATTTAATGTTTGCGACTGAAGAATCTTTTGAAATGTTTTAAGTTGCCTGAAATAATAATGCTAATAAAGCATTTGAAGGAAATAAATAAAGTAGGACATTTTCCTGGATGTCCTTACAAGCCTTTGACCGGTATCGCATTTGATACTAATTCTATAAGATGAGCAAATTGCTAACGTAAAACTATTGTCAACTTCTGCAGTCATATATTTGCGAAAGAAAATTTAGTCTTGCATGAGTGGTTCAACTTGTCTTGCATAATAGGCATTCTCATCATTTAAACCTATTTTGGTTGGAGTTCCCCAGGGTAATGTTCAGGACCACTCATATATTTGACCCATACTGCTGATATCCCAACAGCAAAATAAACAATACTTGGAAGGAACATTTGCTGACGACACAGTTATTATTCCAAAAGAGCATTGTTAGGTTATTATTCACAAGATATCTCTGCCAAATGTTGTAGAAAAAGTACAAGTAAGTGGCAATCAATAAAATTTAAACATTTAAAGACTATTTATTCAGAATCCTAAGTTAACCAAAATATTATTCATTTTAGACCAAATAAATGAGTTATCTTATTAATGCTATTTTTTTTCACAATTCTTATATATTTTTAAATTATTACTGTTTATCAATGCTACTTTTATTCACAATTCTTATATATTTTATAAATTATTCCTGTATCTATCGTAAAAACAATTTTGATATTATAGAGAAGTTTTATTGAATAAAATGTTTTTTCATATGATTCATTGATTCATTGAGTTGAGTTATTTAATGGTGCAAATAAGATCACTAAGTTCTCTAAGCACCTATTATTTTAAAAAATTGATTGGGACACAACATGAATAAGTAATTATCCAAAAGGCATTTACGTCAGCAATCGTTTAAAAAGCAAAATTTTAAATTGGCCTGTATACGTACGAAACTACGGTCGTATGTATACTGTCAATTGAGCTCGTTAAGGTCGAATTGTCTTTCCTTTTTGAGGAACCGTAAGATATATCATAAGAACGGTAATAAAAACATTAATATGTCTAACTAGTTCACAAAATACGAGTAAATATTTTGATCGAAATACTTTTTAATGCTATATAGGGAAAATATATATATATATATATATATATATATATATATATATATATATATATATATATATATATTTATATATTCCAGTTTATCATATCCAATGGCTATCTGAATAGTTTAGATAATATTTTAAATTTTATATTCATATTTTTCTGAAGCAGGCAATAAGTCTTGCAATTCATTGTTTTGTTGATCCTCTAGGCCGTTCTTTTGTCATTGCCATTAAATAAACCAATTTAAATAGTTGAAACCAATATCCGAAAATTGAGATCTGAGTTTTGGCTGCAGATCTAGCAACAATTTTATGTGTTCCATGATGTCCATGTCTTTATATACTGTGTAATTAAATCTTTGTACTTTTTCAAAGATGTATAAAAGTACGCAAATTTTGCTGAAGTATTACGTAAATATTTGAAAGTAATGAAATGTTTGCTGTACAAAAAATATATAGACTATTTTAATTTAAGAGGTACCCTTAATGTAGTATTTTAAACATACTTTGAGTTTAAAGAAAAACGGAAGATTTTTTCAACTTTCTTTATTCATTGTATGAATATTCATTATCAGATTTTAACTTTCAGCCAGTCGTTACTACCACAATAATAGTATACTTAAACTTTAAAATTGAATACTCCAATGTAATATTACTGGAGTTATTGAAGTCGCAAAAACAGTTTAAACTTTACATCACCAAAACGATTGGAATGAAATTTACTTCCGTTAACTTTGTGAATCTTTAGTGAGTCTGAAAATTTTTTTATATCTTATACTGATCCAAATTTTGCTTCTTGATCCGATATATTTGCATCATCAATGTGATTGTGATTTTTGGACACCTCTTCAAGTGACTTGGATATCTTCCTACGATTAACTATTGGTTCCAGTTATAACTACTCTAAAATGAAAATTAATCATATTAGGTTAAAACTCCCTATAAATTATACGTTAAGTTCAGAAACATGTGTATTTTCTCTTCGACTTCTTTGGTGTAGAGCACTGTGTGCATACTTAATTGTTATCTCGACCTTCCAAAATGAAATAATTACACTTTTCCAGCATATTTTGATTGATAATTTTTGATAAAGTCTATATGTATAATCGCATCGTTCTTAGTTAGGATTTTTTTTTTGTTTTCAAAGCTTTATATTGGTGCACTACATTTAATTCATTACTCTGAAATTCTCAAAATTATCGAACAAGCCTAAAGTCCATAGTTTTAATAATTCCTTTTTCTTTCTTCTTTTAATGCTTTTTATGATCTTTTTTATTCATGTATTTATCGGGGTGATTTTGTTTTGCACGCGCATCATTTTTTTTTCTGGCTGTTATATTTTATGGAGGAGAAATTATACTATAATCAAATATGTGACATAAGTTAAAAGAGTAAAAAGGTCCATTGTCTAAAGTACGTAAGAACTACCATAAAAATACTTTTGTAAATCTGCTCTAGACATATAGTCCTTCTCCTGATATCTTAGGAGACAGGGAAGATATGGTAGTGGAAATGCTTTTGGCTGGAAATCAGAAATAATCATAGTAGTATTTACAGTACGTAATTAGCCTCGACATATCTGAATATATGTTCAACTAATAGTAAATATGTAAATAAAACAAAATCTTTTGAAAGATCATCAAATAAAACTTACCGGTGGAAAGATTATGACTTTCCGCGACAAACGCTGTTTTTAAAGGAATAGAAAAAGCCAGGGGACGAGACGCAAAATGTGTGCAATAAATATGTTTTATGGAAATAAAATTTTATTTAATTTTAATTAATAGATTACAATAAGATATTTGTCCTTAAAAATGAATAGTTTTGATGGTTTATTTAATTTGTATGTATTTTTTAATTGCTGTTTCATGTTTTAGATATTATTATGACTAAATTAATTACATTTATGCAATGGATTTAAGTGACCATAAAGAAGATGGCGAGTACTGAAATATTATAACGTCATTTCGGAAAAAAATACTTTTTTTATTGAGGATATCGAAAATATCTATGTAATAATCAATAGGTGACTAATATGTGAAATAATTTCATGGTTACGCAAGTTTTATTTTTTGGGAAAATATTGGGAGCTACTTAAAGACAATAACATTACAGTGCTGTACGATATAAAGTATAAATATGTCAAAATAACATGTTAGAAGTTGCTTTA
Organism: Rhynchophorus ferrugineus; assembly: GCF_030347505.1. NCBI lineage: Eukaryota > Metazoa > Arthropoda > Insecta > Coleoptera > Curculionidae > Rhynchophorus > Rhynchophorus ferrugineus. The sequence continues at coordinate 48,009,154 of NW_027472581.1, read as the reverse complement.
ATGTCAAGAAAAGAAACCAGGAGCCAAAATAAACTGAGGTTAAACATGTTGTGGAGCAATGTCAATTAAGTATCAATGCCTTCAGAAAAGCAGAATATTAATTCATATATTTGCTTTTGATCTACATTTAGTGTGATATTTAATTTATTCTGAGTTACCCAATTGGCGAAACTAACGTATAAAGAAAGTGCCACATGTTGCAGGATCCACATGTCGGGGAGTACGTTAATTTTACTCGTCATTAACATTAAAATATGTATAAATTTGAATAATTATTAAAATTATATTGTAATTATTATTTTTATTAATATCGATGATAATTTCGGTAATATCCGGTTTTTATTCAATTTTATTACCTGACACGACGCATTACAAACCCGAAACAGAATAATAATGCGAAAATAAATAAAACAAATAACACACGCCAAAAGTATTTGAACTGTTTTTTAAAAGATGTTTATTGTACGATCTGTTCCATATTAATTCAACGTATCTAAATCAAGCGATCTCTGAATGCCAATATTAAAGGGTAACGATATCGATGACGCACATTCGGGATCTGTGTTCGATGATTATTATTCAACGGACGGTCACGGCTTGAAGATCGCTGTTAGCTGTCTGGTTTTTATTAGAGAGGCCCCAATCTGAATACAGTTCTTACGTCAGCTGTAACGATCAGGATTAATTAGTGTGTCGATTTTTGATGTTATCCGGTCTATATTTTTTGCCATTTTCTTGTTATATTTTAGTTTCCTACCTAGGGACATTTTCCTACCTAGGAAATCTGGACTGGACCTACTGCTTAGCGTGAGCTCAGCATTAATTTAATAATACAATATATTCTATCGTTTTATTATTTTCTTTGTCCTTAAGCTTCATAATAGCCTAAAAATAAAATGTTTAAAGTATGGGATACTTAGAAACTACTTTTACAATTATCAGAGTTCACAAATTTGTTAATGAATGACAAATATATTAGCATCTGTCTCATATTGGTGCAGTATATATATGGGGTATAAAGGCAGATTCATCATTTATCAAACGAAAATATAAAAAATAGAACAATTTTAACTTACGTTAAGATACCGTCGATAAGATACCGTACCGATACGTCGTAATACCGATTTTACTTACGTAAAATTATAGCACAGTTTAGTAAAAAAAGAATTGATGATTTTATTTCAGTCCTCTATGTTTACAACTTCAGTTACTCTCTTCGACAGTGTTTCATATAAGTTTTCAGCATAATCCTAGTCTATTTTCCACTCTTTTCCAGTATCATCGGAAGGCGCTAGCCATTTTAAAATTTAAATATTTTGTTCTGAAAAATGGTCTTTACTCGAGTTTCGCAGTATGAGCAGCACTGTCTTGCTAAAAAGTATTTGGCCCTTTGCGTTCTATATTTCGATCAGTTTTCTATCCTTGGATCTTGTAGGACATTAAATAACAGCAAATAGTGTAATCCTATACCTGTCTGAGTTGACTCCTACACCTATTACCTGATTTTTAATAAATAATTCTCCAACAAAATGTTTTTTTGCTGTAAAATGTAAAAAACAAAATAATATTTTTTCATCAAGACTTTATTAGTAACCTTCTGAACTGTATTTAGTTTCACCTATATGTTTATGTTTGAATGTAGCTTTTTTGTGTTCCTTGTTTTGCGTTTCATAGAATTAACACAGACTTAAATTTTGGACATCAGGTTAAACGAAAGTAAATCTGTAGAGCTAAATTTTACTTTTTGCTGATTGAGCTATGTTTCTAGGAGTGGCCTTAAGCGTTGGAAAGTTTATGCCAAAAATAAACGAGAAGAGCTTAAAATCGAACTGAAAAACTTTTATTGGCTACTTGGAAGAAATTCCAAAAGAACGTATAATAAACGACTTCTATATAAGCAAGGTATGAAATGCGTTTGGATAATATCCAAGTTAGTGAGTTTTCAGAATAAAGCACTAAAGAATATCGTTGATGAACCCTGGTACTGCCGTAATCCATCGATACCTTTAAAAGGAGACTATTGACAAAACCCTCGTCAAATTTACAATAAGCCACGCACAAAAATTGCTCAATCATGTAAACGTCGACACTATCCAGATCCTAGATAACGCAAATCTAATAAGAAGATTCAAGAGGATGAAGCCTCATTAGTTAGTGAACCAGTGTTATTTGTATAAAAGATCTAATTCCAGTCCTGAATTCATATAAAATATTATAATATAATGAAGTTAACCTGTAATGGTTGCTTTCAGTTCATATTAATTTGAAAATTTATCATGAAGAGTCGGTACAATGTATTTTATTCAAAGTAATTTCCTTCGATAGCCGATACTTTTTTAATTTTTTCGGGCATTTTATGGATTTTATCTCGAGAAAACGAGATATATTTTGAGGCTATGCACAAATTGACCCATATTTTAGTATTTTCATAAGAAGTGAATCACTGCTCAGACAGTTGTTGACTGATATGTCGATATTACACGTATTAATTAACAAGTATATTAATAACAAGTATTCATCTGAAGGAGCAAGGTCTGGAGGATAGAGCGGGTGGGGTAGTAGTATATTTCCATATGGGGTTGTATGTTTTTACCGATTTTACAACATGTGGTCGAGGGTTGTCATGCTGAAGAATAATATTGTTGAGTCTTATAGTAGTTGGAATAATAGTGTCGAGGCGCAGTACTCAGTTCAAGCGCATCAATTAATCGATCACTTTTTGTCTTCGGTGTTAAAATCACCGCTTTTAAAATATCGAAAACAGTATTCACATGTTGAAATCGATGGAGCATGGTTCCCATAAGCTTCACACAGCCTTTTTCCTAAAAATGAAGTAAAACGCAAACCTTCCCACAAATGTGATTTGCTTAGTACAAATTCAGACATTTTCAACGCACTGAAAAATATTTTTGTTCACATTTCGACGAAAATGATAAATGATGAAAGGTGAAGCCTGTTAGTGAAGCTTCAACATGAAGTTGGTTACAAATGTTCCCAACGCGATTAGTACACAGTAACTTCATGTGTTGTAAATCCTTCAAAATCGATTTATAGGCCTGATAATAAAAATGAAGTAGTGTACTGGCGGCGTACAACGTTTTCTCTTGTTGCTTTCTCTTTTGGAGGGTCTGGGACAGACCTTCAGATATTCTCCACATTCGTTGGGCCTCACTAAAATGCTTCTCATTTGGCGGATACATCTTTTTCTTAAGCTCAGTTTCTTCAGAATTTGGTCACAATGTGAAAGTTACTTTAGAAGTTGTTTGTTCTCTTCTACGGGATTTTCAGAAATTGTAGTTTGATATGGTTGATTATTCTGTATCAGAAATTATTCAGATGAATAGTATGAACATACCATGTATGACCTGTTTATTCTGCTTCATTTGTTATAGAATCGTCCACTTTGAAAATGTCCCTACCCAAAGAAAAAACCCCTTTTTAACGCGTTACATTGTACCCCACACATTTTAAATAAAAATTTCCTTAAAATGCCATATTTTAGAAATTGCATTAAACTTTATTTAGTATTTAACGACTGACAATACAGAATAGAAGGTAAAAAATAATATAATTACTTACCAGAAATTGTTAGTTTTCCAACAATTTCCAACTTCATTAATCAATTTTTCTACTTATTCTGATAACATAGAATATCATACAATTTGCTGTAAACAAAACCGTTTGTTTAAATTTCTTCTTTTTATTTTGACTTAAAATTATTTTCGATATTGAATTCAATGTTCTGAATTTGCGACAATTAGTTCAGAAGTGCAAAAAAATTAATTTTCCATAAAGTGTTTTCATATATATGATGTTTTGCTAGATTTGTTTTAGTTTATATTCAAACACAAACATTACTATTTGAGAGTTTGTTTACCACAGTCAAGATACTTCGCAACTATTATTTTAATTGCGCGATCTTTAAGATTTTTTTTATATTCAAAAATAGTTTGAAGCTTTTTTATTAGTTTTTATTTTAAATATTTTAATACTGTTTGTGTACGGAGTAATTCTTATTATTTGGATCTTTTCGTTGTTTATAAAAGATTGCTTGTAATATCCCTGGCACTTGCGTATAATAACCAAATGATTATAATGACCTGTATCCTTAATTAAATTTAATATTAATGGGTGTTCTAATCTAGAGGCATGCATTTTAGGTATTTTTTACAGGTGAAATTAAAAAAAAACAATACTTTTACTGTTTAAAAAATCTATTTTTAACCAGATTTTTTATTAATGTTTAAAAAATAAATTTTTCGGCAATAAGATCAACCATCTTAAAAAACTTATTATTATTATTATTATATTATTATCCGGTATTATCCAGCTTGGTTTGGCATGATTGGCATAATCAGGATGATTATTCTTTTTGCATTTTACACTGACGTCTAGTTACATTTACAATTATAATTACATCCATGCCTTGCGGGATTCGGACACATGTCCATCTCGGCAGTAAGATAATCATGCTATCGATCACTGGGGCTACTAAGCCGGTATATTAGTATTTTGTTTTTTTTTCACTTTTGAATTAATTATGCTTTCTAAGAATGTGTACTTGTTGGAATCTTAAGCATTGGTACACGCGCACGAATACAACCAATCTCTTTAATTTTAGGTCAAGTTGAGAGTATCATCCAACTAATCAGTACAGTTGATTGATTTAGAGCCACACTTTTGCTCTTTCTTTAACATTTTGTTGTCAATTTGTAGATATTCTTCATTGCTACTTGTAATTTTTCTACAGTGTTAAACAGAAATATATATTTTTACTGTACGTACTGTTTCTTCTGTTGTTGGTATATCAACAGTATAGAGCAGATACAGGAATTCTTCAAAGAGACTAGCCTGGGGAACTCCAGCCAAAATAGGTTTAAGTGTTCAGGTGCATTTCCAATAAGCGTTGTTACTGTATGGAGTTGGTCGATTATTGAGTGATGATTTCGAAAACCAAATTGAAAATCTCGTTATAGCAGCAGTTCCTCAAACAATTTTGACATCACAGGATGCAGTTAAGTAGGCTTGTAATATCCGTGTTCTTCCGCCGGTTTCTCAAGTTTTTTAAGCATAATTATTTGAACCACTATAAAACATTTCAAAATATGTTTCAGACATTAAATATTTATATTACTTTCAATTTAATAATTATATTTTATTAATTTGAGGTAATCCGCAATCACTTAACTTTCCATGGTTATTTGATTCATTAATGTGAATAAGAAATAACGGGCGGATGTCCACTACATCGACCCGCCCTCATTGGCAATCCTGAATGAAAATAGCCAAAATGAATTAATTACGAAACATTATGATCTGGGTTCTGTTAATAAGATTTAGTTGTAGCTTCTAAATTCTGTACTTGGAAGTTATGATTAGCTGAGTACAAAGACTGTTTTGGTCCTGTTAACAACTGTCGTAACAGTGTTTTTCCCTGAATCGATAAAACCAGCTACAATTTTAAGTTGATGATTTCGTGTTTTTTTATCACTTTTCTGGGATTAGAATTGCTAATAATTATAAACACTTAACTATTTTAAGTAATATTGTTTGAAGGACGTTTCTAGGTCCAGTCCAGCAGCCGATATGTTACTGAATAATATCCATCCAATTTCACCCTTTTAGATATATGTAAAAAAAACTAAAGCAATTTCGACAAATAAGTTTATAGAGTAGTTTTTAATTAATAAAATATTCATATTTTATAAATACAAATATATAGTTTAAATTCAGAAATATGTACTAGCTAGCAAACTACGCATTTTTATCAGAAATTCCAGAAGAATGGAATTTGTTAAAAAATTGTTTTCGACAATTGTACGACAAATTCAGCTATCGTATCGTTCCTCAAATATCATTTGACAATTGGCATTCGGCCATTCAGAATGGTTTTGTAATTTAATTTTGTAAATGTACGTGGTTTTTGTGTAAACTGTTTACGGTAAGTAGCTTATTATTTAATGCCAACTTATGATTATAAATTATTTTTATTTTCCAGTTTTTGTACACGTTTATTTTTGTAATTTGTTTGAGACTAGCCTGAAACGAGTACCAAGAAAGGTAAGAATTCTATTTTACTATGTGTTGATTAGGGATTCAGTCATTTGAAAGAAAACACATACTATTAAATATTTACACCTTTCAAGATACGTAATTATTTTCACGAATTCGATTGCATGAAAATAACCCGCCTCTTTAAATATATTTTGTTATTATTAACATGAAACATGTTGAGACAGTATTTTTATACATTTTATGAACATTTTTATGAACGTTAAAGTATATCTTATTCTAGTCATGCTGAATATATTTATCATATTTTAATTTAAATTTACTGGCGAGAATATTTGTCTTTTTTTTTCGACTTATTGATAAGGAAGCACAGAATGAATGAAGTTTTTTACATTCCAAACAAGTTCTGAGAATAAATAAGGAACATTAGAAGTATTTAAATAATAAATATATTTTAACATAAAATATATTTTCTTAATATTAATAATTTTTTGGTCATTAATATCATTTCAATTAAATTTTGGAAATAATAAAACATTTCATTTATATATATATATATATATATATATATATATATATATATATAAATCTAAGTAATATCACTGCCATTTACAATAAATATTAATTAAGTACTGGAGATTAATTATGAGTGATATTTTTGGTAAATACCGTCAATTATTTGATGTATTTTTATGGCTACACTTTATACTACATATTATATGGTTTTTATATGTTTGCTAAGCCTATGTGGTGTTGATCACAGGAAATGATAATTGTAGAGACTATGATGTAAGACTAACTTGTAAAGATGCTGCAAGACTAATTTTTCACTTAAGTATTCATGTTTTCTCGTATAGCGTTTCTTGTAAGGGAAACGCCTTTTTTAATGGTCCTTTCATATACATTATTTACAATCGATAGCCATTTCCCTTGATGGTTTTATTTTGTTTCAGCTCTCTATTTTCTCTAATCAGAATTTTTGAGTATGCCATTTTTTTAACAATTGCCGCGATATAACTTCTTCTATAACCTCAATACCAATTTCTGTTTTGTTAACTTGATATACACTTTTGAGAATATATTATAGCATAGCAACATCAATATCGTTGTTAATATGTCACAAAAGTAGTCTTCAGTGCTAAAATAATAATTAATTATTACAATATATTGGGCTCTATAAAGCTTGGATAGAAAAATTGTGACTATAATTAACCAATTTTTGAATGTGTTATGAAACGCGTAGAAAGTAGAACAAACATTTTTTACTTAATTTTAAAATCATTTTATTTAAACGGAAATAAATGGCGACTTATTGAACAACTAAAGAGATAACACTATTCAATCAACACACATGGCGTCTCGAGACGTCAGGCTGATTTCTTAGTATATCCTGTCCCTTATTGATCACTTTATATAACGTCTCCCTTCCAAAGAAACGACCAATGGGATGTACATGATCATTATCCCCTCTGGTCAGCTTACTGTTATACCTATTGCACGTCCAACTAAACAACCAATAGGTGTAATCAAAATTTCGACGAATCGAATCTGGTTCTCGAATTTTGCGTTCTAACGTATATCGGTGTATAACCTCTAATTAAGCTTTAAATAATTTGGTAGACATTTGGCAACATAGTTCACTAGTACCAACCCAAATCGAATTTTATAGGCTGAATCGGTTACATCACGTCCCGACGCATCACACAACATTCTTTTTAACTCGGATATAATGAGAATAAAAAATCCGCTTCGGTATTAAAACGAATTTTACATTTTTACAAACTACAATTGGCAATATATACAACCTCATTTGTGGTGGGCATTTTCTATTTTATTGGACGGGCTATATATTATTTTTGAATTAGTTTTTACATTATTTGTATCGTCAGTTGGTTTTTAATGATCTTTTGGATTGCAGTGTTTTTTAGAGAGTTCAACAATTATAGAAACATTAGTATATGCAATATTGGTTGAGGTAAATTTTAACGAAACAACATTATATATTTGAGAGTTTTATTTGATTCAAATTGTGTGTGTGTGTAGATTGCTTATTATTTTTTTGAATCAATCTAATGTCTTGATCTTAATGACTTCAATGTCTTTGCTTCAGCGTTAATTGTTAATAATTAACTAAAGTTGTAAAAGCTCTTTTTCGAGCTTTAGAGAACAAAGTTTTATAAATTATTAAGCCACTTTTTCTAAGTGTTAATACATTTTTATTCGAATTAGTTTATCATTTCAAATGTTTTTTTTTGCTTGATGAATTCATATTTTTATAACGAGTATTTTACTCTTCTGGGTTTCATTACTCATATTCACCAAATGCTAACAACTGTATCAATTAGAATCATCAATATCATCAATTCATTCATTGTCAATTGAATGAATTTAATTTTCGTTTGGATATGATGTTAAGGTTGGCTTATTGATTATTGATGATTTATTTGTTTTAACGATTACTAAACTTTTATAATATATTTTTTTGGTACATTTTATACTATTGGGGAGATAATAGTATTTGAAAATAGTTCTTTGTTATATGCACTGTTGGATAAAATTGTTGGAGTTGTAAGATTTGTAACTCTTTTGTTAAATATGCTGTTATAAAATATCATATGTTTTCCATATATAAGATATCTAACAATTTAATTACTTTGTTTCGTTTGCTTTACGAAAAATCATATATATTTTTTTCTGTAATTTATCTTATTTCTTACTTCATTATCTATTATCTTCATTATGTGTTTTAAAATACACCATAACGATTCCATAGAATTTAAATTGGAACTTTAAAGTTATCCGTCCAAAAATGCAATCTTAATTATTTGTCAGTTCTTGAGAGTATAATGTGTTCACTGATTTTGGAAACTCTATAGTATAACATAACCTCTACTGAAACCCATAGGTTGCGTAAGATTACACCTAAGGAATCAAATCCCAGCTTTCCTGTACACTGTATTTATCAGTTCATTGAAAGCGCGTCCTTCTCTCTTTTTTTACTCAAATTAATCCCCTCAATGTTGTTGTTGCAAATGGTATCCTGTATACTTCTTGGTGGTACAGACCATACGCATTCGTGTAAGCCTTGTGACTGGATTGTTTCTTTCTCAGCTTATAACTTGCGATGCTATCCGATCACAGACTGTTTGGATAACAATGCAAATGTTACAAGTGGCTAGCCGCATGCTTCGTAATCCTGACATCTCCTTCTAAGCTTTATGACTAGAATTTTCTTGTTTCTGGTTATCTTTGTATTCGACTCTTGGTTTCGACGGCTTACTGATCGTGCTTGATGTAAGCAAGGAGACTTTGCCTGTCTAAAGACTGATTGTTTTGCTCACGTTTTTATGTCATCTCGAATTTGGTTTGTCCCACTAAAACTTAATTGTTTCACTACATACTTGGGTTGTTCCACTACGATCTTGGTTTGACCGCGATTGTTATTGCAGTATTGGTTTCCCGGAGATTATAAGGCTAGTTATGAGTAATTTATCTATCCTTACAGTCTAAGAGTCTTTTTAGACCTAAACTTGCACTATTGACAACAAATTAAACCTACCAATAGAGATATAAAATTGTTGTTATGCCGCAACAGGCCGTCATATGCATATTTCTTTAATGACAGGAACTTTGCTATAATGTAACTATAGCTTTCCAATCGCCATAATCACATTTATTAGATGCTCGTATGTATTTTGATTAGCATAGATTACGATGATCAGTATAAACAACTAAGATAGTAATGTAACTTAACTATTAAATTCGATGGTTTTGATATTTCTCTACATTAAATATCGCTTATTATTATATCATGGAATGCACAAAATCATAATTTAGACATTCGTTACTTCTGCTGTTTGATTTGAAGAAATCTGCTGCATAAACCCATCAAATACTTTTAGAAACGTATGGTAATGCTGTTCCATCACATTTTAATTGTTGGTTCTATGTTCAACGATTTACAACTTGCAATTTTATTGTCAATGACTAAAAATGGACTAGAAAATCATAACAAGGAAGTTAGTCCAGGAGAGTTATCCATATCGCCATCCAATACCGAACATGTATGGTCATAAAATCTGGCTTTGCATATGGTGGGATGAGCAATGTCTTTTACATTTACACTTTATCGTCCATTAGGAGTTGCTGAAACTTATTGAAACTATTACTGTAGATATATACCGACACTAATTGAACATACTGAATGACGAATTGTTGCAACAGTGATACACTGTTGCTTCTCGATTGGGAAGTTTTGCTGCACTCAGAGTGGTTATTGGAAATAGCTCCTTCAGATAACCACTTTTTAAATCGATGCCACATTGATCGACATGATTTTTAAATACTGAAAAGTACATAAATTGTTTAATGATTGGATCGCTGCCAAACCGACATCGTTATTTCGACACGGTATCGCCTGTTGCTAGAAAGATGGGACATTTTTTTGAACAATGGAAAATATTTTGATTAATATGATATATATTAATCAAATTTTTCTTACTAAATGTATTTTTAATCTGAAAAAAATATCGGAATACATGCAAGCACCTTTTTTCTCTTTGCAATCTTTTTGTGTCTTGTTACGAGATTGGAGAAGTCCGAGTCCATTTTTAGGATGTTTCGTATTTAATCTGCTGAGCTATCTTCTTCTTATTATTTTTTTATTAACTGGGATTTGTAAACTAATGTATGCATTTGTAAATATGCTACTTATGTACTTCTTTAAGTTGCTATCCGTTTTTCGGTGTCTTCTTGTATTATTTTCTTTTCTAGAAGTTATCGATTGCGTCCAATAATTATATTTACAACTATTTACTTACTGCAGATTCTTTAGCAAATTTATTAATTATAATATTTAATATACTTGTTTTATTACTAACACAGAGGATAACCAATCAATAATCTAAATAATCCTTAAACAATACGTGCAGCATATAACAGGTCAATTGAAAAGTCCCCAGCCTGACACATAGATGGCGCTACTAGAATTAAATCCATAAGTTTTCTAGTTAGCCATAACTCTCAAAAGATGCGTGTATAAATTTGACAGCTGTCGGATCATTAGTTTGTGAATTATAGGATTTTGAGTGAAGCAACTTTTGTTACTGTGAAAAAAATGGATAAAAAGGAATTTCGCGTATTGATAAAATATTGGTTTTTGAAGGGAAAAATACAGTTGAAGCAAAAATTTGTCTTGATGCTAAGTTTCCGGACACAGCCCCTGGAAAATCAAGGATTGGTATGCTAAGTTTAGACGTGGTGAAATCGAGCACCGAAGACGACGGTGAATGCAGTGGACGCCCAAAGAGGTTGTTACCGACGAAAACATTTAAAAATCTACAAAATGATTTTGACTGACCGTTGAGATTGAATGAAATAGCAGATACTGTAAATATATCAACTGAACGTGTACATCATATCATTTACGAATATTTGCATATGTGCAAAGCTCTGTGCAAAGTGGGTGCTGCGCGAGCTCACTTTTGACCAAAAACAACGACGAGTTGATGATTTAAAGCAGCGTTTGAAGATGATCAAGCGTAATAAACCCGAGTTTTTGCGTCGATATGTGACAATGTATGAATCATGGCTCCTTCATTTCACTCCGAAGTCCAATCACGGTCGTCCGAGTGGACTGCACACGATGAACCCGCTCCAAAGCGTGAGAAAACGCAACAGTCGGCTCGCAAGGTTATGGCGTCTGTATTTTGGGATGCGCATGAAATAATTTTCATTGACAAAAAAACTAATTTTACCAAAAAAGTGTGTTTTACAATGGTAGGCCGGGGACTTTTCAGTTGATTTGTTATTACGCATATATTAGATGAACGATAGTGAATATTAAAAACAGCTCTTGTAACAAGTATTCAATATTTTTATCCATCATTGTAGATAATGATTAATATATCAATTAACTTTTTTACACACTTTATTTTCATATTTTAATTAAAAATTTTTATCAAAAGTATTACATATTGCCCCACTGGCTTTAATTCAATTTGTAAAATTTATTGTTTTTTTACATTTATATATCACCTTTGTTGACAATTTAGTTTCATTTTAGTTGTATCATAGAGTTTCAATTATAGCAAAACTAACAGTTTTATTATATTACTAATTTTAATTTGGTTGTGAGTTTTAACAGTTCTGATTTTAATTTGTATGTACTTTTTAAGAAGGTTCATTTAATTGCATTAGTTTCATATTGTGTTACTGAAATAATTATGAAGTATCATTAAAATATAATTTTCTTAGTTGATTTACATTTGTATGCGTTTTCTTTTTATTGGCTGTAAACATGTGTTAACTAAAAATCCGTACAACTTCAAACCGTATATGTATAATGGTAATATAAACAGATGAATAATAAATTAATATTTCTGAATCCGTTAAAAGTATAAGTCTGTGATTGACATATCATTATGTTGAAGAGGTTCTCGTTTCTTTTTTTTTGTAATCATTATTTATTCAAAATTATTTTAAAACACTGCCAATTGTTTAATTGTGATTAGGTAGTCGGTATCTACATAACCTAGCCTGATAAAGCCACATCCATTGAAAATATCTAACAACTGGACGGTAAATTCTGGCGAGTACTAATTATGTTTTTGTTTCGGTTGGATTAGATTATACGTTACATATACGTTATATCCGCCGTTATTAATCTTAATTTTATCTTAACAACATTGAAACTGTTATTTTTGGAATTAAACCAATTTTTTTATTCGACAATGCATGGTTTCGATAAATCGTAACAAATATTCCGTATGCAATATCTGTATTTTTTTACAAAATTTAGTATAGTTAATGAAAAAATATTTAGATGTCAGGGAAATGATCGATAATGAATGTTAATTGCAGATGTTGTGTTATTAATATGATGAAATAGCGAGAACTTATTCAAAGTATTGTGTTCGTCTTCTTCTCTTATGAATAATGATTGAAGATAAGGGATGTATAAACTTTAAAACATATTAATTGAATTGTCCCTATAATTAATTAGTTATCTTGTTATCATTTTGCTATGGTTATGCTATTCTGTTAAGAGATCTCAGCATTCATCAGTATCAACATTTTTAACTGATTTTTTCTAAATATTTGTTGTGAAGATTGATTTATTTTATATGCTAAGCATACAAGAATACTTACTTAATACAAGTTTTCTTAGAATTTCAATTTATTTTTATTACCAGAAGTATAATGCATTGTGATTGATTTTCAATCTGTCCGAGGAAGAATGGATGCCATAAAGTAGTTGATTTTATAAGGCAAGGTCTTTTTTATATTAACGATTGATACTGTATGGATTTTTAGTTCATATGCTCTTTAGAGACACTCGTCAACAAATTGATATAGCTAAAAATAACTGACATTTTAATATTTAACACATTGAATTTTTGCCCTGAAAATTAATGGTGCACAAGGTCGACCGAATCGTTGGTTGAACAAAATCGAAATCACATCTTGATTCGCCAAAATTGAACTTGGACCTTTACAAATCTAATTCAGTATTGATGAAATTAATTAATCAAAGAAACCTTACGCTCGGTTGTATATTTGATATTCAATTTTTCATATGTTTCTCATTGGACTTGTATGTCTGTTTCAATTCCTTAAATTAATATCACCTAAAAGCAGTCCAATGTATTATTAGTAAATTTATGATGATTTAAATTGTTATATTTTATTCAATTAAACATACATTTCTAGTTTAACAATGAAAAAACATTGTCCAACGTTTTAGCTTGTTCTGACAATATTTTATATAAACGTTCAAGAATGTAAAACCTTAACAAAATAGCATTGAAAATAAACTAAAATTGCTTTGTATCGTTTTAGTGCAGTTTGAAATTCATATTTTTTTCGCTTGATTATGTTCAGTATTTTGTTGAATTGTATATTACTTTTCAGGTAGTTTAATTGTTTTCAGCTAATTTGATAATATTTTGACATAATTTTTGTTTCGTCTGAATATATAGGGGATATACAAAATAATATGAACTGTATGCAATATACTATATCTTGTGCATGGTTGCAAAATATGACGAAAACAGCTGGGTTGTTGAACATTTCCTGAGCAACAGTATGGTAAAACATTATCAGTGTAGAGAAATAGTTGGCGAAACCCAAAGTTAACCGACAGAGAACGAGGAATATTGAAGATAATTGTGGTCAGACAACAAATTACCAACTATGTTAAAACTACTGCGGCACAGTACAGCTCAATACTAACTCCAGTAATACCGTTTCTAGAGAGCTCCACAAAGCTAACAATCATGGGAAGGACTGCAAATGTGAACCCTTTTATGCTGAGCTAAGTGGTGTATGATTATAAAACCTGATGACTGAAAGAATTTCTATACCACATTCCGATGAATCTTATTATATAACGATTATTGCATATAAATATCTCGACATCCTTAATGACTACTCTAACTAGCATACTACTATATCTTCCAAGATGATGCATATAGCTCAAGATCATTAAAATATCGTCATCAAACATTCCCTGGACGCCATAATCGCCACCTCAACTTAATTGAACCATTATAGGAAGTTTTAGAGGAGATAATTCCATTTCCGTCTTTGAAAGAATTGGCGGATGTTTCGTTACAAAAATAGGATAACATTTCGTTGGAACCTATTCATACACTTTGCGAATCTATTCCTCGAAGAATTTCAACTGTTTTAAAATCAGACAGTGGCTCAATACCTTATTAATAAATAAATATTTTACGAATATATATATGTCAGGTATTCATGTTTTGTCCATACACTGTAACATGCATTTTGATATATCAAGCTACAGTTATTGAGAATAGAAAAATACAGTTAACTAAGCAAAGCAAACATCGGTTTTAATTAGGGTAACCTTTTTATCTATGTGTCAGTTTAGTTTATCTAGTTCTGGTGCATAATGAACTATTCTTATCGAATTTATAGAGTTATTTATAGAGTGATTAAAAAATTTACGTTCTTTTATTTGAAATCACGCCATTTTTAACAATTCTTTCTTCTTCATTCTTATCATCATTCATTCTTTTATAAAATAAAAGAGTAGCAGAATAAGTTCTGTTACGATTGGGCTGAGATTCACATTAAACCGTCGCAACAAAAAGAAACATAAATATTGCATGATTACAACAAAATTTTACAAAATACTGGAAGAGCTTAGAAACAACTCATTAGATTGTAGTTAATATTGTTTCTCGCGATAAGATTATTATTCATTGATAAAGCACAGCTCCACTCTTTACTGTGGGTTTAGGAAAAGTATCAATAATAGTATTACATTATGAAAGGCATTGTTCAATAGAGCATTAGCATAGTGGATGCTTTTATTTAAGACATTTATGGAGAAAAATTGCCACAATATATACTAATTAAAATATTTTCATTGTTTTCTATATATATATATATATATATATATATATATATATATATATATATATATATATATATATATATATATATATTCAATTCAACATGACGATACGATGTCGAAATAACGATATTGGAAATCCAGATATCCAGTCATTGATTCATTTTGGCACTTCTTCAGCATTTTGATGCTATACAAATCAGGCTGCACTGATCTGAACATATGGTTATTAGAAGGTGTTACGCCCGGTTTAATAAAATATCCTTTTCAAGCTGCAATAGGTACCGTTCACAACTGTTGTAATGTACAGATTTTTCCTCCTTTTGGATCTTCCATAGCACATGTTAACATCTGGAAACAATTGAATCATCAACTGCTAAGTTGTTTGAAAGTTTTTGGGGTGTTTCAGCTGAGTTTTCGACAAGTAATATGCAATAAATTTTCTTCGAACCTTTTTAATCTTCTTTCTATCTCCTTTGCCGTTATTTTCCATTGGCAGACAACACTTTTAAATCGTTCAATTCAAAAATCATAATTGGGATATGGCAGATCAGTATCACTGTTAAGTTTTTAAAAGTGTTTGATATTCGTTGGTAAGCTTCGGCAGAAAATTTCTTCAAATCAAACAACAAATATAAGTATTGTTCGAAGTAATTTTTGTGTATTTCATGATTGACGTCCATGTACACTTTGTTGTAAATTGTTAATTTGTTAATTTATGCAGGAAAATATTTAAACCATCATGTTTAACAGTTAGACTACTTAATAATTATTTACATTGACACTTCGCATTTGCACCAATAAACACTCTGATCACAGAATACACGCAGGCATATAATAGCATTGCAATGGAAGGAGAGGAAATATTATAGAGAACATCGTGAATATCACTTCGAACATGAATATGTTAATTTTTATTGTATTAATACATATTACCCTTTATTTAAAAAAAAACCGAATCCTTTACGAGTATTTAGACATATTTACAAGATTGATTTTGAATGATATGACAGTTATGTAAGAAATAAAGTAAAACTAATTTTGTTGTGTTTGTAAATGGTTTGGGATTCGCCTAATCAATAGTCAGCTTTGAATGCATTGTTAGAGGTTGTTTGGAATCCATATCTTATCTGAATGGCTTCACTTGTAACCTTGAATTTCACATTTCAGCATTAAATATGGTATAAGCAGTTATATGATATTTAATATTGTCGCATTACCTGTTATATTATTCATGCTTAATGATATTTTAGTGAATACAGTCGAGATGATGTTTAAGTAACTATAATATATATTCTATAATATAATATCTATAATCTATAATCTATAATACAATATCTATAATCTATAATCTATTTTTAGTGGTTTTAAACATGACTAGAAGCTATGTTTTGTTATGGTGAAAATATTCTATTATTTTACAAAATAAAAGTATCGTTAATAGTCAAAGCTTCCTTTCCAACATATACTATCTAGTAAACAATGAACTCTTTCATCCAAATCACGTCAATTAAATTTATAACATCGCAGTGTCGCCGTATGTAACTTTTAAATTTATTTTATTTTGGCTTTGATATATAACAATATTTTAATGTAAATAAAATAATGAGACAGAAATTGTATAAATATGATTTGATATTATAGTACATCTAATGCATATGTTATCGAAGGATTTAAACTACAAATAATTATCACCTTGTCTTGGTAATTGTTAGCATTGAATCATAATTCCACATCCAGAAAGTTTCATTCAGTCACTGTTCAGCATAATTGTACTGTTGATTTTCAATTCAACATTAGTTCATAATTACACCATTTGTCAATTTTAACTCAGCCGAAGGGTGTTATCGTAAATAATCCTTGTACATATTCTCGACCAGTATGTATATTATAGTAATTCTTTACCTCATCCCATAACCATTCGATTTGATTGAATATGCAGTGTTAGGGAGAAAGATTTCACACTCTGTAGATCAGCCTTGGATCTAACCATCTGACAAAAATGTGTATCAACTTTCATGCTTATTTGTAAAAATGTAAATTATATCAAACGCAATTATATATAACAATAACTGATGGTTTTTCCTAATCCTTTAACAGCTGAGTATTAAATCAGAACGAAAAATTATGGTTCATTTCTCCATGGTAGTCGCTCTTGGACTTGAAGGAAAACACTAACTGTGCTGAAGGAAACAAAAACCATTCCTTTTTTTTTCAAGAGGTTTTAGTACTAATATTAAGTGCAGCTTCAACGCAATAAAAACATTTCCAATAAGGAAGTAAGATAGGGCCACCATTACTTCGTTCCTGTTCGAACTTATTGATTACAGACGTAATGCGTTTCTGACTAACTATTTTTTAACTCATAGTAATCACAAATATTAAGTATTAAGTCACAAGTATTAATCACAAATACTGAAATTTATAAAAACACGCAAAGCACCAAAACAGCGTTTACCGATCTAAAATCTCTTATGTTTCATATTACTAATGTTTTGAATACTATTTGAATTTTGCAGACATCTGACAACAAAACCAATTTTATAGGTTGATTCGTTTACAGGTTCAGACGCATCAAACAGTGATCTGTCCCTTTTTAAATAGAACACAATCAGAAGGAAAATATAATTAAAGCGAATTTACAAACTGCAATAATCAATATATTATACATCCTTATGATTTGAGTTCACTGCTATTTTGGATAGATCATAGGTATAAAAGCAGCATAATTTGTTTACACAATAGAAACGTGATTTGGGCAATATTTTCTTTTTTACTTTGGAAAAAAGGAAGGATAATCATTGAACATTGTGTCGTTTTTATGATGGGCGATAGCTTAAGAGAACGCTATGGTTAGAATTGTTTTAGTAGTTTTAATTCGACTAATCATGTATATCTCACATATTTCATATCAATATATTGCTTATATTTAGATATCCTTCATAAAAAAGTTTTAAACCATTTCCGTTGAATTGGACACTAAACGAAGTACGGTACTTAGATTATAGATGAATTAACTTAAAAAAATTGAATGGAAATTTGTGGAAGCCATGGAGAAATTTAACAACTATTTTGGAGGGATTGGAAACAAGGGTTCATCATGAATTCACTTGTTCACTAAACATCACTTGATTTATTTTTTCCTTGATTTTCAGAATTTTTACAGTTATTATAATTGAGGAATTATGATTTTAAATAAAAGCGGGATTATCACTCAAAGCGTCTTATAACACCACTGCTAAACTATCTAATGCGTTTTGTGATGTACTTGTTCTTATATGTAATTGATTATGTATCCCAAAACAGCAATATTTAGAATATTATTTAGTAATTAATATGTTAAAATTTTATTAGTATATTATAACAACCTGTTATCGATTAATTTTTTTAACGACTTTTTTAGTTTTAACTAGTTTTTACCATTTAATGCACTTCATATCACCATACGGTTTGGTTGGGTTTGGTTCTCTTGAATCTGTGTCCTAGTTAAGTATTGCAATACCTCGGTTTACATGCGTGTGTGGAGTCTTTCCTGATGTTTTGTTCCGAATTTCTTAAGTTCTTATCTCGGTGTAAGTAACTGTCCTTGTAGAATCTGGGTTTTTCTACAATACTTCAATTTGCTTTCTTCGCAAAACATCCCTATAAAGGTTACAGTATCTGCTTATATAGCAGTAAGTTTTTACTATATGCGGATAATATGGATCTTCTTCGAAATAACTAATATATTTTTTTACATTTTAATGCCAATTCTTTTTTTTTTGATATGCTTCTTGCAACGAAGTACGGTACTTGGATTATGGTGGTGTCAAGATTCATCCTTATATACTCAGTATTATTACTAGTATATGAACGATTTCGTTTTAGGTGAAATCATTATACACTCATTTAATCTCATTGACTTTTATTCTACGTGTTTAGTACTACTTATTTATATTATTACTTGCGTGTTGTAATTTTCTGGGGTTGCTTCTTCGCTATTGCTTCTAATAGCAAGTATCGTAGTGTTGTCGGCAAATGTAGCCATGCATGGACTAGGTAAAAAAACAACAGTCAAAATACTGACTTGCAATACACCTGTTTCATTGTTCGGTGAGTTTCTTTTTGTTTAAGTATAAATATCCTGGTCGAGATATTGAAGTTAAGAGTTCAACGTTATTGTTTCGTTAGCCTTTTATACGTACTTGTATATATGAGTGCTTTATGCCAGACTTTATCAAAAGTTTGTGTTACATCCAATAATATGTCCTAGAATACCTAATAAACAATTTTTTTCTAATGATATAAAATATTTTGTTTAAACATAAGACAGTATTAAGGTTTTTCCACCGTTAAGTTCTGATACAAATACTTAATTACAAATAAACTATCCAATATCTATATATGGATATAGTCTGTCCAATAAATCAGCCATTGTGCGTCAACAAAATTGTTGACGTCACACGTCGAAATATTGCCGCATTAACTTAAGTTCTAAGTTCTAAGGTCTTAACTTAAGTCTAGTTATTATCGCTAATGTTTGAAAGAATTTTGTAGATATTTATATATAGCAATAGGGTCGACTAATACCAATATAAATTAAAATTTACAAATTGATTCGGTTACATGTTCGCTAGATGTATTGACATCAGGTAATATTTTGTCTTTTTTAACTGGGGTAAAATGAGAAAGAAAGATTCCGCCCGATGTTAAAACGAATTTTACAGTTTTACAAATTGAAGTTGTCAGTATATTCGACATCATCTAGGTGGTGCATTGGTTATTTTATTGGAAGGACTATATTAGATTTTTATTAACAAACACTTTTATTAGTGCGAGGAATTGTTCTTTGTTTTATTAATAATACTGTTTTTAATATCGCATTATATTTTATAGTTGCATGCGTATGTCTGAAAGCCAATTTCCACTTGCATATGTTTTTTTTGCATAAGAGTAAACTGAAATATTAATTTTATAACATTGACAGATTAGATTTGACAAAAGGGATTTAGCTCAATACTATTTTAACTACTTATTCCTAAGATAAACCCAAAAATGAGAAGCATCTTCTTAATCCAGATTGACCTCTGATGATAAATAGATTTTGTATTCATTCAATTTTTATACATTTGCATTTGTATGTGGTTGTTCAGTGGTATTTTCATTATCGCTTTTTTGTTGTTGCAAATCAATGCATATTTGATAGTGAATATTTTTCTCTTTATTGAATATTTCTCTCTTTATTTCTCAAAATTGACATTTTCCTCATACTTACATAAATAATGGTCATTGCCTCTTTACGTTTAAAAAATAGATATTGCAAAGTAATATTTGTGGAATTATTTAGCAGTCACTATAGGAATCGCTTCTACTATGTCCTCTTCTACTATATAACTTAAATATTGTTGTTATTGTCATTGGGTATATTATTTATTAATTATTTGTATTTGGTATGTTTTGAGCATTGAACGAGTTTTGATCCATCATCTCTTTCTGCATATGTAGAGTTTAATGTTTAATTTCTACGATTTTTATGAGTATCAGCGTCGATGTTAAAATAAAAATCCAGAAAAAACTTATAATTAGATAAAATCAGTTAATTGCTTCAGTTAACAGTTTGTATAGCAGTTTTTTCTTTGTTTCAGATGAGTTTGCTATCATTTCTTGTGACGCTGGTACCATTCTTATGCCTTTCAAACATTTTTGGCCCTAGTGCAGCTTTAGAATGTATAAGAGATGATTGTATCAGAACTCGATCAAGAATGTTTCCAACGTGGATCGAATATAAAGAAAATACACGTAGTTTTTTCCCGATTGACGAGTCTTACGAGGGAAATGTAGTGAGTTTCCGGTACTTCGGATTAACTCAGATTTCTGAACAGACTTTGGTCACGAACCATTCTGAACATATCATTGCCTTAAATATTAGTGGCAGTGAAATCGCATCAATTGAAGAAAGGGCCTTCACTTCATTATCATGTCTCGATACACTCGATTTAAGCCAAAATCATCTCTCGTATTTCCAAAATGACACATTTATTGGTTTGAAACGATTAACTGTGTTGAATATCAGCTACAACGATCTCGAGTTCATAGTTGAAAACAATTTTCTCTATATGGAAAATTTAGAGGTATTAGATATCTCTCATAATAGAATTGAAGTGGTAGGAGTGGAAACATTTAGCGATCTAGTACAATTGAAAACTCTGTTGTTGAATGATAACAGAATCAGGAAACTCATACATTATAAAGTGTTCAACAATTTGTTCGCTTTAAGAACTTTAAATCTCGAATCGAATTGGCTTGCCATTGTTGCTAGTTACATGTTTTCAGAATTACACTCGTTAGAGAGCCTTAATTTAGCTAATAATGGTCTTCAAAAATTTGTATTTCAAGGCTTTGGGAACAAGGAATTAGCCCACGTTACCAATTTGAATTTATCTTCCAACGGTTTGACGGAACTGGACGCGCGTGACGTTAAAAATATATTCAGTAATGATCGTTTAGTGTTGGATATAAACGCAAATCATTTTTATTGTCCTACGATGGACCTTATTTTGTCTAACTTAGAGTCTAGAGGTATTACGTTAGCGCCAGGACGTTCGAACGAAACTGAAAATAAGGTTAGAAACTACACATGCGCGCCAACGAAATCAACGCAAAATGACACTTACGAATTGGACGAAGAGTTGACAAAAAAACAATACGAGGATGAAGACGAGGATCTTGACAAGTTTTTTGGTACGACTTCGACCATGTCGGCTTTGGATGCTCTTATACCGGAGTATCTGGATGAAATGACTTACAATCATCATGTCGAAGTTGTCCTTATAGTACTAGCTTGTATATTACTGTTATCTGGAATTTTGATTACCGTGGATTACGTTTTGAATTACGATTATCTGCGAAGGGCATTATGCTGTACTCGACAACCCGTTTCTCCCGATGATTCTCCAGGTCATGAAGCCCCCATTGGACACATACAGTTAGAGAGTAATGCATAACGAGTGAATGCTTAATGAGATATGAAAATATTGTGTGAATTGATTGTGTGTTTGTGTGTGTGTGTTTAAAAAAAATTAAAAAAGATAAAAAAGAATTACAAAACATTGTTTTATAATTTTTATTGTTTTGTCATTTTAAAAATGTAACTTGTTCTGATCATGATTGGAACATTAATAGTATTAGAATATAAAACAAATTATACTATACATGTTGTATTTTTAAACCTTATTCATTTGGCTCGTTACTATGTTTTCTTCTTATTGCGTTAGTATAACATGTAGAAAGCTACTCTAATGAGTGACTTTTGTGTAAAATATCTTATTCTAACTCTTGTTCTAATATCTATAGATGCCGATCGGAGTGTAGTAACCTGTTTTTAACCGATTTAAAAAAGAGGTTCTATGTTCGGCTGTATATATTTTTTTAATGTTTGTTCGCCGATTTCTCCGTCAATTATGGACCGATTTTCAAAATTCTTTTCGATTTTCAAATTTAGTCGAAAGAGTGCACTTCCGAGGTGGTCCCATTGGAATCAAGTTAGGATCTGATGGGGGAAGGGGAGGGAATCGAGGGAAAACCTGAAATTTCAAAGGCACGGATAATGTTTTCACATATTTTTTATCTAAAATAATAATATATTGGTGTCTACGGTTATTGCTGAACTGATGTGACGAAAAATCGGAAGTTTGTTTTTTAAACATTAAACATATCATATGAGACGTTGTAGAAACATTGTAACCAACTGTTTCTATGATGTTGAGGTCACACGCGAAGGTCGCGGATCCAATTCCCAAAAGGGCAGCTTTTTTTATTCTAGTTTGCTTGGAACATTTCTCAAATCACTTAGAATAGGTAGCAGACCCCAGCGTCTCAAACGCTCCTTATCATTGTCATCCAATCCAATCATTGTGTCTTTATAACTATTTTTCCTCATAGGATATGTACTTTTACTTCGGCTGTCCATTGTAGTAACTGCGTAATTTATTGAGTAAACATCTAAAACTAAAAAGAGAAACATAAAATATTTTTACCAAAAAAATTGAACCGACTTCAAAAAATAAATAACTCACTAAAAAGTAAACAATAATCAAACTTTGATTTTTAATACAAAAAGAACGTCTTAAAATAAAATATGTATATAATAATCGTTGCAATAAATAAATTAATATTAACAAAAAACTTATTTAACCTATCTACTACACATATTTTATATTCTACTATATACACACAATTTAGCTTAATACCTACCTAAATTTGTTTATTTACAATTATTATTATAACTACTACCAATTGTCAGTTTGAACTCGGTGCCGAGCGTAAACAATACAAAAATAATTGTATAAATTTGTATTTAACTTTAGCATATATACTAAAACAATAATGAACACAATTAGGTAATTTATTTTTTTACAATTTCAAAACTTAAGTCTATAAAGTAAATAATCAAAATAATTTATACAAGGTTCAAATAATATCAATACTCAATATCATATACTCGCATATCATGTAACAATAATTGTTTAACATCTCAATATTCAATAAGGCTTTGCAATATTCAAAAATTTACTGTTTATAATAATTCATTTCTTCTATTTTTCCTATATGTTTCATCTACGTGTTTCTCTAATTTATGTAGTTAGTTTCACATTAACTGCTGCATATTCTCTTTACTTCAATTATATATTCATATAGTTTTATGTACTATTTTTATTCACATTTCCCGCCCAAACTATTTTTTACAAAAACAATAAATACAGTTGGCTGATTAAAAGAATATTTTTTTACCTAATTTTCTATATAAAATTGCATCGTTCTTTGCTTATATATACTACTTTTCGATATCACCCTTGCAGTTAGCTCATTTTTTATTTGTCTTTTATTGCTTTCGTTTATCAAGTTCTCGTCGTCGTCGTCTTATGTTCCACGCGCGAACTGAAAACTCACCAACAAATAAGGAATTAAAATTCCATTAAGCTATTTTAAAATTGTTAATATTCTTCGCAACATTTCCTTTAACTCTTAATGCACAAATTGGATTTCTCTTGCGATTAAAGATTGCCTGCAACGTTACCAAATTTTGACTTTAAAAATTTAAAAATGTCCTTTAAAATTATTTAAAATTTTTATTTTGTTTTAAATTTTGTAGACAATACAAATTTTTTTATACAGGTTCCTTCTATAATCAGTATAAAATAATTTAAATTTTTAGCATAATATATCACGGATGAAATATTTCTTTTAATGCAAATTGAAAATTTTATCCAAATGTATTTCTGTATGAATATTGTTTACAATTCTTAAATATTTACAGGATATAATTAATTCTCCTAGTTGATTATTCAAATCGCTGTTATTTCTCATGAAATATTCAAATTTTTATATATTTGTTAAACATGTTGATCATTATATTCTTTAAGAAATGTTGAGCTTAAATTTCAGATCTTCTTAATTTATTAATGTGTATTAATTAGTTTCCTTTGTTTATGGTCAACATTCATTTTAGAACAAAATAAATAGATTGTTCATAACAGTATTACTGGTTATAACTTTTTTCATTTAAACTATTTTGGATTTAATGGTAATTTCGTTCGACTTGACGTTAACTTTCAGTAAAACTTGTAATCCACGTTGGAAAAATGACAAGTTTTCTGATCAATAACAATAAAAAAGCAGTAGAATGGAATTTCTAATTTAAGCATTTTCATTGTCAGTTTTTTTTAGATCTTTGTATGTTTATTTATATTTCTAACTTTTATTTTAATTCCTAATTTATCACATCAATTATAGCCGATAATGATCTATAATGATTTCGTTTGCTTGGATTCCGATGAAATTCGTTTTGAAATTAATTTTCAAGTGGTGTTTCAAAATTCCTAACATCTTCAGAACTGATTGATCGAGTATGTGGAACTATTTTAATTGTTTTTGAAATAATATAAATAAAAAATAGGATATTTATAAACCTTAGTCTCTTTTATTATTAGTTTTCTATCTAAATTAGTATACATTTAAGAAAAATATAAATAACTGACATTGTGAGATCAGAAATTAATACATAAATAGTATGGTTTGTGTTAAACCAGTTTTTAGCTTTGATGCCATCGGATTTTCCCATTGACATGATATATTATAATTTAAAATTTAAATTCTCGAAAACTATTGAACACCAACAGTTGGTTAATTTTTATCTTAAGCTATGAAGCTTTATGTTGGCTTATAGAGTATAGATGTAAATAATGTAAACGAGAATGGGAATCATTATGTTTTTGAACATAATTTTAACTCAGAAATTAATCAGTTTCTAATGCCTAGAGATTTTACAGAACATCATGTGCATAATTACAAAATATATTACTGATGGAACTGATACAAATTTATCAATCTGAAGAATGATAAATGGTGTGAATATAAAATAATTATGTGTTTTTTTTTAAATTAACGCTTATAAAATAGTTAGAATTACTTTTATATTATTATTTATGGTATTTAATTTTATAGGATGTAATTAAAGCTTCATAGGGAAGTGCTTGTTTGGAAATGGTCCTGAATTACGGTAATTTAATTGGGTTTTAATCAATATTTTCTCTTAATTGTGTGATTACAGCAAATTGAATTGATTTCTGTCTTTATAGTATATTTTTTGTTATGTTCAGAATTGTCAAAAATTACTATTTTTTCAAAAATGATTTTATCTCGCGTATAATATTATATTTCACAAGTCTTTAAGAACATTAGCCTCCAGTGCAGTAGAAATACAGTTCTGATCTAACCGTATTTTGATTTTACGATATCTCTAGTTTATTGTAAGCTATCAAATTCGAGCACGGATAAATAGCCAATATAAAGCCATAGATAAAGAACATGCGGTCTTTGTCGACGTATGATTATGCCAATCAGTGAAACCATCAGTCTAGATATTATTCGATCAAGACATTTACTGAGTAAGTGTAGAATATATTTTGCTTTCGTGGTTCACATCACATGAAGAACTGACCTGTACATCTGATAATTCGATGAAAATCTGTATCATTGAGCGCCAAATGAATACTATAGATTTGTTAGCAAACAGGGTGATTGGTAGTACTGAAGGACAACAAAACTTTTTAATTGTCTAACGAGAATGTCTTAACAATCAGAATCTCTTCTATGTGCCTCATCTTATTAGAATGCTTAAGTGTTGTTCCTGCAAAAGCCAACATGTCTTAGTGAGACTAATTAGGGAGGCTTCAAGGACATACAGATGCCCTTTTTTACGTATTTCTATGTCTATAGTGTAGACTAAGAACTTAGAGACAAGAGCTCAAGACAAGAGGTCAATTTTTCTAATCGCTAGGTACATTAACTACTAGTAACATTGAGTTTGAATAACAAAAATAATTTTCAGTTACCACGTGGGGCATAAGTCCCGCTTCCATTTTGATTGCCTATAACATTGCTCAAAGAAAAGATAAGTAAGTTTTCTTTTCCTAAAAAGTTTATTTGGTCTTTATATTGTTTGTTCTTTATGATTGAAAAATTATATCGGCTAAATGGTGATCGCGATTCGCTATGCTATTTTCGGCTCTTTTTAAGGCATTTTTCATGAGATCCTGCAACATCTGAGACTGAATTTCTTCAATTTCGTGACGAATATTTCTTTAAGATTTTGAATCATTTGGGGTTTTTTCACATAAACTTTTGATTTCATAAAACCCCAAATCTGGTTCTGTTAAATCCGGAGATCTGGCTGTCACACTAAATCGTTACTTTGGGAAGTTAGTCTTCGTGGAAAAACGTCATTCAATAATTGTATTGTTAAATGAGCTGTGTGTGCTGTGGCTCCATCTTGCTGAAATCACATGTCCTTTAGTTCTTGCTCTTTCATCTCAGACACAGGAAAATTTCGAATGATGGCTTGGTACCGTTCAGCAGTGTCAGTTCAGCACTGAGAAGAAAATGGGCTTCATAGCTCATTATCAATTTAGACCAATCTTCAATTTCACCAGAGTGCCATAGTCACTCGTATATTCAACTCGTTGATCAGGATCTCTCAGTAGCAATTTTTTTGAATAATTTCATTTTGAACGGGAACATTTTCAAATCAGTTTTCCAAATTCGCCTCAAACTGCGTGCAGAAATGTGTAACTGGGATTCACGTCTCCGAATTAGTTTTCTGGACCCACTGCAACACTATCGCGCACCAGAGCCACATTTTCAATGTTACGGGACGTTCGTTTCCAGGTTCCAGAATTGATTGCGGTCGTACCGTACTGTCGAAAATTTGCATATAAACGATAAATTGTGTTTTTATGAGGCACTGGACGATTAAAATATTTTTGACGCAATTTCCGCTGAATGGCAATAATGGAACGATTACTTTCAATACATATTGTCACTATTTCTGCTCGTTCTTGTAGCGTATATTTATTCGTAATAAAAATTTGGACGTCTATACAACACAATGGTTAAAGCGAAACTGAGCTAAACGTCACATAACCAAGATAGCAGTCAAAATGGTAGCGGGACTTTTGCCCCGCCTGTTATATTGCAATTAAAACAAGATGTTATTGACCAGACAATTTTTTTAAGTATCATTTAGAGATAAACTTTTAAGTGAGTGATTTTGATAGTGGTTATTTAAAATTGATACATAAGTAAGATTGGACAATATTTACATGAACAATGGCTTATAAGTGCCGCTGATAACATATCTGGCATGTATTTTAAATTATTTTACATTATTTTAAATATAGAAGCCATTGCAAATTTGAAAGTTTGAAATATTTATGTCCTATAGGCAAAATCTTTAATCAAGCATTAAATGATAAATTTCCTTCTGAGACCTAACGATTAGATCAGTGTCTATGAACATGGGATTCTAAGAGCCGCCGAAATTTCCAGTTTCTAAATTTCCTAATTTTCAAACTGAATGTTTAATCTTATATGAAAGTTCCGAAATCAAAAACTTAAATAATTAGATTGAGTAATATACATGAATATTGACTTTTAAGAGGCCCTATCGAAAATATGAAAGCTTGCAATATTTTGTTTGCAATGTATATGAGCATTACTTTATAAAACCTGGCAGTTACGAATCTGATACACATTTTCATTAGTTCTGGAGATATCATCCATTGACAATTAGAAAGTTCTACATCAAATTCATGAGTGTTACGGATTGGTATTTAAGGCCTGCTAATTCCGAATCTACTAATATAAATGCAATTATCAATAATCTCTAATATAGTTTTAGAGATGATTTAAAGTCATCGAAAATTTGAAAGTTCAAAAATCATAAGCGGAATCCAAAGCTAAAGATAAATACAAATTAAAAAGGGTAATTATTGCGTTTAGTATTAATGTTATTACGAATATAATAAGTAAATGCTTATAACAAATAAATAAAATCTATTGTTGTATTTTATTTAATCAATTGGTGTTTTGGTTTCCTAACTAAAAACAATACAGTTTTTCCAAAATGTGGGTACGCAGATCGAAATTTCTAGTTCTGTGAGATCTCGGATTTGCAATCTCAGTCTAATATGACTTTCGGAACACAGTTTGTTTTCCATAGTTTTACGCAAGTAACATTTATATCCTTTATTATTAACTACCATACCTAATAATTTGTTTCGATTGATTTCGGCTGAGAGCTTATCAATACTTTCTTTTCAGATGAATTGGAACTATGTTTGGTTCATATTGATATGTTTACTCTACTCTATCTTAGCTAATGACATTCCAGAAAAAGCTTGTCTAACTCGAGAATATCCCGATATTCGGACGTTTAATGATCTGAGCGATTTCAAGAAAAACAGAATCAGTTTCAATTCGAAATATTCCGATTTTCGTGGACACAATGTGGTATTCAAAGCGAAGGAGATACGGAACATTTCAGCGAATTCGTTTGTCGCGTATACCTCAGAAAACGTGGTCCATTTAAATCTGAGCCATAAAAGCATCGACGTGATCGAACCGAGAGCATTTGCCTCACTGATTTGTGTGAAATATCTCGATCTTAGCCATAACAATATCATAGGTATAACGCGTCAAACATTTTTTGATTTGGCTAGCTTGACCACGTTGGATTTATCGTGGAATAAGATTAGGGTACTGCACCATTTTACATTTAAATACTCAACTAATTTAATACTCTTAGACTTATCACATAATGATATGGTACGAATGGAAGACTTGGCGTTAAATTTACTAACGAAATTGGAAAGGCTCGTACTAGCTCACAATCGTTATTTGAGAAAATTTTATTATTTTCATCTTTTCGAGCAGTTAGTCAGTTTAAAATATCTTGATTTATCTTTCTGCGCTATAAATATGTTCAATGTGTATGTGCTTCGTGAATGCAAACAACTAGAAGTTTTGGATTTGGCAGGGAACGATATCGTTCACTTTACTTTGACAGAGGGAAGTGTTCCGTACAATAATTTGGCTTTCATGAACTTGTCCGATAATAGCTTGATGGAGATGGATGTTGATAACCTGAAACGACTGTTCCCCAACGATCATTTGATTGTCGACATCAACGACAACGGTTTCTACTGTTCGGAGTTAGAAAAAGTAGTCGATCGTTTGGGCGAATACAACATTTCAGTGAGTCCCGGAAGATCGTTCGATGCGGAGGAACAAAGAAACGCTATAATATGCGATACGGTGAACGCTACGAATAATTATAGCTATAAACTGGATACTACCACGACACCGAAACCAACTACGTCAAGATCTCTCGCGGTCATGAACACATACTACAGCGAGATAGCGAGACATCGTGTTATTGTTATTTTGTTGGGCATTATTCTATTCTTCGCGGGGGCCTACAATATATTTATAATGGTCGATTATTGCATGGACTTGGGTGTTACAAAGAGAGTTTTCCGCAAACATCAACCACGGGCGGCGAGTCAACCCGTCGAAACGCCACCCGAAATGGAACCACTCCGATCTTAACTGCTTTATCGCTTGTGGAATTTTAATTGTTTATGAGAATTAAATAAATATATAAATATTTAGCTTACTTTTGGTTTTTTTTTCGAACAACCAAGGCCGTCTCCAAGTATATGGTCTTAGTCCCATCCGGACAAGTTAATGTTTTACTAAAACTAGTGATCGCCCTGTGGTCGAAATTAAGCACAATTCATAAAGTGAATCATGGTTCTACCATAATATTTTCAAAGATTAAAACTATATTATTATACTAGTAACAAATGTCTCTATATTAAAATACATGTAAATTATCTCAAGAATTTACACTCACTGTCCCTTTTTGAATGGCATTTAATTAACCAACTTCGAAAAAGGAGGAGGTTCTATCTATATTCGACGGTATATATCTTTTTAATATACGTTCGCCGATTTCTCCGTCAATTGTGGGCCGCTTTTCAAAATTGTTTTTTTATTCGAAAGAGTGCACTTCCGAGGTGGTCCCATTGGAACCAAATCATGATCTTTGGAAGCAGGGAAGGTTGAAGGGGGGGTTATTCCCAAATTTCAAACTCAGGTACACAAGGTACAAGTTCTTTCACCTATTTCTCTTTCTAAATTAATTAGATTATAATATTATTGCCGAGCTGATGCGACGGAAAATCGAAAGTCGTTCAGTGCAAAAGCTATTCAGTTTGCTTTTAGGCACTAAATATAGCATATAAGGCCTCGTAGAAACATTGTAGACAACTGTTTCTATAGTTTAATGTTTAAAGCGTTTAGCTCCCAAACGGATGTTGCGGTTCGATTCCCGGTGGGGAAAATAACTTTTTGTTGTTGTTTAATTGGAACATTTGTCAATTCACCTAGGCTACGTAGCGGACCCCGGGGTCTATTTTTCCTCATACGAGTTGCGCCTTTACTTGGCCTACCCATTGTAATATTAAATAAAATAACTGCGTAATTTATTGAATAAAAATCTAACAGTAAAGAGAGAAAAATACAATCTTTTTACCAAAAAAATTGAACCGACTTCAAAAAATAAATAAGAAGCTCACTAAAAATTGAAAAATAATCAAACTGAATAAAAACGAAAATGAAATGATTCAATGAATGAATCAAAATGAAGTAAGTCAAGTTGAAAATAATCAATCATTAAAAAATAATGAAATTTCGAGCGTCTCGGGGCTCCCCTTCTCCACAAAAAGAGAGGCAAAATTTTCACTAAGCCCTTTAATATATAGATTATTTGTGGCTTTCATCAGTCGGATTGTCACCGTCGATGTGTCAGTATCAGTTTGTCTTTGATGATAATTTAAACTGTGCTGTTTTTATTCAAATTTTCGTAATATTCCTATATATATCCCAAATTTTGGTTACTCCAAGTTATCCAGTAATCTGTGTGAGTTCACAGCAGAATCAGTTTCAGCGCAGCAGCGTCGCCAAGAACATATAGTGTCCCTATTACAATCACAACCAGACTGAACACACTGTTTTTCGAATAACCAGGACCGAATTTTCCATGGTTTTAGGGCATTCGAATAAATTTTAAATACTGACCAGTACTCGTAATTCATATGCCATTATGATATTTGTAATATTTTATTACTTTTCTAGTAAAATCATGAGTTCGTCACTGTAGAATTTTTGAGAATTCGTTAGATAGGTTTTAAAAGTCCCTATTATGAAAAACCGAAATTACTTCTAAAGAATATGTTAAAATTTTATAAAATAAGGCAAACAAATCTAAATTTGGCAACAGCCGTAATTCGGTGACGTGAAATTTGTTTCGATGCCATAAAAGAATGTATAGCGAAGGCCCGAACCACATTTCATCAACCATTTTGATTAAAGTAGTTTCGAGACATATTCTTAAAGAGTTAACCTTTGAAAATACGAAAAAAATCTAGAAAAATCTGTTTCTAAATGAATGTTATTAGTTGAAATCATACCTAAACTATTCTAAAAGACTTACACAATTTTTTCGCTCGATTCCTGTATTAAATTATGGTTTAATAATAAGTTTCAACGAGCAAGACATTACATTTAACAACATTTTGAGGAGGATTAATTTAGACAATATATTTTAATTGATTTTCGAATAAGAGTCTCAATGTGTTTTTATACAGATTACTGATAAATATACTATATGGGATAATATATGACCATTTGTTGGGGTATATAATTATTTGGTTGTCTAAATATTTGGATGGGTGTGCAAATTATGTGTATTTATGGAGAATATATTTTTCATATTTGACATTGGGTTGTATTGAAACTTAGATAACCCTAATGACTTTAACGCGATAATTACATAATTTTTATAATCATGATATGAAGGTTGACTTTCGCAAAACTTTCCCATATATCACCAGTAAAACTTGGTTATATATGAAACGAGACAACCAATATAATCATATTAATAATTATGAACGAAGGTTTATTACATTTGGGACGGTACTTCTTGTTAATATATTTTAAATTCGGTTGAGACTTGAGCTGTCTTTAAAAGAAATCCTGTCTTTGTAATAAAATGTAACTTCCTAATTGTTTTTCAGTAGTCACAGTTCTGGTACATTATATTTGTAGTTATTTACTATAATATTATATTTTGTGGTTGTATTTTATTAGGTGCCTCTGACTGTATATTTATGTATGTATTTTTACTGTTATTAGTAGGACATTTTTGACATATTTGTTTATCAAAATTTGAGCTCAATTATAGAAATATCACGATAAAAATTCATTAAACCTATCGTTGGTTGGTATTTCATTTTCTTGTTCATTAATAAATCTGTAAAACTTCATCTATTAACTAAACGTCGTTACTGACGAAAGTGATATATGTTCTCGAATTCGACGTAGAGTCTTGGAAAGTTTTCACACACAACAAAATTCTCTTAGAATATTTTCCACCTGGTAATTGTGTTTCCGCAAGTGGTATTTGGTATTCTGGTATCTGAGCTGCAATATTTTTATGCATATTACTTGATATATAGGATATGGTGTATTCTTATATAAGATATCAATTGTTCCTCTTGGTTTTGATGTTCTGCTCTTTTTAGTGTTCAATCTGTTCATTGAATGGGCCATATAGCTTAAATTAAAGGTTGCTTTAAATAAGGGATAATTAGTTTATATATGTATGGGGGTGGGATTTTCTCTGGTTAGTTTATATATTCTTTTAGAAAAATGTATTTCGGTTAACTTGCAATAACCATCAAAGTATTGATAAGTTTCAATTACTACTCTCTGTTGAACGACTTTCATTTATCTACATCTTTCTACTTTGTCTTGTCATACGTGGGAACTAACAACTCATCAACAAATAATTAATTAAAATTCTATGAGGTTATTTTATAATTGTTAATATGCTTTGTAACATTAATTTTAATTCTTTATGCACAAATAACATATTTATTACCTGCAATGTTTGCTTAGTAATTTGTTGAGAAATGTATTGACAAAACAATCCTGAAAGGAATTAGAAGTTAATACTACTGAAATAAACAAATGGGACATATGATTTTCGTTATTCTCGAATTTTATTTATTTATGGTGGAATGAAGTTTTTGCATGTCCTATTTTCAAATCTAGATATTCTTTCCGATAAAGCGGATACATGAATTTGTTCTGGTCATTCTATTCTTGAGCCTTTTTTTTTATTCAAACTTGTTCCAAATATAATGGCACAACTGAAAATGACTGCTTAAAATTAAATAACATTGTTTAATAATGTTCTGACACGTTCACTTTTCATTTTAATTTTTCTCCGAGAATTTTGCAGTACATTTTCAGATATTGATTTTAGCAATTAGTCTTTTCTAGTTGATTTACATACAAGAGAAACGACGAATAATTTACCGTATTACAGTTAGAGCTGGCAGCGCGTCTTCGAGCTACTAAATTATTTATTTATTTATTTTATGTCACCGATTTGATGGCTATTCCTGGTCTCTAGATTTAGAGGTACTTCGTTCTATTGGAATTTATTTACTTGTAGCGTATATTACAAAATAAATTGAGGTCTACAAAATCTTTCTCTATATAAGTTTTAGCCGTGCCAAACTTCACGCCTCCAGGTCCTGCCGTTTTCCTCAAAAAGCGAGGCAAAATTTTCTCTAAGTCAATTAATATACAGATTGTTTTTTAAATTTTAATCTTAGTCAGTTATTTTTAGCTTATATTATGGATTTGTAAATATATAGTGAATTGTAATGCATGATTTTGCATTATTATATTTTCACTTCAGTCCATATTTTCTCTTGTTATTGTTTTTACTTTTCTTGGGTTTTTGTAGAAAATATTTATTAATATGTTATGTTGCTTTTTAGAGGAGGCTTTTTAATTCACAAAGGATGTTTTCTTTTCAGATGAAGTTTTGCTATTCTTCTATCATCGTTGGGCTATTGTACTTACTCAGTACTTTCCAAGTAGGCGTAGCTGATTCTGTATCATGCCCAACAAATACCTATCCGCAATACATACTAGTTAGAAATTTGGCGGAATTAAAATTAAAATATTTTGAGTTCAATCGGAACGCTAAAGGTTACCGTGGAAACGCGTTGAAATTCAAACAGGAGTACATGACCACTATACCTCCGAGCACCTTCGTCACCAATAATTCTCATTACCTTGTAGAAATTATTCTGAGAAATAAGGCTATAAGAACTATTCAAGAGTTGGCGTTTGTATCGTTGTCATGTCTTCGACATCTCGATCTTAGTCATAACGAAATTATATACATAAAAAGAGACCAATTTGTGGGTCTTATTAATTTATATAGTTTAAACTTGTCTCGAAATAATATTTTCGCTTTATATCATTTCACTTTTAAATTTTTACCGAATCTGGAAATTTTAGATTTGTCCTATAATGATATTACCACCATCGAGGAATTCGCGTTTAACATGCTTTGGAAGTTAAAGACACTCGCCTTGAACAAAAATAAGATGACACGACTCAACCCTCGATGTTTCGGCCACTTGTCTAATTTAAAACATTTAGATATGTCGTTCAATTCGTTTGCCTTAATCGATTTCTTCAAGTTTTCCGATTTGGAAAGTTTGGAAACCCTAGACCTTGCAGGTAATGAAATCGCGGCTCTTTCATTTTATCAGTTGAAGACCGAATTTCATCGTGTAGAGTCGTTAAACTTATCGTCGAACAGTTTTATTAGCAATTTCGATGTGAGGCATTTGCGAAAATATTTTCCAAACGAGCAACTCTTAATCGATATTAATAATAACTACTTTTACTGCCACGAACTGGAAGGCGTACTGAAGGACCTCCATATGTATAAGGTTAAATATGCCCGTGGTCGCGCATATGCTGCAACTCACCATCGTGAGCGCATTCTATGCGACTCGCTTAATAATACCGTAAAAGAGGATAAACTTGATTATAATGAATTGATCAAGTTATTTGGTACGACGACCAAGAAGCCAAAAACTTCAGATTACGAGTATGTTTTGCAAACGTACCGCCAGGATTTGATAAGGCACAAACGAACAGTGGCAGCTCTGGCAACCATCGTTTCTCTGGCGATTTTATATGATATATTAATAGCTGTTGATTATCTGTTGGATTATAAGTTTCTCAAAACGATCTGTATTAGACGTCAATACTATGCAGCTCCTACAGAAGGTGATGCTCCATATTCCCCATTACAGCACTAACTTTTTGTTAAAATATATTTTTTATTAGATAACAATTCATGAAAAAAAGCGCGGAACTAATACAGGCAATACAGATGTTGGCATGTTCAGGTTAACTGTTAACATTTACAATTTGATTATAGTAAAATGTAACGTAGCGTATCAAGCAAATATAATTTATACCATCTTCTGAATACCCAATTTTATTGCTGATTGGTTTTGTGCATATTTTTCCATGTAATATTTTTGAATTGTACAGTGCCATACGAAACATCTACTGGTGAAAGCTGCTTGTGTGAAATGACGGAGTTTAGTTTATATTCTAAATAGTATGGTTTTTAATTAATTATTTCAGTGCATATTGAAATGGCGTTAATAAAACTACTGATATTTTAATTAACTGACAAAATTATCAGTTAAATGCACACGGAATACTGTGGTATATTTCTCAACTATACATCGGTATAGGTTGAGAGAAATAAGTTTTATTTATTAAATATTTTTATATCTCGTTTATGAAATTAGGAGTTATAATTTTAATATTCACACATGCTCATTTTTAGTAGTTTTTCAATTGTTATTAAACGTTGAAAATATTACGACTGTTACCATTGCTCAATGACATTCATATGATGTAATTTGTTATCAATCTAGAACCTAATTAATATTTTAATAAAAATCTCCCCCGCGAATAAATCTAGTGATTATTATTTCAATTCCTATATACTTCGGGAATGGAGTATTTACTTAGCAACTGGATGCGAATATTTAACTCAAGGACGTAAATATTTGATATATGTAAAAAATACAAGAATATATCGATATTCTCTGAATATTTTTAAAATCAGCATTATATTTAATAAATATTTAAAATTAAGTATCAACAGTAAGCTGTTGTAATTGTAGAGGTATATTAGAAATAATTAAAATGTTTTAAAATATTTTAAATATCCTTAATATTTTTTTAAAAATTGTCAAAAATATCGGCTAACTAAATTATGGATATATCGGTCAATAACATCGATATTTTATTCAAAAATATTTTTTCAGCCTCCCTAGCCTAGTATGATTACGTGAAACTTCAACGTTGGTTAAGTGTTTGTCCTCGTTAGTTTTTATATGATTTACAAAAAAGACAGTAATCCCTCGTTACACGCGGTTTCGTTTGTCCGCAGTTCCGCTTTTCAGGTTTGTGTTAACTAAATACCGATTAACTCTTGTTTTGTTGTTACGCTTTAGGAATTTTTATGGTGAAGCCAATGCTTGTTTGCAAAACATTAAATCCATGGCCTTTGAAAAATAATTATAAGAACAGGATGCCAATGTTTTGGAAAGCAAATCCGAATGCTTGGGTTATGATGACTCTATTTACAGACTGGTTTACTAATTATTTTGTGCCTAGTGCTAAACAGTATTGCTCAAAAGTTATTACCATTTAAGGTACTTCTGCATATTGACAATGAGCCCAGTGACCTTAAATTTAATTGACTGCAATGTGAAAATACAATGTTTACCTCCCAACACAACTTCGCTTCTGAAACCATTACATCAGGGTATAATAGCAGCATTTAAAGAATAGTATCTAAGGCGCACTTTTAATCGCACCTTACAATGTATGGAAGCAGATCCTTTTTTGACTGTTACCTGAAGTTGGAAACAGTTTAATATTACATCGCATAACCATTATTAAAGATGCAGTGATTGACTTAAGACCATCATGTATAATGTATGCTGGAAAACCTAGTGCCGGAAGTTGTTATCGATATCTCGGCATTGCCGGACAAAGATGCCGAAATAACTAACATTTTACAAGTTATGCATCAAATACATGGATATTTTGGAGATCTTCAATTAGCAGATGTAGAAGTTTTAGCTGCTAATGACCATAAACTCATATAAAAAGAATACTATTTTGAAAAGCAATACATATAATGAATCAAATCATGAAGATGATAGTTCTCAATAATTGACTGGAAAATCAACTACATCCTATATTTGTATTTTCTAATTACATATAGCTTTGTAAATTGCGTACTATAGGTGTTTTTTGTTATTTTATGTATTTATCGGCAACTAAAATATATGTAAAAATAATTTTTATATTTACGTACGTTTGTACATAGTTTTTCTTCATTAATAAATAGAGAAAATAAGTTAATCTTGAATTAAAACAATTAAAAAAAAACAAATAAAGTCATTAATATAACTATATGTATGGATCTTTCGCCAACCACTGCCGTCTTATCGGAACGTAAGCCCATGGGTAACGAGGAATTACTGTAATTTGAAAATCGTTACAGAATTAACACTTCGCACTTGTTGCTTGTCCATACTTGTGTATGCTTATAAAATAGTGTCATTAAACATTTTGTTGATAGTAACAAAAAAGCGGTGTTAAAGCTAAAAGGATGAATTCCGAATTATTAAATACAAAGGGTTAAGTAACATAAATGTGACTGCTCCCTTTTTTATAAAGGCGGAAATATCTTATAGTTAAATCTTATTTACTTAACGGAATATTTTAAATATCTAGTTGCTTTAAGCAAATTTAGACTGTATAGAAATATTAAAAAGATTTTTTAACTGCTACTGGCGCATTCAGGATCGTAAGTGATCATTAATTATTTTTAATTTTATTTAGATAATTAGGTCCCTCAGATGGAGATACATAAATTAGTATTGTTAATAATATACGTAATGTAATAGTAATGCTTGGTAATGAATGAGTGAAATTATTTATCATAATTTACTCAGATAGATTGAGTTTTTATAATACAGACGACGTCATTACAGAAATTGTTGTTCAAATTCATGTAAAATGTGTGTTCCGTTTATATATGCTTCATTTCGATCTGTGTCGGTAATAGCTTCAACAAGCTTTTCGCGAATATTAAAATCCTCAATATTCCACAACAATTTAAAAAATTTGCGAGCATGTTGCTAAATCTTATATCTGAACATTATTCCTTTAAAAAGCATTAAGATTGTTTAAACTTTCACAAGTTTACGAAATATTATTTTTTGATTTACAAAACCTTGATAATAATTTTAAGTTAAGTTTAAAAATATTTGGTCCAGAAGCAGCTAAAGGACGCTTTTTCGGTCGGATTCTTGCGTTAAGGTAAAACTGATTTCACGATTTTTTTAATATGAAATCAAAAAATTTATTTTCGTAGCTACTTCTATCGGCTTGCTTGTAAGCTTATTACCTATAATTTCTAAAGTTTTTGAGAACTTGTACATAAATATGCCTAATGCAAAGTGGAAATATCATGTTATTGCAGAGCATGAGTTGGGATTTTGTAATAAACGTCCAATTATATAGACTACTAAAAAAAATACAGAAGGCTTAAAGGCTAGATGTATGTTACCCGGCTGTATTTTTATATATATCTTATGGTTTTGATAACGCTCATTCACGTTTTCAGTTATATTTTGTACATAACAGACCAGTAACAGCAACAAAACATAAAAAATATAACTGTTGAAAACTATGGATATATGTTCGCGCGTCTGATGAAGTGTCATAAATTTTACCTTGCATAGTAGAATATGTCCACTAGTAAATATTGCTAACTCCATCTAGACCAATTGCAATCTGAATTTAATGAAAACAGCCTATATAGCTCAATGTAGCTATCATTCAACAGTTTCTAAAATAGTGTTGAGTGTCCTGGTCGAGCTCCGAACTATATCTCCGTAATGAAGTTGATCGTATTTTCAAAGAGTGTTACTTATGAAAGTGAAGTGCATAACCTAAAACTAATTCTACTATCCGATCTCATGCCATAAGATTTCCATTTTTCTAATATTTTTGCTCAAGATATTTACTAAAGTGATTGTAATAGTAGTAATAAAGCATATTTACTGCCTGGGCAAATTGTCTTTTATTGGATTGCCTACACCAAAATTTTACATAAGTTAACGAGTGTTGTTGCTACATAGCGATACGATGTCGGTTTGACAGCGAACCAATTTCGTTCTGCTTCACAATCACGAGTGGTAGTCAATGGTAAATATATAGGGTAAATATGTAGGGTAAATATGTAGGGTCAGTAAAAGGGTGAATATACTACGCGCGGAATAACTGTGCAAAATGTGGCCTTTTTTCATCAAGTTCTTCGCTCAGTTTAGTAGTTATCAATTTATCAATGGTATGAAATCACCTCCTCACCAGTTAACGGACCTCGTGATAATTTATATCCAACTAGTTGCACGCTTCATATACAACGAAGAATACGACTCAAACGGCATCAACAACACTACACATTTCTATACCGTAGAATTATTTCTCCTTGTTGGAAATTGCAAGTCTAAAATCTACTCTTTTTAATGCTTTACGTCACGTTTGATCTGGTGTTCGGAAATCTTGACTTTGATCCTTTCAGAATTATAAAGGAGCACAAAAATATTTTTATTT
The DNA here is from genome assembly GCF_030347505.1 of Rhynchophorus ferrugineus. NCBI lineage: Eukaryota > Metazoa > Arthropoda > Insecta > Coleoptera > Curculionidae > Rhynchophorus > Rhynchophorus ferrugineus. The sequence continues at coordinate 47,968,785 of NW_027472581.1, read as the reverse complement.
TATATTATTAAATTTTAAGCCGTGAACAGAGTCTATTAAAACTAAGATATTTGACTGATTAGGATATTTATGTAGTTGTAATGCTTCAATAAATTCTCTGTTTTTTATTGTTAAGTTAGAAATATATGAAGATTCACTATTTAATAGGTCCAAGTTGATGCTTGGCGAAGGTGGTCTTTTTCCACAGTAATTATCATTTGTGTTCTTTTCAGATGATATTCCACTATATTTGGATATTATGTTTGTATCATACGTCAAGAATTAGCATTGCCCAGGACATGTCAGCGAACATCTGTCTCTTGGAAAGTAATGCTAAATCTTTGATACTGGATACTCTGAAGGATTTGAGGTCAATGCAGAGAGTAACTAATGATTCGAATTCTACGAAATTTCAGTCATACTCTATAAGTTTTAAGAGCAGACATTTCAACTATATTAACGATAGCATGATTTACAGTAATATATCGCAGGACATTATTGAACTAAATTTAAACAACAAACAAATTTGGGAAATCCAAAACGGCTGTTTTCGTTCGTTAACATGTCTTCAGCATTTGGATTTAAGTTCTAATGGCATTACGTTTATCAAACAAAGACAATTTCAAGGTTTAGATAATTTAATTAGTTTAAACTTAGCGCACAATAATATCTATTTTGTGAACGACTTTATCTTTAAGTTAATGGGTAATTTAAGAGTGCTGAATTTATCTTATAACAGCATTTATCAAATAAATAGGAGCGCATTTTTCATGCTCACTAAATTGGAATGGTTATCTGTGCGTAAAAATAGGTTGAAAGTTCTTGGCAATTATTACCATTTTAGATATCTGACGAACTTAAAGCATTTAGACATGACACTGAACGCTTTCCTTTATATTACTATTAATCATTTTACTATATTAGAGAGTTTAGAAACGTGGAATCTCTCAAGTAATAATGCGGTGAAATTGGACGATAGGGGGCCAATACAACCATTCTTTAACTTGCGTGTTTTGGATCTCTCCAATAATGGCTTTAATTTTGTATTTAATACCGATAGGCTCAAGCAATTTTTTCCAAACAATCAACTAACTATTGATATTAACAATAATCTTTTTTACTGCTCCTATTTAGAGAAAATATTGAAGGACTTTCATCGCTATAACATATCATATGCGCCTGGACGAAATTTAGATGATTCTATTCCGAATCGCGAACATATTCGTTGTGACCTTGTTAATGTTAGTGATTATTCTGAGCGCGTTGACAACTATTACGGGGATCTAGTTGATAAAATAAGGGAAAGACTGAGACAGAACAAGAAAATACCAAATAAAGAGTATTACCAAATTTTGAAGCTATATAAAGCAGACCATGTTCATCACAAACACATGATGATATTCTTGATTGTGGCTAACTGTCTACTGGTTTTGTATAACATTTTAATTACTACTGATTACTTGTCCAAGTATGGATACTTAAAAACGTTATGTGTCAGAAGTGAGCATCATATTGTTCGTCAGCCTCCGCAAATTGGCCTACCTATAGAACTTTTTGAATTGTAACGAATTTCATTCATGAGCCCAACATTTTGCATTCCGTTATGAAATTGCTTTCAAACAAAATATATTTAAGTCTTAAATATTATTTTAAAATTGTTATATAGGAGCAATTTATCGGAGTATATCTGGACATCGAATATTGTTAGATATTTAGTGAATATCTAATTTTAATATTACACAGTGGCATTGTTATTATACCTAAGAACAACGTAGTTTGGTATGTTTTGGGATAATAATTGTTACTGACTGTAAAGCACTATATGTTTTTTGTTAGAATAGATGTTTTTCATGACTTAATTAATAATTTTAATTCAATTTTAATCGCACTTAATTTTAGCGCCACACCTATTATCTATATTATCACAATATAATTTTCAACTAAACATATTTAATTTTAAAATATTTTTATTAAACTTGTTATAATTGTATATTTAAAATTAAACATTTTTATGTTGATTTATTTCTTTCAATTATCCTCCTTTTCTATATAGCCTACTAGATAGTTCAATGAGATAAAATAAGCACCATCCCTAACCTGTATTTCACACATTATTCTTACTTCTTAAAAATATATAATTTTTTGCAATAAACAAAAGTTTTCAGTGGAAAAGGCGCTTGTTTTGTTTTATGAACCAAAACGTCTCCCTGACTAAAATGACTTTTTAAAAAACTTAAAATGAAAACATTCAAATCATTTATTTTTATCCTGGGTATCTAGTTCACCTAATTATCAATTTTGTATCCAAAAAATTAATTTATTTTCATTGAAGGGATTATTTACCTTTTTACGTTTGGTTCTTCTACTGTTAGTATCATCCTCTCCTTATATATTCTAACCTAATAATCTGATATGATGAATGAATGTATGAATGATATAATTCTGAACATTTATATACATATCTATCCACACATTTCATATTTTATTATATGATTTTCTACGGTTATCGTCTATTAATTATATACACACCTTTAACTATTTCCACTCTCATCACCTTTTTTGGGTAATGGTCAGCGTTTCATCAAAATCACATATCTCGAAAATTTCAATCACTATCACTTTCTGGATTACTATTTAAGTCAATGACTAATCTGTTAGTTTCCAATCTAAAACATATTCACGATTTCATCATTTGTCTTCAATTTCCTTTTCTGTGGGTCTGATGGAGTTTCAATTTTTTGATGTGTGTCTAATGGAGTTTCGTCGAACCAAAAATGAAGATGTTATTATAGACAGTGCTTCTTTTCACATATCCAAACAGTTCTTGCTTGTATGTCCTTCTCGACCTGCATGTCCCTTATGATAATTCTTTGCCACACCCCATATTACTCGATTGGATTGAATATGCAATGATAGGCAAGAATACGTAATACATTGTGGCCATATTGCTCAACAATCTCTTCTACTGTGTATGTTTTGTGTCCTTATTTCTAAAAAATACAAAAATAAAACAAACATTTCATTTATAGTTAGGGAGTAACAGTTTCAAATAATTCACTGTTTAGTATGGTCCGGTATTTTTAAAACTTAATTCGTGTTTTGCAATCTACTCCTTCACTGCAGCTTTTGGGGATACACTTGTTATCATTTGATCTTATTCAGCAGTGGGGTGGATGGACCATAACAATAACTGATGGCTCCTTTAAGTTTTTTAACAATTGTTTTTACATCCAGAACAAAAACATGTTATGATTCATTTCTCCATTGTAGTAACCCTTGTAGTTGGACGAAAAAAATAAGTTTGCTCCAGAAATAAAACCATTTCTGTTTCCAGCATGAAGAACCATACATCGGTTGTAATGAATTATTTAAAACATATTGTAACTTTTTACACTCTTTCATTAGGGTTAATTTTCTTTCTAATATAATATACATATTAAGCTTACAAATTTATCAAAACAAGCACAGCGGATGGCGGATTTTTGCACTTTCTAACTTTATCACTGTCGACCTAAATATAAAAAATGCATTTTTATTAAACCGATTCGATTAATCCGATTTTATTAGATAATTACCATGTTTTTGTGATTACTGATTACCAGTTACTGTTGTGTTCGCTGATTGTGGAGGTAATCGCACTAAAATTCTAAAATGTTTTCTATTACTTACCAAAAAGTAGATCGTACTTGTAATAAACGATAAAAAATTGCAATTCAAGTGCCAGCTACGGAAGTAACGTGGACCAGTGGAATGTCCTTCCGTCGGTACATAGCACTATACACACGCCATCGCTATTATTTATCTGGGCCACACAACCGTGCTGTTTGACACATTCGTGCGGCATTCCGCTACCCCTATATGTGTCTAAAGGGTGTAAAACAAGGCCGATATTTAAGTAGATATTTCGCTGCATTTGATCCCGCCCGTATATAATATCGGTTATGTCTATTGGAATTTTACACTACTTTCCACTAGTTAATAACAACTATGTTGATATCTATGACTATGGAAGTGGTCTTCACTTCACTTCATTTAATTCATGTGAAGACATTTTTTAAATATTCTTGCGAAGAAAAATTACGAGGTATTATTGAGAAATAGGGCGCAAGTAGATGGAAAGTTACACAACAAAAAAATGCGTTGTAGTGTTTTCCCTGCTTACTTTGTGTTGGCGATAAGACTTGGTGGACGTAAGGGTCGCCGATTTAGCACTTAAGTTTGAAAATTATAAAAGATATGAAAACTTTAAAATCCATCCTCATCCATTGTTTGGAATTTGCATTTCTAGGGTCAACTAATATTATGGCTCAATTAGATATTGCGCATTTGCAACAAACTTATCGCACAAAACTGTGATGGAGCAGCGATGAAGTTTAACACCTCTTGCGATCCATGCTATCTATTGAAAAACAGTTTATCTTCGAAATAGATAATTTTAATGACAAACTGATTACCAAATTTGTGAACAGAAAACAGTATATATATATATATATATATATATATATATATATATATATATATATATATATATATATATATATATATATATATATATATTATTATTTGATATAAGTTACTATAAGAATATATTTTTTGAATGTTTTCGACATGAGTTATGAAAATTGATCAGTTCTAATTAATTTATTTTCCAGACCGAAAATTTATTTAGTGACCGGTTATTATATGAAGTTAATTTAAATACATTTAAAGTACACATAATTTTAATTTGATTGGTGTGTGTTTTTTATCTACCCGAAATGGAATTTTGAGGAAAAATAATACAAAAGTTATATTTTGTTTTAAAACTTTTTGAAAATTTTCAAATTGCCGTATATTATTACACACGATAATTTTAAAACTCGAATTCGTAACCCGTTAATATATTGCTCAGAAATTAATTGAGTTATCAGAAATGTATGTGTATGTTTTTAAGCTCTAAAGTCATCTGTCTTTAACTTGTTTACGGTGTTGTTTCTTTTTTTCAGTTATTGTCATTTTTAAAGTATCTCGAAATCTTAAATGTATTGTAAATGAAAGCTTACGGTTAATCGACTTTATCTAAATATCGTCATTTAAGTTTGGAAGCATGAATTTATAAAACAAAAATGAACAATCAAGTAACCATCTTATTCATTTGACATCTTAGAAACTGGGGATGCAGAAAAACTATCGGTATATCGATATTTTTTAGTCGATATCTTTCGATATTGTTTCAGAATAAATTAAATATAATTTTTAATAAACCTTTAATAAAACTTAATATTAAAAGTCCATAAAAATATCAGTACTCTTTAAAATATTTAGAAAAGTATATATTTTTTGCCAAATATCGATATTTTTATACTTGTTGTTTTCATAATTTATCACTTAGTTCAATATGATTTTTTGGCAAAATGTATTTTGTACAATAGGTCCAAGTCAAAATTATGATTTTTAAATACTTTCGATTCGATGGCCTTTTAGCATACTATTAGTTACTTGAATCAAACTTTGTATTTTTATTTTCAGATGATTATTGGCTATGTTTTCCTACTTTGTTTGTTTAACAATTTGAAATCTATTAGAGCTGGTTACGAGTACGATGAGTGTCCGTCTGAAATTAATCCCAAAATAATGTTACTAAACACTGTAACAGATTTCAAATCGAAACCATTGCATTATAAATTAAACAGGAGAAACTACCAGGGGCTTACGATATATTTTAAACAGCAATATATAAGTAACATATCTACAGAGGCATTCGTCAGTAATTCGTCCAGGGACATTGTGGAACTGAATCTGAACGATAAAACTATAAAGGTATTTGAGGAAGGTGCTTTCAAATCGTTGATATGTCTTGCATCATTGGACTTGTCTCGCAACGAAATAATACACATCACCTCGAAACATTTCCTTGATCTTACGTACTTGGCTTATCTAAATATGTCTTTCAACAATATTCTCCATTTAGATAATTTCGTTTTTAAATTTTTACCGAATTTAGAAGTTCTAGATTTAACCCATAACCAAATTATACGAGTGGAAGATTTCGCCTTTCACATGGCGTTTCGTTTAAGATGGCTCTCGGTTAGGTATAACCAAATGAGTTTTTTTGGCGGTCGACATACTTTGGAGCACCAGACACGTTTGGAATATTTGGATATGTCCTACAATTCCTTCTTGGTCATCAAGCCAGACAAATATAGATTCTTGGATCAATTAGAAGGTTGGGATCTTTCCGGTAATTCGGCTATTTTATTCATGGCTGAAAGTATGACAATACCACTTTACAATTTACGAATTCTGAATCTGTCAGAGAATCAGTTTATGAAGTCAATTACTGCTAAGGATTTAAAACGAGCCTTTCCAAATGATCACTTGACTGTTGATATAAACGATAACGCTTTCCCCTGTGACTACTTAGAAAAGCTTCTGGAAGATTTAAGATATTATATGATACATGTTGCACCTGGACGTACATTCAACGATACATTTCAACGCCAGAATATTCTGTGTGACGTACTTCTAGCTCATCCCCCCAAAGAGAGCCTGAATGAGTATTATGGAAATCTACATATAAAGTATATGAAAAGGAAGACTAGCCCAAGACCTCCAACGAAAGATTACGAAATGATTTATGAAACGTACCGGAAAGATTCATCGCGGCATAAGCATATGCTTACTGCATTAAGCATTGTTGTTTCTATCTCTTTGCTCTATGACATTTTGATAGTTGTGGATTATTTATTAAATTATGGATATATGAAGAGTATGTGCACAAAAAGGCGTGTAGAATCAAGTGAAGAACCTATTGAACTTGTGGAAGGACCGCTTGGACACGTCCCATTGTAACCCAAAAATATTTTATGTGATATGTTATGTATACGTTTCAATAATAATTTGCGGAAATCTTAACACACAACAAAGTAACCCTGGTGTTTTATTTAATTTTTGAATGACCCGTGAATTAGCATTCATAATCAAGCACTGTTCTATTGAAGCAAATAATTATTTTTGTTAAATGTGGTATATATTGACAATTCTCCAAGAATACTCTAGAAGAATTTTTTGGTCTAATTGGAAGCGATATTTGTTTACACATATAACAAAATTGTAATATTTGTTTTGTCATATATGATTATAACTTGTTTTGTCGCGAAATATAAACACACTTGTAATTTGTAAAGTTGCAGCAGATATAATAATATCAATGACTATTGTTTAGTTATAACAGAAATAACTTTATTTATTGTAAAAAGTGTTTTTATTCGCCGTTTTATTTCTTAATGTCATTTATGTTTTAATAGAACCGTTTTGTTTATTAAAATAACGATTAGATGTCAAATCAGTTTAGACGGAATATTTATGTCAAATCCATCAATACATATATTTTCAAATATGATTTGTGTTTTAATTATTTTTTATTAGTCTACCCACCTCGAATACATGCCTACATGTTTTTTTTTGCTTTTTTAGTGTAGCATCAGCTTGTTTTCTCGAATATGCTACTTGAATTTGTTTTTTTTTTCTCTTTTTTTGTCGCTTTTGGATTTTGACGGATACAGGACTAGAAACGCAACCATAATGAAGTGGTAATAGCTATTTGGTCATAACACTTAAATTAGCAGAGGCTAGATTCTATCGAGAACATCGATTTCTCTTAGAAATCCGAGGAGTCTATCTGTATTTTCTCTTGTTAAGACATTTCTAAAATTTTGCAGTCCATATTTAGTTCTAATCTGGGCGTGCCGTGGACACTCGTTCAGTATGTGGTAGACTGAAATAAAAGCATGGTGGCTAAACTCACCGTGAGCAGGCGGTCTTGAAATAACCGTGCGGGAAACGACAGTGGCTCAATCTCAGTCGTTTCAAATTTGACGACATGACAAAGAAAAACCACGCGAAGAGAGGAGAAAAAAATCAGCTTTAACCTCAAAGAGCCTGTTGTGGTTGATCTCCTGGGCCCAACAACGTTGTACCTTGTTCTTTGTGAAACAAGAAACGAATGGGATAAAGTCAGTATGAATATAAATATTTGCGATGGGCAGGGGAGAGGAGGCTGCCGATTTAGCCGCACTATCCGTGCGCTCATTTCCAAGTATACCAACGTGAGAAGGGATCCACAGTAAATTTGTCCTGATCTCATTCAGATAAAGGGTACAGATGATTCACAGTGAGTCGGCGACCAGGGGATGGTTGAATTTCTGTTCGCTATCGATTATCGTTAGCTATCGATTAGCTATTCTTTGAAGAATTGTATTGTGATGTAGGATAAAGCTTTGGATATCGCGAAGTTCACCAGTCAATACTGCTCCCTATCCAGAGAGGTGGACACTGAATGCCAGTTTGTTTACCACAAATTCACTGCCAATCCCGCTGCGAGATTTGGAGCCATCGGTATATATGTATTTGCGGTCACGGTAAAAATGGAGAAGTTCACACAACTTGGATCGAATAAGGTAAGGACATTGTTCTCTTTTATAAAATTGACAGCTACTTAAATTTGTTTTTGCACAATTTTTTCTGATAACTTCTAAGCCTTAGAAGTGGGACAAAATTAGGCTGTTACAAAAACATCTTATCAAGTGTGTAACATTTTTGCAAAATGTATGAAACCTTTCACAGACGCTGAACTAATAAAGGAGTGTATATTAACTGTTTCCGAAACTTAATTTCAACATTTCTTAAATAATATCGGAAGTAAACAAACATACACTTACTGAATAAACCAGTTAAAGCAGATTTCAAGATTTGTCGAAAAAACATGTTTGAGGCGGCAATAGACATATTTAAAAGTTGCAAATATTTTTGCTTTGCATATGATTCTAGTATGGATATATCTTCTGTATCTTAGTGCTCACTTTTTGTGCGGTAATGCACTATGGAGGAAATCACAGAAGAATCCTTCTTAGCAGTCATAATCATGAAAGGCCATTCAAAAATGTGTGATTTTAAGGATAATCAGAAAGAATTTGTCCAAAAATATGCCATACCTCAGTGTGTACTGATGGTTGTCCGTCATTTTTGGGTGCAGATAATGGTCTTAATGTATTAATGAAGAAAGAATGAAATCTACCTAATTTGCTGCCCATTTACTGTTTGAGATTTGTAGTTTTGTATTTGAAGCTCGTCTTAGATATTGACATTTGGCTTTGGCAACCATAAACAATGGGTTTCAACAGAATTGTTAAATATGCCGTACTTATCGATAAACTATCGTCTTCATTCTTTGCGTAGTGTGCAGCATATGATACATAGACAGTTGGCTTGGTAATAGATAATAAAATTATAATAAAATAATAAAATGGATGGAATGAACGACCATACGAAAAAATATATCGAGAAGTCGATAATTTGTTATAAAAATGCTAATTATGAGAATGAATATTCTGTAAGTGTAGCGTTATTTAACCACGCATCATATATAAACCGTCACTCCAAAATGTATAAATAATATTGTTGATTAAATTTGAAATTACTCCAAATAATTGTTATAAAAACTCTAATACGAGGTAGAGAATAATGAGTTGGTTTGCATTTAAATTTTATATTAACTTTAAGTAATATATTAATTATTACCAATAATTATTACTGTAGCGACCTTGAGCATGTCGAGTTTTACATCGTGGAATAACGGTCTACAAAATATCCAGAAATATAATCCCAGATGTTGAACACGGGCGGGGTGCCAACTGGAACCCGACAACGAATAGCTGGCGGCAACCCCGAGACGTTTATCTGGGATATTATTGAAGGGTATTTCGGTCATTCAGTGCTCAACCCTCGTTTGGTTAATACGTGCCACCATCGACTGCCCAAGCCTCGTCTTCAGGTAACTCCGCTGCCATCCGTTTTATTATTTGGTATTTTCACATTTTTTTTTATATTGCCAATAAATAACGGTCACATTATGTAAACACCACTGTTTTATTTCGTTTTACCTCCATTCACCGAGCCACATCATTTTACCCTAAATTACCATTAACATATTATCTATTACCTACTTTTTTATGTGTTATTTATCCATAGTTTTACATTCACGAATATAAATACCTTTCCTTAAAATACAATTTGTCTTTTTTTATATAACGCGAAATTTGGGGAGAATATATTTTGAACAAATAATTTCAGAATGATATTGTTTGTCTAGTAAATTGAATTGTGAATTAAGTCGACAATTTTAAGCGATTGATATTGGCTAAGAGAATGGTCAGAAAGTTATTATGACTCAGGCTCTTCTATAGAAAGTCGTGACACTGTCAACTAATACTCTAGAGCGTCAGCCTAAGGGTCTATGATATGACTTAAGTAAGTTTTTGTTATTTAAATTTAAATAAACTTTGTAAAATGGATGGTTGGATACATATATACGTACAATCCAAAATATGTTGTACTAGTCCAAGGAAAGTTTATATGAGATAATTAAAGAAAAATTGTAAACATTTTATGTTCCCTTGAAAAGTGTACCTGTCCCAAAAGGTTGATATTGTTGATGATTGTCAAATATTGTTATGGCTGGGCCTGAAAATTTATTTTGTGATGAAAAATATTGAATACTGAAGATTACCGGCTAATATTATCAAATTGCGATTAGAATAAAACAAATTAATAAACACTTGATGTTTTAACACGATTTATATTTCATAAAAATTTAGGTATTTTTTATTAGATTCAATAACGTGAAGATCAAATGAAAATATAGTCAAATACAGGTAGTGACTATGGCAAAGTATACTTTGTAAATTTATTTTACGTTTGTTATTATTTAGTCACGGATTTACTGCACTAGTACTTCCTTTGCTTTTATTATTTACAATTACAAAGAGAAGAGTTAAGTCGTCGAAGTATATAAAATGTGCGATGAGCTAACCGTATCCATGATGATGATTCATGGCATGTCACAGTTTCGTGAGAGTTACTGAAAATAAAGATAATAGACTTAGACTACAACGAGTTCAGGCACATCAAACACATCACACACGACACGACACAGTTAAAAGAAAAGATTCTGCAGACGTAATACTTCTGTGATTCAGGAACGAGCTGAACATGACGATCATTTATTAATATTGTAAGGCATTATAATAAAGCGGTCAATCTACTAGGTTATGTTTCATTTATTTCTAGGATGGGAAATTATTCTAGTCACTTCTTCAAATATAGGTAGTTATTTTCAAATGTTGTTTTTTTATTTTCTGTTCAAAGCTTTTTTATGTATTAAAATTTGTATTAGAAATAATTTAAGAACATCATAAACAATTTCAGATACAAGGACAAATTTATCACTTACTACGAGCGCCCTTACTACTATCCGATTCAGGTCAGCAATTCTTACAAATTGATTTTATGGACAATCTGGATGCGACAATTGATAGTTGTTTTGCTCACAATCCAACAGTGAAGTGAACTATTTCCCAAGAAGTACAAACGTTTCTCCGCCAGAGCAATTATTTAGTAAAATATTAAAATTAGTATTGAACCTGATGCCATTTCATAGCTATAATACTGTCATCAGACCTGTAGAAATACTGGGTCGCTACACAAGTGTCTATTGTTATTGTCGGAGAAAATCTTCAAGGTGGATGTAGATTTATTGTTATCGTTTGTTAATACTTTTTTTCGAGCAGAAGAGAAGCAGCTAAATAATATAATTTTACATTAGTTAGATCTAATTTTTATTTATTATTTCTGTTCATGTTCTACGCACATATAAGTTAATTTATGTAGATAATAAACAATTTTTCTTTAGTGCTTGTTATTTCAGGTAACCCTTCTTTATAATAACTGTTCCATTACAGTAGTTTTGATTTACTTTTATTTTAATAAAATTTATTCTTGTTTCAGATGGACCGAAAATTAATTTTGTGTTTGTTTGCGTTCTTGGTTGTTAATAGAGCTGAGGATTTAGCATCATGCGTTGCGTGTTCAAAAATAAAACCAATCGGTAATACGACTAATGGAGACGCCAAAAATGGCCAGTTCGAATCTCAAACAATTACAGAACTGACAAAACTCGGTTATTATACCATCAAATTGAGTTTAAGTCAGAAAAATATTACGTCCCTGGATCGAAAGGCTTTCTTATATTTGTCGTGTTTGACTGAACTGGATCTTAGCGGGAATAATATCAAAACTATACATTACGATGTTTTTCAAGATATGACTAATTTGAAATTCCTAAATTTAAGTGGAAATAAAATTGAATGTTTACACAATTCCACATTTTATCATTTAGTGAACTTGGAAGTATTGGATCTATCCTATAACGAAATTTGCGATATAGGGGAAAATGCTTTTTCTTCTTTAACTAACTTAAGAAAATTAATCTTATCTCATAATAATATTGAAATGATTAAGAATAAAATACCTTTTAGTGATCTTTTGAACCTCAGAGAACTAGATTTGAGTTACAATCAGTTTACGGTTCTTTCCACAAATTTTATAAGAAATTTAGGTTCTTTGGAAATATTAAATCTTGCTTCAAATTACATCATAATTTTTTCAATTGGCGATTACGAATTTCCTCGAATAATTATGTTGAATCTATCAAACAACAGTGTTGGGTTCATTGACGTCGAAGGTCTGAAGGAGCGTTTTACGAACGAGAGTTTTACAATCGATTTAAACTTGAACAAGTTTTCGTGTTCAATTTTAGAAAGAATTTTGAATGACTTTAAAAAGTTTGGCATTGAATTTGCATTGGGAAGGCATTCTACATCTAATGATCATCTCGATAACATATTATGTGTGAAACAACGAGAGTCAGAAATCTTTAATATTGTTATGGGTGTCATTTTTGTATTAGTAATGTTTGGCCTTATATATTGTGTTGATCAAACGGTTGGTTATGGTTTAATTAAGAATATGTTCCAGCGATGTCGAAAGTGACTCAAATTGGATACTAGATTTCAAAGTTGGTCATTTGAAATATAAGATTAGTATAAGAAGAATATTATTAAGGTTTTATTACAAAATAACGATATTGAAGCTGTAGTTTTTTTCCAATATACTCAGCCTCCATATCTGTTTTATACCAATGTCTTATTGCTCAGTATAGCCTTCTTTTACGAGATTATTCGTGAGGCGATGTTGGTTGAATGAAATCCGTAATAATAATTTTAACAATATTCAAAAGAAAATTTAATAGATTTCAAAAACGAAATTATCATTTGTTTTAATGTTGAAACTTTACATATTTTTGCTCCATGCAAATATAATTTTATTAAAGGACGAGTATGATACATAAGTTAACTAAACATTTTCAAGAAATATATCTGTAATATAGTGGGCTAGAAATTGTCGATTGTCGGTTAGTATTATAAATACTAAGGAAATATTAATTTTTTAATTTGATACAAAATTAAACAAAGTTTTTTGCATTGTTAATCGACTGTAAATAATAACTGAGAATACCTTTCGGTTCTAAATGAATAAAGAAAATTTACAGTTACAATACCATGGAAATGGAAGTTATATGTAGCTATATTAACAACAGAAACTAATAATAAATACTGTATCGAGATAAAGGCCAAAGTTAACTAGTTATATATGAGTTTAAGTACATAAGGAAGCTTGTTTAAACTAGCAATGAGGATTAAAAAAAGTATTTTTCTTATTTCTTTGAAATTTATATAACTACAGCAATATGACAAAAAGATGCCATTACTGATGCTTAGGTTAATTTCTAAAATGACAGTTTTTAAATTTGAAGATGGGCATTGATTCCCATTAGGAGTTAAAGCATTACAGTGAATTATGGACGTCGGTCAATGGGTGAAGCCCACAACATGGAGGACGAAGAAGAAAACGGGCTAGTTTATATGAAGCATATAGTTAAAGATAACTCTAGAAAATAATATAATAAAAATAATTGTCTGTTTTTATATTTAATTATATTTTATAAAAAATAACCATTGGTCGAAATTGAAATGGAAGGCGTTATAAGGAATAATAAGATATATAATTACATTTATATTACTTACAGAGAGTTATAAGTATAGCTATTATATGCGATTTTTATACTCAATTTAGAGATTAGTTTATATGTAACAATAATATAATTTTGAATAATTCTATATATTTCAACATTGTAGTGCAATTAATTTGAAATTAATTTGCTTTTTAATATAATATTTTTTGTAGTTATTATGATTCGTATTTTTTTATTATATATTTTTTACCAAATACTGTAAGTTAAAGGTAAGCGTTAATAAACATAATTTTATTTTTACTGTGTTTTTATTCCTTTTTGTACTTTTAAAGTATTTATAACACTTAACCTTAAATCTGCATCAATATATTTTTGTCATTTTGTTTTAAGAGACATATTTAGATACATTTTTAATAACCGTGTTTAACATTGTTTAATTATTAACATTGATTCTGTGATAAATATGAGAAGTAATATTAATTTTAATAAAGAAGTAGTATTATTAATTTAACTTATTATTTACATTATTAGAAAAATTATTTTGAAAAATTACTCTAATATGAAATACAAATAAAATAATAAGAATTTGCTTTTTATTTCGATGGCCTGCATATAATTTTTAAAGAAATGTTTTTGCAAAATGAATAATTTAATAGTGTTGGGGCTTTTAACCCGAGATTTTAGTTCACCAAATATTTTGGTTTCATAGGATTAAACACGTGCATCAACTGGAAGTACCAATTTACTTTTAATATGCTTAGCAAATAATAAACTATTTTCTCAATAGTTTATGGACTTTATTCACTTATTTTAATTACATATTATGTTAAATGACTATATATATTCTATTATGTTCACACACTACTTGTTGCTTTCCCACATTTTTTAATTTGCTATCTCAACTATATATATATATATATATATATATATATATATATATATATATATATATATAGTAGTTGGGCTGGTAAGAGTGAGGTCTATTCTAATATAGAATATCTAGAATAACATCAACCTTCCAAAAACGTCTGACGCTAGAATTCACTCAAATTCAATTCAAATATTGTAGCTTTTATTGCCCTCTGCAATTCGATACTCTAATTCACAATCGTGTTAATTAAATTTTCTTGTCAATGGAATTGCAAATTTATGTGCTTTACCATCGTCATTACATGAGTTTCATCGCTTTCTTCAGGTATATAATAATTTTGTTTAATTTCTGCTAGACAAAAAAATTGCAAAATTTGCCACCTTCTAAAATCACCGCCCTAGACTCTAGTCCCCTCAGCCTGCTGGTAAATCCTGCAGGTCATTGTGGAGTTTCCGGACACTGCCCCAGGAAAATCAACCATCAAGGATTGGTATGCTAAGTTTAGACGTGGTGAAATGAACACCGAAGACAGAGAACGCAGTGGACGCCCAAAAGCTTATTAGCCCTTATTACCGACGAAAACATTTAAAAAATTCACGAAATGATTTTAAATGAAAAAAATTGAATTGAATGAAATAGCAGAAGATACTAACTGAACGTGTAAATAATATCATTCACGAATATTTGGGTATGAGAAAGCTCTCTGCAAAGTGTGTGCCGCGCGAGGTCACTTTCGACCAAAAACAACGCAGGAGCAGTGTTTGAAGATGACCAATTGTAATAAACCTGAGTTTTTCCGTCGATATGTGACAATGGATGAAACATGGCTCCATAATTTCACTCCGAAGTCGAATCGATAGTCATTCAAGTCGACTGCACACAATGAAACCACTCTAAAGCGTGGGAAAACGCAACAGTCGGCTGGCAAGGTTATGGCGTCTGTATTTTGGGATGCGCATGGAATAATTTTCATTAACTACCTTGAGAAAAAGGAAGGACCATCAACAGCGACATAGCACACATATAAAACATAGCGTTAGTGGACCGTTTGAAGAACGAGATCGCCGAAAAACGGCCGCATTTGAAGAACGAGAAAGTGCTGCTTCACCAAGACAATGCAACGTGTCACGAATCAGTGAAAACGATGGCAAAAATCCATGAATTGGGCTTCGAATTGCTTTCTCATGCACCGTATTGTCCAGGTCTCGCCCCCAGCGACTATGTTCTGTTCTCAGATCTGAAAGTAATGCTCGCTGGGAAGAAATTTTCGTCGAATAAAGAGATGATCGCCGAAACTGAGGCCTTTTTTGAAACAAAGGACAAATTGTACTACAAAAATGGTATCAAAATGTTGAAGTGTCGCTGTAATCAGTGTATCACCATTGAAAGAAATTATGTTCAATAAAAAAAAATAATTTTTCCAAAAAAAATATGTTTTAGTATGGTAGGCCGAGGACTTTTCAATTGACCTGTTATATGTCAACCATTACATCTAATTAAGTCAAGTGCATTCGAACTACTTTGAACCATCGAACATAGAAATATTGCCAGTTGACGTATAACTCATAAATAATAAAAGTGTCTTTACATATAAAGACGCAACAAATTGGTAATCCGGACACCCAAAATGACCAAAAAGGCAAAACATTTATTCACAGATCCTCAATTAGATACAGCATGCTATAAGATAAGTAACTAACATGGCTAGCTTTTATCCCAGCAAGCGTGATTTGCCGGAAATGTTGCTATTGTCTGTCTTCTTAGATTACTAAGGAAGTTGGAAGACACAGAATTGGAGAAGCTTCTGGACTAAAGTCTCGAACCAAGAAGAAACCAAACCAAACCAAACTCAGCAAGAACTTGCTCATTTATTAGAGGTTATTTGACGAGTCATTTCCAATCCATTAAAGCCTTGATAATGAATCAATAATAAGGACATTGGCTGCCATATTAACTAAAATATTCTTCAGATATTGCTAATTTGTGCAAATTATAACATTTATACAACAAAACTTTGACATTAGAAAAATAATGGCGGTTTTTAATTTGTATTCGTAATAAATGACAGAAGATTTGTTAGAAGACCCTAAAGGTAGGGTTAGCTTTGAAATGTAAATGAACATTTACAACTTTTGAAAATGTATAACACCAGTAATACTCTATACAATATTGTAAATTTTAGAATACGCTCCTTCAATGCATCTCTATGGACGAATCTTTCAATTGGTCTATAATTTTTTACTCCAATTCCAAATTTTACTCGAATTCAAACTCTTATGAAAAAGGGAACATATGTATATCACAACTCAGTTAATGAAACTCAGTTGAAATGGTATTAAACACGATTTATTAGGTATAATTTTGGAAGATGCATATGAACGGGGAGGGATTTCATTCTTGATGGTATACTGAGTAGGAAGAAGATAGAGGACGTATACTCTGAATAAGTCATTAGTCCTGTGAAATTGGAGAAGACTCTAATGTTAAATATACAGCCTGGGGTTCACAATTAATAACACCTAGAAAAGGAAATAAATTACTCGCAGCAATAAATATTACTAATTGTAATTATCTGTCAGGGCGTTAAACCACTTACTGACCTACCGATAGTAGTAAAGTGGTTTTTTACTGGTTTTTTACATTTCGAAGGGCATCTCATCAAATCAAATACAAATCGAGAGCTTGTGCTAATTATCATCTGATCACACTCCAATATTGTTAACACTAGGCATGACAATTCTGGAAAAAAGAACCAAAGAAACCTAATCTTACTTACAAATTTACTAACTGGGACACGTTTAAATTTATAATGTAGGAACAAATCAGTGTACACGTAAGGCTCAAAACTATAGACGATCTTGAGCTGCAAACCAGAAACATTATTGAACAAATTCGGTCTGCTACAAAAGAAGCTACCCCAACATCAAGAGAGAAATCAGAATATAAGGTAAATTACCCCCTTGAAATTAGTGAATTGGTCAAAGAAAGACGTAAAGCTAAAAGAGTATGGCACATAACAAGAAATGCTGTAGACAAAATAATATTCAATAGAATTAGTTATCAGACATATCAAAACATTAAAGAATATAAACAGAGTTGCTTCGAGAAATATGTAAGTGAATTAAACCCGGAAGCAGACAAAGATTAGTCGCTATGGAAAGCAACTCGAAAATATAAAAGACCAATTATTAAGCTACCGCCTATTAAAAATAATCAAAATGAATGGGTTCGACGCAACTACGAAAAAGCTGAATTATTCGCAGAACATTTAGCTAACGCATTTCAACCGAATGATATAGAATCTACAATCTGATTTCTCAAAAAGGCTCCTGGAATTGATAATATTTCACCCCTGTTATTAAAAGAGCTAAAGAGCTAAAAAAGCGAAATCACCAATGGATAATCGACCAAGTGCACAGAGGAACCTCGATTGTTGAAAGGGCATTCGAAGAAAAGAAATGCTGCCCTGCAATATTCTTGGACTTCTTACAAGATTTTGACCGAGTATGGTATTTGGGATTAATATACAAAATAAGCAAATCGCTATCGCGGAATTACTATCTAATGCTGGAATCATATATTTTCGAAAAAAAAATTAGAGTTTCGCATGAGGGGGAATTCTCAACACTTAAACACCTAGTTCGGTGTTCCACGGGGTTGTGTCTTGGGATCACTCCTATATCTGCTCTGTACTGCTGATATCCCGACAATAAACGAAACAGTACTTAGAACATTTGCCAGCGACACAGTTATCATGGCAAAAGATATATCTGTCTAAGGCTGTAAAAAAAGTACAAGTAACGGTCAACGATATCTACAAATGGCTTAGAGACTGGAAAATACAGCTTAATAGCTACAAATCCATGATAATTTTGCGTTGGGGCCAAACGACAAAAACCTAATTATATCACTTGACGGGTGCGCGATTCCTCAAGCAGAGTCAGCCAAATACCTCGGAATATATTTCGACGGTAGGCTAAACTGGAAACATCATGATAGACAAAAAGCAGAGCAAATTAAAATCGAAATCAAGTAACTGTACTGTTAGGTTATTCTCAACTTGACCTAGAATCAAAGAGATTAGTTTATCAGTCAATCAATGGTGTTGGACTAAGACATCAAACCAACTAGTAATCCAACGCACCTAAAAGAAATTTCTACGATTAATTACCAATGCTTATCGCTATGTAACTAATAAGGATCTGCGCGATGACCTCAAAATCAAATGGATGCACGAAGTGATCCAAGCTGTTGTCTTAAAACGTGAAATAAGGTTGCTAAATCACAGCAGCGTGGAAACAATACAGTTGCTCGAAAACACGCAAGAAATCAGAAGATTGAAGTGAATCAAACCACATGAACTTGTTTGAAATATTTTTAACTTTAGCTTAAGTAGGTTAGTTTTATTTTAATTTAGGAAATATATAGTCATGTATTAAACCCGTAGACGCTTTGCTTGTGTATTAATGCAAGTAATACGTTTATTAAACATACAATATTACAAATTGTGATAGCATGTGCTATGATTTGATTGAGTTAATTTAGTGATTTGTTAATATATCTTCTAATAATAATAAATATAACAATATTAACCAAACCTAATAGCTTAAACTATTATTAAAATCAAAGTAATTGGCTTTTTATTTATTTTTTTTTTGTTTTGTTTGTCCTAAAAATCATTTATTGATTATAAATGTGGAATGATTGAATTTATATTTCTATTACAACATATTGATTTTAACTTGTTTTATATTCTACAAATTTACGTATGTCTAATATTGAATGAAACTAAATTTCTTTATCGTAAATTCACATCGTAACTCAATAATAAGCGAAGTTCTGAACAAATATTTAGATCATTTAAACATTAGCATTTTTTGTACATCTGCTTTGTGTTTGTTTATAATAGCATAATAGTTTATTACATTGGTCTATGACCCTTAAAAGTATTAGTGCACATATATACCAAATATTTCTATTTTTGTTAGGTTTTTCAATAAGTTTTGTTGTTGGGTGAGATTGCAATTATATTGTTTAAAAAACTTTCATATTCAATATATTCCGAATTTGAATTAAATTGTTTTATCCAAAATGGTCGATGTTGCAATAATTCGTCTTTTAGTTTACTAGTTAGCAATCGTTTTTTAACTGTGTGATAAGGTGGCTTGTCCTGATGAAATGTATTTTTTCTCCTAAATTTCGGTTTTAACTACTTTAGAAAGTTATAGTAATACTCTAATTTTATTATTTTACTAGTTTGGTCTTAACATCACTGTTAATCTTTTTGTACATTTGACTCGGACTTCAAATTAAATATTAAATGTTATTTAGATAACGTTTACTTGATAAGACATGTCGCTCCATCTTAATATTTCATGTAGTTTTTCTATATATATATATATATATATATATATATATATATATATATATATATATATATAGACAAAAACGTCTGACGCTAGAGCTCACATAAGCACAGTGGTAGATTTACATATTTGATCGCTAGTGAATATTCAAATACTGTAGCTCGTACTGCCCTCTGGAATTCGATACTCTAATTCACGATCATGTTAATTACATTACAATTACAATTCAATTATTGATGTAAGTATAAATTAAAAATATGCTGTGGAAACGAAAATTTCTGGAAACCTCATTTTCAAAGCGCAACAACTTTTAACTATAACAATAACGGAATGGCGGTATCCTTACACCTATAGTGTACTATAGGCATTACCTTTCAGACGCACTGTAATATTATTACAGCACTATTACAAATAATTTTAATAAATGTTTTCCAAATTAATATAATAAAAAGATTGTTTGACAAATTTAATGTATTATAGCTTTTTATATAAAATGTCCATTTATTATTACACATTAAATTAAATGAGCTTTAGGTAGATTGGAGTATGAGGCTACATATTACTAATAAAAAATTATTGAATAAAATCAGGAAACTTATTGAATATTCGACATTGTTATATACAAGAAGCACAATCATAAAATAAATTACAAATATTAGAATATTTACGATATAATAAGAAGTTTTAAGAGCATAAGTAACTGTGATATATACGAATAATAATAATACAAAAATAATATCAAATTTTCAAAATTTCTTTAACATTTTAATTTCCCGAAAACATTGGAAATATGGCTTAAAAACTTAAGAATATAGTTCTTAGCTGTAATACTAAATATTTAATATAAATCTAATTGAATTTGAATTAATATTAAATATGAATATCAGAGTGTGTTTAGGTGGACCTAATAAGTGCGATAATATCTTAATCGCATACCAGTTTGGAGATCCAAAACTCCATTGAAAAAATTAATATCAATCTTTGGGTGATTTCCCTTAACTTTTTATAGAATCAAAGTGCCTAGTTAACACAAGGTCTTTGTAAGATCTTCAGGGTGAACACAAAATCCTTTTAATCAGTTTTAAAATGGGTTTCGAATGTATTTTTCTTTCAATGCTACGTGTATCTCGTTTGAAAAACAGAATTCCAGTCAAAATATTTTTTTTAATCTGGAATAAACCATGAACTGTTAGTCTATGAAGTTGTTGGTTCCTAAAATTTGTTGTTGAAGTTGTAAAACTGTAAAATAATATAATGACGTCAACATATTTTTGCGTTAATATTGAAGTATTATAAAGTATAATTTCCATTAAGTTCAATGTAAGATCTGAATTGTATGTGATATTGACAACATGACAATCTATGAAAACCTTTAAAACTGATTATTAATATTTTTCAAAATTTTGTTTAAAATTATTTAAAGCATTCCTAGCCGGGTATTATTAGAATTTAACAATACTGAAGTTTAGGTGATATTAATATTAGGATAATAACACTCTAAACATTAGGAAACTAAACACTCTTGGATAATTTTGTTGCGAACAGGATATTGAGAGTTCCACATAGCTAACACTCATGGAGCGGCTGCGATTGAAAAAATCCTTTATAGCAAAAGCTAGCACTAAGCTGCGAAAGAAGTGGTGCCACGATTATAAAACTTGGACACTTGAGTATTGGAATAATGTGAGTCCAATAAATAATCGTTTACATTGTTTCTTACCAATGACTGGGTTTATGTATGGATAACCTCAACTCTGATATGACAATACTGAAGTTTTCGTACAATACTGAGATAATATTCTAATAGAATTTATCCGGACACTTTACGAATATATCCCGCGAAAAGTTTTTTAAAAGCAAATGGTGGTAAACGGTTTAGGTGCTAAGAGGAATAATTGGAATATTAATTAACACTTACAAAATTGTGGTTAGCAAGAAACCATATAACAAAGGAAATATATCTATTTTTATTATATCATAAAAATCATTATTTCCGTATATTTTATGATAAAATTAAGAACATTATTTTTTTTTACAGATTTTATTCAGAGAGCGGCATAGAAATCGATCAAAATTCAAGGAATCCCCTGAAAATCAGAAGGTAAAAAAATCATTAATTTACTACGATATTAATAGTAGTAGTATATATTAGATGGTATTTATTAATAACTAAATTATTTTGATTATACCTTCGCCATATAATACAGATGGCTACGTGTATTTATTGGTGTGGATACTAGATGGCGATCGAATGTAAATTTAATTTATTATAAGTAATGTTAAATCGCCTATGTCTTTGGTTTGTTGCAAGTTATTTTAATGTCATCGCCATAAGACTTCGAAACACTACATGTAATAATATTATAGGCGTCGTTATTGTGTTTAATATATTTTGATTGTTATTTTTAGGATATTTGGTTATCATAAAAAATGCGGTTGTCTGAATCATTCCTCCTGATTTAAGTATTACATATTTTTGACAATACTGAAGTTTAGGTGATATTAGATTCTAATTGAACCTATTATCTATCAGATTTTTGTCTTTGTGTATTTATCCGATTTTGTTTTATTCATTTATTTCTTCTACTTCTAATTGTATGCATTATATAGGGACTATTAATTTGTTATAAAATTTTCATATATAATAATTTTATCTATATTATCTACCTTGTACTTAATTTATTAATGTTTAGTTATTTTGTTTCTTATTACTTTGTTTTTTAAGTCATGGAGAAAAGTCGATAAAAATAATATAAAAATCAATACTCTCCTATGATATCTTCTATGTAATCAAAGATATTTTAATGGTTGAGGGATCCAGGAAAACTTATTTTATTTTCGAAAATAATGTCTTTATTTTTTCTCTATTTTGTGGTTTTTAATTGTTAAATAGAAATTAAAAATATCGTCTATGCTACAGTCAGTTGTCTTCTGAACAATAATTATTTATTAACTGTTATTATTTAACAAATATATACAATAATATAATTATTATTTAACTGGTTTTGTTATATTGTGTACCTATATGTTCATCTTCGTTAGCAGTTTAGGAGAAAGCGATTTGGCTGAAGTAATCAGGCTGGTGATATTTGTGGTCCTATGACGTAATAGTTAAATAGGTAATAAATCACGTAATAATTATATAAAAACAATCGAACTAACAAATATTACCCGACTGAGTATATTGAATTATATTATTTCGTTTTGTAGGAATACAAATTTTTTGGGCTGTTTTTTCGTCCAAAACTCAGAATCGAATGCTTCGTAGCTTTTTTCTATATCGCTCGAACAGTGAAATAACATTATAATTACCTATCAATTTAAAATAACATTTAAAGTATAAACGTAATCAAATCTTTTAATAGCGCTTTGAATTGTTTGGATTTCTCAATATTCAGACAGTTACAGCTTTAAAAATGATTCGGTATGGGTTATAGTATCGACATAAATGGATTCGATAATTATTGTTGTTTGCTTAGCAGGTACCTCATTAACATTTTTTTCAAAATAAATGGTGGGGATTTTGTAATCCAATGAAAAGTGTTAAGGGCCCGGCTAAATTTGATACGTATATGAACATTTAGTGACAAATCGAAGCTTCTATCGACGGACAATTTTTATCGATACTATCGCCCTTCCGTTTAATTTGCTAAGAGTTATCCGGAGGTCACCATTGACGTCAAACACTTGGTCACGTGGTACCGTGGGCTCTTCGTTACTATTACAACCGCAAAATAAATGCCACCAAGTGGGCATGAAAACAATTTATAGGGTGGAACAAGTTCCGGCAAATGTATCGCTCATCATGCTGATCGTGCGCCTATTGCAATTAAAATTACATTATCTATGTGTTATTTGTGGATTATTGTGAAAATGTTTTCGTATTTTTTTTAATTAGTTTTATTTGACCGGTATTAGTCTTCGTTTGACGACATACTTTTAATATATACATGCCGTATAAATTTTATTTTAAATTTGTCCGTAACATTTCTGTAATATTTATTGCTAGATCTATATTATGAATTAACTAGCGAACAGTAATATTTAATTTTACGTTAACAGTGTTTTCTATACCTAAAGTAGTGCTAGGACACACTTAAACTTGTACTGTAACGTATTTTTCGTTAATATTAACAAATCAACAATCATTCATAACAAATTATTTAATTACTCACGGATACGTCATACATACTATAATTTATAGTTAAATACGTTTTTCGTTTATTAAATTACATATTTTTAAAAACATTTAAATGTCTTCTTTATATATATTAGGATTTATCTGGAATTAACCTACTGCTTAATGTTAGCTTCGACATACGGCCCTAGGCATTAAGCCTACTTACTGCCGAGAGAACGATTTAGAGAAAATTCCAGATGATATCCGGTCTCACCCATTATTTTCCTTGTTGGATTTTGCACTCTTGTCTAAGGACAATCATAACTATAAACAATCACAGACATAAATGTACAACCATACCCTAGATGGATTCGAACCCGGTGTTATCATAAGAGTAGAAGAAGCATCCTGTCTCTTTGACCATTGTGTCAACGAAGCCGAAAAATATATATTAGTTATTTATTGTATATCATATTTTCTTTTCGAAAAGTATATCTCCCGGGATTTTTTAAATTTGTTATATTATGAAAAATGCTGATGTAGAAAGTCATTTTTCTTGTGGAAGTTTATAAGAATCATGCTCCATCTAAAAATTACTTAATAAATATATATCAATTGACAATTTATAAGCATTTGAACCCAATTAGAATTACTCAAAAGAAAAAAAAGTGGGTGCTACTTGAATTACATCTGAGAAACGTTCAAAGTCGATTTTGTTTTTACGAATTGCTGTTTGAGTGCTAAAAATGCCATTTTGATGCAATGTAGTGGATATATTACAACGATCCATGCCAAAGTAATGTTCTGCATCTGATAGGTTCTGAGGATTGTCATATTACGAGCTTCTGAAACCGAAAGAAACCATTAATAAGTCCAATTAATCATAATAATCATTATAATCATTATCTACAACATGTCCAGGTTGGGCGATCAAACATTAGACATTAATTGTCTATCATCATCATCATAAGTTCATTGTAGGCGCTCGTAGATATTGTCTACCTCTCAACTAATACGCTGCTGTTGGCACCGCAGGATTTACCGACTATTCTTCTAGCCTTGGACAATATTAGTCTCCGATTTTTCAGATCGTTTTCTATAAGCTTGATTATTTTCTTGAAGCTTTTTCGGAGATCTTCGATGCTTCTTTCTCCGAATTGATCTATTTCTACAGTGGACTAAAATCTAGAAGTTACAGAAGTTTGTGAGGAATAAATTTATCTCTCTACCATTATAATCTGCGCCTATGAAGTTATGCTTCAGTTATGCACTGATTGTCCTATCTTACAACCATAAAGAAGAATCGTCCTTTTTACCGATGTATATTTCAATAATTTTATTATTTCACGATATTCCCACATATCCTAGCATTTCATAAATTTCTATGAAACGTTAATTTTGAATAACTGTAATCATGTGCGTTCATAAATGTTTAGTATCATTTATAGGAGACAAAAACGATGAACTTAATATCATCATCTTCTTACTGAACGACAACATTTATTGAAAAATTTATTATATTCAGATCCGTTTGACTTTCAGTTGTATATTAAGTACTTGTTAGATGTATATTAAAAACCATTATAGTTATAAAAAAATTCATCCATTAAAATAAAATGTATACTTATGTCTGAAATTTATTTTATTTACCATTTAATTTAACTACCATTTAAATTTTTTGTTGTTTATTAAGCCTGTTTTCCAATTATGTATTGCCTTTAAAATATCTGAATATAAATATACTTTAACTAAATATAACCTTTAAGTTCTTAACTTGCGTCTATTTAATTAGTAAACATAATTTTGTTATTTATTTTTGTATACACATATAATTAACAACATATCGTTATTGTTGTTAACAATGCTTTACCTGATTGTTTTGCTACCATTTAGTATGACAAGGTAAGACGTTAATGATGTCTATTTGCACCGTTAATTGAATAGTTACGATCTTGTAATTTTTGAAAATTTGTTTGGGTGTCGCTTGAGGAAAATTTGTATTTTTCTGTTTGTTTAAATTCTATTTAGCTTTCTATATATAAGAGCTACAGTTATATACGATCGATTGGACGTTCAAATGAAATGAAATAAGTTGTATGTGGGTCATACTCGAATTTCACCTTTCTGGAACCACATGTTGTCGATAACCAAACGATACTCGATAATTTCTTGCCTTATTTAGATATTTTATTTCTTAATACTGTTTTCCAACACATATCTATCTTCACGAATCTCCACTATCGATTTGTCACTTTGCTCTTCTTCCTCATTGTCAATGCTGCATCAGTCTACACTATATGGCAGTAATCATTTCGCCAACCTCATCCAGGCTTCTCCCGCATCCACCTCTTTACATATCCTCAAGCATGTAGCTTTGGATTTCTATAGAACTTCCTTTATATATTAGAACATATATTATAGAACAATAACGTATTCCAGTCCATGAGCTTATGGCTCTGACTTCCACAGAATATGGATCCAAGGGAAATTATCGGTAATTTTAATTTCTATTTACCAGCGAATCTTGCAACCAAAATCTAAACACCCCATTTATCCTTCATAAAACCTCTAAGCAGGTTTAGGGTAAATGATGTGGCCCGGTGAATGGAAGTAAAACGAAATGAAACAGTGGTGTTTACATTATGTGACCGTTATTTATTTATTATATAAAAAATGTGAAAAATACAATTAGATAAAACGGATGGCAGCGGTGTTACCTGGAGACGAGGCTTGGGCAGTCGATGGTCTACGACGTCTAAACCAAACGATGGTCGAGCACTGAATGAATCGAAATACCCTTCAATAACATCCCAGATAAACGTCTCGGGGTTGCCGCCAGCTATTCGTTATCGGGTTCTAGTTGGCGCTGCTCGCACCCCGCCCGTGCTCAACATCTGGGATTATATTTCTGGGTATTTTGTAGACCGTTATTCCACGATGTAAAATTCGACCTGCTTCAAGGTCGCTACGCAGGTCTGCCTAATCTGGGACTTTTCTTTTCATTAAAATTGCACGTTTATATAAAAGTTCAGACTATATACTAAAAATCTATAATAATATCTGGATGCACTGGGATCTAATGTTTTTAAACAATCACCTTTCAAAGAATCTTCCCTCTTTTAACCACATCAACGAGGATCTATCTGAGATCACTCGGTCGTTACCCATATTATACCTTTGTAGCAAAAAATTATTTAAGAAAACTGCACACAGTAGCTGTTTCTCTAGGATTTCGATATTACGTGAAGACACTTTGTTCATTTCCAACTCAGCTCATTGAATGTTAGCGGTATCAAACACTTCATCAAGAACTTCCTGTGATCTACAAAAAGAGCGATCTTTTTGGGTATTGACTTAGACTATATTCACACAACCAAATCTCTGGCTCTGTTCTCAGCCTACTCCCATTGAACGTTACTATTAGATCCATTTAATGTGTGATTATTCCAAATGCTAATATTCCACTGTTGAAATATAATTGCAGATTTATGATTACTATGCTACAAACATAGAGAACTCTCCTTACTTCATCTCATTATAATCCAGACTTTTCATACTTTAGGTGTAAGTTGTGTGGCTCAAAATTAATTTATTTGTCGAGGGCGAGTGGATTTCTGTCGCTCCTACTATTGCTTGACCTTTTCCAAAATTAAAAATCGACATACTAAGCTTTATCCCAAAGATTATTCTTTGAGATCCTTTCGGAACATCCAAACTTCCGGAACTAGTGCGGCAAACTTTAATAAATTTTTTATTCAAAATCTTTACTCCCCATTTAGTCCTTCCAAATAAGTTTTAACGCATTACTTGAGGTGAACTGCCCGGTTGACCGCATGAATCGAAGCCGAAAGGTATTGAAAAGCGTTTGGTCATATGTGAAATGCTGCCTGAACGGCATAATCGGGTAGGTTTTTTGCATATTAATGATACTGGTAAGGAAAACTGGATGAATGGGTATTGTTATCGACTACAATGGATGCGTTTGAACTAAGCACTGCACGAAAAACTGCCAGAATGCTGTCAAAGACATAACAATGTTATTATTCAGCATGAAAACGCTCGATCACATGTTGCAAAACAGGTGAAAACATGTTTGAAAATACTGAAATAAGAAGTACTACACCACATTCTCCAGAACTTATTTTTTCTGATTACTACTGTAGCGACCTCTACGACCCTTTAGGCCACCATGCATTCACCTACACCAAGTTCAAAGGTTAGCAACGCCGGTGGATTGGTACCATGGGGTTCCCGGCTATAAAAGACCACCACGACGATGTCTCGCTTTCTTTTCTTTTCTCTACCCCCTTGTAACAGTACCACTTCCACAGCGCTACTGTACTTCCTTCACCTAACCTAATATTCTGTCCATTCTCCCATCGACCACATATATCAGTTTTAAATCGAAATAAACAAGTATTTCTTCAATCAGTGTTTTTATTTCTTGTGCATATTGCTTCCAAAAAAAAGACAAACAATCGCATCGACAGCCACACATTCCGACCGACCGACCCGACGAACATTCCTACGCTACTTATTCCGACATATGAATCGTGACCTGTTGGAGAGGCGCTTCACTTCATCTCCGACTTAGTGTTATCTCTGAGATGAACTAAGTGCTTACAATCGACATCTAGTAATTATTGTTGTAATGTTTCTGTTGTCCATCGTTCCTTTATGGCCAATGCTATCTACTATCTTTTAATTTTATACAAATACGAATACGATAACTTAAGTATAGTTGTTATATCTATAACATTCACATTTTATTTCAACTATTCATATACTAGTTAGTTACTCCTATATTTGAAATGATAATTTAGGTACTTGTGTAAGTGCCATGCAGTGCCATCGCGTGCAACCACCTGGTTAATTTCAAGAATTTCACAGCACAGTGGATGCAATAATAACTACTTACCCATGAAGTAGCTTTTAAAACAATATAATCAATAATACGTTAGATATATGGGTAAAGTGAAAATATTTGCGGTTTATTGAACAATTGTTAATGGTAATTTAAGATATTCACTTGTCACGTATACTTTCTGGAAAACTATGGTAGTATACATATTTTTAGAAATATATATTATATAGAAATAAATATAAATATATAAATATATATATATATATATATATATATATATATATATATATATATATATATATATATATATATATATATATATATATATATATATATATATATATATACATATCCCGACATCCTTAACATCATATAATATCATAATATTTTTAGAATATTTAACTTATTCATAATTATACAAATTGTTATTACAAATTACAAAATACAAAAATACATTTACAAAGAATTATTGTATTTGACTCCTACTTTGTTATTTAAGTCTTTTGATCTGTTACTGATGATAGAACTAGATTTTGGGTCGATCGATCCGAAAATATGAAGACATATTTTCAACAACCATTGTTCAATGCTGTTCATTGTATAGTTAATTTTAGTTAGTACTGTTCATAGGGTAGCTAATCTAGTTGTCTTTTAAAAGGTTTACATCACAGATCTGAAATAGCTTGGAGTCATGGAGACAGGGGTAGAAGGATTGTTTTTGACTGAAAGGGTCAACCTTGTGGTCAGTCAAATAGATAGTTGTTTCAGTCGATGTGTGAAAGCTTGCATCGTCATTATGAAGAATGATCCTTCATTACCTGTTCTATTTTTGGATATCAGAAGGACTGCTGGTAAATAAATGGCTATGTACCATTATGCGTTGGCTGAATTGCACGATTGTCATATGAAAGTCGTAAAATCTGCTAAAGTAGGGTATAATTATAAAGAACAAATATCGAAATGGAAATGTGAGATGGAGCCTAACAAGACTTATTGCAAAGGCTCAAAATATATCGTATATATAGTAATCCTCGCATATTCGCAGTAAAAACGAATCACAAATTAATTTTGTCTCTTAATTTTTTCAGCTTATTTTTCACAATTACTACTCTAAATTTTTACTCCACCCTTAATACTCGATTTACTTATTATAAAAATATGTCTTTTTTAATTCATTCTCAATTTCTGTTTTACAACTAAAGCTTGTACAAAGTGAATAATTATGTATGTATACACCTCAAAAGGAATATGTCTTAAATGAAGAACTGGTTAAATAAATAAATGCCAATTTTGAGAAATATTTGAAATTTTAACTGGTTTTATCTCACCTATTGTTTTATTACTCGTTTATGCTGTTCGGTTATTAACTATAAACTAGTATATTCTTGAAGAAATATTCTTGATATTTCAATATCCATGCTGAAAATAGCAACATATTATTTAAAAATAATATATTGTGCAATATAATTCTAATCTATTTTTAACAAATAGATAGTCAAGAATAATTTTTACATTGAAATATCTTATTTAAATATTTTGTTCATATATCTTAGTATCACGTTATAAGACGTAATAGAAATACATTATAAGTGTTTTTCAGAGTCATCAAAACAAACTATTTGTTAAAAAACGCTGATAACAAATTACCATTCCCATAACGTATTTTTAAGACTATTTTGGTTCATTATTGTCGTTTATGTTGTTATTTTTAAAGATATTTTTTATGAAATAGTGTCTATAATATATTGTTTAATATATTCTGTGACTATGACCCTGACGGTCATAAAATAATATTTTTTTGTACATAACTAATCAGTCAATAGATTCACGTGATGCCGTCTTTTTCCACTATCCGACTTATCAAGTCAAAATGTAAAAACATCGGAAAACATCGGTTGACTGTTTTCGAATGTTAACGTTTTTTTGTAAATATGGCATATGTGAAGTATTAAAGATTTTTATTAATTAATTATTAACAAGTGTCTTATGACACATTTTTTATATGTTTGGGGAAATTTTTTTCTTAATCCAAAATGAATATTAAGCTTAGGTTTTGTTGATTTTATCAGACTTCCTTGATGGATGGATATGAGTGAAATTTACAGGAAAGAAAGTAACACTCCTATACATGATAACCAGAATTCTGTTATTTATCGGAAAATTATATGACAAACCTTTTATAACTAATATTATGAAGAACGTATTTTCTGAGAAGTAGATAGTCGCAAAATATCCATATCCACTTTGCAAATTCAAATATCAATAAATATAAGAATATTCGTGAATGCAACATCATTATTGCTTACAGGTAAGAAAATCAACAGATGGTTAATTCAAAACCGGAACTTTCTTCGTGTTACTACGACAGTAGAAAAAACTAAATTGCTAAGTAAAATTTGCAGTTTTTAAGATTTAAATACAACTTACGTCATGATATGAATGCGCGCATTTCATTGAGTGCCGGAAATAATAAAAGAATTTTTGATAAATGTTACTATTGATTAAAAGTATATTTAGAAGTAAAAATCGGTAAAACCGGCTTGGTGGCGTAGTAGTAAAGGCGATAGGACGGTCTTCCTACTGTTGCGATAGCTGCGGATTCGAATCCTGCTGTGGCATGGTCGTAAATTTATGTTTGTGATTGTTTAAAATTTGTGATTGTTCTAGACAAAAGTGTAAAATCCGACAAGGAAATTGATCCCAGTCACGCCAGTAACCAGGCTGGGTAAGACCGGATATCTTCAGGGATGATTTATTCGGCAAGGCCGTGGTTCGGAGTCTACTTTAAACTTTGGGTCCAGTCCAGGTAAACCCATAGTTGATGAAAGGAGACTTTTATACTATTATTGATAACGCTCGATCTCATTTACTTGAATGGTCTCGAAATTTATTTTGAACTTGGCATGGGAAGTGCTTGTCCAATTGACATATTAGCCAGAACTTTTTTTACACGAGGATATGTTATCTAAAAAAGATCTAAAAAAGACCATATAAAATAATGGGCAATATTTTCAAAAATAAATAATTGGTAAAATATATATTAATCAAGGCATTGTCCATCATGTTCTACTACATTTTCGAAAGAAAGATTGTTTGAAAGAATGTGTTGAAAGAATGATGTTTTTGCTTGGTATTGTCGTAGTAAAACTACTTTCTATTGCTAGTCATAATATGCCTCAGGAAACTCCCTTTTCTAGCTTGGCAAGCAATCAACGAAAGCGATGTGGAAACGGTTCGAGATAACATTTTCAATGTCAATTTGTAGGATAACCATTTTATCTCCTGGTGGATCTTTTCCATCGATTCTAAATTTCTGAAATCAGTTAATTCATGGAGTACGAAGTTGTTTGCAGTTCTTTGGGAGTTTGAATTAATTTCGTTCGATAAGTTTTGCAATTCAATGTCTTGGAACTCATTTGGTCCCCTAGGATGTTCTTTGTCATTAATATCAAAATAACGATTTTTAAATAGTTGAAATCAAATCCGACAACTGTGATATGATCCGCATGTGATAGACCAGCATCACTACAAGCTTATAAAAGTGTTTCAGACTGGCTGCAGACATTTTCAAATTTTTAACAATAAAACAATAATGAATGTCGAAAATTTTAACAGTTTTAAGCATTCTATGCTTAGTATCTTTATAGATTGCATGAATGAATAATGCTTAAAGGAAAGCTCTTATTTTAGATTTCGTTTATTAAAATAAATGAAAGCACCTAATAGACCTCATATATCAACCGTATTAAAATTCGAAGACATGAATTACTTAAAATTCAATTTACAGCAAATGTTACTCCATAAAATATCTTGAATTCATGGTTAATTTTAGTTGACTAAAAATATGCTGATCACTGATCACTGAGTGGAAAATGTTCATAACAAGAATTTATAACCTCCTTTTAATAATTGGAATTGAAAACAATTGAAGGGTATCATATCATACAAGTATAACATGTATGCAAAACTTTCTTCAGCATATTACGTTGATCATTAATTTACAAGATCAATGGATTTATTTGCGTCATTTTCTTCAAGATTAATTATATTTTTCAAAGAATTTACACGGGAATATTGTGTTTTAATTATTTTTGCAAAATTGCCTGTTAAAGTAACGGTTTCATTTAATTGTATGGCATTCAAGAATTCCACATGACTAATAGGGAAATATATTTTTTTATTGTCAAAACGCAGTGAAAAGTAAAGTGGTATTATTTAGTTATATTTTCACAAGGACATATTTTATCAAAAAAAGCTATTAATGATAGCTAAATTGATAATTGATAATCGAATTCTACTTTGATATTAGAAAGTAATTTTGGAATTGGAAATCAGGAACAATTATTTTGAAACCCGTTTTTAAAAATGGCTTTATTGTTCTTTGAATTTTATCTCTTCTTTTAATAAATGTTTCAAAAGCGTTTGTAATTATATATTACTCATTAATTGTTTATAAACGAAAGTAATTTTAATATACAAGACTGGAAAAAATAGTATGAACCTCTGACATATATTTATTATATATTTTTATAGAAATCTATTTTTCATTCTGTCCTCTAAAACTCAATTATTATTAATATTTACATAATAATCAATTATATTAAGGTATGGAGATTATGTTTGCCAGAGAAGATGTTCGATGATACTCTGATGCTTCTCAAACCAATACTGAAACTTTATGGCTGTATATTGGCGGTCGTATTATCATCTTAGAATATAGCATTGTTTCGCAACAATGTGCTAGTCATAGTAAGAACTTAATCATTGAGGATGCCGATATATTCGATCGCAATAATCCAACCAGTAATGTAAATGAGAGTACTAGCTAAATACTACTATATTTCCGGCTTGACTGTAGGTAGCAGACAGTCTCGATCATAGACTTCTTTTGGGATTCTTCATATATAAACCCGACCGTTGGCAATAATCAATTTAAACGTTGATTCGTCAGGCCATGCCACATTCTTCCTATAATCACATATACAGGTTTTATGATCGTTGTACTACTTCTTGTGCAACTTAAGGTTAGTTTCTGTTTTAACGGTTTCACAATCGCAGCCCTTCCATGAATGTTAGTTTTGTGGAGCTTCCGCCGTATTGTTTTTCTGTGTTGCCGCACTGTTTCACCACTACTTAGGTAAGTGTTGAGTTCTGTTGTCACTTTTGCCCCGATAGTTTTATCTATTCTTGTCACAATCGTTTTTAATGTTCGGCGGTCTCTGTCAGTTACTCATGGAACGCTTTATCCATTACACCTTAAAAGCAGTTGCAATATTTATGCAATTTCTCATAGGATATGATTAGTGCTTAAAAAGCAAACTGGAGGGCTTTTACACTGAAAAACTCCCAATATTCCGTTATATCAGTTCAGCAATAACATTATACACAAATATCTGATTATTTTAGATAAAAAATATGTGAAAACTTTGTACATGCATTTGAAATTTGAAGGTTTCTCTCCACTTCCCCGGATTCCGCCATTAGATCCTGACTTGGTTCTAATGGGACCACCTCGGAAAAAAACTGGCGGAGAAAAATTGAAAAATTACAAATTGTTTGATTGAATTTCCGTTTCTATATAACTTTCTATATGGTTTTCTTTCAATGCTCGATTAAAATATATCAGCTGCGATCTACAAACGTTTCCTCGTCAAAGGTTATAATCTGTTGATAGTAAATTTCCAGGAAATCAGTTTGATCAGAAATCAGTAATCAGCAAGTAACGTAAGCTCATCGAAAATTGGTTAGTGTTTAAAATGCACATTATATTCTTCATTATAGCAATTTCTTAATAATGAATTATTGAACGCAAATTTCAAGTCATTCAAGCAATTTAATTAATCGCTAACCACGGATTGTTATAATTAAATTAAAACACGCTTTTAAAAACAGATCTAATAAAAAGTTGAATACATTTCTATCATTAACCTTGACATTGAAAGAGAAACGCTGATTGTCACGCATATTATTAATAATATGAGTATTACTAATGCTATATTGATAAAAAATATTTACGTATGTAAAGACATAAAAAATGTACCTGAAACCAATAAATTAAAATGAGTAAGCTCCTATACGGTATCACTTATGAGTCATAGACTAAGCTAATTTTTATGATTTCAAATGTTGAAATTTTTCACTGTTAAGTTATTACTAACTTTATATTTTAGTGGAAAAGAAGAGCGCTGCAATACTTATGCAGCTTATTAGAGTGTTTTCAGTTTCGTCAGTCTTACTCTTAGGGGTATATGTATGAAAGAGTTCTTGCTTTTTTTTCAAAAATGCCCTAATTTGTATATCTGTTGTTATCTATAATTCGAGGGGTCAAGACAGTGCGAGTCTAGGATTGAAAGATGTAATGAGTGAGATGTCTAGACATAGAAGTTCGTTTATATTAAAATAGGATAGAGCCGGAAGTATACTTTGTACCCCAAGTTTAACAATTCGTCACTTCTTCTCTTAAAATAAAATGGTTTTATAACAAAATAAGTTTTTGTTGTTCTAAACCGCTTAAATTTCATAACTTATTTTCATGAAGTAACACATGATTTGAAGTTTTGTTCATTGGATGCTATATCTTTTTTCTTTCGTTCAGAAAACGTACGATTATCATCGCAAAAATAAACTTTTTATTTTTTAAGCTTATGATATTATTAAATATATTTTTGATTCCTTCAAGTGACGTAAAACGTATATCGGTAAAAGAAAGCTAACTCGACTGAAAAAAGTGGTTGAAGATCTACTCCATACGGCGTTTGAGACAGACTCATTCGCTATTTTTCACTATTCGCTATTATGTAGATTTTAAATAGGCTTGCAATATGTTATGTTGTTTAGTAAAAAATAAAAATATAATTAATGTATAATTTTTCATTGTCCAATTGAATTGTTTTTCGGTCATTGTTTGCTTAAATTTAATAATAGTCGTTAATTAATAATTTTATTTGACTAATAGAGCACGTGTAATTAATCACATACTTCGCCATTACATAACTGTTCATTTCGAGTTTGATTTCATTCATGCACTGGGTTTAACTTTTTTTTTTGTTTTGGACCTTTTTTATTAGGAAGATGGATTTTCCATAAGGCCGACCAGTCTAGAATGGCTTTATTAGTTAGCTTTACTGGAGAAAAAAAACTGATGAGACAGATCTTGATCTGTTGTTTTCCTGCTATCTTTGTTCGATTTCTTCATATTCTAAGCGATTTAAATAAAAATTGGTAATCAACTAAATCCATATCATATGTCTCAGTAATTGATAAAATGAGAATTGGGTGACTATGTATCATGGTGTAGGACTTCTAGACTGTTAGTTTATCGCTGCTCTGGACTTTCGTATTACCATGCATTATATTGCGATATGATATTTTGGTTTTCAGATTCAACCTTTCGATCATGCAAAATAGCATTTAAACGTCTGTCATTTTCAGTTCATATTGTATTCACGCTTTTGAATTTTTTCACGGGGTAAATGTTGGGTTGATTGGTCAATATTTAATATTCTGCAAGCTTATCTTTTGCAATGTGCCTTCAATCAGGAAGGTATTTGACAAGAATACAATGCGTTTCTGTCGATCTATTCTTTCTAAAATAGTAATAATAAATAAAAATTTTTCAGTAAAGTCTGAAATAAGTTTTAAAGCAATAAAAAATTAAGAGCATACTACTACTTCTAAAAAAATATACCTTACACCATGAGCAATTTATTAGTGGAGGCATCAGGTGCCAAAAGGCGAGAACTTATATACATAAGGAAACGTGTAGGGTTTTAACTTACTTTTAATTTACTGCAAAGTTATTTTATTTTAAGAAAGATATGTGATAATTGAACTGAGCTCTGCTAATGCAATCCACCTTTGGTCCAAAACTCTAGTAGCTTCTGCCCAATTCCAGTAGTTCCACAGAAACTCCTGTCCGTCGTTGGCGGCCTTACACTCTGAATTACTATATCTGTACTAGAAATATGCGGTCTATTCGAGTATCGATGTTTCTAGGATCTTTTGAATAACTGTAGTCCACATTTAGTGACCTTACAGCTTAAACTGCAATTGTTTTGCTCAAGTGCAGAAAACTATAGTAACTGCAGAACGATTTCCATCCAACCTCAATCTGTATTAATTTTGATGTTGTTGGTTTCGGTTCACTGAATGAATGATAAAGTATTATTAAAAGTGTAACAACTTTATTGAATCCTATGGATTGAGACATTTATGAAACATGTGGAGATTAAAACAAAAGATTAGATTATTAGAATTATTTTATTTTAAGAAAGATAATCCAAAACTTGTTATATCGATTCTACGTACGATACTGCCGACCCAATCCTAAACCATAGTCAGCTAATTAGACATAATCATACCGTTTTTCCCGTAAGTCGTACGATATAACGTATATACGTGCAATATTATATTTTCATAAAAAATATTTACTAATGTAAGAGTAAAAAATACTTGAAACAATAAATTAAAATGATTAAATTTCTACATGGTATTACTTATGAGTCATTATGTAAAAACCAACACCAAAAACTGATACCTTACTAACCTCTAATTTTTTTTTATAAAACTTACACGTATTACTTTAGGTGATTATACAAAAAAATGTTTTCTGGGAATTTTAGGTTGATTGGTTAAAATTTGAAAATGTTGTACACAATTCGTACACCATGCTAAATAAGTGTTAAGAAACTTTTGTTTTTATATAATTGTAGTTAGAATAAATATATCCTGTAATATATCCTTTTTTTAGATTTATTTGCGTAATTTATCAAGAAAAGAAATTTATTACTTATTTTAAATATATATTTAAGATAGCTAGATTGTTAATTATTCATTTTAATTGAGATTTTTTAAGGTTACTAAAATTCTGTAACTTTCAGAATTCAGCGATAATATTGGAAAGTTTTAAGGGGGTGTAACCCATACCCGCCCAGGGTAGTTACCCGGTATTCCTGTAAATGCATCCGCTCCTAAAATACAAAACTCTAATTTGTTACAAAATAAATCCAAGTTTGAATAAAATTTTAGGTGAGATGCTCAAAGATAAGACAAAGAAAAACAAAGTGGGGTAGAAAAATATTGTGTCATAAGATACATTAAACTTTTGGCTATACTAGTTAAAGAAAAACTGGAAGACGGAAGTGCTACTTCACTTCAAGTACAAATTTAAATTTTCCTTTCTTTGAAGTGATTCAACACGTTAATTACAGTGTATACTCTCTAGACATTTAAATGCTCAAATGACTTATATTTAAATGTCGAGATGAAGTATTTTTGTTCGATTATGCTCACGATATGGCGCCAGAAGAACGTTCGTACAACAGGTACACTTGACTACCACTTTTTAGCATCGGGCACGCGGTTGCAGGGTAGAACTTCGTGGATTTCGAAGAAGTTAAAAAAATAGCTCGGAAAATAGAATGAATGGCCAAAACTTTAAATAAATACGTTTTAATTGTCCGTTCTAAATGACTTATTTAGATAGAAAATTTTTTCTTTAGAGAAAAATCCTGAAAGAAATAACTAACATCTCTGGAATATTAGATCAAATTTAGGCCCTTTATTTTTCATTGTTGGAAATTTTGTATTATACAATAGTTGAATGAACTTTTAAGTTTATAAAAAGCGTATTCATTAAGTGAATAATTAAAATAGCAATTGACAAAATGTTGATAGAACAGAAGGCCCCATTACTACCATAATACTACTAATATATCAACTTTTTTTTTAACAAAAGTATAACCTTAGAAACTGTATTCACTTCAAGCTAATGCGTAGTATTATTCTGGCATTTTACCCCATATGGTTTTCATATAATTTTTGCGTCCAACAACTTTATGGCTCACCTCTATTTCAACAAAGTGAATTAATTTTACGTTTAAAATTTTTCTTTATCATTTTGTTGATACTTTGTGCATTTACCTACGAAAATTGAAATTAATTAGAATTTAATACCAAGAGATTTCTGAGAAACAATGTAATGACCTTTACCATTGTTTATTATAGACTTTAAATACGACTTATCTTATTATCAACAATACACATATAGTTTAAAATATGGTATTAAATTATGAACTATGAAGTAATAATCTTCCCAATAAACATTAATCTTGAGTTAGCCTTATTTTTCATTTTCCCGATTAGCATATAATGGAGTATGAAGGATTAATGATATGAAATCTCTATTGTAATTAAAAGGTCACTTATAAGTAAATCAAATATAGGTCAAAATAAGTAATAATACTAAAGGAAGTGCTACTTGATTAGATCAAAATACAACTTTTTTGAAAAGACATATTACAGTCTTCAAACAGCTTGCATTTTGAGAACATCCAGTTGTACTTCCTTTAGTATTAATTATACTTACTATATAGTTATTATACTTTAATATTATTATAATAATTATACTTGGCCACTTACCTTTAATTATACCTTTTTTTTCAATGATAATAATTACTTTTTGTTGCTAATAAAATAACCAAAATTTACATTACATTATTATTAGAGTTGTAATGGATTTTAAGTCCACTTGATATCCACTTTTTGTTGACTGTTCAATGTTGAACTTGACATATTATCCATGTGGACAGTAATAAATATTTTAAGAAAATTAAAAGTGTCGAAACATCTTATTGTATAATGCCCATCTAAATAAATCGTAAACGATCATACATTTACGATATCATTTACCATATGCCGAGCTCAATTTTTCCGTATGTAATCATAAATAATTTCCTAAAACTGCTGAATCATTTGTAAACAAGACATCCTTAACCTACACGGTGCTTGTTATTATCCATTATATTTCAGGATATATCTTTCATCGTAAGTAGTTGTTTTGGCATTTGATGATAATTAAACATGTGTGTCTACACCTCAATATGATTATGTTCTGATCAGGATGTAAGAGTTTATTTTATCCAGATATTTTAGAGTTAAATATAGTTTAGATTATTTTTGTATCTTAGAAGTTTTTTTCAATATTTGCTTAGCTTCTTAATTTAAATTTCCTAAATATTAAAAGATTAGATTTTGTAGCTGTGAATAAATAAATTAAAAAAATGTAAAAATTCTTCACAACTTAAGGATAATTAACTTTCATATCTATATGTCATCATAGCAGGTTTTTTAATAACTTTGCGGAAATAAACCGATGCTTTATTAAAACAGAAATGAAAAAATTGATTTATAGTTGCAATTCACGTTTCAGTATAATTCGCCCCAATTTCAACGTAACCAAGGATCCTCAAATAAATCGATTACTGCAGTGGAGTGGTTTTCCATTTGATGATGGGCTATTACCTTTTTGGTGAACATTGTTTTCCTTGAAATAAGGACGGAGATGTGTGTACATTTAAAAGGAATTTACTAAACGTATCAAGAGTGTATAAGATCTCCTGTGAGTAGGGAAGAATGTACATAGAAGAGGAGGAGAAGGAAGTAAGCACAGGCATAAAGCAAATGTGAAAAATGTGTGGATTGGACTATATATAGGCTCAGTCAGCCTTTGTTTGAAGTAATATAATCGTTATTATAAATCAGAAGCTAAATTGACATAAAGTGCTATAACTTCATGTATCGTTATTATTTTGGCCTCGTATATCTAGGTGTTTTTTTGGTACTGAATTCAATGTCCTAGTTCATCTGCCATCGTTCTTCATTCTACAATATATAATCCGCCCATTACCATTTTCGTTGTAGCATTCTCCTTGCGACATCGCACACCTTCGATTGTTCTCTGTTCCATGTATGGATTTTCTATGCATTTTATAAATATTTATTGTATAAAACAATTTTCTAATTAATTAATTATTTTTCCTTTCAGTTGTTGTCTATTACAAAATAAAATGCAATTAACTAGTTTATCACTTGTCATATTAAGTGCTTGTATTGAGAAATTGGTTCAATATATTAATAAAATATTTTTTCATACCCCGGTCGATAGTACGTACTTTCATCCCTAATAACAGGGGAAAAAGTTAAACATTTACTCCCTGTGAGAAGTACACCCGTGCCCTCTATAACGGCGGGAGTAAAGAATTTTTTATGCGTATTTATACTCGGAACTAGGGACTAATTATTTTGTCGTTACAACAAATTGTTTACCGCTGTCATTACATTGCTACCTCGGCTTCGTCTCAGGAATGATGATATACTATTCTACCATTTTCTACAACTCTCGATTTACTCTCTACAAGAACGATGTTGATCAGGTCTTCGATCCATTTTCACACTTTTTGCGGCATTTCAAGGCCGTGTAGCAACTCAAGCTGTAGCAATCTCAACAACTGCTAATCAAGTGACGCTATATCTGGAAAATAATTTTCACTGTTATTTGTATCTACATCAGAATAATGCACAGCTTATTAATCCTGCGTTTATTTTTCTTCAGCCTATTTATAATCGTATATATGTATTCTTTATATATGTTATTTAAAATTACTTATGGTAAACATATGAGTCTTTGGATTAATATTTTGATGGAATAACTGCATTTTAGTGTTAATAATGATTGGATTCAAACCATAATAAGAAACCAAAAAAATACTATAAAAATGAAGGAATATTAGTTGTTAGTTAATTTCTAGAACATTAGAAGGTATGTTGCAGAGTAGTTTTTTTTATTAAAAAGCCAAACTGAAAATCTGATATATTTAGTGATTTAACACGTTTTAACAGTAGTTTTTCTAATAATTTGAATATGATAGGCATCAGCTGGATGGGCCAGTAAGGTCTTAGTTATTCTTTGTTAAGTCGTCTTCTTTGTTAGGTTTTCTAATCATAATTATTACCATACCATGTTGAAACATCTCGAACCGTGCTTCAGGTGCACACAGGCATTTAATATGTATGTTAACGTGATTGTTTTTTTTATAGTAATCCCATCAATCTGGATATCAAATATCATCAATTCCAGGAGCCTTTTCAGTATTCATGTTGTTGTCATTTTCCATAACAACTTTCATGAAAGAAACTAGTTTTATAGATATTTTAATCTGAGAAACATGTGTTGTAGTCTTTGTATATTGCATGTCGTTCGGTTGGAATACTTTAGATGTTTTGATTTCCTTTGATTTGCTTTGGGAACATTTTAGAAGTGGTGATCATGTTAGATAAAAAGCGGAGCATTAGCTGTACTGGTTAGTCGGAGGATACTCTCAACCTGACTTAAAATCAATGAGATATTACCAATATTTATCGCTACGTAACTAACGGAAAGCTGTATGATGACCTCGAAATTAGGTGGATGTACGAAGTTATCCAAGATTTATATTTAACGCATGAAATAAGGTTACTAAATAACAGTAACATCGATACAGCTGCTGCGCAACATGCAGAAAATTAGAAGATTGAAGCGAACCAAACCAAAACCAAAATCCAAGTAATGTGTTACTTTTAACTTTAGCTTAAGTAGATTTTTTTTTAATTTAGGAAATACATACCGATGTATTTGACATATCTCTTACCCTCCTTCTGTACTGTTGCAAGTATATATTGCAAGAATAGTATTAATAAATTAATTTGTAAAATACGATTATATTAAGCCTATCTAATGTATGATATTGACTCATTTAAAAAATATTATTTTAATGTTTTCTTATTACCAATCAGGGTCTATCTGAATAGCTTAACGTGAGACTTCAACCACGGTCTTTGGCATTAAACTTATCTACTTACTAATGATCAACTTAGAGATGATT
Source organism: Rhynchophorus ferrugineus (assembly GCF_030347505.1). Classification (NCBI taxonomy): domain Eukaryota; kingdom Metazoa; phylum Arthropoda; class Insecta; order Coleoptera; family Curculionidae; genus Rhynchophorus; species Rhynchophorus ferrugineus. The sequence goes on along the minus strand of NW_027472581.1, from coordinate 47,925,976 downwards.
GCAGATGACATCCGGTTTTAACCAGGTTACCAGCCTGATTTAGATGGTTATACTTTATCCGATTTTACACCGAAAAACTAGACAAAAGGTCCAAAAGCATTTACAATTATAATCACAACTATAAAGGGTGAGTATGAAATTGGGATTAACTAATTAAAAAATACTTTCGAATTTTAATTCCACCCTGTGTATGATATTAAAGTAATGAGCTAATGTATATAATATTATACAAAATTTTGTTATATTCAAAGGGGCAAATCATTGGAACGGTTATTAGCATTTTATTTTGATTTATGCGTTCAATTATGACATGTAGGGAAAAAAACGGATCGGTATGTAAATGGACGCCGATTGACGTCAATGAAAGTCAGAGTCTCACGTTCCGGCAACATAGAACGAGTATTTAGACTTTCTATTTTTGTTTTACCGTGGACGGGCGTCTTATACCGGCCGATAATGAATAGAATATTTGATTTCAGCGTAATGGCGAGGACGGTTACTGGAATTCCGAAGTTTTTCGCGTGAAACCGTAACGAGCCGTTTACGAACGCGTTTGGCAGATGGCGCCAGTTAATTCGGTTGTCTAGTTTTGCCGATAGAGATTCTAACGCATCGATAGAATGCCGAACAAATGGTATTTTCGTAGAAAACCAACGAAGGTGAGTGAAATAAATCATTCTGTTATTCTCGGTTGACATGCGTACGAATATTGCGATTTATTTTATTCAATGCAATTCAATCATCATTAATACCGATAATGATTAACAAGACGTAACATTTTCCGTTTATTTTCTAGCAAGTCAATGAATAATTAATAAACTACTTTATTTCAATTAAAACTGTGATTTGGAACATAAATAAATCACATACTGTAATTGTTTTGTTCATAAATAAAATAATTGATTTTTTAAAATAAATTCGTCCTTAATAATTATCCCAAAAATATTAAAGAATATGTTTATTTACATTCCATTTTATAGTTTAACCAGCTCTATATAAAGAAAATGCGGTTTAGAATTAAAAATACGAAATATACAATTTTTTTATTAATTAACTATCAATCAATAATATTTTCAGGCTCTTATTTTTATGTGAAATGAATTTCGAATTACTCTGTCGTCATGCGTTTTTCAGCAATTGAACAAAACTGTCAATGATCGGCCTTTTTTGCATTCGACTATATTTATTTAAAACATTCTATTTAATTTTGTTGTCATGGTTATAGACAAATAACAATTTCTTATTAAACATGTTGAAAATGGAATACCTTTCAAATATTTTTTTATTAACATCAAGAATGCGAGTTAATATTATTGTTATTAATTAGTATTAATATCAATGCCGTACTAGATCCTTTTGTAGCTTATTATGAGTAATTTTGTTCTATCTGAGATATATTAAAATACTTTAAAATCTATTTTATTTTACGGAGAGAGACGACTTGTTGAACAGCGATACAAAACGACACTGAGGCCTTTTATCTATTAGAAAAGAGATCGAACTCATCTCAGTCGTTGAAGTAGTCTTAAAATAGATGGCTCTTGCACATGAAGGTAACGTTGCATTATGCTATTATGTAACACCTCCCTCCTAAAGAAATGGCCCCAGGAATGTACGTGGTGGTTGTCTAATATGGACAGCTTATGACAACTATAATTAAATTATCAAATTGTTTGTAATTATCGATTGTACCTTCGTCCGTCAGATTGCCACTGAAGATCTTGGAGATGGTACTATTTCATCTTGAACTGTGATGCATATGCTGGGAATCCACGGAATATGGGTATTTCTCAAAGCTTGACTATTTCATATTTGGAACAGTCTATAGCTAGGGGTCTTTGGGCATCTTCAATCCACATGTTGTGACCTTATTATCTATACAACATATATATATATATATATATATATATATATATATATATATATATATATATATATATATATATATATATATATACGTTTGTACTTCGAGGTCAATAGTTCGCTTCACTGTTGGATTATGAGCACAATGTTTATTAATTTACACACTCAGATTGCACATCAAATAAATTTGTAAGAATGTATCATCTGCAACTCTCCTAGTGATCAATTTGTCCTTGTATCTGCAATTGTTAAGATTTTGTTAACGTATTTCTAAGTATTTTAATGTCACCAATGTCACCTTAAAAATGAGCACGAAAATTGTCCTTTACAATATGCGTTGCACCAAACGAGTTCATTTGGAAAGAAATATTGTATTTTTTAATTTTGGCCAATAAGTGATTAGAATAACTTCCCATTCCAGAAACAAATCGTATTAATCGTATTCACCGTTGAGTTATAATACTTCACAATATTGATAAACAATTGTAATTTCCTCAATTGTAACTCCGTCTGTGTAATCGCTCAATAATGTGTTAATTGTATCGTGCTCTCTGTTGTGTTTGAAGTGAACGAACCAGTTGCATTCTAAGCCTATCCACGGCATTTCAGTAATTTTCAGTAATCATTTTCTGTCTCTCGCTGATTATCAGTGTGGTTAGCAAATGAAGTAGCTCGTTGTACATATGATAAGTTTTATCTTTGATATTGTTAATAGTAAAAGCTAAGAAAGCTTTCGCGCAATAAATTTGTGACAATATAGTCATAAATGTGAAATACATTTTCAAAGTAATCTGTACCATAGTCACCACATATTTTAACTTCCGTACATTCGGTACATAGTTATGTCATATTTAACATAAATGTCATTATTTTGTATTGTTTCTCACATTTGTATGAAATATAAATCGTGATAAAGTAGTCGGATACAAAAAATTATCCATCCTTTATCTCTTTTTTCCTTCATTTATTTTTCAACCTTTAGTATTTGGAGTACGGGTGCGGTTAGATAAAGACAACAATATTCGGCGATTTATTTCGGTACAAATGAAGTCTAATTATATGCAGAAGGAATATTTATTTTTAGACGAACGGTTATTAAATAATAAACGATATATTAACACTAAACACTAACCCACTATAAGAATATAAAAACAGAAAGAAATGCACGTGGCAGGGTTACCTTCAGGTGTTACGAACAGTGGCACGTCTTATCACTTTTTTAGAGTCGGGAACGGAAAAACCTAACCTTCCAGGCGTCGCGTCATCCGCTAGCTTTACCACCCGAGGTTGCCACGTCGTACCCTCTGTCAGTACCCCTTGTTGCCACCTCACCGTGGGTGCTAACTTCAGGTATGTGCAACGCCTCGGGTAGATCTGTGGGCTGCTGAGAATTGCGGGAAAATTCGAAACATCTGAAGGTCGCTACAAGTACATTATATATTTTAATTGCTATCTAATAGTGTGGCCTATAGTTTTAATCAAGCTTCAACATTTTTGAAAACGCACCCATAAATATTTAGCAACCAATAATGCCCAATTCTTTGTAACAGTGAAACTATTGATGACAGTGACAACGGCTTTCGTATGGGAAAACGAAATTGTTGTTTTTACTATTTTACTCGCAATTATTCCATATTTTCTTACCACATAAACCTTCGCTGAAATTCCAGAAATGTTTCAAAACCAAAATTAGCCATATTAGTCCAGCGGTTCTCGTATTTTAGCGATATTAACGAACAGCAATTTATTTTTATACGTATAAACGATTATGAAACTGGAAATAATAAGGAGCATAGTGTAATAGAGAGAAAACTGAATAGGAGTCTCTGGAGAAAAGTTTTGCTTGGCCCAACATCCAGATGGAGTTATAATCGGCCATTCTAGTAATTTGATTGGTTAATTTAAATGTCCATTATAGGCACCCGTAAGAAAAATATTTTGATCATTAATAAAGAACTTTGGAACAATTCAAAATTATTCCGTATTTCCGTATTTTAATTTTTCATATTTGTTTAGTGCCATCAATTTAATAGGTATTTTTGATTTCTTATGCTGAAAACAAACTTTGAATCTTTCCCTGTTAAAATTCTGTTTTCTCCAAAAGTATATGGTGCACCTTATTACTTTTGATATTCTATCTAGAAGATCATTATATAGTGTACAATCAAAATGTTTTAAATTGACGTTTTTTAAAAGACCTTTGGCAAGAAATCGACGTCGCAATATCACGGGATAAAAAAAAGATGTTGCTCAAGGACCTACTGACAGTATAAAAAAACAATTTTCTGGGGTATGAGATATTACCTTGCCTCGTTTGTTCGTAGGTGAACATCTGGAATTGAAAGTATAGAGCCTAGTAACAATTTCTCAACTCCTGGTAAAATATCCCCCGTTAGCATGGAATGTAAACTATCTAAAGGGCCCTCTTCGCAATTTCCTAAAGGCGAATGACATGAAAAAAAACTTATGAAGAGCGCTTTAAATGATCTTTCAAACATACTAGCCGAAGGATGAATTATGCTTAAGATGCACATTATTGTGTATCTTAACTGTTTGTGTTTCTGTCGGATGAATATACAATCAGAGGGTTTCCTGGCATTTGAGGAATTTGCACATGAATTTATAAGAAAATTTCGCAATATTTCTGTGTAGCCGGCCAAATATTAATATTGTAATTGTAAGTTTCATATATTTCGGAAAAATCTGTCGGATCATTAGTTTGTGAATTATAGCATTTTGAGTGAAGCAACTTTTGTTATTGTGAAAAAAGTGGATAAAAAGGAATCTCGAGTGTTAATACAATATTGTTTTTGAAGGGAAAAAATACAGCTGAAGCAAAAACTTGGCTTGATGCCGAGTTTTCGGACTCTGCCTCAGCAACCATCAAGAATTGGGACGCTTAGTTTGGACGTGGTGAAATGAGCACCGAAGACGGTGAACGCAGTGGACGTCCGAAAGAGGTTGTTACCGTCGAAAACATTTTAAAAATCCACAAAATGATTTTGAATGACCGTAAATTGAAATTGAATGAAATAGCAGTGCGCTGGCCTGGTTAAGGCATCTGTATTTTGGGATGCGCATGGAATGATTTTCATTGACTACATTTACATAGCGTTATTGGACCGTTTGAAGGACGACATCGCCGAAAAACGGCCGCATTTGAAGAAAAAGAAAGTGCTGCCTCACCAAGACAATGCACCGTGTCACAAGTCAGTGAAAACGATGGCAAAAATCCATGAATTGGGCTTCGAATTGCTTTCTCATCCACAGTATTCTCCAGATCTGGTACCCAGCGACTATTTCCTGTTTTCAGACCTCAAAATAATCCTCACTGGGAATAAATTTTCGCCGAATGAAGAGGTGATCGCCGAAAGTGAGGACTATTTTGAAGCAAAGGACAAATCGTACCACAAAAATGGTATCGAAAAGTTGGATGGTCACTATAATCAGTGTATCACCCTTGAAGGGAATTATGCTGAATAAAAAAATCTAATTTAAAAATAGCAAACTTTATGTATATGTAAAAATATATGTATATTATGTAAAAAATATGTATATATCTGTTGAATAATAATTTATTCAAGGTAGATATAATATTTTTGGTCGTTTTGGAATTTTAATCGTGCCATAGTTACACATATGTGTTTTATTAATTTCCATAGAATAGAATAGAACATAAAATTCCTGTTTTTGTTAGTTTCAGCATCAATAAATATTAATTGATATCTATTTTGATAGTCACCTTTTAGAAGTAGCAGTAATTTATATGTCATCTATATGTTATCGAAAGATAACTGTATAACAAAAATAGAGAACAGATGGTATGATGCTTTTTATCAAAAATATTAATCTGATAAACAGTACCCTTGGTGATAAATCAGCGGTCAAAAAATGCGGTGAATTATCAACTAAAACATATTCATCCTACTAGTCATTCAAGATAAGCTTAGTGTCTTTGTACCGTGTTAAAATGATTCATCTTTATTCGTTAAGTATTGTAACGAAAATAGTTTTTATTTGGCTTTTTTTATATAAAATTGTATGATGTTTTATTTAATATCTATAAAAAACGGACAACTTAATAGCGATTTAATGGTATTTATAGCGTATATGACTGAAACCAAAGAAGTTGTTTTAACAAATAAGTTCACCTTTTTATTTTCAAAATTTACAGTTAGTTTGTTTTAATTTTCCTCCTTTGTTTTCTAAAATTATTTACTGACATACATTCGTTTAATTTCATGCCCTTAATTCAATTATTTTGAAATATAGTTTGAGTAAGTACTAATTAAAGTTAATTGTGAATACATTCTAATGCTCTACTCTATCAACTTGATATTCATTGCTTATTCGATGATAACGCTTTCTTAATTCTCTAAGAGAATAGTCTTCTTTTTGAAATTTGCTCCTCTATTTTATTATTCAAATGAAGTGCATTCTTTTACTGGCCAATATAATTGTCTTCTATCATTAAAGTAGCTCTACATTTATATAAAAGACTATCTAGTATTCGTTGTTTATTGGATGTTACGTATTGTTTTAACATGGTATGTAATTATAATTAACTTTTATCACTGAGAAAATCTATCCAATATTTCGCGATTCTTACTTAAATTGCATCTTCAGGGTAGAAACTCTGATACAGAACAACTGATCATGCAATTGTTCATCGCATCCCGGAAAAGATCCTGCATTTTCATAATACGTAAAAGAACTAAAAAGCCAGAGTATGCCATGCATGGAGATTGTTTGCTATGAGCTTTGTGGGGCGACCAAAACATTGACTTTATTGAACTGAATGCTGTGGCGAGTGTTCCAGGGTTTAAGCAAAATTGGCTAAATATTGTGTCCAATACACACACACACTCCCAATTTTTCTTCTGTACACTTTCTTACATTTACAGGGGACCGATGATTTTTAAGGGTATTGTAAACAACAAAAATCGCACTTGAGGATGCAAATAGATATAGAAATAAAATCTAAAAATATAAATAGCAATCCTGCTATTTTTTTATTACTATTCTTATATATTTTTGCGATTTATTTTCATTCTCTATTTTATTATTATTATTATTTTATATTTTACAGTCTCCTTTTTATCAATGAGGGTTTATCTGGACTCGATCTACTGTTTTATGTGGTCTCCAAAACAGGATCCTCGACATTAAGCCTACCGACTGGCGACTGACCAACTTATATATCATCCCAGAAGACATCTGGTCTTACCCAGCCTGGTTACTGGTGTGACTGGGATCATTTTCCTTGTCGGTTTTTACACTCTTGCCTAGGACAATCACAAATATTAAACAATCATAAGCATAAATTTACGACCATGCCTCAGCACGATTCGAACCCGCGACTGTCGCAACAGTAAGTGGACCGTCGTGTCGCCTTTGCCACCGCGCCAACCAAGCCGGTTTTTTTATTATTAAATTTATCATTTGGTTTACACTTATTATATATTAAGTGTCATTTTATTATATTATTATTTTATTATTTAAAAATGATTTTATTTTTAAATTATTAAATTATATATTTTTAAAAATTATTCAGTGATACTAAGGTATTACCTGGAGTAAAAACATTTCATGATATTTAGAATTTTAACATATTTTGGAATGTTTAGATCTTATCTTAACTAGTACAACCACCTACTAAGGAAGATATGATGAATATTTTTCTAGATAAAACTAGTTTTTGTTAATGTCTACATATATCGTATTTTATTATACATTTTGACTATATTTATATTCAGCCAACGTAATATATAAAACATGGAACTTTAGTCCATACTCAAGTATTTACGATTACAATTTTTTAAAAGCTTTTATAATATCTATACTTTTTTAATAATTTATTGATTATTATTATTATATTTATAATTATTATATCATACATATTAACGGAGTAGAATTTGTAACTGCATGCTAACAACAATAAATTATTTGTAAATATTTCCCGCAATCGTATATTTTACATTTATTAGCTCTAAATTATATTCCCCTTAATTGTTAAGTTGATAAAAAAAAAACATAAAAAATTATAAAAATGTAAATTATACTTTTTTTAGTTGGAAGATATTCTTTGGTATAAATATTTATCATTCACTGTGATGAAGAAATAATAAGACGTAAATATAGTGGCGTTATTTATTATTGGTTCTTCGCAAATTTCATCAAAGATTAAACATAATTCCGCAACCCTCTTATTAATTAGACTTAGTTCCGTCTATTCTAGACTTCACTATTTCGTATATTCAAAATATATCGTGGAGGATATCATTTTGTGTCGATTGTGGTGATTAAAACCGAAGCACAGGAGGATCTAATAGTAACTTCATAATGAAATTGTAAATTCTTAGTACTCTTTTATCAAAATAGTTGATTAGTAAGTATTAACGGATCTTGATATAAGGTTATTGCACCGCCATAATATTTTAATACAGTATTACAGATTGGATACATTAGTTATTGAGGGTGTGACGCGGTATTACAATAAGTTTAAGGTCATTGAATTAATTTTTTGCGCTTAGTTTATAAATTTAGTGAAAAAAATTGTGCAAAATTCAATATCAAATTTCTCTGAAGTAGAGGAGTGGTGAATAATTGATACCTTGATTAAATTAAAATTTACAAATTGTATTTATATTTCATTGTTATTAAAATTAGGCAAGCTTGATGTTTATTTTATATGACGATCTTAGTATTATTAGTTAATTACAAATTCCTTGAAGTAGAGGGAATATTTAAAATGATTCTTACAACATAAGAAAATAAGTTTTCTTTCATATATTTAAATACAAATTGTTATGAAGTAAAATACGGTTGAATTGAGAATGTTTCTATAATACTACTATTTTTCTCATTAATTTAATCATTCTATGTTCTATCAAAAAGGAATATTCGATTTGTCATGTATTATATCATATATGTTCATATGCGACATGTTCATATATTACGTACTATTATTAAGTCCCATTAGTTTTTAGGTTTATTTCCACTTTTCTTGCTTCCTGCTCTTAGAGAGTTACATATTCTACAAATATACATTTTTACAGTTATATTATCAAATTATTACATATTCTCTAGCTTCATTTGTATATGACAACAATTTATTTCTGAACATATTAGGTGCTTCCAGCGATATCTAATAAGGTATCTAATAGAGAATACTTAAATAATCTAAGAGTTAAATTTTATAGTTCTGATATTTATCTGCACAAAATAACATCCATTTAGTATTATTAAGTTATTTGGAATATATAAACGCTAATCATGGAATGCTCAAAATTTAATTTTCGATAATGTTAATTTGGTTGTTTGTTGTAGTATATACTAATACGTAGTAATATTTAGTAAGTATTTTAAAAATACCCTGTTTAGAATCAGAATTTAAGTAGTCTCGATTTATGATCGTGCAAATAAAGCCAAAGTCAAAGAATACAATGATTTTAAGATTAGTATATAGTGATGGGTATAATGTTTTGAACTTAATGTCCATTCTGTGTATGTACAAGGTTAAGGTAAACATTTGTGGGTTTGACAACAAAAGACTGCGATTTCCATTTAAAAAATGATTTTATTTTTCTACATAATCTCATTTGATTTCAACACACTTGAAGTCAGAGTTTCCAAGGTTGTGAAAATATGATTCATTGGATTTTGTTCAATGAATTTGATTTGTCAAATCAGGGTTATGGAAGAAATGAAAACAAGTCGTACCACAAATCCGGCAGCTTTTCCATAACTTTTGTATGTCTTCTCGCATATTTTGGTATTCAACTGGCCTATAAAGTTGGAGTAATACTCAGCCTATAATTGTTCTGCCTTTTTCAAGGGTAATGAGTTAATAGGATCCCTTCCGCATCCCAAAACATGCTCACCATGACCTTTCAGTGGTTCAAATGATTGTATGTAGCCTTGAGAACTATCGACTGAAAACAGTCGGAACAGTCTATTGTCAAAAAACTAGCAACTGAAAATAGTAAACGCACGGTTCGACTATTTTGTTCAATTCGTGATACCAGACGAATATGTACGAAGTTTTTCCTGTGTAAATTATAAGAGAGGAAAGGACGGAGATGATTGCTTGGATCAGTTAATGTTATATGTGCTTATATTTTCCAACGAAAAGGGAAAAAATAATTACTGAATACTATTAACACGCAATTACGTGTTATAATTTCATTTGAAACGAGGTAGAATTACTTTTAGATTTGAATGTTCTGTGGATCTGTAAAAAGGAATAGAATTGTTCTATGGAATGGAATAATACTCCAAAAATGTTTTATCATATTTTAATATGTTAATTGCTATTTTCATATAATATACTATAATAAATATAGACAATACAATAGAACTTAAACAAAACCTAAAAACTAAAAATGTACAATAATAAAAATATAAATACTAAATAAAATTTAAATATTCACCTAATCATAAAAAAAACTATTTCAAGACATAATTAAAAATGATCGCACACTAACTTCTAGAGCTTTTTAAATAAATTAAATGCTATTATTGAATGGAAATATTTTTAACAAAAATCGAGAGAGTAATCGAAATATTACCTATTATTACCATAAAAACAGTCAAAAGTATTTTACTATTTATCATTCACAATTTTAATCTTTTTACCCTATTACATTAAAAATCTTGAAAAATATCGTTCCAAAATGCTGCCATATTAATATTCAATATACTGTTATTTACAAGAAAACTGCCAAAACAATCATAAAACTATATATATTACATATAAATATATATATATATATATATATATATATATATATATATATATATATATATATATTACATATAAATATATATAAGCATAAATTGGGTATATTTTTGTCAAGGTCACGGCTAGGACGACGGGCCAGAACGTTAAAAATCAGTCGAATGAAACTAGTAGAACCAAAAATGGTAACTAAAATTACACGATTGAAACATTTGATGATAAATAGTAACAAAATCAGTCGGACCGAAAATAGTGATGTTTTTTCTCACTCAATTTTATTTTACGGGCTTCAGAAATCATTTTGTGAGCTTTTTTTTAGTATTTCCCGGAAAAACTGCTGAACTTGTTTGATGCTTGGGCGATTAAAGGCTTCGGCATCAACAATGTTTGTAAGACCGTCTACAAATTTAGCATGTTACTCGATAATTGTTAATGTCCTTGATACATTTTTTTTTATTACTCTTCGTGAGTCCACAATCTGCCCTATTGGCAATGAGTATTTCTTCTGATTATATTATATATACATGGCATGTAGAAAATCACTTCATTAAGCAATCTTCTGTATAAAATATTATCTTAATTAATTAGTCTTATTCTAATGCTTATTCTAAACTCTACATATGTCCAGTAATCAGATCAGGTGGTGTTAAACGTTTTAGTCTACGCACTTCACTATCACGTCGCATATTTAGCTGGTTCGCGAGTACATTGGGATGCACTGACACTCTTTCGAAGTACTTCACACAAACACGTTGGATTACACTCGTTATAGGTTCTAGAGGAATATCGCGTTGTATCACTTTATTTGAAATATAGTACGGAGCATCAACAATGGCACGCAACACCTTATTTTGGAACCGTTGAATGATGGATATATTAGATTTGCTAGCGGTACCCCATAGTTGAATTCCATATGTCCAAATGGGCTTGAGTATAGATTCATACAGCAATACCTTGTTATCTAATGATAACTTGGATTTGCGCCCAATGAGCCAATACATTTGATATAATTTTAGTCCTAGTTGTTTCCGTTTAGAGAGTATGTGCTTCTTCCAGGTTAGGCGTCGATCTAAATGCATACCAATATATTTAACATGCTCTGCTTGGGGAGTTGACGATGATTGATATTTACTGGTGGACATGTTCTTCTATGCAGGGTAAACGTTATATGCGTGGATTTTAATTCATTGGCTTTAATGCGCCATGTCTTCAACCATAATTGTATTTGCTCCAGGTGGGTTTGTAGGTTTATTGATACTGTGACTGGATCTTCATGGGATGCTAAGATTGCTGTATCGTCTGCATATGTTGCCACAGTAGTTATTTTTGTGGTGGGCAGATCAGCCGTATACAGAAGATACAGTACTGGACCCAGTACACTACTTGCGGAACTCCTGAATATATGGGATTTAATTCGGTCTGTTCATCGCCTTGATTTACAATAAAATGTCTGTCAGTGAGATACGATTTTAGTAACTGATAGTCCGGATGAGGGAGAAGTTTCTTTAGTCTAACCTGCAAGCCCGTATGCCATACTTTGTCAAAAGCCTGAGATATGTCTAGGAAAGCAGCCGAACAATATCTTTTGGCATTTAGGTCAGCGTTTATTTGGTTTACAAGTCTATGCACTTGTTCTATAGTCCCATGCTTATTGCGAAAGCCAAACTGATGTTCTGGAATAATTTTTCTTTTTTCTATTATATAATTCGTAGCATAGCATTAAATATATATGTTAATAGTTTTATAGCCTTTTCTGATAGTTCTTTTAAAATTTTGCCAGTAATTAAGTCATAACCAGGAGCTTTTTTAATATTAATCTCTCTCATTATTGTATGTTTAACTTTTTTGACCTTAACGGTGGTAAATTTTTTCTCGTGTGGTAAATCCATTTGAAATGGCGAATTTAGAAAGCTAGTAATTTTATTTTCGTCATCTTTATGTAGCTGAGACTGGAAAGGTTTAAAAACATTTTTTATGTGTTTTGAGAAAATGTCGGCCTTCTCTTTATTGCTTCTCGCCCAGTTATTTTCGCTTGTTTTAATAGGTGGGTTATGCTGCTGGGATCTCCTAAGCTTTTTTGTTGTTTTCCACAACGAATAGTCTGTAGCCTCAGTTGATGTCAAGTTTTCTAGGTATTCTTGAATGCCTTGGTTTTGTTCAATTTGGATTAGATCTCTCAGCTCTTTTATGGCCCTATTAAATTTTCTTTTATTCTCTTCAGTCCTTTGCTGTTGCCAATTTCGTCGTAACTTTCTTTTTTCTGCTATCTTTTTCTGTATTGTACATGATATATGTGTATTTTTTCTTGGAAATGTTTCACTGTTGGGAGTCGCGGAATATGCTGCCTCCTGTATATTTTTTGTAAGATTTATTGCTGCTATTCCTATATCCATTTCAGTTTGTAACGGTAAGTTTAGAGAGATATTTTGGTCTAAGTTTTCTCTAAATGAGGGCCAGTTAGTTCTATTATTGCACAGAGAAGGGGGTTTATCTTTGATGGTAATTTTTCAAGAAATTGTTACTATTATTGGTGAATGATCAGAAGACAGGTCGAAACATGATTCTGCCTGACACTTTTTTGGATCAATATTTTTTGTAATACTGAAATCTATTGTATCTGGTTTTTTATTTCTGTCTGAAGGCCAATATGTTGGTTCACCAGTAGAGATATGTTGTAAGTTATCTATCCTTATGGCTTTGAGCAGTTCTCTACCTCTTGAGGTTATTATTCTTGAACCCCACATTAAATGTTTTGCATTATAATCTCCTCCTGCTATAAATCTATTACCTAGCGTACTGAAGAATTCTTGAAATTGTTCTGCCTTGTTGTTATGTTTGGGTGGCCAATAAATCGCAGAAATTGTTAATGGTCCATGGGCTTCCTCTATGGTTATACTGGTGGCTTGCAGGTAGTCTTTGCGGAATTTTTCTTTTTCGAAATGCTTTATATCATCTCGAATTATTATGGCTGTACCTCCATGTGCTTTATCATCAGGGTGATTTGTATGATAAAGCTTATATTTAGGAACTTTCAAATAATTTTTGTCCGTAAAGTGTGTTTCGGAAACCATCATAACGTCAATATTTTGTTCAATTACGAACATTTTTAGTTCCCTGGCGTGTTCTTGAAGCCCATTGGCATTCCAGACGGCGATTTTGTAGCTATTGGTTTCAGGCATTAGGCATGTTTGCTTACGACGGTTGTGAGTAGACCAAGCATCGTACTCATTTGATCCATTAGTTTGGCCATCATATTTTCTAATCTTGAGATGTTGCTAGTTTCAGTAGGTTGAGATATTGTCTCTCGTTTTTGTGCTGAACCATTTTCAACTATTTGGGCATAAGTTATGTCTGGTTGACTTGTTCTGGTTGGTAGTGGTAGATTGGTAGTAGTGGATTGTTTTTGTTGATGCCTTTTTTCCCTTAAGGTAGGATAGAGTTTCTGCTATAGTTGCTTGTGAACTGCGCAACCCTTGTAGTTCGCTGGATGATTTCCGTTACAGTTAGCACATTTCACTTTTTCATCGCGAACTTTACGAGTACAATCTCCTGTCTTATGTTCTCCTGCACATTTTACGCATCTATATGATTTGCGACAGTAAGTCTTTGTGTGCCCGTGCGCTTGACACCTTGTGCATTGTGGTATAATTCTTTTTATATGTGGTGGTTCGCATTTAATAATATTATTTTCCAATTTGGTGATTTCATACACCGCCTTATTATTTCCATTAGGTTTTATATCTATATAAAACATAGGCAGAGGTTTTTTTGTCGTGTGATGTCGTATATTGTGAATATTTACGACCTGGTGACCTTTTTCAGCTAATGCTACCTTAATGGTGTTAAAGTCCGTCCCGTGATGTAATCCTTTTAACACGAATTTAAATGTTCTCTCGGATTTTGGCCTGAATGTATGGTATTGGGTGTTTCTTTCATCTAATTCTTTTATAAGAACTTTAAAGTGATCCGCTTCGAATAATTGGATTTTAATTGTTTCATAGCTAACTGTTTTAATTGTGTAGTTCGTAGTAATGGTTTTCAATATGTCATGGATGTTTTTTATTAATCCTACCTTATAGACTGTTATTGGTGGTGGTTTGGGAACAACTTTTTCAGGGCTTGGTTGTATGTTCTCTTCAATTTCTTCCGACAGGTTGCTAAAACTGTTTTTTTGTCTCTATCGGTTTCTGTAACCAATAGTCACTGATTCTGGTTTTTTTCTTCGCGATTTCTTCTTCTGGACTTCTCAATCGTTTTTTGTTAATGACTATAGTCCATTCTGATGGTGGAATTTGCGTTATTGCTGTTTGTTCTAATCTTATATCAAAGTGTGCAGGTGATTTGGTTGAATCGCTATGGTTTGCCATTTTTTAATTTTTAATATTTTATTTAATTTTCTTCCAGAAGATAAAAAAATAAAATAAATACATTGTTTATTTCACGCACTTCATTTTTCACTTACGTTATTTTAGCACTAGTTTTTGACCAAAAATACTATAAATGAATTTCAAAAGGACTGTTATAAAATAAGATGAAATAATTTTAAAACACTAATAAAAAATGAGATGCAGTCCTTTTGTCTGGTCACGTAAACACGTATTCACTACACTTTACGTCCACTGAGAGACGGATAGCCACATCTGTTATGTGTTTTTAACACTCACTTAAATAACCGTAATAAAATACTGGGTTTTTTTAAAGAAAGGTATCTTTTTATAGCTTGGACCGTATTGAAAATACGTCTTCACCCTACGAAGGTTGGAACTGAACTGTCCTTGATACATAATCCATAAGAAAAACTTGCGATAATGTCTTGATGTTATCAGTTTATTAGTAAATTTGGCGTTAAAATTTAATATGTAGAATTTCAAAGCTATAATTGTAGATTTTCCAATTGTTAATTTCTCTTTGGATATCGCCTGACTTTTCTGTTACGTAATTAAAGGAGAAAAGATGTACAAAAAATGTGTTGTTTGTGTGAAGCAGAAATTGCTTTTCCAAAATTGTTTTATAATTTTCACGTGATCGTTTTGTACTGGATCTAATTAAAGCTACATACTATGGCTTGCCTCTACTCGTCAGCGTTTAAACTACAATTTAATATAAGCTTTAAACAACAACTTACAATTTATTAGAGACTCAGACTATACTTCTATATATTTATAAGTTTTTCTATATTTTTTATATATTTTCCACAATTTAAATTATAAATGTTACGTAACTTGCCTTCCCATGTTGTTCTTGAAAGTTAGATACTGTCTGAAATTTTTCGACTTATCTAGTCTTCCACGGAAATTTATATTATACTTCATTCCATGTATCATTAATCTTGTGGTGACTGTTATTAAAGGCAGCAACGTTCACTGTTAGTTGATTCGAGAAGTTGCTCGCACTAAGATTATTAGACTCAACCTTATATTTTTAATTATAACAAAATATACACTGTATTCTTGTATTAGTATAATGAATCTATACACTAAATAGTAATTGTCTAAATAGAGCAAATAATTTTGTTATTTTATATCTTCAAGTATATTTCTTTAGTATAGCCTATTTAAACCAATATTTTTTGTTTAAACACAGAATTTCTTAATGAGCGATGATGTAATTATAATCAAGATCAAATTCATTGATCTGGGATCATTAAGGTATACAATAGGAGACAATGTTGATCTTCTACGGAATGTTATTGTCTAAACTGTCGAAACAATAATCTATATCAACAATAGTTGTATCAATGACTAACAAGGTCATAAGTTAACAAGCATATATTTTTTAGTTTATTATTAATTGACATGTTCAATTGAATACTACACTTTGAATTCAGAAAAATCTAGACCCTAAAAAAAGAAAAAAATTGCTTCATTCAATTAATATTTAAATTTTTTATTGTACTTCTAAATACTAATTTTTATTATACCTAATTTTTAAGGTTGCCATTTACAATTGACCGCTTGTTATTTTAAGTATCAAGTATTGGAATACTTGGAATTATCAGTAATATTTCAGATGAAAATGACATCTACTGCCGAAGTAATAAGTCGAACCGATGAAGCTGTATGAACTCTTGCTTCTCTATGTTAAAATAGTGCATATAGGAGAGAAAACCAGCTTTTTCGAACACTTTGCCATTCAACCATACCTATAAGCTTGTGGCCTTTCAAAATAATCTCTTTAATATGCGCATAAAAGGTGAACGAATTAGCCACAGACTTCTGTGGCGAAATCAAAGAACGTCTGAATGGAGGAGTCGGGAAGATCCTAAAATGAAATGGATTGAAACCATAGGAAACGACAGGAAAAAAAGAAAACTAACATTACCCATGGCCAGAAAATTGCCAACTGTGTCGAGATTTGATGAAGAATATTCGAAGCATATTCTCTCTTCGAGTGCCAGCTATGGATTTATGATGTTGGGAACTCAGTATTTCTCTGGGATTAGGGATGACTGACTGAGAAGTAATCGACTCTAAACGCCATCCCAGAGGATACCTGATCTTACCCAACCTGGCTACTGATGTCTCTATCTTTTACAAAAATGATGTTTATAAAAATTTACATTAAAAATACATTTTAGAAAAATTACCGACAATAAAATTACACATTGCCCAAATTAAATACATAAGTGCGTATTTTATGTTAGGATCAAGAATTTAATACTACGAAATATGCATATTGTTTACGAACTATATGTGGATTAGTGACGTTGATTCCATTCTAGTGTCAATACGGCTTTTGTAAGGAAATTTCGAAATGAAATAATCGAGAATTTCTAAGTACAAAATATCGATTAATAAATATTGATAAATAAAATTGCACAACAACGAAAAGAAATTATTTAAAGCACTCCTGACCTTTTGCGTGCGTCATATTCGAATCGCACTGATTGCTTTTAATTTAACAAATACAAATGTCCATTGAAAATATATTTTTTTCAAACTTATCAAATATCGGTCTCTTTGAATCGCAATATATTGACAGAAAATTATAATTTTCATCAATATCAACTATCTCAAAACAATAATGCATGAAAAAAGAAATTAACGAGATAAATTCATATTTAACCGTTTATAGAATTATTTTGCATCTTCAACATAATTTGGTTTTATATAGAAATTATCTGATGATGTATTGTCATCAAATAATCTAATTACTGCTGTGTGCTTACTTCGATTAAGTACTGAATTATTTGAATTCTATTGGCTTTTTACTTAATGATTCGTTTTTTATTAGGTATATATGCTGATTTTATGAACACTTGTAAAAATAAATCCATCACATATTATATATATTATTACATATTATTTAGTAACTGAACAAGAATCAAATTATTACGGGCTTATGTATGCAACAGAAAACACATGAAACCTGACCTCGAATTGTCCCGACCGTGTTATATTTACTTCGATAATAAGTTTATGAGACATGCCCGATATAAATAAATGTATAAAGAATAGTAAATACTTACATCAAAATGGTCTTCACAGAAATAAATTACAAAATTTGATCTACTAGTTTTCGCTGTGTAAGATGTAACTTCTTTCTATCTGGAAAAAAATTGTTTGTTCAGTTTTTACTTTATGGTACTTTCCAACCTTACTGTTCTGATGGATGTGATACGTTACATAACCTACGGAAAATGTTGAAATTCAGAGAAATTTTAATATCAAAAAGTCTCCAGGTTTTGATTTAATAAGTGGCCAAATAATTAAACAGCTGCCAAGAAAGGGTATAATATGACCAATATATATATTCAATGTAATAATGCAATGGATTGCATTATGTGCCTATGCAGTTGGTGGTTGCAGACATTGTTATGATCCCTAAGCAGATAAATCGCTTAACGATAAAACATATCGGTCAATATCTGTGGTGCCAGTTATATCCAAATTGTCCAAACTAACTATAGAGGAGAAACAACTCACCTCAGTACTTGGGATTTAAAGCTAAACATTCGACAATCGAATAGGTGCATCATATTACAAATGCAATTAGGAAAATATTTTTATCTGGGTTTCTAGACGTGTTCCAAGATTTTGATAAAGTATGGCAGGCAGATCTACTGATAATACTGCAGTACTCACTATCTCAAGTGAAAATAGCATGTTAAAAAGAAAATAAATGAAGCTCAAAAAGATGTTTGCTCGGACGACATTCGAAATTATCACTGCCCAGCAAATTATTATTATCTAAAGAAATTTCCATAATAATTTGAACCAACGTTGTGCAACTATGGGGTTAACGTGTAAGCAGTTTTGTTAACCACCTAACAGGTCCATTGAAAAGTCCCCGGCCTATCATACTAAAACACATTTTTTTGGCATAATTACTTTTTTTTTATTCAACGTTATTCTCTTCAAGGGTGATATACTGATTATACCCTCAAACTTTTCGATACCATTTTTGTAGTACGATTTGTCCTTTGCGTCAAAATAGGTCTCAGCTTCGGGGATCATCTCTTCATTCCACGAAGATTTCTTTTCAGCGAGCATTTTTTTGAGATCTGAGAACAGGAAATAGTTGCTGGGGGCCAGATCTAGAGAATACGGTGGATGAGGAAGCAATTCGAAGCCTAATTCATAGATTTTTGCCATCGTTTTCAGTGACTTATGACACGGTGCATTATCTTGGTGAAGCAGCACTTTCTTTTTCTTCAAATGCGGCCGTTTTTCGGCGATTTCGTCCTTCAAATCTTCTAATAACGCTATACAATAGTCGCTGTTGATGGTTCTTCCTTTTTCAAGGTGGTCAATGAAAATTATTCAGTGCGCATCCCAAAATACAGACGCCATAACTTTGCCAGCCGACTGTTGCGATTTCCCACGCTTTTGAGCGGCTTCATCGTATGCTGTCCACTCGAATGACCGTCGATTGGACTTGAATGATCTTGGGAGCGGAGTGAAATGATGGAGCCATGTTTCATCCATTGTCACATATCGATACAAAAACTCGGGTTTATTGCGCTTGATCATCTTGCTCCAAATCGTCAACTCGTCGTTTGTCGGTAGTCTTTTAGGCGTCCACTGCGTTCACCACCTTCAGTGTTCATTTCACCACATCTAAACCTAGCATACCAATCGTTGATGGTTTATCCTGGGGCAGTGTCCGGAAACTCGGCATCAAGCCGAGTTTTTGCTTCAACTATAATTTTTCCCTTCAAAAAGCAATATTTTATCAACACACGAAATTCCTACTTATCCATTTTTTTTACAATAACAAAAGTTGCTTCACTCAAAATGTTATAATTCACAAACTAATGATTCGACAGCTGTGAAATTTATACACGCACTTTTTGAAAAACGATATGAATTTAATTTTGGTAGCACCATCTATGTGCCGGGCCGGGGACTTTCCAATTGACCTGTTATGGTATATTAGAAATGAGGTCATCCACAAAGACCTCAGAGAACCAACAGGTACCGAGAAAATTAAACAGTTTACGAACACACCATGCTGCATGGCCACTCTCTGTTTTGTCGTGTAGCTGTTGAGGTTCTTCTACAACCATGACTTCGAAATTTTTAATACTCAATAGTTTCCCATAGTACTCAAATCCCAGATCCCAAAGAATTCTTATTGTCGCATTTCAAGAATAAATTGCTTAAGTGCCAGTTTCTTAAGAAATAATTCTTGCATCCAAAATACGTGACTATTTTCATAGAGAATATTTTAATTAATTCTAATTCTTAATTGTTATTTATTATTAATTGAATATTGACTATATTATTTTGATGGTGAAATCTAAAAATTAACCTCGAATAAGCTATTGTTTCAAATTGAGTTAATTTGTAAGATTACATTTTATTTGCATTATGGGATTAATATAATTACATATTTATAAATTATAGTCACTTGAATTTTCTTTTTGTAATATATCATTAAGCTACTTTTTATGTCATGGATGGTGGAACCTTTTTAGAAACACGAACAAGGACACAATACCGACACCCCCAATTTCCGCTGTAACCTGATAATTAGTGACAATATCAGCGGAAATTCTAAGTTGAAACATGGATAAATGCGATTTATGCATTTATTTATGATTATTTGGCTTTAGTTTTTCAGTGGCGTAGCATCTGCTGCACCTTGTTTACTACTTTTTAAAATGTGAATATACTTTGTTATTTTTTACAATACAGCAGACACTACATAACGCATACACCCAATGATATTGATAAATCGATGATTTGACAAAAAATATAGAATACCGAACTGGCAAATCGGTAAAATTAGATATTTGAAAATATAAATTTTACAAAGAACCTACTTAATATTGGGATATCCGGGAAATAGAAAAACTTCAAAAATGCAAAAAGGCTTAAAATCGAGGATTTCCTTTATAAATAACATTTAAATCAACGGGAAAAGAATGCCCTAATTAGCGACTTATAAACGGAAACTTATAGAAACGGTTAAATTAAAAGAAACTGAAAGGGACTGATAATTTCATAGCTAGTGATGGCTTATTACAACGGTTTAAATCAAGATGTAGAATTCGACTGCTATCTATATATAGTGAGAAATTATCATTATTATTGATTATAGCATTATTATTATTTTGCACAACCACAATTAATGTAACTATTCCAAGCAAAATTGATGAAAATAATTAAGGAGGTAGTCTTAGGAATAGAACAAATTTACAACGCCGATGAAAGTGGTCTTAATGTTTCCAGAACATCTTCTGCGATAGTCATTCTAAAAAACAACTTTAGGGTAAATGATGTGGCTCGGTGAATGGAGGTAAAACGAAATGAAACAGTGGCGTTTACATTATGTGACCGTTATTTATTGGCTATATAAAAATATGTCAAAAATACAATCAGATAAAACGGACGGTAGCGGTGTTACCTGGAGACGAGGCTTGGGCAGTCGATGGTGGCACGTCTAAACCAAACGGTGGTTCAGCACTGAATGAATCGAAATACCCTTCAATAACATCCCAGATAAACGTCTCGGGGTTGCCGCCAGCTATTCGTTATCGGGATCTAGTTGGCGCTGCTAGCACCCCGCCCGTGTTCGGCATCTGGGATTATATTTCTGGGTATTTTGTAGACCGTTATTCCACGATGTAAAATTCGACATGCTTCAAGGTCGCTACACAACGAATAACGATTCTAGCTTATATTCTGTGACTCACACCAAATAAAGCCAATGATTAGCGAAACTCATCAGCAACCTCATGGAAGTTCTACTGATTGGGGTGTTATGGTTAGTTACTGTTTGTATAGTCTAAAGAAATATTATACTTGAAGATATTTTAAACATTGTTTTAAATTTTAAAATGCAAAAAATATATTAATATTTGGACAGGTTACTTGTAATATTTATTTAAGAGATCGATATTTGGTCTGTTTTCTAATAGTTGAAAACCCTCTTTGTCGTTTTGAAGCGCCGTTTAGCTAGTCGCCTCTCCTTTCTTTTAATAAATCAGTTTTTCTGTATTTAAAACCCTTTACCAGTTTATAAGTTATCTACAATATACCTAAATTCAAATTCAATTTATTTCTCATTTATGAAATAAATCACTAAAAGATAACTCTACATACATTCATTATAGCATATAATAGAAAAGCTAATTTTAATTTTATGTATGTATTATTTTATGTATATATTGTATATTTTATATGTGCGCTTGACTATCTACAATATTTGAGAATATTATAGTTACAATTTTTACTTTAACTATTTTTTTGGCAGTTTGCTATCTTGATACAATACGATATTACTATCATGAGATGTTTTCTAATTTGGGAAACTATTGCATGGCATTACAATTTTACAAGTTTTAGACTTATTATTCTACGAAGGAATTTTTGAACACTTGCATTTTTGAAAATATACATTGGATTATTGATTTCTTCATTTTAAAAGTTAAAATGTTCACATTAATGTTTTGAATTAATTTAAATGTGGAGATTTTCATGAATTAATGAGAAAATTAATGATCAATTTAAACTGTGACTAAATTAATGTTATTAATATTAAGAAATAGTCGGCACATAAAAATCATAAATATAAGAAATAGATGTTGAAAGATACAAGGAAATATCAGAATAATGCTTTAGGAGATTGAAAAAATTTTGATTCTTCAAATTATAAAATGGGAGAAATGATATGTATTAAGTTCAAACCATAATAAATAATAGAGTAAAACTATAAGAAGGTGAATAAGTATTAAATAGTGAAGCTTAGATATAGCTGCATAACATCGATCATGCGGTATTCAAGAAGAGGATACAATATTTACAAAGTAGTCATATAAATTATATATACGTCATATATATAACACAGTACATCTGTTATATTGACGACTAACATTTATTTAACTCGATAGTGTAATTTTCATACCTATATAAACAACAAAAAAGAAAACAAAATAAGAATAGCAAATAAGCAGTTTTCAGGCACATACCACATTTTATACATTGTAATTGTAGTATGAAATTCATGTTTTCTCTTAAAAATGTAAAGTTTCGAAAATCCCTCAGCAACATTTCTTATTCCAGGTTAGTCAAATTCAATTTTATAAGTAGTTGTTTAATAGTTAATAATGAGATGGAAAAAAGTGAATCCCTTTAGTTAGTGGTTTAGTTAGTTAGTGGAGGATGAGATGAATGATTTGGCTAGATTCGAGTAGCTCATACTGGCAATCCCTTGTCAATTTCACCAACCACTTAAACAACGCTTTTCTGGGATTTACCCATAATATTTTGCGAATATTTTTTTTATCCTTTGTCGCCCTAAATCATTCATTTCAAAAATGGCCCAAGTTCGTCTCGTTTAGGCAGCGATTTACAAATGGAAATTCAGTCGTTTAATTGCCACTTCAATTTTTATTAACAATTCATGTAGGACTTAAGTATCGAACTTGTTTTGATATCCAATCTTTGAATAAATTGTGATTAAATAAATAAATATTCCACAATTCAATGTGTAGTTAATTCAATGTTAGTTCAATGTTAGAAATATGTCAACCTACCTCGATGTTTTTAAAAATTTCAGTGACAGACCGGTCAGGGCGAGCTACTACATCTTAACATTGAAATTTCCACCAAATTCCGAACATTCCACACAAATGACCTGAAATCTCCATATTCAAAACTCAATAAATTTTAGTTAAATAAATGAATAATGCTTCTTTTATATTTTTAAAAATAATGTGAATTGTTATCTTTCAAATATTACTATTTTCGAACAAGTATTACTAAAGACATGCGAATTTATTAGAAAAAATTAAATTATATTTCGCCGACCTATTATAAACTTGGAATTAGTAAAACGATTAGACCTTATACACCATATACTTATGGTGTTAATTCGTTGGTATTAATTTTCTTAGGAATTTTCTTTTCGGCAAGATGAAAACAACCACAACATTCCTTAATCAATTTTAAAAATTATCTGTATTAAATTGGAATGTTGCCAATATGAGGCTGGTATATCAAATATCGGTTGTAAATCGTGTGGCTATACTTCCATTATCGTAAACATAGGATTGTTGATATGAATGAATATAATGTAAATAGCAATTAACATTATTATCTGATTATATCATATTTAATTTAAAGTTTCCGAAAACACATGTATTTTTATTGTTGTTATATTTTAATTAAATAAAAAAAAACAAAATAAAATATTAATTAAATACAAGCCTTCAAGAAGTTTCAATTAAATCGTATTACAAAAAGCTAACATTGGATATCTATTTCATCATATTATGATTTCTTATGCTTCAAATAGTCCTATGAATTATGCTTTTCAAGGCTAACTAATACGTGTTTGGTTGGAGCATGTGATTTAGTAAGTTTTCGTATTGATACGTGGTATGATAGCAGACATAACATTTCGAACAATATTTACTTACAGAGGGAAAATCACGTATAGGATACGTGTAGAGCACTAAGCAGAGATCTAGTTTCTAGATCTAAGAATTCATGTTGAGAAGACAATTAGATACTTATTATTTATTAATCGTTAATTATTCAATCGTTTCCATCTACATCTAAAATATATCATTATAAAATTTTCCGGTAATTTATTGATACAATTTTGATATATCTTAGCAACTGTGGAACCTTTAATCTCGATAATACTATTCTCACAGCTCCTAACTAGAGTGAACCTGCGTTTATTAATTTGCTTCCCAACTATTCTATTAATAGTTTTTGTACTTCATTTTATTTCATATTCTACCACATTTCATTGTTAGTGTGTTTGAAATACTCCCTTCTATTATCAAGGCTAGACGAGTTCCATTATACTTTTTAAATCTGTTATTTACGTAATCATAACATTAACTTACATTATATGGTGATTCCGATGATCTCAAATTGTCTTTCATTGTATACTAAAATATATTATAATTATAATTTAAGCATACATTGTCTTGATTATTAAATATGAGCAATATAAACGTGGAAGTTTTAACATTTCAATATTCAACCGAGCGGTAGTCACAGTTTTATGCAAATAGTCATGAGTGTTCGTCGATTCTAGACAAAATTTTGGGTTATTTCAAAATAAATCCATGTCCCATTTTTTATTTAAGCGATGTCAATGTTTCGTAAAACGCCTGGTTGATGTTCGACTTAATATATCGAATTTTTAAATGTTTTGTTTTTATTTGAAGTCTTAGCGATCATACTTACAATTTAAAAATCACTGTTTTTTAGAAACTCACTATCCTATCTCTTTGTTACTGTGATTAGGCCCATTGATGCCCTACTATATGACATTGACTGAAGCAAGTAATAATCGGAAATATTATCGGCTAATAGAATAGGGTTTAATAGAATTTTTCATTTAATATTTCCCTGTATATATTGCATTTAGTCAAATGTTGTCACCCTCTTGTTGCAATGTCAGTTTGCTGCATTTTCGTTTATACACAAAATTTACAGTTGTAGATAACATGATGATGTACTTAATGCCAGAGTATAGCAGGAATATTATTTCAGAAATGTCATACGCGATAAAGTGTAAATGACGCCATGTAAATATTTCAAAACTATTTACTAGTATTATAAGATATAAATTAGATTCATATCAACCTAATGTTTGAATGAGTTGCTAATTGATAAAAACTAAATGAATTGGGAATTTATTATAGTAACCAATTTCTTCCTAGTTAGTCTCATTATTTCTGGTGTAAATGCTTAATACAGTGCGTTATATATATTTTGCGTCATAAATCTAAACAGAAAATACTGTCTGTCGTAAAAATAATGGTGAATATAATAAATATAACAATTCCGTATTTCATTTCTACAAATGAACGATTCACAATTCCCAGATCACCACTAATACAAATTACCGCTTAAAACCGCACAATCCGAATCTTTCCTTTCTCCAACACCCACTGTTGTGCTCCGCCTCTGCATTGACGTCATTAATCCCTTATCTTGATAGTGGTCACTGTAATGAAACAACTATGTGTACACACCATTGGCGTACTTTTTATTTTCTACGCACATCTGGCTTAGTAAATGTTTCACTAAATAACTAATGTATTTTTATTACCTTTTATTTTTGGTTCACTGATTCAATGACGAACGGATGATTATAGATTGTATTGTTGTGCGTTTTTAATATACCAGAATTTCAAGGTAATAAGTATTACACAAAATATGTGTTAAACGAATAGGAGTAGAATTTGTACATAGTTAAAAAATGTAATAAGTAGCTTTTTATTATTCTGTTTTGCCTTTGTCTTAACTTTAGTATTATATCAGAATTATTTCAATCTTTTACGCCGTGTTTTTTTTTATATACTATACTAGTATTACTACATATTTAAAAATAATATCAACTTTTTTATTATTACAAGCTGATTTTCAAACTTGTTTCCAGTTGAAATTTGAAATAGTAGAATTTTAATAAATTAGTTAACTGTATAAAAGTAATTAAGTATGTTTGGTTTAAAACATCTTTTGATTTACTTGGGAATATTTTATTTTAAAGAAAAGAAGTGACAATTTGTTCAATCGATGGCACAAACAACATTGGATATATAACTACATTTTTATATAAATGAAACCCTTAATTCTAGAAACATTATGACATATCACAACCACGCTAGAGAAACTGAATTTTTTTTAGAATATTTTTTATAACTTGCCAACCTAAACTGGTTACAAGAAGTATCTAAATTATATAAAAAGCAACACTTTCAAAGTGTTTACTAAAGACACATTAAAATTAATATTTTGTGAAAAGAAATATTTGAAAAAACGATAACTTTATTTTGAATTTTAGAAAATGTATTATAAAAATGATATTTGTCCCACATCCAATGATCCAACAGGATGAATTCATAAAATTTGTTTCTCGTATAAAACAAATATAAAAAGTTTTTCATGTCAAAAACTGTTTGGAAATCATTGGCATATGATATTTTTCATTATATAGGGTGGGGCAAAAGTCCCGCTATTTTGTTTGCACGCCGTCTTGGTTATGTAACCTTTAGCTCAGTTTCGCTTTAACTATTGTGTTGTGTAGACGTCCAAATTTTATTATGGATAAATATGCACCACAAGAACAAGCAAAAATAGTGATAATATTTGTTGAAAATAATCGTTTCATTATTACCACTCAGCAGAAATTGCGTCCGTGGTAGCGGGACTTTTGCACCACCCAATATATAAATATAATTGTTTAAGTAATTTTTAAAATCATCATATTAAATGTAAATCCAGAACGAAAACAAACCCCAAGAGGAAAATGCAAAATGTTGGGGCCTTTACTTTTATTACGTTAACTTGCACCAGAAGCACATATGCACCAAGCGTAAATAATTCGACAGCAAGCAACCACTTCCATTTCAGCGAGAAAATGATAGTATACAAATCTATCATCAAGCCAATTTCGATATACGACATTCAATTATGGAGCACAGCAAGCAACAGCAACATAGAAATATTGGAAAGATTCCAGAACAAGGTTTTAAGAAACATGTTCAATATTCCTTAAAGCATCAGCAACAGAATTTATGTGTGCGTAGCATAAAATATCAGAGAAGACTTGTGGAATATACAGACGAGCTGGCATTGGCGCTGAGTTGAATAAAAGGACAAAAGCGTGTGAGGCTCAACAGATGCGGCATCCCCAGTTTCACCACACATCCACAGATTCATGTTGAGAGATGGGAGCTATATTCACATATTCAAGCTCTCCCACTAAAAAATAGTACGAAACAGTTTAGATCATAGACAGCACAGTGGCTTATTGTTCTGAAACAGATTGCCATGGCACAAAAAGAGAAGTCAAAAAATTGATTGAATTTTACACGTGTGTCTTCAATTTCTTAGTGTTCTAAGCTATTAAATTATTATTACCTTATTCCACTTAACGTTAGTTTTACTGACTTCTGAGCACTCCTATTTCCATTTTAGTTGTTTTACTCGCCTTGCAACATCACACACCTTTATTTATGTTTTTCTTCTCGTCGAGCCAGTCTACATTTTCCGGTATATTTCAAGGTTATTCCAAATATACAGTAGTTTTTTTATACAATAATCATACTTAAACTAGAATTATTCTGATGAAATTTCATATTTTTCAATATAATATCAGTTTCAACTATTTATAAAAGGTAAAGCGTACAGCACAAAAAAGTAGCACACCACTGTGTTATATAATAATGGAATGAGCAAGCGAAATAATCGAATTGCGTCTTGGTGGGTGTGTTAAAGGTGTTGCTGTATACTGAATTGTGATTAAGTGCAGCAGCTGTATCGGAAATGTTTTGTAAAGCTCTCATGCAACATGATTACCGCTACACCTGTCGAAAACTAGTTTTGCAATATATCATGCATTTCACACACATTTCATCAATATCACGTTGGTAGACCAATGGAGGCGCAGTTGAAATAAAACGCGCATTAATGTTTTGAAACGGAACACTTCCAAAGATTAATTTCAAATATTTTTATAGTCCTATTTTTATTTTAATCACTCAAAGAAATATTAAAAATATCAATATTTGAAATTAAATAGACGTTCAACAATTATCTATTTGATTTATTTAAACTCTTCTTAATATTCTTTTTAGTAATCTAAAAATTCAACTAAAAAGGTTCTTACCTAATAATATGGTCTTTTTATTTAGAAAATTAATATTGTTTTGTTTGATTATATTTTACTTTCAAAATATATTTATATTATTTTTAAATGATTAATTAATGTGTATTTTTAACTAATGCATCTCTGGGTGTTCAGAAAAATGACGTTTTTAGGTTCACCTCTGAGATATGATGAGTGAAGTGATTAGATTTAAGGTTTAGGGTTTTAGGGTTTAGGGTTCTTTTAGTAAAATATGATTTAGTGGGCGGTATTGTCTGTATAATCGTTCCAACAACTCGTAACTTTTTTTCCTTAAAATATAATAGGATTTTCAGTTAATTAAATTTTTTATTTTAAACAATGTACATTTCATATCTAATGTGTATCTAATATCTATTAGAAGAGAGAATTTGATGTGTTAGAAATGTTGAAAAATGAATGATTTTAAACCTTCTAATTACAGGATTAACTTGATAAGAATTATGGCTCCAATAACGTCATCAGTCATAGTAAACCAACAGCTACTGTGCAGAAATTAAGCATAACCGTAGGAAATAATTCCATAATTCAATAACTAAAAAGGTTTATTTTTATATATACAATTTCTGTCATGGTTCTTGTGGATATCCCTGAACCCCTGCTAAAGAGTTGTACCAATATAGATGCAATTTTTTGACATTGAATTGAATTTATTTTTCAAGATATATGTTATAGTAATGTACAGTTTCACAATATGTGAGTTATTGATGTGTGCTCATATGAGTCCATGCTAGTAAATTTATTTTCTGTTCACAGTACTACAATATATCTTTATGTGGTTTGTTTAGCATTGCATCATTTTCATGATGCAATTCTGAACACAGATAAAATATGAACGAGTAAATAGCCTTTAAGTAACGAATGTATCGCTTTTTACAATTTATTACAAAGATATCTTCTAATGAATCATTCCAGTTTCCTTCTGATATATCACTTCAGTTGTTGAATAATACATGGGTGATTTTATGTGAATAAACTTATATTAAATTATGTATAGTAAATAGTTTTTTAGTTGTTTATTATGTACATATTAGTTAATTTTGATTTTGAGGTATTACCGATTTATTTCAGATTACATTGTTAATTGAAATTGTTTGTCATTGTTTTTTATGAAGGACGATAAAACAATAATTTTATGGTTTAATTTAATTTTGAAATTGATATATAAAAATCAATATAACCTAAAACCTTTTTTGCCTCTATTTAGCTCTTTGTTGGGTATGTATTTGAAACAGTGTCTTCAACATGGGACCAAGCGTTATTATGTATTTACATTTTTTCAATAAAACAACAGTTTTCTTTCTGTTCTTTAGGACACTCTCAAAATGGCCATTTTTAAAATATGATGTTCACATTTTTATCTTGAATATAACTTTCCTTCAAAACAATCCCTTTTGGGTACAATGCATTTATCCCAATGTTTTATCGTTATTTATAATAGTTGCTGAGATTCTGAAATAACTTTTAAAACTTTCTTCAATTAAGCTTTAATCCCATCGGAAACTACGTCCTCAAGCTGGCTTTTGCTTCGGAGTTGAATGGTATGAAACCCGATAAAATTTAATTAGGAGAATTGCTTTGGTTAACTATCAGTTCATAATTCCGACCTTTTTAAACAAGTTGCTTCAGATATACTATAAATATTTTTCGCTATATTTTAGAGTGTTCTTTTTACTAACAGGGGTTTATCTGAACTGGACCTACTAGTTAACGCGGGTCCCAAACCACGACCTTCAGTATTAAGCCTATTGGTAAGCCTACCAATTGGCGGATGACCAACTTAGAGACTATTTCAGTAAATATCCAGTCTTACCTTGCTTGGCTCCTGACGAGGCTGGTATAGTTTTCCTTCTCTGATTTTACGCTCCTGCTTCAAGACAAATTATAACTACAATGAATCATAGATGGAAAAATACAACCAAGCCTCTGGGATGTGAACCCACGATTATCAGAGCAGTAGGGGAATTGTCTTGTCTCCTTTATCACTGTAACTATCAAGCCGGCTTCGTACCATCACCTTTTGACCACTGGCAAACGATGAATTATAATTGGTACAATGAATTTTTAATGATCAACACTACTATATATCGAATCAATTGAATATAACTGTCTTCTTGATTGTTTTACTTATTTTAGTGTGGTCTCTTCAGCCAGAGCTCATCTCTAACCTGATATTTAATATCGCGTATCAACTCCTGTATATTCTTGATGACGTTTCAATCGTTATTATGTTAAAATGTGTTAATTTCTTGAACACTGAGTCCTTGATTTACTTTCTATACTTTATAGTTATTATTAGTAAATTCTGGAGGTTGTACGTTTAGGACGTTTATCCTCACATTTTCACATACTTCCTGCCTTCTTTAAACAAATTTTACCAATTAAAATCTTTTGTTTTGCATTTTGAATGTATGGGAAGCTGAAAAAAAAGTATTTATGCAACAAAATTTAATTGCAACTTTATTATGCTATATGCTGAATTTTATTACTTATGTTAAATAAACAGAAACTATTATAAAAGTTTTTAAAAAATTACACCTATAGCAATTATTTAAATGATGAATAAAATAACTTTCTTGAATCGATGAAAGTTCTATTGACCTTAGAGGAAATCTGTAGTTATTTGTGAACAAAATTTCTAACTCAATGCCGAGCGGTATATAATCTAACTTCTCATTAATTAATATTCCACATGGTGTTGATTATCTTACACCTACTAATAATTATCACTAAAAAGATTTATGAAATGAAATATTTATGCAATTATATGGTATAGAGCTATTGAAAATATCTAAATTCAAGTATATTCTTATCATTAGTTGATACTGCCTACTTTAAATAATAAATTAATAAAGATTTAAACAAAAATTGTTCAATTTACGTGTTCCATTATACAAAAAAATGTGTACAAAAAATACACTACAAATAACAACGCTAATTGAATTAATTTAAAGAATAATTTTTAAACGAAAATGACGCATTTGACAATGTTTGTCTATAGATCAATCAAATTAATTTGATTAATTAGGTATATGGAAAATGCTTCTACTATTATAGTTTGTTTTCAAACAAATTAATAGAAACCTTAGTATCCAAATATTGATGCAGTGTTATAGTAAGTGTATTTTGAACGAAACACTTTGAGAAACAAATGCAATTACTACGCTAATAGTAGATTAGAATTCTACTCAGAGTATGGGTGCTTTTAATTTATGTTTGTAATACTCGTAGTAATTAGTAATTAGACTGGATATCACCAGATGTTCAGATGTGGTTTGAGGTAATCTGTTACATTCCACGACAAAATTTTGATATTACTGCACACTACAGATTTTTCATTTCAACTCTTAATAAAATAAAGTTTTAGCATAATAGTTGTAAGTATTACTATCATGATTTAAGAAGAAATCACATGATTTTCAGACGTAAGTAAGCACGCGTGTATTCAAATGGTAAATGTTAAATAAAATTTAACAATGTTGAATAACAAAAGAATGATACCTAGATGAATGGAAAAAGAAAAATCAAGACTATATTAAAAACCGTTATGAAATGCTGGTATGAGGAAGCTGATTAAAGTTGTGAAAAATAGAAGACGTTGTATCAACTAAAATAAAAATAAAAAATATTTATGAGTTCTTTTTTTAACATATATTCACTGCTACTTAACATATATTGTCTTTCGTGTTAATCATAATAATGATGCAATTAACATTATTTCCATATAAATTAATCAAATTCAATTGATTAATTGTTTTGTTTATGGAATATAAAAGAAATCGTTGTTGACTTTACTGCCACCCACGATATTCTTTTATTATTTTTCTGAGCCCGCTTTTGTTATTCGCGCCATTTTTATAGATCATCCCGGAATGTGTAGCTAATTAGCAAAAATTATTCATTTATACAGATATCGTTAGCTCGAACTTGTGGCACCGAATAAGTAAAATTTCAATATTGCAATACTTTTCATGTGACGTTTCAAGTTAAATGGCATACTTTTGTGATTTTATGGAATACACCATTTAGTGATTAAATACTAAAGAATAACTAATTATTAAAATGATAAGATATTATTGAACTTAATTTTGTTAATATTCCTCCAATGTGGAGAAATTTTCAATCTTGTTTTTTTTTTGTTCAGTTAACAAGATGAATTTACAATATGAATATTAATAAGTACAAAAACTAAGTAATTTTTATTTACATATTTATTATTATTTACACATTTTCTTTTAAAACGTTTCATTTTGTGTTAAGTATCTAAGTTTAATTATTTTTTAATTTTTAGTGGGTCCCTTATTTAATTTTGAAGTCGGTTCAATTTTTTTGTAAAAAAATTTTTCACCACGCATTCACCTACAACAAGTTCAAAGATTGGCAACGTTGGTAGATTGGTACCATGCGGTTAACAGCTATAAGAGACCACCACGACGACGTCTCGCTCTATTTCTTTTCTCAACCCCCTTGTAACAGTACCACTTCCACAGCGAACAAATAAAAACTTGCCACCGTCGGGAATCGAATCCGCGAGCTTCACGTATGAGTAGAACCCTATAACCATTACGCCATAGAATCCTGTTATATTATTACGACTTCTTATCTGATATGGTTAGTGCTTCAAAAGCAAACGAAATGGTTTTTACATTGAACCACTTTCAATTTTCCGTTACGTCAGTTCAGCAATAACATTATACACAAATATCTGATTATTTTTTGTAAAAAAAAATGTGAATACTTTTGCCCGAACTCCACTTAAATACACCAAGAAAGTCTTTGATTAACTGCTGAATTATTGCCAATACAACGTGAACCTGTTTTCTTCTCTTGACAATTAATTTGATTCCGGTTAATTGAATGAATTCAAAAAAGAACAGCCCTATGATCTCCCTGGAATCCTACCGATTGCGCTAGTTTTATTTTGTGAAAGGGTATTAAACAAAAAAAAACTATTATTTTACTTTTGTTTTACGGAAAGAAGAGGGGAGGCTGAGGGTTTTTATCTATTCACATTCTAGTACAGTTTTTTTTTCATTAAATGTACCTCACTACATTCCCATATAAGATCAGATGGTTTGTTTCTTCCGAATCAAATAACAATTTCAGTTGCACTATAACAAACAAACAATCAGCGAAATGAAATCATACCTTTATAGGTTGTATTGCAAAGTTTAAATTATTTTTTCTTAACTTGGCGCTTTGAGAAATAATGAGTAACCATTATACCTCGATGAATAATGAACCGGTTAATTTAAATTATTTTATTTGACACAGTTTTTTATCCCAACATTTTTTATATGTCATTCTTTATTTTTTGGTTTAACGGAGATCGCTTTTAACATGAACAGGTTAAATCTGTATTAAATTCATTGATTTAGAGTAATTTATGTTACTATCAAATATTATAAGATTATGTTTTACATATGTTAGGCGCTTGAAAAAGTAATTCACGTTTTTATATATAAAATATCATTTTGTAGGTAATAAAAGCCTCTTAAGAAGATACTAAAAGTGCTACTCGTATTTAATACACCTAGTATATTTCGCAGTGTATATTTTCAATTTTCAGGGATGTCTATTGCTGAAAATATAATGCATCGATGTAAACAACTGTTACATTGATTGGCTTTGACATTTCTTTATATAAAATAAAAGTTTTTTTATTACCACTTAGTATCATCGAATTATTTAGTGTATCTAGACTCTGCATGGGACGCTAACAGTTGCATTGTCGACATCCATTCCTTCGTAGTTTCATTTGAATAACTATCCGGTCGAAGCTCATGGAACACACTAGAATTGTAAGACCCGTTGAACCGAAACTCAGCTCAAATACTGACATGTAGTAAGATCGCTTCAGTAAGTGATCTGTTGTACAAAGTTATAATCTAAATCTTATTCTAGAGACTATTCTAACTTATTCCAGAGATTATTATATCTCAAGCTATGTCTTTATTAATCATTTCGAATGGTAGTATGCGTTTGGGCCTACGCACTGTAATGTCATCGCGCACATTTAACTATTTGGCCAATGCATTAGGATGCACTAACAGTTTTTCACAATACTTTACACTAACACTTTGGATCACATTCGTTATAGGTTCCAAGGGGATATCGCTCTGAATTAGTTTGTTGGAGAAGGGGCATCCACGATGGCTCGCAACACTTTATTCTGAAAACTCCGGCTCAGATGGGCCTAAGTGTTGACTTATACAGAAGAGACCTGTTATCTAACAATAATTTCGATTTAGGCTTTATCAGCCAATACATTTGGTTGAGTTCAAGCCCAAGAGGTTTGCGTCTTGTCATTATATATTTTTTCCATATTAAGCGTCAATCAGAGTGTGTTTACAGATGTTTTACATTGTGTGCTTGCGGGAGTTCATAATTATTCATTTTTAGTGGGGGAAGGGGTAGATTTTGTCTCATTTGCTTTGATACGCCATGTTTTCGACTATTCGAATTTGCTTAGATGAAGTTGGAGCTTTCTTGTGGCCACGTGAATATACTAAAAATCTCATTACATACTGAACCGTGTCAAACATTGCGATTTCATTAATACTCTATAGTGTATTATAATGAAAAGTGGGTTAGCCCAAGAGTCTATTCACATCGACAGCGAAAGTGAAATATAAACGGCCATAAATTCTTGCTGTGCTTATGACAGGATCAGCAACGTGCTCTGTATTGAGAGCTGTTAACACCGGATTAAAATGTGATTGCAATTGCCTACTGATGTCAATTGAGTAAATTACGAGGGTACACTTTACAAGAGTTATAAAGGATACAATGTTGCAGCTCGAATGCAAAGTTATACCGTACCCAATGTACTCATCACAAGTTCAAAGCATGACTTGAGCTGGTACAAGAAATGCCCAAGGAGTGTGGAACTGAATCGATGATTGAATGGCTGCCAATATAGTGTCAGAAGGATGGGAAAAAGTTGTAGAAAATGTTGGAAAATATTTTAATCAATATATTGTACCCATTTTCCTCAATACATACTTAATACCTTTTTAGCCTAATATAATTAAACTAGTCCTCATTAGATATAAACCACGGATAGTAATTGAATCAGATGAATTGATGGTTACTAATGAAAGAACTCGCAATTGCGAAACATTTATAACCGAAGCAACTACCCAAATTTTTAAGATAATTCATGGCGTTTACAGATTTTCGTTAAATTGCCATATCACAGTTTGATAAGCGTAAGTAAGTTATTTTCCTTGCCTATTTATCACTTATCAAAAACTGGCAATATCACCATTGCGTTGCTTCCCACTTATTTTTAAAATGGTAAAACAATAATAGTCATAAAATAAAATACAGTTGTGTTGGCCATAATCGAAACAAATGCATTGAATAATCAGAGGACAATCGACATATTCCATTATCAATAACAATTTGATCGAACATAATTATAATTTGATAAAACATATACCTCTTAATATTTGTTCTCACTCATGTCATAATTTACTATTAAAATTTACCATCAAATTATAATCAATCTTTAATAAAATCAATATTTTGATTATATTAGTCGTAATTGAACAATAATGTTAATATTGTATGAATATCATTATTTATATGGTTTATCATGATTCTATATTGTGTCACTTTAGTTGTTTTAAAAATGGGATTATCCCCAAAAAAATCTGATTGATTTCAGAATAATTCGCTGAATATGTATATACAATATCTTTATACAATATTATATTACATACTAATATTTAAATAAATAATTTATGGTGTAACACAACTCCAATCTAAATATTAGACATCATTTAGCAAAGCAAATACATTTATTAATATTGCGTTTATAATTGCTGTAAGAACCTACTTGTTATGTATAATGTTAATCAAGTAAAGGTCGTTTTAAAAGAACAATTATGCTAACAATACCAATGTCAAGAATAATTATAATCTGGTAAATGTAAGCGGAAAACATTTGAATGTTTCTATGACAGGATAATATTTCACAGAATTAATTTAAATTAATCCTGCAAGTGCCTAGTATCTGATAAATATGTTAAACAGGTTTTACGTAGCTATATTGATTTAACGGGAAAGAGGCTAAACCGTTTGGAAGTTGTTGTTGAAACGTAAACCAAACGTTGTACCAAATATTTTGGATATTCACACAACGACAGCATTAAAAAGAGGATGAAACGTTCCTAAGGTCGCATAATGAATTTCTCGATGAAGTAAGTTATTCATACTTCATTAAAATCATGATCCACTTTATGGCGACTTCATTTCCTGACAATGAACTAACACCTGACCACTGGAGTTGAGCTATTGACGACTAAAGTGATCAGTTCTGGTGAAAAAAACATTATTTCAACAACTTCATGTTTCGCTTGTGCAAATTTGGCATGGAAAAGGCAATAATTTTCAGTACTGAAAAGAGGAAGAAAGTAGAAATTATAAAAACTATCGACTAAAGACCCCACGAAGAAACAAGTTGGGAAAAGCAGATTTAGTTCGTAACCATGATTTAGATCATAACGCAGTTCTAAAGCTAAGATTTTCACACTTCGCCAGTTTATGGAGAAACGTATTAGACGTGGAAAGCGTGCGATTGTCATTTTTATTGATTTTCGTTCTGCTCTGGACTATATATACTGACTCTCACTTTGGACAGCTTTAAAAGCTGAACATATTACTCTAAAAATTGTTAAGATGATCTTACTACTCTTTGTGACATCTTAGTAGATGCAATTATGCGAAAATTGCATAATAAAATATAGTCTTTGATAGGATACTACAAACTTCTTGACACGCTATAGAAGTATTGAGACCTGGCAGCAATCTTCACGATATAATTCGTGTTGCAAATAAATTGTTTTGAAAGTTATTACAAAAAACACCAAAGTATTGACAGCGACAGCTTTTTTGTAAATCTCAACAAGATCTATTTACAGAGGGTTGCAGAAGTTTAGGTGCTTCGGAGTGAGAGAAAACTAGATTAAAATTATTTAATTAATGGATTAATCTTTTATCGACATTTTATTGCTTCAATTTTTCATGTTAATCTAAATATCTGGTGGCTTTTTACATTGTATTATTATACAAAACTAATTTGTTATTGTCTCATAATAATACTACCTGAATGTTTTAATGAGTTGCTATTATCCTTTATAGTTCTTTGTTACTATCGGTTACTTCTTTCAGATTATGAAGGGGCTTAACACAATTTATTTTATAAGCATTTCAACTTGTTGACTGATTAGTCGGAAATTCAAGTTTCATGTCAGGATTTATATCATGAATACTAGAGACTGCATAAGTATTTCCTAATTTGATTAATATTTAAAATGGTGTCTAGGGTGGTAGATGAGTTGGCAATTGCCTGTTTTTATATCTTTATTGATATCACAGTGACGTGTATGAGTTTTTATATGTGAAAAGGTATTAAATAAAAAACTATAATTTTACTTTAAAAATTTTGCTTTATTTTACGGAAAGAGGCGACTGGTTGAACGTTTCGTCTCACTTGTTCACCATTCAGATCCTTTTAAAAACAGATGGCATAGTGAAGGCTGTATTACATAACATCCCTCCTAAACCAATAGTCATAGGGATGTACGTGGTAGTTATTCCGCCTGGACAGCTTATAATTCTTATAAAAATTATTTTTGAGTGTCTATTGTACCTTCGTCCGCCAATTTGCCTTTATATATTGATATTCGAAATGGCACTGTTTCAATTCAAATCTCCCTTTAGTGGCCTTTTATCCTGAACTGAAATTCCAGTAGACTATGTTACTTCACAAAAACTTCAAGCCGCCTTGGTGGATTTACACCTTGAGTTGTGGTGCATGTGCTGGGAATTCACGGACTAGAGGTCATTAAGCACCTTCAATCCACCTTTTGTGACCTTACAGTTTCAGCTCCGATACTTTTGCCCCAACTCTACTTAAGTACACCAAGAAATTCTTCGAGTAACTAAGGAACAATTACCAATCCAACGTCAACCATTTTTTTCTTTATTAATTAATTTGATTCTGGTTAATTGAATGATTTCAAAAGAGAGCAGCCTTATAAAGATCCTGAAATTTTACCGACTGCATCACTTTTAATATACGCAAGGGTGTTAAATAAAAGAAACTATTATTTTACTTAAACAACTGTTTTATTATGCGGAAAGAAGAGACGACTGCTTAAGCGCCGATACACAGCGACACTGAGAATAAAAATAGACCAACCTTAATATGTGTCTTAAATCTGCAAAATATATTGTAGACAGTTTATGGAAGAACTAATTAGATGCGGAAAACCTGCGATTATCATTTCTATTGATTTTCGCTGTGCTTTGATTGTGTACATTTGGGAGCTAAACATTTTCCCCTAAAAATTATTAAACGTCTTTAGGCATTTCAGCATGGTTTCCTTACCTGCGTGCGAATCCGTAATGATTTGTCCAGTTCATTTGAGATCCAAACCGGTGTTCGTCAAGGAGATGTCGCTCCACTACTTTTCAACTTAATAGTGCAATTATCCAAAGATCTACGACACGAAAGAAGAAAGAACCACGACGGCCAGATCGATTTGATTGTTTTTGACGATGGTTATATAACAGGTCAATTGAAAAGTACCCGGCCTACCATAGTAAAACAATTTTTTTTTGGCAAAATTAGTTTTTTATCAATATTACTAATATTAATAGTTATTAATATAATAATTATTAATATAATTAATAACAACATAATTCTCTTCAAGGGTGATACACTGATTATACCGACCCTCCAACTTTTCGATACCATTATTGTAGAACGATTTGTCCTCTGCTTCCGAGTCACCTCTTCATTTGACGAACATTTCTTCCCAGCATTTTTTTGAGATCTCAGGACAGTTGTCTAGTTGCTGGGGGCCAGACCTGGAGAATACGGTGGATAGCGAAGCAATTCGAAGCCCAATTCATGGATTTTTGACACCAATTCAGCATTGTCTTGGTGAAGCACCACTTTCTTCTTCTACAAATGCGGCTTTTTTTCCGCGATTTCGTTCTTCGAACGGTCCAATAACGCTCTGTAGTAGTCGCTGTTGATGGTCCTTCCTTTTTCAAGGTAGTCAATGAAAATTATTCCATGCGCATCCCAAAATACAGATTTTTTTTTTTTTTTTTTTTTTTTTTTTTTTTTTTTATAATTATATACATTGTTACTAGTCGTTGCCGACTAACCTACAATTTGTCCTTATAATAGCTTAAATCTAGGTATATATCTAATAGGACTCATCAGTCCTACATAGTCTCTAACATAATAATAATTGTTTTAACACTTTGAGTTTTTTCTAATGCACCTCACTGCACTACACTACAACACACTACACAAGTTCAAATGGTTTGGTCCTTTTGAGTCTGCGTCCGGTTTTGGTGTTGTCCAAGAGTTGTAATACTTCGAAATTAACATGAGAGTGAAGTCTCTCCTCATGTCTCTTTGCAATTCTTTTAATTTCTTGATTGACAGTCGGTATCTGAAGATCTCGATGTAAATAAATGGTCCGGTAATATCTGGGTGCACCTACGATGCTTCTTAGGACTTTGTTCTGGAAAACTTGTATTAGATTTATGTTGCTTTTTGCGGAACATCCCCATAATTGTATTCCGTATGTCCATATAGGTTTTAATATTTGTTTATATAGAAGTAATTTATTATGTATAGTTAATTGAGATTTTCTTCCAATTAGCCAATACATTTTTCTATATTTTAACTTTTTTTTAACTGTGCACCAGGAGCATGTTAAGAATGAAGTAATTTATTTTAGATGTGAGAACTAATGCACACCTGAGGAACAGATCCCGAGAGACGCAGATTAGGATCTTCTGAATATGTCTATCGAATGAAAGGTGAAGTCTCAAATGAATGAACAGTGAATTTCTCAAATATCTCTGCGAAAAGTTTCGAAAAAGATATGGATCAAAACCACAAAACTCTGATGAGACTTGGTGAAGAATGAAGTCCTGCAGGACCAATAGTTTGGAAAATTTTGAACGATATCAAAATAACTGCATTGATTAGTTTGGAAGCGGTCAAATAATTTCTTAAAAAATCATGTATACTACAATTTGTTTCGGTCTCTGTTGGTTTTGCATTAACAAAATTGTGTTATTTTAGAAAGCAATAATCTAAATAAAATTCTGTTATAAATGCATTCGGAAATAATGATAATCAACTTTTTGTAATCAAAATTGGTAAATCTCTAGCACAGACCACGTACAGCAATAGCTATTCTGCATGGTTGAAAGCCTTTATTGAAAAATACCGAAATGATCTTAGTTTATTTTGTTAGAAAACCTTATAATATCAAAATTGATATAAAAAATTGATATGCTCTTGTTACTAAGCAATATACTAACGATAACACGTGACTAATGAATGCACACCTTGCCCTGTCACAAATTTATTGATAAACAAATTGTTAATATCAACACGAACGATTGTTTATTATATATGAAATATTTTTATGCTGGTTAGGGCAACTGTCGATGACCTAAAATTTCGCTCCATGTAACGACAACTTATCTCGTTATGTAATAAAACCGTATCATGTTATTTTACATATAATAGTCAGATTTATGATAATGAATAAATCATTTATTTATTTTTGTTAATAGGTTTCGTATGGTAATGAGTTTGGTGACGAAAGGTATCAGTTATGCGTTCGTTGGGTGACAAAGAGCTGGAATAAAAATTAGATGATTCACGATACTTTTCAAAAACACAATAGGAACAACAACATTGTTTATTTCGTTAATATGCAGGAGTTGCACCGCTATTAATGCAAAACCTCGCAAACGGCAGTATTAATTATTTAAAAATTAGCTATCGTTATTCTTAGATGACACATTTTCGAATTTTAAATGTAGCATTTACATAGAGCCTTTACTTTCACATTCGAGTCGGATCGTGTTTTACGTCTGCAGTTGGTATGCCTGGCTAGCAGGTGAGCATTACAATTTTTAACGGTTTATGTTCGGCATTGCTTCTTATTTATTAATCGTTTGTTGATTGGTACCTGACCGTTTGGTAAATAGTTGCTTGTGACGCAAATACGATAATGATACAGGATGTTAAAGTAATTCCATTGCGATTGTTTACATTTACATATTGGTCGCATGTGTCCCGCATCTCTAAAATAATGACGTTACGTAAGGCAACGTACTAGTTTTCACCACTATGCACCTCTTGTAGTATTCGTTTCAAGGAACTGATCCGAAGTATATTCAAATGAAGGCCTGACATAAGTAGGTTTGTTTTAGTAGGCGTTCACATGTATGCTAATTATTTTGTCTATTGAAAAACGTATTTATTGAGATAAATTGATACAATATGTTTTAATAAAAATAAATTGTTCCCGTCTTTCTGGAAAGATAGCAACACCGTGCTGAAAGAATGATTTTGGGGGTGATCCATTTTCTTACTTGTTGGGCATTTCAAAATCATGTGCCAGCTAAATCGCGCTGCATTAATCTCAACAAGTGGTAATCAGTAGGCTCTATGTTGTGAGTATGGATATCTGTCGGTCGTACAAATACCGTTGTTTTATCGACGTTCAGACAAAGCTTTCGACCAAGTATGGCACAATGGTTGAATTTTCAAAGCTAACAACTAGGTCTACCGAATGAGCTAATTTCCCTAACCCACTCTTACTTGGAAGATAGATCAACGACACAGATCCTTTCAAATAAAGATCAACGATACAGTCTCCTCTCGGTAACAGATCTCCGCAGGAGTTGCGCAGAGTGTTTCATTTCCCCCAGCCTTGTTCAGTTTATACATAGCTGATTTCTATCATTCTATGCAGACGACACAGCTTTCTTTAGTACCGATTATAGTCCCGATACCATCCGTGACAAACTTCAGGCCCAACAACCAAATGATTGCGTGGTACATTCTGATGACTACACGTTAACCCGAGCAGAACTAAGGAACATAAAGTATTCTGTTCAATCGCCGGAAAGAGTTCCGCGCATACCGCCTCCAGATTGAAAAAGTTCCTATCCCCTGACTCCAGAAGGTATCATACCTCGCTCTCCAATTCGACCGCAGGTTCCAATAGTCAGCTC
Organism: Rhynchophorus ferrugineus; assembly: GCF_030347505.1. Lineage (NCBI taxonomy): Eukaryota > Metazoa > Arthropoda > Insecta > Coleoptera > Curculionidae > Rhynchophorus > Rhynchophorus ferrugineus. The sequence goes on along the minus strand of NW_027472581.1, from coordinate 47,883,198 downwards.
AAATTCAGCACGCTATTTGCAAAGGCAATGGTGTGTACAGCCTACTATTCCCACTCCTCTGCGGAAAAATCAAACTTCTAAACCATCAGAATAAAATTCTGGCCCGTCCAATCTACCTTTACGGAGCACACAGCTTTACGGTACAAGTGAGTCTCCGAGAGACAGCTTGCACTACTCCAAGAACGCAAATACCCATCTGGAATCAGGCATCATGGTCAGTGTGAGGTTCTCCCTTGGCGCCTTACAAAATGAAAATAAACTGATCAAATATCTACCCATCCATAAATTCGGTAGTTAAACCAAATATAACTTAATTTTATCTCAGTCGTATCTAAGGGTCTGCGTCGTCCGCAAAACCCAATTTTCCTGAACCCGATGCGATATCAACAAAAAACCATTTGGTTCTAGCTGGTCACTATGGAAAAAGAAAAGAAGATGCTCAGGCACTTAAATAGGGTCTATAGGCCACGTCGAATATGAACTTGTAGCGACCTACAATATTATTCAAGAACGACCTACAAAGGAAACCTATCCAGAAATATTATCTCAGATGTTGAACAAGTGCGGAGTTCCAGCAGCGAGGTACAGTAGGCGATAATGAAGATCTGGCAACCTTGAAACGTTGATCTCGGGTATCATTGAGAGATTCTATGTATCATTCAGTGACTGACCACCTTTCAGTACGGACGGTCTTCCATCGATTGCCCAATTGTTTTCTTCATGTAATTCAGCGCTGCTCTTTTCTCTTTGTGTTTTTATTGAACGTCAATAAATAACGGCCACATAATATAACAGAATTATATCATTTCCAAAATCTTTTTTTCGAATATGGCTCCATAATCGACGAATAATATAATGTACAAGCATTCCATGTTTCATCAATGTGGTAGCTCATTCTCCTCCTGGAAAGTCTACGATGTCTGCAATCACTACCCAGTTTCTATGCCTCCTGGATTTCAAAAATTGTCGAAAAATTAACGTTTGGAATATATATTAAATGTATATAATTCCCAGCACTAAAACTGAAGGAACGAAATCTTGAGGAATGTCAACGTTGAAAGAAAGGTAGAATTAATATACAATGTATGAAAATGAAAGATAATATTGAGTCGCAGAAAAAAGTTCCCATCCAAATCCCATTTTGCAAACTCACCTCGGGATGTCACCAGTTCTAGTTAGGACTCGATGAATGAATATAGTATGGAATAAAATAGTTATACAGCATTATATGGCCGTTACATATTGTTAGTTTAAAGACGAAAAATATACGAGAAATAAGAAGTGAATGGGCCATCTGTAGTTAGCGATTGTCCATTAAATTTAAGGAAGTATGCTAGTCTAGAGGCATCCATTTTAGATATTTCAAGGTAAATTAAAAAAAAAAACACTATTTTTACTCTCCATTTTTTTCCAGATAAAAGATATTTTATTAATGTGTAGCGACCTTGAGGCATGTCGAATTTTACATCGTGGAATAACGGTCTACAAAATACCCAGAAATATAATCCCAGATGTTGAACACGGGCGGGGTGCCAGCAGCGCCAACTAGAACCCGACAACGAATAGCTGGCGGCAACCCCGAGACGTTTATCTGGGATGTTATTGAAGGGTATTTCGGTCAATCAGTGCTCAACGCTCGTTTGGTTTAGACGTGCCACCATCGACTGCCCAAGCCTCGTCACCAGGTAACACCGCTGCCATCCGTTTCATTATTTGTATTTTTGACATTTTTTTATATAGCCAATAAATAACGGTCACATAATGTAAACACCACTGTTTCATTTCGTTTTACCTCCATTCACCGAGCCACATCATTTACCCTAAAAATGTTTAAAGAATTTAATTTACATTTAATATAATATTAAAAATCCTAAAAATTATCGGCTCACAAAAGAGGGGGGCCTCAAAAATATAGCGCTCTAGGATTCTGGCAATCTGACTGGGATTTAATCGAGAATGATAATAAACTACACTTATCAAATGACAATAAATATCAAATGACTCGTCTTTACCCCATTATATTATCCCCCTATAGTCGATCTAAGCATATTATTCTCAACTTGATTATATGACAAGTAACTGGCGTTTTCAAGTCTATTTTTTACCAATTTAGAGTCAACTATATATCCAACTCATTACAAGGAGTATTCACACTTGATCACATCGATAATCTCTTTAGATTATATCTTTTACTATTTGTAATAACTAATATATAATTTTATCTATACAGCCATTTTGTTTGTCCCTTTTACCATTTTACCTATTCTTATACCATTGTTAGGTGTTTGTGATGTTTTTCCACTTCGAGATTTATCGAAAATAATCGATATAAGATATATTAATAAAAATATTTTCGTTTTCGTATTTTCTCCCATTGCTTGTTCTAGTAACTTTTCGATAACCTGTCGAAAGAACGATATTGGTTATCATTTCTAATCTGGGTGCCAACCAAATTATGTTGCAGCGATCTAAGCAAGTGCCTTATTTCGTAATACTTTAATAACAATTTTATCGCCCTTTTGATCTTTATCATCGCATGTAAACGTTTGAAAACCGTTGTTTATATTAAAATATATTAATGTTTATATAATGTTTATATTATAATATAGTAAAATATTCTCCTGGGGAGCTTATTTTTGAAAACTTGAAGCCGTTTGACCTGGTTGGGTGTAACAAACTTGAAGTAGACATTAGATCCATAGAGGAGTACGGACCAAATTAACATCTTGTAAAATAAGCATTTGATGGAGATGGGAAGTCTCCTAGAAGGGCAGATCAGACAAGATAGCAAGTTTGCTATCCCCGAACCTTTTTGGATTGCTTTCTGGATTTGCGAATGCCAACCTAACCGCCGGTCGATGTGGAGACCTAGCTACGTGACGTTATCCAGCCATGGAATTATTGCGGTGTCGATCTTAAGTTGCGAGACGCGCAGTGCGTAACGCTTCTTATGGGAAATGATCGCCTGGGTTTTCAGAGGGTTGATTTGCAACCTCCAGAATTTCAACCACTTGACCGCATGATCGAGCTGCTTCTGTAAACGTTCATGAATTGTAATTTCGAACCTGGCGGCCGTGAAGAAAGCAGTGTCGTCAGCGTAAAACGCGACGTCAATGTGCTCTTTTCTGGGCTGATCTAAAATAAAAAGGTTAAATCAGACCTGAGCCAGCGGTGAACCTTGAGGTACGCCAGCATCGATTTGTTTACGACCGGAAAGTGATTCCCTGATCTTGACCTGGAAAGATTTGTCTGAGAGATAGGACTTGATGAAAGCGGTTAGGTCTTCTGGAAGGGCTAACTGCACACACTTTGCGACCAATCCGTCGTGCCAGACCTTGTCGAAGGCTTTGGTGAGGTCCAGAAGAACTGCTCCAAGCTTTTTACGTTGGTCAAGAGCGTGATGAATGTGTGCGGCCAGACGGGTAGCCTAATGGACGGATGAGTAGTGAGCGCGAAAGCCGAATTGTTCATCAGGAATGATGTTGTTTTCCTTTGTGAAAGAGTTGAGAGCGTAGAGTATTGCCCTTCGGCAAGCTTCGAAATGGCACTGAGAAGGCTGGATAAAGGCCTGTAAACAGATGGAGATGATTTTGATCCTTTCTTGGGTATAACCGCTATATGTGTGTGTTTCCAAGACGCCGGGAAATATTGCAGCCTCATGATGGAGTTAATGATGTTTGCCAGTTCCGTTTCAGTTGATATTCCATCGAAACCTGGAGATTTTTTGGTTTGAAATTTGCTGATCATAGTCGGTAGAGACTTTGGAGACACGAAAAGGTTGAGAAGAAAGGCTGGGGTACTGGTCTTTTGATGGAGTTGGATTCGTTGATGGCAGTGTCATTGTCTTTAGTTTTAGTGTTCTCTGCGGGTGGGAGGCATTTCATTTGAGATTCGTAGGTCTCTGCAAGAATGTTATGACGTCTTCCAATTCTGCTTGCTTTCCGCGTAAGCCGTTTGCATTCCATGTCATTAATATAAGAGATTTAGGAACAGCCGTTTCAAAGATTTAAAATTATTCGACCGACGATTAATGTATTGTTTGATTAACTTATTAGTTGTTTGGTTCAATTCTTAAATAATTATTTTAACTTGGTTAGAATGGAATAATAGAGGTTTTGAATTAATAACGTTTTCGTTTAGATGACCATCCATTTCGGACAATTGTCAAACACGTCACACTAATAATATGAAGTGAAACAAGGATTGTTATTGGATATATTCCTCTGAATAAAATGTATTCCACTCAACATATATTAATTCTCAATAATTTGTATTAACACATAGTGTTGTATTACAACTATAGAAATGTTAAATGGTTAGCTGTTTATTTTGGTATTTATATATATTATCATCAACTCTGTTGTTGAATATCCTAAATATACGTAATGAAATTATTATATATTTTACAAAATTATTAAAGAACATGGATAATATAAGATAAATATTTTGTTGTATAACGCCTCCATAATATATTAGATCATCATTAAAATTACTAATACACTAATATGTGCTAATAAACAGAATAAATCGAAGAAAGTTTGATGCATTCATAGCACAGCTCAAATTCAATCATGACCCTCCAATTAGAACATTGATAAAGATAGAAATTTATAAAAAATATGACTGATTCTAAAGGTGAATCTTGGAGAGGTTTTGTGTTGGCAACAACATTTTTTTTAGATATAGCACCAAATTATGAAGAAATTGTACAAACAGTGTTGCCAAATATCAAAAAACTTATAGAATAAAATGCAGTTACCAATTTTTACGGTTATTTTGTAAAATCATAGTGAAGAAAAGAGCCTTTTCATCAGTATATAAAAATGATAGACTAAGGGTATCAGGGTAGATGGATCACCGAAATGATGGCACATTACTTCTGATCTTTAAAAAGATATTCATCTAACAATATATAAAAGAAAAGTTTATAAACTAAAGTACAACATAAGTTTTATATATTTTTATGCACTTTAAAAACATTAAATACTAAATCAAAATGATCAGTAATATTTTTCAATAAAAATGTACATTTATGGATATAATTTTTTTTCTCATATTATACAATACATATATAAGGTTAAAAAACAGAACCAATATTCCAAAATCGCTCATAGTTTTGTCACGCTAATCACCAACATAGCTGACAACTTACTGATCAATTGGATAAAGCACTAGAAGAAAAGAAGATATGTTTAGCAGTATTCCTGGACGTAGTTCAGGCCTTCGATATGGTCCGGCATAGGGTATTTAAACATAAGCTTATGCCCGAGCAATACAACTTGCTGTTAAAATATTATATTAATTATATAATTAATATCAAAGAAATATTCTATTATATAACGACACCATAAAATATTAGATCATTATTAAAATTACTAATACAATAAAACATGCTAATGAACTGAATAAATCGAAGAAAGTTCGATGCATTCATACTACTGCTCCACAAAATTGCCAATATCTATACGAATTTTTATATTTTCAAGTCCAAATTTTAATGTTTATTTTGAATGTTTCGCATTAGATACGAAAATCAATATTCAGAATTAAGATCAATAAAGGCTGGTGTACCACAAGGCAGTGTTCTGAGTCCTTTGCAGTATCTTCTATACACCTGTGATATACCAGTAACAGAACAAACAACAATAGCCAAGTTTGTGGATGACACATGTGTACTGGTAGTTGGCAAATCGGAACAAGAAAGAAAAATTAAAAGCTCCAAGAGGTAATAAGTCAAGTCAATTGCATAGACGAAAATTTGGCACATTAGACTTAATGAAAGTAATCAATGTAAATTTTACAAATAAACGCACTGTTCAAATACAAATAATTATTAAAAATCATATTATTCCATATGAATACGACAATTTGGAGGTGTACCTGTACAAGCAATACAGAACACCATACAAAGATTCCAGAACAAGGTACCAAGTGATATTGTCAATGAAGAGTGAGAAAACATAAAAGGACCAAAAGGACTTTTGTGCTAGTGTAGTACAGTGGGTTAAAAACAGAGCACAGTGCGTGTTGTGTGGGTAATCAAGAGTGAACAGAGCTGAGGAAACGCCAGTGGGTCAAACTCGGCAAAACACCTTATCTTTACGATTTTAATCGGAAAATATTACTCGTTAATCTTATTCTACATTACTTGTAATTCAAAATAAATATTTAAAAAAATCACTAACAGAGCAGCAAAACAAGTTCATTGTTATAATTTAAAAAACTAGTACTCTGCATTGTGGATAATATAATTTAATAATTTGTCTGATATTTGTTGTTTATTAAAGTTTCTTTGAGTGTAGATCTCAATTAAGATCTTAAAAATGAAACTTACATTATGTTATTTAGAATTAGAAAGGCATATCCAAATACTGAATATTTCTGAGACAATATGCCTCAATTTATTAGGTTTTTCATATTCCGTGACATAATTAATGAATTATGAACTTTAATCTATGGTGTATCCGTTAAAATGCACTAAACTGTTTTTTATTTTCTGTTTATGTGTTATTATATTTATTTAAATTATCATAATTGGAACAAATATAATAAATAATTGTTGTTACTGTCGTTAATAATCATGTAAATATATACATACATGTCCTGTTTAATATCTTTTATTTTTAAAATAAATAAAATGCGTTTCTAAACTACTTATCCACAAAGTTTCACGTCTAAAGTATTTACAGACAAATACAAACAGTCCGCATTTACGTTAACAGAAGTTTAAACAAGAGAGCTTGACCGATAAGGGTGATAATAACCAAAAATAATAAGGTGACGTAATTTTTGACGTAGAACCACAGTTTCTGGTTGTATAAATATTAAATATGTTTAAAAATAGCACACGATATTCTATAAATACATACTTAAATAAGAAAGTGTTAATAGATTAAAGAAAAGAAAACTTAAATTTATACTCGATTAGGTCGAGTTTCCAGTAGAAATTTTATATTTTTATAAATAATTCATATTTGTATTGGGTACTTGTATTTATTTTAATCAACGATATCTCTTGAAGTATCAATTTAATCAATTGTTAAACAACCTAACCGTACTATTAAATACAATGGTTTTAAATTTCTCTATATAAAATAACAGTTTTCCATTTAATATTATCGAGTTATTCAGTGATCTTCAGTTATATTCAGAACGCTCGAAATTGTATTTTTGACATTCATTACCTTTTGATTGACTAAACGAAATCTGCTACCAAACACCTTTAGGGTAAATGATATGGCTCGATGAATGGAGGTAAACGAAATGAAACAATGGTGTTTACATTATGTGACCGTCATTTATTGAAATAATATAAAAATGTGGAAAATACAAAATAGATAAAACGGATGGCAGCGGTGTTACCTGGTGACGAGGCTTGGGTAGTCGATGGTGGCACGTCTAAACCAAACGATGGTTCGTAACTGAATGATCGGAAATACCCTTCAATAACATCCCAGATAAACGTCTCGGGGTTGCCAGCTATTCGTTATCAGGTTGTATTTGGCGCTGCTGGCACCCCGCCCGTGTTCAACATTTGGGATTATATTTCTGGGTATTTTGTAGACCGTTATTCCACTACGTAAAATTCGACATGCCTCAAGGTCGCTACACACCCATGCGGAATATTTTTCAATGTTGGTTTAAACGATTCGACTTTAATGTCTATGATAAAGTACGATCTGAAGGGCCAAAAAAATTTGAAGACAATTAATTGCAGGTCTTACTGAATGAAAACCCAGCTCAGAATATGACTGAAATTTCAGACAGTTTAGCTGTTGATAAACTAACTATTTCCAGATGTTCATATATTTTGGGAAAAATTCAAAGGGAGGAAAACAACCTGCTACACGAATTGACTAATGATGCAATTTTATTTCGTACTTGTCAGTAAAAGAAAAAACTTTTCTGTGCCGTATTTTTGAAAGGCTTTTCTCAATTGCAAAGAGCTATGATAATAACTCGAAAATGGACAAACATCGTTGTCGAAGCGTAATATTGATGACTATAAACTATTGCTGTGTATAAGGTGAGATTAGCAAGATGTAGTATATTAGTAGCTGCTAAAATCTAATAAAGTTGTTACTGTTAAATTGAATGACGTATTGTTGCAAATAGTTCAGAAGTGGCGAGAAGCGTGTCCACAGTTATAAAGAATGCGCTGTTGCAGCTCGAATGAGAAGTTCTGCCGTACCCAGCACCTGTTGCATAGTATTTGTTCAAATTCGAAATGCTGAAGAAGTGCGAAAATGGATTCATGATCGGATCCTTGTCAGTCAAATCAAAATCTTCCCTTCAGCAGTGGATTCTCATGTTGTCAGAAAGATGGGAAAAATTATAAAAATGATATAAAATATTTTGCTTAAAATACATTGTACTCATTTTCTCAATAAAAGTCTTGTGAATATGAGTTTGGAAGGTTATAAAAGTGAGCAAACGAGAATATATTCAAGCATCTATTAATCTATTTTAAGCTAAGAAAACTCAAATTATACGATCTATAAAACTTTTCCAAGCGTTATGAAGTGTGATACATTTTTTAATCAGTACTTCACACACACAATACTTTCAATACTTTCAATACCGGCCTCGTTGGGGCAGTGATCAAGCCGACTGGCCGGTCTTCTAATGTTTCTGATTGTTTATAATTGTGATTGTTCAAAAGACAAGAGTGCAAAATTCGACAAAGGAAAATGACCCTAGTAACGGCTGGGCTGGGTAAGACCGGGTGTCTTTTGGGATTATCTCTAAGTTGATCACTCGCCGGTTCGGCGCGCACGTTAACCAGTAGGTCCAGTCCAGAACTACTCTAGTTGGTGAAGAGGAGAGCCTAAAATATAACAAAAAATGCTTTTGTATAGTTTTTTTACAAAAATATCTTAATATAAAATTCTTAATATTTTTAACATCACCAGAATCTAAACGTAAACCAAATTTAACCAAAATTTTTAACTTTTATATAATAAAATGTATTCCTCACTAATTAATGCGTCAATATACAAAAATGCTCAAGTACTTGAAGTACCATCTATTCGCCAATAGCCAATGAACAAAAAATTGATGCCATTTTAATTTATCATCTTATAATTTTGGATACACAGTAGTATGTAATGTTTTGAGCAATGGGTGCTAGATTTGCTAACAATGGAACGATGCTTGATGAGGATGAGGATGATGCGGATGCGATTACCATTATGATACTGAATCAGCTAGTTAGCGTTAGTTTTTCGGAAAGCAAAAGAAATTCTGTGCATATGTTACATCCAAACTAATGAACAATTGATTTAGATTATTTCTGGACCAATAGAAAAATTCATAAAAATAAAACTATTTTACATAATAAAAATAGTAGTTTTCATAAAAATAATTTGCTCGCACAGTTCAGGAAACCATCAACAAATCAGTGAACTTAAATACGACCTATTACAAGATCCAGATATTTCCGTAAATTTACCAAAAAAAACTAAAAATTACTTAGAGAAAAACGATTTTCATTAAACAAAAAGTTAATGAAATTAAATTATTTATTATAATGAAAAATAAAATCGTTTCTACAACTATAATTCAGTTTTTTTTTTAATTTTGCGTTTAATTTCTATCTTTGATTCTAAGAGTATTGCGTAAAAATGTGGAGTAGCATTACTTTACTTATTGTTTATGGAGTAGACACTCTCCTTAAAAGCAGTAAGTCAATGTTTGTTAAGAATTATATACGAATGCAAATTGACTAGAATGTTTCTATTGTTATTTTTCCACTAAATCTAAAACAAGATTTGAATATCACTTGCGTTAGATTAATTTAATGTAAATAAAAAGGAGGGCGCGACTTATACGCGTCATTGAAAAATAAACGGTAAGATAAACTCCTCTGGAATAGAGGACAACGCTACGTCAGAGAACGTATCAACAAGAACGAAAACATTTTACGTTTTAAACAGCTTACAGTTAAATAAAAGCAGACCGCACTTACCACCAAATTACACAAGATTACCTGACCCTGATAAGGGCGATAAAGATGAAAATAAGATGACGTAGTCTTTGACGCACACTCATTATTTTTAGTTACGCTAATATGAATTATGTTTAAAAATAGCTATTAAGAAGTTTATAAATAGGATATCCCAATTAAATGTAATAGGCTATTATAAACAATTTTATTGGATCAACATCATTACACTACTTATTTGCATATATATTACTTTTTTTTATTAATTAGAGTACATCTTGAATATTTATAACCAATTAACTCAAATTAATGCAATAACTATTTATAGTGCTCATTAGAACTTATAGCTATTATTTTATCTTGTCAAACTAATTTATATGTAAAACTAAATGTACCGGTAATTCGTTGTAATGCCAGGTAAAATTAAAGTTGTATAGTATATTTATTGATGTATTTTTTAAATACACAACATCTATAATTTTCTTTTCTGGTGTCTACAGATATAAGTCAAAGTTTGCAGAGGCGCTAGAAATCCAAGTTGTCTATATTAGAACCACGGGTTTTCCAAATGTAATCCATATATTTGTATTAATTAGCTCTGTGTCTTGTCGATAGTCATCGCAAACACTAGTCGTAATTATTGGGATATGTGGCAACAGTAGAACCTTTACTTTAAGTTTAATTTTAATTGCAACTTCGATGGTATTGTTTACCATTTCTTTTACGGAAACTGTAAGGCCATTGTAGAGTTGCAGTAAATTGATAGTTGATACTTGAAATAAATTGATATTGACATAAAAAAAGGATTCGATGTAACCTGATGAGCTAGAGAATTATTATTTCTGGAACATCAATGGTAGAATGAAGAATTGTCAGGATACCATCACTGAATGGTCTGCCTCGCCAGGTTTTAAAATTTCAGCTTCAAAATCATCTATCCTCTACTTCTATAGAATTAGAAACTGTCCAAAGTATCACTCCTTGACTTTGGGTAATAATGTCATACCAAAAAAATAATCTGCTGGATATATTGGGCCTCAGGATGAACTACACCTGAAGGGAGCACATCGAAGACCTTATATCCACAACAGCTAAAGATCTTAATATAATTATTTAACTGCAAACAACTGAGCATCGATCAGTCTTTGATACTAAGGACTTATAAATCTATAATTAGATCCAAACTAGATTATGACTGTTCCTTATATAATCAGCATCTACGACTTATTTACGAAGAGTAGAAACAATAAAAAAGGCTGCTTTGAGAATGGCACTGGGATCCATTAAGTCTATTCCGATAACTAGCATGCATTACCTCTCTTCTAGGGACATCTTAAATATCGAGGAATTAGACTGGTGACAGCTATGAAATTACAAACCATGGTCCCTGCCTCCTAGAGATGGAAATATTTCATCACAAACAGATCAAAAATAATTGATATACCTCTTATCATACAGGAGCCAGTATGTTTCACATCAGAGTTGCCGTGAAATTTATTTATCATCAAAATAAATTGGACTTTAGCGGCTTACAATAAAAAATATTTGAATTACTTATTAATTTTGTCAGAGATTGTGAGGTCAGTTATTGTGAGCCATCCGTAGCTCTAAGGTGCTGAATACATCATAGGTGTCAAAATAATTTTTTTAGTCTGCTTTCTATTTCCACTATACTTACAGCTGAAATGTTCACAATAAACGAAACCCTAAACCTTATAATATCTCTTAATAGCCATACTAAAACCGGGCTTATATGGATCCCCAGCCACAAAGGCATACCTGGGAACGGATTGGCCGATGTCCTTGCCAAAAACGCTATTGCGAATGGTCAACAAATTGTAAATACTTTATATTTTAAAGATTTTTATTCAATTATAGATGGCAGGGTAATAGCCTGGTGCAATTTGAACGGGACCTTCTGGAAGAGGAAAAGCAACTTCATTTCCTCTGCAACCTTTAGGGAATAGCTATTTGCAAGTAAAATTGAACAGGCTACTGATTGCTCACTGCCAATTTACCCATACGAATTGGGTCTCATTTGTGAGGAACCAACGTCATTCTCTCATGTTTTAATGAAATGCAGAAATGTATTAACAGTCAGAAGGATTCAGAATTTATCTGATTCATTGAAGCATGTATTCTTGCCTCAAAAGCTGGCCAGATATTTGTTTTGTCTCGATGTTGGTAGTGTAGGTTTGGTTGTTGATCTATTTAAACTTTTTTTAAGCATTGCAACTGTTGACTGGCTTATTGTTTTGGAATTTATTGGAACGCGTAACTGTGGGTATTTGGCCTCACTTTTCGTTAATAGTTCTTGCATTGCCTAAAGCATTGGGGATACTCTAAGCCAAGTATATCAAAATTAATATTTTTGGGATGTAAAATTCAAGTGAATTAAATAATTAATTCGCATAATTTGCAACCCGCCTTTATTCAATTCAACATTGATGGACTTATTATTATATTTTGAATATTATGCTCATATAGCACGTTCACAGAGTCATTTGAGGTTATTAGTTTTCTGTAATATTTTGAAAAACCATGATAATAATTCCCATTTCTTATTTTGTATCCATAGTAATTTTACAATTATTCGAGACATTTTATATTTATATACATATGTCGCTTGGAAAGTTAATTTTTTGTTATGTGTTGATATAGTCAAATGATTTGAGATATTGCCACATTTTCATATTCTTGTAAGTGATTGATACTTCGATTGTTGAATTGACAGACTTATTTGAAGAACTCTTATTCAATTCGGTTTTTATGTTCTAATTCTCTCTAATTTTTCTTTAGCTGTCCAGGTTACTATTTAAACTCGAATTATCGACGGACATTCTAGGGAATTGTGATTTCTAGATTTTAATCTCTATAATGTATCTTTTCACACAGCATTAAAACTCGCCCCATTTCTATTAAAAAATAATTCATATATTTGCCTTATTTTATCGAATGCTTCAAGGGCATTATTTTGAATAGATTAAGGAGGGCAAATCTAATCGAAGTAAACTTTAAAGGTTATTCATAAAATCGATCAAAATTATTGAACCAATTGTGATTTTCTAAAGGACTAACTCTTGTTCGAATAGACAAAAGATATTTTAAAATATTTTGTATTTGCTGTATTTACAATTTTTATTATTAAATGAACTGACATATTTATCTATTGTGTCACTTGAAGGCAAGGTGTCTTGTATGGATTTTAGAATATGTTGTAAGTTTATGCTATTTAGCTATATATTTTAATTGATTTTTATCATTTTTATTGCTTTATTTCATTAATCTAATTAATACAAACTGAATCTATTTATTCACTTAATTATAAGATTATAATTGTTATCAGACCTTGTTATAATTTTATTAGGTTTAATAGTCCTCATTATTAGCCCTCATTTACTTATTTGCAGTTAATTGAGATGTAATTTTTACAATTTTTAATTAACTGGTATATACGATTATATTTGTGTTAGTGTTATGTTATTTTTTGTTTCTTGAATTTGGCGGTACATTTTTCTTCGAGTCGATCCGTACAGTCGATCAAGTCAAAACAACAAAAATATTTAGGATATTTAGATTTTGTGTTACATTAATAATTCTGCAGTAATAATAATTAAATTGTTGTGTTATTCTTGGTGGTTTAATATACATTGGTTTTAAAATATGGAAGAACGAAGGTAAGTGCAGATGGTAAGCTTATGTTTTTAAAAGTTATAAAATCCAAACAGCATCAATTTTACTTATAGTGGTAATGTTTGCTGCCAAATTTATCTTTTTCGACGAAATCGAATAGGTATCAACATATGCCAAAATTTAATGATAACAAGAACAAAGAAGAAAATGATTATTGTTGTGTTGGAAATAGTCAAATCATTATTGAGGTTTGTCCATCAAGAATAGTAACAAAAATTGTAGTAACTGGTAATAATTAGACATTGTGGAGTAACGTATACTTGTTGTATGCTGGCTCTTTTCTTATATTTTCATTAAATTAGAATCAGAGAATGTTGTAGTTCTTCTATGTGAAAACCAATACGGTTATTATAGAGGTTTATTGATTAATATTTAATTAAATTAACAGTTAATTTTCTTATTAGCTGATAGAGCGACATGCTATATTCAAAATTTGTTGTCAAAACGACAAAAGTATTTCAAATTATTGATATTGGAATAAGTAAGTAAGAATTTGTAGTAAATACAATAGTAAATGTAAAGTTATTTTGTAAATTGTAATGGTACAATTTAAATGGTACATAAACATATTATTTCGATGTTTACTTTATGTCAAAAGGTAATAGATTTCAAAATAACTTCTTATTTTATTTAACTATTTTATGAGATACAAAACCATACATATTATTTCATCGTAAAGTGTTTAAAAATCGCCAGTTCATATGTAACAAGAACTTTTAACAAAAGGGAAGCACTTTCATTCATATATATGTCAAAGCACCTCTTACTTGGGGATTCTTATTGGCATAATGAAATATTTGAAATTTGAACAGAAGCGTAGAAATTCCAAGTTTATGCCTACCAGCGACGAACCAAAGTTGTTCTAAAGTATCTAGTTGCGGATCTCTAGAATTTAACAACACAGAAATTTAGGAGATACTCAATAATTCTGTATGTTTATAATTATTGTGTGTATTATGGGAAATTATTTATTTGGATGATCACTAAAGGTGTATATTTATTTTATATAATTTGTGTATATTAACTTGTATATTAGAATAAGATTAGATAAACGATATCGTTGGTTCCACTGCTGATTTAACAAGTTTCCACTTCTTTTCCTTTTAATCACGTTAAATTATATTTCCATCCATATATATTTCAAAACAAGGTTTGGATAATTTTTTTTCTTATCCAAATGCAGATAACATATATATTCAATTATATAATTGAATATATATTTTAATGTAATATATATGAATGAATATTCATTATATACTTCTATCGGAAATATTTCTATGGCATGAATAAAATTAAATACTCAGAAGTTACTGAACTAATCCTACTATATTGTTTCATTCTATAAAATTTCAATTAAATATTGTTGTTGTGTTTTAATTTTAGCTATTATCTTTGGGCCGTTTAATACAATAGCCGGATATCTTTTGGTATAAAAAATAATTGGCGTAATAAATAACCGATTGGTGCTTGTATACATTCTTATCGTGACAATTGTATATCAAAATACTGATGGATGTAAAAATAGCGTCCATAATTCTATTAATAAACCTGAATGAGGGGTTATTGCGTTTTATATGGACAAAATGTGTTTTTGCATTTATTTGTCAATCTTTATGGCGAAATTAAAAGCTATAACGATGCTAAATGAGTAGCGGTCGACACGCGTGGTAGCTAACCGTAAATACGAACGCCTCAGAGTGAATGATAATGTTTTAATTATGTTACAAAAGAGTCAGGCTTTATCACTCTTGATATTACTTAAAATATAATAGAGCGTATCCAGTTTGGTACATGGTACATTACGATAAATATATTAATCGAAAATCATATTAGTAAAACAATACATTTCAGTTTCAATTCGATAATAATTTTATGTAAATATAATAAGGAAGGAGCCATATTTTTCAAACTATTTCCCTGTAAGTTGTAGCATTAAGGCTATTGATTTATATTCAGTTAATAATTTTTTATGTAGAAATTGTTTTAATTTTTCTGTTAGTATAGACTTTCAACAGAAAACTTGTATGCATATAGTTAGTTAATATTATATTGTATTTATATGTTTTTGATATGCAACTAAAAATGAGAGCAGGTTGGAGTAAAGTCTATAGAACAATATATATTATACACACAATTTATGACAAATATTACATCATTAAAAAATTTATGCGTGTTTATGCGTTTGTCTAATATTTATCCAATAAAATATGTAATACTATTTGTATAAAGACATAATTCTATTGCTTTATTATATGAAAGTCTTAGATAGGGATAACTGTTTTGTGACCTGTTCAATATAATTAGGTAATTTAAATGGATTGCATCTTTTAATTTAATTAAACTCTTAATATAAACCAGTATTTGTTACATTGATAAAACCGAACTAACACAAAAGTTTCGTAGTATTTATATTAACATTATAATCAAGAAAAAGTACCACCATAAGCACTCGAATGAATATTGCCCTTAGTTTCCAATCTAATATGTGTAAAAATATATTTCAATCGTCATCATGATTTCAACATAGAGACAAATTTGATTGTCGACTAATATGAGGCAAAGTTTATTTTGGCAAAAAATTATTTTAGATTCTTCACACCTAGTAAAGAATATATTTATAGTCTATTTAAAGAAGATTTGTATACGTGTCATCTAAATTTGTGACGTCAAAACGTCGCAATATTACCATATCAATTCTGAGTTTTAGTTCCATTTGGCTTTGATATATAACAAAATTCTAATCTAAATAAAATAACTAAACAAAAATACTGATATCAAACATAATTTATTTTAACATTATAGTCAATCAATGCATATATTTAACAGTAAAAATGCTTCTCTAACGAATTTTACTGGCAAGGGGGAGCAACCATTATCTCGTTCCTGTTCAAACTAACTGATTAGAGACGCAATCAGTTCTGTCTGGCTTTTAAATTTTCAATCAGAGTAGTAATAAGCCGCGTTTTAAAATTTATCAAAACAAGCAAAGCATTAGAATAACGTTTGCCGGTGTATAACCTCTTATCACTATTGTTTTGAAGAATTTTTCATACGTTTGGCAAACAGACGCTTTTGGCTGGCTAGTTCGGTTACACGTTCGACATTATTAGACAGCATTGTGTGAATAATGTGAGAAAGAAAATATTGTCTGATTCTAAAACGAATACACAAATTGCGGCAGGAAATACATTAAACATCTTTATGATGTATGTACAAAGCTTCTTTGGATAGGCTATATATATTATATTTGACGGGAATACGAAGGTAAGATAAAGGGGATGAGATGCAATACTTGGCATATAAACTTAGAAATACATACCCAACGCATCACTTACACGAAATCAGTGTTGGAAACATACAACAAAATAGACTATAATACATGGTTTTCATATTATTTTGCCTATCCAATGTATGTCATGTGTTGCTGAACCAGCGTGCTAAAATGTTAACTTCAAATGGGACATATTCTTAATGAACATTTGAATTTTATTCTATAAAACTCTCACAAAAATAATATTCAGATATGATAATCTAGAATCTCATTCTAAAAAATAAAATATTAAAATATATACAAGTGTATATAAAAACAAGTGTTATTATATTTATATTAATTTTTATTGAAGGAAGGAGGGAAGGGAGTTATTAAAAAATATTGGTAGGAATGTTAAGGAAGTAATTTAATAAAATGATTCTAGACGATTATTATTTATTAATCAGAATCGCATATTCTTACAAATAAAAGTTAGTCTATATAAGGAGCTATACATTTGAGTTTACTATAGTGTTGCTTTTAATCTGTAATAATTAGTAACAATAATTCTTTTATTTTTTATACTTCCTATAATTTTAAATTTTTTACTGATGTTGAACTGATGATGAATTTTTACTGAATGTTTACATTTAAATCACAACACACAAATACAAATGAAAAAATCTATTTTTGTGACTAGGTGTATCTCGAATAATTTATTTGAGTAAATCGCCACTTTTTTTATTGAATTAGATATACCGGATTATATATAACACAGTAGTTTAGCTTATCCCTATAGTTTAGTTGTTTTCTACTGAATAATTGCTAATATTTTTTGTGTGTTAGATTCACAATATCAAAGATTACATTAGTGGGAGTAAAAGAAAAGTAGAAATAATAAATATATTAATATCTAATATTTATATGTGTTGGGTTCATAATAAAAAAGTACACAAATATTGCTGCTGTTTCAATCATATTTTAGTATGAGTAAAACCTTTCATTCTAAACACCTCACGCATCACATATCACTGTTTTCATAAATACATCGTTTTTTTTTAACAACCAGGACATTGTAACCGGTCTTAGATGACCTCACATTCCAAACCTTGATATATATGTTTGATTGTGCATTTTGTAGCTTATATAGATATTTGAATTTTTTTTATAACATCTTTATTTGATACGCTTAGTACAACCTTAATTTACAATTGATTTATTACTACTTTTCATTTGTACTTGGATTAATTCAAAAACAGGACGAGCGCGAGAAAATACACCAATATGTATTCCTCAATTATAAAATTTTAATAACTTATAGCTATAGTTTACACTAAAGGTATACACTTTATATAAGTTTGTATGGTTTGGTTCGCTTCAATCTCCTGACATCCTGCGCGCTGCCCAGCAGTTGTATTGCTTCCACGGTAGTATGATTTAGTAATCATCATTCGTGTTTCAAGGTGAAATCTTGGATAACTTCGCAAATCCATTTGATTTTCAGGTCATCGTGCTGTTCTAGGGCATTGGTAATCAATCGAAGAACCTTGTTTTGACATCGTTGTATGACTAGTTGATTTGAATTTTTAGTGCAACCCCATAGGTCCAAATTGGCTTTATAATTGTCAGTATAGTTGTTTTATTTTGGTTCTAATGTGTTTCGCTTTTTGTCTGTCATGATGTTGATATTTGAATAACGATATATATTGAATTATGTTCGTATCGATATTTCTTTTTTTTAAGCATAAATAAATCCAGAAAGGTATATCAAGCGTTAATCAATTATATAATTTCTTATATGTTAAAGATTACCATAATTTTTTTTTAAAACCTTTAAGCCTAGTATTTAGTATGGGCCATCGAACTTTAACGATTGGAATAGACCTTGGACCTCCTGCCGGCCAGTGCTTACCGATGCACCAAGATAGAAAGTAAACTCATCATTAAGTCGTTTGCTTTTTTTCTTTTTATTTGTGTGTAGGCAAGATATTTGCGATGTTTCCAATAGTTGAATTTGCCTTTATATTCATCCTCTGCAGATGTAGAGGAAATTAATGCGGCTGCTGATTTATATTTTGAAATAGATTTTCTATTTCATAACATCGATTTTGCATGTCAAGTTTCTTAAAGTGCAACTTGTATAAAAAGGCATATTATATTCAATCTGACCAAAACACTTTTCTATTTCAAGTGAACATTTATCTTCAAATTACTTACAATACTAGAAGTGATCCTTGATTCGTTGTTTTGGTCATTCGCCGAAGTCACAACTTTTGAAATAGTGACATAATATGCCTCTCTTGTCACGACTTCTAGTGATCGAATAACATAAGCCACACCTTTTGATAAATATATATATTTCTGAGCATCGACATATCGATAATTATCGATTGTCCGATATATCGTTTCATCATTATGAATGGCGTAATAGTTTAATTATATTAGTACTTAGAGTAGTTTACGCATTCGAAATTTTATAACATTGGATATATTAATGGATAACAAAACACCTTAACAAAATTATATTTTTTTAAATGCACAGTAGTCCATTATTTATAAAACATTCATTACATAAAGAAACAACATGAATTCCCTTTCGGAAATAGTCATAAGCAGGCTTGTTCAGCTGAGAAATATTTTATTGTTGAACAATATGCCCGATATTATAATGAAAATCTTGCTTGTCTTACTATTTTACTTTATATAAAGTTTGGTAACATTAGTTTATAAGAACATAGTATTTGATAAACCGTACACATATAAATAAAAAAAGATAAGTTATAATTTAGCATAGCCAAGGTTTATAGCTATCGTGGATTTTTCCTTTAAACGATAAGGTTATTGTAGAGCAAACCATTCAGTTCAGATAAATTCTAAACTCTAGTTAATAGAAAAAAGATAGCAAAAAGAACTAAATAATTAAAAAAATTAATCATATCTATTAATATCCTACGAAAACAAAATATATTTCAACAACATATACTTTACACGTATAAACATATGAAAGATCCCATGTTACTATGCATCTCAAACATTATCAGTTCATAGCTTTCAAACTATAAAAGTAAGAAATTTCGTAAATAAGTCGTGTTTAGTTTACATGATCGACGCGTGGGGTCTCTCTGAGCCAATTGTTTAATATTTCGGACGAGACTATACACAAAAATGCCGATTTAAAAATAAATTGATTTGCCTATCAAAACGAAATTCCGATCGAATGCTAATTAGAACATTCCGATGCGTATTGGGCGTATTTACATTGTAAAATTTACGTCGTTCATGTTCGACGGCTCCTAAAAAGCAGATTTTAAAAATCGATACCCGTCTTATTTGTATTCGTTGGATTAATTCGAAACATTTTAGATATTGGAAAATTGTCGACCTATCATAATCAATGAATGAATTATAACTAGTATAATTTTATATTAAATATGTTTTTTATTTTAAAGTAATTACTGTTCTTAATAATATACTTAATGATTGTTTTCTTCTACATTTTCAGAACTTCAGCCAACATTTTTTTAGCAATACTATCAAATTAAAGCTTAAATTGTATGGTGTTTATGGTGTTGAAATGTCGATATTAATGATAAATCTCTCCGTGGACAGCCAATCGTTACAAGAATCCATGAAGTATCTTATAATGACTAACTAAACGTCGAAGAGATTTGATAACTCGATATGAAAACAAGCTCGATACATGTATTAAGCATGAATTAACTATGAAAAATGGGAATAAATTTCCCCTTATAAGTCGCTGTTGAGCGGAAAAGAAATCCATCAATTTTTTGAAGTTCGAAAACGCTTCATAAATACTGCCATTATATGATGCTAAGTGTTTGGTGATATTGGAATAGAATTGTTCATTATGAGTTCTTCGAATCGGATCAGACCATTAATCCGACTCTCTACTGCAGCCGCAGCAGGTGATTTAGAAATACGGTCCGATTTATTCAATAGGAAATATATTGTCATCCATCACGACAACACCAGGTCACATCTTTAGAGTCCCATAAAATCGCTTAATTAATTGTTCGCTCGGAAATATCAGAAGTTTCATAGTTCAGCCGACTCACGTCATCATATATTATCACATCAGCTTGTCGCCCTGTTGTCGAATCAACTTTGGTTTACTTTGGCCCTTTGGTTTATAACATGTGCCAGTTTATAATCCCTAATTATTATCACTAACGTTTTAAATCATTTTGCAGACTTTCGGCAACATAGATCTTCAGTGTTAACACAAATCGAGTTTTATATCAAGTCTATAAATTAATTTTAAGGAATTGAGAACAGATGGTGTTAGCGTGTATTAATCTCCTAAATTCAAAAATTCATTGAAAATATTGCTTCCTCTGTCTATCAAAATCTAGAGCTTTTATTCTATTTCTTTCTCGATTAATCCATTATCTTCCAAAACCATACCTTGTCTTTTTACAACAATCTCACGTACATACTCTCGTAATACACTTGTCTCTGTAGAGCATATAAATGCATTGACATGCAAATTATATTATATTATTTTGCCATATCTCAATTATCGGTTTTAGTTTCAACTAAAGGCTGTAAATTCAAGGTTAATTGGGTCGGAACCCAGCTCATACTCTCAATGAATTTTGAAACAGCTTAGCGGTTGATGAATCGACTGTTATAGATATATATACCATAGAGTAATATATAGAGTGTTAACTTAATACAAATAATTTCACAATTGTTTTGCGTGGTCTTAGCAGGAAGGCGCTGCGAACGTGATTTCGCTGAATTTCATTTGTTAGTTTAAAATACCATTACAGGCACCTGTAAAGAAGATCAGGTCGAGGACTTCATACGCATCACGTGACCAACCTCTGACGTCACATTTTATTGACCAGTTAAATTTGAAATAAAAACCAAATATAATTTTTCAAAATAATTTATTCAAATAATATTCTGTATAAACAGAAATATTATAATATATCATAAAGCTAAAATATAAGTATATAATGAATAAATATAAGGGATATAAATAAAAATTATAAAATATATAAATATATAAATAAAAAATATTTAAATGTATAAGAAAGGCTGCAATCTAAATGAATACATAAGATATCTCCGGGCAAATATAATCAAAATTGTCTATAGCGATTTTTCCCGTTTTCATATTTCTTTAGTGCTATCAATTTAAATAATATGTATTAAATTTTCTTTCTAAATCTTTTTTTCCCTCATTCTGAGAGCAGAGCAGCACAGCTTATATTTTAACAGGTCAATTGAAAAATCCCCGGCGTACTACAATAAAACACATTTTTTTGACAAAATGATTTTTTTTTATTCAACATAATTCCCCCCAAGGGTGATACACTGATTATAGCGACGTTCCCAATTTTTGATAGAATTTTTGTAGTATTATTTACCCTTTACTACAAAATAGGCCTCAGTTTCGGCGATCACCTCTTCATTCGACGAAAATTTCTTCCCAGTGAGCATTCTTTTCAGATCTGGGAACAGGAAATAGTTGCTGGCGGCCAAATCTGGAGAATACGGTGAACGAAGAAA
Source organism: Rhynchophorus ferrugineus (assembly GCF_030347505.1). Taxonomy (NCBI): domain Eukaryota; kingdom Metazoa; phylum Arthropoda; class Insecta; order Coleoptera; family Curculionidae; genus Rhynchophorus; species Rhynchophorus ferrugineus. Next base: position 47,860,774 of record NW_027472581.1, on the reverse strand, counting down.
CAATTCTAAGCCCAATTCATGGATTTTTGCCAGCGTTTTCACTGACTTGTGGCACGCTGCATTGTCTTGGTGAAGCAGCACTTTATTTTTCTTCAAATGCGGCCGTTTTTCGCCGATTTCATCCTTCATACGGTCCAGTAATGCTTTGTAATAGTCGCTGTTGATGGTCGTTCCTTTTTCAAGGTAGTCAATGAAAATTATTCCATGCGCATCCCAAACTACAGACGCCATAACCTTGCTAGCCGACTGTTGCGTTTTCCTACGCTTTGGAGCAGGTTCATCCTGTCCAGTCCACTCGGATGATCATGTTTCATCCATTGTCACATATCGACGCAAAAACTCGGGTTTATTACGCTTGATCATCTTCAAACACTGCTCCCAAACATCAACTCGTCATTGTTTTTGGTCAGAAGTGAGCTCGCGCGGCACCCACTTTGCACAGAGCTTTCTCACACCCAAATATTCGTGAATGATATGATGTGCACGTTCAGTTGATATCTTTAGAGTGTCTGCTATTTCATTCAATTTCAATTTATGGTCATTTATGGCCTTGCAAGCAATGCAAGAAAGAATTTTCCTGCGCGTATTATAACTGGCGATCAAAATCAATCTACTACAATAATCCGTCCAATAAGTGTACGTCAAGGGTTAATCTAGGATCGCCATCCACACTGACACCGAAGGTGAAGGCTACATTCTTTAACTTATTCTACTACTACTACCAGACATAGCCTTCTGATTGTCCAGTTGTTCAGATCGATGCAGCCTAGCTAGGCTGACACAGGGTTTAGAAATGCTGGAATAATGAGAAAATGGATCGATAATTGGATCGCTACCAAACCAATATTTCTTTTTTCAACTAGCTCGCCATATCCTCAAAGAAATGATAAGATTTATATAAAATGATAGAAAATATTTGTAGTAGTATATTCTATACCAATTTTTGTCAATACATACCTTTTAAACCGAGAAAATAATCAGAATATATACAATCATCGAAGTTCCAAATCACATCGAAAAGATAGTGCAAATATGGCGCTTTGATGAACAATTCAGTAATATAAATAAATCATTTATTTTCTAGCATTTAAAGTGTATAAAAGAAGACGTAAATAGTTATAGACAAAGGTTTTACAAATCAATCAGTATAAAAATATATTGAATTATTTGAACTAATTTGTAATACTATATCAATTATCTAATTTCTGGTTAATATTCATAAATCGAATATGGTATACACACATATATATTATCCAAAGATAGTATCGCAAGGTAGACATGAAGTCTGCTGCGGCGATTGCATTTCACTGAAACGCGTACCCGATGGCTCTAGGCGATGTCATGCCTTGGCTTACCATTAGGTCTCTTATCCTATCAAATTCAGCGGAACTGAATTATGTATGAGGTCTTTTGGTTTTCAAATCGTTTTTCTTAGAGACGTGTGGGCGGCGTAAAAGTTCACAGATGTGCGGATATATGTATAAACAAGCGTACGCTATGTGTTTTAGTAGCTTGTCGGTGGCATTGAAACTGTTTTAATCCTAGATGTGTATTGATGTTCACCGATTTTTTTATTACTTCCGAGAAATGCTCATACAATTTGTATTGTTTCTTCGTTCCGCACACACAAAACATAACACGTCTGATTTAATACTTAATTGTGTTGGCTTATACGTTAAGGTGCCATTGTTTCTAATTTTCTAGACGGCTTGTTATCTTTGTTACATTCTAACAATTGATTTCTTATTAATTTACGTTAATAATACTGACCGATAATAGTAGATTATGTCATCGAATAATCGTAAGTAATATCACGTGACTGATACATTTATATATATATATATATATATATATATATATATATATATATGTATATATATGTACATATATATATATATATATATATATATATATATATATATACATATATATGTATATATATATGTATATATATATATATATATATATATATATATATATATATATATATATGTATATATATATGTATATATATATATATATATATATATATATATATATATATATATATAATTTTTATTTATATTATAATTGGAGGCAATCGGCACTACATATTGTAGGACCTCTTCTTTCCTTTTAAAAGAAATAGTTTGTAAATAAACTAAAACTTTCTGTTCTGTTGCTGACAAATTTAATAACTGGTGTAGCTGGTAAGATATCGGGCACACCATAAGGCCGCTTTCTTTCAATCAGTCGTAATCAACTTAGTTATCAAGAAAAAAAAAACAATTTGTTTTTTTTTTCTTGATACAAAAAAAACAAAAAAAACAAAACAAGTTTGGGGTTGGATATATAAAAGTTAAAAAAGGTAATCCTAACATAACATATATGGATCTTTCCATAAGTAACATAGACATGCTAATTATTTTAGTTACATGGACATGCTATATTAGACGCTTGAAGCTGCTTTTAAACTATTTAAATTTAGATCAACTTTTATTCGCATATGATGCCACAATATGAGTATGCGTGAACCAATCGATGTCTTATAGACGTCAGTATACAGTAGAGATGTAATGCCGTTGAACTATATTTATACAGATATAATTGACTGATAATAGGAATAATCGATGAGAGTTAATTCACGAAGAAAATCTCAATTAATAAATGAAAATAATCGACAATATTCTGGAAAATTAGTTTAGGACTGTCTCCATCAAGAATTAGATGTTGTGCTCTCAGAAATAAAGCAACACATATCGTACGCTTTAGAAAGAAATAAATATACTAATCGGCAGTAAAAAAAATCGCTATAGCTACAATTCTAATGTACCATAAATCAATGTTTATATTATTTATAGTTATCACCCGTTAAAGAAAGGAATGATAAATGTACTCGTGATGAAATATTAACAGACATTACTAATCAAATAAATTGATAAATTAGAATATTACACTATATCATTATAATTAGCGTTGGGAACTATCGACTGAAAATATTCAAAACAGTTGATAGTCGCAAAACAGCCGATAATCAAAAAACTACCGACTGAAAATATATTAAAGTAATTATAGTAATTACTATTTTCAGTCAAATTCACGGTTCGGTTGTTTTTCCATTCATGATATCAGATGAAGATGTACGAATTCCTTCCCGTATAAGTTGTAAGACAGGGAAGGACGGAGATAATTGCTTGGAGCAGTTTATTTTAATTGTAATTCTCATACTAATTTAAAAAAAGGAAAGAAAAGGAAAGATATAATTACTGAATACTAGGGATGTTGGCCACTGAGCAGAATATCGATATCACGATATTTTAAAAAAATATCGATATCTCGATATTTTAAAAAATATCGATATATCGGACACAAAAATATATCGATAATGTTTTACAATATATATTGATATTTTTAAGTATCAATTGATAAAGTCTTATCAAAAACCATTATGTTTAATTAAATGTTTTTTTATAACGTTAGAAACATATTGAATTTTTTTGAAAAAATATTGATATATCGATTGTCGGTATCCCTACTGAATACCTTTATCATGCAATGAATAATTAAATATTAAAGGACTGGTAGAATAACCTCCAAATATTTTATTGTACACAATAACTACCAGAGCCCTTTTAAATAAAGTAAATGTTTCATTTATTATCGAACAGAAATATTTTTTATCACTATTTAAAAATAAAATCATGTTCAACTTTTATCCCGTGATGCGAGCTCTTCGATCGTTCATAATTTAGCGAGATTTTGAAAAAACTAGTACCGAGGGGATATATGCTATGAGTATAGCAGCATATTTTAAATGTAACTGATATAATTCAACCAGTATCATTTTATGAGATTGCCAAAAATCTAATGTGTTTTCTAAACAACGAACAAGTGGAATTTCCAAATACTGCTTAATTTCTAAAGGTGTTCAGTATTTGTGCCTTGAATTTCGAGTTGTAGAACTATATTTGAATTTTTTGAAGTTATTGAAGGTATTTCTTTTGTAATAATGTCCTGTAATACTTTAGCATTATTTGTTATAACAAATACAGGTTCTTTTAAATCGAGGATTTAAAAATATGGATTGTCTTTTATTGATGGTATGTAATTTCAGATAGCAGAACATCTCTAGAAGAATTCTCTTTCAAAATATTCCCAAATCATAGAATGTTTCGCTGAATGCACCATTCTGCTGAAAAGTAATAAAAATAGATCATAAAAAATAATTCAAATCTAAATTTAGTTTTCAAAATTTTAGGAAATAAGTGTTGACAATCAAAAAGCTTGAACAAAAATCGAGAGCAGTTAAAACGAAACGAAAAAGTCAATAAAAAAACCTATTATTGCTATAAAAACAGTCAAAAGAATTTTAATATTTATCATAATTGTAATCCTTGTGTCTACAATATAAATAATCTTGAATTAGCGTTCAAAAATGCTGCTCTATTAATATGCAATATATTGTTATTTACAAGCTATCTACCAAAAAACTATATATATTACATATAAATCTATGTAAGCATACATTCGGCATATTGTTTCTCAAGGTGGCGGTTAGGATGACAAAATCAGAATGTTAAAACTCAGTTGAATGAAACTAGTAGAACCGAAAATAGTAACTAAAAGTACACGACTGAAACAGTCGATAATAAATAGTAACAAAATTAGAACTAGAAAAATTAGACTGAAAAAGTCACCAGTAAAAACTAGTAAAATCAGTTGAACCAAAAATAGCGACTAGAACAATCGATAGTAAAAAGTAGTCAATTACTAAACACTTGATAGTCAAATTCAGTCGATAATCCCAATGTTAATTTTAATACAGCTTGTTGATGTACAAAAATATTGTCCAGAAGAGTTCAAAGAAGTTTTTTAAAAAAATATTGCTTGCTAAAACATTTTAAAATGTTACTTTGGAGTTAATAAGGCAACGCTTATGTTTATTACAATAACATGAAGATAGATTATTATAATATTATTTAATCTGCATTATTTAACAATTTTCAGACGTTTGGAAGCTATTTAATTTTGAAGTTCGTCTTTCCAAGAAGTCCATCATGACCAGTTAAAAACTATTTGGAATACAGCGCATTGGAAATCCTATTTTTTAAGTATCTCAGTTTAAGCTGAGATAGCAGAGCATACGCTTTACTTTTGTCTTTACTTTACTTGATCATCTTCTATAAAATAAAGTAGTTTGTTTCTTCTTACTAAAATTCAGCCAAATATTTTTTTTAATATGCGTAAATTATAAAAAGTATAGGAATTAAAACAAAAATATTCAATTTAGTTGAAAATGATTTTATTTGAAAGGAAACAACCTTTTAAAGGGATTTATGTAACGGTTATATGGATAATATTTCCAATACCATCCTATTTTAATATAAACGAAACCCTTAATTCTAAAACACTGCACTCATCACATCTTAAACTAAACATAAATTCATCGATTTTTCATAAAAACCAGAACCATACGAGGTGCTTAATGCAAGACCTCCCTCCAGAAGAAACGACTAAAGGGCTGTAGGTAATCGTTGTTCCGTCTGGTGAATTTTGGTGATCTAATAGACAGGGCTGTCTTGAGTAACTGAGGCACGATTACCAATCCTACGTTAACCGGTTCCTTTTTTGGTAAATTGTTTTTTTTTTCTTGATAACTAAGTTGATTACGACTGATTGAAAGAAAGCGGCCTTATGGTGTGCCCGACATTTTACCAGCTACACCAGTTATTAAATTTGTCAGCAACAAAACAGAAACTTTTAGTTTATTTACAAACTATTTCTTTTAAAAGGAAAGAAGAGGTCCTACAATATGTAGTGCCGATTGCCTCCAAATATAATATAAATAAAAATTATATATATATATATATATATATATATATATATATATATATATATATATATGTATATATATATGTATATATATATATATATATATATATATATATATATATAATTTTTATTTATATTATAATTGGAGGCAATCGGCACTACATATTGTAGGACCTCTTCTTTCCTTTTAAAAGAAATAGTTTGTAAATAAACTAAAACTTTCTGTTCTGTTGCTGACAAATTTAATAACTGGTGTAGCTGGTAAGATATCGGGCACACCATAAGGCCGCTTTCGTTCAATCAGTCGTAATCAACTTAGTTATCAAGAAAAAAAAACAATTTACCAAAAAAGGAACCAGGTTAACGTAGGATTGGTAATCGTGCCTCAGTTACTCAAGACAGCCCTGTCTATTAGATCACCAAAATTCACCAGACGGAACAACGATTACCTACAGCCCTTTAGTCGTTTCTTCTGGAGGGAGGTCTTGCATTAAGCACCTCGTATGGTTCTGGTTTTTATGAAAAATCGATGAATTTATGTTTAGTTTAAGATGTGATGAGTGCAGTGTTTTAGAATTAAGGGTTTCGTTTATATTAAAATAGGATGGTATTGGAAATATTATCCATATAACCGTTACATAAATCCCTTTAAAAGGTTGTTTCCTTTCAAATAAAATCATTTTCAACTAAATTGAATATTTTTGTTTTAATTCCTATACTTTTTATAATTTACGCATATTAAAAAAAATATTTGGCTGAATTTTAGTAAGAAGAAACAAACTACTTTATTTTATGTAAGATGATCAAGTAAAGTAAAGACAAAAGTAAAGCGTATGCTCTGCTATCTCAGCTTAAACTGAGATACTTAAAAAATAGGATTTCCAATGCGCTGTATTCCAAATAGTTTTTAACTGGTCATGATGGACTTCTTGGAAAGACGAACTTCAAAATTAAATAGCTTCCAAACGTCTGAAAATTGTTAAATAATGCAGATTAAATAATATTATAATAATCTATCTTCATGTTATTGTAATAAACATAAGCGTTGCCTTATTAACTCCAAAGTAACATTTTAAAATGTTTTAGCAAGCAATATTTTTTTAAAAAACTTCTTTGAACTCTTCTGGACAATATTTTTGTACATCAACAAGCTGTATTAGAATTAACATTGGGATTATCGACTGCATTTGACTATCAAGTGTTTAGTAATTGACTACTTTTTACTATCGATTGTTCTAGTCGCTATTTTTGGTTCAACTGATTTTACTAGTTTTTACTGGTGACTTTTTCAGTCTAATTTTTCTAGTTCTAATTTTGTTACTATTTATTATCGACTGTTTCAGTCGTGTACTTTTAGTTACTATTTTCGGTTCTACTAGTTTCATTCAACTGATTTTTAACATTCTGATTTTGTCATCCTAACCGCCACCTTGAGAAACAATATGCCGAATTTATGCTTAGATTTATATGTAATATATATAGTTTTTTGGTAGATAGCTTGTAAATAACAATATATTGCATATTAATAGAGCAGCATTTTTGAACGCTAATTCAAGATTATTTATATTGTAGACACAAGGATTACAATTATGAATGATAAATATTAAAATTCTTTTGACTGTTTTTATAGCAATAATAGGTTTTTTTATTGACTTTTTCGTTTCGTTTTAACTGCTCTCGATTTTTGTTCAAGCTTTTTGATTGTCAACACTTATTTCCTAAAATTTTGAAAACTAAATTTAGATTTGAATTATTTTTTATGATCTATTTTTATTACTTTTCAGCAGAATGGTGCATTCAGCGAAACATTCTATGATTTGGGAATATTTTGAAAGAGAATTCTTCTAGAGAAGTTCTGCTATCTGAAATTACATACCATCAATAAAAGACAATCCATATTTTTAGATCCTCGATTTAAAAGAACCTGTATTTGTTATAACAAATAATGCTAAAGTATTACAGGACATTATTATAAAAGAAATACCTTCAATAACTTAAAAAAATTCAAATATAGTTCTACAACTCGAAATTCAAGGCACAAATACTGAACACCTTTAGAAATTAAGCAGTATTTGGAAATTCCACTTGTTCGTTGTTTAGAAAACACATTAGATTTTTGGCAATCTCATAAAATGATACTGGTTGAATTATATCAGTTACATTTAAAATATGCTGCTATACTCATAGCATATATCCCCTCGGTACTAGTTTTTTCAAAATCTCGCTAAATTATGAACGATCGAAGAGCTCGCATCACGGGATAAAAGTTGAACATGATTTTATTTTTAAATAGTGATAAAAAATATTTCTGTTCAATAATAAATGAAACATTTACTTTATTTAAAAGGGCTCTGGTAGTTATTGTGTACAATAAAATATTTGGAGGTTATTCTACCAGTCCTTTAATATTTAATTATTCATTGCATGATAAAGGTATTCAGTAGGGATACCGACAAAATATCGATATATCGATATTTTTTCAAAAAAATTCAATATGTTTCTAACGTTATAAAAAAACATTTAATTAAACATAATGGTTTTTGATAAGACTTTATCAATTGATACTTAAAAATATCAATATATATTGTAAAACATTATCGATATATTTTTGTGTCCGATATATCGATATTTTTTAAAATATCGAGATATCGATATTTTTTTAAAATATCGTGATATCGATATTCTGCTCAGTGGCCAACACCCCTAGTATTCAGTAATTATATCTTTCCTTTTCTTTCCTTTTTTTAAATTAGTATGAGAATTACAATTAAAATAAACTGCTCCAAGCAATTATCTCCGTCCTTCCCTGTCTTACAACTTATACGGGAAGGAATTCGTACATCTTCATCTGATATCATGAATGGAAAAACAACCGAACCGTGAATTTGACTGAAAATAGTAATTACTATAATTACTTTAATATATTTTCAGTCGGTAGTTTTTTGATTATCGGCTGTTTTGCGACTATCAACTGTTTTGAATATTTTCAGTCGATAGTTCCCAACGCTAATTATAATGATATAGTGTAATATTCTAATTTATCAATTTATTTGATTAGTAATGTCTGTTAATATTTCATCACGAGTACATTTATCATTCCTTTCTTTAACGGGTGATAACTATAAATAATATAAACATTGATTTATGGTACATTAGAATTGTAGCTATAGCGATTTTTTTACTACCGATTAGTATATTTATTTCTTTCTAAAGCGTACGATATGTGTTGCTTTATTTCTGAGAGTACAACATCTAATTCTTGATGGAGAAAGTCTTAAACTAATTTTCCAGAATATTGTCGATTATTTTCATTTATTAATTGAGATTTTCTTCGTGAATTAACTCTCATCGATTATTCCTATTATTATCAGTCAATTATATCTGTATAAATATAGTTCAACGGCATTACATCTCTACTGTATACTGACGTCTATAAGACATCGATTGGTTCACGCATACTCATATTGTGGCATCATATGCGAATAAAAGTTGATCTAAATTTAAATAGTTTAAAAGCAGCTTCAAGCGTCTAATATAGCATGTCCATGTAACTAAAATAATTAGCATGTCTATGTTACTTATGGAAAAATCCATATATGTTATGTTAGGATTACCTTTTTTTAACTTTTATATATCCAACCCCAAACTTTCTATTTGGATATGTGACTGTGGTTTTTATTAATCCAAGTCGATCTTTGTTGAGGAGATGTATTTCTACTGATTTCTTAACGTAATAGTGGATGCAATTATATTAAAATTATGTATGAAATACAGCATCCAATGTGATGCAATTCAAGAGGTTTGTATTAGATCTGATGTTCGCTGAGGATAGTGCTATATCCGCTAATACAGTTGCTGAGGCTTGAAAGGTTTATTACGAGATAGTTCAGATATAGTTTCAATATATATATATATATATATATATATATATATATATATATATATATATATATATATATATATATGTATGTATATATATATATATATATATATATATATATATATATATATATATATATATATATATATTGTATATATATATATATATATATATATATATATATATATATATATATATATTGAAAAGCATTGACAACTCACGAGTCACCTGCTATTATGCAATTATTTGGGAACGCCAATCTACGGGAGCTTTTAATTCTCTATGATGACATTTGTGGTAGAGGGAATATATTATAATTAGAATAAAATCCGGATCCTATTTATTCGAGACTGAAAGGAACAGGAACAGGATCAACAGTATATTTGTTTTACCAACAATACGATTCGTTATGTTTTTCTTTCTACTATAACAGATACGATGTGTATTTTGTTACATTACATTCTAATAAATATTTTAAAAATAGACAATAGTAATGTATTCACATATTGTTATTGGCTATATATCTACGAGAACTATATATAGCTTTAATTATTTTTAATTCAATTACACTTATTTATTGAAATACTTTAAAGCATTTTTCAATGCTATACATGATGTTGCAGAATTTTATTGCCTTAATTTGACATTGAACCGTTACTATGTTTGCATTCTCACAGATCACGTTCCTAGGTATGATACTTTATGTATTTGTTTTGTCCGGAAGATGGATTTATTTCTACGATTAAAATTGTAACTATGTAAGATATTATCTGTTTAGGGGGTCAGTGTGAATATTTTCTTGTGCTTATGAATAGAACACCTATATTTATGTATATTGTGTAAAACATTGAGTAAATTAGTCGACCCAAATGTTTATTATTTATCTAAATTTATTGCATCGTCTTTAAAATAAGCATCCTATTATCATCATCATATATATTATTCAATATTATGTGTTTGCATGTATTTTGATCATGGATATCTATTGGCGAAAAAGCGCAGTTCTAATGTAAACACATATTAAACAACCTAACCTAATTTAATTAAACTTTTTATCTAATAAACAGTTTTTCATTTAGTATCGTTGAGATAATCTTATTCACAAACGCTGATCATGGAACGCTCTATTATTGTTTGAATTGAAAGAATCCGTTAAACACATTTAAAACATTTGAGGATACTGGTTCGTCATATCTCATTTGTGGGCTTTAAGAAAGAACTGTTTGGAGGACCAAAATGTTGGAAGACGATAAATTGCAAGACTTATTGGACGAAAACTTAGTTCAGTCCTTAAATAATTTCCAGGCAGCTTAGCAGTTCATAAATGAACTGTTTCCAGACATTCACATTCGATGAGAAAGATCGAATAGGAAGTATTATGGTTATAACTCGAATTAGTCAATTTTGAACCATTTCAACATCGCAGTTCCAGTGCATGTCAGGCAAAAAAAAAAGGTTTTCTGTAGCGTATTCTAATTGACTGTTGTGGCCTTTTACCAGTTTAAACATTTTTTTTATTCGAAAGGGTGCAGTTCCGAGGTGGTCCCATTGCAACCAAGTCAGGATCTCGTGGGGGAAAGGGAGAAATCGATGAAAACCCACAAATTTCAAAGGCACGTCCAAAGTTTTGACCTATTTTTATCTAAAATAATCAGATGTTTGTGTATAATTTTTTTGCTAAACTGATGTAACGGAAGACCGAAAGTCGTTCACTGCAAAAGCCATGTAGTTTGATTTTTAAACACTGACTATATCATACGAGAAGCCGTAGGAATATTGCAGGCAGCTGCTTCTATGGTGTAGTGGTTAGAGCATTACACGCAGCTGCGTGTTCGATTCTCGGTGGGGACAATAACTTTTTGTTGTTGTTCTAGTTTGGTTAGTTAACATTTGTCAAATCACCTGGGTTAGATAGCAGACCCCGGGGCCCTAAGCGTTCCTTATTTTCAATCACTGTTTTTTTATTCCTTTTTTTCCTCATACGGACTGCACCTTTATTTGACCTACCTATTGTAATACTTAATACAATAACTGCGTAACATATTTAACAAAAAAAATTTAACTTGAAAAATTGAACTCGCCAAAAATTAAAAAAATAATTAAACTAAGATTTTTAACACATAAAAAAATGTTTTAAAATAAAATATGTACATAATAATCACTGTAATAATTAAATAAATTAAACAAGAACCTTATTTAACCTATCTACTACACGTATTTTATATCCTACTATATACACACAATTTAACTTATTATCTACCTAAATCAATTTATCTATTTACAATATTATTTTAACCACTACTAACTGATCACTTTGATCACATCACTTATTATGTATATAGTAGAACATAAAATACGTGTAGTAGATATGTTAAATAACGTTTTTGTTTATTTTCATTTAGTTATTACGACGATTATTATTTACATATTTTTTTAAAACGTTTTTTTTTGTGTTAAAAATTTAAGTTTGATTATTCTTTACTTTTTAGTAAGTTTCTTATTTATTTTTTGTTAATTTTTTTTGCAATTCTTTTTATTTTTCTCTTTTTAGTATTAGATACTCACTCAATTAATTACGCAGTTATTTTAATAGGAATAAAGAAACAATTTTTGAAAATAAGGAAGGCTTCAGGTCCGCTACTTAGTCTAGGTGATTTGACAAATTTTCTAACCAAACTAGAACAATAAGAAGTTGTTCCTCGTCGGGAATCGAACCCGTGACCTCCACGCTGAATGTTCTAACCATCACATGATAGAAGCAGTTGTTTGCGATGTTTCTTTGACTTCTCATATCATATGGTTAGTGCTTAAAAAGCAAACTAAATGGTTTTTACACCGAACTACTGCAGATTTCTCGTTACATCAGTTATAATACAACATATATATTGTATGTTATAATAACATACAATAATGTTATACACAAATATCTGATTATTTTAGATAAAATATGTGATAACTCTGTACATGCCTTTGAAATTTAAGGTTTTTCCTAGATTTCCTCTCTTCCCCCATCTGATCCTGACTTCGTTCCAATGGGACTACCTCGTCAGTACTCTTTCGAATAAAAAATTAATTTTGATTACCGGTTCATAATTGACGGAGAAATGGGAAATCATATATTAAGAAAAAATATACTGCCGAACATAGAGCCTCCTCCTTTTTTGAAAACGGTTAAGAATCCCTTAGTCTTATACACAACATAAATTTTAATGGCATATCATTAAAATATTGAGCATCAAGGAGAGACCTCCCATCTGATATTTCAGTATAATGAATGTACAACATATTTTTGCATGGTAATTTGAGTGCCCTTGGTAATGGCAATGCTTAGGTATCTGGTATCAAGGTAGGCAATTATGTAGTCAAATAATCGTTTGAAGAGGGCGTAGAATCTACCTACGTACATTACGATTGCACAATGCATTAATAACATCAGCAAAAATGTTTATTGATATATTAAAAATAGTAATGAATGGACAAACGATTTTATTGTTCTATTAGCCAAGCTTGAAAATAATTTTAAAAAATGCATATGTGCGTCCTGTTGATTATGGCACTTATGTTAAGGCACAATAGTTACTGGCTGTATTTAAAAAATAGTTACATGAATATCTTCCTTAAGTTATATTATTTGTAATATGTGTAAGATAATTTATCGTGTTTAAATTGAAATGAATGCCTCTAAAACAACTGATAACTCTGTATAAAATAGTCTCCGCATAAAAACTAAAATAAATAACTCTGCATAATAGAGTGATTGTTTCGTAACTCATGTAATACCTTATGCCATTTTCTTTGAATCATCTAGTGGTTACAAAAGTCAGCATGTTTCAGGACGTTGTGGCTTTTCAATACCACATGTAAATTTTATAAAAAATTACGTAATTATATTTCATTATTTTCCAATGTTGTGTAAGTAAATATTATTTTTTGGTTTAAATCTAAGATATATGTCAATGTTAAGGTGACTGCAATGTGAATAAAATAACACATACTTTAGAAATGAACCGATTATCTACTCTATATATGATTATAGAATATTGTAACCCATATTAGAATCATTTTTAGTTATAGATTTCCACTCTTCAAATAGTTTCTTTGTCATTTTTTCCCTATTCACCTTTGACTTGTATGTAATAATTATAAATAGTAATAATTTTATGCTGTTGTTAGGCAATATAAACTTTAAAGCCAATAACAACGGGAAATATACATTTATTTCGATAGTGATCAAAGTCCATAGTGTTATAAGTCAACGTTTTGTGTTGGATTAGAGATGGCGCTTTAGATTCGTTATTTTATTTTGCTATTATCGAACCGTCGATGAACTAAGAAAGATTTCGTAAAACTATCTCAATATACACTATGAACAAAATTTTAATAGAATACATGCATTCGAATGCCACGTCAAAGTCAGCTAAAATAATATCAATTTTTAATCAATTTTGGAAACATATAATTTATATTTTATTAAATTTTATCTATTATTCGTAAATTACTTTTAAACTGACCAAACAATGAATTCAGCTTTTTTCATAACTTATTGAGCTAGCTGAATGTAAAAATCCATATAAAATGCAAAACATTGACCCCTTCACAAGGCTAAAAAACATCTTTTGTCAAATTTAGCTCCGTCTAACTGATGCCTGTTAACTTCTCGCATCTAAAAAATTAATATATGAATCTTCTTTGAAGGAAGTGGTAAAACAGCTATGAATGAATACATATTTTGACAGTCTTCCACTATCTTAGATAACTTATTGAACTATCTTCCACACACCCTCACACCACTTTACAAATTCTCTTAAATTAATTTTATTTCGACAATAAAATAAATACTGTAATATAAGTTACAAATTAACAACTTCCTGTTAGTAAGTTACACAAATGTTACACATTTCGAATTTGTCAAGATATGTACAATATTTTGACAACAGTTAATAATTACGTATTATACCTTAATAAGAACAAATACAGAATAAATACGTCAGTACGTCAGTTATGAAAGGTGAAAGGGTTTAAAGGAAAAAGCCGCTTATTTTATGAAAATAAGAGACACTTATTGAACAACGATACAAAACGACACTGCATCTATTAAATCCACTCTGGACGTGTACATTCGTTACACCAGTCAATCTTTAAACATATGGCCTCGATTTCTCGAATACAGTAAAAAATGGGCTCAGGGATGTACATGGATGTTGTGCCATCTGTACAGCTCATAGTTGTACGATTATTGATAACGAGAGGAGTTTTCATCCATTAAAAGCCCTCTTGAAATTTCACTCAATTTTAAAACACGTGGCCCTGATTCCTTGAATACTGTATACAAAATCAACTGCTCACTATATCAATAGTTACTCACTGTATTGCTTTGTTGCAAAAAATATAAGAAAATTTTATTTTGAATCGGAAAACAGTTTTCAATTAACGTTATTTGTGATATTATCAACCTAACCTCTAACACGAGGATTTTTTATTTCACATTATTACTTCTCTATTTTTTTCTTTGAATTCTGCGAATTCATTTTTTCGTTACCGTATACACACAACTTTATTTACACAAAACACCAATATTTTCTATAAACATTTACTAAATTACTTTGCAACTGCGCTAAATCATTTATTAGCAGGATTATGATAATATAGCGACCATAAGTCGTAATATGTTTCTAATTATATTGAGTTTTGGTGGACTGATATGTTATCTTAATTAAATGTACATATGTACATATAATTTATGTATGTACGAGTTTTATTATTGCTAAGTGAATGCCATAAAATTTTTATATTGTATGTGGTCAGCAATATCTCAGTAATGTACATTTTTAAAATAATAATTTAGTCAGATATACAGTACCCATTATAAAATTGGAAACCCAAAAGGAATTGCTATGTTAGATTTACTTAATAAATTTAACAAACACTATCTAATAATAATTTTTCACATGGAATTATAAATGGAGATGCTACAGATTCGGTAGATTTTAAATTGATTTTAAAAATATCCTTTGTGATGGCTATATAGAGCGCCTAAATTATGAAACATGTAGGGTTTAAAATAAAAACTATTTTAATTAAAAGGAAAGTGAATATTTATTGGAATGACTATATAAACAATATTCGCCTAGTCCTATTTATTGTAAACGTAACCATTAATTCTAAACACTTCATCATATATCACAGGACGATATAAACACACCACGTTTTCGAATAACCAGATGATTTTCTCCTTATAAATTTCTCTATTAATTTAACGTATTAATGTGTTTGAGCCATACAAATAAAGTATACAATGTTGCAATTTCGAATCCAAAGTTATATTATGTTGTTTAAAATGCAGATATGAACCAAAAAATGCATCAATGCCAAATGGTGGTAGTTGGGTGTAGCCAGATGCTAGATTTTCAATCCAAGTGATTTCAACACTTCTTTGACTGGTTTGTTGTATGAGACGTTGTTTTTTAGCGTATTGTGAATGTTTTTCGATCAATGCACAGTTTAAATTGATCATTTGTTGTTGGTGGCGATCCAGATTTTAACAGTTCATAATATACGAACCGATCTAGTCCTACCAAACACTGGCGTGGTCTTCTGATTTAGCCTTAATGGACTGACTCCGTCAGGTGATAACCATGATTTTTTCATTTGGGATTTTCGAAATACATCCATTAGTCATCACTCGTTCGATTCAAAAAATGACTTCCATTCATACCTTGAAGCAGAATTTCACAGGCCATTTTTCGATTTTCTAACTGCCTCTCATTCAATTCACGTGACATTTTCCCATCGCTTGCAATCGTTCACAAATTGCGATTTGGCCCAAATTAACTATTTTCAATTGCTTTTGAGTTTGTTTTGGGTCTTTATCCAATAACTCCTGCAATTCCTATCAGCGACTTCTTCGATGAAAACTGCTTTACAAAAATACTAAGCAAAACACGTTTTGAGACCCAAAATTATAAATCTACAAAGTTAATTTGTTGTTTGTTTTGCGGAACATATATTAGCTTGTGTAGTTTTGATGCCAGTGTATTAATATAACATATGTATTAAATCATCACGTGTAATATCATATGTATTATATTTATAACTAGTGAGATCTGTAACAAAAAGCGTAAAGTAATCACCTACACAATTGGTTAATTCAATTCTTTGGCACTGTTATTTTGATTTACTATTCTCCACTAGGGAGGCAGAAAAAATATCAACATATCGATATTTCTTCAGATTAGATTAAATATAATTTTTAAAATCGTTACTTAATTTTGAAGAAAAATATATAGTTTTTTAGACTATATATATTTTTTTAAATATCGATATATCGAAATATCGATATTTTTTTCGGTGACCAACACCCATATTCTTCACATTTAAAAATTTTATAAAAGACCTAACTAAGCGATCTTTGAAATATTATATACTGTCAATATTTCCTCCTACTACACATAAGTTATATGGTAAAATAGTATTTATTAGTGCTCTAGAGTGGTATAATAGATTTGATAAAAAAAGCTTTTTATTACCAATTATGTACGTCCCATTTAAATATTATTTAATATTATTATTTAAATGAATTGGTTGGCGTCATTTAATGAATATCCTATTTTTCACTAGTCTTAAATTTTTGGATGATTTATTGAAGTAAGCAATTTGTCAATGTTACAGACAAAGTTATAATTAATTGATAAGAACTTCAAAAGACCAAAACAAATCATATATTTAATGACCTATGCTGGTGCAGATTTGCTCGTTTCTAATACGTGTTTTGTTTTGTGTTTTTAGCTATCAAATATGAAATAGTATATTTTTTAATAATTTTCGTAGTATTACGTATATTACCATGGATAATTGACGTGATTGAGTGATTATTTATTCCATGGCCTAGTAGACTAGACTAATGTGTACTTTTATAAATTCAGAAATTAAAGTTATTATTTTAAGTTTCAATGTACCTAACGTAGAATTACACACTGAAATGAGATACTTCTGCTTAAGTAACAATAGACGTAATTTAGAGACGCATTCAACCTCGTAACGATTCTTTTCGTTCTGCGTCCATTTTTTGATTTATGAGAATTTATTAAAAAGAAAATAAGATATTTAATTTTTTAGAATAGACGAGATTCAGCCGGCTCAGGTGGCGCGGATGTTAAGGCGATAGGGCGGTCCAGCCAGATTCGCGGGTTGGAATCCTGCTGACACATGAATGTACTTTATGGTTGTGATTATAATTGTAAATATCTTTATAGACAACAGCGAAAAATCCGAATCTCCGATGTCTTCTGGGATGGTCTCTAAGTTGGTCACTAATCGGTCGGTAGGCTTAATATCGGGGACCGTGGTTCTGAGCTCACTTTAAACAGTAGGTCCAGATAACGTCCTCGTTAGTAAAAAGGAGACTTTAAAATACATAAAACAACGAAAAGGTTCAATGTCGCTAAGTAACACTAAAGTGATTAAATAAACGCCCACGATTAATATAAATTTTAATTAAATTGAACAACATAATTTAAGGAAGTGGTCAGGGATATCGATTAATCAGTTTTATAAAATATTTTGCTCTTGATACATCCAGTTAATTAAATTTTCTATTAAATAAGATTAACGATAAATAATATTATAATATATTTTCTGCTTAAAACACAAAATCTGACATATACCGCTATTTATTTACTTACCTACTTATTTCGTTTAACGGAAATATGTATTTTATTTTATGTCATTAGTGTTTGCTGTGTTGTTGTTGATGTAAATGAAAATCATAGAGACATTATTGTTCGCTTTTACTTGTTACTGACTGTTTGTCTTTTAGATATATAGAACTTGAAGTTGGCTTTCGTATTTTCGATGGCCTTATTTTAACAAATGTTAGGTAATTTAGGTTTTTTATTGCTTTGTTTGCCGTTTCCAATAGGCCAAACAAATAGATGGACGCCTAAACAAATCTTACTATATATACAGATTGATTTGTAAATCACTAATGCTATGGTCGACAAAATCATTCTTCAACTGTGTGCGTTGTGTGCAGAATAGTATCTATTTCTATCCACTTTGTTTAATTAAAGCAAAAAATATTTTGTTTAGCTATGTTACTAATCAAAACTGCTGCACTTGGAGTAAAAACCATTTTCAGTAGAATCATGTATACATTTTCAAAAACGATGCTGGCCAGAATATTATAGAAAATAGCATCACTTGGCTATTTCTTGTGATTATAATGTTGCTGGTATATATTCCCAAATGTTAAAAAATTAAAGGAAATTGGATCTCCATATTTGACTACATTAAGATTATTAAAACGATTGCAGAGTATATATATACTACGCTACATAGATACAAAAAAAAATCTGCAATTTTAATTTGTCTTGATTGGCAAACGTACGAATTTTGTGTTTATATTAACACAATGTTTTCATTATTGTTTGTTTATGTTATCGAAAGTGTGCTTAAAAAAGTTGCATTATAGTTGAGTAGATATAATGGACACAACTAAAAAAGAAATAATGGACAATATACCTAGAGAGAATATTACACGAAAAAATTAAAAGGAAAAAATATTTTTTCTGACTGCAAATATTATTTATGCTGTAATATAAATTATCAATTAAAGAATTGTTAATTATTTGGCTTAATAATTTAATTAAATTTACTATATTCATGTTAGTGTTAGTATGTTTAAATGTTGATACGGACCCTCTGTTTTAAAACTACTTGAATGGTGAACAAGTGAAACGGGTGGGTCTGTTTTCTAGTAAATAAAAACCATCAGTGTGGCTTTGTATTGCCTTTCAACCAATCGCCTCTTATTTCCGTCAAATAAAACAGTTTTTAAGTAAAATAATATTTTTTTGGACCGTTTCACAAAATATAACTTAAATCCGTCTTCTTCAGAAATTCACAATCGAGAAACGATATCCCGAGCAGGTTTAGCCTAGACCTGAAAATTTACCTGTTACGTGAGATATTTTTTTAATGCAAATATTTAATATTTTTATGTTTATGTTTATATTTCTTAAAATATTAGTACTGATATTAAGTTTCTATTGAAAAATATAAACTTTCAAATGAGACATATGCGACACTGTTATTATTGGCAGGCCTTTTTGTTCATCAGATTGTCCTCGTCTAAATATAACTGGAATTGCCAAATCCTTCAATATATTTAATATGTTGTGTCTAACCTGAAGACGTATTAAAATAATATTTTTTATTAAATTATCATATTGATATATACTAATTTCGAATATTTAAATATATTAGACAATCGGGCTTTAAAAAAAGTACAAAAAAATCGAATATTTTAATGGAAATTGGCTATTGACGTCACCAATTGTCTGTCAATTCTTTTTAATATCGGTCACTTATTAATAGCGCCAAGGTCATCTTTTCACCTTTTGTATTTGAACTCGCGAACGTGATTCTTTGATATATCCTGAATGTTTTTATTAAAGCTTACAATAATACTATATAATTAGAAATTTTTCACAATTAGAAAGAGAAATAGGTTAACGAGAGGTCCCTTAAGTTGCTTGCCATAGATATTTATCAAATACTGTCATGTATATTAAGAGTATTTCTCGATTGCCGACCTTGTACACACCAATTTTTGAAATCAATATCAACAAGTGCTTGTAGCCGTTGTTGCTTAATTGTTTCATTAGTTATTATTAGAATACGCATTGAATTCGTTGCAATATAAAACTAGGAATGGAATGTTAACAATCATTTTCCTTAGTCAGATATCAATTTATATTTATTAATTAATACATTTACGGTTTTTAAGGATTGTTTATAACTATATCAGCAAATAAAATGGCAATAAAGAAAAATAATAAATCCTTATCCGAATGTAGAAATGTATACTGTCACATATGAAGTGTTTGCTTGTATTTTAATGAATGATATCTATTAGTGTAACTACGTGTACCAATATTAATCAACATTTGTTAAATCATCTAACCAAACTATACAGTTTTTCAATTAGTATTATTTAGTTATTCAGCGTATAGTGCTAATCATGGGACTCTACATGGGAAATATATTACTTTTGTTGTTTAATTTGAAGAAATCTACTGCCGAATGCTTTTAGGAACCTGGTGTATTCCGTCCTATTCCAGTTGTCACTTTTGGTTTCAACCATTGATGATGACCTGTGATGATTTTAATATCAATGATAAAGGGACTTTTAGAAACAAAGTGTTTGAAGAATGAATTTCAAAATGTATGGAACGCAAACTCAGGTCAAACTTTCGAAAACTTCAGACAGTTTAGAAATGGAATAATTAACTGTCTATATGCTATGCTGAAAATCATAGGTTAATGAATACTGGAGAGTTCTTTCCACACGTTTTTATACTATAACAGACGAATTGAAAAGTATCCGGCCTGACCCTTAGATGGTGCTACTAGAATTAAATCCATATGTTTTTTAGTCCTAACCCTCAAAAGATGCGTGTATAAATTTGACAGCTGTCAGATGATTAGTTTGAGTGAAACAACTTTTGTTATTGTGAAAAAAAATTGATAAAAAGGAATTTCGCATGTTGATAAAATATTGCTTTTTGAAGGGAAAAAATACAGTTGAAGCAAAAACTTGGTTTGACGCGGAGTTTCCGGACACTTCCCCAGGAAAATCAACCATTAAGGCTTGGTATGCTAAGTTTAGATGTGGTGAAATGAGCACCGAAGACCGTTCACCGTCTTCGGTGGACGCCAAAAATGATTTTGAATGACCGTAAATTGAAATTGAGCGAAATAGCAAACAGTCTCAAGATATCAACGTGTACATCATACACAAATATTTGGGCATGAGAAAGCTCTGTGCAAAGTGTGTGCCGCGCGAGCTCACTTTTAACCAAAAACAACGACGAGTTGATAATTCGAAGCAGTGTTTGAGGATGATCAAGCGTAATAAACCCGAGTTTTTGCGTCGATATGTGACAATGGATGAAACATGGCTCCATCATTTCACTCCGAAGTCCAATCGACAGTCATCCGAGTGGACTACACAAGATGAACCGGCTCCAAAGCGTGGGAAAACGCAACAGTCGGCTGGCGTCTCTATATTGGGATGCGCATGGAATAATTTTCATTGACTGCCTTGAAAAAGGAAGGACCATCAACAGTGACTATTACATAGCATTATTTAGCCGTTTGAAGGACGAAATTTTCGAAAAGAAAGTGCTGCTTGACCAAGATAATGCACCGTGTCACAAGTCAGTGAAAACGATGGCAAAAATCCATGAATTGGGCTTCTAATTGTTTCCTAATCCACCGTATTATCCAGATTTGGCCCCTAGTGACTATTTCCTGTTCTCAGATCTCAAACGAATGTTCACCGGGTAGACATTTTCGTCGAATGAAGAGGTAATCGCCGAAACTGAGGCCTATTTTGAAGTAAAGGAAAAATCGTACTACAAAAATGGTATCGAAACGTGGAGGGTCGCTATAATCAGTGTATCACCCTGAATGGAATTATGTTGGATAAAAAAAACTAATTTTCCCAAAAAAAAAATTGTTTTACTATGGTAGATCGGGGACTTTTCACTTTACCTGTTAGAATCATATTTTCCTTCTTAAATGTTAAATACGAAACTATATTGAAACATTTTCAACCAAAAATATTTATGACATTTTATTATCTAAAAGTTAATTTTAACTGTCAGGGAACTTTCAGAAAGCTTAGCAGTTGATGTTTCGAGGCATTTATATGCGATGAGAGAGATCCAATAGAAGGGAATATTGCAACCACACTAATTGAATGAAAATATCATATTGAACTTTTTAACATCGCTGTTTCATTGGTTGCCTGGCAAAAATAGAAAAATTCTATATGGTGTTCTACAGCTAGTAATGAATTTCCTTAAAATCGTAGACTATTTTATTAGATTTAATACCTAATTTATTTGCAGATTCAATTCTTCTAGTGTAGATTCACAAATATCAAGTGTATATTCATATAAATTCAATAAATCTACCTATTCTTATTTTTTCGATATTCTAGGATCTTCTGCGTAGGTCAAATGTAAAAAAAATTACAAATAGGTTTAAAAAGTACTGATACAATGAGAATAAAATACATTTAATCAATTATGTCAATGTGCACTCGAGTTGGACTCGAGAAATATTTTGAAAATTCTGCGATATCTATCTACACTTAAAAGGATCTGATTCAACACACACCTGGTCTCGGAGACTTGCTCTAGAGTGACAAGTTGGACCGGGTTATGTGGGACTGTATCTGGGCTTACCAATTCACTAAACCGAAACCGTGTCATAGTTAACCCCTGTGGATCGCTTCTGCTACTGCATTAAATTGGGGATATGGCAACCGCTGACTGGATACTGTCGTATGATGGCAAAAGTTATGACCGCAGAGACGGATGAGATCATTTCAGCCTGGAGAAGGGAGAGGTGAGCGGTGACGCGGTGCTAAGCTCCCAGCATGGCTTGAGCCCAGTTATTGTTTGTGGAATGATTGAGATATGAAGTGCTTGATATCTGGACCAAAGCGCGTTTGAAAGGTCAAGAGTACAAAAACAATTCTAGATATACAGGAGCTGTCATTTGTTTACTTAATCAAGTTATTGCGCTTCAAAAATTCATGAATGTAATTTACCTCGTATTTTGGTTTTTTACTTTCGAAAAATGGAGCGCAAGCCATGCTAGTGTCGGAATTAGTTCGCTCGTTTTTGTTAAATTGAACTGTATCTCATTATATCATTCATGAAAACAACATTTCTCAATATTTCAAAATCGTGTACCAGAGATGCCAGGCTACACCGATCAGAACAAGTAGTAATCAGAACGCTCTCTGTTTGGTTAATACACTGGGTACGACAAAGCTTCCCATTAAAAATCTTACGGCATGACTTTGCATCTGTAACATACTATTGCTCATTTTTTCCAAATAAACGTCGTTCAGTTTGTTCAATTGACGTCGGTAGAGATCTGTAGTTACAGTTTCATATGGTCATGTATACACCACTCCAGAACTGTCCATGTGATCTGGATTAACATTGCTTTTTGCTGCTGGTATTACCGTAATACATCCACTTTTCAATTCATGCATGTTTAGCCAATTTGTGTAGTAGCCAGTCCACTTGCTGTTAGATCTTTTCCATCGTATGTAAGCTCATGGAAAAAGTTGATCAATATACTACTAATCAGTTGGAAAGGTCTTTAAGAATTTGGGCTGGATTTTCGTTCAATAAATATTGTAGATCATAGTCTTTGAAATTTTTATGGCTTCTATTTTTTGTCATTCACACCAAAAGCACCAATTTTAGATTGAATAGATCGAATTTTAGATAGAAACCAAGACCAACAATTGGAATATGACGAAGCACTATCACCATAAATTCATAAAAATGTTTAATGGGCTCCCAAAATATATTTTTTCAAATCAAGAAATAAAAGCAATTCAATTTGTAAAAAATGCAATTTCGAGCATTCATCTGAAGACACTTAATGTCACAATAATATTATGTGAAAAACTACTACTTTATGTAGAATAATGTCAGACCCATAAAATGAATTAGTTACCTAAGGTTACTTAACAGATGTTTACAATTACAATGCATATATATATATATATATATATATATATATATATATATATATATATATATATATATATATATATATATATATATATATATATATTAACTTATTCCAATTAATAAATAAGATTCAGAACAAAATGAAATAAATAAGATGCCTTCGAAAAGGAAATAATACAAAGTGATATAAAAATGACAGACTTGCACAATTGCATATTGTCAGTAATCGCAAATGTTTTTTCATTAGCTCCTTTATCAAAGTTGGTAAGTAAGAAAAATCATCTACGGCCATGTCCAATAAAGAACTGCTTTTTATGGTTAGGAACAATTATTTTATAGGCATACATATAACAAAACATTCATGGAAACGCATAAATGGTGCTACACGATCCTCCGTTTTCACCAGTCAATAAATTTTCATGTTATTACTTGTCCAATTAATTCCATATGTCTACGCAATATTTAGGTTTATACGAAGATATAATAATATATTATCTCAAAAGGCATATCGTCTTTCCATCTGATAACACAACTGTTTTCAAATAGATTTTTTAAAGCCTATATTAAAATTTATATCATAGACTAACCATGCCCCACAGTTTGGCCTTCCTCCGCAGACTGCGGAAGACGTATTTTCCACGTAGCAATTGAAAAACACATGGGTATTTATGGAAATTATTAACGATTGAAGTACTTACCTCTCCTTAAGAAATGTATGTATATAATTAGTAGTATTTATATCAAACCCCTAAGAAAAAATCAACAACAATCAGATGACTATTTTAGAAACAAGAAAAATGTAAAGGCGCCATAAATAAAGCGTGTGGATTTTTTGCCTAACCGATAATAATTAGAATTCTTGTATATGTATAAACATTATCTGAATTAAACCGGTTTGAATAAAAATAAACGATAAATAATAACAATTTCAGATAATGAGCTGTGTGTTTGGTTGACAACTATCGACAGAGATGATTTCTGCAATCAATGTGACGCGAGTTTATGAGGCGTGGCATATAATAAGTCAATATTGTAACGTTTCAATATTGGAACAATGTGACTAATATTGTTTTACTAACATAGTTTTGCAATTAAAAACATCGATGGTCAGATTTCTTGTACGCAATTCCCAGAAACAGACGTATGAAAGAAAAAACCGTTATCGAATTTGGCAATGTTTTGTATAATATGACCATTCAATGTCCTTAATAACTTCTTTTTGTTTATAATTTCTAATTAAATGATAATCGGTGATGACGATCGAAGTATATGTATGAGACAGTGTGATTTTATTATTAATGTTTTTTATTTTCTTGCTTGAATGCCTAAATTTCTTGATGAATATTGAAAGTAACCAAACAAATAACGATTATTAAAATATACAAAATGATTTTGAAAGATGACAAGACCCGGTCACAATGAATAAAAGTAGAATTAAATGAAATAATAATGTTATAAAGTAATAGAATATTATTTGTTGTTAAAATATATAAATGTTTTTTTTTTGTTGTCTAAGCAGGCTATAAATAAAATAACGATCAGATGTTTTAGGTATTTCTATTGTTGATAAATGATAATGTAGATAATTCTTAAAGTGTTAAAGTGGACAAACTTTCATCGAATAATTCGTCTAATTCTTAATTGATAACTTTGTTGACTATACAGATAGTTCCTTGTCTTGCGCATTTTCGGTAGCACTTTTTCACATTTAAATAGTAACAGTCAATTTACTCAAAATTGGTTCACATCTATATATACGAAAATTTATTTTTTCAGAAAATTACATTTATTACTCTTTAAATATGTGTCATTATTCGCAAAGCTGGTAAAAACGGTAAGCTTTTTGCTTTCATACTATTTAAGAAGCTGGCTAACTCTATTTTTAATGTCTGTGTTTAGTTACTGTCCCTGTTCAAAAACACAATGAAGGCATCATCTCCTTAAAAATGGCCCCAAAAAACTTAGTAAATCTACTTTCTCAGCTCTCTTGTAATTGTGAAGCAATAACTGTAAAATGGTTCAAACTGTAATCCCGTGGCCGATCCAATTTGATTCATATAAACTTTAAGGTAGGCAGAAGTTCGTCTTTGTAGCAATTGTTGTTCTGAATGTAATATAAAGCTCAAAGTATACTTGTTCTATGACCAGAAAAGCCCTAGCCTTATCCTTATCAAATAAGTAATTTAATTTTGATTTACTTTTCTAAGAGGCACTATAGAATCATATAGAGAGTTACATCTTCTGGAACAGGGATATATTAACTGATGTCCAAGACAGCCTTCTATGACGGTTTGGGCTGAATGATAAATGTCAGCATTACGCATTATATAACAGGTCAATTGAAAAGTCCTTTTCCTGACACATAGATGGCGCTACTAGAATTAAATCCATATGTTTTTTAGTTAGCCCTAACCCTCAAAAGATGCCTGTATAAATTTGACTGGTGTCGGATCATTAATTTCTGAATTATAGCATTTTGAGAAAAGCAATTTTTATTATTATAAAAAAAATGGATAAAAAGGAATTGATGAATGGATGAAAAGGAAAAATATAGTTGAAGCAAAAATTAGGTTTGATGCCGAGTTTCCGGACTGACCCAGGAAAATCAACCATCAAGTATTGGTACGCTCAGTTTAGACGTGGTTAAATGAGCACCGAAGACGGTGAACGCAGTGGACGCCAAAAAGAGGTCGAAAATATTTTTAAAGTCCACAAAATAATTTTGAATGACCGTAAATTGAAATTGAATGAAGTAGCAGACACTCTAAAGATATCAATTGAACGTGTACATCATATCATTCACGAATATTTGGGTATGAGAAAGCTCTCTGCAAGGTGGGTGCCGCGCGAGGTCACTTTCGAATAAAAACGACGCAGGAGCAGTGTTTGAAGATGACCAAGCCTAATAAACCTGAGTTTTTGCGTCAATATGTGACAATGGTTGAAACATGGCTCCGTCATTTTACTCCGAAGTCCAATCGACATTCATCCGAGTGGACTGCATACGATGAATCCGCTTCAAATCGTGGGAGACCGCAACAGTCGGCTGGCAAGTTTATGGCGTCTGTATTTTGGGATGCGCATGGAATAATTTTCATTGACTACCTCAAAAAAGAAAGGGCCATCAACAGCGACTATTACATAGCGTTATTGGACCGTTTGAAGGAAGAAATAGCCGAAAAACGACCACATTTGAAGTTAAAGAAAGTGCTTTACCAAGACAATGCACCGTGTCACAAGTCAGTAAAAACGATGGCAAACATCCATGAATTGGGCTTTGAATTGCTTCCTTATCTGCCGTATTCTCCAGATCTGCCCTCAGTGACTATTTACTGTTGTTCTCAGTTCTCAAAAGAATGCTCGCTGGGAAGAAATTTTCGTCGAATGAAGAGGTGATCGCCGAAACTGAGGCCTATTTTGAAGCAAAGGACATATCGTACTACAAAAATGGTATCGAAAACTTGCAGGGTCGCTATAATCAGTGTATCACCCTTGAAGGGAATTATGTTGAATAAAAAAAAAGATTTTTCCAAAAAAAATGTGTTTTGCTATGGTAGGCGCGGGACTTTTCAATTGACCTGTTATGTCCATGACTACTTTTCATTTGACGTTAGATCTAAACTTGAAATGGAAAACGTAATTATAATTGTATAATTGTTTTTGTTTTCAGTACAATTTCCTTCAACTAATTGGTTCATAAGGTCACTTAAGATTATTACTGGTTAAGATAATTTCTTTATGTAGAACTCATCTAAAAATACTCTTTACATCCAAATACTGGATAATACCTGTTGGGTCATGATTTTGTTTCCAAATATTTAAAACCGTTTTCTGGACTAATTATGAACTTTATTAACCAATTTAAGGAATATAAATATTATGCTAGACGACTTTTGCTAACTACATGTTACTTCTTTGTTGCCGCTATTTTCTTAAATTAACGTTATTTCTTCTACCAACATGTTATATTTTAAATCTAAAAATTCCAAGGATATATAATTTCTTCAAAACCAAGAATAATAGCCCCCAACATCAGGAATAGTAATAATGAGTCTTTTTTATATATATTTTAAAGTCTCCTTTTTACCAACGAGGGTTTATCTGGACTGGACCTACAGTTTAACGTGTGCTCCGAACCACGATCCTGGGCGTTAAGCCTACCAAATGGCGAGTGACCAATTTAGAAATCACTCCAGAAGACATCTGGTCTTACCCAGCCTGGTTACTGGTGTAACTAGGATCATTTTTCTTGTCGAATTTTACACTCTTGCCTAGGACAATCACAAATATTAAACAATCACAAACATATATTTACGACCATGTCCCAGCAGGGTTTGAACCCGCGACTATCGCAACAGTAGGTGGACCGTCCTGTCGCCTTTACCACTGCGCCAACCATGCCGGCTAATGAGTCTTTTTATATTTGAAGACTCGACAAAACCTCTCGAACAATTTGTAAAATCGGTTTGGCAGGCGACATCTTACAGACTAGAATCTTACCGAGGCGTAGATATTAATAATATTTTGTGAATGGGATAATTCATACGCAGCAATGTAAGATCCGACTAAAAATCATCCTATTCGGTAACCAAGCTAGGGATGATGTCTTCTGGGATGGTCTCTAAGTTGGTACCTGTCCATTCTTAGCCATAGTTCCAAATAAATTCTAAAAAACGAGACTGAAATATAAAAAATAAATATTATTAACAAGAAATAAATATTAATAAAATAATATTAATAAATATTGTTTTATAGAATTGTTTTTTTTTTCATCAAAACATTTAAAAAATTTAATTTATGAGCAATCCGTAGGATAATTGATATTTTTGACAAAGCTGTCAGAAAGTCAATTTACATTAATTTTTTTACATATTTACTAATGTTTAATGTATAATATTATATTATGTTAATAACAACATTCTTAGCGGATTTTTATTTTATCTGATAAATAATTCAATTTATTAAAATATTATTTCCATGTTTTGAAAGAATGTCGAAAAAACCATGAAGGTTTATTTATTAGCTTTATTTCATGTACAGTTTTTCCAGAGAAATAGTTCTAATACCTATATTCATAAATTAATTGTTGAATTTTTTATTATTTTTAATATAAAATAGAAAATATTTCCTTTAACATTGGTAACAACATTCTTGGTTATTTTTGATCTTAACTAATGGTAATAAAATGGTAATCAATATTTTAAGTTGTTATTTTCACGTTTCGAGCGATTTTTTATGCCTAGTATTTTTCGCTTATATTAATTAACACTTTATTTTACGACAAATTTATTTAATAAAACGCTTATGTAGATGTTTATACAGTAAATGTTGATTTGCTGGTGATTTAATATGGTGGATAGATTCGCAGACTTACTAACTACGTTCTTTATACACACTATATTCTAAATTAAATTGTCCTTAGTACGTATTTGTAAAATGGAGGAAAATCCTACAAAAAGGCTAGGTAAGAGAGGGTGCTGAAATAATTTATGAAATTTTCCTTATCTTACTTACTCAATAATGAGCAGACCAATTAAATGAACCTAACGCATAATTGTTTTTATAAATAATAAATTGTGTAAATTGTGTAAATAGTTTCGGTCATGGTCATTAAGATTAAAATTTAATAATTTTAATGACTATAATTTGTATTAATAATTATTTTTAATAATTTGACAATTGTCAACATTTCACGTTCTCTAAATTCGGCTACGAACTGATGTATCTAAGAAACTTTATCAAAATATATACAGTTACTTTCTTCCATAACCTTGTTCCTCTGACATGTCCTGAAGTCATAGCCTTAGTGTCGTTAAAGCGTATGTTATAAAATCTCGAAATAACAAAAACTTTCTGTTTTGTCTATGTTTATGTCTATAAACACCTGTCTATTTTTGAGAGAACCTTTAAGTTGGTCACTTGTTAGTCGGTAGATTTAATGCCGAGAAATATGATTTGGAGGCCATGTTAAGCAATAGCCAAGTTACTTCACATAAATTTTAGTTGATAAAAGTTAAATACGATATACATCCCGTTGCATGAAATGGCTAAAAGAAATGACCAGAATACATGCAAGAACCTAACAATGTTTAAAAAAATAATAATCACGGGATATTCATTATTCAGATTTTGGTATATTTTCTATTTGTACTACCACTTATATTTTTTTAAGGTATTTAGATAAGAATATAATTAATAACTATATACACTAATATTAAACCATTCCATAGTGTCTTGGCAATAAAATACTTAATCTGCATACAAATCGTCGAATCATTACAAATGAATATAGTAATTAATCATTAAAAGGGTAATAAATAAAACATATTCGTTTCATATTACTTCTTCTATTCGGAAACGATATATTCTGAATTGTTAATTCGTTTATGTCATCCTATAGCACTGAACTTTTTCAGTTAACTAACAATGGAAGTCCTTCGAAAAGGAAGATACTCATAATTTTAATAATTTATGAGAATGGGAACGATATATAACGAACGCGGTTTTTAGCTTTCTTTATGAACTAAAAAAAAAGGAAAAAGGGGATATATTTACATATCTAGGTACATTTGCGTCTTATTTTGATAATCGTTTGAAGGTCATTCGTTGTTAAGGTAACAGGAACTAATTGACAAAATATTATACCGCAAACAAAGCAGATGAAGTGACACTGTATTTGTATATTCAAATATTATGATAGTGAGTACAAGATATTAATTTCTTTTATAGGCTCGTTATGTTAATTTTAAAGTTTTAGAATTCAGTTTAACTGTGTCTTGTGTGTTAATGTGTTTGATATATAATCCTCTCTTGGGTGGAGGAGGTGGTCCCACGACTCTCTTGATCCAGCAGGCAAGAGAGAAAGTCAGGAATGCAGTAAAGACCTAGAGAGTGAAAAAATGGTAAACCATACTCAACCTGGACCCATGGCAGTCTGGCAACATCTGGAAGTTCATGAAAATATTATCAGGGATATCAAAAACCGAGATCCCTCTGCTAAAAATATACAACAGTCACTAATTTACAATCACAAATCAGGAGAAAGTTGAGCCATTTGCGAAATATTTTCAATCTCAGACGATTAACAATATCAATCAAATTTTGCCGACACCGACGAAAACTAAGGTTTCACCAATACAATATCCGATATAGGTACTGTTTTTCTACTTGACTTTCTGAGAGAGCACCTTGTCAATTCAAAAATTGTCGCAACAGTAATCAAAAAGCTCAGTCCCCGAAAAGCACCGCATCCTAACCTATAATTATCCGACAACTTTAAAATTTGCCCTCAGAAAGATCCTAGTGATCCTCTCAGAAAGAACTCAGTGAGCTTACAATCATCACAGAAAAAAGTTCCATCGATCTGGAAACACGCTTATATAGCTGTTATTAAAAAAAAGGGGACAATCAGCATTATCCAACCAATATCATTGAAGCTGCGAAAATGAAAAACATAATCCAAGACATGTGGTTTGAATTTCAAGACAAACACTTATCAATCCATCAAGCTGTAATGTTAGCGGACGAAGTGAAAACACCTTCCATAACAAACATTTCACGGGAGGTTTTAGCACTAGTCAAATTCAGTGTTGCTGGATTGGATTAGAGCTTGCACAAAATGTGACATCATAGGCTAGTATTCAAGGAATTAAAGCTTGGTATTTCTAGAGATCATGTAAACCTAATACACTCGTTTTTCTTACATTCCACGGTATTTTCTAGTATGATTCTAGATTTTCTAGAAGTGATTCTGCTTGAGGAATCAGGAATCTGTCAAATGATATAATTAGGTTTATGTCATTTCTCCGCAACGCAAAATTAACATCGCCAGATTTGGAGCTATTATGTTGTGTTTTCCAGTCTTTAGTCAATTTGTAAATCTTGTTGACCGCTATTTGTATTCTTTCTACAATCTTAGATAGAGATACATACATCTTTTACCATTACAACGGTGTCGTCGACAAATGTTTCAAGTAATGTTTCTTTTATTGTTAGGATATCAGCATTATAGAGTAGATATAGGAGTGGTTCCAAGATACTACCCTGTGGAAACCCAGCCGAAATAGGTTTCAGTGTTAAGAATGCCCCATCATACAAGTCTCTAAATTTTCTTTCAAAAAGATATGATTCCAGCAGTCGACAGTAATTTCAATGTAACAATTTGTTCGTTTCGTAGATTAATCTCACATGTCATATCCAAATCAAAAGCTTGTGAAACTGTCAGAAAATATTTTCGGGCACTATTTTTTTCGAATCCCCTTTCAACATTAGCTGTTACTCTGTCTCGATTGTTAAGTGGTGATTTCAAAATCCAAACTGAAAATCTGCTAAGTATATAAATGGTATAAAGCATTCCGTGACATGCTTCTGTCAAACAGGCATTAGAGGCACTAAACATAACAATCAAATAGCTTAGATTTTGAAAGCTCCAAATTAATCCACCCATTTCCACCATAAATTCTTGCTGAAACCAAATTAGTTTTTTAAAAGCTCCCTTTTCGTTGCTACAAGAAGTTACTTCGGACTTCATTTCCACCATCGTCTGAGTTGATCAGATGGTCAAATTCAACAAGTCACTGTGAAGATAGCTCAAATAATCTACCATTCTCAATTAAAACTTCTGCATATCAGGCGACGGTACGTTCCGATTTTTCTAAATGAAACGCAAGTATGATCTTGGTTCGATCTCTCGAGATATAGATACAGACCAGAATATTCAGATTAATGCTGCCGATCTGACAACCAGCTGTCAGACGTATGCAAAATTATTAAAAGCAATAGTGATACGAGGTTTTAACTCTTATCTATAAATTATTGTGGCTATATAATTAACTGTAGTTTTTAGATATAGTATAATGATAAAATAAATTATATTTGGTAACAAAAATTATTCAAAAAAATTTCAAAAATTGTTCAATTATTTTATTTAGATTAGAATTTTTTTGTATGTTAAAGCCAAACTGAATTAAAACAGAGTTGACGCGGCAACATTGTAATGTTTCAACGTCACAAATATCCACGACGCATCACTAAAAAAACTTTGAATAGGCTATATATACGCAACACGTACTTACTACATACTTATTAATATAAACGAATATTATTATATTATTCCATCCTAACGCTAAATATTATAACAATTCTAAGATAATCTGAGCAACATACTTCTGTTTATTTTTTTTAAATGTTAAAGGACTATACTGTCTATTATATTGGTCGCAATAGCAGTAAAACTACACAGGGTTTTTTACGAAACAAACATGGTCATATACCCGCATATTTTAATCTTGTCCTATTTAGCTTTTTATCGCTTGTCAAAAATATATATTTTTACATAAAGAAACAAAATTAAGCATGTACTGAAAATAATACATACATGCAAGGTTAAAAACGCGGTATGCATCTTTAATATTTCCTTAAAAAACTTCTTTGTATTCGATAAATATACAGAGTTTGATTAAAATATATATGTTCAAGCTTTCTTTTTCTAAACAAGTTAACAAAATATTTAGTCTATATATGAGTTATTGATAGAATAGTATTCTTATTAACTACGCTTGAATATACCCTGATAATGTTTTGATTTTAAAAATAACTTTATTGAGAAATATTGTATTGTATATTGTATATTCACCAATTGTTATCGCTGATCAAAATACATGCAAGAACTGAATATATTAATTTTCTCCTTGTAACGCTACTGATCTAATATATTGATTAAAATATAATTAAAATCATTATTTAATCTCTTCTATCTTGTTGCCTGGACTGGAATGGTCTAACATTCTCTAACTGACTCTTTCTACTTAACCTTTACTTACAGATTTCATTATGTATGCATGGTCGAATTTTCATAAATTAGATCTAGAAATACAATAATAAGATTAAATATTACCTAATAAGTATTAGAATGAACGTAGAAGATTTTTCAAGAAACACCTGTACTAAATCCAGGAAAATATTTAACACTACAAACATCATAATAAATTTAATTAGTAAACAGGTTTAAATTGAAAGAATTGCATATAGTAAATATTTTCAAGATAGATCTTATAACATTTCCATGACCACTCAGTATAATTAAGACCAGAAATCTAAATTAATTTGCAAATTGAGTCAAATTGTGATAATCAATACTTAAGTTGCAGATTTGAAATACAGTTAACAGTAGTTTGAATATTTACTACTGTGATGCAAAAAATAATACGATATAGAATTCGTAATATTGTTCATTACGAATTTCTTGTAGTAGGAATAAAATATATTATTTGTGCGCATGTATGCAAGTTATTAAACAACTGACATATTAGGACACCAAACACCAGACAAACTTTTTAGAATATTTGCTACTGTATAACATCTTTCTTTTATAACTTATTGTTGTAGATTGTTTGTCAAATTTTTATGGTATATCCTATATGAAATGGTTTCCCAAATTTCGATAACTCAAAATTCCAATAGTCTATGACTGAGCAATTGAGCTTAGTCATATCATCCGCCTATGGTGGCCATACACCCTGAACTATAATGCCTGTAACAGGAATCCACGAATTGGGAATGTTTCTGAAAGCATGCATGCTTCCTAATTGAAATAATTAATGAAATAGTTATCTTAAGGATTGCTTCAAGTAACAGGTGCAGGAAGCATGATTGGAATAGAATTCCATCCGGAATTATACAAAAAAATTAAAATTTATGTAGCAATTCGAATATAGTGTATTATACAATTATGACTAAAAAATGCAGTCCGTCCAATGCATGTAATATGCGGTTACCATTATTTGTACATTAGTTGGTTACTCGCCAGTCGGTAGACTTAATGCCAAGGACCGTAGTTCAGAGCCCACGTTAAACCGTAGGTCCAGTCCAAATACAAACCCATTGTTGGCAAAAGGAGACATAAAATTATTTTGATAAATATATTGACTGAATATAAATGAATATAATATATATAAAATATTAGTTATTTACATGGTTTTATGTTTATTCATTCTTGTTTCAGGTGAGTCAAGAGTTCAGTCGTCGCTTGTACTCGACGGTAAGATGCTACTCTCTATAAATATTTACCAACAGTAAAAATATTTGTTGTGGTATGATAGCAATAGTTTTAATATGTCTCATTAGCATCTGTGCGAGTAAATAGAAGTGGTTCATATCACGCAAAGGAAAATAACCCATAAAAGTGTAAAACAAATTACGGCAGTGATAGATAGAAAATTGATATTGACATTAAATTGACTTCAGTAAATATTGTTGCTAAAATGCGTCATATTACAACTGTTGTTTTTCAACATGATAACCTGAAAATTACTAACTCATTAGGGAAATATTTGTTTTTCTTTTAATCTCTTTAGTGTATATCTTCAGTGTCTATTTTCTGTCGAACCTTTGTTTGAAGTTGATAATAAGTTTCGTTCTAGAAAGCATTATCAAATCATGAATTTCTTATTGAAATTATTCAATATTGCTTATGGAGATATTTGAGTGATCATCTTGTACGTAATTTGACTAACTACGAATCTATTTTTTGGACTTTTTGGATGTTTTTTTGCTGAAGTCTAAATGAATAAATTTAAATAATTTATTAAGTTTGAGTTTCATAATTTTCTATATATTTCTATACTATTTTCTAATGACCGAAGAAAAGGGTTACAATTCAATCCAGTTACATTACAAGAAGTACCCCAGCAATGTAAAGAGGATGTTTGTACTAATCAACTTCGTCAGATTATACTATTCTTATCGTGATATTTCATCATAATCATGATTGGTTTAAAACCTTTTTTTCTTTAATTCCTAATTTTAAAGTTAAAAATCCGTATAACATATTTTATTTAACACATTATCCATCGATAGCTGTTAATTTTTCACATCTTCCAGGCAATTTACGTAGAATGATCGTAGACGAATCTATCCATTTTTTGATATCTTCATAAGAAGTGAGGCGCTGCTCAGACAGGTCCCGACTCATATGTCGGAATAATAATCGGAAGGAGTAAGGTCTGGAGAATATGGCAGGTGGGCTGTCACTTCCTATTTTAATGTTTCCAAGTATGCCTTCTCTGCTTTTGCAACATGTAGTCGAGCTTGGTCATGCTGACGAATAACATTGTTGAGTCTTTGCTCATATTCCGTCCTTCGGTGTATTCGGTGTCAAAATCACCATTTTTAAAACGTCAGAACCAGTATTCATATATTGAAATCGATGAAGCATGGTTGCTATAAGCTTCAAGCAGCTTTTGATGACCTTAATTCGCCTTAACTTATTCTAAAAGTGGTTAACATCTTTCTGGCAATATTGCGTTACCATAGAAAGAATGCGAGGTCTTGATTTGGCAGCGACCGAATTATTGATCCATTTTTGCTTTCCCTCAGAATTTCTTGAATAAAAAATCTGAACAAAAAATAGAAAATCTGAATAAAAAGTTTTGTGAGCCTGCTGGGTGCAGCAGAACTTTCCATTCGAGCTGCGGCAGTATATCCTTCACAATTATTGCCACATATACGGGTCCTGAATATTCCGTTTCATTAGTATGGCTCTCCTGGGCTAACCCATGACCTTATACAACTGAGATCGCCGTAGCAGTTCTACTTTTCATCGGCAGTCACAATAGGTCACAGAATACTTTTTTTTAACAAGCAATGAAACCGCTATGTTGAAACGATTCAGTCAACGGCTGTAAATGGCAGTCAATTCATATGATAGACATGTTGACAGTCCTTCCTTGAATCTTTCCCATAGTATACATATGGCCAAAAACAGTTAAATCATCAACTGCTACTGTAGATTTTTCTTCCAACAACACTTGCAATTCATTTTCTTCGAATTATTTTTGGTCCTCCAACCTTTGGTTTTCTCTTATTCACTTTTAAATCATTAAAATCAAAGCCGATAATTGGGATATGACGAGGCAGCATCACAATAGTCATAAATTTCTAAAAGTTTATGATAGGCTTCAACAGCAAATTTCTTCCAAACGAACAACCAAAGTAAATAATGTCGAACGTTTCATCATATAATTAAATTTTTAGCGATTGAATTTATAAATTTACATATTTCATTTCGTCACAATAATGTTGTCTTTAACAAGATCCTAAATAATTATTATTGGGTTCAAATGTTTTGTAAATAAACAAAAACTATTTTGTTTAAACTTCGAGCTATTTAAAACCGCAAATTCCAGATTTAAGTGTTTTACTAATTTTACTACTCGTTTCAAGGCATTCTCGTACATAAAGTTTTAATGCTTACATTGATATAATCAAATGGTATTTCTAGTAATGAATAGTATTCTTTCATTTCAGTAAACAGCTGTATAGCAGCACTATTAGTCTTTTTTTTTAGAATAAAGTTTTTAAAATATTTTTATATGATAGGCCTGTTGCTGATTTAAATGTTCGTAACCTTTTCCTCTTTGGCAACATTTTAAAGCAACTATTAATTCAAGACTGTTACGTCTGTAAGAAAGTATTTCTAATCAGTTCAACATCTTTTCAATATCCGTTTAACTTTTTTAAAACGATGCATCGTTATCTCCTTATTTCATCCATAACTAGTTCTTTAAAGTCCCTTCTTTTTGTGATACTCTATTTTCTCCAAAAAAGGAGGAGGTTCTATGTTCGGCTCTATATGTTCGCCGATTTCTCCGTCAATCGTGGATCGATTTTTTAATTCGAAAGTACACTTTCGAGGTGTTCCTATTGGAGCCGTCTTAGAATCTGTTGGGGGAAGGGGGGAAATTGAAGGAAAACATCACATTTCAAAGGCATGTACAATGTTTTCACATATTTTGTATTTAAAATAATGTTATTGTTGAATTGACTTCTGTGACACTGACTTCAAAATGATTAGTTGGTAGTAGTTAAAATAGTATTGTAAATAGAGAAATAGATTTAGGTAGGTATTAAGCTATGTTGTGTATATAATAGAATATAAAATACGTATAGTAGTTAGGTTAAATAAGTTTTAATTTATTTTTATTTAGTTATTACAACGATTACTACGTACAAATTTTATTTTAAAACCTTTTTTTGTGTTGAAAATCTAAATTTGATTATTTTTTACTTTTTAGTGAGTTCCTTATTTATTTTTTTAAGTCGGTTCAATTTTATTATTGAAAATATTATGTGATACTGTCTTTTAATGCTTACGAACAAATAATATTCGTGATTCTTGTATTTGTGCCCAATAAACTGACAATTTATACGACTTTACATTGTCTTAATTGATAAAGATAATTTTGAGCATTTTGATACAGGAATAACGACAATTACTTAATTGTAATTTTATTCGAGTTGCATAAATAATATTCCATACACAACATAATTTGGGCAGTTTTGTCACAAATTGATACGCATGTTAGTGTTTATTGAGCTTAAATCAAAGATCAAGTATCACTCTGAACAGAATGTTACTTTCAACCAATTTCAACAAGGCCTTCTGATGCTCAAAATTTTTATTTTAGATATGAACAAAGGGTTCCTCTAACTACTATTAAAAATGCAAACAAAACACATACATGCAAAACCAATATTTTGTTTAAGTAGAATTATTTTCCAATAAAAAAATACTGCTACATCAATATACGTAAAAATTGCGTTTATAGAAACATTTATTTTGATTCATATTCATAATATTCATTCATTCAAAATCTATTTAGGCATTTTCTTTTCATTAGAGATATGATATCTATTTTTTTAAACATGTGAAATAATAATGAAGATAGCTTACGTAAATACATGTGTCAAGGTAGATATTCTACATAGGGTAAATATCAATCTCTTGGACTAAACAAGAATATCAAATTAGTTATTGCGCGCTTCTTCATTAAAACAAACAATTTCAATGACAATTAGGTTTTCATTGACGTACATTGTAATTTGGAGGTTCGTACGTACAACTGTGGAATATTATAAACACACACACATACGATTTTATCATTTGTATATCTGCAAGAACAATTACAAACGCCGCACTGATACGTATTTATTTGTTTATGCTGAGATATTAACGACTCTAACATATTTTGTTGTGGCTACTATGAAAATTTCAGGTCAAATTTATTGTTTTTCTATAATTTCTATTTTTCATCAAATTTATATTTACATACGTATCATTTTAATTATTTATTATGCAATAATTTAAATTTACTGATAATTAGCTTTATATATCTAGTCACTTTTAGTATACAGTGGATAGACAGAATGATATACACACAATATTTATTTATTATTATTATTAAAGTATTGAGCCACTATTTGCACAGCTACCATTCTTCTTGAAATGTATTTGTAGTGTCTGAATAGTTTCCAACGGAATATTGTGCCATTCTTGCACCAAAACATCCGCTTATTAATTAATATGGATATATACTCCTCACTCTCTGCTCTAGGACTCCTCAGACTATTGTGTTCGAGAAAGAAGTTTCATGATACTCTGGTGCCTCTCAAATCAAGTCTGGACCGTTATGGGTGTGTAGATGGACGCATTTTGAGATACCACAGTATTTAGCATGCCAACGTGCTAGTCATAGTAAAAACTTCGTCATTCAGTGGTGAATTCGGCCAGTGATGCGAATGAGAGAACCAGCTGAGTACCATGATATGCCGCCCAAATCATAACGAAACCTCCCCAAAATTTAACTGTAAGAAGCAAACAGTCCGAATAATAAGCTTCTTTTGTAGTTCTCCATACATAAACCTGGCTCTTCGTAGGAAAAAATATAAATGATGATCCATCGGATACCCTATTCTTCTAATCATCAAATGTATAGGTTTTATGATTGTTGTGTCATTTCTTTCGTAGCTTACCATTGGCTTCCGTTATAAAGGGTTTCGCAATCGCAGTCTTTCCATGAATGTTGGCTTCGTGGATCTCCTGCCATAGTGTTTTGTGGAAACAGCATTGCTCGGATATTGAGCTCTGTTATCCCTTTTTCTGCGGTAGTTTTTATGTAGCCTTGCAACAATAATTTTTAATATTCACCGGTCTCCGTCATTTTAACTTTGAGTTTACCCCACTATTCCTTTTCACCGATGTTGTTTTACCATGTTTTCTGTATGCTCTCATTACCGTGGATACTTTCGCTTGTGAGCAATTGAGCAATTTTCGTCAATGATGCTCCCGCTACCACATTTCGCCAATCGCCTATTTTAATCATCGCAGAACAATACGTATACACGCTGAAATATAATCTAGAAGACTTACCATGTAAATTGGGTAATAGACATGCGTCGCATCATTTATAGGGAAGCAGTGTACAGTTTTTCATATTATTTTGTTTATCCCCGGTATCTTCGTTTATTCACATAAATATATTTGCTTATTCAAACTTTCTCTATTCAACCACAAATCAGCTAGTGTTCCTATTCAAACTATACATTTGGATAACTTTTCTATGCTTAGCAATTCACTCAATTTTAGCGTATATATATATATATATATATATATATATATATATATATATACTATATATATATATATATATATATATATATATATATATATATACGCTAAGATTGTTAACAGGTATTGTACGATTATTTGTGCAGTTTGTGTCTATTGCGTGAAACTGTTTTCTTAAGAGTTGGAAATTCTAGTTAACGGATTAATCAAGTGAAACATTTAATTTTTCCTTCACTATAATATGCCTTCTCACACGGCATTGTTCCCAGCCCGAAAGGGATGTGGTAGATGTTGATGTTATTATTTTATCGATACATTATCATACTATCAAATTTTCTCAATATATAAGTTTTCTCACGAAAACACTTACACAAAAAATCATAAGAATTAATGGTAATAAAAATTAATAATAATAAATATTTACTACTGGATTACAAAGATAGTTTTGTAAAAAGCTATTATTTTACTTAAAAACCGATTTATTCAAGAAAAGAAAAGACGACTGATTGAACGGTGATACAAGGCGACACTGAGAGTAAATACAGACCAACACGTCTCGCTTGTTAGACAGGTAGATAGAAAAACATGGCAGGACCCTATTACATAATAGCTCCCTCTTAAAGAAACGATCACAGGGATGAACGTTGTTGTTATTCCGTCTGGGCAGCTTATAATTATTGTAAAATTATATTTAAGTATCATCTGTATCTTCGTACGTCAGTTTGCCTTCCGGTTGGGAATCCACGGACTAGAGGTGTTTTTCAAAGCTTATATATTTCTTACATAAAATAATTTATGGCTATAGTAGTTTTATATATATCTATAATAGTTTTAGCGCCAGCCCTATTCAACCTTTATATGGCTAATTTCCCGCTCTACAAACTTTCCCACACAGCATTTTATGCAGATGATACCGCTTTCTTCACAACCGGATACTGTCCCAACGCAATACACAATAGACTCCAAGTACACTGAACCAAGCGATAGCATGGTACAAATTCTGGCGGCTTCAGATTAACCCGAGCAAAACTCAGGCTATTCTGTTCCATAGCAAGAAGGAGTTTCGCGCATATCGCCTCCAAATCGACAAAGTCCCTATCCCTTGGCCCCAGGAAGTCTCATACCTCGGTCTCCAGTTCGACCGCATATTTCAGTGGCAACGCCATTTGCAAAGCAAATGGCGTGTACAGCCTATTATTTCCTCTACTCTGCAGAAAAAGCAAACTCCCAATACCACAGAAAGGGACTCTGTATAAAATGCTAGTCCGTCCAATCTGCCTCAATAGAGCACTGGTGTGGTACAAGTATGTCTCGGAGAGACAACTTGAACTGCTCCAAGTGTTCCAATCCAAAAAAGTCCGTGCGTTACTCAGAGCCCCATGGTTTATGAGGAACTTACAATACACAATACACACCCTGAATCAGGCATCCCGTTTGTGAAGAATTTCATAAACA
Organism: Rhynchophorus ferrugineus; assembly: GCF_030347505.1. NCBI lineage: Eukaryota > Metazoa > Arthropoda > Insecta > Coleoptera > Curculionidae > Rhynchophorus > Rhynchophorus ferrugineus. The sequence goes on along the minus strand of NW_027472581.1, from coordinate 47,818,659 downwards.
TGCTCAGTATGGGATTCTCCATAGGAACCTTAGAACACGATAACACTTTAATAAAATCCCTACCCGTCCACAAACCCCGGTAGTAAATAAACTGCGACAGTCCCAGTCGTAACCCAGGGTCTCTGTCGCCCGCAAAACAATCATATCCCGAACCCGAAGCGACATCAGCCGAAGACCATTTGGTTCTAGCTGGTCAATCTAGAAAATGAAAAAAAAAGTTTATGGCTACGGGCCGTAAATATTGAGAATCTTCATTCCACCTTTTCTAACCTTACAGCTTCAGCGGCGATTATTATGCCCGAACTCCATCAAATTTTTATGTACTGGTGAATGAATGTTCGATCAAATCCAATCAATGTATGACCTGTAATTATAACTTCGTAACTTCTTATATTATATTCAGTTTTAACATATTTTTTACCAATTTATTATTAGAAATATTGAAAAGTTTTGATATATGTATTATTAATTTAATACCTGAAGAGACATTATCATATATTAGTAGAAATATTTTATTATCATTTTTACTATTATGTAATTAAGTAATTTGGCTTATTTTATATGATTATATCTGTTAATTTAATATTTTATGGATATTCAAATATGCAAACGAATGACCAAGTACTTGTTAAGCATACATTTTTTCGACTTTTGTACAGTATTTCGTTTTTAAAACGATTTTATATGGCTTTATGTAAACACGACTCTAATAATTAACTGAGAATTATTTCATAAATATCTCTATATATTGACGTAATTATTAGATATCAAAGGCAGTTGGGTTAATTTATAAATAATATAAATGAGTGGTCGACGACATCGATAAGATAACTTGAGAATAGGGTATAATGAATAATTGTTCAATATAATGAAAAATGGTTCTCTAACATTATTATTTCCTAAACGAATTATTAACAAATTATTTCTGTATTACATAGAAAATATTTTATGTCTTTTAACCTCAAGCTATTTATGAATTTTGAAATAAAAGATTAGGTATGTGTTAATGAGAGTAATAGTTATGTGATACAATCTGTAGTACTAATATATGAAGAAGAGTTTGTAAATTAAATTAATTCATGAAGAAGTGAATTTGATTTCACCGGTTTTGAATTTTTAAAAGAATTATCTTTTTTAAGTATCACTACTATACTTACATTGAAGTTTTGATATCTCTAAATTCTGCTGAATAACAGTTTTTGTTTGTGACAAGAAACTTCCACATATCTAGAATCAGTTTAATTTGGCATATATATTCTTATACGACTATAATACGACTCTTGGTAATAACCTATAAGATTTGCTTGAGGTTCCCATTGAATTGTGAGTTGCTTACCTCGATAGCTCGATAGTTTTCGTCCAGTCAACATACATTGCATTAGAAAATGTATAGTCTATTGAAAGTTATTTTGTACATACGTCATCTAAATTTTCGCAATGTTGTCTCATCAACTCTGAGTTTTAGTTCAGTTGGGCTTTCTAATCTAAATAAAATAATTGAACAAAAATGTTATCAGATATAATTTATTTTAACATTATACTACATCTAATAACTACAGTTAATTATACGGCCACAATAGTTTTTAGGTTAGAGTTATAACCTCTTATCACTATTGCTTTCAAGGATTTTGCATACGTCTGACAACTGGGCGATTTTAACAGGTTCTTTACGTGTTCGAACTAATCAGGCATCATTGTGTCTGCTTTTAACTATAATAAAATGAGAAAGAAAATATCACCTGATTCTGAAACGATTTTACAAATTGCGGCAAACATTAAACATCTTAATAACGTTTGTACAAAAAAATTTTGAATAGAGTATATACATAGGAATACATCGTCTAATGAGGTTTGATTTATGTATCGATAATCTATGTATGACTTGTAATTATATCAGTATCTGTGTCAGTCTCTCATCAGAAAATAATATTATAAGGATTTAAACAATCGGCAACGATGGTGCTGTATCTATATGATAAAGTTGAATCACAAAATATGTCCATCTTGATGTCATTCTTAATATTACCAGTACTAGATGTTTTCTTGCTATTCAATCTGCTATGTGTTTGACATAGTGTTATGTATTCACGATTTGATGCTGTCATTATTAATCGAAAAATATAATGCCATTTATGCCACTTAAAAATAATTAATGATGTAATTAAGAAAAACGTCAAGTTATCTGAATTACTTTTTTAGGAATTTTATTGTTTATTGAAATCTTCCTTGAACGCATTGTCATACTATAATATTATGTTTAAGATAAAACAAGTTCGTCTGATCTTATACTTCATTTGTTTATAAGCGATTTCTCGGAAAACGGCGTACAAAATGATGAAATTTGGTCATAGCGGTACAAAGTTTATTTACACAGTTCCAACGTACTGATAAACTATATTCATAAACAATTAATGATGTTTGGGAACATTAACTATTATGTAAAATAAATGACACTCAATCGAAATTTGGAATCATTTTTTATGATCATTTCGAACGATTTTAAATATTAGTTTGTATAATAATTGTAATTATTTATAACAGACTTCTTATTATTGTTGGATCTCTCACGTATCACATAATCTTCTCTTGCAATTGCAATGTGGCCCATGAGTGGCGTTTTAAGAAAAAATTAAGACCGAAAGAGACCTTGACTTACCTAATCAACAACAAAGCAGAAAAATAAGTTTAAGTGGCCTAAAGCACATAAACACAGACGAGTATTTATATACGGACGATAGTCAAAGCGTGCACTGTGCAGACTGTGGAGCAAGTTTGGGGAGGGTTTGGTAATAATAAGTCTGGCCATATGATCTGAATAGCTTATATAAACATATTTCAGAAAATTGCAACTACTTCCGATATGAATTTAAATAGTACAATTTTGTTTTTTCATAAAGCCTTGACCCTAAACATTCGTCAAAATTACATCATGAGTTCTTAGAGCAATACTGAAACAGAAAAAATCTGCAAATATAGAAATGGCCACCACTATCACCAGACTTCTCTCCTATAGAATTAATATGGAGTAAACTTGTGATAAAAGTGAAGAAATATGAGGAATTTACTATGTCAATGGAAAACACTTGACTTCAAATATTCATATAAGTTGATAAAAGTAATGGTAAAATTTGTGAATTAGTAACTAAAAATAAAGATGACTATTTTGACGAGGGAATTAAACATTTTATTTAAAAAATTAATTCGAAACGAAACAGTTTTGTTTAATTTAACATCATTTCATATAACGAAATATATATATATATATATATATATATATATATATATATATATATATATATATATATATATATATATAATAAATCTTAATATATCTGTTTTGTTGCCTTTTTTTAATTACCTTAAATTGATGTTACATTTTTGAACGGTAATCTATATACATCGAATCGTTATAGTTTAATAACATTGATCTAGTGTTGGTAACATTATATACATGTAACCTCCGGCACTAACAATCTCTAATAAAAAATTAAATCACTTTTTCTAAAGTTATTTTTTAATTTTATTATTATCAATCCCAAATTTTGTATGTCTATTAATTATAATGACACAAATTTTTGGACTTAATTATTTCCCCAATTTGATAAAAACTGTCTGAACCTTGAAGTCGCGTTCTGAGAATCGAGAATTTCATAAACAGATATTGTAGTTAATGTCAACAGTAGACGTGCACTTTTAATAAACAAACATTACACATTAATCGTTTAGGTAGGAAAAAGCTGTTTCTTATAACATATCTGCGAAACCCAACTTTCGATATATACCAAGTTATATTATCTAACACGTTTTCATTGTATCCAAATATAAAACTTACTAATGAGACTGAGAAACGAAATAAACCTTTTACATCGATTACCCTAGTATGATATAAACATATTTTGAACTAAATTTTATCGTTATAATTAAAATTTTAAAATTCAAAACTTATATGTATTCATAGTATGAGGTTTGATTAAAGGAATTTTATTCAATCAAAGGAACATTAATCAAAATGATATTAAGACATTGTAGCTCAGATAATAGAAGGTGGTTCCGTGTATTATGATTATGATATAATTTTCATTTTAAAAGAGGTATTTGTTGAGAAAAATATTTTCCATCATTTTCTAAAACGTTTTCTCATCTTTGTGGCAACATGGCAATAGAGTAGCGAAAGGAAGATGTTAGTATGACAGCGATCCAAACATCGATCTGTCCTTACACTTTTCATCATCTCGAAACTGTATGTCAAAACATTACTGCATGGATCTGAACAAGTGGTATTCAGAAGGTTCTTTGTCTAGTGTGTACGCTGCTTTAGTGCATAGTTCAAGTGGTGTCAATTTGTTCATTTGACATCAGTTGATATTTGTAGTGACAGTTTCATTGCTGATTCCACTACAGGGGTGTGCAACTCCAATGGTAAGTAGTGGGGCAAAGTTTTGCTTAGTTCAATCATTGGCGGCGCTGACAACGTAAATTTGATTGGTTAGTTTAAAATAGTTATGTAGAAATCTGTAAGGAAAATACTTTGATTGGTCTGCCATTTCGCCAAGGTCGCCTATACCGTGAAATTTCTATTTTTTCTATGTTCCACTATTTACACATAAAAACTATGTGGTCATGAATATTCCTCTTCGATGTCGATGTGGATGGCTTCTGGGAACCCATGACTTTTTACGGTTGTGATTAAGCTGGCAGATACATTTTTGGCTGGAACAGCGAAACTGCCATGTTGAAACGGTTTGTGATGGCATTTTAAGTAAATGCGTGTGCTAACCATTTCCCATCCTTTTGGATCTTTCCTATATCATGTAAACATCTGGAAAGCATTGATTCATCAACTGCTCAACTGTCTAAAACTTTTTTGTAAGTTTGAGCTGTTTTTCGGGCAATAAGTCTTGAATGTGTTCGAATTTTCTTCGAAAACACTAATTCCGATCATGAAATAAAATTATTCTTGTTTCTCATATACAAATAACAACATATTTACAATGAACTTCTACCTTTTCCGGCAACTTTTATGCCAAAAGTGGCCTAATGTCTAAATATCTGTGTCTATATACAAATTAAAATAATAAATTCTCCTTACTTAATTTTGTTATATACTTTTAAAAGTTGTATTCTTTTGAAATTTAAGTGTCTGGAAATTCTGTTAGACCTCTTTAAAGTTTATCTTTACATTAATTAAACACTATGTTTTCCAGCAATATATAAAGGGGTGATTTATATCTCTCAAAGAGTTGCATATACCTAAGTTTTCTATGGATATTTTCCAGACTTGAAGTTATCTCTCAAATAATTGTAAATTATTTTTATATTGAAAAATCTTCTCACTGCTCTTATACATAAATTTTTATTGATTATAGCCACTTATTATTTTCACTTATGTTTTGAAAATGTTTGCAGACATTTGGCGACATTGTATCTTTTTGACTAGAACAAAATGAGAAGAAAAGTACTGTTTGATGTTAAAATAAATTTACATATTACAATAAGCAATACATTCGACATCATAATGGCGTCAATTCACTGTTATTTTGGGTAGACTATAGCAAATTTTATGTACGTTCGCTTTATTCTAATCCATTGTCCTACGCACCAGCATATTTATAATTATATAAGAAAACTGCTCACAAATTCCACTAAAATAAATTTAATGTAATTAAATAACTTAATGTAATTACACAATAATAAAATTGATTGTTGAAGGTTATGAATTTTCACAATGTGTGTCAATTATGACGGACCATATATCCTATAATTTTAAAAATATATTTACGTACCAACCTAGACACAATATAGGTCACTATTTGTCTGTCAGACTGTTAGACATTGATTAATTTTACATTGTTATTTATTTATGTACATCTCTATCATATGTATGTATGCAATCAAAATGCAGCTTTTCGACGCCAAAATTGAGTGGCGGACAAGTTCGGAAAGTGCCACGTGCGATAAAATCTTCAATAACAAAACGTATGTTATGAGAAATGTTGCATAATTATGTGGTAATAAATTATTTTTTCCGTGCAAAAGTGAATTTTATTGTTTGTTTATGAAAATTCGAATAGACGAAAATATCACAGTTACATCAAGCAGGTTATTGACTATTATTAATAAATATTTAATGAGTGACGTCCGGACTTTCAACACCAATTCGAGACAAGGCCGCCAAAATTAAGCTGTACATTAGTGTTTGAATTCTAATTATTTCCAACGTAATTAATTGTCCATGGACGGAAAATCTCGAATAAAAAAATGAAAATATATTAAAATATTTTGTCATTAAATTAGCCTAAATTAAAAAAAACTACAGATTGGATCTAAAGATATTTTTGAATTTAATTGGTTTGTTTTGTAATTAATTTTCCTTTTTAATGAGACGTTTTATTTATGTTACTTGCTCAGTGTGAATATTGTAGAATAATATAAATGAGAATAAGATATATGTTTAGTTATTATTTTTATAATGTTGTAATCTATTTGTCACCATAAATATTTATATAATTACCATTTATTATAGTTGTTTTTAAAAAAGTTACTTAATATAAAATCATTTATTTTTATAATAATTTTGTATTTTACAAAAATTCCTGACGCTCTAAATTTTTTTCCATATTATTTTCGTTTTCGCGATGCTAAAATATATAGAAATCAATTGAAAATTCTCTACTGACATATATTTTGTTGCAAACCTGTGTTATTGAATTATATAATTTTATCTTATAAATTTTGTTCTTTGAATATATTAATTGTGTTTTAAAATAATGGTTGTGTTTCTTTATGTATATGGTTGTTTCTCATATACCATTAATTTGTTTTATTAATTTTAGTCGGTTTGAGGAAACGGTACCATACTTGTGAACCATATAGAAAAATAGCACACATTGCTACTCTTGGAGTTTAAGGTGTATGTGTTTGGACGATCGCAGGGCGTGGAAAGAAGTCGCGAAAATCGCGGATTTTGCTGTTTCAACTTTTTGGATATCAGCCATCTGGGTATTAAACAGTAAATAGACTGAATGAATATCCTGGTCGAAAAGTAATCAATGACTTTAACTTGAATCGGAATGATCGGTTTTCCAAGTATGAATGTATCAGGTTTACAAGATCACTGGGTCTACCAAACTTTAATGCCTTAAAAATGGATCGTCATGCCACACTTTATCAAATGTCCTGTCAAAAATGAAAAATGTATTTTACTTTTCATCTAGATAAGTCATCTCCCAAAAACCTGTTTGAGTGAATAGTCTGAATCTTCATGCAGCAACTTTTAAATTTTTGCTTTTTCAGTCATTGCTTGTTGTCATTGCTTTGGTTTTGCTAACTCAAAGCACTTGTGCAATGTTGTCGCTAAAATACAATTGTGGTTATCTACGTCATATCTTGACGTAGAACCAACACATCCGATCTATTTCAGCTTCTCATATTATAATAATAATTAAGTTAACCATCAGTTTTTCAGAATAAGGATTTTCTGATACTATTTGATTAGTATTTTCATAAAAAAATAATTGTACTTAACACTAACAGGTAACAGGTACTATCAGAATTGATTTCGAAAAGAACTCCTAATTTTTATATCAACTAATATTGAGTACACTTTCAGAATTTTGGAAACCTCTAGATATTAATTAATGTAAATGTTATGGATTATCGATAAACATTATGGATTATATAAGTCTACCGCCAACTAAAGTCAGAAAATAGGCACAAATCTTAGAATGATATAAACACACATCTAATGTAAACTAAAAAAGTAATTTACATAAAATGCAATTAAATATTTCATTTATATTTACCAAGTAACAATTTGAAATAGTTCATTCTTTAACATGATTTTCTCGAGACTTATTTTATCTAGCCATTCCTTAATTGCAGCCTTTGTTGATGAACTTCTTAGGATATATATATATATATATATATATATATATATATATATATATATATATATATATATATATATATATGTATATATATATATATATATATATATATATATATATATATATGTATATATATATATATATATATATACATATATGTATATATATATGCATATATATATATATATATATATATATATATATATATATATATATATATGGCAGATATGGTGCATTGTACATAACAATAACTGATGATTCCTCCAAGTTCTTTAAAAGCTGATTTTCAAACTACTGCAAAGACAAGTTATGGTTCATTTCTTCATGGTAGTCACCCTTGGACTTAGAGAAACACTAATTCGGCACCAGGAATAAAACCATTCCTGTTTCCAGCATGAAGAACTATATGTCTGCTATGAATAAATGTTATGACTAAAAAAACCTAATCGATAGTTATTCCAACGTTTACCTTTTTCCATGAACCTTTGTTGTCTTTATACTATATTTATTATCAGCTTGCCATGAGCAACCCAATGTACCATTCTGAAATATTCATGGCTCTTTTAAATATATAAATTGATATAATTCTTCCTTGATTTTGTTTTAAAAAACTGTATTCTTTTAAAAGCAATCTCTGGAAGTTCCATTAAACCCCTTCTTGGGTTATCCTTACACCACTTAAATCCTAGATTATCCAATAATGTATGAAGGGATGTTCTACATCTCTCAAATAGCTTTATATATTTTGGATCTTTGTGGATACTTTCAAGACTAACAATTTTCTCTGAAATAATTGTATTAAATTATGTTTCGATTAAAAAAACTACTTACTGTTTTATACATTTCGTATATTTGATCTCTGAAACACCAAGATTGAACACGGTTTATTTTTGGCGAATTTAAGTTTATATTGTTTTTTATTTTTTAAGATATTTTAGTGACCGTCTCCGTACTAATATAAAGTGCAGGATAAGCGTATAAGATTTAAAACGTGTAATTTACTTTAAAGATGTACTATTTTGAAACAATACTGCCTGTCCTATTCTAATGTTAACGAAATCTTTAATTTTAAATACTTCGTTTAGAAACATTTCGCAAACAGACACGGCACACCATTTTTTCAGAACAGTCAGGGCTATATCATTCGCCATAGCATTTCCTGAAGAAACAACCAGGGATGTTTACTAGTTTGTCACATGTTTATTCCACCTAGAAAATTTACAGTTGAAGTAAAATTGTTGGTGAGTATTATTAGTGCCTTCGTCCGCCAATTGCATTTGATGATTCTTAATTGCATTGTTTTTACCCAAATTTTCATAGTACAGCATATATATTCCTATAGTCCATGGCCGAGCAAATAAGTTTTGCAATTTGCTTTTGATAGCTGTGGCTGCAAGGCTCTGCAACAATTTCAATAGACCAATTTAATGCACAGCAACTTTAGTTCACTTTTGGTATTCTTGCATCTTGAATTGCGATTATTGTGCCGATAATACACAGACTACTGATATTTTATAAAACATGGAGGGAACCTCGAGCACCGTCAATCCACATTTTATGAACTTTTGGTGAAAGAATGCTTGAAGTAACTGCAGAACGATTATCAATTATAATCTGCTTTTTGTTCTTAATACATTGAAATATACAATGAAAATATATGGCGACTTATTCAATCTACTATACAAACAATACTGCCCACTCGATGCTTTTCAATGTTATAAACAAATTTCTTAGTTCTAAAGACCTCATTCATCACATCTCATAGATGAAGAAAATCAAATAATGTTTTTTGAAGAACGACGGCCGTATCAAATGCGCTGTATAAGTTATATAGAATCAAATTTTCATTATCTAATGTATGTTCCCGATTTCAATAACTTTTATAAATAATTTTAATATATCCACTTTTTTCTGTCTAACCTTTAAAAAAATTAATTAAATTAATTAAAGTGCCTTTTTATTGACTGAATTTATACTAAATAGTAAGCTGTATGATATATAAGAAATTATAAGGCAATTATTTTAATATATTTTGAAATTTAATAAAATCACATAATTTCTGCAACTATCTGGATTGTATATATTGTATTAATAGTTTAATAATTTTAGTTAATTATTTTAATTTATTTTAATAAAATCTACTGACAGCGAGATATTTACAAACCCCCCCCCCCCCCAACACCACCTAATGAAAATCTTGGACTATCTACTTGATTATATTCTTCCCCCAAACCAAAACACTTTCCAACAAAACCAAAACTGATACCTCGAAGTCTAATGGATAAGTTCGAAATCAAATGGATTTACGAACTTATCGAAACTTATCTTTCACCTTAAACATAAAAAAAGGAATACAGAAGCAATACAGCTACTTGACAACACGCAGGATATTAGAAGATTGAACCAAACTACATGAAGTTACCTATATAAGTGTTAAGTAATCTAATTTAATTTTAATTTGGGAAATACATATTTTTGTATATTTAATGGATAATTAAATTATATACAATAACGTTTACAAAAAGAGACATGTAGATGTTGCAGTCAATATTATGAATGATATGCCATATTAACGCACTGTTTTGTTACAACTACAATCCCTAGTTTTCTTGATTTTTAAGAAGCTCCGTAATGTTTTAATTTCTAGACAAATCACGAACATGAACATATAATTGAATGAATTTTAATTAATAATTTTATATAATCATATTCTTTAGTAAATTGCTAAAAATGAACAATATTTTTAAAGGCATTTTAAGATTTTCGATCTTGGAAATCTCAATTGTTTTAGGACCGTATCTATTTGACCAGAACTATTGCAACATTAGTTTAAATTTTAATCACCTTGAGAATTATAAAGATATGAACTTCTATTAAATGTTTATTTACATTTTCTGTTATTCTGATATTAAGATGAATATTCAAATGAGCCGGCTTGGTGGCGCAGTGGTAAAGGCAACAGAACAGTCCACCTTTAGTTGGGATAGCCGCGGGTTCCAATCCTGCTGGGGCATGGTCGCAAATTTATATTGTGATTGTTTAATATTTGTGATTGTCCTAGGCAAGAGTGTAAAATCCGACAAGGAAAATGATCCCAGTCGTGCCAGTAACCAGGCTGGGTAAGACCGGATGTCTTCTGGGATGATTTCCAAGTTGGTCACTCGCAAGTCGGTAGGCTTAATGCCGAGGACCGTGGTTCGTAGCCCACGCTAAATTGTAGATCCATTCCAGATAAACCCATAGTTGGTATAAGGAGACTTTAAAATATGTAAAAAAAAATATTCAAATATATTTTACTTTTTATATGATACTGTGGAATATTACGCTTTGTAATAGAAATGTAATAGATACATAAATAGATAGGAAATAGATAGACAAATTAATAGGACCTAAAATGCTTCCTTATGGGTACTTCAGCATTTATTAGTCTAAAGTGTAGACCTATAAATTAATCACATATTATATTAATTGATATTGAATATAATTGTCCTTTAAGCACCATATAATTATAACACTATTTTTTTGTTCTATATTGAGAAATCAATAGTCTCATAATTTATGTAGAATAATTACCATTATATACTGCTAAACAAAAATATTGCAATACAAATAGTGCAGTAACATTTTCATTATATAATACGATAATAATAAGATAATTATAGTTAAGGAAACGAAATAGAGCGTATTTGTTATTACATCTTAACTTGGTAACAATTATCCAGAAATATCGATTAAAATGTTTTATTTTTTATACTAGACACTTTTGTTTTCTATTTAATTAATTTAATTTAATTCTGTTTGAAAGTCACGTGGCATTACACAATTTGGCACTAACTACGAGGCCTTAGCGATAGCTTGTATTATTTTGTATGACATACTTATCTGCATTGTGGTCATTTTTCACTGTAAACAGATTTTTATTGAGAAAAATTGCTACAATATATATTAATAAAAATATTTTTCCATGATTATCTACAACTTGTTTCCATTTCGGCTAAAATGACGATACCGTGTCAAAAAAAACGATGCTGATTTGGCACTGACCCAATTATTAGTATGTCAAAACCGTGTATCGGGCAAGGCATGCGGTTTTAAAAGATCGTGTAGATCTGAGATCTGAACAAATAGTAATTAGATGGCGCTAGTCCTAGTGACTATGCTGACTGCAGAATTTCTCATTCGAGCTATAAGAGTATATCCTTAAAACTTCAGCAAGATATTCTTCAACAAGATGATAACTTTGCATTTGTTACTAGCTATTGCTGAGATCTTTTAACAACAATATTATATATATATATATATATATATATATATATATATATATACATAGTATTTAATACATGGCAAGTTTTTACGGCCATGAAAATTCCGATTCGGTGTCGATATGGATGGCTCTCTGAACTAACTTTCCTTATGCCTTTTTGTACTGACAATTGCCATAGTTGGTCCTATTTTTATCCCCAGTCTCACAATATCAATATACCACAGAAGACCCTTCTTTTTTTCCTGGCAAGCAATGAAATCGTGAATTTCAAATGGTTCGAAATAATATCTTCAGTTAATCCATATAGTAGCCATTTTCCCTTATTCTTCATATTCACTCTAAAAGTTCTTTGAGTGTTTAAGCTGGGTTTTAATGCAATAATTCTTATAATTCATTCTTTTCAATTTTTTTGTCCTCCAGACTGATATTTTTCAGTGACATAAATAATGCCACTTTTATATGGCTGAAACCACAACTTACAGTAGGGATACAATAGAGCAGCATCGCTATAAGTTTCTGAAAGTATTTGATAGACTTCGATAGCAGATTTCTTCAAATCAAACAACAACAGTAATTAATGTCGAAAATGCCATTCTCTATATACTCAAAAACACAATAAAAATAAAGGGAAAATTGTTATTTATTTAGAGAAATATTAAAATTAAAGAATATAAAAAAATATTTAAAAAAAATTAAAATTAAAATTAAATATTAAAATACTAAGAAATATTAAATATTAAAGCCACACAATTTAATGAATGAATTTCATTATATTATTACTTGATATACATTACTTTTTACTTACATTACATTATATATGTTTTTTATGTTTTTTTTATGGACCCTCTATTTGGTATTTTATATAGTTACATATAACGTTTAACATTTTGTTTTTCATTGTTAATTGATATTTTCCTCAAATCGATCAAGAATTGGTCAACTGAAAAATGCCTTGTCTTCTCATCACAATAAAGCTAATTTAAGTTTTAACTTAATAAGTTTTAAGAAATTAATATAAAATACAAAAGTAATAAAATCACAAAGTTTAACAGTAAATACCTGGCTCAAAAGTTGAACGTTAGCGAAGAAATTATTGATGATTCGAACGTTACTGGACAAGAAAATATTGAATTAATATAAAGAATAACAGTAAAAACAATTGATTATATTAACCATATTGACCAAGTATTAAAATAATATACCATAGTCTATTTTGCATCTAATCAATTTATTTAAAAAATAGTAAACAGTTTTGGTTTACCATTTATTATCATTTAATGATAATTTTTATATCACTGTTTTAAACTTCTTGGCAACAATATTATTTTGCCAGTTATGTAAATAAAACACGAATTGCCTCTAAAATATAATTCATTATATTTCATATATAATTCGTAACATTCAGAGTTATGTTCCCTCATCTATAATTTCAATATTTAAATCTTGTAATTCTTGTATTGTTCACCAAAAAGCGGGTTTTAACTAGATTTGGTCTAGAAAATACATTCGAATTTCAGTGTTTCTATACGAATTTGCGCAACATTTATTCTCGAAAACATTTTGCTAATTTCGGTCGTATATGTTTCTAGAAAAATTGTATTAGGTGTACAAACAAATTTCTACGATTGAACAAGCAAAGACGCCGCCACTAAATTATGCTGAAATTGGCAGACATAAAAGACCATATCCAAGGATTGGATATCTGACAGCAACATAACCTTGAAATATTAGTGATTTTGTATCAGCAATCATATTTTATTAATTTTTTTCGAACTTTGAACTCAATAAATGTCATTGGTGGAAAATTTATTCAGTTCAAAAGCAAATATTTTTGAAGACTTAAAAATTTTCTTAATTGTCGTGAATGATTTCATGTAAGTAATGTTATGAGTAGCAAATTTAACAATAAGAATCATAGCGCAAAGTTGAATATATTCAAAAGCCAAATTCAAACCTAACCGGGAATGAAATCAGCCATTCTGACCACTATAATTGCTTATCCTGTGTGAGTAGCATAAATATAGAGATAGAATCTAATCTAGATCTACCATAATTTTTATAGCATAATTTTTATAACATAAAAAGAATTTAAGAAGTTACTAAATATCTTTCTTCATCATTACTATATTTGTTGTTCGAGCATTGTTCTCTCTGCATTTATTCTTATTTCTTACATTGTCATAATGACATTATCTACCATGACGAACAACATTTTTTTTAAATAAGAATGAAACTAATATAAATCAGCTAACTATTATACTGTTTTCTATTGACAATATTATTTCAAGATCTTCATCTAATATTTCACAATTAGTGGCGGTTTCTTACTTTGTACATTAAAATCACAATTTAAATAAAATCTATGAAATCATTTCCATTATCAAATGATGTTAATATTGTGGTTATTGACTATTAATATATTAGTTTTATTCACACTTTTATTCCTGATGATTGTAAAGTTATTTAAAAGGAGATGGTCAAAATGTAACTGATAATTTTTTTGATATATTTTAAATCTCCTTTTTACCAATGAGGGTTTATCTGGCCTGGACCTACTGTTTAACGTGGGATCCAAACTACGGTTCTCGGCATTAAGCTTACAGACTGGCTAGTGACCAACTTAGAGACTATCCCAGAATACATCCAGTTTTATCCAGTCTAGTTAGTGGCGTGACTGGGATGGTTATTTCTTTCTTTCATGGTTATTTCATAAAGTACATATGGATGTATGGATGTATGGGGCATGGCCCATGGCATGGCAGAATTCGAACCCGCGACTATCGCAACAATAGGCGAATCGTCCTGTAGCCTTGACCACTGCGCCAAACAAGCCAGCGACTAAATAATTAAATCAATTTATTTAACACACATTAAACTTGCTATTATAATATAAGTGTATGGTATTTACTTATACGAAGATAAACAAAAACTAAAAAGAAAATCGGAAATGTAAGAATTATAACATAGGAAATATTAATTATACAGCAAACAATCTTTAAATAATTAAATTTTAAAATCTTATTTAGTTGCTAGTATAAGGTCACTGGGTGTAAATTTTATCAGATGGCATGAATACCGGTTTAAGTTGGTATTTTATAAAATATTTCTTTTTATAATTGTTATTTACATATTTAATTATATTTTTACATATTCTTCATAACTTATAATATGGTAGTTAAATGTAATGATTGTCTGATGGCTGCTTATGGTTTTAAATGTATATTAATAACTTATTGCTTGTTAAATAATGTAATATATATCTAGATATAAAACGTTTTCCAATAGAGAGGTTCCAATTTTGAAATACCGATCATGTTGATAATTAAATCTTGCATCATACAAATTGTAGGTTAAGATAAACTATTTCATATTGTCATACAATATGCCCAAATTATCAAGCATTATTAGAGAATAAGTGTTCAATACAACATACATAATGTTTACATATAATCGTTGTGTTAAGTTCTGTTATTTGTCACGTGGTAAACATACGTCTGCAGTAAAGGCAAAAATATAAGATAATAGAAAATATAAGCTGAAATTGCCATAATATATGTTTCCAGATAAATTATCATTATCTGTTTTTGATATTTTCAGTACAATTTAAATTAAAAAAATATTCCAAAATGTAACTAATTGTCATAACACTTAGGAGTGAAAGTTATAGATTCATGATATCCAGTTTTTTTTTGCAAAAATGCAAACAACTTTATTATATCCACTCAACACTCCGATGACCGTTTGAAACGAGAAATATTGTAAGTTAAAAACTATCCATACAAACATGTCTACGAGAGCTAAAAGACGACAGGGAAGATGACAGAAATTATTCGCTTTGGAAAACCACCAAAAATGTATTGGAAATTAGACGCTCAATAATCAGCAAAAATTTAAAGCACTCGCTGACTATTTAGAACAAACCTTCAAACCAAACAAAAATATCTTTCGATATGATTTACCTGAAATTTGACAATTCCACTATTAACCTCAAAAGAAGGTATAAGGTGAAAAAAGCACAGTACCATTGTAATTAATGATTTAATAACTGAAGAAAAAAAATTTACCAGCTTAATTAAAGCAGCTTTTTGATTAAAGTATGTCCCACATGTCTGGAAGATAGCTGAAATTATTATTATTGATCCCAAACTAGGACCAACACAAAATGAAATAAAATCGTATATACATATTTCACTGCTACTGCTAATAGCTAGGGTATATTATTATACTTCTACTAAAACCAATCACAGCAAGAAAACATCTAATACTTACACATTAGTTTGGTTTTATAAATAAACATTCAACAGTTGACCAGGCGCGTAGATTCACAGGCGTCATTGAAATACCCTAGGAAGAAAAAAAGTCTGTTCAGCTATATTTTTAGACCTAGCTCAAGTCTTTGGCAAGCTTTAGCATGCAAAACTCATTCTCAAACTTCAAAAAATGTTTTCAAAGCAGCATACTGAACTCTTAAAGTCATACATTTCAACGAAGTTGTTTAGAACAAACAAGCTAAAAGAGGCATACCACAAGGAAGTAATTAAATCTAATCTCAGTGATTGTTCTATATTAATAATATTTTAACTTTATTTTATGTCTCGTTTTCATCTTTTTGTCATAAATTGGCAATATTTTTCCTATATGAAAATCTCCTATCATACGAATACATCGACATTGACGAATAAATCATCCATAATGATCCTAAAAATTAGTGATATATGTTAAGTGTTTCCAAAACCGCGATTTTTCCTCATTTATCACTAAATGTCAATGGTGTCGACACCGAACGTAAGCGGGACATATATAGGCAATATTTTTGTCGGGTCATTTATTATATTATACTCTTAACTACAAATTACCATCACCAAATTGGAAAATGTAATTTATACGTATTCCGTGATAAGAACCTTATTTTATATAAATTTATGGTGTATCTGAAAAGGAATCCGATATTAATAACAGTCAATCATGTCGAATTATTGGAAAAATAAAATTTCAATATAATAATCTTTTATCTCGAGGTCGTGTTTAACAAAGAGTTGTAGGCTGTTCAAAAATCATGACATATACTTTTACAGGAAACATTACCATAAAATTGATTTTTCTATTTTTGAGAATATTGTATCCACTAAATATATTTATTGTGTGAATACGTTTTTACTATTAATTTCTGCTGTTGCCATCTTTTATTAGCTAAGACTAGTTAATATCTATTAAGGCATTACATTCGAATTAATTAAAATAGTTACAAATTATTCAAACCATTTTGAATTCAGAAACTAAGAATATAATGCAGCATACTTATTTGTTTTAAGCTTGTATATTTAGCTTCAGTTATCATAAAAAATTATATTAAGATAATAAAAATATTAATGTACTTTAAATATATCCAAGCAAGCTAAGTACAAAACCAACAAAGGACAATTTGCTCACTTTCAGGATATTTAAAGACTATATTTTATGAATAATAATCATGATTCAGAAGGCTAATTTTGATGATAGTCTGTGTGATCAACACTAGTGTAAACTAATTGAAATATTTAATAACATATGCGTTTAAATAAATAATAGTATTCAAAAGAAAGGAAACGCATTGTAAAAAACTCAGATTATATAGAAGCACAATTATAATTTGCTTGAAAATATTATTTTATTTAACAGAAAGAATAGGCGACTTGTCGAACGCTGATGTAAAGAGACACTGATGGTAAAAACAGACCAACTCGTTTCACTCATTCACCATTGAGGTTGTTAAAAGAAACAGATGGCCGGATGGTCTGTGCCGTATTTCCTAACACCACCCTCCTAAAGAAGCGACCGCAGGGATGTACGTGATCGCTATTCCATCTAGACAACTTATAGTTGTAAAATTATGTTTGAATTCGCCTGTACATTCTTTCCGTCTCTACGGAATGGTCTTCCAAATTTTGGTGACTCCAGATTTCAATAGTCTGTGGGTAAGAAACTGAGGTCCACCTTTGGTGGCTGATCACCCTGAATTGTAAGCTTTAATTAATTTACAATAACTTCAGTCCACCTTTGGTGGCCTTACACCTTGAACTGTACCAGAAAAAAAGGTCTAAGGCTGTTTTTCAGAACTTGAATGTTTCTTACTTGGAATGGTTTATGGATAGGAATGGTTAAGCTGCGATACTTTTGCCCGAACTCCACTTAACTACACCAAGAAATGCTTCGAGTAACTGCGGAACTGGAAACAATAAAGTGATTTAAAAACAAAATAAAACAGATAGTTTAGCTTGGACTAATATTTTTCCAATGTTTATTAAAGATATTTAGTATAAATAAAAATAATTCTATATATTTTTCGTTAAGATTATGGGCATCATTTCTTCAATTTTCTAAGAAATTTATTTTTAGATAGTGTTTGCGCTAGCCATTTTATTAATGGCAAAATTTCTTCGTTTCTATTTTATTCCACTTACGTAATTTTGACGAACGTTTAGGGTTACTGTCTTGCCGAAAAACAAATCGATAGAAAGAAATCGAATTTTCCGTTTGGAGGACGAAATCGCCGAAAAACGGCCGCATTTGAAGCAAAAAAAGTGCTGCTTAACCAAGACAATGCATCGCCTCAAAAATTCATGAAGTGGGCTTCGAATTGCTCCTCATCCACCGTATTCTCTAGGTCTGCCCCCAGACTATTTCCTGTTCTCAGATCTCAAAATAATGCTTGCTGGGAAGAAATTTTCGTCGAATGTAGAGGTGATCGACGAAACTGAGGCCTATTTTGAAGCAAAGGAGAAATCATATTCCAAAAATGGTATCGAAAAGTTGGAGGGACGCTATAATCAGTGTATCACTCTTGAAGATAATTATGTTGAATAAAAAAATAATTCTGCCAAAAAATGTGTTTTACTATGGTAGGTTGGAGAGTTTTCAATTACCTGTTATTTATCGAAGTATAAGGACGTGACCTAAGTTATAGGTTTGAGCTACATGAAATATTAAATTAATAAATATTAGAATTCATCCTGCTAATTAAAACAGAATTAAATAGGATGATCTCATAACTTGATCTTAATGAAATTTCAGTTCTTAATAGTATGCCTTATAGGACATATAGGACAAACAAATAACGCGTATAACAAAATGGAAACTTAATTTAATTCAATAGGAAAAAAACAATACGTCAACCATGTACTTCAAACATTACGTTTGTTTTTCGATCAAAAAAATATACCGTCTCGTTAAAACTAATAACACATTAAAAGAAACATGTTTTTTTTTTGTGAAACAGTTAATGTTATAATAAATGTACGAAAAAAAATCAGATATGCTAAAATTATAATGAATATTTAGAGACTTGATTATTTGTAAAAAAACAAGTATTAATTTTAATTATTCCTGTTAGTATTAATAAAATATGTATGAGGAAATTAGAGTGTGAGGAGAGGATTGGACCTGGTGGTGTTTTGTTACGTTAAATTCATCCATTGTTTAATATCTCGAGTTTTAACTAAGACCCACGTTTTAGTTGACTATAAACTAACGACCCATTAAAAGGTATTCTCAATAATTCCACATTTAAGCACAGAGATTGGCCTTGTATGAAACTATGATGCATCAACTATTAGAAAGCATTTAAACTGTTAAAAACAATTAATTTTGGGTTAACGAAACAATATGTCGTTTCTTTATAATAATTACTATTAATTAATAAAAATAGAAAATATGTTAAAATAGATACAGTTCGCCAAAAATTTGCTAAAGGATTCGTAACTTTGGTAAACTGTGAGAATTGAAGGTGTTTAATTAGAACTGGTCCATTTATAAGTCAAAACCATATTTAGAATCCGGTCCGGTGTTTTTCTTTTTCTAATTTTATTTCTTAATAAATTGTCTCTGAAGAAGTTATCGAAAATCTTGTTTTTTATTTCTAAATATCAAAATTACATTTAACGATGAATATAAATGCGCTGGAGTGTATTTTTATTATCACACTAAAGGAGGGCCGTGACTGCTCAACATTTTTATTATTGTAGAATATCATTAATTTTAAAATGTTAGCAAGAAGTTCCTTTTCTAGGTCACAGGTCACCTAAGTATCAATCCTAGTCTATAGGTCTGCGCAATTGATGATGTATTATCAAGCTTTTATTACATAATAATAATATTATATATAATAATAATATAATGGTAATATAATGGTAAATACATAAATTATAATAATAAATATATTATAAAGGCCTATAATGTGTAAGTAACTAGAAGGAAAATCCCAGTTACCCACATACAATATTAGGTTCTTTCGGGTATTTTAATCATATATTTATATAAAATTTATAATATTTATAATAGCGATATTTGTTGGTGATGAAGTCTGCTGCCAAATCCCAGCAAAACTTTTAGAAACGTAAGCTGTTTCATCATATTACCATTCTCTATTTTGGTTACAACAACCGAAAGTGGTGATTTTGTTATCATTGGCAGAGATCTGAAGGAGTAAACAAGTTAAAAAACAATAAAGTTTAAAACTTATTGGGGGAAACCCCTGCTCAAGCTCTCAAAGAAGTTTCAGACAGCTTATTAGTTGATAAATCAACAGTTGATAGACATTTACATACGATGGGAAAGATCTAGAAGGGGGGAAAATGATGACTACAATAATTAACTTAAATATCATTTCGAACCATTTTAACCTTTTTGTGACCGAACGGGGTATTTTATGTGCCTATTAAATATATTACTAGGCCTATTTTTAAGCTAATTATTGAATTTAGTTGAAATTTGCGACGGAAAACTGTGCATAATACATATCTCATCGTGAGAGATAGAAAATATTCATGTGTTCTTTTAACTAGCAGATGTCTATTTAGGATTTTTATAGAACTTACTAATATGGCTACACTCAATGCCTATATCATATATACTAAAAATTGGAAATATAATGAGCGAAGTAGGCGACTGAACAAAACTGAGCCCAAGAACTTGCACTCTCAAGCATTCTAAACAGAAAACAAAATAGCAATAATATTCACAAAACTGTAACAACTGCAGCAGATTGCACAGTCCTGTCTTTAAACATAATTATTTAAGTGCAAATAATTTAATGTCAAAACGAAAATGTTTTTTAACAACAAACAAACTGTTCAAATTATTAGAGTTTTATTTTATAATTTTGCAAAAAGTACAATGAAATGTGGGTCTATTAGGGCAATTTCAAGCGCAAAAATAGTTTATTAGAGTGCCATTCACCACTGCACCTAGGCAGAAAATTCATGGACATAAAGTTTTTACATATGCCATAAAATCTTACGGTACATACGGTCAGATCAGGAAGGGGTACTGTGTTACGAGCTACTAAAACTGAATAAAACTGGCTGCGGATGTCTACCCATGTAAATTGAATGCATTAATCGACTTATTATTTCAAAATAAATCAGCAATAGCAAGCAATTGACGCACAGTCAGTATGCGTGGCAAAATCTGTAGAGATGGGAGAAGTTTATAAAAGAGAAAGTTATAAAATATAGTTTTATTTAAAAAATTATAAAAATGCATCCATATAAGCACTTATTAAGTGTGCAAGCAAATTTTAAAACTGATATGGACTTATGGACTCCAGTTGTTGGAATATTCCGCGAAAAGTAATATAAATAAGGTACTTTTTTCAGGACAAAATCCGAAAAGGTGTAATAAATACATTCAAACTCTATAGAAATCATTGCTTATGAGACATTGAGTTATAACAGAAACACGAGGAAAACTTTCATTATCATGTTAATACCGAAGTATTTAACTCGATTTGTTTAACATACAGCAAAACACGGCTCAGAAGAAAACAAACACTGAACCACATATCGAGTAACACATATCCTCAGATAACAATATATTTCTGTACAAATCAACTCTTCGGAATCTAACTGTAGAGTACTTCTAGCAAATCTAACATGAATGATGGTTAATTCAACAGTTCATTATTAGCATTTCGAAAGGGTGTAATGTCACTCAATGACCCGACAATCAACTAAATGTGAATAATGACAGTAAAGTGCGTGGACTAAAATGTTTGCAACCATCCATTAATGGACAGATATAGAGCAAGATTTAGAATTAGATATTATACAGAAATTATCATAAAAAGTGTGTATGTCATAACAAAAATTAAATATAATTGGCATTAAATCACTAATTTACTATTTTAGGTTATAGTCAAATGATTAAATAGTTATAGAAAAATAAAATATATCGATGGTTTGATTTAGAGATATTAAAATTCTAGGAATTATTTTATTACTTCTAATATTCTTTACAACACTAATTTTAACTCTTGGCGCACAAACTAATGTATTTATTACCTTCAATATTTGGTTACTGCCTTTACGGCGAAAGGCATTTATTAATGAAACGTGAAATGAATTAGAAGTTAATACCAATACATTTTTCAGAAATCTTAATAAACTCTACAATTAGCCCTAACGCAATGATATGCTGTGTCTCCAGTACCTTATCAATTACTACCAGTTCTTAAGCAAGTTCACCAGATATCAAATTAATTGAAATTCTTAAAATTAATAATGGATTGAGTATTGTGTATATTATGAATCTGAAAAAGCTGCTTGCCGAAATCTAAATGGCTTTTAAACAGTGCTCCTGTTATCCTAGAATTTTGTTAATGTATATTGGGATGAAATTTTGTCATATCATCTTTTTTTTCACAGCTAAATATACCTTCCAATAATAAGGACACGTTAATTTATTGTCTCTACAATTAATATAAATTATACCACACTGTTTAAAATTGAATAAGTTAATTTAATAACAAAACGTTAGGACTTTTTAATTAAATTTAATTATTATTGATTATATTGAAATTATTGAATTATTGAATTATTAATTATTATTGAAATTATTGATTTAATTAATATGAAGTAATGTTTTAAACATTCTTACGAATAACAGTTGGAATTTAAAGGACCATTAGCAGATATTATTATTGAGAAATCTACGGACATCTTCATAATTGTATGGAGTTTGCATTACTAGGGTCAACTAATATTATGACTCCATTAGATTCTGCCTATTGAATATACAGAGATATCATAAAAATAGGTCAAAGAATAGATATGTTTTATCGAAGATTATAAATCGCATTAAATTTTGTGGAACATTTGAATTTGCTCTTCGAGGGCATGATGAGCGAGATACTTCCCAGAATCCGGGTATATTTCGTGGACTTTTCGCGAAATTTTTCAACACGGAAGGTGAATACCTAAAGAATACATCAGTATTTAGGGGCACCACCAAAGAAATACAGAACGATCTGTTACAGTGTATGCTTAAAGTATGTCATGAACAAATAATTGGGGAAAATAATAATTCTTCATTTTTGGCGATCATGACGGACAAAACAACTGATGTTACTGCAAAGTCTCAACTGGTAATTATTTTTAGATAAGTTCGCAATGGTCAGCCGATTGAGCGTTTTTGGAGCTACTTAATTCCTGAAAAATGTGATGCAGAATCACTATAGATCAAGCATTACAGATCCTTTAATTCAAAGTTCACCCAACAAACTGATCACATAAAGCCATGATGGAGCAGCGTTGATGAAAAGTATCCCTTTGTTCACTTTGTACACTGTCATGCGCACGCACAAAATTGGATTGCTATACAGTATTATCATGTTATGCCGTACGTAGATATCCTTTAACCAAGTGAAGCGAAGAAAAATCGAACCTACTGGAATAAGAAACGCTATCAATAATTTTTGAATGCAATATTGTTCATATTCGAAATAATATTGATAACATCAGATATAATAAGTCATGAGCAACCAGAAAATAAACGCACCATCCAGGCAACAATAAATTTCATCACAGGATTTCTGCATTAGAGGTGAGTGATGTTATAATAAATTGTGCAAAAAATCCATTTAATTTTAAAGAGCATCTAGTAGTTGTATCACTTTTCTTTTTGGAATACTTTGTAGAGTATTTATAAATTCCCTGAGGATAAACTCCGTATGTTCCTTTTATTCCACTTGATAAGGAACGATCAGGAACTGTCATTTATTCAAGAAATGTTTGCAGAACATTAAATAGTGCACTATCTCTTCTAATATTTTTAATTTCAAACAATCTAGGACACACATTGAAGAAGACTAAACAGTTATTAGGGATCCAGGTAACAACGCCCATGACAACATCAGATGCCGAAATGTGTTTCTTAATAGTAAAGTGCACTAAAACGTTTCTCAGAAATGTAATTGTCGAAAATCTTTCCACGCTGTCTATTGAAAAACTGTTTATTTTCGAAGTAGACAAAAATGACAACACTTTGAAAGGAGCCGCCACTGGTCAAATACGAACTAAATACAACAGGTTTCGACCAGGTGTCAACTGCGTCATTTGCACGATGTTCACTTGCCCTCTAGGTACCGTTACCCAACATGACTCTACACTGTAGGACATGTAGAGAAATGTCAAATAACATCAATAATAACAGTTAGGTTAGCTCGTTTAACAGTTGTTTTTTACAAAATACACGCACATATGTAAAATATATAGAATATATTTCAGATTCCATTTTAATATTAAGAGTCAAGATATTGCCACAAAAATGATAGTAATGACTATACTAAATTAGCTCCGTGTTCGGTTACCTCCGGCAGTATTACGCCATAAAATTGTCAAAAGTAATTAAAATTAATTTTTCACATTAAGATATACGACCTAAAACTTTTATTACATTTTTTCTTCTTTATTAATAATGTATATGTTATCATTAAATTGATTCAAACTAGAGGAACGGCCAATACAGTCCTTGAAAAAATCTCTGATGTTAGATTAAACTAGTTTTAGATTAATGTTATTTCCACATTTTTTACAAAATATACCTCAACGATTTAATGCTTGCTTTGGTCATGGCGGTACCATGCTATAGTTTCATGTTTGAACTATAAAATATATGTCGTTTTTATGTATTTATTATTTTAATCTTAATTCTCTGTGTGAATAAAAGTTACGTAGATTTAGATGATTAAATGCCATCTATTTAGATAATAATTTATGTTTTGTTTTTGACCTCTCAGTTCAGAAAGGAGATTCACTACCTTCATTAATTATT
The DNA here is from genome assembly GCF_030347505.1 of Rhynchophorus ferrugineus. Classification (NCBI taxonomy): domain Eukaryota; kingdom Metazoa; phylum Arthropoda; class Insecta; order Coleoptera; family Curculionidae; genus Rhynchophorus; species Rhynchophorus ferrugineus. Next base: position 47,793,423 of record NW_027472581.1, on the reverse strand, counting down.
GCAAGGAATTATTTTGATAGCTTTTAAGAACTTACTTAAATAAATTATTTTACATCAGAATAAAATGCATTCATCAAAATATGCTAGTCTGATAATTTAAGATAATTATATTCCCACGTTAAGCAATAGGTGCAATCCAGATAAAAGCTAGATGGTATAAAGGAAACTTTAAAATATAATGCTTAAAAATCACTGTTACTACAAAAAAATTTAGCTATCATTTTTTATTCAATATCCTTACTATCATTGCTAATTGCTACTGGATATATTAGTTTGTTAATGTGTTTTTAGTTCTAAAATTGCTAGATATGAACCGCATTTGTGCTATTGAATTTAATAAGCTACAAATAAAACGTGCACATACTTCAAGCTCTCAAGTACAATGATGATTGTACGAGTTCAAATAAGCCTCTAATATTTTTTTGTCAATAGTTACGATTATGTTGAGAAAGAATGGGACTTTATTTTTTTGTTTTTCAAAGTGCTGTTCATCATTAGTCTCTATTTTTAACTGACTTCGATAAGGAGGAGGCTCTATGTTCGGCTGTATAAATAGATTTTAATGTTCGCCGATTTCTCCGTCAATTATAGACCAATTTTCAAAATTTTCTCTTTATTCGAAAGGGTGCGCTTCCGAAGTGGTCCCATTGGAACCAAGTTAGGATCTGAAAGGGGAAGGGGGGAATCGAGGGAGAACCTCAAATTTCAAAGGCACGTACAATGTTTTCACATTTCTATCTAAAATAATCAGATATTTGAGTATAGTGTTATTGTAAAATGATGTGACGAAAAATTGGAGGTAGTTCAGTGTAAAGACTGACTTTTGCTGTTTTTTAATAATTGCTTTTTAAGTACTAAGTATATCATATGAGACGTAGAATCGCTGTAAGCATCTGTTTCTATGGTGTAATGCTTAGAACGTGGAGTTCACACACGGAGGTCGTGGATTGATTCCCAACAGGTCAACAACTTTTTGTTGATCTAGTTTGATCAGAACATTTGTCAAATAACCTAGACTAGGTAGCGGACCCCAGGGCCTGAAACATTCCGTATTTTCAATCATTGTTTCTTTATTTCTATTTTTCCTCATTCGGGCTGTAATTTTAGTTGGACTATCCATTGTACTACTTAATAAAATAACTGCGTAATTTATTGCCTAAAAATCTAACACTAAATAGAGAAAAATGACATACTTTTAACAATAAAAATGAACCGACTTCAAAAAAAAATAAGGAACACACTAAAAATTAAAAAATAATCAAAGTTAGATTTTTAACACAAAAAAAATGTTTTAAAATAAAATATGTACATAATAATCGTTGTAATAACTACATAAAAATAAACAAAATACTTATTTAACCTATATACTTCAAGTCCATTCAATTTTTTTTGCTGCAATACTTTATTTAAAATCTATTTGATAAAATACTTAAAATAATAAATCATCTTTTGGGGTTAGCCATGAATCAACCAAATTTTTGATATCTTCGTATAATCTAAAATGCTGCTTACTTAAGCTATTAATAAATTGGAGCAAGTAGTAATTAGAAGAAATAATGTCTCAATGCAATGGATGGGATGAAGAATCACACTGGATAAAGAATATCGCCATTATAATTGTATAACAACTGTTTTCTTTTCTAGGGATACTACTTTTAATTTTTTTCGTAATTATTGAGGGATATATGTTTTTCACACCATGCATTCTAATAGACAGAAAAAAAATCCCTTAACATATTGATTTGGATATTTAGTCAAAATATATTTATTCAAATAAATTAACTCCTTAAAAAAATATTTTGCTTTAATAAGCATCGTTTAGAGCGCAATAAAATTGAACTGACGGACTTATTTTGCAAAAAAATCTTCTTATAGTGTAGTCACATTTATCTTCATCATTTGGACATTGTTACATTTAAACAAATTTTGAGTGTATTCCATTGCCAAATATTTTTAAAACCATCCTCCACTTGTTTATAACGAGATAAAATATAGGTTAACTTGAGCACTTTTTAAAAAGAAAACGATGCCTCATTGGTTTCTGTACACCCGATTACACAACACTTGTTAGAACGAATATGGATTATAGCAAATTAATTTTGATTATAATTTAACCTTCGAAAATGTAGAAAAATGTTAACCTCACTCTTTTTTATTCACTGAACACAGAAAATGGCTATCAAAACAAAAAAAATAGAGCCGTAGAAATAAAATGAACTAATCAAATGTCAATTTTTCTTTTAGATCCTTTTTATAAATAATATTTATTCAGTGTAAAGTAAATATAAAAAATTTTCGTGAAATAGTTTTTCAAAATGAATCATCATGTTCAAACGTCCAAACGTGCGTTGTTTTATCTATGATGTAATATATTGCTGACATTTACCTCTAAAACTACTAACAGTTTATTAGCATACCGTAAATAATTTATTTAATTATATGTTCTTAAAAAACTCTAATTGTAGATATGGATCTAAACGATAGTCGATCAACAGATGATGTTTTTATTGTCAACTTTTTAGAAATGTGCGTCACCGTTAGATCCTTATTTAGGTCCTGTTTGAAATCAAATTCGTTATTTCATCAGCGATTTTGTTTTTAAGAAACTATTTGCCTTTCAGGAGACACTATATTTTATATATTACACATATTTAAAAAATAAATTAATCTTTGTTTGGTTCCCGTTCTAAACAAAATATAGAACTCCGAAACGTTACAACAGTGTCCTGGCAAATATTCAAAAATATGTGGTTTACAAGCGTAGAAAATAAAACCGAATATGTTAATCGGTATCTACTCTCCTGTATTTCACATAAATGATGCTATACACTTACAAAAGCTTCAAAACCTTAATGGTTAAAAATGTTACACATTGTTAGACTTAAAATAAAATTTCAGCAGAAAACTAAGAAACATAATTTTGATTCGTGTTTTCAGAATTCCAATAGTCTTACAATTATTTTTATTAATCCAAGTGACTCGTAATATTCATAGAGCGCGATAATACAAAGGTCTACGCTAGAATTCAATAACTAATTTTGGATGGAAGATGGGTCCAATCATAAACTTTAATTTTAACTTTTAATGTTAATATTTTTGAAGAGCCCTAACGACATTGAAATTCATCGACATCCTTGAAATTTAAAATAACAACTTTAATTATTAATTTTAATAATTAATTAACAAAATGTATAAATACTAGCACTAGACCTGGAAAACTTTGTTAACTTCTTGCTAAACATTTAAGTTGAATAATTTATTAGAATAATGCATATAAAAAATAAATATCAATAAAGTTCAAAAACGTTAAATTCGAGAGTATTTTGATTGGGATCATCGATATCCTCGGAATAAAGACTTTCTCTCCTTTCCTATATCGTGACATTGATCATCAGTTTTTTTTTTCATCGCCAAACACAAAAACGACTGGTTGATTGGACGTTTGGTTGCTCTAGATTTCGAAACCTTTAGTTGTAAATTGTACTGTGGTAAGCCAGATATGTAATAGTGCTGCTCTTGTTTGTCTATTGAATGTCCAAAGGATTTAAAAATTTAGTTGGATGGTGGGTGGCTTCATCTACGTTTATTACACAGACAATAGATTTGAATGAATGCAAAGTACCAAAGATTTTGAATTACGACCTTTGAATCGACCACATCTTCGATCTTAACTCCTTTCAAACATTTATTATATTTGTGATTAGTAATGTTTCAATAAGATATAATTAGAACAATTCAGAGGAAATATATCTAATCCAAAACAGGAACACGGCCATTAGCAATAGTCAGCAATTGCTTGGGGAAATCTTTAGCAGATCGATCGAACAAAATATCATTAAAATCAGTCCATAGTTCTCTAGTTACAAATTGTGTAACTATCCCAACAAGTACATTGCGTGCGTGAACATTATATAAAAAGAGACTAGACGGATACGACTATCCTGTTTATGATTGATTCATTAAAAATCACTGTTTGGTAACGAGTTTTGTAAACATGTACTACAAATATATATATATATATATATATATATATATATATATATATATATATATATATATATATATATATATATATATATATATATATATATATATATATATATATATATATATATATATATATATATATCGTACTAATTCCCATCAGTACTATTAAATCAATCATTCTTTATTATATGATTGTTATTATTATTTTAAATTAATTATTATAAGTTGGTGCAAAAGTAATTTCGATGTTTCGATTATTTTGAAAGGTAATTTACAAACATGCCCTCGCAGCATTCGAAACCGTAACTATCGTAGCAATAAAGGACCGTCTTGGACATTATTAGTGAACCCTTGTAATATTACAGATTGACTAAATATTTTCCTTTATAATAATTAAAGACGCACGGAGACATATTTCTAAGAATTATAGTGACATATTCCGTGATAACATGTAAGCTAAAATAAGCTATAAAGCATAAACCTCAATAAACAAAATTTACATAAAATAATTTGCTTGCAAGTCCTCAAACTTGTCACTCTGGAATGCCGGCTATACCCAATGCAATTAAATTATGTATAAACAAACGGATGTATCTTAAAATTTTAATGAGGCTTTTATTTATTTATCAAGCTTAATGCCTTAATTTGTAATCAGTCGTTGCGTATTACTAAAATGGCATTTTTCGTGAGATCACTTTTTCAAATCGAATACGTGACGCTAGTACCATGACCACTACAAACATTAAAACATTAAGGTCCATTTTTAAGCGGCCCTCGTCAACACTGTCAAGCGAAACGAGTTTACAAGATGTCTATAACTATAAAAGGAAAATACAAAAATGTCGACTGGATCTTAATTATCTCTATGGCGAGTTTATTATTCAGTTGTCGAATTATTCAGAAAACTGTTCTCGATTAATGGGTGTTGTGTTTTTATTTTATCAATTGTTAAAAAATTAAGGTTCGTCTTTATGAGTTTGGGAGAGTTTTGAGTCTGTTCGTTAATTTTGACATATCGATTTATCGATATTTTTTCAAAAAAATTAAATGTGTTTCTTAAACATTATTTAACAAGCTATTTAATTATTTTTAACAAACCTTTTAAATTGATACTTAATTTGGAAGGTTTAGTGTATTTTGTTTAGTTTACTTATAAGAATTTATTAAAAATATCAAAATATATTTAAAAAATATCAATATTTTTTGTCTCCAATATATCGATATTTTTTTCGGTGTTTTAGTGTCTAAAAATAAAAAAATATTTTCGCTATATTACAATTTGACATGGTTTCTGGTTGTAAGTAGGATAAAACATAAATATGTTAAGCAAACATTTAATTAATCGATTATTAATCAACACATCGAAAAATAGTAAATATTTTGAACAATCTTTGTTGTTTAAGACTAATTTACTTGAATAAGGATATTCTTCGATCGATCAAAGATTAACGGTATAAGTTCAAAGTTCTACTAGGTATTCATCTATTCGGCATCAACCCAAATAGGCTAAAAATTATGTAAAAAAATAAGAGTATGTAATAAATTAAAAAATTTGGTATAGTATGGTTTTGTTTTATAAATACAATTAGATTTATATTATGTGTTTGTTCAATAATTATATATATATATATATATATATATATATATGTATATATATTAAGTATATTAGTAATAATATCAAGTAAATTCTGCTGTTAACCTAAATTTGTTAGTTATTACGTTGTTGTTAGCTAACGAAAGTTCGAGAAATATCAGAAACTATTACGAAATAAGCTGATATAAGTGATCGAGTGTGACAGATGTATAACAGGTCAATTGAAAAGTCTCCGGCCTACCATAGTAAAATCAATTTTTTGGCAAAATTTGCTTTTTTTATGCAACATAATTCAAGGGTGATACATTGATTATAGCGACCCTCCAACTTTTCGATACAATTTTTGTAGTACGATTTAAAGGAAAGGATTCAAAATAGGCCTCAGTTTCGGCGATCACCTCGTCATTCAACGAAAATACCTTCCCAGCGAGCATTCTTTTGAGATCTGAGAACAGAAAATAGTCACTAGGGGCCAGATCTGGAGAATACGGTGGATGACGAAGCAATCCGAAGCCCAATTCATGGATTTTTGTGATCATTTTCACTGACCTATGATACGGTGCATTGTCTTGGTGAAGCAGTTTCTTTTTCTTCAAACGCGGCCATTTTTAGGCGATTTGGTCCTTCAAACGATCCAATAACGCTATGTAATAGGTCCAAGGTAGTCAACGAAAATTATTCCATGCGCACCCGAGAATACAGACGCCATAACCTTGCCAGCCGACTGTTGCGTTTTCCCGAGCTTTGGAGAGGGTTCATCGTGTTCATTCGGATGTCCACTGTCGATTGGATTTCGGAGTGAAATGATGGAGCCATGTTTCATCCATTGTCACATAATCGACGCAAAAACTCGGGTTTATTACGCTTGATCATCTTCAATCACTGCTCCAAATCATCCTCGTCGTTGTTTTTGGTCAAAAGTGAGCTCGCGCGGAATCCACTTTGCACAGAGCTTTCTCATACCCAAATATTCGTTAATGATATGATGTACACGTTCAGTTGAGACCTTTAGAGTGTCTGCTATTTCATTCAATTTCAATTTACGGTCTTTCAAAATCATTTTGTGCATTTCTTAAATGTTTTCATCGGTAACAACCTCTTTTGGACGTCCACTGCGTTCACCGTCTTCGGTGCTTATTTCACCACGTCTATACTTAGCATTCCAATCCTTGATGATTGATTTTCTTAGAGTAGCGCCCGGAAACTCGGCATCAAGCCAAGTTTTTGCTTCAATTGTATTTTTTTCCTTTCAAAAAGCAATATTTTATCAACACGCGAAATTCCTTTTTATCCATTTTTTTCACAGTAACAAAAGTTCGACCGACAAAAGTTCATCTAAGACCATCTTCTCATTAACACTAGACTTGGTCTCCTGGGGATGTTTTTGGTCTACTTATTTTTGATCTGATAGGCCAGTTTCATGCTTATGATTATGAGATTTCCGTCTCATCAATGTTCTAGGGACATTAGATTACAAAATAGTTTGTTTCTCTTTGTTTCTGAGTTCTGACATAAAATCATTATTATTTCAAGGTTATATTAACAATATTAACATAATTTGTTATTAATTATTAGTTGTTCACCTAATAATATTTTAGGCGCCTGACTGGCCGTAATATAAATATCTAGCTAATATAGCTAAGTAAACAATAAGTTAAACTATTAGTAGATATAATATTATATCACCCGGATGATGAATTTTGCAATAAAGCTTTTACTTTACGAGAATAATAACAAATATATTTAACAAAACAAATCGTTACTTCAAAATAGTAAAATGACAAAATATAATTGAATCATCACTGCGATCATCATGGGGCAGCAATTCAATGAATCAGGGTTTTCCACGTGGTCTAGAAATAATATACTAGTTGTTCTGAATGTACGTAGAATAATGATTCATGAAACAACGCTCATCAACAGGTAAATTATTATTTAAAACCGAACAGTGCTATTAAGCACTATATACTAGATTAATAAAGTTTGAAAACATATTTTACGATATCATATTTACATATATGGCAGGTGTAATAAGTAGTATGTTAATTGCGATGTTCTATTCCAGGTACTGCATAATGTCATTTTATTACGGTACCGGTAAATTATTTTTAAAAATTCCAAAAATTTAACACACTAACTAGAATTTAAATTATTTTCCATCTGATGATTTGGAATTGCTTTTCAACATATTCATTATAAGTGTTGTTTTACCGACTATCGTTTTACTAATTACTTTTTCATCCTTATTTAAATACTATTCTAATTATATATCATTGTGAATACCAGTTTTTTATATCAAGAATTTATTTATTATCAACTATGCTTGTATTTTAATCTGCGATATCTATTGGTGAGGATGGTATAAATGCAAATGATAGAGTTGTAATTTTGATCTCAAGAATGGTCTGAAAGAAAAAGTACGCTCCAGAGAACCAAAAATTTCGAAAATATTAAATTTTCAGAGCTATAAGACCAACACTCAGCTCAAACTTTCAGACAGGTTAACGATGAATCAACGGTTTCCAAGGATCCAGAAGGAGTGGCTACCATGCGAATTGATTGAAAATTACCGTGGAAATATGAATTCAAACTATTTCAGCATCGTGATTTCATTGTTTGTGAAGCAAAATCAAGAGTTTTCTGAGGTCCACTGTGACTGGAGATATGGGAAAGTAGATTTGCTTCCACAATCTCAAATCTCAAAATAATGGGTTTGCTCCTAAAACCGTATTGCGCATATGGTGGGATCAACAAGGTATAATGTATTACGATAAAAAAACGAAATAAAATATAACAGTTACTGACATTTACCGACGACAAGAGAATACAGTGGTGCAGCTCGAAATGGAAGCTCTGCCATACCCAACGTACTCACCAAACATAGCACCTTCTGGTGACTACACACTCAGATCGATGCAGTATCTGTCTGGCGGCCACGGTTCCAATTTTCGGCTTAGTGCTTGTATCAATGTTAGGTTATTTACGGTTTCCTAATTTTGTGTGCAAATATTGTCTGGAAAAAATATTTTATTTAACGTTCCATCGCCATTATTTTAAACAAAAACAAGATACCAAAAAGTAGTGTGTATCGTATCTCAGCGAATTACAAGTAAGAAATAAGTAAAAAATTAAATGCAAAATACTGAATTAAAAAAAAAATAACAAGAAACCGACTGAGAAAATGTTTGTCCCAAGAAGACTTCTATATACTACTCTATGTTCACGTTAATCGATTTGCTAGAACAACTACTTTAAAACACTAGCCTAGAAGAATTCGAATCGATACAGAGGAAATATACAAGACAATATAAACACCTAACTAATACATACATAATATAAACACCATTTGCTTTTAAAACAGCTGCAATTCTTCGAGGAATAGATTTGTAGAGTATTTGAATAATATCCAGTCGAATATTGACCCATTCTTGTACCAAAATATCTGCCAATGGCTTCCATCAGTAAGGTTGGAGAAATTTCCTCCTCATTATCTGCTCTAAAACTCCGCATAACCATAACCCACGTTTGTATCGGCCAGGGAAGATGGTTGATAGTATTTTGATATTATTCAAACCAAGAGTAGACCTGTTTGTGTAGGCGCATTATCATCTTGGAATTTAGCAGTTTGGCAGCAATATACTAATTGTAATAAGAACTTCAGTGTTGAGGATATTGAGATATTCATTCGTAGTAATCCGGACATGAATGATGGTGTTCGGATAAATAAATGTTTAATGTATTTACAAGCACGTAAAAAAGCATATATGGATATATCTATATTATTAGCCGCTTTTGATATCCCTATAGTATATACATATTTATAAATCTATTAATTCTATATCATTATATTATTTTTACCATATTTTTGTGATTTTTTGATTACTGTCATCTTAATAAGCTTGTCGATGTTTTAAATCTTGTATACAAACTTGTTATAATCAAAGAAGACAGACCACAGAAATATTTTCATTTTAACTATGGTTTTAAGCTTATAATCTAATGTTTACCAATAGAAGCTCGTAAAAAATATATTTCGTAGATTTTAATTTTAAGACTGAAATCAAACTCTTCTGCTGCTTAAGCTTGAAGTGTTGCAAATGCAATATACGATGATATGGAATGAAGAACGAACAGATTATTCGCCTTTTATCTGAAAAACTCAACCAACAATCCCAAATAAGATTTGGATTCAAAAATCATACTGAATGATTTATCATAGAACGTCACAACGTACAGAAGCAAAACGGTTATCATCAATCGTTAATAGCAGCAGAAGTTGGAGAAAAATGTTCGAAGTCCTATACAACATACCTGCACTATATTTACTAATATATAATATTTGATTAAAATATATACCCATTTTGACTTTTGCGATATCCATAATTTGTTATTTAACATGAAACCAATATAAAATATTATTGCAATAAAAACGGCTATTAATAAATGAATAATGGTATGACATCTTCCCATTAAATAGTTCCTCATTCCTTCACGATTACCATATTAAATTGATATTATAACGCATCCCGTACAAAGGCTTCGATCATTTTTTATAATTAAATCGTAAATACCTAACAAGCTCATATTCAATTCAGACGGTCATTGGAAAATTTGTACTAATTTGCATGTTTTGGTATAAAAAATATAATTACTGTTAACAAGGAACTATTAGCAGCTTGTACAAACTTATGTATGAATATATGAAAAATATTCGTCCGTACAGATGGTTAATCATGTTGTATTTTAAATATTGAAGGATTTCCTATATATTAATAATAATCGGATATTCCCAGGAAATATAATAACATAAGTTTATGATTCATTCTGTAAAGGTATGACGTTTGGTTTGGTAGTCATTCAGTTTATGAAAGAAATTAAGTCATCCGTTTGTATGTATCAGTCCCGCTATGATTTTGTTTAGGAGAATTATCAGATGCAATTAAAATTTCGGATTATTTATCTGATATAGAATCATCGAAGAATGACTGAATTTAGTTTAAAAAGCTTATGTAAGGTATGAGTCAACTAATGCTTATAATGAATAAATTGTTTGAGTAAACAGGGAATCACTTAAATAATATAAATATTTTTTAAAATATAACACCTTAACAACAAACATAAACCAAAAACATAATATCTATATTTTGTTCCTAAAAACTACTACTTAATGAAATTTTTAAAGGAATGTCAATCAAATGCTCATACTCATCTTAAAACAATTACAATCCAGTGAGATTCAACAGTCGTGCGAGCTGGAATTGGTTAGGTATGCGCTCGCGCATTTGTCACTAAGACGAATTGACAAACTTGCCGGCGGTTAAAATATGGTTATATCTAGTGATCGTAAGGAAAATTGAATTTTGAAAATTTGTGTATATTTTAGATGGTTTGATCCTGATTTTCAAGATCAATTATTTTAATATTGCAGTTTTTGTAATCGTACTATTAAGGTAACATCACACATTATCAAGTAATATCACAGTATTATACGTAAGTATACATATTTGATACACTTGTGTAAATCAGTCGTAGATAAAAAAGAGTTTTCTCTGGATATCATGAAAAAAACACACAACATGTATATAGGCATATACCGACACCGACTTCGATCTGATTTTTATTTAGTTATTATAACGATTATTACGTATATATTTTATTTTAAAACGTTTTTTTGTGTTAAAAGCCTTAGTTTCATTATTTTTTACATTTTAGTTTGTTCCTTATTTATTTTTTGAAGTCGGTTCAATTTTTTTTGTATAAAAATATTTAATTTTTCTTTTTTTAGTGTTGGATATATACTCAATAAATTACGCAGCTATTTTATTAAGTATTACAATGGATAGCCTAAGTAAAAGTACAGCCAGTATGAGGAAAAATAGGAATATAGAAGCAATGTTTGAAAATAAGGAATGTTTCAAACACTCAGGCCTGCTTCCTAGTTGCTGCTCTGTTGGGAATCGAACCCGAGACCTCCGCGCGTGAGCTTAACGTTCTAACTATTTCACCATAGAAGCAGTTGCCTATCATGCTTCTACGACTTCTCATATGATATGTTTAGTGCTTAAAAAGCAAACTGAATAGCTTTTACACTGAACTACTTCCGATTTTTCGTCACATTAGTTCAGCAATAACATTATACACAAATATCTGATTAGCCGAACATAGAACCTCCTCCTTTTTTGAAATCGGTTTAAAATACAAAAAATGTGTTGGTTATTTTTCAGAAAATCTAAATTATCTCTACATAATAAGTTGCTGCTGTACACGCAGATACTAATACCTATATGGACTTAAGGAATTCACTTGTAAATGAAGACATTCACTTCACTTCACGCATTCACATTAAGACATGAGGAAAGACTCCACTCTCATGTTAAGATCCGAAGTGCTGCGAACTCTTGGACAACACTGAACTAGAACGCAGACTCAAGAGAACCAAACCATGTGATCTTCTGGTAAAAACACTGAAAAGTGCTACCAACTTTTATTTTATTAGAGATCAAATAAAGGGTCTTCTTAGTTAAGTACCTAGTTTTAAAACACTGTAGACACAAATTATAAGGTATTCAGTAAAGACTGGTAATAATATATTAATAATTTTTAAAAAATAAAGAAAACGTTTAAATGTAACAACCAACAGTAATAAAGTTGATTACATTGCAACACAATCTATTTGTTATTTTTGGATACATACTTTATTATACTTTACAGATTTGTTAAATTAAGTTTCATATATCTTTTAGTTTAATAGATACTATATTTAGAACTTTGTTTTTATACTGATTGTTCGTACGTAAGTTACGATCTTCACGTCCACATAATCTCGTTTACACTATCAATTAAAGATAGTTATTTGAAATGTCAGAGAATAAAAAATTTTTGACAATGTTACAAATTGTAATAGTATAACTATTTAATACTTAATAAATCAAATTACATTTATAATCACTGTAAATATGTCATAGGCCGAGTGCTGTTCAGTTGCCGTAAATCCCAGTTAAACAAAAATTATCAGTTACGAGACGACAACAAGCATCGGATGACCCACATTCGAAATAAAACGAATAGAACTCGTACTACTGACGTAGTAAAAGTTTTCTCTTTAACGAGCTTTGTTAATTGATGTCAAATGAATCATATTTTGAGCATAGTTTCGTCTATTTCCTAGCGACATTCTTAACTAGTTCCGCATGATAATTTTTTTTAATAAGCTGGAATATCTTCATTAATGATTAAAAATTTCTCATAGAAATATTTCTCATTTATATAATTGGGCTTCATTAGTAATATGACAGCTACGTCAGTAACCATCATTAACAAGTAATATTCTTAAAGTTTCGAACATGCAGTAGGATTTCTATTGGATTTTTATGACATCTGTATAGTTCATCATTCAACAAACAGGTAGACTTACGGAAATAAAACTCAAAACGATATAATTTTCCAAATTATATGATTTACACAACACAATTTAGGCAGGTTTTCTTTTTCGTTCTCGCAGGGAATTTTTCGAAGCTTTTGTAATTTACGGAATTTTAAATAAACCAGTAGAGCTAAGTTAGGCAAGTAGAACAGCAATATATCGGTCCACAGAATATCTTAATGAGAATAACTTCCTGCATACGACACACCACTAAAATAATATCCCTTTATAACAGTTTGGAATGGCGGAAGAAATTCATAACGACTTTTACGCTTTATTATTTGCAATCAATTTAGTTTATGACACTAATTAATATAAAATCATAAGTTCAGTCAATCTTAAAATGAATATTCTCTGTACTATCACATAATTGGTATTTATCCATCCAGTAAAATGAAGTCACAGAATCGACAGATTTGGGATGCAATTTAACTTGTATAAATTTGCAATTTTGAAGTTTTGTTCGTCTAAACAGCCAAGCGGGTTTATTTACTACAATGGGATATTAAAAAATAGGATTAACAAGTGTTTATATTACAGGGGGAATTTGAAAAATTCAATTTTAATAAAATATTTCGTTCACAGTTAACATCTAACAACTGATAACTTACTCCTAATTATATATTGTTTTTGCCTTAAATATTATAAAGTAGAAAACTATAAATTAAAAAATCCTTTGTCCAAAATATATTTAAAAATTCAATAGTTAAATTTACCGAATATAATAATTACATATTGCAATTTTAGTTACGAATCCTCTGTTATAATATTATTACAAATTAATTAGACACTATTCATATGTAACCATGTAATATTTTTATAAATAAAAAAGTTTAGAGGTAAACACAAACGAATTAAAATAGATTCCTGGTACCGTTAAATAAGATTTAGAAAATATAACATAATAGCAGACTCATAATAATATATGTAACAATTATTGCTTGCAAATCTTGCAATATTACCACATATACACTTAGCTCTTAGTATTTTTGGTGTTTTACTATCTGATTCTTATCATCATAAAGTTGAAGGCACCGGCAGATCTGTTTCAAAAGCATCTGCGGAAAAACATGTAGCAAAAAAGATTTTTTCTAGTACATTATGATTGACAATTAGAAGTAAGTGTTATTTGACAATAACAAACGGAAAATGTCATGGGTTAATCCAAGAGAGTCATCTACACCGGCATTAAAATAGAGGCAAAAAAATTTCCTTGCATAACAACGAGGGAATGAACCTTCTGATTACTACTTGTTCTAACCCATAAACCATGGTTTGGCTGACATATGGTTTCGTGCGAAAATTGATAATCATACTAACATCGTTATTTCGAGACGATATCGCCATGTTACCAAAAAATTGTAGAAACTGATGAATATTTTGTTAAATATACTAATTTTCTCAATAAATGTTCTTTTAAAGTAAAGAAATAATAATAATTTTTTTCGGACTGTCTCCTAGTAAGTGGTTTAATTTCTGTTGAAATAATTCTTCAGTATTACTCAAATTTCGAGAAAAACAAAAAAAGATATTCCGTCATTAATACGAGCTTATATTAGATCTGTCAAGCTTCCCTATCTATTGAATCATATTCTAGAAATCTACTGAGATCATTATGTTGGCGCATAATGAATTATAAATATCAAAGATGTTATTTTAAAAATATACCTGAACGATTATTAAAAAAAACGTACACGTTCATAACCGCATATTTATAATCAACCTACACCAATTTTCTTCTGAGGATTTAACACCCACATTTATGCAAACTGGCTAGACTGGTACATTCATTACTACAAAGCGCATAAAACAATTGATTCATTATAAAAATAGATGGTTAGGTAAGGTAATATTTTTAAGGACACACACTAAATATTTTACTAAAATGAATTTAGAGAACTAATTTTCAGCAAATTATTTCTTTAAATAATCTTCCTTGTTGTCTTTCTAACCTAGCTACCAAGAATTTTATTTTATTATAAAATTGATTTGAAAGAAAAATTGATTTGGAATAGCGAAAATTTAAATGCTCACCAAAATGCTCTAAATCTACGTGTAAAGTAGTTGTTTTGGTCACACTGGATATTTTGCATGGGTATAGGTTTTATTTATGCATTACTTTAATAATTTTGTGTTATAATTAGATATTCTAATATGCATCGATGGTGGGGGGGCTCTTAATATCAGTAAAAACTCCTAAACAAGTTCTGTAGTTTCGTTCCAAGGTAGAAAAATGTGATTAAATCTTACAAGGCGAGGACCAGCCACTATAGTAATCGATAATTTATTCACAGTAATAAGATCATTCTAATGTAAGTATTTACTATTTTAAGTACCTTTAATGTCTAAAGTGTAACTAACGTAATATCGAGGTAAATAACACTGTTGATAACATTTGAAGTTAGTCCTCATTTGTTTTGTTTATTGTATATATGGGTTCATAATAATGTTGTTCTTTGATAAGAATGACTTTTATTCAATTACAAAAAAATATAGAAAATTATATTTAATATAATGTAACTGGTTTAGTCGTACACAAGTGTGCATGAAGTTAGTATGTACAAGATTCGAATGCCAAGTAGACAGAATAAAATGGGCTTCTAACTGGCTCATTGAACATTCACTGCTGTTTCCTACTGAACGATATTCTCAAATTACAAAGATAAATCTTAATTAAATTCAAGCCTTCTACAAGTATCAATCAAATCTGAAAGTACTTACGTACATCATAACATTTTTCAGTAGATTTGCCATCCATACAATTTTTATTTATCTTAACAAATGTATGAATTGGTTTCAATAATACTATTCTCACAGTTCCCAAGTTTACATATTACATGTTACAAGTTATACTGATAGTATTTTTACATAATGGTCTTCAATATCAGCCTCTTGGACTATTTAGAGTCTGTTCCCAGTTTTACAAGACAGTATGGCATTCTAATAAAATATAAGTGATTAAATACAAGATAGTCAATTATGTAAGTGTTCTAGTATTATTTTTAAAATTATTATATCATTTACGGTCACACAGTACAGTCATTATCGACGAATTAATTGTGAACAAATTTAGGCTATTTGTTTTGGCAAATCCCAGTTCAAACCTTTCATTTATATAAAAGATATTGTTGTGATTTAGCCTATTAATAGGGTTTACAAATTTCGAAATATTAACACTTTACAGATCCATAACTTCGAGATAGATAGAAGTTAAGCATTAGGATATCATCTGAAAAACTTTTATTAATGAATAAGTAAATAAAATCAGAAATAAGTGTATCAGTATATATAAATCTATTCAATTTTATATTAAATTTAATTTTTCAGCTATTAACAATATTTAAGACAGAGTGATTTTATTATGAACAAAAAATTCCACTGGTGAATATATATCTCTATTTATTAATCTAGTCTTTATAACTTGACCCCGTGGAGGGTAGGTTTATTGAGTACAATTTAAGATTTGTTACGGGAGGACCCAAATTTTGTTTGAGAAAGCTTGGTCCCTCTCTTTTAGCTTATTATGCTTTCAACTTCAATTACAATAGCGATAACACTCATTGAACTCTTAAAGATGGTATAGTTTTTATTGTTGGCACTGATCTTAATAAAGTAATTTTGTAAAAGGAAGTTGTCGCTTTTTCCCAAGACTTCCGGCAAACAAATTTACGAATTCCATCCAAAATTGAGCATTCTAGATTCTAACGCAATGTTACTACGTAAACGTCGAAAAAGCAGGAAACCGTTAGTTTCGTCAACGAACAAGTTTTTTAGGTTTGGCTTGATTTGTAAGACCCATCTTCGAACTCATAGGTGTATATATTATATCATGTAACATGGGCCTCAATACGATTATTCGAAGGCGAGGTATGTTACTGAGGATTGGTGGTAAACGAGACGTCTAGACATAGGCAGTTTGGTTTATATTTGAATACATTGAAATCGTCAGTATTGTTTTGTATCGCCGTTCAACAAATGCCATTTCTTTCCTTAAATAAAATATATTTTCAACTAAATTAATAGTCTTTGTGTTTAAAAAACTTTTCCATTTTATAACTTATATTCATGGTTCGCCTGCATAGATTTTATACAAAGCCTTTGATGCTCCTTGAAAGAATTCTTTTAACATTTCCTTGCACCAATTCGTACGGGCCATTTTTTAGATTCTGCGAGATCCAACGCAAGCATCGTCATACTCATTTAATTCTTAATTTTGCCACTCAAATACTGCAGTAAATAATTAATTCTAAAATTATTCGGCATTCTTCAACATGCTAAATTACATTCTATCCAATCTTTCAATAATTTCCAATTCAAAATCCAATTTTTCAATATTTCAAATGGTTCAAATGTTGTATCAAGGCAACTAACTGAGATGACACAGTCACTTGATGATAATAAAATAAGAAATAAAATGTTGTAACACAACACAGATTTCAATCAAATATTAAACAATTTAGGATTTGTCACAACAGCTTCAACATTATTAAAATTAATAATTATTAATACTTGTGTATAATAATCAATAATTATTTAAAAAAATATTTTTAATTAAAAAAAAATATTCTTAATAAAATTATAATTTATTTCTTTAAATAGTAAGTTTATCGGACTTTTCGTAAGATTTTTATTCGAAAACTAACTGTTGTAATATTAGCACTAAGTTTATAGATAAAAAGTATACAATAAAATACAATTTCCCCATAACTTGATGCTAAATCAACATTTTCTCTTAATAGGATCATAGGTATCAGTTTATTGAACCCTATTGTTATTACGTGCATTGTTCTTATCCATCCATTCATCTTTTGTCATCAATTAAATTGGCAAACGTATTCTTCAATAACGTTTTTTATATCCGCTTTTAACGAGTGCATGTGTGCATTGTATGCTTAACAGTGTGCACGAATAGGTTTTAATTTAAGGCAGCATTGCCTTTATGTTACTCATATATTTCCATAAAAATATAATTTACTATCAATTTCAAGGTGGTCTGAATATTATTATGACACAGGGTTTCTCTGAGAAAAGTATGTGTTGTATTCTTAACAGTCACCAAAAAATATAATTTGAAACAGCATTACCTTAATATTGTTCATATGTTTCCATAAAAATATAATTTACTGTCGGTGGTTTGAATATTATTATAATATAGAATGTTCATTTTTTTTATCTAAATCTTAAATTTGGATTGCTTAGCAATGGCTCATTCAGTAAGAAGGGATCCTGATCGACCAACATCCAACATGAGAGCTATGGTAGCCAAATGCGTTTTCGCATTAAATCATATTATTCAATTTATATAAATATTTGCACTATATTATTACATTGCTGTCATGGTGTGCAACTTTGGTACCAACAGCGATAGAAATTAATTATTACCAATCATATAAATAATGTGCCTTTATTGCTAAAGCTCCATAACTATTTCTTCGATACATATTTGTTCGTTAAAGCCACTGTCCTTAGTGATCTTCCTTGAGCAGGATAAGTTTATCAAACTAATCTATACCTCTCCACCATTTACATTAAAGTAGTATATTAACATACACACACAGAATAAGACTGTTTAAGAAATATGTCTAGAGTTATAAGAATGTAAATCAAACATTGCATTCAAGCGCCTAATGAAGTAGAATTCAATTTGGTTTTGGTTTAAATGAGTGTGTGTCTTCTGCAAAGAAAACTGCGCCCACATATTTATCTTCCCTAACCAAACTTACTCCATTGATTGATTATATCACTTAAAATAATCGCCTATAAATGCAATCGAATACTAGATATTGCTGATTATTAATTATTGACTCTTTCTCACAGTTAATAAATAATTGTTCAAAGAATTATATATAATACTGGTACTAATTTGAATCAGAAATGATACAAAATGTTGACAGATTATCTCAGAAGATTCGTACTCCACGACATATCATGTACATTTTTTGCTATAAGTAGTTTCTATAGGTCAGACCGAGGACTTTTCAGACTACATGAAGTTCGTCAATTAGTAATCGAATTAATATTTAATGAATGCGTAAATATTGCACCTGTGAGAAATATATTTATTACACGTTAAATGGGAGGTTTTATGAATCATTCAAATTGTCTGGTCATTAAAAAAACTAAAACCAATTAAACAATTTTAATATCTTTATAATAATTTTTTATATGTAACGAATTCTTTTTCGATTACAATACCCATTGAACAGTCACTATCAATGCAAGACATCTAAATTGATTCATTATGACAATCAATAAACTATATCTATGCAAATTAATGGAATATTTTCGTTATGTATATAACATACATTTGTCTATCAAACGAGTCACCACTAACTGACAATGTTAAAGTAATCGGATTAATTAAGAATATTTAATTTATTTGCATAGAAATACTTATAGCCCATTCGATAAAACAGTAAACTCACGTTATCTAAATTTATGACGTCAAAACCTCACAATGTTGCCGCATCAACTTTGAGTTCTAATTCATTTTGACTTTGAAATATAACAAAATCCTAATCCTAATCTAAACAAAATAATGAAACAAAAATAATGCTATCAAATACAATTTATTTTAACATTGTAGTACATTAATAATTATCGCGAGATTTATACTACAGTTAATCATACAGTCACAATAATTTCTAGATTAGGATTAGACTCTTTACCACACCACCTACAGGTAGGGTTCTAGGAGAGTTTTTTAATGTAGTGGCATCCCCATCGTGAAAGCCTAATTCACCTAATTAACAACTGTATAGCCAAGTAACATTTTACGTTTAATTTTTGTTTCTTTCGTTGCAGTATTTTCTTGTCAAGTAATTTTGATATCACTGTATTTCTCTTTAGTTTCCTTAGTTGTTTACTCACTAATATTTTGAAAAATTTTGCAGGCATTTCACAAGCGGGCGACTTTTGTAGGCTGATTCGGTTATATATCTAAGCGTATCAGAAAACTTTGTATCTCTTTTTAAAAATAATAAAACGAGAAGAAAAATATAGTCTCATTTGAAAACGATTGCACAAATTGCGGTAGGCAGTACATTAAACATCTTGATGACGTGAGTTCACTGTTATTTTTCATAACTTTACTTATCAAGAGTATTAACTATAAAAGTACTGGCTTCTCAAATAACGCAAATTACAAACTAAGATATTGGAGAAATTTAACATTGGAAAGCTTCAAATGTTTCAGATACAATAGTTGATACACAAATTATATGTTTCTCATGGATAAAAACATTGTTGGTTTAAAATAAGCAATAACCAGTATAAGTTTCAAGAAACTTGTGTCTTGTATGCAACACTTGCTTCTCGAATGAAACACTTGCTTCCCACATACTTCCATTGCAAAGCTAACTTCTTAAATTAATCATCATCATTCATATTGCATCATAGAAAATTAACTAAAAATATAAAATTGACGATGGAGTCTAATGCCAAAAATATTTGACCATTTGTCGGCGATGACAAATATATTTCCTGATAAGACGTGGTAACATGTTGGGCCCATCGAGGCGTTAACAATACTATACGGAGATCTATTCGTATTTTAATCTATATGAATAGCTAAAATATAACACTAGATTAGAATTACCAGGGCCGTACCAGTCGCACGGCATAACACTTCCCTCCTGGATAAAATGACCAAAAGGCTGTCGGCCGGCGTTTATAATTGTTTTCACTAAGGTCTACTTCACGAGGGTTTAAAATATTGATTTACCAGAGCATTCGCTAGCATTGCAACTATCTGCAATGAGATCAAGGGAAGCAAGCGCACAAACTCCTACCAACAAGGTTAGTACGCCTCGCTAGGTAAAGCCAAAATCTAAAATAAATAAATAAACTGTTGCTATTGTGCACTCACTTCTCCAGTTCTAAACATTCCATAATCATGATGAACGTGCAATGCGCACAAGAGGGAAGCCAAACACCACACGTTACATATGCTACCATCAAAAACCAGTAGGAACCACTTTGAGTGGCATTTATGTATGCCTCAGATTATCAATAAATCATAATTACAGGTTAGGTACGTTGGCCACTTTGTCATCAGCTTCGGGCTTATAAAAGGGTTATTATTTATACTTCATAGTTGTAGTTATTATCTTTAATTTACACTCATTTAAAAAGTATGGGAATAATACGAATAATTAATAAAATATATAAATATAACGAAAATAGAGATCAATAAATAGAAAATAATAAATGAAGAATATTAAATAGAAAATGATAACGATACAAACACAAATTGTATAAATAAAATAATAATCAATCAATACATAAAACGAGATAAAACATAAATAGATATTATACATTTAAAATATATTAATAAATAGATAGAATATAAAAATAAATACATAAATGAAATTAACTTAAAAACACTTATTAAATAAAATCAGTATAAAAAATTGTAATTCATAATACATAATATATTAATATATTGAAACCAAAGCAGTAGATAAAACATAACGTGAAGGTTATAAATATAAAATAGTTTGGTTTCTTTAAAATAAAATTAAATATGAGGTAAGAAATTAGATAGAATACTGTAAATGAATTTCATGTAAATAAGGAAATATTTTATCGATGTGATTTGGAGTGAAGGGTTTTCAGATTTCTAGGTATGTTATGTCGAATTCGAATAGACCGTAGAGCCTCACATGATTGTAAAACATGTCGGGCTGTTTTTTATAGTCCACAATAATCACACATCGTTGGAACATCGCCAGTCATAAGATATGAATGTGAGAACTGACAATGCTCGATCATTAGCCTATTTAACAGGACCTGCTTATACCTATTAGTATATAATGTCATATAAGTAAAAAAAAGCTTGCTTAATAAACCACAAGTTATTATCGCCCTCCAGGAAGTCCCACTCTAATTGAACAAGACTATCGATTTTTTTGGTAATAATGGAATATAGATCCTTATAATATGGAAAGTTAGGAATATATGTACCACTTAGAGTGGCTTCTTTAGCTGCTTTATCTGCTCTCTCATTACCATCTATACCCACATGACTGGGGACCCAAATAATTGATATTCTTCTTTTCCGCTCAACAAGATTGTGATAGATGGTGTAGATACCAACGATAATAGGGTGTATAAAAGTTGCATTTTCAATTGCCAAGATACAGCTCAGGGAATCAGTACAAATCAACCAATCACCAGACTCAACCTACAATACAATCTGTAGAGCTTTCCAGATGGCTGTTCATTCTGCCGATAGTATGGATGAATGTTTATGAAGTTTGAGGATCCAAAAACAGCTGCGCCTACTCCCTCGAACGATTTGGAACCATCCGTGTACAAAACTTTATAGCTTGGATACATCGACAGAAGATGACCAAACAGGCCCTTGAAGATTCTAGGACCTAATTGTCCTTAAATAACTGGTCTTTGAAAGATCGTGCCCTACATGACGGTGTAATGGACCTTGAATGTATATATTGACCGGAATTGTATATATGCTCCTTCCAAGTAAGTATTTGATCAAAGTAAACACCAAGAAATTTTGCATTCTGTTTAACACGAATTCGTTGGTTAACTAGAGTCAAGGAATGATGCCTTTGTAGGAGATATTGTGAATCCAGTTGCTCGAGTCCACTGAGCCAGACCATTCAAATAATTTTGCATCATCTCAGAAGCTTCCCTGGGGCCCGAAGAAGAACAGAATGCTATGATGTCGTCTGCAAAGAGCCTCAAATGTGTATAGCTATATTAAATAGTGTGGGGCTAAGAACAGAACCCTGAGGAACTCCATTTTTAAGAGGATAAACAGCTGAATAATGGCGGTGTATTCGTAAACGAAATTTACGATCATGTAAAAAATTGGAGATATAGAACAATATATTCCCCCAGATGCCCCAAGAATGTAACTGTGTAACGATTAATTGTCTCCACACAAGGTCAAAGGCTCTGTTAATGTCCAAAAAGGCTACGATTGTATGTTTACCTTTGCTGAAGCCATCGGTAATTACAGTTTCCAATTTTATTAAAGGTTCTTAACCCTTTAGAGTGTAAAAGCCATTTCAGTCTCTCGCTAATCATCCGTTCAAGAATTTTAGACAGGTAGTCCGTAAGAGAAATTGGTATGTAGCTAGAGAGGCTTTTGTGAGGTTTCTGGTTTTTATAAATCGGAATAATAATGCTTTGTATCCATCTAGAGGGAATAGAATGCTTAACCCACATGTCGTTATAAATCTTGAGCAAGTGTTGAATGGCAGGAGCAGGAAGATTTTTTAAAAGTGGAATGGATATACCATCCGGACCGGAACAGTTGAGCGGCGTTTGGAGAGCGACCTCTTTAATTCAAGTAAACTGAATGGTTTGTTAATAGGTAAGTCTTCAATCTCGTTAAAAGATATATTGGGCAGTGGAGCTGTAATAAAATCCTCGTTAAGATGACGGTCATCTGTTGCATTGGAGAAATGTAGGGCCAGTAATGAGGAAATATCATCTATATTCGTCACCCATCTATTATCTGAAGCAATTCCCGAAATGTGTTAACTGGGAATACCTTTCAGTTGCTTGATACCCTTCCAGAAAGTGTCGGTAGTGGAGTTATATGAGAGTTTATTTATTAAGGTATTCCATGAAGTTCGTTTGGCTTCTTTAACCGTTCTTCTGGCAATATCTCTTGCGTACTTATAGGCTATTAAATTTATCTGCGTAGGATTTACTCGAAAACTTTTTAGAGCCCGTTTACACTTCTTAATTGCTTCTTTGCATTCTCTGGTCCACCATGGTACGGGAGGTGGATGACGATTTGAAGAACTGATTGGGTTTGATTCTTCTGCTGCAGATGTAATAGCTATGATAAAACGATCTAAGCTTCCGTTAGCATCACCTTCAATAACTGAAGGAACGATGAATGAAGATTCATATCGATGCCAGTCAGCTTCGGAATAAAGAAATTTTGGTGTATCTTGAGTTCTTGGTGAATCAGAAGAATAGCGATGTCTTGAATGTGATTGGATTATTATCGGAAAATTATCACTTCCATATAAATCACAATACTCTAGGAAATAAAGAGGGCGAAGATAGGGTCAAATCAATAGAGGATTGAGAGCCTGATTAAAGAGTTATATGTGTAGCGGAGCCCGAATTTAAGATGCTCATCTGTGAATTGTGTAAAAAATTATTGACTATAATACCTTTAGAATTGGTATGAACAGAGCCCCAAGTCGGGTGATGAGCGTTGAAATCACCACCAATGAGGCACGGAGCAGGTAGCTGAGTTATTAGACCATCAAGTTCATTTGGATCAAAAGAATAGGAGAGTAGTATATGACTGCTACGATTTCCAAGTTTGTGTTCAATTGAAACATTTCTGAATCAGTAGTTTCATGTACAGCAATGGCTACACTGTCCTTTCTATATATTTTGTAATGATTTAATTTAAACTGGTCAATCGGTCTAAGATTAGTAGCTTAGTAGTCTACTAAGTTAGTAGATTAGATTAGTCTAGATTTGACACCGTTAAGATTCCATTTTATGATTATTTGATTTGGACCGATTATTTGTGTGGCGTAGTCTCACAAATTTCCATATTGTCATCTTCTAAGGAACTTATCGATGATGTAGTAAATAGTTTGTTTGTTTTCTTTTTTATTTCTGGCGGTTTCACTTTATTTGTTTTAGGGATTTTTAAGATAGATGATTGGGGAGGGTGAGTAAGAGGATGAGATATGGATGGTTGTGGAGTATTATTAGAGTTTAGAATTTGTAAGAGGAAAGCTGTAGATATTTGGGAAGAGGAGTTACTGGATTTGGAAACAGAGCGAGGACGGGTTGAATTGGATACTGGAGTGGTATTGGAAAATGGAGGGGGAGGATTGATAGTTTTGCCTCCATTAACGGAGGAAATGTTCTTATGAGTTTTAAGTTCATTGTCTAAATTGAATTGAGTGGCGCAAGATACTGTACTCTTTTTTGTGACACTAACAAATGACTTAGATTCATTAAATATTGGAGTACTAATTTTCTTTTTGGCTGCAAAATAAGATATTTTCTCCAAGACCTTGATTTGATTTATTTTCAGCTCGAGTTGATAGCTTGAGCATCCTTTATATCTTGGAGAATGATTACCATTACAATTAGAGCATATCAGTGAGAGAGAGCAAGTACCTTCATGTAGATTATATCCACATGAAGAACAGATAGGATTATTGTTACATGAGGCAGAGACATGTCCGAACTTTTGGCAAGAGAAGCATCTCAGTGGGTTCGGAACAAAAGGCCTAACCCTCAGAGAAAGATAGCCAACCTTAATACTCGATGGAGGAGAGGTTTTACGAAATGTTAATATTATGCTCGGTGTGTTAATAATTTCGCCATTCTTTTTTGTTGTTATTCTTTTAATTGCTGTTACTCCTATAGGTTTCATATTTTCGAGTATTTCTTCAATATCACAGTTCATGAGATCTGAGCTGGCTATTATTCCTTTGCAAAAGTTAAGCGTGGAATGTGGCGAGACAACAACTCCAAAGTCATGAATAGATGTTAGTTGGATAATCTTTTCGGATTGTCTTCTTGTTTCTAGCTGAACAAGCAAAGTACCATCTTTAAGTTTTTTTATTTCAATTTTTTCGCCAACTTGGAATGTTAGGACTTTGTTTATTAAAAAGGGAGATACTTTCGTGAAATTTTCTTTTCCGTTTAATTATATAGAATTTATCAAATTCTGTATCCACTATTTGTTTTATTAAATTTGTAGACGCTATTCGGTGTCTTTTCGACTCTGATAAGGGGGGGAAATCGGAAACTTTTATTGTGGCCATGTTGTTCCCACGAGTATGGAAGAAATACAAGTCCGCCGCAGCAGTGCTCCATGCTACAGTAACCCTAAATACCACAGAGGGACAAGAGGTACTCTGTAGGCTCGGTTATTGACAGGTGATAACCCCCACTTGCCATTCAGCCATTGTCACGGGTCGCATTACAACTTGGCTTAAGGGATGACTCGTGCCCCGGAGGCGTCACTCCCCGAACTCAGATAAAGAATCTGGGCCCCGTGAGGGGGGCAATTGTTTGTGTGGCTGGGTGGCAGACTGGCCACAAAAAAGTAGATGCGTCGACTTCGCACTTTATTTTCACATTGTTATTTTAATCTTCTAGATTACATAAATGTTTCAAATAGAAAGCTACATTAAAAAAATATCAATTCACCCTTGAAACGTTTTCGATTATTTGCAGATACCGCAAGTTTCCTAATAACCAATGCTTGATGTCCAAATTTCATGGGTTTTATGTTCGATTTGTAGGGAACGATTTTTAAAATAGCATGATAAATTAAATCCCTGTTACACATGTGTTTGTCAAAAATATATAGAGGTAATATAAAGAAAAGAAACATGCTGATTCTAACAACTATCCTGGTCTGCTTTCCGGGTCAATGTGAAAATAAAGTGGGAAGAAGCTTTCAGATTAAAAAGGTGGCATTGGGCGAATTGCCAATTGGCATCGGAAAAATTAGTAATCTTAGTTTAAATTGTCCATCCATCGTATCAAAATATATATCGCTCATAGAAATCATAAACAAAATGTATCGTTTAATATACCACATGCTCAACTTCAATTCTCACTTATAAAATGTTATTGTCTAATTTTAATTCGAAAAATGTCTAAAACTCTTGTGCTACTAGAACTAAAGATAATTATTTCAAAGATAAATTATTTTAAATAATTTGATTATGCTAATAAATAAATGTATACAAAATTACTATAATGCGCGGTAGATGTTGGTGCGTTAGAAGCAAGTTGTTTTTTAACAGAAAGAATTCTATTGCTGATGAAATAGTACTTATTTTATATATTAAATATTACGTAACAAAAGTCATTTCTGGACGTTTTCATTGGCCAATCACAATCGAACCATACACAATTGTTTTTACTTAATCTCGAATCTGTATTACAAAATAACAATATTCAATCGTTCGGATAACCTTATACCACATACAAAAAAAAATTATGCTGATCATACAACATTCGTATTAGACGTAGTGACGCAAACAACGCACAAAAATCGACCGTGATATCATTTTTTCTATTCTGAACGCGCAACCATTAATCAGACACCGTTCACTGGCCGATTAAGTTTAAAATTTTTTTGACATATGCAAATTAACAAAGAAGCGTAATCATTTGGATGTTAAATTCCCATTCACAGTTGATCGGAAGAGAGAGATTTTATCAATATATCTTAATCTTCGTTTTCGATATTTTAAAAAAATATTGATATATCGATATGTCGGAGAAAAAAAATTGATATATCGATATATCGGGGGAAAAATATATCGATATTAGATATATATTGATATGTAATAAACCCTTACCATTAAGTTCAAAATATATTAAATCTTTAAAATTAAATAACAATTAAATAGGTTTATTAAAAATAATTAAATGGTTTTTTACAATGTTTAAGAATTTTTAAGAAGTATCGATAGACCGGTGAAAAAAATATCAGCCAAATAATCGATATTTTTTTCAAAAATCAACACAATTAACAAAAGAACTCAGCTTGGACGGTGCAAAACACAATTAAATAAACTGAATAAGAATAACGTAATGTCTCTGGCCGTCGCGTATTTAGAAATGGACTTTTATGAATTTCTAACATCCCTAGGACGTAATCACATCTGATAAATACAACCATAGTAATTATTTCCATTCATAGTAATTATTTCTGTTGATAAGTATTCGCAATGGTGACAAATCGTACAATTAAAAAAAGCGGCAATCTGCTCATAAACTTTACAATATCGCTCATCCTTTTTTTTAAAAACACCTAAACAAGTCAAAAATTAAAAGGTCTAAAATCGAACTAGGAGATGGCATTCTAAGTACCATAGATATTCGGAACGATTTATAATTTCTTTGAATGGTACATGTCTCTGTTTTCGAAAAAAAAACATCTAGAAAATATAAACAAGTATAACTCGCTTTTACATGTGTAATACATATTTGACAAAAATGTCTAAATGTTTTAAATTATTATTTACAGTAACACCACACACAATCATGGTAATTGTAATAAAGATTAGAAATATATTGACTTATTATAATAAAATAGGAGGAACAGATGCTTAAAAGAAACATTTATTCTTAAATTAAGTCTGATTACTATTTTTTTAGTATAAATAAAAGCAGAAAAATATCATCATATTAAGTCAAATACCAATTAGAAGCAGTACAAAACATTGACGTCACGTAGCGTTTCGTAACCACCATTTCCGCATTCCAACGTCTGAACTTTTTAACGCGCTTCGGTTTTATTTGAATGATTTATCTTATATTTCACAGTTAAAACGGTTTTGTGCTACCAATGCTAATAAGAGATAACCGAATTAATTTAATTGGTATTTATCAAAGCAAATAACCTAAACCTGAATACTAGAACTCTTATAAAATTTAAGTGAGTGAATATTCTAGACCATCTAACCATACAATGTGGTATAATATTGAAGAAAGTATAAACTACTATTAGTATAACACGTGACAAGAAAATTAATATCCGCAGGTAATTGGTCTACCCATTTAAGAGTACGCAATGATAGCACAATCACCAATTGGAAACTGTGGGAATAGCAATATTGAAAGTATCTTATTTTTGCTGAAATATATCAAAATGTTATATATATAATTTGCAATGTTTAAATCATAATATTATACCCAAATATCTAATTATTTTAGATAAAAAATATATGAAAACTTTGTACATGTTTTGAATTTCGATAATCGGACCTTACATTAAAAAATATATACAGCCGAATATAGAACCTCCTCTTTTTTTCAAGTCGGTTAAAGAATAAAACAATTTTCTGATGATAATTTTAAGATACCAAAACGTTAATTTTACATGGGTGATATAAGTGCAACAGTAAATGGGTATTTGATTATTAAAACTTTTAGGAGCTCTATGGATACATTTTAACCGGTATTGTACCAAATTACTTTATAATATCTGAGGAAATAAAATGCAAAAATTGTAATTCTGAAGTTTATTTAATAATAGCTTTATAAGTTTACCTTTAGCTTTATAAGACCACATGCAATTGCAACACTTCATCGAATATTTAAATATCTAGTTTAATTTCTATATGTAAGTATTATTCGAAGGGTTTAATACTGCTAGCTACCATAAGGTCAATTTGGCAGGTTGCTCAATCAAATATATATGAGTTACTCTTCGCCTTATAAAATATAGCTCATCAAACTATTTGATGTATAGAAAACAGTGTTTATGAAAGATTTACTAAACCGCATACTTAATATTGGCTTTTTATAATATAACTGCGACGAGATCTGATTGCCATTTGTTGAAGACTTGTATTTATTTTTTTTTATAACATCTTTATTAGATACGCTTAGTACAATCTTAATTATTATTATTACAATTAATTTATTACTACTTTTCCTATGTGCTTGGATTAATTAACAAGCAAGACGAGTACGAGAAAATACATCAGTATGTATTCCTCAATTATAAAATTATAATTATTTATTAATTATTAACTTATAGCTATAGTTTATACTAATAATACACACTAAATGTTCACACAAGTTCGTATGGTTTTGTTCGTTTCAGTCTCCTGACATCCTGTGCGCTGTCCAGCAGTTGTATTGCTTCCACGTTAGAATGATTTAGTAATCTTCTTTCGTGTTTCAAGGCGAAATCCTGCACAACTTCGCAAATCCATTTGATTTCCAGGTCATTGTGCAGTTCTTCATTGGTTACATAGCGATAGGCATTGGTAATCAATCGAAGAATCTTGTTTTGACAGCGCTGTATGACTAACTGATTTAAATATTTAGTGCAACCCCATATTTGCACCCCATAGGTCCAAATTGGCTTTATAATTGTATTATAGATCAACCTCTTTGATTTTAGATCAAGTTGAGAGTATCTTCCGACTAACCAGTATAGTTGTTTTATTTTGGTTCTAATGTGTTTTGCTTTTTGTCTAACCTGATGCTTCCAATTTAATCTACCGTCAAGATGGATTCCAAGGTATTTTGCTGATTCTGCTTGAGGAATCGGGCATCGATTGAGTGATATAATTAAGTTTTTATTATTTCGCCTTAATGCAAAATTAACGTGGACAGATTTGGAGCTATTAAGTTGAATTTTCCAATCTTTTGTCCATTTGTAGATTTTGTTGACTGCCACTTGCACTTTTTCTATTGCCCTAGGCAGAGATATATCTTTTGCCATAATAACTGTGTCATCAGCAAAGGTTCCAAGAAGTGTTTCTTTTGTTGTTGGAATGTCAGCAGTGTAGAGCAGATACAGGAGAGGTCCTAAGACGCTACCTTGTGGAACTCCAGCCGAGATATTTTTAAATGTCGAGAACGCCTTTTCGTGCGATACTCTAAATTTTCTTCCGAATAAATATGACTGCAGCAATTGACAATAGTTACGCGGTAACAATTTGCTCATCTTACAGATTAATCCCAAATGCCAAACCCGATCAAAAGCTTGTGAGTCATCCAGGAATATTGCAGGGCAGTATTTCTTTTCTTCAAACGCTCTTTCAATAGCCGCAGTTATTCTGTGCACTTGATCGATAGTTGAATGGTGATTTCGAAAACCAAACTGGAAATCTGGTATTGTTACCAAATGTTTAACACGTTTATATATCAGCTTCTCAAATAGCTTTGATATTGCAGGTAGTAGCGAAATAGGCCTGTAAGATTCGACTTGTTCTGCAGGTTTGTCAGGTTTTTTGAGCATAATTATTTGTGCAACTTTAAAGCATTCCGGGACATGCTTCAGCCTTAAACAGGCATTAAATATATATGTCAACATGATGATTGCTTTTCGTGGCAGTTCTTTCAATAATCCAGGTGAAATGTCATCTATACCAGGTGCCTTTTTAAGATTGAGGTTATCAATTTCAGTGGCAACTTCCAGTGGAGAAATTAAATTTAGATCTACATCGGGTTGATAAATAGGAGTTGTATCCATGGTAGATTCTATATCATTAGGCCGAAAAATGTTAGCTAAATATTCTGCGAACAATTCAGCTTTTTCATTGTCGCGTCGAACCCATTCATTTCGATCATTTTTAATTGGCGGTACTCGAATAATTGGTCTTTTAAATCTTCGAGTTGCTTTCCATAGCGAATAATCTTTGTCCGCTTGTGGGCTTAATTCACTTAAATACTTTTGAAAGCAATTCTGTTTATACTCTTTGATCTTTTGATTCGTTTGATTACTAATTCTATTAAACGTAGTTTTGTCAGCAGCATTTCTGGTCCTGTGCCATACTCTTCTAGCTTTTCGCCTTTCTTTTATCATTTCTCTAATTTCGAGGGGGTAAAGTACTTCATATTCTGATTTCTCTCTTGCTATTGGGGTAGCATCTTTTGCAGCTGACCGAATTTGTTCAGTTATATGTTTGGTTTGTTGCTCAAGATCATCTATAGTTTTAAGTCTTACTTTTAAACTGATTTGTTCCTGCAGTATTAATCTGAATTTGTCCCAGTCAGTATATTTGTTGGTAAGATTAGGCTTTTTTGCTTTTCTAATACTGGAGTGTGATCAGATGTTAGATCGCACAAGCTTTCTGTACTAATTTGATTTAATGAAATGCCTTTTGTAATGTAGAAATCCAGCAGGTCTGGGACTTTGTTACTGTCTGTAGGCCAGTAAGTGGGTTCGCGCCCTGAATGATAATTACAATTTGTAAGGTTAATGGCTTTGAGTAATTCGTTTCCTTTTCCAGGTGTTATTCGTGAACCCCAAGCTGTATGTTTAACATTAACGTCTCCACCAATAATAAACCGTGGGCCTAATTTTGAAAAGATATCTTTATATTGTTGTTGTGTCATTTTATGTCTTGGTGGACAATATATAGCGCCAATATTTATTTCAGTCCCGTTTTTTTCGATACTAATTATCGTGGCTTGTATTTCTTCATTTTTAATCTCTTCTTGTTCAAAATGTTGTATATTTTGTTTAATTATTAAAGCTGTTCCGCCTCGAGCCTGTTCACTGGGGTGTAGTGTCCAGTAAGCATCATAACCCCGTATTTTAATGTAGTTTTTTTTTAGAAAAATGTGTTTCCGATATGAACTTGTATTTAATTGAAAATGTATTAATTGAAAAAAGGTTATTAAGTAGTATTAAAAGTTCATTTTATTCTGTCTAGTCGGCTTTTGAATCTTACAAGAATACATGTCTGCTTCATAGACATTTATAAAACTAAATATATCACTTTATAGTAAATATAGCTTTCCATATTATTTTGTAACTGAATAATGAGTAAAATTATTAAGGACTCTTATACACAATAAATTAAACAAATGAGGCTATGTACCTTAAATTTTACAGTGTTTTTTACCTCGATATTATGTTTATAAGACGCTTTAGTTATATTTAAAGGTAGTTAATATAGTAAATATTTACATCAGAATGGTCTTTACAGCAGTAAATTACCGATATTCAAGTTATACTGGCCGATTCATACCTTACAAGATTTAACCACATTTCTTGTTTTAAACTTGTTTCTGCCTTGTTCTGTGTTATTGTAAATTTTAAAGGGTTGAGTTTTTACATCGTTACACATTATAATGTCTAATTGTAACAAAATATTATTAAAATAATGTATTATAAGTATATTTTTTATATATTTTAGCATATATTTTATTTCGTTTAATCGCATTGTTTCTGATCGCTACGACGCATTCACCTACACCAAGTTCAAAGGTTTGCAACGCTGGTGGATTGGTACCATGCGGTTCCTGGCTATAAAAAACCACCACGACGACGTCTCGCTTTCAGTCTGCCTCAACGAAGCACAGGTGTAGTACAGGTATGTCTCTGAGAGACAACTTGAACTACTACAAGTGTTCAAATCCAAAAAAGTCCGCGCTTTTATCAATGCCCCATTGTTTATGAGGAACGTCAACACACACCTCGAATCGCGCATCCCCTTTGTGAAGAATTTCATAAATGTGCTCAGTGTAAGGCACCTTAGAACACGACAACACCTTGATTAAATCCCTACCCATCCACAAACCTCGGTTGTAAACCAACTACGACAATCCCAACCGGAACACCGGGTATGATCAAATTTACATGAACCGCAGTTTTCTAACCATATATATACATACATATATATATATATATATATATATATATATATATATATATATATATATATATATTTCAAATTATATATTTTCAAATTCCAACAGTCTATAGCTGCGTAATCAACAATCTATGCGATGCGTTGCAGGAAAGTAGTAAATTATTTGATATAATTGGCTTAACGAAATCTCAACAGTTCTTTGCTATCTGCAGAAAGAAGTTTATCTATGAAATATATAATTTTAATTACAAACTGATTACGAGATTTGTGAACAAAAAATAATATAATTTAAAAGTTATGGAGCCGCCATCCGGACTTTGAACATCGGACTGGACATCGGAAACTCTTTTCGGCGATTTCGTCCTTCACCGGTCCAATAACGCTATGTAATAGTCGCTGTTGATGGTCCTTCCTTTTTCAAGATAGTCAATGGAAATTATTCCGTGTGCATCCCAAAATACAGAAACTCGGGTTTATTACGCTTGGCCATCTTCAAACACTGCTCCGAATCATCAACTCCTCGTTGTTTTGGTCAAAATTGAGCTCGCGCGGCACCCACTTTGTAAAGAGCTTTCTCATACCCAAATGTTCGTGAATGATATAATGTACACATTCAGTTGATATTTTTAAAGTATCTGCTATTTCATTAAATTTCAATTTACGGTCATCCAAACTCATTTGGTGAATTTTTTAAATGTTTTCGTCGGTAACAAACTCTTTTGGGCATCCACGGTCTTCGGTGCTCATTTCACCACGTCTAAACTTAGCATGCCAATCCTTGATGGTTGATTTTCCTGTGGCAGTGTCCGAAAACTCGGCATCGAGCCAATTTTTTGCCTCAACTGTATTTTTTCCCTTCAAAACGAAATATTTTATCAACACGCCAAATTCCTTTTTATCCATTTTTTTTTTCACAATAACAAAAGTTACTTCACTCAAAATCCTATAATTTACAAACTAATGATCCGACAGTATCTTTTGAGGGTTAGGGCTAACTAAAAAAATATGGATTTAATTCTAGTAGCGCCATCTATGTGTTAGTCCAAAGCATTTCAATTGACCTGTTATAATAGTGTCCTGATCCAGCCTACAGAAATATTAGCAAAATAATTGTTCTTATTATTGTTTAGTCTTAACTAAGTTGAGTTACTAAGTTACTTTAAGTTAAGTTGTTAAGTAATAATATTTTTTGCATGGAGGATACTTGAGGACTTTACATGCAGTATCGACGAACATCAGATCGATTAAGATGTTTCTAGCGTCATGTTGGGCATCATGTCCTATTTTTAAACAATTTTCTCCTAGATAATATGTGTAACGATGCGTATAAATCTCCGAACTTTGAGTGTAAAAACGTAAACCAACAGATGTTACGGAACTTAATGTTAACAAAAATACCTAACAAAATAAATAAACTAACTATTGAATTAATTAAGAAAAATAACTTCATTTCATCAAACCCAAAACAACGTTCTACGATTACTTAAAAGAGCTGCACGATGGCGGCGTGATCACGGCCGACAGGGTGTTATCCAAGATTTCGCCTTAAAACATGAAATAAGGTTGTCAAATCACAGCAACGTAGAAGCAATATTGGTGCTGGACAACACGCACGAAATCAGAAGATTGATGCGTATCCAACCACACAAACGTGTTTAGTGTATAAGTGTATTCTTAACATTAGCTTAAGTACAACAGAGCAGTAGTAATAAATTAATTTGTAAATTAATATTGTATTAAGCATACCTAATTTAAGGTGTAATTAATTTTAAAAAATCGTCAAGCTAAAATGTTAGTTTTACTAAAACTATTCATTAATATATTAAAATCACATTACCAGAGATAACTGTATAACAAATAATTGAATACCCTAATTAGAAAAAATCAACAAAGAAACAACGGTTGAAAGAACAAACACAATTGGTTCGCTCTGACGTAAAAGCTGCTATTAGCATTTTATCTTGATTATTTATTCAGTGTTAATATACAAAACAGGTGGATTTAAATAATTAATATTAGATAACACTTCTGGCGTATGATTGACACATGTTAAAGCGTTTCGCCTGCTAATAACTTTTAAAACCGTTTTTAGACATATACTTACAATTCACAGGTCTATAATTATTCGAGAACAAAGGAGAAATTGTTTTTATTTAGCGGCTTTATTCCTATGATATGGGTTGAAGTTCTTTGTGCCCAATTTAGCTGAAGAATTTTGATCAACATGCATGACAGATAAATACGGATTCCGCTTGGGACTTTAATTAAACTAGTTTTGTCTTATTGGTTGTACAAAATTGCATTACACGAATTGTTACATATTATCTTACCAACTTGTTAAAACTATAAACAGGCATGTGATCTTGCAGCAATAGAATGTGTCCAAGAACTTGTTATAAAATTGTTCTAGAAAACGATCTCAAGGGAATACTACCTGACATATTTTAACCTTTTAGAATATGGGATAGTTCAAGATTTTTTAGACTTGTTTTATTTTATTACCTTTTTTTGTCACATTTTATATCATAAATAATGGTGGAACAACTACATTTTTTGTAGATAACATACGTTTTTCTTAAAATTAAAATTAGAAAAATGTGTTGTAAACCCTGCAAACTAAGTTTAGTTAGTTAGTTTTATTTAGTGAAACTGTAGTTAGTTGAATCTGTTATAAATTATTAGGTAATAATTTGATCAGCGACATCTGTTGGTGACCATGCGAAGTATGTAAAAACTATATTAAATGGCATAATCTAACTAGTAAATCGAATACTTTTGAAATGTCTCTATATAGAATAAGAGTTTTTCATTTAGTATATTGTTATTTAGTTCTTGAATGTACTCTAATCATTAAACGCTCAAAATTGCATTTTCGATATTCATTCTTTTATTGTATGATTTAAAGAAATCCGCTGCTCAAGCCCATCAACTTTTGGATTCTTGTGGTGATGCTGCTCCGTCACATCCCAATTATCTATTTTGATTTCAACAGATTTAAAAGTAGTGATTTTGATAGCAGTACCTATATAGCTAATAAATAGTTAATGAATCAACTATTTCCAGAAGTTTACATACGATGGGAACGACATAAGAAAGGAAAATTGCTATTAAAGCACATGAAATGATTGAAAATGCCATTTTGAACTGTTTCAATATCGAAAAGTCAAGAAATAAAAGTTTTTTGTTTCGTATTGGGACTGGCAATAAAAAGTGAAACTACAACAATTCAAAGCATGAAAAGTAATAGATTAGTCTAGAAGGAATATCGACTTATTATATTTGGCCGTAAAGTCTTGCTGTGTATATATAGTGGAATAAACAAGGAGCAAATTGAACGACGTAGTTTTACAAAGAACATCAGCAATAACGGGTAACAGACGCAATGTTATCCTTTTGTATCACCACGTTTGGCCACGCGTTGCAAAGGTTGTGAAAATTACACTATTGCAGCTTTAATGGAAAAGTACCTTTTTAAAGTGAAGGAATTGACACCTATTGAAGTTAGAAAACTTGAACATGATTTGAAACTTGACACCCCTAGTCCATAGATTCTAGGCACAGTCATCGCAGTTCAGGCTGTAATACCACTAACTGCGGACTGCAGTTGCTGTGAGAAGTAATCTAGTTTACCGGAATTTAGGCAGAAGCTTACAATTTAGGGTGTACGACCAGCAAAGGTGGACTATCATCTGAATCTCATAACTATTTTTCCAGTATGTTTACCATTGCTATGTTATTGAAACAAAACAATTAGATAATAAATTTAATACCAATTAATGAATATTAGTTGTAACGCTAATCAATTCCTTACATATTACATTATACTAATTGAAACTTGTTGATCTTTGACTTTCAATAATAATTTAAATTTAATTTCTTATAATTTATCAAATTCGCATTTCTGTAAAAAACTGTATTTTCAATATTTAATCAAAATTTTGATTATGCCGTAATTTTTATTGATTTGAAATACATAAACAATAAATGGATAATGCTTATGTAATTTAAAATATATCTTAATATGAGGCAGGATGCTGCACTTTGTACCTTATTCGATATTTTTAGAGCTACTTGATAAATTTAGTGATGTCATGCTGATCAGTCATTTTATATTAATTAAATATTTAGCAATTTAGTTTCAATGTTCCTGAGATTTGTGAGCAAATAATCTTTAGCATCAGCGATAAATGTCCTCAAACGGAAAACCGGCAAATCGTGGATATCAAGAATGTTTTCTATTTGTGCAACTATGTGTCTTAACTATTAATAATAACTCCTTTTTATAATCTTATCAATCAGACATTTAACATTTAACTTAGATTTATCAAGTGCAAAATTGAAATATTTCTTCCTCAAAAAGCTGCATATTCCTAATTTTTCGGAGAATACTTCTGGGAAATTGACGGATTCCTCTGAAATAATTGTATTAAATTATTATTATATAGAGAAGCTACTAACTTCTTCATATATTTAATTTCGAATAGAGTTAACATCATGGTGACATTCATTCGTCACTAGCTTCACATGGTTTGTCTTTGGTGAATCTAACATTATGTTGTTCTTCACTTTTTGAGAGATTTTAGGCACATTATTAATAATATTCAGTGCAGCTCCAATATTATAAATAATATTTCCAATAATAACCCCAGGAACTTTATATTTAATTAATAATATCAACGTATTTTACTGGCAAAAGGTGCTCCCATTAGCTTGTTCCTATATATTTTTTTCTTTTTGCAATATTATTCCCTGGTTACCACTGGGATTGTCGTATTTGGTACAACTACGGTGGTTTATGAATGGGCAGGGATTTGATAAGATTGTTATCGTGTTGTAATGCGCCTATGGAGAACCTAACACTGAGCATCTTCGTGAAACTTTTCACGATCGAGATGCCTGATTCTAGATGGGCATTCGCGTTCCTCATAAACCAAGGGGCATTGAGTAACTACAGACTTGCCACCACACCTATGCTCCATAGAGGCAGACTGGACGGACCAGCATTTTGTACAGAGTCGCTCTCTGGGGATTGAGAGTTTGCTTTTTCTACAGAAGAGTCGAATAGTAAGCTGTACATGTCATTGCCTTTGCAAATAGCGTGCTGAATTTGGGCTGACTATTGGAACTTGCGATCGAATTGGAGACCGAGGTATGATACCTTATGGAGCCAGGGGATAGGGGATATACTTTTTCAATTTGGAGGTGATATGCGCGGAACTCCTTCTTGCGGTGAACCAGAATTGCTCGTGTTAATTTGCAGTCGCCAGAATTTATACCACGCAATCACCTAATTAAGTTGGACCTAGAGTATGTCGCCGATGGCCTCGGGACTGTAACCGGTGGTGAAGAAAGCTTGTCCCTATTAGTAAGGTAGTAGTAATTTATAAGTAGCTGATTATGGGCGCAATCTGTTTCTGATTCTGACTATTGATTGGTTTTGACTTTTTCAATCAGAGTAATCGCAAATATTAAGCACCAATTTAAAATTCGTCAAAACATCGTTTGCTGGAATATTTGCATATATTTGGCAACCAGACGATGATTATAGGTTGATTAAGTTACATGTGTTATAATTACAATTGTTGTGCAAAGCGATTGCAAATTGCAAAAACAGAATACATTTTGAATACTGGTTCTTATTATATTAATTTTCAGACTAAAATTTTTCGAACAAATTTAACTAGATACATAACTTTTTATTGTACTTAATAGTAACTTTACATAAGATACTGATATCATTTACCTTCTAATCTAATTATTATTTTTCTAGTTACTAATTATAACCCTTAACAAATAATTCATTATCTAACTGTGTATTCAATTATGTCTTTTAATTCTATAATAGCGTCTCCTACAATATATAATTTTAATAGTGCCATTTAATTTAATAGTCAATCTTTGTACTGAAGATATTGATCTAGAACGTTTTTAACTCATAAATATTTTTAGAGTTTTTAAATTATGATTTAGTAATTGCAGTTAAGATCCTTCTTGGGTTCCTAGCTATAATAATATAGAATTTCATCAGCATTTTAATTATACCGAGAATTAGTTTATTATTCACGAGATATTATCAATATTTCCGATGAGCGATGTTTTAAAATAGATGCAGTGGGATCTGAAGATTTTTTAATATTTAAATTGTATTAGAATGAAATATTTTTTCGTAAGCGGTGCAGATTTATTAGAAAATATTTTCATTATTATTTTAATTTATTAGCTATAGAAGTAGTGTTCTTTTTTCTCAAAATTGAATTTCTGAATAATTTTGAAGTATTCTAAATTAATAGTTATATTTAGCACAAATTTCAGAGATTCTTTTAAGTAATGTGAGCAATATTTTTGCCTAAGTTTAAAAATTTAAACATTTAGAGTATTTTAGAAAAGATTAATAGATTAATAGATGCATCGTTTTAGCGCCGTGGTTAAAATTTAAATCTATCAACATTATCATAAGTCAGAAGAAGAAACGAGGAGTAATGTCTTAATTCCCAAAAGCGAAGCTTCAATGTCATTCTTAAATATTTTAATATATTAGCAAATCATATTTGGATATTATTTATTCTGTTATTGATTATTCTGATATGCTATGGTTTCCCTTATAC
This sequence comes from Rhynchophorus ferrugineus, assembly GCF_030347505.1. NCBI lineage: Eukaryota > Metazoa > Arthropoda > Insecta > Coleoptera > Curculionidae > Rhynchophorus > Rhynchophorus ferrugineus. Next base: position 47,753,709 of record NW_027472581.1, on the reverse strand, counting down.
GTAAAATAGATATAGATAGATTTAGTCTCATTCATACAGATTCTCTAATGATTAGATATTCTTTACTGAAGCCAAATAAAACTATGTTACAACTAAAGAACATCACCGATTAAGGGCGAGCTCCATCAAAAATAAATCCTTTCAATTTAAAATTAAGTACACTAAACATTTAATACTTAGTACCTATTAAAATCGAGCAAACATATCGATTTGCTTCGTTTTTATTTAATTTAATTTCCTTCCTATAACTTCTGCTGATTTACTTAGCCCACATTTCACACCATAAATACATGTTAAACAATTTTGATCGAGTGAAAAATTTAAGTACAAGATGATTATATCAGACCAAAGTATACTTTTTACATCATAAACTCATATAATTGCATATTTTCTTCCTCATTTGAATTATTAGTATTAATTAGAACTATTAGACTGTCAAAACTAAATTATTAGTGTCTCAATGTATTGACTTTCTTTCCCTTCTTATACGTGTTGAGTATTTAGATATAAAAGACTAGTTTATTATTCGTTAAGATTTTTGTCATCCTTGTTTTGGAAAGAAGGTTCGATATTCTGGATTTTTAGAACTAACATTTGATTAGTTAATCTTAGGTAAAAAAGTAAGGTTAAGTTAAGATGCAAGAAGTTAGTATCCTAACATAGAACATAATATTTATTTTATATAAATTAGTTAATAAAGTCGTAAACGTATTAATTAAGGTTGGCTGTCGCTTGTGAATCTTCTTATTACATTAAATCAAATGCCATAATCAAAAACCAAATCTTCGTATAACTATATATTTAAAAAATATATGAAAAACAAATGCTATACTTTAATTTGTTGCTTCATTATTTTTGAGATCACAATTAACATTAACATTTTCAAATTTATGGAATCGAGACAGAATGTAACTGATTACCTAATTATTTACAAATGAATTAACAAATATGTATGTTGTAACATACATTTATTAAAGGTGTCGGGTGAGATTTAATATGTATAAATATTTTTGATTTGATATGATTAAATTAATTATAATCCTATACAAGAAATTAAAAAAAAAAATATTCCATATTTTATTGTTCTACATACTACAGTAAAAATTATTCTTGTTCTAATCAGTAGCTTATCAGGTGACTGGACAAACTGACATGTTCATGCGTCAAGAAACTTCTTGTTAATCAATTAATAAGGCTTTATTCTTTGCATTTATCTTTCATACGGTACTTTCCATTCAATTTATATCAACATTCGACGTATCAGTGAATTTAAATATCCGCATTTGATAGGCGCATAACAATTAAAATGAATACTTAAACCAATTTTTATGATCACGAAAGATGTCAGATAAGTAGCGCTGCGTTGAAATAAAATGTTATTGACCTTAAATTCACTTTTTGCATTTAAAAAACAATTCTTACTTGAAATGTGATATTAAGCGACCGCTATTTTATTTTAAGATTAAGTTTAAAAAAAACGAATTTATTGATACATTTTAAAATCGAAGTATGTCATGGTAAAGTAGTAAAAGTTAATATTTTATAATTACATCTATATTTATGTAATTGTACAAAAAATTAGATGGAAGTCAAAAACTAAACCAAAAAGCAAATACATTGCAACAAACTATCTATTAATTAGTGGAACCAAGAATGTACATAATAGTCGTTACTTACCCTTCATTTTAACTACTAAAAGAAAAAAAATATAATATCCTGTAAAACAAAAGTTAATCTTTTTATTTATTATAAAATATATGTTGTTTAATGTCTAAAAAGTGTTATATAAAATTATATATTTCATCTTTCTTGTATAAACTAAATTTAATGTTCACTGACAGTTGATCATGCTGCAAAATATTGGGCATATTCTTCAATTCTTTTTCAATAATCCGCAGCTACTCTGGCTTATTATCATCCATTTCTATGGCTTTTCATTTCTCCAACTATACACCATATATAAGATTGGATTGGATCGGAGAAATACTTCCAACAAGCTGAAAAGCGGATTTAAAGCAAATTAGTCTTTCAAGTTTGATGTGTTTCACGTGTTAATATCATTGTAGAAATATTTGGTAAACCGAAATGAATAAACCAAAACCATACCAATTTCGTGTTTTCGTAATAAATAGCTTCAAAGTGGTCTATCTCTAGTAATACTTATTCAGTACATCCATACTATATTGAAAAGCTCGATAAAAATTGAGGAAGATTACCTGGGAAAGGTTGATGTATCCACCGTTTAATTCGGGCCTTGTCCCATCCGTTATTTGTTCTGGTTTCTGCAAAACACTCTTAGTTGTGTAAAGCTTCAAAAGTGGCATGTAAAATTCACAGGAAATTACGATTTTACTTAAATAATTGGTTTTGAATAACACGAAAAGAAATATATTACATTCTTGACAATATTTTGACATAATTATAATACGAAAAATAAGGTGAATAATTACAATATGTTGAATGAAATATTATTATATTGAATGCATCAGTGGATAAAGATCTATTTGGTAAATACCAGGGTGAATTAAAATTAGGCCTGAGTATTTAGTTATTTCGAGTCATGATAATTAGCAGCTATTACCCTATGCACTACGTAATCATCTATTTTATTCGAATGTGTAAAACGTCTCTTTATATTCCTGATACTCATTAATCATCTATAGTCTAAAGACGATTGGCTCAATTTTGTTCTTGAAATTTTAATATTAAATACACCTTGTTCTGATCAACTCCCTACAGATAGATAAGATTTAAAAATATTTTTGGAGCTGCGGAAAAATGAAAAGTAAATTTAAAATTAAAAAACAAAAATAAATTAAGCAAAGTTTGACTTTAAATTAAGTGATGATGATGATGATGTACATCCAATAGGAATTAATTGGAATTATTTTTTATAAGATACCAGCGCTGTTTCATTAAAGTTTTGAATAGTTTCCTAAGTTTTAGTTAACTAAGCTACTGCAATTCACTTTTGGTGAGTGTACACTTTAGACTATGTTGGTTCACATCAATTTTAGCATCCTGAACTGCGACGCTTGCAGAGACAACGTCGCAAAGTTGATTCAAAAGGTTTTTGTGTGGATGTTATATGATCGGTAGACATGACAAAATCAAAAGTGTGCCCTCAAAGATGTGCATTTATAGTACATCCGTTTTTTTGTAGTAAAGCGCTGATACCAAAATTGTTTTGTAACGCGTGGAGAACAAAGTTGCACAAGTGGTCACTTGGCGAAAATATAGGTATACTTTTCATTTTATGTATCAACGTTATGGAAAGAATAGAAAGATCATGTAGATTACTTACTTTTGCTCGATCAATGTCTTCGGTATAAATGAAAAAAAGACAGTATAAATATCATTATTATCAGTATATCGTCAGTGTCAAAACCAATTTCACATACAATATACAGTAATCCATTGCCAATTTGTCAAGGTATAAGTGCAAAAAATGGCTTAAGAGCATCGTTTGTATCATCGGTAAGTAGTAAAAGTGATTTCGTTATGGAAGAAGAACATTTCATTTACTAAGGAATATTTGTCAGACCTTAAATTCGAAAACAAATAGCTGACGCAAAGTTTACAAGATATTTAACGCTTGATGGAATAGCAACATGGGCATCATTTCAAAGTGTTGTTCACAATTTTTTCGGCAACCAAAAATCGCCGAATTACAAGCACGTATTCGACAATTTGTTGCAAAATTATCACAGGATGGGAGCTGGAATGCGACTGAAAAAATGTATTATCTGCATTCACATCTTGATTTTTTCCGACAAAATTTAGGCGACACGAGCGACGAGCAAGGAGACCGTCGCCACCAAGGTATAGCGAAAATCGAAAGTCGATACCCAAGATTTTGGAATGAGCAATTATCGTTAACCCTAATGCGTTACACATATCCCAAGTAGTATAAATACTCAGTTCAACCTCTATTTATTTCTTATTTATAATTTTTAATTCAATAAATGTCCGTTAATAGCCTAAACAATAAAATAATAAATTTAATGAATATTTCGAAAACTAGAACTAATTTAAAAAAAGCGAGCTATTAATTTGTATTCAACTCCCCAATTTATTTCATGAATGGGGTGGCTTTTGGTTGCTCAGGTCTAAAGCCATGTATACTTGTGTAAATTATTATCCTCATTGGATAGATTGTTGAACCATTAAGCGACCTTCCCGCTTTTTTTTTGGCCTGGAACCGGGTAGAGGAATCCTGTTACAGATACCTGATCGAGAAGACCCGCAGGAATAAGCGAGTTGGACTGGTTATGTCTAGACTGCCTCTGGGCTACCCACTAAGCACAAGGCACAAGGGCCAGGCAAGGACGTGGCGTCGTTATCACACCACGCAGCTTGCGGTACATGAGTTAATCGCTCGCCGGAGAAGGTCGAGGCAATTTGGAGTTAGAGCACGACGGGGTAGTGTCGGATGTGATAGAATAAGGCTACGAAGAGCTGAATGAGTTATTGGCCTAAAATATCGGCCAGCTCGGTAATACATCTATTGTCCGAGAGACGAAGAGTGGAGAAATATCTCGAGTAAACCTCGGATATGAAATCGTGAACTTGGCGGACATCTGTTTCTCTATGAATTTGATTATTCTTGACGAACCAAGGCGCATTGATTATTCTCCTGAGAATTTTGTTTTGAAAGACTTGAAGACGTTCCACCTGTCTAGGTGAGACGTATTTTAGATAGACACTGGAGCCGTATAGAACGACTGATCGAACCAGCATCTTGTACAGGAGAGATTTTATAGATAGAGGAAGCCTGCTGGCGCAGTTGATAAGCGGGAACAGCAAATTAACAATACCTTCAACGCGAAATGCTCGGTGCAAAACGCTTCTTATCGAAGAAGATGGCCTGGGTTTTCTGTAGGTTGACCTGCAACCTCCAGAAATGTAACCACGTGACCGTCTCATCGAGTTGTTTTTGGAGTCTGCTTCGGATGTGCGGTGCTACTCTTGAAGAAGCAAAGTAAGCAGTGTCGTCTGCGTAAAAAGCAGCCTCAACTTGTGGTCTCCTAGGGATATCTGAAAGAAAAATATTAAATAGAGCGGGTGCCAGGGGGGAGCCTTGTGGAACTCCTGCGTCGATGGTTTTTCGGCTAGAGAGAACATCTTTAATCTTCACCTGGAACGATGGTCCTGACAGAAATGATTTGATAAGAGCTGTTAGGTCATCGGGTAGACCTAATCGGATGCATTTCGCCACTAAGCCTTCGTGCCAAACCTTGTCAAAGGCTTTGGTTAGGTCCAAGAAGACCGCTCCAAGTCTTTCACGTCGGTTAAAAGCACAGTTGATTTTTGCGGCCAGCCGATGGACCTGATGAACGGCTGAGTGTTTGGCGCGGAACCCGAATTGCTCATCTGGAATGATATTGTTTGTCTTTGTAAAATCATTAAGAGCATAAAAAATTGCTCTTTCAGCAAGTTTGGAAATGGAACTTAGTAGGCTGATAGGTCTGTAGTCAGAAGGTGATGACTTAGCTCCTTTTTTGGGGAACTGCGATGAATGCATGTTTCCATGTGGATGGAAAGTGTTGCAGCCTCAGAATGGCGTTGATGATATTACTTAGTTCGGCGAGCTGCTTGTAGGGAAGATTTTTGAGTTGGGCCATCGAAATATTATCGAAACCCGGGGCCTTCTTATTCCGAATCTTGCTGATTATTTGCGTGAGTGTTTTAGGGATGACTAGATGGTTTAAAAGATAACTCGGAGGTACTTGAGAACGAACGGAGTTGGAATTCCTAATGATTTCGTCATTCTCAGCAGCATTTATATTTGTAGCAGGAGGGAGGCGTTCCATTTGGGCCTCATAGGTTTTAGTGAGGAGCTCGGCTTTTTCGTGGTCGGTGACTGCAACAGTTCCTGTCTCTGCTGACTTTAGGGGTTGGGGGGGGGGTTATGACGTTTTACGTCTTCCCCACGAGGCTTTCAGAGAGTCGCCAGAAAGTTGCGGAGCCATCCAGCCTTTGGTCCGCTAGAAATGAGTTCCATTTCTCGGATCCTCCCCAACTTTTATCAGATAGATTTGAATTCAACGTTAGGAAAATACAGGTCTTCATCGTCAAGAACCATTCCAAATATTCATTTGGCATCTGTAGAAGAAATGTGTTGTACATTCAGGTAAATACAGAAGCATCTGTTGTAATGTTTTATAAGTTCCATCATATACTAAATATTTTTTAAAATTATTTCACACTATTAGCGCTTGAATAGCCAAGTTAAAGAAACACGGATTTGTGGTTATTGTTGCAACTTACAACATTACTTATGTCAACTTTAAAACCGAAACGATTTATGTTTATTGAATGGTAATGTTTATTCATTCTCCAGATGTAGTTTCACGTAACGTATTTCGCATTACAATGCCTTTAACTTTCAGACTAGTTGGAGCCGGTTGAGAACCATTCTCAGGCCAGACTGAAAATATTCATAAACATTATATTAAATTCAGCCTAAATATTTATATGACTAAGAAACGATCCATGTTATTAGCGAAAAATCCAGCGATAAACATATATCCAGAATCCATTCTAGCTGAACGTAAAGTAAATATTTACAGCCGCTTTTGTGTAAGTTCGGTTACATGTGCTTTACGAGGAAAATTAATTAATTTAACTTTCTACTTATTTCCATATTTCGTATACCTCACTCATGATGTACGGTAAAAATGATGTTCTTTCATATATTTCTCATATCACCTCAATCAAACATATCACTCAATAAGTATCCGGTCTAAGTAGAAAAGAAATGTATTCGTCATATTATTTAGACGTGCTCAAATGTTCCTGTGATGTTATAAACATATTATTTTTTATATCTTCAGGGTCCGATATTTCACATTCCATTTTAGGATTTTCCAAAGCTGTTTTAATAAATATGTTATGCTTTTCTTAGTGTAATAAAGCCAAGTAAACAAAATCTACCCACCTAAATTTTATCTTGCGTAGAATGACATGCCCATTAGTGAATATTAATGCTTGCTAACGCCCCCAGGTGTAGCATTATAGAAGAAGCACATACTAACAGAACTATGCAAAATACATGCTTTTAATTAAATTACATATTATAAAATATTATCTTACATATATTTACTCACACTAAAATAAGAATTTCCAAACTAGATTTTTAAATGTAGTATCAAACAAAGAGGCTTATATTGAAGAATGACCAAAAATCTACTAAGGAAAATAATCTATCTACAAGTGAGGACAAACTCTTGTTGTTTTGTATGAATAATATTTTTTTATATTTAGTTAGCTTTCAAGGATGGTAATCTTTTTGCTTTTATCATTTAGGAAGCTGACCGTATTTTTATGTGGTTAGTCACTGCACAGTGCCACTAAAACAATAATATCATATTGCTTACTAGTACTGCAACTCTTTTTACTCCCAGATATTATTTCATGTTTTTATAAATTCATTTATCTCCTGTTGTCTCTTATCTGTTGTGATGCTTTTCGGCAACCAACGCTTTTTGTAGCCATTGTAGCTTCATTTATTTCAAGCGAAAATTTAAAATTCTTAAATCTCATTTCTAAGATCTCTTTTAGCTATGATGCAATCTCATTAAAATGCCTTAAATTTTAATCCTGCAACCGCTCTAATTCACAATAAATTCGTACACACATCAAAGTAGGTAGAAGTTTTCCATAGTAACAATTGATGCCCGATTCGTTTCAATACTTCATTGAAGTGCTTAGTAGGTTGTTGCCGCCAAACATTACTATATTCCAAGATGATAAAGCGCCCGTACATACAATATATACATACAATATATTTATAAATATATACATTTATAAATTTATGTTGTATATATATATGGTAGCAAGTTTGCTCGAAAATGGGTTTGATAAAATTACCAGCAACTGCAATTTGCAAACTGCAATACTAAGGTTTTGTATGCTCAAATTCCAATGACCCACGGCTGTACAACCGATCTTCTTTAAGCCACATTAAGCCGCAAGTTGCAGTCCATCTCGAGTAAGTCATGTTAAGATACACGTTGAGTAAGAGTAGAACAATTGTTATTCATGTCAGCCTGTCTTCTTTTCTAGATAATTTGTTCCATTCCGATTAAATTAATAATTTCCGTTTTTTTGTGTTTTGTGTTATTTCAAAAATAATAAGTGCTAATCTTTCTGGTTTGTTATTTTTTGACAATAATTATTATAATTTTGTGAAATTCCATCTACAACTTGTCTAATGTTATTATAAAATCTATGGCTTATAGCACAGATCACACAAAACACGTTCTTCCAAAACTATTTTTTTATACATTTCTTTTGTTTTCCTTAATAACTGCCGATTTTGGGGCACTCTGGTGAGCGTTCAACGTCACCGATACTGCATTTAAACTCAGTATTCCTGTCATTAATAGTTGTTTTTCTATCTGAATAGTTGAATAATAGCTGTGTAAACTATAAATTAATAATTATAATAACGAAATGTTGGGAAGTTTCATTTGAACATTAATCAGTACTAATTAAAAATATAACACAAGTATATATTATTATATATAAAGTAACTAAACATTTTTGAATATAAATATAACAGAACATCATGAATATCACAAATAAAGACAATATGAATGCGATTCAAAATCCTAATTTATTTCCTGGTCCAAATCGCGCTCGGGACCACTAATGTTTCATGGTTATTTATTAGTAAGCGTGTAAAATCTGATACAGAATAATAATTTCATACATACCATTAACCAGGCGAGATAGAGACGTATGCTTCATGTGATAAATATACGATAGTCATAAAACACGTTAGTCACTCTCCAGTTGGTTTTATGAGTTTAATTTAATAATTACATAATCTGAAATAAATGTTGTCTACTTAGTAAATATATATAGTAAATAAATGTATTAGATGCTTGCATGTATTTTGTCAGAAATATCTATTGAAAATGCGAAGGTAGAAGATAAGATAATTAGATAACCAAACTATTAATATCCATGATTTTAACATTTTTCTACTTAAAATAACTACAGTTTTTCATTTTGTATTGTTGAGTAATTCAGTGTATACAGGTCCTAATAATTGTATGCTCAAAAATATATATTTTACATTAATTAGTTTGGTGCCAATACCAAAAAAACCGTAAAACGCTAGAAGATTTATTATACTAAGACTCAGCTCAAACGGTCAAAGAGCAAAGTTCTTCCTAGTTGGGAAAATTCTAGAAAAATATTTATTTATCTCAATAAATACCTTTTTAAAGTAAAAAACTGTCAGATTACTACAAGACAGACATTTTCGCAGTTCATCATTTTATAATATTAATTCATCATTCATTTTATAACAACTTCACTATTGTAAGCACCAAAAATACTAACAAATTAAAACGTTAAAAATAAGGTATCCTACATATATTATATATTTTGCAATATTATAGTGTCAAATACCTAGACATCTTTTTGTTTTGTTGTTTTTTGGCAATAAATATTATAATTTTGGAAATGCCATCTACTAATAGTCCATAATTGAAATAAACAAGTTATATTTAGATATTATTTTTAACTATTTTTAAACTTTACCGATTATCCGTAAGTTTCACTTGAATCCATCAACATATTCATAAAATTAGTATTTTTCTTTGTATATGGTTTATAGAGTACCAAGCTTCATGTAAATTCGTTCATATGAAACATTATATATACATTGTAAAACACTGAGTCATTTTTATCATTGGTATATACATAATATAAACATACCTAGTTTTTGACGTAGTTTAACTTTCATTATAGTTTTTGCTTATTCAGCATACAATGACCCTCTTCATTTCAGAGGTATGTTAATTTAGATTAACAAGTTTTACCACTAATGATGATTCGTCTTACAAAACAGTTGCTTTTTTTGTCTTTGAGATGCAAATATTCATATAATTGAAAGTGTTATATTGTTATAAATTCTAAAGAAATTTAAGTTTTGCTATTCACAAGACTCATTTTGCATCATGCATAATTAAATTAAACAATAGCAGTTGAACAGTTCCGTTATTATCAAAGAATACAAATAAGTTGTATGAAACACTGATTTCAAAAACCTTTTTTAGAAAGCAGGAATTCATTGAAAAACATTTATTGGAAAAATATAAAACACAACCATTGATATCCAATGAATGTTTAAAGATCGTAGAAGAACGAAAACGAGCAAAAATTTATCATCTCGAAAAATGTTGCAAATTAAGTCAGAATATTGCATCCAAACGTGAATATGGGAAGTTGTATTGAACACTTATTAATAGATTGAATGGCAATAGTAAATTTACCAATAACAACATTAAAAAATGGGTGGAACCTTTATCAAATCACAGGATGAGTGTCTTTATGGTGCTCTATAATCATGACCTACCACAAGGTTTCACAACTCCGCCCCTAAATTGACGTTTCAGATATATTCCTGATGGCGAATCAACAATGCACGAATTACTTATGGTAATAAAATCATTAAAGTAGGGTAGCACCGCTGAAGTCGACCTAGTGAGAGCAGAAATGATGAAGATAGTGGGAAAATATTTAAATTGCTTAACGTTCTGATGATGCAAATTTTAGGATCAAAGAGAATCACAGTTATGTTATGTATATTATGTTATAAGTTATGTAGATAAGACTTTCGCACTCTGCCAGTTTATGAAAGCGTATTCAACTTTTCGCTAAAAATTATTAAATTTCTTCAGTGTGCTATTATGAAATGATTTATTAAATCTATTTGATAACGCTATATTCGCTGATACGACAAGTGTATTGTGCCTCGAGTATTCTTCACAGTGGAGCTCACATTGCAGCGACACATGCGTTGAGAATTAATAAATAAAAGGTCAAAGTATGAAAACTGGCAAAATGCCTGCTGTTGTAAATCTCAATAGCATTTAATTGGAACAAGAACAAGGAATTAATATATTTAACATCAGTAATACAGGAGAAGAAAGAGGCATTTACTTGATCTTATAAAACGAATCGGTCAAGCTGTTAATATTTCTTCCTCAATGATGATGCTTGGTGGAAGAGAGGAAATATTACAATCAAGACGAAAATCCATATCTTTGGAGCGCTTATCTTACGAATCCTTCTGTATGACTCCGAAACCTGACAGACAGTATTGCTGACTGGACAGTATTGCAATATTATAGTAATTTCAAAATTCTACACGTTTCCCTCCGAGATCATATTAGAAATAAAATCAGCCCATTAACATGCTATAATCATTGCACAGTTGAGAAAAAATCTAGAGACCCAGATTAGAATGGTTCGGACATGTTTATCAAACGAAAGGTGAACGCAGCTTCCAAAAGACATGGATCAAGACCACACAGAACTATCTCCATTCTTCGAAGACAGAACAGTTGTAACCAATTGTTAACAAAGATGAGGTTTTTGTTGAACTCCACGAACGCGAGTTATGTATTAATGTTATTGATACAATGTCCTTTATAAAAAAGTAAACTTAGATCATAAAAGGTGATACAATAATTTGTTATTTAAATCCTAAAGCTATTCAAATTCAAATTTCTGATTTTTTTAAATTGGAAAATGCAGTAAAATCGGCCGCAAATATTAACTTATATACGAAATTTAAAATATTTAGCAACATATTATAAATTGTTTTCTACATTTGAAAAATTTATAAACGTACGCGATTCTGATAACATTATCTCTTTGGAAACACAGGGAACTTATTAAAGATCCTAAGATAACCCTATAAATGAAACTTTATATTCATTGTAGTATAGATAATTCATTTCAAAGCAGTTAGTTTGCCTTGACTTCGTTGGCGCAGTGGTCAAGGCAACACGACGGTTCTCCTACTGTTACGATAATCGCGGGTTCGAATATTGCTCGGGCATAGATGTACTTTATATTTTTGATTATAATTGTTAATGTTTTTATAGGCAACAATGGAAAATCCGACAAGGAATAATCATCCCACTCACGGCGGTAACCAGGTCGTGTAAGATGGGATGATCTCCAAGTTAGTCACTGGCTTGTCGATAGGCTTACGTGTCCGTGATTCGGAGCCCATGTTAAACTATAAGCCCAATCCAGATAAACCCTCGTTGGTAAAAAGGAGAGTTTAATATATATAAAAGGCAGTAGTTCGAAGTTAGTTGCACCTGGAAAATTATGATTGAGGAAGGCTGAACAAAGCTGTCTCACTTAAAGCGTTTTCATTATATTTTCGTTTCCTTCCTAATTACTTCCTGTATTATTTCTGAAGTAAAAGTTAATTACCACAGCTAATTTAAAAATATTATTTACACCAAAAACTCTACCATTAATAATATAAACAGGGGATTTAAATTCAATTTAACTGTATAAATATATCTGCAATATTACCATAAAAGAAGCCGCAAAGCCATCATATATTTTTAGGTTTTATATGCTGTTATTTCTTCGATATTAGTATCAAGGTGACGGCTTTATGGATGAACCTCCGCATAATAAACAAGTCATAATTTTATTAATGTCGGAAGCGGCAATTTTAAGTTCCTGCAAGCGAAACTGAGAGCGACAACAATTTAATTTGGTGTAAATTGAATTGCGCAAAATTCTGTTGTTCAAACGTTTAGTGGCGCCGTAATTGCGACAGGTTTACCAGCTCAAATTACTGGTAGGAGGCCAATGACATCAATGCTATAGCATTATAGTGACAAAATAGGAATTAACTTAACACCAAATTGTTATACAAATTGTTTAATTCGGTTGTGTATATATAACGTTACGCGTTTTAACTTTGAATAGTATCTGTTATGCAACGAAGTTAACCAGCTCTTACATAATGCTTGTTATATTAAAGATATTATAGTTATAAAAGGTACAAGTACTATTTTAGTGCAATAAAAAATAATGCAATATATAATATATTTCAATATTTTTTTAATTATTTTTATTTTTTAACATAGTATTGTTTCAATTGTATATCGTAATGGTCGTAACACTGTAATGGTCCGATAACTAGAAATCTGAAATTTCACCAGTTTTGTATAAACTCACATCAGAACACGCTACATACTACAATTGTTATTAAATAAAAACATTGTGTGTTTTGCTTCTGTGTCACACGATTTAAACCTCATGGACTGAATTTCCACTTGTAAATCCCACCTAAATCGCAACAATATCGACCCATCTGTGGAAGATTAGTAAAGAATCATATTTTGTGAGTTCTTTTCCTAAAGCGCAACTCTTAATTGAAGCATGTACTGTGAACAATTTGGCCATCTAAAGAGGCCGGAATTATGTTTCATCAAGACATTAACAGAACATACACGTCGATAACAACTCGTCGGAAACTTCGGGAGTTTGGTTGAGAGGTTCTTATGCATGCACTACACCAGGCCATATTATTACCACCTATTTCTATCCGTGAAATTCGACTGCATCAGTTTTTAACAATAGGAACACTGCTTATGAATTAAACTAAAGGTTCTTCTGTTAAAAATTATTGTCATAATTTATTTAACCCGATTATAATTTGATTTATATAATACATAATTTTTTCATCTTTCATTAGATATGCTTAATTAAATAATAATCTTAGTAATAATAATGATAATCTTAATTTATAAAATGAATTTATTACTATTGTTGTACTTGCATCAATATACAAGCTAAACGAGTGCAGGATAAATATGTAATAACTACGTAATTTCCAAAATAAAATTAAATTATTGACTATTTACGCTAAAATTAAGAATAAACCGTATACACCATAAATTCATTCAATCTATTGATTTCCTGCGTGTAATCCAGTAGCTTCTACATTGCGATGATTTAATAACTTTATTTTATGTTTTAATGCGAAGTTTTGGAAAAATTTTTGATCATCGTGTACTTCTTCGTTGGTTACCTTGCGATAAACATTGGTAATTAATCAAAAAACTTTATTTGGATATCGTTGGATTACTAATTTATTTGATGGTTTTATTTGAACCTCAAATATGCTTTTTAATAGACAGATAGACAATCTCTTTGATTTCGAGAGTGGGAATGATATAACATTTTTAATGCACCAGGTGCATTTATAAAGCGTGAGTACTAATGCACAACATTAAGTTGTCAACGTTTTAAGCTTCATTGAAAATAATTCAAAGACCCTAGAAACGGCGTAACATGATAAAGTTTGTGTCCCAGCATTATACAACATCACACACAAACAAGTTTCATCTATTTTATTAAGTTTGTGGGTCATTATGCTAGAATGATACTACCTTTGTTATTTTCAAAACAATAGTTTAAAAACAATTTGGTTGACACGTTTGTTTGCTGACTTCAAACGGGGTCGTAAAGGTACCGATGATGCAGAACTCGATGAACGTCCAAATGAGGTGATAGAAAAAACAGAAAACATAAATAAAATGCACAAAATCGTTTTGAATGATCGAAATGTGAAGTTGCGTAAGTTAGATAACATCGTGTAAATATATCATCGTAATATATAACATCGTGTAATATATATAGAGAGAACGTTTTGGTCAAAGAAGAACGTCAAAGCCATCTGTAAACCCAAAACATACGCCTATAACCCAGAACAAATGGAAACAGGTCACAACCGAACCATTCTAATTCCAATGTCCAGCAATATTGGTTCTTGCCTTTGTGCAACTTAGATATGTATTGAAAATCGTTTTACAAACACTAAAATCAAAATATTCCCCAGAATATTGGTTGAAAGAGTGCTAAGCGATGGAGAAGACGGATTCGCAGGCACCAAACGCTCAAATATTCCCGTTCAAAACTATATCAAAACACTTCCAAAGATATTGTTAAAATCTATAAAAATTAGCTGGAGACTATAATCAAAACAGAAAAAAATGGTTAAGACGAAGAGGCCAAAGCAACAACATTATTTGTCGTATTTTTTTCAATCAACAATGTTTTGCGTGCTATCTTCTATTTTTCCTTTTTCCTCTAATATACTAAAAAATAAGACAAATTACTTATTTATCAGAGTGCGTTTAATTATTTTAATGTATGGATAGGTTAATTAATAACATAGCAAATACTTGAGTACAAGTGAACTAATGTATCCAATTTACAACTAGTTCTAAAGTCTAACATAACGATATATTGTTGTAGGTTAGTTTACTAAATTATGCAGAAAAAAAACGCATTATAATCAAGTAACTACATCGATCTACTGTGGACCTACGAACAAAAAATTATTTTCAATAATGAATGCAATAAATTACTACTGTACAAAACAAAACAGATTAAAAGTAGTATAGTAAACTGTTTTGTTATAATTAGTAGAACATATTTTGCTATTTCAAAAGTAACACGTAAGTTTGTTTGGTTTTAAACTGGTAAATTTCTATAGAAAATATTTTATTTATTTATTTGTTTAAAGTCGCGTCTAGAATTTTATGGATTAACAATTACAATTTACAAGAATATATGATAATACAAAGGTACTATTGTATAATAATATAATAAAAAGTGTATAACGGAACATCAATGTGTATATAAAAAATAATTAATTACCATTTACAAGAAACAGTGTGTATATAATAAAAAGTGAATAAAACAGAACATATATGTGTAAAGATAAAATAATTAGGTATCTAATGTTGCATTTATATACATGTAATGAATGTAAATGAAATCGATCACAAGTAATGTAAATATTGGAGTTCTATATTATTTCTTAGTTCAAGGATATAAAGGAAACAAAAGAGTTTGGGCAAGTATACATTACTCAACAAATATGTCCGAATTTAGCGCTTGCGTTTGATTTTTTGAAATAACACATTTTATTTGAAAAATTATTGAATAAAATTAAATAATAAAAATAATGTCTATATACCTTTCTCTTTTTATAAAAACACCATATCTAAATTAATTTACATATTTGAACAAGTAACAAGAACTCCAAGAACCATATAAATAAACATTACTATAAAAGAGACCAAAATCGTTTAAATCAAATCGAGCCAATATAGTTAAAAACAAATGAAAAAGCCACCACTATATATAAAAACTGTGAAATTCTCCTAAACATCTTCAAATATTATCAACTATGATCGTTACTATTCTTGATCCACAAACCTCATTAATGAATTAACTACCTCGAGCTTTCGATTAACATATTGTACATTTACTAATGTAAAACAATGGATGATCGTACTTTTAGGCTGAAAGAAATCTCAGTCAATAAATACATCATTATGTTTACGAAACAATAATTTATTTACCACTACTCTTATATAATAATGCATTGTATTTTCCTTTTCATTAAATCATGTCGTTGATAGTTTTATATTTTGTTTATTTGATCCAGGTTTACTTTTGTTAGCAAATTTAATTATTTCATAGTGTCACTGTACACTATTCTTACATCTTAGCAAAATGCTGTCTCATTTCTTCTCTGATTCTCTGAATTTCACATTCTTCGATTTTCACTCTCAAAAAATTCTAGCTACATCTTACATATAAAATAAAGTTTAAATCATTACTATTCTTGATGGACAAGCCTCATTAATGACTTAACTACTTCCAACACAACAATAATCATTTTCTTCTCTGTTCTTGTTATCACTAAATATTGGTATATGTTGATACCTATTCGATGTCGTTGAAAATGATGTGTTTAGCTAACATTCCCACTATAAATAAAATTGATGCTTTTTAAATTTTATAACTTTTTTTTATAAAAATAACCTTACATTCTGCACTTACCGCTGTTCTTTTATGTTTTAAAACCAACATATGTTAAACCACCAAGAATAATACAAAAATTTAATTATTATTACTATAGAATTATTATTGTAAAACAAAATCTAAATATTCTAGATTTATTTGTTGTTTTGACTTGATCGAGTGTACCGATCAACTCGAAAATAATATACCGCCATTAGAAAAGGAAGGCAATATAGTTTGTTAAAAAAATACAAAATTTCAAAACATTGTATAAAACATGACGGTCGTGTGTATGTAAAATATCGATTATATTATCTTTTGGGTATCAGGTCTGTCCATATCAAATCAAAAACTCTATCGACGGGGGGGTCTGTGTGGGTCTATTAAAGTTCATTTCTTATCATTGTGTTATTTCATCAACAAATTAAATAATTCAAATAATAAAATATAAATCTACTACACCGGTATTAAAATCGTTGTGAGTTAGGTACATAATAGATGAGTAAACTCCCAAGAACGATTAGAAATCAAAAATAGACTGGTAAGGCTATGGTATCTATATTTTAGGTGAATTAATTGTCAATAGTGGATCATCTGAGTTTAGATGTCTAGAAAATACCACTGAACATAAGAAAGAAAAAACTGCTCTTTCGCTAAAACAGTTTACTGTGTTTGAAATTAATGAAAATTATGGTTAAATTGAATGTAGGGTCTTAAATTTAATTACTTTCTAGATTTAATTCCCAGCGAGACAGTAAATAGAGACACAAAAGCAGTAATCTCTGATTTCATTCTTCCCCAATGTAAAAAGAAATTTGGCTCAAAAAAAGAAGTGACAGCATATTCTGGGACATATTTTGGGAGCAAAAAACATGTTTTGTACAAAAATGTAAATTTGCGAAATATGCAATTTTTTAAAGAATAAACATTCTTGCGTTTCCACAGTCTGGCTCTTAATAATTTAATTTGAATAACTACAAGCCGTAAAAGACTTGATAGAAAAAAAAATGGATTTTACAAGACGTAAAACGCATTTTGTTATTGCCAACAACGTAAATAGCAAAAAAGAACCGCTGCACTTGTTGCATTTTTAATTCATTTACGTCGGTGTTTGCGCTTCCTTTTAGGTCGCTGTCGTTTATAATGCTTATGCTGAAATAATAATATTTTGTGACGCGATTTCCAATAACGTCATGACGTATTATCAATGTATAATCGTATCGATGGTTCCAGTTAAGTAAATCCATCAAATCGTATAGGAATTATGTGTTAATACTCACGTCGAAATCGATGTACTCTTGTCAAGGATATGTTCACACTATCATAAAATCCAATTTCGATGCGGAATGTGATTATGCTGTGGTAAAAGATTAATAATCTCAATAACACGTTCTTTTACAAGAACTTAGGTTTTCGTTCGATCTTTTTTTGTTCCAACGAATGATTTCGCTATAGTAAATACAAGATCTAGCCAACTGAAGAAACTTTTAAAACTATCTGAATGGTGAACGAGTGAAACGGGGTAGTTTTCTAATAGATAAGAACCCTTAGTGTCGCTTTGTATCGGCGATGAACAAGTTGCTTCTTCTTTCCGTTACGTAAAATAGTTTTTTGAAATATATTACTAGTTTTAGTTTTCTAAACCCTTTAACATGTTAAACCTACAGCCATTCTCATTAAATATACAATAATAAGTTCTTAGAAGGCAAGGTATATTAATAGAGAGTGAAAAATCAAATACAAGTTTCTAAAGGCAGAAGAATGATGATGCAGTATGTAAATTATTTTATTATTATTTAATTCATTATAAAAAATAATGGTTTAGTAAATAATTATTTACCATCTACTATTTATGCTTTATTAAATGAGGTTTCAATAACTTTTAACTCAGTAACAAAATATTTTAATATTTATAGCGCGAAGAGAACTGAGATATATTAATCGGTTTAGTGAAAATTTTGCTTTTTTTTTTAAGAAAACGGGGGCACTTGGAAGCGTGAAATTTGGCACGGTTAGGGCTTATATCGAGGAAGAATTCTGGCCTAATATGTTTATGTAATATGCGCTACAAATTAGCGAAAAACGCACAAATCAAGAAATCTGGACTAGCCGTCAGATCTGTGACACAAAATGTATAAATAACCCAGTGGGTAGTCGTACGGGCTAATAGTTTATCTCCTCAACAATAACGTACTAGGATTGAATCTCACTGGGGATAAAGGTTTTTAGAAAGGTTTATAAAATAAAATAAAAGTTAGTGTTCCTTAAAATTAAGCGAAGCGAGGGTTTTTTTTTACATTCAAGACGATATTAAAAGGAAAGTGAGTAATTAAACGGAGTTATTTAATTTTAAGCAGTGGTTTGTATTACTTTCGGTTATACTTGTATTGTTGGAAATATTAAGGACTTATGGCAAGTTTGGATAAAAACAATTAAGAAACGCTATGGGAAGGTATATACAGCTGTAAATTAAAAACCCGACATACGTGAAAATTTTATTCCAACATGATTAACAAAATTGGAGAAAAACAAGAATCGTCTGTTTTTTTTTTCTTAAAAGATATTTAGATTTTCGAAATAACAATATTGATTTAATTTGATATCTGGTGAAAAAAAAAAGAAATAAAGAGAAATTGTTCTTGCTTAAGGACTGTTATTAATTGATATAGTTCTGGAAACATAGTATATCATTATATTTAAGGCAATTCTAAAGGTTGTTAAGATTGTTCTGTAAATTTTATCGATATTCAGAAGTCTGACTAATTTCATTAGTTTTTCATTACTAGTAGTTTAATTACTAAATACAATTAACAAAACACTAACCAAATATTGCGGGTAATAAATACATTAATTTTTTCATCATGAGCTAAAATTAATAATGCACAGAATATTAACAGTTATAAAATAATTTCATAGAAGTTTAATTGGGACACTTGGAACCTAACACAAAATAGATTAATGAAAGCCATAGAAGACAAACTAAAGATGAGCTATCAGCAAGGGCGAGATCGAAGAGTGAAATAAATAAGCAAACAAATACTTTGTTGATTATTTAAAGATAATTAGATTTAATTAAATGCAATTTAAAAAATGTTAGTGAGTGTTAATTCTTGAGATCTCTAGAATTTGCATATTTTTTAATATACAGATATTTATTATTTTAATTAATATTGCATATTAAATTAACTTCTGATATTATATTGAACACACTGTGAAAACAAGTTTTAGTAACATATCATTCCTAAACTAGTCCCTTTTATTCTATTGTGAGAATGCGCTTTTTGTAATACTATTTAGGTCTTATTTCAACTTAGTCTGTATTAGTGGATTAATATTGACCACGCAGTCTACAAATGCGTTGTCTTAAGATATTATGAAATATAATTTATTTATTATTTTAATATTGTTAATAAAAATGTGTTCCTATATTATTACATTTTTGTTAAAAGATATCGGCTTTAATCGTTCTAACTTGAATTTGAAAAAGTACCAATATTGCCAAACACTAACTTTTTATGAATGCATTGGCACCTGGTGAACCTCGTCTGAGTTAGTCCAAGTCATTCTATATACAATTATGCTTATCATGCTTATTTAATATGGCCATTCATCGAAGAATGTGCCCTCATTCTTAAACATTTTTCAGCCAAAATTGGGATCCTAACAAAACATTTATTTTGATAATAAAGTTTTCTGTCTCCTCAGTTCATTTTTCATTTGGGTTCTTATGGCTACTAGGCGTTAGATTTTCGTCTCATCTTGTGTGTTCCAATTCCACAAGGACATAAAAGTCTCTTTTTCATGATCTTCATTATTTTTGCATTTTATGTCATCTTCGCTTATAAAGTACTAAGCTTGATTTTTTCTCAAATTCGTCTAAAAGAGGTAATATTCTAGAATAGTCTAGATAATAGCCTAGATAGATAGTTCCTGAGCTTGGTGAACTTTTGTCATTTGTCAAAAAAAATGCAACTGGAAACCTAATATTTCTGTCATTATTATTATAGTTAAATTCATATTCCTTTTATTTGTTCCATGGCTTCCGCCTACATATACAATCTTTGAGTGTTTTCTAATTTTTTTCCTTGATTGATTTTATAAATAGTTTTAAAGATAAATGGTTTTTTGATTGATGAAATTGGTTCTTGTGCGAATGCAGCATGTAAACACTTCTTATTCTTAAAATAAAATTGTT
Source organism: Rhynchophorus ferrugineus (assembly GCF_030347505.1). NCBI lineage: Eukaryota > Metazoa > Arthropoda > Insecta > Coleoptera > Curculionidae > Rhynchophorus > Rhynchophorus ferrugineus. The sequence continues at coordinate 47,732,858 of NW_027472581.1, read as the reverse complement.
GAAGTAAAGTTATTGTGTGTTTTCATCGCTACTACAAAAATCAAAACCTAAACATCATAGCTCCCTGCCAGACCCTGTATAATAATAATATGTCGTCTTGCAATACTTATAATAGATCAAAGAAGAATAGCTATGACAATTGCTGTTTTATATATAGTTATAGATTTTCATAATTTTTATATATTAAATATTTAGATTAGACAATACAACGTTAAATATCTGACGATCGACATGGAAAATACATATAGTGACAATACTTAGGCCCATTTGCCATGGTATTGAACTGTGGGGTGCTACTAGCAAATCAAACGTAGATATCCTCCAGAGGTTCCAGAATAAAATGTTGCGAGTCGTAGTCGGTGCCTCATATTACGTGTCCAACAAACGAGTTTGATTCGGAGTGTTAGTGCGAAGTACTCTGAAAGAATATTAGTGCATCCCAATGCACTGGCCAAACAGTTAAATGTGCGCGATGACAGTGAAGTTCGTAGGCTCAAACGCAAACTACCATACGAACTGATTAATAGACACATAGAGTGAGATTTAATAATCTCTAGAATAAGCTAGAATAGTTTTTAGAATAAGTTAGGATAGACTTTAAAATAAGTTAGAATAGTATCTAGAGTAAGATTTAGATTATAAGTTGTACAGTAGATAACTTTCTTCGTATTATTATTTCAACAAAACCATACAGCGGGGCCTTGACAACGTTAACATTCATGGAAAGCGATGCAGGAATGTGGTATAGCCCGATCAATCGTTGCTTACCTTATTTCCTACAAAATGCCGGGTTTATGTATGGAGAATCCCAAAAGAATGCTACGATACGAACTGCCTCTTCCTACAATGAAACATGGGGAGTTCCGTCATGATTTGGACGGCAACATCGTGGTATACAGATGGTCTTCTCGTTTACATCGCTGGCCGAATTACTTCGAATGAATGTTTCGACATCCTCAATGATGAAGCGCCTACTAAGACTGACATATTGTTGCCGAGCACTTCTATATCCCAAGATCAAACAGCCAAACACGCTCAGTTTGAGGAGCATCAAAATATCATCAAACTTCTTCCCTGGCGAGCACAATCACCAAATCTTTTAGTTATGAGAGATAATTAAAAGACTTTGAAGAGATAATTAAATTTTATTATCAACCAAACCCTCATATACTAAAGGTCAAGAATCCATCATCGAAATGTCTACCTTAATCTCCTGATATTACCCGTCTTATACTTGGTACGTTCATAATTCGTAATTACGGCATAAAATGAATGCTATGAATTTTATTTAAATTATTGTTTTACATAAAACTATGATATGGGACGTGGTTGTGGATTCCGGTTAACATAAAGTTTTATTATACGGTTGTTCTTCTTAAATCCTAACAAAGCTCCTTTTTTAAGTACTGATGCACTTGTAACGTTGTTTTATTTTATTTTTTTTTAAATTAATTTTGAAGGCCACATTTCATGTTAGTTCGCGAATAAGCTCTGTGGCTTAACTACCAAATTCGTAGAGGGTACATCCTTGGGGTTTGAAGATGTATACTAACAGGTCATTTGAAAAGTCCCCGGCCAGTAAAACTTTTTTTTTGGCAAAATTACTTTTTTTTATTCAACATAATTCCCTTCAAGGGTGATATACTGATTATAGCGACCCTTCAACTTTTCGATACCATTTTTGTAGTAGGATTTGTGCTTTTCTTCAAGATAGCTGAGGCCTATTTCGTCGATCACCTCTTCATTCGACGAAAATTTCTTCCCAGCGAGCATTCTTTTGAGACCTCAGAACAGGAAATAGTCGCTTGGGGTCAGATCTGGAGATTACGGTGGACGAGGAAGCAATTCAAAGACCAATTCATGGATTTTTGACACGTTGCATTGTCTTGGTGAAGCAGCACTTTCTTTTTCCTCAAATGCGGCCGTTTTTCGGCGATTTCGTCCTTCAAACGGTCCAATAACGCTATGTAATAGTCGCTGTCCTTGGTCCTTCCTTTTTCACGGTAGTTAATGAAAATTATTCCATGCGCATCCCAAAATACAGACGCCATAACCTTGCCAGCGTTTTCGTAGGCTTTGGAACGGGTTCATCGTGTGCAGTTCACTCGGATGTCTATCGATTGGATTTCGGAGTAAGATAATGGAGCCATGTTTCATCCATTGTCACATATCGACGCAAAAACTCGGGTTTTTTACGCTTAATTATCTAGTCGTTGTTTTTGGTCAAAAGTGAACTCGCGCGGCACCCATTTTGCACAGAGCTTTCTCATACCCAAATATTTGTGAGTGATATAATGTACACGTTCAGCTGATATCTTTAGAGTGTCTGCTATTTCATTCAGTTTCAATTTACGTTTATTCAAAATCATTTTGTGGATTTTTTTGTTGTCGTCGGTAACAACCTCTTTTGGGCATCCACTGCGTTCACCGTCTTCGATGCTTATTTCACCACGTCTATAGCATACCAATCCTTGATGGTTTATTTTCCTGGGACAGTGTTCGGAAACTCGGCATCAAGCCAAGTTTTTGCACCAACTATATTTTTTCCCTTCAGAAAGCAATATTTTATCAACACACGAAGTTCCTTTTTCTCCATTTTTTCACAATAACAAAAGTTGCTTCACTCAAAATGCTATAATTCACAAACTAATGATCCGAAAGCTGTCAAATTTATACACGCATCTTTTGAGGGTTAGGGCTAGCTAAAATACATATGGATTTAATTCTAGTGGCGCCATCTATGTGTCTGGCCGGGGACTTTTCAATTGACGTGTTACATCCATGGCCGTAGTGGTCATAATTAAACCATTATGGAGAGTTTTAGAGCAAAGAACGATGACTAGATTTCAGTCTCCAATATCACTGAAGCAAATGGCGGATGTTTCAGTACAAGAACATTACCTTGAAAATTATCCAGATAGTCTGCGAATAATTTTAAAAGCAAATGATGGTTCAACACCCTATTAATAAATAAATATTGTGTATATATCAAGTGTTCATATTATTTTATCCATCCCCTGTATATATCGCGAAATAATATATTTTAGTTCCAATTATTTATTGTTTATTATTATAAACGGCTGTACACTTACGCCTACAAGTGCAATTCGATAATACGACTGGCGCATTTTTTGTTCTCCTAGATCAAAGTTCAAACACAAAGCGTGTATTTTTCTCTGGTTTGCAAATGTGTATTTTGAGATTAAGCTTTATCGACGGCAAATACATCCAACACACAATCAAATAGGACTAAATAACTTGACGCTGTTGAATTAGAGATTTGAAGGATAGATATGGAGTATTTACCAAACAAGGCCACATGGTGGGCTAAGGAATTTTTTACCAGTGGTTGTGCAATGAACTTACTATGTGCGTCGTCGATATGTAATTCAGTTCGAACTGCTTAAGTAGTTTTTATATACAGATCTTAAGTTATGTTGGGTATATTGAATTAGTTAATATATTTTGAGTGAATGTCTAAATAATATAAAAAATTATTATCATTATTTTACCTCAAAACAGAAATACGTTTTTCAATATTTTAATTTTCATTACTACTGAATTTTATTAATTCTTAATTTACTAACATTTCATAATTATTTTAATACTATAATTGGCCGTCGTTAATTAACTAACTCCGAAGATATCATCAGTTTTCTTACTGGACTGAAACTAATTTTATCAAAGAAAAATTGCTTTAACATTTTCCTCCTGACCAAGTTGTGGTACTTTGGTTGGAAATTCTTTTGTTTGACCCACCATTTCTAATTATTTATTACACAACCTCTCCTCAATCTGTTTTCTGGACTCATTGCATTTCTATTCTCATTTATTGTAATCTGACTTTAAAAAAACAACCTTCTTAGCCATTGATGAATGAAAATGTATGCTATTTTTTATTTACAATATATTTGTTAATAGTGTCAATGAACATTTATCTCTCCAATTTTGCTATATTTACCCCTATATAATTCATTCAAATTAGCAATATAACTATAGTATGTTAACTTGAAATAAATAATATAAATAGTATATAATAGTAAATAACTGTATATTATAACACACTTTTAACACATACTTAAACACTTGATTTGAATAGTATGAACAAATATTAAATAAATAAATATATCCATTGAAAAAGAAAATGTACAATGGATAATTAAAATAAACAACATAATACATTCTAGATAAAAGTTTCACATAAATTTTAGTATAATAACGATTTCAAATTAAATAAACTATAAGCAGGTCAAATCTCTTTTAATATATATTAAGTTATTTTTAAAAATAATGTTGAATTAAATAATCAAGGGAACTTATTATTGATATAAAATATGTATTAAAATTACTAAATTCCTATTTACTAGAACTGAAATATATAAATAATCATATCTAGGAGCACTTCTAACCGGAAGTTTTATTACTTAATTCAAAGAAAAAATACAACTGAAAGTCGTCGAGTATTCTTGAAAACTAATTAAGTAGAAATAGTAAGTCAGTTTAGACGTGATTTTAACACAATTAACAAAGAACGCCTTGCTCAGTCAATGATGAAGAATTATAAACTCAAACAGGTCAAGACACTATTGAATACAATTGATTCGTTTGAGTCAAGACTTTAAATAAACTGCTAACTATTCGATTGTAAACTTTCTTCTTCTTCTTCTTTTCAGAAGTCTAGAGGCTTGTTTAACCCATATTTTGCCTAAGTAGTTTGTTTTTCTTGTGACGCTGATGTACTGACGACCAACAGCCCTTGTACCTCTTTGGGGATCATCCTGGTGGTCGTCTGGCTAATGGTTTGTCATCTCTCGTTATTTTCGCCACTTCGTTGTCTTCCATTCTGCAGATGTGTTCGATTCAAAATCCTCATCGTGCCAGTGTTTAATTGGTTTTTGACATCTGTTATGTTTCGGTGTATTTTTTTCCGCGTTAGTTCTTATACAAGGTCTGTTAGACGAACTCTTTCAAACGCTTTTGCTAAGCCTAGGAAACATATATACGCTGGTTTATTGTGTTCTGTTGTCTTCTCAATAACTTGGCTGACCACAAACATAATGTCGACCTTTGACCGGTTTTTTCGAAATCCCTATTGTTACTCACTTATCGTAATGTTGTTACATATATTATAATTTTTTTTATAAATTTCATACTATTTTGATGTTTTTCTGTTTCTATATCCGTGGATACTACACTCAATCAGTGTAAGTAGGTCGAATTTTCAAATGGGCCGCATAAGCAAGTCAGAAAGTTAAGTACGCGGTCAAATATAATTTAGAAAGGTATTATAAGCAAAATCATGAACATTTTGAAAAATGTTAACCTATTGGTTATTTGTATCAGAGGAGATTTTGGAAAAAAAGGGATCTGTTTAACCAGAAGGATGCTTTCATTAAAATACACTACAGCTTGACCCCGTGGTCAAGATATCTTAGGAGATTTCTGTACATTTGACGAAAAAGGGGAAATCTTTTTCTGATATAAAACTTTTTAAAAAGACTTTGGCGATTTTTGCACAAAACTGTGATGATAAAGACATCAAAGCTAAAGCAGACAGCGTTTTACTCTCACGGCATATTGTTACGAGACTGGTGGAGGAGATGACAGTTAAAATTTCTAGTCAGATGGAAGTACTTATAACAAAATGCAAATACTTTTCATTGGCTTTAGACGATACTTGTAATTTGACAAGAAGATCTCAGTTGTCACCTCAAGGAAAAAACATATTTTTAAAAATTAGTGATTCTATTGAGAAACACGGTTTATCATAGGACTAAATGATAAGTATTTGCACTGATGCTACACCTTCAATGATTGGAAAAAATAACAGTTGCGTAGCGTTGTTACAGAAGTTCTTTAGTCGAATACTACTCTCATTCACCAGAAAGATTTATGTGTAAAGGATATGAAGTTGAATAATATTATGAATCCAGATGTACGTGACATAAATTACATACGCGCAAAAGCTCTTAATAGACATCACTGCAGAGATTTATTTGAAGAAGAAATGAGAGAATACGGAGAGCTACATACGCCAACTGCTGAAGGATACATCCTGATCAAGTTATCTTGCATTTTTTGTTGACGTTACGAATAACCTCTATATTTTCAGTCTCAATTTAGGCAAATAGTGTTCTCTACTATGTTTATAATATGGCCACAATCGATAATTAGATGGTTATTGTAGCCGTTTAGGAGAATATTTTTTTTGAGTCCCATAATCAGTTTGACTGAAATAATTCTGTGTGTCAGTGCCTTCAAAAGCACAAAACTTGTCAGAAGATTTTACAAATTTCTCGAAATTAGTATCAGCGAAATATTTTCCCGTCATAACCTGGTTTTGAAATTCTTAAGTAGTTTCGGATCAAAATATGTTTACACAGCACACTTCTAACCGAGCATGTTGATTACTTGTTATTATTACTATCAACATCTAAATTGGCGCCTAACATAAAAAATATTACAACAGACGCAATTTTACAAATGTGATTTCTTGAGTATACTAATTACGTATCTTAGTTTTTATTTAGATTTTGACTTAAGATACATACATACATTTTTTTTTATTTTGGCATAGAATGTGTTTTTTTTTTTCATTATTTTAATAAACAACATTTACAGTTCGTAATATAATATTTGTTTTTTTTTGTAGTAAAGGTCTTAAATGTAGCTCAAATAGTAACGGTTAGTGGCCCGGCAAACATTTCTAAATCATTCGTTTCCCTACAGATTAATAAGTTAAGCCACCTTGGTCTAGTCGATATGAACTATAGTTGTAAAAAGAAGACTCTAACATACATTTTAAAAATATATATTTGTTTTGTTTCGAATAATTATACTTTCCGTATTCATTCATTCAGCATAGTTGTTATTTCTTAGCTCACACTTCTCATGGCGTATAACACAGCTGTTGTATTGTGAATCCGGGTTATACTGTTACTGCTTATTAACTAGACGTTATATTATTTATGTATCTATGATAATATATTGAGTTCCGTATATACCGATTCAATTTATTTCTTCAATATTTCTATAGCACAAAAAATATATCCGAATATAAATTCTACCTCATTCTTCAGATTACTTTTCATAAAGGTCAAATTTTGAGAAAATATATAATAATTATTATATTAACTTTAAAGAAAACCTTTTTTATTTTGCAAATAGATTTGGTATAAGTTAATACATGTGTTTATAATAATAATATTTATAATAATTAATATATAATGTCGATGTAAATATGTTTTTAGCTTTTAGTTAGTTCAGTTCCAACCTTCGTAGGGTGAAGACGTATTTTCAATACGGTCCAAGCTATAAAAAGATACCTTTCTTTAAAAAAAACCCAGTATTTTATTACGGTTATTTAATTGAGTGTTAAAAACGCATAATAGACGCGGCTATCCGTCTCTCAGTGGACCTAAAGTGTAGTGAATACGTGTTTACGTGACCAGACAAAAGGACTGCATCTCATTTTTATTAGTGTTTAAAATTATTTCATCTTATTTTACAACAGTCCTTTTGAAATTCATTTATAGTATTTATAGTAAAAAACTAGTGCTAAAATAACGTAAGTGAAAAATGAAGTGCGTGAAATAAACAATGTATTTATTTTATTTTTTTTATCCTCCGGAAGTAAATTAAATAAAATATTAAAAATTAAAAAATGGCAAACCATAGCGATTCAACCAAATCACCTGCACACTTTGATATAAGATTAGAACAAACAGCAATAACGCAAACTCCACCATCAGAATGGACTACAGTCATTAACAAAAAACGATTGAGAAATCCAGAAGAAGAAATCGCGAGGAAACAAACAAGAATCAGTGACTATTGGTTGCAGAAACCGATAGAGACAAAAAACAGTTTTAGCAACCTGTCGGAAGAAATTGAAGAGAACATACAACCAAGCCCTGAAAAAGTTGTTCCCAAACCACCACCAATAACAGTCTATAAGGTAGGAATAATAAAAAACATCCATGACTTATTGAAAACCATTACTACGAACTACACAATTAAAACAGTGAGCTATGAAACAATTAAAATCCAAGTGTTCGAAGCGGATCACTTTAAAGTTCTTATAAAAGAATTAGATGAAAGAAACACCCAATACCATACATTCAGGCCAAAATCCGAGAGAACATTTAAATTCGTATTAAAAGGATTACATCACGGGACGGACTTTAACACCATCAAGGTAGCACTAGCTGAAAAAGGCCACGAGGTCGTAAATATTCACAATATACGACATCACACGACAAAAAAACCTCTGCCTATGTTTTATATAGACATAAAACCTAATGGAAATAATAAGGCGGTGTATGAAATCACCAAATTGGAAAATAATATTATTAAATGCGAACCACCACATATTAAGAGAATTATACCACAATGCACAAGGTGTCTTACTGTCGCAAATCATATAGATGCGTAAAATGTGCAGGAGAACATAAGACAGGAGATTGTACTCGTAAAGTTCGCGATGAAAAAGTGAAATGTGTTAACTGTAACGGAAATCATCCAGCGAACTACAAGGGCTGCGCAGTTCACAAGCAACTACAACAGAAACTCTATCCTGCCTTAAGAGAAAAAAGGTATCAACAAAAACAATCCACTACTACCAATCTACCACTACCCACCAGAACAAGTCAACCAGACATAACTTATGCCCAAATAGTTGAAAATGGTTCAGCACAAAAACGAGAGACAATATCTCAACCTACTGAAACTAGCAACATCTCAAGATTAGAAAATATGATGGCCAAACTAATGGATCAAATGAGTACGATGCTTGGTCTACTCACAACCGTCGTAAGCAAACTTGCCTAATGCCTGAAACCAATAGCTACAAAATCGCCGTCTGGAATGCCAATGGGCTCCACCAACACGCCAGGGAACTAAAAATGTTCGTAAATGAACAAAATATTGACGTTATGATGGTTTCCGAAACACACTTTACGGACAAGAATTATCTGAAAGTTCCTAAATATAAGCTTTATCATACAAATCACCCTGATGATAAAGCACATGGAGGTACAGCCATAATAATTCGAGATGATATAAAGCATTTCGAAAAAGAAAAATTCCGCAAAGACTACCTGCAAGCCACCAGTATAACCATAGAGGAAGCCCATGGACCATTAACAATTTCTGCGATTTATTGCCCACCCAAACATAACAACAAGGCAGAACAATTTCAAGAATTCTTCAGTACGCTAGGTAATAGATTTATAGCAGGAGGAGATTATAATGCAAAACATTTAATGTGGGGTTCAAGAATAATAACCTCAAAAGTTAGAGAACTGCTCAAAGCCATAAGGAAAGATAACTTACAACATATCTCTACTGGTGAACCAACATATTGGCCTTCAGACAGAAATAAAAAACCAGATACAATAGATTTCTGTATTACAAAAAATATTGATCCAAAAAAGTGTCAGGCAGAATCATGCTTCGACCTGTCTTCTGATCATTCACCAATAATAGTAACAATTTCTTCAAAAATTACCATCAAAGATAAACCCCCTTCTCTGTGCAATAATAGAACTAACTGGCCCTCATTTAGAGAAAACTTAGACCAAAATATCTCTCTAAATTTACCGTTACAAACTGAAATGGATATAGAAATAGCAGCAATAAATCTTACAAAAAATATACAGGAGGCAGCATATTCCGCGACTCCCAACAGTGAAACATTTCCAAGAAAAAATACACATATATCATGTACAATACAGAAAAAGATAGCAGAAAAAAGAAAGTTACGACGAAATTGGCAACAGCAAAGGACTGAAGAGAATAAAAGAAAATTTAATAGGGCCATAAAAGAGCTGAGAGATCTAATCCAAATCGAACAGAACCAAGGCATTCAAGAATACCTAGAAAACTTGACATCAACTGAGGCTACAGACTATTCGTTGTGGAAAGTAACAAAAAAGCTCAGGAGATCCCAGCAGCATAATCCACCTATTAAAACAAGCGAAAATAATTGGGCGAGAAGCAATAAAGAGAAGGCCGACATTTTCTCAAAACACCTAAAAAATGTTTTTAAACCTTTCCAGTCTCAGCTACTTAAGGATGACGAAAATAAAATTACTAGCTTTCTAGATTCGCCATTTCAAATGGATTTACCGCATGAGAAATTAACGGTCAAAAAAGTTAAACATACAATAATGAGAGAGATTAATATTAAAAAAGCTCCTGGTTATGACTTAATTACTGGCAAAATTTTAAAAGAACTATCAGAAAAGGCTATAAAACTATTAACATATATATTCAATGCTATGCTACGAATTAATTACTTCCCTAGTATCTGGAAAGTAGCTAAAATATTAATGATACTTAAACCAGGAAAAATACCAGAAGATGTGACCTCCTACCGACCTATAAGTTTATTACCAATAATCTCGAAAGTTTTCGAGAAATTATACATAAAAAAACTAAACAATATAATAGAAAAAAGAAAAATTATTCCAGAACATCAGTTTGGCTTTCGCAATAAGCATGGGACTATAGAACAAGTGCATAGACTTGTAAACCAAATAAACGCTGACCTAAATGCCAAAAGATATTGTTCGGCTGCTTTCCTAGACATATCTCAGGCTTTTGACAAAGTATGGCATACGGGCTTGCAGGTTAAACTAAAGAAACTTCTCCCTCATCCGGACTATCAGCTACTAAAATCGTATCTCACTGACAGACATTTTATTGTAAATCAAGGCGATGAACATACCGAATTAAATCCCATATATTCAGGAGTTCCGCAAGGTAGTGTACTGGGTCCAGTACTGTATCTTCTGTATACGGCTGATCTGCCCACCACAAAAATAACTACTGTGGCAACATATGCAGACGATACAGCAATCTTAGCATCCCATGAAGATCCAGTCACAGCATCAATAAACCTACAAACCCACCTGGAGCAAATACAATTATGGTTGAAGACATGGCGCATTAAAGCCAATGAATCAAAATCCACGCATATAACGTTTACCCTGCGTAGAAGAACATGTCCACAAGTAAATATCAATCATCGTCAACTCCCCCAAGCAGAGCATGTTAAATATATTGGTATGCATTTAGATCGACGCCTAACCTGGAAGAAGCACATACTCTCTAAACGGAAACAACTAGGACTAAAATTATATCAAATGTATTGGCTCATTGGGCGCAAATCCAAGTTATCATTAGATAACAAGGTATTGCTGTATGAGTCTATACTCAAGCCCATTTGGACATATGGAATTCAACTATGGGGTACCGCTAGCAAATCTAATATATCCATCATTCAACGGTTCCAAAATAAGGTGTTGCGTGCCATTGTTGATGCTCCGTACTATATTTCAAATAAAGTGATACAACGCGATATTCCTCTAGAACCTATAACGAGTGTAATCCAACGTGTTTGTGTGAAGTACTTCGAAAGAGTGTCAGTGCATCCCAATGTACTCGCTAATGAGCTAAATATGCGACGTGATAGTGAAGTGCGTAGACTAAAACGTTTAACACCACCTGATCTGATTACTGGACATATGTAGAGTTTAGAATAAGCATTAGAATAAGACTAATTAATTAAGATAATATTTTATACAGAAGATTGCTTAATGAAGTGATTTTCTACGTGCCATGTATATATAATATAGACATACGAAATACTTATTGCCAATAGGGCAGATTGTGGACTCACGAAGAGTAATAAAAAAAAAAGCTTTTAGTTACGCCAACCTCTTTCTATGTCTGAAGTTAGAGTTTAACGTGGGTTCCATATCACGTACCTCATATTTCAGTATATCGTATCTTTAGCCACAGTAATATAGATATGACAAGACTGGCCAGACGCAAACTTGGTAATAATCTTAGAAGCTTGGTTGCTACTTTGCCATATGTTTATATACAAATCAAGCTCTTGTCTATAAATAATAGTAACAATTTCTTCAAAAATTACCATCAAAGATAAACCCCCTTCTCTGTGCAATAATAGAACTAACTGGCCCTCATTTAGAGAAAACTTAGACCAAAATATCTCTCTAAATTTACCGTTACAAACTGAAATGGATATAGAAATAGCAGCAATAAATCTTACAAAAAATATACAGGAGGCAGCATATTCCGCGACTCCCAACAGTGAAACATTTCCAAGAAAAAATACACATATATCATGTACAATACAGAAAAAGATAGCAGAAAAAAGAAAGTTACGACGAAATTGGCAACAGCAAAGGACTGAAGAGAATAAAAGAAAATTTAATAGGGCCATAAAAGAGCTGAGAGATCTAATCCAAATCGAACAGAACCAAGGCATTCAAGAATACCTAGAAAACTTGACATCAACTGAGGCTACAGACTATTCGTTGTGGAAAGTAACAAAAAAGCTCAGGAGATCCCAGCAGCATAATCCACCTATTAAAACAAGCGAAAATAATTGGGCGAGAAGCAATAAAGAGAAGGCCGACATTTTCTCAAAACACCTAAAAAATGTTTTTAAACCTTTCCAGTCTCAGCTACTTAAGGATGACGAAAATAAAATTACTAGCTTTCTAGATTCGCCATTTCAAATGGATTTACCGCATGAGAAATTAACGGTCAAAAAAGTTAAACATACAATAATGAGAGAGATTAATATTAAAAAAGCTCCTGGTTATGACTTAATTACTGGCAAAATTTTAAAAGAACTATCAGAAAAGGCTATAAAACTATTAACATATATATTCAATGCTATGCTACGAATTAATTACTTCCCTAGTATCTGGAAAGTAGCTAAAATATTAATGATACTTAAACCAGGAAAAATACCAGAAGATGTGACCTCCTACCGACCTATAAGTTTATTACCAATAATCTCGAAAGTTTTCGAGAAATTATACATAAAAAAACTAAACAATATAATAGAAAAAAGAAAAATTATTCCAGAACATCAGTTTGGCTTTCGCAATAAGCATGGGACTATAGAACAAGTGCATAGACTTGTAAACCAAATAAACGCTGACCTAAATGCCAAAAGATATTGTTCGGCTGCTTTCCTAGACATATCTCAGGCTTTTGACAAAGTATGGCATACGGGCTTGCAGGTTAAACTAAAGAAACTTCTCCCTCATCCGGACTATCAGCTACTAAAATCGTATCTCACTGACAGACATTTTATTGTAAATCAAGGCGATGAACATACCGAATTAAATCCCATATATTCAGGAGTTCCGCAAGGTAGTGTACTGGGTCCAGTACTGTATCTTCTGTATACGGCTGATCTGCCCACCACAAAAATAACTACTGTGGCAACATATGCAGACGATACAGCAATCTTAGCATCCCATGAAGATCCAGTCACAGCATCAATAAACCTACAAACCCACCTGGAGCAAATACAATTATGGTTGAAGACATGGCGCATTAAAGCCAATGAATCAAAATCCACGCATATAACGTTTACCCTGCGTAGAAGAACATGTCCACAAGTAAATATCAATCATCGTCAACTCCCCCAAGCAGAGCATGTTAAATATATTGGTATGCATTTAGATCGACGCCTAACCTGGAAGAAGCACATACTCTCTAAACGGAAACAACTAGGACTAAAATTATATCAAATGTATTGGCTCATTGGGCGCAAATCCAAGTTATCATTAGATAACAAGGTATTGCTGTATGAGTCTATACTCAAGCCCATTTGGACATATGGAATTCAACTATGGGGTACCGCTAGCAAATCTAATATATCCATCATTCAACGGTTCCAAAATAAGGTGTTGCGTGCCATTGTTGATGCTCCGTACTATATTTCAAATAAAGTGATACAACGCGATATTCCTCTAGAACCTATAACGAGTGTAATCCAACGTGTTTGTGTGAAGTACTTCGAAAGAGTGTCAGTGCATCCCAATGTACTCGCTAATGAGCTAAATATGCGACGTGATAGTGAAGTGCGTAGACTAAAACGTTTAACACCACCTGATCTGATTACTGGACATATGTAGAGTTTAGAATAAGCATTAGAATAAGACTAATTAATTAAGATAATATTTTATACAGAAGATTGCTTAATGAAGTGATTTTCTACGTGCCATGTATATATAATATAGACATACGAAATACTTATTGCCAATAGGGCAGATTGTGGACTCACGAAGAGTAATAAAAAAAAAAGCTTTTAGTTACGCCAACCTCTTTCTATGTCTGAAGTTAGAGTTTAACGTGGGTTCCATATCACGTACCTCATATTTCAGTATATCGTATCTTTAGCCACAGTAATATAGATATGACAAGACTGGCCAGACGCAAACTTGGTAATAATCTTAGAAGCTTGGTTGCTACTTTGCCATATGTTTATATACAAATCAAGCTCTTGTCTATAAATAATAGTAACAATTTCTTCAAAAATTACCATCAAAGATAAACCCCCTTCTCTGTGCAATAATAGAACTAACTGGCCCTCATTTAGAGAAAACTTAGACCAAAATATCTCTCTAAATTTACCGTTACAAACTGAAATGGATATAGAAATAGCAGCAATAAATCTTACAAAAAATATACAGGAGGCAGCATATTCCGCGACTCCCAACAGTGAAACATTTCCAAGAAAAAATACACATATATCATGTACAATACAGAAAAAGATAGCAGAAAAAAGAAAGTTACGACGAAATTGGCAACAGCAAAGGACTGAAGAGAATAAAAGAAAATTTAATAGGGCCATAAAAGAGCTGAGAGATCTAATCCAAATCGAACAGAACCAAGGCATTCAAGAATACCTAGAAAACTTGACATCAACTGAGGCTACAGACTATTCGTTGTGGAAAGTAACAAAAAAGCTCAGGAGATCCCAGCAGCATAATCCACCTATTAAAACAAGCGAAAATAATTGGGCGAGAAGCAATAAAGAGAAGGCCGACATTTTCTCAAAACACCTAAAAAATGTTTTTAAACCTTTCCAGTCTCAGCTACTTAAGGATGACGAAAATAAAATTACTAGCTTTCTAGATTCGCCATTTCAAATGGATTTACCGCATGAGAAATTAACGGTCAAAAAAGTTAAACATACAATAATGAGAGAGATTAATATTAAAAAAGCTCCTGGTTATGACTTAATTACTGGCAAAATTTTAAAAGAACTATCAGAAAAGGCTATAAAACTATTAACATATATATTCAATGCTATGCTACGAATTAATTACTTCCCTAGTATCTGGAAAGTAGCTAAAATATTAATGATACTTAAACCAGGAAAAATACCAGAAGATGTGACCTCCTACCGACCTATAAGTTTATTACCAATAATCTCGAAAGTTTTCGAGAAATTATACATAAAAAACTAAACTATATAATAGAAAAAAGAAAAATTATTCCAGAACATCAGTTTGGCTTTCGCAATAAGCATGGGACTATAGAACAAGTGCATAGACTTGTAAACCAAATAAACGCTGACCTAAATGCCAAAAGATATTGTTCGGCTGCTTTCCTAGACATATCTCAGGCTTTTGACAAAGTATGGCATACGGGCTTGCAGGTTAAACTAAAGAAACTTTTCAGGAGTTCCGCAAGGTAGTGTACTGGGTCCAGTACTGTATCTTCTGTATACGGCTGATCTGCCCACCACAAAAATAACTACTGTGGCAACATATGCAGACGATACAGCAATCTTAGCATCCCATGAAGATCCAGTCACAGCATCAATAAACCTACAAACCCACCTGGAGCAAATACAATTATGGTTGAAGACATGGCGCATTAAAGCCAATGAATCAAAATCCACGCATATAACGTTTACCCTGCGTAGAAGAACATGTCCACAAGTAAATATCAATCATCGTCAACTCCCCCAAGCAGAGCATGTTAAATATATTGGTATGCATTTAGATCGACGCCTAACCTGGAAGAAGCACATACTCTCTAAACGGAAACAACTAGGACTAAAATTATATCAAATGTATTGGCTCATTGGGCGCAAATCCAAGTTATCATTAGATAACAAGGTATTGCTGTATGAGTCTATACTCAAGCCCATTTGGACATATGGAATTCAACTATGGGGTACCGCTAGCAAATCTAATATATCCATCATTCAACGGTTCCAAAATAAGGTGTTGCGTGCCATTGTTGATGCTCCGTACTATATTTCAAATAAAGTGATACAACGCGATATTCCTCTAGAACCTATAACGAGTGTAATCCAACGTGTTTGTGTGAAGTACTTCGAAAGAGTGTCAGTGCATCCCAATGATAGTGAAGTGCGTAGACTAAAACGTTTAACACCACCTGATCTGATTACTGGACATATGTAGAGTTTAGAATAAGCATTAGAATAAGACTAATTAATTAAGATAATATTTTATACAGAAGATTGCTTAATGAAGTGATTTTCTACGTGCCATGTATATATAATATAGACATACGAAATACTTATTGCCAATAGGGCAGATTGTGGACTCACGAAGAGTAATAAAAAAAAAAGCTTTTAGTTACGCCAACCTCTTTCTATGTCTGAAGTTAGAGTTTAACGTGGGTTCCATATCACGTACCTCATATTTCAGTATATCGTATCTTTAGCCACAGTGATATAGATATAACAAGACTGGCCAGAGGCAAACTTGGTAAAAATCTTAGAAGCTTGGTTGCTACTTTGCCATATTTTATATACAAATCAAGCTCTTGTCTATAAATAAATACATAAGCAAATATCTGATCAGTGAAACTCGTGGTCTAGCCACTTACCCATATCGCCAAGAATATCGACAAATAATAACAGTCAAGATTATTCGATTCACCACAATTCTTATACATATAAACGACAAACAATCTTATTTGAAACTATATTCCGTTGCATCGTAATTAAATTCTATATGGTCGATTCACAGTTGATCTACCACAACTAATTCGTATATAGAACAATATCAATCATATTTTTTATTATTATGTTTTTAAAGGCTACACATTTGTTCAAAATTAAAAGGAAGAAAAAATATTCAGGATTATTATTTATGGCATTTTACTAGAGAATTTATTAAAATATACACTGAATTATATTAAATCGTATTAAACCGTATCTCCTATAATTAGCAGAGAATACAGCTAGAAATATGAATATATATTAGAGAATCCGGGGATTCGCTTAACACCAACATTCATTTGATTTTACCAAAAAATAGTTAATTGAGAATAGCAACTTATTGATAATTTAAAATACTATTTGTCTCATTCTGTTTAAGCCTAAGCCCCCATTCCGATGACAAACAATACTAAAACGAGCGTTCACAACTACAGGAATTTTAAATTTAGTGACACCACAGCGATTTCCATATCTTTATTGTCTGATACTGCCCGTTCAACCCTATTCTATTCTGAATAAAACTCTTTTGTCTAAACATTTTATTCAACACATTTTCCAGTCTATCTTATTTTTTGAACAACCACGGCTTTATCACACATACAAGATATAACATCTCCTTAAAAAGCGACCAAAGGGATATACGTGATCGTTGTTCCGTTTACAGAGTTTATAGTTATAGTTGTAGTATCAACTTTGTGTATATGTTTTGTTTGTACAAGTTTTAAAATCTCCAAATTCCAGCAGTTGCTCCTGTCTTGATAAGCAAGTTCTTTAGTTATGAAATTTTAGTACTAAAATATTGTAATGTAAAATGAAATATTGTTTTGCATTGTACTAAAATTTTGTAATTTCTGTTAGACCTTCGACTCATTTTCTCCATGTATGCCTCCACCTGCCTACTCAGTTACTCAGTCTACCGGTAAATCCGCACTGGATACAATATTATTTGTTTATAAAAAAAACATGTGTTTAGAATTAAATATTTTTGTTTATATTAAAATAGCATTGGACTGCCAGTATCTGTACCGTCAATTCAAGTAGAGTAAGAGTAAGACTGGATGTCTTCAAATGAAATGAAAAAATGAAATGAAATGAAAATGAAAAAAACACTTTTTTTTCGAAGCCACTTTTTTCGAGTGGATTTTGAAATTTGGTTTTAGCCTTCTCTATACTTTCTTCTATCCTATTAAAGTAAAACCATAAAGAAATTTGGAAATATATCATACTATACAAAATTATTTTCGTTAAACCTTAATTTGGTGACAAATTGTTAATTATTTTAATTGTTAAGTTAATTGTTTTAAGAGAAGGTTACATTAAATTTTAAGTAAATCGATTCAGTGATTGATATATAACAACCGCATCAAAAAAGTAGTTTCGAGAAAAATGCGTTTGAAGTTTCGGTTTTAGGAGCCAGTCACTAAAACAGTTACATCTACGGAAATAATTTATATTTTAGAAAATCCTCTTAGCGGTATGTTCTTGGAAATGAATGAAAGAAAGAAGGAAAATGATTTTTTTCAAATTTTTAGATTAGAATACCCCCTTAATATAATAAAATAATTTGAATTATTAACCCTTTAATTGATTACTAATATTTATATAAACTTTTAGCTAATCAGTTTATTACGATACCAAAATAATTTGCATGGCGCCTTCAAAGTTTTCAAGTGATGATATTTAATAAATGTAACAACAAGCGATGGTTTTGAACCTACTTATTCGATTAATTTTAAAAAGCAATCTTAACATTCGTTCGGCATCCATTGGGCGCGTGCAATCATTAGAATTTACGGCGTCTAAATACTCGCGTCACATGTCAGATTGTGATAAATAATGCATCGGCGACCTTGACTTGAGCTCTGGTGTCTGTGACGAATGTTGTACTTGCTGCTTACACTTTATAATCCCGGGTACGTCATTAGAGGACTGACATCCTTCGTTTTTGTTTACCCAATTATCGAATCGCTGACGATGTGAATGAACCTCTGTCAATGAACGGGAATTTTAATTTTCACATAATATTTATCCAGAATATTTGACGTGACTCGTGTAGTTCGTGCTCGTGATCGTATGATCAGTTTACCTGTGTCGTGTTTGTATCGTCTCAAAAAAATGGCACATTCCTTATTAATCTTTTTAAAATAATAATATGTAAAATCATTGGCTAAGTATCATGAAAGTTTCTTTTTCGATGGTGGTCCCTGTCATTTCTGTGGACATAAGTTTTGATTTGTGTGGATATAAAATCACACTTTTATTTTACGAAAAAAAATTATTTCTAGAAATTTAAGAACTAGTAACATTTTGGATCAATCGTGGTACATTGAGTACTGGCCATCTGATCGTTTTCTAAATTAACTAATTTTTGTATTTAATTTATGCCTTCATTTTCTTAAATGATTTCACTAAATGAAAGCTTAAAATATGAACACCATATTCTCTCTATTGGCATTCTCTCTATTCTCATATTTGGCATTTGTTTCTTCACCAATTAACTTATGTTTTTCATCTAGTAGCATTTATGTACTTTTCATATTCCAAAGATAATAATTCCAATATTGCCTGCAACAGTGTTAGTAACCATTCCTTATACATTCTTATCAAATATGCATGTTTATACATACATCATATTTTTTATTAACCACCCGAATCGTGATATTTATGTTCTTATATACAAATATAACATACCTTACTAAACAGTGTTAGATAACTAATTATATTTTACGTTATCTGCCATTATAAGCTTTAAAAATACCCTCTCCTGGTAATTTTGTTGATGTTGTAGCATTTAGAATAAACTATAATTTTTATTCATAGTTTAATTTTAATTACATTTCGAATTAATTTTAACGATTAGAATGGGAGCTTACATATTCCGTTTCTAAATAATAACCCATTTCTACAAAAACACGTCAAAAATTTACTGAAAGCTTGATCAATTCATTTGAAAATTTGATTTAAAAAAAAGGCCCTTTACCATCATATTGTTTATAATATTATCGCTTCTCGTCAAGACTATGGTTTTATCTCCTTTACTGCAGTAAGTTGTCTGCACTTGAAATGCATAGGATTTATAAGATTCATAAAAAGGTCTATTCTTAAAACAGTTGATAGCTCTAGTAAGAGTAATGAATAATCACAAACATATTGATAATTGGCGGAATTATTCGAGACACACTAGCCAGGAAGCATGGTAATATATTAGAAAACGGATGACCAAATACCATCAGTGTTTACTGTTGGCAATACCCGGATAGCAACTATCAGATTCTATATATTCTATCTATTACTTTCTTCTTCATTGGAATGTTTATAAACTACGTGTTTGAAGTTCTTATCAATCCAACATATTATTACATTAAGGAACCGTACATAATCAATACATATATTAGAGCGCTTAATTATTGCCCAAGTTCATAATTATAGTCAATCAATATCACCACAAGGTTATAAAGAATCAGTCAAGTATAAAGTCACACACAGATGCCATTACGGTTGTATTGTTTGCTGCACTCTAAATTTATTTTATTTCAAATATCAGTTTTTTCTTCAAAACTTATTTTTTTGTAGATATAACAAAAAATTAGTCATCAAAGCAAACTCATAAAAATGGTTTCGCGTTAATTGATAACAATTATACCACTTCTTTGGTCTGACAATGATATTTAATCTAACACTATTATAGCTTTTTAAAACTATAATGATTTTTTTTAAAGAACTCCTTGTCTGTTCGCCCAACAACATATTTGCATAAAATAAGTGGCAATCGAGCCACACATTGTCTAACTATATCGCGGAATCTCTGAAACCCACTCATTTCTAATTTCAGATCATTAGCTCTATCAAAAACAAGCAACCAACGTGCATTTGCACAGATGGGTCAACAGCTGACAAAACTAGCTCCAGGGCTAGCAAACCCTGAAGAATAACTGTAGAATAATTTTAAAATTACTTTTGTCTTATAATAATTTAATAATAATTTTAAAATGTATGTAATCTTTCATAAAAAGCTTCATTTTCAGATATTCAAATTCTATATAGCTACTAAACCGTACTAGAATATATATCAGTATTAAAATTTGGTTTATATAAAATATCGTTGAATCATATTACTGATATCATACAACACTAACAGCTAGAAATTTAAAAAAATCAATAACCTAATTTCACTTATTAGTTTTTAAATTATCGAATATAATTTAATAACGCAGACGAATACATTCAATCAACATTTATTTAGCACGTGGTGCCATTAGTTAACAATCGATCAAACCAGCCTTCATTTCGTGTCGCCATCCATTTATATAATACCATTTGATTTTAGGTTTTAACGATTCTTGTTCTTATTGGTTTTCTCTGGCGATATTTCCTGATGTTTTCAAGCTTTCTGATTTGAACCACCATAAAAGCGACACATTTTTTAACACAATCCAAACAACATCCATCAGAATAAGTAATTATCAGGAGGTAGCTTACATTAGAATAATTGAATTTGCGATACATAAACTGGTTTTTGCATGTTGTTTCTGAGAGTATGGTTTCCACAGCCTAAAAACATGTTTAGACAATTCAATTAATATTTTTAATATATATTCTAGTAATACTACTTAGGGAGGTTAAGAGCAGAGCCAGAGAGGAACTGTTGGATAGGTAGTAGGAGCAATGGAACACATATCAAGGGGGTCCATCTTTACACTCATTAAAGACATCAGAAAATTGATGAGAAATAAGAGCAGAGTTGATTAATTCACTACTCAAGCTCTTACTGAATACTGAGTGTTTAGCCATTACCTGCACATGATAGGTAAGGCAGAGAATAGCAACTGCTGGTATTGCGAATATGAGAATACCCACAGGCATACGCAGTTTTTTTGTATATCCAAGATGGACTTCGCTAAGGGTAAGAGCTAATTCAGAATGCAACTGTCTGTTTGAAGAGTCAAACACGGCAGAACTACTACAGGGAGGTGAGGAGCAGAGAGAGTGTGATGAGAATATTCAGAGGCATACTAAATGTGAAGACAAACGGAGACGGAGAACTGATTTGATAGTTAGGTAGTCGCGAGAGAGTCGGAGACAATAAACAAGCGAAAAGACATCTCGTCATCCTGAAGTAATGCTCATGGTGGCAGGGTTCGAAGAGAAGAGAATGGGTTTTAGTGGGTAAACTCTGCAAATATAGATGGAACTATTAAACTATTAAAGGGTTGGCGGAGTTGATTTATAAAATACATTTGATGTCCGAACCGATATTTACCAAGGAGATGACGTCTCTCCGCTGTTTTTCAATATAGTAGTGGATGTAATTATCCGAAAAGTTTTTAAAACCAAACATTCATTATGATGCTACAAACTACTTGGCCGATTTCATGTTCGCTGATAATTCTGCTTTTAGTATTCATCAGTTCGCACTGCAGAACCATATGGCTTGAGAATTAATAAAGAAAAGGCCAAAGCCCTGACAACTGACGGATCGCTTGCTATTCTAAATCTTAACTGGATCCCGTTAGTCTATGTGCAGCAGTTCAAGTACTTGGGGTCTATAATATAGGAGAAAAAAAGTGCCATCTACGACCGAAATAATTAGTCGAATCGGCCAAACTGCATTAGTGTTTGGTTCTATAAGATAATGCGTGTGGAAGAAAAGAAGTATTACATTATAAGTATGGGTCCGAGACTTAGACTCCAACGCCAACCATTATCCAGATAAAAACTAGTTGCCAGAAAAGGGACTAAAATACCAGAACAAAATCTGACTATCTATTACAAGTTTCATTTAACAATAGATATACCAGGATTGCATTGCAATGCCACGTAAATATGTGTATGGTTGTATAATTTGTTAAAACCTATAATAAAATATTGCTTTACAAATACAATGTCTCTTCATTCATATTAGACCTACTTACCAATTTATTATTCATTCGTTAAGTTATCACTATCTTTCTTTAACTTTGTTTCTATCCATTTTGTAAGCTTTGTAAACTGTAAGGAAGAATTTGGACATGATTGGTAGCAATAATCGCAGTAATGCCTTGAATAGACATGCAAGGTTTATTAAGCCCTTTCTTAGTAGCTGTTTATGTACATGGATATTTGATAATAACCTGAGACCCTCTTGATACTGAAATGTGTGTGTGTGAGTTGATACTGAATTTTGTTAAAAAAATTATTTGAATTTGTTGGTTTTATAATTCTCCTCCTCCATCCTCTGTATTTCGTGTTTTAGAATATTGGTTAAAAATATATATAATTCTGAAACTTTTTTTGAAAATACTTCAAGCCATGACTCTTACGGTCAAATTGTATTTATCAAGTATAGTATTCAACATTAAGGTTTAATTTCCTAAAATTATTCTAAATTTAATTTTTACGTTCTAAATAATATCTTGTCTCTAATTTTCAAAAAATACACACTGGTTAAAACTGGGAAATACAGTAGTTTTGAATCAATTTAATACAATAACTGTTGACATTACGTATTGAGTTACATCGTAATATTATTTTATCATTACAATGTTTACAGAAATATTTTTTATAGAGTCCTTATCGTAGCTTTTTCTTTCCGTATCTCTATTTCTACAACAATTACATTTTACTTAGATTATAAACTGTGATACATTTAGACACCTACAGATACACATTGTTTAGTTATTGTTAAAAAATATACGGAACAATAATACAATTTCTGTTATTCCACTCAATCTTATCCAAAAACCCGAATCATTCTTATAGATTTGTATGTGGCTTCCCTACACGTTGGAAAACTATCTGATTAATGTCTATATACATCAGGCAGAAACACAATAATATGTATATCAACCCATTTCACCACATAGATAATACAATACATGCCAGGCGTAGATATTTAATATTATTTGACCGACATGTCAAATAACTTAAAATTGTTTCTATTTTCACAGCGAAAAATAAAAAAAATATGTATATAGCTTTTTTGATACAGAAACCGCAATGGTACGTGAGACTATCCAGCAAAATTTCATCACAATCAACGGTTTAGAATTCATTTTTATATATCAGATGACGTCCGGTTAAATCTGACAAAGGTCACATAATTTTTTAACTGTTTCTGTTTTCAATGTTCAAATTACGAACTAATTATTTTTCATTTATATAGATTTTTTGGGTTAGTAACCTTTAAGCGTGCCTGCAAGTACGTAAGTTGCTTTTTATATTTAGAGCCTTGGCAATACTAAGTGTTCACACGATCTGGCCGTTTCCAATTGACTTTTATGACCATAATATTCTTCAGAACGTTTTCTTGTGTTCTTTACAGTGACTTGAAAAAATGTGTATCAGTGAAAAATTGTCTGGGTTAACTAATAAACTTTTTCGGACGATCATGTTTTTGGACTTTCAACGTAGATCATCAATATCGTACGAAAAGTTCACTGATCAAGTTACTTAGAGTTTTAGCTATAAATCCTTATTAATAGGAACTCACGTACAACCCGTCAAAATTTCATTACAAACGAATTAATGATTTAGCCATGCATCCAGGACAAACAATCAAGGGTTCTTTTTTATATAATAGATAATACTTTCCAAATATTAAACGTAATATTACTTTTCTATAAAACCAGGTATTTCTTTTAACTTAATATACCGAACATCAGATATATTAATAAATCAAATATTTTCGAAATTTACAATCACCTTTTTTTGTTCAATAAAACCGTTGGACCTAATTACTATTTGCCCGGCACAGATTAAATAAAAAATGTTTCTTATCTAAAACAAAAGTTTAAACAATTGAGAATAGTAATTTTCCACGGCGTGCTTTTTGTCTCGCCTTGTCGCTCTAACACCGATAAAAACCGTGACAGTTGTGGAAAAATCGACAACCAATATTTCGTAGCACGTTCTCATTTACGCAATATATATGTTTCATTGTACGATGGTTTTCACAAAGTCACTTCCTCATGATTTGGTTTTTAATTCCTAGTAAAGACGATAATAAATTCGTTATACATCGGGAACTTTAAAAATCCATTGCAGAAGACCGATAGACCTAAATTTGTTATCAATGAATTTTATAGTAAACTGCGGTTAATTCTTATATACACTAATTTAATTTCCGTTCAATAATACACGATAAATATATATATTTTTAATATATCATTAATTAATAAACCAAAACAATATGTTCTTTTATTTACTCTTTTAAATTTAATATTAGTATATAAATCAAAAATATATACATTTCTCAGTTTTTAAAAAAGACTGTTTTGTCTATGAAATAATATTTCACACAAAATCAATTTCTTTGAACAAGTCATTTTCAAGTATTTTTGGCCTTTAATTATATCTTACTGCTTAGGGATGATTTGCAATCTGATCTTGGGACTAATCTAATGAGTAAATTACTACTGCCAAAAAACTGCGGGAATCATATCTTTTTGTAAGAAAATTTAGAGCTGCTGATATCCCAACAACACAAAAAAAACAGTACTTGTAATATTGCCGACGACATAGTTATCATGGCAAAAGATATATTTCTGTCTAAGATTGTAGAAAAAATACAGGAGGCAGTCAACAAGATCTACAAATGGACTAGAGACGGGAAAATATAACTTAATAGCTGCAAATATCTCCATATTTGCGTTGCGGCATAATGACAAAAACCTCATCTTCAAGAAGAATCAACTAAAGACGTATCCATTTCGAGGGTAGGTTAAATTGAAAACATCATGTTAAATAAAAAAAAACAGAATAGCTCATATTCAAAATCAAACAACTGTATTGATTAGTCGGAAGATACTCTCAACTTGGCCTAAAATTAAAGAGATTGGTTTATAAATCAATCATGAAACCAATTTGCACCTATAGGGTGCAAGTATGAGATTTCACTAAAACATCAAACGAAATAGTATTCCAACGCTACTAGAAAAAGTTCTACGATTAATTATCATTGCTTATAGCTGCGTTACCAACGAAGCGCTGCACAATAACCTCGAAATCACTTGGATTTACGAAGTGTTCCAAGATATCATCATAAAACATGAAATAAGGTTAATAATCACAGCAACTTGGTAGCGGTACAGTTACTGGACAACACGCATGAAATCAGAAAATTGAACTGAACCAAAGCACATGAACATGTATAGTGTATAAATGTTATTCTCAAATTTATCTTAAGTAGTTGTATATTAATTATTAATTAATTTTATTTTAATTTAAGAAAACAAACGGATGTATTAATCCCATACTCGTCTTGCTTGTGTATTATATCCAAATCATTAAGATTATATGAGGTAGGGCAATAGTCCTGCTACCATTTTGATTTAACATTAATGGGGCAAAAGACCCGCTACCATTTTTTTTCAGTTTCGCTTTAGCCATTGTATTGTGTAGACGTCCAATAGTATTATGGATAAATATACACCACAAGAACGAGCAGAAATAGTGACAATATTTATTGAAAATAACCGTTTCATTATTGCCACTTAGAGGAAATGGCATCAAGGGTAGCGGGACTTTTGCCCCACCTTATACTAAGCATATCAAATGTAAGATGTAATTAAATATTTTTAACATTTCCCAATTTTAAAAAAGAAGTAAAGTCAAATTTTATTATAGTTTTTTAATAAGACAAAAGAATGTACACAGAAGGCAAGTTACCCACCAAGTTTCTAGTAAATCAGATCAGAAATCGAGTCGAACAAAAGTTTAAAGCAAAATGGTATAATGGTACTTTATACTTACGTTTTTTCAATCTACGATACCAACTCTATGCATTGGAACCTCCACTACTTCAAAAAATGTATTTTCTGAACTTATTTCTTTCAAACGAGCAGGCATTGTCACGTTTAACTGCCAACGCATAGGCTTGTAGACCAATTCTTATTCCCATAAGGGCCATCATTTTAAAAATGGAAATGAAGCCTATAAATGTTACAATTTCAATCTTATGAGTTATTGTACATCTAGGTGCAAAAGTCGTCCATTAACTCTCGTTAATCGACATTTATAATTTGCAATTCTCCATCACACAAATGAGGTCACGAAACGAAGATCGAATTCACCTAATATCACTATTCGAATTTATGCCGGTTTAGATGCTGCTTGACTAAAATAATTGTATCTCCGATAATAATTTAAATTTTGAAAAATCCTCTTAAGAGAATATTCAGATTTGGTTGTTAAACTTGTAAATATGAAAAAAAATCGTTTTTTTTTCAAATTTCTGCCCTAGAATACCCCAGAAAGCTTAAAATCAAGCGGATTCGAGAATTAATTTGAATATTTTACAACATCGTCTTGATTCGTTACAGCATCGATGGTATTGTGGTTTTCGTTTGGTCAGGCATTCTATTTTGAATCCTATGATTAATAATATTGACATCGCTGATTTTATCTGGGAATAGCCACAGATGATTTTTGTAATCCTGTTTGATATTTTGGAAAACTTGTAAGTTCTTTTGATGACTGTTCCATAGTCAATTTCTGCAGCCCTCTACACAGTAATTTCAGATATGACTGGATTTTCATCTTCTTGTAGATTGAAATGTTTAATTTGCAAAATGATTTGAAGATAATATTTTTAATAAAGGAATTTATATTCCTTTGATTTATTATTAACTTTTTCTGTTTTATTTGTACATTCCAAAGGTATTGTCTGTACTGACCAAATTTCACAGTGATTATAATTGAATGGTACAATAATTGTTGAATTGTATTCAATGCAATCAAGGAGGTTTTACGCTGATACATTCCATCTTAACATTATTTTATTATAAGTTGTTCACTCGCCAGTCGGTAGGTTTAATACAGAGAACCATGGTTCGGTGCCTACGTTAAACAGTAGGTCCACTCCAGATAAGCCCTAATTGGTAAAAAGGAGACTTTAAAATATAACAAAAAAAGTATCAGTAACCTAAATGTTTTAAAATTCAGACATAATTAAATTAAAAAAAGTTAATCCATTTTCATTTAGGTGTTTTATTATAATTTTTTCGATTGTTTATAGCACTATTCTTCATGTGTTAACTGTCCAGGAAAAAAGTGTCTGTCCGTTTTAAACAATAAATTATTGCGTAATGATTCTTGTTACGATTCAATTGTTTGTTCAGTTATTCATGCAGATGTGTCGATCTAAATTATTTGTCATAGTTCCAGGAAATTAAAAAATAAGTGCTATAAATGAAAAATATTTCTGCTCTTGAAATTCTCCTTCAGCTGTTATGTAATCAAATTTTAACTATGTTCTCATTATACTGTTTATATTACTTTTTATTATGCGTTCATATATCTTTATATACATTGTAGTTATTTTTATTATTTTAATATCGATTCGACTTATTTTAATAGAAAAATATTTTAGAGAAATAAAATAAAACGTACTGTACGTACTTAATATATATTGATAAAAATGTGAAGTATTAATGTACGCAACTACTAAATTCGGTAGTTTTCATATTTTTCTACACAAAATAACAGCTCACCATTAGTA
Source organism: Rhynchophorus ferrugineus (assembly GCF_030347505.1). Taxonomy (NCBI): domain Eukaryota; kingdom Metazoa; phylum Arthropoda; class Insecta; order Coleoptera; family Curculionidae; genus Rhynchophorus; species Rhynchophorus ferrugineus. The sequence goes on along the minus strand of NW_027472581.1, from coordinate 47,704,566 downwards.
TTATTGAATTATTCAGTACATGCAACCGCTACCCTTGGTTGTCAATCAACGGTCAAAATTGCTTCTTCGGCATTCATTACTTTTATTGTATGATTTAAATAAATCTACTGCCAAAGTCCATGAAGCAATTTTAGAGGCTTATGTTGATATTGCTCCATCATGTTCCAATTGTAAGTTTTGGTTTCAACTATTTATAAATGATGACTGACAAAGAACTAGCAGGGGGACCATAACGTTTGAATATAATGAATTGCAAACTGTATTCGGCGAAAATCTAGCTCTAGCTTTTAAAAGTCAATTAAAATAATTTAAAAAATTTAAGAAAATTTAGTAGTTGATTAATCAACTTTTTATAGGCCACACGAACTGACTAAAAATTCCATTTCTAACCGTTTCAACATCGTGGTTTTATTGCTTGCTAGACAAAATAATAAGAATTTTTGTAGCGTATTGTGACTGACTATTAAATGTGGATCTACCACGACAATCCCAAGTACAAGAACGCATGGGTTAATCCAGGAGAGTCATTCACATCGAAAAAAAAATGGAATATTAATGGCTATAAAGTTATGTACATATGGACGGATAAACACAATGGATTTGATTCATATATATATTTTTCCAATTTTTCTCCACAAATGTCTTCTTAATGTGAACAAATGATCAGTTTTTCATTTGAACCAAACGTCTCTGGATCTGGAATATATAATGGGCGATAAAACAATTCCCTAATTGGTTTAATTTGACCGTCGTATTGGCATATTCAGGTAGTTAGGAGGTGACCCCATCTATAGGTCAGTCCAAGAACTTACTGAATATGCCTTCTAACAAATAGTCAAACTATTATATAAACAGCCAAGAATTATTAATAGGAATATGAGGGAATTACGAGGGAATACGAAAACTTGTATAACTTCTCAAAAAATAATAGAATATTCCATAATTCAATTAATGTATTAAAGATACTCTCACTTTATCATCGTTTACTTATGCACTTCTCCTAATTACATCATAATCCCAATGTTAACACCATTTTTCCATTGTGATATCTCGAAAATGGCGTTCATGTTTATACTTATCTTATCCTCTGAAATATAACTATGAATTTATGTGGGGTTAATCAGTAGGGTCAGATTGATTGACATTATTATAATATTTTTACACCATCAAATTATACTATTACTTCGAAAAAATTAAGAATTGGAGAAAAGCTATTTCAGGTTTTCAAACAGAATTGATTCGTATACATTTCAATAATATTCGCTGTTCTAATCGATGATATTTTACTACTTATCCAGAAAACCATAGTTCCGTTGTTGAAGAATTTTTGAAATTACGAAAGCCTGATTTTTCATGAATGAAAAAGATTAAATTGATGAAAAAGTTGTTTTTAAGAACCCTGTGGCGACCGCCACGACCCTTTAGGCCACCACGAATTCACCACCACCAAGCACAAAGGTTGGCAACGTCGGTGGATTGGTACCATGCGATAAAAGACCATCACGACGACGTCTCGCTCTCTTTTCTTTTCTCCATCCCCTTGTAACAGTACCACTTCCACAGCGCTACCGCACTTCCTCTACCTAACCTAATATCCTGTCAATTCTCCCGTCGACCACATGTATAATTTAATATTAAAATTAAACAGTATTTCTTCAACCAGTGTTTTCAGTTCTCGTGCAAATTCCTTCCAAAAATAGTAGTGAGTGTTCTGACAAATAATCCCTGACTGACCGACCCGACGAACGTTCCTACAACCCGTTTTGAAACTAACTTTATACCATTAAGATAGGTGTGCAACAATTGGAATTTATAGAATTAAGGCAGCGCTATACGGCGAATGCTTCAACACTTCGCAATCAATCTCTCTGAATTTTTGCAAAGTTACTAAAGATGTATGTATCCTAGCCTTATTGAAATAGATAATGGAAGATTACAATTATTTCGATTATGATTGTAGAATCCGAATGGAGCATCGAACTTCAAATCACTTAGTGAAACCTGTAACCACTCTTTAAATAATCCAATTTATGTGGTCAATATAATTGCTTTATCTCGTATGTTGGATTCTATTTAAGGCCACCGAATTGTACCCACACCTGTATAAGGCTACTGTGTAACTTTCGCTGTCAATGTTTTACAATTATTACAATTATTATGGAATTACCATAAATTAAATAAACAGACCAGCAAAATTGATAAACTGGAATAATATGGCCGTCGATTCAGAAGTTTGTTCATCGAAATATGAATCTGTTACATTAATCAAACGTTCGTAAAGTCGCACGATGAGCGTCTGAAACGATGGAGTTCTTCATGCTGCTCTACAATCATTACCCACCAATAGGGCTTAGCAATTTTGCCAGTAATCGATATGGCAGAAGTTTCATTTCCTGATGACGAACCAATAACGGACTGATTATGAACAAGCACAAGAACGCAAAAAAGCAGGCTGAGAAGAGCAGAAATTACTTTGAATCTTTGTTATGTTGTTAAGATTTTCGCATGCCATGGTTGTTTTATTGACATTCACTCTGCTTTCAAATGTGCACACTGGCTCTCACTTTGTGCAGCCTCAAAAACTGAACATGTTCGCCTAGAAATTATTACTACTTTACAAAAAAACAAATTACTACAAACTTCTTGACTTGTTTAACGTTAGTTAGTAGTTAGTAAACAGAGTTTGGTATTCTCCAAAATATAGTTCACATGGCAGAGCCAGATGACTTCGGTTAATTATTATATTATATTATATTAGTTATTAAATTTATTAATTAACAAAGAAAAGATCAAAATATAACAAATCTGACATCTGACGAACCATCTAACTGATCGTCGAACTGACGTTATTGTTAATATCAACAGGATTATGTTAATTTAGAGCAAGGACAAGTGCTCAGTTACTTAGGATCGATATTATAGTTTTTTTTTTCATTTTTACAATCAAGACTAAAACTTGGACACTGTTATAGTCTGACATCTATAAGCTTGAAGCTTCATAGAAGGCGATCTGAAAAATGGGAGTCTAACATTGTCTGAGACTAGAAAGAGAAGTGCTGCGTCACCAATAACAGTGTATCGTTTGAGAACTAAACACCTTCCCCGACTACCGAGTGTGGATTGATGATAATTATTATTAATACCACTATCTTTGGTCGATCTTTAATTTTGAAACTATTGCTGAAGATATCGACAATCAAAGTTTCAATAGTCATTTTGACAAATATATCACTATGATCAATAATCGTCCAATTCATGAACTTGACTTTCATGATTTACATAAGTTTTACCTTTATAATTTATATTAGTATTGCAAGTATAGTATTGAAAGTTATTCTTATAATAACATCCAAGCCAACATTTCTCGTAGTTACCCTTTATGTACGATTCTTACGATAACTACTACTAAGAAAGCGACATAATCTGGCTATTATTAATGTTATTTCCTTCCAAGCTCATGCCATAGCAACCTAAAAGCGTAGGAATCATATCCAACCATATCAAGTTGATAACAACATTTAACATTATTTCATGAATCATTCATTCCGAATGAATGAGTCCAAACTACAAATTATTATATTACTAAATTATAAATTATTTAAAATGCCATTAATAAGTTATTATTGTGAGCCATGGTAAAATTCCCACCTGCGTCATATGGATTTTTATTTAATAGATTATAGTATGAAAGAAAATTTGGTGACGAGCAATAAGCAAATTAAAATAAAGTAAAGCATTTAATAACTGCCCGCAAAATATGCTCAACGTTTTGACTTGCTATTTACTGTATAAAAAATGTATGATAATCTTATTTAATATATGCAAATGTGAGGGTTTGACTTTAAAATTATTTTACATAAGCGAAAAAAAGTGACGGCCCATTGAAAGCGACTGGACAGCCAGTACTAGTAGTTTAGTCCTATTTCATCAGAATACACATGTCATTAAATACCAGACCGATTTCTTAAATTATCCACTGTATTAATGGCGCTATATAAGATCTCCCTTCAAAGAAACAACCAAGGAGATATTCTGGACAGCTTACAGGTAGTTAGTTTATTGTAGTAGTTAAATTATTTGTACTATTGTTTGTATACAATATCGGCTGTACCTTGATCCCCCAGTTTTTCTAATGATGTTCTTCTGAATTGCACTAATTTTAGCAAAACGTCCATGGCATATTCTGATCGAATGGTTTCCCAAGTTTTGATAATTCTATAGATCTATTGAATTAATTCTCTTTGAATTCAAATAATGTAGGCCTGAGCAACTGAGCTACAGCAATGCACCTTTGGTGGCCTTACACCCTGAACTACGATACTTGTGTCAAGGAATCTATGAACAGCGATGTTTTCACTTGCTTGAAAGAATACTTCGAGTAACTATGAAGCAGTTGCCTATCCAACGTCAGCCTTCTTGTCTTCTTCTCTTGATAAGCGGTTACTTCCAATTAAATGAATACATTCAAAAGAGAACAGCCTTATGAAAGATATAAAAGCATTTGTTTGTGTTTCCATCAAATGGAAAAAAAAAATTCCTGCAACATCAGCACTAGTTCAATATTACTATAATGCTTTGCTGACCAGTCAGTGGTGTGGCTGTTGTACAACAATGACGTAACATGTCCCTACTGAGGATGATGACCAAAGGATCTTTCATGAACGTATCCGGCTTTGGTAGCTTTAAACTTTCAGTTGGTCATTTTCTAAAGAATTTTTGTCTTTCAGCTTGCGTTTATTATTGTTTGTGATTTATAGATCTATAGACAATAGTGTAAAATAAACAAAAATCACAACGTCATTCACGCGAATAAACACTAACTGGAAGAACCACTAATTGGAGGAACTACGCTTTATTGTATATTTTGTAGACGAGACAATATCGATTGTTTACTGTTTTTTCAATAATTCATAAGCTCAACCTATTAAAACTGTTTTAAAATCTATGCATACATAGTATTCAATTAATATCGATTTATTAAAAAATGTTCCTATGATAATAACTAACATCATAAAACTGACCGAGGTCAAACTCTTATCATTACCTCCACTAATTTGAACTATTTATAGATACAAGTTTACTACGTAATTGTGCTTAATTTGTCTTTGAGTTTGCTTTCTTGTATAAATATAAAACTAAGTATAAATATCATTTATTTATGTCATGTTGATTTTATTAGAAACTAATGATTGTGTTTATTATTTGTTGATTATTGTTATTTATTTTCTCTAAAGTACGAATGTTCTTTGTTTGATCTTAGAAAATCTTGATCTTAAATAATTCTTTGTTTTAAACAAGAATATTCTTGAATATCAAAGAACATTAATCGAACAAATTGTTATTTCGGAAGTATTTTGACCAGGCTTATTTTATTAAAATCTCGGTGAATGTTAATTATGTACTGAAGTGAAAGATCTCGACATGTCAAAGAAATACTACTATTTTCACGTAAATTCTTTTGACATTACTTGGTGCAACCTTTCTACAACATATTAGTATTCTTTCCCGGAAGTGAGAGTCGGCAAGACTATAAAAATATTCATCTATAACTTCTTTCAATTCCATCATTGAATGTGAGACGTTTTCCACAAACAAATTTGTAGTAGAAGATTATTTTTTTATTCTTCATGTCAAGTCTCTTCTTGCGAATTTTTGAGAATCCAACAGACCAAAAATATTGGAGTAATATTTGCCAGTAATTCTTATATGTATAAAAATATATGGTAATCTTATTTAATATATCATGTCTCTCAGACGGTATAATGCCAAATGTTTTAAATAAACGCATTAATGTTTTTATCATGAAGAAAAGTAAGAATAATTTTTAAGATGTACTCTTTATGTCTTTATTTCTACAGGATTTATTTATATATCTTATGAATAACAAACTAAATGTCATTAAGCAAAAACGAATGATAACAACTAATAATCTTAATAGGATGATGCTTTAAATTCAAATTTACAATATCAATATTTTTGAAGTTATTTGAGAGTGTGACATGAGTGTGAACCTTTCGAAGACACAAACATAATTAAGTACATTATGATGCTTTCATATTATCTACCTTTAATTCCAATAAATTCCGATGATATGTTACATAAGTATCTGTTGATTTATTACCAATTTTGATTAACCAACATATTGGGTCTTATTTACGTCTTTATGTCCATTCTTAGAACACGTACATAAGTCGTAAACTTTACTAGAAGCTCAACACTATAAATTTATTTATTCTGATGCACTGGACATTTTTTATTCACAACAAAATAAATTGGATTATATCAAAAGCTCGCAAAACTGCACTAACATAAAGATTGGCATACTGTATCTGTATTTCAACTATTTAACTTAACTTCAACTAACAACTATCATCAATGTTTTAATTGAACTACTATTTTTAAAATATTTTCAGGTATACTGTCGTCTTATTTATCGATCGATTCCTATTAGAAAAAATCTAATTCCTATAAAGTGATTATCACATAAATCTGAAGATAATCTTAACATAAAATTGTTAAGTCTTTTAACATTTTTGTTTTTTTTTTGCTATTAATAATTCATATCTCTGCTATTTCCATTTTATAATGATTTTTTAAGTCGAAATACCAAATCCCAAAGTAAAACTACTTTTGAGTAGTAAAAACTAAATATGCTTAATTCAAAATTTATTTAAATATTGTTGAAAAATAATATGAAGTATTGACCAAATAATTACAATAAACATATCGATATAGATTTAGACTTTCTAAAATTCTGATTCCAGTGATTCACAAATATCGCCATGCAAATGTGACTAATTCAAAAGTCAAGTTTAGTTCTTGAATCTCTTGAAAATACTTTTATCTACAAAAACATGGCATCTCTCTATTGCTAATGATATAAAATATGATTTTTATGATTCATAACTTATTCACATAAACCTACGATAAAATAATATCGTTATTGTTTATCTAGTTAACCTGGTTAGGATAGTCAAATAATAAAATAAAAGAAACTTAATATTTCCAAAACTTCCTAGATAATAAGACAACCGGAGATGGACAAAATAACATGAACGCCTAACATGTACCTGCAATATTTATTTATTAATAAGGTGTTGACCACCATTTATTTTTAAAACAGCTACACATCTTCACAGAATAGATTCGTATTGTCTGAATAATTTCCAATTAAATGTTGTCCAAAACATCCGCTAATTGCTTCAAACTCTACTCCTCACTATCTGTTTTAAAAACTCTTCATATTGGTTCAATTATGTTAAAACCTAGCTATTATGTTAGTCAGGGAAGATGTTGGATGATATTCTGATGCCCATCAAACCAAGAATGAACGTTTTTATTTGTCTGTATGGGCGCATTATCATGCTAGTCATAGTAAGAATTTCATCATTGAAGATGTCGAGATATTCATTCGCAATAATTCGGCCAGTGATGTGAATGGGAGGACCCGCTGAATACATACCACGATATTGCCGCCCATATTATAATAAAACCTCCCCCATACTTAACTGTAAGCTGGCTTATTTTGAGGTTCTCCATACAATGACAACAAATGGAAACAATGTAAACGATGATTCATCGGATTGTACCACATTATTCTAATCATCAAATGTCCGGGTTTTATGATCGGCACACCACTTCTTTTGTAGCTTGATATTGGTTTCCGATTTAATGTGTGTCTAATGTGTTTCACAATGCCCTTCCATCAATGTTGGTTTATGGAGCTTCCGCCGTACTGTTCTTGTCGAAAGAATATTACCTAAGATTTCGTCTTTCACTTTTGCCGCGATAGTTTTATATTGTCTGGTCACAATCTTTTTTAATGTTCGTTGGTCTCTGTCAATTAACTTTGGGTTTCGCCCACTATTCTCCTTCAACGATGATGTTTTACCATGTTCTCTGTGTGCTGGCAAACAATATCTGAGAGTTCACATATTTCACCGATCGTTTGTTTACACTGTTGCAGAACAAGACTTGTAGTATATTCTAAAACATATAATATATTCCAAAAAATATAACCTTCAAGATGTGGCGTGTAAATTGAGCAATATGTACGCGTCGCATTTTTTACACAAAAGCAGTTAACATTCTTATAGTATACAAATTAAATTATTTAAATCAAATATAGTAGTTAATTAATATAAAATGTGATCGCTAATGCATATTTCGTTATTTTTCAGGTATATCCATGATACTTTATGGTTTGTAAGCTTATTTTGATCAAGCCTATCAGAAATCATCAAAGTGCTGCAAGCAGCAAACAATATGAATAGAAGCGTTTATGAACTTAGAGAAAAGAAAGGTATAAACTTTTAATAGAATATGCTATTGGCATAATATTGCCAATTTTGTTGACTAACTAGAGGATAATCAACTTAAACATGAAGTATGAGACAAGAAATTAAAAATCTCAAAATTATAACATCATATGGTATTTGTCAATATTGACAGTAGTATAAATTATCATCATATAAAAACATAAACATTTAGCACTACATAATTTAGACGTGGTAGAAATTGTGAAAATTCAACATGTACACATCAGTTGTATACATATGATCTGTCTGATTGTGATGATTCTAAGTTGCAATCAGTTGAACGCAAAATGTTTAAAAAGACACAGAGTAAATAGGTCAGATAAAGTCTTACTTCTTGAATACCAGTAACATATGAAGTTGACTTCAGTAAATACATTGTACTGCTTTTATTGTATTGCTTCGTATTTATTTGAGGGCTATCTTGTTTATATTACTTCACTCGTTGCAAAAAAAGTATAGTATAATTTTTTTGTACATATTATTTCAATATACTTTCATTATTTATCTGCTAACGATAATAATACACAATACATAATACAGCTAACAAAATATAACTAATAATAGAGTTTCAAACATAATAATATAAGGTAATTATAGAGATATATTATACTTATTTTAACTATCGTATGTATATACAAACAATATGAATAAAGTTGAATAAATAAATATAAGGTAAATTTCTAAACAATTCAGTCTACTGTTACTTCTCTACATATTTGTTTTATTAAATAAAGAATAATTTTTTATACAATCAAAGTCATTGGAGAATAATATAACATAAATTTACCTAAAACATTCAACTTTACTTACTTGTAAACATCGTCATGTGTCAAAACCGAACATGGTGGATCCAACTTCTCACCACCTCTTGTTCTTGAAATAAAATTGTTTAAGTATTTCAAAATAAAAATGAATGATAATCCCTACACTTATCCCATATATCAATATTCCCATATAAGAATTTTATTTGTATAGTTAGCTCTCGTAAAGGGTTTAAAACAGTTTTGTCGTCAATGCCGAGACATACCAATATTGGCACGGTTGATAATTTATTTTGCTAAACATTTCAAGAATTTCATCAGATTTTTCAATATCTGGGCCAATATCTGTTGAAGCCACCTACCGGGAAAGGCACCAGGCACATTTTTCTAGAGTGAATACAAATGTGAACATTAAATAGTCTTAGATTTTCTAACGCGCAATATTCATAGGCAACAAACATAATGACATAATGTATATTTACTTTTCTGTGTCAGTGTTTAATGACAAAACAAGATTTAAAAACAAATTCTACAATAAATACAATAAATTCTTACTAGTTAATAAACAATTCAGTGCAAAGGTACTCAGCCATTCATTCGTAAACCAAAACCCACTACAATAAGATACCTAATCTTATCTCTGTATTTATTACTTTATTTTTTTCTTCGAAGAATTATTACATACCTAACAAACGAAAACATGTAAAATAACCTAATATATTGTGACCGGAAATTCTATAATTAAAAACAAATAATTCAAGGAACAAGCCAACACACTGAAATATACTGAAAACACGATTATTTCCTTGGATTTTACATTGTATATTGAACCAGTGAAAAATACGTTGTGCGTCTTTGAGAAAATATATTTTGTAGATAGTATTCATTCAAATTAAACATGAATGTGAATCACTGGTTTTCTGTTTATAATCGACAGAAACAATTTGGCGTCAATTGTTTTTCTATTTTCTTTCTTGCTCATTCTGTTTAAAACGAAACTTATAATCATTTGTTTAAATTTTACCAAGGTAAATTAATATGTACATAAATCATAAATAAAGTTGTGCAAAACAATAAATTATTAAATGCGTTCGAAATTTTTTATTACTAATGTTTTAAAATGATCTGGTAATTTCTAGAATTGTTTTGATATTTAAACACTTTATTTTTTATACAATTTCGATATTTACATGACCCTGGAATTCATTGGCAATCATTTACAAAATATGGTGTCCATTGTCTCATCATCATTTGTATTTTGCGGAGAATTTTAGTTCAGAAGCATTTCAGAGTTATCTAAATTATTGATAGTTGTCTTACAAACTTCTTAATATCTAGATAATGACATACAAGGAAGGATATGAACTTCTTGCAAAATTAAACCTGCCAACTGTATTTTTTGATTTTTGTTTTACAGCTTTTTAACCTACTGCTTCAACGACGATAAAGAAACATATTATTGGTTCAGATTATCATCGATAATGATTTTCCTTATTTTAAAATACACTATGTTACAACTAGTGATCCAAATTTAATTAGCGTTTGGTAGATGCGCTCCACATATGATTTCCATACAAACACTACACTTTTTCAAATATAGCATACATACGAGCTGAACCACTAATTCAATGGTTTTTGTCGTTTGAAGTATTTGTAGTACCTAAAAGTTGCATACCATAAATCCACACCTACTTTAAAATTTGTTTATGTAATAACTATTTCTTGTAAAGATTCGGATTGTCGTCGAAGCAACCATCGTATTTTTCCGAGTCCTATACAAAATGTTGCTCGTTTCTTCTTAAAATATTTTATCTACTTGAGGTCGGCACCCATTGTCATGCTCAGGTATTTTGCTATAGTCGCATATGGAATTACTCTAGAACCAATTATTATTCGTATGTGAAATGCACCTATATACTTTACGTAGTTTTGCATTTTATTCGCCATTTCTTGATCTACACACTAATGTTGCTGACGGCTATTTGTAATCTACTTAAGTCTTAGTTCCGAGTCATGCCTCATCCGCAAATGTAGTCATTGTTACTCCTTCGTTAGCTATATCACTGGTATAAAATAAGTGCAATCTTGGTCCAAGGAGGCTACTTGTATGGATAGGTTTAAAATATAAGTATTCGTCGTCGTATCTTACTCTATTATGACTGATTGCTAACTGGTTCTCTTGGACTACGTCTAATAATATAACTAAACAAATTTCCTTTTTTAAAAACGTCTTTTCAGTTAGGTCTATATATATATATACTTGATCAATTGGCGAATCCAAATTAATGAGCCAAGATGAATAGCTTTTCTTCAATAATTGGGTTTTCAAGAAACTTTAGCAACAACTTCTTGAACGACTTGGACACAATTGCTAGCAGTGACATTAACTAAATAATATTTTATCAATAGGCATTTTACCCGGTTCAGGTATCATAATTTGCTTTTATTGATATGAATATAATAATCTTCCTCTGCTTAGGCACATATTACAATAGCAGTATAACTTTGAATAGACGTGCAAGTTTTATATCCTCTCTTATACCCTCTCTTAGCAGTGGTTTGACTACTGTTTAGGTAATTTAGACATATTGAAAAGTATTTGTTAAATACTCAGCAAATAATTCTGCCTTCTCGCCGTCTTTTTGGCCACTCTCCAATTTCTTTACGAATCAGCGAATTTTGATGTTTTGGTTAATTGAATATTTTAACCGCCTTCCAAAAAAAAATCAATCGTTTGATCATCCTTCCAACTTCATAAAGTTCTTGCTCTTGTTCTTGCTTCCGTACCCAGTTCTTCAGGGTTATGGATCTGTAGTATTTCATCTACTATATCACTTATTTTATATGTTCTAAGATTATAAATATTTTTTTATAAATCATAAAATAATATAAATAGATGTACCGATTTAACATCTACAAAGCTTATACGATATATTATTATATAGTTGAACAGCTTTTGGTAGTCAACTTTTATACGCCCAAAATACCAAATCACAGCAATTAACTAAATCGGAGTGAAAAAATTGATTCCAATACATGGAAAAGTATATTGATTTTTACGGAGAATATTTTGAGAAACTGGAAATTCAATTTCAATTGCCAATTTTTGTTTCTTCATCTTCATACTAAAGCAACATCACGTTAGGCAAAACCAGGGCATATTAGATTAAATAAGAACTGTACTAGTTAGTCGGAAGGTACTCCCAACTTGACCTAAGCTCAAAGAGATTAGCTTCTCAGTCTATTGGAAAGCATATTTGGACACCACTCCAACTAGAAATCCAACGATGCCAAAACTGCTTAGTGCTACGTAACTGCCGAAGAACTACACGATGACTTCAATCGTAAATGTATTTGCGAAGTTATCCAAGATTTCGCCATCGCCACGGCGATGACCTCCTCATTTGTTCGGAAACAATAAGAAGTTATGCGGGAACCAAATCTGGATAATAGGCCCAATAATTCGGAATAGTACAGCCGTATGATCACTTTGCCCTTCTCACACGTTGTGAATCCCAGAATCTTCACCTTCTTCGGAGCACGTTCGTCGGGTGAAGTCCACCGTTTCGACTGTTCCTTGATCTGTGGTGTGTACCAATGCATACATTATCGTCGACAGTCATGAAACGGCACAAAGACTTTTTCAGATTGCACTTAAACAACATCACTGCGCTGAAGTGGTCTCACGGTTGCGCTTGCTATCCGGAGTGAGCAAACGTGGGTGTCGACAGCTTTCTCATGCCAAAATTTCATGCAGGATATGACCCACGCGGTCTTTTGAGATGCCTACTGGCTCAGCCATCTCGCGCACCATCATTCCGTGGTCTGCCAAAGCGAGATCGTGGATTTTTCATGAAGATTGGAGTGATGTTATACTCCGTTGTAGCCGTTTTCGGAGCACCTCGGCGTGGCTCATCAAAAATCGACGAACGACCGTTGGAACCCGTTAAACCAATTTTTGACGGTCGCCATCGAAGGAGAAGGATCACCGTCCACAGCATCCAAGGGCTCTTTGATTTCGCTGCCCAATTTCCCTTCCAAAACAAGAATCAAATCATCTACCGATATTGTTCTTTTTCATTTTTTCTAAAATCCCCGACTAGCCCCCTTCTACACGCAGTCAAAACAATAATACGAGATCAGTTTGGCTGCAATTTCAACAGTACCCATCTACGAGGATATATTACACGATGGTAAATTTTTCTTGGGATAGTGGCGTCATCGGGCGGTGAGGCTCAATACTTATGGGACCGCCCTCATATATTGCAAGTACAACAGAACAATTTTAAATTTGGAAAAGAAATTAATTTTATATAGTAAGATTTTACTAATAATATTAAATGTAAAATGTAAATAAAAAAAATAGAGTGTGGATAGGTATTTATATATTACTTGTCGTGTTTTATTGTTGTTGACGTATTACTTCACTTAATTTCTTCAAACTATCCGTAAACAAGAATAAAAGGAAGTGTTCCAGTGTGAAAATCTTCGAAATTAATTTCAAAAAATATTGGAACTTTGAAAACTTATTTCAACTACAAATTTGCACTTCGAAATTAGATGCTAAAATAATCTGACAGATCATATGATACTGAGTGACTTAAGTGCATTTCTGATACTTATAGAAATTAATTTCAACGAGTTATTTTTGCTTCTCGATTTTTTTTTTTTTTTTGATCACCATTATTAATATCCGCAACTGACAAAGTAGTTTTAAAGAAAAAATTGAAATTGGATAATTTTTTATTGGATATTTGTTTTTAGATGTTTTCGAAACGGTGAACAGCCGCTATTTAAATCGTTTAATTTGAGGAGTCCCCAAATTCCTTAGCTCGAAATAAGAATCCACGGGAACGTTGTTAATTTAGTAATTGTAGCTTTCCTACATGAAAGCCAAGAGTGTTGGTATTTTAGTTAATTTTAGCAATTAAATTAGATGTTCTTATTTGCTGGGAAAACCGCATAGTAAATATAAAACACAATGGTGCAAAAAGTGTGATTATCGAACATCATTAAATACACAAAGTTATATACTTAAATTTACCTAAATTGTATACATAAAAAACTTACATTTATATAAGCTTTACTATTTTTATTATTTTATAAAGATAGATGATAAATAATAACAATTACTTAATTAATATATGTTCTGCATAATTTATATATCAGTAGAAAAGGAACAATCCCTTGCAATATTACTAATTGTTGGCGGGGATTTATTGTCAATTGCTGAAATCGTATCTTTTCGAAAGTAAATTTAGAGTTCAACATAAAGGCACAATCTCAACATTGGAGTATTTTGGAACCACTCCCATATATGCTCTACTGTGCCGAAATTCCATCGACAATAAGAGACAGCCAGTATAATAAAAAACATAACTCTATGTGGATCTATAGAGCAATTAAATGTCATCAAGATATAAAAATACACCATTCCTCCAGCAGTATCAACGAACTATCTCGCATTCAGTGTCGATAGTAGCTTAAATTGGAAATATCACTCAAAAAGCTGAGCAGATTAGTCTCTAAATTAAATAATTGTATTGGTTAGTTGTCATATACTCCCAATAGATTGATCAGTATTAATAATAAAGCCTATTTGAACTATGTTAGGACAATGCGCAGGAAATCAAGAAATTGAAACGCACCAAACCATATGAACTTATATGTAACATTTATAAGTGTGTAAGTGAAAATATTTGCTTCAGCTTATGCGAACATACTTTAATTTTATTTGTAAACCCCATACTGTTTATTATTTCTGTGTATTTATCCCGCACTTATGTTGTGAATTAATCCAAGTACAAAATAAAAGTAATAATGAATTAATGCATAATTAAGAGCTATATTAATAGGATATCTAATCTATATCTATCAGACGTAATGTAATTTACATAATAATTATCATATTAATAATCAATGGAAACCCTAAGTAGCTATAAATAATAATTACTATATGGTATCATAAGTCGTCTCTTCTTGAACAATGTAAAAACTATACAACAACGGATAACATTCATAGAAAATTATGTACAGTTAAAAAAATGTTTATGTTTAAATCATAAACTCTACTCTAGATCTTAAAATACAACTTTAATCATTTATAAAATTGTCTAATACCAAAGTAAACTTACTTTACATTAATAACGGCTTATAATTATATACCCAATAATAAGCACCATGTAATTTCAATAAAGGTGTAAAAACTATTTAATATTTCCAAGAGACTTATACTGTAATTTATGTAAAGCAGGATAATGAGTTGTATTCAATATGAGAGCTCTGTTAAATTAATCAAGAAGAATGGAATCTATATACCTTGTTTGAAGTCACAAAAGTGTATCTAATGAAATTCTTCCGTAAGCGATGGGTCAACTTTTTGTTATAATTGTTTTTTTAATAAATCAAAAAATATTTCAGATTCTATTCTAAAAAATTACATATTAATCAAGGCCATTTACGAACAGTTATTATAAAATAATATATTATAAATAAACCGAATAACTTCTAGGATGTTGATGGTGGTTCGAAGCTCTGATTAAGCAGCACTAGTCCAGATAAACCCTTGTTTGTAAAAGGCAATACGCTGCTATATCATTTGGCGATAGCCGTAACCGTTGTACCCTCGAAGAATGTTTCTATTTTTTAGGTTAATTTCTATAATCTGGATAAAACAGACATCTGAATGAGATATCGATAAGTCGTTTTCGAAGATTCTCGCTGCGTTTTTCATCTAAAAGATAGATTTTACAGATTTGTCAAAAACAAAACATATATTTGTCCAAACCAATCTGCACCTCTGTATTTGTCCATCAACTGTGCACTGGCTGTTCCTCTGTTCCTCTGAATAGCCTCTTTTCTAACACTATCTTGGCGATAAACATATAGAATTTGTCTTCAGCTTCATGTTTGGAAGACGTCATCCTTCAGATGCCAGATTGTAAACTGTTTCCAAGTCTAGGAATCCAGAAGGTCCATACAGAAAGATTTACAAAACAGGCCTTCAACAGAATCATATTTTAATCTTGATTATAATATATGCTTTCTTCTACATGGTGCGTGTTTAAAGATACAAAAGCTGGATCAAAAATACTAAAATGAACCAATTAATACAAATAATACTAAATTTACAAACCAAACTTTTTTGAGAATTTCACTAAAACTTGAAAATCTATAAAATGATATTATTAGCGAAAACCAAATATCGAAAAAACCTAATTTATTAATTAACTGAATAAGTAACTAAATATACTAAAAAATTAATTTCATGCTATGAATACGTTCTATCTATTCTTTAACCAATTGTTTTTATGTTTATCTCCATAATAATATCCTAAGCACTCGGTATTTTAGCACCATTTTAACAGTCGACTTTTACGTAAAGCGGTTAATAATGTTTTAAGTAGTATTTATCACTGAATCTAAAATATTTGTATGGAATGGTAAATGGTTGTGTATTATAAAATATAATATTATATTATTATTATTACCAATTATTAATATTATGTAATCACCTATTTAACATTATTATTTATTTATATATAATAAATTAAAATTAATACATCAAATAAAAATAACCTTTCATAGTATATAACTAAGTAAGTTTACTAAGTTTACTACTTTACTAAGTATACAAAATAATACGTGTTGGCAAATCTACACTTATTGTTTCAATTAAAATTAACAAATGAAATAAAAAATAACGTTTCATATTTTTGACATAAATATCTCAGACATCAATGATATATTCTTTATATAAACCGTACACCACACACATATTTAAAAACGTTGTGCAGTAGTCTCACATTCAACTGAAATAAATCAATATTATTTTTTGCGTAGTAAATAAAATTCTTTTGTGTGTCTTCATTCAACGAACATTTTTCTACCTGATATATATCCGTCCAAGCCTAAATCTCTATGACGTTCAAAGATCTGATTCTATTGGTGCCCTTTTGTTGACCTTGACGTAGTACCGTAGACCCCACTAATACAAAGGTCCGACTTCGACACATGGGCTTTAGTAATTCTCGCGTGTTTCGACAGAATGTTCAACTATCGGTCGTCTAAAAGAACGTCTAAAATGCCTGGAAAACCTCAGCTTCCGTCATCAATTGAAAACAACAATATGAAAGTAAGTCCATATGTAGATAAATTGGCTACTATTTATTTTTAACACCTGGAGTAGGTAGTTTTTCTCGCCTTATTTTTGTTTACGGTTTTCTTATCTGCTGTTAATAAAACAAACCATTAAATAAAGTATATGTCCAACAATATAAAATACACATTTTCTCAAAATCCATGCATGTGTTTATTACTGTTGGTTAAAGTATTATTTTTAAGTTAATTAGTAAAAAATATGTTTTTATATATGTGAAATGTATACGTGGACTTAGGAGAAATTTTAGAAGTGGCAACAACGCATTTGAATTATTTTTATTTTGTGTAGTTTATAGAGGAGGATCTATAAGCTTTTATATTATCACTAACACTCGTTATGTATGAAATATATGAACATAAATATGCGTCATAGATGTTCATTAAAAAAACAATGTTTTTAAAGCTACTCATATTTATACAAATGTCTATTGTCAAAATTAACTAATTAACCTAATATGTTGTTATGGCAGAGTTGTGTTGACACATTTAATTAATTTAATTACATTTCATTCATTATCGCGTTAATCATGTTTTTGTTTTGTTGTACCATATGACATGAAAGGGGTATCGAAAGACAATTTTATGGCTTGTAGAATTCTGACGTATTATTAAAAAGTTGCAGTATTGTTATAGAATATAAAGGTTATGGTGCGAATGTTAGTTAGGTTACAATTATCGAAAATAGAAATGCTAACACGGTTTTATAGAACTATATATAAATTTAACTATAAATAGATATGTTTAAATAAGTTAGTCAAGTAATACAGTTCACTATTCTCTCCTTTAAAAATGCCACCAAAAATAGTTATTATTGAAAAGTCTCAAAACATTGAATGATCTTGAATAGTCACACAATGCTAAATATTGTTTATCATTGATACGTTGTTACTAGTCGTTGCCAACAAACCTACAATTCGGTTTTACAATAACTTAATAAAATAGATATACATTTATGAGAATCCATCAGTCTTTACACTAGTAATAATGTTCATTAGCACTGCTGTATTTTTGAATTAATTTGCTTGATTGATTATTTGATCCTTTTGAATCTGTGTTATGCTCGATTGTATAAAACAAATAATTGCCCAAACAATTAAGTACTAGCTGAATATCACTATATTACCGCCCAAATAATAACGGAACTTGCCCCATATTTGAGTGCAGGAGGAAGACATAAACTTATACCAGGCCGTTTGTAGGAGACAATATAAACGATGATTCATTGAACCATACCATATTCTTTCAATCATCAAGTGTCCAGAATGATCGTTACTGCACTTCTTTCACAGCTTAGCGTTGGTTTCTTTTATGAAGGACTTTGCAATGACCGCCTTCATAAAGTAATTGCTGAGTTTTGCTATAACTTTTCCTACAATCTAGTTGTGACCACATCAAATTCATTATACCCCCTGTAAAGATTTCCAAATATATTTCACCTTTTCTTTTGTATGTTTACTAGAGTTTTCTATTCTCAGTAACTACAGCTAATTCTCGTATTTGTTGAATGGGATGTACGTCACACATTACGAAATCTGTTGTAAAGATGCATGTGCGTCAATGGAATACGATACTTAAACTATATCTATTTTATCATCTAATCTATACTATGAATCACCATATCATATCGAAACATGTATCAAAGTTTGAATAGCTTAGAACACATTATATTTGATAATTTAAAATTATTATTTAAAAAAATCAAAATCTTTAATAAAAAATAAACTCTAAAAAAAAGTTCCTATTACTATAACACGAGTCAATGCAGGAATTATTAAGACAACTTACTTATTTAAGAAATTAGAAGATAACATCCAAAAATTATGAGAATTAGAAAGACTAATTAAATGTAGTAGCTTTTTATGAATAAATATATATTGTCTAACTGATGTCTTCATTTTCAGTTCTTAAATGACTTACTCAATCAAAGTTCAATGACATTTCATTCGCTATACTTTGTAATGTTTATAAACAGAATGTAAAACAAATTAATATTCATTTTAATTTACACTTCTTATTGCGGATATTCAGATGTTTATGATCAAGTTTTTATTTATATATAATCAATATTTAATTCATTGAAATATTATTTTTTTAGTCATATTTTGTTTGGGTTTTAATTAATATAGTAGATATTTTAACCATTTCATTTCAACATATGCGATATATAGATGAATGATGATTTTATAGTTACGCTAATATAAAACTGTTAACGTTATTTCTTTATTAACGTGCTTATTACGGCTTGCTTCATTTTTAAATATCCCCTGAAATTTTTATAATGCATATTGAAATTATTGTTACTTTTGTAACTTGATGTCTAATGCCGTAAAATATACTATGGAAAAATATCAAATTGCAGTAACACTGTTGTATTTTAATTTAAGTTATTAGGCCTAATTTCCCCCATTCCAAATTGACTGATTTACACATTAAATATTTTTTTGTCGAACAACAACTTTCTAATGAGTTTATTTTCCTAATTTACGATTTACGTCAATGGTAGGAAAGCAGTTTACATTTTGTGTTTACTATTTGATATCTGCTCCAGATAAACGGGTAACATGGACCATAACCATTATCAAAACTATGTTATCAATGAAACGCATAGTCGAACCCCAAAAAAATGCCTAGAGCCTTATCTGCCCGCTGCTATTTGTCGAATTGTTTAAAAATAACAAATAACACACGACATTTTATGTCCAATTATGAAATATTTACACAATCGTATATTATAAATAGTTTTCGTAATAGTAAAAAATAGTTTAAAGAAAAATGGTATGTCAAAAAATTCTTTTCGAAATTACCTCAATACGTATTAGGCTGGCACCGTCTATATTCACTTTTTTCTGAGATAAACAAATTCGATTGTTTTGTTTTGCGTTGTACTTGTGAAAAATAGTTAGGAAATTTGTGTCATTCTTCCATTTTTTTCCCATTAAACGTGTGTTTGTTGCAATTCAGGCACGTGGTATTTATGCAATAATAATTAAGATATTTTTTTAGTTTGGTTAATAATTATGTAATTTTAGATTTGAACGCTTCTCCGCTTGTCTTTATAAAATTGAAGGTTGAAGTCACGCTCATAATTAACGCTAATTAATTCAAGTATTTTAATTATTACTATGTAGAGCAAGTATAACTTTTATTCTTACATACATACTTATTATATATAAATTCATATTAAGTCGTTATATAAGATCCTTTTAACTTCATTGCTATTTATATGGGTATTTTCACAACTTTTTGTCTTTTTAATAGTTCTTGCTCAACTAGACTATGTGGCATCATAATCAATACATTGGTGCGTCTAAGGAAGGTATCTGCTCAAATCATACTCTGCTATTAATGATTCAGATATTAAAACATGCTTTACTAAGTCTTGCCACTGCTAACACACGAAACCATTCTGGCCTTAAATACAATTAACCGATTACTTTTCTAAAACACTTAGAAATTTACTTTAATCATCACAACATCGATCAAAACAGACATAACGATGTCTGGTGAATAGACAGATTTATTTTTATTAATTATATCTTACAGTATATTAGATATGCTTAGTACAATCTTAGTTACCAAATTAATATATTACTACTGTTCTGTTATACTTAATTAATACATCAGTATATGTTTCTCAAAAGTTCATGTGGTTTAGTTCGCTTCAATATTCTGTTTTCCTGCGTGTTGTCCTGTAGCTGTATTGCTTTCACGTTGTTTAATACCGTTATTTTATCTTTTAAGCTTAAGTCTTGGATCACTTCGCAAATCTATCCGAGTTGGAGGTCATGGTGCAGATTACTAGTTCGTTTGAGGTTTAAGTGCAACCTCATATTTGCACTCCATAGATACAAATTGGCTTTATGTTTGACTGATAAACCAATCTCTTTAAATTTAGGTCAAGTTGAGAGTATCTTCCGACTTACCAGTACAGTTGCTTAATTTTGAGTCTGATCTGCTCTGCTTTTGTCTAACGTGATGTTACATAGCAGATAATTAATCAACGATTAATAAAAACGCTCCCAAATGCATTTTGATTAATATTGAAATCTATGATTAAAGTGAGTTAATTATGTTATCATGTCTTGAGTCATCAAGTCTCAAAACTAATTAGATACATCTTCCATGGTAGTTTCACTTAAAATTGCTCATTTCCAGGCTTTTTGTAGACCCTTTAAAACGCCGAAATTAAAATTATCATGTTTCTTTCGATGAAGTGTGAACTTTCAAATAACACTCCAAGATTTGCCACAACAGTATTTTTAATTAAGTGAAATGTGCTTATTTTATTTTAACGTATCATAATTCCAAACCAACATTTTCTTAAATTAAAGGATATGTTATTATACTACTGTCTATGTGATGTGCATATATTTACTTCCTTGCAATACAGAATAACTTGTGCCATCTATTATTTGTTTCGAAATATTAATTCATAATTCCAATAATACTAAGCAATATTGCTTCTCAAACAGTACAAATGCGTTACTTTTAGTTTACATATATTTTTGCGTTGATTCCATTTAGTTCAATATATGTTGTCTCGTATTTGTTGCATGCATTGTATTTAAAATGGTTGGCATCCAGAAATGATCGTCATATA
The DNA here is from genome assembly GCF_030347505.1 of Rhynchophorus ferrugineus. Classification (NCBI taxonomy): domain Eukaryota; kingdom Metazoa; phylum Arthropoda; class Insecta; order Coleoptera; family Curculionidae; genus Rhynchophorus; species Rhynchophorus ferrugineus. The sequence goes on along the minus strand of NW_027472581.1, from coordinate 47,682,727 downwards.
TAAGCATTCAAAAATCAATAATATAATGACCAGATCAACTTTTTGACAGCTTAAATTGTTAATCTGAGACATTTTTTATAGCTATAGTGAAGTATAATCTATCATGGCCACGTTTTCATATTCTATTATAATATTTATTAATATTTATTACAATTATATATATATTAATATATATATATTATATATATATATATATATATATATATATATATATATATATATACATATATATATATATATAATACATATATATATATATATATATATATATATATATATATATATATATATATATATATATATTATACATCCACCATTAAAATTATAGAAGCCAAGAAAGAAATTAAGTTCATCGGTGAACTCAAGTTATTGTAAGGATTACAAATATTTAAAAGACCTTGTGATAAAAAACGTCATATAACATCTGTTTTTTACAGAGAGTAAATCATCATGGAAAGACTAGTGTGGTTTATTTACATTTTGCCATAAATTAATTGCATTTATACAGTATTAATGAATAACTGATCGCAATAACAGTAAATTAATCACCATAATACTGTACTTAATGTGATTTGATGGTACAATAAATGGAATGATTAAAAATCCCTCTAATTATAGGAAAAGCTTTGAATTTCACCGACATGTGTTAAATACATAACGAACGCGTCACAACTTAAAACTATTTTGTTTACAACCTGTTGAATATAATTTTAAGGTGAATTTACGTTAAATTTTTATGCTGTGTTAATTGTCTCAAGTTATTGATTATATGTTGGATATAGTACTCCATAGCGATAGATATAATTTGGCTAAGGTAAAATTTACCTGAATTTCTTGTAATTTAAATTAAAAATAAATATATAGGATATGTATTCGATTAATTTTGATAAACAATACAAATGAAAATAATTTAGCTTATTATTTTTCTATATTCTTTGTATAAATATACCAATAGTGATGATACTATACGTGATGTTCATAATTAAAACAATATTAATATGCAAGCATCATCTTTTATCACCACCCATTAAAATGATCTTATGTAATATATTTTGAGATGTTTACTTTATGATTTTAATAACAGGGGACATCGCACTTCAGTTCAAAACTAACAACAGTTCATTATAAATATATTTTGTTGTATATTGATAGCTTAGAATGAGGTCCAAGTATATTTTTCTGAATTTGATGGTCAATTTGTCACGTTTCTATTTAATGTCTATTTGTTCTATCTGAACTGCCAAAATGTCTCTTTGTTCAATCGGGTTGGATATCTTTTTTGATTTATGTAAGAATGCATATACACTGTTTTAATTCCAAGTTTTATTTCAAGAATCGAGCTGTCATCACCTCATTGTCGAACTACATAACACTACCTTGAAAACGAACCTGTTGTGGCCAAACACCTTGAAGTGTAATGCTTCTGTCTGAATTTCAATATGCTAAGCTGAAATATACTACTACAACTTCAGAATTTTCAAATTAGTAACAGGTCAATTGAAAAGTCCCCGGCCTGGCACATAGATGGTGCTACTAGAATTAAATCCATATGTTTTTAAGTTAGCCCTAACCCTCAAAATATGCGTGTATAAATTTGACAACTGTAGGATCATTAATTTGTGAATTGTAGCATTTTGAGTGAAGCAACTTTTGTTATTGTGAAAAAAATGGATAAAAAGGAATTTCGCGTGCTGATAAAGTATTGCTTTTTTAAGGGAAAAAATACAGTTGAAGCAAAAACTTGGCTTGATGCTAAGTTTTCGGACACTGCCCCAGAAAAATCAACGATCATGGATTGGTATGCTAAGTTTAGACGGGGTGAAATGAGCACCAAAGACGGTGAACGCAGTGGACGTCCAAAAGAGGTTGTTACCGACGAAAATATTTAAAAAATCCACAAAATGATTTTAAATGACCGTAAATTGAAATCAAATGAAATAGCAGACACTCTAAAGATATCAACTGAATGTGTACATTATGTCATTCACGAATATTGTGGTATGAGAAAGCTCTGTGCAAAGTGGATGCCGCGCAAGCTCACTTTTGGCCAAAAACAACGAGTTGATGAGTCGGAGCAGTGTTTGAAGATGATCAAGCGTTTCTGCGTCGATATGTGACAATGGACGAAACATGGCTCCATTATTTCACTCCGAAGTCAAATCGACAGTCAGCAACAGTCAGCTGGCACGGATATGGCATCTGTATTTTGGGATGCGCATGGAATAATTTTCATTGACTAACTTGCAAAAGGAAGGACCATCAACAGCGACTATTACAAGGACGAAATCGCCGAAAAACGGCCGCACCGTGTCACAAGTCAGTAAAAATGATGGCAAAAATCCATGAATTGGGCTTCGAATTGCTTTTTCATCCACCGTATTCACCATATCTGGCCCCCAGCGACTATTTCCTGTTTTCAGATCTGATAGGAATGCTCGCTGGGAAGAAATTTTCGTCAAAACTGAGGCCTATTTTGAAGCAAAGGACAAATCGTACTACAAAAATGGTATCGAAAAGTTACAGGCTCGCTGTAATCAGTGTATCACCCTTGAAAAAAATTATGTTGAGTAAAAAAACTAATTTTGCCAAAAAATGTGTTTTACTACGGTAAGCCGGGGACTTTTCAATTGACCTGTTATAATCCATGATCTGGGGTACTTTTGGCAATCTGGAACTTAAATAATTCCTCTCATATTCTTCATATTCCAGTCGACTAAGTTAGGGAAACAATTGAAGATCCAACGTCAAGCTACCTATTTTACAAATTATTCTGTTCCTTTTATTTCAATTCAAAATCAAGAAAATCTCCCCGAAATAATCTTACAACGTACACTTGTTTTAATATGCAGTGATATGAATATATAGCGCGGCAAATATAGATATTTTTGGAAATTGTTTCATACAACATGCAGACAATGCTCACAAAATATTTTACTGCTGTCCAGATTTTTGCTATTTTCTTCAGGTGGAGGGTATAAGAGCTTCACCTATATTAAAATAGGATTGGGATGGCAGTATCGAAACAGTCGTGTTTTAATGTATAAACTCAGTACATTACTGTCATTATACTTTTTGCGCATGCACCGCACATTCCGGATTTTACAATCGTCTCCAGTGACTAACTTAAATCTTTTAGGTGAATTCTAAGTTAGCATTATTCTTATTTAATTATACTGTTTTTCAAAATTTCAAGTCAGTTTTTTAAGGATTTGACTGATCGCAACTAAAACCTGATCACAACGATTAGACAGATCATTTGAATTCGATTGATGTGCACATATTCAGCTTTCATCATTTCTTCCATCTGAAAATCATGTAATTTTAAAAAGCTTTTATAACTTAAATTTTTATATGATTATTTTAGTTGTTATATATTACTGTCCGTATAGCTAAAAATTATTATGTTCTTTTCCCCTGTCTCTTTGAGTATTATGAGTTTAATAGTATGAATAATAAATCGTTAGATAGCATATGATTTTAGAGTTTACTACTTCTTTATGTTCTTATCTCATTCTTCATGTTAAAGTTTACAGTCTTATTTTCGTTTTGATCGCTATTTAATGTATCAACAATATTTAGGATATCCCATCGAATACAATCTACTAATTCGTATTATACAAGTATAATATTGTATTAATAATTTGTATATTTCACTTTTTTAAGTTCATAAATGCATTTTTGCATTGTCTACTACTGATTTCCTCCTAACAACTTTTATTTTAAACCTTACACCTTTTTCAAAGGAAGTGGGGACGTATTAAATATCAGCCCTGATACAAATGAATTATAATAGATATGCTTTTCAGCAACACTTGAATAGATTTTGCGGTCGCAAAACACATAATATCTTGATTAACAACAAAGGTAACTAAGGTAACAACTAATATAATAAATTAAAGGAGAAATCCAAATTACTTTGTTGATTTTAATAGCATATAAATAAAACAGACGATAAATAAAGCAAAGTTATAGTGTATAAATCACAATATTACAATGTATCAGAATTCTAAATCGAGTAATAACCACAAAACCTGATAAGATTATAATCCAGCGGTATGCAATGTGCATGAAAAATACTTGTATGAAGTAATGATATTTATTCTTTTGAATACAACATAAATTTTACATTTAAAAGCACTTAAACAATAAATTTTAATCCTTTAAACAAAAAATCCGATGTAAAATACTCAGAAGTTAATAATAACAATAAAGTAAATTTAAATTTGAAAAGATCTTATAAAATATTAAAAAATCGATATTGCTTGTTGTCTCCGATCATCTGCTTTACAATACAACACAATGAGAGCCTATTAAATTGGGACAAGCCGAACAGATTTACAAAAAATCATCAATGCCAAGTCTGGTAAGATGGCTTGCAATTAGTCTATTGACGAAATCAGTAAACAAACAAAAAACAACCATCACTAAAACCATCCGAAAGAATATGCTTCTCGTCTATTACGTCAGCGTTCACAAGAAAATTAAAAAAACTCATTCAACTTTTTTATGTATTTCGACGTCTTTTATCGTAAGTAAACCGGAAAAAACTGTTTATTGTGTATCTGTCATTATTTTATGAAAATTTGTTTCTCGAAATATGTGCGTCTTTGGTTTTTTTTAACCATGGGCAAACAACAGCGTCACTAAATTACATCGAGAGAAAAACATCTTCCCTGAAAAAAAGTATTTACCCTCATCGTGGAACGGTACTGTGGGAAGTTACGTTGTTATTTTCGAATTTGTGACGTAGATTTTAGCGCACGGACCAAGAGAAGGATTAGAAATCATTTCCCCGTAATATTTTTTGGAGAAATTACACGTAGGCTGTAGTATCCCCTGACTGTTGTATATACCAATAACGTATTGAGGAGTGACGCATTTCGGTGCAGATGTTTTAAAGGACGTGTTTCGTTCTAGTTACGTAAATTTAGCTTGGAAGTATTTGTAGATTCAATTCTCTATCGTAAAAGATCGTAAATAAATATAGAATTATTATTTGCAGCGACTGACAATTAGCTTTAGGATAACAGTATTGATACACTTCTTAATCAGTACCTAATTTCCAGCAAATTTATTTTAGTGAGTGTTTGAATGTATTTTGATCTTTTCCACCTTCGCATTAACTGAGAAAAATTGGCACGATATACATTAATTAAAATTTTATCTTATATAATTTTTTCATATATTTTATAGTTTTCTTTTTACCAAATAGGGTTTATCTGGACTGGACCTACTGTTTACGTAGGCTGCGAACCACGGTCCTCAGCATTAAGCCTACCGACTGGCGATCATCCCAGAACACATCCGGTATTACCCAATCTGGTTATTGTCGTGATTGGCATCATTTTCCTTGTCGCATTTTGTTACCTAAGAACAATCATAAATATTAAATAATGACAATCGTAAATTTTTGTTGATAAATTAAAGTTAATTCACCAGCTGTTAAATTATCTGGAAATCCTTTGAGAGCATCAGCTAAAGACGAAAACCCGTCAATAAATCTTTCCTTTTATCGTCTTCGAACCCTATTGATCTACTGACCGTTTGAACCAAAACTGACAAATGGGTAAAGTTGAGTCCCACTATAAGCTTTTATAATATTAATATTAATGGGCAGACTAAGATTTTTCCAATTCAAACAAACGTAATTGATATCGAAGATGCAATTATCAACGTTCTATGATTAGCGTCTGTATACACTAAATAACTCTAGTACTAAATAATAATAGTACTAAATAAAAAACTGTTTTTTATGCAGAGAGATGTTAAAGCCATCGAATTTGACGGTTAAGTTTTTTAAAAATGTGCTGATCAAATTGCATGTAAGCACTTAGTAATTTTAGTCACCTGATCAACATATGGCTAAACGTTGATATGCAATAATTTGATTTACGTACGTATCTGTGGCCTTTTATGATCAAGTCTACGCGTTAGCTTGTTCAATTTTTAGCTGTAGCACTCTATAATTATGATATGACCAGTTTCTAGAAGTTTGTGATAAAACAACTGTTTTATTTATGTTCCATCAGATGCACGAAGAATCTTTTTTAAACAGACATCCTGTTTTAACGTCGACATACTGGGTTACTCGAATTGCTGACCACAACTTTTTAAGTTTAGGGTTCTCGTGAAAAATATATTTTTCATCCCCCGTCACAATTTTCAACTGTTTTTTGTGTGTTGCCGGGTAATTTACATCTTTATACTTTCAAGGGACTCCAAAACTCGGATGAGCTTTAAAATCGAAATTACTACTTTTATATCAATAATTTCATGCGGCGGTCAGCGTAAAATCGACACTGAAATTCATACAACTGCTGCGGCTTTGCTATTTTTAGCTTCTATTATCAGAAGCTATGGTAATATTCTGCAAAGTTTGGTCGAAATTCAAAGTCGGTTTGGACCTGCATGCTTCTAAATAACCTTCTATATGAAAATTTGAAGTTCAGATATTCAAAATAACAGCATTATATAGCAATACTGTTTTTGGATGCTTCAAAAGGTCTTCCTTTTCTTCCTCAATTTATTAACCACATTGTTGTATGCCTAATCCATGAAGAAATGTTAGTTGCTACAACAACTAGAACTGTGAGATAACTAGAGAAAAAATAGATAATTGTTGAAAAGGAAATTAGAAAAATCTATATTAAAATAACGACCACTTTATACCAAAAACTGTAAAGTTTCCATTAAAGTGGACAATGCTACACAGTGTTCTTATCCGTGACTATTCACTTCTTTTTATTATTTATTCACAACTTATTTTTCCTCAGAATTTACTTTTTATCAAATATTACGCATTGTTTTCTTTATTTAAACCATTAGTATTTAATTTTCTAAATATGTATTAGGTTAGGTTGTATGGAATAATTTTTTTAAAGACGATCGATATTTTTAAAAGATTAGTATAATTCCACTTCTAAATTAAATCAACATGTATGTTTTATATAATATGTTATCAGTTTGAGGCAAAAGTAACTTCGATTTTTTCTGTTTGATGGCTTTAAAGTCATTCAAATCTCCAATAGTACTGGTCCAGTGATATAATATAACTCGTTGGAACGGCTATGCTATATATCATCCCAGATACAAAGGTAGCTCCACTCGTAGTGAACTATTTTTCTTTTTCTCCAAATTGAGATTTCAGAAGATAATTTTCGTAATATTTTATTTTTCTGCTATATATTAATGCATTTGTATTAATAAAACAAGTTTATTATTGAAATAGCGTATTTTCATCTATCAAAAATAACAATTAACTAATTAACTAGGCTAATATTAGCCAGTACTTTATTAATTATGTTCACTGCAATATCAGAAAATTTGCCAGAAAATATTACTGTAAGAGCTAAAACGTGAATCCTTCATACCCTGCCATTTAGGCAGTTACTACCTAATTTCGGATATCACCAAACTAACGTACATAATTGTAGTCGTTTCCAGCACTAAAATTGTCTTTACATCATCAGTATCTCCCACACTGAATCCTATCAACGTATCCTTCACCAGATCCAAGCGATCTACCAATTTTTATCTACAACAAAAAAAAATCAAATAATTTGTTTGTAAATCCATTTAGTACCTTTCTAATAACTTTCTGGTTTCTTAAACTTCTGTATCATGTTCTTTAATCTCAAAATCATATATAATTGCAAGAGCTTTAAAAATTACAATAAATAGAATAGTTTTTGAATAAAAAATAGTTTTTGGCTGCTATACTATGCAATGACTACTTAGTATTTTTATGTCAATGTAGCACAGTGGTCAAGGCGACAGGACAGTCCTGTACTGTTGCGATAATCGCGAGTTGGAATCCTGCTGAGCATGGTCGTAAAATCGTTTATGTTTCTGATTGTTTATAATTGTGATTATCCAAAAGATAAAGTATATAATCGGACAAGAAAAATGATCCCGGTCACGCGGGTAACCAAGCTGGGTAAGATAAGATATTAACCCTGGTTCAGAACTCATGTTAAGCAGATCCAGCCCAGATAAAATCTAGTTGGTAAAAAGCAGATTATAAGATATAACAAGATAATGGTATTTCCAATGACATATTTGATAGAAGATATTCATAAAATTCATCTAGAAAATAAGAACAAAAATACATCAAACAACGATGACATTATATCGATTTATTTATCTCATCTTATTATTTCTTCCCAAATTATTGCTACATTTATGATGTTATTTAATAATATAATATAGGACCTTTTTCAACCTATATAAATATAAATGATCTAATAACAAATCAATCTCCGGCGGGGGAAATGATTTTTCTCACCTAATTAGGAAATACAAACCGAGACTATTCTGCGTCATAGCAGATGCCGCATCTAATAAAAAAATTAATCAACAATTAATTAATGTGAATTAAAAGCAATTATTATGTATCATAAAGCATACGAGGAGCGTTGTTAAACTGTAGTAATATCAAAACATGTCTAATAAATAGTTCAATCGAGGTTTTAATGAATGGTCATTTTCATCAAGCAACATAAAAACCTACTCGAAGTTAGTTGATTATTCAGTATTTTTTTAACAGTAGTTTCCATCAGTTTTCTTTATATATTATGCTTTTAAATTATTTTGGAAGGTTTTCCTCTTAATTTCTAGGATTATTGAAAAAATTCGTACAGGGTATTTTATTCAAAGTGTTTTCCATCGATAGCCATCAGATCGAATTTTTCCCATCTTCCAGGAAATTTACGGATTCCATCTCAAAAGAACGATGTATCTTTTAGGGTATCCATGAATCGACGTTTTTCGGCGATTTCGTTCTTCAAACGGTCCAATAACGCAATGTAATAGTCGCTGTTGATGGTCCTTCGTTTTTCAAGATAGTCAATGAAAATTATTCCATGCGCATCCCAAAATACAGACGGCATAACCTTGCCAGCCGAGTGTTGCGTTTTATCATGCTTTGGAGCGGGTTCATCGTGTGCAGTCCACTCGGATGACTGTCGATTGGACTTCGGAGTGAAATGAGCCATGTTTCATCCATTGTCACATATAGATGCAAAAACTCGGGTTTAATACGCTTGATCATCTTCAAACATTGCTCCGAATCATCAACTCGTTGTTGTTTTTGGTCAAAAATGAGCTCGCGCGGCACCCACTTTGCACAGAGCTTTCTCATACCCAAATATTCATGAGTAACATAATGTACACGTTCAGTTGATATCTTTAGAGTGTCTGCTATTTCATTCAATTTCAATTTACGGTCATTCAATCATTTTGTGGATTTTTTTAATGTTTTCGTCGGTAACAACCTCTTTTAGACATCCACTGCGTTCGCCGTCTTTGGGGCTCATTTCACCACATCTAAACTTAGCATACCAATCCTTGATGGTTGATTTTCCTGGGGCAGTGTCCGGAAACTCAACATTAAGCCAAATTTTTACTCAACTGTATTTTTTCCCTTCAAAAACAATATTTCATCAACACGCAAAATTCCTTTTTATCCCTTTTTTTCACAATAACAAACGTTGCTTCATTCAAAATTCTATAAATCACAAACTAATAATGCGACAGCTGTCAAATTTATACACGCATCTTTTGAGGGTTAGGGCTAACTAAAAAATATATGGATTTAATTCTAGTAGCGCCATCTACCGGGGACCAGGGACTTTTCAGTTGACGTGTTATTGAGTATTAAATAAAAATTATCATCGATCTATTACATGGATTGTTCAACAAGTCTAGAAAATCGAAGATGTCAATACTAAGAACATATAACAAAAGTAATTTGTAAATAATGGAAAAGTTGGAACGTATTATGGAAATCACTATTGCCCAAATGCTCTACATATTAAAGGGAACGAATCAGTGGAGTATAAAAATATATCAAGATGAGTGTTGCGCTGGCTAACTGCATAACTTCAATCTATTGGTTGCTTCTGAGGCAATCTTGTCGAGTATCTGCATCAATATATAATTATGGACTACAACAACGAAACACTACTTCGGACTGTAATTCCATTGCCAAGCAATTCTCTTGCATGGCAGCTGATTATCACTTCTTCAGATCGAGGCGGCTTAGCTTGGATCGCATGGGTTTCAGAATGCCGAGGTGCCAAGATTTAAAAAAAATGCACGTAAAACTTTTTCACGAACTTCTTGACAGCCGTTGCCGACGATCTATACAATAACTTAAATCTAGGTATATATCTGTGGGACCTATTGGCCCTATCTTGTTCTCTGTTTTAATAATGTTTACTGCTGTTCAATTAAATGCGCCTCACTACACTACGCTATATCAAATGATTTGATTCTTTTGAGTCTGTATTCTGTTCTGGTTTATCCAAGAGTAATACCTCGATATCAGCATGAAAATGGATTCTCTCCTCATGTCCCCTCGGTGTAAGTAATCAGTCGTAGTATCTGGGTACACCTATAATCGTTCCCAAACTTCATTTTTGATAACTTATATTTTACTTATATTACTTTTCTCGGAATATTCCCATAATTGAATTATCTTTGTCCATATAAGTTTCAATACTTGCTTGTCTAATAGTAATTTATTATGTGTTGATAACTATGATTTTCTTCCGATTAACCAATACATTTTCCAATATTTGAACTCCAGTTCTTAATTTAATTATTTAATTTAATTTTTAAAGATTTGAACATCTTATCGACAGTTCTCATATTCTGCGATCAGTTATATAACACTCGTTTTTCTTGATGATTCCAATGATCTACACTAAATCAATATCATCAATAGCCAAGATAGTTAAAGTTCATCAATGCAATACAGATTACACTATAATGTAAAACTATGATACTAAACATTTATGCATACAAGGATGTACAAATGAGTAAAGCTCACCACAGAGAAGAATTTTAAGAATAGTCAGTAAATAGATAAATAATGAGCTATATTAATTTATGACGCCTCATTTATTAATCGTATTAGACAAAATCAATTACGCGATATGACGTTACTTACGAATAGAATACGTTAATAAGATTATTAAAAATAAGTATGAATCCGAAAGTTAACAATGAATTTCTTTTTATGATATGACGTGAATTACGAATCAAATATATTAGTACAATTAGCGAAAATAAATATGAACTCCAAAACTAACAATGAATATCTTTGTTTGTTTTGCCTTAATATATCCATAAATATTATAATTTATTTCGTCAATAGTGATAATTTAATATGAAATAAAATGTTTATATTTATTTCTAATTACCTTTCAATAAAGATAAGTTAATGTGAATAAAATAGAATACAATAATGAAATGTGTTTCTTTCTGTTTGGTAATTAGATTGATTCAAAGGAATATTCCGTCAAAGTCCACATGATGAACAAGTGATATTTATTGGAGAAATTATTTTTTCATTTAAATAATTAAACATATATCTGCCAATATATATATACGTATAAAGTAAATTATGAAGTGATTTTTACTGCTATTATTTTTGATATAAATGCAATTCAAATAGAAAGTAAAGATCTTATTCATGTGATCTTACACACTCATTCCGTATCCAGCTGGTGGGATTATTGAAGAAAATTCCTTTTGTTATTGGTCAGACGATTTTCCATAGACTTTTTTTGTATTATCTTTGAAATAAACCAAACAAAGTTCATCCAAAAAGGAACTAATGCAGATGGTGTATTTAAGAACGAAATCGCTCATCTTTAATATTCATTCTGATATGAACAGGATTAAAATCTCCAAGAATAGAAAAAATGTTATAAGTTAAAATTTGCGTATTGTATTTTGGTATTACAGTAACAATAATTATTACATCTTGTCTCCATAAAAAAAAACACGCCATAAGGTTTATATGGTTATTGAACATAATGTACAAAAGATTTTAGAACACCGTATGTAAAATGTTTTAAAACTATTTATATCAATGTTGCTATCTATCGCTTTTATATTATTTTATCTATATAATTTTTATATATCAAGTGTCATATTTTAATGCATAGTATGCATTATATATTATTAATTACTTTGATGTCCGGTAATTGTTAAATCTAACTAAAAGATTTTGTTTCGTTAATAGTTGATATATTTTGTCGTAATCCTCATTTATTTAGGTAGGATATATGTCCTTCCACAGTAACAGTATCATGATATTATGGGAAGTAATTTACTTGTACTCAATTGTTCATATATAAAATGTATAACCGAAGTATCAAGATTGTCTCTCAACGTTCCAGATTAACTTTTTTTATTTACAACACACTTTTTTTTGTTTAATTATGAAAACATGTAAATATATAATATCGCCATTGCTTTTAAAAGGATGTATATATGAAATTAAATGGTGATCATTACGATCACGTCACTATTATCATTCGTCGAATTAATATAATTACGTTCATAGACTAACTATCGCAGCCTCGTCATAAGTCAGATGTTTACGACATATTTTGGGAATTAGAATTTCCCGTTTTTTGAGAAATATTAAAAACCACATTTAATCGCATGCGTTTTAATTGTGTTTTTTTACTACGGAAGAATTATTTACATTTTACTTACAAGTGGTTAAATGTAGATAATAATATATTAACATTACATTTACATATTTTATATGCATATGAGAATTGATGGTATTGACCACGTGGTATTTTAAAATTTTGATGTTTAAGAGGTCCAATATAAGTTATTATTATTAGATTTGGTTCTGGTAAAAAGTGTATGCTCACACGTATGTATCAAAATACCCATAAGAAAGAAAAATAAAAAATAATAAAAATATGTTAAATATATTAAACTCATATTTTAATTTGAATAGATTTACAATAGATGGCGTAACTAACGTATATGTATATTATTCATAAAATACACCATACATAAAGTTGCAACAAGGTTTTGCGCATCATTTAATCTCACGGTTACTCTGTTATATATTTTTATTATTATTATTACTGTTAATAGTTCCACAATCTGCCTAGAGGGCAATAACTATTTGTTATGTTTATATTATATATACATGGCATGTAGAATATCACTTCATTAAGAGATCTCCTGTACAAAATACTATTTTTTAAGCTTATTCTTATTCTTATTAAGTCTATATATCCAATAATCAGATCGGATGGTGTTAGATGTTTTAGTGTACGCACTTCACTGTTACTTCGCATATTTAGCTAATTAACGGGTACATTCGCATGCACTGACACTCTTTCGAAGTACTTCACACAAACACATTGAATTACTCTCATTATTGGTTCTAGAGGAATATTGCGTTGTATCACTTCACTTGAAACATAGCACGGAGCATCGACAATGGTACACAACACTTTGGAATTGTTGTATGATGGATATATTAGACTTGTTAGCGGTTCCCCATAGTTGGATTTCATCTGACCATATAGGCTTCAGTATAGATTTATACAATAATATCTTAATTCAAGCTTAATTATATTATATCTTATTTATATATATCGTGTATGTAAATCATATCCACTTCGTTTAAATTTTTACATTAGTATGAATATATATGTAAAATCGCCTTTTGACTTTTTCTCGCCCACCAAAACAAATAAAGCTTAATTATTATTTTTCATATTGCATTGTCCTGTTGACGATTAAAATAAGGCATTTGCTGCAAAAAATATAATTGAAACTGTTAGTTAAAAGGTGCTGTACATAATTTTAATAATTAATAAAACAGTCCAGTTATATCGTATTTCACTAATGAATTAAAATATATTTTTGGTACTGTTAAATAATAATTAGAGTATATAAGGTAACAACAGTAGCAGAATATTAAAAATATATGTAACAATTCTTGCTTGCAATATTATCATATAGTTCACTTAATACTTGGTTCCTATTTACGTAAATCTGACGGCCCAAACTCGCCTGTTTCAAGAAAATCTGTGCAGAAATACATGTTATAATTATCAGTTTTCATAACCTCTCAATTTATTTCCTCTAAAAAAATATTATATTTATATTTTTACTTATTTCTAGTTATGTCTGGAGACTCTAATATGAACTGAACAGCTTCTGCTGATTCCAATATCGAACATTTGCCCTTATTTTTCCTTTCGATAGGTTAAAGTTTTGTGAATTATCACATATTATGTATTTCAGTTTATATATATATACGAATTAGAAAACCGGAATTTAATGAATACCTACTATTTAATTTAATATTAGGAACTGTATCTTGGTTAAGGGATGTTCTTCTACATTTGGGTCTATAGCTATTCAGTTACCTTCCTGTACATATGTAGGGACTCGTATACAAGAGATTGTCTTAAATTTGTCATCGTTTACTTTTATAAGCCATTTCTGGTCTAGAGTAGGCATTTTTGCAACAAAGAATGCGTTCTATTTGAACCTTGACTTCCTAAAACACAATACGTTTTACATTTAAATATCATTTTTACATTAAATGCTATAAAAATCACGTCATAATAACAAATTTCTTTAAAATTATACTCAAAAATAATCTAGAGATGGTTACTACATATTTGCAAGAACATTTTGTGTCTGTATATTATATGGTGTTATTCACTGACCACTTAGTATTTAATCACATTTTGAGAGCAGTAAGTGTTGCCATAGTGATTTGACATTTGCGAGGGTAAGTTTGCGGTCAAAAAATGTCTGGACCGCAACTTTGTTCCAAATATTATTATGTTTAAGCGATATTTGTGTTGTTAATAATAACTTGTAAGGTATGCCTCAACGAAGTAGTGGAATTATCTCACGAATATTGTCGTACTGTCAACATGCTGACAATTTTGACGATAAAATCATATATGTTACTTAATCTGAAAACAAGTGACCGTTGATACTAACTAATAACTATGTTCAGAAAATATAATCTTTTATTATAAGGCATCTGAAGACGAAACTAATAACATAGGACGCAAATCGATTATTTCAACCAAAAAGCATCAATATTTAAATAAAATATGACTTTCTTCGACGAATTATGACGTATCTATTGACGATAGTGATGATTAAATAGGTTATCACGATCTTTTATCTTAACGCTAAGCATTTTAAGATTGTTCCGATTTAGTCATTCACTACCATTGGATTAAAGCAATGACCTCAAACGTAACGTAATAGGGAATCCATCTTTACATCTTACATCTATGATGAACCGTTTACGGAACCTTGAAATCGCGAATAAATTATAAAATGGCTTAATGTCGCTTTTGTTGCGGTTGAATACTAACGTCGGAAAATTTAATTGTAACAATATCAATTATGCAACAATTTACTCTTTGTTGATAATCTATATTTTATATAATTCAAAAGGAATTCATTCATTTTAGTGACAACGATTTGATCTTTGATCGGCAACGCCATTCAATTCTTTGTTGATCATGAATCAGATGTTATGTCTGGTTATCTGGTTTTTATTCTAGGAATGGAATGATTTCATTGGATGATCATCAGTTAAATTTGTTTGTTTGAACTAAAACGAATTATATACAGAATTTTACTGCAAAATAAATTACCTTTAAATATTCTTTATTTAACAGATATGGACCCTACATTTTTAGCATTTTGACTTGTTTATCATTATAGTGCTGTATATTGCTTTTTCACTATAATATGTCGTCTGCCTAAAAACACCTGACATATATACAATGTTTAATTATTAATATTGTAGGATTATTTTTAATTATTTAGATTATGTTTAATAAAACAATAATAATAAATTAAACATCTTAAATAAACGCAAAGACAAAATAAATGATATAACAACTACTTACTCACTCAATAAATGGCAAAATAAACAATGCAAATAAGCGTGCGAGATCTTGATATCGAGGTGGTCGGGTGATCATTCTGCCAACATTCTAAAAAATAATAAAAACGTACATGAACAACTAATTTTCAATGACAGCGGTGAAAATAAAATATAATTAAAATATTACGTTGATGTGCCAGCACTTATACTTCTACTGGTACATACAATGGATGGTATTGATAATCTCAATAAAAGACGAGTACAATGGTAGGAAATAAAATAATTGAGTAGCCAGAATGCTTAGCAATAATCTTAGTCCATAGTAGTCAACAATTGACGGACAATCATTATAAAACAGACAATAACGGTAACTGATAGCAATTATAAACTATGCTAAGATGAACTATGACATGTGCACACACTAACAATAATGGACGTGCAATGAGATCAAGGGAAGCCGGCGTACGAGATCCTGCCATTAGGATTAGTAGTGCTCGCTAGGGTAAAGCTAAAATTATCTCTAATATGAGTAAGTAAATTAATAAATAAGCAACTCTGTTGCTATTGTGCACTCACTTCTCCTAACACCGACTAGGATGAACGTGCAGTGCGTACAAGGGAAAAAACTAGCGGCAAACACGCTAGATACACTGTCACCAAGAGTCGGCAGGAATCACATTGGATTGCGTTTATGTATGCTTCAGATAGTCAATAAACCACAAATAATGAATGTATAAGCCAACAAATAACATACAATGGACATTAGAAATAATAGCAATAATTGACACCGTTGATAAACTGTACATGTATGAAGTACACGGTACGAAGGGAACAATAAATGAAGAATAACAAATGGAAAATAATAAATAGAATATGAGAAATGAATGCTAATAAATATAAAATATAGGAACAACGTAGTGAATCTGATCGTCGCGTCTTTAGAATTGGACTTTTATAGTTCTAACATATCTAGGACGTATTCACATCTGGCAAATACAATCCCCGATAAAAAATCAACAATGTTGCCATTCATGATAATTATTTCTGTTAACAAGTATTCGCAACCGCCACAAATCATACAATTAAAAACAAACGGCAATCCCGCCTAGTTCCTTCACATTATTCTTCAAACTTTTTTTAAATACTTATAAACAACCCAAAATTAAAAGATCTAAAACATTCGAAGCACCATTAACGATTTATGATTGCCTGGAATGGTATATGTTTTTGTGTTGACAAAAAAAATATTGTGAAAATATTGTCACCTGTGCTCGCCAGCGAAGATGTTTAATGATATGCTAATGCTTCTTAAGCTAAGATAGGACCTTTTTGGCTGAATACATGGGTACATTATCATCTTCGAATAATAACTTCATCATTGAGGATGCCAAGATATTAATTCGCAGTAATCCAACTAGTGATGTGAATGGGGGGAACAGCTGACTATCACGATATTGCCATCGAAATCGTAACGGAACCTCTCCCATGCTTGATTATAGGAAGCAGACAATCCTAATCAGGCTTCTTTTGGGATTCTCCATGCATAAACTATAATGATTCATGGAACTACATTCTTTCAATCATCAAGTGTCAAGGTTTTACGATCGATGTACCACTTCTTTCCCAACTTAGCGTTGGCTTCCTTTATAAAGAGTTTGGCAATCGCGGCTCTTACATTAATGTTTGATTGTTAGCCCTCCGTACTTTTTTGTCCAGACTGTGTTACTGCTGTCAATTTTGCCGTGGTAATTTAAAATTTGAGTTTTTCCCACTATTCCTCTTCGCCCATTAAGTTTTCCCATGTTTTGTGTATGCTGTCATTTCCGTAGATACAGTCTCTCCTGAAACATTAAACAACATCTGAGAAATCACGCGTGGCACAGATCACTTATTTCAACCATCGCAGAACAAAGCGTATAATACACTAAAATATAACCACAAGACTTGGCAACTAAACATAAGGCATGTAAACTAAACAATACATACGCTTCACTTCGTTTCATTTACACTGAAGTAGTGTTACCAACATGTAACAACATTTACTATATTGCAGGATGTTCATATTATTTTATATATCCCTAGATGGTTTTCAGCTATTACATTTATCTCTGCGTATTCACAAGTCCAATAAAAGTGTACTGGTTAGAGAAAATACTTTCACAGTAATTCGTAGATGTGATTTTAATCTACCCAGACTTTATTAACTGAATCGTTTTTCAAATCCGGAGGAAAATATTCCTGGGCTTTTACTAGTTATTCGCCAAATCTCCTGCCTAACACCGTCATTAAATTCACAGTATATTTGAAAATTCAAAGGAAACTTGTTTACTCATATTTTCCATTAATAGTGAATATTTTAAACTAATAGTCTTCGTTTCGTCCAATTTATATAAATGTTCTTTCCTTGTCATGTTTAGGTAGAATATAATGCATACATTAAATAAGACAAGCTTAGGTCATAAATAGTCTCCATTAGAACGATACTTAACTCTTACTAATATTATCACAAACCAAGACTATGTTTATTTTAATGTGTTCTAAATTTATTAAAAATTTCAATAAAGCAATGAAATTATTTGTGTACAGATTAAAAAAAGATTTTTTTTACTAATACTTTTCCTACATTTTTGCTACCTTTTCCTACACAATAGCTATAGGGAAGAGCTGAATTTACATAATTATTTTTCTTTATTTATTTCAAGAAACATTTTTTATTGTAATCAGTATTTCTTTTTAAGTCAAACTAGAAACCAAGGTATCAGTTTTTCCAGTCAGGGTTTCATGATTTGCTAAAGATTAGATTTCCAGTTCGAGGAGTGCAGTACTAAACCCTATATAGAAAACGCTAACTGATAGTATTACATCTAAATAAATAATTGAGAGATACTAAATAAATAATTAAATTATGTTTTCAAGATTGTTCAGTTCATATAAAACTTTTATCTCTATGATGCCAGGTTGATAAACTTCGGTAACCACCATTGAACCTTATTTAACATAAGACAAATACTAGACGTCTAAATATTTATTCATTATTCATACCTATTCGACACAGTATCAATAATAAAATTAGCTGCTGTATTTAAATCATGTGTAATGATCGTACAGTGTATAATTCTTGAATAGATTATTCATATTAAAGAATAATGCATAATTATAACAAATCAAAGATAATAAAATGCTATAGAGCCCATAAAAAAGTTTTAAAGGACTTTTATTGAATTTGCAGCTTTATTGTGAAATATTGGCGCAATTTATGATATTTTATTCAAAGTATTATTCATCGATAAACGCTAGCTTTTTCCATCTTTCAGGCAATTTATGGATTCTATCACGAAAGAATATTATATCTTTTGAGACTATCCGCAAATCGACCCATTCTTTACTATTTTCATAAGAAGTTAAGTACTGCTCGGACAGGTGACGACTCATATGTCGAAATAGGTAGTAATCAGAAGGAGCAAGATCTGGACAATACGGCGGGTGGGGTAGCATTTTCCATTTTGATGTTTCCCCCAGTATGTCTTCAACAGTTTTGCAACATGATCGAGCGTTATCGAACTGAAACAATAACACTTCGCGCAATACTCTGTTCTAGCTCATAATAACACATAATCACACATGACCAGACGCCCTTAAATGTCTCTTGGCTTCAATTCATACAGCACAAAGTATCCAAGATTTTCAATCATTCTCACGTTCTTCAAGCGATTGAAAATTGTTTCTTGCGTTACTCCCAACCATTACTGCATATTCTTTCATTTTAATCGATGATCATCGAGCAATGCCTTTAAATTTTCGTTCACATTTTTTGGCTGTCCATAACGCTTAAAATTAATTTATTGTAAGTATTAAAGTTACAAATAAATATTATTGTAATAGAAATGTTCCAAAATCGTTTAAATATAAAAAGATCCTATATCTCCTATAATTTCATAGCTGCGATAATCGCAAGTTCGAATTTCACTCAGAGTTATGTTATATTTGATATATGTTTGCGTAAAATCGGAGTACCTTTATAACAGTACCAGTAACCTGGCTGGGTAAGACCGAATGTCTTCTGAAATAAATAATAGTGTTTACAATCATTAAGTGACATAAAATTCCCGCGTGTTTTCATATTAACAATTTACCTTCATATCTTTTATTGCTGCTTCCGAGGTCTTTAAAAAAAGGAAGTTTTTGATTGAAATTTTGATGATATATTTTTATCTGGAATAAGAACAATGACAAGACCAGTTGTTAAAATGATTCCATGAAACGGTTTCAATCAATGTCGGCATTTCAAAGCTGCTGATTACCCAGAATTGTTTCCTAATTTATTGGAAACACTTATCAAAATGGACACGACATTATATAAATTAATTACACTACATAAACTCCAATTGACTATTCAATAATTATATCGTTACACTATTTTCTAGAATAATTATTTAATAATCATTATTTCATATCAAATTTTAATTACATATGGCCCAAAAAATATAACCCTACTATTTATATTTTAATTTCATAATTCACTATTTTGGAAAATATATGATTTAGAGATACTAAGACAAAATCTTAATTACTTGTATTTTATTATTTATTTAAGTTGTATTTTATGAAAGATTGTTCAAGAAAAAAATATTTTAGTTAAGAACTAATTTATTCAACAAAAGAAGATGCAACTAGTTGAACGACGACACAAATCGGCACTGAGGGTAAAAACAGACCAACTTGCCCTACTCGTTCACCAGTCAGATAGTTGGAAAACCAGACGGCCGGATAGTCTGGTGGTATTACAATACACCTCCCTTCTAAAGAAATGGTCACAAGAATCTACGAAGTCATTATTCCGCCTGGACAGTTTATAGTTAAATAAAATAAAAATTATTTTTGAGCATCAATTGTACCTTCGTTCGCCAGTTTGCCTTTGGAGATCTTCGAAATGGCGCTGTTTCTACCCAAATTTTCATGGTATCCCTCTACGGAATGGTCCTCCAAATTTTGGTGCCTTCAGATTCTTAGCCATATCTGAGCTAATGCAATCCGCCTTTGGTGGCCGTTCACCCTGAACTGTTGCATGTGCGGGGAGGTGTTTTTCAAAGCCTGAATGTTTCTTACTTGGAATAGTTTATGGTTAGGGGTCATTGAGCACCTTCAACCCACAATTTGTGATCTTACAGCTACAGCTGCGATACTTCTACAAGAACTCCACTTAACTACACCAAGAAACGCTTCGAATAATTGAAACAGTTTAAGGCTAGGGGTCATTGGGTACCTTGAATCCACCTTTTGTGACCTTACAGCTTCAGCTCGAAGTCTACTTAACAACACGATGATTGCCAATATAACATCAACCTGTCTTCTTTTCTTGATAATTAATTTGACTTCGATTAGTTGAATGAAATAAAAAAAGGGAACTGCCTTATGATCTCCCAGGAATTCTACTGACTGCGCCAGTTATAATATATGAAAGTATTATTTAGAAAACAAAAACTATTAGTTTACTTGAAAATACTATTTTATTTAACGGAAAAAAGATGCGACTCCTTGAATGGCGATACAAAGTGACACTGCGAGTAAAAATAGACCTTATGTCCTATTATCTCTCTGGATATTTTATGAAAGGGTTTTAAATGAAAGAAAATATTAAAATAATATTTGATTTATTCAAGAAAAAAAGAACTGACTGGTTGAACGGCGATACAAATCAAAATTAGGGATAAAAACAGATGTCTGGATAACATGGGCCGTACTACATAACGCATATGAGTCGTTTATATATTACAATTAAGAGTAATACTAAAATATTAGAAATGTTAAGTAATTAATAACAACAATAATTAATCTAAATAGAAATATTTTTATATTCTATAAATAAATATATTATTAAATACAGAAACATTATATTTTAATCAAAAATTTATTTAACACGAAATATTATATTAAAAAGAATTTATATATTTTTTAAATTAGGATTTATTTTACAAGTTTTAAAATGCTGACTTACAAATAAATTGGGTTCCTGAAGACAGTGAGCCTTTAAAACTTTTTACGTTCTTATGCATGTTAATGTACACGTTACATTTATTTGTTTGGTTGTATTTTTACAATTAATATATCATACCGATTTTTATTTATCTGTAAGAGTATATATACTTAATATATTTTGTTTTGTTTTTATAATTACCATATACAACTAACATTCTAAACTAAACTCTTGATTTGATTCTCTTGATTTTGATTCGATTGCTGAAGCTTTGATCTAAACAATCCTGGAAGCTTTTCGCCTAGCTCGTATCCTGTCTTCAGACTTTAATCAGTACTTTAATATTCAACGGTTGTACTGATATTGATAAGCTGATGTTAAGTCGATAAAACAATTGGAAACTAAAGCACTCATTAAAAAACCTCTGAATTCCATATATGTATTCCATATAAATACATATACATGGTACCATTTTATGAAGTAAAGATAAAATATGCTGCAACAGCACTGGTGATGCGAGTTCAGTCCATTACAGGCTCAATTCATCCAAAGAATTCATTTAATAAAAAAAATAATAAAAATAGCTGAAATAACAAAGAAATTAAATATTAAGTTAAAGATTTTAATTACCTGATATGATAGTATGTATATAAAAAAGTTTTAAGACTTTAATATTATTTTTATTAAATTTAACATAAATATATATTAATACATATTTTTATACTCTATTCGTACACAACTGAGTTTCTTAAAAACATTATTAATAAATAATTAAATTTTTTTATTATTCTAAATTCAAAAGTTATTAAATTATTTAATGTTTTTATTAAAATTATCATTCAAGTTCTTGTTCATTGTTTTAAAAAATAAAATAATGACTATAATTAAAATATCATTTAATGAACAAATATTTTTTACACAAAAGGTTATTTTTATCTAAATTATTGTTAACATATTCGTTTTATATTTAAACATACTCCACACATTATAAGTCTATAATATATAATTAATAAAATAACAACTTTTATACAAATATCAAACCCATTCATCAACACACTCATCAAGAATAGTACTTTCAATCTAGCATAATATTCCATCTTCTGTAGATGTTTATACCTTTTTCATGATCACTTCTTCATTTGAGTCAAACCTATTTACCTGAAAAAAACATTCTGTTGAGGTCTACCTGTTTGTAGTCACTGGTAGGCAGATTTTTTTTCACTTACGAAATTTTTTATACACATTATTTTAAAAACAGAAGTGTTTTCTCTAAAACTATTGTTACTTTTAAATTAACGACAGATTGTTATGAGACTCTACTGCTTTTTCGTGTATTAACAAACTTATTGGTAGATGAGCTGTGAGCCATAATATATCTTAGCATTCTTTCCCTGGAGAATGTATTGTTTTTATAAAGAGTCTCATCCCGAATTGAATTACCAAAAATATTAAGGTATCCAGGCCACCGTTGCTTTAATGCGTAATATTGCCAAGCCAGATACCAAAAACAAACATTGCTTCACTGAATTTTGGTTTAAAAATTACAAATGTCATGATACTGTCAATTAAGTGTATTATGATTTCAACATGATCACTGTTGGCTTAAGATTCAAAAATAAAGTATTTTCAATTGATATTGATATTCAAAGTAATTCTAGGAAGGAGTTATATATATATATATATAGTCTCCTTTTTACCAACGAGGGTTTTCTGGACTGGGACTACTTTAATATGAGCTCCGAACCACGGTCCTCGGCATTAAGCCTACCAACTGGCCTACCGGTCTTACCCAATCTGGTTACTAGCGTGACTGGGATCATTTTCCTTATCGGATTTTGCACTCTTGCCTAAGGACAATCACAAATGTTAAACAACCACAAACATAAATTTACGACCATGCTTGGGGCAGGATTCGAACCCGCGACTATCGCAACAATAGGAGGACCGTCCTGTCGCCTTTACCACAGCGTCAACCAAGCCGACGAAGGGGTCATTTGAACATATCATCATTTGGTCATATCAGCCATTTTAAAATGATTGATTTTTTATTATGGTGTTTGGTTGCACTGTCTTTTATGCATTATGAACTTGAATAATTATTTATTTCTACATTAATTAATATATTTCTACAGAACAGAGCTCTTAAAGCATCAAACACAAGGGAAAAAGAGAAATTGTGAAAGACTCTCGAGAAAGATGAACTTAAGACAATTAATAAAAAAGTCAACAAGAATGTAAAAAAAACTCAGCTTCCTAGAGAGACTAAAGAGGATAATTATTTTTGTCTAGTTAATTCTGTTATATAGTTATTATAGTTGTCTAGTCAATTCTATTTAGGTGCCCAAAAGAAGAATGCGTACAATGCATTAGTTATAAAGAATGGACTCGCAATATATACTAAATGGTGGTGTGAATGGTGTTTGTGTTTTCTTGAACTCTGAAATTTTGTTTCTATTTCTATAAGGAGTCCAACACATTTTGTTGATTTTTCCATTATTTTATATATTTTAATGTGTAAATGATTGTATAACTAAGTAACTCCTCTGGGTTGTTCAATATCTAATGCGCAATATGCTTTTTTTCATTATAAAGTAAATTTAGTATAGTAAACAACGGATTGCTAAAGTTTTTTGATCATGATACGCAGTCAAATAAATAAACAATTGATTTAAGCATAGCTTTTTTCTAATTTTTTCTTTGAATCGACCCTATGCTGATTTGAACAAAATCCTGATCAAGTGACCCTGATTTACCTTAATAAATAGGACAGATCTTTAAAAAAATAACCACGTTATGTTGATTATAGTACAAGAAAATTAAAGCATTAAGCACTAAATAACTAAAACTAGCGGGAAGATAGAAAAGTTCATGAAAATGTCAGAGTAGAAAGCAATTATTAATAACAAATGGGGCAAAAGGCTTGGCAAAAGCGCACCACCTTTGTTATGTGACGTCCAAATTTTATTATGGATAAATATACACCACGAGAACGAGCAGAAATAGTGACAATATTTTTTGAAAATAATCGTTCCATTATTGCCACTCTGCGGAAATTGTGTCAATTATATCCTAGTCGCCCAGTGCCTCACAAAACCACAATTTATCAATTACTTGCGAATTCTCGACAGTAGGTTACGATAGCAGACAGGTCGTAACGCTGAAAATGTGGCTCTTGTGTGGGATGTGTTGCAGAGTCTCCAGAAACATCACTTGGAAGACTTAGTTCACACAGTTACACATTTCTGCACGCAGTTTAAGACGAATTTTTAAAACTGATTTGAAAATGTTCCCGTAAAAAATTCAATTAGTCCAAAAATTGCTACCGAGACATCCTGATCAACGAATTGAATACAGTAATGCAATCCTAAGGCTGTATGGTGTGGTATTAATGCTGGAAACATCATTTGTTCCTATTTTTTGAAAATGACCAAAGTGTGGCAGTTACTGCTCCTGTTGAAAGGTACCAAGACATGATTCTAAATTTTCTTGTGCCTGAAATGGAAGAACAAGGACTAGAGGACATGTGGTTTCAGCAAGATGGGGCCGCAGCACACACAACTCGTTCATCAATTCAATTATTGAATGACATTTTTCCACGAAGACTAATTTTACGAAGTGGCAATTCACAAGGCCAACCAGATCTCCGGATTTAACACCAGACTTTTTCTTATGGGATTTTTTAAAATCAAAAGTTTATGTGAATAAGCGCCAAACGATTCATCTTAAAGACATTATTCGTCACGAAATTGAAGAAATTCAGCCTCAGATGTTGCAGGATGTCATGAAAAATGCTTTAAAAAAGCTGAAAGTTGCATAGCGAACGGCGGTCACCATTTCTCCGATATAATTTTTCAATTATAACGAAAAAATGTATAGACCAGATAAACTTTTTGTGAAAGTTATAGGCAATCAAAATGGTAGCGGGACTTTTGCTCCACGTTGTAGTTCCTTAGAGTTTAAAAAAGAGCAGTACTCAGTTATGACAATTAATAAAAAAGTCAACAAGAAGAACGTAAAAAAAACTCAGCTTCCTTGAGACACTGAAGGGGATGGTTATGTTTGTCTAGTATGCGCCGACTTCTGTTCAGGCAGTCCCCTAAGAGAAGAATGGGTACAATGCGCTAGTTAGAAAGAATGGACTCGCATTATATATGCATTTTTGGTATTAATGGTGTTTGTGTTTGCTTGAACTCTTTAGTTTTGTTTTGTTTTTTTTTTTTCATTATTTCATATGTTTTAATATGTAAATGATTGTATAACTCAGTAACTCCTCTGAGTGGTTCAGTCAGGCATTAGCTAGCGCAATATGCTTTTTTTCGTTATAAAGTAAATTTAGTATAGTAAACAACGGTTTGCTAAAGTTTTTTTATCATGATGCGCAGTCAAATAAATAAACAATTGATTTAAGAATAGCTTTTTTCTAATTTTTTCTTTGAATCGACCCTACGTTGATTTGAACAAAATCCTGATCAAGTGACCCCGCTTTACCTTAATAAATAGAACTGATCTTAAAAAAATAACCACGTTATGTTGATTATAGTACAAGAAAATTAAAGCATTGAAAAATAGTACATAGTGAAAAATAATAAATCACCTGATTAAGACAAATTAAACACGAAATATTGAATTACCCGAGTATCAATGCTAATATAAAGGTTGTCGATCTCGTGGATATCTAGAAAGAGATAAACTCTAATTGCCATATTAATCATTGATACGGTGCCAAAAATTGCAGGAATAATTAAACAGCTGTATCAAAGTTGATCGACCCGCCTATTATTTATATTGTATTCCTAAAATTGCGTATCTACACACATACACACCCCAATCGACGTAGAACTACAAACGCGACAGTAGATCTAAATATAACCGGTGAAAAAATGCCGAAAACTAAAACAGAAAGAAAAAAAACGGTCGCGAACACGTAGAAGAAGGTCCCACCAAGCGCCAATGACGCACAGCCAACAGCTCGAACGGTTCAGATATCTGAGTGGTTCGGCGCTCGTTTAACTCAGTCCCATTCGAACGCTCGATAGCGGATATTGTTCCGTGCCGCCCTCTCCAGGACAATTTCGCGATCCGATTTTATCTAGTATTACTTTTAGTGAATCGAATTTGATAGTAGTGTTTCGCATCGTTTCAATATAGCTTTCTATCAACGTAAAATGTGCGTTAGCCATTTCGAAATGGTTCCGGCAGTAGTTAGTCTGGTAGCCAACAAAGGAAGAGACACGTACTCGGGTTTCATCCAGGAGTTCGCCTGCTTCAAGTGCAAGAACCTCTCGGTAAGGACAGTGCCCTTTGGCTGTTGACGCTCACGATTCTGATGAATAATAGATCTCGATCGCGATCGAGTTAATCTATCCAGAAACTGGATCGAACCTGCCTCGGATTTCTCACCAAGGCAAGAAAATGTTTTCGATTCAAGCTATTTCCGTGGAATTTAAACATTTTTTGCGAAACAACGGTTGATAAACACCTCGTAAAATATTATTTGCAGCTCGTAACTTTCCCGGTTCGTGATATTTTACGAATATTTTTGTCCGTCGACTCTTTTAAATCGAAAGTGATTTTCACATTCTTTCCACACAACAAATATCAACTAGACTAATTAATGGAAATCATTTAGAAAGCTTGATTGTTTGTTGAAAAAACACTTTGTTAAAATTTACATCACTTTCATGTGGATCTTTACTTTTGTATTTAAATTATTCATTATTCTGTGGTTTTGTGTCTTTATACATACAGTCGGAGATAAAAATATTCTTACACTATATGAACCATTATTAATTTAAACAATTTAGCATACTAACCGACCAATGTTACCATCTTGTTTGTCCATTTAATTACGGTATTTTCAAAACATATGGCATTCAGAAATGTTCTTATTCTCTTTAATTATAGGCCATAAAAAGCACATTATGTTAAGTATTGAATTCAATTAGTTTCCTTTATCAGAACGAGACAAGGGTTTTCATTAAATAAATATAAAACTCAATTTCGTCTTCGTTGATATAACCCTGTAAAATGCTTTTTTTAAAGAACGTTTCGGTTACATCGATGTAAGCTTAGTTTCGTAAGCGCAATCATTGTGACACTGCATTAAATATTAATTTTCAATTTACGTCAATAGGTTTCGTATATGGGTCAAGAGACTCGTCGGATAATGGCGTTGTTCCCATTTTGTCCGTTTTGTTTTATCGATTTCGTAAGCGAAAGTGAGAACACCTTCAGTTCGAACGAGTGACAGAATCTGTCCAATTCCAATAGTGATATCGACGATAAGTGATTTGTAAACAAGGGAGTTTCACTATATCGTTATCGTTTATGAACCCGAGGAGGTTTAAGCCTGGAGGCGTTCAGTGCGATCCGAACCAGTTCTGAACGGGTTCAATATTCATTTACGTATTTTCGTTTTCATTTTGTGAGATCTGAACTGCGATGATTTGAGTTTTCTTCGAGGTATGTCCTGTTCGGAAGCTTTCGTGAAATATCTTTGCCGATATAATCAGAAAGTGTTTTCGCGGCTCGTTACCCATGACCTGGTGTTCTCCGTCCGGCTGTTACACTTTTTCGCCGAGGCGGATGTCGAAACACTGTTTCTTCTGCCCGATGATCGACGCGACCTTAAAAAAGAGCTTCATTCTTCGGACGCACGACCTGCATTTGAAATCGTTACCGTCCGTCGCTAGTTCCGGTGTGGATCGAGACCGGCTTGTTTGAATTCGGGTTAGATGGACCATGACCATGGACATTTCATTTTCGCGAGAATGTGCCTAATTGCTGGCATAACATGGCTTTTTTTCGCCCGGCAAATTTTAGTTGTTGCGGTTTTAATTAAATTTCATTGACGACAATCGATAAGTTGAAACGAGCGGTAACTCGTCATCGATTAACATAAATTTAACATCCATTCAGTCGATTTTTTCTCTTTTTTGTGTCGCTAATTCACCAACACTCAGTTAAGCCAGGATTCGTTAAATTGTATTTGTCACCTGAATTTTATTATTGCGTTTGTTTGCTATTCGACTATTAATGTATATGGTTTCATCTTATTAACATGCAACGCCAACTACAAATACATCGTAACGATATATCATATATTTTAAAGTGGTTGTTTTGTTTTAATTCTTCGCGTTCATATCCAAAGGTGATGTAACGCACGTGGTAAAGTTTTCCGCCTAATTGTAGGTTATTCAACCAATTAAATACCATTTAATTTTCAATCTTCACACCTCCGGATCATGATGGAAAAGTACAAGGGTTTGACGTTTTTAACGCATTTGGTTTTCTTATTTTCGCTTGTTTGATAAACTATAATTAACACCACACAAGATATTTTTAACAAATCGATCGTCGAATTCAGTCTAGACAGTGTCCGCTTTGTGTAAAGATGTTACAAACCGTTGAGTTCGTCTCTGTATGTTATTTGTTAAAAATACATTTCATAGTGCCTCAGTCAAAGGTGGGTAGAAACAATTGCAAATAACTGGATATTTGCCTTAGTAATTTGCAGCAAGAACTTGTCCCTCGTCTTGGTATTGTTACGTCTATTTGCTGAAATCAGTTTTATGTTTTTTTTTACACGAGGTTCATTATTATTTTTTATTTTCGTTTAATTTTGAATCTTAAAATTGTCAGAAAATGTCTCTTATAATCAAAAACTCTTATAATAAAACGAAATTTAAAATCAAAATGGTAACATTACGGTGAAAAATATCATATAAACAGCTTGCGTTTAAATCACGACCGAGACAAAACGGTTTCGCATCAAACATAATCAGATCAACCCAATTAAAGAACGAATATTTGTAAATTAAAGCCGCACATAACAGGCTCGATGTTTATTCCCGACAACCGATCAGTAATCTTATTGTTACAGACCAGCGATCAAGAAATCGAAGCCTCCCAAATTTGGAAACCGGGACGGCATGGCAAAACTATCCGTTCTCCATCACCTCACAATGCTTTCAAGAGATGGAGGAAGGCAAATCAGAGCAAAAACGCTCTAAACGGGAGGAAACGTGGAACCGACTCAATTAACATTGAAGAAGACATGTCTTTGTTGAAATTTTTGGCCATTGTAAGTTTTGATAATCCACGAACAGAAATTGTACATTACTCAGCACATATACTATAAAAATCACGTGTCACAAACAAACCGAAAATCACAAACAGACAAGTTTCCGAAAACAAAAACCATCAAATTTCATTCAGACGCTTCCAACCCCAGAACATATCGTGTGACCCCTTAATTATCGCATTTCCTTGATTCATAAATAATTTTCCTATTTTCTACATTGTATTTTATCAACTTAGACCACCACCACAGTTCTAGACACTTAACCAGTTCTGTTACCCTAACTATAAACAAATAATTACATCAGCTTTATTAACATATTTTTACCATCATACTTGTCTTTGGTCGCCTTTTACTAACAAATCATTGCTCAATGCTTTAATGAACTTTGCCGCTGTGAATTTTGAATACCAATGAACATACACTACTTAAATATTAAATAAAACACAATACAATATATTAAATAAACCATAAGGACTGAATAATACACATTGTAATAACATTGGAACAGATTTGCGTGTTGACACTGCCATCTATAAATATAACAAGTAGTTAGAAATAATGCGTAAATGACATTTAACCTTCAAATGTTACTCAAATATTTTAGATTTTTTCAGTTGTTACTGTAATAATATATCCGAAAATAATAACTAATAGTATATAATATCGTAATTTAAAAAATAGTAACGTATCTAATAAATCACAACAAAGCCTTGACCATTAAAACCTTACCCGACATCAAGAACCAGTTAAAATATTCGAGCGGAATATATTCCAGTTTTAATTCATAGGACTACGCTCAATGAACAGATGGGATATTTTTAAATATTGCTCTCGAACCAAACATGACTGGTTCCTCTAACCAATAGATAAATAAATATAAAATTGAAACAAGTTCGTTACAAAACATCCGAATTAAATGTGCACGAATGGTACGAGTGTTAACTTTAGCCGCAATAACTTTTTAACTTTGACTGGCACATAAAACAGATCATATAAATAGAACGCATGGTAAATTAATTGTGGCCTATCAATTACGTCCGTTGAGAACTCAATTTGAATTGTTGTGAGATGAATAGTTTATGGTTAATACAATTAATATCGGCATATGCTAAACGATAAACTATTGTCCCGTTTGGAATTGATTGGGCTCGTGTTGTAGCTAAATATAAACACTCAAGTGTCGAGATTGATATTTTATAATAAGATTGATTATCGTAAATCGCTTTTTTACTCCAATTAAAGTTCAACTTTTCTTTTTATGTCTGATCGAGAAAGAAAAAAATTAAACGATTATATAAGTGCTGCGTTTCGTAATGATAATAAAACAAAATTGTTTCTATTACTAAATAAGCGAGATTGGAATCCTATAGGTTACTTATGCAAGTGAAATGCATTTTTCGTAATTAAATTGGATATACGTTACAACTAATATCTAATTTATATTCCAAGGATCTTTAATTTTAAGGAATTTTAACCTAAAGTAGTAAAATAATTATTAATATATTAATCACCTGTAAACTTTGGCTGCTTTAGTACAACTGTAATAATAATCAACCGTCTATCAACAACAAAAGGGCTTCTAATATCAATGTTATTATTGTTTTATCCTTATTTATAATTAAATTAGAAAGTGTCATTTTTATCATAGAAGTTGAACTTACTTTAAAGGAAGCATATATTGTATGTACGGCTTTAAATAATTATGTATATTTACCCGAGACATAAAACAAATATGCTGTCTTCCAGCAACACCGGATCACATTTCCTCGCGAATCAATTAAATATTTATAAAACCATATGCTCGAAGTATCAATAATGGCTTCCCTGATT
Source organism: Rhynchophorus ferrugineus (assembly GCF_030347505.1). NCBI lineage: Eukaryota > Metazoa > Arthropoda > Insecta > Coleoptera > Curculionidae > Rhynchophorus > Rhynchophorus ferrugineus. Next base: position 47,651,146 of record NW_027472581.1, on the reverse strand, counting down.
CGCCGGCGCACAATTCAGACATGGATTTTATAATTTTCGCTATAATTAACTTCCTTGACGCGCAACATTGATTTTAAGAATTGTCGCAGTTTTGTTGTCGATATGTCAGATCACGTACTTTGCCGGAATCAATAATAACAATACGAAAAAATGATATTCCGAAAAAAAAACTTCAATGACGATCAACGACATTGACATCATACTCTTGACATAGTTTATTAAATTGTCCTTTAATGCGAGTTAAAACAAAAAATAGCGTCGTTATGATTGGAATTAATAAACTGGTCGGTGCATTTTTTAAATTGTTCAACCCTGAATTACCATTAAATCAATCGCTGATGATAAATCTGCAACTTTCACGTAATGAATATCATTGAGTTAATCAAATTCATGTAACAGATAATTATACTATTTAATAAAATATTCCACACTTTTAATCTTTTAGAAAACATTACATATTTTATAAATGTTTATCTCTTAAGTACTCTCGTGAGAATAACACTAAATAGATTATATAAATCAATAATTTTCTTATAAAAAAATAAAGGGTGCATTTTTAAATGCTCAGCTGCAAGCATACATATATTTTATTAAAAACGGTTTCTAAATACTGTTGCCTTTTAGATTTCTCTTCTCCTTGACAAAAAGTAAAGATATTTCAACGGCTTGAGGTCGATCGCATATCGAATAATAAATCGTGTTTTTTTTTGTTAAAAAACTGACGTCAATCGCACATGTTAGGTAAGCTCAGGAAGTCGATTTCCTTCCCATCCGAGTGTTTCTCTCGTTTAATGGACTAGACAAGTAGGAGAAAATTGCGTTCCATATACAATGAAAACTATTTGTCGTTCGATCTAGCAGTAACTTAAACAATGCACCCGTCTTATCATCGTTGTTTTGTCTATAGCGTGCAAAAACTCGAAGTGCTTGCGTCAATCGTTCTAATTTAATATACACTTATGATCAAAATTTCCTATTAGATATTTTTTGGTTAAGTTTACCGTACATATCTAAATCTAAGAAATGTATTATTAGATATGGTCTATTTGCATTTTTTATCTATATTATTAACTCTTTATTAATAGCAGACTTTTTGAGAAGGCAACGAAGAATTTGTAAGAAAGACCTTGCTTGTATCACTTTAAATAATTTAAATGTTATTACACTCAGTCGCTTCATGATTTGTTTATTTTAAATTTATGATTTGAGCATGTTACATCAGTAAATACATTATCCATTCATAAACATCACAAAAAGCCTCAAGTTTCATAAATACAAGACAAAATTAGTTATACACATTATTTAAAATCTCCTTATCTAATTTATAATGGCTAGTAGTGTATACATAGTATGCAACTAAACATACAATAAATAAAGTGAAAAATCATTTAGATATTTAATAATTATTATTATACTTTTATATTTTGGAAAACCTATAAAACCATTACCTATTTTTCACAATGAACTTTTTGATTATTTTTTTGACATTTATGACAATCTTATATAAGTCAAAAAATAAATAAATCGTTGGTCAGGGTTACGTTATTTGAGCCACATTTTTGTCATTAAATTATATTATATGTGGAAGATTCTAAGGTTGTATCCGGTGTATTTCTAATAGTACCTATTAACCTTCAAAGTAATATCAGTTTGAAGGTAATGAACTTTTCACGATATTGCCACAACACTGCAACGGAATTAATTAAAAACATTCTCGGTGTCTAAACTGGTTTTTATTTATATGTCCGAAAGAAGATATGTTCAATTTCCTTTAGTGTTTTGCGTAAGTCATTGATACAACGGAAATACTAATTCCATGTTTCCATATTGGTGTCGATATGTATGATGCATGGTACACTTTTTAAGAATAATATTAATAATATTTTATTTGTTACAGAATGCTTTGGATCTAAGTTTACCTGCTAGTCCTTTGTTATTGAAAAGCCGTAATACTAATTGGTTCCAACTTAGTGGACATCCAGATAGTTTAGCACCAGCTGGACCTGGAACAGTTTGGAAGAAACGTTCTCCAAATTCTGATGACACTGAACGACTAGTATATGAAGAAATTTCTCAAGATCCCATAGTCAAAGACATTGTTCCAAAGTATTATCGAGAAGTAGAATACCATGGAGAAAATTTCATTGAATTACAAGACCTTTTACATGGTTTCCAAGTAAGTTTGTATTAGAAGCAAAGTGTATTAATAAGAGAACTAATTTATTTTCCTTACTTAGGATCCCTATGTTGTCGATATTAAAATGGGAACCAGGACGTTTTTAGAATCAGAAGTACGTAAGACTGTTGCGCGACCTGACCTGTATCAAAAAATGGTAGCTATTGATCCTCAAGCTCCTACTGAAGACGAACACCAAAAAAAGGCTGTCACGAAGTTACGTTACATGCAGTTTAGGGAATTGCAGTCGTCAACGTGCAGCCAAGGTTTCAGGCTAGAAGCTATGAAATGCCGAGGGTCACCACCAGTTACCGACCTAAAGAAAGTTAAATCCCGAGACGAGGTACTTAACACCCTCGACATGTTTTTGGGGGGCAGAGAGGATGTGAGACAAAGACTGTTAACGCGACTCTGCGAAATTAGAAGTAAGATTGAACAGTCGGACTATTTCAAGACCAGGGAGGTGATTGGAAGTAGTTTATTTATTATATACGACGATTCAAAAGTTGGTGTGTGGTTGATCGACTTTGCTAAAACTAATAAGCTGCCCGAAGGGAAAACTATTAACCATCGCACGCAATGGATTCAAGGGAATTATGAAGAAGGGCTTTTGTTTGGATTCGATCGTTTAATATCGGTTAGTATTTAATGCATTAACTCCAGTAGTACATGATTTCAATTAATCTATTGAGGTTTTTTATATATATATTTACACCTGTCCAGAATTTTTTTGGTTTGAGTAGTATATTTTTTAATGTAAGATGTCAAACAATTGTATTTATTCACTCCAAGCAATACATTAATCAAGATATAAATAGAATTAAATTAGCATCTGTAATTGAGTTTTATACTGTAAATATTTAGTTATTGAAAATGTTGCATAATACTAATTCAATATGTATTTAATGTATTTTTTTTAATATACCGTTAACGTAAAAGTAAACATAATTTTACACTAGGCTAGAGTAAAAGACTACACAAGAGTAAAACCAATCCAATTAATTATTCATTTTTCATTTGTTACAGATTATAGAGGATATTAAAACCCAGAGTGGACCAAGTGATTCATTCACGAAAACCATGCCAGCTGTTAGTGTGAAATCTTGAATGCTTCAGGAGTTAACATCCTAAATGCGTGCTTATACGGCCCTGACATGTGAAAATGCAAGGGCTACAAATAATGCCTCCAAAACAAATTTTGGGATTTGTTTACAGCGTCGGGCAGCCCTACGTTGAAACAGCTTGTGATCGTATTTTGTTATATTTGAATGTGTTCGTTGTTTTGCCTAGATAGGCCCCTATATCTATAAAGTATTACTTATTAATATCCTTGTATATAATATTGAACCTGGATTCTGAACATCCTTACTGCCCCGCGATTATTGTCATAGAAGTTTAAAATAGTATTCCCAATCCACAAGGTTCAAAAGGCTAGAGTTGAACTGGAAATGGATCATACCGATACCTTTTTGTAAAAAAAGTAAAATAAAAGATTCGCTTGATGATTTGTCAGTAATTTATATATTACATATTCTTCATAGACTTATTGATTGCATCTAGTCAACATTTCTTAATATGGTAGTTATTTATGTTAGATAAAATAAGACAAAAGTTGCCAGTTTTATGGGAACTTATATTGTAAATAGTGTATATTTGATTTTTATATTCGTAAATTATGATGTTTCAGTTAATATGTACTTATTTAAATATAAAATGATTTCAGTAAGTGTATATAATTGTTTCTTTGATATCAAAATCCTAACATTGTTAGTAAACAGAAAAGCATGAACTTTCATGTTTGTTAAAAAATAAAGTACTAGTAAAAAAGTTGTAAAAAATTCAATTCAAGAAATTAAAATCTTTATTAGATCACACTCAGTGACTTATTTGCTAACCCAAACTTAAAGAGCATGCTATGAATAATTCTGCTCATTAAAATTTGATAGAACTAAAATCCTTATGGTATTACCTGAATGATGAATTGCTAATTAGAAAGACATCCAAATCTACAACAAAGTTTTTTAAAACTCATTAACCAAGTCTTAATTTATTAATAAAGACGAAACTATCGGAGCAGAAAAACACATTACATAGTTACTGATATATTTTTATACTATCTAAAATAAATTAAATAAATAAATATAAAATTAAATAAAAATAAATTAGTGTAACAGAAAATATCACACAGAGAGTATTTTCAGACTAGAACAGTGAGAAATCGATAATATTAATTGCACATTTTATAAAAAAAATATTTCTAATATCAACATCATTTATGTAACAAGTATTTGTTTACTATCAACAACCTGATTAAGACGCTGATTATAACTAAGAGGGGCTAATCCACCAATGCAATTAGAAAGCGTTGAAAGTTGTTACTCCAAACTTAAAAATCTAATACAAAAAAGATATTTACAAGATAATGCTCTTTAAGATCACTCACAATATGATCACAAACTAGTATTTATCTATTTTGTAAAGATGTTGTATATTTTTGTACAACAGTTGAAAATAGGTACAATATATCTTTGAACATCAAGAAATTAATGAGATAAAGTAACGTTTTGCATCAAATCTCATCAGCAAAATAACTCTACTCATATATAACACCGTTAGTAAAGTTAATATATTAATTAAATTAGTACTATTAAATATGATCAAATATCTTTGTGAATGTATACATATTATTGCACATACATAATGCTTGTACTGATGTCTGACTTGCACAAAGATGCTTGAATTCCATTAACTAGAAATAATATCCGACCGTGTGGAAACTAAAATGACACAATTATAATCTCAAGGAGACTTTGATGATCTTAAAGGAGAAGTGCTCACAGATCGACTGACAGACCTACTTAAAGATTTTGTTCTCGATCTAGTTGCCGACCTGCGCCTCGAATAATATGGACTTGGGCTACTGCAACTACTTTCAGATGAACTAGGTGATATTCTTGTGTAAGGAATTGGTCTTTTCCTGGCACTATGTTAGTAAAATATTATAAAGTTAGTTGATAATGTTAGTAGTTCAATAAAAGCATATGTGACCAAAAAATTATTTCATGCAACCTACCTTGTAGATAATAGAAAGCACATAATCTAACAAATAATAACTAATACACAAATAAAACTAAAATAATAAATAAAAACAAAAACAAAATAACAAAATATGTTGTTTATTTGTTGAAATAATCTAAAAATACATTGTAATTAGAGCGTACAAAAAATGAAATTTTGGTATTTAAAATAATCCCTAGGAAACACAATCTTCTACTTGTGTCTGAAATTAAAAAAAAAAGCAAAATAAAAACTAATTCGTGGAAGTATTTTAATCTGAAAGTAAGATATACCAGATTTTTTTTAATGATATCTCATCTAAATTGTTTTTGAATAAGGACAGGTCGATGTTGAAATGAAATGTTTATGAATTATCAACAAAACCGATTTATCTTGAAAATATTTTATTTGGATTTGCTTGCATTTGATATTGAGCGGTGGCCTAGATTATGTTGATTTAAAGAGCACCGGTGCACTGCCGGTTCCAATTGCATTTTGCTTGTCTCCTCTGTGAGATATATTCATACTCTCAAATCGTTCATGCAGAATATCCAAGTTTGTGTTGCGTGTTGCCTCATCCAGAGGAAAAATGCTTGTGTTTCACTCTCAAACATTCCAAATGGCGTGTTGTCAGCTGATCTGGGGTTTCTTTCGTCGATGGTTTACCAAACCGGTTGTTTAGAACTTGGCCACCAAATATTAGGATTTCATACAAAACTTTCACGTTTGATCGTTTGGAGGTTTGAATAGTGGAATGATACAAAATAGATTAAAGAGGAGCCACCAAAACAGCATAGCCCCTAAGGACTATCAACACCAACCCGCCCCAGTTGAAAAACCCAATATATATCTATACTTATTAAAATTTACAGTGAATTCCTGGTAAACCATACTCTTATCAACTTTTGTCCATTACAAAGCCTACCTGGTGATTCGTCGACGTGACAGGAAACTTGGAGAACCTCTTCGTCGAGGAATAGACAATGAACGGGACCTTCTCGATGAACAACTAGAACTATACGAACTGTCTGATGAACTTGATCTGCTACGACTATGCGATCTTGATCTGGAACTGTCTGAATTGCTTTGACTTGAAGAACGTGACCTGCTTCTCGATTTACTATGTTTTGAGCTTAAAAAGATACACAATATAAACAGAATATTATTAAATATATATTTAAAAAAATACCTATGAGTGGAACGTGATGAACTTCTACTCCTAGATCTGCTTTTCCTATCTTTAGTAATACTCTTAGATCTTGATCGAGATTTACTCTTGCTTGCATTTTTTCTCATCTCTACTACTTCCCTTTTTGGTGAATTAGGTACATCTTTCTTTAATGGTAATATCTATAAGTATTCATTACTACACCTCAAAATAATTTTAATGTTCCACTACTTACTTTAATATCAAACATATCTGGTTGGATTATCTCTTTAGCAACAACGGCTTTTACTGGACTTGAAATACTTTCACTTTTCTCTCTTTTCTTTTCTAGTGCTTCCTTTGCTTTCGCTGCTAATCCGCTTTTCAATAAAATCAATGTCCGCATTTCCTTTTCGTTTATTTGTTCTTCCTCCTTGTCGCTTTTATCTGACTGTTCTGACTCGCTAGATGACTGCTCTGACGGCCGTAAACGTACAACTGGCAATGGCTTTTTCATTTTTGGAGATTTGTCGCGAACTTTTTCTGCCTTTGGCTTTAGTTTCGGGACATCAAGGGGACTTCGAGATTTTGTTCTTTTCCTTGGTGGACTTTTGGATAGGTCATTTTGAGGAGAATATGACTTTCTCCTTTTTTGTTTAGGCGTGATTGGACTTCTCGATCTGGATTTTTTTTTGGGTGAACTCTTGGAAACATGCCTCTCAACTGGCGTCAGAGATCTCTTTGATGAATATGTATCTACCGCAGAAGATTTATCATTTTGTTTCTTATCATAACTCAAACTTCTTTCTTTACTTCTATGTTTATCGTTCTTTAGGTCATTAACCTTATTCCTTCCGTTACTTATACATTTTTCTGTTGAACCCCTACGCCTCTCTATACTTCTCTGTCTTTCAAGACTTTGTCTAGAAGAATATTTGGACGACTTACTTATAGGTGATCTAGATCGACTATGGGTTACTCTCTTTTGTTCCCGATCTTTTCCGTTATCATATCTTGAGCTCTTTGAATATATACGATCTTTTTGATATTTTGGCGATCTTCTTCTACCCAGCAAGGCCCTTTCTTCGCTTCTATTTCGATCTCTGTTATATCTCCTATCATTTTTAATATTTCTACCTGTTGGCGACCTTTTTGATCTGTCTCTGGACCGCGACAACGATCTAGATCTTTCTCTTCTTTTGAGAGAAGGGGATCTGTTTCTACCGCGAGAACGAGATTGATCTCTGACAGGTGAATTTTTAATGTTCTCATCATTTCTTTCGCGTACACGGGAGCTATATTTACTTCTATTTTTTGCCCTTTCCACAGATATTGACTTGCCTTTTTTATAACGCGGTGACTGTGACCTGGATTTATGTGATCGTTTAACAATTGAACGACTTCTAGACTTTCTTTTATTTTCAGGCGATTTCTTGCGTTTTTCTATTGATGATGACTTTCTATATTTTCTTTCTTCAGTTTTATATTTACCCTTATGGTGCTTATCATTATCATTGTCGCTCTTGTCATTTCTGTCTCCTGAATGTTTCCTTGGGGATCTACTTTTATCTTTTCTTTTCAGCGACTTCTCTTTTGACTCACTTTTCCGGTTTTTAGAAGCAGACCTAGACTCTCTTCGTGATTTCCTCGATGAATCCTTTTCTCGTTTAGTTTCTTTTTCTTTCTTGTCACGAGCGTCTTTCTCTCTCTTGTCGTGTTTTTTACTTCTTTTCACTTCAGGGGAACTACAATTACAAGAATTAGTGAAAATTTTGAATTTTGTGCAATCGTAGCGAAAAAGAAAAAGTATTACTATATACTTTTTTCTTATCTCAGATGTAGTTATTAGTAAATATTACCTTCTATCTGAACTTTCTGATGAACTACGCTTCTTTTTCTTCGACCTTTTTTTCTGCGAATAAAAAACATTTGAATTTTTAAAATACCACATTACTGTAGTTAATCGTTTAAATTAATAAAACATTTTAAAAGATATTTTTATAAAGCTAATGACTAAATAAATCTGTAGGTAATGTATTGACTGTTATATATTTACATTGTCATTATATTACATCTGAATCAAGCGAATCATTAATATAATATTAATTAAAATAGCCAGTTCCATAAGATATATTAAAATAACAGGCTTATTTCAATTTTTATTTGTTAAAATACAGTTAGAAATAACGGATTTATTTAAGAGTCTAAAAATGTTCTAGTCTAATAAAAAATAAGAGTAACATCAAAATGTAAAAAAACAGTGAACAAGTGTAATTTTTATAAATTTTCCCCTCATAAATTTTCAAATATTGTGAAAAAATACATAATTTCAGCTTTCATGCATTCAATTTATTGCATACAAACCAGTACTTACAATCATAGTAAGCCAGTTGGGCTATCCTATATGAATGCGCAAGGTTCAAAAAAACATTGTTTACTTATTTTAACAAAAGAAGATAACATGCAATTATCCCTTAATAAATCGTGCTACATTCCTACATAATGGCTTAACGATCTAATCTCCAGTACAGAAACGTAAATGTGAATGATTTTGAAGTGTCCCACACATGTATGAAGTGTATATAGCAGCTGTCTTGATATCAAATAAATGTCAGTATGTAGTATTTTAAAAGTGTTAATTGATTTACTTTATAAAAGTGACATTGCTAGAGTTTTATTATCTGTCGGTGTTTTCTGTTTATAATGAAACATCTAAATGAATTGCCTTTTAAAATTACTACTCTAGATAATCAGATTGTAGACAAGAATATATTGAACAGATGCTGAAGGAAGATCAATGTATAATGAAACGATAAAAGACTATCTCATAACAGCGACCTGAACAGGTACAGTCTATGGCGCAAAAATATTACTATTTATAACTTCAGTACTAACTTTAGTCATTAACAAATATATAGTTTCAACCGCATACGCTACCGATACATACGTTAATTCTTCCGATTAAATATAGTATCAAAAAATATGCTTTAATTTATTTCATCAACTGTAAATACTGCCTTATATAGAGAAAGCAATATTACTGCACACAGGACACTTCAACTTGTTCACTTGTTCTAGGAGTATTATAAGAAAAAATACAGTAATGTTACAAACAAATTAAAACATAGAAAACATATTCTGTGTTTTGTTAGCCTGTTTATGCTAATATTAGTGTAATGTGGGGTTATATTATATATATTTTATTAATTTTGTGATAATATTAACAGCATACTATGAAAAGCTTATAGAAAACTAGCGGACCCATCAGACGTCCTCAAACAAATCAGTCCAATCATATGAAAGGAGTTCAGTAAGATTCACACGATCAGAAAAAAATATGTACATAAAGATGTTAATAATAAATGTTTCTAATAATTAAGTATATTATTTAAACATTGCAATTAAAATGAGTTATCACATTAATTATAAATAATGTATTATATAAAAACTTTCTTAAGATCTTAAAATAAATCTTCAAAGATCTTCAAAATAAATAAAAGTCTACCAAAATGCAAGAGCATCCACATAATACATAATTAGTAATCGAATTGAAGAAATTAGTATATAATTTATATAAATAATAAACAAAAAAAAACCTTATTGTTTTTACATACCTCCTTCTTTTTCTTCTTTTTTTTCTTTTCCTCCTCTTCAGATTCGCTGTCGGAGCTTGATTCAGACTCATCAGATGTTTCCTCGCGACGCTTCCTTTTCTTTTTCTTGTCTTTTACCTTGGAGGATCTAATAGGACGTAAAAGAAGACGTATTTAATAAACAGATGTCATGATAGTGAACTTTATCACGACACAAACGTTAAACGTGTTTTAATTATTATAATAATTTGAAGCAATTCAACTAATAACTGTTGACAAGTTGTTAATGTTTAAATTGGCGACACCAGTATCACTGACATGTCCTGAAAGTATCATAAATACTGCACGAAATGCCCATTTAGCGATTGTTTACACATTTAAAAAGTGGATGGCATGATAAGGAATAAAATGTCAAAATTACCATAAACATCATTAATCGACAGAAATACTTTAGAAACTTTAATGAACATTCAAAAGCACTCGGAAATTGTAATAATTTTTGAAAATGTACTGACGTAAATGTAATATAAACGAAAAGCTTTATTAATAATAAAAGTTTAAAAGCGCTTATTGATAAGATATTTTCAAATTATGTCATATATAAGTTCTAAAATAATCAACTTTCGTCAACTTACTTAAAAGAAAATATATTACTGTATTTTATTATTTGTAATGTTATACATTATACAATTCAGGAGAAATAAAAATAATACACAAATAATTTTAAAAGAAATTAATTTGTTAATTCATATTACACTTCTGAGATTTCATGATACATTTCTTTAAAAGCATATAATCTGTATGCCTAAAAACATAAAAGAAACCTAATAAATAAATAATATATTTTTATATTTGATGATTAAATTATTTATTAAAATATACTAATTTTCAATAAATCGATATATTTATTTCAATATAATTACAAATTGATAAATAAATGAATTTGGATTAATAGTTCCTATTAATTATTAATTAAATAATTAAAGAGTTAATTTGAATACAGATATAAAAACATGATACATTGTTGCACTCTATACAAATGGATGCAGTTAAATATAAAAAATATAAATAAAATATAAAAGTTAAATATAAATAAATATGGTAAGGTATACATAAAGTACAAATTTAACAGATTCATTCTTGTTGTTAAAATAAATATTTCATGGTAATAAAATGATGGCTAATGGGCAATACTAAAAGGTAAATAATATAAATGAAAATTATGTTATTTAATATATATGACCTATAATATAAATCATGTTTAATGGTGTTAATTCATTCGAAATATCAGTATTACCAATGTCGATTTTGTTTTAAGATATTTTTTCATACTACTAAAAATAATTAAAACACTTTAATTATTTAAAGATATACACTTGTCTAAGATAAAACGTCACAGTTATTTGGAGATCGTTGAGTAATAACGTTGTGATATTAATGTATATCTTTAAAAGAAACAACCTGACTCAGTCTTTTAACGATTGTTCTGTAACGTTTCCTGAACGCACCTTCAAGTCTCCGTAGAGTCGGACAGGCTAAACATTATAAAAAAGGACAAACGAAAGTATAAAAAAATCGGACGAAAGTGTATAAAATCGGACCATACAATAATTACCTGATTACAGCCTTCTTAAAAACGTACGGCAAAAAAAATACACCACCAATGAATTAGTACATGAAATATCACTTGGTATAAAATGAAATTTTACACAATTCGAACAAAAAAAAGAAATAAACAAAAAATCTACGAGTATTAAGTTTGTTAAAAGATTAAATAACTAAAAATAGCTCTTTGCATCTGATGACAATTATTATATTATTTATGATTAAAACAATTTAAAAAAACTAAACGTGACTCCTAATTTCCTGCCTCTACATTTCCTACTTACTTGTCCTTTTTCCTATTCTTTTTCTTCTTTTTCTTTTTTGATTCTTCGCTGGATGGGCTAAAGCCGCATTAAAAAAAAATCAACAATAATATTGATTATTCTACATTGGATGTTACAAGGGAAAGAATGGATAAACGAAATTGAATTTGGCACTGCACTCAGTAAGTTTCTAGTAAATCCAAACAATGTTCATTAATACAAATAGTGATAGAATTAGATAGGTAAATGTAAAAAAATATTTAGCTTTTTTTGGGCGTAAATAATGTTTCATTATCATATGGATAAGGCAACTAAAGTATTTAAAGCCCAAATGTAAACTAATCTAAATCTAATCTAACTTTTCTAATAAATAAAGTTTAATACATTAGTGAACTTTATTTAAATAGTTATTAATTTAAATATATTTTAAGAAGTTAGTTGAAAGCAATAGTCGAAGTGTCCTTCAAAATTATATGTTGCTTTTTTATATTTATGTAAAGCAAATTTTAATATCTTCCCCTTGTTAGTATCCATATTAACTACAGACTTTTAGTTTTCTCAGTTTTTAAAAACAATAAAGCAAAATAATTGTCACCTGTTATCTTTCTGTTTCTTCTTCTTCTTTCTTTTTGGACTTTCGTCCTTATCACCGCGTTCTTCATCTTCTGCCCCACTCCGCTCTGGAGTAGGTGTCCTCACCAGCTGATACCTAGCGGCATCCTGTTTCTCCTTTTCTCTTTCCAGTGCTCGCTGTTTTTCTCTTTCAGCGGCTGCCAATTTTTCCTTGGCTTGACGGTCTGGATCAAAACTACTACCCTCTACGAAGTATTCGGATATACCGAAAGCTTCACGTAATCTGGCATTTTTCTCCTGTTGGGCTTCTGCTACTTGATGAGTTTCAGTAACGCTAAAAAATGAATTGATAAGTATTAATATAATTATAAATATATTAAGTCAACAATAATTAAATTCGAGCTGTTAAATCTAAATAGACAAAAGATATTAAAAGAGAAAACTTTTATTTTAATGTTTATATAGTAAATAATGTACACTAATATGTTCATCAATACAAACATTAGTACGCACTAACCCTAGACAGTTAAAAGTAAGAAAAACTTAATCAAATTAAATCAGGGTTATTAAATTTAAATTGACAGAAGAAATGATTCTAGAAAACCTCTGATTGAATTTACACATAATAACCACATACGCCAAATAAATATATTTTAACATATAGTTTTTGAAATAGAATATAAACTCATACAATCTTATACAGCGCTAAAACCCTACAGCGTTATTAATGACACCTATTTCCTAGCGATGGAACTAAGATTACTCACTTCTCGGCTAATTCATGCTCATGGTTATAACACACCATCATAACAACGCAAAATTGGCAAAATATAAAATTTGGTTTCTATTGATTACTCATCGAATCACTAAGTAGATACGGATACTGACCAAAGAGAAAATAAAAAACGACAGCTTATTTGCGACCACTACCCCACATCCGTAGTACGTTTATAACTAGGAGTTTGGCCCTGTACGAAGCCTTATGACAGGGGTGGCACGCGACGATAGAAACGATCAATAACCCTCACCCTTGGTCGGCAAACGCACTAAGTGGGGTAAAACGTCGACATATATGCGTGATGGATCAAAACTCTCGCATTGTTACGAAAGCAGACTTTCGGGGGGAGGGTAAAAAATGGAAATGTTATCGAAGCTTTTTCTGGTCCCCTGGAACAGGATTTCCTATTTAGGTCAATATTTTAACAGGCGGTTAAAATATTCTTATTACAATACATAAAATCCCCGAAAATTAACGCAACGTGGTACTTTTTACACGTTTTAAAAGTTAAGAATATATGTCTATAATAAATTTCATAAATTATTTAGTAATTTCGAAAATAACTAAACGATTAACAGTGTTACAACTAATAGCTTAATTCAATAATTGAATTAATGGTATATGGATATGTATAGGGGGTAATCAAAGAATGCTTATATTGCGAATAAAATTACTAGTAATAGAACTCATTAAACTTATAAAATAAAATAAATAATGTAATTGCATCACACAATTTGATATAATACAATATTCATTTAGTAAATGGATATTTATTTGGAAATAAATTTTAAACATAATGCAATTACGATACCAATTGAATTTCATTCACCGGGGAAGTTCTAAAAGAGTTGGAATCCAGACAAAAACGTATTTGGACAAAACAGAAAAGCCCATAGAAAAAACTATGTAAATGAATAAAATAAATAATAATGTGTTAAATACACGCACACTATATTTTTACGGATATCTATAACACACAGAACTGTTTTGATATACGACAAATTTTAAATATTAAAAAAAATCTTCCAAATCGCCAAATATGATTACCGTATAATTAAATTAATGTTTATAATAACTTATCGCTATATATTGTATTTATTAAAACATGAATGTTAATATTTAAAAAATATTCATCAACTATAATTAATTGAAGATTTTAAATACCTGACAACTGATCTCAGACCTTTTCTTTGGGCTAACATATGATTACCAATTTCATCCCCTCCACTAGGACACTGACAATGACAACAACATGATCTTGTTCTTCTGTTAATTAAGGGCGCCTTGGGTCCCAACGCTTGGCAAAATGCACCTCTCCATAAACGTTCAAAAATCATCCGTTCATCCACAGGTAAACGATGAACATTTTTATTAGCTCCGTATTCCAGAGGCAATCGACCTTCCAACACTAATCTGTTCTTTGACTGGTTATAGAACATTTTTCAATATATCTGACAAACTTTACTTAACGGCTTATGGAAGTTACGGATTATTATCACGCTCGCTGTGACTGCGATTTTTAATATATTTCGACTTAGACTAAGAACTTACGAACTAACGGAAGACGATGTATCACGGAAACGTAAACACGTCAGAGATTTTTGGAAGACATTTGTGATTTTGGATATATGGCGTTTGGCCTACATTTTAGGTATATAATTTCGGAGAACGCGGTTTAAGAATCGCGTCCGGCATTTTGGTTTGTGAATAAACGTATCAAGGGATGGAGCGGTGTGCCGAAAATAGGGGGGATGGCATAGTGACGCGCAGCATCCGCCGGATTTACGCTGGAATCGATCGCAATTGCTAAGAACAACTTTCAGTCAGCTTAAACGGGGATAAATTGGTTTAAAATCGACGACTTTATATTTTGTTTTTCAGTTTTTATTTTAAGAGTCAAATATTTATATGCATTTCTATATATAGTCATTTTCGAACCTATAAATGTCTGAAAAATTTTCTTATACTGTTTTTTTTTGATAATAGAAATATTTCGAGAATAGAAATATCACTACACAGTATTAATATTTTTTTCTTTAAATAATTTTTTTCTGCATTAATTTTTATTAGTGATTATTAATTTAATTTAATTATCGCAAAAAATCTTTAAATCTTAAAAAAAATGTGATTGATAAAATAATTTTGTTTGTTAATATTATATTAGGATTTATTTGGACTGAAGCTACTGTTTAATGAAGGCTCCAAAACACAGACGTGGCATTAAGGCTACCAACTGACTGGCCAGTGACCAACTTAGAGACCATCCCAGAAAACATCCAGTCTTACCCAACCTGGTTAATGGTGTGAGTGAAATGGTTATTCCTTGTTGGATTTTACACTGTTCCCTAGAGACATATACAGTTACAATTACAAACACAAAGTACATCTATGCTCTGTGGGATTCTAATCTGCAATTATCTCTGCAGTTGGAGGACCATCCAATAGCCTTAACCAAATTAGTAGCATACCACAAGATATTTAATAAAGATAATAGTTCTACAATATTTGCTAAGAGATTTGAAAATTACTTATAAAACAATAAATATGAATCCTAAAGGTTTGCTTAATATTTTGTAATAATGAATAATTACGATTTTATAATTGAATAGAGTAATTTAGTAAGAATAATTTTGCAAAATTAATATTTACATCGGCCAGTAATTCGATACGGAACAAATTAAAATTTAACTACTAGAAATACAAAACATGATAATATAACCTAAAAATAAAATTATGGATGGCACTATAACCTATAACTTTATAAAACCAATACTATTTTGGATTTTAGATAATTAGTAGAATAAATGATTAATTATTTATATTTATTGACATGCATTATATAAAACATATACAAAATATCTTTGCCTACCTTGGTCTACCCCAGTGTTGAGATTTTTCTAACTTGCCCCCTTGTGTATTCAACATATTTCTGTAGTTGTTCACCTTATTTGTAATGGCTTCTTCGCTAAAACTACAAAATATACACAATAATAATAAAAAATATTATTATATACATCGATATAGGTATTTAACAATTTACCCTTGCTCTTCTAATATATCAGCAAATTCAGCACATCTTAACTCAATTTTTCGTTTTCTTTCATGATCTAAAATTTCCTTATTAGGTTGCCTGGTATTTGCAGTATCTAATGCTGCAAGTTCTTGTTCAGTCTTGTATGCTTTTGATTTTTCAGCAGGTCTAACTGCAGCCCAATTTCTTTGAACATATCCATTGGTTCCCGATCCTCGAGGAGTTTGCAAACCAATACCATTATACATTTTTCTGAAGGAATGAAAAAGTAAGAATCACTTGATGCATCATAACTTATTCTAAATATAATAATTAATTATATTGATTTATTGGTTATTTTGGCTAATTAAGATACATACAAGATGATATTATGTCATTAATATATTGTAATTCCTTAATATATTAAAAACCTAAAAAGTTAACTGTTTTACTGTAGTAATTTGTTAATTAATAACTAAAAATAACATCCTTTAGCAGCACAAACACACATACGCCTGCCTAAAGATGATTGTCAAATGTCAAAATTGTCAACTTCAAATAAAAAGTATATTTTTTCCTTGAATACCGACAGAACACATTACCTTTTATGAGTTAAGTGTATGCAACAAATAAAACGGAAGCAGTATTATTGGTTGAAGTACCTCCAATTTTATTAAAGTAGTTATCAAAGAGTAATACAGATGCAACTCAATAGGGGACCCTGGTTCAAAGTTTTGATTTGCCCAACATCCAGAGGGCGTCATAATGGGCCACTCAAGTAATTTGATTGGTCAATTTAAATCTCCATTATAGGCACCTGTAAGGAAAATATTTTACTTTAAAGACATTTGATTGGTTTATTAGTAATGCAGAGCATGTCAGTCTTGACGTCATGTTTAATTGACCAATGAAATTTAAATAAAAAACAATTTTTTTCTGAAATAAATTTATTAAATAAAATTCACTTAAATGCAAATATAAATACAATATTTACGAATAAATAAATATAATCTGTAAAAATAAATAAATATAAATATAATATAAAAATAAATATATCTATAAAATATAAATATTATATACATATATATAAAATTATCTCTTCCTTCTTTTTTCTTTTTCATATTTGTTTAGTGCCATCAATTTAATAGGATCTATCAATGTTCTATCTTTTTGGTTTTTTATACTGAAAGTAAACTTTGAGTCTTTCCCTTTTAATATTCTGTTCATCTGTTTTACTCAAAAGTATATAGCACACCTTGCTAGTACTTTTAATATTTTATCCCAAAGATCATTATGGAATGTACAATTAAAGGGTTTTAAATTTACTTTTTTTTTTAAACATTTGACAAAAATTTTGTTATATTATCGACTTGGTAAAATCGCTGAATAAAATAAGACATAGCTCAAAGACCTACTGACAGTATAATAAAACAACTTTGTTGGATTCTGGGACACGAGATATTGTCTTGCCTCTATAGAATCAGACTCAATTTGTGCGTCTACTGGTTTATTCATAATAGTAGGTCACACTTAATTTCTTTTTTCAAAAGTTTTACTAAATAACCTGAGATGTACGCTAAGGTACAACATAAAACTTTGTTTGCTCTTATATGAACATCTGGACTGAAGTTATAGAGTCAAGTAATTAACGGTAAGAATGAGCAGAAAGGGGGATACTGGCTGAATGAATATAAACTTTACCATTACCTTCTGGAGTTTGTTCAAATGTCGATGATACTTGCTTCGAACACCCTGGTTGTGAGCTTGGAACGATGGAAATAGGAGCACTACAAATAAAATAAGACAGTTTAGAAATTAATGGTAACAATTATGAACAGAAATGTGACTGACTCCTTCAGTTTATCTTCTATATCATTGTGATTTTGATCCACTTCAATTTGTACATATTCTGAGCTTGTGGTATTATTTTCGACATCACTAAATTTTTCAAAAGTACTTAAAGGAAAGTTTAAATGTATCACAAAAATGTCTGACATGATAACGATCATAACACTGTTTCATGTTTCACCCAACCAGTTTAGGATTCTTTATGTTTTCTACTCATATCTTAAAGATCGCCGGGTACCTTTTTAACAGAAAACCATGATGCATTTCCGCACTATCTGTGCATCCGGGCATACAACACTTCCTAGAACCAGAATGCATTTCAATTACCGACTTGTATATACTAAAAAAATAAAATAATAATTATTTAATAATATATACGTTATAAAAATCTAATAACATTGTTCTCTATACAGGGTACATTGAAAATAGCGTACAAAATAAACAAACCGT
Source organism: Rhynchophorus ferrugineus (assembly GCF_030347505.1). NCBI lineage: Eukaryota > Metazoa > Arthropoda > Insecta > Coleoptera > Curculionidae > Rhynchophorus > Rhynchophorus ferrugineus. The sequence goes on along the minus strand of NW_027472581.1, from coordinate 47,632,646 downwards.
AAAACGATATGAACCAATTAGATCCCGTCGCGGATCTTAGCATAGCGAATAAAACAAGTAATATTTTAAAGGTAGCAACATCTACATGTTAAACGTCGCGAAACATTTCGCAAACATTTCCTATGAAGTTAAATCTCTATTGCTCTATGGTAGTTATATATTAGTTTTTCAGAAAAGGCGGATCGATTTTGAAATTATACATACGCTGCGCTTGATGTATTAGCACACCACATTCTGTGGTACATGATTTTCTATGATTACATTTTTGCCCTATAGATCTGTAAATTTAGAAAACTGCACGAGGGAAAAGTCGTGGGATTAAATCACGCGATCTTGGTATTCATCTCACCTTTTCGATATATAACCGTACCCTAAAATCATAGAATACAGAAATATCTGTATTGTGTGCCCTAAAATCATTCATGCAAAATGTTCATGGTGGGTTGTAGTGTGTGATCTGATGGAATCACATATCGTTTAATTTGTATCTAAAGATCTGCCTCAAAAACGTACGATGGTATCATTTCCGACAATCGTATGTACTAAAAATAAATTTTCAAGTTTGCGATCCTAAAGCCCTCATTTTGATAATAAAGTTTTATTATTTAGACATGTCGCTCAACCGTGTAACTTTTGATAGTGATTTGACTTCAACAATTGCATAATACACAAGTTAGACGCCGCCAAAATAACATAGGCATACAGGCTACCAATATTGACCCTCCTTATTGAAAAACCCTATATAAGTTCTTGTGCAATATTGTCCAGTGAAACTCAAAAGGCAAATTAATGTATTTACTAACTAAACATTTAATTACAATTATTATTTATTAACATAAATAGTCATAATAAATTGTCAATTGTCAGCTATGTGGTTCCTGAGAAGGTTCTTCATCGCCACAGTCATCTGAAATTGTAAAAAGAAAAGTTATTTATTGCTTAAGAATGTTTCAATTAAAGCAGCTTACTCTTAAAGTCGATATATAATGAATTGCTAGAATAGTTAAATTCTTCTTTATAAATACATTACATCCTTAATTCAATACAACTTATTATAATTTATGATAAGATTCATCAATTTAATTAAACGTTATTTGTTATGTCAAATGATACTCTAATTTGAGCATGTTATTTTTACATGCGTTAGAATTGGAAATTAGAAATGATTTATATTCAATGGAGTATTTAGTAAATTTCTAAAATGTAGCTTATTTATTGAACTAATCAAGTTACTTAATATAAAAATTTATCTAACTTAAACTAAAATTATGATGTAAAAATATTCAACACATTTCACAAAGAAGACATATACAATATGCTCCTTCACTTTCAATAATTTCTTGAAACACATTTTCTCTTTAACAAAGTTGTTATAATCAGTTTACCACTTCAAATAAAAAATCTCCACATATAATTTTATATGATTAATTTTTGTAATATAATTGGTTAACATACATGTGAAAATGTTTACATCATATTTCATAAAAGAATTATCAATAATGTACTATTATGCTGATATTTGATTTTTAAAACCATAGATAGCCTTTTGGAGAGAGATTTACAATCACGATTACTATTTAGAACTTTTGCCAATATATATGCAATTAAAAAATTAAATTCTAAATGCAATGTAAGCTATTGTTAGTGCAAAAGTATGGAGAAGAATACTTGAAAATGTAACATTACAAAATCTGCTTGGAACACAAATTGCTTAAAACAATGTTGATTGGGGTGAACATGAACAAATAAACTTATTTTCCTCTATGGAACAAGTAAAATTGTGGGCGCAGAAATATGTTAAAAAATATATAGCCCTAAATACCGTTAATAAAACTCAATTGTTTCTCAAACGACTTAGGAATATAAATCTAATTTTCGAATTCCAGTAAATGATTCTATAAAAAAATTTTGGGGTGATATGCTCACTATTGCACAAAATTTTAGTCTCATAGACATGATTTATATTCGTGTTATGTGAAATTTGTTTAAATGTTAAATAGTTAAATAAAACGCATACTCAGTTTTGATTTTATTAAACTTAAACCCTGTCGAAAACACAAGACCCTTCAAAACATATTTAACAATAAAGATTGCAGAAATGCCTTAAATTTAAGATAAAACATATTTTCTGTGTAAGTATTGGACTTCTAGTATTTCTTAATCAAATAATTGTTAGTTAATCACTAAAACTGATCATTTATGTCAAGTAAATATGATTTGTAATTTTTTCAAAATGTTTCAAATGTGCTTATAACCGTTACCATTGTTCTAACATAATAAAAAGTGCAGTGATAGAAGCAAACATAAAAAATCGAAATACAAAACTATTAATTTGGTGATATCTGAAATAAAACACTTAATGACAAAACAATCAACCTTTATTTAGATATACATTGATCAAAAGTAAAAAAGCAACAGAAACATAAATTACTGCTTAAATAAAAACTAGTTCTGTACATGGACCTCACTTAAGCACAATATTATTCTTCAGTTGTCATAATCCAATAAAATTAACAATATGACATGGGTCCACGTGGCAGTAGTAATTGGCAGTACTTTCCTTTTAAGAATATCAATAATATATCTGTTTTTTAAATCATAAATAAAAGACCATCAATAAAAATAATCATAATAATTTTAAATGGGAATATTGTCATATTCTCATACACACTGAGTCTCAGTACTTAAAAGGAGTTTTACTTGTCTGTTCTTGGACATGTCTCTGCTTTGTTTATTGGAATATAAACGACTAAAATAAGTCTTATGCTCTGAGGCAATAACGAAACTTAGGGAAGTGCATACATACAGCAAAAAGAAAGTAATATTAGCTAACACAGTAATATTTGGAAACAGCTTGATGGTAAAATACGATTAACGCAGATAAATCTTTTAAGGCACCAATTTTGTTTGAAAAATGGTTTTGTATAAAGCTTAGTCCAAAGAGACATAAATCAATCATCCAAAATCCCCCAACTAAAAGTCCCACATTCAAATCACAGTAGTGAAGTTCATTTCATTTTGACAATACTTGGATGGTTTTGATAAAAAGTCTACAAAAATTATACTGAGTTGTCAAGTTTGGACTAAGCTCTAAATAACTTATAACAGAGCAACATAATTGCTTTAGGTATTGTCCGTCGTATTTTGTTCATCAAATCTGTCCAAAAGCATCAACAAAATGCATGGATCGATGACCACTAACACAAAATGCCCCGATCAATGGTGATGGTGGTCTTGGTGACGGTTGTGTGAGACAGATGTCTGCACGCCGTCCCACACTGCGGACAGAGACGACAGTTAGCGGTGACTGTGTACGTACGGACGCCTGGCTCTGAGAACGAGCCAGTCAGAGTTGTGCGTAGATGGGCCGGGAAATCTTTGGATATTGGAGAGCCTTCAGTGGGCGATGAGGTGATGCAACTGAAGCTTTTTCGTTGACTAATCGGCGTCGATTTCGGAGTGATTGGAGTGGGTTCTGAAGGCAGAGTGAGAGCCGGCGGCAGATTTGTTTTCAGTGAAATCCAGGGGTGATCCAATAGGTCATGTATTGAAGGTCTTTCCCTAAAAATATTTGAAATATATTTTTAATATGTATATTAGCATGTTATATACATATATGATCTTGAATACATTTTTGATATGTTTAGGCAAGTAGTATATTGTTAGTTATTACAGCTTCGTATTTATTTAATACCAGTACCAATTTCAGGCTTGAAAACGGACATTTTCAGACACTTGAAAATGAGGAATCAAAAAGTTTTTAGTAAACAACTTGTATTGAACAAGTTAGCAGAAATAGTCTAGAAATTTTTAAAGGGTTTACACAAAATAACTTTATGTTCTGTTTTTAATAATTATTTTCTTTTATATTATTCTATTTAATAAGTACTTCACCTACAGATTATTTTTATTAAAATAATGTTAGGTAGTTTCCTAAAGAGAAATTATTTAAAATATATTATTAAAATGTATATTACTATGATTGTTATAATGGTATATAATAAACATAAGTTTATTTAGTAAAATAAAATAGTTTATTGTTAGTAAACTGCTGTTCTTTGGTACCCTTTCAATTTCAGGCTTAAAAACAGATATTTTCGGGTAGCTTTGAAATCAAAATGCTATTTAATGAACATTTCCATCGAAACAAATAATACCCATGAACAAGTGTTAGAAGAAATAGTCTAGCCATTTTCTGAGCTTCTGTTTTTAATAATCAAAAGAACGTATTAAAGAGCAAAGAACTTATTAATTAAAAGCAAATTTAATTAATAATTTCTTTGCCTACAGATTATTTTAAATAAAATAGCATTTTGCTCTTATGTTATATTTAACATTTTGTACGACAACAGGAAGTAATTCAAAGATAGTTATGTTATTTAGAAGTAAATTTGTAATACTAAAAGCACACTATTATACAAAATGTTATTTATTTGTTAAGTTATTGTGCTTACCTAGGATCTACTACAAGTGCGCTTTTAATGAAATCAATAGCGGCGCTTGATACATCGCCGAAATGTTCGGGTTCGAAGCTAAGTGCGCATTTTGATATATTAAGGAAGGTCTGCTGCTTATTGTCGGCGCCAAACGGACTGAAGCCCGATAGTACCACGTAAGCTAGCACACCAATTGACCAAATGTCAGTCGATAGGCTGATGGGCTCATAACTAAGCACTTCGGGTGCTACATAGTCTACAGTACCTAAAAACAATAACATAAGGAACCTGATATAATATACAAGTCTACAGATTGTATAAGAACTAATATAGTTACCTAATATTTCCCGTACTGTAACACCAGGCTGCAGGACCTTGGAGATTCCAAAATCGCACAGCTTGATATCGTCACAACTATCCTCCACCGATAGGAGTAGATTTTGTGGTTTGAGGTCTAAATGGGCAATGTTACGGTCATGTAAATATGACACACCCTCCAGAATCTGTTTCATGGCTTTGCGAGCCTCCATCTCGCCTAAACATTGACCGCTGTCCAAAATATGTTGAAGTTCACCGCCAGCGGCTAGTTCTAGCACTAAAACCTGTCGAAAATTATTCTAATTAGTATATGTTATGCATTTTAATATATAATTAATCAGCCTATCTGATGGGTTATAAGAATTACATTGTAAATTTAAAAATTGAGACATTGCCAAGAAGATGTACTGATGATATGTATGATCTGTGTTGACAATGATATTAATATTGGTATAAGTCTCATTGAGTTACTATACATTTCTATTAAATATATTGGTTAATACATATAACACCATAATAATAAGTTAAATAATTATTAAATTGCTACTTAAATGTATTATTTAGGATGGACTTAAATCTCGAATAGTTTCCAATTTATTCCTATTGGTGAAAATTAAAGCGATATTCTGTAAATTATAATTGTTTTTATTATATTCAGACCAATATCATAATTTTAAAGGATTTACAACAAATGGTGTTAATGAGTACTTATCGCATCGGGACATTTGAAACCAACTTCATGTTGAAGCAGTATTGACAGATTTCACTTTTCAGTATATATCATTTCGTTGAAGTGTGAACAGAATATTTTTCCTGAACAGGTAAAAAAATGGGACGACGAGAATTTGAAAGCATTAATCGATGAAGCAATCAAGGGGGATCGCTATTGACTACAATTGATGCGTTTGAGCCGAGCACTGTGTGAGAAGCGCCTGGAATATAATCAAAGACACAACAACGTTATTCTTCAGCATGACAACGCTTGACCACATGATGCAAAACTGGTGAAAACATAGTTGGAAATATAAATGGGAAGTGGTACCCCACCGAACGTATTCTCCAGACTTTGCTCCTATTCATTACTACATGTTCCGATATATGAGTCGTGACCTGTCTGAGCAACGCTTCAATTCTTATTAATAACAGGTCAATTGAAAAGTCCACGGCCTACCATAGCAAAACACATTTTTTTGGCAAAATTAGCTTTCTATATTCAACATAACTCCCTTCAAGGGTGATACACTGATTATAGCGACCTCCAACTTTTGGATACCATTTTTGAGTTACGATTTCTTCTTTTTCTTCTTTTCGGCGATCACCTCTTCATTCGACGACAATTTCTTCACAGCGAGCATACTTTTGAGATATGAGAACAGGAAATAGTCGATGGTGGCCAGATCTGGAGAATACAGTGGATGAAGAAGCAATTCGAAGCCAAATTCATGGATTTTTGCCATCGTTTTCACTGACAATAAGACAAGACATTGAGACCGACATTGCAAAGCAATATTTTATCAACACGCGAAATTCCTTTTTATCAATTTTTTCATAATAACAAAAGTTGCTTCACTCAAAATGCTATAATTCACAAACTAATGATCCGACGACTGTCAAATTTATACACGCATCTTTTGAGGATTAGGGCCAACTAAAGAACATATGGATTTAATTCTAGTAGCGCCATCTATGTGTCAAGCCGGGGACTTTTCAATTGACCTGTTATACAAAAAAGCGTAGCTTTGTGGATAGCCTCAAAATATAAGTCGCTCTTTCGAGATAGGATTCCTAAATTGCTTAAAAGATGGAAAAAGGCAGCGACTATTGATGGGACAATACTTTGTATAAAATACATTGGACCAATTTTTCACAATAAAGCTTCAAATAAAAAAAAATCCTTTAAAACGAATTTAGTTTAATTTTAATACTATAGAAATATTCCTGATGCGAATGAAAAAACTGATATTGTTTGTTTCAAATGTTCAAATGTTTCAATAAACGAACTGTCTATAAGATTGCTAATCAATTCAAGGGAAGCGGATTGATCTCAACTGCCAACTTAATTACAATCCAGAATGTTTGTTAATAAAACGAGAATAATGAAAAGCTACTTTTCTATCTTGGTTACGGTTTGGAATGGTATCAGCGCCATCTGATAAACATTATATGTGTTTAATTATTTATTTAAAAAAAACATCAAGATTAAGAGATTGCTTGTTTGATCATTTGCTATATGTAGAGCCATATTTCAAACCCAACAATGGACTATTTGTATTCGAACAGCGAAGAATGAATTAAATTAAAAGGTTATTGAGGCTGGTTACTATTGGTAAATATTGATGACTACTGGGTGATGTTTTTTTGGCTTGAGCCTTCTAGATCAATCAATAGTGAGAAGTTATCGCTTATCCGCTGCGTTAACGCTATGATAATTAAAAAAAAATATATAAAATTATATAATACGTAATTTACCATGACCGGCGATATCCACAAGTGAAAATGAAGTAACCTAACTGTTAAGTTTGATAGTCTTGTCACCTCTCCATCTATTTTAATGGTTTAATTTGAATCTGCTACTGACGCCCAACAAATACTTTTAGGAACTTATGGTGATGCTGCTCCGAAATAGTCTAATTACCATTTTTGGTTTCAAACGATTTCATAGTGGTCATTTAGACCTCAAATTGACATTAACAAAAAAAACTGTCTAGGGTACTAAAATATTTGATGGACTTGATGCATCAACTATTTCTTTGATTAATTGATGGAAAATGCCATTTCGAACCATTTTAAAATTGTTTGGCAAAGAAGAATTTTTCGTGACTAGCGATGAAAAGCGGATCTCCTACGCAAATTTCAAGCACAAAAAGGCATGGGTTACTCCAGGAGAGCCATCCTGCCACACCCAGTGCACTCACAAAAAATTCCACTACCATTTATTCAGATCAATGCTGGAAGAAGGATCCAAATCGGTGAAGTGCGAACATGGAAGCCAAACACCTCTCTTTCGATACAAAAAAATGCGAAAATATTTTGATCAGTATATATTGTACGAATTTTTCTCAATAAATGCTTGTTTAAAATGAAAAAAAATGATAACGATACATGCAAGCACGTAATACGAGGGTCACTATTATATTTCGGAAATAGGAAAAAAAGATTTAAGCTGCGAATATATTTTTACTGTTTTAATGATTGTTAAACGCTTCAATAGCTTCTTCGGGCGATGAAAATCATGGACCACGCAGTTTATTCGTCACGGATGGGAACAAAAAGAAGTCATTGGGTGCCAAATCAGGGCTGTACAGAGGATGACCCATCAATTCGATGTTTTGAGTGGTCAAATAGTCTCTTGTTTGAGAGCTCGCATTGTCATGATGAAGAACAATCCGGCGTCTCTTGTTTGTTTTCCTTACTTCACCGAATACTTCTGGCAAACAAATGGTTGTGTACCAGTCAGAATTTACTGTTCTACGACCTCTAGAGGCACTGTTGCAATACGACCAGTTTTCCCGAAGAAACAGGCCACCATTTTCTTTAAAGAACTTCGTGTGCGAACAGATTTTGTTGGATTTGGTTCATCTTGGAACATCCATACATTCGACTGCTGCTTACTTTCGAGCTCAAACGAATATATCCATGATTCGTCATCTGTCACGATTTTATAAACGTCTTTCGAAGCACCGCGATTGAGTTTATTAAGCATTTTTTTGCACCAATTGACACGAGCCTTTTTTAAGCGATTGTCAAATTGTGTGGGATCCAACGCGAGCATAACTTGTAAGTGTTCATGTAAAATCGCATATATGCATATATGGAACTAATGCTTAGGGATCTCACAATAGGGACATGACGATCTTGCTTAATCATCTCGCACACAGCATCGATGTTTTCTGGCACAACAGCCGATTTTGGACGACCTTCACTCGTTAGACAGCGAACTATGACCACGATTGAATTCACTAAACCAGCGATACACGGTGGTTATTGATGGAGCTTCATCGCCAAAAGTCAAATTAAGTTAATTGATGCACTCTTGTGATAATCCACGTCGAAAATCGTAAAAAATCATCCTAAGAAAATGTTCACGATTCAGTTCCACTTTTTTTCCGAGACGAAACTTTCCACTAAATATAGAATAAGCAAATAGCGTCCGTGCGACAATATGTTCTGAGTACGTATACATAGAAAAAAAAGAAATTTCACGGTATTCAATCAACGGTAGCGCTGCGATCGCAAATTGTGATTGGCTAGTTTAAATTCCTGGTGTCGCCACTAACATGGAACGTAATTGGTCGACCAAATTGTGTGAAGTCTGTTTTACATTAATTATTATGGATTAATAATATAAAAATTGATGACAATGCGTCAGTGCAGTAAAATATGTAGTGTACCGGGGTAAAAATCTACTACCGAAATTAGACATTGTTTGCCAAAGAATGATTTCGCTGCTTTCCAAAAATGGGTTGATCAAGTAAATAGTACTCTTTACTGGATAAACCACAATGCAAATATATCAACGTCACGGACATTTTAGTGAAAAATTTAGAAATACCCTTCCTTCACGAATAGGTATTAGGGTAAATGCATATCCAACATTGTTTTTATCAGGTATATATAAAATTATCTATCTACTACATGTCTGTTTATATATTGTTTGTTTACAGAAAATTAAAACCTACTTATGAAGATGTTAATAGTAATAAAATTCAATTAATCTACCAAGTTGTTCGTATGCTGTCAGTGTGATGTCTCTACATAAATGTCCTACAAAAAGGTAATTATTAAGATAACTGAATAATTAGTAGCAATAAATAGTACTTTTAATTGTAAAATATCCCTAAATATTTGTAATACTTTAACTATTTAGAACAATCAGTGTTCAATAATTTTATAGTAGAGGTGTTGTATATTTAGATTTGATTGCCTTGTTAAGAAAATATTTGTTACGGCGCCATCAATTCACAATTTAATTGCTACTTTTAGGGGATTTATTACCATAAAGAAATCTATTTTGTCTAAATTTACAAATAACTACATTTGTTTAACAAATCTTAACCAAGATTGCTTAAAGAATTTTGTTGGATCTATTAGAGGTCATGGAGGTAGAAACAGCCTCCTTCACCTAGTATGTTCGAGAAATCTTTAAAAGGCCTCATCATCACTTCAATTTTTTCACATCATTATCCCGGAGAAAATTGTGAAGAAGATGAACATGTTAGATAACTTATATTCTTTTTTAACGGGAGATCTAGCACCACTTGAGGTTGTTAAATCACTAGTTGAGTCCATATTTTCAGTTCCAGAGAACTTTGCTCTGAGGAAACCAAGAGTCTAATATTGTATTTTAGTCTTATTTCGGGCTATTTAACAAAACTTCTGAAAAAGAGACAACATGCAATATTTGTCCACATTCTATATTAAGTAGTTCCACAGATTAAATACTCTAAAATCTAAATATCTTTAAAAAACACAAATTTTTAGTGTTTCAACTGTCCAATCCATAATGATTTACAAAACCAAATTTTAAGTTATTATTATGTATTTTTGGTTTAATGAAGTTAATGCAATATTAACAGGGAAGGATTTAAAGTTTACCTTCAATATATTATAATATATAAGTTAGATATAGATATTTTAATTTTGCCTAGAATAGAGTTCATAATTGTTTTTTTTTGCTTTTTGTTTATATATATTTATATTATTTACACTTATGTATATTTGTATAGGATTTTATTTTAATAAATTAATTTTAAGGATTAAATTTGGTTTTCATTTAAATACTATTGACCAATAAATGTGACGTCACAAAATAATCAGGCGAAATGGCACACCAATCAAAGCAGACTATTTTCCTTATAGGTTTCTACATAACTATTTCAAACTAACCAATCAAATTCACGTTGTCAGCGCCCCCAATGATTGAACTAAGCAAAACTTTGCCCCACTACTTACCATTGGAGTTACACACCGCTGTACGTATATCGTCAAAAATGTCAAACTTTACGATGGAGCCGTCAATGGACTCACATGGCAACAGTGTTGCTAATTCTCGAAATATAAATAATGACCCTCGTATAATAAAGTATTAAAATAAGTTTTGCTTTAAGTTGAGGGAGAGGGATAAAATAATACTATATTAATTCTACGGGAACTTACCATTTCTGTGAGTGATTCGTATACTTCGTGTAATCTGATAACTCTATTTGTTGAAGAACATTGCATCAGTACGGCGATTTCATGTATGATCTCGTTCATTTGATCTTGATTTCGGCGTCTCTTTTTCACGAATTTGGCGGCATAATGTGTACCGGTTCTTTTATGAACAGCACGACATACCGTAGCATATTTTCCCCTGAAATAAACAGAAAGAAACATTGTAAACATCGATAAAACGTAAGAACGAAAAAATATTATTTTTAAAACTAATATTTTACCTCCCGTTTTGTTCTTGGAAGGTGCGGTCGGGTCGCTGCCACGGTAAATGTATACTCAGTCAACTAACCCATAAAAGCAGGGAGAGTTATAAAAGTAGCACATAAAAACGATGTCAGTGAATATGGTGTTTGAACATATTTTTGTATCTCGTTCTCGGAATAACCAGCACTACTGTTACTTCTACTCAAATATATAATAATTTTTATCAATGTTATTGTTTGTAATTAGTATTATTATAACTTGCCATTGTTGAGTACTTTAAGTGATGTTACATTTAAAAAATATGCGCATATTATAAAACAAGCTATAAATAAATCTATCCTTGGATAAGAGGTTAGTATTTTATTTTTCTGTCCACTGAATCTTTCACTCAAATGATTGATTTTGCTACAGAAGTTACTGATTTTGGACTATTGCCTAGAGACCTTTACAATTATAAAAGAGGCAGGAGGACCGTCCTGTTGCTTAACCACTGCGGTTACTGAGGTAAATTATGTTTTATTAAAGTAAATTATTTTGGAAATTATGTATTAATATATCACTCCATGTTTATGTTTCCATTTTAATTTTTTTATTTATTTTATTTATTTTTTATATTTTTTTAAATTTTTTCCGTTTTATAGAAATTCGACTTCGTCAACACACTTCAAGATAATGCATTAACTTTCATAAGCTTCTCTAATTTGTCGATGTCTGTTATAATATGACATATTTTATCGCTTTGGACGGCCCTCATTGACTGTTGCCCACTCGATTGACGACCTTCTTGATTCAGAGTTATAGTAGTGGATCAATGCTTCATCTGTTGCCATCTACATATACTTTATTTTCCTTAAATGTCTAACAACGTTGAATTATCAACGTATTATTAGTTTTGGTCTAGTATCAGAAAACACGGCAAGTTCACTTAAAATCACCGCTTGGAGTCAAAAATATTTTCCATTAATTTAAAAATTACAAATGTTTCACCAACATAACCCTACATTTTTATCATAATAAATCAATATTTGAAAGCCGGTTTTTAGCCATGATGTTTTTTTCTTTTACCAAGTTGACCAGCTAGAACCAAATGGTCTTCTGCTGATTTCGCTTCGGGTTCGGGGTATGATTCTTTTGCGAGCGACAGAGACTCTGGGTTACGACTGGGATTGTCGTAGTTTATTTACTACCGAGGTTTGTGGATGGATATGCCTGATTCGAGGTGTGTATTGACGTTCCTCATAAACCATAGGGCATTGAGTAACGCGCGAACTTTTTTGGATTGGAACACTTGTAGTAGTTCAAGTTGTTTCTCAGGGACATACCTGTACCACACCTGTGCTCCGTTGAGGCAGACTTGACGGACTAGCATTTTATATAGTGTCGCTTTCTGTGGAATTGGAAGTTTAGTTTTTCTGCAGAGGAGTGGAAATAGTGCATGGCGTGGCGCAAATGCATGCAAATGGCGTACTGTATTTGGGCTGACCATTGAAATCGACGGTCGAACTGGTGACGGAGGTATGAAACTTTCTGGAGCCAGGGGATAGGGACTTTATCGATTTGGAGGCAATAGGCGCGGAACTCCTTCTTGCGGTGGAACAGAATAGCCCGAATTTTGCTCGGGTTTATCTGTAGACGCCATAATGCGCTATCGCTTGGTTTAGCTGTCCTTGGAGTCTGTTACGAATAGCGTCGTGACAATAAACGGTTGTGAAAAAAGCGGTATCATCTGCATAAAATGCTGTATGTGAATGGGAAATCAGCCATTTAGAGGCTGAATAGGGCTGGGGCTAGTGGAACACCTTGCGAGACTTCTGCGGAAATCTTTTTACGAGATAAGACTGTATCACCGATTCTCACTTGAAAGGACCTATTGTCCAAGTACGAATCTATCAGGGATATTAGGTCATTCGGTAAACCAAGCTGTTTCGCTTTGAATACTAGACCAGATTTTCGACCTTTTATCAGTGCCTGGTGGATTGTTGCTGCGACGCGGGCAGTTTGATAGAGACATGAGTGTTTGGCGCGGAAACCGAATTTAACGTTCGGGATTATGTGATGTGCATCTGTGAAATCGTTTAAAGAGTTTAATATCGCTTTTTAGGCAACCTCATGATGGAGTTAATAATGTTAGCAAGTTCTGATAGTTGCTTGCTAGTGAGGTTTTTTAAATGGTTTCCCTTATACCTGCTGGGGCTTTTTTAGAAGACAGGCGTTTTATGGAGAGCTCTTGTGGAGGTCTCTGGGAGAGACTATGCTCTTCAGAAGATGAACTGACTGGAAGTCTTTCCTCTTTAGAGAGGGGATATGATTATGATGGATAATGTCAGTTGAGGTGAACCAAGAGATGGATTGCATATCATTTGATTCTCGAAAGAATTAGCGAGGAGCTCGGCTTTTTCCAGATTTATAAAGGCGATATCCGTAGAGGAATCAGCCTTGAGAAGGGGGATTGCGTTGGAATTTTTCTCCATTACGCGTTTGGCGGCGCGCCAGAGGTCGTTTGTGGCAGTGGGGTTGCCTAGATTTTGAAGAAATGATTCCCATTTCTTCTCATTCCATAGCCATAATGTTAATATTTTCTCTTTATATTCTATATATACCAGAGATATCAGAAATACTTAGATCATATATCTCTGGTGGGATTTGAATAACATTTTATAAGTTTAGGTATTCTCAAAATAATCTCTAGCGGTGTCAATCTGTATTTAACTAATATTAGTGGTTATGCATACACTGAAATACATAAAGACTATCTTCAGTTATTAATAACAGAAGTCTACAACAAAAAAGCTATTTGAATATTTTTTGTGCTATTGGATGAATACTATGCAATTGAATTAATTGGTATGTATTTTGGTATGCTGAAAACGAAAATACTATGGAAATAACTCAGGACGTCAGGATGCATTTAATGCAACACGATATAGCACAATGGCGTATGTTCTTAGATTCATTAGAAAGAAGCCTTAAAGCAGTGTCGTTTCAGAATAACCATTTTTATGCTTCGGCTCCTGTAAGTCCATACTCTTCAAAGAAACCTATAAAAACTTAATTCTTCGCAAATTAAAATATGAAGATAATGGTTGGTAGGTGAGTGACGATTTTGAAAGTTTATGCATGTTGCTTGGATAAGAAATTTACCAAATTATCTTGCTCGTAGTATCTATGGGATAGCAGAAATCGAGTAAATCACTGAACCAAAAAGAATTTCGTCGAGGGAACTTCAAGTTGGTGAAAAGAACGTCCTCCAAGAAACATTGGTACCTCAACATAAAGTTCTTTTACCAACGCTGCACATAACGTTGGGATTAATGAATCAATTTGTAAAATTACTTCCAAAGCTAGAGATTGCTTATAGATAGTTTCAAACTTTCCAGGCCTATCAGAAGTAAAAATGAAGGAAGGTGTTTTCGTCGGACAAGATAAGCTTATGACAATTCATCACGATTATGAAGGATCCTCAAAAAAAGGGTGAATTGCTTTTAAGGAGGCCATAGAGAAATTTTTAGGTAATCATAAAGACCCTAACTTTAAACAAATAGTCAAAATAATGTTAAAATTATTTCAAGCATTAGGTTACTTAATGAGTTTGAAAGTATATTTTATTCATTCCCAATACGACTACTTTCCCGAAACTTTAGGAAATAATTCAGGTTATTAAAGAGATGGAGAAAAGACACCGATGAAAATGGAAGTCTCAACAACAATGGAAGCTTTAGAGACTTTCCAGATTCTTTCCACAATCGAAAAGGTATAAAGAGGAGCCCCACTAGGAAAAAGAAACAGTTCTAGTGTGTGTCAGTGAACGTATATTAGATTAAAACATTTTTATCCTTAATGGTTTGTAAATAAAATAATATTTTTCAAGGTAATAACTTACTTAACTTAGTTGCTTAAATTATAGTTATATGGTCAAGAAACGTAAAATCCTATTATAAAAAGGAAGTAATTTTCAGATTTAGCACACCCAAAACATAGAGATTACGTTCAAAACCTAAACAATTTTGTTTGTAGACCTGTGTAAGAATATACCACATGTATCTCATTTTAGAAGATAAATAACCTTACCCAGTCTGGTTAACGGCGTGATCGGTGGGATTACTTCTTGTTAGATTTTATAGTTAAATATCCTATCAGGATTCGATGTCGTGACATATTTGTAATGAAGCGAGCTAGTCTACTTACTGCATCACTGGGTCGATATTAATACAACTTATTTTTTAGAAAGAGGACTATAATACTTAACTCAATTATTAATTGAATTTTTAATACATCGAAATACGATATGATTAACTTATGTTTAAAAAAAAACTATTTCGACCGTGAGAACTCCGACAGGAAACATATACCTTGATAAAACTAAGTAACCGTATAAATCAAAAGTTAATAGTTTACGAATCTAGGTAGGGTACATTCTATGTTCTTAGGTCGACCTCAAAATAAAATTAATGAAGTTATTAATACCATCGCCATGGGATGGACGTAACTGTATCTTTGTACTAATGGTATTATATTCCAACGGTAGAATTAATATTTTAGCGTGTCGTCTAAAAGTTCCCACTGGGTTTCCGGTTAATTAGAAGTGGCTTTTTATTTCCATATAATAATGCTATTTTATGCAATGTTACATGATGGTATTATAAGAATCGATCGAATGCAAATAATTACTTTTTGATTAGTAAATATTGTAATCGTTATTACAATATGAATTGAATATTAGGTGTATAAAAAAATAATTAAGGTTTCTTAAATTAGTTTTTTCAAAGGCATATTCGCTTCAGAGTATTTTTTAACAAATAGCGTTTATTTAAACTAGACCTACACTGGACAGTAATCAACTTATAGACCATAGCAGAAAACAGCCGGCCTTTCCCAGCCTGGTCACTTGCGTGACTGAGATGGTGATTCCTTGTCGAATTTTACAATGTTACTTAAATACATTTACAATTATAAACATAAATTCAGCAGGACAGTTCTGTTGCTTAACCACTGCACTAATTCACTCCATGTTGATGTTTACAACTTTTAGAAATGACACTTCGTCAACGTCTATTATAAACTATAAAGCTTCTGTAACTTGATGCCTCTTTGTAACATGACTCTTGACTACTCATTGACTGTTGCCTACTCAGTTGACGACCTTTTTGATTCAGAATTATAGTAGTTGAACAATGTTTCATCCCTTCCCATCTAAATATATTTAATTTCCTTTGAATATATAACACCACTGAATCATCAACGTATTATTCTTTTTGGCCCAGTATTAGAAAGCACGGTACATGTTCACTTTCACCAAAACATCCGAGTTGACTATTAAATCAGTGCTTGGAGTTAAACATATTTCCGTTAATTTGAAAATAAGAAATGTTTCACTAAAATAACCACACATGTTTGACATAATAAATCAATATTTGAAATAACCAAACATTTTTGGACGTATATTTTGAAAGTTAGTACCATTCAGAAAGCATGTTGGTCAACTATGTGTGTTATATATATGTTATATATATGTGTGCTATATAGTGAATTGATACTGCCCTGGTCCATTGAAAAAAAAGTTTAACTGCAAGATGTTATGAGTAAAGTGTTTAGAATTAAGAATTTCGTTTATATTAAAATACAGCGTGTTATCTGTACAGTTGCTTCAATAATTCTAGCTTTCTAGTAAATTACAAGATTTTATTTTAAATCTTACACGTTTCGTAACTTGTCATATCTAAGGTATACATAGCAAAGGCTTATCATTGAAAGGTCTGTTTTTCACACACTTCGATATTTCGTACATTTCGATACACTTCTGCATGCGCTTAAACCAATTTTCAAAGCATTTATTCCATTCCGAATGAGGTATCTTCAAAACAGGATTTTTAAACACTTAATAGCTTCTTCGAGCGATGAAAATCGTTGACCACGCAGTTTATTCTTCACGGATGGGAACAAAAAGAAGTCATTGGGTGCTTCAATTCGATATTTTGAGTGCTCAAATAGTCTCTTATTTGAGCCGATGTGTGAGAGCTCACATTGTCATGATGAAGAACAATCCGGTCTTTTTTTCAGCGACTGTTTTGAACAATAGGTGAGATGACGATTTTGCTTAATCATTTCACATACAGCATCGATGTTTTCTGGCACAATAGTCGATTTTGGACTACCTTCACGAAACTCGTGGCACAGCGAACTACGACCACGATTGAATTCACTAAACCAGCGGTACACAGTGGTTTTTGATGGAGCTTCATCGCCAAAAGTCAAATTAAGTTAATTGATGCACACTTGTGATAATCCACGTCGAAAACCGTAAAAAATCAGCACATGAAAATGTTCACGATTCAGTTCCATTTTTTTGCCGAGACGAAACTTTCAACTAAATATAAAATAAACAAATAGCGTCCGTGCGACAAAATGTTTTGAGTACCTATGTCGTCAAAAATGTCAAACTTTACGATGGGACCGTCAGATGGATTCACATGACAACAGTGTTGCCAATTCCCGAAATATAAACAGTGACCCTCGTATAATGAACTTGTTAAAAAATTGGTGGAATTTTTATATTGCTTTAGACTGAAAGTGACAGACATGCGTTCCATTACTCTATACCGTGTGCATTAAGGTTTAAAAATTATAATTCAAGGAAATTGAAACTCCAAATAAAATTATGAATTTATTGAAGACTGAAAATAATTTTCCTGATAATTTTCGTTCATTGTGTTGAACTGAATCAAACTGTCAATAAGTCAGTTTCAAATTGATCGATTTCTTGATGGAACCATTATGCGGAATAAAAATTGATTAATTATAATAAATCTGAAAAATCTGAACAGCAGATAAACCAGCCATAACTTAACCATTCATTTTAGACTCAATGAATTTGAAAATATTATTTATTCACCTGAATCAAATGACAGTATTATGACTTGCAAACATTATTACGATAATTCCTTTTCAATCACATCAAATGCTCAGTATTTTTAGTTAGTTTCTTGTACATTATTTGACTTAATAAATCTGAGTGATCGTTTATATATATGCTATTCACTTTCGTTTTTTGGATATAACATCTTGCATATTCGACTTTCAAATCTTTTTATACAGTTATTTAAATTTTGAATGAGTCATTTTATTCTTTTGAAATGTACTGTATGTGGCATTTGTATAGTACCACACACCATTTATACACTTCATAGTTATAAAAATTAATAATTTTGGTGCTTTAACGTCCAACTAAATATTAACTGCATACTGCATAGTGTTACACCGGCAAGCATTCTGGTGAGAATTTAAATTTTAAAAGAGAAAAAAGCGTTTTGCTCTGAAAAAGCCTTTATTTCTTACATTACTTCATTTATTTCTTCAACAACCTTTGTAATTGTTTTTGTTATTAGAAATGAGGTAATACGGACTCATTATACAATACTATGTAGAATTTTAAAAAATGATGAAGTTAAGTTGCAAAAGTCATGTCAAGGTTCAATCTGGTCAAGGTATATGACATCTCTAAGACCTACTTACATCAACCTCTAACCTCACTTTATCAATAGAAATTTTAATTTATCATGAGAAATTTCAACAATTTATTAGAACCATTTAGGAGTGTTTGAATTTTTAACTCGTTATGTTTACAAAACTTAAGCAATAAATCTTTACAAAAGCCTATCATTTCTATATATTTCTGAGCTATCAACCATATTTTAGTGAAATTTTTGACGTTGATCATAAACCGTGACCCAAAAAAGCTACCAGTCTACCAAGTATGAATTTTAATTTACTATTCTAAGAACACATGGTTAATTTTCATACTAATTACTTTTTCTTAATAAACGACAGAGCTGTGAGTAGTTTATTGTCCATTGTTAGTTTATTATACGTCCTTACTTATGTTAGGAATAAAGTAATTTATTTTTCATGAGAATGTACCGGTAGTATGTAACAAGAGATATTCGAAATAGAATAAAAAGTTGTAATGACATGCAATAATAAAGTTCATCATGCAATATCTGTAATTGATTGTAATTATTTTTATATTTCATGTAAATGGAAGAAAACTTGATAAAAATAATTTCTAATCATTAAATCCACAAAACCAAGCATAAGACGTACCAAGGTATACACGATTAGAAATACTTATTAACGCAAAACAAGAGATATTATCTTAGATTAAAAATTATTAAGATCCTAGAAATGTGAAAACACAAAAAAATTAATATTTAGCATTTCTTGAATGTGGCTAATTTTGTTCATTGTGTAACTTTTTTTAATTTGTTTTAATTAATTACACCTTACATCAGATATGCTTGGCACATTTTTAAATTACAAATTAATGTATTACTACTGTTCCGTTATACTTGCAAGGTAAGTACGGGATTAATACATCAGTATGTATTTCCCAAAATAAAATAAAATTAAACTACTTAAGCTAACGTTAAGTAATAAAATAATAATAAAATTATATAATTACATAATTTACAAGTTCATGTGGTTTGGTTCGCTTTATTCATCTGATTTCCAGCGTGTCGTCCACTATTTGTATTGATTCTATCTTGCTATGATTTAGTAACCTTATTTTATGTTTTAAGACTTTATCTTGAACAACTTTAAAAATCTATTTGATTTCGAGGTCATTGTTATTCGTTGGTTACGTAGTGCTAAGCATTGGTAATTAATCTAAAACCTTTGTTTTTGGCATTTTTGGATTACTAATTAGTTTGATATTTTAGTGCCATATTTAAGCCATATTTGAACCAATTAAGATTTATAATAGATACATAAATCAATATCTATGATTCTAAGTCAAGTTGCTTTGCTTTTTGTATATGACGTACAGTGTAGCTGTACTGAGTTTACTAGTTTTGTGATACACAATTATAATACAACATAATACAAAATATAATATATCTACACTGCAGATATTTCCTAATATGAACAAAAACAGAGAAAAATCACCAGTTCAAGTGAAGATTAACACACTAGGGTATAAGTGGCCAGAAGCGTCTTGAATGATAATGAAATCGGGTTGACCAAAAAGCTATGACTTTCTTTTTACAATTCCAGTGTATTTTTTAAATTAAGTTAAGCGGTGCTGTGCCACGGACATTAGACAAATTTTGAAATAATTGATTTTGAGCTGCTCATTCATTTTATCAACAGTCGATTATTTGAAATGTTTAATGACAAAAGAAACCAAGATTCATCATATCTTAACATTATGTTCACTCAGAATAATATTTAATGCAAAGAAATGGCTTGAAAAGTGTTATAAGGACTCAGCTCCATCAGAAACAACAATAAAACGTTGGTTTGTTGACCTCAAACGTGGTCGTAGAGATGCAGAACGCAGTGGACGTCCAAACGAGGTGGTAGCACTAGAAAACATCAAAAAAATCTACGAAAACCTTTTTGAATGATCGAAAAGTGAAGTTGTGTTAGTTAGCTAACATCGTAAAAGAACGGGTTGGTTTTATATTGCATGAGCATTTGACTATGATAAAGCTCTGTTCAAAGCGGGTGCACTAGAAAACATCAAAAAAATCTACAAAAACCTTTTTGAATGATCGAAAAGTGAAGTTGTGTAAGTTGGCTAACATCGTAAAAGAACGGGTTGGTTTTATATTGCATGAGCATTTGACTATGATAAACTCTGTTCAAAGCGGGTGCGCAAACGCGGCCCACTGTTAATCAAAAACAAAAACGTGTTGATGATTCTGAGCAGTGTTTGGCCGTGTTTAAACGTAACAAACCGGAATTTTTGCTTTGATATGTCAAAATGTCATATGTGATTAATTCCGGAATCGAAACGATCGTCATCTGAGTGCACAGCAACTGATGAATCTTGCCCAATACGCCAGAAAGCTCAACAATCGGTTGGAAAGGTTATGGCGTCTGTAATTTGGGATGTGCCTGGTGTAATATTCATCGAATATCTCGAGAATACCATCACAATGAATATTATATAGCGTTATTGGTGCACTTGAAGGCCGAAATTTCAAAGAAACGACCGCATACGGCAAACTTTTTGTTTCATCAAGACAACGCACCGTGTCACAAGTCAATTAAAACAATGGCAAAACTACATGAATTGAACCACAACTACCGTAATCGCCAGATTTGTCTCCTAGCGACTATTGGCTGTTCGAATAAAGAGGTTATCGCTGAAACTGACGCCTATTTTGAGGCAAAAGATAAATCATTCTACAAAAGTGGTATTGAAATGTTAGAGCTGCGCTGAAATGATTGTGTGGCTCTTGATGGAGATTAAGTCGATGAATAAAGCCAATTTTGAAGAAAAAAAAAACGCGGTTTCTTTGTTACGCCCGGGAGTTTTAAGCCATGTCTTATTTTTCAATATTTAGGCGTTTTGATGACAGAGATTATCTTGAAAGCTTTTAAAGCGCACAAAATTGTTACAAATTTATTGTTATATATGACAATAAAATATATGGTACAGTGGCAGTTTCTTTCTGCAGTGTCATATGAAGTTTTGTGATAATTTGTTGCTTCCTCAAAACACTGATTATCGGTATTATTTATTTATTCTTCAGTAAAAAATTAACTCACACGAATGTATGCCTGTCTAATATAATACATACATAAAAGTGTCTTGAAAGTAGCATCTGTTATTTGAAATTCATACATACATACATACATGCATATATATATATATATATATATATATATAATATACATGTATATATATATACATATATATTATGAACATTAACCAGATCATTTTAGTGTTAATATTGAACAGCGATCCTCTAAGAGAATATCTGGGTCAGAAACGGGACCTTGACACATTTCGAAGTTCGATAAACGACATTGTCCAAATCGATCTGAATCGGAAGCTGGTAGCAGCGCCCGCATTCTACGCCGCTGACCGTAATCGTCCATTATGAAGCCAAGGCTATTAAAGGTCGCAACGCCGCAAAGAAGGAAGCCAGTTGCGCAGAGGGCAGCGCCGAAGAAGCCAGCGGTCTGACAATAAAAATAACTAAATGAATGGCCTCTCGTACGTGACCGTTTCTCCTATCTGGCGATGGTTATTTCTAGCCAGGAGAAATTCATAAATCAAAACGGGCACCGATTCAGAGATAGGAATAGAAATATGGATTTTATTGTTAAGCAGAAGGCTTTAGATTACCAGTATTTATGGGAGCAAGGAATTTATTTCGCCTGTTGACCACTTCCCGCTCGGCGCCTAGTACTGACGGGTGCAGTACTCTGACCAAAGTGACGTTAGAATTAATCAAAAGTACACGGTTCATATTTTACATTAATGGTATCTTTTAGAAATATATATGTATTTACATAAATAACTTATCCCATCGTAATCCACTTCTTTCCTCAGCGCATCATTAAGTATTAATTAGCGATGAGCTATCGTAAGTTGTGTAAAATCAATAGAAATGTTTTTTTTTTATTTTGAAGTTTCCTTTTACCAACGAGGGTTTATCTGGACTGGACCTACAGTTTAACGTGGGCTCCGAACCACGGGCCTCGGCCTACCGACTGGCGAGTGGCCAATTTAGAAATCATCCCAGAAGACATCTGGTCTTACCCAGCCTGGTTACTGGCGTGACTGGGATCATTTTCCTTGTCGGATTTTGCACTCTTACCTAGGACAGTCACAAATATTAAACAATCATAAACATACATTTACGATCATGCCCCAGCAGGATTCGAACCCGCGACTATCGCCACCGTCCTGTCGCCTTTACAACTGCGCCAACCAAGCCAGCTCAATAGAAATCTGATTGTAATGTTCATTTCCTACAATTATGTATTCTGTCCTTTCACTATAAAAAGACATTTTGGAAAATTTGCGATATATATTAACCAAAATATTTTCCATAATTTTCTACAATTTTGTTACATCTTTGTAGCAACATGGTGATATTGCGTCGAAAGAACGATGTTGGTTTGGTAGCGATCCTATTATAGATTGATTTTTCGTACTTTTTCAGCATATCTCGAAACTGTGTGACAACCTAGCTATGTACCGATATGAACAAGTGATAATCAGAAGTCGAAATGTCTACATTTTGCTCTTGGTGTTGTAGTAGATATCACCAATCGCAATAGGTCACATAAAACTGTCTCAAACTATCTATTTTGTCTAGTAAACAACCACACCGCTATGTTGGAACAATTCGAAATGGCATTTTCTGTTAATTTCTGTGGTAGTCATTCTTCTTCCTTTTGGATTTTTCTAATCCTATGTAATCATTGTAACCAAAATCGATATGACGGAGCAGGATCGATTAGTTTCTCTAAGCAATTTTTTTCACATCAAATAATAATAATGAATATCGAAATATTGTCGAATGTCTTTCACTAATCGTTCCATGATTAGTGTCTGTATACAGTGAATAATAACAGGTCAATTGAAAAGTCCCCGGCCTACCATAGTAAAACACATTTTTAGTACTAAGTATTCTTCACGTTCATCCTTATTATCATTCTTCACGCTATTGAAAATTATAATATACTAGTTTTCATATCGTATCTATATAATTAACAGGTCAATTGAAAAGTCAGGTTCAGATCTGGAGAATATGGTGGATGAGGAAGCAATTCGAAGCCCAATTCATGGATTTTTGCGATCGTTTTCACTGACTTGTGACACGGTGCATTGTCTCGGTGAAGCAGCACTTTCTTTTTCTTAAAATGCGGCCGCTTTTCGGCGATTTCGTCCTTTAAACGGCCCAATATAACGTTATGTAACAGTCTTAGGTTCCTTTTTCAAGGTAGTTAATAAAAATTATTCCATGCGCATCCCAAAATGCAGACACCATAATCTTGCCAGCCGACTGTTGCGTTTTTCCACGCTTTGGAGCGGGTTCATCGTGTGCAGTCCACTCGGATGACTGTGGATTTGACTTCGGAGTGAGATGATGGAGCCATGTTTCATCCGCTGTCACATATCGACGCAAAAACTCGAGTTTATTACGCTTGATCATCTTCAAGCACTGCTTCGAATCATCAACTTGTCGTAGTTTTTGGTCAAAAGTGAGCTTGCATACCAATCCTTGATGGTTGATTTTCCTGGGACAGTGTCCAGAAACTCGGCATCAAGCCAAGTTTTTACTTTAACGAGTGAAATTCCTTTTTATCCATTTTTTTTTCACAATAACAAAAGTTGCTTCACTCAAAATGCTATAATTCACAAACTAATGATCCAACAGCTGTCAAATTTATACACGCATCTTTTGAGGGTTAGGACTAACTAAAAAACATATGGATTTAATTCTAGTAGCGCCATCTATGTGTCAGGCCGGAGACTTTTCATTTGACCTGTTAAGAAGAAAAAATATAAAATCGAAATATATTTAGTATCAAGATCACTATATTGAAATAATTAATTTTAATGGTATTGTACTGAAGTAAAACTGTCTATAATATTTCAAAACCACTCAAAGTAAGTTACACTAGTTCAACGGACATACAATAAGTCTTTTCGACTGTATAGAAAACGCTTCACTGAGAGCCCTTACTGTATTTAACATTGAATGTACTTATTTTTATTTGATTCAGAATATCGCATAAAACCTGCCAAGTGCTATAAAGTGAATGCGTGTAAATATTTCTAGTCTAAAAATATGAAAAAAATCGTTTGAAAAAAATTTTAAAAATGCACCCTAACGATAATTTTTTAAAACTTTTATTTTTTATCTTATATTTATTTACCGTATCAAATAAAACCGCAGTAAAATTCAATTAAAAATATGTTTTTGTTTTTAGAATCGCCATAATTTTCGAACAAAATTCAAAAATTTAAACTTTGTATGGTAGCAACTGATAAGTCTAGATTAACGTCCCCCTTTTTAATCAGCCTGTAATCTTTTTCGATTTTTATTTTTTTCACTTTTTTCTTTAATGTATTTTTTAAATATTAATAAATACCTAGTGAAAATATTGTTTGTTTTTTATATCACTTCAAAAAATATCTAAAATGCATGACTATAGATTAAAATACCCCCTTAAATACCATACCTAACACATATAGCTTTTTAGGGACATCACAATTCCGTTAAGCATACTTTTAAATTATATCGATGCCATATTGGTATATCGTTATCAAATTCCGCATCTTGGGCTTATAACTGCGGAAGTATTCCGTCGCCAACCGAAGACCAATTACAGTAGTGGGCAACTTACATGAACCATCCTCTGGAGGCTCAGAAGAAATAAGGAACTGAACGGTAGATAATGGTCAATGATAATCATCTTGAATTGTGACGCGTGCGAGACTACCGATCGGCAGATATACGGACTGGACAAAGACGAGAATGTACGCTGGCGCTGCGTTAGAGTTTACTGTTTTTGTCGGTGACTTTGATTTTATCAGTGTCAACTGTTGCTTCTGTTCCAAGATTAATTTTAAAGCGGTAGTTGACAGTTCATAGAAAAATAAACGCTACATGTTGTCTCGATAGTTGCTAGTGTTTGTTTCAACGGAACAACTGTTGCCCTGGTAATAACTAAGATGTAAATGGTGAACGTTACCAAACGGCTATTCTTAGAATTCGTTTGAAGTCTTTCTGTTCAATATCTATTGTCATACTTCAGGGATTTAATGTTTTAATTGTTTGAAGAATTTAGATTAAAATACTGAGGAATATTGTTAATAATTTAATGACACATAAGCTACAGGGGCATTGACAAATATTGAATACAGACCAGATCAGTAATATATTCTCGTAAGCAACCATGTATCACAGTTTCTTAACAATGTTTATCTTAAAAATATAACATTAGGTGCTATATGTACTTTTAGTAAAATATATTAATAAATGGGATCTCATTTTTATATAGAACTTCAACTATAAATAAGTAGGATTCAAACAAAATTCCTTAAGATGTGTTTAAAATGTGTTGTGACTTTTAAATATTCTAGGTAAGAACCTTCCAAAAGTTAAATAACTGTTTGTTATTAGTTTACTTGTTAGTGTTCTTTACCAGTATATAAACAAAACAAAGCTAATCAATTTTTATTAACATAGTATTATTTCGAATGTTGACTGTCGTCAGATGAGAGAATAAAATCATTCGCATAATTAACAGTGGTTAATCACTTTGGTCAATCACACACATAACAGGTCAATTGAAAAGTCCCCGGCCTACCATAGTAAAACACATTTTTTGGCAAAATTAGTTTTTTTTATTCAACATAATTCCCTTCAAGGGTGATACACTGATTATAGCGACCCTCCAACTTTTCGATACCATTCCTGTACTATGATTTGTCCTTTGCTTCAAAATAGGCCTCAGTTTCGTCAATAACCTCTTCATTCTACGAAAATTTCTTCCCAGCGAGCATTTTTTGACATCTGAGGATAGGAAATAGTCGCTGGGGGTTCAGATCTGGAGAATACGGTGGATGAGGAAGCAATTCGAAGCCCAATTAATTGGATTTTTGCCATAATTTTCACTGACTTGTGACACTGTGTATTGTCTTGGTGAAGCAGCACTTTCTTTTCCTTCAAATGCGGCCGTTCGCCTTAACGATTTCGCTTTTCAAACGGTCCAGTAACGCCATGTAATAGTCGCCGTTGATGGAAGGAAGGACCTTTTTCAAGGTAGTCAATGAAAATTATTCAATGCGCATCCCAAAATACTGACGCCATAACCTTGCCAGCCGACTGTTGCGTTTTCCCACGCTTTGGAGCGGGTTCATCGTGTGCAGTCCACTTGGATGACTGTCGATTGGACTTCGAAGTGAAATGATGGAGCCATGTTTCATCTATTGTCACATATCGACGCAAAAACTCGGGTTTGTTGCGTTTGATCATCTTCAAACACAGCTCCGAATCATCAACTCGTCGTTGTTTTTGGTCAAAAGTGAGCTCGCGCGGCACCCACTTTCCACAGAGCTTTCTCATACCCAAATATTAGTGAATGATATGATGTACACGTTCAATTGATAACTTTAGAGTGGCTATTTTAAATGTTTTTGTCGGTAACAATCTCTTTTGGCGTCCACTGCGTTCACCGTCTTCGGTGCTCATTTCACCACGTCTAAACTTAGCATCCTTGATGGTTGATTTCCCTGGGACAGTGTCCGGAAACTCGGCATCAAGCCAAGTTTTTGCTTCAACTGTATTTTTTCCCTTCAATAAGCAATATTTTATCAACACGTGAAATTCCTTTTTATCCATTTTTTTCACAATAACAAAAGTTGCTTCACTCAAAATGCTATAATTCACAAACTAATTATCCGACTGCTGTCAAATTTATATACGCATCTTTTGAGGGCTAGGACTAACTAAAAAACATGCGGATTTAATTCTAGTAGCGCCATCTATGTGTCAGGCCGGGGACCTTTCAATTGACCTGTTAAGATAAATCATTCAAATAACAAAATTCAACAGTTGGAATGCGGAAATGATGGTTAGGAAATGGTAAGTGACGTAGATCTTTCGTAGTGCCTCTGATTGCTATTTGACATAACAAAGCGAATTTTGAAATGTTGTGTTTTTATTTCTTGTAAAATTTTAGTAACTTCACTTTTAATTTTAAAATAAATATATTTATAATATTCCCTCTATAGTATATTATTATTATAAATTAATATTCTTGTGATTCTTCGTTAGTGACTGAAAAGTTTGATTTCAATTATGAACTTCCAGTGAGAACAAATAAATACAACGTTCCTGTTGCGTTTTCGTTGTATATCGGCGTAGGTCGACGTATCCTGTATTAAATTTCGCGTATAAATCATACGCGCGAGCAATTTGTATGTCGTTTCGTCGATTAATTGCTGGTTGGCGCGTGCGCCGGTGGCCGTGGGCCGACGATTTAAAGAGGTCATTGGCTATTACCTCAAGCGAGATGCGTAGGTCAAACCGATTCGGCTGCTTTCACCGGCACAGAAGATGATGATGATGATTGGTTGCATTCGGCTTTTGCATCGAGAGAGAAATTTTTCGACGTATCTGTCTCTTTGCATTCCAGACGAGCTGCTCATTTCGATCAATTTATAGACGGGAATTTATTGATAATATGGTGAACGTTTACGTCGCACCTACAATATTTTCACAGTAGGTTTGTGTTGAGAGGAAACTGTTTATAAAATATTATCGCCGCAACTGGAATGATCAATATTTGGATTGTCTGAAGATGTCTAGAGAAATTTAGCATCGGTGAAACATTATTTGTTATGATAAATACTACTGATAACAAATTGGTTCTAGTTTATGTTAGGTTTAATACTAACTTCTCTTCAGTTATAGCCGGCAACGACTAACAGTTTCAGTTATATATAAAGTATTTAATAAACATAACAGAACGTACCTAGCTAATAATTTTTTTAAATCTTATTATTTTCTTGTTTGTGCATAGATGGACTGATATACAACATTTTTGTTTATATTATCAATAATATAAGAAATCAATAACAACAAAGAAACATGTAAAATTAAAAATTTAAATAAGTTTTCAGATTTCTATTTAAGATACTTTTTTTTGCTTTTCGGGTAGCATACTGATCTGTTCTGAAAAAAATATATTTTGGTGCGATTCAACAACTTTTGACTTATGATTACAGAGCGTGAGATAAGATCATTTCCATGAATTCCCCTAGATGTTACTGAACATTCGCAAAATTACTTGCTTGCATTTTTGCATCTATAATGATAATTGATATACAATGTTGACTCAAACATATCAATTCACAAATGATCTCCTATGATGATTTAGCTTGGTGTGAACTTATAATTTACCGCTTATCAGTGCATAATTTGCATTATTCAGTGCTTCTAAAAACAAATGATGTGTCTCTCAAAATGTGTCAAAAAATGTTTTTAAATTAAATTCCAACAATAAAACAAATGACACTTGAAACTTGAAAAGAAAAACAAAATGTTACCTGAAAGAAGAAAAAATGAGACCAAATAACTAATATGATAATTGTTAGATTTTCAATCTTACGACATACTGTTTTAAATAATACAATTTTACATTATCTAACTGGGGGCGTTATTTGTCCAGTATAATTTTACACCTAATATAAAAACTTGATATTACGTCATTACAGGGTTTAGAGAAAGAAAAGTTACCTTGATTTTTAGATAGCATAGGAACATTCAAAAGACATAATTTAAAAGACAAGATGAGAATGAATGTACAAAGCTCTTGCCATTACCATCACATAAGATTTGTTCAAGATTGTGACCAAATCAGATGATGTTAACTGAAATATTATTATGTCAATTAAATAAAAACGCATCATATTTCTTATCATTTATGTCATTTCATTGTAACTGAAGCGTGACTCTTCACTTAATGTAAATAAATTAATAAGATATAAAAGTAGTTTTGAAAGCGCATTGAAGATACCGAGAAAGTAACAGATGAACATGAGAAACTTAAATAAGTATAAATGAAATTGAATACATCTAAACAAGGTATTGATATCCACTTAGGTTTACAAGTTACGTTCTACTTTTCAAAGTATTTACTATATCTGCATTATAGACACGTCCTACAAAAGGAATGCAATCTAAATAGAAACGAATGTAATTAAAAAGGTCTCAAAATCTTAAAATAGGTCGCTGTTTCAAGAAATCAATGAAAATATTTCTTTGAAGTTCTAGTCTATCTATTTAAAAACTAATTATAAAAAATAATATCGAGGGAAAGTGTTCCTTCTGTTCCTGAATAATTACTAATTTTGACTTTTAACTAATTGATAGGAATTAGAACTGTCAGTTAAAAATAACTAATGATATACAAGTACATATTAAAATATGGGTAGCTCAATTATGTGATCAAGATAAGTCAAGATTTGACACTCTGGCTGACTTATACGATTACAAGATAGAATTAAACTTACAATATTTAAAATAATATGTACAATGTATAATATGTACAATACCTTGCTTACAATGTCGTTCCCAATAAGATATCTTAAAGCTGTGAAGGCTACAGGGAAACAAACAAAATGTAGCACAAGATTGATACATTTTGCACATGTGTATTTAAATAACACAAATTTCTAGATGCTACTAGATAAAAATAATAAGTTACATATACACAAATAAACATATCATGCTGTTACTTCGATATTAAACTAGTTTATCCAAAATAGCAGTGAATTTGCGTCATCAAAATATATAATATATTGCCTATTGCAGTTTGTAAATTCGTTTTAATACCAGCCAATATTTTTCTTCTCATTTTATTCTAATTAAAAAGAGATGCAATGCATTGCATATATATTGTTCTTCATGCTAGAAACAGGAATTCAACAAAAAGATCCCATCAAGTGGTCAGTAGGGCTTAGTAAGTAAAGGTCAGCAAAGGCTGTAATTAAGTATTAGCTTGCAAAAAATAAATTAAGTTTTAAAGACACCATGTTAAAGAGTGAAGTATTTCAAATTGTTACGTGATGAATATAAATTAAATGTTTAATTGTGATTTATATAATTTACTTTTCTAGTAATATGCCTAAAGATTTAAGTAATTCAGATGTCTGAACAATATGGTCACAAAGGGTAATGTATTCCTCTCTACCACTGCATATTCACAGACACACAGGTACAACAGCCATGCAAGTCGAGAAAAATATACAAGTAAGAACTATTTGAATATGTGGAAAGAACAGCGTCTATAATAAGATCCTTCTGTTTGGATGTACTCCATCAGACATACTGAAGAACAGATTGACAAATGATGGAATTCTGAACTAGTGTTAGATTGGAAATTAACAGCTCAGTTATTGACTTGAATAGACTTGACTCAGAATGTGACAGTGAGTGAATGAAACTTAGATGTGAGATTATGATTCAATGCTAACAATATCAAGACAGAGTGATGAAAGCGGAAACAATTAGGTGAGTATATAATTAATATAACTGTAGAATATCGTATTTTAGACCGTGAAAGACTTATTTGCATAGATATGTCTGAAACTGTTCAGACTATATAAGTGTATTTGATTACTAAAAATGTTAAGAAAAATGTACACAGGAAGTAACAGAAGAAACTAAGGAGAAATACAGTGATATCGGAATTATTTGACAAGGAAACCTAGTAGCAAAGAAATCAAGACCTAAATATAAAAAGGTAAATATGTTTTCTAATGAAAATAAAATACATTACTGAGACATATAATTATTAATTAGGTGTATTAAGCGTCCAGGGGATACCATAGGTGATTTAGAAGAGATTTCAATGTAAATATAATAAAATAACTTTAATATACAAACTATTGTGACTATTAAGTCCTGTTATAACCTATAATTAACTGTAGTTTAAGTCCTTTGATAATATATGTACTAGATGTACTACGAGGGTCACTATTTATATTTCGGGAATTGGCAACACTGTTGTCATATGAGTCCATCTGACGGTTCCGTCATAAAGTTTGATATTTTTGACGATATACGTACTCAGAACATTTTTTACGATTTTCGACGTGAATTATCACGACAAGAGTGCATCAATTAACTTAATTTGACTTTTGGCGATGAAGCTCCATCAAAAACCACCGTATATCGCTGGTTTAGTAAATTCAATCATTGTTGCAGTTCGCTGTCCGACGAGTTTCGTGAAGGTCGTCTAAAATCGGCTGTTGTGCCAGAAAAC
The DNA here is from genome assembly GCF_030347505.1 of Rhynchophorus ferrugineus. Lineage (NCBI taxonomy): Eukaryota > Metazoa > Arthropoda > Insecta > Coleoptera > Curculionidae > Rhynchophorus > Rhynchophorus ferrugineus. The sequence goes on along the minus strand of NW_027472581.1, from coordinate 47,600,895 downwards.
ATCGATGCTGTGTGCGAAATGATTAAGCAAGATCGTCGTGTCACCTATTGTGAGATTGAGGCATCCCTAAGCCTTAGTTCCACCAGCATATATGCGATTTTACATGAACACTGTCGCTCAAAAAAAGGCTCATGTCGATTAGTGCAAAGAAATACTTAAGAAATTCAATCGCGGTGCTTCGAAAGACATTTATAAAATCGTGATAGGTGACGAATCATGGATATATTCATTGCGTATGAGCCCGAAAGTAAGCAGTAGTCGACTATATGGGTGTTTCAAGATCAACCAAATCCAACAAAAGTTGATCGCGCACGAAGTACATCAAAGAAAATGGTGGCCTGTTTCTTCGGGAAAACTGGTCATATTGCAACAGTGCCTCTAGAGGATCGTAGAACAGTAAATTCTGATTGGTACACAACCATTTGTTTGCCAGAACTCTTCGGTGAAATAAGGAAAACAAGCAAGAGACGCCGGATTGATTGTTCTTCATCATGACAATGCGAGCTCTCAAACAAGAGACTATTTGAGCACTCAAAACATCGAATTGATGGGTCATCCGCCATATAGTCCTGATTTGGCACCCAATGACTTCTTTTTTGTTCCCATCTGTGAAGAATAAACTGCGTGGTCAAGGATTTTCATCGCCCGAAAGAGCTATGAAGATACCTCATTCGGAGTGGAATAAATGCTTTGAAAATTGGTTTAAGCGTATGCAAAAGTGTATTGACCATCATGCGAGTATCGCGAATACTTTGAAAAACAATAAAAATATATTCGCAGCTTAACTATTTGTTTTTTTTCTATTCCCGAAATATAAATAGTGATCTTCGTGTTAAGATCAATTATATATTATAAAATTCTTGTTTTATATTTGTATTAGAATATTAAACTGTTATGTATCAAAGCTAAAATAAACTAAATGTTAAGTTAAGTTAAACGCGCCAACATTGCGACGTTTTGACGTCATAGATTGAGATGAGGTGAGTTCACTGCTACTTTGAATAGACCATACATATTGTATGACAACAATTTTATTTCGCCTCTTTAATTTTCATTATGTTTAGGTTATCTCAGTGAAAATCTCTCAGCTCGTAATTAAGATAATATTTTAAGTTGTTATGTTATGTTTTAATGGCAATAAGAGATAAAAATATCTATTTAGGTGAGAATCTTATACCAATGAATGAACCAATATCCACCTATTTCTGTAATAAAATGTCGTTTGACTAACATTTGAGTGATTTTTCGTTCTATATTAAAAAAGTTATAAAATTTACCCACTATATGTTAGTTCGTTAACAGTTACAATGCTTAAACATTAAAGAAATACTTGAGCTTCAATGAAGCTTTTAAATATAATTTGACTGCTGAAACTAATCAGCAAATCAATTTCCTCTTTATTCTAAACGAAATTAAAGCTAAAACAATAAGTGTCTTTTGACAGTATATTAATTAGCAAATACAGCGTTGATAGATATACAAATAGTTAATGAAAGACGACATATGACACATTCTCAGTTCCACGAAGATTTCTTTGCGACAACTTGCATGCTGATTTTTCCAGACAGAGCGAAAATCTCGGCAGTGGAATTTCGTCGGTTATCTAATTACGCCAACGTCCAGCGTTCGACGTTCGCTATAGCTGCCGTCTGCTTGCTCTGTCATCTCTCTGTTCACATGGCCGCTTTTTCGCATACCTGCACTCCGCAATGCACATCTAATTGAGAGAGGTAATGAGCTGCGCCGTTGCCAAATCACCGGAAGCCCCAAAAAGAGTACGACACTGACGAAACAACGTCTGGAATCCTGACAAAAGGGGAATTAAACAAGTAATAACGTCGAGTAAAGTGAATTGTTATTTGAAGCAAATTCCAAAAGACTTTCTTTTTGAGAATACTGTGTAAAATTCTTGTTTAAGTTATCTTTGTTCAAATTGATGGTGAATATCAGTTATTAGGATTGTATTTTTTAATTCATTTATTAACAACAATTTTAATGGTAATGCGCATAGTCTTCTGAGTTAATCAACCGTTATTGTTGTTAAATAAAAGATCTGTTAATATCATAACCCCTTAGCAAAACTTTTTATTCCAACACTAGAACTGGGACAACTGACGTTATAAAGAATATTAATTTTAATTTTTAATTGCCAACACATATGCAACTCTGACGAAACAGTGCCCGCAGTCTTGAACGAACAACAATGTTGAGTAAATTTAAATTAGAGTTAACAAACACCCAAAATATTAAATATTGCTTAAGGTAGTCAAAAGTAGCGGAATGTTGAGTGAGTAACAATTGTAACCCTGTAGGTTTTATATTTTAATATAGATTAAATAGTTAAACTATCAGGAAATATTTGGTTTATATAATACAATGTAATGCCGGCCTTCTATTTCTATAATTAAAAAGAATTGAACATATGTTATGATTCAAATAAAACAGAACTTCAGTTTAAAAAGTGAAATTGCTTTTAATTATTTGTATATTTGTAAAAATTAAAGTTTCTTCCATATTCTAAAGTATGTCAGTGTGTATTTTCGATGAACTTGTAAATTTCTAACAAATAATGATAGACGACTAAATATTTTAAATAGATACTAGAAAAGAGCACATGGTAGCGATTATGAGATACTGTCTGGAGGGAACTGTACCTGCATCTACATATTATATTATAGTATTAATTACATGTATATTACGTATAATTTTTAATTATCGATAACAAAATAATCTGTAGCTTAGTATTGTAGCAGTAGTATTTTCTTCCTGTAAAATTGTAATTTGAATAAAAATTTAAATTGGCATTGATTTAAATTAACTTATTGACCAAGGATACGACCGTTGTGCTGCAATGTCATACCTGCCATGACATAAGTGGTGTTCACAAAATTATTAATGATAAATATCCTTTCATTTTGTTTTTCCACTGTCTAAGCTAGGTATTGAATATTATTATTAATGACTTGAATACTGTCAATGAAGTTAAAAATACTGCTGGGGCGACAAATGACATTATATTTTCTTAGAGAGAGGGATACATTTTAAAAATACCTATTTAGTGAAAGGCGTTAAACAAAGTAAAAAAAAAATACCAGAAAATTGTATGTAAAATTTCGAATTGTTTTGCAACTTTTCAAACCAAAAACAAAAACGACTAATTTTTTTTACAAAAATCAAAGCGTGTCAGCTCTATACGACTGCTACTACATGAACATATATTGTGACACTTTTAGTAATTGCTGCCTACTTTGCCAAACTTGAATCAATGTGCAATCAATTTCAAGAGTTCGTAGTCATTTTCGAGAACGTTTTAAAATGTTCAAAAAAACTGCATATTGAATTAAAATGTTTTCAAGTAGTAGCAAAATAAACTTTAAGGAAAGACAATTATTCAAAATATCTATTTTTATCTCATACTTTGATTTTTTGAATAGTTTTTCTTCGACACTCAGCAAAACATTTCCATAAAGCTTCACCCAGAAAATAAGACAAATCAGCATTTTTAGCGATGGCAGCACCTAATTTAATTGCTGATAATATCACATGCTACTTGATAATGAACACGAAAAAAAAGCGAATAATTTTTGAATGTTGTTGAATACGCTACGATTAGGATACAATAGATAATGTTAACTCTCTCTATTTTACCCAGTGGTTATGTTAGTGGTATGTATCAAAATAGGAGATTCAACGATGGAAGATATTGATTTTATTCACAAGATAATGAACAAGTATGCAACAGACAACAAGAGAGCCTTTTGTTAACACTACTGTAGCGACCGCTAGAGCCTTTTAGGCCACCACGCATTCACCTACAGCAAGTTCAAAGATTGGCGAAGCTGGTGAATTGGTACCATGTGGTTCCCGGCTTTAAAAGACCACCACAACGCCTGGCTCCAGACCGACTAACAGACGCTAAGACGGAATTCGAGACCATGTAGAAACTAGGATTATGCCGCCCTTCACAGAGTAGCTGGTCTTCTCCGTTATACATGGTCCCAAAAAAGGCGACGAATGGCGTCCTTGCGGCGATTACAGAGCGTTCAACGCACGCACCATCCCAGACCGATACCCTGTAAAGTACACTGAAGACTTTACACAGATACTCCACGGGAAGAAGGTATTTTCAACCATCGACCTGGTCAGAGCGTACCATCAAATACCCGTAGCACCCGAAGATGTCCCGAAAACCGCCATTACAATTCCTTTCGGGTTGTATGAATTTACCGCCATGCGTTTCGGTCTACGAAATGCAGCACAGACTTTTCAACGGTTCATCGGTGAGATACTTTTGGGACTTGATTTTTGCTATGCCTACACCGACGACATCTTGGTGGCATCAACAATAGAGGAGGGGAATGATGTAGCGACCGCTACGACCCTTTAGGCCACCACGCATTCAGCTATAGCAAGTTCAAAGATTGACAACGCTGGTGGATTGGTATCATGCGGTTCCCGGCTATAAAAGACCAGCAGGACGACGTCTCGCTCTCTTTTCTTTTCTCTACCCCCTTGTAACAGTACCGTTTCCACAGCGCTACCGTACTTCCTTTACCTAACCTAATATCCTGTCAATTCTCCCGTCGACCACATGTATCAATTTAAATCGAAATAAAGAATTTCTTCAACCAGTGTTTTCAGTTCAAATTCAATTCCTTCCACAAAATAGTAGTGAGTGTTCGGACAAACAATCTCATCGGTAGCCAAACATTCCGACCGACCAGATGAACATTCCTACACTACCATCAACTTAATTTAAAAAGTTTTTTTTCTATCTATTTTCTTTCCTGGGGGACAACGAGGTGTAAGTGCACTCCCTGCATGCGACTGTCCATGCTAGCGACTGATAACACTTAACTTTTATAATATAACAAACTTTTTTAAAAGTTTTATAAAAACTTGAAAAGAAAATAATCAGTTTTTACGATTATTTTCACTATATACGACAATTTTAAAAGAAAGTAGTATTTGTGTATCTATTATATTAAAAGCTCATTTTCACCACTAAATTTATGGACCATAAAATATTTATATCTTCTAATACATGACCTGTAAAATTTTTGATTTTGACCAACGTCCAATTTATCGCTGAGTTGAGATGTTTTCTAGGTTGTGACATTCACTTTCATATATATTTACATACAAGAACCACGAATCAAACGCACTCGATTTTTTCGAAAATCATATTTTACTATATCAGTCAATTTTAATTAACGGATAATCTGCATGGTTGTGCGTTAGATTAGTGATTGGTATAACAATATCTCAAAGATAATCTGCTTAGGAACAAGATGCTATTAAACATCAAACGTTCCCCTGCATTGTACGAACCATCAAAGTACTCGCTCGATTAAAAGATTACATCGATTAAATCAACAAGTCGTTGGGCGAACAATGACCATCTCTTGCATAAAATCCCCATAAGCTCGTGTTATGTAAAGAGTTCAAGAGTCAAATTGCGAAGCCCGATATCTAAATTGATTCTTTTCGGGCGAGTTATTGTCTGGAATGCCCGCATACCAACCTGGCTGTTGCCACCAATTAAGCCATCGGTATGCCAAAATATTATCTTCCGTTTAAATTCGATTAAGATATTTCAGGACGTATTTTGGCGCAAGTTTCTGAAGTTGGACCGCTTTAAATCACGCAAATTAGGTACGCTCACTGAAAATCGGTCCTCTACGACAGATGGTCACTCGTGTTTTTGTAATTGGCTCTATGCGGTCACGACGTTTCTGATTTATTTATTAAAGTTGTCATCAAGCGCCGGTATTAGAATAATTAAGTTGTTCGCTTCAGGAACGATGAGCGTAAAACAACTTTAGATCAAAACAATGTGTTTCGTCACCGATAATATTTTCTCTTGCTTCGCTTTAACTACCGATAACGATCAGCGATTCGTAAATGAATGCTATTAATTAAGATATTAGTATTTGAAATATATAATTAATGCGTCTAATTAAGATATTGCTTGTCTATTATGTTTTTATATAGTACATTTCCATACATAGCTGATAATAAACATTGCTAAAACAATATTATGTCTATTAAATAATAAAATTAATCATTAATTCACTTTTGTACGACGGATGTTAGACAACTGTTATGATGTCAAAATCAAACCAAATTTGTAAACTATATGAATAGAATTATTAAACATTACAACTGGATAGTAGACAATTTAAAGATGTTCTTAAGAATGTTTTTCTTATTCTTAATGGGCTTATAATCACTTCTGCTGACGAACTGAAATAATGAACTTCATTAATTCACAACAATTACACGTATTTAGTTTACTCGGAATAAATGTTTTATGAAATAATTTATGAAAAAACTAGGATTTGAAAGAAAAGCTGATGTTTGAATCTATGCAGTTTTAAAGGCGCGCCAAAATATTGCATGTATGTGTGTGATGTAGTTGTTTCGTCACATTTGACAGCTTGTATTCATACATTACTTTAACAAATTTGTGTCATAATTATGAATTCTAATATACGCGTAATTCTTCAATGTAATAATACATCCCATGTCACTTATTTTCTTTCTAAGGTTAAAAGTTAAAAGAAATATGTTTAAATCTCGCAAGGCAAGAACACTGAAACTCAAAACACTTTGAACTCAAAATCGCTGGCATCCTATTCAACATTTCTGTGGAGATCACTTTGATGTAAGTATTTACTATTTTTACTACCTTTATAACGTTTAACGTAACTCATAAATGTACAAACAGCTGTTATTATCAAATATCTAGTTTCCTGTTCCATCAAGTTGTTCGATGAAATATACTTCGGTAGGTTATTGTTATTCGAAAAGAGTTTATAAATATAATAGATATATATTTTATAAGATATTTTGCATTTTTGTTATAAAAAAACTATTTAGTGATAATTATAGAAATATTCAACTACGATGAAGGTATAATGTTTTAAAATTACCTTTTCGTTAATATTCACTAAGGTTATATAGTAAGAAACTACAATTTACAGAAAAATGTAACCACAGGTATTACTGATAATGAAGTTTGAAGTTATTTATTGCCATTTATAAATTTACATGCTGCTTGATTAGCTTGATAGGAGAAAATCAACACGTTCTAAATTAATGCCAATTTTAGCCTTGTATTATAATAAGACTTGAAGCAATAAATCAAGAAAAATGGTATAAACGAAACTCTTGCACTATTACAATTTGTAAGTTACATAGTCAAAATTATGCATAATATAGGTCAGTAAAGATCATTGAAACATCAATGGATGTATTGGCTACGCGAGAAAAACAGACATATTAGAGATTTTAAAGATAAGGATTAACAAAGTAATTTATGTGATATACCAATAAAAGTAACAAGAACAATGTTAACAGTTGAAAATCCAAGATGGAATATCTCATAAATGCATCTTAGAGATCATAGCTAAGAAATCGTTATAAAAATTCGTTGCCTGTACAAACCAAATTCCATTTCAACACCTGCGTGCAATTTGTTATTGTGAAGGATTTTTAAATTAAAGAAAGTTTCTGAGAATTTAGAATAACCAAGATAACGCGACGGTTCAGGAAATGTACAAGTAGAACATTAAGTTTAATATTACGGTTTATTCATGTTATGACTGAAAATGCTATAAGAGAATAAAACAGTTGATAAAAACTAAATGAAAATATTGGGATCCCTTTTTTACAAAACTCATTAAGCAAAATTGAATTTGTGATTAACTAAAGGTTTCATTTTAGTTTGACTGTAGTAAAAACATTTTTTTAAAAATATGTATTAAAAACAATTTGACTTAAATTGATATTTTAGTTAAATAATGAATTTATGCTTTGAATGAAAATGACGTCGGCCAATAAAACAGAAGAAATATTAATAAAAATTATATAATAAAAGCAGTGCTCTTTTACACATCTGATTTTTTACTTATTTATTTATTATATGTATTATTTACGAATGTGTTAAAATGACATCCTATGACGTATCATCTGTCTTCTGTATACTAGTGATAAGCCTAAACTGAGCTCAAACTGTCTTGAACTGCACTAGATGAATTTAAATCATATGGTGCCAAATATTTAAGTATGATATTATATGCCAAATTGAAGAGAAGTGCAAAAATATGGCTGTATTGTATACAACTGTGGAATTTTAAAATATTTCAGGGCAAGTGGTTTAGTATTTTCGAAACTTTGGAATCCCTATATATAAAGAAAAAATCAAATCGTTCACTAGAGAACATGAATCTAGTTCAGATTTGTTCGCAGATCGAATAAGACCAAAATCATGGAAACTTAAGAGTTATTAAAAATAAATTTAAAAATATTATGTATATAATCTAATTTATCTATAATATATTATATAATTATTTATATAGAGCTTGTCTTATGGATATATCTAAAGTTGACTTATGAAAACTTATAAAACCAGACTGAACAGTGCTATAATGAACATTTTATACAAGAAGATTTTGAGATAAAAATATTCTGCTTTCATTGATTACAGGTAAACATGGAAAAAAGTCCTCATAAATTAAATGGAACGTTTGTCCGATATAAATATGGGAATGAATCGTATATTTAGATAATTAAAATATGGAAAATGTATATATATTTAAGCTATAGGAATTTTATTTTTTTTATATTTATGACATCAGAATCAAGAAAGACTCAAGGAAGGATATTCAACCAGTTAATTTAATCTGATTTGGTTCAAAGAATATCACGTCTACGTTGTGTATAATGATTCTTCCACATTCACAACTGTTATATTAATTTTTGTAATTCGTTTCTTAACCTCTAAGAACTCCATAGTTTTATCTCATTAAGACGAATCAAACAATTATCTCAATATTAATCTGTTACATTTGTTCTGACCCAATAGTTATCTCAGCACAATAAACGGTCCCTATGACATTCTAGTCAATGCCCGTAAAAACCATTCTCTTTACGTCGTCCTCTCTATGGCGAATTTATCTGAACCGTCGCCGGTGGATCATTTATTAGGCCATCGGCGAAGATATCAAACTGTTACCGTTCTGTTCTAACGTTGCCATCAGTCACGGGACATAAGCTGGTAACAGCTAAAGGTCAGCATAGAAACGAACTACTCCGGAGGTCACTGGGACAGGCCGTAGCAGATGTCCGAGTTTGCGGCTGCCGCCATCTCGATTTCATCATTCCGTCTCATTCTTTCCAATGGAAGGCGACAAACTACACCATGCTATATGACTGGGCAACTGTGGGAAATCAATTTCAGACGATCATTGGCACGATGGACCGACCTTTAATCTACACCTTAAATTGCATTTACGTATACGTAAATTTAAGATTAAATTACCTAGGGCATCGTTTTTAACATCACATTTGTAGAAGTACTTAATTATGTTGAGAAAACTCAAATCGTGGTAGATTAAAATTAGACATTTTAGGACTTTTATTCTGAACTATATTTGACTACATTGCACTGAAAGAATTGCATATATATATGAAATAAATCAACTAAAGTTGACTGACTTGAAGAAAGTTAAGTTGAAAAACAAACTCGAAAAAGAAATATAAGCAATTGAACATCAAATCCAGAAAATATATTGGGACAGTTGAATGTCGAATTTGATAGTTGACAATCGATCATCATAGTTAATTATTCAACAATAAAGTAATTTGGCGCTTTAAATTAGAAGGTAAGATCAAGGTTAAGAAATGCTATAATAAGGTAAGAATTTCCTCAAAATGAAACTTAATACTTAATACAAATGAGATGTGAATGAAACTACAAAATAATTGTAGTGACAGTACTTTCTCCCAATAAATATTAAGAATAGATTTAAAAATTACTTATTTTAAAACCAAAGAAAGAAAAGCGTAAATAAAAGAAAAAACAAAGCGTATCAAGTCTTAATACCATAACTATTCTTACCAAAAACCTCTGTTACGACTAGGTTTGGTACATACCTGAAATAAAAAATATAGATTAATCACTTATTTTTATAATTGATATTTTATACTTTTAATTCAAGAAAACATTGTAAGGTTTTAGTCTATTTTTTCAATTATATAATTTCTATTACTAATAATTGTCAAAACTGCAGAATGATAATCCACCAGTTTGAATACGGCAATGTAAGTTATGCGTAAGGTATCAAACAAGAAGATTCAAGAAACTGACTGTACAAACGATACTGCCAATCCAATCCTAATCTAAGATTAGATCCCTTAATTGTAACTTACTGATATTTTAGATAGAAAAACAGATACTGCCGTAAAAAATTAATAATAAATAATTACAGCATTTATTAAAGCTATAAATATGTCATCAAATATATTATTGCATGTAGCTAAATATTATTATAATAACATAATTATTATAAATCTTGGATAAAATAATTCTGAAAATGTATATCTTGATCAAATATTATTTACTGAAATAACACTGTTAAAGCAAATATTTATCAGGCCTATAAATTAGTTTTAAAGATTTTATTGTTAATTTGAAGTTTTATTGTAAAAAATCGGTAAAATGTATTTTATTCAAAGCATTGTCCACCGATAGCCGCTACTTTTTCCCACCTTTCAAGTAAATTATAGATTCGAAAGAGCGATGCATTTTTGAGGCTATCGACGAATCCTCCATTTTTTGTAAGAAGTGAAGCAGTGCTCATACAGGTTACGACTCATAGTTGGAACAAGTAGTAAAATACGACGGGTGGGGGTAGCAATTCTCTTTTAAATGTTTTAAGTATGTTTTGACCAGTTTTTTATGTAGTTGAGCATGATCATGGTGAAGAATAACATTGTGGTGTCTTTGCTAGTCTTGCCCCTACGGCTCAAACCCATTAATTGTAATCGATAGCGATCCCATTAATGGTTTCATCGCGTAATGCCTTTTTGCTGTCCACAACACTCTTTGTCTTCGGTGTCAAAATCACCACAATTAAAATGTCAAAGCCAATAATTACATATTACCAACGTTTGTTTTGTTTACACTTCGATGAAATGACACATTCACGCATCGACATAAAGTTGATTACAAATGTACCCGATGCGATTTAATAACTGGTCAATTGAAAAGTCCTCGGCCTGACACTAGATGGCGCTACTAGAATTAAATCCATACGTTTTTTAGTTAGCCCTAACCCTCAAAAGATGCGTGTATAAATTTGACAGCTGTCGGATTATTAGTTTGTGAATTATTGCATTTTGAGTGAAGCAACTTTTGTTATTGTGAAAAAAATTAATAAGAAAGAAGCGTGTTGATAAAATATTGCTTTTTTGAAGGGAAAAATACAGTTGAAGCAAAAACTTGACTTGATGCCGAGTTTCCGGACACTGCCCCAGGAAAATCAACTGTCAAGGATTGGTATGCTATGTTTAGACGTGGAGAAATGAGCACCGAAGACGGTGAACGCAATGGACGCCCAAAAGAGGTTGTTACCGACGAAAACATTTAAAAAATCCACAAAATGATTTTGAATGACCGTAAATTGAAATTGAATGAAATAGCAGACACTCTAAAAAGATATCAACTGAACGTGTACATCATATCATTCACGAATATTTCGATATGAGAAAGCTCTGTGTGCGGGTGCCGCGCGAGCTCACTTTTAACCAAAAACAACGACGAGTTGATGATTCGGAGCAGTGTTCGAAAATGATCAAGCGTAGTAAACCCGAGTTTTTGCGTCGATATGTGACAATGGATGAAATATGGCTCCATCATTTCACTCCGAAGTCAATTGACAGACATCCGAGTGGACTGCACACAATGAACCTGCTCCAAAGCGTGGGAAAACGCAACAGTCGGTTGGCAAGGTTATGGCGTCTGTATTTTGGAATGCGCATGGAATAATTTTCATGGACTACCTTGAAAAAGGAAGGACCATCAACAGCGACTATTATATAGCGTTACTGGACCGATTTAAGGATGAAATCGCCGAAAAACAGCCGCATTTGAAGAAAAAGAAAATGCGACTTCGAATTGCTTCCTCATCCACCGTATTCTCTAGATCTGGCCCCCAGCGACTATTTCCTATTCTTAGATCGCAAAAGGTGCTCGCTGGGAAGAAATTTTCGTCAAATGAAGAGGTGATCACCGAAACTGAGCCTATTTTGAAGCAAAGGACAAATCTTACTACAAAAATGGTATCGAAAAGTTGGAGGATCGCTATAATCAGTGTATCACCCTTGAAGGGAATTATGTTGAATAAAAAAACTAATTTTGCAAAAAAAAATGTGTTTTACTATGGTAGGCCGGGGATTTTTCAATTGACCTGTTAAATACATTGTATCCATCGTATTAGACAATTTTGCCAAAGAATGCAAATATTTTTGAGTTGATACATCTTTAAAATTTGACTAGGAAAAAATATTACGTTCGCTAGGAACGCGACAGAAGCTTTACATATGGAGATTAATAACTACGACAGAAATCGACCAGAAAATACGATCGTACCGATGATTAAAACAGATTGGACCGTTACACAAAACCAGACACCACGCACGACGTTCGTCATCCATCAGCGGACTCGCGTCCGATTCGTAGCATTTTCGCGAAGCATCAACCCGACAGCTGTGGAATTAGCACATCTATTTGATGCGAACCAGTGGGAAATTCGGGAAATAATGCGGCTTCAGTTAATGAACAAGATTCAGTGCGTGACTCTCGCCGAATAGTTTTCGAGATGATAAATCGGATGCCACTGAAATATGTCCACTATGTTTCATATTTTAAGAGTTCTGAATTCATTATGGCTATGTAAATTGCAGACGATTTGTTTTTAATAAAATACCGCATAGCCACATGTTTCACTAGCCAGCAATTAAAATTAGAAATAAGTGACAAAATTCTATAATAGTAACCAGTATTAATCAATCATTTGTTCTTGGTTGTATGTATTAACTTCTCGAATTTTTTGAATTGTCGCTTGTTTGTTCGAACACTCACCACTATTTTATGGAATATTAGAATTTGCACGGGAATTAAATTAATAAAAACTTGTTTATTTCGATGCTATATACTACATATGGTCGACGGACGATCAGGATATTAGGTTAGGTCAACGTTTTGGTCAAGTGTGAAGGAAATTAAATAAGAGGAAAAAAAGAGACATCGGCGTGACGGGTTTTTATACCCGAATCACATGGTACCAATTCTTTAGCGTTGCTAAACTTTGAATTCAGTGTAGGTGTATTTGTGGTGGCCTAGAGGGGTGTAGCGGTCGCTACAAAATCATTGATACTTATTATATTTTTATCATTAAACATTATTTGGGTTTAGATACGAGGTCCGTTCAAAAATTAACGCGGACTGTTTTGTTTATAGTGACTTTTTACCTGTACATACAAAAACGAGTTTCCCTTGGTCACGTAACTTGAGAACCTTACCGATTTCAGTCACCTTCTTATTTAAGCTTCCTACTAATATTATGTAGAAGGTTCTTAAAAAATAAGAAAATTCCGCAGAATGTTCTGGAAAATTTAAGAAAACTTAACGAGTGTTTAAACCTCGCGCGTTTCATAGGTTCATAAATGTCGTTTAAATGTCGCTGAAAATGTACATTAAACACAAACAAATGCACATTAAAAATGTATTTATTAATTTCCTAGTGCACAGTCCATTCAAACTGAACGTTTATCCTGTTTTGAGTGAGTTTCTTGTCCATCGCAGTTAGTTCACCGTTCACGTGGTATACTTGGTTATATAGGGTGGGATAAAAGTCCCGCTACCATTTTACCGGCATCTTGGTTATGTGACGTTTAGCTCAGTTTATTATATCCGCCACAAGAACGACCAGAAATAGTGGAAATATTTATTGAAAATAATCGTTCCATTATTGCCACTCAGTAGAAATTGCGTCAATGGTAGTGGGACTTTTGCCTCAACCTATACAAAACATAGAGTCAATTTTTGTGTTCATTTGAATTTATTTATTCAAAATGCCACCAATTAGAAGAGCACGTCAAACTGACGAGCAACACGAAGCGTGAAATGAAGTTGAAAATAATCGATGGAATCCAAATGAATAACGTAGAAAATGATGCGTTTAATCTCCATCAAGCAGCATTTAATTATAATGCGGCGATCAATTAATCAATAAGTTGCTATAGGACCAACAAACGTTATATGTCTACATTGCACGTTATTACATAGTAAGTTTAAAAATGAAGCTCTTAGATTGTGCCTGTGTGTTGCGTCAGTGGCCAAATGAGATTAGCACCGTTGGATCAGCCTCCAGAGCCACTACATTTATTTGTTATCGGAAATAGCTTTGTTCTATTAATTCTATGTTAAAACTGGTCTCATTAACACCTATTATTATAAGAATTGCAATATTAAAAGTCTACTTTTCTCTATACTATTCTATATTTCTCTATATCTCTATATCTCTATCTCCAAGGAGATATTGTGTGTCATGATGTATTCATCAATTTGCCCATCATCAATTGCAGTAACACTTTGGGTATCGCAGACTTCCTCGAAAAGTAACAACTTGGAGTTTCACTGTTTTGCATGTTCCACGGTAGCGTGAGTGCTGAATGAGTAGTGTGACCGTCTTCTAACAACGCAGCCGCAATATCCGATAAAGCAAGCGTAATTACATTTTGCGATCAAATCGTTGCCGTAATCATTAAACACGTTCTTCCAGTTATATCAAGAGCATATAAGAAACAGAAACGTCAGTTCAATCGTACCTACTACCTTCACAGGCGTATCGTAGGCATATTTTTGTTGATAATTTTAAAAAGGAACATTTCTCTGAACGGATTCTCTCAATGCCTCGGAATCGTGTTGAGTTTCGCATCTCAAATCTTGATTAAATGCGTTGGGCATTGCCAGTTGCGATCCATAATTAGTACTATTGTATTAATCCCTTCTTAGTAAGCATCGCATCGTTTACATGTTCGCATTTCAAATTAATGCTTCATTGTGAATTTCGTCGTTTAAAAGATAGAATACCATCAAAATAATTTATTTCCGCGCCAGAAAACAAAACTAATATTATTGTGCATTAAAGACACTACAATAAATACCACGTTTTTGAAATATATTTTTATTTAAAATTATTAATTCCATTTCGAAATGAATATTCATATCTCAGACAGGGCAACGTTTCTGGGATCAGTTAGTTTTTTTATAATGCATTAGAAAATTTGTATTACATTTTGTTATAATGGGTAACATATTTTACATTTCTTTAGATGAATTTGCTGAGTAAAATAAGAGTTTACGGGTGTTATAAAAATTCTAAAAATGGCTTTAAAAAGGCGTTGAAGATGACGACCCCATGGATTGCCCTACCACATCAACAATATATGAAAACGGGAAAGAAGAGAAGTCGCTGATGGTGATGGCACCTTTAATGACTCATTAATGCATCATTTACTTGAAAGAAGCCTTAGAATAAATGTAATATCCAATGAGGTCTACTTGAAGGCGATAACATGATGTACATGAATAAATAAAATTAATTCTAAAAAATAAAAATATTTGTTATTTTTTGAACACATCTCGTAGATGTAACATATAGATGATATTAAGAACAGACGTGTATTCATGAACTGACAAAAACTAGGGTATTACATCTATTAATAAGAAATTTGTTCGATAACAAATTGATTGGTAATCAAATTGATACCAAGTTTTATCTATAAAATTTGTTTTATTAAAATAGTGACCTAAGAAAGATACACTGTCAAACAGAAAAACTATGACTAGTATAATTTATGTAAAAATATTAAATATTCTAATAATCTCTAAACAATTTTAATGAATATTGCATTTGATCGTCTTTACGGCCAATTTTACAAAATGAAGAAGAGCGTAAAATACTACCTTTCGGTAGATTCTCCATGGTGTATATTAAATTTTAATAGAACAGTTATTTATTTGACCACGGGTTATAACCCACACCTTAATTATCCCGTGTAAAGCTAAGAAATAGCTAAAACACAAACAAAGAAACATCAGAAAATAGAATGGAATCGAGAAGAAACAATTTCATAACATGCAACGGACTGTTATCGCGCACGACATCGTTTATTGCACAAAACGCTTCAATCTCTTCCTCGTTACTTTGAAATTCGCCTGGCAGCGAGAGAACGCCGTCCGTTCTCTCAGCTGCCCTCAAACGCAGCTAGTCTGGGCAAACGAGCGTTACGAAATGACATGTCATTACCGTAAAATAAGCTTATCATATCATTAATATCGGCGAGTTTACAGCCACGGCGGCACAATTGACGGTACCGCGACTCGAGGTGTGGCGTTTCGGGGTGGAGAAGGACACCATCGAGCTTGCAGTACAATATTTCGAGTGTAGAAAATATCGGAAATGCCATCTGTTAATCATAGAGCTATCCTGCAAATTAGGGATGTCGGCTGTGAAGAAAAATACCGATATTGTATTCGATTGATATATGGAATATTAAAAAAATATTGATAAAACCAAAACCTTTTAAATTAAGTACTAAAAATCACAGCTTTTAAAATTAAGTACCAAACATTTTTAAATGTTTAAAATATCTTATCGGCCAATAAAAACAACATAGCCGGCTTGTTTGGTTGGTTGGCGGGACAGGACGGTTCACCTATTGTTGCGCTAGTCGCGGGTTCGAATCCTGCTGGAGCATGGTCGCAAATTTATGTCTCTGATTTTTATTTTAAACTCTTCTTTTACCAACTATGGGTTTATCTTGACTGGGCCTAAAGTTTAACGTGGGCTCCGAACCACAGTCCTCAGCATTAAGCCTACCGACTGGCGAGTGACCAACTTTAGAAATCACCCCAGAAGACATCTTAGGTCTTACTCAGCCTGGTTACTGGCGTTATTGGGATCATTTTCCTTTTAGGATTTTACACTCTTGCCTAGAATATTCACAAATTTTAAACAATCACAAACATACGTTTACAATCATGCCCCAGCAGGATCGAACCCGCGGCTATTGCAACAGTAGGAGGACTGTTCCATCGCGTTTACCACTGCGTCACCAAGCCGGCTTATGTTTGTGATTGTTTAAAATTTGTGGTTATCCTTAGGGAAGAGTACAAGTAAGACCGTATCTTCTGGGATGACTTCTGAACTTGGTCACTCGCCAGTCGGTAGGCTTAAATGCCAGGGACCGTGGTTCCGAGCCCACGTTAAACTGTACGTGTCCACGTGTACAGTCCAGATAAACCTTCGTTGTTAAAAGCAGACTTTAAAATATACAAAAAATATATAAAAACGATATATCGGTCAGAAAATGTAAATGTAAATGAACATCTTAAATATATCTTAAATATAATCTATAAATCTTAAATGACTTAAAGAAGCTTTGCGATTTTTAATGATTGTATTTCTTTTGCGTACGACCTGGTGTTAAAAAACAGGAGATTTTCGAATTTGCGAACTTGTAATACAAGATTTTGAATACGCTTCGAAAATTTATAACTTGTTTCGTCAAATAGTATTAGAATTAGATTAATTATTCTTTATTATTATTGAATAGTTTCATCTGAATGTTTAAAAGACTTATATGTAAGGTTTGTTTCCTCCGGGTATGCTCACTGTTGTCGAGTAATTGCAGTATTTCGACGATTTTGTAATCACGAAATTCTTTATTTCTTCGCTGACCGTTGTTACCCTCAGATTTTTGTGGATGTCCTCGTTCCTAATGCCCCATGGGGCGTTAACAAAGCTGCGGACAACTTTGTTTTGGTAAGTTTGGATCATCATAACGTTAGATTTAGTCGTGCCCCATAATTGCACACCCTAGGTCCACTGGCTTTAATATCTGCTTGTATAATAAAAAATTATTATTAGTGTTAATTCGGATTTTTGTCCAAGCAACCACTACAATTTTGAGACTTATAGATAAGGCTTATAAGTTCTGTTCGTTTCCTTTTAATATGTAGAATTATAATAAAAATTACTTCACACAAACATAGTACCACTTCACAAAATCTGAGAAACCTATATGAAAATGCTTGCGTTTAAAATTAGTTTACAAGTTAAATAATGTAAACACAATACCAAGATCATTAATTAATTTGGAAATATTTACCATAAATAGCGTAACATGCTACATTGTATCAGGCTGGAATTACTAATTATTTCTGTAGTTATATGTGTCCAGTATATTAGAGTCCAGTATTAGACTTACCTTACCTTCTACTTACTAAGAAAACACCATATGTAGGATGTTTTTGTTTGTTTGAAATAAAAATTAGAAATATCAAAACTGCCGAAGGCTATTGAGAGTATTGTTTTAAACTTATAAGTATAGGTTCGACATTTAATTACAGTTGAAAATCAGTGTCCTGTCTTGTAAACTGAATAAAATAACAATTGGGAAATCAAATTAAAGGAGTTCACGAACAAATCACTTTGATCAACAAAAACATATAAGTAGGAAATTCTACCTTACACACCATATCCACCAGACATTGGCCCTTCTGACAATTACTTATCTCTAGCTAGGTTACGCTTTTATAATGATGTTCGCAAAATGAGTCTGCTTTATTCTGTTATAAATATCCTTCAGATTTTTTGCAAAGACTTAAGTGCTGATAACGCGACCTGATCATAAATTATATACAAAGAAAGGGGGTCCGACGGGAGTGTTGAAGGATATTAATAACCATGAACCAAAGTCATTAAACATTTTTTATACGCCATTAAGTGATTTTCTTCTTTCAGTTCATTGATACTCTTTACGATACCATATCAGAAACCGGTTATCAGCTTCTTTTTTATTTAGAACTAGTTCATATGGAATTCTCGCTGATCTAATTAATCAACGATAGTCCCGCTAATCTGGGTTCGGCTTCCAATATGAGCCCGTTACTTTGTCATATTGGCTTTCGTGCTTTCTAGTGATGCTTAATGAAATTAGCGGATAATTATGCACATATGAATGATTCCGAAGCCTACAATAATACAACTGAATAATTCAGTTGACCGAATGTATTATCCTTAATTTTAAAACTGGATCGAATGGAAAACCGGCTATAAAAAAAATTGTAAAGTGATATCAACACCCAATATAATTTCAGCTGTGATTTAGTGTTAACATTACCTTAAGTAGTCTAATTTAATTTAATAATTGGAAAACATACTGATATAACTAAACAGTAAACTAATTTAATATATTAATATTGTATTAAGCATACTTAATGTAAGATGTAATAATTTAATAAATGCTATTAAATTAAATTACTAACTAAATTTTGTGTATGTCACAAAATGTTATTATTATTTTTGTATTCTTTGGGCTCGGCACCGACTTCAAAATAGTCAGTTGGTAGTAGTTAAAATAATATTTTAAATATATAAATAGATTTAGGTAGGTATTAAGCTATATTGTGTCTACATGGTAGAATATACAATACGTGTAGTAGATAGGTTAAATAAGTTTTTATTTACTTTTATTTACCTATTACAACGATTAGTGTTTACATATTTTAATTTAAAACCTCTTTTTTTGTGTTAAAAATCTAAATTTGATTATTTTTGAATATTTAGTGAGTTCCTTATTTATTTTTTGAAACCGTTTCAATTTTTTGTTAAAAATATTTCATTTTTCCCTTTAGTGTTACATATATTTACTCAATAAATTACTTTATTTTATTAAGTATTACAATGGGTAGGCCAAGTAAAGGTGCAGCCCGTATGAGGAGAAATAGGAATAAAGAAACAATAATTGAAAATAAAGAACGCTTGAGGCCCCGGGGTCCGCTACATAGCCTAAGGAATTTGAGAAATGTTCTAACCAAACTGGAACAGCAACAAAAAGTTGTTGTCCCCGCCGGAAATCGAACCCGCGATCTCCGCGTGTGAGCTGAACGTTCTGGCCGTGACACCGTAGAAGCAGTTACCTACGATATTCCTACGGCTTCTTATATGATATGGTTAGTGCTTAACAAGCAAACAATGGCTTTGGCATTGAACGACTTCCGATTTTCCGTCACATCAGTTCAGCAATAACATTATATACAAATATCTGATTATTTTAGAAAAAAAAATATGTGAAAACTTAGTACGTGCCTTTGAAATTTCATGGTTTCCTTTGATTTTCCCCCTTCCCCATAACATATCCTAACTTGGTTGCAATGGGACCACCTCGGAAGTGTGCTCTTTCGAACAAAAAAAGAATTTTGAAAATCGGTTCATAATTGACGGAGAAATCGGGGAACATACATTACAAAAAAATATACAGCCGAACATAGAACCTCCTCCATTTTTTGAAGCCAGTTAAAAATGCATTATTTCCCCTGGAATGAAATAAACTTACTCAACAATTGTTTATTATAAACACATTTTGATCTCAAAATTATGCATACAAATAAATTAGTTCAAAAAATTAAATACACAAAATACAAAGCTTGAAGGTGTTTGTGTTATCAGATTTTTATCAGGCTAAAGTGTTAACAAACAAACACAATATAACAGAACCACTTTTGATGATTTGAATGATTAAGTAAGTAAAATCACTGCTCTTATTTGAATTGGTTAATGACTGATCGTTACCAAGAGCGCTTGAAAATAAGTATAATAAACAGTTCCCTGAACTGTACGATTTCCACTACGGACAATTGCGCTATATACAGTGAAAGAAACATTAAACCGACAACACTCCAGCGCGAAGTACCCGCCATCGTATTTGTATGGAGCTTTACGACAAGAACCGTATTGTTATCAATGTACAGTTGGTTTAATTATGGAATTTAATAATGCGCGAAATGAAAGAAATAAACTAACATAAAACACACTCGTAAATCAAGCGGAATAAGAGGGAATAACAGTTAAATTTTATTGCTTCTCGTATGTACCGGGGCCATTCATTATATAATTGCGAGGGGATGAACAATATTATTATGAATATTAACCATCCATGGGAGGGCAATAATGTAAATGGTGTCGTCAATATAATAGCATCAAGTTTTACGTTTTGATCAGTGATATCTAAGGTTGGGGAAAAAGTTATTTCGACTTTCTTCAATAAATAACTTTGGTAATACTTATTCCATGAAGCCGTACTATAGTGTTCTTGAAAAAGTTCATAGAATATTTAGATATATGAGTGGTTTGAGCAAATAGCTAGGTATAGAAGGGTATCTCGAATACTATTTTTTGGATATTTTGTAGGCTGTTGTTGCAAAATTTAACTTGAAATGAGTCAGTCAAAAGTTATTGCGCTGGTGGAGCATCCGGAAGGTTATGTTATCATATTTTACTTTTTTCTTCCGAAAAGAGGAAAATGTAGCAGATACTTATCGAAAATTGTGGTGTTCCTAGAGATGAACTTAAGTTGACGCTAGTTCATTCAGTTTTAACAAAACGCTTTAGAACCCTTTAAATAAGAACGGATATCAATAACAGCCCCATACAAAGTAGAGCACAAATGATCGCAAATTTTTATAGAAACAATCAAATATTTTCTAGAACTGAAAATAAAATTTAACAGACCTTGTGCAAGCCAATAGTGTATAATATTATAATATTAAAAATGATATTAAGGTTCAGGACTCTAATTTAATCTGATATCAAATATTAATAATCAAATTTAACATTATTAATCAAATAATAATTATGCAAAAAATGCTCTTTTAAATTAATTATTTAAAAAATAGAATAATATACATTCATTTTTGAAGCGACTTTTGAAACAAATAATCACATGCACTGAAGAGTGAAACATATAATAAGTCTTTATATAAGCCGTCACAGAACTGAAAATAAAACAGGCTCTCCCATTAATTTATTCTTGTAAAAATTAAATGCAAAACGTATCGTCGTAATAAACAAGAAAATTAAACTAAATTAAATCAATAAATAAAAATACTGTCGGCTTTTACTATTATTTACATATTTAAGACAATATTATCAATAAATTATAACATTCAAAATGCCTCCTTTCATACACGACTCAATGAATAATATCTCGGAGTAAAAAAACGGAGAACGAACCGTCAATTATTATCGTTATTTTCAATTATTCGCGCATTAGGACACATTTACACCAATTAAGTTTACGAAGAGCCAACGGACAATATCACATTTGGTTTAAAGTTTTAATTAGCTGTGAAACGTTTAACACCAAGAACCGTTTAATAGTAAATTTATCAAGTGTGTAATTTCGACGTCACTTTACGACTACTCCGCTTTTCACAACTATTTAGATTTCACGATAGACAAGCGAAGTTATATTTTCGTAATCTCGTTAGATCTTAGCTAGTATCATAAACGACAAAATTTAGATGATAAAACTTAAATAATACTTTTACTTAGTGACTTGAAACAAATAAGCAGATTCATGTTGTAGTAATTCGTGTAGCTAATTATATAGCCATACTTATTTAATAGTATGAAAATGATAATAAAGATTATAATATATAGTAATATAGTATATATTGTTCGGTTGCACTTGCATTAATATAGAAGTAAAAAGAGTGCGAGATAAATAAATCAGTACGTAAGTGAATGTTAACATTAAACACTTTGTAAAAGTTCATCTGGTTTGGTTCGTGTTTAATTGTTTGATTGGTTATATTATAGGTTTTTTAGTATTGTTTCCACATTGTTGTGATCTAGTGATCTATGAAATGATATTTCTTGTTTGATTTCGAGTTTCAAGGAAGAACTGCACTCTTTACTGGCTTGATTGATAATTAATCGAAGAATGTTGTTTCGGAAGCGTTGGATTACTAGTCAGTTTAATGTTAGTGTAACAAACTTCATAAATATTAAACATATAAGAGTTATTACGCGAAATATACCACAACACAATCAAGATGTAAGTGAAGTGAAAAAAAAAGAAAATATAAAAGTTTAAGTTACTTCTTAAATCAGATAAGAATATCTGATTTAGGCTAGCTTTAGCATTTTGGCCAAAACTTATTTTAATTATTAGATTTAGTATTAGTTTTAATAATTATTAGAATACATAGTTTAATTTCAAATGTTCATACATGAGACATTGAATTGATTGAAAAGATTGTCCTAGACAAGAGTGTAAAATCTGACAAAGAAAATTAAAAGAATTATCCCAGACACGCTAGTATCTAGGCTGGGTAAGACCGGAAATCTTCTGTGATGATGTCTAAGTTGGTTAAGGTAGGCTTAATGCTGAGGACCGTGGTTCGGAGCCCACGTTAGTTAGCCCGCCAACTGTAGGTCCAGTCTAGATAAACCCTCGTTGGTAAAAAGGAGACTTTAAAATATTTTAAAAAATAAGTCACAAATTTCTTGTATGTCATCCCCATGAAGAAATAATAATTTTGATGATGCTAATACCCGCTATATGTTGTCACAGAAATCCCTTCAAATTGTTCTTGTAAGTTGTCCATATATTATTACGTATGACACCATATTATCCATAAGACTAAATATGGCTGAACAACGATAACTACGAGACAGTGATATACGTGATATCTTTAGCCTCTGCATAATATATTTAAATAAGAATTGAAATAAATTTAAGCTATACTATTTATCACTTTAAAAAGTTGTTAAGAAACGATGGTACATTATATATTACTCGCTATTGTTGGCCATGTTTGCAATAGTATTTCGTTAATTTATTCAACTGACATCGGCGGACATCTGTAGTAACAATTTAATTCTGGCTATGAATATCCCGCTTCGGTGGCGATGTGACTGGTTTTTCTGGACTAGCCCAAGGCTTTTTTGCGTTTGAGATTATCGTAGCAGATCCAGTTTTCATCGTTATGTCACAGAAAACTGTAATTTTCTGCCTGACAAGCTATAAAATGCAATGAGCACTCCGTGATTAGCATTTGTTTACAGCTTGGCTGATAACTCAAATATATTATAGGGAAAACTGTTATTTTATATCGAGAACTCTCAAAACCGTCATGAGTAAATATTGGTGATCAAATACATGTAAGCATATACAATGAAAATTTTTTTTACCTAACTTTTGAATATCAAGGCCCTTCTATACATATAAACATTGATAAGAGACACAAAATTGAAGATATATAATTAAAGTAACACCTAATTTAAAACCGAAAGCTATCATCGTAAATCGATAAAAACTAATACCATATTACTCCACGGCGACGAAAACCCCAAATCAAAAAACAATTCGCCACCCGTCTGGGATATCATTCATTAAAACACTGCTACTAGTTATTCGAATAGATAAACAAATCAAACGCCATTCCGTAACTGTTATTATTGTAACCCACTTCTGTCAGATATTCGTTAAAAGACGATTAGAAAGTTAAACGGATCGTTCCAATTTATCTAATATTTTTCGCGTGAGGCGGCGACCGAACGTACGTCCATCGGAATCGGCTGATTCAGTTCCCAGCGACGACGCATCGAGTCAAATCCGTTATTAATTAATGAGTCTGATCTGTTTCTGTTACGGTTGTTATCGATGGTATCTGCCTTCTGGGATCTAAGCAACCCAAATGACGATCGTATAGGCATAATATGCCGGTTTACCTATGGTTCTGGTTCTTTAACAACTTCGTAATCAAACAAACTACCAATATATAAACATGAATGAGTGGTCTCAGAGAGATTTTAACTACATACGATGAACTGCATATTATTTAATCTAATGATGTTAATTAATCTATGTGGTATTATTTAGCTTTCGTGAAATTTCATTCAGATATTGTTTTAAATGACAAGCTAAGATATAATAAAATTCATATAAAATAAGTAAGATAGTCCAGAAACTTCAGTTCGTTGCTTGGAAACCATCTTTTATTTCTGATATTCACTTTTCTGGCTATGCAGTACTATTTTTATAAATATAGTTGAAAGGTCTCAACTATATCAAAACTTCAAAATATTATTTTTATAATGTGAAATACAAATGCTATCAAAACATGGTAAAAAATACTGCATAGCGATGAACAATACTAAAAAACAAAACACAACACAACAATATTACCCAGCTTTTCTTAATAAAGCCTCGAATTTAGGAAAAAATCAAATAGTGCTTATGTAATATCTTCGAATTTATTAAAAAGTAAAAAAATAAAAACAATAATGGTATAGCCAAATATCAGATAATAAAAGATAAATAACTTTTTCGCACCAAGTTTCTAAAATAAAATCTGAAAATCAAATATAATTATCACTATCATTTACAATTAACTAAATGTCTGAATGTTCAGATTATCAAAGAATTTACTCTATTGGGTACAGCTATGAATATATGAGCAGATAATAGAAAAGTATCCAGTCACTAATACATAAGACACTAACACAATCGCAGAACGAATATCAAAAGTTTTTTTTTTTTTTTATTACTCTTCGTGAGTCCACAATCTGCCCTATTGGCAATAAGTATTTCTTATGTCTATATTATATATACATGGCATGTAGAAAATCACTTCATTAAGCAATCTTCTGTATAAAATATTATCTTAATTAATTAGTCTTATTCTAATGCTTATTCTAAACTCTACATATGTCCAGTAATCAGATCAGGTGGTGTTAAACGTTTTAGTCTACGCACTTCACTATCACGTCGCATATTTAGCTGATTAGCGAGTACATTGGGATGCACTGACACTCTTTCGAAGTACTTCACACAGACACGTTGGATTACACTCGTTATAGGTTCTAGAGGAATATCGCGTTGTATCACTTTATTTGAAATATAGTACGGAGCATCAACAATGGCACGCAACACCTTATTTTGGAACCGTTGAATGATGGATATATTAGATTTGCTAGCGGTACCCCATAGTTGAATTCCATATGTCCAAATGGGCTTGAGTATAGACTCATACAGCAATACCTTGTTATCTAATGATAACTTGGATTTGCGCCCAATGAGCCAATACATTTGATATAATTTTAGTCCTAGTTGTTTCCGTTTAGAGAGTATGTGCTTCTTCCAGGTTAGGCGTCGATCTAAATGCATACCAAGATATTTAACATGCTCTGCTTGGGGGAGTTGACGATGATTGATATTTACTGGTGGACATATTCTTCTACGCAGGGTAAACGTTATATGCGTGGATTTTGATTCATTGGCTTTAATGCGCCATGTCTTCAACCATAATTGTATTTGCTCCAGGTGGGTTTGTAGGTTTATTGATGCTGTGACTGGATCTTCATGGGATGCTAAGATTGCTGTATCGTCTGCATATGTTGCCACAGTAGTTATTTTTGTGGTGGGCAGATCAGCCGTATACAGAAGATACAGTACTGGACCCAGTACACTACCTTGCGGAACTCCTGAATATATGGGATTTAATTCGGTATGTTCATCGCCTTGATTTACAATAAAATGTCTGTCAGTGAGATACGATTTTAGTAGCTGATAGTCCGGATGAGGGAGAAGTTTCTTTAGTTTAACCTGCAAGCCCGTATGCCATACTTTGTCAAAAGCCTGAGATATGTCTAGGAAAGCAGCCGAACAATATCTTTTGGCATTTAGGTTAGCGTTTATTTGGTTTACAAGTCTATGCACTTGTTCTATAGTCCCATGCTTATTGCGAAAGCCAAACTGATGTTCTGGAATAATTTTTCTTTTTTCTATTATATAGTTTAGTTTTTTTATGTATAATTTCTCGAAAACTTTCGAGATTATTGGTAATAAACTTATAGGTCGGTAGGAGGTCACATCTTCTGGTATTTTTCCTGGTTTAAGTATCATTAATATTTTAGCTACTTTCCAGATACTAGGGAAGTAATTAATTCGTAGCATAGCATTAAATATATATGTTAATAGTTTTATAGCCTCTTCTGATAGTTCTTTTAAAATTTTGCCAGTAATTAAGTCATAACCAGGAGCTTTTTTAATATTAATCTCTCTCATTATTGTATGTTTAACTTTTTTGACCGTTAATTTCTCGTGCGGTAAATCCATTTGAAATGGCGAATCTAGAAAGCTAGTAATTTTATTTTCGTCATCTTTATATAGCTGAGACTGGAAAGGTTTAAAAACATTTTTTAAGTGTTTTGAGAAAATGTCGGCCTTCTCTTTATTGCTTCTCGCCCAATTATTTTCGCTTGTTTTAATAGGTGGGTTATGCTGCTGGGATCTCCTAAGCTTTTTTGTTGCTTTCCACAACGAATAGTCTGTAGCCTCAGTTGATGTCAAGTTTTCTAGGTATTCTTGAATGCCTTGGTTTTGTTCAATTTGGATTAGATCTCTCAGCTCTTTTATGGCCCTATTAAATTTTCTTTTATTCTCTTCAGTCCTTTGCTGTTGCCAATTTCGTCGTAACTTTCTTTTTTCTGCTATCTTTTTCTGTATTGTACATGATATATGTGTATTTTTTCTTGGAAATGTTTCACTGTTGGGAGACGCGGAATATGCTGCCTCCTGTATATTTTTTGTAAGATTTATTGCTGCTATTTCTATATCCATTTCAGTTTGTAACGGTAAGTTTAGAGAGATATTTTGGTCTTTTTTCTAAATGAGGGCCAGTTAGTTCTATTATTGCACAGAGAAGGGGGTTTATCTTTGATGGTAATTTTTGAAGAAATTGTTACTATTATTGGTGAATGATCAGAAGACAGGTCGATCAGAAGGCATGATTCTGCCTGGCACTTTTTTGGATCAATATTTTTTATAATACAGAAATCTATTGTATCTGGTTTTTTATTTCTGTCTGAAGGCCAATATGTTGGTTCACCAGTAGAGATATGTTGTAAGTTATCTTTCCTTATGGCTTTGAGCAGTTCTCTACCTTTTGAGGTTATTATTCTTGAACCCCACATTAAATGTTTTGCATTATAATCTCCTCCTGCTATAATCTATTACCTAGCGTACTGAAGAATTCTTGAAATTGTTCTGCCTTGTTGTTATGTTTGGGTGGGGAATAAATCGCAGAAATTGTTAATGGTCCATGGGCTTCCTCTATGGTTATACTGGTGGCTTGCAGGTAGTCTTTGCGGAATTTTTCTTTTTCGAAATGCTTTTATATCATCTCGAATTATTATGGCTGTACCTCCATGTGCTTTATCATCAGGGTGATTTGTATGATAAAGCTTATATTTAGGAACTTTCAGATAATTCTTGTCCGTAAAGTGTGTTTCGGAAACCATCATAACGTCAATATTTTGTTCATTTACGAACATTTTTAGTTCCCTGGCGTCTTGTTGGAGCCCATTGGCATTCCAGACGGCGATTTTGTAGCTATTGGTTTCAGGCATTAGGCAAGTTTGCTTACGACGGTTGTGAGTAGACCAAGCATCGTACTCATTTGATCCATTAGTTTGGCCATCATATTTTCTAATCTTGAGATGTTGCTAGTTTCAGTAGGTTGAGATATTGTCTCTCGTTTTTGTGCTGAACCATTTTCAACAATTTGGGCATAAGTTATGTCTGGTTGACTTGTTCTGGTGGGTAGTGGTAGATTGGTAGTAGTGGATTGTTTTTGTTGATGCCTTTTTTCCCTCAAGGCAGGATAGAGTTTCTGCTGTAGTTGCTTGTGAACTGCGCAACCCTTGTAGTTCGCTGGATGATTTCCGTTACAGTTAACACATTTCACTTTTTCATCGCGAACTTTACGAGTACAATCTCCTATCTTATGTTCTCCTGCACATTTTACGCATCTATATGATTTGCGACAGTAAGTCTTTGTGTGCCCGTGCGCTTGACACCTTGCGCATTGTGGTACAATTCTTTTTATATGTGGTGGTTCGCATTTAATAATATTATTTTCCAATTTGGTGATTTCATACACCGCCTTATTATTTCCATTAGGTTTTATGTCTATATAAAACATAGGCAGAGGTTTTTTTGTCGTGTGATGTCGTATATTGTGAATATTTACGACCTCGTGGCCTTTTTCAGCTAGTGCTACCTTGATGGTGTTAAAGTCCGTCCCGTGATGTAATCCTAATTGTAGTAACTCAGCCACAGACTATTGGAATTTGGAACTACTACTGCTTGGGAAACTACTCCATACTAGGGCATTTTGGGTAAAAACACTGTTATTCAGAAGATCATTAAAGACAATCTGGCAGGCGAGAATACATAGAAAATAATTAAACTACACGTTTTATCGCTTATATTATTATTGTATTTTACATTTTTTACAGTTTGTCACATAGCCGTTTTTGTTTTATTCATCGGAAGGAAAAAACGAGCACATACTGGTTTGAATGCATCTAAAAGTAATTTCCAAGATTTTAAGTCATTAGGATTATATAATAAATTATACTCCTCGTATACACTAAAAGTATATAAACGTAATTACGAGTACCACTTTATTTTCCGTAAAAGAGCCGTAAAAACGTATTTTCATTCGGTTTCACTTTCGTTCATTCTGAATTTACTCGTAGTAGCAGGAATGTCCTATTCCAGTCGCGTACACCATTCCAAATTCACATAAAACTCTAAACCGAACGGTGTTTATTGTAATATGCTCCCGAACGGAAAAAACAATCCTCCATACGGCTGGAAACAGTAAACGGCTTCCTGGAACAAGCAGCAGCAGTAATAGCAGGACCATTTGATTCGTTTATTCGCCGCTTTTATGACCGGTACGTGTTAGAGCATTGTTTGTTTTTAATTAGAGCTTTGATTTATCGCACTCAAACCGCGGGTACACCCACGTCGAATGTACCCCCGTCAAAATAAAAAACAACCGATCCTATTATAGTGTTTGTTCGGGCAGTCGTAATAGACAATATAAAAGCTTTGGAATGTCTGATTTAGATATGACGACATCTCATGCAATGTTTAACAGATTCCTTGGCTTCGATTTGTTATTAAATTACGTAGTTTTTCCACGAAAAGATTAAAGGATTAATGAATCAATATTGATAAGGTAAATAGGCTTTATATGCTTGCGTCATAATAAATGTATATGAAAAAACTAAAAATGTTATCAATTGATGGAAATGTAAAGTAATAATGTAAACGATGTCAAACTGTGGTAATAGATTACCACACATGGAATATTCATAATTGCATTTTCGAGATACATTACTTTTATTGTTTGATTTGAAGACATTTACCGTCAAAGCATATCAAACACTTTTGGAGATTTTTAAAATTAATTACATTACGATGCTTGGTGCATTTTTAATTTATAAATAAATTTATTACTACTGTTCTATGTATAGGATAAGTTTACATATAAGGATAAGTAAGTAGAAAGTTTAGAGTTCCCAAAGTTTAGAGGCTTCTAGTGATGCTACTTCATTATATCACAATTGATGGTTTTCATTTCAACTATTTAAAAGCGCCCATTTTGATGTAATAGAGTGGAGGAGCAAAATAGTAGTAATTGTAAGATTTATTAGTTAAAAGCTCCGCAAAAACTGATAAAGAAACGTGGAAAAAATACAAAATAAATTAATGAATGGAAAAAAGACGAATGTAAAAGTAATGTTCCAATATTGTAGTTTCATTGCATGCTGGACAAAAAGTAAAACTGTGACTGGCGATGAAATGTAAATCTACCATGACAATCCCAACAGCAAGAAGACATGCCATGTGTCTATGGCATGTTTATGTAGAAAGCAGAGAGCGATCTACATACACATTGAACCAAAATATCAATGTTGTTTAGTAAATCAGTAATAGTGAACACTCGAATTTTTAAACGTCCAAGAACTGATAATTGATTATATTATGCGACACAATGACAATATATTAGTGAGTATGAAAATTGAATTAAAGCGGTATTCTAGTTCAAAAACTTCAAAAAATGGTTTTATTTTTAAATATTTCTAAATTGTATCAAAGTAAAACTAACAAAAGTAGGATTTTTACTGTTTTTTTAAAAATCGACAATGTAAAAAAATGTTTCGTTTTTTTATGAACAGCCTTAATTTGGCTAAAAAAATAGTTTGATTTTCTTACTTTGATACGATAAAAGAATGTATAGAGAAGGCTCACTAAATTTCAATTAAATTGATTCATTAGAATTTGCAGTTCGAATCCTGCTAGGGCATGGATGTACTTCATATTTGTGATTGCAATTGTCTTTATAGTTAACAGTGGAAAATCCGACACGGAAGTTATTCCGTGGGGCTATTAAGCCCCAGTCATGCCAGTAACCAGGGTGGGTAATACTGAAAGACTTCTAAAATAGTCTCTAAGTTAGTCTTTGGTCAGTCGGTAGGCGTGATGTCAAGGAGCGTGGTTCAGAGCCCACGTTAAACTGTAGGTCCAGTCTAGATAAAACTTTGAGAAAACGGGTTTAAAGTTATATAACCATAAGCCGGTCTCCGGAAACAATTTCAATTTTGAAAAATTCTCTTAATACATTAAAATAATGTTCCTAAAGAGCTAAGCTTTGAAAATATGAAAAAAAAATCAACTTTTAGACTAGAATATCCCTTTAAAGTTATATAAGCCGTCAAAGAAAAATAAAATGAAGAGAAACTATTTGAAAAAAGTCGATTACACTTCTCCATGTGGCAAAGTCACGCTGCCAGTTATTATATAAACAGATATAATATAATATATAAATACATATAATATATAATATTCTTAGTAACTGAATTGTACAATGACCTTGACCAAAGCGAAACCATACCAGTGCAGCGCTACGGTTGAGCAATACTATGTGACATGTTAATGATGACAGTAAATATTCCAGTACAAACAGTACCTGACCGCGATGATGTCGATGGGGACTGCCCGCTGCAGAGATGCCAAGTATATTTACCATCTAATATACGTCGTGGAAACCCAGCAAATTCCTATAACGGGTGCATATTTTTCAATTGCCGTGAACTGCCCTTCTTCACGTACATTCCAGACCGTTTTAGACTTTTAAATGAGGCTATATATTCATTCGGGATATAAATAGAACTTCGCCATACAGCGGCGCATCTTAATCAAAGCACAATTTGTTTTCTTCAATGAAAGGTGAACGATTTTTTAATTGATTATATAATATTGCATATATTTCATACAATATTATTTCAATTTATCATACGGAAAGTTATTGAATTAATGGTGCACTGTGTAGAGTACGAGTGCTGTATGATGAGTACATTAAGGACTATTTTGTAAATGGCAGCCAATCTTTCAAGTAAATAATAACAACTACAGGAGATGAATAAAATAACATGAACATGTGATATATACACAATACTTAATTAAAAATTTCTCTAAAAACATCAGCCAAATTACTTCAGTAATGTTGGAGATAGAATTATTATTGTGTTAGAATTGATTAGATTGTTAGATTGTATTAGAATTATTGTGTTGGCCAATGAAGATATTTTTTGACATTCTGATGCTAGTTTTACAACAAAAATGGAATTAAATACACATCAAGAACAATTATTTGGATAGAATACAGTTTAAATTTTACTCTGAATCTTTTAGGTGTTACTGGAATGGTAAAACCGAATAAATATTGACGGAAATTAGGTTAATTTACTTTAGTTATAACTGTAAAATTAGAATAATACAATATTACAATGCATCGTGCTAATGTCTCGTGATAATTATCGTGACAGAATATGAAATTTCGGAAAAGGTGAATCCTTGCGATATTAAAAAAGACGAAAAATAGTGACTGATGAAGAATAAGCAAGGTTTAAAATTGTAGTATTGCAGACAATTATCTACATATTCAAGCGCAGCGTTAAATATATACTCGTATTTTTCTTTTGCGCGCCAGTGATTCGTCGTCAGTTCGACCAGCCAGTACCACCACTCATAATTTATAATGCCATTCTGTCTTTCCGCTTATGCATACACACACCAACACACGCACACTATCGGCGAGCGAAAACATTGAGTATGTTAAGTCTTTCCGCAAAACATAAGAATTTACTTCCTGATGGGCCGAGTGCCACTTCTTCAATGGCATTCTCGCGTGAATAATGGATTTATTCCGACTCTTTTTTATGCTTGTTTTAAATGTCTACGATACTTGAATCGACTGGAATGGGAAGACTGATTTAATGGACGCAGCGTAAAAACAAAGATATAAAAATGCTTCTTCGCCAATTGTTAAATAATAAAATGTTGTTTTGCATAACTAAAAATTATACAAGAAATTTAATGTATCATTGACTTAAAACGTTTATATTGCATAATGATGACTGATTTATGAAATATAAAGTACCATGCATTACTGTAAATAAAAATATACCATATTTGATGTTTATTTAAGTATTGTTATTCATTTGCATACTAGCGATTGCTTTTGTTTTATTTTACTAATTATGTAATTTCAAGCTGTTTATCTTTCTTGAGTTGAGATACAGAATCTAGATCATTATATTTTCGCCTCATTAACCAATATTTAGTTTATATTTCAGTTCAAGATTAACTACTAATGCCTAGTGTATATAATCTATAAAGAACTGTAAACTACCATCTAAGATTTCTCCGTCAAACATGAAGAAAAGATCTAATAAGTCACAGAAACGTGGAAGAAGCAATACAAGTGAAATAATTTCATTCTTACTATTATTGTTTTGTGTGTCCAGCACAACAAAAAAAAACAAAAAAAATTTAAATATTTATCATTAATTATCAATTTATCATGCACTGATTTACTCTCCAATTAAGAATGCATCTTAGACAGGATAATCACTGAAATATCAAAGAAATTGACTAAGTAATAAAACAATCATAAGCTGCACACATTTTTTTATAAGTCAGTAAAAAACAAGTTTTATTCTACAAGGTAAAAACCTTGATGGACGAAATGTAAAGACAAAATTTCACTTACAAAGAGAACAATTAAATATTGAAACGGACAATAAACCTGTTGCATACGTGAAATATTTTCTAGAAAATGTTGTTCCCTTTAATTAAGTCTCTAACTAGTACTAAATTGAATATTATGTTTAGGGTATATTTTTCATAAAATCTTAACGAATTTCATACCCATACGCCTAATATATTAACCTAAGGCATTTACTACTAAATTATTACCATTTTATTAAATTATTATTCACAAAATATTGATACTAACACATTTGTTATAATTCTTAAACAACCTAACCTAACTATTATATTCGATGACTTGACGATTGATGGTTTTTCACATAAAATACTAGTTTTCTATTTAGTATTATTAAGATACTCAGTCTATAAAGACACTATAATTATAGAACACTCAAAATTGCATTTTTGGCATTCATTAATTTTCTTGGTTGATTTGAAGAAATCTGTCGTCAAAGCCCATAAAACGCTTTCAGGAAGTCAGTGTGAATCTGATCATACTAACCAAATTATAATATCATATTTTACTATACCAGTTGAAGAGATATTTTATAAAAACAAATGAGGTATTTTCAAAGGTTCTCCCTTACAAGGAAAAAACAACCCGCTTCTAAGAAGATTTTAAAAGATTTTGACATTGACGATGGACGTAGGTGGAAGAGAATAGAATGATGCTAATATTGTCATGATCCTCTACCTCAACCAGAAATTTTCCAGGATTTGTTTGTGGATATTAAATTGTCAGTAAAATTATACATTCGATTTTTTCTATGGGAATTTGTTATAAGTATATTGGAATAAGTATTGATTATAAGTATATTCCAAAAGAAGACAATAATTTAAACGCTATATAACAATGTATTAAAAATTAGAGCCAAAAGCGATACAATAGTATATGTACGAAAATATAAATAGAATATAAATATCCATACTGTCAATGTGGATCTGTAGTAAACGAAGACTTACCGTCACTATATTCATGCATTCTTCTTTATCCAACTGTAAAACTAACAGCAACTGACCTACCATCATGCCGTTATATGAATGTAAGGTCTATAACAGTCATTTTTCTGTCTGTTTTGATTGATGTTTCGTATAATTTCACTCTCGCCGTTCGGTACTGTTTAGAATTACAGCAACAATAAATCTTCCGAAAGCCGCTTTACGTCTTGGGAGAATGCAGATAACGAAACGCATTAAGCAAATGCTTCTTAGAGACTTAAATAGTTATTGAAGGACGGTCAACCGTGGAATGATGCGTGCGGCAGTCACAGCATAACTGCTATAAAAAAAATAAGATTACATTTCCGTGTATATAACGGACATTTCAGTGCAATCATGAGAGACAAACATGTACGATCATTTTTCCTAAAAAATACGACATTAGTATCGCAATGTAACGGTAACTTTAGAATACAAAGAACAATAGGTCGTACTGACGAATGTAATAGTAAATTGGAATTGACAAAACATCAACCGTATAAAAGCAATGATCGATTTCGTGATTCTGCCTAGGGACGACCGAAACTCGGGTACATACGTACAATAAATACCTTGATAGGTTTGTTAAAGAACCAATATTTTACGAAAAAATATTATTAAAGTAACAAACAATAAAACTGCATTGTTAAGTATAATAATTTTAAATTATTTTTCATTATGAATGAATTTAAGACATTGTCATATTTCAGTCAGTCAGTTTATAAAACAAAATGCTTCTGAATATCAAAAACATTTTATTTATCAAATTCATTCATGAGTTTTATACTTTGCGATTTTGGTTAAAAATATTTTTTAATAATATTAACTAATTATAAAAGTGGTTATATTGTATTTCAAAATATTCCCCATAAAAATTAATCTAATTATTGTTTCTACGTACGCTAAGTACTTTTTCTACTTTTATTAAGGCATTTATAGAATAAAATGTAATTGCCAAGTAAAGATATAAGGCAGCAATTTACACTAATTAACGTTAAATGTTAGAAAAATTAATATAGCAAAGAGAACCTGTATTCCAATGTATCAAAACATTCATCAAAATTCAAATTTCAAATATCAAAATTTCCCACAATATAAAAATATAGAATATATCATAAATAAGAGAAATAGGGCTACTCAGCATGTTTATGCAGATTATTATATGTTGTGTTTTAAGGCAAAATAACAAGAAGATAAAATAGGCAAGGTAACTTCGTAATTTCATTTGTCATCGAGGTCATCGTGCATTTCTTCATTGGGTTGGTTTGGTTTGGTTATTAATCGAAGATATTTTTTTTGGCAGCTTTTGATGACTAGTCGGTTTGATGTTTTAGTGCAACCCTATATTTGCAGTCCATTAAATCCTCGTGCCTCACTGAATGTAAAATTAGAAAAAAGTTGTGGGGAATTATTATAATAGATAAGACACTCTCATAACCCATGAACGTTTCCCTTGGGGTACTATAATTCCGAATTTTGAAAACATGTTCATATTTTCAAAACTTAACCCTTCAAGAATATGCCCTTAAGATAGAAAACCGGTTTTGAGAAAAACACGTTTAGTTTCGTTTTTAGATGTCATGTAACTAAAACAGTTATATCTCTAAAAATTTTAGAAATTAATAAAATAAAATTAAAAATCCTCTTAAGAAAAAAAATAATTTCTCAAATTTCATCACAAAGACAACACTACTGTTGAAAGATCCATATGATTTTTGAATAAATATTAAGCGATATGTCTGAAAATTGAAGACCAACTTTTAGTTTACATTATAAGTTACAATACTTTTAGTGAGATATATCTTATTACTTACAAAACAACATAAAAAAGTATTTCCTGCATTTATTACACCATGTTTTTGATTCGAAATATACTCTTAAAACTAAATTTTGAAAAACCCTCTTAAGGACATATTCTTAACGATAAATCCATTTTTTCACATTTCTAAACTAGAATAATCACTTAACATTGCCTGGTGCAAAATGATGGTATCGTATGGAGTATGTAAAAGAACGCTTTTTATTGAATGCCACCACCAAAAAAGAAAGAGATGTTCAAATGAACCGAATCAACCATTTTATTAAGGAAACCTCACCGTGACGACGAGGGTTGATTAATTCCCAATCAAAATTTACCGCTCAAATTTAATAGAACCGAAATTAAACGGAATCATTAATGGTAACAAAGACCGCGTTTGTGTCGTTGTCCTAATCGACGTTCTCGAACAATGACTGTAAAAGGCGCGCCCCGACGATGACCGTGTCCGGCGTCTCTTTCTTCTCTCGGATCTGGGGTATACTCACACGAGGTTGTTGGCGCTCGGCGGGTCGTGACCGCCGGCATCACGGGTCAGTCTTTTTTCGTTCCCTTCGGCCTTTTTTCTTCGCCGCCTCGGTCATTATCGGACACGCCCGCCGGGACGTTTTCATTACGGCTTTCGCGCGCTCGCTCTTAAATGGGGGGAATCGTCGATGGAAAATGAGGAAGAAGCGACCGGTGAAAAATCAAGAAGGAAACCGTGCTCATTAGGGCTATAATTAAATTCGACTTCTCGGTCATGGTGGATTTTGAAACAATTACCAGGCTTATCTCAAGTGTCATTTTTTGCTTCTATATTCTGAAGCTGTTGGGTGATTATTGTGTTAGAAATAATCATATAATTATTCAATTAAAAAGATGTAAAAATGCACAGGAAGTGAAATGTAGATTTATAAAACATATTTTTTAATACGTTTTTACATGTAATAATCCTTATTATTTATTAATTATAACATATTTCATATTATATCATATTTCCTGCAAATTATATTGATTTTATAGTATAAAAAAGCACTCATCCTATACTTTTAAACGTTAGTAATATATTCAACATTCTCCATTCTCGGAATCTACTGATGGAAGTTTATATTGATAGATAGATTTTCTTGGCATGGCAATCTGTCTCAAAACAATAAACTACTGTGTTGTCCAACTTATAAACTGTTTATTGCATTTTTATGAGAGCCTGTATTTATGGGCCTAGTACCGAGTTTGGCAAAACCTCTACGAAAATCTGTTGCTGAGATTGGATTCCACTGTTCTCATATTGAGATCTAGATACATGTACCCATACATATTGCTTATGCTTTGGGGAATATTGAGCATGTTCCTTAATTCCTAGCCGTGGGATCTTTCTAATAATTCAATAGTGATTTTGGAGTGGCAATAAGCTAATATGGTATCATGATTTTTTTGTATTTGACAATAACGCCAAGTGAAGTTTTGGAGAGCAGAATGTCGGGAGCACAATGGGTGAAAAAAGAAATTAAATATTTTTATATAAGCATAAGTTTTGGATTGGGATTTGGCCCATTACTCTCAAATTGGCAAAATAATAACCCAGATTATTATTGTAAACTTTAGGACCAGCTGGATATAAAAATTCGTGGCCAAACCCCAATATCTTTAATTGAAGCGCACACTCTAGCACATTACAAAAAATATTATGACAAAAAGGTAGTTTCCATTCAAACACAGAAATATGTTGTGATGATAAGCATACCTATATGTAGGTAATACCTATTGATATTATACAATAACGGTAATAGTTTTAGATGATTCCATATTTGTTAATTGCTCTACTGCAAAAAGTCAAATCCCTAGATTATTTATCTATAATATCACTCAATAAGTATCCGGTTTAATACAAAAATGGTACTTTTATTGACAGATCTATATGATTTCTGAATAAATTTTAAACGGTTTTCAGTATATCAACTATATTCATTCAACTCTATCAGATGCTTGTTATATAAGATAATAATCCGATTCGTGGTTCTTTTAGCTCATCTCATTCTCAGGTGAGTGCTTGATGGTATGTCAGAAATTCTCAAGTCGAATGAGAGCTTGGCATTTCAGTAGTCTGGAAAATTAACTTTCAATGATTCCATCTCTATTTATACATTATTCGCTTCGGTAATTCATGTTTCGCTAACTAATTCTTAGAAGTTAGATTGTTAAATTCGGTTTTGCAGTAGTAAATGTTATTCTTCAACACAAAGCAGTGTCAGAACAGGTTTTTAGTGCGTGAAAGTTCTACCTCTCCCCATCGGGTATTCATATCTGGATATAAGGCCTTTTGCTTTTTCCTCTTGATAAAGTCAAAAAAGTTAGAAAAGCAGTGGAATTAATAAGAACATATTGTCAATAAAACTGAATTTCTAAAGATTGCTATTGTAACTGAGCGGTAAACTTAGTCCGTTATGTGTTAAACATAAACCACAAATAATACTTTATGAAATTAAATTGAAAAAGCGAAAACATCTTGGGCATAATCAAAGCGAAAAAAAAATCATACTAAACCAAAATTAGTGTCGAAGCATCACACAACCAGCCGCACAACTAACAGGATATACAAAAAAATTGTTTTTTCTCAAAATTTTCTAATGTGAGTTAGCTCGTTGTGTACGTGTTTAGTATATCGTAATACGCAGTAGAAACACCGAAGGGAAAATAACTTCCTAGTA
The DNA here is from genome assembly GCF_030347505.1 of Rhynchophorus ferrugineus. Classification (NCBI taxonomy): domain Eukaryota; kingdom Metazoa; phylum Arthropoda; class Insecta; order Coleoptera; family Curculionidae; genus Rhynchophorus; species Rhynchophorus ferrugineus. The sequence goes on along the minus strand of NW_027472581.1, from coordinate 47,561,796 downwards.
TCTATGAGATGTATCATAGATTTCAGATGAAACAGTGATTGATAAATAAGTGAAAGTTTATTTGATAATACATCAAAAATCCATTGTTATTTTATGCGATTTTTTAGGATTAAAAAAAAATATTTTGAAGTCTCCTTTTATCAACTAGGAGTTTATCTGGACTGGACGGTCCTCAGCATTAAGCCTACCGACTGGCGAGTGACCAACTTTAGAAATCATCCCTTCCCTGGTCTTACCCAGCCTGGTTACTGGTGTGACTGGGATCATTTTCCTTGTCGGATTTTACAGTCTTGCCTAGAATATTTACAAATTTTAAACAATCACAAACATAAACTTACGACCATGCCCCAGGAGGATTCGAACCCGCGGCCATCGCAAGAGTAGGAGGACCGTCCCACCGCCTTTACCACTGCGTCACCAAGTCGGCTTTTTAGGAATAAGTAACTACATTAGTAATTTTTCATATTTTCCATATAACGTTATTGTAATTTTATTAGAACAAAAGTGGTTCAACTTAACAACAAATAAAACCAAAAATTTTGCATAAATATTAGTTAACTATTGTTGCTAATATTAATATTTAATTATTATTTAGTTTTTAAATGCTATATTAATAATATTGGCGCGGAAATATTCATAGATGTTATTGTATTATCTATAAGGAAACCTAATTAAATTTCCTTATATTTGAAAAACAACTAACAGAACACCGTACAACTAGTAATTACCTTACTTTCTACTATGTATACAGTAATATCACGGTTATGACATCTGCGTGATAACATAATCGTTTTCATTAAATTTTAATTAACTCTGAATGGTTTATCAAAGAAAGAGACTTGGCGCAGTCATGAAAACGATCTACAAATATTATTTAATCGTAATATTCTCGAGGGTCCCATCGTAAAGAATCGTTTATTACCAATCCGCCTCGTAAAATGATCAATTTCCTAGTCGGAAACAATATTGAAATTGACTTGTTGCACATGATCTGCCAGGCGTGTTGCACGTTTCATGTAAATGAGGCCTTACCTGAAACAAAAAAAACATAAGATAAGCAACGATAAAATATGGATCATTAATTTTCAGTAATGATTTTCAATACATAAATGGCAATTGATAATGGAGAATTAATGTGTTTTAATAAAGTGCTAGAAGATTTATGATAGTTTAGTTTGTTGTACATTTTTTTAACTGTGTACATTTTTCATTATATATCGAAAACAAGCAACCCAATGATCATGTATAATCATTAATATGAATTAGTACAAAACTATGTATATACATTATATATATATATATATATATATATATATATATATATATATACATATATATATATATATATATATATATATATATATAATGTATATACATAGTTTTGTACTAATATACATATATATATATAACACAGGATAAGACATTTTTATACATATTTAATATTAAATTTTATTATTAATCATGACATGGAACTTTCAAAATGGCATTTTCAATATTACTTTTGTTGTTTGTTTGACTTGAAGAAAACGGAAGAAAATTAAAATTCAGCTCAAATGCTCAAAGAACTTTCAGACAGCTCGTATTAAAAAAATTAAGTTGAGGTATAATTTACATATACTCAATGTCTACGGCCATAGTAAAACATTTTTTTTTTTTGGAAAAAGTAGCTTTTTTTTAATTCAACATAATTCCCTTCAATGGTGATACACTGATTATAGCGACCCGCCAACTTTTCAATACCATTTTTGTAATACGATTTGTCCTTTCAAAATAGGATTCAGTTTCGGCTATCACCTCTTCATTCGACGAAAATTTCTTCCCAGCGTGCATTATTTTGAGATCAGAGAACAGGAAATAGTTCTGGCGGTCAGATCTGGAGAATACGGTGGATGAGGAAGCAATTTGAAGCCCAATTCATGGATTTTTTGCCATCATTTTCACTGACTTGTGACACTCTTTCTTGAAATGCGGCCGTTTTTCAGCGATTTTGTTCTTCAAACGGTCCAATAACGCTATGTAGTAGTCGCTGTTGATGGTCCTTCTTTTTTCAAGGTAGTCAATTAAAATTATTCCATGCGCATCACAAAATACAGACGCCATAACCTTGCCAGCCGACTGTTGCGTTTTCCCACGGTTTGGAGCGGTTCATCGTGTGCAGACCACTCGGTCCACTTGGAATTCGGAGTGATGGAGCCATGTGTCATCCATTGTAACATATCGACCCAAAAACTCGGGTTTATTACGCTTGATCATCTTAAAACACTGCTCCGAATCATCAACTCGTCGTTGTTTTTGGTCAAAAGTGAGCTCGCGAAGTACCCACTTTGCACAGAGTTTTCTCAAACCCAAATATTCGTGAATGATATGATGTACACGTTGAGTTGATATCTTTAGAGTGTCTGCTATTTCACTCGATTTGAATTTACGGTCACTCAAAATCATTTTGTGGATTTTTTTAATGTTGTCGTTGGTAACAACCCCTATTGGGCGTCTACTGCGCTCACCGTCTTTGGTGCTCATTTTACCATGTCTAAATTTAGTATACCAATCCTTGATGATTGATTTTCCTGGGGCAGTGTCCGGAAACTCGGCCTCAAGATTTTGCTTCTACTGTATTTTTTCCCTTCAAAAAGCAATATCTTATCAACACGCTATTCCTTTTTATCCATTTTTTTCACAATAACAAAAGTTACTTCACTTAAAATGCTATAATTTACAAACTAATAATCCGAGAGCTGCCAAATTTATACAGGCATCTTTTGGGCTAACTAAAAAACATATGGATTTAATTTTTAATAACCAATGGTATTTACGATTATATAAAAAGGCCATTAATATTGCTCTATAAAACAACATAACATAATCAACTCAGTTATATTAGTTATAATAAAAGTTATATTAGTGTACAAAATCAGTAGTGTCATAAAGTCTATTTTTTACTATTTGAACATTTACGCCAACTGCGAGTGATGTTTTCTTTTTAATATAGCTCTTAACTTTAAACCTCAAAAAGTGTTTGGAACATTACAAATGTCTATGTTTGCTTTTAACTTCATTGTTCTTCAATAGTAGATAACTATTTGGAATGAAATATTATGAATCTAAATAGGATTGTTATATTGACATTAACAGTAACAAATGAGGTTATAAGTACTCACTACTCAATTCGGCAATATATATATATATATATATATATATATATATATACTATCATAACCTAACAATAAGTTGTTTGCTTTATTGTGTTCATGCAACAAAAGAAAACAAAAGAAACTAACAAAGATAAGCTATCTGATTTCATATTTTTCCAATAGAATTTTATTAATCCGTTGTCCATACAGGAAAAAGTGACTTTATTACTCCTTATTATCCTTATCAGGAGATATCCTATAATTGATATATTCCGATAAAACCACAGTAAGAAGTAGATCAACCTATTTTAGTAGCGTTAAACTAACGTAGTATCGTCAACATTCCACGACCGGTTTGCAATTGAATATCAATCTTTTTTATTAACGACATACGAATGCACATCTCTCGTCTGACCAAACCTGAACTATAAAATGATCTTTGGCGCCACGTTATAGGGGAATGTGCACATTTCCTTATTCTTTTATGTCATTTTTTCCCTATTTATATCATTTTATACCATAATATATAATTGTTATGCAAGCTGAATCGGACAGTAGATCATTTTTCTCGGTAGTTAGATATTTCTGTTATGATTTAAGTGGTTTTAACTGTTTGGCCATGAGATTAATAGAATAACCATCTAGATAATTACAGCATGAAGTACTATTGCAAATAGGAACTTACTGTTCTTACTGTAACAATTTATAAATTATTGTTGACTAAAAATGTGCTGAATAAGATTGTTGCGCGTATAAACTCCTGTTTTCATAATATTTCATATAAATTGTGAAAATGACACTCAATAAGTTCCTGGTCTGACACAGATGGTTAGTTGTATACAATTTATTATCATTTTGGTAATTTCAATTACCATATACGAAGCATATAAGCGTTGCAACAAAAAACTCTGCGCAAATTCTGTCAATGACTTTTTTAAATATAAAATTGAATATAAAAAATAAGTTTCAAGAAAGAGCATAACAAAACTTGTATATGTACTATTTGCACACTGCGTAGTGCGACACTCCGATTGTAATATTTTTCTATCCAGGAGAAGATTGTGGAAATTATTATGATATCTAAATATCACTGCTATTAATCATATCCAAACTGGTCGAGAAATTGGTCTTAAATATCTGAAATTAATTATTGAAGAAAATCAACGTATTCCAATTTTTATTAAGAAATAAACACTTGATAATTAATCAGGTACATCGTATTACGGATGTGAAGCAGTTATAATGGTCACATTTTCTGATAATACTACACTACTCATTATAAGTAATAACAATCAACAATGTATATTACCAGCCAGTGATAATTGGTCTATATGAGAATACAACAAAATTATTTGGACATGACACTGAATGTCAAGCTCAGGCGGAAACAGCATGTTAAAAAGAAATGAGCAGAACTTTATATGAGGCTCAAAAAATTGTGGTGTTCTTTTGGACGATAATCCGAATTATCAATCCACGACAAATTGTTATTATATAAATACAATTTGATACAAGTACTTATAATACACAACTATGCGATCCATATCAAAACATGCAGTTCTGTGCAGCATTGTTATTATATTAGCGCATGGTATATTTGAATTGACCATATCCATAAATACACAAATATCCACATCCATAAATAAAAATTAGACAGTTTACGAAAAAAATACCAAATAAGATTGCGTGAACATAATGAGGTCGAAGTACTGAAACAACTCGACAACAGTGAATCTTTCTGGAAGTGAAAATAATTATAGTTAAGCTATATGTGAAACCTATGCCGTGTTTTAAACTTATGTAGAATGCCACCAGTGGGAGTGACACCCATCAAACTCTAATTAAATCTGGGTCTGAAATCTCAGATCTGGATTTTAAGGAAAATATTAAAGACAAATGACTAGATAACGACTAGTAGTGCTTTAAAAAAATAAGTTAACGGATTAAGTAATTTTTAATATGTGGTATGTTACTAGCTATCGAATCAATGCTATGAATTAGCTGTATGGGTGTAGAATAAAGAAAATGTCGAAAATGTTTCGAGAAGTTTCTTTGTATGCTTTTGTTTCCGACTAACATGCCTTTAATAAGATACATTTATACCAACCAATGGTAAAATTATTTCTGGATATAAAATTAGAACGCGGATGGAATATAAAGCTCACACAAATTAGTATTAAGAAGAACGTAACGTAAATCAAAAACGAGTAAACTAAAATAAAAACAATCCACATCTACAACCGAAAGGTTGTTTCTTCCGTCAACATCATCGCAGTGGGTGCCTCGCGTAACCAGGTTGCGTCAAGGCCACCCGAGTAGTACCATTACTCCCATTGCGGAACGGTGGTTTTTGCGTCAATTGTACCATTGCAGCAGCAATTTTATTTATAGATACTTTGTTTCGAGGCGCGTCTCTACGGGACGAATTAGAAAAGCGTTTACCGATTCGGAAACATAAAACCGTTTTGTTCTGAAAAAAGTTATTTTGCTTTACATAAAATAACCTTTATCTACACACGCGGATGTTGAATTTATTTATTTTTTTTTATTTACTTGAAGTCTCTGAGCATCTATAAGGAATTGCAACATTATGGCTTCATTCAGATACAATGAATTTCATGCAGAAAAAAAAGTACGGAAGATTTCTCTGGGGAAAAATACAAATCCGTATAAAGAAACAGTTTGAAATGTAATTCCAAATTGAAACATAGCGCATCTGTTGAAACTCGATTTAATTGATGTGTAGAAATACTGTACTGATTTATTTATCACTGCATAAATCAAAGTAACGTTACCTTTGTATTTATATAAATGTCGCAAAAAATTCTAATAAAACCTTTTGCAGGAAAACATTTAACTAACAGATGCAATGCTTGAAATATGTGTGTGATACAATCTCAACGATTTCCTCACAATTTTTATATGAAATCAAATGTTCCTTTGAATTAATTGTTAAATTGAAGAAAATAGCTGCAAAAAAGCAATGGATTGATCAAAAAGTGCAATAGAAATTAGAGATTGACCATCTTTGATGACAAAAACTTATAGTGTCCACATTAAACTGAAAGGTTACCAAACACAGACGAAATATAAGATTTTCAAAATAATATCAAGAGTGATGACATTAAAATACCAACAATAGGGATGACAAAAGAATGAAGCAAATAAAATCAACAATAACAAAAATATTGTACTTGTACAATAATTTATCAGATGTGAGAAATATAACCGATGCACTAGGGATGTCGGGAGGGGAATAATTATCGGATATAATTATGTTAAAAATGTACATTTACCCAAAAAGGTTGTTAGTGTGGAAAATATATCGGTATGTTGGACAATATATTTTTTTGGTAACTTTTTATATATTGGGAATATATATAGAAATATTTTTTATCCATTTTATCTTTACATCGATACATCCCAACAGGTTTAGGATGCAAACGTCATTTAGTACTGTGTGAACTTAATCTCTGAGTGTTTTTATCGTTTGATCTGCGTTTTTAGAGAATCGAAATTTTTAATTATTAAAATAATGTTTTTTTGGAGTCCAATATTCATTGTTTACTAACTGTATACTAGCGTCATATTATAATGGTGAGCTTTTTTGTACGGATTTAAACTTTTAAAAAGACAAAAAAGTTTCTTCGAAAACCCTTATATCCTGCAGAAATAATATTTTAGTTATAATAAATAATTATAATTTAAGTTTTTCAAAATTGACTTAACTGAATATGAGGTTCCTTCCTTTAATACATCGTACATAGATACATAATAAAGAAAGAAATTTCTAATAAAATACAAATAGAAAGAAAGTATTTATGTACTGTTTTCTTATAATTTCATCTGCATCTACCGATTTAATTGATTGTGCTTGTTTATATGTCTCCCAAAATAGAATCTAACAGGAAGAGGTTTTACAAAGTATAACTGCTGGTGGTGATGGTTTTACAAAATTAATTGGTAATAACTATAATATATATATATATATATATATATATAATTTTAACTAGATTATTTAAATTTCTTATTGGCACATTAAATTACTATTAATATTACATTATCAAAATTTTTTGAAATCATTATTTGTAATGTGTTTTAAGACTATACAGGAATTACGTAGTTTTAAAATACTATTTATAATTGATAAATAGTATTTTAAAGCAAGCCCAAAGTAAGCAAAGCCCTGAGCGACCAATAACACCGTAAGATTTAGAAGTAGATGCTCCCCTCGAGTGTTGATAACTGACATTGATGATTGAAAAATTATAAATATTAATAGAGGGAATGCATTACATCAAGAAAACAATCGTTGGGTTTGACGATGAAGAGTTAATTCATTAAAAACGTTTTTGGTGACAAAACTCATCACTTTTTTATATATAATTAACACAAAGAAACAATAGTTTCTTTAAGGTTAAGTTATGAACTCAGCTATAACAGAACATAAGTGATAATCTAAATTACTATTTTTAGCCATTCGACCCGATACAGTATTACATTAATTGGCTACAATGTAAGCAGGAACAAAATCTACAAGTTCCTAATCAATAAATTTAACATGCTGTTCTTTCCCATGTCTTGTCGAATGGGTTCCTCGCGTTCTATTAACGGTAAATAGATCCAGGAAATGCGAACTTGAAAAAGTTTGTTCTATTTTTAATCCGCTTACAATTCTCACATCGAGATGTATTGAATATCAAAAGAATCATATTATTTACGACGGCTATATATATCATGTTGTAATTAATATCAAAAGACCGTTCAGACGTTTCGCATTTATTTATACGATTTGCGATTAAATAATAATTTATCGCTTATTGTTTTAATATTTTATATCGAGTAGTCGCAAGGCTATGCGGTTTGCTCCTATTGGGATACACCAACTACGTGCCTATGACTTGTAACTTACAAGTTGATCTAGGAAATGATCTGGTTTCGATTTCTCACATTATCCTTTTTAGGAAAATACCGGTAATCGTGAATAGTAATAAATCCTACTAATAAATACAAACTAAATGCTAATTATCAAGTAGTTCTCAAGCATATATTTTGATGAACGATGTGTATTAGTGAAAATGCGAAGTATCGATGTAAACTGTTAAACTGTAGTGTCCTTATATAAAATTACGGTTTATCACTTAGTGTTATCGTATTATTCAGTGTATACAGATCTTAAAGATGCAACGACTAATTATTTTCGACATTTATAACATTTGTTGCTTGATCTGCTTTACTTGTTTAGCAACCAATGTTGATGCTGCTGTGTCTTATTCTAATTATCGGTATTGGTTTCAATTATTTAAAGATGATGAATTTAATACTTATAAAATGAAAATCTAACCTAAATTCTCAAAATAATTTTCAAGATGGCTTAGCAGTTGATGAATCAATAGTTTCTTGGCGTTTACATGCGATAAAATGGAAAAAGAAGAAAGAGTTTCCTATAGCGTACCGTGACTGGCAATAAACAGTGGATCTACTACGATAATCTCAGAAGCAAATAGTTCTGTGTTAGTTTAGGAAAACCATCGATGTCCGATCGATGACACTGAGGTGGAATGTTCATAACGCAAGGTTTAGTGCATTACGACCTGCTGAAACTGAACGATGTGTTGTTGCAAGAAAGACCAGCAATAGAGAGCAACAGACGTAATCATTTATATCACACCTCTTAGCTACATATTTCAAAAATTATGAAGGATTGTACAGCAATTTGAATGGGAAGCGACTAAACTTTACTAGTATACTTCCTTAATATCTAAATCAATATGTTAATTGCGTGTTCATGTTCTCCATATATAAAACATAATTTAGTATAAGCTATCAAAATAGAGGAATGTAGAAGCAAATAATTAATTATTAGTTCAATATTAGTATTATTCTAAAATTATATTGTAAGAACACAAAAATTAAATGTTTGTTCTTATTCTTGTATGTTCTTAAGAAAATTGCTATTTATTTATTGTACATCTATAATAAATCTTTCCTAGCAAAAGTTTATTATCAGTTTCTTCTCTACAATCTTCTATTGTAGAGTAGTCTTATATGTAGTATCGTTGTAATAAATACATAACAAATACTTGTCAATGTCACAATGTCAATAAAGCAATGAAGTCAAAATAAAACAATCTGTGAGGTAAATATGTTTGCAGTTCCGTTTCTTTGCGTCTGTTCATAAAATATTTTGAATCAACTAAGATATCTTGTTTAAAAATTAATAAACAAAAAATAAATACTTTGACTAAACTTGCTTTTGTATTAGTCTTCACATATATATTTAGAACCATATTAGTGGACTGACAGATTTAAACATTTACTTCGAAATAATGTTCACGTAGCGTAAGATGCAAATTTGCAAAAATAACAATTTGATTACAACAATTTTTAGTCGACCTTGGCATTCATTGTAAATTTTTTCATGGTCGTAATAGATCGTTAATACCGATGATGAATCATGGCGCATAATTATCACTACCAGTTTATTGCATAATTTAATGCGCTTCAGTAAATACATTCCGGTTCAAGTAAAATTAGTTACAGCTTGAACATTATGAAATTAAAATATTCTATGCTGACATTGACGAATTGTTCCTCCTGTCTAATGTTTTCGAATTGAACATTTTTTTATCTAGTTAGATTATTCTAATTTGGTCATAAGACTTTTTTTGACTGAGACTTTTTATACTCAACTTACAGACAAACTTGAAGTTTTCTTCAGCTTGTAGTTAGATTGAACCGAAAATAACTCTAGTGGTAGACTATTAAAAGTAGAGAACATCGAATTTATAGAAAATATTATAAACCAGGTGTCATATCGCTTGAAAAATAAAGTGGTGAAATAATTTGAAGCGAATATTTTTAAAAAATGCCGTTAAGCTGTAATTTGCATATTATGCTTATTGGAATTTAAAAATACCGAATATTTCAAAAGCATCTCAAAAGGCAAGAATTAGATCGATAATGTTTACATAAAGACAATTTTTTTCATCAAAAATAAAATATTTCCGCAACCTATTCTTTTCGTTTGACACATCGACAAAAATGAATTCTAAAGAAGAAGAACCTAAAACACACAACTTAATAAAACAAAACCGTGACTTTCAAACATAGCGAATCAAAGCAAATGAAACAGAATCTACACACGTAACCTTTATTTTGCATAGAACATGCCCGCCAGTGAGTATCAATAATTGTTAATTCTCCCAGACAGTGGATGATTAAGTATTATTAAGGATAACTGGGTATTGCTGTACAAATCAATACTTAGACCTATTTAGTCATATGGAATCATCACCATTTAGACTATGGAGAACTGCTAGCGAATCAAAAAAAAAAGAAAGTCGAATGTACCATTAATCAACAATTCTAAAGTAAAGTGCTGCGTCCCATTGTTGATGTTTCATAATATGTCCCTAATGAAGAATCAATATCCGCCCTTTGAAACCCATAAGGAGTGTAAAGGATTCGTATTTCATTAGAACACAGGGGACCCCCAATGTGTTTGTTAATTAACTAAATGATCGATTTTATAGTAAAGTGCGTAAACTAAGATATTAATGGTAAAAAGCCATCTGATATCATAAGAAATACTTACTGACCACCGGGAATATTGTTGAACCCTTAAAGGTAATAATAAAAAAATATTTTAAATATCTAAGTACTAAACAAAAACACCACAACTTGTCTTGCTATTGATTACTATTTTTTTTCCTGATTCCAATTCCAATCACTAGTCTATAACAAAAGGTTCAAAAATATTCATCAAACGTTATTTAATATTTCTTATACCAACATTTATTAAGTTACAAATTGTTTTCAACATGCAAATGTGAAGCTTCGATGAGAACTCTCACATACTTTAGCTAGCACCGATGGCACTTACTAACCTGAACATGATAAAATAAAGCGATACAAGAACAGGAAGTGGGTTACCTAGAAAAGCTTATCGTGTAGAAAAATCAACAAGATTCACATGTAACCGTAGAATCTCGGATGCCTCAAAAAGGCCCTGGTAATTAATTAGAAATGCGCCGCCGCCATGCATGACGATCATTACGATATTTCGCAACGGTTCAGAGGATCTCGATTATTTGCTGCGTTTATTATTAACATAGCCGATTATTCGCCACGCGAGATCGAAATATTCCACGACCCCATAGTCTAGAAATGGAAAACGTAAGTAGGTTTCATTGTTGCCGCTTACGCCAGCTCATTACGGAAATCGATTCAATATCGAAATCGATACGATAGGACGTTTTTTCTTAAATTGATTATTAATGTTAAATGGGTCCTTGGTTCGCCACATAAAAATCACATTAGAGGTTACGATATACATAAGAGAAGTAATTTATTGGATCATTATAAAACTGTTCTTTCGAATATGTCCATGGTAGAACCTTTTCAAAGAATACAATCATCACCTTTTTACATTTATTAATATTTGGAAGTGGTTTCAATTAATTTTAAATGATTTTTGTTGCAATAGATCAGACGGTAAATCTATTTTAATTCAACTTAAATAACACCTGAAATATATATATATATATATATATATATATATATATATATATATATATATATATAGTTGTATTATTTTTATTTTGTATTAGAAAATATATAATATTAAGTAATTATCAGAATTTTATTAATAATCATAGCTTAAGTGCCCACTAAGGAAACGTCCATTGCCGATGTATTTTATTGCTGATATAGATGTACGAATTAGTTAACTGCAAGAATAACTTAAAGTAAATGTAAGTGTGCATCTAGCCCAAAATTGATTCTTGTGCCAGAAAACTTCGATGGTATACGTATCTTATAAAGCAATATCGCCATGTTATACATATGTCGTGAGATTAGGTCATCCTTGGCCATTAGAGAGACAGATATCAATAAAATATTGCTGATTATTTAAAGAAAGCAATTAAAATAAGCACGGTAGAAACTGGAAATAAAATAATGTAACTTTTGCCATTTGAGCAATCAGTATTATCTAATGAAATCAATTCAATTTCATTATAAAATATTTTTGTTTTATAGGTTTTTTTTAAATATGTGTCAATTTCAAGAGCACTAATTGAATTCTCAAATAGCTCCTCTTCACTAAAGCGATATCATTATATGATAGAACGCTATATGCCATACATTGACTTAACCATTGCGATTAAATGTAAATCGTTTATAAAATGATTTATTATTTCCATTAACTTATAACTTACGGTTCCATTGTAACGTCAGGGGTTTTGTCTTGAATGGGCCTCGTTTCAATGACAATTAGCGGAGGATTACAAATTCTATCCACTTGTTCAACGTTCTGATGCAACGCGCAATGATTAATGAACTCATTGTGGTGGAATATTGAACATCGGTATTCGCATCGACTTTGTTGAACGATATATGCGTGATTTATTGGTGAATGATTGTATGCGAAAGGTGTATATATTACATTCGTATGTACTTACCCTATTGTTTATTTTTAGTTGTGCTGTATGATACGTCCAGTGAATGTATTTATTATCAATAGTCAAGTCTTTAGTACTTAACTGCCAGATCGTCTTGTCACTTTTATTTATTATTTATTCTAATATAATTGACATTATATATTTTTGTTAAGCCTTCCTTTGCTTTAAAGAATGTATCTATCAGTCTGTAAGTTAAGTATCACTTCTGAATATTAATTTCATTGTTACTTAATGGTATTTTAGCATTCCTTTTAGCTCTAAGTGCATCTTGCTTTATTCTAATATGTCCAGCAGAAACTGATTATCTTCATCATCAATCCGCTGCCTAGTGGTATAGTGTCTGATTCTTAATTCAACGTTTTATTCAATCATTGTAGAAAAATTTTAATATTTATATTTAACATCCTATTTGGAACGTTTCTAACTTACAAATCCAACAAAAATGTAACCCTGCATACATACTCACCATATTAGGGAAGCAAAAATTCCTGTCAATTTAGTTTACTACAAGGTTTACTATTTATATTTCAGGTTTAATAATGAAGAAACAAATCCTGGGTTTGGGGAATTTCTCCGAATTTTTGTTGGGTTTGGCTTGTCTTGGAAAACCCATACAGTCGATTATTGCTTCATTTCGGGCTCTTAGGCGTATGTCGATAATTTTCAACCTATGAGGATGATATATACAACTTCTGATGCACCTTGAACATGCTTTTTTAACATTTCCTTGCACCAATCGACACGAGTCGATTTTTGAACATATCAAATTATTGGGATCCAACACGAATATTTAATACGGCAAATAATCAGCAATATCTTATTGATATCTGTCTCTCTAATGGCCAAGGATGACCTAATCTCACAACATATCTATAACATGGCGATATTGCTTTATAAGATTACGTATACCACCGAAGTTTTCTGGCACAATTTTGGAATCAATTTTGGGCTAGATGCACACTTACACTCACTTTAAGTTATTCTTGCAGTTAACTAATTCGTAAATCTATATCAGCAATAAAACACATCGGCATTTCCTTAGTGGGCACTAGGCTATGATTATTAATAAAATTCTGATAATTACTTAATATTATCTATTTTTTAATATAAAATAAAAATAAATTTAAAAAATCAACATGTTATATGTATCATATTTCTTATCAGTTAGTTTAGTAAAGATAAGAATTTGTCTTAGTGAACCTACTGTTAGGTACCGAACTACATTACACCAGCACTGATTAAAAACTTACAGGATAATAATATAGTTTGGCAATTCGTGAAATGGTTGATAATCAATCTTTGATGATAATTTTAAGCTGTACGGAATGCCCAAAATTGAACTTGAGACTAAAACAATCATGGTAGCGGGGCGAGTAAACTAACCACTTATCAACATTATTATTACTTCATGTAGTATCACTTTAATTAATACCACAATATCAAATATTGATCTTAAATATTGTCAGCACAATATTTAGTAACATAATATATCATTTTTAAATCATTCTCTTTACTACTTTATGTGAGAAATGTGATAAATTTAATAAATCGTGTTCTGAATTGTAGGTCTACATTGTTTTTGTGTTAACACATTAGGAAGGAAACAAATAAGGAGTTTTTAGATGTTTGATTAATAGATGTTATCGGCACCTTGTCACGAGCCAAGATCGAAAATCGACACAGTAGAAATTTTTAGACGCCTACCTCTACCGGTTTCGTAGGCGTCACAGGTAAGAACGTGCGTTGCGTATACACGAAAATCAATTCGCCTAAATTTGCAACCTTAACTATACGACTCGGCAGCGAAACCGGATAATTAGCCGATTAGAAGTCGATCGCAGTTGAAACATACTGAAGGCGTGGACACGGGATTAGCTAAGTGGATTACACAACACAGTTTATGTCGAATTTTAAATGCAACTAATTAATTATTGAAGAATTTGGAAAGGTGAATGAATTTTTTCGACAAAGCAAGTCGAGGTTGAATTGCAAAAAAAGAGTTGAATATACCGACATAATTACGTTATTGTATGTATTGTTCAATACATTTTTCCTAATTAATAATAAGTAGGGCGAATCATTAATATTGATGATTATTAAGTCAACATTAAACATATTCTAATTAAACAAAAATTCTAACAAAACATAATATATATCGTTAGGTTATAAAAGTTAATAAAGATTAAGCAATTAATTTGAGTACTAACAACAGAAGGCATGACAATACTATTTCAGAGATTATTTTGACTTCAATTCTGATGATTCAGCTATTAGTTTAATTTTTAGTGAAAATATAATAAAAAGTGTAACTGGAACCACATTTGCTAACAAAACTATAGAGTCAATATTTAGTTTGAAAACGACACAGTAATTAAAAAAAGTTGAAAATTTTCACGAGACTTAGAGACTTAGAAAAGAAAATTACACACTTGATTAAAGGCGTAAACTAACCAACAGAGATACAAAAATTTCACAGAAAAAAGAAAAGCCAGGTGAAGGTGGCAACAAGCTAGATATAATAAAACTCAAAAGCTCACAAGAAGAATTGATGAATTTATATCTGCAAGATCTACAAGCATATAGAGTCTGATCACTCACTCTGAAGAGAAACCAATAGTACTAAGAAGCCTTAACATCTTCCCACCTGTAAGAAGCAATAATAGGTTGAATATTCCGAACTAAAAGAAATACATGCAGTACTGCCCCATGATAGCGTCCTGAGATCTATTCTCTATTTTCCTTGTACCAGTGATATACAATTGAAGCACACAAAATACAACACTATTAGCGTTATATAATATCCATTCCTTCTGTAAAAAATAGCAGTGGACCAAGGACCAGTTACATTAGTTACCCAAGAGAACTAGGCAAAGACATGAGAATAAATCTGAATCCAAGAAAAGCACAGGGATTTGATCTTAACTGGATAAATGTCAAAACAATTGCCTAGCAACATATTTAATTAAGCCTTTAAAATGAAGTATATATCTGCGTACTCGAAAATAGCGGAAATGATTATGATACCAAAATTTACAGACCAATTTTTCTATTTATATTGGTATGAAACTTTTTAAGAATATTACTCAACAAAACGAGGGCCTTAATAAAATAGAATAAGCTAATAGCTTGGGTTCAGACAAAAACACTTGACTATCAACCAGGTTCAAATAATGAGGGGCATCACTGAACGTTCTTTCGAAGAAAAACAAATGTGCTCTAGTGTTTTTTAGATGTAGCACAACTCTCGACGAAATTTGGCATTAAGGTTTGACTTATAAACCGAAAAATTTTTGCAAAGCAATATGTACCGATATTAACATTATACGTCTCCAACATACTGTTTAGAATCAAGCAAGTGGTTCAATATTCCGCATGCAGGATGGCGTCCTGGGATCTATTTTTTATCTGCCCTATATCAGTGACATACAACTGAAACACAAAAAATATCAAGAAAAATAAACCAAAAAAACATCTAAACATCTATCGACAAATAATATATTCGACCTAACAATGGCGAATAAAAATAAAGTAAAATAAGATACTTTGACCCGATATATTATATAAGACAAAAAGATAAAAGAACTTTAAAACCATTAAAAATAATATATAATAATTAGTGCGAAACTGGTAGATATTTTAGATTTCAGATTCATGGCCGTTGTCTCTTTATTATATTTACTAATTATATTTGTATTACCCAAAGAAGTACGATAATTTGTTTTACGAAGTTCGGCACAAAATGTTGTATTGATATTTGTTTTGGCCATTGGGAAAATAGGTGGGTAGGTTTTAACATATAAAGAGGTATTACCTTTTAAATCATATCTCATACCAAATTATCCTATAAATAATATTAGTAATTTTATGAGTTAATATATAACCATAGCAAATTATCTTCTATATATTATTGAGCGATTTATAACTATCCAAAACACTAGATAATTTAATATAAAACATTATTAAAGTCATTTAATTTAAAATGAGTTGTATTGTTAGTGGCTGGTATGATGGGGGTTATAATAGTATTATTATGTGGCCACTATTTAAACTTCCAGCTTTCTTTGCGGTAAAACAAATCCAATTGGATCCTCCTAGCTTGTATCACTCGTGCTGATTTTAGCTCTTGCTCTTACTCAAGCCCACGGAACAGTCCATCTTCTAGGAAGTTAATCACTTGCCAGTCGGCGGTCTAAATACAGAAGACCGTGCTCCGGAGCATACGTTAAGCAAAGTCATATCCAGATAAAGCCTTAGTTGTTAAAAGGGAGATTGTTATATAAAAAAAAGTAAATCAATCCTAAACTTAATCTTTAAGCCTATAGGGAATCCAGATATCCAGAATCCAAAGCATCGAATAGTGTTAAGACCCCTCGTACTTCAGAAATAGTGATATCCATAGATATTTGGTAATGATAATTAGTCTGAATAGAGAATATTACTGCAAAGTAATGAAACCTAAGCGATTTTATTGTGAAAAGTAAGTAAAGTAGAAATTCAGTTTATATTTTAGTGAATTAAGACTCCATAATATTACTTATTAAACGACTTTAACTATATTGAGTTTATAATTTTTGGTAATATTGCTCAGATATTATTTAATAATAAAACCATATTTATAAACAAAGAAGCAGCAACTAAAATTATAGAACTGTGACAGTTTTTTTAACAGTATTTTTCCCATAATTTGTCCAAATAATAAAGCATTGTGTACCAAAAACCTTCTACCCTGATTCTCACTGTGCACGAACACCGAGGCGTTACATACCGCAGTGAACGGGCGGGCGATCTCTATTGTTGGAGCGCAATGGAAAATTAAATATGAAATGCCCCCCGTGAGAGAACACACTGCAAACCTTTAATTATCGTATTTGTACCACATGAACCTCGTTCGGCGATGCTATTGTGTATTTTCATAGAAATTCTCGAGCCGTTGTTGTTTGTTGAATCGCAGACGTTGGAATGTTAAACATTATCTTTTTCTTTTAGCTGTTTTAAATAGCGGTTCATCGTTTTTGTTGCGAATTCTTGACTACTCGAGTTCTCTCACTTACAGGAATAAAATGTTTTAAAATTTATGTTGAGTATTGTTGTATTTTTACATATGTATAATTTTGCGGAACTGTTAAATATCAATAGCTAAGAAATAAAAAATATAATAACATATAATAGTACAAAATAAACAGTTGACAAGTTTAGTACACTAAAAAATAAAACACCATGGTTGCAACAAAACATCTGGATTTATCTATAATAAAAGCAAATAAATAATATTAGCTTGAAAAAAAAACATATTCCATTTTTCCTTGTAGAATTTTGGACGGATCACACATCTTTAGTAACGCAGTTTGAAAGGTAACAACTCTGAAATAATTCTGAATATAAAGATAGCGTTAATAATTTAACCATTATGCCAACCAAAGAAAACCGGTCAATTAAGTATAATCTCTAAAAATGACACAAAAAATTACCTATGTAATCATTCAAATTAGTTTCAAACGTTAAAATGTTAAAAATTATCTTGTTAAAATATTCCATCGCCAAATTTTTTCAAAACATTTTCAACAAACGCTGCTCAGAATATAGACTTATATGTCTCACCAAATACATCAAAATTTGAGCTCAAGAACAAATTTATTATTGAAGAAATATAGAAATCCCTAGATTATGAAGAACGTTTGAAAATTATTTTATCATTTTTCTTTTTTATGCCTTATGTATATAGGAACATAGGCTATTTACCTGCATTTTGTTGGTTTATTTATTTATTACATATTTTCATATTCATATTTGAAGGATGACTTAAATTCTGAAGTAGCCTTACTGATACTTTTTTTTATTGATATTTATTTTGATTTTTTATCTAAAATTGTGTAGGATATTTGCGTACATTGTAATTAATTCGTTAGTTCAGTAGCAACCTGATCAAATCTGTTCACAAAGGCAAAACCAACGCTACCACGCTTCGTTGATTAATTTAAAATTCATGGTTCATTGTTGTTTAGTTTCAATTTACTTGTTCGACCGTATTTAGCTCAACGAATTATAATACGAGGCCTACTGAAACCACATTTGATCAGTTTAAATGCTTCTCTACCTAAATAGATATTATTTATTGATTAGTTTGGATTTATTTTTTTAAATATATAAATCCGTATAAACTCCCGAGCTTTCCTTTAACAAAAAGCTCAGTTATAAATTATATGATAAACACTGGAAACTTAATTCAGAAATAAATATTAAATATAGTATAAATAATGGAGAAGCTCACGATGGATCTGTTCGTTTATAGCAAGCAAATGAGTTGAAACGTGATAGTATATGTTACCTTCAAGACATAAAGTTCAGTACGACTTGAAATAATTGGGAAAATCCATGATACGGTTTGGTGCAAATTAGAAAGTTGAGGTATACAGTGAAAACTTGGTGTAGACTAAATCTCTAAAACATGGTTGCTGTGCTCATTCTCAATAGAGAATACACATAATTGTGACTTTGAGGATATATTGGCATTTTCTGGACTGAGGATGAAATATGAATATCCTACTACAGTCATAAATAAGTGAGTAATTAAAAATGGGTCTTTGAAAATGAGCGGGCTTCAATGAGGGAGAAGACGATGAAATTGTACCTATTACAAGTATATTCAAGTTTAAATAAAAAATACGTCTTGAATTGAAAGTTCTATACCTTTCACAACACAATGCCAAATTATGACATGTATATACTGTGCTATAATAAAATAACAAATGTCAATTCTATTGAGAAACTAGTCTAGTTAAAGAATCAATCATATTTTTTCTCTCCTATATGGTTAATATAAAATAAGATCAGAATCTGGAATGTCGTTTTCTTTCCTGTTACAATTTCAATGTAAAGGTCAAGTTGATCGAAAGTAAATGGAAAATAAATGTAATGTCTTCTCGAGCATACCATATGAAGCGAATGATTTGTGAGTATCTAGTTTTTTCTTAATCCAAACTCACAACATTATTATTACGTTTTCCCCATAATATTTATGTCCAATAAATCTCGTACAAATGTCATAATATTCTTCGGCGTGTAACGCCTCGACTATTAGTTAATAATTAAAGAAGAAATCTTACGTTATGTAGCAATTTTATAGATAATTCCGTTATTACTAAATTAAAACTAATAAATAAAATTGATTTATTATATTACATTATATCGCACAATAAATTTTTCATCTCCGTGATACTTCGTACTAATTTTTATGTTAACAAATATGATCAATACAAAATAGTTTAAAAAATAGCGTCAGCTGAAAGTAGGGCTAAAAAATATTTGTCCTCAATTCCTCAACATTGCATTTCAGGGAAGTGTTGCTTTCTAAGAGTGGAAAAACCCAGCGGGAATGGTTCTAAGGGTTTAAATCAAGTGATTTTCTCATCGAAGACAAATTACGTCCTTCATAAGTAAATAAGTTTGAAAAGATAAAATTGGAGGAGCTGCTGGACTAAGGTTGTTGTCAAAATCAGCAAGAACCTGCCTATTCGTTAAGGTTACTGAATAAGCCATTTCCCATTACTTAAAAATCTTGGAAAATGTGCCATAAAGACATTGGCGTTTTTCCATATTTCGCAAATGTTACAATGGAAGGAAAAAAAGGTATTTTTGGATTGTATAGTTACTAGTACCTTACAGCAGTGGGTTGTTATCTACTTATCTACTACTTATGTACTTATCAAATTCAAAATTATATCAGTACACTTTATTGTATTAAGAATTCCCCATCTAAAATTTTATCATCATTTGGTTAATTTTAGGAAAACGTTCAAACGATCGATTTTCCCCAAGATTATTTAAATTAGACCACTCAAGTGTAAACTTACAACAAATATAATTTTTCAATTATTCTTGAAGAGACTTTTTTTGATAAATTTTTAATAATCATAATTCATGATTAAATTTTCCTTTCCCAGAAACTGTTATTGAGAAATGGTTAAATAATCGACCTCTAATAAAATTTATTTATTTATAACTCGATAAATATGTCACAATTCTAGAATAGTAAATTCAGAGAAATAATTTCGAACAAAAAGAATTGAACTGCAAACGTTTTTATTGGATATAATTTCTTGACGGATATTTCATGATTAATATTAATTTGTAATGAGAGTCACATAACCTTCGAATTGGTTAGATCAAAGAAAGCCTCTGCTGAAAAAAAGGATATAATTAAGTACCGGATAAGGTAAAGTACAAGAAATCGTTAAGGCCATAAAAATATTTCAAAAGAACTCGTATCCTACGTGAATAATTGTGCATTTTTTCGAGTCGCTGAGATTTTTGCCGAGCAATTAATTGAAAATGTTTTTCCGGTTGTAAAACGATCGTCTTTCTTTAAATGGTGGTAGTTAATACGGCCCTGATTGTTATGAAAAATCGATGTATATAGTTCTTGTTTGAGATGTGACGATTGAAATGTTTTTAAAGTTTCATTATATTTGAATGGTATTGTATACGCAGTACAGTATCTACTGTCTTTTCAAAAGTCACTTTGATCCATTAAAATCAAGTAATCAAGTAAATTAAGACCTTATTTTAATGTCTACTCATCTTAGTACATTCATTATTGGAGTAAACCCCGAAAATTGATAGGAACGTCAGCCTGAGAAAATAATTGACAAAGACTAGATAATAATTATAAGACTTTAGTCTTTAATTGACTTAAGAGAAGAGGAACTTCTCAACTTCTCTGACATAATATAAGAAAAATTTGGAGCATATCACGACATATAACGATAAATACGACTGGTATATAACCAATGATTGTTGATTCCTAGAAAAATAGAGACTTAAGAGAACACTAAAAGTTATTATTGATACTATAATAAAACGCGTCCTTAGTAGCTTCAGCAGAATTGACCTAGAAGAATACATCTAGACAAAATATTAAACTTCCAAAAATAAAATTCATTTAAATTAGAAATTGAAAATAACATTCAATAGAAATACTAGTTCTTGAACTTTTTTTCAAATAAACATATTTTTGCATACTTCTCGATACAAAATAAATATATTTATTTGAAACAACAAAACAATTAATCAATTTTTTCTAGCATTGTATTAATATCGAAACAATGCTATCACATAACCCAACATATTATCGCCGCTTTATCGTTAATCGCTTGGTAAAATCATTCGAAAAAGTATTTTTCAATTTCCTAGACATGAAATAAACATTAATTACACTTATTGTCTCATATAATTACAGTATATTAGTAATTCTAGAATGTATTATTATTGCTGAAATAAATAGAGTATATATAATGTAAATCTAATTATATACTCGAGAGTACTTGGTCTACGGCCTTGCCAAATGAGGAATTTTTGTGGAGTTTTCCTTTGTGCCGATATATTGTTGAACCATATGTTTGGCAGACGACTGAGTAAACAGCAATGACACAGACACAGGCGCTAACGATCTTTGTTTCGTGCCGGCCTGGAAAAACGATGAAGGGAAGTGAAGATACCCGTTCGTAAATAATCCGTTTATTTTTTGTTTTGTTCCAGTATTTCCGGAATTTTAATTAATGAGTTTTGGGATGTTATTTAGCTGCGGTCATAGCAGGGGAACTGTATCGATTTACTGCAGCCTTGATAATATGTTTTTATTATATTCCTTAATGTTAATTTTAATATATTTAGCATAATAAACATGTGATTAGTTAGTTAGATACTACATAATTAAACTAAAAATGTAAAGTAACCCTGAAATGAACCTATAATTCATACGTAAACGTTACGGAAAGGAGAATGATAAACAAAACATTGCTAGAATGGATAGGCGATATTGGAAACTATTCCTACAGTAATCATCATAATATCATTATGTATTGGAAGAATGATACCCGATCAAAAATTAATTACATAACATAATAAAGAGGACTAAGTATTCTTCACGTTCATCCTTACAATAATTATTCACGCCATTGAAAATTATAATATACTAGTTTTCATATCGTATCTATATAATTAACAGGCCAATTGAAAAGCACCCGGCATACTATAGAAAAACACATTTTTTTGGCAAAATTAGTTTTTTTTTATTCAACATAATTCCCTTCAAGTGTGATACACTGATTATGGTGACTTTTCAACTTTTCGATACCATTTTTGTAGTACGATTTGTCCTTGGCTTCAAAATAGGCCTCAGTTTCGGCGAACATCTAGTCATTCGACGAAAATGTCTTCCAGAGCATTCTTTTGCGATCTGAGAACAGAAAATAGTCCCTGCGGGCCAGATCTGAAGAATATGGTGGATGAGGAAGCAATTCGAAGTCCAATTCATAGATTTGCCATCGTTTTCACTAACTTGTGACACCGTGCATTGTGTTGGTGAAGCAGCACTTTCGTTTTTTTTTCAAATGCGGCCGTTTTCTAGCGATTTCGTCCACCAAACGGTCCAATAATGCAAAATACAAAAGTCAAAAAACAGGTCCAAAATACAGACGCCATAACTTTGCCAGCCAACTGTTGCGTTTTTCCCCGCTTTGGACTGTTGATTGGACTCCGGAGTAAATTGATGGAGCCATTGTCACATATCGACGCAAAAACTCGGGTTTATTACTCTTGATCATCTTGAAACGCGGCTCCGAATCATCAACTCGTCGTTGCTTTTAGTCAAAAGTGACCTAGCACTGCACCCAGTTTGCACAGAGCTTTCTCATGCCTAAATATTCGTGAATGATATGATGTACACGCTCAGTTGATATCTTTAGAGTGTCTGCTATTTCATTCAATATCAATTTACGGTCATTCAAAATCATTTTGTGGATTTTGTTAATGTTTGAGTCGGTAACAACCTCTTTTAGGCGTCCATTGCGTTCACCGTCTTCGGTGCTCATTTCACCACGTCTAAACTTAGCATACCAATTCTTGATAGTTGATGGTCCTAGGACAGTGTCCGGAAATTCGGCATCAAGCCAAGTTTATGCTTCAACTGTAATTTTTCCCTTCAAAAAGCAATATTTTATCAACGCGCGAAATTCCTTTTTATCAATTTTTTCACAATGACAAAAGTTGCTTCACTCAAAAGACTTTAATTCACAAACTAATGATCCGAGAGCTGTAAAATTTATACACGCATCTTTTTTAGTTAGTGCTAACTAAAAAACAAATGGATTTAATTGTAGTGGAGCCATCTATGTGTCAAGCTGGGAACTTTTCAATAGACCTGTTATAACATAGAAACAGTAAGTATATATTTTAAAACAATATTTCCTACTTTCTACTTACACTTTTCCTAATTATTTATAATAACTAACTAAAACTAAGAAACGTATATATTTAGTATATTGACTAATAGCACATTCAATTGCTTGCAAATTTGTTGCACTAATAGCAATAAGTACAAATTAATTTACAATAAAATTAGATGCTTTTTATAGAAACCCATTTACTACATTCTGTAACATTTGCCAATCTAATCAAAAGCTATTTATTATATTTATTATAGAAACTGCAGAAATATCCTTATTAAGAAAAAAATATGGTATTTTATTTTGTAGTAGATTTTATTAATATAAGTTGTATCGGGCGACTATTACGGCCCCTTGACACATCCATACAACAGCTTTGGTTTATCTCAGAATAGATTTGAACTAGTAGTATCGTCTTATATCACCGTTCAAAAGTCTTAAAGAAAACTAATATTTTTTGTTATTTTAAATTTTGCACGTCACAAAAGTATTCGACTGCCACCCAGTAGTTAAAAATTAATTATTTCTACTTACAACTCAGTTATTTGAAGTTCAATTTATCAGAATTAATCCTAGGTAATTACCTGTAATGAAAAAAGTTATTAGAATACAATATTCTATAAATTTAGTAGTGATATGTATTGTTACAAAATATATTATACCTATATATTATGAAAACTTAACTTCCATGTTCAAAATATACCTATATCACTACTAGAAGATTTTATGCCGATTCAATTACTGGTTACTCATATTAATTGTTACCAAGATTAATAAAAAAATATCATTAATATACAAAGAATGTATGAAGTAAATGGTCGTTTTTCAATATAATACATTTCTATACTTAATAACAGCAATTTTAATCAAACTTATTATTATAATTATGATTCGTAATAAATTCGTCTTCACTTCTTTGATGTGATTTAACTTCGAAAAACATCTTAGATTACTTGAGTGCTAAGACGAATTTACTGTGTTTATCTGTTGTAAGCAATGGCGGCATTCGCCTTGTGGACATTATTCAGGAATTAAAAAATATGCACCTGTTCAAATTAGATGTTCACAAGTTAGTCATTCTTTATTCTTTGATCGATGACACAACGAAACTATTCTCATTTCTAAAGTCTTAATTCTATCTTTACGATCTCCTGTGAAATATTTTCTATGTGAGTTGATAAGAAGAATACCCATAAAATTCCGCCAGAGATCATAGCTGGGTAATATAGTTCTTTCTCCTAGTATTAGTTTTTAGTTAATATGCCCTTATATAGTTATAAACAAAAAACAAAATATTAACCAAGAATTGTAAAGCAATAAGAAAATTAAGAAATCAGCTCGGAATTGGGCATTTTTTCATTTTGAAATTTATGATCATCCAGACATGCTTCGTAATTTTATTCGGAATTTTTTTTAAATGGCCTTAGTAACGGTACCAACTGATGCATGTTAAGTACAGATAATTTTTTCGAATAATCCGGCGTTTCATGCGCCACGTTTGGAATTTAATATTAAACTACGCAGTTCATTTTAAATAAGAAAATAAATCCTTTTTAGGACAGTTTTGTAATCAAACTTATTTTTGACTATGTTTGTCGTATACATTTTGTAACTAATACGCCTCATATTTTTTTCATAATATATTCTTATAAAGCAATATTGCCGTGAATTTTATATCATTACTTTAATATAAAAAAATAAGGTGCCGATAATCATCATATTTTAAAAAGAAAGTAGTTTGTGCGTTTTAAATTTATTAGTTCAGTTTCTAATTTGCAAGACTACGAATGACTCTGACATTCTCAACTTCAGTAATGAACAAAAAATCCTAAACCATGAATTATTTATTCTAGTCTAGAAATAGCCTAACTCTTTAAGAACCCTTAAGAGGATTTTTCATAACCGGGCACGGCATCTAAACAGTGACATTTAAAAACGTCATAAAACAAAACAGGCAAAAGCAGCTTTGGAAATATGGAAAAAATAGTTTTTGTTAAATTACTAGACAGAAAAACCTCTTAATAGTTGGTATTAACTTCGAAAATTAATAATGAAAAAAATAATGTTTCTGTAATATAGTATTACAAACCACAAAATCAATATGCTCAATCAATATAACTGTATGAATACTAAAATATATATGCTACATACATATATTGAAGGAAAAACGATCAGAATACTCTGAAAAATACGATCGACTATACAACTCAAAACCCAAGAAAAAATGTTTAGAAAGATTTATTATTATTAACACACTTGTAAGTAGCATAGTACACAGTTGTATACCCCAACAAATGTAATATAGTATTTACAGGATATAAATTACACCTAAATTCTTGTTTTTGTCCTAGAGGAAATACATTAAAGGAGTGGAACTTTATTTTATAACACATTTTTCAATCTAGTTTTTAATTAAATACATTTTTATAAAGAAAAATGCTACGAATTAATCTTAATACCAGTATGGGGCCAGATAAATTTTATATAATGTATTATATTACATATATAGCTAATCTCTTAGAAATCAAATACCTCGATTATTAGTCCATTGACATAATTGAACTCAAAAAAACAATAATAAAGGTTGCATATTTGTAGCGTTCAGTATATTTATAGGTTTGGTCTTTTTTTATACGACTAGTCGGAATCGAATTTTGCACGGAATGATTGTTTCTTGAGCAAATGATGGTTGATAATTAACCTTGACTGTTTCTATTTTTATATTTTGTTTTTTCTCTGTGGTCTGGTAAGCAAAATTGGTTACAATTGAAAGAGAAAGAAAAGTTCTGAATTTAGAAGCAGACAATGACTCAACAATTTAGATAATCCTGTTAGTCAGTGACCCGCATTATCAAGATATATGACAAACTTTTTATATGGATTTGAAATTATATCTATAAATAGAAGGTGGTGGGATAAATAATGAAGCATGAAGTTTAACAAATATTCAGTTATGGTGTTCTCTTTTACATATTGAGACAAGAAAACAGAGATTTGCACACCAAAAAGCCTGAAAACAAAGAACTGAAACCATGAGGGCTGATGTCTAACGTTAGCTGTAAATACAAATTATCGGCTACATTATTCCTTACAATTCATGTTTATCAGTCAATAACGACAAAGTGAAATTGTAAGAAGAAAATGCTCCGTGTAAACTGACTTAGAATGCTTAAATCCCATTCCATCCGATTGTTACAAAATTTAAAACTCTTTTTAAGGTAAAGCTTTTTTAAGGATTGTATCGAAAAAAGTGATATTTTTTTAACGAAATATAGTTCAATATCCCATAAAGATGGGTAACTAGTGTTTTCAACAATGTTCTATTTACAATTTTTTAAAAATAAAGAAACCAACTTACAATATAAAAACAGCAATTGCTTATTCCAAATTCTAATAAAACTTAAAACGTATATTTACAATTAGTTTTAAATATTTGCTCTTCCTGCGAAGTATAATATATTCGAGTATTAATATTTTACAGAATTGAATACAAAATGAATTTCTTATTAGACTTATCTTGCATCTTTCTAAGTCCTTGTAGATTATGAAGACATTTTCATTCTTTAACGGTAATAATGCCCGACTCGTGCCTGACCTTTTCCATTTGTCCTAGATAAATCCTATTCTCAATATAGTACCAGATTATTTATAATTGCATCACAAGATAGTTTAGTCTTAGAAATGTTATCAATAATTCATATAGCTCATCCATTCAGTTACCAACCAAATGTAGTGTTGAATATAGATGTCATTAGATCAGTGCATTTTTTGAAAGTAGATGCTAAGAGGTGGAGTTGACGTTTCTTATTGATCATTAATAATATTTTTAAATTATTATGATGAAGTTGTCAAAGAAAACTATGCTCGGATAACAGGGAATAAAAAAAGTGTGACAAAGGTGCCCTGAAAAGTAATTTGAAACAGTTCGCGGGAGTAAATCGAATGTTCGAGTGAAAGTGATAGATGTTGTAGTCGTTTTGGCGTTGTACTTTACGATTGGTCAACATGCCTGAGTATTTTTAAAAAATCTTGTTAAAGGAAATAACCACTTACAGAACGTTGCTTTAATTAAATTCACTTAATGACTTCAGCAAATTAATTATGTGTTTTATATGATGGTTTGATGTAGAAAGTCAACAGCATAGAAAGCTTATCACTTGTCACGATAACTTCTGCTAATTAGAAATTCCATTTGAGTATTTTAAATGGATGCCCAATATATCTGATCAATAGAACAAATAAAATCTCAAAAATAAAAATCAAGAATAAGAATAAATAACATCCCTAATATAGTAAAATAATCTATATAATAATTTTAATATAAAATAATAGTTTTAAAAATACGAATTCTTTGTAGAAAAATGTATAATTGTATCTTAAATGCAATCTCATAATGTATAGCCTTTATATTGATATTGAAATTATTTTGTCATCTTTATTAACACGAAGTTAAAAGACATTTGTCATTTAGTTTAATGCAGTGCTGGATGTTATTAGTTAATGGATAAAACAAGGAATATCTTAACATTTATATTTTTCCTGTGCCGAGTTGCTGCAAATGTTGCAGCGTATGCGGTGTACATTCAAAAACAGTTAAGTTGTAGTGCTTGATCACTAAAAGGAAGCAAATGCAAAGTAATAGCAAATTTATGGAAAAGGCCAGATTTTTGTAGAGAAAACTCTTGGATTCTGCATTACGGCAACGCATTAACGACAAATTTCTGGTCAAAAACCAAATAAATTACTTCGAACAACCATGTATGCACCTGATTCACCTACGGGCGACTTCTTTTTTCAAAACTCAAATTAGCACTTCCAGTCATGTGTTTTTAATGGACAGAAAGTACAAAAAAAAAGTATAAGAAAGATAAAGTTTAAAAACGGATGTGCTGTTCAATATGGAGTTACGAACTTTTGCTGATGATAGCGCTTTATTCGTTATCGCTGAGACTTCTAGTATTTTTTACCACAGTGCTCAGGAATTAATAAAAAAAAGGCCGAAGTCTAAATGGTAACCAATTAGAGTAAGTGGAGGAGTTCAAGTACTTAGAGCCAGTAATCCAAAGAAGAATGTGGATTAACAGGAGTAACTTTTACTTCCGGTTTTACTTCTAGAATGTTCGATATTACTGATTCATAAATGTTTGTATCAAACAAGTAAAACAACCGTCACATCATATAGGCATAGTAGTTCATAATCTCAGTTTACGCTTAGTAAAAATATTATTATACGCAATCTGATGTGAAATAACTTAAACTGGTCAATGATTTGCTCTCGGCTGGACGCCCCACGACCACAACAAACCATTATGCAAAACGGAATAGCATAATTGTGCGCTAATGATCAATACGCGGATAAGGAACCGTGAATCCAAGGCCAATGGCCAAATACAAACACACTGGCGATTCGATTGGCATAAATTGTTATGTCGGCGGTGTAGAAAAATGATCTTAACCAAGAACCAGCTCGGTTCGAGTGAGATATAGAGGTAATTGGGTGGGTAATTAGCATCGTAATTTGCGGTCGTGCTCATTCTTTTTGCGAGACCAAAATTGAAGTGTTTGAAGATAAATTGCTCATTTGATTCTAATTACCAATATTTAGAATATTAACCCATCTGTTAATATATTATATAATCATTATATGTTATTTATAGTTCAACAAGATTAAAAATACGCACATTTGATTCCGACCTTCGGCCAGTATTTTTTATATGGAATAATATTGGTGTTGGTCATTTTTCAGTCCAACATTTTTTCTTTATAAGTGTATCTAGATGCTGAAATTAATTTCAACAAAACTTCAGTTGTAAGAATTATTGTATGATTAAACAAGGAAACAAAGACTATACAAAAATAATGGAAAATCAGACAAGTGACGGTGTGTAGTTGAAAGTATTATTAAATGAAAATAAGAATAACACACTTATACAAGAAGTAGAAAAAGTTCCGACTGATGCAATTCTTTATAGTGGGTGAAAATTTGTTTATAAATAATTAGCAAATTGATTGAAATATTGGAAATAATTGTCTCAAAAATTGGCAATTTATTCTAAAAAACTATAAAAAGGAAAATAAAAGATAATATGAGCAAGTTTAGATGGACATCACGTGAGACATCAAGTGAATTTAATTTTATATCGAATTCAGATATTCATAAATATGAAAAAAAAACAGTAATACTTCATAATAGGGATGGATAATGCATAAAAATAACAGGATGTACACAATTGTTCATAATAACGACTTGAATGTAAACTGCGTCAGTAACTTTAAACAGCTTAAAAATGTAGAAGCTACAAAAATGTTAAAGTTAAAATTCAATGAATAACATATGTTATAAATGTTGGTTCGATGTAACTTCTTTAGACGTATCAGATATTTAATGTGTTATTTTATATTAAGTATTTCTGAAGTTTAGTAAACAAGATGATACAGCAAAATGAACTGTTCATGGACATCATTATATATATTTTATTTATAAATCAATAATTTATTGCATATTTGATATGGCCTTGTCATACAAAGAGCGAAGGACAACCGAGTCCCGTCGAGGAAGCAGAAGAATAATGACATACCATAAAATCAATTGAAACTTCATTAGTCCTTTATTAAAGACGCAGTTAATACATATCACTTAACAATGCAAATTAAATTAACAATTCCATAACAAAATATTGTATATACAAATGAGAAATCACGCGAAAACTTAATTATACATTACAGTGCTGTATTTAATGTTATTTCTTTTTGTAACTTTTTAATTAGAAAACCTATACTTGTAACAATGGTAGCAGGCTATGCGATTATATAACGTCACAATAAAAATGTATCTAACATTAAATCAGAACGTTTGAAATTGGTAATTGTTGTTGTACGACTTGTAATGATGCGTTTTAAAATCATTCTGGTAGCCCACGCGCCTCTTTCACTTGCTTAACTGCACGAATTTATGGACTGTTTATTTAGAAATTACAAAAGTGCTGCGATTCCGTCGCCTTGAGTACATATATAATTTATAAAAACATCCAGTGTTACGATACGATGTAAGTAACATTGTAGATTTCATTCATGGCTTTTATTTAATCTTTCTGTTTTGTCTAGTTAAGGCAAATACAGTAAGAGATAAATCTTGATTTTAAGGTGAGTTTAGAGACTCACGCAATTTGCGCCAACTGAGTTATGTAATAAATGAAAGCGTGAAGTTTGCGTAAGTCAAACAATTTGTTTGGGAAAAATATATTTTGCTAGAAAATTTACATGAGGTTGATGTATTGACATAAATGGGTGCAGTGAACTGTACAATCTATCGCACGTAGTTTATTGCCAGCTTTTGTATTTAAACAAGTATATTTAGTGTTTATTTCTAATCCGGAGATTTGAAAAAATCAATGTTTTGTACAATTTTGAACTGTTTTAAATTCCAAAATTTTGTTATAGCCTTACTTTCGTAGAAGAATGCATAGAAGAAAGCTCGCATTAAATTTCAAATAATTCGGTCTAATAGAACTTGAGAACGAAAAAGTAGTTTAGAGAAAAAATCCTTAAGAGAAAAGGGTGAAGATTTGAAAATATGAAAAAAATTAATTTTTTCACATTTTTAATACGTTATGGTAGGTGCTACTGTTCAGACGTTCAAAAATTTTCGCGACGCTTCTTTAATTTTTGAATTAATAATTTTATTTCGTAATTTGACGTTTGACGAAAATTAGACGTAACTGATTATTCAATGAAATCAAAAGAAACATAAGATATTAAAATGCGTGATATTTTAATTTAAATATTAAACAATAATTATCAATATTTAATTTACGTACCCATTAACAATAGGTAGATTAATAATGCAATGCAAATATGAAATATCTCTTAAGTTATTATTATATTTTGTAATAAATATAATATATATTCAGTATATGATATAACATTAAAATGCCGAGATAAAATAAATAACACCATAAGTAACTCTATCAAAATTTACAATATTTCCCAAATTCTGTTTTATGTCTTGCTGAGTAAACTATTTTATGAAAACAATTATAAGAGTACCCTCTAATAATAGTATAAGAGTATAAGAGTACCTTCTAAAGTAATATAGACAAAATAATATGAACACCTTACAATATAGTTCATCTTGTTATATGTTGAGAATATTGCTTGCGTGTAAATAATACGACGCGTATATATTGCTCAGTTTACATGCGAAGTCTTATAGGTCTTACAGTGAATTATACACTTTGTTCTGCGACAAAGACGTTTAATGTTTCATGAGTTACAGTCTCCACGTATGTACTGTGACCAGACAACATAAAACTATCGCAGCAAAGGTAATAGCAGAATTTCAACAATTACTTGAGTAATAGTGTTTCGAATCATAAATTCTAATAACGCATAAACTACTGTGTGCTTGCTAAATTATGCGTCAATAATTTCGAAAAAGTAAGAAAATGTCGTGTGTAATAGATCACAAAAGAATGAAAATAAGTATAAAGACAGTATAAAATCCAGTGGCAAATCTGCTAAAAGTACACAGTTATTTTGTTATCATTCCTTTTAACAGCAGGTAGTTATATCAGAGTGCTGACATTACAGTACTAATTACTCTGTGCTTCATGATAATTAAGACACACATTATTTGAATTTGTTAGCTTAGAATATATTGTTAAAGTGCATTATATATATATATATATATATATATATATATATATATATATATATATATATATATATATATATATATTATTATTATTTAAACTCAAAGATATCCTTTATATGGAATGCACTCCTATCACTAACCTTTAAACATTCGGTTGAAGACCAACAAAATAATACGTTTTAAATGTCCTTCTGAGATTGATTTTACATTTCTATGTTTATGTTTTCAATGAAACTGTTAGTGTTACTTACGTTGCAACTCTTTTGTTGATACAATGTTTTAAATCGTTGGCATATTGCATTTTTTCAAGGTTTTTACAACGTTGAGGTGAACGAACGAGATTTTATCGTGATTTATACAGAGGCGTAGCAGTATTTTGGTAAAAAACTAAAGTTGATTGAACATATGCAATCCACCTACTTATAATATCATGAAGATGTTAATACTTACGACAAAATTGGATAAAGACATACCTGAAACAAACAAAAATGTATTAGCTATTGACCTAGTTTTGTTGCTCTCTACTTACTTAATCCAAACGGTTGTATTATTATCAAATCATATACTATTAATATTTTCATATTATATTAATATCCTTCCATCATAGACAATTGCCAAAGAAATACAAAATTGTTCAGTGAATTAAGTGAAAGTATTTTGTTGTGGCCCCTAATCGAATATAATTTGCATAACTCATACACTGATTTTGCTGATTTAAATTATACATTATTAATGTTTTGTTGCAAATAATATGGCTATAAAACACACTATTCAGTAAATATGAGGGTTGAGTGATATGTACCTATGTACCTAACCTAACTTCTTATAATTCACAAATAATTTTGATGTGGTCACGTGGGTGGATAGGTAAATTGATATCTCCAAAAAGTAAGTTTTTTCTAATACGATTTCTAAGGCGATTCCTGTTGAAATCGTTTCAAATTAATAATCCAATAAAATCGCCTGCATCCAAATCTGGTGGAACGGACAACCCGGCCGTATATGGAAAGGAAAACGGGCTACTTAATTGGATGAAACTCATGTCTGAAATAATTAAGAAGCGTACAGGATTATGGATTGCAGTCGGTCGCGAGTATATATGTGCAAATATACTTTGCACGGTTCATTCATTGTGTATTTTTAGACTCTACAGTAAAGAATCATATTTTGATCAGATTACGAGGAAATTATAAAAAGATTCCGAGAAAACGTCGGCAGTCGTGCCTGAGGCCGTAAAATATCGCGAATTGTGAAAACACGTCTCCAAATCCGATTAAAATAGTGGAATCAGCAATCTCAGATTAACTGTAAAAAGAAGAATTACAAATTTTTTGTTATGCTAATATGAGTAATTATTATTCCAAAGTACATCCTGATAACTAAACTTTATATAAATAGAATATATTTCTTTATATAAATAGAATAGAATTTTATATATATTTTAATATTATTGTACGAGGGTCAATATTTATATTTCTGGAATTGGCAACACTGTTGTCATGTGAGTCCACCTGACAGTTGCATCGTAAAGTTTCACATTTTTGACGATATATGTACCAGAACATTTTGTCGCACGCATGCTATTTGTTTATTTTATATTTAGCTGAAAGTTTCGTCTCGCCAAAAAACTAATCTGAAAATCTAAACTGAATCGTGAACATTTTCGTGCGATGATTTTTTACGATTTCGACGTGGATTATCACAACAAGAGTGCATAAATCAACTTAATTTGACTTTTGGCGATGAAGCTCCATCAAAGACCACAGTGTATCGCTGGTTTAGTGAATTCATTCGTGGTCGTAGTTCGCTGTCCGACGAGTTTCGTGAAGGTCATCTAAAATCGGCTGTTGTACCAGAAAACATCGATGCTGTGTGCTGAGGTTGAGGCATCCCTAAGCATTAGTTCCACCAACATATATGCGGTTTTACATGAACACTTAGCTGCGCAAAAGTTATGTTCGCGTTGGATCCCACACAATTTGACAATCACCCCAAAAAAAAAGCTCGTGTCGATTGGTGCACAGAAATGGGTAAGAAATTTAATCGCGGTACTTCGAAAGACGTTTATAAAATCGTGACAGGTGACGAATCATGGGTATATTCGTATGAGCCCGAAAGTAAGCAGCAGTCGACCATATGGGTGTTCCAAGATGAACCAAATTCAACAAAAGTTGTTCGCGCACGAAGCACTTCAAAGAAAATGGTGGCCTATTTCTTCGGAAAAACTGGTCATATTGCAACAGTGCCTACAAAGGATCGTAGAACAGTAAATTCTGATTGGTACACAACCATTCGTTTGCCAGAAGAGACGCCGGATTGTTTTTCATCATGACAATGCAAGCTCTCACACATCGGCTCAAACAAGAGACTATTTGAGCACTCAAAATATCGAATTGATGGGTCATTCGGCGTACAGCCCTGATTTAGCACCCAAAGACATCTTTTTGTCCCCATCCGTGAAGAATAAACTGCGTGGTCAACGATTTTCATTGCCCGAAGAAGCTATTGAAGCGTTTAAAATTCATGTTTTGAAGATACCTCATTCGGAATGGAATAAATGCTTTGAAAGTTGGTTTAAGCGTATGCAAAATTGTATCGATCATCGTGGCGAGTACTTTGAAAAACAATAAAACATATTCGCAGCTTAACTATTTGTTTTTTCCTATTCCCGAAATATAAATAGTGACCCTCGTAAGTACGTAATTAAACATAGAGTTGCAAATGTCCATGGAAAATCGATTATTCATAACTTTAGTAAATCAATATTATGAACTTTATGAACTGAACCAAATACGATCGGTTCTAATACATTAAAGTACACACTTTCCTTTAGACATATTATGCATAAAATAATGGAAAACTAATAAATAATCGATGTCTGATAACACTTGCCGACAACAAAGCATTAATTGATAGTACAGCCTTATTATTACATGATAGAATAATTTTAGAAATACTTCTTAATTTAAAATAAAAAACAGTTTAAAATGAATTAAAATAATATGGTTGATATTTCCATATTTTATTAGTAAATTTAGATAACTTAAGGTAACTTTTAGATTTACTAATTCTATTGATTTACTGTATCGCAACCTTGTCTCCAATGTAATTACGGTTTCTTCTTTTTAAACATGTCTTCTTCTTTTCTCCAAATTCCACTTATTTTAAATTTTCTTCATAAAAGTTTGACACAAATCTGCCTTGGAATGGAATATTCCTAAATAATAAACTATAATTTAATACAAAAACTGGCGTGTCACTTTGTTGAACTGAACAATCTAAATTACATTTTGTAATTCAATTATATTATTGATTATAAATCTTATTAATTATAATTTTATATTGACATAAAATTCAAATGACAACAACTATTTTAGTGCAAATAGCATTTTTATCTGCATATAACTGAATTTAATTATTCATATCCGACTTTGGTAAATATTATATTTAACAATGAACCAGATTATCGTTAATCTTTTATTAACTAAGAATAAAGATGATATCACTGTTATTCCTAAAAATCCCCCATAATATAAAATATTAAAATTTAAAATATTTTTTTTTATCAAGTTATCATCCTTAATATTGTATTTAATTAAACCTATTATGATATATTATATGGTTTATACATAATTAAACGTGGCGGAAATAATGCATACTGAATATATAATTAGAGCATTATTCCCAAAAATTTCCGTTCAGTTTCAGTATTTTTCTCAATTTTATTACTTAACCAATGTTTTCAAGTTACTAAGTATAATAGTATGGATACAGATAACAAAAATTATTTAAAATAATTTTATTATTACACTAGTGTTATGTATATCATTAAAGTTTATATGAAGTGTGACGTTAGAAAAAGTAAAACAAACAAAAAAGGAAAACGAAAAATTTTGCTATAATTATTCGCCCTAGTTTGCCTAAACTATTGTATAGTTATCGAATAGTGTATCAAGTTTATGAACACGGGATCTATGGTGTAACGATTTCAACATCGATGGAGAATTATTAGTAAAATTGAAAATTCTCTTTGTTAGATACTGAGTAAATTGTAATTCTAAACTTATATATTTCCTTTCAAGTGATCCCCCCAATGTTTCCATCTTTCAAACCATCCCCAGTCTATTCGACGATTTGTCTTCTCGATCTTGAACCTTATCATGTTCTTTAGAAGTAAATATTGGTTACCATTTATATTATGATGTTATCACATAAAGAGAGTTTTTGTATTGGAATTGTTAAGTTTGGAAAATTGAATGTCAAATTAACCGTAGTATTTTTGTTTTTGAGAATTAAATTCGACTGTATCACTAACATTGATCTAAGACCCATCAAGAATAATAATAACAAGCATCTTTCAATTCATCAAACATCAAAATCAATGTACATTGAATTATGTAAAACTTGATTAACAACATTCTGAAGTTATAAGCAGAATATCTTCAGATATGCACTATATTTAGAAACAAATAGCTTTTTGAATTTTTAAAGAATCTCCACGTCAAGAGCGAACGAGCATACCATAGGCTCCCATTATCTTCACCGTTTAGCATTCGCAAATCCGCTTATTTATTAACTCAACCGTAAATATTTATATATTTTTCCATGGTTTTGACGTAAATAAAGAGCGACCGTAAACGTTCCTGCTCTTGGCGGCTTCGAGAGGACCTAGAAAATCAGAATTTATTACGCCGATGGCTTAATACACTCGTACTGCTAGTTACTCCATCGCAATTAACGTGCTAATAATGATATTTATGGGACGGTGCGGTTGACATATAGTAACGTCCTATATAAAGCTTAACTGTAAAATAAATGATGAAATTAACTAGACGTTTTTTAAGCAACCATATTCTTATATCTAGTATCATTAAGAAATTCCAAAATAACAAGTATTGACGTTTAATAAATATTGCAATTCCTAATTGTAATCTAAATAGTAAGTTTTTAGCAAATATGTACATAATTGAATTAAAATACAAAACAAGTGTTTATAACAGAGTCTTTACCTTAACCTATTAGGTCCGAAATTTCAAATAATATATTTTCCAAACGTCTTTATTATTCATTATTGTCATTACGCTGTGTCATATAAATACTATTTAACGGTACAAGGAGTTTATTTTAATTCATCAGTAAATGATGCTATATTTCGTTTTATTTTTATTTACAAGTTTTTTTGTAGATGAGAAAAGTCACTAGAATATTAAAGGGTAATTTTACATTTATTTTCATATTAAATGATGTAGATATGTTTTAATGCTGAATGAAGAGGATATGTTTTATATATATTATATTTAGCGTTTTAAATAATACAAATTTCACTATATTCCATTTAAAATTTGATTATTATGCTAATGACCATTTTTTTCACATCCGTTATAAATATTCGCGTTTCGTTACGAAAAGCACAACTTTGTTACAAGTGTCTTAATTCTATAGCTACAATGAATTCTGCTCCGTAACTTAATTTATCATTGTCATTGCCAATCCTCAACTGGTAATGTTAGAACTGGAAGTACTCAGAATGTTAACGAATACGCAACAGTAGCAAAATTTATTTAAGTATCGCATTATTTCGAGCTTACAAATGTCATAACTCTGATGTCTGACAGTCTGACTTGACTTCTAATTTAGCCTTGATTGCAATATTTTTCTTCTTCCACATGTATAATCTTAGAGAAACAAGAGCTTCTGAATTTAGACCATTCAGCTTATTTCTTAGCTAATGATGCCACAATTTTCAATCTCAATTAGTTAAAATCTATACATATAGAGGCCTGCAATATTTCTACGACTTCCAATATAATGTGGTAAGTGCTTAAAAAGCAAACTGCACTGAACGTCTTTGGTACGCAAACCGCTACTAAAAACTCCTCAAAAACTCCTGAAGGGTATAGCGGCCCGGTCCCTCCTTCCATAATCAGCTTACCCAAATAACTTCACCTCGAAAGTACACTCTTTCGAATAAAAAAATTATCTTGAAAATCGATCCACAATTAACGGAAAAATCGGTAAACACATACATAAAAGATAATACAGTCGATCATAGAACCTCCTCCATTTTTGAAGTCGATTAAAAAGGGGGAAAAATGTTGGAACGCGGTCCCGGTCAGATTTTCTTCACCTGTAGTCGTTTATTTTCGTTTCTTTGACCGCGTACGCTAATATCGCATAGTCTGAAAAAAACGGGCTTAATGGCCGGCACCTGAACCATTTCATTACGTTACGGTCTTGTCGACGTGTTTTTCGTTTCTATCGAAGGCAATATAAACAGTATTTCGTTCAATTATAGAGTCGGCAAACGGACACCAAAGAGGTTGTTATGTTGAAAATGTAATCAACGAGCGCCTCGCCGTGAAATACTGAATCGAACGATTAAAATATCAACAAAAGCTTTTAAGCGGGATGGAGATATTTCAAATAGTGCACTGTTCGGAAGGTCGTTTCACTCTTTTTTGCGTTTGCCTTCGATGCTTCCAAGAATGGATATGTTCTGAATCTCCCTTAAATGTATTCCTGCATTGATTCGTTCAATACGGAATATATAGTCTATTTGAAATAACAGTGGAGTCGCATTATCTAGATGAATTTATTGCCTATCGCAATTTGTAAATTCGTTTTAAAATCAGATAATATTTTCTTTCTCATTTTATTCTAATTAAAAATAGGCTGTTTTTAGTAGGTTCGAGCATGTAACCGAATCAAATTACAAAAGTCGTCCGGTTGTCAAATTTCTGTAAAATTCTTCAAAACATTAGTGATAATAATTACAGGTTAATAACCGGCAAATATTGTTTTGGTGCTTTGCTTATTTCAATATATTTCAAATCGCTGCTTATTATTATACTGATTGAAAATGTTGAAGCCATTAGATAGTCAGAGTCAGAAACATATTGCGTCTC
Source organism: Rhynchophorus ferrugineus (assembly GCF_030347505.1). NCBI lineage: Eukaryota > Metazoa > Arthropoda > Insecta > Coleoptera > Curculionidae > Rhynchophorus > Rhynchophorus ferrugineus. Next base: position 47,522,421 of record NW_027472581.1, on the reverse strand, counting down.
TAATCAGTTACTTCGAACAGGAAAGAGATAGTGTCGATACTGATAAATACTAACTTGCTGCGGTATTTATTGGAAATATTTCTTAGCGTATTACAGCTACATTGAATATTAGTATGGGCATTGTGACTAAAATATCTCAAAGACTGAAAAACAATATAATCTTGGACTCACCGAAATAAAACAAACGTCATACGAAGCGCGTGACGAATCAAGATCACCTTGATGTTAGCTCTATTAGAGAAATTATGAAAAGTATAAAAGCAGAATAGGAACTTCCAGGTGTTGCTTTTCGAAGATTCAATTTTTAAAAGCATTTAATAATATCAAGAAAGACTTGCTAATTCAATTTCAGAACATTGGGTCACCCAAGACAAGATGATAATAAGATTAGCATAAAGACAACAATTTGACGGAAAAATATAAACCTTAGAATAACATTTGAATAGGTTTTGTTAGTTATAATATTTATTGATAATTCATTGCAAATTCTTCATACTGAAAGCAGGAATTGTTTTACTCTTGGCGCTGAGAGACATACTGAAGAAGACATTGATAAATGGTTGAATCATGTTATATAGATCGGACAACAAGTGTTAGATAGATTGGAAATTAACAGCTTTGTTATTGACTTGAATAGCGACACAAAAAGTGACAGTAACTGAATGAAACTTTCTGAATGTGAGATTATGATCTAATGATGACAATTACCGAGACAGGGTGAAAAGAGGGGAAACAACTAAAGATAACAAGTAAAGAAACTATATAATTAATATAGGATAACTGTATGATAACTGTGTGCATAGATATGTGTGTAATTGTTTAAAAAAATACATGATTTGGTATGAGGAGAGAAGGAATACTAACCGTCTTGCAGATATAGTAAATATATTAGGGACACTGCAGTGGTTAAATCTAATTCTGCACATGCGAACTTAAATAAAATTAGTAATGTAGCGACCGCTACGACCCTTTAGGCCACCACGCATTCACCTACAGCAAGTTCAAAGGTTGGCAACGCCGATGGATTGGTACCCTGCGGTTCCCGGCTATAAAAGACTACCACGACGACGTCTCGCTCCCTTTTCTTTTCTCTACCCCCTTGTAACAGTACCACTTTCACAGTGCTACCGTACTTTCTTTACCTAACCTAATATCCTGTCATTCTCCCATCGATCTCATATATCAATGTAAATCGAAATAAACAACTATTTCTTCAACCGGTGTTTTTAGTTTTCGAGCAAATTCCTTCCACAAATAGTAGTGAGTGTTTGACAAACAATCGCATCGACAGCTACACATTCCGACCGACCGACCAAACGAACATTCCTACAGTAACATTTCAGTTTAGTTTGGTTATGTATGATGATTTTATTGTTTAAAGGTCCATATTTTGTTGAGGAGTAACTATTGAGTATATTGTTTACATTATTACAATTATCAATATTTTAGGATAGTCAATGAAAAACTTTAAAAACTTAAAATAAAATAAAACTTATATTTAATGATTATATCATTGAAACCTCATTTTCTTCTACCAAACGGAAGTTCGTAATATCAAACTGTTTCGTTTACGAGAATTACTAGTTTGATGATAAATAATAGTAGGAACTACTTTATTAATTATTTGGTTAATTAGTTCCATCGTTGTTAAAAGCAGATCGAATGTGATAACATTTATAAATCATTGTTTCTTCAGCGTTCGACTCGATTTATGAGGCGGAAACGGTGTGTTGTTTTGAAATGGTGTTTTTACGGTTATTATTTATGAACATTTATAACGAATATTTGTTCTCTTTAATACTATGTATTATACGAGTCGGAAATAGATCAGTAAACCAGATTGATATTCAGTAATAGTTTTATGCCGTTATTCGGATGTTTATTTCTGTGACCATTAATTAACAGAAAATAAGACACAATTCTTATATGAAAATAAATACCTTATATAGCAAAGCTCATTTTGTGCTATAATTATAGTTTACTTTTAAAACAAGTGTCAAAGTTCTAATAAACGTCAGAATAAATTATACATAATGCATGTAATGTATATCATATATTAAGTTAGCCCGGAACATTATATTAGGACAGATGTGATATGCCAGAATAGTCATTGAATAAAAACAGAATATGGTTTCATTGAAATGACGTGCACATTTTGACACGCACATGAAAACTAGAAAGAATAGATGCTAGGAGCTAGATGATATGGAGAGATTGACAGAATTTAATCGGTTATAGCAACCTTGAATTCAAAAGAGTGCATGAATTCAGAACGGTGATATACATAAAACAGATATTAATATAAATTAATAAAAAAAAATTTTAATATATTTTAAAGTCTCCTTTTTACCAACGAAGGTATATCTGGACTTTGTTACTTCTTTATGTAAAACTTAATGCTTAAAAATAATATATGAGAGGATGGGGTATATTGGTACGATTATATCCGGATAACAAAGAGTCTGACCAATCAAATTAAATTGAACTGCGCATACGCAGAATAAAACACCGATGCTTCTTTAGTCTCAAAATCACCAATATTCCTAATTTATTATCTGGGTTATGTAACAACGAAGGTACTTCCAATATAAAACAATAATTAAACGTAGTTTTTACTGAAAAATAATTTGTATGTTTTCTAAAGTAAGCGACCTGTGTTGTTATTGCTGTTGTTTATTCATATTGGAGCAAAATATCTCCACTTCCCACCGACAAAACGAAAATGTTAAATAACACGCTGTCGCTAGTAACTGCCCGTGAATTAGTCAAAACATCCAATTAAGGCTTTTTACATAATGGACACAATTTGCATATGACATTGGGCAACCCACGAAGATCATTCCAGCCAGTCGGTCAGAAAGAATAACGCACTTTTGTTCGGCGCAGACCAAATATTTACGTTATTATTTTAGCTTTATGTTAATATCGGTCAAAATCACCGTCTATAGGATTAAGTGATTTGAATGCTCAGCATTTCGAAATCAAGGTTTTATAAACAATTGGAGGAGTTTCTTCCTCTTACTTTCGAGTCCAATCAGACCAATAAAAAAATAGCAAAATTCTGAGAATATCCAAGTATAAAAATGAAAAATATCAGCGTTCTCTTGTACTTAAATGTCAATATGTATGAAGTGATTTTTAGTACATGCTTCAATATTTCTGAATATATGTTTCGGTACTTAATTCTAACGGATTTTCATGTTAAATATACCTTATTTTATTTCAATTTAAGTATATTAATTATTTTCTGCACATTGCTTTCCATAACGTTCTGTTATGAATTACATAACGAAATAATTAAACAACTATTTTGAAATTTTTCGTAAATGTGGTGATCAACAACCCATAGCCAGTACTCGGTGTCTCTACTTCTCAATAGGTTGCTATTGGTACGTAGCTCTTCGAATATTTATTACGATATCTTGGCACAGTTATGGTAAATGGGCTACAACTGTTTTGGCCTCGAACAATGTGGGTCTCATATTTTCAGAGAGCTTTCTATGCTATTGATTCATGTCTTTTTCAAATATATTTGCTCCGTTTTCCGCCCAAAAGCTCGATATCGACACAGAAGTCTGAAGTATCCATTCCTTTTTCACTTCATCGACATGTTCAACAAACAACTATTCCAATATCTATGAATATGTCCCTCAACTATCGCATGTTAAACGATTTAATTAATTAATACGATCTTAGAGAGAAACTTGCATAATTTTATTTGATGTTTATCAATGTTACATATGTCAGATTGTAACAGTGTCTATAACAGGGAGCTATACATAAAGAAATGGCAAGATAAGTTCTTATTAAATTAACAAAAGGTCTGTTAGAGTACTATGTTATAATATGTGACAAGAGCCTGCACCTTATATATGGTTTTTAAAGTATAACTAATGATTAGTAAAGTCTTAAAGATGAATTAGGAGATCTGCTTACAAATCTTAAAATATTCTACTTAAAAATATACTAAAAACTAGATAATCAAAATATTGTGCCCCAAATTTTTTACTTGCAAAAAGCAAGACAATACAAAAAGAACCAAAATGCAGAAATTTAAAAAGTTTTAAATCAATTTCTAAAGTAAGTTAAAATGCTGAAAGTGGAATAATGTTTAAAATTAAATAACGTAATGTTTACATAATTAGATTGCAAATATATGACGCGAAACGCAAAAGTGGTTAAATCTAATCTAAAAATTAATCAGATTAAAATGTTAAAAACAATATTAATCTATATTAGACGAATTAATCTTTACAACTATGAGTGTGAACTATCCCACTATGGAAAAATTATGGTACGTTGGATCCGTCACTTCTGCAAATATATTCAATGGCATTGTCAAAACTTTGTTATGCTTTACTTTTTATAAAGCGTTTGATTTTTATGTAGGCCTCATATTTCTCCGAATATGTCGAATTACTAAAATTGACAAAGCTGTTAAAATTCATTTTATACTGTTGGAAACTTCTACTACTAAATCGAAAAAAAGAACATGAGTAAGAATTGTTCTAGATGTCTCAATACATTTAACGAAGAATGTTTGAAGATACATTCTTGACAAAAAGAAATTTAAGGCTTAAACTGAATTAAAGTGAGAAAAATCCTAACAACTGATACGTTCGTATGATATGAGCTGAGTGTACATAAAATTGGTATCGGAAGCGGTTAAAATATCAATATACCGAAATTTTTCAACAAGATAACTTTCAACTAACAGATAAATTGTCGTTGTATAAACAGAAACACCGCAAAATGATGGTGCGACCACGCTATCATATGCTGTAAAATCTGCGAAAATCTATATCGAAACATCCTCTCCTATGGAATAAATAATCTATTCTACTTTAATATGGATTCCGTATTCATCAAATTGTATTTGTTTGGAAACATATTATATGACACCGGTATTCTATAAATAACAATTAGCACATCCAATGACCTTTTCTTAAAATATCTCCTATTAACACCCTAACAATAAATTTACACATTCCATCCAACTCACACAGAGACACTCAAAATACTTATCGCAGACAACAAAAGGTCAAGCGCTACAATCGCCTTAATAATGTAAATAGTTGACCAAAATGAACTCAAGTCACCTTACGTAATTTGATATTACCAAAACAGGTTGACGGTGGTGGGCGATGGCGAACCATCGAGTAATTCAAGAGACGCCATAGCGCACAAGAAAACTTTCGAGGTTTCATTTTGCAATTTGGCAAGGGGATAACGAAATCCATTTGTTATATCACGTTTTCGGCAACTGTTACTAATGTTTTAAAAATCACGTCGATATTTATTGCTATTAACAAAGAAACAGGTCGTGCAAATATGAGGTAAACATTAAGTAGTTTCGCAAAATGTAAAGTGTGCCCCAAAAAGTAAATTCGTAAACTATTGAATAAACAGTTTTCATTTAATTTACACGATATTAGCCAGTGAATTTCTTCAGCTTATTTAAAGTCATAACATCTTTAGGTGTAGTTATTCATCATTATCATTATTATTATTATTTCATCGTTTAATACGTATTAGTGACAATAATTAACATTGGTTATTCAAATGCGACGACTCAATACGACTATTATAAGCCTATTACCTGTAAAATCTAATTTTTTTATGAAAATATACATGAAAGTATACACCAAATAAATAAAAACTGAAATGAAAATATTGGTAGGCTACATTTCTCGATATATATTAAGCTTTTATGAGTCACAAGAAACAAAAATCATGGCGTATTAAGGCGAATGAGGCAAAATCTACTCACGTGACGTTCATTCTACTTAGAAGAATAGCAAGCAGATACTAAGTATTTGAGAATGCATTTGGATCAATGCTTCACAAACATACCCTAACAAAGCATAAACAACTTGGGATTATAATGAACCAGGTGGGTTGACTTATAAGGGTGCGAATTGAAATTATCGTTAGATAAGAAGGTATTATTTTTAGGCCTATTTGGACGTGCTTTCCAAAATAAATGTTATATGTTGTGCCATTATCGATGCCCTGTATTACGCCTTTTAATTATTAATTAATTTAACATGATACCGCGTTCTAATGATTCCCAATGTATGCATTCACAATTTTGTATATATTAATTGACTTTTCCAATCACATCCAAAACTAAAGCCGTCTAACTGGTTCAAAGTGAGAATTAAATGAACTTCTTTAGCATCTCTAACAGAAATGATCAATTAATATGTACTGGACAAAAAAAAATAAATGTAACAAATCCTGTAATAAAATCTCTAACCCGCAGTTGTTATTTGAAAACTACTTTTAGAATAGTCCTCTTGAAGTAGGCATTCAAGAGATCTAAATAGTTAGATAACACGAAAACATTGTTATCTGGGTTTAGTTGAGGATTCAGATTGTAATCCCTAGTGACTAAGGTTTAAGTACAGATTTTTCTCAGCATGAGATAATCTGTAACAGATTTGAAAAATGTTTGATAACATTTTCGTCGAAAGGGTAAGGATAAAATAAGTTTGTCGACGTACATAGTGTTAAAAATGTTGGAATTGAAAACTCGTTTGGATTCAAAAATATCAACATTTCTGAATCTAATTTAAAAGTCTTCACTTTTATCAGATTCTGGCTAAACGAAATCAGGGTATACATTTTTGAGACTTGTACTACTATAAATGTTTTTCAGTATGTAATATGTGGTGGATGTGATACAGATTGTAGCAACCCCGGAAAATGTCGAATTTCGCATCTGATAATAATAGTCAGTGATGCTAAATACGTATGACGTGTCAGCAACTGCGGTTGACCGAATGGAAACGAAAAACTGGCAACTCTGTCACATTGATGACAAAGATTATTTAAGGGTTCCTGAATCAATGTAGTATGAATATGTATAACACGATGGATTATCAAAGTGTTTCTTCAGAAAATTCAGTTGCGTAATCACTTTTTATTTTGTCTTATCCCCTTTACCTATCCACATTCATAAAAGGTAACAATATATATCAGAAACACATATTAAATATACAGCAAAAACAAGTGCACTAAAATGTAGTGCTCTGAAAAGAATATATAATTTAAAATTATTGCAAGTATCTATACTCTGAAATTACTCTATACCTGTTTTACATTATATTCCCTTAACACACTCTATCTTTGAGGTAGTTATGAGAATTAAAATTATTCTTCTTCAGTAATAAGAGCAAAGAAAACTAATACTAGGCAGTGTAGGTGATATTATTCAACGGATTTCTGGTTATGAATCAAGCATTTTAGACATTTTAAGAAAGAAAAATGTATGAAACACTGTTTAACGTACATTTTAAGTCTATCAACTGGTAACTGACTTGTAATGGAACATTCAGAATAATTATTTCAGAAGTTAGCTGGTTTTACACACCCTGGTAGTAGGCCTGACTGGGATGGTCATTACAACTAATCATAAGTATAAATTAAAAATACAGAATTAAACCCGTAATTACCTACAAAAATCTTATAACTGGTTAAGCAATGTATTCATATAATATGAATTTATTCATTATGGGGACAATTAGGGATTAAAGGCTCATTCTAAGACCTTATATTTGTAAGCAAAGTAAATATGTGCATTTGCGGTTCAGCTATAATCAGGCCGCATAAACATTAATAATAATAAATAATAGTATCATTCTATATAGCAATAATGCAATAATAAGTATATTTCAAAGGAACATGTTAAAAAGAAAACGAAAGAACTGGAGTTATAATAAAGGGAAATGTATTGGTTAATTGAAAGAAAATCACAATTATCAGTACACCAAAAATAATACCAGAACAGGGCACACATTCAAAAGAAACAAACCATTTGAACTTGAATATTGCAGTGAAGTGCATTTAATAGAAAAGGGCAGATTATTAGACTTGAAAGTAACTTAGACCGATGAATCCTGTTAGATATATACCTAGATTTAAATTAAAATTGTATATGAAATATACATGAACATAAAACGATTTTTAACCGACTTTGAAAAAGGAGGAGGTTCTATGTTCGGCTGTATATATAACATATATTTTTTAAATGTATGTTCGCCGATTTGTCCGTAATTGTGCGCCGATTTTCAAAATTATTTTTTTATTCGAAAGAGTGCACTTCCGAGGTGGCCCATTGGAACCAAGCCAGGATCTGTTGGAGGGAAGGGGGGAAATCGAGAGAAACGCTCAAATTTCAAAGGCACGTACAATGTTTTCGCATATTTTTTATCTATAATAATCATATATTTGTATATAATGTTATAATGTTAGTTAGTGATACGATGGAAAATCGGAAGTAGATCAGTGTAAAAGTCATTCAGTTTGCTTTTTAGTCGTAGAAACATAATAGACAACTTTCTCTATTGTGTAATAGTTAGAACGTAACGATCACACGCGGAGGTCGCGGGTTCAATTCCCAACTGAGTAGCAACTTTCTTTTTTCTAGTTTGGTTGGAATATTTGTCAAATCAATTACACTAGGTAGCAGCCCCCAGTGCCTGAAACATTCCTTATTTTCAATCATTGTTTCTTTATTCCTATTCTTCCTCATACGGGCTGTACTTTTACTTGGGCTATCCATTGTAATACTTAATAAAATAACTGCGTAACTTATTGAGTAACATTAAAAAGAGAAAAATAAAACATTTTACAGAAAAAAAAATAGAATCGATTTCAGAAAATAAATAAGAAACTGGCTACAAAATAAAAAATAATCAAACTTAGACTTTTAACACAAACAAAAACGTTTTAAAATAAATCAAAGTGTCATAATTAAATGTCAATAATTATGTCATAAACACAAAATTAAATTAGGAACAAAATAAATCTAATTTAATATGTTAACTGTTTGGACACGGTACCGACTTCAAACTTATTTTTATTTAGTTATTGCAAGGATTATTACGTACATATTTTATATTAAAACTTTTTTTTGTGTTAAAACTTTGAGTTTGATTATTTTTACTTTTTAGCCAGTTCCTTATTTATTCCGTCCTTATTAAGTCCGTTCAATTTTTTTTGTAAAAATATTTTTATGAAACTAGTTATAATTAAAATGTATTCAATCAATATTATACTTTGATATATTGATTACACTATATTTATTTAGTAGTAACTCCAATTATAATGCGACTGTGTAATGTATCTTTTATCTAATGTTTTTCAAACAAGCCGACAAAGGAGTCACAATCCATAATTTTAACACCTACAGCGCATTCATCTATTACGATGTGGAAAACATCGAATTAGGGGCCCGTTGAAACCGAAGGGAATTACCGAATTAAATTTAAGCGGCAGTATTTGGCGTTGCACCGTCCGAAGATGATGACGACGATGATGACCGTTTGCGAAATAGCTACGAACTACATATTTTGGCCGGCGGCCAACGAAAATATGCATCTAGCGATGCGAAATTATCTAATGGGGATTGATGAATGGATACTTCAAAGAAATACCTGCGTCGGCATTTAGAATGTGTATATTTACGTTTGGAGGAGTTTTGCGGCGAACGTATAAATTTTGTCAATGCGTAGACCCTCTTAATTTCCGTATATCAATAATTATGGTTTGTGAGCGTGTGTTTGTCTCGACGTCTTAAAATACGTTTAGGCATTCGCCTGAATTCCACGTATTGGGGTTGATGTAAGGAATGCATGCGGAACGCCATACCAGAGGTGTTAAAAGGAGAAACATGCGATAAATTAGGAACCTCTTTTTAAAATGGAAACATGAAACTATTTGTATACACCCTCGTTCACTATACACACTCAGATGTTCGATTTAATAATGTCCAACTTGAAATTTATCACTTCTTTCTGGGTTCGTCCCGAAATAATACATATTAGTTTTGTTGTAATAAAGTGAAATAACCCAAATTTACAAATTCACGGATGCCCGAGCAGATGAGAACGATTTTTAACCTTATTTGATGCTCTGAACTCAGATCTTCAATACGTGTGTCTAGATTGGTTCTAATTGTTGAGTTCGCACATGGTGGCAGTACTGTACTCTTATGATGATTGCTAGCTGATGATGTTGCATTAGACATAATTTGGAACCTGTTTTTGTAGTGTGATTTTGCATCGCAACGCGTGAAAATGCAGAGACAATGTTGCAAAGCCAATTCCAACTGTTTTAGTTAGGCTCGTAGATGTTATATGCTCGATACACGTGGAAAAATCATGATGAATGCACTCAAAGTGTGTATTATGCGATACTTTATTTTTGCTGTAGTAAAGATTGATAAGCTATGGGACCAAAATTGTTTTGTAACGTGTGCAGAACAAAGATGTACAAGTGATAACTTGGAGAAACTGTATATTTTTCATTTTCTGTGTCAACGTTATAGATAGAATAGAAAAATCATTTAGATGATTGCTACTTTTGCTGGATGAATGTCGTTGGTATAAATGCAAAAAATAGCGCAGTATAAACATCTTGAAGTATCTAAAAATATATTTCTGCATTAACATCTTGATTTTTTATAAATAAAAAGCTATAAACAACTTTTGGTTGGTTGATAATAATAAAATATTTATTAAACTACTTGAATGATGGGCGCCACCATCATCCACATAGGAATAAATACACACCAAAACTTGATGATTTATATCTAACACCATGAACCAGACAACCCAAGTGGTATGAGCCCGACTCTTCGACTCCAAAGCGAGTTAACATTCAAAAATGAGCCCCAAAAATATTTTGTTTTTTTGCCAGTGTAGACACTGGCAAAATAATAGAATCAGATTACTCTTTGACCAATTGAGTAAAATTACCAAAGATCCGATTTAGCGAAGAAAAAATAATATTTCATTGCTCACATAGCTCAAAAGACATTCAGTGGATCAGAGCACACATTTCTTAAACATTCAATTTATTCTCCAGATGGTTGCTAATTCATTTTAGAATAGATAATGGATACTTATTTTCATTCACATCTGTCTTCGACGAAGTTCTATCATGACATTCCATCAGATGATGTACATCAGTTTAAACTATTATAGATAACTTTCTAATAAAGAGTAAACCTATCCGAAATATGAGAATTAAAAAGGAAATGCTGTTCATTTTTGTCTCTTTTGCTGTCATAGAATCGGAATAAAAAGTTGCAGATATTTCAAACAATACATTAAAAAAAAACAAACAAATAGTGATCAAGCCACTGTAATAATGTAATAGAATAATAATGTAACTGACTGGCATGAAATTTAAAAGACGTTGTAGACACACTGATGTTGCTGAATGTTCTGGACCAGATATTTAAAAATAACCTAATATAAAATAATACATGAAAAATCCTAAACTAATAATACTAATACTCTATTTTCATTATAATAATAAAGGTTAGTCCATCAGTTTATTTCATATAAATTTGTAGATCTAGAAGTAATTTTAGTCTCTCAAAAATGTGTTTGTTCATTTGAAAACCTTTAAAGTAGGCTAGAAACTAGGTAGAAAATGAAAAATACAATAAAATTGTAAGAAAATATTTAGAACAGAGCTGCCGACAAATTATGTACAGGACTCGTGATGACTCAGCGGCTAATTCAAAGGAACCTAGACAAACTAGGTATCAAGAAAGGCAGATGGAACTCATAGCCGAACAGTTTTTCGAACATAAAGGCCTTTCCCAATATTAAATAGTAGAAAATCAATATTTTATTATTTATATTTTATTTGTTAAGAAATAAAAGTATTTTATATTTTTATTAGAAAAATTTTATACTAAAAATAAAGTGATATACAAAATACCGTGATAATAATATATATAATGATAAAGAAAATAAAATGTCTATTTACAAGACCTTATTATGTGGTCTTAATAATTTATTTAGCAAATTAATATCATTTTTGAAGTGTTGATTTTTTAATTAACATTGAACATTAAAACACCAAATCGATCTTGTCGATAATTAATCGTTGAACAAACATCCGCAAGATTCCACCAATTTTCATCGACCGAAAATCACCGACATATGTCCAGTTATTTTTAACAAGAAAACAAATAGATTTTTCCCGCCAGACAGTAAATGAAACATTTAAAAATGTCTCGTATGGCGGTTTTGTTATTTTTAAGGCACAGACATCTAATTGCCGTGACAGGAGAATGTATCAAAATAGTTCTTCCGTTTCTCATAAGAGGCATATATTCTCATGGACAATTACACAAATTAATTCGTTTAAAAGTTTAATGGATTGCGAATTTCTCTTTCTTGGGCGATCTTTTAACCAATTTGCGCATGTGAAAAATAAACATAGAAGTGTTTTCGCACATTTCATTTGATTACTACTATAATTAAAAAAGAGTATAACATTATTACCTGGTATAACATTGTCAAATTTCGGCCTATACCATAAACTCCTTCAAAAACATAGTTTTGAGTCGAACTAAATCCAATTAAGGAAGGTCTTAAAGACCATTTAGGATTTACTATTAGTTTTACTTATTTATATTTTTTATTTTATTTATTCCCTTTTAAGTCTTATTTTTTATATATATATTTTAAAGTCGCCTTTTACTAACGAGAGTTTATCTGGACTGGACCTACAGTTTAACGTGGGCTCCGAACCACGGTCCTCGGCATTAATTCTACCGACAGGCGAGTGACCAACGTAGAAATCCCAGAAGACATCCGGTCCTGCCCAGCCTGGTTACTGGCGTGACTGGGATCATTTTCTTTGTCGGATTTTGCACTCTTGTCTAGGACAATCACAAATATTAAATAATCATAAACATAAATTTATGACTATGTCCCAGCAGGATTCGAACCCGCGACTATCGCAACAGTAGGTGGACCGTCCTGTCGCCTTTACCACGGTGTCAAGCCAGCTGGCTTTAGTCTTATTATTTTTTAATACTTATACTGAATCTTACCAGAAACCATCGTACATATGATTTGATAACGCTTGGAAAACATACCTGAAACAAAAATATAATCGTTATATTTAAAAAGGACAATAACTAATAAATGTCAAATATATTGTAAAGATATTAATATTGAGAGAAACAATGTTTTTTTTAACATCAAAAATAGAACCTATTCTTTAAATATTGAATATAAACATAGAATTTAATATATTTATAGAGGAAAATATTATTCACTGCTTTCTTTAAAAATCAATATCACACTTAAAATCGTTCATTAAAAATTTAGAATTAAATGCACATTATCTGTAAACATCTAATAAAAATATTAATAATATATTATTATAGAATTCGGTACGTAAGTAAAAGTAATTGTCGTTTTAATTGTTGGTTTTGATAGATCGATCAATGCAATAGCAGTAATAGATATATATATATATATATATATATATATATATATATATATATATATATATATATATATATATATATATATATATATATATATATATAGATCAAAGCAATAATTAACAGTAATTTTTAATAATAAAGTGTACATTTTTTATATTACATTATAATTATTCATGTTCTCGCCTTTCAGACTTTTTACATAATAGCAAATGACGACTAACAGATCAATTGAAAAGTCCCCGGCCTACCATAGTAACATATAAGAATACCATAGTTTTTTTATTCAACATAATTCCCTTCAAGGGTGATACATCGATTATAGCCAGCCTCCAACTCCTCGATACCATTTTTGTAGTACGATTTGTCCTTTACTTCAAAATAGGCTTTAGTTTCGTCGATCACCTCTTAATTCGACAAAAATTTCTTCCCAGCGAGCATTCTTTTGAGATCTGAGAACAGGAACAGGTCGCTGGGGGCCAAATCTGGAGAATACGGTGGGTGAGGAAGCAATTCGAAGCCCAATTCATGGATTTTTGACACGGTGTATTGTCTTGGTGAAGCAGCACTTTCTTTTTCGTCAAATGCGGCCGTTTTCCGGCGATTTCGCCCTTCAAACGTTCAAATAACGCTATGTAATGGTTGCTGTTGATGGCCCTTTTTTTTCAAGGTAGTCAATGAAAATTAGTCAAATTAAATTATAATCGGATGACTGTCGATTGGACTTCGGAGTGAAATGATGGAGCCATGTCTCATCCATTCGACACAAAAACTCGGGTTATTACTCTTGATCATCTTCAAACACTGCTCCGAATCATCAACTCGTTGTTGTTTTGGTCAAAAGTGAGGTCCCGCAGCACCCACTTTGAACAGAGCTTTCTCATACCCAAATATGCGTGAATTATATGATGTACACGTTCAGATGTACACATCTTTAGAGTGTCTGCTATTTCATTCAGTTTCAATTTACGGTAATTCAAAATCATTTTGTGGATTTTTTAAATGTTTTCGTCGGTAACAACCTCCTTTGGGCGTCCACTGCGTTCACCGCCTTCGGTGCTCATTTCACCACGTCTAAACTTAGCATACGAATACTTGATGGTTGATTTTCCTGGGGCAGTGTCCGGAAACTCAGCATCAAGCGAAATTTTTGCTTCAACTGTATCCACTTTTTTCACAATAACAAAAGTTGCTTCACTCAAAATGCTATAATTCACAAACTAATGATCCGACAGCTGTCATATTTATATAGGCATCTTTTGAGGGTTAGGGTTAACTAAAAAACATATGGATTTAATTCTAGTAGCGTCATCTATGTGTCAAGATTTTAATTGACCTGTTATGTCTACATGATCACCTTATAATCATGATATTATAAATCAATCATTAACAAAGTTTTGTATGGTTCTCGGTATTAAGCTTATATAGTGGCGAGTAACCAACATCATCCTAGAAGAGCGGTAGCACTTTGCTGGATTATTTACATTTTTTTTTATATACAATCACAAAAATAAAGTTAAAAATGCCTTAACGGGATTCGAGGAGGTATGTCCTTTCGCCCGAATACTGAAATCTTAACTGATAGTTTACCAATATCAATAATGCGATATAATAAAATGCTTACACCAACCACAGGAAAAACTTTTAAAAATATAAATAAAACAGGACATAAACGGCTTTATGAGTAATAAATGCATTGGCTATAAAAACAACAGAATAAAAAATACATAAATCTATATATTTCACCGTATACTAATATTATGAATTTTATTATTAAAAGAAATCAAGTTTTATCAATTTTCAGTTTTAATGGCTGAAATTTTAAAAGAACGCAATTTTACGTATCGACGATAGATCAAGGTCTCGCTGCACTATAAATCCAACATTCTTCTTCCCGAAATATCACCAGTGCCGTTTTATTTTCGGGTACTTAAACCGAAAATACCGGTTCATCATGATTCATCATCGGACTATCTGGTTGACAATAATAATCTGTCGTGAAGCCAGATTCCAAATTAGTGCAGTCAAACATATAGGTTTCGATTTCTGTTGCGTTAAACTAACTTTCTCACATTACTTATTAGCAATATAATCCTATACAGGGAGGGCCGCGTTTTTATAGAAAAATATAGCCGTTGAGCAATTCTGGGTAGAAAAAAACTGTAACACAAAAACTCTCCCTAAATTATAAATATTTAAAAATACAATACTAATATAGAAGAAATATTTAACTCAAATACATGATCTACTCCTTAATAGATCAAGAACTGATAAGTTTAGACACAAATGAGGGTTGGTTATATGAATGAAAAGTAATTTGTAAATTTTATGTCAAAGCTTTCTGTACGGAAACCCATATAATATCATAACTGAAAGAAAATTTACATTTACAGATATTTAAAATTATTTGTGGTCTAAAATATGACAGGCTCAAAAACGATCTTAGTTCAGTGATTCTGCATTCAAGCAGTGTGCCATCAAATTATATTATCAATATATATTATAAACTAACAGGTCAATTGAAAAGTCCCCGGTCTGACACATAGATGGCCGTACTAGAATTAAATCAATAAGTTTTTTAGTTAGCCATAACCCTCACAAGATACATGTATAAATTTGACAGCTGTCGGATCATTAGTTTGTGAATTATAGCATTCTGAGTGAAGCAACTATTGTTATTGTAAAAAAATGAATAAAAAGAATTTCGCGTGTTGTTAAAATATTGCTTTTGAAGAGAAAAAATACAGCTGAAGCAAAAACTTGGCTTGGTCCGAGTTTCCGGACACTGTCACAGGAAAATCAACCATCAAGGATTGGTATGCTATGAAGATTGGTGAAATGACCAAAAGAAGTTGTTACCGACGAAAACATTAAAAAACCCACACAATGATTTTGAATGACCGTATAATTTGAAATTGAATGAAATAGCAGATACTCTAAAGATATCAACTGAATGTGTACATTATGTATTAGAAAGCTCTGTACAAAGTGGGTGCCGCGCGAGCTCACTTTAGACCAAAAACAACAACGAGTTGATGATTCGGAGCAGTGTTTGAAGACGATCAAGCGTAATAAACCCGATTGTTTGCGTCGATATGCAACAATGGATGAAAGATGGCTGCATTATTTCACTCCAAAGTCCAATCGACAGTCACCCGAGTGGACTGCACGCAACAGTCGGCTGATAAGGTTATGGCGTCTGTATTTTGGGATGCGCATGGAATAATTTTCATTGATTACCTTGAAAAAGGAAGGGCCATTAACAGCAACTATACAGGGAGGACCGTTTGAAGGGCGAAATCGCCGAAAAACGGCCGCATTTTAGGAAAAAAAAGTGCTGCTTCACCAAGACAATGCACCGTATCACAAGTCAGTGAAGACGATGGCAAAAATCCATGAATTAGGCTTCGAATTGCTTCCTCATCCACCGTATTGTCCAGATCTGCCCCTCAGCGTTCCTGTTCTCAGATCTCAAAAGAATGTTCGCTGGGAAGAAATTTTCGTCGAATGAGGAGGTGATCGCCGAAACTGAGGCCTATTTTGAAGCAAATGACAAATCTTACTACAAAAATGGCATCGAAAAGTTGGAGGGTCGCTATAATCAATGTATCACCCTTGAAGAGAATTGTTGAATAAAACAAACAAATTTTGCCAAAAAAATCGTTTTACTACGGTCAGACTTTTCAATTGACTTGTTATATAATACACATCTGCTTAGAAGCAATACAACTATTGGATATACCTATGAAATCAGAATATTGAAGCGAACCCAACCACATAACTTGTATAGTGTATAAGCATTTAATCTTGAATTAAGCCTAAGTAGTCCAATTTAATGTTAATTTAGGAAATACATACTGATGTATTCATCACATACTCATCGTGGTTGTATATTGATGCAAGTATAACAGAACAATAGTAATAAATTAATTTTATCAATTGATATTGTACTAAGCATATATATGTATGTCAATAAAATCAATGTCAAATATATAATATATCAATAAAAATGTCGCTAAATTTTGAAATTATTAAAACTGTAACACAACCAAAAAAAGCTCAGAATCAGTATCTTAATCACTGATTTGATATATGAAATAAAGTTCAACTATTTTATTATTAAAATTATATTATTATTATATTAGTAAAATTCCTTCTTTGGCACCTTATTATGTCCAAATGAAAAATACCGAAAATTCATTCTAAATTATTTCAAAATATTTTAATGATTGTTACATTTTTGCAGCATTTGAAAAAACCTGTACCTTCACAACAAACATTTAAACGCAAAGTAAATAAGAGTCCCACACCATACATTAATATAAACGTCTTTCTAAGTCGAGGCACAAATCTGAACAAAACGGAAGTGACTCATGTAAACGACGTGTCGAGATTATCAAGTTCACTAGTCTTGTTTTGACAGGTTTGGCGTATATCTTTATTGGAATCTTATATTATAACATTTTATGGCTGGAGTTGCATTAATAATTACAAACTAGATATAAATATTCTCAATTTTATGTTGTTAAACAATATCATTGTTTTCACAACATTGAGAACTTGTTAAAAGTTAATGTACGCGTATCCACCAGTTACATGAAACCTCATGAAGATTGCTTTGAATAAAGGGTTTACAATATAAATATTCTTATTTGGCTTGAACCTGTCTGGGGAGTTTTGGAATAGAGTATACGTTCTGAAACTTTGACGTCAGTTTTTTTACATTAACATTTGTTTTTGGCTTCTAACCGACCATTAAAGTCAACCTGCACTATATTTATTTCGATAAAAAAAAACAATATTTCCAGCCTGCTATGCATCAAGGTCCCGCCACATTATAAATTCGACATTGTTCTCTTCGAAATATCCCCAGCGTGGTTTTATTTTCGGGTACCTAAACTGAAAATACCGGTCCATCATGATTCATCATCGAATTATTTCGTTGGATATAGCGAAAAAAAACCTAATACCAACATACCAAATTGGGTTTATTAACAAACATTCAACAATTGATCAGGTGCATATAATAACAGATGTCACAAAAAAGCGCCTATAAGATAAAAAAAAGTATGTTTGGAGATATTCTTAGATGTAGCACCAGCCTTCGATAAGGTTTGGCATGACAGCCTCGTTCATAAGCTACTGAAAATATTACCGAAAATATTGGGACCGATTAAAATCTTACATCTCAGCCTGAATATTTAGTACTAAACAAGAGGACTGTTGGAGGAGTCTACTGCTGCTCCAACAATAAAAGAAGTTGGTTGGTTGCTTTAAATGTGATATACCACAATATACAATTACATTACTACGATTCTTTTTGTCAGAGATAATAGCAACAATACTAAGATTCTCAGAGAGCATGTTCGTGAAACTCTTCACGAACGGGATGCCTGATTTAAGGTGAGTGTTGACGTTCCTCATAAACCATGGGGCATTGAGTAACGAGCGGACTTTTTTGGATTGGAACATTTGGAGTAGTTTAAGTTGTTACTCAGAGACATACCTGTACCATACCTGGCCTCCGTAGAGGCAGACTGGACGGACTAACATTTTATACAGAGTCGCTTTCTGGAGGATTGGGAGTTTACTTTTTCTGCAGAGGAGTGGGAAGAGTAGACTAAACACATCATTGCCTTTGCAGATAGCGTGCTGGATTTTGGAACTGACTGGCTGATCATTGGAACCTGCGGTCGAACTCTAGACCGAGGTATACCTTCTGGAGCAAGGGGATAGGAACTCTATCGATTTGGAGGCGATAAGCCCGGAACTCATTCTTGCGGTTGAACAGAATAACCTGAGTTTTGCTCGGATTTATCTGCAGCTGCCAGAATTTGTACCACGCAATCGGCTGTTTCAGTTGGACTTGAAGTCTGTCACGAATAGCGTCGGTACTGTAACCGATTGTAAAGAAAGCTGTATCATCTACATAAAATGTTGAGTGGAAATGTTTGTGGAGTGGGAAATCAGCCATGTAGAAGTTGAACAGGGCTGGGACTAGTGAATTACCTAGCGGGACTCCTACGGAGATTTGTTTTCGAGATGAGACTGCGTCACGGATCCTCACTTGAAAGAACTTACCGTCCAAGTATGATATATCTATCAGGGAGATTAGGTAATTCGGTAGACCAAGCAATTTTGCTTTGAATATTAGACCGTGGTGCTATACTTGATTGAAAGCTTTGGAAACATCTAAAAATATTGTTCTAGTTTTTCGGCCTTTTCTTAATGCCTGGTGGATTGTTGCTGCGATGTGAGAAGCTTGATGAAGCCTTGAGTGTTTGACACGGAAACCCAATTGTTCGTTCGGCATTAAGTTGTGTGCGGCTGTGAAACTGCTTAAAGCATGTAGTATCGCTTTTTCGGAAAGTTTGGAAAGTGAACTAATCGGTTGATGGGTCTTGGTCAGATGGATTTTTCAGAACAAAGTCCTGAGAAGTATAGTAAAAGCATCCATATATTATAGTATTACTTACACCGAAACCTTCAGATAACGACAGTCACTCAGGAAATGAAGAGAATCACAAGGAGGCAAAACGAGAGAATCCATTATCATATCACGGTATTGCAGCTCTTAGATAAAAACTCGAATAGGACACAGGCAAAAAACAAACTATTTGATCCTATGTAGTGTAGGTAGAAAGGTGCATTTAATAGAAAACACAGCAGTGTTAATATAGAAACATTAATATGCTAGAGAAGTTAGGAACGATATACCTAGATTTAAGTTATTGTAAAAACAAATAGCCAGGTACAAATAGGTACCAGATCTGGACTTTGGATTACCACACACCGTATGGGTGATTCGTTCTAGTTGGCAATTATTTCATTGACTTACTAGATATTGATAATTGTTGTGAGAATAACAAAAGTTTTTTCACAAAATTTTAGATTATCTTGAAATGTTGATATGTGCCTTTGAAGATTGGTACTACTTAGGCTCAGGGAGTTTAGGATGTGGAGTCATCTATATGGACGGACTTTAAGCGAATTTTAAGTAATGCGTTATAGCATAATAAATTAACAAATGGGTATTAGGTGCTTGCATTTTAATTTTTCAATTTAAAAAGGCATTTACTGAGAAAACTTTGTACAATATGAGATCACCCCATCTTTGTGACAACATGTGGAAAAATTGATGATGGTTTAGAGTGGTTTAGCTGTGAGCGAATCATCGTTCAATTCTAGCACTTCTTCAACATTTCGAAATCCTGTGCCACTAGCCTAGCAATGCTGCATGGATTCTAATGAGGAATCAAAAGGCATTATTTCTGGTGAGTATGCTGGATACCGCCGAACTTCCCATTCGGTTATTAACAGCATATTTTTCACAAGTTTTGTAACGTGTGACTCAGCGTTGTTGCAAGAGGATGACTTTACTAATGACTGTTATTCGTCATTACTGGTCTTTTTTACAACAATAAGTTATCAAACAACTACAGAGATACTTTTATTCGGTTTTAGAAACTTATAATGCACTACACCTTGATGATCTCACCACCCAGCTAAATTTTTAGTTATGTTTTTCTAGACTAACCTTTGACTTTTTGCTCTTGGCATTGTTGTAGTAGTCGTAGCACGGTTCGAAATGGAATTATCAGTTAATTCCTGTGGTAGCCATTCTTCTTCCTTTTGGATAATTTATTCAACTGATGCCGATAGACATTTCCAATAACAGTTTTATTCTCAACTGTAATAGCGCATAATATACTATACACTTGCTAGCAAGACTAACGGTGTTGATATGGGTGGGTCTACTGGACCAACTCATGATTTTTTGCGCTTGGGATTGTCATAGTAGATCCACTTTCTATTGCCAATCGTAATAGGCTACAGAAAACTACTGTGACAGTCAATTCGTGTGAGAGCGTTTCTTTCCTTTTGGATCATTCTCAACGCGTGTAAACGTTTGGAAATAGTTGATTTCGTACGGAAAAGCTGTCTGAAATTTTGATAGATAATTGGGGCGTCCAACAAGTTATCTTTTTGGCTCTTGGCACTTGTTTGTCATTGACATCAACATTTGTATCTTCAAAAGGTTGATAAGCCAAAACCATCGAATTTAACAGTTGCCAAAAAATGTTCGCTCATCAAATGTAAGCATCCAATATTTATCAAGAGATTTTATGAACTTTAACATTGATTCAACAATGAAACAGGAGGAAAAATAAAATATTACTGAACGATTTATAAAACTATAGTAATTTTTAAAGCTGAAATAAGTATGGATGTTTAGATTAAAAAAAAAAACGTTTAATGAGAACCAAAGGAGTTTGGAATCCCTAAGGCAACCACGAGGGATGAGGCAGAGAGGTGACGGGATGAGCTGATGGCAATTAGTCCGTATCGAGCGAGGATCGTGGCCGTATTGCGCGATGTTTATGCGCCGACTAAGCCGTGCGTTCGCTGATTTACATTTATTGCGCCGCATGGTCGATTAGGAACATTCCCGCGATGATTTAAACGGATGGAATAAATTGGCAGGCCGAATAGATGAGCACGGCTAATGCGCCGAACGGGCGGCGATAATTTCAGTACGCGAAACAGCGACAAAAGCGCCATCATTGACGACTTTTAGGGCTCTTTAATGACTTTCAAGAAATAGTTGCGACCATGGGCGTACCCACACTTAAATTCGCTTGTAATGGTTATCCAGTAATATACTAACCCATATTTGTTTAGATACTTCCTGTAATATATTCTATTAGTGTACAAATTTTAAGCTTGCGTACAAAATAAAAACGTTCTACGAACTCTGTTGAGTCTTTAGATATAAAAGACTAATTAATATTTTATGTATGAAGTTTTTCTTTATTAATCTCTTAGAACGTCAACAATCTGCCCTTGGGCAATAAGCAATTATTATATGATTTCCGTTACATAATATAACCATCCTGACAGTAGTGATTACTGTATAACTTATAATCTAAATCAACCACAATTCGATTTTGTTAAGATGAAGTTGGAGGTATCTTGTGGCTGGTATTGGATCCTCGTGTGATAAAACCGCTGTATCGTCAGCATATGTTGCAACAATAGTGTTTTGAGGTCGGTAGGTCAGTTGTATACAATAGATATAACAACGGACCCAAGAACACTGCCCTGTGGGACACCCGAATATACTGGGTGTAGGTCTGTGTATTCGTCACCGTGTTTGACAATAAAATGTCTGTCTTTGTGGTATGATTTCAATGTGTGAAGTTAGAAAAATTCATCAGTTTAGAAGGAAGGTCTGGTACTTTTTATTATCATCATCATCATCAATCCATAGCCGACGTTCGGGGAGAGTGTCTACCTCTCAGTCAATACGCTGCTGTTGGTGCCGTAGGACCTCGAACATTCAGTAAGTTCCGCTGCAGTTGTACTGGCCGAGGGCTATGCCAGATCCCTATTACGATTATCTTGTGTCCTATATATTCATGTCTTTTTAGGAGTTGATCGCTCCGTTTACCCAAATTATCGATTTTGCCACAAAAGTCAGAATTCGTTCACCTTTCGTTCGATAGATATGGCTGTTAAAATCCGAGTCTCTGAATATGCAACACAGTCCAAGTCTCGGACCCATACAGAAGAATTGGCAAGATAAGCATTCGAAACAGGATTTTGGTCTGAATTGTAAATACTTCTTTTCTTCCACACTTGTTCCTTTATTAAAACAAATATTAAAAAACCCTAAACATATTTTGATCCTAATTATCGGTGATTAACTGAACAGGTATGAGGGGGGTCCATATATTTAACAATATTAGTGTGTAATTATAATGCCCTAAGCACTTTATAATTTATAAGAAGTCCAGTTAGACGATTAATTTATTTATTAATTATATGAGACGCATAGTTGTCAATGTCCCTAAAAGAGAACCATAAAACCTAAAATTGTTGATATTTACATGTTTTTGTACGATTAACAATGTATCTTACTACTCCTTTATGTGATTCTACTGAAACATTGTCACGACAACAGTATATTATTGTTTTGGCCCCGAAATGTGCTGTTTTTTATTTCAATTATATTAAAGATAATATATTTGATATCGCTCGAGTTTATTAATTATTTCCACAATTTATAAGTTGGGTTAAGAATTGTATTGTTTTACAAGTAAGACTTAAAATAGTATTATCCGGTAAGTAGTATTATTCTTGTATAAAAGTTTATTGTTTCAGATATTCTGTTTTAATTATTCTTGCACAGTTCAGATGTCATTGTTAAATCTCAGTTGAAGCACCTGTTTTACCAATCATAATTTAAACAAACATTTAATGAAATTTCATCCATGTAAGTACCTATTGTATGATTTATTTTAATTTTGCGAATTTGATTAAATTTTATAGCGAATTATTAGCGAATAATATTATAGAATATTATAGCAAACGATTAGGCTGATAATCGTTGTAGATATTACGCTGAAAATTGTATTTGTTGCGACCTTGAGGGATGTCGAATTTTCCATCTTAGAATAGTGGCTTATAAAATACCAAGAAAATAATAACAACCCGATAACGAAGATCTGACAACTCCGAGACGTTGATCTCGGATAACATTGTATAGTACTTTGTATCATTTAGTCCCTGACCATCATTCAGTCCCCTTTTATTTACTGTATTTTCCTTATTTTTTATAACGTGAATAAGTAACGGTCACATAATGTAACCATCACCGTTCGTCGTAATTCCATTCATTGAGCCATAAACCCCCAAATAATTATCATATATTTTGATTCATCGCTTTGTGTGTAAAAGCAAACATGTCCAATATTTAAAAAAAAAAAACACTTCAGTACTGGTTGTTATTTTCTTCTGATCAAAAAGACCGCCCACGTTTGCACCATTCTAGATATGAAAGACCATCATCGTAATTTAACTCTCATTGCGGCTTTGTTTATTTTTATTGTAAAAAAAAAACACAAAAAAACAGTGTAAATATATGAACCAAAACGGAGATAAAAAATATTATTTTGTATTCAGGACTTATTGTAAATTGAAACTATATAATCACAAAATCTAAAATATAAATCAAATGCAATATAATCACGAAATATAATACCATAGTTGCGTTAGCCCCATATTTATATCTAGTTTACCTTTATATCTAGTTCAAACATACAATAGATAACAGAAAATTATTAACTGTAAAAAGAAATAATAAATAATATAACATGCAAATAGAGGTTATTGTATGTTTGAAATATTTAATACGCATAATCTAAAGTATTTTGTACGACATACTGGACTGTAATCTTAGCTGACCTTTGATAATCCAGTAATAACTTAGTTTATTTCAGTGTAGTATAACGGATCATTTTCACCATAAATTAAAATTTGAAATTAATTATAAAAAAATTATCAATTTGATCTAGCGTAGTGAAATATTATTAAAAAATCTCAATGAAAATTTTATTTTCCAATGAAAATTGTGTAAAACTAAAAATAAGAAATAGGTTTAGAGTGGTCTGAGCTTCATAACATAACGCATAATACACATATATAAAGGTCATGCTTGTGACTATATTTATTTGGATGGAGAACGTCTCAGAAAAAAAAAACAAAGACTGATTGTTGATATTTCCATATTTTTTTGCTATTGAAAATATGTTTTAATACTTTAGAATGTTATTCTACTGGAACATTGTCAGGACAATATTATATTGTCGTTTTGCTTGAAATTGGTAGGGTGCTAATATGGCTACCTCATTTATGTATAATATAAATGTTCTGTGTTGCCCTATTATTGTTGATCATATTTAAAGATACTAGATACTGACCGAATTTATTAATTAATTTTACAAATTTTAGGTCAGGTTAAGAATTGTATACACAAAAACACAAAAGTCATGTTGGATATGCTTGTGCCTATATATTATTTAGAGCAGGAACAGAGGGAAGAAGATTTAATGCATAATAGGACTGTCACTCAAACCAAATATTGTAAAAGATGCATAAATGCAATTAAAAAATGCATTAAACACCACTGCACATATTGTATTGTCATTGTATTCACTATAAAGGCTGTTGGGGCGATTTACCCGCGATTTCGGTTCACCAAATAATATACTGTATTTTGAACTGTCTATGGACGTATTCATATTATATTCACTTATTTTAATTTCTATACACTGCACATATTATCTTAGATGCTAATATTCTTGTTCTATCTTTTTATGCTTACTGTTTTTTCGCTTATATACTAACTTAACCTAACTTTTTATACATGTCAAACGTTACAACTGCTTACATCGAGGACATCGGAATTATTTTACCCATCGAAGAAAGAACTATTGCCCATCGACGTGTAAATTATATATAATTAAATGCGTCTTTACATATAAAGACGCAACAAAGGCTACTGATTATTTTCCCATAAGTCTGAAATAAAACGAAGAACGTAATACAGAGTGTGTTGATGCTGGCGAGTAAAAGTAAGATGTATAAAGAAAGAAAGCGAATTATAAGAATGAATAAAGTAGAAAGAAGACAAATAGAGAGGTCAATAAGGATTGGAGTATAATATTTAAGAAAAAAATAAAATAAAAATAGAGTATATGGAGTATTTAACATCCTATGGCACTACTTCTCAATACCTTAATAGAGTTGGAGACCTAGTTAATAGAGTTGTAAATGGCTTATTAAGCCATTTACAATAAAAAATTAAAAATTAAAAAATCCAAACTAATTGGTTAGAATATCCGTGTTTACCCCAAACAAGTGTAGTTAGAATAATAAATAAAATATTATGAATTTTCTTATAATCACCATTTATAGGAATGACACAAATTTAAACCGAAACTAAACATACATTTAATGCTCCTACAGCCAGTAAAATTAAAATCTACTTCAATTATATATTCGCTTCATCGTTTCGCTAAAAACATTTGACCTTTACATCTTACTATAAGCAACTCAACACGCGGTGACTTAAAGATCATTTTAATATTCCTGAGGTCCGTAATAACCAATAAAACCTTCAGTGCGAGATGCCTTAAGGAGCGCCGGACGGTTATTTATTCACAGTCAGGTGCGACCGACCAACCAACTTCAAAACACAAACAACATTCCTCAACTTCCTCTGCTTGACGATTTTAATGTCGCTGTCATTAAACGTCTTAGGAGACGTAGTAAAATGGAAAAATTACAGATTTTAATTTTTTTTTTCAGTACGTTCGCAATAATAGACGTTCAAGTGGGTCGATACCGGTCGATTCTTTCGACGTTCTGATCGAAAAGACCGCCCACGTTCACACCATCTTTCCAGGTACGGCAGCTCCTCGATAATTCAGCTCTCGGGTATGGCGGTTCGGTTCTTTTTTTTAATTCTTAGCTGTTGAATTCGCCGTAGATGCAAGGCTTTATCGTTTTATATAAAAAAGTGCAACAACACAATACCTGCATTAAAAGTGTGAGATGCCGTCTATATTTGGCGACGTGTTGAACAGATAAAGACATAAAAATGCATGTTAACCCGAAAAGGAATTAAAGACTTCTGCGATTTATGTATTTTTTCGAAGCTCGTAGACAGCGTACGAAAGCTGAAATCGATATGAAGCACTTTACGAGCCTTGAGTAACAAGGAAATCACACCTTTAGGAAGGAGCATACATTTCGTATGAACGTTGATAAGGAACATACATATTTACAAAGATTGTGAATTAATTTTGATGTAATTTTCTCTAAATTGTACGCATTACTGTGAAATATTGTGTAAATTATTAGTTTTTAATATATGTATATATTATTATCGTCCGTCGACAGACATTACTTTTTCTAACTGCCAAGTAAAAATTGAACATAATTCTGTCGTTCAGCGCTGATTTAAGACATACATATGCTCAATACATTTAAGGCATTGAGCTTAAGATTTGGCGCATACATTTTTTTAAAGTACACTACGTGAAAGAACAAATTATATTATGAAAAGTCGTGACAGATAAAATAGTTTTAGAAAAATATAATAATAATAGTAAATGTCAAAGGCCCTTTTAATAAAAGATTATATAATATTTTTATAGAGGCCCAAAATAGTGATTTTATAGCGGGATTTGATATATTAAAACATTTGTCTACAATTCCTCATTATTACATTATTACATTGACGAATTAAACACAGAATAATAATATATAAATATGGTTACGGGTGTATTGGTGAAACAACGTGCCAGGAATGGTTCCACAGGTTGAAATCTGGTGATTTTCATATAGATGACAAGAAGTGTCCCAGAGCAGTACGGAAGTTTGGTGACGCGGAGTTGAAGAAGCTGTTAGACAAATGCTCATCCCTTAAAAAGTTATTCAACAAGACATTTCCCACGTTCCTAGTCACGTATTAGTTATTTTTCACAAATTCTTTCAAAATTGTATGAATTAAAGCCTCAAACAATGAACGGCGTTTTTGCATCGTACAGGAGATGAAAAACTTATTCACTATGACAACCTTAAGCGGAAACCATTGTGGGATACCCAAACCATGTTTCAACATTCATGACAAAACAAAAAAGCATGACATTACATTCCTGACGAGATGGTCTAGTGTCTATAGCGAGACAAGATTGATTATTGATTATCGAGACCAACTTGATTACGAGTACGGTAATATGGGTTGTTAAAACACGGTGAAACGATTCCAGGAGTACGCTGCAATTATGCATTTGACTTGGAACGACCGTGATATATAAAAACGTGTTATATATCAAGAAAGATATGACAAAGTAATTTCAAACTTAGAAAACTTATCTTGAAACACCAAAATGGGACATCCTACCTACTCGCTGTATTCTCCAAATATTAACCCTTGGAATGATCATGTCATTCCATTCCAGTCAGTATGTTAGCTAAACAGTTCTTTGAGCTTTATTTTTTTCTTTCTTTTGAATATATCAAAAAATCAATAAATAAATTAAAAACCAAATAAAATAGTAATATAATTTGTGTAGTAAAGCCTAAAAATTTAAAATATGACGGTGGTTTTCAATTTGCACCATAATATACAGCGCGAGTTTAAAATTAACACAAAACTAAATACTATGTACAATAAATACTGTTATAATAATCGTAATTTAAAGTGTTCTCCATTATCAGTATCTCTGAAAGCTTTTAAATTAACTTTTAAATTTTTTATAATCGACTAACTTATCTGGTATAGAACTTTTAGAATATTGACATATTAAATCACACATTTCATTCACATAAATTGCAATCAGCAATCCATAGCATTTAGTCTCTTTTTTAATATTTTGGTATATAAAAGATTGGTTGGGCACTTTTGTTCTACTCATTACGTTTAAATGACTCGAGTAGATAAATCATCCAAATATAATTAGCCAATGATTTAAATAGTTGCGTATCCATATTTAGATGTTTAATGATATAGTTCACATTCACAGCTGGTTACCATCAGAAAATCCATGACAAATTCAACAATTCCTTTGATTTGCGTATTACCAGGAATGCAGGATACTTAGATTAAAGACTGTCTAAATAGAAAATCCTCTTAAATCAGAAAATACAAGTAAAAAATAGACCGAAACGAATTTGTCGAACGCCGGATAGTGGAGTCATACCGACGAACGTTGCGTCTGGTCCGTGACAAGTTAATCAGTCATAATTCCCATTCAGGGATGTGTTCTCTTTGAACACTTCGTCGCAAACTTTTTTGAACTATTCTCTTGAAGCTAATTATATGGAATTTCGAATAGTGCGTTGACAGTCGTTTTTCATTTCTCACATAAATTAAAATATATTATGTTATTTTAGTAATATTAGAGATTTTACCGTGAAATTATAGCCTCAAATAGTTATATTTTATAATTCATTGCAAATAATTGTTAAACGATTGCTAAGTAATACTAGAATACATAATTAAATGGGACTGTGGTTGAAGAAATATTTCTTAATTAAAAAAATCGCCGAAATGATGACATTTCGAAAAACAATTTCAGGAATAACTGACGTAACTTATAATGAATACTTTAAAAAATAAAAAACCTTAATAAAAACCTATTAATGAAACTAAGTATCGTTGATATCATAAGCAATTTATTAGTTCTGGTAACTTAAAGGAAATTTAATTACGGTTATAATAATGTTATTCAATATCTACGTAAATAAAAACTCCCTTAAAATAAAATACAATTGATTTATTCAAATAAATTCACCATTCAATACACCACATAGTGGTCTAGGTGTACTTAGTAACAATTCTCTCTTGCTCCATGTACTCATTCCTCTATGTTAATTTGTCTCTGCTCAGTCTTTTTGCTTCGGCCGGACACTTTCCTCTTTTATGAAGTATTTTACTGATACATTCATTCTAGGTTCGCTTAGGGTTCTAACGGGTTTTTCTCCTCTCCATCCTTGCTTCCCATATTCTCTTTGCCAGTCTTGTGTCTTCCATACACTGCAAGTGCACCCACCAGCTGAATTGTATTGATGAGTATCTGTTATATTCTATGGACTCTTCAACTTATTCAATATTGAGTTTTTTTTTACTTTTTCTCAACCTGTAAATCTTTGTTACATCCAAAATATTTAGTAAAACATGGAAAATAAATATAAAATATAAATATGATAAAATATCTAAGATATATAAGATAACATTATCATGATTATAAATTCAATATACCAACCTAACTAATAACAATACAAATAAGAAAAAATACGAATAGAAAGTCCGTTTCAATGTTGTCATGTCGGATGACCTAGCTAGAACCAAATGGTCTTGCTGATATCGCTTCGGGTTCAGATAGAAAATTTTTGCGGGCGACAGAGACGCTGGGTTACGACTGGAATTGTCGTATTTGGTTTAACTACCTGGGTTTGTGGATGGGTAATGATTAGAGCAAGTTGTTTTCGTGTTCTAAGGCGCCAAGGGAGAACCTCACACTGAGCATGTTCGTGAAGTTCTTCACGAACCGGATGCCTGATTTTGTCGACAGGATCGCTTCCTGGTGATTGGGAGCTTTTTTGCAGATGAGTGGAAATAGTAATAATCGTATAATAGATTTGGGCTGATCATTGGAACCTACGCTCCAATTTTTTGACTTGGAGGCGGTATGCACGGAACTCCTTCTTGGGGTGGAACAGAATAGCCTTAGTTTTGCTCGGGTTAATCTGCAGCCGCCAGAATTTGTACCACGCAGTCGCCTGGTTGAGTTGGACCTGGAGTTTATCGCGGATGGCGTCGGGACTGTAACCGGTGGTGAAGAAAGCTGTGTCATCAGCATAAAATGCTGTGTGTGATTGCTTGGGAAGTTGGAAATCAGCCATGAAAATGATGAACAGGACTGGGGCTAGTGGAGCACCTGCACCTGGGGGACTCCTGCGGAGATATTTTGACGAGAGGAGATTGCATAGCCGACTTTACTTGAAAGGATCTATTTTCCAAGTATGAGTGGATAAGGAAAATTAGGTCATTCGGTAGACCTAGTTGGTTCGCTTTAAAGATTAGACCGTTGTGCGATACTTAATCGAAAGCTTTGGGTACATCTAGAAAGATGGCTCCAGCTTTGCGATCTTTTATAAGTGTCTGATGGATGGTTGATTATGATGATTAGATTGATGATGAAATTGTAGTACTGATAATCTAACATTTGTACCTATTTATTTCCATCGCTTTTCTCGAAATAGTAAAAGCTTTATACTAAAAAAATTATTACATTATGGTCTAAAGTAGCTGATATCGTTTTTTAAAAACATTCTCGGATATCTATAACATGTGATCGTTCGCTCTCATGTTTCAAAATAACTTGATAACTATAAAACATATTTTTTGTCAACGCTCGATTTAAAGGCATCAATTGCAATGTATAGCTGTATCTGTTATGGTTTCAAGCATAACCAACATCAAGCAGAGCTTCAGCCTTTGGCGTACACATCTCCATTCTTAAAACGCTATCTTGTACCTATAGTTAGTTACTCAATTAAAATTATGATTATGAAGTTATGAATAAAAGGATTTGAAAACATTCGATTGACTTAGAAGATTAAAACCTCCATATATAATGACAGTTTAGTAATGAGAAATGCCAAATTTTTAATATGAAACCATGATGTAGACCCACATCTACTAATGTTTATATGGGATTAGGTTCTATTTGTTTCGACCACTACATACTGTTCCATCTGTAGAAATAGTATGGATGAAATAGTATTAATGAATTTGATTAATAATTAATTTTTTTTTTGAAATAAAACCGTCGATGTAACATATTTCATTCTTTACGCATCAAAATACTCAGTTTTTGCAGTAGCTGATATTTGCAAGGTTTACATATTTCCTGTTACTCGCCTACAACTTAACTGTAAACAATTAAGAGCAGAAGAGCTCATTATAATAACCAAAAAAGAAAAGGGTCATTAAAAATATTCGATTTTAGGTTAAGTTAGGTAGGTGAATTTTATTACATTTTCCAAAACGACTTGGTTTTATCATGTTGCAAAAATCTCAATGAAATTAATCATGATATAATGTAACACTGAACTATAAACTACTAACATATTCATATTTTCTGATATTAAGGTATGCTATGTCTTTTTTTAGTACTTTGGCGCTTTAATGTTGCCCACCATACCAATCACGCAATTATTCTGTCGAATTTATGACAA
Source organism: Rhynchophorus ferrugineus (assembly GCF_030347505.1). NCBI lineage: Eukaryota > Metazoa > Arthropoda > Insecta > Coleoptera > Curculionidae > Rhynchophorus > Rhynchophorus ferrugineus. The sequence goes on along the minus strand of NW_027472581.1, from coordinate 47,490,566 downwards.
TGGTTGTTATTTGTAAGAACTAATGACCGGTTAAATATGTTAAAGGAGATTTAAAAAATTTACCATATAACATAGATATTACGAAAAAAAAAACAAAACTCTTGTTTCATAAATAGAAATTGTTACTTGCATAGTCGAACGTCGAACATTTTAAGAACTAAAATCTTATAAAAGCCTTAACAATCGAGTTTGTGTAATCATTAGTAAAATAATAATTGCTGGAAAATGTAAATATGTATGAATTTTAATCATGTGTAGCTTCTGGATTTTACTGACTGCACAATAAGAATGTATGGGCTGAAAATTCCCGAGCGTAATTCCTCAACGTAATCTTCATCAGGAGCCGCCAAACAATCATTCCAGCGCCGCTCTAATATTTTAATGCCACTTTTGCAGAACGATGTATATTTTGCTTCAAAAAAGGTCTGTCATCAGTTGCTGTTAATTCAGATGACGATTGTTTGCGACGACGCAAAAATCCCGGTTTGTTACGTTTAAATATGAACACTGCTCAGAATCATTAACACGTTCTTGTTTTTGGTCAACAATGAGCAAATGCAGGCACCCACTTTGAACAGAGCTTTCTCATAGTCGAATGGTCATGCAATTTAAAACAACACGTTATTTTGATATCTTTACGGTGTTAGCTAACTCACGCAACTTCACTTTTCCATTATCCAAAACGATTTTGTGGATTTTTTTGAGGTTTTCTGGTGTTACGAACTAATTTGGACGTCAACTGCGATCTGCATCATCGGTGTCCGTCCACGTTTAAAGTCAGCAAACTAATGTTTTATTGTTGTTTCGGACGGAGTAGATTCTTTATAATATTTTTCAAGCTATTGCTTCGCCTGAATGGTATTTTTTCCATTAAGAAGCAGTGTAAAATTAAAACACGAAATTGTTTTTGTTCCATTGTTTTGAAAATGAAAAAGTAGGGTTATTCTCAGCACACTGCTCACAAACTTGTGAGTAGAATATTACAAAATTTATATATAATAGCTTTCTATAGAAAGTTAGTAGTAACTGAAAAAGCAGTGAATGCAATAATACTAGAGCCATATATGTGTTAGGCTCGGGACTTTTCAGCCCATATGTTAATTATGGCACTTCGGTGCCAACGTCGATGGTTGTCCTGGTTTTCATAAAATAAGTTTGGTAATTCATTCTCTTCGAACTTTTTGTTGCTCTAGGTCATTCTTTCGATAGCGTATTTCTTCAAATCAAACAATTACAGTACAAATAATAGTTATCACATTGACATGGTTGTTACTACATTGACATTTCGCATTTTCACCAATATATGTATGCCGCTGATCAAAATACATACAACTAATAGTTTCGACATAAAGCAGTGACAATGTAATACACCATAACAAAAAAATTAAATCTCCATTTTTCAACATCTCAAGAGAGAAGCAAACATGCGTCACTATAAGAAATGTTTTAATAAAACATCTAAGAAGTGGCTTTTTCCGTCGGATAAACATGACGAATGGGATATAAACTGCCCCAATCGACAAGAAATATTTAACTGGTATAACCAATGCTTATTGATTGAAAGGCATAAAGTATTTCAAGTTTTCTGAAATGTCGCGACGAATTTATCGGGCGCGACAAGTCTCTGATAACCCGATTAAGAAGAAATTTACGATGACAACGACGACGTTGAAAAGTAGAACAGGCGTTCTACTGTTTTTATTTCTAGCTGGCTGGTATTTTGACGTAACATTTAACAGAAACGTACCGAATATATATGATGATGGCCTACATAATTTGTTTAAAACATTCCACCAAATAAATAGCTTCGTTGGTGGCAAACTGTTAAATAAAACACCAGTCCCCGAGTTTAACTTCACCATATTTAATCGACGTTGACATAAAACGCTCATCACACTGTATTATGCGATTACGGTGGGTTGCAATATAATGTATAACACAGCTGAATTTTTTGTTTAGATTTGTGAGGGGTGGTAACACACTTTTAATTTTAATATACGATTTTTATTAGAGCGACTGATACTGACAGTATTATTTCAAAAAAAAGCTTTCTAGACAATGAATGACAGTTTGTTTTGTAATGCAAATTTATTTTTTTATAAAAAAAAACCATCATTGACTTTATTTATCAAGTACTTTATTATTATGAGATATTGGAAGATATTTTATAATTAACTTTTAATTTTATATATAATTGAATTGCACATGAAATAAGTACTTACACCGTTTTACTATAAGCTTAATTCCATCTCAGAAATAGACACGTCACACACACTACCCAAACAGCCCATTCTCTGATAGCCTTATCAAAACAAAATAAAATCGAAGTGCAAAAGATCAAAACAAATAAGAATACGATTTTTGTCAGGTATATTTCCATTTGCCATCGTCGTGTTGTAAATTAATTTTCATGTCTTTAATGTCAGTTTAAATACATGAATTGAAACTATTAGCGAGTCTTGTGGTAATCTTATTTGGTTTGAAAATATTTTGGAAAACTATATGTAGATGATCTTGACAAATTTAGCATCGTTTGATTTCAAGTGACCTTTATAGTATTACTTTTAATCATTAACTATAAATCTCTAATAACAACTATGCCTAATATGAGCTCTCGTTACTTAGTGCTTCTAATCGTTCAATTTTTTTATGGAGAACCAAAGTATTTTTTTAATATTCAACAAAAAGTATGTATGCGCTTTCTCTCTCTGCAGTTTGTCTTGAATAAAGTAATGCAGTAAAATTCATAATTAAAAATATAAACGTTCTTTTGTAGAAAGGTCGACAGTTGACAGTTTGTATTAAATTTCACTATTTGAGACTTTTCAAACAAACTACTTTTACTATTCTGCCCCAAAATGGATAAGTAGAATATATTTAATTTAGCTCATAAATGTAATTTTCATTAATAAATTACGTAAGTAATGCACAAACAATAGGTGTAGTAAAAACGAATCTATTATTTTTAATGAAATTGAAGGTTTTATTTAACATACTTAAAATTATCCGATTGAAGTCAAATATGCGCCGTTTTATTCGAAACCTTATTATAATTATGCAATTAACTAATTCCATTATGTCTCACTTAGCGTTTTCCGTGTTCTTAAACAATTGAGAATAATCAGTTTTCAATAACATCTCTTGAAGCGAATCTTCAATCAATAAAATAATTGGCCAGGAAAAGGTGGCAAAAACTTGGTGCCCGGTTTGGACTATAAAGGTGAAGCAGCTTCTGGTGAATTGCTATCGACGTGTATGCCTTAGCGTTGTTTTATGAAACACAATCTCTATCTTAGAGTATAAAGTTAGCCGCATTTAGGACGATTGCTTCCTTTAGAGGGTTCAATTTTTATAGGACACCAAGGAATTAAAGCAGTATTGTAGTCCAGACATTAGAAAATATCGAATAATCCTTTAAGAATATGTCTCATACCCAAAGTAATTTTTCGATATTTAAAATATCTTCGGATATATAACTGTTTTAGTACAAAAACATGAAACTTTAAACGTGTTCTTTTTCGAAACGGTAGACGGTTGAAATTCGCGTGTGAACCTTTTCTAAACATTCTTCTATCGTATCAAAGTAAAAAGGTCGATTGTCAAACTACGATTATTCGCAAAATTGTTAATTTTTTTTAGTACGAAATGTCATCTTTCTAATGCTATGTAGTGTAAACAGATCGGTATTTGACAGCTCCAGCTATAATTTATTAAAATATTTATTTTTATTTTGACCTAATAGATTTTGAAAATTAAATTAAAAAGTATAATTTACTCTATATAATATGCATATATATTTATGCGATCTAAGTGTTAATATTATTTTAAAAACGACACAGCGCGTAAAAGATTAAATAAATATATGAACATATATGTTATTAAATATTAACAATTTATTTATTCTTTTATTGTTTAAAATTATGTTACATTTACTTACTTAATACCATCAAAACGGAGTTTGGAAAACAAAAATCATTAAAGATGTACGAACCTGAAACAGAAAAAAAAGAAATACATTAAAACAGAGTACACATCATAATATTGCAAATATTTATATTAAACATTTAAGGAAGAAAAACGAAGCAAATTAAATGACAAATTTATTGGATATAACTGTTAACTTTTCTAATACATCGATAAATTATACGGCTTATTTTTTATTACCGAACATTAAAAATATGAATCATTACTGCGAGTTTAAGTTAGATTAACGCAAAACCCATCCAGTTCGTAGTTACTGTACGTTATTTTGATGGTGACATTTTCAAGGTTTTGTACATTTCTCGTCCTCGACGTTGAAAGTATAACTTTTTGGATAAACGTTGCGGAAAAACAAGAACTGACGTGGGTGTTCTTTAGTGCGTACGAGTCGCGTTTATGGAAGAGAAGACCTTTCGCAGTGAATTATGCGGCTATAAAATTAATAATAAGAAATGATCGCCCCGTATCACCACGATCTAGGAAGTGCGCTTACCTTTATTTGACGGATGAATTAAAATAAAGTCGTCATTGACCGATCATGCTGAATCTGATACGATCTTGCCGAGATGTTGTTTCAACGATATTCGTAACGAATAACTTTTTTAAGTCATTGTATGGGTTGGGTTAGATAATTGTTTCTTTATATTTGTTTTGTAAATCATGTACATTCTAAAGGTGAATGCAATGGTTTGTTTGAACTAAGAAGAAGGCACTAGCGAAGAAACGCAGCTGTTTAAAACACTCAAAACCTTAATAAAAATAAACATTGTGTATATGTCAAATGCTCAGATTCGATCCCCTGTATATTTATATATTGAGTATCTCTTGATAGTTACACTTAACTTATATAATCTTCTGTTTTTTAGATTAAAAGCTGATAATGGAAAAAAATAAATAAATAAAGAATAGAAGTAAAAAGAACAAAAATAACTATACTTTATTCAAGTATATCGAGTGCAAAAATTTTTGAAAATACGCATGATGCTGGAAAATGGAATATTTTGATTAATATATGACACCCACTTAAATGTTTTCATGTAGATTTTCGCTATATATATATATATATATATATATATATATATATATATATATATATATATATATATATATATATATATATATATATTATGGTTCGCTATATATACATATATACATATTGTTCAAGGGTATTCCAGCCTTATTAATTGATACATTGATAATCATGCATACAAAGCTAGAGAACTCTGTCTGATTTGGTAATGTGATGTCAATATAAGTTACTAGTGGTGTCTTCTTTTGTTGGATAATCAAAACTAATTTGTAATCATAATAGAACACAGATGGGAGCTTAAATTTGTTAATAGACAATGAATAATATTTAAATACTACTGGCGAATAAAACCAAATAAAACATAAAACAAAATAATTCAGAAATATAACTAGAAGGGCTAAATATTCTAGGCTGAAAGCTGAAGGAACGTTGTCCAAATCGTCATCCATTAATTATTATGTCAGGATTATTTTACAATAGATGTTGAAATATGTCTGGCCAAAATTAGAATGTAAATTGAATGAGGATGTAAATAAATCGAAAAGGATGTGAAGTAACTCGCAATATATCCAATTACCAATAACTAAGTAAATGTTGACGCGAATGATTGAATCATTGGCATGAAAAATTAATATTTGTAAAAAGCTGAAACTGAATTGGACCACACCTAAACTTGGGATTTATTTAAACTAAACTACTGTCGATAATGTATATTTCAATGGAAATTTTCGCTTTTGAAAACAATAAATAAGCAATATAAAACACTCGAAACAGACTATTTAATTAGGTATATATATTCTGATTAATATTACTTATTATAACATAGTTGTTATAAAATGTTACTAATGAGTAACACAAACTATTTCTGTACTGTAACGATTCATTATATAAAATACCACAAACCAAATGCAGAACAATTTAATTCCGAAACTAATGTTATGATTTAAAACATCAACATCTTTTTTTTTTCGAGTAATTTCAAACCAGAAAATAAAGCTCGCCATTACAATGTCCGCAGATGAAAAACTAAAACCTCCATAATTCTGCGAACCAGTTTTGCGCTATAAATCAATTCAAATAGCGCTAATCCGCACGTATTCTGTAATAAGTATTCATCAGTTCCAATATGAGATTGTCCAGGTGTTTCGGTTTTTTAATACGCCGCAACAAATAAAGGAAACTCGAATGTTGTTTGCTCGTCTCTAAAACCGGCAATATCTCCATATCGCAAATGGATCCTCATTAAAATGGATTGTTTGTTTAATTAACTAACTATATTTGCATAGTAATCTGTACGTATCTTATTAGCTTTATGCTGAAAAATTAATATTGGTCGACTAGTATGAACACAAAAGGTTTGCGCTACGCAAAATGATAAATGAATACATTAGTCAACAATGTTCCAAGCATTTGTAAAACGGTCGTGCCTTTTTATGATGGTTCATTATGTATCATCATTAAACCGAAATTATAATATCATTATTGAAAAGCTTAACAATAACGCCTACCTACTTTTAAAGTACCGTTTCTATTCTTCTGAGAAAACTGGATAAAGTAAACCGAATGGCATGGTATAAATTTACTTAATTTTTTCTTAATTCGATGAGTGACAACAATGAAATAGTGAAGCCTGAAGTTTATGAGATCAACTTAATGCGAAAAAGGACCATGACAACATTACACATTTAGTAATAGTTGAATGAGGTTTTGTGAGTGTCATGTCAAAATTACACATCACTATTTGAAAACTATTTTATTTAATAATTTTACCCACTTATGCCAAAGTAATTTTTTTCATGGAATTATTGAGGGTTTGGCATTAGAATAGTGAATGGAATAATTTCATTCTATTTATAGAAAATATATTTGTTACCACAATTTTCTCCGATTGTATAAATATTAGGTGTAACCAATACGTCATAGTATAACTAAAGTTTATGTAACAGGATAGACTATGATGAAATAATTTATGAATAGAGAATAAACATACAGTTATGACGCTGAGATTAAGTTAAACTAAAATATATGTCATTTAGATACATTAAAAATTACGCAAAACAAAATATACAATAAACAGGAAAGTTATCTTTTGGTATTACTTTATTTACTAAAAATATAAAATTGGATTATTTTAGTTTCATCCTATTTTAAGGACTCAATTTCTAAAAAAAAATACAAATTAATTCATTCAATGAGTGCATTAAAATGCTGAAATCTACAACAATAATGTAGTAGTCTCAAAACAAATTAACCAATAAAAAAGGACTTAATGCTATTTAATATGAATACGGAAAAATATTTTGAAGATTTTTTTGGTTCTTTAATTGTCGTGACAGTTAAAAATGCGCGCCTTATATTGATAGAGAAAAACCAGTTATATTAATAGTACGCATGCATGTCAATCTGAAAACTTTGTTCCACACACGCGAAATATCCAGCCGTTTGTGGGTACTATCCGCGTGATCATTTCTACATTGTATCGGTTTAATTCATTGTCATCGTTAATCTTAATAGTTTGATTTATTAAAATATGAATTCTTACTAGTAAATAGCCGTAACTTATATATATATATATATATATATATATATATAAATCTGTTTATTAATCGATATATTGATTCTGTATATCGATCTGTACTAACTGGCGTTTCTCATCCTACAGATAATGATTTGTTACTGATTATTTTGCTAATCCTCATGTATGACTCCAACACTTGAACACAATTTGGCATTGCTAAGCTTGAAGTGTTGCGTATTGAACGCGAAGCTTAAAACAAGTTCTACATACTTTTCTCCGAGATAGTATTAGAAATAAAAGTAATTATTATTAACTTGTGACAATCCGACATGTGATTAACGATAACAGGCGACATTAACATAACAAAGTTGAGGAGTATATCTAGCGTTTCAGATGGCAATGAAATCGAATGAAAAGTAAACGATTTCCTTACATACTTCCACGGCGAAATCAATTTTTTGGACGGACTACACAACGAACATCTCCAATAAAAACATGGTTCAAGATCATGGGGAACTATCTGAAAAAAGGGAACTAACATTATATAAGGTTACTGCCGATATTAGCAATGCCCTGATTTGGTAAAAATTATCGAATACTTGCAACAATGATAGCAGAGTATTTGTTTAGAAGTAAACAACTGTTTTCAATTTTGATTTGATTATGATTGTATTTCATGCCTGGTGCAGAAGTATTATACCTATTTGTGTGTTAAATAGTGTATTTGAATGAATTTTTATTTTTCATTTCTTATAGTGAAATTATATAATAATATAAAAAGTTGAATAAACGATGTCACATTGAGCTACTTTGAGTAAAAATAGAACTACTACTTTTTAAAGAAATTTGTGCAAGGACAATTTCATGTTGCGAAAACACAAATCTTGTTAAGCTCTCAATGTTAGACTTCCATCTGATGATGACCCATGACAATTTTTAGAACACCTAAGCTGTGTGCCTTTTTTGACTTAAAATATAGATTATATTTATTTAAGCAAAACATCAAGCAATTTAATTCATTCTTGAAAAAACTCTTAATACGTTTTTTATGACAATTAACTTGTAAATACATGACTAATTATCACATTCATATTAAATCAAGACATGCATACATAAACATTGATTATTCAATGTAATCTACACGAAGCATGAAATATTCCATTGTAAATAAATTGGTCTGGATGTGATTATTATAGATCACCAACATAATCATAACACTGGTTTCATTTAAAAAACAACGGACATCTTTAGGCAATATACAATATAAATAAATGGTCAGGATGCGGTGTATTAAGATAACATACAATATACATACAATATACAATTTCATAACCTGCCTTTAAATATTGTGCTATAATAATCCAAATTACAAAAAAGAAAGCAGTTTAATATGTTTATGACATAATTTAAACTAATTGCATTCACAATTTTTTAACCGAAAATAGTTCAATTACTCCACTACGAAATTAATGAAACTGTATGGAACCCATTTAATTTAAAATTGTTCAAAAGCAAGAAAGTATAGTATATCTATATGTAAACCAACTTCGATAGTAACGTAATATATAAGAACTATTTAAAATATTTAACTATTTAAATATGTATTAATGTCTTAATAAATCAACACATTTAACGTTCAAGATTAAGGATGACAATTAATTAAAACGATACAATGACATGTGGAACAATAACATGCTGATAGTATTTGCGACGAGTGGGACATTTTGCGTGTGTAAAACAATATTCCAACCATACATGCGGTACTATTAATTTAAGTGATTGTTTAATAAAACAACATATGAGTTATATTTTTTAGTTCAGATTATTTCATTAATTTATTCTACGCACTAAATACGCTTTATATTTTGTACTACTTCAACATATTATAGTTTTATGGTAACAATATCTGAGGAAGTCGACAGTCCTGGAGTTAATATTAGTTGAAATTGTACATGGACATTTGTTTCTATTTGAAATTATTTTAGTGATTGCCATTTGAAAAGGGTTGTTACCTGGATATTAAAATTATAAAAATTAACGAAATTACAAATACTAACAAAAACAAGAATTAGCAAAAACTGCAATATTAAAAGTACACAAATTTGAATACAAACAATGCAATGAGATACAAACTTTTAAAAAATAAAAGAAAAACAAATACTTGAAAATAGTTTAATTTAATTTTTATGAATTTTTTTCTCCTTGGAACCATTATATAAACATAACCTTACTGATCAAATCTGTCATTGCATATTATATGTCATGTAAAAGAGATTTTGATTGCCCCTACGATATTTAAACTATCATACTACATCCCGAGTTAAATCGATAAACCTAAGAACTTTAACGAAACTTCTAAAATTTGATTGTAGTGTAAGTCAGGGAATATTACACACGATTAAAGATGTAAAAGCTTCCATTATTCTAAACAAATTTAAAACAAAGCTGAGCTAATAGAAATCTCTTTAAAATACTTTTAACACCATATATTAAAATATTCCGCTTTGTTAAGTACATTGTTATTTGTTATATACATTTTATCTTAATGCATAGAAACCCACATAGCTCTAATCTTATTCAACATTATTTATATAACACCTAACACTAGCTAAATATGTAAAAGGAAAAGTAAATGAAATGAAACAAGTCTGTTACATTTAAACGAAGAAAAGCAACATGCCTTGAAGTTGAAGCAATAAACAACGTACCAATACTACATATGCAAATAGGACAATTTTCTAATCTATCCTATTTGAATGTACAATAAACTAATTGGAATGTTTTTTAATAACATAAGATCAAAACCAGATCATCAATAATAGGGAAAAAATCATAAATAATCAACAAAGTATTCACCGAAAATAATAAATATAGCAATCTTTAATACAGAATTTATACAATGATTCCAATTAAGTTATACTAAAATAGTTATTAAGTAATTGCCTAAAACTACAATAGTTTTGTTGCCAAAAGTCGAATTGAAATCATATCGTTTCTTGCTATTTATTTCTACCTATATTAACTGATATATTTTTGTGTGTACAATTCCGTTAGCAACAAAAACCTATACTGCCAAAATATAAAATTTGTACTGGAAAAATATCGAAATATAAAAGGTAATCTTTATATAATTAAATTAAGATTATATGGTTGGACAACAACTGCATACTATCTTTAAATTACAAATAATTAGTATTGTCACCACGTGCCAACTTGTAACAGGTCAATTGAAAAGTCCCCGACCTGACACATAGATGGCGCTACTAGAACTAAATCCAAAAAAGGGAATTATAGCATTTTGAGTGAACCAACTTTTGTTATTGTGAAAAAAATGGATGAAGCAAAAACTTGGCTTGCTTGTTTCCGGACAATGCCCCAGGAAAATCAACCATCAGGAATTGGTATGCTAAGTTTAGACGTGATGAAATGAGCACCGAAGACGGCGAACGCAGTGGACGCCCAAAAGAGATTGTTACCGACAAAAACATTAAAAAAATCCACAAAATGAATTTGAATGACCGTAAATTGAAATTGAATGAAATAGCAGGCACTCTAAAGATAAACTGAACGTGTACATCATATCATTCACGAACATTTCGGTATGAGAAAGCTCTGTGTAAAGTGGGTGCCGCGCGAGCTCACTTTTGATTAAAAACAACGACGAGTTGCTGATTCGGAGCAGTGTTTGAAGATGATAAACCCGCGTTTTTGCGTGGATATGTGACAATGGATGAAACATGGCTCCATCGTTTCACTACGAAGTCCAATCGACAGCCATCCGAGTGGACTGCACACGATGAACCCGCTCTAAAGCGTGGCAAAACGCAACAGTCGGCCGGCAAGGTTACGGCATTTGTATTTTGGAATAATTTTCATTGACTATCTTGAAAAAGGAAGGACCATCAACAGCGACCATTACATAGCGTTATTAGACCGTTTGATGGACGAAGCCGCCGAAAAACGGCCGCAATTGAAGAAAAAGTAAGTGCTGCTTCACCAAGACAATGCACCGTGTCACAAGTCAGTGAAAACGATGGAAAAAATCCATGAATTGGGCTTCGAATTGTTTCCTCTGGAGATCTGGCCCCCAGCGACTATTTCCTGTTCTCAGATCTCAAAAGAATGCTCGCTGAGAAGAAATTTTCGGTCAGAGAAGTTCGCTATAATCAGTGTATTGGAGGGAATTATGTTGAATTAAAAAAAAACTAATTTTGCCAAAAAAGTGTTTTACTATGGTATGGACCGGGGACTTTTCAATTGACTTGTTATAACAGTGTAGTACTCTGACATCTATAGTAAATCAAACTATGTTAATAAAAGAAATCAAATAATATTTCTATTTAATATTGTATTATTATATCTTGCTTTATATCATAAAATTTATATTATTTAAAAATATTAATCACCACTTTCATTAGCTATTATAATGAATTTAAAATGCACGACGTTTAAAAACAAATATCAGATTACAGGTCATCGCGCCGATACATAAACTGCACTGATAATATAAAGATTGTATCAGTGTAGCAGCAAGCTTAAAACTAGTATCGTTTTGTAACAATATCCGAGAAAATTCGCTAATTACCGGTATCTGTTGACATTGTCGTTTCTTATCTTGATAAAATCAGAAAAGACACTACAATGTTGCATGCGAGTTATTTTGATGCCACCCAACATCTTCTGATTCCATTTTCTTTCTCAACATGTCATTAGATAAGGATTTCAATTGATATCATTGCAAAACAGCAATGGACAAAGCTATGATGCTTACCAATACTACTAAAATATAGAAATCAATCCTTTTATATCTTTACAAATGACATATGTTCACTGTAATTTACATAGGGAAAGCAGAATAAGTTTTGGCATCGGGCAGAAATATTATTTACAATTACATAAAATAATTTAACATTTATGTAAGATGTTCAATATGTTTTTATATTAAGCGAAAAAACTGTTAAATATACCGTGTTTTATATCCTGAACTCAGCCGGAATAAAAAAATTTCAATTACAGTTTTCTTGCAATCAAAAAAGTATGGAGCTCATTTAACGCGTTTCAAGTGTTGATTGCGAAGAGTTAATTGAAATTTCTTGAGTACCAGTTTTCGAAGCACACGAAGCATTTATCACCAGTGACAACTTTCGATTTCTGCGAATCGGGCAAGAATAGTACGCAAGAACGGAGGTCCTGCACATTAGTATTGTACAGCTTGGTAAAATTAACGTAATACGATCCATCGGGGATAGAAAGTCTCATAGAAAGTAGTCTTTTTGTAAATGAACAGAAACGACTTGTATCAATTAATGTATCAATCGATGACCTTAGGTGTAGCGGTCATCAGACATGCAACGTTCGAATTAAACATGGGTTCGACGCCTTGCAACCACCGAAAATCGATTGAAAATACTTACACAAACTAAAAGTTTATTCGTAATACAAATTACAATGATTAAAGAAAATTACTATTTCCATTTAAGGTGTACTATATTTTCTGCGTGGAAAAGATCTAAATGTAAACCAAGCTAATTTTAATTGCGCAAAAAATTAAGAAAGACATATATTAAAATTAACATACGAGCATAATTCAATAAGGCCTAATAACAAAATGTATATATTTTTGGCCACTGGAAGTGTATAGACGTGTATTTATAGATTATTTTGACGTTTTTAATGCACCGATGTTATAATGGCACATTCATATCTCTGGAATGTTATATTCCCGTCTTTTGTTTTTATGAATATATATTTTCATATAGTTTTAATAATATATAGCATACTATACTCGATATAACACTGTAAAAACAATATTATGTAACCTCTGGCGCAGGTCTTTACGTGTTGCAGGTAAGATTTTGCCATGCGAAAACACATAGTATATATTGTATAAAACACACGATGTTTTCCTATTTTATGTAGTCATATATTAATTTTATTAATTGTAACAGCTAATTAGTTAATGCATCAATTATCTAATATTATACGGGCATAAATCAACAATATACATATAATTAGTTAAATTCCTACATGAAAATGTTAAATCCCTTTTATCAGTATTCATAGTATGAATTCACACTAAAAATAACAATTACATACTATATCGAAAACAATTTTGTTCAATTGCACCAATAGAATAAAACAGTATAATAAAAATCATAGCTATGTCCTCGCCTATCTCAGACACACCAAAAATAAATAAATACATAATACAGACAATGCAATTATTTACTTGAATATAAAGATTTCTAATATTTATCATAAGCAAAACACCGACAGTAGAAGTTATGCTATGTTAAAGAATATTAAAAAAACTATCCGCTTTAGAAAAGTATTATGCAGAAATCATCTAGTTGGCAATAAACCAAGATTGGCTATCGCTAACGAAACGAATACCTTTATAGTGGACATAATTATGTCGTGAAGGAGGCAAGCAAGCAATATTATGATAACATTATTCAATAATGCGAAAATGATCTTCATTTGTGATGCAGAAGCACGAGAATAACTCGATTTCAACATTGTAGCGTAGTTTTAGATCTTACCAAAAAAGACTAACGAAAACATCACAATGCCAACAGGTACACATAATTATCAATGAATATCGTGCGAAGAAGATATTGTTTTCACATAGTCGCTAGAATGATATAATCTGGTTACCATTAAATATTTTCTTTTGATTTTGTTTTGACAGTTTGAATCTGACTGTCTCTAATCTTTAAGTGCTTTAGTTCATGATGTTTCATTAAACTCAGACAGTTAAACTATAAAACAATTTTATGAGGTTGAGTAATTTTGAGTTAATAGTGTCAAATAAAACTAATTTTTACATATAATAGGATGTAGTCAATCAGCAAACTCTAATCAATTATAGATTTTTCATTGAATTAAATAAATACACTAAACTATGATGATTATTTTAGAATGCCATAGTAGCCACTTTAAATTTGTTAGTATTCCTACTTTATTATTAGTTCATTATGTAAAAAAACACCCAGAAGAAAGTTCTGTGAGTAAAGAAACAACCCATTTGATGATCGCCTTCCTTTACTTTTATAAATAGTACACAAATGAACAAAACAAAAAGAGAAGATCAAGTAACAGGAAGATTCAAACTATGATTTTACTTGCATTATCTTGCATGGATTACAATATCATCTAAACATTTGTTGTATAAATGATCGATTTCATGTTATTTCTCAGTGCGATGACATACAACAATGCCTCATTTGCTCACACATGAAATTGGTTCACATCATTTAATTCAATCATAAAAAAACCTTAACCTACGGTGCTTCAATATGCTTCATAAAAAGAAGCAGAGCAATAATGATTTACCTATTGTATATAAATTACAATGTTTTTTTTTAGAAAAATTAACCAACTACTAATTTACCGAAGGTTGATTGAAGATTCTGAGAGTACTCCTAGTCACAAACTGTTCGAATTAGGAAATATCTGCACTTTGAAAAACACTACCAGTCCATAGATTTCCCGGCAGAACCATAGCAGTGCAGCGTGTCAGTCAAGCAAACAAAGGCAGACTAAAGTTGCTACTGTTAGTATCTAGTTTAAGAATATTGAATTTGAATAGAAGTTTGCAAATCAGGATGTACGACTATCAAAAAGTCTGATTAAAGTAACTCAATTGCTCATTCAACTATTGGAACTTATGAATTTTGAAACCTAGGAAACAATTTTTGGATATATACTGTACAGTATAGAAGATTATCAAAGGCAAAATGGAGGAAGAAAGAGGAGTTCGAATTAAATAATACTGTTTTTACGTACATACGTAATAATACTGTTTTTACGTAATATATATAGAAATTTACTTCAATGATTCAATGATACTATACGAGTTTAAAGAATGGTCATAAACGACACAAAAAAAATGGAATGTAGTCCATTTTTTGGCGTTGTTTATAACCAGTCAATTGAAATATATTAGTACAGTAGTTTGAAGAAAATGTTATATAAATCAGCTAAAGTTAAATAAAAAAGAAAAATATTTAGCTTCAAAAGTAGTCATGTTTGTTTACTTTCCAATGCATCTAATATGGCAAAAATGTTAGTTACATAATACATTATCTGTTAAATTGTCTTTTAAAAATAGTTTATTACCCTGTTCAACTTACTTGTAGTATAGCCTAACAATTCAATATGACTGATGTTAAATATCAAAATGACAACAATGAAAGCTATTTTAAAACATTTATATTGTTCAAATACAGTGTTTAAAGTAATGTAAAAATAATGTAATGTCGTATTTGACATAAAATTAATTTTAAAAAATTGTACATTATATGCAAAATGATTTTTTTTCGGACTGAACACAAATATTATCCTTGAACGATATCCTTTCTATCATAAGAGATTTTCCTTATGGATTTCTGAGACATAAATATTACGGTCTCCCACACCAGTCGCCGAAATCCGTTTGGGACGCGTTAGCATAAAAATGAGTTAGTCATAAAGTTGTGAGTGAACGGCTCTCTTTTTTGGAATTTTTTCCATCGGTCTGAAGAAATGAGATATCTAATTGGATGTGACCTTCGAATTATTTACAGTTCACATGTTAAAGTTTTCTATAATTTATGGATTGCTCTTTTTTGCTTGATGGTAATACCTCGAAATTAGATGAATTCACGGCTGTACCAATAATATAAAATGATTCACGCTGATGATGACTTTTACTTTTCAAAATTATACGAAACTAATGAGTATTAGTCATTTTCAAAGCAACAAAAATATCGGTTGTGAAACTGTGAATAAAGTCTAGATTAACTAACTTAATTTATTTTAACATGTATAAAAGTAATTTAGGATTAAAACATCGTTAAACTGTATTTAAGAAACAATGATGTATATTAAGGATGACAATCGATGGATCGATAAACTGAAAAGTCTATTATTAATTTCGTAAAACTGTAAATCGATTTCTTATATTCGGAAAAATATGTTTTTCTCTATTTTTAACCGATTTATGCAAATTATCGTTTTAAATAACCATTCGAATGAATATAAATCTTATTTCTATTATCTTTATTATATACTCTTATTTAACTATGATGTTTCGGTTGATTCTTAAATCGTTAAAAGTGATGATTTTAGTATGAAAAATCAATACAGCCTGTGAACGAATTATAGACAATCGCCCAGAAAGCGACTCTGTTATGGAGCAGATGTGTGGTATAAGTATGTCCCCTAGAGATAACTTGCACTACTCCAAATGTTTCAATTCAAAAAAGTCCAATTATCGCGTTAATCAATGCCTCATTGTTTGTGAGGAACATGAGTGCCCATCCCAAATCAGGCTTCCGGTTCGTGAAAAGCTTGGTTCACTGCGAGGTTCTCCCTTGGAACCTTGCAACATGATAACGAACTGGTAAAAAGCCTACGCACCCATCACTCGTGGTAGATAAACAAAATACGGCAATCCAGGTCGTAAACCGGAGTCTCTGTCGCCTGCAAATTTAAATATCCCGAACACGAAGCGATATCAGCAAAAGACCAATTGGTTTTAACTGGTTAATTTGGCTACACTACACAATTTTTTTTACATCGAATTGTGGTCAGTTACAAAATTGATTTTGTTTTAAGAATGGTTAAAAATAACTGATGTGATAATAAACACTAAAAGGAAATATTTAGTTAAAAAAAGTATAGTTATATCTACTGCTAAATCTGTTAGATACACTGAATATATCTTTTTATTGAATAAAATATCTTACGGTAGTTTTTTTTTCATTGAACTTGTCCCCACAAATAATTTTGGTCATTAATATTATACTTAAATAATCTGTAAGTAGATCTGTATTCTAGAGATAATCTATTGAATATAAAAACTGATGCATGCTATAAAGTTAGTTCGGACTTACCGTAATAACTTCTTTTTAGAATGTACTCAATTCACTGGAATCAAAAACGTATCAAAGATGAGTGAAGTTCATCGACCGCATGAGAAACAATGAAGTTACTATTAGTTTTAGATTTTTTTTTAATGCAACCCTTAGCCTGTGCGTACTATAAATTATGAGCGATACAAGTCATTTGGAATTTTGTTCTAGGCATAGAACGTATGTGAGCATACATCTTTTGTCAGAATATAATCTTATAATAATATTTATATCAAGTAATATAAGAACAGCTTTCTCAAATCGATCCTTTGAATAAAAAAAATAAAATTCAAAAAACAGCCTTTTGACAATAAAGGTATTAGCAGATGATTTTCAATATTTTCTTTAGCATAACTTAATGATGTTATTTCGTTTTCAATTTATTATTTAATAGTATCAATATTGATTTTTTTTGATAACATCTTTATTAGATATGCTTAGTACAATCTTAATTATAAATTAATTTATTATTACATTTCATTTGTATTTGGATTAATTCACAAACAAGACGAGTGCGAGATAAATGCATCAATATGTATTCCTCAATTATAAAATTATAATAAATTAAGCTATAGTTTACACTAAAGGTACCCACTTTATATATGTTCGTATGGTTTGGTCAAAATATTTGATAAATCACTCAGTTTTTGGTAGGTTATTTTGAATTTTATGTTTGTATTTGTCATTGAACTCAAAAATATTATCGTTAGTCATCGTGCAACTTAAATATAAACACACGAACTGTGTCGGTTTCTTCCGCGAGACAATAAAATCAGCGCTTTATTAATTTAATTTTGCCGTAACCTTCGTACCTCTGCTCCGAACATTACGATCTGTGGCGACTTCCGTGTGACCGTCTTACAAACCGGACTCGTTACCATTCCGAATCAATAACACGATATTAATTTGAAATAACCAGAAGAAACTGCGAAATATAAACAATTTGTTGTCTATTCTTTAATTTACTTTAAGAGGCTTATACCATATTCGTCATCGTCGAATAAAAGTCAAATTAACGCCATTATTAGTCGGAAAAAGTGGCAAAAATCGACTTTTAAGGCATTAGCTATTTAAATTGAGGCGGTAAATCGTCGGGTAAAACCTCTGGCTCAACTACGTAGGAGGAAAAGAGTGTATTTACTGCAAATTGTTTCGTGTGGCGTTTTAATGTCGTATTTTTTACGACTCTTTATTGCGGCTTCGTTAAATTTATTGATTCTACGGAAACACTTCACTTCTGACAGATTAGTACAAGCAAAACGGGAATCATAGACTATGTAAAAGTAAATCACTCAAATGTGAATTGCAATACGTGTAATTTATTTGTTTTCCTGTTTTAATTACTGACGTGTACCTCCTGTCGTGTTCTGCGTTCAATTATTGTTAAGTCCTGCGTAGGTAAATGTCAATGACTATCGATCCAATAAATAGTTTGTGCGGTAGGTAGATATAAATGTATCTGTATATTTTAACTCTTGTTCAATATTTATTGCTGATTATTTTAATTATCTCTAAATGAAATTAAATAAATAAAAAATAAATATAATATAAATATTAGGATATTAATAAAAATATTTGGAACCCAAAAACAATGAAATGTGATAAATTTACCAACACAGTATAAAAATATATTAAATATTTGTGTTATATAGCACATCACAGTGAAGCAACTTTTGATATATTTAAAACAATGGATTAAAACAATTTCATTTGTTTTCTGATAGTGAGAATATTTTAGAAGCTAAACAGTGGGTTATAGATGTTGCATATGTTAGTACATCAAGGAAATAAATTAGTAATGACTGAATCTAATTACAAAATTAACACAATATTTTGGATATATATTCTAAACATTATTTCAATTCAATTTTTTAAATAAAGAAATGATACTTTATTATTTTATTATACGTTATTTATTTACTAGCCAAAACGAGCTAAGTATAATAACTCAAGAGAAACTGACAGAACTGTTAGGTAAAACAAATATTTTAATAAACTAGAAAACATTTTATTAGCATTATTCATGATTAAATTAATATTTGATTAATGATAAGCAATTAAAGTAACCAATTTATGTTGTTTCATATAGCTACTAAGTTTATCACATGAAATGATAAAATATTAGAGATAAAATAAATCGCTCAATTAAAAAAAAATTGATATTCCTTTACCATATGGATATGATTATCACTTGGTTTTCTTTTGTGATTGCTTTTTATAATCGGTACCGTGAGTGTCCTTGGGGTAGGCAAATTCCTCAGAATTCGATATTCATGTGTTTTATACTTGAACTATTATTATTCGTAATGTAAGTATATCGATGCCTGTTCATTGATATCCGCTATTTTTTCCCATCATTCAAGCAATGTATGGACTCCATCTCGCAAGAATGATGTATATTTTAAGGCTATTCACGAAATGATCCATTTTTTCGGTATCTTCATAAGAATTTAATAATTTCATAACAAGTAGTAATCAGAAGGAACAAGATTTGTTTCATCAAGTAAAGCTTTTTCAAGTTCTGGATTTTAAATTTGTGTGGAAACCTTATATTGAATAATCATGTTCAAATCGATGGAGAGTAGTTGCCATAAGCTTCACACAACATTCGATGACCTTCAGAGGCCTTTTTTTAAATTGAACTAAAAAAGTAAAACTTCATGCAAATTTGAATTACTCGGTATAAATTTAGACATTCAATATGAAGTTGGTTACAAATGTACCTGATGCGATTTAACAGTAACATCATCTGTTGTCTTATATCAAAAAACATCTAGAGAACATTTGATATACGCCAAATTTGATCTTAGCGCCCGGTATATAAAGATTGCAACCGCTTCTTCAGTTGTTAATGCTACCATTCTTTGCTATATTAGTGAAGTTTCTTAAAATAATCTATTTAATTTCTGTTAAGGTAGACATTGGCATACAAATAAAATTTAACAGATACAAATGGAAGTGAGCATACATTCCTTACAGCAACAGCTAACTGGAATAAAATCACGGTGATATACGCCAAATTTGATCTTAGCGCCGGGTATATAGGGACTGCAACCGCTTCTTCAGTTGTTAATGCTAGCACTCTTTGCTATATTAGTGAAGTTTCTTAAAATAACCTATTTAATTTCTGTTAAGGTAGACATTGGCATACAAATAAAATTTAACAGATACAAATGGAAGTGAGTATACATTCCTTATAGCAACAGCTAACTGGAATAAAATCACGGTGATATAAGCCAAATTTGATCTTAGTGCCGGGTATATAGAGATTGCAACCGCTTCTTCAGTTGTTAATGCTAGCATTCTTTGCTGTATTAGTGAAGTTTCTTAAAATAACCTATTTAATTTCTGTTAAGGTAGACATTGGCATACAAATAAAATTTAACAGATACAAATGGAAGTGAGCATACATTCTTTATAGCAACAGCTAACTGGAATAAAATCACGGTTGTGTATCCACAGAAGATACAAGTATCAAGAAGGTATATTGATGGTTTAGGATGCTACAGATATAAACATAATAACGTAAAGGTGGGCACTAAATATTCATCTCAGTCACGCCAATAACCAAGCTGGGTCACTGGTAAGTTTTTCAAAAACTATTTTTTTTTCTAATTAATATAACGCTCATAGTACTTCAAACAGTAAAAGACACTATATTAAACAACAGACAACTTCAAATAATTGATACATATTAGCAAAAATAGTTTATAATTAAGTTTTTTGACTTGCGAGATGAAAACAACCCGGAAGAAAATCGAGAATGCCGTTGTGAAAAACAACGCCGTTCACGATCCCAACGAAATGTCAACCTTTGTTCCGACCAAAAAATTGTCGCAATAAACGCCGGGAATACCGCATCAACAAACTTGACCTTTCAGCAGGAGGATGGATACTTTCTCCGGCGATGATGGCGACGACCCTGAGACTACGCGGCTTCTCGTCACTTTCCTGCTTCACATATAGCGACGTCAAGACGAGATAAACGATTCGGACAAACGAGACATCACTTGCCGATATTTTCGAATGAAAGTTTCGGCCAATTTTTTTTCCTTCCGATATATCTAAATCCGTTTCCATCCGTGATGCATCAAGGAAATAAGTTAAAATGCAAATTAATTAATGAAATGTAAACTAGTCGTTATATAATTTTATCTTACACGGTGGTTTTTAATTATCATACAAAAACAGTCGACTGTTACAGCACAGATTATTTTTTTAGATTTTTCAATTTTTAGCATGGCAAACTAATTTACACTTGGACGGTTATTTACCGGACATTCATTGTTTTTAAATAATAATAGGAGCAAAAAGTGCGACACATAATATTAAATAAACTGGCGAAGGCGTTAAAAACTCTTAATTACCAAAGGTTTACCAATTGAACTGTGTAAATTAAAATACCATAAATAAAACCGTAACATTTAGAAATAAAATAACTTAATCAAAATTAAAATAAATTTCTATAATATGAAGGTTAATTTTATTATTTTAAATTTCTATATCCTCTTGAAACAAATATCATAATTTTAATTAAATAACCACTAATCAATTTTTGATAGTTTAGTATTTTTAATTAGTTTTTCTTATAGTTTACATAACCATTAGACAATTAATCTGTTGATTGAGGACCAGAGTTATGTTTAACCAGACTATGAGGCAACGATCAGTACATATAATAATCGTAAAGAGTGAAAATAGGATATTGGGAACGATATTTTTTATGACTCTCAAATTGATAATAATAATTTTTACTAATTACAGCTTAGGTCCAAATGGTAGAATTTTGTAAAATGTATTTTTATTGGTGTTCAATATTATTATGTGGGTTAGTTTCACTTTAATGTTCAAAGTTTCACTGAATGGACACTTATTTGGTACAGGGATATAGTGGGAACTACTGCTTCTTGTCCATAAAAATTCATTCGATTTTAGTTCATCCTAATGAAAATCAACCAAAACCTTCATAATAAATAACACATACATGAATAACAAATCCAGGGTCTAACTAATAAAGCATCAAGTTTTAGGCAAAGGTTCAACTTTATTAATCAAGATACTTTTCTTTGAAAGTAATGCATTCGGTTCAGCTATCCTCTAATATTTTACAAACTTTCCTAATCAAAAAACAATGTTTAATCAATACAAAGAATTGTTTGGAAAATAATAACAGTTGTTTCATGAAAACCCCTAGAACTAAATGATTTTTATGAAATTTCGACATTGAAGACAATGATTATCAAGTTAGGTTTAGGCAGTGAGCGAATGTTCGTCTTATCGGTCGGAATGTGTGGCTGTCGACTCGATTGTTTGTCCTAACACTCACTACTATTTTTGTGGAAGGAATTCGAACGGGAATAGAAAACACTGGTTGAATAAAAACTTGTTTATTTCGATTTCATATACTACATGTGGTCGACGGGAGGATAGACAAGATATTAGGATAGGTTAGGGATGTACGAAAGTGCTATGGTAAGTGGTACAGTTACAAGGTGTAGAGAAAAGAGAGCGACACGTCGTCGTGATGATTTTTCATTTTCCGGGAACCGCTTGGTACCAATATATCAGCGTTGTCAATTTTTGAACTTAAAATAGATGTACATGTGGTGGCCCTAAATGGTCGTAGTGGCGGCTACAGCAATTTAATAGGTTGCATTAACCATATGTAAAGCTCGGGACTTATTGAATGATGTGTTATTAGTTTTTGTTGAAGGACCCTGTACTCAGGATTAGGGTAATATCGTATAATACAATATTCATATTTGCTGAAAATGAAGATACAATATGAAAGAAAACTTCAGAGGGCTCCTACATTTGTAACCAATATTCTTGCTTTTCATTAATTCCTAATATTTTAAATATATCAAAAATTCTATTATTTTCCATAACTATTTATTTAATAATGGGATAGTTTCATAGTTTATAAATAAAAAATTTTAATAAAGAATAATGAATAATAAATAATATTCCACAATTATCTCTATATTTAATTATCCAATACTTAAACTAAATTAACATTCAATCATTGATTAGATATACAATAAAGGAAACATAAAACATAAATAATAAAATAAAAAATGTAATATATTTAGATTATTTAATAGCTTGATTTTTTGATATTAATATTAGGCATTAAATTTAATTTTAAGTGATTTTCAATAGATGGTGTAACTGTGTATTAAATCCTATCGGGTACATTTGTAACCAATCTCGTGTTGAAGCCTCACTGACAGGCTGGAAGGAAGAAAAATGCGGCAGAAGGTGCTGTGAGAACCCTATGGCAACCATGGGAATTCGTAAATTGCCTGAATGATATGAAATGATAATGAAAAAAGTAGCGGATATCAATGGACAAAATTTTGAATAATGAATGTACCGATTTTTCACAATAAAGCTTCAAATTCAAAAAAATCTTTAATTATAAACTAATTATAGGACTAATAATATTTAGGGAATGGTTCCTTCACTGAAAATTAATCGATAAATATAAGCTAAGCGCGTATTACCAAAGACCTGTAGCAGACACTAAAGAAATTCACTTAACTAAAAAATATATCAATAATAATTTTTTTGCACAGTGTTTGGGTAATATTTTAATCAATTAATCACCAAATATTAAGACGATACACAATCGGACGAAATGCGATAAATCGTTCATTAAAATGGAGGAACGTAAACAACTTTCACCTGTTCCTATAGTGAATCGACCGATGATGGTGACGCTGAATGAACCGGCCCTGCCATATACGAAAATAATGAGCACAATCTAGGAACGTCAACGAAAGGATACCGGGATAATGATTAAAATTCGTTTTATCGGCACGAACTAAATCCGATCATATCCGTACGGTGATTGGCACCGGATCGAGCCGAAATAGATATGACATTTGGATTGCAACACACCGTCTGTGGCTCTAATTGCGGACGCCTTTGGGCCTTTGGCGTTCGTATTCCAACTGACGACCGCGACCCCACAACATTCACCTTGAGCCAATTCTAAATCCATCCGCACAATTGACATTTCCATTATTGGGATTATTATGAATCGCAGCTTGGATCGCACCGTCCTTTTGCGATAATACTGTTGATAAAGTAATCCGGAACGTGACACTGATTGCATTAATAAGATTGTAAATGGCGATAGACTCAAATACATTATTGAAGGTTTTCATGTAAAAATTCGCGAAATGAATTAATCATGAAGAAATACCAGATATAATTGGAAATTTAACACTACCTGGTATGAACTGGTTTATTGATATTTCTGCTATTTTCCTGAAAAGATTACGATTGGCGAGAATTAAGATTCAGGCAAAAACATAACCACATAAATAAGAAATTAAAAAAGGCACATAAAATGTCAATTGAAAAGTCCCCGGCCTACCATACTAAAACACATTTTTTTGGCAAAATTAGTTTTTTTATTTAACATAATTCCCTTCAACGATGACACACTGATTATAGCGACCCTCCAACTATTCGATACCATTTTTGTAGTACGATTTGTTCTTTGCTTCAAAATAGGCCCCAGTTCCGGCGATCACCTCTTCATTCGACGAAAATTTCTTTCCAGCGAGCATTCTGTTGAGATCTGAGAACAGGAAATAGCCCCTGGGGGCCAGATCTGGTGAATACGGTGGATGAGGAAGCAATTCGAAGCCCAATTCATGGATTTTTGCCATCGTTTTCACTGACTTGTGACACGGTCCATTGTCTTGGTGAAGCAGCAATTCAAATGCGGCCGTTTTTCGGCGATTTGGAGCGAGCACTCGGATGACTGTTTCATCCATTGTCACATATCGACGCAAAAACTCGGGTTTATTATGCTTGATAATCATCAAGCACTTCTCCGAATCATCAACTCGTCGCTCGCGCGGCACCCACTTTGCACAGGGTTTTCTCATACCCAAATATTCGTGAATGATATGATGTACACGCTCAGTTGATATCTTTGGAGTGTCTGCTATCACATTCAATTTCAATTTACGGTCACTCAAAATCATTTTGTAGATTTTTTAAATGTTTTCGTCGGTAACAACCTCTTTTGGGAGTCCAGTGCGTTCACCGTCTTCGGTGCTCACTTCACCACGTCTAAACTTAGCATACCAATCCTTTTTATCCATTTTTTTCATAATAACAAAAGTTGCTTCACCCAAAATGATATAATATATAATAAAAACCTAATAACACAAATTAATGATCCAACAGTTGTCAAATTTTTACATGCATCTTTTGAGGGTTAGGGCTAACTAAAAAAAATATGGATTTAATTCTAGTAGCGCCATCTATGTATCAGACCCGGGACTTTTCAATTGACCTGTTATGTTGTTATACTATCATTATTTAACATCATAGCGATATAGTAATTTCGAATAAAGTTACAGATCATATAAAACATAATTTTAATCAGACATAAAAATATTTAATTGAAATAAGAATTGAAATTGAACAAGAAATGTGTTGAAAACTATAAATAATATTAAAAAAACTATTATATTAACTAGCACGGAAACATATAAAATTATTATAAATGAATTTCAATTAATAATAAAATTTAAGCACAGTAAAAGTATGTTAAAAACAAGGGTTACTCTTTAGTTAATACAAAACAATAACAATTATTGAAAAACTATTTCAAGCCAATTAATCAGTTTCAAAATATACCCAATTTATTTTTTTGTACTTGGTTTATTAATGTAAATATAATTTTATGTTCATTTTATACTTTTAATTTTATACATTGTTTTATATATATTTTTCATAATATAAAAGTTATTCAGTACATACTGATTTCAATTATAACAGAATGTTATGTACATATTATATACGAGTATTATGAATTTATAATAATCAGCACAGTATATAAATAAAACCAACTTTTGTTAACAACTTCTTAATAACAACCAAGTTACAAATATTTATATAACTATAATTTTCTTGAGATATAGAATTAATTATGGAAGTTCATATTTTACCATAACTATAAGTTCTGCTACATAACAGACGTAAAATAACAAAAAAAAGAGTCTTTATCTTGGTCTGAACAAATCTTCGAGCACGATTACCGAAAGAGTTTTTTTGTCATCTAAAATATCTTGTATCTATACATACTCTAATTTAATTTATAAAAATAGTATACTACAGGAAAAAAAAATCAATAATTAGAAACTCTGTTTTATAAAAGTCACTAATCACAGATTCATTTAATTTCGAAATAAAATATTAAACAAAAAACCGAGATACGCCAATGAATTTTAAATAAGGCTTACAAAATTACACCAAATTACCATATTGCAATGAGTTACAAACAAAATAAGCTAATGCAATAAATGTTGAAATGGCGCCAGATGTAAAATTTCATATCAATATATATATATATATATAACCAAATATACCAAAACTTTGAACTATCATAAATGAAATGAAACTTTCAAATATCATAACAGTTTGCTTACATTTCCTTCAATGCCAGACATTATTTCAACAGTTTATCGTTGCAATCCTGATTTATAATTCCTGTATTATCAATCCGTTCAGTATTCAGAATATATAAAAATAAAATTAAAAAGGAAGCTACATATACATATTTTATTATTGATATAGTCACCAATATAAAATTAATTAAAAAAATATATTACTACAAGTACAGTCACAATAATTCGATATAAAGATGAATTTAAAATTGATTAAAAAATATATAACACCGATGTGCCATTAAAAATAATAAAAAATTAGGTTGTTCTGGTGCAATGTTTTAGTTCGAAAAAAGTCCAAAACCGACAGAGCAAACAATAGGCAATAGCAAAATATGCAGATTTTACCTTCACAGAAATTACCATTGAATACAGTAAGTACTAAAATATGACAATGTAGGTATTTTACTCAATTACAGGTAATAAAAATAACCAACGCATTTACATTTACTTAAAACGGTCTACTTAAGCACTATATATTAAACGTTTCCGTGTCCACATTAATAATAATAATGACACCCTACGGGACCATTTATTAGCATCATATTACCGAGTTTTAAACAGTTTGACACACAAGTTCAAGAAAAACGACCACTAAAATACGAAACTCACGTGAACGACAAAGAGCTTACCATCGCGCCCAACGCGTTATTACTTGATCCCGGGGGGCGAAAATAAAGCGCAAAAATATAAGGATTTCATGCTTTTTCAGCTGAGGCCGCTAGCCTGCTTTAAACGTTTCAAAATAATCGTAACCGGAATACGTTTGCGTGACATGGTTAATATACAGTCACTGGTTTTTCTCTTGAGAGGATGAACTAATATTTCTATGTTCTTCTCATTACTATTTATTATAACAACTTAGACTATTACATTAAAATAAAAAATAATAAACTAAAAGAAAGACTGACTATTCCTAGGACGAATTTTTTAAGAAGCATAAAAATAATTTTTAAGAAACTTGACAAATAACGAAGCGAACAATTGCAAAAATATATCCTGTACTTCTTTTAGAAACAAAGCATTTCATGGAAAGAAGCGGCGACCTGTTGAACAAAACAGCGGTGTAAAACGACACTGTAGATTTAAATCTATTCTGACATAAACCAAATCCATATCTCTAGACGTTTCATTGGTCATACCTTTCAGTCTTAACATAAACATATGCCCTTGTTCCTTCTAATACAGTTTTCTCCAATGATGCTTCTACTAAAAAAAGAAGCAGTTAACTAATTTTACAAAAAACATATTAATATGTAGGCGTAATAAATATTAAACAACAAATAATGAGATCAAAAGTGTTCAGGTCTTTTTCATAGTTTTAAATTAAAATATTATTTAAGATAACACTGTATAAATAAAATAATGTGAATCTAGACATTGATTTGCAGTGTAACAACGCAGGATATATTGGGATGAATGTTGATGCAGAACTGGAATAATTACACCAAGAAGAATTTAAGTATCAAAAAATGATATATATGTGGTAATCCCAATATCATATGTCACTGTTACTAACAATCACAAATAGGTACCACAAATTTTATGAATATAACAAAATTATTTTAAAATAAATGTCTAAGAACTATTGCGAATGTACCTAGACAAATACTTCCAAAATTGTTAATGAGAAAATCTAAAGGCTGCAACTGTTGCAACAATATTTATGACGCAGAATTAAAAAATAAAATGGTTGATTTTTTTTTTTTTGGCCTGGAACCGGGTAGGGGAATCCTGTTACGGATACCTGGTCGGGAAGACCCGCAAGAATAAGCGAGTTGGACTGGTTATGTAGAGGCTGCCTCTGGGCTACCCACTAAACCCCACCCTATCAGCTGATCCAATGACCCTAACTGATATGATGTAATGATATATTAGATAGATAAACGCAGAAAACAGCTATTAACACGTGAACAAGATGGTATTTCCTACAAGTACAAAAGTACTTTAAGTACAAAAGAACCAATCTACCAACCAATAATATTAAAAAATACTTACGATATTGATTTATTTTTAATAGTATTATATTATCAAAATATTGGAGAAGTAAACCAAAAATCAAATATGGACACAAACAATAAGCGTGGATAATTATTAAAGAAAAACTAATTATGCTATAACATAAATTAAGTGTATTTCTTATTTCCCTACTGTAGTATCACATAACTAAATTAAATATTGCCATAGTAAAAAATATTATATATAATGGAAATCGAGGTAATTTAGAAAACATTTTTGAAATGTTACATGCTTGAGACTGATCGGAGCGTGCCAAATGCAATAAGCGCCCACTAATCGGAAGCTACAAAACGGTTCATTTGCTGACGATGTTCATTGTCGGGCGCTTTGTTACTTTTCAAATTTTTGAAACGCGTCCAAAATGCGTAAACATGATTTACGGACAGTTTACTATCGGTAACCGGCCTCTCGACAGGACCGATTAAGGTTGGTCAGTGTTTTTCACGCCGTCTTCAATTCATCTGGCGTCGACTTGCTTCACTGAATATATCGCTAAAAATATTTCCTGTTTTAATTGCTTTCAACTTCGAAAAATAAACACGGGAAGAATAAATACACTGCAACTGTTAGTCATTTATAAAAAGCGCATACTTCAGTTACTTAGAGATAATTTATGTTGTACAAGGGCGATTTAACAAGAATCTCTGTTTAACATGATGTACTGTCAATACAAAACCCAAGTTATCAAATACAGTGAGGTGTTAGGTGATGTAAATAGAAAATACCTAATTCGGCCCAGCCTATTAATCAATAAAAGAAGAATTTCCTTTCATGAACAATATATTTTTAAATGTACTATTAGACAAACAGATTCTTGATGGGGAATGAATAAATTCTACTAAAGAAAATAATCATTCTACAGATCCAGATGACCACAAATTTCTATATTGTGTGGAGACATTTTTTTAATGTTGATAGCGTTCAAAGATAGTCAGCCTTATATTGTTATCGTTAAGCTGTCTGACTAACTCCATTCACTGCCTCTGTATGAAAAAACAATAAAATTATTGTCTTCTTTACTAGTACTGCTATTCATGTTAAGTATTATTTCGTGTTTTTTTTTGTTTTCCACTATGTGAAGTGTAAATTGTAAGATTTTGAATTCTTTGCTTCTAATCCGTTCTGATAGTTTCTGAAAACTAACGAATCTTGTAACTAGGTGGTAGGAAGCATGACACCAGTATGACTCCATTTATTTTAGGTGACAGATTAAAAAACTTATCAAATCTTTAAAAAATACCATTACTTGTGCGAATCGAATAAAATTATCATCGTTATCATTTACTATTAGTATGTCAGTACATAAAATCGACAGAAAATAGTGATTATAAAGAAATGGGAAAATTATGTAACAAAAACGTTATGCAGAATCCATGCTTTATGCTAATCAAAATTAAACATTCTGATTATTCATTGATTTATGTCAGTTCACTTCAGACTGTATACGTTAGCCCCATTTTTTTTGCGATCCTTGCTTTCTCTTATTCAGAGACTAAAAGCACCTTTCTTCCCCAATGTATTTGGTTGTTTCTGATATACCAAGGCATGACCATCACATCGTCAGAATCATATTGAACATTTGCACCACTTGCAGCTTTTTGACCATGGTTAATTTGACGACACGAGACCATACTTGAATCGCATACTAGGATTTTAACTAGCGTAGGGAAACAGTCGATAGTAAAAAACTAGCGACTGCAAATAGTAATTACTATTTTTTTCTAAGACGACAGAGCCAAAAGTAGTAAATAAAGTACTCGACTGAAACAGTCGATAGTAAATAGTAACAAAATCAGTCGGACCGAAAATAGCGACTGAAACAGTCTATAGTAAAAAGTAGTCAATTACTAAACAGTAGATAGTCGAATTCAGTCGATAGTTCCCAAAACTAGTTTTAACTGATACTACTAGTTTTCTTGAGCTGTACAAAACAGAAGCAGTACTTTCGCTACTACAGCAAGGGGAATCCTATGAATCCTATAGATTGGATGAATCTCATAGCGGAATAATAATCACCGATTTTGATTTGAAATGATAGGTTTATCAACTATGAATATATTATAAAGTTTACAAGATCACTAAATTGATATACCAAACTTTAATGTATTGAAATTAAGACCATGGTGCCACACTTTGCTAAATTCCCTGGTTATGTCCAAGAAGATTTCCACAATGAGGTTCTTGCCATGAAAAATACGGGTTATCTTGAATATTCCATTTTTCCGATATGGAATTATAATAAAATTACGGAAAAATCAGTTACCAATATTTTAAAAATATATTGTTGTACGTAGTCTTGCAATATGAAACTGTTCTATAAAGACTCTATGTTAATAAATTGTTGAGATATATCTATGACAGGAGTATAATTCTTAAAAATAACTCTTTAAAGTTGAAAAAAAATTAAGATTAATAACTTCCTATGTTGCTTTGCGGTCTTTGTTCCATAACCATAGTCGTCTAACTGAATAAATCTAATGGCATCAACAATGCACGACATGAACTACAACACAAGCCATTCTGCTCTTCGTAGAAGATATCCTCGATTATGACACGCTGATTCACAATGGCTGAACGTGCTATATGGAACAAACTTAATAAGCCACATTTGTATGTCTTCTCACGTCTCTTACGCTAACGCGAATCCTCGGGCGATTTCAGATTGGGAGTTCCGACATATAACGACTCGGGCCTTATTCAGAGACGATTATGCGTAGAATGCCCACGTAACATTTGCGGAAAATCTAAATCACGTGTGGGTCGCGGTTTGGTTCAACGGTCCTAGATGTCATTAGAGCCAAATTGTTCGCCCATTAAACTATAAAACCATTTTTTAAGGCATAATCCATCACAAAAAGAAACGGTTTAAATTATTATTTTTACTAACGGTCAATTATAATAATATCATATCAAGGTTTAATGATAAAGCATTTAACTAAATCTATTTTATTACTAACTGTTGCCTTTTCTATTTTGTCAGTTATAGTAGTATAAGTCTCTTTTGTCAGCCTTTTGTAACTAGTAAAAAAAGGTATAGAAGGTATATATGATATAGAAAAATGAAATTCGTTTAAAAGGAAAGTTAAATCCTTGTAAAAGTCTGATAGGTCTACACTAGTTTTGTTCAAACTCACATTAAAGATGGACACAAGCAAAAAAAAGCACTATATTTTAGTTTTTCTTCAGCTGAAAATGTGATGATGATATTTGCAATGAAAAGTAGATCACTTACGAAAACTCCAAGCAAAAAAGGTCGTAGTAGAAGGGCAGTGAGCAAATTGTCGCAAACATCCAAAGGTAGATTGGCCAGAATTGGCGGTCAGGAAGATTTTACTGTGCATTTTATGGGATTGGTAAGAAATTATATAGTATGAGTTGCGTCCTTATGACAGAATTCTTAATTCGAATTTGTAATGCGATCAATTGGACCAACTTTGGCCACTATGGCAAAAATACTGTTTCATCAAGACAATGCCAATCAAAACCGGACCAAACCAAAGCCGTATCTTATAGTCCGTACTGAACACCAAGTGATAACCAACTGTTCCTCAGCCAGTTTTTTGACAATGGAGATCATATATCAACAAACTAGAAAAAAAACTAATAATAGTTAAATCTAATATGCAGCATAAAAAAGGAAACTAATGAGTTATAAAGAAGAGTTATAAGAATTATAAATCAAAACGTTCGATTATAATACAAACATTTCTATACATAAAAAGTTATTTAATTATTAATTAACATATTTAATTAAGAAAAATTATTATCAAAAAAAGACTATTGTAATGTGTTTATATTGTTATATTTATTTTCAATACAGTAATAATTACAAGTCATTACTGTGAAAAAAATAGTCAAAATGGCGGTGTAATTCATTAAGAGTTCTTTCTGCTGGATCAAACTGAATAGTCAACAGTGAATAATATTTGACCGTTATCTATAAATAGTTTTATATAGTTTTCGTAAAACTATTCATTTCAAGTCAAAATGTGAAAATTATGGACCGGTAATTCATGTTTTTTCATCATAATAATGCGCCTTTTTCCAATGTTTAAAGCTTCATTATGTTTCTCTAAACTGAGAAAAAGCCCTTCTGAGACATCATCTTCTTGAGAAAATTAAAACTAAATTCAAAAATTTATTCATTCATCGATTATCGATATCATTTATCGATTATATTCAGTTAGTATTAATAACATTTCCGATAATACGGTGGATATTTCAATGAAGATCAACCAAAAGGTGGAATATTTCTGCGCTTGACATATGGCTTAAATAAACAACTATTATTGGTAAACGGGGATCAATGTTATCCGTGCAAAGACCACCCAGACATTCGCCACCTGGCGGAATCGTTGATCTCAATTTCGCAATGCACGGAACACCATGTCATCGTCTCAATGGTCAACAAAAGCATATACCTAATCACAGCTGAACAAATGAAGACATTTTAAATAAATTAAATATTGCTTTTAGTTCTGGGAAAAAATGAGGTCAGGCATGTTTTTCTTAATAAATGCATTATTTTGAAATAGTTTAAATATATTGACAACATAGTTCAATTTTAAAACATAATTCGTTTTTTTTTTGGAATACTTCAAGTATTTACTTATATCTTAGCCATGTGGTTAATGATAATTATGATTTTGTACGTAAAAAATAGTACATTTTCCCTAAGTAAATAAATGTTCATGTTTACTTTTCCCTTTCTTTCTGAAAGAAACTAATTTCAGTAAAGGTAAGACAAATGGTACCTTCTTTTTTGTACAATCTTGATAATGCAGCGATAAATCATGATGGTAAATGAATCGGTAACCACCAACTTAAAAGTAACCTCCCCCAACGGTAATTACGTGAAGAGATTCAATAAACTCGCAGAAAAAAGGACCGAGAACTGAAAACTAACCCGATAAGCCGTATGGGAATCGAATGTTGTCCAATTATCTGGCCTTCATTGCCGCAATTAATTACTCTCCTTTAATTACTGGTTTAATTATATCTCGCCGCGACAGCCGATACGAAATGCCGATTTTTACAAAGGGGAAAGACAAAAGAAAATACAACGAAACTGTTGAAAACATATAAGTGTATAGTATATAGAATTATTAACTGTATAGTAAGAAATTTAACATAATTATATTAAGAATACGAATTAGACACAACATGACATAGAAGTCGTGTTTTTTGCTTTTAATTACAAAAAAACTATAAAGTGCGTAGATTGATAATAGTGTCATATAGTGATTGTTTTACTGTTTTGATGAAAGAACGTGCTGGACGTGTTTGGGTGGCGATTTCCGCGTGGACGACAAAGAACTCCCGGAGCGGGAGAGGTTTGAAGACGCAGAATTAGAAAAGTGCTGGAGAAAGATTGTTACCAATGACAAACTTAAGTGAGAAAATTATAATTCGTCTTGTGTATATGACGGGACCAATTCGGAGTGATGTACTACGAGTTGCTAGAAATGTACAAAACGGTTACAGAAGCACGCTATAATATATATTGGCAAAGACCGAAAGAAATTACAGATGTGGTTCAAAAATCACCTTGAAACACTAAAATGAGGCATAAATATATATTTCCTCTTCGGTTTATCACCTATTCTGGTGAATAATACACATATATAAAATCCGCATGTTACTCAAAAGATGGGCCAAGGTTATTGATAACAGCAGATATTACATACTCATTATTATTATTATTATGTAATGAATAAATAAAAATGAAGGATCAACAAGTATCAATAAGTTTTAACCTCTATTTTATAAAAGTATAATAAATTAACAAATTATAATATGGGGCGCAGAAACATTTCCCATATTATTTTTTCTTCTAAGTTTGACATCTTAAATTCACATTTGGTTTAGTAATTTTTACATAATATCTTACTTTACAATATTTCTTCGTTTAACATCATTAGTTTTTCAAAATTAATAAATATAGATTTATTTCCTATTTTTCCATTTCCTAGGTTGACCAGCTAGAACTACATGATCTTTGGCTGATGCCGCTTCAGGTTCGGCAAATGGATTTTTTTGCGGGCGTCAGAGACCCTAGGTTACGACTGAGACTGTCGTAGTTTGTTTACTACCGGGGTTTGTGGACGTTTGTGGACGTTAAGGTTCCTATGGAGAACCTCACACTGAGCATGTTTATGAAATTTTTCACAAACGGGATGCCCGATTCGAGGTGTGTATTGACGTTCCTCATAAACCATGGGGCTCTGAGTAACGCGCGGACTTTTTCGGATTGGAACACTTGTAGTAGTTCAAGTTGTCTTTCCAAGACATACCTGTACCACACCTGTGCTCCGTTGAGGCAGATTGGACGGACTAGCACTTTATACAACGTGTTGTTTTCTGTGGGATTGGAAGTTTGCTTTTTCTGCAGAGTAATGGAAATAGTGGGCTGTACATGCCATTTCCTTTGCAAATGGCGTGCTGAATTTGGGCTGACCATTGAAATTTGCGGTCGAACAGGAGACCGAGGTATGAAACTTTCTGGAGTCATGGGATAAGACTTTATCGATTTCGAGGCGATAGGCGCGGAACCCCTTCTTGCGGTGGAACAGAATAGCCTGAGTTTTGCTCAGGTTTATCTGTAGACGCCAGAATTTGTACCACGCTATGGCTTGGTTCAGTTGTACTTGGAGTCTGTTGCGAATAGCGTCGAGAAAGTAACCGGTTGTGAAGAAAGCGGTATCGTCTGCGTAAAATGATGTATGGGAAAATTTGTAGAGCGGGAAATCAGCCATATAAAGGTTGAATAGTACTGGGGCTAGTGGAGCACCTTGCGGGACTCCTGCGGAAATTTGTTTACGAGAGGAGACAGCGTCACCGATCCTCACTTGAAAGGACCTACCGTCCAAGTATGAATATATCAGGGATATTAGGTCAATCGGTAGATCTAGCTGTTTCGCTTTAAATATTAGACCATGGTGCCATGCTTTTTTTCGACCTTTTATCAGTGCCTGGTGGATAGTTGCTGCGACGCGGGCAGCTTGATGGAGGGTGATGAGATTTATTTCTATTCCAGATAGATTATACCCACCAAACTTTTCAAGTTATACTTATTTTTGAATAAGTTGATAGACAAAATTGAGCATTTAATAATAACCTCTTCGGTTTCGAATCGTTGTCTCAAAATAGCTTAGAAACGCATTTTCAACCACAGAATAACCCATTGCAAATAATTCATCCTAAAAGAGACAGAATAATTATCAAGCACCCGGCCGGTATCAAAACATCAATCTTGAAATTTTCTCTCGCGTAATGACTGAAATGATTGCCTTAAAGCACCCGATAAACGTAGAAAAATGTTCTGGGCGCTATCAACTAGATTAAAATTCCACACACTCTACCATCATTAGTAGATTACATCACATTACAGAACTACCGACATTTAAACAAAATAAAACTAAACTGGAAGATAAAAACCAACGTCGAATTCTTCAGCAGCAGTCGAATTATATCCATAAACCGAGAAACCGTTATCAGAAAAATCGCATTTATTCGCAGACTAGTAGCCGTGCGCTCACATTATGTTTCATTTGTCGAACGAGAACAAAAAAAACTACTAATGTAATAGTTTCCATAACTGTAAATATTCCATGACATTTTCAAGCGGCAATCTAAATACTATTAACGTAATAACAGACACAAGACATTTAGCTAAGAAAAAAAAACAATAAAACCACTTTGTTTCGATAAACTTGTGGTATAAGCGCTATATAATTATTTAATTACCGATGGTCGAACAATATAAAAAATTGGTGATTTTTTTAGAGATATATAATTGCAAGAACGTGTTCGACGTTGTTTTGAATTGTTAATTCCGCTGGTGTTTAACATTAATTAATGATTAATGAGCGAATTGAAAACGAGAAATATTTTTTTTGGAACAAGAAAACTTTCACTTAAAAAAGTCCAATGAGGAATTAAATAGTAGAAAGCTAACCGTTATTACAAAACAATGAGCCACTAAAATATCTATATGATCCTTATGTGTCAGAGATTGACGTAATACACTTAATAAATGTTGTGATAACAAACTAAACGATTTTTATGGTACACCAATTTCTTCGTACATCAGGTAAAATGTGTAGAGAAATATGATTATAATAAATTATTTAATCTTAACGATAATTACAAGAAATAACTATTGTTAGTTTTTCCTTGTAATGAACAAAATATTAACTTTATTACTATAACAATTAACTTTCTAGCAATAACTCGCAGCGAATACATTACCGCTGGGAAACAAGGTGTTCATTCAATTAAAATTGAAATATTACATATAATTATATGTTACATAATTCGGACAAAAGATGAAGCAGAACAATAAAAGCAGGGTCATTTAAAAAAAAGTAATTATGCTATATCAGTACTAAGAGGAAAACATAATGGAAAAGTAGGATATTTCGAAGTACAACCTAAAAGAGAAATAAAAGATAAGGCATTCAGGATTGTTGGGTATTAAAAGACTAATGTAACTAATATGCAAAAAACCGGATAAAAAGGTACAGATATATAAAATAGAATAGAAATAGAAGAAAACCAGGTATAGACAATTGTTATATCGCGCGACCATTACAAAACTGGTTTTGAAAGTGGTGTGTTTTTGTAAAACTGAATGGTGTGATGAATGATAGACACATAGGGATTTGGTTTATAGAATAGAATTGACCTCGGCAATATGGTTTTGTGTCATCGTTCAACAAGTCACCACTTGCTTCAGTAAACTAAACTAAAAGTAAAAGAAAAATTTTCGTTGATTTAAACCCTTCACATCTTATACTTATTTAAATGATATATATTGGCACTGAAACTAACAAATAACAATCCAATTTTGAGAGTACGGATGTGAAAGCTAATGCTTCAGCTTCTAGAGCTCGAATGTAAAAGTGTCTCCGAACTCTAGTTCGATTCATCTATTGTTTGTCCAGTACCGGTTACTTGCAATCCTTTACATCCAACAAAGAAAACATGATGTAACAAATATAACATTCACTATTATGTTTGTAAAACTTCAAGCTTCAAAGGTTATTAAAGTAATACATACAATTATATCGTATAGTTCATCTAACAAATAAAACGTATAATTAGTCACTAAAGCTCTACTATGTTTATAGAACTTCAAGCCCCAAAAGAATTAATTACTGCTGCGAAATAAGTCGTTTGAGAAATTAAAGTAAAGTAGGTAGGATAAAAAATAAAAGCAGTACACAATTTTCTCTTGAATACTAAAAATAATTTATAAATAAAAATGGGTATTGGATGTAAAAATAAAGATCTTACATCTTACGTAAAGAAGAATTATACTAACACTAGCTAAAAATATAATAAGAAGGTGAAATATTTCGATGAACTATAAGTAGAAAAACCTGTGAAATATTTTTTTTTTAAATTGACCATGACCATGACCATTGACCAAAACACTAAACAAAAAAAAATAATTAAAGTGATATGGTGTAATATGTATTAATAAACATATAGGTAAAAATTAACATGATTTATTGATTGCAAACCAATTAGAAACTATCATAAAAATAAATCATAACTTATGCTATGAAAGCTTTTAGAAGTAATGTATAAGCTATATAAAAATGCTCATAGACAAATAGCAAACAAGGGAGAATTTATTATTCCGACATAGTTACGTCTCGTAGATACGTTTTTCAAATGCAGAACATCGATTCCAAGAAATGCATCTTTAAAAGCAAGTGCAGAACTTGCTAAACAAAGCAAATTCCTGAAAATCTCGCGCTAACGTATTTCTCTTACGTAGAAAACGCATAGACGATGAATTGTAAAGCTGGCGCCAACAAATACACTTAGAACATTCCATCTATTCCCTGTTGTGCAAAAGCTAATTACAAAAAAGGCGCATTATGTTCCGTTTTAGGCGGCTGCTTCATCTATTATGCACGCGTTGCCACATCCATCAGGATATCTTAACAAATAATGACAAACGCAACCTGCTCAAAAAGACGTACAGCTTTCAATTAATTAGGTTGTTGCCTGAATTAGAAATTATGGCAAAATTAGTCACTAATGAAACACACATTTGTCCTGAATAAATAAGGATTATATTTAATTTTACATGAAATTTTTTAATTTTAATTAATACATAACCTGATTCACAGTTAAGACCGCCATGTGTTTTTTTCTAAAACCGAATGATTTTAGCTTTCAACACATTTTGTTGGATTGTATTTAATTTTACCATATTCAAGATTATAATTAGCACTGACATATTAAAATAAACATAGTTGGTACAAGTAATTTATAGACTG
Source organism: Rhynchophorus ferrugineus (assembly GCF_030347505.1). NCBI lineage: Eukaryota > Metazoa > Arthropoda > Insecta > Coleoptera > Curculionidae > Rhynchophorus > Rhynchophorus ferrugineus. The sequence goes on along the minus strand of NW_027472581.1, from coordinate 47,451,354 downwards.
CTTCAACTGAATAAAATCAGAAAAGGTCACTGATTAATACATGTAAATAACATATAAAATCACAAATAAAGGCAATTAAATGGCTATTAAACAACCTTATAGATTTAATATTTCAGTGAAGCGTACATATTCACTTTAAAAGTGTTCGAATTAAATATTCTCTTATATGTCCCGTTAATTAATTTAATTAAGTGCTTGCTAATTAGCATGAAATGTTGTTCGCGAGAGAAAAAACACGTATTACAAATAAAACTACTTCCTCACTATATTGTCTCTCTTTCTCTCTACTTATTAGTAATAAGTAGTATGATATGATAATGTATGATTCTAATATTAAAATATCTAAAAAACGTTATTGATTATTAGGAATTTATCTGATATTTTTTAAGAGGTAACATTTTTGTAAACATTTTTTAGCTATGCATCTTATATAGCCAGCATTAGGACGGTAACACGATAATGGATACTCCAAAAAATCCGTTTGACAACGTATTTACATCATAATAGTCTTCTTTACACAAAAATAGAATTAAACCTGCAGTATCGGTTGTACTTTCAATTCAAAAAGTCGCATCTCCTATTCTTAAAATAAAATAGATTTGAAATAAAATTAAAAATTTTGTTTTTAAACCATATATGTCTCACAGCTTCTATATTGATGTTATGATATAAATGTGAACAGATAGTACTACAAAACATATAGTAATTTTTCTTACAAAACATATATATGAGTTCAGTAGCAATACAATACAATTTAACTATACTTCAACCATACAACAAATTAATATAACTCATAATCAAAATAAGAGAAATGGTTTCAAAGGTATTAAATTAAAAGAATTCGTTATAACAAGCATGCGAATGCTGAGCATTTTCATGCATTTCTCTGAACATTCATGTCCACATACTGAAGAGAGTACTGTAATTATATGAACACATCCAACAAATATATTTACAATATTACAAAAATACAATTATTGAACTTTTTGTAATGATTCTATAAATACAGACATTTTCAGGATTAACAACTTTTGACCGCGGCAAATATGGCAACGTAGGTGTTGTTATTAAACAGCCTTATACCCCTACGTAATAACTATGTCGAGTTCAATGTTAATTAAAAGGAGTCAGGGCTACCAACTTCTCCAACTGCGTAAACAGAAAGACGTCAAGTGGGCTCTGACAATGACTCGGAATTGTTAAAATCGCGTTTAAACCTTACCGCACTTTCAAGGACACATTTTCTAACTTTATCACATTTAAGTTATTTCAAACGTTGTATAAGATGGATTTTCTCATAGGTGACTAAAAGGAACGCCGAGGTATTGGATCAATTTCCATGACTGAAAAAATAAATGTCACCAAAAATTATAATATAAGTTATAAAAAATTCTGAAATTCAAAACCTAACTTACAACGATGTTCCTCTTTCTACTTATATATTTAGAATATTTTGTATAAAAAATAGTTTTTATTTTTCAGGATTACAGTAGTGTACATAAATTATCTTTAAATATTATATTATTAAAATTAGAAATGTATTTGATAAAGAAACTGTTATTGATACTAATTTATTGCTGTTAAAATAAAACTGGAAAGTACAAAGAGCAGATCTATTAAACAACTTTAAAGAGGTTAAATTGTTTCTTTCACTGAACTATGCACATATTTTTTGTTGAGTTTAAGTTACTAATTTACTTCAGGTTCAGGTTAACAACAGTATACATAATATAATTGGACCTTTTTAGTTTATTTATGAAAAACAATTGAAAGCAATGACATACGTAAAATGAGAGATAATGAAAATCTGGAAAATCAGACAGGTGTTTGGTCTAAACAATATAATATGATATTTAACCACTTAATGTCTTGGATAATTGGTCTTGTGTTAAACTGTAATGAGCTAACTATTTCAAAATAACCTACAGGACCTGAACAATATAAACGGGTATTTAAATTATGATAACTAATAATGTGGATATGTTATTATATTATGAGGAATTTACTATGAACTATAGCTTTAGTATTGACCTAATAACTACATAAGTTATACGTTATTACGCTATTTCCGCTGAGACAATGCCAAAACTGTAGTAATCCGAATGCCCCATTACGTTATAACGAGTATTTTAATTGTAGTCTTTTGTAATTTGGAAGCTATGTCCCCGGTATTTGACCTCTTTTAAACCTTGTCGCATTTATATAGCCGAGTTATTCGGGTTCTTGGTCACTTGGTGTCGTCTATCCGGTATGATTTAATTCCAGCCAACGTATACGGTTCAGTTGGTACTAAAATGCGGATATAAATGTTTCAGTTTAAATATATAGTTGGGAAAATGTAGGCAGAAATGTAGTAAATTTTGTGGCCAATGTTACGTGACGACTAATACCATTACCATAATTCATAACATATTTAATATGACCACAGCAGTGCAATGTTACTTTAAACATATCGCATTATAATTATAATTCATGTTTGAAATAATTATACGATTTGATTATACTCATTAAAATCACTAACTTGATGAAACTTTTAGTTGTTCCTTAAACTGTAAGATTAACCAAAGAAAGCAATCATAATTAGTGAATAAACAAATACCGAACTATTGAAAATTAATGTTTCAATCAAAGAAAATTAAAAATATCGAACCAAATATATATTAACTTCAGAAAAATCCTAATGTGCAAGCTGTAATAACATTTATATTTACAATTATTATTGATGTCAGAATAAAGAAAAAAAAATTAACTTACATAATATATTAATAACCTATGAATGCATTTTGCTCAAGCAAGAATTGTATATTTAGACTTAACGTAACTACAAGAATTATTTAATAGTACTATAGCATAAAAAATCGATAATTCTTGCACAGAAAATATGTCTTTGTTCAAAACTACTAGTTCAAGTTAGTTTAAATATCTGTTATTTGAAAGGAAGACACTTAGGAACTCTAGTTCCAAATTATACAAACATACAAATATTGAAGAAATATAGAATGGGCATGAATGGCTTCCAGATAAGCAAGCAGAGACAAGTATGAAATTAAATTTTGTTTAAAATTGTGATCGAAATTAGAATGCATGAAACTTTTTATAGATTTTTAGGAAAATGTATGTATGAAAAAGTCCGCTATTTACTGGCATTGATCTAGAAACACTACTTGCTACAATATATAAGACTATTACTAAATAAATTTCCGCAAGGACATTGATCAATCCGAGAATGTTAAGTAACTTGGTATGCATCTGACCCGTCGGCTAACCTAGAAGAAACACACACTTGCCAAGCGAAAATAATTTAGAAGAATAAATGGATAATTATATATGAATCAATACTTAAGCCGTATGGAATAGTATGGGGTACTGCTAACAAGTCTAAAATAGTAATCACAACTGTTCCAAAACAAAGTGCTGCGTGCCATTGTCCATAGAACTATGTCTTTAATAAAGTGGTACAAGGGGATATTGCTTTAGCACCCACGACGAGTGTAATTCAAAATGCTTGTGTTAAGTACCTCAAAGGAATATTAGCGTACCCCAATGTGCTCCATAATCAGCTAAATGTGTGTAGACCAAAACGTTAAAAACCATCCGATCTGGTTATATAATATATATAGTTTAGAATAACATTTAGAACATGACTAACTAATTAAGACAATATTTTACACAGATCACTTAATGAGGACTATAAATATTATAGTGCATAGGTCTAGTATTTACTTTTAAGTGAAAACAAAACTGAGAAGTGAACCGGACTGGAATTATCCATTGAACAATTTAAAGATTAAATTAAACTAATGTGTTTCTTTTATTAATGCCAAAATTATTGTGACCTATTCGTTTAGTGAAATTACGAGCGTTCACATGCTCAATTCACGTTTCCTGTTTGGTTTTATGGGTGCACATTTCGAGCGTTCTCATTTCATGCCAGTCCAACAATTGCACTGTCGTATTTCGGTAGGCCCATTACTTAAACAAATGGTGGTCTTTCAAATAAATCAGGCAATCATAATCCGTCGCCAAGATGATTAAACAGCGCCTAACGCGGCGATAACTCCCAGAAATTTCACTCTATTGTTTGTGCGGGAAGTGGATACGATAATGCAACTGTACAAGGACCGATGCGGTTGCAAGTGAATAAAAGAAAATAAAACGATGTTGTGTGTGTGTGTGTCTAAATTCGTAACAGCTGCCCGACTGCTTCAAACAATAAAGTCAAATTAATTTGCTGTTATTAAATAGCGCAGTCAGTTTAAATCAGAAACGGTTGATTCATTGGAATATACTACAAGCTATAATTAGGACGCCAGTCAAAAGTTTAAAAGGTGGCAATTTGACGACGTCTAGTCTGGACGGTCTGCAAGGTGTGGAAATATTGCCCGTGTTAGGTCGCCTCCTTTGTTGATATATTCAATAGTAGAGCCTCGTTACACGTGCACGTTAAGTTCGTTTAAGCCTTACTTCGGTGAGGTATTTTGCTTCTACTAATATACATACCCACATTTATTTTTAAATATTAGAAGTATTTTGTTTCCAAAAATTTACTGTGCTTACCTGTAACAAAAAAAAAGAAAATTAATTATATTATAAAATACCACAAATATAATATAAAATCATAATAACAACCTAATATTTAATATAAGAACTGTAAAAATTATCATGTATAATCAAACTACCCATATAACAATAACAATGAATAATACTAACATCCTACATAGCAACAGCGAATCTCGATGCAAAACTGCACTGGAAGGATCACATTAAGAAAAAAGAAAAAAATTCAATTACAAAAAATGTAGTTGGAAGAAAATCCCAAGTATCCGTACATAATAAACAAATTTTAAAACTGATATGGACCTATGCAAATTAAATAAAATAAACAACTTTCGGAAGAAATCTATAAGGGTATCGTAGACGCACCCAAATCTTCAGATACTCAATTTCATTAAATTAAGAGAATTACAAAGAGACACGAGGAGAGAATTCTTATGTTAATACTGAAATATTAAACTCTTGGATAAGGACAGGCGGTTTCCTAGATATATACTTAGTTTTTAGCTTATTGTAAAAACAAATTGTAGGGTTGTAATAATAATTTCAGATTAATAATTTCACTTTGTACAAACGACGCATTTGTTGAAACTATCCAATATATCACTGATTTTCGTTCATGAAAGTTGAACTGCTCTGTATCAAGTACATGACCTGATTGTACAATTACCATTTTTCTGTCACTGATCGACTCAAACGCGTCAACTGCAATCAATAGCGATATTCTCTTATGAGTTAATTTGCTTCCCTGATCTCCTACTTGATGATCTACAAGATCTTCGAGACGTTCATTTTGTATATCATTTGAGGGTACGTACTTTAACTAGTCACTGACCACCCAATTATTTCTTGCACTTTCTTCAATTTTTTATACCTACAATAAATAACGGATATGTAATAATCATTGATTTATTTTGTCCACTCTCAATTCACCGAGTCATAATCCCCAAAGTATCAGGAGTAATAAAACTGCAAGACTGATAATAACTAGTGGTCGGATACTTATTCCTTAAGTTTGCCTTGATTTAATCAATAGTTGGTAATGATGAATGATACATTCAATACTTATAGATACATTTCAACCAACCTTGACAAGGTGCTCCCCGAATCTATAATGAAATATGGAAAAAAATCCACATTTGCTGTTCTATTGTGTAATGCATATAGTATGGTTTCAGATATGAAAGTGCATATTGAAATAAATGGAGACCAAAACGCACATATTCTTTAGAACATATCTTCATATAACTGATTATAGTTCCAAATCTCTCCGTGATAGTTTTGCGTTGTGGCGTAATGACAAAAACTTAATTATATTACTTGAGCGAACTCAATTACCATCTCAATACTCAATCCAATCAGACAAATGCTCAATTCATCAAGCAGAATCAGCAAAAGACCTCGGCATCGATGGTAGGTTAAACTGAAATCATGCTAAGAGAGACTAAAAACAGGTCAATAAATTGATCAGTTAATCGTAAAGCCCATATGGACCTATGGAGGTGCAAATATGGGGTTGTACTAAAATATCAAATCAAGCAGTACGCGCTGAAAAAAAAAGTTCTACGATTAATTACCAATGCTTATCGCTACGTAACCAATAAATATATGACCTCGAAATTAAATAGATATACGATTTTATCCAAGATTTCGCCTCAAAACATGAATTAATGTTACTAAATCACATTAACATGGGGGCAATACAGCTACTGGACAAAACGCAGGAAGATTTGAGCGAACCAAACCGCACAAACTTGGATAGTGCATAAGTGTTCTCTATACCTTAACTTTATTTTAAACAGTATAGTGATGTATTAATCTCGTACTCGCATAGCTTATGTATTAATGCCATTAACAGAATAGTAGTGATAAATTAATTTGTAAATTAAAATTGTAGTAAGCTACCTACTGTAAGATATAATTAATGAAAAAAATATAGTTGTATAATAAAATAATAATGAAAAATAGAGCATAATAGAGTATTGAAATATGAGAACGCATAGACAATATTAGAGGCTTTCGTCACAAGTATTATGGTAAGCAGGAGAGAAGATGAAAGATGTCTTTTTACGAGTAATAGAACATTTTGTATAGTTGTTACTATAATAATAACCGCGCAAATCTTTCTTTAAATGTTCTCCTGACACGAATCTTCGTTAGCGAACGAAGAAACGCTATTACCAAGATTATAAATTCCGCCTTCCCAGTAGAACATCGCGTATTTATACAGTTAGTCTTTTGCCATATAATAAACGTCGATTATCTGTATCCTCTGGTGTTATCTGTCTCGTGGGGTCTCGGCAACAATAATATAATACATCACTTCGCGTTTCGCTAAGAGCCATCGGCCTCAATTAAATAAAGGCTACTCCTAATACGTTTCGTTACATGAAAGTAAACGAATTATTAAATGAGTACGGGAAGATTAAATTGCGCCGGGTCGATAGAAAGGGATGTTATTTTAAAATAATTTGCGCGGATAATGGTACCGGATTATAGTTGTGTCGTTGTTCTTGCTGTTTGCCGTAATCATATATATCTCCCGATGCGTTTTTGCCATTGCGAGTTCAGTTTAGATGCATCGCATGTCGCTGATGATTTAAATCGGATTAATATGATTAGTAGTCGTTGTGTTGGTGCGGAATATAAATACGTTCCATCGCTTTGCTCCTTTATCTTTCGTGGTTAAAAAAATGTTTAAAATGTTCTGACACATATTCATTTAAAATATTTATTTAAGATAAAAATATACCACAACAAAGATAGCTTATAATGTAATTATTATAACAAAAATTAAGATGCAAATATTTATTAACTATTACCAAACCTATATGTATGATATATGTGATGCATGATGTCTGAGGACCTGATCTAATTATACCCTGAGACAACACGAAATTTCAACTTGTGTGGATCATGATTGTTTTAAGTGTTCATGGGCATGCATTTCGTTGATATTGTTTTAAAAATACTATAATGTAGTACTTTGTATTGTGTTTATAATATGTTGTTATCATAGAGAGAAAAAAACTAATACCAACACACCAGTTTGGGTTTATTAACAAGCATTCAATAATTGACCAGGTCCACAGAATAACAGATGCTATTGAAAAAGCCTACGAAAGTAAAAAAGTATGCTCAGCTATATTGCAATATTCTTAGATGTTGCACAAGCCGTCGATAAGGTTTGGCATGAAGGCCTTGTTCACAAACTGCAGAAAATGCTACCAAAACAACACACCGAACGATTAAAATCGTACATTACAACCAGAGTTAAACAAGAAGAAGCTTACTCTACAATAAAAAAAGATAAAGCAGGTGTAAGTATGTCTAGTTGAAAATCAAAACAGAATAAACATGTATCAAATACGTATACGATACAAACACAAATTGTACATATAAAATAATAATCAATCAATATATAAAACGAAATAAAACATAAATAAATATTATACATTTAAAATATATCAGTAGATAGAGAGAATATAAAAATAAATACATAAATGAAATTAACTTAAAAACACATATAAAATAACATCAGTATAAAAAATTATAATTCATAATACATAATATATTAATATATTGAAACCAAAGCAGCAGATAAAATATAACGTAAAGGTTATAAATATAAAATAGTTTGGTTTCTCTAAAATAAAATTAAATATGAGATAAGAAATTAGATAGAATACTGTAAATGAATTTCATGTAAATAATGAAATATTTTATCGATGTGATTTGGAGTGAAAAGAGTTTCCAGATTTCTAGGTATGTTATATCTAATTCTAATAGACCGTAGGCCTCACATGATTGTAAAACATGTCGGACTGTTTTTAATAGTCCACAATAATCACACAACGGAGGAACATCGCCAGTCATAAGATACGAATGTGAGAACTGACAATGCCCGATCATTAACCTATTTAACAGGACCTGCTTATACCTATTAGTAGATAATGTTATAGAAGTAAAAAAGCTTGCTTAATAAACCACAATTTATTATCGACCTCCAGCAAGTCCCACTCCAATTGAACAACACTATCGATTTTATTCGTAATAATGGGGTATAGATCCTTATAATATGGAAACTTAGGAATATATGTACCACAGAGTGGCTCCTTTAGCTGCTTTGTCTGCTCTCTCATTACCATCTATGCCCGCATGACTGGGGACCCAAATAATTGATATTCTTCTTTTCCGTTCAACCAGATTGTGATAGACGTTATAGATACCAACGATAAGGGTGTCTAAAAGTTGCATTTTCAATTGCCAGGATAGAGCTCAGGGAATCAGTACAAATCAACCAAACGCCAGACTCAACCTCCAATACAATCTGTAGAACTTTCCAGATGGTTGTTAATTAAAAATGTGGAACGCTTCACGATTTTGCGTGTCATCCTTGCGCAGGAGCCATGCTTCGCCGAAGCGAGTGCACTATAAATAATTGGACACAAGCTTGGAAAATAAGAATTAATAAAAGTAAATCTGTACATGTGCAGTTCACCCATAAACAGACCGTACAAGCACCAATAACATTACATAATAATCATTCCATATAGCAACAACGCAAAATATCTCGGAATGAATCTCGGTGCAAAACTTCGCTGGAAGGAACATATAAAGAAGAAAAACAAAGAACTGGGATTGAAATATAGGAAAATGTACTGCCTGATTGGAAGGAAACCACAATTACCAGTACATAATAAATTGCTATTATATAAGCAAATACTAAAAACTATATGGACATACGGAGTTCAATTATGGGGATGTTCTGCAAAGAGTAACATAAATAAAATACAAGTTTTTCAGAACACAGTCCTGAGGTATTGTAGGCACACCCAAATACTACAGGACTGATTATTTACATCGAGACCTTCAGATACCCACAGTTAATCAAGAAATCAAGATAAATGCAAGGGGGCATGAGGAAAGACTCCATTCTCATGAGAATATTGAAATATTGCAGCTTTTGGATACCACCAGAATAGGGCGCAGACTCAAAAGATTCAAACCATCTGATCTTGTGTAGTGAGGTGCATATATTAAAAAATACAGCAGTGACATCTATATACATTATTTCACCAGAGACTGAGATAGGGCCGATGGGTCCTTCTAGTTATATAACTAGATTTAAGTTATCATAAAGACAAATTGTAGGTTAGACGGAAACGACTAGTAACAATGTATTAATTTAATAATAATAATAAAAATGTTGTTCGTCCAATGCAACTTTGCTCTAGATTACTAAATTTCATGATATATCAAAAACAATATCGTAAGAATGTCATTGAAGTAGTAACATTTGGTTATCTTTGAGATTGACAAATTTAGCATTATATATGTAGATAGTATTCTAAGTAAACATTGAATTTATATACGTTTGCTTAAAATTGAAAAATATGACAAAAAAAAACAATATACGATTAAATTAATTTTATTGAATGAGAGCAAACGGTGTGAAAATATTACAGTTGATTCATTCAGTTCTTCTGATGAAACAAAATCGATTTGACTTTTGACGAAAACTGGTCTATGACTTATTTCGTATTCATCGTCAGAGTATTATTACATGCAGAGAAAAACGCAGGGAGATCAACAATGAGATGATAAGGTACTGACTTTTATTTCCCATAAAGCAAGTACTTTCTTTCAATAATCCTAGTCATAAAAGCAGCTTATCAAAAAAAAAAATTGAAGATGTTCGGTTACCGGAATATTAGATTTTTTTCATGAAACTAATATACATCTTATATATCTTACTTGAACCTGATAAATTGATTTTGGATGACCAGAGGGATACCTTGACTTTTATGTTTATACATCTCATAATTAGAAAGTTAAGGGACGTGTTGAAATAACAATAATTATAATTTTCAATTATTAATAAGAATAGTCAAATCATAATACAATTAATTAAATAATTAATTATTTATAGTTAATTGCCTCCACCTGTATACTATTAAATATTTTATAATTTAATAATACAGTAATAATATATAAATAGAAGCAACATTTAAAGAAGCATCATCTTAATAGAAAATACATTATTTATGGAACAATGTTGATGATGATAAGCACTATTTCTGAGAGAACAACAGGAGAAACATCGGGAAACTCTACATAATGTAATCTAAAAACCAAATTAGCGATTCACAAAGGCTTAAATAAATATCTATGATCACACAAAAATTTGCGTAATTTTGATTCAAAAACAAAGAAATATATTATCATATTGCAACTTCGAATTGTAATGACATAGACAGCGATGTATCCCAACAAAAAACATAACTGTATAACAACCAAGGGACTCGACAATGACCTTGACATATTACAGCGTTCGGCCACATGTTGCAGAATTGGTGGAAAACTACTTTTAAATGGTTAATACTATCCGTCGTATTCGTCACACATTACCCATTCCAGTTCAATCATTAGTTGTTTTGATCGATTCTATATGCCATAGATAAGCCGCGCCTCCACATTCTAACAAAATTACCTAAACGTATATCGATTCTTATTCTCCTATTCTTCATTAAAATTATTCCTTAAAAGACATGTCGTTTTTCTAGAGTATAACTTAAATGACAGTAAAGTAGTCTCTGACATAAGTGGAGAAACCAATTTGCGTTCTTGCCATAAATAGTAGAATTATTGTATTAAACTGTTGCAATTTTAATAGTATGTAAATAATTACTTTTGGAAAAAAAATCGTGTCATAAGTATATCGCTACAACTAAAGCAAATTATGATTTGCTATTATATACTAAACATAGCGTGCCTTTAGATTGGAAATTTAAACATGACAATTACGATAATTACGAAATTGTCATCATAGATTTAAGTCTAATCAAAAAACTATTATATTAATTTGCAAAAAAATTTGGGCAAAATGGAGCTAATAACTTTAGAAAAATAGCTTGTAATTGCCGTATTGCTACACGTAATAACTTAATGGAATAAAATGAAATTTCACCAAAAAAAGCAGTAACTTTGTCAAGTTTCTCAGGCGTTGAATTCAATTCAATATAATTTATATATATCATAAGAATATATATCAACCATATGAACCGATAAAGAAATTCGTACTGTCATTAATGCGACATGTGGCACAATAACATCGCACAACTAAAAATAATTGCAAGATCAAGATTCCCAATCTCGTCCGCTCAAGGCAAGTTAATTTAAGAACGCGGTTCAATACCAATGCCCTAAAAAGTACCGGATACCCAGTGCAGGTCAACGATATCACGCCAATTCGTCATTATACAATACGCGCTTTGATTAGTGAAACTCCGTGAAAGATCGTGGTAATTTAATCTACCTTCGGGACGAAGAGAATCGAATCTCTAGAAGGAATACGCGATGTTATTGTTTTTTTAATACCCGTTAATTATTGTTCGTGAAAAGAAAGAAAAAACAAACATAAACGTATATATATATATATATATATATATATATATATATATATATATATATATATACAAATTGAACACACATTTTTAGTAATAAATAATACTAGACAAAAACCATATTAATCCTGTAAAATAAAAAAATTATTTCGAAGGTTATATTTTTTGACATTATGATTACGAACTTTTTCAGTGGTTAATTCATTATAATTTTAAGTATGTGAAACGTAATATCCTGGTTTAAAATTAAATCTAAAAAAATCTCTTTATATTTAACAATAACCTTCAATAAACAAAAATGTAATTTAAAAAAAGTATAAAGGGTATTTTTGAAAATAGAAATAATGTAAATGGTACATTGTTATTTTTTAACAGATTATATAAACCTAATTACTTATTACTTCTCATAGTTTCATCATTCTCCATAACAAAAATATATTAAATTTATTTTAGTCATGAAACTATTATAAAAAATAACTAATATTTTCTGCGCCTTTTTAAGGATTACCCTCTTAGCCACTGGCTCAAAGATCTTTGATCTAGGATATTTGTTCCAATTAAACTAGTTTTACAAAAAAATACTTTTAAACCTAACTCTTTCTTTGCATTTCGTCTTTCTTGAACACGAGAAATGCTTGATAGCTATAATCGGCTAGGATTACACCTACATATTCATATTTTGCCAAGATAAATGACAGATTTTTCAGATATTGAAGTATAATTATGATCATATAATAACTGCAGGGTTTTTTTTAATTTTGGACCATTTATCTTTATTATCAAAGTATTTGTAATCATAATAGAAGTTGTCTATATTTGTCATAGACGAAACGTGAAAAGCAAGCAAGCAGATTCAAAATAAAGTCATAAATAAAATATTACAATGAAGGTTTTAGTCAAATATTGCTGTAAACTACTGCATAGATTTTAAAATAATAGATTAAAGAAATAGATTTTATAAGCATTTACATATTGTTAAAATGTATAAGGAGAAAATTGATATTAACTCTATTGTGATATAGCTGGAGCTTTAGGGGACAGTACAGTGATTAAATCAATAAATAAGATAATGAAAATTGGTAAAAGTTCGCAAGAAAAATGTACGGATAGTAATACATGGAACATATATGGAGACATACACTGATATCCAAATACTCTCTCGTACATATATAATGCCTCCTTAAAACATTAAAATTAATAAAAAAGTAAAATAACAAATAATAAAATTAACCAGTTAGGGAGGTCTTAACGCCCATACATTTAATATATCCAATCTCCTGTGTCTTACATGTCTAACTTACATAAGCTTACAATACAAATATGGACTCGGATGGCTGGGGGCGATATAACATTTAATTAGAATCTTAATTAGAAAATTAGAAAACAAAAAAATTAACAATAATGAAAAAACAAACAAAAACAAAACTGATAAATGTATAATCAACAAACAAAATTAAGATTGATGCAAACAGAACTGATCATCAAAGTAATAGATACATATGTTTTTTCCCATTAGGAACATTACGTTACGTGTGTTAACTCATACAGGTACATCAATATAACAATTTTTATTACTTGTTATTTAAAAGAGAATCCTGATTGGTTCCTCACAATAAAATAACGTTGTATAATACTCGTTGTACGAACATTTCCTAAATGAAAAAGAAAAGACTTGACCTAGATTTTCGTGATGAAAATAGTGAGCATGCATGATAGGACTGGCGTACTATCCGAACGGGTTGTATTGTAACTTAATTAAAATTAATGCTCGACAGTGGTGGCAACAATTGCCTCGAAATTAATCAGTTCTTATTTATGGTTTTGTGATTGCCTTATTTATTTCGTGTGGAAACCAGAATTGGATGATTTATTGTTAAAGGACGGTTGAATAGACGAAAATTGGGTCTCCATATAAGCCATCATTTTCATGAGGGACCTTCTGTTTGTTTTCTTTGCTATATTAATACACCCGATGATGTTCAGATTAGGTTAGCGCATGTATTTCCCACAATAATTTTATGGGCACAACTATATTTATACACAATAAATAACATAATAAAATTAAAAATATAATCAACTGTCTGTAGACGTCAAGCTAGGAGAAATCCTAGCTTGACGAAAGCTAAAGAAAATAAGAAAAATGGCTGCATCAATACTAATACAGAGGTTTAATTTACATGGAAGCAACACTGACAGTTATTTTATGTATTTATTATCGGAGAGAGCAGAGTCTGTATGTGAAATTTAAAAAAGAAGGAATTTACGGGCTGTATCGGATTTTCGACTGTATTAATTGGAATTGGAAATTTCCCCTAAAACACGTAACATATAGAATTGCCACTTGGCTATTACACTAACCGAAGAGGTACGAGACACCACCACGTCAATAATTGTAAGATTATTAAAACCCAATTAGTATTTGGGTTTTTAACTACAATGAATCGGCATTTCTTTATCATACTGTGAAAAGAGTTATAAAAGAGCATCCCAAATTATCTGTTCGTATGTTAACAACTTGCCTGTATTCCGATCACTTTTTCCTTTAAACACGTATTCATTAGAAAAATCGGTACAACATATATTAATTAAAATAATTTACCATTCACTTTATCATCTTATATAATTTTTTACAATTTTCTCCCATTTTTCTAGTAACATTTAATCGATCTACTTTTGCTATTTTTTGAAATTTCGTAATCATGGGCCAGCTAGTGGTCTGTATATGGTAACCAGAACTTCCTATTAGAGCAGCAACATTGGTATCATTCACAACTCAGCCTAATGCTATCAAGCGAAAAGATAATGCGCCTGCTACTATGGTATACTATACTAATGCAGCTCGTAATTGCTGATCCCACCATATGTACAACAAGACTTGATGGTACAAACTCATGACATTCTACGTTTGGGAGTGCCGTAGTAGATTCGCTTTTAATCGCCAATCACAATACACCACAGAAAACTCTTCCTATTGTGTGGAAAGTAGTGAAATTATGATTTTAAAACTGTTCACTTCGAACCCATCACATGTAAACTCCTGGAAACACTCGATTTGACTCACTATATTGCTAATTGAAAGAATTCACTATATTGATTCAATATATAATATTAAAAGTTATTTGAGAGATTGAGTTGGGTTTTCGTTTAATAAGTTTTGCAATGCATTTTCTTCACTCTTCAAAATTACATGACCTAATAGCATCACTATAAATTTTTAAAATTGTTTGATGGGCTTTAGCAGCAGAATCTTATAAACAAAACAAGAAAAGTAACGAATGCCGAAAATGCAGTTTTAAGTCCTCATAATACAACGCCTGTTTAAACTGAATCACTCAATGATACTAATTGGAACACCATTATTTTCATTGATACACGCAGACATTTTATTTCAAATTATGTAATAATATTACTGTAACTGTATTTAGCCGTAATAAATAATTTTCTTCCTAAAATATAAATTAAAAACTAATGATATGTCGATACATTCTTTTTAAATTTAAATAAGTTAGGATGTCACTTAATTTTTTGTTATAAATCTTAATCAAACGAATTAAGTTCCTGCGCAAACAATTATTAAATCGTTTGTTGTCCTTCCAATTGCCGAAGTGACAGACGTTATCTCGGTTTGTGCCATAATGTCCAACGAGGAAATGCGTATTTAAATGTTTTTAATGAATGAACTATGTCCCCGTGGGCACTATACACGTAGGCAACAGAATTAGAATGCAGGCGCCTATACCACCATACCGAAACGCAAGTATTTACATTTCTAATTGAGCGAGAAGTGTTAACGACAGATAGAAGAGAGAAAGCGAAATAAATAACCACTTATAAGATGCATACGGTGATTTTTTTCTTCATCTGCGGAAAATGCTGGTTTCTAATATTGGAATTTCGACTTGTTTTATTACTTTGGCTGATGTGGCATATGACTCCCATAAAATTGTCTGATTTTCAATTCAACCTAATCAACTGATTGACCTTGAAATTTAATGTCTAGTTTCTTTTCAAAATAAAAAATTAAAAATTTTGGGCAAGAAAAAAATTATTGAAAACACTATGAATTGGATTCAAATTAGTCCACATTAAACTGTTGTAGTAATTTACTGAAATTATTTCTTCACTATTATCTCTGATGTATTCTAAAATGTAATTTTTCAAATGACTCTTAATAATAACTAATTCACTAACATTCTTCATTTTATTAACCCTGAAATGTAACATTTATTTCCTTTTAAAGTATTTTTTTAGTTCACGAACAATAATATAAACCTTGTTATCACAGAAAGAAAAAATATTTCAAATTAATCAACATTAAAAGTAATCTTCAAAGGTAGTTTAATGAAATTATCCGTCAATATATAATATGAATCACCTATAATATATCGATAATATACGTTATATCAATATGATTGATATAACGGATTTTCTTTATTTAAAGACCAGAAAATAAATATGTTTGTACATAAATATTCGTAGAAGCTAAAAATGGAATGGTTGATGGAGGATTTTTTCTGGTAAAATAACTGTCTTATTTCATGTGTCTTTGATTCAAATTAACTAAAACATAACTTAATGAACTCTATTACGATAATCTACGTTAATATTAACTCTACTGACTGATTATAAAATATGTTCATTATTCACTAAACTAAAAAGTAAGTTGCATTTAATTCAAATATTGACAAACCTTATCTATTATTAATTACAGAATATATAAATTAAGAATTATAAATAGGTGAAATATTTATAAATAAAAACACATTACAAAGAAAATATCGTGAAATATACTTCACGGATTGTCTTCACAAAATTATCTCCCTTATGCTTACTGTTATGTAAACACAAGAATTTGAAAATTTTAACAGCATATTTAACTATAATTATATAAGTCTATTAAGCCTGACGCCATAGTATATATGTAATGATTATAATGCAAATAACATCTTTTACTAAAGCGGAATTACGAACAATGCCAAAAAGATACTATAGTTATGGATATGCGGTGGATAGTTATGGATATGCTAATAGTTAAAATTAATGTACATTTTTCACAATAAAACCTTAAATATCTCTTGTTTCAAATAAGATTATTTCTTTGGTAGGGAATCCAAAGATCTTTTTTATCTTTAAGATATTTTAAGGGATCAAGGGCTTTTTAGTTTCGGCACAAGATAATTCGGTAAAGATACGAAGACCTTTCTTACGAGGAGAATTTTGAAGTTGTCAGATGGTTATACCGTCAGGATCACGTGATCACGTGCTTTTCAGAATGTGAGCTTTTTAATAATTCTTGTAATTATTCTTTTATTCTAAGGTGTCCTCGCAAAATTTACCTCGAGTAGTGGGTAAAACGGTACCTAGATTAGTTATGGCATTCGTGACGTTTAGATTTTTGTCGATATTGGAATTTTGATCCACATACTTGTTCATTTGAGACTGAAAAGACACAGCCAAGAGCTCAATGTTCCCTTGAAATGCAATTTGATTATTGTCGTCTGTTTTTTAGATGAGAAATATCTGTTTCCTCGATAAGACCCTTGTCAGCCTCCAGATGCTGCCAGGGTGCGATATGTCAAGATTCAGGGGCATGGTTCCCATTAGCTGCGCTTTTGTCTTCTATATTACGGAAGGTATGAGCTCAACTAAGGAGTTTATTCCTTTCCGAGCTAGATTTCAGTAATATATCCTGATGCAATTTCCAAGTCTATTTTTATTTTCATTTACTTGAATGAAGCTTCAGTGATCTGTGGGCATCAACGGTGAGTAGTAGTTAATTGTTACAATTTTGTACAGACCGAAGACCTATAGAAATAGGTAGAGAATGTGGAAAATATTGGAGCCGCTGTTGTCCGAAAAGCGATGGAAGATTACGAACAATCAAATATCAAATAAAATTCATATTCTGATTATAAACAATCAAAATTTAAATACCAAAAAATGAACAATGGAAACAAAGTACAGTAAGTATGAAAATATTCCAGCCAGACACAATGAAAATAAAAATAGGTCGTTGATTTTCTCGGAACGGTAACAGATTGATGGGCCCAATCTATTCGTCGAACTCGGCAGGCATTTGCGTTATGATTTTTTTCGACGACGTCGTTCAGCGTCTGGTTTCTGTCCTCGGAGGTCGTTTGTTGGAAATTTACTGTCGGATTTCGAGTTTTCATCGGAGTTTTGTTAAATCGGGCGTGCACTGGCGAGCGAGCGATGCGCTTTAATGGGACGCATACTTCACTTAAGTGCAGATTATGTGTGACTAATAGAATGCTAATAGCTCGGCGGATAGTTTAGTGACTAACATTGCGTTGCGCGTTGCTGCTCCGAGTGGTTTTTCATCGTTTTTGCATCGGGGAACCGTGCCGTCCAGACACTGTACGTAACATCGAAAGAATTCTTTTAAGTAGCATTAGTCTAATGATACTAACAATGTATTGGTATAATATTAAGATGGCTCTAATGGAGCTTTTAATATTATCGCCCTTGATGTTTGCCAACGATAGGTTTATAATTACCTTTATTTTTAGCAATTTGCTCTTTTTGCATTAAAACCATACAACCTAAATATATCTTATTATATTATGAAGATACATACTTACTATTATAATTACTAGCGTATTATTATGAGTTCTGGTATACGAAACGATGCAAGCTAAAAATAGTATGGACTGTGTGTTGATCCGATATCTACTATATCTATCCGGCTCGAAGGACCATGTTGAATTACTTATTTCATTCATAAATAATTTCCGGAATGCTGGTTCAATAGGGTGAAAAAGAAGTTGTTCTTGAGTGATTGTCGGAACTGACATCAATTAGTTCCTGGGTATCTTTCTTTAAATGAAAGTAAACTGTTTCTTAATTACTTGTATTACTTATGTATACATATAAAATATAATGCAACACTATAAAATACCCGACCGATCTTATATTATAAACTTGACTAATAACTAGTCGTGAATATATCATGAATACTTTGTTGTGAATTGGTCGTAACTACTTGTCGAGAATGCTTGCGAATTTTTTTCTTATTCAGAATGACCAGCCAGAACCAAATGGTCTTTTGCTGATCTAGCTTCGGATTCGGGATAGTGATTTTTTTGCGGGCGACAGAGACCCTGGGTTACGACTGAAATTGTCGTAGTCAGTTATCAATCCGGGTTTGTGGTTGGGTAAGAATTTTATCACGATGTTATCGCGTTGTAAGGTGCCTAGGCAGAAGCTTACAACTGTGTATGCCTCATTCAAGGTAAGTGTTGACGTTTCGCATAAACCATGGGACATTGAGTAACTCGTCGACTTTTTTGGATTGGAACACTTGGAGTTTAAGTTGTGTCTCAGAGACGTGCCTGTACCACACCTGTGCTCCGAGGAGGCAGACTGGACGGACTAGCATTTTATACAGAGTCGCTTTCTGGGGGATTCGTTTTGAAAATTAGACCGTTGTGCCATACTTGATCGAAAGCTTTGGAAACATCTAAAAAAATGGCTCCAGTTTTTAGACCTTTTCTTAATGCCTGGTGGATTTTTGAGGCGCAGCTTGATTCAAGGCTTGAATTTTTGACATGGAAACCGAATGTTCGTTCGGGATTATGTAGTGTGCGTCTGTGAAATTGTTTAAAGCGTGTAATATCGATTTTTCCGCAAGTTTGGATGCTTGCGAACCTCTTGTTGCGCCCTATTTAAGATAGTGTATATGTCACACCCAGTCTGAAACTATACGGTATCTAACAATCACATTTTCTTGGAACCAATCGTCCACTTATAAGGGTTTTCCCTTTCATAAGTAAACTAAAGGACAGACAGTGGCAATAAAATGTCCTGCCAGAGAGGCCCAGCATACCGTCATAAAACTATAAAAAGGTAGATGTTATAAAAACGGTATGTTTAGAAATATATATAAGAATTTTATAAACCATTACTAGATCTTCTGTAATAAGACGAAGAGGGGCATATTTCGATAACAAACTACGAAATCGCTTGCGATGAAGATGATGGATTATGTTTTGGTGGTCTGACTCTCCGCTCTCTGAGCCAGCTCGGGGTCATTTAACAGAAGCCTCAGCTGATTACTTATGCCTCACCACTGACTACTAATAGAGTAAAATAGTCGAATTGAATTGAGGTCACCTAGGTAGACCATATAATAAATTTTCTGTTCAGAATTAGACCTACCGAATAGCGAATTTACACTCTTGCCTATAGCTAATCAAAGTTATAAATTTTTAAGCATGCCTCGGCGAGATGCCTCGAACTCGTGGCTATTGCACTGTAAAGAACGTTCTATATTTTGAGTACAGTAAACGCCAAGCTGGTAATCGGGAGATAATTCCTATTTTTTTTTTAATTACTAGGGTGGTGCAAATATGATCGAGACAAATACTCTAACACGTTTATTTACTATTTAAAAAATTTGCAAAAATTTACATTTCTCCTCACTAGTTACGCATTTTGTCCATCTTTCCGGAAGTTTTTTGATGCCGGCATTGAATAATTTCTTGGGCAACTCGGACAGCCATGTGCGCACGAACTCCTCTACCTCGTAGTCGGTGTTGAATCTTTGACTTCCGAGGCCTGAAATTGAGGAAATCGACGTACAGCATCGCATCATCAAGCGGCGAACCCATCGCGCCGTTATGCGATATTGAAGGTGTTCGTGGATGATAGACTCTACACTACCAATTCAGATGCCGAGTTCAGCCGAAATGTCTCGAACATTCATCCTACGGTCCTCCAAAATGAGTTATTCTACGCGGATGCGGATGCGAATGTTGTCTGGTGTGATGCTGGTTCGCGGTCGATGACCTTGCGTCCCATTTACGACGGTTTCGCGGCCAACCTTGAATGCTTTGGCCAATTTAAACACGGCAGCCCTACTCAGGCACACACTACCGAACTGGCTTCACAAACACAGAAAAAATTCCGTTTTTAATGCCTTCCCAGACTAAAAACGAATAATGACAACATATTACGGCGGTAGGCACTTGACGTTCACTCGTAGTCGTAGCACGTGCGTGAAACATGCGCTCTCGACGAAAACTATGCCACACTGTTCGTAAGGGACCCAGCCATCACATGCTCAAATCATGACCGTCAAAACATACATGCGCCATCTACAGCGTTTGTCTCCATCATATTTGAATCACCCTCGTATTAAGTTACAGTTCCAGAGCACCATTTTCAGAACTTTGGAATTCTATTACTTCCAAGTAGTTATCGATTTTGACTAATTAGTAACACAATCCGTTAGGCAAGTAACGTATACATCATATAGGAATATACGCTCTGTATTTCTTAACATATTTTGTTTAAATTATAAAGACGCCAACTGTTCTAAGAGCAATATACCCAATCAGACAAAATGACCTTCAATATTATATTGAAGTAAACTAGACATCTTGTAAAATGGTCTTAAGCAGGTGTATCAAATTACTCGTTGGTCTTGCAAGTTGCTTATTTCCGCTGTGTCGCCATCATACATTAAAAAGTAGAATTAATAGGTAAAAGCCATAAAGTAAATGTTTAAGACGGAAGTGGAACGTATCGGCTCTGGGATACGATTACAAACTCGAACAAAACGATATAAATCAATTCGGTTATGCCTACGACCTGTCAAACACCACACTAATAGCTCACAGTTACACGTAAAAAAATGAACAAACGGCCGCCCAATGCGCTCTAATTCGCGGTTGGCCGCGGATGACGCAATCCAACATCAAATTCCGGGACACAAAACGACGAAAAGTGGCGGCAAAAACTCAAGTATCACAACAATAACTGTACAAAATTCAGGTCAGACACATATTTTACACTACCACCTTGTACTTGTCTGATAGCCGACTTGTAATAATTTTTTTTTTGAATATTATGCTTGGTTGAATACAATAGCTATGGTACGGCAATAATTCTTAGGCACCTTTTGGCGACTTCCAAGGTATAATTCAACCGAAATATGTAACAAATATCTTGAAATGTCGTACAATTGGACCGACATTATGTCGCACCTAATAATAAAACCCGAAAATCATAGAGTCCTAATTTTATGGAAACACAAATAGAAATAAATATTAATAGGTACAATTTTGATTTCGACATTTTCTTATAAACGTCTCATATAAACATTAGGCGATTAGAGTTCGAATAATTATTTATTAATGATTGAATACCAAATTTATTTATTATTGGTTTTACTAAATTCTCGATATTTTCGACAAGTTTCAATTTCAATATCAAGAAATCAGCCGACTTATTGGACGTTAAATCCTTATTATGAGGTCGTTTTTAATGAAAAAAACAACTGTAACTAAATAATAATAGAAAGATCGCCAGGCTGCAGTTAACAAATGCATTTGATGAAGCGAGTGATTGAAACACTTGATCTATAAACGGTAGCGCGATCAATTGCGATCTGTGAAAACCTACATGAACATTCAAATCGAAAACCCTAGATTTACAGCAACATTACAGATCTTGAAAAAAAGTCAAATATTTAATTGGTACGTGGAATTTGGCAAATATTATTTCAGGACAGGATTTGTTACTCAAAAAATGAGATGTAGAATATTTCAAATCATAAATAGTCATTAGCTTGCAACAATAAAGTTCAAAATGTAAAAAAATTGGCGACAAAAGTATACCTCTTAGTTACCAACTAAACATTCTAAGGTGAGAGACCAAAATTATTATTTAAAGGGTTTCAAAATAGAAGGCTTCAAAATTTAGTTTATAAATAATATATAAAAATTTACAAAAGATTTAGATTTGCAGTACTAATATGGCAGTAGTATATGGCATTCAATGATTTTGGTGGCTTTAGTCAAATAAAACAGAAAATAAACTAATAAAAATTATATATAAACTACAATTCACACTATGAAATAAATTATTGAATATACTATATAACTAATACACTACTTAACAACCTTGAGATAATTTACTTCCATTGCAATGCTAATTCAGTTATGATTGTAGATTCTATACATTTTCGATTAAGTAATATTTAATTAATGCTGTTTGATGCGGTAGATTATTATTCACCGTGATTTCAAAACAAATCGTCCAATCTCCTAGTCTTTAATTAGACATTCACCAAATATCTCCAAGACGTAGAGAAAAAGATTGTCTTATATAGTTGGAATTCATAATGAAATAGATATGTTTATTAAATATGCTTATTATAATAATTTTAAAACCATATATTACCTAATACATGTCGCATTATACCCCGCTTCTGCCAAATCCGTTTTCTACTTTATGATTTCCTTTATAAACATTTTATATTATAATCACATATGAAGTGGTATCATTGTCTATAATATTTATTTGACATTTCTGCTGTAGACTGCATAAATAAAATGTTGGCAATTTTCGAATTAATTTGTTTTGCAAAATTTTAATGCAATAAAATATGACATGCTTTTAGCCTATCTAATTACATAATAATTACATATAATTATCTGTAAACTGTTTCATAAACATATGAAATCAATGGAATTAATGAGAAATACTTAATAATTTTAATATTTAATTTCAAACTACTTGTCATTTATTTATTTTTAATTCTATTAGCTCCTATTGCCAATACCCAATTGACAAGACAAGTTCAAGACAACAAATACTTAGGTAGAACAAATAGAAACAATTAAATATTTTTTTCAAAATTTCAAAAACACACTGAAGTTTTATATTCAAACTGTATATGAAATATTATAATGGAATCAGGATTTAAAAATATACATTGAATGCATGTTGAATTCGTTCATCGGCTATTAGTTATTTGTTCTTCATCTGACAAGTAAAATATAATTTCCAACGCCTGAACGAGCATAAAACAACAAACTCGAATATGATCATTGTATTTCCTGCTATACCAAGCAAGTACTTCGAATAAATCGAATAATTACTATTCTGTTTTTTCTCAATAAATAAATATGTTTAGATTACGTGTTCAGGTACTACTCATCGTTCGACCTTCGCACCATAAAAAACAACAATACAACATACCACCGCGAATCCCCAATAAACGATTAAACATCGCATTTTTTTCAAACTGAAAAATATTTCATTGTCCTTTAACTGCGTCAATGATTATCGTAATGTAATAAGAGCGCCATTGTTTGCCAGTTTGTGAGGCTTTGTCGTCACATATAACAGTCAACTAAAATGCTCTAAGGTCAAAGGATGGGTCGTGCCATCATTTACACCTATTCTTTATTTAACAATACATATAATGCTAATATTGCGAAGTCCCTTTATTATGTTGATAACACTAGTAAGTTGTGTATCAAAAAAAAATTACGTAGGACGACTATTATTACCGGTACTTAGACAAATTGTTTAAATATTTTTGTTGATCCTAAAATTTAAGAACAAAAGAAATTTGTCCCTGGGAAGCACTTCGCATCCAATGAAGGAATTGAAAGGGCCGTAACTGATATTTCATTGTTAAGCCGAAAACTTTTCACTTTACCAACGTACCTGTAAATAAATTAATTCTAATTAATGTTTAATAACTCGAAAAGAGCCTAGATACCAGATATATTTCAAGATTTAATCATTAAAGAATTCTCAGTCTTCAATAAGATAATCTACTGTCTACGTTATACCATCAATGAGTACAGCAGTTCGTAAATTTTTGATCAAAAACTATGATCTAAAAGAGTCTATCCAATAGTTGCAGAAAAAAAATTGTTCACACCTGTTTCGTTGTGATCATTTAAAAAAGAGTTTTATTATAAGCCCCCTCGAGTATTTTATTTTATTCTTCATTTCTAACAATATATATATATATATATATATATATATATTGCATTAAAAATATAAAATAGTGTTATGTACTCAGTTCGTTATTTGAATTCTGTATTTAAACCTGATTCCTAAACTAATTTTAGACTACTTGACACAGCAGATCACAAATTTGCTTGCAAACCGACTTTTGTGTCAGATACCACTAAATTCGACGATATATTTCAACATCTACGCCTCTGCAATTGCACCTTGACATTTGCATTTTCCTCCAAACAATTACATTAGCAAACTTCACGCATATTTCGATTATAAATTAAGATAAATGTAATAAAACGGAGCGTAGAAAATTTTTTCGCATACCAAATGAACACAATAACGAATCATTAATACGAGGTTATATCAACAGAAAAAGTCGTACACCTCGTACTGCAGCAGTGAGAAATTTTTATGTATCAGAACGTTGACGTGTTCTTAACCCTGGATCTTAACTTTAAAAACTAAAAATACGTGTCAGTCTTGGTGTTAAATATCCGTAAAACAAAATATACGTTTGCTACAGTAAATTTCTTATTTCAACAAGACTATTAAATATCGACAGAAGAACTATAAATTATTCTTAACATAGTAATGAATTATAAATTCAATTCATTATACAAACTTATTACTATTCATCATTCAACGAGTCTTCTGTTTACTTGATTTACCTGTTTTATGAAAATATAATAGTAATTAATGACTTCATTTTAATTTTAAAAGGAAAACATAATTTATGAGTAATAACACATATTAATGATGTTGAACTGTATGGGGGCTGTGTGTTAAGTATCATCTGACCTAGATTAGAAATAGTATTTCTAATATTTAAAGTGATTTTCCATGGAAAATGAATGATTTATAACAATAATTTAATTTATCATGTTATAATAATGGAAAAAATTTAATATTGACTAGTGGGCTTCAAAAAAAGAAGCAAACGATGGGATTGGGGTGTTTGCACATTCTTTATTACAATAATATCTTGAACTGCTAAATTAAAACGTGACCGTATCATATCTAAATCTATTTTGCAAATTTCCTATAGCAATAATAATTACCACTTCGTCAATTGTCAGGTTTGATGACGATATTATAGCTGTTAGATGACATTAAATCCAATGCTATTTTGATAATTTTTACTAAACCGTTGTTCTGATAAAGAAAGGTTTGTAGTTTTTAAACAAAAATTGGTTTCACTTGTTGGATTGTAAGCACAACGTCTATCAATTTCCGCGTCAGGATTGGTCATAAATTAATTTGTAAGCATTGATGATCTGCACCTGGTAGTTGTAACGGTGCTCCTAGAAAGTGATACATTTGTTCTAATACATTCTAATATCTGCAAATATTTAAAACCTTAAAAATTGGTGATGAAAGTATCGTGTACAATATGTTTTGCTGTTGCATTCTAAGCCTATCCACTTTATTTCCAGTCACTCTCATAGGTAATTGTGACACACAAACTAATATCATTTTCTGTCTTTCGATGGTCATCACTGCTGTTAGCACATGATGTAGTTCGTCGTACATTCGATGGACTTCAACGACCTTAATCAGTCACTTTCTGATATTTTTGTAAATGTCTACAAAGGTAGAATCATAAATTATTTATCTCACTAAATAAATTTATAAGCGGTTCTTAGAGTGCATTTCAAAAACATCAATGTATCAGGCAAAATGAAGTTATATAACATTATCTGTGATCGACATATTCAAAGCATACATACAATACCCCACCACTGGTAAAAAGATAAAATCTAATAAATTCTAAAGTAATACTATTCGTATTTTATCACTACTCAAAAATGCCGTTCAATATCTCGCGCTGTAGAAGCTGAAGGCGTAACGGAATAAAAAAACGGACAGAAAAATATTTCCTTTGTATGCAAACGATGCGAGCACATGCAAACTTATAGAGTACGCGGATACAAGAGATCTGAGATGTAGATTGTTACGTGATATATATGAAGAAAAAATTGATGAATGATGATCAAACGGGGTAGAAAAGAAATTTGTATCAAAGCGCGAGGTTACCGAGAAATAATACGAAAAAAAATTAGTTGCGATGATCAATATATCATTGTATTATATAAATTATGAGAAAAAAAACCTGTTGGCGATTAAATGGGATAGAATAACGGTTCACTTACTTATCATTCTTGGATTCTCTTAAACTATGAAGATATTTTAAATATTGTTTTAAATAATTTAGTATAAATATATTTTCCTACATATATAAATATAGTCTATTCAAAATAACAGTGAACCTGTTATTTTGAACAGTCATATGTCATCAAGATGTATGATGTATTTTGATTAGACATCAATATTTCAAAATGGAACACAAAATAAAAGTAAAATACAGAGAACAAAAGTTGATGGAACAAGGTAAACGTTTGGTTAGATTTTGTTACTCATAATATTTATTAATAATTAATTGCAGATATATAGTTCTTCAGTCTAGAATCAGGAATGGTTTTATTCCTGCCAGAGTTAGTGTTTTCTCCCAAGGGCGACTACCATGAAGAAACTCACTATAACATATTTTTGGTCTGATTTAAAAATCAGCTTATAAAAAATTTGAAGGAACCATCAGTTATTGTTATAGTTAACCATCAGTACGCTGGTGGAAAAGATCGCAATAAGTGCATCGATAAAGATTATAATTAAGTACTGATTTGCAATATATAAATCAAGTTTTAAAGAAACCACGATTAACAGCGGACTATTTCAAATTATTACTCAGTAAATACTAATGAAATGTTTAATTTCTTTTTATGTAACTAACTTTTTTAGAAATAGGTCAGCAAAAAAACACAAGGTAATTTAGATACATGAAAGAACACTAACGGCTTTGAAGATATGACAAATACATTGGGAAGAATTAGAAGAAAAACATTGGAAGTGATTAAATCTAATTTTATAAAGAAAGATGTACAAACGTACATAGTAACAGCAGAAACTAAGGAGAAACACAGTGATTCCAATATGACTTGATGAGGAAACACTGCAACGGAACAACTAAGCGTAAAAATGTAAATATGCTGATGAAAGTAAAATACATTACTTGGATATACAACTCTTAATTGGGTGGATAATGCCAGTCAGGTCAGTAAGGGATATCATTACATCAAAACGCGCCTAGAACTCTACCTCGTAGGTGGTGTGAAAAATAGTGCAATGTAAATATGATAAAACACAACCCTAACCTACAAACTATTATGGCTATAATTAATTGTAGTTTCAGTCCTTCCATAAACTATACATTAGATGTACTATAATGTTAAAATAAATTATATTTGATAATATTATTTTTGTAACGTTATTTTATTTAGATTAGAAAGAAACATTGCGACGTTTTGACGTCATTAATTTAGATGACATGAGTTCACTCTTTTATTAAACGGGCTGTATATAGGCTTATTTATATTCTAAGGACCTTTGAAATTCCATCACAAACAGTGTACATTTCTATAAATTAAATAAATTTGAGAAAAAGTCAACTAATTTAGAAATTATCGTGACAAGGTCGAGTTATCATAAGATATGTAATATATTTTATTCTAAACTACTATTAATCTGGCACCATGTTCCTAAAAACTATCGTCGCAGATGTACGGTACAATTTTAAAAGTCGGCTCTTTCCTTACTCGTGAGAACAAAAGCCGAATTTAACCATTACAGCACGTTTATTTATAGTGTTCTACCGTGAACACGTGGAACATTGGCGTGTGGCATCGTCATCACCCAATCATGCGCGATCTCCGGACCGTCAAGACCGTCAACCGTTTTTTCCTCTTCCTTTTCATTCTTTGCCCGCAAGTAGTCGACTAAAATCGAAATCTGTTCCATTGTATGCAAATGGAAACCAGTCTTTGTTGGTCGGCCGAGCAAATAGGCGTTTCAAGTTTGCAGCTCGATAGTTTTAGGATTGGTAATTTTTTCGTTCACGTCTTCGGGTTCCTTTGACTGCCGGTAGTTTTTTGCCATTGAACCGGCTTATACCGCAACAGCGAAACCATAATGTAGGTTGAGGATACATATTCGGTATATTTTGATAATATGTTTGTAAATACCTTTACGTATTATGTCGAGATACATCTTCCTAAATTCTTAAATTTCAGTCAAATTTCACATTATTTAATTCCTGATTATAAATTAATTACCAATTATTTTAAAATGTATTGTAAATACAGAAAAGGAAACATTATATAATCATATAAAGATTTCAGATCCTAGATTGCAGCACAAAGCATGTAGTGTACTGTAGTGTATATAACTTAATAATTGTATGTACTAATAAATTTAAATAATAAATGAATTCCCATTTTATGAGTTCGGGTTCCTGCTGACTCATCAGGAGTTTGCATATATCTTTATCATCGATAATCTAGGTAGGTAGGTAAAAATATGAAGTATCAAAGTTAACAACCATTAAACAACTCAACCTACTAATTAAATTCAATGGCTTTGACATTTCTTTACATAAAATAAAAGTTTTCCGTTTAGTATTATTGAGTTATTCAGAAATTTGCTACTAAAGCCCAGTGTTGCTATCAAACATTTTTGGGAATGTATGGTGGATACTGCTCCATCATACTACAATTGTCGGTTTTAGTATCAATGATTTAAAGGTAAGTAGATGAAATCCCAGCTGTAGCGACCTTAAGGCATGTCGAATTTTACATCGTGGAATACCTGTCTACAAAATATCCAGAAATATAATCTTAGATGTTGAACACAGGCGGGGTGCCAGCAGCGCAAATTAGAACACGATAACGAATAGATAGCTGGCAACCCCGAGACGTTTATTTGGGAGATTATTGAAGGGTATTTTGAATGAATTAGTAACCGACCATCGTTCAGTTTAGACGTGCCACCATCGACTGCCCAAGCCTCATATTTTTATATTACTTCAACAAATAACGGTCACATAATGTAAACACCACTGTTTTATTTCGTTTTACCTCCATTCAGAGAACCATATCATTTACCCTAAACAGCTCAAAATTTTTAAGAAATTAAGCAATCTGATTAAAAATTAATGACTATTTTCAGATGTTTACATGCACCAGGGAGTATCAAAACATCATTCTCTTGCATGATAAGGCTCGGCCACATGTCGCAAGGATTGTGAAGAATACACTAGTGAATCTCTTATGGACTTCTGTCAAACTCACCAGATATAGCGCCTTCTGAATACCTCGCTACCAATTCAAAATCGCACTTTCGACACAATATCGCCATGTTGCCAGGAAAATGGAAAAAAGTTCGGAAAAATGATTACTAAAATTTAGAATACTAAAAATTATTATTTAATCTTTACTACTCTTTTAAGTTGTATATAAAGCTGCACACAGACCGGGCGAATCAAGCCAACGAATAGATTCGGCGTTGGATACCGAACATTCGGTGGCCTTCGAAGAAACGTACATATTGCATCCGTATTTTTCCCCACCGGCGGCGATTAAAGCGTACCTACCGTCCACACGGCATTCGTCGATTCCATTCATTTTTTTGATGTTACCGACACTCTACGGATTTCAAGGGAATGCCAAAAAACCTTCGTTGGCCGTCGTCAAATCGTCCAAACAGAACTAGAAATATCCCAATAAACCCATTCGTTGGCCCGGTCTATAGGCAGCATAAACCAGTATGTATTTCATCTTACCAAACCCTATGATAGATGTTTACGTGACTAAAATCGATATGCATACGTTAATGTGTAAGAGACAATTGGTAGAAATAAAGTCAAGAGGTATAAAAATATATGACATCCATATTTTTCTCTGTTTTCCCTTTATCCTTCAGTGAACACACTAAGTTTACCATTTAAATTTTTGAATGTGTTAATGTGACGTGACCTCTACCGTCATTGCATTATAAAAAAAATATAAAAAGAAATTATTGTCATTTCATCATGTCTATATTATTTTAATATATATTTGCTTATACAAAACAATAAACGCAAATATACCAAATAACACTAATTATTCGATTAACTATTGTATATTGCATCATTTTTAAATAACCCACTTTCATTCCAATTTATTACAGTTTCTATTATCTCAAATCGCAATAAAACAATAATATCGGCAAATCTACCATGTTAATTAATTTATTATCTGGAAAATAAACGATTCAAATATACTTATTGTTTAAATATGATATTAATCGCAACTTAAGAACAAAAAAATGGTTATCAGCAGGATTCCTTGAAACAGCAGTGTAATAAATAAAGGATGTGCTAATCAATGAAACAGTGAACTCACAATTTATGAATAGCCGACTGTGAACTTGATTTTTAATATTGTTGATAACATACAATATATACTCGATTTTAAAATAAATGAAATATGTCTGATATATCGTTTTTATTTTAACTGTATAATTCCGATATATGTATAGTACTAATATTGCTTTTTAGCTTAATGCTATTTTACTTATTCGGTAAAGTAACAGTGATTTATCAAGTCAAATATGTTCTGTGGTACATTTTGGTTATTGTTTTTGAAGTTTTCAAATTAACAACAGTAAACATAAAAAATTGGAGAAAATTGAAACCCGTTATGTTCCAAAATTTTAAGCTTAAATAGACAAAAAGTATTACTTATTCATTCGGGTTATACTGTTCTTAGTTTTCATTACTCTTCAGTGGTTCGTTTTATGTGGAGGTGACCCAGGAATCGATTTTTTTTAAATAGTTTTAAAAGAACGAAACTGCTATTTTAAAAGACAATGTGCCATTGGCCGGAATAGATGATGTAGTACACCGCGTGAAGTTGGTCCCACCATATACATAAGAGCTTCGCTCCATGAATATTTGGCGTCATTGTGGACATGTGAGGGGAACTTTTTTTTTAGAAAATTATCACTTGGGTTCTTATGGATTAATTTGCAGGTTCCAATGATTAGCTACTCGTGGAGTTTGAAGTGTATGTGTTTAGACGATTGAGAGCTTAAAACGAAGGCAGCGTCATATGCCTAAAACGCAGACTTTACTGTTTCATTTCTAGTGATATCATCAGCTATGTCGATATAGAATAACACCTAAGCGGGTGGGGAACCTTGTGGAACACCAGACTGTATAGATCTTCTAGTCGAAAAATATTCATCAATTTTGACTTGGAGTGAAGAGTTTTCCAAATATGATTCAAAAATGACCAGGTTTGCAGGCTCACCAGGAATGGCAAGCTTTAATGCCTTGAATATTAGACTATGTACTATACTGCGTCGAAGGCCCTAGTCAAATCCAAGAAAACTTCATCTTCAATTTTTGTCATGAAAAGCTAGTCTTCAAACTAACATCAAAACAAAGATAAAATGGCTAACACCATTCAAACATAAATTAAAGCCAGTATAAATGCTTTATAATGCTATTCTAAAGTTTAATTGTAATTTTCAGTCTCTAAACATAGCCCCCTCTGGAAATTATTACAAGAAGATACCGATAAATATAAGTGGAATAATATTAAATACATCGAAAACTGGGGTGCCATTAGTTGCTGATTTCACAATTACCGAAAGGTTCATAAAAGAAACTTCGAGTATCAATAATACGTTAATTCGTTCAATTCCGACTCAGTTGCTGTAAGTATATTACACACTGTGCAACAGTATACCGATTTGTAGTTAATAAAAGTCTTCATACGAAATTAAAAAACGCCTTTGAACCAATGTGCTATTTTAATTCCTATTTTATCCATTATAAGGAATAACAAAGAACAAAAAAAAAGTAGTTTAAAGGAAGCAACTATGGCTATGGCTTCTTCCCTCTTTCAAATATCCCTTCCTAAGTATTTTGTAGTTCTCAAAATGTTTGCAATCTATCACTGGAAAGGTATTTTTACCTATTCATAAAGTCAACATTGCAACGACCTTGAGGCATATCGAATTTTACGTCTTAAAATAGCGGCTTACAAAATACCCAAACAATATTATTCCAGTAGTTCGGGGTGTCAACAGGGACGGTAAGCCAATGGAAACAAGACCTAGTCAACATCGATTACCCAAGTTGCAAATTCTCAGGTAATACAGCCTCATTCTCTCCCTATCACAGTATTTCGTTTCATTTTTTTTACTGACAGTAAATATCATGCAACCATCACTATTTTATTTCGTACTACCTCCATTTATTGGGTTAAAAAGATCAAAAATTCAATAAAAAACGTTACAAATTTTTTTCAAAAGTATTGATACTGAAAATACTATATAAATGTATTTATTCGGTTAGTCTGGCTATTATATACCCATTAATACTTATTAGGTGCTGTATGAACAGGTTTAATCAGATGGTGTAAATATTAATAGAAACTGTAGTCAAAGAAATATTAAATAGCTATTTCCTATTCCTTAACAGCTTTGAATATTGATTTTTAGATATTTTTCACCGCGTTGTATTGAGCAAGATCTCATATAACGGATTTCGTATAAGCCGTTCCAATAATAAAACATGTAATTTTTTGCCGACATCAGACGATTAATTGACGGTACATGCAACGGTTCATTAATGAAAATTTCAATGGAGACAAAATCGGTTCACACTATACAGACATGAGGCAATTTGTACGAGTTTTGCTCGAATAAAAAAAAACGTAAATTATAAAAATCTAAAATACATTTAAGCTAATGCATGTTTTAACTACAAAGTTTTGTAAATATTTGTATATTACTTACAGTCCATTAAAATCCAGAAACAAAATATTTTAAACAAGATGAATAAATCATCATTTGGTGTTAGTGTTTTATAATTGATATAATACCAAAAATATTTAATAAAATAATAAAATAATATTGATATAAAACCAAAAAAAAAAGAAGTATTTGAGACAAAATAACTAAATATTCATTTGATGTAAGTGTTTTATAGTTAATATAATACCAATATCCAAAATATAATATATTTGAAACAAAATAAATAACTAGTCACTTGATGTTATGACGTCTTATAAATTGAGTAAAATAGTCCTTGGACACAAACAAACAATGGAAGCTTTTCTCCAGTTTATTTAAATTACTATATCCATTACTATATTACATTCTAAACTAACTTTCATTTTAGCAGTCATAAACATTAGTACCAATAAATGTGCATTACTGGCTCATCAACTAATATTAATTAAACAATTTCTAGTCGAAAATTCCATAACATTTTTGAAACTGTCGTTTTGTTCATTGATCATGTTCATCAGTATCAGTTGTTAAATTTCAAAATATTTGTAAAAAATAATTTCATATTATTGTTTTTGTTTTAGCCAATGATTCAATACTTGATGCTTTGAAGTTATCCACGTGTCGTTGAAAAAATTAATTGACTTATAACTATGTTTTCTCATTATCACAAAATGAGTTCAATCGGAATTTTCTACAGGAGAAAACGCACATAAAATATTTGATTTCAGATGAGTTATTGTTAACTAAAAATATATTCAATGCAAACTTTTGTACGCAATATAATTACCCTCGTATATATACTTTAATACTTCAATATAGCGGTATTATCCGTAAAAAGTTGCCATTAATAAACATATCACATTTTTTTCGATAAAAAGCAATTAATTGATGGCGCTGTTGACGGTTCATTAATGACATATGCGTCTGATAACATTCTCACGATCCAATTAAAATGCATCAGTTCGAAAAAGGTGGGAAAATATCGACATGGACAGAAAATCAATATGTCCAAAGCATTAAACTTATTCTCGATGATATTACAATCACAAAACTTAGCTGAAACTTAGCTTTTTATCATAATTATGTAATTTAATTATGTCTTATATTATAATATTATGTTTTTATGTAATTTAGTTTAGTTCTCATTTGTAAAAATATTTATAAAATGCTTTAGTTAGTAAAACATCGCAAAACATGAGCTCTCTTAGATGAATGAAATTCAACGTTTTTTATTTACATTTTCTTCCAATTTTTTCTGCCTTAAAAAAAGTGACTAGTGACTTCGATGGGAAATTTAACTGTAATACAGACCAATTAAATTGTAAATCTTGAAACAAATGTTTTAACATGATCTTTCCGCGAAAACTATGATGTAACTACTGAAATTAATCCTAGCAAACCGTTGCTGTATTGTTCTTTTGTTAACAATGGCCCGCCGAAAAATTACCATAAAATCTTCTCCTATGAACCTCGCATAATGCTCGTCTCGAATCAGTGTAACTAACCTGAAACAAAAGAAAAACCCAATTATTATTTTGACAATGCTGCGAACATATTAATAATTAGAAATTTATATGCAACCATTATTCACTGTGTCTTCCTTTCACTATTTTGAAGCTGATACACTAGTTAAATAATGTATATGTAAAATTAATGACTTAAATAAATCAGAGATTTGGTTACGATGAAAGGCA
This sequence comes from Rhynchophorus ferrugineus, assembly GCF_030347505.1. NCBI lineage: Eukaryota > Metazoa > Arthropoda > Insecta > Coleoptera > Curculionidae > Rhynchophorus > Rhynchophorus ferrugineus. Next base: position 47,416,241 of record NW_027472581.1, on the reverse strand, counting down.
AACGATTGTATGTATATATATATAAAATATATTTTCTATACCTAATATTTTTATAATATGTATATAATTCGTTCAAAACAATCGCCAAATTTATTGCCTATAGTAGGGATGCAGGTATTTTATTTAACCAATTATTGATATTTTTTCAAAATATAATTAATATAATTTAATATATGAAAATATAATCTATAACAAACCTTTAAGTTTTGTTTTGATATATCAATTGTTTTGTCTTCTGATTGATTTGATTTTTCCTAGCTGCTGCAAAAAATTATCGATCAATAGATAATCGATATTTTTCAAAAGAACCAGTATCTACAATAGCACCTTCGAATGATGGAATCGTAAAGGTGACAGTTGTCGTAAGATTTGTGCGCGTTGATATGTGTATAATTATTCAGAATATACCTGAGCATTTGGTTGGAACCTATGAGGAATGGTGCAGTTATTAAATCAAAAGTTATAGAAGAAATCACTAGAATTTTGCAAAAAAAATGTAAAATAAATTAAGGAGAAATATACTTATATCAAAATTACACAAATTACATTAAAAGAAAGGAGAACTGGAAACATAGCAACGAGAGAAACAAGAACTAAACATAAAAATGTAAATGCCCTCTCCAATAAAAATAAAATATATTACTTGGATATAAAATTGTTAATTAGGTGGATTAGGCCTCCTGAACTTTACCTCATATCTGGTGGTATGAAAAGTAGTTCAATGTTCATATAATAAAACAACTCTAACCTACAAACTATTGTGAGGTCTAGAGATAGGTGCTTAATTAACTTAAAACATATTTATAACCTCAGTGCTGTGTTCAACAAGTTCGTAAAACAAGAACAACGTAAAATAAAATGGTTTTTAATGTAATATAATTTTTTTTGTTATTTTAAACCCTTCACGTATTATAATTTACGGATATGTGTGAATACGAAAGATTACATAACAAACGATCCATATCGTAAATAATGATATGAATCAACACCTCAAATCATAATCGAACAAAAATTAAACCAATATCAGAGGTTTCAGGGTTCTATCGTCGATGGAACTTCTACACCGCATTTTAGGCCGCTATAGTGATTCTTGTGTTTTCCAGGAATATTAAACCCCTACATCGAAATGCTATTGCTATTGAATGTTAAATGCATTCAAGTGCTTTAGCCCCAGCCCTATTCATTTTGGCCAAAGACCATTTGGTTCTAGCTTCTTTTCGATATGAATTACTATGAAATTTGGTTCGGGTATGATCACATATAATAATGTATTTAATGTGACATATTTAATTGCTAACACATTGTTATCAGACACTAAATAACAAAATACTACTGAAGTTACTTAAATTATAGATTAAACAAAAAAAATAATATAAGGATATAGTTAAATGTAACAAATTTTGATCTAACCGAATTTAAAAATGAACGTTTGTATTGAAACAAACCTACTCTATTCAAAAAGTCATTATTCAATAAAAAATAACACGAAGATAATCCTCCATCGCACTTCAGCATGAATTAAAATTGACATGCATGTCTAACCAACCATTCTTTCGCAGTGCACAAAGCCTTCTCGCACGGCTTATAAATCATGATGATGGTCGATCTCGTTCTTGATCTCTACTGTCGGACATTACCTATTAACGCTCTCGATGGGTATTAAACAAACCGTATTATTAATGTATTTATTCGACGATGATCCCTTGACGGCTTTTAAGTCGTTATCAGCCGTGTCTGGCATTATTCCAATAAGAAACGCATAAACTAGCAACTTAAGCGAATCCGCATCATAAAATAAACATTATTTTACCATAAAGCACACAATAAAACGACGATTTATCCGTTTAATAAAGCCATAAACCGAATCCTTTCGGTGACTATATTAAAAGATACGTTTTTTAATTGAAAGTAACGGCAGTGGTGAGTTACTCGCGATGTCGCTAATATGCGAGTGTGTAAAACGATCGCTCTTAAATGCAGAATGTCCAGTTAGGATCACGTGGAAGCTTATGTTTGTTCATATCTTTACTCAGTCCATATGTCGCAGTGAAAGGATGGCAAAATCACGACCAAGATGTTGCTGAAATTTATTGCGACGAGAAAGATGTAACTCATTAGGAACTTTTAACTCATTAGCATTTTCATTAGTCTCGATGATTATTACGTAAAAAGTATAATTTTCTATACGAAACTTCATTCAAATGTGTAATTATATATTATGTAATTTCGCTCTTTCTTTATACATACGTACAAATTAAAGACTCACTGGTTAATCAGGTGATTCTAATACATCAAAAATAATGATAGTCTACTACCAAATAATTGAAATGAGTTGATCTTAACTAATGAACATGTTGTACAATAAGAACTGTTCCAGAAATATATTAACCGATGTTGGCATATAAACAATATCTTAAATGTGTGTTCATTTCAATATAATGTTCTACATGCTTTTCTTGAATATCCGCTGATTATTTATACATGATTTATGGTCATCAACTTTTTCATTATACCTTATACCTTTATAGACGGCTTGACAAATTCATTCAAATTCAACATTTTTCTTTTCAAAAAATATTTGTAGGTATATTTATGATACTATAATTATGTTAAATTTCATCATTGCTAAACATCTTTAAAATAACTATAATAATAATGATAAAAATATACCAATAGCAATATTAATCAGTCATATTACATTTAAAATTGGTAATAGATGTAGACTTTTTTTATATAAAAAGCTTAAATTATGACTTCTGGCTATCAAAATGTCACTATCAACTGTCAAGAAGGACTGATATTAATAAAATATTCATCATTTTGAAGCTACTAATTTTAACAGGCTGGAAGAACTTGTTTTTTTAATGTGCGATAATATATTTTCTCTAACAGTATAGGTACTTTTCGATATTAGATTTTTTCATAAATTTCTTTCTTTTTTCACAAATTAAATTCGTCGCAATGGTGATCTGAGCTTTTTTAGACTTCTGCTATTTACCTGCTTAAGTTTTTATTGATCATGTTTTATTATATTGCAAATACAAGGAATAAGAATTATTCGAATTAAGACAGGACGTCCATGTTTTTCATCCATTTAGACACTGAGACCGATTGCTCTGCTATTTGGATGTTGGAAAATCAGTTTATGGATTACGAGGTCAGTACACGCGTTAAATTAGTAAAAAGCATCTGTCAGAAATTCTATATCCACATTGGTAAGAATGGCGAAATATGTTAAATTTACGAGCCGTAGAGTAATTTAGTGAACATGTTAAAAACAAATCATGTGAAATGTGGTATCAAACAATTAACCCTTGGAGAAAATCAAAATAATGCCTGAAACATGAAGAACAACAAGGTATTATCAACAGTAGTCGATATAGTTGTTGAGGTTAATCGATTGCTACATATAAAAGATAAACTTATACACACATACAGGCTGTAAATATACAATTTTACTGATACTATGAATTTATTCAGTAAATTCTCTTCTCTTTACATTTTTAATTAAGAGTAATATCTATGCATTAGCATTATTTACACTTATGATTGCTTTTACTAACCGATTAAACAATTTTGTGACCAATAATATGACCAGAAACAAAAAGCTTGTGTTCTTAATCAATCTAGTTACGTATTAAACTGAATTAATATTATAATTTTTTTAAAACATCTTTATTAGATACGCTTAATACAATCTTAATTTACAATTAATTTATTACTACATTTCCTATGTGCTTGGATTAATTAACAAGCAAGACGAGTGCGAGAAAATACATCAGTATGTATTCCTCAATTATAAAATTATAATTATTTATTAATTATTAACTTATAGCTATAATTTACACTAATAATACACACTAAATGTTCACACAAGTTCGTATGGTTTTGTTCGTTTCAATCTCCTGACATCCTGCGCGTTGTCCAGCAGTTGTATTGCTTCCACGTTAGTATGATTTAGTAATATTCTTTCGTGTTTTAGGTGAAAATTCTGCACAACGTCGCAAATCCATTTGATTTCCAGGTCATCGTGCAGTTCTTCATTGTTTACATAGCGATAGGCATTGGTAATCAATCGAAGAACCTTGTTTTGACAGCGCTGTATGACTGATTTGAATTTTTAGTGCAACCCCATATTTGCACCCCATAGGTCCAAATTGGCTTTATAATTGTATTATAGATCAACCTCTTTGATTTTAGATCAAGTTGAGAGTATCTTCCGACTAACCAATATAGTTGTTTTATTTTGGTTCTAATGTGTTTTGCTTTTTGTCTAACGTGATGCTTCCAATTTAATCTACCGTCAAGATGGATTCCAAAGTATTTTGATGATTCTGCTTGAGGAATCGGGCATCCATTGAGTGATATAATTAAGTTTTTATTATTTCGCCTTAATGCAAAATTAACGTGGACAGATTTGGAGCTATTAAGTTGAATTTTCCAATTTTTTTTCCATTTGCAGATTTTGTTGACTGCCACTTGCACTTTTTCTATTGCCCTAGGCTGAGATATATCTTTTGCCATAATAACTGTGTCGTCAGCAAAGGTTCCAAGAAGTGTTTCTTTTGTTGTTGGAATGTCAGCAGATACAAGAGAGGTCCTAAGACGCTACCTTGTGGAGATCCAGCCGAGATATTTTTAAATGTCGAGAACGCCATTTCGTGCGATACTCTTAATTTTCTTCCGAATAAATATGACTGCAGCAATTGACAATAGTTACGCGGTAACAATTTGCTCATCTTACAGATTAATCCCAAATGCCAAACCCGATCAAAAGCTTGTGAGACATCCAGGAATATTGCAGGGCAGTATTTCTTTTCTTCAAACGCTCTTTCAATAGCCGCAGTTACTCTGTGCACTTGATTGATTGTTGAATGGTGATTTCGAAAACCAAACTGGAAATCTGGTATTGTTACCAAATGTTTAACACCTTTAAATATCAGTTTCTCAAATAGCTTTGATATTGCAGGTAGTAGCGAAATAGGCCTGTAAGATCCGACTTGTTCTGCAGGTTTGTCAGGTTTTTTGAGCATAATTATTTGTGCAACTTTAAAGCATTCCGGGACATGCTTCAGCCTTAAACAGGCATTAAATATATATGTCAACATGATGATTGCTTTTCGTGGTAGTTCTTTCAATAATCCAGGTGAAATGTCATCTATACCAGGTGCCTTTTTAGGATTGAGGTTATCAATTTCAGTGGCAACTTCCAGTGGAGAAATTAGATTTAGATTTACATCGGGTTGATAAACAGGTGATGTATCCATGGTAGATTCTATAACATTAGGTCGAAAAGTGCTAGCTAAGTATTGAGCGAACAATTCAGCTTTTTCATTGTCGCATCGAACCCATTCATTTCGATCATTTTTAATTGGCGGTACTCGAATAATTGGTCTTTTAAATCTTCGAGTTGCTTTCCATAGCAAATAATCTTTGTCTGCTTGTGGGCTTAATTCACTTAAATACTTTTGAAAGCAAATCTGTTTATATTCTTTGATCATTTGATTCGTCAGATTACTAATTCTATTAAACGTAGTTTTGTCAGCAGCATTTCTGGTTCTGTGCCATACTCTTCTAGCTTTTCGCCTTTCTTTTATCATTTCTCTAATTTCAAGGGGGTACAGTACTTCATATTCTAATTTCTCTCTTTCTATTGGGGTAGCATCTTTTGCAGCTGACCGAATTTTTTCAGTTATATGTTTGGTTTGTTGCTCAAGATCATCTACAGTTTTAAGTCTTACTTTTAAACTGATTTGTTCCTGCAGTATTAATCTGAACTTGTCCCAGTCAGTATATTTGTTGGTAAGATTAAGCTTTTTTGCTTTTCTTAGCATTGCCGCGCCCAGTGTTAACAATACTGGAGTGTGATCAGATGTTAGATCGCACAAGCTTTCTGTACTAATTTGATTTAATGAGATGCCTTTTGTAATGTAGAAATCCAGCAGGTCTGGGATAATATAATTGAATTAAAAATATTATTACAATAAAACGTTCTTATATTTTATCAATTAAGGAAGTTAAATAAATAGTACAAAAATGTTATAACCCTATATATGTACAAGACAAATTATGTTCGATTTGCCAGACAGTTACAGTTAATAAATTGAATAGTAATACGGACAAGACAATATTTCATAAGGCCAACAAAATAAATCAAAATCGATCGTTAATAGATAGAAATCGAATAGGGAACGATCAACAAGTTGACACATCGTTATGATGAAGAAAAAACATATTTTTTTCGTCTATCGACTAACAATAAATCAACCTACAAAGTACGAGTCCAATTATGGTCGTGACCATAGCGAAGGCTGTTCAAGTCCGAACACTAATGCCATGACCTTTCCTATTGCTATGACCGTCAACGCTTTCTTTGAAAACGAATGTGTATCATTGTGGCAATGCGATGGTATGCAAAGTGCCTCACAATAGAATACCTAATAAATACCAACCGAAAAGAAAGTTGTTTGTTTAAATACATAAACAGAGAGGAACGTTCTCGGGTTGGATTAATAAAAGTAACAAAATATATTGCGTAAGAATTTTCACTTAGGAACATTAAAAGAATTCACCGCACCAATTGTAATTGAAATAAAAACAAACATAAAGTTCGAAAAAGGCAACAACATGTCATAACATTCTTTTACTAACGATACAATTTAATAAAGTTCAATGAACCATAATATTTAAATCTTTTAGTTATTTCGTACGCAAGATATTTATTTTGATCCCCACAATTTTATCTGATAAATGTCTAAATTCATGTTGACATATATGGAATTTGAACAAAAAACAAATGCATAATGAAATACTATTATTTCTTTTATTAATTACATCTTATTATTAGATATTCTTAGTAAATTGTCAATTTAAAAATTATTTTATTATCACTGTTATGTTGTACTTGAATTAATAGACAATCAAAGCAACACGGGATTATTACATCAGTGGGTATTTGCAAAATAAAAATATAACTAAACTACTTAAGCTAAAGTTAAGAATATACTTAAACATTATACAAGTTCGTATGGTTTTATTCCCTTCAATATTCTGATTTATTGCTTCTTGTCTCTACGTTGCTGTGATTTATTAACTTTATTCCATATTTAAAGGCTAAATATTGGATCACTTCGTAAATCTACTTGATTTCAAGGTCATCGTGCGCATGTTTTTCGTTAGTTATGTAGAGATAAGCATTTGTAATTAATCGTAAAGCTTTGTTTTGACAACATTGGACTACTAGTTGGTTTGATGTTTTAGTGCAATTCCATACTTGCAAAAATCCAAAGGTTCAAATTAGCTTTATGATTGACCGATAAAATAATCTTTTTAATTTTAAGTCAAGTTGAGTTTAGGTCAGTACAGTTGCTTGATTTGAGATCATAAATCATGATTTCAAATATATTATCACTTTCAAATCAAATGCCAACATTTTTTGTTACGTTTGATTTGTAATATGAAACAACCATAATAAACTACAAAAGTTCTTGGACAAACATAGTTAACACAAGAGTCTGCAATTAAAGAAAAAATAATGAATTTGAGTACTCAAGGCACAAAGCGTGATTATTCTCCCTTAATGTTTGTATAAAAAAATTACTCATCTCTAATAACAATAAACATTTTTAACATTTTGTTATAAACGTGAAATTAAATCAATTTTAAAAATAATTTATTAGGCATCATAAAGGAGATAGTTGTAATTGTTGCTTTCTTTTATATTATTATAATCCTTTAATAATAGTTTCAAACAGGCTCACTACAATCATAGTCTCTTGATATGATCTGCATGTTGGTCACCCATCAGTCGGTATCCTTCGCGAATTATTATGAGTGAACATGAATCCATAGTGAGTTCCATAGTTAGGAATACATATTAAAGTAGAGGCCTCGGTAGTATTAACCAATATAAGTTCTTTGTACATAACATTGGTGACATCATTCATTGATAAATCGATTAATATTCAAGAAGAACAAAATAAATGATCCAAGAGTAGGTTCAACTTGTATTCGTCTCGATGCCATCTCAAATTCGGTGATTCATACTATGACGGTAATCTTGATCTTTGTGACTAACAGCTTTTAAATTTATATATGTCATTAGATTAACATCTAGAAGACTCTTCATTATGTTAGTTTTTAATCTTAAAATGGCTTTACACTAGATTTTTAGGAAGATATATTTACTTATTTTTTAAACTAATATATATATATAGATAAAATTCTCAGTCTTAATATCCTAGTTTTATTAGAAAACACTTCAAGCAATATTTATGGAAATGAATAATTCTTATGTTTTGTAGAAGTTAGCTATTCTCAAAAATTCATCTACAAGATTATAACTTTAATGTCAAAACAAAAATATATCTGATTTGTGTTTTCATTTAAGCATTGAAAATTTACAAATAAAAATTGCTTTATCTTAAAAACATGACTATGAGCTTATAAAATCATCTGTGTTAATCATACCTTAGCCATCGTTACATACCATTATCATCGATAAAGTATTAATTATAATCCAAGATTCATGGTTCATATTATAGATGGCAACAAGACATGGATATTCAGCATCTACACAGGCATAAGTAAAAATAATGTTCATTATATCATTTTATCTAACTAGTGTTTTTTTTTCAGGACAAATGGTAAATAAAGATTATATTGTTTCTATAACTATAATATAATTCAACAAATGGAATCATTCATCATTCACGAAATATGTTTGTGGCTTTTAAAATTACTGATATTATATGGTACTGTAAATTTTGTACATAGTAAAGCACATAGTAATAGGAAATTGTTAATATATGAAAACGTTTATAAAAAAAAGGTTAAACATTACATGTTTAAATGAGTTTCTATGGTCTGATTTAATTGACAATTATCCTGAGTCACTTTAAAAGTGAAGAACAGAAAAAGAAGAGCGAATGTAATGTTGAAAATTGGATGTTCAAATCGAACAAAATTGTGGTAGAAAATCGCTATAGATCTATATGATCAACCGCAACATTTTATCATTGATGTAAATGATAGTGATTGAGCATGGAAGGAACAACCATTTTTATAATTAGAAACCCAATCAAATTGCGGTCGACCAACCCTACCCGCCAGACAATGCTCCTTCTTTTTACTACTTATTTTAAACAAAAATAAGATAATTTATATCATCTGCTTTAGCTAAATAATAAATCATGTCATAAAGTTACCAAGGTCGATTTATGTACATCAAAATAATAAAATACTAGGTATACTGCAAAAAAAGTAGAAATGTACTTGTGACGTATAGATCGTTCTGAAATAGTATGTTTTTTGTTCATATAGATAGTTTAGGGTCTAACTGATTAGCTCACTGGGAATTTACAGGTGTGTGTTCTCTAACAAGGCAAGAAATTCACGATTAGATAGATCTCCACAAATGCTAGCAAATCAAGCTACAAAAAGTGGTGATTGATCCAGCTTACTGTATAACTATGAAGAACCCAAGGGAGGAGCAGCATCAGGGATAAGATACGATTTCTTGACCTAATCGAAAGATCCGCCCAATCCAACGAGTATGTTGCACATCTATCTGCTGATCATATATCTAGTCAATCTGTAAGTGTATGGGTTCCAATTTGGTGTAGCTTTGTCTCCTCAGGCCAGCTAAAGTCTCCACAGGTGAAGTCATGTAGAATCCGCAAATCATAACTGTAGAAACTCATCAGTTCAGTCACCTATATCAAGTTCAGAGAGGTAGACTCTAAACTAGCCTTACGACTAAACCCATCGTAAGGTGAACCTGACAACAAATCATCTTGTACAATTTTATAACATTCATAACTAATGTTAATTAGCGTTAATATTACTAAAACTACTAAATTACTATTTACTAAATAATCTACTATTTAGTAACTAACTACTCTTTACTATCGGATGTTTCAGTCGTTAACAGGTGAATTGAAAAGTCCCAGGCCTACCATAGTTTTCACTGACTTGTGACATGGTGCATTGTCTTGGTATGTAACGCTATGTAATAGTTGCTGTTGATGGTCCTTCCTTTTTCAAGGTAGTCAATGAAAATTATTCCATGCGCATCCAAAAATACAGAGGCCAAAATGTTGCCAGCCGACTGTTGCGTTTTCCCACGCTTTGGAGCGGGTTCATCATGTGCAGTCCACTCGGATGACTGTCGATTAGATTTCAGAGGGAAATGATGGAGCCCTGTTCCATCCATTGTCACATATCGACGCAAAAATTCGGGTTTATTACGCATGGTCATCTTCAAACACTACTCCGAATCATCAACTCGTCGTTGTTTTCGGTTAAAAGTGAGCTCACGCGGCAACTACTTTGCACAGAGTTGTTGTTCAGTTGATATCTTTAGAGTGTTCATACAATTTCAATTTAGGGTCATTCAAAATCATTTTGTGGATTTTTAAAAATGTTTTCGTCGGTAACAACCTTTTTTCGGCGTCCACTGCATTCACTGTCTTCGGTGCTTATTTCACCACGTCTAAACTTAGCATACCAATCCTTGATGGTTGATTTTCCTGAGATAGTGTCCAGAAACTCGGCATGTTGTTGCTTCACTCAAAATGCTATAATTTACAAAGTAATGATTCGACAGCTGTCAAATTTATACACCAGCATCTTTTGAGGGTTAGGACTAACTAAAAAAACATATGGATTTAATTCTAGTGGCGCCATCTATGTGCCGGGCCAGGGACATTTCAATTGATCTTATTTTCGGCCCGGCTGATTTGGTTACTTTTTACTATCGAGTGTTTTAGTCGCTCTTTTTGGTTCCATTAGTTGTATTCCGTAGGTTATTAACGTTATGGCTTTTCGCCCTACACGCGACCTCGAAAATAGCATGCTGAATTTACGCTTACATAGATTTATATGTAATATATATGGTTTGGTTTTTGATATCATTGTAAAAATACACATTAAAATAGTAGAATTTTGGAACTCTATTTTTTCACATTATTTGTTAATGCAATAGGGTAAAAAGAACATTTTGATTGATAAATAGCTGTGTGAAATGAAACTGTGTTTCATTAATAACAATTACAGATAATCTTTGATACTACGTACATCTAATCGTAAGCTAAAATATAACTATGCAAAACGATAAAATTGACCCCATATAATTTAATTAAAACTGTCCGATCATCATTAGTCATTGTTCGCATTGAACTAATTAAATCGTGGAAAACCCATCACGTATCCCGATCCTGCTTTACATGCTGGATCCGTTCATTCATTACAAAACTATCAACAACAATGTGAAAGTCTTTCGGTAAGAGTTGTGTCACGATCGTTATCGGAACGATCCGGACAATGTGAGAAAAGGTTTAATTTCGGACTGCCTCGGAATGTTAACAACAATGATTCTAAGAAAAACCACGAAGCTCATGTACTTGTTTTTTGACGAAACAATGAATAATGAGACGGTCACCGTTTCGTAATCGGCCGAATGCCGGAATCGGAAACGTCACGAACGAACTAAAATCTCGACTTGTTAAGTATAAATTCGGAATACATTCGGAGTCTATCTATACTTTCTCTGAACGCGAAAAAAAAACAATTTTAAAAGGAATGACGAAAAATGGACCTCTCTAGATGATCTGTGTGAATTAATGAATAGATTCGAATGTTATTGTTGGTGCTTTCTCTTTCTCATTTCCTCAATATTAAGCGGACAGATTTGGCACCGAATTGTCTGGTTCCTTACGTAAAATTTAACTTATTTTTTTATAGGAATATCTTGATAGCATTAGCTTTCTACATAATATATCCAACTACTTTTTCCTATTTTCAATGCTACATATAAGCATTGTTGAGCATAGAAACAGAATCATATCATCATCAATAACGCGATTAGTTTGGTTCAGTTTGTATATGATGTTATTTTGGTGGGCCTGATATAAAATAATCGCTATTATTTGTTATTAATGTATCTTCAGTCTCAAAAGTGTTGTATATCCGGTGTATGTGGGGAAATAATAAAACGAGACGTCATTTTCCTTGGAAGAAACAACCCAAGTTAGCTAGATTAAGGATGTGTGAGCCTTGTTGCTTTTACGTGCCACGTATATAATTATTTATATAGAACATTCGTTTTCATTGTTCATTATTACTGTTTTCTACAGAAATACAGAAAAAAACATGAAAATATTACCAACAGTCCAAAATGTGTCCAAATTGAGCGATAACAAAATTACACATTGAAGGTAAATATGATTACACTAAGTTTTAGTGCAAAGTTATTGAATAAATATATATATATATATATATATATATATATATATATATATATATATATATATATATATATATATATATATATATATACATAGAGCCAAATTTTGCTTGTTATTTTGTTAATGTTTGTAAAGCGCTTATCATCCTTTATAACAACCCCAGGTTACATACTGCAATTTTGGCAAGTAATAAATTGAAAGAAATCCCATGAGCACCCTCCTTATCGCCCTGACTTTACACCTTGCGATTAATTTTTGTTTGTGCCCTTGAAGGAGTCCCTTCGAGACAAAATATTTTAAAGGAATGAAAAATTAGAAGAGTATGCGCAATTGGTTGACAACTCGCTCTCAAACTTTTTATGAAGAAAGAATATTCAAGCTTTCAAATCGGTGGTAAAAGTATGTAAAGCGGAGGTGAATACATTAAAAAATGTTAAATATTTAGTTTGTGTATACCAGTGATCAATAAATTTGTTTTACAAAATTACCGTTTATATTAGATTTCCTCTTGTACAAATCGTAGACCAACAAGTTTGACAAGGTTGATTTTATAGACAATATATTATCTCATGATTGTTTTATTATATTGTTGATAGAAAACATTAACTTGTCTCTTTTAACTCCTACATTTTACCATTATAAAAGCACAGCAATAATTTTGATATGTATCATACGTTATAATTTTTGTTGGCCACTGAAATGCAGCAAAATGGCGTGCTCAGTTCCTTCTCTACTAAAATAACACAAAACTATTTTTAAATTATGTGTATTAATTAACGCTCTATATACTATATACTGTGTTAGTCTGAAAGCTTTGGCGTTTTCAAATTTTAAACAAGTTTATTGTCGTCAAGTGCCAGTATTACTTCAATGTTCAGATGAGTTCTTAACCTGTTCTTGCCTTTTAAGCCCACAAAAATCCCCAGAGTTAAATACTATACGTATTTGCATACCTTCAGATTTGTTGACAATGAATATTATATAGTATTTTATGTATTAATAATTCGGATTTACATTCGAGTAACCTATATATTTTTCTATCTTTTAAATTTTTGGAATATTACAGAATGCATAGAGAAACTCGTGATTCTCTGGTATTTTTATGATATTTAATCCTGATGTCTGTCCTGCAAACAGTCACTTATTTACTATTTAAAGTATTACAGTGTTGTATTAAAAAAAAGGTGTGAATCTATCGATAAAATGTATGCTTATTATAATTCTCCTTAGTTATCTTTTAATTCCAAATGATCATACATCAATAGGAATAATAATTTTAGAGTTTTATTAAGATTAAATTCGCATTTGATAAGTTTTATCTTCTTTAAAGTAATATTTTAATTGTCATTTTTAAATGGTTTTTCCATGTTTTTAAAGACCAAAAAAGTACACCGTATGAAATCAATCAAGAGTTACTCAATCATTTTACAAATGAAATATATTAAGTGAAACATAGCAGAAAAGATAAAAGTTCAAAATTTTTCAAAATTAATTTAAGAGCATCAAGATCTATATTTGAAAATGAGTAACTAACTCCATTTTGAACTGAAATATTTCAGTTCTAATAAATTAATATTGAAATTAATGACCAAAAAAAAACTAAAAAATCAACCAAATTAACGATCCCAAATTTTACGACCAATAAATGAAAGTATTAATATGCGATAACAAAATTACATTTGGTTTGGATCTAACACGTTAAGAGACAGAAATTTAATATAAAAAACAATTGTAAATTGAACGAAAATCAAGTAAATTACCTAACATGTGTCATGTCAGTAAACCTTTTTAAAAATGATATCATATTTATGAATAATTTCCGATCTGATCGTTCAGATCCCAATCACCAGCCAGGAATCTCCAATTAGTCATATAGGTTGACCAAGTCAATATAAAGAAATTCATATGTATCTTGACACGTTCTTGTTGGCATAGCGCAGTTAATACGACTATTACATCAACCTTTTGTCTTTTCCCAGTGCGGGTTGGTGCATAAAACATGAGCGCTCGGCTTTTTGCGCATGCACGGTCGAAAAAAAGGCGATTCGTCGTGTGTCGTTCGCGGGCGACATCGTGTCGACGCAGATTCGAGTAGCCAGATACGATCCATGACGGCCGTTGCTTAAGGCACGATTGTTTACGGGTGGTTTGAAGTTGATATAGCGACTCTAAAGCCTCTTTCACACAGGCCGCCATTTTGCGCAACGAAATAAAAAACCAACGGCACGTATGTAAATGTTAAAGGAAGGATAAAATGAGACCTACGTTCGGATTATGCTCAGGAAGCAGAAAGTCGAATATCCATTTTTGAATCATGTTGTCACGTGGAATACATTGTCGCATACAAAGTGTGAGATCAGAAATAGTATTAGCAAGTTTCTAACTTTAACAGATCTTAAATATTTACGAAAGTCTAAATTCTTGACTGACACTTGTAGGGACGCAGAAAAAAATTTAGATATATCGATATTTTCTAAAACAAATATCCGCCGATATTTTTTTCCCGATATATCGATATTTTTTTAGCCGATATTTTTTGATATTTTTTCAGAATAAATTAATAATAATTTTTAACCTTTAGAATTGGTACGTAAGTTTAGTCAATTTTGAATTAATTAATGAAGGAATTAAGAAATTTAGAAATTGTATATATATTGTTAGGCTAGTATTTCGGTATTTTTATTTTTTTGAAAAATATCGATATTTTTTGCCCGATATATCGATATTTTTTAAAAATATCGAAAACGATAAATCTATATTTTTTAAAACATCGAAAACGATAAATCTATATTTTTTAAAATATCGATATGTCAAAATATCGATATTTTTTTCGGTGGCCAACACCCCTAGACACTTGATGTTTCAATGTTATTTGTGTTTGCTAATTTTTGTTGTAACTATAACACTTTCTGTAAATGTTGGTAAAAATGTTGGTTTATTCGTCAGACAGTAATTTAGTATAATAAATAAATATAATAATAGAATATTGTTAATTTTTTCATATGTTCGTGTTATCATAATTTGCATGTGTATACATCAGAGGACATTATCATTGTTGTAGTATTATTTATACTACATATTTTCTCCGAGATTGTATTAAATATAGAGTTACTCGACCAAGATGCGACAATCAGTGTACAATTGGGCCTATTCGTCAATCAACAATCCTATGATGCAGATCGCAATGGTTTGGATATGTTTGTCGAATGAAAAGTAAATCAACAAATTATAGGTTAAAAACAGTTTTTTGGGTAGTAATCTACTTAAAATTTGGTTTGGTTCAATTTCTGCATTAACCGACTCAATTCAATTTAAATACTAAAATATAAAATCTTTAAAAAATACCAAGAATTAGTCAATAAAAAAAAGATTATTATTTAGCCAAATATCACCTTCAAAATCTCTGAAAGAAAAAGAAATCTTCAAAGAAAAGCCCCTTCCAAAATAAAACAGTGGTGCCGATTAATAATCAATTTGCCAACACATTTTATTGAAGCATTTTCCTAGAACGACTTTGGTTCGCCTCTTTTATTTATATATTGTGTCAACTGAAAACCAGCGACTAAAAGTAGTAAATTGAGTTTTGAAAAATCAACCGCTTTCACATCAAACGAATACGATGGTTTTCCGATAGTATTTGTTCAGTTAGAAATTTTGACCACGAATTATTTTTAACAAGAAATTCGTTCACAGTTATGCGCGTAAAACAAAATTACGTTTAACTTCTCAATCAAAAGTTTTCTTTCCACAAATTTGAACTTTTTCGCCAAATTTGAAAACCTCTCTCAAATAAACATAATCACCACTTCCTTCACTTTAACGATGTTGATCGGTGTTAATTTTCTACCGTATCTCGGCCGCTTCTAAATTAGGTCTACAACTAATATGCACCCGTTTTTGATAAGGTTAATACATTACTCAACATTGTCGACGACTCGACACATGAAAATCGATTAGTAATATAAAATTTCAAGTAAAATTATTTGTTATATAAACTGACAACTCGGGTATTATTAAACAAACTAAATGATAAAACGACCGAAAAAATGACCAGATCGTTTCACAAAAATAATTTTGATTATTCTTATAAATTTTGAACCATTACTAATTTTAGTTTTTTGGTATTTCTCTTACATTATTAAAGTATCAACATGTATTAATATAAATAAATATTTATTAACCAGTATAATCATGATAAAAGCACTAAACACATTTATTCTTATAATTATATTTTTATTATAACACCATAATTTGTTTAACGCTGAAGGATTATATTAACTGTTTAGTTCAATAAACATTATATAAATCCAAAGAAGGCAGTATCAATATCTCAATTTACACCACACGTGACGATTAATGGTTTCTCAAATATTTAATCTGACGGTCAATAGACCATTGTTGGATTGATATTATAACACCATTAAATTATTAACAATAAGATTATGCTACTAAGAAATTATGTTGGAAATTGCCATATACTTCAACACAAATATTAGCGAGTTTGTATCATATCACATTTTTTCTTGCGTAAACGTTGAGCTTTTACCCAAAAAGAGTTCGAGTACTCTTTTTAATCATATGCTTTTAATTTAAAGAATTTTACAACTGAGTTGCTCAGACAGACAGCACTGACCTCAGCATAAAAGTCGTCAGTATTTCCAAATGTAAAAAAGAAGGATGAATTTAACGTGAAAAACATAGAACATTTTTGATCACCAAAGAACAATATATAAAATAAGGAACTGGAAGTTCAAACCAACAGAAACCCCTGACTAAAAGAAAGATGAAAGATAAGTAAATTAAACAAGAAAATAAAATTATTTTGCATAAGATAATGTTGTTTTTATGTATCTGAAAAAGCTCCGACATTGTTTATTCTGATTCACATTTCTCAGGATTAATGAAATTAGGTTGATTGAAGGATAGCCTCGAAAGATATAGTATTCAAAAATTAGATAGTATCACAAATTGGCAAAGAAAAAAACTTATATTTCGTTTTTTGCATTCATATTTAAAAATAACCAAATTATTACTTCGGTCTATTTACAGCTGTTGCGTTAACACAAAGAGATAAACGTAATATCTGCTGTTTATTCTAAATAGTTTACATTTCATGGCCCCAAGAAAACAGTATGGATGTCTCTGTTTACATTACATGCAACTTGTACACAAATCGTTTCTTTATCTTTTCAGTATATTCGAAGCTGCTGAATTTTCGTCGGGTCCAAAAATATACACATCATTTTTAACATTTGGTAGTAGACCTTAATATATAGTATTTATATATATTTTTTCGTGTACCTTTAAATTTGATTGAAATAAGTAACACTATTAGTAAATATTAACGATATTGGTGGCTGTTACAGCAACTATTAAACAGCCTAAACAAACTGTTAAATTTGATGGTTTTGACATTCCCCTACAGACAATAAATATTTATTTAGAATTTTTTTCTATTTGTAACTATTGAGTTATCATTGTTTAGACATTAATCATTAAACGTTCAAAATTGCATTTTCCACATTCATTACTGTTGTTGTTTTGTTGTTTTCCATCAAGTCCATCAAACACTTTTAGAAACTTGTGGTGATGCTGCTCCGTCATATCGCAATGGTCGGTTTTGAACGTTTGAGACAATGAATTGTAAGATTTTTGAACAAAAACCTAGCTGAAACTCTCAAAGAACTTTTAGGCAGTTTATAAATCGAAGTAATAAGTTAGTAAAAGACGTACTATGCGATGAGAAAGGAAAGAAAATTAATAGCGCGCCCAAACTAACTAAAAATTCAATTTCAAACCGTTTCAATATCGCGGTTTTATTGATATCCTAGAAAAAAAGACATCTACTACGAAAACAAATTCAAATTGAACAACCTGTTGTTGTGCAAAATACCAGCATTAGCCAATAACTAAGTCATTCTCTCCATTGACAACGCTCAGCCACATATTGCGAAGGTTGTGAAGAATACACTGTTGCAGCTCAAATGGGAAAATTTGCCGCATGTAGCGTACTCACTAGATATAGTGCATGAAGAAAAATATTTTAGTTAATATATACTGTAACGATTTTTCCAATAAATATTTCTAAAAGTGAAATATTAATCATAATAAATACAAACACCTAATAATTAATTAAAAAAAACTAAGGCGTAAGTGAAAATAGTGCATATATAATTAAGATATAATTTTAGAGTATCTCTTTTATCAATTGGACTTTACCTTGACTGGAACTACCGGTTAACCTTGGCTCAAAGAAAGGGTTCTCGATATTTTTACGGAAGGGCTTTTTATGCTCTGCTCGACATCTCTTGAAAGGCCAAAAGGAGTTGAAAGCAGATCAAAGAAAACAACTCAAAGAGCTTGTTGGAAAAGCCAACGTCTGGTTAAAGGAACATAAGTATATCATGCGGCGCTTATTTCTTCATTGAAATTTCATTTAATATCAATAAATATCAAAAAGAAATAAAAAAAACGCAACTAACTGTTTAAAAATATTACATTACAAATTGATGCATAAATAAATACAATAATAAATGTATCATTCCCACTTTTTAGACAAATTATTTCATTAATTAATGTACTCGTCAAGAAAAAGAAACTGAATTCTACTACAACAAAAAAGTCACAGTGGTATTTCTTTTATTCGACCATTAAACGATATCAATCCCGGCCCCGATTGACATTTCGCGCTTAAGCCGATTACTGTTTCAACATCGACATTCAGAATACGCCATCAGTAGAATACCGCCTTGCACAACACGAAAAACAATTCACGTTAATCTTCCGTTATGCATTTATTCAGCTGACACCTCGATCGAGATGTAATATCGAATTCCGGTTACGGTTTTATCGGCATAATACCGCTACTTTCACTGATAAGCGAGCTCGTCGTTGGTAAAGTAAAAGATGTTTCGCAGCTCAGGTACGGGGGATGCTCAAAAAATTAATTCATAAATATTGAATTTGTTAAATTGTTAAATAACCTTGAACGCCTTCTTTATTTCAGTTTTACTCTCCTTAAATGACCCAAAATAATTTAAAAAATTGAGTTAAAGTGAATAAAGCAATGCGTTGAGTGTTTTATGAAGATTATGTATGAAGAGTATTGAATTAACAGTACAAAGTTTTTTGCGTCCAACTACTTCTTATACTTATATTTACAGTAATATTATTTTATTATTCATTATTATTCAGCATACAAAATGATTTTTCAGTAAGTAATTTATCACATAGTATCCTTGCTATATGTTCTATTCAAACCACTTCCTGTGCTTATTTAATTAGATTAAGTGGATTTTGTACAACCAATTTTGTTTATGTAGAAGTAAAAGTTTATAGTACGAGGTCTGCTCTCGACTCTCAATTTTCATAAACATAACATCTAAGGTATCATAACATCAAGTATTGCCACATTATAATACCAGAAGAGGACACAGAACGAATCAAACCAGTAGGGAGGTGCATTTAATAGCAAAAATCAGACATTAGATAAAGACAAATTGTAAGTTAGCTGGCAACGAATAGGAACAAAGCAATAAATAATTTAATAAAACATCCAGTGGAGCAATGTTTTCTGATAGTTGCCTAAGTCTGATAGTTGCCTAAGTCTGATAGTTGACAAAGTAAAATACCTAGTGCTCTCAATTTAACAAAATACATGCAATTTTTGAAAATTTTATTTTAGAGTTCTTATTACAAACTAGGGTTTATTTGGACAGATATAGTTTTTTATTAATAAGTGAATATGAATGTCAGAGTTAGCTTATAGGGAAATGGAAAAAAAGAACGCGACCAAAAATACAATATCTGGAATTAATGCATATCCTCTGTATTTTGAACATGACGGCATATTATTCGTCAAACACTTTGCAAAAGGAATAATAAAACTGCCAACAGATATTTTAAAATCGAATTAACAAAAAACCATATTACTAGACAAAGACACTAGACATGACCTATGATATATAACTTTATTGTGTGTTTCCAATCCGTAAAAAAGTTAAATAAAATTCAAAAAACTCCATTAAATCAAAAATGCTGATTAGTTGAAATGAATAATTTTGTTCGAAAACCCAGATTATATATAAAATATCAGATTACAGAGCAATATTTAATAACTTCTTGCACTGAAAGTTTTATCATGGCCCGGTATTAAAGTTGTCCATATCCGTTAAGTAATGTATTCTATTTTCCCATTACCTCATTCGCTCAAAGAGAGATCCTGTTCGTCATCTAATACGGAGGACTTTGACAGCTGTTGTGCAGGAAGCTTATCTGATAAGTGCTCTTGGTTTAATATGCGGATTGATTTGCGGTCACGATGATGGTTTATTTAACATCGTGGATGTCGTTGCTTGACGAAGGTGTGAAATTTTCTAACGTTGCGGCTTCCTGTTTCAGTTCAAGCGCTAATTCATATTTTGTTTATCGCGTTCTATAATCGATTCATTTGAATATAAATTATGGCAATTCCTTTTAAAAGGACCTTCTATTACTGAGAATTTAATCACGTCAGATGTATTGCTTGTAATCCGGCTCTCATACGTATATGACTATGTTTACATCAGAGTTGTAGAACTTAATAACGAAAATACCATTTTAACACATTTTAATTACTTAAGCGTAATTTATTAGCATTCATTAGCAAAATATATATTCAAAACTAGTAAAAGGTAAATTCACAAAATAAACAATTAGATTATAAAATAGTTATATAATATTTACCGATTAGAGTAAGGGATTTTCTAATTCAGATGATTGTAAACGTACCTGAAACAAAAAAAAATTGTTAGCATATGCTTATTTGATTATATTTACATTACATATAAAAATAAATTAATTTAATATAAAGGTGTTAAAAATACTAGAGCATCAATATTCATTGGTCATCTTTCTCAAGAAAGTCTCCTTATATATTACTATCACTAAATCTAAACAGATTCCTACTTAGAATATAATTGCTTGCACTATACATTTTTAGTTATATTTCATTAGTTATATTATACAAATTACATATATTATAATTATTAGAATGAAACTTAATCTCACGGAACTAATACCGAATAGTGTTACACATAGGAAATGTGAAACCAAATATACTAAAAGTTGAAAGTAAGGAAACAGAAATGAAAAAAACTGATTTACAATAAAATTACTTTATTTTTTACCAAAATTTGGTCGTTAGGTCTCTTTTGCTAAACACTTGTTTTTGCTAAAATAGTTTTTCACTATTTTTTTTTTTTGAGGTACCAGAAGAAAGTCAGAGGAGCTAAATATGGCGTTTCAGTTAGCTTGTTGCATACAACCAGTTCAAATAATAATCGAAGTAGTTGACTCACGAATAAAATTTCTTTTCTAATCCAAAAAAATTATACTATCATTCTTATCTAATATCTAAACATAAAATCGGTTTATAACCAAAAAACCGGGATCAAACCACTTTAAACTTTTGTTCTGATCCAGGTCATGGTAGTCATATTCACAGTGATGAGGCAACGCACAATTATTAATGATATTTTGATAGTTTTTATGAAAGATAAAAATTAAACTGGCATATAATCTTTAGTTCCATTGTTAATGAACAATTTTTACGAACTGACTTTATTGAACAACCTGCGGTATAATTTGAAGACTTGACACTACTTGTCAGATTATAACGATGAATAAATTAAATAATGTAAAAAATATTAAGATATAATACAAGAAAACATTTGTTATTTTTCGACCAATGTGACAATGAAATGTTTGCATAAAGAACTACCAGTGTTAAAACCCGAATTGAAATAGATGTAATCAAGGTATCAAACCGTTAACACCATCTAACACATTCTTAACAAAAACAAAAAAGATGGTAACCTCTTTTCGATCTCTTCCACACATATATTTATACAACTTTCCATTGTGTGTCTCATTATCATCCGTCTTAGCAGGAATAAACCGGATATTACTTAACCACAAACATACTTTCATAAGAAATTAATGACGAGCCGTATGATAT
This sequence comes from Rhynchophorus ferrugineus, assembly GCF_030347505.1. NCBI lineage: Eukaryota > Metazoa > Arthropoda > Insecta > Coleoptera > Curculionidae > Rhynchophorus > Rhynchophorus ferrugineus. Next base: position 47,393,999 of record NW_027472581.1, on the reverse strand, counting down.
ATTTTGATTATGAAAAAAGCACACAAAACGAAAGCTAATGAATGCCACGAAAATGGCCTCTGACAAAAATTTAGATTAATCGACGAGAAGGAACGTACCTCGGACACTTCATTATAATTTGATAAACTTTTTAGAAAGTTGTATTTCTGCAAATTTTGAGACGCAGGACATAATTCTTTCCGAGTCTAGGCGGAACAATAAATATGTATCGTTAAATTAGTGTTACATCATTCTTAATCCGATTATTATAATATATTAAAATGTTACGCACATCTGTGTATATCCATCCGCTTCTTTCACCCATATTTAACAGCACGTACGTAAGCAAAAAAAACATATGAAGACCATAAAAACTGTTATGTAAAATAGTAATATAAATATATATTAATATTAATATAATAACAACTCAATACGTATTCGTATTTTTCATTTATTCTCATTTCCTTAATCAACTTCTATACAAAAACATTAAGAAGCTAAGAAGACACGCAAACCTCAGTTAACAAAATGAATTCAAAAATGTTATTATATGAAGCTGCTTGAACGAGGTGATATTGAATATTTGTTATATAAATACAGTCATTAAATTCTACTCTGTCTATAAATTATAAAGTCTATACGAACACATTCTGTTCATTCATTCTGTTGTATGACTCAAAGCTGATCATTTAGGTATGAGACTTGTTGAGATGGGTATGATGGCCATCTTTAGAACAAGAACATTTATTTAGCAAGCTAGTTTGCTATTTTGCAAATATTCTTCATCATTATCACGATAATGCCGAAAGGCGACAAACAAACTTGGGTAGTTACGGCAGTAGAGTAGTCTTAGGTCTATCCCAAACTCAATTCATTTTCTTTCTCATTCATTTCTTATATGATTTATATATATTTTCATCACTTGGTAACGTAAAAACCTCATTGGATATATATAAAAATCACTACACAATGATCAGTTTTATTCAAATCCGTTGATTTTCAATTTAATTAAAGGCCTTAGAAAATGAATCCATTACGGGGAGGAAACAGGATTCAAAGAACATTAAACTGTTTAATTGTTGACGAGGTTTTTATTGCATGCTTATCTAAATGAAGTGTCACGTTATTTAACAACTGCGGCTATAAAATTCTGTAACAGTGTAGTATTTAATTTTTGAGATAGTTTATCGGAAACATGACATTTAAAACTGTTTTAAACATTAAACGTTTAATTAATCTTTCGTCAAATAGTTACGTAGCATTTATATCAAATATCACTTTTTCTCTTCTGGAATAGATCTGACATGGTTGTCTGGATCTGTCTGGATAGCTGACATTATTTACTATTGGTATATTATGGGTTATATATGGTAAATAAATCAGCAATTCAATTTTCCAATGACTAATATGAAGCTTTTTTAATACCCCCTAATAACATAGAAGTCATGGCCTGTCCAGAAATTTGGAAGTAGATATAATGAGAGGAATCAAATAATGATTTGAAGATTCAACCTGCCTGAATAACAAAATATAACAAAAATTAATAATTCTCTAGAAAAAATATTATTAGAATGTTGAAGAATGTTGCATAATGGACACCAGGAAAATATTCATTGATACTGACTAAAGAAACGGCAATATTAAAAAATATGCTAAATCTCGTGGAGATAGAAAATCAGAAAAATCCATTCAGTATTGAAAATTGAAAGATGCCCAATTCCTTAAAGAATACAAAGAAAGACGTCGGGATCATGAAAACGTGAAAGAAAGTTACTACATTGCTTATAAATTAATATTAAAGCATTATTTTAAATTTGAAACAAATGTGTTGCAACACTGTTATATTTTCGCTCGTATTCCGGCCATTTTTCGCGCAAAATCACCACTTTTAAGAAACATCGAGGCCAGTATTCATATGTTGAAATCGATGGAGCGTGGTTTCCACAAGCTTCACACAGCATTCAATGACCTTCAGTCGCCATTTTCTTCGCATTGGAGCTAAAAAACTTTTCGCAAATGCGATTTACTCTGTAGAAATTCGTACATTTTCAACGCATTGAAAAAATTTTTCTTCATATTTCGACGAAATATATATTGAAAAAAGAGGGCTGTCAGTGAGGTTGCAACATGAAGTTGGTTACAAATCTACCCGATACGATTAATAACTACATAGTAATATCATATGTTGTAAATCTTTGCAATGCAACTAATGGCCACCGCACAGGAAATCAGAAGATAACTCTTACTTTTAACTTTAGCTTAAATAATCGAATGTAACTTTACTGAATATTTGTAAATTATAATAAACGTAATAATGTAATATGTACAAAAAATATTTAAAAAGACAAAATATGCACAAGCTCATTACACTACATCTGAAGTATGTTAAATAGCTCTTCATATATTATGTTATATAATGTCATAGAATAAAATTAATAAAATATTTTTACATTCAAAAAAAAATCAATTAAAATACACGGACAATGTCCATATCATTCTACAAGACATTAGAGGTCAATATATGATCGGAACCAAATTTAATGAACGCACTGTGTATAGTTTTTCGCGTCGATGTTATAGACCAGAAGAATTTTATTCTCGGGCAGCAACATCGGCTCGGCCATGTAATCTTCACGTAATCTCGAGCCCGCGTCCTTGGAAGGCCGTCCGACCTGGTGCAGCGGAGCGAGTTGCGTGCTTTAGGCCGTTGGCTCACGTAATCGACAGACGATAGTGGCGTTCGAACAGGTCTCAACTTTAAAATTAACTCACAGAAAGTACAAATTTAATCCTAGGGCTACTGATTTGTCAGTAACCTACGCATTTCAAACGGAGCATCTTTCTCGATGCACAGGTGAAATTAAGATAACATTTTCATTTAAAATATCTACTCAAAATATATAATTAATGTATTACCAATATTAATAATAATTACTTTAATTCAAAGGGTTTTAATTAATTTTAAATTAAATAAATTTTTGATTAAAATGAAGTTAACATGTGTTTTTCAATTCACACTCAAATTTTCATCATTTTGTTCATCACACCTCCATACATTCAGTTGAAAATAACCATGGATCTTGACAGAATGTATATCCTAGCTTACATAAACCAAAGTTTCAACAAAATTGGAATCCTAGTCATAATTCATAACAAAACAGATAAACCTACAACTTTCGCACTATACCACCAAGTAGGCAAATTACAAAATTATATTAATATAATGCGATAATATTAAAAAGTTACATATGATATTTCACAATATCAAATAACCAAAAAAACAAATAGAAAAGATTCTAGAACTTTCACTCTCGATATAATCTCAAATTAATTATTAAAATATATTTTAATACGTTACATAAACTGGAAATGGTTATCAATAAATAGTATAGCCGAGTTTATCTCTAATTAGCATAAAAACAAGAATGCCAAGATAATTAGAGTGGTAAACACGCTAAAAAGTATTTTTATAATGTGGTTATTATATTAAAAATTGTTATACATAAACAGATGTTCAAAACAATTGTTTGCATCAAATGGCAAATGTCAGAGGTCACAACTTATAACAAAATTCAATTTTGATATTTTTATTTCCATTTATACAACACTAGCGAGGTCAATAGCAGATATATTATGTTCATTGATCGGGGCTGATTCTTCTACTTATAAAAAAAACAATGTGTGTGTGTAATAGAACAGGTTTAGAAATTCTACTGGAGAATATAAATAAATAGATCATGCATAAGACCGGATACCTTGCAGGCTTGGTTAGCGCAGTGGTAAAAGCGACAGGACGGTCCTTCTGCTGTGGAACCTCCTGCCGCGGGTTCGTATCCTACTTGGGCACGGTCCTAAATTTATGTTTGTTATTGTTTCGTATTTGTGACTTTCTTACGCAAGACTGCAAAATCCGACAAGGAAAATGATCCTAGTTATGCCAGCAACCAGGTTGGGTAAGACCGGATGTCTTCTGGGATGATTTTTAAGTTGGTCACTCGCCAGTCGGTAGGCTTAATGCCGAGGACCGTAGTTCAGAACCCACGTTAAACTGTAGGTTTACTCCATATTAACCTTCGTTGGTAAAAAGGTGACATTAAAATATAAGAAAAGAACCAGATACCATGAAGACTGATTTTCATGTTGGTCACTTGTTGGTCTGACTAGTTCAGAATCGAAACGATAACGTGTTCCTAATATTTATTTTTAATGGTAACCTTACTCAAATAAGTCATATTCAAAAAACTTTTTCTGTTGTCTTGTAATATTTCTAAATTTATTTACGTCAATTATTTAGTTCAGTAGTAACTTAACACAATTATTAAAAATATTGTTGACATAACTATAAAACAAAATTATTAAAACCCTATTACCTTTATTATTTAGTTAACATTTCTGATAAAATTGTATGAGCTTTTGATATTTGCCAATAGTTTCAGGAAAAAAATATAATTTGATTAAATGAAACATTACTGTAAATTTATATGCGTCCGTATACAATAAATATCGAGTATAATTTAAATCATACCGAATTAAATATACATTAAATATACGTCCATATCTAACATTTTAAGAATTTCAAATACAATTGTGGATTATAGTATAATTGCAGAATTGTTTTTTTTTAGAAGAAAATGGAATATCGACCAATTCAACTTTATTTGAAGTTAACGGCGCTACTGGATAACAATCCGCCAAAGAGGTGTATGTCCTTCTGCGGAATGCCTGGGAGATGCGCTCGCTCGAGTGTTACATCCTGATGTACAACATCACCTACTTCCTCTACGCCCGAGGAACCCTACCGACCCTACTAGTAAAAGGTTCCTTTGTGTTTGACTAAGTCATAATTAAATATCGTTCGTTATAAATCCATTTAGATTCCAAAGAAGTAGAGTGAACTATTAATCAGGAAAAGGTATTTTAATTTGCTCAAGATTATTTTCATTATACATCATTTTATAAGTACATTTGTAAAAAAATAGCCCTTTTTACAGTTAATCGACTGAAAGCTATATTAATAAGTTAAAACGTTAGTTTACAAAATCATACCGATAAGGCACGTGAAAAAGGTACGAAACAATATGAAAAAAGGTGTCAAAATTTACAATTTATTAAGTTGAATAAAGTTACTGTTACGAACTCTGAAGGAATATAAAGTAGAACAAGCTAAGAAACTAAAATCAGAGTATCATTCAAAACGTCATGTATTTCTCGCAAATCGTGTAATCTAATTTGATAAATAGTTTTACATTTGGGTTAAAAATGCTTTCAATATACAGTATCAGTATTTCAATATATCATTATTAAATTTAGGATGGTAATCAAACCTGGTAATTTTTGCCAAACAATAACAGCTGCTTCATAAAAACAAAATCATAATGGTTTTTAACAAATGTAACGTATAATTCCTATCATATCACCGAATAACACTCTGTAATGATATATAAATTCAGATAAATTGACAAAAACATTTTATTTCTCACAATAAACATATTGCAAATATTAGACTTTACAATGGAATTAAGGCAGAACTAAATAAATAAAATTCCAATTAATCCGTTAATTTCATAATAAATATTATTTTTATAACAAAGAGTATTCCTTGAAATGATCATTATCACTTGAATAATGAATACAATGTATTAGATATATCGCAACACATACACACATATCACTTCAACTTCAATCATATAACACACACTTCAAAGTATTCATTTTAAATGTTTGTTTTGTTTCAAATTACAAAATATTTTATGCCGTTATGCACTTTTAATTGGAAATAGATAAATGTCACTTAATATATCTTTATATAGTGTTATATATACAATTGTTATTTCTTTTGGCGCGTCCAGTGGGACAGTATAATATTTACATAAGAATTGTTAAACGCAACGAGTCATGTCACTTGTAAAAATAAAAAAATTATCTGCAATGTAGAAATTTAATAAAATAAAGTACATATGTACTATAATTTCTTGTTGAAACTGAAACAAATAATTGAAAGCATCGTGGAAAATCTACGAAAACAGATATGTAGGAGCATTGAAAAAAAAATTAATAGAAACTATGCAAAGTGTCCAGAAAACCCAAAAATCTGAACTTTGAAAACAACTAATAGGAAAGTACCTAAACAGGCAGTTTTAGAACCTTAATTTCAATTATATTTTGAAGAAAGAAAATGTTAATAAACGGAAACACATTATATTGCTTGTTTTTAACATAAAATTACTATACAAGACTACCCTACAAAATGCTGATAACGCTTAAGCTTTAATGTCATACAATTTAATTTTCCTTCAAATAAAACTAGACATAATTCTGGATTAACGTTAAAAGTTTTAAGGCAACTTTATTAAGGCATAATATCAACTTTATTACATGTTAATGAAAACACCAAACATCTGCTCCAGACAGATGTTTTCAAGTAACCACTTGTTACAATGTCTATAAAAACGATCTTTCTAAAATCATTCCTGTTTATGACCGAGTATGCGTTTTTTTCAAGTCGTTCTGCATTCATACATTAACTCAATTCATAACAATAAAACCATTCAGTTACGGGAATTGCATCGGCTTAATCTACTCTAGTCTTCATATATACTTATAACTTTACTGATAATTTTTTTCAGTGAGTAAATAAAATGAATATGATAAGTCAATACAGGTTTATTAACTAATATATCAGGAAAAATATTTTTATAAATAGTATTATATCCTTCAAATTGGTATTATCGCAAAAATATATATAAATCGCTTTTTTGGAATATAAGAAAATAATTTATTAAAATTCAGCTATTTTAAGAACAGAACCATTTGCTACCAAAATGTAGATAAGTTACGATCAAAATTAATTTAAATAAGGAAATTATAAAAGACCTTGAAATATCTATGGTCTCTTGAGTATTTGAGTATTTTGAAAAAGTATTTAAAATCGCCCGTATAAATATTATTTTAATATTATCTATATTATTTGAAAAATATCAAGATAACGCGAAATATCAATTGACGTAATAACGATTAGAATTGCACATATTGATGCTTGACATACCCACATCATTCTCGTATAAACTCCATAATTAGAAGGGGCGGGGTTTTACACAATGTTAGAGGATTCAACTGTTATCAACATAAGACAAAAATAAAGTTATTAATCTATATAAATATCATCAATAAAAATAAAATTATCTTAATACAATAAATACAGCAATGATTAGCATTAATTAATTAACCAGAAGTTTACACCCTAAAATCGCTTTTGACTGTTGATTTTTGGTATCTGTGGTTTTGGCTTCCACTCAGCTGACTCTCGATTTAATTTCAATATGTGGTGATGAATCCATAATTAATTTACTGCCACATAGCAATACAAAATATTTGTTTATTGAGGTTTTAAACACAGCCATCACCATGACCAATACGTTATTTTCCTTTTTTTTTGGTAGATGAGATTAACTCTTTCTTCTGCATTTTTACTTTTCATTTTAATTTGCTTAACATACAATCTCGATACAATAATGGACGTGAAGGAGAGAAAGGTGATGTTAATTTGTAGTCAAACTCTTCAGAATTGGAGTGTTTCTCTGAAGCAGACTGCGGGTTATGCGTATGAAAGTTTACAAAACAATGATTCAGCGACTGTAGTGGGTAGAAGATTCTGTAGCGTATTCCTCTTATTCAAAAAATAGTCACAAACATTTGAAGAACTTAAATATTAGATAATTATTATTATGTTCTTTAAAACAAAGTTCTAAGAGTTATCGTAAGTACAACCAGGAATTATTACATACATCAAAACCTTCTAGTACCAACTATCACTCAGGAAATCAAGAAAATCGCAAAAAGACATGAGGAGAAGCTCCATCCTAATATTAACACCACCTTTTTACTCAAGTTACTATATAAATTGTAGGTTAGTCGGCAACGTAACAATCTCTTAATAATTTAAAAAACAGATTCTTCTGAAGAACTTATTTTTTAGTTAGGTCAAACCAGCGAGTGAATAGGTTATTTCAAATAGAAATAAGAAAACAATCTAAATAGTTGAAACTAGCAAAATATCACCACCCGGAACCAATTCACTTGGTTCACTTGTGTCGGTTTAACACATCCATTATTTGGTAACAAATCAAATAAGTATTTAGTAACTGTTTAGGTCGACCATTAGAAATGGCGTTTGACTTTAAAGCGGCTCTGGTCCGTGGTTCTTTTGTTTCGGGTGTTTATTTCAGTCACGTCTGCGAGTTCTTAACCGTTTCCTCCTGACCACCCGACCACACATCCGGTGATCGGTCGCTATCGGTCCGACGATGGAAATACCTAACGGATTCGGTCAATTTATTGTCTTATTTAAGTCATTCACGTCGCACTTTAATAACATAATATGCACTTACGCAGTTCTGATTCATTTTCATTTATTCTCCATAACAATATTATCGAGTGTTAATCACAAGTAGATACAGTAATGATTCAAGATTAACGAATCACTGATATGTTATACCAAACTAATAATGTGTAGATAAATTAATTTTTGCAAAGTGCCTACATCACTTCCTACTTGATTTTATCATTCCATTTTAACAATCTTTACAATCTTCCAAGTACATTATAAACAGGCCTTTTCTTACTGGTTTTTACTTCGTATTACTTACATTTGTTATTCCTCACAAAATTATATTGTTTTAGATAAATTACGAATAAAAAATATTACGTATTTAACATACATTATAATATACACATTTTTATACATGCATTGTACAAAACCTATATTTTACAAAAGAAAGCCGATGTGAAAAAGACATCTGGCTATTCAACATTAAAAAAAAACTTCATGGAAAACAATTTTCATCACATGAAAAAGCAATAGTTGCAACAGGGGAGCATTTTACCGGATAACTTGCCGAAGATGTCGAGGACCGTGATTGTAAGCCCACGTTAAACAGTAGGTCCAGTTCAGATAAACCCTCATTGGTAAAAAGGAGACTTTAAAATATATTTAAAAAAGTATAAATATATTAAAACAAGAAAACAAATATCAAGTGTGTATTATGAAAAGTTGAATGATAGCACACTAGCAATATTTAGAATACAATAATACGTCAAAATACACCACAGAAAATATATAATATTTAATTTAACAATATTTAGAGACATTGTATTATCTGGGTGGTGAACTAATAACGAAACTAAAACCGATCATACTAAATATTATTTCAATTCCAAGAAAATAAAAAAAATAAAAAATGGATTATGGAAAAAAGGAAACGAATCAAAACAAAACAATAGAAATATAGATTTAACATTGCGCCCCCAATAAAATAATGAATTAATATAAATAAGATTTATTGTAAGTTTTTTTTATTATTCGACAAATTCGTGCTAATTTGAGACGAACTGTGAATTAAATTTCTGTCATTGAAAAATAGTAGAGACACGAACTTGAACATATTAATACACACAAATACCATAATATATAGAAAACATTAACTAAGATTAACTTTTTCTATTACCTTTATTTAATATTCCTTTATATCGATGCTAAATGTACTTCATTTTTAATATATGATGTAAAAAATGATAAAACTCCTATAAATTTATATATCACTATATGTGGTGAAGTGATAGAAACTAACGAGATTATTTATGTTAATCTACTCGACGGAGCCCGAAGATGCTCACATATTATTTCTTTGCGAAAAAAATTTATGACTTTCACAAATTTCTAGGGAAGACGCATTAACCACCAATTCTAAAGTGTATAAGTGGTGTGTGATCATGTACAAAAGCAGATAAAACAATTAAACGATAAAAAAAACACAAATTGTATGATGTCATAACAAGTTCAAACAAAATGACTTTGCATCCTAGGCTTGTTAAAAATTGTTGACAAACATCTATATTTTTTCTGAACATAAAAACAGTATGAAAATGATATTTTTTCAATACAAGGATATATTTTCCAGACCAAGGACCTTTTCTTTGGTTATAGGCGTAATAAAAGTATAACATTTTATTTAAATACGGATATATCCATGGTTTTCCACTTTCGATATCTCTATAGCATACGCTAATGAACATAACGGAATTCATTGCGTTTGTTGTCTAACTTATCATGGCGGATTCCCGCTTTTTCTGATCATATATTATGAAATAAATTATCAATGTCGACCTAAATATGAAAATAAATGGTTCTTTATAATATTAAATATAAATACACTTGTTATAATTGATTACTATCCCAATTGCCTTTTTAAGAACTATTTAATTAAGAACTATTTAAAAAGCGAGATAAGAGATTGGATAGATAGATTTACACTACTACTACTTAATAGAGTATGTATATTATATAGTTTTACACAATATTTTGATACACTTTTATTCGAAATTTCCGTTTAAAAAAGATGATGATTAACGGATAGCCCGTATACTTAAACAAGAAAACTGTTGTCGCGAAATGTTTGTAATTATCAAGAGCGTTCCTGGGATCGCCAACGGACACAACGACGACGATGAGAAAAAACGCTCATACTTTTACGGAACGATGTTTGAAAACTGGGTTAGGTCCCATTGTGAAACTGCAACCGTCCACATAGATACGGACTACCGTTAGCGCAACGACTCGATCGGCTTTTTTTTTCTTGTTTTCTTTCGTACGTTCCCCGTCGTCGACGTCGTTTGTTCTTTTCTGGGGCCCGTTCTCGCGCTCGCCGACCAGAAACGAGGTGGAATCCGTCACTCTGTGCCCAGCAAGGACGTTCTACGGCACTATCACTTTGCCGTGTCGATCGCACTGCTCAGCGATTACATAAAGGTGTGTGTGTGTGTGTTACAAACCCATTTTGTTACTCTTCGAAAGAATGCACTGGTCGCTGAGAGAATGTCGCCCCTCTTAAATTGCAAGGCAACTTGATACAGACCAAGATCCTTTTTCTTTTGATGTCAGTTTTTTTATTTCATTGCAAAACAACAATCTGCTCAGCACAGATTTAACTTCGACTATACGCAAATTATCAATTCATCTATAAATTTACTAATTTGTAATAATTTTCTGTGCTAATTCTTGATCCGGCTCAATCCCTTTGATTATTTGATTATAGCACCAACGATGCACAGACTGGTGTTAATTTCAATTTATGTCTTATGTAAACTCTTTATAGATTATATGCAAATTATCAATTCATCTAAAATTGTATTAATATGGACTACATAATAGTTTCCTTGCATAATAATTCTTGATCCGGCTCAATGGATCAAAAAGTGATATTGAAGAATCCCTTTGATTACACTGGGTGACACAATTTTTCTAATATAAATAAGATTACGTTTTGAATTCCCTATTCCAGTGTTAAAAACATAGTCTATTGATATGGTCGTCTAACACGTCACGTTCCTTAGTAATAGTGTGAGTACTAGTTACCCTTAAACCCTTTTTTGCTCCACAAAGGCAGCCCATAACTTTCCATACCTATTGTATATTCAGTGATTTTAAAATAAACGTATGAAACAATCTGGGAACTTTGTGCTGATTTAAAAGTTTTTATATTGCTTCGACTACAGAGAGGTTGTATTGATGTTTTCTCTGTTTGTGGTACAGTAGAGGTAGACGATGGTTTCTTTAGGTTTTTCTAACTCAAACTCTTGAACGTGAATAGTTCATCCGATGTTCGCCAGTTGCATCGTAACGTGGTAGACATACAACCCCATCCTGAGAGAATATTATAATTTTTAAAGAACCTTAGCCCATCAACGGATTTACAAATGTTCCAAGTAAATATACATAAACCTTGAGAAGTATTTTCCATGAAATAGATAAGATTCGGGATAAAGCGGCGGCAATAAAAATGTTCCAAAAAGCGGTAGGCTATACGCTAAAGAAAGGCGCCACAACAATGACCACTGGTCCATAAAACTCTGTATCATGAGCTATCCTCAATGCATTTGATTTGTGTTGGCAACAATGTTGTTATGCTGAAAAAAAATTATTGATAAATATTATGGAGACTCAACAAGAGAACAAAAATAACGTTACGGAAATACTGATAATACTAAAAGCTCTGGTTGACCAAGAATGACAGTAATTCCAGGAAACAACAAAAACCACCGTAAGGTTAATTGAGCAACAGCAATTAATGCTTGTATGTATTTGAATCATAACATACTTCGCATATCTAACAACAAACAATCTAACATCTTGGATCGAAATGCATGCAAGCACCTATGTGTTTATAACCTATGTTATATTATAAGTAATTACAACCGAAAATATGGGTCTATTCATATCGACTCAAAAACCATAACTCTGTTTGCACTATTTGGATCTGTTTACGCAAATTACAAAGCATTTATTCCATCGACAAAAGACATTTAAAAGATAAAGGCTTAAAAGATAAAGATTTATATTGTTCGAGCCTTCCTTAATCTTTGAAAATTATAAAAACATTACTATTTATTATTATTTATTTTTTATTATTTATTATAAAATAATGATAATCTTACAAATGAGGTAAAACAAATATATTAATAATATTAATATTTTAATAATACTTATTAATATAATTTAACCAATATTATTTTAATAAGATTAGTAAGTATACTAAGATGCTTATACAACTATAGTACTAGTTACAACTTAAATTTTTAATTGTAAATTAATTAAAACTTTTATTGGATTGAAACTTGAAAACAAATGTTTATTTATAAGTTTGTGTATTCTACACTTATAATATCCAACGATGATTGGGCAAATATTATATAAAATATACAAGTCCCTCAAAAATAATTGGTTCAACACTGACGTCCATGGCAGTTGTTTGCTTCTTCCCCCATACAATAGTAGTAATCTATTAATGTAAAAATAACTTAAGGAATATATATGTTTCACTAAACCAAACTTGACATCCATTTTTTAGGATTATTAATTTTCATTGTTTCTGAATTATTGGCATACATTTTTAAACGTCAATCTATCTGTCTGTTAGAGACTGTTCTTGTTTTTAATACAGACCTTCCTTCATGTCTGCATTGAACAATGATCCCATAGCCGTTATTTGCCTTTCACGTTGAAGTCACTAGTTATAAGTATTTTAGGCTTATTGCAACAACCTCTTTTTAATTAAGACATAACAAAAACGCCCAATAACTATTTATAAACTAAGTATATTCTTTATCTTCACATCGAGCTAACGCACCACTTTTGATATACCAAATATTACTCCTACTCTAACCGCTAAAGTAATAAATTATGTAACACTTAAAAGTTACATTATCGAGAAACTGGCACAATACATGTTATTTAGAAGGTAATAAACATCTTGCTAAACACACAAACCATATGTCCCAGTTTCACGAGACTTGTTAGCAATCTAGATAATCGATTTCAATCCACTTAAGCTTAGGTCCGGATAATGAAATGTTGATTTCCGTGTTTTTATTATAGATTATCACTAAAAAAATAACGATAAGATTAGCGATTATAGTTGTAAATCGCCATAATTACGATAGACCATGCAAGCTATTTTTTAAGACTATAATTATATATTAATTGATAATTCTAAAGCCTCACCTCACATACAACATTAAAGACCACTTTCAAAAACCTATCGAAAAATTAATATAAGCCTGGGTTTTTTAAATAAAACCCGTAAACGTTCCTCAACACAATTAATGAACCAAAAATCCACTTAAATTGTTCCACTTACGAGAACGTTCAGTTTAAAAATCGCAAAGTAACTCGATCCATTATCGGATCCTTTTCCTTTTGTTTTTTTTTTTAATTGAGAAAGGACGTTTAAAATTTTTACGCCCGTTGATTTCACCTTTTGCTTCTGATTGATTTGCATACTATCTAGTGAACCTAAACAGTTTAAAACATTCAGGTCAATCTATTTGTAATCCTCTCTCGATTATTAATTGTTTATGTTAATATTAATCAAAAAACAATACATAAGAAATATATTGGCTTGTATGTATTTTAATCAGCGATATCTAATAGTGAAAATAATAAATATTAATGTAAACATTGTTAAGCAAACTAACCAAACTGTTAAATTTGATGATTTTGACATTTCTCTACATAAAATAATAGCTCTCCGTTTAGAGTTACTAAGTTATTCAGTTCAATTTTAACATTCATTACTTTTATTGTCTGATTTGAAGAACCGCTGCTGAGCCTAAAACCACACTTTTAGACATTTATAGTGATGCTACTTAGTCATATCCTAAGTATCGGTATTGATTTCAAAAATTGAAGGTAATGACAAATTGCAAGACTAATTACCAAACGAAAACTCAGCTGAAAGTTTCCCATCATCCAGTGTACTGTACCCCAATATATATTATGCCAATTTTTCTCAATAAAGTGAAAATATGATCATAATACATGCAAGCATCTAATGTTGGCTGGAATCTCTGTCTAATTGTCTTGCTGAACCCTACCAGCATTATGGGCTGCCAACAATAACAGGTATACATTAATTAAAATGCTTCAAAAAAAATTTTATGTTAACGATAACGATTGATTAATGGAAAGGAATCAATTCTAAATTATGATCTATTCAAACCGAACTAAAGCACCATAAGAGTTTGTTGTTGATTATAAGTAATATATTAAACTGAAATGCATAACGACTAATATACAGAAGCACAACAAAATAATATTACACTATAAATAACAATGCCTAGATGACCTCTTAACACCTACCTGGAAATATAAACCATAAGACATTTACCATTTAGTTGAGGACATAAGTTCGAACAGACAAAAGATATGTGAAAACGAACTGACACTTAGATAGCGTTAAAAGATAGTAAATGTAGTGGCCAGCAATGGATAATAGTTATCATAATAACCGTCAAATGTTAAATACCTAGAAGGTCTTAACACTATTAATTATCTACGGCTGAACAAAAACTAACATAAGGAACATCGAAACCAGTATCTTCCAGATACACTCAAAAATCCAAACACGGTATGCCTTATTTAAAAACTAATTAATATCAATAGAAAACAAAATAATCTAATAATATCCATCAAACATACAAGTCTCATTACCAAAATAGGCGTAGTGCTCCATAATTGTGTTCATGTAGGTTCTCTCTTCCCGGCACAACACACTCGAGACTAAATAAAATTTTAATTATCAGTTTGACCCATCTGGCCTCGCCTTTCCTGGCACTGCGATGCATGCAAATCGAGCTATTTGAATAAAAAACGCAAACGAGATGCATTTTTATTTACGGCGTCTAGTTAGTCGGACAGTCCCACCAAATATGATCAATGTAGCGATTACAAAAAAATTGCAAACAACAATCAAAGTCGAAAGAGACGAGAGAATTTACATTGGACAATAGCTTTATTGATGTTCGCTGTATATGTTAACAATCTTATAACAGATCTCGCAAAGCCATCACAATACATCATGAGTAACGTATATCACCATTATTTATCTTTATGTATTTCTTTTTGTTTCTTGTATAGTCGATAATTGGATGTGGTGTCCTTCAAGCTCCAGGTGTCTGACTGGTTGTGTGTTTTTTATCGTTTCAAATATACTTATGGTAGACAAACGTGTTCATATTATGGTAAAAGACATCATTGGAAAAATATTTATAACAGTTAATTACTTCATATATTTTATACCCTGTTACAGTGATCCAATACTTCTCTAACATAAAAATACACCAATAAAACCTAAAACTCGGAAATTCGGCATGAATGCCTACAAAATATACATAAATATTATTGTTCAAATAGTCTCTCGTGTGAATTAATTCTGCCGGCCCTGGCCTATAATACAAAAATTATCTCCATATTTTGAAACCAGATATCACAATACTTACCAAAGGTGATACTCTCTATGATAATTATTACATTTTCCACATATACAAGATTTATTTCATAATGCATTGGACATTGTGGCAAATTAATAATGTTCGCTTTAAATTCTAAATGAATGATTCCAATGAAGATTTTCGATGAAATCCAGTCCTTTTTAGTGAGATACGAAACTATTTACACCGTTAAGGAATGCTATATTATGTATTTCCAGTAAACAAATCGATTACAGCGAAGCTGTAATATAGTAGTCACTTTAATCACTAGATAGGTGATATTTATATAATGGCAATATTACAATAGCAAAAGAGGATATTAATTGATACAGCATTCACGAAATCTCCTGAGCTGGATGTTTTTGCAAACATAGTCGAAAATAACGTAAAAAATGGAAAACTAGTAGACCTAGCTTCTACATCAAAATTATTTACAAACATTCAAAATAATCTGTATCTTGTAATTTAAAACCAAAGTAATTGTATTATTGATATTTACATATGAAAAATATTGCGATTATTATAGGGACTATTTATGTTTTATTACTGATGAACTGTAATATATTTTTACTGGCCTTTAATTAATAAATATATATTTTTGAGTATTTCATCCATAGCACAATTGTTAAATCGGTGTGTATTATTAGAATGAAGTATTTAAAATAACATAAATATAAAACAGACAAATACATTGTAACTCAAAAGAACACGCAAAAATTAGTTAAAGAATTATAAGTAACTAACTTAGCAAATATGTTGCAGCTCATTTAATAAAAGTTATGCACATTTCTTTTTCTGTATTTGTAACAGTTGTCAAAGATACACTTCTATTTAAAAACAAACTGAGTCATATATTTCGATTGAAAAAGACAGTCAATACCTAAATATGTTAAGTACCTGAATACAATAATAAACATACAAGGTGAACTTAAATAATATTATCATATTAGATAAGATATCTCTAGATATATGCCAACGTAATCCGATTCACAGGAAAAATAAAATTTGTAGAAGCAAAAATCTGATCAGTGAAATGATGAGTTTTCTTCGAATATACGAACTAAAATTAGAACTACTGGGTAGCAACTAGCATTTCAGTAATATATATGTAAAATATTTAAGTGGTCTAAGTAACACAACTTAGTAGTAATTATGCAGAACAATTAGGATCACGTGTGCAACATTCGACATGCTCTTGCCAGACGATAGACGATAATAAGACGGGTTTTTTCCTCTCGTTCGACACACAA
This sequence comes from Rhynchophorus ferrugineus, assembly GCF_030347505.1. NCBI lineage: Eukaryota > Metazoa > Arthropoda > Insecta > Coleoptera > Curculionidae > Rhynchophorus > Rhynchophorus ferrugineus. The sequence goes on along the minus strand of NW_027472581.1, from coordinate 47,376,948 downwards.
CTTTAATTACAATCATGATCATGCAAAAATACCTAGTTTGATTCCGCTTAAAACACCCTCCGGGTTCGATTATGACTTAATTACTGAAGAGAAAGTAATGAAAAATGCGATCGAGTCATTGCGTCTGCATTCTTTATCCTTCCGAGAAATATCCGCTTCCCCCCTTAGAGCTAACAAGCCTCTTAAACCGCAGTTTTAAGATAAAGCAAGAAATTATTATATTTTTGGAAAAAATAAATAAGATATAAAATTATAGTAATGTCTTTCTTATTAAAAGAACACATGAAGTAGACAAATAACTTGGTAAATCAAACATCAACAGGGTAGAAAAAAATCAAATTATCGATCTTTTTGAGGTTAAAACTACAACCACGACAACTTTGTTATAAAAACCACAAACCACAGCACCTACAGCAACGGGAGGGCAAATGTATTGCAAGACAAACTAACTAGAGAATGTTGGTGATTTATAATTTCGATACTAAGAATACTAAGATATTGTAGATAGTTTTTTTATTAATCTCTTATAACGTCAACAATCTTCCCGTGGGCAATAAATATTATTATATGATTTCCGTTATATAATATAACCATCCTGACATGTAGAAGCTGTATAACTTATAATCTAAATCTTATTCTAGAAACTATACTAACTTATTTTAAAGTCTATCCTAACTTATTCTAAAATAAGTATACAATTCCAGCTTATTCTAGAGATTATTAAATCTCACTACGTGTCTATTAATCAGTACGTATGGTATGGTAATTTGCGTTTGGGCCTACACACGTCACTGTAATCGCGCAGATTTCACTGTTTGGCGAGTACACTGCGATGCACTAATAGTCTTTCAGAGTAATTCGCACTAGCACTTGGAATCACACTCGTTATGGGGATATCGCGTTGAATCAGTTTGTTGGACACGTAATATGGGACATCGACGATGACTCGCAACACTTTATTCTGGAACCTATGGAGGATATCTATGTTAGATTTGCTAGTAGTACCATACAGTTCAATACCATAGGTCCAAATAGGCCTAAGTATTGACTTATACAGCAAAACCTTGATTGGTATCTAATGATAATTTAGAGTTACGCCCTATAAGCCAATACATTTGGTTTAGTTTAAGCCCAAGCTGTTTGCGTTTTCTCACTATATGTTTTTTCCATCTTAAACTTCGATCAAAAAATGCATTCCCAGATATTTAACGTTGTCTGCTTGCGGAAGTTCATGATTATTCAATTTTATTGAGGGACACGTTCTTCTACAAAGGGTAAATGTCACATGGGTAGGTTTTGTCTTTATTTGCTTTGATAGGCCACGTTTTCAACCACAATTCGACTGTGTTAAGATGAAGTTGGAGGTCTCTTGTGCCTCATATTGGATCCTCGTGTGATGATAAAACCGCCGTATCGTCAGTATATGTTGCAACAATAGTGTTTCTTGAAATCGATAGGTTAGCTGTATACAATAGATATAACAATGGACCAAGAACACTGCCCTGCGGAACGCCCGAATATATTGGGTATGGGTTAGTGTATATGTCACCCTGTTTGACAATAGAATGTCTGTCTGTGAGGTATGATTTCAGCAGTTGAAAGTGCGTATGGGGTAAAAACTTTTTCAATTTAACCTGCAGTCGCCAGGGTACCACACCTTGTCGAAGGCCTGAGAAATTTCGAGAAATGCAACACAACAATATTTTTTATCGTTTAAGTTTTTGTTAATTTGTTTGGTTAATTGTTACATTTTGTATTTCGGAATCCGTAAATAATTTATATCCTTGAAATGTGTTTCGGATATCATGATATCAATATTTTGTTCATATAAAAACATTTTAAGCTCCCTGGCATGTTGCTGGACTCCATTAACATTCCAGACGGCTATTTTGTATTTGCTCTAAATTCATCTTTGTATTGATTTGCTCCAAAGTTTACCCATCATTCGCTCTAATTTACTAATAGCACTTACAAGTTCGGTGGTGATTGGCGTTGTCTGCGTATTAGGTTGGGTCTGACTGTTGGTTACTGCGTGTGCGTATGATACATAAGCATGTTGTATTGGTGCTTTAGGCGAGTTAAATGGTATGGGCTGTCTTGGTAGCTGTAACTTTCTTTTTTCTCTCAGTGCTAGATAAAATTTTTGTTGCAACGCTTTATGGACTACGTATCCTCTATAATTTACAGGATGGTCACCGTTACAGTTGACGCATTTTACTTTATCGTGACGTGTTTTGCACGTGCAATCATTCGTCGCATGCTCTCCTACGTATTTCACACATCTATACAACTTGAGACAGTATGTTTTGGTGTAGGTAATTTGAAAGACAAGTTTAAAACTTTTTGTTATCTCCAGGGCGCCCTAAAATCCACTTCTTCAGTCAAGATGGGCTTCGTTAATAGATGGTTAATCTAAGTAAAATATGATTAATCTATGATATATATTCAGAGAATAACCAAATATTCAGTATTCAAATGCTGATGGAAGAAAGAATATATGAAGCTTCTGGTGATAATTTTCATCGACTTTAGCCAATGCTTGTTTAACTTTTTTGAAAGCTCCGTGTAAAAAAGGATTTCACATTTCTAAAAAATATACACAGATTTTGTTACAAAAAAAGTTAAATAAATCGTAAAAATAACGTAACAGATTTTAAGAAAAAATACTAGATTTGCTAAAAACTACACGAGTAAACAAAATTACTAAGACAACATCAACTGAGAGGAAACGCTATAACGGAAGAGAAAATCGACACGTATTTTCCGGCAAGGCCTAACGTGTATGTTGATCATTACTTAATGTGCATCGACCGGACAAAACTGTTTGGTTTGCATTTGTTACATAACGGATAGAAAATCGATTTAAATGATTTTTTCTCGTAATCGTAAAGTAGGTTAGTTGGACTAGTTAACAACGCGCGACATACAATAAATCTGTCGTTTGTTGTTTGTATGTTGTTCGGAAATATATTGAGAAATATCAAAAATTAGTAGTTAAGTGTTATTTTCTAAGAAATTTATGTTGAATTCTATTAACACTGTTTTGTAACGTTGATATAGTTGTTGCATTAAACGCATTCTTTCCGCTGAAAAAAAAGACAACTAATTCAGCCTTAACAGGTTATTTGTAAAATTATAGAGTAATCCTTACATAACAAGAAATCTGTGGTGTATAGAAACCTACAGAAATCTAATAGTTTAACCACAATGAAGTAATATCCTTCAAACATTATTCTTTGAATAATTTCTGTTATAAAGGTATAAAACCATGATAAATAAATCACCAATGAGATAATAAGAAATTAGAAAAAACAGTGCATAAAATATCCCTCAAAAATATCCTATAAATATTAAACTATTCTTATGAATACTATTTTTTTATCTTGACAGATATTAAATGATTCAGTATTTAATCAAACATTAAATTCGACTGAACATTTATGTTGATCTACTGAGAGTATGCATCAATTAAATGAAACCTAATCCATTTTTAAATTAGTTTTATGTGAAAGAAAGCAATTAAATACCATATGACATCGTTATACTGAAATAAAATTGGATTTTATGATAGCGATCCATTGTAAAGTATTTATTAATTGCGTAACATTAAGAACAGCCATAAAAAATCAAATAACGCTTATATTTGATTTATAAAATAATTACATTAGCTATTTAGTACTAGATATTAGTATACATATTAAGTACAAATTAGATATATCCATAATTAGTGATTTTTTAACACTGCACAAGTTTTATAATTCACATATTATGAAAACATATAAGTGGATTTTGAATTGTTTCAAAATATAAATAATTCCTCAGATGTAGTGAAGATAAAGTGAAAAAAAAGTAGTGACTAACGATGGTTAATATTTTGAATAAAGGAGAAATGATAAATCTTTTTTCGCAAAATTAAAAATTCAGTTTTTCTTAATTCTTAGAAGACTTTTATTATTTTATATTTAAGTTAAGTGTTGTTGAGAAAATATCTAAATTGTAACTATTACTATTAAAGAAAAATAAAAAGATGTCAAGAAAGCGGTAGTATAAGCAGATCATGAATAAATCAACCAATCACAATAAAATTAAGATGTTATTGACATACACTTATTCAAATACTATATACATTATTTAGATATTGTAAAAGTTATAATATTATAAAAGAAGACTATATCAATTTAAAATGGCATGAGTGTCACATATATATTGACACAATGTCAACTTTTGATAGGCGGTTAGAAGAAGACGTTAGAGTAGAAAACCGCTAGAAATCGCTCAACCTAACCTCAATTGTGAAACCGACGACCGACGAAAACGAAAAAAAATCTGCCATCTAAACGATGACACCTGAATATCGTTTTTGATTAACGGTCATAGATGCCTGAGGCCTTAGTCAGCGAGACAACAGGTGCGACTCTTTGTGTATGCGTCTGTTTTTTACTCTCATCTCGTTCGGCTTCGGCAGTCCTGTAGAGTTAGTTATGCGGAATCGGTCTGTTGTTACGAACCACGAAGATACAATGATGAGCGAACATTTATCGAATATTTTAACATTTTTTAACGTGTATAAACACACCCACGGACATTTCTTCGTGAATTCTCTTGGGCCATATAAAAATTCAATCATCGAGTGATACATTACACTTAATGTACAGTTACTAAAAATCCTAGTTTAAAAATGTACATCGAAGTAAAAGAAAAAACTTAATGAGAATTTCTTTATATAATAGAATTTCCGATATATAACTGTTATACGTTATAACTACTTGTTCGGCAAAAATAATGTTAAATTCAATGATGGGACAAAAGTGCATCTCGAATAGTCATCGAACTTCAGGGGCTAAAAACGTCATTGAATCGCAGTCTGAAGCTAATATAAGACTAACTTAATTTGATTATAATCATCAAGAAATATATTCAACAATATATTAAATCCATAAAATAATTAAATAGTATAATATACTATTGTCTTAAGACTGTTCAAAAAATATCTATTCTAAATAAAAACTGGAAGAAGATAAATAACTAACAGAAAAAATGGTTCATATAATTCATAAAGTCAAACTTTTATATACTGGAATTAAACGTAGAATTAACAAAAAAACATTCAAAAATGCATCTATAATATAACCTACGATAGGAACTTAATAAAATTCAAGACAATTCAGCAATCGATGATAATTATTTTATTTTTATTTCAGCGATATTTGGCAGACAAGTTGGTGATACAATATACGCCATAAAATAATAAAAAGCTATTAAAAATACAACGCAAAGTTAGGCGTTCGAAAACAGCGTTATTAAGGTGAAACACTTTGCTCCAGTAGCATTCATCCTCAATGTCATCTTCATGAAATTCAAGACCTTGTTGATCAAAATCCAGCATAGCATTAGCTCACTACACGTCATCTCATTTTTGCGCTTTCATAGATTTATGAAGCACTGAAAATCGCTTCAACACTGACACCTGTAATTTAACTTAATGATGGACAACAAATCAACAATTAGCAGTACGAGTGGATTGGTGTTATCAAATGGTCTAAAAAATGACCAAGATACCTATATAGCGTATTAAAAATAAAAAACGGTGTATTTATGTCAGTGTAGAAGATGCGATGAGTGAGATGTCTAGACATAAGCGTTTACATTAAAATAGAATTGTATCGTTTGTGAAACATTGCAAGTCCAAGTCCAATCCTAACAAGTTCAAGTCGCGTTTTCTCTCCATAAAATAAAATAGTTCTAATAATAAGCTCTAAAATAGTTTTTAGTAAAATAAAAGATTTTGTTTTTCAATCTTAGGCATTTTATAACTTCCCCTCTCTCCAATATATTGTAACTTTGACCTTAACCTATTTTCCTAGTCCATACTTCCGTCGACCCTGTGCCAATTACAACCATGTGTAATATCAATAAATGAAATGAATATGTGTTTCTATTCCCATGTGAGCTTCAATAATAGCAACAATGAGGTTAGCAGTGTTTGTCAATCAGTAAATTATTTCCATTCATTCCAGTAGAGATCAATAAAGCAAAGCTAAACTAAAAATTATATTTCAACTCTTATGCAACCGTAGTTCAGTGTAAGTTATAAGAAATTATGTGGGTATAAAAAATATAGGTGTTAAAACATCTAATATAAATCAATAAAATTAATAAAATCTATTAAAATATTAATTAACACATCAACCGACAATATTTATACAAAAAAAATTAGGTAATTAATAGTCTCAAGATAATTCCAAACAACAATTTGATTAATTAAGACATAATCCACTTGAAAGCTACTTTATATGTGAATAATTTAGTATCCATAAAAGTAAAATTTATATATTCACAAAAACGCCTAAAATAACGCAAAACAATTAAACATAGCCGCCTTGTTTGATGTATAAAATTGCAGACAAATTCTGTTAGCTACACGAACAATTAATTATAAGTATTTTTGCTCATTAGCATTATCAATATTGTAACTTAACAAATTAATGCCAGATGGTTATTAGGCGGACATTTCTAAAGGTTATCAACTGTTTAAAAATGCAAAACAGTTTTCGTTTGTAATACTAAATATTTATAGCAGAAATTGCGCAGTTGGATATCAATAAATTATGTTTTAAATTATTGTATACCAAAAGTTCATTCTTAGTTGTGTGGTATCCCTTGTATTAAAACGTATCAATAATTCGTTCTAAAAAATCCTTAATTTAATCTCCAGATGATTTTATTTCTTCCGATGATAAAGGAGACAGGAAATATAAATATGTCAAACATTATCAGTCATGTCAATATTCTATTAAATTAGATTTTACGATTTCGCCAAATCCTTGGAATTTGATTCATTCATTATCCACTTTGGTTTATTTTGGCTACATCTTAATGTTAATTTATTAATCAAACAGAGTATTAAATGAACGATTGTTTAAATAGTTCATAATAAAAATATTATTAAAAATATTGTTAATTTCCCATGTTCAGTACTATTCATTTGAATGCTAACATACATTCTTGGAGCAACTCTTGAGGCATGTGAACGACCATAATCATGTTGAAAAATAATGCTGTCTTTCGTAATATTCTAATCGTTTTTTGTAGTTGAAGTAGCAGGTTACAAATCAAAGAATCTCAGTCGTTCAATACCCTTTATTGTTTATAATTTTCTATTTATTTAATAATTAAGTAGACACTTAATAACAAGTGTTTTCGGATGATATTCTTGCAATTATTGGGAGGAATATTGAAATATTGCGTTCTCTATGCCATCTCTTGTAAAATATCAGCAATTAATTTAAAAATCTACTGATGATTATAGCAGTGTTTTTTACAAAAATTCCGTGTTTACCCACGCTAATTAGTACAACTTTCATATTTTATAGCAAATATTCTGTATAAAATTGTATAAAATCTTGATAACAAAAACGACAAAAAGCAAACACGGTTAATATGAAATAAACAAAGTTACTTAAAACCCAATATAATATCGATTCTTTGAAATGTTATTATTCGAACATAATTAATGTAATAAATACAATTTAAAATTCATTATTTTTATTAAAAAATAATATGTTTCTTTATATAGATTGCTGTATAAAAAGTTCTTCATCTTTATTGGTGTTCCCTCGTACTTTATGACGTCCAAGATTCTTAAACTGGTTTTGTCTATTGAAAGTTAGAAATTAACAACTAAGTCTAAAACGGTATAACTTGCGTTATATCAACGAACGGGGTCATCCTGAATATAGGTGGGACGTATATTACACTGCGAGTGTCTATCTCTTGTAGGTCCACCTTGCTACTCATTCTTAGAATACTTTTTTTGAATGAAACATAGTATTTCAGAATGAGAGCAAGATTGGCTTTACCGTTAATTGAAAATGCTTCGATCAGACGTAGTCTTAAGTTGGTTTCGATATAATTTATTTTAACATTAATTAACCATATTAAGTAGTTAGGTTAGAGAAATATAAAAATTAAACACATAAACTACGTTCCTTTTAATACTTTTTATAATAATATTTCCATTTCATCTGCCTATTTTATGAATATTATTTCACATATTGGAATTAATTTTATTTGTTTATGAGCTAGAAACTGTTAGATTAGCAGTTATGAGATCTACATAATTATGTAAACAGTTAACAGTATCTAAAACTTCCATCAAGCCGAATGGTTGTCAATACTGTACGGTTCAAATAATTATAAACTATTTCCGAACATTCATAGAACTAATAAAGTGGAGAAAATACACATCAACCAATCTAAACGAGATTAAAATCGTGCACCACATATAGTGTTGTCCAAAACTTAAGTAGAAGACTAGAAGTGCAAATTTCAATGTTTAATGAGAACATTCACTTGTACTGGAAATATGAAAGTTAAGTGAAACAATTATCGTAGTCTAGGTATGGTCTCAAAGTCTAATTAAAATTGTTGAAGCCCGGAAACTCGAATAAAAAATTGACCTGAAGTATTGTGTAAGTGACCTGACACATACATGTTGATAACTATTAAAATCTACATCTAGTATTGTTTGGTACAGAAACTCGCGATTGTCAAAAATATCACTAATGAAGTTTTAAATAATAATCAAGAAAACATTATTTAATTTTACGATATTCAGACAAGATTATATTAAGCAATGTGGTTAGTAATTGTTTTTTGTTTTAAGTCGTAAGAAATATGAAAAGTACCTAGTCCTAATTATAGCATGGAGAGCTACAGGATTTTGTCAAAAATGATGCGAAAGTGATAATGCCCACAAACAGTATTTCGACATCTGTAAATTGCGTAAAATTTCTATAAAATCAAATGAGTAAGAAAAAGCCAAAGCGAGGATATCGGTTGAATACCAGGGATGTGCGGAAATGGTATCTCTTATCACGTTTGCGCTGTGTGATGGTCCAATGTAGTGATACAAAATCACTTATTATTACATTGTAGCTTATCCTAGCACGTTTTCCACCAATTTATTCATGACCCAAAATTGATATTGACTGTTTCGCACGTTTCTAGAAAGAAGCTTCTAAATGATACTGACCTGCACGCATAAAAATCCTGTATAAAACATCTTCAACATAATACTCGATAAGTATACGATATTATTCACAAATGCTTATCATTTAATCGAAGAGAAAAAGCAGTAAATTAGTTCGAATATTTCAAATAAAAATGGCGTTTCAAAAGCACATGCCATGTTATAAATAATCAAAATTCTAAAACGTCAATTTTAAATTCATCAAACTAATAATTTATACTTAGAATAATTACTATAAAGTAAACTGACGAAAAACTATCTTACAAAAAATATAGGTAACGTATACAAATACACTTTTCTAAAAAATACATTAACTATGGATGACGAGGTCTAGTATTGATGAATAATAAAGTGATGTATTGAATTTTAATTATTTAATTTGATCATACTCTTTTTGTTTATATTATGTATTGAAAAATTTCTTGGAAATGCTAAAAGCAATTTTAGCATTGTAACATAAAGATTTATTTTAAATTTTTTCCGCTTATCTTATCTGCTTAACGTAATCACAATTCTCGGTATTAAGCCTACAACCTAGTGAGTGAGAAGACATCAGGCCTTACCCAGCCTAGTTACTGGCCTGACTGCGATGATTTTCCTTATCGGATTTTGCATTACGCCCTTATGGACAATCAGAATTATAAACAATCACAAACATAACTGTACAATGAAACCGTCAAAGCAAATTATACCTATATACAATCTATTTCTTGACATATTTACTTAGAATAAAGATTTCTTTTTTCAAAGACAACCTTTCTCCAATATGAAAAAGTAAATGTTCATGGCATCAGGGTTTTTTAGATGATAAAAATAGCTTCTTTTTTTTGGAGTAGTAAATAATAACTGGTGGCAAAAGATAACCAAAAAAATGCTGAAAGAAAACAGTGTTATATTTGCAGAAATCATTTGGAGAAAGTATGTACTAAAACATACTGGAACACACATAAGGCGTGGTGTGAAAGAAAGTGACCATCTCTCCTCAAAAAATATTTTAATATATTTATAAAATAATAAGAAAAACATGGTAATTTATTCATTCATTTATGTAATAACTCACATGAACTATTATGTAACACGCAATAGATCATTCTGAATGATCAATAAATAAATTGTTATTTTTATTATAAAAGCAAACGCAGTAAGTACCTAAATTATTATACAAAATACATTTAATGCGTTTTTTTTGGTATTTTGGCAGTTCACAGTATAACCAGTATTACAGTTTACAGTTGTGTTTTTTTATAACTACCTCAAATAGCTACTTTCAAAATAATGAACAAAATATGACATTGGCCTAATGATCACAATATCACATTGTACAGATGATAACATTTTGAACATGCTACGCCAGTCACTAATTAATTTCTCTGTGGCCTTGAACTAATAAAATTGCTTCACCTTTTGTACTTTTGTTTTTGTCCATTGTGAAGTAGGTGAGTTTTGATTGTAAAAGATTATTATTTTCAAAATTAGGTAAGTACTACTTATTATGTGATTTATTCTTTGAATATATCAAGGAATCAAGAAACAGTTTTGATTAATCGTTGATCTCGTTGTTGGGTCTTCATTATTAATATCTTCAAAACGAACACTTCAACAACTTTATTTTGATTGCCACTATTTTAACTTTAATATGTAGAAGAGCCCAAAACGTTAAATGGTTTAGTCAACTCCGACCAAAAAATAACTACCAACTGTATATTTAACAGCAAAAATAAATCTCAGCAAAATGTTACAACCTATATTTTATACACCTGCCCATAAATAATAAGTTACTTAAGAAATAATGAGCTCTTAAACTTGCAAGCTTCCTTATAAATATAACGATCGCGTCAATAAACTGCACAAACTATGTGGTGCTCAATGTCTCAGAACCTTGTCCTGGTTCTCATTTAACGTTCAAATCCATCGTTATATCCAGGAAATCGCGAGAAATGATGCCCGTTCTTATGCCGCCCGAACAAGCGCAGGTTTAATAAAACTTCTGTAACAAATACATAATTCAAGTTTACATACACGTTATAATGTTATTAGACGTTCCGCTGGTTACCTAGCTGAAATGCGATAATAGAATTATTCGTTGCATAATTATCACATGGACATTAATTATAATTCTCATAGGATACAAATTAAACTTAACATTGACCAGATAAGTACACGGATGTTTCACAAGATAACATAAGTAAAATATTTATTCGCGATGAAGAAATAAATTACACAAAAAGACGCAACATACATGAGCTTTTCAAATAAAACTATAACAAGATTAAATATATCATTTTGGATCAGACTCTTCAACTTCCCAACTTCAACCTATATTTTATTATGTTCAAAAACTATTCTTATATTCTGGCATATATTGCAACTATTGCAGTCTTGTTACTCAGGTTACATCAATTATACATTGATGCCCAATTAATTTATTATTTTATTCTAAGCAATTTTTATAGTAAAACTTGTTAAAACTCTAGAATGATTTTGTTTCAAAACATCTAATCTAGATCTGGGAGATATTTCTTTTTTTACATATTTTTCCAATATGTTCCACCTTTAATTACATCTTATATTAAAAAATGTAACATTTATAAAGATAAAATGTATTTATTTATTTATTATAATTAAATTATTATCCGTCAACTAATATAATTAGGTTTTTGTCAATTCGCCACGATGAAAAATGAACATGGTTATGTTTGGAGTACTAAGCCGTATTTTCCAGTCTCTACTCCATTTGTGGTTCTTGTCGACTGCCACTTTACTTTTTCTACTTCCCTAGGCAGAAATATATGCCATAATGACCGTGTCGTCAGCAAATGAATCCTAGGAAATTCCAGCTCATTTAGATTAATGTACATGAAAAAAACTGTAGTGAAATATAATAGAATATTAACTATAAAAAAAGGCCTGGAATGGCTTTCGTTGCTTCGAATGGCTTTGTGGCTTGAAAGTCAAATCATGGATATAATGGTGTGAGTAAAGGTAAGATTTTGGTAAAGTTTAAAGGTACCTTTAGCCTGTGAATGTGTGAAAGAATGTTGCTAGAATTTGCTGAGAATTGAAAGGGTCTGTGCAATTGGTCCATAGCCATTGTGTTAAAAGTTGAAAGAAGAGATATGCTCGAAGATAAGGTGCACGGCAAATAGTTAGGCGATGAAAGGAGGTGTATTAGTAGTAGTAGTAGTATTTAAATTTGGTAATTTCTTAGGAGCAAGCATCTACTCTTTAACGTGGGCTCTAAACCACAGACATCGGCTAATATTACACCGATTACACCTTTAAACCCTGCAGGGTATACTTCTGATCCCCCATTCCAACAAAATTAGCAGAAATATTAGCTGCGCAAATTCCTTCCCATTGTCGTAATTCGTTTCTAATGATAAATCAACAGTTTAATTACAAAAAACATTAATCGCACAAATTTCTTTCTGACCTAATCGGACGCCAAGCATTTTAATAAGTTGATTGCAATCCGTAGGTTGGATTAGTCATTTACAATCGGCACGACTAATTGTGGGAAAATAACCGTAGTGATTAATACTAGAAAATCAAAATGTTAAATTCCTTAAATGCTTGTACACACAACGACAGAATTCCGATTCGTATTCTGATCCAGTTAAATATGCAAAGCTCGAAAATATCGCATAAGATGTACAACTAGATTCCAATTACATTGAATACAATTTAATATTATTTGTCACTTTCTTATCAATTTATTATTCACACATCTCAAATCTTTAGAATCGAATAGTGTCGGTGATATATATAAAATATAAAAGATTAGGTTGCTTCTTGCATAACAAATATTATATTAAATACATATAACAGACTACGTATATTAATAAATCGTTCTAATAAGTATTATTACGTTTTGATCAAGTGACTTCAATTCAATAGCAGATAAACAGGTTTCGGACATAACTAATGTACCACAAGTAATGTGTTACAAGTTTGATGTAAGATTTTGGGTCAAGTCAGAGGTTTTTGTGAGAGCCTTAAGGCGCTTAGCCCCTCTCTTTCTTTGGATCTTTCACCGCTACTTTTTCCCATCTTTCAGACGATTACGGATTCCATCAACCTTCAGAAACAACGATGTATCTTTTAAGTATCGAAGTATCTTCATAACAATGTTATATCTTTGCTAGTATTCTGACCGTTTTTCGTGCATTACTCGGCCGAAACGCATCAATCGTAGTCGATAGCGATCCCCATTCATGATTTCAACGAGTAATGAGTATTTTTTTAAATAATTAATCCTTTAAAATTAATTTATAGACATAATATACTGATATATTAAGTATATAATACATATTTTACATACATTATCTTAATCAAGTGACTCGGATTACTGATAGCGGATATAGGATTTTCGTTTGGGAAAATTGTACCATAACTAATGTACTACTTACAAAAACTTTATTTACATTAGCATCAGGTTTGATGTAAGATGACAGGGCTTTAGGAGCCCTCCCTCCTATGGATCCGCTAATGCTTCATTTCACTTATCATCTCAGGAAAAAAGTATAAAAATCTACTTGACCATAACAATAATTCTAAGTATTATGATACATGATAGATATATGATAATCAAATTCATGAGATTAAAATACCTAATTACTTAAAACATTAATCGTTATAACAACTAATCACATTAAACATTGCGCGAATACACAAAAAGACACTAGAAGCAGTTATTAAAGGTAAAGCGTAGTTTTTTATGATTAATTACATTTGCCATTATCTCCTTTTCACATAGATAAGAAATTAAAGATGAGTCAAACCTGATGATAAGTTTAAATAAACCAACCAGTTACTGTGTAAATATTGTTTCGGTTAGTTAAAAAAAATGAAGTAAATTAAACCAAAAGATAATATTTATGTTATAAATGATCATGAAATTTGTAAAATCAAAATTTATCGGTCGGCCTTTACTAAACAATATAGAGGAATAATATCACACCACCGCATATTGCGGTCGAGTAGTCATCACACTCACCATCGGTTAATATGCAGTTCACATTAACGGAAGTGCGTCAAATATTCAATGCCATTGCGTTACCATAAGAAATCCATTGTCTAAAGTATGTATATGCACTGAAACATTTTCATTTCCTATCAAAAATGTGCAGACGCCAGAGATAATTATGATTTCTGTACGCTACTACACATTGATACTTCTTTTTATAGCTTGGGTTATACTTGCTCTGAATAATTCATTAATCGATGATAACAGTTAATAAATAATGTTTATTAACTCCGATTTCTGAGTAGATTACAAAAACTATAAAACACAATTTTATTTTTATGTGCCATCTTTGTTATTTATTATGTTCAAAAAACGTATACTATAGTACTGGATAAGGAATAAGGTATTGTAGTTATTTAGGCAAAATTAACATAGATATATTAAAAATCTTTAATTTGTACACTTCTTTTGCTTATTTCATTAGAACTTCAGTTAAATTTAATGGTGATAAAATGGGGATGGACAAAAAAAATATGAACGCCATGCCATATTGACACTGTTTCATGTAAATAATGCGACGCAAATGTATCACTCAGTTTACATGCAAAGTCTTGTAGTTTATATTTCAGTGTATATATGCGATTTTTTTCCTGTGACTATTAAAACAAATGATCAGTAAAATATGCGACATTTCTGACTTTTTTACATATATTTCACAAGCTAAACTATCCACGGCATAATAACAGCATACATAAAACATGATAAAATAATAGAGGAGGAATAGTGGGCGAAACCGAAAGTTAAACATTGCAGGATTATCATTGGCAGACAACATAAAATTACCACAGCAAAAGTGACAGCAGAACTCAGCACTGAATACCTTCGGATTACGAAACCCTTTACAACGGAACCCAACGAGAATCTGCGAAAGAAGTGGTACAACGATCATAAAACCTGGACGCTTGATGACTGGAATATGGTATGGGCCGATTAATCATAATTTATGGTCAACAATCCGGACTGTCTATTTCCTACAGTCAAGCAAGATCCCGTTATAATTTGGGTAGCAATATCGATATATTCTGGTCCTCGCATTCCCGTATCTCATAATATCATCAAACATCTTCCCGGACCAGCACAATCGCCAGACCTCTATATATGATTGAACTGTTATGGAGAGTTTTAGAGCAGAGAGCTACATTTCCATCTCCAACATCATTGAAGCAATTGATAGATATTTTAATAGAAATATGGGACAATACTTTGAATGGAAACCATTCAAACACTCAAAACACCAAAACAAAACAAACATATGAATCTATTCCGCGAAAAATTACAGCAGTTGTAGAAGCAAATAGAGGTTCAACGCCTTATTAAATAAATGTTGTGTATGTCAGGTTGCATTTCGTCCATCCCATATTCGAATTTCGGTTCCCTAAATTTCCCTGATGATTGATTCCATGATTCAAAATATATGACAAGAATAAGATTATAATGTTTTTTCGTTCTCAATCTTAAAGTAATAGTATAAAATAGCATTTATATTAATCTTAATGTTCATATTATTTATAATAATTATTTCATAAATACAATGTAAACACCTCAAAATAGGAACAGCTTTTCTCAATAATGTCTGGCCTTCAATTATAAATAGTTTTTAAGTATTATTTTGTGTATAAGATTATACTGATATTAATATAACGCCTGTGTTTAACATACACAAATTTTTTGTTCCTAGTGTGAGGGTATCATTATGTATTTTTAAAACATTTTTAGATAATATCTACTATATCTAATAGTCATCACTTAATTAATTATAGTAATTTTACTATTTTTCTAAAACACAAAACTGAATATCTAGTAAAATCTCAATGTCGTCAATTTTCATATCGCAAAGTACACTAGACGATGGTATCATCCCTTTCAACAGGTCCCAAGAAACACGAAAAAAACGGGCGTAATTACGGTTAAATTACTACTTTCTGGTGAATAATTAATGCGACTTGATATCCATTATAACATTGCTGACAGGACTGTTTTGCAGTGATTTTACAGCGTCTAGACAACACAAAACACAATTTATGTGTACCAAACATTATTCTATATAATTGCATATTTCCACGCAAATTAAATAATAATTTGAGCGAAAAACAACATTACTTTTATAATAAATTGGTCTTTAATTGGGTAATTACTGAATTGTTCCAGTTATAAAGCTAATGAGTTTTTAAGTAAGAAGTTAGCCTACGACAAAAATAAGAAACTATGGGATTTCTCGACGTTCAATAAACATTTGGAAAAGATAATAAACAAGGAATAATATTATATTTAAAAAGATTTCTACCTATTAATGTAGATAGATTGTATCAACTAAAACAAAACTTTCAAAAGAAAATTTGTGCAAAATATGTAAAAAGATATTTAATTATTTAATTATTTATTAGAAATGTTGATTATAGTATTTTTACATTAATAATTTCTTTATCCATTTTTTGTTAGACGTTCATATTTAATATCCAATCAACAATCCCTTATCCGAATCTCAATCGCCAATCCTGTATTTTATTTAAATAATTTGCATTGCTGCTTAGAAATAAATAAGATGAAATATTACAATAAATAACTTAATTTCTATACATTGCTAGATCAAATTAAAGTAATTTCTTATTACAAAATAATTATTATTAAAGAGCTTTTACTTAATTATAGTAAATAATTTTTTTATAAACTTTATGTTAGTTATATATGTTAGTCATAGTGTAATACAACAACAAAAATATTATATACCATTCCCTTGAATTTATAAGATTTTCTTATATACAAATAAATAATAGTAATGTTGCAATAGGTAAAATAATTTATATACGTTGCTAAATCAGTTAAAGACTATTCTAGATATAAAATAATAACTATAAAACATGTAGTTGTCAAAAAAATTCAGCCTTATAAATATTAAGATGCAAGAGACTAATTGTAAACAATTGGAATAAAGGAATATCAAGAATTCTATCTAGATATTTGAAAAATTTAATTTTTGTCATATTTTCGAAGCTTAACCTTACCCAAACTTATCCTTTAAAATAATTTTTTTTCAAAGTTTTAATGACGTAGTATCAAAAAACAAAATGCGTTTTTCTCAAAACTACTTTTCTTCAGATGGTTGACATAGATCTCAGGTTTTACTAAACGAATTTACTTGACATTATTCTATCGTATCAAAAACTATAACAAAATTTGTTATAGTTCTTACTCTGAAAAAAAAGGTAAAAAAGTATCGTTTTTCCGAACAGTCGTAATTTGACGAAAAAAAAGTTTGATATGATAGAAGAATATATAGAGAAAGATCACACTAATTTTCAAGTAAATCTTCTCTAAAACCGTTTCGAAAAAGGCAGCTTCGAGAAAAACGCTATCTCTTAAAAATAATTAAAAATATTTTTACGAAAAAAATGGGACCGACTTCCCATATGACGAACCCAAAACAGTAATATTAAATTACATTTGTTTTTTGTTATTTGTTACAAACTATGGGTTTATCTGGACTGGACCTACAGTTTAACGTGGGTTTCGAACCACTGTCCTCAGCATTAAGCCCACCGACTGGCGAGTAACCAACTTTAGAAATCATCCCAGAAGACATCCGGTCTTACCCAGCCTGGTTACTGACGCGACTGGAATCATTTCCCTTGTCGGATTTTACACTCTTGTCTGGGACAATCACAAATTTTTAAACAGTCACAAACATAAATTTACGACCAAGTCCCAGCAGGATTCGAACCCGCGGCTATCAGCACAGTTGGAGGACCGTCCTATCGCCTTTACCACTGCGCTATCAAGCCGGAACAATATTATATGATTATTTTTTGTATTTCTTGGGCTCAGCACCGACTTCAAAGTGATTAGTTGGTAGTAGTTAAAATAATATTGTAAATAGATAACTAAGTTTAGGTAGGTATTAAGATAAATTTTGTGTATATAGTAAAATATAAAATATGTTTAGATAGGTTAAATAAAGAGTTTTGTATATTTTTAGTTACATATTACAACGATTATTATGCACATATTTTATTTTAAAATGGTTTTTTGTCTTAAAAATCTAGGTTTGATTAATATTTAGATATTATATTGCAATTATATTACAATGGGCAGGCCAAGTAAAGATGCAGGAAAAATGGGAATAATGATTGAAAATAAGAAGCGCTTCAGGTACCAAGGTCCGCTACCTACCCTAGATGATTTGACATATGTTCTAACAACACAAAAAAAGTTATCGTACGCCGGTAATCGAACCCGCGACATTCATTTGCGAGCTAAACGCTTTAACCATTACAGATAAAAGAAATATATATACAGCCGAACATAGAACCTCCTTCTTTCTCGAAGTCGGTTAAAAATAGGGGTAGGGGTTACAAAGGGGTATCTTTGAAAACATGACAAAAAAACAATTTTTTCAAATTTATAGATTAGAATACTGCTTTAAAAAGTTTAATTTATCATCATTCAAGAATTTTATTCAGGTATAAAGATTAATGGTGTTGGTATTTTCTACTTCAAATTCTTTGGATATACAAGTCTCCTTACATGCAATGTTACTTGTTTAGGTACGAATCATCATTTTCAAATTTAAATCGAAACTAACCGGTGAAATTAAAATTTAACCTAAATGGAAGTATCCTGTAACTTTTAATTAGACATTTTTATAAACAGCAAAACCGACTTCTTTTCTAACTCCCCCCGAAGTCTATTAGTTAACATGATTTATTACATTTAAAAATAGTTTATGCTTCTTGTTCAATAGATAGGCGCTAATGAATTGGCTCCTTGTGGAGTTCGGATGTGGATTCTGGACAAGCGCGGATGCGGTCGGTGTTGAAGGGAAGTCGTAAAACTGCAGCGTTATCAGTTTTAGTCGGGCCTGTGGTTCGCTTGCATAAATTCGAGGTCGTTAGTCCAGGGCTGCGAGTGTTTGTTGCCGCGTGCTCAGGCTGTTTGCTTTGGCGCCGTATTTCAGGTCTGAAGCGGTCGTAAACTTCCACGTCTCGAGACGGTTATGTTAACGCACAAGACATATTAAGGAGCGATGGCTGTACCATCGCCGGAACGACATAAAAAATGGGACCGTGTCGATGTTGCACGTATTGGCTACAGACGTCATCATAACGATCGTTCTCTAATAGTTCGAACAGATCGCAGGAATTACGCTACCAATCTGGTAGAACGGTCTTAAACGGAACACCATATCACAAAATTAGTTTACTGTTTCGTAATCTGATTGATTGTTTAACATTTATGGTGGTAAATGAGCTTACGATGATGTCAATATCATAATTAATAAACACAATAGCATCAAAGCAAGTTAATTTAAACAAAACATTTATAAATACAAACTGGGATTTGGTATTAATAAGTAATAGGAAACTAACAAAAAGATTTGAAAAAATATTGCTAATACAAACAAAACCACTAACGTTGATAAAAAATAACAGAACTCCTGACTAACTACAGCAAAACTATTTATCTTAATAAAATGAAACAATAAAGCATATAATGGTAGAATTCTTCCCCACATAAATGGATTTTTTTTTGCTGGAATTTAAAATGAATGACCAATACTATATATAGATTTAGAAGTGAGGATTTCAATGTGGAGATCAAGAGCAAAGTGTAAAAAAGTGTTAATTTTATAAATTTAAATTAGCAATAAGTGTTCGGTGAGAAGCTCTAAGTAAACATTTAGGCATCATGGGAATAGAGTGATATAAAAGGAATTAAAATACTCTAACAGCCAAAACTTACATCAGCAACAAAAGTAACGGAATATTCTAGTATAGAAATTTCAAAAAATCGATTTCCATTTTCCAATTTTCAAAGATTAACCCGTTAAAAATACACCCTTAAGAGGACTTTCCAAAATTTAAAATATTTTCGGAGATATAGCTGTTTTAGTGACACGGCATCCCAAAATAAAACTTTAAACGCATCTTTGTCGAGACTGTTTGACGATATCTTAAATTGTACTAAGCCAATTTACTTGAAATTTAGTGTGTCTTCTCTATATAACCTCATCGTGCCAAAGGAAAACTATATAAAAACTGTATTCAAAATATTCGGAAATGTAAAAATATGATAAAAACATTTTCGTGTTTTTTAAACTTGAAGTTGGTCTTACATGGGGGAGACCCTCCCATTTCATCAACTTGTAACTCTTTGGATTATTAATATTTTCACTTTCTTTTTCCTTTATATATTGTTTAAACATTAATTAAATGTAATGTAATGAAAAACGGATAGTGAAAATATTTGAAAATGTTATTTTATTTCACTTGAAGAATAGCTAAAATTCTAGACTACAATACTCTGTAAGATCGACGAAACAAAAAATAGCTTCTTTATAAACATCAATCAATCGCATTATACTAAAAAAATATTATTTTCATATTTAAAACATAATTTTTACACTATATGTAACTAAAACAGCACATAGCTGAAACATTTTTTCTATACACCATATTTAATCTGATTACTTCTTGTTTTCGTCAACACAACCATGTATTTATTTGAAATTTATTGAAAGAATTTATTGAAACATATTTCATTATTTGCGCAAAACAGCAATGACTAAAAAATTATTTCACCGATTCTTATTCTAAACATTATTTATAAAAAATCATGAAAAATCAAAACCTATATTAAAGTATCTCAAATTTCAATATCACTTTTTAAATCAAACCACTTCAGTTAACAAAAAAAAATTAGAACTATTGTTCAACTTTTAAAGATTAATGATGTTGGTACTTTCTACTTGAAACCCTTTCAATACACAAACCTGCCTGTATACAAACTAAACAATAACAATAATGACTCGTTTAGGGACCTATTTGTTACGAGCATAATACTACTAAGCAAACCGTTAAATAATCGCCTTTCAACATGCCATGCCGTCAACATTCATTCCATTATTCGATTTTTATTTCGTCTACGTTGAATTATATGCGGGGACCGGCAATTTTAATTGGTTCTACGTCGATGTGGCCGATATTCGATCGGAACCCTTTCATTATTCAATAAATAGTTAAGCGTCTCTCCGAGAAATTGAAAAAGTATCGTGAATAGGTCAGCTGAGAATGTTAATAAATGGACGAACAGAACCGAAGCAAAATTACTGAAACAGGTTTTTTGTTATTCTTACATACTATTCCGAATACCCCATTTACTTATATCTCAAATATTTAAAAAACACACAACTATCTTTAATTAGAAAAAAATACATATTAAAAAAAGCAATCCATATTATCCTATTATTCATTCAAAATGAAATAAATGTTATTTTAATGGCATAAGATAAACACAGAATGACCTTAGTCACAGTGTTTATATTTCAAGCAGAAAAGTGATAGTGCAAAGCAGATTGAATACTTTAAAGACTAATAAGAATGACTCATTCAATAAAAAAAATATGTTTCAACCCCTTTCTTTAATTAATGAATATATTGGGATATTGAATTGAGACAAGAATGTTTGATCTTACCAGTAACGCTGTCTGACACGAGTATGAATACTTTCAACAAAACACATACCTGAAATAATAAAAATACAATTAGTTAAACAGTAAATTATTTTGGATGAAATTATTATATTTTTACTCTTAGTTTATATAGTTAATGACTTAATATATATTGTCAGAAAAATAATTTTTCATAGAATCATAGAAACATCTGTCAATGAGACATTTCCATAATTAATTCCATTCCATCAATAAATTAATTATCATATAATAACACACTAATATATTAAATTATTATCATTTAACAAACAACGATATCTAAAAGTTGATTAAACACTATGTATTACACCAAAAAATCAATTTAAAAGCAAATTAATGTAAATAAATATATGTTGGTTCCATAATATATTGCTACATAATGTTATACTTTATGATATACCTTTTATCTAAAATATTAATACACAAAATGAAATGTAATGGTATGCAATTATTATAACATATATATGGACATGTCTGTTATTATGGACAAAACTGTTAATATTATCTATTGAAAAATTATATAATTTAACCATTCGATGTTTAAATAAGCTCTTAAATTTTGCCATTAATATCACTTTTTAAATCAAACCACTTCAGTTAACAAAAAAAAAATTAGAACTATTGTTCAACTTTTAAAGATTAATGATGTTGGTACTTTCTACTTGAAACCCTTTCAATACACAAACCTGCCTGTATACAAACTAAACAATAACAATAATGACTCGTTTAGGGACCTATTTGTTACGAGCATAATACTACTAAGCAAACCGTTAAATAATCGCCTTTCAACATGCCATGCCGTCAACATTCATTCCATTATTCGATTTTTATTTCGTCTACGTTGAATTATATGCGGGGACCGGCAATTTTAATTGGTTTGGACACAATACCTGTTATACAAAGTGTATATACGGATTTCTTTTATTTAAAAAGAATGCCTTGAAATGTTATTACAGCGATAATATTTACCAATCAACAACTTCAACGATTAAAAAACACGAATAAAATAAATCAACTGACAAAAATAGGAATAAAAAATAACCATAAAGAGCTGAAACGAAGCAAGTTAAACGACTAACGACTTACAGTTGACAATACTAAGCAGACGAGATATAAATAACAAAATATTTAAATCAGACGTGCTCGTTTAAAAAAGGAAAACAATACTAATTTTAAATTGGCTACAAATAAGAAGTTCATTTATTACGGTTGTCGTATTATCGAACGTTTATCATTGGCGTTACCTTTTATTCGGCAACCTTTACCTTTAAAATCGCAACTGCCCATGACCAGCTATGATTCATCGTACCTTCGTCCAACACGGGGCGTAACGCCAGTCGCACGGGCAATAAACTTGTTCAGCCTCTTCCCAATTGTGACTCAAAACGGTGGCACGCAAGACCCATCACAATGAAACTATATTGCTGAATCAACGTGCGACCACGTTACGACTAATGCATGTAGAATTTTATAATAGCCATCTATTGTCATGTGCGTGTATAATCTATCATTTATACGTAGGTTGTAGATAAATTCGTCAATATTAGGTGTAAGAAATTATAATGCTATTAAAGCAGTTAACTTGAACATTATCTCACAAGTGTGGAAAGAAATCTAAATCAGAGAGAAAAATAAATTATGACGTGTTCATTTTTTATTGAAAATATATTCCAATATTAAACAAACATACCACATGTTAATAACACTACTGAACAACTAAACATAATGTTGAAGGTTTAAAATCGCGTTTAAAATGACTAATTATGCTTGGGGGTGCTCAAATTATTTCAAGAAGACTGTTAGTGCAAGTATTCTGATTATTTTTCATTAAAAAAGGCATTTGTTGGAAAAAGTCTGTACAATATCAATTAATTGAAATATTTTCAAACCTTTTTTAATTTTTATGGTATATATGTTAGTTTGGTGAAGTCCAACCATGAATTAATTTACGCTGGGTGCTGCAGAACTTCCCAATCGACCCGCAAATCTCGCAACATGTGGTCATGTAAGAGGATGACATTGCCTAGTGTTACTCTATTGTAGAACTTTTTGAAACAATACGTCGTTCAGTTTATTCAATTAACGTCGGTAGACATCTGCAGTAACAACTTCATTCGGATTTAGGATGTTGGATACAGACATCGGATACACAAGACCTTGCTGATTCCACCATATGCATAGCAAGGCCACTATACCCATGGATATTTTAGTTTTATGTCGATATGGTTGACTCTCCTAAGCTAACCCATTTGGGTCGACTTTTGGGTTGGTTGGACGTTGGACGATTATGTTGTAATACGTATAAATAGTAAATACATTATGTAATATAATAACACATTATGTAGTGGCTTAATACTATTATTATAATCGCGAGTTGCAATTGTTTGTGATTGTTCATATGCGATAATGAAAAATGAACAATTATCTCAGTCACACCAGTAACAAGACTGGGTAAGACCGGATATCTTCTAAGATAATTTGAGATAAGCTCGTCACTTGCCAATCAGTGTACTTCATGCCTAAGCACCGTGATTTAGAGCCTACGTTAATCCGTAGATTGTTAAGAAACAACATACATCACTTAAATCAAAGTAAGGTTCATCAGTTTTTGATTACGTCCATCATATTTCCATTGCGCATTTGCCCTCATTATCTTTCAAGAAAATAAAACCAAGAAATATCTGGTTAACAGCTTAATCTCAATCTAAATCAATATTAATTAAAGAAAAACAGAATAATAAAAATTCTGATCGGTTTTATATTTAGTCCACCGGCGTTACTCCATTAAACGATCGGCATTAATTACCAACGAACTTTGTCCGATGAAATAAAAAAAATGGAAAACATAAATAGAGTTTTTTCTATAATTATACGAATGACTATACGATATCGCCATCGTAGTGCGCCGCCAATATTATTACTGTTATTATCATTATTGCTACACACGCGTCAAAGGAACGGGTTTCATAAAACGACGAGGTGATCATGTAGGTGACAAGAACGGACCCGTTTGACCAATGGTGTGAAACTATCGGCTTCCTGTTTCCTTATTTAAATGACCGGTATATGGCTGTGTCGCCTTCCCATTCGAGTTAATTTCCATTTATTATCAATCGACCAACAAATACTACAATGAATTCACTGATGGCAGGCAATACTGCCTATTGAATTATCTTTCGTTACCATACCCCCGACATCCAAACATCATTAATAATGTATGGCTTTGTGAATGGAGAACAGTAATTATTTGGGTATGGTTACTTTTATTTTTAATATATACAAACATTGTTATACTGCTTAATCGTTCATTGTGTATCAGGTGAATTGAAAAGTCCCCGGCCAACATTAGTAAAACATATTTTTTTGGCAAAATTAGTTTTTTTATTCAACATAATTCCCTTCAAGGGTGATACACTGATTATAGCTACCCTCCAAATTTTCGATACAATTTCTGTAGTACTATTTGTCCTTTGCTTCAAAATAGGTCTCAGTTTCGTCGATCACCTCTTCATTCGACGAAAATTTCTTCTCAGCGAGCTGAAAGATTCTTTTGAGATCTGAGAACAGGAAATAGTCGCTGAGGGCCAGTAGATGAGGAAGCAATTCGAAGCCCAATTCATGGATTTTT
Organism: Rhynchophorus ferrugineus; assembly: GCF_030347505.1. Taxonomy (NCBI): domain Eukaryota; kingdom Metazoa; phylum Arthropoda; class Insecta; order Coleoptera; family Curculionidae; genus Rhynchophorus; species Rhynchophorus ferrugineus. The sequence continues at coordinate 47,351,780 of NW_027472581.1, read as the reverse complement.
GACACGGTGCAGTGTGTTGGTGAAGCAGCACTTTCTTTTTCTTCAAATGCGGCCGTTATTCGGCGATTTCGTCCTTCAAACGGCCCAATAACGCTATGTAATAGTAGCTGTTGATGGTCCTTCCTTTTTCAAAGTAGTTAATGAAAATTATTCCATCGCATCCCAAAATACAGACGTCATAACATTGCCAGCCGACTGTTGCGTTTTCCCACGCTTTGGAGCAGGTTCATCGTGTGAAGTCCACTCGGATGACTGTCGATTGGACTTCGGAGCGAAATGATGGAGCCATGATTCATCCATTGTTACATATCGACGCATTGTTTTTGGACAAAAGTGAGCTCCGACTCTGCACAGAACTTTCTCATACCCAAATATTCGTGAATGATATGATGTACACGCTCAGTTGATATCTTTAGAGTGTTTGTTATTTTATTCAGTTTCAATTTACGGTAATTAAAAATCATTTTGTCAATTTTTTAAATGTTTTCGTCGGTAACAACCTATTTTGGCTGTCCACTGCGTTCACCGTCTTCGGTGCTCATTTCATCACGTTTAAACTTAGCATACCAATCCTTGATGGTTGATTTTCCTGTGGCTGTGTCCGGAAACTCGGCATCAATCCTTTTTTTAAGGCAAGTTTCTGCTTCAACTGTATTTTCTCCTTCAAAAGGCAATATTTTATCAACACTCGAAATTCCCTTTTATCCGTTTTTTTAACAATAACAAAAGTTCCTTCACTCAAAATGCTATAATTCACAAACTAATGATCCGACTAAAAAACATAAGGAATTAATTCTAGTACCGCCATCTATGTGTCAGGCCGGGGACTTTTCAATTGACCTGTTAATGTAATTTGGATGTAATATTAATAAAAATAAATATTAAATAAAATTAATAAAATAGCATTGCTAACTTGGTTTTATTTAGAATATTTTCTAACATATCCAGTGATATAATGGTTTTGAGACAATCCATCAATTCATCTACCCATTTTCACGGTTACGCCCTTTAAAGATCCAACCATGCTGGTAAGAAAAAGCAGAAAAACTTTTAAATCAAATTTTTGAGTAAGTAACAATACTCATCAAAATTATTTAATTTACATTTACAGACCTCAGCATGATGATTTCATTCTGCTTTAGTAGCTCGTAGACGTCAATATTTAATAATTCCACAAAATGAAAATCATAAACTTGTAACTGTACATATTTCGTTTTATTTTTGATATCGAGTATCTTCAGGGACTATCCCGTCGAGTTTTTTCGCTATGAAATATATAGTATGTAAATATTTCATAGCTATAATATCTAATTGAAAACTCATTTATCGGGTAAAGATAATCTCGACAGTGAATCCCAACTCCAATGGATTTTCAGTCAATAAGTATATACGCTATATTATTGTTTTTTGAAACCATCTAAACTTTCTAACTGTAGATAATTATCTTAATAAGAATTAATTCAAACTCATGGGTTATAATTCAGTAATTTTAGTTAAATTAAAACTAGAAATATCAAAATATAAGAAAATACATTCCCAAGTAAACATTATTAATTAAACTGAATATAAAATTATAACGTCTGAATTATTTTCGCGAAATAACATACATATAACATATGAGTGAGAGAATTACCAGAGTTCGTACTGTTTATGTTTAGTTAAGTTAATACACATCGTGTACTTATTACATTCACCATCATTTTTATTATTATTACATCACCATTATTTGCATGTCTTAGTACTATAACACCACCAAATAGTATTTTTAAATAAATGAGATTTTACACAATCAGATCTCCAGACCCTAATGTGAAGCTTTTAATACAATTAATGTTTGATCAAATATAAACGCCCACCACATAGCCAAAACCATGAACAAACGCTAATATAGTATCACGTAGGACTCTTCTCAACTAAAGTATAATATTTCACCTATCTTTGTATATTTAAAGTTAAAAAGAATAGAGGTTTTATTATATATAAAAAAGAAGCGGATATCACCGACAGTTTCAAGACGCCTAATTTCACGTCCTACACTTTCTGTCGATAGTAAATGTCAAGTCCTCATACAACGATATTCTTTATTAATCGCTGTATTTCACAATTAAAATAGAAATCGCTGATGTGACTCACACGATAGGCACACGCATTATATTCACATAAAATTTAACCTTTAAAAATGGCCTGTAAAAGAGTCTAATAATATCAATAATAATTTGCATGTTGAAATTTTAAATGCATAGATTTAGACTCAATAATTGATATATATCCACTATAGTGAAACATCTTTTAATGTCATAACTAAAGGTCAAATATAGCTGAGATTAAAAATGGTAATAAGATACAACAAAAGGAAAACATTTTGAACAATAAATAAAATCCAGTGAAAAATAATATAGAGGCTAACTAGCCATAACTATATCTTAAAAATACACAAAATTGTTCCGCTATAAAATATAATTTTTTAATACTAAAATGCAGGGAAGAAAATAAAATTATCAGCTCTCTAAATTTCCCATTTAAAATGGATCTATTTTATTAAAAAACCAGTGCGAAGGCAGTTGAGTTGCAGATTATAGCGAGGGAAATTAAGCGTAAAAAATCTATTGGATCGGATGTAATAATTGGGAAAATATAAAAACTTCCCAAAAATGCATAAAACTAATACCATTTATATTTAATGCATTGTATCGAAAATCGTTTATCAAATCGTTCAACATCAATTTGGGTTTTGTATTAAGCTATACAACAAATACATAAAAGGAATTAATCATAAGTAAACTGAGTAAATGCAGACCTATAGGGTAAAAGATACTGTTCGGCTGCACTTTTGTATATGTATTAGGCTTTTGAGAAAGTGTAACTCACAGGACTGCAGGTTATATTAAAAAAGCTTCTCCCTCATCTGTACCTTCAGCCACCAAAGTCTTATCTTACAGATAGACAGTTTACATAAAACATTAAATATGTGATGTTGAACAATGAAGGAATGCCACAAGATAGTATCCAGTGTCGTCTCTCCTGTATACTGCTGATCTATCGAAAACAAAAATACCGTGGCATTGTTTTGCAGACCGATAAGATTGCTTAGCATATCACGAAGATCCAATAATAAATTAACAAAAATTGATAAATTACAACTGTGACAACTGTGAAAAAGCTTACCAGTGAATGTTAATAACTTAGAAGCACATACATGCTAAACGAAAACAATTTGGACAAATTTTAGTTTAGTTTAAAACTAAATGTATTGACTTGTCGGACGCAAATCGAAGTTATCTTTAAATAACAATATATTGCCTATGTTATATGATCTAATTTATTATTCAAGGGTTTCAAAGTATTGCGTATTATAGTCTATGTTCCGTAATGCGTTCTTAATGAAATGGTACTGAGTTTGATATCCATCTAGAACTCATAACGAATACAATTCAAAGTATTAGTGTTAAGAACTTCGAAAGGGCGTCAGTGCATCCCAATGTACTTTCCAGCTGAATGTGAGTGATAATAAAGAACTTTGTAGACTAAAAGGTTTAATACCATCTGATCTGATTAATGGACCTATTGGATAACGCATACCCTTACTGTGATAAATAATAATAAATAAAATAACGACATGAAAAACTCCATTACAAAATAGTTTGAAAATACTACGAAAAAACAGAACGAGATGGCGCAAACAGTAAAAAATACATAAATAAAATTAGATTACAATAAAATAGCTGTATAAAAAAAAACTTTATTGCCTAAAATAATAAATTATTTATCCCGTGAGCCACTGCCATAATATATGCAAAATTCCAAAAAAGGCTTTAATATTCTTTGCGCCATCATCCCAATAATAAACCCACCCACGAATCAACTGCGATTTACCAAGTTAAACAATATCTTATTGTCGATTACATAACGCCAAAAAATGGAACAACCAAATCATTATTTTCCCAAATTTGACTTAAATCAATTTCACGCATTACCCCATCGCAGTAAGACCAATAAAAAAAACACATCGGGTATTTCGAAAAATATCTGTGTTGGAACGCGGTTTCGACAAACCAAAGAAGATACCTTCGAAACCGAACCGAACTAGCCCCAACGGTACTTTTGAAGTCGAAATTATCGATTCACACCACAACAGAACAGTTAAAAATGTTCATTATGTCCTGTAAATGAACTCTAAATTAAACAATTATTCAAACTCACGTAATGAATTACGTTCGAACCGGTACTTTTAATGCAAGCGTTCTGTGGTCGTTTCGCTTTAAATTATTCAAGGTTTGTCCCAGCGGTAGACGAAAATAAAAGTTTCAACTAAAGTAAAACCAAAAACTAAAATATTAATAAAGTTCTGTCAAATCGACCGTAATATAAAGGATAATTTTAATCTACTCATATTGTAATATAAATAAAAGTGTATTATTATTGATAATATAAAAATTTCTCATCACCCCTGGAACAAGGAGCTTAGTTATACAGATTTCGATAAATTATCAGCGACGCAGTAGTCCCATGACATAGAAACAATTTAAATAACGCTTAAAAATAACTGGGACATTTGAAAAAATAGATTTATTTTCAGTCAAGTCTCCTTGAGGGTTTATTTGGACTGAATCTACTGTTTAACGTGGCCTCCGAATCACGGTCTTCGGCATTAAGCCTACCGACTGGCGAGTAACCAACTTAGAAATCATCTCAGACAGAGAACATTCGGTCTTACCCAGCCTGGTTACTGGCGTGACTGGGATCATTTTCCTTGTCGGATTTTGCATTCTTGCCTAGGACAATCACAAACATAAATGTACGACCATGCCCCAGCAGGATTCGGACCCGCGACTATCGCAACAGTAGGTGGACCGTCCTGTCGCCTTTACCACTGCGCCGAGCAAGTCGGTGCAGTTTATTTTTACCCAAAATTATTAGGTTTCTCTTCGAAACTACTTTTTTCTCATGATATTTCAAGTACTACTGAACTGATTTTACTTGAAATTTGGTGTGAATCTTCTCTAAACATTCTTCTATCCCATATCAAATTAAAACTATAAGAAATTTTGGATATTTTAATTATTTTAAAGAGGTACGAGGTTTACTAATTATACAAAAATATCTGTATATAAAGTCACTATTGGTTTGTTACAATTCACTTAATATAATTTACGATTTTATTTTATAAAGCCGGCTATATTTCATATTGAAAATAGTCTTTGAGAATAAAATATCCACTATAAAATTTTTAAAGAATTGGAAAGTAATTTTTCATAAAACTGAACAAATTCGGTATTACAGGTATACACATCAAATAGGACATTATAATATTTGTGTATCATTAAAGCAAAGAAGTTTAAAGTTCATAAAACCCAATGGAAGATACAGAGAAAATTAGGGAATTATCTCTACAGTTTATCAGAAAACAATATTTCAATTCTTACAAAAATTCTAAAAAAGTTAAGTTAGGGATAAATTTCTAAAGCAATATTTCTGTATTACTTGCTTCGCCTCTTTTACATAAATCATAACCAAATGTAAATGACATCTTGCTATTTATACAGCTATCTCATATGTAAGATTATAAATATGGATTAATAACTAAATGATAACTAAACCTTAAGGTTCGAAAACAGTACATCCACTCATTCGTTCACATTATATTTGTTCATATTTAATTACATGTATCATCAACCTTTTGGTTATGTTTACAGATACTAAATTTAGTATATTATGAAAAAAATGGAGCTTCCTGATGTATTAATATAAAATTAATTAACTATAAATAAAATGTATGAGGACAAATCGGTTACGTCAATACTGTAAATCTAGAATTGTTTGCAATAATACAGTACAGATTAAAAAACTCAAATGAGTACGTTTTATTTCTAAACAGGATTCCATGAATTTAGCGATACCTGTTGTGTTTTCTACAACAAATGATTTCTCAACACTATTACAGTTTCTAGAATATAACCCCCAATATTTCATGAAATGTTGGGAGACCGTTTCTAATTGAAATTCCCTAGAATTCAAGAATAAGTTTACTGTCAACGATAGATAAAAGCATCCATACTACGAAACGCATAAATGATAATTGCACTTTTACTACTTGAACTCCTATTAAACCCATATTAACCAGGTACATAAAATAAATGTCCACGATACTTTACAGTGCGCAGTTCTGGGTAATTGTAGAAAATGCGAGAGAGATAATAGCAGTGTAAATTATTTTAACATTAGAAAGGAATATTGCGAAATACTAATTAACCGACAGGTTCATATAAACAATTATGATAAATTAGGACATAGAAATATAAATAAAATGTGATTCATAAAAGTGAACCTTTATTACGTCAAAATTTACTTAATTAATATTATATTACTACGTGCTTGCACGTATTTTCATCACTGAAAATGAGAAGTATTAAAGAAAGCAACCTAATTGTTAAATTCGATGATATTGATATTTCTCCACATAAAATAATGGCGTTCCAAGCAGTATTGTTAATTATTCACTGTCATTAATCATGGCACACTAGTGCATTTCGACATTCTTTTGTTGTTTCGAGTTTTTCAGATAAAATTTCAGTTTAATTCAAATCTGCTGCTGCAGCCCATCAAACACTTCTAAAGACTTATGGCAATACCGCTCGATAAAAGTGGCGATTTTAATGTCAACGACCTAAAAAACAAAGAATGTTTAAAGACTGAAATTGCCAGATATATTAGACGAACTTTATTTTTAAAACTTTCGGATAGCTTAGATGAATCAACTGTTTCCAGACGTATGGAATTTTCACGTTTCATGCGACAGGAAATATCCAAAAGAGGAAAAGTGGCTACTACACGAACTGCCTTTTGAACTAATATAGGGATTTCATTGCTTGGCAGCAAAAACGAAAAGTTTTATGCGGCGTCTTGTGACTGCTGATAACCGACCGTGAATAAACTGACGCCAATCCCAAAAGCAGAGTCAGTCAAGACCATGTCAGGTTCGTCCAAGACAGCTATCAAAATCGACATCGAAGCGGAATATTTATGACCTTAAAGTATTCTTATGCATATTGTAGAAACAGTAATGTGTCACATCAGATGTTAAAACCGAATAAAACTGTTACTGCAAATATCTACCGACGTTAATTGAACAAATCGAACAACGTATTGTTGCAAAAAAGATAATGCCGTATTTTGGCGTAACAGTTCAGTAAGCAGCTCAATCGATTAAAATGGGATGCCAAAAGGAAAACCAGCCTTGAAAAATAAGGCTTTCTACCAGCGCCACAAGGAATATACATTACAAGGAAGAACCTATCATCTACATGAGCGTATAGGACATTATAAATAAATAAAGACACTGCAAGATAACTCACAAATAACTTTTGAATGGACAACCCCCTTTTTGAGGTAATACCAGAAGACATCAGGTCTTAACCCGCCTTGTGATTGTCGTGATTGGGACCATTTTCCTTGTCAGATTTTGTACTCTTGCCTAAGGACAACCACAAACATAAATTTACACCAGGATTCGCACCCACAACTATCGCAACAATAGGAGGACCGTCCTGTCGCCTTCACCACTGGGCTAACAAAGCCGGTGGAGATTCTCTTTATATTCATTGCTCTTCATTATTTCATAAGTATTACCTTTGTACTTTATTATATCATTGATAGTGTCATTAAAGTCTTATTATTTTATAGGTATTTATTTTAGTTTTGCTCCTTTCGATTTTATATTTGTTCTTGCTAATCTATTTATATAAAATATATAATTAACTATATAAACATCGACCTTAAGAAGTCCAAGACGTTGTTAGAACGTTAATCTAACGAAAGCAAGTTCAACTCAAGCAAGCAAGTTTGATAGGTCACTTTCTGTTTCTAAGGCACAAATCCATTATTATTTATGTTGTATTAATTACATGTATTATATTCAGTTTGATATTAATTTACATTAAGTATATAATTTATATATTTAATATAGAGTAAAGACGTTGCTGAGGTTTTACATTATTAGTTTAATTACCTGTTATGTATATTTTACCTCATCAAAGCGAAAAAACAACTAGCCTGTTCAACAATTAAAAAAATATTTCTATTGGAAAATAATTTCCTAATTCATGCAACGGAATATACCAAATAATCCTCTCTAGTCCTACTTCATTATATATCACTCAAAGGCTATAAGAAGGGCTAAAGGCAGCGAATTTATCTTTTCAGCAGTAAATCAATAACGATTAATGCTAATTCTATAGGAAATGATGAATGATGTATATTTAATATTTGAAGTATTTACTTAAGGAAGAAACCTATTGATGAACTTTTGGTACTAGAAATCGTATGAAGAGCTTCTGATTTGATAAAGATTGGCAACATATAACATAATAACATTCCTCAATGTGTCCGCCTAGGAACCCAAAATGTTCAAATTCTTGGTTAGGAGATCATAGATCTTGTCGAAAACAACAATTGAATAACGATGAACTGGATATGAAGATCAGTTGCCGTAAAGGCTGATATGAAAAATATTTTGAAATATATAATTTTATCTCATTGTGTAAACATTATTTCCGGCTTATATACAGTTAATTTTTAGGTCATATTTATAAAAACAATTAGGTCAACAAAAACGACACAGTATAGCACTAAAAGATACGCCATAGAGTTACAAGAGAAAAAATTAATTATTTTTTTTCTGTATAGGACTGAGCCATCGATAGAAAGAATAACAAAAACTAATTAACGGTACTTCTAACTCCGAGAGCAGCTGAAATAATATGTACCTCGCGAACGGTACACGACAATTTCGGATGTTACAGTCATACATGAGCACGAAAAGACCGTTTAAATAACTGAATAGTTTTATTGACAAGTTCCCCCATAACGATGTCTCCCTAATGGCGGTGTTGAACTTCTCGACTGTCGTCCGTTGACCTTTTTTATTTTCATTCAAAGTGTTTCTAAAAATACGGCTCGCGTTCTTATGCGTGCACCGCATACCGATAGACAATTTAGATGTTTTCATTTCGCTTAATGCACAAACTGTTGTTGGTTTCATATTGACGCACCGGTCCATTGTAGAGAGGTGCCCGCCTTCCATTGCTCAGAACGGAGCAATCAGCAAAGTGGCGCTGATGGTTCATACCGACTTTCAACAGGAAAACATTTAAATTTAAATTTTGCTAATTACCAATAACCTCGCTAACCGCTAGTAATGTCGTAACCGAAAAAAGCGACGAGAGAAATTTTCGATGAAGATAGAAAACATTTAGTAATTAGAAACTAAACAGAAAATAGTTGTTCTTTTTATATAACAGCCTTCCATAAAGAAACTGAAAATGAAACATAAATTAAATTAAACAATTAAAGTAAATAATTAAATTAAAAATATATGACTGTTCACATACATTTTTTTTATTAGTTAATTAATACATTGTTACTAGTCGTTTCCGTCTAACCTACAATTTGTCTTTATGCTAACTTAAATCTAGGTATATAACTAGGAGGACCCATCGGCCCTAACTCAGTCTCTGGTGAAATAATGTTTATACAATGTCACTGCCGAATTTTTTTATATATCCACCTCACTACACAACACTACACAAGATCAGATGGTTTGTTTCTTTTGAGCCTGTGTCCTGTCCTGGTGGTATCCAAAAGTTGCAATATTTCAATATTAGTATGAGAATGGAGTCTTTCCTCATGCCCCCTTGCAATTCTGTTGATTTCTTGACTGACTGTGGGTATCTGAAGGTCTCGATGTAGATAATCAGTCCTATAGTATTTGTTATTATATTATACCCACAATACCTCTCAGGGCTTTGTTCTGAAAAATTTGTATTTTATTAATGTTACTCTTTGCAGAACATCCCCAAAATTGAACTCCGTATGTCCATATAGGTTTCAATATTTGCTTATATAATAGCAATTTATTGTGTACTGATAATTGTGATTTTCTTCCAATTAGCCAGTACATTTTCCTATATTTCAATTCCAGTTCTTTTCTTTTCTTCTTTATATGTTCCTTCCAGCGAAGTTTTGCATCGAGATTCATTCCGAGATATTTAGCGTTGTTGCTATATGGAATGCTAGTGTTATTTAATGTTATTGGTGCTTGTACGGTCTGTTTATAGGTGAACTGCACATGTACAGATTTCCTTTCATTAATTCTTATTTTCCAAGCTTGTGTCCAATTATTTATATCGTCACTTGCCAGTTGTAATTTTCGTGAGGCTTCTTCACTATTGTCGCCGACAGCTATAATCGCAATATCCATCAGCAAATGTAGCCATCGTGATATTTTCCATTTGTGGTATATCACAAGTGTAAAGTAGTTAAAGAATTGGTCCCAGTACACTTCCTTGTTTTTTTATTAATTTGTTATTAATTTAGGTCTAAGTTAAAAACAGAGCCTAAAGTGTAAAATTTCGATAGTCCATATCTCGGAAACTTTAATAGATAATGCAATTTAGCAAACGACAATGTAATTAGAATGCCGAATATTTCTTGACCTGGTCAATTGTTGAGGGTTTGTTAATAAACCCAAACTGGTGTGTTGGTATTAGGTTTGTTCTCTCTATGATCGGTTTTATTCTTTTCAAAAGGAGTTTTTCAAAAACCTTAGATATTACTGGCAGCAGTGATATAGGTCTATAGGATTTTATTTCGATTGGTGACTTCCCAGGTTTTGGAATCATTATAATTGCCGCCTTCTTCAAAATGTCTGGAACATGTTTTAATCTAAATGCTGTATTGATCAAGTTGGTGAGTTTTATAATTCTTTTTTTTTGGTAGTTTTTGCTTGTTTATTAAATCGTAGCCTGGTAATTTCCTGGGGTTAATGTCAGTTTTAATAACTTTGGTTAACTCTTTGGGCGTGACTAATTCAATCATCGAATTTTCAGCTTTATGTCCGGCAAATTATGTTCAATATTAGTTTCGTTTGGTTTGAAAGTTTTTTCTAGATATTCAGCAAATGCTTCTGCTTTTTGGCGATTGTCACGTGCCCAATTCCCACATAGGTCTCTTATAGGTGGACTGTGTAGACATGAGCGCTTTAGATATTTTGTGGCTTTCCAGAGTGAGTAATCAGTTTCTTTATCATCTGTTAAATTTCTGAGATAGCCATTTATGGTTTTGTTTTTTAATTCCAGTATTTCTCTTTTCAGTCTTTGGGTTATATTGTTTAAACTATTTTTATTTTCAGGTGTTCTGTTTTGTTGCCATTTCTTTCGTAATTTACGTTTTTCAGCTACCATTTCCTTCACTTCTTTTGGATAATTAATTCCTTTAGTTGTACTCTTAATTTGTGGAGTATTATTCCAAGCAGCTTGTTGAATATCTACTACGAATTTTTCTGCTTCAAGATTTAATTGTTCAGTTGTCTTGAGGGGTACATTTAATTGAATTTGTTTGTTCAATTCTTCAGCAAATCCTTCCCAGTCTGTTCTCTTGTTTGTTAACGTTGGATTTCTTTCTTTTCTTATTATATTTTCGCTCAACCTCAAAATTTTCCTCGACTTTTTTATAGTTGGATGTTATGTTTCTTACTATGAAGAAATCTAACAGGTCTGGGGTTTTCTCTTGATCAGCCGGCCAATAAGTCGGTTTTCCAGTTGACATGTAACTACATCTTAGTTCAGTAGCTGCTTTATGCAGTTCATTGCCTTTAGTTGTTGTCATTCTGGATCCCCATTTTGTATTTTTTGCATTAAAATCACCTCCAATTATAAATTTTTCTCCCAGGTTGCTTAGGACTTTCAAAAAATTTTCCTTTTTTTGATTGTATCTTGGAGGACAATAAATTGCGTCTATTGTAACCTTGTATCTGCTTGATTTAATAGTTACTGCTGTTACCTGATTTTCTACTGTACCGAGCCCGGGTTCTTGATGGTGGGAAATGTTCTTGTTTATTATTATTGCACTTCCTTCTCTTGCGGTGTTAGCTGGATGTATGATATGATAGAATGTATATCCTCTAAATTTTATAAAGGATTATTTTGTTAGATAGGTTTCGGATATTAGGCAATATTAGGCGTGATGTTGCTGGATTCCATTAGCATTCCAAATTGCTATTCGCTATTGATATATGCTATTGATATCTTTATTTGCCATTTCGAGTTTTAGGGGCCACAGGCCTAATGTTTTTCATTTCAAGTTTTTCAATCCTTTCGGAAAAATATTCGATCATTTTTTCTTGTCTGTCCAGCTTTCTTAATAGTTTGAGTCGCAATTCGTTGGTGGTTGCTTCATCTGCCTTGGTGTCTCTTTGGTTACTTTGACTGATACTTTGGGCATAAGCCATTTCACCATTAACGTTGTTATATTTTTTCGATTGTTTCTTTTCACTCATTGGTTCACATACATGAACAAATTATCAATTCATAACAAACATGAGGACACGTTCGAATTAATATGTTTAGAGTACCATGATATCGAAGTAATTCAAGAGTAAAGTAAATATATCAATGGGATAAGCAATTTATAGTCTATCCAATAAAACAGTCAATTTACGTTATCAAAATGTATGACGTAAGCATGTCGTAATATTGCCGCATTAACTAAAAATTTTGGTTTACAACGTTTGACGATTTGTAACATCTAATAATTACCACTAATGTGTTGAAGATTTTTTTAGATATTATACAACAGGGTCAACCAGTACCAACACAAATCAAATTAAATTAAATTCTAAACTGATTCGTTTACATGTTCCGGCATGAAAACATATAAAAAGAGTAATGTCAACATCCTTAAAGGGTCGTAAATCCCGTACTTTACTTGATTCTGAATAACATCAAATCTCTAAATATGACAAAGATTCCAATTTTTCGTTTCCAAGTTTTCAAAAAACCTTTGAAGAGCCTGTCATATTAAGACAATTATGAACTACTACTGGTTATAAAATTGATATACCATTTTTATGGTATTATTTATATTATGCCTTTAAATGTACTAAACGTGAGAAGCACCTAGAAACACTTAAATTGTGCAAACAAAAATATCAATTAATGATAAGCTATAAACCAGTTCAAAAAATTACCAGAAACGTTAGAACATAAAAATAATTTATCATAAAATATTTAGAAAATCAAATACAATTAGAAAAAATAAGATTATTACTAACTTTTAGTCGTTAACAGTTGGTTAATTAAATCGCAAGTTACAAAATAAGCCTAAAAGGATCATAAAAATAGTGTATTTATACTTAACTTAATACCAAGGTTCCCATGTTTAATAATAAATAAATAAAGAAATTATATCAGCATATTATCCGCAAATATTTGGAATCATATAGGTATGAATTATTTTTTACTAAGTAAATAAAACTATCGGTATAGAAAGGTCTTTACTTTCTATCTACCTATTAATCCAAAACTTTATTTAGACCTGGAACATAAAATGTTATTTTAATAACAGTAAACAACGCATTCTACCGACTTTTTGACATTTTTCAGTTTATTTTTAGAGATAAAAAAGTAAGTATTCATTATTACCAATCCTAATCCCAAGCTACATATCTTTAAAAAAAATCAAATAACAACACTTTTTCAACGACTCGATTTTACGAGACATTCTTTTTGACTAAATATCTAGGCTAACAATAAATTTAGTCATTTCTAACAGATGTTAGTAACGACAAATACACTTAATATGCCATAATAAAAAGGCCATAAATTAAAATTAAAAACAACATTAACACATATAGGACCACCCAATGAGAATACCTTCTAGAAAATTTTCTCATAGAACATAAGGATATCCTTAAAACTTAATTATATCTAATGATCATTCATGATAGCCGTTATTATAAAATTCCTTCGTTTAATAACCTATGTGATGTGTATTTTAAATATATAACGCAAAAATATATCAATATAACAAAATATAAAAATGGACAATAAATTCTAAGAGATCACATCGATCTTTTATTAAAAATAACATACAGTAATAAATCAACACGTGCACTATAAAAGTCAGTTTTGAAAAATTAAAACTTTAACAGAATGTCTAATACTTATTAATATTTTTTAATTAATTACATCTTAAACAATAAAAATTAACAATAATTAATATTCAAATTTAAATTATATTACCTAAGCTAGAGTTAAGATTATTAAAAATATATACTATACTCATACCCTAAAATATATATACTTGTACCCTATGCAAATTCATGTGGTTTGGTTCTCTTCAATATTTTGATTTCCTGCTTGTCCAGTAATTGTATTGCTTCTACGTTTAAGACAAAATATTGGAAAACTTCGTAAATCCATCGTGTAGTTCTCGTTGGTTACGAGGCGATAAGCATTGGTAATCAATCGAAGAATTTTGCTTTGGCATCTTTGGACCAAATAGACTTTATAATATACTGATAAATCAATCTCCTTGATTTTAGGTCAACTTTGGAGTATCTTCGCACTAAACAGTACAGTTCTCCCATTTTGTGTCTGATCTGCTCTGATTTTTGCGTAACGTGATATTTCCAATTTAAACTGCCATTGAGATGGATACGGAGGTATAATATAAGAATATATAGAAATGTAGAAATAATTTGTCATCTATTGATTACTTTTTGATAAGTAGGATTAATAATGATGCAATTTTAAAATCTACAAGTTATCACTCTTACAGGTTGTAATAATATATTAGTTCTCTCTACATGAATTCCAGGAATACCAAAATATAAAATTGTTAATATCGCCTTCAAGTTTTTGAAAAACAACAATAGTACATTAGTTGTACTATTAGTTTTAAAAACAATTCTGACTAAGAATGTAAGATTTTTCTCATTCCAATTCATCAAAATTTTAAAACTTAAAAATTAAAATTTTTGCAGTATGTGTTAATGGAATCTCAAACTAGAAAAAAATTCTCCTTATTTGGGATATTGCAGTTAATAAATTCTTAATTCCAAAAAAGGAAAATTGTGTTACAGATTTATACAATGAATCAAGTTAAGTTGTCCACAACTTTTTCAGGTATTAACCTGGATGGTTACTAGATTAATCAGATATTTAATGTTCTGCAAATTACTAAATGTCAAACATATTTTATTGTTATTTGTTACTTAAATAACTCCAACACTATTGTGTTATTTAATACATCAGAACTGTGTTTAATACAAAATATTACAGAAATATATTATACCATTACTGAAAAAAAGATCATGATATATAATATATTTAACTTTTTTAAGAAATGTGAACTAACTTCAAATATAAATTTATTTAGACGTTTAGAAGTATTATTGTATAATATTTACATTAGCATTACCCGCCGTCACCCGATATTCACTTCATACGCCCGTAAAACATTCTCCTTAAATGGATTACGCACATGGATGTGCACGACACAAAGGAGAGATCTATTATGAAAATGCTCAACAGTTATTTACCGTTGTTCCGTATTTTAACGTCGAGAATATGTGGGAAAACACATTTCAGTCGTACATTATGAGCTTCTGTTTGCCCAACAATAATGGCTTTGTACGTATTGGCATAATATTACTCCGCGTTACTGGGTTTATGCTTAATTATACGGTCGGCTCTAATAGATCGGGCCTTTGTCTTGTTATGTCGGACTGATAATTTCTCGAAAATATTTTCGAAATTAGATATACCAACAAAACAAAAAACGGTTATACACTCTAAAAGAATGGTCTATCGCGTTGGATGTTGTCAAAGTAGGTTTACGACTGTCATATTCTATTAAAACTGATTGTATGTCTTGCTCTTCGACACATATTGTGAAAGAAAATACTATTCAGAAAAAACACCGATGATTCATCAGAGCTAAGCAATAACATATAAAATAATGTGACAGAATAGTTTATTGAGTCATATAATACATTCGATTGATGCATGACTTAATAAATCATTGTTCTTTTATAGATATAATACGTTATTTATATATTTAACTTGTACATACATAATGATAATAAGTCAGATAAACAATAATAATAACATAAAATAAAGGTGCTAAAAAATTACTAACAACAATAACTTCAGCAGTAAAAATAATAACTAAGAATTGATTAAATTAAATCACCTTTCATATAGGGATGATCTAAAATTCGTATCTGCTATTCAAAACGAATTACATCAAATACTCAAAATTGTCGAAGAGGTCTCCAAAGGCATCGGGATACAATTTGCATTGGATAATGTCGTTCCGTCAGTATAATTCGAGAAAAGAAATACGGGATGGCTGCTCAACGAAAGACAGCTCAATAGTAAAAACCGCTATAAAGCCATTAATGCATATGCGGGTTCTGCTCTCTGAGCTATTCGTTTGGTATTGTACCGTAGACCATAACCTTACCACGTAAAATGAAAACTAACCAGCTTACAAAAACGCCACTCTAAAAGTGTAACGAAAAGAATAACTTTAAGAAGTATAGGAAGAAGGAGATATATATCGGTAAGCACATTAATAAACAGACAGTTAATTTAAGAAATTATTTCTTGAAAGACTCACATAAGCTTCATAGCTCCGCCCTAGTTTATGTCATCATGAAAGACATCTAGCGAAGGCTCACCAAGACAATGTCGACAGCATAGTGTCGAAGTATTGGTTCGTATGGACAAGGATACATCCGTAAGCAGATAGTCATATTCTAGCCATACAAGATCTAGTTGTCCTGACTAAAAACGATAACAAATGTGGGTAAGCATGTAAGATTAGGGAAACTATACATATTACAGAGGACTATTAGATGTTTACATCAACCGAAAACAAGGAAAGTCATGATGCGATGGCTAAAAAAATCCGCCGGGAACTTGCAAATTGGCTGAAACTCCACCGAACAAAGGAAGTTCTTAAGTAACAATATTCATCAAAATATCTGTTAGAAAACTAAAAATATAAAATGTGTTGGGGCCTTGAGCGTTCACAGACCAGTCGGTAAACCATAATAGACAAGACATTATAGTTGTTGATAGGAAACAATACTTATTCATGTTGCCATCCTAAAGAGCACCAACCAACTCATAAAAATAACGGAACACGGATTCAGCAGAAGGTCTAGTCCAGATAAACCCTAGTTGGTAAAAAGTAAACTTCAAAATAGAACAAAAAATGTTAAAATATCATGATCTCTAGAGCGCTTAAAAGTCTGCGAGTCATATAAAGCATATCCGCCCTGTCCCGATAATATCATCAACAATAGATTTTCCTAAGAACATACTGACGAATACTGGTGAACTCAAACTACATATATACAAAACCACGCAAAATGCGGTTTTGTTGACCACAGCTCGAATTCTCTCGAACGAACAGCAGGAAGCCAAAAAGCTGCAAAAAACCCTCAGAGCTTCAGATCCTTTTAGCTAAATTGTAATAATAAAACCTCATCATGGAAAACAACAAATATAAAATCTGTAATACAAAATAAACAAATCCACTCACACTATAAAAACAAAAGAAACGACGAAGAAACGTCTCAATCATTTTCTATCCAACGATTCTTGTTGTTGAGGAATCGCCCAGGAATATTGATGAGATGTGGGTCTAAGCTCGGTTTTGACACTTTAAAATATTGATATGAAGTTGATGTTTTTCCCTTTGTTGAAAAGAAAAAAAACTGTCATGATAAATCAGAAAAAATCTAAAATAATGATTTTAAACGTTTTTCAACCGAAAATATGTTTATTGATATATTATAATATACTAAATTGATACAAGAAGGATCCCTTTCACATTGTGAATTAAGGCATAAATATAATTTACTTAAAATCAATCAATTCTTCGAAATTTTGTTCATTATATTTTAAAAGCTCCATTAATTAAAGTAATTTGTTTTTTTTTAATTATTCTCATGAAAAAAACAATTATTTAAAGAGCTTTTTCCTTTAACTTTACATAGGTCAAAATTATATGACAGATTATCCAATCAATCGACATTTTAAAAGTTCAAATATGCTCAAAATTGAACAACTTGAACTACTAGTCAGATTGAAAATATACCTAACTTGACCTAAGATCAAAAAGTCCCTCAATCAGTCTAATATCAGTTAATCATAAAGCGTATTTGAATTTATGGGGTTGTACTAAGATCGACTAGTATCCAACGCTGCCTTTTTTTTATTAAACCAGGTTGTCCAGCTAGTATCAAATGGTATTTGGCTGATATTGCTTTAGTTTAAGAAAATTTTGATTTTGTGGGTGACAGGTGAACTGAGGTACGACTGTACTGGTAGGGCTTTAAGAAGCGGATTTGCATGTTGTAAAATGCCAAGAGAGAACCTCACACTCCTTGTCACCTCAGGCAGTCGAGATGGGTGTTCACGTTCGTCATAAACCATAGGGTATTGAGTAACGACTTTTTTGGATTTAAACACTTCGAGTAGAGCAAATTGTCTACTACAAGACGTACTTCTACCAAACCTGTGCTTCATAGAGGCAGACTAACCGAACCAAAATTTTATACAGCGTTGCTTTTTGTGGGATAGGGAGTTTACTTCATCCTAGTGGAAATAGGATGCTATACATACCATTGCGTTTTCAGATGACGTGCTGGATTTGGAATGACTACTGGAACCTACGGTGAAAATTGAAAGCGATGATATGTGACTTTCTGGAGCCAGGGGATAAGGACTTTTTCAATTTAAAGGTGGTACACGCGGAGCTCCCAATACAATAGAATAGCCTGAGTTTTACTCGGGTTAATCTGCAGTCACCAGAATTTGTAACGCTGCCAAAACTAAGTACTTATTTAGGAAAAACCATTGGATCTTACCTAGTTTCTAATAAAATAACATACAGTTAGTAGTAGTTTTCAGTGTTTTTACCATATAGTACACTTCATTACACAACTACTCAAGATCACAGAGTTTGGTTCCCTTAAGCCTGCGAATAGTGTTATCTAAGAGGTGCAGCAACTCTGGTGTGTACATGGAAGTGGAATTTTTCCTCATGCCTTGTTGAGAATCTCTCGAATCAGTTGACATACGAAAGTCTTGATGTAAGTATTTGTTCCTATAGTATATGGGCGCATCCACAATAACTTTTTTGTATTTTTTAATTCGAACTTTTTTTTCTTTTTCATATGCTCGTTCCAATGAGGTTTTGCATCAAAATTCATACGAAGGTACCAAGCGTTGTTATTGTGCAGGGTGATAGTATTATTCATATTTATTGGTATATGAACGTTTAGTTGTAGGTGAATTCAATATAGACTGATTTACTGCCATTCTTTTATTCACCATGCCCACTTAATCATATTATTACTTGCATGTTGCAATTTTCTGGTTGTCTCTTCGATATTGTCGCCAATAGTATCACAGTATAGCAAATAGCCATAGTAACATTGTCTACTTGTGATATGTTTAAAGTAGATAAAAAAAACAGGATCCAAAACACAATCTTGCAGTACATCTGCTTTAATTCCGCTTTGAGTAAGCTTCTTGTTGTTTAACTCTAAACATAATAGCTGGAACGTAGGTAGGAATTACGAATTTAGGGATTCAATGTATTGCTTCGGTTCGGATTTTATTGAGCTTATACATGAGCCTCTTATGCCAGACTTTTTCGAAGGCTTGCGCTATGTCCAAAATATAGCTGAGCAAACTTTTTCCTCTTCACAGGATTTTTCATAATGTCTGAGGTTCTATGTAGATCGATGATCATTATTAAGTCACAGCTCAGTGCTTTCTTAAAGGAAGTAAGCAAGATTAACCTATTTGTAGCTGCGTGATGTATTCATATTATCAAAGTAACTAAAAACGGGTAGCAAAATAGGCTAAAATATTTACTTAAAAATTCTCATTCTCAAAGATGAGAAGTTTAGAATTAGCTGATAACAATATATGAACAAATACATTCAAAACGAAAGTATTTTACACAATTCGCATCTTACTTCGAAGACCAACCACGATCATCACCATAATAGAAAAGAAAAAATGACTGATATAATCCGAGTCATGTTCGTGGGCTCGAATAACTCAAAATTGATATTGGTCGCATTCACGATATTAAATCCTCTTTGACGGACGGGTTTCGACAATGATTGATCTAAAACACACCACGACTTTCCTATAAGTACCTACATTACAAAGATCTTAGCAACGATACCGGCCATATCGGTTTTCCTATCTTGGGTTTCGCGGTTTGACATTCTCTCTGACCTCTGTGCCGAAACGCCGGTGACGTTTGTTTTCACCAAGAGGCGTAACTTTATGGGAGATTCAAAGAGAGAGAGAAAAAGAAAAAGTTTCTATTTAGGGAGACCTATCGACGCGCGCGTGTGTATCGAGAAAACAAAAACGCAACGGACAAATCGTGAGGCACGATGCGGCAATCTTGCGAAAAGAAAATGTCCTACAAATCTTCGACGGACTACTGCACGAGTTTCTGATGCTGGCTTCGATAAATTGACCGTTTTGGAGATCGGTGAGTTTTTCACTCAGTTCTGTCCACCGTAACGGTTACCCTAACGGTGTGGTTTCCTGTTATGATTTGTTTCATCTTTTTTTCTGCGTAACATTTACGTTAGTAACTTTTTAAATTATAATCAATCGGATGTACAAACATTTCCTAATTACAAGACGTATCATTGAATATTAATGTTACTCGATAAAAGTAACGCGCTACTAAACCAATTCAGATATAGTGAATGATTTATAACCAATTCGATAACGACATGATTTATAAAATCTCTATATTTGGACTCAATTTTAATATCCACAATTATTACTTCATTATCATATTTCATAATACACTGATACTTAGATTACTTTAATTAAATAATAGCATTAAATTAAAGTCACATCCATGTTAAACTAATATCTTCTTAGAACACCTTCTTAGTGAGAATCGATCAAGTGATGAAGTATAATCACGTTTAAATTTAACGTCTGTTAAATATTTATCCCTGTAACGTAGGTAATCATTATAGAATCAACTCTGCGGACTTGTTGCTCCTAAGTATTTTTTTATTGCACAGTAACAAAAGCACAGTGTTAAATCTACAAAACATGTATTCCAAAAAGCAATACGTCAAATAAAATATATTTAGATTGCCCACTTTTTAAGTAAACCTAACATATGGAAAAATGGAGAAATACAGAAAAAGAATTGTTAATAAGATTTCCAATATCTAGCTCAGTCAGACAAACATCTAGTCAGTTATTTTTAAATGCAGTAGCAATGTTTAGAATAAGTGAGTCCAATATTATCATAATGTCACTGAGTTATCATAAGTATTTCTACTATCTATCATTGAAAATTTCTACGACACACGGTGTCACATTTTTATCACTATTATGATAAAATTGTAATTCATGTAAAAGTACCATTTGGAAAATACATACTCCCATACTCGCCTTGCTTGTGTAATACAAGTACAACATAACAGTAGTAATAAATTAATTTGTATATTAAGATTGTACTAAGCATATCTAATGTAAGACGTAATTAATTTTAAAAAATGTAAAGATTCAGTTCGGTCTATATCTTTTTCGTTTCAATCTTTGTCAGTTAAGCTTCATCACAAACTTTCAACAAAAATTAAATCTGTATTTTTTGGAATACTTGCCAAAATCAGAATGAGAGGATAGTAGATCAACACATGATAGAGTCATATCTAGCACTGCAAAGAAACAATTCAGTTTAAATTATAATTCTATTTATGAATATTTGAATAGCACTGCAAAGAAACAATTCAGTTTAAATTATAATTCTATTTATGAATATTTGAATTTCGCATCTATTTCCAAGCAAGATGCTAATTCCTTGACATCTACGAACATGTTACTAAACCTTTGTAGCGACCTTGAAGCATGTCGAATTTTACATCTCTGCCTACAAAATACCAGGAAAATATTATCCCAGATGTGGAATACGTGCGTGTAAAAAAAACATTTAGATAATATTTCTGAACAAGAAACTGACAAGCTGGCGTGCTTTAAGCCCTTAACTATTCATTTAATAAGTTTTGTTTATTAGTCTACCCAACTTATTGAGTAGTTATGATTGAAACATAAAACTAAAAAATTATATTTTAGAATTAAAAGCAAATACAAACATAATACTGAATGATATGTATACACTGATACTGATATGTAGAGAACATATACTGAGAAGTATAAGAACAATACTGATATGTAATTAAAAAATTTAAAAACTGACATAAACAATAAAACAAAAACAAATGTGTTTAGTTCATAATTAAAGTGTTATAAAAATAGTTATAAAATAATGGTAAGACAATACATTCTGCTGAACCATCAAAAATTACATTTTCTCATAAAAACCTTTTCGGTTCGAAAAACAATTTTTTTTTCTCTAATAAATATAGGTACAGCAAGAAACGCAGATGTGCATTTGATGGGCCTTTTTACCATCTATAGATCCCTTGAGTTATACTAAAGGGTCTAGTTGCACCCCATTGTAAATTATGGACCCGTAACAGTAATATTCATTTGACTGACTTGCGGTTATAAATGGAAACGCGCTTGTTTAATTTAAGTCATTGTTCCACTCTATTTGGTAACTACTGTTAAGTAACAACGAGAATATAAAAAACCAGTCGTGCGCTTAATGTTATTTATTTATACGTAAATAAAATTTCGATTTAGTGTAACAACAGATTTCACTTTAAGTTCTAAAAGTTAACGTCGGCCGATAAATGAACAGAAGAAGATAAAAAAGGTGAAGTTTGCACTGCTGTCGCAAATATCTAAAACGCCAAAAAAAACATCAGAATCCTCGGCCAGAGAAAGTAGGCTAAATATTCGTCGTGCTGCAAAAACGGTCGACATCGATGGCATTGCCATGGGGAATCTGTTCTTTTTTTCCTTGGAAACATCGAGATTCCGCAGCAAGACCGGCATTAATCAAACTTATTTGATAAAATATAATATAAATCAAGACGGACTCAACCATTCTAGATGCCCTATGCGGTGTGTACATTAACAAACCCCCAGGTGGATGCTCAAAATAAATAAAGTAAAAAATTAATGCACTACAGTTAATCTCTCAAATACATACAAATTAATAAACCAAATGCTGACTAACAACTATTAAACTTCAGTCAGTTGCTCTATTGCTTGATTTTTCAAAAGCGGAAAAAAAAACGTATTAATGAACTACTGTTATTAGGAATTATTGATAGATTGAAATTACAGACTCATTATCTAAAGGCATTAAAATAAGATTAAACACCTGTATTGTAAAGTAAAACTGGTATCAACTTTATATTATTTTAATAATTAAAAAAATATTACAAAATTATAAGTAATATTTAGTTTAAGCCAAATATATTTTAAATAAGAAAATTGCAATTGTACTTATATTTATATAAACTAAAGTAATCAATCATTGGCAGATTTAGAAAGTTTTAGTACATCAGAAATACTAATATTGTTGTCATAGTGAAGAACTACTTATATATAAGCTCTAAGTTTTCGTGATAATCAATAATAGCAAAAAGTGATAATCAGTAGGCAGCTTTAAACATATTTTTAAATATAATTCTTAAAGTATCTACAAATAAAACTTAACATTTTTCTTATATTATATACGTTTACGTGAATCGCCGTATTTTGTTACACTACCTTGTATAAGTAGACAAATTAAATTAGACACTTTTTCGATGTTTTAATTAATATTTAGTTCTATGCATCGTTATATATCAAAAACCGTAAAAAGCAATTAATTTGCACAAAGGTCCATACCAATTGAATCCTACCCTCCATCAAATTCCTAAAATTTTACCAACAAATATAAGTTGATATCTTTATAATAGGAATACACATAATTAGCAAACAAAAATTAATAGAATATATCTAAAAAGGACAACACATGAAAAAAAGACTAATGTCAGAATTATTAAAAAAAAAAGGGATAAATAAAATTTCTAAATAATTGCATTAATAAACTAAAAAGTATGTATACGTTCACAATCTCTGTTTAATTTTTCAAAGCATTCATTGGTTATAATGTAGCTTGGAAAGGTTAACCGTTAACGCGCGTAAAACTATCTGATTGTCTACGGTTCGACTGTCTTTCACGAATCCGAAATGTCAACAAGGCCTCGGATTTTGCGAAATTGGACGTTGAACCAACCAGCCGCTCGCCGTGCACGATTTACGGGTTCTCCATAGAAAAATCACCACACGGCCGTACCAAATAGAAAGTATAATGCTCTTAATCGGGCTCTAAACCATTTCGTGATTAGCCAACGGTTGTGAAAATCCCTTGGAGCCCGAAGTCATATTCGAACTACGAACACGGTTCATTCGAGATAAAGAACACTTTCAAATACATTATCCAATTGAAGAAAATACCTTAAATATTTCTAACACATCCTGGTTTATATAAATACTCACAAACTAACCTAACAATGAGACTTCGGTCAATCTGAGATGGATCAATCATTAATGACATTAATTCGACAAAATAGAAGTCATTTATAGCGAAGTGGAAGTATATTCTTATAAAATTACTTATTTAAAATAAATATAAGTTAATACAGGTTATTGATACCTATATTTTTTTAAATCTGCTAACTACAAACAGTATTTAAACGTATTTCGGGAATTCATACCTACAATTCTTATATTACTTAATGACATCTTTTATAAAAAAAAATTAAATAGAAATTAAGATAAATTAAAATAAAGAAAATTAAAATATAGAAATTTAAAATACAGATATAAGAATTTAAACAAAAAATATAACTAACAAACTTTATGAGCATATGAAAAACAATAATGTTTTACGAAATTCATATTTGAGAACTATATATGTTATATGATAACAAAGATACTTATCTTTTTGTTCTTTTAAATATCTTATCTACTTCTTTATAATAATCATCAGTCTTTATCAGTATCCAAATATTTTTAATATTCTTTAAATAATTCTACACAATATTCGTTGATAGCAACGAAACATACCTGCCAAGCGGAGTTTTGTCCACATCGTACACTTCCAAGATACTTTCCTTCTGGATGACCGATTTCAAGACCTCCTCTTGTATTTGGAGAAGACCATCTCGCGACGTATTGTAATCCAACATTGTCACTTATATTTAATAATTTCACTGATTAAACACAAGTCACAAAGAATAACTATCAAATTTGTTAACTGTCCTTTGCGCAATTTTTCTATGGCAACTATGTCTCTACCTGGTTCGTCCAACGTGATTCAAACAGCTGCCTCTTGTGAAGGTTATGTTAACGTCTTTTTGAATTTCGACCTCTTATCGCTGTTAAACTGATTAAAGCATTCCGCTCGAAATAACACAATTTACATATTTAATGAAATACATATTCACGAACTATAAAAAACGCACATGAATTGAAATATTACAAAAAACATGAAACACAATCAAGCCGTACAACCCGAAGCGCCAGCTTGCTATGCCCCTGCCTTAATGCAACTGCCGACTGACAAGACTATATAGTGTAAGAAAAATTTAAACGACGGTCCTCCTCAGTATGTAGGCAATGGAATAATTCTTCCAAGCGCCACCTAACGGAGGCTAGCTCTAAACAAATATACAAATCGGGCTCTGTATTTAAATTATTCATAAAAAAACATTGTCAGGCAACACTTTATACTTTCCCATATGCCTAAATTTATATCAATAAATAGTACATATATATCTAGACTATACTACTTATAGCTAAAATTACAAAACAATTATTTTCTAAAGTCTGAAAGCGAGTGTCAACTTTGTTTATATATATATATATAAATATATATATATATATATATATATATATATATATATATATATATATATATATATATATACATCTATATATATACATATATATATATATATAAATATATACATCTATATATATATATATATATATATATCTTACAGCATGCATCTTTAAATGATGCATCTTTGTTCTTAGTATTCATTCATCTGTACATATTTAAGTTTAAAGCTACTTCTTGTTTAATAAAAAATCATTATAAATCATTCTATTTACAATATACTACATTACAAATAGTGACAATATATGGTATAAGAATTACATTTTCTTTTTCTGTATTTTTTCTCTACCCATTAAATACCCCACAACAAGAGCACAAACTGTAAATCCCTGAGCAGCAACTCGTGTCCTCATCATATATTGTGACATTTTCCTTCGACCCATTCTCCAATTGTATACACCATAACATAATGCTGCAGTTGTCGCAGCAGAACCTAAATAAAATATATCAGTATATTAGCTTTTATAACTCTCCTTGTAATACCGATTGGAACAAATGGATTTTCAGAACTTTTTCTAATTAATTTTTGCCACTTGGTTTCTTGTGGGAGAGCTTCATCCATATCCTTCTGAAGATTTAACCAATCAAACTGCGCGAGATCTTCATCTGTTAACTTCGCGGATTCTTTTTGTAGAGACATTTTTGATTTACTTTACGGGCAATATTATTATTAAACACTTAACCCATACAGTAATTCTCTATGACTTAACCTATCAAATCTTGACTTTAATTATAAAAAACCATGTATATAGTGCTGCTAGCATATAAGGGGTAACTTTAATAATATTAGGAATGTGTCATTTTTGTCTAATTTCTATCACAGAGTAGAGATGCCGAAAAAATAACTATATATGTATATATCTACCTAACTTCATAACGCGCTTTTTCTAAGTTTCAAACTGTGTTGTGTTTTAGTTGCTTACTATTTGATTTGTCACAAAATTTTTAAAAAGTACGTATTGCATTATTTCATAACTAATGTTTTGTAAATCAAATGAGTTTAATAACATTACAATTTGGTCAATGTGGCAATCAAATTGGACAGTCATTGTATACAGCTATAGAAAATGATATTCAAAAGAAAAATGATCAACAAAGTAACTACAATGTAGAAGCTATAAATAAATGGTTCAATGTGACTCAAAAAGGTGTTTGGGAACCTAGATCAATTCTAGTAGATACAGAAACCAAAGTTATAGAAAATTTTAATTCAACTAATATAAAATTTAATAACATTATAGCCAAATCATGTGGTGGCTCTGCAAATAATTGGGCTTTTGGATATTCCGAAAACAGCAGATTAGTGATGAGTGAAGTGTTGGATAGTGTATGTGGTGAATTTGAAAAATCTGATTTTGTATCTTCATTACTAAACTTGTATAGTTTATCTGGTGGTACCGGTTCAGGTGTTGGCAGTTCTGTTATAGAAAAGCTCCGGGATGAATATCCAAAGAAATGTATTATTAATTGTGCAATTCTACCTTATATGAAAGGAGAGGTTTCAACACAAGCATATAACACCCTTTTAAATCTTGCCCATTTATACTCCTTGTCAAATAGTATATTCTTGTTTGAAAATGATAAGCTCTTATATATGTGCAAGTATAATTTAGGTTTAACAGATGTTTCATTCGCAGACTTAAATTTGCTCATTTCACAACAATTGGGTTCAATATTTCAGCCTGTTACTAATTTTCCAAATATACCTGTATTTTCTTCACTTACTGCTCATCCTTCATATAAGTTTCTTCAAATAAAAACTGAACCAAACTTTATAAAAGAAAATGATAAATTTGAAGGACAGCAGCAGTGGTCTGCCCTAATCAATGCTTTAACAAAACAAAGCCGTTATGAATTGCAGTATTTCAAATGTAATAAATCTATTTTTAAGCCTAAAATTATTGGAAATGTTTTAATAACACGTAGTCAGGATTCTTTACTAGCAGATTCATTGAAACCATTAAAACATTTACGAGATTTTGTTTCTTGGTTACCAAAGGAGGAGCAGTTTAAAAGTTACCATACTAATCAAAAATATTTAAATTATCAAAAATATTTAAGCATGATATACAATAGTAGCAATATATTTATGCCTTTAAATAATATAGTAGAAGATGCATGGATTGCATTTACTCATCGAGCTTACTTGCATCATTATAAAAATTATAATATAGATGAAGACTGGTTTTTAAATTCATTTCAAATTTTAGAAAACATTTTAAATAATTATAAAAATATGTGATATATATGTATTTTTTTTGTACTGTGAATTAATATTGATAATAAAACAATTTATACATTTATAAATTTGTTCTTTTTTTACTTATTTATTTTTTAATTTTTCTAGTGAGTGAGCCTGAAAATTGGACTCATAAGGATAAGAGCGCGTTATTAATGGCTCTTAAAACAAATGGAGATACAGACTTAACAGCCATACAACGTGTACTATCTCATAAAAGTATTACAGATATAAGGATGATGATAGATTATTATAAAAGAAGAGCACAAACCAAGTGGCTCAATGATAAAGACAGAAAAAATGATGAAATTAAAAATTGGATTGATATATTCTTGAAAATTGATTCACAGCAGCAAGGTCATATACATGATATAATTCCAAGAGTTCTAAAATATATAGCCTTATTTGAAAAAAATTCTGAAGAAAGTGATATAAAGATTAGGTAGTCTAACTAGAATTATTTTTATATTAATTAGATTGTTTGGTAGTGGTTAAACTAATTAAATAGCTAGTTATTAAATTATTACAAGGATATGGTATTGATAAGTATTTCCCATATTGGAAATTTATTTATCATAAATATCTAAATTTTTTCCAAACTATATGATAATCTTTATTTTAGGGAACTTTACTATTTTTTATCTGAAATATCATATGGTAATCCAACAAAAGAACTTCCAGAAAGAACAGAATATTTTTTAAACCGCTGTTTAGCTCACTTAGCTGAAAATTTACAGAAACAAGACATAGAAGAAAGTAAAAATTATTTGAGAAATTTGCCTGACTTAAATGAACTGATTAAGAATGTGGTAAGTTATTTAAATATAGTTTTTAAGTGATTTTATAATTTTTAATTTTTTTAGGACAAATCACAATTAAATCCACTTCAGATTCCAAAGCATTTATTAAAATTACATTCTGTAGATTTAGAAAATATAGATAAGATTTAATAATCATTTATCCAGAGTTTTTCGTTTAATTTCCTATTACTAAGATTTTCTATTATATTTATATTATTAAAACATTGTTTATTTATTGGCACAATATCACATTGTAAGGTATTACACATGTTATGTCATACTTTAGACAACTAAATGTTATAATTTAATAAATGATTATGAGGTTACAGTCATAGACCAAAAATATTTATACAAAAAGTTTATACCGTTTTTTTATACCTCTAAAAGTAGGTGCACGGATCTTAGTCACGCCATTGTTATGATTTTGAAGTGGACCTGGTTAACTTACACTTTATAATGCAAAAATATAGCAATATAGCAAAAAATAAACGCAAAAATGAACATTAAATAAATTATAGAAAATATATCGTTCTTATCAACAAAACTTTATTTCTTGAAATAACCATTATTTTGGTTTATGGCACTTTTTTTATTTTATATTTGTATTTTTGAAAGAAAACAAAAAGTGTTACAAAGTAAAGACTAATCAATACAGTTAGAAATAACTGCATGTAACCAGGCGAGATATAGTTTATCAGTGACGAGATGTTACGCAAATAATGAGTTTTTCTAAAGAAGCCCGGTAGTACGTCCGTATGGTTACCAGTAAGACTACTTCTATAAACAGATATGTGGATTTAAAGGAAGCCATTTAGAAGATGGTGATGTAGTGGAACATGACTGGCAGAATATTCTAAATGCGTACGATATAATCTATACCATTCAAGGTGTTAGCTCAAAAGGGCAGCTAGCTACTAGAGGCAAATGAAGAAATATTTTATTTAAAAATGATCTTATTGATAGCAGAATGTGATGATTAGTAAAATTGGATATAGTTTCTGACATAGCTTTTAATCATATCAAACACAGTGAATCATATTGAACTAAAGATAGAACAAGGTGGTCATGGAGTCATTAACAAAGAAGCTACAAAAGTTAGTTAGAAAAGTAAAATCCTCACTGTTTAGAGAAAACGTTATGAAGAGAATTGTTTGTAACTAATTGAATGATGTACAAGTAACTAAATGTCTATTTCGAACGCGAATGTGCCGTGACGAATGTTAATAGATAAAGAGGTTAAGTTTCACACAACTCTTGTACACTGCTTGAGAGGATATCAAGGTTATTATACAAACAAGAGGAAAATAATCGAATGAGAACTAAGACTCTAATCATAAAAATAAGAAAGTGATAGATACTTGACAAGAAATATATAATGAGCTTTTTATAGCACTATTTTAAACTAAATCAAAATCTAACAAGTTGTAGTGTAGACAACTGTTGTGACTTTTGAGAATGATTATTGATTATGGGTTTAGTGTCAATTTCTATTCCTTTAGCCATATTGAAGAGCGTTTGAGTGAACGAATCCACAAAGCGTTAATTTTAAAAAGTGAAATGAGACTGAAGCGTTCATTTTCGTTCTCTAACAGCGATATATTAACTCATCTTCATCATCATCAATCTTTAACCAATGATCGGGGAGAGTGTCTCAACCAATCTCGCCCTATTTCTCAAATAGTCTCTTATTTTTCAAATGGCTTTCTATAGTCTTAATCCATGTCTTATTCCCGTTGTGCCTTTCACCCAAGAGATCGATTTCGGGACAGGAGTCTGAAGAATTTGTTCACTCTTCATTCGACTGACATGAGATTACTATATCTCACTCTATGTGTCTGTTAATCACTTCGTATGGTAGTATGCATTTGAGCCTACGCACTTTACTGTCA
This sequence comes from Rhynchophorus ferrugineus, assembly GCF_030347505.1. NCBI lineage: Eukaryota > Metazoa > Arthropoda > Insecta > Coleoptera > Curculionidae > Rhynchophorus > Rhynchophorus ferrugineus. The sequence continues at coordinate 47,321,139 of NW_027472581.1, read as the reverse complement.
TTGCGCACATTTAACTGTTTGACGATTTCCTTAGGATCCACTAACAGTCTTTCAGAGTACTTTACACTAACACTTTGAATCATACTCGTTATGGATTCTAAATGGATATCGCGCTGAATTAGTTTGTTGGAGACGTAATATCGACGATGAGTCGCAACACTTTGTTCTGGAACCTCTGAAGGACAGCTATGTTAGATTTACTAGTAGTAACCAACGGTTCTATACCATACGTCCAAATGAGAGTCCAAATAAGTATTGACTTACACAGCAAAATATTCTTATCTAAGGATAATTTCGATGTACGCCCTATCAGCACATTTGGTTTAGTTTAAAGCCCAAGTTCTTTGCGTTTTGTCACTATATGATTTTTCCATGTTAAGCGTCGATCAAAATGCATTCCCAGATATTTAACGTTGTCTGCTTGCAGAAGTTCCTAATTGTTTATTTTTGCTGGCGGGCAAGTTATTCTACAAACGGTTAATGTCCCATGGGTAGATTTTATCTCATTTGCTTGGATACGCCATGTTTTCAACTACAATTCGACTTTGTTTAGACTAAGTTAGAAGTTTTTTGTCATCGCCAGCATATTTTACAACAGTAATGTTTCTTGAGGTCGGTATGTCAGCTATATACAAAAGATATACACTTGAATATATTGGTGTAGATCACTGTATTCATCATTCAGTTTCACAAAAAAATGCCTGTTTGTGAGATATGATTTCAGTAGTTGAAAGTGCGTGTGGGGCAAAAGATTTTTCAATTTAACCTGCAGTCCAGTGTGTCACACATTGTCAAAAGCTTGAGATATATCGAGAAATGCAGCGGAGCAATATTTTTTTTATCATTTAAGTTTTTGTTAATTTGGTTCACTAATCTGGGTAATATTTCTGTTGTTCTGTATTTATTATGGAAGCCAAGGTGATGGTCTGGAATAACATTTCTCTCTTCTGTGATCAAACCAGCAGATTTTTAGCATTAATTTCTTTAATTATTGTTTGTTTTAATTCCTTAACAGTAAATTCCTCATGTGGCAGATCCATATGAAACGGAGTGTTAAGAATGTCAACTGTGTCATTTTCTTCTGTTGCGGATACTTCAGACAGGTATGAATTAAATATTTTTTATGGTGTTTAGAGAAAACGTCCGCTTTATTTTTATCATTACAAGCCCAGGTATTGTGATCAATTTTAAGAGATGTATTATGATGTTGAGATTTTTTGATATTTTTTGTTACTTTCCACAGAAAATATTCCGTTGGCGTTAAGTTTTCTAAATATTTTTGAATTCCTTGATTTTGTTCGGTATTGATTTGTTCTTTCAGCTCTTTTGTTGTCTCGTTGAATTTTCTCCTCTTTTCTTCTGTTCTAATTTGTTGCCAGGTTTTTCGCAGTTTTCTCTTTTCAGCAATTTTTGTTTAATTGTAGATGATATATAATTAAACTTTTGATATGTCGTGCTATTAGGAGTTACGTACCAAGCGACCTCTTGTTCTTAGGTCTAGTTTATCTCTAAATAATGGCCAGATAGTTTTAGCTATGCAAAGAAGGTGATTTTGTTTTGCTGACAATTTTTGAGTTGACTATCACAATAACTGGTGAGTGGTCAGTTGATAGATCGAAGCATGATTCAGCTTTGCATATTTTAATGTCAGTATATTTTGTAACATAAAAGTCTATGGTATCGAGAATTTTATTTCTATCTGACAGCCAATATGTTGACTGACCAGTAGAGAAATGCTGTAGATTATCTGCCTTCATTACTTTGGCCAATTATCTACCTTTTGTTAATGGTCCGTGTGTACTTCAATGATTACGCTGTTGGCTTGTAATCCTCTCTGAATTTCTCTCTTTCAGGGTGTTTTATGTTTTCACGGATAATTATGGATATTCCTCCATGTGCTTTATCAACAGGGTGTTTTGTGTGATATAGCTTGTATTTCGGAATCTGTAAATAATTTCTATCCGTTAAATGTGTTTCAGATACCATCATAATATCAACATTTTGCTAAAAAAATATTTTAGGTTCCTTGAGATGTTGCTGGAGTATAGGCTGTCTTGGTGGCTGTAAGTTTCTTTTTTATCTCAGTATTGGATACAGTTTTTTTGCCACTCTTTATGGACTAGACATCCCCTATAAATTGCAGGATGGTCACCGTTACAGTTGACGCAATATACTTTACCGTTACGTGTTTTGATGTGCTAGTATTCGTCGCATGCTCGCCCGTGCATTTTACAAAACGATACAACTTGCGACAGTATGTTTTGGTATGGCCATAGGCTTGGCATCTGGCGCATTGTGGGATGATTCTTTTTGTGTATGGTGGTTCACATTTAATGACACTGTGGTCAAAATATTTAATCTCCAATTTTATTAATTTTTTTATTTATTTAATCAAAAATACTTTTATTATTTTCTTTGGACTTCAAGTTAATATAAAACATTGGCAATGGCTCTTTCGATGCATGATGTTTAATATTGTGTATATTTACAATTTCGCGGCCATGTTCAGCTAGGGTTGTTTTGATTGAGCCTGTGGCATGATGTAGTGCTTTTATGACGAATTTAAATGTTTTTTTTTGGACTTTGGTCTAAAAGTGTGGTATTGCGTATTCCTGTTGTCCAATTCCTTTATTAACACTTTGAAGTATTCAGGATCAAACATTGAAATCTTCATTGTTTCAATGCCGATTGATTTTGTTGTATAATTAATTAATATTATCTTGAGCAAGTCATGCAGATGTTTAATAACACCTACCTTATATGTTGTTACTGGAGATGTTCTGGGAATTGTCTTAGGCAGGTTTCCTTTGTTGTTCTGGGTTTCTTCTGTCAGGGTACTGAAACTGTTGTATGTTTGGATGGGTTTTTGAAACCCTTTTTTTTGTTCTGGCCTAAAAACCAGGCGGTGGAAAGCATGACGCATACCTGTTCGCAGAGACTTGCCCTGGAGTGACAAGTTGGGCCGGGTTATATGGGACTGCCTCTGGGCTTACCAATACACTAAATCGAAACCGCCTCACAGTTGACCCCTGTGGATCGCTACTGCTACTGCATTAAATATGGGAATATAGCACCCGCTGATCGGGCAGCCGTTATTGGCACGAGGGCCCGGCGATTCTATTGATTCGCGAACCTGAGTTAACACACAACTGGATATTGTTGTATGGGGCCAAAAGTTATGACTGTAGCGACGGATGAGGTCGTTTCAGCCTGGAAAAAGGGGGGAGCTTGGCGGTCACGCGGTGCTAAGCTCCCAACATGTCGACCAGCTCGCGAACAAGCGCGTTTTCAGAAGAACTTGAGCTGAGTTGTTGTTTGTGGAATGATTGAGATATGAAGTGCTTGATTTCTGGAGTGTCAGTTTCCCTATGAATTTCATTATTTCTGACAAACTATGGAGCGTTTAATATTCTCCTGAGGAGCTTATTTTGGAAAACTTGAAGCCATTTGACCTGGTTGAGTGTAACAAACTTGATGTAGACATTAGATCCGTAGAGGAGTACGGACCGAATTAACATCTTGTAAAATAAGCATTTGATGGAGATAGGAAGTCTGCTATAAGGGCAGATCAGAGAAGATAGCAGGTTTGCTATCCCCGAACCTTTTTGGATTGCTTTCTGGATTTGGGAGTGCCAACCGAACCGCCGGTCGAAGTGAAGACCTAGGTACGTGACGTTATCCAGCCATGGAATTATTGCGGTGTCGATCTTAAGTTGCGAGACGCGCAGTGCGTAACGCTTCTTATGGAAAATGATGGCCTGGGTTTTCAGGGGGTTGATTTGCAACCTCCAGAATTTGAACCACTTGACTGCATGATCGAGCTGCTTCTGTAAACGTTCATGAATTGTAACTTCGAACCTGGCGGCCGTGAAGAAAGCAGTGTCGTCAGCGTAAAACGCAACGTCAATGTGCTCTTTTCTCGGCAGATCTGAAATAAAGAGATTAAATAAGGCTGGGGCCAGCGGGGAATCTTGAGGTACGCCAGCATCGATTTGTTTACGATTGGAAAGTGATTCCCTGATCTTGACCTGGAAAGATCTGTCCGAGAGATAGGACTTGATGAGAGCGGTTAGGTCTTCTGGGAGGCCTAACCGCACGCACTTTGCGATCAAACCGTCGTGCCAGACCTTGTCGAAGGCTTTGGTTAGGTCCAGAAGAACTGCTCCAAGCTTTTTACGTTGGTCAAGAGCGTGATGGATGTGTGCGGCCAGACGGGTAGCCTGATGGACGGATGAGTGGTGAGCGCGAAAGCCGAATTGTTCATCTGGAATGATGTTGTTTTCCTTTGTGAAAGAGTTGAGAGCGTAGAGTATTACCCTCTCGGCAAGCTTCGAAATGGCGCTGAGAAGGCTGATAGGCCTGTAATCAGATGGAGATGATTTTGCTCCTTTCTTGGGTATAACCGCTATGTGTGCGTGTTTCCAAAACACCGGGAAATATTGCAGCCTCATGATGGAGTTAATGATGTTTGCCAGTTCTGCGAGCTGCTTATGCGGGAGCTTTTTTAACTGGGTAATCGATATTCCATCGAAACCTGGAGATTTTTTGGTTTGAAGTTTGCCGATCATAGTCTGTAGAGACTTTGGAGACACGAAATGGTTGAGAAGAAAGGCTGGGGTTACTGGTCTTTTGATGGAGTTGGATTCGTTGATGACAGTGTCATTGTCTTTAGCTTTAGTGTTCTCTGCGGGTAGGAGGCATTTCGTTTGAGCTTCGTAGGTCTCTGCAAGGAGCTCGACTTTTTCTTGGTCAGTGACTGCGAAATTTCCTGTAACCGCTGGCTTCAAGGGGGGGATGACATTGTGCGTCTTCCCCACGAGGCATTTGGAGACACGCCAGAAGGAAGGGGGCCATCCAGTCCTTGGTCTGCGAGAAATGAGTTTCATTTCATTGCTCGCCAAGTCGAGACGGCCGCCCTTACCCCCTTGCATGCTCTGTTCGCCTCCCTTTTGCCTGCAGCATCAAGAGTGAATCGAGCTAATCTGCATAAACCGTTTTTGATGCGAATTTCACGTTTAAGAGAAGCGGGAAGGTTGTTTGTTTTTGAAACCCATAATTACTGCTTTTTGTTTGTTTTCGGATGACTTGTTCTTCCGGACTTCCCAAGCATTTTTTGTTTATAACGATGTTCCATCCTGGCATTTGGCTCTTTCAGTTGTTGGCAATTGATCGTTACTTCAAAGAGGAGGTGATTCAATTGACGAATCGACAGAAAGTTGTTGTAGATTAGCCATTATGTATTGAAATTAACCGTACGCAATCCCCTAATAGTTAATTAAAATTTAAATTTACGCGCCTCATATTTTAGTCGCTCGATTTACCGTTACGAAATTAAGAAAGAAAATTTCTAGGAGGTAGAGCCTTATTTGTAAAAAATAAATATAAAATTTCACGTCTAAAATGCTCGTTTTAAATCACGTTCACTTTTTATGACATCAATAATATCTCAGATGTTTGTTGCTATAGATCATCCTGAAGGGTACTCGGCGCTCTTGCGGTGATTTGAACAGAACTATCTTAAATGAATGAGTGTATTTCTAATAGGATCTTTTAAAGAAACTTGTAGATATCCCTAAATTGAAGAAGGGACCAAGTCAAGAGCAATAAAAATGGCAATCGTACACTTTTCACATTTAATACGTTCCTCTAATTAATAGAGCAATAAGAGAGCTGAAAGAACTAATCCAAATTGAACAAAACCAAGGCATTCAAGAATACCTAGAAAACTTGACATCAACTGAGGCTACAGACTATTCGTTGTGGAAACCAACAAAAAAGCTTAGGAGATCCCAGCAGCATAACCCACCTATTAAAACAAACGAAAATAATTGGGCGCGAAGCAATAAAGAGAAGGCCGACATTTTCTCAAAACACTTAAAAAATGTTTTTAAACCTTTCCAGCCTCAGCTAGATAAAGATGAGGAAAATAAAATTACTAGCTTTCTAGATTCACCATTTCAAATGGATTTACCGCACGAGAAATTAACGGTCAAAAAAGTTAAACAAACAATAATGAGAGAGATTAATATTAAAACAGCTCCTGTTTATGACTTAATTACTGACAAAATTTTAAAAAAACTATCAGAAAAGGGTATAAAACTATTAACATTTATATTTAATGCTATGCTACGAATTAATTACTTCCCTAGTATCTGGAAAGTAGCTAAAATATTAATGATTCTTAAACCAGGAAAAATACCAGAAAATGTGACCTCCTACCGACCTATAGGTTTATTACCGATAATCTCGAAAGTTTTTCGTGAAATTATACATAAAAAAGCTAAACTATATAATAGAAAAAAGAAAAATTATTCCAGAACATCTTTTGTTTGGCTTTCGCAATAAGCATGGGACTATAGAACAAGTGCATAGACTTGTAAACAAAATAAACGCTGACCTAAATGCCAAAAGATATTGTTCGGCTGCTTTTCTAGACATATCTCAGGCTTTTGACAAAGGGACTTGCTTGATACGGGCTTGCAGGTTAAACTAAAGAAACTTCTCCCTCATCCGGACTATCAGTTACTAAAATCGTATCTCACTGATAGACATTTTATTGTAAATCAAGGCGATGAACATACCGAATTAAATCCCATATATTCAGGAGTTCCGCAAGGTAGTGTACTGGGTCCAGTACTGTATCTTCTGTATACGGCTGATCTGCCCACCACAAAAATAAATACTGTGGCAACATATGCAGTCGATACAGCAATCTTAGTATCCCATGAAGATCCAGTCACAACATCAATAAACCTACAAACCCACCTGGAGCAAATACAATTATGGTTGAACACATGGCGCATTAACGCCAATGAAACAAAATCCACGCATATAACGTTTACCCTGCGTAGAAGAACATGTCCACCAGTGAATATCAATCATCATCAACTCCCCTAAGCAGAGCATGTTAAATATCTTGGTATGCACTTAGATCGACGCCTAACCTAGAAGAAACACATACTCTCTAAACGGAAACAACTGGGACTAAAATTATATCAAATGTATGGGCTCATCGGGTGCAAATCCAAGTTATCATTAGATAACAAGGTATTGCTGTATGAGTCTATATTCAAGCCCATTTGGGCTATGGAATCGAACTATGGGGTACCGCTGGCAAATCTAATATATCCATCATTCAACGGTTCCAAAATAAGGTGTTGCGTGCCATTATTGATGCTCCGTACTATATTTCAAATAAAGTGATACAACGCGATATTCCTCTAGAACCTATAACGAGTGTAATTCAACGTGTTTGTGTGAAGTACTTCGAAAGAGTGTCAGTGCATCTAATCAGCTAAATATACGACGTGATAGTGAAGTGCGTAGACTAAAACGTTTAACACCACCTTATCTGATTACTGGACATATGTGGAGTTTAGAATAAGACTAATTAATTAAGATAATATTTTATACAGAAGATTGCTTAATGAAGTGATTTTCTACATGCCAATTGGGCAGATTGTGGACTCACGAAGAGTAATAAAAAAAATTACTTCAATAAATAACGGTCACATAATGTAAACACTACTGTTTCCTTTCGTTTTACCTCCATTCACCGAGCCACACCATTTACCCTAAATAACATTACATATACATAACAGGTCAATTGAAAAGTCCCCAGCCTACCATAGTAAAACACATACTATTGGCAAAATTAGTTTTTTTTAGTTATTATTCCCTTCAAGAGTGATACACTGATTATAGCAACCCTCCAATTTTTTGATACCATTTTTGTAATATGATTTGTCCTTTGCTGCAAAATAGGCCTCAGTTTTGACGATCACCCCTTCATTCGACGAAAATTTATTTCCATCGAGTATTCTTTTGAGATCTGAGAGCAGGAAATAGTCGCTGGTGGCTAGAACTCGAGAATACGGTGGATGAGGAAGCAATTTGAAACCCAATTCATGGATTTTTGCCATCGTTTTCACTGACTTGTGACACGGTGCATTGTCTTGGTGAAGCAGCACTTTATTTTTCTTCAAATGCGTTTTCGGCAATTTCGTCCTTCGAACGGTTCAATAATGCTATGTAATAGTCGCTGTTGATGGTCCTTCCGTTTTCAAGGTAGTCAATGAAAATCATTCCATGCGCATCCCAAAATACAGACGCCATAACCTTGCCAGCCGACTGTTGCGTTTTCTCGCGCTTTGGAGCAGGTTTATCGTGTGCAGTCTACTCGGATAACTGTCGATTGGAGTTCGGAGTGAAATGATAGAGCCATGTTTCATTCATTGTCACATATCGACGCAAAAACTCATCTTCAAACACTGCTCCTAATCATCAACTCGTCGTTGTTTTTTGGTCAAAAGTGAGCTCACGCTGCACCAACTTCGCACAGAGCTTTCTCATACCCAAATATTCGTGAATGATATGATGTACACGTTCAGCTGATATCTTTAGTGTCTGCTATTTCATTCAATTTCAATTTACGGTCATTCAAAATCATTTTATGGTTTTTTAAAATGTTTTCGTTGGTAACAAACTCTTTTGGGCGTCCACTGCGTCTTCGGTGCTCATTTCATCATGTCTAATCTTAGCATACCAATTCTTGATGGTTGACTTTGCTTGGGCAGTGTCCGGAATTTCGGCATCAAGCCAAGTTTTTACTTCAACTGTATTTTTTCCCTTCAAAAAGCACTATTTTATCAACACGCGAAATTCTTTTTATCCATTTTTTTCACAATAACAAAAGTTGCTTCACTAAAAATGATATAATTCACAAACTAATGATCCGACAGCTGTCAAATTTATACACGCATCTTTTGAGGGTTAGGGCTAACTAAAAAACATATGGATTTAATTCTAGTAGCGCCATTTATGTGTCAGGCCTGGGACTTTTCAATTGACCTGTTAAGTTATGATATATAAAATATTTAAAATAACAAAAACTTTTATTTTACTTCAAAAACTATTTAATTTTACCGAAAAAAATGACGACTGTTGAACAACAGTGAGTACAAAACGAAATTCATGGTTATGTCTATTCTAATATACACAAACTGACTTCTTACTTATCACAGCAATAAGTGAAACATAATCACCGTCTGCGCAGCCTGGGCCGTCACGCGATATAACATCTCCCTCCTAAATAAATGACCAAAGATATATACATGGTCACTCTCCGGTCTGGACAACTTATATTAACTAAAATTATTTGTGAGTAATGCCTGTACCTTCGTCCGCTAGTTTACCGGACTTCTGAATTGAATTGTCTCCACCCAAATAGTTATGCTATAAAGCTCCAGACCCAGATGGTATCTAAAAACCATCTAAAAAACCTCACTAACAAGCAACTATCCGAACTTGTTAATATTATCAACTCCATCTGAGTTTAAAGCATTTCCCAAGGAACTGGAAACATGCGCTTGTCGCTGTCATTCCTAAAAAAAGCCAAGTCCTGTCCATCTGACTACAGGCCCATCAGCCTGATTAGTTCACTCTCCAAACTTGCCGAAAAAGCGATATTAAACCCTTTAAACAATTTTACAGACGCACATCACATACTCCCGAACGAACAATTCGGTTTCCGTGCCTCACCTCATGCAACACTCATGCCTCCACCAACTGCTGCAACACGAGCAACTATCCACCAGGCACTGATAAAATGTCGAAAAACCGGAGCCATCTTCTGAGATGTCTCCAAAGCTTTCGATCAAGTATGACACCATGGTCTATTATTTAAAGCGAAACAGCTAGGTCTACCGAATGACCTAATATCCCTGATAGATTCATACTTGGATGATAGGTCCTTTCAGGTGAAGATCGGTGACGCAATCTCCTCTCTTAAATAAATTTCGGCAGGAGTCCCACAAGGTGCTCCACTTGCCCCAGCACTATTCAACCTTTATATGGCTGATTTCCCTCTCTACAAACTTTCCCACACAGCATTTTACGCAGACGATAGATAGATAGATAGATATTCTGTTCAGGCTATTCTGTTCCACCGCAAGAAGAAGTTCCGCGCCTATCGCCTCCAAATCGATGAAGTCCCTATCCCATGGCTCCAGAAAGTTTCATACATCGGTCTCCAGTTCGACCGCAAATTCCAATGGTCAGCTCAAATTTAGCACGCTATTTGCAAAGGAAATGGCGTGTATAGCCTACTATTTCCACTACTCTGCAGAAAAAGCAAACTTCCAATCCTACAGAAAAGACTGAAAACAGAAAGCGACGCTGTATAAAATGATAGTCCGTCCAACCTGTCTCAATGGAGCACAGGTGTGGTACAGGTATGTCTCGGAGAGACAACTTGAACTACTACAAGTGTTCCAAAAAAAGTCCGTGCATTACTCAGAGCCCCATGGCTTATGAGGAACGTCAATACATACCTCAAATCAGACATCCCATTTGTGAAAAATTTCATAAACATGCTCAGTGTGAGGTTCTCCATAGGAACCTTAGAACACGACAACAACTTGATAAAATTCCTACCCGTCCACAAACCCAGGCAGTAAACAAACTATGAAGTGTCCCACTCGTAACCCAGGGTCTGTGTCGCCCGCAAAACAATCATTCCCCGAACCTGAAGCGACATCAGCCGAAGACCATTTGGTTCTAGCTGGTCAAATGGTTTATCGAGTTTTGATGACTGAGCTAATGCTATCCGTCTTTGATACTGAATTTTTTTCCATATTCCATAGCAACTTCAGTTCGCCTTTGGTGACCTTACACTCTGAGCTGTGACTTGTGCCGCGAATCCAGGGATTAGAGGTCTTTTTCGAAACTTAAATGTTTCCTAATTTGAATAGTCTTTGACTAACGGTATTTGAGCACCTTTAATCCACCTTTTGCTGTAAGTTCACAGCTTCAGTTGCGATAATTTGCCCTCTGCCCGAACTTCATTTAATTATATCAAGGAATGCTTTGAATAACTATGGAACGATTGCCAATTCAACGTCAACCTGTCTTATTTTCTTAATATGTTAATTAATTTGAGCCGATTAATTGAATGAACTCAAAAGAGAAGAGCCTTATGATCTCCTTGAAATCCTCCGTGTTGAAAATATATTATAGTATAAACCATACTCCTAAGTCTAGAAGACTCACTCAACATACTATTAAGTGAAACATAAACGCAGTCTTCGTAGCCAGGGTCATATCAGTCGCGCAATATAATATATGTAATAAGAGTATTATTTGTGTCAAATTATATATTTTTAACATATACATCCTTCTTGCATTACCAAAGGTGCTAGTAGATTTAATCACAATAACAAAGATATTGTGATTTGAATGAATAGACATTAAGAATATAGGATATTAAGAAATAATAAAATAAAAGAGTATCCTCTTTTGGATAATTCCAGAGGGCGTTCTGTCTACGCAGAATATAATTTTGCACCTAAGTTGGTTATTCTTATTCAGTCTTACATTCTTGGTTATGGATGTAAATTTATGTTAATTTCCATGAGTGGTATACTATATTTCATATTTTGTTAATTACTGCATCTTTATAAATGGTCTTTGATTTTTTAATATTTTTGAAATCATTAATTTCATAGTAATTTTATAGTTATATACTATATTAAGGATGAACAAACAGGACACATACTAAAAAAAGTTCATTTCAAGGGGCTATTTTATTTTTTGGAATGTTACAAGGTCTTATTTAAAAACACAAACTACATGTAAAACATGACATACATCTACATATAATTAAAAGACAATACAAATACATTGGCATATTATTAAATGTTACTGTGTGGCCAATATTCATTTAGATAGCAGTTGAAATTGTTATTCACAAACTTAATTATTGACTAGAATTTTTTAAATCACATTTCTCTTTCTATAAAAATGGACAAGGCTACATTATTCTATTATAATCATTCATTTGGTAACTACATATAAGCTCATAGGGCTTTATTATTCCAAATTTTGAACTAGTAATTTAGAATTAAAGCGATAGATATAATGAATAGTAACTAATAAATTGTTCTATTATAAATATTTGTTGCATCAACTCATTTACTTTAAAACACTTTGGAATAATAAAGCATATCTTAGCAACAAATAAATTAAAACATTAAAACTCTATTAAACAATATTTAAAATTAAAGTATAATTTACAGATATTAAAAGTTATATTTACCCAATAAATAATTGTTATTATATTAATAAATATTGATGACTGAATTCCATTAAACTGTATTATACATCTCATACATTTGGAACAATAAAAACGATTTTAAGAATCTTTCATTTAAAATAACAAAAATATCATGACCAAAAATTGTGCACAACCCTTAAAAAATAAATAATTGTTGCATATATTTACATCTTAAAAAAAACTAAATAAAAACTGTACAAGTATTTGGTAAAAAATGTCGTTGGATCCAAAAATATACAATGCTTAAACAATGTCAACCTTCTTTTCACAAGATTTACTCTTATATCCAACAATACTGGCTTCAACATGACAAATACAAAACAGGAACAGATACATTCCAAATAATTTAAATATTAACTCATTTGGAAAGAAAAACAATACAAAAATAACATTTCAACAAAAATGAACAAATCTTGAAGTACTTGAATTTAAGTATCAATAGTTTTATATATGATTAAAGAGGCAGCAATACATTCTAACGGTTATCTTTTCTCCTAAAAGTAAATGCTTTTGTATTATAATTTGGCTTTTAATAGATTTATTTAATTCTATTTGGTATTTTTAGAATGCCATAATCATTTCTAATCTATTCAATACCAAATGTGTTTGTTTCCTCTACTGCCAACAACAGTTTCTCATATAAGACTTCAAATGTCGGATAAGATGGTAAATCTAATCTATTAAAGCATGTATGAGCTCTAGGAAGACTGTTAGGCTTGCCCCATTTTTCAATACAAAACTTTCTTGATCCTATCGAACCCCTTAATGCGGCGAATCCCTCAAATGGTATACTGGAGGTACCTGTGACAAACTGGAGTAGTCTTAATCTCTGCTCGTTGGTAAATCTAAAAATTAAACAAAATATTACTGATTTTACTAAATTAAATCAGACAAACGTTTTCATACCTTTCAATTGCTTGCCAAAACCATGCTACCACAGGATGCTGATCATGATAACCACCTCTGTACTCTGTATTATTCCTCCAATCTACCAAATCAATTTCTGCAGTACCAGCAATGACAAGTTCAAGCTCTCTAGCGTCGAAGACGCTCACCAGTCTAGGATCAACCACCTCATAAAATCCTCTGACTAGCGATTCGGTTTGCTCAGCAACACCCCTTTCTAATCGCCATCGAACTATTCTTTCTAAGTACTCCTATATAACAATAAGTGTTGTAGAATTATGTCTCACTACAAATAATAAATACATACTTTTTTGTTCTTTTCTGTAACTGGTACATTTCTACCACCAGGTTTAAGCTCTCGCTCCATCACTTGACCAAATACTTCTTCCGTAACGGCGAAGGTTAGCTCCAATTCGCCTTGCACTGATACATCATGTTCTTTGATCCATTGAAGAGATTGATGGAATTCAAAATCAAGACTTTCTAGATCTGATAACGCAACTGGTAGTCTAAGAAGAGCTTTATAAAATGGACGAGTGAAGAAAGCGTCCAGAAGATACTGGTGGACTAAAGCTAAACCTAAGACTCTGCCACTAAATCTAAACCTGAAAAATATAAAAATAGTGAATACAGTTATAATATAAAATACCGTTAAATTTTATATTTTTTTATAAAGGAAAATCATAAATTATTAATGTATGCAAAACATCTGTATAAATAAGAATAGATACTGTAACTAAACAATCAAGTTTATTATTATTCTTTTGTTAGACGGCACTATTACTAGATCTATTGCTTAATGCAAATATTTCTAAAACCATTCATTTTAATAAAATAACTTACTATTCAGTATATATGAACAAAAGATATATTATAGTTAAATAATATTAACAAATAAATTTCACAAGTTTTAGTATTAATTTATGTTTAAAAATGTTGATTAATTACTCACCAATCATGATAATTATCTACAAAAGCAGACATTGGTGATATTTGGACAGTGTAAGTATCATTAGCTGAATATTCGAATAAACCATAATATGGATTAAATAATTCTCTTGATAATAGGAAGAAAAATTCTCGAGATGGACCTCCATAATCTAAGCCTTCCTCATTATCCCAAACTATACATAGCTTTCCCTTTTGGAGATCTTTTTTATTAGCCGACATAATTCTTCTAAAAGCATCCTCCAGTAAATGTTCCCGTCTTATATGCAACCTTTAATTAAAATATATTTGATTATTAGAGAATTCTAGCGTAAAATGCTCAATAACTCACTTGAATTTGCCTGGACCTTGTCCATAGCCTTTGCTCTCTAATTTCCTATAGAAGTTTCTTAGTTTCGCTTCGAAATCTCTTTTGTGTGGGGCCGGAACCCGATGTCTTCCCAAACCTGGAGAAGCGATAGGAGATGGTTGCGGCGAGCCCCGAGGACTTCTTGTGGCACTACTCGAATTGGTAGTCCTTGACTCCATGGCCGGAACATATGACATAATCTCCTGTTCGAAAAGGCTGTAACAAAAATGTATTATAAATATCAACATTACATGGTATTAGTTATTTAGTTAGGAGACAATAAGTCGCAAGTCTGTCTATTATTTATAGATTAGTCATACAAAGATAATGGATAGTAAAACAGTAATGGTTTAGATATGCTCATAAAACAACTAAAAAACATATTTTAACTTTTTAAAACTGATAAAGCCATTACTCTTCGTTATTGTCAACAGACATAAATCAATTTTAAATACTACGTTAATTATTTCATCACAATGCTAACCCTGTTTATTTTTGTTTCTATTAAAGAATGTATGAATCATTAAAGTATTTTTAACGAATAATCATGAACATTATGATCATAATATAATAACAAGCAATAATATAGCATAAAGGGCACAATTTTAATCTTAGTATAAAATGGATGAAACTAGTTTCTAGACTTTCATGCAGTGATGTATTGCTAGTTGTCTAATATAAAATTACTCAAAATATTTTTTTATGAATCAACAGTTTGCATATTGAACTTTATTTTTGTTATATGTTTAATGTTTTGGTTCTCTACCTTTTAGGAACTATTTTCCTCTATTTGTACAAATTGCTTTTAATAATAGCAATATCAATAATATCAGTAACTATTTATAAACGTAAATAAATATTAACAACTGGGTTGTATTTAGTTACAAGTTATTATTTATAATATAATAATTCAATATAATATTACGAAAAAATTTAGAATTTCTATTATTTTTCGTTAATTAATGTCTTATAAATTATACTACATTTGTTGTCAATTTGAATCAAAATTATATTTGTTAAAAATTACTAGTCAGATATTTATAATTCGTGTAATATGTGTATTTTAGTATTTTGTTTATTCACAAATATGCCTTTAAAGTTCAGGAAATAAATGAAATAAAGTATTTTTATGGGCCATCTAACTTTACGTATGTAATAAATTTTGTATTTTAAGGATACTGATGATGATGCACAGATGTGACCTATTTCTTATTAAGCAATGTGCACAAAATATTGCATTACATTTGTGAATTATGTACAGATAGAATTTACATTAACGTTATTTTGAGAATTCGGAAAAGCAAACCTTTGATCTTCTTGAAACCTGAAGTCTACAATAGTTTTAACCTACATATTTTACGACGATATATAATCCAGACAAAACAATTTCAATTACGATAGTCATTTGGTTTCGAGTCGCAATTGTCTCGGGCGAGTAAAAAATCTGACGGTCGAAATCGTAGCGTAACAGCCCAAAAGTATCTTTCAAATGATGATACCATTTTAATTATAAGCTGCGCGCCCAAGGTTAATCTGCGCTCAATTTTTAACCGTCTAAACTTCCAAGGGGCCTGCGGGATGGGTTGGCCCCGTTCGACTTCAAACTCATATTCAAGTAATGTTCAGCCAGTAAGCCAGCCAGCGCTTTTGTTAAAGCTGCTCTCTTGATGACTGCTGGAAGAATTATTGTGAACGCTGACAGTAAACGTACGACAAATATAAAATGATGCGGGTAGGAGTACTGATTTATTTTGAGAGGTTGTATTTATTAAAAGAAAAATGAATGGAAGGAGTTAATTTAGAATATAAAATTATAAGAAACCTAAACTCTTAAAAAATATCACTGAATAGACTGAATGAAATCTGAGCCCCAGCCGCAACCCTACGATAATTATGTCATCAAAGGCTAAATAAAAAATAATAAGTAACACTGGTAATAATAAAGTCCTATTAGGTTTAAAACATAATCAATATAGTTAATTTAATTATTTGTTAAAACATGACCAAAATAGAAAAATTAGTAAAGTGAAAAATATTTGCAAATATAAACCTCAAAATCAAACATTCAAAGAAAATTCTTAATGAAATACGATTTTAAATAGTTGATTAATTGGGTAAAAAATATGAATATAACTTGTAACTAAAGCAGTATTTGAATACTAAAATAAATATTTAAATACAACAGCCGTCTTGGTGGCGCAGTGATAAAGGCTATGGGACGCGGGTTCGAATCCTGCGGGGGCATGGTCGTAAATTTATGTTTGTGATTGTTTAAAATTTGTGAATGTTCTGGGCAAGAGTGTAAAATCCGACAAGAAAAATGATCCCAGTCACGCTAGTATCCAGGCTGGATAAGACCGGATGTCTTCTGGGATGATTTTTAAAGTTGGTCACTCACCAGTCGGTAGGCTTAATGCTGAGGACCGTGGTTCGGAGCCCACGTTAAACTTTAAGCCCAGATAAACCCATAGTTGGTAAAAGGAGACTTTGAAATATATTTTAAAAAATCTATATTTAAATACAACATTTTTCTAAATCATCAATTTTATTTAAAAATATATAAAAAGTAATGCAAAACTGGCTTGAATTATTCCAATCATATACTAATTATGAAAAGCATATAATAGAATATAATAAAATAAAGTAAAAGTAACAGTATTGATGGATACAAATAATAGACTATTTAACTTGGACAATAAATCTGCAGCATATTAGAGACGACGAATTAATGGTCGATGATGAATAGAAAATGGAGGGTTAAATATATGTGATATTATTGCTGTAAATAAGAATATTTAAACCGCGATTAACAGCTATAAGGTGGATTTGTGACCTAACATGAATCCCTCAACACATATTCAGAATAAAGTCCCAAAGTTAGGTAAAATAATAAATAATTTTAATAATGTCTACGAACAGCGAGTTTTATGGATAACAATATCAAAGATCTTAATATTATAAAAAATATATTTTAAGTATTGTTCCGTGTATTTTGATCAGCGATATTTATTGATGAAATTGCGAACTATCAATGCTAAACAACCTAACCTAACTGTATACAGCATATTCAATGCTAATAGATGTACATTGTTAATCTAATCTAATCTAGTCAAAATCTGCTGTCGAAGCCCATCAAAACTTGATGAACTCTTAGAAATTTATGGTCAATGCTGTAAAAAGTAGTTATTTTGATGGCAATGGGCGAAAAAAATGAAATGTAAAATCCACCACACCAAATAACTTTCAGACAGCAGTTGGGAAAAATGGCTACTGCATGAATTCATTGAAAATACCATTTGGAACTTTATCAGCATCGCGGTTTCATTGCTTGCCGCGTAAAAACGGATTTTGTGGCGTATTGGCATTGGCGATAAAAATATGAGCATATTAGGTGTATATGAAATACGATTTAAGACGACAATCTCAAGAGCAAGTCATGGGTTAGCTCAGAAGACTCAACAAATTAAATTATACATTGCTGCAAAAAAAGACTAGCAATAGCGAACAATAGACGGGAAGCCATTCTCTCGCATGACAATGCTTGGCCACACGTTGAAAGAGTTGTGAAGGATACACTGTTGCGGTTCGAATTGTAAGTTCTGCCGCACTCTGCGTACTCACCATATGTAGCGCCTTCTGATTATTATATGTTTAGATCCATATAAGATGATTAGGATAAAGTTATATTATTAATCATAATGCAGTGTTAGTTCATTATAACCTTTCAGTGGTGTTAATTAAAAAAACAAAAAAAAGTAATATTTTATTGGAATTATACAAACAAAAACATTATGTAGGATGAAGAAAATAATGAACATCTTGAACCGTAAGGGCATTCATCAATTTCCTCCTGTGGTCGGATAATATCCCGCTTTGAAACTAAATTACCTTCTTCGCTAGATAGCAATTAATTTATGATCCACTTTATATATTTTAATTGGCCTCTAATTTCTTTCATTTACAGATGCAGATTAATAATAGAGAGTGAATAAACATTATTATCTTTAAAAAGAGGACGGTTTAAACTTTCTCGATTTAAATATCAATCGCCACACTATACGGTCTAATAAGATACCGCTTATCTGACGATCAGAAAACTTGCCACTTTGATGAATTTATTTTCATTTTTATTTGGTATTCGCAAAGCGGAATCTTCCCACAATTGTGTAAAACTCCTTTCGAGTTATTTTCTCCATTGTTTTGTTTGTAGTAGTACAACATTGTTTCTCACTAAAAGTGCATTATTAGCATAGTATCGAGCCATTTAAACTTAAATGATGTTATATAAACATAAACTAACTATTGATAACATCTAGACATATAATAATTATAAATGGGTTGATAACAGTAATCAACAATCTCAAAAAATATTATAATTATCTAATGAAATCGGATTAATGGACGTATACAAATGGTTTATTACCATATTTAGATAGAGATTGATAAGTTGAACATCAACTAGAGCGAATTGTATCCAGCCAGTGTATACTCACGGGAGGTATAGGGACATCATATGAGACAAAAATCCATATATCTATATATAGATTTTTTAAATATATAGTTTTGGCCTGAATTTAAATATTAAAATAGAAAATATCCACCATGAAAATCTGATATTCGCAAATGAAAATCTTTATTTCCTGCAGAAATAAAATAGTTAGAAAATATGTGAACTAAAAGAAAAAGTAAATATTACCGAATGATTTTTCAAAATTAGTCATCATCACTAACATATAATAAATAATTGTAAATACAATAAGTTAATTGGCAACCATTATTACATAAAGAGTAAAAATATACTTGCCTTAATAAAATCGTGATATAGTTTAAACGTTTTGTCTCTTTCTATTAATAAATCTGACTTCTATTTCTATTACTCAGCCAATTATAATTATATTGTACGGAATTGTTCACCATTATTCGTCAAATCAAAGCGTCCCCTCTGGTCATGTTCAAGTTATAAATGAAATTATGTTTCTAATGATCATCATTTTTCGGTTTCTTCGATAATGGTATATGTTTCAATAGAATCTTGGGAGATAATTGAAGAACATTTCTGTATTTCTTGTATATTCTGTATATCTAATTACTAAAAGAAGTGACTTTTACTGATAATCTTTGTGATTTAAAGACCTTTTACTATCGCAGTGCTACTGTTATGTCCATTGTAATTGAATCATTAATTTCGTGATGAAAAATATAAAATTGTTGATGAAATACTCAATGAACGTCTGATCAGTAATTCAAAAACGTGTAGTAAACCATATTGTAATATACATTTAATATATTTATATTTATTGAATATTCAATTTCAATACAGCGTATAATTTGTACATAATGGGTATCACATTGTTTCAGATAATCATTTTCAAGCTTGAAAATAAATAAAGTGGAATGGCAATTATTACACTTCGAATGGAGAAGAAGTTATCTATCAATTCATGGATACGACAAAAATGTGTGAGCATTATTCACTAATGGAATAAGAAAAACTTCAGAAGCAATATGTCTTTTTTTTAGTGATTTGTTCAGAAATTCAAATGAAATATTGTGTTCAGTTTGAAAGGGATGTTTTTTTTATTTGTTTTTTAAATAACTTGTTTCAATGGGATTATAAAACACATCATATAATTATCACCATCTTACTTAATATTAAAAAGACTTTGGCTATTAAAAATTAAATGGTTATTTTTAAAAATATTAATACATTTTAATAAAGAACAAGAATAATATATAAACAAATTACACTCTGTTATTTCTTTTTATATATATATATTTTAAAGTCTCCTTTTACCAACTATGGGTTTATCTGGACTGGGCCTAAAGTTTAACGTGGGCCCGAACCACGGTCCTCAGCATTAAGCCTACCGAATGGCGAGTCTTTCCCAGCCTGGTTACTGGAGTGACTAGGATCATTTTTCTTGTCGGATTTTACACTCTTGCCTAGAACATTCACAAATTTTAAACAATCACAAACATAAATTTACGACCATGTTCCAGCAGGATTCGAACCCGAGGCTATCGCAACAGTAGGAGGACCGTCCCATCGCCTTTACCACTGCGCCACCAAGCGGGCGTCTGTTTTTTCTGTTGTTTGAATAAGGCTATTACGTTTAACGATTTTTATAGTCATCAAGACCTAATGCGAGTTAGAATTTTTACTTTAACGATAAGCATACAATAAGAAAAACTAAAACGAAGACGTTAGTGGATTTACACACGACATGCAATGATCTTGTCCGTTTTGAAAGATCGTTCGTATTATCATCAAGCACGCGCTTGCATGTTTAATAGAGTGAATAAAGTTGCGAATCTGCGAACAACAAAAAGGCGGAATTCCAAGTATTGTTATGTCTTCTTAAAGGCTCGTATTTAACCGTAAGAATAATTGTTTAATCGCACATAACAAATTTGTAACGTAAAACTATGCCAGATATTTCATATGTGTAAGTTTAGGTGTGGTAAATATATTTTTTTAATGTAGTTCCTCGTAATCTAATTGTTCATTCAGGTTTTAATGTGAATGGTTGATAGATGTGATATCATTGTTAACTTTTTATAAATGTTTTTATAAATACATGAGGTACTCTTAACAGCTAAGTTAGTGCAATATTAGAAATAGAAAAATTGTTCCATCATCCTATAAGTATTTGAAAAAGGTAGGTCTTCCTTAGGATAGTCACAACAATGTATGTGTACTTTGTGTCATTATCATAAATAAGAACGTAAATATTTTGTAAAAATACTTGAGGTCTGAGTGATTCAAAAGCAAAAATGGCATCTTGTAGCAGCCTTTCCTTCATTATGATACATGTCGAAGAATGGTGACAACCCAAAGTAACATAAACGTTCACCGAACTAATCAATCAAATCAAATTCAATTTTATGTATTGCTCCAAGATTTGGACAAAGCTGATCTAGTATTGTAACTGTGATACTTAGGGTAAATTCTGTAAATTCTTCAAAATGACGTCAGTAATTCGAATAAAATGCACCAACCAAGGCACAATATCTGATGACGCAGATTGCAACGATTTGGGTATATTTTTTGTATGATGAGTGTACGATGTGAATATCTCAATGAGAGTGGACAATTTCTCATATACTTCTGTGGTAAACTCGACCTTCTGCATCTAAAATAAAACAATCAGTTCTTAACATAATTCGCTTTCAAAATGACACTGGTCGAAATTTTCGAAGTACTGCAGCATCAACACCAACATATTCGGGCGTTGGCTATAGAGAATGAATGGGAAGTATTAATGGGCTTCACTGCCGAATGTCTAGTAACATATTCCGTTTTTGATGTACTAATCTAACTTATATTTATTGACAGGTTTTGTTATCCATACGTATTGACATATAGCAGTATTACTAGCAGTAAAATTAAATTTCACCTAATTTAGATATATTTTTGATATTTTCATTCAATTATAATTTAGCTCTTTAATATCAAGTTAAAATATGATTAGTAAAATTCATTCGTACAGATGTCATCCAATTATAATTATATTGTTTAGAATTGTTTATCATTATTCGTTAAATTACGCGTCCCATCTGATCATGTTTAAGTTATAGATCAAGAAAAGCTAAACATAAAGTTAACATTCACTAATCCTAAATGAATCTGAGTATTTTTGTTATGTATAATTATTAGACTGGAAAAAGTAATTTTAAAAATAATATCAGTCATATGAAGCTATTCAGTTTCTTTACCAAAGCATAGAAAATATATTTAACTTAATTTAATTTGATATTTCGAAATATAAAAATTAACAAAAATAAAAATAAGCAGAGTATTTGGAAATACAGAATATGTTACCAACTGTTTAAGAATTATTTGATATGGATTTAAAGAAGGAATAACTTGAATATTTTGGATATATTTTATATCATATTGAAATATATTTCATGTATTTTAAACTGCTTAACGAGGGCATAGTATTATGGCCTTAGGCTATCAAGTATCCTTGCTTTATAAGTATCTTATAATATATATTGTTATAAGTATCTTTGATTATTCGAGAAACCTACCAACTATCAAGACACCAACTTGAAAATTTTAATGAAACCAGAAGTTATGATGACTTACCGAATTTATTTACTGGCTTAGCTAAGATGACTATTTTATACCATATTTTGATTAATAATTATTATAACCCAGATTAGAATTCGAACCTGTGGTAACAATGTAGATCCCCTTAATAATTGGTTGACATGTCCCTTAAGAATTACTTGATAGTCACACATATAAACGTTAGCCAAAAACAAATAATGAGAATAAAAAAAAACAATAACAAAAACAACAACCTCTATATTTTTTGCTAATATTAATAATTAAAAAAAAAACTTGAAATATAAGACGTAAAATGTCAAAAAGTATTTAACACGAACACTTTTTTTATTAATTATAACCCTGTCTGGTGCCTGTCCCGGTTAATAGGAGGAACTTCTTAAGTATCACCTTCGTGAGACGAGGATATTTTATCAAGGACTAGTGTCGTAACATGAATCTTTTCGGAATAAGACATGGAAAGGATCTTTCGAGTTCTCTTTTGCTACTGCCATCATACAACAGACACGCATTAAAATAAACAAAATGCAAATATTAAACAAAGAAATACGGGATAATTTATTACATGGCGTTTACCTTTGTTCCATACTAAACACGGCAACTAAATCATAGAAACATTAGTTCGAGGTATGTATGCATCGGGGCATCTAACAAATTCCCTATCTGATATTTTGATTTATATGATTATCGTCATCAAACGGTACATGGTTCAACAATGTGAATGGTTTATTTGCATTAGGTACAAACCGACACAGGTATGTGTATAATAAAGAGTTAAATTGCGAAACTACAGAAACAACACGGGCATTTTTTAAATTGATTTTGTTATGATTCAATTAAATCATGTTAACGTGTTTCAGTCCCACGGAGACATTAATTAATATAATTACAATGGATTTAATGACAATTACAATATATTATATGCTAAATATTTAATTAATGAATTCATCAAAGTAACTCAACACAACATAGTAACATTATATATAATAGATATTTATATAGAATAGATGGATAAGAGGCCATGATGGTAATGGAAGGTATATTTTAAGCAAAAAAATAATATTCGGAACTTTTTACCCTAATGTAGGGGTGTCGGCCACCGAACAAAATATCGATATTTTTTTAAAATATATATTGATAAACAAGACAGAACAAGAATTGATTGACAAATTAAGTACCAATAAGTAAATATTAAAGGTTGATTAAAAATAATTAAATGGTTTTTTATGATGTTTAAGAGGTATAACTATTTTTTTTTGAAAAAATATCGAAAAATATCGATATTTTTTGGGCATCCTTACCCTAATGGCATATGGCAATCCGTAAGACAAAAAATAGTATTACCACTAAAACTGACAAGTAATAGTTTTAATAGTAATACTATTTTTTACAGTAATTGTTCTCAGATTGCTTTTTAAACCTGTTAATATACTTACAAAGTTTTTACCAAATTATTTTTTTGCAACTGCTTTGAACTCTGTTTATATTTTGCGCACTATTTTATTTCGAGTGAAAAAATAAGTCTACGAATGAAACTTCCGAGATAATTTGATAGTAAAGAGTGCTCCTTAACAGTGTTGCTCTTTATCAGACAGTAATCTACTGGCAAAATAGTAAGAAATTGGCGCTTCTTTTTCCTATTAAAAACTGCAAATTTGATATTAGCGCAAGGATTTTTAGCATCTGTCAATTCGGGGAAGTGTTCAACGATTTTTTACATAGTTGCAACAAAAGAAAAAATAAATTGCTTAATGCTGAGAATATTACTGAAGCCTAGAGTAGTTGAAGCCAACGGTTTTATTACATTTTTGTGCTAACAATCTCAACTGTATCAACTTTCATATAATAATTTATGATGGCAAAATGATTTGATATGACAATAGGCCCTTATTTTTATTGACGATGAAAATATGGAGAAGTGATATATCGCATTTGAATGAGGCAGTTTTGAAAACTACCCTTAAAACCAAGAGTGATTCAATTATCAAACTAATATAGAATCATGTTATCGAATACAAAACAACTGCCTAGATGTTAGCTGATGTTGGTGTTTAAGATAATGATTTATAACAAAATCTAATCAAATAATAAAAACATTTAATAAAATATACAGGCATCCCAGTCTAATAACAATAAAAAATCACATATTCATTACTAAATAGAGATCACACAACTAAAGAACATGTAATAAAATAATAAAAAATGATCAATTATATATAGTACGTACTTATTTATATTCGCTAACTTTTGAATCAGAAAGCGTTGGAACTCAACTTGGAAACAATGACAAATATTATATTGTACGATGTTTTATTACTATAGATGAGACTTGAGTCTACTACCATGATTCTAAAATCAAAACAAGGGATTAGGGAATTGTATGAACCCTGCACTTTGCCGTCAGAGGGAGAACTGATCTGAAAATTCGCAAAGAAGGTGTAAAGATTTGTTTTTTGGCTCAGAGTTCTTTGCTAAAATCCATATAATATGTATAATATGTAAAGTAATTCTTTTACCATATTCAGCAGATCTAGTTGGTTGTTAGCTTTGAAAAATTAGGATAAACGATATTCAATATCTTGTCAGACTGAAGCCTTCTTAAGTATTTGTGAAATTAGTAACGTTTCATTATTATACAGACATTGAACGTCAAAAACAGATAATTTTATATCACTGCATTGCGAGCTTTCACAAAATTACTCAAATAAGTCACTTTTCTTGATTGACTATCAATTTTAATGGGCTACTGATGGTATTTTTTTTTGAAAAAATGTAGGATCTAGAATGTAAAGTAATCCTAATGGATTGTATTTTAATTAAGTATGTACATATTATGTTAATAAAATAATTATATTTTAGGTTTTGTACTAACATTTATCAGAACGTCATAATTTGTATTTTTTAACAATACTAGGAACCTTGGTCTCTATTTTAACTTCGTTCAACACTTCCTCGACTGTTTTTTTCTTAATAAGCAAATTTATATTTGCATTCATTACATGTTAAAATATCCGGACTATGCTTTCATATTAAAATGTTAATGAAGAGCCCATATTGATGGGTAACATTAAGTCATAAATAGGAGACGCGATACCGAGCAAAATGTATGTTAATGCAATGTTTTATTATGGATATAAAAGGGGTCCCTTTAGAGCAAATGGTAACGATTCACGTCATAACAGTTGATGTTACCATCAGCTGCTGCTGATACTGAGTAAATTTGCGACGTTATTTCGTACGTTTGGCCATTTCTATTCAAAATTTGGTCATTTATTTCGTGTTAGATGTATGATGTAAAATAGATTTAACTTTCATCGTGAACATATTTGAGTAGCAAATTTATGTGTTTTATTTATTTAATTTTGGTCGACAATCTTTTACTGTTTCTTAAAAAAAGTTATTATTTGGTCAGTGTAAAATAAATCGTAAAAAATCATGAATAAGTAAATATCGCAAGGACTGGTTTTTTATGATATTTTACATATTCACTCCAGAAACATGAATTGACAGTTTTCTTATACAACAGGACATTTATAACTGAAACTGAAATTTGTTTTTAAAAATGTGTAAGTATTGGTTTTGCCACCTTAGAGGTAGTCATTGAAATAATTAGAGCAGTAAGGAGTATCTTCTCAATTAAAGTCAAGTCAATTAAAGAATCCAAGATGAGAAGGAACAAAAAGCTGAACGAAACCCTATCAATTTTGAACTGAATATTGACAATAACTGCATTCTAGTCAAGGCATTTGGAAACATTGATTTTTTATCTTAATCTTAACCCTTCAAGAATGTGGCCTTAATTAAAATTATTTTCGAAATTTGTATTTTTACTCTTTTTTTTAATTCAATCGTAATTTCGCGAAAAGACATTTGTTTGACTTTTGTACGTTAATAACACTTCTCTAGATTAAGAATTATCTTTTTCTCCGATTTCAGATTATTAGGAAGGTTGCAATCGTATCAACGGGGCGTGGGATTCATTTGAGACCCCCTACTTCATTACCTGTAACTTTTTGGAATGTTTACATTTTATTTCTTTTACCCGTTTTTTAAAAATTGATAAACATATAATAAAAAGTACCTAAAATTGATGCCTCTAGATTAGAATACCCTTTTAAGTATTGTGAATAAAATTAATAATATTTTTATCACGGTGCCAGAGTACAGGTTAACATTAGTGTAAATAATTTATTGAAAAGAAAATTATTTTTTATAGTAATTTAGGACAATGAACAATTATTTGTTAAGATTCTAATTTTAGAAATGTCGCGAGAGGCTGTTTAATAAGAAATATTGTAATTAAAACAATTCGATTACAAAAACCTATTTTTTTTATTCTAGAGAGTTGGGTGTAATTTTTATTTTGTTTTATTTCTGTGCATGTTTACTATAAATGTTTCATAATATTTCGAACAATCGACAAATAGACATACTCTACAGGTTGTCCATAAACAGTTAACGACTTTATGAAGTCCGAGCAGGAAAAAATCGAATGCGTGTTTCCTGTTACACGGAAGATTTACTAAAAGCCTACCCGCTATGAAAAAAAGTAATTGGTGAGCGCTGAAATAACAACGTGGTACGTAAAAATTAGATGAAAGCGATGAAAGCACGATTCGTTCTAAAGGTAATAAGACCAATGTGTTTGATAGTCACTATAATTTCGTATTTTATATGGTTATTAGTGCAAAAATATTACGAAATCGCTAAAAATAGATGAGAGTTAAATATCAGTTAATTATTTCATTATTTGGTATACAATATAGTGTTACTTTGAAATACTGTTTCTTCAGTTACAAATATTAATGACTGAATTCCAACATATTAAATTTTTTGTTTGATAATATTTTTGTATATGTGCAAGTATAAGGTTCATCATCAAATATCAAAGTATAAACAGTGAATTAAGTAGCAATTTAAAGAAAAAATGTTTCAAAGGACCTGCTGCATTTCATTATATATGGATCTAACACTATTTGCACAAATTATTACAGAGTGTCTGTTAGATCTATTATTACTTCGGTTGTTTTTATGTAGACTCTTTTATAGTGTTAGTTTTATATCTTGGCTATTTTATTCTAAAGTCTACCCGACCATACTTGTTTTATTATTATATAATTTTATGTAATGCAAAGTGTTTTTCCCTTCCCTATTCTGCGTTATGACAATCTGTTTCAGAACAATAAGCCATTGTGAGGTTCATCTTCTAACTGTTTGTTCGTTGTATTTTTTTCATGAGAGAGTGTAGTGTGTTTCAATGTGTGAGTGAAAGTGAATTTCCATCCCTCTACATGAATCTGTTGCTAAGACTGGGGATGTGGCATCTCTTAAGCCTCGCGTGTTGTTTTTCTTTTCCATTCAACGCTAATGCCAGCTTGTTTGTATGTTTCGCAAACACTTTATGCTATGATGTATTATGTTCCATATATTGCTGTTGCTTGCTGTGCTGTATAAGATGACATGAATTCACATTGCGCAGCCTGCTGTCGAGTTGTTTACGCTTAGTCCAGATGCGCGTCTGCCAAGTTAATCCACTATTTAAGGATATGCACAAGACTTTCCTCTTGTGGGATATTTTCGTTATATAATTTTACCGTCACAAATTGTTAGTGACAATATATTTAATTGCTATGAATTATTAAATTTGACAAAATTAGAGATCAATCTCCTATTATGCATTTTCTGTGTTTTAGTAGATATGGTCAAGGTCATTTTAAGAACACAATTTTGTTGTAATACAAAGTTATACAATTTAGGTAGGGTGAGTCACCTTCCAATTTAATAAAATAAAAAAGTAAAATAACATTAGTCGTCGGTTATTTGCACTATGTTCGCAAAAATACAGCGACATGTTTAGTATATCGGAACGGGTCCAGCTATAACATTATTATAACAACTCTACAACAATATTAGATACATCGTCAGAAAAAGGACCCATTGTGACTGTACATGTTTATGTATATCAGGTCTTCAATATACAGAATTTCACATAGTTATCTTACGAGTAAATGATTGTCATTTCAATAAAAATTTATACATTTGAATCGTATACTTTTACAAATGGAAGAACTACAAATGAAAGGATAATTATATTTTGACACGACATTTCAAAATTCAGTTATTTGTATATTAAAATATTACAATTTTAAATAAAGGTTTTAAAGAAATTGTACATGAGAACGGTGGTCCAGTCATCAAGCTATTTTTATTAGAAGGAATCAAGTATGATAAATATGCCTGGTGGGGCAGGGCTTCCCATTTTAGTGTGTCTATGTAGTCTTTCACGGGGTATATGTGATCAAGCGTTGTGCATCGTTTTTCTTCAACGCTCGGTTTAAACTCATAAAATATAGCAGATAGCTTCTGCTATAATCCTGTGAAAGTTTCGTTCGATATGAGCTTTGAATTCCCCTTCTTTGAATGAATGGAGATCGCCATTTTAGATTTTCAATAATATATGCAATCTAGTAAACGAATACTAATAAGCTATTTATTTGTATCCTAATTTGCTATGGTTTTGAAATTACAAAGTACTTATTCCACGATAAACATTTTGGCTTTAACATCTATATCTCATATTTTTAAGGTGAACTGAATTTTAGTATTAACTTTACTGAATCAGATCAAATGGCTTCAACCTCAACATGGATGTGCTGATGGAGCCTCATGCCTTTGGGCATAATCCTTGATGATAACGTTATCGTCGGCAATCGTCGGCTTTCTTGGAATTATAATTACTTGAGCCACTTTCCACAATTGTGGTACATATACATCAGGAATATATGACAACATTTCCTTGCGATTTATTCTTTAGTTCAACAAGAAAAGCACTATGCCCAGCAATATTATTTATTTGGTTTGAAATTTTTCATGTTTATCACAAGAAAAAAGTGTTAGCCTAACTGGAAATCTGGAATTTCGAGGAGTTATTTTATAACAAAAAAATATATAATATAATGTATTATACTGCCTCTGGAGTCTTGTTTCTAGACCTCACAAAAAAAAACTAATTATTAACTACTATAGCCACTGATAGTAAGAGGTAAACAAGAGCAGCTTATAATTAATACTAAAAAAAAGCATATCACACAAACAGAACCGCAGATAAAACTTCTTATCTAATTAACTGCTGTTATCAAGGTTAGATGACATAATTGTAGCTGTAATATAATTGTTTAGTTGATAATTTTATTACTTTATTATTTTTATAATTTAAAAGACCATACGAGGTATATATGAAAGGGATAAATGTTCTATATATAATCAAATTATTCTGTGCATGTAAGTGACAGGGTTAACAAACAACATATAAACTCTTATTAATTTAAGTACGTGCGAAATATTTAACGTAAAATGTAATTGGTTGTCGATTTCAAATGTCATACAAGCGGCGCTTGAAAGAACAAGGTTGACAATTAGCATATAATGCCCTGATTTGCTGATACTCAATAATTGGGTGACCGATTTCCTTCGACCCGTAATTTGCAATTAACAAACCGTAATCGTAATAATTTTAATTGCAATAACTGTAAATCTATTTCCTAATGGACGTCTATGCAAATCTTTTTCAAACAACTAGGAATTCTTTACTGCATTTATTTTAAATTACAACACAATCCATTTTATTGAATACCACATTCGTTCCATAGCAATTTTGAAAATCACAGACAGAATAACAATACAAATTAAATTTAATTACCAAAATATTTTCTCCTTCTACCTAAATATAAGCTGATTAAAAAGTATATTTAGGTTTTAAAAACTAATTAGGGCTAGTTTATTTAAAAATCTAGAAAAATGTTTAATGGTATGAACATTAACTAGTTGAACAGATCGTTTAAGTTGAACAGCAACTGTATTGGTTTTCATGGGTACGTATTGAATTTTTGGAAAGTATACCATTTATACGTATATTATTTATCCACAATTTAAATATTTTGTTTTGTTTTGATTACAAAGTTTTATTTGGCAAGTATTACTGAAAAAAAAACAATATTCGTTCATAACTTATTGTAAGCGTCTTGTTCAGTGTGGTATTACTAATGCTCTCTTGGTGATATAATGGCATTATTAAGTTGTCAGACAGCTTGTTTTCAAAATTTTTCGTTTTGATCTTCGTGGATTCAAATCCTCATCTAAGCATATATTTTTGTAATCTACAGTTAAGTTTAGGTAGAGAGAATCTGCATTGAAATAATTTGTCTCAGTTATGCCAGGAAGTCTACGTCACTTATCAGTCGGTAGGCTTCGTGATGATTCATAGGGGTTAATTTGGTAGTGATATTTTTAACAGACTCCTTATAAAATTTGTACAATATACGCCCATACAATTAGTAATGTCACATAAATTTATAAAGACAGTGTTCAGAATAATAAAACAAAACCAATGTTATTTGGGAGATTTTAAATACTTAAATGTAAGTAATTAGCTTAAATGTAGCGGAATAGATTTAAATACAAAATAGTATTTTTTATATTATAGATTCTTCTTTGTTCTTCTGATTTTCTGGGCTCCGAACCACGGTTCTTAATATTAACTTCATTAAAAAAAAACATCCAGCCTGGTTACTGGAGTAACTGGGATAATTTTCCTTGTCAGATTATGCTCTTTTGTCAAATGGTCAATCACAAACATACATGTAAAATCATGCCCCAACAGAATTCGAATCGTACCGTCTTGTCGCCTTGACCACTGCGCCAACCAAGCCAGTATAAAATAGTATTATTTTATAAATATTTTCATTCGATAACTTCGCATATAAAAATAATCAACAAATAAAAAATATAATATAAATAATGGCTAGATCACTTAACGCAGAAAGATAGTTTTAATATTACATTAAATTAATTGTAATCATTAAGAAAATACACTTGCTTAAAAGACAGCCTAAGACAACTCCAGTTTGTAATACTGCCCTTATCGAATATCTAGATATTTACGTAAATTAAGTATGATTAAGATATTGGGCTGTAAAACATTTTAATCCTAATATAATTTTTTAAAAATATTTTAGTTATGTGTAAATTAAGTTGAAATTGAAACTATTTATTATAAAAATATCGTTCATGGGTAGCTAAAAACGAGAAGGCTGTTCATAAATCAAGTCCTAATAACTTGACAGAAGTATTTTTCAAGAAAATACATGAATTCTTCATAACTGAACTTGCACATCACAATCACCACTTTTAAAATGCAAAAATCTGCTTAAGGACTGTTATTAATTAATATGGTTCTAGAGACATAGTATATCATTGTACTAGACGTATTTCTAAAGATTATTAAGATTTTTCTGTAAACTTTAGTAGTATTGACTTCTGATTAATTTGAGATTTCATTAGTAATTGCATTTCTTAACAAAACACTATTTGCAAGTATTAAATACGTTAATTTAGGCATTAACAGTTAAAACGAATATTGCATAGAATATTAACAGTTATAAAATGGTAAAAAGCTCATAAAATTTGCTGGTGAGTTGAAATGAAAGCCATAGAAGACAAACTAAAGACGAATTATCTGCAAGGGCGAGATCGAAGAGTGAAATAAATAAGCAAAGAACAATGCAATTATATTTAAAAAAATAGGTAAACAAATTATTCTTTTATTCAGCCTTTCAATGCGTTTGATTGCTAATTCCGACACCTAATAATTTCCATTAATATGTGGTAGATTAAATCAAATATCTGATTTATTTTATATACTAGTGGAAGTGTTAACATATTAGACGATGAATCTAATTTTAAATTTATCTGAACTAATATTGATATTAACATAAATAGATAAGCTCTATATTCTTGACCATTCGATGACCATTAACACTCTTTAAAAGAAACAAATGATGATACTTTATCTATTTAGTTGAGCACTCAAAATAGTTGTCCTATCTTGATAAATACGTTAAAAGACGTTAAATGATGTATCTGTCAGATATTGTTTACATCAAGCACTGCAGTCATGGATAAAAATGCAGCGCTGTGTTTATTAATAAGTTAAATGAGGCGGAAATTAAAAGTGATAACGTGGAAGTAAAAAGGTTCAACGAGCATGGGAAGTTTTATTTTTTACGACCGTCTATCAGTTACTTATTCTCCTAAATGTTAATGTGTGAAGTGATATGTTTGTTTTAAATTTAAAACCATAGCGATATAAAACTGACGCATTTATATATAAAAGTATTGTTCACTTATCTCGGCGGATTTGTCTGACTTTACTTAATATTTTTCATTTAAGTAATACTGGTGCTAAACTCATATGATACTAGGCGGTACAAATATTATTAGCGTTGGGAACTATCGACAGAAAACAACAGTACGCAACAACAGACAACTATACACAGTATCGACTGTTTAGTAATTGACTACTTTTTACTACGACTGTTTTCAGTCGCTATTTTCCGTTCGACTGATTTTGTTACTATATACTATCGACTGTTTCAGTCGTGTACTTTTAGTTATTATATTTGGCTCTACTAGTTTCATTTGACTGATTTTTAATGTTCTGGCTTTGTTGTCCTAGCCGCAACCTTGACAAAAATGTACCCAATTTATGTTTACATAGATTTATATGTAATATATAAAGTTTTATGATTAGTTATGAGATATATGATTAGTAGTTTGCTTGTAAATAACAATATATTAATATAATATAATATTTTGTAGCATTTTGGAGCAATATTTTTCCGGATTGTTAAGGCAATAGGGTAAAAAATTAAAATTGTGAATGATAAATAGTAAAATACTTTTGACTGTTTTAATGACAATAATAAATAAAGCATCTGTTGCTTTATTTAAAAAAGCTCTGGTAGTTATTGTGCCATCCTTTTTAATTATGGTACGGATTAGTTTTTTTTCTATGATTAGGTATATGTTTAATTCTTATTTAGTATTTATGGTTATTGTACATCTTTAGTTTTGTTTAAGTTCTATTGTATTGGCTATATTTAATATAGTATATTATTACGAAAAAACATTTGAGGGGTATTATTCCATTCCATAGAAAAATTCCATTCCTTTATAATATATATATATATATATATATATATATATATATATATATATATATATATATATATATATATATATATATATATATATATATGTATATATATAATAAGTAATTAGACTACTTTTTTTTTCTTTTCTTTTTTAAAGTTAGTATGTGAAGGAATATGTACATCTCCGTCTCGCTTATACTACCATTGGAAAATATAAGCACATATAAAATTAATTGCTCCAAGCAACTATCTCCATCCTTTCCTCTCTCACAATTTATACGTAAAGTTCTTTATACGAAAGAGTTCGTACATCTTCGTCTGACATCACGTATTGAAAGAAATGGAAAATTTTAGTGGCTAGTTCTTTGATTATCTACTGTTTCGACTGTTTTCAATCAATAGTTCCCAATGCTAAATATCATCATCAGCATTGAAACTGGTTATTTTTCATTTAGAAAAAGTGTGCCAAAGAATAGTTTCGTATTAATTTTGCATTTGAACGAGATTTTATGCCAGTTATCTAAATAAAAACTAAAATTGAAGCAAACAATTTTCGTTTCCTACGTTAAGATAAATTTTAGAAAGTATACTATATATATGAGTATACTCATATATGAGATAAAAAGCAAAGGAAGGTGTGTGCTATCATAAAGACAATCAAATAGCTAAAACGGATGGATCACATAGTAAAAGAAATACGGCGATAGTTTACACCTACAAATGTTTACGTGACTAAAAACATTTATGAAAAGATGCTGAACAATAGATTTTAGTCAATCTGTGTTCTATATATAAAACATAAAATGAGCAAAACATAACGAAATATACTTAAGGAGAATATAGGAAAAATCGGACAAAAAATAGAAAAACTGTAGAAATAAAAAAGTTATATATGTAGCATAAGCTTTAGATTTATTTAGCAAAGCAAAAAAGTAACTTATTTGGAGGCTCAAAATAGTATTTTCTCTATCAACTGTATCGTGTGATATATTGGCATTTAAATGGTCAGACAGTTCGTTTTCAACATTCTTCGTATGATTTTTGCATTGAAATAATTTGTCTCAGTCACCTATCAGTTGGTAAGCTTCACGCATTGCCAAAGAAGTCATAGGGGTTAATTTGGTAGTGATATTTTTAGTAGACTCGTTATAAAATTCGTGCAATGTTTCACCCATAAATTTAGTAATGTGACATACATTTATGACAAAACAGCGTTAATAATAACAAAACGAACGGGATTCCAACCCGACTATCGCAACAGTAGGAGAATCGTCCTGTTATCTTAAGCACTGCGCCAAAATTATTTGGGGAAATCAATGTCTTAATAGATAACTCTTATAAAAAAAAATCAATAAATAACAATTACAAGATAATTAATGACTAGAACACTTAACACATAAAGATAGTTTGATATTATATTAATTTAAAGGTAAATAATTAAAGAAGTGTAATAATTATTTAAAAAAGACTCTGATTTGTTTAGGCATAATAATGTATAAATAAAGACAATCAAATAGCTAAAGTTAAAACGGATAGATCACATAGAGAAATACGGTGGTAGTTTCTAGCTAAGACATGAACTGAAAAGTCCAGGGCCTAACACATATATGGCGCTTGTTTTACTGCATTCGCCGCTTTTTCAGTTAGTGGTAACCTTTAAAAGTTATTAAAATGTTGAGTTATTGTGGTAAGAGTGACACTACTTTTGTTATTTTGAAAACAATGGATAGAAAACAATTTAGTGTTTTAATTTTACATTGTTTCTTGATGGGAAAAATACCGTCCAAGCGAAGCAATGGCTTAAATGGTGTTATAGGGACTGAAAAGTGAATATGAGAAAGTTCTGTTCAAAGTGGGTTTTCACACTGTTGACCAAAAACAACGTGTTGTTGATTCTGAGCAGAATTTGCCCATATTTATACGTAACAAACCGGAATGCTTGCGTCGATTTATTACTTCATCCATTACTTCATTCCGAAATCAAAACAATCGTTATCTGAGTGGACACCAACTGATGACAGGCCTATTTTGAGGCAAAAAAAATCGTTCTACAAAAGTGGTATTGAAATGTTAGAGCGGCGTTGCAATGATTGTGTGGCTCTTGATGGAGATTACGTTGATGAATAAAGCTAATTTTGAACAAAGAAACCCACGTTTTCTTTGTGACGGTCGGAACTTTTCAGCCCATGTATTATAAATGTTTACATGATTAAAAATATTTATGAAAAAATGCTGAAATGTTTTGGCAATGTTAAGTGTTAGGCTCCATCTAACATTTCCTATTTAACTATTATAACTATAACTCTAGTCAGAACGTTTTTGTCATTGCAGCATGACTTGTTTATAGTGACTTGAATATTTTGTTTTAGTGGAAAAATAGAGTTAATTTGTGATCAATTTCGGGCTATAATTTTTACTTTCGGCGTTTTTTTTACTTCAATTCTTGGTGATGATTTTACCAAGTCTGTGAGATTTTCGTGTAACATTTAATTATGGTCGCAATTCGCTGAGAAACGAAAGTCGCGATGCTCGTCTAAAATAAAATGTTGTGGCAAAAAAAAATTGGTGCTGTTGTTGATGTGTCATGTGGCTTTCCATGAGAAGAAGCAATGCTCGGTCAGTAGTATGACGAGCATCAATAAGATAATGCATGATTTGACGGATCCTGCCTAATTTGACAAAATGATATCTTGTCAAATTATGCTTAATCGGAATAAAAGTGTTGCAAAGATAGGTTCAAGTGCATGTAAAAGTGTATTGATTATCATGGATAACACTTTTTTTAATAAATTACAAACGTCATATATCACTAATGATCTCAATGCAGTCTAAATTACACAACAATAAAATAACACGAATTATACAAAAGTCGAGGGGGAATAAATGTATCCAGTATAGCTTAAAGAAAACACTTATTTTGAAGATTTTGCGTGATCTTCCTTTATCTGGATAAGGCACTGTCAAATACAGACCAAGACATATCCAAGTATTATTTATTTCTAAATAGAAAATCTAACAACAACATATTGATTTGATATTGAGACGTATAAATATAACCATCATATTAAGTAACTTGCCAAACTAGTTCAGCAAAAATAATTAACAGCGTAAAAGTAATAACCATGTAAATGTAACAATAAGAAAATGGCCGAGAGCTCGACGCAAAGTAATAATCCAAAATTAATAATAAGAAGGAAAAGTGCCGTAAGGTTCGTGCATACCTGAGCTATTTTAAATGCCCAAACACACCAACATCATCATCGCCGTCCAAGGAACTGTTAATCATTTGCGTAAACGATTCAACATCTTGAGATTATTTATTTGTGGTTCTAGACGTCTCCTGGAGCTTAATTAAAATACCTTCGTTAACAAAATTATAGACCGACAGTTTATTTTTATTATTAAGCGGAATAAGTATACCTTTGAAGGAACACGGGCGCGATATTATCTAATACGGTTTCTATTTTACCGGCGTTGTCCAATTTGTTGACCGACAACGGGCACAGACTATATATGTTTTTATTTGTAGACTTTGATACACTATGGAGCTTTTTAATTTTCAAAGTATATAGATTCTGTACATTTATTCGCATTACACTCTTTATATATTAGTAAATATATATCTGAAATGGTCTATAAGAGTAATAATAAATCTGAGATTTTTTCTAAATTTGGTCCTTCAATAAGAAAGACACGATATTATGGTTTAAAACGCATTATAAATACATCTTATTATTCAGCATAATCTAGACCTTCAGTATACTTGCTTCAGTCATTTAATTTATAAATTTACTCTCTGAAAAAAATATAGAATGAAAGATGACGTTGATTTGATTTGAAGACGAGAATTTTAAGGCAATACTCGATAAAACCATAATTGGGATCTCTATTGACTACAATGTATGTGTTTGAGCTCAGCAAAGCGTGAAAAAAGGTCGGAATACCAGCAAAGGCAGAATAGTGTTACTCTTAAGTATGACAACGTTCGACTACATGTTGTGAAACCGGTGAAAACATACTTGGAAAATTTAAATGGAAAGTGCTACCGCACCCGCACCTAGTATCCAGACCTTGCTCCTTCTGATTATTACTTGTTCCGACGTATAAGGCATGGCTTGTCTGAGCAGCACTTCACATCTTATGAAGATACCAAAAAAGTGGGTCGATTGGTGGATAGACTCAAAAGATACATCGTTGTTTTGAACACCGTTTTCAGCTTAATGACCATTAACACACATCCTATAATTTTCGTTTTTTGGAAAAACTCCTTTAATGGATTAAAACGGTAAGTTACTGTAACTGTAAGTTTTATACTGCTTAATAGTTTTAGTCGAGAAACGGTAAAAATTCTTCAATGAAAGTATATTTAAATGAAGTTGATTTATGTCTATATGATGTTACAACAGTTTCCTGTTAAAAAATGCATCCAAGCCCAAATTACATCATGAACAATTATCAAATAAGTTTTAATTAATTAATTAGCAATTTTTAATTTGTATTTAGCAATATTTTTCATAATTAAATCTAATTATAATAAGATGAATGAATTAAGGAAAAACCTAGTCAAAGTTTTTCAGCGTTTTTCCATGCTTTTAGTAAAATAAATCGAGCGATAATAATTTATCTATATGGGCACCCCCATATCAATGGCCCTGGCTTAGTTTATACTAAAAAAGCCCGATTTATCTACATCGTTAAACATCCGTTTGGTTTATGTCGAAATTTCCTGCTCGCCAACGAAGTAATTCGAAAATTTAACTGCGCGCTTTAATTAATTGTTTTAGAAAACGATTCTTAAAGATTCCGATAGGTTTTCAATGTATCTGGATCGGATATTATCGCATTAGGACATAATTAACAACGAAACTGCATTAAATTAATGAAACACGACCTTTTGCGAAACGTAATTATATTTGCAAATTGTTGGCAAATTATTGATAAATATATAATGGAAATTATATGTACATTTTTTATTATAGATGGTATTGACTTATAAACACTATATAATTACATATATTTCAAAATATCATTAAATTGATAACACACGTCTTGGTATTTACATTGAAATATAAATTATTAGAAATAATTACAATGCTAGAAAAAATGCAGTTCAGAATAAATTGAAAAGTTCTATGACACACAAAATTTACTTTTTTGATAATCCAGTGCTATTCAGACCCTTGGATGTATAAAATTAATCATAAAGGAGTTTTATTGCCTTGTGTTAATAATATTTGTTGAGTTACTAATATTTTATTTTTATTTTTAATACTTCTTTAATCGAAATAATAGTGAAGTTGAAATGAAGTCAGTGGACTTTAATATGGAAAATACAGATCTTTAAGCAAACTTCTGAATTGAATGAAGATCATAATCAAAAACAGAGAAACAACAGCATAATTTAGACAATAGATTAAGAGCCATGGTTTTAGAATTAAGAGAAATATAGACCAAAATATATAAGAAAAATGATCGAAATACGTTTCATTATTTGAAATAGATTGAACTGACGCCTAAAATACCACATTTAGGTTATGTAACATGGTGTAAAAAAATCGCATTTTTCTGGTCGAAATAATTTGGCTGTGACCTAAAAGCTACATGACTTTTGCACCTCCATTCTTTTAATTCCAACTTCATAACTCGCGATATTGATTTCACAGCTGCTCAAAAATTACTAACGGTACGCAGCTGCTCTTCTCAGATGTATAATATATTAAATCTTAAAGTTTGCACAAGATACTAACGGTTTCGAATACAATACATATCACATAAAATAAAGAAGAATAAATATCAATTGCAAGCATCTGAATAAATGTTATAATATCAACATTATACATTTTGATTGTTATTACTTTTATTGATCTCGTATTACAAATATATTAAAAAATTATTAGGAAAGTAATAATTTTTATAACATAAACATAATCTTATATATAGCGTGTTTTTGGAGTAATAGGACTTATGCACAATAATCTGTGAAAATCATGGAAATTTGTAGTATTTCCAAAATAGGCATTTTATTTTATGTTTTTGTATTTTTGGTTAATGTTGGGAAGTCTTCCGGTTTTTTATTCGAGTTTGGTTTTGATAAGAACCTTTAATAATTTGACATTTCGCCAGAATCTCATCTGCCATCTTAAGGTCTTGCTTCCTTTTATTCTATTCCTCGTTATTCGAGCTGAACTGTGAATGAGATGGAGACCTGAAGATGGCAGATGAGATTATGTCAAAACGTAGTTAAAATATTAAAGGTTATTTTCACAACCAAGCGCGGGTAGTGATCTGTGGAATCTATTTAAGAGGCAGTTCCGTGTAAAGTAATATAAATTAATTATAAAACTCTCAGAACAAAGTCCTATGCGGCTTACATTAAGACCCTCTGATTGTGACTGTTAATCAATGGATTGCTACTTTTGAATAGTATTCGAGCATGATACAGAGTCAAGACTCAATCAAGCCATCTGATTTTACCAATGTTATTAATAAATGTTACCAATAAATTAACATTATTATCATAGACTAAGTAAGGATTAGATTGTTCTAGATATATCCCTACCTTTTATGATGTAATATGATCATTCAAAAATATTAATCGATAAAAACTAGGAACAACGAATTAATAAAAAAAACATATTAATTAAAAGACTACAATGTTGGTACATCTCTATATTTATCAATATATTAAAATGGGTTACAATTACAAAAACAATCTCTGAAGCAGAACATATATTTAAGTGCTTTTAGTAATTATTTTATGTCTTCATTTTTATTAATTTATCTAATATATATGTAATGAAATATAATTATAAAAATATTTATTTACCAAGCTTGCATCAGGATACGTTAAACATTATCAACATTATTCAACATGACGGTTATTAAAACCGCAGTGACTACAATGACTTTGTCCGTTATCAAACTTTGGTCCAGTTCGGAACCACATTTTATCAAATATTTAGTTGATAAACAGAGCGGGATACAAAAACACAAAACAACCAAACGCATTATCTCGTGAGAGCAACAACGACAGTTTTGAGGCGATAACCATCAAGTAATTCTTAAATTTTTGCAGTATACGGTCAGTCGATTAAAATTGCCCAGCTTTTGGTTGAATTGGAAACTGCCATCGGCAATCAGCTGTTCGAACGTGAGGGCAATTGAGGTCAAGTCGGATAATATATTTCGTTTTTATTTCTCTCGGCCTACCTGATATATATCTTGTAAATAAAAAATAAAACATATCTATATCCATTTCAAACAAAATACACCTTTTTATAAGAACGATACATTAATTATTTAGTTTTCAAAAATTCGCAACATAAATTAAGAAAATCATCAATGATTAATATGTAAAAATATATATTATAATTAAATTTATATTATATCAAACTGTTTTGAAAAACTAATCTTAATTATATGATGTCAGGGTTAACATTATTTATTAACACTAATTAGTAAAAAGCAATACAGTCAATATATAAACGGGTACGTTCCCCAGTAAATCAGTTTTCTAATTAGTAATTTAATAATACAGAAAGCATACAATTATTGATTATTTTAATACATTATTAAAAAACCGTAAAAAATATATAGGTAATATATTTTGATATTATATATTATAATATTTAAATATTATAATAAATTAATGTTCTTAAATTAAAATTTAATATAGACTGTAATATATAGTAATAATACATGGCTTTCGAAAGCCCAAATTATTATTACACACCACTGTGGTTTCTTTTTTCTCGTAGCTTTTTTAAAACTGATTTCAACTCAATAAATCTCGAAATCATTTATTTGTGTTCATTTGTTTCTGTTGATTATAGTCACGTTAGGTTCGAAATTTTAGCTGATTGGGTCTGCTACATAACATCGGTGTCGAATTAGGAATATAGTAAATTATTACTTATTAACATATACCTTAAAATATTAACATTAATAAATAATGTTAGTACATATGATATTTCTTAGTATAAATGACAAATTAAAACCTATTAATAAAATGTAAATACCTTAGTTGTATTGATTGTACTACGTTCATTCATCATTGTTGTTATTATTAATGAATCAGATTTCGAATAAATTATTCAATGTCTGCATTTAATAGATATAAATCACGTATACTTCGGAAATTTTTGAACGAATATTTAACAAAAAGTAAATATCCATGTCAAAAATGCGAATATCTTTTCTCTTTCTCTCTTTTGAATTTTCTTGTGATCTACATCCTGAATGATTTATTTATCTTTTTATAGAAACTTCTAAGTTGAGCTACCTTTCTATAAAACAACATAACCGTAAAAATATTACTTGTACGGATGCTATTTAATTTAAAAATGTATTACTAACCGTAAATCTGATAGCAAAAAATCAGGATAGCGCAATATCTATTATTATTACATATTATTAAATTTAATAAGTTTATAGCAAGTTGGCGTTGCCAGCCTTATTCAAAAGCAATTAAATTATTTCAAAAATTTTAATGAGATATTTAATAGATATTGTTAAAATGATAAACATTGTAACATTATCTTCAAGAGTTGCAATAATTATTATTACAAATATAAATAGCAACATTAATTTTTAAAAAAGTTTTACCAGTAGAACAAATTTCTTTGAAAAATGAATTGGCATTTTGTCTTGGTTTTAAGGTATTGATCTATTTCATATATTTATTTTAAAAATAGTATGCAAGTTTAGTTAAAACATGACAATAATGTATTACTTTGTATTAAAAATATGTATGTATTGAAAAATTGTTAAAATATTGTTGTATGTATAATAATGTATGTATTATATTAAAAGAATGTATTAAATTATAGATCTTCTTGAATTAAAAGAACATATTAGTGTATATGCCAAGTAGAACAGAAAATCATGAATTAAATGAAGAATGGGATTATTTTGAGAATTTATAATGATATAAATAAACAAGCAAACTTACAGGCTAAATATTACTCCGATAGTCTTTGTAACAATTCCCATTTTAAAACAGAATATTAATATAACAAACTTTAATGTATAACACAACAACAATCCACAAGTGGTAAAGACGATACCAAATAACAAATCACTCAAACTACATGTTTACCAGGGTCTGTGGACCCTAACAAAACTGTACTGTTTCTTCTAGCCGAAATTTACATTTTCGAAAATTGAATAAAACGCGGCAAAATTCGGAAGAAGATAAAGACCGGCGAGCTTTTTCGCGCAAGCTCATCCATCGTCCGAAACTCCAGCTGATTTAGAAAGACCATCGACAACAACTAACGTTGAGCCAACTGACACGCCGCTAAACGATATTCGAGGTGGATGGAGGCGTGATGCCGCGCGAGCTCGATGGTGGAGGGGGCATGTAACGAAATATCGTTTTTCTGTTTGGATACGCTCTGAGTGGTTTTTCACTTCCGAGGGCAGACCCAGTCTTTTACAATAAAATTTTTACATTAACCGATAATGTATCACAATCAATACGACCGTGTATCAAAACAGCCAACAAAAAACGGGAATAATGATCATAATTACGACCCCACAACGCACATTCGATTAACTATTAAATTAAAACTAAATTCAGTTATTATTAAGTAAATATATTTCATATACAAAATAGATGACTGAATGATAGAATCCATGAATTACCTAGAACCAATACTATGGATAACCGCATGAAGTACAAGAGGATTTTCTGAATTACGTGAGCAAACTAAGTTTGCTTCGTCGGTCAGTAAATGACCGTCTTTCACCAAGCCCTATTCCTACTTTAGTAAATTGCTGACTGAAGTTTCCCCCTGTTAGCACATGACACATACTTTCTATAAATATTTCTAAATATTAGTCATAACCTGTTATATTTGAGAATTTTATTAAAAAAATGCCAAAAAACGTCATAATGTCCATAAAACACAATTTCCTTATTGTCAGATAATCAGTGAAAGCAACATAATTTCAACAAACTATTCTAGCAACAAAATATTCAT
Organism: Rhynchophorus ferrugineus; assembly: GCF_030347505.1. Classification (NCBI taxonomy): domain Eukaryota; kingdom Metazoa; phylum Arthropoda; class Insecta; order Coleoptera; family Curculionidae; genus Rhynchophorus; species Rhynchophorus ferrugineus. The sequence continues at coordinate 47,277,776 of NW_027472581.1, read as the reverse complement.
GCGTTGATTTAGGAAGTGCTCGGTAAACATATGATATTGATATGAATCTGAATGGATCAAATTAATCAATGAATTTTTCCCATTTGGTGTAAAATCTTAGAAACTCTTTTTGGGCGACTCTTAAGCTGTAAGACTACGTTTGCGTTTAGCCTTCATCCGTCAAAGTTTACATTTCCGTGTCTTCAATTTTTACACACTGTATAAAATGAGATTGTTACCACCACACCAACTTCAGGATTATTAATATTGCCCAATATTGACCTTGATCAATATATTGAACGTGTAAGAAATAAACAACAAAGTAAGAACAAAGTAGAAACAAAGTAAGAAAACATAAGTTGAGGACATCAATAATATTGAAGACAACAGTTCGATTTTTATTGAATTCTACTAATAAGTCCATTTCTACTAATAATTTGTTAAATTATATGTTTTATAAAGCACTATTTTTCTAGACAAGAAGTATTGTAGTTATTATAGGATTGATAACCTATACCGACACCTTCAGATATCGATTGTCACTCAAAAAATCAAGAGAATCCCAAGGTGACATGACGAGAGACTCCATTCTCATATTGATATCGAAGTGTTACAACTGTTGGATAACACGAGAATAAAACACGGACTCAGAAAAATCAAACCATTTGATTTTGTGTTATGTAGTGAGGTGCATGTAATAAAGAAACAGAAGTGTTAATACAGAAACATTATTACAACAGAGACTAAAATAGGCCAATGGGTGTTCCAGACAAAATACGTCAATTGAAAAGTCCCCGGCCTGACACATAGATAGCGCTACTAGAATTAAATCCATATGTTTTAGTTAGCCCTAACCCTCAAAAGATGCTGATATATAATTTGTGAATTATAGCATTTTGAGTGAAGAAACTTTTGTTATTGTGAAAAAAATTGATAAAAAGGCGCGTGTGTTGTTCAAGCAAAAACTTGGCTTGATGCCGAGTTTCCGGATACTGCACTAGGAAAATCAACCATCAAGGATTGGTATGCTAAGTTTAGACATGGTGAAATGAACATCGAAGACGGTGAACGCAGTGGACGTCCAAAAGAGACTTGTTACCGACGAAAATATTTTAAAAATCCACAAAATGTTTTTGAATGCCCGTAAATTGAAATTGAATTAAATAGCAGACATTCTAAAGATATCAACTGAACGTGTACATCACATCATTCACGAATATTTGGGTATGAGAAAGTTCTGTGCAAAGTGGGTGCCGCGCGAGCTCACTTTTGGCCAAAAACAATGGCGAGTTGATGATTCTGAACACTATTTGAAGATAATCAAGCGTAATAAATCCTAGTTTTTGCGTCGATATATGACAATGGATGAAACATCGCCCCATCATTTCACTCCGAAGTCCAATCGACAGTCATCCTAGTGGACTGCACACGATGAACCCACTCCAAAGCGTGATAAACGCAACAGTCGTCTGGCAAGGTTATGGCGTCTGTATTTTGGGATGTGCATGGAATAATTTTCATTGACTACCTTGAAAAAGGAAGGATCATCAACAGGGACTATTACATAGTGTTATTGGACCGTTTGAAGGACGAAATCGCCGAAAAACGACCGCATTTGAAGACCAAGAAAATGCACCGTTTCATAAGTCAGTGAAAACGATGGCAAAAATCCATGAATTGGGTTTCGAATTGCTTCCTCATCCACCGTATTCTCCAGATCTGGTCCTCAGCGACTATTTCCTGTTCTCAGATCTCAAAAGGATGGTCGCTGGGAAGAAATTTTGGTCGAATGAAGAGGTGATCGCCGAAACTAAGACCTATTTTGAAGCAAAGAACTACAATCGTACTACAAAAATGGTATCGAAAAGTTGGAGGGTCGCTATAATCAGTATATCACCCTTGAAGGGAATTATGTTGAATAAAAAAAACTAATTTTGCCAAAAAAATATGTTTTACTATGGCAGGCCGGGGATTTTTCAATTGACCTGTTAGACCTCGATTTAAGTTTTTGAAAAGACAATTTGTAGGTTAGTCGGCAGCAACTAGTAACAATGTGATAAATAAATAAATAAAAAAGGTACTATGTTCAAATTTCTCACTACAAACATGATTCTCATTCTGTAGAAACGCCTTTCCCTATTAGAAATATAGTTTGATCAAAAAAAATCTGTTAAAATGAAGAAATACACCTAATAAATAAAATAAATTAATCTAAAAAGTAACTATAGCGCAAACGTTTTTTTTTTACACAACATTTTGCGACTCTATTGATTGTCTTTCCAGTAAATTAGGAACGAAGTTTTTAGAGGTCTTCATTAATCAAAAACCTTGCAATACTTTTCCTTTATTTACGAGCATGTTAATGAAGTAATTGTTTTATGAACTGAAAGAATGGAGAGTTTAATTAATTCTGTAAGCCAGACCACCAGTAAATCAGTGAGAAAAAAGAATAATGTATTAGACATATCACGACTTTAAGGCAATATTGCGAGATACGTTATTATTTTCAAAGTATTATCTATTGATAAACCCTAGTAGAATATAAACATCCTTGAGGTTATTCCAGTTATTCAAATCCAAATGCAGAATGTGACATCAAAACAAGTCACAATCGAAAAAGGCAATCTTTAGTTAATATAGTGTGTAAGGTAAGATATTGTTTGCATAATAAAAATGCTTTTCAATGATTGGATAAAATTCGTTAAATAAAATCGCAGGCGATTTTCCATGATGCTTTGGCTCACTGTAGAGCTTAGTTTAAGGGTCCTTTGATGAATTCTATATTCAATTTAATTGTAGATGCCTATAAGATATAGAAACAACTATAAGAATCATTGCATACATATTTCAGAATAATCTAGATATCTAGATAGTAAAAAACAACAAAACAGTATGACAAAATCAAATAGTACGATCACAATTAATAAATATTGTTATTCGGTTTTGGATTTAATCATTTATTTAAATTTTATTCAAATTATTTGCAGAGGTATTTATATTTAAATCACATATGTGCAAACAAAAACTTGACACATCTGCTACAACTGTTAGTTTGTCAACAAATAATCAAAATGGTTAAGGATACAGAAAAACCATTGCACACCTGTCTGCAAACGTTATAACCGAAAATAAGGGTTTTACCTGTTTTGCCCATGTCCATTCTGTTATCATATCTGAATAATACTGTTCAATCAACATACGATAAAGAATAAAAGCTTTACCGATAAGAAAATGTATTAGGGTGTTTCAGCGCTTGCATATCAAGTGAATATTTACCAAAAACTAATCAGTACATTTTTAGTTTGTTCCTTAGCGATAATAATTAACTACATGTTTATCTCCTTAAAATAAGTAGGTCTGCATAAGGAAAACAAATTATAGGTATGATGTACAAATAATGTACCTTACTTGTTCCTAAATACACCAAAACCTACGGAACATATTTCCGATGTTTACAAGTTGTGCTTTGTATATACTCTATATATAAGTTCACATTTAAGTATATTTATAATTTTACTGCTTTGTTAGGTCAGGTTTCTTAAGTTTACATTAACTAGAGTAAGTTATTGGTTTGTATCTTTAACTCAAATTTAATTGTGGTTATTCTTATACGAGATAGAATTCTGGACCTGTTGTTTAACGTAATTTCTGAGTCATGGTAATCAGTTATTAAATGTTAACGATATAACAAAGATTATAGAAGAAATTCGAGGGGCCATAAATAGATCAGCACTGTAGAGATTATCTTAGATGTACATAACTGAGATGTATGTTCCTTTTTCAGATTTTATAATTTTGGCTAGAAACAATTACAAACCGGAAATCGTAGAGTAAAAACTACACCTAGATTGTATAAACATTTTCCCTTTATTCTTTTTAATTCGTACCTTATAGGAAATAAAATTCACGTTCTTCAAAACATACCTCATTAATTTATGAAATCGGCAAAGTTTGAAACCCTTATCGGCAAACTATTTTTTGAAAAAAATAAGTTTAAATTAAGTTTGTTCCGCTCTGATAATCCCGTCATATCTAAGTTATTATCTCGAAACTATAAAAGCAAGCAGTAAAACCATTATAATTATTCTAAACTTCATAAGAGCCAGTATTGCTAGGACAATTGTTACGTACTCAACTGAGGCAAAACATATGAAAAATCATTCACGTTCTCGTATACAGTACCGATTATATATGGAGAAACTTCAATTTTATATAATACCATAACTAAAACAAGGAAATTTATTCGTATCGATCTTCCCAGCCCACAGAAGGAATTCAAAGAGACATAAATAGAGAATATATATATATATATATATATATATATATATATATATATATATATATACAATAATTAGAACATATGCAGAACAAAATTGTCTTACATGCATAAAAAAATATATATCAATTTCAATTTGTGTTGGATCAATTAGTTGATATTTTTGTGTTAAGTCTTCTTTTTACCATCTTTTAGGTTTTACCTAGACTGGAACTTAATGTGGGCTCTGGCATGATCCTCGGCATCAAGCTTACCGACTGACGAGTGACTAACTTAGAAACCATCGCAGAACTCATCTGGTCTAATCCAGCCTGGTTACTGACATGACTGGAATGATTTTTCTCGCCGGATATTGCATTCTTGCCTTTCATACAATCACAAACATAAATCTACAACTGCTCCAGCAGGAACTCGCGACTATCGCAACAATAATAGGACTGATCTGTCGCATTGACCACTGAGCCAACCAAGCCATCAAAATAGTAGATTCATTACACAAAATAAGCATTCTTTTTGAAAAATATTTGTTATTTAGCTTACATTATCTGTTTAAAAGTTATTCTATTTTTGACCGATACTGTATATGTACTTGAGACATAATCTCTGATAGATTGAGCTTTTGCATTTTTTCGGCAGTGTATATAAACGGTATGGGTATTGTTTAGGGCGAAACCGTTTTGCGTAACAGAATAAATGGTTAACTGGCGCGTGATAAAAAAAGACAAGAAGAAAATGGTACTGAACGATTCGAAGGTGTTGGTTGCGTCGATTTTATTTGTTAGTGGTTTAATTTAAAACACGATTCCAGTAATTTTTAAAGAAGAGAATACGATTTCTTATTACCTGCTTCGATCTGATAGTATATAATGGCACAACTTACTACCGTTGATTCAGCATTTTTCATTCATATCGAAAGCATTTGCAAACAATATATTGTATATCTAGATTACGTGTAAAACCATGTTTATTACTATGAATATTAAACAAATCTAATACAGCTGGCGCTCATTAATATAATCAAATGTAGTTCATATTACTGAAATGTCTACATTAACGAGCGTGATTAATTGAAATAACGATTATGAATGTACGAATTGTGTGTCTACATTAACGCAATGTTTTCATTATTGAATATTTACATTATCGAGCATCTTCTGTACATCGAACTATCGATATCAATTACAGGCAAAATAATAATTTTATGATATGATTTTTATGATATTTAGATGAATGTTGTGTTTAGTAATTAAGAATGCATCAATAGTATGGTCCAAAATTATCTCAATATTTATAGAGAATAGTCTGAAAATCGAATAATTATTCGAATTATTATTTAATGTTCGAAAAAGTTCCTCAAAAATTTTAAGTATTTAGTTGGATGATTAAATAGAAAACCGCAAGCGAATCTTTCAAAGTGCTAGAAATTATTGCTATTGGGACATAGCAGTTCTATAAAAGGCTGAAATTGTTGTATTAACAATTATAAAAATATTTTTTCTACAATTTCTATATACACATAATACAGGTATTTCCCCTGTATGTGTCACTTTTAATCACCGGTAACCTGGTGCAATTTACTGAAATTATTTAATCTATGCAATTAGTCAGTGCAATTGCGAAAAATGCGCTTTTACTTTATTGCGTGTATATATATATATATATATATATATATATATATATATATATATATATATATATATATATATATATATACATGTATAATAAAAGGGTCATGACAAAGGTTTAAATATATTCTCACCATATGTCAGATGGCCATTGATCTTAATCTTCAGAGCCTATTTCTCAGGCAGCAACAGATGTTAATAAGTAAACAGAGGCATTATCATGATTGTACTATACATAAATAATTAAATTTATTTTATGAAAAGCAAAAATGTCATTTTATTCGTTTATTTATTTATTTAGTCTGCACCAACATTAATTTATAGTACAATTAGCACAGTTTCAATAGTTCATATTTTTTGATAAAATATTGCAGATTCATTTGTTTTGTTCTATTATTTAATCGATACATTAATGTTAAATAATTATTAGGTTTCTACCCCTTGCTTGAGTAGTAGAAGCTATAGTTAAGTATATAGGTAAAGTGACTAAAAAGTCCAGCGTTGTTGTGCAAGAAGATGGCTTTGATACTGTTAGTCGCTACTGCTGGTATTTGTAACCTTAGCTTTAAAATCGACTGTTAAAATGTGATAGACCAGCATAAGTTTCTGAAAGTGCTCGATGGATTTCTTCAGCACATTTTTAAAATAAAACAACAAAAATAATGAATGCAGAAGATGCAATTTTGAGCATTCATTCATTAACGTCCGTATTTAACAAATAACTTAATAATACTATATGGAAAATTATTATTTTATGTAGAGAAAAGTCAAAACCATCCAGTTTAACGTTTATGTTTAGTTCTTTAACAGTTGCTTGAATTGATATTTCACTGTTTCACCAAATAATACATGCAAGCACCTAATAACAAAAACACATTCAGTCAACATTTCAGCTTCGAAGCAGTCTTATAAAATAAAACTGAATTTTGTTAGAAGATTAATTGAATAGTACTAATAACTTGGAAAACAAAAGTTACAAAATATAATTCTAACCTTCATTATAAATTGAAAGCAAAACTTGTAAAAATATTCCGCTAACTCGAAAAAAAAATTCCAACAAAATAACGTTTTCAGTACTACTTTTTCCAGCAGCGTATCACTACATAGTATAAAACAAAGTCGCCTTTTCTGTCCCTATATCCCTATGTGCGCTTAAATCTTTAAAATTACGCAACGGATTTTGATGCGGTTTTTTTCAATAGATAGAGTGATTCAAGAGGAAGGTTTATATGTATAATACATGCCTAATATACTAAGGCAACATTGCTAATTTTAGAGGTTTCTAACGTGATGTCGTAAATTGACCTATTTTTTAGGCTTATTTAGCAATTAGCAAAAACGCTGCCTAACCCTACGAGTTAGATCAAATTAATGTACTACAGTATTGTACACCATAAAAAGGTCTACAAAAAAGTCCGCGATGGTATATGTTTATCTTTTAGGGATAATCCACATTAACCATTTTTATTGTTTACTTTTTACGTGAGAAAATGGCTTATTTACGAAGCTATCTTAAGCAATACGGCATTAATCCTTATCGAATTAAGTACCTTAAATACAGTGTGCAATTAATATAGATCAATATGGTTCCTTACAGCATGTAAATTAAACAAATATTTTCGGAGATATTACAAATTTAAAATTTGCGTTTAAAAATGTGTAATGTAATAAAAATTGTATGAATTTAGATATTCCAAAGATAGCAGGAAATCTTCATAGTAAGTATAGGGGAAGAGGAATTGTTTTACTCCAAATTTAATGCGTGCAGGCCAAGGGCAGTAATGAATGAACCAAAAATACTGGATCGATTTTAATCATGTTTTCATTGAGTGACATAGGCATATATATTTTATGCCCGTGCAAAGTCGGAGCGGGCCGCTATGTTTTTATATACAACGTTCATATTTTTTCTGTAGTGTATTTAATTTAGTATCAGCATTGCACCCGTGCGAAGCCGGGGCGGGTCGCTAGTATTTTATATAACAATAATATATTTTCCGGTAAAAATGTTATTTACTCGATCACGATTGTATCGATCATTTCCCATTTCCTTAATATAAAGGCTATTAAAACCATTCATTATGAGTCATTATTTATGATCTCATTACTGTTGATCGTCGATGACTGTTGCATGCTTTTATGTTTTAGAGATTATTTGACGTTGAAAAACCGCAGATGGGAAAATTAGATTTAATTATACAACGATTTTAGCATTTAATTAGAAGAAAATCAGAAAATCGTTGTTGCATGTTATGTCACCTCGGTCTCATTTTACACGCCATTCTCGCAAAGACAAAGACAATCGACGAACCATGCATCCTGTATGTGTTAAAGCCAGACTCAAAATCATGTTCGAAAGATAAATCTCGTCACATTTCCCTTATTATTCATGGAAACTTTTTCTCTAGATAATAAAGCTGCGCGTTTTTTTAGGAAACGCCACCTTGGGGAACAATGCACATTGCCATTGTTTTCTAATAGCTAAATTCATTAATTTAGAATGAAGTGAGTCTTGTATAGTGAATTTAATCTATTTGGTGAAAAAGGATAATAATGATTTAAAGAAAAAACTAGTAAGTAAACCAATTAATATTGTATTTTTATCATAAGTTATTAATTCCACAATTATTGATGACCGAATATTTCATTACATTTATTATTATAATTCTTGTGAACTCTTATGGTGTATTAACTGGAGTAAACTCTTAAGTCATATTAGTAATTGTGAAATTTGTATTATTTTTCAGAAATTTAGATGATATTTATATTTAACTCCAATAAGATTTAATTAAAAATCAATAACACTATTTCGGATAAGTTTTATATTTCTCGCTAAATTGAAAGAAATGTAATGCCGAAAAACATTAAATGTTTCATAGAGTCTTAAAGCGAATATACTTCTAGAAAAATCAAAAAGAAAATGGTGTTTAAAAGGAACTTGCAATTTAGGTATAAAAGCAGAGAACTGAAAGAAAATAATATTTTTAATCAATAACACCATAAACTTTTCAAAATGCAACGTTTTTGTACATATTGTAAATACTACCTAATATACCCCTTTCACTAAATTAATAACCTCTATTTTGCTTCTGTTTTTTATTATTTCATATTTTTTATAAACTCTAAAGGATTCACAACACATAAACTGTTAATGTGCATCAATCGCAATGGGTACATTTGTAACCAACTTCATCATGTTGAAGTTTCAGTATGTGTTATTTCGTTGATGTGTGAACAAGACATTTTTTCAGTTCGTTGAAAATGTCTGAATTTGCACTAAATAAATGGCATTGTTTTACTATTTTACCTCAATTTGAAGAAAAAGACGTCTGAAGGTTGTCAAAGAAGTTGTTATTGTGTGAAGCTTATGGAAAATATGCTACATTTAATTTAATAAACAAACAAACTTCTATTATTTATTTTTAATGCTTATCGCTACGTAACTAACGGAGAGCTGCACGATGATATCGAAATCAAATGGATTTACGAAATGATTCAAGATTTCACCTTAAAACATGAAATAAGGTTACTAAATCAAGTAACGTGGAAGCAATACTGGCCAACACGCAAGAAATGAGAAGATTGAAGCGAATTAAACCACATGAGCTTTTAGTTTTATTTTAATTTGGGAAATACACACTGATGTATCAATCCCGTACTCGCCTTGATGATGCATTAATGCAAGCACAACAGAATAGTAGTAATTTATTAATTTGCAAATTAATACTGTACTAAGCATATCTAATGTTTAATTAATACAGAAATCATTTTAAAAAAGTTGAATATACCGTGTAAACACCATTTCGATGACCCGCGTATTTGAACGCAATTAAAGATAACTATGTAGAATAAAAATCGAAACCACAGATTAATTTTTTTCATCCGTTAGAAAACTATGAAATTTTCACTGCAGCAGATAGAGAAATAGAAGACGAAAAAAAAAAACGAAAGAAAAAAACAGTGTACAAGGAATTGGTGCATCACAATTTCAACTAATTTAAATCGAATTAAAGGTAATGGTTCGCCAGCTCCAACCGGAGCCGCATCACTCAAATATCTCGTATCTCATCGGGCCGGTCGACGGTGGAGAAAAGTATTCCAGTGCGGCAGGCCCGCGCTCGCGAATAAAAATCTTTGATTTATGACGTTCGGCGGACTAGAGAGGGGTCGTTTTGCTGAGGAAGTCTATTCAACCGGTCATCGGACAAAAGATGTAATTATGGCGTTAAAGCCCATTAATCATTTTGCGTTAAACATTATTATTCGGTTGGTATTGTTGCGCGCGGTTTTCGGTGATGGCCCTTCGAGTAGCCACAACCACGAACAATCGACCGCGGGAACACATCAATTTTATTTGGAATAATTGTTCATTCGGTTGTTGTTCATCATACGTGTGTCTCTTTCAATCGTCCTAATTGATTTCCTTTAATGAACGTTAAAATGCCTGAAAACCTAGTGGAGTATTATGATTTATTGCTTTTGCTTTCTAAGAATTTGAATAAATCTTCTGTTATAAAGCATGTAAAAGCTGATTCTATATATCACTGTCGTATAGATTTGGTACAGAATAGTAATAATGACTTAGTAGTAATGACAATCCCAAAATGAATGACAAAATTATAAAAATATATTATTCCCATGTTAAATATTACACAGAAAATTACTTGGGCATGACATTGGATACCAAACTTAAGTCGAAACAACACATTAAGAAGGAAAGAGCAAATTTTTCTATGAAAAATTTTGATGACAATCCGAATTCTTTTCTGGACTTGAATAGAATCTTTGGAATTACTAGGTGATTTTTAGGAAGACAGAACCTTCAACAAGTTAAATTATGAAAAGGTTCACGCCATAAAAGTCTGTTTGAGACGCCAGAGAGATAAACTAGTTAAATTGTTAATTACATTTAAAAAATTCTGATATTTCAATATTCACGTCTATATTCGCATATAATTCAATATAAAATTAATTGTGTTAATAATTAATACTTATTACTCCGATCCGTAAAGATCGAACATATTCATAATATATTTCTGGTATTTCATATATATATTATATTGTCACTGTAGTAATAATTATTATAATATACGAATTTAATATACCATTAATTTTATTTCAAGTCAATAGTTAATACCCAGACACCAATTGATACATTATTGAATGAAAATACATTATTAGTATTCACTTGAAAAAAGCTAATAAAAACTGATTTCTTACACAAGTGAACTTTTAAATTGGTTATGAAACAAGAAATGCCGAATTTGGAAGCAAAACAATATTCAAAAAGTGCATCATTCAGTTTTTAGATACTGTATAGTGTAATTTACGTGCTGAAGTTACCATCAGCTTTTTTATCCGATTATCAACTCTAATTCAGTTGACATACCTCTAAAAATACAATTTCTAACTTTTACTATTTCTTTCGGTTACAATTTTAATATATTCTTTTAGTCTATAGATTTAAATTATTATAATGTTGATTTAAAAGTTAAACATTCTGATTTTATCTCTTTTTGAAATCTTATTGATAATTACTATTCTAATTATTATTTTAATTATTGATAACTTTGATTACCATTTCTAAAATCACACAGGAGGTAAGATTAAATATATCTTATCTAAACATTATTTAATTAATAAAGCAAATCTGAAGATAAATAAAATTTAATTCAATCAGTTAATAATAATGATAATCATAATTGAAACACCAAAAACATAACACGCGACATAAGAGCAAAAGAGCTTCCATACACATTACTCATTGTCATTTATTTGCTAATTTATTCTGCGTCGCCATAATTAAGATAACCATAATCATGTTTAAATATATCTTTGTTTCCGTTTCTTATTAAAATCGAGTTAACAATAAACATCACTGGAATAATCACATAGTATTAAAACAGATTATTTGCAACATTTTATCTGGGATATTAGTTTTTGATAACCAGAGATACCACAGATCACTGTTAGTTTATACTTAAAATTGAATTGAAGTTATTTACGGATTGTTGGCAATTAGTAAGGCAGTAAATGGCAATGAAAATATATGCTTAAGTTTGTATAAATAGGAAAATACCAGACAAGTTTATTCTGAATGAGTAACAGTTGACATAAAAAGGACTCAAGTGACTTGGCATTTATTTATATAACAAACATAATAGATGTACACATTAATGCCACTAATCGACAAAAGCAATACGGTGTTCATAGATACAATGTATTTGTCAATGGTAAATTGAAAGTAAAAGGAGATAGATATTGTACTAATGTATCAAAGCACCGGAAGGAACAAAATACTGATAACAAAATGAGTAACAAAAAATGCCATAAAAACTGTGAATATAAAAGTTTTTCTATATTTTTTGATAGTTAAATAATTTCAACTTTCGTAAAAACATACCTAATTATATAATTAAACATAATTAAATTTGAAAATTTTAAAATACAGACACAATAATAATGGAACAATGTGAATCATTTTATCATTATGATTGGTCTACCACCATATTCTTGATGAAACAAGAAGTTAAGGAGTTTTGTAAGCTAGACTCTTTAGCTTCAAATCTATGTCGGGCTCAGAAATCGCTCAGAAGAAAATTGTTAGTACCAGCTTTTTGTGATGTAAAAGAAATGTTCATAGATTACTCAAATTGAACATATTATTACAAACTATTGAACCAATTGTTAATAATTGCACTATAATTCTTAACAATTTTCTATTAATATTGATAATTAAATAACAAGGTTTTATTGGTGTTTGTGTTGAATGATATATAAGTAGTAAAGAAAATATAAGTAGAACACCATAAAATTAACATGATAAATTATTATAGCTTCATATAATACGATATCAAACTGCTTTCTATTAAAAAATTAAGTTGTAAGCTCAAACGATTCATTAAATAATTTGATTTATTTTAGTTCTCTTCACATTTGCTGTCATCTATTACATTACAATCTACAGAACGAAATTGAGAGAATCATATCTGTATTATTACTCTTAGTGAAAATCGTAAAAAGCGCATAATCTGGACGACTAGTAAACTTGAAAAATTAAATACATTTTAAAAACGTTGGTTTAATTTAAGAAATATTATATTCTTATCTCCTTTTTGGGGTTAAGACTGACCAGTGATAAAATTAAAGACCATCCCAGCCTTATCCAGCCTCGCTAATGGCATGACCTTGTTCAATTTTACACCGTTGCATAAGAATATTTCCAATTACGATTCCAAACATAAAGTACATCCATGTCCTGGCGGTATTCGAACTGTCCTGTTCCCTTGACTACTGCGGCCACTAAGCCGGTTATAGTTTTGTATGTGTATTCTAAATTATAATGAAAGTAAATTTAAATAAAATTATAATGTGCGAAAATATATTATCAATGTCACAAATCGCATTATTCTAGATGTAGTATTAATCCATCGTGCAATAATTTAATATAGTATTAAAAGCATTTTAGTTATTGTTTGTGTTAAATTTTCCAGAACAAAACGTTTACTGTATGATAATTGACTAAAGCTAAGAAATATAGCGAACTTAAAATACAAAATTTAAGTCTCTATTTTGCAAAATGTATTCAAGCGAAGTTCAAAAAGACGAATTTCTGTTGGAGGAAATCCATCAAAAGAGACCGTCGAATGCACATCTAGCGGTTTTGTATTACACCTTTGTAATAATACCTTCAGAATCCTTTCCTGTCATATGTCACAAATGCGAAATCGATAACAGTACATCTCACTATATTACCGAACAACATCTCAAATCTCGCATGATCACAGACGGCACAACAATACCTTCGATTAACAAAACACCGGCCTGGTTCGCAGGTAGACGCACCAGATACACCCACCTGCCCCTACGACAGAACCGGGTACCGTTAGAGCGATTTGATGTGGTTTTTTTTACGACCAAGGAATCTCACCGCTTTAGAGTTCTTCCTTTTCGTTCTTTTTTTCTCTCATTTTCTATCGGGACATAGGTAATTTTAATCTAATTTTTATTGATCGTTATGTATCGGTATCGGTGTGTCTATAATCACCCATTAAAAAAGAATTTAAATTGAAGTTCCCGCATTCTTCGGGAAGAATAATGTATCGCGTTCGTCTTTAAATTAATCACGGAAGGGTTTCTTACAGAATGAACGTAATTTGTGATCTGGACGTGTGTCAGATTTACAGATATGTGCTTTAGTTATTTGTGTGTTATACGATGGATTCCGAGTAGCAGTGATTAATTATTTTTGAATGAATTGAGTAATTTCATTTAAACATGTTTACTGTTATTATTAAATCATCAGAATTATTGATAGTATTAGGTGCTTGCATGTATTGTGATAATTTTTTTTTCATTTTATTATACGTCTCATACAACTTTTTCTGGCATCATAGCGATACCTTGTCAAGGAACAACGTTAATTTGGTTTGGTTGCAGCGATCCAATCATTAATGCTCTTTGAAAGATTCAACTGTAATGCAATAAGTCTTGTAATTCCTTGTCTTCGAGCTTTTTTGGTTCTTCGAGTCCGTTCTTTGTCATTAAAATCATCACTTTTAAATAGTTGATATCAAAACCAACAAGTGGCATACGACGAGCAGCTTGACCGTCAGCTCCTAAAAGTTTTTGATGAACATCGGCAGCAAATTTCTTCAAATTAAACAACAAATACTTCGAATGTCGAAAATTTTATTATAAGCGTTCAGTGATTAGCGTCTACATACACTGAATAACTTATTAATACTAAATGGGAAATTATAACTTTATGTGGAGAAATGTCAATTCATAAATGCAGCAATACCAGTAAAATAACATAAAGAAATAATGAAATAAAAATAAAAAATAGAGAGAGAATTGAAGATTAAATTAAAAATATTTAATTACTAGGTAAAATACTATTTGCTCTGAGAAACAGTCATATATAGATAATTCAAAACAGTAATATATTTCCTTTTTTTATGTAGCAAGCGGAAGATGCGGATCAAAGTAGCTGAAGAGAAAGGAATTTTTTCTGAACCTTTAGAACATATGGTTAACGTAGTTATATGATGGAGGGAGCCCTCAGGTAACCGTAGATATAGGTAAGATTTACTGAGATGTTACTGTGATATTTAGATTAATTAATAACTTAATTTTTTGGCAATTATTTGAAACTATGAGACTATAAATTCCAGAGGCCTGCCGTTAAATTATACTTAATTAGATATATTATATTTATATATACATATAAGACTTCGCCTTCCGAAAAAAACAAACTTTTTTACTTTCTAATTTTCAACCAAAAGCAATGAATTCAAATTTAGCAATGTTGATTTATGAGAAATAAGTCTAGTAGCAAAATCTTAATCAGTCTCATCTTAAGTAAAATCAAGTTTAGAAGAAGGAGAAGTTACGAAGACGAAAATTATCGAAGTAGAAAAGATTATTTTGCAATGAGAACACTCGACTACATCATGTAAAAGTAGAAAATTTGCACTGGTTTTTGATTACTGCTTATGTCAATTTACGCACATTCTGTGAAAAATTATGTGAATTCGCAGATAAATTGAAAATATGAAGCAATATATTGGTAAAAAACCGGGGAAAGTAATTAGCGATGCATAATATTTTGAACCTAATTAATATCTCAATAATCCCATGATATAATAAAAAAAACTGGTTAATTATGATCTAATTAATTGATTATATGCTTTAATTTAACTTTATCTATAATTCTCTGAAAATAGAACATTAAGATGTTAATATATTTTCAGCAATTCCTTATAAATGTAGATTTAATCAGTTTGTCAGTTTTTTATGAAACCGCCGGTTTATTCTTAAATTTTATGTGATAAAATTGTTAAAATTTGGTAAAGTTGTTAAGCAAGTATCGCTCGAAGTACATACAGTGTTAAATTAATTTACAATATTCAAATTAAATAATGGATATTTCTTACCACTAACTTTCGTCTTTTTATCATTATTCAAGATGTCTGAAATACATACCTGAAACAAAAAAAATGTTTGAAATATTTTATTATACAGATAACTAAAAATTGTAATAATATACATTAGTACTAACTATAATCATAATATACAGTTCATGCAATTTTATATATTATCACGTATTATTCAAAAAGACTGACTAATAATGTTTTAAAATGTTTTGGTTTAAAAATTTAATTGCATAAAATACACACTACATAATTGCATACAATCGTATTTTATTAGTTTTTAATTGAGCTCTTTCTTTAGATTTTGTTGAAGTTAAAAAATAAAATTGCTATAGAAGCATATTTGAATGAAAAAGTTTGTAGAAAGTTTCCGTAATAAATAATTGCGTTAGTTAGTTCATGAACTAATTTCCCTTTATAATTTAAATTGATGATTATCCACAGTTTAGTTTATTTCCTATTATTATTTTATTAATAATAATAAATATATAATTAATATGCATATATAGTATTTATTGCAAATTTGGAAGTTCAGTATATATTATATTTAATGTATTATGTTTATCATTTATGTTGTTAGATTATTTATGTTAAGAGGGAACTAAATTTTCCAAGTTAACTACACGATAAGGTCGATGTTAATGTATGTTATGTAGATGTTAATAGATTAGGAATATATCTTTAATAAATTTCAGTTAATAACAATTCCTAAGATCTAATATTTCCTAATTGATTCCTAATTCTAAACTAGTGAGCCCGGATGAGTTGTTTTTTTTCAATAAATTTATGTTTCAAAAAGTTTGTTTTTTATTGTTGAGCGAATTATTTGGTATAAATAAGAGGTTATAATTTCGGCAATACTCAATTGCATAACTTGAAGCTTTTGATAGTGACACTTTTCTGAAATTTTCTAACAATTATTAACAAGTTATTGTATCAGTTCTTTCAGCCGGATGATAATCAAAAAAAATCAATTTCGCAATATGCATTTTCCGTTTGAGTGGTTGGCCCAGATATTCTGCTGTATTATATCCCCGGTTTACTAAAAAAAAAAACTTATTGGGCTATTATGGTAAATCGAGTATAAACAATTCTGCTTCCACACAGTTTTTAAACATTTTCCACGGAATATGCAGGTGTAGTAATAAAATAACACAAAAAATATTTTAATTATTAATTTACTTTATACTTTGTAATTGTTAGGAAATGCGGTATCTGTACACAGGTTCATCTAAAATATTGCTTACGCTACGTAATGTCAATCCAACAATAAAATGAACAACCTATTCCAACACCATGGAATCAAAGCTGTACATTTTGCAGTAATATTAGGCATATAAAGTAGTTTTAAGGAATTCGGTTCAATATATTTTATTCAAAGTGTTAAAGTATTGTCCTTTCCTATATTTTAGGTAATTTACAGATTCCTTCTAACAGAAGAGAAAGGTCACATATAGTAATCAAATAAGTATCACATAAGTAGAAATCAGAAAGAGCAAGGTCTGGAGAATACGGCGGCGAGTCGGGTAGCAATTGTTTCCAAGTACATTTTGACATGTTTTGCAAGATGTGGTCGAGCGTTGTCATATTGAAGAATAACGTTGTTGTGTCTTTGCTCATCCGGCAAAGCTTAATCCGGTTTTTCTTACAGTGCTTGTTTCAAACGCATCAACTGTAGTCGATAGCAATCACCATTGTTGGTTTCATCGAGCATCATGCCTTCAAACCCTCGCCTTCAAAATTTTTTTGCCTGTTCAAAAAGATTTTTGTCTTGGGTGTCAAAATAAGCACTTTTAAAACGTAGAAAACAATATTTAGATTCAGAGATACAATTTTATTAATATGAGTCTTATTTTTAAAATTGAAGTAAAAAAATAAAACATCCCGCAAATACGATAACTGGGTACAAATTCAGATATATTCAACGCATTGAAAACTATTTATGTGCACACTTCGACAAAATGACACATATTAAAATGTGAAGCCTTCAACATGAAGTTAGTTACAAATGTACCCGATACGGTTTACTACACGATAAAAATCATCTGCAAATCCTTTAAAATGAATGTATAAACCTGCTAATATAAAATTACGAGCGTATTAGGCTATTAGAACTTATATATAGTCAATTCAAAATAGCAGTGACACGAGTGCTAATATATGTCTGTCTAAAGTTGTAAATACGTTTTACAGTCACAATATTATCCTTGTCATTTTATTCTATTTAAAAAGAGATAGAATGCTATTAGAGAAGATCGAACATGTACATTCGAACAGAAGAACGGAATGAGCCTGAAAAAGTTGTTCGTTTGAAACGTCTGAAAACTCTTCAAAATATTATAATTACGGGTTAAACCAACAAACGTTGTTTTAACGCTTTGTTTTAATAAATTTGAAATTGCCGCGGTTTTTATTTAAAATATTTTTGCGCCTTGCAGCTGCACTGTATATTGGTCACTAAAATTTTAAACATAATTTAATACAATTATTTCAGAGAAAATTGTTAGTCTGGGTAGTATCCACAAAGATCCAAAAGATATACAGCTATTTGAGAGATGTAGAACATCCATTCATACATTGTTGGATAATATGGGATTTTAGTGCTGTAAAGACAATACACGAAGGGGTCTAATGGAACTTCCAGAGATTGCTTTTAAAAGAATAGAACTTTTAAAAACATATAACAAAATCAAGGAAGAATTATATCAATTTATATATTTAAAAGAGACATGCATATGTCAGAATGATACATTGGGTTGCTCATGGCAAGATGATAATAAATATAGTGTAAAGACAACAAAGGTTCATGGAAAAAGGTAAACGTTGGAATAACTATGGATTAGGTTTTGTTAGTCATAACATAATGCATCAATACATTACGCAAAGTCTGGATTTATGGAAAAAGGCATTGTCAAAAATAACACCTTCGATTTGTATGAGCTCTATCAGACACATTGAAGAAGAAATTGAAAAATGGTAGAATTTGGAGCAAGTTTTTAACAGATTGGAAATACACAGCTTGGTTATTAACTTGACTAGTATTTCTGTAAGTAACTGTCATTGAATAAAATTTTATGAATGTTGATTTTTGATTCAATGCTGAAGATTACCATAACAGAGTGATGAAAGAGGAAACCACTAAAGGTCAGTATAAAATTAATATACTTTAATATTAGGGAATTGTATTATAGTGTGAAAGCTTTATGGACACGTGTGTTATTCTTCAGAATATACATGAACGTTTGGTTAACATGTATAAGTAGAGAAATAACACTAACTCTTTTGCAGATATGGCAAATGCATTAAGGAGAATGCTGTGATTAAATGTAGTTTTATCAAGAAATATGTATAGAGATAGTAACAGGACAAACTAAAGAGAAATATAGTAATATCATAAAAACTTTACAAGGATACATTGCCTCAAAAGAAACAAAAACTGAGAGTAAAACATAAATATGCTCTCTAATGAAAGAAAAGTACATTACTCAGATATACAATTGTTAATTAAGTGAATAAGACTATCGGGGGATACCACTATATACAAAAACGCGTCTAGAACCGTACCGATACTAGTGTGGAAAAAAGCTTAATATATATATAATAAAACAACTCTAACCTATAAATTATTGTAGCTTTAAAATTAATTGTAGTTTTAAGTTCTTCGATAATAAATGTATTTGATGTACAATAATGTTAAAATAAATTATAATAGAATATTTGTTCAATTATTTTATTTATATTAAACTTTTGTTATATGTCAGAGCCTAAATGTACTAAAACTCAGAATAGCTTCGGCAACATTGTGACATTTCCCGTGTCACTTCTATTTTGAATTGACTATATATTAGTAAGCTTAAAATTCAATTTCTTATTTTCCTTTGAAGTGGTGATATCGGTTAGAATTATAAAACACAAAAATAGATATTTTTATGAGAATTTTATAAAAGGTAGAACTTTTATGATTCATAAATATTACAATATTAACTACATTAAACACATCGTTATTAAGGAAAAAGGATAAAAGTAATATTATCGAAGATCCACTCACGGGAAAATATACAAACCATAATTGTGTTGGCAATTTAAATCAAATCCCCCATTCTAAGATTCTATATCGGATATCTATTTTAAAATATCATCGAATTTCGCTGTGCTATTTCCTCTCCAGGTTCAGTTTCCTTTCGATAGCGCGTCGAAATCTGCGTTTAACAATCCAATAAAAATGTAGGGTAAACATTATGGAAGTACGAAATATCGTAGAAAGACGTACGTTACGTGGCGAGATAGTTCACGTTTATAAATATTTATAAACCCCGATTGCAACAGTTATTTTTTCAGTATAAATTTGTTAGCCATTCTTGCCTTGAACTATATTTTTATCCACCGTTCCTCTTTTAATTGGCGAAATCCGATTCGTTATTTACATCCGAGTTATCCATGTACGTTTATTTTTTTAAAAATGTAATTGATATTGTGTCATAGTGAGGCAATAGCGGGCGAAATCACCTGTGAAATTTACAAAAAAATCGATGCGGATTCGAATCTAATATAATGCATGAGACAAAAATCGAATTATCGCGTTATTAACTTTTGTATTGTATTAGTTCAAAATGAAATTCTGTTGAAACTAGTCTAGACAAAAGGACACAAAAAGCTTAGAAAAATAATAATCACAAAACACAAACTTTGATATGGTTATTAACATTTTTTAAAAATTATACTTATTATTATATATATATATATTATATATAATATACTATATATATATATATATATATATATATATATATAATATATATATAATATTATATACTTATTATTAAATTATATATATATATATTATCGTAGTATAGTTTCATGACTCTAACAGTTCCGGATTTTTTTAAATTATTTTTTACTTCATTTGATTTGACCGCATCTGTTCGTTTACGTGAGCCATGGATAGCGATCACTAATTAACCCATTAATAAATTAACATCTCCATGGCTTTTCTGACAATCTCCAATTCAAATCAATTCTTTTTTGACAATTCATAAATTCACTAACTGGACTACGTAACTTTACTGATTAGTACCGTAATTGGTTATGATAAGAAATTATTACATGTTAAAATCTTGTTAAAGAAACCAAACATCCACCATATACATTCTTTATTAGGGTTCGAATCAAAAACCCCATCTGTAAATTAAATTAATACCTAATTACTTCAAAGTAGCTATATTTTGTAATTTCATATATTTTAGGATAATAGGTGATAGATGATAATATATTCTTGTTTGGTGTTGTTTCTTGCTCTTCAATTACCATTAACCATTGTCGTATATAATATATGATGAAAGGATTCCTTAGTATATTTAGTAGTAATTAGTTTTTAATAATATATATAACAAAATAAATATTGAGTATAATATATACAGAACTTAATTTGAAATTATTTTTATCAAAAATAAATATTGTTTATATAAATATAAAAGTTATTTTCAATTTAAATCAAAGTATTTTTTCTTGAAATATTCTGTATTTTATGTAGTAATGTAATGGAACAAATAAGATATACAGCTGTCTATATATTTTATATATTTAAGATATTTATGTTATTTTTAAAATTTATAAATATATTTGATCTTTTCAACATAACTGTTAGTTAATGATGAATTAAAAAAAATATAAATATAAATATAAATATATATATATATATATATATATATATATATATATATATATATATATATATATATATAACTCAAAATGATCCTTTCAAACCATATCTTTTTGAGTTTCGAAAGTTTGACAAAGTTAAATCAGACGAACCAGTGGTTATTGTTGTGATTGCTTGATATATTTCATTGTTGAGAAGAATACTCAATTTTCCTATCCATTCTATTTCCATGGAATCTTACGAATAATCATTTAAAATTAAATACTACACTTAATTAATATATAAATTTCTCATATATCAAATCCTAAATTATAAGATAGAATATTATTGAAAACATTTTACTAAACTGAAAGTAGCCGACGGTGTGAAGACTATAGATTGATATGCTTGACGAGCCATATGCTGAAAGTTTTCCTCAAGTTTATACAAAAAAGAATAAGGCGCACATGTGAGAGTGTAATGGGAAACAACATTTGGGTTTTGCGAAGGCTTAGGTACGAAAGCGGGAATTCTACAAACAAGTTACATGCTAAAATCATCGAAAAAACGTATATATCTGCTTCATATATATCATCTATGAAAAAGTCTTTAATTCAGTTAAATACGATTAATTAGTTAAACAACTGTAAAAAAACGGGCTTCATAACAACGATATGATTTTTATCACAACCGTTTACTGCAATTAAACCGCAAGACATAACGATATGACTGACTCAATTCCATTTAGAAAAAATGGCGTCCATTTTTCCTAACGCCCAGACGAGGCTGAGTATTATTGATTATCTCATTCAACATCTATTTGGAAATAAGAAGACACAGTATCGAATCGGAGTAAAATTAATAAAATTAAATCGGAATGCCAAAACTGAACAACGTTAACATCAAACTAAACAACGAGAGCTTAGAACAGTTACGGAACTTAATAGAGTAACTTTGAGTATTAATAACCGATCAAATGAATCACAAACTGGAAATCAGAACCATATCAAGCAATCCAGAAAGGTTTGAAACAGAGATCATTCTCCAATCATAAAACCTTAAATAAAGAAAAGGCTCAAATTGAAGATAAATAACTAGTCAATACTGCTATATGAGATAGAAACTTGGACACTGACATAAAAATAACTTAAAATACTCAAGCCAATCAAAATGTAGTTATATATTGGATGCTAATTCTTTTGGATAAAGTAATAGAAGCCCATAATGACATGCACGTTGGCCAAGAATTACTAAAGGTAATCATTAAAAGAAAATGTAGATACCTAGGACATGCAGCAAAGCTTAGAAGGAAAAATAGAAGGAAATAGAACAACATGGATGGATAAACGAATTGGCTTAACCTGATAACAGCACAAATTCTACACAGAACAGAATACCGAGAGAGATACGAGAGTCGCTATTTATATTTCGGGAATTGGCAACACTGCGACGATGTGAAGAATATAGATTGATATGCTTGAT
This sequence comes from Rhynchophorus ferrugineus, assembly GCF_030347505.1. Lineage (NCBI taxonomy): Eukaryota > Metazoa > Arthropoda > Insecta > Coleoptera > Curculionidae > Rhynchophorus > Rhynchophorus ferrugineus. The sequence goes on along the minus strand of NW_027472581.1, from coordinate 47,254,841 downwards.
GAGCCATATGCTGAAAGTGTTTCTCAAGTCTATACAACAAGGAATAAGACGCAGAGGTGAAAGTGCAATGGGAAACAACATTTGGTTTTTACGAAGGCTTACGTATGAAAGAGGAAATTCTACAAACAAGTTACGTATATATCTGATTCATATATACCATCTAGGAAAACGTTAAATACGATTAATTAGTTGAACAACTCTGAAAAACTGGGCTTAATAACAACAATATGATTGACCACCAGCATATATGCGATTTTATATGAAGCTGTGGGAAAGTTATGTTCGCGTTGGATCCAAATCAAAAAAAGACTCGTGTCGATGAAAAGAAATGCTTAAGAAATTCAATCACGGTGCTTTGAAAGACGTTTATAAATTCGTGACAGGTGACGAATCATGGATATATACGTATGAGCCTGAAAGTAAGCAGCAGTCGACTGTATGAGTGTTCCAAGATGAACCAAATCCAACAAAAGTTGTTCCCGCATGAAGCACTTCAAAGAAAATGGTGGCCTTTTTCTTTGGGCAAACTGGTCATATTGCAACAGTGCCTCTAGAAGATCGTAGAACAGTAAATTCCGATTGGTACACAACCATTTGTTTACTATAAATCTTCGGTGAAATAAGGAAAACAAACAAGAGACGCCGGATTGTTCTTCATCATGACAATGCGAGTTCTCAAACATAAGACTATTTAAACATTCAAAACATGGAATTGACGGGTCATCTGCAGTACAGCTCTGAATTTGGATACACCCAATGACTTATTTTTGTTCCCATCCGTGAAGAATAAACTGCGTGGTCAACGATTTTCATCTCCCAAAGAAGCTATTGAAGCGTTCAAAAATCATGTTTTGAAGATACCTCATTCGGAATGGAATAAATGCTTTGTTTTAAGCGTATACAAAAGTGTATCGATCATCGTAGCGAGCACTTTGAAAAACAATAAAAATATATTCGCAGCTTAACTATTTGTTTTCTCCTATTCTCGAAATATAAATAGTGACCCCCGTAGTAGTAAATCCTACATTAAAATAAGAAGAACTAAATAGCTATGATTTATTTTTCCTAAAAATAAAATTATCATTATTAAACATTAATATACCGCTATAAGTTACAGAATGTTAAGATCCGTAACACCGAATATAAATTGATATGCTCAACTTTGTAATAATGTAATAAACCTTCACTCACTCATTCAGAGCATATCAGATTTCTAAAAGAAATAACGTTAAATAAAATAACGTTAACACAAAAAATACATTTATATGTTATTTATTACAGTTATTTACTCATTGACTTGATGCTTTTCATCAAATAAATATTTTGCAAATATCAGTTTTTGTAAATATGTACTTGCTAATTAATTCTAAACTTGAATTCAGCCCCTTTGCGGCATTATATGTACTACAAATCGATTCGAGCAGAAAACTTTTGATTAAATCAGATTGGTATTTTAATTAAAGAAACGGAAATTAAAGATAGATGTATCCCTCTTGACTGAAGCCTATTAAAATGATTCAATTATAAATCCCTATTACCACAACAAATTAAGTCACCAATGCAATTACAGCAGTTGCATTTACGGTGCATTAGCAATCAAAACGAGCTCACGTTTGGTTGCAACCAAACCGGCTAGACCGTTGTGGTCAAGTTCTGTTTGAGTGTACCGCGCCAACGAATGACTGAAACTACATTAGCGTTTGTTGTCTTTCATTTTTTTTTGTTTTAATACAAACGTTCAAGGTAACTTATGTCGATAAAAACATAAAACAACAAAGGGTTTGAAATTGTATAATCATATAAATGTTTAGGTGAACGGCTATAATAATAGATGCCTCGTCAAATAAGAATAAGGCCAAAACTTTGACTTACTGGCGTCATTACGTTGAAAATATCTATAATTGAGTAAATTAAGAGAAAAAAATACCAAAAAGAAACATCGCAGGTACTAAATTTGGTTTCTTGTCACTCAAACGTCCATAAAATTGGTTATTATGGCTTGTTTGTGTTTATCTTTCAAGGCATTTCCTTAAATACAAATAAGCAGGGACAAATTTGAGTATAAATTAAATATGCTCTATTATATAATAAATTTAATTTTCATAATAGAATTAAAAAATAGTTACAAAATGCCAATATTTTAATAACAGCCTCCGAATGACAATACTAGTTAATTATTATTTAGCATTATTATACCGTAACCAAATTATAGGCCTATACTGATCTCAAGAATAACCAGAAGATACAATTGACAACATAACCTTGAAATATTGGCGACTTGGTATTGGCCTTTTCAAATTATTTGTTTGGAATTTGGAGTTAAATAATCATTGAAAGGGGGGCATATTTGGAACCCAATAGAAGAAATCTGCAGTTGATGAGCATTGATTACTTGAAGAATTATATGGTAATCTCGATTTAAAAGAGTGAACGATTTTAAAACTGCTAAGACAGTTCATTTAAAGCGAAGACAGAAAAGCAGTGGTTCAAATTAAACAAAACCATGACTCGAAACACCAAGAGATCGTAATAATTAATAATTAAATTTCAGTTTACCATTGACAGAAGCTCTTTTCCTTAGCAAAATAGCGAAATAAAATGTATAAGGAATGAATAATAAAAATAGTGGTTCGTCGTTTATAGCTAATCGGAATTTTTTTACCATATACTAAATAAAATGTTATATTTATGATAGTTCCTTTAAGAATCATTTGTTTTTGTTTTGGTTAACATCTTTCGGTCAACTTTTTTAGCCACTAGGGCTTTTCTAGATTATATCAGTATATCTAGTTACGCAGTACCTGAATGTGAGCTCCAAACTACTGATCTCCAGCATTCAGTCTATCTACTATTGAACGACTAACTTAATAATGTAATAGATAATTTAAGTAAAACCAGATATATAGAAGGATTGGGAAATTGTAACGTATTTGGGAAACAATTTCAAAATGAAAGTGTCATAAATAAACAAATGAAATAATTTAAAAGATTTATAATTTTTTCTTATATAGGAGTTTTAAGGCATTTGAAGTGTTTGGGTATAATTCCCGCTTAATACGTTTTTATTTCATCATAAATTAAAATAACGGTTTAAAACGTATCTGGCTACGTGAGTATTTCTCAAAGTAAGTCATGTTAGTATGAACAAACTTTTCGTATCACTCATACGACCCAAAAAGTAGAAGTATTTTTATGGTAACGATCAATTAAATTTTATATTAAGAATGTGTAATAAAGAAAGCGAATTACTGCTATATATCACGCACTTGGGCGTTAGAATGTGTTTGTGAGAGATTTTGGTTGAATTATGATTATATATTACTTTACCAACTTGTGTTAGGTTTTTATATCAAAATAACATGATATCAATAATAAGATCAATCATCAACCTCCTGATGCAATTATAAAAAAGTATTAATACAAACAACTGTTAAATTTGATGGTTTTCAAAGAACTTTCAGACAGCTTAGCGATGATCCTACAGTTTCCGGAGTATGTGATGAGAGAGATACTAGGGACGAGGGGAAATAATTACCACACGAAAAGACTGAAAATGGCATTTCGAAAAGTTTTAACATCGCGGTTTTGTTGGTTGGCAGTCAAAAAAGAAGAGTTTTCTGTGACATATTGTGACTATTAATAAAATCTATTATGACAATACCAAGAGTTTAAGACGGTTGCTACTGATATTTACCGACTCCAATTCAAAAAATTGAACGACGCATTGTTGCAAAAAAGACTAGCAAGTAACAGACACCAAGTCATCTTCTTGTATCACAATGCTGTATATCAGCATACTTATCTTAGCACACTTATTAGATTAATATATATTGTATTAATTTTTTTTCATAAATGCCTAAAAATTTAAAAAAAATCACGTACATGAAAACACCTAATATTTTTAATTATCTTCATTTAAGAAAAAGTAGATAAAATTGTGTCGAAAGTTTGTTAACTTAATTTTGTAATGCTGCTAATATTTTCAAATTAAAATAATTGATGATTATCAATAACTGTTCAAAAAATACATAATTGTTGAAAGTAAACTTAATATATGTGACTTCTAGAACTACTAATTTTTTAATTTCTAATTTATTTTTAAATTAAGTCGTAAACTATTTCTGTAATTTCTTATTAAAAATAACTATCTTACAAACAAATGAATTCTCAGAAAAGACATTAAGGCTTTAACATTAAATGCAAATTTCCAAAAACAAAACATATTATAACCGTTTATTTGTCGAATAGGGATTCAATCACCAAACCAAGCAAACAAAAATCAAATTTTTAATTTATCGAAGTTCCGTTTTCAATGCTCTTTCATGTACGAGTTTGCACCGGCAAAAACGGCTGAAACTAATCCAAAAACGTTATTCAAAGATCACTTTGTCGGATATAAAAAATATAATTTCACGCTTATTTTAAGCTGACCTCTAGAATACATTATTTATTCACATGTTCATCGATTCTCCTACTATTTTTACGAGAATAGTGCATATGTTGTACTGTTAACTATATAATATAAACTGTATTACTTGTATAAGAATTAATAGTATTTTTGTATCTCAATGTCTCAAAAAGTTACGATATGAATATTTACACTTATATAATAAAATAATATTATATATGATTAAAATAATATTTTTTTTGTCGCTTTGACGGGTGTCGTCATTTTGCGACTATACAGTACGGTGTTGATCTAGAGGGGACGGGGACAGAAAGTGTATATATAAAATAATAAATTACTAAATAATAAAATTAATAACACAAACAGGGGGGTTAAAAGTATAAATAGTGTAAATACAATTTAAAAATGAACATAAATACAGGACTACAAACACGAAGCAGAGGACATCACACCCATACCGAAATGGTAATGGTTATTTGGTCAGTAACACTAAACTTAACATAGGCTAGATTCTATGGAGAAAAACGATTTCTCGTAGACATCCGAGGAGTCCGTCTGTACTTCCTCCTGTTAAGGAATTTCTAAAATTTTGCAGCCCATACTTAGTTCTAATCTGGGTGAGCCGTGGACAGTCGTTCAATATGTGGTAGACTGAAATAGGCGCCCGGTAACAAAACTCACAGTGAGCAGACTCAAAGTCATCAAGTGACCATGCGGGAAACGACAGTGGCCCAATCTCAGTCGATTCAAAGCTACAGCATGGTAACGAAGGAAAGGAATACGAAGAGAGGAGAAAAAAATCAGCTTTAACCTCAAAGAGCCTGTTATGATTGGCCTCCTGGGCCCAATGACGTTGTACCTCGTTATTCACGAAACAATAAACGAACGGGGTAAGGTCGGCAAGGACACAAACATCCGTGCTCATTTCCCGGTATACAAACGTGAGGAGGGATCCACAGTAAACTTGTCCAGATCCCATTCAGATAGAGGGTTCGGATAATTGACAGTGAGTCGGTAACCTGGGGATGGTTGAACTTCTGTTCCAGAAAACAATCGAGAGCATTTCGGGAGTCGGTCAGGATTAGCCATTCTTTGAAGGATTGTGTTGAGATGTAAGATAAACCTTTGAATATCACGAAGCACCACAAATGCACTGTCTAGCTCGCTGCGAGATTTGGAGCCATCGGTATATATGTGCTTGCGGGCAGGGTAAGAGTGGAGAAGTTCATATAACTTGGAAGGAATAAGGTAAGGAGAATGTTCTCTTTTATAAAATTGACATAAATGTATGTTTATGAAATGGGTAGTGAAGGTCAAGGGGGAAACTTGAGGTAGTAGACAAGGAGGGGCTGCAACAAGCCAATTCCAGCCCAGGACAGAAGATCTGCAATTATATGAGAGGATAAGATGGTCTAGCACGGATGGATGACTCCAAGTGGAGGTCAGATTTAAGGAAGTTTGTAGAGCAAGCGATCTCACAGCGAACTTCAGTGAAAGTAAATCCCTACGATAACAAAGTGCTGGGGTGGATGTAAGACTTCACATTGTAGCGGAGGATCGAAAGGCATCCAACGATATTCTGAGTGCAGTATTTTGAATGGCATCTAGGGATTTGAGGTAAGTTGGAGCAGCAGCGGCGAAGAGTAGGAAGCTTAGAGCCACAGTCTAGCTTAGGAAAGATTATGGAGGAATATATTTTCAGTATGGTTTCCTGGTCTGCACCTGTATGCGGTCACAAGACAAGACAAGACAGCCGGCAGTCGAAAATGAGTTCAAGGAATCTTATACGATCAACAATTTTGATTGGAGTAATAATAATTTATTATTCCATTAGTTTGGAGGGAGTCAACGAACAGTTATTATCACTTGAATGTATTTTTGTTCTACTGTTAGCATGCGTATATAGCATCCAGTTTGCTATTTTAAAAATTTTTCAAGCAAATGTTTATTTTTTAAAAATAATTTGATAGCCATTATCTATCATCTCAAAAAGTTCCTTTTTCAGCGATTAACTAAACTAACCAGTAAATACTTTTTTAGTCAACAGCAGTGACCAAATAAGTTTTAGAACAAAACACTAACTCATACACTTCCATCAAGCTATATTCTTACTACGCCCTGAACCTGATCTCAAATTCTATCAGATCTTAAAGTCTATTTTCCTAGATTTAATTAAGTAAATCATGAAATTTAAGTATGACATAATAAAACTAATATATGCGAAATTGTATCTGCCAATATCGAATTGTTCTGTTCAGATTATTGTATAAGACTTCATTGAATCTATAGTCACTATATTTTATAAAACTGACTTGATGGAGACGGATGATTACTTTGAAAAGTAAAAAAAGAGTATATGTAAAAATGTGTAGAACCTTGTATTTTTAAACAATTTTAACAACACAATGGCATAATATATAAAAAGAGAAAAAATCTAAATTATAATTTAATAACTAATTGAAAAGCTAATAGAAATATATCTAATATAATTACAGTCAAAATAATAATTTAGATATTAAATATATTATTTATTAAAAAGTTTCATTTATTCAAGTGTAAAGGAAATAAAATAAAATATATTCAAGCTATTTACATACATAATGCATAATGATGCGGAATAATGCGGATTTAAACAACAGAGAAAAATTAAAACGGAGATCATTGTTTTGTTATATTCTCATATTTAAATAAAATGGGAATTAGTTCCTGAGTTGTCCAGGGCATGCGTTTATTGTAATAAAGTATAAAAACACGGAGACAATGTTGAATTTACAATTTTATTGTTTGTGGTACATTTCCTATCATAACACAGGATGTTAAGTTGTGTAACGAGCATCGACCAAGTTAAAAATAAATTAATTTAATAACTATAGTTTCATAGCATATTTATTAAAATATAAAATAAAATAAAAAAATCTTATTTAACAGTTACTTAAAAATTCTAAGTAGAATAATAAACAAACACAAAGAATTATAAGGAAATACGATATATTTCTTAAAATTTTTATATGGTACATATTTCACGTGATATTCGGATTGTTAATTATTCTAAATATTTCATGACTTAATTGGTAATATTATTTTAAAATACGTGTATTATAACATACACCTCATTCTTCTCGATTTCATATTGCGAACATGGGATTTTATAACTGACTAACGTTCGAAGTTGTTCTATCTTGGGGACTTACTTATATCAAATAAATGAATCAAATAGTCAATAGTCCTTTCACAAAAAAGAAATGAGTCATATTACGATCATTTTTATGAGAGTATAATAAAATTGTTGCAAAATATATAAATCTAATTATTTATAATAATTTTAAGGTTTTGTACTTTCGCAGAACAGTGATATTTTTCTTATGAATTTTCTAAATATAAATCTTATGAAATATTGAATATTTTAATAATTTCAATTAAATGTAATTTTAACCTCCATTATTAATAACACAGTATATAAAACAGTGAAGAAATTTGAATTTTATTAACTATTCATTTTATTAATAGCTCATAGAAATTATATTTCTATACAACATACTGCTGCGTAACTGCAACATAAGTCATGCATTTTACATTTTTTCATACCTGATATATTATTTAAAGTGAGCTCTGAAAGTTTGGAACGAAAATTATAAAGCGCATGTAGCTTTTTCAGTTTCATTAACGGAATTAACGAAACAATCACCTCAACGATTGTTATGTGTCAGAATTTACATGAGAGTCATTTCATGCTCAGAAAAGAAATGTAAACGACATGCCATTTGGAACGATCCTCAAATATACCTTCAAGATATCCGCTAAATAATATCTTCATTCCTATTCAATATTGTGGGTGAAATCATTCAGGCCAAAACTGACATTATTCATATTTTGAATATCTGGATTGTTCTTCACAATGATATCACATTCTCGGAGTTTCTATAAATAATTCTCTGACATATAAATATCAGCCCCAAAATTTTAACCAATATTTGAGTCCAATAAATGAAACATGTACCTGACAAATTAAAGGTGATGTATAAACTATATAGGTCGGTTAAGTCGTCGAATGTTTGTTATAAACCAGACGATACGGGCTTGGTCAAATGCATGTAAAACAATTTAGCTACAAACCAATCATACATTTCCTTTATATCTGATATCAATCTGACCAATATCCCATGGGATACTCTTATTATTACCCTGAAAGTAAGTAAAAAAACAAACCTTTACAATTGTTAAAGAACCTAACAAAGAAAATGCAACAATACAATCAACATAAAGTTAAACAAAACCCGACATATAACAAACGAAAAATATATTATCGAAAAGAATAAAACATGAATGAGCAAAGTATTTATAGAAAAACTAATTAGTAAACTTCCTATCGGGACATTATCGAGAATAATCAAACCGATTAATTGAGAGCGTTTTATTTGTAACTAAACACAAAGTTCACTGCCCCATACTAGATCAGAGAATTAGGTCAAACCCGCCCTATTATTCGAGTACATTATTACTCATCAGTGGTGCATAAAAGGTATTTCAGCTTCCGAATCATTCAATTACAACTATTGGGCCCTAACCATTGTTATAGTGTTTAATGTAATAAAAGCAGCGCCGACAAAGCAATGACCCCACGTGTGCGTAGATATCCGATGCTAAAATCGGCGCAACACATGTGTTAACGTCAGTTTTGCAACCGCAGGATATACCACATGGGCTGCCTTTATTATTATCCGTTGGCAAAGGGGTAAAGGAACGCATTTAACAACATTTTCATTTCGTATTTCACTAGCGGTAACGGCTTTTTTAATTTTAACAGCGAATGCTATGTCCGTTTATATGTTGGGTCCGGGAAAAAATGTGTGGCTTTTTTTAAACAAATTCTATTTCCAAGTGACTGAATGTCTTATAATATGATAAACTCAACCCAAACTCATATTTCTTTATTCTTTCTTGAATGACTCATTGTGTTGTAGTTAGTTTTTCAGGGCTTTATGATGAGATAATATAACAGCTTATTATTTAATTAGATCTGTTTTAGTTCAATTTCCTGGCGAATACAACTTCATACGTTTACTTGAATCTTGAATGAAAGTAGCTCACTATTCTTCTCACAGTAGGTAATCTATTCTAAACCCTCAAGACAGAAGTTGCCTTTTGCATCCAATCTTGAAGAGCGAGCCAGTCATTTCCGCAGAGCGGATTTTGATAGAATAACAAGTCAATTGAAAAGTCCCCGGCCTGACACATAGATGGTGTTACTAGAATTAAATCCATATGTTTTTTAGTTAGCCCTAAACCTAAAAAGATGCGTGTATAAATTTGATAGCTGTCGCATCATTAGTTTGTGAATTATAGCATTTTGAGTGAAGCAACTTTTGTTATTGTGAAAAAATTGATAACAATGAATTTGGCGTGTTGATAAAATATTGCTTTTTGAAGGGAAAAAATACATGTGAAGCAAAAACTTGACTTGATGCCGAGTTTCTGGATACTACCCCAGGAAAATCAACCATCAACTATTGGTATGCTAAGTTTAGACGTGGTGAAATGAGCACCGAAGACGGTGAACGCAGTGGACACCCAAAAAAGGTTGTTACCATGAAAACATTAAAAAATCCACAAAATGATTTTGAATTAACGTAAATTGAAATTCAATGAAATAGTAGACACTCTAAAGATATCAACTGAACATGTACATGATATCATTCACGAATACTTAGGTATGAGGAAGCTCTGTGCAAAGTGGGTGCCGCACGAGATCACTTTAGATCAAAAACAACGACGAGTTGATGATTCGGAGCAGTGTTTGAAGATGATCAAGTGTAATAAACCCGAGTTTTTGCGTCGATATGTGACAATGGATGAAACATGGCTCCATCATTTCACTCCGAAGTAGATAATCGACAGTCATCCGAGTGGACCGCACACGATGAACCCGCTCCAAAGCGTGGGAAAACGCAACAGTTGGCTGGCAAGTTTATGGCGTCTGTATTTTGAGATGCGCATGGAATAATTTCCATTGGCTACCTTTAAAAAGGAAGGACCATCAACAGCGACTATTACATAGCGTAATTGGACCGTTTGAAGGACGAAATCACCGAAAAAGAGACGCATTTTAAGAAAAAGAAAGTGCTGCTTAACCAATACAATGCACCGTCTCACAAGTTAGTGAAAGCGATGGCAAAAATCCATGAATTGGGCTTCGAATTGCTTTCTCATCCACCGTATTCTCGAGATCTGACCCCCAGGGATTTCCTGTTCTCAAACCTCCAAAGAATGCTCGTTGGGAAGAAATTTTCGTCGAATGAAAAAGCTATTTTGAAGCAAAAAACAAATCGTACTACAAAAATGGTATCGAAAAGTTAGATGGCCGCTAAAATCAGTGTATCACCCTTGAAGAGAATTATGTTGAATAAAAAAAAAATTTGCCAAAAAATGTGTTTTACTATGGTAGGCCGGGGACTTTTCAATTAACCTGTTACATCTACCGCACACTACTAGAGACGCAGAAAAATATCGACATATCGATATTTTTTTAGCCGATATTTTTCGATATTTCTTCAAAACAAAATAAATATAATTCTTAATAAACCTTTAAAATCGATACTTAATTTTAAAGTTTTAGTTTTAAGGTAATATTTCAATATTAATATATTTTTTTTATATATCATTACAGTTTTTTTCTCCGATATTCGAAAAAATATCGATATTTTTAAAATATTGTATAAAATTAATTAGTGATAGGTTTCACAAATCAGTTAATTTCATATTTCGCAATCAACATTACCATTTTAATAAATTTTATGTACCGCAATATATTCATAATATACTATTAGCATTACGTATATTTTATTCTTTGTATTAATTATTTTACTCTGAAACAGGATGGTATTAATTTAAAAATGTAGAGCTTCTACATAACACATAATACATAAGTATTAACATACATTAATGAACTATAGGCTCAAAAATATTAATAAATCAATACACAATTTAAAATAATTAATATAAGAAGCTTTTTGATCCTTTGTATAATATGATTTTCAATATAAAAACTTAAAATCCACAATATAATTAAAATATAATTGGTTTTAGATTAATACTCTCTCATTGTAGTTCTACATGGTTATTATTATTCCCAATTTGAGTTTCCTAAATTTATAGCTGATGGTTACACTGTCCTGATGAACCCAATAAAAGTGAAAATCATTATCATACCAGAGGTCAATTGTAGAAGCCAATATTATATATACAACTATAAATTATAATAACATATGTAATTTGAAAAATATTGAAATGACAACAAAAAACTAAAGTGTTAAATAATTTTGGGATGTCAACCTCAAATATAGGTTTATTAATAATGTTAATCAACAGATATAATGTAAGAAAATAATCAATCCATTATTACACACTGTTTCCATAAGAATAGTTTTAATAACCTTATTAAATCAGCGCAGACTCTAGTTCGATGTCGAAATCCGGATGTGGGAGATTATAAAACAGAACAAAATGCAAATATTACCACTAAAACGTACGGCAGCCGACCTTGCAACAAAAGTTTCGAAAACGGAAAGAGAGTAGTAAACATAACGGTTCCAGTTTTTCGAAAAAGAACGAACACACATAGTAGACATAAATGGCTATTATTAGTAAACGGTTCGTAGGTCATGCGTTAAAACAAATCATGCTTTCGAAAATTAATCAACTAATAGCAAAGAATAGCTTTATGTATGGCATAATTAAGCAATGCAAATATTTATATATAAAATTGAATGTTGAATAGAAAACTTATATATAAAACGGAATAAATTAATTATGAAATTTATTAATTGTAAATATTTTATGATTATTTCATTATTTATGTCAAAACATGTTTTTTAAATACTAACATATTTACAGATAAAGCAGAAAAACATTCAATTAGCTGATATATATTGACCATATATTGACAGTTGATGTTGCTTTATGCTCGATTAATACGGTAAATTCTGGTCTAATACCAAGACCAAACCGCAAAAGTACCTATAACAACTTAAATAATAGTTTAAATATCACAATGATATTAAAATGATTTTAAAAGTCTATTAAAATAGTACCCGGGATGTGTATACACGAAAGTAAAGCGGGGATACCAAATCAGAAGAATAGGGAGGATGAAGAAATTGAAAAAAGTGGATTTTTTTTTCTTGAAACCAATTTCTTCGTTTTTTTCTCGTGAATATTGCTACCCCATTGGCCAAAAAGATAAGATTTTCCTTGAGGATTAATCCATACAAAAAGAACAATTTTATGTCCGCACTATATTCAAGAGTCCATTTTAAGGAAAAACACAGCTAACACTACTCTACAGCTAAAATAATTCATGCACCAAAGCAAAAAACATACTTTTTTACTGATTGGGACGGCATCTAAAGATCTGGAACTTTTCACCTTACCCTCGTATTTTATTTAAAAACTGTTGAAATGAGATAGATGTTTTTATAGAATAAGGCATCAATGGCTTTCCCAAAAATTATGGTAAAAACAACCTGATTAGCAGTAAAAACACATAGAATGAACATTATAAACTATAAGATAAATATAATAAATCATTGGTAATGGCAAAATCATGCGAAGAAATCATTCAAACAATATTATCAGCGGTATATTGAGAGTCTACCACTCTAACAATTATTAACGAAAGATGATGATTATACTGATATAAATTGATATATAAAGTTGATAATTTCTTAATACTATGAATCCAAATCAGATTTATAAACAGTACAATTGCATAGAATTTAAAAAGGTGGGGAAAATTTTACATTACTGCTTTTATTATTGTTATTATTAGGTGTTTCTACAAAATATAATAAAAATAATACAGCATTATTAAATAAGGCATACAATCTTAATGAATGAAATAGAATGAAGGAAATTAACTTCCATTTTGAGCATGTTTGATTTATGACCTGCATCATAGAATGTTAGACATTAAGCTCTGTGTCTGAATTATCAAGATAATCAGTATATTGTAACTGGTAAAACTAAATGAATCCACAACGGAGGATCGCTACCACGTAAAATTGGCAAATTTGACATTCAGAGAGAAAGAAAAAGGAATATTTCGGCGGCAAAGGTATTTCTCAGCATGATAATCCTTGTTCACGTTGACGTGTCAAAAAAATCTGAAATCAAACTTCTCAAAACCTATTTAAAAAAAGTTTCAAGAAAAATTGAACTAAAAAGTCCTACTCCACCCACCGAATTCTCTAGATGTTACTACATTCGGTCAACTAATTTTATCGGTTAATAATATAAATTGTTTTTTAGGCACTTTGTACCATTATTATACAGAAAATATAAGACCTAAACTTAATTATCACGTTTAAAAAATGTTCCAAAGTCAGAAGCCGTTATCGTTATTTAAGAATCCTTAAATACAAAACTACTTTCAATACTAATAAAAAAATATAATCTACACCTAGACTCCCAGACTGTTAAAAAATAAAAATAAACACTTAAAAAATACAATAAGCAAATTCCTTCGGCGTCAAATCGAAATGCTAATTTTAGTAACGCCCCTTAGGTAAAAAAATCCTCAAAATAATCTTCGATGCGTAAAAAACACATCCACTTAGGAAAATATTTTGTTTCGCGCTGCCCGTCTGAATAAATCCTGACGTGTAATGCTGGTCCGCAAGGCCGTCGCACAGATAAATTTAGAAAGCCAAGAATAAAAGTGTTTGGAAAATTCATTTAGACTCAGCGGGATACATTCGTATCTCTTCTACGCAACTAAATGTACATTCATAATTTATCTTATTTATACATTCATTCACTATAGTAAGCAACGTTACAAGTACACGTGATTTTATTTATCGGCTAGATCAAAAATCACCTATACAGGGTGGCATCGAGAATATAAAGTTTTAACACGTTATGCCTTTTCAAATCTACTGATTTGTCTCTGTGATGTTTTAATTCATTTGGTCCTTCTGGTGTTATCTAAGAGTTGTATTACTTCGATAGTGTTATGAGAATAGAGTCTATCTTCATGTCTCCTTATGGTTCTCTTAATTTCCTGAGAGACAGTTGGTATCTGAAGGTCTCAGTCTAAATAATCAGTCCTGTAATACCTGCGTGCACCTATAATTCTTCTCAGGGCTTTATTTTGGAAAATTTGTCTTGTAGTTATATTACTTTTCGAGGAACATCCCCATAATTGAATTCCGTATGTCCATATAGGTTACAATACTTGCTTGTATAATAGCAAGTATTGATAAACGTAATTTTATTCCAATTAACGAATACATTTACCTATATTTGAACACCAGTTCTTTCGTTTCATTTTTTACATGTTCCTTCCTGCGAAATTTTGTATCAAGAGTCATTATACGTGAACTCCACATGCACAGCAAATCTGCCTTTCGCAATTTTTTCCCCAAGTTTGGGTCTGATCATTTAGGTCTCGGACAGCAAGAATCGCAGTATCAGCAACCAATGTAGGCATCGTGATATTTTCCATTTATGTATGTCACATGTGTAGAGTAGATAAATAATTTGCCCTAATACACCTCCTTGTGGTACACCTCCTTTAGCTTCTATTATTTTAATTTATTATATATATATGTTAAAGTCTCCTTTTTACCAATGAGGGTTTTCTGGACTGGACTTACAGTTTAACGTGGACCCCGAACCACGGTCCTCGGCATTAAGCCTACCGACTAACCAGTGACTAACTTAGAGACCATCCCAAAAGACATCCGGTCTTACCCAGCCTAGTTACTGGAGTGACTGGGATGGTTTTTTCTTGTTGGATTTTCTGTTGATTGTGGATTCCACTGTTGCTTGTTAAGACATCTATAATTACAATCAAAAACATAAAGTACATCCATGCCTCAGCAGGATTCGAACCCGCGACAATCGAAACAGTAGGGGGATCGTTCTGTAGCCTTAAAGGCACTACGCTAACGAAGCCGGCAGCTTATTTTAATGCAGAGGAGGCTAGTTTGACTCTAGTCTAGTCCTCTTGTTTGACCCTAAACATTCTGGCTGTAATATAAGATTTTAATAGTTTTAACAGTGTGTTGTTTTGGTACCATTTTCTGTAGCTTATGAGCAAGGTCGTCATGCCATACCTCATTGAACGTTTGTGCTACATCTAATAATATAGCTGAATATACCTTTCTACTTTGATGGGCTTTTTCCTAATTAAGTGTTTCTTAATAAACCCAAACTGGTGTGTAGGTATTAGGTTATTTTCTCTTTATAATCCGTCTTATTCTCTTCAAATACTTTAGATATTACTGGTAGCATTGATATAGGTCTTTTAATTCTTAATTCATTTTAATTATTTTAATTCTAAATAGTGCTGTGAATTATTAGGTAGTTTGTCTTCAAAGTGGTCGATTACCTTAAATATCCCAAAATTGATCAGTTCCCTCCCTTTTCATGCTTAACTATATCTATAATATAACTATCGTCTTGATTTTATATATAAATCTATATTTTATCCATTATCACATAATCCAATGTCACATGTTACCTAAAGTTTTTAAAACTCTTTTTTATTAAACTTAAACAAGGCTAGACAATTCTCTGAATAAGCATTACCAAGTTGTAGTTTTTGGTTCACCGTAATTAAATCTGTATTTAATTATTTTTAGAGATTATTTTCGGTTATATTTTAGCTTTTATCATGTCCAATTTATGCAAAATATAACTAACTAGCTCCTTTCATACATTTGATAAATACAAAATTTATAGTATTATAAAGCAATTTTGATATGTTTTTATGCCCGCTTTAACTTCAAGAACTACACAAAATTGTTGTCACTAAATATCCAATTTAAAGGTATCCTTTAAAACTTTAACAATGCTTTAAAATGAATTGATGCAATGGAAAGCCATAAATGGTCTAGTTCTCTGCGTTTCTATCTGCGACTCCGAAGACACACAAAATAATTGGCATAAGCGTTTGAACGAGACGGATTTTGGTTTTGATTGCAAAATTAATTCTATTATTTTAAATAAATAAATAAATTTTAATCAAATAAATGCTTCTCATCTAAATGACTTGCAGAGTCGTCGGGTTATTGATAATATTTTTGTTTTTCTACTAGCCCCCGAATCCCTCGTATTCGTATTCTTGAATACATTATATTGAACAACCCATAAATTCTACTGAGATCTCATCCACCCAAATAAATTTAGCAAACTTAAAGGAGTTTCTATTATATATTTTCTAATTTTGTACCCACAAAAAGCACATAATACTATGGCATCGCTTACAGTGTTAACTAATGTTAATAGCTTAATCTAATTTTTGGGTTGAAAACAAGTCAGACAAATAAAGAATGAAAGAATAAATCTTGCAAGAATATATGAATCACCGTGGATGTATAATATTAAAATTATAAATATTGTCAAATAATATAAATAATTAATCATTCCTGAAGTTCTTTTATATATTACATGTAAATAATGTTCTATTTTTATTCAGAAATAGAGCAAGTACTATGGTAAGGCAATTTGTCATTTATATTAATTATTCTTATATATTTAAAAATTAGTCTATTGTAGGTAATTTGCAACTCTGAAATTTCGAGAATATGTTTAGATTGTGTGTATTTATTTATTTGTCATATTTTATCAAACAAGTATTTTAAAGTAAATACATATTAAACTTTTGGTGTGTAATTCTAGATTATTAAACAATATACGAAATGTAAAATTATTAACAAATTCTGCTGAGATATGTTTTTCATAATGTGGCCGTATGGCAACCATACATTTAAACTAACAGTTTGTTTTACCCATCAATGAAATGTGAATCCAACTCGTTCTATCTCTCTCTTTCCGTCGAACTGCAAAATTCTTTCACGCAACGTTTCAATATAAAAGAAAATACTACCGGTTATTTTTTACAATAAAATGCATGTATGCGTCTAACTGTCATACAACGCACTATTAATAACATAGAGACAGGTGTTCATGTAGAGGACACTATTTGAAGATAAATGTGCAAATAATTAGATGGTAATGAACTAACATATATTTAATATTTTATATATACCGTTATTACAATAATTTAAATCATTTTAAAAAACCAATAAATAAATATGAGCATAAAATGGTAAAATATCATTTAACAACAATGGAAGGAAATGTAATAAGATAAATTTAGAAGAATAAAATAATCAAGACCGGAGGGATTCTAGAACTAACAGTACTATTTGATGCCATCCCCATGATGGTAGCAGGACAGCCGTTTGCACTACCCCATTTTTGATAATTTTTCTCATATGGGGTGTGTGACTATCTATAACCTTAGAAGGAGGTGCATGGGTCAATCATATCGGTCGGCATATCTATAACCTTAGAAGAAGGTGCTCCAACGTGGGAGAGGTTGTATGTAACAACATTAGAAAGTACACTACTGAATAAAAATACTATTTAAAATGCTTATTTTATTTACGTTTTCTTCTAATAATCTGTAAGATTCGTGTAATTCTTATTGCTAAATTTTCTATTTATGTATTACCATGTGTATGTTTGTTCACCCAAGGTGGTTTTCAAACGGAGCCATTTTTAGTGGAATGAAACAAAGTGCAGCTCTCCTTAAGATATTTAAAATAACAATAAAAATGGCACTTTAACAATATTTAACTAGATATGTCTCACAAAAGATAAGTTACAGTTTCAACTTATGTTTCAATTTAATACAATTCTTTCTAGGCAGATACAGTTTACAAATTGCCTTTGGCAGTATATTTGACGTTACCTATGACGTACATGGGTTGTTTTATTGGAAGGATATATACTTTCTGTTTTGGAATTTGTTAATTTCTAATAAAAAGTTACTATACATTTTGCTAACATAAATGTCACGAAATATACGAATATTCACGAATAAAAATATTCGTTAGATGGCTAATATTTGTATGTTACTGGAGAAAATAACTTTACTCATCCAATACCTTTGCTAGATATATCAAACGTGATAAAACACAAGCAACGTTGCTAAAAAAAGAAATCAAGTAAAATAAAAGAGTAATCAATTGATAATCAAAATTGTTCCGGAAATTGATAATTAATGTTCATCAAATCAATTTCATTAAATTTAAAGGAGTAAAAAATAACACTATAGTAGCAATAATAATAAAAAGACTTAACTTGGAAAATAAAAAGCAAATATTTAATAATATAACAAAATATTGACAAAATGGTCATTACATGCTTTTGAACAAAATATCGCTTTATTTTAGTCTTACAAATTGTATGAAAAAAACTATGTTGATTATCGATTCATTAAGAATTGATAGGTATAGAATGTAATTTTAAAACTATTAATGATAAAATCGACCTTATAAAATAGCCTTACTATATTGTTTACATTCATTCATGATCTGTAAAGGTATTTTTAAATGTACTTAATTTAATCTTACAGAGAGAACTGCATCGTTTATAACGCAAAACCCTTAATTTCGGTTTCTTTAGGATTTTTATGATCCAACGACACGCATGTATAATCGCTGGCACGAAGAAACTAAACCGTTGTCCTGTTCAAATCTCCGCTCTGATCAAGTTTAGTTTTTTACGAAGTAATAAAATATTTCTAATGGGATTTTTATTGCTATAATCAATTATTTATTGATCTGATAAAATATCAAAGACGAGGTGTGGACAAATCAGTTTTATTTATGATCAAAGAAATGTGAGTGGTATACCAGTCAGTTGAACATTAAATTATTTTAAGTATTTGATCAAGAAATGAGTAATATGGGTAATATCAAATTAATATTACGGATCCGTCATATAAATAAGTATATAAAACAGGTTATGAATAATATAGTGTTATAAATAAACTATAAACTTAATAAGACAATTAGTATAATATAATATATTTTAGATGCATGTGGCAGAGAAGAAAAAGTATACTAACCATCCTCGGCCAAAACGCTGCTGCTGATGCAACATTCTACATCAAGTTATTGATGATCAGCCGCAACCGTTCTGGCATTAGGTTCCGGCTTTTTGGTTAGTGAAAGGTTGACTTAAGCATCGAGAATTGTCCTTGAAATATTGTAATCTTACAGACGTTAGACCATAACATTGTCAAATTGTCAGGGCCATGCGAAAAATAGCAAAGTAATAGTTCGAAATTTTCTTTCTGGTTCTAGTAGTCCCTATTTTCCTCATTTGCCATATCAGAGAAGTCTACGTCTTTGTGTCCATGTCCTTTAAAAAAATAGCTTAATTGCACATACCAGGCAAACTTTTCAGATTAAAAACAGCTCGTAGATAAAAATCTGGCGTAATTATATCTGAAGCAATAAGCGGGCCTGTTAGGGGAAATATTATTTAAATCTTACAGAAAGGCACATAAAATAAAATTTTGTAAAAATAACAAATTTGATTAAACATTGTCTTGGAATACCAAAATAAAAAATCGGATAATTTTATATTTGGTACTATAGTTGTTACAAGTTGCTAAACATTCGTAGTTTCTAAAGTACAACTAAATAAAATACATTCATATACATTATAAAAACCATATAGACATCTGCCTTATTTTCTTTTTTTAACAGGTAGAAGCAATTGTCAACAAACATCTTTGTACGATCAAAGCAAATATATAAGTGATTCTTCTGAGAAAATATATGGTAACTAATCCAATAAATTTATATTAAAATAAAAAACCAAAAAATTAAATAATCACATTAATGTAAGTTAAACATGATGAATTATTTATGACAAAATAGTAAATTATACAATTTATTATTTTAATAGTCTACGTACGTAGACGTATAATACTACGACGAATACGTATAATAAATAGTACAACATATTATTGTTAAAAATGTCGCCCACTCTAGTAGATTAAGTAAAAAATGCGGACAATGTTTTCAAAAAATACTGTTTAATTAAAGGATTGTTTTATTGAGAATTGAAAGCAAACATAACTGGGTGTGTGTGGGTGTTATTCAAATGATATTGATGGCCATGTATTTGAAAGACTCAATAAAGTACAGGAAACTGACATAATAGTTCGTAATACTACACTTTTAACATATAAAATATGAGAAAAGTCAGAAAAGTCTGAAGAGCGCATATCGATATTAAACAGAATATTAGCACTATATTAAAACTACAGCGATACTAGAACTAAGAAAAGTTTATTTATTCATATGTGATGTACTTAAAGAAAGCGATTGTGGGCGAAAATTTCTTCCCCTATTTCTTAAATAGCCTAAATTTACCTAATACTCTAATATTCACATACATGGAAACAACCCATACCTTCATCGAGATTCGAACCAGCGACTATTTCTGCGGAGTGCTATCTAGTTACCGCGGTGGTTCAAAACTGGTTCTAAACTTAGTAAATAGACTTTAAGTTGCTTATTTTCATTTAAAATT
Source organism: Rhynchophorus ferrugineus (assembly GCF_030347505.1). Lineage (NCBI taxonomy): Eukaryota > Metazoa > Arthropoda > Insecta > Coleoptera > Curculionidae > Rhynchophorus > Rhynchophorus ferrugineus. The sequence goes on along the minus strand of NW_027472581.1, from coordinate 47,234,038 downwards.
TGTATTAGGATATTTTAAAAAGTTAAATGTTAAATCAATGTTAACGAATAAGAAATATAACTAAGCTAACAATTTACTAACAGAAGTGAACTTCACAAAAAATTAAAATTAATTTAAAAAAATATTTAGGTACGCTCTTACGTTAATAACTTTACCTCATATAATATCGTATTTCGTAAAACAAAAAACTTATTTAATGATAAATTATTATTATTATTATTAAAAATTAATGCATATAACGTTACCATATCTGGTAAGTGTTACAATGTACGAGATTGCCGATCTATTAATAACCAATAGGCAAAAAAACAGTTTACGTAAAAGAGAAATACTGCAAAACAGTCTTTCTCCCCCACATAACGCAGCATTACCTAAATTGGTCAGAATGCTGGCGAGTTTTGTCTTCCAACGGTTTTCGGCCTATTACCGAGCAGGAAGCCAGGAATTATTGGAGCATGAAGTGGCTAGTTGCCCTAAGGGATTTGGCAACACTCGCCACATACGGGGCGTAACTCGAACATAATTCGGGTTTACGGTTGGTACCACCGTCAATTTGCGAAAGCCAACTTTTGTTAGGTACATTTGTGAATTGTTGTCAATTCCGTGCTATGCCATCGGTGCCGATAACTACCTTCGTGCTCCGTATCGTCGAATCAGTTTAGCCATTCCTCGTTTTTCTTGCACTGTATTTATGACATGTCGTTAGCGAAATATATAGCAGACAGCGAGATAACGTAAAATATGAAAGCAGTGATTTAATAATCGAAATAAAATTACATAATTTAGTCATAAAAGTTGAAATCAACTATTGTACAATGATTAGTGTTATTTAATGACATTATTATTGACTTATGTATTAGAATGTTAACTAAAGAAAATTTGTGCAGTTTACAGGTAATCAAACTGAACATTTTGTAGTATCTACTACTTTTGTAGTATCTAGGAACGACTACATTATAAAGAAAAGAATATAACTGGATTTGAAATATAAAAAAATATATTAGTTAACAGGAGGAAAGTCCCAATTATCTATATATGTTGTATAAGCAAATTCTAAAACCTATATGACCCTATGAAAACCTGTTATGGGAATATTCCACAACAATAATATAAAATAATTTTTTTTCAGAATAAAGAATAGAAATTATTACTTACACAGAGAGCTTCAGATACGGTTGCTACTCACAAAAATTAACAAAATTGCAAAGAGACATGAGGAAAGGCTCCATTCCCATGTTAATACCGAAGTGTTACAACCCTTGGATAACACAGCAGAACATAGACTGAACATAATCAGACCATTTGAACTTGTTAACACGTTTATGAACATTATTAATATAAGTTATTGTAAGTAAAAATTGATGGGTTCCCCTGGATATATATACCTATAATAATTTTTAAGTTTTTGCAAAAACAATTCGATACAATGAGAGAAGAATAATATAAAGTACATTTGAGATGGAACAAAAGTTATATGAACAGAAACGCAGCAAAGTAATTTGCAATATAAATTTCTATCCTTGAAAATCCAGGAAAAACTACATGAAAGTGTATAAGTAGAAAATGCTGTCCCACTCGTCTTATTCACTAGACATTGTCTCTTTTAATTATCATTGCCTTCTATTAGTGCAAGATCGTCTAACTAAGCAGCATTCTCATTACAATCAAATAATGAGCGACACAACATAATAATTTATACAATTTATCGTCCAATTTAAATCTTTGGTTACAGAAGTATTCCTCAAAAATAGTTCACAGGCGTTACATAAACTAACAAACATTTCCGGTAGAAAAGCTTTAATGCAGTAGACGGCATCTCGATTAATATATTGGAAAAGTGATGTACTACGTAATGTGCTAGTGTAATAAAAAGTAGAACACGTAAAAATCCTGGAGTTGTTTATTATGAATTTCCTCTCGCAGACCAAACTAAAAATGTTTGGTTATAGTAGTATGTTCTTTCAAATCTATAATATAATAGAAGATAATTGAAGACATTAACAAAAATATATCTCAAAATTAATTGCATTTCACATTTTCTTTAGTATAAATATAAAGTGATATATAGGCGTTTATAATTATTTTACGGTGATAATTAGGCCTCTGTTATTAGTTCAAATTTTCTAAAAACGGTTGTGGTGTTCCCTACGTATGGATACAATAAAAATTTAAAAAAAACTAACGGAAGGAAATGACCGTTGACATACTTTCTTGTGAAACATAAGGGTAACGAAACTGTATATGTATGTTAATTGGCTTTGAGTCATTAATTATAAGAAACGAATGGCAATATATGCGCGCAATATGTGCACCTGCTTTGGAATATGCAAAAAGACTACCACATATAACTCTTTGAAACCTCTGTAAAAATATTTGGTAGGTAAAATGCCCAACTTTTATATAATTTTAAACAAAATCTCATTTGCATAGCAATGTACAATATACACCGAAAAATAATATTGTACACAATTGACCAATAAGTGGATTACAAGTAAATCTACATATTCTCACCGTGCCTTTTAACCACTATAGGGCTGAAGTTATAAAAGCCAAAAGTGACAAATTTTTCCTTTTTTTCGATTTGAAATTTTATAAGACATATACAGGCTATACTTATATTTTCTATTTTTGTGTATAATTTTAAGTAAAATTTTTGTTATGCCGTTATTTTTGTAGCATTTAATAATATTTCATTTATTTAAGTGTAAAATAAAAGTGTTGTTTTTCAGGATGTGAAGATTCAAATAAAATTAATTATTTTCCATAGGATTAACCCAGACACCATTTTTAAAGTAAACAAAGATAAACTTTAGGCTCTTATGATCTACTTCACTACATCAAGCTTCCGGAGAGGAAGGCTTATTCTTTCCATTTCAGACCTTATGTGAGTGATCATAAGCAAGATAATTGCTTAACCAAGATGTAATTCTTAATTGTAATTTTAATAGTAAATATTTCATTAAAATCTACATCGATAATTGAATTGAAATACATAATATGTGTATATTCACAGATCATTTCCCTTAATCTATTAAAGTTAAATATTGGAATCAGTTCAGCTGTTGCTCAGCCTACATTAGAATGTTCAAAAATAATTAAGTACAAATATAATATTTTTTCAAAGGAGGTAGATTGAGAGGTTTGAAAACACGTGTTACATAATACGTATTTCTCCGCAGATCATTTCGACAAAGAGACAAATATATGCCTTCAACTTCATGCAGATAAGAACCACACAGTATAGTACCAAAAAGTTTAAGAAATGCGTGTATATGTAATAATATGGCGAGCAAGAATTGTTCCATATATTTTTATGATTCTGCCATTATATTATCTAAATGTTATTTGACTGTACTACGAACTAATTTAAATTTGTTTGTGTGCGAAGCTATCTAGTGTAACCTAAATCTAACCCAAATTTAACAAAAACTCTCATTCAGATATTATATGAGCAAATGGTGATCTTTTTGAAACCATTAATTGCGTTCAACATCTTGAGCAAGTTAATGTAACAAGAAAAATAATAATTAGGTGTTGCTTGTTGGCGTGGATGAAAAAAATAAATAGCATTGCAATTGTGTCCAATTATATACATAAAAGAATACATATGTATAATAAAGATACATATATACAAACATAAAGATACATATATATAAAAGAAAATGAGGTTTTGTAATCAAAATTCAAATATGTAATTCTTATATTCATTAATTTAAATGTATTTGTGCAAATTATTTTTTAATTCATATTTTTTTAGCTTATAATATGTAAGGCAATAACAATGTTCAATTAGAAAAGAAGTTGTCATATTAGATAGTGTTTTTGGTGTATTTTTAAAATGTTACAAATTTATATATGTTAAAAATTTATACAAATGTTAGGCAGTATTTAAATAACTTTTTTTTATTAAAATCCAATTATTTAATTTCCCCTTGTGGTTAAGACGGATACAACTTGGCATGAGGCATCGGATCTATGTATATTATTCTGTCATATAGGATGAAAATAAATTGCTAAAAATGTAAAGTAATTAACATGTATACAATCAATACGACATAGAATTAATAAAATCTAGTAAACGGCGCATAATGAAAACGAACCATTTCTATTTTACAACAAACTTTAATTCAATTCATTCAACGCGATACAATGCAACATCACAGATTTCCAAATTCGTATGTAAATATAAAACGCAAGTTCAAGGATAATTGAACTTAATGTTCTAGTTGGTTGAATATAAGTGAAAAAACTAAATTATTCCCAAAAACATTTTTTGTCACCAGATCGGGTAAATAGACTATTATCGGAAATCTAACGGAACCGATCTCCATTAAATACTATTAAAATAAAAACATTTTACTTTCGAAGATCGGAATTACAGATAACTTATAACGAGCAAAAATTGATCGAACCTGAAAAACTATGCCGTAATCAATACTGGACAACCAACGAGTCATTATGTAACTGTAAAAACATTTACTGCCACAACACAATACATATTGTACAAGAAGGAATATGCTTTAAAGAATTAAGATTAGCCTTCAAACTGTCAATCAACTTTGAATAAGTCATCCAAAAGCTTATAAATATTTATAGACGTCCAAAATAACAAATTACAAATAAAGTATGTATTATATAAAGTATGTATTATATATTTATGATATATTTTATGTTTCATTTTATTAATAGGTTAATTGCACCTCCAATAACTCTGCAAGAGCATTTTTATGTCCATGTTTTCGCAATTTTCTTATTACAACAAAACTCTATTGAAAGAATAACAAAATACAAATCCGATCCTAAGTATTTATACCTTCATGTGGCCATTCAACGGATATATATATATATATATATATATATATATATATATATATATATATATATATATATATATATATATATATATATATATATATATATATATATATATATATATATATATATATATATATATATATATATATATATACAATAATAATACGTTTCCTATAAAATACCGTATATTGTGGTTTCTCATCTGTATTTTTCTCATGACAATTTTTTTTAGTTTTTTGTTGTAAATTCCCGTAATGCAAAAATAATTTCCCGTTAACAATCTTTAATTATACGGCTAGTTATCTCTCCAAAGGACTTTTAAACCGATTCCACAGATTCTAAATAGCATTATTAAATTAAAAAATATGTCTTATGTCTTAAAATATGTTTTAAATATTAATTTTGAATGAATAATTAATCAGTAGTTAAGTATTTTCCTTTTTTTTTATACAGATATGAAATGATACAATGATACAGATAATAAATAATTACATTATAAATAAGGCATTTTTATGATTTATATATTCTATTTGGAATTATTAGTAGTATTTATTATTATTATTATGGTAGTTATAATAATTAAATCTGTTAAATAAAATCATCCTGTAAATAAAATTAATATAATAAAGTCAGCAACCAGCAATTAACGCACTAAAATAAATTCGTATACATCTTAAAGTAGTGAATTGTTCAATGGCCATGAACAAATACTATCACAAATGATTAACTACTTTTTATGTAGGATAATTAAGCATGGGTAAACTAACCAATATTACAAGAAAATTGCGACACGTTTATTTAAAATAACTACAATATGTGATTAAGTTTCTATTAGCCTAAATAACACAAGGGTTTATATTTAAAGTGAAACAAAAAAATCTACAGTGTTTTCGTTTAGTTTTTGTGGCACTTGCGCTTGGTTTATTAGTGGTAAGTTATCCATTAAAATAATGACAAAACCATTTTCGTCCTTCTTGCCACCATTTAATTTCATTGGGCACGTAAATTATTCAAAACTATTACTGGGTGTGAGTCACGACTGTTATATTATCTGATGCATGTGTGTGTACAAGAAGTAACGTACAAAATGTAACCTCTATTTTATCGATTTTGTGATATAAAATGAGTCTTCTGATTGCGTATTAAGGTATAGAGCTACTTAAATTTACAACCAATGGTTATGATTAACTATATCCAATTAGAGTTCTCAATATTTTTACTGCACACAAGCAAAAATATTTAAACATTAATACTTAAATAAGAACGAACATAAATCTAATTGTAATGAAGTATTAGGATATGTAAAAGCCATTGAACAATTTACGTATTTTACTGGTTTATGTTATTGGTAATAATTTTTAACTTTTCTTATGTGATACAAACAGTGATAATGCACAATTTAATGTTTTTTGCCAATAATATTTATTGTAATGTGAATGTATTGTGAATGAATTTCTGTGACAGTTCTTTAATTATGTTCATTTTACAGAAATGTTCTACCGAATCTGCTACTTGTATGTGATATTTGACCATTGCATTGAAAAACGAATGGCCATTCCATACACTGAAACACTTAAAGCGGACTGCCATTTCATTCCTCAAGTATGTCAGTTATCATCCTTTCTAATTGTTACTTATTACCACGTTTAAAAAGTTATAATATTCTTGGATAGATGGTTATTGTTTTCCGATTTAGTATTTAAATCCTCCCACAAAGATAAAAAAAATATAAATACATGTCTAAACTAATATAATATAATTTTTCACAGCACAATAATTATATTTTCTAATTACCTTATATAAAAATCACAAACATAAAAGTCGAAAAAATTTAATATTTTAAAGATACCTTAACTTAAATATCTATTAATACTGGCTTTATTAAATTATTTTGAAATAAACACATAAAAAGTCTTGCAGTAAAATTATAGAGCTCCACCTAAATTTCTTAGATCAAAAAATAATTTATTAGTTTTATAATATCCGGTCATGCATAAAGATAATGCTGTGTTATTTTTTCTAGTTTAGATTAAAAATTATCTTAACAGATTTTTTCTGGTTGTTTGGAACAACGCCCAGAAAAAACAATTTGAAATTTGAAATATAAAGGTCTGTTGAAAGCCATATCCCATGTAAATAATGAGTTTCCTTTTTTTTATCAACAATCAGTCTTTAAAACGACCTTAATTTATAAGATGGTTTCTTTGATATATCCAATTCAATTTCACTACTACGCCTAACAATTATCGATAAACTGTCTACGATCTGTTAAATCAGTTCATTAAAATTCCAGTCATGCGTTTCGATACGGTTATGTCATAAGTATCTGCTAAAATTAAGTTACTATATATATATAATATTTTTATATTATCAATTAATTTTCCTTCGCCATATTATCAGTAAATGTATTAATTTGCAATTTTGCTTTAGAGGAAATCAAATTTTAATTAACTTTGATTAAAAAACCACAAAGCCAAAAAATATATAATAAAGTATGTAGTAATAACTTACCTTAGTAATATTGTGAGATTGACATCATGGCTCAAACGATCCAAAGCGGTGGTCCCATCTACTCTAACTGCATTAATTTTATCTCTAAGAGATGAAGAACTGCCTACAGGAGGATGCCTCTCCTTCAGAATATCAAAAATGTTTGGTTGCCGAAGAAACGCCACCACTTTGTCATTGTAAGCTATAGGTACTTCAGGTATATTTGTCTGCACATTAACAGTCATTGGTGCAGTTCTAGGAGGTGGTACAGGAGCCTGAGTAAAAAAGAACATATACAAATTTTAAAGAAAAAGATGGAGACACATTACTCTTTTATAAATAACTTACTTCCACATCATCAGAAAACCTTCTCCCAATGTTAACACATTCCAAAGGAAGACGAGGATCCATATATGTAGTTTTCTTGTTAGTATGATCAATGAAGAAAGGCTAGTGGCAAAAATGATGATGCGTTAAAATTGTTAGTTAAAGCAACAGGTAAATATAAAGCAATGTAATATAGGCATGACTAAATAATATTTAGTAAATAAACTGCGACTTACAGTATTTAAAATTAAATAACTACTGAACTAAGTAATTCAAACCATCAAGTTTAAAAAATATATTTTAATATAATTTTTAGTAATTTATATAGTATATATAGTTTTCAACAGATAAAGTTAGATTAGCACAGAAGATTATTTATTAAATGCATATTCAGTTCAACACAACTTCAACTACACTAATAAATCTAATATCCATCCACCACCACCTCCTAAGTCTCATTGAATATGCTACTATATTTAAATTAATTTAAAATTTTTATTTTACCTTAGAATTACTATCTTTCTTTGTATCCCATCCTTCTGGTAAGTCCTTTGTAGTATCAGCAAACATATTTACTAATGAAACTAACTCCTTATTATGTTGATATTTTTCAAAATAAGAGGGATCTCTTCTTATTCTATTTAGCATAGGTTTTAAAGTAGGAATTCTATTGTACAAGGCGGTAGCTTCCTAAAATTTTATAAACGTTTTTATTAACCTCTGATCTAGTTTATAAGATTAAGATATTACCTGATTCATGTGAAGAATTGTATAGAAATCAGGTCTCACTAGTAATTTACACCCTGGTGGAATTTCTGAAACACCATTCTCTATTCTATTTGAACTAATTGTTCTTCTAATGCTCTGATAGCGCCTGTCTAATTGTCGTCTATGTTGATCAGCACCAGCTATGTTAGATGAATTATTAGAATTGCAACCAGGTCTTGTCCACGAAGTTGTACGAGTAGCATGGTCAATGTAAAATACTCGGCCATGACTATCCATTCTAGCTTCCCAAGCTACAAAATAGTTATTAAAACATTTGTTTTACTTATAATGGCAATGTACTTACATGGAGGTAATGGTTCTTCATGTTCACTTGGGACTTCTGGATAACATAACAACCTATGACTTCTTTCAGGGATGGATGGCAGCCTAGTAGTGCTTAATCTCTGGAGAGATATGGGGACACCACCACTAGCTTCACCATTTTCTACAGTTACTCTAGGACGAAGCGTTGGTCTTTGAATTGCTTTAAAAATTCAAATGTTAGCACAACTATTATCTTTGTCAATATAAATTCTACCTTTACTTCTTAGTTCCGACATTGCTATAACGCCTATTTGAGGGGTTTCTGAATTACTCGCACCATCTAAGGTATTAATAGGCCTAATATCAGCTTGTTTCACTTCAGGACCAGCTGATAAATCTTGATTTCTTAATGGTATGTCAGGTGGATCAGTTGATTTTAGATTAGGGGGTCTTAAATCACCACTTGCTCTGTTTTTCCTTGAGTGATGTGTTGGAGTTGGTGGACAGACAGGAACTGCATTACATATACCTGCTATTCTAGTTAAAGCTTTAGGATGGGGTCTAAAAAATAAGAATATTTTATTAGAAGATTCACAGAGGTATATAAATTATATTTAGTACTACCTTGCAATATCTTTTAATTCTCTCTTTGGTTTTGGTTGATGTACTGGAGTTCCAGGTAGCTCGGCAGAATCTCCACATTCATCGGGTTTTTGCAATGATCCAACTCTAGCAAGTGGTTTATGGGGTTTATTGGTTAAATCATTGTCACATTCGCTGTTGCCATCTGGGGCATCAGTTGACGTACTACTTTGAGTCGACTGAGTTGAACTATAACTAAAATAAATTTATTATATATTTAAACCATTTAATCTGAATTATAATTTACCTGTCTTTATTTTCTAATAATTTATGAGCATTGACTGGACTAGATTCTAAACTTTTACTTAGGACCGTTGTAATATAATTATCACTACCGATTAATTTATTGGACGATTCAACAAAAATCGAATTAATCTTCTGAGTTGATGAGGTAGAGCAAGCGTCAACATCAGATAATGACGAAGCAGACTTATAATCTTCGTCAGTGTCTATTAAATCGAAATTAAAAGTGTCTTGAGGTTTTTTCGGCTTATTTTGGCGTTGAACAACTGGTGGTGCAAAATTACTGGCTAATGAAAAAAATAACGCAAGATTAATAGTTATATATATATATATATATATATATATATATATATATATATATATATATATATATATATATATATATATTTTGTGTTGTTAACTCACCTACTGCATGGGACCTTTCTAAAGGTCTATGTAAAGTCCTTGGAGGTAACGGTGGCGCATCTTCCTCCACAAATTCCATACTACAAGCACCTTCAAAAGTTTTATTTTCATCTTCTGGAGATGGAGAACTGTATGCGGTCCATATTTGGTAATAATCTTTTCCAGGAGATTTTGAACTCTTGGAACGAACTTTTTTCTTTGTGCCTCCTATAAAATACATAACATTAGAGATTTTGAAATTAAATAAGATACAATATATATATATATATATATATATATATATATATATATATATATATATATATAGAGAGAGAGAGAGAGAGAGAGAGATATAATACTATCACTACGTAGTATAAAACAAAGTCGCCTTTTCTGTCCCTATATCCCTATGTGCGCTTAAATCTTTAAAACTACGCAACGGATTTTGATGCGGTTTTTTTCAATAGATAGAGTGATTCAAGAGGAAGGTTTATTATGTATAATACATGCATAATATACTAAGGCAACATTGCTAATTTTAGAGGTTTCTAACGTGATGTCGTAAATTAACCTATTTTTTTAGGCTTATTTAGCAATTAGCAAAAACGCTGCCTAACCCTACGAGTAAGATCAAATTAATGTACTACAGTATTGTACACCATAAAATGGTCTACAAAAAAGTCCGCGATGGTATATGTTTATCTTTTAGGGATAACCCACATTAACCATTTTTATTGTTTACTTTTTAAGTGAGAAAATGGCTTATTTACGAAGCTATTTTAAGCAATACGGCATTAATCCTTATCGAATTAAGTACCTTAAATACAGTGTGCAATTAATATAGATCAATATGGTTCCTTACAGCATGTAAATTAAACAAATATTTTCGGAGATATTACAAATTTAAAATTTGCGTTTAAAAATGTGTAATGTAATAAAAATTGTATGAATTTAGATATTCCAAAGATAGCAGGAAATCTTCATAGTAAGTATAGGGGAAGAGGAATTGTTTTACTCCAAATTTAATGCGTGCAGGCCAAGGGCAGTAATGAATGAACCAAAAATACTGGATCGATTTTAATCATGTTTTCATTGAGTGACATAGGCATATTTTATGACATATTTTATGCCCGTGCAAAGTCGGAGCGGGCCGCTATGTTTTTATATACAACGTTCATATTTTTTCTGTAGTGTATTTAATTTAGTATCAGCATTGCATCCGTGCGAAGCCGGGGCGGGTCGCTAGTAGTCTATATAATACAGCACACCGTTGTGACTATATTCTAATATTTATTATTTTTACTTAGTTTGAATTTATTATTATTATGGAAAAAATCTCAAAAATATTATTATTTCATTATTAATCGAAAAACCTATATATAACTGCTTGATATTTTGATTGTTAGACACTGTTAAACACAACAATCAGTGGGGTGTATAATAATATTACATTGAAAATCTGAATTTTTAATTCTAAAATATTAATAATTGAAATTATCAATATTTACTATTATACAGTATTACTGGATCAAGCGCATAATGAAATTAAGGGATGATGCAACATAAGATAAGTTCATTCAGCCCCTTTGTTCACCAAGTCTGGTTTTCAGCAAAATTCGTACGTTTCAAAAATCAAGACTGGGAACAATTATTGATTTAAAACAAACGCATTATTACATAAAAACTATATGTTTTGAAGTAACAGTATATTTTTTAAAGTAAATCTTCTAGACACAGAAAAATTATGATTCTATATATTTTTCATTCCAAAATTCTAACTCAGACGGAATATTTTAATTGTTTTGGGTTGGCTTATAATTTATCATAGTTGTCGAAAAATCATAACCACCTGATTCAAATTTAATCTCAGTAAAATTTTCTTATATTTTTGAGCATGACAGGTTTAGTTGAAAACAATTTGAAAAAAAAACGATGAATTAAAAATGATTTAAAAATTAGCAATAAAATTACTTTCAAGGATTAAACAACAAATTATATCTGTCAAATAACTATCTATTATTCTAACAATCTATTAACTAACAATTATATGTTCTGTTATTTTTGAACATTATTTTCACTCATATTATTTTCTAGGGCTAAAATATGTAGTTGTATTAATAAATAAATTGATATTGGTTAGTAATATTCTTAAGCAGCTAATCTAGATTATTTGTTATTTGTTTTATAGATAATATTAATAAAATTTTAACAACATACCTCCAATTGTATTGAAACCATTAATGGGCGACTTTTTCTTCACACCAGACAAAATCTGCTCCTTATTATTATCTAGGTCTTCCATGGACGTAGATGTCTTGAAAGAATCCAACGTTTCCAATGAATTCGAATTTTTCATAGAGAAATTGTGATTCGATAGATCTAGATGAGTCGGACCCTGATCATCAACCTCATCCTGAAACGCGTCGTTTTCAATACCGTTGCATTTGTTATGTCGTTTGATTTTGATGAACCGTTTTATTTTATGTATGGGATCCGACTGGGCCAAGCATTCCAAAGTTGCCGAATCGTAATATCCGAAACAGACAAGTTTCTCGCAATCTGAAAGAAATAAAAAACATTAAATTAGTTTGAGAACATAAATTACATAAACTTGCAAATACTTTTTTTGCTTATTATTGTTGCATTGTTATCCAAGAGATCAAAAATATAAATACAAATGATGTGAATTAGAACAAAAAACTGCTTTTATTTACTTTGTTTCCGCCTATTATGTAGCTGGTGTGAAATCATTTTTATGATTGTTCTGTAAAATTCTGTAATATGATTGTGTTATATTCGTACTATATTTTAGAGTATTTTTGGAAAGCTACTGTTTTCATGTACTGAGAGTGTTGATAATATTGTGATTGTATATAATCAGTTTCATATTTTAATGAAATATCAAGATGTATAAAAATATATTGAGATAACGTTAATATCTGTTATCTGTTAATAAGATTAGTTAAACAACAAAAAAATATGATAAATGTAACTAACTAATGCAGCATTTAAATGATGAAATGATGTTTTATCTCAACTGAAATTAACTTTTATTGAAATTCACCAAAATGTAATGAATAATTGTTTAGAGTCTCCTTAGAATTTCTTTGAATACTAAAAGGATTATTTATCTGCACAAACCGAAAGTATATCTGCATTGAATGAAATAAAAATTATAATGGCTATTTTATTCTCTTTTCTACCAGAACTGTAATCGTGAGATTGATAATGTTGATTAGCGATATCTATTGGAGAAAATGTGGAGTATCAATATAAACAATAATAATGAACCAATCTAACTCTCTCTTTGTTCGATACATCTGTATATAAAATAACAGTTTTTAAAATCATGGAACGGTCAAAATTGCATTTTCGATATCTATTAATTTTCTTGTTTGCTTTAAAGAAATATGTTGCCGTAATCCATCATATATTTATGGCGACGCTGTTCTATAATATCCCTATTGTCAGTTTCAAAGATTTAAAAGTGGTAATAATTTATGAGAATGACGAAGAACGATCTAAAAATCAAAAAATTTCGAAAACAATGAATTGCAAGACATGACGCGTGACATCTTACGTACTACAACAATGATAAGGGCAAAAGGCCATGACTTAATCCTTTAGAGTCATCCACATTGACACCCAAGCATAATATTAACGGTCATAAAGTCATTGCTGTGTAGATAGTGGAACCAGTAAAGTAGGTTGTATTACGAGCTGTTCAAACCGAATGAAACTGTTATTGCAGATGTCTGTCGCCGCCAATCAAACAAACTGAATGATGTATTGTTGCAAAAGAGATCAGCAGTCATCCTCCAGATTACATGTAAGCACCTAATATCCACTAGGATGCCCAGCAAGTTCAGTTCAGTAAAAATTTCATTTCGAACAATTAGTTTATTATTTATTTACATATCTCTTAATTAAGTTGAGGTATTGGTGTTATTTTAACAATAGAAAAAACTGAACCAGCAAATACTCAAATTTCTTATAAAAATCTTTAAAGGCATATGGACATTGATATCAAATATATGACATATGATATATGAAATATGGACATTGATATCAAAACGGTTTCGAAAGATCATTGACTGATCAAGATAGATTTCTTCTACTAAATCTGTCTTGACTAATCTCTAAGCATTTGAATAGATTTAGTTAAAGAGCTCTACGCACAATGAATGTCATTAACACAACTAAAACATATTTGAAAATTTAATGCTGTTAATGATATCGGTTATGTTTTTATGAAAAGACATATTAATTTTTAGTTTATATTATTAACGAACAAAGGGTATTTCGCGAAAAAATTGTGGAAAAACCAACAAGTGACGATCTCAGCATTGAAAATGGTTTGGTTTTAGTAAGCATTATTTATTATAATTACATTCTAATCCATCTTATGATTTCGGTATTACTGCCGACTGATGTAAAACACTATTAGTTATTATTTATTATTATATATTAGTAAAAGCATTTATCAAAATGTATTAATTATTAACCAAAAAATGTCATGTCCAGAGAAAATGTATAGTGAACATGATTATATCGTGAAGTGCATTGGTATACAGAAAAAAACGGACGAAAAATTGCGAATGCATCCAAGATAGATGCGTGTTTGCACTTAGCGAAGAATAACAACAATCGTTTGGACAACTTTATGGCGGTTTCTATGCGTAAATGTGGAGAAACATGGATTTATTACTATACTCTAGAAATAATAGTGAAAACTTCAATCAATTAATCTGTCGTAACTACAGGTTGACCAAATAAATCACTGAACAGAATCAAGAAACATTTTTTTAAATTTGCTAATTAAAACGGTAAGCATCGCTAAAAATTTAGATTTGTCGATTTTTTATTTCAAATCAAAACAGGGTTAGCATTATTTGACAGATATAACTTAATAACTAATAAAATAATAAATACACTTGGAGGCTTCATACATAATAATTTTATTTTTTTAAGTAAATAACATATTTTTTCCCAATTGTAAATTTTTAAATCTTGCATTGAGAAAAAATGGCAAAGAATTTCTTGAATATTTGTAACATATGCAAAATTAACTGATTATTGGAAAACTTCAAAAGATATAAAATGTTACATTTACATTAATTCCTATGAGGAGTTTTAGTACAGAATGAAATATAGAATTAAATTTAATAGAATAGAATTAAAATACTTTAATTATGTGAGGAAAAATGTATAATACAACTAAATGCCTTTTTGTTCTACGTTAAATGTACGTGTAAATGCCCAAAATAAAGTCTCTCCAAAGTAGCACTGAACTCACGTCATCAAGATGTATAATGTATTGCCTATTGCAGTTAGTAAATTTGTTTTAATACCAGACAATATTTTCCTATTCATTTTATTCCAGTTAAAAAGAGATACAATGCTCTCTGATACGTTCGAACATGTAACCGAATCAGATTGTAAAAGTCGTTGTTGTTAGTGATAATAAAATAGGTTATAAATTGGCAAACGCTGTTTTGGGGCTTGTGTTGATAAATTTCAAATCGCTGCTTAACATTTGTGATTATTCTGGCTGAAAATGTCGAAGCCAAATAAATAGTCATTCGGAAACAGATTACGTCTTTAATCAATAATTTCGAACAGGAATGAAGTAATTGCAACCCGTTCTTACCAATAAAATGAGGTAGAGAAGTAAGTATTGATACTATTAAAAATTAAACTCCTTGAGATTTTATCGGAAATATTTTTTTGTGTTGCTCCTGCATTGAATATTGGTATAGGCACTATAACTAAAATCTCTCAAAAAAAGATAAACAATATAATTTTCGATTCACCGAAAAGAAAGTATCTAGATACCCTGGTGTTAGTTCTATTCAAGATTAAATTTATCAAATGTATAAAAACGGTGAGTAATTTTTTATTGTATAGAAAGTATTCATAGAAATCTTAAGGATATGGAACTTTTTGAGATATAAGTAATCGTTTCGAACACTGTTAGGAAACATAGCATTTAAATAGTATGAAGATAACCCACAATGAAGTGCAATGCCACTCTACAGGCGTGGTTTTTAAAAGAATACAATTTTTAAAAGCATATAGTAAAATTAAGGGAGACTTGTCATTTCAATTTGTGTACAGACATAGGTATTTCAAAATGGAATAAGTTGATGGAAAAGGTAAAAGTTACAATAATATTTCATTAGGTTGCAAATCATAATATTTTTTAACAATTCATTGCAGATATATATTGTTCTTCATGGTAAAAACAAGAATCCAACAAAAATATCCCAACAAGTGGTAGGCAAAGGCTGCAATTAAAGAACTAAAGAATGGCTTGCAAAACATTAAATTTTCAAAATACCATATTAAAGAGTGAAGTATTACAAATTGTCACTTGGTAAATATAATTTAGCTTCAACGTTACATACGGCAATATTGCATCGTTTTTACGTCATAAATTGAGATGATGTGAGTTCACTACTACTTTGGATATATATATATATATATATATATATATATATATATATATATATATATTGTGAGTTTTCTTAACACTTATTAGAAATGTAACTTAAAAAATATAAAACAAAACTAGTTCAGTATAGTTGACGCAAATTGCAACTAGACGTAATCCAGAAAAAAAACAAAGGCTTCGCGAAATACACAATATCTCTAATTAACAATAACATCTCTTACCATTATGATGTTGCCTGGGAATATCTAAAAGCCACATTGTGCTTTGTGCTTGTCCGGTCACCAATTGTTTAGCAATGCAATCATTGACGCTGGTATTATCTGTAAAAAATATTAATATATTACTAATATATTTTCTTATTAGAGCTATAAATTAAATTACACAACTCAGTGGGAAAAAATAAGATAAGAAAATCTATTTTATATTATTTGCGGTTTAATTTTATCTTCCGATCAACTAAGACACCTTCTGAAATAACAACACTCGTACCTATCCTCTTACAGCTGCATGAAATTAACACCGAAGTAAAATTAGAAAAAATATATAGAGAGGTTCACTTCAGTAAATAAAAATACTTGATGTTAATGATAACTCACGAGTAAGCGTTTAGGTCTCGTTATACGAAAATTCCTCCGAAACGATTTGAGAGAGAAAAAACACTGCTATTAAATAAATGCTACATCCTATTAAATCGAGATAGGCCGAGGTTTAATCTTCCTGCATCGAATGGTCCGCAGCAAGGTGTAATTGACACCAAGCTATAAATTACGGGGGCAGTGAGGAAACTTTACGATTTTTATTACAAGAAACAAATGGAAGATACATTTACAGGAAATATTTTTAAAACAGTATACAACTACATTAATTATATGGCCAGATTTTAATGTAATTGTACATGAATTTTAGTCACTTCAACTTACTGGATTTTTTAGTGACTGGTCCTGTTGCTTAACTTTTGTTTAACTGTTGTAACCACCAGAAGACCTATCGGTTTTCCCTATCGGATTTTATGCTCTCGCCTGTGTAAATCATAAATTAGAAACAATAACATGCCTCGACGGATTAAAACCCGTGAGTATCGCAGAAATAAGATCATCCTGTGGCCATTGAGGCCTGTCAAACCGACAAAATTCTGAATTGTTGTGTTGCATTATAATTGGTTTCAAGACTATACCAACCTACACTATAGTGACTTACTTGTCGTCTATACTTGTATGCGATAGAGAATGCCTTAAGAGATTAGAATTAATTATTAATATACCTCAACTTCAACAAATACTGCAGTACGAAATTAATAAAAAACTGTAAATAAACGAAACAACAGACACTAAATAATTATAATTATTAACGGTTAACATCTCTGTACTACTTTTTATCTTCTATATACATGATTACACAATCATAAAAAATGGTCGATGATTTTTAAAATCAAATATGCAATAATCTAAATTAACTATCTTTTTTTACTTTCATAATTTTATATAGTTACGTTACGTTATTTTCAATATTTATTAGATTGTCATATAATAATAATGGATACAAAACAATAGATATTACCCAAAGTCTTATTAAATAAATAAATTAGAACTATAAGTTTTATTGAATGTTTTGGATAGCGTTGAGAACTATCGACTGAAAACAGTGAAAACAGTCGATAGTCAAAAAACTAGCGACTAAAAATAGTAATTACTATTTTCAAAAAGTAAGTAATTACTATTTCTCATTCACTCATTCGTTCAATTACTCATTCATAATAGTAATTACTATTTTCAGTTCAAACCTTTCCTGTATAAATTGTGATAGTGGAAAGCACGGAGATAATTGCTTGGAGCAGTTAATTTTATGTGTTTATATTTTCTAACGGTAGTATAAACCAGACGGAGATGTACATATTCCTTCACGTAGTAACTTTAAAAAAGTACTTGCTGAATACTATTAACATGCAATTAATAATTTCATTTTAAACAAAGTAGAATTACTTTTATATTTGAATGTTCTGTGGATCTGTAAAAAGGGAATGGAATTTTTCTATGGAATGAAATAATACCCAAGAAATGTTTTATCGTATTTTAATATGTTAATTGCTATTTTGAAATAATATACTATAATAGATACAGACAATACAATAGAACTTAAACAAAACCTAGAAGCTAAAGATGTACAATAACCATAAATGCTAATCATAGAAAAAAAATTAATCCGTGACATAATTAAAAATTATCGCACCATAACTACTAGAGCTTTTTTAAATAAAGTAAATGCTTTACTTATTATAGAACGGAAATATTTTTTAACAAAAATCGAGAGTGTAATCGAAATATTACCTATTATTACCATAAAAATAGTCAAAAGTATTTTACTATTTATCATTCACAATTTTAATCTTTTTACCCTATTACATTAATAACATTGAAAAATATCGTTCCAAAATGCTTCTCTAATATATAATATATTGTTATTTACAATCAAACTACCAAAAAAATCATAACACTATATATATCATATATAAATCTACAAGGTCGCGGCTAGGATGACAGAGCCAGAACGTTAAAAATCAGTCGAATGAAACTAGTATAACCAAAAATAGTAACAAAAAGTACACGACTGAAACAGTCGATAGTAAAAAGTAGACAATTACTAATCAGTCGATAGTCGATTTTAGTCGATAGTTCGCAGCACTAGTTTTGAATTATCTTGTTTATTGTGTCTAATTTATTTAAATAATAAAAAACAGTATAAATGAACGAAACCACGGCCATCATTCAGACACTAAATAATTATAATTATTTGTAGTTACACATTTGAATACTTTTTATCTTCTATAATCTTATCTTATAAGTTTATCTTCTATAATAATCTAAATTGATAAAACACAAATTACAATTACAAATTAATTAAAGTTCCTTATTTTATATAGTTACGTTACTTTCTCTAAATTAAAATGTAGCTTTCAACGAATTGGGCCATTTTCATAGTAAAAAATATATAAAAAAACTGCATCAGATCCATTGTAAACTACAGCGTTATTTTAAATATCTTGATTTTGAACATGAATATCTAATGCTAGATGATAAATATGAAATAAATATACTGATTGATTTTTTGATAAAAAGAATTATATTTTATATATTTTATCTTAACTATGTCAATGTTAAATTAATAAGATACACTAATTAGTTTTGGAAAACATTACATTATATGTTAGATAAAATTGATGCTTTAGCAACTAGCCAAATAAGACCAAATTTTAGTTATACTTTTATTAAGGCAGTAATGCCACGGATTATGAAATATTCATGTTTTTTGACAAAAAGTTTATAATTATTTAAAAGAATTTCACACATTTACTGCTATCTTGTGTATGCTTCCTTTGTTTTATGCAAAGGATTACTATTAAAACTAATAATAAAATGCTGGTAAGATCGGGCAACGTAGCTCGAAAAATATCTCAAACCCGATTGAACTATTGATCCTGTCATTAAAAAATAATTCAACTAAATAGATAATGAAATTGAAATAACGGAAGTACCGACGCAGTTCGTATGCCGTAGTGGTTAAAGCGACAGGATGGTCCTCCTAGCAATGTGTCATTCTAATTGTGATTGTCCGTAGGAAAGAGTGTACAAAATAGGACATTAAAAACATCCCAGTCATGCCAGTAATCAGGTTGAGTAAGACAGAATGACTTCTGTTGGTCACTCGCCAATCGGTAGGAATAATGTCAAGAATTGTCGTTTGGAGCCCACGTTAAGTAGACTTCAAAATGTACCAAAAAAAATTCACGAAAAACTTTTAGAGCAGCATTTTATGAAAAAAAAAGAGCTGTTTGATATCATGACTATATTTTAGTTTTTAAAGTTGTTATAGTTGTACGTAGGATCTTGGGTGGAACAAAGTATATTCACAATTTAGGAGAAAATATATAAACTAAACGTTATCACATTTTAGCGGAACCTGGGAAATGCGTTGAAAGTAATTTCCGTGTTTTAAAAGTGGTGATTTTGATTATTCGTTACTAATTTTGGCATTCTCATTTCACCGTTTCACTCGTAACCTTGTAAATAAATCTGCGGAATTTATGATTATATATACATAATAAATAATATCCTACATTAATATATCGGCTTTTCTACACTCTATTTTTAATGATTTCGTGATTTCATAAAAATATAAAATTAGTTAATTAGTTAATATAAGCTGCAATTTAATAACATATAGAATAAAACATATATATAATAATAATAACATATATAATTTAATAACATATATACAATATATTTGATATAAATTTGATTTGAATTTTTTTATATATAGCTGAATTCTTTTATGTATGTAGTGGGATATTTACTACAGCAGGTACTTATCTTAACAAATAGGTAACAAATAACAATTAAGTTAATTGATGAATTAAAAAATATTTCCATGTATTGGTTTAAATGTTTATTCAAGCCTTTTGATCATGCCTTTGATTACTATTTTTGTCAGATATTAGAAAGAGAAAAATTACTTTTTAAGAGAGCAATGCTATGTGCGGAAAATCTACATATTTAAATACCACAAAAAAAATTCAGGTTTTAACATTACAAATAATGCTTGCACAATTTAAAAACTTCACACAAATGAACAGTCATTCTAAAATTAAAGAGACAAATGTTTCTTAAAAAGAGTAATGAGATCGTTTTCATACAATGTGGCTGGAATAAATAACTACTTAGTGTACCGAAAAAGTGTTATTACACACTTTTGTTTTTATTGTTATTTAAATCAATTATAATTCAACAATTCAAAATATTCTACTTCAAATATTATTAAAGTATAAAAAAAATGTTTGAAATTATTCCATACCTTTCTTACAAACCGTGTAAGTAACCCTACAGTTTTACAAGTAAACTTAAACTATCAAATACATTTGCCGCTTAAACTTAAAATCCTTTAATAAAAATTGTTTTCCACTCTTTCAACATATGAAATAAATTAAATTAAAGGAATTTATTTGACACAATTAAGATAGTCAATTACTCTTCATTCATTGTAAAAACTTAATATTAATTAGGACTTAATAATTAATCTCCGAACTACGGCCTTCGGATTTTATATTTTTCTAAGGACAATCGCAAATGTGAAAGTGAACGCAAATGCAAAATGTGAAATTATAAAGACAAATTTATGACCATACTCCAGCAGAATTCGAACTCGCGCCTATTGCAATAGCAGGAAGACTGTCCTGTCGCCCTTACCACAGCGCCAACTAAGCCGAGAACAGCTATTATTCTCATATGTTCTAGTTTAAATTGCAGAAAGTGTTTAAGATTAAAACAAGTTCTTTATACATGCCCTCGTAAATACGAAAAACTATCGATTGTGGTAAGATTGCCTATTATAGTAATAACAATAAAACCTTAACCTATGAATTTTAATTTATTAATTGAAACGTGCGCTAAAGTATGCGGATGTAAATAAACAAGTGGTAGAGAAGGCGAAAGAAAATAACCAAATGCTA
This sequence comes from Rhynchophorus ferrugineus, assembly GCF_030347505.1. Lineage (NCBI taxonomy): Eukaryota > Metazoa > Arthropoda > Insecta > Coleoptera > Curculionidae > Rhynchophorus > Rhynchophorus ferrugineus. The sequence goes on along the minus strand of NW_027472581.1, from coordinate 47,212,151 downwards.
AAGCGGTAGATTGCAAATAGGGTTTTCAATGAGAAAATGATATACAGCACCCAGGTGTCGTCATTTGCGGATATAAGCAATGTTGTTAATTAATGAGCACTTTGAAAGATGTATGATACTTAACGTTCAATAGAAATATATTTTAATCACAACACCAAATTAGAATGTATTAATTAGTTAGCACTACAGTAAATTTTGACTTTGTAAATGAAAATAAATGTTTTACATAAAATTATATTAGAATCATTGATTTACTTACAAAAATAAATTTTGTGAAAAAATATTTTATGTTGTATATAAATTCAATCAAAACAAGAAATAATGTAATGACCTTAATTATAATATATTGTAAGTGTGAATTAATAATAAAACATCCTGTCATTAGGCTCTCTGTCATTTTTGAAAATGTCAAAATAAGCGAAACATTTAAGGAAATTTTAATGTTTAACATAAATAAGTACTATTGCAAACCTCTTGTGAAAACAATTCCAAACAAAAGTGGAGTAATTTTGTTCCTTGTATGCTTTTCGATGCAAATTTATTCATATGAATCATAAACACTATTAAGTGATAAGTACCATTTTTATCGACAATTTTTGTTTTTTTTTGGATTTCTGGATAAGAAAATTTAAAAAAAATGACTTTCACAAGTCTTGTTTCGTTATATTTTAGTCTCCTTTTTGCCAACAAGGGTTTATCTGGATTGGACTTACTGTTTAAAGTGGGGTCCGAACCACGGTCTTCGGCATTAACAATTACAATCACAAACATAAAGTACATCTATGTCCCAGCAGGATTCCAACCCGTGACTATCACAAGAGTAGGAGGATCATCCTGTCGCCTTAACCACTGCACCAACCGTCGGCACAAGCCTTTTTTTAAAGGGAGTTTTACATCGCTAAGACAGTTTTGGAGACACCGGAAGGAGCTGGATTCGTATGGGCCAAGGTACGTGTTATAAAGTAGATGAATCAACACTTCCCAGCGATGTTCTCTCAATTATTGCTGATTCACTAAAGGTATGTGTGGTTAGCCTTTCAAACACCTTTCTTGTTCTTGTCGTTTTTAAATTTCTTGCTTAGCTGTAGTTACATAATTGAATTAATGGTTTGGTCTCAAACCTGACCTCATGTACCTGTAGCTCATGATGAATAATTATTTCCATTCACTCTAAATTTACTGTAGATGATTTATAACTGTTTCATGGTTGACATATAGTTCCGTAGAGCGTGATGAAATATTTGGGTCTACCTTAGCTACCTTCGTATTCGGAACGGAAATTAGAAAACCAATTCAAATATTGGCGTGTACTTAAGCAATGAGCCTGCACTGCATTTTCTGATTTTCAGAAGCAACAAATGAATCGACATTGTCCCTTTCAATTATCACTTGTTTAAATCGATCATTTAAAGGGGCCATGATATAGGACTTTTCACAGTTCTTTTCTGACATGGAATTCAAATGCTAATGGATTAGGTTTTTCTATGCAATTCTCCCCGAAACTCAGACAAGTAGGAAGAACTAAATGATTTTGTTTAAATAACCAACTTGACCAAAGAAAAATATATAAAAATATATTTGTTTAATTGTGAATAATAACATAAAGGAATAGTAATAGTTATTAATAAAAATATTTTACTGGTGTATTTTAAATAATTTCAAAAAATGATAAAAAAAACTCCAAATTATATTTAAATAGTTGCGAAATAAGTGGATATGGGTATGTTATCTACCAACAATATTTTAGCGGATGATGTTAACCGCAACCACAAACTACTGGAACTATTGAACAACAGGATTAGGTTTTATCTCTAATTCTGAAAACTATTTCAAAACCATCCATCTGGTGATCCTTTGTGATATGTATGGTATGATGGCATTGTTAGGCAATAAACAGTTAGGATATTGAAGATAAAAAGTGCCGCGTTATATGAAGTTATTTAATATTCTGTCAATCGATTCGACATACGTTATTATTTATTTACTGACCAATATTTATCGATTTACATTACAAAGAGTGGAAAGGAAATTATATTATTGAGCAAGAAAAAAAAATAAAAAAAGAATCTCAAACTCGTGTATGCTTACACAATTGGAAAGTTCCTTTTCATATTGTAATAAATTCTTGGATACTTTTATTTGTATTTCTTCCGAGTCGCTTGTTATATTATTGCATATTATATAATTGCATATTTTACAGTAGGTAAAAGGTACATATATTCAAATTACAATTATATTTTATGAAATATAATCATAAACAAATGTAGTCAAATGTTTAAATAAATGTTAAATACATTTGAATATCATGACAATGAAGTGTTCATGTAAAATTGAATATTTGCTGGTATCTATATGGTGCCTATATCCAAATGTGCTTCAACTTTGTGATGTCATTGAGTATCAGTTCGATTATAGAATTTGCGAATCCGTCAATTTTGGTTATCAGTCGAACAGTTATCAGTCATGCAGTGCAGTCAGTTCAGTGCAGTTTTATCCAATAAAACCACTTTGTATTTGTATGATTTTTCAAATTATTACAAATATTATATATAAGGAAACGTTCTATATACGTATTATCGAACATGGGTATAGTATAGAGTGAGCATATCAGACTGTTTTATCATAAAAGCTGCCTGATGATAATTTAATGAGTTCTCTATCATCTTTCATAGTATATCTTTTTTTTTTCATTTCAGATTAGCATCAAGAGTGTAACCAAATTGGTTGCCGTACTTTTGAAAGGCAGATATTACTGTGATGAACAATCTGAACACTTATCAATTTCTTCGGCGCTTTCGGATTATTTGAGTATAAAGCGTCGTTTGCGTGAGGTCATTTTCATTATGATAAATCTTACATAGAATTTGGTCCCGGATATTTATACGCCTGATTTAGCTCGCTTTGATTTTTGGCTATTAACTAAACTAAAAAAGCAGTTTTGGAACATCTTTTTGAGTTAATAACTAGAGAGATTATAACCAAATCAGTTTTATTTCAAAAGTCAGTTATATTCAAAAGTTACTATTTTTAATCATAATAGTGCCTTAGAAATTTTAGGTTTTCTTAACTCTTTCGCTCTTATTAAGTTCTTAACTATATTGTTATAAAAGTTTTATGTAATAACAATTTATTTTTACTATAACGTAAGAATTTACTAAATAAATGTATTTATAATGGTAGTACTTTACTAGTTTTTGAGAGAAACGTATTCCATCGTAATTCAACATTTGAATACGTAAAATTTTCAAAGAAATAAAACAATACAACAGTTTCCTGTTAGAAGGTTGTAGTCACCAACAGACCACAGCAAAATACATCACAGAGATCCCAATCAATTAAAATAGTTTAATATTTAAATAGAAATTAATGATAGTCGTAGTACAACGCAGATGGTGTGCTTGCAACAAAACGATTCATGAAAAAGCTATTATTGTCACTAAAACGCAAATTAGATCAAAAGTTTATAGAAAGTTAGGTGTGGAATAATACACGAATTCCATTTAACATTTACCCATTAGCTTGAACCGATTTCAAATGTATTTCAAAATTAAAATAATGTGTTTTTAAGTATTTCTAAAATTAGTTGCCTTCAAGGAGAAATGATAATGAATATCAGCTCATTTAACAAGTCAATTGAAAAGTCCTCGGCCTACCATAGTAAAACACATTTCTTTGGCAAAATTAGTTTTTTTTTATTCAACATAATTCCTTTCAAAGGTGATACACTGATAATAGCGACCCTCCAACTTTTCGATACCATTTTTGTAATACAATTTGTCTTTTGCTTCAAAATAGGCCTCAGTTTCAACGATCACCTATTCATTTGACGAAAATTTCTTCCCACCGAGCATTATTTGAGATCTGAGAACAGGAAATAGTCCAGGGCCGGATCTGGAGAATACGGTGGATGAGGAAGCCCAATTCATGGATTTTTGTCATCGTTTTCACTGACCTGTGACATGGTGCATTGTCTTAGTGAAGCAGCACTTTCCTTTTCTTCAAATGCGGTCGTTTTCGGCGATTTCATCCTTCAAACGGTTCAATAACGCTATGTAATAGTCGCTGTTGATGGTCCTTCCCTTTTTAAGGTAGTCAATGAAAATTATTCCATGCGCATCCCAAAATACAGACGCCATAACCTTGCCAGCCGAACTTCGCACGCTTTAGAGCGGGTTCATCATGTGCAGTCCACTCGGATGACTGTCGATTGGACTTCGGAGTGAAATGATGGAGCCATGTTTCATCCATTGTCACAAATCGACGCAAAAACTGGGGTTTATTACGCTTGATCTTCAAGCACTACTCCGAATCATCAACTCGTCGTTGTTTTTGGTCAAAAGTAAGCTCGCGCGGCACCCACTTTACACAGAGCTTTTTCATACATAACTATTCGTGAATGATATGATGTACACGTTCAGTTGATATCTTTAGAGTGTCTGCTATTTAATTCAGTTTCAATTTACGATCATTCAAAGCCATTTTGTGGATTTTTTAATGTTTTCGTCGGTAACAACCTCTTTTGCACGTCCACTGCGTTCACCGTCTTCGGTGCCCATTTCGCAACGTTTAAACTTAGCATAGCAATTCATGGTTAATTTTCCTGGGACAGTGTCCGAAAACTCGGCATCAAGCCAAGTGTTTGCTTAAACTGTATTTTTTCCCTTCAAAAAGCAATATTTTATCAATACGTGAAATTCCTTTTTATCAATTTTTTTTCACAATAACAAAAGTTTCTTCACTTATAATGCTATAATTCACAAACTAGTGATCCGATAGCTGTCAAATTTATACACGAATCTTTTGGGCTAAGGGTTAGGGCTAACTAAAAAACATATGGACTTAATTCTAGTAGCGCCATCTGTGTGTCAGGCCGGGGTCTCTTCAATTGACCTGTTACATGCTACTAGATCCAAATCAACGTGTGAGGTTAGAACCAAATGTTAAAGGTGATATTATATATACTATTTGATGAATCAAGCCATTTTTATAAATCTTCTGTAGCGACCTTGAGGCATGTCGAATTTTACATCGTGGAATAACGGTCTACAAAATACCCAGAAATATAATCCCAGATGTTGAACACGGGCGGGGTGGCAGCAGCGCCAACTAGAACCCGATAACGAATAGCTGGCGGCAACCCCGAGACTTTTATCTGGGATGTTATTGAAGGGTATTTCGATTCATTCAGTGCTCAACCCTCGTTTGGTTTAGACGTGCCACCATCGACTGCCCAAGCCTCGTCACCAGGTAACACCGCTGCCATCCGTTTTATCTAACTGTATTTTTCTCATTTTTTTATATAGCCAATAAATAACGGTCATATAATGTAAACACCACTGTTTCATTTCGTTTTACCTCCATTCACCGAGCCACATCATTTACCCTAAACTTCCATTTGCATAAAAATAGAAAGACTCATATGGTGAATATAAATATTAATTGCACAGTAACTCATCAGATTAACAGTGAATCAGTGTTTTACTACCTTATTTAATGACTGGAACAAAGCTTAAGATCAGCTTCAAATATTATCGGCTACTGGATATCCCACCGGTTCTTTCCGTTTTGTTACCGAACAATAAATTTCTTGTTTTATACTTCTGTATGGCAATATTTAATAGCTTTACTAAGAACATACAGTATTAACAATTTTAATCGTCCGAATAATGCGATAACCAGGGTCTAAACCCACTTAATTTCTCTTTAATTCTCAGGCGCGGCTAATTTATTAAACAGCACTATTAACTTTAGTATTCTAACGAAAATAAAGTATAAAAAATATGAATTAATATGTTTCAATTTGAAGAATTAAGAATGAAATAATATATTATCTAATGATATATTTTAGCATGAAGACTTTATTTCTGTATGTTAAATTTAATAATTCAGTAAAATACTTAGTTTCGTCTGAAAGTGTAGTGTTGGCCCAAGCTGTTGAACTATTTGCATCGCTATCAAGGAAGTTGCAGATACGAATCCCGTTCTAGTTATAAATCACAGAGTACTAATGTTTTAAGGTATAAATGTTAAAGAAATAAATAGGAGATCTGACACTGAATAATCGGCTCAGTCTCAGCCATTAAACAGGTAGTACCGGGTATCTTCTGAGATCCAGCTACAGGTAGTCACTCCCTAGTTTTAAGAAACTGGCTCCTTTTACACAACCGCGATTCGGTCTAACTACTCAGCGTGTCTCTTTGTAAGCTCTTTGAAGTCTCATTTGTATGATTTTCATAAATAATTTTCCGACAGTTAATAAGAGACTTATTCCTTCACAGTTTTTACAGAATTTACTGTCTTCCTTTTTCAATATAGGTACCGATTGGTTTCTTCTATGCTGACGGTACTATCTTCGATCGCTAAATGTGCATAAACAGATCATTTTTGCTGTCACTTGGTCGACTGTAGCAGTATTTACACTTTAATGAATTATTCACTATTTACCATTCGTTCATTGTTGGCTCGTATTCAGTAAATTAAGTTTCTAGAATACCAATTACTGTTGGAGTTACTAAACTCTGTGGTGGATCATGATTGCAGAGATGCATAAGCAACCCTTCTATCGATCGAGACGCTCACCATGTGATTTTACGAAAGTTTCATCTGCTTCTTGAATAGTGTCATGGGTAAATTTTTTCCTACTGTCAATCGTTTTATTATAGTTAGCAACAATAAGAAATGTTAAAAATGTAAACATGATTATGGATATACGAAGAAAGCAAAGTAATTGATTATAGGAAGATATAAAGATACAAAAGCTGAAAAGTGTTTTAAGTACCCAGCGGCAGAAATAAATGAGCTGAAAGGTTGTAGTAAAGATTTTTCGTAATTCTTTAATCGATAGAGATTTGTAAACCGTTAGGGTTATTTAAAGTCTGTCTTCGTAGAATCTTTAAAATTTTACTGTGTTAGGGATGCAGAAAAAATATTGATATATCGATATTTCTTCAGAATAAATTAAATATGATTTTTTAAAAAACCTTTGAATTTTGGTACTTAATTTGTTACTTTTTAAGAGATTTAGAAAAAAAAATATTTTTTAGGCTTTTTTTAGGCTATTTTTTTTCCTCAGATATATCGATATATTTTTGAAAAATATCGAAAATGATATATGGATATTTTTTTAAATACCAATATTTTTTTCAGTGGCCAACACCCCTACTGTTTTCCGAATCAATACGTTATAAATTGGACATTTAGGCCAATCTCTGGATGAAGACATGTCATCATTTCTTTGTCTTATCGTAAAATATTTTTAAGAGCGTCTGAGCACTGCAAAACTGGTTTAGTCGGCCATTATATGTTTTAGAAATAGATAATAGATTTAGATGTAATTATAAAGATATGTGTGTATCACTTTAGTGTGGATAATGAGAGTCTCTGGTTTAATTTCTAAGAATATATTGTGATTGTTAATTTTCGAGCTTAATTGGTCTAGTAACTTGAAATTAGCATCGATATCTTTATTCTACGTCACTTAAATTGATCTGCCAAGTTCTCAGGATATTAAAGTTAAATCTTCCAATATAGTAAGGTCATCCATAATAAAAAAGAATATAAAACTATGCCATTAAATAAACAAAAGTTACATAAGCAGTAGATTATAAAAACAACGAGAATAAATCTTTATAAAACTATTCACGGTCCAGCATTAATATGCTGCGAGTTATAGATTATATTGAAGAAACACATATATAAAACATAAATTGCAGATACCAAAATAGTACTACAGAGTATGACAAATGAGACAAATGAGATAAACCGCTGAAGGTAATAGAAAACGAAAGGCACAAAATAAGAAAGAATGGACATAATGAACATAGGGATACCCCGCTTCATTAAATGATTTCTATTGTGATTTATAGATTTCTGATTACTTGCACATAAAATACTGTAAAGTAATCACAATTGTAATTAAATAAATAATAATAGGGAACAAAAAAAAATCTAGACAAATATTCAAAGTCCCTAGGCAGCGGTTTTCCTTTTATTATACCACTAACATAAGTAAAACATCTTAGTTTTAGTAATATAAAGGAATAGTAGTTAAAAAACTGTTTTTATAAAATATTATTTATTATTATTATATATTATTTTAAAAATATATTATATTATATTTATAAATAAGATTATTTAATGGTTTCGGCACAAAAGAAAATTAGTTAATGTTTTAAATAACGTTTCCGACAACTTTACGTCATAATTAAAATAAACAATACATCTCTTTAATATCGGTATTATTCATATATAGGATATACTGATGTCAAAAACAGTAAGCCTTAATGTTTCCTCATATATTTCGTTTCTATATTAATAATAATTAGATTAAGAAGATGAAATTTAGGATATAAATATATTTCCAAAAATATTTATGATGTTAAATTTAATGTTAAATCTATAACATGTAATACTGAACATATTTAGATGTGTATTGGCATATTAAAATATTAATTAAACTAAATGATAAGGTATTGGGTATTCTTAAAATTAGATTTGAGAGTATAAAATTAAAATGATATTTAGAATCTAAATATCTTTTTATAAATCTTTTTTAATCAATTTCCAATTAGTTTTAATTCAAATAATTTTATTTCCAATTAAATCAATTCCAAATTAGTACTATTACATTTAATTTATTGTTAAAGGGTGGTTATTACAGCATTATTTTTTTAAAAAGAAAATTGATTGATCTAATAAATATTGTTAAAATAATTAAGAATAACTTAATTAAGATGAATCATTTGAGATATTTACAAACAGTTTTTCTTTCAGTTCAAAAATATGTAGTTATAATGAAAATAATTCAATAATTATTCAATAATAATTATTTCTGTAAACAAATTATAATTCTAAATAATAATACTTGAAGTATCATGGTCTTTGTTAATGCTGCTGTATCATATTTATTGAACATCCTGTTAATACGTTTACTTACGAGAATATATAAGATGTTATATTGAACTAAAGTAAACGCTGATTTACGTTTTACTATGATGCTCCATTCATCGAAATCCCTTTTCATAAATATCCACTTCCAAAATATTGCTGCATTTTAGCTTGACACAGTAACGAGTTTCACACGAAAAAACCAACTGTATCACTTTAATTGTCGCCGAGAATTGAACTAACCCAACTATCTAACAAGGCTGACCGAACGGTATGACTAAAAACTGACTGAAGCAAGGCAGACCACACACGCGCGCGTACCGCAATAACTTTCATTCAATTCTTCTGACGGATCCGCCAACGAACTGACGAAACTCCGAATCAAGCGACGTCCGAATGGGCCTATGACTCAGTCGATACTACGGGCGACGTGAACGTGTACCGTCAACCGAATACGCACGTTTTCATCTGATCACTCGTTGCTTTTCAGAATGGGTCGCATTCCGTTGATAATTAATATCCTTCCGGTCATAGAATGCATATTAGCAGGTACGGTGCCGGATATAGCACAGGGTCGGCTTCAGGTCAAGTTAATATCGATATTAATGTCGTCTCCATGATTTTGCCGATTATTTTTCGGCGATGAATGAACGAACGAACCGGATGTTAGTTTTGTTTCTGTGATAATATTTTGCTAGGGTCAAACTGTTTGGTAATTAGTTAATAACCTACTTAAAAATATATATACAAGTAATGACTAATAATATGTATGTTAATGGCTGTTTCCGATTTTATTTAGTAAATATAGAAAATTATTTTTTAATTAATTTAGATTAATTTAATTTAGACCTGTATGTATTTTGATCAGCTATATCTATTGGTGATAATGCGAAGTACAAATGTAAGTAAGTGTTAAACAACCCAATCTAATTGTTAAATTCGACGATTTTGGCACTTTGGAATTAATTTTACATTAGTGAGTTATTTAGTATATATAGACGCTAGTTTGATTTAAAGATATCTGCCGAAGACCATTAAAAGCTTTTCGAAACTTATGGTGATGCTGCTCCGTCATATTCCAATTTTCGTTTTAACGATTTAAAAGTGGTAAACCGGTTGAAGGTGGTAGAGAACCAAGCAAGTTCGAATACAATGAATTACAAGATTTACTGGACGAAAAAAAAACTGTCTCAAAGTCTTAAAGAATTTTTGGATGGCTTAGCAGTTGATAAGTCAACGGTTTCCATTCAGACGTTTATATACGATGAAAAAGGTTTGACAAAGTGACTGAAAAATGTCATGGCGAGTTTTCTGTGGCCTACTGTAACTGGCGATATGAAAATAGATCTACTATCACGATCTTAAGCGTAATAAGTAATGGGTTACTTGAGGAGAGTCATCCACATTGACATCGAAGCAGAAAAAAGTTTTATTATTTAATTAATACATTGTTACTGGTCGTTTCCGTCTAACCTACAATTTGTCTTTATGATAACTTAAATCTTGGTATATAACTAGGAGGACCCATCGGCCCTATCTCAGTCTCTCGTGAAATAATGTTTATAGATGTCACTGCTGTATTTTTAAATATATGCACCTCACTGGTGGTATCCAAAAGCTACAATATTTCAATATTCTCGTGAGAATGGAGCCTTTCCTCATGCCCCCTTGCAATTCTCTTGATTTCTTGACTGACTGTGGGTATCTGAAGGTCTTGATGTAGGTAATCAGTCCTATAGTATTTGGGTGCACCCACAATACTTCTCAGGACTTTGTTCTGAAAAATTTGTATTTTATTTATGCTACTTTTTGCAGAACATCCCCATAATTGAACTCCGAATGTCCATATAGGTGTCAGTATTTGCTTATATAATAGCAATTTATTATGTACTGATAGTTGTGATTTTCTTCCAATTAGTCAGTACATTTTCCTATATTTCAATTCCAGTTCTTTTTTGCATCGAGATTCATTCCGAGATATTTAGCGTTGTTGCTATATGGAATGATAGTATTATTTAATGTTATTGGTGCTTGTATGATCTATTTATATTGTGTTGTTTTCCATTGTATTTTCCAAGCTTGTGTCCAATCATTTATATTGTCACTTGCCTGTTGTAATTTTCGTGAGACTTCTTTACTATTGTCTCTGACAGCTATAATCGCAGTATCATCAGCAAATGTAGCCATCGTAATATTTTCCATTTGTGGTATATCACAAGTGTAAAGTAGATAAACCATTGGTTCCAGTACACTTCCTTGTACATGTATAAAAAAGTGTACCGTATTACGTGCTACTAAAACCGACTAGTAAACTAATAAACTGTAAACACAGTTGGAGCTGAAAGCTCGGTTGAACTCAGCATACTCCGATTACTACTTGTTCAGAACGATGCAACATGGCTTGTGTGGCACACCGTTTTGAAATATTGAAGAAGTGTGAAAATATATCAATGATTGAATCGCGGCCAAACCAACGTTCTTTCGAGCATACAGAAATTTTCACCAATTCCACTCATATTTTTGCCGTTATAGCTGTGGTATGGCTGCTTCTCTCATAAAAAAACAACAAACAATATGAATGTGTTTACCAACAATACCTCTGATATACTTTTCAGGGTACTGGCAATTATATAAATTTAAACATATTTTACATTTGTAGTAGTACCCTACTCGAGAGTCCTTTCCGCATATCGCATTTACCGAAACTACGTCATATTGTTCAGTATTGTTATATTATTTAACATAAACAAACTTTTGTTCCTTAGCAATCTATAAAATTAATGTTACAAAATTATAACATTTTACCAATACTTCACACCTTACACGCTATTATTGACTCCTACTAATTCTCTATTAAGTAATAAATAATCATATAAACTAATCCAGGAATAATGTAAACATAAAATTAACAAAAAATACTACTCAGTTACTACACTCATAAACAATACATGTACACTTGGCACTGATATGATACCCAGGAATACAAGACATTTGAAAATATTTGAAAATCCGCAAGAGTATGGAATCGGTGAAGATATGTATGCTATTCTTCCAATACGGTATCGTCATGTTGCCAGAAAGATTGAAAAAAGGTGTACCAATTGTTAATAAAGGACTTTTTGGATGAAAAATTGATCAAAACACATGCACATGCACCATAACTAATTTATGAATTAAGAGTATATATTCAATTAACAATATTTAGACAAATCTGTAAGAGGCATTAGTCGTATATTATCCATTTCAATCACGTTGGAAGACTAATCCTGAAACGAAAAATAAGATCGCCTTAAAAGCATTTTATATACGTAAATATACCAACAAATTTCGTATTTTGTTGAACTGTGTTTTTGAAAAATGGTTTGTTTAATTACCCTATGCATTACTAGATATAATAATAAGATAATAAAAATCTGATATACAAGAAATAATTTTATAAAAACAATTTTCCCATAACTCTTAATACAAATAATTCCTCATAATAATAATTAAAAAATCGAAATAATCCTAATATCAGTATAATCAATTAAAAATATTCTAATCAACAATACATTATTACTGCATTTATTTATTTCTTTTAATTTCAAATATTTTAGCGATACTAAACTCATATTCGTTTTTCATCTCGTAAATTTCCTTCTCGAAAGTACCCTTCTTAAAACAGAGTTTATCTTATCTTCTTTATAACCATAAACATCCTAAAATGATTGTTTATAATTTGTACCCCATCAAAAAGGCATAACTGTAAACATATAAAACTAAACGAAACGTTTTTACACTACTAGTAGTCACGTAAAACTTTGCACACACATTACTAAAACAAAATGAATTTTTGATGTTTTAATTTGAAATTGAAAGTATACTTATTTGAATGATCGCCGTTTTATGGATGCCATCAGTGCACTGGAAGGGATGAAAATATTTTCTTTAATATTAAATCGTATTCCCCGAAATAATTCTTTGAAATGTCGGGAGAGTGAGAAACCGGATAGAGCTTAATGTGGCACATAGCTGAATGACAATTCATACTTTAATTCACTTATTATAGCGGCGGTTATCTTAGAAAATGATTAATTATATAGTATATAGTATTTATTAAAACAATATTATTTCTGTAGTAAATAAAGATTTTGAGGGAATATTAAAAAGCAATGAACGTGAAGTATGAAATCATCAAAGTGATATGTGGTTCTGTACAAACCCAGATATAACGATCAAATGATCTAAAACCTACATATTTACGAATCTCGTATGAAAATGACATTTGCATCCTAGGATTTAAAAAAAATCGTTTAAATATGTAATATATATCTTTAAAATCGATAAAGATACAGTCTTTGAAACAAAACAGCCAATACCCCTCATGGATGACGTAGAAAATACTTCCATGCACATGAAAATACAAATACAGCTTCTGAAAATGTAAAATTCGTCTTAGGCTAGGAGCGTGCTTCCTTCTCATTTTACACTAGTTAAAAAGAGACATACAGAATAATTAGAGATTATACACAGGCAAACGTTGTAAACCAAAAATACAATTTGTGGCAATGTTGCCTCATCAACTCTGAGTTTAGTTCAGTGTGGCTTTGACATACAAGAAAATTCTAATCTAAATAAAATAATTGAACAAAAATGTTACCAAATATAATTTAGTTTAACATTATAGTGCATCTAAAAATTAGAGTTAATTATACAGCCACAATAATTTATAGGTAAAAGTTAAAACCTCTTATCACTATTGCTTTCAAGAATTTTGCATACTGTTCGCCGTCCGGTTGTCAGATGTACGCTAAATTATTCAAAATATTAGTTATAATTACTACAGGTTATAAACCGACAAACATTATTTTAGCCCTTTTATTAGTAATACAATTTAAATCGCTTCGAAATATATCAAATTACATTGTTTGAAAATTTCGAAAACAATAGATATTCAGGGTCATAAATTGATTGCGGCTTTAATAGGTTATTTCGAAAAGGAACGACATAATGGAGGCCCCCTTTTGCCGGTAAATTCCGTTAGAGAGGTAATTATTGATAATATCACCATAAATAATATAAGCCCCTACAATTTTATTGAAAATATTTTTAGCGGGTTGCTGTCGCGCTAAATATTAGCGTGGGTATTGTGAATAACATCGCTTACAAAATGAATAATTCGATTTTCTTCGATTCGATTAGATTCACCCAAGAAAACCCGTCTACATACAAGTGGGTGACGAATCTTAACCATCTTGATGTTGGGTCTATTCGAGACCAAATATACGAAATGTATAAGAACAGTAAGTACACAAACTACTTTATCGATATAAACAAAATTTAATAAAATTAGTTTAGAGAAAATTGTCTGTTTGGAAAGTATACATAAAAGAATTAGGGACATGCAGCTCTTTGAGGAATGTAAGACATCCCTTCATACACTCTTACAGGAATTAGGGTTTAAATGGTGTAAAGATAACCCTGGGAAAAGTTTAATGCAACTTCCAGACATTACCTTAAAAAGAATCCAATTTTTAAAGGCACAAAATAAGACCAAGGAAGATAAACTATTTGAATCTGTGTCTCTTGGTGAAACTTGAATATTTCAAAATGTTTCATTGTGGCACTCTTGGCAAGACAGTAACAAAAAAGTGTAAAGATAACACTGATGGAAAAAGGTAAAAGTGACAATAGCATTCATTACGACGTAATCTCGACGTAAATATGGAAATAAATGTATTTGTATTAACCCGTTAATCCGATTAGGTTTAGTTGGTCATTATATTTATTAATAATTAATTGCAAGTTGAGAAGCATATACCATCAAAAACTGTTTGGGTATGTGGAAATAAGTATTATCAACCATAACATTTTCGGTTTGGGTGAACTCGATAAGACATACAGAGGATGTAATTGATAAATGGGGAAATCGTTAACATATTTTAAACATATTAGAAATTAACAGTTTAGTGATTGAATTGGACCGTGTGTCGGAAAGTGAAAATGACTGAAGGAAACGTTCAGGATATTTGATAATCCTCTGCAATGCTGGAAATCCCTGAGACCGAGTGATAACTGTAGAAAATTGTATTGTAGGGCGTGAAAGATTTGTGTGCACAGATATGATTATAGTTGTTCAAAATTAAATATGAGCGGTAGGTTAGAACATATGAGGAGATATTCATTCTAATTGTTTTGTAGATATGGTAAATGCATTAGACATAATTCATTGATTAATTTTATGGAGAATGGTGTACACAGATAGTAGCAGAAGAAATAAAATATACAGTGATACCAAAATGACTTGGCACACCATCGAAAGAAACAAGAACTAACTAAAAGTAAATATGCTCTCGAATGAAAGTAAAATACGTTTCTCAGATGTACAATTGTTAATTAGGTGGACTAATTAGGCCTACAGGGGGATACCACTACATAAAAAAACCCGCCTAGAAACTCTACCTCATGGATGGTGTAGAAAAGAGTTCAATGTAAATAAAACAAATCTAGCCCACAAACTGTGTTTCTTATACCTGTGTTCTTAATTGTACTTAATCGTTTAAGTCCTACGATAATATATGTATTGGATGTACTATAATGTTAAAATAAATTATATTTGATAACATTTCTGTTCAATTGTTTTATTTAGATTAGAATTTTCTTGATGTCAAAGCCAAACTGAACTAAAACTCACTGTTGATGCAGCAATATTGCAATGTTTGGACGTCACAAATATCCATGACGCATTACTAAAATAGCTTTGAATAGACTATATATCTATATTTTTATTGAATATAGAAAACATTTTGCCATCAAGGTTGTAAATTTATAATAAATACATATTTTTTTAATAACGATAAACGGATCTATCGATATTCTTTGCCGTTTCCGACATCCATATACACAT
The DNA here is from genome assembly GCF_030347505.1 of Rhynchophorus ferrugineus. Taxonomy (NCBI): domain Eukaryota; kingdom Metazoa; phylum Arthropoda; class Insecta; order Coleoptera; family Curculionidae; genus Rhynchophorus; species Rhynchophorus ferrugineus. The sequence continues at coordinate 47,196,379 of NW_027472581.1, read as the reverse complement.
CTGACTCCCAACTCACGTAATTCACTATGATTGGTTTTCAACTTATTCTAACTTATTTCTAATTATATTTCATCAAATATTTATCAATCTCAACGTAAATACGGAAATAAATGCATTTTTATTAACCCGTTACTCCGATTTCATTAGATTCATTTCATTAAATTGTACAAAAGATCGCAATGAAATAACCGAAGTTGAAGACACATATGCTAGGTTTATATTATTCAGCATAACAGATTTATAAATGTTAAAATTAAATATTGAATTTCTAACAGCTTCTATTGGTTTGCGAATGACCACCATATTAGAACAAAGCTTCCAATTTGCATTACATACGCAGATTATTTTTAAATGTGATTGTGCGCTTACATTTTATAGGCAGAAATAATTCTTATACGGATTCATTATTCTAGATGATCACAACTTCCGACTACAAAATTAGAGCCTATAAAGAATTAGTTTCATGTGTTGAATGACTAACTGGTTAATTATAAACATGAAGTACAAAATTTAATTCGGCACTGTAACGTAATTTGTATGCTACCTATCGTCGGGCGAGATGCCGAAAATGGCGCTCGAATAAATAAGGAACCCTTTAACAAATAAAGAGAATTAGATTATAATATCAGTGAATATTTGTTCAATGTGCATAGATAAGATACAAACAAGAATGGATACATTCTTTAACATCATCTGCCAAACGTTTAATTATCTTTATTGATATAAAATAAAATTTATTAAAAATAATAAAAACCAAAAATTAAAAAAAAATATTCATCGTAAACATACTCGTTTACGTTGCAAGGGTGGACCATATAATTTTGATTATATACGAGATGTGTTCAAAAAATAATGTAATCTTGAAATTTAACGTGTTGCTGGATGTCATTTTTGTTAGTAATCATGTCTAGAAAGTGTTTATAAACTTTCAGTGGGTTGCATACTTTTTTTCACTATTTATAAATAATGAATTAGAGGCTTTACTATAAATGATTGATAAATAAATGATAAATATGGCTTCTGAATCATGGTAAATTTGCTGATAATGACTCATTGACAAAAATTTAACAAGCAATCAGCATCAGAAAATCATGCTCCTAGATAAGGACCCTGTGACTTTTTTTGTTCTAAAAAAAACTTTGAAGGGCTGTCGTTTGTAAGCATAGACTCACAGTGAATTGCTGAAAGAGATCAAAGCTATCCTAAAGAATGAGCTTCAGAGGTGTTTTAGAAATTGGAAGAACCAGAACTACTTTAAAAGGGATAATATTAAAGAAGACGTTGAAGAATCTTGCATTTTCATAGACCATAACATGAATTTTGATTACAATATAATTTTTTGATGCGATTAGAAAGCAGCGTAAAAAAACAAAATTGTTACTTGAGGTTCGACAAACTCATATTGTGGTAGAGTATCCAATCCATTTCACAACAGTGACTGCTTAGCGTGAATTTTAGAATATTAGCATTAGATGTGCACATGATAACTAATTTCTTCAAGATCCTATTGCACGAGTTAGACACCAGTTAGTTGAAATTAGAAGAAGCAACAAACAGACTAACAAAAAACAAGAAAAATAAGCATTTATTTTAATAAATGCGTTATTAGTTAACGCATTTTTCTAATTATACAATTAATACATTTAAGGAAAATATTTATAAAACGATTTGTAAATTTTAGTTAAAGGATTTGATTAGAATTTTAGATTGACACAGTTTTTAAAAGTGGTCTTTCTGATATAATGCTAGACAGAAAAAATGACAATGCTATAATCAAAATTAAAGGATAATGTTTAGTTCATACAGGTACACTGGATAGTTGTAATTACTGAAGTCTTGTATAAATGTCGATAATCAAATATCTACTAACGACGTAAAATATTCTTGTTTTGTGTTATTAACATTGGAGATTCTGAACAACATAGAGAACCATAAACTAAATTTGTCATTAGTTTTCCTTTGTTTTATAGAATTTAATGTAAGGTCCGAATAGACATTAATATTTGAACATCTGCTAGTTGATAAAATAGGGTGAAAGTATACCGACAAGCAGCAGATGCTATTTCATTCAATTCAATAATTAGAACCTGGTATCAATAAGAATTGATAATAGAAAATGCAGCAAACCATAATTTTTTTCATAAATAACACAAACTTTTATTAGCTTTATTTGTGAAATACGAGTGAATAGGGTTTGAGAAATATATTATAATAACTTACTAAGTAAGATGGTGTAATCGAATTACATATGCCATGATAAAGGTTCAAACTTATATAAATTCCTGAAAATGACTGAAATTATTATGGCTCTCAAAGCCGATAAAAAACTGAATAGGCCACCAGCCAAAGTTACTGACAAACGAAATAATAATAAAAGATTCCTGCATTTCTGAATATACCTGAGACCAAAGTTCTATCTCCTGTATAATGCTGATCTACTAATCACAAAAACGTGACAAAAACTACAAAATCACAAAAAGCATCTGATCTGATCTGATTAATAGAATAAGATATTTTATACGGTAGTATCATTTACTGAAGGTTACTGAAGAAATATTTATACAGCTACTAAAAATTTGAGATATTAAAAAGAGATAAAATGCTGTCTGATAAGTTCTAACACATAAACTGAGCCTTCAAAAGTCGTTTGGTTGTCAAATGTCTGTAAAATCCTTCAAAATATTAGTTATAGCAACTACGGGTTATAAACCGACAAATGTTGTTTTATCACTTTCCTTAGTTTGATAAATTTCAAATTGCTGCTCATTATTACTCTGATTGAAAACGCCGAAGCCAGACAGAACAGATTACGTCTCTAATCAGTTACTTCGAACAGGGATGAGATAATGGAGGCCCCCTCTTGCCAGTGCAATTCATTATAGAGGTAAGCATTTCTACTATTAAATAATAAGTTGCTGCGGTTTTTAGCCTGTTGCAGCTGCATTGAATATTAGTATGGACACGGCTCCTAAAATATCTCAAAAAATGAAAAATACAATCTTGGATTAACCGAAAAGAAACGGGCCTCGTACGAGCCAGGTGACGAATCAAGATCAGCTTGATGCTAGCTCTATTAGAGATCAAGTATATGAAATGTATAAAAACATTGAGTAGTTTATTCAATATTAACATAATTTAATACAATTATTTATACACTGTTAGGTAATATAGGATTTCAATGCTGTAGAGATAACCGACGAAGAGGTCTAATGGAACTTTGAAATTGCAGATATTGCTTTCAAAATAATACAGTTTATAAGAATAGGACATTGGGTAACTCATAGCAAGATGATATAAAATAGTATTAAGACAATAAAAGTTGATAGAAAAAGATAAAGGTGAGAACTGACTGTTATTCTTTCAATTGTTGAGCTGAAGGTTAATAACACCTTCGGTTTGGATGGACACATTGAAGAAGAAATTGACAAAAGATGAAATCGTAAACAAATGTTAGTTAGATGCTGCTGTTAGTTAAACATGCTGACAATTTCCAAGACAGGGTGATGAGGGTGGAAATAACTAAAAGTGAGTTTAATTAATATACAATAACTGTAGGAAGTTGTACTGTAGAGTGTGAACGATTTATGTGTATAATTGTTCGTTATAAATGAGCATTAGGTTAGAATGTAAGAGGTGAGGATGAAAAGTAACTGTTTTGAAGATACTGTAAATGCATTAGGAATAATTCGGTGATTAATTTTATCAAGAATGGTGTACACAGGTAGTAACAGGAGAAACAAAAAATACAGTGCTATCAAAATGACTTGACAAAGAAACATACCATTGAAGGAAACAAGAACTAAACATAAAAAAGTAAATATGCTCACTAATGAAAGTGAAATACATTATTTGGATATATAATTGTTAATTAGGTGGATTAGGTATCAAGAGGTTAGTTTAAATTATTCGATAATATATGCATTAGATTAGATAATGTTGATATAAATTATATTTGATAACATTTTTGTTTCATTATATTATTTAGATGAGAATGTTGTTATACGTCAAAGCCAAAAAACTAAAACGTAGGGTTGATGCGACAACATTGCGACGTTTTGACGTCATAAATTGAGATGACGGAGGTTTACTGCTAGTTTGGATAGACTATATTCACATTCTTCTTGCTAACCAGATGTTGCAGAGAAAGCGTTTCGATAAGCCAGAAAAAGATTATCGCTGTAAATTTGCTGCATCTAACATTCATATAATATTCCTAAAAACAGCTGGAAGAATGATTTTAAATTATGAAATTATGACCGGAAACAAAACAAACTAAATTATGACTTTAATGATTCTAAATTTTTGCTTAATAACAAATTAGCCAGCAACATTTTAATAATTCCCATGCCAACTACGTTAATACAGGCGTTGTTAAGCGTAACTCTGATCTCCCATGACATCTCTCTATTGACCCGCACACATTAAATTCTTTTTAAAAGATAAACGTCACATTTCCGGTGCGGACAGTAGATAGCGCGAACGCTACCCTAACGACACGTCCAGTGCCCCTTTTAACAAGGTGTAAAATTACTTTAATTCTTCTCATAACGTCCAGCTGTCAATTAAGGGAGCCGTTAAGTGGTCAGTGGATTGAACGTGGGCGTTATCCGATGGCGCTGCCCATGCGTTGGTACATCCAGGTGCGTTTCTTACATCGAGCCACGCATCGAACGATCGTGATTTAGTAGCATTGTCCTGTAGAAATACACCGCAATAGACCGAGAAAATATATCATTTAAATAGAATGTATTTAATTTAGTGGTTCGGGAATATAGATTTGTATCCATTAGTCTTTCAAGATATGTCGATGTCTAGTTAATTCAAAAGAATTGTTATTATGTACCATTAGTTTTTTCAGTAACGTTTATATTGATAATGAAGTGATAATTTTTTTTACTGTTTCTATAAGTAGTAGTAGGTTTTACCATGTGAAATAATGCTGTGAAATAGTGATGTAAAACAATGTAACTGCATTTTAAGTTAATTGAGCTCAGATATGTCGTGAGTAATATTAGGTTCTGCATGTATTCCGATCACTTTTTCACTTTATAAGGGCATTTATTGAAAAAAAGTGCTACACATTCATTAAAATATTTTACATAATTTTCTACAATGTTTTTTCATCTTTCTGGATCGCTAAAGAAAGAAATCTGCCCCACTGTCTTCCTATATGCTGCTTAGGCCTTCGACAAAGTTCAACAACAATATGCACACATTTTACAATCTTATTTATCAGAAATATATTTTAGATAAGAGGTTGGTTATACAGAAACAAAGAACATAAGTTTAGGGCTGCCACAAGATGCCAATTTTCTATCTACCAGTGATCGCACGATTACGAAAAAATCGCAACGTTTTCTAACGACACTGCGGTGATTGCCGTAATATTATGAAGAGGCTGCTGATCCATTGATAGAATTAAGCTTGGACTAAAACTTGACTTCAAGTTGTCAAGTTAAACAAAATATGTTTGTGCACGTAAATTTTGAAAATAAACAGAAGCAATATTTACCTATTGGAATAAACGATAACAAAATCAATCTTGCTGGCTCAGCTTAGTATCTGCTAATGAGATTAGATGCTAGACTCCGCTGGAAAGTTCATGTTAAAAAGAAATTAGAAGAGCTTAACATCAAATTGAATAAATATATTGGCAATTTTGAAGAAATTCCAAGCTGTCTATATATAACGAACTGGTCTATATAAGCAAAATCCGTAAATCCTTTTGGATCTATGGCTTTTAACTCTGAGGTTGTCCGGGGTTAAAGCAACATCCACACATCAGGAGCTATTCACATTCCTCCTTCTTTAAGTCTGAATATAATCACTAACAAAATTCATCATTGATTATACATTAAAAATAACAGTATTTTAATTCAATAATTTATAGAATATTTCAAATTTTAACAGTAAGTAGAGAAGTGTTAAAAAATTACGATTAATGAATCTATTTAGTACTTGACTATATTATAATGATAATTAGTTTTTGTTAACGAAAATTGGCCTTCATCAACAATTAAATATAAACTGGATTAAAAGCGTGGTTTTCTTTTTTCTAATTAGCATTATGTTATATGAATGTACGTGTTATTAAAAGAAGAAACCTTTCCTACATAGAAACCTAATATTATATTTTCTCTGAATAGTTTTTGTTGCATTGATTTGATTGATTCACTAAACGGAAACAACTTGGACTTAAACTCTACCAAATGTATTGGCTTATTGGGCGCAAATTCAAGTTATCATTATGGAATCCAACTATGGGGAACCGCTAGCAACTCTAATATATCCATCATACAAGGGTTCCAAAATATAGTGTTGTGTGCCATTATCGATGCTCCCTACTATGTTTCAAATGAAGTGATACAACGCGACATTCCTCTAGAACCAATGTATGTAATTCAACGTTTTGTGTGAAGTACTTTGAAAGAGTGTCAGTGCATCCCAATGTACTCGCTAATCAGCTAAATATGCGAAGTCACAGTGAAGTGCGTAGACCATCCGATCTGATTATTGGATATAAAATAAGCTTTAGAATAAGTCTAATTAATTAAAATAGTATTTTATACAGGAGATCACCTAATGAGATGGTTTTCTACATGCCATGTATATATATATATATATATATATACATATATACACATTCATAATAAACATGATAAGTAATTAATTTACATAATTTTTATGGTTTTATTGTTTTGTCTACGATTTAATATTGAGAAATTGTCATTTTACGTTCGATTATATACTAATAGTATAATTAGTATAATTAGTAATAATTATATTTAATAGTAAAATGTTGATGGGCAACTAAATGTTTAAATAAAGTTTATTGAAATAAAAACTCTGAAACTTGAAACTTCAGAGTGCCTGATCAGAACTCGTTAGTATATATCAAAAACATATTAACACAATCTGTAGACACACTTAAACAATTAATTAGCCTTTTAACCCTTTTAAATTTTTCTGTTTTACCATCGTCAAATATTATCTATATCTCACATAGACTAGATAATTTTGAAGATTTTTATAAGATAGAATAGCCTTTATTTCTCGACTTTTTTATATTACATTCTTGTCATTACCGGCAGACCTACAATTTATTTTAAACTCACTTATAAACAAGGTATATTTGGGAGAACTCACCGGTCCTCACTTAGTATCTATAGTAAACATTTTCATGTATATAACAGTGTCATTTTTCTATTAAATAAACATCATTGCAGTACAATATCAAATGGTTTCACCCTCTTGAGTCTGTATCCTGTTTGGCTGTTATCCAAGATTCTCTTAATTTTCTTAGTAATAGTATTACTTGAATAAGAACATTTTCTGTTATGAATATAATGTTAATTATTATTTTTACCTACAGTTCTACGTTTACCTAATGTAGATTTTAAATCCAGTCATCGATTATCCTGGAGAACATCTTTAGATCGTCTCAGATCGACATCGGTCTTTACCCAGATTATTTACTAATGTTAGTGAAATTAACAATTATCTAGCTAAGAGAGAAATTCATACGGTTCATGAAATCATATGAACGAAGAGGCTCACAACATAACTTTTACAGAGTAAAACTTGACATCTACCACCATTTCAAGAAACAGTTTACTTCATTTTCCCTTTCCGTGGGACATTTACGTTACAAAGTTTTTAAATGTTTATACACAGATTTTAAATAGACGCATTATGCTGTTACTTCCATCAATATTAATATTTTTGCATTACTCATTGAAATTACCATTTGTTATAAATGTTTTAGTATTTACCAGGCGTATCGGTAATTCCTTTCCGTTTTATTCGCTAAAGATAACATTTTATCTATAATGGATAGTTAAACTTTATTTATTCAAACTATTGGCCATTTGATTCTACAAATTTTTCCCATCTCTCAGGCAATTTATGGATGGCATCCAAAAAACAGTTTCTTCTTTGAACTAAACCATTCATCGAGCCATTTTTTTTTAACTTCTTCGAAATCGGCGAAAAGTGCTGCTCTGTAAGCTCGCACCCTATCATTGCGAAAATGTGGTATGATGGAGACATAAAACTTACTATTCAATAAATTTCCATATTTCTTTGACTGATATTGCTGTATAAGACCTTATCATATCCTTGAGCGTATTGTGGACGATTTGGTCTTGGAGTGGAGAGCATGGTCTTGCGACCAAAGCGAACTGACCTTGCAATCGACAGACGATAATGACTTTCAGCGGCGTTTTTCTTTCAATAAAACAAAAAAGTAATGTATACCGTAAATATACGCTTTCAGGTACAAAACTCGATATCTTTAAGGCTGTTATTGGAAGAAACGTAACTTGTGCAGTTTTGAGGTTAATATCACTAGAATAAAATGACATATGCATCAATCTTGCACACTTATGGTTAATGAAATCTGTTACAAAAAGCGGAAAGTAAATATCGACATGTGTGGTACATATATTATACACAAAACATATACGGATGAAGAGAATTTAAAACAATTTACATATTGCGACAATATGTCTACAAATTCATACTCTTGACTCACGTTGAATAATGCCGTCACTATTTTAATTTATATATATATATATAATTGGTAATTCCTAAAAATATTAGTTGTGATAATTTTTTCTTCTAAATGTTTTGTGTATGATATTACCTCATTAATCATTCTGATATCTTAAATCGTGTAACTGATGTAACCGACTATCGATAAGTACTGATGTAATTGTTATGACTAAAGGAAATCAGCCGCCCAAAATAAATAGATAAATCAGAACCGTTGTCGCATTATCTGCTCTGTTTATGATCCCAAGAGTAACGATAAGTTAATCCACCAACTTTCCCCTAATGTTTCTTCGACGGAACACAAGCACACAATGCCGACAATAGAATTTCGAATTTCCGAATTTAACGGATTTTCTTCGACTTTTCAAGACGCCAAACAGTTCTAATCTTTCACGAAGCGGATTAATGATAGATTTTTTTTCTTTTTCTTCTGTGTCCATGCCAGCCCCAACATTAGAATTGTTAAGACGTTCGTTATTTTACAATAAACAGATGTTGTGTCGACCGGCGTAAAACGGAACCGCCATTGTTACCTGCCGGTCGTAAAAATCTAAATCGGAAGTCCTGTATCCGGTACCGTCGACGTAACAAACTGGGATGGGGCACGTACTGGGACGTATTTACAGATCGGCGATTGTTTCATTATACCATATAATTCACTTGTTTGCTTTTTTTATTAATATGGGAAATACAATAATATAAATAACTGGTATTAGACAAAGAAAAAGCTATTTTTGTTGTTTAAACTGATTTGGTATGACGTGTGTTAACGTTTTATAAATTTTCCATATTAAACCCTTAATATTCTATATATTCATTATTAATTAATATTTATTAACTATTTATTCTTTATGATTCAAATATAAATTGATTAACTCAATCTAATTCCCTTATCCCGATAAGATAATAAATTATACAGGGGACGGACAAAATAATATGAACACCTGACATCCACATAATATGTATTTATTGTTTTAAAAAAGCTGCAATTATTCCCGGAATAGTGTCTGAATTATTTCCAACGGAATATTGTTCAATTCCTGAACCAAAACATCTCCGATACGCATTGCTAATTAATCGTAGAACTTTGTTTTGGGTGTTTTGATTACTAATTGGTTTAATGTCTTAGTGCAATCACATATTTGCACACCATAAATAATACCATGATAAACCAATGTCCTTGACTTTAGGTCAACTTTTTAATCACAATTATTGCTTTTCGTGGCAGATCTTTCAGTAACGCTGGTGGAATATAATCAATTTCAGGAGTCTTTTTAGGACTGACGTTGTTGTCAATTTCTGTGGCAACTTCCATTGGAGAAACCAGAAATAGAGCTACATCGGGTTGGTAAACAGGATTTATATCTATTGTAGATTCTATATTATTCGGTTGGAAGACGTTAGCTAAATGTTCTGCGAATAATGATAGTTACAACATGTAATATTAATTGCTGCGAGTAATTTATTTCCTTTTCCAGCTGTTATTAATCATGAACACCATGCTGTGTGTTTAACAATAACCTCTTGGTCTCTCCAATAATAAAAGTTGGGCTTAATTTTAAAAATAAATCTGTGTATTGTTTTTGTGTATCTTGTTTGACTGTATATAGCTCCTATGTTTATTTCATCGCCGTTCTTTTCAATGCTAATTAGCGTAGTTTGTATTTCCTCTTTTTTGATCTCGCCTTGTTGGAAATGCTTTACATTTTATTTTATAATTAGAAAGTACAATATGAGAGTCTAATATGAATTTTTGCTAAAAATATGCATCGGCCGGGAATCGAACCCGGGCCGCCCGCGTGGCAGGCGAGCATTCTACCACTGAACCACCGATGCTGATACTTTCATCTTTTTTAATCTTAAAGACGGATAACTGCTTGTTCTGGTTATCATTAAAGCGTAACAAGTTGCCTCATTTATATTTATTGAGTGAATAGTTATGTTACTTATTTGTTTTAATTTAGTGAAGTATTTGTGTATCTATTAGAGTTAGGTATATTTAAGGTTTTTGGAATACTGTAAACAATTATTATTAACACTTAACTGAAGTTATTTTTTCCAACACAACGGTGTAAGTGTGGTTGATAATAGTGAAAAATATAGTAATCTAGAATGAGGCTATTACGGCAGATCACCATAGTCTTCCACTAGGTCCTTCATCGTATGATTAATTAATAAATTGATTGAATTGATGTGTTCAAGGCATTGCTTATTTTAAGACGTTTCAATTGATGTCACATGATCAGACTGCAACACACTTTCACTCAAGGGCAAGTCCTATGTGATTATGATTTTTATACATGAATGATTTGCTTAACACCCTATAAAGAACTTACAAAGTATCTGAGGAAACTATACCCTTTGAATCAGTCTCTGTCTATTACATATTTTTTGTTTTTCTTCTTCCTTCTCTCTTGATCTCTCATTCCTTGTTTCGCGTTTGTCCTCACCATTTATCAATCCCTTGTTATTTTATTTTATATATTTTTTCAAGTTAATTCTTCATTAGAGGTCATTTTTCTTGTTCTTTTTTGTAAAAAGTACTCTTTTCGTCCATTGTCTTCTTTGACGTTTTACTGATAATGTATTATGTAATCACCTTTTGATGCATTTTTGTTTTTTACTCTTACTCTCATGTATTATCTTATTTTATTTCTTTCTCTTTTGTTCAATATGTTGGAAGTTCATATTATCATTTTTTAAAATATATTCTTTAGTTTTTAACTATATGTCTCAAATAGGTAACTTTGGCTGGTTAACGTATCTCCTTCACAGCATACTTACTCTCACCATCAATATCTTTTCGTCTTGAATCAAGTTTCTATGCTGTCTATGACCTTGAACAATATAAAGCCTTTTGAACAACTTTAGAAGGTCTCAAAATTTTTATATTTTCCAACAACTAAGTGACTAAATTGATGTATATCGCAAACATATCTGTTATATGATCAATTATGTTATTTCAAGCTGTTACTTTTATAGTTTTAGACTTTAATTTACAGGTGTTATATGATTACTCCAGATCGAGGCCTGATCTATGGCGAGATTTGGTGAAGAATATTAGAAGTCCTGCGGCACTAATATTTATTTCTGACTTATTGATTACGCGAACTCATTTAGCCAATTGCTAAATTTACTGATATTATCTACATATCTTGATTTTATAAATTGATATGATCGAAGAATAAAATGAAATTCAAATATTCATGATTACTCATTTACAAAAAAATATCGCCTAAGTACCATTGTGAAGTGGAAAATAAAAATAATGGAATAAAAACAGTAGTCTATTAAAAAAAGTGATGCATCGGCCGGGAATCGAACCCGGGCCGCCCGCGTGGCAGGCGAGCATTCTACCACTGAACCACCGATGCTTACATATCATTTTCAAAAAATACAGATGATTAAATTTGCAGCTGCTACACATCTTTACATTGATATACAGAAACGTTTTAGCTGGTCCAATTTTATCGTATGTACATATTAACAATATAGTGGGCAGTAAATCGAATAAAAGTCAACGGTGAATACAAAACTAACGGCAAGCTGCAGGAAATAAGAGAGTAATGTGACCGTTTCAACAACTGATGAATTTAACATATTTGTGACTGGTATATTATTATGTATTGAACATGAAATGCAATCTTTAGCACCGGTTTCATTGAGTAGTTTTTAGGTCGTCATATACGAGGCATATTTATTTTATATTCCGATGTTAGTTTAAGTATATAACTTTTTAATAATTTTATTTAATAAATCTGTAAGTTAATAAACAATAGCTAGTGCCACAAACTGTAAGTTTAAAGAAGATTACAATGAAACATACTGAGGCCAATGAAAAATATGAAAGTATCTAGTATTTTTTCCAAATTTTCTAATCTATTTTTTCCAATCATTTTAAGGTTGACAAAAAATTGACAAGCTATTCCTAAATTGGCGAAATTTTAAAATAGAACCTAACGATTTGTCATACTACAGCAAAGCGCGAATTTTATTAAAATGATGATTATTTTTATCACATTTGACCGTGAGTATATATGTTTTAATGCATAAATCGTTATTAGTAGTTACAAAAATACTCTGCAAATACCCCTCAATAATTTTAACTGCATATTATATTCAGACAGTATTAAAATCAATATAATGAAAATAAAAATAAATGTTAACATACATTGTCATTTTTTCATTTGGGTCGGCATTTATTAATTAAATTTAAGTTCCGCGAAAATATTTTCCATTATTATCGTTATTAAAAGTTTTTTTGTATATACGTCATCAAGATGTTTAATGTATTGCCTGCCGCAACTTGTAAATTCGTTTTAGAATCACACAATATTCTCCTTCTCATTTTATTCTAGTTAAAAAGAGGCACAATGCTGCCTGATGAGTTCGAACACGTAAACGAATGAACCTGTCAAAGCCGTCCGGTTCTCAGACGTATGCGAAATTCTGGAAAGCAATAATAATAAGAGGTTATAACCCTAACCTATAAACTACTGTGGCTGTATAATTAACTGTAGTTTTTAGATGTTCTATAATGTTAAAATAAATTATATTTGATAACATTTTTGTTCAATTAATTTATTTAGATAAGAATTTTGTTGTATGTCAAAGTCAAACTGAAGTAAAATTCGTAAAACGTTTTGATGTCACAAATTTAAATGACGAATGTACAAAATGACTTTGAACAGACTATATATGAAATCATACTATAATACATTTGGAAGACAATGATAAACGAAACGTCATTAATTTACTTAGTTAAACGTTATTGCGCTTTGAAGTAGTAGATCTGATTCAGACTCAGATCAGAAGAAGATTTTCATTATATTTACTTGTGAATTCCAAGATGGTTTTAGTGACGCAGTCGGAATGGTGAACGATGTTATAATTGGTTTGCTCGCTCTCATTTCGAAAATTTTCTATATTAAACATGAATATCAACCATAAAACAGATTTAAACCCTTTAATTAAAACTGGATACCAAAAGAAGCTTGATATTTAGGTTCTATATTAAAAAAAACAGTGAAATAAGGTGCGAAAAGTCGTGGTCGAATCTAGAAGAAGATTAAACTTCACTTCAAATGGTTGGAAAGCCCATATTGACGCCAAGGAAGGTTATGTTGAGTAATTTGTGGGATGGAAAAGAGTAGTTGAACGAAGTTATGAGCTGTTCGAACCTGGCGAAGTATTAATTAGACTTAGTGCTGTCAATAATTAGTGCGATTGAAGTATCTGATTAAAAAAACTGTCAGAATTGATTAGAAAAGGTGTTCTTTGGAGTGTTTTTATTGACCGGATATTGTCCCTTTCGGTAACTATATGTTCCACTCTCTGCAATACTTTCCTCTAAAGTGTGACTCGATTGTGTGTGGTTCAGTTTTTCGTCTAGAAATATTAAAATAAAATTTGGAATGTGATTTCACCAGAAAACTTGTAAAATTGATTAATGTTCATTCGAAAAATCATTTTCTCCATTATTTAAATAAACCAAGACGAAATAAATAGACCAATAATTAAAAAAAAAAAAGAAATAAACAAACAACATGTACTCAAAATAAGCTATTAAAGACCTATCAACAACATATTACAACTATTAATAACAAAATAATATCGATGGCTTTCCACAAACGCTTTAATCATCTACTAGCAAGCCCCTAAATCAATTAACCATCCCTCTTTCGCGCTGGTTTGTTATTTTAGTGACTCAACAGTATCTATTTTCGTACCTTCACGTGCATTATCTACCGGATATCCGATTCGGATTTTTTTAGCTCCGCTTTAAAATACCTGTCAAAAACAGCGATAACTATTTTAAATCAGTAATTTATAACTGGGGAAAGTTTTAACGGTTTACTAAAGAAATAAAATAAGGCTTACTAAATAAAATCGTCATTGGTAATAGCTTTGTAACATTAAACACATAGTAAGTGTTAAATAAATAACACCACTAACTGATTCGACTAAATTTGATAAGAAAAAAGAAAAAAGTATACATATTACTAATATAGTCAATTCAAAATAGTAGTGACACGGGAAACGTCGCTCTGACATATAATAAAATTTTAATATAAATAAAATAATTCAACAAATATTCTATTAAATATAATTAATTTTAACATTATAGTACATCAAATACTTTTATTATAGAAGAACTTAAAACTACAATTAATTTTACAACTACAATAATTTATAAGTTATAAGCTTTTTTCCACACTAGTATCGGTAGGGTTCTAGACGCGTTTTTGTATATAGTCAATTTAAAAGTGATCATGACAAGATGGACCACGTGTTGGTCAGTTGGTTCGGATGACAAATTGACAAATGTTTCAAAGTAAATGAAATCTGGTCTTCTGGATCATGGATATTAGAATGACAAACAGGAATAATCCTATTTAATATGAGTAGTGAATTCTCATGTTGGTTCCATTAGATTTTGAATTTCATTGCAGAACGAATATATATATATATATATATATATATATACATATATATATATATATATATATACATATATATATACATATATATATATATACATATACATATATCATATATATAGAATAACATATATATATATATATATATATATATATTATATAAAATATATATGACTTATGCTCCGCCAAAATAACAATATTATAAAATTTAATTTTGTGGCAAAAAACGTAAATTTTATAATCAAAAATGGGTTGAATTACATTGGTAAACCCGTTTCAAACAATATCTTGAAACTTTATCAAAAACTAGTCTATTTTGAAAAATAGGGAAGTTTTATTGAAGAGATTTGGCCGAGTTAAATTAATTTTTCTCTCTCACTAAGTAGACAATTTTAATTATCGTATAATGTATGTGAATGTTGTAACTACTTAAAAATAAAAAGGAGAAGGCTAACTAAAATACAGTTGCATATATAAATACTTCACGTTTCATTGAGTTATATAAAAAATCAATTTTTGTAAAATAAAAAAATTGTAAATGAATTAAAAATTTAATAAATGTGCACTATGATCTGTTTAAATTCAAAATGACACACAAGTAATAAATTAATATTGTAAGTGAAATATGTTCTCTATAGAATTTATGAACAATGAACTAAAATATAAATGAATAACAGAGAGTTTTATGTTACTCATGTAGAAATGTTCTGATGAGTAGTAGATAGATAGAGAATCCTCAAAAACTTCGATACTTTACATCAGAAATCCTAGGTTTTCTCATCGATGTTTTCTAAATAAAAAAATTCCTGGGGGATTTCAAATTTAAAGTTTATAAAAATCAATACCAAAAATTATAAATACTTCATTTTAAAATTAATATGAAAACCAATATAATCAAATTAATGCGAGAAATATGTTACTGTGAGCTGTGATAAAAAGAAAAGAAATGTATTAGTAAGAGGATGCTGAATCACAACAAAATTATATAATAACATTTACATATTAAAATGTCCTAGATTTCTCACAACTATGATAAATATGTATGATGGTTATTATGACTAAATCGTTCAAATTCCTCAAAATATGATTATGAGCACTAGTTTGGAATCACAATTAAAACATTGAAAATGTGTTTGGAATTGTAATTATTTTGTAGATTTAATCTTTGACCGACTGCATAATGTATGTTAACTGCCTTACTTAGAATCACCTGATTTATAGAAAACAATTACAAGAAACGCCAAACCGGATATTCCATTCAATTAGTGGTATTGGATGATCGATTCAAATTAAAAGATTTAATACCTGTGGTATTTATCGATTCCGCACCATGCCTTGCGGATATATAATTTGCTTTTTTTGTCGACGTTTGCTGTTGTATATAGATATTATAGCTTTCCAATAGAAAATACAACTTTATTGATTTCTTAATAAATAATTTAATTTAGTAATAACAATTACAGGCTGGAAAATACAAGTTAAGAGCTTGAAAATTATCCATGTCAAGTTTTATTTGCGAAGAAACGACGGATACCTAATACTTTAATCAGAATTGCCTTGGCATCCATCTACATGATAAAATTGAGCAGATCAAACAGATCAGGAAAGAAACTTTAGATCAGAAAATGAAACAAATGTGCTGATTAGTAGGAAGATTCAGTGCAAATATTGGGTTGAACTAAATCATAAAATCAACTAGTAATTAAAAACTGTCATAACAAAGTCCTTCGATTAATTACCAATGCTTATCATTACATAACCAACATAGAGCTCGAAAGAAAAAGGTTACTAAATCAAACGAATTTAGAAGCAATACAGCAGAGGTATAAATGATATTGTTAAATTTAGCTTAAGCTAATTAAATATAATTTTAATTTGGAAAATATATATTGATATATTTATCCCGTACTCGTCTTACTTGTGAATAGGTCGACAAATAAAAATAATAACATATTTTTTTACTAGTGAAATTGTGCTAAATGTATCTTATCAAATATTATATATTTGTATTGCTTTTTATAAGCAGCGAAATATTTATACAAGTAGATATATTTTACCACTGGCGGATCTACACATTTACCGCCTGTAGGCTATTCAAATTTTACAGCCTCTATCAAATTTTACAGCCTCTGCAATTCGATACTCTAGTTCGCCATAGGGTATATTTTCAAAGCTTGCCAAAGACTTTAAAAATATGCCCTTAAGAGCATTTTTTTTAAATATAAATTCCTTTCGGAGTTAGACTCTTAACACTTATAGAATTACTGAAATCACTCAAATCAACGTTTTTTAGGTCTCTGATGTTTATTAAGCACTTGGATTGCCTCCAGATTGATATAACCCACCAACAATTCGATTTTCCAAATATATATAAATAAAAATATACTCCTTCATAGCGTCACTTTAGTAAACATCGTCGAATCCTACATAATAAGGCGTAAATAAGATTTTTTTGGGTAGCTATATTCTCAATTAAATGCAAAAACTTAATATTTTTGTTAGATACCAGGTGTGTCGGTGATTACATTCATATTTCTGTAACATATTTCACTAGTTATAAATATGCAATGTTATGATTTGATACATATGTCATTTTATTCTACTGACGTTAACCTAAAAAGAACACAACTTACGTTCCGCTAAAATAAGAACACTACAGATTCATAATTTTTTGAAAACTTAATAATATTTTCATCAAAATAAAAAAAGCGCTCAGTCATCATTTGTTAATAGAGGATTACAGTGAACATGCTGTAACCATAAAAACATGTGAGCGTAGTTTTGACAATAAAAATTTGGTGATTTTTACGTTTAAAAGAAAGTACGTCTTGGTAGGCCGAAAACGTTTGAAGATAAGGAATTGTAGGAGTGATAATCCAACACGAACACCAAAAAAATTTGACAGAAAAGTTGAATGTGTGCCGAATCGCAATATGCACCCCATTAAAAGCGATGGAAGAGATCCATAAGATGGCAAAATAAATGCCACATGAATTGAATGACAGCCAATTGCGAAACGTCAGAAAAATACTGCTTCAAAGATATAAAAGGTAGCAATGTCTGCATCGAATATAATAAAAAGTGATGAAAAAAGGATTTATTTCGAAAATCCCACGCTAGAAATATAATGATTATCACCTGGCGAACTCGGCTCATCTACTGCAAGGTTAAATCAATTTGGTTGCAAGATCATCTGGTAGGACTAGCTTGGTGTCGTATATAATGACAAAATATCAATCATAAAAATATATCGACAATAAATCATTAATTTGAACTATAAATTTACCGAAAACATCCACAATACGCTCAAAGACATGATAGCGTGATTTTGTTTGTGAACAAGTTGATCATCATTTCATGGGTTATCTGTGAAATGTGTATAGGTCGACGGACTCTATGGGATAAACACTCATTACTATACTAGTTTATAAGTAACATTATTTTTGTACCAGTACACATCGTACTGGGTGTACTCAAAGGTACTGTTACTTATAAACCAATATCATGACATATAATCACTATCAAATTGTAAAAGAATGTCATTGAAGGTCATTATGATGATTAACAATGTTCATTAAAAATTTCAAGTCCCCTTTGGAACGCGCCTTGTATGAAAATATTCAATGTCGTGATTCAGAGAACAAAAAATTGCTCGTAACAGTTAAGGAACTGTAAACTTTTATGTTTATGAAATTATTCAATTCGTTCCTCATCATTATAATTTAGATTTAGGACCTGGAACATGCGTGACTGTGAATAACTGCAACGAAAATACGAGCATCGGTGGTTCAGTGGTAGAATGCTCGCCTGCCACGCGGGCGGCCCGGGTTCGATTCCCGGCCGATGCATCGCTTTTTTTTAAATAAACCACAGTTTTTATTCCATTATATTTATTTTCCACTTCACAATGGTACTTAGGCGATATTGTTTTGTCATGAATATTTGAATTTCATTTTATTCTTAGATCATATCGATCTATAAAATCAAAATATGTAGATGATATCAGTAAATTCAGCAATTGGCTAAATGAGTTCGTGTAATCATCAGTAAGTCAGAAATAAATATTAGTGCCGCAGGACTGGTAATATTCTTCACCAAATCTCGCCATAGATCAGGCCTCTATCTGGTGTAATCATATAACCACTTTTTAGAAATCGAAAATAACAATTTCAGTTAAACTCTCCATGATAACTTAAACCTCTATTAGACCGATTCACGTCGGTATCCACTTATAGTTACCACAGGGATGCCGGAACTGGCAAAAAAATCAATATATTTGAATAACATTTTTGAATATGTATGTGTTTTGTATGTTTGAGCTTGGATCTCGAACATATATCAGTTTATTGAAAAAATATAGTTTTTGATAACTCTTCTATATTAGGAAAATAATATAGTGTTAGCGGCCCATGATTGGTCCTGCCAGTTTGGCCGAACAACCTACCCTTTCCACTCTTGGCGTGGATTACAAAAGAATGCGTTTGGAATGTTGCGTTGTGTGGAATGCGTTGTTTATTGTGTCGGCCTTAGTGTCTTAATATATTGTCCACATTTGAATTGTTCCAATTATTTAAAGAAGAGTTTTAATATAGTTATTAAACACGCTCGAGTATTTTCTCTTATTATTAATTTCTAATAATAGATAATTTCGATCGATTATCGATTTTGTTAATATATTTCAACAATCCTAGGATATAAACG
This sequence comes from Rhynchophorus ferrugineus, assembly GCF_030347505.1. Taxonomy (NCBI): domain Eukaryota; kingdom Metazoa; phylum Arthropoda; class Insecta; order Coleoptera; family Curculionidae; genus Rhynchophorus; species Rhynchophorus ferrugineus. Next base: position 47,176,685 of record NW_027472581.1, on the reverse strand, counting down.
TCATTTTGTTATGTGCAGATTTTGGCCATTTTTGGTTGTTTTATCATTGTTAGTCAAGTACCCGCCTGACACAAAAACCAGAACTAACTTGTGTAATGCTACATGAGACATTAGCGTCGAGCATGGTGATTTTATGGTGATAGATTTCTCCTTTATGATAATGTGAAAACGTTTTCAAAATGTTTCCTTTTGTAGGCAGCAACTAGGAACAATTGAATAAGATATTATGAATCGATAGAACGACCAACGATTTAGACCAATATATCTGTTAAATTTGAAGTACCCATGAAGAAAATGAATGCTGAATCAGTTATACCATCAAGAGCTGTGTATGACATGTATACAGATGACGAATCTATGCGTATGAGCCATAAACAAATCAACAATCCACTGTATGCGTAACACTAAAGTGCCTGAATTGTGCCGCTAAAGCAATGTAGAATGGTGAATTTTGAATGATACACAATCATTTGTTTACCAAAAGTCCTTTGGGAAATATATAAAAAAATGACAACGATAGCTGAAACAACTACGTATTTGATTGACAAAAAGGTCGAATTGATGGGTTTGAATTGATAAATTGGTCCGTATAGCACTGCATATCAAGAAATTACGTGATCAACGGTTTTCGGGGCCTAAAGAAGCCGTTCATCCATGCAAAAACCATGTTTTGAATGCACCTCAATAAGAGTCGAAAAGTTATAACGAAGACTGGTTTAAGCGCAAGCAAAATTGTAGTGATATATATGGAGAATATTTCTTTTGATTATTAGACACAAAATATAAATAGCAACCCTCGTAATAACCAATACAAGCTTGACTTAAACTGCCTTCTATCTGTTTAAGTGAATATTAAGTTAAATCTGGCTAGAATAAAATAGACCTAAGAAAGTTAGCAATGTCTGCATCGAATATAATAAAAAGTGATGAAAAAAGGATTTATTTCGAAAATCCCACGCTAGAAATATAATGATTATCACCTGGCGAACTCGGATTTTGTTTCGGTTGTTTCCCTTTTATCAAATGACCTCAAGGGCGTCATTTAGGTTTCACTGTAATAGTCCAAATATGCTGAAATCTACAAAGTACGATAAGATAGTAATGGTTAAACTTCGTATATGATTCTTATTTGATCTTTTAGAAGTAGGGTAACACTGAGGGTAAGAGAGTAGTTTCTACCGTTTATTAAGGATATTGAATAAAGCTTTTTCATTTTCACTTTTCACACCAGAACTTCAATATGCTTTTTTTTTTTTTTTTTTTTTTGTTCTGGCCTAAAAACCAGGCGGTGGAATGCATGACGCATACCTGGTCGCGGAGACTTGCCCTGGAGTGACAAGTTGGACCGGGTTATGTGGGACTGCCTCTGGGCTTACCAATACACTAAACCGAAACCGCCTCACAGTTGACCCCTGTGGATCACTACTGCTACTGCATTAAATTTGGGGATATGGCACCCGCTGATCGGGCAGCCGTTATTGGGCACGAGAGCCCGGCGATTCTATTGATTCGCGAACCTGAGTTAACACACAACTGGATACTGTTGTATGGGGGCAAAAGTTATGACTGTAGCGACGGATGAGGTCGTTTCAGCCTGGAGAAGGGGGAGAGCTTAGCGGTGACGCGGTGCTAAGCTCCCAGCATGTCGACCAGCTCGCGAACAAGCGCGTTTTCAGAAGAACTTGAACTGAGTTGTTGTTTGTGGAATGATTGAGATATGAAGTGCTTGATTTCTGGAGTGTCAGTTTCCCTATGGATTTGATTATTTCTGACAAACCATGGAGCGTTTAATATTCTCCTGAGGAGCTTATTTTGGAAAACTGAAGCCGTTTGACCTGGTTGGGTGTAACAAACTTGAAGTAGACATTAGATCCGTAGAGGAGTACGGACCGAATTAACATCTTGTAAAATAAGCATTTGATGGAGATGGGAAGCCTGCTAGAAGGGCAGATCAGAGGAGATAGCAGGTTTGCTATCCCCGAACCTTTTTGGATTGCTTTCTGGATTTGGGAATGCCAACCGAACCGCCGGTCGAAGTGAAGACCTAGGTACGTGACGTTATCCAGCCATGGAATTATTGCGGTGTCGATCTTAAGTTGCGAGACGCGCAGTGCGTAACGCTTCTTGTGGAAAATGATGGCCTGGGTTTTCAGGGGGTTGATTTGCAACCTCCAGAATTTGAACCACTTGACCGCATGATCGAGCTGCTTCTGTAAACGCTCATGAATTGTAACTTCGAACCTGGCGGCCGTGAAGAAAGCAGTGTCGTCAGCGTAAAAGGCGACGTCAATATGCTCTTTTCTCGGCATATCTGAAATAAAGAGATTAAATAAGGCTGGGGCCAGCGGGGAACCTTGAGGTACGCCAGCATCGATTTGTTTACGACTGGAAAGTGACGCCCTGATCTTGACCTGGAAAGATCTGTCCGAGAGATAGGACTTGATGAGAGCGGTTAGGTCTTCTGGGAGGCCTAACCGCACGCACTTTGCGAACAATCCGTCGTGCCAGACCTTGTCGAAGGCTTTGGTTAGGTCCAGAAGAACTGCTCCAAGCTTTTTACGTTGGTCAAGAGCATGATGGATGTGTGCAGCCAGACGGGAAGCTTGATGGACGGATGAGTGGTGAGCGCGAAAGCCGAATTGTTCATCTGGAATGATGTTGTTTTCCTTTGTGAAAGAGTTGAGAGCGTAGAGTATTGCCCTCTCGGCAAGCTTCGAAATGGCGCTGAGAAGGCTGATAGGCCTGTAATCAGATGGAGATGATTTTGCTCCTTTCTTGGGTATAACCGCTATATGTGCGTGTTTCCAAGACGCCGGGAAGTGTTGCAGTCTCATGATGGAGTTAATAATGTTTGCCAGTTCTGCGAGTTGCTTATGCGGGAGCTTTTTTAACTGGGTAATCGATATTCCATCGAAACCTGGAGATTTTTTGGTTTGAAGTTTGCCGATCATAGCCTGTAGAGACTTTGGAGATACAAAATGGTTGAGAAGAAAGGCGGGGGTTACTGGTCTTTTGACGGAGTTGGATTCGTTGATGACAGTGTCAATGTCTTTAGTTTTAGTGTTCTGTGCGGGTGGGAGGCATTTCATTTGAGCTTCATAGGTCTCTGCAAGGAGCTCGACTTTTTCTTGGTCAGTGACTGCAAAATTTCCTGTAACCGCTGACTTCAGGGGAGGGATGACATTGTGCGTCTTCCCCACGAGGCATTTGGAGACACGCCAGAAGGAAGGGGGGCCATCCAGCCTTTGGTCCGCGAGAAATGAGTTCCATTTCATTGCTCGCCAAGTCGAGACGGCCGCCCTTACCCTCTTGCATGCTCTGTTCGCCTCCCTTTTGTCTGAAGCATCAAGGGTGAATCGAGCTAATCTGCATAAACCGTTTTTGATGCGAATTTCACGTTTAAGAAAAGCGGGAAGATTGTTTTTCCACGGCTGGGGTTGTGATGAAATTTTGACTGTGGAAGATTCGTGAGCAGACTGAATATCGCGAGTTAGCTTGAGTACGGCTTCCTCGAGGTGTTCTGGTGTGTTAATTTTCGGAATTGGATCGGATTTCAGGAGAAGAGATTGGTAGTTTTTCCAGTCGGTTTTTTTCCTGAATCTTGTTAGTGGGACTTGAGTGGTGGCGCAGTTTCCGAGTTTGAGAAGGATCGGACGATGATCAGAGTCTAGTTCGTCAAGGACTCGAACTTCGGAATCGCGATTTACGTCTTGAAGAATAAAGAAATCAAGGATTCTTGCTGCGCCTTGAGAGACTGTACTAGGGTGATGGGTGGGTTCATCTGGCAAGGCAAGACCGTAGCCCAGATCTGCACTTAGAGCTACGATGGCGTTACCTGCGGGATTCGCTCTGGAACACCCCCAGGTGGGGTGGTGGGCGTTGAAGTCGCCACCTATTATTTTCGGAAATTTTCCTTCGACGAGTGATCGGTATTCGGCATAGTTGAATGCAGAAGATTTCCTGTACAGGGATGTAATCACGAAGGGACGTTCTTGGATATCGATTTTAATGGAGGTTGTTTCGAAGTTGTTTACTGATAACGATGGAAGGAGCTCGTGTTTGACTCCTTTTCTGACGAGAATGGCGGTTCCACCGCCTCGACCCGGAGTTCTATCGTTTCTGTAGACAAAAAAGTGTTCGAAAGAGAGACGATGCGAAGGTTTCAGGAAAGTTTCCTGGATGAGCACGATGTCGACGTCATAGAATGTTATGACGTCCTCCAATTCCGCTTGCTTTCCGCGTAAGCTATTTGCATTCCATGTCATCAGTATAAGAGATTTCGGAACAGCCATTTCGAAGAGTTAAAGGCTGCTGAAAGTTATAGAGACAGGTAAGTGTTGCCGCTTAGGCGGCGACATTTGGAAAAAGACGAGCAAGTTGGTGAGCCAGGGCGATCACTTGTAGGAAAGCCTGCGGGTCAGTAAACGCCTGCATTGTGGAGTTAAGGTCCGGTGTATTGGTTGGAGCAGGAGTTTGAGTTGGAGCAGGCTGGGTAGCGCTGGCTAATTTTTGGGCTAGCTTTCTGCCACCTTGGTTACTCCATGCAGAACCTTGTGGAGGTCTGGTTTCGGTCGGAATTTTTGGTTTTCTTGGAGCAGGACGGCAGGTGCAACCGCTGAAGTTTGCGGTATGAGTTTCACCGCAGTTGCTGCACTTTGGAGGTGCTTCTGGGATTTTGGTACAGGATCTAGTGTCGTGATGCCCGGCACATTTGACGCACCGTGGGGGGGCTCGGCAATATGAGCTGGAGTGCCCGAAAAGCTGGCAGTTGAAGCACTGCACTGGCTGGCCGTTTCCTCTCTGGACCTCGACCTTCACTGTGATGACGCCGAGTTTGGTCATATATATGATCTGTCGCTCTTCGCGAGGGACAACTACCTGAACAATTGGTAGTTCTGTCCCGGATTTTAATTTCCATCTTTGCACAAATTTGGGATGGAAGCCTTGATCAAAGAGAAGTTCACGTACTTCGTCAATGCAGAGTGATTCTGGGATGTTTTTTATTATTACCCGGAATGCTCTCTCCTCCGGATGACAGAAGGAATGGTAAGGGTAATTCCTTTCCTCGAGCAGGGTAGTAAGTTTACGGTAATTGTCGCTTGTGGCGACGAATAAGAAAATGCCGTCCTTTTTATTTCGGGTTATAATGTCTATTGATTGTGCCTTAGTAATTCTAATGAGCTCCATGAACCTCTTCTTATCACGGAGCACTATAGGCGGAATTTTTTCCTTTGGGGGACTTTGAGAAACAGTCGCCGAAACGGTTGGCACTGTTTTTGCTGTGGAGGTTAAGACTTGTTTAGTGACCTGGCTACTTACCTGCGCAGGCTGGTCTTGGGTTGGTCTTGTGGTAACTTGTTTCGGTACTGGCTGTGGGGCCGTCTTGGTGGTCGGCTTGTTTTGCACTGGTCTGGTGGCATATTTTGTAATCGAAGGCTGTACGTTAGCCTTGGCTTTCGATTGGGTAGATTTAGTGGCTGGCTTGGCTACCGGATTGGGTTGTGATTTGGGAGCCTGTTTTCCCTTGTTGCCGGCCTTCGGCAGCTGGCTTTCCTGAGGTGGAGTGACGGGCCCTCTTTTCCTTTTTCCCACCAAGGTGAAACCGTCTTCTGAGTCTTCAGTTTGGTCTAAGTGTTGTGTCGGTTTAGCTGGTGTCTGGGACTGAATTTCTATGGCAGCGGGAATCTTTACTTCCATGGCATCTCTTTGATGCTTCATGAATTGTGTTATCGTAGCTGTGAGAGTTTTTATTTCTTCCTTGAGCTCTTCGGAAGCCTTTTCGCTCTTTTCCAGCTTTTCCGTCTGTTTGTTCAGGGCGTCTGTTTGGGCTTTTGCGAACGTTTTAAGGTCAGCTATCTGCTTTCGCAGGTCTTCGTTCTGTTTTCTCAATTCCGTTATAAGCACTTCTCGGCTGTCTTCTGAAGATGGTCCATTTGAATTTGAAACACTGGGATTATGTTCAGGAGGCGACGTCGGCTCTGACGTACATGACGCCATTGCCTTGTCTGTAAAAACGCCTTTTCGGCGCTTACAGACGCTTTTTTTTTTACGTAGGCACTGGTGAAACGTGATAACGGGTCGACCGTCTTAGGGAAAGTTTCGGGTAATTCTCGGAAGCGCAGGTAGGTTCGGCGGACCGGACACGACCGTTCTCTTCGAGAGCTAGCACGGAACTACTTCAATATGCTATCTAATAACATTAAGCTTATCGATTTTGTAATAAGATGTGTACAAGTAATATTATTATTAACAATGAGTATCATAAGAAATATATTAGTGTGCAATGGAATTATACTAACAGCATAATACGACTAGTACAACTACTAAATAACGGTACCCCATTCAATAAAACAGCCCATACATGGCATAGATAACGTCGAATATATTGATAATTGTAGTTTCTAAAAATATAAAATTAGTTTTAAACTCGGGGTGGATTTTTCCTTCTCGTTTTACCCTGGCCAACATTTTGGGTTGGTACTAGTGGGTCATATATTTGAAACATTCTTCAAAACATTAGTGATCATAATTAGAAATTAAAAACTGACGTAAACGTCAAATTTGACAAATGTGGCAACAATGTGACATCCTAACGTCATACATTTTGATGGCGTGACATGAGCTATATAGCCCGTTCAATTAGACGGCCGACCCTTCCGAGCATATTTTTCATTCTCATTTTATCCTAGTTAAAGGAATAAAATGCTGTCTGATGCGTCGGAGTATGTAACCGAATCAACCTATAAACATTGGATTTAGCTTGCCTAATGTCTATAAGATTGCCCAAGGTCTGAAAAATTCTTATTATAACTAAATAATTAGAGACTACAAACCGGTAAAGGATGTTTTGACGCTATACTTGTTTTCATAATATCTATTTATTGGACGGAATCACACCTTTCTACACCAATAATTTTATATGCTAAACATTTTACCGACTGATAAAAAATGTGCCTGCTATTATAAAAACATTAATTCTAATTTTATATATTATTTTAAGAAAATTACATAATTATGACTGGCCATTGAAAGTTTATTTTCTTTGGATTTTAAGTTGTAAAATAAAACAAATCGAATAATTAAATAATCAGTCAGTTATTTTAATTCAGTCAAGGACATTTTTTCAAATATTAAATTCCTTTGTTGGTAAAAATAACGTTAATGATTTATAGATATTTAAAATAAAGAGTATCTCCGTGTTTTAGACCAAATTTGAAATATATCTCAGATCATTGTTTAATCATTTTTATCGTTTTTCATCAAAATAATATTTTTAACGTTCAAACACTATGAAAATGCAAGTAAAACAAAAAAAAACTATAAATAATAAGTAACAAGCATTAATTGATTAAATACGCTACGCTATACAGGCGAAAATAACTTATTTTTTACCGAGATATGTTATGCATTGATGAAATAATCACTCTATCCCTAAAATCGATCAAAGATTTTGATTGACTGAACAATAGAATGATATTTATATGCGATAAGTGCAATGTAATAAGTGTATATAACTTTACTGTTGGCAATCGAAATACGTTTTTTTCCTAACCAATGCTTTAACTAAATCGTAATTTAACGCTTAGATGATATCTAGAACAGAAAATTCCGGATATCAGATTAATGAAAAAGCTATAAGCATCGGTGGTTCAGTGGTAGAATGCTCGCCTGCCACGCGGGCGGCCCGGATTCGATTCCCGGCCGATGCATGACTTTTTTAATGTACCAGTATTTTTATTAATTTATCTTTATTTTCCCATTCATAATGGTACTTAGACAATACTTTTTGTGAATAAGTAATCGCAAATATTTAAAATGTTGCATTTAATTTTACTCCTGGATCACATTAATCTATAAAATCAAAATATGTAGATGATTTCAGTAAATTCAGCAATTGACTAATAAATGAGCTCGTGTAATCATCTGCAAGTCGAACAAGTTCAAATTTATATGTTGATATAAATATTAGTGCCGCAGGACTTATAGTATTCTTCACCAAATATCGGCATAGTTCAGGCCTCGATCTGGAGTAGTCATATAACATATAACACCTTTATGTCCAACTCTAAAACTATAAGTAACAACTTAAATTGACATAATTGATCATATATGTTTGATGTATATTCAAATATATTAACAAGTTTGCGATATTCATCAATTCGGTTACTTAGTTGTTGGAGACTATAAAAATTTTAAGACCTTCAAAAATTAAGGCGTTGAAGATTCAAGAAGCGAACAAAGTGATGGTGAGAGTAAGTGTGCCACAATAAAGTACGTTAACAAACTAAAGTTACCTGTTTGAGAGATATAGTCAAAAACTATTAAGAATAGATTTAAAAAATGTTAACATGAACCAACGAATTAAAGAAAGGAGGAAGAAATAAAATGAGATGAAACACGATTACGAGTAAAAAACAAAAAGTAGCTATATAATACATTATCAGCAAAAAACGGCAAAGCGGATAATGAACGAAGAGAATACATTTAACAAAAAACTAAGAAGACTGACCTCGAATGAAGAATTAACTTGAAAAACTAAATAAAATAAGAGAACAAGGGATTGATAAATGGTGACGACAAACGCGAAACAAGGGGTAAGAGATCAAGAGAGAAGGAAAAAGAAAAACAAAAAATATGTAATAGACAGAGACTGATTCAAAGGGTCTAGTTTCATCAGATGAAGTGATAGTTCTTTATGGAGTGTTAAGCAAATCGTTCATATATAAAAACATAATATTATATCTCTTCCATTCTTTTGATATCTTTTGAATTATACATAGGACTTGTCCTTGAGTGAAAGAGTGATGCAGTCTGACCATGTGGCCAATTGAAACGTTTTAAAATAAGCAATGCAGTGAACACATTAATTCAATCAATTTATCAATTAATCAAGTGGTGAAGGGCCTAGTGGAAGACTATGGTGATCTGCCGTAATAGCCTTATTCTAGATTACTATATTTTTCACCATCATTAACCACACCTACACCGTTGTGTAGAAAATAATAATTCCAGTTAAGTCTCAATAACAATTTTTCACAGTATTACAAAAACCTTTAATATATCTAACTCTTATAGTAGATACACAAATACTTCACTAAATTAAAACAAATAAGTAACATAACTGCTAACTCAATAAATATAAATGTTTTGTTACGCCTTGATGTTAACTAGAACAAACTATTATCCCTGTTTCAGATTAAAGAAAATGAAAGCATTAGCATCGGTGGTTCAGTGGTAGAATGCTCGCCTGCCACGCGGGCGGCCCGGGTTCGATTCCCGGCCGATGCATATTTTTTAAATAATTTTTGAACTTAATGTTTCTTTTTGAAGCAAATAATTATTATTAAAATAATCTATTACAACGAAAGCATTTCTAATTACAATATTTGTAATCTGTGCATGTGTTTATGAACTAAATAATTAAACAGTGAATAAAGTACTTGAGAATATTCATAGACTTTCAAAAAAATTTCAATATTTATAAAAGTATTATAAATATGTTTGGCGTGTGATATATTCACGTGTAGCAGTCCAAAATATATTACGTATGTTATATTTTCCAGAATAATAGAGTTTTTATCAACAGAAGTTTTGTTACTAAATTAATTATTACTACAATATACCTTATACATAACTCATAGATTATTTACAACTGCAATATTTCTTTAGATTGCCATAAATACGGTGCAATAGTAACACCTTCCTTAAATAGGTATGTTAAATAAAGAAACCTTTATAACAGTGTTTTTTAGAATTTTAAATAAAACACAAATATTGCTGCGAGTTTGTTTAAGGATGATCTCATTTATAAAGAGATGGTTTGTACATTGTTTCAAAATATTATTTATGGAAATGTTATAAAAATTATATATATACATGATTTTCACATGTTGAGACATGATGAAAAAACAGCAATAATAAGTCGCAATGGTACTTCACAAAACCATGTTGATTTGGCACGTAGGTTTTAGAGAAGATTTAGGAGAATTAAAAGGTGAAGATTTTCTTAAATCTCTTGAGACGATTATTGTAAAAATTTTGGATCTAAAACATGGTACATTTTAGGAAACTATTTAATGGAGAAGGTACTAGATATCCTAGTATATCCTTATTAGTGTCACAGATATACCCATTATAGAGACATGGGTGTATATTTTTGTAACGATAAGATTTTGTGCACTAGAACCGAAACCAAAATTATTATTCTAAAATATCATCCAGAAATTTGACAACAAGATACCAAATGTCTATGGAGAAACAAAATTGGACATCTGGTATATATCGTTTTCTAGATTTTATAGCAAGGCTCTTTGAGGAGAATTGGGTGTATATTTTTTGAAAGGATAACATTTTATATGCTAAAATTAACATCATTATTATTTCAAAATATTATTCAGGATTTTGACAAAACAGCACATGACTATGGAGCTAGAAAAGTTGAATATACGATAAATATCGTATTCTAGATTTTATAGCGATGCAAATAATTTTACAGCAATTCAAATAATTTCAATACAATGCGAATGTTCAAGAATTACTTAAAGATGGTTAACATAGATCTGGATATAGAAAGATCCGTTTTTAAAATTTTTAATTTATACAGAAAGACCTTTCGAGCTTATTTAGATTAGTACTTATTATGTATGTATATAGATTTTAGTCACATCAAAATCTTCGATTTTTTAGTTACTGGACCTACTGTTTAATATGGGTTCTGAATGAGGGTCGTCGGCATTAAATCTACCAACTAGAGAATGATTAATTTGGAGACCATTCAAAACAAACCTTGGTCTGGCTATTGGCGGGATGGGCCAATTTTCCTTGTCGGGTTTTATATTTTTGCCCATGGATAAACACGAACATTAATGTACAGCCTTGTCCGCGACGGGATTTGAACCCGTGCCCATTGCAACAGTATTGATAAGTATATTATAACCTATTATCTTCACTGATTAAAAATTGAATTAAAAAAAAACATGCATCGGCCGGGAATCGAACCCGGGCCGCCCGCGTGGCAGGCGAGCATTCTACCACTGAACCACCGATGCTGTGATAATAATGTTTTTGTACATCATCTCTTTGCAAAGCATTTCGGTTTCTTAATTAATAATAATTACATATAGTCTATTCAAAGTTGCTGTGATCATACGTCATCAAAATATTTAATGTATTGCCTGCCGTAATTTGTAAATTCGTCTTAGAATCGGACAATATTTTCCTTCTCATTTTATTCTAGTTAAAAAGAGACACAATGCTGTCTGGTAAGTTCGAACACGTAAACGAATGAGCCTATCAAAGTCATCCGGTTGTCAAACGTACGCAGAATTCTTGAAAACTACAGTGATAAGAGGTTATAATTCTAACCTATAAGCTGTATAATTAGCAGTAGTTTTTAGATGTACTATAATGTTAAAATAAATTATATTTGATAACATTTTTGTTTCATTATTTTATTATATTATTATTTTGTCTTGCAAAATTCTAATCTAATTTTGCAAGACAAAATAAACCAAAACTCATAGTTGATGTGGCAACATTGCACAATTTTTAACGTTATACATTGAAATGACGTATATTCAGACCAACTTTGGATATACTATACATATATTTCTTTAAAATAATATCTAATAATTAAAATATATTAAGGAGTTCTGGATACACTTACTTTCAAGTACAAGTACTTTCCAATGTTAGTTCTTCTGATGTATTTAGTCTTAAACAGGTGATAAATGATCTTAGGTCAAACATATTCATTATGAATTTGTGCCTCTAGACAAGAAATATCGACAAGAAATATTATTTGGATCTTTTGCTTTTTCTTGCATTAAGGCTATTCGTTCCTAAAGGTCCGAATTTTCGTTTTCAAACATATTGCGATTTTGAATCAAAAATTCAGGTAATATTATTCCGCAAAATAGTTATTTAGCTGCATGGACTAGTGGTTATTTGCTACATTTTTGAGCATCATTTAGAGGCTGTGTATGTCGACAACAAATAATAATACAACAATAGTAATACGTACAAATATTTGAGAAACTATTTCGTACGTTCTATTTCAAATGTCATTTTGTTTGATCACAGCACTATATAAAAAAAATAGTTGCCGAAAAGCCCTAAATACAAATCAACAATTTTATATTTATTACTAGTAATCAACATACAAATAAAATACATTAATATATTCAAATATATAATACATTCCTTTACATAATAACGTTTGACTTCTTCATATTTTTTGATATCCGGATATTTTATATGGCAATAAAAACGTTGCTACCTAATACCGACAGTAATAAATTACCTGATTTTATTGGTTTCTACACACCACGCACTTCAGTCAACGCCGACTATTTGAAAATATAATAAGCTATTAAGGAATGACTTTTTTATTCAAAGGCGTACACCAACTAATTAATAAGTAATTATTGATCGCTTAGCAGAAACGGTAATATTCAACACTTCCGTTTTGCTCTGACATATTTAAATGTGAAAAGCAATTATTACATTTATATTTTTTATCTATTCAGCATATGCAGCAAGTTTTGTATTACACGGCAAAAAATGGAAAGCGATATGATACCATAACTTATTGTAATAATTATAGTTTACTGTTGCCTGTTTTTACAACAACCAGATTTCATTATATTTACTTAACACTTTTTAGTGTACTACCATGATCAAAAAATAATAAGACGTTGTTTGCTATTATTTACTATTAATTACGCTGTATTCAACGCTCTACAAGAACATATTTAAATTTATTAAAAGCACATGGCTCCCATATTCCAATTACTTATTAATTACAACTATAATCCTTCCAATAATACAGTCAATTCATGTCATAGATGAAAAATTCATTTTACAGATGGTGCGGATTTTTCGGAATTTGCGGAATACTGTTTGATGCGTCAGAACATGTAAGTAAGTAAGTAAGTAACATAAGATGAGTGTTAGTACTGGTCGACTTTGTTGTTAAATGTTTAAAGAAATCTTCAAAGCATTAGTGATAATAATTAAAAGTTGTAAACTTAAAAAGGCTGTAAACCAAAAGTCAAAATTGATGCGGCAACACTGCGACGTGCTGACGCCATACATTTTGATGACGTGCCATTTCATTGGATATACTATATCTAGTATTTTTTACTTCATAACTTCTGATCTAAACTTGATTAGCATTTCATGGGTGTACTGCCACTGGTACGCCCCACATAGTTTGAAAACGGGGCACACTTCTCACACATAACTGAACTATATATGTTCAAAGGGTTTTATCTCTTCAACATCCACTGTTGTGGAGTAGTTATATGTCGCTTTGTGTGAGTGAGACGAAATGTGTCTTATCCAATCTAACGACTTCGAACTTCTACATATTCTAAAGACAAAAGAGATTTAAAACAGAATAAAAAAGGTTTAACATACCATTCAAAAAATCCAGTACATATACAATCCAGTATAACAAAATATCCGCCGATTGTTATAATGATATTGGACATAAAAAATCACTCCTCAGTTTCTGCTCCGAAACTCGCAGTTCAATAACAGTTCAATTATGTCGAAGTCTGGTTATTGTGAAGGCCATGGAAGACTTTTGATGATGTTCTCATGCTCATCAAACCAAGATTGGACCTTTTAAGGTGTTTGTATGGGCGCATTATTTTCTTGGAATATGATCTAACAGCAATGTGTTTAATAGCAATACGCTAGTTATAGTAAGACCTTCATCCCTGAGAATGTCGATATATTTATTCGCAGTAATCTGGTCAGTGATGTGAATGCGAGAACCAACTGAATATCAAGATATTGCTGCCTAAATCACAACGGAGCCTTACCCATGTTTTACTGTAGGAAGCACTTCCATACATAAACCCGGCCAAAACTTGACTCATCATTCATTAGATAGCTTTGCTCAATTATCTTATTTAATTAGAATATAATCAATGTGGAAAAAAAATACGTTTTACACTATTGGGCTTGTTTGATGGAAGATATTCAAAGAAAATAGAACAAAATTGATTATGTTGAACATTTTGAAATACCTTGAATTTTTTAACACATTTCAAAATACTTTTGAATATTATAAATTCTGTTTTTTGATCCTATTACTTTGGATATAGAGCTTTGGTAAAGTGACAAATTAATTATTTCAGTAGTTTTAATGTATTTAACGTTCCAAGTGATTTCAAAGCTCCACCTCTCAAACCATAACTTTTCATATTCAGAATTAAACATCTACAGTTGATTGAATTTCACAATTTCATTTTTTTTCATTCAAAAACAACACTTGTCAGACTTTCAATATACTATTAATATAGCTATGTATTACAAATTTCAACCGAATATAGCTATTCTTTGAAACGGAAGCTTTATAATAATTTCTGCTCACATAAGTGTTTTGTAATAAGTCTTTCTAATCTAATAGAAAATAATGAGTTCTTATTGATTAATTTATCTTATTAATGTTGTAATGTAATGTTATTCTTATTGATATTGTTGTTGTTTTCCTAGATTTTCCAGATTTTGGTTTCGCAACTAAAGATCCTTATTTTTTAAATACTTTTATTACAGAAAATGTTTGTCTACAGTTTAATAAAATAAATCTAGTATTAAGACAAAAATGTTAACTTGATCCTTCCATATGAAAGAATAGCCATATTTTTAGTTTTTTGTACTACTTCCGTTTCGATATACAAGAAGAAATACCTGGATTTAATTCTAATATTGGAGGAGTGTTAGGTTGTATTAATGTTAAGATTGGTTCTAGATATATAATATTATTTACCATCCTTACCACAAAAAACTATTTGTATTTTCATGAAATCTGAGTGGAACTTTTTGTACCTGAAACAAAAAATATCTGTAAGTAAATTTGATTTAAAAACCAAATAATCATTTAAGAAAATTTGATATAAATATGTAAATGTAAAACATTAATTGGTAAATTTGATCATGCATAATGCCACCTTCACTTTTCTCACTGTTGTTAAAGTCAAAACCAGGGATCCGGCATGGCACAGTGGTATTTTTGACACATGGAAAAATCATTCGACATGTTAGCCATCGGTTTTTAGGCTCTTGATTCTTTCAAAAATTGTTTCAGAGATGCAAATCTGCCTTACGCGATTTTTGACTCTTCCTATAGATTTTCGAAAGGATATCATGTTTCAACTTTTATCCAATTTTTTACCACATACACTTTTTAATCAATCCAAAAAAATTCTACAAGGTGAATTATGGCTTTAAACCTTAGCATGACTATTATTCCATGAACATGTGTACCCTAGATGATTAGATAAACCCCATCGTCACAGTGGAAAATTGGAATAGTGGGAAGATAGAAGTGGAAATTGTTACAGCAAATTATCACTGAAGTAAACACACAAAGGAAAGCTAATATAAAAGCTTATCAGAATAATAATTAACATAACTAGTAAGCACTGAAAGTCAGATTCAAACCGTGAAAATCATTTCCATACAAATAATGTATCTAATACTTAAATTGAATATAAGACATAGCATTAAGATTACAGAATTTTTTATGATATTATTAAAGACGATATATTTTACGAAGAAATAACACCAACCTTATAGCCTACAGCGTGAGTCTATAAGAAGATTTAGAAGCAAAATCATCAAAAATAATTCATTCTGTTGAACAGTTGAACAAATAATCAAGGACATACTAGGTTTCCGTTTATGACAAAATCATTAGTAGTGACAATAAATTAATGCGCCCGCTTATATATGAATATATATACGAAAACTTCAAAATAGGTAACAGAATTCAACAGAAAAAAAAATATCCCCCCCTACTCTCCTCTCTCCACAGAGGAGAACTTTTCCAAACATTTCAATTTCCGAATACATTTTGTTCAGATTCATAATAAGAGGATAAGAGAAAAAGAAAAAATTTTTGCTGAATAAATGATAGTAATCGAAGTGGTTTTGAAGGCACAGTATAATTTTGATTTAAAAGTAATCGTAAATGTTATTATTTAAGAGTTTCCGTAAATTTTTGGGATTAATTTCAAACTAAGTTCGGTTTCTCAAAATCGGTGCAAAATTCTTCAAAATACTAGAACTACAGGTTATAAATCTTTAACGTTTTGCTTGTGTTAATGTTTGAATAAATTTCAAATCGCTGCTTATTATTACTCTGATTGAAAGTGCCGAAGCCAGAGAGAACAGATAGCGTCTCTAATCAGTTACTTTAAACAGGAATGGAGGCCCCTCTATCCAGAAAAATAGAGAGATTCGAAGTTGCTGCGGTTTTTAGTGAAAATATTTTTAGCGTAATGCACCTGCACTGAATATTAGTATAAATACGGTCACTGAAATATCTGAAAAAATAAAAATTATAATTGTGGATTCACGGAAAAGAAACCGTCCTCATAAGAAGTGCGTGACGAATCAAGATCAGCTTGATGTTAGCTATATTAGAGACCAGTTTTCTTAAATATGAACATAATTTAATATAATTATTTTAGAGGAATCTGATAGTATGAAAAGTATCTATAGAAAGCTTAGAGATATGCACTTCTTTGAGGGATGTAGAATATCCCATCATACACTGTTGGGCCATATAGGGTTTGAATAGTGCAAAGATAATCCACAAAAAGGTCTAATGGAACTTCCAGACATTGCTATTAAAAGAATACAATTTTTAAAAGCTTATAATAAAACCAAGGAAGACTTAATTATTTCAATTTGTGCATTTAGATGAGACATGGATATTTCAGAATGGGGCCAGTATACCAAATGGTTACTCATAGCATGATAATAAAAATAATGTTACGACAACAAAAGTTGATAGAAATAGGTAAACGTTATGATCTCGATCGTCTGATGTGTCCACATCGAAGAAGAAATTGACAAATGATGGAATTGTGACCAAATGTGAGATAGATTGGACTTGGCTTAGTTATTCGCTTGAATTAAACTTTCTCAATATGGTATTATGATACAATGCTGACAATTTTCAAAGCAGGTCTGAAAGTGAAAACTAAGGGTTAGTATATAATTAATATAAAATAACTATAGGAAACCTTAAAGTAGAGTGTGAAACATTTATGTGTACAGATATGTGTGTAATTGTTCAAAATATGAGCAATTGCTTAAAAGGTATCAGAAATAATACTAATAGTTTTGCAGATATGGCAAATGCATTAGGGAGAATGTAGCGATTAAATCTAGTTTTATTAAGAAAGAGAACAGGTAGAACAAATCAAGGAGAAAAACAGCTATCAAAATGACTTTACAAAGAAACACTGTACTGAAGGAAACAAGAACTAGGCGTAAAAGGTAAATATGCTCTTCAATGAAAGTGAGATCTATTACTTGGATATACAATTGCCTAATCCACCTAATTAGGCTTCCAGAGGACACCACTACATAAAAAGTTCAATATAAATATAATAAAATACAACCATAACCTACAAACAATTATAACTCTATAATTAATTGTAGTTATAAGTCCTTCGATAATATGTGCATTAGATGTACTATAGTGTTAAAATAAATAATATTTGATAACATATTTGTTTAATTGTTTTATTTAGATTAGAATTAAAAATAAGAGTTGATGCGGCAAAATTGCAACGTCTGGACGTCACCAAATTAGTTGATGCGAGTCCATTGTTTTATTAAATGGAATCTTCGAAAATAATTTAAACTCTGAAAAATCCTCTTAAGGACATGGATTATGATCGAATTTCGACCATTGCGTCACCATTATAAACTATAGATTTACTTTAAAAAATATAAGTATAAAATAATATCTTTAACATGACACTTGTTAAATTTCCATTATCATATTAAATTTATTGTCCCAAAAATGGGGGGGGGGGTACAACATTTAAAAATCAAGTTTATTTAAACAATAATCATATTTATAATTGCTTAAATGATGTTTACAAATCTACGTGTCAAAAGTGACAATTTTAAGGTAGTCTAATATTTGTCAAACATGTCAACAAATTACGGCATATAATTCTGATAACAAATTCTCCACGTGTTAACTGTCCGTAATGCACGATAAAATATCATTAATCAATAAATCACCCGAAGATATGGCGAATACGAACGGAGCCGCACTACCTCGCCCAGAAGTGGGATACATTAATACGTTGGCACGGAATATTTATGAAGAAATTCGGAAACTGTCATCCAATCGTCAACTTTTTATTGGTGCATCTTCCGGCTGGGTTTCCGGTGTGTTCACGATGAAAATCGGTCGTATTTTAGCGGCAGCTCTAGGCGGTGGACTAATTCTTTTACAACTGGCCAATGAAGCGGGTTATATATCAATAAACTGGAGCCAACTGAAGAAAGTAGATAAAAACATGAACCAAAAAGACCATAAGAAAAAAGATGAATTGTCATTGAACCTGATTCGAAACCTGGCAGGGTGGACTCAACAAATTATTAACTTTGCAGTAGAAAATCCAGAAATTAGTACGGGATTTGTTGGAGGTTTCTTTTTGGGTTTGATATCCGTTTAAAACAAAATAAAATAAATTGAAAATATATTTAATTATTTATTTAACGAAAAAGTCATATATAACCTTAACATAATATAATTAAAGAATAATCATAATCATTTATAGCCTCTAACAAAACAAAAACATAAACGAAAGTTTAAGGTTTATACGACCCTCATATGTCGGTCTGTACCAAAGAAAACCATTGGCACTTTTCCCAAGTGTTCTAGAAACAAGTAACCTGGAATGCTGGAGCAGCTGCAGGTGGGAACAACAATAAGCTAAAAGTTAAATACTAAATCTTCAAAAAACGAGCTAACCCTTTCATAGTACTATAAACAAATAAAAGACAAAACACCCATATGACATTACTATCAGTACATTACGATCAAAAAAGAATATATAGTCGTACTTCCGTTTTAAGTATTAAATTTTCCATCAATATTTATCGCCGATAAAAATCGGAAATTATATTTATAACATTTATGTAATTGTACTATGGAATGATAAAATTGTGTAACTCAGAAAGCAAAAAACGTTGTGAATATCTGCACAAATTATCTAATTTACACAGTCAATGTATGTAACTGCATAAATATAATACATTGATAATAAACCTGAAAACAGCCACATGCATTGTATTGCCAGGAAATTCGAGTTTCAATCAAAATTAGTTTTTACAAAAAGTATAGTCATATATATCATATCATTATATTATTTTAATGTTAAATGGCATTAAAAAGAATATTGATCTTACAGCTATCTAATTATCGCTTAATTTTCGCACTTATTCAGCTTTTTTAAACTGTATGCAACCAAGTCATACGAATCGATGAAAACAAGTGGTAATTAGAAATAGCTATGTCAGGTGAGTACCCTGAGTTTGGCAGAACTTCTCACCCGCGCTGCAACAGTGTATCCCTCACAGTTTTTCAATTTGTCAGTAGACATCTGCGGTAATAGTTTCATTCGGTTTTCGCAGCTCGTAATATACTACATTTTGTTGATTCCATCATATGCACATCAAAGCTTTATGACCATTAACATTCCGTTTTGGTATCAATATGGATGGCTCCCCGGGGCTAACCCATGACTTTTCGCCACTTGGGATTGCCGTAGTCGATCGACGCTAGTCACAACATAGTCACATTTTCCTTCCTTTGTAAGCTTTTCCATCACATGTAAACCTCCGGAAACAGTTCGTTTAACAACTGTTAAGCTGTTTAAAAAAAATATTGATAGTTTAAGCTGAGGTTTTGTCCAGTAAGAGTTTGGTATTATTGCGATTTGCGATGAGAAATGGAACTAATAGGCCTATTAATGAAAAGTGACCTGTCGACATATAGATGGAGCTACTAGAATTAAATCCATATGTTTTTAGTTAGTATTAAACCTCAAAAGATCCGTGTATAAATTTGACAGCCGTCGGATCATTAGTTTGTGAATTATAGCATTTTGAGTGAAGCAACTTTTGGTAATGTGAAAAAAAATTAGATAAAAAGAAATTTCGCGTGTTGATAAAATATTGCTTTTTGAAGCGAAAAAATACAGTTGAAGCAAAAACTTGGTTTGATGGCGAGTTTCTGGACACTGGCCCAGGAAAATCAAACATTGGTATGCTCAGTTTAGACGTGGTGAAATCAGTATCGAAGACGGTGAACGCAGTGGACGCCCAAAAGAGGTTGTTAAAATGATTTCGAATTACCGTAAATTGAAATTGAATGAAATAGCAGACAATCAACTGAACGTGTACATCACATCATTTACGAATATTTGGGTATGAGAAAGCTTTGTGCAAAATGAGTGCCGCGCGAGCTCACTTGTGATCAAAAACAACAACGAGTTGATGATTTGGAGCAGTGTTTGAAGATGATCAAGCGTAATAAACCCGCAGCAGCAACAAATCACTTTTTGCGTCGATATGTGACAATGGATGAAACATGGCTCCATCATTTCATTCCGAAGTACAATCTACAGACATCCGAGCGCACTGTACACGATGAACCCGCTCCAAAGCGTTGGAAAACGCAACAGTCGGCTGGCAAGATTATGGCGTCTGTATTTTGGGATGCGTATGATGGAATAATTTTCATTAGCTACCTTGAAAAAGGAAAGACCATCAACAGCGACTATTAGATAGCGTTATTGGACCGTTTGAAGGAAGAAATCGCCGAAAAACGGCCCCATTTGAAGAAAAAGAAAGTGCTGCTTCACCAAGACAATTCACCATGTCACAAGTCACTGAAAATGATGGCAAAAATCCATGAATTGGGCTTCGAATTGTTTCCTCATCTACCGTATTCTCCAGATCTGGCCCCCAGCGACTATTTCCTGTTCTCAGATCTCAAAAGAATGCTCGCTGGGAAGAACTTCTCGTCGAATGAAGAGGTGATCGCCGAAACTAAGGTCTATTTTGAAGCAAAGGACAAATCATACTACAAAAATGGTATCGCAAAGTTGGAGGGTCACTATAATCAGTGTATCACCCTTGAAAGGAATTATGTTGAATAAAAAAAAATTGCCAAAAAAAAGGGTTTTACTATGGTAGGCCGGGGACTTTTCAATTGACCTGTTACTACAAGAATCCTAAGCACAAAAAACAACTTGGCTAACACACGGTTTCGAAACGCTGAGACGCAAAGACGGATCAATGATTGGATCGCTACTAAACCGATATCGTTCTTTCGACTCCTCGTTGCTAGAAAGAGGGAAAATGTTAAAGCTAGAAATAGAAATATAAAATGATATAGTGTACCAACTTTTTTCAATAAATTTTACCTGATTTGAAAGTGACAATATGATCAGAATATATGCAAACACCTAATATATGGAATCAATAAAATTAATTTACCACAGAGTCTGAGAATTGATGGAAATATGTTTTAATATTGGAAGTAAATTATAAAATGTATTTTATAACTAAATAAAATGCAAAGACATAATTATACAGTACATTAATAAAATTGTTCATATTTCCAATAAAATTAGCAACTTGGAAAATAATAACAACAAATTAATAACAGTTGAGTGATTTATACTTATATCTAAAACAGTTTAATGAAAAAACTTTATTAAAACTAATCAGTTTTGATTAACGCAATGTGTCTTTTACTCATTATAATTACCCTTCTTCCCATTTCTTCATTCACTTTGCTCAGTTGGCTTTAGTAAATATCAGCAGTAATTATTTCAATTAGTTTTAGCACCAACCTGTGTATATATTATAAACCGATAATCATTTTATATCATGTTATGTCGATATGTCTCCGAGACGACTAATCCGTGGTTTTGAGAGCACGTTTCGTTATAATTAAACATTTAATTATTATGGCAGTATGAGTCAATTTCTCTATACCGAACTAAGTGATTAATTGAATAGCTGGTATATACAGAAAGAGCATTAACTTAGGAATTCAAAATTGTATGAAGAGCTGTAGAATAATCTATAACATTTAAATAAACTTTAAAGAATTATCTTCAATCTATAGATAATGTTAATATTATACTCTTCAGAACGTTCTCCATGATCTTACCCATGCCATTTTTTCTTGCGCTTTCCATCCGGGAGGTTAGCTTCACTACAGAAATCCGGGAAAAATGCATTTACTTCTTTTTCGACAAACATGTTCAAAGATAAACAGTTGAAAGAGCTGTACATTGATTGTCACATTGCAATCGAATAAACACCCATAATCTGTCTCAAGTATCCTATCTGAAATACCTCTTTTGCTTACAGATATCAAACAGCCAACTATAGTGTCCTAGTTTCGGCATTATAATATTAACATTTAATTGATAAATTATAAAACATTAATTGTTTTAAAAAATAAGTAATAAATGTTATTATATGTTTAAATAATGTTTGTATATGAAACTCTATGATTTGATTTGCTTTAGATTTATAGTTTTAAATAAAAAAATACCAACTAATTTAAATTTGATTGATGTTATGTGAGATTTCCAGCCAATAAAGCAGAAAACTTTGTCCATTGGAGATATCTGTTTCAAAATATTTCACTGTAATAATAAACAATTCTAATGATGGCCAAAATAATAGTGAATCGGTGGACATTAATAAAAACATGAAAGAACATCAAAAATATTAAATACTAAAAATGTTTTGCCAAATTAAATCTAATTTTTAAAAACTAATGCAAAAAGCAAAAAAGTTATACAGATATCACAATTCAAAATACCATTACCATTAGTTATTCAACTAAACGACAAAAACAATCCCAAAAGTTAAGTTAAGCAAAGCAATACCAATAAAAACTGTAATTATAATGATAAGACGAAATAAGTTTCTTGCAATGAAATTTATGCGAGTTTCGATAGATAATTAAGATGATATGTTAAGATAATCAGAAAAAAACAAGTCAATAATTTAGCATCACTATATCAATGTTTAATTACGTTAAATTATAAAATAATATAATTACAAATCGTATACATCATAGAGTTAATGTTAATGGCTTCATTAGGAAGTTGTATTAGCATTTGATTCGATTTTTTAAAAGTGTGACAAACCGTTTATTGATATTGACTGTTAACGAAAATATACAGTATAAACGTCTAAATGTATAGAAAATTGTGTAGAAATTAGTTTAGAAAATTAAATATTATCTATGTTATATCGCGCATGTGATGCGGCCCTGGTTGTGAAGAAGAAAAACGGCGTGTTTATGTTAGATTGAAAGATGTTATGAGTGCGATGTCTAGACATAGAAATTTGGTTTATATTATAATAAGATTGGACAGGCAACATCGTTTGTGCTCATTGTTCAATACCACTTCGCCACTTCTTTCCGCAATATAAAAGTTTTTGTTAAAGGGTTTAAAATAGCGTTGAGAACTGTCGACTAAAAACAGTGTAACTAGTTGATAGTCAAAAAAGTAGTCGAGAGAAAATAGTAATTACTAATTCAGACTTCGACTGATTTCCTACTGGTAATTATAGACGGATATGTACGAATTCCCTTTCGTGTTAATTTGGAGAAAAGAACAGATTGAGATAATTGCTTGAATCATATATAGATCAGTTCATTTTAAATAATTTTAAATTGGTAAGTGAAAAAGGAATGGAATAATGATTCCAAATATATTTAATCGTCTTTTAATATTATAATATAATAAAAGTAATTGACTTATTGTTATATCATTCCAAGGTGTGCTTACTAAAGTTTTTTTCAACCGTGCCCATATGTGAGACGGAGATGTACGTAATAATTTAACTACCGTAACCTTTTCAATAAAATAATAATTTTATTTATCGTTAATTAAGCATATTTAAAATTAATTTTCGGTGAAGCTTTAATGAAAAAGAATTTAATATTCAAAAGGCTTGAACAAACATTGAAAAGTTCAATTCAGTAGTTACAAGTCAACCTTATAGTTACAAATAGAACATAAATACAGTCAAAAAATCAGTTAATATTCATGAATGACAATGTCTTTTTATCCTATTGCATCAATAAACAACGGTGAAAAATATAATTCATAAATGCCGCTATTATTAATATACATTATTTCTACTCAAATAACAAAACAAAAAACTATATATTTACATATAAGCATAACTTCCATACATTATTTTCAAGATCGTGATTAGGACGGCAAAACCAGAACATTAAAAACTAGTTGAATGAAACTAGTGAGACCGAAGGTAGTAGACTAAACCTGTCGATAGCCGTTTTTAGTCAATAATTCCCAAGGCTAGTAATACTTCACATTTAATTTTTTTAGCCTCTAAAGGTTTTGTCTTTGAATACATTATAGTTATAGAAAAATGTACTTAAAGTACCTACGATATGCTTGCAAGAAAGGAAAAATATGTTTTCAACTAAAAACTTTTACAAAAAAATAGGCAGCTTGGAGAGTACCATTCTTGCTTTGACTTTTAGTACCTCATACCTATCAAAGTACTTTAACGACTTTCATTGAATTTTTTTTAAAGAATGTTTGACGAATATGGAATTTTCACTGAATATATTTTGTATGCCGCAACTGGTAACGGGCCTTTCTACGAAAAATGTGTATTCAAAGACGAGGCTGGGTGCTTATGTTACTGAATGGTGGTGGTGGTGTTACTGAATTGAAACGTCTAAACATAAACCTTTTGAATTGTGTTTGAGTAGATTTAAATCCTCGATTAAAGTCCTCTCTTCTTTCCATAAAATAAAATAATTTTTTTATAGTAAAATGTCAGTTTTTGTGCTCTAAGTACTCTTTTTTTTTCTCTTTTCTACTCCATGGCAATCTGTCTTAGAACAAAAAGTCACTGTGTTGTTCATTTTCTAAACTGTTTGTTTTTTAGTGAGAGAGCTTCAATTGATGGTCACAGATCTTATCCGTCAACATGAGTTTGTTGCTGAGACTGGGGATGTCATATCTCCTGAGCCTCACATGATGTCTTTCTATTCCATTCAACGCCAGTGCCAGCTCATTTGTAGGTTGCGCAAGTCTCATCTGATACTTCATACTATACTGACTTATTTCCTGATTTACTATTCGCATAATGTGATCTAGATACATATAGCTGTTGTTCATGCTTTGAGGAATATTAAGGATGTTCCTTAAAGCCCTGTTCTGGAACCTTTTCAACTTTATTCAATATTGCTGTTGCTTGCTGTGCTTCATAGTTGAATTCCGTATGTCTAGATTAGCTTTTTTGCTCTCATTGCTTAAATGGGAGTGGCGACCTGTTAACCAATACACACTACATAGTCTGCTGTCGAGTTGTTTACGTTTAGTCCAGATGTTCTTCTGCCAAGTTTACCCATGATCCAAGTGAAGGCCCAAGTATATTGCATGTATATGCTATTGGGGGATGATTTCGTTATATAATTTTACCGACGGACAAGTCTATCTTCTCAGAGTGAATGAATGAGTGGACTTGGTTTGGTTTGCCTTTATTCTTTATTGCTTAAACCATTTCTTTATTTTCTCATTTTATAACTTATATATTAAAGAGTACTGTAAAAGCGAGTTTTATTTCTTTATATTTTCTCGATATTTTTTCCCTAAAACACAGTAAAAAAGACATGTACTATTTAAGTAAGTACTTAGAAATGCATCTCGAGATGCGACTTTTTAGGCCTTTTAATTGGCGTCGTCTAAGTTTGAAGTTTGAACGATAATGTAAAGGAACTAATAGGGATTACCCCTTCTTTTAATTGTAGAATTTGTCGCCCGTACGAATACAGAAATAATTACCATGAATAGTAACATTATTGATGAATTTTTGAGGGCTATATTTGCTAGATGTGATATCTTAACACGTCCTAGGGATGTTAGAACTTCATAAGAATTCAGTTCTAAAGAGGCGACGATTATTTCACTACGGTTTTCGTATTCAGTTTATTTTACTATTTTTTGTGCCGCCCAACCTGAGTTTTATCAAATGCTGAGTTTGTTCATAGAGTGTTCCAGTTTTCTCGTTTTAATTATCATTTATTAATTATTAAATCTCCATTTATTATATTCTATTGATTATTTTCCATTTATTATTCTCTATCTATTATTTGATATTTATTATTCTCCATTCATTATCTTCTACTTATTTACTTTTTTTTATCTATTTATCTATGTATTGTTTATGTATTGTATACGTTATTTATTTTATCGACCTCTATTTTATTATTTTTTCGAATCATCGGATGTTCATCATGGCAAATCAAAGATAATAGTTTTATGGTTGCAACTGTTAATATAAATTATAACTATTGTACAAGTCAGAAAACGCCAAAGTGGCCAAAGTTACTGATGTGTAGTTATGATCAATAACTTGAAGCATAAATGCCACCGAAAGTGGTTTCTGCTAGCTCTTGGCGGCTGCGTATCTAGCGTGTGGCATTTGGCTTTCTCTCTTGTTCACATTGCACGTTCATCATAGCCAGAGCTGGAGAAATGAGGGCATAATAGCAACAGTACTGTTCATTTATTTATTTATTTATTTGATAATTTAGATTAAGCTTAGCGAGGCCTACTAACCTTAGTTGCAGCAGATCTCGCGCGTTACTTCCATTGATGTCATTGCACGTGCATTATGGTTAGTGTTAGGGTATAAGCTGGTACGTCGTCCGTTATTTTCCCTTCGTACGGTGTGCACATATCATACTTCATCCTAGCTTAGTTTGTCATTCCTATCAGTTACAGTTATTGCCTGTTTTATAATGATTGTCTGTCAGTGTTCTTCACTTCTATGGACTAAGATTATCATAAACCATCTTTGTTATTCCATCATTGTTATTTACTACCAATGTCATCGTTTTTTATTGAGAGTATCAATACCATCCTTTATCAATACTTGTTGATACATTTATTTATAAGTATTACCCGTACATTTAGCTGTTAGCATATTAACTATTAGTATCGTTATATTTCAATATTACCTTACATTAGAAGTAACTATCGTAATAATCACCGATCAGTGTTATATTTCAAGTATATTTTTAATTTCACCCTTGTCATTGAAAATTGGTTGCTCAGGTAGGTTTTCATTATATTTTCAGAACTATCACCCGACCACCTCGACATCAAGATCTCGCACAAGCAAAAAGCAAATAAGGCTTTATTTATTTTGCCATTTATTGACAAAAAGCAGAGAAGATTAGACTCAAAGTTAAGCAACTGTATTGGTTAGTCGGAAGATACTCTCAACTTGACCTAAAATCAAAGAGATAGGTTCATCAGTCAGTGTATCAGTTAGAAATATGGGGATGCACCAATACAACAAACCAACTAGTAATCTAACGTACCCAAAACAATGTTCTAAGATTAATTACCAATGCTTATCGCTACGTAATCAATGAAGACTTGTAGGTTGGCCTCGAAATCAAATGGATACACGAAGTGATCCAATATTTCACCTTAAAACATGAAATAAGGTTGCTAAATCATAGCAATGTAGAAGCAATACAGGTACTGGACACACAGGAAATCAGAAGATTGAAGTGAACCAAACTACACGAACTAGTTTAGTGTATAAGTGTATTCTTAAGTTTAGTTTAAGTAGATTTATTTTTAATTTGGGAAATATATACTGATGTATTAATCCCGTACTCGATTTGCTTAGTATGTCTGCTATGTACTAAGTACTATATAATAAGCATATTTGCTATGTACTAAGTATATCCAATGTAAAATATAATTAATAAAATTTAAAAAAAATGAGTAAGTAGTTGTTATATCATTTATTTTGATCTCTGTTTTTATATAAGATGTTAAATTGTTTGTTTGTTTAATATAATCTTTATTTTACACTCTGGGTTAAAAAATTATCTTACAGTACATTAATATAATTTTTACACCATTTTCTTCTTTGCTTTTGATCATATGTTATCGGTGTGCCTGTATTAGTTTTCATACTAACCTCGTACATATTTTGAGTATATACTTTCTACGTGTTCAAATTGGTTTCATTCATTAAATAAACGTTTCTTTCCATAAAAATAATATTTACTGTAGCGGTTACGTCGCGGTCTCAATCATATTGTTTACCATACGAATTTTCATTCAATTATTCATATCAAGTTAATTTCAATCGTCGAGATAAATATTTATTTAGCGCGCAGATGATATTATAGATGCCGAGCAGAATTTCTAGTAAAACTTCTTGGACTCGACGATAAACAAGTACATATTTCTAAACGATTTTGTTTACGGATATGGTCGATAAAGCCGATGCCATTGGTTTAACTCCGGTCACGAACTGAATTCCCGGAACGATCGAATGTTTTCAAGAAAAATCGAGAATATTTTGCAATTATGTGGCAACATCAAATGATCTAAATATTAAATCAATACGTTTTATTACTCAATATTATTTGATTGTTGATATAATATGACATGTTCAATACCATTAATGGTTAAAAACAAGAGTTAATAGTAAAAAACAAAATAATAATTGATTTATAGCACATATTATTTCGTTTTTAATAAGACTTTAATTTTTTTAAGAGCTAAAGAGCTTGATACATTATTAGCATTCATGTAATCAACACTGCAATCAAAAAATAGTAAGGCGTAAAAATCGTCGTGTCGTTCATTAAGAATTCTTTTCCTCGGGTTAAATTGTCACAAAGGAAGCTGTTCATCTGAAAAGACAGGAGTAGTGGACCTTCTAGAATATTTATTAAAATAATGCACCCTCTACCCAGTATTGATTCTTTGCAGCATAAAAAAATTCAACTTGCCGCCTTAAGTTAACTTTACTCTAGCCATAGAATACTCTATGTTTGTCCATAAGTGATTCGAGATAATTTCGGCGAATGAGACGATGTAGGAATTATGTTAGTAACCATGGCACTTTAAATATATAATCTATCCAAAATAACAGTGAACTTACGTCATCACGATGTCCAATGTAGTCTTTATTATGCCTATCGCAATTTGTATATTCTATTTGTATATACATATATATATATATATATATATATATATATATATATATATATATAATTTATAAAATCTATAAAATTCGTTTAGTTATCGAATGTCTGCAAAATTCTTCAAAAGAGTAATGATAAGAAACAAGAGGTTATAAAACAGCACACGTTGTTTTGGCGCTCGGCTCATTTTGATAAATTTCAAATCGCTGCTTATTATTATTCTGATTGAAAATCCCGAAGCCGTTAAGCAGTCAATAAGTAACAGATTACGTTTCTGATCAATAACTTCGAACAGGAATGAGGTAGTGGGGGCTCCTTCATATCAGTAAAATGCATTAGAGAGGTGAGTATTGATATTATTAAACATGAAGTTACTGGGGTTTTATTCGAATTAAGTCTATGAAATGGATAACAACAGTGACTAGATTTTTCAATATAAACATAAATTAATACAATTACTTCTGAAAATACTGTTAGTCTGGAAAGTATCCATAAAATGGCAGCTTTTCTTTGTCATGCCTTCATATACAGTTAGCAAACATAATGTTTGATAGATTAGACCCCACGAGAGGTCTAATGGAGTTTTCAATCAATTATTTTAAAAGAATATAATTTTTAAAGGCATATAATAGAATTAAGAAGGTTCGGTTATTTCAATTTTGTGTAT
The DNA here is from genome assembly GCF_030347505.1 of Rhynchophorus ferrugineus. Taxonomy (NCBI): domain Eukaryota; kingdom Metazoa; phylum Arthropoda; class Insecta; order Coleoptera; family Curculionidae; genus Rhynchophorus; species Rhynchophorus ferrugineus. Next base: position 47,147,154 of record NW_027472581.1, on the reverse strand, counting down.
AGATATCGATATTTCAAAATGGAAAATTAGGTCAGTCGCAAGATGCTAATAGAAAGAGTGTAAAGACAACAAAAGTTATTATTTATTATTATTTAATTAATATATTGTTATTAGTCGTTTCCGTCTAACCTACAATTTGTCTTTATGATAACTTAAATCTAGGTATATAACTAGGAGGACCTATCGGTTCTATCTCAGTCTCTGGCGAAATAATGTTTATACATGTCACTGCTGAATTTTTTAATATATGCACCTCACTACACAACACTACACAAGATCAGATGGTTTGATTCTTTTGAGCCTGTGTCCTGCTCTGATGGTATCCAATAGTTATAATATGTCAATATTCATGTGAAAATGGAGTCTTTCCTCATGCCGCTTGCAATTCTTTTGATATCTTGACTGACTGTGGGTATCTGAAGGTCTCGATGTAGATAATCAGTCCTATAGTATTTGGGTGCACCCACAATACCTCTTAGGACTTTGTTCTGAAAAATTTGTATTTTATTTATGTTATTCTTTGCAGAACATCCCCATAATCGAACTCCGTATGTTCATATAGGTTTAAATATTTGCTTATATAATAGCAATTTATTATGTACTGATAATTATGATTTTCTTCCAATTAGCCAGTATATTTTCCTATATACAACAAGTTGATGCAAAAAGGTAAAAGTTAGGATAATATTTAATTAAGTTTTGTTAATCATATCATTTGTTAATAATTCATTGCAGACATATTGCTCTTCATAATAGAAATAGGAACAGAAGAACAGGAGAAATGGACTATAAGTTTTTGCTCTGGTTTGAAAATCAGTTGTTAAAGAACTAAGAAGAACCATCAAGTTATTATATGGACAATACACCATATCATAGCACACTGGTGTAAAACACCCCAACAAGTGGATTGGCAAAGGCTGTAATTAAGGAATAGCTTGCATAACATAAATTAAGTTTTGAAGATACCACCCTAAAGAGTAACGTATTGCAAATTGTATAAAAAGGATTGTCTACAATAATACCCTTCGGTAGGCATGAATTTTACCAGACACACACAAGAAGTCATTGACAAATAGTGGAATTGTAAACTAGTGTTAGATTAGAAATTAACAGCTTAGTTATTGACTTGAATAGTGACTCAAAAAGTGATAGTGACTGAATGAAGTTTTCTGGATGTGGGATTATGATTCAATGCTGACTATTACCAAGACAAGGTGATAAGAGTGGAAACAACTAAACTGCAGAAGATCGTATTGTAGAGTGTGAAAGATTTGTGTGCATAGATATGTGTGTAATTCGTTGCTGCGTAAGGAAACAAGAACTAAATATACAAAGGTAAATAAATAAAAGGTCCACCTCTGGTTAATTGGGTATATTAAGCCAGGGGATATCATAGGTGGCTAGGAACAGAGTTCAATGCAAATCTAATAAAACAACTGTAATATACAAACTATTGTAGCTGTATAATTAATTTTAGTTTAAGTCCTTCGATAATATATGCTTTAGATATACTATGTATTTTATACTTTATTGACGATGTACTTTGTTTCATTATTTTATTTACATTACAACTGTGTTTAATATCAAAGACAAAATAGACTAAAAGTCAAAGTTCAAATGCGGCAACATTGCAACATTTTGATATCATAAATTTACATGACGTGAGTTCACTGTTTTATGGGATAGGCTATAGATGCAAAATGTAAAGTAGCAGCGATTTATGTAGGCAGATGTTAGGGTAATAATTAGTAGAAACTAACATATTTACTAATTTCATAATTATCAATCTATAGTCGGTGGTCTGAAAGTGTTGTCCTTCAAAACAAACATATTGTTGTTGGTGCCGAAACCGTTCAGCTCTTGGATAGTGTAAGTTTCCCATTTTTCATTTCCCTGTTAGTAATTTCAATGCTTATTTTAAATCTATAAGGAATTTAATCACATTTCATTTCATTTGGTCAAGAGTGTGTAGCGTCATTCTGGATGTCATGTTATCTTCTACTATATTAAGGAGTAACAGAGAGACGACGATTTCGGGTAATGTAACAAACAATTTTGTTACAGTTAATGGCACCAGCATAAAATGCTCAAAAGACCTCACTAATTTTACCATAAACGCAATATTTTTAGACTTTAAATACATGTCTCCTTAAATTATTACTTGACTAATGATTTTCATAAATACTTTTCTTTATACTTTTTATCTTTTTAAAAGTTTTCACAATACTTAGCACCCCTTCTTTCAAGATGATTGTACCCATGATGTGATTTTTTTACAAATTAAATATTTTTGCTGAAAGTGTTCGTAATTCATCTTTAGCAGGTCACCAGGAAACGCGTAGTGAGTTATATTTGTAGAGTTGCATGAAGAACTCCCTCCATAGTTCGAGATACTCATTTTACAACTTGTGAAAGATTCTTTTAAATGCTGTCGTTGTAGATTTACTCCTATTGTTCTCCTAACTATTTGATATAGCGTAAACTCCAGTAGAATTATCTTTCTAGCTTTAGTTTTTACGTAACACGTCTATTTTCTGGTATTTCTCGAGATGGAATGAAATATCTGCTCAGAAACATATAATACATAATAATGTTAAAGTTACTTATTCAGTATGTCATTATTTTCATTACCATAAGAACTAGGGAAGGAACATACCACTATATGGAAAAATGTGGTTGACAATTATGCTCTTAATTGTTTTTTTTTAATTGTTACAATGTTTTAAATTAAGTATATCACTTAATGCTATATATTAGATGTTATGTTAAGTTTTATAGCACTATATTTTACAGTATTTGCAAGCAAACCTAATTGATAGTAAACAATTTATCGAATAATTTACATTTTGTATTAAGCAATAAATTGTATTCTAGTTGGCGTCATACCATTTCCCTAATAAATTACGGAAAATGCTATAAATTTTCCATAGAGTACACAAATGTTAAAATATTGCGGTTTTTATATATAATCATATAAATCTTTTGTTTTGCTGTATCTTTATCTTATGTTTAAAATATTATTCAAACAACAAAATAAAGATAAAATCTGTCTTATTTATATATTCTGGCCATGAGCTGACAATAATTAGTACACAAATGTAACAAAAAACGATTGAGAAGTCCAGAAGAAGAAATCGCGAGGAAACAAACAAGAATCAGTGACTATTGGTTACAGAAACCGATAGAGACAAAATACAGCTTTAGCAACCTATCGGAAGAAATTGAAGAGAATGTACAACCAAGCCCTGAAAAAGTTGTCCCCAAACCACCACCAATAACAATCTATAAGGTAGCAGTAATAAAACACATCCATGACCTATTGAAAACCATTACTACGAACTACACAATTAAAACAGTGAGCTATGAAACAATTAAAATCCAATTGTTCGAAGCGGATCACTTTAAAGTTCTTGTAAAAGAATTAGATGAAAGAAACACCCAATACCATACATTCAGGCCAAAATCCGAGAGAACATTTAAATTCGTGTTAAAAGGATTACATCACGGGACGGACTTTAACACTATCAAGGTAGCACTAGCTGAAAAAGGCCACGAGGTCGTAAATGATCACAATATACGACATCGCACGACAAAAAAAAACCTCTGCCTATGTTTTATATAGATAAAAAAAATGGAAATAATAAGGCGGTGTATGAAATCACCAAATTGGAAAATAATATTATTAAATGCGAACCACCACATATAAAAAGAATTATACCACAACGCACAAGGTGTCAAGCGCACGGGCACACAAAGACTTACTGTCGCAAATCATATAGATGCGTAAAATGTACAGGAGAATAAGGAGGAGGAGATTGCACTCGTAAAGTTCGCGATGAAAAAGTGAAATGTGCTAACTGTAACGGAAATCATCCAGCGAACTACAAGGGTTGCGCAGTTCACAAGCAACTACAACAGAAACTATATCCTGCCTTAAGGGAAAAAAGGCATCAACAGCAACAAAAACAATCCGCACCTACCAGCCTACCCACCAAACCAAGTCTACCAGACATAACTTATGTCCGAATGGTTGAAAATGGTTCGGCACAAAATCGAGAGACGACATCTCAACCTACTGAAACTAGCAACATCTCTAGATTAGAAAATATGATGGCCAAACTAATGGATCAAATGAGTACGATGCTTGGTCTATTCACAACCGTCGTCAGCAAACTTGCCTAATGCCTGAAACCAATAGCTACAAAATCGCCGTCTGGAATGCCAATGGGCTCCAACAACACGCCAGGAAACTAAAAATGTTCGTAACTGAACAAAATATTGACGTTATGATGTTTTCCGAAACACACTTTACCGACAAAAATTATTTGAAAATTCCTAAATATAAACTTTATCATACAAATCACCCTGATGATAAAGCACACAGAGGTACAGCCATAATAATTCGAGATCATATAAAGCATTTCAAAAAAGAAAAATTCCGCAAAGACTACCTGCAAGCCATCAGTATAACCATAGAGGAAGCCCATGGACCATTAACAATTTCTGCGATTTATTGCCCACCCAAACATAACAACAAGGCAGAACAATTTCAAGAATTCTTCAGTACGCTAGGTAATAGATTTATAGCAGGAGGAGATCATAATGCAAAACATTTAATGTGGGGTTCAAGAATAATAACCTCAAAAGGTAGAGAACTGCTAAAAGCCATAAGGACAGATAACTTACAACATATCTCTACTGGTGAACCAACATATTGGCCTTCAGACAGAAATAAAAAACCAGATAAAATAGATTTCTGTATTACAAAAAATATTGATCCAAAAAAGTGTCAGGCAGAATCATGTTTCGACTTGTCTTCTGATCATTCGCCAATAATAGTAACAATTTCTTCAAAAATTACCATCAAAGATAAACCCCCTTCTCTGTGCAATAATAGAACTAACTGGCCCTTATTTAGAGAAAACTTAGACCAAAATATCTCTCTAAACTTACCGTTACAAACCGAAATGGATATAGAAATAGCAGCAATAAATCTTACAAAAAATATACAGGAGGCAGCATATTACGCGACTCCTAACAGTGAAACATTTCAAAGAAAAAATACAAATATATCATGTACAATACAGAAAAAGATAACAGCAAAAAGAAAGTTACGACGAAATTGGCAACAGCAAAGGACTGAAGAGAATAAAAGAAAATTTAATAGGGCAATAAAAGAGCTGAAAGAGCTAATCCAAATTGAACAAAACCAAGGCATTCAAGAATACCTAGAAAAATTGACATCAACTGAGGCTACAGACTATTCGTTGTGGAAAGCAACAAAAAAGCTTAGGAGATCCCAGCAGCATAACCAACCAATTAAAACAAATGAAAATAATTGGGCGAGAAGCAATAAAGAGAAGGCCGACATTTTCTCAAAACATTTAAAAAATGTTTTTAAAACTTTCCAGTCTCAGCTACATAAAGATGAGGAAAATAAAATTACTAGCTTTCTCGATTGGCCATTTCAAATGGATTTACCGCACGAGAAATTAACGGTCAAAAAAGTTAAACAAACAATAATGAGAGAGATATTAAAAAAGCTCCTGGTTATGACTTAATTACTGGTAAAATTTTAAAAGAACTATCAGAAAAGGGTATAAAACTATTAACATTTATATTTAATGCTATGCTACGAATTAATTACTTCCCTAGTATCTGGAAAGTAGCTAAAATATTAATGATTCTTAAACCAGGAAAAATACCAGAAGATGTGACCTCCTACCGACCTATAAGTTTATTACCGATAATCTCGAAAGTTTTCGAGAAATTATGCATAAAAAAGTTAACTATATGATAGAAAAAAGAAAAATTATTCCAGAACATCAGTTTGGCTTTCTCAATAAGCATGGGACTATAGAACATGTGCATAGACTTGTAAATAAGATAAACGCTGACTTAAATGCCAAAAGATATTGTTCGGCTGCTTTTCTGGACATATGGCAGGCTTTTGACAAAGTATGGCATACGGGCTTGCAGGTTAAACTAAAGAAACTTTTCCCTCATCCGGACTATCAGTTACTAAAATCGTATCTTACTGATAGATATTTTATTGTAAATCAAGGCGATGAACATACCGAATTAAATCCCATATATTCAGGAGTTCCGCAAGGTAGTGTACTGGGTCCAGTACTGTATCTTCTGTATACGGCTGATCTGCCCACCACACAAATAACTACTGTGGCAACATATGCAGACGATACAGCAATCTTAGCATTCCATGAAGATCCAGTCACAGCATCAATAAACCTACAAACCCACCTGGAGCAAATACAATTATGGTTGAAGACATGGCGCATTAAAGCCAATGAAACAAAATCCACGCATATAACGTCTACCCTGCGTAGAAGAACATGTCCACCAGTGAATATCAATCATCGTCAACTCCCCCAAGCAGAGCATGTTAAATATCTTGGTATGCATTTAGATCGACGCCTAACCTGGAAGAAGCACATACTCTCTAAACGGAAACAACTGGGACTAAAATTATATCAAATGTATTGGCTCATCCGGCGCAAATCCAAGTTATCATTAGATAACAAGGTATTGCTGTATGAGTCTATACTCAAGCCCATTTGGACATACAAACTATGGGGTACCGCTAGCAAATCTAATATACCCATCATTCAACGGTTCCAAAATAAGGTGTTGCGTGCCATTGTTGATGCTCCGTACTATATTTCAAATAAAGTGATACAACGCGATATTCCTCTAGAACCTATAACGAGTGTAATCCAACGTGTTTGTGTGAAGTACTTCGAAAGAGTGTCAGTGCATCCCAATGTACTCGCTAATCAGCTAAATATGCGACGTGATAGTGAAGTGCGTAGACTAAAACGTTTAACACCACCTTATGTGATTACTGGACATATGTAGACTTTAGAATAAGCTTTAGATTAAGACTAATTAATTAAGATAATATTTTATACAGAAGATTGCTTAATGAAGTGATTTTCTACATGCCATGTATATATAATATAGACATAAGAAATACTTATTGCCCATAGGGCAGATTGTGGACTCACAAAGAGTAATAAAAAAAAAACAGCTATGATAACTCAATATTTTCCTTCAAATTACATCAAATGATGTTTTTTTGGCTAAATCTATGATAATATAACAATATTTTTGTATCTGAGCGGTAGAGGTAATGTGTAACATTTACCGATAGTAAAACGGTAAGAAAATTAGCCAACATACATAAACTTATATATAAAATTAGACCCAATTTCCTTTACGAAAATTAATGGCTCGGATCATTTTGAAAATATATTTCGCCCATTGAAATGTAGAAAAATAATGAAACACATCGCACATTTTTATAGTTCAGTCTTTTGAACATGCAATAAAGATGAACTAGTATTAAAGATGCAAAACAATTGACGTACAATTGACGTAAGCAGTAAGAACAGCGAATAGACATATAACACGTGCTGTAAACATAATGCTGAATAAATAATGCAATTTAATGTATTTCAAAAGAAATTTGAATTTTAATCATTTTATAAAACGACCAATATGATGCGGAAATATATATAATTAAGTAATAGTGTATTTTTAAAATAATTGAGGATGTGTGTATCACGGAATAAGATAATTTTCTAATTATTACATACTAAGTAAGTTGTTGATCACAGTATAATAAATATTAAACAATTGAACTTTTTACAATAAACAATTAAAAGCTTCAGGCATAACCACCATACGTACTAAGTATATTTACCTTAATATCATTAATAGATATTCTAAATTATTAAAATTTTGCTACTATCGATGACTATTCTTTTGTCTCAGATTACTCTTTTTAAATAAATTATTGTACTTTCCATCTAAAAGAAACCTTCTATTTCTAAGCTTAATCTAAGTATCTGAATGTTTATTAAACTGTACCATAACACCTTTTAAAATAGTCTTCAAGGAAAAATTAACAATCTGTTGTTTAACAATTTGTTACATCAGGTTAAACAAAGTCTATCGACACTGTCATATGGCGATTGTTATTTATATTAATGAGATAATAATAATAAAAACGATATTAAAATTGTTGTTCAACATATTCTCCATAAAATGTAATAATTTATAATAATGATTTACAATAACAAAAATAAATAGATTAATTAATAAATAACTTCTTTCACTTCGAAAACATGGTGATTTGAACGTATTTCGTTTTCGACGGTTTCTTCGGGGGTCGAAAATCTTTGACCACGTTAAATAGCTCAAAAACCTTAAATAGCTTTTAACAACACTATAATCGTGTGGCTTAGCGCAACAGTAAATAGACTATATGAACACCATGTAATATAGTATATCTTATGCCAGGTGTTGGAAAGCCAGATTATTTATGGAAATCCTTAAAGGATTTCTATACCCGAACTGCCTGCTTCCTACAGTTAAGTATGGGAGAGGTTCCGTTATGATTTGGACAGCAATATCGAGGTATTCAGCTGGTTTTCTCAATCATATCACTAGTCGGATTACTGAGTGTCTGTTATGAGTATCTCGGTTCTTAGTTCTTACTATGACTAGCATATTGCTGCGAAAGCACAGCATAAACACACAGCTAAAAGGTTCAGTCTTTAGTCAGGCTCATGATAATATCATCACCTCCATAATAACATCCTCTTTGGTCAGCACAATCGCCAGACCTCAACATTAATTTAATAAATAGAGACGAAATCGGTTCTGTATGGCTTCGAAATTTTCAATCAGAGTAATGATAAGCAAATCATTAAAATAACGTTTGCTTGTTGATCTCTTATCACTATTATTTTGAAGTTTGTATACGCTTGACAACCGAATAATTTTAACAGGCTAGTTCGAACTTATCAGACAGCATTGTGTCTCCCTTTGACTAGAGTAAAATGAAAACGAATTTACGAATTGCGGCAGGAAATATATTAAACATCTTGATGACCTATTATGTACAAAACAACTATATGATTAAAATATCCAGCATAGTAACCTAACTTAAATATTAAATATAGAAAAAGAGCATTGGAAGCGTACATTTTTTACTTCAAAGAATTTGAGATATCTTTTAGCGCACAGCAGGTATTTTAATTCCTTTTTAACCCTATATTTATAAGATATTCCTTGAATTTCCAACTATTTCTAATTATAGATCTAGTAATATTGTCGAGCCGTATAATCGTACTTTACGTTTTTCATGTAATTGTAGTAGATTACAAACTTAATTTACAATTCAATAAAAATTACAGCGTACATATAGGCTTGATAATATTACCCACAGGTGTATGAGAATATTCAACTTATTTCCATAAAGAAAAATTGATTGGCTTTATAATGTTATTTTACCTGGTTTGGTATTAAGTTAGAAACCGTATAAAGCCGATGAGAAAATTCCAGTTACATTCATCCATTCACTCGGCAACCAGTGGCATTATCGTTGGATACATCGTAAACAATTTCATCGTTTGAGCTGTTTTCTTACTATGTTGCAAAACTATTTGAAAAGAGAATAAAAACATGTCGATATGATTGTGGAAGTGACATTTACGGGCCACGTAACCTCCATTACCATACGCGATAACATTCCAATGAAAATTTTTAACCGAAAATGCGTGTGTGACACTATCATTAATAATCGGTGTAAACCTATACGGACGTCTTCCCACGTCATCCTACTCTTAGCCGGACCGTACAAGAACTGGCTGTTATAAATTGGAACTATTCTTGCTCGTTTTCCACTGTTTGTTTGAATGTTTTATTATTCTTTTTGATCCTAGACAGGCACGCATTCTACCTTCTGAATAATGGTGAAGGAACGTTGGAAGATGAGTAATGGTGGTGGTGTTTCCTAAGGCCATTCAACACTGAATGGAAACACAGAGCTATATTTAGTAGGAAATGTAAAAAAATGTCTCTTCAAGTAACCAATATATAAATATAATTGTCCTAATTTATCACAAATGTGAATTATTACTATGAATTATAATAAATGTTTGTTATTTATAATACGACTAGAAAAGTGTTCTACAATTTTTTTAAACTATGATAGCATTAAATTCTCATAACTAAGGCAATGTCAATTTTATAATATTTGTTTAATAAGAGGATTAAGAAAAATTTATATGACAAAGAAAAATGTTTGTTAATTCTAATAGTTCTAGTTTTTGTGACATACAATACGTTAAAAATTTCCGTTTTAAATACATTTTTTTAAATCACTACATAGTATAAAACAAAGTCGCCTTTTCTGTCCCTATATCCCTATGTGCGCTTAAATCTTTAAAACTACGCAACGGATTTTGATGCGGTTTTTTTCAATAGATAGAGTGATTCAAGAGGAAGGTTTATATGTATAATACATGCATAATATACTAAGGCAACATTGCTAATTTTAGAGGTTTCTAACGTGATGTCGTAAATTAACCTATTTTTTTAGGCTTATTTAGCAATTAGCAAAAATGCTGCCTAACCCTACGAGTTAGATCAAATTAATGTACTACAGTATTGTACACCATAAAAAGGTCTACAAAAAAGTCCGCGATGGTATATGTTTATCTTTTAGGGATAACCCACATTAACCATTTTTATTGTTTACTTTTTACGTGAGAAAATGGCTTATTTACGAAGCTATTTTAAGCAATACGGTATTAATCCTTATCGAATTAAGTACCTTAAATACAGTGTGCAATTAATATAGATCAATATGGTTCCTTACAGCATGTAAATTAAACAAATATTTTCGGAGATATTACAGATTTAAAATTTGCGTTTAAAAATGTGTAATGTAATAAAAATTGTATGAATTTAGATATTCCAAAGATAGCAGGAAATCTTCATAGTAAGTATAGGGGAAGAGGAATTGTTTTACTCCAAATTTAATGCGTGCAGGCCAAGGGCAGTAATGAATGAACCAAAAATACTGGATCGATTTTAATCATGTTTTCATTGAGTGACATAGGCATATATATTTTATGCCCGTGCAAAGTCGGAGCGGGCCGCTATGTTTTTATATACAACGTTCATATTTTTTCTGTAGTGTATTTAATTTAGTATCAGCATTGCACCCGTGCGAAGCCGGGGCGGGTCGCTAGTTAATTATAACTCCAACTTTGTTGAGATCTTCTTGTTCCGCAGCGTGTTCAGTTCCAACTTATAAATGTATAGTAGTGCAAAGTTGCAAAAATATTAGTCTCTTCAAATTTTCTGTCTTCCAATATCTATCTATAAAAATACTATGCTATTTTTACTATTAAATATAAAATAGTATAAGAAGGTAGAAAAGTTTCCATTAATAAGCATTCCATAAAAGCATTAATAGGTCAATTGAAAGGTCCCCGGTCTGACACAAAGATGACGATACTAGACAGCTGTCGGATCATTTGTGAATATAGCATTTTGAGTGAAACAAATTTTGTTATTGTGAAAAAAATGTATAAAAAGGAATTTCGCGTGTTGATAAAATATTGCTTTTTGAAGGGAAAAATACAGTTGAAGCAAAAACTTGGCTTGATGCCGGATACTTCTCCAGGAAAATCAAATATCAAAGATTGGTATGTTAAGTTTAGACGTGGTGAAATGAGCACCGAAGACGGTGAACGTAGTGGACGCCCAAAAGAGGTTGTTACCGAAGAAAACATTTAAAAATTGCACAAAATAATTTTGAATGACCGTAAATTGAAATTGAATGAAATAACAGACACTCTAAAGATATCAACTGAACGTGTACATCCTATCATTCAGGAATATTTGGGTATGAGAAAGCTCTGTGTAAAGTGGGTGCCACGCGAGCTCACTTTTGACCAAAAACAACGACGAGTTGATGATTCGGAGCAGTGTTGGAAGATGATCAAGCGTATAAACCCGAGTTTTTGCGTCGAAATGTGACAATGGATGAAACATAGCTCCATCATTTCACTCCGAAGTCCAATCGATCTTCAACTTCAACTGTCAAAGCCACTACAAGCGACTTTATGTAATAAATAGTAATTCTTACATGAAGTTGTGTACTTACATAGAAAAAAAACCGAGTTTTTATAAAATGACGCATATCTGGCTATCACGGGATCTTGATCTAATATATAGTCCAAGTGTTTTCAATGCATGTAACAGGCCAATTGAAAAGTCCCCGACCTACCATAGTAAAATATATTTTTTTTGCAAAATGAGTTTTTTTTTATTCAACATAATTCCCTTCAAGGGTGATACACTGATTATAGCGACCCTCCAACTTTTCGATACCATTTTTGTAGTACGATTTGTCCTTTGCTTCAAAATAGGCCTCAGTTTCGGCGATCACCTCTTCATTCGACGAAAATTTCTTCCCAGCAAGCATTCTTTTGAGATCTGAGAACAGGAAATAGGGGCTGGGGGCCAGATCTGTAGAATACGGTGGGTGAGGAAGCAATTCGAAGCCCAATTCATAATGCATTATCTTATTGAAGCAGCACTTTTTTTTTCTTCAAATGTGGCGGTTTTTTTTGGCGATTTCGTCCGTCAAACGGTTCAATAACGCTTTGTAATAGTCGCTGCTGATGGCCCTTCTTTTTTCAAGGTAGTTTCAAGGTTTCCAAGGCAATGAAAATTATTCCATGCACAACCCAAAATACAGATCACCTTCAAAATGCTCTAATTCACAAACTAATGATCCGACAGCTGTCAAATTTATACACGCATCTTTTGAGGGTTAGGGCTGACTAAAAAACATATGGATTTAATTCTAGTAGCACCATATATGTGTCAGGCCGGGGACTTTTCAATTATCCTGTTAACTTGTAAATATATTTATTTGTGATACAGTATACCATTATAGTAAAACAAAGGTTATTTGGCATATTCAAAATAATATTACTTTTCTATAAATTTATATGTATAAGAATATTAAAATAGAAAGAAATAGTATAGAACAGTATAAATACTATGACTTCTAGTAAATTTAACCTATTAAAAAAGAAACTGATAATGATCATTACTGTAGAAAACAATCTCACATGATTACCGAAAAAAAGCTGAACCATTTAAGAATATGCCCCTTAAGAGGATATTTCAGTTATTTTACATTATTTCAATTATTTCGGAGATTTCAATTCGTGTGAAAATGTCATCAATCAAACAAACGCCTATATAGAGAATCGTATATATAGAGAGTCGTAACTCGTAACTAAATACTAATCGTAAATCGAAAATGAGTAAACTTATTATTTGAAAAAAATAAAAAAATAAAAAAATAGGAAAAACGCTAGGATACATCTATTGAGTTAAACGAGATTTAATGTTAGGAAATAAAAACGCTTTTTTGTTTTTCTTGCGCACTAACTTAACAAGCTGCTTTCGTAGCTTAGATCTTAAGAATCTAGATTATATTTGCGAACCATAGTCGTAAATAGGATATAACCACCGGATATATAATAATTTTAAATAAGACTGATGAAAATTATATCGACGAGAAATATACAACTACGTCTCATGAAAATATATGCATTATTGGAATATGTTTCGGACGAAATTAACGTATATTGCTACAAATAGATATCAAAGAACTGGGGACATTTTGTTGATATGTTACAGTTAGCAAATATACCATATAAACCTATGTGAAATTAATATTTAGTTATATAGTAAGTAGACTGTTATAAAATCACGTCACAATTTGTCATATTCTACTTATATAAACCAACATTTAACTTCCAACAATAAGTCATTGTCGCTTTAGTGATTAATCGGTATAATCGTGTTTAAATATCGAATATTCGGAGAGATTATTTCGATTTGTGGCAGCGCCCCACGTATTGTCGATGCACCATTTCCGTTTCGTGCTGGTTTTCGAATCGTTAAAAATGCAATTAAATTGATTTGTGTCGGCTTCTTTCCGTATGCAAATCCGAATAGGTTGAAAAATTTATGAGACCCCTGAACCCGAATGACTCACGAGGAAATGGTGTACTATCTAAGCGATTTCATTCATTTTAAACGTACGTAGAAAAACGTGTTAAAGGTTTTTTTTCTGAATAATTATACGTATTTACATAGCTAGTTGTATTTGTTGATTTCCATTTTACTCGTACATGTTTAATATCGTAAAAAAATGTTTTGTTTCGGTTAATTCATTTCCGCTTTGTTTGTACTTGCGTCAATAGTAAAAACAGAAAAAAACTCGTGATGTACTTGTGATTACAAGGGTAGCTAATTATATTTTGAGCCGGATAACTAAAATACAGTCATTTATTAACGGAAGTGGCTTTATTGTCTTTCCAAGTATTTTACAAGATGAGTAATATACTTTTGCATAATCATGCTCCAAAATATAAATTTTAAATGTATTTTTATATGCGAGAATAAAAACAGGTTATTTAATGTTAATTAAGAGCTATACGAGCCAGCTTCATTAGTGCAGGGGTTAAGCCGACGGGACGGTCCTCCTACTGTTGCGATAGTCGCGGGTTCGAATCCTGCTGGGGCATAGATATACTTTATGTTTGTGATTGTAATTCTAAACATCTTTATAGGCTACAGTGGAAAATCTGCAAGGAATAACCATACCAGTCACACCAGTAACCAGGCTGAGTAAGATCGGGTGTCTTCTGGAATGGTCTCTAAATTGGTCACTGGCTAGTTGGTTGGTTTAATGCCGAGGACCGTGGTCCGGAGTTCACGTTAAACAGTAGGTCCGGCCCAAATAAACCGTCATTGGTAAAAAGGAGACTGTTTTTTAATGATGTTTCAACCGATGTGAGTTTGCGTTGTTATGAAAAATTAAGTTTCGATGCCGCTTCTTTACTTGAATATTTCGTTCCGAAGCACTTTGGCAAATAAATGGCTGTGTATCATTTATATTTCACCATTCTACGTTGCTTTAACTTCAAGGTTGCCGCATGTTCAGTTATTTCGAAGGAATAAGCGGTCATTTACTTTGAAGTGTTATCCGCACACGTATCTCTTCTGTGATTCAAGATTTGTCACGTGTGTAGATGGTATAAGCAGGCCTTGACGAATTCTGGAGGTTGCAAATCAACCTCCTGAAATCCGAGGCCATGATTTTCCATAAGAAGCGTTACGTACTGCGCGTCTCGCAACTTAAGATCGACATAGCAACAATTCCATGGCTGGGTAACGTCGCGTAACTAGGTCTCCACTTCGATCGACTGTTCGGTTGGCATTCCCAAATCCAGAAAGCATTTCAGAAAGGTTCGGGGATAGCAAACCTGCTGTCTTCTCTGATCTACTCTTCTTCTTCGACTTCCAATCTCCATCAAATGCTATTATGCTTATTATGTTGCTGCTTAAGAAGATGTTAATTCGGCCCGTACTCCTCTACGGATCTAATGTCTACTTCAAGTTTATTACACCCAACCAGGTGAAACGGCTTCTAGTTTGACAAAATAAGCTCCTCAGAAGAATTTTAAACGCTCCATGGTTTGCATTCGACCACCTGGTTTTAGTCCAGAACAAAAAGAAAAGCTCTTAATGAACCCCGATTGTATTTTTTTACCACCTCTTTGCATCAATTGGCATAAGTATATTTTAAGGTTTCGCCAAATTATACGGAATCCAACATAAACAGATGCTACTAATACTCGTCCCTGATAACCTTTACCACTTTCTTACTTGAGAGAACTTCGGCCCAGATTAATACTAGTTATACGAACGATTCACAGTAGGCAAAATTAGGGATCCATTGCCAAAAGTCGAAGAAAGTTTATCGATGCACTTCGGTCTTAACGTATTTATTATGTAATTCGGTTAGTTCTACTTCAATTGCCTAACGTAATTTTCCCAGTTGACCACAGTAGACCTGATAATAAAATGTTTAGCCAACTAGAAAGAGTAGCTCATGGTGAACGATTCAATTCCAGTGCTAACACACACCAATTTTACAAAAAGCATAACATTTTTGGCCTTAGTTTTAGCTTCGCAAACGCAAAAACACTTGATACGTTTAAAAAATTGTTCAATCTTCATAATTTTCAACAGCCTAGAGATCGCTTCGCTTTATAACGTTTCTCACACCCAACTGTCATCAACCAGCTTTGTGTAAATACTTTCAAATTTCTTCAGTTCATTTCATGTCATATATATATATATATATATATATATATATGTAAGTGTATCCACCTTGTAAAATTGATGATTGAAAAAATAATCTAAATATGACCCGTATTAGTAAACGCAACTTTTCAAACCCTCCATTTTATTTAAGTTTTTGTTAATTTTTAGACTCAACTTAAAATAGAATATCGACTTGATCAAAAATAGTTAACACCTTGTCTCGATTAATTAAGAAACCAAAAATATCTGCAAAAATACTTAAAGTGAAACCCTAATATTTACAATTTCCTGTTAACTCATTAAATTTAAATTGCACAATTAAGTGTAACATTTTAATTATTGTTAATTAGAAATGTAATTATTATTTTGTTTACTGTAAATGTTCATTAGAAGGAAAACCGAGTGATAAAAAATAGGAGAAATAAAAAAGAAAATAAGCCTTAATTTAAATAATATACTAAATAAGCATTCTTAAATTCAATAAACAAATGAAGACGGGAAATGGATGTCTGTTCGAAAAAGGAAAGTCGCATGGCAACTCAAAGTTTTTTTTTTTTTTTTTTTTTATTACTCTTCGTGAGTCCACAATCTGCCCTATTGGCAATAAGTATTTCTTCTGTTTATATTATATATACATGGCATGTAGAAAATCACTTCATTAAGCAATCTTCTGTATAAAATATTATCTTAATTAATTAGTCTTATTCTAATGCTTATTCTAAACTCTACATATGTCCAGTAATCAGATCAGGTGGTGTTAAACGTTTTAGTCTACGCACTTCACTATCACGTCGCATATTTAGCTGATTAGCGAGTACATTGGGATGCACTGACACTCTTTCGAAGTACTTCACACAAACACGTTGGATTACACTCGTTATAGGTTCTAGAGGAATATCGCGTTGTATCACTTTATTTGAAATATAGTACGGAGCATCAACAATGGCACGCAACACCTTATTTTGGAACCGTTGAATGATGGATATATTAGATTTGCTAGCGGTACCCCATAGTTGAATTCCATATGTCCAAATGGGCTTGAGTATAGACTCATACAGCAATACCTTGTTATCTAATGATAACTTGGATTTGCGCCCAATGAGCCAATACATTTGATATAATTTTAGTCCTAGTTGTTTCCGTTTAGAGAGTATGTGCTTCTTCCAGGTTAGGCGTCGATCTAAATGCATACCAAGATATTTAACATGCTCTGCTTGGGGGAGTTGACGATGATTGATATTTACTGGTGGACATGTTCTTCTACGCAGGGTAAACGTTATATGCGTGGATTTTGATTCATTGGCTTTAATGCGCCATGTCTTCAACCATAATTGTATTTGCTCCAGGTGGGTTTGTAGGTTTATTGATGCTGTGACTGGGTCTTCATGGGATGCTAAGATTGCTGTATCATCTGCATATGTTGCCACAGTAGTTATTTTTGTGGTGGGCAGATCAGCCGTATACAGAAGATACAGTACTGGACCCAGTACACTACCTTGCGGAACTCCTGAATAAATGGGATTTAGTTCGGTATATTCATCGCCTTGATTTACAATAAAATGTCTGTCAGTGAGATAAGATTTTAGTAGCTGATAGTCCGGATGAGGGAGAAGTTTCTTTAGTTTAACCTGCAAGCCCGTATGCCATACTTTGTCAAAAGCCTGAGATATGTCTAGGAAAGCAGCCGAACAATATCTTTTGGCATTTAGGTCAGCGTTTATTTGGTTTACAAGTCTATGCACTTGTTCTATGGTCCCATGCTTATTGCGAAAGCCAAACTGATGTTCTGGAATAATTTTTCTTTTTTCTATTATATAGTTTAGTTTTTTTATGTATAATTTCTCGAAAACTTTCGAGATTATTGGTAATAAACTTATAGGTCGGTAGGAGGTCACATCTTCTGGTATTTTTCCTGGTTTAAGTATCATTAATATTTTAGCTACTTTCCAGATACTAGGGAAGTAATTAATTCGTAGCATAGCATTAAATATATATGTTAATAGTTTTATAGCCTTTTCTGATAGTTCTTTTAAAATTTTGCCAGTAATTAAGTCATAACCAGGAGCTTTTTTAATATTAATCTCTCTCATTATTGTATGTTTAACTTTTTTGACCGTTAATTTCTCGTGCGGTAAATCCATTTGAAATGGCGAATCTAGAAAGCTAGTAATTTTATTTTCGTCATCTTTATGTAGCTGAGACTGGAAAGGTTTAAAAACATTTTTTAAGTGTTTTGAGAAAATGTCGGCCTTCTCTTTATTGCTTCTCGCCCAATTATTTTCGCTTGTTTTAATAGGTGGGTTATGCTGCTGGGATCTCCTAAGCTTTTTTGTTGCTTTCCACAACGAATAGTCTGTAGCCTCAGTTGATGT
Organism: Rhynchophorus ferrugineus; assembly: GCF_030347505.1. Lineage (NCBI taxonomy): Eukaryota > Metazoa > Arthropoda > Insecta > Coleoptera > Curculionidae > Rhynchophorus > Rhynchophorus ferrugineus. The sequence goes on along the minus strand of NW_027472581.1, from coordinate 47,128,768 downwards.
CAAGTTTTCTAGGTATTCTTGAATGCCTTGGTTCTGTTCAATTTGGATTAGATCTCTCAGCTCTTTTATGGCCCTATTAAATTTTCTTTTATTCTCTTCAGTCCTTTGCTGTTGCCAATTTCGTCGTAACTTTCTTTTTTCTGCTATCTTTTTCTGTATTGTACATGATATCTGTGTATTTTTTCTTGGAAATGTTTCACTGTTGGGAGTCGCGGAATATGCTGCCTCCTGTATATTTTTTGTAAGATTTATTGCTGCTATTTCTATATCCATTTCAGTTTGTAACGGTAAATTTAGAGAGATATTTTGGTCTAAGTTTTCTCTAAATGAGGGCCAGTTAGTTCTATTATTGCACAGAGAAGGGGGTTTATCTTTGATGGTAATTTTTGAAGAAATTGTTACTATTATTGGTGAATGATCAGAAGACAGGTCGAAACATGATTCTGCCTGACACTTTTTTGGATCAATATTTTTTGTAATACAGAAATCTATTGTATCTGGTTTTTTATTTCTGTCTGAAGGCCAATATGTTGGTTCACCAGTAGAGATATGTTGTAAGTTATCTTTCCTTATGGCTTTGAGCAGTTCTCTACCTTTTGAGGTTATTATTCTTGAACCCCACATTAAATGTTTTGCATTATAATCTCCTCCTGCTATAAATCTATTACCTAGCGTACTGAAGAATTCTTGAAATTGTTCTGCCTTGTTGTTATGTTTGGGTGGGCAATAAATCGCAGAAATTGTTAATGGTCCATGGGCTTCCTCTATGGTTATACTGGTGGCTTGCAGGTAGTCTTTGCGGAATTTTTCTTTTTCGAAATGCTTTATATCATCTCGAATTATTATGGCTGTACCTCCATGTGCTTTATCATCAGGGTGATTTGTATGATAAAGCTTATATTTAGGAACTTTCAGATAATTCTTGTCCGTAAAGTGTGTTTCGGAAACCATCATAACGTCAATATTTTGTTCATTTACGAACATTTTTAGTTCCCTGGCGTGTTGTTGGAGCCCATTGGCATTCCAGACGGCGATTTTGTAGCTATTGGTTTCAGGCATTAGGCAAGTTTGCTTACGACGGTTGTGAGTAGACCAAGCATCGTACTCATTTGATCCATTAGTTTGGCCATCATATTTTCTAATCTTGAGATGTTGCTAGTTTCAGTAGGTTGAGATATTGTCTCTCGTTTTTGTGCTGAACCATTTTCAACTATTTGGGCATAAGTTATGTCTGGTTGACTTGTTCTGGTGGGTAGTGGTAGATTGGTAGTAGTGGATTGTTTTTGTTGATGCCTTTTTTCCCTTAAGGCAGGATAGAGTTTCTGCTGTAGTTGCTTGTGAACTGCGCAACCCTTGTAGTTCGCTGGATGATTTCCATTACAGTTAACACATTTCACTTTTTCATCGCGAACTTTACGAGTACAATCTCCTGTCTTATGTTCTCCTGCACATTTTACGCATCTATATGATTTGCGACAGTAAGTCTTTGTGTGCCCGTGCGCTTGACACCTTGTGCATTGTGGTATAATTCTCTTTATATGTGGTGGTTCGCATTTAATAATATTATTTTCCAATTTGGTGATTTCATACACCGCCTTATTATTTCCATTAGGTTTTATGTCTATATAAAAAAGAGGCAGAGGTTTTTTTGTCGTGTGATGTCGTATATTGTGAATATTTACGACCTCGTGGCCTTTTTCTGCTAGTGCTACCTTGATGGTGTTAAAGTCCGTCCCGTGATGTAATCCTTTTAATACGAATTTAAATGTTCTCTCGGATTTTGGCCTGAATGTATGGTATTGGGTGTTTCTTTCATCTAATTCTTTTATAAGAACTTTAAAGTGATCCGCTTCGAACAATTGGATTTTAATTGTTTCATAGCTCACTGTTTTAATTGTGTAGTTCGTAGTAATGGTTTTCAATAAGTCATGGATGTTTTTTATTATTCCTACCTTATAGACTGTTATTGGTGGTGGTTTGGGAACAACTTTTTCAGGGCTTGGTTGTATGTTCTCTTCAATTTCTTCCGACAGGTTGCTAAAACTGTTTTTTGTCTCTATCGGTTTCTGCAACCAATAGTCACTGATTCTTGTTTGTTTCCTCGCGATTTCTTCTTCTGGACTTCTCAATCGTTTTTTGTTAATGACTGTAGTCCATTCTGATGGTGGAGTTTGCGTTATTGCTGTTTGTTCTAATCTTATATCAAAGTGTGCAGGTGATTTGGTTGAATCACTATGGTTTGCCATTTTTTAATTTTTAATATTTTATTTAATTTACTTCCAGAGGATAAAAAAAATAAAATAAATACATTGTTTATTTCACGCACTTCATTTTCCACTTACGTTATTTTAGCACTAGTTTTTTACTATAAATACTATAAATGAATTTCAAAAGGACTGTTGTAAAATAAGATGAAATAATTTTAAACACTAATAAAAATGAGATGCAGTCCTTTTGTCTGGTCACGTAAACTCGTATTCACTACACTTTAGGTCCACTGAGAGACGGATAGCCGCGTCTGTTATGCGTTTTTAACACTCAATTAAATAACCGTAATAAAATACTGGGTTTTTTTAAAGAAAGGTATCTTTTTATAGCTTGGACCGTATTGAAAATACGTCTTCACCCTACGAAGGTTGGAACTGAACTCAACTCAAAGTATGGTAGAAAAAAATCGTGGAATATCGTCTATTGGTTAACACTAAAATTAAAATGGGATTTTAACGTTTCAACTTTCATAAAACACTTAATCAAATTTTCATAGTTTTAATTGAATTTGATTGGAAATATTTAGCAAACTATGTTCACAATGAGTGAAAACAATGGAACCACGCGTAGGAGTGTAACATTAAAAGAATTTTTTTTGAATGGCTGATATTTGGGGTTATCACAAATATTCCAAATCAAAAAGACGGTAAATAGTGAAGGCAAACCTGCTGTTGCTCTTCAGCTGCGAAGTTTCGAGATGCGCAATGAATTTTGTCGTAGATTACACTCGTACATGTTATTAGCCACAAAATGCCTTTTAAAATATGTTCAAAACTAAACAAAATTGAGATCAAATTTCCTATATACATTTTAGTATAGTTAAAAAATTAATGAATGAACACCACCTAATTCTACCTAATAGATGATTTTTCATATTCGATTCGCATGTTTATAGTACTAATTATTCAATGAAGACATATTATAGCGCTTTTGAAATTGTAGATGTAAAAGTATTATATATTTTCGCTTTTCACATTCTAAAAGAGGAAGATGAGGGCAGATTAACACTGGCTTCATTGGTTTCGATTTCAAAGGATGAACCTTGCTGTCTGTCCAATACTTGAAAATGCGTATAAAGTTGTTCAAAATAAAAATATCGACATAGATCAACATGTCGAACATAGAAACATTTTTAAATCATTTAGGGATCCCAAACAAGCTCGATAGTGGTGATCTTAGATGCTTAGCAGAATTAAAAAGGAATTGCTGCTCTAATCTGACTAAACCATTAATTTGACTCAACTGTCAACAACTAAGGTGATTAAAGCAAGCGATTAAGAATCCCGCCATAATTGAACAATAGGAAATGCAAAAATTCGGTAAAAATTGAGAAAGATCGCCAGAGTTCAGGTTCATCAATCCACTGCTCCACCATACCTAACAGGTACATTGAAAAGTTCGCAGCCTGGTACATAGATGGCGCTACTAGAACTAAATCCATATGTTTTTCAGTTAGTATGCGTGTATAAATTTGACAGCTGTCGGAACACTAGTTTGTGAATTATAGCATTTTGAGTGAAGCAACTTTTGTTGTTGTGAAAAATGGATAAAAAGGAATTTCGCGTTTTGATAAAATATTGATTTTTGAAAGGAAAAAATACAGTTGAAGCAAAATCTTGCCTTAATACCGGGTTTCCGGACACTGCCCCAGGAAAATCAACCATCAAGAATTGGTATGCTAACTTTAAAAAGAGGGTATTACGACGAAAAGATTAAAAAAATACACAAAATGATTTTGAATGACCGTAAATTAAAGTTGAATGAAATAGCAGACACTCTAAAGATATCAACTGAACGTGTACATCATATCATACACGAATATTTGGGAATGAGAAAGATCTGTGCAAAGTGGGTGCCACGCGAGCTCACTTTTGACCAAAAACAACGAGAGTTGATGATTCAAAGCAGTGTTTGAAGATGACCAGGCGTAATAAACCCGAGTTTTTGCGTCGATATGTGACAATGAATGAAACATGGCTCCATCGTCTCACTCCGAAGTCCAAGCGACAGTCATCCGAATGGACTGTACACGATGAACCCGCTCCAAAGCGTGGGAAAACGTAACAGTCGGCTGGCAAGGTTATGACGTCTGTATTTTGAGATGCGCCCGGCCGCATTTGAAGAAAAAGAAAGTGCTGCTTCACCAAGACAATGCACCATGTCAAAAATCCATGAATTGTGCTTCGAATTGCTTCCTCATCCACCGTATTCTCCAGATCTGCCCCCCAGCGACTATTTCCTGTTCTCAGATCTCAAAAGAATGCTCGCTAGGAAGACATTTTCGTCGAATGAACAGGTGATCTACGAAACTGAGGTGGTATATTTTGAAGCAAAGGACAAATCGTCCTACAAAAATGGTATCGAAAAGTTGGAGGGCCGCTATAATCAGTGTATCACCCTTGAAGGGAATTATGCTGGATAAAAAAAAACTAATTGACCAAAAAAAAAATGTATTTTACTATGGTATCCCGGAGACTTTTCAATTGACCTGTTGGCATTTGATCCAATCTCTGCAAAACTCATAATTATCTAAAGCTGGCTTCTAGAGAGGCTTCTGAGAATCGCAAAAGGTCATCAATAAAAACAACACATCTCATTGATTGGTGTTCTTTTTTAGAAAATTTACCTTTCCCCCGATCTATTATATACAATAAATCTCAAGATATCCCCTTTATGAATATTGCCTAAAAATCACTACATAAAAATTACCACTGAAATGCTGCACGATATTATGAAATATAAATCAAACAACTTGGTAATAATATAGAACTTAGTACGGAAATAGAAAATGTACTAAATATAAACTACCCAATTTAAGATCTAAATCAACTGTAAATTACGTTACTGACTACTGGTCATAAATTTTTGAATCACTCAAGTTACTCACTCGAAGAATCACTTTCGGAAACGCGTAAGAATGATATTGGCTTCTATTTTGCGACCAGTCATATCAATTATGATGCCGCGTAAAAACAGAAACTAGAGGATAGTGTACAAAATATAAGAAATAATTTAAATTTTGTTAATGATAAATACAAACTTAGTGTTACGATAGATTTAAATAAATAACGATTTCGTATTTGTTGGTAAATTGAATTTGTCCTCCTTAATTAGTTTCATGACATCCATCCATTTCATGTCCGTATCAACATCAAAATGTGTTTCTTCCAAATGAAGATATTTAAAATTACAGTATAGTTGAAAGGATTGAACGAGTTGACCTAATATTTTGTGTTATTTGTATTGACCTAATCAAGTACAAGTATCCTATCTCAATATCCAACCCTGCTTCTTGACCTATACAGCGTTCAATAATTGGGATGGTGACAATAATTAACAATTACAATAATAATATATTTATCCAATGAAATTGGATTAAGTGAACACGTTAAAACGCATTTATTTTCATATTTAAATCGTGATTGATAATTTATTTCATAAAATAAACTAGAGAATATAGCAATTCGCCGTGATAAATGTATAGCAATCAGAGCGAATTACGTCAGTGCTCTGCCACGGATGCTATAGAGATCACGGATGCATTATGAATGTACTATTCGAACAACTTAAAAGGATCCTTTGTCTAAAAAGCAATCTGGTTTCATTTATTATCCTTTTATAGAAATTACATACTATTACATTTGCTGATGGGTAGTGAATAACAAATATAAAAATGTATCAGTGAATATATTACATAAGAAAAAATGACAGCAACCAATCAGATAGTGTTATATGTCAATTTGATGAAAATATATATCACAAAACCATAATTAAACTTCAAAGCAATTAAGGATCTAAAAATTGATCAGAAAGGTTTTAGCATCTTATATTATACTCAAGGAATTTTTTCACTTGAAACTGTTAAAGTATTATACTTTCATTATTAATAACGTATTATTGGCCTTAGAAACTATATGTAAAAACTAGTAAGAAAATAGTTAGTTTATGGAAGAAAAATCTATTAATTATATTAAAAATTGTTCAGATATCGGCTCTAATAAAAAGAAAAAAGAAATAAAATAATTTAGTTCAAATCACAAAGATCAATTTTCAATTGATCAAATAAAAGATCAAGATTATATCAAGAAATTAATGGTTTGAAAACGAATTGAACGAGAGAGAAATATAATTACATTAAGATATTTTTTCATTACTCTTGACATAGTAAAGTTTAAAAACTTACCTTGTTTATTATATCTGAAGTTTTTATTTTAGTTGAATACAAAGAGCATACCTGAAACAATAAAAGATAATAGTTATAAATAATGCGGCATAATACAGTAATTAATTATTAGAACCTAACTTTTTATAACAAAGAAATTTTGAAGCAAAATATATATTGTGATTTTAGTATTGCGAACAGTAATGAAATTTGTAGTTTTTATTAGTCACATCTCTTTAGATTCCATTTCATATTACTTTAAATTAAAGGGTAGTCACGATATTTGTCTCGCGTTTTAGGCGTCAATTTCACCAAAGACTCGAGGTGTGTACGGATCGAAACTTAATGAAAATAGATTGACTAATACATCTACAGATTTCCATAAAATGGCAATTATTTTAATTAACTATTATTACTGGAAATGTAGACCCGTTGAAAATAAATGCTTTCAAAGGATTTTAATTTGTTTAAAAAAACAATATATCAAGAACGTAAAAAGACAGCGAAAGGACAATACCGACAAACAAAGACTATTAAGTTTACAAATTAATTCTATTTGAATTTTAAATTAAATCTATTTAATTTTAAACAGAAAAAAATTACAACATATCGATAATATTTTGGCAAAGATTATTTTGTATATATAAATATAACTAACCATATAGCTTAGCGAGAATAATAATAATACGAGAAAATTATTAAACATAATAAATATTACATATTATGGAAAAATATACACGGAATAAATAAAATAACATGAACACATGCAATATAGTTCATCCTACTGCATGTTGTCAACAATGCTTCAATGCAAATAATGAGATACGTATCTATTCAGTTTATATGTTAAGTTTTGTATAGTCTATCCAATAAAACAGCCAATGCACGTCATCAAAATTTATGAGGTCAGCACGTCGCAATGTTGCCGCAACAACTTAGAATTTTAATAGATAATCAGGTATTATTTAACGTTTCACAAACTACAGTATTCACCGTAATAACAGCATACCCAAACCATGCTAACAGTTATAGAGGAAGGAAAATAGTGGGCAAAATCCATAATTAAGAGACAGACCGAGGAACATTAAAGGGTTTCAAAAAAAAAGTAAAAGTTAATTAAAACGGTTAATTTAGAGGAGTTCATTGGAGTAAAACATTGCAATCAAGCTATTAGGTAACCAAAAATGAATTGACGGTGCTGAAAGTCCCATAGACATGTTCATGTCCTATATCAAGAAAACAACCATGCTTTGAAAAGCATTCTAGTATAGTGGAATTTGGATAAACGCTTGCAGTTCCGGTGGTGTATCGTTACCAAAGACAGGTTGCAGTAGCTCAGCTGCGCATTATTAGAATGTGGGGACACCAAAACTAGGAAAACAGTGTTGTTTTAACAAAAACGTTATATACAGGCTGAACCATGGAAATTTGGATAGAAACGATGTAATTGAGAATATTCTAAGTAGATACTTACTTAATAATAAATACTTAATAATTATAGTATGATTCTAAGGTGTTCAGATGTGACATTGTCAACATACATCCCTTCGGTAGTTTCCTTAGAAGAAATCTGTTATATAGTGCATCTCATATGGTCTTACTTGTTGAGAGAAAAAAACGGTGTGTTTATATATGTGAGAAAAATCAACTCAATGTTCTTTTTGGTCAAAAGTGAGCTCGCACGGCACCCACTTTGATCCCCACAAAGAGCTTTCTCATACCCAAATATTCGAGAACGATATAATGTACACGTTCAGTTGATATCTTTAGAATGTCTGCTATTTCATTCAGTTTTAATTTACGGTCATTCAAAATTTAGCACACCAATCCTTAATGGTTGATTTTCCTAGGGCAGTGTCCGGAAATTCGGCATCAAGCCAAGTTTTTGCTTCATCCTCAAGCCGTATTTTTTTCCTTCAAAAAGCAATATTTTATCAACACGCGAAATTTTATTTTTATCCATTTTCTTCATTCATTCAAACTAATGATCCGACAGCTGTCAAATTTATACACGTATCTTTTGATGGTTAGGGATTACTAAAAAACATATGGATTTAATTCTAGTAGCGCCATCTATGTGTCATGTATGTGTGCGGGGACTTTTTAATTGACCTGTTATACAACCGGTCAACTGACTACAAAAATCACTATAGTGACAACATATGCGGATGACACAGACATTTTAGCGTCTCGCGAAGAATCAGTGAATATCCATAATTGTCAACTTCTCCAGGCCAAGGATGCTTGTATGTGTGCGGGGACTTTTCAATTGACCTGTTATACAACCGGTCAACTGACTACAAAAATCACTATAGTGACAACATATGCGGATGACACAGACATCTTAGCATCTCACTAAGAATCAGTGAATATCCATAATTGTCAACTTCCCCAAGCCAAGGATGCTAAATACCTTGGTATACATCTAGGCCGAGGCTTAAACTGGAAGGAGCAGATACTTACTAAACCAAGGCAACTTGGGCTTACACTATATCAAATGTATTGGCTTATCAGACACAATTTCAATTTATCACTAGATAACAAGGTATTGCTATACGAATCAATACTTAAGCCTATTTGGTTACATAGAATATGAGGTACTGCTAGCAAGTTTAATATAGTAATCATACAACGGTTTGAAGACAAGTGTCACCAATGAAGGTGATACAATGCGATATCCCTCTAGAACTCATAACGAGTGTAATTCAAAATGTTTATGTTAAGTATTTTGACAGTATTGTCTCTATACTAATTCCAATAACTCGCGATTTATTTCCGTAACAATAAAATATTTTTCAAATAAAATAAAAGTTTTTGTTTTAAATCACATTATACTCTAACTAATGTATACGTAAATTTAAAGTGGTAATAACAGCAAAAGGAAAATGTAATATACAGTCTATTCAAAGTTTTCGTGACAAATATTCGTGACATCGAAACATTACAATGTTGCCGCATCAACTCTGAGTTTTAATTCAGTTTGGCTTTGACATACAAGAAAATTCCAATCTAAATAAAATAATTGAACAAAAATGTTATCAAATATAATTTATTTTTACATTATAGTACATCTAATACATATATTATCGAAGGGCTTAAAACTACAATTAAGAACACAGGTATAATAGTTTATAGGCTAGATTTATTTTGTTCAGATTGAACTCTTTTCCATGCCATCCATGAGGTAGAGTTTCTAGGCGCGTTTTTTATGTAGTGGTATCCCCCTGGAGGCCTAATCCACCTAATTAACAATTGTATATCTGAGAATTTCATTCGAGAGCATATTTACTTTTTATGTTTAGTTCTTGTTTCCTTCGATAGTGTGTTTACTTGGCAAGTCATCTTGTTATCACGGTATTTTTATTTCTTCTGCTACTATCTGAGCACACCATACTTGATAAAATTAATCACTGAATTATGCTTAATGCATTTACCATATTTACAAAATAGTCAGTATTCATTCTTTCCTCATATGTTTTAACCAAATGCTCATGTTTAATTCTGAACAATTACAATCTGTGTAATGTGTCAATTATACCTGTGGACAGAAATCTTTCACGCCCTACAATACCATTTTCCACAGTTATATTCACTTAATTATGTTTATATCTTTAGTTGTTTCCACTCTCATCACTCCCTTTCAGGAATTTCCAGCATTGCACAGCATTATCATATATCCTGAAAATTTCCTTCAGTCACACTTACTTTACGACTCACTCCAATTCTAGTTAGTTTCTAATCTGTCCAAAAAAAGTTCACAATTCCACCATTTATCAATTACTTCCTTTGTATGTCTTATCGAGTTCATCCAAACCGAAGTTGTTATGGTTGAAAATGCTTTGCACATATCCATACAGTTTTTGATGGAATAGAAGGATATTCAACCAGCAATATATCTGCAATTAACTATTAATAAATATAATAACCAATAAAACCCATTTGAATGCTATTGTAACTTTTATCTTTTTCCATCAATTTTTATTGTCTTTACACTTTTTTTGTCTTGCCAAGAATGCCACAATGAACCATTATGAAATATTCAAGTTTCTAATATTATATTATGCCTTTAATTGAATTCTTTTTAAAGTAATGTCTGGAAGTTCCATTAAATCTCTCCGAAGGTTATCTTTACACTGCTTAAACCCTATGCTCTGTAAGAATGTATGAAAGGATGTCTTACATCCCTCAAAAAGATGCATGTCCCTAATTCTTTTATGTATGCTCTCCAGATAGACAATTTTCTTTAAAATAATTTTATCTAATATGTATTGTTTTCAGCATTTTTAAACAAAGTAATATGATATGGAGCGACTTAAAATTTATCAAAATAAAGGGTTAAAATAATATTTGACGGTTTGTAACCTGTAATAATTTTAAAAAAATTTGAATAATTTAGCGTATATCTGACAACCGGATGGCAACCAGCAGTAAATGCATTAAGCAGAATTCAGTGATTAATTTTATCAAGAATGGTGTGCACAGATAGTAGCAGAAGAAGTAAAAACACAGTGATAGCAAGATGACTTGCCAAGTAAACACTCCATCGAAGGAAACAAGAACTAAACATAGAAAGTAAATATGGTCCCGAATGAAGGTAAAATTCGTTTCTCAGATATACAATTGTTAATTAGGTGGATTAGACCTCCAGGGGGATAAATAACACTCCATAAAAAAACGCGCCTAGAAACTCTACCTCATGGATGGTGCGGAAAAGAGTTCAATGTGAACAAAATAAATCTAACCTATAAACTATTATACCTGTGTTCTTAATGGTAGTTTTAAGCCCTTCGATAATATATGTACTAGATGTACTATAATGTTAAAATAAATTATATTTGGTAAAATTTTTGATCAATTATTTTATTTAGATTATAATTTTTTTATATGTCAAAGCCAAACGGAATTAAAACTCAGAGTTGATGCGGCAACATTGTAATGTTTCGATGCCACAAATATCCACGACGCATTACTAAAAAAACTTTGAATAGATTATAGTATGATACGACACGTACTACAATTAATGTATAATTTTAACACAATTAATTAATATAACAATAAAACAATATCCAGGTCATGCTAATTAAGTTTTCTTGAAGAATAGAAAATACTAACCAAGTGAGTATATTTCTTGTAAAACATATTTAATGTATTACATACAGAATTTCCACTAAAATAAAACCTAACTGGATTTTCGGTTGACGCACTATTACCATACAAATGGCTTCCATGATAAAGCTCGCACATATGTCTATTGTTTGACATAATGGAATTCCATTATATTTAATAAGTACATATTTATGTCGATAATAGAACCGTTAGCATGCGAACGCACAGGCGAAATATAATACGACGTTAGCTTCTCTAGAAGTAGGTCGGAAATTAAATTCCGGCTCTTTGTTAATTAATTTTTCCATGTATGTAGGCCGTATCCAGGAAAAGTTGCGCCCGTTAATGAACTTGATAGAGCGTTTAATCATTCGTACGTTTTATATTAAAAATAATAGTAATGAACGGGCAATTGTGGAAAACCAGATGGTCACGATTGAGATTAAAATAAATAATATTTTAATGATAAGGATAAGACTTATTGATTTCTGTTAATTAAGTTAACTATAAATAGGGAAAACTAATATTTGATATTTCCTACACGCCCAGGCAATTAATTACTTAATAGAATTTGAAATATAATATGATTTCATATTTTAGACAGTAAAATAAACTATATTTTATAGTTTTTATTATAGTTGGATTTCTAAAATGTATTCAAATAAATGAGAGTTGATAATGGATTTTTACTCCATAAGTAACTATTTAAGATGACTATATTCATGACAAAGTTCAGAAAATAAAAGCATCCATGTATTTTAAGCCAATACATCTATCTATAAGTGAAAATGGGAAGTATCAATTAATTTCGATGATTTTGATTGATCTACATAAAATAATAGGTTTTATGTAGTACCATTAGTATATATTGATTTGAAAAAAAATGTGTATTCATTGATTTGAAGAACACTGCTGCCTCCACCAATCCAATTCCAATTCCAATTGTCCAAGTCCATCCTAATTATAGGTTTTGGTTTCAATAAACAAAAGACAACTGCAAACCGGAAAATTCCGAAGACAATGAATTGGCTCACTCACACGAAATGACTAGAAATGCTTTCAACGCAAAACAGAAGAGTTTTCTGTAGTGTTGGAAACTTGCGACGAAAATTGGATCAGCAAAGTGTACTGTATAACAACCTAGTAAAACCAAATGAAGGTGTTATACCTACCTAGTTATCAAATGTCTACAGATGACAGTTGAATAAATTGAACAACGCATTGTTATAAAAATTACCAACAATAGCCAGTCACAAATGTAAATTCGTATTCTTGTATAAACTCTGTTGTGCTCAAGTATTGTGAATGATATACTGTTACAGCTCGAATAGGAAGTTCCACAACACCAACTCACCGATCATAGAGCCTTCTGATTCCCACTTACTCAGATAGATTTGGTAAGGCAAAACCTTTGAATTGTTGAAAAGATGCAAAAATATAGTATAAAAAACTTGCCATTGATTTGATTGATTGTTTTCAGAGTTCCTATTTTAACTACGATTAATTATCGTTTTAGACTTAATTAACTCCTCACGTAAGTTAAAGAATGAGCTGATGAATGATGGAATTTCGCGTGTTGATAAAATATTGGTTTTTGAAGGGAAAAGTACAGTTGAAGCAAAAACTTGGCTTGATGCCGAGTTTCCGAACACTGCCCCAGAAAAATCAACCATCAAGGATTGGTATGCTAAGTTTAGACGTGATGAAATGAGCACCGAAGACGGTGAATGCACTGGACACCCAAAAGAGGTTGTTACCGACGAAAACATTTAAAAAATCCGTAAAATTATTTTGAATAACAGTAAATTGAAATTGAATGAAATAGCAGACACTTTAAATATATCAACTGAACGTATACATCATATCCTTCGTGAATATCTGGGTATGAGAAAGCTCTGTGTAAAGTGGGTGCCGCGTGAGCTCACTTTTGGCCAAAAACAATGACGAGTGGATGATTCGGAGCAGTGCTGGAAGATCAAGCGTAATAAACCCCAGTCTTTGCGTCTATATATGACAATGGATGAAACATGGCGCCATCATTTCACTCCGAAGTCCAATCGACAGTCATCCGAGTGGACTGCACATGATGAACCCGCTCCAAAACGTGGGAAAACGCAACAGTCGGCTGGCAAGTTGATGGCGTCTGTATTTTGGGATGCGCATGGAATAATTTTCATTGACTACCTTAAAAAAGGAAGGACCATCAATAGCGACCCTTACATAGCGTTATTGGACCGTTTGAATGACGAAATAGCCAAAAACGACCGCATTTGAAGAAAAGGAAAGTGCTGCTTCACTAAGACAATGCATCGTGTCACAAGTCAGTGAAAACGATGACAAAAATCCATGAATTGGGTTTCGAATTGCTTCCTCTTCCACCGTATTCTCCATATCTGGACCCAAGCGACTATTTCCTGTTCTCAGATCTCACATAATGCTCGGTGGGGAGACATTTTCGTCGAATGAAGAGGTGACCGCAGTGGACGCGCAAAAGAGGCTGTTACCGACGAAAACATTTAAAAATTGCACAAAATAATTTTGAATGGCCGTAAATTGAAATTGAATGAAATAACAAACACTCTAAAGATATCAATTGAACGTGTACATCATATCATTCATGAATATTTGGGCATGAGAAAGCTTTGTGCAAAGTGGACGCTGCGCGAGCTCACTTTTGACCAAAGACAGCGACGAGTTGGTGATTCGGAGCAGTGTTTGAAGATGATCAAGCGTAATAAACCCGAGTTTTTGCGTCGATATGTGACAATGGATGACACATGGCTCCATTGTTTCACTCCGAAGTCCAATCGATAGTCATCCTAGTAGACTGCACACGAAGAACCCGCTCTAAAGCGTGGGAAAACGCAACAGTCGACTGGCAAGGTTATGGCGTCTATATTTTGGGATGCGCATGGAATAATTTTCATTGACTACCTTTAAAAAGGAAGGACCATCAACAGCGACTATTACATAGCACTATTAGACCGTTTGAAGGACGAAATCGCCGGAAAACGGCAGCATTTGAAGAAAAAGAAAGTTCTGCTTCACCAAGACAATGCACCGTTGCAAATATCCATGAATTGGGCTTCAAATTGCTTCCTTATCCACAGTATTCTCCAGATCTGGCCTCCAGCGACTATTTCCTGTTCTCGAATCGTAAAAGAATGGTCGCTGGGAAGAAATTTTCGTCGAAAGAAGAGGTTATCGACGAAACTGAGGGCTATTTTGAAGCAAAGGATACATCGTACTACAAAAATGGTATCGAAATGTTGGAGGGTCGCTATAATCAGTGTATCATCCTTAAAGGGAATTATGTTGAATAAAAAAAAACTAATTTTGCCAAAAAAAAATTAGTTTTACTATGCTAGGGCGGAGACTTTTCAATTATTATTAAAACTATTAATTTTATATTAGCAAAACTACTCTAAGGATTCATAAACATATAATGCACTTCAAAAATTAGTTACAAACAGTTACACAAGAGTTACAAAAAAAATTTAAATAACAGAAAACATCATATTTTTTACTTTTCTTGCTAATAATAATACTAAATGATAAGATCGTATAAGTATTAATACTGATATTGCAATGATAGCGATGATAAGCAATGATATTTATAAAGTGGACAAAGAATACAGACGTCTATCAAAAAACTCTATTGGAGATTGAAGATCGAAGAATTGAATTCAAAAGAGTTTTTTATGAATTCTTCTATGTTCCTTAAAGTGACCATTGAAAGAAAACTAATCCATATAACTGGAATGCAACGACGTTTTAAACACAACATTCGGCACGGAACTTTAACAATTTAAAGTTTAGTGGAAAATCCACCAGATGCTGCATATGAAAATAAAATAAAGTGAGTTATTGATTGGTTGACTTAAAAATTTTATTGTACATAATACTTGCATATAATATTCAATGCAAATTTTTGCATCATATTTTAATGTCAATACAATTTTTTAATAAATAGCTACATTAACAAGCAATTATATTAACAAATGACTGCAATCCAGACGAAATTCATTACATGGCAATACATAGATGGCGTGACACGACATATTGTGTTAACAGGATGATGCTGAAGTGACTCCGCAACAAAAGTTTAGCACACTACACATTCCTCATTACAACTGTTACAATTTTAGCTTTACCTTTTTACTATTTATCTTTTTAAGTTAACATTTTTATGCACCACTCCTTTGGCAATTTAACTTTTATAAAAGGGTTCGCCATCGTGATTTTTCCATGAATGTTAAGCTTTGTCGAACTTCCGTTGTACTATTTTTTTAAAACAGTATTATTCAAATTAGTTTTAAGTTCTGCTATCACTTTTGCCGTAATAGTTTTATGTTGTCTGGCCAAATCACCTTTAATGTATTAATGTTGGCTCACCATTCCTCTTTGTTGATTCTGATTTGATTTATTAAGTATTATGTATACTGTCATTAACGTAGACACTGTCGCTCGTGAAACATTAAACAACACTTGATAGATTACATTCCCTATTCACCGATCCCTTGCTTTAAGCGTCGCAAAACGCCGAAAAATATTCTACAAAAATTGTAAACTGAGCAATACATACACAGAAACAGTCTTGCCAACATGCAACAAGTTGTACTTTTTGTATGGACTTCATATTACATTGTTTATTCCCTGTACTATGTTTTTAATAGTCGCAACAATGAAAATCATTCATATCATTTATTAATGAATTGATTCTCTAGCAGAAGTTCTATTGCAGTCAATTTTAAAATAACTATTTATTAATTTTATATAACGGTTATTTTAGGTATAAGCCGATATAATCAGCTATTGTTCTCTAGGATATTTTATTAGTATAAAACACATTGTTATTCATTAGATAGAACATAATATGATAACTGACCGAAGGAGTATATCACGCTGGTTACAAATTAGGGTATGGTACTTTCAATCGATTGCGTAACTCTCGCGTTGTTCCTTAACCGCTTTTGGGCCAATTTAAAATGCATTCTTAATCTAACGTTTACATTTCAATTTTAAGTGGCCGGATCGGTAGCCGCCCCCGGTCATCCAAACTCATCTATCGGTCAGCACTAGTTTCGCGAGACCGACGCCTACTTCGACGTCCAAATTCGCTCGTTATGTAAAGAGAGCGCCATGTGTGCCCGTAGGAGAGAGAAACGGTTGTGGGCCCCGGGTCTTTCACCGTGATACGAGATCAACAGGTTGAATACCGAACGAGACACCTCTGCATTTCCACGTCGACTGGCGACGCTGTAGGTGGACACCACTTACTCTGTAATTGTCACCGGCTATAATTTGGTAATTATTCTCAGTACTGGTGGAATGAATATAGCTGCCTTCTAGGATGACCATAATTATTATCTACCTTTATTAATTTATAATTGGAATGAACATATACAAGGACCGTACTTTTATACATTTTTAAATGGTACTTCGGAGGAATATTTTGAGTTTATCTAAAAGTATTTTGCGCTATTTAAGAACAATTTGTATTATTATTTACATATTGTATTATATAGTAGTGGTCAATAAAATCTAAAAATGGATTATAGACTGGAAAATATAGCTTTAAAATATGTCCATGTTAACTTTGTATTGCGGCAAAATGACATAAATATAATTACATCACTTGGCAGATGCCCGATTCCTCAAGCAAAATCAGCTAAATACCTCGGAATACATCTCGATTGTAGGCTAAATTGAAAATATCACTTTAGACAAGAAGCAGAGCAGATTAGAATCATATTCAAGCAACTGTACTGGTTAGTTGGAAGATACTCTCAACTTGCCCTAATATCAAGGAGATTGGTTTATCAATCAACCATAAAGCCTATTTAGACCTATGGGGTGCAAATATGCACTAAAATATCAAACCAACTAGTAATCTAACACACCCAAAACAAAGTTCTACGATTAATTACCAATACTTGTCGCTACTTAACCAACGAAGAGCTACACTATGACCTCGAAATCAAATGGATACACGAAATGATTCAAGATTTCGACTTAAAACATGAAATAAGGTTGCTAAATCACAGCAACGTGGAATCAATACAGCTACTGGACAATACGCAGGAAATCAGAAGATTGAAGCGAACCAAAATACCCGAATTTGTCTAGTATACAGTAGTAATAAATTAATTTGTAAATTAAGATTATACTTAGCATATCTAAGGTAAGATTAAATTAAGAGTTTCGATAATTCGATATTAACAAGAATCTATCCTCATAACTCCTTGCAGTTTTCTCAATTTCTTGAGAAGCATTCAGTATCTGCAGCTCTAGACCAATAGTAGCTGAGTACTTACAATCCTTTTTAGGACATCGTTCTGGAAAACGTATATTAAATTTACAATGCTTTTCGCGGAATATCCGTATAATTGAATTCCGTAGGTGCATATAGTTTATAATACTTACTTGTATAATAGTCATTTATTACGTACTGATAATTGTATATTTCAACTCTAGTTAAGAACAAATCAAAACCATAACTGAAAACTTGATGAATTCCGGAACTTTTTTCCTTTTTTTATAACATCACCTGTGATATAATTTGACTTAATTTAACTTAATATTTCAAAAATACATCCTCAACGTCCGAGTTAACCTGTAACTCATCTTGTGGATCAATCTCAAATATCAAACCCGGTCGGACCTGTCAGACTTCCAAATATATTACCGGGCAAAAAACACATGTTAACAATAGTTTCTCAAATAATTTGGATACATCAGGTAGCAGCCAGATAGAGATGTAAGACTGTTCCATCTGCTGCAAAGTTTTAAAAGCCAAACTTGTACCATTTTAAAGCATCCCAGAATATGCCTCAGCCTCAAAAATGCATCAACATGATGATTGCTTTTCGTGACAGTTATTTCAATAACCCAAGGTGAAATATTACGAATTCCAGAGGCCTATTTAGTATTGAGGCTTGTAGATTGTATATTATTTGGTTGAAATAGATCAATTGGATGTTGTGGGAATAATTCAGCTCTTTCGTCGTTACGTCCAACTCATTCATTTCGATCGTTTTTAGTGCAATAATTGATCGTTTGAATCTGCGAGTTGATTTCCATCGTGAATAATCTTTGTCTGCTTCAGGGCTTAATTAATTAAGATGTTATTCGATACAAGTCATTTTGTATATGTTAATGTTTTGATTCGTCTGATTACAGAATCTATTAAATCTTATTTTGTCTGCAGTCTGTTAGTTTGTCTGTGTAATATTTTCTTTTACCATATTCTTAATTTCATGGGGATAATTTATTTCACAATCTGATTTCTTTCTTCTTGTTGGGGCACAGCTTTCTTTATAGCCGTACTTAGCTTTATATTGTACTGAGTCTTACGTTTAAGCTGATTTGTTCCTCCATTATTAACTCGAACTTGCATTTTTACAGGATTACTGCGCCTTGTGTTAACAATACTCACCTATAGTCAAATATTAGTTTGCACAAACTTCCAGTTTTAATTTGATTTGATGTGATACCTTACGAGATGAATAAATCCAGCATGCCCGGCCGCTTATTAATATCGATGGGCCTATGTCTACCTTCGCGTCCTGAATGATAAGTACAATTTGTAATATAAATGACTGTTAGTAATTCGTTTCCCTTTCCAGGTTGTAATTGTGATCTCCAAGCTATGTACTTAACATTAAAGTCTCATCCAATAATAAATAAGGGGCCTAATTTTCAACACCAACCCCTGTATGGTTATGTAATTTTATGTCTTGGTGATTAACATACAGCGCCAATGCTTATCTCAATACCGTCGCTTTTAATGCTGTGTCTTATTTTTTCTTACAAGGGAGCGGGAGGGGCCTTTCTTACAAGGGGGTTCTAAAATTCACGTCTAAAGATCACCTTGGTTCACTTAAATTGTAATTAGTGTAAATAAAGTAAATAGTGTAAAGCAAAAGTAATTCATTACCTCCCCAGAAAGTCTAGCAACAATAAACAAATTAAAAGGTTGGCGTAATGGGAGTTTGCTACGAGCTATCGAAGAAGTTCTCCAACGACGAAGAGAGAACAAGTTTTTTATAAACAGTAGGCTCTAAATAATTTGCGCCAAAAAAGACAGTGTAACTTCACGACAAATTCGTGACTGTATTTTAAATCATTAATTTAAAATAGCAAAAATGATACTATTAGCGTTTCAAAAATCAATTATCTGCTCGTAAATTGAACAAAGAAAAAATTGACTACTACAGGTGCAACACTGGGAATAAAATTAAGACAAACAAAAAAATATTAAGGTCTTAGAATTATTTAAAATAAATTGATGTTGCGTAATACCACGACTTTAAACAATGGCATCGTTATATTCGTCGCAAATTTCGGTACATGACCATTAACTTACCGTTAGATCGCGTCGCCCCACAACGTTTCGGACGTTTCGCACAGACGATTCGTCGTGACCTTAAATTTGAGCGGAAATTGATAGTCCATAAATAATTAAGCAATCATGCCATATTTCCACAAATTGGACGTGCCGTCCATATTGATCGCGGATCGATGTTTACCAGTACCGAGAAAAGCGGCACCATGTATCTCCTCGTTCGAGGACGTGCCATAAATCGTAATGGCGATATAGCCCGTTTATTGGGTGACATTGGACATCTGCTTTCGGATTTTGCGTTTTTACTCTAATCCCAAGCCTAACAATGCAAGGTTGCATATTCAAATATGCACAGTTGTCGCAGCATCTATTAATACATATAAATGTCTGGCCGATAAAACCATAAAAAATAAGAGAGCTTTTTGGACGTCATTCTTTTAAAATATTAAATGAAATAAATGGAAAACTAATTATACTAAAAATTTAAATATTATATATACTTATTATTATGAAAATTATGTATATTTTTGTGTTTAATTTAATAATTTTATGTCTTAATTATTTTGTGTATTTTCTCTAGCTTAGATTGTTTTCAAATGCAATAATTCCTTATAAAAGTGCTAAAAATAACAGTTTTTATTATAGAGCAAATATTTGGTTTTGAAATATTACTATATATAATATTACATTATATTCTTCATAATTTATGTTAATACTTGATGTCTTAACATTAACGTCAATCACATTTATGACAATATTTTTTTTAACTGCATTAAAGTACATAATTGATAGATTATGTAAGACTACAAATTATAAATCTAAATATGATGGTTATCATATATATTATATTCCAGAACAAAGTGCTGAGAAGCATTCTAGGTGAACCACAAGATTGATTACTGAATTTGTAATTTGATTGGTATTTGAAGGTCTTGATGTAAAGACCTTCAAATACTGACTGTCATTCAAGAAATCAAGATAATCGCAGGAAGACATGAGGTGAAACTCCATACTCATGTCAATATCGAAGTAATATAATTTCTGGATAACATAAGAACAGGACACAGACTCAAAACAATCAAACCATTTGATCTTGTGTAGTGTTGTATAGTGTGTGTAATAGAAAAACAGCAGTGTTAATACATAAATATTATTAGAGAATAACATAGCACTGATGGGTCCTCCTAAATATATACCTAGATTTAAATTACTGTAAAGATAAATTGTAGGTTAGTCGGCAACGACTAGTAACAATAAATTAAAACAGAAAAAAATATATCCTATATTTTCTTAATTCCAATTTTCAACTTTAATTTGAATCATTTAACAAGGGTAAAATGAATTCCATTTATTATATACACATTTCTAGCTTTGGCAGCATGAAGTGCTGTCAGAGATGAAGATCTGATGCTTCAATTGGAAACTTGGCATTCTTGAACCTATAATGACAAAGCAAGATCGTCAAGTGATATATAGTAATATTGATGCACCCATGGGTACTATGACATGCATCAATAATAACATAAAAGCATTTGGCCGTCAAAAAATGTATTCCCATTAGATCTCGTATTAACTGACAAATTATTTCCTGAAAATCTTTTTGTTTGAAAAAGGGCAGTATAAGGAAATGTTAATAAAATGTATATCTCGAAAACAAAACAAAAATCGACTATAGAGGAAGAAGCACGTCGAAGTAAATTGTTGCCTGTTTATTCGCTGTTGCCAGCCACATAACGATAGTCAAAATGATGTAGCAATGTAGAACATTCAGATATGTGTAGAAAAAAAAAGGAAAAAGAGGCATGATATTGACTAGCTGAAATATCATGTATCATCATATAAATTATGGGGCATCCGCCGTATAGTCCTATTTTGGAACTAAACAGCTTCTATTTATTTTGGTTAACTTTTATTCCGCGCATTAGAAACACTTCAATCGCAGTGAAAAAAGTGCTAGAAAAACTAAATCTAACGCATAGTTAAGAACATTGATTTTCAAGAGAATATTTTGAAAACAATCAATTCAATTGTGACCATCAATGTTTTATTGGTTTTAGCGGTCGCGTTTTAAACACCGATGATACCGAAAGTTCTGTTCTGCCCAAAATCAATCTTTTTTTCCATAAAACATGAAAAACTCCATAAAATAGTGTTGGAAAACGGCAAAGTGATGTTGTGTAAAATAATCGACGATGCCTTAAAGATAAAAGAAAAATAAATAAAATAAAAGTCTGTTTATAATGTTGCAGGAAAATTTAAAGATAAGTAAGTTGCTTTGGAAGTAAGTGATCCGTTTAATCAACAAAATCTCATGTTAAAACTATTGAATTTAACTGTAGTTTAGATTGATATTTCACATTATTACCAACATATATCCCTGCGCAAAATATATGCAGGTGCCTAATATTTCTTAAATAAATATATATGCATTAATTGAAAATAGAATATTCCCAATGAAATTTACAACTTTATCAGTGGAATGAATTACTGCTAGATACTTCGTTTAACATTAAACACCAACAGCAATTTTAAATAATTAAAGATTGAAAGAGGAAATTCTGATGCAATTCAATACTTTAAATATTTAAAAACCATTATTTAAATCTTAACAGTACTCAATAAATATTAACAACATTATTCGCCGTACAAAAAAATAAATAGATTCATTCAATTTCAAATTTCAGCGTTTTGTCAATGTACAAAACGCGTAACATTTACAAATGTAAATGGTAGACTGTGGATACTATTTATTTCAATATTTTAATAAAACATTTTTTGTAATCTTCGGCAAAAAAAATTTCAATTTTACATGTGTTTGGACTACAAAATCGTCATGATGTAACACTGCCCGTTCGCAAATCATTTCCTTGAACTTGTTTAATTTTACTTTCATTTTCTCTCTATTGAACGACTGTATTAACCTGATTTAGATCCGCTTGACCGCTGCACCTAATGTCACAATTAAATACCGTAACTTTTTTTGTTCGTTACTTCAATAGAATCCGACCAGGACCTGATCTTTCGTAAAATGTTTTTAATCGTTTTTAAAAGCGTGCCGTCGGATTTCAGTCAACTTTCAACTATTGTTCTAGGACGCTAGTCGAGTTATTGTTACATTTACCAGTTGGAATGATGTTGCTAGTTCCGTTGGACATAAATACTGTTTGCCGACTACCGGAAGTGGAGGTGCTTTTATGTATTTGGAACAATATATCGTCGTCACAATCACTACGTGATCAGAATTTATATAGTAATTCATTTTGGCATTGAAATAAAAAATAATATGACTAATGGATATTCGGATAATTGGGTAGAGTTTTCAGTTTTATTGGTATATTTAAGACTATATAGATATATAAAAATATAAATTGACTTCCAAACTGCTTTTTTATGGTTTTATTAATGACTTCATGAAGCATGAATAGTTACAAATTTATAGACAAAAGGATATATATTCAATCTCAATCAAAACATGTTCCAATATGAGAACGATGATTTTCAGTAAAATAAATGTATAATCCAAAATAATCATGAACTCATCACCATGACGTCGAATGTATTACCTATTGCAGTTTGAAAATTCAATTTAAAATCAGACAGTGCTGTCTGATGAGTCCACACATGTAACCGAATCAGACTATAAAATTCGCCTGGTTGTTTCGGCGCTTTGATTGTTTTGATAAATTTCAAATCGCTGGTTAATATTTGTAATTACTCTCATTGAATATGCCAAAGTCAATAAATAATCAGAGTCAGAAAGTGACTGTGTCTCTAGTCACTTAATTCGAACATGAACGAGATATTGGGGGCCCCCTCTGGTCAGCAAAATTCGTTAGAGGAGTAAGTATTGATACCATTAAATAGTAAGTTTCTGAGGTTTATATTGGAAATATTATTAGCGTTTTGCAACTACACTGAATATTAGTACGGACACTGCGACTAAAATATCTCAAAAAGTGAACAATATAATGAGATTCGCCAAAGAGGAACCGTCCACATGCGAAGCAGGTGACAAATCAAGATCACTTGTTGGCTATATTCAAAATCAAATATATGAACTTTCTTTGTGTGTAGTTTTTTATTATATTTCAGAGAAAATTATCAATCTGGGAGGCATTTCCAAGAACCATGACTATGCAGCTCTTTGAGGAAGAACTACTTCCAATTGTAACTATTTGACTCGATCAATATAAATTAAATATTTTGATTCTATATAATTTACTTTTTTAAGAAACAGGCTTCAAAAAATACACTGTAAATCATATGGCGAAAAAATATGGCACCTGAGTAGTACAACCTATTTAATTAATATGTAGCACAGAATTATTAGGGATTAGAAGAATTATAAGGGTTGCAAAGAATTACTAAAATGCTTCGAGAGGGATATATACGTACAATGAAGAATTGTTTGGTCTTGTAGAAAGAAGCATTGTATACAATAACACTTTTGGTTAACTGACAAATGATGGAATCGTAAATAAGTGTAAGAAAAATTAGAAATCAACAACTATGTAATTAACTTGAATAGTGATTCAGATAGTGAAAATGACTGAATCAAACTTTCCTTATGACTCAATGCTGACAATTGCCAAGACCGAGTGATAAGAGCGGAAATAACTAAAAATGTCTTGTAAATTACTTATAGAAATTAATATAGAATAATTATAGAAAATCATACTACGTGTAAGATTTGTATGTGTAAATATATGTGTAATTGTTCAGAACATACATGTGCATTTGGAACACACAAGCGAATAATGGATATTAATTATTTTAGAGATAATGTGGTAAATACAAAATGCACTCAGTAGAATTTTGCAATAAAAATGTACAGACATAGTAAAAGAAAAAAATAAGAAGACAGATAATCATATCAAAATGACTTGACAAAGAAATTTGAGATGGAAACATGACAAGGAAGAAAACAAGAACTAAACGTAAGTTAAAGGGAATACAGTAAATATGCACTCCTATAAAAATAAAATACTGAATGTCTAAATGTCTTGAATGTTTTGCATTGAACAATAAACATCTATGCCTTCCATGTACAAATCTTAAATCTGATATAGTGGGCAAGTCTCCTCCATATCAAATACCCCGTCCGCTACAGATTATTGTCTTGACTGTGCATCCTATTTCAGTGTTATTCAAAAATTGCTGAATTTCGATGTCAATATGGAAGTGGAGGTCTTTTCTCAGGTAGGTTCACATAAGGTTTAATTCGTAACAACTATACGGTACTAGCTGCAGATGCAAATTCTCTTGTTTTATTTTTCCGTGTAGAGTTTTCATAATGAATCTACTTTTTCAGGCCTTAATTTATATGGTAGCCAACGTACTTAGAGCCAAGGTTTTTCATTTATGAAGAGTAGCTTGTGTAACCACAAATAAGTGAGCAAGTTCTTGATGAGCTCGGCAATAATCTTCGTTCAGCTGAAGCAGTTCGTTCAATTGGCCTCCAAGCGACTCTTGTTAGACCTACTAACTAGTCATTTTATTCGCTTAAATGTATGTCGTTTAAAGGCTATGTCTAATTCGCATAAGTAATGATGAGAAATTCTGGATAAATATTTTGACCTGACATATTACAAATAAACATTCTTGAAAAATCTACGATGATTTCTGCATGCAATTATGTAGAGTCTCAAAATAATTTTATATATTCATCCACGCTCTATCACAATATAACACATTCTATATATTTTATTTGTAAGTGTATCAATTTACACAATATACGTGCTTAAATATGAAGTTGTTTTCCTTTACGTTGAAGCCTATTTGTGGGAAACCAAGGCAGTTCTTTATATAAGGATTGGCGTGATCCTTTAGTTAAACATCAGATTGTTCATTTTTGCTGTCGATGTATAATAATACTATAAATGTCTTAAATAGATTTTCGCATAATATTATATATGAGAATTTGCCAAATAATAATCTGCCAGAAACAAACAGTAAAGGTACACAGTAACTTAAAAAAAACACAGTATGTTGTTTGGCGAGCAAACATGAGTTTTTGTATTGTTATGCGAATGTGAATGAAACATAGATTTACATTACTATAAGCCTAAACAAGCAAACACCCAACAACTTAACAATCATCTGAAAAAAACATTTATTTTATTAATTTAATATTAAATAAACTCATTCTTACTCACTAATTTGGATTTAAAAATAAACATTCGACAACTGATCACATACTTGATATACCGGAAAGTACTTAGCCGACTATTGGATTTAGACTAGGTCTACATATGTGGATTTCACATAAAAAAATACATTACTTGCCAGTAATAGTTCGTTCTAGAGTAATTCCAAATGCGAACATAGTCAAATACTTGAGCATGACACTGGACACCAAGTTCTAGTGGAGAAAAAGCATGCTAAAAAAACGAGCAGAACTTTGTATCAGCGAAAAAACATCCAACAGTGGACTGGGGCACATAATGGGAATACATCCATCAAATGCTAATTAAGTTTAGACCTGAAATTTGTAGTTAACAACCAGTAATGTGTCATGCGCTTTTAAATAAATAAAAAAATGAATATAACCTTATAATTTATAAAACGCATATCAGACAAAATACATCAGTTTAATTTAAAACACCCGCTTCTGTGTAGTTTTCAAAACACGTGAAACAATGTGTATATTTGTCAGGCGTATTCGAAAACAATCCGTTTGTTAGCCACATCTGGTATCATCTGACGTTTAAATTTAAACTAAAGTTAATATTCATCAATGGTCGTCGTAGTATTTGGTGATTTATGAAACTGTAGTTTTTTTCTCGATTTTTCTTAATCGTAACATATTTACAATTCAACATATATAGCCGGATTAATTTTATTACAATACTTGGAACCTATAGTAACTGATTTCATTCCAAAAGCGCAGTGCGGTTACCCACCATTTTTTTAATTCCAATTCGACAACGTGTTTAGTTGTCCATTGATTAATTTAGGTTTTTTTTATTGTTTTGATGGTTTTCAAAATTCTTTGGCATGAAACTCTTTATAATGTATAGTAATATATTAATTAAATAGGTCTCAAACTACATTAGCATTAGGAAACAAGAACTAAACAAAAAATGCTCTCTAGTGAAAGTAAAATGCATTACTTGGTTATACAATTGTTAATTAGATGGATTAGGCCTTCAGAGGATGTCAGAGGTGATTTAAAAAAGAGTTCAATGTAAATGTAAAAGAGAAAATGTAATAAAATAACTCTAACCGACAAACCATTAAGGTTGTATAATTAATTGCTATTTAAACCCTTCGATAACATATGATTTATGTACTAGTTTATAACATTTTTGTTTGTTTTGTTACATATCAAAGACAAAATAAACTAAAAGTTAAAGTTACATGCGGCAACACCGTGATGTTTTGATATCACACATTTAGATGACGTGAGTTCACTGTTTTATTAGATAGACTATACGTGCCATGGGTGAACTAAATAGCGTTATATTGCTTAGTTGCTACCAATCTATACGTTGCTATAACGACCAATCAGCATATTAATTATTTAATTTATTTTTAATTATTTAATTAATTAATTAATATATTAAAATGCCATAGCATTCATAAACATACGCTTTCTATCGATAAAAGTGAAATTCCGATTTACTCGAATTTTTCAAATACTGAAACCGAGAGCCTGTTAAATCTGAAAGACCGGCCGACACGACATCGAAACAGCGAAATTGAAAAACCATGCTTCCTGTTTCCTCCTCGTTCATTGGGAATATGTTCACGGCAGGATGTAGATCTCCTGAAATTGCGACGGTCTTATAATAGATCCGCATCTTTGATACTGTTTAGTTTTCAGCGGGACGGCAATTTCCTGAGGCCGTAACTTCGTAATAACTAGTTGATGGACAAACGTACTTGTTATTAAGTTTCTCATAGATTGTGTTCCTTTTTTACTTGTAAACTGATACAGTGTTATAAACGAATTAATTAAATGGACCGAGAATATTTTCGCTTTCACACATACAGGTTTTCTTTATTATGATAACTTGTTCAAAAAACCATGTATTAAATTTCATTGCACAATAAATGCCTACTATTATTATTTTAATAATTAAATATTTTTAGGGTTTTAGGTATTTGATCGACATATAATAGATCTACTGAAAAATCCCCGGCCTATCAGAGTAAAACACAGTTTTTTTATTCAACATAATTTCCTTCAAATGTGATACATTGATTATAGTGACCCTCCAAAATTTCGATACCATTGTTGTAGTACGATTTGTCCTTTGCTTCAAAATAGGCCTCAGTTTTCATTCGACGAAAATTTCTTCCCAGAGAAGATCAGGTGCCGTGATCAGGACCAGATCTGCTGAATACGGTGGATGAGGAAGCAATTAGAAGCCCGATTCAGGGATCTTTGCCATCATTTTCACTGACTTGAGACACGATGCATTGTCTTGGTGAAGCAGCACTTTCTTTTTCTTCAAATGTGGTCGTTTTTCGGCGATATCGTTCTTCAAATGGTCCAATAACACTATGTAATAGTCGCTGTTGATGATCCTTCCTTTTTCAAGGTAGCCAATGAAAGTTATTCCATGCGCATCCCAAAATACAGACGCCATAACCTTGCCGGGCGACTGTTGCGTTTTCCCACGCTTTGGAGTGGGTTCATCGTGTGCAGTCCACTTGAATGACTGTCGATTGGACTTCGGAGTGAAATGATGGGACCATGTTTCATCCATTGTCACATATCGATGCAAAAACTAGGATTTATTACGCTTGATTATCTTCAAATAGTGCTCGGAATCATCAACTCGTCGTTGTTTTTGACCAAATACTCGTGAATGATATGATGTACACGTTCGGTTTATATCTTTAGAGTGTCTGCTGTTTCATTCAGTTTCAATTTACGGTCATTCAAAATCATTTTGTGAATTTTTTAATGTTTTGGTAAGCAACAAACTCTCTTGGGCGTCTACTGCGTTCACCGTCTTCCGTACTCATTTCACCACGTCTAAACTTAGCATACTAATTCTTGATGATTGATTTTCCTGGGACAGAGTCCGGAAACTCGGCATCAAGCCAAGTTTTTGCTTCAATTGTATTTCTTCCCTTCAAAAAGCAATAATTTATCAACACACCAAAATAATTTTTATTCATTTTATTCACAATAACAAAAATTGCTTCACTCAAAATGCTATAATTCACAAACTAATGATCCGACAGCTGTCAAATTTTTACACGCATCTTTTGAGGGTTAGGGCTAACTAAAAAACATATGGATTTAATTCTAGTAGCGCCATCTATGTGTCAGGCCGGGGACTTTTCAATTGACCTTTTATTTCTTAACTATTTTCAGTACTTCAATTTACCAATCAATATATGGACTAGTGCTGAATTATGGACTGAATCTAGCCCTTAACATGGAGCCCTAACCATGGTACTCGGTATTAAGGCTCTGGACTAGCGAGTGATCTGGCTGTAATGATCTTCCTTATGGGATTTTATATCAGGGCACGGTTGTAAATTTACTAATAAGTTTGCTCATTAGAAATAATTACAACAAATCACCATCACCACTATTATCATCATCATATATCAAAATCAGCATAAATGCTCCGGCAGGACTCGAACCAGCGACTATCGCAACATTAAGAACGCTGTCGCCTTGACCATTTTGATTACCAAGCCGGCCAAATGATTTGTCTAATTTGAGTTTCAGTTTCACTAAATTAAAACTTTAAAACAGTACTTAATAATTTGATGACAATTATTTTAACTATTTTACACTAAAATATAATTAATCGTAATTAGACATTTACATTAAAATACGACATTAAAAACACATAACAAATTCTAGCTTGGCATTTGTCCCAAACACCAATATGAACACCCAATGCATTTGTGATTGATTGCTCTCATATTTATTGTTATCTTATTTATCTTGTCATAATAATTATTACCTCTAAAAATTGACTTTTCTGTCTAAAATGGGAGTTCACTTCCAATTTCAAAGTAAAAGTTAAAACTATCTACTATGTAAAAGGTCTGCGAAAGTTTTGGCCATAATGGGGATTTGACCGTCACATGTTATCCAATATATATGTTATATCACCCTACTGATATGCCTCTGGCTATGAACACCGTGTGTTTATGTTTCACTTAGTGATATAGGGATTTGATCTATATTAGAAAACATTTAAAGTGTCTTTTGAGCTCGCCTTTCAACAGTCGCCACATCTTTCCGCAAAATAATATAGTGTAGGAATGTTGGTCTGGTCGGTCAACAAATTTTTTACTTCATGTTAATTAATACATGTGGTCGACGGGAGGATGGACAGGATATTAGATTAGGTTAAGGAAGTACGGAAGCGTTACTGTTGAAGTGGTACTGTTGCAAGGGGTAGAGAAAAAGAGGAAGAGGCGACGTCGTGATGATCTTTTATAACCGGGAACTGCATGGTACCAATCCATCAGCGTTGCCAACCTTTGAACTTAATGTAGATGTAATAAAGGAGGCCTAAGGGGCTGTGGCGGTTGCTACACTAGTTTTTAAAGTAAAATAAAAGTTTTTATTATTTTAAACCCCTCTCATTTCATAGTTTATTTTCCACCAAATGACGAATAGTCCACTGCATACAATGTTTGAATAGTTTGATCTTGATAGCAAACACAAAAAAATTATTTAATAATTAAAATACTTGAGCTTCTTAATGTTTTGAGTCTGTTACTGGAATAGTTTTATTATAGGAACAAATGTTAAAAAATTATTTTATTTGTAGTATTTGGAGAAATTGGAGTTTGAATCAATAACTGATTGCTTTAGATAATGCATTTTAACATTTGCCCTATTAATACGTTAATAATTCCAATCAATACAATCTTAACTCATTTTGACCTTATTATTTGAAAATATTTAATTTAAAGTATATTTTAATATTCTCATATTAAAACAGGTAACTGTAGGTAAAACAAAGTCTACTCATTATCATGTTTTTTTTTGGTACAAAAAATTAATCAACGAACTTTCATGAACTCTGAACATCCGTTGCGGTAATAACTACCAGGGAATTATGTAGGCCAACTATTTTTAGTATTATTTGTTTTTATTATAATATTTAAGAATAAAAGTTAAATATAAAAGCAAAAGTTAATATTTAAATTTTTTTATTAATTTAAATGTAATATTTAAATTAAATAAAAAATTATTGTGCAGTATTCTAAAAAAATTCCATCAATTTATCCGGTAGATCTTAATTTTGTTTTTTAGACGAAAATTACTTTGATCTCAAGTTTCATGGTGTGAAAAAATATTTTTCTGTGTATAAACATATTTTTTATCTGACTAACAAAAGAAAGGTGAAGTTTCAAGGTTATGTTGATGAAACAAGGACGTGTTTTTATTATATAATTAATGGTTTGTTTATTATTATAGCTGCCAAATAATATTGAAATAGAATCAGGTTATTTACAAACAAAATTTACGTAGATATTAAATAACCAGTCTATCATTCTATATAATTATATGAAATTTAATTAGAAGGATATTAATTAATATTATGTTATGATGATCGTTATCAACAATAGCATATGGGAATTATATTTAATATTCTATGAAAATTATTTAGTTAATAACATAATTACCAAAGACTAGACTGTAGATTTAATAAATGAAAGACTTTTTTAAATATGATTTTAGTGGTATTGGGCATTTACTAAACTTTATCTTAACTTAATTTTGCTCTGCACTGCTTTTGTTCTGCTCTCATATGAACAAATTTGAAATAGAGATTCATGTCATGTTTTTGATTACTTATGGTCAGGTAATATTATTGAAAAAATATTGTGTGAATGGTTTTAACAAAAATAGCGAAAGTGTAGGAAGTGTGGGTCATTGTATATGTATATATAAGCCATTGTATATATGGGAACGACCATTCCCACACACACATATTCCAGACGTTGCTTTATCTGATTTGTCTATCAATTCTTTATACCAATGCAATACGACCCGGCTTTCGATGTTCCTTGGACCAAACAAACATTATCGATTTGGGAACTGCTTTAAATGATAAATAACATCCATCATCATAATCAATTATCCATAATCAATTATCGCTTCATTTATAAAGTAATAAATATCAATGCTAATCAAAATATATAAATAAAATTAAAAAATACTATACGCGTATTGACACAATTTATCGAAAAGTAAATATTTATGGACATGGATTCTTACAGTCTGAAGATGCTTACCTTTTAATTACTTAGAACAGAAGAGATTAACTAAGAACAGAAACATAATTACCTAAACAATGGTTGTGTGCAAGCCGACATGTTATTAGAAAATATTAAATATAAAGATAGTTATTGAATGTAGAAAGGAAATATGAATAATCACATTTAAAAATACCGATTTTATAATTACTTACAATTAAAGTTAAATATTTCTTTTATTCTAATGATATATTAAAAATGATTTTATTTCAAATATCTAATAAAAAATACTGATATGAACTAAGGGTAGAACTTACATACCTTTCTATCATTACATACTTAATTTCAATTGCCTAAAAACTTTTAATAGTATTGGGAACTATCGACCGAAATCGACTGTTTAGTAATTGATTAGTTTTTACTATCGACTGTTTCAGTCGCTATTTTTGGTTCGACTGATTTTGTTACTATATACTATTGTTACTAAAATTCCACTATAGACTGTTTGCTTCAGTCGTGTACTTTTAGTTACTATTTTTTGTTTTACTAGTTTCATTTGACTTATTTTTAACGTTCTGGCTCTGTCATCCTAGCAGCGATCTTGACAAAAATGTACCCAATTTGTGCTTTAGTAGATTTATATATTATATATTTACTTTTCTGATTTTTTTGGTAGTTTGCTTATAAATAACAACATATTATATTTTATTTTTAGTAGTATTTTGGAACGATATTTTTCAAGATTGTTAATGTAATAGGGTAAAAAGATACAAAAAGACAGAGTAAAAATTGTGAATGATAAATAGTAAAATACTTTTGACTGTTTTTATGGCAATAATAGGTAATATTTCGATTACTTTCTTGATTTTTGTTAAAAAATATTTCCGTTCAATAATAAATAAAGCATTTACTTTATTTAAAAAAAGCTCTAGTAGTTACTGTGCGATCATTTTTAATTATTTCGTGAATTTATGTTTTTTTTTTCAATGATTAGGTATAGTTTAATTTTTATTTAGTATCTACGGTTATTGTATAACTTTACTTTTTAGTTCAAGTTTATGTTCTATTGTATTGTCTATAATTATTATGGTATATTATGTGAAAATAGCAATTAACATATTAAAATATGATAAAACATTTGTGGGGTATTATTCCATTCCATAGAAAAATTCAATTCCTTTATACGGATCAACAGAACACCCAAATATAAAATTAATTCTACCTCGTTTAAAATGAGATTATTAATTGCATGTTAATAGTATTCAGTAATTATTTTTTTCCTTTTCTTTTTTAAAGTTAGTACTTGAAGGAATATGTACATCTCCGTCTCGCTTATTCTATTGTAATGTAATCGTAATAATCGTAAAATACAAGTACATACAAAATTAACTGCTCCAAGCAAATATCTCCATCCTTTCCTCTCTCGCAATTTATACAGGAGAGGATTCGTATATCTTCGTCTGACATCACGAATTGAAAAAAAAACAGTCAAACCGTGCATTTGACTGAAAATAGTAATTACTATTTTTAGTCGCTAGTTTTTTGACTATCGACTGTTTTCAGTCGATAGTTCCCAACGCTAGATTTTAAAATACATTTTAGTATAATGATGGTTCATTTTATTTAATTTTTTTTTTATATAATATGATTTTATCTATTTTCTCCATCTTCACTACATTTATTGCCATTGATAATCAAAAGAATCATTGGTGAATATGGTGACTAGCGTAGAACTCATTCTTTCATTGTTTAACTCACTAAAGTATTTCTTTTATTTCTAGAAAATCATTACACGTTGTTTCTCATAGAGCGTAGTAGTGATAAGTCTCGATAGTAATTATGTGCTTCAATGGGAGATTTTATAACGTGTTAAATTTGCACGATATTTTTACACACAAAAATGAAAGATAATTTAAACTGGCCTGTGCATGCGTTATTGATACATAATACTGGTAGTACCATCTATTTCAGAGTTAAATTAATTTTAACTGTTAAATAGATTATTTACGCACCATAGAAAGATAACATCACTATAGTTTATATAAAGAGCATATTTCATAAAAACATGGTTTGACAGATAATTAATCCGCAGATAAACTGTAACAATTCCATCAGTATAAAGTTATCTGCTTCGTTACACTATCAAAAAATGTATAACCTATAATCTCATATAATTATCCACCATGAAATAAACAGATCTATTCCCCCATTATCCCAGTTTTGCCGATTTTAGCGTTAACCCATTCAACAGCGGAAATAAATTAATGGATCGGGCTCGTGAAAATTAAAACAACTCATGCTGGACCATCGCAAACACTCGACCGGAAACAGTGGGTGGACAAAAAAAATAATTTTACGAACATCGGTAATTTACATCTTTAGTGGCAGCTGTAATCGACAGACCGAAAATGGATGTCTACCTGTTCTTGTGGCGGTTCGCTTTTGGTGGTGTTTTAAAACATAAAAGCGATAAATCCTACCTTTGTTTCATCTTTAAAAAAGAAAAATAGAAACCAAGTAATCGAAATTAAATTTTCATTTTAGATGTTAAGAAACCTCCTAGACTTGGATAAATGAAGGTAATATTTTGTCTTATAAATTACTTGTCAACTTGGCAGGATAATATACATAACATTTTAAAGAAAATGGTATAGATAATACAACGTTCCCCCAATAATATATGCCGCAAAATAAATATTAGCTGTTCCTAGAATATCAAAACTGGAATACCCCCTTGATTGGGTTAAATTATAAAGAGCAATAATTAATACTTTAACAAAAATGTCGGGTATTTCTCCAATATTTTAATACAAGAAAAAATTCAACCCGAAGTGGTTTACGAGCCTTAAGAATGGCAATTCTTTAATGGAACGCAAGGAACACTCAAAAACCTTGAGAATAATAAATAAAGAAAGAACTTAGTTACCATACGGGCTTAAAAACCAGAGACTATGTGAGAACCATATTTATAACCCGCTATTTTAAAGACTAAAGATGAAGCGATATTTAGGAAGTTAGTGAGTTAATATTGATGGTTCTCTAATGTCAGCTGCAAATCCAATCTGTATATTTGGTGGAATCACAAGAATATGATTTACAATTATTTTATTACAATATAATTTACATCAACCTTAACATTCTGTGGCCACACATGGGTCAGAGGTCAAAGGGAGACAAAAGTTAGATACAAGCATCGGAAATTTGAAGATCACCACTTCCGCAGACTCAAGGGTATAACAAAGATACACAATGAGAAGAAAAAAAATAAGAAATGAGGCAAAATTATTACAAAAAAAATAATTAATTTTAACAAATTTAGTATAATTTAATATAATTATTTTCATTAAATTTAGTTAATTATTTGTTTAAATACAACAAATACTAGAAATTAATTCAGATTTTGAAAACTGATTGGAAAGTTTTGACGGAGGTCGTTGTATGTCACAAATCTCTTGTGAGAATGAATTTAATTCACGCATAAATTGGATTTATTTATTTTTTAGTTTGATTATATTCTTTCTAAAATGTGATGCCTAAGTTTCAATAAACTATATACGACATAACCATCGGGATTTCAATGCCAAAGTGAACAACAAGCTAAATGATTCTGGTGTAAATGATGCTTTCCTGAATGACGATGAATTTTTCGGGAGTTTTAAACTGCAGATGTATATAAAGTTAAGGATAATAACCAAAAAAACATGTTTTCAAATTTCTAGAAGCCTTTTGGGTAACTTTAGTCTCTTTCAACCACCAGTCTTTTAATTAATTAATTTTTAATACATTTTTAAGAGCACAGTTTCTATGAAATGATACAATAGGTTGTGTCAGCTCTGGAGATTGACATATACAAACAAAACTTTTTATTCTAAGAAATACTAAAGGGCTTGTTATGTTTCTGATGCATTATCTCTTCTGATTCTCAAACTCAACTAACAGATGCTAAATGTGTATGTCTATAGGCTGTAGATGATGTCATAAAAATATGTAATTACAAATATTTCCCGAGTGCATATTATTGTAATATCAATCAAAGTGATAGAATAAACAATACAAGCAAATGAAAATTAATCCGGATAAAGATTAAACATGATCTCATCAAGCAGAAATTGATGTTAGCCAACAAAGGAATCATTGAACATGATTAATCAATTAAACGTATAATTAGTGTAAAATATATTCCGAGAGAAACCGTCGATATATCCTGAAATAATATGATAAGATCAAATTATATCTGCCTTTCTAACTCTAATTGGAAATTATATACTTACAGAACTAATACGGAAATGAATCGTATTAATATAATACTTGTTTATTTTTTTTTAAACAATATTCTTTAAGTAATAATATTAGGCGATTTTAATATTTTGTTCAGCGATATCAGTTGGTGAAAATGTGAAGCATCAATGTAATGTATTCAACTATTAAAAAACCTAATCTAACTATTAAATTTGATGGTTTTATCATTTGTCAAAAGAATAAGGAAAGGAAGTTGCATTTTCAACATTCACCACTTTTGTTCACAGAGAAATAGAGATTTAACTTTATTGGAAATTTTGTGAAAATGTTTCGCGACGTCCATCATCTATATGTTGCTACATGTTAACTTATTACTTGCTTTAATTGCTATGCTAAGAGTCCCGACTGGATCCGATTGGCACACTTCTTTTCTATGGTGTGTTTATTGTTTATTTATTTCTGGCGCCATTTTAGAGCTTAAGTTAATAGTTCATTAGAGTACATAAGTCGATAATACAATAAATAAAGTTAATTCTCGATCTAGATAGTGTTGTTTACCCGGATGCACAGATAGTAATGAAGTTCAGAATCGTTTTACCTCGAAGAAGTATTTGGCTGTCTTTAAAAAATGGTTGATAATGTTACAAATCCCAAACTGACTGGATTAATTATCTAAGACATTTATGATCATTACAGCGTGTTTTGTTGTAAGTTGGGGTAAGTTTATTAATATTAACAATCATATAAAATATCAAATATTTACTTTTTAATTTTAGAAATTAATCCCCTTCCGAAGTTTTATACTTTTATTATACATTTATACTTCTATCAATTATTTGATAGTTCAACAACCACTGAACTGCTTTACTTATTTGCTACTGAATATAAATCTTTTAAGAGAGTAGTAACCGAAGTTCAATACAATAGGAATTTTATTTACTTAGTACAAGACAAAATAACTCGAAGATAATGAGTTGTAAGACTTATTGGACGAAAACCCCACTCAAAATCTCAAAGAACTTGAATTGAATTGTTTCTAGATTAATATTTTTATATTTTATATGCAGTGACAAAGGCCTAAAATGTTCTCTGAATGAATGGTTACAACGCGAATTGACTGAAAATGCAATTTTGGGCTATTTGGAGCGACAAGACGAGTAAAATACGCAAAATCAACCTTTAGCTTGATAAGACTCGGACACACGTTGCAAAACGTGTAAAGGATGCACTTTTTCATAAGTTTTGCTGCACCAGACGGAGCTCCTTCTAATTACCATCGGATTTCAATTTTTGATACATTTTAGAATCTCCTGCCAACTAAATTTTATCTGGATTAGACCTACTACTTAAATTAGGTTCAAATTACCTGGGTCAAAGACGACATTCTGTCACGTGTTGGCTATTAGCGTAACTGAGAGGTTGAAGCAATTGAATTGAGGCATGAATTTGAACATAATAATCAATAAACCATATATCGAATCCGCTTACACAAAAATAAAAAGAAGCAGATAGTGAAGATGATAATCAATTTTATTTGTTCTGTGTGATAGATTAAGTTTGTTAATAGTATATGTATAATATATACAAATAAACAACATAAAATACGGCCACATGTAAATTAACTCAAAAGTAACTCCTAATTTTAAAGAATTTCGAAATAAAAAAATTAACCCTTACAAGAATTTGAATGATTAAGATTAAAAAATTACAAAAATGCGACTTAGTAATTACTTCAAAGATTAAAAGCAGTCAATAAATAAGCACCGGCCAAAATGAACGATACATCTGGCTGTGATTTATATAAGGAAATAAAAATCCCTGAATTTTGCTTTTGACTAGAACTCGACCACCTATTTTACTGACAGACTAATCCTAATTTACGGCATGCATGCAATTTTATCCGGAGCAACAAATGCACATACACATAAAAAAAATCCAATCAACACACATCAAAAAAGTTATTAAAAATAGAACACTTAAATCACCGGAAGGTAAAAAATTACAAAAATTCCATGGGTTTATCCATTAAAAATTACAACTATAAATCATATAAATGTTTAGTCATAAATTCAATATTTTAATTCGCCTCTGAAATATTAATTCCTAATTTACTAACGTGTTTTTCTTAAATTTTAACATTTACCGAATTAATCATATTAACATTAAGAAATTATTTAAAAAATAAAAATAAAATGAAACCCATCAGCCGTTAAGATCTACGAGAAGGTCGAAACTTTACGAGAATAACACATTAATTACAATCAATAATTATACAATTATGTAAATAAAACCTCATAAAATGTGTTGTGAATGCTCGTAATACAATTGGAAAGAAAATGTCATCACAATGGATGCCTTTCACAAAACGAACTGTTGCGTAGTACCGTCAACGAAAACTACAAAATAAATTCGTACAACGCCTCTACGTCGGGGAATTTCGCTAACTTATGAATGAAAAACATCTGCTTAATGATCTGTAGGCGTTTCACTCTCACAAACAATACATCAACTAACCATGTCGAATCGTTCGGTACTTTAACATTGCATTTGTAACCATAAAATATAAAAAAACAGCAACATTCACATGATCGTGCAGATCGTGTTATGTGATTGAACTCTTATTGATTGTAAAAAAAAAAATACTCAATTGAGTTGTGTTGCGCAGACCATACAATCCCGCATATATGTGTTGTATACATAACAATTATTTGATTATCTAAAGATGTATATTACACATCAAAAAATAATATATTTCATGCAGGTTATCTTTTTTATATTTATTATGGAATATCTAAAAGAATTAATTGACGTAGTTTTTAACGAGGGTTACAGGCATTCTCGTGTAATATCTTATCTTCTACTATATCACAAAAAATGCTACAAGCCTCAACTATTATAATGAAAATAGAGAGACGAAATATCCATTCAAATACGAAGCGTCGTAAGATGCCTGAAGAAGTTTAATAATTCTTAAGGGAAAATGTTCGGCTTCCAAAGCTACCCAAAGTGAAAACGGTCATTAAAACAACCCGTTATTTGATCCTTCTAAATATTACCACAGAAACATGAAAAATATTAAATTAATGTTATTCAAAATGTGGAATGAGGAATGCCAATTCAAGTAATTAAGATGGTAAATGCACATGACATAGTTAAATTTAAAAAAAGACTGAAATATACCTAACCTAAAAGTCGATAAGTATCTGTCGGAGAGACTCGAAAACATAAACAGTTTTCAGAATTCTTCGCAGTAATATAATTAACCATTTTCTCTTTCCATAGTGTAAAAGCGCCATCTAGCTTTCTTTAGGTATGCTATCAGAAATAAAACTTCTCATTGGAAACTCTTCCTCCGAAAATAGTTTTGCAGTCGAAAATAACAAAAACCCATGTATTTTTCAAATATTATCCGAAGCGTGGTCTTCGACATTATACTTTACACTGTTGCCAGAGATATTTCGAATTAAAATCATAAGCATAAAGCACAAAGCACATTCATGCTCTGGCATGATTCAATAATAGTTGAGAAAACGTAAGATCCACTGTAAGTAATAATCTGATTTGACTCTGACAGAATATATTTAAAGTTGAAACAGTCTGAAAAATTCTGCTTTTTATACAACCCGAATGGCAATATTTGACGTATGTAATTATCGATATCACTTATGTAATTTATTCGTCTTCTTCTACCATATTCTATAATTACATTAATTAAAGGAATGCCATCGCTATTTTTGTAAACAACGAAATTTAATACCATTTAATACCTCTTGATAATTCCATTTTTGGAATCCTTCCGATAATTTTATTGCTCAAAAACCATTATTATTATCATCTTCAATCAATAGTCAGCGCTCGGGGAGAGTGCCTTCATAATGGTTGTGTTGCTGTTCGTTCTGTAGCAATTCGAATATTCTTCACTAAATATCGCCATAGTTGGAGATTTGGACTCTTTGGGCAATTTTAATCTCCTATTTTTTAGATCGCCTCCCATCATCCATGTCCTTATTGGAGTTGTTTTGTTTCCTGTTCAAAAGGTCGATCTCGCCACCGTATTCCCGGAGGAATTCGTGTTCTCACCTTTCGTTTGACAGGCCTGAACAATACATTGTAATCTGAGTTTTTGAATTCATACCTCAACTGTGCAATGCTTGTTGCATCTTAATGTAACGAATAATTTATATCAGAGACAATCATTTGCTTAAATATCGCATCTGAAAAACCTCAAGCTTATAGATATCAGACTATAACAGTGTCCAAGTATCGGAGCCATACGGAAAGATTGGCAAGATAAGCGTTTGAAACAGTAGGATTTTAGTCTGGATATTGTTATTGCCTCTCTTTCCACATGCACCATCTTACAGAATCAAAAGCTCCTGCAACTTTGCCGCATTGCAAAAACCATTAATAATGGACAATAAATACTGTACTAACAAATAACCATTTCAGAGACTTTAAACTTGTACCCTGAATATTCTTATAATTAATCTATTCCATACCATGGAAAATTAAATTATGCAATACAATTACCAAGTTTGTACAATAAAACAAATATTTAAATTAAATCAATATATATAGTCTATCCAAAGCGCTTTCTTTATCAAGATGTTTAATGTATTGCCTGCTGCAATTTGTAAATTCGTTTTAGAATCAGACAATATTTTCCTTTTCATTTTATTCTAGTTAATGTTAAGTTAACAATGCTGTCTGATAAGTACGAACGTGTAACCGATAAATTTCAAATCGCTGCTTATTATTCCTCTGATTGAAAATTCCAAAGCCAGACAGAACAGATTACGTCTCTAATCAGTTACTTCGAACAGGAACGAAATAACGACCCCCCTCTTGCCAGTAAAATTCGTTAAAGAAGTAAACAATTTTACTGTTAAATATTAATTTGCTAACAGTTTTATACAAAATAGCGTGTTGCAGTTGCACTGAATATTAGCATGGACACTGAAATTTCTTAAAAATTAAAAATATAATCAAGATCAGCCTGACGTTAGCTCTACCAAAGATTAGATATATGAAATGTAAGTAGTGAGGGAGTAGTTTTTCCATACAAATATAATTTAATACAATTATTTTAAAGGAAATTGTTAGTCTAAAAAGTATTGAATACCTCTACTGGAAATTACAGATATTGTTTTTAAAAG
This sequence comes from Rhynchophorus ferrugineus, assembly GCF_030347505.1. Lineage (NCBI taxonomy): Eukaryota > Metazoa > Arthropoda > Insecta > Coleoptera > Curculionidae > Rhynchophorus > Rhynchophorus ferrugineus. The sequence continues at coordinate 47,087,301 of NW_027472581.1, read as the reverse complement.
AATACAATTTTCAGAGGAATATAATAAAATGAAGGAAGACTTATTATTTCAATTTATGTATTTAGATAAGACATGAATATTTCAGAATGGGACGAATATACCCAATGGTCTCGTGGCAAGATGATAATAAAAATAGTATTATGACAACAAAAGTTGATGGAATTGGTAAACGTTGGAATAACAATTGATTAGGCTTTATTAGGCATCACATTTATTAATAATTCATTGCAGATATATTGTACTTCATGCTGGGGACAGGAATGGCTAATAAAAGCTTCGTTTTGGATAAACTCGATCAGACATATTGAAAGATAAATTGACAAGTGACGGAATTGTAAACAAATGTTTTGATATTTCGTTCTTTCTGCTGCCAATTTCTAACATAGGGTGATGAGAGTGGAAACAAGTAAAGGTGAATATATAATTAATTTATGATAACTGTAGGAAATGTTATTATAGAGTGTAAAAGATTTATGTGCACAGATATGTGTGTAATTGTTCAGAATATACATGAGCATTTGGTTAAAATGTGTCAAGAGAGAAAGAGTAGTAACTGTTTTGCAGATACGGCAAATGCATTAAGGATAATACAGTGATTAAAGGTCTTTACAAGAAAACACTCTACCGAACGACACTAGAACTAAGCGTAAAAGGTAAATATGATCTCTAACGAGAATAAAATAATATTACTTGGATTGTTAATTAGGTGGATTAGGCCTTCAGGGGATACAATTATAAACGCGCCTAGAACTCTAACTTATAAGTGGCATGGAAAAGAGTTCTATGTAAATATAATCAAATACAACTCTAATCTACAAATTGTTATAACTGTGTACTAATTGTAGCTTTAAGACTTTCCATAATATATGCATATATTATAATATATAACAGTATTTTGTTTAATTATTTTATTTAGATTAAAATTTAGTTGTTGCATGTCAAAGCCAAACTGAACCAAAATTCAGAGATGATACGGCAACATTGCGATGTCTTGACGTCATAAATTTAGATGACGTATGTACAAAATAACTTTGGGTAGACTGTATATAACAGTCACTTAGAAGTCATGAATAATTTAAGATATCTAACATACATAAGTAATAAAAATTATAATAAGAGATAAATGAGCAACCAAAACGATTAATGTGTAAATTAATTCCAGAAATGTAAAGTCTCTATATAAGATTATACTATGAACGTCAATGATTTCTATTACTGAGCTAGAAGAGAATCGTTTTACGACAGGAAATTAATCAGTTGGAGACTGCAACAACAAAATCGTCCCACATTTGTAGCATCGCCTATTTGTGGAGTAAATGATGTAATTATGCCGATATTGAAACTCGTTCACTATTAACGTTAAATTATTCAATGAGTCAATATTTTTGTCATTCCAAAAAAGCGACTGTTAAAACAAACTTAAAATGTAACGCGATTGTCGTAGGTTGACTTTTTGTGTTTAAAAAGTGTATCGAAATAAAACCCACGAACCATATTTTGTTGCTTTCGACGGTTGAATGGTTAACTTTTAAAATTTGTCATTGCCCGTTACTTTTTCAGATTATATTTACTTATTTATTTTTAATTTTTTTAAATATATTCCAAAGTTCCCTGTTTAAGAACTACGGTTTATCTGGATTGGACTTATTGATTAACGTGGGCTCCGAACCAGGGTCCTCGGCTAAGCATATCGACTGGTAATTTACCCACTTGGAAATCATTCCAGAAGACATCCGGTCTTACCCAGATCCTGATTACTGGTATTACTGGGATCATTTTTCTTGTCGGGAAAATCACAATCGTTATACAATCACAAATATAAATTTACGACCATGTCCCAGCAGCATTCAAACCAGCCCCTCTTGTCGCGTTTACCACTGCGCCAACCAAGTCAGCCATATTAAGTTTAAATGTATACAAATATTTTAAATTTATTAACAGTAAGACCTTAGATATAACTGACTAGATAAGTGTAAGCGTTACTATTAAGATATACAATTTTAATTTCCAACCATTCCTTTGATTTTAATGAAACCATTTCTGTTATTTAAAAAAAATGATAAAAAAGAATTTCTTATGTTGAGTAAACATTGTTCGTTCATAAGGTAAAATACTATTGATATCTAACAGGAGCTTAATAAGAATGATAAAGATTCTATATGAAAAAAATTTTTGAGCTTAAAGATGACCAAAAAATAGGTTAAAATATAAAGAATGGCTGAACCTTATATAAGTTATTTTAGAAGTAGTTGCCGTGTTACCTCAGATGAGGCCAAACAAACTAAGTCTGTGTGCATTTTGATCAAAATTAGGCCAATAAAGAAAGTCCAGAAAAATTAGCGAAGCATTGTCACCTTTCTGATTATCCAATAGCCGTTTTTCGTTTAATGCACGATTCAAGCCCATAAATTCCAATTAAATGTAATCTCCCATGATTATTTTGTTTTATCTGAAAATCTAATTCCTCACATTTCAGCGTTTTCGACTAACTTTTTGTCAACGCTATTAAAATCATTACTTTCGAAATGTCAAAAAAAACATTTACAAGTTTTTATCAATACTATCGAATTCAAGCCACGTTTATCGACTAAAGCTCATTCACGTTTCGTAATCACTACAAGGTCCATCTTCAAGATAGAAGGCTTTAATACTCGAGCCCCTCTGAATGAATAATAAACCAATAAAGGATCCTGGTTATGGCCAGTTGGATAATTCAAAATTCAAATTAGAATGGTACATCAGATAGGATTGGTTTATAGCCCTTGTCTTTGTTGAGATTATTTCGGTGTGAATTTGCTGTTCTCGTAAATCAGTCCCAAATGATATACCCCGTTAAATGTCTCTGAGTCTGGAATATGACAGGTCAGTATCTTTTTATGTTATATGTTAATATTATCTGTTATCTTTTTAGATATATGATTATAAATTATAAACGAAATGTTGTAAATGATGGTAAAACGACTAGACGGTAATGGTATCTCAATGATATAAAACTTATCTTGTATCGATTAACAAAAATCCGCAATATATCTCTACGTTGTAAAATAATATATTAAATCATCTTCAAGAGAATCCGAAGTAAAACGTTTTTTTTTGTTAAAAAAGCTAATTATTCATGAAACTTTTAGGATAACCATTGTATGAAATTGTAATACGAGAATTAAACTAGTTAAAGTTGGAACGGTTTAGTTTAAATATGATTTTAGCGTAAGACTAAATATTTTCAAGGATATAACATTTACATCAGCACCTAATTGAAAAAGCTAAAATGTAAGTCAAACAAAATCGATATCAACACTACTAATGAACTCAATAAACCAAATTCTAACAGTATGAGAACGACAGATATATTAACACGATTATCAATTACTAATTAGAGTACAACGATTTTTTAATTTTCAACTTTTGGCGGTAAAAGGTAATGATAATAAACAAAATCCTAATAGATATCAGGTTTACAAATTATTTTAAAATATTTACAACAGATGGTGATACTGTATATTAAATCGTATCGGGTACATTTGAAACCACCTTGATGTAGACATGAATATGTCATTTTGCCGGAGTGTGAAACTTATTGAGGAAATCGCATTTGCGGGAAATTTTACTTCTTTATTTCAATTTGAAGAAAAAATTGAGTAAATAGTAGTTTCGACGTTTTAAACGTGGTAATTTTGACAATGAAGATAAAATTCGTTTTGGACAACCGACGATGATTGGTGTAAAACAGAAGAAGAATTTGCATAACTGTTGAAAATAGCACAAGAAACTATTTCCGATCACTGGAAGAACATAGAAATAATTCAAAAGCTTGGATATTTTATGCCGTATGAATTGAAACCAAAAAACATTGAAAGGCGTTTAGTCATGTGTGCAATGCTGCTCCAACGGTAAATTCATACATCGTTGATTTGTGATGGAATCCGAAAATTACCTGCAAGATGGAGAAAAGTAGCGGTTATCGATGGATAATACTTCTTCAGTGTTTCAGATTTTTCACAACAAAGCTACAAGTAAAAAACCCCTAAAAAATAAACTAATTTCTAGACCTAACATATTATATTAAATTAACAGAAAGAAAAACAAAAAGTTAAAATTATAATGCTATTTTGTAAATGATGAAATCCACAAGTACATAATTATTCCATAACCTGTATACTAGGCGGTTTAATAAGTTACTAAAATGAAAATGGAAAACGAATTTATGATCCTTAAAATTTGGATGGATTTTCGGAAATTCCGTAAAGAAGGTAAGAAAAACAGAGAGGGAACTAAATTTGCTGAATAACATTGATGTTAAAGCAATTCGTGCTTTAATCTGGCAGTTGTTAACCATGGTCTTTCGGGTTATGTAAGAGTGTACTGTTTTTCCTATAAAGTGAATCTAGTTGTTTGACAATCTGAGTTAATTTTTTTCCTATTTGAATGTAATTTGGAACAGAATTCTTATTGAACACAAACCTAAAAATATCACGCTAACAATTTCTTACCCAAATTTCGAATACGAATTCACTTCAGAGCTCGATTCATACAACTTAACCACTGATTTTGATTCATAATGACAAAATGATCTAAATATTTTAAAAGTTGACTCAAATATACTTTTGTTAGATTGTTAGAGAATTCGCACATATTGTACATATAACTTATTAACTAACCACTTTGTACGTTTGTACGAAACAGAAACGCCAAGAATTAGTTCATGTTCAAGACAAAGAACCACTAAGGTACCAGCAATTGTCTCTCCGAAAAAAATTTTAAAAAGAAAAATGCTCTTCTGCAATTGTTCAGTTCAATTTTATTTCATTAACACTTTAAAAGGACTGAGATTGATTCAAAATATGTTCGATATCCAATAGCATTTTTGGTGAAAGAAAAGGAACAGCTTTCTACATAATAAAATTAATAACGATAACTCTAACCGATAACTACCAATTTAAATAATACTTATAGCAATATACCTCATTGAAAATCACCATATAAAACTCGGTAGGTATTACAAAAAAATAAATTAACTGTAACTATATATTAAATATTGATTACCGATATTGATACTCATAAACAAGGCATTGTTTATAAAGCTGGTAATTTAAATTCTATATCAGTTTATTCTATATCTTACCTTCTTTTTCCCAATTTCAGGAAATGTTCAGTTTAGTTTTAACTTATCGTGTTATAAATATAGAATCCTATAATTTCTGGAAATTACCTGAAACAAAAATTAAAGAAAAATGATAAGTTATGTAAATATATTAATAATTAATAATAATATTATTTAATATTAGTTAATATTTAATAATAATTCTTGTATTTTCTTTATTATATAAAAAGCCTTCTTTATTATAAAAAAGTAAGATTAATTATCTACACAGTAATTGATATTTTTGTCTAAAACTAAAATATACTTTTAGATAACTTTAACTTTCCACGTTTTTAATTTGGAATAGTAATATCGATGTATTTTGCAAGAAATATTTGTTTAAACAATGACTTTATCATACAATGTATTTTCGTCAACTGATCTTATTATATTTTGGAAAGAAAAAATAACAACTGCGTAATAAATCCGGCGAAAATAGTGTATATGGCAAATTAAATGAAATATTTTCAGTTCGTACGTTAAGAGTGAAATTTGAAAAGTAAAAAACATTAAATTAATATAATGTTGTGTATCTTTACAGTATTTAAGAAATAGAAAATGTTGCTTATACTAGACAATATATTAGGGGCTTACATGTATTTTGATCAGATATACATATAATATTTAATAATTATAATGTAAATAGCTGTTAAACGGCCTGTCAAATTCTATGATTTTGAAAATTATATTTCTTCTTTTGATTTTCCTTTTTAGGTATTACTGAGTTATTCAGTTGTACAGTCGCTAAATATGGAATGTTCAAAATTGTATCTCGACATTCAGAATTTTTGTTTTCTGATATTCTAATAATAAATGTCCTAAAAGACTTTGCTTTCATTAATTTAAAAGTGCTGTCATTTTTATGTCAATAAGGCCTGAATGATGAAATTTCAGTTTAGAGTTGTTCAATGAACTCTGAATCATTTGATTTGATTTCGTGCAGCTCTTCATTGGTTACGTAGCTATAAGCATTGGTAATTTATCATAGAACTTCATTTGCGTTGGATTACTAGTTCGTTTTGTTTTAGTGCAACCTCATATTTTTTATGATTGACCATATTTTTTATGATGACAACCCCAACCTTTATGATTGACTGGTAAACCTATCTCTTTGATTTTAGGGCAAGTTGAAAGTATCTTCCGACTAACCAGTACAGTTGCCTGACTTTGAGCCTAATCAATCAGCAACATGAACAGATTTCAAGCTATTAAGCTGTATTTTCCAGTCTCTAGTCCATTTGTAGATCTTGTTAACCGCCACCTGAACTTTTCCTATAGCATTAGACAGAGATACATCATTTGCTGTGTCGTCGGTCAATGTTCCAAGTACTGTCTCTTTTATTGTTAGGTTTATTGAGCAATATAGAGCAGATACAGAAGTAGTCTCAAGACACTACCCTATGGAACTCCAGCCGAAAAAGGTCTAAGTGTTGAGAATATCCCTTCATGCAAGACTCTAAATTTTCTTTCGAAAAGCTATGATTCCAGCAGTCGACATTAATTCCGCGGTAGCAATTTGCTCATTTTGAAGATTAACATCAAATGCCACACCAGGTGAAAATCTTATAAGACGTCCAGGAATACTGCAGGGCTGTGCATTGTTATTCTGTGCACTTGCTCGATTATCGAGTGGTGGTTTCGAAATCCAAAGTGAAAATCTGGCATTTCTGTAAATGGTTTAATACGTCTTAAGAGCAGTTTCTTAAATAAATTTGATATCGTAGGTAGCAGCGAAATAGGCCTGTAAGATCCAATTTGTTCTGCCGGTTTGTCAGGTATTTTAAGCATACATATTCAAGCAACTTTAAGACATTCCGGAACATGGTTCAGTCTCAAACGAGTATTTAATATATCAACATTATTCATTCTTTTCGTGGCAGATTTTTCAATAACAAACATAGATAATTCAAAATGTCGGGTGTTGTGTTGTGGTCAGTTTGAACATAAACTAGAGATAAAACAAAATATTGATACAATTATCTTAATCGTAATCAGAACAAGTAGTGTGAAATGCTCGGCATAGATTTACAGGCATGTATAAAAAACAATACACTGCTATTTTTAATTTCAAGCCCACTAACATGTAGGAAGAAAATGGCAATGGCCAACTACGACATGTACAATCATAAACCTACTATTTTCATTGAGATTTTCTTTTCCCAATCAAAATCAACGATCGTTCCGATATTAAGAATTTAACGGCCTACTGGTAGTTTTATGGTCCACACCCGCATGTCCTTTTTACATTAAATTACGATTTTTATTTTCACGTTCGTATCTGTAGGCGAGCACAAACAGAATTTTTTTGAAATAATCTGGCGGCGTAAACGTTGATTTACAATAATGATATAAACATCCTGCGCGGGCCAAAATATATGTTCAAAATCGTTTATTATATGAACTAAAAATAGCGCTACTCTTTCGGGAATTATTAAATAAAATATGTGGGTGCTAAAACATTTATACAATGGATTCGTTTTGAAACGATTTTTGTGAAATTAAGATGTTGCATGTCCCGACGATTGATACGGCGGTGTTTATTTATGATCGAGGTGGTTTATTAAAGACCGTGCAGATTTTTTACTGTTCATTTTAAACTGTATTCGACAATTACCATAAATTGATCATATTCCTTAAAAGATATCGTTAAACAAATATCTATAACGCAATGGCCCATAATCGATACATATCCCCGGCCTGACGCATAGATGGCGCTACTAGAATTAAATTCATATCTATTTTAGTAAGCCTCAAAAGATGCGTGTATAAATTTGACAGCGGTCCGATCATTAATTTGTGAATTATATAATTTTGAGTGAAGCAACTTTTGTTATTGTGAAAAAAATTGATAAAAAGGAATTTCGTGTGTTCATAAAACTTATTTTTTGAAGGAAAGTTGAAGCAAAAACTTCCGGACACTGCCCCAGGAAAATCCACCATCAAGTATTGGTATGCTAAATTTAGACGTGGCGAAATGAGCACCGAAGACGGTGAACGCAGTTGACGGCCAAAAAAGATTGTTACCGACGAAAACATTTAAAAAATCCACAAAATGATTTTGACTTTTTGTGATAACCGTAAATTGAAATTGAATGAAATAGCAGACACTCTAAAGATATCAACTGAACTTGTAAATCATATCATTCACCAATATTTGGTTATGAGAAAGCTTTGTGCAAAGTGGGTGCCGCGCGAGCTCACTTTTAACCAAAAAGAACGACGAGTTGGTGATTCGGAGCAGTGTTTGAAGATGATCAAGAGTAATAAACCCGAGTTTTTGCGTCGATATGTGACAATGGATGAAACATGGCTCCATCATTTCACTCCGAAGTTCAATGACAGTCATCCTAGTGGTCCACTAGTCGCAACACGATGAACCCGCTCCAAACCGTGGGAAAACGCAACAGTCGGCTGGTAAGGTTATGGCGTCTGTATTTTGGGATGTGCATGGAATAATTTTCATTGACTACCTTGAAAAAGGAAGGACCATCAACAGTAACTATTACATAACGTTATTGAACCGTTTGAAGGACGAAATCGCCGAAAAATGGCCGCATTAAAAAAAAGAAAGTGCTGCTTCACCAAGACAATGCACCGTGTCACAAGTCAGTGAAAACGATAGCAAAAATCCATGAATTGGGCTTCCTCATCCACTGTATTCTCCAGATCTGGCCCCAGCGACTATTTCCTGTTCTCAAATCTTAAAAGAATGCTCACTGGGAAGAAATTTTCGTCGAATGAAGAGGTGTTTGCCAAAACTGAGACCTATTTTGAAGCAAAGGACAAATCGTACTATAAAATGGTATCCAAAAGTTGGAGGATCGGTATAACCAGTGTATCACCCTTGAAGGGAATTATGTTGAATCAAAAAAATAATTTGCCAAAAACTGTATTTTACTACGGTAGGTTGGGATTTCAATTGACTTGTTACATAGCAACCTATTTATTGGGGCTTTTAACCTGGGATTTCGGTTCACCAAATATTAAACAATGATCTTAACTGCTTATGGACTTTATTTATTGATTTAATTCTACGTATTATGCTGGATTACTTATTTTTTATCTGTACACGCTGCTTGTTTCTTTAACACATTTCTTAATTCTCATTTAACCTATATATTTGGGAAATACATACTGATGTATTAATCCCGTACTCGCCTTGCTTATGTATTAATACAAGTACACCAGAACAGCAGTAATACACTAGTTGTAAATTAAGATTGTACTAAGCGTATCTAATGTAAGATGTAATTAAAAAAAAAACCTATATAGGAGAAATACATATCAAACGTTATATCTTATATCATGAGCATCTAAACTACTTTTCAACCATGGAAGAAATATTGCCACTTGACTAAATGCACTTGACATTGCCACGATCTAAATTACAAATAATACCAATCTTTATATCCAAAAACGCAATATACCTTCACCTTTTTAGTACCACTATCTGCAGATAATAGGTAATATTCTACACACCAGTGTAAGGGAATGTGAAAATGTTTCATTGTATTAACTGCTTTTTTCTGCGTTGTAAAAGCTGTAGGGTGACTTAATTAGAATTTGACCATCAAGTATGGTCATATGGTATTTGGCAGGCAAATGTTTGCTTTGTTAACTGTGCGACCTAGGTTTGTGTCCAATAATACTTGTAATTTATTATATCTGCTCCTTGAGATAAGATAGATTTCCAAAATGTTGAATCTCAAATTTCTTCAAACCAAACGGGAAAAGTAACAAAGCTCAAAAACGCTTTTACCAATACATACATTGCAAATACATTATTAGCATACGTAAATAATAAATAATATATTAATAAAATTACAAACGAACAGTTAATGGAAAATTTGATAAAACATATTCACTTCTCGTTTTAATGTACTTGATGATACTTTAATGACTTTAATGATAAACTTTGATTATTCGATTTCGCTTATGTACTCTGTAAAAGACTAAGAAATATATTTGGTCAATTATAAATAAATTGAGTGCTAAATCTAAAAGGAAAAGATGTCAAACTGAGTATTTTATATACTTGGGATATGTTTCATGCATTATCGTTCAACAGTAATCGCTCATCATGCTTTCGTCCCAAAATCCTTGGTAACGCCTTTTGAATGATTTTGATCTTGGTGTACCCACTCTTCTTGCTCGTCACTCGTGTCGCCGAAGTTTTATAGAAGAAAATCAAGATGTGAATGCAGAAAAGATATTTTAAGAGACATTCGAGCGCAAATCTTGTGCTAATTTTGCGAGAAATTGTCGATTATGTGCTATAATCCGGTAATTTGTGAATACTGAGAAAATTGTGAACACTTTGCAACGATGCCCATGTTGCTATTTCATCAGGGGCTAAATATTTTGGAAACTTTGCGTTAACCATTCGCTTTTATTAATTTTTCTTAAATTTCTAAAATAATCTAAAAAAACCATTCAAATCTAAATAGAAACTATGTTGCTATAAAAGTGGCTAAGTTATTAATACTTAGTATAATTCCACTATTCTTACACTGAAAAATAAATATTAAAACATAACAAATAGTTATAAAAACCGAAACAATCGTTAATTGTTAGTTATTAAGACATAAAATATGAGATGTATTGAACAGTGCAGCTTCATTACCATATTATATTAATGAATAGAGCGTGCCTACCTATTTTTTAAAACTTACCTAGATTTAAAATAGGTAACACGTGCAACGCAACACACCTATCTTTATCAAGGTCAAACAAGACGGAAATTTTTGCGAAATGAACTGTTAAATTAATATAATATAAAAATGTATATAATCAGACCTAAATTAGATTTATGAAAAATGGACGTAAAGTAAGGTTTAATTGTTTAAACAATTTTTTACGTACACAATTATAATATACTACCGTTTAAAAGTTTGGAAACAACCTATTTTTAGCTGGTATAAAGAATATTGCAGCAAATGTTTAAGTAAACACGTGGAATTTATTATTTTTAAGACCGTGTTTATAACAATAATCAACAAAATTACTAGATTCTTATAAATTGTACCTTATTTGGAAAAAGACCGACAAAGGTTACACCTCCAATCGTTGATTTCTTAGAATTGGTAGTTTAAAGCATTGTTTTTATATTAAATATACCATAATCTTTTAAATATGGGTTTACAGTTTCAAAAACTATAACTTTAAAGTTCAGTGTACTTTATGACAGTTAATAAGCACATAAAATAGCAAAAAGGCAACTGTATAGTCTTTATATATACGTTGAGCCACGAAGGATATTCTATGCGATAAATTACAGAAAAGATCGGTTTCTCATGTAAAGATGCACACTATACCCTTACACGAAAACGTGCTACGAGCTAAGTAAAACCGAAAGAGTCTGAAACCTGGACGTTCAAAGTATACAACAGAACAAGAACATAAGTAACGTTATGGAAATGAAATCAATAATTAATAACGTTTAACGGCGCCTCTAATTAGCGTTAATTTAATTAAAACAGGAAAAACCCCAGTTTCAACTAAAACTGTAAAGAACATTTACCGTCCGCTGGTCTCAGAGAGTGCGTAGAAAAATAGACTGGAGTGGGCTAAAACATGTAAAACTGGACGAAAAACAAAATTGGAAAGCTCTCCCAGAGACGATTAAGATTCAGAAGCGTTCACTGTGCATGTTGTTAAGCATTATGGGGGTACTTTGATGGTTTAGCGTTAACAATAAGACCGGTCATATGATTAAAACTGATAAAAAACTGAATAGGGCAGGCTTTCTAAAAACATTTTAAAAAATGCGATTCCTTCTGGAGTGGATCTAATTGGCCGAAGTGCTGTTTTTCGATACGATAGTAACCCTATACATTTGTCGAAATTATATTGGGGGCTCCTAGAAAAAAAACAACACGAAGAAATTTTGTAAATAATGAAATAGCTATCACATTCGAATTAATATGTGAATTTAAAAGAAAAGTAAAGGTTCGATACCAATCGAGCTCAACAGTTGGGGAATACTTATAAAGTGAATCGAAAATTCTGGAGTTCAAATACTTAAAAAAGTTAATTAGAAGAATAACATAAGTAAAATTTGTGAATAAGTAATAAAGAATAAAAATAACTTTAACTAAATATTCTAAGTCTAAGGTTTAATATTCGATTGTCGTTTTTTAATTAACTTTTTTTATAAAAATTTTAAATCTCCTTTTTACTAACGATGGATTATCTGAACTACACCTGCTGTTTAACCTGGGCTCCGAAACACGGTTCTTGGCATACCGGCTGACCAATGGTCAAATTCAGAGACCATCTCAGAAGACATTCGGTTTTACCCAGCTTGGTTAATGGTGTCACACAGGCGGTTATATCTTATCGGATTTTCCATTGTTGCCTATAAAGACATTTACAATTACAATCACAAACATAAAGTACATCCATGTCGCCTTGACCACTGCACCAAACAAACTGGTAATTACCTTATTGCTCAGAAATTTTTGAATGGGAGTATATGTATAAAATCGGATATCTTGCCTTTGCGGAAGTGTAGTTATTATTTTATACAGTTAATTACTTTATACAGCCTACAGCTTATTTACTGGAAAACAATTTAATAAAAAATGTTATGTATTAATTCCGACACTTAACATAAATATCTAGTAAAACTAATGTAAGTAATATTAATATATGTTTATACATTTTCGACATATCTCTGACTATTGACTGTTGTAAATATTTAGACCCGGATTATGTTATTATAAAAATACAATATCAGGATAAATCATAATTTGTACATACAGGAAAGAAAATTTGTGGGGTATAACACTATTCTGAGAGTAATTCAACAAAAAAACTAGTTATGGTTTTTGTTGTTCTTATCATTGACTGAGAGAAAGCATAAAATATGACATACAAATGAACGAAAGAGACTTTTGAGGTTTAATTTCAGAATGTTTCGAATGTTCATTGGCATATTTCATACAAAATATTTTCACTGGACCTACTTCTCAAAAATTATGAAGCATAAATAAAAAATCCATAATGGAAAACTGATTTGTGTTTTGAACTAAACTTTAGAACTGATTGATCTTATCCCAGATCTAGGATTATTAACAAGTTCTGTAACATAGAGCGACGATATTACGAACTATATTTTAAATGACATTATTTCTTATATTGAGTGATTTAACACTATTTACACATTTCATGTGTTAATACAATGCTATTATAGCTGATTCCGTATAAACTAGAGCTAATCATTGCATTTCTTTTTAATATTCATTTCGATCAACATAAAATTAGTAAAATTTGTCCTATCAATTTTTGTTATGTCGGTTTATTGATAAATATTAAAATAATATGTTGGGTGGAGAAATAGATCGCAAATGTTATCTAATGACATGACAATGATATGATGATATGACAATCCTCATTAGAGATACAATATTAGTGTAGTTTGTAATCTTTGTCGAAGAAATAAATATAGATAATTTAAAAAAAATATTTTTAAAGATATGTCAATATTTTTCGGAACGACATTTTTTTGGTTCAGTATTTTTAGTTCATACTATATTATTACTGATCGTTACGGACAACCTACAATTTACCTAAACAATAACTTAAATCTAGATATATATCTAGGATAACCTATAGGCCCTATGTTAGCCTCTAGTATGAACAATGCTTTTTTTCTATTAAATTCACATCACTACATTACACCGCACAAGATTAAAGGGATTGATCCTTTTGAGTCTATGCCCTGTGCTGGTGTTATCCAAGAGTTTTATTTCGTCAATATTGAGATGATAATGGGGTCTGTCCTCATGTTACCTTCCATTGATTTCCCGAGGACAGTCGGTATCTGAAGGTATCGGTGTAAGTAATCAGTCTTGTAGTAATGTAAAATTTTAATAGTTCAGTGTGTTGTTTCAGTAACATTTTTTGTAGCTTATGAAAAATTCCGTCATGACATACCTTATCGAAAGCTTGTGCTATATCTAAGAATATAACTGAAGATACCTTTATATTTTTCAATTGTTGAATTGAAACCTCGATATTACCAGTGGCAGTGAGATAGGGCTATAGGTTTGTATTTAACTTGGTGGTTCAGTATAATAAGCAGAAAATATATCAAAATTTATATATTCTTCAGCTTCCGACGTCACTACTTCTCGATTAAAAATAACAACCAACCACATACAGACCGTATAAAAAGGAAAGCTTTCTAAATAGTCAACGTATAAAATATTTTACTCGAATTGACACGGTAGATCGATTTCGTAACAAAAACATCGTATATTACGCTTATTATAGGGTAACGTTATCCGCTTATCCGTCTGTACGTATTGTTTTATTCACACGTAAACTTTCAAACCTGTTAGGTTAACAATTGAACTGTTGTTTCTCAGCGTAAAACGGCGCTTGTAAGGACAGGCCGTGCTCAGAGCGGATAAGTAACATTAAAATGTCATGTAAGACGTATCCCGGATATTTTATATTATATTCTCTTCGACTTTAGTCACCGGGTTGTGTAACGAAATTAAGAATGTTTCCTGTTTATGCGAACTTAGGTTTTCTGTCTCGATCAGTTCGAAGAAATGTACCGGACATATATGTATATGTTATATGCCACTGCTAGAATTTACACATTTCTCTATATTATGTCAAGCAAATCAATATTTTATACCATATATCAAATTTATTCACAAAAATAATAAATTTTTAGATTTCATCTGAGTATATGCATTGTTGTGCTATAAAATGGTTTTATCCTATTTGTGTGAATAGTCCGGCTATAATCGAACTTTATCGGCTTCCAGAAAGTTTCTTGTCTTAAAAATAAATCACTTTTAAAACGAACAAATTCTAATTTATGAACTCCTTAACACGCCATGAATTGTTAACCGATTCTAAATAAGGTGTTCAAATCCTTTGGAAAGGATCTGTCCCTATTCAGTATTCCAATTATTGACCAAAATAAAAAATATTATTATAAAATATTATAAATATATATTTAAAATATTATAATACTATAAAATAGTTACAATTGTCTATTATACATCATGGTCCCTCAGTAACGGAATTAACGGAATCTTTGTCCCTTCTAATCTGGGTTAGAAGTTTTGTTTACTTAACACGCTTTCCTTGTCCTTGCACTCCTGAATTGTAAACTCTTTTTCCCCTATTCTTTCTAAATTACGTTTTTACGCCCCTTGTGCATTTTACTGATTTATTCTTTTTAGATTTTACATTTTAGGTCTTACATTCTTCTTTACTAATATAGCCTAGGTTACTCCAAAGGTTGTTGCTGCACACTGTTTATTTCATCTTTATTTAGTTACTGGAATTCCTTTTCTTACTATCTGGCTATTTTTTATATTCTTTCTATTTTACCCTTAATTTTATATTCTAATGATTTTTTTATTTTCCTACCCTACTGTTTCTTTAAACCCTCCATCCTTTTCTTCAATTTAGGTTTGTATTTTTTTCCAATTTCCCCTTTTTATTTTATCTTCTGGCTTGTTTAGATATACTTTTGTTAATTTTTTAATATCTCGGGTTTCTTTACGTATATTATCTTGGATTCTTATTTATGCACATCTTGTTTATATGCTCCTATATATGTCTAACACATGGGCTGAAAAGTCCCGTACGTAACAAAGTAACGCGTTTATTTTGTTTCAACTGGGCTTTATTCGTCAACATAATATCCATCAAGAGCCACATAATCATTCCACCGACGCTCTAACACTCCGATCCCGGAGTGAAGTGATGGATCCATGTTTCATTCATTGCCACACATCAATGTAAAAATTGTGGTTTGTTACTTTTAAACATGATCGAACACTGCTCCGTATCATCAACACGTTTTTGTCTTTCTCATAGTCAAATGTTCATGCAATATAAAACCAACACGTTCTTTTGATATCTTTACAATGTTAGCTAACTCACGGCAACTTAATATTTAGATCATTCAAAGTGATTTTGTGGAATTTTTTGATGTTTTCTGGTGTTACCATTTGGACTTCCACTGCGTTCTGCTTCATCGGTGTCTCTACGACCACGTTCGAAGTCAACAAACCAATGTTTAATTGTTGTTTCTGGAAGAGCGGAGTTCTTATAACACTTTTCAGGCTATTGTTTTGCTTGAATGGTATTTTTTCTCATCAAGAAGCAGTCTAAAATTAAAACACGAAATTGTTTATGATTCATTGTTTTGAAAATAACAAAAGTAATGTCACTCTTAACTCAATAACTCACAAACTAATGAGTAGAATATCATGAAATTTTAACAGCTTTCTTTTGAAGGTTATTACTAACTGAAAAAGTGGCGAATGTAATAAAACTAGTGTGTCATCAAACTAGTGTCATTTAAGTGTTAGACCCGAAACTTTTCAGCGCATAGGTTATGTGGTTCTCATATACTTTAAAATACTCGACATTTTTGATCTTCAAATGTTTGAATTACGTTAGATCGACTGTGCAATATTTGTGTGCTATTTAGAAGCAAATTAATATTTTAAAACAATGAAAATAAAGTAATAACAAACAACAATAACATCTGTTTAGGAACATCTAACCTTTTCAGATCTTTTAACATTCTTCCAATTTTTCAAATCACACTTTTTGTTCGCTATAATCCATTATAGTTATTTATGGCTTTCAACAATACGTTCTCGGTCTGGTAAGTTGGTGTTTTTGACTTTATAAAACGCCAGTCTCATCGGTCAAAACTTTCTTAGAAAAAAGTATCACCTTTTCGACATACAATCCACTAATTTTTGTTTTCTATTGTATGAAAGTGAATCCAATACCGACTCAAGAAGGCGCCAGAATCTCTTTTCTGTTAGAAAAACGATAACCAACGAGTTCTCATTAAGAGTAGAAAAGTTTTTTTATATCTTCAATAAATATATTTCTGAAGAATGTACACTCTTATTGAAATCTATTTGACGTTTAAAGTAATTATTGTTTAGATGAATATTATTAAGATTTAGAGGCTATCCAGCGCGTTTTTTGGAAGTTGTTTATAAATAATATGAAGAAAGAGATAAGTAAAAATATATATAAACACATTTATGAATAAAAAAATTATATGATACAGAAGGATAAAAATACCGACGAAACTGACCAAACAAATAATAAAATAAAAATGTGTAAAGATAAAAGAATATAAATTAAAACGTTAAAGAAAATTTTTATCATTTCTAGCATTCGTAGCATTTCCCGAAATCTGCAAAAAGCTCACTGGGAACCAGATCTGGATTATACAGTGGGGGACAAAACAATTTAAGACGATTTAGCTATTATTATTATTAGATATTTTTTCAATTCGAGGATTGTTCAATCAGTTGATAATCTTCTTGATTCAGACATGTAGTTTTATCTATTATCATAATCGATATAAACATTTCCATTGTTCCGCTTAACTGTGCAAATAGCACTCTGAATTGTTGATGTGTTGTTGTTCTTGGTATACATATTAGGTCTGGAACTTTGATATATAATATTTTGATTATATCTAAATGAAATATGAATATTTTAATATATTAATATTACAAAGAATAAGATAAACATATATGGACTTCAATATTATTAAATAAATACCGATATATTAGGCGAACAAAAAATCTCGATACTTATTTTTACCACTATCAATATTTCGTCACTCCAACTCTACTTTTCCTCACAAAATTTGAATCACTTGATCACCGGGTGAAAGAAATCTCAAAACAAAACACTAGGTTCAAAAAACACTCAAAACAAACGTCCTTCAAAAACACTAGGTTTTTTATATCGATATTTTATTTGCAACTCAAAAGTTCGATTCTCTCATTTACAACTAACGATATTTTCTTGAAAAAAATATCGGCCATAAAAATATCGATATTTTTTCAGCATCCCTACTTCGAACTGGAAATAATTATCTGCGAGGACATAAAATGTGGTAGATAACTAAATCCTACAATGAAGGTAAAAACTTCCCCTAGTTCTATCCATGATTTTTTTTCTAGATACATATCAGGAAAAATATATTTTTTGATGAGCCAAAGTTTGTCATCATCTTCAAATAGGACCCACTCAATTTATACAAGGTCATTTATCGCATTATTTTTAAATATTAATAATTGGAAAATGATCAACCAATTAACGCCATTAAGTATATCCTTATGGCTTGGAGATCCAAGCGGAGATGATGTTGTTTTGCCTGGTACACCTTATATCATCCAGGTAAAGAATCAAAAGCACTAGAAGGTGCCTTATAAATAATCCACAAAGATTTCTTAGAGTGGTCATCTGTGGTGCCCAACCTTTCAGATGCTTTCACAAGATTTGAATAAAAGGCATCTTAAATAAAAGATAGCTTCGATTTATAGAAAGTCCAAGGCTCCTCAAACATGAAACATGTTGAATCATGAGTAATAGGAGGATACGATTTAAGACACAGTTCGATTTAAGAGAGGAATATCAATCTTTGCATCTTCATTATAGAACGATTTATGGTTTGTTATCAAAATAGACTTTCATTTCGGTTAAAAATATAGTTCGTTTGGTTCAATGTTTCTCAAGGAACCTTTAAGATTTGCCCTTTAAAAAACAATAGTTGGTAGTAAATCATGAACAAAAAAAGTTCATGTTAATAAATTGGAAAAAATGGAATGGAATATATTGTCTTCGGGCAAAGAATTTGGAACCATATTGACTATAACTGGAAGAATAACTCTTCTAAACAACTTTCTAAAGTACCAATTTCAAATTGTAGCGACCTTGAGGCATGTCGAATTTTACATTGTGGAATAACGGTCTACAAAATACCCAGAAATATAATCCCAGATGTTGAACACGGGCGGGGTGCCAGCAGCGCCAACTAGAACCCGATAACGAATAGCTGGCAACCCCGAGACGTTTATCTGGGATGTTATTGAAGAGTATTTCCATTCATTCAGTACTAGACCATCGTTTGGTTTAGACGTGTCACCATCTCTGCCCAAGTCTTGTCTCCAGGTAATACCGCTGCCATCTGTTTTATCTATTTTGTATTTTTTACATATTTTATATTGTCAATAAATAAAACGGTCACATAATGTAAACACTACTGTTTCATTTCGTTTTACCTCCATTCAACGAGCCATATCAGGTTACCCTAAAAAACTTATTTCTTAAAAAAAAAACGGCTGATAAATTTGATCTTTTATTATCTACTTGTATCTATACTGAAAACGTATATATAAAAATAAAGCATAATATATCTAAAGCGAAATCTCTAACCTATGAACTCGTTGCCTAAATGGACAATACAACACATTTTCGGGTAATCTTCTTTTTCAGGGTTCCTGTCCAGGTATAAAGCGACTTGAATTGCGAATACCGAAACCAGGTGGTCCGACGAAAAAACAATACTGATGAAAATCAGACAGTAGACATCTTAAATATGCCCGTCTTAGATTATTTCTCTCTATATATTTTTTTCTCTTCTCCATTTTCTTTAGTATATCCTTCTCGTCACAGCAAGACTTCGACATATCTGATTCTCATTTGATCTCCGGTTCGTGTTACCGAGAAGGACGAGTCAGTTGTAAAGAAAGGGTTAATTTAGAATGATGCTGCGACAGAAGAAAAGATGTTTTTTAATTGTGACTCTACATCAACAAGATTTATTATTATTCAAATAACTATGCATGTACAATTATTTTTTATTTGTATGTAGCAGATGAATGCTTTTAGATAATTCCATCTATCATCCATTCCACATTTATTAATAAAACATATTATCTTGTAACAATTCTGTAATTTAGTTTATTTTTATATACACAAGAACTTCACAATGTCGCCGAGCAATGAAATTAGATCTCAAATCTATCTAATTTTCATACAACGGTAATTATTGTTCAATAAACTGATAGTAAACCAAAAATATGAGACATTTCAATGTAAAAATAAGTATTTTAAAATTAGTCATGGTATTTTTATCGAATTTTACTAAATCTGGTTTTTCATCAATCTTTAATATCTATTTTAAATTTTGAAATTCAGAATTTAAAATTTTTTAGAAATACAAATAATACCTTTATCTTGATTTTAAAATATGAGATATTAAAGTTTTATATGCACAAATTTTATATGAAAAAAACTTTTTAATTTTAACGCTGCGCAATTAACTCGTTCTATATATTATTGTATAATTTTAATTTGTGTTTAAGTGTTTATTACGTTATTATGTGTTAAATGTCGTGCCAACGACAGCTTTTATTATTATCCAAATCAAGTTAATTATTGATATAAGAAGTACTGCTGCTTTCCTAAATTCAAAGGAATCAGATTTTAATTATTGCTTAACTTTCAATTTGAACTACATATCTAAAAAAAAGTGAATGGTGCAACTCTACAAAACATTTCAATTGACCATAAAGGCAATAATTGTGACCAAAGTGATAATTCGTCCTTATAAAGAACTAACATGCTGGCAAAACTAGAAAGTGTTACAATTATGTGATAATAATGCGCATAAAATACTTCTAATACATTCAACGTATTCAGACACTAGAAACTCCTACTTTTTATACCACTGTCTTATAATTAAAATACTTACTGCTACTAAAATTGAATCAATAAAAATGTAAAAATATCTAAATGTTAAGAAAAAGTATTGCTAGAATAACAATGCTTAGTTACTATTATTATCTTAAATTTTATCAATAAAATATATTATCTTATAACAATTTTTTAATTAATATTCTTTTTAGATAAACCAGAACTTTGCAATGGCATCGAGTAATGAAATTAGATCAAATCTATATTTTTGTCACCTTTACATTAATGATTTTCCATAAACTGATAATAAACCACAAATGATGAAACATCTCGATGTAAAAATAATATATTTAAAATTGGTTATGATATTTTTATCGAATTTTACTAAATTTAGGTTTTACAATAAACAATCTTATATTTTAAGCAACTTATATTTTAAATTTTGAATTTCTGTATTTATAAATTCTCTGAGTTGAAAATAGCTTTCTTGCGATTTTAAAATATGAAATGAATGAGTTTTATAATAAAAGGGTATTTTATTTTTCAATTTGAAAGAAAATCAAATTCTGAAAATTATTATTAAAAACATATTAAATTATAGTAGTTCAAAGTGTGAATAAAAATAATGTTCGTTCTATCGCTCTTGACCTAATAACAAGCATAGTAATTTCCAGATACTGCCTACCCAACCACATACTACAAATTTCTATATTAAGATATTAACAATTATAATAATAAACAATTTTGAAGGTCTAATTCTCCGCTATTCTCGACTAAACATTATATTTCAGATTTGCCGAACAACATCATTATGAGATTACCACGATATTTCAGTACTAAAGAGAAGAAATACACGCAGCAAAACAAGTACATTGTTATCTATTTACTTTCATTGTTTCGTCCTAATCTACTGGTTTTTACAAATGTCGTTAAAGGTTGTCAATACCTTACGTATTAGAGTCCAAACTGATGGAGGTTGGCATCAAAATTATATTGTTACTTCGGATTAAATTGTACCGTTTGATGTAAAATTTATAAATAAGGAATTGAAAATCAATTTCTAATGGTAGGTTGGGTCAAGGCTAAACCTGAGCATTCGGCTCGAGATGATTCTGCGCATCCATAGAAAATGCATGTGTGCGCAGAGAATTATGCCACGTTTTGCCATTTTTTCATGAATGCGCCGAATCCGTCCGAAACGAATATTCAGATGTTTACCCACCACAAGAAATCGGTCTTTAGATTTTAGAAACTAGTAGTACTCAGATGATTTTGTTCACTGAAATCTGGAACAGAAGTTCGATATATTAATTTGCAACTCAAAGTTCGATATATTTATTTACCATTATCGCTACCTTTTGAAAAAAATATCGACTAAACAAATATTTCGTAAACTTTAATTATGAACTTTAAGAACATTACTACATGAAAGTTAATAAGCAGTGCTTTTAAAATATGAATTTCACTATATTATAAAGATGTAAGTATATTAAGTTGCTAATTCATTATTAATAATTTAAAAGTTTTAAGATTCAAAATTCATATAAATCCATTGAATTCAATGTAGACCTTTCTACATTGTGCATTTTAAATATGTATCTCTTCTATACATACAAAAATCTCTATGGGTACATAAAATTAAACAGTTTTATGATTTAAATTATTTACTTCTAGTAAGTTTGAATAAAAATTTTAAATTAAAAGTTTTTCTATATTAATGAAGAAAAAATGTTGCTGGACTGGCAATGCTTAATTATAATTGATGTAATAAAAATATTGGAATAGTCGTAATAGCTTTAAAATAATTTACAGTCAGGTCACGTAATACTCAAACATACAGTTTTTTTTAATTTATTTGCTAATGTATTACCTAACATTATTTGGTTAAACTTTAGTTGTATGGCAGTATTGCAATACTAATATGCTAAATATCCATTTTAAAATAAGATTTTGTGTACATATTCCCCGTTATTGACCTGCTGTAAAAATATGTTTGTCCAACATAAGTAACTTAACTAGTATGTAGTATCCTATGTACTACATCGACGCGCTCCATTTTTAACACTATACATAAGGTTTACTAATGACATTTTCAACATAATTTTTGTGTCTAAGCCTTCTTTCTCTCAATCGACGAATTTCAGTATCAAGTATAACTAGTGTTCCATGTATTAATAGCTCATATAATATATTATTCCATTGAAAAATACGTAATATGTTATCGCAATATTTATACTGCTATGAATCTCAACAAAAATTCTTCATCTGCAAATATTTTGCACAATTTATTAGTAAAATACTGCAAAAATTTTCAATCTTCAAACCACTCTTATGCTCTAATATATATTTTTCAATAATTGTAGTAATGAAATGTACTAACTATTTGAGCAAAGAGTGGTTATGAAAATTTTTTAAACTCTTTCTTTATCTTGAAACTTTCTGTCTCTCATTTTCAAACCAAATTTGAACCAAACCAATATTAGATCCTTTAAAACATGCATACCGCAATACAACATTATTTATTATGATTATTAAAACAATAATAATATATTGGAATACATTAAAAATAAACTACGACGCAATGGTATGTGCTTCTTTACTTTTTACATCGACCCAGCCATATAGAGCACACCTTGTATATGAAATACGCCTGTCTAGGTCATAAAGCGAAATATTCGTAGAGCCAAATCAGGTTGCTCGGCGACAATAAATTCTCCATACTTGGTCTGGGTACTTTGAAATTCAAGTATATCATGATCATTGGCAGAATAATGAAGACGTTCGAACGGAGGAACGAAGCGTGCAGATGGGGAATGTAAAAGTCAAGGAAAAACCACTTGGTGTCTGTATCGGTATTTATAGCTTTTAATTTTTTAATGCATATATATGTGAAAGAATTAGAATCAATATACTGTATGATTACTTTTCAAATATTGATTATCTTCTAGGGTGAAACATACAAACAAGAAATATAACATAAGTATTAAAAATAGAAGATCTTGTTGAAACCTAATATGGAATATGGCATATATGCCAAAAAATACATTAATCAAACGAAACTTTTTTTCGAAAAATTACGGCTGTCAAGCAGAACACTAGAATTATTTTACCCTTTTTTACATTTTCAAATGTCTTAAAAATAGTACAATCGAAGTATACATTCTTCTGTGCGAAGGCCCACAGCGAATTTCAGGAAATCGATTTAGTAGAACTTGAAAATGACAGTTTCGAGAAAACCGAGTTTAAAGAAAATAAAATAAAAAAAAAACAAATATATCCGAAAATAATTTGAATTTTGAAAAAACTCTTAAGAGAATATTCTTAAAAAGTGAAGCTTTGAACATATGAAAAAACAAACTATTGCCTCAAATTTCTAGAATAGATTACCTACCTAAAACAATCGTTAAATGGTCATATAAACAAATACGAAGGCCTAATTAAAATTGTTACAAAACAAAAAGTGTTCAACAACAAAAGAAAACAAACAACTTAAATTGGTTGTACTGGCAATAAAAAGTAGATCTACTACGACAATCCCTAACACAAAGTCATTAGTTAATCCTAGAGGGCGATGTTCTTAAACATCGAAGCAGAATATTCATGGCCATAGAGCCTTGGTTGTAGCAATTGTTATCAACAAATGTCTCAATAATTGCCACTGGAACATCGTACAAAATATAAGACTCTTATAAATACTCATTTCCAGTGGGAAAACAAATGATGCTGCTAAAAATAACGGCGATGAACAAAGAATATTTAGAAAAATAATATTGGCCATTAAATCATAAATAATCCACAAATGTAATGTATGTCACTTATATAGCTAGTCAATGAAGAACATTTTTCAAAAAGTCTAGTGAGTCATATTAACAGTTACAATTATTATTAAATGAAATGATTGATATAACCTAATATTGACAGAACGCTTAACACAAATGTCACATCACATTTCAAAAGTTTTATTATATAATAGATACGTCAGATATTAAATTACAATAGTTTTATATGCTATCACTTATCAGTCATCCTGTTTAATTATCTTCAGACATAGTAAACATACATTTTTGCGTAGTTAAAACAATGAATGAAAAGCGGATTCATCATTATAAAATGTATGTTGCATCTGTTGACATTACAATTGCCATATAATGTATTTTTACCATTTCCTTAAAATATTATTCAAATAAACAAATCCATATCTGAACGTAAACATGTAACGATGTTTTTCAATGTAACAATGCCATATTTTAAAACTTTATGAAATGACTTTAATTTTAGTGTCACCATATGCAAACAAATCACAAATACCGATAAATATTTTTTTATTTTTTTTTAATTTTATTTATATACCGAGAATATTTATATTATATAAGTCGCATTAGAATGAGGAACTGGATTATTCATATCGCCTTCTGAAATTCAAAACTGCAACCGATATATTGCTTCAGCTATATAGTGAGATGTAAAAGACCTTTACTAAACGCCTCTCGCTTATAACTATCCGATAATTAATCAAACTTGTTTTTCCAATGATTTTTTTAACAGAAAAATAACAATTCAACAACCAATTATATAACAGTCATAATTTCAACATTTTTCAATGATTTTTACAACATATCATACTTAGACCCGAAATAAAATGCACAATAGATGAATTTAAGCTAATAACATATTCTTCTAACTTTTTATTCAATGTACTTGAATGATCCTTGAAAATTATACTTCTCTCATATAAGTCTGGGACAGTTCTTTTTCATAGACCTCCCTCAAGGCGAATTTTTCATGTGAAAAATAATAATCACTTGGTAATAGGCAAACAATCTCCCGGAGTTCTTGGCGAGTGGTACCTTCAGGCGGTCTAATTGTTCACACTACATGTTTGATAAGAGCATGACTGTAGGAGAGCTACCCATTGTAAATTAATTTATGCCAATCCCACCAAACGCACAGCAAAATATTTTAGTTTAACTCGTGTGCCACCAGTTTATTTTTATATTCAGCCTTTTATGAATTTTAAATGGATTTTTGTCTAATGTTTAAATGCTGAACAATAGAAACAGTGTTTATATGATGGCCGAACTCCTATTTCCTATTTCGCTATTTCCATGGTTTTATCCGCCTTTTTTGATAAGTTGCCGTAATAAGAGCATGGTGCAATCTTAACATCCAAAGGACTGGACTTGACTTGATTGGCTGTTAAAACATCAGATCGTAGTTGTTCTCCATTTTTGACGTAAGTATAAACAAAAATGAGTCAACCATTCACAAAATTGACAAATAAGTAATTCTTAATGCAAAATACCAGCGCGCTAGTTCCCTAGCACTTTCACAGCGCCATATACAATTTGTTAGAGAAATACCTTGGAGAGATAATGAACTTCCTTTTATTAGAGAGACCTACCATTCGTTGTTTATTAATTTATTAGTGCCGGGTATAATTGATTGGTATTTAAATTTCAATATAATCAATTACTAGAGATAAGAAGGTCTAGAGAAGAAGTGAATATAAATATATAGTAGAAAATTTAGGTAAATGATATAGGAAATAATTAAACATGTAAGTTTACTATAGTTTTTAATTGAAGAATCTGATGAGTTTAAAGCAAATACAATATTAAGGGAACTTATCTTGAATGAAACTTGAAGTTGATGTATAAAACGGCACGAAAATTCCTATAGAGTATCCATATTTTATATCTGTTTTTCGATATGTTTATCTCTGATTCACAGGTAGCGTAATTTTTTTTTCATCTTTATACACATACAACTCAAATAAGGTTGTATTATTATATTTATTCTTATCTTGATGAAAGGCAATGTGTCTAAAGATGACCTACCCTCCAGTTGTTCTCGACGTTTTGATATACATTGCAAGCATTGCAAATAGATTAAGTGACTTACTAAAATGATATAATGTTGTAGTGGCATTTATTACAGTTACAAGAATACCGTTTATTTATTTAGTACGTTATCTTTTTATATATTAATCGGCTTAGCAAAAAATTTGCCTCCCTTTTTAAGGAAAACGGGAGCACCGAGAAGCTTGAAGTTTGGCACGGTTAAAGCTTATATGGAGGAAGAATTTTTAACCAAAAAAAATACGTCCAAATCAAGCAGTCAGATCAGTGACACATAATATATAAACAAATATTTTAGGCTCTACTTTCATCGGACCTGGCCGATCCGCTGCCCGCTGTCAGCTCCAATGCTACGAGGGTGTAATACGAGCGTGGTTCAAATATGATCGAGACAAATACTCTGACACGTTTATTTACTATTGAAAAAATTTACAAAAATGTACAGTTTTTCTAGGTATTACTAGTTACGCATTTTGTCCATCTTTCCGGAAGTTTTTTAATGCCGGTATCGAAGAATTCCTTGGGCAACTCGGCAACTCAATACCTCGTCGTCGGTGTTGAATCTTTGACCTCCGAGGGTTTCCTTTAGTGGTTCAAACATGTGGTAGTCGCAGGGTGATAAATCCGGACTGTAGGGGGGCATTACTCTCACCCTAATTCCGATATTGTATCGAGCGTGAGACGCGCGTTATCCTGAAGAAGAATCCTGAAGGAATGCTCCTAAGTTTCGAGCGATAAGCGGGTTTCACGTGTGTTTTGAGAACGTTCGAGTAGTATGCAACATTAATAGTACGTTGGGTGTGCAGGAAATCGACGTACATCAGGCCCCGCCGGTCCCAGAACACCGTACACAGAACCTTACCCGCGGACCTGGTTGTCTTCGTTTTGTCTGGCACCCCTTCCTCCACTCTTTAGATGACATGTTGCTTTCGGGAGTGTAATAGTGTGCCCATGTCTCATCTGTAGTAAAGATTCGCGTTAAAAAACCGTTCGTCCCCACCTCGTATCACGTCAGCAAGCAGCGACAAACTTTCAACCGCGTAAATTTTGATCGATGTTCAACAGTTTAGGAACCCATCACGCCGTTACTTTATGATATTGAAGGTGTTTGTGGATGATAGACTCTACACTACCAATACTGATACCGAATTCAGGCGAAATGTCTTGAACATTCATCCTACAGTCCTCTAAAATGAGTTGTTCTACGCGGCGAATGTTGTCTGAAAACTGACGAAAACTATGCCACACTGTTCGTAAGGGACCTAGCTATCACATACTCAAGCCACGACCTCCAAAACATACATGCGCGCCATCTACAGCGTTTGTCTGCATCATATTTGAACCACCCTCGTAGAATACAGGCTCTGTATTGTGTGATAGATCGTTCGCCGTTTCTGTAGTATCTAAAGCGCTGTAAGGCAAAATTTTAGCAAAGAGCAATTTTTGTAGAGCAATTTTACATAGGAAGATTTCATCATGCAAAATTTCATCCTAACATAAATTAACAAAATTTCAGAATAACAAGAATCGTCTGAGCTCTGTTTAAAAGATATTTAAATCTTCGTAAGTAGCTTATTCAGATTCATAATATAAACATAACCAATCCATTTTTAAGTTTAAAATATTTAATTAATTTGCTGTCTGGTGAACTCAGAACAGCTATATCATATCATATCATTGTATTAGAGGTAAGTATAAAATGTATTAAGACTTGTAAATTTTATTGGTATTAACTAATCCATTTCAGGTTTCATTAGTAAATGAATTTCGTAACAAAGCAGGTATTAAATACATTAATTTGTGCATCAAGAGTTAAAATTAATGTTTTAATATTCAATGTTCTCATTTGATGGTGAGTTTTTAGTCCTCATGTGGGACACAAGACAAAGTAAAAAGCAGTAAATTACCAAAATCCATAGAAGACAAATCAAAGATGAGGTACCTGCAATGGTAAAATTCCGGAATATTAAATAAAATCATAACTTGCAATAAATAAATTTACTTTTAGAATTTGACTATAGAAGATTGACTAGTGGATTAATTAAGTAAATAACGATGCAATTTTATTTTAAAATGTAGGTAAATAAATTATTCTTTTATAAAATAAGCCTGGTTTTTAATAAATTTATTGTTTTTTAATATATATTTTAGGCAAACAAAATGTATATATGTATAAAAGATAAAAACTATATTAATATATAAATGAAGTAATGAAATTATGTTGATAAACTGAAACTAACTAGATAGGATGGACACATGGGATAAATAGGGGAAATTATGAATTGTTAATAGTAATTTCGTAAATATTTTAAACCGCTGATAAATATTAAGAAGCTATTTAACGATTAATGGAATAAAATATGTAACTATATGACAATTTAATCTTTGAACCGTTTTGAGAAGTCAATAGTTCATTTAATGATTATGAATACATTACTTTAATATAATTTCCATATTGTAAAAAATAAAGTGCCTAATTATGTTCGTTATTGTGTCAATTAATATACAAAGATGTATTACTTCATTTAATAGTCCACGTTTATGATTATAACATAAAAGTAAATAAAAATCATATATACTTATATTTGATGCTCTGAAGTTGTAGTTCTAAAAATAATCTTACTCTTGATACTTTTGTTATAAATGTTCAGTGATTTAAACTTATTAATACTTTGCTCATTATTGAAACTTAATGGAAATTAGATTTAATTAGAAGCCGTTTAAAAAAGGTTAGTGAGTGTTCTTGAAATAGTTTGCATGTATCTTAATATACATACATTTGTTATTGTAATTAATGTTATATATCAAATATATTTCCGATTTTATGATGAAAATATTGTCAAAACCAATTTTAGTAATATTAACATATCATTTTCAAGTTATTTTCTTTAGCCTATTATGGGCGAAACATGATTAACTGTGATACGATTAGCTTAATTCATGTCGAATTTCTTGTAAATAACGAAATTCAAAAACGTATTTAAAAACTGCAACTTACTGTACCCGAATGCTAGGGTAAATGTAAATCATTATTCACCATATTCGTCACTTCATTCCAGTTAGTTCCAGTCTCGATAAATAATAAATAGTCTGGATGGGCTACAAATGTGGAAAAAAGTAGTATTTGATTATGAAAAATAATTTTTATCGTATTTTTTATGAAACTAAAAAAAATGGGCACTTACCCAAGGCCAGAAACAAGAAAATAAATTATTCAGATTGAAATGAAAATTAACACTGGGAAGATCTCGCCATTTCGTCGAAAATCTCCCGAGCGATTCGCATTATAGATAACGCAACTGGTTATACACTCGTGCATGCCTGAATAATTGACAACAAACAAGAAACAAATCGTGCCCAGTTCTTTCTCAGCAACCATCTGTCCGTCGTCGGCTGAATCTATGCCGACCGCGCCATAAAAATCGGCATGCGAAACGACCCAGGTGTGAATGAAAGTTTCGCAAAACTGGTTCGTATCGCGTACGATTCGATTATGATACCTGTTCCATTCATTGCGACGAACCCATTGACGAATTCAATTGCGACAGTGGCTTGCCTTGAAAACGACATTAAATCGAACAACAACAATAAAAAATGAGAGAGAGAAAACGTTTCGAATACCGAAAATTGTTTATTGTACCTTTGCCGAATCGGATGGGCGGTTAACTGTGTACCCGATCGGTTTGTCGCTGTCGGAATTAATGCCGATAGCAGGTGGATTTATTTGATGAGTTTATTGTGCCATTTTATGTTATTATAACTAAATGATGCTTTATCAGAATCTTAACCCTGTTTAATAGGAAAATGAAATACTGTGCTAGTATTTAATTCTTACAAATTTTGATGTGAATAGGTATTTATTCAAAAAAATTAATGCAATTTAGTCAACAGTTTAATTTGTTTGATAAATTTATTGTGTCATTTCGTTAATTCTACCGGAACCTAGAAATTCCTAGGGTTTAAGAAGAAACTAAAAGGTTCCACGGGAAGCACGAAGCTACATCTCTCTAAAACCCCGAGGCTTTGAGGCTACTAGATCGACAACACATCATTGGCAGACTAAAGGGAACTCTCTCTGAAAACTCTGCTTCTGTAATATTATAACACAAGATACAACACAACTGTATATAGCTACATGAACTATAGTATATGTGAACTCATACATTTTAAAGTTAATAAGACCAGTTTTAATGATGAAATACACTTTTATTGAAATTTATTACAGCTAAATGATTAACTGGCGAGTGACCAATAAAACCAAATTTGGAGAAAGACAGTCGCAAATGTTAAACAATCACAAACATAACGACCATGCCCCGGCAGGCCGCGACTAGAACCCGCGACTATCGCAACAGCAGGACCATTCTGTCACCTTTACCACTGCGCCACCAAGCCGACTTAAAATAAAAATCTAAATATTTGTTAATAAAAAATTGAAAATATTGAGCCAATAATTAATTTATACCATTTCTCTGAGATGGCTATATATAAAACAATTTTTAATTGTTTAAGTTGTTCATTTACTCAGTGGGCTATAAATCTTTCTTAAAATAACTACTATATAAATGATGTGTGGAAACGTCTTCAGACTTTATTAAGTGATATCCAGTGTAGAATATGTTATTCTAAATCTTACCCTAAGTCTATATATGCCAGCATCAGATCGAATGGCGTTAAACATTTTAGTCTACGCACTTCACTATTATGTCGTAGATTTAGCTAATTCACAGCATATTGGGGTGTACTGACATTCTTTGAAAGTACTTAACACAAACACTTTGAATTACACTCTGTATGGGTTCTAAAGATATATCACGCTGTATCACTTCATTAGAGACACATTAGCACACATAGGTTTAAATATTGATTCATGCAGCAATACCTTATTATCTAATGATAACTTGAATTTATACCCAATGAGCCAATACCAATACGAATTTGATATGGTCCAAGTTCAAGTTGTTTTCGTTTTACAAGGGTTCTTGTTCTTGTTCTTGTGGTTCTTCCTAGTTAGTATAGAGCTCTGCCAAGATATTTAGCAGCTGTCGGGGGCTCAGGTCAGACTTAAATACTCATTTAAGTAATTAGAAAAAATTCTTTTTCAGACTTTTCTTTATATCAAATAATGGTTGCAATTAATTGCCTTTGAATTTATGTGAGTAATCACCAACTAAACTTGATAATATTATATAAAATATTGATATTGATAGTTCTTCAAATATTTATAATGTATGTATATATTACAACCTTGGTAATAACCCATTGAACTGAATATCTATTAAAACATTTCCATTTCAATGTATTTTGTATACCGTATTTGGTAACTCTTAACAACTTAAACCTGTTTTTAGACGTAATACTACTTTATTCGAAATATATGAAGAGTGTATATAAAAATTATAATTGCAGCCGCTGAATTTCAGCTAAAAGGAACATTATTTAATGGTAAGATAAAAAACTATCTAATACCTTCAAAAGGTTTTTCTAATTGTATATTTTCTCCATATTCATTCAGATTAAAGAAAATCAACTTAAAAATACAATGGAAATTAACCCGCGCGGTATAGAAATATGTTACCTGAAAAAAGGCTCGTTCTTTCTCAAGAAGAACGCGGTCTTTTCATTAAAAATTAAAGCTGTTAGTGACAGGAAAGGCAAATTATCCTTTTCGAATTTAAAAATGCGAACATACCTATTGAATATAAATCATCAGCAATGCATGAATGAAAATTGTTTTTTAAATTGGTTTCGTTGCTCATTCATTCGTCAAGTTAATTACCGACCAGCGATCATATTGTCATTGATAAGGGCGTCATTTTAACATCATTTATTTTATAAAATAGAGTGTACAATGTAACGCTTGGGAAAGGTGTCTCAGAATGTTTCAGTGCCGGTGAAAGTTTTCTGAGTAATTTGCGATACAATCTGTGGAATAATCAAGTTATAAAGGGAGTTATAAATGCTATAGACAAACATGATTGGAAGTGAACGCTTTTGGGATTCGAGGACACATCGGTACCGCTTCATACAGTTTATATCTCTCTTGAAATAATAATATGTCTCTTATTATTCATTTTCTTAAATAACATATGCCGTTGTTCGCATTTGCTTCGTAGTAATTATTTAATGTGTTGAATATGATCGAGTATTTTTTTCAAATCTTAATTTCTAACTAATTTGTAATATGCCATATATTCATGATCTTATGAGTCGATTCTTTACGAAAGATTCTTTACCTATGACACCGCGCCATGTTTTGATAAATATTTGTATTACCGTTAAGTGATCGATAATCCTATTAGGAGAATACTACTGCATTAAAGTTTATTGAGAGTTGCCCTTAATTAATTTTATAGTATCGTAGAAAACGTCTACAGATAAGCAGCAATTATATTTTTAATTCAAAATATATTTTTAACTGTTAAATCAAATAGAGCCTGTTGACTGGCAGATTCATTATTTTATACATGAAAATATTGATGCTAATATTTCGACTTTGTTTCCGCCGTATAACCGTGTTTTAACTTGTCTTCCTCCTGTTAAAATTTTACTTAACAATGACAGAAATTATATAGACCTATAAAGTTTTTTTAAATTGAAGCTCCATTATGAAAATTCGGTGTTTTAGTCATAGCACTTTCCATTTCAGACAATTTACAGATTTCATCTCCAAACCACATATCTTTTGGCTAACCACAAATCAGCCCATTTCTAATTAAATTAAAAATAATGTTCGGCTTCAATAATCCTAATCATTTACTTACTACATATTATTTGTATGTCATACCGTACGTCATATCCTTTACTTAATTTTATATTAGATATATTTTGGATTATATGATCAATACGAATACGAAAGTTAAAAGGATAAAAAGTACTGTTATTATTATTACAGATGCGTTATTTTGATGGAAATGTAGCGACCTTGAGGCATGTCGAATGTTACATACTGGAATAACGGTCTACAAAATACCCAGAAATGTAATCCCAGATGTTGAATACGGGCGGGGTGCCAGCAGCGCCAACTAGAACCCGATAACGAATAGCTGGCAACCCCGAGACGTTTATCTGGGATGTTATTGAAAGGTATTTCTAATCAATCAATAACCGACCATCGTTTGGTTTAGACGTGCCACCATCGACTGCCCAAGCCTCGTCACCAGATAACACCGCTGCCATCCGTTTTATCTATTTCGTATGATCCACATTTTTATATTATTTTAATAAATAACGGTCACATAATGTAGACACCACTGTTTCATTTCGTTTACCTCCATTCACCGAGTCATATCATTTACCCTAAAGAAATGCTAATAATCTGGATTTATTGTTATGCCAGTTTGGAGACAATTTAGGAACATAATTCCTTTTATATCGCTAAAAACTTAAGTTAACATTTTCTTGTCTAATATTTAAACAAGAACTCGCTTCACACCACCCATTAGCTTCTCGTTATGTTTATATATTCTTATCCACAGGCATGAAACGAGGCACAAAATCCTTTTAATCATTTTGTCAATGACTTTAAATTGAATTAAAACATGATACTGTGACTATGTCCTTATAAAAAATGATGCATTAAAATGACGGATTTTAAAATATTATAATTTGTGAACAATACATTAAGATATTATCATATACATACACATATGTTGCATCCTTTATTTTATGTTTAACGCCCCGTTCGACTAAAAGAATCCTGCACATTTAGAGAGCAAACAAGTGTGGGTATTAAACCGTAAGCCCACATTAGTAGAAGAAAGACAAGACATGAAGTGGTCATTGTGAATTGAAGTCGGTTGTGTAAACAAATTCATAAAGTCAAAAATCTTAATCGACAAATATCACCATAAAAGTCCGGATAGAAAGCGGACAAGCTCTTGCGGTATTTCATTATTTTCATTTATTATTGTTTTATTACGAAACAAGACCCAAATAATTTTAATATAGAACCTTGAATAAGATCTCGCTCTTATTTATGTGAAAATTAACAGTTTTTTCAAAATTCTCATAGAAAATGTAATTCTACTATGTTTAGGACTACTAGTACTATGTTTATGACGGCATTAGAATACCATATAATAATGATAACTGTGAAACTTAACCAGGTCATTTCAATCAAATTCTACGGCCCACAAATACAAGAAAAATAATTAGCATATACATATTACAATAAGAATATTTAATTTTGTTTTTATGTTGATGAAAAAAATCTTCATAATTTGTTCTGCTAAAGTAATTTGATAAGAGTTGGTTGTACTTAAATGAAAGTAACACGTTCTATTGAATTATAAATAACATAGATAAAGGTTTCTCCGATCCGATCTCCTACCTTGACGCGAATGTTTCACCATGAAAACAGTTCGCCATAGATACTACGCTGCCAACTACGTTCGTTCTCAAGTGCCTCCGAGTTATCTTTTAAACCATCTAGTCACTCCTAAAATATTCACGTAAAGGATCAGCAAGATTCGGAACAAGAAGGCCCCGGGTTTCGATAATATTTCGATAGCCCCACTCAAAAATCTTCCCTACGAGCAGCTCGCCGAATTAGGTAATATCATCAACGCCATTATGAGGCTGCAACACTTTCCATCCACATGGAAACATGCATTCATTGCAGTTATCCCCAAAAAAGGAGCTAAGTCATCACCTTCTGACTACAGACCTATCAGCTTACTAAGTTCCATTTCCAAACTTGCTGAAAGAGCAATTCTTTATGCTCTTAATGACTTTACGAAGACAAACAATATCATTCCAGATGAGCAATTCGGGTTCCGCGCCAATCACTCAGCCCTTCATCAGGCCAATCGGTTGGCCGCAAAAATCAACTGTGCTTTTAACCGAAGTGAAAGACTTGGAGCGGTCTTCTTGGACTTAACCAAAACATTTGACAAGGTTTGGCACGAAGGCTTAGTGGCGAAATGCATTAGATTGCCGATTAGGTCTACCTGATGACCTAACAGCTCTTATCAAATCATTTCTGTCAGGACGATCGTACCAGGTGAAGATTAAAGATATTCTCTCTAGCCGGAAAACCATCGACGCAGGAGTTCCACAAGGCTCCCTCCTAGCACCCGGTTTTCTTTCAGATATCCCTAGGAGACCACAAGTTGAGGCAGCTTTTTACGCAGACGACACTGCTTACTTTGCTTCTTCAAGAGTAGCACCGCACATCCGAAGCAGACTCCAAAAACAACTCGATGAGACGGTCCACAAACCTACATTAAGTAAATTTCTGGAGGTTGCAGGTCAACCCAGGCCATCTTCTTCCACAAGAAGCGTTTTGCACCGAGCATTTCGCGTCTTTAAATCGAGAACGCCGAAATCCCATGGTCAGAAGAAGCCACTTATCTTAGTCTTATCTTCGATCGCAAATTTAGGTGGAATTCGCACATTCAAAAGTCCCTCCATAAAGGTTAAGGTATTGTTAATTTGCTGTTCCCGCTTATCAACCGGGCCAGCAAGCTTCCTCTCTCTATAAAATCTCTCCTGTACAAGATGCTGGTTTGCTCAGTCGTTCTATACGGCTCCAGTGTCTATCTAAAATAGGTCTCACCTAGCCAGGTGGAACGTCTCCAAGTCTTTCAAAACAAAATTCTCAGGAGAATAATAAATGCCCCCTGGTTCGTCAGAAACAATCAAATTCATAGAGAAACAGACGTCCCCCAAGTTCACGATTTTATATCCGAGGTTTACTCGAGATATTTCTCCACTCTTCATCTCTCGGACAATACATGTACTACCGAGCTGGCGGATATTTTAGGCCAATAACTCATTCGGCTCTTCGTAGCCTTATTCTATCACAGCCGACACTACCCCGTCGTGCTCTAACTTCAAATTGTCTCGACCTTCTCCAGCGAGCGATTAACTCATGTACCGCAATCTACGTAGTGTGATAACGATGCCACGTCCTTGCCTGGCACTTATGTCTCTTAACGGTGTTATCGGTTACGGGCACCCTCCTTACTAACAGTAAGAAGTATCAGTTAGGGTCAGTGGATCAGCTGATAGGGTGGGGTTTAGTGGGTAGCCCAGAGGCAGTCTCCACATAACCAGTCCAACTCGCTTATTCCAGCAGGTCTTCCCGACCAGGTATCCGTAACAGGATTCCCCTACTCGGTTCTAGGCCACAAAAAAAAAAGATACTACGCTTGGACCACCACTGTTTTAGCTTGATGCTATCGTAAGTG
Source organism: Rhynchophorus ferrugineus (assembly GCF_030347505.1). NCBI lineage: Eukaryota > Metazoa > Arthropoda > Insecta > Coleoptera > Curculionidae > Rhynchophorus > Rhynchophorus ferrugineus. The sequence continues at coordinate 47,050,615 of NW_027472581.1, read as the reverse complement.
ATCTACTTTAGTCAGCATCCGTTTTTTGCTTCGATTCTGTTCGATTCACTCGCGGAAATTCAAGCTTCTTTATGCTTGCAGTCTTTTCCAAATAATTCCAAGCGTATAAAACAAAACAAAATAAACAGAACTTGTGTTTATATAACGGTCAACCTTTCAATATATATTCTTATTATACGTTATTTTATACACATTTTCAAATATTTGCGTTGAGTATAGTACACCGTTGATCACAAAACATAGGAATATAAACTAGGAACTTAAATGGGAAGAGATAAGATTTTTTTTCTTTCTTTCAATTTATTATTTATTTTTTATATCGTTATGTTTCTTTTCTTTTTTTTCTGTTTTTGTGTATAATTTTAATGAAATTTGTATAGGAAAGGTAAATAAAGTAAATATTATTTGTTTATATATTATTTTATATTTGAATGTTGTTTTCCAGGATGTGAAGGTTGAAACAAAACGAATTATTCACGCATTATGTCAGCAAATGGTAATCTTTTTTATAACGATTTATTATGTACATCCTGAACAAAGGCAATGCAATAAGTGTTATTTATTCTGGTGGACGAAAAATGTAAATGAGATTGCATAGGACAAAAAAGAAAAATGTTGCACAGCTACATATAATATGGATACTGACTAATTAAATACCTATAAAAATATATAACAAAGAAAGAGGTAATCAAAATTGTAATATATAATTACTATATTCAGTAAATTCAAATATTGTATTTTTAAGTATATTTAGAATAAATTATTTTTGAATTTGCAGTTTTTTTACTTATTTTACTTGTGCGGCCTCAGGTGGTTTGGATGAATAAAACTTGGTTACAACCTTATACAAGGGAGATCCAATTTCAAATCTGTTTATTGCGTGACCTTTGACAAAACCACTGTCAAAAATGTCACTTAAATTAAATTTAACACAAAAAGGCAACTTTCTAATGCCATCTAGTACAAACCAACCAAGCTGTTACAGCGTAAAAAACAATGTATTAAAACCATCTAATGAAAAATAACGGATTCCTTTTTACCAGACCTAACAATATGATAAAATCACGTTTAATTAGACAATGTTAGACAATAAAGTAATAAAACTAAACTATTCACATCTATTTAATACTAGTTAAAAAACATTATACATTAATGACGGAAAATAAAAACACATTAGATGTAAATATAAATTTAACAAAAGCAATTCATGTGAATAAAATACGCCAAAAATAAACACCGTGCACCAAGTAAATAAAGTTAGATAAACTATTTAGCAAACATGACTACATAATTATCCTTACCTAAAAAATAAGTCCTCATAATAAAAAGGCTTCTTTGCTCTCAAGAAAATAAAAAAACATAAATTCTATATTAAATATAATATAACACAATCATAAATTCATCAGTGAATTAGTATTATTATGCAAAAAATAACGATTCCTTGATCAATCAAAATGACCTCTTTCATGTCTGAATCATCGGAACTCCATTAAAATATTTGGGAACATTAAACAATTAGCAAAAAAGAGCCACGCAATACTCTCATCATCTTATTTATAAAAACTCTCTGTTCATGTAAGTAAAACGTTTTCCAAATTTTTATGGAGAATGATATATTACTGTTATATATTTCAAATGCTGTTTTTAAAATATAGCGACAATTTGTATTCATATAATACAGTTTTAATTAAAATCTATTACGAGGGCAATTTCACAAGTCACTGACTCTTTGACTTAACCATGGGGTAACTTTAAATGCATTACTGTCGTCCTCAACGGCCATGTATTAATAGACTACTGTAAGATGTTCAGTAAACGTTATTTAATTTGTGTTTGACATCCATTAACAGTAAACAACCTCTCAATATTTAATAAAAATTGAAAAAGTGATTTTCGTGTTCTCATTAAGCATTATGTTTTTGCGCAAAAAAAAACATCATCAAACCCAAGGAAAGATAAATATTTAAAATATCGAAGCTATTCGCGCGATTGTCTCCTGCTGCTAGCTCGACCATAGGTGCAATCGTGTGGCCTCTTCAAAGAAATGCATCCATGTCTTCAAAACGTGGATACAACACAAAATGCCAGAGACCAAGGAAAAATCCAAACAGTAGGTTTCTCGCATGAACCTGCACTCACTTTTTGGTATGCCATCACTTTTTGGTATGCACGCGGAGTCATTCATATCGATTACCTTGAAAAGCGTAAAACGGTAACCGGCGAATATTATTTAGAGATTTTGGACAGATTTGATACAAAAAACGACTGCATTTGGCGACGAAAAAAGTGTTGTTCTATCATGACAACGTACAGGTGAACACAAATATCATAGCGAAAATCCATAAATTGGTCCACAAACTGCTCATATTCCCATCCCATCCAATATATTCGTCCCCCTGCGACTCTTTCCTGTTTACAAATCTGAAGAAATGGTAAGAGATTTGATTCGAATAAAGAGGTCATCAGTGAAATAAGCGCTTTATTTTGGGGACCTTGAGAAAATGTATTATTTGGAAGGAATAAAAAAAATTGTTGGAAATGTGGAAACGTATTAAGTTAAAAGGAGCTTTCTTGTCGAAACAAAATTCTTTCAAAAATTTTGAAAGAGTTACTGGCTTATCAAACTGTCCTCGTATATTGAAATATGATGGGGTGATAAATATAAGCACAATTAACATAATATTTTGATTAACTATATAAAAATTCATATTATTTGCATATAAAAATTCTCTGTATTATTAATATTACTTGATCATGCACTGTTAAAAGCTGGCGTTTCTTATGAAATACTAATAAAAGACAAACTAGTTAATTATCAATATCACTAACATTCTAAAGCTGTAGTATAACATTCGCTAACATAATTACATTGCGGCAAATCAAAATGTCATCTACGCATAGCAAAGTTGTTGATATTTCAATTTTTGTACACATCATTAATCATTCCGTCAAAAAACGAGGGTCCATTAAACCAATGAAAATGCGGCACTTGTCCATCGAAGAAAAACAAAGGATTTTTTCTGTTTACCAGCAAACCGCAAAATTAACGATGAACGATGCAAACACGGCATGCCATCGTCCCAACAATGAAGACCGTCCTTTTCGGCGTTCTAATTTCGTTTCTACGGCTATTAAGTAATGATTCGCTTCCTGTCGAAAATCGAATTGGGTTAGATGTGGCCAGGAAACGGTTTCGCAACCTCAACAACTGTAGTACGGTATTTCATTCGTCGCGTTTCGTGAAATTCGTCAATGAGAGGAAAGCGAACGGGTTACCGCGGCAAACTTTCTCAATCGTATTTGAAACGCGGTAAGCTACAAGTAGTACTGCACATTTATAGCGGAGCACAAACTGCAAGCAAACGAAGGAAACAAAATGTACGCTAATAGAAATCCATTTTACTGATCATCAGTAATATGTCAAAAAAATAAGATATAAGGAAAACAATCAGATCATATCATCATACATGATATTTCGTATAACATAAACCATGCAAGGAAATCATAAATCGTTCCGAATAACTATGGTACTTACGATTCCATCTGGTAATTCAATATTTTAGACCTTAATTTTGGGTCGTTAAATGTTGTTAAACGTTTTGTTTTGTTGTTAAATGAAAAAAAAAAGGTTTGAACGATAATGTAAAGTGAACTAGGCGGGACTGTCGCTCCTTTTTAACTGTGCGATTTGTAGCAATACAAATAATTACCATAAATGGCAATGTTGTTGATACTTTTTCGTGGACCGTTACTGCCAAATGTGATATCTTAACCTGTCTAAGGGGCGTTAGAACACTACCTTTTTTAATAAACTGAAATTTTACTGTGATTTGTATCCTCCTACTTGAGATTCATCAATTGGTGAGTTTGCTCATAAAGTATTCCAGTTTTCCCTTTTTAATTCCCTTTTATTATTCATTAAATATTCATTTATTATTCTTTATTTATTAATATCTATTTAGTATTCTTTATTTATGTATTTCTTTTGCCATATATATTTATCTATTTTATTCTCCTCTATTCCATTACTTATCCGTACCTTCGTATATTTCCAATAAGTTTTAAATTAGTGTCTATCAAAGATAATAGTTTTATGTTTACACTAGAAAGTACAAATTATAACTTAAGCCAAAAACTAACACCAAAGTGACCAAATTTGACGTATTGATGATAATTTGAAGCATAAATAAAAGACAACGAAAGTGATTTGTGCTGGTTCTTAGTGGCGGAGCATCTAGCTGCGGATGTGCTAGTAGATTTTTTCACAATAGCAAGAGTATTGCTTATTTATATATTAGATATTTTGGTTTTACCCTAATGAGTACTACTAATCCCAGTGGCCTTTTCTTGATCTCATTGTACGTCCACTGTTGTTAATGTTAAAGCAGAAAATGGTACGTCGAGTGTTACTTTCCTGTAATACTTCATCTTAGCATAATTTATCATTATTATCAGTTACCGTTATTGTCTGTTGTCTGTTACGATTGTCCGTCGTTATGGACTACTATGATTATTACTACTATGGATTAAAATTTTTCTTAACCACCATGGTTATTCCATCATTGCTATTAACAACTTTACCAATCCAATTAATACTTTATCAATACCATCCGTTATCAGCACCTTTAGTTGTCGGTACATTTATTTATCGATAATATTATTTATTATTACAATGAAACACCAGCATAATTAATTACCCGAATTTTAGTTGCCAGTATATTAACTGCCAGTACTTCAATATACCTAACATTAGAATAGCATTAAAAATATCTGTCATGATAATCACTGATCCCTGTCATACTTTATTTATATTTTTAATTTCGCCCTTGTCATTGAAAATCGATTGCTCTGGTACGTTTTCATTTCGTGTTTTCAAAACTGTCACACGATCACCTCGACATCAAGATCTCGCACGCTTAGAATTTGCCTTATTTATTTTGCCACTTATTGTGTAAGTAGCTGTTATATCATTTATTTTGATCTCTGTTTTCATTTATTTAATACATTAAACTGTTTTAAAAAATATAATTTTTATTTTACGCCCTGGGATTAAAATTAGACCTACAAATATTACTACAGTATATAAAAAGGTTACATTTGTTAGTCTTTTTATCTTACGTATACTTAACTTATAATCCAAGATAAAAGTCCATTTTATAAAAAAAATACTGTCCTATAATATTAGTGAGTTTCTTCTTCGTGCCTGCACATTTAATAAAAGATTATTTTTTCTACAGAAGTATTGGTAAGAATGAAAAATGAATGACATATAAAAGAGCAAAATGAAGTGTGAGCTCTTGGTATATTTTATAAGATAGCATGTTATATTTACAGGGTTTCGTATTATTACTATTACTTAAAGATTGAACCCTTTTTATTTAATGATCTATGGATAAGTGGCATTCAATGCTATTTTTATCAGAGTTTCCTAGTGTGTTTTTTCTTCACTGTTTCTACGTTCCACATCGTAGGGCAACTCTATCTAGTTTTATTTTAACATTGTTTAGAATAAGAAGCTCTATATGAAAGTCAATGTTTAACAAATTCACTTCACATTTTATGGCTATATCATATGAATCATATCATATGAAACCAAAAAATAACAATTTATATTAATTTTTTGTTTGTAATAATTTAACTGTGTTAAGAGACTCTAATACAACAATTTTCTACTGACCTGATTTTTTTGCAAATTTTAATCAATTCAGTACTATTATAAATATATTGGACATGAGCTAGTCCTTAAAATATTTTTCATTGACAGTGAATGTAGGAAAAACACTAAAAGTTATTTTAATATGAAGCTTTACTTGATTATTGATTAATTGAAATATTTTCAGAATCTACTTGAATTATATGCGACATCATAATCAAAGAATTAGTTCCCACTAATTATAAAAAGTCTACTGCTGAATAATATTTGCGATTATAACAATCTTCTAAGCGTTACCAAGGATAAGACACTTTGGCCCAGAAGTATCATACTTTCAAATTAATATAACAAAAATCAACTATTGAATTTTTTTAAATAATATTATTATATTTCATCATTTTATTATTATAACTATTATGGTTATATAATTATCTAGTTATTACAATTATGATAGTTTTATGCCCTCGCAGTTCTGAAAATTACAAATGTACTTGTCAACAATACTAATAACAATATATCAATTGCTAAGCAAAATTTATGCGATCTGATAACATTTTTGTTAATTGTATTCAATTTGCACATACTAGTGTTTGGTAGAGTGTTATTTATTCGACCAATTATGGACATTTAGTAAGTCTGACGCTAATGCCAGGTATAGCAATGAAATGTTATATATAAAATGAAACCAATAATACAATAAGTTAAGAAATATATTAATATAATTTCACCAAATTCAATATGCAACACACGATTAATTTTTGATTTTGCAATTCTTCATATTTATAAATTGACAAAAGCCACTAATGATATGCATAACAATTAGCTTAATTTTATTGAATTACTAAAATATTCTTATCGAATAAAAATATGTCACATCCGAAAACCATTAAAAGTTATATTAATAAAACCATTAAATATATACATAATAGATAATTTTATCAGCTTTTGCCACTGAAAATGAACATCAATATTCTAAATAGAAATCACTTTTAACTAATATTACTATTAAAATATGCTGAATTTTATCGTTATATCTTTATATCAGAGCAATACAAAGAAAACTGTAGTTATTATGTATAACCGTATTTGAAAAGTATATTCTAATTTACACCTTCTTGTAAGTTTTTACTACAGTAATAGATATAAAAGAATATAAACTAACAATAAAAAAATTATTAACTATGGCATTAGATAGTTTTAACGTGTCAGGTCACATACAATAAAATATAAAATTATTTAGTTTAATCTGGACACTGTTTAATAAAACAATAGTGTTGAAAATCACCAGTAACATATTTGGAAAAGATAATCATTTAATTACTGAAAGTACCTTCAGCCAATACTTACTCCTTCTCATAATCATTTCGGTCATTTGATAAACAAGAATAAAAATTTGTAAACTACTCTGATATATTTTGTAAACAGAATATTACAAGAGTAAGATACTAAGTATATGACACTATCGTGATAATAGCAAGAAAGAACTGTAAATCTAAATCTGAAATGACTTCGTTTTGCTGGATGGTTTAGATTTAAAAGATAATGTAAGGTAATAATAAAACATTTAAAAAATATATTCTAAATTATATCAAAATCATCTATAAACTTTGAGAACAAAGTACTAATGAATACTTCTAGATGAACACTAAACTAAATCATTACCAGAATTTTAAGAAACTGGTAGACAACAACTCTACGATCGATGTATGTACGAATCATATATTGAGATCTATCAAAAGTAGGAATCGTTTTGGCGGCAATATCTATACAAAATAATTAACTAAGATCAAACAAACCAGAAACTAATAATCTTACTTGACATTTGAACATGATTTAGTAAAAAATCGTCATAGAACTGTCATCTGGAGGTTTTTTAAGTAGAACATAATACCTATATCCGCGTATATCATGTTGGTGTCTAAATAACAAGTCAATCGCATTAACGAGTTAGTTAAACAACTGTCTCCTTGGTAACCATGCTTTAAATCGCGTTCAAATATGTTTAAAAGCCAAATAGAAAACAAACCTCGTTGGTTAATGTTTGGTCGACCGAAACTGATCAAGACCAGGAACACGCTGCTGTAGATTACTAGTTACACTATTAGCTCGAAAAAAATAAGTATTATTTAACACAATGGCTGCAAACCCTATAGCAACTGATACATTTTAATTATTATAATGATATATTGAATTATTAAAGCCAATTTTGGATAGTTGATTTGTCTATTAATATGATATAATTGTTTTTAATAATTGTTAATAAATTTGATATGAAGATTGTTCAAATGACTACGCTTTCAGCAAATTGGCACTGGGTTAAAAATGGCGAAGGGTGACCAAACAATTGACAGGAATGTCAGGTTGTGAATTCCATATTATGGAATGCACATAGAATATTAATCACATCAATTATTTGGAAGAGATCTAAATATAGCAGAGAAAGTTTATTCAGATGTCGCTGTTGAGATTATTAGATTCCAAAACCCATAGAGGTATACATTAAAGAGTAAATTGATATTTGCCCCAAAAAACCATAAACTGGGGACTCCTCAACCAATGTGTTAGGATAGAACAACTCTAAACTAGTACCATTAAACCATCGCAAGACGAAAAAATATAACTAACCGAACAAGGAACCAAAAGGTAATACAATCTCGTTCTTACCTTTCTAGAACCCGTCGAACCCAACTTGAACCATAAAGGCACAAACCACAACCGGCTGCCGGTCGAAGGAAGCGACGAAACACGAACCAAAAACCAAACAAAAAAAAACATAAAACGAAAGAGCGAAAAAAAACGAAACCGTGGAAAACAACTGCGCAAAACGTCAACCGGTGGCTTTGGAACCGGACGATTTCTGTCGCGAGGTTAGCTGGCTGGCTAGCTGTGGCTGGTTGGCTGGATAAGCTGGCTGCCCTACCGGCCGTTTTCCAATTTACAACTGAAGGCGTGTGCTGAGGTAGATAAGTGGGGAATTATGAAAGAACGTGCAAGGTGGGTGGGGATGAGAAGAGAGGCGGGACGAACGGACGGTTCATTCATAATGTGGAGGACATGGTATGCTGTTGATAGGCCGGAAATCTACCGTTTAATCAAATGGGATGCGGGGTAATAATGATATTGCTAAAACCACTGATGATAAAAAAAAGCGGAAATGGTTAGCGGCATAATATCGTTGATAATAAATGTCCTCTTTTGTTCTAGTCTTAGTAATAATAAATAGCGTTTTGTGACACAATGTTACATTTATCTACGTTAATAATCTGATTAAATTTGAGTCTGATTTCTAAATTACAAAAATTATTGTTCAACTCTTATGCTGAGGATAATATATACCGAGTAAAGCAAGAATATTTGATCCTGTGTAAGACAAAATAATAATTGATGATCTCACCATTGAATCTTATGTAAGATAAAAATCTACTAAAATTATAGAACAGAAAAAAGAAAAAATTAAAACAGGTTTGCTTCCTTCTTGTTATACTTTTAAGTCTCCTTTTTACCAATTAGGATTTATCCGAACTGGAGCTACTGCTAAACGTAATAAATAATAATAATAAAAATGCAACAACGTAAACTAATAAAAATTTGCCCAGAAATTAAGGCTGTATAAACAACCACAGAAACTTGGAATTTAACAAAAATCGATCGGTAAGTAACCAAAACCTATGAAATTTTTTTTTATATTTTAAAGTCTCCTTTTTACCAACGAGGGTTTATCTGCACTGGACCGACTGTTTAAAGCGGGCTCCGAACCACGGCCCTCAGCATTAAGCCTACTGACTGGCGAGTAACCAACTTGCTTCCAAGAAATCATCCCAGAAGATATCCGCTCTTGCCCAGCTTGGATAGTGGAATGGGACTACGTGACTGGGATCATTTTCCTTGTCGGATTTTATACTCTTGCCTAATACAATCACAAATATTAAACAATCATAAACATACATTTACGACCATGCGCCAGCAGGATTCGAACCCGCGACTATCGTAACAGTAGGTGGCTCGTCCTGTCGCCTTTATTACTGCGCCAACCAAGCCGGCTACGAAAATATTGTATTTATATTTCACACATTGGTGCAAATGTATGATTCATATGCATTTCTCGTAAAAATATCTTAAATAAATATATTATAAGTATATTCTAACTCATGTCTAGTTTTATGGAGGTTATGGAGGTTCAAACAACCTTTCGGTGATTAATTTTTATCATCAGATTTATCTAATGCTAAATATAAGACGATGTGGATGTATCACTTTTAATTATGCATTAAATAAACTGAGGTAAATCTTTTCTCGTTACGAAACCAAGGTATTTATGGTTTAAACTTTACCACACAAGTGATTAACTTGATCACAAGTTAATCCCTTCTTGTTATTTTTTTCAAGATTTTTATCAATATCGATACTATAATTTATCCAATAAAACAGCCAATGAACGTCGTCAAAATTTATGACGTCAGCACGTTACAATGTTAAAACGTTTGCAGATTTATAACCTCTAACATAATTATTATAACTCGAAGAAATTATAACAAAAATATAACAGAATATTTCGTCAGAAATTTTAATTATATCATTTGAATGGCTTTATTTTAGTTTGATTTAGAATCTCTGAAATGCGCCTTGTTTGATCCTTGCTTCAATTTTGTATTAGAATAAACATATTTACTATAGAACAAAGTTGAAACTATCATCATTGCTCAGATAGGGAGAAAAGAATGGTTGTTTAATTTGCGTCTTAAATATATATATATATATATATATATATATATATATATTATATAGGTTTATGCAATTTTTTAATGTATTATGTCTTCGGCCGTAAATATATAATAGGCCTGTTCGTTTTCCCATTCATACTTTAAACCGCAGAACTCGCGACCTTTACAAAGACAATGCAGCGGCGTCCGTCTATTAACAATGTCGAAACTCGGCAGAGTCTCGAAATAAACCAAATTTAAACATACTGCATGAATATTGATGCATAACATTGTGGAGGAATTTGTATTTGTTTTATAACATATAACAATTCTGACGCCCTTAAAGCCCTTTATAATTTTTGATCATGAAGCAACAACTATAAAAAACCACAATTCGCCAATAATTTTAACCACATAAGGAAGTTGAGACATATATTTAAGCCAAGTATATACAAAAACCATATGATACAAACCAATTGATAACAATTAATCTGAGTGGGGAGCACTATATATAATGATGGGCCAAATTTGCGACAATCTCAAATGGTGTGCTGAAATGCTGCCATAAAAAAATAATAGTACCTAAAGATTAACAATACCTTGAAAAATAATAATGTACACAAAAAGCCTTTAAATACAAAAAAATCAACCTTTGTCAAAATTATACCTCTTAAAATCCTAAATAACTGTACAATAAACTTAATAACCTTTAATAATAAAATACTTAATAAAGATTCAGCGTTCACTTTAGATTGGATTTATTTTGATCACACATATTGGCGAAAATGCAAAGTAGGAATGTAAATAACCGATTAGAAGCATAATTGTTAAATTTGATGGTTTTGACATTCCTCTACATCAAATAACATCTTTCCATTTAGTTTTATTGAGTTTTCAAGTGTACAGAGAGGCTAATCATAGAACGTTCAAAATTGCATTTTTGGCATTAAGTATTAGTATAAATAACTGTTAAGCAACATAACTGTTAAATTTGATGGTTTTGACATTTGTCTACATAAAGTAACAGCTTTCCATTTAGTATTATTGAGTTTTCCATTGTACAGAGAGACTAATCAGTGAACATTAAAATTGTACTTTTAGCATTAATTATTTTTGTTGTTTAATTTAAAGAAATGTGTTATTCCAAAAAAGATCAGCAATCAGTGACAACGCCGTCAAACGTTGTGAAGTTGCGTGATACACTGTTGCAGATCGAATGGAAAGTTATGTCGCACCCAGCGTACTTACCAAGGATAACGCTGTCTGATTACTAACAGGTCAATTGAAAAGTCCCCGGGCTGACACATAGATGGCGCTGTTAGAATTAAATCCATATGTTTTTTAGTTAGCCATAACCCTCAAAAGATGCGTGTATAAATTTGACAGCTGTCTGATTATTAGTTTCTGAATTTTAGCATTCTGAGTAAAGCAACTTTTGTTATTGTGAAAAAAATGGATAAAAAGGAATTTCACGGGTTGATAAAAGATTGATTTTTGAAGGGAAAAATACAGTTGAAGCAAAAACTTGGCTTGATGATAAGTTTCCGGATACTGCTCCAGGAAGATCAACCATCAAGTATTCTTATGCTAAGTTTAGACGTGGTGAAATGAGCACCGAAGACGGTGAACGCAGTGGACGCTCAAAACAGGGTGTTACCGACGAAAACATTTAAAAAATCCCCAAAAATGATTTTGAATGACCGTAAATTAAAATTGCAGGAAATAGCAGACACTCTAAAGATATCAAGTGAAAGGGTACATCATATCATTCACGAATATTTGGGTATGAGAACACTCAGTGCAAAGTGGATGCAACGCGAGCTGACTTTTGACAAAAAAACAAAGACGAGTTGTTGATTCGGAACAATATTTCAAAATGATCAAGCGTAATAAACCTAAGTTTTTGCGTCGATATGTGACAATGGACGAAACATGGCTCCATCATTTCACTCCGAAGTCCAATCGACAGTCATCCAAGTGGACTGCACACGATAAACCCGCTCCAAAGCGTGAGAAAACGCAACAGTCGGCTGGCAAGTTTATGGCGTCTGTATTTTGGGATGCGCATGGAATAATTTTCATTGACTACCTTGAAAAAGGACCATCAACAGCAGCGACTATTACATAGCGTTATTGGACCGTTTGAAGAACGAAATGGCCGAAAAACGGCTGCATTTGTCACACAGTCACAAGTCAGCACACACTTTTGCACAAGTCAGTGAAAATGATGGCAAAAATCCATGAATTGGCCTTCGAATTGCTTCTTCATCCACCGTATTCTCCAGATCTGGCCCCCAGCGACTAATTTCTGTTCTCAGATCTCAAAAGAATGCTCATTGGGAAAAAATTTTCGTCGAATGAAGAGGTAATAGCCGAAACTGGGGCCTATTTTGAAGCAAAGGACAAATCGTACAATACGTAAATCGTAAATGGTGTCGAAAAATTGGAGGGTCGCTATAATCAATGTATCACCCTTGAAGGGAATTATGTTGAATTAAAAAAACTGTGATGTGTTTTACTATGGTAGGCCGAGGACTTCTCAATTGACTTGTTAATTGATCAGATCGATGCAGCGTGGTTTGGCTAACACACGTTTTCGAAATGCTGGAGAAGTGCAAAAATGGGTTGATGATTAGATAGCAAACCAACATACTTATTTTGACGCAATATGGCCATATTGCCAGAAACATATTTTGATTAATATATATTGTATCGCTTTTTTTCAATAAATTTTTATATACGCAGGAAATACGTGTAAGCGCCTAATATGTATACAATAGATCAGATATACTTCAGAAAGTATACATGTCATTTATATTGATATTGTATAATTTACTATTATTATTTGTATTGATTTACATTGTATAATTTAATTATTACAATGTCTATTAGGAGTTTGGACTTCCAGCCAATCGAATGCGTTTTCTGCTCCATCTTCTGATCAGCAGTGCCACCCAAGATACAACAATATATGATGAATCAAATATAAGAACATATTGCTGTCCTACGAAATCCAATTATGGGACACTGTTAATAAATCTAAAATATCTATAGCGGTCTCCGTATTGCATACATCGTGATACCCCTCTAGAACCTAAAACGAGTATAATTCAGAGTATTAGTCTTAAGTAATTCAAAAGAATGTCAATGCACCCAATAGACTTACCAATTAGCTGTAATGTAAGTCTTAAAAATGACGTATATAGACTAAAATCCGATCTGATCAATAGGCAGATATTAGAGTAAGATTTTAAATGAAATATTTTATCATTTTATAAGTGATCAATAATTAGTGAAGTGATCTTCTACATGTCATGTATATAATAATTATGTAAATAAGTTTTTACTGTCAACTGGGCAGATTGTTAAACCACTAAAACCACTGTAAAACGGTAATAAAAATATTTGTGCTCATAACGTATAACAATCTTTTGATTCTATCACAGTATAATGTTACAGCGACGTTAGTTTGAAACTAAAAAACTACTACTACTACACTTTGGCCTCTTGACTTAGATTATAAAACATTTGAACACAATCGAATATTTGCATAGAAATACCAGAATAGAATATCAGTTAAAAAATTGTTCTAATATTCACGGAAATAAAACGGAATTTTCTAAAATTTTATTTACAATGTCACTGTAGTCACTAACTGCCCTTGGCAACCAGTTAAATACGTCACTATAGGAAACTCACTAAAGTCACTAGAGGGCTGGAGGTTAGATATCTTTTTTTCGGTTTGAAATTTTGTTATTTTCTACGTTTTGTATATAACAAAGTATATTATGGATAAGACGTTATTTTTGAAGCATTTAAGGTACAAATATATTTACATGTAAACATATAATAAGGATGTTGTTTTCCAGGATGTAGAGGCTCAAATAAAATAGATTATTTCGCAAAAGATTCTGCTTTAGCGCAGAAACGGTTTTTAAAAGTAAACAATGATAAACTTCTTCTCTTAGCCTACATCAAGTTTCCGGCAGTAAGGTTTATTGCTTGCATTTCAGACCGACCAGATGATTATGGACGCAAATGTAAAAGATCACTGCTTAATAAAATGCAATTTCTAATCATAATTTTAATAGTAAGCCTTTGAATAGAATCTATATCGATAATTGAATTGAAGTAAATAATATATGTATATTCACAGATCACTTTGCTTAACCTATCGAAGAGGAAAATATGGCTACATGTTATATGATATATGTTATAACCTATTAGATTATATGATTGTATTATATTAGATCATCTAAATGTTATTTAACTGTATCAGGAACCTATTTTAATTCGTTTATAGTCCAAGCTATCTTTGGACTTTTTTATTTACTGTATATTACTATTATCTATAAAATATTTATAAGGTGGGGCAAAAGTCCCGCTACCATATTATGGATAAATACACGCCACAAGAACGAGCAGAAATGATAATAGTGAAATGATAATAATAGCGAGTGAAAATATAAATAATAAAAAATATATAAAAGTCAAAAATATCCCAATCGTCCAGCGCCTCACAAAACCACACTATCGTTTACATGCGAATTTTCGACAGTACGGTACGACAGCATACATGCCTCGTTCTGGAAGACCACGGACGTCTGGTAACGCTGAAAATGTGGCTCTGGATCGCGATAGTGTTGCAGAGTCTCCAGAAGCATCAATTCGGAGACGTGGTTCCCAGTTATACATTTTGTGCACGCAGATTAAGCCGAATTTTGAAAACTGATTTGAAAATATTCCCGTACAAAATTCAATTAGTGAAAAAATTGTTACCGAGAGATCCCGATCAACGAGTTGATTACAGTAATGCAATCCTAAGGCTGTCTGGTGAAATTTAAGATTTTTCGTCTAAATTGATAATGAGCGATGAAGCCCACTTCCTTTTCAGTGGCCAAGTCAATAAACAGAACAGTTGGTTTTGGGGAACAACATCTCCGGATTTAACAGCGCCAGACTTTTTCTTGTTTGCTTTTTTAAAATCAAAAGTTTATGTGAATAAGCCCCAAACGATTCAACATCTTGAAGACAATATTCGTCACAAAAATTAAGAAATTCAGCTCCAAATATTGCAGGATGTCATGAAAAACGCCTTAAAAAAGCCGAAAGTTGCATAGCGAATCGCAGTCACCATTTAGCCGATATAATTTTCCAATCATAACGAAAAAAAATGTAAAGACCAAACACACTTTTTATGAAAATCATTATATTTTCTTTGATCAAAGTTATAGGCAATCAAAATGGTAGTGGGACTTTTGCCCCCAAGTTGTACCAAAGCAAATTTAACGAAAAATCTCATTCAGATATTATGTGAGCAAATAGTAATCTTTTTTAATTATGTATATCCTTAACAAAGGCAATATAATAATAATTAAGTGTTTTTTGTTATTGTGAAAAAAATAGTATTGTAAAGAACAAAAATGAAAAATTTTCCATGGCTACATATAATATCCAATTAAGTACCTGTAGAAAATATATAAAAAAGAAAAGGAGATTTTGTAATTAAAATTATAACATGTATTTCAAGTATTGTACTTTTAAGTATATTTTGGGCAAATAATTTAATTTATTTTTTAAGGCAGTAACAATTTACGATTAGAAAATAAATTATCAGTTGTCAGATTAGATATTATTTTTTATGTATTTTGAATATGCTTTATACAAATGTTAAGTAGTATTTAAATAAGATATTTTATTAAATCTTATTTTTTAATTTCCACTTGTAGAGAATAAACCCGCTTGACGCGCTCTCAAATGGTTTAGACTTGGCTTTAGTATAACACTTGACTACAACTTTATACACGATCGTATTTTAGGCCTGTCTATTCTATCGTTAAGTATGGAAAATAACAATGAAATATGTTGATTAACACGTTTACTACCATCTGATCTGATTAATAGAAATATATAGCCTACAGAATATCATTTAAGTCATAGTTGGCACAAGGGAACACAACATAGGTGTCATTTGCATAATAAATTTCATAAAAAATACAATTTCCATATACTTATTACTCCAATGTATTGATACCAACGCTGTAGCCATCTTCCGGATGGCCCACCCAATGTTGCCGCATCAACTCTGAGTTTTAGTTCAGTTTGGCTTTGACATACAAGAAAATTCTAATCTAAATAAAATAATTGAACAAAAATGTTATCAAATATAATACATATATTATTAAAGGACTTAAAACTACAATTAAGAACACAGGTATAATAATTTGTAGGTTAGATTTGTTTTCTTTACATTGAACTCTTTTCCACACCACCGATGAGGTAGAGTTTCTAGGCGTGTTTTTTTTTAAGCAGTGGTATCCCCCTGGAGGCCAAATCCACGTAATTAATAATTATATATCTGAGAAAAGTATTTTACTTTAATTCGAGAGCATATTTACCTTTTTACGTTAGTTCTAGTTGCTTTCGATGGTGTGTTTACTTGTCAAGTCATCTTGGTATCACTGTATATTTTCTTTCTTCTGCTACTCTCTGTGTACACCATTCTTCATAAAATTAATCACTGAATTATGTCTAAAGCATTTACCATATCTACAAAACAGTTAGTAATAATTCTCTCCTCATACGTTCTAACCTAATGCTCATGTTTAATTTTGAACAATTTCAATCATATCTGTGCACACAAATCTTTCACGCCCTACAATACCATTTTCTACAGTTATATTCAATGAATTATCTGCATAACTTTAGTTGTTTTCACCCTCATCACTCTGTCTCAGGAATTTCCAGCATTTTTACAGCATTATCACATATCCTGAAAGTTTCCTTCAGTCACGTTCACTTTCCGACTCACTGTCCAATTCAATTACTAAACTGTTACTTTCTAATCTATCTAAAACATGTT
This sequence comes from Rhynchophorus ferrugineus, assembly GCF_030347505.1. Lineage (NCBI taxonomy): Eukaryota > Metazoa > Arthropoda > Insecta > Coleoptera > Curculionidae > Rhynchophorus > Rhynchophorus ferrugineus. The sequence goes on along the minus strand of NW_027472581.1, from coordinate 47,033,400 downwards.
CATGATTCCACCAATTATCAATTACTTCCTCTATATGCCTTATCGAGTTCATCCAAACCGAAGGTGTTGTGGTGGACAATGCTTCCTTCCACATATACAAACAGTTTTTGATGGAATATCCTTCTCGACCATCAATATATCTGCAATTCATTATTAATAAATATAATGACCAAAAAAACCTAATCGAATGCTATTGTAACTTTTACCTTTTTCCATCAATTTTTGTTGTTTTTACACTTTTTTTGTTACCGTCTTGCCAAGAGTGCCACAATAGAACCATTTTGAAATATTCAAGTTTCATCAAGATACAAATAGTTTATCTTCCTTGGTTTTATTTTATGCCTTTAAAAATTGAATTATTTTTAAGGCAATGTCTGGAAGTTCCATTAAACCTCTCCGAGGGTTATCTTTACACCATTTAAACCCTATGCCCTGTAAGAGTGTATGAAAAAATGTCTTACATTCCTTAAAAAGCTGCATATCCCTAACTCTTTTATATATACTTTCCAGACAGACAATTTTCTCTAAAATAATTTTATTAAATTAGGTTTATATCGATAAAATAGTTTGTCTACCTACTGTTCTTATACGTATCTCTCTAGTCTTATACTTATTTCGTATATTTGGTCTTGAATAGAGCCAATATTAAGATGGTCAAGATTCGTCACCTACTTTATATGTAGACGGGTTTTCTTGGGTGAATCTAACGTATTATTCTTCATTTTGTATGCGATGTTATTCACAGTACCCATACTAATATTTAGCGCGGCAGCAACCCGCTGAAAACATTTTCAATAAAATTGTAGGGACTTACATTATGTAATATCATCAATAATTACCCCTCTAACGGAAACTATAGGCAAAAGCGAGCCTTCATTATCTCGTTCCTTTTCGAAATATCTTATTAAAGCCGCAATCAATTTGTGACTATCTATTATTTTCGGAGTTTTCGGCATTTTCAGCAGAACCGACCGCCGTCCGTGTATGAGACGTATGCAAAATTCTTTAATGCAATAGTGTTAAGAGGTTTTAACTTGTTTAAGGTTTTTATTTAGATTAGGATTTTGTTGTATGTCAAAGCCAAACTGAACTAAAATTCAGAGTTGCTGCGGCAAAATTGCAATGTTTGGACGTCACAAATATCAATGACGCATTACTAAAAAAACTTTGAATAGACTATATATTACCAATGAAACACTAAAAAAATTCATAGAACTAAACAATTCCATACGTATAAAGAAAACTTCCTATTTTCTCCGAATATTAATTACGACATAAGTTTGCCGAAAATCCGCGGATAAATTTTGAAAGTACTAATAATGACTTAATGTAAACAATGAATATCATCCATACCTCCTTTTTTTCGCCAATTTATTTTACTAGAGACGACGTAATTTCATGAAAAATTACATTGTTTATTTATTTAATGTTTGAGAATGTTGTGTTTATTAAACGATACTTCACGAATATTCGGATTTTCCCAACTCGCCCGTTTTGGACGGGTTACTGAGCCGATTTTAAAACTCAAATCAACGATCTCGCCTAAATATTTATTCAAAGAGGAAGAAATGTATAATATATATTGTCACTTAATGGATTGTTATTGCATAAAGTTCTATAGAATTAAAAACTGTTGCAATTTAACAGTACAGATATATATATATATATATATATATATATATATATATATATATATATATATATATATATATATATATATATATATAGTCTATTCAAAGTTTATTTGTATATGCGTCATCAATATGTTTAATGTAATGCCTGTCGCAATTTGAATTTTTTTTTTGTTCTGGCCTAAAACCAGGCGGTATGCATGACGCATACCTGCTCGCGGAGACTTGCCCTGGAGTGACAAGTTAGACCGGGTTATGTGGGACTGCATCTGGGCTTACCAATACAATAAAGCGAAACCGCCTCACAGTTGATCCCTGTGAATTGACTGCTACTGCATTAAATTTGGGGATATGGCACCCGCTGATGGGGCAGCTGTTATTGGGCCCGAAGGCCCGGCGATTCTATTGATTCGCGAACCTGAGTTAACACACAACTGGATACTGTTGTATGGGGGTAAAAGTTATGACTGTAGCGACGGATGAGGCCGTTTCAGCCTGGAAAAGGGGGGAGCTTAGCCGGTGACGTGGTGCTAAGCTCCCAGCATGTCAGTGTGTCAGTTTCCCTATGAATTTGATTATTTCTGACAAACCATGGTGGGTTTAATATTCTCCTGAGGAGCTTATTTTGGAAAACTTGAAGACGTTTGACCTGGTTGGGTGTAACAAATTTGAAGTAGACATTAGATCCGTAGAGGAGTACGGACCGATTTAACATCTTGTAAAATAAGCATTTGATGGAGATGGGAAGTTTGCTAGAAGGGCAGATCAGAGAAGATAGCATGTTTGCTATCCCCGAACCTTTTTGGATTGTTTTCTGGATTTGGGAATGCCAACCGAACCGTCGGTCGAAGTGGAGACCTAGGTATGTGACGTTATCCAGCCATGGAATTATTGCGGTTCCGATCTTAAGTTGCGAGACGCGCAGTGCCTAACGCTTCTTATGGAAAATGATGGCCTGGGTTTTCAGGGGGTTGATTTGCAACCTCCAGAATTTGAAGCACTTGACCGCATGACCAAGCTGCTTCTGTAAACGTTCATGAATTGTAACTTCGAACCTGGCGGCCGTGAAGAAAGCAGTATCGTCAGCGTAAAACGCGACGTCAATGTGCTCTTTTCTTGGCAGATCTGAAATAAAGAGGTTAAATAAGGCTGGGGCCAGCGGGGAACCTTGAGGTACGCCAGCATCGATTTGTTTACGACTGGAAAGTGATTCCCTGATCTTGACCTGGAAAGATCTCTCCGAGAGATAGGACTTGATGAGAGCGGTTAGGTCTTCTGGGAGGCCTAACCGGCAATTTGTAAATTCGTTTTAGAATCAGACAATACTTCACACAATTTTCCTTCTCATTTTATTCTAGTTAAAAAGAGACACAATGCTGTCTGATTAGTTCGAAAGCGTAAACGAATTAGCCTGTCAAAGTCGTCCGGTTGTCAGGCGTACGCAAATTTATTCAAAATATTAATTATAATTACTACAGGTTGCAAACCATAGAAAAACTATAAACCGGCAAACGTTATTTTAGTTTGATATCACTTTGTTTGAAAATGCCGAAAACAATAGATATTCGGGGTCACAAATTGATTGCGGCTTTAATAAGCTATTTCGAAAAGGAACAAGATAATGAAGGTCCCCTTTTGCCCGTAAATTCCGTTAGAGACGTAATTATTGGTGATATTACGTATTATAAGTTGCTGCAATTTTATTGAAAATGTTTTAGCGTGTTGCTGCTGTGCTGACTATTAGTGTGGGTACTGCGAATAACATCGCTTACAAAATAAAGAACAATACGTTAGATTCAACCAAGAAAACCCTTATACATACGAAGTGGGTGACGAATCTTGACTATCTTTATATTGGTTCTATTCGAGAGCAAATATACGAAATATATAAGAACAGTACAAAGAGTACAAAAAGTACACAAATTATTTTATAGATATAAACATAATTTAATAAAATTATTTCAGAGAAAATTGTTAATCTGGAAAGTATACATAAAAGAGTTAGGGACATGTACCTTTTTTAGGGATGTAAGACATCCCTTCATACACTCTTAGGGGTACACATAGGTATATATATATACACCCTCGAAGAGGTCTAATCGAACTTCCAGGCATTGCCTTAAAAAGAATTCAATTTTTAAAGGCGTACTATAAAATCAAGGAAGATAAATTATTTGAATTTGTGTATAATGCTGAAGGCACTCTTGGCAAGACAGGACAGGGAATAAGAATGGTTTTATTCCTGGTGCAGAATTAGTATTTTCCTCCAAATCCAAGGGCGACTACCACAGATAAATGATAAATGAAGCATAACATGTTTTTGTTATAGTTTGAAAATCAATTGTTAAAAAACCTGGAGGAACCATCAGTTATTATTTTGGAAAATTCACCATATCATAGCACAATGGTGGAAAAAATCCCAACAGCGTCAACAAAGGTTGTAATGAAGGATTAGTTTTCAAAACATGAATTAGGTTTCGTTGCGTTTTTTGCAATTTACTTTTTTTAGAAATAAGCCCGAAAAAAAATGTACAGTAGATCAGATGACTGAACAATATGGTCACATAGTATTATGATTTGCTGCCTATCACTGTATATTCAATCCAATCGAGTTGAAATGTGGAGCAGCAAAGACTTATTATAATAGACATGCTGGTCGAGAAGGATATACCATCAAGAAGTGTTTAGATATCTGAAAGGAGGCATTGCCGGCCATAATACCTTCGATTTGGATGAACTCGATAAGATATACAGAGGAACTAATTGATAAATGGTGGATCGAGAACATGTTTAGACAGATTAGAAATTAACAGTTCAGTGATTGACTTGGAAAGTGACTCGAAAAGTGAACGTGACTGAAGGAAACTTTCAGGATATATGATAATGCTGTAAAATGCTGGAAATTCCTGAGACAGAGTGATAAGTGTGGAAACAACTAAAGTTATGCACATAATTCAATGAATATAACTGTAGAAAATGGTATTGTAGGGCGTGAAAGATTTTGTGTGCACAGATATGATTGTAATTGTTCAGAATTAAACATGAGCATTAGGTTAGAATGTATAAGGAGAGAATGAATACAAATTGTTTTGTAGATATGGTAAATGCATTAGGCAGAATTCAGTTAATAATTTTATCAAGAATGGTGTACACAGGTAATAGCAGAAGAAATAGAAAATCAAACAAAATAGAACAGTGATATCAAGATGACTTGACAAGTAAACACACCATCGAAGGAAACAAGAACTATACGTAAAAAGGTAAATATGTTCTCAAATGAAAGTAAAATACATTACTTTGATATATAATTGTTAATTAGGTGGATTAGGGCTCCAGCGAGATACCACTACTTAAAATGATGTGCCTAGAACTCTACCTCATAGGTGGTGTGGAAAAGAGTTCAATGTAAATATAATAAAACAACTCTAACCTACAAACTATTATACCTTTGTTCTTTATTGTAGTTTTACGTCCTTCGATAATATATGCTTTAGATATACTAGAGTGTTAATAAATTATATTTGATAACTGTATTTTTGTTTAGTTATTTTATTTAGATTAGAATTTTTTTGTATGTCAAAGCCAAACGCAACTATATATACTATATATACCCTAGTGCACAGAACTGCTATAAATTTGACATGCGTTTTTTTTTCATTGGGCTTGTTTCATTTTTGATTGTCTTAAAAAGATACACAAATTCTTCAAGAATGATTTTCAAAAGGTATATTGGGAAAGTCATAGTTAAACAGTTTTTACAGTTTATGTTTAGAGATAGTAGATATATTTTAGATATATTTCAGTGATTAAACATGACTAGTTTTGAAGCCAGGAAGTGCCATTAGAGGGAAGTGTTGGTTTTTTACTTTTTAAGTGAAAATCAACTGAACGCGTAGAATGATAATAAAAACGTATGAGCAGTGTATTAGTGAAAGAACGTATCAGGAATGACTCCGATGTACTCTTTGACCAATTTCACAATTTCTTTCAACTTCCAACATCACCAATCAATTCCAAGCATGGGACAACGTTGGCAAGCCCAACCTGGGTGTGCTAGTGCCACCCCAAGTTTAGCCTCGTTGTCAAAACCTTGCGGTTCCTACTTGGGATTACAATGATTTAAAAATTTGACTTTGGCCGCCAAATAAAGAATCGTTTCATCTATGCAGGGGTTCAGATCCACTGACTTCCGCGTGGAAGACATTGATCGTCACGAAGCAGTACAATTTGAAGACATGGGATTAAAGGAACTGCTGAATGAAGCTTATTGTCAAACTTATGAGAACTTGCCAACTCATTAGATGTTACTGAAGAAGCCATTTGGCATCGACAAAAACCTTGCAAATAGTTCAAAAATCAGATTATCATCATTGTTCTGAATATATGACGATATCAAAAATTGGGTCAAAAAGGCGAAAGATGGGTCAAGTCCTTGAGCAATAAAGCTTTAAATATGAGAAATAACTTTTCAATTTGTGCTACTAATATATATAACTGTAATGAATCTTAAAGGATTCTTAATAAAGCTACTTCATTGAAATTTTTTTGCAGTAAAATTGCCGAGAAAATCAAATAAAAAAAACAAAAAGAAGGAAAACATTATCGGTGATATTGCAAATAAAATCCTCATAACATCACATAATGATAGAATTGCTCAAATTTAACCATAATGATAATTCAATGTTGAGGTTCAGCGCCCAACCTTATGCTTTAAAAGGCCGTGGTTGCATCCACAGAGAAGCGGCTGCAGCAATATATGTTAGTATGTGGAATTATACGGAACTATAAAATTGGCTAGCCTATACTGGGAATTTATCAAATGGCAAACTAGTGTTCAACTTGGCACTTGCTCAGTTTTCATTTAATTAATTTGAAATAACAGTCATACAGAAATAGAGATTTAACTTTATAGGAAATTTTTTTGAAATGTTTCGCGATGTCCAAGATGTAAATGTGGCTATTTTTAACTAATTACTTGTTTTAATCGCTATGCTATGAGCGCGACGGAATTCGATTGGTTCACTTCGTCTCTATAGCACCTTTATTGTTTATTTGTTTCGGGCGCCATTTTCATTGTGTCTAACCTAAGAAGCAGTGCCTTTATTTTTATATTTTGATTTTTATTTTAACATTTAAAGATTAAGTTATTAGTTCATTAGTATTTATAAGACGGTGGTACAATAAGTAAAGTGAATTCTCGATCTGGAAAGTGTTGGGTGCCTGGATGCACAGATAGTAACGAAATGCAGAATCGTTTTACCTCGAAGAAGTATTTAGCTGTCTTTAAAAATGGTTGATAATGGTAAAAATCCCAAACTGACTAGATTAACCATCAAATAAATTTATAATCGTTACAGCGTGTTTTGTTGTTGTTGAGGTACATTTATTCATATTAATAATCATATAAAATATTAAATATTTATTTTCTAATTTTAGAAATTAATCTTTCCGAAAGAAGCTACACAAACGGCCATATAATTTTATTCTTGGATCAATTATTTGATAGTTGAAACTTTGAATAATAGCTCCTGAATGCAAACCTTTTAGGAGCGGATTAACCGAAGTTCAATACACCAAGAATTTTGGGGCAAAACTATTCAGAAATTAAATAGTTTTTAAATTTTAAGTAAGAACAAATTTGTTACAGTGAATTAAAAATTGTATAATCACCTTGAGGGGATTCATTTCATTAAAGAAAAAGAAATGTGTAATTATCCGAATAAATATATTGGCTTATGGCTACTTAATTAAGAGAATTTGGAATTATTGGGTCTATTAGAGTTCATGGATTGAATAATATATATCCTTCGGCTAGAATGTTTGACAAATAATTTAAGGCACTCATAAGTTAATTTTTTTCACCTCATTTGCCTTTATGAAATTGTGAAGAGGATTAATTCGATACTACCGGCGGATTATTATCAAGGGTTGAGAAATTGCCACTTCACTTTATAACTCCAATTGCAGATATTCCTATATGAACAAACGTGGCAATGCAATATTACATGCCCCAGAAAATTGTTTTATTACAGTGTCAGTAGTTCTTTGAGCTATCTTTTCTATTTTATCTCACAATATTGCCACGTTGATAAACATCTTTAAAAAAATGTAAATTCGAAACCTTGTAACCGTACACTATTTAATGATAGAATGTTAAAAATAATATGCACCATATACTTTTGGATAAAACATGTAAACAGAAATTTAACAGTAAAAGACTCAAAGTTTGCTTTTAGTATAATAAAAAAAAGCCAGAACTCTAATAGATCCTATTAAATTGATAGTCCTAAACAAATATGAAAAAGGGAAAACAGAAGAGATAATTTTAATTTGTTCCAAAGTTCTTTGTTTATGATAATATTTATATTTTCTAGATATATTTATTTTTATACTATATTTATATTTTATACATAATTTGCAATTTTACAAATTATATTTATTTCATTCATTGAATTTTATTTAATAAATTTATTTCAGAAATTAAATTCTTTTTGATTTAAATTTTATTGGTCAATTAAACGTGACGTCAGGGCAGTCGCCTGCTAAACTTTTTCAAAGAGCCAATCAAATGTATTTACTGCAAAATGTTTTCCTTACAGGTGCCTATAATTTAGATTTAAATTGACCAATCAAATTACTTGAATGGCCGATTTAACACAATCTGGATGTTGGTCAAGATAAAACTTTTCTCCACAGCTCCCTATTGAGTTGTCTCTCTATTTCTCTATGATAACAGTAGCTCCTTGGATAAATACTGGAGTACCTGATTTTTTAGGATTAGCAAAAAAATGGCTATAGTAGCCCGATATTTTCTTAGAAGAAATAAGTTTTCCAAGTACCTAACCTAGTAGTACCACGGGGTCATTTTCTATCTTAAATGTATATAAAAATATATTTGTGTACCTGAAATCATGTACACTAAAGCATTATTTTCATTACACCAAGAGAGTACATTATAGATTTTCAAACAGGGCGGTTATTTTTGTCGTAGCTTATTTTTGTGGATGATTACTGACTAGATTCAGCTGAATTTGAATAGTGATCTGGGTTATATGGATTTTAAGGGCACCAGTAAATTGATGCGTGTTAATATAGAACTACGATTTCAGATTGCATAGTCTTGGAGATCATTTCACGTCATCTCCGAGAGAGATAATCATACCTTCCAACCGCTCATGCAAAATATACATCGTAGCGTCTACTGAAACTACATGTTATTCACGACTATATCGTTTAATTTGAGGCAAAATAGGCCACCGTTCTATATATTTTAACAACGTTGTTTTCAACAAAGTACGGACCAATGACATCGCCGGACCAAAATCGGCACCAAACTGTAATATTTTGTTGATGCGTTGCCGCCCGGTGGATTAACGTATACACGTAAGCATCCATCCCTGATCATATTCAGTGTATTCATATAAAATACAATAATCACGAGACTTTAGCAATTAAATGCGGCAGAGTGGCTCGATCAAGAAGCGATAAAGCCTTAAAAACATTGATATAGGTTTAATTCTCATTCGATTCTATCAGTAATTACGATTAATTAAATAACTCGATCAATCGCTTTATAAAATTTTTACAAATACCACTTGCCCATCCCAAATCATAAATATGTCTTTAATAGAAGTTGGGACTAAAGCGCAATTCTCAATACATGTATTAAATACAATATGCCCGAATTATTATTTAATGCAATCTGCCTGGACTCTATACAATATAACTCAATACACTGAACTACATCCAATATATTCAGGTATTCCAGAGGGCAGTGTCCTTGGCCTATTGTTATATCTCCTTTTGACCTACCGACCTCACGAGGATCTAATATCAACTACAAGGAATCTCCAACTTCATCTCAACAAAATTCATTTGTGGTTAAAAACATGGCGTATCAAGGCAGCTGAGATAAAATCTACTCATTTGACATTCACTCCGCGTAGAAGGACTTATCCTCCGGCATATCTTAATAATCATGAACTCCCGTAAGCAAATAATTTTAAATATCGGAGAGTACATCTGGATCGATGCTTAATTGTAAGAAACATCACTACATAGTATAAAACAAAGTCGCCTTTTCTGTCCCTATATCCCTATGTGCGCTTAAATCTTTAAAACTACGCAACGGATTTTGATGCGGTTTTTTTCAATAGATAGAGTGATTCAAGAGGAAAGTTTATATGTATAATACATGCATAATATACTAAGGCAACATTGCTAATTTTAGAGGTTTCTAACGTGATGTCGTAAATTAACCTATTTTTTTAGGCTTATTTAGCAATTAGCAAAAACGCTGCCTAACCCTACGAGTTAGATCAAATTAATGTACTACAGTATTGTACACCATAAAAAGGTCTACAAAAAAGTCCGCGATGGTATATGTTTATCTTTTAGGGATAACCCACATTAACCATTTTTATTGTTTACTTTTTACGTGAGAAAATGGCTTATTTACGAAGCTATTTTAAGCAATACGGCATTAATCCTTATCGAATTAAGTACCTTAAATACAGTGTGCAATTAATATAGATCAATATGGTTCCTTACAGCATGTAAATTAAACAAATATTTTCGGAGATATTTCAAATTTAAAATTTGCGTTTAAAAATGTGTAATGTAATAAAAATTGTATGAATTTAGATATTCCAAAGATAGCAGGAAATCTTCATAGTAAGTATAGGGGAAGAGGAATTGTTTTACTCCAAATTTAATGCGTGCAGGCCAAGGGCAGTAATGAATGAACCAAAAATACTGGATCGATTTTAATCATGTTTTCATTGAGTGACATAGGCATATATATTTTATGCCCGTGCAAAGTCGGAGCGGGCCGCTATGTTTTTATATACAACGTTCATATTTTTTCTGTAGTGTATTTAATTTAGTATCAGCATTACACGCGTGCGAATCCGGGGCGGGTCGCTAGTATACTAATAAAGCGTAAACAACGTGGACTTAAACTGAACCAGTTTTATTGGCTCATAGGACGTAAATCCAGATTATCTTTGGATAATAAGATATTGCTGTATAAGTAATTTTAGGCCCATATGGACGTATAGTATCGAACTGTGGGGTACTACTAGAAAATCCAACATAGCCATCCTTCAGAAATTCTAAAATAAAGCGTTATGTGCCATCGTTGACGCCCCACATTATGCCACACAACCTAATTCAGCGCGATATTCCCCTGAAAACAATAACCATAACTGGAGTGTGATTCCAAGTGCCCAGTGAACTCTAAGAAGAACTCTAAAAGAGAATCTTTGTACCCGAATGCACTCACCAAACAATTAAATGTGCGCAAGTTAAAGGTTTACTACCTTCCGATCAGATTAATAAAATACACATAAAATAGTTTTTAGAAATAACATAGAAATTAAGTAATTAAATTAAAAATTAAGTATATATAAGTTTAGTATATTAAATAATTAAATAAAGTGTAATACTATTTTATAAGTTTGTACAGGAGGTCACTTATCTACATGTCACTGTAAAATATAAATGAGATAATTCGGCAGACTGTGCAATGCTAAGAGAATAATAATACAAATTATTAATTAAAATCATTTTTCAATTTTTTCTACAACGTTTTCCCATCTTTCTGGAAATATTGCGACATCGTGTTGATAGAAGTATGTTGGTTCGCAGTGATCCATTTTCGTACTTGTTCATCGTTTCCTCTATTCTTCGCCGATCCCAATATACCACACTCTCTTTTCCCTGCCAAGCAATGAAAACGTGATGTTGGACGGATTCAAAATTGCGTAATTCAAAAAGTGTAATGAATGTCGAAAATGCAACTTCGAGAGCCCAATTAGCGTCTGTATATAATGAATAACTCACTAACACTAGATGGAAAAATGTTATTTTATGTACAGAAACATCAAAACAAACGATTTTAACAGATTGGGTTATTTAACAGTTGTTTACATATATGCTTGATATTTTCATCAATAGATATCGCTGATCAAGATACCATTCAAGCGCCTAATAGTAGCAAAATTGTATTTTGATAGACCTCCTAAATTTTCACTTTAGTAAAGGAGTCTAATTTATGACCATTTAAGTAATGGTATTTGAAGTTCACGGACACTATGTTCAATAAATAGTAATTGAATTCAAAATCAAAAATCGTATTGAACGACATCAATTGAACAACCTAGATCACCATAGGTGAACACCTACAATACAAATGTTTGTTAAATAAAGTTATGGACACAAATTGTCATACTCCTAAGGACCCAATATACTCCCCACCATTTTATTATTATATATTTTTCAACTATACGTCGTTAAAATGTCAGCAACTGTTTATAATCTCATCAGTCACGGTCATGTCGTCATAGTCGCCTCCAATACAATTAGCAAAACAAATGTTGGCACGTGGAGATGAACGACGTTAAAAAAATACAAGAAAATTCAAGATCGTTTTTTGACCCACCGCACTACGTCCGGTTGAAATGCATTATAATAAATTGTAATTCATTTTAATAAATTACACATTTTCTTGTTTACTCGATTCAGTGAGTCCGATTTTCCTTCTGTAGGATTCCGGTTTGCTCATCGCCATTTTTATCTGGTAAACATACCATAATTTTGTTGTGGCAACATTAACATTTTCTATAACAGATTATTTTATGACAGAAATATATAATTTAGTGCAAATTTAGATAATTATGAAGACGTATCTCAATAAATCTTAACATATATACACTGTTTTTCAACAGGTACATTTACAAAGAAGCATGAATAAATATTAATATGTGCTAATGTATGTAGGCTACATGTAATGCTCTAAAAAATAGTTATTTTTCGAGTTAAATTTGTTGACACGATATATTAAGAATTTCTAAATTAAAATTATTTTAGAAATAAAAAGAATTTAAGTCATGAAGCAACATTTTTATTCATTTATTAATTAGTAATTCACTTGTACAAGTGTGGTTTGATTAGTTATTATTTTAATATTATACTTAGTCTCATTTTTACTAAATAGAATTTATATAGACTACTTAAGGTGACCTTTAAATCACTCTCTATTAAAACTAGTAGCTGACGGATGATCAAATTGTGAAGTCAAGTGAAGAAATACCTATATTACTCTGACATGCTGCTCTTGCTCTTGTAAACAACCATAGAAGGTATTCAAAATTCTTTATCCATTTACTATTCGAATGAGGAACAATCTGTACTTTGAAAAAACATCTCTGATCCGAACTGGAGTTGAAAGACGAACTGGAGTTGCTGTGAACTAAGGGTTTATTGACATTTGGATATAAGCTTGCAATTGAGGGTGAATGGCCATCAAAGGTGGATTTCGCTCAGCTGATTGTTTAGTCATTTGTTTAGGTACTGTATTTCCTGAATTAAAATTAAATTAGACTACTTAAACTAAAGCTAAGAATAACACTTATACACTATACAAGATGTGGTTTGGTTCGACTGAGTTTTCTGATAACCTGTGCGTTGTCCAGTAACTATATTGCTTTGACATTGATGTGGGTTTAGTAACCTTATTTCATGTTTTGATACGAAAACCTGAATAATATCGTGGATTCATTTTGATTTCGAGGTCATCAGGCAGTTTTTTATTTCATAAGTAGCGATAAGTATTATTAATTCAAGGACTTTGTTTTGACTGCGTTGGATTATTAGTCAGTTTAATGTTTTAGTGCAACCCCATCAATCCAAATCCATAAATTGAAATAATACAACTCTCGTATAATACCAGAACAGGGCACAGACTCAAAAGAATCAAACCATTTGACCTTGTACAGTGTAGTGAGGTGCATTTAGTAGAAAAACAGTAGTGTAAAACATAAGCATTATTACATCAGAGACTAAGAGAAGGCCGATTTAAGTTATTTTATTGATTTAAGTAATCACTAATAACAATGTGGTACATTTGAAATAAAACCTGAATATGATCTTTCCAATTTAACCAACTAAGAGAGCAACTAAGTTCCTACCATTTTCCCGAAGTTTCAAATAGCTGATGAATTAGAGAAGGTTATAACACTTCTACATTTAGCTGAAAACAAAATGATTATTATAAAAGACTCTCTTTATTAACCAAATGCGTTGCTGCAAGAGGCGAGCTATCCTAACTTAACTCCATCAAGTGATTTGGGCCATTAAAATAGTAAAAAAGCAGCCATCATTTTCTTTTGTTTCGATTAGTTGTATAAAAATATATAAGTATACTAGCTGACCCCACAGACGTAGTCCTGTCTGAGCTATAAATATTGTGCTGGACTAAATATAATTAACAGCATTAGTGTATATTTTGATGCACAACATTGTTAGTTTTGTTTTCTAGTGTGAAAATAAATTATGTTGATGGTTTTCTATCCATTGAACTAAGGAATTCAAAATGAAGCATGAATTTTATTGAGGACAAATGCCGGATGCTTACCATCAAAAGATTTCTTAGATATGACGCACCCAATGCACAACGCATTTAATTAAAAGTTGAGATATGAAACCAAATACAATTTCGAGGCATTGAAAGAAGCCGTTCAAATAAAAGTTCCCTTTTCAAATCAGCAATAAAAGTATGCCTAAACAGGTATTGAACAATGGATCTGATGAAATATTTTTCTTAAACGCTCTTAGTGTGAGTGGAAAACGTGTTTAATATCAATAATATGACAACAATCCTATGGCAAAATGAAATTGCACTTGTACTTGCTTTATCACGTTGAAAATTTTATGTTTATCTTGTTGAAAAGCAACGAAAGCTCATTCAGCGCTCAAGGTGCCATTGAACATGAAAATTAACGAAAGTCCAACTTGCAACCTTCAAAGGCCTTGCAATATGGATACACAACGCTCATTGGTTAAATGGCAACGATTTGCTGTGAACTGTAATAGACGGCCACGTTATAATTGAATGCAGCTCGATAGGGATTAAGCACAAAATTTCTTCGTTATTAATTTCGATTCCATTGATTCCGTTCTACTTCATTTCGCACTTCGTGTTGTTCATCAGTTTGGTTTGCTCCTATATCTTTGACTGTCAAAATGGTGGCATTTTGAATAACCAAATTCAAATGAAAACTCACTCAACAAACTCAGAACTGGATAAACTTTCATTCAATCTGACTGTGCACTAAGAAATTAATAAATACTTGTATTATTATATTAATATAATACTATACTATGAATACTATTAATAATACTATATTGATATAATATTATGATCGATATATGTCGAACGATATAGCCGTTAAACGGTATTTATCAAACGGTCACTGTCAAATTATCAAAGGCGCAAGTATAAATACTGATTAAGACTAGTTACTTAAGTTTTTTAATTTTCTGCTTAATTTTCTTATTTTTTCTTTCCATAAGAACCTTCTATAAGGTATTAGAAACAATACACAAATATTATATTAAACAATACACAATAATGAAAGTATATTAAACAAAAAAAGTTCCTAAATAATATCTAATTAATCTCAAATGCATTAAAATTCAACAATTTGATGTTTAAAAAAACCCTACTGTAGCGCTTGGACATGGTTTTAGTAATTATATAAATAAAATAAAAATTAAATGAACATAGTTTTTGTATTCATTAATATTATTTTAATTAGTAAAGCACTTTAAAAGGCGACTCACATATAGCCAACTAATAATCAATAATTCTATCGATCAAAATGTTTATAATTTAGCTGAAGTATTACAACATTAACATGACTACAGAAGGGCGGATGTGGGCCCTAATTGCCTTTAATACTGTTACCTAATTTACATAAGATACGAAAGACATTATCTAATTGTCACTAATGAACCTACAGCGTAACTTCATTAAGGTCGAAATGAACATTATTTCTGAAGCCATTTTTTTTTTGAAATAGATTAATTAATGCCTTCTTAGTTTTGTAGTACAATTATCTTTATAAAAAATTAAAAGATCATTCAAGAGTCGGATAAGAATTTTTAATAAAAGGTTTAGTAACTTTTTGCCGATCAAAATATGAAATCGACGTGACGTTAAAGTAACTGTTGCAACCTCTAAATTATTATTAGCCATTTTAAGCAGCAACAAAAAGCTCAAAAGGCCCAGCAGCATATCCCACCTTCAGTCATTAAAAAATGACTTGACAATTATTGGACTATACACAATAAAGAGAAAGCGGACATGTTCTCAAATCACCTAAAAAATATACCTAAGCCTTTCCCGTCTAAGCTATCTAAAGACGAAGAAAATAAAATTACCAGCTTCCTAATTTCCCCATTTCAAAAGAATCTGCCTGATAAAAAAATTTTTAAGGAACTTGAATTTGCGTAAAAAAAGCTCCTGCATATGATAACTGGAAAAATTTTACAAGATTTACCACAAATGGGCATAACATTAATAACAGTTATTTTCAAAGCAATGTTGCTAATTACTTCCATAGCTTTTGGAAAATGGCTGAAACCACTATCATTCTCAAACCCGAAAAATAACTAGAAGTTATCTGCTACCGGCCTATAAGTTATTTCAAAAGTTTTTGACAAGCAACACAACAAGAGAATTAATATAAAAATTGAAAATAGAAATATCATTCCAGAGCATCAACTTGGGATTCGCAATAAGCATGAAGCTATAGAACAAATACATTTTAATAAAGTATGACTCACGAGATTGCAGATTAAAAAATCAATTCAAATCTTATCTTAGACAACATCGACAAGAACAAAAACGACACATTCAAATGATCACTTTGTCATATCTTTTGTATTATTGGTAGAGTTTGAGCTTCAATTCCAGACTATATTGCATCAGTTGTTATTGGTAAAGTTCCCATGATAATATTCATTTGTAGTTCGGTGGTAATTCTAGTGTAAAGTGTTCGACTATTATTGTCAAGTTAAACTGAAACCCATTTTCCCTGTTTTTTCATTATACCCATTACACTGAGACAGCTTCAAATATCTTGTTAAATCACTTCCAAGGTTTCAGCAAGTCCCTCCTGTGTTTAGTATGAATCTTGTTTCAATAACGCCTCCAATTCTAATTATGATTTTTAGAGTTCAATCCTATTTCATACTAGTTACGCCATCTTTTATAAATTCATCAACTAATTGGTACATCTTATACGTTCCACCTTATTTTCATCCACCAAATGTTTCCTTCCTGAGTTATTTATTTAACTTTTTAAATCAACATCTCAGTTAGCAAAATAAAAAGCCTTACAAAGAAGGCAAAGAATGAGTAGAACATTAAACAATTAAAGATATTCTGTTTTTCATTCTGTTCAGAATGCTATCACAAAGATCATTAAATACGTTATACATTAATTATAAGTAGTTAGCTAATTGTTAACTGTACAGTTAGAGCAAGATAAAAAAGTTCAGTGTAAAATAAAAATAAAATGCGAGACAAAACGTGTCAGGCAACACGAAAGTACAGTCCTTGAAATCATGAGCTCACCACAGTAAGGATGAAACAGAATTAAGGATGTTGGTGTTAAAGGGAACTCTCCTTCCTGTCTAATACCATATGCATTCATATTGCTAATGTAGTGAGAACGAGTCACTTGTGCATATTAATTTGAGATTAGATATGTTTTTATGATTTCTTCATGTTAGCATCAATACAAAAACGATCTAACAAATATTAATACATTTATTAATTCTAATAACCTACAAGGGCCAATATAACTTCTGGTTAAAATTATTTTGTAAACTTTGTTGCACCATTTGGATGCATATTTTCAAGAGTATCATTCATATATAGAAAAAATTATAAATTATGATACTGGATACAATTAATGTAGTAACATAATAATGTACAAATTAATTATATAATCTTATTAAAACCATTATTATATCCTATATGTGTACCCATATTAAAATTTCAAATCTGTTATGAGTCACTGCTTAACTTAGTTTAAAAAATGTGTATAATTATATAATTCATGGTTATATATTTATCTTTTTTTCTTTTCATTAACTAATCTTGTTTTTAAATCAAATCTATGTTTCATTCCAAATGTAGTTAACAGAAAATACACTAAAAAAAATTGAATAAAGAAATTGTGAAATTTTATTGCAAGTGGAATGGTGGAGATAATAAAAACACACTAGTTCTATCTGACAACTTAATTACTTAGAGGCGAATGTATTTTGATTATAGAAATTGTATGCATACCTTGATAAGTTAGTGCTATGAAATCTCCATCCTTTTGTTTGTCGATTTGCCACCTCAGCAACCAATGCCCTTGTTCAATTTCTTTGACAAAAAGAAAATTCTTAGTTTTAACCGTCACTTCACTAACAACAGTACAATTTTCTTTGAAGCCACTAATTTCACTTTCACAAACATCTTTTAAACCGATATCTACAACATCTTCTTTACAATTAACTTCATTTATACTTTCCTCTTCTTGACATGACTCAGTTGTAGTTTCAGTAGAATGAGGAAGATCAGCATCATTTGGACTAGATTGAATACCTTCTGATAAATTATTATTTTCTTCCAACAGACTAGTATTATTACTGTTTTCTGATATATTAGACATTTCTTAAATTTTTTTAGTAATTCATGAAAAACTATACCTGTGATTTATATAATTCTGGGATTTACTATATTTTTTCATTGAACAATTCAACTTAAATGTAGTTTTTTTCCAATATATTCTACTTCTTTTAAGAGGTTTCCATGGAGACAGACTATCTGGCGACACCTCAAAAATATTTTATATGGCCTAAATTATTTAAAATTTGCTATAAAAATGCACACAAAGAAGTTGCAATACAACATTTAAACGTATTCATCTAATAAATATATATTTAAAATAACCACAATTTAGAAGTAAACAAATATTGTTGTTTAATTTCACATTTTTTTATATTTCAAATTGGTAACAGCTGATTTTGACAATTATATATATTTTATATGAATATAGGTGACCAGTTATTCAATCGTTTATTTCAATTAGGTAACCGAAATAACACGTAATCTGGAATATCCGCATTTATACCTATAATTGTTCAGAAATAGATCCACAATTTTTCTTCAACTGGGGGTTGATCCCGTTGAATATAGGTAAACACAAAAATTGTCTCAGGTACAATCAAAGGTTGTAGGCTTAAGGCCATTAACCCCCCCGGATTCGCCACTTGATTGTTCATTGTATATCTAAAATTTTATGACAAAAGGTATTTTATTTGCTACAATAAACTTCAAACTATGCAGGGAAATAGATTAAAATATGATGTATGATTTTATCAGCGCCCCATTTTGGTAACTGAATTTAACTTGTTAATATTCCAGAAACCCTCTTACTATTCGAAAAAGGTATTAGTAGGAAATTGGTTTGAAGAAACTATAGGTAGATATTCTGGTGACAAATATAAATCATTCTCCACGTATACAACACATTTCAATACGAAACATTCTGTAGACAAAGAATTTAATGATGTCATTAGAAACGATATTCAAATAAAATCAGAAGTAAGAACTTACTTATCATAACTGTTAAAAAAACTTAATAAAATTTAGTGTAGCAATATTTCTCCATCAAGAAATCAAGAAGGAAGCCAAAATTACTTTGACAATTTTACAACTAGTTATGACTTGTCATACCAATACTTTCCTCAATGGATTAATGGATATCTTCCCAGAAAATTAAGATTTGCTTTATTAAAATATGAACCGACAGAAGAATATTTAAGTAGTTTTGTTAGTATTTAAAACAGTATTTTCTTAGATTTGTTTATAATGTAAAATATGAATACACTACATCAAAGATACATATATTTTATGAATAAAATTTACTTAAATTATATATTATAGGGAAACCTGTCCAGCAGAAATAATTACACTCATATAAAACGTCAAGAATGGGAATGTGACATGCTTGATCCAAGAAGACCTCTTTTATCAACACATCAAAATGATTTTCCAAAATATGACGAGAAAGAATATCAGTTGAATCGATGGTAAGATATCCACCATTTTAAATTGTTATTTTTAACTTGTAGTTTTTAAGTTATGGATTTAAAATCCTTATTATATAGATAAATATCAATACTACATCTTCAATTAGATATGCTTAGTACAATCTTAATTTACAAATTAATTTATTAGCACTCTTCTGTTGTATTTGCATTAATACACAAGCAATGCGAGTACGGGATTAATACATCAGTATGTATTTCCCAAATTAAAATAAAACTAATATGAAATCACTATGGAACTGATAAATTACGGGAAAGGTCAATAAAAATTTTTCTTAGAATTCAACAAAATATGTTAATTGCTATCTAAACATACAAAAAACAGTGTTTATTACAGGAGACAAACAATATTTTACGTTTATTAAAAAGGTACATTTCCAGGCACGCCTTTGAACATATTCATAGGATATTTAAAAAGATCAACAACAACAATAAAAACAACAACAAAGAAACATATGATCCAATTATAATAGTTAATGTGCTTGAAAAAATGCCAGAGGAATTAACAATACAAGGATAAAAACTGGCTCTGAGATTGAACTAACAAAAATTAAAAAGAATTATAATTGGAAACATAACACACAGAAAACGAAAAACAGAAAACCAATAGTAAAAACAGGTAGACAATTTTAAAAATCTTGGATTTACGGTATTAAGAAATTGAGATGAAGAGAAATGGAAATTAAAACTAAATAAATCATTCTACGCCAAGGGCTATTAAAAATAAACATACATCAAAAAGGAAAGAATAAGAGCACATTAAAAAAAAACAATAATAATGTATATTGCAAAGACAATGACAAACCGGCTTGGTTGGCGCAGTGCTAAAGGTAACAGGACGGTCCACCTACTGTTGCGATAGTCGCGGGTTCGAATCCTGCAGGGACATGGTCGTAAATTTATGTTTGTGATTGTCCTAGTCAAGAGTGCAAAATCCGACAAGGAAAATGATCCCAGTTACGTCAAGTAGAAAAGTAAGGAAAACAAAATAGCAGAGAACAATGTAACTATATATATATATATATATATATATATATATATATATATATATATATATATATATATATACATATACTATATAACAAATATACAGGGTGGACGCCACCCAGAAAAATGGACGACAACAATCGACATGGTTAAATGAAGCAAAGAATGGTTTGTTTAAAATAAGAACAGAAGCGGTTGAAATAAGAAAGTCGATAACAATGCGTAGACGAAAATATGTTAAATAACAACTGGAGACTGATCAATTTCAAAAAACTTTTAAAAGGTGCGATGCCCTCTCAATATGATTTAACCTCAGGCACTAATCCACAAATCGCTTACAGGCAATGCCCTTTAAGCCATGCTTAGTTTGAAGTATGCTCATATGGATTATAACATAAGGGTCATAAAGAAATTTAAAAAAATATATTTTTAAAAAATATCTGTATTTTCAGGGCTAGGCCAGTTCCGATTAAAGCCAAATATGATAAAGTAACAGAAATAATATATCCAAAACTACCTCAAAACCACCCTAGAGTCGTCGATTACAATTGCAATCCAATAACATGGATGTGTACTGATGAAATCAAATAAAAAGTTTTACAGAATATACTTATTTTATCAATGTAAAAAAATTAGATTAGATTAGATTTAGTTATTAAAGGCCATGAGCCGCAAGGACTATTTAGGAACTATGCACTATATACATTTTAATATTACAGAACAAACAATATAAAAAACAAAACTAAAAGAGCTTATAGTTAAATTAACATAAGTATGAGAATAATATGGAGTGATCAGTTTAAAAGACATAAGTTAACAGCAGTAATATCCATAGTCTACTATATATATTAGAGTACTCAGATGGCAGCAAATAATTCATCAGTTGTTCAAGGTTTTTCTATTGTAGAAGTTGTTTCATGGATCCCTTCAGGTCAGAGAGTCGTCTTTGGCGTGCCCTTGGCCTGGGTCAACTAGGATGTGTTTGATGCTCAGCGGGGATCTACATCTATCACAAATGGGCGGACTTTTTCCTTTGAATAGAAATTCGTGAGTCAGCCGACAATGACCTATTCTGAGTCTGGAAAAAATTTACGCCTGCTAAAGTTACAAAAGCTGATACCTTGGTAAAGCTCCTCTTTTACCTCGCACAATTTGTTATTGATCATTAAGTCCCAACTTAGTTGATCCAGTTTTTTATAAAGTACGGTATGATATGTATTCAGATCCCTTCCCCAGTGCAGGTAGTCTTCCAAAAGTGACCCTTCCCTTTTCTCAGCAAGATGATTGGCTCTTTCGTTACCTTCAATTCCCATGCGGGATGGTACCCACATGTACGTAATATCTTTGCCGCTGTTACGAGCGGCAGTGTTTAATTCTCGAATGTGCACTGTCAGTGGATGATGAGCCTGTACCGATTTTAAGCTCTCAAGAGACCTTATAGAGTCAGTCATGATTACCGCCGAGATCATATCTGGACTGACTGTCTTGAACGCATTTAAGAGCCTCATATATGGCCAGCAATTCTGCAGTAAAAACACTCGTCAAAGAGGGCAATTAGTAATGTTCTTCCTTCAATGTTGATGTATATGCAGCTCCTGTATATATATATTCATCATTTTTAGATGCGTCTGTGTAAATCTGATGGTGTTTAAGATATTTTTCATAGATCAATTGTTTAAAAAAGGAGCGTGCAGTATAAAAGTCTCTACAGAAAGAAAATGCAGAGCTCAAAATTGAGGTTACTCAACTTCGAGTATTGCTAACAAAGCAAGGAGACAAGCCCTTCGCAATGCGGATGTTGCTACTAAACGCTAAACTGTTGAACTAACTTGCTAAACACACTCCGGCCCAGTCAGTATATCAACCTCTCGGGACACCAAATTAACTCACATCCCTACCGTTGGAAATTAAAGATCCGGATGATGGATTCACCGTGGTGGGAAAGAGGAAGAGGGGTCCCATCACCCCGCCACAACCAAGTCAGCTATCGAAGGCCGTCGATAAGGCTGGACAGGCAGCTGCAACCAAGCCGTCTACCCAACCCATCCAGCAAAGAGCCAAGGCCAACCATCAATTTCCAGAAATGCCGTCAGATCAGCGTCCACCACGCCGATAACTAAGACAGCAACCCAGCCAACGCCCAAACCAGCGGTCGTCAAGACGATCCAGCCTACTCAGGTAAGTAGCCAGGCTATTAACTCATGAAACACTTCTCCTCAAGCAACCACAGTTCCAAACACTTCGGGAACTCTCTCAGAAACTCCAACCCTACTATCTATGCCAACTCTTTCGGCGAACCCAAATCCAACCACTGCTCCTAAAAAGGAAAAAATCCCACCCATCGTTCTTCGTGACATGAAGAAATATTCAGAAATCCTTCGAATCGCGAAAGATAATTCCACAGAGATTACTGCAACTTTAAGCCGAGAGGACGGAACTCGTTTATTTGTATCAACTTCGAACGACTTCCGCAAACTGACCAAGCTTCTTGAAGACCGGAAATATGCATTTCACTCCTTCTGCCATCCTTCCGAAAGAGCAATACGAGTCATCATCAGCAACATCCCAACGATTGTAACGGTTGACAAAGCCAAAGAACACTTTATTTCGCAAGGTTTCCACCCAAAATCAAAATTCAAAGGTAGAAACTTAAATCAGGCGAAGACCTTTCCATAATCCAGGTCGTTGTTCCTAACGAAGAAAGGAGCATCATTAATCTCACCAAAATAGGTCTGTCAATTGTGAAAGTCGAACTCCAGCGAGGCAACAGCTAGCCTGTGCAGTGCTACTGCCAGTTGTTTGGTCATTCCAGCTCTCGCAAGCGCCTCCCCGGTGTGTCAAATGCACCAGACACCTTGAAACCCGTTCGTGCACCAATGTAGGTAAGAGCCACCTAAATGCAGCAATTGTGGAGACCCGCACACAGCTAATTACACAGGCTGCAGCTGTCGAGCTGCTCCCAGGAATCTTAGACCAATCAAATCCAGACAAGCCTCCGGCAACACAAACTCTGCGAGGAATAACCAAGGGGGACGGAGGTTAGCTCAAAAGCTGGCCTCCTCCAACCGGGCGGCTCCCGCCAATATCTGCCCCCTGCCCCAATGCAACATTCTGTATTGCCAGCGGGTCTTCCAACTACCTTCATACGGCAGCAGATTATCAGCATTATGCAGTTCTTTCAATCCCAACAATTCCTTGCCAATGTAGCCACCTAAGCGGCAACCCCTTTCCCGTCTAGCTTTCAGCAGTTGTTTACTCGTCGATATAGCTGCCTCCAAAGTGCTAAAATCATGTCGTGGAACGCCAACAGTTTACGCTAGTTCACAGTTTACATAAAAAAGTGGAGCTGGAACTCGTTCTTTCGTCTTCAGGCATCGATATAGCACTTATCCAGGAGACTCTACTAAAACCCTCTCATCGTTTTTCCCTTCTAAACTACACGGTTTACAGAAATAATCGTGCCCCAACTCGCGGTGGCGGAACTGCTATCCTAGTCAAAAAGGGAATCAAACACAACCTTCTGCCTTCAATTGTATCGTCACCAAATATCGAATCCACCTCTATCTAGGTGGAAACTTAAGATCGTCCAATCGTGATCACCTCCCTGTACAGGAAATGCTCCACGCATGACTCGTCTGCCTTCAAAGCGCTCTTCGACGGCCCAACCTCAAAATAATCGGTGGAGATTTCAAAGCTCACCATCTCATGTGGGATTGCGAGCGCGCAAATCGAGCAGGCAAAGATATCGCAACACTGAGCGCAAACTTAGAGCTTGGTCTCGCCTTGCCGGATGAGCCTACCCATCACCTCGCTATTGGGCAACGGGGCACTCCACGCATTCTGGATTTTTTCATTCTCCAGAACATCAATCGTCCTTCTGAGGTACAAGTTCTCGATGAGTTACATTCAGACCATCGTCCGATTATATTAACTCTTGGGGATTATTGTGCAATCGAAATTCCTCGCTTCAAGGCCAGAAAGAAAACTGACTGGAAGAGATATCAGGAAATTCTCTTGGAATCCGGTCCAATCTCGAAGATTGATCAACCTGACCAACTCGAGTCAAGCTAACTCGAGACATCCAGTCCGCCAATCAGAATTCATCATTCGAAGTTCCATCTTATTCAAACTCTCAAAATGAGCCAGTTCCTGCATCAAGTCACAGATCCGACTCAAAAATCGTCTCTATCGTAGAGCTCGTGCCACCATCAACTCGACAGACAAAAGGGAGGTCAACAGAGTAAAACGAGAAGTGAAGGAAAACATTAAAGCCTGGCGATCCGAGAAATGGAACTCATTTCTAGCGGATCAAAGGCTGGATGGCCCCATAACTTTCTGGCGACTCTCTAACAGCCTCGTGGGGAAGACGCAAAACGTCATAGCCCCCCTAAAGGAAGAGAAGACAGGAACTTTCACACTGACCGACCACGAAAAGGCCGAACTCCTCACTAAAACCTATGAGGCCCAAATGGAACGCCTCCCTCCTGCTACAAATATGAACGCTGCTGACAACGACAAAATAATTAGGAATGCCAACTCCATTGGTTCTCAAGTGCCTCCGAGTTATCTTTTAAACCATCTAGTCACTCCTAAAATACTCACGCAAATGATCAGCAAGATTCGGAACAAAAAGGCCTCGGGTTTCCATAACATTTCGATAGCCCAACTCAAAAATCTTCCCTACAAGCAGCTCGCCAAACTAAGTAATATCATCAACGCCATTCTGAGGCTACAACACTTTCCATCCACATGGAAACATGCATTAATCGCAGTTATCCCCAAAAAAAGAGTTAAGTCATCACTTTCTGAGTACAGACTTACCAGCCTACTAAGTTCAATTTCCAAGGTTGCTGAAAGAGCAATTCTTTATGCTTTTAATGATTTTACGAAGACAAACAATATCAATCCAGATGAGCTATTCGGGTTCCGCGCCAAACACTCAGCCGTTCATCAGGCCCATCGGCTGGCCGCAAAAATTAACTGTGCTTTTAACCGACGTGAAAGACTTCTTGGACCTAACCAAAGCCTTTGACAAGGTTTGGCACGAAGGCTTAGTGGCGAAATGCATCCGATTAGGTCTACCTGATGACCTAACAGCTTTTATCAAATCATTTCTGTCAGGACGATCGTTCCAGGTGAAGATTAAAGGTATTCTCTCTAGCCGGAAAACCACCGACGCAGGAGTTCCACAAGGCTCCCCCCTGGCACCCGCAAGAGTGGACGGAGACCACAAGTTGAGGCAGCTTTTTACGCAGACGACACTGCTTACTTTGCTTTTTCAAGAGTAGCACCGCATATCCGAAGCAGACTCCAAAAACAACTCGATGAGACGATCCACTCCACACACCTACATTAAGTACATTTCTGGAGGTTGCAGGTCAACCCAGGCCATCTTCTTCCACAAGAAATGTTTTGCACCGAGCATTTCGCGTCTTAAAATCGAGAACGCCGAAATCCCATGGTCAGAAGAAGCCACCTATCTCGGTCTTGTCTTCGATCGCAAATTCAGGTGGAATTCCCACATTCAAAGGTCCCTCCATAAAGGTCAATGTATTGTTAATTGGCTGTTCCCGCTTATCAACCGGGCCAGCAGGCTTCTTCTCTTTATAAAATCTCTCCTGTACAAGATGCTGGTTTGATCAGTCGTTCTATACGGCTCCAGTGTCTATCTAAAATACATCTCACCTAGCCAGGTGGAACGTCTTCAAGTCTTCCAAATCAAAATTCTCAAGAGAATAATCAATGCCCGTGGTTCGTCAGGAACAATCAAATTCATAGAGAAACAGACGTCCCCCAAGTTCACGATTTTATATCCGAGGTTTACTCGAGATATTTCTACACTCTTCTTCTCTCGGACAATAGATGTATTACCGAGCTGGCCGATATTTTATGCCAATAACTCATTCGGCTCTTCATGGCCTTATTCTTTCACAGCCGACACTTCCCCGTCGTGCTCTAGCTCCAAATTGTCTCGACCTTCTCCGGCGAGCGATTAACTCATGTACCGCAAGCTGCGTGGTGTGATAACGACGCCACGTCCTTGCCTGGCCCTTGTACCTCTTAACGGTGTTACCGGTTACGGGCACCCTCCTTACTAACACTAAGAAGTATCAGTTAGGGTCATTGGATCAGCTGATAGGGTAGGGTTTAGTGGATAGCCCAGAGGCAGTCTCCACATAACCAGTCCAACTAGGTTATTCTTGTGTGTCTTCACGACCAGGTATCCGTAAGAGGATTCCCCTTCCCGGTTCCAGGCCAAAAAAGAAATAAAAATCTCCGCTTCACAGAATAGACTATCAATTGGACTTGTGTGGTATGATCCTAGAGCAATCCTTAGTGCAGTGTTCTGGATTGAATTTAGTCTCTTAATATATAAGGGAGCCGCAGAAATGAAACACTGACAGCCGTAGTTCAGCTTACTCAAAGTCAGTGCTCTATAGATGTTAAGAAGTTCTATAGAGTGGTTCTATGAACACCCCAGTGAAAGTTGGCGAGGGATCGAATTAGGCTAATATCAGTCAGGCATCTGTTTTTTGTATGGTTGATGTGTGAAAGCCAGCTGAGACGTGAGTCGAATATAATTCCCAGGAATTTATGATCAGGTTAGTTGTTTATGTCATTGCCATCAATAGAAAGAGCTGCCATTCGGCGATAATTCTTTATTCTGCAGTAGTGCACGCTATTTGATTTATCAGGTGAGAATCGAAGGCCAATTGCTTTTGCCCAAGAAGGGAGAATATCGAGGCATTTTTGCAGAACTTCCTGACTTATTTTGTGATCCTGATGAGCATGATAAATGAAAATGTCATTAGCGAAGAATTGTGCTTTAATTTGCCCAGGTATGTGTCTCTGATAGAGTCAAACGCAATTAAAAATAGGATTGGACTTATGCTGGAGCCTTGAGGTGCACCATTTATTTGTGGAAAGGATGACAATATCTTACCATTGACTCTAACCCTGAGAGTTCGATCCCTTAGGAAGGATGAAACAAATTGATACGCATTGCCACCTATCTTCCATTCTTGTAATTTGCTCACAATTTTGGATTGATGGAGTCAAATGCTTTTTCTAGGTCTAAAAAGACTGCTGTAGTATGCTGCTTGTTATTGAATCCTTCAACTATATCGCTTTCAAAACCCACTAAGTGAATCAAAGTGGAGAAACCCTTGACAAAGCCTAGCTGATGTTCACTCAACAAACTGTTTTTGTATGATATACGAGAGTCTATTATTGACTATGCATTCCATGATGTGCAAAAATAAAGAACCATTATATTCTGAGTGTACATAAATCAGGTTTAACATAAAATAGATTAAATGGAAAAACTGACTTGGATTTTAAGATATATTAATATTCACAATTTTTTTAAAAATATTACATTACTTTGTAAAACTAAAATAATAGCAAGAGTCCTGCTGGTATGACACATTTGTTTGAATATGAATAAAATTAAATAGAATACAAAATAAATTATATTTAAAACAGTAATTTTAACAGTAACCTCGAAAACAAAACAATCACAAAAAATAAAATCAACTAGGCGTCCTTATTTATATATTAACATTATTACTAATACCTATGTTACATCACACAAATATCCATTAAAATTAACTTAAAAATATAATTTTACTAACACAGAGAACAAGACATATTAATAGATATGTAAGAAATTCAAAATTAAATTTTCATTATAGACATGGTTACAGACTATTAAAACCAAAATCCATAATGTAATTTTACAACTAAAAATATATAATACGTTTCTAACAAAAGATGAACACATAATTGCTAAAGATAGTTTAAAAAGTACTGGTATATGTCTTAAAATTGTCTAAATTAAAGTTAGCCAGAGCACCAAAGCAGTACGGGCTACGATAGAATTTACTCTAAAGTTTAAATTTATATATTATATATGGAGTTGCATAGGGTATTTATTTTTGCAAATATTAATATATGTGTACTATTTTAACATCTAATACAAATTAAAATTTTGCATATGCAGCTGAATTATTAATGAATAGAATAATTACCTTTCAAATTCTTACCTTAATTTATCTAACCTTAACTAATCTATCTATCCACGTTTTTTTAGCCCAAAACGCTTAGTTCTACTATTAACTCCTAATGGAGGGTCACAGAAGAAAAATAAATGTGTGGTGTTAACACTGTTAAATATTATATTTAAAACTAATTTTAAAAAATATTCTAAGTTAAAGAAAATATTGACAATTTTAAACAAAACAAGTGCATTTCAATAGGAAATATGCAGATTATAAATTTCATGGTTAAAAATACATAGGGATTATTTATTACCTCAACTATAATTTATGATTTAATTTTAAAAAATGTTGAAATAAATGATGGTTAAGTGCAATAATTATACTACAGTAAAACATTAAAAAATAACAGATCAAAAGAGTGATGTTAAAAAGTGCCAGTTAATATAATATATTCCTTTACTTTTAAGTTTTTCGCTAGTTGGAATTACAACATATTTATAACACTAATCAGAAAAATATCATTTGGCAATCACTAAACCATTATGTTATTAAAACATATTATTTTAAAATATGTATTATTGAACTTGAAAAATATTCTAATAAGAAATAAAAATTAAACTAATAAAAATAATTCTTTTGACACTTAAACTTTCATATTACAATAAATAATCAGCCATATTATTGACTGCGGGTTCTGACAGTACAGAATTTCTTTCGGGAGAATGATCTCTGGAATTTGGCAAAGATTGGGCTTTAGCAAAGTCACTATTTGAAGCAAACCCCGAACTGCTGCTTGAAGAACGGCTAATCGGAGCATTTTTATATTTAACGTTTATGGATTCGTTCGCATGGTTTTGTGTATTCGTAAAAGAATTGACAATAAATTTCTGACCAATATTTGAACCATTAATTTTTGGCCAAATACTTGAATTAGTAATACTTCCTGTTTGAAATGGAAAATTGCAACTATCACTTTCTTTATCAAATGAGTTAGAATTAGTAAATTTAGCAGGTGATAATAAAGACCTATTCGAATATGGAATTGAGACAGAAGGAGACACTGGTTTAAAAGAATTTAGAAAGCATCCATGGTTCTTTTGTAAATAATCTAGTTCTCTAAGGGAAACAGGAGGTGATCTATTAAAGCTATGAGATAATACACTAGAAGTATCTCTAGGCCAAAACTCTTCTAAACTTTTATTTTGCGGTGAAACAAACGTCTCAGAATGATGTAATGTACCATTAAATAATAAATTTTCTGTGTTATGGTTTGACATCTGATGTTCTTGATCATCATTATGAATTGTTTTATTAAATGTAGCATGATGCTGAGTAGATAATAAGTTATTTAAATTATTTGAAAAATTTGGATGTTTAAAAGTCGGACCTGGAGAACAATCATAAGACTTGGAAAATGAATTGTGAATAGTACCTTCAGTCGGTTGAAAATTAAACAAACTATTACGAGATTGTGAACGACTCATAGTTATAAATGGATTTGCAGATGTACTTTGAAAACTTTGGCAAGACATTGGTCTAGGAGGTTCAGCTGCACCTAAGTTTAAACTGTGGAAGTGTTTATTTAGTTCTATATTTCGATTGTTGTAATGTTTATTGTTTATATTATTAAATGTAACAGACTCATTTATAGCTTTAGGCGATTCCAAAGTTCTATTAAAAATGTCTTTATGATATTTGGCAGTGATGGGTGATCGTTTATTTATAGCAGTTCTGTATGAAAATTTTGTATCATTTAGTGATTCAGTATTACTATCTTCATCATTAAGGTCATCATCAATTTCTTTAGAGTGTCTTTTAATGTTTTTAAAGTTATAGTTTTGTGTTTGATATTTCTCAAATTTAAGGCACATTACACTATAGTTATAAAAGAGATAAATAGCACATAATATTTGCAGAGTATTAATATATGAATGTTTTACAAGATTAAAATGTAATATTGATGTAATACCCAAAATTGCCCATGACAAAAATCTGTTAATTTTTTGAAAAATACTAGTTTTATTACCTGCTGAACTCTTAAAAATCTCTAAACAAAATCCTATTATACTTATACCAAAACATCCTGACTCCTTAATTAGAGTGTTTTTTGGTAAATATTTCAAATAATCTGACTTAGCAAAATTATGGACTATAAAACTGTAAAGTGTAGAATAAATATCGGAAAATATCACATTATTTGGCAGTAAAGTTTTAGGTAAAATATCCCTAAAAACTAGTAATTCAATACCACAAACAGAAAGTAAATTTAAAACAGATACAATAAGTAAAGATAAACTTACTATATTAAAATTAAAATATGTGTCTTCTGAACTTCCCTGAGAATATTTTTTTACTTTGAGATAAGAAAGTCCCTTGTTCTTCAAAGTTCTCAAATTCCTTAATTTATTTCCAAATATCCATGCATTTTGTTTCCTAATTGTATTCTTAACAACTTTTTCACATTTCTTACAAAGCTTGTATGCTTTTTCAATCTGCTTTCTGAAATTAATATATACATAAATAATTTCAAACCCATTTGTTATATTACTCCATACTACTTACTCAAAGTGCTCTATTTCACAATTGTAGGTTTTTTCACTTAAAGGTTCATACTCAGCCAGCTGTAATATCTTTAACTGTTGATTTTTATTGCATGAATTACACAACCCATTTGACATTAATTTAGATGAAATATTTTCAGGGTGCTTATAAAATGTAGTGTTTGATGTATTTAATAGTAAATTACTCTGAGCATCAATAATTTTATTATAATCTCCATCCTAAAATGTTTCAAACACTAGGATAATTTATAAATAAATAATAAATAATTACCTTATTAAATCCATTATACTGGAAGCAAAAAGGGCAGACAAAACTATTACGATCTGAATATAACACTTTGGAATTTTTGTTACAAAACCAACAATTTACACTTATGCGAAATCCATTCCTATAATATAATAAGAGATAATATATTTTAAAATTAAATTCATTTTACTTACTTAGAAATAAAATAAACGTTAAGTAAAAGAGCATACGCTATTAAAAATATCAAAGCATAAATAAATAGAGAAGATATGCTTTCAAATTCAACATCCATTCTTGACTTTATTCGAAGACTAATTCTCTAGAAAATTAAAATATTTTCGGCGGCAACGGCGTGACATTTTTAACTGTAACCTAACTTTATCTATATACCATAGAAAAAATAGAAATTTCACGGTATAGGCGACCTTGGGGAAATGTTTTGTTTAGTTCAATCAACTGTAGCGCTGCGATCGCAAATTGTGATTGGCAGTTTAAATTGCAGGTGCCGCCACTAACATGAAATGTGATTGGTCGATCAAATTGTGTGAAATCAGCATTTTTTATAGGCGTCCATTTTTATGTTTGTTGTTTGTAGGTTATGGTTTTTGTTTAGATCAGGAAATTTTCGTTTTACGTTGTGCATATTTTCTGTTTTACATTAATTATTATGGGGTAATAATATAAAAATTGATGACAATACGTCAGTGTAGTAAAAGATGTAGTGTACCGGGGTAAAATTCTACTACGGAAATTAGACATCGTTTCCCAAAGAATGATCTCAATCCTTTCCAAAAATGGGTTGATCAAGTAAATAATAGTAAGTTACCTGGATAAACCACAATGCAAATATATCAACGTCATGGTGTTTGTTATGGACATATTAGTGAAAAATTTAGAATTATCCTTCCTTCACGAACAGGTATTTGGGTAAATGCTTATCCATCATTGGTTTTATCAGGTACGTATAAAATTATCTATCTACTACTTGTCTGTTTATATATTGTTTGTTTACAGAAACTCAAAAACTTATGAAGATGTTAGTAGTAATAAAATTCAATTAATCTACCAAGTTGTGCGTATGTTGTCAATGTGATGTCTCTACATAAAGAAGTCTTACAAGAAGGTAATAATTAATATAACTGGATAATTAGTAGTAATAAATACTACTTTTAATTGTAAAATATCCCTAAAATATTTGCAATACTTTAACTTTTTAGAACAATCAGTGTTCAATCATTTTATAGTAGAGGAATTATATATTTAAATTTGATTGCCTTGTTAAGAAAATATTTGTTATGGTGCCATCAATTAAAAATTTAATTGCAACTTTTAGGGGATTTATTAACTTAAAGAAATCTATTTTGTCTAAATTTACAAATAACTACATTTGTTTAACAAATCTTAACCAAGATTGCTTGAAGTTTTTTGTTGGATCTATTAGAGGTCATAGAGGTAGAAACAGCATCCTTCCCCTAGTATGTTCGAGAAATTTCTAAAAGGGCTCATCATTTCAATTTTTTCACATCATTCTCTCGGAGAAAATTGTAAAGAAGATGAACATGTTAGATAACTTATATTCTTTTTTAACGGGAGATCTAGTACCACTTGAGGTTGTTAAATCACCAGTTGAGTCTATATTTTCAGTTCCAGAGAATTTTGCTCTGATGAAAACAAAAGTCTAATATTGTATTTTAGTCTTATTTCAGACTTTTTAACAAAACTTCTGAAAAAGAGACAACATGCAATATTTGTCTATATTCTATATTAAGTAGGTCCACAGATTAAATACTCTAAAATCTAAATATTTTTAAAAAACACATAAATTTTTAGTGTTTCGACTGTCCAATCCATAATGATTTTCAAGACAAAATTTTAAGTTATTCTGAGGTTTGATTGTATTTTTGGTTTAATGAAGTTAATGTAATATCAACAGGAAAGGATTTAAAGTTTACATTCAATATATCAAGATAAGTTAGAACTCTAATAGATCCCATAAAATTGATGGCACTAAACATATATGGGAAGGCTTTATAGAAGAATTATAGATATTTTAATATTGCCTAGAATAGAGTTCATAATTGTTTTTTTTTATTTTTGTTTATATATATTTATATTATTTACACTTATGTATATTTGTATAGGATTTTATTTTAATAAATTAATTTTAAAATTTAAATTTGATTTTTATTTAAATACTATTGGCCAATAAATGTGACGTCACAAAATAATCAGGGGAAATGGCAGACCAATCAAAGCAAAGTATTTTCCTTACAGGTTTCTACATAACTATTTTAAACTAACCAATCAAATTCGCGTTGTCAGCGCCGCCAATGATTGGACTAAGCGAAACTTTGCCCCACTACTTACCATTGCAGTTGCACACCCCTGACTATATACTCTATAATTTAACATGATTTAAGTTAAGTTAGTCACATATTATAATTGGGGTGCAAAGATAGCGCCGTTATTTTTCTCTATAGATAACTTCAAGTGTATTTATTTCTTAATAGGTTAAGATTTACTCTAAATTATTTACGCTATGCTTTAAATTAGCAATCAAATGTTTACAAAAGTAACTGTAATATAAACTTATTGATAATATGAGTTTACCTACGGATTTTGGACCAGATTCTGGTGGACGCATGAAAGTAAAACTAAGCCGAAACATAAAATTATCAAATATATATAGTAGTATAATTTTTATAGGGTGTTTGCATTGTGAAACCTATTGTTTATGGGAATATCGCTAGATATTTTGGGAAAAAAAGAGAAGAGGATGGTCATACACATCAATGGACTGTTTATGTCAAACCATATAACAATGAAGATATGTCGGCTTATGTTAAGAAAGTTCACTTTAAACTACATGAAAGTTATGCCAATCAAAATAGGATAGTTGTAAAACCACCTTATGAAATTACTGAAACTGGTTGGGGAGAATTTGAAATTGTTATAAAAATACACTTTCATGATCCTAACGAAAGACCTGTATGAATATTATAACAGTATCTTTTGTATCTTTATTTCAATGATTTTTGCAGGTAACAATGTATCATATATTAAAGTTATTCCATTCAGGAGGTACACAAGATATAGGAATGGAACAAGGAAAAGGTCTGGTATCAGAAAGTTATGATGAAATTGTTTTCCAAGACCCAACACAACTTATGCATCATCTGTTAACTAATACTAAGCAGTTGACATTAGGAAAATGGGAACATAATACAGACTGTAAGTAAGTCCAAGACCTGTGTATACATTTGTATTATATTATATTTTAGTTGAAGCAAAAAAAGAAAAAATGTTAAAGTCTATTATAGATGGAAAACAAAAAATAAGAGCAGAAATTGCAATTTACAAGAACAAATTAAAGTTAGCCAAAGAGACAATTCAACAATTTAAAGATGAAATTGCAAAATCTCAAGATAACCAAGCATCATAAAATAAGTAAATTAAATATATTTTAAACAGTAATTTTGTAATATATTTGAAGTATATACATTTAAAATAATAAAACAATTACATTAATAAGCAAATATATTTTTTAAAATAAACATAATTGTACAGAGTTTTTATACTTATTACATTATTTTTTAACCTATAGCAGATGTAATGAGCTCAGCAATACTTTGATCTGTAGATCTCACTGTTAGTTGCATAGTGACACCATCAGCTAAAGCTAGTTTAGCTCTTACTAAAATGTCTACTCCACCTCGGAAAATACCTTAAAGAGGTCATGTTTTATAATGTTTATTCCTAAGTACTCTATTTATTACCTGCTAGTAAAAGTGTATGAGTAGATTTTCCTTTTGGTACTTTATCACTCCTTTCTGCTGGTTGTAACCCAAGATATTTGATGATATTTACCACTGCTTCTTCTAATGTATTCATAGAACTCAAAGAATAAGTATCTTCAATTTCATGGAATGTAGATTCTGCTTCCTCCCATGCAGCACCCCAATTAGCTTTGTTTACTTTTTGTATTTGATCAGCCAAGGTTATTTCAAGTTCTTCTAACATATATTCATCATCATACCCTAATTAAATAACAATGATATAATATCTAATTTATATTCTTGTACTGTAAAATGTAAGTAACTTCTTTACCTTCATCAATATCTGGTAAACCGGTTGCGGGGTCACAGTCCTTTACAATAAATTTAAGAACTGCACCAAATGTACCAACACTATTTAATATATCTCCATCCGGAAATTTTACTATAACATATGTGGTTCCTGTTTCATTGTAGGGTAACTTTGGACAAGGTATTTCATTTATAATTTCAAAACCTGTAGTATGACATTAAACAACTTACATCCCATAATAAAATAACTTCAAAATTACTGACCTTCACTTACATCTAACTGTACTCTTACATTTTCTAATAACTGATCATTTAATGTGTTTAGACAATCGAATTGCAATACTAAATGTTGGGCATAACAGTGTTTTATACATTTAACAACATATTCTGTTTCAGATTCAGTTAATTCCACAATTTCAGAACTCTTGAAGTGCGGGCCAAGAGATTGAGCATCTGCAAATATAATTAATATTGTACCTGACACAGATAACATATAAATAATTAACACTGTATTTTATACATCTTTGAAATAAAATAACTGATAAATCTGCAACCACTGATTTATTATTAAATAATACCCAAAAAAAACAGAATAAATGATCTTGTTTGCTTTTCTCTTGAATCCCTTTCCAATATTTTTTATGCCCCTAATTTACCTTTAGAATAATGAAAAATGATCATATTGTTAAAATAACAAGGATTTTACCTGGAAGTGAGTTCAGTTTATCTGCAAAGTTTTCATCTCTGGACGGGCTAATTTTTGTAGGACCAGAACTAATTAACATTCCCTCAGGTTTTTGCTTAACATCATTCTCAGATTTGGAAACAGCTACAACTGGTACAGATTTTATATCAAATGGTTGTGCAGTATTTAAATTTATATATTCGCTTAATGATTTTTCTAAGGCGGGCATTGATACCTACAGATTGTATATTTAAATATATTTATATGCACATGAATTATTATATAGGTATATATACCTGCAGTGTATTCAAAACATAATTGTTATATAAAGCTTTATCCTGTCTATTCAAAATACTGCTGTAATATGTTGCGCGATCACGAACTTCATCATCAGAATCCATTTGACAGCGTGCTAGTAACACTTGTATATTTTCTAATAGATCTGGACAAGAGGCACCAAACTGAGCCATAGCTGATACCGCAGCTGCTCTTATAGATGGACATTCCAAAATTACACGGTTGTAGATGAATCTGATATATCTGGAAGGTTGTTTAGTCTTAGGACCTTCTTTTCCCAATAAGTGCAAAATCCTGACAGCAAGCGAGACATGTTCACAATCTTCTATAAATTCACATAAATGAGCCAATCCTGTTTCTTTGGCTTCAGGATTATCTTCAATTATTGTGATAATAGTGTCTGCTATTGAAGCCTTGTACTCTAAACCTCCATCATCTCTTAGCATTGCAGATAAGAAATTCATCAATACAGTATGTTTTCTTGGAAATTTTAAAGCCAAAGCACGTATAGCTTGAACAACTACAACTTTAAATTCATCACTAATTTCAGATACAAATGTTGCAATCTGTTTCATAAGACGATCAACAGAGGATTCAGCTCCTACAAAACATAAAAATAATTTATAATATAATTTAGTTCTGTATATCACTAACCTGTTTTTAAAAGTGTTGTAATAGCTAATGTGGCAATAGATCTATTTGAATCAGTG
The DNA here is from genome assembly GCF_030347505.1 of Rhynchophorus ferrugineus. Taxonomy (NCBI): domain Eukaryota; kingdom Metazoa; phylum Arthropoda; class Insecta; order Coleoptera; family Curculionidae; genus Rhynchophorus; species Rhynchophorus ferrugineus. The sequence goes on along the minus strand of NW_027472581.1, from coordinate 46,996,245 downwards.
ATTAAATTTTCTAGATCCAAATTACAAGCAGTAACTGCAGCAGGATGTGATATAGCAACTTGATTTAATGTTCTTACAGCAGCAAACCTGTTTTGAGAAAAACAATAAATATCAGAATCAAAATTATACATAATGGTACAATATATATATATATATATATATATATATATATATATATATATATATATATATATATATATATATATATATATATATATATATATTACAATATATTATATGCTGGTACAATTAAAAGAATATATACCTGAGGGCAGGTTTTGGAGATGCAGAAAGTAACTGAAGTACACTAATTGCTTGTGCAACTTCTTGACTAGTACTATTATTTAAATTAACAACAGCATAGGCTGCTTCATATACAACCATTTCAGATTTATGACGAAAGCAAGATTCAATGTATTGAAAGTAAGGCGACTGAGATTTTGAAGATTTCCTGTCTGCACCTTCCTCTTCTATTAGCTTTGCAGCTATACGGATCTTTAATTACAAATGTAAATCTTTAATTTCCAATGCAAATTCATGTATATAAAAAATCTTACCAACATACAAACTGCATAAGAAGACTTTTGTAATGAAACATTTGTATACATCAATGTTTGTATTGATCTTGTAACTAACTTAGATACTGCCAATCTATCACTTTTTCTGATATGATATAATAAACCCAAAGCATGGTATTGTACCATAATACTAAAAATATGTAAACTTGTAAGTTAACTATGTTCTGAAAAAATAATGTACTTACTTTTCACTGTTTACTGCTTCTTGAGCTTCATTTACCCATCTTTTTACAACTTCTGGTGCTAATTTTGCCATATGCAATGAACTAACTAAAGCAGCTGAACTAACAGCTGGATTGCGATCAACAATAGCTTGCTTCATATATCTTTCTATAGCTTGCAACATAGTAGCATCTATAATAATAAATACAATGAAATATAACATGATAATTAAATTGAACTCTAAATGGTACCAGTAATACTACAAAGAGCCCTAATTGCAGCAGCCCTATAAAGGTCTTCCTTTCCAGTCATATCCTTGGTTAGACTGGATGTTACTATGATGACATCATCTGCTATAGAACTTAATTCCTTAATACCTAAGTAAACCAGTCTTCGAAGTATTACATCTTTAGACTGAAACAATTTTGTCATAGCGAAAAAAACATCTGTAGCTTCTTTTGCACTTAATTGTTCACCCTTAAATTAATAAACATATTTATAATGAATATTTTGCAAAATTATCATTAGCTTTACTTGGTTTAACATGTAAAGTAATTTTGTAAGAATCGGCGTACATTTTCGTGGATTTACTGAGGTTTCATTAAAAATACGAGCCTCTTGTAAAACTGTGGTCTTTTCAATATTTTGAAAGGGATTTCCACCTCCTAAAATATAATATAATATAGTAATAATAAAATATAATAGCATATATTCTCGAGGTAATATATATTATAATTTCATAATAACACACCATCCTCTTCTTCTTTATGGTCTCTTTTAAAACCGCTCATTTTATTTTTCTTAATTATGTCTTAATGCACGTATCCTTAAAAACAGCAAAATCAACAGCAAATACTCCACGTCACAAACAACCCGGTTGTCATTTTTCTATGGTTGTCATTTACTTGTCAGTTATGTCATTTTATTTAAAAAAAGCTATAAGGATTGCAAACCTCAAATGGTAGAATAGAACTAGAAAATGAAGTAAATCAGCTGATGCAATTTTAATCTGTCAAGGTGAAGACAAGAACATAGTACGAAAATGTCTGGGTCTGTAGACGAATGTATAACTCGCCTATTAGCATTAGCTAAAAGATTTAATTGTTTTTATTTATCGGGTAAGTTAAATTACAGTTGTACAAGTGGCGTAATGTGTTTAATTCATACAATCATTTCGATACAAGGATTATCAGGAGCTATAGAAATGTATTGATTTGTTACACCACCCGTTCTATACAAATAATTTTTGTTTAAGGATTCCATTCTTCTGAATGTAAGCCATTTGTTGTTGAAGGTTATCAAGTTGGGCTTATAAGGCCAGATGTCATGAAGGAATTGATACATTTTCCAGAGGCAAGTTTATCATTAATATCAGTTTCATATTTCTACAAATGGGTTTGTTTATATGAATGAATTTATTATTATATTTTTAGGTATTTCATGTAACACCAGGGTGTGTTGAGTTAAATCCAGCTTTTAGAGACTATCAGGAAAGGAGTGTTAAAGTTAATGAAGTTTTAAAAGAACTAAGAAAGAAAAATACTTTTATTACATTGAAAGGTTGGAGGGATGAGGTATTCTAACTTTTGTTTACTTATTGCTTTAATTGCTGTATATTACTTTTATATTATGTTTTGTTCACAGTGTTACGAAGTAAAAGCAGAATTTAATACAACTAGTCTTTTGAAAATGGATAGATCAGCTACTTGCCTGTTTGGAATTAGAAACTATGGTGTTACAATTAATGGATATGTAAGGCATCCCCAACAAGGTCAATGTTTATGGTTTCAAAAAAGAGCTAGTACTAAGCAAACTTGGCCAGGTAGTTTAATAAGCACTTTCAGTTAATAAACATCAAGTGTTAATAGTGATAAATAAATATCTTTTTTTGTATTTTTTATGTTTAATATGATTATATCATATCTTAAAACAGAAACTTATGGAAAATATTATATATTTTGCACAGTGCAAGTACAAATATTAAATTAATCTAATTTATTTTTAAATATAAATTATAATGTATTTTGTATCTAAATCAGTTCGTGAAATTTTCTGCTTTTTATGAAATATATTTCAGTCCATTTTTATTTTTTATTAAAACTTCTTTATTTTTGCTTATTCTAAATGTTGGTAACATTTTAAAGAAACTTTGAACATAAACCATATGAACAATTCTTATTCATTTTATTGTAGAACATTGTTTCTATAACAGTCAATAAAATTAATAACGGTTTTTACAGAAGTATCTCTTCTAAAATTTAAATGGTTATCAACTTGGTAATTTTGAAGAACTGTTTACTAAACCAGCAGTCAATTGTCTATTTGTATACTTAGTGGTTTGCTGATTTGTTTTTAATGAATGTTCTTATATTTTTCTCAATTCAAATTGAATGTGTACTATAAATATTACCATTACTTTACTAAATAATCTGAAAATTTAATCGTATTGAAGTATTTGCTATTATTTATAATGTTTTGAAATTATATTAATATTTGTTCCTGTTTTAGGATAACAAAATAATTGTGTTAAAGCCTAAATTGAAAAAAGGAGTTTCAGTAAATGTTTAAATAAATGAAAAATTTAGATGTTAAAAAGTAGTACTTCTGAGTACCGTTTTGGCATTTGTCATATGGAATCTTAACAAAAGGCACTTATATAAGATTTGAATTAAATTTAGGGGAATAGCAAAAGTTGCAGATAATTTTACACTATTTTTTGTTATTATTATTTTGTATATAAGTAGTCATATTTTTTATATATTTTGCTAACAAGATACAGTCTGCGAGTTTATTTTCATGTTGAATTAAAGAAGTGAATAAAAAATTTGCTTATTACTCAAATGTTGATAAGTTACATGTTGGAAAAGTTTAAATGGGATATCCTACTCTAATTATTTAGGGCTATGTTTGAAATATTTAAACATTCACATTGAGACTAATTGACAGACTTTATATATTATTACACAATATTATTTTAATAATTTGACTCCCAAATATTTAAAAGGTAAATGGGATAATATGGTCAGTGGCGGGTTATCAGTTGGTCATGGTATTCTGGAAACTGCTCACAAGGAAGCTATGGAAGAGGCTTCAGTTCCTCCATATCTATTACAAAATCTTATTAGTACTAGTTGTGTATCGTAAGTACTATCAACAAGTGTATTTGCTTATTGGTAATATTTTAATCTCTGTTAGTTTCTTTTTTGAGTCAGAAAGAGGCTTGTTCCCTAATACAGAATTTGTCTTTGATTTGGAGTTACCGGTAGACTTTGTACCAGAAAATGCAGACGGCGAAGTTGATACCTTTGAAATTTTACCAGTCACTAAATGTTTAGAAAAAATCCTATCACCAGATTTTAAAACCACTAGTTCTCCAGTCGTCTTGGACTTCCTAATTAGACATGGCGTGGTTACTCCAGAAAATGGTAAGCAAAAGGGTGGTTCACATAACATAATTATAGTGAGCAAAGAATAATATGTATAAATTTAAATCGTTAAAATTAATTGAGTAAAGTAATATTCGATACATATACTTATTAAAGTTCATTTTAAAAATGTTTTTTGTTATACTATTATGTAGTTTCAAGTGCAATTAACAATTAAATATTTCAACAACAACAAATAACAATTAAATTCAAACAACAATTAAATTAAGAGTTGAATATGGAGTGTGAATATGGCATTGGAGAATATGTATTTCATGGAATTTAAGTTGGTTGTATTTAAATTTAAGTTTTACAGTGGACGCGAACTTGCGCGCTGCATATGCCCTAGGTCTGTTATAAATTCAGTCACGGTCTCGCAATTACATTAATGTTTCTGCAGTGAAAATATTTCCCATTTATGTATATCCTAATCAGTATGGTATGCACGAGCTGTAAACCGTATAATGTATATACAGCCTTTCTACGAAGAAGAAATGCAGGAAAAAAACCAAGTTTGAGACCTTTAGTAGTTGTATTGGCTTTTTTTTTGCAACAGTTAATTAAAATAAGTATGTCTTTACAAACAAAAGCTTAGAAACGACATAACAATACATTAATACTGACACCTAGATAAATGAAAGGGTTTTTTTTTGCTTCACATTAGCGTAATTGTACAATGATACTCTTTTTTATAAAAAATATATATTTACAACAATTCAAGATATATTTATAACATACTTAAGTTACGCTTTCATCCTTATGTGTCGGAATCGTTAATATTAAATCAATTTAAAAATAGTCTACACAAATCCCAATTGGTAACTTATAAACTATCTATTTGTTCAAGCATTATTTTATTCTTCCCCCAGGATTAATTAATTCAAGAAACTAGATATTCAATCAATTGTATTTATTAATTATATGACAGTTATAAATATAAAGTTAAAATTGAAAAACGACCCTTCCAAATATGCGATATTTTAATTTCAGCAAAGTATTTACTTGCTACATTTGTTATCAGTTTATCATACAATAAACTGAAACATTAACAGGGTTTATCTTGCATGATATTTTACTTTATTGTTGTTTTAATATTTACTAAAATTGTGTATTATATTTTTAGAGCCAAACTATTTGAGTATCATAGAATTTCTACATGTTCCACTGCAAACGGTTTACGGGCGATGCCACAATAAAATGAAAGAAAATGGAATATCTTTAAGTAATATTTAAGTTTATTACTCATAAGTCATATTTATCATTTACCTGCATAAATAATTTCCAGTCATGCTTCTAATATTAAATACTACTATAATATTTCATTTTATATAATGTATTTTTTGTAAAACTCCATATTTTCATTTATAAACGTAATAGTGTAAACACCATAAAATAGCATTAAATGTTTAAACATACATTATCTGTTTAATTATTTATCAAATTGATACTGGATGTAATATAATATAACTTTTTATATTATACTTACATATAGGTTAATCAATTGTAGTATTAGATACAAATAAAAATAATTTATTTTTAGTAGATTATCCAGCTACTCAGGAACCTTATTTAAAATTTGAAAACATCGTATTGACAATAAACTTTTTATGTCAGATGAGGCATAGGCAAACTATGAAAATCGGAGTTTTACAGGAGTCCTAAAATCTTCATCGGTTATCATACCTTTCCTTATTGATATAAGTAGAAATATAGTAAAATTCGCATTTTAATCCCCAAAAGCTTTAATTAGAAAATGGAAGGTACTATTACATAATTATCTTAAAAACAAGTTAGATTTTTTACCTGAAATAGTAGTATCTATTTATATACTGATTATCTAGTGTTTTTATATTCGTTTTTAAAAACTAGATGTAACAAACAGGAAATATTTATATAATATACATTACACACTATATATAATTTTTTAAATTAATTTATGTGATATTACGTGTCAGCTTAAGTTAGTGTTATTTAAAAATGTGTGTTAATTAAATATTATATGAACTATTAGAAATATATAATCAAAGAAATGTGGTAAACATATACATTTAAGCATCATTTTAGTGAGGTTTTGCTGTGAAATAAAAAATATAATTTCAGACTTGCTTTCATTTTAAACACCAAATTGTTTTCCTTGTTTTCACTGGGAGCGTAGTACTGTTGTTTGACAAAAGAAGACGCCACCAGCAGTGTATTAATTTATTATGTTGTAAAGCGTAATATAAAATATCATGCAATATTGCTGAGAACTGATATTTTTGAACCTGACGAACAAAGAAGAATGGCCATTATAAAATCAAAAGAGCGATTCATTACTATTGCTACATAATAATTCTTTCAATCAGCTACACGGTAAAAACCTACTCGGAAACGTTTAGATAAGAAGTTCCAGCTCACCTCAAGCTGTAATATTGCGCTTTCTCATTATTACTTGTTTCAATTAATGGCTCATAGCCTGTCTGAGCACAATTGTATAACATATGAAGATTCTAAAAACTGGATCGATTCGTGGAGAACTTTTAAAATAACAAATAAATAAACTTGGTATCTAGATTGTTAGAAGGATAAGAAAAATAATAGTCAACAGTGAACCAAACATCGTTAGAGTCACAAATATGAAAGGTCCAGTTCTTTCGCGATATATTATTAATTTTTGAATAAAAAACGGGGTTGTTCATTTTTTTAATGAGAAGTATATAGATTTGCCAGACTTACCATCAGTCATAATACTTGTTTTCAAGAATTTTTAACTGTTGATTCACTAACAAATATGGCTAAAATAATAATACCGAATATATTAAAATAAATATTAGTTTTATTTATGCAAAATATCGCACAAATATGAACAACACGTATTTATTTTTAGCGTATAAAATTCGATTTTGTTTGTTTTTCATATCCTGATTTAACTTAAGCATGCTACTGCACTGTCTTGCCTGCCATGATTTTGACGATAATTATTATTGGAAATACTGTCAATCGGGCAGAGTTCCTCATGAGTTTTTTGTGGCCACCATCTGAAATACATTATATAATACATTAATGGTATATAAGAAAACTAACAGTGGTATGAAAAAGAAGGAATATAAAATACTTCGTTCAAATAACAGAGTGCAAAGCAATTTTTTACATGCATCTGATTTTATTGGTGAATCTATATGGTCATAAAGATTTAAGAAAGATTTAGAAATACTTTTTACTGTTATGCAGGAAATTAATATATAACTATAAATTAAAAGATGAGATGCAGTAAAAATAGTTACCTTGCAACCCATTTCTTTGTCATAGTTATATATGAAATTTTCCAGATCTGATATAAAATAAGCTGAATCGTAAATACCTAGAAAATATTGTACTTGTAGTATAGTAAAATTGTTTAAAAGTAATTATTATAACATAAATATATTAATATCCTATCAAACATCCATTTTACTTGTTCAACAATTCAGAAGAGCGTAATCAGAATTAATCTGAAGGTATTAAGTTTGACGAGCAGAGCTGAAACTGTATGGGCCCTTCGAAATTACAATTTTATGACCTTATGTTAGGTACACTCCTACTAAATGCGGATCATGACTTTGTTAGTGGATACTAATCAGTATTTTTTACTACTTTTACTTGTTAGTAGTTTTTTGCATGCGATGTCAATGCTTTGTAATAGACTGATTTACAATACTTCTTCCAGTCAGTTTATATCTATTTTCCCCTCTTTTCTATATTTTTCAAGCCATACAAATGGTTTATGATTTTTGATTAATCAAATCTTGGATTGTTTGCAAGTTACTTATTTCTCTGTCATTATCAATATCGTCATAATTCGATGGTTGGTACACGATAAATAAAACTCAAAAAAACGAGACGAGAATATTTGTTAAACATAATACCATTAATCGACGTTTGACTTTCACAGAGTAAAGACGTGTTCGGAGAGACGTCAGTGAAACGAAACAAAAGTGCAACATCTGTGTCACAAATGCGGCGTTAAAAAAAGTCTAACAATAACATTTTAGACTGGTGAAAAAGTAAAAGAGCGATCGGAAAAAGTAAGTACAGTAGAAAATAAATGCAGAATGCCATAAAACGTTAAGGGTCGAAAACTCAACATCTAGACCCGCAAATGCAGCGTAGGATAATTTGAAACATAAAAATAACAGTATTATTTCAACAATACGTAAAAAAATATGGAGAAGAACACTGCACAAAAAACCGATAAAATGGAAATATCGACATCAGGCGTATCACATATTGTAGTTTTGAATCTAGAGAACACAACTAGAGCCCAGAATGAACAGGCACTTTACAATGCGTGGATGAACGAAAAGTCGGCGTGAGAGAGTCTTGACATTGCATTAACTAATATCCAAAAACAAATAAATGCCCTCCAGCTACAACTAAATAAACAAAGCTCTGAGGGCAAGGACAAAACAACGACAAACCACCAAGCCAACAAAAGCAGTCCAATTGTTACATATGAAACAGATGAAGAAGAATTGCAGAAATAAATAGGCTGGATAACGGTTAAAAATAAAAAAAATAAAAGCAAATAATTCCCCAGGATCTTCACCACAGCAAATAAAAATAAAACATAATAATGAACAAAATAAAGAAATTAGAATGCTCAGACCACTCCCAATTATCGTAAGTAATGTTACCGACTTTGACTTGCTTTACGAAACACTGAGGTCCAACTACATAGTATTCAAAGCAACGATACTAAACAATGGACAAATAAAATTGAACGCCGAATGTAGTACAACATTCACAAAAATAATAGATTTTTAGAGTTGCTGAAACTGCAATGGCACTTTTATAAAGACAAACAAACCAGAGACATCAAAGTTATGGTAAGAGGGCTTCCACCAACAGCTTAAAGTGAAAAAATTATCGCAGAACTAAACAAAAATGGGCTTAAAAGCGACAAATATATTAAAAAAAGAAATGACCAAAAATAACAAAGGAGAAATTTTAGTCCAGAAGAAGCCATTACCTCTACTTATGTTAGCCTTTGAACATGATACGGACACAAAAACAATTTTTGGTATTAAAATAATTTTAGGGGTCGAAATAAAAATCGAACTTCTAAAAAAATCGAACTTAATACCGCGATGCAAAAGATGCCAATTGCATGGACACACACAGAAATTCTGCAGAACAGGACCAAGATGTGTAAAATATTCAGGTAAACATATCACAATAGAGTGTAGAAAACCCAAAGAAGCTAAGCCGAAATGTGCAAACTGCAATGAAGCTCATCCGGCAAATTATAGAGGATGTGCAGTTGCTAAAACACTACAAGAGAGGAGAAATAGTGTAGCTCAAGTTAAACCTCAAGAAACAATGAGTGAAAAGAAAACACCGAAAAAATATAACACCGTTAATGGTGAAATGACTTAAGCCCAAATGAACTTATGCACCAACGAATTGCTACTTAAACTAATAGGAAAGCTGGACAGACAAGAAAAAATTATCGAATATTTTTCCGAAAGGATGGAAAAACTAGAAATGAAAAACATTAGGCCTGTGGCCCCAAAAACCCGAAATGGTAAATAAAGATATCCGAATAGCAATTTGGAATGCTAATGAAATCCAGCAACATCACGCTACCCTACAAGATATGCAAAAAATAGATATTTGCCTAATATCCGAAATCCATTTAACAAAATAATCCTTTATAAAATTTAGAGGATATACATTCTATCATACCATACATCCAGCTAACACCGCAAGAGGAGGAAGTGCAATAATAATAAAAAAGAACATTTCCCACCATTAACAACCCGGGCTTAGTACAGCAGAAAATCAGGTAACAGCAGTAATTATTAAATCAAGCAGATACAAGGTAACAATAGCCGCAATTTATTGTCCTCCAAGAAACAATAAAAAAAGGACAATTATTTGAATGTCCTAAGCAACCTGGGAGAAAAATTTATAATTGGAGGTGATTTTAATGCAAAAAATACAAGATGGGGATCAATAATGCATAACGCAGCTACTGAACTGAGATGTAGTTACATGTCAACTGGAAAACCAACTTATTGGCCGGCTGATCAAGAGAAAACCCCAGACCTGTCATAATATTCAACTATATAAAAGTGGAAGAAAATTCGATGATTGAATTAGTCACGCCAAAAGAGTTAACTAAAGTTATTAAAACTGACATTAACCCCAGGACATCAACAGGCTACGATTTAATAACAGAAGAATTACTTCAAAAACTACCAAGAAAGGGAATTATAAAACTTACCAAGTTGATCAATACAGCATTTAGATTAAAACATGTCCCAGACATTTGGAAGATGGCGGAAATTATAATGATCCCAAAACCTGGGATGTCACCAAACGAAATAAAAGCCTATAGACCTATATCACTGCTGCCAGTAATATCTAAGGTTTTTGAAAAATTCCTCTTGAAAAGAATAAAAGCAACAGACCAGTTTGGGTTTATTAACAAGCACTCAACAATTGACCAGATCCACAGAATAACAGATGTTATTGAAAAAGCCTACGAAAGGCAAAATGTATGCTCAGCTATATTCTTAGATGTAGCACAAGCCTTCAATAAGGTTTGGCATGAAGGCCTTGTTCATAAACTACAGAAAATGCTACCAAAACAACACACCGAACTATTAAAATCATAAATTACAACCAGAATGTTTAGAGTCAAACAAGAAGAAGCTTACTCTACAATAAAAGAAGCTAAAGCAGGTGTACCACAAGGAAGTGTACTGGGACCAATGCTTTATCTACTCTACACTTGTGATATACCACAAATGGAGAATATTACGATGGCTACATTTGCTGATGATACTGCGATTATAGCTGTCTGAGACAATAGTCAAGAAGCCTAACGAAAATTACAACAGGCAAGTGACAATATAAATAATTGGATACAAGCTTGGAAAATAAGAATTAATGAAAGTAAATCTGTACATGTGCAGTTCACCTATAAACAGACCATACAAGCACCAATAACATTAAATAACAATGTCATTCTATGTAGCAACAACGCTAAATATCTCCGAATGAATCTCGATGCAAAACTTCGCTGGAATGAATATATACAGAAGAAAAGAAAAGAACTGGAATTGAAATATAGGAAAATGTACTGGCTAATTGGAAGAAAATCACAATTATCAGTACATAATAAATTGCTATCATATGTTCTGCAAAGAGTAATAAATAAAATACAAATTTTTCAGAACAAAGTCCTGAGAGGTATTGTGGGTGCACCCAAATACTATAGGACTGATTACCTACATCGAGACCTTCAGATACCCACAGTCCGTTAAGAAATCAAGAGAATTGCAAGGGAGCATGAGGAAAGACTCCATTTTCATACTAATATTGAAATATTGCAACTTTTGGATATCACCAGAACAGGACACAGACTCAAAATAATCAAACCATCTGATCTTGTGTAGTGTTGTGTAGTGAGGTGCATATATTAAAAAACTCAGCAGTGACACGTATAAACATTATTTCACCAAAGACTGAGTTAGGGCCGGTGGGTCCTCCTAGTTATATACCTAGATTTAAGTTATCATAAAGACAAATTGTAGGTTAGACGGAAACGACTAGTAAAAATATATTAATTAAATAATAATAACAAATAATACCATTAAAATCATGGTTAACAGATGGCACTGATAGAAATTAATTCCTTGTTCTAATATAAGTAAATCATAGCTTTAGTCATCTTCTAACTAAACTAATAAAACTGCTAACTAAACTAATATTTTATGATTAATAACTTACCGTTGTTTTATTTTTTTGAAGATATACAATAAAGTTAATGGGAATGGAGTCATAATTGCTACAGCTACAGGAATAACTGTTGTTAGATCAGCTTGAAGAGGTTGTAATGTAAATCTTAATAAATAAATAGCTATACCAGTATTTTGAATGCCGGTTTCAATGGCTATAGCAAGTGTATTTTGTTCAGGTTGTTTTAACACTTTGGCTAGAACATATGCAAACAAATATCCCAGCCATGGGAGACCCATACCAGCGAGAATGATCTAAAAAATAATAATTTAAAAATCCATGTTTTACCAATGAAATTAATACTAAATGAAATAACACAGGGAGGAAGCAACAATACAGTTATCTTATTATATATAACAAAAGACCTATATTAGTTGTATATAAAATTAATGTATTGTCATGTTAATAAATATATAATATTTACTATTATGAACATGTTTTAACTGAAATTGTTTCATCGACAAATATCAAGTTTGCCACATACTGAGTCACATTATCTATCTGTATAGTAATTTTTAACTGTCAAATTCCAATTAATTTTTATGCTGTTCATTCACATATATCAGTAGTGGTACAAAGTAATTTCTTTTATCATATTTTAAAGTACCCTGGACTGGAACTACTGCTTAAAGTATGTCTGAATGCCGCAGCAGGACTCGAATCCGCGACTATTGCAATAGTAGAACGATCGCTCTCTCGCTTTGACTACAGCGCCAATCAAGCCGGTGGTGTAAAATAAATGCGAGTTCTATAATAATGTGATTTGATATCAACAGAAGGTGGAAGTCATACTACTTCAAAAAACTGCCTTGTAGTATATGTAAGCGGCCTTAAAATTTATCATAAAAGTGTTTTTAGTTGAGTTGGTCTCCATTTCGTATATAAACGATTATAATGTCGATTTTTAAAACTAGTTCTTGACCATTGTAATAAATTCTGGATAATAATGTATGAGCAAAACAACAATAATAAATACTTATTTAGTTACACTCAATTTCTGCTAATGCAGGTGTAATATTGTGAAACTATAAGGGATATTTATTATCCTATTATTTAATTAGACTGAGATCAGTGTCATTGCACTGGTACATATGTGTGTTCACAATTATTTTTTATGGTTACTTTAAAAATTTATTTTTATACCACACTAGCCAGTAGTTGAATAACCCTGGCATTAACATGGTTTGCAAATCAATCGTTACTGCACGTGGTTATTTTATCTGAAAATTGTATATATTTTTTTATTTCCAATTTGATTATATCTATTATATTGACTCATACATTAACGGTAGGGTCGATATTTTGATAAATTTTAGTCGAAATACAATTTCTTGTTGATATTTTTTATATTCATAATAAACTTGAATATTGTTTCTTTCTTAGAGATAAACAGTGAAAACGGACTGAATTGATATAGCCTATAAATTGTTCAATCTATAAAAAAATCAAAAGACAAAACATGTAGCTAAAGATGTTTCCATGTAGAAAAAAAATGTGTTATAATATGAAGCTTACCCTCCAAGAAAATAATTCGAATAGATACAAATTCGATACAATGGCAAAAATAATAATAAAAATGATCAAAAGCGATGAGAATCCTTTTAAAATTCTACCTAGGAAAGCTCCAGTCTTTTTTAGGTATCTGTTTATCAAATATCCTATGATTAATGGTACTATTAAAGCAAAGACAAAACTAGATATATGAGCATAAGGGACCTAAAAATGATAATAAAAAATATGTTATACACTTAATGACATTATATGATGATTTACCTCTAAATCAGCATCTTTAAAAATAGTTTTTCCTAATGTAAACAGCCATAATGGCATCATTAGAAACGCTGCAAGAGTACTTATCGTTGTCATTAAAATAGATAGCTCAATATTCCCATCTAATATAGCAGTCCAAATGTTCGATGCACCACCAGCTGGAGACACTCCAGTAAAAAACATACCGAGGCGCATTTCAGCATTATCGGGGAAGAGCACATAACCAACGGCATAACTGAGCTAAAAAACATTAAATAATTATGATATTTTTGAAACAGTTATATATTTCACCTTACCAATGGCATAATAACAAATTGACCAAAAAGGCCAATACTTGGACCAACAGGATTTTTAATTAATTGTTTCATTTTAGCCCATTGAATAACGCAGCCAAAATTAATATAAATAAATGCTACTAAAGTGGCTGTAGATGCTGTAAATATACGATCAACGAGACGTTGCTTTCTCACACATTTAACTTCGACGCCACTGTCAGTGGCTTTAATTCCAGAATCATATCTACAAGATATTACAGTCTGACCTAAAATAATTAAGTAATATGTTAATTTAGTGAATGCTAGTCGTATATGTTATATACAGTACTTTTTAATAACTATTATTATAACAGAGATTTAAATGATTTTTTATATATAATTTAAGAGTTTCTAAGAATAAATACGTTATGTACCTAAAAAATTTCCTGTTATATTAAATGATCCATTCCCTGGTTGTTTTATTAAAATATCTTTTTCCACATAAGCTATGTGAGGGTTTTCACTGTAGAAATAACACTCCTTATCAACTGAAATTAAAAATACAAACACTATAATTTTTATATAATGAGTTTTGAAAAATTACCTTCTCCAGTAACATTATACTGGATATTTACCATATCAGACATAACAAGAGTTACATTTTTTGGATTAAATGATATGGTTATTAGACTTTTGACCACAACAGCATGACATGCCAATAGTATAGTAAATATCACAATTAGAAGCTGCATAAATCCTGATATCGGACACATCTGAAAAAAAAACGTATCAGTGCTGTGAATTATAATGAAATATATTTTATAAATACTATAGAGCAATATAATGACTGTTGCTTGGTTGAAGTAATATTCACAACTAAAACAATGGGTTGTTTCTTTTAAAAGTATTTATTGGGATATATCTTTCTAATGACCGCAAAAATTAAATTTGTCCCTGTTTACAAAATAGTTGACCGCAGCTATGGTGGAAGTATGATGCATGGTAGATAACAATTGCATTCTAACAAAACAGTGTCTTTGTAAATATATTTAGAAGAATGAAATATTTGCAAAAATAGGTATTCTTGTTAGCTGTAAAATATGCAATTAATTAGTAACGTTTTTAATACATATTACATACATATACAGTATTTAGTTGTCTCTTTCAATAATCAACCTCGCTGTTCAGCTGTTGTTAAGCAACTATTTTAACACATTTTAAAAAATGCCAGTGAAAGTCATGATATTTGTGAAAATCATCTCTAACTGAGCAAACGGTGCAATGAAAAGCCTTGATAATGATAAACAACGATGAAAATTCCCTTTATCAGTTTGTTTTTGATTTTTGATTTGTAACATATTGCTTCAACAATAAAAGTCCCAAGGGTAGAAACTTTTGAGTTGAGCTAATCACAACATTAGTGGCAAATTTAATCAGTGTATTTTGTGGAGGAGAAAAGTCCAAACAAAATGAAACCATTCAAATAGGAAATATTACCCCTCCCCAGTATTTTTGTCTTATATTTTCGAGTCTCTTTTTTACTAACTAGGGTTTATCTCCATTGGATATAGACTAATAATTTTAAAATATAGTAGGTATAAAAATATCAAAAAAGATAATTGTTTATAGAATAACTTATAATTATTGTATTTTTTAATGACTTGATCTAGTGTTCAAGGCTCAGAACCACGGACTTTTCATCGATTATTCTAGACTGATAGACTATGATTGGTTATTAATATTTTGTAATCTGTGAAGTCTACTAATTGACGAGAGATCCTTATCCATCTTAGTTACTGGCGTGATCGAGAAAATCATTCTGTTTATATAAACATTAACAAATACCCCGGAGCAACGTTCCAAAAACAAAAAATTTGGCAGCGAAAAACAATTATTTTGAAATATACATTTCTTTTAAAAAACTATACAACTTACCTGAAAAAGATACAATTATTTTATTTGTCTTAATTATCAATTAAATTGACAAATCGCTAATTCCTACATTATATTTTCGTCTATAGGTCGAATATAATTTTTAAATTCAGATACATATATTTGTGACCTTTGACATATAGTTGGCATTTCATATTACGTTGAAGAAATAATTTGAATGAATTTTTCTTTTTTACATAACAAATGTTTTTAAAAATAGACCAACTTCGTCAGATTTAAGTCGTCCTTGCTGAAATATTTTTTCAACTTATTATACAATTTTAAAATATAAAAGTCAATTATTTTAAGATATGTTGAATTTTATGTATTCGATATTTTAGGCTTAGAATACATAACTGGTAAGCCCATGAATTTCAGTAGTATGTAAGACTAAGAAATTTAAAAAATGTGGTTTTGGTATAACATTTCTGGAAACTAATACTTCTAAATAAATTAAATATTATTTATGTTTTATATCAATCAAGTACTGGTTAAGATAATATCCGAATTACGGTTATCCATTATGAACTTTTTGTATTTTGCTGAGTGAGTAACAGAATGTACATTTTTACTTCAATATTGGAAAAATAGCATATCTTTTGATATTTATTTACGGCATTTTCATAAAAATTCTGCTCAATCAGTTTATATATAGTATACATTAATATAGCATTTGATCGGTGTTAATTGGAATGAATTGATGAATATGTGTGGTAAGATTTTTTTTATTTAAGCATTTACATATATGTTGTCATGGATTTTGAATATTTGATTTTTTGAATATTGAATTTTTCATGTGGTTTGATTTTACTTCCAATTGACCATATTAAATCAATTTTTGGTAAAAATTAGTGCTTTAACATAATTCTGGTGAAAAAATTAAATTCACATCGATATGTGAAAAAGTAATTCATGTGTTTTGAATTGCATTTTATGACCTTTGCAAGACAATTTCATCATCATAATTTAATTTTTTTGGAATTTGGAATTGTTTTCTGGATAATTCTCGTTCCATCTTTATATTATAATTAGCCTATAGTGTAATAGTATTATATTAGGCTTATAAATTTGAAATTTGAAAAGAAAATGAACTGTAAATTTTCGAAAAAAAGTTTACTTCAACTTCAATACAACGTATTCAAATTCTCCAAAAAGTTTTTGGATCGCATAAATGTAGTGGTTTTTTAGAACACCCAAAAGTTCTCCACGGCAGATATTATCTCTTCGATTTATGAAAATCGTTTTCGACAATAGAAAGTTAAGTATGAGAAGAATCAGAAGGAGCTAAATCTGGCTTATTTATTTATAATTAATTAATTAGTAATATATTTAATTGATTGAAACAACTTTACTTCACTAATTTGAGCTGTTTAAGCAGCTGTGTTATTTTGGTTGATTTTTTTTTACCGTTTTTACAAAAATAATAATATAACTTTGTGACATATATATAAAATTAAATTACCAACAAAACAAATCCATATAAATTAATATAACGTGAGGGTTCGGCACCGACTTCAAACTGATCAGTTGGTAGTGGTTAACATAATATTGTAAATAGATGAATAGGTTTAGGTAGGCATTAAGTCGGTTCATTTCTTCGTGCTTCTTTAACATTTTCTAATTGAATTGACTTTAATGATATAAATAGTGCATCTTGCAGTTTTTGATTATCTTTTAATTCCATTTATTGATTGAATTGTTACGTGCGATGAGACATGGATTCATTATAACAAATCTAGAAGATTTGGCCAACGTATAGGACGTGGCAATACTGACGAAGCAATCATTAAAAAGTCTCTTTCCAAAAGTTGACAACAAAAAATGACAACTTGGTGGGTTAAACTTGGGACATGTAGAATCTGCAATATAAAAATTGTATCAGCGATCAAAAGCTTGTCAAAAAAAGGACGTCTTTGGAGACTTCTTAAAAAATTGAAAGCGTTGAATCGAAGCATTGCCATTTACCATATTGTCTAAATATGTTTGTCTAAAAAACACATTTTTGTACATAGCAAGAGGTTATTATTTTTAGAACATTTGCAAAAAGTTCTTTTTCGGTATTTATTACTTTGTTAAATATTAATGAGTTAATTACTAGACGCTTGCATGTATTCTGATTATTTTTCAATTTAAAAAGGCATTATTGAGAAAAATTGGTATTGGTTAATAAACATATTTTTCATCATTTCCTATTAGTTGTTCCAAATTTTTATGGCGATATGACGATAGCATGTCGAAAGAAAGATTTTTGCTTGTCGAAAAAAACAGTGAATGGTTCGTTTTTGCACCTCTTCAACTATTCGAAACCCTATGTCATGTTGCATCTGAAGAAATGGTATAAATAAGAAATATGCTGGGTGCAGTAGAATTTCTCATTAGAACTGTAAAGGTGAATACTTCACAAAAGTTTGGTGTCGATGTGAATGGCTCTCCTACACTAGCCTATGACTTTTTACGCTTGGGATTGTAGTATGTCCATTTTTCATTATCAGTCACAATATGTCATAGAAAACTAGTCTATTTCTGGTCTAAATGGTATTTTCAGTCAATTCATGTGGAAAATCTTGAAATAGTTGATTGATACTGTTAGTGATGTTAGAGATGGGACTTTGTCCAATAAGTACTGCAAATTATTATCTTCGATACAATTGGATCAAGCATCAACATTTCGATGATTGGCGTCTGTATACCGAATAACTCTATAACACTAAATGTGTAACTGTAATGTTTTTAGAAGAGATGTGAAAGCTATAAAATTTAACAACTATGTTAGGTAGTTAACAGATGTTCATATTGATACTTAAGTTTTTCACTCATAATACATATCGCTGATCAAAATGCATATAAGCATATAACATGAACATCTTAGAAATATTTCATCTACTATATTAGGTAGGTAACATTTTTGGAACATATACAATATACACTATATATACAAGATAATTTCTGGGTAATCCACTATTAAATTTACTAAAAATTAATTATTAAAAAATTTACCTTAAATGCAATCCTGTTTTTTTAAATTATATAGTCGATAGATAAATGGTGATGAATGATAAAATAAATTATAGAATGTCTAAGGAAATTTACACCGAACTGACCCATAAATGAAATTATAAGTAACTAAACAAGAACACAGGCCTTACCTTAAATGTAATGCTGTTTAAAATTATCCAGTCGAAATATATTTTATAAATAAATAGATAATGATAGAATGTATAAGGAAAGTTACGCTGAACCGACCCACAAATGAAATTATAAGTAAACACGAACACACGCAAATCTACTTAATTGACTTCTTCAATACTAACATTTCAATTTAGATCGGTGACATTATCTTTAGTGCCTATGGAGAATAATGACCACGCAAGGTTTCTAGTTACGACATTGGGACAATCGGAAATACCAAAATGACAATAGCAGTATTTACTTGTTTTAACTAATTACATATCTTTCCTTTTATTTTATTTCATCTTTTAATATTCGATAACTAGTGTGTTTATTAATATATAAGAAGTATGTAGACCTTGAAAAACATGAGAAATACGACATTACTGTTATCAGAAATAACGTTATTAAGTTATAAGTAGTGATAGCCCTTGGTCGAAATTCGATCACAACGTATTAAATTAATCATGTTTCTCTCATAATAGAGTAAAAGAACTAATTTAAAAATGATATGTTACTAAAACTTGTTTTCACAGTATATTAAGTATATATAAGTATATATAAGATCAGAAATTTATTTGATACTTATTATTAATTAAAATAATAAATGTCTGTATATTGAAACGTATTAAAATATATGCAACTACCCTACTATTTCAGGAACTAATACTCACTAATATTTTTAAAATTTCATTTAACTAAATCTATTTTTCATTAACTCTCGATAATTAACAAAGTATCATAAGTAAGATTATTTTCAGAACTGTAACAACTTCAGAGCATTAAATATAAGTATACATGATCTTTCTTTACTTTTCTGTTATAAACATAACAGGTCAATCGAAAAGTCCCCGACCTGACACATAGATGGCGTTACTGGAACTAAATCCATATGAGTTTTAGTTAGCACCAACCCTCAATGATGCGTGTATAAACTTGACAGCTGTCGGATCATTAGTTTGTGAATTATAGAATTTTGAGTGAAGCAACTTTTGTTATTGTGAACAAAATTGATAAAAAGAAATTTCGCGTGTTGATAAAATATTGCTTTTTGAAGGTAAAAAAAATACAGTTGAAGCAAAAACTTGGCTTAATGCCGAGTTTCTGGGCACTTCCCCAGGAGAATCAACCATCAAGGATTGGTATGCAAGTTTAGACGTGGTGAAATGAGCACCGAAGACGGTGAATGCAGTGGATGCCCAAAAGAGCTTGTTACCGACGAAAACATTTAACAAATCTGCAAAATGATTTTGAGTGACCGTAAATTGAAATTGAATAAAATAGCAGACACTAAAGATATCTACAGAACGTATACATCATATCATTCACGAATATTTGGGTATGAGAAAGCTTTGGGCAAAGTGGGCGCCACGTGAGCTCACTTTTGACCAAAAACAACGACGAGTTGATGATTCGGAGCAGTGTTTGAAGATGATCAAGCGTAATAAACCCGAGTTTTTGCTTCGATATCTGACAATGGATGAAACATGGCTCCATCATTTCACTCCGAAGTCTGATCGAGTCATCCGAGTGGATTGCTCATGATGAACCCTCTCCAAAGCGTGGGAAAACGCAGCAGTCGGCTGGCAAGGTTATGGCGTCTGTATTTTGGTATGCGCATGGAATAATTTTAATTGACTACCTTGAAAAGGGAATTTCCTATTTACTGTTTTCAGATCTCAAAAGAATGCTCGGTTGGAAAAAATTTTCGTCGAATGAAGAGGTGATCGCCGAAACTGAGGCCTATAACACAATTAAATAATTTATTCTTTATAATTTAGAAATATATATTAATAGAATGTCTTTACAATGATTAAATTAACTATTGATCTTTCAAAACTGCAAAACTAGTGAATAATCAAAATAACTGATAAAATGTTCAAAGAATCAAATGTCATGTAGTCACATATCTTATTACATTAATCATTGAACACCTTAATATTTATCAATACTTTAAAATGTTTACAAAAGTACTGTTAATAATTCATAATTTGTTCTATTTATCTTATGTGTTCCATCTATGCAAATTATACAGTTACTTTCATTTTAACTCCTACATTACTTCATTTATGTATTTATACAGTCCTTATCTTTTAACCACATTTGTCACGTAAAATATATATTTCAAAAACAATAGAGACACCAGGCTGATTAAAAGAATAATTTCTTTACCTAAATTTTTAAATAAAATTGCGTTGTTTTTTGTTTATTTATTTCACTCTTCAATCTCGCCATTGCATCTTCAGTTTGTCTTCTATGGCTTTCTACTTTGTTTTATGTCCAACCGGGAACTAACGACTCACCAACAAATGAGAAATTAGAATTCTATGAAACTTTTTTATAATTGTTAATGTTTTATGGAACATTCATTTTAACTTTTGATACGCAAATTAATGTATTTATCACCTGCAAGTTAATGTCACTAAAATTTACAGAAAATTCTTAACAGCCTTTAGAATTACCTCTAGTACAATTATATACTATTCTTCCAGAACCATATCAATTAATAACAGTCTTTAAGCAAGAATAATTTACCTTTTTTTATTTTTCTTCATCGGACATCAAATCAACTTAAAGCAAAGAAAACTGACGATTCTGGTTATTCTCGGATTTTGTTAATCTATGTTGGGTTGAAATGTTTATATATGTCGCGTTTTTCTTTCATAGTTATATACTATATATTACCTTCCGATAAAGCGGACACATTAGTTCATTTTCTCTGCAAAAAATGTAAAATAAAACTTTACATGACCATACTAGTCTTAATAGTATTTTATCCAAATTTCTTATAACTTTAATAATTCTAACAATACTGGAATAATCGAAAGTATTACAAAATCTTAGATAACACAGCTTAAAATTAAATAACTTTAATTATGTTTTAACAACGACATGACGAATAATTACCGTATAAGAGTTACAGCTGGAAGCGCGTTGGCCAGTGCTTAAAATATTTGTTTAAATATATTCCTTATTAATTTATTTATTTATAGTCGTATTATTTAGCGAGTTAAAACACTCAATTTTAACGAACACTATTCTTTTTCATTTTATAAACTTACAAGAACCTTTAGTCCCAGCGAGATTCGATCCTAGGATATAGAAGATGTGTGCAATTTTACTGTAAAATTCGGAAGGCTAAATTAACACATTCAATATAAAGCATGTTACACAGTATATAGAAGAGCTGTAGAAGAATGGCAGAGAATATGAATGTAAGAATTAACTGGTACATAACGAATCTTATATTCAACCTAAAAAAAGGTTCTAATTAAGTGACGGAATTACTAATACTGTTCAGGGAGAATTGCATTCAGTTTGGTAATGAAGTATAAGAGATTTTCTGCGAAGCATGTCCAGAACTATACAATATGAATGAAATAAAAATGTTAAATTACAACTTAACAGGTCAATTGAAGTCCTCGAGCTACCATAGTAAAACGCATTTTTTTTGCAAAATTAGTTTTTTTATTAGTATTTATTTTTTATTAGTAATTAGTATATTTATTTTGTAAATTAGTCAATTTCAATTTACGGTCACTCAAAATAATTTTCTGGATTTTTGAAATGTTTTCGTCGGTAACAATCTTTTTTCGGCGTCCACTGCGTTTACCATCTTTGGTGCTCATTTCACCACTTTTAAACTTAGCATACCAATCCTTGATGGTTGATCTTCCTGGGGAAGTGTCCGGAAACTCAGCATCAAGCCAAATTTTTGCTTCGACTGTATTTTTCCCCTTCAAAAAGCAATATTTTATCAACACGCAAAATTCCTTTTTATCCATTTTTTTCACAATAACAAAAGTTGCTTCACTCAAAATGTTATAATTCATAAACTAATGATCCGACAGCTGTCAAATTTATACACACATCTTTGGAGGGTTAGGGCTAACTAAAAATAAAAAGTAAATTAAATAGGAAATTCCTTTGTCAAGGTAGTCGCTGAAAATTATTCCATGCGCATATCAAAATACAGACGCCATAACCTTGCCAGCCGACTGCTGCGTTTTCCCACGCTTTGGAGAGGGTTCATCGTGAGTAGTCCACTCGGATGACTCGATTGGACTTCGGAGTGAAATGATGGAGCCATGGTTCATCCATTGTCACATATCGACGCAAAAACTCGGGTTTATTACGCTTGATCATCTTCAAACACTGCTCCGAATCATCAACTCGTCGTTGTTTTTGGTCAAAAGTGAGCTCACGTGGCACCCACTCTGCTCAAAGCTTTCTCATACCCAAATATTCATGAATGATATGATGTATACGTTCAGTAGATATCTTTAGTGTCTGCTATTTCATTCAATTTCAATTTATGATCACTCAAAATCATTTTCTTGATTTTTTAAATGTTTTCGTCGGTAACAATCTCTTTTGGGCGTCCACTGCGTTTACCGTCTTTGGTGCTCATTTCACCACGTCTAAACTTAGCATACCAATCCTTGATGGTTGATCTTCCTGGGGAAGTGTTCGGAAATTCAGCATCAAGCCAAATTATTGCTTCGACTGTATTTTTCCCATTCAAAAAGCAATATTTTATCAACACGCGAAATTACTTTTTATCCATTTTTTTCACAATAACAAAAGTTGCTTCACTCAAAATGCTATAATTCACAAACTAATGATCCGACAGCTGTCAAATTTATACACACATCTTTTGAGGGTTAGGGCTAACTAAAAAAAATATGGATTTAATTCTAATAGCGCTATCTAGGTGTCAGGCCGGGGACTTTTCAATTCACCTGTTACATCAATCACACCTTCAATTAAATGTTCTGACCAAGTATACGCTTTTTTTTTATTAGTTCTAGACGTAAGGAAGTTCAGAATCTGTTCTTGCGGAATAAAATATATTGATGCTGATAAATCCGTGAAAACTGATCATGCAGGATTGTTAAGTTGACATGCTGAATCGAGATTAGGGAGTTCGACTAGAATTGTGTAACAGGTCAAGAATTATATGAAGTAAATTGCGTGTGTAAGGATTTTAGAAAATCAATATTCGAAAATGATGGTTTGGGGAGATGTTTAGAAAGGCCGATGAATTACGCAAAGATATACAGATTAGGGATGTTGTGGATATGCTTTGCGGGACTTTCGTTTGATAAACAATGCGGATATTTTGTGGATTTTGGACAGGTCTTGTCACGAGACAAGAAGTGAGAGCTTGGTTTTGTATAGCAGCTGGAACATGTGGATTGTAAACTAATCACATGTCTGAGAGATATATTTAAGGATACACTTTTTAAATTATTTTAAAAGGAACTTTTTGACGAAGTAATATCGGAATTAAGCACCTCTGGAACCCTTATAGGCTCTGTGATACCAACCAGTTACATAACAATCTCAGAAAAAACTAAATTATCTTTATGAACATTAGATTTTAAGAAGTTTTAGGCAGTCAGGACAAAGTTTTCTATTTCTAAAAGAGGACAAATTATTTACAATAGGTATATTCTTTAAAAGGAGTGATTAAAGAGGATACAAATTTATATATGAAACGTTCTTAATAACGTTGCTAATTTTCTAAATTCCCGAAAAGCTAAAAGATTGTTAACGACGATCCTCGAAAAAAAAACTACAGAACAGCCATGATGTTTAGATTTGTCAAATAGCGGGAGTAACCCGCGAGTATGATGTAAAAAATACTAGAGTCTAAAAAGGTAGGAAAACTAATGGATCAGTGACCTATTTTCGCAATTCTGCGGCATATCGAAATCGCGTGGTAGCCAAGCAAAAGATAATCGTAGTAGATCCACTTTCCGTCGTCAGTCATAGAACTCCTTTTTCTTAGCGTCGTAGCCATTTTCCTCCTTTTGGAACTTTCCCATCATATGAAAACGTGTGGAAATAGTTGCTAATAGTACTCTACTGATATAATGATATTGATTTTTTTAATTTTCCTCCAAGAAACTTTGATATTGTAATGTTTGGTACTCTATAAAAGTATCAAAACCACTAAATAGGTGTTTATGAAATGATGCTTCATATATTTACGAATAGATATCTCTGATAACTTAAAAAACTGTTCGTACAAAATGTGACCTTCAATTTTCAACTAAGTTTACCAAGTGTCACAGTAAATTCTTAAAATATATATTATAAGAATGCAGATTGATGTTTCTAAGAATTATTTTGTTTTGTGAACAATGATATCAGTATATTTAAAACTGATTTATTAAGAATAAATAATATAATTTTACTTTTTTTCAACAAACGTTTCACGTCAACAAAGCGATTTTGCAATTTAAATCATTTAATAGCAGCGAACGCTTTAACTTTTAAATTGCGTATTCGATGTTTTTCGAGCTACGAATTTCAATTATGTTTTCTGTCTGAAAAGCTTTTACGCTCTTTTAAGTACTAATGCAACGAATTACTTTCTTTCTTTAATTGAAATGATTGGTACGTTTAATACATTAGTGATTAAATTTATTTTTATCAGCCGTGCTTTGTGAACCCGGAATAGTGATTCACATTTTAAAAGTGTAGTTTTCATTTCAGATTTTATATATACATTGTGATATATATAAATAGAAAATATTATATACAATGTAGAATTGACAATTGCTGATCATCGAAAAAATATCATGAAAAAATTTTTTTGTTTGTTTGATTTTGTACAACACTCATACGAAACCAACTTTACGATTACAACGAACTATCTAGATAAAACTATGAAGGCCAAAATAAAAGCAAGTTCCATTGTAAAGAACAAAATCAGCTAATTTCAAGAGAAAAATCGCCCAAGAATTATCCAATCTTCTCGTTTAGCTACAAAACAAAAAGGAGTAAAAGAATCTTAGGCGAAACATACTTTTGCCTTAAGATAGACTTAAGACATAACATCAAATTCATATTAATCAGAATCATTTCAATAAATTTTAACATTGCAATTTTAGCAACATTATTTAATTTCAATACATCGAGATATTGAGGTAGGCTTTAATTATTTTTATTTTGACAGGATGGGGTGGAGGCAAAAATATTTCAACTTTGACCGTTTTTTTGGGTTCAGTAGCAAAGCAAACTGCCATCGGCCTCGTACTATACAACAGTAGGGACAAAGCAAGCCGCCATCGGCCACGTTCAAGAGGGATGGTGGCAAAAACATTTCAACTTCAACTTTTTTTTTTGGGGTCAGTAGCAAGGCAAACTGCCATCGCCCACGTACTATACAACAGTAGTGCCATCGGCTACTTACAAGAACATCAGTGGCAAAGCAAGCTACCATCCGTCACGTTGAAAAATATCAGTGACAAAGCAGCTGCCATGAGTCACAGTGCTGAAACGTTTTTTATACTTTTATTATTTTTTTTATATTTAATTTTTTTTTCCTTTATTTTATTTTATTTTAATCATACATGCTAAACTCAACTTCAAACATAAATATTTCAGCTCCTCAATATTTCAATTCTTTTTTATTATTATTTTTTTCTTATTTTCTTTTTCTTTTTTTCTTTTTATTTATCTTTAATCATATGCTAAAAGATTGCTTTATCCTTGATATTTTTGTTTGATTTAATCGGAATTGCTTCTTTTTTTATTTAAACGGAACATTTTTTTTAACGGAATATATTTTGTTTCATTTAAATGGAATTTCTTTTTTATATTTAAACGGAATTTCTTTTCTTTCTGTTTATGCTTACAGGTCTAGATAATTAGATGTACTCACGCCGTATAATTACTCTTCTGATAAAGGTTTGGGTGTAACTGTAAAACTCTCCTATAATTGCATCCTGTTGCCGTAGCTACTGCAACCACGAATCGCCAAAAAACAAATGATAGCTTAAGGAGGAAAAAAGATGTAAGACTGTGTATTTTGCGTCATTTCTATGATTTTTTTAGCCAATTAAGAATAAATATATATTATTTATATGTTGAGATCATATTGTACGTGTATTTAAGAGTTTATAAGCGAATTTTCAAAAGTTGTTTTAATCAGGCAATGAAGATATAGGCTGCCGCGCATTGCGAGTCTTCATACAGGTAGGTAATTTGTGTACATTTTGGAGGTAATTTTCATTTGATATACATTTTTCAAAAAATTAGTTTTATTTAAAAGTGTCTCTTCTATGTGACTTAAACATTAAAGAAAAGAAACGAAAATTAATATTTATGGAATGTGAAAACTATGCGTAGAATTTTATAAAGATTGGTTAAAAACCCTAAGAACTAGAATGTACACAAATTCGAAAAACATATTTCTGAAAAAAAAAACGCGTTTCTTTTTATATTTTGAAGACTCCTTTTTACCAATGAGGATTTATCTGGACTGGATTTACTGGCGAGTGACCAACGACATACGGAGTTCAATTATGGGGATGTTTTGCAAAGAGCAACATAAATAAAATTCAAATTTTTCAAATACTATAGGACTGATTACCTACATAGAGACCATCTGATACCCACAGTCAGTTAAGAAATCAACATCATAAGGGGGCATGAGGAAAGACTCCATTCTCATGAGAATATTAAAATATTGCCTCTTTTGTATACCACCAGGACACAGACTCAAAAGAATCAAACCATCTGAACTTAGTGTTGTATAGATAGGTGCATATATTAAAAAACACAGCAGTGACATGTATAAACATTACTTCACCAGAGACTGAGATAGGACCGATGGATTCTCCTAGTTATATACCGAGATTTAACTTATCATAAAGACAAATTGTAGGTTAAGCGGAAACGACTAGTAACAATGTATTAATTAAATAATAAAAAAAATTATATGTTTCATAAGTTTAACGTTTACCCTAAAACACAACTGCTATATAGAGCCCGTGTTTTAGAATCATTTAAAAAATGTGGTTACTCTTAATTTAATAATGTTTGTTTTATAATACCAGGCTATTAGTGACTTTACAGATTACAGATTAACATGGATTCGGATTTCCTGCTTCCTACAGTCAAGCATGGGCGAGGTTATGATTTAGGCAGCAATGTCGTGGTATTCAGCTCAACGATGAAGTTCTTACTATAAGTAGCATATTGCTGTCAAGTAGTGCTTTATTCCAAAATAATAATGCGCCCATATACACAACCAAAAGGGTCCAGTTTTGGTTTGAGGAGCTTCATAATATCATCGAACATTTCCCCTGGTTAGCATAAAAGCCAAACCTCAACATAATTAAGCAGTTATGGGGAGTCTTAGAGTAAGAAATTAGGAGTAGATTTTCATCTACGACATCATTGGGGATAGGAAAACATTCCGTTGGAAACTATTCAGACACTCTACGAAACTATTTTGAGAAAAATCGCAGCTGTTAAAAGCAAATAGTGGCTCAACACCTTATCAATAAATAAATATTGAGTATATGTCAGGTTTTCATATTCTTTTATTCATCTCCTGTACATTATGCAGCTTAAATCATTACAATAAAACGTAAACAACCTTGCACAATATTTGAAGCTATAAAATATATAATACGACTCATTTATTACTTAACTAGGTCGTATCGTTGTTCTACTCATATAAAACTGGTATTCATATATTTATTTAAAATAATCCTAATGTTGTTACGCCGTGTTATAATTCTTAATAATTACTATTAAGGTTAATTTTATTAATTGTTTTAAAATATTAAAGCTACAAATAAAGTTATATTTTTATCACTACATTCTAGTTTTACGTAGGATAATGAGTTGCTTAACAACGCTTATCTATTAGAATTGTGTACTTAGTATTAGTTAATTAACAAGTATACTTTTTGAATATCTGAATTAAAATTATATTGAAATATTTCTTTAGTATATAATATTTTAATTCTAAATTGTAACATGAGCTGAATGTTTTAAAATATTTTTAGAAGCATGTATATGTTCTATAATTTATTTTAGTTTTATTTTAGTAAACAAGTTATAAATTATGCATTGTGTAATAACATGACCTTGATTGTTGTTAGTCTAAAGAATACCTTTTAAATGACGATTTTAAAAGTTAAATAACAGTATATCAGGTATAGAATTTCATGTATTTTAATTTATTATATTAAAATATTATGTATAATGTATTCTAAATTTGTATAATGGATTCCACAGTGAACATTTGTATCATTTGTTTTATCTCGTACGTTCATACTTAACATATTTTTAAACCCATTTTGAAAAGTTAAAAAGCATGGTGCAAGTTATGTTTTAATAACACAAGAAAATGTCCAAAAAATTTTTTTGTTTGCGTTTATTCGTCAATAGCAGAATTAAAATTTCGAAGCCATTGATGGTATCTTTCTTAATAACATAATCAAAAATTAATTTTCATCGGTTCATTTATTTTTTTTTTAAATCAATTTAAATCAGTGCATTTTTAACAACCGAGGTCATTATGAAAGCCTCCAAAATTGGATTTCTAAAGTTGATTTTTGTTGTTGATTTGAATTTCTAAAGTATTTTAAAAATGACATGAAATGAAATGACACAACAATGTAGATTATATACAGAAGGTTTCTGTCAATGGCGATGTTGACGTCAGTGATAGTAGTCAGTGGTTTTCTATATAGAATTTAAAAAATATTTCCATTCCATTTCATCAGCTATGATGATGATCATTCGGTGAAAAAATGATTTCATACAAACTGGGTGATATCCAGTTTTCATCTGTATTAGAATAGATAAAATATATAAACATAGGCTGTTTATACTGATACTACGATATGATTTCTCCACACCAATATACCAAACCAATATATCCATGTTGAAACAAGCAAGTATTGAACTTTTAGAAGTATTTATTTAGGTAAAGCTATAAAAGTAACGCTAACGTCATAAATATGCAATTAATGTAATAATTACTAGAGCGTTGATCTTATAAAAATATGTTTACATTTTCTATGATATAAAATTACCCGACAAATGTCCTGGTTGAAAATGGGAAGTGGTTGGAAAGAGAAGGTGTGAAATTTTATGTATGCTATTCTATTCGAAATATTTTTTAAACATCCTGGGTCCTACTCAAATTTTAATTATAAATCAATAATAATATTAAAATCGATCCAGCTGTTTATGAGAAGTTTAG
This sequence comes from Rhynchophorus ferrugineus, assembly GCF_030347505.1. Lineage (NCBI taxonomy): Eukaryota > Metazoa > Arthropoda > Insecta > Coleoptera > Curculionidae > Rhynchophorus > Rhynchophorus ferrugineus. Next base: position 46,966,175 of record NW_027472581.1, on the reverse strand, counting down.
TGATATACACACAGAACAATTATATTATTATATGAGAATAGGTATAGTCTATCCAAAGTTGCTGTGAACATACGTCATCAATATGTTTAATGTACTGCCTGCCGCAATTTGTAAATTCGTTCTAGAATCAGAGAAGGAAGTTTCTCATTTTATTCTAGCTAAAAAGAGATACAAGGACAATAAACGAACTAACCTGTCAAAGTCCTCCGGTTGTCAAACTTACACAAAATTCTTCAAAATAATAGTGATAAGAGGTTATAAATCGGCAAACGTTGTCTCAACGCTTTGCTTGTTTTGATAAATTTCAAATCGCTGCTTAATATTACTCTGATTAAAAATACCGATGCTAGGCAGAACAGATTGTCCTCAAATCAATTACTTCGAACAGGAACGAGATAATAGAGGCCCCATCTTGCCATAAAATTCGTTATAGAGTTAAGCATATTTACAGTTAAATATTAATTTATTGCTTTTTTATTGAAAATCATTTTTAGCGTGTTGCAGCTGCACTGAATATAAGTATGGACACGGTGACTGAAATATCTCAAAAAATAAAAAACATCTTGAATTTACCGAAATGGGTAACGAATCAAGATCAGCTTGATGTTAACACCAATAGAGATCAAATATATGAAATGTATAAAAATGGTGAGTAGTTTTTTCAATATAAACATAATACAATTATTTCAGAGGAAACTAATAGTCTGGAAAGTTTCGAAGAGGTCTAATGGAACTTCCACACATTGCTTTTAAAATAAAACAATTTTTAAAAACATATAATACAATCAAAAAAGTTATTTTTTCAGTATGTGTACTTAGATGAGACATAGGTATTTCAGAATGGGTCAACATACGTAACGGTCTCTCATGGCAAGATAATAATAAAATATTTTTAACAAAAAAATTGAACCAACATCAAAAAGTAAATAAGTAACTCACTAAAAATTAAAAAATAATCAAACTTATATTTTTAACACAAAAAAACATTGTAAAATAAGATATGTACATAATAATCGTTGTAATAACTAAATAAATATAAACAAAAACCTTATTTAAGCTATAAATGTATTTTATATTCTACTATATACACACAATTTAGCTTAATACCTACCTAAACCTATTTATCTATTTACAATATTATTTTAACTACTACCAACAACAAATCAGATTTGTTTTGTTCGTAACTTAATTTTAAGAACCCAAACAGTTATATTAATTTAGATTTGTTTTCATGGTAATTTGATTTTTTGTATATGTCACAAAATTATATTATTATTTTCGTATTGTTTGGACTCGGAAAGTTAGTGATTGAGTGTGTAGAAGAAATCTTCTATGTAGATATGTATGTAATTGTACAGAGCATTTGGTTAAAATGTATTAGAAGACAATTTCTTTCGCAAATAATGTTGCAGGAAAATTTAATAGGGAAAATGCAGTGATTAAATCAGATGATATAGACGAAATCGGTAGAATTCTATCAAGAAAATGTACACATATGGTAACAGAAGAAAATAGGGATAATTATAGTGATATCAAAATGACATGATAAAGAAACAGAAGATGAAATCACAGCAACGAAGGAAGAAAGACTAAAAAGGTAAATATGGTCTTTACTGAACGTAAAATACATTCCTTGGATATACGATTATGAATTAAATGGATTGCAACAGATCTTTAAAAAATATTAATTTGGAGAAATTGCATTAATTTGCGATTTCCTCTTTTTATATTTATATTATACTTTTACACAGAATACTAACATATATATTACATTTATGTTTATATGCTACTACTATTATTTACTTAATAATGCTTATCAAGCATGTAGTATAGAATAAATTAACATTTAAAATATTTATCTTCTGAATATGTTATATTATTTTAATTGTAAATGGTAACACTGGACCAACATTTTAATGAATACTCGGACTCGACAACACATTTATAATGCAATAAAATTGACATTGACGCGAATATTTTAACAATTAACATATTAAATATTCGCTATATATATTTAATTAATATCCACCAAGATAAGGCTCTCTTTCAGTGAGCATATTTTACTCAGCCAATTACAAAAACTATATACGCAACAGTTACTCTATAGAAAGATAAAAAATAGAAGAAGGTAAGTTCAGATTTAGAAAAAAAAGTTAAAATATTTTATATATTTTGTAACGACAACAAATTGTTTTGTCGAAAGATATATCCATCTGTGAAAGAAAGAAAACGAGATATCCGAAAATTTCATCCTGATATCCTGAAAAAAATTATCTGCTCTCTGTTTACGGGTAGATAATTTTTTTTTATTAAATTAGTAGTTTTAGGTATTTATTAAATATTAATCATTTAATAAATTGTTAATTTTAGTAATTTTCATTGGTGTTTTACTCTATCCCCTCCTAATGATTTCTGCGCATGAATGATTTGAAACACTGACGAGTGTATTTTATAATTTAAAAGGTTGGTTGTTAAAAATATTGGATATTGAACATTTTTTGAAAAAATAAGTTATTTTGAAGTAACAAGAATAACAGGAACAAGTTCTAGTATGCTAGAAACCTTTTTTCAAATTATTTTGATTCCGTATCAGTAGAAGAACTTAACAAAAGGAAACATAACATTCCATTAACTTGAATTAATTATAGTACTTACTTAGTATTTCGCCTACAGAATGACAAGTGTATTTTAAGGTAAACAGTATATTAGTTCAACCTTCATTTAAAATAACACATGCAGAGATACCGTTAAAAACATTGGCGCAACCGTTTCAAATAGGCAAAGGTCATCAACTTTTATTGGTAAATGCATCCGAATACGAACAGGTAGCATACGTGATTCTTGCGGAAAAACAGACAGTAATCGATAAAAGCGTGAACAGATGTCTGAGAGAACAATGAAAACAAAATCTTGTTCAACATTTAAAATAATATTAAATTTAAATTATTATTTAATTTGATTTCTTTACTACTTATATTTATCACCATAAAATTAATATGACGTAAAATGGTGCTGTTACTCATTATGACCTTCATTCGTTAGGACCCATTGTCTAAAAGGATTTTTTGATATATATGTTATTATTGTTTTGGGTGTCGGTCGTGATAAAGTATTTTTCCCCAGAAGCTACAATTATGCGCCTTCCTACATAATGTTGACTTTTCACCACATTTTCCTAAAAAATTATTCACAATTTCACAATAGCCCTATTCACCTGTACTAGCTCCGTGTAATTTCTGAATATTTCCCAAACTCGAAAAACTATTTAGAGGAGGAGCATTAAAATAGAACGTATGAAAATTTTAATGGTAATCCAGAAATTTAGTTCAATAACTGGAAAACTGGAAAAAGCTCGGCATTGTATCTAAGCAGTATAACTTAGATGGAAATAAGATGAATTTAGAATAATAAAACATCGGATTTACTTCAAACGGCTTTATTTGTTTAAAGCATTCATACTATTTTTAGCATATTATTAGGTGGTTGCATCTATTTTGATTGGTAATATCTATTGGTGAAAATGTGTGTAAAAATATCAGTGTAACTATTAATAACCAACCATTAAATTCAATGGTTTTCACATTTCTCTACATATATTTCTAATCATGGAACGAACAAAATTGCATTTCAACTATATTCGTTGAGTACTTTTATTTTTTAATCTAAAGAAATCTGCTGCGAAAGCTAAAAAACTTACTTAAACTTAGTTTTGTTCCGTCTTATTCCAATTTTTGGTTTTGGTTTCAACGATTTATAAGCGGGGAATTTTAATGTCAGCGACAAAGAATTACCTAGATATCTGTAAAAGTTCGAAGACAATGAGCAATTGCGATACAACTGCAAGTCTTATGGGAAAATGATTATTATGATAGGCCTGTAGTCGGGTGGGTCCGATTTGGCTTTCTTCTTGGGAATAATTGAGTTTTTCCACTTTTTGGGAAAATATTTTAACCTCAGTATGAAGTGTATCATATTAGCAAGCGCGCAAAGCTGCTTACTAGTTTTTCAGTGGTTTGCTGTAATATCATCAGAGCTTGGACCTTTTTTTCACAAAAGATGTTTCATTAAAAGCTGGAGATATACATGTAAATACCTAATAGTATAGATTTAGGAGAAAGCTCTTCTCGTTTAAAATATTTAGAGCTATGTACTTATTTCAACTACTAAATGACAAATGTTATGACTGATTATTACTACTTAATTTTTTATCAAGATATGGATTATTTCTTCGAACAAAAACAGGTTTGATATATTTTCTTCACTGTAGTATCATTGACGAAACTTGTTTTCATAAACTCGTTCAATATTCGAGATTTTTTGGCCTTATTTCTTAATCACAAAAACAAGTTACAAATATAAATGTCAAATATGGCAAAATATTGCTACTGATTAATAAAACAATTTAAAAAGTATGGGATTAACCACATAACCTTGATTAATTCATTGAACCGTATTATAAGATAAGAATGATCTTTTCGTTACGTATCACACTGCATACAAAGTCGAACCCGTCTGCAGTACTAACAATGCTAATTAAATAATTAACTTATTTGCCGTGCTGGAATTTTTACAGGGTGAATATACGTTTCACAACGGTGTAAAAAGAATATAACTGTATTTTATATATAAATAAAGCTTATCAGTACGTGTTATACTAGGTTAACAAGAAATTAGTTTATATTTTGTTTAAACTAGTTGATACCTTTCAGCAACTGATATCTGATACATTTAAGTTGATAAAATAATTTTCTTGAATATTTACACACATTATAATTCCAATAAAAGACTCCAAAAATACTATTTGTGTAGAATCGGTTTCTGTACAATACAACAATACAAAAGCTCTATTTCTCTTTTATTCGGATTGAAAATAGCATCGCATATATTATTATTCTTGATACTGTTATACATATTTAACGAAATTAAAATTTAACTGAAAGGAATAAAGTCACAAGTAAAAATCCCAAGGATGGAGTATGTTGGATTCGACAGTGTGTCCCGGCAACCAAATAACATGATATTTCGTTGATAATTCTAGTCCAAAATCTTCAAGTGGTTTTGAATTAAAATGGGATGCATCAACTTTAAGAAAACATTACCATTAATTATTAAGAAAATTGACAAAATAGTCATATCAATTAACCAAAAAAATGTATCTTGCAATGACGAAACTTTAATTTATTAAACTCTATATGGTTTTGCACATGCACTACATGCAACGAAAAATGGGAAGCCTGTAATATTTTTATAATATCTGGAATTGCCCTAAACATTGTTAGAGCACGGTAAACCAGCCAAAACAATATATAAAAAGAGACTATCATTAATTTTTGTTGAAAATCCCACATTTTATTAAAAAGTTGTAAAACATACAAGCATCCATGATAATGGTCGGCCACATATTTGTTTACAGTCGAATATTCAACAATTGGATAGATTTTACAGCTGACTTTTGACTGAGATCAAAACTGACTTTCAATGCATCTCAGACTCAATATTTTTATTAACATTGGTACATAAAATGGTCTGTCCAACATTATTATATGTTATATCATATTCAAACACATTTGGTAAAATTTTGATTACAAGATAGAAAAAATATTTTCTTAGTTTATAATAGATAATAGACGCCCCGCTGGATAATGTTTTACAGTCAAACAAGAGAAAATAATATTATTTCAACAAAATTTGTGCTAGACTATTAATAATACTTACAACAAATCTTAATGTACCTAATGTACTTAATGTACTAATGTACTAATGTATCTTAATGTAATACCTAATATCTTAACTATCATAAAATATCTTAGCTATAAACTGACGAAGTAATAAACGACTGTTCTATTTCATAATGATTAAGACATTAAAGTTAGATGCAAATAAAACTTCAAATTGTTGTCGACAATACGACTTAAAATTTTTTCATTAAATTAAGTGGTGGTCAAATCAATTCATGCACGTTTTGTAGTTAGTAAAGGTAGCCAACTAACAAATCATCTAGGAATGCCGAGAGTAGTAAAACCATGAAGAATTGAGTATATGAAAAGGTCTTTACTAGGTACTTGCACTACAGTCCGTTTCATTTTAAACAACATACAATTAAAAAAGGGTGTTGGTCGCAAAGAAAATTGATATTTTAATTTTTTTTGTTCAATTTCAATAATTGCAACGCAAAATTCACTTGATAAACGGGGGGCAGAAATCCCAAAACAAAAGTTCGATACTCTCCTTTAAAAATCCTAGGTTTTTAATATCGATATTTTGCTTGGCAACTAAAAGTTCGATACCCTCATTTACAAGTGCCGATATTTTTTAAAAATATCAAAAAATATCGGCCCAAGAAAATCCATATATATGGGACAAAACAATTTTGATATTTTTTCGACATCGCCAAACGAAGTACACTGTATGTATTGTTATATTGGAAAAGATATATCGATATTTTTAATAAAGAATAAAAATATTAATATGTCGGTCAAAAAATATTGATATTCTCTAAACATTAAAAAGTCTTTTATAACATTCAAAATATATCTTTAAATTTTTGCAAAAAAATACCGAAAAATATCCGCTAAACAAAAAATATCGATACATCGATATTTTTATTGATATTTTATTCTCTTACTATCCCAATATATATCGTAATATATTGGACAAATATAATAACACTGTAATAAATTGATAACAGAAAAACGTATCGTGGATTCATTAACGAAACTATTAACCATATTCAACATATTTATTTAATTTGTATGATGATTCATATCAATAAAACAACTGAATACAATAATTTTACTATTACTACGATCAATTATATCGAATAGGAATTCTTGAGATGCATCATACTTTATAAATAATCTTCTATTTAATGTTGGTATTATTTTATAAGCATCCGTAGATCTTACAACTTATTACTATATATGTAATGAAAACAACGGTAAACATAAAATCTAAGAACAGAACGTAATATTGTGAAATTTGAAGTAATGATGAAAATTGAAAGTAATGATTTTTTGCAGTATACTATGCTTACTATAAAAAATTATAATTTATAGTTTTAATATATTTTATAATTTTATGAAACTGTGACGGCAGTGATAGTAATTAAAGAAACATTTAAATATAAATTTAATTAACCATTATATAATACTATATAAAATATAAAGCTGCATTCTATAAAAATAACATATTTAATGTCACAGTAATTATTTTAAAATAAATTTATTTTGTAGTTTATTAGCTATTATCAATACACGTTGTGATGAATTATTAAACACACCGGTCTTATAAAAGGTCAGTGCAAAAATATAATCAACTTTCATGTTAGGTTTTCTTACATTCTTATTTAACTATTAATTAAAAACAATTAAAAGAAAACTAAACTACAAATACTTAACCTTAAAACATACCTTTTCATTTATATCAATTCTCAAGTGTAGATTAATAAGTTATTTAAATTCACTAAACTGCACTTCCGTATAATAATTACTAAAATAACAAACAATCTTCCATTTGTGTTAACAAAACTACAAATTTGCAAATCTGGTTTAGAACACATTTTGCGACTGGCTCAACGTAACTTTCACAATGGGACGTTGCCAAACTTATTGAAAATACTGAATATTGTGCTTTTCCTAATGTTAAAACATCCGAGAAGTAAAATAAGTTTATAATAATTTGGTCCGTTACACTTCTTAGAACGAAGTAATAATGATACAAAATAATATTTTTTTGAATAAAGAACAGTAATTTAATTGTTCAATATTATTTCAGAAATTAATATTAAATATTTAAGATGCCATACTTATAATTTATATAATAAATTAAGAAGATTATTTAAAATATACCGAGATTACAATTTTTAAGAAAAGTACTATAATATATTTAGGGTATGTTTATTTAAACGTTCAAACGTTTCCTTAGAATATGTTTATATTTTTATAGCAACAGATTTTTAAAGGATTAAATTAAAACACTACTTCAGTTTGCATAAGTGTTATTTAAAACAACATGTAAATATAATTTTTATAAACAACAAAGAATTTTGACTAACAATACTTATTCATAATAACCTAATATACCAAAAGATAAATTGATACAATATTTTAATGCTAAAATAAGATAGCAAAAATTATTGGTAAATTGGGTTTAAAATATATGTAAATTTTTTTTTCTTATATTTCCTGCCTAGGCAACCAATATTACTTTTCATTTGTTTGTGAGGTTGTATTCAATAGTTGTTCGATACAGTTACTAGATGGCGCTAACAATACAAGTATAATTTAAAATGTGGAAATGAAAAACTATAACTATAAAATAAAAATCGAACTATAAAAGATGTACATAAGTAATTAACATACAAACATAAAACGTTATGTTGCTATTTACAAAACTATACACAGTATTTACTATTATTTATATTAAGGGACAAATTAAATTAACCATATGACAAAAAAAATGAATTTTTGAGAACAGAAAAAGATGAAATGAAATGATTTTTCTTCGCTAGACTCACGGCTTCGTCATGCAATCCTGGTCGCCAGTGTCATCTGTATAATGAATATCAATTTTACTGTTTTGGTAGCTCTCTATTCTTTTTCGCACATGTGTCAGATAATCAACCGCCATCTCCAAAATATTTACAGTATGATATTTTCCGCGCCTAGGTCCGTTTCTATGTACTGTAATCAATTCACTATCACAGTTTAGTAGGATTTGTTTCATGGCATCTAAACTTGATTTAACTCTATTCTTCCTTTGCTGTTTTCGTAACAATTTCATTTTCACTACCTGATTTTTGGTTGGTCTATCGTTCATTTTTGCAGGCGCCTAGCTCACAGAAGACGTAACATGAGAAGGAAAACAAAACAAACCACTGTGGACACGTCAGATTTCAAACTCAAAGTGAGTTAAACATTTTTATTATTCTATGAATTTAACAATGTAGCGGAGATAGATTGATACAATATTTTAAAGTTAAAATAAGATAAACTATTGTTGGTAGAAAAGAGACCTTAAAAAATATATAAAAAATTGTTTTGTTTTAATTGTTCTTTTTAGACAACCAGTAATATATACAGTAGTTGTTTGGTAGTGCAACTAGATGACGTTAACAATTCAAATACAATTTATGATGTGAAAATGATAAACCTAATTATAAAATACAAAACTAACTATAAAATATATACATAAGTAACTGACATACTAATATAAAATTTCATTTTGCTTTTTACAAAAATATACATAGTATATACAATTTTTCGTATTAAGGCACAAATTAAATTAACCATCTTTGTATTCTAATATAAAATACTTGAATTATTGAGAGCAGAAAAAAGGATAACATCTTTTTAATTGTCACCACGGTTTCCAAATATTTTCTTCGTCAAACTCACCCATATAATCATCGCCGCCAACATGGCCTGCATAATCAGTATCAATCTTATTGTTTTGATAGCTTTTTATTCTTTTTCGCACGCGTGTCAGATGGTCAACCGTCATCTCCAAAATATCGACGGTATGATATTTTCCGCTCCTAGGGCCGTCTTTATGTACTGTAATCAGTTCAGGATCACAGTTTAGTAGCATTTGCTTCAAGACATCTAAATTCGATTTGATTTTCTTTTTCCTTTGCTGTTTTCTTATTGATTCCATCATCAATACCTGATTGCGGATTGGCTTTTCGTTCGTTCTTGCAGGCGACGAGCTCACGGGAGACATAACTTGAGAATTAAAACAAAACAAACCACTGTGGAAACACCAGATTTCAAACTCAGAGTGAATTCGACTGTCTTAGGAAACATTTTTGTTACGAGGATCCCCTACCAGTATTTTTACCTACCGAAATATGGATGTGGACAGGCTCTATGAATTTTACAATGGTTCAATTTTTACAGCGTAATTTTATTTGCCCCCATAAACCAGAGGCTATTGTTGGACAAGGTAGATAAAGGCGTCCCGTTATATAATTCGAATTTTTAAAAGGTTGTTTGTAAAATGTATAATTATACAATAAAACAAAAATTCTTATTCGACAAAAACAGTTATTTACAGTTATTAAAATAGTTACGGATAATTTGGAATTAATTTATTAAAATTAATGTTGGATATATAGAAATTAGTGTAATTTTTGTATATGTTTTCTAAATTTGAGTGATTTTTAGTAAATTAAACTATTATTTTGAAATTTTTTTAAAAGATTGCTTGTAAAATGTTTTATTATTCAATGAAAGAAAATAATCTTATTTCTACAAAAACAAGAAAAAGCAGTTGTCTTTTTAGTATTTGTTAAACATTGATATTAAACTAACGAGTTCGTTGTTTCAATGTTTGGATTTTATTGCAATAATTGTAGCTGAAGGTTTGTACATATTAAATTGACGTATAAATTCATTTCTGTGCAATTTTTTGTACATGTTTTTTAAGTTTAACGAATTCTTAGAAAATTAAACTCTTTTTTTGAAAATCTTGTATTAATTAATATATACTTTTATATTTTGTTTAAAATCTTGAAAACTTATCTGAAAAATTGGAAATGGGCATAATAGAAATTCACCGTGGTTTAAACAAAATTAAACTTGTGCCATTATATGTGTGTTACATTCTTGTGTTCAAACTTACTAACAAACTTTTTTCTTCATTACGTAACTTGACATTCAAATAGTTAAGTAACAGCCTAGATAATAATCAATGTATATCAAAATTTTGAAAAAAAAATTATCAGATATATATTTTAATATTGATATAACAACAATGCTTTCAACATGCCTTAATTATTCACTTGTAGCTTCTTCTTTATTTAGTACTCCCTATCATATCTTGTATCTATAATATATTTATACAAAATAATGTTCTATCACTATACATTAGGACTGAAAAGTCCCTAGTAGAATTAAAAAAGAAATGCCCTTTTTTTAAAATTGGCTTTATTCATTAACGTTATTCATCAACGTAATCTCCATCAAGAGCCACACAATCATTCCTTCATTCCATTCATTATCTGTTGCCTCAAAATATGCCAGTTGCTGTTCATTCAGATGACGATTGTTTTGATTCCGAAGTGAAATGGTCGATCCGTTTAATCCATTGTTTAGGTTTACGTTTAAAAATGGCCAAACATTGCTCAGAAATATCAACACGTTCTTCTTTTTGGTCAACAGTGACAACAACAACAACGCGGCACCCATTTTGAACAACGCTTTCTCATTGTCAAATACTCATGCAATATATAATCAACATGTTCTTTTGATATTTTAACGATGTTAGCTAGCTCACGCAACTTCACTTTTCGATTATTTAAAAACATTATGTGGATTTTTTTGATGATTTATGGTGTTAGCACCTCATTTTGACGTCCACTGCGTTCTGCATCTTTGGTGTATCTACGACCATGTTTGAAGCCATCAAACCAACGTTTTATTGTTGCTTCTGATCGATTTCTTGAAAAGTATTTTTTCCCATCAAGATGCAATGTAGAATTAAAACACGGAATTGATTTTGATCCATTCTTTTGAAAATAACAAAAATAGTGTCACTCTTAGCACAATAACTCACAAACTTATGAGTAAAATGTCGTGAAATTTTAACAGCTTTATTTTGAATATTAGTACTAACTGAAAAAATGGTGAATTCAATAAAATGAGCACCATGTTTGGGGTTTAGTCTTTTTAGGCCCAGGACTTTTTAGCCCATATGTTATTTATGTATATTGTTAAAATATGTTTATATCTGCCTTTATAGTTATTTTTATGCAAGTACTATATTTACTTTTTTACTTTAATTGTTGTAGCCGTTGATATTACAGAGTATATTTGACGTTCCAAAGGGTTTCCAGCCATACGAATTTCAACTTCATTAAGAGTTGGTATATACAACTACGCGTCCCACGTGGTTGTCGTTTTGTAATATACTGCAAACGTTGTTGAACAACTGAATTAATTGTTAATGATTTTACAAAATCTGGCTTTCATCTAAACGCGTCTTTGCGACCTGGTCTTTTAAATTTACATTATTGGCCGCCATTATTGCTGTATTTAACCCATAGTTACGGACCATTTCGGAATTATGTGTACGTCAAATAATAGTACTTGTTCGATCTCTAAGACGAGCAACTTTGTCTAATCGTGTCTAATTGTGACTATAAGCCTCATTATGAATACACATAAACACATACACGAAATTTAATCAGGATATAACATTCGTAAATAAAGATTGCCAACAATTTCCCCCCCAATTACAACTGAATTAAAAGGTGTGAGGAAGAAGAAAATATTGATGGATATAGCATAAAAGCTGAAGATATATAAACTAGACACTCTCTCTCTCTCTCTCTCTCTCTCTCTATATATATATATATATATATATATATATATATATATATATATATATATATATATATTGGGTAAAATTGATAAGCCCCAAAACATAATCCGTAATATAAAATTGAATTTACTTTGTAGAAATAAAAGAAAATGTTTTTAGTTTTACGACATACATTTCTGATTAGTAGTGTATACATCAAGGTGTCCGAGATAAACTTATACTACCTACTGGCGAGTAGCCGACTTAGAAATCATCCCAGAAGACATTTGGCACTCTTCCAAGGGCAATAACAAATATTAAACAATCAGAAAAATTTACGACCCTGTCCCAGCAGGATTCGAACCCGCGACTATCGCAACTTCAGGTGGGCGGTCCTGCCTCCTTTACCACTGCGCCATCAAGCTGGCAAAATATATAATTAAAAAGTATTGTTTTTACAGGGACTCTTACAAAGCGTCCTTTATTACTTAACAATTAGAGATAAGTTTAATTAAAAATATTGATATTGAATTTATTTCACTTTGAACTATTGCTTTTGTTATCTGAATTTAATTTAATTACTCTCCCATCAAAAGTTTGTTTGAATGTCAATAGAAGCTCCATAAGCTTCTATGTAGGAATGTTGTTTGCGTATGCTGAATCGTTTGTTTGTTCGTACACTAACTACCATTTTGTAGAAGCAATTTGCACTGGAAAAGAAAATATTGATTCAATAACAACTTGTCTTAAGGAAATTAAATAATAAAGAAGAAAGAGAGACTTCGTTGTGCTGGTCTTTTAAACCCAGAATCGCGTGGTACAAATTAGGTATGGTAAACTCGATTCCGATTCTACTCCAGAATCAGTTTTTTTTTCGTAAAAAAATCGATATTTGGGAATCGACCTTTAATTCCCGAAGTCGATCAGGAATCGATTCTTGACATTCGATTTTACGGTTAAGTGACTAGTTTCAAGTTTTACATTTTACAACAAACCTTTCGATAAAAAGTCATACAAATATAAATTTATTTATTGTTTGATATTTATTGATACTAAATATTATTTCTTGTCAATATATTTATAAAAATGGCGCCCTGTGTATTTATTTTAAAATATTAAACAACGGATCTAATGTCCAATGTCATCAATGTGCGAAGCAATTGAAATATAATAATAGTTCCAGCAGATTAATTAAACATCTCAAGAAAACACATAAAAATTAATTAACTGTTCCTAATCAGTAGGTATACTTTTTTCCTTGTTTTTTCCTTATTCATATTTGGATGTTAGTAATTTTATTATATCATTTATTGCTTAATTTTACACAAGTTATTTTTTTCGGCCATCATTTATTTGCAGCCTTGCTTATCAGAAGCTTGCAATTAACTAGTCCCTCTCGGTGATTCATCAAACTTATTTTGAAGTTTTGAGTCTGAGAGACCAACTTTTCAAGATATTTTATTGATCGCTGTATAAGTAATGCAACTTCATTCTCGGGTAAAGTCTAATCGACCTATTAAACAGTGAGTTAAACATTTGCAGTGAGTGGTAGTCGTAATAATGATGTAACCACTGTTCTCATGTATATGATTGCTGTTGATAACCTTCCTCTGTGCGCTTCTGAAAAAAAAGGCCTCAGAATGTTTCCTAAAGAATTACAGCCTCTTTATAAACCTGCTTTATTTATACATTTGAATTATTCGTTCACAGTATTGCGATTCAAAAATATATATTCATCAACTACAAAAATTACTAATCGATATTTGTGCTCGATTGATCGATTCCTAGAACCGAAAGTTATTAATATAAAATCGGAATCGAGAATTGATTCTTTAAGAAATCTTTCCATTCCTAGTACCAATCATCTAGTGTTGCAAACCTTTGAATCTAGTGTGTGTGTATTTGTGGTGGCTTAAAGAGATGTAGCGGTCGCCACATCTAAATCATATTTTAATTAATGTTTTGGTAAACAATCTTTGATTGAATATTAAGTAATAAAGTGTACGACCGTTTCTGTAACAAGACATTAAACTAATTTTTATTTGTTTCCGTGTTCTAGCGCGTTAAATGTAATGATATTTGTTTATTCTTCTTATTATCGGTCTTATTATTTTAATATTTGATCAAAACGCGTTAATTAATACAAAATTGGCCGATTATAAGTATTGGAGAACTTTGTTAATGTCTTTTTGTAATGTTATTTAGATTTATTATATCCTTCTAATATGTTTTATTGTTGTTCTTATCAATAATAATATATAATTTATATCTTTGTCTTTGTGTTTATATCATTTGTACAGTTATTTTTCTGGCAAATGAAAAAAAGTGACCTTTTATGGAACATATTGTTTGCTATAGTTTGCTGAAAGAAAAAGGCACCGAGAGGTAAGGGCATTCACTTTCTTTTAAAAGCTCCATCTCTTGAATTACGCGTCCACGCCTCCTCTTCCGGTGTTTTATATGCTTAAAAACGCTGCTCTTTTTTATCATATAAAAAAATCGAAATGAATACCCCTGATATAGACGTTAAATTATCCTTCGTCTGTGAAAAATGCTTAAATTTCGGAAATTTGAACTAAGAGGTATTATTTAAATTTAACAATTGGGTGCTTTTTGCGATGAGATATACAACTCAAGCTTAAGTAAAAGATATAAGTAAATTTTTTTGTTGTAATTACAAATTTAAAAACCATAAAAAAAGCTGTGTAGATGGCCCGCTAAATAATGCTCTGGCGCTAGAATATTTTGGTGAAAAATGCCGTTCCAACTCAATAGTATCTATATATCGGTTTAGCGGAAACATTGCCTCTCATTTTGAGGAAAACGAGACACCCGAAAGCGTGAGAGTTGGCACGGTTAAAGGATATGAGGATTATATGAGGTAAGAATTTTTAGGCTTAAAGTTTTTGTGTAATATGCGCTATAAATAAGTACATTCCAATTAAATAAAATATGCCCCAGCTAAACAACTAGTAATATTTGCCACATCGGTGACATAAAATAAATAAACAAATATTTTAAACTCTATTTTTATTGGACCTGACTGATGTGCTGCTAGCTCCAATTATTATACGGTGGATTACTCGTCGTTTTTGTTGTAAATAACTCGGGAATTGGAAAAAACAAATAGTTAAGCTGCGAATATGTTTTTATTGTTTTTCAAAATATAGTGATCGATACACTTTTGCATACGTTTAAACCAATCTTCAAAGCATCTATTCCATTCCGAATGAGGTATCTTCAAAACATGATTTTTGAACGCTTCAATAGCTCGATGCTATTCGATGTTATATTAGTTCGAATCAGGGTTGTAGGGGGATGATTCGTCAATTCGATGTTTTGAGTGCTCAAATAGTTTCTTGTTTGAGAGCTCGCATTGTCATGATGAAGAACAAATCGGCGTCTCTTGTTTGTTTTCTTATTTCACCGAAGACTTCTTGCAAACAATGGTTATGTACAAATCAGAATTTATTGTTCGACGATCCTCTAGAGGTACTTTTGCAATATGACCAGTTTTCCTGAAGAAACAGGCCACTATTTTCTTTGAAGTGCTTCGTGCGCGAACAACTTTTGTTGGATTTGTCATCTTGGAACACCCATACAGGCGACTGCTGCTTACTTTCGAGCTCATACGAATATATCCATGATTCGTCACCTGTTACGACCTTATAAACGTCTTTCGAAGGTTTGTCAAATTGTGTAGGATCCAATGCGAACATAACTTTCGCACATCTAAGTGTTCTTGTAAAATCGCATATATGCTGGTGGAACTAATGGTTAGGGATGCCTCAATCTCACAATAGGTGACATGACGACCTTGCTTAATCATTTCGCACACAGCATCGATGTTTTCTGGTAAAACAGCCGATTTTTGTCGATCTTCACGAAACTCGTCGGACAGCGAACTACGACCACGTTAAATTCACTAAACCAGCGATATACGGTGGTTTTTGATGGAGCTTCACCACCAAAAGTCAAATTAAGTTGATTGGTGCACTCTTGTGATAATCTACGTCGAAAATCGTAAAAAATCATCGCATGAAAATGTTCACGATTCAGTTCCATATTTTGCCTAGGCGAAAAAATTTGCCTAAATATAAAGTAATAAAACAAATAGCGTCCGTGGGACAAAATGTTCTAACTTATTATTAATTATTGAAACTTAATATAAATTAGGTTTAATTAAATGCAATTTAAAATGTATAATTCTTAATAGGGACATCTATTACTTAAAATATTATATATTAAATATATATCTGTTTTTATGTTAGAAAAAAGTTTTATTAGCATAACATATCACTGGGCGATTACTAGTTTGAATAATTGTATTTCGTATCTGTTATGTGTAAATATGACTATATAAGCCCGAATTAGAATTTGAATTGAAAGCGTAAAAGATACATTATCATGATTTATATGAAACTAGTGAAGGGATCGAGGGATATTTTTATGTTTAAGCGTTCGCATTTTGTTTGTAGGGAATAATTAGTTTGGATATTAAAACTAATACTATGAAACCACATTACAAATTTACTCTGAAAGTTTGCTTATGAATTGTTTCGTAGTCACTTGAAGCAATCCTTAACGTAGTTAACTGCAGTTCGGGCAAACATATCATAGATCAAGCTCTAAGTGTCCCTAACACTAGCATCGCTTCTGTATCTAAGCAATTCAAATAGGGATTAAAATTGCAATGAACAACTTGATTTTACTCGAAGTTTGTAGTTCAAGGTGTGCGATCAGCAAAGGCGGATTGTAGTAGCTTAGTTGCTTAACCCATTTAAGTTTGGGTACACCAAAAGTTGGGAACGATTTTATAAAAACAAAAATAAAGGACGTTTGGGTAAAAACTGTGTAGTTCAGAAGATTATTAAAGGTAAATTGACGATTGAAGATCTCTAGCTCTAGCTCATCTCTAGCTCTAGAACATTTACAGGTATTTTTCAGAAGGAAATTTACAGAAATTTTTCTAAAACATTTTTGAGACCTGTCGTGACGACTAGTCTGTTTATATTATTTGTTTTTTGTTTGCATAAGAATATGAATTGACAGTATTCTTTATTTATCGTAGTCGACTGAATAAATCCCTACTTATTTCCGTTAAAATAATATAGCTCAGTTATATCTCAATTTGGATCGGATCTAGGTTTTAACGATTTAATACTGCCAATTTTGATGTCATTCACAAAGAATGGCCTACAGGAATATTTATCATATTTGATAACAATGACTTGCAAGATTATACGCAAGTTATTCTCTAGCATGTCATACGTTTCAAGAGTTGTGGAGTGTTTCAAGGATACATTGTTCATTGAATGGAAGGTTCTGTGACCCTCAGCTAATCCATTGCGTATGGTTTAGTTGACACGAGGTTTTGCAATAACGAAGAAGTGAGAAAATGGATCTATGATTTTATCATTGCCAAATCAACATCGTTTATTCAACACGGCATCACCATGTTGTCAGAAAGATGGTGATAAGTTGTAGGAAATAATTTAAATAGTTGTTTGTGTTGTAGCCTTTGTTATGTGCTGTACCAATTTCTCTCAAAAAATTCAAGTGAACATATCTAAATCAAATATCATGAAATTATCATCAATCGGAAGTCATGTCGAAAGAATTCATGACTACCTGATTCATTGAAGGATGTGTTCTTGCTTCAAAATCTGTCCAAAATTGTTTGATGTTCTGAAAGAAATCGGTCTTTATTTTAAAGCCTAATTTTAACCTATACCTAGTTTAATTTCACTTTTATCTATACAAAATATTAATATCTATTTATTTGTCCATATATTTATTTTGTCTCGATATTTGTAGTGTAGTTTTGGCTGTTGATCAACTGACGGAAGATATTTAGCCTCGATTTTTGTTAACAATTCTTGGTTTGTCTTGAAAGTCTCTAAAAAATGCTAAAGCGTTGGGAGACTAAAAAAATATCATCAGAATATATGCAAGCAGATAATTTAATAACACTGTTAGAAAATATTAACTATATATTATCGCAACATTATTTTGTTTTTCATAATAGTTATTTTTTATGTAATTAAAGCTAAAAATTTTAATATTATATATAAAATTCCAAGGAAATAACGATACCATTGAGAAATCTATACGCTCGGAAGGTTGGAAGTATAAAAGGAACCTGAGGAATCCCAAACAATTAGTGAAATATTTTTCGTCGTTTAAACCACAGTGATATATGACATTCCAACGGCAGATGTTGCTCGACAATCGATTACCTTTAATATGGTCAAATTGCTTTAAAATATGGTCCCATACAAAAATTAATAGTCTCCTTTAAGGACGTTTTATTGTCGCTAAGTGGATATGTGAGAAATTTATCATGTGGAAAACTGACTTGAATGACTCGGGTTATTTCATTCACGATAAAGTTGCCAATCGGCGTGCTTACTATACATCTTGACAGAAATGGGTTTCAACAGAAAACTTTTGATATAGCCATGTGTCATTTATTCAGCTCTTCTTACTATCTGTTATCTTTTTACTAGATCATTATTTTAGGTGCAGGTGTTATGAAATTAGAATGAGACTATTACAATTTATAAATTGTAATTAAGTATTTAATATATACAACAAATCAAAACGGGAAAGTTTATCTAAAAATGGAAACATATTAGTCCCAAATGTCACACCCGGTCAAAGTGAATCAGCAGTGGCCGTAACTAAGTTAAATGACCAAGTTTTGTTTTTGAGAATAACAAACTATGCCAAAATACACACATATACTTGAAGAACCGGTCAGTTAATTGATTTAGTTTGGATTCATTTGGTCATTGTCTTTCCTGTATACCGTGATAATGTTTGACATCTCTCGATATTTTCCGAAGTTATCTATCCGCTATCCGGAAACTGTAAGAACCTACAGCATCCAGATAACAATTTCTACAATCGAAACCAAGTTACCGGTTTAAGAATTCCCCCCCTCCCCATTATTTTGCTATACTAATTGCTAATAGAACAATTCTTACAACTTACTTTAAGATAAAAAAAATTGGTTTATTGGTCTGTTATAAAGCCTATTTGGACTTATGGGGTTCAAATATGAGGTCTCACTAAAACATCGAACCAACTTGCCACGGCAAAAAACTATTTGATTAATTATGTATGTATTCGGAAATTCATCAGAGTTTACAATCATCGAAAAATGCAATCCATTGATACATTCGCTGACAAGTCATACTCTTGTCCAGTTATCTTGTCCAGTATCAGATATTCAAAAAATTCTATTGTGGGTTTTTTGTCATAATTTCAACATGGGACATGAAAGGTAGCATTACCTTATTGAAATTTATTATAAATAAATGCGAATATTAGCATATTATGAGGATTCATGTCAATTTACAACTTGCAGAAACAAATATCAGCTCAGAAATTTCTCAGAAGCGGTGCTGAAAATTGAATCTATCCTTTCAATAAGCGACGATTGATTCAAAAAGTTTCTAATTTTGTCTTTTGCCACATAATTCACCTATTACCAGAAGCAAAGGCATTGCGTTAGTCGTTATTGCGACAAAACCATTTTACCAGACGAAAGGAGTTAGATTTATGAACCCGGAAATTTTAATATTATAAAGCAAGTACTTATATTTTTGTATCTTTTAACTATATAAGTATCAAACAGAAACAATTAAGCCGGCTTGGTTGGCGCAGTGGTAAAGGCGACAGAACGGTCCTCCTGCTGTTTTGCTGGGGTATGGTCGTCATTTATGTTTGTGATTGTTTAACATTTGAGATTGTCCTTAGGTAAGAGTGTAAAATCCGACAAGGATAATAATCCCAGTCACTCCAGTAACGAGGTTGGATAAGACCGGATGTCTTCTGGGATGATGTCCAAGTTGATCATTCGTCAGTCGGTGGGCTTATTGCCGAGGACCGTGGTTCGGAGCCTACGTTAAACAGTAGGTTCAGTCCAGATAAAACCGTCGTCGGTAAAAAGGAGACTCTAAATTATTAAAAAAAAAGAAACAATAATTTTTTTATTTGTTGTGCGCATGAGATATCTATATCCAACAACACAGAAAACAAAACAAATATGTCAAGTTTTCAACCAAAGAGATAAAACTATTTTAAATGAGTCAGATTCATGTTAGAAACGGGGTAAACGAATGTGTAGAATGTTTCGATCATTTTGAGAAAACAAAATCTAAGGTAGATTGGATTTAATGCGTTATGTGTAAAAAATAGCTGCACGACACCTGCACAATGTACAACAATATGATTATTGTAACCAATGTCAACGGTTTTGTTTAATAAATTAATATAGCCAGGAAAGAAAAACGGAAAAAGGAAAAAAGAACAGAAGATAGTTTATAATATATATAGAAGATAGAACAGTTAGATAGAAGTTTTAAAGATATTTCCTGGCAGTACCTTCGTCTTCTAGTTTAATTTTGATAATCGTTTGAACTACAGTATTTATCCAAATTTCCATGATATAGCTGCCACTGAATAACCAAACTTTTGATCAACTTCAATTCAGTTTTGGTGATTTTACGTTCTAGATTGCGATATTTATGTTATCACGGCTAGAAGTGTTTTCCAAAACATGGAAGTTTGCTAATTGTAATAACTAATAAGTAAATGTACTTTAGGTAACTATTCAACTTTTCTGATCTTACAATATGAACTGTGGTACATTTTCCCGAACTCCAGTAAACTGTTTAGTATAAAACAGTAATCTGAGTTAGTAACTGCCGAACCATTACTAATGGAACGCCAATTTTTTCTTGATAAGTTAATAATATTAGGCTTATAATAATTCTATTAACCGGCCGACAAAAAAGAAGGAGTTTCTATGTTCGACTATATATCTTTATTTACTTTTATGTTAAACGTACATATGGAATAATAAATTCTTTCTAAAGTTCTTTGGATGTACAAATTAATACGTTAATTTACTTACTATTGGGAGTATTCAGTTCCTGCTTTGTTAAGAAATAAATTTACTAAAGAAACCTGAAATGAATCAGTAGTTAATACTACTAAGATATACAGAAAAATCTTAATAACCTTTAGAATTACCTCTAGTACAATGATATACTATATCTCTAAGACCATATCAATTATTATCAATACTTTTAACATTGCCGATTTGGAGGTGGCAGCGCGTCGGCCAGAGCCTAAAATATTCGTTTAAATTTGTATTTCTTTAATTTATTTATTTATAGTAGCCCCAACATAGTTGTGTTATTTAGCAACTTCAAACACCAACTTAATTTTAACAAACGCTATCCTTATATTTTATAAATTAAAATAAACTTTTAGCCCAAACGAGATTCGATCCTAGTACGTTATTGTTAGCGAGCTAAACTATCAGTTCGCAAAACTACCCGCTGGGTTTGTTTATATATTTTGTGTCACTAATCCACGGCTATTCTCGGTTGCTTGATGTTGTTTTTCGTTTTTTTAAATGTATTTATTTGTAGCACATATTGCACAAAAATATTAGGTCTAAAAATTCTTCTTCGATATAAATTTTAATCGTGCCAAATTTCATTACTCCAGGTGATCTCGTCTTTTCAAAAAGGGAGGCAAAATTTTCTCTAAGCCGATAGATATACTGCGGTGGTCAGACAGCCAAATATACACATAATTGTGATTAAAACAAATTAAGTGCCTATAATTGATTGTTTGGAAAAAAAGACATACCATATTTTTTATGTAAATAATACAGTTACTGGTTTAGTTTTGGAAGAAAAACTTGAAAATTAAAGAACACATCGGATGTTAGATTCCATAGGTACCTAAGTTTTTTTGGCTGTGTAATTTATTTGGACTGTCTTTTCCGAAATAATTTTGTTAGTGTTTTTGTTTTGTACATTATTATATCTTGTGTATGGTGAGTGTTTTAAATCATTATACTATAAAAACTTGTTAATAAAAGTGTTAAAGTCGAAAATAATTTAGTGTTTTGCTGATTCAATATTCATTTAATATTTGGATTTTAAATATAATTTGAATACAGGATTTTGTAAGTATATTCTAGAATTAATGCTGTTACCCCCACTGGTTTAGATGCTATTAAGTATTGCCTTGGGTTCTACAATTAAATATTGATATCCCTATTTTAATTAATAGTTTGAAGGGAAAATAAAATAATAAAGTTATATATGCCGTTGATGTTATTATCATTCTTATACCTGTATATAAATAATACCATAGAATTGTTTCAGTATTTTTCTATTTATTTATTAATATTTATATTCATTATAAAATAATGGTATTGTTTTTTATTATTGATCTTTAGTAGACAATATAAATTATTAGGAAAGGAAGAAATATATTGGAAATAATACAATTTATTGACTAAGAAAGATATTTTTAGCATTGGGAAGTATCTAATGAAACCGACTATCTACTGTTTAGTAATTGACTACTTTTTACTATCAACTGTTTCAGTCGCTATTCTCAGTCCGACTCATTTTACTACTATTTGCTATCGACTGTTTCAGTCGTGTACTTTTAGTTCCTATTTTCGGTTCTATTAGTTTCATTCGAAGTTTTAACATTCTGGCTCTGTCGTCTTAGCCCCAACCTTGAAAATAATGTGCCCAATTTG
This sequence comes from Rhynchophorus ferrugineus, assembly GCF_030347505.1. Taxonomy (NCBI): domain Eukaryota; kingdom Metazoa; phylum Arthropoda; class Insecta; order Coleoptera; family Curculionidae; genus Rhynchophorus; species Rhynchophorus ferrugineus. Next base: position 46,943,296 of record NW_027472581.1, on the reverse strand, counting down.
TGCTTACATAAGATTTATATGTAATATATATGGCTTTATGTTTTTTTATTGTAGTTTGCTTGTAAATAACTATATATTGTACATTAATATAACAACATTTTAGAACGCGATTTTTTCGTTATTGTTAATGTGATAGGGCATTATCAGCAGGTAAGACAGATACATCTTTTCATAACGTATTTTTATTATTTTATATATATAAACGTTTATATAAACGTTCTATGCTTTGGGAATATTTTGAAAGAGAATCGTCAACTTCTTCTGTCTGCAATTAGATGTCATCAATAAAAGACTGACAACTTATAGAAAGTTAGAAATTAATACGATATGCCGGAAATCCATATTTTTTTATCCTAGATTTAAAAAAGCTGGATTTGGTATTACAAATAATGCTGAGGTGAGGTGACAAAAATATTATCACAAAAGAGATAACTTCCATTCTACATTCTATAATACAAATGCAGTTCCGCAACTCGAAATTCAAGACACAAGTACTGACGTAGAATAACATCTAGATATATTTTGATAAAAAGTAGATAGAATGAAAGAAATAATTGTACCAGTTATTACAATAGCTTTACAAATTAAGTAGTATTTGGAAATATCTCTTATAGCCCTTTAGAAAACCCATTGGATTTTTGTTAAGCCCATAAAATGATTTTACTTGAATTATATCAGTTACATTTAAAATATTCTGCTGTACGCGTGACATGTGTCCCCTTCGAACGAGTTTTTTCAAAATCTGACTAAATTAGTAACCGTTGAAGAAATGGCCTCACGGGGGAGAAGCTGAATATGATTATTTTTTTGAATAGTAATTTACAAATATTTCCGTTCAATAATAAATGAAACTTTAACTTTATTTAAAAAGGGTCTGGCAGTTATTGCGCGATCATTTTTAGTTATGTCATGGATTAGTTTTGTTCTATAATTAGGTATACGTTTAATTCTTATTTAGTATTTATGGTTATTGAACATCTCTAGTTTTTAGTTTTGTTTATGTTCTATTGTATTATCTATATTTATAATAGTATCTTATTTAAAAATAGCAATTAACATATTATTAAAATACGAAAAAATATTTGAGGTACATTATTCAATTTCTTTTTACAAATCCACAGAACATTAAATATAAAAATAATTCTACTTCATATAAAACGAAAATATTCATTGCAACGTAATAGTATTCAGTAATTATGTCTTTTTTAAAATTACTATGAGACCGAACATGTACTTCGTCTCCCTTATAGTACGATTGGAAAAAAAATATACACATTCGAATAATATATAATAACCAATTACATTTATTATATTATGTCTTTATTACTTTCCTAATATTAAAATTAAATACGAAGAAACATATTTGTTATTATTACTACACTCCTTTCTCATAAATTCAAAGTAACACTAAAATATAACATTAATTAACACTGCCAATTGCCCATTTAAATTGATTTAAAATGAAGTGATCCAAGCAAGTATATCTGTCCTTTTTTTGTCGCAATTTATACGGGAAGGAATTCGCACATCTTCGTGTGATATCACGAAAGGAAAAAACAATCGAACCATACATTTGACTGAAAATAGCTATTTACTAGTAGTAATGACTATTTTCAGTCAGTATTTTTTTGACTGTTGGCTGTTTCGACTGTATTACGACTCAGTCTATAGTTCCCAACACTAATATTTAGCAGGCAAATTGTTTAAATTCCATAGGTGTAAGGCATAAGAGAGACGTTACATGTGTAGAACCATGAGTAAATGAGGCCAAAAAGAAAATAGAAATCAGAATTTTCGCTGGGATAGGACTGTATTTTGTTTATTGAACAATGTAATCGAAGACGGTGAGAGATTGGACAAGCTCATTCAGTTAACTTGTGGACTAGACTTAAGGGGGACACCACATAAAAAAGCCGGGCTAGAACTATTTAATCAGTGTTCTGGAAAAGAGTTTATCGAATATTTTTATTGAAGTATAACTTTGATTTATTATTGTAATATTTATATGTTGATAAATAAATTATATTTGTGATTTTACATATTGATTCGTCTCATCTTCGCACATTATATTAAAATTAAATATCTTTATAAAAGATTCTTCACACTGCATTTATTATATTAAGAAGATGAACATTGAGACAACTTTAGTTTAACTTCTGAATTCAAGAATATAGTTATATCCTTCAAAAATGCTTAAATAATCTACAAGAACTATAACTTTGGTTTGTTATTGTAATTATATATAAAAAAATAATTACATATTGTTTTATTTTCTCTTTTTTCCTTTCAAAATTATTTTAAAATTACATATGTTTCTAAAATATTATTTATCTTCCATATTAAATATTTTAGGAGATGAAAATTGTATCAAAATATTGAACTTAAATTTCTTTGGGGGAAATATTAGGTTAATTTGTGAATATATATATATATATATATATATATATATATATATATATATATATATATATATATATATATATATATATATATATATATATATATATATCGTCTCGATATTGCCGCATCAATTAGAGAGCATATTTACCTTTTACGCTCTGTTCTTGTTCGATACAATGTCATTTTGATTTCACTGTATTTATATTCAATTTATTCTAGTAATACCTGTATACACCTTTCTTGATAATATTTCAGAATTAATCAATGTATTCTCCCTAATGTATTTGCTATATCTGTAAAACAGTTAGTATTATTTCTCTCCTCACACATTTTAAACAAATGCTAATGTATATTCTGAAAAATTGCTGAAAAAATGTTATTGTATAATAATTATGTACTCATCTTTAGTTGTTTCCACTCTCATCGCTCTTGGAATGGAGCTGCATTGAATTAAAATGCCATATTCAGAAAGTTTCATACAAGTGAATAACTAAGCTGTTAATTTCCAATCTATCTAACATTTACTCAGGATCCATCATTTGTCAATTTATTCTTCAATGTGTCTGATTAAGTTCATCCAAGCCAAAAGCCTTATTAATTTTTCTATTTCCGACATGAAGGACAATATATCTGCAAAGAATTAGAAGAATACAATTAACAAATATTATGACTAATAAAATATAAATTGTTAATAAAATGTTGGTGTCTTTGATAAATCTCAAATCGCTGATTAGTATTACTATGGTTGAAAATGCCGAAGCCAGACAGAACAGATTACAATAACAGAACAGAATCAGTTACTTTGAACAGGAACGGGAGAATGGAGGCTCCCTTTTGCCAGTAAAATTGATTAGAGAGATAAGCCTTTTTACTGTTAAATATTAATTTGCTGCGATCTTCATTGAAAATATAGTTTAGCGTGTTACAGCTGCACCGAATATTAGTATGGACACGGTCACTGAAATATCTCAAAAAATGAAAATTATAATATTGGGTTCACCGAAAATAAACCGTCCTCATACGAAGCAGGTGACGAATCGATATCAGTTTGATGTTAGCTCTATCAAAGATCAAATATATTAAATGTATAAAAATAGTGAGTAGAATTTTAAGTGAGTGAGAACTGTTAGTCTGAATAGTATTGAAGAGGTCTAATAGCACTCCGGTCCATAGTATACTCCAGGCGTTACTTTTAAAAGATGACATTATTTAAAAGCATATAATAAATTCAAAGAAAACTTATTAATTCAATTTGTGTATTTAGATGAGGTATATATATTTCAGAATAGGGCCAATATAACCGGCTCATGACAAGTTGATAATAAAAATAGTGTTAAGACACCAAAAGTTTATTAACAATTGATTATGTTTTATTAGTTATAATATTTGTTAATTGTATTCTTCTAATTATTTGCAGATATATTATCCTTCATGTCGGAAATAGAAAAATTAATAAGGCTTTTGGTTTGGATAAACTTAATCAGACACATTGAAGAATAAATTGACAAATGATGGATCGTGAGCAAATGTTAGATAGATTGGAAAATAACAGTTTAGTTATTCACTTGTATGAAACTTTCTGAATATGGGATTTTAATTCAATACAGCTCAATTCCGAGAGCAATGAGAGTGGAAACAACTAAAGATGAGTACATAATTATTATACACTAACTGCAGGAAATCTTAATTTAGAGTGTGAAAGATTTATGTGCACAGATATGTGTGCAATTTTTCAGAATATACATGAGCATTTGTTTACAATGTGTGAGGAGGGAAATAATACTAACTGTTTTGCAGATATAGTAAATACATTAGGGAGAATATATTGATTAATTTTGAAATATTATCAAGAAAGGTACTACCAGAATAAATTGAGGATAAATACAGTGAAATCAAAATGACATTGTATCGAAGAAAACAAGAGCAAAGCGTAAAAGGTAAATATGCTCTCTAATGAAAGTAAAATATATTATATTAAATATATACAATTGTTAATTAGGTGGATTAGCCCTACAGAGAATACTACTATATAAAAAAATGCGCATTGAACTCTAACTCTAACTCATGGAAAATAGTTAAATGTAAGTATAACAAAACACAAATCTAACCTACAAACTATTATAACTGTATATTTATTTGTAGTTTAAAGTCTTTCGATAATATATGTAGTAGATGCACTATAATGTTAAAACCAATGATATTTAATGACAGTATTTTTGTTTAATTTTTATTTAAATCTAATCTAAATATTTGACGCAACAAGCTGATGCTTGTAGTATCTAGGCACAATACAATTAACATACTATACGAAGCCTTAGTTGGGTTGTTACTAATAATTTAATTTTTTATATCAATTATTTCTTGCTTTGGGTACTAGGTAATCTTAGGTACCAGAAGTACGAAAGTTAATAGTAAAGTAAGAAAATATTTTCACAAAGAATCTAATAGATTTCGTTTTTTATTAGTTTCGCAGAAAGCAAAAAATTCTCTACTTTATAACAAAAAAATTGCCAGTAAAGGATTATAACCCTTGCAGAAAAATGCCGTAAAATTTAATACCCTTTACTTGTTTCATTTGCTAAAAAATTGCCAAAAGATTTTTTATGGCCGTTCTAAAAAAGGATTTGTGGTGGCGAGTGCCGTTCCGTTTACCTCTTTCGCCTTTAGCTTAAGAAACCCATTAAATTGGCAGTACAATAAATTATATTGTTCCAAAATATGTCTTACTTAACGCACCCTTTCGGAAGACGTCAATGGTTGGCGAGTTGGAGAGTTGTTTTTATTTTATTTTAAAACTTATCTAGGTGACCTCGTGGACTTCCTATCACCTACATCTATATTAGAAAATGTTTCCGACAAAAATAATAGCCACTTCGTCGACTGTCGATGAATTAAATCTCCTCGCGTTCATACCGGCAGGTATTTTGTCCGGTCTGATGACGATATTATTGCTGCCAGATGGTGTCCAGCCAATGCTGCTTTAAACATTCTGCTAAATCGTTGTCCTGATGAAGAAATGTTTGTAGTTCTTAGACAATAGTTCGCTTCATTGTTGGATTGTGAGCATAACGCCTATCAATTTCCTTATCCGTATTGCCCATAAAATAAATATGTGAGAATTTGTAATCTGCATCTGCTAGAGATAACAGCGTTCCTAATAAGTTTTAAAATTTGCAATTGTTTAAGATGTTAACATAACAGGTCAATTGAAACCGGTCTACCATAGTAAAATACATTTTTTTGACAAAGTTAGTTTTTTTATTCAACATAATTTCCTTTAAGAGTGATGTACTGATTTGATCATTTGATCATTGATTTGATATTGATGATTTGTCCTTTGCTTCAAAATAGGCCTCAGTTTTGGTAATCACGTCTTCATTCGACGAAAATTTCTTCCCAGCGAGCATTATTTTGAGATCTGAGAACAGAAAATAGCCGCTGCGGGCCACATCTGGAGAATACGGTGGATGGATGGATTTTTGCATTGTCTTGGTGAAGCAGCACTTTCTTTTTCTTCAAATGCTGCCGTTTTCCGGCGATTTTGTCCTTCAAGCGGTCTAATAACGCTATATAATAGTCGCTGTTGATGGTCCTTCTTTTTTCAAGGTAGTCAATGAAAATTATTCCATGTGTATCCCAAAATACAGACGCCATAACCTTGCCAGCCGACTAATGCGTTTTCCCACGCTTTGGAGAGGGTTCATCGTGAGCAATCCACTCGGATAACTGTCGATTGGATTTTGGAGTGAAATGATGCACCCATGTTTCATCCATTATCACATATCGACGCAATAATTCGGGTTTATTATGCTTGATCATCTTCAAACAGTGCTCTGAATCATCAATTCGTCGTTGTTTTTGGTCAAAAGTGAGCTCGCGCGACACCCACTTAGCACATAGCTTTCTTACACGTTCAGTTGAGAATCATCTTTAAAGTGTTTTGCTATTTCATTCAATTTCAATTTACGGTAATTCAATTTGTAGATTTTTTAAATGTTTTCGTCGGTAACAACCTCTTTTGGGCGTCCACTGCGTTCACTGTCTTCGGTGCTCATTTCACCACGTCTAAACTTAGCATATCAATCCTTGATGGTTGATTTTCCTGGGTCAGTGTCGGGAAACTCGGCATCAAGCCAAATTTTTGCTTTAACTGTATTTTTTCTCGTCGAAAAGCAATATTTTATCAATACGCGAAATTCATTTTTTCCATTTTTGCACAGAAGTTGCTTCACTCAAAATGCTATAATCCGACAGCTGTCAAATTTATACACGCACCTTTTGAGGGTTAGGTCTAACTGAACAACATATGGATTTAATTTAGTAGCGCCATCTATGTGTCAGGCCGGGGACTTTTCAATTGACTTGCTGATGCAAATTTGAATGTTACCAAAATGATATAGAAAGTGGGAATGCAATTTTCTCTACCAGAAACTAATGAACGCAGTGGAATTATTTTTTTACCGATGCAACATATCCCAGTTGGTTGATCACTCTATTTCAGTGCCTTACAATATTGACAAATTATTGTCATTTCCCCAATTGTGACTGGTTTGTTAGCACATTGAGCGAAATCGCTCAATTTAATTTTTTGGCGCTCGGTATTGTTGCCTTTAATATACACAAACTCGTTGCATTTTAAGCCTATATTGTGACATATCATTATGATTATTATTAATCTCTGTCTCTTTAGTTAGCACGTGAGGTAACTTGCCGCATATTTCATTGACTTCGATGACCTAACTTAAATCGTCTTCTTGCCATTGTTAATGAAAAAAGTAAGGAATGCTCTCGCGCACTAAATTTATAATTAAATAATAACAAATATTAAATACATTTACAGATTTAAGTATGCTTTACCATAAGCAATCCCTATTTATTTTAACAATATTGGCAAATATTAACTCGATCACAATTAAATACAAGTCGAAATTACTATTAGTACAAAATTATATCATTTTCCATTATTTCTCATTCGTTTTTATGTTATTGTTATGCATTTGTCAAAAAATATCTGCATTTGAATGAAATGTGGTGAAATTAAATGAAATAGGTGGTAAAATGTACGCAGTTAGCGGTTAGTTGTACATTAGGTATGAAAATAATATTATGGCTATTTTTAAAATATTCAACATTTATCATAAAATAAATTTTCCAACGCACCCATAAGTATCTGACAACCAACAAAAATGTCAATTCTTAGTGACTGTGATACTGTTGATGATATGATGAAACATGTTTGATTTTACGAAAAGAAGTGGCGATTTGTGGAACGGCGATAAAAAACGAATGTTTAATATACAGTATACAATATATAGATTGTTGGCGATTTGCCATTAACTACTCTGTTCTCGGACAATATTAGTCTCCTATATTTTAGACGGTTTTTTACGATATCGGTCCATGTTTTTTTTCGTAGCTGCTCCTTGCTCCTTTTATTGCGTCATAGCATTCTGTGAGGAGTTCATTCATAATTCATTCGACAGACAGATCCTACTCATTGCAATCTATATGTTTGAATATGTTTATTAACTGCATATTGATAGGTATCTTAAATGAATGGTTTAAATTTAACTGGCGATTAATGATCTTGGAAAGGAAGCTAAGCTAATGATGTTAATCGATGTGAGACTGTGCTGTAAAATTTTAGAGAAGCAAAAGGTCCTACAGCTTTGCCAATTCAACTTATTATTCCACCAATAAATGTTTTTTCCTTTCCTGTATTATTGACTTCAAGTACTTGAACTTGTACTTGCTCTAACTGGTTCCCGTTGAGATTTGTAACGGCAAATAATCCGTCGGTTGCTAATATATTGATCTTTTCAAGCCATATGACTCTGAAATACGAACTATATCATCGCGAATGCTAGAAGCCTCAATATCTAAATATCTGCATCGATGAATATATGGTAGTTACAATTCACCAAAAAAACATCAGATAGACACTCGTTACTTCCACAGGCAATGAAAATAAATTAAATAATGCAGATTTACTTGAATTATTAAAATTTATTGTGAAATTCAAGATGGAGCATGGCTGAGGAATAACGCAATAATGCTCCGAAAATATTTAACAATTACTATGTTAGCTGCGAGAGGAGATTTTGAAAACTGAGATTGGTCAAAGATTATTTGAAATCAACAATGAGTTCTTTCATGATAACAAATTTGGCTGACTTGCTACTGAGCTAGAAATATGTGATGCGATTAATATTGATAGTACAATAAAAGATTTTGCTCTAAAAAAGTAGACAAATAAAATTTTAGTTAAAGACACAAGATTTATTTTAATTCTAACGCGTAGATTAATATTCAATAAATATTTACTGTAGTATTATAATTTTAATTGAAAGTCGTTTTGCGTTTTACATTCCATTCGCTAATTCATTCATTCATTGTCGAAGAGTTTTTGTAATAGATGTCATTGTTATACTCTAAAACATTTCCCCCCGAAAGGCTGACATCCACCCTATGCCATTGTTTCTAGCATCACATTGAACAACATATTTCATTTTAAATACTTTTTATATAATTGCATACACTATATTTTTATATAATTTATCATGTCGATTTTCTTTTACGATTATATTCAGAATTCGCACGTTACACATGACAGGTATAAGATTTATATTACGTCTTTATTTTATAAAAATTCCTAGAAAACTTTAATAGTTTTCAGAATAACTTGTACCTTCATCTAAAAGAATTTGTGGCAAAAAATTATATATAAAAATTTGCAACGGTTTATTATCATAGTTTAACAGTAAATTTATTACGGGTAGAATTTTGCCAGATAAAAATGAAAGTATAACCCTTGCAGAAAAATGCCGTAAAAAATAAATACTGCCCCTTTCTTACAATTGTGACAAAACTCGCCAATTTACTGTTTTATTGGCGTAAAGAAGATATTTGCCGGCGAGTGTCTGTCCTTTCACCTCTTTCATTTTTTAGGGTTAGAAACCCTTTAGGCTGACCGTGCAATAAACCGTGGTATTGCAAAACGTTTCTTACTCAATGCAAAAACCCTTTTAAAAAAAGGAGTACAGTGGCGTAGGGTAAACATTTTTTTTTATATTTGTCACTATGTCAATTTTTCGGCCCAAGGCCATTTTATGATTTTGCTCATTTAATATTATTGAGTCGGCTAATACAGGCGCTAATTATAGAAGTACATTTTCCACATTCCTTACTGTTTTGTCTGATTTGAAGAAATGTGTCACCGAAGTCCATCAAAAACTTCAAAAATGCAGCTCCGCCATATCCCAATCAGAGTTTTGGTTAATGATTTAAAAATGGCGATCCTGGCAATATTTGAAGGACGTGTTGTTGAGGATAAGATCATTAATAATGAGTAACAGATGTAAAGTCGTACGTACTCATCAGATACAGGTTTCTTGTAAACTGCTTCTTCAGATAGATGCAGCTTGCCTGACATACGGTTTAGAATTAAAATAATAAATATAAATATGTGAAAATGAATCGATAATATGATTACTATCAAAGCAACATCATTATTTTTATACGGTATCACTATTTTGTCAGATAGATTATAGAAAAAAATTATAGAAAATATTTTTACTAATATATATTGTATCCATCTAAAAAAGTCGTTTTTAAGTCAAAAAATTATACTAATAAATCATTAATTTAAATTAGTTTGCATGATTATGTTTCTAGAAAAGTGACATTTTGAATGAACAAAGCAAATTTGAAGAACATGAAGCAGAATGAACTGTACTTTTTTTTATAACAGTCTTTAAAGCAAAAAGTAATATTTAAAAATTTTCAACGCTTAAATAGTAAATTTATTGTGGCTAAAAGTTTGCCATTTAAAAATGTAGGTATAACCCTTGCAAAAAATGTCGTAAAAAATAACTACTCGCTTTTTACCATTGTTAAGAAACACGCCAATTTGCTGTTTTATTGGCCTAAAAATGAACTTTTTTGGCCAGCATTTATTTATTTACCTCTTTCATTTTTTAGGGTTAAAAAATCCTTTCTGTTGACCTGCAATAAACCGTGCTATTGCAAAATTTTTCTTACTCAATGCAAAAACCCTTTTAGGAAAGGGAATACAGTGACGTAGGGTGTAAAATTCTGTTGGTGTATTAGATACATTTTTAATTTTATAGTAACTAATAAATTGTTTTTAAAAAATACTAAAATTGGTCAAAATTATTCTTGTAGATAGAAGATAATTAGTTTAGAAATTGATCAGCATAATCTTATATAAAATTTTCTGTTTCTTCTTTTTTGCTCCTTTTCTTTCTTGATATTCCCGTTTAATGAATGTGCTCTATAAAATTTTCTCTGTTTTGTTGAATTCCAATATGGAATATTTAATTAATAAGTAGTATAAACCTTTAGTGACAGCACAACGTTGTCAAAGTATCAAAACCAAGATTTGAAATATTCTATATAACAGGTCAATTGAAAAGTCCCCGGCTTGACACAGAGTTTAGACGTGGTGAAATGAGCACCGAAGGCAGTGAACCCAGTGGACGTTCAAAAGAGGTTGTTACTGACGATAACATTTAAAAAATCCTCAAAATGATTTTGAATGGCTTAAATTGAAACTGAATGAATTAGCAGACACTCTGTGCAAAGTGGGTGCCGCGCGAGCTCACTTTGGACCAAAACCAACGACGAGTTGATGATTCGGAGCAGTGTTTGAAGATGATCAAGCATAATAAACCCGAGTTTTTGCATCGATATGTGACAGCGGATCAAACATGGCTCCATCATTTCACTCCGAAGTCCAATCGGCAATCAACACGGCCACGGCAATCGTGGGAAAACGCAACAGTCGGCTGGCAAGGTTACGGCGTCTGTGTTTTGGAATGCGCATTTAATAATTTTCATTATCTACCTAGAAAAAGGAAGGACCATGAACAGCGACTATTACATAGCGTTATTTGACTGTTTGTAGGACGAAATCAGCGAAAAAAGCTGCATTTGAAAAAAAAGAAAGTGCTGCTTCCAATACAATGCACCGTGTCACAAGTCAGTGAAAATGATGGCAAAAATCCATGAATTGGGCTTCGAATTGCTTCCTTATCCACCGTATTTTCCAGTTCTGGCTCCCAGCGACTATTTCCTGTTCTCATATCTCAAAAGAATGCTTGCTAGGAAAAAATGTTCGTCGAATGAAGAGGTGAACGCCGAAACTGAGGCCTATTTTGAAGCAAAGGACAAATTGCCAATCACCCTTGAAGGGAATTATGTTGAATAAAAAAAACTAATTTTGGCAAAAATGTGTTTTACTATGGTAGGCCGGGGCCTTTTCAACTGACCTGTTATAGAGGTGTTTATCACCTGTTTTTAAACACCATTATATGATTGAATGTACTGGAAATGTACAGAGTTTTAATTTTTTTTATAAATCAACTATTACATTTTGACATTTTTATATCACGACTTTTTTTTTCGAACTGTGTGTTTTAAAATATACATAGATTCCTTGTTAAAGAATAACTAATCTTTTGATGCTATTCTATAGCCGTTAAGACTAACTACCTTTTCGCGTTTCCTTAGCATTTGATAGTCCATTTACTCGGGCCATGGCCCACCAATATTTTCTGAATATGATAAGTAGGATTAAACATTGGTTGAATGTTTAATTTATGTTGAATGTTGAATTTTTTATTAAAATGTGTTAATTGTTATTTACATTTTGATGGTGTAGTTTCAATAATACCATTAGTACATACACTTTCTCTTGCCAATAATTAATTGAATTTTACCGTAATATATATTATAGTAGGTGATTTTATCTATTTCTTCACTTTAAAAAGCATTTATTGGCAATATGGTGATCCGTATCCAAAGAACGATGTTGGCGTGGCAGCTACCCAATCATCAATCAATTTTCGAACTTCTTCAGCACTTCCAATCCGTGTGCCGATGAAGCCATGCTGCGTCTATATGAATAAGTGATAAGTGATAAATATGCTGGGTGTTGTAGTTTAACAATGCATACTTCACAAGTTATTTAATATATCATTTAATTTATTCAGTTGCCGTTGACAGATATCTGTAGTAACAGTTTAATTTTGTTTTAGTAGCTCCTTATACACTATACATTGTAGATTTCCCCAGATGCACAGTAATACTTTATGACATTCAGTATTTCTACTCAGTGTTGGAGATATAGCTCTGCAAGAATAATCTATTACATTACGAATTGTGAATATACGACCACTTTTCATTGCCAATATATATATATATATATATATATATATATATATATATATATATATATATATATATATATATTTATACAAAATCGGAAGTAGTTCAGTGTAAAAGCGATTCAGTTTGCTTTTTAATCACTAGCTATAGCATATGAGAGGTCGTAGAAATATTGCAGGCAAATATTTCTATGGTGTAACGGTTAGAACCTTAAGCTCACACGCGGTGGTCATGGGTTCTATTCCCGACGTGTGCTAACAATTGTTTTTGTTCTAGTTTAGTTGGAATATTTGTTTACTTAGACTAGGTAGCGGACCCCGGGGCCTGCAGCGTTTTGGCCAGGAATGTATATTGGTGAAAAAGTATTCGAGTATATAAAGTATAGTATATCACATTTTTATCTGCACATTTTCTTGGGCTATTCATTGTAATATTTAATAAAATAATTGCGTAATTTATTGAGTAAATATCTAATACTAAAAAGAAAAAAATAAAATATTTTTAACAAAAAAATTGAACCGACTTTCGGTGCCGAGTCCAAACATTACCAAAAAAATACACAAAATTAAATTAGGAACAAAATAAATCTAATTTATTGCTCGTACCGACTTCAAACTGATTAGTTAGTAGGAGTTAAAATAATATTACAAATAGATAAGAAGGTGTTAAGCTGAACTGTGTATATATAGTTAGTAGAATATACAATTCGTATAGTAGATAGGTTAAGTAATTTTGTTTATTTTTGTTTAGTTATTACGATCATAATGTACATATGTTATTTATTTTAAAAGGTTTTTTTATGTTTAAAATCTATGTTTGATTATTATTTAATTTTCAGTAAGTTTCTTATTTATTTTTTATTTTTTGAAATGGGTTAAATTTTTTGTTAAAATATTTTATAGATTTTCCCAATACATGTAAACATCTGGAACTGCTAATTTATGAACTACTAAGCGCTAAGCTGTTTGAAATTGTCGAACAATTGAGGTTATTGTTTTTTCATCATTGACATTAAAATTACTACATTTAAGTTGTTGAAACCAAAATCGGCAATTGTGATATACACGAATATTTTTGGAAAATTAAAAGTTTAAGTTAGTTAAGTAGAACAGAAATATAGGATAAACTCTTTGTGATATTCAATAGCAGTAACAACAGAAGACTTAAAATGAGTAGTGCTGTATAGTCTTCATTCAATATTCAATTAAATATATTATTTAGAATGTTTATATGCTTTATATGTTCATGTAGCATGTATGTTCTATTAATTGAGGACTCAATTACAGAGCCTCTAAGATTGTGTTCATCAGTATGGCTTAATTGGCAAGTTGGACTTTAAGGGAATGGAATGTTGAATTGAATCCTATAAGAGCTTAGGTCAAAGTCCCTTTTGTGATATTTTTTAAGCGAATTATCTATGGAAAGGTGGAGCGGAATATCCAAAATGGAACATATATATATATATATATATATATATATATATATATATATATATATTTTATACAAAATAGGAAGTAGTTCAGTGTAAAAGCGATTCAGTTTGCTTTTAAATCACTAGCTATAGCATATGAGAGGTCGTAGAAATATTGCAGGCAAATCTTTCTATGGTGTAACGGTTAGAAGAACCTTAAGCTCACACGCGGTGGTCATGGGTTCTATTCCCGACGTGTGCTAACAATTGTTTTTGTTCTAGTTTAGTTGGAATATTTGTTTACTTAGACTAGGTAGCGGACCCCGGGGCCTGCAGCGTTTTGGCCAGGAATGTATATTGGTGAAAAAGTATTCGAGTATATCACATTTTTATCTGCACATTTTCTTGGGCTATTCATTGTAATATTTAATCAAATAATTGCGTAATTTATTGAGTAAATATCTAATACTAAAAAGAAAAAAATAAAATATTTTTAACAAAAAAATTGAACCGACTTTCGGTGCCGAGCCCAAACATTACCAAAAAAATACACAAAATTAAATTAGGAACAAAATAAATCTAATTTGTTGCTCGTACCGACTTCAAACTGATCAGTTAGTAGGAGTTAAAATAATATTACAAATAGATAAGGAGGTGTTAAGCTGAACTGTGTATATATAGTTAGTAGAATATACAATTCGTATAGTAGATAGGTTAAGTAATTTTGTTTATTTTTGTTTAGTTATTACGATCATAATGTACATATGTTATTTATTTTAAAAGGTTTTTTTATGTTTAAAATCTATGTTTGATTATTATTTAATTTTCAGTAAGTTTCTTATTTATTTTTTATTTTTTGAAATGGGTTAAATTTTTTATTAAAATATTTTATAGATTTTCCCAATACATGTAAATATCTGGAACTGCTAATTTATGAACTGCTAAGCGCTAAGCTGTTTGAAATTGTCGAACAATTGAGGTTATTGTTTTTTCATCATTGACATTAAAATTACTACATTTAAGTTGTTGAAACCAAAATCGGCAATTGTGATATACACGAATATTTTTGGAAAATTAAAAGTTTAAGTTAGTTAAGGAGAACAGAAATATAGGATAAACTCTTTGTGATATTCAATAGCAGTAACAACAGAAGACTTAAAATGAGTAGTGCTGTATAGTCTTCATTCAATATTCAATTAAATATATTATTTAGAATGTTTATATGCTTTATATGTTCATGTAGCATGTATGTTCTATTAATTGAGGACTCAATTACAGAGCCTCTAAGATTGTGTTCATCAGTATGGCTTAATTGGCAAGTTGGACTTTAAGGGAATGGAGTGTTGAATTGAATCCTATAAGAGCTTAGGTCAAAGTCCCTTTTGTGATATTTTTTAAGCGAATTATCTATGGAAAGGTGGAGCGGAATATCCAAAATGGAACATGGCTGAAGAAGTTAGCCAATGGAATAGTTTAGCTTAGTTTGTTGGAAGATACCAATGAAGTTTTTCTTATTACAACAATAGATATTTGGCTCAAATTCCGTTATTTGGGAAACTAATTAATTTAATTTTAATTTAATTTTAATTTCTTTAATTAAGAAAGTAAACATTGCAAAAACATATTTGATAAGAATCTTAAAGTTAGTAAATAAATTTAACTCTAGATTAAAAATGCAAAATAAAGTAGTGTGTTTTTTTTATTATATTTTCTTTGCGTTTACTTTCAACTGCATTATAAGTAAACTAATATACTCAATAAGTCAAAGTTAGCACCTTGCTGACAATTACGTTTATAATTTATGCCTCAGACCCTTTAAATTTTTCACACTAATCTTACAAATTTCGAAGGAGTTCCATTGTGGTGTATTTAGGAGTGAAAAAGTGTTTAAACTTATTCGTTTAAAAAATGTATAGTTATGGACACGTACTGAGAAAATACTTCACGTATTACGATTCTGTACAATATTTGTTATTTTTTGATGTACGTTAATCTTATTGGAGTTTCTGATAAATTGTTGTAGAATGTAATAATGTTCCTTAAGTACATTATTCTATATAACAGAGTTAGCTAAATTTCTAAAAAATATCTGTGTTATGTTATAAATGTTAAATAGGTTCGCTAATATTTTTTAAATTTATTTAATACGTCTTTACAATAACTTAAATTTAGGTGTATATATCTAGGAGAATCTATTGGCTCTCTCTTAGTCTCTGACGTAATAATGTTTATGTATTAACACTGTTGTTTTTCTATTAAATGCACCTCACTACACTGCACAACTGAAGATCAAATGGTTTGAATCTATTGAGTATATATTGAATATAGCTCAATATATATTTTTACCTTCATATGCTTTTTTAATCATATCTGTTATTCCAAGGTTCACCAATAAAAACAAGTATGCAAAACATACTCACAATAAGATATTGAAATATAAGATAAGGTTGGACAAAGGAATTCAGGAAATATAGGAAACCAGATATTATGTAACATATACAAAACATGTTTTCATTACCTTTTCTGTTAAGATTAATGAAATAATACTATCGTAGAAATATCAAAAAATAACTAACATCATGTACAGAAAAATATTGTTGTCTCTATTTGCAAAAAATAATCAATTACGATTAATTTTACAACACTACAAAGTGTCCAAGGTTTGGTGAAAATAACTATAGTAACTCGTACTAACTATTTTATATATATTATTCACTTTATAATAACATTTATTTAATTCATGAAGAAATGTCTATTTGTTAATTTGTTAGTGTCCATCAAATGTAGTTATATCAACATATACTTCAGTAAAAGTGACAAAATAAGTACATTGCCTTATCTAGCTTATACCTAAAACGTTTACGTTTCCCTTTCGATGACATCAGGTTTCTACCGGTAGCGAGAAAAAATTTGACACCTTTCTGCTAAATGCTCTTGGTATAGTTTCACTTTCTTAATATTTTTTCAGTTTCAGTCTCATTTACATTTATGGATTTAATTGTTATACAGTTAGCCAGCCATATGTTACATGTATATATATATATATATATATATATATATATATATATATATATATATATATCCATATTATTATATCATATATTGTCCCTCCATATTGCTTGAATTTGTTTTTGTTTGTTTCTTTTACTTTCCTTTCGCTACTACTCCGGAACATCAAACAAATATTTAAACTAGGGAAAGTTAACACCTTGCTGATAGTTATCTTAACAACGCACTTCTAGACGAGTTCAGACTGTTCACATAAACTTGATATATTTTTAAATAATGGAAAGATTGTTTGTTGATGTTTGAAATTCCAAAAGTTTGACTTTTATAAAAGTTGTTATATTTTTACGTTAATAAAAAGATTTACACACTTTCATTTTGAATTTAATTTTGTCATTTTATGAAATAGCTATTTAAACTACATTTTTACATAAAAAAAAATTAAAATCATTACACAAAATACATGATAGAAAACAAAAATATTTTATAATTTATACGTTGAAATATCAATCACAGAAACTCATACTAATTTTTATTATATCATACATTAGATATGTTTTCTTTAGATCAATTTACAAGCAAGACAAAGGTGGTATAAATAAATTAATATATATTTCTCAATTTAAATTTGACTAACTTAAGCTAAAGTTAAGTGCAGCAATAATATAGCATATACTAGGTAAGCTGAAAAATATCGATATATTGATATTTCTAATATCGAGCCAATATTTTTCGATGTTAAAAAATGTATTTCTTAAGCATCACAAAAAACCTATTAAATAATAATTTTTAATATTGGTACTTAATTTTAAAAGTTTAGTACATTTTGGTACTTATTTTAAATATTTATTAAAGATAACATTATATTTTTAAATAGTTAGAGATCACGATATTTTTTTGGTTATATATATTAATATTTTTATTTTTTTTAAATGTTGATATATCTATTGTAAAATATTTTGTATTTTTTTTCTCTGATATATCGATATTTTTTAAAAAGTATCGAACTAAATATATTAAAGTATTGATATTTTTCTCGGCGGTCGGCACCCCTACACATTATATACTATAAGTTATATTGCTTCCACGTTACTGTGATTTAGTAACCTTCCTTTGATAAATCAATATCTTTAATTGTAGGTCAAATTCAGATTATCTTGCGACTAATCAGTGCAGTTGCTTAATTTTGAACCTGATGTGCTCTGCCTGTTGCCTAAAGTGCAATTTAATTTATCATCGAGATGGATAGGTCCCTATTTCTGCTTGACGAATTCGGCGTTTCTCGAGTGATACATCCATTTTTTGTCATTTTACCGCTTTTCTTATTTTCGGAATGGTAAATCGAGCGAGCGAAATATGACTGAATGAATATGAAATATTAAGTGATCCTACGGTTAATTTCAATACATAATGGCTAATCCACAACATATCTCTGTCGATTTATCAATTGAGTCACCCCCTATTCGAAATAACGATCAACTGCCAATAACTGAAACCATTCAAATGCACGAATGGAACATTTTTACAAACAAAATACGCTTGAGAAGTCCCGAAGAATAAGTCGTCCGAAAACAGACAAAAATTAGCGACTATGGGCTTCAAAAACCTATCCAAACATACAAGAGTTTCAGTGCTCTGACAGAAGAGACAGAAGAAAACCAGAACAATGAAGAAAATCAGACCAAAAAGCAATTCCTAGATCATCCCCAATAACAATATATAAGGTAGGTGTTATTAAACATCTGCATGCTTACGTGCAAACACTTGCTCAAAACAATATGTAATAATTACACAATAAAAACAATCGGACATGAAATGATGAAGATTCAAGTGTTTTATCATGAACATTTCAAAGTTTTAATACAAGAATTGGACAATAGAAGCACGCAGTGCCATACTTTTAGACCAAAGTAAAAAAAAGACTTTTAAATAAATGTCGCCTATTACAAAATTAAGTACTTGGACCACAATGTCATTAAATGTGAGCCACCATACACAAAAAGAATCATCCCACAATGCGCCAGATGCCAAGCATATGGGCATACCAAAACATACTGTTGCAAATTGTATAGATGTGTGAAATGCGCAGGAGAGTATGCGACCAATGATTGCACGTGCAAAACACATGACGATAAAGTAAAATGTGTCAACTGTGACGCTGACCATCCTGCAAATTATAGGGGATGCCTAGTCCATAAAGCGTTGCACCAAAAATTTTATTCAGCACTGATAGAAAAAAGGAACTTATAGCACCAAAACAACCCATACCATTTAATTCGCCTAAAATACCAATACAACACCCTCATATATCATACGCTCCATTCACCCTGTAACTACTATAAGTAAATTAGAGGAAAAGATGGGTAAACTTATGGAGCAAATGAGGATTTACTCACCGTCTTGGTTACCAAGCTAACCTACAGCAAATACAAAATAGCCGTCTGGAATGCTAATAGACTCCAGCAACATGCCAGGGAGCTTAAAATATTCTTACATGAACAAAATAGTGATATCATGATGATATCCGAAACACATTTCACTCATAGAAATTATTTACGGATTCCGAAATACAAGCTGTATCCCACAAAACATCCAGATGATAAAGCACATGGAGGAACATCTATAATTATTCATGATAACATAAAACAATGTAAAAGAGAGAAATTCAGCGAAGAATATAAAGCCACCAGTGTAACCATTAAAGAAGTGCCCGGGCCATTAACAATGAGTGCTATATATTGTCCACCTAAACACAACAAACTGGATAATAGATTCATTGCCGGAGGAGACTATAATGCAAAAGATTTAATGTGGGTTTCTAGATTAATAACAGCAAAAGTCAGAGATTTGGTCAAAGCAATAAAGGGACATAACTTACAGCATATCTCTATTGGTGAGCCAACATATTGGCCGTCAGATAGAAATAAAATTCCCGATACCATAGACTTTTATGTTACAAAAAATATTGACACCAAAACGTTCAATGCTTCGATCTATTATCTGATCACTCATCAGTTATTATAGCAGTGAACTCAAATATTCTCAACAAAACAAAACCATCTTCTTTGCATAATACCAAAACTAACTGGCCATTATTTAGAGATAATTTAGATAGTTTAATATCTCTACATTTACCTCTCAAAACAGAAAGCAAGAGGCCGCATGTTACGCAACACCTAAGAGCGCGACATATCACAAGCTTAATTATATTTCATCTATAATTAAACAAAAAATTGCCGAAAAGAGAAAACTGCAAAAAGCCTGGCAACAAATTTGAATAGAAGAAAACAAGAGAAAATTTAACAAAGCCACAAAAGAGCTGAAAGATATAATAAATAAGGAATAAAATCAAGGAATTTCTCTCTGGAAAGTAACAAAAAAAAAATTAAAAAACCTGAAGAACAAAATCCACCCATTAAAATTGACAACAATACCTTGGCTAGGAATGATAAAGATAAAGGGGAAGTTTTCTCTAAATATTTAAAGACAGTATTTAATCCGTATCCGTCTGAAATATCAATAACATAAGAAAATAACATAGTTGACTTTCTTGGCACTCCGTTTCAAATGGATCTGTCACATGACAAATTTAGTGTTAAACAAGTAAAACAAACAATACATAAAAAAATCAATTCTAAAAAAGCTCCTGGTTTTGACCTAATCACTGGAAGAATCTTAAAATAATTGTCAGGAAAGTGCATCAAATTAATAATATTCGTATTTAATTCCATGCTAAGACCTACTTTCCTAGCACTTGGAAAGTGGCTTAAATCATTATGATTCTTAAACCTGGGAAAAAATCAGAAGACGTCTCCTCTTATCGTCCTATAAGCCTGTTACCTGTGATCTCTCAACTATTCAAAAAATTATACACTAAGAGACTTAACATAATCGCAGAGTAGAGAAATATTATTCCAGATCATCAATTGGTCTTCCGTAATAAACACGGAACAACAGAACAAATACATAGATTAGTCAACCAAATTAACAAAAATTTGAACGATAAAAAATATTGCTCCGCTGCATTTCTCGATATTTCTCAGGCCTTCGACAAGGTGTGGACTGCATGTTAAATTGAGCAAGCTCTTGCCCCATATGCACTTTCAATTACTGAAATCAATATTCGGGTGTTCCGCAAAGTAGTGTTCTTGACCCATTGTTATATCTCTTGTATAGAGCTGACCTACCGACCTCAAAAAACAGTACTGTTGCAACATATGTTGACGATACAGCAGTTTTATCATCACCCGAGGATCCAATATTAGCCACAAGAAACCTCCAACTTCATCTTAACAAAGTCGAACTGTGGTTGAAAACGTGACTTATCAAAGCAAATGAGACAAAATCTACCCATGTGACATTCACCCTTTGTAGAAGAACATGTCCCTCAGTAAAATTGAATAATCATGAATTCAGCAAGCAGACAACGTTAAATATTTGGGAATGCAATTGGATCGACGTTTCATATGGAAAAACATATAGTTACAAAACACAAACAGCTTAGGCTTAAACTAAACCAAATGTGTTGGCGAAAATCTAAATTATCACTAGATAATAAGGATTTGCTCTGTAAGTCAATACTTAAGCCCATTTGGACCTATGGTATTGAACTGTGGGGTACTACTAGCAAATCTAACATAAATATCCTCCAGAGGTTCCAGAATAATATGTTGCGAGTCATCGTCGATGCCCCATATTACGTGTCCAACAAACTGATTCAGCGTGATATCCCCATAGAACCCATAACGAATGCGAATGCGATGAAACTAATTTGCGAACTGTAATTTTATGTAGAAATTTTAGAATTATCGGTTATTTAACTGTATTTTATAATGAAATTTTTATCTTTATATATTGCTGATCTATACATGTAATGTATACATGAAATACCTGCAAGCACCTAATGCACCTAATGCTAAATATTGTAGCTTAGTGATCTAGATATTATCAACATTTTAAAAATGTTTAAAATAATTTTAATTATTTAAATAATATATAAAATTATAAAAATGAATGTTTGGTAAACCTTGGTGACTTGATTAGAATTGAAAGTGTGGACAGTAAATCCAAAGAAATTAAGGAAGCGCTTTATTTAAACAACTCTAACATATCAACACAACAAAGAAGTTGAAAAAACGGTTAGATCTGAAGAGGTTGGTCTATTATTAACGGGTATAGAAATGTTAATTTTGGTTACTAATAGGCGTGGATAAATACGACATGATGCTATTGGTAAATATTTTCATAATGTAAATATTTCATTATGTCAATGTTCAATGATAAATACATATATGTTGTTATTTAAAAAAAAATAAATTTTATATAATTAAACAAATTTCTCAAAAAAATAGAATATTATTTTACTACACTATATTATAGTATATTCATTAGACTATATTATTAAAAATAGTAGATATGGTTAGGTAATTATGGTATTTTATTTATATTTATATATATTTCGATTATATTTTTTCATTTTATTATTTATTAACTATATTAATTTCATGAGTTTATCAAAATAAAATTAATTAAATCAAAGTTTGGAAAAAAAATAAGAATAACATCAAACTATTTTAAAGTAGTCGAACACGTCAGGACATAAAAGTGCAAGTTTTTTATAGCATACAGATATACAGTACACATAATTCTTTTAATCGTTAATTTTACATAAAACAACATTTTCTTTGAAGTTAGATTTGCGTCTTTCCACATTTAGTATTTGGAGCTAGGAAATTAACTACTTTTAAATTTTATTATTATCCTTATTATTAAGAATACATATTTTACAATAGTATTCGGAACAGTATTTATAGTTGTATATATTTCAACTTCTCTGGGACTAATAATTTTGAGAAGAAAGTTCAAACACTTCGATATTGATATTAAAATATTTTGCAAAACAATTACACCTGTTGACACAATTGAACAATTGACCCTGTTTACATAGCAAGTAATCAATGGCTAAACTATGCGCTACAAATACATTCCAATAAAGTGAAATACGTCCAAATCAAGTAATGACAGATCAGTAACACAAAAATTATAAACAAATATTTTAGGTTCGGTCGACGCGTTGCCAGCTCCAACTTTTACACGATACATTCTTTAATTTCTATTGTAGACAAATCAACTACGGAAGCGAACTACGAAACAACTAGCGATGCTGTACCGTAAAATTTTGACAGGCAATTTTGAATTGGAAGGCAAATCCCTAAATTTTACCCTTGAAACAATATTAAAGTGAGTCTTTTAAAACATTATTAAAAGAAGATTTTGTGTTACTTTCATTTATTTATTCACGTATTTTTGGATCTATTAAAATTTTATAGCAATTTTGGATAAAAAGCAGAATAGTACGATTACGTAAAATTACATTTTATATTTTCTGTAAATAAAACAAATTAATCGGCTTTATAGCTATGAAAGAAAAACCCGATATATGAGAAAATTTTATCCCAACATAGATTAACAAAATTCGAGAATAACCAAAATCGTCTGCCCTCTTTGTTTACACGATATTTAGACTTTGGAAGTCGGCCTTTGATTCAATTTAATGTTTGGTGAACAGAGCTGCTAAGATACATTGTAATTGCTTAAGTACTGATAGTAATTGATATGGATTTGGAGCCATAGTATATAATTGTACTAGATGTATTACTAGTTATTAAGTTTTTTCTATAAATTTTAGTGGTAGTAACTTCTGAGTTATTTCAGATCTCACTAGTAAATGCATTTCTTAATAAAGCACTAATCGAATATGTCAGTCAATAAATAGTTTAATTTATGCATCAAAGGTTAAAATTAAATTAAAGAATACAACAAAACATAAAATATCTCCATAGAGTTCTAATTCCTCAATTGTTAATGAGTTGTTAGTTTCCACGTAAGATATAATAAACGGAGCTATATAGGGCAAATTAAAGATGAGCTTTCTGCAAAAGCGAGCTGGAAGAGTGGAATAAATAAGCTTAGAACGATGCGATTTTGATTAAGAATTTAAGAAAATAAATGATTCTCTTAATCAGCTTTTAAGTGATAAATATGGATAAAAGATAAAAACTGTAGGAATATTTTCATTATTTTTAATACGTTTAAAAATACCGCGCGATTAGAGTGGGGTTTAAATGTTCACAGCCTTGAGAGATGGCACTAGAGTGATAAACAACGATGAGGTGTTTTGTACAAATCTAGAATACCTTAAAATTTCGTCGCGAAAGCGTAAATATGATGCTGATGCATTTTGTTATAAATGTAGGCGGTTCATTAAAGTTCGAGACGTAAAATACAAATTAAATACATCTCACATTCTCTGTGAAGCCTACCAAACATATTTTAACTCTACTTTTCGGAATCAAGACAAGATATGGGCTCTTACATGTTGTTTGTAATAATTGAAAAAGATGTTTGGAAGGTAATCAGCAAATTTTAATTAAATAGTAAATTAAATATAATGGACATATTAAATTCTATTTTTGTGTAAACAATTTGTTAAAAACCTGGATCAAACCTCAGAAGCGTTTGAATGTTTGAGGACATTTTTTTCCGAAATAATCAGAAGTAAAGATTAAGTCAGGGGTTTTTGTTTGTCCGCAAATCAGACAGATTTTTGCCGCTGAAAAATTTCCAACGGTGCTGAATCGTACTGAAAAAGCGAGTTGGAGCAGTTTCAAAGCAGTCGTTTCTGGATTTTTAGGAAATAACAAAGCGGAAAACAACAAAAAGCTAATTGAAAATATGCTAAAAAATTTTAAGGCCATGGGCTGCAAGATATCATTAAAAGTTTATATGTTGCATGCTCATTTAGATAAATTCAAAAACAACTTTTGAGCGTATTCAGAAGAGCAAGGAGAACGTTTATTAAACAATACAATGAAAACATTATGGGAGACTATATTTGGGGTTTATTAAGAGATAGTACCTATGAACATAAACGAAAAAGTAAAAGCGAGCACTTTTAAATTATTTTCTAGTTTTTTCTAAGTTATTTTGATAGTAAAACTTAATAAAAATAATTAAAATCTTCCTTTAAAGGGTTTCATTTTCAATTAAAGATTAACATCACAGATTTTGAAAAATATCGTTCGAGCGGTTTCCTAAATAAAAAAGCAAACTTTTTCATGCCATATTTTTTTTCGTCTAATTACGGCCTAAAGAACTGTAATTTAATGCTTTAAAGTCAAAGTTAAATTTTGTGTTGACCCGTGTTATTAATAAATATTCAGGTGTTTGACTAGTAATGAGACCTTGTATCAATTATTTTGATTATTTTCCTAATAGAGACGTTTTGAAAAGCAATAGTCCATTTAGTGCTAGTAAATACATTCATTTATATACATATACATTTCTAAATTGTAAAAAATAAATTACCTAATTGTGTTCGTTATTGTTTTAATATACATGTGAAAGTCAAATATCAATTTTAAAACTGTTTTTTTTTTTCATATATTTCTCTGTTTTAATTTACATTAATTTACATATGCATATACATTAGTTTTTATATTACTTTAATTAATATGATATATTAAGTATTTTTTCTGATCCTATGTTGAAAATATTGTCAAATAAGTTATTGTAGTATAATAATTAATTTCGAAATTATTCTCTTTACTTTCTTATATAGGAGACTTAATGACAATTGAATAAATTGTCATCGAATTTCGACTACAGGGCGCAATTCTACATCACTTTCTTTATTACCATACCTTTTAAATTCGAAAGGTCGCTGACTGACAAATGTCTTACAAACATTGAAAACTCAGTCGCTTAGTGAACATTAGAAACAAAAATGGCCAAAATGGAAACAGCTTATTGCTACCATTAAGCGGTAAGTTGCCGAATTGGGCACACCCCATCCCCTCAGATTATAATAGCGAAAGTAAGCTGTGTTGACGTTAAGCCTTTCAGAACCTCTAATTAAATTATTAAGATGCTATAAGTTTAGGGTTAGAAAATATTTGGATTCTGTCTAAACAGAACGCCTACCAATTTCGCAATAATAAATTTTACAATATTTGTGCCTTGTTTACGACACTACCCCGATCCCTAAACTCCAACAGCAATAAAAAGGGGAAATACGTACAAATAACAGTAAAGATATAGTTATTTAAAAGTAAATATATGCCGTTTCAAATTTTTCTTACAGCCTAAACCTTCTTTCGGCTCTGGTGGTATTAAAAAGACGCAAATAATAAAAATGTATAGCAATATTATGCAAGGTAGACATTTTATTAGACTTTTCGATATAACCAATTTGAACAAATATCCAATCAAACAAATAAAAAACAAATATATTTTTAATACCTGGGTATTCTGTTTATTATATTTTAATTGAATAGCGTCGGCTTGATTGGTGCAGTGTTTAATATACCAGTAAAAGTAAATTTACTTTTATATTTCCGGCATGCTTTGAGATTGTGATTCTAACGTCTAACATAAATAATTATACACTAAACAGGTAAATATTTGGAAAATGGACAGTGTAATAGTAAATGTCGGCACGTTCTAGACCCCTTTTTTATAAAATTTATTGTCCTATGAAAAAAGCGAAACATAATTTATAGATATTCTATTGATAATATAATTAAAATAATATTAAATTTATTATAATTAAGTAAAGTTTAACTTTTAGTCTTTTCTGAGACGGGGATCAGACTTTTAAATTATTTTCAAGTTTAGGAAATATTGATTCACAAGAAACAGAGTTTAATAATATCTATTTTGAATATATTTAAAGAAACTACGGTTCCCAATAAAGCATTTTAACATTTTCACTCGTACACGTTTGCATTGCTAAACCAGCTGCTCTGCTTTTTTCAATTTTAGTTGATTGAATGTAATTACAAATGTTTTATTTATTTTTCGCAACAAACTCTAATCTATACATGGAATACTCAAACACTTCCAGTCTCCTTATGAGATGATTGATAATAAATATAAATGTAGGTAATTCTGCTATTTTATTTATGTTTATATATATTTTATTTTTATTCCTCTATTTTATCATTTATCAAATATATTTATTCAATGATTTTTTATCATAATATTTAAGTTTAAAGCTTGAAAGAAATTAAGAGATATTAAACATGTCAGTGTCGAATACATCAGGATATAGTTCAATATACAATATAATAAATGAAAGTGATTCAAAATCAAGGAAATGTTAAGTTGTAATTGTTAAATTATCCTTATTGTGTAGAATGCATATTTTACAAAAAAGTATTCGATGTATTACTTATATTTATATACATTTTGTTTCTTCTCTGGTACTAATAATTTTAAGAAGAGAATTCAAACATTTAATTTACTACATGACATGTAGCAGCAATAACAATTTGGATAAGAAAAAATTAAATTTTGGATTCACTTTATGAAACCGGATTGAGTTATTAACGCGTTTATAAAAATTTATATTTGGGTCGTTATTTGTAATTCATTGAACTTAATCGAACATTAATCACAGCCCATTACGTCAGTGTTCGATGAAAAAAGTAGATATCGTTATTTTATAAAATAAATGTATTATAATCCAAAACATGAGCAGTTGATCATTATATAGGTATTAGGAAAACCAATAGTATATAATAATTTTGTACGTAATATTTTTAATTATCAATTTTAATATATATTATTAAATTATTTTTATATATAATGTAAAAAATTATAAGCTATATCACATGCTCTTGTTATATACAATTAACAATTTGTAAAAACTTATAGAAACACTTAAACAATTGTCGGTGCGTCAAATTTATCATACCCTTATGATTGGACATCATAAACCAACGGTATTGTTGGACCCTTGGCATTACTAAGGCAGGTAAAAATTGAGAGGGGGTGCAATTAGTTACAGAAACTTAAATAAAGTAAGACGTAACTCGAAATCTAGTCATTCGTCAGTCAACCAGACAAGTGACATCAAGCAGGTGATAGACAACAATGATGGAGTCTTCCGCGTCATCTCGTAGTCTCGAGCAGTTGATTTCGTTGCCGGAAAATCGGAAGATCCGCAAACCACTGATGGAAAAGAAGAGGCGTGCCCGTATAAATGAAAGTTTGGAGGTTTTGAAGACTATACTGTTAGAGTGTGATCCTGAATTGGCCGCCAGGGCTGCACCAAAAGGAACGAAGTTAGAGAAAGCTGACATTCTGGAGTTGACTGTAGAATTTTTGAGGGGAATTCAAAGGAATCATGGTTATATGGATTCGTCGCAAAGACATTACAAAGAAGCCCGCGTTCATTATACACCGTATGGCCGACCAGTGGCTTTAAATACTGTATATCAACCGATTGCAAGAGTGAATCAAAATCCAGCACAGGTACCTTACATGTATCCTTACCCCTTCACCAACGCTACCGGTTCTTGTATAAATATGATACCATATACAAGTATAAACACACAAAACAATCCGGCATTCTCGGTGGATTCTAGAAATATCGCTTCCAATACTTTGGCGGCAATAACTCCAGAAATATCGGTTGTATCGGATGCGTCAGGAACTTCCGCCAGGCCAGGTTCTAGTTTTTGGAACCATGAATATGTTGGTACATGGGCCTCCCAAACAGATAACCCCGCATTTTCGGTAGATCCTAGGATTTACATTCCGAATATTTCCGCGGCAACAAGCCCAACTATATCAGTTGTGTCGAATGCGTCAGAAAGTTTCTCCAGACCAGGTTCCAGTTCTCGGGATCATGAATATGTCCAAAATTGTTTAAACACTTCCGAGCCAAGAAGTCCAGACATATCGGTTGTATCCGATGGATCGGGAACTTCCCCCAGACTAGGTTCTAGTTCTCGGGACCATGAAGATGTTCATACTTTTGCATCTCAAAGTGGCAATTCGGCATATTCGATTGACCCTAGAGTATTTACTTCTAACACTTCCGAGCCAAGAACTCCAGATATATCGGTTCTATCCGATGCGTCTAGAACTTCCCCCAGGCCAGGTCCTAGTTCTCGCGACTATGAAGATGTTAGTACTTTGGACTCTCAAACTAACACTTTCAAACCTTTTGCGTTTTGGCGACCGTGGTGTAATATGTGAAGTGATTTATATTTAGAATTAAAATGTGACAATAATTCTAGTCATTTATATAGACTTTATCCTGGATATATATATACAGATATATATATTCATACATTTATATATACATATATAAGAGGTCTTATAATTTTCAGTCATTATTTTGTATATGTATATATTTAGTTTTGAACATATATTTATTGTAGATTATAAATTGTATATAAATTATTATTTGTATATAAAAATTTGCCCTAATTCTGTGTACCTATGTAACATGTAACTTACTTATTTATGTATTATTATTATATATTTAGATATTTTACTAAATATACATATATTTTGAATTAAATTCTCACCAGTTTTTAAAACTTGTACAGATATTTTATTTTAATAAATCAGTAGAAATGATGAAAATGGTCTTTCTGTACTACATAGTTTCCCTCTACAACTTGCTTGATGTAAATTATTGAGTATAAAGCGACAATTTAATTAATTTTTTTCAAATTTCAGTCGTAGAAATTATATTTTTTCTTTCAAATATTATTCATTTTATTTTTGCAAATTACTCTAAATAAATAAAAAGTATTTGTTTTACATATTATACTAGTCACTTTATTCTCAATAATATTAGTTTCGAGGTCTCGATTAGTTCCCATTCACACATTTCTAATATATATGTAGCGCCCCCCCCCCCAGAATTTTTATTTAATTTTAGTTCTAAACGTTTATTTTATATATTAGAAGATATTTTCTATGTTTCTGTCTATGTAAATATGGAAAATAACCTGATTTGAAAATAATGAAGGTTTTAAGCATTATTTTTTGTATTATTTTTTTTTTACATAAAATGATTTTGACAAAACATAACATTTAGGATCTATAAAATACCGTTACCGATAACAATCGAAGCGGCGGGAGTAGGAGCATACACATTAATGTTATTCTTCAGCTTGACACCGTTTTATCACATGTTGAAAAACGATGAAAACATGCTTGGAAACATTAAAATGAGAAGTGCTGTCCCACCCGTCGTATGCTCTATCTAGTTGCTACTTGTTGCGACATATAAGCAGACATTTTCTGAGTTGTGTTTCATTTCTTATGAAGATACCAAAAAAAATAGCCCGATTCGTGAATAGCCTTAAAAGATACATTGTTTAATTTATATTGTTAGTTAAAATAATGATAGTCAAACTGATTTCAAACTTTATTTTTATTAATACATTCTACTAATTACAATAACTGAAAAACTTGGATATGTCTATATATTTAGAAGGAACTATCGGTCTTTTCTTAGTCTCTATATTAATAATGATCATGTTCATGTTTTTCTGTTAAATTTACTTCACTGAACTACAAAGTCAAGAGGTTTGATTCTTTTGCGCTTGTTTTTTGCTCATGTATTATCCAAGAGTTGTATTATTTCGGTATTAACATGAGAATGGTTCTTTGCGATTGATTTTTTGAGTGTTTTATATCGTTCTAAACATTTACTCCTTTTTTAATTTGTTTATACCACAACTTATTATATAAGGATGATTAAGATATTCTTCCAATTAAACGATAAATATTTTTATATTTCAAATCAAGTTATAATGTTCATTCGAAAAGTTTTGCATCGGGATTCATTACAAGATTCTTTGCTATCTTTTATAAGTCTTTATAAGTCTTTTCTTATCTTGTGAAATAGACCTGGAAGATTTTAGTTGTCCTAAATTTTGCGGTTATAATAATGTCAAACATCTTAATCTGAACATCTGAAACATATTTTCGATAAGCTGCATTAATCAAGTTAGTACTAAGTAGATTTTACAACACTTTTTTGGTTATTAAATCATAGGTCAGTGCTTTCTTTTCCTGGTTTGAAGGCGATCTAAAACTAAAATGTATAGCTGTGCTTCTAAATGTGTTTTTTCGTTGGAATTTCGTGGAACTTTTATTTCAGTGTGTAATTAATTTTCAAACGGTTATTTTATCAAGGATAAGGAATTTTTAGTTTGAAAATTATATAGATTTTCGGACAACAAATTATATTTATATTTTTTTTATAGTTGATGGTGTTTTTCGTTTTTCGTTATATTTTCTAACAGTATTTCGAGATATTTTATGTTGGGTATAGTCGAAGGGTATAGTTGCCAGTAATATTTTTATTGAAGGTTATAAAATTATCATCAGTTTTGAAAGCAGACTTACTTTTATATTCTCGGCGTGCTTTGAGACTGTGCGTCTAACATCAAATACAAATAATTATACAGCATTCAGGTAAAAATTTGAAGAGATGGACGATCCTATAGTGAATGTCGGCACGTTCTAGTCACTTTTTTAAAAAAAAATACTTTGTCCTATTAAAACAAACATATTTTATAGGTATTCCACTGATCATAAAGTAATACCGTTACTTTTATGTTTATAGGTATGTTTGATGATTGATATAACCTTAGTGGATATAATATACATAATTTTAATAATTTTGAATTGATGGAGTAAGAAATACCTATAAATCACTAATTTAATTAAGATTGTTGAATTTTTCAAGTTCACGGATAAGGTTTCACTTTTAAATAAAAACATACTAAAAATGTTGTTTGCTTTGTTTAAATTTTTTGGCTCTCATTATACTCCTGTTTATGTTTATATATTTTATAGCAACTTGTTTGATTTGTATTTTGTTTTTAATCTCCATGCTATTTTCTATGTTTATTTCTTATGACTTGTGACCTCCAGTGAGCCATTTATATTAATATCTATTGGATTTACGCTAAAAGTAATATTTAAAGGGTGTCTTATAACGATAAAACAATAAGAGTGGTTATAATAGACACACAAATTTTCAACAAAGTGTCTTAATGAACGCCTAAGATGCCTAGATGCAATTAATTCCTTACTATTTCAATATATTCAGTTGCAACTGAAATGTGTGCGCAATTTTCATTATTTGATTTAACATTGAGTTTATAGTAATTAAGTAAAATTTAGATTTTAGTACTTTCTGAGCCTGAAAAGAGACTTTTGAACTATTTTCAGGTTTAGGAAATATCGATTCAGAAGAAACACACTATAATTATGTCTATTTTGAAAATGTTTAAAGGATCGACGGTTCCCAATAATATTTTTTAGGAGTAATAATATCTGAATGGATCATTTTCGTTCGCGTGTGTTGCTAAAACTGTTAATGCAGGTAATAAAGAGAGGTTGTCGTGTTGGTCCTGCGATTCATTTCTGTTGGCATATGGGAATATCGAAAAATAATAATTTCAGTTTTCAACATATTTGAAGCTTATTTTCAGTTATTTTCTATTAATTATATTTAAGACAAATTCTAGCTTTTTATAGATATGTTAAGTGGTGGATTTTATGTGGTTAAATTGTAGATATATATTTTTCAGATTACTCATCACCGTTCTCTTGCAAATTTTATGATATTATTTGTGTTTGTAGACGATTGTGACGTAATTGTGACTGCAGATATTCAGAATATTTTCATTCATAATTATAAACTATCATAGAAATATAGATCGTACCGTATGATATACAGGGATTTAGTTTGTTTGTTATATTTTAGAGATTAGAGATAACGTGTTTCTTAGATGTTTACCGACGTCAATTGAACAAATTCAACAATGTATTGCTGTAAAAACGGCCAAATAACAACGTTTCGGTGTCAATTTGGATATTTCTTATATATATTCATCGCCAGTCACAATTTGATATAGAAAATTCATTATGTTTTTCCTAGAATTTCAGTAAAACCGCAATATTTCTACTTTCCCTTCTTTTCGATCTTTTCCATTGCATGTTAAACGTCTGGAAATCGTTGAGTCACCAAAAAGCTGTAAATTTGTTGTAAGTGTTAATTTGTTGTCTTCAAACTTTAATGATCTTCCAGGGCGTTCTTTGACACTGACATT
Organism: Rhynchophorus ferrugineus; assembly: GCF_030347505.1. Lineage (NCBI taxonomy): Eukaryota > Metazoa > Arthropoda > Insecta > Coleoptera > Curculionidae > Rhynchophorus > Rhynchophorus ferrugineus. Next base: position 46,910,359 of record NW_027472581.1, on the reverse strand, counting down.
GAAATCACTGTTTCTGAATTATAGGAACCAAAACCGCCAATTAGGATATGATGGAGTAGCACAACTAGTAATTGGTTGAGATAAGTCAAGAATGGCAAGAATATCTTTCTTCTAGTAGCTATCTATTACACTAGCAGAGCCAGAATTGATTTACCTAGCATATTATTGATGCCGAAAATTTCTTTTATGTACCTTTCGATGGTTAAGTATATATATTTAGTTATTTCTCACATTTCATCTTTATGATTTTGTATTTGAATGTCTTGAAAATGAAACTATAACATCACATTTTCTTAAAAGCCCTAATGAGGTCTAAAAATACTGATCATGTGGTTCTTGTCATGAAAAGTGTGATTTACTTTGTTCGCTATACTAGCAGCTTGATGAATTGATGAGTGCTTGGCTAGAAATCCAAAGCCCTAGTATCGCATAATGTCTTTCATTTTTGCAGCTTCAATGAGAACGTTCTCAACTATTTTGATAATGAGCTCAGAAGACTGATTGATAGGCGTGTTTCCAAATCTAAAAAAAATGCAACCTGGGGATAGAACTTGTAATATTTGTTAGCACAGTGAGTTATTTCTATACGAATATTTTGAAGTTATCGGATAATTATACCAGCAGTACCAGGTTACTCGACTGGAGTTCTGGTTACATTATTTACATATTTTAAGGACAATTTATTTCATTTCGTTACCAACCTATCGGCTTATTTCTAGTAAATTTATAATTAGCTTCTTATGTCCGTTGAGTGATATAATATCAATATTGTTACACTTATATCATTATTTTGTATTTTAATCAACTTTAACTTTTTTTTATAAAATAGGACCGATTTTGGATGTTGGTTTTAATTAATTTTTTAATAACATTTTGAATAAAATTACCAATGTGTGTGTGTGTGTGTTATGAATTTTATTTTATAACAATTAAATACATAGCCTTTCGGATTATATAATTTAACTAATTAAAAGAAAATGGACAATAAAGTCATAACAATTCGCAAAAAACGTTGTATTTTACCGTAATTTTACGACCTAAAATATTGGCAAGGATTCGCAAAAAAACGAAAAAAACAGTTGTAGGACCTTTTTTTACAACCCTTAAACATCCCTTTGATTCGCAAACGTTTTTTAAGTCAGTCTGCTTTTTTTTCACAAAACGGGTACCTACAAAGTACGGCCTTTTTTGAAATATCACCGTAAAACCTATTGAGTTTTTTAGAATCCTTTTCTTATTAAAACGAAGGGATTATGGCCTACCAATCACCGAGAAAGGCTGATCTGGTTTTAGGAACAAGCATTATTAGGACGAGCAACGAAATTCGCTTCGCAAAATACTTTTTACCAGTTTATTCGTAAAGTTATATTATGTTACTTTAGCGGGTACCGTTATGACAACGTTTTTTACTATTATGTTCCAGTTTAGAGTCAGGGTGAGTAATTTTGTGTTAAAAAAGTTGTCCGCAATTTTTTTATGGACGTGCGAAAGTGCTGGCAAAAATTTATGGGGGTAAATTGGCAAAAGTGTTGAATATTGGGACCGTTTTTTTGAGTTGAGCGATAAAAAAATATTTTTTATGGTGGATACTTTAAAATTTATTCGAAACAGTTATTCGAATTAAAAAATTAATATTTTTTTGGAAAGATTGATTATTTCATTTGTTTTCCACCTTTAATATGCATTGAATGCATTGACTTATGTAATCCTAAGTAACAAAAATAATAAAAATACATATTGTTAGAAAAGTAGCTATAACATATTTGATGCATTATTCTACATTAGAATTGGCAACATGTCTGCATTTTAATTATTTTTAACATGATCTTGGAGAGAAATACAGGAGAGTTTTTCCAAAGATCATTTTTAGGAATGCCCCGAGTTGTGGGGGATGTTAGTGTACGTATTTCTGAATAGGGGACCATAAAGAGGAGTTATCAATATAAGTGTTGGGAAGAACTTGAATGTAATCTTATAGTTTTTAATAGAATAGTTTTTCCGATTGCATCATTTTAGACAACTGATAGTTTCTCCAGCTTAAACCATTTTCATCTTATAGCTGCAGCAAGTTGTGGATGTTATTTTCCCTTCAAGGTTTGGTTTTACTAATCCGAAATACTTTTGCCATTGTTCTCACTGGGTGCCGTTGTGATTTACAATTACAGGCTATTCGTCTGTTGTTAATTATCTGTTGTTTGGTCTTTTATTTATTTATTCTTACCTAGTTGTACACAGCATTTTTTGCAATGTTGCACGCAAAATAAGAGTGTTGTTCATTATTTATTGGAGTGTTTTTAAATAAAGACAAGTTTTGATCTTTCTGTCTGGTGCACGTACAGAGTCAAGGTCTCCCAACGCCCAAGACTCACGCATAGGCTGAAGAACCGCCTATTCCATTGGATAAAAGGTCGAATTGATGCGTCCTTTAATTTCTCCGACATATAGCCCTGATATGGAATCAAATGACAATTTTGTTCCTGCACATCAAGAATAAATTGCGTGGCTGACGTTTTTTGGGATCTGAAGAAACCATTGATGCATTAAACAACTGTGGAGGTACTGAATCAATGTGAATTTTTTTTATGAAGATTGGTTCAAGCATATGCAAAAGTGCACTGGGTCATCATCTTCATCCTGGAGAATACTTTAATAAATATTGAAAAATAATAAAGCCATTTTTCGTTAATACATTACTGTTTTTTTCATTACCAGTCTCAAAATATTCATAGTAACCCTCGTGTTAGTTGTTACTTAACCCTATATTATTATTTTTACATTTGTCAACAAATTTTTGTGTTAAAAGAATTGGCCAACATTCATGGGGGTAAGCTGGCAAAACTGTTGAATATTAGGAGTGTTTTTTTGAGTTTAACGCTAATGAATGAATGAATGAATTAAACAGTTATTCGATCTAAAAAATGATTAGAAAAATCTTAAGTTTTTTTTATGTACAGATCGATTTTTTATTGCAATATCTTCTATGCGTTGACATACGTAATGTGAAACAAAAATAATTTTTAATAAAAATGCATATTAATAAGGGAGTAATTATAATAAATTTTATGCATTAAAATAAAATTTAATTGACACCATGCAACTGTAGTTTGGACTCTCCTCTGGAACTCTACCTTAATTATCATCATCAGATGCATCAGATCAGAATTTACCGATTCAAAATATATCAGAACTTTTCTTCAATATCGTTTTTGCAATACTTTGAGTTGTGGTTGATATAGAGCAGACTAGAACTATTGAGAAATGGGAAGCCACAGAGAGAAGTTGTCGAAAAAGGGTTCGAAGAAGCCTGATTCTAATCTTGATTCGTAATGGTAATAGTATGTAATAGTTTTTCCAATTACATTACTTCGAATTCGGCATATAGCTGAAGCAAGCTATGGTTTTCAATTTCTTGTGGAATATTTGTATTACTAACTTTGAGTACTTGAGCTCTTACTGTTCTCACTGGATGATATGAGATTTACAATTGTAGGCGATTTATATGTTGTCAATATTTCTATTTCAGTATTTGCTCATATAATCTTAATCAGATATGTTCAGCGTGTCTTACAATTCCACACAAAATAAGAGTGTTGTACATTATTTATCCACCGCGAATGATAAGAGGGTAGGCCGTATCAGCGTATTGAAGTGTTGTAAGATGCCAAGGAAGAGCCTCACACTGAAGATATTCTTGAAACATTTCACGAATGATATTCTCATAAACCATGGGGCATTGTATATCGCGCGGATTTTTTGGATTGGAACACTTAAAGTTGTTATATAAGTTGTTTATCAGAGACCAGTACTACACCTATGCTCTATAGAGATATACTGATCGATGCAGTATTTTAAACGGGGTTGCTTTCTGAAGATGGGAGTTTACTTTTTCTGCATGGTTGCAGATGATGGTTTATCGATGAGCACTGGAAGCTACGATCAAAGCTGAGACCGAGGGAAAGGATCTTTTTCGATTTGAAGGCGATGCGCGCGGTCGATGGTACAGAATATAACTCGGGTTTATCTGTAGCCGTCAGAACTTGTACCCCACGATCGCCTGGTTAAGTTGGGCTTGGAGTCTGTTTTGAATTGCTTTATGACAATATCCGGTTATGGAAAACACGCTGTTGTGTGCATAAAATGCTGTGTCTGATTGCTTGGGCGATGAAAATCGTCCATGTACAAATTGAGTAGGGCACGAGCTAATGGAATGCCTTGTGGAACTCCTGCGGAAATTTGTTTCCTAGGGGAAATTGCACGCCCGTGATTACTTGAAAGGACCTATCTTCTAAATATGAGTAAATCAGTGATGCTGGGTCATCCGGAAAATCTAGTTTTTTTTTCTTTAATAATTGGACTATTATGCCAAACTTGTTCGAAATCTTTGGAGACATCTAGAAAAATGGTGCCAACCGTGCCATCTTTACGAAGGGATATCTTACAATAGGATGCCTGAATAATCAAGAAAATATAAGAATTTATTCGCCTAATACACAACTTGGTCTTGAATCAACATATTGGATGGTGGATTTATGATTTTTATCTTATCTGATATTATATTTTCAATACTGTAGTAATGTGACGTTCTTCATTCATATGCTTAAATTAACGTAAAGTAATTTTCGTAGTTATGTCCTACATTTTGGGTAACATTGTAAATAATGTCGTCTGTGGTTGCTATGATTTTATAAATGTTTGTTGGCAATATTATATATTGTATGGATCAATTGTCATGTACCCATCTTCTGCTTTGTGTTCCTGTTAGTTGTACATATATATTAGCTGACAAAATCAAAGTATGTACATGCAAATGTAAAACTAACGGTTTCTGATATGAACGTAATTTTATTTTTGTAAGATTATTATATGAAATTTGTTTTTCAATTGGTGAAATGACAGAGTTATGTCAAGAAAGCGTTTTTAAATCCCCTAATTTATTATTAGCTTTTTCAATTCAGTTTATATATTTAGAGCACGATAGCTGTAAATATTTAGTCCTTAATTCATTCATTTTACAGTAGTTGAAATTAGATCGTACTTATTATTGAATTGCATTCGATACCACTTTATTCATCATATTTAATTATCATTAATCTATACCGCACCGCATATTTATTATTTGGGGAGTACAGTAACAACTGTATAAGGTTACGATCACAGATCTATAAAAATAAGAGCAAAAAGAGACATAACCTTATACACATATATTGATATAAAAATATTAAATATAAATTGTAAAATTAATACACAGAGTGTAAAGGTGATGTTATATAGCAAACTACGTAATCAGGTCTAACATTGTTAGTTAAGAATTTCATTAATCTGAGGAGTTTAAGTTCAATGGTATTCTATATAAGTATATCTATATATCTATATTCAATAGTATATATATAAGTATAGTATATAAACATTAAGCGAAATTAAGTTAGGCTCTCTATGTGGACAAAGAGAGGCATTCTATGACTAGATGTCGACTACGCTGTCTGGATCTTGCAGGGTATCTATTCTGCCCTTTCTATAAATCTTCTATAATCTAATTTTAGTTTTTATGATATTTGATGATGGCTAGAGGAAGCGATTGGATGATGTAGCAGAAAGCGGAAGTGTTGGGTTGAACTCGTCTGTGGGGGGTTCTATCTTCCTACGGATACGGTAAGTGTCCGGTGAAGATTGTGGTCTATATATTCCCAAGAGTATGGAAAAAATAAAAGGCCACTGTAATAGTGCTCCGTGACACAATATCTCTAAATATAAGAATGGCAGTAAGCTCGCCACGGGTCGCATAATAACTTGGAAATGCGCGAACGCAGGAAAGGCTTGCACTCTGCGGGCGTCACGTCTCCAACTCATTTGGGACCTATGAGGGGACTGGTATTTTTAAAAGGTTGGACAAAAAGCTGAGCAAATCAGACTCAGAATCAAAAATCTGTATTGGTCAGTCGGAAGATATTACCGGTTTGACCTAAGATCAAAGATATTGGTTTATAGGTTAATTATAAAGCCTACTAGGGTTTATGGGGTTACACTAAGATATCAAACTGACTAGGAATACAATGATGCCGAAACAAAGACATTTCTTTAACTAATTACCAATGCTTATCGCTAGATAACGAACGAATAACTGCAGGATAACCTATAAATCAAATGTATCTTTGATTTTGTCCAAGGTTCTGACTGAAAACATAACATAATGCTACAAATTGCGGCAATATGGAATTAGTATATTACCAACTACATGAATTTGTATACTATTTTAGTGATACTGTAATCTTTAGAATAGGTAGTAGAAATATTATTTTTAGCAAAAATATTTATAAAAGTATTTTGTGGCTAGACATTTTTTTGCTTTGGCTTAAAACCAGGCGGTGGAATGCATGACGCATACCTGGTCGCGGAGACCTGCCCTGGAGTGACAAGTTGGACCGGGTTATGTGGGACTGCCTCTGGGCTTACCAATACACTAAACCGAAACCGCCTCACAGTTGATCCCTGTGGATCGCCTACTATTACTGCATTAAATTTGGGGATATGGCACCCGCTGATCGGGCAGCCGTTATTGGGCACGAGGACGATAGAAGATATATCTCTGCCTAGGGCAATAGAAAAAGTACAAGTAGCAATCAACAGTATCTACAAATGGACGAGAGATTGGAAAGTTCAACTTAATAGCTCCAAATCTGACCACAATAATTTTGCATTACGGTGAAATAATAAAAACTTAATTATATCACTCATTGGATACCGATTCCTCAAGCAGAATCAGATAAAAACCTTGGAATTCATCTTGACGGTAGACTAAATTGTAAACATCACGTTAGACAAAAAACAAAACACATTAGAACCAAAATAAAACAAATATACTGGTTAGTCGGAAGATACTCTCAACTTGATCTAAAATCAAAGAGGTTGATCTATGAGGCATTTTGGACCTATGGGGTGCAAATATGGGGTTGCACTAAAAATTCGTTCTTATATATTTCCTCAATAGCCGCAGTTACTCTATGCACTTGATCGATTGTTGAATGGTGATTTCGAAAACCAAACTAGAAATCTGGTATTATTACAAAATTTTTAATACGTTTAAATATTAGTTTCTCAAATAGTTTTGATATTGCAGGTAGCAGCGAAATAGGCCTGTAAGATTCGACTTGTTCTGCAGGTTTGTCAGATTTTTGAGGATAATTATTTGTGCCACCTTAAAAAATTTTGGAACATGCTTCAGTCTTAAACAGGTATTAAACATATGTCAACATAATGATTGCTTTTCGTGGCAGTTCTTTCAATAATCTAGCTGAAATGTCATGTAAACCAGGTGGCTTTTTAGGATTGAGGTTATCAATTTCAGTGGCAACTTCCACTGGAGAAATTAGATTAAATTTACATCGGGTTGATAAACAGAAGATGTATCCGTGGTAGATTCGATATCATTAGGTTGAAATTTGTTAGCTAAGTATTTTGCGAACAATTCAGCTTATTCATCGTTGCGTCGAACCCATTCATTTCGATAATATTTAATTGGCGGTACTCGCATAATTGGTCTTTTAAATCTTCGAGTTGCTTTCCATAGTGAATAATCTTTGTCTGCTTCTGGGCTTAATTCACTTACACATTTTTGAAAGCAATTCTGTTTATATTCTTTGATCTTTTGATTCGTCTGGTTGCTAATTCTATTAAAAATAGTTTTGTCTGCTGCATTTCTGGTTCTGTGCCATACTCATCTAATTTTTCGCCTTTCTGTTGTCATTTTCCTAATTTTGAGTGGGTAAATTACTTCATATTCTGATTTCTCTCTTGCTATTGGTGTTGCATCTTTTTCAGCTGACCGAATTTGTTCAATTATATTTTTGGTTTGTTGCTCAAGATTATCTATACTTTTAAGTCTTACTTTGAAACTGATTTGTTCCTGCAGTATTAATCTGAATTTGCCCCAGTCAGTAAATTTGTTGGTAAGATTAGGCTGGTTTTTTTCTACTTTTCTTAGGATTGTCGCGCACACTGTTGAGCTGACTTTGAGTAATTCGTTTCTTTTTCCAGGTGTTATTATTCGTGAATCCCAAGCTGTATATTTAACATCAAAGTCTCCTCCAATAATAAACCTTGGGCCTAATTTTGAAAAGATATTTTTATATTGTTGTTGTGTCATTGTATGTCTCGGTGGACAATATATAGCGCCAATGTTATTTTCAGCCCCGTTTTTTCGATACTAATTATCGTAGCTTGTATTTCTTCATTTTTAATCTCTTCTTGTTCGAAATATTGTATATTTTGTTTAATTAATTAATAAAGCACTAACCGAATATTACAGGTAATAATACGTTAATTTGGGCATGAAGGGTTAAAATGAATGTCTTATATATTTTTTGAAGTTATAATTTAGTAGTAGTTTAGTAGTTATATTCTTATTTGTTGGTAAGTTCATAGTTCTCACGTGAGAGTTATCTGCAACAGCGATATTGAAGATTTAAATAAATTGGCAAACAACATTGCAATTTTATTTAACAATTTAGGTAAAGGAATTATGTGACAAATAAATGGATTAAAGATAAGGACTATAAGAATACATAAATAATGTAATGAAAATATGGAGGATTTAAAATGAAACTAACTAGATAGTTTGCATAGATGGAATACATAGCACAAATAGAAGAAATTATGAATTATTAACAGTACATTTGTAAATATTTTATTTAAGTATTGATATATTAAGGTCTTTAGTGATTGCTTGCAATAAGATATGTGACTATATGGCGTTTTATTATTTGAACCTTGTATTTTGATTATTTTCTATATAGAAATTAACAGTTAATTTAATGAAAAACATTCGTTTTATATACATTTCCAAATTGCAAAAATAAATTATCTAATTTTTTCTTTATTATTTTAACATACATGCATTTGCAAAGTCAAATATCAGTTCATCAAAATCGTTTTATTCATATATTCTCTGTTTTGATAAAGAAATAAGTATTACGACATTTATTATCCCATACTTATGTTTATAACAAAAAAGTAAAGAACGATCATGTATACCTTGATGCTCTGAAGTTGTTACAGTTCTGAAGATAATCCTACTTATGATATTTTGTTACAATTCTCAGTGGCGTAGTAATTTACACTTATTAAATTAACACTTTGCTGATTATTGAGAGTTAATGGATATTAGATTTGATTAAATGCAATTTAAAACATGTTTTTGAGTATTAGTTCTTGAAATAGTTTTTATATATTTTAATATGTTTTAATATACAGATATTTATTATTTTGATTAATGTTATGTGTTAATTACATTTCTGATCTTATATTAAAAATGCTGTAAAAAAGTTTTAGTGATACATCTTTTTACAATTAGTCATTTTACTCTATTATGAGATAAACATGATTAATTGAATATATTGTGGTGGAATTACAGCCACAGGACTTTTTTAAAAAGGTTAGGATTCCTGCAGAAAATTTCACCAAATCAAATATTTAAAAAACTAAATTTATTATTAATTTTATATAAAGCCTAATATTTTACCTGAAATAATATCTGTTTATAATTTAGATAATTAGAAAGGATGTTTCTGCTTTTTTACTTGACGAATCAATATGGTAGGTAAAAAAGCTTTTAAAAACTAAAGAACTGTTTTATGGACCTAGACCTTTTTTGTCGATAAAATATTACAATATTGTAAATTGGCTTAACAGAATATGATCCGTTTAATGTGCTCTAAAGTGTTTTTTTTCGAATTGCGACTTGTATTCGCAATACCTTGCCAAACGAACCCAAAAAATACAAAAAAATATTACATCATAAAAAAAGCCTACTTTCTTTTTTACGATGGGTTCGTATTTTGCACAAGATTGTATAACAAAGGCGTCTCTTTTTTGCGAAACGGCACGCACCAGAACTAAAGAACTCGAATGACTTTGGCCGTAAAAAGCTTCAAAAATTGACAAAAACTCATGCAATTTTTTTGTTCGTCTTTCAACGCCTTAAAATCTTACGACCGACTTTTTTGCGTAATTTTTAGAACCTAACGGTCTAATATTGAGTCAGGATAATAGATTTTTTTCTGCAAGCAATGGCCAGTTTACCGTATTTTAGGTAAGATAAAAATTGTCCAACAGTGCGCGTAACGGTATGGAATTCTTCAAATTTTATTGCGGCGGTTGTATATTTTTTTGCTCAACATTATGTAAAAACGTTCGTTCGCTTCAAATTTGTTGACCGAAATGTAGAGGCCCAGAAAATTTTTAAAAAAACGCTTAAAAAAACAATTCTGAAAAATGTTCAGTTTCTTAAAAGCGACGATTTTTGTTAAAAATAAATCAATTACAAAATTTTTATGTTGTATTTAATTTGTTTCAACTTTAAATTTATATACAAATTATTTTCATATCTAATTATTAGATGCTTGTATTTTTGTGTATTTTGATTAGCGATATATATTGGTAAGTGACAAGAATCATTGTAAAGCGTGGGATAATTTAGCCAACCATATCGAAACCGAACCGGAATATTCCTGGTCATAAAATCTTGGTGTACATATGGTGGAATCGGCAAGGTGTAGTATATTCGAATCTCCTAAAACTGAATACCGATGTTATGATGTAAACTGTTAATACCGATGTCAAGTAATAATAAATGAATCGACTCAATGTTGAAGAAATGTGTTGCAGATAGCCAAAATGGCCAGTAACAAACGCAAAGTAATTATTTTAGATAACAACAAAAGATACCCAACATGCCCAACGTACTTGCCATATATAGCCGACTACTACTTGTTCAGATTGGTGCAGGATGGCATGGTTAGTAACAGGTGGGGCAAAAGTCCCGCTACCATTTTCATTGCACGCTATCTTGGTAATGTGAGGTTTAGCTCAGTTTCGCTTTAACCATTGTATTGTGTGAATGTTTAAATTTAATTATGGATAAATATACGCCACAAAATCGAGCAAATATATATATATATATATATATATATATATATATATATAGCGGAAATTGCGTTAAAACTCTCTTAATCCTCCAGTGCCTCACAATAAAACCCGATAAAACCACATATTATCGTTTACATGCGAATTTTTGACAGTATGGCACGACAGCAGACAGGCCTCGTTTTGGAAAACAACGAACGCCTCGTAACGCTGAAAATGTAGCTCTGATGCGCGATGGTGTTTCAAAGATTCCAGAAACATCAATGCGGAGATGTGGTTTCATATTTATGCACGCAATTTAAGGCGAATTTTGAAAACTGATTTGAAAATGTTCCCGTACAAACAGTCCAAAAATTGCTACCGAGAGATCCTGATGAACGTGTTGAGTACAATCCTAAGGCTGTCTGGTGAAATTGAAGATTTTTCGTCTAAATTGATAATGAGCGATGAAGCCCATTTTCTTCTCAGTAGGTTTTGGGGAACACAAAATCCTCAATTAATTCATGAAACATCATTGCATCCATTAAAAACAACTGTATGGCATTCATGCTGGAAATGTCATTGGTCCCTATTTTTTTGAAAATGACCTAAAATAGAAGAGCAAGGACTAGAGGATATGTGCTTTCAGTAAGATAGGGCCACATCACACACAGCTCGCTCAACAATTCAATTATTGAATAACGTTTCTCCACGAAGATTAATTTTGCGAAGTGGCGATTTAGATTTCCGGATGTAACAGCACCTGACTTTTTCTTATGGGATTTTTTAAAATCAAAACTTTATGTAAATAAGCCCCAAACGATTCAACATTTTGAACACAATTAAAAATAGCCGAAAGTTGCATAGCGAATCGCGGTTGCCATTTAGCCAATATAAATTTTCAATTCAATAACGAAAAAGAAATATAAAGACCAAATAAACTATTTGTGACAACCAAACCTACCTATCTTTTATTTGAGCAAAGCTATAAACAATCAAAATGGTAGCGGGACTTTTGTCCCCACGTTGTACATGGTTTATTTGCATATGTATGTGAAAATGTATTGAAGATTTTATCGTTGTCAAACCAACATCGTTCCTTCTACACGGTATCGCCATGATGCCAGAATGATAGAAAAGCCTTGTAGAAAATTATGGAAAACATATTATATCAATTTTTATCAATAAAAGTATTTTTAAAGTAAAACATTATTTGAATTTATTCAAGCGTTCGCTACTAATAATATAAGAATATCAAAAGAACCAATTAACATTTTACCGTTAGATTTGTCTAGCGCTTAAAGTTATCTTCATATATTTGTATATAAATTATATCAAATATATTGGCTCATTGGGCGTAAATCCAAGTTATTACATAACAAATATTTATTGCTGTATAAGCCTATACTAAAGACATCCATCAATCAAGAGTTCCAAAATAAAGTGTTATGCGCCATTGTTGTTGCTTCGTACTGTTTCAATTACAAGTAACTACATATAAAGAAAAAACAAACATTAAAAATGTAATATAAAATAATGTTCATACGTGTTATATAATATAATATTGCTAAGTAACAATTAAGAGACACTTCTTGAAATTTGAAAAAAGTCAATGAATAATTCTCGTATTTTTCAAATTTCGTGAAATATTTTATGATACGTACTATGGAAAAACGTTTGCCTTGAAGCGTGCCGCTTGCAGAAAGTTTTATTGCACAACGTCAAACAAACCAGTGGCGATTGTAAAAGAGACCCTCCTTTTAATATTTTTATCCATTGTGTTGTCTAAACGTCAAAAGAAAATAAAAATTAGCGAGGGAAGAAGTGCAGATGTTGCTTGAAATTAAGTACACTTCTGTATTAATTTATTTTATTTGATAATTTTTACCACACAAAATTTGGAGAAGTATATGAATTTTCTACATAAAATATTTCCAGTATTTTTTATTAACAAAATGACAAACCTGCAGAACAAGTCGAATCTTACAGGCCTATTTCGCTACTACCTGCAATATCAAAGCTATTTGAGAAATTAATATTTAAAGGTGTTAAATATTTGGTAACAATACCAGATTTCCAGTTTGGTTTTCAAAATCACCATTCAACAATCGATCAAGTGCACAGAGTAACTGCGGCTATTAAAAGAGCGTTTGAGGAACATAAATATTGCCCTGCAATATTCCTGGATGTCTCAAGAGCCTTTGATCGGGTTTGGCATTTGGGATTAATCTGTAAGATGAGCAAATTGTTACCGCGTAACCGTTGTCAATTGCTGGAGTCGTATTTATTCGGAAGAAAAATTAGAGTTGGTGTTCTCGACACTTAAAACAATTTCGGCTGGAGTTCCACAAGGTAGCGTCTTAGGACCTCTCCTGTATCTGCTCTACACTGCTGATATTCCAACAGCAAAAGAAACACTACTTGTAACCTTTGCTGACGACACAATTATTATGGAAAAAGATATACATCTGCCTAGGGCAATAGAAAAAGTGCAAGTGGCAGTCAACAAAATCTATAAATGGACGAAAGATTGGGAAATTCAACTTAATAGCTCCAAATCTGTCCACGTTAATTTTGCATTGAGGCGAAATAATAAAAATTTAATTATATCACTCAATGGATACCCGATTCCTCAAGCAGAATCAGCTAAATACCTTGGAATCCATCTTGACAAAAAGCAAAACATATTAGAACCAAAATAAAACAACTATACTGGTTAGTCGGAAAATACTCTCAACTTGATCTAAAATCAAAGAGGTTGATCTATAATGGAATTATAAAACCACTTTGGACCTATGGGTTGCAAATATGGGGTTGCACTAAAAATTTAAATCAAGTAGTCATACAACGCTGTCAAAACAAGGTTCTTCGATTGATTACCAATGCCTATCGCTATGTAACCAACGAAGAGCTGCACGATGACCTGGAAATCAAATGGATTTGCGAAGTTATCCAAGATTTCGCCTTGAAACACGAAAGAAGGTTACTAAATCATATTAACGTGGAAGCAATACAAATGCTGGACAGCGCGCAGGATATCAAGAAACTGAAGCGAACAAAACAATACGAACTTATTTAAAGTGTATACATTTAGTATAAACTATAGCTATAAGTTAATAATTAATAAATAATTATAATTTTATAATTAAGGATACATACTGATATATTTTCTCATCTTGCTTGTTAATTAATCCAAGTACATAGGAAAAGTAGTAATAAATTAATTGTAAATTAAGATTGTACTAAGCGTATCTAATAAAGATGTTATAAAAAAATTAACAAAATATCAGTTGGGAGAAGCGTTACTTATATGTAATTTTGAAGCTAACAATGTAGAGAATTCTTTGTCGGGTTCAACATGTTATTACTGATTTTAGAATTATGGTCGTGGATATTAGAAATATGGATGACACATCTTTTAGTGCCAGTTAAAAAGATCAGTGGTGATTTTCGTTTCGAGAACAAAACATTTTTTAATGGAAGTCATTTCTACAGTAAATTGTCATTAGAGATGAAAATTATTTCTTTGACAATTAAAAAAAAGAAAATCAAATACATGAAAAACTACTACAAGATATTGTGTTTATTATATATTATGTTATTGCAGTTAACAGTTATATTTTAGTGATATAACATATTTTGGAAATTAGAGGTAGTTCTCAATCCGGAATTTACTTTTTGGAAACTGATTATCAAACTATAAGCAAGAAGAGTTATTTCAATCCATTGAACACTTGAACATTTTTTTGATAATATATACTATTCAGATATCTTGTCGTTAGATAGGTATAATATGAGGTCCAAGTGTTGTAATAATAATAAATGACACCTCTTCGGCAATTTTATACCAGAATACCATCAATTTTAAGTATAATAAATGCACTTGTGCATTAAATAGGTCCGTGTTCTAGTTCTTGTTATTGTTCTGATTTCCTGCCTGTTGCCCGGTACCTGTATTGCTGCCACTTTTCTGTGATATAATTAGGTTTTTGTAATTTTGTCGCATCTCAAAATTAGCATGGAGATATTTGGATGTATCAAACTGTATGTTCCGGTCTCTAGTCCATTTATAGATCTTGTTGACGGCGACTTGTACTTTTTCTACAGCTTTAGAAAGATATACTTAGGCAGAGATATATCTTTTTCCATGATAGCTCTGTCGTCGGCAAATGTTCTAAGTACTGTTTCTTTCATTGTTGGGACACCAGTAGACCCACACTTTCATTGTGGAGACCACACAATGCTGGCGAATTCCAGCCTGTACATTTTCTTTTGAAAATATATGTGACTTCAGTAGTTGGTGTAATAGTTTCGCGGTAGCAATTACTCATGTTGTACTCATCATAGTTCCAAATGCCACACTTGGCTTGTAAGGCGTTCAGTAATATTGCATGGCAGTATTTCTTTCCTTCATGTCTTTTCAATAACCGCTGCTACTCTGGGCACTTGGTCGATTGTTCCTGCATTATGAATGTAAAATTTTCTTAGTTAGCATATTTGTTATTAAGATTAGGACTTTTTTTCAGGATTGTCACTCCCAATGTTTACAATACTGGAGTGTGACCAGATATTAGTTTATACTAGTTCTCGGTTTTTATTTGATTTTATGATATGCCATTCGGAATTCGGAAAAACAATATGTCTGATTCTTTATTATTATTAGAGCGGCAAAAGATGAATACTACATTTACTCGTCACATGTACATACTCATTGTATGTCGATCAAACGCTATAGTTAAATGCCGTGATTGGATTGAAGAATACAGTTCATCTTTCATCAGTATAATGTATAATTATATAAAGGTCCGTTGGTGATGAGTTTACACCCTCAGGTTTCCATTTTGCTCCAAACTTGAAGATGTATCTTTCTGGAAAGCGTTTTTAATGACGGAGTTGAGAGGGACATAAATTAGTATTTTCACAGCCTTCCAGACTCTCCGCTGTAGGAACAATACTGGTGTTTGAGAAACGCTAATGTAGGTCAAGTCTAATAAATCTAAGGTGTAAGAAAATTGCAGTCTTTCATTTTACTGAGACTATCTTTACTTATATCATTGTATATTTTTCTACGTTTCGATGTTATGTTCTTTCCAATTCTCGCATCTACCTAGTTACATAAAAAATTAATTTGATTAAACTTGTTTTATTGGACTGTTATTCTATTTAATGTTGTTCTGTGATTATATCTATATTATTGTTACTATACTGTAATCACTAATTGATTGTATATACCAATAATATTTATTAGAAATTACTTCTACAATTCGCAACAAAATTTGAATTTATCACACATCCATTTTGGGAACCAGAAAATAGAAAAATAATAGGCTTTACATGTAATGTCCAGTCTTTTGAGTCATTATATTATGTACTGGAGTTATTACAATCTTGCAATTACAATTTTGTAATATAATATTTTAAGACTGAAAATTGTTTATCTAATAAAATAAAAGTATCTCTAATAATTCTTCCTCAATATTAACTTGATCCAAATTTGGTTATAAATGAAATAGTAATTAACGCATTTTTTTAAAAATGATATTTGCAATTTTACTTTATTTCTCTGACTTAATAGCAGAACAAAATATTTTTGACCTATATAAAAAAAATCTTTTTTTCTCCAATCTTCCATGGCCGTTTTATTCGCAACGGTTCAGTAAAAATTGGCTATATACCGTTGGCAAAAAATAAATCTATTGTTACACAAACTTGTGCAAAACATTGCCCAACGGTAAAAATGCGAAGCTGACTTTTTTATGATGCAATAGCTTTTTAGTCGCCAATTTTTAGAAAAACTTATTTCACCAGAATTCTTACGGTTTTTTCGGAGTCATTGACGTTATTTTTTACATTGTGTTAATTTTGCCTGTGAAGAGATGCACTAAAACATACTCAGAATTATTACTGCTTAGAAGTAATTATTGTAAGAAAATAAAATAAGTCATATTAGTCGATATATTTTATTTGTATCAACATAATATTTATGATATGCTGCCAAAATTATGTGAAATAGAAAGTTCTATATATAAGAAAATATGGTATTGTACAGAATTTTCATATAGAATTTATATATTACTGAACATTATTTTGTTTTAGTTTAGAGTTATTAAATAACACACTTTAAGAGAATTCTCTTAATTTTAGTTGCGCCAGTAACTAGGCTGGGTAAGTTTATCTTAGATGTGGAAAGCTATTGTCCAGTCTATTTGTATGGCTTCGAGAGTTAAATACTGTTACCGTTTAATATCTGTAAGCTTGAGGCCTTTCACCTGCGATGCTTAAGAAACATTTCTATATGTTTCAATCCGAGATTGCATTAAAAATGTAGTGATTCCTTTATGCGTTACGAAAATTAGTGCATAGTTGAGTCGGACTACAAAGTCGGAGACGTAGATTATAGTAAAAGTGGGATAGATACGAATCTATTTGAAATGAGTGATTAATATACAGAAGACAAATATTTAATAATCCTATACTTTAGTGTTGGTTTGTATACTTACCGAGGAGGAAAATCATCAGGATAATTTAATATTATTTGTTTTATTTAATTTCTTATAAATAAAATAATAAAGTCCTATATGCGGTTGCCCTTAAGAAAATATTGTAAATATTTCGAGTTTCTTAATTTTAATCGACATTTACTAAATGGGAAGATATCAGAAAGAATAATAAGAAATATGGCACAATCATATTTGTTACATACTTTAGATAGTCTATTATAAACATACATTATCACAAATTCTTATTCAGATCCACACTCGTTTATTTATTTTATGCATTGTATTATTTTTACCGTTACATAATAATTTTTTTACGGTATCTAATTCAAAATATAATAATTCTGTTTCTTCATTTTATGAAATGTCTTTTACGTCAGCCAAATTACACAATCGTCTTAGGTACTAATCTCAAATATTTCAATCCATTTCCAGTTTCTTTTTCTTTTTTTTTTGCTATATTAATTTTTGCTTTTTATAGATTATTTTATATATTTCGTACAACCATTTCTTACACATGATGCATTGAATACCTTAGATTTTGTTTTCTCAAAATCTTCGAAATATTTTACATATTCGTTTGGCCCATTCTGGGATGAGTCTGACTCATTTAATCAAAGAGTCTCACCTCTTTTATTGTAAACTTTACCTATTTGTTTAGTTTCCTGTGTTTTGCGAATAATACGCTGAATTAAGTTTTGATTATTGACATTATTAGCCTGATTTGTTTTCTATTTCTCAATTTATTATCTCTTTGTTCCCTTGTCTTTTAACTTTGTCGCAATAACATTAGATTCGTTTTCTATTAAAGAATCATAGTCGAATATTGTGTATCATATTTTGTGTTACAGAAAATCCAGCAGCCTCTAATTTTTCAACCTATGACACGATCCGTTTTGTCATTATCGAAGTACAAAATCAATGTCGAAATAAATAAACACATAATAATCAAACAAATCGTGTTTCATGTTAAGATTTTTGTATTTACATTTTCAAAACACTAGGTACCTAGGTGTCATTTTTTTTGCATCTTGTTTCGTAAATCATCTTCTTAGGATTCTAGACAAAATACCATGCTGACGAGAAGTTTCATTAATAGAACAGTTTTGCACCTGATTAGCGGACATATTTTATTATTTATTTAATATATAAAATTAATATCAACAAGAATATAATAATATAGCTTAATTAATAAGAACATAATTAATTAAGTTCACGATTGTAATGTATCGAGGGATAAATGCCTCAAGGGCATCTATAATCATAAAAACTCTATTCTATCCTTTATCATGGGGATAAAAGCCCCAGCAATTTTCCAAAGAAATGGTATTAGCTACTGGCTTCATCATGTTGATGCAATTTAATGTTTTTAATGTTGTAATACATTTCCATAATTTCACAGTTAAATTTAGGGGTATTCCAATAACACTCCTCAATCATGATACAGCAGTATACACCAGTGTTCAAATAATTGCTCCATCACTCGTTGGTATATTAGGTTATGGAACAATGATCAAAAGATTGTAAATTTTAAATAAAATATCTACAAAATCAAAAGGTATTGATTGAATTAAATGGCCCTTAATAACTAAATTAAATAGGTTATATATGTAGTAGGTAATTATAAACCTACAATGTATTGTTAACTGATCAGGCGAGTTGCCAATTAAAATATGACACCGTTTAAATGTTTTTTAATGACAGATTATATGACAATGACTATATAACATATTTATCATCTATCGTAAAACGCTTTTCCAAGTTTCGATCGCAACTTTTATCGTATGTTATTATCGTACGTGGTTCATTTTTTATCGCCTATAATCATTCATTTCCAAAATGGCTCGATTTCTTTGACTTCAGCTTCAATTCAAAATTGAAAACTCAGTCAAGATTTTCACTGTTAATTCAAGAACCCATATATCGAGCTTCTTTGGTATCCATTTTTTTGTAAATAGTTAAAAATTGTTTCATGGTATGTTCAGTTCCTTGGCCATATTCCAATTTGAAATATGTTTTTTTTTAAATTAAATAGTCGGTCTAAGCCGATATTTTTAAGAATCTCATCAACTTTTTTTTTGGAAGATCAAAGCGAGGTTCGACTTAAGTATTTTAGTAAGGCTTTTAACAATTTTAACACGCAATTTTTCCTTTTCGATATTATGCAAAAATAGCAAAATATGACGAAAATAACCTTCTGAATTTTTTATTTTTAAAGGCAATTACTTTAGTCTGAATAAACTAGTGAATCTATATTATACAGAAAGTTTCATGAACTCTTACTGTTACACTTCAAAGTGGCTTTATTATTTTAAATATTATTTAAACTTATACTTAATAGTTCAACCATAGATTCAGTCTTTTTGGTTCAAAAATTAATTTGCTGTAATAAAGGATTTATTTAATTGTGTGCTTGATTAAGTTAAGATACGGGTAATTGGGTGAAATAAATGATTAATTAATTAAATTAATTATTTATTAATAATTTTAAAATAATAATTTTAAAATTTATTAATAAATTAATATTATTAATAAATTAAATAAATAATAAATGATATAAAAAATGAGTATTTTATGTTTGTAAAATTTTTTCTAAATTAATTAAATAAATAATAATATATGATAAATATTCATTATTTTAATTAAATGAACAAACTTTTTTTACTTAATCCAATTGCTTTTTCAATCTGTGCATTGCTTAGATGTACTTTAATTACACATAACATTTGAACAGAAAACGCTTGTTATGTTTATTATGTAAAAGGATGAATATAGTTTAGTTCCACCATAGTTTATTTGTTACTTTTACCTTATGCTTAAATACCCATAAAGTGTTGGTCATTTTTGCCTGCATCTGGTAATACTACGTGTGCAACCATTGTCCATTTTACATGTTAAAATCCATGTTTATGCCTCCAAACAACTAACACAAACAAGTTACAGGCAAATGGCTAATGTGTACGCTAGACCGACAAAAAGTAGCGGCTTCTTACGAAAACCTTTAAGGTGATTAAATATTAGCACAATGCTACCGGTGCCAAAACGAAAAATCCACTGAAATCTCCGTCTTGAGAACAGGCGGCTGCAGAAGGTGTGAAAGGGTAGGATTAACCTTACATTATTACACGGTTTCGTAAAAGAGGTAATGGTCAATAGAGCCTAACGTAAATTAAGACTATTTTAAGATTTTTTCAATACAATGTTTGATACAACGCTAAGGATATATAATTAATATGCAATTATAAGTAACTATCATTAATTTGTCAAAATACATTGATAATCGAAGATATTGCATTTTAATCATAAGGATTGTTTTCAATTTCATATCAATGACATAAACTCTGAATATTTTAATATTTTAAT
Organism: Rhynchophorus ferrugineus; assembly: GCF_030347505.1. NCBI lineage: Eukaryota > Metazoa > Arthropoda > Insecta > Coleoptera > Curculionidae > Rhynchophorus > Rhynchophorus ferrugineus. Next base: position 46,889,603 of record NW_027472581.1, on the reverse strand, counting down.
GTTGTTGCTGTTTTAAGATAATCTCAAGAAGGATACTCATTTTATCACTTTAAATAGGTATTTATTAATCAAAATATTTTCCATCATTTTATATAATGTTTACCTATATTTCTGGCAACGTGGCTATACCGTATCGTGTATGTTGGTAACGATCAAATCACGCACTTTTCAGTACGTCAGATCGTGTGCGAGACAAGTCATGTTCCATCGATCTGAACAAGTGATACAAGTTAGAGTGTATTACTCGACATTTCGTTTTTTTTTTGAAAATTACGTCGTATTTGTTCTATGAACAGTTTCATTCGGTTTCAGTAGCTAAATAATATACTAAAACTACCAGGAATATTCATTTCGCTTCGTTATGGATATGTATAGTTTTCCTGTAAAACCGTACGGTTTTCCTGTAATTATTAAGTTCTTGCCTTTAGGATTACTATAGGAGACCCACTTTTATAAAAAACTCTTCCATTTTTTGCCTGGCATGCAGTGAAATTGCTACGTGGAAACGCTTTATAATGCCAATTTTTGTAGTAGTCATTATACCTCCTTTAGGATTTTACGATCGCACATAAATATCTGGAGGAAGTTCATTAATCAAGCATTAAGCTATAAAAAAATATATGAGATGCCTCTTTCCATAATTTCCATAAATTCGACAATGCCTCTTTCCATAAATCCAGACAGTTCTGGATTGAATATCTTTCTCGACTTGAATATCTATTGCAATACCCCATATCAACTTAATTGGATTAAATATGCAATGATAGGGAGGAAGACATAATACTCTGTGACCATAACGTTCAGTAATCTTATCTGCCATGTGTCTTTTCTCAGGTTTATTTCTAAAAAAGTAAATTACATAAAATGCAATTAAATATTTCATATATATTTATCGAGTAACAATTTGAAATACTTGAAACAAAACCTAATCGATAGTTATTCCAACGTGTACCTTTTTCCATCAACTTTTGTTGTCTTTACACTATATTTATTATCATCTTGCCACGAGCTACCCAATGTACCATTCTTAAATATTCATGTCTCATTTAAATATATAACTTGATATAATAATTCTACCTTGATTTTGTTATATGTTTTTAAAAATTGTATTATTTTAAAAGCAATCTCTGGAAGTTTCATTAAACCCCTTCGTGGGTTATTTTTACACCACTTATATCCTATATTACCAATTATGTTCTACATCCCTCAAATGGCTGTATGTTTTGGCTTTTGGCTACTTTCCAGACTAACAATTTTCGCTGAAATAATTGTATTAAAATATGTATCGATTGAAAAAAGAACTTAATGTTTTTTACATTTCGTATATTTGATCTCTGATACAGCTAACAAGCTGATCTTGATTCGTCATACGTTTCGTATAAACACGGTTTCTTTTTGGTGAATTTAAGGTTATATTGTTTTTTATTTTTGAGATATTTTAGTGACCGTGTCCGTACTAATATTCAGTGCAGCCGCAGCGTATAAAAATATTTTCAATAAAAACCCCTGGCATTTGCAATTTATTAAAACAAGGCGTTAAACGAATTTATAAATTTAGACAGACGCATATTGACACATGTCTGTCACTACTGTTTTGAATTGACTATATATATTAGTCGCAGATGCATTAAAGGTTAGCAATGCCTTTGAAAATGTTATCATTTCGCCCATAACTGAAAATATCATATAAATTCTCAACAATTTGTGTGATAATATATTTTATTTCTTATATTTTATTATAAAATCCTAATCCAAGTTTCAATCCCATAATAGATAGAAAAGCGATTTAATTGGTTTAAAATAATATATCTGTCATTTGATTTATTGGATGTGTGTCATCGATTCATATGAATATCTACTAAGTTTTATTCCATTTTCCAGTTAAACGGAAGCAAAGTTTTTTGACGAATGATATGCTCCCTACAATTTCTCCTATATTTTGATTTTTGGTAGAAGGTTACGATGCCTTGAGGAAACATTAGCTGTAAAATTCTACGATATAGCTGTATACGAGTGAAATAATGCATTCATATAAACACACATCAGCGCATCTGCAGCATAAATAAAAAATAATCTGTCACCTCTGATTTATTAGAAATTCGCGCGTATATTCTTGAGATAAGGTTTCAATATTGCTCAAAATCAGATTTTTTTCTGATCATACTAGTCATTGTTATAATTTTATGACAACAACAGCAAACGGCAGGATTAACAGATAAAATGGAGTTAAAATGAATACTCATATATTTCCAAAATATATACTAAAGTTGTTTGTTCTTCATTTGAATCAATAAAATAAACAGGTAGATGTCCCTTGGCAGTATTATAAGGGATGTAATCTTAGTTTAAGTTATTTAGAGAATGACGCGACATATACTAATTTTACAGGTAAACAATTCTTAAATATTTTTTAAAATAACATATAGAAAAAATGCTTTACACCTTTGGAATGGTCATAAACTGGTTAAGGGTGTCAGTTATTAAATATTTTGACTTAAAGAGGTTCATTAACTTGTATTAGTTAATTGTAAATTCGTTTTAGTCAAAATCAATTCACTCAGTGCGACCAATATTATATATTCATTATATATTATATTAGTCTGATTTTTTTAAAGTACCGATTGTAATAATTATTTGTTCTAAAATGGTTTGTTGATGAATTATATTATGCTGTATATTTGTATCAGTAATTTTGTAAAATCTGACATGGTACTATCATCTGATCTCACGCAGGTTGGGCAACAGTCACTCTCCAGTAGGTAGGTTTCTACATGTTCAAACATTGAGAGACCGTAATGTAGGGATAAGCGGTACTCGAAGTTCCTGGCTTGACGTCTAAGCTTAGCAACAGCAGCCCAGCGGATTATATATCCACATTAACGTAACTAATATGCATTTAGTATGTTTGTAAGTTTGTAAGTATATTTGTAATTGTTTATAGGTAAGTAAGTAAGTTCTCCAGTAGGTAGGTTTCTACATCTTCAAACATTGAGAGACTGCGATGCAGGGATAAGCAGTACTCGTAGTTCCTGACTTGACGTCTAAACTAGACAACAGCAGCCCAGCAGCAGATATACAGCCCAGCGGACTATATATCCAAGTTAATGTAATTAATATACGTTTATTTCATGAATGTATACTTTTGTTCTGACCAAAAACCAGTCGCGGTGGAATGCACGACGCATACCTGGTCGCGGAGACTTGCCCTGGAGTGATAAGTTGGACCGGGTTATGTGGGACTGCTTCTGGGCTTACCAATACACTAAACCGAAAGCGCCTCATAGTTGACCCCTGTGGATCACTACTGTTACTGCATTAAGTTTGGGGATATGGCACCCTCTGATCGGGCAGCCATTATTGGGCACGAGGACCCGGCGATTCTATTGATTCGCGAACTTGAGTTAACATACGACTGGATATTGTCGTATGGGAGCAAAATGACGACCGCGACGGATGAGGTCGTTTCAGCATGGAAAGAGGGGGATGTAAGCGGTGACGCGGTGCTAAGCTCCCAGCATGTTAACCAGCTCGTGAACAAGCGCGTTTTCAGAAGAACTTGAACAGAGTTGTTGTTTGTAGAATGACTGAGATATGAAGTGCTTGATTTCTGCTATGAGTGCCAGTTTCCCTATGAATTTGATTATGTATGATAAACCATGGAGCGTTTAAGGTTTCTCCTGAGGAGCTTATTTTGGAAAACTTGAAGCCGATTTACGTGTTTGGGTGTAACAAACTTGAAGTAGACATTCGATCCGTAGAAGAGCACGGGCCGAATTAATATCTTGTAAAATAAGCATTTGATGGAGATGGGAAGTCTGCTAGAAGGGCAGATCAGAGAAGATAGCAAGTTTGCTATGCCCGAACCTTTCTAGATTGCTTCATGCATTTGGGAATGCCAACCGAACCGTCGGTTGAAGTGGAGACCTAGGTACGTGATGTTATCCAGCCGTGGAATTATTGCGGTGTCGATCTTAAGTTGCGAGTCGCGCAGTGCTTAACGCTTCTTATGGAAAATTATTGCGTGGATATTCAGGGGGTTGATTTGCAACCTCCAGAATTTGAACCACTTGACCACATGATCGAGCTGCTTCTGTAAACCTTCATGAATTGTAACTTTGAACAGCGGCCGTGAAGAAAGCAGTGTCCTCAGTGTAAAACGTGACGTCAGTATGCGATCAAACCGTCGTGTTAGACCTTGTCGAAGGCTTTGGTTAAGTCCAGAAGGATTGCTCCAAGCTTTTTATGTTGGTCAAGAGCGTGATGGATGTATGCTGCCAGACGGGTAGCCTGATGGACGGATGAGCGGTGAGCGGTATATTTTTGTACTATTGACTATTTTTTATATAAATATTAGTATTTTTTGGTAAAATTAATTTTAATTAGAAATTAAAATATTAGTTAATATTATTAATGTACTGCCTTTGCTTCATCTTAGTGTTAGAGTGATATTCATCAAAACCATTAAAAAGTTGATGACACCCATTTATTATATAAAAAATAGAAAATGACATGATTCGATGGCATGTTCGCCAAACTACTTTATAGCTTCGGCTTCAACAAGTTAATGTTTTTATTGTTAAATTTAGGAACTTTGTAATAAAGACACTCTTCAAAAATTATACATCAATTAATATATCAGTTCCTTGCAGTTGTTTTGCAACTCATTGGTATATATATATATATATATATATATATATTATAGTTGGTTAATTTTTCGAATGGTTTTTAATTGTTCATACTTCGAAACTCATTAAAGACAATTTTGTTTCAAATTTTAGTGGCTAGTGTCTTCGCTGATTTGAATATTATTGAAAATAGTTTTACTAAGCTAGCATGTGCTGTGTACTCAAATGGTAAAAAACTTTAACAATGTTGAACAACCTCAAAATTTTATCTAAAGTGAGTGGGAAAATTAGATTAAGATTAGATTAGAAACATTTATAAAATGGTGCCAAAGAAACTGACTAAACTTGTGAGAAATAGAATGAACCCATTACTGAAATAAAAATCAAAATATTCATTCATCATTCCTCATTCCTTCCTTTTTGAGAAATAAGTATAAAAGACCTATAGGATATTTCAGAGCTTTTAAATACTAATTAACTAATAACCTTTTTTGTGAATGAATATATTTTCATTCTGTTGAAGATGAAAACCTTAGAAATTAAAATTTCTCACAAATGCTTCTATACCTAATCGGAATTAGATTCTCTGGCATAATGTGCATTGGCTTTTGCATTGTTCGCCCTTTCCGGGTATATTTGTTACTTCCTCTATACGTTTATACTACTAAACACCATCTTTTGTTCGTAGATGATTAAACATACCTTTTTAAGAATATTAAAAGTGGGCTTGCTACGAAATAAAAATCAATAAAACATTTTAGTTTTCCACGAAATGCTGATTATGATCAGTAGTCAGCTATGTTGTTTGTTTGTGCTTTTCCGAAATAAGAAAGTATACGCATTTGAGGATTTTCTAGCGGTGTATCAGAAACAAAAATTATATATTACTAATATTAGAATAAAATATAATCAATAATGATAATAATAATATATAATAATTAGAATAATATATAATCTAAATATTTAATCTAACATTTTAAATATCAATAATTATATCATATTATAATTAACACCTCTCCAGAAAAAATAACCAATAACGTTAAACTGCAGCTGCACAGTGGACAATGAATATTTCCAAAAGAACAATTTAGCAACTCGTGCGGTACTTTGTCCAGTTTTGTTGGATCGAAAGCTGGCCCCCGTAAAATCAGATTCATCTAAGAGCCGCCACAAAACATATTTACATTATTTATAAACAGTTTAACACATTTACCGCAACGTACTTATTATTGTTATTTGAAATAATAATGTTACCATTTCAACACTTACATCGCACAGTCTCCTTTCCTTAAGTTAAAGTCTCCTTAAGTTTAATTCTCATACTATTAAGTCTGTTCTGACTATCAAGATAAGTTTGATTTCTAATGATACAAGTTCTGAACTAAAAACAGTCAAAATTTCTAAGAATTTGATGAGACCTTTATGTAATACTAGAGCATGTACGATTTTTAACGAACTATTCAAATTTAAGACAAATGTATATAACAGGTCAATTGAAAAGTCCCCGGCCTGCCATAGTAAAACACATTTTCTTGGCAAAATTATTATTTTTTTATTCAACATAATTCCCTTCAAGGTTAATACACTGATTATACCGACCCCCCAACTTTTCGATACCATTTTTGTAGTACAATTTGTCCTTTGCTTCAAAATAGGCTTCAGATTCGGTGATCACCTCTTCATTCGATGAACATTTCTTAACAGTGAGCATTCTTTTCAGTTCTGAGAACAGGAAGTAGACGCTGGGGCCAGATTTGGAGAATACGGTGGATGAGGAAACAGTTCGAAGCCCAATTCATGAATATCTGCCATCATTTTCACTGACTTGTGACACGGTGCATTATCTTGGTGAAGCAGCACTTTGTTTTCTTCCAATGGCCATTTTTCGGCGACTTCGTCCTTCAAATGATCCAATAACGCTATATAATAGACGCTGTTAATGACCCTTCCTTTTTCAAGATAGTCAATGAAAATTATTCCATGCGCATCCCAAAATACAGACTGCATAACCTTGCCAGGCGACTGCTGCGTTTTTCCACGCTTTGGAGCGAGTTCATCGTGTGCAGTCCTCTCGAACGAGTGTCGATTAGACTTCGGAGTGAAATGATGGAGCCGTGTTTCATCCATTGTCACATATCGACGCAAAAACTCGAGTTTATTACGCTTGATCATCTTCAAACACTGCTCCGAATCATCAACTCGTCGTTGATTTTGTTCAAAAGTGGGCACGCGCGGCACACACTTCGAACAGAACTTTTTCATACCAAAATATTCGTGAATGATATGATGTACACGTTCAGTAGATATCTTTAGAGTGTCGGCTATTTCATTCAATTTCAATTTATGGCTATTCAGAATCATTTTGTGGATATTTTTAATGTTTTCGTCGGCAACAACTTCTTTTGGGCGTCCACTGCGTTCACCGTCTTCAGTGCTCAGTTCAGTTGATATCTTTAGAGTGTCGACCATTTCATTCAATTTTAATTTATGGCCATTCAAAATCATTTTGTGGATATTTTTAATGTTTTCGTCGGCAACTACTTCTTTTGGGCGTCCACTGCGTTCACCGTCTTTGGTGCTCAGTTCATCACGTCTAAACTTAGCATACTAATCCTTGATGGTTGATTTTACTGGGGCAGTGTCTGAAAACTCGCCATCAAGCCAAGTTTTTGCTTCAACTGTATTTTTTCTCTTCAAAAAGCAATATTTATCAACACGCGAAATTACCTTTTTATAAATTTTTTTCACAATAACAAAAGTTGATTCTAAAAGTTAGGGCTAACTAAAAATATATGGATTTTATTCTAGTAGTGCTATCTATGTATCAAGCCGGGGACTTTTCAATTAATCTGTTATATAAAATATTTTGATTAATATATATTTGAGGAAATGTATCATTAAAGATTTTAAAGATTTAAAATAATTTCCAGCGTACTCCTAAATATGCTAAAAGTAGTAGACGCAACTTAACGCAATTTCTTATTATGGCGATTAGTTGTCTGAATTGCGAAAGGCGTAACAAATTTAGCGAAACTATTCAGCAACGTGCCAAGATTTTGCACATCAATCGATCAATAGAGATGTTTCGGCAATAAGCCTTTTTGACAACCCTACCATAAAATTCTGCTCCAAATTTTCGTAATATGCAAAAAGAGCCATTTGTGATTTATTACGCCATTTCTTCAGAACTCTTTTCGACGGGCCTGTGGGCAGCGTCCCGTCGGTCGACCTTCGCATGCCGCCTACAAAAGGGTGTATAGGGGTGAAATGGTTATATTGGCTCCCTTATTGCGGCAATTGACTTTTACTAGCATAAGTTCGACAACGTTGCGTAAAGGGTACAGAAAATAGAGGTAATAAAATTATTTCTGCTGTCTGCCGAGAATGCTGTTCATGGACTGAACTGAATTTTGAGCAATTTCAAAAGGGGTTTTATGAAAATATTGCGCATTCGTTTTCCCTGAAACGTCCATACAGAAAAAAATTGCAAGGGAGTGACGATTTTATTGACTGATAGTAAATCACAAAATTTATTCTTTATTGCATAACGACGTTTGCACAATTGTTTATATTTCCTCATCTCGCATTCGTAATACACTCTGTTAAATAAAAACTTAAACAACAATGTAATAAAATATTACTTGTTTATAATGAAAAATATTTTATATATAGAAATACCCAGTATGTGCTATAGTAAATTAAACACTTTTTTTACAAAACTGCCTTTGAATAATTGTTATTACTGTTGGTAGACTGATGTGATTTCTGGAGAAGGACGTTAAAAAATACGTGCTAAAAGTTTAATAATTTTTAGTAGTTTGTTATAGTGGTTTTAATTAAACCACCAACTATTATTTTTTATTTTCTACACCACGAATATAAAATACTAGCATATTGCTTCCACAATAAATAGTTTCCATACATTTCCACAAAGTTTGGTGCTCACTTATTAAGAATCCGGTACTCATCTTCAATTCTCTCATATAGAGGGATGGACAAAATAATATATATGTGGGTATACCTCACATATATGTAATATTTATTTATCAATAATGTATTCAGCCACTATTTGTTTTGAGAACTGCTGCAATTCCTTGAGAAATAGATTTTTAAAGTGTTTGAATACTTTCCAAAGGATGATTAGTTCTTTATTTGAATCAAAATATTGCTTCAATGATGTTGGAAAATGAAATTTGCTTCTCATTATCTATCCTAAAAGCCTCAAACTGCATTGAAATGTTCAATTATATTGTGCTAACCAGGGGTATATGTTTAATGATATTGTGATGTGCCTAAATGAATCATTTTCGAAGTGATATGGGCGAATTTTTACATTAGCATATAGTAGCATTTGGAAACAATATGCTAGTGATAATCGCAATAATTGAATTGTAAATAAGAGAACCAGTTGAATATCACGATATTGCCGCTTAAATGTTTAATGTTCGCAGGTTTCTTCTCTTGTGAAGCGTTAAGCAGCAGCAAAGCAAAATTTTACGGTCTATTTTTTTCTGAATTCGTTGAACATACATTCCTTGTTTTGTTAGTGAAAAGATAAGCTTTTCATTTTTTGATTCATTAAATTCTGTTGGCATTTTAGATATCCAGAATAACGATATGCACATTCTAATATTTTGTGTTAGTAATGGGCTAAATGACTATCTATAATAATATAACAATATGATAGTGATAATCGCAATAATTGAGTTGTGAATAAGAGAACCTGTTGAATATCACGATATTGCCGTTTAAATGTTTAATGTTCGCAGGTTTTTTCTCTTGTGAAGCGTTAAGCAGCATCTGAAGGATCACACATCTCACCAGTTGCTTGTTTTCGCTCTTAGAATCTATTCCATGGAGAATTCCTTATTGATAAATATTATATTATTTTATACATCCCCTGTATATGCCAACGTAACTTGTAATCTAAAATAAAACCAAGCTCATGAACAAAATTCTCTTTTAGAAATATTTGCAATGTATTGTTTCTTGTTGGCGTCTTTTTAAGTTTCGAAATTTTATGGTCTATTTTTTCTGAATTCGTTGAACATAAATTCCTTGTTTTGTTAGTGAAAAGACAAGCTTTTCATTTTTTGATTCATTAATTTCTGTTAGCGTTTTAGAAATTCAGAATAACGATTTGCACATTTTAATATTTTGTGTTAGTAATGGCCTAATCGACTATCTATAATAATATCCAATGTTTATTCATTATTCAATTAAACAGTCTTTCATCTGTATCAAAATAAAAACCTCTATAGAATCATAGCAAGTATGTTTGCAATAACAGGATAACTTTCAATGACAATTTTCTTTGATTGCAAAGTATTAAAAGAAATATAAATTTTGTTTCGTTGTCAATATTGACTGTTCCTGTGCCTGTGAACAGGAATGGCTTATTTGACAGAAACATCGGAATATGCAGCAATAGTACATATTTAATGCTTTTTTAATGCTCGATTTCAGCTTTTTTACTGATAGTCTGGTAACGTTGTAAATCCATGTCGAATTAATATTTTAAAATCATTCGTCAATTTTTAAGATGTGCGTTGGAAATTCTAGTAAATCAAATCAATTCAAGGTGTCATTTTGAAGAATCTATTGGCGAAAATGTAAAGAGCAAATATAAACTTCCAAACTGAATTAATTTCTCTACGTAAAATAACAATTTTCATTTAAAATCGTTGACTTATTCAGTATATACAGATGCTAATAATGGCACTGTATATTTGCCACTCATAGCGTTAAAACCCCTTAGAATTAATTCACAGTCATAGTAACTTTTTATGTTTTAAAAGAAGTAACAAGAAATTCCATAATTTTTTCTTCAAAAGCGGATTTTCTTAAAATATGTTTCCTTCAAAAAAATTTTTTTTGGGTTATATTTATGGTCATAATATTATTTTGAAAAGCAATAATGACAATATTGAGGAACCGTCAGCGTAAAGTCCGTCTTCTGTAAAATAGAAATAATTATTATATAGCGTTGCGCAAGCTCAGGTAACAACTTCTTGCGTAACAAGCACTCGTAAGCTGTATTTATTACGTAACAGGTACCAAACCGATTGTTTGAATCTGGTAACAGTTTGTGTTTATCACTAGATATGACACAACATAAAAAGTGTGGTAAAAAACTGGTTATCGACCATTTTTCTGACACAGCGCCAATTTTTTGTTCAGATAAATAAAAATTCGAGACGGATTTATATATTATTAAGTGTACAAAAAAGGTTTGAAACACTTTAACTATGATTTTTTTGTGAGCTTTTTGCGGAATGGATACTCCTGATATATTTTTATTGATATTGGCATGATGTAAATTGGCCTGTTCTTGATGACCCACCATTTTTAATAGAATACCTGAAATTAGTGATATTTATTTATACAAAGAACGAAAGCTATAAATTAACCGAATTTATATTATTTTGCTAAAAGTTTCTTATTGCATAAATCGAAATTAGAACACCTACTGTTACGATCGTCGCTTTTTGATGCCTAAGAAGGAAATTGGTAAATCTGCTCTACTTTAAAATTCACGGTACTAACCCTGTTTTGCGTAAATGTGGAGCAAGGTTTTATGGTAGGGTTGTTGAAAGGCTTACTGTTAAGCGTTCCAACTAAAAGCGCAAATTCACGCCACATTGCGAATCAAAGGAGTTGTGGCATTCGTTCTGCCCCTTTTCTAATTTAGGGTAACGATAAGGAATGGACGATATAAAATTGCGTGAACTTGCATTTGCCACTCCGTTCTGAGAAAGTACAATTTTAGATATAATAGAACTTGTGATCGTAAACAGTACAGTTATTTTTATTGTTAACTGGCTAGAACATTATTTTAACACATACATAATAATATAAAAAACATGAGTATTAAGATATTTAAATACGGGTAATTTATATATAACTGATAAATAAATAATTTTTTTAGAAAATAACAACAAATTGATCAATATAAAGATTATATAAATTACCATAAACATTTATCTATTATATGTGACATATAGAGTACGGTCAACCACTTGAATTTTTTAGTGTCTCGTCCTGCAGCCTCCGACCAACTCAGAGAACATCCCAGTATATATCCGGTTTTATCCAGTCTGGTTACTGCTATAAATGGAATGAACATTCCTTATAAGATTGTGCAATATTGTCTAGAGACATTTATATTTACAACCATAAACATAAAGTACACCCATGCCCTGCGGGATATAGATCCACAACTATAGGAGCAATAGGATGACAGTCCTGTCGCCTTATAGTGGTTACCAATTGGGCTTGACATAATAATAACGTATTGTCATTCAAAAAATCTACAAAAAAATAAATCATAACAACAGCTTTAATTTTTAAAGTTATTATTACTTTTCGTTTTTCGTTAATAACATTACTCTTTAGATATCTGTCAAAGTCTTAGACATCCTTTCTCTCATTGACGATTAAAACAAGAAACTTTTGTTTTGCTCTATAAGTATGTATTATAGTGCAGAATACAGACATATTACAACAATACTAACTAATACACCAATAAATTTCTGCCGGAAATAAATATTTCCGAGAGCTTGTGTCCTATACGGCTTGCTGGGTTTCATTAGCAGATTGTTCACCTACAATAGGCTAGATTATTATTTTTGAAAATTCTCGTATTGACTCGTAATTGAAAATTCGACCTATTTACTTTATCCAGAATAAAAGTTATTTCATCAAAAATATCCAATAATATAGAAAATTATATGGAAAATTATGCCAACTAGTGAGAAGAAAATTGACTTCAAACTGAACTCACTGAAGATTCACTGCTGTCCACAGTCAAAATGTAAAGAAAAATATTAGATTTAAGCTTCAATAACAAGTATCAGTCAAATTTCATCATGGTCAGATTAACATGAAAAGCTAATATTAAATATCTGGTATTTTATACATCAAATAGTTCGATGGGTTTCACCAGGGGTTAAGTGTAAGTGAAACATATTTGATTAAAAAATTTGATTTTATCAAGTTTTTCAGCCCGGTAAATGTTTTATGACAAACAGAAATATCAAAGATTTCGAACAATACTTATGTACAGATAATGTATGAACTCAAATATTCTCACTGAAGTTAAGTTACACAGTTAAGGAGAAAAACTGATATAGTACTATCCTATAATGACAAAGGAATAACCAAAGCAATGGTTTTGGTAGGCAAATGAGCTGCAAAGATGGCGGAGCTGTTGAAATATGAAACAGCACAATTGGTGAAATATGCAATAGAAACATGAGTTTGGTGGTCATGGTTTGCACGGATAAAAAATTTGTTGTTAAAACAATGTATGATCCATGAAGATGTATGAGTGCTAAAATGCCAAAATAATGTTTGATTTGAAACGATTTGTTCTTTTAAAATCATTGAAATCTTATTGCTGTTAACTGTTTATTGCTTATAATTATTGAAAATAAAAGACTATCTCATATAATATGTGTATACGTTCAAGCTTATATATTACTACTGATCGCCCAGCGGTTGAAATTCGTCCACAATTAATTGAGTTGTTCATGTTTCTCTCATAATACAGTAAAGAGAATAATTTAAAAATATGCTATGTCACTAAAACCTTTTTTTACAATATTTTTGATAATGTCAGATAATATATAATATTAATTAATATATTATGTGTTCTAAAACTCTGTTCATTATTAGGAATAAATGAAAAAAACAATTTTCAAATTATTCTTCTTATATTTAAATAATCAATAAAATAAAATAAAATGTCATCTGGTACTTAGTTTTATGTCGATCACTCGATCTTTAGTAATACAGTAGCTGTCATATTTTATTGTTATATATTTCTCCTGTCAATATATTTATTTATTTTAAGCTATTATTTTACATTACTTTCTGGAATCTGTCTGATGCAAGTTAATCATTTTCTATGACTTCTATGACTTTCATTAACCTCCTGCTTTCTACTTTTCTTGTATCTGACATGAGAACTGACAACTCACCAGCAAATGAGGAATTAAATCTATGAAGATATTTAATAATTGTTAATATTCTTTACAAAATTCTTCTAATTCATGATAAACCATTAATTTAAATTATTTTTTATTAGCTGTAATATTTGGTTGGTGCTTTGTTGCAATATGCTTTTACTAATGAAACCTGAAATAGACTAGACAATAAAACTCCTAAAATTTACAAAAAAATTTTAAAAATTTTTATAATTACCATTCTACTGAAATTGATAATATGTATTATCAGTTCTTAAGCAAAAATAATTTTTCTCATCTTCTGTGTTGCTTAAATCAAATCAGAAATTAATAAAATAAAACAAAATCAAATTAATTGAACAAATTAATTGAAATCTTGAATTAAATAATGTTTCTATTATGAATATGAAAAAGCTACTTGTGAAAATTCAAATATCTTGCAAATAAGAGGAAAGATTTTAAATTCTTAATAGTACTATAGTACTATATATATAGTATATATGCCAACTTTCAATATATTTTTAATAATTGCAACAGTATGGGAGTAAACGAAAGCAATAGAAAATCTTGAAACAACACTGCTTAAACTATAAAGTCGTTTAATAAAGTTTTGACACATTCATTTTCCATTTTAATATCGTCTTATGTACAAAATTGGGGATCTGTCTTTCGATTTAAAATTGTTCTGCCAGCCTTTTACCGGTCCATGGTCGATTTACGTAGAACAGAAACAACGAAAAATTGTTAGAGCTGCAGCGTCTAGTCGACAATATTTTTTTATATATTTTTAGTCACTGATTGGACAGCTATTCCTGGTTACTTTCCTTGACAGAGACATATAAAATATAATATTATTCTATACTGTCCTTTTAGTTGAATTCGTAGAGAAGATTATATACACATTTTAGGCCTATAATTTTTTCCACCTTATGAACTTATGAAACAAATTTTATAGCACCAGGTATTCCCGTTATCCTCGAAAAGGATGGCAAGATTTTCATTAAGCTGATTAACATATAGATATTCTTATATGTGTAAAAGTGTTTATTTATGTTTTGATATTTAAATATATAATAAAACATCATGTGATATTTTAAATAACTTGCTTTCGGTAAAATAAACACCAATAAAATTGTTTTTTGGAAGAAAATAAAAGTTGAATTTCAGTGTTGTCATCCTTATATTATTGATTTCCTTAACATACAGAGAATATAATTTGTCATTAATTTTTTTGTTAATTACATATTGCATTAGACATGTTTAGCATTTGTCGTATACTACTGTTGTACATGCATCAAAATAGTAGTATACCAGTACGCAATAATCTATATATATATATATATATATATATATATATATATATATATATATATATATATATATATATATATATATATATATATATATATATATATATATATATATATATGTATGTATGTATATATATATATATATAAATAATAAATAAATAAATACATATATATAAATAAATAAAATATATAAATGAGTCGTTGTTCGAAATGAATCGAATGCATAAATGAAATAAATGAATCGTCTCGCTAAAACTAGAGAACGGCTGGATCGATTTGGATAATTTTGGTCTTGAATTATTTGTGGAAGTCCAGGGAAGGTTTAAGAGGTGAATAAATATGAAAATGCTCGAAGTACAAACCACAATTTTATTTTTCCTTTGATGTTGATGATCGAATTCGAAAATCTACGTGCGCGAGAACTTTCTTAACTTCGTGACCTTTGTGATAGTGACATTTCAAATTATGTGCTCTTTTTTTATTGATTTTTTGTGATAGTGACACTTTCCTGCTAAGTTCCCGAGAACTTTTCTCACTTTCATTAATTACAATTTACTTTACTGCTAAGTGTGCGAGAACTTTTCTCACTTTGATTAATTACAATTTACGATATCGAGGAGAAGACGACCTGACTTAGGTCGTCGCAGTCAATCAAATGTGCGAAGAGCTATCTCACATGCTAACCGCACTGAGAAACAAATCAAATGCCAGAATTGCGTTCTATAGAGAGTGACAATGAAGTAGATAGGCTTAGAATACAACGAGTTCGTGCACATCAAACACAACAACAGCGAGCACGACATAATAAAATTGAGCGATTCCGCAGATACAGTACTCCTGTGATCCTGGAACGAGCTGCATATCACTATGATCCTTTTCCAGATCCTTTGCGCTCTTTAGTTTCTGGTACACAGGACATACAGGACAATTTCATGCCCACTTTCCCACAGTTGACCCAAAATTGCATTCAGTAGTTACCAAATACATGATACATGGACCTTGCAGAGTTTTCAACTACAATTCACCCTGTATGGTTGACAAGCGATACCCAAAAGACCTGATTGCTGAAACCATAACGGAAAAGGATAGATACCCATTGTATCGTCGAAGATCAGTTGCGGACAATGGGCGATCGGTCGTTGTGAAAGTAAGAGAACAAAATGTTGATGCAGACAATCGTTGGATCGTGCTATACTCGTAAATATTATCCAAAGCTTTTGAGACTCACATCAATGTGGAATATTGTAACTCTCTGAAGTCGATAAAGTACATATGTAAATATGTTAACAAAGGTAGAGATATGGCCGTCTTCGCTGTAACCAATGCAAATGACGAAATATCACAGTTCCAGAGGGGTCGTAATGTGAGTAGCAACGAAGCAATTTGACGTAACTTTTCATTTGCGATCCATGAAAGACATCTTGCAATAGTCCATTTGGCAGTTCATTTAGAAAATGATCGGGAGGTAAAAAGTCGACGATTCGAGATTGTCGAGGATCTCAATGCAACCATTCCAAATTTTCTTCCGGGACATATGTGTGTGTCTGTAAATATCTAATTTAAACCTTGTAAAAAGCCAGTATTTTAGGAAAACTCTATTTTTTAATTATGAAACATCATGTGTAATTAATCGAAAGTAATAATAAAAATTCATTCATACCGAGCTTTTTTTTAATTAATTACGGATTATTAGGTCTTTTAAATACCGATTGAGGCAGTACGAACTCCCGGGTCAGCTAGTAGTAAATATAATATAATAAATGTTAAGAGAAGTTTTATACACTATGCAAGTACTTGTAGTTTGGTTCATTTCAATCTTCTGATTTTCTATGTGTTATCCAGTAGTTATATAACTTCCACGTTGTTGTAATTTAGTAATTTAATTTCATGTTCTAACGCGAAATATTGGATAACTTTGTAAATCTATTTGATATCGAGGTCATCGTTATTTTTTGTTCCTTTACGAAGCGATATGCATTGGTAATAAATTGTAGAACTTGTTTTAGAAGTGTTGAATTAATAGTTGGTTTGATTTTTACTGCAATTTCATATTTGCAATCCACAGGTCCAAATTGGCTTTATGAATGACAATTTGGCATCACTGATTGAATAGTAAACAGCAGAATTGGCAGAACCAAAAGGGTCTGTATTTTTGGAATTATCATTTGTGTGTAACAAGTGTTTAGAAAATATTTCTATTTTTCGCGGTTAAAGAAATTCAGAACGATTTGATTACTAAATCTGCTCTAATATAATAGTACTAATAAATAAAATTACTTTTTCATTATTAACATTTAGATACGGCTTTAAAAAAGTACGAGTTAAAGAGGATTATAGTTGAATAACATTGAGCTGCGGAACGAAAACTCTAAATCTGTTACGTATTATTACATATATAATTCCGTAAAAAAATGGCAGAGTTAAAAAAAACGGTTTATTGCTCAGTTAAGAATGGCATTT
The DNA here is from genome assembly GCF_030347505.1 of Rhynchophorus ferrugineus. Lineage (NCBI taxonomy): Eukaryota > Metazoa > Arthropoda > Insecta > Coleoptera > Curculionidae > Rhynchophorus > Rhynchophorus ferrugineus. Next base: position 46,872,242 of record NW_027472581.1, on the reverse strand, counting down.
TAATGACTTTTTTTGGGTGGTCGCAACTTTTTTTCTTAAGAACCGTCATGAAAATACGACTGTTTAGACAAATTTTGTACAGGTATACTCTTTGAACCTCAGATGGATATTCCTGTTAGTTATACCCTGCTTATAAATAAATAAACCGTTAAGTAACCCGAAAAGGGTTTATGGAACTATTACGTGTGATTACTTAGACAAGATAAATATCTAAAAAAATTGCGATATTGTTGGACTTTAACATTTATTGCTGACAGTTAACGTGCTTATATAATAACTCCGACAGCTTTAAGTAAATATCGAAATGGCATTTTCAATTAATTTTTCTGGTGGTCTCTTTCGCTCTGTCTGCAACTTTGAAAATTGTTGATTCAGCAACGGTTAAGCTGTCTGAAAATGTGTCGATTGTTTGAGGTGGTTTATTTTTGCTCCAGGTTCTTCGCATAGCATAAAAATTATCACTTCTAAATCATTGATATTAAAACTGACAATTGGCATGATAAGTAATTTTTAAAAACCATTTTATGACAATTCTACGTATCTATTTTATCCGGAATTCATAATTTCCTCAAAAAATAGAATTGAAAGAAAAATTGATGTATAAAATACTATAATTTTATATCCGCCATGTTTAATTTAAATCCTCTAAATCTAAATCAGATCTTATATATTATTTTATATCTCTTATTTATTATTTTAACAATTTCGGGTTATAATTAGACGTTCTAATATGTATCGATAGTATGGAGTTCTCTAATGTTGTGCTTTTTGTTTTAAAAATTGCTATAAAATTGGTCAAATCTTGCAATTTATTCTTTATTGTTCTAAAGTTGATTCTAATCTAGCTATGTACCATTTGAACCCTTAATTACGTCTATAGTGTATTTAATTTTATTCTTTTTTCAGTATTCAAATGTTATGGAAATTTATATTTAATATAAAGTACTTAAACAATAATATAAAATATTTTAGCCATCATAGTTAGATTAAAAAAACTTAATTCCAAATATCTGATTTCTTATACATCAAATAGTTCGATGAGCTATATTTCAAATATTAAAATGACTTCTGAAATTATCTTGAAGCCACAAATTTTGAGCTTAATACAAATAGTAAAGTCATTTATATATATATTTTATAGTTGATGAGGCATTAAGATTTGGAAACAATTTCTCATATATATTTGTTGAGCTAAATCTGTAAAATATATATGACATAATAATAGACAAAATCAAATATACATGCCTATATTTCTATTATAATTAAATTTTTTTAACAATGAATAGAAATATATAAACAAGTTATTAGTCATGGAATTAAGAGATTAAAAATGCCATAATCAAACACTTTTAAAGAATTTCTTCGTAGTATTATATAAAAAAACAGTTACATAAAAAATAGCAAAGGGTTTAAAAAACTGGTTTATGGCTCAAGAAAGTCACTTTTTTCAAAAGGGTTTTTTTGGTTGGGCAATTTTTTTATGAACTGAAGTTAAAGAGGTAGAAGACCAAAAAAAAGTAGCAAGTTTTTTTATGAAATATTGCGCACAGTTACATAAAAAAAATGGCATCATAAAAAAACGGCAACGGGTTAAAAAACGGTTTATTGCTCACCATTCAAAAACGATTTCAAGGCTTATTTTAGTTAGGCAATTTTTTTTCGAAATGAAAAGTAAATTGTAAGAAAGAGGTAAAAACGTTACCTTTTACGTTAGGAAATATTGCGTACTCTTACATAAAAAAAACGATTGAAAAAAATTGCTAAGGGTTAAAAAATGATTTATTATCCAATTTAAAATGGTTCTTGGTAAATTCTTGGCAATCACACTTTTGATGTTAAATAGTATTATGTAGTTATTATGTATGAAATTATGTTTATTTATTATTTATGTTCTATGAAATACATTATAACATCGGAATCAATGGACTATAAGATGTACGAACCAAATGGCGTCTCTGGTCATTCAGGTTTTAAAATGAATTAAAATGTGCATCTAAATTTATTCACTCTTACCTAAATGGTTTAAACCTGTGTTATGATCGATGTGTAGTTCTTCAAATATATGTCAAATTTATAATACTATTTTACAAGGTGAAAGAACCAGTAGATATAAGGTGATATAGTGAAAACCAGTTTGATTTGGTTAACGTGTCTCATGAACGTAATATCTAGATAAATAGCACTGTCGATAAAATTGGAAGCCAGGTCTCATTTCTTTTATTTATTATATTATATAACATAAAACCCCAAATGTTGGTCTGCAAAGATCAAGGATCGTGTACATGCCAATAATTATATACACTAATATAGAGTAAATGTTAGTTTCGATAAATATTTTAAAACAAAAGATGATTCGTTAGCAAAATTGTTGCTCTTTATCATACATAAATGCTTGGTTTCTTCTGTGGGTGAGTTTCCAATTGGTCAAGAAATTGAACAAGAACCGTAAATTAAAAACAATCGGAAAGTTCTGCGAATTTAACCAAACTACACAATGTCGAAGTTTTTTCAAGTATGTCGAGTAATCTCCAGTAATGATTTGCTAGTTTGCTGGAAGAGAAAAAATTGTGGAATGTCTTAAAACTCAAGAACTAATTGCAGTCAAACCCATTACTTTCAAGAAGAGTGGAGCAATAACTACAACAAATAGCTTGATTCTGACTTTCCGCAAATCGTGTTAGCGCTTCTTAGAGCGGGTTAACTCATTCTAATAGTGAGGCAATACATACCTAACCAACTACGATGCATTTAGTGGAACACATTTAGATATATTTCACAAAACTCTGCTTTCAGTTCAGCATGTTCCTCATATGGAAAAGATACCCATAGTCAACCATCAATTTGCGTTAACTGTGGCCAGTATCACTCCCCAGATGTAGAGGGTATCGGTTATATAAAAGTTATTAGTTCAAAATCTGGGAGTAACTGAAAAGATTCCAGATATTCATATTAGAAAAGATACTTCGTAAAAAACATAAGGCAAGGAACCAAATAGGAAATGTTAAACTCAATTATGCAAAGGCAACAAAAATAAACAAAACTTATGTTGCATCGGCAACACAGTATGAAAGGACCCACTTCAAGATATTAAAAAGCTATAACACGAAAAAATAACATTTTTCTCTACATTTCAGTCTCCATACCTAAAACTAATGTTTCCCTACATTCCCCATCCTCATCACAAAGGCCAGGAGTTAAGAAAACTCAGGAATCTCAAATTTATTTGTTAAGAATTAACCACCCCCATCATTTCACAGCTTCTCATCTTGCAGCACAATGGACGGCACACATAGTAGAGACAAGGGCAGTAGCGGCTTGGTTACTATCTCGTTCGTACTTCTTACTCCTCATTACTATCCAGCGAGAAGAGAAGGAAGAGGCGCTCGAGAAGTCTATATAGAAGCAGATCGAAATCCTCAACTGGAGAGGACATGAAGATTGAAACATACAAGCATAAAAGCCTCCTATACCCTGATGTGTTGAAAACTACAGTTTTCACACAAGACGGTCATCAAGGATATGAAACGGACACTTAATAGGTTAGGTAAAATAAATAGGTAAAAGCCACCCAACAACGCAAAATTTCGTGGAGTAAAACAAATTTAAGGCTATTGGGAAATGATAAGGTCGTTTAAAACTAGGCCATGGATAGAGTTTACTGGCAACCTAAACCCACAAACCACATCTCAAACACACAAACTATATAAGAAAGACTATTAATAATTCATATTATAAATGCAACCCTATAGGAATATCGGAATCTTTTGGCAAGCAGTAACATATTCTAAACATCAAGATGATGATATAGCTTAAAACAAATCGAAAGTGGAGGGACGCGATGCTATCCTGGACTGTCCTACTACACTCGAAGCATTTTTGGATACCACATCGAAAAGTAGAGAAACTTCTACAGCCCTGACGGTACAGAACAACCTATATTAAAGAACTTAGCATGGACCAACAATTTTTATTAAACATTTATAAGTTATATGGAATGAGGATCAGCTACCATCATTGTGGAAACATTCCATACGATTCATAAACCTAGAAAATTAAGACACTATTAATGGCTATAGATCGATATCCCTAAAAAGCCATTTGTGCAAAATATTTAAAACAACTATAATTAATAGACCAATTTTATACAGAAATACGGACTATTATACGATATCAATTAGAATATATTAGGGGCTCTACCTTGTATCACCTGGGGAAATTATATTGTGATTGGATTTAATAATAAACCATTGCAGCTTTTTTGGACCTCAAAAAAACATTTCATATATTTCATAAGGAATAGAAAATGGGAGGCAAAATACCGCTTCATACTATCCTTTTTAAGGGACCGGTCATTCAGGGTTAGTATAAATGGTGTGCTGTCATATTCATATCGCAACTAGATGGAGGACAGCAAGGATCTGAAAGTTCGAACAATAGGATATTATCGAAACAAATCAAAGGTCCGATATTTTGTTGAAGACATTGCAGAAGTCTATTGCAGAAATATTTTGATTCTTTCCTACTATTTGTAAAAACAAAGGGATTATCGTTCATATCCATTATAGCATTATCATTCATATCATTGGAGCATATCTATTATCCAACAAATCCAACATCGTGCATTTCTATAGAATGAAGAATTATCCTAGAGTGAACACTTTATCGATTGCTGGATGTAATATAATTACTAATACTAAACATAAGTTCTTGAGACTTGTATTTGATTTTCGCGATGATTGGCTCCCACACTTAAATTGTATCAAATTTTTTTTTATTATTATTTAATTAATACATTGTTACTAGTCGTTTCCGTCTAACCTACAATTTGTCTTTATGCTAACTTAAATTTAGGTACATAACTAGGAGGACCCATCGGCCCTAACTCAGTCTCTGGTGAAATAATGTTTACACATGTCACTGCTGAATTTTTTAATATATGCACCTCACTATACAATACTACACAAGATCAGATGGTTTGATACTTTTTAGTCTGTATCCTGTTCTGGTGGTATCCAAAAGTTGCAATATTTCAATATTAGTATGAGAATGGAGTCTTTCCTCATGCCCCCTTGCAATTCTCTTGATTTCTTGACTAACTGTGGGTATCTGAAGGTCTCGATGTAGGTAATCAGTCCTATAGTATTTGGGTGAACCCACAATACGTCTCAGGATTTTGTTCTGAAAAATTTGTCTTTTTTTTATGTTACTCTTTGCAGAACATCGCCATAATTGAACTCCGTATGTCCATATAGGTTTCAATATTTGCTTATATAATAGCAATTTATTATGTGTAATATGTAATGTAATTTATAATTGTGATTTTCTTCCAATTAGCCAGTACATTTTCCTATATTTCAATTCCAGTTCTTTTCTTTTCTTCTTTATATGTTCCTTTCAGCGAAGTTTTGCATCAAGATTCATTCCGAGATATTTAGCGTTGTTGCTATATGGAATGATAGTGTTAGTTAATGTTATTGGTGCGTGTACGGTTTATAGGTGAACTGAACATATACAGATTTACTTTCATTAATTCTTATTTTCCAAGCTTGTGTCCAATTATTTATATTGTCACTTGCCTGTTGTAATTTTCGTGAGGCTTCTTCACTATTATCTCCGACAGCTATAATCGCAGTATCATCAGCAAATGTAACTATCGTAATATTTTCCATTTGTGGTATATCACAAGTGTAAAGTAGATAAAGCATTACTCTCAGTACACTTCCTTGTGGTACACCTGCTTTAGATTCTTTTATTATAGAGTAAGCTTGACTCTAAAGATTCTGGTTGTAATGTATGGTTTTAGTAGTTCGGTGTGTTGTTTTGGTAGCATTTTCTGTAGTTGTACAAATGTAGCACAAACCTTATCGAAGGCTTGTGCTACATCTAAAAATATAGCTGAGCATACTTTTTGACTTTCGTAGGCTTTTTCAATAACCTCTGTTATTCTGTGGACCTGGTCAATTGTTGAGTGTTTGATAATAAACCCAAACTGGTGTGTTGGTATTAGGTTTTTTAAAAATAATATTTCTAATCTAATTAATAAAATTCCTGCTTCGAACTTTAGCCAACTTTCATTAGGGTCCTCAGAGCGTCATATTATTAAGCATCTACAAAGCTTTAATATATAGCGAATGGGAATACAGCAATCAGTGCTTTATTCCCTCTTTCATATGTGAACAACTTAAATATACAAACTCCTCTTCTCGGCGAGTACTGACATTAAATTATATAGAGACTTTATTCTTTTTCTACAAAGGCCATAAATACCATTTAGTCTGCCATAAATTCCATTTAATCTGCAATCTCCTATGACTAAAATCCTATGACCTCCCTAGCAACTATCGCCGATAACCGTTGATCCCTAATTATTATATTTCCTTAACCAAATTTGAACTGAAAAATAACCTGAACACTTTCTTGTTTTCGTTTACGGATCCAAGAGCAACGACTATGTGGACGCTGCTTTTAGTTCAGCGTTTTTAGAAATTTCCAACTCCCTTATAGTCGGACACATTGATATTTAAACTGCTAGACATCTATAAAGCAGTAAATGGGTACAAAACACACAAGTCAATCTACCAGTGGCTTCCCTATCATACTGAAATCAGAGGCAATTAGTGAGCGGATTACTTAACGAGGAAAAGCGAGGGGTCCTTATCGGAGAACTTAATAATTTATAATTATAATAATAATTTATTTAACCCTATGATCAATAATAATTCATCAGAGCAGCATCAATTCATCAGATCAGCATTTATCACTCGAGGTGGTCACTATGAGACATTACGAAGTTTCCATCCATTTTTTTAAATGTTATCGTTAGATTTACCCTTGCCACTCAATTTTCTAAATGTACAATGTCCGATTTTCACACTATTCTAGTAGGTTCAACTTGCTAATTATTGTTTTTACCTAACCATCATATAAGGTCGTTATCAACGATTAATATCTTCGCGACAAATATTGACAAATAATAAATGAAACAGGTAATTAACTGTAACATATCTGGTTCGTTCAAGACAAAATTTGATTACGTACGTAATCTTTTACAATGGAGCTTTGAATTCACAAGAAGATACCTCAAAATTAATTAACCCTCATTACTTAAAATATTGTCGGTTAAGTTGTCCTTGTCACGCGTTGTCGTGTGGACTTGGCTGAGAATCTCGCGCCAAAGCAAGCCAAAGAGAATAATTTCGAATCGTTCCCAGACTACCTGACACAAGTGACACGCGCCACGCCTACTTAACTCTCTCTCCATCTCACAGGTTTTTTTCAGGCGATCGGATAACATATAATCAACCTGGTTTAAATTAAATAAAAAACATCGAATCGTGTTCTTATAAGCAAATCTAACGAACTTTCTCGATTGTGTATATCAAGTGACCCTTTTTAACGTATTTTGCTTTCACTACTACGAGCAGTCGGGGCTGCGACAGGATATCCATTCATGGTTTCTATCAGTTTTAGGTCGATATTCAAATTAAACATAAAGGATGAGCGAACATCCTGATGGCGAAATCATATATCGGCTCCTCTGGGTGTCTGTTAAAAGGCCTAAAAACCGTCATTTCCAGTTTATTATTCCTTTTAATTTAAGTTTCAATAAATTGTCCGGAGAGCAACTGTTATAAAAGTATTGTTATTGATGTTGTATCATTGCTAATTGTTACGGCAATTACAATAACATTCATGGATATTAATAACAATACTTTTATCACAGTTGCTCTCTGGATAATGAGTAGGCTTATTTTTTTGTTTTTATCTTGAACAATAAATAAACCAATAATAAAATTTGATTTCAGTTAATCATAATCATCAATCCACAGACGTGACTTTTTCTTAAGTGTCGAATTTGAAGGACCTCAAATGTACAGAAGTTAGATTGTAACATTAACCAAGTCTCGGGGGAAAAAAAGCATTCGAGGAAAGAGGCCGATATTTTTATTATAATATTTACTCTTCTCCCTACTATCTTAGAAAAGTAATCTTCTTTAATTCTTTTTCTTATTCCAGAAAGACCAGCTAGAACCACATGGTCTTTCCCTAATGTCGTTTCGGGTTCGGGATAGTGAAGTGTTTTGCAGGCGGTAGAGACCTGGGGTTACGATTGGGATTGTCGTGGTTGGTTATCTACCGAGGTTTGTGGATGGGTAGGGATTTTAGCAACATGTCGTCGTGTTCTAAGACGCCTAGGGAGGGCATCTTCGTGGAACTTCTTCACGAACGGGATGCCTGATTCGATGTGAGCGCGCCAACACTCATAAACCTCATAAACCATGGGTACGCGCGGACTTTTTGGAGTGGAACACTTGGGGTAGTGCAAGTTGTCTCTCAGAGACGTATCTGTACCATATCTATGCTCCGAAAAGGCAGACTGGACGGGCTAGCGTTTTATACAGAGTCGCTTTCTGGGTGATAGTAAGTTTACTTTTTCTGCAGAGGAGTGGGAAGAGTAGACTCTACACGCCATTGCCTTTACAGATAGCGTGCTAGATTTGGGTTGACCATTGGAACCTGCGGTCCAACTGGAGACCGAGGCATGATATCTTCTGGAGCTAGGGGATGGAGACTTTATCGATTTAGAGGCGATAAGCTCGGTACTGCTTTTCGTTTTCTTCATTTGAATTACTAATCACGAGAATCTAGATTCCCGCACTTGCTCTAACTGGACCTCCCTGAGATTTACAATACCAGGTGATCCGTCAATTATCAATAATTTGGTCTTTGGACCATTAATTCTTAAGTCATCTATATCAATGCTATAATAAGAGAATATTAGATCGGACAAGGAGCATGCAGCATCCATTTTTAAAAATGTTTCGTAAAACGCATCCATTGGCAAATGCACACATAAAATTTAACAAATTATTTCGCACACGCACAATTCTAATGAATCATCACAATCTTCTTGAAGGAGTTTGATAATCATCATTATCATAATATGTATCATAATATATCATATTATCATAGTAAACATATGAAATATGCTCCGTTAAAACATCTTAAACTGCTTATTCCTAATATAGCAAAGTATATTGGGAATATTTCTCCATCATTTATTATAGAAAGTTTCTGCTGACTAGGATAGTGTAAGCTGCCAAAGCTACAAATGCTTTCAATTTCTAGAAGGTAACTAGATTAAAATAATGAATTGGAGGACATATGTATATACGCAAGTCGATATGCTTCGAATATTCCGAATTAAAAATCAATAATTTATTGAAATAATTGTATGGCAACATGCAATTGGTGAAAATTGGCTCTTGAATATAAAATAAAACATTTTGACACACATTAAAAACTCTTCCAACATAAGCATATTATATATTATATTCCTTATAATTATAATTAATAAAAGAAATGGGGCGACGAAAGAAAGAAAACAATCTATACGACCTAAATATGAAAAAAAAAACTAAAAAATCAGATGGAAATATGATCATTAAATACGAAGTAAAGGGATGAGGGTTGTATCTTGCTGACAGTAAAATTCAATATGTGGATAAAAAGCTTATTTAACATAAAATGCTTAGTTAGTGTTAAACGTAATAAATTTATCAGTATGTATTTAGTAAGTACTGTCATTGTTATTGTGGCGTTTTGAATAACATAGTGATTTTGTTTAAGTAGTACATTACTTTCCAGATACGGTTTTTGGTTTGAGACTGGTTGGTTTGGAGTTGGCGGACTGGTTTTGACCCCGTTAAAGATATATTTCGTCAAGATAAACGCTAAAAAGGATTTTTCAGAGGATAATACTAATGTGACTCAATGATGAAGTCAAACGAGAAAAATAAAAAAGTTCACAGATTACAATAACTTTTATTTCAATTTTGTTATTATCATATAGAGTTATTAATAGGTTACATAAATATAAAATTGGGTTGTAAATTATTTCGGGAGAATTGTAAATTTGCCGAACAGTTTGTAAGACGTTTAAAACATAATTTTAAAGCGATATAAACTCCAGAATATATTGTCGGAGCCAATGGTATTGGCAACGATTATACAAAGTAATTATATAAAGAAACTCAGTTTTCAGACAGTGAGTACCATACAAAACATAAATAGTAACGAAACCTAGTTTAATCTGCGGTCGGCCCCAGAAGATATTGACTATAAAAAGGAATTACAATTATGATTATAGAATTATTTAATATACAAATGTACTAAATTATTATTATGAATTGTATTATTTAAAATGAAAATTAGAATGAGAAAGAGAAATATAGAACAGAAATGTATGAATGACAAAATTAAATAATCCTTTTAGAAATTCGAAAACCAAAATTATATAATGGAAAACACAGGACCGAAATTTGGTAAAACTGCCATATATTTGTTGTAATTATGATTTCTTGTGACCCCTGGAATAAAAATATTTATAAAATATTAAATGTAGAAGGAAAGTAATTATAGAAATTGGAACTATGGCCCCACAAATGCAGAATGCGATTCGAGGAGAATCGTTCTTTCGACACGGTATCGCCATGATGGGATAGAGTTTCCATTTTTCTCATTAAGTAGTTTTCTTTTTTTTTTGCCGGCTTGGTGGTGCAATGGTAATGGCGAGAGAACGGTTCTCCTACTGTTGTGATAGCCGCCGGTTCGAATCCTGCTGGGGCATGGTCGTAAATTTATGTTTGTGATTGATATCGCCAGTCGGTAAGTTAAATGCCGAGGACCGCGGTTCGGAGCGGTACGTTAAACTGTAAGTCCAGTCCAGATAATCCCCTAACTGGTGAAAGGAGACTTTAATTTTTTAATAACCGGCGGATTCTGGAGCAGACATTTAAATTATTTCACTAATCTGCTCTTTAGGGAACTAGACCAGCTCGAATGGGATCTGATGAAGAATGTCAGAAGTGTTCTGTCAGGGTCTTGGTATAGTCGACATTAGCAAACACAAACTATGCATATTTTAACGTCTTTGAATTGACCAATGCAGGTTGGCACATACGTTTCTCCTCAAGGGAGATAATCCACCATTATGCAACGAGTGCGGAACATCGCTGACCGTTAAGCATGTATGAATTAAAAGTCGAATGTATAGCTCTCAGAAGCGAATATTTAACTTAGGAATATATTGAAAAAAAAACCTAAAAAATCAGATGGAAAAATGATTGAAAACTGAATGAAGATTGTATCTATTCTGACAGTAAAATGAGCCAATAATAGGAACAAATTATGATTAGAATAACAAAGATTTAATGCAACTCAATTCAGACATGGTAGACTTTTTAAACTAGATTTGAAGAAAAGGACTAGATAATTTTCAAAGATATTTCAGTACTTCTCTGCATTTATTGATCTTTTTGTAGATTTTTATTCTAGAACACATTAGCAATATTAGATTTCAATATATAGATAAAAAGCTTATTTGACAAAAAATACTTAGTGTTAAATATAATATATTGATCAGTATATACTTAGTAAGTACTGTAATTGTTATTGTGAAGTTTTGAATAGTATAGTGATTTTGTTTAAGTAGTACATTACATTTCTTTTTTTTTTGGCTTGGATTTTGTTTTGAGACTGACTGGTTTGGACTTGGCGGACTGGTTTTGACCCCGTTAAAGATAGATTTCATTAAGATAAACGCTAAAAAGGATTTTTCAGAGGATAATACTGATGTGAATCGATCAGCTGATTGAAGTCAAACGAGATAAATAAAAAAGGTTCACGGTTTACGATAACTTTTATTACCATTTTGTTATTATCATATAAAGTTATTAACAGGTTACATAAATATTAAATTCGGTTGTAAATTAATTAAGGAAGAATTGTAAATTTGCCGAACAGTTTTTAAGACATTTAAAACATATTTTTAAGGTAACATAAACTCCAAAATATATTGTCGGTGCCAGTGGTATTAGCAACGATTATACAAAGCAATAATATAAAGAAACTTGGTTTTCAGACAGTGAGTATCATACAAAACATAAAAAGTAACGAAACTTAATTTAATCTGCGGTCGACCCCAGAAAATATTGACTATAAAAAGAAATTATAATTATAATTATTGAATTATTTAATATACAAAAGTAGTAAATTATTATTGAAATGTAAGAATTGGAATATGGAATAGAAATGTACGAATGACACAATTAAATAATCTTTTTAGAAATTAGAGAACGAAAATTTTATAATGGGAAAAACAGGACCGAAATTTCCTAAAACTGCCATATATTTGTAGTAATTATCATTTCTTGTGACCCCTGGAATAAAAATATTTATAAAAAATTAAATATAGAATGAAAGTAATTATATAAATTGGAACTATGGCGCCAGAAATGCAGAATGCGATGGGAGAAGAATCGTTCTTTCGGCACGGTATCGCCATGATGGGATAGAGTTTCCATTTTTCTCATTAAGAAGTTTTCTTTTTTGCCGGCATGGTGGTGCAATGGTAAAGGCGAGAGGATGGTTCTCCTACTATTGCGATAAGCGCCGGTTCGAATTCTGCTGAGACATGGTCTTAAATTTATGTTTGTGATTGTTTAATATTTGTGATTCTCTTAGGCAAGAGTGTAAATGTTGACAAAAAAAATGATCCCAGTCACGCCAGTAACCAGGGTGGGTAAGACCGGACACCTTTTGGAATGATTTCTAAAGTTGGTCAGTCGCCAGTCGGTAAGTAAGTGGTGAATGCCGAGGACCGTGGTTCGGAGCTCACGTTAATCTGTAGGTCCAGTCCAGATAATCCAGTATTAGTTAAAAGGAGACTTTAAAATATCTATAAAAAAGTGCTGGATGCTGTTAAACCCGATATTTTTGACAATCCAATAAGGAAAACTATAGTATATCAGTACTATACTATACATATCAGTTATCAATAACCAGGCTGGGTAAGATCAGGTGTCTTTTGAGATACTCTCTAAGCGAGTTGGTAAGTTTAATGCCAAGAACCGTTTTTGAAACCCCGCGTAAAGCATTAAGTTCTATACACTGCTGCAAGAAGTCTAAAATGTAACAAAAGTGCAAAATAGAGAATTACAATATAATCATATGACAAATAAAGTACTAAACGTCAATTTTTATGGGTTTGTTAAATAACATTAATTAAAGCTAGCTAATTTACTTTTTATAATAACAAGGTCAATTGAAAAGTCCCCGGCCTACCATAATAAAACACATTTTTTGGTAAAATTAGTTTTTTTTTATTCAACATAATTCATTTCAAGGGTGATACTGATTATAGCGACCCTTCAATTCTTCGATACCATTTTTATAGTACGATTTGTCCTTTGCTTCAAAATAGGCCTCAGTTTCGGCGATCACCTCTTCATTCGATGAAAATTCTTGCACAGCGAGCATTCTTTTGAGATCTGACAACAGGAAATAGTCGCTGGGGGTCATATCTGGAGAATACAGTGGATGAGGAAGCAATTCGAAGCCCAATTAATGTATTTTTGCCATCGTCTTCACTGACTCGTGACACGGTGCACTGTCTTGGTGAAGCAGCACCATCTTTTTCTTCAAATGCTGCCGTTTTTCGGCGATTTCATTCTTTAAACGGTCCAATAATGCTATGTAATAGTCGCAGTTGATAGTCCTTCCATTTTCAAGGTAGTCAATGAAAATTATTCCATACGTATCAAAAACTACAGACGCCATAACCTTACCAGCCGACTATTGCGTTTTCACAAACTTTAGAGCGGGTTCATCGTGTGTAGTCCACTCGGATGACTGTCGATTGGACGGAGTAAAATGATGGAGCCATGTTTCATCCATTGTCAAATATCGACGCAAAAACTCGGGTTTATTACGCATGCTTGTATTCAAACACTGCTCTGAATAATCAGCTCGTCGTTGTTCTTGGTCAAAAGTTAGCTCGCGCGGCACCCACTTTGCACAAAACTTTCTCATACCCAAATATTAAGAGTGTCTGCTATTTCCTTCAATTTTAATTTACGGTCATTCAAAATCTTTTTGTAGATTTTTTAAATGTTTTCATCGGTAACAAACTCTTCGGGCGTCCACTTCGTTCACCGATTTCGGTACTTATTTCACCACGTCTAAACTTAGCATACCAATCCTTGATAATTGATTTTCCTGGGTTAGTGCCCGGAAACTCGACATCAAGCCAAGTTGCTTTAACTCTATTTTTTTCCCTTTAAAAATCAATGTTTAATTAACACGCGAAATTCCTTTTTATCATTTTTTTTTCACAATGATAAAAGTTGCTTCACTCAAAATGCTATAATTCCCCAACTAATGATCCGACAGCTCTCAGATTTATAACACGCATCTTTTGAGGGTTAGGGCTAACTAAAAAACATATGGATTTTATTCTAGTAGCGCGATCTATGTGTCATGCCGGGGACTTTTCAATTGATCTGTTATTTTGTTAGTTTTATGTTAAAAATAAAGTCGTAAAGAAATAGGTATCAAGTAGTCAACGTAAATTTAAAAACATATTTAGGTTTTCCAAAGAATCGATTTTTTTGTATACAACAACATAATGTTTGTTATGGTCTACCAGAATAAAATACCATATTTCTAATTAAAGTGTGAGAACATTACCACGATCTGTAACAAATTCAGTAGCTACCTTCCCAGAAAGCAAGATTCTGCTCTTTATCCATTATTAACGCCAGAGTAGGCGATATTATCGGCGGTTACCCTTACAGGACATTTTTTTTCGGAGTTTTTTCGTGTTTCTTCGAATGCGGAACCACAATAGACTAAAATAAGTTCGCTTCAGCTTGGATGTTACTCCCTTTAGCACCAACATGGGCATGGATGTTGTTACAGTGTCGGTTTCCGAGACGAAAACACAGCATTGTTATGAGATTCTTAACGCCTAATTTGATTCGGTACAATTAATGTGCCTGATTTTCGACCATGTCTGGTTTTTGGTAAATTAAAGACTTTGTTCGAGTTCAGTTCTATTTTAAATATTGTTAAAACGACCTTGTGCTTGCGTCCTTGAATTGTATACGTGTAGTACCACATAGAACGATAAGCATAGTTGGAAAGTTTCCTTCATTCTATTATTTCTTAAATACATTTTATCGCGAAAGATATTATTAATTTTAAATAATAATTTATACTTCATAAATATATTAAATTTATAACATTACTATCTATATATATTACACTATTATTTCCTATAGTTTTAATATTTGAATTCCATGTTGAAAAACGACTTACCTTATTAGTTATCACAATAAAAATGAAAGTGAAATATTTATAAATAAATGATAATCAGAAGAAGGGAATTTTTTATTTAGAGGTTTATGTTTATTAATAATGAGAGTTCAAACCCAGACAGAACTATTAAATAATAAGGTCCCTCCTTATTTAATAGATGGCTTATCTCTTTTTTCTAACATACTATATTTCAAAAATTGCTTATTGTGACTATTAAATTTTTATTTGATAGCGTATAAATTCAATAGTAAATATATATAGTCTATCCAAAGTTTTAAACATACGTCATATTTAATGTATTGCCTGCCGCAATTTGTAAATTCGTAACCGAAACTAGCCTGTCAAAGTTGTCCGTTTGTCAAACGTATGCAAAATTCTTCAAAACAAGGGTGATAAGAAGTTATAAATGGCTGAACGTTGTTTTAGTGCTTTGCCTGTTTTGAAAATTTCAGGTCGCTGCTTATTATTACTCTGATTGAAAGTTCCGAAGCCAGACTGAACAGATTGCGTCTGTAATCTTTAAACAGGAATGAGATAATGGAGATCTCTCTCATTTTTGTTGTTAAATATTAATTTGCTCCGATTTTTGTTGTGTTCTGTTGCAGCTGCCTTGAATATTAGTATGGACACAGTCACTAAATATTAGGAGGACACAGTATCTCAAAAAATTAAAAATATAATCTTGAATTCACCAAAAAAATTATAATTATAAGCACCAATTATTCAAGAGGAAACAATTAGTCTGAAAAGTATCGAAGAGGCCTAATCGAACTTCTGGATATTGTTTTTAAAAGAATACAATTTTTAAAATTATATAATAAAATGAAGGAACACTTGTTATTTCAATTTATGTATTTAGATGAGACATAGTTATTTTAGACTGGGGCCAATATACTCAATTGTCACTCATGGCAAGATGATAATAAAAATAGAGTTATAACAACAAAAGTTGATGGAAAAAGGTAAACATTATAATAACAATTGATTTAAATGCGCGTTAAAATGCTCCAAATCTGCGCGTAACGTAGTTCTTTTAGTCGCATCGGACGGTCTGTATAGATACAAGTTTTATTTAGATATTATTTTGATAATTTTCAAATCAAAAATGTAAAAACAATGACTCCAATAATATATTCTATACACGTCAAACTAAATAAAATATGAAGCAATAGATTCTTATGAGCGGTAATACCAGGAAAATAACTTAGTTTAAAAAAGTGAATTTTTTCATTCACTCAATATTAGTCAGATTTGAATACCCGCTAATTTGAAATTGCCAAACTATTAATACAGGCAATTAGGTGTTTTATTAAATATCGTAGAAATTTAATTCTTGTTTATTTATTTTCCAGTATATTCATTTTAGTGTAGTACAGTAGCTTGCTTAGGTATTGTGTTCATAAACTCTTCTAGACATGCTTTAGTCACGCTTCAAAAATAATTTAACCTTGCCCAGGATATTGAGATGTCGACATAAATTAGTCTCATACAGACCAAAAACACCATATTTAGACAGTTAGAGGTTTGTTAACGGCGTATCACCCATATCGCTTCAGGGTCTTCTTTTTAAAATATATTTTTGCTACCACAAGCGGCATGAAGTCTAAAACCGCACTGTCACTAGGAATGTAAAAGGTCGTTTAAATTAGATCCACTTAGGGTGGTACCTTCATGAGGTATGGCTTCATTTTTATCTTCATTGCAATTTAATATAAACAATACCTGTATTAGGACTTACACTCCAACATAAAAACTAATTAACATTCAAAATTATTTTATATATGGTATAATTATGTATGTTAGTATGGCCTTTAATTAGGCTGGGTAAAGTAAAATTTAAAATATTTAGAAAAAATATATATTTTTTAGCCAAACATTTCACATTTTTTATTTTTTCTTAAAAATATCGATATAGTTTTTGTAAAACATCAATATATTTTGTACTTGTTGCAAAAGCTATATCGATATTTTTTGAAAAATATCGAAAACGATATATTGATATATCATAATATCAATATTTTTTTCGGTGGCCAACACGAATCAACACGATTATTGATATCATTGTTTGATTGATTTAAGAACTCTATTTTTCAATATGGGATATTAATGTGTAAGGCAAAAGTAATAAAATTTTAATTTGCTTGCTTTTTATATTTATTATTGCTTTTTCAATTGTTTAACATCTTTAATATTTGCTCGAGACCTTTTAATCTTTTCTTTAGACTCGTTTCAATCAAGTTTTAACTAATAGTAACTTAAAAATATTCTCATAAACGATACAACTATTTAATTTAAAAGGGTGCAGTAGTTAAGTTATTGATAGATATTATTATATATGGCTAATTGATAGTTTATATGTTTGATAGTTTCGAATTATTTTTAGTATTTATGAAGAAATATTATACAACTTAGTTTTCTTCAAAATTTTATTCATTTAAAATTGGACTGACCTATGTAACATAATAGAACCCAGCAATTATCTCTTTTTTATTTACCTTTCTCTCTGTCAAATTTGTAACAAAAGGAAATCGTACATTTCCTTTTTACTTATGGCCCAGTGGAAAACCAAAAAATACATTCCATAAACAGTACAGTAATAACCATAAGATAATCGGTTACTACTATTGCTTAGTTATTATTTTCTATTCAAAATATATAATAATAAGCAATTATATTTATTATATTATATAATTTTTAGTTTTTAAAAGTGCGACAAAAACTTATACATTTTGCTAATTTAAATTTTATTTAAAATTTATATAATTTTAACTTAAATTAAATAGATCTTTTCAATACAGAGGTTTAAACAGGAACCACTGATATCATAAAGCTTGTTAGCTAGTAGGTGAGTTATTTTCGAAAATATACATTGTCTAGACGTGAACAAGCCGAGTAATACATATAAAACATATAACATATAATACACACATATAACGCATATATTGCCAATTCGTGTTACTGGGAAATAGTCTGCGCAAACCTAGCCAATTCCAGATTGTAAGATTACTAATTTAGTGTATCTGTCCCTTTCTTTCTCAAAATTAGTACTAGAAAGTAGGGGTGTCAGCCACCGAGAATAATATCCATATTTCGTTATTTCGATATTTTAAAAAATATCGATATATCCGAGTATATCGAAATATCGAAAATTTTTGCAATGTTTATTGATATTTATAACAAGTCCTTGCAGTTAAGTACCAAAATATATTAAATTTTTAAATTTAAATAAAAGGTTTAATAAAATAATTAGGTTTTCGTAATGTATTTTTGAAAAATATCGAAAAATATCGGCAAACCAAAATATCGATATATCGGTCAAAAATAGATCGGCCAAAAATATTGATATTTTTTCACAAAATATCAATATTCCGATATATTTTCTCGGCATCCCTACTAGAAAGTATTAGCACATCGGTTTTTGTCATGATTGGGGAAAATAAGCGTGCATTCTAATGAGATAGTAATTACTATCTTCATTAACTAGTTTCTTGACTATCGTACTGTTCAGATGTCCACCAGGGCTTCTCAAGGTGACGTTAGTTCGAATTATCCAATTTTCAATGACTCAATCAGGCGCAAAACTCATTTTATTAACTTAGCTTTATCATTTGGACATACCCATTACGCTCAATAGTGTAATTTGGCACCAACGAATTAATAATAACCAAATATATACTGTCTAAACCACATAATAACATTATAAACCAACATTATAACATATAACATATAACATCATAAAATCATAACATAGGAAAATATTTTCTGTAGAACTTCATGTTCTATAATATTTTTTTTTGTAATTATAACACTTCAAGTAAGGCATATCAATTTACATTACATTATTAAAAAGAAACCTGATACTACATTCCCTGACCATGGAACATCACATTTCACCAAAATAATGACCATTCTTCTGAACTTACCCGGATTATAATCACATGTTTATTTAAAGTGTCCGCTTAAATAAAACTGTCCACTTCCGGGGTCAGTTTATATTTCTCTACCTTTTAATGCTTACTTCTTTTGAATGCCATCCTATAAGTACATCCGTTTTATTTCTATATGTCTCTAATTTGTTATAAATTTATGAATCAGTAGTAAACATTGCAGGTTCTAATATCAAATATAAAATAATAAAATAAATAGCATGAAAACAATAAAATGCTATTTTAAGTGCTTGCATATATTCTGATAATATTTTCGCTCAGAAACGCATAGAGAAATCACCTTTTATAACTTTTCCCTATCTTTTTGTCAACATGGCGCAATTATTCAGCATGTCGAAGTCGTGTTCGAGTTAAGTCACTCCGCTGCATCGATCTAAACAAGTAGCATTCAGAAGGTACTAAGTCCTATGGGTGAGTTTGCTGGGTGCTGCGATACTTCCTATAACTTTTTGCTTCTTGCCATCAGCAGACATCTATAGTAGTAATTTTCAGCATTTAATTAATAATAATTTTTAATTCCCCATCAATCATCTTCAATTGATAGATTATATAGAAGAAGTATATATAAGATCAGTAATATGCAGATAACTCAAATAAATCAACTATGATTTACACAAGATACTGAATCTGTGTTTGTATGTGTGTGGAAGTTGAGCAACTAATATATACAAATATCTATATCCAAACTATATTATTCTTTATGCTAAAAACTACTACATTAACTTACATTACTTACTACATTAATATTCTTTAATAACGCATTCTATTGGTACTATAGAGGTAATCATAGAAGTAATCAACTTGGAAAATGCGTCGTTGGACGGATCGCAATTCCCTCAATATGTTATTTATAGTTTTTTTTTCTTTAAGTAATGAATCGAAAATGATTTTAAGACCTGTTCTGGTATTAATGATGATTGAAGCTATTGCAATATGATTAATTACTCGATATTTCAAACTTTCCGTTTTTTCCTCTCCTTTCGTCACAAACATTCCATAATTTTATTTTTAATATGCATTATGTAAATATTCAACTGGATAAATTAAAATACTAATATGATTATGTAATTAATACAGATATATAAAATTAATAAGGAGAGTAATAGGAGTAATAAGAGTTATATTGGGCGAACACCCAAAATATATGAGATATTTCATTGGAATATTAAAAATCATATTAAAATATTCAAAGTTGTAAACACACAGGAATTTCCATTGGAACGAACAAAATTGAATATAAAAACTAACGGCTTGAATACTATGCAATTTTTTCTCTCTCGTCGTCATAGAGTATCGGGCTTACTTTTGATTCATTAGCTGTAACTGAACATTGTATTAAAATAAAACATAGTGATTAGAACGACTGTATAATTTATTGTTGTATCTTAAAAAATAATAGAAGTATTTTCAAACAAATTAATAATGTATTGCCCTAGTCAGCAGTTTTAAAAAATTAATTTGTATTAAAATCACTTGCTTCAAATAAAATATTTCATTTAACATACTAAAACTAACATTACAATTTTATTTACAGTTTATATAAACAATTAAATATAATCTTAATGATATGTATCACAGATAATTAAAGCAGATCGTATCCTATATATACATATATATACATTATGTACATTATTTAAAATTAATTAATATACTATCGTTCACCACGGTCTCCAAATCGATGATTCTTGATCGATGTTTGTTGCTGGTAAAGTTTGATTTAAATGTTTTGGAATCACAAAAACTAATTCTCCGTTAACTGAACTGGTGGGGTAAATTGTCACTTCTTGGCGAACAGCTTCCATTGGATTGTCAGCTGATTGAGTTCTCAAATATGTGCCATTTTGTACTATGGGTTTCTGTACATGGGTTTCTTCCAGGCGCTGCAGTTTATAATGTAAGTTCTGCATGTACTTTACGGTCATTTCCAGTATATCTGCTTTTTCCAATTTCGCCGTTCTTTGTCCGTTTTTCGATCCTTTCAAGTTGGTCTTGGATTCCAACAGCATCTGCTTCAGTGCTTCTAGGCATTCGTTAATCCTTGCCCGCCTTTTCTTCTCCAGTAAGGGTTTCCGGATTTTCCTGTTTTCCGACGCGAATTGAGAGGTACTCTGCAGTTGATGCTCCATGTTGATCGAAAACGATTGACGCGAAAGTTTACGACAAAATTTAAGAATACTAGAGATGTTCAGTACACGGTGACTCGATGTTGTATGTCAAGTTTAAGGGATGGGTGTCTTGATTTAAATGCTAGGGACGCTTCTCCCACTCCGTCTGTACCTGTAGAATGGGTCGCTCACTTCGGTGGATCTATTGGGCGTCAAATCTGACATAAATTTGACCTGGGCCTGAATTTTAGGTACTGCCAAGGTGGGGGTTATTTATATATTTTTTCTAAATATTACCCTAATAACTTGTATAACCTTTACTCATGCTAAAAACTACATCTTTAATCATGTCCTTTAGTAATATCAATTTGTATTTTAGAGGTAAATAGTCGTTTGTTAGTCCAACGTATATATATTACTATTAATAATGAATTCATAAGATTAAAATCATATTTCTGAGAATTATCCGGCGAAGTCTAATGAATCAAAGTAAAAGAGATACGATATAATTACGCATATATAATTTGAATGGGTCATCAATATTTTATGTATTAAACACATATACAAGCAACACCTGTAAAATTTCGTACAAAATCTAAGTAGTCCATAGTTTGTTGCAATATACTGCCCACCTAGATGTACACTAAAAAAAGATGAGTATCTCGAAGTCTCAGAAATTAGGAAATAACTTAATAGTTAATTTTGGGAGTCCTGAGCACCACAAAGGGTAAACATATACTTGACACAATTAATCAAGCCAAATGTGTATACTAACCTACTGGTTAACCAACTTATGGGCTATGAGGAGTGAACAAAATACCAAACCTAATTGACTACAGTGATTTTTCCATAGTGAGAAACATATCAAATAATCAAATTATTTAACTATAACCCAGGCATTAATTAATATAGTCCATTTATCATCGTTAATTGCGAGAAAGCAAATACTCTATGAATTTTTCATCCGATTATTTTCTTTGGTTCGAGAGCTAGAAAATTAAAAAGTAAAAAAGCGGAATTATTTTCTATGTATTTAGCAAATACCTTCCAACTTCACCTCGCTAACGGATGTGATACCTGATTCCAAATAGAAATGGAAATAGAGTTGTAAATTGTCAAAGAAATTGAGAAAAATTTCGATATCAAAAAAGCACCAAGGTATGATCTAATAAATGGCCAAATGAACAATTGCCAATAAAGGAGATAATGAAACTAGCACCTCTACAATTACAATATGTATTTATGCAACTGAAATTATTATGATCCTTAAAGTAGGTTAATCGCCCAAAGATAAATCTTCACATTGACCAATATCATTGCTACCAATCATAGTTAAATTATTCAAGATATGGTTCTTAAACGGGTCCTTTCTTTCGGATATTTCCCATCGTATGTAAACGTCTGAAAATGAACTGTTGCAAAGTTCTTTGAAAACTGGAGATTCGTCCAATAAGCCAAGCAATTCATCACTTTTAAATCATTGAAACCAAAACCAACAATTAGGACATGTATGGAGCAGTATCACTATAACTTCCTAAAACTATTGGACGGGCTTAGTTTAAAGCATAGTTTTTTAAATCAAAGAACAAAAGAAGTTAACATTGAATAACAGTCGTTTGCATTGATACCTTTTCATTTTCACATTTTCGCTGGTCAAAATGCGTTCAACTACCATCGTTATGTTATTTATTAATTAATGATATTTTTATTAAGTTCATATTTACATATAGTATATTAATTTAGAATTAACTAATCAATCAATATCTAATGAATTTGGCTAATCTAGAAGTTTTAAACAATTCTTAGAAATATTAAATTTAATATTTTTAAGACGTGGGCATAATTTGGAAAAAAAATATCTACAATAAACTGAGAAGGATGCTAAAGACACACTGGATAATTGTTTAGGTTTTATTTTCTTACATTAAATAACTGGATATTTTAATTTAATAGGGCTGCTCAGTTTGTAGGTTTTTTTGTGATATTTTAAAGTCTCCTTTTAACCAACTAGGGTTTATCTGTATTGGACCTAATGTTTAACGTAGAGTTCGAACTACGATTCTCGGCATTAAGTCTACCGACTGGCGAATGACCAACTTGGAAATCATCCCAGAAAACATCCGGTCTTACCCGGCCTGGTTAGTACCTAGAATGACATCCTAAGGAAAATCACAAACATACGTTTACAACCATGCCCCAGTAGGATTCTAATCCACGAATATCACAACAGCAGGAGGACACTGTCCTGTCTTCTTTACCAGTGCGCCAACCAAGCCTGCTTTTTGGAAGTGCACTTTCGTTAAAATAATTGCTTCAAAAGATATATTAACCAATATTAATCACTTTAGTTTCTGAATAAAATTTCTTTCTTAAATTTAAGTATAATTGAGTCGGTATTTGCTTTGGAAGTTTAAAATGTTATGTAATTCACAGAATTGTTTCGTTTATTTTATTATTTAAGATTTAAGTTGTATTTTATTGACATTCGGCATTTGACACTGAAATTGGTATTGACATTTGGAATTCGGAATTTTTAACAAATTAGATTATGAACGAACATCCTCTTAGTTTATAAAAGACTAATTTTTATATACTGTTGTGATTTATCATTATCTGTCTAAAAACCCGTGTTTACCCTGAATCATAGAAATTTAAAATCAACTAGTAAAATAGCCGATAGGAAATTTATATAATTAATAAATAATATATAAGCCACGATAAAGTCTATTCACAAAACATGGAAATATAGAATGGGAACTTAAATGGACACACCCCTAACCATATTTTGCACGCCTGAATCACTAGACGGTCGAAGGTAAAATATTACAGATTTCATTTCTTTTTTTATTTGACATTTGTGACAGCTTCCAATTCAGACCGCCTATATAAAACAAAATATAGTACAAATATAATGTTTTTTTCCAAATGAAGTAAATTGAGAGGTCAAAAACTGAAAATTATAACATATGTTTCTCCGCAGATTGTTCTGAAACAGACGAATCTGTGAAACAGACTGTATAACACCAAAGAGACTACCATATATACTATTGCAAGTTCGAATTATTATATATATTTTAATGGATAGGCTATTATGTTATATTATCTAAATATTACTTGACAGTACCAGGATCCTATTTTAATTAGTTTGTGTGGAAAGCTATTTCTAGACTTTTTCAATTATTACAAAAGAAAATACATAACCAAATATAACGAAATATAACGTCAACAATGTTTTTTCAAATTATTAATTGTGCGAATATACCGAGAAATGGCAATATAATAAAAAAAATTGTAACTGGGTGTTGCTTGATCTGATGAATGAAAAAGATAAATAGGATAGTAAAGGGCAAAAATGGAAAATTTTGCATGAATACATATAATATGGATAGTGTTCAATAAAGTACTTATAAAAATATATAAAGAAGAAAAGGAGGTTTCGTAATAAAAGTTGCAACATATGTTTACTATATTCAGTAAATTCAAATATTGTATTATTAAGTATATCTTGGACAAATATTTTTTAAATTTATTTTATAATGTTCCATTGTTTATATTGTATTATTACAATGTACAATTATAAAATAAGTTATTAGTAGTCAGATCAGATTTTGTTTTTTAATGTTTCTTGAAAATATTTTATGCGACTGATAACTAGTATATAAATAAAATAATTTATTGAAATTTTATTTTTTAACTTCCCCCTGTAATATAAAGAATATTTTTTAAATTTCATTCAGTAGTGAATAAAATCGCTTTGTGCGCCCTCGGGTGGCTAGGGCGAACATAACGTTGGTTACAACTTTATAAAGTGTAGATCGCATTCCAAGTCTGTCTGTCCCGTAATAACAAATAAGCCTAAAAAGTTATTAATTTTAATTATTGTTTCTTTTATAAATACTATCCATTTATATTACGTAGCTCATGAGTTTTACGCAACGCTATTATTGACTGATATCCATTGCGGTTCTATCGCGTATTCCTTAGCTAACAGGTCAATTGAAAAGTCCCTGGCCTACCACAGTAAAACACATTTTTTTGGAAAAATTAGTTTTTCTTATTGAACACAATTCCCTTCAAGGGTGATACCATTTTTGTAGTACGATTTGTCTTTTGCTTCAAAATAGGCCTCAGATTCAGCGATCACATCTTCAATCCACGAAAATTTTTTCCCAGTGAGCATTCTTTGAATGAGATCTGATAACAGCAAATAGTCGCTGGGGGTGAGATCTGAAGAATACGGTGGATGAGGAAGCAATTTGAAGCCCATTTCATAGATTTTTGCCACCGTTTTCGTTGACTTGTGACACAGTGCATTGTCTTGGTGAAGCAGCACTTTTTTTGCTTCAAATGCGGCCGTTTTTCGGCGATTTCGATTCCGACGCCATAACTTTGCCAGCCGACTGTTGCGTTTTCCAACGCTTTAGAGGGGTTCATCGTGTCCAGTCCACTCGGATGACTGTCGATTGGACTTCGGGTGAAAAGATGGAGCCATGTTTCATGCGTTGTCACATATCGATGCAAAAACAAAGGTTTATTACACTTGATCGTCTTCAAACACTGCTCCAAATCATGAACTCGTCGTTGTTCTTGGTCAAAAGTGAGCTCGCGCGGCACCCATTTTGCACAGAGCTTTTTCATACCCAAATATTCGTGAATTATATGATGTACACATTCAGTTAATATCTTTATAGTGTCTGCTATTTCATTCTATTTCAATTTACGTTCATTCAAAATCATTTTGTGGATTTTTTAAATGCTTTCGTCAGTAGCAACCTCTTTTGGCATCCACTGTGTTCACCGTCTTCGGTGTTCATTTCACCACGTCCAAATTTAACATACCAATCCTTGATGGTTGATTTTCCTGGGGCAGTGTCCAGAACTCGGCATCAAGCCAAGTTTTTCCTTCAACTGTATTTTTTGCCTTCAAAAAGCAATATTTTATCAACACGTGAATTTCCTTTTTATCCATTTTTTTTCCGAATAAGAAAAGTTGCTTCACTTAAAATGCTATATCTCACAAACTAATGATCGGACAGCTGTCAAATTTATACCCAAATATATATTTTATATATTTTTTTTTCTTCTGGGGGTTAGGGCTAACTAAAAACATATGGATTTAATTCTAGTAGTGCCATCTATGTGTCAGGCCGGCGACTTTTCAACTGACCTGTTCCAAACAAATTCCAAAACCAAAAACAAATATTTCAGAACAAAGTTCTAAGAGCATTAGATGAACCAGATTTTATAGGAATTATTACTCTAAGGGATACCTTCACGTAACGGTATGATGCAGGAAGTCCAGAGAATCGCAGAGGCACGAGGATAGTCTCCACACCCATTAAGAACGGTCACCACCGTAATATATTGCAACTCGGGTAGGATACAGGCCCAAAAAATCAAAATATTTAATCTTGTAGTGCAGTGTATATGTTAAATAAAACAAACAACAATGTTAATCTATATATGAACATTATTAAAGAAGTGGGAAGATGGATGGAGGAGGAGGGAGGATATTAAATGAGGATAGAATCTCCTAGATATATACTAGATATAAAAAAATTGAAGGTAAGTTGGATAGTGTTAGTAATAAATAATTAATTTTAAAAAATATTGTGACTTCTGTCTATAGCTTGTTTTGATCAATTTTGTGTGAGGGCAATATTTTACCCAAAACTATCAGTATTTGAATGCTTCGAACAGAACAGCAAGAGATATTTAATTTATCTGAAGAATTCATCTGTATTATTGAGAAAGTTGACAAAATATTATG
Source organism: Rhynchophorus ferrugineus (assembly GCF_030347505.1). Lineage (NCBI taxonomy): Eukaryota > Metazoa > Arthropoda > Insecta > Coleoptera > Curculionidae > Rhynchophorus > Rhynchophorus ferrugineus. Next base: position 46,845,261 of record NW_027472581.1, on the reverse strand, counting down.
GTAGTAAAAGAACAACAGTGTTCTGATTATAGTAAATAGTTATTTCCGTTGCAATATCCTATGAAATTATTTTACTATAATTATGTTTAAATATTTTAACGCATCTAAATTTATAGAAAAAAGTAATATGTGTGTAACAAACTAATATATAATTCCTTTTTACCTTTAAAATGCACAACGTTAAGTAAACAAAAGCCATACCCCTAACTGTCCTTTTCGTACATATTGCTCGCGTAACTGAATGAAACTATCTTCAAAACATACTTAAAAACTGTTCTTTTCGCAATGAAAGAAATTCCCAGTCCAAATATATTCCTTTTTAGCGATAAGGACTTTCTAGTATACAAAAACTAGTCAATAATAAGCCACTTCCTGTCTATAGAGAGAACAAACAGTACCGTCGAAAAGTAGCTGACAAAGAGGACGCATATTCTGCATTCACGGCGCACTTCATTGAGAAAAGCTGTCCTAGGCCCACCTCTACAACTTGAAAGAGATCACAAAAGGTTCAATTTACTACGATTCCTATACTACATGCGTTGGATGCATAAAGTCAGTTATTGTGTTGGTCAGGTGGTCCATCATGTTAAACTTTGAATCGCGTCTTTTATATATCGTTTGAAACTGCCCTAATCAATTTTAAGTTATGGTGTAAGTACATATGAAAAAAAAAATACAGCAAAATGAAACCGAAATTTTAGATCTATATATCTATGTGATATATTGTCAATTTCCATTAAAACGCGTTTTATCACATTTTAAAACCTAAACCTAAATTACTGGAAACTATATATAATCTCGTCATAATTTTAAGTTTACTTCTTACCGTTACTTTTTTACATTTATGAAAGATTACTTTATACTATATAATATTTAAATACTTTTTTGTGTGTGTCAGGCATCAGCCCTATATGCCGACTCTAATATAAATATGACTGTTATATAAACCATAGCTTAGAATGTCAGGAAACGTGTAATATGTTTCCATATTTTTCAACACTCATTTAGTCATGATCGCTTCGGTCGCTCATGCTAGTCGCTTTATTAAAGTGGTTTTAATCTTTCACAAACCCTTTAAAATAGGCACTAGAGGGTTCTTTCACATTTAAACAAATAAAATACTCATTAGATGGCATCTTCCTTATTTAACTCGTACCCTCATGAAATGTTGTTATAGGTTTTCATTGAACATTGTCTATCTGAACAGATTTTTTTCCTTTGTCAAGTGTGACTTCTTCACATGGCCTAATAATTTTAATTATACACAAAAATTATATAAAATCAACGAGCAATTGATTATGTATTGAATGAGTAAATGCATATTGAATTCAACTCTTCATGTAGTAATAAATATGAATAACACTATTATTCCATAGAGTATTAACACCAAGTATCTTGGAATAAATCTTGATGCAAAACTTTGTTGAAAGAAGCATATCAAAAAGAAAAGAACAGAACTCGAACTAAATTTAAAAAACCTGTCGGTTATTAGGAAGAAAATCTAAATTATCCGTACATAATTAGTTACTGTAATACAAGCAAATACTAAAACCTATGTGAACCTATGAAATCTCGTTATGGGGATGTTTTACCAGAAGTGATATCCTGAACGGCCTGAGAAGTATTGTGGATGCACCTCTATATTATAGGACCAAAATCACAAGATCACGTCAAGAACATCGGATTCCAACTGTCATAGAGAAAATGAAGAAATTCACAACATGACATGAAGATACTCTCATGTTAAATCTGAAGCCGACAATGACTAGAAATATATTAAATAAAAAATTCTCTATTATAAGATAGTATTAATATTATGTTTTTTGCCAATCCCCATCTCGAGGTTGTTATTTGCTCGCTGGTATCCAATAATGAATTGTCAATAACAATGTTAGCACCAACAGTTTTAATCCAAAATTACATGTTATTAAGCCCTCAGATATCATTTAGTACTACTAGTACATATTAACACTTTATAAAATATTTCCACATGCATCATCACTACTTAAATTTATTGAATACTTTTTTGTTACCAAGTATGATATTTTAAAAAATGACTTTCAATTCAGATTATTTTTAGAATGTTCGTGTGGTCCTGTGGCGAAGAAACGCCTACATTGTACTCAGTCTCTTAAATCATATAATTACACTTATAGACAAAGGTGCTAATAGTCATGCGATGACACATGGCGGCAAGACATGGCGGTGAAAAGTGAATCTATCAAGACAATTTCAATTGTAAAAAATGATGGATAGCCGATATCGGCACTGAATCGGAATGTCCATGGTCACAAAGTATTACTCTGCATATGGTGGTATCAGCCAGGAGTAGTGTATTACGAGCTGCTAAAACCTGATGTCTACCGACGTCAGTTCAACAAATTGTTCAACGTATTGTTGCAAAAAACAGCAATAGCGAGCAATAGACGAAAAATCATCGTCTTGCATGACAACAATCGACCACACATTGCAAGAGCTTTGAAGGATAAACTGTTGTAGCTCGAATAGGAAGTTCTGCCACTTCCAACGTACTCACCAGATATGGAGTTTTCTAAAATATCTAAAAGAAGGGCTAAAATTATATAGCTGCCAAACCTACAACAAAAGGATGGGAAAAAGGGGTAGAAGATAATGGACAATATTTTGGTTAATATATATTGTATAAATTTTTTTCAACAATTACATGCCAACACCTACTAATATGGAATTAACTCTTCAGTTGTCTCATATCATTATTTATGCAAGTTAGCATAATGCTGCGACTAACCGAAGCAAAACCGAGCATTTCTAATTAAAAATTTAAGTCTACTCCATCGTTACAATAAAAAAAAATTTGAGTATAATTCATGAAATAGATTTATTGGAATATCTGAGAAAGAATATATACAGGCACCTTCAAAAATGGTGTTCAGTTTCTAACATCGTAAATGATTATAAAATAGCTTTAAATCTATCTTCAGCTAGACATGTAATATAGGGTAGGGCGAAAATACTAATGAAGAAAGGATTTTGAATCTCTTTGATCTCACAAAACAAAAAAAATTGAATTTTTTATCCAAAATATTGTATGCGAATAATAATCAGTACAGTTTTTGGCAGAGAAACATTTACACCCCACAATTAATATGAAATAACTTGTTCAATTAGTACTCAATTTATAATTAGTAACTAATTTATACAACTATAATTATAAAACATGTCTCCCTTATTATACAATACATGACAGTATATTACAATGAAATTGCAGCTGCTTCATTATTACATATTGGTACTATATGAGATGTTATGTTAACAATAGAGGTGTCGTTTTTTAAAGCAAATTTCAGGTCCGAATACGGATTTTTATGATAAAAAAACCCCGTTGCTTTAGGGGTAAACCACATTTTTTACGAACAATGCACCATTTTGAAAAGAACGAAGAATAGAAAAAATAGGTTGCAAGTGCAAATCGAACAAAAAATTCCGACGAGACAGCGATGCTCGTTCATAGTCTCAAGTGGGTAACCTCATTCTGAATGAAAACATCAAAGGTAACTCGATCTATTGGGACAGGTTTAGATTCGATTGATGGGGTTATCAGATCGTCATCGATTCGTCATTCGTTGAGTGCTGTAAAAAAAATAGGTCGAAAAGGGAGGGTTGTTTCCTAAAATAATTTTAAACGCTTAAAAATTTATCAGCCATAATTTGTCTTAGCACATTAGTGTAAATTTGTTGCAATACATTGATTCCGGTCAAAATTGGAATATTTTTTTTATTTTTTATTTAGAAAAAATCATTTCAGCTTAATTTTAAGCTATAAATATCCGCAACAGAAGAAAATAACGTAGTTGACTTTCTTAATACTCCTTTTCAAATAGATCTGTCACATAACAAATTCACTCTTAAGGAAGTAAAAGAAACAATACATAAAGATATCAATTCTAAAAAGCTTCTAGTTTTCACCTAATAACTGGAAGAGTTTTAAAAGAGCTGTCAGGAAAGTGCATCGAATTAATTACATTCAAATTTAATGCCAAGCTAAGACTTAATTAATTTTCTAGATCTTGGAATCATTATGATTCTTAAACCTGGGAAAAAATCAGAAGACGTCTCCTGTAAGCCTGTTACCTGTGATCTCTAAACTATTCGAATAATTATTCATTAAGAGACTCAAAATAATCGCAGAAGAGATGTCATCAATCTATCAATTTGGCTTCCGCATTAAACACGGAACAATAGAACAAATACATAGATTAGTCAACCAAATTAACAAAAACTTGAACGATAAATAATATTGCTCTGCTGCATTTCTCGATATTTCTCAGGCCTTCGACAGACAGACATTTTATTGTCAAACAGGGTGACGAAAACACTGACCTACACCCAATATATTTGGGTTTTCTGCAGGGCAATGTTCTTGGCCCATTGTTATATCAATTGCCTACCGCTGACCTACTGACCTCAAGAAACACTACTGTTGCAAACTATGCTGACGATACAATGGTTTTATCATCACACAAGGATCCAATAACAGCCACAAGAAACCTCCAACTTCATCTTAACAGAGTCAAATTGTGGTTGAAAACGTGGCGTATCAAAGCAAAAGAGACAACATCTACCGATGTGATATTCACCCTTTGTAGAAGAACTTGTTCTTCAGTAAAATTGAATAATCATAAACTTCCCCAAGCAGACATCGTTAAATATAAGTCAATACTTAGGCCCATTTGGACTTATGGTAATGAACTGTAAGGTACTACTACCAAATCTAACATAGATATCCTCCAGAGGTTCCAGAATAAAGTGTTGCGCGTCATCGTCGATGCCCTATATTACGTGTCCAACAAACTGACTCAGCGCAATATCCCCATAGAACCCATAACGAGTGTGATTCAGAGTGTTAGTGTGGAGAACCCTGAAAAACTATTATTGAATCCCAATGCACTTGACAAACAGTTAAATGTGCGCGATGACAATGAAATGCGTAGACTCTATACGAACTGATTAATAGACACATAGAGTGAGGTTTAATTATCTCTAGAATAAGCTAGAATAGTTGTTAGAATAAGTTAGGATATACTTTAAAATAAATTAGAATAGTATCTAGAATAAGATTTAGATTTTAAATTGTACAGTAGATTACTGATGTAAGGATAGTTATATTATATTCATAATTATATCATAGTTAAATCATATAATAATACTTATTGCCCACCGGCAGATTGTTAACGTTCTAGGAGATTAATAAAAACAATTTTTAGCGATGATATTATATGGTACCGTCTTCGACTGCTAATTCACCATCATCATACATACTATATTCAAGCTTCATCTTTTATTATGAGCAAATTAGTAATGTAAACAATATTTTATTTCTCTACACGATGTTGATGTTGATGTCTGAATATTTTAAATTACAAATCACCATATTTTTTTAATATAATATATTTTAGCATAATATATAGGCTTAGTGCAATTTTAATTATAAATTAAATTATAACCACTTTTCTTTTTTACTTGGATCAATTCACAAGCAAGATGAGTGAAGATAAATGGATCAATATGTATTTTCCAAATTAAAATTAAGTTAGAGTATCGATGTATTTCTCGTAAAATAATGATTTTTTTATACTTGTTGCAAAAATATACCGATATATTTTTTTCTCCAATATATCCAATATATCGATATATTTTTTTTAAATATGGAAAACGATATATGGATATTTTTAAGATGGCCAACACCACTAGCCTAAAGTGAGCTATGCGATTCACTAATAAATGAAACTATGGCTCATTTCTAACATTGGCAGTAATTTGAAGATAAATGTTACATCTGAAGTAGAAAAGCCTTTTGGTCAGCTTAAATATGTGTTTTTTTTTAATTTTTTAAATGTATGCTTGCCTCATGGCATTATTATGACTACATATTAATGATTTGATACAAGTTGTATTATAATACACTAGATTTATTACACTGATGCAAATTTGCCTATTTGTATTGTTGTACAATCACTCGATTAATTTCACTATATTCTTATACCAAATAATGTGTTAAATAATACGTTTACTTATTGATTGCGCATGGGGTGTTGGATTTAGTACTCGGGCTAAAGAAGTTGACTAGTTGTTCGATAGGCTTGTTAAAATAGGTTATTGGATCTGATTAGGTTAAATGACTGATGGTTTAAAACATTGTTTTACTATTAATTTGAAAGGCCATGGCTGGTTCTTATGGCAACTTATCCATATAGGAACTATATAGGACGATCATTATCCACTGGGACCGGAAAGAATGTGACTGACATTGTAGGACGGCAGAAGATACAAAAACGATGAATCATCGAGAGTAGATATGGTCTGGTAAGGGATGCCATCGGTCCTGGTGCTTTGGGCTTGCCCTTGGATAAGGCTCTCTGGAGCTCCGCTTGGTTGAAAGGTAGACTGATAGAGCATTGATTAGGCTCATTCAGATCTAGTATAATTTACTGTGTTCATACTGGATAAAAGATGAATCGAGGCTTCTGTCATTAGAAGTATAGAAAAAGTATGATCCAAAACTTCAGGCTATTTTATCAGGAGAAGTGATTGATCAACCATTATTTCGATAGTATTTACGCCTGGTGATAGTTCTGAGGTACTTGTATTTCACAAAACCTGTAAGGGTAAGGTTCGAATGAAAGCGGTTAAGAACTCTCAATTGATTCCTGATGGCGGTTTTGCAGTCTTTTGTCCAGGAAGGGCTAGAATTTTTCTTGTGGGAGTTGCCCGATTGGGTAGGTAAAGTTTAGGAGTCAGTCTGCATCGTGAAGATGGTATTTGGGAATGGATTCTTGGGGAGGATGGCGCCGTAGTGAGTGTGATTGCTACTTTGTAGGCCATCTATGACTGACCATCGAAGGTGAGAAGTAAATAGAAGAGTAGCAGCGCCAGAATTTAGAGTACATAGATTGGAAATTGATATTATGTTAGATAGTGAGTGTCCTTTAGTAACAAGAAAGAGATGGAGAGAGCCAGGACTTGATAATAAACGCTTCAAGATCGGTTCGGTGGAGATATTGAAAAGTAAGTGTCCTCTTGAGGAGCGTTCGCTAAATATTTTGTAGCCGGCAATATACAATTGATCGGATATTTTGAGATTAGATTCTTGGCGAACTATGAACGCTGGTTTGTAAGTAAAAATAAGAATTTTGACTTCATCAAGCTTGAGGGTTAGACAATTTAGTTTCCACTAAGTAATCGTGAATGTGGAGATCACTGTTTAGATTTGGAAGTTGTGTTGGGAATACAGGTTCAACTTCCATATTATCAGCCGAACCGGTCGACTATTGGAATTTTGAGGGGTTCTGGGGTCCTCTTTCTATTGCAGTTTTTTCTGCCTGAGGAAGGAGAAAGTTACGAGGTCCGTGATTTTGAAATACAAGAATGAAGAGAATTGGAGGGAAGAATCGAGGAATTTTAGAGGAGATAGTTAGAATAAAGGAAATAGTCATGAACAGGGTGGGAAAAGGGCTCTATTCCTAGGAGGAAGGAAGCTGTGTGCTATTCGAGGTCTTTTAGACTTATTACTTGTTCCAGTAGCAGCAGACAGTACCTGGGCCGGCGGTGTCAAAGTAATTCCCTTTCACCATATCCTCAAACCCCCTGTGCAACTCGAGTCTCCGGGGGCGTTACTCCCCATACTCAGATCGAAATCTGAGCCCTGTGAGCACATTAACTTCATCTACATATTTAGAGGATAAAGATAAAGGTGTATTTGACTTTTAACGGAAACGTCACAAATCTCCTGCTCTGGAAAATCCATCTTTATAGCTATTTCGGGCTGATTAACAGGAAATCACCATCATAACAAACCTCGATTTATAGAGAATTATAGCTTATATTTAATTAATATTATATCATAGAAAACTATTTGAAACTTACACAGAAAGCTATTAATAAGAGCATGTGAGTATCTGGAATTGGTCGATTTGGATTAACATCAAACATGTACACAATTTGCCTTAACGTACAGTGATTTTACAATAATACAAAGCTAGAATATATATTGTTTATAAAATAGGTTCTATTCCGCCTATTATATTAATTAAGCCCTAGCATGTTCGATTATGAATGTTTGATGCATACACATAGCATGTCTGAGTATTTTCATAAGGATATTCGATAGCAAGTCGATTGATAGAAACAAATTCTCTGTGGCCACACCATTCCAGTATTCCAAATCGATTAATATTACTCGTTTTCGTCCTATAATTTGTTAAACATTCGGCAGATATCCAGGTCTAGGCTCTGTAAAGAGTTGGTGAGTACGTTTTAATGGGGCTTTCAACAAATGATTCAGATGTTGATTTCAAAATTCAGTATCGTTTGATAGTAAGTAACTTTTTATGCTTTTTCCGTTGAAGTCGTAGCTATATTTTTACATAGACCGCAACCAAGTCTTCACGCCATCTAACATATATATCATTAAACATTAAACGAAATCAAAAATTAATCAACAATACCTAAATCATCCAATATCATCATCATTATCAATATCAATATCAATCAAATCATCATCCAATACCTAAATATATAATCAGTGTTTCCTACATTTCTTCATGCTAAGTACTGTTTCAGAAGATATTGGTTCAAAATATGGCGATAGAGAAAATAGAGATTTAACTTTATAGGCAATTTAGGAGAAATGTTTCGCGACGTCCAATATCTAAATATAGCTGCCTTAAACTTACTACTAATTTTAATCGCTATGCCAAGAGCCACCAAGGCAATTGATTAGTTAATTTTGTTTTGATGCTGTGTTTGTTTTTAATTTGGGCACCATTTCCAGTGTGCCTTACGTAGAGAAGTGTATGTTTAGTTTTTTTATAGTGATTTTTTTATAATTTAGTGATTAAATTGTTAGTCATTAATTTATAATTTTACTCTTTATTTTTGTATCAACAATTTTATATTTGCAGCTCCACTAAAAGTATAGCTCCTGAATGTAGACCTTTTAAGGGAATATTAACCGTATGTTCAATATATGAAGAATTTTGGTGCTAAGCTATTCAATAGTAGAAAATTTTATTGCTCAACTAGAAACAAATTTTTTGAAGGACCATCAATTGAAAAAGTAATAACTCTTTGAGGGGTTCGTTTCTTTAAAGAAAAATCTTTTGAGCAAGTATGTAAATAAATATATTGGCTAAAAGTTACTTAAGATATTATGAGCTTATTTTTCGAATCTTTAAGAGCTCATAAATTCGGGAATGTACATCCCTCAATAAGAATATTGAAATAATTTGAACTGTTCTTCATAAGTCCTTCTTTTTTCATCTCATTTGCCTTTAGGAAATATTGAAAAGGATGAACATTGCCTTAGATAATTTACATTCATTAATAATAGGGGACGTATTATGAAGAGTTGGGAAATTGCAACTTGACTCTATATTTTCAGTTTCAGTGTTTAGTTGAATTTGAACAATTTAAGTAAACACAATTTTATGTTGCACTATAGTATATATTTCAGGTTTCTTGCTAAGATTAAAAAAAAAAGAAATTGATAATAATTTTTGTTTGCTTTCAATTATGGGTAACTCAATAGATTGATTAGACTGATTTTATGGAGTTAAGGCAATATCTCAGAACTCAGACCGCAAAAAAATTATTTTAGGCTATCAGATGACGAGAAAAGAATTATTTTAGCACTTTTTAACTGCACAAGGACATGATCTTTCAGATAAAATATTAAATATAATAACAAGGTGTCCCCTTTTTGTGTTAAACAAGTAACTAGAATTTTAACAGGGAAAAAAAGTTTGCAATTATATGTCATTTCATTGTCAAATCACAGACACCAAGTATTTTTAAAAATTTGCTTAATGTACTGTCATAATTGACACATAATTGTCAATCTAATCGATCTATATTTAATATTAGTTTGTATCGAAAATTATAATGGATCTCATACCAAAAATCCCTGAAAGCATTCAGACCTCTACAGAAATTAGAAATGCATTTCAAGAAGAACTTCACAAGGATACATTTCCATTGGATATAGCGAATAATGTTACAAAATATAATATAGACGAGGAATTGAGCCTGATAGAAACTGGCAAATACGCTCTTCAAATTAACGAAGAATTTTTAAGGGAATCTGAAAACATAACAACGACGGAAAAATGTATTATGAAACAACATGCGGAATATTTAATAAAAAAGAACAATATTGAAAAGGACGAGTTTTTAAAAGAAATGTGCAAGTTGAAAACGGATGATATATTTGATCTAATTGAAGTTGATCCACTCGTAACCAGATATGGATTAATTAAGAAATGTGATTTATACCCTGACGTAACCAGACAATTTTTAGGTGATAAAATATGTTTTGTTTTTGCTTTCCATTTCTAACTATATTATATTTTACACCCTAGATTTTCGATTCAACACATTCCATCGATGTAAGAACTGTTTGGAAACTTTTAAGAGCTTTAAAAACACAAAGAAACAGACACATGTTAAAAAGTGAGTAGTCTAAATACTAAAACATAAATGTATACTTAATATTTAATATTTACTATTTAATATGTATTTTAATTAAACCTGATTTATTATAGAATTTCTGCGCTAAAAACAACCTACCTCCTCAGTTTCTTCCATGCAGTTATTTAGTAATTAAGTTTCTTATTATGCAAAAATTACAGAATGTACATTCTTAACTTTTCTAATTATATGGAGATATTAAAAATTCACGATATTTATACTTCATCTAAGATTCCATTTTATAGTACTCTCATTATTCTTGTCATTAAAATATTCTTCACGTTCAACGGATATGGAATGTTTTCTCCATTACTTTTACAATTTGTTTATCATTTATCGCTAAGTCTGTAACATAGTATCAAAATTAGTGTTCTGTAGTATTTAGCATTACTAGGTTATTTAAGGTATGCAGGTACTAATCACATAATGCTTAAAATTGTATTTTTTGCCATGATTTGAAGAACCCTGCTACTGAAGCTTATCAAAAACATTTCGTAACTCATGGCGATGCTGCTCCGTCATATTCCAATGGTCCATGTCAAATGTCCAGTTCATTTCCGTATCTAATTGTCAGTTTTGGGTTTTCAAAGACAATAAGTTACAAGACCCAGTTCTCAAAGAACATTCATACAACTTAGTAGTTGATCAGTCAATTGTTTCCAGGCATTTATAATCAATAATAAAATACTAAAAGAAGTAAAAATAGCTACAGCAGGAGTGGCTACCAATATCAAGGTTTTATTGATAGTCAAATAAAAATGGAAATGTTTTGTGTAACGTATTGTAAGTGAGTGTAACGTATTATGAGCTGCATCAATACTAACTAACATCAATTGAACATGAACATTGAACATTCTTCAATGAACGAGGTATTGTTATAAAAAATAACAACAGCGAGTAACAGACGCGCGATCACTTTCTTACATAACGCTTACGTAACACTCGACCATACACGTGCAAGGATGTATTGTGAAGAAAATACTGTTAAAGCTCGAATACGAAGTTCTGCTACACCCAGAGTACTTACCAGACATAGCGCCTTCAGGTTAGTACTTAGATCGATGCAGCATCACTTGGTTGACATAGTTTCGAAATGATAAAAATGTGCGAAAATGAGTCGCTGTCAAACCAACATCGTTCTTTCAACACGGGAATGGGACACGGGAACACGGACTATGGGACTAAACTTATAGAAAATATGTTGACTAATAGATATTCCACTAATTTTTGTCAATAACAGCTTTTTTAAAGTGAAAAAATAATAGCATAAAAGGCCTAACATTTCAAAAGACCTAAAGAACTAAAATGATGGTTATCTACAGTACTAATTATTCCACAATTTATAATTTGATACTACATGTTTTTCCTATTTTTAGAATACGCAAGAAAGAGCCCGACAAAAAGCAGGAATTGACCGCAAAACAACTTGTAATAGAACCTACGACTATTGAATTTACAAATTACAAGATTAATGTTTTATATCAGGTAAATAATGATAAAAAGATGAATATTATTTAACCCATAAAATCATATAATGTACTTTATGATTCACTATAATGTTATTTTACTTTTAGAAAGAAATTAAAATTATTAATACGAGTTCATACATACAATCAATTTGCATCCTAACTTATCCAAAGCTCAAGATGTTTCGTCTTTTCTTTTCGAGTCAAAAAGTGGCTCCTGGTATGTCACTTAAAGCAGTCATTCAGTTCAAATCGGATGCGAATATAAATAAGCGTGATAAGATGTTCTTTATAAGCGGCAAAGGTAATTAACTAAAGAAGTACTATATGAGTAACGCCGTAATATTTTCTAGAAAACCGTGTTATTAATTTTTCAGAAAGTATTCATGGGATATATTGTATTTCAACCAACATATTTTCTAACCAGGAAGAGTTGTTAAGTTCGATTTTTAGAATAACTTTTAAAGCATTTTTCGGTTTAGTTTTTATCTCATCGCTCAATTTAAAGCATTGTTCTTAAAGTGATTTTATAATTAGCGAGTTTATGAAATATTCAGCAGTTTGACGAAAACTTAACAAAATAATTTTGAGTAGAGAGTTTTAGGCAAATGGCACAACAATACTATTCACATGATATTCTATAAAATTATATTCACATGATCGTATTATAAGTAATATTTAGTATAATATGGTATGTTTTAAAATGTAAATTCTTTTATAGTAAGATCAAATATTATTTTTAATATAATTTCTATTAATTGAACACTAAATATTTAGAGTTTAAATTAGTTCATGGACACTTCTGCGTCACTGTCATTTTTTTATGTACTATAAAAGCATCTTGAGAAATCAATATCAATTGTAATCAATTATTTTGAATAAAATAACCAAAAACAGCCATCTTTTGGATAATCTTAAATTATGTATCATAATGATTTTGAAATGGCGTTGAATTCACGATCTAATGAAAAAGGCTTATTCTAGGGATAGTTTTCATATTATTAATAATTAATTGGCTCTACTATAATATTACTGAACAGTTTAAATATGTCCAAGGTGTTATTCTATGCTAATACAGATCCAGGTAATGAAATATATGCAAATATAGCTTAATATTGACAAATTGGGAGGGTAGTTATCCTAATGAATGAAGAAGGAAATTCAGAAAAGAACACTGACATATATTTTAGACAAAAGATTTTAAACAAAATAGAGAAATAACAAATAGAGAGAATAACTACCTGTTACATATTACAAAAATATTATTGGTTAATATTGTGGTTTGGTTAGGTATTTTGGAGACTATCTATGTGAAACTAAAATCTAAGAGGCTAGATCCTCTCTTTACATTCCACATTCGGAGAGAACACATTAACAATAGGCAACATTAAAATATATTGTATATAAGGGTAAAGGAAACGATAAAACTGATATAAACTGATAAACTGATATAAAATAATAAAAGGAACCGCAAGTTGGAATCCTATTGACCAATGAATATTGTAAATCCTAACGAACAGAGGATAAACATCAGCGAAGAGGAATACCAAAGTAAACCCCAAAGTAACTAATACAAACCACAATGGAAGCATTGCAATTGTCAGACCCTTTATAACAGAAGTCAACGCTACGCTACGAAAGAAGTGGTGCAACGATCATGAAACTTTGACACTCAATGCAACAATGTGATATGGTTCGATGAATCGTTGTTTACATTATTTATTACGAAAATTCGGGTTTATGTATTGACAAACCTAAGAGAATGTTATGGTTCAGCCTGCTTCCGACAATCAAGCATGGAGGATTTGTCCGGTAAAAGCATGGTTTTCAGCTGGTATTTTTTGATTCTCTGGTCTGATTACTAAATGAATTTATATCTCGACATCCTCAGTAATGAAGTCCTTACTATGACTAGCATATTGCTGCAATACAGCTATACTCCAAGATGATAGTGCGCCAAAAAGGTTCGGTCCTTGTTTGAGGAACATCAATATGATCAAACATTTTCCCTGGCCAACATAATCACCAGACCTCAACATCATTGAACCATTATGGGAAGTTTTAAAGCAGAAATTGAGGAATAGGTCTCTATTTCCAACATCATTGAAGCAATTGGCGGATGTTGTGGTACAAGAATTGGACAATATTCTATTGTAAACTATTCAGACAGTCTACGAATTTTTATATTTTATTATTAAGTAATTGCGGTTGTTTTAAAACCAAATGTTACTAAACACCTTATTTAATAATACCTATTGTGTATATGTCAGGTATTCATAGTATTTTGTCCATCCCTTTTAGATAATCATCATTATCGTGACAATAAGTAACCCTGAATTTTTAAAGTTTATTACCCTATGTAATATCGCTGCCTATTTTTTAAAGTTAATCATTCAAAACGATCCAATGCTATATAATTTTGTCATAATAAGTACATTTAAGAGTAAATCACTTATAATAATAAAAATTTCAGGACAAAAAATGAAAATTACATTAAGATGTTCAATAGAACCTCCAATATTATTCGGACTGATTTATCGATCCAATGATGAATCTAGAAATCTTTTAAGAACTAATTATTTGAAAAGCAAGTCATATTCACCAAAAAGAAATAGAGCGTTAAACCAAACAATCGACTGTGGAGCATGTCTTGCAACCGATTTTATCTTAATCACATTTTATTTGCTGAATAAGGGCCATACCGCAAAATTCTTCATAGTGTCAGAAGATAACTGGTTTAATGAAAATGTCAACGTAAGACTAATTAATTAACACAAAATTTGCTTAACAATATTAACTTTCTTAGTACAAAAAAAATATTATGGGATGATGTAAAAAATTTCGCTATCTATTTTTGGAAAATATACCTTCATATCTTAGATCCAGTTCAGTTGCCTTCACTTTCATTAGTTCTTTCACAAAAATGAAACATTTCCGAAATATAAATGATTATTGACAATAGAGCAAGCTGATCATGAATCCTAAGCGTAGTTTAATTTATCTCACATTTTAATGATATATAAAAAATTTAAATTTTTAGAAAATCTGATAGTTTCTTCTATAAACTACTTATGAGTTGTCATAAAATCCCACCTGTAAAGCACGCCCATTATGAAGATTAATTGATTAAATTTATAAAATTATTGATAATTTGTTTGTATTTATTTTTAGAAAATTTCAGACATAATGGAACACAACCATCTAGGTTTCTGGATATACCCAATATATTTTGAGATTAAAAGCGGCGAAACAGCAGAGATTAATATAATTTTTCAGCCCTTGACATGTAATTTGCACATCGATACCTTGTTCTTAATAAGCAGTAATAACATTTATCAGGAAATAGACATCATTGGTGATGCAGTTTGTTTCAATAAGAAACTAGTTAGTGTTGAGGTATGTTTTAATTAAAAATTAAAGATAGTTTATATTTAATACATATATACAAGTCATAATGTCAGTAAAGGTAAATGGCTACTTGATCTAATGATAAACAAAAATTTAAGAATTAGACGAATAAGATTAAATTATATTATATTTGTGAATAATAGTATTTTGTTCGCTATATTAATTGACAGCTAACTAGTGCCGCTATCTACGGAGTTTTAGTGGAAATAAGTTTTCGGTAAGAAAACATTTCTGTAAATTATGGTTAATCATTTTAAGCCGGCTTGGTGACGCAGTGGTAAAGGCCTGTATGGTCCTCCTACTGTTGCACTAGGCGCGGGTTGGAATCCAGCTGAGGCATGGTCGTAAATTTATGTTTGTGATTGTTTAAAATTTGTAAATGTTCTAGGCAAGAGTGTAAAATCCGACAAGGAAAATGATCTCAGTCACGCCAGTAACCAGGCTGGGTAAGACCGGATGTCTTCTGGGATTATTTATATATATATGATATATATGATGTATATTAAATGTAACTGTAATTAATAACAGTTACTGCAAAAACTACCAAAAAAGGGAATTATAAAACTCACCAACTTGATCAATACAGCATTTAGATTAAAACATGTCCCAGAAATTTGGAAGATGGCAGAAATTATAATGATCCCAAAACCTGGGAAGTCACCAAACGAAATAAAATCCTATAGACCTATATCACTGCTGCCAGTAATATCTAAGGTTTTTGAAAAATTCCTGTTGAAAAGAATAAAGCCGATCATAGAGAGAAAAAACCTAATACCAACACACCAGTTTGGGTTTATTAACAAACACTCAACAATTGACCAGGTCCACAGAATAACAGATGTTATTGAAAAAGCCTACGAAAGTCAAAAAATATGCTCAGCTATATTCTTAGATGTAGCACAAGCCTTCGTTAAGGTTTGGCATGAAGGCCTTGTTCATAAACTACAGAAAATGCTACCAAAACAACACACCGAACTATTAAAATCATACATTACAACCAGAATCTTTAGAGTCAAGCAAGAAGAAGCTTACTCTACAATAAAAAAAGCTAAAGCAGGTGTACCACAAGGAAGTGTACTGGGACCAAGTGTACTGATTTGTTTACTTTACACTTGTGATATAGCACAAATGGAAAATATCAGGATGGCTATATTTGCTGATGATACTGCGATTATAGCTGTAGGAGGCAATAGTGAAGTAGCCTCACGAAAATTGCAACAGGCAAGTGACAATATAAATAAATGGAAACAAGCTAGGAAAATAAGAATTAATGAAAGTAAATCTGTACATCTGCAGTTCACCTATAAACGGACCGAACAAGCACCAATAACATTAAATAACACTCATTCTATATAGCAACAACGCTAAATATCTCCGAATGAATCTCGATGCAAAACTTCGCTGGAAGGAATATATACAGAAGAAAAGAAAAGAACTGGAATTGAAATATAGGAAAATGTACTGGCTAATTGGAAGAAAATCGCAATTATCAGTACATAATAAATTGCTATTATTTAAGCAAATATTAAAACCTATATGGACATACGGAGTTCAATTATGGGGATGTTCTGCAAAGAGTAACATTAATAAAATACAATTTTTTAAAACAAAGTCCTGAGAGGTATTGTGGGTGCACCCAAATACTATAGGACTGATTACCTATATCGAGACCTTCATATACACATAGTCAGTCAAGAAATCAAGAGAATTGCAAGGGGGCATGAGGAAAGATTCCATTCTCATACTAATATTGATATATTGCAACTTTTGGATACCACCAGAACAGGACACAGTTGTGTAGTGAGGTGCATATATTAAAAAATTCAGCAGTGATATGTATAAACATTACTTCACCAGAGACTGAGTTAGGACCGATGAGTCCTCCTAGACGGAAACGACTAGTAACAATATATTAATTAAATAATAATAAAAACATAATAATATATGAATGAAGTTATTGAATGAAAATCAGTGGTCGTAAATCAGGCAACTGATTTGCGTCATATAACTGATAACTTGTAACTTCCAGTTTAAGTTCTTTCATACTTCCAGATATTCTCAAAGATTGTATTCAAGATCAAAATAAGGCTCCTAACTTTTTATTTCAGAGTTACGAATAAATGCTCAGGAGTAATGTATCAAATGTCATTTTAAACCATAAGATATATTTTATACGAGACTCAGTGGTGCCCAAATTAAGATTATACGTGCGAGTATATTTTAGTAAGTGGACCAATTTCTTAAAGCGGTTTAAGACCACGGCGCTTTCTCGTGGACCTACTAAACCTGCGTAAGCCGATAGATATTAACTAGCTTGATTATTGGCACCACTAAAACCAGTGGTAAACCTATAAACATAAAAAAATAATCACAAACATAAAGTACACCCATGTCACATTAAAATTAGAGCTCTAGAGAAAAACAGTAAATACCAATATATGTTACACTAGTTATAAATTGCCTTAAGCTATCATATCGCTTTTTTTTTCTTTAAATATTGCAGGAGGCAATAAAAAATCTAAACATGCCCAATATAACTAGTACTAGTGTAGTCGCAATTGTAAATTATAATTAGAAATAATGGATAAAACAGCCAATATTATTTCAGTAGGTATTGGTTATATAATAGAATTGATAAATTCTAATGACATTTTGTTTTGAAACACTAAACGTTAAACCTTAACCAAAACGATCAATCATATTTATTTTTAAAAATTTAATTGCTTTTCTAGGTTCCCGATCTTCTTACTGAGTTAGAAAATAAACCTGGACATCGTATATTTTTGAAATACACTAATGTCAATGAAGTTATAAAATTAACACTACGTATACATAACAAAAGGTGTTCAAATGTCAAAAAAAATTAACCAATTTCAATTGTCATTATATTTGTTATTCTTGTAGTCAACTATCCTTGCAATATGAATGCAAATTTTATCCTAAGGACGATGCGCTTTTTGACATGTCTAACTGGAAATTGACTCAGACTGACTGTGTCAAATTGATACCATACAGCTCTAATGATATTCATTTATTTATCGTTCCGCAAAGTAATATTAGTGGATATTATAACACAATATTAAGGTTTATTATACTACTTGTTATATATACATGATTTTATACTAATACATTTATCAGAATTTTTATAAAAAATATACCTATTGCTTCGCTCGACGAAGAAGAAGAATTTATTATCGAAATCAGTAACTCATTGAATGAAACCGTAGAAGGTTTGTCAGTAAGTAAATACAGTTTATTGTTAAAATATCATATAAATGGTTTATGTTTATAGTTGGTAGATGTCTTACTCGTAGAAGTGGAACTTGCTTGCTTTGTTACTGAACAGAAAACGATAAAAGGAAAGGATTTAAATTCCTTCAGTGACCGGTAAGACACAATTTATTAAACTAAATAAAAATAAAACTAATATGAAAACAAGGATAGCAATATATTATTAAAAGTACTGTATTCAATGTACCTATTTTTACCTATATTTATATTCTAATTTGTAGATTATCCATTACTCCGAGTATGCTTGTATGTATGTTAATGATTTTTCCAATTAAAGAGGTATTTATTGAGAAAAACTATATATATATATATATATATATATATATATATATATATATATATATATATATATATATATATATATATATATATATATAATTTAATTATTTAATTAAATTGTTACTAGTTGTTTCCGATTAACCTACAATTTGTCTTTATAATAACTTAAACCTAGGTATATAACTATACCCTATCTCAGTTTCTAGTGAAATAATGTTTGTCACTGCTGTATTTTCATTATATGCACCTCACTATACAACACTACACAAGATCAGATAGTTTGATTCTTTTGAGTCTGTGTCCTGTTCTGGTGGTATCCAAAAGCTGCAAAACTTCAATATTCTCATAAGTATGGAGTCTTTCTTCATGCCCCCTTACAATTCTCTTGATTTCTTGACTGACTGTGGGTATCTGAAGGTCTCGATGTAGGTAATCAGTTCTATATTTTTTGGGTGCGCTCACAGTATCTTTCAGGACTTTGTTCTGAAAAATTTGTATTTTATATAATAGTATAGCTTATATAATTGCTTATATAATAGCAATTTATTATGTACTGATAATTGTGATTTTCTTCCAAATAGCCAGTACATTTTCCTATATTGCAATTCCAGTTCTTTCCATTTTTTCTTCCTTCCAGCGAAGTTTTGTAGCAAGATTAATTCCGAGATATTTAGCGTTGTTGCTATATGGAATGATGGTATTATTTAATGTTATAGGTGCTTATACAGTCTAATTGTAGGTAAACTGCACATGCACAGATTTACTTTCGTTAATTTTTATTTTCCAAGCTTGTGTCCAATTATTTATATTGTCACTTGTCTGCTGTAATTTTCGTGAGGCTTCTTCACTATTGCCTCCGACAGTTATAATCACAGTATCATCAGCAAATGTAGCCATTGTAATATTCTCCATTTGCTGCTTATCACAAGTGTAGAATAGATAAAGCATTGGGCCCAGTACACTTCCTTGTGGTACATCAGATTTAGCTTTTAGATTTGTAGAGTAAGCCTGTTTTTGTTTGACTCTAAACATTCTGTTCATAATGTATGATTTTAATAGTTCGATGTGTTGTTTTGGTAGCATTTTCTGTAGTTTATAAATAAGGTCTTTATGCCAAACCTTATCGAAGGCTTGAGGTACATATACAAATATAGCTCAGCATACTTTTTTACTTTCGTGGGCTTTTTCAATAACATCTGTTATTCTATGGACCTGGCCAATTGTTGAATGCTTGTTAATAAAACCAAACTGGTGTGTTGGTATTAGGCTGTGATATAGGTCTATAGGCTTTTATTTCGTTTGGTGACTTCCCAGGTTTTGGGATCATTATAACATCCGCCATCTTCCAAATGTCTGAGACATGTTTTAATCTAAATACGGTATTTATCAAGTTGGTCAGTTTTATAATTCCCTTTCTTAATAGTTTTTGCAGTAATTCTCTTTACATGGAAAATAAAACATAAAACATAGATTTTAAAACGGTTTGAAATATCATTTTCAGTTAATTCGTGTGGTAGCTATATTAACTCCATTTAAATATTTCTTTTTTTAAGCTATCTAAAATTTCTTTGGGAGAAGAGCTGATTTTTGCCCGATAAATTTTGTTATTTATTGTATTCGAACTTGTTTGATACTCCAGACCGTTGTTTACCATTGATATCAAAATGCTTAAACCATTGAAACCAAAATCGACATTTGTGATATGACGAAATAGTATCACCATAATTTTCTAAATGTGTTTGATGAGTTTCTGCAGCAGAATTTTTTAAAAACAACAAAAGTAATGAATATCGAAAATGTAATTTTGAACATTTCATGATTAACGTCTATATTCACTGAATCAATCTCAATAATACTAAATGGAAGATTGTTATTTTATATAGAGAAATACCAAAATCGAATTTAACAGTTCGTTTAGGTTGTTTAACAATTGTTTACATTGTTACCTAGAGTTTTTTAAATATTTTTTACATTTACCAATAGTTGATCAAAATGTATGCAAGCTCCTTATACATTTACGAAACGAAATTTTGACGAAAAAGCCAAACAATTCTTTTATTTATTTATATTACGATTTTATTTTATATTTACGATTTCTTGAAAGATGTGAAATTTGAAAAAAATCTCACGAGTTCTTCAATATAACTTATCCAAATGGTTACAATAATAATCTATCAGGCTTATAAACTAATGGTAATATATTTACAAATGGTGTTACTGTGTACATTTGTAACCAACTTCATGTTAAAGCTTCACCAAGTGGCTTCACTTTGCACTTTTTTACCATGAGTCATTTGATCGAAGTGTGAATAAACAAAATGTCAGTGCATTGAAAATGTTTGAATTTGTACCGAGGATATCATATTTACGGGAATATTTGAAATTTTTACCTCAATTTGAAAAAAATGGTGTCTGAAGGGCATCGAATGCCATGTGAAGCTTATGGCAACCATACTCCATAGATATCAACAGGTGAATACAGGTTTCGAGGTTTTAAAAATCGCGATTTTGATACCGAAGTCAAATAGCCTAGGATTTAAAATTGAAGGCTAGGATTTGAAAGCATTATTCGATTAAACTATTAATGGTGGTCGCTATTGAATATAATTGATGCGTTTGTGCCGAGCACTGCCAGAAAAACAGCCAAAATACGAGTAAAGATACAAAAATGTTATTCTTCGGCATAAGAGCGATCGATCATATATAGCAAAATCAGGGAAACAACTGCTCCAGACCTTGTCCCGTCAGACTATTACTTGTTCCGACATGAGTCGTGACCTATCTGAGCAGCGCTTCACTTCTAATGAATATATCAAAAAATGTGTAGATTCAAATGATACATCATTTTTTGGAGATAGAATCCGTAAACTGCCTGAAAGATAGAGAAAGTAGTGACTATGGATTGACAATGAATAAATTATATTACATTAGATTAAATTAAACACCTTGAATAAATTACATTGTAATAAATTTTTGCAAAAAAACTCCCAATTAAAAAAATCCTTTATTGCAGAATTACTTTGCTATCTAAATAATTGATAATTACAAGTATCGAAGCGACGACACTGCTTTCTTCACGGCCGCCAGGTTCGAAGTTACAATTCAGGAACGTTTACAGAAGCAGCTCGATCATGCGGTCAAGTGGTTCAAATTCTGGAGGTTGCAAATCAACCCCCTGAAAACCCAGGCCATCATTTTCCACAAGAAGCGTTACGCTCTGCGCGTCTCGCCACTTAAGATCGACACCGCAATAATTCCATGGCTGGATAACGTCACGTACCTAGGTCTTCACTTCGACCGGCCGTTCGGTTGGCATTCCCAAATCCAGAAAGCAATCCAAAATAGCAACCGGATAGCAAAATAGCAAAAAAGCAATCCGGGGATAGCAAACCTGCTATCTTCTCTGATCTGCCCTTCTAGCAGACTTCCCATCTCCATCAAATGCTTATTTTACAAGATGTTAATTCGGTCCGTACTCCTCTACGGATCTAATGTCTACTTCAAGTTTGTTACACCTAACCAGGACAAACGGCTTCAAGTTTTCCAAAATAAGCTCCTCAGGAGAATATTAAACGCTCCATGGTTTGTCAGAAATAATCAAATTCATAGGGAAACTGACACTCCAGAAATCAAGCACTTCATATCTCAATCATTCCACAAACAACAACTCAGCTCAAGTTCTTCTGAAAACGCGCTTGTTCGCAAGCTGGTCGACATGCTGGGAGCTTAGCACCGCGTCACCGCTAAGCTCTTCCCCTTTTCCAGGCTGAAACGACCTCATCCGTCGCTACAGTCATAACTTTTGCCCCCATACAACAGTACCCAGTTGTGTGTTAACTCAGGTTCGCGAATCAATTGAATCGCCGGGCCCTCGTGCCCAATAACGGCTGCCCGATCAGCGGGTGCCATATCCCCAAATTTAATGCAGTAGCAGTAGTGATCCACAGGGGTCAACTGTGAGGCGGTTTCGGTTTAGTGTATTGGTAAGCCCAGAGGCAGTCCCACATAACCCGGTCCAACTTGTCACTCCAGAGCAAGTCTCCGCGACCAGGTATGCGTCATGCATTCCACCGCCTGGTTTTTAGGCCAGAACAACAAAAAAAAAGTATCGAAGCAGAACTATCGGGTTCGCACCTTTTTATTTGATTCAGTAATATTGTGATATATTCAAGTTTTACCCATAGTGAAATAGAGCTTCAAATAAAGCTCTTGTGATAGCTACTCTACTAATTTCAACATCATCGTCAATTCATAGCCAACAATCAAGAAGAGCATCTACTTTTCAAGCAATACGCTGCTGTTAATGTCGCAAGACTTCGAATATCCTTCCCCAATCACAATCTTGTAATTATTGACGATCGGAAGCAGCAGCATCGGATAATGTTAGTCTCCTGTTTCTATTTCTGAGTTCGCTTATTAGCTTCTCATGTCATCCGTCCAAAAGGTCGCTTTCGACATAGAATCTTATGAAGAATTCGTTGATCTTTCATTCCAAACATGTTCAAACATAAACTGGCGGAAAATCTTATCAACACAACTATTATATTTTCAAAACCCTGCCTTCAGTTCATTTCTTCGGAAGTTCACTAGAATCTCGTTTGTATAATTTTCATGTGTTTCCGGCAATTGATAGAAGACCTCGAAGAAGTTGTAATTTTTACAATGTTTACTATTTCGCTTACATTAATTTATTACTGCTAGTAATTTTACGTCCATTGTTTTCTCGTTCTTAAATTTCGTTCGTTCTCGTCTCGTGTTTCTTAAGAATATTAAATAGTCCATAATATAGCAACATTTATTTCAATATTAAAATCAATGTTATATATTATATTTTGATTTTTAATGAAATATCACATGGTCTCTCCTGCATCAATCAGTTTTGTCGTTGTGTATATATAATGTATACATAAGAAAGTTTACTAAAATGATATAAAAATCTATAATCACTTTATGCATTTTTTGCAGATGTAAAAAATGTAAAAGTTGCTGCTGTTGCAAGAAACGTGTTCCTAGAGCAAAGCTATCATTTTCTGAAGAATTTTTAGATTTTGCTATGTTGCCCATAGGAGTAGATGTTAAACGAGATTTCTACATTATAAATCACAGTATGCAGAAGTTATATTGGAAAATTGTTGAAATGAGATACAATATAGATATGCAACCATATATTCATATAATCGAGAATCCAAGTATTTCAGTTCGGGAAGGTATTTTGGCTAAAAATCAAAGAAGACTACTAAGCTACAATATTACCAATCAAAATCCTACTCATTGGTTATCGATATTAGTTTTATTTTCATGCGAACAAATAGAATCTGAACAAATACTACTACAAAAAATGAGAGCTGAAAGTATATGTCTCATCAAATACGAGATAGATAATTTGGATATAAAAGTGAAAAGTCAGTCCCAAGAGCCAATAATATGCCCCTTACAAATGCTTTATGTTGGTATCCCTACTGACATTGAACTTGAACTTCAAAACAACAGTTTTATGAATGGATGTTTCTATTTTCTGAAACCCACGGGAGAGGAATCAGAAAAAGTAACGGTCGAATATAAACCTCAATGTGGTGGGTAATTTAACTTAAATTTTTTTTTATCATAGTTGAAATATATCCTGTCATTTTTAGGTACCATTCAAGCCAAAATGTCCAAGAAAATTAATTTGAATGTAACGTGTCATGATATTGGTATTTTGGAAGATATTTATTTACCTTGTTTTATTGGTAAAGGCCAAACATTAATGTCAATTAAGTTGCTGTGCGTCGTAGACTGTATTCACGTTTTTTTCTACTTACCATGTAAATCAAACGAAGAATTTGAAAAAGTTCTGTGGCCACCAAAAGTTGTTTATGAGTATGACAGGAATTGGAGTCACTATTGCATATGCGAGGATGTTAGTATTGATTTTAAATTACTATTACGTGTTTATATAATTTTGTGTTACTTTCTTTATAAAAAAATAGTTTAGTTAGAACCAAATTGCATAGTCATCATCTTCATATACTTCTTCGTAATATATTAATTGTCTGTGTTGGTCTCAACGATTTAAAAGTGGTAATTAAAAAAAAGGTCGAATACAATGTATTACAAAACATTTTGGATGAAAATCCAGCTCAAACCCCAAAAGAACTTTCAGACAGCTTCGCAGTTATGACTCAACTGTTTCTAGTCGTTTACATGCAGAGGGAAAGATTCAAAATGAGGAAAAAAGCTATGACATGATTTGGATGAAAATAACATTTCGAATCGTTTCAACATCATGGTTGCATTAATCACCAAGCAAAAAATAAGGGTTTTCTTTAGTGTATGATGAAAAATGGATCGACTACGATTATATTAAGTGCAAAAAGTCATGAATTAATCCAGGGTAGCCATCTACATCGAGGAATCAGCATAGTGTAGTGTATTCTGAGCTACTTAAACCGACAGAAATTACCAGTGCAGATGTCTATCGACCTCAACTTAACAAACTGAATGATGTATTGATGCAAGCAAGACCAGTAGTAAGGAATAATAGATGTAAAATTATTCTCTTGCTTGACAGCGCTCTGTCACATAACATATTGCAAGAGTTAAAAATTGTGAAATATACACTGTTACAGTTCGAATAGGAACTTCTGTCGCATTCAGCCTACTCACCAAATATACCACCTTTTCATTACTATTTGTTCAGAACGATGCAGAATGGCTTGACAGGAATGCGTTTTCGAAATGTTGAAAAAGTGCGAAAATGGATCGTATATTGGGTTGGTCAAAACCAACAGTGTTATTTCCATACTGTATCGCCATATTGCCAAATCAGAAAAATTAAAATGAAAAATATTTTGATTAATATAAAATAGGTCAATTGAAAAGTCCCCGACCTATCATAGTAAAACACATTTTTTTGGCAAAATTATTTTTTTTATTCAATTTGTAGTAAGACTTCTTCATTCGACGAAAATTTCTTCCCAGCGAACATTCTTTTGAGATCTAAGAACATGAAATAGTCGCTGGGGGCCAGATCTGAAGAATACGGTGGATGAAGAAGCAATTCGAAGCCCAATTCATGAATTTCTTGCAGCAGCACTTTCTTTTTCTTCAAATGCGGCCGCTTTTCAGCGATTTCGTCCCTCAAACGGCCCAATAACGTTGTGTAACAGTTGCTGTTGATGGTTCTTCCTTTTTCAAGGTAGTCAATGAGAATTATTCCATGCGCATCCCAAAATACAGACGCCATAAACTTGCCAGCCGACTGTTGCGGTTTCCCACGCTTTGGAGCGGGTTTATCGTGTACAGCCATGTTTCATCCATTTTCACATATCGACGCAAAAACTCGGGTTTATTACACTTGATTATCTTCAAACACTGCTACGAATCATCAACCACGTCTAAACTTAGCATACCAATCGATAATGGTTAATTTTCCTGGAGCAATATCCGGAAACTCGGCATCAAGTCAAGTTTTTGCTGTATTATTTAAACTGTATTTTTTTCTTTCAAAAAGCAATATTTTATCAATACACAATATTCATTTTTATCCATTTTTTTTCACAATAACAAAAGTTGTTTCACTCAAAATGCTACAATTCACAAGCTAATGATCCGACAACTGTCAAATTTATACACCCATCTTTTGATCGGTAGGGCTAACTAAAAAACATATGGATTCAATTCTAATAGCGCCATCTATGTGTCAGGCCGGATACTTTTCAATTGAGCTGTTACTGTACCAATTTTTTCAATAAAAACATTCTCAATAAATGTTTGACAGAAACGTTTGTCGGATTTAGAAATATCTGAAAAATATGACGGATGAAATATGATTCCTATTTGACCTTTCTAGGTAATTTTTAACTGTTTTGAGATGTGTGGCTGAGCATTGACGTGCTGATAATATATTTGTAATTGTAATTTGTAAAAGCGAAGAAGTTTTCATTGTTTGTGCTATAAAAATATATTCTGAGGCCATAAAATCAAATGGCGGATCAAAAGGGGCATTCTCTACCAAACCCAAATCCTGGTGTTAGTCGATATGTGACAATGGATGAAACATGGCTAGTAAAGTCATCTCTTTATTTTTGGTTTTTGACATAAAACGCCACATGATAAAGCTTGAAGATACATTATAATTTTGTTGCATAAATAATTTACATCGAGTATTTTATCTCACAAAAATCAATTCTTAATTAATATATAGACCATCTAGAGAAGTTCTGCACATACGTCATCAAGATGTTTAATATTTTGCCTGCCGCAATTTCTAAATTCGTTTTAGAATCAGACAGCATTTTCCTTTTCATTTTATTCTAGTTAAAATGAGACACAATGCTGTCTGATAAGCACGAACGTGTGACCGAACTTGCCTGCCAAAGTCGTCCGGTTGTCAAACGTATACAAATTTCGTAAAACAATAGTGATAAGGGGTTATAAACCGGCAAACGTTATTTTAATGCTTTGCTTGTTTTGATAAATTTCGCTACTTAATATTACTCTGATTGAAAATACCGAAGCCAGACAGAACATATTGCGCCTCTAATCAGTTACTTTGAACAGGACCAACTCCATTAAAATTCGTTAGAGAGGTAAGCATTTTAACTCTTACACATTAATTTTCTGAGATTTTTATTGAAAATATTTTTTAGCATGTTGCAGCTGTACTGAATATTAGTATGGAGACGGTCAATAAAATATCTCCCGTCCTTATACGAAGCGGGTGAATAATCAAAATCAGCTTGATGTTCGCTCTATCAGAGATTAAATATATGTTTTTTTTAATGTGTAGTTTTTCAATAAAATATAATTTAACACAATTATTTCAAAGGAAATGGTTAGTCCGAAAAGTATCGAAGAGGTGTAATGGAACTTCCCGATATTGCTTTTAAAAGAATACAATATTTAAATGCATGTAGTAAAATGAAGGAAGACTTATTATTTCAATTTATAAATTTAGATGAAACATGGATATTTCAGAATAGGATTAATATAATTATATAATATAATAATAATAATGGATTTATATAATAATGGTCACTCATGGCAAGATGATAATAATAACATTGTTATGACAAAAAAGTTGATGGGAAAAGGTAAGCATTTGAACAATTGATTAGGTTTTATTAGTCGTAATATGTATTAATAATTCATTGCAGACATATTATACTTTATGCTGGAAACAGGAATGGTTAATAACACCATCGGTTTGGATGAACTCAATCAGACACATTGAAAAAGAAATTGACAAATGATGGAATTGTGAATAAATGTTAGATAGATTGGGAATTAACAGCTTAGTTATTCACATGAATGAAACTTTCTGAATATGATATTATTCAATGCTGCCAATTTCTTCATTCAACTGAAATTCAAGACAGGGTGATGAGAGTGGAAACAAATAAAGTTGGGAATATAATTAATATATGATTACTATAGGAAATGTTATTGTAGAGTCTAAAATATTTATGTTCAGAGTGTTTAATTTTTCAGAATATTCATGAGCATTTTGCTAAAATCTGCCAGGAGAGAAAGAATTTTAAAGTTTTGCAGATATGGCAAATGCATTAAGGATAATGCAGTGATTAAATCTAGTTTTATCCAGAAAGATTTATACATGTATTATCAAAACAAACTGAGGAGAATTACAGTGATTTCAAAATATCTTTACAAGAAAACACTGTACCAAGGGACACAAGAACTAAGCATAAAAGATAAATATGGTCTCTAATAAAAGTAAAATATTTTACTTGGATATACACTTATTAATTAGGTGGATTAGACCTCCAGGAGATACAACTACATAAAAAAATGCGCCTGGAACTCTAACTCAGAGGTGGTTTGGAAAAGAGGTCAATGTAAATATAATCAAATACAATTCCAACCTACAAACTATTATAAATGTGTACTTAGTTGTAGTTTTAAGTCGATAATATCTGCATTAAATCTACTATAAAGTCAAAATAAATTATATTTGATAACAGTATTTTTGTTCAATTATTCTATTTAGATTAGAATTTTGTGTATGTCAAAGCCAATCTGAAGTAAAACTCAGAGTTGTTACGGCAACATTGCGACGTTTTAACGTCACAAATTTAGATGACGTATGTTCAAAACTTCTTTGGATCGATTATACATCTTTCATACATAGAAATATTAATTCTATTTTGATACCTTAGATGACATACGAAGATGCTATTATGAACATTCAAAATGTCATTGAACTGAATCGAATCGAGAGAAGTAACGAAACGATAAATGAATTAAAAATGTCTGAAAGTGCGGAAAGAAAAGCCGCTGTAAGCTGTGATTCATTCCAAAGCGATGAGGGGCCTTTAAAAGTTCTTGTCAATACCGACACCGAAATTTTTTTGCAGGATTTGGTAGTGGAAGTAAAAAACGTTATTACAAAAACACGTAATGTTAATATTCTTATCGTCTGATTTTTTTCTACATCTTTTATGGACCACATAACATAAATTTTAAATTCAAACAAAATCAAACCAATCCATTTACATGCTCATATCAGAAATAATTATTTTATTGAGAAAGTATTTAAAATAATTATATCCTTGATATATAAATTTCTCCAGCATGATATATAATTATTGAAACACTTGAAGACCATACCAGAATTTATTTTTATTATATCAGTAGAAGTTGATGCTTTCAATATTTCCACAAGGTTTTTATCTCTTTTATTTCTTCACATATTATATCAACTAATGATGTACACCTACATCCTTTCTTATCCTTTTGTCTCTATTATTTTCTTTCTAAAAAGCATTGGAGCCAATTGGCAATAGGTAGATTTATTTACTATATACAATAAAATATTTACGTATTAAATATTACGATACTGGTTTTTCCAGTATCAATTTTCTAATAGTGGAGTGCTGGAAAATATTTACTCAATATCCAAAATTATGCGAAAAGTTGAGAAAAACAAACGAGGCGTTAAATATGATAATACAAAGTTTTCACTAAACCGATATTCGTCTATACAGATGTTGAGACTTTTAGCATTCTTCATGATGCAGTTTGCATTGCAAAGCCATATTGATTGAAAACTAAGAAAAATAATAATAGAATGACAATAAAATAACTAAGATGAAAATACCAAGGTATTGAGAATTGAGATATCGTTTGCTATTATAAATCACAATGATATCCAGCAAGCACAAAATTATTTCAGGTCAGGAGAAAAAATGGCATCTACTACTAAAATAATAAACCGAATAGGCCAAACTGCAAAAGTTTTTCTTTTCTAAGATGGTAAGAGAAGAAATATTATAATCAAGATTAAAATTCACCTTTTTTCCAATGCTAATCTTCCCAATCCTTCTGTGTGGATATATATATATATATATATATATATATAATCTATATTCTTGAAGTCTTTCAAATGGTGCTTAAGACATATTACTCATAATTCTTTCCAAGACTGTATTAGAAATGAAGTTATTCCTTTAAGAGATGTTGACACAGCAAAAAGCTTAGAAACAGACATGGATCGAAATCATAAAAAGCGATTTCAGATAAAGGAGATGAAAAGTGTCAGAAACCGTTCATCGTCATCATATTCTATGGGGCTTTCTATCCATTTTTCTTCTCTTTTGATGTATATGTGTATAACATGTTGAACCAATGATCCTTAGATGTTTGGTTCGCGGCTTCTTTTCATTCCACAATTCGCAAGGACTAGCACCATCTACATGATGATTTTCCCGTTCTGTTCAGAATACTCAACTTATAATCCTGTTGGATATGCCACTTCTGGATTTAATTATTTCAAGATCCTGGCCACACAGTTCTATTATCTCGCTCACAAATTCCATTTCGCATAGGAATGTAGGGTGCCGCCTACCTTTGTGTAATTCTGTTTTTGCGTAAGATAGATCTAACCTCTCCGTTGTCAAACTCCTCGGCATTATCA
This sequence comes from Rhynchophorus ferrugineus, assembly GCF_030347505.1. Lineage (NCBI taxonomy): Eukaryota > Metazoa > Arthropoda > Insecta > Coleoptera > Curculionidae > Rhynchophorus > Rhynchophorus ferrugineus. The sequence continues at coordinate 46,814,400 of NW_027472581.1, read as the reverse complement.
CTCAGCATCTCTTTTACTGAATGTTCCAATGTTTTGCAGAAAAAATCTCACCGCATGTCGCATGTCTGTACAATCACACATGCACAGGCACATGCACAGACTACTGTATTTGTTTCTACTGTCTTGTCCTTTTCCTTCTTTAGTGTTGCATCCTTAGACGATGCAATCAGCAATCTACTTTTGACATTATCTGATACAATGGTCCGGATATTTGTACTAGTTAATTATTTTTGCCCTTAAACTTATTTGTAATTATTTTACTGATTTACTTTACTTGATTTTACCATTAAAATTTCCTGTTCAACTTTTACATCATTAACTTTTGTAAAATTTCTTTCAAACATATAAATTTGTTTTTTAGCTCTTCGAATATGCTCATGTCATTCCTTGTTAACAACATCCACCTTGATTTGAAAGTTGCAAAGTTTGCCGGTAAAATATGCAAAACTTTACATACTAACATTAAACCAGGTTTTTAAAATTCATTTTCATTTTTGGCTTTAAGTCCGTTATTTAATTCATTCCACAAACTTGTCAATTTTGCAATATGTGTCGCGACATCTTCTCCTTGTATCCAGCCAAACGCAAAAATGTCGGTACATATTTTAAATAACTAATTCTTGGATGATGCTTCAAAATTTTGCTGCAATGCTTCCATAGACTTGGCATAACTGTTAGCTTTTCTATTCAAATTGGATTGCACTTTATGATTCTTCATCATTTTGTCATCAGCGTCCGCAACCAACGCGCCCGTTTCCACCAACTTGCCGTCGATTACATCTAAAGTTTCCCCGTGGTAATCCAGCAAATCTAGAATTTTACGCTTCTACATCGGCCATTCTGTTTAGCGCTTTAATGTGTTTAATTAAATCCATTTCACTATTTCGAAACTAATAACCTAAATGAAAAAATATGTTTTCTTTTTGGACATGAAACTGGGCACATAACCTGTTGAGATTTTAGGTTATTAATTGATATTCTGAGGTTACTTTAACAAACAGCTTTATTGATTTAATACACCTACCTATATAAACTTTTGAAGACTCTATCAACGAAATAAAAAAATTATATACAACAACGTGGTTTTTCTCTTGGCTGACATTTCCGTTCAACATTTTGAACCCTTATTTTCCACTAGTACCACTAGCAGTTTTTTGTAAAACGGCGGGTTTTAATTTGTACCCCTAATAGATATATTAATTACTGGCAGTAAATCATTAAATTGTTTTTCATTTTAATTCCAAATTATTGATAAGCGGTCAATCCACCACGTAGGGAAATATCTATATTTTTATACGCACTTTATTAATTATATTTCAAGGTCTACTTGATTCCAGAAATATTTATCCATATATCATTTTTAGCTAAAAAGATTACATTTTATATTGAAAACGTGACACCCATAGTAACGAAATATAATGTTCAATGCACAAGCTACGGTGGAGATTCAAAGTCTATTAGGAGAGTTTTAAAAACTACGTACAAAACAACAGGTTTGTATCAGGTAACAGGTTGCTCAATACGTTTTGTGTTCGATAATAGGTTCGTTCTAATATTTTTCTATTTGTTATTGAATCGTCGATTAACGGAGAAATATTTAGTAGCAAACCTAGACATCATTAGACAGTGTAATGAATATTTTGGATATTTTGTCCATGAAATAGGCTCAAACTAGTAAAATTTAAATTGTTTTTAATCTTATTATTCGAGTTGAATTTAGCGGTTCGAATCGAGATTAAGGAAGAAATCCCAAAGAATGGGTCAAGTGAGTTTGTTATTTTATGGATAATATAACTCGAGAATCGTATCAAGACCTTATATGGTTATGAATGGCCTTATAAAGATACTCTTGTAAAATAAGCAACCGAATTGAAATTCCTTTTATGAATTCTTCGGTGACTGTATTTGTGAAATCAGAGATTAATTTAAAAAAACAGAACTTATCATGGCCTGATATAAAATGAATTTAATTGATACCGGTAGTTTACTTGATCTATATAGTGTTCTTGATACGCCGTATGACTTGCTGGATATGACATGACCAAGGCAGAAATTCGTATTTTTATTGCAACATTAATGAACAATGGTCTGATTAACAGAATAAAGTAACCCACCACAATCTTTAATTATTACTTTTCGAATTTCTTTTGGTGGAATTCTCACTTTTTGCTAAATTTTTTTTAAAATCTGACAGTTGAAGTTTATATTAAATAACTATAAATCATTAATTTTATTATTAAATGACAACACTTTAGATATGGTAAAACTATGGTACATTAAGTGAATAGCTTACAAAAATGCTTTTTTACAATTAATGCAATATTGAAGTAGTTACTTAAACACATTTTATTTTCAGAAGAACTTTGGGAACCATTAATTGAAAACAATAGTATACTAATTCAACCAGAAAAAGATACGGGTATTTTAAATGGTCATCAAACAATTTTTGTTGATATTTGGATATATTCCAGCACTTGGGGTATATATACTGAGGAAATAATAGTGGATATATCAAATATAACATCGTTCAGTTTTTCCCTTATTGCTGAAGTTATTGGATGTCCATTATTGGTACCATTTGGAATTGGGTCAACAGCTAAATATCCTACTATAAGGTAAATAGATTATTGAACATAGAGCAGATTACATGTATTTTTATCAGCGATATAATTATATGACGCTATGATCAAATTGATGATTATTGAAGTATCACTGCAAACATCTGTTAAGCAACTTACTAAATTTGATGGTTTTGACATATCTTCGCGTACACGGTGAAACAAATCACATATGATTCGGGACGGGGCGCAATTACTAACACCACTTATGGCTTTAAAATAAAAGATAAACTTTATTGACATAGCTGGTCCTTTATACCATTTTGAACTCTATCGATACAATCTAGAACAGCTTCTACATGTTGTTCTTCTTCTTTTAAATATACTAGGAATTGACTGTATCGACATGAATCATATATTTTCCTACACACATCACACAATTTTCCAAAAATAACAATTGCATGAATATTATATTTATTGGTGTAAAATAGATAAATTATGATCAATTGTATTCAATTTGATTTCTACATAATTTAATAAGATATCCTATCGAAACGCTTCTAACATATATTTAATATGTGTTTGTACGTTATTGTATTAGGTGCTTGATATATTCTGATAATTTGTTCACTTTAAAAAGGTATTTATTGAGAAAAACTCGATATATATTAATAAGAGTATATTCCATTATTTTTTACAATTTGTTCCTATCTTCCTGGTAACATGGCGATCCGTGACAAAAGAACGTTGTTAGTTTGGCAAATCGAATTATCGATCCATTTTCGCAGTTCTGTAGTACTTTGAAGTCAGTCAAGCTATGCTGCATCGATCTGAACAAGTCGTAATTAGAAGGCGCTATCTGCTATATTGCCAATGCAGAACTTTCCGTCCTAGCTTTGTATACTTCACAATATTCGTAACGCGTGGAACAGTCTTGTAATGCAAGAGTATGACCTTGCGCCTGTTCAAGGTGAATCAATTTTTTTTAAATGAAGTCGAGAGACATTTCTTTCATTCAATTTTAGAAGCTCGTAATACACTTGTTAATTCGACTTTATTTGCTACAAACGGCCATATTTTATATTTTATCAGACGTGGATAGGTTTCCCGGATTAACTCATGACTTTTTGTAACTGGGATTGTCGCAGTAGATCTACTAGTACTAATCATCGCCATTAACAATGCGCCACAGAAAACTCTTCTTTTTGTCTGCCAGACATTGAAATCGTGATGTTCCATTGCTCCATTCCATTAAAAATGCTCTTCTGCCATTTCCCATTGCATGCATCTGCCTGAAAATAATTAATTCATCAATTTCCAAGCGGTTCTCTGAGGGTTTCAGTTGAATCTTCCCCAATAGTTCATGTTTTTGAACTTTTTGCCCATCCAGGTCATTTTGTTCCCATTGAAATTAAAATCGTCAGTTATAATTTAAGATAATCTAGTGTTGTAATCTAATACATTTTTAAAGTGAACAAATTATCAGAATATATCAAGCACCTAATACAATAACGTACAAACACATATTAAATATATATTAGAAGCGTCTCGATAGGATATCCTAATAAATTATGTAGAAATCAAATTGAATACAATTGATCATAATTTATCTATTTTACACCAATAAATATAATATTCATGCAATGACAACAATATATTTTCTAGATTAGGTTCAATTTCTAAATATTCAGAGAATATTACAAGGAACATAATAATTTCAAATATATCATCAATTGACATTAATGTTGTTTGGCATGTGTTCCTCAAACCCAAAAAAAGAAAAGAGGCAAACCCACCGGCATTTAATTTTTTATGTGATGTTGTGGGAAATACCGAAGTAAGGTTTAACTTTGACTTGACCGAAGAATATCACGGCGAACAAAGCTGTAAATTTGTTGAGGTAAGATACGACATTATTTCATCATTTGAATGAATAACCAAGTTACTTTGTAATGACAACAATGACAACGTAAAATAAGTTATTTACTATAAAACCTATAAGTGTGCTCGCCATTGTTATATTTAAAATATTTTTTTTATCTTATAAGTGTTATGACCACATATAATGACGAGCAATTATGGCGTTAATTAATAATTAATAGTTAAGAAAAATAAAGCGCAAAGATAACGTTTACCTGAATCAGTTACATGTTCGGACGTATCAGATAGCACTGTAAGTGTTTTTAACTAGATTGAAATGAGAAAGAAAAATAATGTCTGATGTTAAAATGAATTTACAAACTGAGATAGGCAATACATTCAACAAGGTGATGACATGAGTTCACTATTAATTTGAATTAGCTGTATATTTCCTTTTTGGTAATGCGGTAAAGTACTATTAACCTCACTCACCTAGCTGTTAAGAACATCCTATTCATATTCAAATTCAAACATATTTGCTCTAAGTATTGACTTACTTATGGACAACAGTGTTAAGTCTAGCATCAAATAATCATCTCAGTAATAAGATTAGGTAGTTTTAGACACCTTCAATCTTATAAATCCCTCATAGACATCATGTCAAGCAGTAAGTCCAATCTGAATAACGTTGGCTCGTATTGTTGGCAATAAACAAATAATAAATATGTTCAAATTACAAATAACAATATAATAATAAAAAAATTAGAAAAACATTAAAATTTTAATGAAAAAAGACCATTGAAAGAGAAATTATAACGCTATGAATTAAGATTCTACAGATATATTAAGATGGTGCAATTAAAGTTATATTATTTCGACATATATTGCAATATAATGAAATTATCTATCTGTCAGAACTTGCAAATTTCACTATTTCATCATCAGGATAGTAAGATATACAAGTGTGTGTTTTGCATTGCTTTACACTTATACACGTCATGAAAAGCGATTTGACGTGTATCATAAAACATGACGCAAAGTAATGTATATTGAAATTAAAAGAATAAATCATACATAACATGACTATGCACAACATTACGTTCTTATAACAATTCAGAGCTCAAATGCACACACATTTTATTGGATTCGAATTTTTTATTATATATTAAAATATTAATAATTGATGCTTACTATAACTATAAGCATCAATTATTTATGACTAGTTGCCTTAATTAAAAAATTGAATTTCTTAATTTTTTTAAATAAAAAAAAATAATTTAAAAACATATTTAGTAAAAAAATTGAATCGACTTCAAAAAATAAATAAGGAACTCACTAAAATTAAAAAATAATCAAACTTAGATTTTAACACAAAAAAACATTTTAAAATCAAATATGTACATAATCGTTGTAATAACTCAATAGAAGTAAACAAAAACCTTATTTAACATATCCGCTTCACTTATTTTATATTCTAATATAATAGCTTAATACCTATCTAAATCTATTTATCTATTTACAATATTATTTTAACTATTACCAAGTGATCAGTTTGAAGTCGGTGCCAGTTCAACTTTTTTGTTAAAAATATTTCATTTTTCTCTTTTTAGTGTTAGATATTTACTCAATATCTTATGCAGTTATTTTATTTAATATTACAATGGGTAGGCCAAGCTGTCCGTATGAGGAAAAATAGGAATAGAGAAACAATGAAATTACGGAGTGCTTCAGGCCCCCGGGTCGGCTAACTAATCTAGGTGATTTGACAATATTTGACAATTTAAATAACAACAAAGTAGTATTTTACCCTCGCTGGGGATCGAACCCGCGGCCTCCGTTTGAAAGCTAAACGCTTTAACCATTTCACCATAGAAACAGTTGTGAACAAAATTTTTACCACGCTATATATCCTACAGTTTGAACTTAAAAAGCAAACTGATTGATTTTTTCACTGAACGACTTCCGATTTTCAGTCACAGCTCAGTAATAACATTATACACAAATATCTGATTATTATAGATAAAAAATATGTGAAAACATTGCACGTGCCTTTGCAATTTGAGCGTTTCCGCTGATTCTCCCCGCGTCCCTTCCCCTAACCGATCCTTATTTGGCCAAAGGAACTACCTCGGAAGTGCACTCTTTCGAATAAAAAAAGAATTTTGAAAATCGGTCCACAATTGATGGAGAAATCGGCGAACATAGAATAAAAAATATACAGCCGAACATAGAACCTCCTCCTTTTTCCAAGTCGGTTAAAAGTGAGAGATATGTCACTGATTTTCTTACTGTACAACTTTAGAATTACTTGGTCTAGAACTTGTTATACTTATTTTATAATTATTATTTATTTTAAAAACTGTCTATTTTTATAGATCTATCCCAGCAAAATGGTGATTGCTAGGAAAAGTAAGACAACTATAGAAGTATCATTTCTTCCGAAAATCGTAGAAAGTAATGAAAAAATATATCCAGTTCAATGTTTTATCCTAGGGCAGATTTATACTACTGATGACGGTCGGTAAGTACAATTACATGTATATATATATATATATATATATATATATATATATATATATATATATATATATATATATATATAAATAATCTAAAAATTCAAGTTTAAATACTAAATTACATTAATCCAAAAAGATCCACTGATAACATAGTTACCAAAACAGATTGTCTTGCGTCCGTTATATCATTCTATTTGAATTAAGGTTGATTCACGTCTATATCATTTAATAAACAAAAGGATTAGTATATATCCATGGCACACTCAGAGTGGTGGTATGCGTTTAATAGCGCTTATAGATTCCACGTCATAAAGTTAGTCTATCCTAGATTAGGCCCTCTCGTTCTCAATAAATGGTTTTGGGCATTCCGGCAGTTCTGCTAGCTCATTATTATCAAAATACAATTTTCAAATTAATTTTAATGCTATTTTACTGAAATCAATGATTTTTAAAATTACTTATTACATTAAAAAAAAGTTAAATGTAATATTGTTTTCAGTCACGTCATTGGATTTTTCAGTGACTGGACCTACAGCTTAAGATGGGCTCCAAACCACAGTCCTCGGCATTAACGACTACAGAGTGGAGAGTAACCAACTATAGAAAATCATCCCAGAGGATATCCGGTTTTACACAGCCTAGTTACTGACGTGACTGGGATTATTTTCTTTGTCGGATTTTACACTCTTGCCTAGGACAATCACAAACATAGATTTTACGACCATACCCCAGCATGATTCGAACCGGCGACTATGGCAACAGTAGGAGGACCGTCTTGTCGTGGAAAATTAGCCTTATTACTAGTTAAGAGAATACCGTTCTGTTGTCCTTGCAACAATTGCAACATTTATAATCACGAGTGTGAAGTCAATACATCAGTATGTATTTCCCAAATTAAAAAACTTAAATAACAATAACTTAATAATTAAACTACTTAAGCTGAAGCAAAGATTAAATACTTATAAAATAAACACGTTCATGTGCTTTACGCGTTGTTGTAATTTAATAAACTTATTTCAAATTTTAAGACAAAATCTTGGATACCCTCGTAATTCTTATTGATTTATTGATTAATCAAAGAACTTTGTTTTGGCTTTGTTGGAGTGCTAGTCATATGGGAAATACCTTCCCACTAACCACCTTTGATTTTGAGTCTGATCTACTTTATTTTTTGTGTAACGTGTTATTTCCAATTTAACCTGCCATCAACGTAAATGTCGAGGTATATCGCTGATTCTACTTGAGGAATAATAAGTAATATAATTAGGTTTTTATAATTTTGCCGCAATACAAAATTCACTTTCACAATTAACATTATTTCCAGTCCACTAAATTTTGTTGACTGTTCCTTCTACTTTGTGTACCGATCTAATGACTGTGTCATCGGCAAATGTTCCAAGGACTGTTTCATTTATTATTGGGCTATCAGCTGTGGGCACATACTTCGCCATGGTCCCAAGACACTACCCAAATTCAGTGATGATTTGAGTAAATTAAATACAATCGACAAAATGGTCGATTTCTTGAAGCAGAGGTTTAATACTGATCCATATATTCAAATAGTCCTATTATGTTGATTGTTCATCTTTAAAGCAATCTACAAATTGATCCAAGTTTTGAAACCATTTAATTAAAACGATATATGTCTGTTCTAACATATATATCCTATTACAAAATCATTCGATCATAATTCTTTCTCTTGGTCCTCTAGGCTTCGAATACCGTTCCTTTGAACCACTCTCTATGATTTTATCTTTTTTGAGATTTTATTTTTTAATTTCTAATTATCTCTTTTGATCTTCCAAAAGATACATTTCAACATAGAAATCCGTAATAAAATAGTTGTTGTAAAATATATTAAAATCATTACTGTCGTATATTTATAGAATAACTTAATTTCTAATAGGATCTCATGAAAATGCACACATAATTTGTCTTAAGCATCGTTTTTGAAATATTTTACCAGTTTAAAATTATCAAGCTATAAATATTTTCCAAATGTTGGAGCTATAATCATTCGGTATAGCCTGATTTTAGTCCCGATTGCCATATTTACTCTCTTTCACATGTATCATCTAAAAAAAGCTAAAACTTCTGCAGCCTCATTTTCCTAGTACGCCAATCAAGTAATTCAACACTTATACTTGCTTTAACTGGATACCATTGAGGCCGCTTAGTTATTAAGATTTTCTTTCGTCTTCATTTATTCTTTAGTCATTTGGCTTAGCAATGCTCAGTAAGAAATGTTCAAGTTCTCAATATTAGAATCTCAATATCGAATAAAATTATATCATCTGGAAACATTATTGGATTGCTGTAAAATTCATCAAACATAACTGTATGAGCTAATGTTCGAAAGCAGCAGAGAGAGATAATTTCCTTGTCGAGCACCATTTGAACTCGCAAGTGACCTGGATACATAATTTCGGCTTAAGCATATCAACTTCAATCTGTTATGATAATTTTGCTAATATACTTCTACAACGAGGGACAAAAGTTTTGACCCGATACTATTTTAATTGCCTATAATAACTTTGCTCAAAGAAACGGTAAGTGAGTTTGGTTTTCATAAAAAGCTTATCTGGTCTTTATATTTTCTTTTCGTTATGATTGAAAAATTATATCGGCTAAAGAGTTACTACGCTATACAATTTCGGCTCTTTTTAAAGCATTTTTCATGACATCCTGCAACATCTGTGGCTGAATTTCTTCAATTTCTTGACTAATATTGTCTTTAAGATGTTTAAGATGTTGAATCGTTTCGGGCTTATTCACATAAACTTTTGATTTTAAAAAACCCCCTAGGAAAAAGTCTGATGCTGTCAAATCCGGAGATCTGGCTGGCCATGCTAAATCGCCACTTCGCGTAACATCAATCAATAACTGAATTGTTTAACGAGCTGTGTGTGCTGTGGCCCTATCTTGCTGAAAACACATGTTCTCTAATCGTTGCCCTTCCATTTCGAGCACAAGAAAATTTCGAATCATGTTTTGGTACCGTTCATCAGTAACAGTAACTGCAACACCTCATCATAATTCAATCCGTCATTTTCAAAAAAAAGGGGACCAATGTTTCTACCATGAATTCCACACCATACAGTTGCTTTAAGTGGATGAAATGATGTTTCATGAATTAATTGAAGATTCTGTGTTCCCCAAAACCGACTGTTCTGTTTATTCATGTGGCCACTGAGAAGAAAATGGACTTCATCGCTTCTTATCAATTTAGACAAAAAATCTTCAATTTCACCAGACAGCCTTGGTATTGCATTACTGTACTCAACTCGTTGATCAGATCTCTTGGTAGCAATTTTTAGAGTAATTGAATTTTGTACGGGAACATTTTCAAATCACTTTTCAAAATTCGCCCTATGTTAAACTGCGTGCAGAAATATGTAACTTGGAACCACGTCTCCGAATTGATGTTTCTGGGGATTCTGCAACACTATCTCGCACCAGAGCCACATTTTCAGCATTACGAGACGTCCGTTGTCTTCCAGAACGAGGCCTATGTGCTGTCGTACCGTACTGTCGAAAATTCACATGTAAATGATAAATTGTGGATTTGTGAGGCACTGGACGATTAAGATATTTTCGAACGATTATTTTCAATAAATATTGTCACTATTTCTGCTCGTTCTTGTGGCGTATATTTATCCATAATAAAATTTAGACCCAACACAATAGTTAAAGCGAAACTGAGCTAAATGTCACAAAACCAAGATGGCGCGCAATCAAAATGGTATCGGACCTTTTGCTCCACCTGTTATAAGAGTTTGATGAACTTTAGCGAGATATTTCTTCATAGCGAGATAACATTTTAAACTGAGTGGAAGAGAGAGAGAATTTGGCTCGTAAACTATTATTCTTAATTGAGAATAAATATATGATGCAAATATAAACTAATATAATGTTACGTATTAGACACCCAAGCTTATTTCATGATATCCATGATCCGATTATTTTGCATATTGTTTCTCAATCCACTATGCATAAGAAAATGGTGAAATCAAAGTTACATTACATGTTACTAGACTATAATATATACCCTTACTATAATAGATATAAAAAAATTATTTGCTTTTCAGGTTCAAATCTAATTATTTCTACAGAAAGAGTACATCCTTACTGCTAGAATTATCAACTACTATTGTTCAACCATATCTGGAGTTCAATACTAATGAAGATAACACCCACTTATATATTTATGCGAACGATGTACTGATTTATCGGAAATCAATCTTTTATATGAAAATTAATGTTAGAAATCCGCTAACTTTTACTATTAAAGCTTTGCTGGCAGTGGGCGAGCCTTTTTGCCTGAAGGATATGGACGATACCATTGTCTTAAAACCTGGAGAGTGTAAAGAAGTAAGTATATATTAAAAAATTGGATACTAGGTTGTTCGATAAGTTCGTAGATAATACCTATTTTTCAACAGTAGAAGTGAAAAATAATTTTAATATAGAGTATTTCAATAAGGTTCTGTCGATATTAAAATGAAATGAATCAAGTTCAATAATCATCTAATTATGCAGCTCAAGAGAAGACATCACTAGAATCAGTGAATCAAAACACGAATTTTCTCAACATCTTATTTCATAAATGATTCTCTCTTTGAAGTGTTCCCCTTTCTCTTGTAATCTTACACCTCAATAATTCTTTCGTCAAAAACGATTCTAGTCAAACCGTATTGTAGTTCTCTTAGAAGGGTAGTAGGCCCTTGCAGACTTTTCTGAAACTATTACACTGATATTGTTCATAAATTGGAAGATCATTGGAATAAGTGTGTTGAAATAAAGAATTCCGTTTTCATTATGTACATGGTATTTATAAGTAACATTTTAAATAAAGCAGTGATTTTTACAACAAAAAATTTGTGGAAGGTCAAATAATCCCGGAAAGTATTATTAAAGAGAAAAATATTAATATTTTTTCAGATAACACTACCTTGTCTTATTAATTATGAAAACGTACAAAAATGGGCTGCACAAACATATGGTATTATCAAAAATGTTAACGAAAATGAATCAAACGAAACGTCTAAAATAACACATTCAGAAAAATCTGTAGATGAATATAATAAAATATTAACATTAAACAAAAAGTTATTCATTCATCATCATGGAGAATTCAAGCAGGTAACTTTTACTACTATAGTAGAAACGTAAATTACATAATACTGATTATTTTTGCAGCAACGCTACTCTTCAATAACTCAACTTATTCTTTTTATATTTTAGGTTATACCACTACATATACATATTTACTATCCTCATATATCTGTTAAACCTGTACATATAAAATTTGGATATGTACTAATCGGTTGTACTGAAATGGCTTCAATAAGGGTGTTCAATTTAACAGGTAATCTATGTTTCATCGCAAAATTTGTTATAGATACTGTTGGACAAAAATAATATATATTTAATATGGTTCTTTTACATTTTACGCAATGTTGATGAAATGAAACAGTATATTTACATTTTTGTAATATAGGTAACTAGTATGTTCAAATTGTATATACATTGCTAAGGAAACCTTAAAACGACAGACATAGAGTCATAGACATAGAGATTATCGTTTTGTATCATATATTGTTTTTCAATACATTTATTATTTAAAGTGATTTTAAGAGTAGTTTAATCATTCTGGCATTCCATTGTCAACGGAAAACATACGAATAGTAATTATTTACTAGTATGATCACCACAGTAAAGTGACACATAAGTGGCAAATTATGAATCATTTACGAAAACTATCAAATAACGATATAATTGGATAATAATAACGATTGTTATGAAATGCCATAGAAACATTTCTACATACTAAAATAAATATTAAATCCATATGCACCGAATGTTTGAAAATATTATTATATAAATATTAAATCTATATCGAAAAATAACCGCTATAACAAATAGAAGATGTTTTTGCCCAACAGTGTATTTATTATATTTATATAAACAAATAATTCTAAAATATATAGGGTGCAAAATTTTGTTCGAAATTTATAAAACAAATTCCAGTCAGGAAATTGTAGTAAACCCATCACACGGAGAGATTGAAGCTACTACAGGAGGAAACTTCAGCTTTAAAAATATTTCAATATATTTCACACCAACGTATTGAATGAACTAACACAAAAATATATTATTTGCATTTACATTAAATTCATTCTAGGCAATGTAAAAATTATCAAGAAAGTATTAGAATAACAACAAATGTGCTTCAGTACCACTTAGATGTTCCAATCAAAGGATCAGGGTCATTAAATGAAAAATTTAATACATCTTATTGATATTTTCTATAACTAATGATATATTGCGTTAAAATAACTGAAATACATTTTAAAAGTGACTGAAATAATTTAATATTTTTATCATATATTTTTTTTATTATTATTTAGTATATAAAAATAAATAAGGTTTATATATATATATTTTTATTTTAATAAAATAAAGCAATTTCTTTATATGGATAATTTTATTCCAGTTACAATTATTAGTATTTTTTAAAACATGCTATAAAGAAACCAACACTATCTATTTCTTGATCTGGTCCAAACCTCTGGACTTTTAATCTATCTTCTTCTGCTAAATTAGTACCAAGCCATCCATGCCCACCCATATACAAATCTGGTTTCTGTAAAGTTAAACAGTCAAAATTTTTTAAAGCCCATGCAACAATCCCTTCATTTTCTCCTAATGTTATTGTACATGTACTGTAGACCAAAGTTCCTCCAGGCTTGAGTAAATGAACAGCCTTTAACAGAATTAAAATATATCTTTCATTTATATTCATATATAGAAATGTATATATTTATAAATTCTAATACTTACAGTTTCAAACAATTTTCTTTGAAGGGGTACATAAGATCTAATAATCTTCTCAGATGTTTTATTTACCAGTTGAGGTCGCTTTCCAAGAGCACTACATGGAGCATCCAAAAGAATCTTATCAAAACTATTATCTGCAAATGGTGGTCCATTCATTATTGTAGAATATTCACTTAAATTTGAATTACGAATTTTTGCAGAATCTGCTTGAAATGCCTTTACTTGAGCCCCAAATGCTGTACATGTTCTTGCTAATTGCTCTACTTTTTTAGGTGTTTTATCAATGGCTATTAAAGTTCCCTGAATAAATTTACTGTTAAAACAGGCGAAATGAATATTAAATTTAAAACATACACTGTTTTCCATCAAAGCAGCAATATGTGTTGTTTTGTTTCCTGGTGCGGCACACATATCCAAAATGATATCATTCTTTTGAGGATTCAAATTTTTCACACAAATAATTGATGGTAAATTTTGCAGCAAAGCCCAACCTGTTGGTATTAGGTCATCACTTATCTGAGGGCATCCAGATATTCTTTCTGTAACTTCAATAGCAATACCACTAAAATAAAAACAGATAGAAGAAACATAATAGAAACAACAATAATCTAAATTTGCTTTGTTCCTAAAGGTATTATTTTACATACTTATTTTTCTAAGACTGTAGTTTAAGTTTTAAAATTAACATTGACAATAAACTTGGCATAAAAAATGTATTGCTATTATTAACATGAGTAGTAACTTTATATTTTTAATAAATGAACATACTTAGATTTTTCATTTTCACCGAATAAATCATGTCGTGTTTTTCTTACAATTCCATTTCCAATAAATATTTTGCTTCCTTCATTAAATATTTTTGCAAAGCCTTTTTTGCACTTTTTATGTTCATCAGCATAAATACTCACATTATCACCTAAATGAGTTCCTAAAACACAATTTGTAATACTTACATATAATTGAAAATGTGTAATAAAATAACTGTGAATTATTTTTATAACTCTTCTTTAAAGTTAAAAGAGATAATGGAAAAGATCTGATTCTTGCAAATGTAACATATTAGTCTGCTTAAAATAAAAGTATCTTGGTGAAAGCTTAATAATCATAAAAGGTGATAATCTTTTTCTCAAAATTTACAGCTAAGCTGAAACATTATGCAACCTAGTATATTTTTGTGCAATGTACATTCTATTACAGAAATTATTTGTTTTAATTGCACAATATTACTAGCTCTTTTCAGAATTCAAAAATTAATGTTTAATAAAAATTATAATCAGTTTATAAGGTAGGCAACTCATTATTCACAGATAAAATTATGTATTGAATAAAGTCATTATTAGCTATTAATAGAATATTTCCATTAAATTTAATATAAACCTTACCAGACAACATGGCCAAAACACCTGGGGCATAAACATTTGCTCCTCGTAATATTGCGCTTGCACATTCTGTATCAACAATTATTTCGTTTTTATGCCTCGGTAAAACTTGTGATTCCAAATCTTGGTGTTTTAAAATAATAACCTCTGTTAATGTAGGATGTTCTAATATATTTTCAGTTTCTACCTAATTAAAAAAATATTAGTTTATGGTCTATCAAAATGCATCTATACCAACATTTAAGAAATGCTTTTTAATTTCTTGTATAACATTTTCCCTTGTAGTTTTTGTTGTGTTGACTCGAAATGATGTTATTTTGGGAAATGTACACAACCACTGTAAGGATTTTACAATAATATTTTGAATCTAAAATAACCGCGTTATTTATCAGTTCTACAAACTTAAAAGGAAATAAACTTACCTCATTCTGAGAGTTATCATCTTTTAAAGTGAATATAATATGGGTATTAAAGTTATTGCTAAATGGAGAATAAGGATATGGCATCTTCTTAATATGATTTCGGACTTAAAATATATTAATATTTAATTAATGCGAATAAATTTGGCATTTCCTATAATCAATGTATAGTGACGATTTTTCTTGTAATATTGGTAGTAATGGGTCACGTGTCAACATCTGACCAATCAATTCTACGTTTTTCCAAGACGTGGCACCTATGTAAAATCTCTTCCACGTCCGCCATCTTGACATTCGACAATTTTCAGGGTGGGTTGTGAGTTGTGAATGTGTTAGCGTTATTTAAAGATAGACAGTGGTTTTTTATAAGAAGGTAGGTTCATTTTTATCGGTTATTATCGGCAGCAGGTTGTTATTATATTATTATAGTCTTTTATGATTGTAAACCGTTGTTTATATCATTTTTTTGAATTTCTTGGGAGTTGGTTTAGTGACAACAAGTCAGGTCGGCGTTTATGATATTTTACCTCATCGCAACCATAAAAAACTGAATTAACTTATAGCATATAATATAGTTCTTTATTTGTATTTCATATGCAGTTATTTCTGATTGTGTATTTCTATAGAATTAACAAAATATAAATCAATATGTCAAATACTGCAAGATTAATAACCTTAGTTTTGCATTAACTGACTTGTCCATCTTTGTTCTAAATATAACAGCAATAAGCAGCAATTAGTGCGTAATTTCTTTTTTGATGATTATCTTATATTTCTTTGTATATTTAAGGTTAAGTGTAGACTGCCACCATGGGAAATGTCTTTGCAAATTTATTTAAAGGCCTTTTTGGCAAAAAGGAGATGAGAATACTTATGGTAGGGTTAGATGCCGCTGGTAAAACTACCATTCTATATAAACTAAAATTAGGAGAAATAGTAACTACTATTCCCACTATTGGTAAGTAAATTAAATTTTCTTGTTCTGTGTGTTTTGTGTAAGATCACAATTTTTTTCATTAAAGATGTTTCTCTTTTTTTTTAAATGTATAGTGCAATGAATTTTAATTGTTTTTTAGTATCTTAAATGAGTCATCATTTTCTCCAAATCTATGACCTTGTTATATAGGTTATTTGAAAGTGTTTTTTTTTCAGGGTTTAATGTTGAGACTGTAGAATATAAGAACATAAGTTTTACTGTATGGGATGTAGGTGGTCAAGATAAAATTAGGCCTTTGTGGAGACATTACTTCCAGAACACACAGGTAATACTATTTTTAGATATTATTACAGCTAGGTATTTAGCAGGATTAGGTACTGTTATATTACTGAAGATTTAGAATTACCTACAATATATGTGATAGTTTACATTTTTTATGAAAGTTTTTCTGAATATTAAATTATTACCAATTTGCTAATCAATAGAAAGTTACAAACATTTGAGATGAAAAATATTAGTTAAATTGTCCTATTTGTTTTAAAACTTAAACATATAGTTTTCATAATAAAATATTCTCATATTTAAATTTAATAACACATTTCAATTGTTTACGGTTATGCAACATATAGTTACAATTTTATAATCTGTGTTTAATGGTGCCTTGTTATTGTAAACTATATCTAAAAATTTAGATATGTAAATTATCCTATAATTTTAATATTTTCATTCACACTTATGGTCACAATTTTACTATTTGGAAGTACAGTAATATAATATATAATCTTAGTATCCTTGAGCATTTTGTTTTGATACATATTATACATGTTGTACATACATAAAAATGTATAATTGAATATAAGATATTGCACATGCTCAGATACATATAAATATTAATATGTTAATATTTTTAGTGTGTTTATTTTTTTGGATATTGTTGCTTCTATTCTCTTATATGTATTTTTGGTTTACATTAGTACATACTCTGTTTGGTTATATTTATTATAATCTATAAGCTTTTTAACATCATAGTAGTTGGCAGGAACATAAATAATTGATTTAAGTGGTAGAACAATTTTGGCTTTATTTTAGAATTCTATTATTGCAGTAAGATATATGCGTATAAACCAGACTTTTTAAGAGTGACTTACAGCTTATATTTTTGTTGTATTAATTGTAACTGAAATGATTATATGTTGTACTTTATAAATAATTTATTATAAAATATCAACTTGTTTAAAGAACTTTCAGTTTTATATCAAGGACATAGAAGACTCATTTCTTGTGTAAATTAAAATAGCTATTTATAAAAAAAATATTAATGATATATAATATTGGAATTTTATTTTTGAATGATTTCATACAGCACTTATTTTATATATTTTTAGGGACTCATTTTCGTAGTAGACAGTAATGATAGAGAACGTATTGGTGAAGCTAAAGATGAGTTAATGCGTATGCTGGCTGAAGATGAGCTGAGGGATGCAGTACTCCTCATTTTTGCCAACAAACAAGATTTACCTAATGCAATGAATGCTGCTGAGATAACCGATAAGTTGGGATTGCATTCACTAAGGAACCGCAACTGGTATATTCAAGCCACATGCGCGACAAGCGGCGATGGTTTATATGAAGGTCTGGATTGGTTGTCTAATCAACTTAAGAATGCCAACCGTTAAGTGCAGTGTTATCCACAGTCACTCTGTGATTGTTAAGTACTGGACTGAGTGTTTCTCAATACCATATGTTGCAAATATGACAAAAGTTTACTGTTTGTCAACATACTGCTGTTAATCAATAGTGAAAAGGAAAAAATCATACCGTGTACTTGTCTCGTATTTGACATACAGTACACTTAGCAGTGATGCACTCGATTTTTTTTTATATATGAGTTTATAATTTATTCCGGTGTTGCTGATTTGTTTTGTACAATATCGATTTTTTGTACTACTAGAGGTACTGTACAGTAGTTATTTGTATTAATAATATAAACTAAAATAGTAAGTGTTATTTTTGTAACATATGGTAGGACCTGTTCGTCTTTAGAACATTTTACATTGGTTGGGCGCTGCTCAAACATTTTTATTGTTTAAATTGAATTCTATTTTGTTTCTTGTATTTCCATATAATGAGCTAAAAGAAAAGAAAACATGTTCAATGCGTTTTATTTTGACAAACCGCGGACAAGTGATTTAAAGGGTTATTATTACAGAAAAAGGCAACATGGTTATTCGTGGACATTCCCGTTTTGTCAGCTGTATTATCAAAATAAATTTATACTATTAACTTATTTGTCTCTAATTTAAATACATAATAAATCTCGTTGTTTATTATTTTCTTTAGCTGTCCTATTGTGTGTATTATCTCGCCGATTTTGAAGTTCAGAAACTTAGGTTCACTTTCAGCTTTAATTTTTTTTTTAAATGAGGTTATGCTACTGTACTTGATTATAAGAGATTATAAACATGTAGATTTGCGTATATGTTGTGTTTTCTTAAAATGCCTTTCAGTCATTTTTACCTGTAATATGGTGACTGAATATTCCTTTTATTATTAAATATGTTATCTCACTCCACTGATATTTTAATATATTTAGTGGATTCTGTCTAAAAAAATAAGTACTTTCTGGGAATTATATCTTCACTTTTGTTTAGTCGCTAGTCTTATAGCCTGTATGTAA
Organism: Rhynchophorus ferrugineus; assembly: GCF_030347505.1. Taxonomy (NCBI): domain Eukaryota; kingdom Metazoa; phylum Arthropoda; class Insecta; order Coleoptera; family Curculionidae; genus Rhynchophorus; species Rhynchophorus ferrugineus. The sequence continues at coordinate 46,795,214 of NW_027472581.1, read as the reverse complement.
AATTAATTAATTCAATACATTTTTTTAATAAATACTATAAGAATGGTGAAACAAATTAATTGACTTTAATTAACACATTATTTATAACATCAGATTTAATTCAGTTCTTGTACTTTTGCCTTGCCTTCCCATTTTATCAGTTCATTGAAAAATTAAGCTGTTTAGTATATTTCCTGTAAAAGAACAATGGGTAGTATTCTATGATATATTTGTCTTAATATTAAAATTAATAACTGTTTAAATTATAAAATTTATTACATACTCAAGTTATTAATTTTATTAAATGTACATTTTAACAGTGATATTTTAATTTCATGTTCAGTGAGTTCTATTTTAGTCTTTCAAATATATATTTAGTAGTCAATCCTTAATGATATAAACATTTTTTGTTATTAAGTAATTTACTTCAGATATATGTAATTTGTTCATTAAACATACAATTACTATATTTATAAAGATCTTTTTACAAAAGTGGTGCAAGATCAAATAAAATTTCACCATGCTTTATAATTCTCTGTAGATTAAATTACATGATTCAATCGAAAATATTTTAAAAGAATTTCAAGATTTTCCACTGGTTAAATCAAAGATAAAATATTTTCGACAGTATAGAATTTAAATTAATCAGTTTCTGCGCTTTCTGAACGTTCAGTTCAATGTTTATCACTGTTTGTGGTGATTAAGTAGTTTGCAATTGTTTGAGACATCTTTTGATGAAGTTGTAACTATGACGATGTTTCATAACATTCTAACGATAATAATTTGAATTTTGTGTACAAAATTGAATAATATTGATCTGAAATATGGTGGTTTTTACAGAATTCTGTTAGGCTTGAAACGAACATCTACCATAGAACATCACTAAGAAAGACAGTTTGCTAACGAAGATATGAAAATACGAACGAACATGAAAATAATATGTGTCATAATTCTAATTTTAGATAAAATAGACTTGAAACTCAGTGCATAAAAATAAAGTGTCTATGTTGATTCGACTAAACCGATATAAAATAATCGTTTTAGCTTACTTATAATTTATATTTATTAATTTTTCATAACTTATTTCTTAATTTGATGTCTTATTAGTAGAAAAACCAAATATTTTAAAAGAAGATTTCTGTATGGCACCTTGACATCCATATTATGATTATATTACATACTCGACAGGAAAAGCAGAAAGGCCTAAATAATAAGGTTTTGTAATTTACAGTGTAGCGTTACGTATATAGATGGCGAACTAAGTATTTTCTTAAGACATAATTTTAAGAGGATAACGATTCCAAATTCTAATTTATTTGTGTTGTATATTTTAATTCTTAACAATTTCTGTTATGTTTTAGTGATCACCCGAATATATTACATGAATTATTTTTAAATAAATACCTTTAATATTTTAGCTACATTATCCTATTACACGTAGTCATAATTTTTGACGAAAAATCGAAATAAATTATATTTGCTGTGTTTAATATATTATTTCTTTTAGAAATTATTAGATAATGAGAAATAAACGAAAATTCTACAGTGTCGAGTCTTGGTGTCGATGCTGTTTTGGTTGGTAAACTAAATAATCTGACTTAAATGGGAATAAGTGATGATTAGAATAGGATTTTTACACATAAATATTTCCCCATAAGTTTTCAAGGATTTGGCATAATGTCAATTTACTTTGCTACGTTTGAGGTATTAATGTTTTTTGTGTTTTTTACTGTGTATTTACTCCCAAAATTAGCTTTCTTATGAGACATCATGAGATTCTTCATTACATTTAAAAGTCATATATCGACTAGAACTGGGGATAAAAAATTATTTTAACTATAACTTAAGTAAAATCAACTTTCTATTACAATAGTTTCTAAAATATCAATAACGGCTTAAAATGATATATAAATAAAAGTTAAGAAATGTCAATAAAAAGTTAGTAAAATTAAAATTAAATAACCAAAAATAATTGCCAAGTATAAATTGACCAAGAATGCTTAGTAAACAAGGATAAATAAGGGACCGCATATGGACTTAGCAGTGGAAAATCCGTCAATTTCCTTAATTTTAGTTCACCTTCCATGCTCCTCTAGATGGCGAATTTATTAATAAAAAATCGCTTTCAGTAATCTAATTATTTTAAGTTTTCACCATTCGCAAAGCATAATGTATAATATATATATATTATTATTTTACGTTACCAGTATTTCACGATTACCAGAATATAATAAAACTTTATAATAGATAAACAATCTTATTAGCACTTACGAAATAATGAGACCTAAGCCTATAAGTACCTAAGCTAACGTAAATATACGTTTTTATTGTTTTTAATTTAATTAATGAGTTAATGATGCCATATTAACATGTGTATTGGAAAATTGTAAAAACCACTATGTAGAAAGATGGTATTGAATGTACATATTACTATAGACGTATAAGCTAAACATTGTTGATGACTTTATGGATGGAGTTGTAAAAATATTATAAAAATACAGGATTGTACATAAAGCATTGAAATAATAATAAATAAGAATAGAAAAAGTAAATTCATTCAAATATTTAGGAGTATAAATTCAAAGTAATGGAAGCCAGGAAAAACAAAATAATTCAAGAAATAATAAAGAGAAAAGTCTAGGTTTTTAGATTTGTAGATGAGATCATCATGCCAAATTTGAGCGAGGGCTTTGGAGACGTCTAAGACGGCTCCGACTCTGCGACCTTTACGGAAAGCCTGGTGAATGGTGGCTGGCGACGCTTAGGGGTTGATGAAGGCTGGAGTGTTTGGCGTGGAATTGAAATTGTTCGTCCGAAATTGTATGGTTTTGCGCCTGTGAAGTTGTTTAGGACTTGGGGTATCGTTTTCTCTACGAGTATGGGTAGTTACGATACGTCTGTAGTCGGAGGGATCCGATGTAAACTTTTTCTTGGGGATAACTACGAATTGCGCATGTTCTAACTATTTTGGGAAATGCTTAAGCCTTGATAATGATGTTGGCATCTTCGGAATGTTGTTTGCTAGTGAGGTTTTTCAGGTGGTTTGCTATGATACCATCTGGGCCTGAGGTTTTTTTAGAAGAAATGCTTTTGATCGAGAGCTGAAAGTCTCTCGGAAAGACTAGATATTTGAGGAGATATTCTGACTTGAAATGTTTGAGGTGGGCCCGGGGAATGAATGCATAATATTTGTTTTGCGAATGTTACAGAAAGGAGTTTGGCTTTTTGACGATCTGTGACGGCGAAATATGTTGAGGATTCAACCTTTAGAGGGGGTTTGAAGTTTTCGCCATAACGCTTTTGGCGATGCGTCAGATTTCGAAAGGGGCTGCCTAGACCTTAAAGAAATTAGTTCCATTTTCTCTCTTTCCAGAGTTTTACCCTGTCCTATACCTTTCTGAGAGTTCTTCTTGCCAAGAGGTTTTTATGTCTAATTATCTCTTTAGTTTCCTTTGGAAGGATGTATTAAAAAGGTTAAGAAACTATTTGAACAGCTGCTTGCGGCAAACTACAACGCCCTTTACTAGTTATTTTTATTTTTCTATATACTAGGGACGGGCTCTTTTATTGCAATAAAATAGGTATTTACCAAAAACTTGGCCAATTATTTTATGCAGGGTACATCATGGAAATTAGGGTAAAAATATTTTATTCAGATCATCAACGACAAGCTGACGGATGAAGGTACACGTAATATGCACAAATATTTTTATAATGACTGTAAGCTGTCCAGATGGGATAACGATCATGTACCCTTTGGCCGTTTCTTCAGGAGGAAGGTGTTAAACATAGAAAAAAATAGAAATTTTACGCTATAGGCGACCTTGGGGAAATGTTTTGTTTAGTTCAATCAACTGTACCGCTCCGATCGCAAATTGTGATTGGCTAGTTTAAATTCCTGGTGCCGCCACTAACATGGAACGTGATTGGTCGATGAAATTGTGTGAAGTCAGCATTTTCTGTGGGCGTCCATTTTTAAATTTGTTCTTTGAAGTTAAATAGGATTGTTACGGTTCTGTCAGAGTGACAGATATGTTAAAATACGATAGATGTGTTCGATATTTCGATATTTTAAAAAATATCTCGAAATATCCGTGAAAGAAATATCGAGATTTTTTTGCAACAACTAGGAAAAATTTGATGTTTTACAAAAAATATGTCGACATTTTTAAGAAAAAAATAAAAATATTGATATATAGCCCCCCCCCCCAAAAAAAAAAGATATCCTTTAAACATGTTAAAAATTAGCGATAGTTTTGGTGAATGTTTACATTTAAGTAATAAAACGTATTAGTTTTGGTTAAAAACCATTAAAATTAATACTTAATTTTTTTTTGTACTTAAGTTTAATATAAATAATTAAAGGTTTTTTATAATGTTTAAAAATATCTTTAATTTAAAAAATATATCGAAAACTATCGATATATTTTCGGCATTCCTAAACTGAGGTACCTAGATATAGGTGTCCGTTTATATTAGAATAAGATTGTGGCAGTATAGTTTACACCTTTGGTTCAACATGTCTTCTTCCATAAAATAAATTAATTTTAAAGTAACATTTAAATTTTTATTTTTCTATTGCGCTCATTCATTTTTCACCTAAGACGAGTAGGAATGGGCCGACCAAGTCTCATTTGAGAAAGGTGGGCATACCAAAAAATAAAAATTATTAATTTTTTTGTAGATACCAATAAACGTTCCTAAACATTGTTTCTTTTAATAATAAAATTATGTATTTTATTTTCTTTAGATTCTTACACAATAAATATTAAATAGGCGAATAGGGAGTAGCTTATTTTTATTTTTTCTTTCATAGGTGGAGAAGGGGCCAAAAAAACCGATAAAAATTGTATTACTTAATTAATGAGTTACAACTATTCTACGCATTTCATATCTATATCAATTTTAAATTATATTTTCAACGATATACAAGAACTTTATGTTACAATATAAAATAACTGTTTTACATATTAAATGTGACGTCTTAGCCGATATTAACAAAATATTTCGATCCGATCTGTTCGAATAAGATATGATAATATGAATGTGATAATATTTTGTGGTTTCTAAAAGTCATTTGATTCTTAAGTGTATTATACTTTTCAGACGATGTTATACGACTGTTAATATATTCCTAAGCATTTAATATTTATTAATGGATATATATTTACTACGTGCTGAAACGCACTTGCTAGAATTCGCTACCCACAGACAACAACAAAAAGAGGAGGATTGTTATCTTAATCTGGGCCAATACCCGCTTATATACACTCACACACGCCGAGACCGTTACACTTCTGCAAAATCACAACCCATTAATAAACCTTTTTTGATGCGGCCCGCGCCATTACTTACCATTATCGTGTTAAAAGTTTTGGTTTTTTTTCTTCGGACATCTGTCGCCGTTTGTAATACGAAAACTGGCGCCTCCAATGTGGTACCTTATTCATGGAATGTGTCTCTTAGTAAATTTATATCATTACTGATGCGTTTGGTGGTTCGAATGATTCACTCTCTGATTTTAGAAGGTGTAGAAGTATTATTTAAAAAATTATAGTTTGCGTATAGAAATAATTTTGTTTAAATATTGTTAAACAAGACATCGTGCAGAGAGAATATTTCAAAATGTATTCAAATCATTAGCAGTTGTCTGGTCAACAGTAGAAAAAGGCATAAAAGTGCATTGGGAATGATTCTATTAGTTAATGAATACAATTGATTCCTTTACGGATCCCAGGGACACTGGAAACCATTTTCCTTAATTTCAGATCTGCTACTTTACTCCTTATTCATCCAAATATCGGTCACGTTTAGATGAATTGATAATAAAATGTTTATGTTCACTGATTTCCAGACGTCAACTGATAACTGGTGACAATTTATGTAAGTCGATGAAACATATCTTAATTTCTTCGAAGAATCACTTTTAGGGCATTAAATCTCTAATTGCATACTGCATAATAACATTCCGATTTCGATAGGTTTTAGCCCTGGGCTGAATTTGTTTTTGGAGTTATTAGGAGTGTAGTTGTAAGAAATTATGATGGTGCAGTTTGGTCGAGGGGTCATGAATGGCTGTTTTAAGATTCTTTATCATTTTCGCCTTAAATTATTGTAAAATATTAATTTTCTGCGACAATAAAAATACATTTGGTGTCTATCTAAGTTGCTAAATAAGGACCACCGATGTGAACTGACGACAACCTATGTTCATTCAAGGAAGACTTCAGAAACAGCTCGATTACGTGGTCCAGTGATTTGAATTTTGAAGGTTGCAAATCAATCTCAGAAAACCCAAGCCATCTTTTTCCTTAAGAAGCGGTCCGCACTGAGCGTTTTGTAAATTAAAATCGATACTGCAACCACCCACATAACCCGGTCCAACTAGAGTAACAGAAAGAAAGCTGCATAGACGTCTCTGGAGAAAGGTTTTGCAAGATTCAATATCTAGATGGTGCTGTGATCGTCATTCTAATAATGTGATTGGTTAGTTTGAGAGAGAAAAAAAAATTATTTTGCAGGTATTTGATTGGCCCTTAAATATATTTTGATATGTGTGTGACGCATATGTCGACGATTAGATGATTAACCTCTGACGTCACATTTAATTAATAATTGAAATTGAAATAAAAACTAAATCTAATTTCCCAAAATAAATTTATTAAATGAAATTCGTTAGTGGAATGGCAGAATATAGGAATAAAATAAAACGGATAGTTTATTAACCTACACACAATATAAGTGTGGCACGAGATATTGCCGTGCGTCTATACATTTTTTCATCTTGGTCTACAGAATTAGGAATAACAGATTATAAACAAAATTTTCACTTCACAATTTATCAATTTTTTTTGTCATGTATATTTTGGCTCCGAGATTTTTGATAGATCCAAAACAAAGATCTAAACTATTAGTTAATTAACCTTAATTAATTAAATTAACTGCAATCTATTGATTTCGATACTTAGCCAAAACGTATTTTTTAAAACAAATAAAACCCCTTAAAAAATTGATGATACTTTAATAAGCATACTTTTAATGACACTATTCAAATGTCGATTGACTTTGCGATACATATTTTCTTATAGTGTAGTCACATTTACCTTCATATTTTTTGACACTGTTCCACTTCCACTTTTTTTCCTTCTTCCACTTCCTTTTCTTCTTTATTTCCTTCCACTTCCACATTTTGGATTTATACCCTAGCCGATATGTTTACAATTATCGCATATTTGTTGGTAATTAAGTGAATATTAGATTAAATTGTATGCATACCAGGTAAAAACATGGTAGAAATAAACAATGCTGAGTCACACACCTCACTATGTTTAATCTAAATAATCTGGGATTTTTTACATACGTATCTATTTTTTAAATAAGAGTTGGAAACCTCTTGGAAACAAAACAATGTCTCATTATTTTACTTTCTATACACATTACTTCTAATAAGTTCAAAGCAGTGACATCTATATATTGGATGTTACGAAACATTTCTCTAAAATTGCCTAATAAAGTTAATTCTGTAATTTCTCTGTGCGTAATAATAACTGGTGACACTCATGGAAGTTCGTCGGTTCGGGGTTAAGAGTATACTTAACATATATACAATACAAGTTCGTGTGGTTTGATTCGCTTCAATCTCATGGTTTCAGTAGCTTTATTGCTTCCACTTTGTTATGATTTAGTGACTTTTTATGTTTTACTGAATATTGGATAAATTCGTATATCTATTTGACTTCGAGATCACCGTGCAGTTGTTCATTTGTTACGTAGCGAAAGGCATTGTTAATTAATTGAAGAACTTTGCTATGACGCCTTTGGATTACTAGTTGGTTTGATGTCTTAGTGTAATCCGATATTTGGACCTTAAAGTCCAAACAGGTTTTATAATTCGCTGATAAACCAATCTTACTGATTTTGAATCAAGTTGGGAGTATCTTAAACCGATAACAAGTATAGTATAGTATAATTTTGTGTCCGATCTGCCCAGTTTGACGTGATATTAAGTCAAATTAACTTAGATCCTTCTTATAACCTTTTGTAGCAACTGCTTATAAAAATTATTTTCTTGTACAAATAACCGATTTTCAGAAAAAAAGTTGTTCGTTAAGATAATACCATATAATAACCTAATAAAATATTGAATATTACTAAATATAAATGGGTATCCAAACCAAATATTTGACTGAAAAAGTTTATCCACATTAACGGATTTAGAATATTAATACGGAAAAAGTCTACTTGAATTTCCATCTAGGCTTACAACCAAGTTAAATTTGGGAATATTAAAGTTCTTGAAAGTATCTTTTCAGCGTCTTAAGTAGCTTAATTTTAGTTTATGCTCGTTCTCATCTTTATTGTGTATTGTATGTGTGTATTGTAATTAATTAATTTGTAAATTAAGATTGTGCTAAGCATATCTAATGTCAGATGTAATGAGAAAAATACTAGTTTGAGACCGATGAACAAAAATCCTGCAAAATTAAAAAAAATCTGCTAGTCATCGTTGATTACTGTAAACTGGACTGTAATTAGCCTCGAAGCAAATAATACTGTTGACTTTTTAAAGTGATTCTTTTTATGTTCATATCTTTCTTAAACCCAAAACTTTTTAAATAATCGCTTTTATTATATACTGTTGAAATTAAAAGAATCCGTAAAAATTTGGACAAATCCGTCAACAGGGAATATAATGTCATTCATGAGTGAAAAAAGAACATTGACATGAAATCAAATTAAATCGAATTGGGCGAACCAAATTTGGAAACAAAACCTATTTACATCTTATATTTTAAAAGTCTTTCTATTAGTTCATCAGAGTAATAGAATTCAATTAATTAACAATCTTATAGTTAATCGAAAACTAAAACAGTGAAGTAGATGCCGTCAGTCGTCATCTCTTATAAATACCATATAAAACTTATTGAATATTATATGGGATATCATCAAGGAGGTATTTTAAGATTGTTTATGATGTCACTTATGTACTAACCTGACAGTTATTCGAATTAGGTTAATTAAATTAAACGAAGTCACTTCAGACCTATTATGTAACGTATATGTATCATCAGTAGAAGATATATTTTGAAAACTAAACGGAAGAATTCTGAGAATGTAGTGATTAAATGGCAGACATTAGAATGGTTCTATATATAACCTACGGGAAATAAATATGAGGTTGTGCCAGTGAGAGTAATACCCTAATCATTTGGGGATTCCAGAATAACGTACTAAGAACTCGGTACATTAGATTGACAGGCAGTCACAAACAACTGTTGTACTAATATGCGGACCTAACTCATTGTCCGTCTAATATAAAGACTCCAGAAAGTTTTCTAAATTATTATGGTATATACATATTTGTAGATTTATAGATCGAACTCTAATGAAAGATACTGATAATAAACATAATTTTTTTATTACGATTTTAAATTAACACCGCTATTATTCACCAAATGCTGATGATATTGTAATTTTTAGATACATTCGCTTCAGTGATCTTATTTTCTTTGTTATTTTAGAGTCCCTTTTTACAAACTAGCAGTTATCTGGACTGGACCTATTGTATAATGTAGCTTCCGAAAAACAATCTTCGATATTAAGTCTACCGACTGACGAGTGACCAACTTAGATAATATCAGGTCGACATCCGGTCATACCCAGCCTGGTTACTGGCGTGAATGAGATAATTTTCCTGTCGAGTTTTAAACTTTTGAAAAATTACAGTCACTTGATAAATCAAATCAAATATAATATAATATAATCAGAAGAAAAGCTTATTGGCCACTGAGCAGATTGTTGAACCACTAATAATAATGATTAAAGAAATCTAAACATATTAATTCTAATATGTTCTGAGTGTACTAATACAATACAATTTCCTATTATGTGAGTGAGAGCGTACTGTGGATTGAGAAAATAAATATGTATGTTGTGTTACATTTAATTCAAAGAACAAACGTAATTATTTTTGAATTATTATGGATATCAGAAAATTATCAGTATTATTTATATAGGGATTTTCATTAACGGGTAGTCGATTTTAAAATGGTATGAAATAAGCTGTGTATTAACTTAAGATCATGGAGTATAACATCGTTCAAATATACGTCTTTGATTTTTACTATGTATCTACAGGAGATACAAAATAATATAACTATAATAGATATCTAATATAATGGGCAAGATAATAATAAACAATAAAGTATATATTGTTGCATATGGGCAACAGTGCTTCCATGTAAATAATGTCTTGAGTATGTGTTGATCAGTTTACATGTAAAGCCTTGTAGATTATATTTTAGTGTATTATATCCGTATTTGAGAGTTTAAGTTGTTCTGCGACAGTTAAAACAAGCGGTCTATGAAATGTGTGATCTTTCACCAACCAAAATGTTCAGTCTTGATCTTGCACATCTTTCAACCATATTTCTTAGCCAGCACAATACTGAACATAATTGAACCGTTATGGGGAAAGAATGAGGAGCAGATATCTTTGTACAATAATGAGACAATATTGAGTTGGAAACTATTCAGACGCTTTACGAATCTACTCCGCGAAGAATTGCAGCTGTTTTAAAAGTAAATATCGCTTAACTCCTTATTAATAAATAAATATTGTATATATGTCAGGGGTTCATATTATTTTGTTCATTCCCTGTGAGTGGTTCAGTTTTCTGCGGCTCTGCCGTATAAATAGTATGTTAACTTTAAAAGCCTCAGTTGAGCACGATCTTGGTCAAATTACGTTAAACATTGAACATCGAAAAAATAACTGTTTGACAAATTACTGCTCAAATCGTCCATGCAGAATGTTGTCTAGGCCTATATTGCCGGAAAACCGACCATCAAGGAATGATATGCTAAGTTTAGACGTAGTGAAATGAGCACCGAAGACGGTGAACGCAGCGGACGCCCAAAAGAGGTTGTTACCGACGAAAACATTTAAAAAATCCACAAAATGATTTTGAATGACCGTATGAGAAAGTGAAAGCAAAGAGAAAGCTCACTTTTGATCAAAAACAACGACCAGTTGATGATTTGGAGCAGTGTTTGAAAATTATCAAGCGTAATAAATCCGAGCTTTTGTGTCGATATGTAACAATGGTTGAAACATGGCTCCGTCATTTCACTCCGAAGTCCAATCGACAATCATCCGAGAGGACTCAACATGAAGAACCCGTTCCAAAGTGTGGGAAAACGCAACAGTCGGCTGGCAAGGTTATGGCGTCTGTATTTTGGGATACGCATGGAATAATTTTCATTGACTACCTTGAAAAAGGAAGGACCATCAATAGCGACTATTACATAGCGTTATTGGGCCGTTTAAAAGACGAAATCGTCGAAATGGAAGAAAAAGAAAGTGTTTCATCAAAACAATGCACCGTGTCACAAGTCAGTGAAAACGATGGCCAAAAACCCTGAATTGTGCTTCGAATTGCTTCCTCATCCACCGTATTCTCCAGATCTGACCCCCAGCGACTATTTCCTGACCTACACAGTAACACTACAGTAAATTGATTAATTTCCTCCATTCTTAATTTCATTAAAATCTTTTTAATTGAACTGTTTCCATTATATGTGTGAACTATCATTAATTAGTGTAAATTTTAGTATTTGATTATTTTAGAAATAGCATCATAAGCTGAAGGCAAAATTGATCCAACTAGCGATGTTACTGTAACGTGAAAACAAAGAAGTAGCGTTATATGACTGTTATATTTAAGACATTAATATATGACGCAAACTTTTTATGATACTGAAGTTTAATATATAAGTTTATGGCGATGTAAGTTTGAAACAGAACTTACATGAACAGGATATTTCAATATATTGACTGTATTTAAATAGTTTTATGTAATTTAAATTAATTTTAATGAATTTACAATAGACGCTCCTACTTTACACTTATACTATATCGTAATAAACGATTTTTAACTATGTTCACGTCAAAACTTTGTTATTAAAGTTTTCTCTACCTACTACTGACTACTGAACCGTAGATATTTTTTCCCAGATAATGCCGTTTTATAAACTAACGAAATAATATTGTGATACATTTTAGTGCTGTTGCTTAATTTAAACAAAATTGCATCTGGCGTGTTTCAGCTGAAAATTAACAAAAAAAGGACGTTATAAATTTATTGCATTAGTAACATGGTAACTATATGATTTAAATTCCTAGTAATAGTAATACTTGTAGATGATTAACAGTAAAGTGATTAACATTTTTAAACTCCAGAACACTTACCTTCAAAAGAAAGCTCTTAAAATTACATGCTATTTTACTCATAAGTTTTTGAGTTATTATGCTAATAGTGACACTAGTTTTATTATTTTCAAAACAATGGATCAATAACAATTTCGGGTTTTAATTTGACACTGCTTCTTGATGAAAAAAAAAACCGTTCAAGCGAAGCAATGGTTTGAAAAGTGTTATAAGGACTCCGCTCCATCAGAAACAAGAATGGTTGGTTTGCTGACTCAAATATGGGCATAGAGACACCGATGATGCAGAACGTAGTGAAAGTCCAAATTATGCGGCAACACCAGAAAACATCAACAAAATCCACCAAAATCGTTTTGAATGATCGAGAAGTCAAGTTGCGTGAGTTAGATAACTTCGTAAAGATTTTAAAAGAAGGTGTTGATTTTATTTTGAATAAGTATTTGACTATGAGAAAGCTCTGTTCAAAGTGGGTGCCGCGTTTACTCATTTTTGACTAAAAAAAAACGTGTTGATGATTCTGAGCAGAGTTTGGCCATGTTTAAACAAAAAAGAACGGGATTTTTGCGTCGATATGTGACAATGGTTGAAACATGGAGTTATCCCTTCACTCCGGAATCAAAATGATTGTCATATGAGTGGACAGCATCTGGTGACAGGCCTATTTTGAGGCAAAAGTTAAATCATTCTACAAAAATGGTATTGAAATGTTGGAGTGGCGCTGGAATTGTGTGGCTTTTGACGTAGATTACGTTAATGAGTAAAACCAATTTTGAACAAATAAAACCGCGTGTTCATTGTAAACTGATAAACTGATTTTAGTGTGAGTTACAATTTATTAAAGCCATCAATCGGAAAATAATGTGTTTCTTTTTACGAAACCTAATAAAATAATTTGGCTTATACGATTCGAGATAAAAAAACGGTAAAATAGTCTAACTTTATCCCAATTTATGTTAAGTGATATAAAAATAATTTTTAATTTCAAACCTTATCGAACCGAAAGTCTAAAAATATAGATAATTTGTTACGTATCAAATATAAATAACTTGATACCTTGATTATTTTTCCACCAAACTCTGAATAATTATTATTTTAATCAGTTTTAAATTACCATACTGATATGCTGTGTATCTTCTACTTAATGAATGAACGACTGAAAATATATAAATACTAATGATGTTGTAATTCAAGTTGCAGATACCAACGACAATTTGTTATTCGTTTTCGTGAATAGGTGTTCGGATGCGGAGCCGGCTTCGCTGGTCGTGGGTGGATGAAAACCAGATTTCATTCAAGTTTTGCATCGCCGAGGCGTTCCACAGACACCCGAGAGAGATTTGCCACACGATTTGCCTTTAACCGAACTTGGTCGTATAATTTTGCATAATTATTGCACTTAATAAGATAGCAGGGAAGTGTCAATGGTATGAGAAAACGGCCGTGGGTTTCTGCAATTTGACACAGTAAAGTTTCTTATTTGTGATGCTAATTACATTCATTTCGAGATGAGGATTTTTGTTGTGGAGCTGTCATTTTTCGTTCTTTCCATTCATCTTGACCGGAAACCTGACAATACTTATTATAAGTAAATTTAAATTTTTATTTCGTCGAAGCATTTTTGTGCTGGAATTGTTACAGCTCGTTTTATACGTGGACCAAGCAACAACTATTGGGAATCAGATCGATACAAATTTTGAGATTTGCTATTCATTTCCTTGTATCGACTTCTATTGCCTTAAAGTTTTATTCTCAGATATTTACTTGTTCTAATTTTATATCTTCAATTTGGATATTTATTCCTTTTAACGCACCTATTATTAATTATCATTTTATATTCGGTTTTATTGGGCTGGAACTTCCGCCTTGTTGAATGTGCATGGTAGTGATTCGAGTATTGAAGGCATTTAATTTAATGTTTTCTGCAATTTATAAATCACCACACAACGATCGATCAAATGCACAAAGTAATAGTGGTTGTTGAAAAGGTATTTGGAGAAAAGGAATACTGCCCTGCAATATTCCTGAATATTTTACAAACTGTTGATCTGGTATGATATTTGGGACTACTCTACACGATGAGCAAATTGCTACCGCGTAACCATTATCAACGACTGGAGTTCGACCACATTTAGAGTTTCTCATGAACTCACATTCTCAACACATAAATCTGTTTCAGCTGGGGTTCCTCAATTTAGTGTATTGAGCACACTCTTGTATTTGCTCTACGCTGCTGATATCCTAACTACAAAAGAAACAGTACTTGGAACATTTGCCGCGACACAGTTATTATGGGAAAAGATATATGTGGATTTATGAAGTTATCCAAGATTTTGTCTTAAGACATAAAATGAGGTTGCTAAATCACAGTAACGTGGAAACGTGGTAACGTTACTTTTAAGTGTTACCTTTATTAATTTTATTTTAATTTGCGAAATACATACTAATATATTAATCTAATTATTATTAATGATAATTAATTTGTAAATTAAAACTGTACTTGTAAATGTCAGATGTAATTAACTAAAAAATAAATATTTTCTGCAATAATATCATTGGTATTGTCCTATCTATTTGTTTAATTATTCTTACAATTTTATTACTTATTTCTCTTTACTTTAAAATAAACTATAGTATTTCTTTTGCTACGTAAATCTGTTTTTTGGAGTTTATCTACTATTTGTTCTTTATCTTATTATGTGATCTTTATCTTGAATATTAAAATACAGGATATTTTAAAAGAAGGTTTAGATTTAGTTAATTTATTAAAAAGGGAAACCGTCTATTGAAAAAATATTTATTAGTTATATAAGTATACACAACTTTGAATATGAATAACGAAAAGCTATTTATTAGGTAAATTGGGAGGCTGAACCCTAATAAGCAACCTTTTTTTTAAAGTTGGTTCTAGTTTTCGACACATTTAAAAAATATTTAACTATTTTTGACCTTTAACAGCCTTTTAGTGAATTAAAATGTGTAAATCAAAAATGAACGAAGGTTGAACTGAGTATTTTATACTGCTTAGAATCTGCTGCACGTATAAGGGTTCAACTATAATGACTCATTATGACTCCATCCTAAAACCCTTGGTATTGCCTCTCGATTTGCACTATATCTTGGTGTAGCTACTCTCCTTGCTAGTTGTTCGTGTCATCTAAGTTTTGGAGGAAAAAATCGAGATGTGAATGCAGAAAATCTATTTTGAGAGACAATCGAGCTCCAATCTTCTGGTAATTTTGCAACAAAGCGTTGATTACGTTTGTAATCCGGTCATTTTTACTTACCGAGAAATAATACTTGATTTTTACGTATGACAGTTTTGGAAACAACTTGGTTAAGTACCGGGAAACCGGCCCTTCGTGATTGAGGGCACGTTTTTTTGTCCTTACTCATAATGGGTAAAATTTCGCCACACCTCTCTCAAATAGTAATAATTAACTGCACGGCTATCCCACAGGCACAAAATCAGCAAAATTTCGTGAATATTTGCTATTGATTGTTTGCATGCCAACCAATATAGCAATAACCTGTAATGAATCAGTTAATATTTCATTATTAAGTTTAATTATAATATTTCGCAACCTTTAGATCGCCATAGTTTTCATTGATGCTCATTGTATTTGAACTTGATCAAAATTGTATGCACTGTGTGCATGGTTTAGATGGTTTTTTGTTTCAATGTGTAAAATCGCCTTCAAACTGTACTCATAATCATTTATGAACAAATGTCAATCAAATAATTCTTTAATATCTTTACAGAAACACATGTCATTTTCTTTTTGTGAATAACGGTAAAGTAATGTGATTCCCTTTTATGTATATTGTGAATTGTGT
The DNA here is from genome assembly GCF_030347505.1 of Rhynchophorus ferrugineus. Classification (NCBI taxonomy): domain Eukaryota; kingdom Metazoa; phylum Arthropoda; class Insecta; order Coleoptera; family Curculionidae; genus Rhynchophorus; species Rhynchophorus ferrugineus. Next base: position 46,779,172 of record NW_027472581.1, on the reverse strand, counting down.
TCTAGAATCAAGTTGTTTCCATTCCTACAACCGTGATGCAACTAACTCAGCTTTTTGTTGAATGTTTTGTTTGTTGTTTTGCGAATGAAATCACACAGTCCATGTTGTGAAATTAAATTATTATCTTCCATATCGCTTTCTTTGCTCGCCGGTGATGAAGACGTAGTTCTTAAGATATTTTTTTGCATTAGTTAAACACACAAATTGGCAATACATCACATACGTGGAATTGGCTTTGACATTGATGATACGTCAGGATGTTATTTTTCCGTCTTCTACTTCTAATGTTGGTACAGAAAAGTACGCATTTTCACCAAGGAACCACTTTTATAGCTTTGTTCTGCATGCATTACAAAATATTATAATATTATATATATTTCGGTACCCACGGCTTATTGTTGCAAACATGCAACTTTGAGTATATTTGTCATGATTTTTCGGCTTTCAAACGTTGCCTGTGCATCGTAATTCATAGTATTGAAGTGAATGAAGTCTATTCTGTGTCATTGAATACGCTGCATCTGAACTTCTGGAGCTTTAATTTTTGGTACTAATTGAATTTGTAAAGTATTTGCGCGTTTCTGAAATGAAACGGTTAGGTCGTTAAGAATAGACTAATTAATAAACTCTATAATTTCTACCGTTCTAATGATTTTAGTCGCATGAATTTTACAGTGTTTTATCGGTAACACGGAGAAATGTTGGATATCAAAAGTTAGGCTACCGATTGTTATACTTTTTTAATATAATGCATTTGAATATGTCGAAAGATATGTCAAAGGAATTAGAATTAAGTCAAGATAGATAGTGGTAATGGTTTTTGTTTCACCTCATTAAAAACATTAATCTGTATTTGATACATATTTGTTCATTTATATACAGGAGTTGAACAAAGTACTATGAACGCCTGAATTATACAATATTTAGTTATTTGTTAGTTAGTTGAACCACCATTTGGTCTTAAAACAGCTGCAATTCTTCGCGGAATAGATTTGTAGGGTGTTTGAATATTTTCCAATGGAATGTTGCCCACAATCCTCTTCTCCAATGATGTTTTAGCATGTTTTATATATGCTGTCATTACCGTGCATACTGTCGCTCGTGAAGCATGTGTTATTCTTGAATATGTTTGTGACTTAATTTCAGATCGTTTTGTGAGAAGTAGAACGAAATGAATGGGCTTGGGAAATTGTCAATCTAGAGCTGTGGATATATTGCCAATCTAACGTTAATCTATCTTTTTCTCTTGAATATTAATTTGATCCTGATCTCCCCGGAAGATCGATTGCGCCAGCTATCAAATGTGAAAGGGTGTGAAAGGAAAAAGAGGTGACTTAACCTTTGAGGGTTTAAATATATTATAAAATAAATCAAACCTGTGTTTCACTCATAACATCGTTTAATCTTAACATTTATTCATTATTACCTTGTTCCTTCAAATACTCAGTCTTCGTATCAGTCACCCGATATAACTTATATGCTACATAGCGCGACTAATATAATACTGGATATTTTAAAAAAGCTGTTTGGTATCTGGAAGAAAAAAGCTTTCTAGATACAGGTTAAGAAATAATTTGGTTAATAATTTGGATAATAATTTAATAATAACATATTGTGTGGTTAAAATATCTGTAAAGGAATGCAAAAGTACCGTTTCTAATATCTATTTTATTTTATTTGAATTAGGGAAAATGTTTTAATTTACCGAACGATTAATAAAGAGTAAAATATTAAAAATAATATATCTGTTTTAATTAAAAATTTATAAAAAATAATATATAATTATATGTAATTTATTTGGATGAAAAATATTAAGTGGATATGGGTTCTAAAGAATTGTGAAAATAATTTATATCAAACGGCTTTGATATAAATTATACCCAAGTCTTATATTAGTGGCAATAAAATCGGTTTACTAACTAAAAATAAAATATATAGGAAAATCCGTTTATATACACAAATATGCAGTTTAATGTGCACTAATCAATAACATAAGATAAATATAAACGAAAATAAGATTTTGATCTTTCGGAATAGTTCGTGTAGGCATTGGACACCTACTCTGTTCCATAAATGAAAGCAAGTCGCTTTGCAACCTGTTGTACTTTTTAAAATATGATGCCTACCTACTGATAATTCTAACATGCTTTCTAATGCATTCTGCCATCGTAGAAATTGCAGAAATTGTATAGTGTCGATGTAAAATATTTTTACCTAATTAATACTCATTTTGGCACTGGAGTAGAAATTAATGGTGCGGGATCTTAAGTGTAGAAATAAAGAACATTTTTATATATTAAAAAATAGTAAATATATCAAGCTTTTAAGAATTATTTACTACACAACTTGTTTATTGTTTATATGAGCATACTGCAGATAATTATGATAATGTATGCTTATATGCATTTTGATTGTATTTAGGGATGGAAATAGACGTTTAATGTGTGAAAAAAATGTTATTTTAAAAGTAAGAATTGGTGATATGTGATGATAACCAAATGTCTAAGAATACTGTAGATCTTTTCAAGCTTAATTTTAAACGATAACTTATATTATAAACACTTGCTTGCTATTATTTAATAACAAACACTCGTAATGGAAAATCATATGGCCACTTATAATACTTACTTATAATTATTAATAATTAAAGAGTTTTTTATGGCTGTATTTCGCTTTGAACAACTTGTAATTGTTACTACATTTTCTGTGAGTATCGATGGTACCTTCATATATAGACAGCAGTTTATTATGTGAAAACTGTGACAGACAACCACTTAAACTGGGTAATTCGAAAATGAAAGCTTGTTATTAGAATTATATTAGAGTTCCCGTCTTAAGGATGAATCTATAGTGATTGCGAAATGTCGATTAGTTTTAAGTCAATGTTATGAAGTTATATTTGTTTACAGCGGACGAAATGTGAGTCCTAGGGACAGAAAACGCAAATCCACGCCCTTTAACATTTCTACTATAATAGGACTTCCACATTGGAGTATTTACTAGTAAATCCTTATGCGTTATAATAGTTAGCTGTCTTTACTGAAGATGTTACTTAAAATATATAAAAACCTGATACACGAAAGACTTGAATTACTAGAGGTAGTTCAGAATATCTATAGCTCTATAATGTGATATTACATAACCTCGGACTATGCCATAAATTTCCTTCAGTTTCACTGGTCATTTAATTTTGCTACTAATAGGATTTTCTAACTTAACGAAGATTCGAGAACCAAAACTAAAGAAACCGAAGGCTTTCCACCTTCTAGAATCTCATCAAATTGAGTTATTTCTGCTTCTATCGTTATTACCTTATACATACAGAGTCCTAATATTTTCCAGTTTTGTTTACATTCCTCTACTTTCCTTCGGTACTTTTATCCTGATGCGTATTGTTATAAAATACCTCAAGAAAGACATGTTTTGAATAAAATCTGATTTGTTATTCCATAATGTTGCGTATGTTAGCATTGAACTGAGACCCAAAATAACTACTAAATTAAAATAAAATAGTCTGCAACGATTTTACGTGATTTACTGAGTAGTCAAGATATTTCAGGTTTTTCCATTGCAATTCGTCGGTGGATCACGATGCCAACATCGACCCGTTCTTATTGAAATATTTTATATTTTAATACTAATTATATTCTGATAGTTCTCTGTATAATGATATATACGATTTCTTTAATAGTGGTAAACAATTACCTGTCACAAGTAGGAAATTATTGTTTTAAGAAAAGATGGTAAATTATTTGTAATTTACAATACGACGGTAAAAGCTTGCGAAGAGAAACATGATTGCAAAATCAGCAACGTAATAAATTAGTTTAGACAAAAGATTGATTATTTGTATATAATTTAATGTCCTTATTTATGGTAATATCATATCTTAAATACTAAATTAATGTTAACATACGATACTACCAATTGATTATTCATTACTAGAATTATTTAATTTGTATGCCTATCAATACAGTTGTGTGGAAAATAAACTTGTAAATATAAAATATGTATTTTACCATAATTATTAGTAAGGCAATTGCATTTACGCAATTGCAAGTCTAGTAATCTGAAACCACAAAAGAAATATAATTTAATTTCCTGATTTTATTACTTTTAAATACTTTGATAGCTTGTTTAGTTTATTCCTATAACATTTATCGTTAATGTATGTTAAAAAGTAGTATCATGAAAATGTTTTCCATCAATAATTAGAATTTGCGTTAATTGGAAACATTTTTGGAAATGTCTACGAATGTGGTTCAATAATATTATTAAAATTGAACGAACACATGGCTTACCCCATAGAGGTGGTTATAAATATGGCGTTTATGTAAGAAAAAAGTGGATTATGTGGCAACCAAAACCAACAATTGGGATATGATGAAGCAGCAACTCCAACAAGGACAGTTCTAAGCTCGACTGTAAAAGGAGGAGAATGGTCATATTGCTTCAATTAACAAAACACAAAGACAAGATACACATTGACTTAAAGGATGACAAATGCTACCACATTCGGGGCAGCTTATGTGCCAGTAATGGAGAACCAATATGCTGGCGAGAAATGGATACTAGGATGCTTCTGGGGTAACCGATGCTCTCGTATTAACACGGTGCTAGTGTGAGGTAGATTACTGGTCACAAACCCTAAAATGTCATTTATCGAAGTTTCTGTCACCAAATATTTAGCATTAGGGAATGGAATATACGGACGGAATACCATGTCGGACAGAAGGATATTTTCGCTTTAGAATTGGTAAAATGTAAAATTACAGTTGCTGCTCATTCCGATTCATGCGTGGAATCGGAACAACGTCCTTTAATATACCGACCAACGATGAAGTGTTTTATTCCGGTGGTGACTAGCGATCAGCGGGAGTCAGTTTCATGATCGACTAAAGGCTTTGGTTCAAATCAGATCACGTAGTTATTTCCATGATCCACAGGAGGGCGAGAACACATATTTTATCCGTACCTACTGAAGCATGGTTAGATATCAAGTGTTTTAATCCTATTCGAGCAACTAATATATCTATTCTAGCTGAAGATTTCAATACACATACAGACTACACATACAATACACATTAGATGGGAAAAATTTCTAGGAAGTTGTAAGGGATGTAAGGGAGATGTAACGGTTGCGGATGTAACAAATATCTCCTACAATTCTACAACTACAACGGATAAAGTGTGGAAGGTTATTTACAATCAACGGCGACGAGAGTTACTTGTGAAATCCAAAACATCAAATAAATTCTAGCCAATAGAACACCTAAATGATACAGATATTGATGTTGGAGCAAGGAATAACTACAAGAAACTATAATTACTAAGCTAAAACTAGAAAGAGCAGCCTACTGGAATGGTCTGGTCGCTGATTTGCAAGTTGCTGCATCGAAATATGAAGTTTCAGACGGTGTACTAAACACTTTTATTGACACTGCAGTCACGACAGAAATGCTTAATCTCAGCGGGAAAACATTCCTGCAAGTGCCGATGAATTGACGGAAAATTTTATGGTAAATCTCACTGGGATCTTAACGCATGATGATGATACTGAAGCAGCGTCACCATAAGTTTAAAAAGGTTTTTGACGGGGTTCGATAAGAGATTTTTTAAAAATCAAACAACAAAAGTAACAAGGGTGGAAAACCAATGAAAAATAAAATAACTCAATAATATTAAATAATAAAACTATTATTTTATGCAGAAAAATGTCAAAAACATAAAATTTAATAGTAAGCCGTAGTCGTCACACGGTAGTTATGTGAGCTCAATCAATTCAGCTTTTAAAGGTGTGTATTAATTTTCCCATGATTTGCAACAAGGTTCATAAAAGTTAATTAATTAAAGCCATTAAATATTATAACAATTTGGTTCCTGTTTATCAGATCGACTGGCAACTTATCTCGATTCATTACCGTCTAGTTATCGGAGTGTTCTCGCAGTGTCTAGACTAGTTATTATTGCCGATAGGGTGATTTATATATCTAACTTTTCAATTAATAGGAAATTATAGGGAAATACCCAACATGCACTATTCATCACTGGTTACATAATTATATTTGTAATACTTTGTGGTACAAATAATTCGAATTATATAATGAGATAAATTAAATATTATATGTACATTTGAATATTGATGCGCATTTTACTACGTTGTCCAATAAGTACAGTTATTTGACAAGATAAACACATTCTAAAACATATTACAAATACGTTTTATTATTCAATATCTCTTTAGGTTCTAGAGAAGACTCAATAAGATATTTGAATATGTCTAAGAGTTATGTCATATATGTCAATGGAATTTGGTTTATTGTTTTAATGTCAAAATAACGGATTTATGAAGTCAGAATGAGATATTTTCTATATGTTTTGCTAAAGAAGATGAACTTTGATAATGTAAGGACTTAGAGAGAGGTTTGTTTAAAGCAATTGGTATTATCGGTGTTCCCAGGAATTGCCGCGTATTTAATAATAACTCGAAATATTTTATTAATATTAATATTAGTTTATAATATTTGAAGTAGTTTTATTATATAACTAAAATACGTTTCCACCTCCTTTAATCGCCCATTTTCTACATCTTAAAGAAAACTAAGTGTCGAAATTTTTCTTAAAGCTTTGAATTATCAGGCAGCTGTGTCAGGTCATGGTGGAGATCATGATGGGATTTGTAATGAGACAGGGTAGATATACAAAATATCTGTATTAACTTTGATTGTGGGATAGTAGAGCGGATTAGATGGAGATCGGAGATCATACGGAGAACATAATGTTAATGTGAACCAAATTTCTGAATTCGAAAATTTGTTAATGCCGCCTTTAACCATAAAGTTAGGGTTTATAAATAATTTGTGAATGAGCTAATGACGAAATCAGATTAAACTTGATATGAAAACTTTTACATTTTTATAAACTTTTTTCTAGTGAAGAGTTTCCAAAATTACTTAGTTCAACATAAAAGTTGAAATAGTTTTAAAGGCATGGTATCTGGATGTTTACTGGGTCCGATATTGTATTTCCTATTTAATCAACCTACTACAAAAATTACTATTGTGGCATGCAGACCACACGGCGTTTTTAGCACCATATGAAAATCCAATAACAGATTAAAATAACCATCAAAGACACCTTAATAAAATAAAACTATAGCTGAAAACATGGCAAATTAAAGAAAATGAAACAATATTTATCAGTAAATTTCAATAATTGTAGCCACAGGTAGAGATCCATCTACACCGATGCATAGTAAAATACCAAGAGCAAATCCAAGTTGTCAATAGATAACAAGGTAGTGCTGTGATAATCAACAGAAATAGTTATTTGGTCATATGGCATCCAATCCAATTGTCCATAATTTAATGTCTGATCATAATATAATCGGTTTAATATAGTCATCATTCAACGGTTCGAAAATAAAGTAATGTATGCCATTGTCGGTGCTCCAATCACTAATAAAATACAATAGGATATTTCTTTAGAACCAGTACCGCATTAAGACTACTTGATGCTGAATAGTAGCGTTGTAAACCATCGACTGAAAACAGTCGAAACAGTCGATAGTCAAAAAAGTGGCAATTGAAAATAGTATACAAATAGAAAATAGTAATTACTATTTTAAGTCAAATGAACGAATGTCATGTCAAATGTCGAAATTCAGCTTCTCTTCCATGATGGGATTTCTTCGATTGTTGGTAATTTGGCCAGATTATGAAAAAATATTCCGATGGTATAGATGTTGCAGGTATAACATAATATTTTAAATATAACTGATATAAATCAAATAATATCATTTCATGAGCATGCCAAAAATCTAATGGGTTTGTGGTAAGTATGGGTAAGTGGCATTTCCAAATACTGCTTAATAAACTACCAAAATAATCATAAAACTATATATATATATTTCATATAAATCTATATAAGCCTAAGTTTGGCATATTTTTGTGAAGGTCGTGGCTAGGACGACAGCTAGAGTGTTAAAAATCAGTCGAATGAAACTAGTAGAACTGAAAATAGTAACTAAAAGTACATGATTGAAACAGTTGATAGTAAATGGTAATAAAATCAGTCGCACCGAAAATAGCGTCTGAAAACAGTCGACTAAAACAGTCACTAGTAAAGAGTAGTAAAATCAGTCGAACCAAAAATACCGACTGAAGCAGTCGTTAGTAAAAAGTAATCAATTACTAAACAATCGATAGTCAATTTCAGTCGAAAGTTCCCAATGCTACGGAATAGCAATCCAGGCCTATGTGTCTCTCTATCGATAAGTAAATCTAACTTACAAAAAATAATCTAGTATCGGTTTTTATTTTTGGAGCTGTTTCTGGTGCTCCTCAAGATGTCTTGGTCTAAGCAACTAAGTCTTGTTTAGAACTCACAAGGAGTGTATTTTAAATTGTTTATGTTTAGAGCTTCGAAAAAATGTTAGTGCACTTAATGTGCTTGCTAATCAGCGAAATGTGCGACACTAACTAATTCGATCTTATTAATGAATATTTATAGTCTGTGAAGTTATTTGTTACATACCATATATACAATAATTTTCATAAGAAATACTTATTACCCACTGGGCAAATAACCACTAAGGGTAATAATAAAAAAATTAAGTAAGTATTTGATTTAGATTATAATTTTAAAAACAATAATTAAACGAAATTCATTAAATCAGATAAAAATAAAACCGGCCTTGTAAAAACAATTTAGTTGGTATATTTTACGGTATGAAGATTTAAGTTGACCATTTCAAGTGACACGCCCGTAGGTTAAAATTTAAAAAATCTTAATCGTTTCTATATTAAATACGACGCGAATAATGTACTATTAAAACCATAATATGAAAATACTTAACAATTTATGTCTATATGCAAATTTTTACGATATTAGTTTATCTGAATGCTGCATATAAATAATTTATTTATAATTATAACTATAATAATAGAAAATTTATGGCACTGCGTTCGTTTCGAATAGAAGTAGCCGCATATAAATATCGAAAATATACAGTGAAAATGGCGATCTTGTTTATGAAACAAAACATTATAACAAATTACTCGATAAATTGCGACTTTATTCAATTTTCCGATGCGATTTGAATGCCGATAATTAGCATTTTGACGGTTATATAATTTAAAACAAACGCTTATTTATCAATGAATTTTACATAATGGACGATACTTCAAAGGAGGAACAACAATGGATTATTGGTTCATTAATTCAACTAAGAGAATATTGTTACATTTAAATAAATGATATAATGTGTTGTTTGTAAGTACTTTATGGTTCTTGGTTCTAAGTTACCGATGAATTTGCATTAACGCCACTGATTTTTATGAGAAAGACATTTGATATATTTAACGTAACGTCATATATAAATATGAATACTTTGTTGTTCCTAATGCGTTGATACAATTGCGATAAAACGTTGGTAACTTGTTTTGTGTTATACCGCGAAGTATCTCCATCCTAAAACTCTATGTATTAGGTAGTTGCATGTATTTTGATCACCAATATTTATTATTAAAAATGCGAAGTATCAATAATAACATAGAACGCGATTCCCATATATAAAGTAGTAACTAAATTTTGCGCATCTAAGTTACCAGAGGGCGTGCTAAAGGAGAATGATTTTACAGGTATGCAGAATAATGTTTAAGAGCTGTTTTGTGGCGTAATCTCTGTAAGTAAATTTTTTTGGATGTGCTGAATATTCTTGATATCTTTTCTCTGCTTCTTTAGTATCCCATTTAAATAATTCACTTTACTCTTCACTAACATCTCTCAAATTTTCTGGGAAGCAGTCAAGGTGGGAATGAAGAAAATGATCTTTTAAACTCATTAGGCAACCTAAAGCTTGAAATACTTTTAGCATTTTTTTGACGAATTGTTTATAGTTAGGTTCTTATGATTGACTTCTACGTAAATACTACGTAAACAACTATGTAAAACTATATAAAACTTCTATGTAAATGTCTTAAAAGTAATCCAACCTTCTTTTTGAAGATCCGTCATGGATGAACCCTGTCCAGAAACAGTCATTGATGAACACTTTCCTTCTGATATGCCTGACAACTTTGAAATTATGTATATCAAGCAACCTTTAGGAAGTTATTTTACAAATTACTTTATCAATCTCAATTTTATGCACTGCGGTGTTAAAAAAACCTGGAGGATCAATGCTTCTTGGAGAACTTGCGCTTTTTGCCAGTTTTAAGCTCCCTCGGCGACCAGCTCCTTTTGGACAAGTGCTTGGTCTCTGTGATCCAGTAGACACAAAAGTGTGATAGTTTAAAGTAAAATCCCTTATTTTTATAATAGTACAAAAACTATAATGAAAATCCCTTATATTTATAATAATTTTGTATTTTGCCAATAATCCTGACGTCCTGGAAATTTTTCCTTATTATTTTCGTTATCAATAAGTCAGTTGAAAAATACTCAAATAGATTCTTTGTTGCAAAAATACAAAAATCAGATAGCCGGAAATAATACATGGTTTTTAATAAAATATTTTATTTAAATATTAATTATTGATAGTTTTTGTTTAACAACTATAATTTTTTAAAATCATGTTTGTCTCATACACATCATATATGTACATGTATTATGTATTTATATAAATCTAAATGTTTTACCTTTTGAAATTCTATTGAGTTTTCTTACTTAATTATTATTTTTTGTATTGAAATATTCTGCTCAGGATACACCAGAGAAATAATTATATCTAAAAATAACGAGATTTGCTGGCATGAAACTCGATTTAGAATTTTAGTTAAATTAAGTGTTGTATATAAATTAGTTAATTAATAAAAAAAATAATGTAAAGAGTTATATAGCAATATATAAATAAAAATTAGATAACATAACTTAATAACAATAACAGAATAATAAAAAGATATATAAAAATTCTTGCTTGTAATACGTTCACATATACAATTAGTTGTTAGTCTTTTTAGTGTTGTACTGTCTGGTTTCAAAAACATTGGCAGAGAAACATATGTTATAATTTTTATTTTCGAAGTCTCTCAATTTAGATCCTGTGAAAAAAATTAATTATATTTCTACTTATTTCTAATTTCTTTTAGAAATATAGAGATTAAACAACTTTTAGATTAAACAACCAAGAATTGAGTCTATAATAATCTGGTCTAAAATGCAACGAATATAACTTCCTTTCTGGTAGTTTAGTGCCAGAGCTCATGACAGATCCCTTCAAGTTTATCAATATTTAATTTCAGAATCCATTTCAGGGCCAGCAAAATTTGAGATTTTTTGGAAGTGTTCATTCCATTGGAACTTTCACATCTTGGAAAACAACACTTTAGTTTTATTTTTCCATTTTAACAAATAACATTTATACGCAAAAATAGGAAAAAATCTAAGATATCCTATAAAATTTCAGATCAAGAGAAATCAAATATTTTAAATATGTTTTTAAAAGTATTGGTATATTGGTAATGTCGAAATAATATCTCAATAATAGTAGATGTAAAACTGTTACCTTATGTAGAGCAATGTCAAAACCTTTGGACATAACAGATAGCTTAGGTTTTTAACAGTTATTCATGATGAAACTTTAGTTAAGGTAGATATAAGATATAAGATTAAAATATAAGCAAGGATTTAATGTATGAGAGAAATGAGTATGAGAAAATTGTATGTAACTACTTAGTCAGCAAGATCTACAAATGGCAAAATCTACAAATAGACTAGAGACTGGAAAATACAGCTAAATACTTCTAAATTTGTTCACATTAATTTTGCATTACGTTGAAATGACACAAAACTAACAAGCAGAATCAGCTAAATACGTTGAAATCCATCTGGATGGTAGGTTAAATTGCAAACATTATATTTATCTCCTAAAAAGAGCAGATTAGTCAAAATAACTTCTAACAGATTAACTGTACTGGTTAGTCGGAAAATACTCTCAACTTGACCTAAAATCAAAGAGATTGGTTTGTCATTCAATCATAAGTTTGGACCTATGGGCTGTAAATATGGAGCTGCACTAATGTTTCAAACTAACTAATAATCCAATGCTGCCAAAATAATTTTCTACTATTAATTACTAATGGTTATCGGTACGTAACTAACGAAGTTGGAAGATGACCTCGAAATCAAATGGATGGATTATTGGAAATGGATTAAGTCATGCAAAATTTTGCTTTAAAACATGAAATAAGATTACTAAATCACAGTAATGTGTAACCAATACAGTTACTGTACAATATGCAGCAAATCAGAAAATTAAAGCGAACCAAACCACATGAACTTGTGTAGTAAGTGATACTCTAAACCTTAGTTTAAGTTTTTTTTTTAACTTAGGAGATAAAAACTGATTTATTGATCCCGTACTCACCTTGCTTGTGTATTTAAGTCAAGTACAACAGAACATTAGTAATACATTCATTTGTAAATTAAAATACTAAACATATCTGATGTAAGATGTAATTAATAGGAAAACTACGTTTCTACTATGTTATATCGATTTAATTATTTTTTCAGCTAATGTTTTGGCTTATAGTATACAGTAAAATTACTGTTAAAACACTTCTGCATTGTTGTTAAGATTAATATGTGTGTTTTAATTCTGTGGTACATATCATATCATCATTAATAATTTCTAGTTTGGGACTCAACAAAAGAGGAGAATATCTTTAAAATTCCGTATATTTTATGGTAGATTATATTAAAAGAACTACATAAACATTATGTCAACGTGATGGTATGCCGTTTCATTTCCTTACTTAAATGCGATGCGAATTTGTTTGTTCCACGTAAAATTTTTGAACAAATACTAAGCGAGCCATGAGTCAGACAAGGCATTTTAATTAAAATTTTCGAATATTTTTTCGGCTATTCAGAAAATGCCATTATTTTTTCATTCGATTTGTTTGGGAAAATATTTTGCCCACGCTGGTGATTTAAAAATAGTTTCGGCAAATCGTTAATTCTGACAAATACCTGAAATGGAATATATAAAATGTATGTGTATAATTAATATTGAAGTATTTTTGTGAGCTTGAGGTAAAAAATGTGAATTATTACTATTCAAGCTACTGCCCATCACTAGCCAGCATTATTTCCTATATTTTCAGCAGTATATAATAAAATTACTCTGCTAACGGTGCGTCTTTTTAAGCTAATGAATATTCGGCTCATTTTAGAATATTACAGAATAAATTTGCTAATACTAACATCTAATGCTAATCAGTTTAATATCGGTTCATTAATAAATATTCAATTGCGTGGAATAATAGCTGTCACTGGAAAAGCCAAAGAAGATAAGAAGTATGTTTATCTATATTCTTATATATATCTATTTTACACATGTGAAGTACCACAAATGGAAAATATCACGATGGCTACATTTGCTGATGGTAATGCGTTTCTTGTTGTCAGGGACAATAAATAATAATAAATAATATTATAATTTTATGTAGCAACAACGCTAGGTATCTTGGAATTGCTTTGATGTAAAACTTCGCTGGAAGGAATATGCTAGAAAAGAAAAGTAAAGAACTGGAGTTCAAATATAGTCAAATGTATTGATTAATTCAAAGAAAATCACAATTATCACCAAATAGTAAATTACAATTATACAAGCCAATTAACAGGTCAATTGAAACGTTCCCGGCCTGACACATAGATGGTGCTACTAGATTTAATCCATACGTTTTTAGTTGGCCTTAATTCACAAAAGATGCGTGTATAAATTTGACAGCTGTCAAATTCATCATTAGTTTGTGAATTATAGCATTTTGTGTGAAGCAAATTGTGAAGGAATTTCACGTGTTGATAAAATATTGCTTTGTGAAAGGAAAAAATACAGTTGAAATAAAACTTTGGCTTGATACCGAGTTTAAGGATACTGCCCCAGAAAATCAACAAATCAAGGATTGGTACACTAACTTTAGATGTGGTGAAATGAGCATTCACGAATATTTCTGTATGAGAAAGCTCTGTATAAAGTGGGTGCCGCGCGAAGCTCACTTTCAACCAAAAACAACGACGACTTGATGATTCGGAGCAGTGTTTGAAGAGGATCAAGCGTAATAAACCCTAGTTTTTGCATCGATATGTGACAACGGATGAAATGTGGCTCCATCATTTCACTCCGAAGTCCAATCGACAGCCATCCGAGTGAACTGCACACGATGAACCTGCTCCAAAGCGTGGGAAAAGGCAACAGCTGGCTGGCAAAGTTATGGCGTCTGTATTTTGGGATGCCCATAGAATAATTTTCATTGACTACCTTGAAAAAGGATGGACCATCATCAGCGACTATTACATAGCGTTATTGGATCGTTTGAAGGACGAAATAGCCGAAAAACGGACGCATTTCAAGAAAAAGGAAGTGCTGCTTCACCAAGACAAGAGACAAGTCAGTGAAAACGATGGCAAGAATCCATGATTTGGGCTTCGAATTGCTTCCTCATCTACCGTATTCTCCAGATCTGGCTCCCAGCGACTATTTTCTGTTCTCGAACGAATTGAATGCTCGATGGGAAGAAATTTTCGTCGAATGAAGAGGTGATCGCCGAAACTGAGGCTTATTTTGAAGCAAAGGACAAATCGTACTACAAAAATGGTATCGAAAAGTTGAAAGGCGCAATAATCAGTGTTATCACCCTTGAAGGGAATTATGTTGAATAAAAAAAACAATTTTGCCAAAAAACTATGGTAGGGCGGGGACTTTTCAACTGATCTATTATTAAACATAACTATATGGACTTACACAATTCAATTATAGGGTTGTTCTGCGAAAAGCAATGCAAATATAATACAAGTTTTCCAAAAGAATGTCCTAGAAGTATAGCAAGTGCACCCAGATACTGGTTGCTTACACCAGTACCTTCAGATGAGTACTTTCGTTCAGAAAATCACGAGAATCGAGACAGGAGGAAAGACTTATATTAAATAGAAGTATTACAACTCGTTTATAACACCAGCACGGGAGACATACTGAAAACAATAATATCTTTCAATCTTGTGTAGTACGAAGTAGTTAAGCACATTTAATTGAAAAAACAGCACTGTTAATACATAAACATTATTAAACTAGAGACTAAGTTAGGACGGTTCCTAGAGGATACGGAACGGGAGGTAAAGGAGGTTTATTTAGGGTTCGAGTAGGACGGCGCTCTGTCGTATAATACAATCACTTTCTCATATTTGTAATTCTACTGATATATCAATTGTACTCAATATATTAATTAATTTATAATCACTGTTTCTAAAACGCCGAAATAATTTTCGAAAATATGTTCACTGTAACTGTCCAGCATTGCTTGTTTTAAATTAAAAGTAATGTTTTCCAAAAATGGTGTTTTATCGGCATGAATTTTAATCGTAACAACCTTGGATTGGAATTTTGGATTTTAGCCTTAGTTTTCCTCCAATGAATGGCTTTCCGAAATCTTGATATTTTGCAATATGTATAGTTTAGTAACTGTAGGTGGCGTGCCTAAATCACCAAGAGTGATACGCAGTTTTATAAAGATGAAAACATGAAACATGAAAATGTGATCAACGAACATTTTAGATATATAGTTAAAATTAATTCGTTAATTGCCAAAATGTATTGCTGTTTGAATCTGGATATTTTTCAATTTTGCTTCCGAAAATGGGAAAATACATCTTATGATCATCGAAAAATATGTGATATGGTGATGAGTGCTTAAGTGAACTTAAGCTACATTGAACATTGATTAACTGGTTTTTGTTTTGGAAATTTCTATGTTAAAAATGATTTTCGCCTTAGTAGAACAATATTAAGAGTTGAAAGTTCAATAATCCGAGTTTCCATTTGTCAATAGTTGCTGAATCGAACTGACATCTACCCATTTTAGAAACGGATGCTTAACGGCAATAAATAAAAAATTATTTAGAAGTACAGAGAGCTTTATTAAATCAATGTATCACTCGGAAATCGTGAAAGTTCTACAGTGACTGAATTATTGTTTCAAGTTTGATTATTTTCATGGATATATCATCGATTAGTGTTTGAAATTTATGTGGATTTTTTTTAAATATAAGAAAAAAACGAAAATAGTATTTTCCTAACTTGCTATTTATTTTATTATAAAATATGTTACATTATTGTAAAATATAAATATTTGACAAACCACATGGTAAATAAAATAAAATTAATTTTGTAGTCAGTTTGATAGTAAAAGGTAATGTCTTGTAAAGTTATCGAAGAAAGTGTATAATTCGAATGTTTGGACCGTCACAGCTTATTATGTACGTAATAGTGTGGGAAGAAATATGCTAGTAATTAGCAATTTCGGTGAAAAACTAACAAATGTGGAAAACGATGTTTACGTATCATTAATAAACACTCAAATGGCTGGTTACGCACAAGATATTAACATTTGCACCGACATTTTTGGTCAAAGGGATATACAGACAGTCAAACTTTCAATTGTTGTGTGAAAGATACAATTAATTGGAAAATTTTCCAAAAATAATACTGTAATACATTAAGCTTAACTTTGTTCTTACATTCATACACTACATTTCGTGATATTCTATTACTACATAAGTAAAAACTGTACGACTGTATCTAGCGCAGAATTGCAGCTATTTTAAAGGCAAATGGTGCCTCAAAATATTACTGATAAATTTTTTTCATCAATCTCTTAGAACTTCAATATTCTGCCCGTGGGCAATAAGTATTATTATATGATTCCGTTATATAATATAAGTATCCTGACATGTAGAAGATTGCTTCAGTAAGTGATCTGCTGTACAACTTATTATCTAATTCTTATTCTAGATACTACTCTAGCTTATTTTAAAGTCTATCCTAACTTATTCTAAAGACTATTCTAACTTATTCTAGAGATTATTAAATCTCATTCTATGTGTCTATTAATCAGTTCGTACGGTAGTTTGCATTTGAGCCTATGTATTACACTGTCATCGTGTATATTTCACTGTTTGGCGAGTGGTTACACTAACAGTCTTTCAGAGTACTTCGAATTGAGAAATATCGAGAAATGCAGCGGAGCAATATTTTTTATCCTTTAAATTTTTGTTAACTTGGCTGAATAATCTATGTATTTGCTCTGTTGTTCCATGATTTTTACGGAAGCCAAATGGATGGTCTGGAATAATATTTATCTCTATCTACGATTATTTTAAGTCTCTTAATGTATAGTTTTTTAAAACGTTTAGAGATCACAAGCAACAGCCTTATAGGACGGTAAGAGGAGACGTCTTCTGACTTTTTCGCAGGTTTAAGAATCAAACTGATTTGAGACAGTTTCCCAGTGTTAGGAAAGTAATTAAGTCTTAGCATAACATTAAATATGAATGTAATTAATTTGATGCACTTTTGTGAGAGATTAATAAATAAATATTGTGTATTATGTTAGGAATTTATATTATTTTGTCTATACCCTGTAAGTGAATTTCAACTTTCAATTGCACGTCTTGACTTTCGATTTTTCATGACATATTCTGCCCTGTTCACTATCATTTTTGTCTTATAATAAAATATGTCTTGTTTGTTTGTTTTTTTTTGTTGAGCGGACGAAACTTGTTTGCACACCTTATAATAAAATATGTTTGATTTTTGGCTCTTTGATTTAGAGCTACATCGTGATATAATTTAAAGGTAAACATAAATAAATAGAAATAATAGTAACAATTAAATTGTTTTGTGATTTTTATTATGAATCTGGTATAAAATAACTTACTTAATTTTCCGCTTATTTTGTTAACACGCATTCGGCTGAAGAAATGAAACGTTGTAAAATCTAGTTAGCTGTGAGCAGATCGAATGTCATTTCTTGTGTACAAGCTGGTAATGTGCTCTTTAACAATAATTGTTTACCTGTAAACGACAGCGCCCCCACAAGATGACCGACAATAATTTTGACGGTTTTATTTTCCTCTTTCCACAACGAATAAATTCCCAACATTGTCGTTACTAAATGGTATCGTTTACCAACAAATCGCTTAATGCTTTCTGTATATATGGTTAATAATCTATTTAATTCGAGAATTATGTCGGCTTGTGGGTGGATGTTTATGAAAAAGATTCAGTTGCACGTTTGTGTTCGAATTTATTTCGCCGTGTAATAAAGGAATATTTCGGGATGAATTACGTGCCGGCTAATGCCGCATATCGCGATACTAAATATCCTTTTCTGGTATGACAGATATTATGATTGTTGTTTTCGGTAAATTATTTGTAATTTGTTTGTTTGTGTATTGTAAGTTTAAATTGCTTTAAATTCATTTGCTTTGAATAAATATATCTTGGCACATTTTGTACAAGAATAATATAAAATCAATATATATTCTATCCAATGTTGATGTGACGTTGTAAATTTAGTTCAGTTTGGCTTTGGAATACAACAAAATTCTAGTTTAAATAAAATAATGAAACAAAAATGTTATCAATTTTATTTGCGTTTAGTTTCGCATCATAGTACATGCATATACTAATGCATATATTATCGAATAATTTTAACCACAGATAATTATTCAGCCACAATAATTTATAGGTTAGAGTTGTTTTATTATATTTTCATTGAATTCATTTCCTCACCACCTATGAGGTAGAGTTCTAGGCGCGTTTTTTATATAGTGGTATACCTTAATATACCTAATTAACAATTGTATATCCAAGTAATGTATTTTAGATTCATTAGAGAGTATGCTTACCTTTTTACGCTTAGTTCTTGTTTCCTTCGATGGTCTGTTGCCTTGTCAAGTCATTTTGATATAAATGTATTTTTTTTCTTCTGCTACTACCTGTGTACACCACTCTTGATGAAATGAATCATTGAAACAGTTGGTATTTTCTCTCTCATCACAGAAACCACATACTCATGTATATTGTGAACAATTAAACACATATCTGATGGACATACATCTTTACTAGAATACAATTTCCTACAATTATCGTATATTAAATATATATAATCTGTATTGATAATTGATAATGCAATCATAATCTCATATTCAGAAGGTTTCACTCAAGTGAATAACTAAGCTGTTCTTTTTGAATTTATCGAACGTTTGTTCACGATTCCATCATTTCTCAATTTCTTCTTCAACCTGTCTGATTGAGGTCATCCAAACCGAACGTGCTATTAACCATTCCTGTTTCCAGTATAAAGCACAATATATGTGTAATGAATTATTAATAAATGTTATGACTAATAAAACTTAATTAATTGTTATTCCAACATGTAACTTTTTCTATCAACTTACTTCTATCAGCACTATTTTTATTATCCTTTTACCATGATTGACCGTTGGGTATATTGGTACCATTCTGAAATATCCATGTCTCATCTAAATACACAAATTCAAATAACAAGTTTTTTGATTTTATTATATGTTTTTAAAACTTGTATTCTTTTAACAGCAATGTCTGAAAGTTCCAATAAACCTCTTCCGTACTTTTCAGACTGACAATTTCGTCTGAAATATTATTATTAAATTATCCTTATATTGAAAAAACTACTCGCTGTTTTTATACATTTCATATATTTAATTTCTGCTGGAGCTTACATCATGCTGATCCTGATTCGTCACCCTCTACGTATGAGGACGGTTTCTTTTTGGTGAATCCAATATTATGTTTTTAATTTTTTGCAATATTTCAGTCCATACTAATATTCAGTGCAGCTGCAACACGCTAAAATACTTTCAATAAAATCCGCATCAAATTAATATTTAACAGTAAAAATGCTTACCTCTCTAACGAATTTTTTGGCAAGCGGGGGCCTCCATTATCTCGTGTCTGTTCGAACTAACTGATTAGAGAGGCAATCTGTTGTCTGGCATCGGCATTTTTAATCAGAGTAATAAGAAAGAGCGATTTGAAATTTATCAAAACAGGCAAAGCGTTAAGTCCACGTTTGTCGGTTTATAACCTCTTATCACTATTGTTTTGAGGAAGTTTGCATCGTTTGACAACCGGACGACTTTAACAGGCTTGTTCGTTTACGTATTCGGGCATATCAGACAGCACTGTGTCTCTTTTTAACTAGAAAGAATGAGAAGGATAATATTGCCTGATTCTAAAACTAACTTATAAATTGCGGCAGGCATTACATTAAACATATTGTTGACGTATGTTCACAGCAACTTTGGACTATAGGATTATTTTGAATATATTAGGTCATACAATAAATTGTATGTTTGACAAGAGAGTGGAGACAGCAGAATGTAGATTTGTTTACTTGATCGGAATACTCGCTACTCTTCATTATACTCGAAGTTTTCGCGAGAATAGAAAAAAAGAGTATTTGACGATTTTGCATTGTGTTGAAAAGCAGTGGAGACATAATATCTCCTTGTTGAATACCGGCTCGGATCCCCTATGAATTTAACATATTATTTCGCACTGATCACACAATTAACGAAAGATGCTTGAACAAGTATAACAATTTTTTGGGGAAAAATGTTTAGCTTTCAAAGCTGTCCAAAGTGAGTGTGAGTGTATACAGTTAAAAGCAGAGCGGAAATGAATAAAAACGACAACCGCAAGCTTTTCAAAAATCTAATAAGTTCCTCAATAAACTGAGTGTGAAAATCTTTTCAACACCTCTCCGACAATTTATATGAGACCTCTACTACAATAATTTTTGCAGTGTACCGCTTTCTTTCAACAATGTTTCCTCACTGGCTTTACCATTTCTGTCGACTCCAGTGGCCCAATTACGTTTTAATGATTTTGTTGTCATTTGTAATTCACCCAATTTTGTCTCGTTATCAGGAAATTAAGTTTCCGGAATATCAATTATTGGCAGAGTTGCTAAACCCTATGATGGGTCAGGAGTATAAAACTGCCTGAAGATATCCCTTCACCATTCCAAACGTTCATCATGTAACTTTATCAAGGATCTATTTGCTTTTTGATTGTTGTCATTGGTAGATTGACACTTATTTATTTACTCTTATATTTTACATTTCGATAGAACTACTTCCACATCGACGACCACACCATTCCATTAGGCCCCCCTAGTTTTTGCACTCTATTTAATTTTCGGTATTTCTCGAGAATGATACGTTTTGCTTGTCTTCTATCTTCTACCATCTGTAGGCATTCGTCGGATATTCAGGGTTGTATTTTATATAGAACAGGTTGACCTAGTACTGGTACTTTACTAGCATAATCAACAATTGTTTCAGATATTTGCTTTTCTGTTGTATCAATATATGCATGGTTTAGATCTTCCAGTAGTCGAGGTTTGACTTTCACAGAGAAAAGACGTGTTCGGAGAGACTGTCAGTGAAACGAAACAAAAGTGCAACATCTGTGTCACAAATGCGGCGTTAAAAAAAGTCCAACAATAACATTTTAAAGACTGGTGAAAAAGTGAAAGTGCAATCGGAAAAAAGGGTCAGTACAATAGAAAATAAATGCATAAAGCCATAAAACGTTAGGGGTTCAAAACTCAACATCTGGACCACAAATGCAGCGTAGGATAACAGGCACTCTACAATGCGTGGATGAACGAAAAGTCGGCACGGGGGAGCCTTGAAATTGTATTAGCCAATATGCAAAAACAAATAAATGCCCTCCAGCTACAACTAAATAAATAAAGCTCTGAGGGCAAGGACAAAATAACGATAAACCACCAAGCCAACAGAAGCAGTCTAATTGTTACATACGAAACAGATGAAGAAGAATT
This sequence comes from Rhynchophorus ferrugineus, assembly GCF_030347505.1. Lineage (NCBI taxonomy): Eukaryota > Metazoa > Arthropoda > Insecta > Coleoptera > Curculionidae > Rhynchophorus > Rhynchophorus ferrugineus. Next base: position 46,757,501 of record NW_027472581.1, on the reverse strand, counting down.
GCAGAAAGAATTAGGCTGGATAACGGTCAAAAATAAAAAAAGAAAAGCAAATAATTCTTCTGGATCTCCACAGCGAATAAAAGTAAAACAAAATAATGAACAAAATAAAGAAATTAAAATGCCCAGGCCACCCCCAATTATCGTAAGTAATGTTACCGACTTTGACTTGCCTTACGAAACACTGAGGTCCAAATATATAGTATTCAAAGCAACGGTATTAAACAATGGATAAATAAAACTGAACGCCGAATGTCGTACAACATTCACAAAAATAATATATTGTTTAGAGTTGCTGAAACTGCAATGGCACTCTTATGAAGACAAACAAACCAGAGACATCAAAGTTATGGCAAGAGGGCTTCCATCAACAGCTAAAAGTGAAAAAATTATCGCAGAACTAAACCAAAATGCTTAAATGCTTAAATGTATTAGGCCTGTGGCCCCAAAAACCGGAAATGGCAAATAAAGATATCCAAATAGCAATTTGGAATGCTAATGCAATCCAGCCAACATCACGCTAACCTACAAGTATTCCTACATATGCAAAAATATATATTTGTCTAATATCAGAAACCCATTTAACAATAGAATCCTTTATAAACTTTAGAAGATATATATTTTATCATACCATACATTCAGCTAATACCGGCCATCCGTAAGAGGAGGAAGTGCAATAATAATAAAAAAGAACATTTCCCACCATCAAGAACCCAGGATCAGTACAGCAGAAAATCAGGTAACAGCAGTGATTATTAATTCAAGCAGATACAAGGTTACAATAGTCGCAATTTATTGTCCTCCAAGACACTATCAAAAAAAAGGAAAATTATATGAATGTCCTAAGCAACCTGGGAGAAAAAAATTATAACTGGAGGTGATTTCAATGCAAAAAATATAGGATGGGGTTCCAGAATGACAATAACTAAAGGCATTGAACTGTATAAAGCAGTGGCTGAACTAAGATGTAGTTTTATGTCAACTGGAAAACCAACAAATTGGCCGACCGATCAAGAAAGAAAGTAAGAAACATAACGCCCTATTATATAAAAGTGGAAGAGCAATTTGAGTTAAGTTCAGATCATGCAGTGATTCTGACGTTGAGCGAAAATATAATAAGAAAAGAAAGAAACCCAACATTAACAAACAAGAGAACAGGCTGGGAAGGATTTGCTGAAGAATTGAACAAACGAATTCAACTAAATGTACCCCTTAAGACAACTGAACAATTAAATTTTGAAACAGAAAAATTCTTAGTAGTTATTCAACAAGCTGCTTAGAATAATACTTCAGAAATAAAGAGTACAACCAAAGGAATTAATTATCCAAAAGATGTGAAAGAAATGGTAGCTGAAAAACGTAAATTACGAAAAAAATGGCAACAAAACAGAACACCTGAAAATAAAAATAGTTTAAACAATATAACCCAAAGACTGAAAAGAGAAATACTGGAAATTAAAAACAAAACCATAAATGACTATCTGAGTAATTTAATAAATGATAAAGAAACTGATAACCCACTCTGTAAAGCCACAAAATATCTAAAGCGCTCATGTCTACACAGTCCACCTATAAGAGACCTATGTGGGAATTGGACACGTGACAATCGCCAAAAAGCAGAAGCATTTGCTGAATATCTAGAAAAAAACTTTCAAATCAAACGAAACTAATATTGAACATAATTTGCCGGACACAGAAGCTGAAAATTCGATGACTGAATTAGTCACGCTGAAAGAGTTAAACAAAGTTATTAAAACTTATATTAACCCCAGGAAATCACCAGGCTACGCTTTAATAACAGGAGAATTATTGAAAAAACTACCAAGAAAGGGAATTATAAAACTCACCAAATTGAGCAATAGAGCATATAGATTAAAATATGTCCCAGGTATTTGGAAGATGGCGGAAATTAAAATGGGAGGCCACCTAACGAAATAAAATCATATAGACCTATATCACTGCGGCCAGTAATATCTAAGATTTTTCCTGTTGAAAAGAATAAAATCGATCATAGAGAGAAAAAACCTAATACCAACACACCAGTTTCGGTTTATTAACAAGCACTCAAGAATTGACCAGGTCCACAGAATAACAGATGTTATTGAAAAAGCCTACGAAAGTCAAAAAGTATATTCAGCTATATTATTAGATGTAGCACAAGTCTTCGATAAGGTTTGGCATGAAGGCCTTGTTCATAAACTGCAGAAAATGTTACCAAAACAACACACCGAACTATTAAAATCATACATTACAACCAGAATGTTTAGAGTCAAACAAGAAGAAACTTACTCTACAATAAAAGAAGCTAAAGCAGATGTACCACAAGGAAGTATACTGGGGCCAATGCTTTATCTACTTTACAGTTGTGATATACCACAAATGGAAAATATCTCGATGCCTACATTTGCTGATGATACTGCGATTATTGCTGTCGGAGACAATAGTGAATAAACCTCACGAAAATTATAACAGCAAGTGACAATATAAATAATTTTACACAAGCTTAGAAAATAGGAATTAATGAAAGTAAATCTGTACATGTGCAGTTCACCTATAAACGGACTGTACAAACACCAATAACATTAAATAACACTATCATTCCATATAGCAACAACGCTAAATATCTCGGAATGAATCTCGATGCAAAACTTCGCTGGAAGGAATATATAAAGAAGAAAAGAAAAGAACTAGAATTGAAATATAGGAAAATATACTGGCTAATTGGAAGAAAATCACAATTTTCAATACATAATAAATTGCTATTATATAAGCAAATACTGAAACGTATTTGGACTTAATGTTTCAAAGAGTAATATAAATAAAATACAAATTTTCAGAACAAAGTCCTGAGAGGTGTTGTGGGTGCAAGAAATTACTATAGGACTGATTACCTACATCTACAAGATCTACCAGTGCCTGGAACTTATTTGTCTGTCTGAAATTAATTTCCCTAACTTCACCTTCATTGGCGTTCAAGCCACTGTCTTCTGAAATTAATTAACGTAACTTCACCTTCATTGGGGTTAATGCGGCTTTTGTAATCTTTATGAAGCTTCTCCGGTCAATTTTCATCAGCTGTATTCATTTATATCAAGACTTATTGGTCAGTTAATTATTAATAGTTATTAATTATAATCAAGAATGTCTCGGTTTTGTATCATTCTAGCAAGAATTTATAAATATAAACTAGATCCATAACATTTTTCATTGTCAATACTATTTCATGGTCGATGTTGAGTTCCGTAGCAATATCGCGAGAGAAAATATGTCGGTTTACTTCGGTATGCTTAAGAATTTCGTCAATTTTTCAATGATTGGTAGGCCAGGTTGCTACGAGCTGGCTAGCTAGTTTTGACACTAGCCTTAATAAGTACTCAATTTCATAAATACCACAAAATCCTTGATAAGTCTGCACTATATTTTCTTCTTTCAGAAATAATGAAGCAAAATTTGATGACAATAGAATGTCCATAGTCAAACTTCTTTATCTCTAGAATCACTAAAAGAGTTACGCTATCTTTGTATCTAGAATATTATCTATCCTTTCTAGCACGCTATAATTTTTTTTATTATTTAATTAATATATTGTTACTAGTCGTTTGCGTCTAACCTACAATTTGTCTTTATGATAACTTAAATCTATATACCTAGATAACTAGGAGGACCCATCGGCCCTATCTCAGTCTCTATGTTTATACATGTCAGTGTTGAATTTTTTAATATATGTACCTCACTACACAACACTACAAAACATCAGATGGTTCGATTTTTTTTAGTCTGTGTCCTGTTCTGGTGGTATCCAAAAGTTGCAATATTTCAATATTCGTGTGGGAATGGAGTCTTTTCTCATACCCACTTGCAATTCTCTTGATTTCTTGACTGACTGTGTTTTTCATTTCTAGTTCTTCAATCCTTTCGGAAAACTATTCCACAATTTATTCTTGTCTGTCTAGCTTTCCTATTAATTTAAGTAACAATTTGTTGGTGGTTGCTTTATCTTCCTTTGTGTCTCTTTGGTTATTTTGATTGATACTTTGGGTATAAGTCATTGCACCATTGACGTTGTTATATTTTTTCGGTTGTTTCTTTTCACTCATTGTTTCTTGAGGTTTAACTTGAGCTACTCTATTTCTCCTCTCTTGTAGTATTTTAGCAACTACATATCCTCTATAACTTGCCAGATGCGCTTCATTGCAGTTTGCACATTTCGGCTGAGCTTCTTTGGGTTTTCCTCACTCTGTGGTGATATGTTTACCTGAACATTTTACACATCTAGGTTCTCTTCTGCAGACTTAGGCTATTTCTGTGTGTGTCCATGCAATTGGCATCGTTTGCATTGCAGTATTGAGTTCGATTTTTTTATAGTAGTTCCGTTACACCATAACAAAATTATTGACAACAATGTTAGAGGACCTTTACACTAATCTGATTATTTTTACTAGGCAATATCATTAAGCAGGCTAGGAAAAGGGATTCCAGATGGCATGGATGCAACTTGTAAAAGGATCGAAGGATGACTAGTTGCAAGTGCAACCGATATTTCGTCGTTGGAAGTCCTATCTCAGAAAATTCAGAAGGGGTGTCCGAAATACAGTTTTGACCATTGATCATGTAGCCATTTCAGGTATACAAAAAAGTTTTGGTGATGAAAACTTATGCAATAACCGCAGTCATTTTAAAATGGATTGGAAATTAGGTTGTTCAAATTCCCCCCTTGTTTATAAATTAACCTGCCCTGGACATCTAGTCTGTCCCCTGTATTGAGTATCTCCTCTGATGTCTTACAAAACGAGATAAAATTATTAAATTGACTGGCTATCTTGTAGATATGCACAGATGAGTTGTTCTATACAAATTTGATTAAAATTTACATTTATGTCCTGTCGTTTTTCTTAACAAGCTGGCTCTTAACTTATAATTATTGTTGTTATAATAATAACAATTAGCTTTAATTAAATTTAATAATATAAAACAATTTTTAACAAAGATAAAGGATAATTAAAAAACTGTTAGTCTAATCTTCCAGAGACTATTCGCTTGATTTACTTTTCAATTTTGCACCGTCCTTTGTTTTATTTTCTTGGACGGACGGAATGCAGCTCCGTGAAACTTTTCAAATATGAAACTCATCTAATTCCTCGTTCCCATAGAGCGGACCAGACGTGGCGAATTAAAAAAACGGGGACGCGCGAAAAAGACGAAGAAACCGACCACATAAATCTGGCATTATTATTACGTGTGCAAGAAGGAGCGGGGTTACCATTCCGCTGCTGAAATAATTCATAGGCAGCGACGCCCGGGACCGATATTAATATTTGAAGCGTTTTTCTTCGGGCCCGGGCTACAGGGCGTGTTGGAAATTGTGGTCATTGTGATTGTACGGCGATTTATCGTTAAATTTGTTATGGTAATTTCGCGTATATTGTATGTAAAATATGCTTTTGATATTTTACGCGATAATTTTCCTTATGAATAGGAACTTTTCCGTTATTATCCCGAGGGTTTTATCTGAATAGGCGTTTTAATATTGTACCCATTGTTGTATTACGGTAGTGTAGCTTGATATTTTGATAAACTAAATCTGTTGTTGACGTGATTTATATCATATTTATTATAGGCAATGTTTTAATTTTTCTTTTGATGCATTTGTTAAAATATCTCGATATAAATCAGTGAATATGATACCTAAATGTTACAGATTATTTATGAATATTGTTAAGAACCCCAGAACTAATAATATGAATAACTTTAACATAGCTTTGTTTTTAGTTTTTATTTATTATAATCATATTCGGCGTTTCTAATAACGTATTTTGATGAATACAGTGGATACGAACTTAAATTGGTTGCACATTTAAAAATCAAAGTCTCAAATTAAGGATATACGATTAATATGTGGATGAAAAAAACCCTGTAGGTTAATTATTGGATGATGGTTCATATCAAAGGCAAAAATACTATATTACGATATTATGGGATTATATGGTTTCAACCTCGTCAACTATGAACGTCTATTGGAGGCTTGTTTTGGATTTTGGATCGACCACTCGATGATTATGGTTATCAACTTGAATATACTTGAATATTATATATCTTAAATTTGTCTGTTGTGGTATGCAAAATATTAAGGCATATGCCTTAGGAATGTTTAGAGTAACACGTGGTAATACTTCCTGAGTGTTTATTGGTAAACTAAGGATAATTATGGCGTTTCATGATTGCTCCAATATTTACCATTTTTATGCATATATGGATAAATCTAACGAATTTATACTGTATACAAAAATTACCAACATAGCTCAAATAATTTTTATTCTACACGTGAACTTGATTGAAAGATGGGGAAGAGAAAAGAGAAATCAGAGCATCCAATTCTATCGTTTATTATCAAATATGTTATATCAAATTTAATTTGAAAAATTCCTATTGAAAATGCTAAACCAGTTATAGAGAAAAAGTGTTTGGTTCTATAATCAACATCAACATTTAACAAGTTGCATAGGCATCATTTAGAAGGTCTGCAGAAATCTGCAGAAATATTGCATGATAGGTTTATTTACAAAATTCCGAAAATATTATCAAGGTAGTATAATAAATTCTTAAACTCTTGCTTCTTAATTGAAATATTTATTAACGTCATACAAGTGGAAATTAATAATAAAGTAAATTAAAGCAATTATACTACAAGATCAATTCTCTATCTACCCTACTCATGTGAGATAACACAAATTAAAACTATTAACATGGTTATATTTGCGATATTTGGTATTGGAGACAATAGTCTAGAAGTAACCTGAGAGCTGTAATTTGCTGACCATAACTGTAGCCAACATGGAGAATAAAAGTTAATGAGAGTAACCTAGTGCATATTAAATTCACATATAATCAAATTACACATATACCAATACATATGAATACTATATAGTATATATGTAGTAACACTGAACATCTTGATGCTCTGTTGGATATCATTTAGAAAATAAATAGAACTACAACAAAATTCACTGTCTATACAAATTAATTATTAATACATTAGTTATTAATGTATTAACAATTCTAAAGCCTCTATAGATCTAAGGAATTTAGTTATGGAGATGTTCTGCGAGAAGTAATATGAATAAAATAGAAGTTTTTCAAAACAAAGCTAACGAGTATATATACTTGCACTCAAATTTTCACATTTGAACTGTCATCATATAATTATAAAAAATATAATATATATATATATATATATATATATATATATATATATATATATATATATATATATATATATATAGTAGATTAATAAAAAAAATTAAAAAACGTGTACAATAGGTCTATAAAAATTTGAACCAGGTGTAATCCAGTTGATTTAGCTTATCATAAATGACCCTTCTTGTGTAAAGGTTGTTATCTTATGAGTGCACAGAAAATAATCCATTTTCGTACGTTTTCAGTATTTGGAAACCATGTGCCAGACAAGTAATGCTGACTCGACCTGAACAGGTGATAATCGGAATACTTCATGTTTGGTGCGATAGAACTTCGCATTCGAACTGCAAGAGTGTATTATTCACTACTCTTTTCATATTTTCGATCAAAAGAATGACTGTTATTCGATATTGCTGTTCTTATTTGCAGCAATATGTCGTTCAATTTGTTCATCTGATGCCGGTAGTTTTCCTGGAATAACTATAACTTTACTAGTTGGTTATTTTGGTTATAGATCTACTTTTCATTGTCAGTTACAATGCGCTATAGAAAAATCTTCTTTTATGCATGGCAAGTATAAAATCGCGATTTTGAAATGCTTAGCATTGGAAATTTCAGTCAGTTTGTTTAGTAACTACTAATGTCCAGAAATTTAGATCTTTTTCATTGCATATAGACGTTTGAAAGTTTATTAATCAACTGCTACGATGTCTAAAATTTCAATAATATTTTGAGCTGGGTATTCGTGCAATAGATCTGACATTTCATTGTTTTCGAACTTTTCGGTTGTTCCAGGCTATTATTTATTATTGAGGTTAAAATCACCCCTTTTAAAACGTGCTATTAAAAGGGACAAATGGGATGTGACAGACCAGCATCACTATAAGTTTTAAAAAGTATTCATGGTCTTCAGTAGCAGATTTCCCTAAATCGAATCAGTATAATAATACTAAATGACACCGATATTAATATTTAGGTTGTTCCATTTTTATTAGAAAGAATTAATTTAAGATTAATTAAGAATAATATCTGGTCAAAATGAGAATAAATTCTTACTTCAGAAATGAGAAGTTTTTTCAATTCGCGATAAAAATCTGAATTGTTGGAGTAAGCAATACACAATATAATTTTTTTCCTCTAACACTAAATTAGGCTTATTCGCATTACAAACATTTTGAATGCCATTAATAAAATTCATAAATTATTTAGATTAGTGATTCGTTTATAAAGTTCTCGCACTCGTTTTGCTACCCTGAATATTGTGCTTGTCAAACACACTTAAGAGCGTCTTAATACACACTAATTATGCAAGCCATCGTGCTTTGTAGAAATTCAAGTCGCTCGCTAATTGCATGTCAGAGAAGCTTCGTCACGGACTATTATCCCCATTCCATTTTCCGACGGCGAAGGAAAACCTGACATTTTAAATATTATTTACATAAATAACAATGCGCAGATTATTATAATTTTGTAATAAAAGCGTACAACAATATAACATAATAATACGGAGGAATTCGCTTTTAATGGGTACTGTTTATCAAAAGGACTCATATGGATATAACGAGCATTTCTCGACGTAACAGATTACATGTATAAAATATGAGTTTGTTTAAAACGTGCATGCAGATTTCTAGTGAATTTCATAGATAAATAGATGTGCAATTATTTATTTAAACTAAACTATGTCTAGGAATCCTTATATAGTATTGTTTACGTTAACCATCGATTTAAATTGTTAAGTTATGACAAATATGCTTTATGTCAGATGTTAATTACTATAACTATTAATTATTGGTGTACTTAGGTATAAGTTTCCATCTTGGACTCAACTCAACTAATAAATTGTTTGATGTAAAACGCCATATCGTAATATTGAACTATATAATAAAGAAAATATAGAAAGGAAACTTAATTGAAAGTCACTTAATCGAACTCCACTAATTTGTAGTGTCCTTTTTGTATAGCAGCCTCATTATCTAATCCGGTAATATTAGGGATATGTATTCTTTTTTGTTTCAGTTTTGACTCAGGTCTCTATACCTGATATCGGTTACTGGAAACTTTCATATAATTTTTGGAAAATGTATATAATAGAGTAAGAAATTTGTCTTCGGGATCATAAATTCAAATCGATAGTATTGTCTGAGAGAATTGTGATGTATACAGGATTTGGACAGAATCATCTGAACACCTGACAAATATGCTTCTCAAACAAAGACTAAATATTTTCGGTTGTGCATGGGCGCATTATCATATTGGAGTGTTTGGAAACAATATATTAGTCATAGTAAACCCGACCATTTGTAGAAAATAATGCAAACGATGATACATCCGAGGGATCACATATTTTATCGATCGCTTGTTTTAACTGTCGTAGAACAAAACGTATAATACACTGCTATATAACCTACAAGACTTAGCATGTGAATTGAGTAATACATACGCTTTGCGTTTTTTACACTGAAGCAGTGCTGCCAACATGCAGCAGTATGATTTTTATTAAGGTCATATTCTTTATAAATACCTAAATCTGTTGCTCTTGGTAGAATTTTAACTAATGAGAAGAAGAATAAGAACTTGGAAACCACCCGATAATATTCTCTTCTTCAACTCTCATTTTCTAGTTCCTACATTCTCTACCAACGAGAAACTGGGAAGTTAAACAAATAGCAGAAATAATGCTCTTGAAGCTTTATAGTGGCAGTGTAAACAAAACTAAAAATTGGTATTTAAAGCAAATAAATAGGTCTCATTTATCTTGCTCTTTATGTTATATATTTTATTAGTAGTATATTATAGTATAATAATAATTTTTGGCTAATTTTCTAATGAAATACTTATTAAATTAAAGGGAGTTCGTTTATATACAGTTTCATTTTAACGCAACAATATTATAAAAATAGAAATTCAGTACATTAATAACATATATGTAATGTTAAAATGATAATAATTGGTGTTTCGAACTATCGACTGAAATTGACTATCGACTTTTTAGTAACTGACTACTTTTTACTATCGACTATTTCAGTCGCTATTTTTCGTTCGACTGATTTTACCACTTTTTACCAGTGACTGTTTCAGTCGACTGTTTTCAGTCGCTATTTTCGGTCCGACTGATTTTGTTACTATTTACTATCGACTATTTCAGTCGTACTTTTAGTTATTCTTTTTGGTCCTACTTGTTTTATTCGACTGATTTTTAATGTTCTGGCTTTGTCGTCCTAGCCGCGACCTTGACAAAAATGTACCCAATTGATGTTTATATAGATTTATATGTAATATATGTAGTTTTATGATTTTTTGGCAGGTTGCTTATATATTATACTTGTATATTATATTTGTATATTAATATTATAGCATTTTGGTAAAAGATTAAAATTGGGGATGATAAATAGTAAAATATTTTGACTGTTTTTATGGCAATAATGGGTAATATTTCGATTGGTCTCGCGATTTTTGTTAAAAATATTTCCGTTCAATAATATATAAAGCATTTATATCATTTCATTCAGATAATTTTTAATTATGTCATGGATTAGTTTTTTCTATGATTAGATATTTAGTTTTTAGGTTTTGTTTAAGTTCTGTTGTATTGTTTATATTTATTTGTAGTAGATTATTTAAAAAGACCAATTAACACACTAAAATACAATAAAATATTTGTGGGGTATTATTCAATTCCGTAGAAAAATTTCATTCTTTTTACAGATCCACAGAACATTCAAATATAAAAGTAATTCTACTTATTTTAAAATTAAATTATAATTTGCATGATATATATAATTATTATAATAGTATTCAGTAATTATTTTTCCTTTTCTTTTTTAAAGTTAGTTCGTAAAGGAATTTATATATCTCCGTCTCGCTTATACTACCGTTGGAAAATATAACCGCATATAAAATTAACTGCCCCAAGCAATTGTCTCCGTCCTTTTCTCTTCCAAAATTTTTACAGGCAAGAATTCGTACATCTTCGTCTGACATCACGAATTAAAACAAACAGTTGACCCATGCATTTGACTGAAAATAGTAATTACTATTTTCAGTCGCTAGTTTTTTGACTATCGACTGTTTCGACTGTTTTCAGCATAATAGATATGAGTTCCAAAAACTGTTCAGATAAACTTGTTAGTATAGATGTCTAAACACGTCACTTGGACAAATTGAATAATTAATTCTTGAAACGAAAAACGGCAATAACAAGTAACAGATAGACGCAAAGTTGTAAAGGATGCTCTGTTGCAGCTCGAATGGGAAGTATTGGAGTACCTAGCGAAACATAGCAGATATGGCGACTTCTAAAGTACTTGTTCAGATCCAAGTATTTCCAACTTTTTACTTACAAAAAGTGTTTATGATGATGTGAGCTTAAGTTAAAACCAGTGTTAGATTTGATTTGTTTTCGTTACGAAAATTTTGACGCTGAAGATGAAATTTTCAAGACGAATCTCGCATTGGCCGACTAATTGTTGAAGACTTCGATGAATTTCTTAAATATATCAATTTACTTAATAATGGAAAAAGTATAGATGCTCAAAAAAAGTTTTATACTTGAGCTCCACATCAACTAAGAATAAATAATTTAAGGAACCGATGTTTTATTTATGAATCGTTACTGAAACCATATAATATGGTGTGATTTCAAATGAACAAGTTGAAATCGAAAAGCATAAGTGTACACATAAGGTAAATAGGGGGTTAACCCAAATCAGCAGCCCGTTTTTTAAATTGGTTCTGGTTTTTACAATATTCAATGAGTTCATTATTTTACTATTTTTGCATTAACGGTCATTTATTGAATAAAAAAATATCATCTTTCTCTTTTCGCTTGATGCCTCATTTCGATTTTTGCTATATCTTGGTATATATCTTCACTCCCCTTGCTCGTCACTCGTGTCGTCCGAGTTTTGTGGGAAAAAATCAAAATATGAATGCAGAAATATATTTTGAGAGACTTTCGAGCACCAATCTTGCGATAATTTCGTAATTGTAGTCACGTAATTACGTAATTAACGTAGTGCACAATAGTTTGAAACGATGCCCATACTACTGCTTCACCAGGCGTTAAATATCTTGTAAACTTTGCGTCCACCTTGAGGTCGAATATGAGGTCCGAGAAATATTTTTTAGGCCTTTGACGAATTTACAATGGTTCACTCTCCATACGTGGAACTGGGTTGGACATTGATGATACGTGAGCATATTTATACTATTTTTATGCTATTTATGCTATTTTTTTGCATTTATGCCGACGATATTAATCGAGCAAAAGTAGCAATCATCTGGATAATTTTGCGTTTGTCATAGCGTTAGCAAATAAAATTTGACCACATACATTACTTTGTTCTGTACGTATTACAAAACAATTTCGGTAACGATTGCTTGTCAGTTGTTTTAGAGCAAATTACTACAAACAAGCATCTTTGAGTGCATTTGTCATGATTTTTCCACGTTTATGGAGCATATAGCAGCCATAAATGTAACAAAAACATTTTGAATATACTTTGCAGCATTGACTCTGGATTTTCACATGTTCCAAAGTGCAATCACGTTAAATAAATAAGTTCAAAGTGAGGTTTAATGCAACGTGATCAGCTGACAACCGTTTTAGGAGTGGAATGCTGCCACCATGCGCGAACTCGAAAACTAGAGCTAATCTTCCAGCTTCCAATCTATGCAGATTTATGCAGAGTTTACTGTATCAAGTAACGTTAAGAAACGATCTAATCTGTCTAAAAGTTGTTGAGTCCAAATGTTGATCTGTATTTTAAAGCTTATGTAATCATGCATTCTTATATAATAGTGTATAGGAATATCTTAGTTGCAAGTGGGAAAAGCCTCATAAATCGTTACAAAGATGTCATTCACGCCAAGAAGGGTGATTATAGCTTGATCCTGGGTCTTGCCTCGTTCAGTTACCAATTATCGTCTATATAAAACTTTCTTAATATTTTAAAACTTTTTTTTTTTAATTACTCTTCGTGAGTCCACAATCTGCCCTATTGGCAATAAGTATTTCTTCTGTTTATATTATATATACATGGCATGTAGAAAATCACTTCATTAAGCAATCTTCTGTATAAAATATTATCTTAATTAATTAGTCTTATTCTAATGCTTATTTTAAACTCTACATATGTCCAGTAATCAGATCAGGTGGTGTTAAACGTTTTAGTCTACGCACTTCACTATCACGTCGCATATTTAGCTGATTAGCGAGTACATTGGGATGCACTGACACTCTTTCGAAGTACTTCACACAAACACGTTGGATTACACTCGTTATTGGTTCTAGAGGAATATCGCGTTGTATCACTTCATTTGAAATATAGTACGGAGCATCAACAATGGCACGCAACACCTTATTTTGGAACCGTTGAATGATGGATATATTAGATTTGCTAGCGGTACCCCATAGTTGAATTCCATATGTCCAAATGGGCTTGAGTATAGACTCATACAGCAATACCTTGTTATCTAATGATAACTTGGATTTGCGCCCAATGAGCCAATACATCTGATATAATTTTAGTCCTAGTTGTTTCCGTTTAGAGAGTATGTGCTTCTTCCAGGTTAGGCGTCGATCTAAATGCATACCAAGATATTTAACATGCTCTGCTTGGGGGAGTTGACGATGATTGATATTTACTGGTGGACATGTTCTTTTACGCAGGGTAAACGTTATATGCGTGGATTTTGATTCATTGGCTTTAATGCGCCATGTCTTCAACCATAATTGTATTTGCTCCAGGTGGGTTGTAGGTTTATTGATGCTGTGACTGGATCTTCATGGGATGCTAAGATTGCTGATGCCACAGTAGTTATTTTTGTGGTGGGCAGATCAGCCGTATACAGAAGATACAGTACTGGACCCAGTACACTACCTTGCGGAACTCCTGAATATATGGGATTTAGTTCGGTATGTTCATCGCCTTGATTTACAATAAAATGTCTGTCAGTGAGATACGATTTTAGTAGCTGATAGTCCGGATGAGGGAGAAGTTTCTTTAGTTTAACCTGCAAGCCCGTATGCCATACTTTGTCAAAAGCCTGAGATATGTCTAGGAAAGCAGCCGAACAATATCTTTTGGCATTTAGGTCAGCGTTTATTTGGTTTACAAGTCTATGCACTTGTTCTATAGTCCCATGCTTATTGCGAAAGCCAAACTGATGTTCTGGAATAATTTTTGTTTTTTCTATTATATAGTTTAGTTTTTTTACGTATAATTTCTCGAAAACTTTCGAGATTATTGGTAATAAACTTATAGGTCGGTAGGAGGTCACATCTTCTGGTATTTTTCCTGGTTTAAGTATCATTAATATTTTAGCTACTTTCCAGATACTAGGGAAGTAATTAATTCGTAGCATAGCATTAAATATATATGTTAATAGTTTTATAGCCTCTTCTGATAGTTCTTTTAAAATTTTGCCAGTAATTAAGTCATAACCAGGAGCTTTTTTAATATTAATCTCTCTCATTATTGTATGTTTAACTTTTTTGACCGTTAATTTCTCGTGCGGTAAATCCATTTGAAATGGCGAATCTAGAAAGCTAGTAATTTTATTTTCGTCATCTTTATGTAGCTGAGACTGGAAAGGTTTAAAAACATTTTTTAAGTGTTTTGAGAAAATGTCGGCCTTCTCTTTATTGCTTCTCGCCCAATTATTTTCGCTTGTTTTAATAGGTGGGTTATGCTGCTGGGATCTCCTAAGCTTTTTTGTTGCTTTCCACAACGAATAGTCTGTAGCCTCAGTTGATGTCAAGTTTTCTAGGTATTCTTGAATGCCTTGGTTTTGTTCAATTTGGATTAGATCTCTCAGCTCTTTTATGCCCCTATTAAATTTTCTTTTATTCTCTTCAGTCCTTTGCTGTTGCCAATTTCGTCGTAACTTTCTTTTTTCTGCTATCTTTTTCTGTATTGTACATGATATATGTGTATTTTTTCTTGGAAATGTTTCACTGTTGGGAGTCGCGGAATATGCTGCCTCCTGTATATTTTTTGTAAAATTTATTGCTGCTATTTCTATATCCATTTCAGTTTGTAACGGTAAGTTTAGAGAGATATTTTGGTCTAAGTTTTCTCTAAATGAGGGCCAGTTAGTTCTATTATTGCACAGAGAAGGGGGTTTATCTTTGATGGTAATTTTTGAAGAAATTGTTACTATTATTGGTGAATGATCAGAAGACAGGTCGAAACATGATTCTGCCTGACACTTTTTTGGATCAATATTTTTTGTAATAAAGAAATCTATTGTATCTGGTTTTTTATTTCTGTCTGAAGGCCAATATGTTGGTTCACCAGTAGAGATATGTTGTAAGTTATCTTTCCTTATGCCTTTGAGCAGTTTTCTACCTTTTGAGGTTATTATTCTTGAACCCCACATTAAATGTTTTGCATTATAATCTCCTCCTGCTATAAATCTATTACCTAGCGTACTGAAGAATTCTTGAAATTGTTCTGCCTTGTTGTTATGTTTGGGTGGGCAATAAATCGCAGAAATTGTTAATGGTCCATGGGCTTCCTCTATGGTTATACTGGTGGCTTGCAGGTAGTCTTTGCGGAATTTTCCTTTTTCGAAATGCTTTATATCATCTCGAATTATTATGGCTGTACCTCCATGCTTATATTTAGGAACTTTCAGATAATTCTTGTCCGTAAAGTGTGTTTCCGAAACCATCATAACGTCAATATTTTGTTCATTTACGAACATTTTTAGTTCCCTGGTGTGTTGTTGGAGCTCATTGGCATTCCAGACGGCGATTTTGTAGCTATTGGTTTCAGGCATTAGGCAAGTTTGCTTACGACGGTTGTGAGTAGACCAAGCATCGTACTCATTTGATCCATTAGTTTGGCCATCATATTTTTTAATCTTGAGATGTTGCTAGTTTCAGTAGGTTGATATATTGTCTCTCGTTTTTGTGCTGAACCATTTTCAACTATTTGGGCATAAGTTATGTCTGGTTGACTTGTTCTGGTGGGTAGTGGTAGATTGGTAGTAGTGGATTGTTTTTGTTGATGCCTTTTTTCCCTTAAGGCAGGATAGAGTTTCTGCTGTAGTTGCTTGTGAACTGCGCAACCCTTGTAGTTCGCTGGATGATTTCCGTTACAGTTGACACATTTCACTTTTTCATCGCGAACTTTACGAGTACAATCTCCTGTCTTATGTTCTCCTGCACATTTTACGCATCTATATGATTTGCGACATTAAGTCTTTGTGTGCCCGTGCGCTTGACACCTTGTGCATTGTGGTATAATTCTTTTCATATGTGGTGGTTCGCATTTAATAATATTATTTTCTAATTTGGTGATCTCATACACCGCCTTATCATTTCCATTAGGTTTTATGTCTATATAAAACATAGGCAGAGGTTTGTTTGTCGTGTGATGTCGTATATTGTGAATATTTACGACCTCGTGGCCTTTTTCAGCTAGTGCTACCTTGATGGTGTTAAAGTCCGTCCCGTGATGTAATCCTTTTAATAGAATTTAAAGGTTCTCTCGGATTTTGGCCTGAATGTATGGTATTGGGTGTTTCTTTCATCTAATTCTTTTATAAGAACTTTAAAGTGATCCGCTTCGAACAATTGGATTTTAATTGTTTCATAGCTCACTGTTTTAATAGTGTAGTTCGTAGTAATGGTTTTCAATAAGTCATGGATGTTTTTTATTATTCCTACCTTATAGACTGTTATTGGTGGTGGTTTGGGAACAACTTTTTCAGGGCTTGGTTGTATGTTCTCTTCAATTTCTTCCGACAGGTTGCTAAAACTGTTTTTTGTCTCTATCGGTTTCTGCAACCAATAGTCACTGATTCTTGTTTGTTTCCTCGCGATTTCTTCTTCTGGACTTCTCAATCGTTTTTTGTTAATGACTGTAGTCCATTCTGATGGTGGAGTTTGCGTTATTGCTGTTTGTTCTAATCTTATATCAAAGTGTGCAGGTGATTTGGTTGAATCGTTATGCTTTGCCATTTTTTAATTTTTAATATTTTATTTAATTTACTTCCAGAGGATAAAAAAAATAAAATATATACATTGTTTATTTCACGCACTTCATTTTTCACTTACGTTATTTTAGCACTAGTTTTTTACTATAAATACTATAAATGAATTTCAAAAGGACTGTTGTAAAATAAGATGAAATAGTTTTAAACACTAATAAAAATGAGATGCAGTCCTTTTGTCTGGTCACGTAAACACGTATTCACTACACTTTAGGTCCACTGAGAGACGGATAGCCGCATCTGTTATGCGTTTTTAACACTCAATTAAATAACCGTAATAAAATACTGGGTTTTTTAAAAGAAAGGTATCTTTTTATAGCTTGGACCGTATTGAAAATACGTCTTCACCCTACGAAGGTTGGAACTGAACTATTTTAAAACTTATTTCAAAAATCATTATTAAAACGGAATTATTGTTTTACGAGAAAAGCGGCAAAATCAAAACGGCCCGTTATTAAAAATTTATTTTAATGCCTTCGCTTTGAAAAGTACTAAAAACCTAATTTTTTTTTAATTTAGTCTATTATTTTCTATTTTATATTGCATTATAAATTGAGATAGTATCACTCTGTATAATATGGCAAAAGTAGGCGCCGTTCGTGAAATATTGCATTATTAAATTTTCGCTCTTCGGCAATGCACTTCTGCATAATGTGCAGATACGTTATACCAGGCGTCGTTGGAATAGAAAATAGTTCATTATTAATCCTTGCAATGGAAAATTTACGCACGCTGAGCGGTGCGCACCGGAGTTTATTTATCACTCGGCTTCTGGCCGATTTGTTTGTTTTTGAGATGCTGCGAATGCCGGAGACGGAGCATCGAGAAAGGTCGAATTATAGTGAAGGCGACTCTTTAATTGCACCTTCAAACATTTTAATAGTGAATCTATAATTACAGCCAGTGTTTATAAAGTAAACAGCAATTAAACAGTTGCTTTAATAAATGCAATGTTCTTAAGACAATTATTTTGAAAGCACAGTAAAACTTAATAAAATAAGGCAAGCGTAATTATGTAAGGTATGAGGTTATAAATTTATGTTCGTAAAAATGTTTAATGTTAATAATAAACAATGATATTGATTTATGCATAACTTCTTTCTGTTTACAATTTTATTAACATTTTTATTTAATAAATATGACATCTATATTTGATATATAATAAAATATATATAATAAAAAATCTATCTTACAATAATTCTATTTAAAATATCAGATTTTGTCCCTGAAAAATGATAAGGGCAGTGAATTTGTTTGAATCATTAATTTATGAAGAAAAAAAATATATGAAAATGAAAATTTGGTGGTGGTAGTGGGTGGCATAACAGGAGAAATTTTTAAAATTATTAATGTTGATCAATCAGTTTTAAGTTTCAGTTCAGAAATGTTTTATTACTATTTCAACTCAATGAAATGTTTTAACGGTGCTTACCTGAACCACGGTCTTTGGCATTTGGCTTACCGACTGGCAAGTGATCAATTTGGAAATGATTCCTGAAGACATCCTTAGTTTTACCTAGCCATCGTTACTGGAGTGACTGAGATAATTTTCTTTTTCGGAGTTTACGCTCTTTTGGACAATTGCAATTATAAACAATCACAAACATAAATTTACGACCATGCTTCAGTAGGATTCGAAGCCGCGACATTCGCAATAGGAGGACTATCCTGTTGAACTGACCATTGCATCAGCCAAACCGACAAAACATATTCTTGTAACATTTTTCCGGTTTCATACGCACTGAAAGAAGCGAAAACTTTTATATTTGGGACTTTCATAGTCGTTCATATACACATCGCTCATTGTCTTCTGCTTAGAACTATCCGATGTCTCGCAATTATTATAGATTACACTTTCACTTTAGGCCCCATCCATCTTAAAAATTGCCCTCCTGAAATAATTTATAAGGCCTTCATGACATCCGATCCAGATTTTGAGAATTGAGAGATTTTGAGATTTGGAGTAGAAAACAGTGACTGAAAAACTGTCAGACCAGATCCTTACCTAATCTAATTAATAAATTAATTAGTTAACTTTCTCTGAAATTTAAATGTGTTTAATAATTAATTTTAATTTATTTTTAACATTTGCTGATTGTCTTTAACGCATTAGCACATGTGGTGTTCAACATTGCTGTATATATATTAATGATAACAAATATAAAAATATACTTTTTAATGTAAGTATTTGAATTGACTACTTGAATTAACTATTTGAATTTGTGTATCTTGATGAAACTTGAATATTTCAAAATGGTTCATTGTGGCACTCTTGGCAATACAACAAAAAAAGTGTAAAGCCAACAAAAATTGATGGAAAACGGTAAAAGTTAGGTTGCGTTGGTCATTATATATATATTAATAATTAATTGCAGATATATTGCTGGTCGAGAAGGATATCCCATCAAAAACTATTTGGGTATGTGGAAGGAACCATTGTCAACCATAACACCTTCTGTTTGAATGAACTCGATAAGATATACAGAGGAAGTAATTGATAAATGGTGGAATCGTGAACATGTTTTGGACATATTAGAAATTAACAGTTTAGTGACTGAATTGGAGTCGGAAAGTGAAAGTGACTGAAAGAAACTTTCAGGTTATGTTATAATGCTATGCAATGCTGGAAATTCCTAACACAGAGTGATGAGAGTGCAAACAACTAAAGGTATGCACATAATTAATTGAATATAATTGTAGAAAATTGTATTGTAGGGCGTGAAAGATTTATGTACACAAATATGATTGTAATTGGTCAAAATTAAACATGAGCATTAGGTTAGAACGTATGGAGAGAATGAATACTAACTGTTTTGTAGATATGGTAAATACATTGGACAGAATTCAGTGATTAATTTTATGAAGATCGTTGTAAACGGATAGCAGCAGAAGTGATACCAAGATGACTTGATAAGTAAACACACCATCGAAAGAAACAAGAACTAAACGTAAAAAGTTAAATAACCATTCGAATGAAAGTAAAATAAGTTTCTCAGATATACAATAAGATGGTTTAGGCCTCCAGGGGAATATCACTACATAAAAAACAGGCCTAGAAACTCTATCTCATGGGTGGAGTGGAAAAGTTCAATGTAAACAAAACAAATCTAACCTACAATCTATTATACCTTTCTATGTATTCTTAATTGTATTTTTAAGTCCTTGGATAATATATGTATTAGATATATTACAATGTTAAAATAAATTATATTTAATAACATTTTTGTTGAATTATTTTATTTAGATTAGAATTTTAAAGTATGTCAAAGCCAAACTGATATAAAACTCAGAGTTGATGCGGCAACATTGTAATGTTTCGACTTCACAAATATTCATGGCACATTACTAAAAAAACTTTGAATAGACTATATCTCACCAATCCATTATTTTAACCATCGCATAATAAAGCGTGTGACTGATGTAGTAATAAACACATTGAAGATACCAGACTTGACATACAAGCTGTGCACGATGCAAATATGCAACTGGATGTACTATATTGCATTAGTTTCATGTTATTTTATCTATTCACTGTGTTATTAAAAAATGTATTGAAAATAAATTCATGTTTCAAGTTAAAATGCAACTTGCAATCGTTTAAAATTTGGGGCACACTGTTAGCTTAGACAGTAAAGACTTGCAAACGAATTTTTACGAGAGCTAACAAACAACATTTTCTCGGTTTTGTGTTTGGCGTTTCGCGAAAACTTGATTAATTTTAATTTTCGTTCCAATCCATCACTGTCGCCACGTGAAGCCAGTTGCCTTGTTCGAATTACCAACTTTTCTTTCATTGCTGTGTAAGCAGACCGACAACTAAATGTACGATGCCGGAAACAATTCTATTATCTCTCGATTTAATTGGATGCATAAAATTCGCTAAAATACGTTTCGGAATAATAGCCGCATTATATGCGGCGCTTGTTATGTATAATGGCCGTGTCGCGTTTCCTGGCTAGATTTAGTTCGGCCCGTCGAGCTTAGCCTAAGATCGTTTTCGGTTTTCTGTTTTCAGAAACATGCAGATTCAGTTTCGCCAGTTCTTCATATATTTATTACAATTGTTCATATCCGAGATAGAGAATAAACCCATTTTTTAATTTATTTTCGTAGCTTTCAATGATTTAATCCTCATATTTCCACATCCTAAATTGTGTTTTTTTTGTTTAACACTGGACATTCTATAAAAAAGAATCCTATGATAATAATAAATCTCTCCTAGAAATTCCATCAACCTATCATTATTGTTGCTAATCATAGTGTTGTTGTAAATATTGAATCCGAATCTTATACTAATGGAAAAAAGAGGTGGACAGTCCCTCCAAAGGTTAAAGACAAATAGGGGATTGGTGCCCATTTGCTGGTGGTGGCCATTTTTTAATTTATTTTCGTAGCTTTCAATGATTTAATCGTCATATTTCTACATCCTAAATTGTGTTTTTTTTGTTTAACACTGGACATTCTATAAAAAAGAATCCTATGATAATAATCAATCTCTCCTAGAAATTCCATCAACCTATCACTATTGTTGCTAATCATAGTGTTCTTGTAAATATTGAATCCGAATCTTATACTAATGGAAAAAAGAGGTGGACAGTCCCTCCAAAGGTTAAAGACAAATAGGGGATTGGTGGCAGAGTTCATAGTTTGCTGGAGTGCTTGACGACATTAAGTGGTCGTGCAAGATATGGTCGTGTCCCAGTACTGGTCATTTAGTTTCACTGCATGGGAATTCAAATAATTAATTGGAGCGTTCACCTAAGACCCAGCGTCTTTCTACTCTATCTCTCTGTATGTCTTCTCAACAGAAAGTTGAAAGAGGATGAGCTACTTGTTCATTGTACGTGCGGCATGTTCATTCCCAAGTATCCCAACATGATCCACACTAATGTCACCAAATAACCTCTTGCCGTTCGTAGGAAACTTAAGGATTTGGAGACTAGGTAATGGCTGTAGTTCCGTTCAAGAGAGCAATCCAGCGAACTGTAAGAGTCGGAAAGGATAAGCAGTCATTTTCTGCCTGGTTGGGTAGACATACATTTTAGGACTTAGTGTAAGGCTTATAGTTCAACGGTGAGTATCGTTTCCTGTTCAGCGAACTTGAAAAGGCAGGTTTTGCCCATCAGCTTTGCCCTTCGTGTGGAGCCTGAGTAGCTAAATAAATGCTCTCATGAAACAGGGAGGTGTTCCGACTTGGGGTACGTAAAAGAAAACGTGAAAATTGAACAGGAAAATGAAGGAAGTTATCTAGTGTAAGTCAGATATAATGGAGGATGTGCTAGGCATATGGATAGAAGGGTGGCAGTCGGGGTTAGGAAGATAAGTTCAAGAAGAGACTAGGCAGGTGGAAAGAAGGAGTGGAAACAATCTAGCCGATGTTGAAGCTCCTTGTTCACAATTAAAAATTTAAATTTTGTAGTATTTGAAGGTTGCTTATTATATTTTGAGCGTAATAATAAAGCGATAATTAGTTATTAACGAATACTGATTTATCGGTTTTAGAGGTATTTGGTTGTGTAGAGTTTATTAGTTGATGAGAATAGTCAGCAAACAAAGCGAGCTCAAGTAAATAATAGCGATGCATGGATTATTTGCAAATTCTTTTACTGTTTATGGATTTCATCATTCACCATATGTATTAAAGTTATGTATTCTCATAACGTTTTGATACAAAGAAATGAGATGCAACCATTGAGTATTAATATAGCTTAATTAGTAAATATATCTATTTTTGAATTAAACATGTATCCTTAATAGGAAGTGTTACTTCATGCAAGCTGAAGTGGGTACAATGATAAAAATGCAAATCTTGACGAGTACGTTAGCGTAAAGAAACCTGCCTACTGGTAATGGTTCGAGGGGTTGAAATCAATCAAATTCTATGTTAAAGATAAAATGCATCCTAGAAAAGTAAAGAACCCTGAACTCTTGGAATTGGAGAAACTTCTGGGCGAAGTTATGCCAAAGGCAGTTAGAACTTGTTTATTAACAGAAGTTTATTCAATAAGCCATTGAATTGTAGTGACCTTGAGGCATGTCGAATTTTACATAGCGGAATAACGGTCTACAAAATACACAGAAATATAATCCCAGATGTTGAACACGGGCGGGGTGCCAGTAGCGCCAACTAGAACCCGATAACGAATAACTGGCAACCCCGAGACGTTTATATGGGATGTTATTGAAGGGTATTTCGATTCATTCCAAGCAAACCTCGTCTCCAGGTAACACCGCTGCCATCCGTTTTATCTATTTTGTATTTCTCGCATTTTTATATTACGTCAATAAATAACGGTCACATAATGTAAACACCACTGTTTCATTTTGTTTTACCTCCATTCACCGAGCCATCTAATTTACTCTAAAGTGGTGACCCCGACGTGATCTTTAGCAAAATAGGGTTTGGACTCGTGAATGGAGGGTACGTGCAACATGGTGTATTTTACATGGCCGTTATATTTTTTATTTCAAGGTTTTCAATATTTTTAAAACTGTTCTTCTTCGATTTTACTTTTTTTCGTTCAACATTAAATTCATTCAAATATTTGTTCCTCATTAAATTTAATTTTAGTGATGAAACAATAGACCTTAAATTTCATTTCATTATTTCCAATTCATTTTTTTTTTTAATTTTTTGTCCAACTTTTATTTCTTTCACAATATTTTGAACTCTTAGAGATTTTTACATCACTGTTTAATCATCAGCGTCTCGGCTAAACATTTCTTTGGGCGCTATGTTTAAATCATAATGTCTTCCTTCGCTCGCTGTCTCCGTCATAATAGCAGACATTTTGATTTGAAGGACTTTGGCAGCGTCGGTCGGATACCATCATTTTTTTTTTTCTTAATTACCGTAACGTAAGTGACTACGGATTAGTCACAGAGCCGCTCCAGAAGCTAGGTACCGATTGCAGTCACCGTAGACTCGTCATGTCTTCGCCGAGGTACCGGAATTGCCAACGTCTCGTCGTCGAAGAAAATAAGCTACCACGTCGTCGAACAATAGATCCTCCTACAGCGTCGATTACGGGAGCCCTGTCTGAAAAATACCTTGTTTTCAACGTCGTCGATGGACCACATTCAAGTGCCAAAGCAACGGTATCTGTAGGACCGGAAAATATCAACAGCCGTACCAGATTGCAACCGTAGCAACAACAACCGTTTCGATTTATCATATGTTTCAAAGCCCTTTTCATGTAGCACATTTTGTTTGGCATATCAATATTTTGTATTTTTTTTCATACATTTTTGCATTTTTATTTGCTTAAAATAATTGTATGTAAAATTCTGGCAGGGGAGTATTGTAGCGACCTTGAGGCATGTCGAATTTTACTTAGTGGAATAACGGTCTACAAAATACCCAGAAATATAATCCCAGATGTTGAATACGGGCGGGGTGCCAGCGGCGCCAACTCGAACCCGATAACGAAAACTGACAACTCCGAGACGTTTATCTGGGATGTTATTGAAGGGTATTTGGATTCATTCAGTACTTGACCATCGTTTGGTTTAGACGTGCCACCATCGACTGCCCAAGCCTCGTCTCCAGGTAACACCGCTGCCATCCGTTTTATCTAATAGTATTTTTCACATTTTTTTATATAGCCAATAAATAACGGTCACATAATGTAAACACCACTGTTTCATTTCGTTTTACCTCCATTCACTGAGCCATCTAATTTGCCCTAAAGAGTAAAAGCTTTTAGAATGATTTAAAAAGAAGGACTATCATAAGAGTTAAACCCTAGAAACATTAAACGGCGTTTTTTCACATGTAATCAATTGTTCCAGTGATAGAAAAGAAAGGGGTTTTGCAACACTTTATTACTAGAGCCCAAAAACGGATAACATGACATCTCCAAGAGGAAAAAATAGTAGTGATATCCTGGTCATGTTTCCTCATCAACGGCGAAGCCGTATATTCATGATACGAAAGTTTTGTTGTTTTCTTAGTGGGACGAACGCGACGTGATGTTCTACGAGTTGATAAAACCGGGCTAAATTATCGAACTCAACTTGAGTCGGATATTTCTCCAAATAAACCGACTTTTGCTTTATTGTTTAAAAAATAATCTTGGTTTTTAAATTGTATTTTCTATTAATATAATAAGATATATAAATTGTATTAATATAATAAAGTAATTTACAAATTTAACAATCAACTTCTTCAAGCTATATCGTAAGAGTTTAAATAATTTGAATAATGATTCATTAGAAACATATAGACAGGGATATACATACTATTAGGTAAAAAAATTATGGGTATCTATTGTTTTTCTTGGTCACACAGACTTATAATTATGTTACAATATAACCATTAGTTTAATTTAAAACACGCCTTAGTGATTTAATGCTGGATATATAATGTGACGATTTAATATAAAATAAATAAAATATAGAAAGTTAGAATCTATTAAAAAAAAGTATGTATAACAATTTTAGGCATGGATTTTTTAATGACTGGATCTAGTATTTAACGTGGGGTTTGAACTACATAATTGTCAGCGATTAATTTCAAATACAAAATTTTTGATAGATCATAATGAGACATAATCTCAGAAGGAATTTGACTTTCCTAACTCGGATAAGGACAGAACTAGATTGTCTTACACTTCTGCGAAAAATAATTTTTTTTGGGTGAGTTTTTACATATATATGGTTAGTCTAAAACTAAGCCAGCGACTATACATAACACATTTTTTGGTAAAATTAGTTTTTTTATTACACTTAATTCCCTTCAAGGGTAATACACTGATTATAGCGACCCTCCAACTTTTCGATACCATTTTTGTAGTACGATTTATCCTTTGCTTCAAAATAGGCCTCAGTTTCAGCGATCGACTTCATTCGACAATTTTCTTCTCAGCGAGCATACTTTTGAGATCTGAGAACAGGAAATAGTCGGTTGGACCAGATATGGAGAATACGGTGGATGAAGAAGCAATACGAAGTTCAATTCATGGATTTTTGCCATCTTTTTCACTGACTTGTGACACGGTGTATTGTCTTGGTGAAGCAGCACTTTCTTTTCCTTGAAATGCGGTCGTTTTCCGGCGATTTCGTCCTTCAAACGGTCCAATAACGCTATGTAATAGTTGCTGCTGATGGTCCTTCCTTTTTCAAGGTAGTCAATGAAAATTATTCCATGTGCATCTGAAAATATAGACGCCATAATCTTGCCAGCCGACTGTTGCGTTTTCTCACGCTTTGGAGCGGGTTCATCGTGTGCAGTCCACTCGGATGACTGTCGATTGGACTTCGGAGCCATATTTCATCCATTGACACATATCGACGAAAAAACTCGGTTTTATTATGTTTGATCAAGTTCAAACGTTGCTCCGAATTATCAACTGGTCGTTGTTTTTGGTCAAAAATGAGCTCGCACGGCACCCACTTTACACAGAGCTTTCTTATACCCAAATATTCGTGAATGATTTGATGTTATTTCATTAATTTTAAATTTACGGTAATTCAAAATTATTTTGTCGACTTTTTAAATGTTTTTGTCGGCAACAACCTCTTGGACGTTCACTGCGTTTACCGCCTTCGGTGCTCATTTCACCACGTCTAAACTTAGCATACCAATCCTTGATGGTTGATTTTCCAGGGGCAACGTCCGGAAACTCGGCATCGAGCCAAGTTTTTTGCTTCAACGGTATTTTTTCATTTAAAAAAAAATATTTTATCAACACGCGAAATTCCTTTTTGTCCATTTTTTTTCACAATAACAAAAGTTGCTTCACTCAAAATGCTATAATTCACAAACTAATGATACACGCATCTTTGAGGGTTAGGGCTAACTAAAAAACTTATGAATTTAATTCTAGTAGCTCCATCTATGTGTCAGGCCGTGGACTTTTCAATTAACCTGGTATAAGAGTTTATTTTGATTGAATATTACAATGATATAACAAGTTGTTGCTATAAAAATAAATTCTAAATCACCAAAAATGGACTATGGAACCCAGTTATAGGAATGTTTCGCAAGAGGAAATATAAATAAAACATTCATTTTTCAAATTTTTTTACATTAAAACATCAGCAAAATCTTAAGAGTAAATGTACTCAGATATAATAGGAACCCAAACCGAGATACCGATTGTTGTTCAGGATATAAACAAAATTGCAGAGATTTGAGAGATTCCGCTCTCATATTAATATCGAAATATTGGGAAATATTGGGACTTTTGGATAAGAGTCGAGTAAGACTAAAATTCTAAAGAATCAAGCCATCTGATATTGTACTGCAATGAAGTGTATTTAACGGAATGCTATTAATCTGTTAATATATATATATATATATATATATATATATATATATATATATCTATCTCAGAAAACTGGTGATCTTTTATGAAACATGAAAAAATATATTCACCTGATATAAGTGTAAGAATTTTGTTATAAATATTATTATTAACTGAAATTTAAAATTGCGCGTATTTTTGAATTGATTTAAATCAAATTCAGTTTAACTATAGCTCGATGGTTTTGTTTGTCTTTAGTTTTTATATGTTCCGATGTTTAAAATAGAGAATGACCCGTTTTAACATTCATATCGTCTATGAGCAGCATCTTAGGTGCTGAATAGTTTTAACTTAAAATCGATGCAATCTATATGTGTGAAGTTAATCTTTCAGTGGTATGAAATAACTTTTAAAACAAAACTTTTCTTATGTTTATGCAATTACACAAATATATAAAATTGATGACAATCATTGGTAGCTAATTCGATGTGCTAGACTTTCTTCCGGATATTTGGGGAGTTATTTTTGCATTAAGTTCCTTAATTAATTTAAAATCAAACACTACTGATGTAAAATCATATGTTATAAAATATAATATATAACGAAATCATATTAAGTAAATTTATGTTATCATAAAATAATATAAATTTAACATCAACATTAATAAATACAAAATTATATTAAATTGGATAAAAAATTAATTTAAATTAACACATATGGAGCATGGAAAAATTGCTATACATACAAATCTGTAGAAATAAAAAACTTTAAATATATTTAAAAGTGCGTTTTTTCTTCTCTAGTAGTTCCCCTGGATGTCCTTAAATTGGTTTGGGGTGTCCAGTAACTAGATGGCACGCTTTTCGAACTGTTTTATTGGATTGTTTGAATTTCTAAGCTAAAACCTACGAAGGTATTTGTTTGATACATTTGAATATCTGTTACCTAGTTAGTTTATGTTTCTTGTCGGCCATCTCCGGTTTTGACTGTTTTGTGTTTTGTGTGAACTAAAAAAAATGAGTCACGCTTTTCAAAAAGAATCCGGTTCTATTTAGAAATGGAGTGAAGATCTTAAAATCTTAAATTATTTGGAATAGGCATCAAACAAATTGATCGACGTAGTGTGACTACGATATTTTAGTGACGAATAATTATTTGTTTTTACAAAGAAGTCTTAATATTAGGCCTATAAATTAATAATATTCAACAGATCCCATGTATCACTTTTTTTTCGAAAGGGCGAAGTAATCAGAAGGAGGAACGTCTGGAGGATACCGCCGATGGGGTAGCATTTCCCATTTTAAAATACGTGTGTTTTCCTACGCTTTGGAGCGGGTTCATCGTTTGCAGTCCACTCGGATGACTGTTGATTGGACTTCAGAGTCAAATGATGCAGCCATGTTTTATCCGTTGTCACATGTCGACGCAAAAACTCGGGTTTATTATGCTTGATCATCTTCAAACACTGCTCCGAACTGCACTCGTCGTTGTTTTTTGGTCAAAAGTGAGGTCGCGCGGCACCCACTTTGCACAGAGCTTTCTCATGTCCAAATGCTAGTGATTGATATGATTTACACGTTCACAGTGTCTGCTATTTCATTCAATTTCAATTTGCGATCATTCAAAATCATTTTGTGGATTTTTGTAATGTTTTCGTCGGTAACAATCTCTTTTGGGCGTCTATTACATTCACCGTCTTTGTTGCTCATTTCACCACGTCTAAACTTAGCATACCAATCCTTGATGGTTGATTTTCGTGGGGCAGTGTCCAGAAACTCGGCATGAAGCCAAGTTTTTGCTTCAACTGTATTTTTCCCTTCAAAAAGCAATATTTTATCAACATGTGAAATTCCTTTTTATCCATTTTTTCTCACAGTAACAAAAGTTGCTTCACTCAAAATGTTATAATTCAGAAACTAATGATTCGACAGCTGTCAAATTAATACACGCATCTTTTGAGGATTAGGGCTATCTAAAAACATATAGATTTAATTCTAGTAGCGCCACCTATGTGTCAGGTCGGGGACTTTTCAATCGATATGTTATACTTATATTTTTGTGAAATAGACCATATATCGTATTAACTTAAGCACACGTTTTAAAAGTAAATATATGTTTTTATCTTATATAAATCTGCGATAAAAAAATCGTTAAATCCTGTATTTACTATATATCGTTTATATTTTTATCAGCATCAGCAAAAAACGTACAGAACAGAGGATTGCCTTTTACGTTTTGTTTGAGACCTAATTATTGTTGTCAAAGGCGTTTTGTAATATATCCTATGGCGGTAATTACTTGAAAATATTGCGGAGGTAATAAATCTTACAGGTGGAGCTTTCGGTGTTAGGGATCGTGAATGTTATGGCGCTCCTATAGAGATAGAGAAAATGATCAATTGCAAACATTTTATGATGAAATTATTAGCAGTAAATTTAGAATGACATTGATAACTTTCGTTTAATACGATTTCGTTGTTGTAAAAATTGTCTGTTTAAAGTAGTAACTTTTATTCAAATCGTTACATTTTACAGTGACCGAGTTCTACGATATTGTTATATCACTTTGTAATATCTTTTCTTGTAGTCTTTCCTTATTGGCTTGGGATGCAATAATTTAGTTCTACTTGAGTAGTTTATTAGTCTCTGCAATTTTCTATTGTGCAGAGATATGATCACTGAAAATTAACAATAATTTTGGGTAATTTAAATGATTTTTTCCTTTTCGTTTGCTTCTCAACCAATGCTCTACTGTTGATGCCGCAGGATTGCGAATGTTTTTTTACCAAATTCTGCCACAGTTAGCAATAGGTCGCAACTGTTTTGGTTTCTTAAAAGGTTTTTTTCTATCATTTTTGGGTGTATTTTTTTGTCATTTTTGTTGTTGCTTGTTGCTTGTTGCTTATTCATTATTGCAAATATTTAACAACTTAAACATAATTTAATTACGGTATTGGGTAACTAGATCATCACTTATGAAACGTAAATTACTAACAGTAGCTGGAAAACTGTCAAGTATTAGCTGTAACTTCTATGGTGTAGACTACCATTACCTTTTGAAATGAATGCATTGCAAATTTTCATCATGTTATGTTTTCGCATATGTAATTTTCGTTAAAGTCAACGTATATAATTGCATTGCTCTCAGTAAAGATTTCTTTATTTATTATTTTCAAAACCTACTATTATTGGTGCATGATATTAAATTCATGACTCAAAGAGTTTTCAATATTCGGAATCTATAAACAAATAATAGTAAATATTCAAATTAAAAAATATTTTTAGACGAATAATCACAAAATAAAATTTACTAGTGGAGAGACTCATTCACCGATTCATAACTATACACGCAGAATGAAGTTACTGAATAACTGAACAAAATGGCTGCATAGCTAGCTCGCGCTGTGCTTGCTGCTTACTTAACATAATACAAGAATTTTGTTCAGGTTATAACTTCGCATGACATCGCAAACAAATACTGTTTTTAAAGGTATACAAAAAACCAGTGACAAAAGACGATTTAAGTATTTTTTATGAAAAGGAAATATTAAGAAATTTTATTTGTTAAATTACAATAAGTTGTTTATCCTAGTTTTTTTAAATGAATGGTTTTGATAGTTTATTTGATTTGTATGTATTTAAAACTACTGGTATCCGAACATAATCTGAGATAGAGACCACGGGAGATACTTTTTTATGTTTAAGGTGCTATTGTGACTAAATTATGTTAAGTAATGAATTGAAGGGATCATACTGAAGATGGCGAAAGAAAAATAATTCGAAAAAATGTGATTATTTTATCGTGGGTGTTGAAAGTAACTTTTAACATAAAACGATCCATATATAGTCAAAACGGTATATAGTCACAGCGAAAATCAATAAAATCTACAGTCGTACGCTTTCAATATCTAACATATCTCCATATCTTCCATACTTAACTGTTAATACGTTCCTCCACAAACTGAACTGGCGGAGTAAGAAAATACAGCCCCGATTCGTTGGTTACTTCGCGAGTTCTTTCAGTCTTACTTGTATGATTACATTAGGGACTGTTATATCAGAAACTGTTGCAGCTAACCAACGAGATGGCTGTAGTCCGATTACGACTGCAAGATTAGTCAAGAAACATACGTGATACTGAAAAATAATAATAATTATACGGAAGAATATCACACCGACGAAGATGAATTAGAATTAGATGCAGAACAAACAGAGAGACGAACAATCCGAATGGTCGTAAGAAAAGTACAAAACCTAAAAAATAGCAAGAGTATACAATTCATCCGTTTCCCCCGATCAAGGTTAGTAACATTGGTATTTTAATCTCATTAGAGCACACATATACTTTAACACACTAGAGGCTAATTGTGCACAGTTTAAAGCTCTGTCAAATAATGAGATTAACGTAAGAGTTAACAACGAAATAGATTACGGAAATATCAAGAAGCATCTCATTGAATCAAAATAAAGAAATGGTAAAAAATGCACTTTATAAAATCGAATTTTAAACATATCAATTAAAATGTGATAGTAGGTTATACTATTTTCAATATCCGTAGTGGATTTGTTAGAAAAAATTAATGTTTGGTATAAAGAGGCGTTCTAAATATTTAAACCTCTTTCGGTTGTGGTTCCATAGCGTAGTATCTGCTCTACACTGCTACAGCTACTGGACAACACGAAAGAAATCAGTAGATCATAGTGATGTTTTTGATGTAAAATATAGTAAAAAAGAGACTAGGTGTATATGGGGTAATTGAGGCGCTAGTACTAGGGAACCAGGGTGCAGGGGCTAATAAAATATTTTTAACGGAAAATTGAACCGACTTCAAAAAATAAATAAGGAACTCAATAAAAATTAAAAATTGTCAAACTTAGATTTTTAACCCAAAAACGTTTTAAAATAAAATATGTTCCAAATAATCGTTATAATAATTAATAAAAATAAACAAAAATTTTATTTAACCCTTCTACTACACGTATTTTGTTCGTAATATATACATACAATTTAGCTTAATATTTAGATAAACCTATTTATCTATTTATAATATTATTTTAACTACTACCAACTGATTACTTTGAAGTCGGTACGAGCAACAAATTAGATTTATTTTGTTGGTAATTTAACTTTTTGTATATGTCACAATTATATTATTATTTTTGTATTGTTTAAGCTCGGCACCAAGTCGGTTTTAAGATTTTAAATCGGTTCAATTTTTTTGTTAAACATATTTTACTTTTCTTCTTTTAGTGTTAAATATTTACTCAATACATTACGCGCATTATTTTATTAAGTATTACAATGCGTAGACCAAGTAAAGGTGCAGCCCGTTTGAGGAAAAATAAGAATAAAGAAACAATAATTGAAAATAAGGAACACTTCAGGCCCGGGATCCACTACTTAACCTAGGTGATTTAACAAATGTTCTACCAAACTAGACTAACAACAAAAAGTCATTGACGATGCCGAGAATCGAACCCGCGACCTCCGCGTGTTATCTGAACGCTTTTACCACTACAACATAGAAGCAGTTGCCTGCAATATTTCTACGGCTTCTCATATAATACGGTTAGTGTTTAAAAATCAAACTGAATGGCTTTTGCACTGAATGACTTTCGATTTTCCGTCAGATTAGCTCAGCGATAACATTATACACAAACATCTGATTATTTTAGATAAAAAAATATGTGAAAACTCTGTAGGGGCTTTTAAAATTTGAGGATTTCCCTCGATTTCCCCCCTCCCCACGTCAGATAGTGACTTGGTTCCAATGGGACCACCTGGGAAGTGCACTTTTCCGAATAAAGAACCTCCTCCTTTCTTGAAGTCGTTTAAAAATAAAATAATTCAGTAAAATACTTAAAAATATGTTTGACACTATAAACGAGAGAAATGGATATCTATAAAAATCTTCAAATATTTTAAACATAATCATGTTCTGAAGCAGGTTTGAATACGCTTCTATCGCAAAAGCAAGACGACTGTTCCATGATCTCGATCATTTCATACGGACGGTATACGAGCAACTTCATACAAAAGGTGACACGAACAATGTTTTTATGATAATTGTTATAAAATCGGTCTATAAATTTAAAAAAGTAACAACTATAATTAAGGTTTATCTTTTATAATTAAAACGTCAGTATACACAAATGATGGTCTGCGATGGTGATTTATGAAATGTAAATAACGTTTTCTAACAATATATCCTCCGCGACAATTTGAAATGCAAAATTATGTGGCTCATAAAAAAATGTTTGTCTCGTCACTCGGGTTGGAGATTTCGGCGGCGGTTTTTGTTTTTTTTTGTTTTGTTTGGTAATCCGGTACCGCGAAAAAAGATCATTTTCGCAGATGAAGGTGCTATTAACATATGTCAAGTGAGAAGACGGGTCGTCCATTTGTTCTTGTAACAGGTAATGCGTTGCCGGATGTTAGGTATTTTCCTTAGATTTTTAAAACTCAAAATAAACAATTAGTTTGCCGTAAGACACCCCTTTTCAAAAATTATTTTAAAGCATTCGGAGCAACTTGTTTGTTGATATTGGCGCTTTCTAATTTACTTTGACACCTCTAAAAATATATTCCGATGACGAACTTCAGTCCATTTGCAAAGCTACATATTCTAGTAGATTGTCGCTATAGTCAATTTGGAGAATATAAGGATTCTTGACTATTTATTAGGTGCTTACACGTATTTTGATCAGCGATATCTAATGGTGAAATGCAAATTATCAATATAAATAACAGTTAAACAACTTAGCTTAAATGTGACTATTTTAGCGTCAGTTATAAAGATGTGTAAAAGGTTCGAGTATAATGAATTGCAAGACTGATTGGATGTAAACCCAATTCAAATTCAGGAGTTTAACACATGCTTATTCAACTGTTGTTAGAGATTTACATGTGATGGAAAAGATCTAAAAGGAAGACAAATGGATACCATATAAATTTTGAAAATACCATTTGACTGTCGTTAAAAAGTAGGTATACTCTAACAATCCGTAACGCAAAATATAATGGGTTAGTCAAGGAGTCGAGATTTCATGGCCATAAAAGTTTGCTATCCATTTGATGCCGAAAACTAAATGAAATCGTTACTGCAAACATCTAGTGACGTAAAGTAACGTAAAGTCATTCTTATATGACAACCTTCAACCACGCCTTTAAATAATTGTAGATAATACTTTGTTGCAGCTTGAATGGGAAATTCTGCAACGCACAACGTACTTACCAAACAGCGCTGTCTAATTGCCAAAAGAAAAAAGAAAACGTATGCTGCCAAACTAACATCGTTTTTTTTTGGACGCGGTATATGAGCACCTGAAACATTTTGTTATCAAGTAATTTGTAAATTCTTCGTTTGTTTCGTAACTTTGTATCTTGATTGGAAAACTGGTTCGAACTCTAGATTATGCAAAGTAAATGATTTTGCAGATATATCCTCAAAGTACTGGATAACTTACATTAGTATTTCGTGATGTTGGGTAGTTTAGCACTCAAAATAAGTGAGTTAAATTAGAGCACTTGAGATAAGGCGAGGCAAACTTAAGTTGTTGGTTTGAAGGCATGATCACAAATATATATCATATATCCCAAAAATCTTTTCTCATTTATAAATAACAATATAGTCCAGTGCAGCTGGAGTGGGACTTCCTGGAAGGCAATAACAAGCCTTGGCTAATTAAAATCCACAGAGTTAAAACAAAGTTATAAACGAAGATTATTATATTGCATTTAGAAACTGCCAATTTACTTATTTTTTGCTTATGAATCTAAATAAGACACCATTATATACTGATTGAGACGAAAGTTGTCACTACTTCTCCTATGTTATAATTATATTCAGTAATTTATTATCATTTAAGAAGAAATATGGATTCATTGGAGAGTGCGTTTATCCCAAAATGTTTCTGAATAACTTAATTTCCTCACAGCACTTGACTTTTATTTAAATTAATTATTATTAAATTAATTAAATTAATTATTATTTAATTGTTATTAAATTTAAATTTAATAACATCTGTTATTCTGTGGACAATGCTTGTTAATAAACCCAAACTGGTGTGTTGGTATTAGATTTTTTCTCCATATGATCGGTTTTATTCTTTTCAATAGGATTTTTTCAAAAACTTTAGATGTTACTGGTAGCAGTGATATAGGTCTACAGGCTTTTATTTCGTTTGGTGACTTCATAGGTTTTGGGATCATTATAATTTCCGCTATCTTCCAAATGCCTGGGACATGTTTTAATCTAAATGGTGTCTGTATTGATCAAGTTGGTAAGTTTTATAATTCCCTTTCTTGGTAGTTTTTGCAGTAATTCTCCTGTTATGAAATCGTAGCCTGGTATTTTCCTGGGTTTAATGTCAGTTTTAATAACTTTGGTTAGCTCTTTCGCGTGACTAATTCAATCATGGAATTTTCAGCTTATATGCCTGGCAAATTATTAGTTTCATTTGGTTTGAAAGTTTTTTCTAAATATTCAGCAAATGCTTCTACTTTTTGGTGATTGTCAAGTGCCCTATTCCCACATACGTCTCTTATAGGCGAACTGTATAGATATTAGCGCTTTAGATATTTCGTGGCTTTCTAGAGTATATAATCAGTTTCTTTATCATCTGTTAAATTTCTCAGATCGGATCATCACTTAAGAAATGTAAATTAATAACGGTAGTCGGCAAACTATAAAATATTGGCTATAAATGGGCTGTACATAAATCGCAGTAGGTGAGTGCGATGCATTTTAGTCGTTAATATACGATTTTACTATACAGCAGCTTTTTCTTTATGGTGATGTAGTCTTAAGTTTAGCTTAGTTAATTAGTCTGTTTTAGAGGAACATTCCTTGATCTTTAAGTTTCTTCTCTAAATTACAAATACTATTAAGTGTCAATTATATGAGTTAACTATAAATATTCTTTGATATGACTGTTTCTTTTTATCTCCCCTGGCACATTACCAGGAAGGGGAGTTACTTTTTGGTTAGAAAATAGAATAATTACAACAGAATGTATAGTACGTAATTAAGAAAGAAATAAAGTTACCAGTGGAAAGACACATTCACCTATTCTAACTGTATATAATGAAGTCACTGAAATGACTGACAAAATGGCCGCACAGCTAGCTTGCGCTTCACTTGTTGCTATGTTAGCGCCAAAGAATTTTGTTCAAGATCATGATATCCTAACAACATTAAAAACGCTGTTTTTAATGGAATGCGAAAAGTCAGAGAACGAGACGTAAAATATGTGACGTGTGTAGATGTAATGTTGTGTAATTTTATTTGGTAGATTACAATGAGTTGTTTCTGCTAGTTTTTTGAAACGAATTATTTTGATAGTTTATTAGATTTCTATGTATTAAAATCTACTGATAAGCGAAAACAGTCTGTTAGGTATAGGCCAGAGGAGATACGTTTATCATGTTTAAAGTACTGTTGTGACTACATTAAGTTTAAGCAATACATTTAAGTGACATAAAGAATACGGCGAGTATTGAATTATTTCGACAAAAAAATAGAGAAAATGTAATTTTTTATCGCCGACACTAAAACTGACTCCTACCTTAGATTGAACCATAAAAAGTTGACACTGACTAATAATGTTAGATATTGTATTTATTATATGAGCTGAAATAGTTTAAACGAAATATAGTTGAAAACTTTGTAAACCGGCAACCGCGCAAGTAAACCGGTGCGATATGATCTTAAATGGAATTACACTTCGCACTTAATTTATGTTGAAGAATAAAAATAGGCATGGGCGAAGTCAACACCAAACTCTTTTTCTTGTGTAATAAAAATACCGCGGTAGAGAATAGAGGGAATTTCTCTGTCGGAGAAACACAGAAAGGAATAAAAAAGTTTTCGATAGAAACCAGTTTTGGTTCCGTCTGACAAGAGTTGTTGAAATCGATCAGATAAACATCGTTAAACGACAACTGTCTAATTCCTCGCCGGAAATAATTTTATTGTTTTTAAATGAGTACATATTGGTTGTTAAAACAGATAAGATTATTTTGATTGATGAGATGGGTCATTATTGCTTGCCTAGAAACATAACCGAAACTTAAATTCATAAAATTAATTAAGCAGATAATTATTCGTAGCTACTGCCTTTTAAATGATAATTTTTTTTCTTCCAGGAAAAATATTTTTCATAAGAAAATTATTCACTTTCAGTTATTGGGAAAAATTGGTCCAATATATATTAATCAAAATATTTTCCATGATTTTTAACAACTTTTTTCTATTTTTCTTTTACCATGATGATATTGTATGCGAAGAACGGTGTTGGTTTGGCAGCAATCCAATTATCAAATTAATTTCGTGCTTCTTCAGAATTTGGAAAAAAAGGTGCTGTATCTGGTGAGTGCGCTGTGTGGCAAAACTTCCCATTCGAGTTGTAACAGCCAATCCTTTACAACTCTTGGGACGTATGGTCTTTTAAAAAACAATACGTCATTAAATTTGTTCAAATAACGTTGGTAGTCATAAGAAAAATAATAACAGTTTAATTCAGTTTTAACAGATTGTAATACTCTTTAATGATACCAACATATGTACAGAAATATTTTATTGCAATTAATATTCCGTCTCGCTATTACTAACACATGACTTATTGAATTTGGAAGTGTCGTAATACCCGCTCTTTACATCGCTAGTCACAATACGGCGTAGAAAATTCTTCGTTTTCCTTGATGAGTAATTAAACCTCAGTATTGAAACGATTGGATTAGGATTTGCAATCCATTCGTATAGTAGTCATTTTCCTTCATTTT
This sequence comes from Rhynchophorus ferrugineus, assembly GCF_030347505.1. NCBI lineage: Eukaryota > Metazoa > Arthropoda > Insecta > Coleoptera > Curculionidae > Rhynchophorus > Rhynchophorus ferrugineus. The sequence goes on along the minus strand of NW_027472581.1, from coordinate 46,719,276 downwards.
GGATATTTTCCATTGCATGTTCGATTCCATTAATTGCTAGGCTATTTGAAAGTGCTTTGAGAATTTGATCTGGGCTTTCGCACAGAATAAGTTTTACCATTCATAGACTTTTTTCTCCAGGTCGTTCCTTGTTATTGAAATTTTTAGATTGTTGAAACCACCAACAAATGTAATAAGCCAAAGCAGCATCACTTTATGTTTCTAAAAGTGTAACAAAAGTAATTAACATTAAAAATGCAATTCGTTTATACTGAATATGTACTGAATAGCTAAGTAATAATAACTCAAAAAGTGCTGTTTCATGTAGAGAAATATCAAAACAATAGAATCTAATATTTAATTTCTTTAGTAGTCGGTTGATACTTCATATTTTTACTAATAGATATCGCTGATAAAAATACATACAAACACCTAATAATATAAATTCAAAAAATATAGAATAATAATAAAAACATATATCACTACATAGTATAAAACAAAGTCGCCTTTTCTGTCCCTATATCCCTATGTGCGCTTAAATATTTAAAACTACGCAACGGATTTTGATGCGGTTTTTTTCAATAGATAGAGTGATTCAAGAGGAAGGTTTATATGTATAATACATGCATAATATACTAAGGCAATATTGCTAATTTTAGAGGTTTCTAACGTGATGTCGTAAATTAACCTATTTTTTAGGCTTATTTAGCAATTAGCAAAAACGCTGCCTAACCCTACGAGTTAGATCAAATTAATGTACTACAGTATTGTACACCATAAAAAGGTCTACAAAAAAGTCCGCGATGGTATATGTTTATCTTTTAGGGATAACCCACATTAACCATTTTTATTGTTTACTTTTTACGTGAGAAAATGGCTTATTTACGAAGCTATTTTAAGCAATACGGCATTAATCCTTATCGAATTAAGTACCTTAAATACAGTGTGCAATTAATATAGATCAATATGGTTCCTTACAGCATGTAAATTAAACAAATATTTTCGGAGATATTACAAATTTAAAATTTGCGTTTAAAAATGTGTAATGTAATAAAAATTATATGAATTTAGATATTCCAAAGATAGCAGGAAATCTTCATAGTAAGTATAGGGGAAGAGGAATTGTTTTACTCCAAATTTAATGCGTGCAGGCCAAGGGCAGTAATGAATGAACCAAAAATACTGGATCGATTTTAATCATGTTTTCATTGAGTGACATAGGCATATATATTTTATGTCCGTGCAAAGTCGGAGCGGGCCGCTATGTTTTTATATACAACGTTGATATTTTTTCTGTAGTGTATTTAATTTAGTATCAGCATTGCACCCGTGCGAAGCCGGGGCGGGTCGCTAGTAATAAATAGACAATAAACAGTTTGGTAAAACTAATGACAATTGACATATTATTTATTGGTTATGGAAAACCAGCATATGGAATACTTTTATATACACTAATGATTATTGCTTCTCTGTAGAATCTTAAGAAGATATTTACATAGAATGATCTTCCTACTACAGCAATCAGTCGAACCCCTCTGGGGCATAGTTATTATGTTTATGTTTGTGATTGCTCCTAATTATTATTGACCATAAGAGTATAAAATTCAACAAGGAAAGCCGTCTCAGTCAGTACAATAACTCGTCACACTAGAGTCTCCTTTTGACAATTGAATTTTATTAATACTCCTGGAAAGCAACGAGCTCTAAAGATATTCGATCTTATGCATACTGTTTACTCACGGGACTAGGAGGATTGTCTATTGTTACAATTTATACTCTTTTTCATGGACATTTACACAGACGTATATTAATATTTACGCCTAAGCGGGATGCCTCATGGTCTGTTGCATATCGATTTTAATTACACATATCTCGCATTTTTGCTTTTGTGTTTGGATCTGTTGCTATGAACATTTGATTGCCGTACACCGTGAACTGCAATCTTCTGTCAAAATTTTAGTAGATTATGGTAGTTCACAGCAACTTGAACCAATCTGAGTTATATTCTGAACTGCGATGCTTACACCAGTAATTTATGGATTAGGGTTGTTTCTCAAAGCATGAAGTTTTCCTAAATGTGATCTTTACTTTTCTTTGAGGATTAATGTTAGGTCCAACATTAGCTAAAAATATTAAATCTTCACATCAGTTCCACTATGGATTTTTCCTCGTTACCTAAAAATAGATTCTTAACGGCGTATGATAAGGATAATTTTGATCGTAGCATTCTAAAGGGCCTATTTAGTCGTCTTCTTTCGTTATATTCAAGATATTAATTTTATACATGGATGGTTCCGCCCTGATATGGGCCCTCTACAATATACACTTAATTTTTTTATAAATAGTCATCCATACTCTCGACATAATTAAGGAGGTTGAGTCCTTATATCTGTTGATTTGCAGTTGATTTGATTTATTTGAGATCCCAGTCACGTGTGCATAGAAGGTAACGAAGGAGAGTAGCTAAGAGATATTCCTAGTCTAACATATTATATGGACCTATATTCAATTATTACAACTACAAATAACCTTGTGCAACTGGAATGGAACTTGTCGGAGGGCGATAACAAATTATGGTTCATATAGCAAGCTTCCTCAACATTGTCTAGTAAAAGGTATAAAAAGGTCCTGTTAAATAGGTTAATGATTGGATGGTGTCAGTTCTCATATTACATCTTATGGCTGGCGATATTCCAACTTTCTATGATCATTGCGGACTAGTAAATACGACTCGTTTTGATACCATGTCAACCTCTAAGGTCTATTCGAGATAGACGTAATATACCCAGAAATATCGAAGCTCTCTTTAGTACCAACCAAATGAATAAACTTTTCCATTATCTAGCTGAGATCGATTTACAATATACTACTTAATCCAGGTTATTTTACATTTAATTTTATTTTAGAGCAACCAGACTATTTTATTTATAACCTTTACCGTATACATTATATTTTATCTACAGTATTTGTCTATATAATATTGTGTATTATGAACTATATTTATATTATTATTTTATATTTGCTATTATATTATAATGTTTATATTTTTGTATTTATCCAGTGTGTTGTATATGCTACACTTTAATTTTAAATGTATAGTATTTATATATATTTCATTTCATATTATTAACCAAACAATAGGTTATTATTTTATTTATATAATTTATGTTTGTGTCGTATATTCACTTTATACATATTTATTCTGTTTTGTTTTGTAATTTACTAATTTAATATACGTTTAAAGTTGTTAAATCACACAAAAGTGTTCAAACGATTATAATTTAAAAAAACAAATAACTCTATCACTCACAATGGTGATGAAGATAATGTTGATTTTGAAAATAAGTTTCCATAAGTTTTCACAAGATAGCTTCCAGAATATTCAAATGCCTTTCAAATGATATGCTTTTCAATGTATATGTATATTATAGGTTATTACATTTATTAGTTAAAATGTATAGAATTTTCAAATGCCTTTCAAATGATATGCTTTTCAATGTATATGTATATTATAGGTTATTACATTTATTAGTTAAAATGTATACATTAATAGTTATGGTACTGACTTAAATGCTTGTTGAATTACATTATTTGTTTTAATGGATCATTAACGTTATAGTCGTTCAAGGTAAATAAACTATTTTTATGTATTTAGCAAATTAAACTCGTAAAGTTAACAAAGCCATTTCGGCATTTAAAATCTTTACTAATTGTATCACGTTGCCAACTGTGTGCATTTCGTGTTACTTTGGAAACGTTCATTTTCATTTCCGAAGGTTAAGAATTTATCAATTGTTTCTTTTTGTCTTGTTGCTCATTATATACAGTTAATGAACAACTGTTCTTTCACGCCTCCAATTAGCCGTACGACTTAATCATTTATCAATTTGAGATAATATCGTCGCGAACTCTAAATATGCAAATTCGTTAGCTCACATTTACAAGCCGACAAAGAGATATATCACAAAATAAATTAAATTCTCTCCTGTGGTTTGAAATAATTATATTAACTGCTCGTTTAAGAACAAGCTTTAAATTATTTTTTCAGGTCCTTTACGGATTGCATTATGAAGCTGACATAACGAGCCTTATGTAGGTTTGATGCTTTTTTGGTAGCGTTTTACCACGGGTTCATTTTTTCTCGTTTTATATTTTTGTCATTATCTTTTTCTTTCGATCTTCTTCTGTAACATCTACAAAAATGGATTTTATCAGTTTGAATTACCGTTTATGATGAAACCTGAAAACGTGTCGATCCTTAAATATTATTGATAATTATTTTTGGTGATTTGAATCAAACGATGAATACAGAAAGTGTATATTGTTAATTGGGCTAATATTTAGAAATTTGGTATGTATTAGATGCTTGCATGTTTTCTAATAATTTTTTCTCATTAAAAAGGGATTTATTGAGGAAAATATAATCATTAAAATATTTTTCATCATGTTATATAACTTTTTCTTCCTGGCAATATAGAGATACCGTTTCGAATAAACGATTTTGATATGAAGGCATCTTCAGCATTTCGAATGCGTTTGCCAGTCGAGCAGATTTGAAGAAGTGGTAATCAGGGATGGTAGGTTTGGTGAATATGCTGGGTGAGACAGAACTTTTCATATGTTATTCACGACTTTTGCAATGTGTGACATCATTTAATTTGCTGAATTGATGGCTGTAACTTAATGAGCCTTATGTAGTACATCATTCTTAAGTAGGACGTTTGCAGTAACAGCTTCATTTGATTTTAGCAGTTTGTAATACACTACGCCTTGCTGACCTACACCATATGCATAGCGAGATTTTATGGCCATGAATATTCCGTTTCGATATAAATCTGGATGGTTGTCCCGTACTATCTCATGACCTTTTGCGCTTGGAATTATCGTAGTATATACATTTTTCACCGCCAGTCGTCAACAAAATACGTCACAAAAGCTCTCTTTTTGCCTGTCAAACTACTAAATCGCAATGAAAAGATTCTAAATTACATTTTCAGTTTGCGTGCTAGTCATATACTCTCCTTTTGGATTTTTCCGTCGCATATCAACTGATAAGCCATCAGAGTACTTTTTGAGAGTAAACTCTTTGAGTCGACACTGTTTTTGAATTCTTGCAGGCTGTTCATTATCGGCCTGAATATTAAAAATGTATTTTTTAGCTTTCCATAATTAGTATATGGTTATATTGAATAACTCAATAATATTAAACGAGAAACTGATGTTTTATGTAAAGAATTCTTGAAATCATTGAACTTAAGAGTTAGATCAGATTGTGTAACAGTTATTTACATTGATGCCCCAAACGTTAGTGCCAGTATTATTACTAGGCAGATCATCTAAGAAACGACTTTTGCTCTTTTCGTTTTATCATTTGCAAATATGTAGATGTCATTCCTGTAATTTATTTCGAGCAGGTGGATACACATCACCGGTTCAATCAGCAATAGTTTTGGTTTTAAATATCAGTATCGTTCAGTTGTTCAAGTGGCTTAAATTGAGACTGAAGGCTTTTTTAAAGATAACGTTGGAATATATAAAAATATCATAAAATGTTCTAATAGTTATGATTATTTATTGATTTTATTTGATTTGATTATTATTTAGTAGTCTGAATCGATAACAACTTACATTACATTAGTCTTACCTTTTATATTGTGGTATACTAATGAGAAAAAATGTTCACATTTGACAATGTTAGTCAGAGTCTTACCTTTAGTAGCTCCATGTAGTAGTGTCTACAGTGTCATATTATTTTACTGCACCCGGAATTGAAGCTACTTTTTTAAAATTAAAGACACTTCAACTGGTTCCATTATTAGTATTTAATGACTGTACTATATATTATATCTGCATAACACAGGTATATTTTGGTGAGTGTAAGGGGCTTATATTATTTCGAGCATGGGAGAGGATTCGGTGGTCCATGGCTTCGGCGAGTTAATCTAATAAGTATATCAATATGCTGCAGTTTTTGTATAATGTGGTTGGTTATAGTAAGATGTGTAAGAAAATATAGTTATAGTTAACTCTACTAGGTGGTTCATTAGGTTGTTCGGTTAGTTCGTGAAGTTACAGTAATTCTTTATTCGAGTTCGATTGCTGATGTTACCTATAATGCGTTTATTATGTGTGAAAAGGTGTTAAATACTGAAGTGAGGTTAAGCAGGTTTTTTATATGAACTTTTGTTTATACGTCTGCAGATTTACATTCTCAGATAAGGAATTGGTTTGTTCGGTGGATGGCGTCATTGGCTAGCTTGCCAACCATAGCTTGATAGCAGTGACCTTGTGTATAAATTAAGATTGCATTATAAAGAGGTGAGTTATACAATAAATGCCGAGTGGAACTGTTGACAAGATGGTATAGTACTTGCGGGTCCATAAGGTAATTGACAATGAAGGAAATTGACAGAGTTTATAACATTTTTATATCCAAGTAATGTATTTAATTTTCATTAGATATATCATTTTCCCTTTTACACATACTTAGTTTTTGTTTCGGTCGTTCCAATTTTCCTTAGTTAGTTAGTTAGTTTCATCTTTCTCCTTAGTTTCGTCTGTTTCTATCTATGTACATTTTTCTTGATAAAAGTTGATTTTAGTATTCCTCTCCTCTTGTCATCCTCATTCAAACCTAATGATCATGTATAATTCTTAACAATAACATATACTCATACACAATTACAATCTATGCACACAAACTTTTCGCACTATACAATTTTCGACAGTTGTCCTCTATTAATTATACACAAATCATTAGTTGTTTCTCCTCTCATCGCCCTGTCTTGGTATTTATCTAATACTTATCATATCGTATCATAATCACTAACTCCGAAACATTCGAATGAATTTGACTGAATGTCACTGTGTTTTTTTGAGGCACTGTTCAAGTCCATAACTAAGTTATTAATTTTTAATTTATCTAACACTTGTTCACGATTCCACCATTTATCAAATTTTTCTTCTGTGTATCTGATTGAGTTCATCCCAACTGAAGGTGTTATAGACAATGCTTCTTTCCATATATTAACACAGTTCTTGCTTGTATATCCTTCTCGACCTGCATGTCCGTTGTAAAAAAACTGCCACACCCTGCTAACATCAAGGTAGTATTAATTTGTCACCCGCATATGTATGTTTCTCATTTTTTTAAAGATTTCAGTCAGAGTGCCAATACCAGTATTCAGTGCAGCTGTAATATGCTAAAGAATATGTCCAATGAAAACCCCAGCAACTTAATATTTAACAGTATCAATATTTATGGCTTTAACGCATTTTGCTGGAAAGAGGGGTAAGATTTGAAATTTATCAGAATAAGTAAAACACCAAAAAAAAATTGCCGGTTTAAAAGCTTTAATAATCATCGTAAATGTTTAGAATAATTTTGTAGACATTTGGCAACCAAGAGAATTTTAGAGACAACACTCTATCTCTTTTTAACTAGAATAGAATGTGTAGGAAAAACACTGTCTCAGTTTGAAACGAATTTATAAATTGGGCTAGATAATATATTCGACATTATGATGACGTGACTATTCACTATTATTTTGGATAGACGGATTATAATCATATTGCAAAATTTAATCTTTATACAGTAACTTTGTAATTAATCTTAATTCAATATAGTAGAAAATATATAAATATGCCTCTTTTAACTTCCATATTAAATTTTTAGAAAACAATTAACATTTTTTTATACTAAAATAGTTTCATGTTAAAAGAGTCATCATTTCTCTCCTAAATTATATCTCTCATTCTTTTGAGGAATTAATTGGTAATGTATAACGTTATATTTAAAATAAAAAAGGTTTTATATTTGAAAAAGAATAAATTCTAGAATAAAGTAGAACATATAAAATTTAATTAATTTATTTTAAATGGAAACGAGACTATAAGAAGGAAGTAATTATCTATTTAAAAGCGCCGGTTTTTTGTGTATGCTGGACGCGTTTGACGGATTTGCCATGATAAGCCTTCAGACTGATCAATTAAACAAATTTATTGCACGCACATGGTAACGGAACGCCCAAATCGGCGGCATCCAAGTCGGCGTTGGAACAACCGGAACAAGACAGTCTGTTAGTCCTGCAAGGCACAAGCCGATCCGCCAGCGCCGCTCTGGTGGGAAAAACGATGAAGCCATGCCCGTTACAGATTAATAGATATTTATGCTGCGTGAAACGGTCTCTCAGATCAGCATCGACGTTTTTTCTTGGTGCGAGACACAGACGGCAGAAATGGAAGACGATTGCTGATAAGATTGCACGAGCGGCACCACAAACTACGTCTTAGGTTTTCATTATGGCGTTGAAGTTGCCTTGAAGGTAGATGTTTAAGATTTGAAAATTTCCATAGGAATAACATAAAATTATTGCTATAAAATAAATCACAATGCGTTTTATACCGTGAAAAATAAAGGTTTCATTTTATTATTTTTTGCGATAAGCTTTAAATGAATTCCAGAGATATTTTATAATTGTCCGCAATATATCATGTCTGTCTTATTTTTTAAATATTCTTGAATTTTATACATATATTTAATATTTTTTATCAAAAGCAAGTATTCAATATTAATATTCAAAATTGTAATTTTATGCCTACTGTTCCTAGAAGAGAGCAACTAATAAAACAACTCCGATCAATAAAGAATATTATTTCAACAGTTCTTAAGAAGATACCTGAAAAACGGATCGGACAGGTCAATTGAAAAGTTCACGGTCTACCATAATAAAACACATTTTTTTGGAAAAATTGGTTTTTTATTTAACATAATTCCCTTCAAGGGCGATACACTGATTATAGCGACCCTCCAACTTTTCGATACCATTTTTATAGTACGATTTGTCCTTTGCTTCAAATAGGCCTTAGTTTGGTTTTTTTTGTTCTGGCCCAAAACCCGGCGGTGGAAGGCATGACGCATACCTGGTTGTGGAGACTTGCCCTGGAGTGACAAGTTGGACCGGGTTATGTGGGACTGCCTCTGGGTTTACCAATACATTAAACCGAAACCGCCTCACAGTTGACCCCTGTGGATCGCTATTGCTGCTACATTAAATTTGGGGATATGGCACCCGCTGATCGGGCAGCCGTTATTTGGCAGGAGGATACGGCGATTCGATTGATTCGCAAACCTGGGTTAACACACAACTGGATACTGTCGTATTGGGGCAAAAGTTATGATTGTAACGACGGATGAGGTCGTTTCAGCCTGGAAAAAAAGGGGGGGGGAGCTTAGCGGTGACGCGGTGATAAGCTCCCAGCATGTCAACCAGCTCGCGAACAAGCGCGTTTTCAGAAGAACTAGAGCTGAGTTGTTGTTTGTGGAATGATTGAGATATGAAGCACTTGATTTCTGGAGTGTCAGTTTCCCTATGAATTTGATTATTTCTGACAAACGTTTTCATGGAACGTTTAATATTCTTCTGAGGAGCTTATTTTGGAAAACTTGAAGCCATTTGACCTGGTTGGGTGTAACAAACTTGAAGTAGGCATCAGATCCGTAGAGGACTACGGACCGAATTAACATCTTGTAAAATAAGCATTTGATGGAGATGGGAAGTCTGTTAGAAGGGCAGATCAGAGAAGATAGCAGATTTGCTATCCCCGAACCTTTCTGGATTGCTTTCTGAAATTGGGAATGCCAACCGAACCGCCGGTCGACGTGGAGACCTAGGTACGTGACGTTATCCAGCCATGGAATTATTGAGCTGTCGATTTTAAGTTGCGAGACGCGCAGTGCGTTACGCTTCTTATGGAAAATGATGGCTTGGGTTTTCAGGGGGTTGATTTGCAACCTCCAGATTTTGAACCACTTGACCGCATGGTCGAGCTGCTTCTGTAAAGGTTCATGAATTATAACTTCGAACCTGGCGGCCGTGAAGAAAGCATTGTCGTCAGCGTAAAACGCGACGTCAATGTGCTCTTTTCTCAGCAGATATAAAATAAAGAGGTTAAAGAAGGCTGGGGCCAGCGGGGAACCTTGAGGTACGCCAGCATCGATTTGGTTACGACTGGAAAGTGATTCCCTGATCTTGACCTGGAAAGATCTGTCCGAGAGATAGGACTTGATGAGAGCGGTTAGGTCGTCTGGAAGGCCTAACCGCAAGCATTTTGCGATCAGACCGTCGTGTTAGACCTTGTCGAAGGCTTTGGTTGGATCCAGAAGAACTGCTCCAAACTTTTTACGTTGGTCAAGAACGTGATGGATGTGTGCGACCAGACGGGTAGCCTGATGGACGGATAAGTGGTGAGCGGAAAAACCGAATTGTTCATCAGGAATGATGTTGTTTTCCTTCGCGAAAGAGTTGAGAGCGTAGAGTATTGCGTCTCGGCAAGATTCGAACTGGAACTGAGAAAGCCGATGGGCCGGTAGTCAGATGGAGATGATTTTGCTCCTTTCTTGGAAATAACCGCTATATGTGCGCGTTTCCAAGACGCCTGGAAATGTTGCAGCCTTATGATGGAGGGAGCTTTTTTAACTGGATAATCGATATTCCGTCGAAACCTGGAGATTTTTTGGTTTGAAGTTTGCCGAGCATAGTCTGTAGAGACTTTCGAGACATGAAATGGTTGAGAAGAAAGGCTGGGGCTACTGGTCTTTTGATGGACTTGGATTCATTGATGACAGTGTCATTGTCTTTAGCTTTAGTGTTCTCTGCGGGTGGGAGGCATTTCATCTGAGCTTCGTAGGTCTCTGCGAGGAGCTCGACTTTTTCTTGGTCAGTGACTGCGTATTTTCCTGTAACCGCTGACTTCAAGGGGGGATGACTTTGTGCGTTTTCCCCACAAGGCTTTTGGAGACACGCCAGAAGGAAGGGGGGCATTGTAAAACATATTTTGGTACGATTAAATACGTATTGACTGAGATATATATATGCAATCATATAATAGATTAAACATATTATTTCCAAATCATAATTGACTAGATTATCATTGGTATATTGATTTTGATTACTCTTATTTAACACAATGCATATCTGCACAATAATCTCCTTGATTCATAATAATATAACGCTTGTAAATTGAATTTCGGAAAATTTGATGTGTGACACATTTATATAATGATGATATTAAGTAGTTATATAAAGGATTTTTATTATATTTATTGACTAGTAGTCATATTCTAAAATATTTTATTTTATTTTTGTCTTGAAGTGGTGGGGAAGAATTATACTTATTGGGCTATTTTATATTTTTTGAAAAGATATATGTGAAGCAGTAAATAAAAATACCGCCATCAAGACTGGAAAGAGAGAACGATCATAAGGAAGAAATGCAATCAGATACGGAAATCTTTCAGCTTTCCGCCGTATGTCAACGGTTACCGTTTTTGTTCCTTTTTGATATTTGCAAATTATTATGCAGATATGCATATAAGTATGTATATTATGTACACGCGGAACTTTAAGTTTTATTATTTATGGTTATCTTGATCAAGTTTGGCGCCTAGTCTGGTTTTGATTTCTTTGCCGATGGGAGTCTAGGTTTGCGCACGGCTGTTTCATAAGGACATCCAAGAATATAAGGTAAAATGAAGAAGACCACTGCTCATTTATAAATCTAAATAGTAATTTTTCCTTGATTGCTTCGTGCAGGACATCATTAGATTCTATTAAAGAAATATAGCCCATATTTATAGACTATTAACTATATTTACTGTATTATTAGTCGTATGACTTATTTTACACAAATATTTTCTTCGAGCTTAAGTGTGCGCTTCAAATGTTAAACATTTTTGTGTCATTTAGTTTCAAAAAGATCCGATACTCTAAATTATTGCATAAGTCTACTTGATCTACTTCATATTATTTAAAATAGTAAATGCTACGTAACAAAAAACATTATATGCTGCATTTCGTATGTGACATTAAAGATGATTCTTCTGTTTATGTAGAGATTTTAGGTTATTAATTGATATTCTGAGATTACTTTAATAAACAGCTTTATTGATTTAATACATCTATCTAAACTTTTGAAGAGTCTATAAACGAAAAAAAAAAAAGAATAATCCTCATAACTCAAAGTCCCTAGATCGTTCCGTATTTGATTGCATTTCTTTTTTATGATCGTTCCCTCTTTTCAGTCTTGTTGGAAGTGTTTTTATTGACTGCTTCACATATATCATTTCAGAAAATATAATATAGCCCAATAAATAAAATTCTCCTTAACTACTTCAAGACAAAATTATTCCATTATTGTACTTAACACAGAATCCTTCATTTAACTAAAGAAGAAATACTGTACTTTAACAGTTTATGACATAATCACACGTCACAAAATGCACTTCTTTTTTAGGATTTAAATTCATCTCAATACACTTGCCGGTATGATGAACGGTATGAACTTAAGAATGTAGAGATTCTCGTTGAAATACTGTACTTTAACAGTTTGTAGCATAATGACATGTTGTTTATGGCATGACTGGGGTGTTTCAGGAAACTGGTCACACTAGACATACTGTTCATTCAAGACATTCTGTACGCTATAATTGAACCAACTCAGCGAAGAACTTGATAAGAAAAATCATTCTTCTGTGTAGCAGTGTTCGATTTCGCATGATTCGCGTTATATAGAAGAGCTTGGAATAGGAAGTTCTCAAGCAAATAGTTCTTACCAGATTTCTCTCTGATTACCAACTGTTGCGGTCCACTATGTCTTAATCGATACATAGAAAATTCATCGATAACTTTACCAACTCGAAGCTTGTAATTTTTTTTCACAACTTTCGTAAAATATGGTTCAAGGTCATACAAAATAATATTTACTAGATAAGTTAATTATCTGAAAACTCTGATAAAAGTCATAAAACTAACCCTTTATCTAAAAATGTACTACTTTACCGTTATACATTATGTTGTATAATAATGTTAGATGGGGAAAATTAGTATTATACTATACTTTTATCTTCACCTAAAGTTGAGCCATTATTTTCAATATTGAGATCATAAATTCTTATCAGCACTGGCTATTGCCGCAATATCAATTTTATGAAGCTAAACACTAATAAAATCAATAGATTTAACATTTATCTGAAAAAATCAACATATTATCTAATATTATTTATTGTATGTAAACGTCAAAAATTGTATATTCGGTTATCCCTATTTTTATATTTGTTTTAAAGAAACCTGCCATCGACACCCATCACTTTTAGAAGTATAGCTTTTTGTGTATGGTTCTGAGGGTTTAAAGGTGGTGATTTTAAGGTCAATAACAAAGAAATTTCCCCTCAGTTAAAAATGTCGGTCACAACAAAACGACACAATTTAATCTCAACATAGTATCATGTTTTTTGAGCTGCCGAGTTTTTGTTTCTTTGAGCCAGACAATATTTGGAGTTGTATATGTAAATGAAAAGTAGGTCTACTCTGAAAATTTATTTAATAAGATATCAACATTCTAAAACTTATCTTCTGTTATTTAGTTGGATACATAAGGAGTGGTGTAATATAAGCTGCTAAAACTTAATCATTAATCATTAAAAATTCTACTAAAGGCATGTATGATTTGAATGAAGATATGTTTAGGAAAGGTGTTATTACCAATCTAGCACCTTAACATTATTACTTATATAAATTCTCTCTGAAAATACTGCAAAAACTTTTATTAGATTATTAAATTCATATAAATTATGTTTCAATGTTTCAATATTATATTATGAATTTGGAATGATGAAAGTTACCAACGTTATATAATTAGTTTTATTACTTATTAATTATTATATTATATTACTTATTATATTATTATTATATTACTTATTAATTATTTATTCATCAGCTCAAATAAAATTTGCATTATAACGTTCTGTCTTTAAGGAAATTAAAAAAGTTACTTAATAGCTTTTTCGATAATTCCGAGAAAATATAAAACCAGATATAAATTAAATGTGTTTTTAATATATTCGTCATTATAAAAAATATGATCTATATTAGCCGGTGATATAAAGTGAGTTTACTGGGATTTTTTGAATCAAACGTGCATAATGTGGAATATAAGTAACATATAGTAATGAACATAATAACATAATAACATATATAACATATAATAAAATATAATGATCATTAATGTTGAAAACCCATTCTATAATAGACTAATGTTTTACTACCTTTCAATTATATAGTAATTTTGTAGGAAATAAAAATTTTCAGAAAAAAAAAGGCACTTCTTTTTTAGGATTTAAATTCGCTTCAATACACTCGCTGGCATGATATGATATCAGATCATAAAATTAGTAAATAATAATCTTTGGAGGCGAAAGCATCAAAATAATAAATTTTCTGTGATAATTCTGAATTCTAAGTGTATAAGTGATGTGTCGTCTTATACAAATACACATGAAATTATCAAACTTGTAGAGATTGTCGAAGTTCACACATAACGAAATAACATTTAATATAAAATAGATAAAAATATGTCTATTAATATTCCGAATATATAAATATGGCCAAAATTATATCATTCAAAAAATTATATTATTTCAACAAACAGATATATTTTCTAGATTAAGCGCCTATATATTTTAAGAATAATAATATATTGATTTTTCTTCGCATTGAATATCTCCATAGCATTTGTCGCTGATGTAATCCTCTGTAGGGGTGGTGTTCATTTTATTATTGACAGATTGCTGTGTTTTCTGATTATATTTGATTAAACAAATTATACATATTTTAAATTTATAAATAATAACTAAAATATGAAAATAAATACATTTATGTTAACAGGTTAATTGAAAAGTCCCCGGTCTACCATAGTAAATCACATTTTTTTGGCAAAATTAGTTTTTTTCATTCAACATAATTCCCTTCAAGGGTGATACACTGATTATAGTGACCCTCCAACTTTTCGATACCATTTTTGTAGTACGATTTGTTCTTTGCTTCAAGATAGGCCTCAGTTTCGGCGATCACCTCTTCATTCGACGAAAATTTCTTCCCAGCGAGTATTCTTTTGAGATCTGAGAACAGAAAATAGTCGCTGGGTGCTGGATCTGGAGAATACGGTGAATGAGCAAGTAATTCTAAGCCCAATTCATGGATTTTTTACACGATACATTGTCTTGGTGAAGCAGCACTTTCTTTTTCTTCAAATGCGGCCGTTTTTTGGCGATTTCGTCCATCAAACGGTCCAATAACGCTATGTAATAGTCGCTGTTGATGGTCCTTCCTTTTTCAAGTTTGTCAATGAAAATTATTCCATGCGCATCCCAAAATACTGTTGCGTTTTCCCACGCATTGAAGCGGATTCTTCGTGTGCATCAACTCGGATGACTATCGATTATAGTTTGGAGTGAAATGACGAGTCATGTTTCATCCATTGTCACATATCGACGCAAAAACTCAGGTTTATTATGTTTGATCATCCTCAAAAACTACTCCGAATCATCAATTCGTCGTTGTTTTTGGTCAAAAGTGAGCTCGTGGGGCACCCACTTTACACAGAGCTTGCTCATACCCAAATATTCGTGAATGATATGATGTACACGTTCACTTGATACCTTTGGAGTTTCTGATATTAAATTCAATTTCAATTAACGGTAATTCAAAATCATTTTGTGGATTTTTTTAATACTTTCGTCAGTAACAACCCCTTTAGGGCGTCCATTGCATTCACCGCCTTCGGTGCTCATTTCACCACGTCTGAACTTAGCATAACATTCCTTGATGGTTGATTTTCCTGGTGCAGTGTCCGAAAACTCGGCATCAAGCCAAGTTTTTGCTTCAACTGTATTTTTTCCTTTCAAAAAGCAATATTTTGTCAACACGCGAAATTCCTTTTTATCCATTTTTTTCACAATAACAAAAGTTCTGACAGCTGTCAAATTTATACACGCATCTTTTGAGGGTTAGGGCTAACTAAAAGACGTATGGATTTAATTCTAGTAGTTCCATCTATATAACAGGCTGGGGACTTTTCAATTGACCTGTTATATAAATCCATTAATTCGATATCATTACATAAAAATCTAATAATCTGATATAGCAATACAAGTAAAATTCAAATCTATCGGAACAAGGTTTTGCGTAACACTATAATATAATGCGCGCAACTTGGTATGTATGCGATGAAGATTTTCATCGAGATCTAGGACGTTCAAGGAAGAAATGAAAAGTAATACCAAGAAGCGCGAGAACAAGATATCTATCCGAGAGGCTCTGCAGCTACTAAATGGAGATATTTCGTAGTCTGAAGAGAATCACACTACAGAATATACAGACTTAGAAAGCGATCTCCCTTGTATGAAGTTGTAGTCAAATTTTGTTCAGGGCACGCCAATTTGCTACGGGGAGAATTTAAAAAAATAAATTTTCAAAATACATCAGAAAACAGTATCAAATCTGACGTATTTACTGAATATGGTAATTGTAAAAATTTTGTTTTCGAAACGTCCTTACTTTTTTATATATATCTTACAGGTATCGATTTGGACACATTTACATATTATATTATACACATTTTTGCCCTTTGCTATCCTAGTTATATTTTTTTATAATCCAGAACGAGTAAAACTTAATTATTATGCTTTATATGTCATTGCCTTTACTCCGTACACAATTAATAAAGTTAAAAGATATGACAAAAATAAAATTTGCCGACAAAGTTATCATTAATAAATTATTTTTACAAGAAAAAATCAAACCGACTTCAAGAAATAAATAAGAAACTCTTTTAGTGAGTTTGATTGATTATTTTTTACATGTTAGTGTGTTCCTTATTTATTTCTTGAAGTCGGTTCAGTTTTTTCTTGTAAAAACATGTTATTCTTCTCTTTTTAGTGTTAAATATTTACTCATTAAATTACGCAGTTATTTTATTAAGTATTATAATGGATAGCACAAGTAAAGTACAGTAAAAGTACAGCGCGTATGAGGAAATATAGGAATAAAGAAACAATGATTGAAAATAAGGAATGTTCAGGCGCTTTTCAGTTTTCAAACCTCTCAATTTACTTTGAAAAATATATGATATTTATATTCATTTCTTATTCTTTTAGAAGATTCTAATATGGGCTGATTAACTGCCGATTCCAATAATTAACTGGTGGCCAGATTTTCATTTTCGATAGCGTAAGGGAAATGATCTGTTGATACAAAAAGTTTTGATAACAAAAATTTTGTACTTCTTTGATAGTGTATTCTCCAACCAAAACTCTGATTTAATAAATATATAAAATACATTTTTGTTGCAGTATTTCAAGATATTAAAACTACTAACAAAAAAACTTAACACTTTCTGATATATAGTTTTGACAAATGTCCATTGACAGTTAGTGGTTTCAAAGTAGTATAGGATTCCTTATTAGAGATGTCATAGATCAGATCGGTGATTTTTCATTTAGTGTGTTAAAATATACAGATATGTACAGAGATGATCTAATATGACTGTACATAATAGAAATTAATTTTAATTAATGGTACCGAGTCAGAACAACACGATATTATATATTTTCCGCTCGTTTTCGGTAATTGAAGAGGACGAACTATTTCCCAGGAAATATATTGTCACGTTTTATGACTTAAACATCAATAATTGTCCGATGACATTGATATTTCTGGGACATCGCATCGCTTCCTGAAAATCGTAGGTTTAATTTTGTCGTCGCTCATGTTTCTTTATAATTTGTTTATTTTTTAAGTTTTTCAAGTGAAATATTGGAGAAATGATTGCATACAAGTATAGTTAATTAAACAATATTTTTCTCCGTGGTTATTTTTTTCTTAGTATCCATCGAGAACTTTTTTTATATTTAATAGGTTATTAATCTTACATTATATATATATATATATATATATATATATATATATATATATATATATATATATATATATATATATATATGATTATTTGCGATATATATATGACATGATTACTATTTGGTAAATAAGTAATTATAATTCGAATTATATAGACAAGAGGATTATCATTATCACTATTATATATCAGATATTATTATTTATAGCTTAATTATATTGCATTAGTTTTATTTCACACAATTTCACTACATCGATACATCAGGATGTTATAGGGTTCAAATAAAGTATATTTGTTAATGTACCAAATTATCTAAAGATAATTCTTTAAGCAATAGTTTACGTTCAAACAAAATGTAGCTAATAAAAAGCCTAATATATAATTAAAAAAACTTAACGTAAGTATATTATTCCGCAAAGCAGTTAAGTTTTATTTTCAATTGTGTTATTTTGCTAATATATTAGTAATATATTTTAACAAAGGTGAATATTTTAAAATACGAGACAAAAAAAACAATTAGTGAATATTTGTTTTTACGTTTTGTTTCTTCTATCGATAATAGTGATTTTGATGGAGTTGAGAACAAACAACTTGATCGATAAAAATGTTCGAAGATGGGGAATTTACATACCAAAGCGGGTGAAACTATCATGAAATCGATTGGAATATCATCTAGTTTGTCCCGAAATTTCTGAAAAAGAACATAAGTTATGAAATGTGAAAGGGTTGAAAAGACAATAGACTTCAATTCAACTTAAGATACTATTTTATGTTATGCAAGGAATTGGCGACTTGTTGAATGGCTATACAAAACGACACGGAGGGTTTTTATATATAAAAAAACAAAGATGAAACTTCTCTCGTGATGTAAAACAAAAGCCTCCGTTTCCTCTAGTACAATGGAATTCGCAGATAATACTATTACAATCGCGCCATATAACACCTTTGTCCTAATGAAACGATTACAAAGATGTAATTTTATTTTACTTGAAACACTATTTTATTTTATGGAGAGAAAAGGCGCCTTGTTATGCGGCGATACAAAACGACATTGAGGGTTTTTATCCATTATAAAGCAGAGCTAACTTGTTTCGACGACTATTTTTTTAAGACATATCATCATCGAGTGAAGCAGTTTTTGTTATTGTGTTATTGTGAAAAAATGAAAAATGAATTTCGCGTGTTGATAAAATATTTCTTTTTGAAGAGAAAATACAGTCGAAGCAAAAACTTGGCTTGATGCCGAGTTTCCGCTCACTGCCCCAGGAAAATCAACCATTAAGGATTGGTATGCTAAATTTAGTCGTGGTGAAATGAGCACCGAAGACGGTGAATGCAGTAGACGCCTAAAAGAGGGTTTTATCGATGAAACCATTAAAAAAATCCACAAAATGATTTTGAGTTACCGTAAATTGAAACTGAATGAAATAGCAGATGATCTAAAGATATCAACTGCTGAGGAAGCTCTCTGAGATGCGCGCGAGTCGATGATGCGGAGCAGTGTTTGAAGATGATCAAGCGTAATAAACCCGAGTTTTTGCATCGATCTGTGACAAAGGATGAAACATGGCTCCATAATTTCACTCCGAAGTCCAATCGACAGTCATCCGAGTAGACTTCAAACGATGAACCCGCTCCAAAGCGTGGGAAAACGCAACAGTCGGCTGTCAAGATTATGTCGTCTATATTTTGGGATGCGCATGGAATAATTTTCATTGACTACCTTGAAAACGGAAGGACCATCAACAGCGACTATTACATAGCGTTATTGGATTGTTTGAAGAACGAAATCCCCGAAAACGGCCGCATTTGAAGAAAAAGAAAGTGCTGCTTCACCAAGACAATGCTCCGTGTCACAAGTCAGTGAAAACGATGGAAAAAGTCCATGAACTAGGTTTTGATCCACCAGATCTGCCCCCAGCGACTCTTTTCTGTTCTCAGATCTCAAAAGAATACTCGCTGGGAAGAAATTTTCGTCGAATGAAGAGGTGATCGCCGAAACTGAGGCCTATTTTGAAGCAAAATACAAATTGTACTACAAAAATGGTATCGAAAAGTTGGAAGGTCGCTATAATCAGTGTATCACCCTTGAAGGGAAATCTGTTAATAAAATAATAAAAAAATTAATTTTGCCAAAAAATGTAAATAGTGAACCATAGTAGAGGTAGGCCGGGGACTTTTCAATTAACATGTCAGTGTTAATAGTGGAAAAATAAATTTGCTCGCTACGACCTGAAACTTTGATTTTGGTATGTGAAGTGTGTAAGTAGATTAACTTCCTAAAGCAGTCAAATTAACGCCTATCAATGTTTTCCCACATCTTGTTTTTATGTAAATCAGAACATAACGCTAAACAAAACACCACTATTGAATGATAACGAATCTCAAATGTAAACAAACCCCCACATTTGCTTAAAGTATGGGCTACTATATCGTCAAGGAAATTATCGACCATCAATTTTTCGAAGATGACATATATATTGCTATTTAGAACAGTAGTTTTCAATAGTGAAAGTTGCAATAATCTTTTTCAAATTCTTTGGGTAATCTGTGAAGTTCATATTAAAATAATGGGAATAAAGATGTCATCATAAGTATCATTAGCGTTGGTAACTACCGAGTGAAAACAGACGAAACAGTCGATAGTCGCAAAACATTTGAAACAATCGATAGTCAAAAAACCGAACTGATAGCGATTGAAAATAGTAATTACTATTTTCAGTCAAATGCACAGTTGGACTGTTTTTTTTTCAATTCGTGATGTCAGACGAGGACGTACAAATCCTTTCTTGTATAAATGGAGTTAACGTTAGTATAAGCGAGACAGAGATGTATAAATTCCTTCACGAACTAACTATAAAAAAGAAAAGGAAAAAAATTATTACTGAATACTATTATAATAATTCATAACATGGAACTTATAATTTAATTTTAAACGAAGTAGAATTACTTAAATATTTTAATGTTCTGTGGAACTCTAAAAAGGAATGGAATTTTTCTATGGGATGGAATATACCCCACATATGTTTTATTGTATATTAATGTGTTAATTGCTATTTTTAAAAAATAAACAAAATAATTAAACAAAAACTTAAGATGTACATTAACCATAAATACTATATAAAAATTAAACATATATCTGATCTTAGAAAAAAAAAACTAATCCATGACATAATTAAAAATGATCTGAATGAAATGATATAAATGATTTATTTATTATTGGAAATATTTTTTAACAAAAGTCGAGAGAGTAATCGAAATATTACCTATTATTGCCGAAAAAACAGTCAAAATATTTTACTATAGCCAGAATGTTAAAAATTAGTCGAATGAAACAAGTAGAACCAAAAATAGTACCTAAAAGTACGACCGAAACAGTCGATAGTAAATAGTAACAAAATCAGTCGGACTGAAAGTAGCGACTGAAAACAGTCGATTGAAACAGTCACTAGTAAAAAGTAGTAAAATCAGTCGAACCAAAAATAGCGACTGAAATAGTCGATAGTAAAAAGTAGTCAATTACTAAACAGTCGATAGTCCATTTCAGTCGATAGTTCCCAACACTAATTATCATCATTTAAGCAGACCTCAGAGATTATTAATACTACTCAAGAAACAAACTGCAATATGAATGACTTCGGATGTTCTATTTTTCATATTGGTATATACTTATTCGATAAAAGTGCTGAAATTATTCTTCAAATATTTAATCCACATTTATTAAGCATGATATGATATTCACTAACTGATTTAAGTATCAAAGAGCAATATCTTAATCTTACACATGTTAGTCTGTAGTTAACGTCAAATCTTGCATACATACAGAAAAATGGGCAATATATGTATTCGAAAAGCGTGAATATATGAAAATTTTACTGTTAAAATTTTTAATTATTGATTTCGACTGAATTTTCATCTTCAATTTCGCACCATTAGGAAAGACTATAGATTGATGTCATCTGTCTCAAATTTGATAGATCTGAACATAGTTTTAATAAGTTGATGACTTGAATAAGTCAATGCAAACTATTTTGAATTTATTGAAAAAATCTTCGATACAGAAGGAGAAATACAGTAATGTTATTTATAGCTTTAAGTAAACTTAACGTACATTACAACTACAGAAACATTTATTTATTTTTATAAAACTTATTGCGTTAAATTAAAAATCGTCAAATAAAATTTATATAGAATATATGGCGTATTAAATATAAATATAAGTATGAATAATGCTTTTAACTAACCTCATATATCATGTAATATTCCGAGTAACAAATATCAGTTCATAATCTTAACAGCCACTTTACATTAATTTCTATAATTATTGTGACTAAGATTTATTAATGGTTATTTTATTTTTCCGCATGATTTATAGGAAAATTAGAATTCGCCTAATTGGCAGCTCCATAAAGCGAATAAACGTTTTACATGAAAAAGAACGTCAATTAATTTTTTTCCTCTTAATAGACCCAAGTTAATAAAATTATAACCTTCTTACAATACCACAATACTAATTGATTTGAATCGGTTTTTATAATGAGCTATTGATTTATATTTATTTAAATATATTAGTACATATATGGAGAGCTATGTTTTTTTGGTATATTTTAGAGCCTAGTTTTTACCAACAGAGGTAGATTGCATATACTGCTTCACGTGGATCCCGAACTACGGTGACTAACTCAGAGACCACCTCAGAAAATAGTAATAAATACTGGCGAATATGCGAAGTAATCTCACTGTTACTGTTAATCTCGTTAGTATTAACGTTTCTCTAATGATGCTGCTGCACTGGTGATGGTGCTCCATCATATCATCATGTTATCGGTTTTGATTTCAACGTTATAAAAGTGGTGATCAATGACAATGAACGTTTGAGGTTAGAAGATAATGAACTGTAAGACTTATTGGACCAAAACTCAGCACAAACTCCCAGATACCTTACAGACCGTTTAACAGTTGGTTAATCATATGTTTCTAGATATGGAAAATGGCTACTATACGAATTTACTGAAAATGTCACTTTAACAATGCGGTATCCTTGCTTGCCAGGAAAAACGGAGGAGTTTTCTATGGCGTAATGCGACTGCTGATACAAAATGGATCTAGTATACCAATTCCAAGCGCAAGAATTCATGAGTTAGTCTATGAGAGCCATCCACATCGGTACCGAATTGTAATATTGATGGCCATAAAATATTGCTGTGCATATGGTATATAAGCAAGGTCTAGTATATTATGAGCCGCTAAAACTGCATAATACTCTTATTACAAATGCCTACCGATATAAGTTAAACAATAAAAATATGAGCAATAGCAAATAAAGTACATGACAACGCTCGGCCACACATCACAAAAGTTACGGGAGGATACGCCCCCATTGTTAACCAGTTGTTGCCAAACTGTTCTTTCGGCACGAATATCGACATGTTACCAGAAAGATGGGAAAAAGTTGTAGAAAATCATATAAAAAGTGATCAGAAAACATGCAAGTAACTAATGCTTTAAATACAATTATTTTCACTTTGTCGTTATGTGTTTTTTTAATATATAAGCAATATACTTCCTCAACAGTGAATATATTGAATTATCTTTAACAGATATATGTGTAGCTAAACATTATCGAGTGATCGGTTGACACGGAACGTCCTGGTCAACTAATAGGCTTCCAGGAACATAAATTAGAATCCAAATATAAACTGAACTGTTATAGGAGTTTCCTATCTATGCAGTTGATACGCTTATGCTGAAATACTTTATATACGCTTATGCTAGTGTAATTTGGTTCAAATTTTCTAAAAATGGACATAAAAATACTTTTGGTTAGTTCCAATATTCTGGTTGAGCAATTCATATTTAAAAACATATTCGAAAATAAGTCGACTTGGAGACTTAAATTTGACAGAAAGGTATTGAAAAGCTAATGGCAATCTGTTAATAAATATTAATATAAAATTAAATTTTGAATACCAGTAGTTCTTGCGTTATTTACGCAAATATATATATGAAGAGTTCAAAAAGAGTTCAATATTTGACTTATTCGTAAGATTGGAAATGCTGTGTAAAGGTTATACGTTATTGGTTAGAAGTGATGTTATTGTAATGTGAACTAGCCAAATTGCAGTAAAAACTTCAAATATATTTAATTTATTAATTAATTTATGTTGATAAAATAGTCACACCGTATAAAATATTAACATAATAATGATTCTGCAATAAATGTTTATGTTAATCGCGTATAATAATTTACCTTCTTTTAACGCTGATAAGATAATTCTTTTAACGTAATTCGAAAAGTAGTTATGACTTTTCCAGGAATGTGGCTGCTTTCATAAATATGTAAGATGATATTATATATTGCAATCAAGAATAAAATCTAAATAAGATGAAGTCGATTCTAAAGAGATAATAATGCTGTCTGTTTCTCTTTAAAATCGCATTAAAAATCAAATTACAATTATTAAAAGTTGTGATCACTGTCGTTGTTGACTAACTCAAATACACACATTGTAATACACACCTAATAATAATTTTAACCATTTAAATGGAAAAAAACATTATAATCTGATAATTTTTATTTTGTTATTTATCTATTTTCACATTCTCCAGCTTTTCGACACCGTGTGCCGGTCAAGCCATGCTGCTTCGACGCTAAGTACGTTAAGTGTTATGGAATTTACCATTGGTGTTGCTCCAGACCGTTTTTATCATTGACATCATAGCGATCACTTGTAAATCGCTGGAACCAAAAATGATTGAACATTATCACTATAAGTTCTTCAAAAATAATTGATAGCCTTCGGTGGCATTTCTAGAATTAGTGAGCAATTTAAGGAATAGATGATCGTCAGTATTGGGAATTTGGTATTATGTGGAATGTTCAAGTTCTTGCAGAACTTTCAAGCTCCTAAGGATACATATGGAGGGTATAACGCATGGCGTTATTTTTAACAAATAGGTGTTTTCAATAAAAAATCTTTTCTAGAACAGGAAATAATTCTCCCACCATCGAAGATGAAAAGTATCGAAGAGACAGTGATGTAAATATTTTATACAATATCTCAAATAATTATATTTCTGTTACTATATTATCATACAGTAAATATATTACTCTAGAAATAATGTAAATTAATAAAATAGAAATATGTTTCCTTGAAAATAAATATCAATTTAGACTGCATGTTCCTTGTAACACTTAGTATAACAGATACTATATTCAAATTTAAAATTTCAGTGCTTCTATCTACTTACAATTTATTAGTACTTGGTTTATAAAAAAAACCTGAAAGTGCCAATTGAAAGAAAATTTATTCGCCACGGCATTGGATGCAACTTTCATGAAGGAAAAAGCGTTGCAAGCCAATTATTTTTTCTCTTAGGGATAATACTTTATTCCTAGCGTAAGACTGAAATGATAAATTGTAGGCATGGCTTCATGAGTATTCATGTTGAACGTAAAAATGATTTGCTGAACAACTTGTTTCTTATCGTTTATATGCAGTGGGAAAGACTAAAAGGAATTCAAATGGTTACCACAAGAACAGAATCAGAAGAAGTAATATGGTCGTATTATGGTGTTTTACAGTTACACAGCATGCAGATGTACTTATTTAGAAATAATAATATTTTATACAATATATAACTCATTATTAGTATTTATAACTTTAGTAAATGTCTAGATATTTCTAAACTTATACATGTTTCTTGTAATTAGAACATAATTGAGGTTTATATTAAAATAGTAAGGGTAAGGATTTGATGATGCTGATGATGACTGTATTAAAGTATTTCTATAAAAGGGCTTTGATCTATAAATCAAAAGTAATTTTGGTGTTTTGTAATCGATAGTTTTAAAGTCGCCTATCACCTCTAACATTGCAAGTTTTTAACATTCTCTATTCAAGGTTTTTCTGTACATGCGTCATCAAGATGTTTATTGTATTATCTACCGCAATTTGTAAATTCGTTTTAGAATCAGTTTTAGATCATTTCCCTCTCCATTTTATTCTGATTAAAAAGAGACATAATGATGTTTGATAAGTTAGAACGTGAAACCTAATTAGCCTTTCAAAGTCATCCGGTTGTCAAACATACGCAAAATTATTCAAAATATTAGCTATAATTGCTACAGCTTACAAACCGGCAAACGTTATGTTAGCGCTTTCATTATTTTGATAAATTTTAAATCGCACCATAATATATCTTATCACTTTGTTTGATATTGCCGAAAACAATAGATGGTCAGGGTCACAAATTGATTGAGGCTTTAGTTAGTTATATTTTATTTAGTAAGTTATATTGATAAGGAACGAGATGAGGCCCCCTTTTGTCCGTAAATTCCGTTAGAGAAGTAATTATTGATGATATTAAATATTACAAGTTTCCGCAATTTTATTCAAAATGTTTTTTAGCGTGTTGCTGCTGCGCCGAATATTAGTGCGGGTACAGTGAATAACATCGCTTACAAAATGAAGAAGAATATGTTAGATTCAACCAAAAAATCCTTCTACATATGAAGACCATCTTGATAATCGCTCTATTCAAGATCAAATATACGAAATGTATAAGAACAGTGAGTACAGAAACTATTTTATCGATATAAACATAATTTAATACAATTATTTCAGAGAAAGTTATTGGTCTGGAAAGTATATATAAAAGAGTTCGGGACATGCAGTTTTTGAGGGATGTAAGACATCCCTTCATACACTCTTACAGGGTATAGGATTTCAATGGTTTAAAGATAATGATGAGATCTAATGGAACTTCCAGACATTGCCTTAAAAATAATTGAATTTTTAAAGGCTTACAAGAAAATCAAGAACGATAAATTATTTGAATTTGTGTATTTTAATGAAACTTTAATGAAATTTTAATGAATTTTAATGAAATAGATATTTCAAAATAGTTCATTGGGGCACTATTGGCAATACAGTAACAAACAAAGGGTAAATACAACAAAAATTGAGGGAAAAAGTTAAAAGTTACAATAGTATTTGATTAGGTTTTGTTGGTCATAATGTTTATTAATAATTAATTGCAGATATATCGTTATTCGTGCATACAAGAATGGTTTTATCCCTGCTGCAAGATTAATGTTTTTCTCTAAATTTAAGAGCGACTACCATGGAGGAAAACGAACCATAACCTGTTTTTGTTATGGTTTGAAAATCAATTCATTTTTTTTAAATAAGCCCGAAAAAAGATATACAGTAGATCAGATGGCTGAACAATATGGTCACATAGGATTACGACTTCCTCCACATCAATGTATATTTAATACAATCGAGTTGATGTGAGGGGTAGCAAAGATTTATTATTATAGATATGCTGGTCGAAATATGCTGGTATTTCCATTAAGAACTGATTTGATATGTGGAAGGAAGCATTATCGATAAGACATACAGAAGAAGTAATTGATAAATGGTGGAATCGTGAACATCTTTAGACAGATAGGAAATAAACAGTTTAGTGATTGATTTGGACAGTGACTCGGAAAGTGAAAGTGACTAAAGGAAACTTTCAGGATATGTGATAATGCTGGAAATTCCTAAGACAGAGTGATGAAAGTGGAAACAACTAAAGGTATGCACATAATTAATAATTAATATAACTGTAGAAAATTGTGTTGTAGGGCGTGAAAGATTTGTGTGCACAGATATGATTGTAATTCTTCAGAATTAAACATGAGCAGTAGGTTAGAATGTATGAGGAGAGAATGAATACTAGCTGTCTTGTAGATATGGTAAATGGTGGAATGGTGTACACAAGAAATATCAGAAGAAAAAAAATACAGTGATATCAAGATGACTTGTCAATTAAATACTCTATCGAACGAAACAAGAACTAAACCTTAAAAAGGTAAATATGCCCTTAAATGAAAGTAGGTTGGGCTGTGTTGAAAAGAGTTTAATGTAAATGTAATAAAACAACCCCAACCTACAAACTATTATACCTGTGTTTTTAGTTGTAGTTTTAAATCTATAGTCTATTATAATAAGAAGAATATATAAAAGTAAGAGTATCATCAATGAGCTGAACTGAATTCTTAATCTAAACAATCAATTCGACTATCTGTTAAAATCAACTCCATTTATATATATATATATATATATATATATATATATATATATATATATATATATATATATATATATATATATATATGTATATATCATCAACTCAAACATTGAGCGATATTGGCTGAAGATACTTATATATAGAGATGAATAATTGAATGTTTTTCAATGTTTTTCTAAAACTATGAAATCCTATTTTCCTTGCACTTTATAGTTGAATCCATAAAATTGCACCGTTTTTGTGCTGTATTAATCATTTATTAATTTTTAACTTAAATCAACGTTGGACTTTCATAGAGTAAAGACGTGTTCGTAGAGATGGTCAGTCAAACGAAACAAAAGTGCACAAATGTGGCGTTAAAAAAAGTCTAACAATGATATTTTAAAGAATGGTGAAAAAATGAAAAACCGATCGGAAAAAAGGTCAGTCAGTAGAAAATAAATGCAAAATGCCATAAAACGTTAAGGGCCGAAAACTCAACATCTGGACCACAAATGCAGCGTAGGATAATTTGAAACATAAAAATAACAGTATTATTTCAACAATACGTAAAAAAATATATGGAGAACACTGCACAAAAAACGGATAAAATGGAAATATCGACATCAGGCGTATCACATATTGCAGTTTTGAATCTAGAGAACACAACTAGAACCCAGAACGAACAGGCACTCTACAATGCGTGGATTAACAAAATGTCGGCACGGCAGAGCCTTGAAATGGCATTAGCCAATATGCAAAAACAAATAAATGCCCTCCAGCTACAACTAAGTAAACAAAGTTCTGAGGACAAGGACAAAACAACGATAAACCACCAAGCCAACAAAAGCAGTCCAATTCCTCCATTTCTAACATATGAAACAGATGAGGAAGAATTGCAGAAAGAAGTAGGCTGGATAGCGGTTAAAAATAAAAAAAGAAAAGCAAATAATTCCCCAAGATCTTCACTACAGCAAATAAAAATAAAACAAAACAATGAACAGAAAAAAGAAAGTAATGTTACCAACTTTGACTTGCTTTACGAAACACTGAGGTCCAACTATATAGTATTCAAAGCAACGGTACTAAGCAATGGACAAATTAAATTGAACGCCGAATGTCGTACAACATTCCCAAAAATAATAAATTGCTTAGAGTTGCTGAAACTCCAATGGCACTCTTATGAGGACAAAAAACCAGAGACATTAAAGTTATGGCAAGAGGGCTTCCACCAACAGATAAAATTGAAAAAAATATCGCAGAACAAAACCAAAATGGGCTTAAATGCGACAAAGTTTTTAAAAAAAGAAAAGACCTAAAAAGAAGCCATTACCTCTATTTATGTTAGTCTTTGAACATGATGCGGACTCAAAAACCATTTTTGGCAGTAAAAGAATTTTATTGGTCGAAATAAAAATCGAACCTCTAAAAAAATCTAACTTAATACCTCAATGCAAAAGATGTCAATTGCATGGACACACACAGAAATTCTGCAGAAGAGAACCTAGATGTGTAAAATGTAAGTATATCACCACAGAGTGTAGAAAGCCCAAAGAAGCTAAGCCGAAATGTGTAAATTGTATTGAAGCGCATCCGGCAAGTTATAGAGGATGTGTAGATGCTAAAACACCACAAGAGAGGAGAAACATAGTAGCTCCTCAAGTTAAACCTCAAGAAACAATGAGTGAAAAGAAACAACCGAAAATATATAACAAATTTATTGTTGAAATGACTTATGCCCAAAGTATCAGTCAAAATAACCAAAGAGACACAAAGCAAGATGAAGCAACCACCAACGAATTGCTACTTAAACTAATAGGAAAGCTGGTCAGACAAAAAAAAATGATCGAAAATTTTTCCGAAAGAATTGAAAAACTAGAATTGAAAACCATAGGCCAGTAGCTCCAAAAACCCGAAATGGCAAATAAAGATATCCGAATAGCAATTTGGAATGCTAATGGAATCCAGCAACATCACGCTACTCTACAAGTATACCTAGATATGCAAAAGATAGATATTGATAACAAAAGAACAGACTGGGAAGTATTTGCTGAAGAATTTAACAAATGAATTCAACTAAAGGTACGCCTCAAGACAATTGAATAATTAAATTTTGAAGCACAAAAAATTCATAGTAGATATTCAACAAGCTGCTTGGAATAATACTCCAGAAATAAAGAGTATAACTAAAGGAATTAATTATCCAAAAAAAGTGAAGGAAATGGTAGCTGAAAAACATAAATTACGAAAAAAGTGGCGACAAAACAGAACACCTGAAAATAAAAATAGTTTAAACAATATAACCCAAAGACTGAAAAGGGAAATACTGGAAATTAAAAACAAAACCATAAATGACTATTTAAGAAACTGATTACTCACTCTGGAAAGCCACAAAATATCTAAAGCGCTCCTGTCTACACAGTCCACCTATAAGAGACCTATGTGGGAATTGGGAACGTGCCAATTACCAAAAAGCAGAAGCGTTTGCTGAATATCTAGAAAAAAATTTCAAACCAAAGGAAACTGATATTGAACATAATTTACCGGACATAAAGGAGCTAACCAAAGTTATTAAAACTGACATTAATCCCAGGAAATCACCAGACTACGGTTTAATAACCAAGAAAGGGAATTATAAAACCCACCAATTTGATCAATACAGCATTTAGATTAAAGCATATCCCAGATATTTGGAAGATGGCGGAAATTATAATGATCCCAAAACTTGGGAAGTCACCAAACGAAATAAAAGCCTATAGACCTATATCACTGCTGCCTGTAATATCTATATTGATATATATATATATATATATATATATATATATATATATATATATATATATATATATATATATATATATAAGAATAAAACCGATCATAGAGAAAAAAAACTTAATTCCAACACACCAGTTTTCGTATTAACAAACACTCAAAACTATTGACCAGGTCCAGAATAACAGATTTTATTGAAAAAGCCTACGAAAGTAAAAAAGTATGTTCAGCTATATTCTTGGATGTAGCACAAGCTTTCGATAAGGTTTGTCATGAAGGCCTTGTTCATAAACTACAAAAAATGCTACCAAACCAACACACCGAACTATTAAAATCATACATTACAACCAGAATGTTTAGTGTCAAACAAGAAGAAGCTTACTCTACAATAAAAGAAGCTAAAGCAGGTGTACCACAAGGAAGTGTACTGGGACCAATGCTTAATCTACTTTACACTTGTGATATACCACAAATGGAAAATATCACAATGGCTACATTTGCTGATGATACCTCACGAAAATTACAACAGACAAGTGACAATATAAATAATTGGACACAAGCTTGGAAAAAGCAAGGGGGCATGACGAAAGATCCATTCTCATGAGAATATTGAAATATTGCAGCTTTTGGATACCACCAGAACAGGACACAGACTCAAAAGAATCAAACCATCTAACCTTGTGTAGTGTTGTGTAGTAAGGTGTATATATTAAAAAATACAGCAGTGACATCTATAAACATTATTTCACCAGAGACTGAGATAGGGCCGATGGGTCCTCCTAGTTATATACATAGTTTTAAGTTACCATAAAGACAAATTGTTAGACGGAAACGACTAGTAAAAATGTATTAATTAAATAATAAAAAAAAAACTTCTCCCACTTCTTCTACCTACCTCAAATTTAAATGTTATTTATTGGTGTTATAAGTACTGTTGTAATGTTGATGATTAGCGATTGTTTATTTTAATTAGCCTACATGTAGTCATAAAATATAAGGCGTCTCAATAGAATGTTTATATTTCGCGAATTGATTAAAAAATGTAAGTAAAATCTGATAATTTTATGATATCTGATGATTTTTATGGATCTATTGAGATGAAAATGACCTTCAGCTGGAAACAGCATGTTAGTAAACATTAATTCTATTATTCTAACATTAAAATGTAAACGTTAATTTGTCTTTAATTTTGAATCAATTGTTGGAAATGGAATTTGGAAAATACCTTGTAATTTATATTGTATGGTTTTACATGTTAACTAACTATATAATTTTTAATCGAAAGGGTTCCACTTCCACAGGTGTTTAATGTTTTATTTGCTATTGATAATTGAATATGAAGAAATAACAATGTCCCATTTGCTGATGATACTGCACTATTTGTTACAAGTAACAGTACTGAAATAACTATAAATATCACTATCATATCTCAGTATCACTATTGAGTGGATTAAGAAACAGGGAATAAAATTGAATGCTACGAATTTTACACATTTGGATATTACATACAAGAAAATAGACTAGCTGCTCGTGATAATCGGTTCTAAAGCCTTAAAAATGTAATGGTTCCTTAATGTAAAATAATGTTAATGTAAATATAGCTACTGTAATAATTTCCATTTCTGGCATGTGTAGAGTAGTTACACTTGCTTTAACTTCTTTTATTGTAGCATAGACTTCCTCTTATTTGACTCTAAACATTCTGGATGAAATATAAGATTTTAATAGTTCAGTGTGTTGTTTCAGTAACACATTCTTAGCGTATGAACAAGGCTATCATGTCATTACAACGAAGGCTTGTGCTAGATCTAATAATATAGATCAACATACTCTATTTTAAGCTTTTCATGTCTTACCCTATACACCTAGTGAATTGTTGAATGGTGTGTAGATGGTGTTTAGAAGTTTTTCAAATACCTTGGATATTACTGGTGGCACTGAGATAGGTTTATAAGCTATTATTTCATTTTATTTCCCAGGTCTTGGGATCATGATAATTTCGGTCAGTTTCCAAACATCTGGGACGTGTTCATTCGATTGCATTGATCAAGTTGGTGATTTTCATAATTCCCTTTATTGGTATTTTTTACAGCTATTGTCCTGTTATTAAGTTATAGCCTAGTGATTTTTTGCATTAATATCAACTTTAATAACTTTGGTTACTTATCGTAAGTTGTGTAACTAATTCAATCGTCGAATTTTCACATTCTATATCCGGCCCATTGTTCTCAATATCGCGTTGGTTTGGTTTGAAGGGTTTTTCTAGATGGTTAGCAAATGCCTCCGCTTTTTGTTGATTGGTGCATGCCCAATTTCCACGTAAGTTTTGTAGAAGTGGACTGTGTAGACATGATCGCTTTAGGTATTATGTGGCTTCCCAAAGTGAATGTTTCCTTGTCATCTATTATATTTTTCATAGAGTTATTTATGTTTTTTTTTTTAATTTCTGGTATTTGACTTTTCAATCTTTGAAATATATTCTTTAAAATAATTTTATTTTCAGTTGTTCTATGCTGTTTTTTCATTCCCTATACTTGTCGCCATTCTAGATCCCTACCTTGTATTTTTTGCAGTGAAGTCACCACCAATGATACATTTTTCTCCTAGGTTATTTACAACATTCAAATAATTTTCAATGTTTTGATTGTATCTTGCAGGACAATAGATTGCAACATGTGCTTTCTTATTCTATTACACTTCTTCCCTTGCGGTGTTAGCTGCATATGTATGGTGTGATAAAAGTTATATCTTCTACCAGATCTTAGCCTTCTAGTCAGGATGATCTATGAAAACTGTACCTTGTTTTAAAACGAAGTAGAATGCAACCAATGGAAGTACATCCATCAAATGCTAATTAAGTTGAGGACAGAAATATTAGATATATATTTTCATAACAATATAAAGAACATTTCAATATGAATTGTTGGATGATCATTGAATTCATATTTGTTTATTTTTCAAGTAATTCAAGAAAATCCAATCATTTTCATATCCGAATTTAAATTTCATCGAACAACTACTTTTATACATTTAAGCTAAACTTCTCTTTTCTAATTTAGTTACATTCTATTGCAGCTTTATAGTTCATCATTCTTTTACGGGAGATCTTTTTAAATTTGAAATTGTCTGAGTTATAACCAAACAATTTCAAGTCATATTATAAAAATAATGTTAAATTATCACTCTTATACTTCATCTATAACTTCTCTAGAAGTTTATACTCTAAAACATATAAATATATTTAATAAGAAACAGTCTTATATAAAAGTAAGAAAAAATGTATTGTAAAATATCCTTTCTCGGAATTAAAAACGTACGTCACCTATTATACTCGCAGTGTATATCAGTTTCGGAATTATATATGGATGTAGTATGTTTTGTCGATAATAATCGTATTGAAATATCATCTCCGCCCATGGCTCGCAGCCATTCTAAATCATCCCGTCCTTGGGTCCGGTCGCATTCCTCTGACCTACAACAAGAAAACTATTATCCCTCCGTTTTATTAATGACAAATATGAGCGTGCATAATCGCGCGAAGACGTCTGTTAGATCGAACGTTCAACGAAATGATACAAAGTGAGGTCTGGACACCCTCTCACGTTTTGTGTACCAGAACAGTTTAAGAATTTGTATTAAAATATTAAAGTATGTTCAACTAATATTAAAATGTTTTTTACAAATAGGTTTGGTTTGCCTTTCTTTGAGATACATTATAAATACAGTTTTAAAAACAATTTTCTTCAACAGTGATTTTATACTTGCCGCACTTAATTTTATTACTAATTTTATAATATATGGATTCCATCCCTGAGGAATAATTTGGTAGACTTTCGAAGTATCCATAACAAATCTGTCTTTTATTTTTATACTATATTTTACTACAGAAACTCGAACAAGCCGGCTTGGTGGCGCAGTGGTAAAGGCAATAGGACGGTACTCTTACTGTTGCGATAGCGATAGATGTTATGAGCCCAGACCTGTATTTGCAGTTGACATTGACTCATGGAAGTAGAGTCTCCTCATGATTTGTTGAGAATCTTATGATTTATTTTATGACTGTTGGAAGTCTTTGTAATTTGTAAAGTAAAGTTGGAAGTAATTATTTCATGATCCACGATATCTTAGGGCTTTATTCTAAAAACCTTTACTCTATGCCTTTTGTAGAACAACTTAATTATATTTGGATCATAGTTCCATATTTTAAAAATTATGCTTATCAACTTATTATATTCGAACGTTTATCGTAAAACGATTTTAAACAAAGATTATTTATTTTCTTGCTCTTGAAATGATAAAAATATCATCATCTTTATTATTGTTTCTCAATATTGTCATTGGTTAATTATAATTGGTTCGTAGTATTTTTTTAATAAAAACTATTTTTTTTAATGAAATTAAATTAAGGATATTTTTATTTGTAATTTTTGCCACCCTTGAAAAATAGACAAACCCTAACAGTCACCTAGATTATACAATTCAGGCGGTTTAGGACATTCCACTTTAGTGTATCTAAATGCTGCTCTTCTGTTTTTATATGTGTTGTTAAAAATCATCGTATTAAAATACGATTTTGTAGTATCTTCATTATCTGACTTTTCGTCAGTTTTATTTTATATTTTAAGCCTTTGCTGATATTTAAAATTATATTTATATATATTTTATATATACATATTTATAGATTATATGTCTCTAGTTCCATACTTCCAACAACAAAATGTACTAGCACATCAAAATCGTCAATTTTAAAACGTCTCTGTGTAACTTTTTTTAAAACTAAGTTAATGTAAGAGAACTTCCCACAAGTAGAATATATTTATTGATATAGAAGTCACGGTTATTAGCTCTTTAATAAGAAAAATATATTGAAATAGCCATCTAAAAACAACATTTTTTGCAGGGTATAGATTATTAGAAGAAACTCAAAAAAACTAATATCAATATTTTGATGTCAAGCTATGGTTTTAGTCAAATTTAAATAGCTTAAATAGTTATTTTTGTTTTGTGGCTTTTCTTCACGTTATTAATACACTTAAGGAGATTGCGCGCTGGAAGTAAATCTACAAATATCAACAATTTAAAAAGCAGATGATCTTTCGTAAAGTCACACGACGAAAGTCTCGAATGATGGAAGGATTTCCTCATGCAGCTCTAAATCCACGATAAATCATAGGCTTAGCTACTCCAAAGTCAATTGATATTCCAGAAATTTCATTTCTTGACCATAACAAAAGAGGAATTGTGATCGA
Source organism: Rhynchophorus ferrugineus (assembly GCF_030347505.1). Lineage (NCBI taxonomy): Eukaryota > Metazoa > Arthropoda > Insecta > Coleoptera > Curculionidae > Rhynchophorus > Rhynchophorus ferrugineus. The sequence continues at coordinate 46,683,466 of NW_027472581.1, read as the reverse complement.
CAATAAAATCCTGGAAATATGGTATGACCTCCAAAGTCGACTAAGTCACGGCAGAGGTGATCGAGCCGGAAAACATTATTTCTACGTACTGCTTATACAAATTTAGCAATAGGTAAGAGTACCGTCATTATGGAAGAATGCGATTATTGGTCTTATATTGCACAAAGGTCATAGTAAACATTATATATTAAACATTAAACATTATACCATCGATACATAAACCTCCTATCTGTTGTCGGGAACGTTATCGAAACACGAACACGTTATCAGAGCTTAGTGAAATTTCTATTAATATAAAAATACAAAGGACAAGGGGCCTGTCCACACCAGAAGTGATAAGGGTAGACAGATTGGCAATGGAGGCAACAAGAAAAGCTATAGTAGACATAGATAACCAGGGATGGATAAGTAAGGGACAGATCAAATGCGAGAAAAAAGCGAAACAATCGACAGATGGCAGCTGGCATGGAACAACTCAAGCGATGGAAGATCTCTCCATGACTTCTGCGAGGTGGTGGGATGCGAGAGATTGAGCTCAAGCAGAAAGGTGGTACAACTAACAACAGAACATGAAAATATGGCTGCATACATCAGTAGATTTAGATTAAGGGAGAGTGAAGGCCTGTGCGAATGTGGAGGGCACCAAGTACATAATGGTTGAATGCACCTTGGACGAAAGAACAAGGGCCAGAAACCTGTATGGCAGTAACAGTTCAGATATAGAGGTGATCAGTAACTGGGCGGAGGCAGTAATTAGGAACGCCGACACTGAGGCAGATAGATCAGACACGGGAAGTGTCGGTAGAGAGAGGTGTCGGTAAAGGGAGTAGACTGTTGAATGAAAGGCGAACAAAACTCTCACTGTGTCGAAATGGACCTTATAGGTGGAAGAAGTAGCGAATAATAAGACAAGGGTCAAGACTATCGAAAAATGGGAAATTAATATTGTTCAACATCAGAACTGCGGCCGATAGCCAACTGTGACGATTTAGTGAAACGCTAGCTATGGATTAATTCTGATATTAACACACATTTGCCAATGAGACTGTAAAATATTTTTTCTTAATACAATTACAAATTGGTTATCATCATTATTATCAATAGTTTCATTGTTTATAAATTAAAAGGGATAATTGCGAAACGAATTGTTTATTACTTATTTTCTTTCCTAGTTTATTTATAATCCTCGTATATAAACAGAAAGTCCTTCTGAAACGCTTGTTGTATTGAACGTTTTCTGTTTGTTCCACACAAAGGCTAAATCGTGGACACCCTTTCTCGATGTACATATGCCATCGGCGGTTCCTCACGCCGCATAAATCATCGCTATGTCGCGATAGTAAAAAGTTAATACAGACCCTGACACCCACACCGGCTTCGAGCTAGCCATGGCTCCGTTATTTTTTCCAGTTTCGAGCGATGATATTCGCAGTCACAGCAGTAATTAATGTGCGAATTGAATGGGTTTCTCACACCGTTTCGCATTAACCGCTCGTAAATTCTAATTACAAACCCGCTTCGAACGAAGTCATCATTATTGATTCGCCAAGACGTAAATGAGTCTCTTCTATTCAACGATTTCGGTTTGCTTCGTTTTTTTTGTTCTTTTCTACATTTGATTTGCAATTTTGTTGCGTTAATGATTATTATATTTTCCTGTATGTCGGCGGACGTTTTCATCGTTAAATATTTCGATCATGTAGATGGACAACTCCTTCTTGTTAGATAAGGTATGTAAATGCGAATTATATAAGAGGTCAAGATATAATTTATATGTAGGTCAAATTATATTACTGTAACTATATATATATATATATATATATATATATATATATATATATATATATATATATATATATATATATATATCGGAGTTTACTTTATTTCTTTTTAAAAGTGGAATCTCTCTAGCTTTACCTTTTTTCTCACTCTTATCCATGTGGTTCTTCCATCCTTTTTCATTTATGATCATCTTCTTATGTACTATTATTATTCGTCTACTTAAGCTGTTAAATATGTTCGTAGTAACTTGATGAATTCGCTAGTTTGTTTGTGTATATTCCCTCAAATTATTGCCCCTAGTTCGTAGATTAGTATTTTTATTTTTAAGATATAAGATTCAAGGATATTTCTTTGTCTGTTTCGTTGTTTTCATTTTCATTCATGTTTCTATTCCTGCAGTCAGCTCTCTTTCTTTTGTATTTAAAATTTTCCTCTATCTCTTAGCCTATGAACGCAGTTTATTATGTTCGAATCACCAGGAGCAGCATTCATCATAAGTCTGTAAAAGTATATTTTGAATAGGTTTATACAAATTTAATTACAAAATTAATGAATATGTATAATGGAATTTTGAGCGTTATATCAGTAGTCTCTTTACATAGAATTAGTCTATAATACTAACTAAGAAACTAAAATATAAACAATTTTATGTAGAGAAATGTCAAAACCGTAGAATTTAACATTAAGGTTAGGTCCCTCTACACCAACAGATGTGGCTTGTAAATATATATGCAAGCACGTAATACAAGTTGATATTGGGATAATGCTACATAACATAAATATTCATATTTTTTTAGAAGTGAGAATGGAGTGGTTCCAGATGGTGTTTATAGTATTTGTAATACAACTCGAGTGGATCAAGATCAAGTAATCGATAGACTACCTAGTTAGAAACTCTTAGGGTTTATAATAAAACTTTTAATTTACTTTTAAACAGTTCTTAATAATTTTTTTAACTGGTCTTTAACTCTTAAGTTTAGAGATCTCACTTACCACATTTTGTCAATCGTACGTTTTGACACCTTCATCCTGAAGAAACATTCAAAGGTCACTGTCTCGTAAATTATTTTTAAGTGCTAATTGTATTTTAGTCCGTCAATTTAGTTTTAATGATTTTAATAATTTCACTGTTTTTCCAAATCAACGTTAACCTGTCTTCTGTTCGTTTTAGGTAGGAATAATCCTTAATCACTTTCTAACTGAATTAACTGAAAAAAAAACAGCCTTATGATCTACTCGGAATTCTATTGCGTCAATTTTATGAAAAATGTAGGGCTTAAATAAAATTTAACTCATTGAATCGACTGAACAAACGATACTGCTACTCCAATCCTAATTTTATATAAACGAAACCGTTAATTCTAGATACCTCATACACCACATCTCGAAGTTCATTGTTTTTCTCCTGAACAACCAGGTCCATATGAGTTACGTTATATAGCATACCAATATAGATTCACAATAGGTATAAAATACTGAAAAAAAAATAATACTTATTAGCTAGAACTTAAATTCCTGATTTACAGGTGTCAGAACATATTTCTTCCAACGCCAAAAAAATGAGCTTAATATAACGAGCTAGTAGAAAGTTATTACGATTCTTATTAGCATTGAAGACAAAACGTTGAAATATTATGACTTGCGAATTTTGCATTACAAACTGACGTTAATGGATTATAAGAATAATGAATGTGATTTCATGTATATCAAAACAATACATATGAAAACTCCATTTAAAAATCAGCTACTCTATAAATTGTTGTAACATATACCATATTTTCTGGAGCATTGTTTTAATTTTCTCTAATTTCTGATTGTCCTTACTTCGTTGCTGTTCAAATTCATTCAATATATTCTTATGCATTCAAAATTTAAATTCATCATTCACTCGCGTGTTATAATTGATTTGAGCTAATACAAGTGCATTATTAAAATATTGTGAATTTAAATTTAAAACAATATAAAAAAACTTATACTGATGACTATCCATATACATCTTGTCTCGACAGCATACATAAAATGGCCCTGGTATAATCTCATATGTCCTTTGTCAAGGATGTTTTTGTTTTCTCTTCTCTGGCTATGCACGATTTACCTACGACATATCATCATACCCAAATTCCGATCAGTCGTTACGACAATATTGTATTCAAATATCCGTCTTCGGATCTAATTAATGCGCAGTCGTTAATTGGCGGACAGGCGCCAATACGAACCCGTTGATACACCGTATTCTGCCTCTTTTATTGCGTCAACAATTGCAATAAATTTGTTTTGCTGTTATTGTCTTGTTATTGACGCGACGGTTTTTTTACATTCCAAAAGTGGACAAAGGTGTATACGACTCAAGTTGCAGTAGTGCTCTTAATTTGAGATAATTAACAATTGAAACAATACAATTCTACTGTTGCTTACTCCAATTTTCTTTATTGAAGCGCTATAAGATAATTGGGTATTGAAACTTGTTTGAATATATTTACCAGTTTCTTTCCTAATGATAATTTTCTATCTACATAAACGTGCAATTTTTTGAAAATAGAGCATTTAACGAATCAGTTTTGGAAATATTTCATATCTCATAGCGCTAACAGTAGAAAATTTTTCTACTTGTTCTAACATTGCGGTTCCGCTCTTGCACATGAATTTTTCAATTACATAAGTAAATCTTGAAAATTTCTGATAGATTATTTTGTTTTGTAATATTTTCCGAATTGAATTATTTGCATTTATAATGTAGTAAAGTGATATACTAAAACATAAAAAACCAACATACGTATTTTAGATTTTTGTTGATTAAAATATATTTCAATAAATTTTAAAATATGTATATAATCAAGTGAGTTTGATTTAAATGTATAAAGAGTGAATGACTACCAACGTTATTCCACCAAATACGGTAATCACTAGGGTGAACTTGTAATTTATAGAAAGAACCTACAGTTTAACGTGGGCTCCGGACGCATTAAGCCTACCGACTGGCATCTTAGAAACCAACTACTGACTGACCAACTTAGAAATCATCCCAGAAGACATCTGGTCTTACCCAGCCTGGTTACTGACGTGAATGGGATCATTTTCCTTGTCGTATTTTACAATCTTGCCTAGGACAATAACGAATATTAATCACACACAAACATAAATTTACCACCATGCCCCAGCAGGATTCGAAACCGCGACTATCGCAACAGTAGGTGGACCGTCCTGTCGCCTTTACCACTGCGCCACCAAGCCCGCGCTTGTCGTAATTGTTAGAAGCAGTTAGCTAGTTAAAACCTGTTGTTACTGTTAGAAGAAATTAATATGAAAAACAATAACCGGCTTAGTTCACGCAAGGTCAAGGCGATAGAACCGCGGGTTCGAATCTTTCAGATCTTCGATGTCTTTTGGGATGATCTCTAAGTTGGTTCTACACTTGCCAGTTCGGAAACCACGTAGAGCAAGTAGGTCGAGTCTAGATAGAACCCTAGTTGGCAAAAAGGAGACTCTAAAATCTATTTTTTAACTTCAATATATACTCCAAGTCAGGTGTAAAAAGACCCGTGAAATTAGAATAATAGATAGAAGTTGAAAAGAAAACGCAGGCTTGCAAATTCAGTAATACTTTCTCTAATTCCATTAAATATAAAAACATAAAAATTATGAAATAAAATAATTAATCATTAAGTATCAAGGACTAGTTATTTATTTTTTTTTTTACAAAAGTTCACTTGGAATTGAAACCGCCAAAATTTAATTTAAAACAAACAAAGGCACAGAAAATGTTCTATTTTGTAATTTCATCTCATCTCAAACAAAATAAAGAGATCACTAATTATAGTCGATGGAAGATGGCAGTCTTCTGGCTTTTTTTGGGTGTGTTGAATCCGAAGATTACTTTCTTTTTGTCATAGGACGAGATGTTTCTTGAATATTTTGATAACTATATTAAACGAGTTATTACATTAAAATAAAAATTAATAGAAATTTGACTTTATTTACAAACTAAACGACGATACATATTTTTTAACTAATATACGTTCCTAGCACACACTCTTTTTCCTAGTGAGGCTTTTTTTGCCATTTTCATTTATGGGAAGAGAGCTCCACTTTCCTTCCTATCTTTTCTACATCTCCTTAATATCCTGGTGAAGGGGTAAAAGCAAGATGAGCTTTTCACGCACATCTCTACATCTCTTACATTTTCCGAAAAGTAGTCGAGGTTGGAGTGAAGAAAATGTACTTTTAGACTCATTATACAACTTGTTTTAGGTTTAAAGTTAGGATCTTTATGATTGCTTAAACATTTCTTTATAACCTCCTTAACAGCAACCCACCCTTCTTTCTGAAGATCAGTTATGGCCGTGAAGAATTGTGCGTCAGTCATAAGCCGTGTAGTGTCTGGTCCGACAAAAAAACCTTTGCTTTTAAGAAGCCTGGAAATTATGCATTTTGAGCAATATCCATCTTTGAGAAGTGATTTTACAAATTGCTTTATCAGTCATAATTTTATGGACAACAGCGATAATAGAGATAACAAACCTTGGAGGTATTAATCTTTTTGGGGGGACATTCCATTCATCTTCTTCAAGCTTTCTCTTTTTAAGCAAATATTTTGATCCATTGATTTATTTAAAGTCTGCTTTTCTACAGATACAAAAAGCATGGGAACTTGCTAAACCCAGCTTGTCCGATCAAGCCTCTGAGGTTATGTTAATATTTTATATACATATATTAATTTGCAAAAAACCGATTCCAATTCTTTGTAGGTTTTTTGCTAATTTTTATTTTTAATGAATCTGAATCTGATAATGAAAAAAAAACGCTACTGTACTGTATCATATTGCATTTTATTCGCATTTCAAATATCTTGACAATCTGGATTTTATATCATATTATTTTCGTTCTCAGCAACCTTTTTGTTATAGACATGTGTTATTGGATTATTGAGTAAGTGAGATATTTAGTAGAAGCTCTAGATATTTTATTAGACAGTGTGAACAATATTTGACTGTAAAATATATTCTATTAAACAATACAACAAAATTAAGTAATTAATTAATAAATAATTAACTTAAAAAAACTTACTGAATAACAGTATATAAGTAACGCTATTTATTATAAATACTTCATTCACAATTCTGATAATAATAAGGATAATTTTTAAAATTAAATAATGTACGCATATTTAAAATACAAATAATATTATAAAATTGTACTTGTTCACAATATATGCAATTTGTTTATGAAAGGTCTCAAAAGTTCACGGTTTCTTTGTACCATTACAGAAACTTAAAACAGCAAATATATACTAACCGAAATTCCAACAGGTCGCTACAATGTCGTATTCAAATACTCGTCGTTGCTGCTAATTGGCGAAGAGGCGCCAATGCGAAAGACAAAATATTGCGCCACTCACTCGCAATAAGTTTGTTATTCTATCACGGCTGATATAATTAGCACGAGATAACTAATGTTAAAAAAGAAAATTTATTTTGAGTTTTTCATAGAAAATAATTTATACCTATATAATGAAGAGAATTTAATAAATAATATAATTTGTAATAATTAGTGTGCTGCATACATTTAAGATATACGAATAAATAATATAATCTCTAAATATTACTATACTGCACATAAACTAAATTTAAGATATACGACATAGTCTTCTAGTTATCAACATAAACTAAACATAAGACATCCTTCAAAACATATCCATTGGTGACGCACCCATATCATTTTTTATTTTGAACGATATCTATCAACATTGCATGGTATTCTATTAATTGCATACGCTTTAATTAAGTTATATTGATTTTAGTGCTGCATCATGCTTGACGAAAAATTATTTTCGAAATTAAATACTGATGTGATCATTGCAATAAACTATCACTGACTTGTTTGATGAATATGAATGCTATCGTTCAATACCTATGTAGTTCAAAGTCGGTAGTTGTTCCGTAAAGCAATAAAAATACAAAATTGTATTGGAATAGCATTAAATCAGCTGCTGACAAACGAACAAAAAGAGCAACGATTCTAAGCCATGTCTGAATAATATATGCATGTATATATAGAAAACAGCATTATAGAAAACAGCTTCCTTGAGGAATCTAAATCCGCTGTTTAGGTTGGAGAAAATGAATATGTTTTTTTAGTGAGGATGGAATTTTGTAACATCTTCTAGTGGGAGGTAGGAGTATGTAATATGTAAAGCTGGTATCTGTTTAGTCAATGAGATAGAATATATGAATGGCAGTGTCCATTAGTTGTAGCCTGTTCAATTTTACTTATTTATTGAAGTCATCAGAATAGGTCATTTAGTAATTTGGTTATTCAGAAAGCGTTTGAAAGAAGATTCTCTAGGATAAGGAATAGCTGACATAATGTTGAAGTTAGGCTGCTAGAGTCTGGTCAATTTTGGCGTGAAGAAAGGTCCATAATAGATCGGAAGAGAAGTATAGAAAGATAGAAGGGACAAGATTTTTCTCTGATAGTATGGTCAGAGAATTGAATTGCCATCGACATCGATGTACCGGGTGTGTCGGTAATTATTTTCCTGTTTTTATAACATATCTTGCTAACTATATATATATGCAATGTTATGATTTGAAAGATATGTCATTTTATTCTACATTAACATTAACCTCAAAATTATACAAAATAGGCTCCGTCAAAATGTACTTGGAAACGTAAATTTGCAGCATTAATTTCTTTGTTACATTAAAATAATAAAAAAAGTTGAAATTCAATGTTTGTTGGTGCACTCAAGAAAACAATTTGGTTTCGAAAATTCAAATGTGGTGATTTCAAAGTTCATGAAGAAAGTCCTGGCCTAGGCCGAAAACGTTGGAAGATGCAGAAGTAACCGGATGATGACCCAACACAAAGTATTAAAAAATGACAGAAAAGTTGAATGTGAGCCGAGTTGTAATTTGTGAAGATTACAAACGATGGGAAATATTGAAAAAACGTGAACTTGGGTGTCACATAAAATGAATGACAGGCAAATAGAAAAAACAAAACTGTAAGTGAAATACTGCTTTAGAGGTAAGAAAGGAAGTAATTGCTGCATCGAATAGTAACGGGTGTTATCTCACTCGCCATACTCTCCAGGGCAGTATTCATTGATTTCTAACAAATTGTAAAATGGTTCGTTGAATGATCTAGCTCAAAAGTGAAACTGTTCTTTTGGAATACCATCCATAAATTTCTTGGGAGGTGGACGAAATATATAGAATGAAATAACCAATACAATAAATAAATTCCAACTAGCCGTTGAAAATTATTTATTTTCTTTAGCCAAGCAATCGTAAAGAAATTATCGATGTATCTATGCATGGTAGGTTATAATTTATTGGTTCTATTTCAGTTCTAATCTATATTCATCAGATGCATCCTTCAGTATATTAGCGACTCTCTAGTTAATGCTACACTTATAGGCTATATATATATACTTATATAAATGAGAAACATAATATAGTTTTTACTGTATTATTTACTTTGCTAGTTGTTGGAATGGTTGTCTGATTGATCTTGGAGTTAAGATGTTTGTTAGATAAATAATTTATGGTATTCAAATATTTTGCTATTCTGGATTTGGGGTTTTAGATGTGTACTTTCCAGAAGTGGTTTACGTTGTCATTACACTGCACATTACACAATAGTGTAGAATTTAAAGAAATATACTAGCGTCTAGGGTAGTTGATGATTCGATTTCTTAATGAGGATTGAGATGCTCAGTCTACAGTCTAGGCCATCAGGGCTTGGGGTTGGTAATCTAGGCTTCAGATATAATGAAGGGTATATTAATGAGGGAAGAAGAGTCCTTGTTTAGAACAAAAGGCCCTCTAGAAGGTTAGGTGGAGGAGGAATGAGAGGTTTCGGATTTTGTCACTGGATAGACAAAAAATGGGAAAAAGTTGCAGACGATTTCTTGTCAAACAGTAGCCTATAATGGTTTCAAAGTGCTGGTCTCTAACTAAAAGTTAAAGGAACAAGTTAAAGGAACACCAAAATGAACGTATCAGTATTGAAGAATAGTATAATGGATAAAGTTGAATTTATAAAATAAATGTGCTGCGTTTCTTAATTGATCTCATAATTTCACTGCATATTTCATATTCCATTATATAAAACATCTTAAAATGTGAAATAATATGGATCCATTTTTATATACATTAAAACTTACATTTCTTGACAGATACTGGAACAACTCTATTTTTACTCGTCTTATTCCATGATATGATCACCTGCAGATGGATGATAAATGCTGATGTATTTATAATATTTTTATATAATGTAAGGAGATGGTGCCACGTTTGATTACGTTCGACTTAACATAATAAGTACTAAATTATGGCATTACAGCTGTTCTTATATGTTGAAGTATAATAAACAAGGACTTTTTTTATCATTCCGTAACAACGAAAAACATGGATTCATCACTTCTAAAATTTTTAGTTCAAAAAATATAGTTCCACAATAAATAACAAATTGTTTAAACTTGCTTCTTACAGTTTGGTAGTTAAAATAATAGAACGTAAAGAACATATGTCTTTCATCTAAACGAATATATGTTTATGGAATATCTTTTACAAGTACTAAAAGCTTAAAAGCTTTTTAACGATTTCCTATTCGATAATTCAAACATATACTAAGTGATATTAATAGGCTTTAGATGACTAATATTACAAGATTTTTGACCATTTTTTATATGCTTTATTATATACAAAAATCTCCAGTTTTCTTAATTATTATGTATAATATTATAATAATAGTAATGGAGCATCAAATATACCTGAGCTATCTTGATTATGCGATCTATTTTGTTAGCAAGGGTTGCCAATCGTGCTCAGTCTTGAGCCTAATCAGTGTATACCAAGGATATTCAAATATACGTTTCTTCATTATTGTTCTGAGGATTAACGTAAAGGCGTCTTGGTAAGCCATAGTCAAGCATAGAAAAGAGTAAAAAGAACTCTTTTAAGTGGCTCAGGGTCAAACCGACAACCCGACTGGCCCTCACAAATAACTTTATCCTTTGATTCTGTAATAAACATATTTATTTTTTTAACGAACGACGTCGATCACTATGTCTATGTGTTTAATATTCTCACTGAATATGATGCATATTCAAAAGTGATCGAGATATAGTAGTAGTAGTAGTAGTAATTGATTTACTCTGGCTGACCATCAATTGTTTCAACTGAAATTAATATAACTAAATTGAAGGAAGTTAAAAGAAATATTAATACTCAAGAATATAAATATTTAACCGTTGAAGCTTGGGGAAGGTTATTTTCGTTTGTTTTCAAAATGCTGAACCGGCTTTTGTATAAGTAGTATAATATTCGATTGAAATAAGTTTTCACTATTATATTCATCAAGTCGACAAAACTACTATAGAGTGTAGAAAAGATCTAGGACCAATAATACTTCATGGTCAGCTGAGAACGACTACTTTTAGTTGGAAGTTCTCACACTAGTTTGCGTTAAGAATATAATACATAGTATGCTAGTATATATATATATGTATATATATATATATATATATATATATATATATATATGTATATATATATATATATATATATATATATAGCTAGTGTACCTTTAAAATATCAAGTATTGAATAATTGCTAAATGTCAGAGTCTTTTGGCTCTTTGTTCATTGTTGTTCTGAATTTCATTCTAAGACTGTTTTAAATTATGCTTGGGGACGCATATAACTGATTATATGTTTAGAATATAAATTATTAGGAAATACGTTTTCTTTTTCGTTATGTCAATGTATAATTTATAGTTATATTGGTTATCAGTAATATATGGACATTGCAAAACAATTTTGGTTTTATTATAATGTTAAGACGAATGTATTTAACTTATATATGCTCCACTATTATCGACAATGTTTCACTATTTTCAGGTACAGTCATCACGAAGGATTTCTTGGGTTTCTGGTTGAATAATTAGTGTACGTGTTTTTCAGGTACTTGATCTCCATTTGAGACATGGTATATATAGTGGATTTTGGTAAGTCATTCAAGATATGTCTTACGGGTTTTCTGTTATTTAAGTTGGATATTAATTTTAATTATCAGGGCTTGTCTCCAATAATCTATAGTTGAATTGAGTAATTATCTTCTGATCAAATGAAAGTTCGTGATGATAATTCCCTTAAACGTATAATAGATCAATTGAAAAGTTTTCGGCCTACCATAGTAAAACACATTTTTTGACTAAATTAGTTTTCTTTATTCAACATAATTTCCTTCAAGGGTGATACACTGATTATAGAGACCCTCCAACTTTTCGATACAATTTTTGTAGTACAATTTGTTCTTTGCTTCAAAATATTACTTCTTAACATTCTTTTGAGATCTGAGAATAGAAAATAGTCGCTAACGACCAGATCTGGCGAACACGGCAGTTGGATGGATTTTTTCCATCGTTTTCACTGACTTGTGACACGGTGCATTGTCTTGGTGAAGCAGCACTTTCTTTTTCTTCAAAAGCGGCCGTTTTTCGGCGATTTCGTACTTCAAACGGTTCAATAACGCTATGTATTAGTCGCTGTTGATGGTCCTTCCTTTTTCATGGTAGTCAATGAAAAGTATACCATGCGCATCCCAAAATACAGACATAGTGTCTGCCACTAAACTTGCCATCTAACTGTTGGTTGGATTTCGGAGTGAAATGATGGAGCTATGTTTTATCCATATTCATATATCGACGCAAAAACTCGGGTTTATTACGCTTGATCATCTTCAAACACTGCTCCGAATCATCAACTCGTCGTTGTTTTTGGTCAAAAGTGACCTCGCGCGGCACCATTTGCACAGAGCTTTCTCATACCCAAGTATTCGTGAATGATATGATGTAGACGTTCAGTTGATATCTTTAGAGTGTCTGCTATTTGATTCAATATCAATTTACGGTCATTCAAAATAATTTTGTGATTTTTTTTATGTTTTCGTCGGTAAAAATCTCTTTTGGTTGTCCACTGCGTTCACCGTCTTCGGGGTGCATTTCTCCAGGTCTTAACTTAGCATACCAATCCTTGATGGTTGATTTTCCTGGGACAGTGTCTGGAAACTCGGCATTAAGCCAAGTTTTTGCTTATTGTTATAACGATATTTTTTCCCATCAAAAAACAATATTTTATCAAAAGGCGAAATTCCTTTTTATCAATTTTTTATCACAATAACAAAAGTTGCTTCACTCAAAATGCTATAATTTACAAACTGCTAGTTTCCCGTACTCGCCTTGCTTGTGTGTTAATGAAAGTAAAACAGAGCAGTAGTAATAAATTAACCTATAAATTAAGATTGTACTAAGCATATCTAATGTAAGATTTAATTAATAATAAAAAATTATTCACATTTTTCGCATTAATTCATACATTTTAGAAAATTTAATTATTGGTATGGAGCTTCTTTTTGTAGCCAACTGTTTATTTGGTTAAATATTCTAAAGAGGTTCATAATTTTTTTCAGTAAATCGACAGTACCGCTACTAATAGTCAAAGAAAGTGAAACATTTCAGTACTGCAGATTTTTTTAAAAACTCAGTTCCTTTAAGTTATACGATATCCAAATAACACTCCCACATCTGCTTCTATTACAGTGCTTATATATTCAAGATAAATGCTCAAAGAAATAAATTTCCAATGGGGATATAATGATATCGCTATGATCTGTGTTTCCTGAGATACTTGCATTTGATGCCACCTATTAGGAAAATCGCCACAAACTTTATCCTAAATTCAGTATAAGTAATAAACCAATTAATTATCACTTTGTAGTGATATAATACTTGGTACCCTAGAATGACACAATGATCTCCAACTTCGGAGAATTCTATATTCACGTAAAATCATATTGGTCACCCAGCGAAAGAATCCTTTGAGTCATTTGTTTCACTTTTTAGGATCCAACTAATGCAGGGTCATTAATTGGCGCCAATATAAAACATAGATTCGTTCCAATCCGCGTCTTTTGTTGCTTGAATAATTTGCAATAAATTTATTTTGTTGTTGTTGTTGTTGTCGGGAGGGCTATCTGGTTCGGGGAACCGGCGGCGAGGGTGTGTGTGTGTGTTGCCGTGAAATTCTTTAGCGCCAGTTTTTTTGAATAAGGCCAATTAGGCGTTGGGTCGAACCGCCGCCACTTGACGTTTTCCGGCCGCCTCTTGATTAATCGAGGTTCTGACGCCGCGGTGGCCAAATTTTTATTATTATTTTTCCCATTCTTGATTCGGTACCTGACCGTCGTCCATTTTTAATATTCCGGGTGATTTTGATTTATTTCGTTAACCCACCTTTATTCGTTTTAATTAGATAATATGGTGCAGATGGACGCTATTCGATTGTGTTTGTCATTTAAATGATTTAAACGCCTCTATGTATAATGTGACGCTTTTTATCAATTACATTTTTCATTATACGCATGGAAGGTCATTATGGGCGTCATTTAAATGTCCAAATTAATAAAGTATAATATATAAAGTATTTTAATAAAGTATATAATGTAAATAATTAAGTAATAATAACTAAGTATAGTAGTAAGTATATTAATGTAAATTTTTAAGTGAATAACTAATAAGTTATTAATTTTACTTGATAAGACTTGCTAACTAACTTGTTAACGTTATCCAAGAGCTGATTAATTCTATATTGATATGAGAATGTAGTCTGTCCTCACGTCTAATTGCCATTCTCTTGATTCTCTGAGTAACAGTTGCTATTTAAAGGTCTCGGTGTCAGTAGTCAGTGCTGTAGTATCTGGGTGCACCCACAATACTACTTAGGACTTTGTTCTGAAAAACTTGTATTATTTGTTTCTAATATTACCATAATTTATTTTCATATTTCCATATAGGCGTCAACACTTGCTTGAATAATAACAATTTATTATGTAGTAATAATAGTGATTTTCTTCCAATTATCCATTAAGTTTTTCTATAATTTACATCCAGTTCTTTCCTTTCCTTTTTTAAATGACCCTTCCAGCAATGTTTTGCATTAAGATTCATTCCGAAATACTTTGCGCTGTTGTTTTACAGAATGATAGTATTTATTATTGTTATTGGTGCTTGTGCGGCTTGATTATATGTAAACTGCACATGCACATATTTACTTTCGTTAATTTTTACTTTCTAGGTTTGGATCTAAATATGTATATTATCACGTGCGTGTTGTAATATTTGTGTGGCTTCTTCGCTATTGTCTTCGACAGTAAGAATTGGAAGTCGCATGTGTAGATTAGGTAAAAAGTTGGCCCTAATACATTTCCTTGTGGTCCACCTGCTTTAGGATTTTTTATCATAGAGGCTTCCTCTTGTTAAACTCTAAATATGTTAGCTTTATTGTAAGACTTTAATAATACAGTATGTTTTTCTGTAACTAAAATTTTTTCTACTTTATGATCTGTTATGCTATACCTTATCGATGGCTTGTGCTACGTCTAGGAATTTTGGCGAACATACCTATTCACCTTCATAAGCTTTTTAAATTGCATGTGTTTTTTTATGCAATAACTCAATGGTACTAAATGGAAAAATTTTATCTTATGTACACAAATGTGAAAACCATCGAGTTTAACAGATAGGCTAAGTTAACACTCGTTTCCATTGAATATATTTCTCTAATAATTATCATTGATCTAAGTACATGCAAGGGCCTAATAGATTTTATAAAGAGTAATATAGAACATTCTCAGTTTGAATACCGTAAATATTCCCTGCTCGGAATTAAGAGTCATGGCTGAAAAAGATCTGATCTTATTTTGTTTTTGTTTATAACATTATTTTATTATTATATGCTCATGAAATTGTAAATTAAAATAGTTTACTATCTTAATAATTAAAATCATATGAAGAATTTTGTATGTTTATTACACTTTTTTTATTTTCAACTTGTTAATATAAACTAGACACATTTTAATTCAAACATTTGGAAAGTATAGATTTTCAATAATTAATTTCAATAATTTTAATAAATTAATGACTAAGCTATTACAGTAAATACTTTATCAACAGCGAGGTATAAAAAGGCAAAAATGTTATAAAAAGTTATAAACAAGAAAAATAAAGAAGAAAGAAGGAACTTAGAACTAAATTTTAAGGACAAGATACATAGCTGTATTTAAAAAAAACGACAGAGATGTCTTTATATATAAGATTTTTTATTAAAATACTATGAGTTAGTGTTAATTATTAGTATTAAAAAAATACAAAAAACACATTTATAATTTATTTAATGTAGTATGTTCCCTTATCTGTGATAATACAATAATTATTTAAGTTTGAGGCCTGAATTGAATGCTTTAATGCTCTTAGGCGGGATAAAATATTTTAGGTACGAAGAGAGTTATATTTTCAATTCTTTTATCGACCGAAATGGTATGGCATTATTTCAATAGCACCTTTAATAGCATACCAACCGCAAAACCATGTATATAACTCGAGAATAAATGATTAAAAATAATACGTTCGGAAAAGCACGATTTAAAAGGACAAGCAACGAGAAACATATCACGTATCTACCACTAATTGCATCGTAGATATTTATAAATCCAAGAGAATACTCGACATAACTAACATTTAACAAAACTACTTATAAACTTGGAATAGTGTGAAATTTCGTTTTTTAAATCGCACGTTTATAGTCAAGCCTAACGATTTAGAAATTGTTTTGGATTCGTTTCGCTAGAAAAATGAACGCCGGCATGGAACTATTTACGTTACGGACCACATACAATTTATTGCGTTCGAATTAGCATTAGTTTAATTTCAAATGTTAATTAATACACTAGTAAAAAAGTTTAACAGAAAAATAATAGCAACTTGTTATATAACGTAACATTTAGTGAAGCTATTAGTGTAGAATTTCCTTTACAAAAGAAACAATTTTATTCAAGAGTATACTATTTGTAGTATAGTACTACTCATTATCATTTTAATTTAAAAATATGTACCTGTGTTAGTTTGAATTAATACAATAAGACGGTTAAATATATTTTCAGTTCGATCAATGTATCATTCTCGGTAACTGTACGATTCCTGGCCACTGACACATGAGTGATCTAAAAAGGAATAAGAGAAAGTTGAATAATGTCACATATCAATGGACCGATTTTCGAATAAACCTGCAAGATTTTTACTGATCTTCATCGATGCGCATCTCATCAATTGAAATTTCAGCAATTACAGGGATCTAACGAAACTAACAAAAAAATCTGTGCATGTTCAGGTCACGTATAATAAATGCTACATATCTCACAATTAATTTTGATGCAATCGCTTTACGCGGCACAAGGAACTTCTTTCAACTCGTTTGTGTTTGAAGCAATTTTCCAAATTCGAATCTCTAGAGTTTTTTATATATTGCCAAACGTATCTACCAAAACAAATTAAGGGAAAGTTCTCTATCAACAACATACAGCTATGAATGTTTAGAGTCAAAAATGAAAAAACCTACTCTACAATAAAAGATGCTAAAGCAGGTGTACCACGAGGAAATGTATTGGGACCAAGTCTTGATAGCAGATCATCGATATTGCTCATGTGATATACCACAAATGGAAAATATCACGATGGCTACATTTACTGAATATACTGCGATACTACTTGCTATTGGAAACAATAGCGAAGAAGGCGATATAATAACAATAAAAAATACTATCATACTATATAGCAACACCTTTAAGTTCTCGGAATGAATATACAATAACAAACATAAATTTACAACCATGGCAGAACCGTCCTGTTGCTCCACTGCGATTAACAGTAAGATCTAATTCTGCTTATTAGTGGAGTCTACTGCTAATTTGCCATTGAAGTGAGATAGAGTTATTTTAAAATTAGTTAGAAGAGCCAATCTTAGTAACAGTTGTTTAACTATGTTTTTAACCAGTTTTCAGTTTTTAAATATTATATTCTCTTTCTGGATTGTTACAACTAAAAGGACTAAATGAGACAAATGAGACTGTGAATTTATGCGTCGGCAGTATGTTAAGCTTCACCAATAACTTCTGGCTATTAAAATATCTGGCTTAATCAGAAGTTGCGTTGCATAATGAATATGTAGCTTCTCAGGTATGTCATATATGTTATGTTGTACAACTGTTACACTATTGGAAATATTACATAGCTCATAGACCGAAGTCAATTGTTTCAGAAAACGAGTATGTTTTATTACTTTGAATTTTCGTTACATCAGAATACTTGAGGAAATGTGGAGACTTTTAAATAAAAAAAAACACTACATTTTCGTTTATATTACAACTGCAGCAGTCGGAAGGGTTTAGTTATCAGTTTAGCCCAGCCTACTAGATTTTGGGTGTAAATACATTAAAGTTCATGAAGCGGTAATGGGTTATTGTATTTTTGGGATACGTAGTTTAAGAGATCAGTTGATAGCTTGTATAGATATTTAGTGGAAACAATGCTGTTGTCGGTCACAGAACAATGTCGGACAAAGCTATAAGCAGTACGTCCCAATCAGGCTATTGTTAATTTGAAGAAATTCATACGATAAAGTTCCTCATTCAATAGGTGATGAAAACAGTGACATTATAAATAATCATATAAGAACATCGAAAAAAAAAGGATTTAAAAAAGCATATCGAATAAAAAAAACTAGCTCTAAGTTTTGCCTTGAACTGTCCGTTGATGACTGAATAATTATAGCAGTAAAATTAAGTAAATGATTAATACAATTTTTTGTCTCAGATATATTTTATTTAATTGTTACCTAGGAATTTCGATATATAAAAGATATTACATTTATACAATGCGATATAGGAATATATATATATATATATATATATATATATATATATATATATATATATATATATATATATATATATAGGCTGAAATAATTTTTCATTACTGAAATATTCTTAGTGAAAACTTATTTTCTCTTTTTGATGCATTGACTATAATCTTATTTAAATAAGCTCCATTGGGTTTAATAAGAATTAAAATGCATTCGATGTGAGTAATATTTTGACTGAATTTACTTTACTCTTTACTTTTACCTCTTACCTTTTACCTTTTTATCCATATACTTATCCGTAATTCTACTGCGTTGATTTATCGAAATTATTAAATTTAATTAATTAATGTACTATAGTGCTTAATAACTAAAGTATTTACATCAGTTCCCCGTTTAGTGGGAATTATAATATTTCTAGTGGAAATTGTTACAATATACAATCAAATAGAAATCCTTTGACGTAGTTACTTCTAATAAGTACGCAGAATAAATAAGTATGTTAATGTATATCTTAATAATACGTAAAAAATAACAAATGTCTTCTAGATATATTATTATTTTCTAAATGACAAGTCATGTAGTGCATCTTACACAAAGTACAACTTATCTCCTGATTTTCTGAATTCCTGATAAACATATATGAAAACGATGATTTTAGACGATTCACCTGAACGTCAGTATTTCTAGTCCAAAGAAGCGTTTGTCCGGTAATTAATATCTTCTAAAAATAGATACTAAATGTAAGTTTCTTGAGAGAAAATAGTATGAAAAGTCGATTTCTGGAAAGTAGAAGGTGTGAAAAGGCAATTTGAAATTGAAAAATTGAACTTGAAATAATAGAGGAATTAGTCCTGGAAAATTCGGTATGTATCAGACATAATAAATTGATATTATTTTTTCATTCATAAAAAATACTCATTAATAATTACTAAATATTTCCAATATAAAATTGAGTACATAAGGAATCTTCGGTAATCCATATAAAACTTTGAAACTATGTATCTAAATCAATCTCCAATATAAAATTGAGTACATAAGGAATCTTTGGTAATCCATATAAAATATTTGTTATAAAAAGTAATTAAAATAGTAAAAATAAGTAGTAAAAATTAGATGTATTTTTCGACATGTTTGAAATAATAGGTAGGTGACAATAATAATATGTTATGAAATGTACGAAAATGTTACCTCATCACAGTTTATAAATTCGATTGGATGTATTCTTATTATATTTTATTCTTATTATGAATATTGTTTTAAACAACTATTATATTTATTACTTATTAATCTGTAAATTTTGCATTTTTTGTAAATTAACTAAATATAATATAAAATGCAGTTAAATACTACTTTAAAAAAATTACAAATAAGAAAATTATATAACTAACTTTTAGCTAGTTTCTTGATGAATTTTACTACTATATTTAATTTATTTTTGAATTCAGGAGGTAGTGAGCAACAAGAAAAAAAAAAGAGAATTTCAGAGCTGTTTAAGTTAGTCTTATATTTTTTTTAACAAATATACGCCCACTAGCATACACTAACACTTTGTTCCCAGTGAAGTTCCTTTTTAGAGAAAACATTTTCGCTTGTGAGACAAATCTGAAGGGTCTCTCTGAACCGTCCAGCAATAGGATGATATCATTTTCCTTGGTGCTTCTTCTCCATCTGTTTAATGGCCTGGTGAAATCGTTGACCTTGCTCTTCGTTTACATCCCCCAAATTTTCCGGAAAGTTGTCGCGGTTGGAATTAAGAAAATGTACTTTTAGACTCATAAGGCAAAAGACTTGAAATGCTTTTAGCATTATTTTTCCATGATTTGTTTGTACCTACAAATTTCTTTATGATATTCTTAAAAGAAATCCACGCTTCTTTTAAGGAACTGTCGTTGTTGTGCCGATTGTGGGTCAGTCATAAGTCGTCTAATGTCTAGTCCGACGAATTACTCCTTCACGTTTGTTTCTGAGAAGCTTGGAAACTTTGAAACTATGTATCTAAATCAATCTCCATCTTAAGGAACTTATTTTACAAATTGCCTCACCAATCTTTTATGCAACGGTGGTAAGAACTTTATGTGAACGTACCAATGTTTTTTGGAGGACATTCTTTTCGTGGACTTAAACTCGCTCACCGGTCAACTCCATTTGGTTCAATGATTTGCGATCTCTGCTATCGCATATATACTAGTTGTCCCAACAACATGCACAACATTTGAAAATCGTCGGGCACCTGCCAAACGTGATCTTCATATATTAATTTGCGAAGAAAAAAGTCCAAATTCTTGTAGGTATCTTTGAGGTGTATGGAATGACCTACATGAATGGAAGCATAAAAAACTGTCGTCGTTAAGCATAATTGCTTTAAGGCTTTTGGATGAATCCATGAAAAGACAGCATTGTGATGTATCGTATTGCATTTTAAATGAATTCATCAAACCTTCAATATAATTGCAATAAACCAATTCGTCCCTTTAGGTTTCTCACGATATCTAAATTTGGAGGGAGACACTTCTGGAAAAAGTAAGTCTTAGGCGTAGGCCTTTACATCATGGAATTTACTGACGTGCTGACGTCATGAAAATTCCTCCTTGATCTCCTTGAATTATTTTCAAAGTCGGACAGATTTTTTGTTGCAAAACTGTGTAACTATCACTGATTATTATTTTTTATTTGATTATATTTCCGCAGATAAAAGAATACTGAAGGTACTATTTCGAATTGCTTCAATACCTCTGTTTATTGTTTGGCAGGCAATATTTTTCTGTGACGTATTGTCACTGGCCTTAATCTACTAAAGTAATCCTAAGAACAAAAGTTATGGAAAATACATCAATATTGATACTGAAACAGTAGTTATGAAATAAAACACTTCTAAAGCTCTTCATATCGTAGAATCAGCAAGTGTAGTGTAATACAAACTGCTAAAACTAAATGATGATGTTACTGCAAAGGTTTACCATCGTCAATTAAAGAAATTTTATTCAATCTTTATAGCCTTCAAGGTCTTCTGCACGTTCCAAGGGTTCTGAATAGTGTTTGGAATCGACTGAAATTGGCTATCGACTGTTTAGTAATTGACTACTTTGTACTATCGACTGTTTCAGTCACAATTTTTGGTTCGACTGATTTTATTACTTTTTACCAGTGATTGTTTCAGTCGCTATTTTAGGTCCGACTGATTTTGTTACTATTTACTATCGATTTTTCCAGTCGTGTACTTTAAGTTACTATTTTTGATTCTACTAGTTTCATTCGACTGAATTTTAAATTCTGTCGTGCTAGCCGCGACCTTGACAAAAATGTACCCAATTTATGCTTAAATAGATTTATATGTAATATATATAGTTTTATGTTTTTTTGGTAGTTTGCTTGTAAATAAAAATTATTGTATATTAATATAACAGAATTTTGGAACGATATTTTTCAAGATAGCGTAAAAAGATTAAAATTGTGAATGATAAATAGTAAAATGCCGTCATGGTGGAGCAGTGGTTTAGACGATAGGATGGTCCTCCTACTATTGCGATAGCGGGTTCGAATCCTGCTGAGGCATGGTCGTAAATTTATGTTTGTGATTGTTTAAAATTTGTGATTATTCTGGGCAAGAGTGTAAAAGCCGACAAGGAAAATGATCCCAGTGACGCCAGTAACCAGGCTGGGTAAGACCGGATGTCTTCTGGGATAATTTCTAAAGTTGGTCACTCGCCAGTCGGTAGGCTTAACGCCGAGGACCGTGGTTCGGAGCCCACGTTAAACTTTAGGCTTTATTAATATATAAAAAAAATTATAAAATACTTTTGACTGTTTTTATGACAATAATAGGTAATATTTCGATTAC
The DNA here is from genome assembly GCF_030347505.1 of Rhynchophorus ferrugineus. Lineage (NCBI taxonomy): Eukaryota > Metazoa > Arthropoda > Insecta > Coleoptera > Curculionidae > Rhynchophorus > Rhynchophorus ferrugineus. Next base: position 46,661,087 of record NW_027472581.1, on the reverse strand, counting down.
ATTCTCGATTTTTGTTAAAAAATATTTCCGTTCAATAATAAATAAAGTATTTAATTTATTTAAAAAAGCTCTGGTAGTTATTGTGCGATCATTTTTAATTATGTCATGAATTAGTTTTTTTTATGTTTAGGTATATATTTGATTTTTATATAATATTTATGGTTATTGTACATCTTTAGTTTTTAGGTTTGGTTTAAGTTCTATTGTATTATTTATATTTATTATAGTATATTATTTAAAAATTGCAATTAACATATAAAAAAACGATAAAACTTTTGTGAGGTATTATTCCATTGCATAGAATAATACTATTCCTTTTTACAGATCCACAGAACATTCAAATATAAAAGTAATTCTACTTCTTTAAAATAAATTATTAATTACATGTTAATAGTATTTAGTAATTACTTTTTTCCTTTTCTTCTTAGTTAAGTTAGTACGTGAAAGAATATGTACGTCTCCGTCTCGCTTATACTATCGTTGGAAAATATAAGAACATATAAAATTAACTGTTCCAAGCAATTATCTCCATCCTTTCTTCTCTCACATTTATGCCATAAAGGTTTCGGTCATCTTTGTCTGACATCACGGATTGAACAAAACTGTCGAACCGGGCATTTCATTGAAAATAGTAATTACTATTTTCAGTCGCTAATTTTTTGACTATCGACTGTTTCGACTGTTTTCAGTCGATAGTTCCCAACGCTAGTTATGAAGGATTTACTGTTGCAGTCGAAGCTTTGATGCACCCACTGTAGGAGGCTTCGTGGTTTCAAAATGTTGAACAATACATTCGTAACTGGATTGATAGCCATATCGCTGCAAAATCAATATCGTTCTTGCCACAAAGATGGTACCAAAGATGAAAACTTGTGTAGAATTTTGGAAAATATTTTGATTAGTATAGATTGTACTAGTTTTCCTCAATACAAACCTTTCTGAAGTAAAATATCATCAGGACATAACTAGTGAAAAACAAGGAATTAAGTATTTGTATAATGTATTAAGTATAATGTAAAAAATGTATAAAAAATACTATTTAGTAATGTTGATGTCTGATACTAAACCAAAATAATTTATCTGTATGACCGAAGTTATTAATGGTAATTAAACGGCATCAAACGCCATTAATTATCAAAAGTAATCGTTAAAAAGGTCATTTGCAATACCTACCTTTCCAATAAATAATTCTGTCCCCGACAACATTTTTCAAAAAGCGTTGGTAAATTTTATCTTTGCACGTACATAGTAACTACCCATGTCCCCATTCAGGCCCATTAAACGTTATTTGTCATCATAGACGCGGATATACTCGTATATTGTCGGCCGGCGATTGAAAGCGACTTCTAATTTCATGGCGACAATCGTCTGGATACGGATTATTTTCATATTACGTCGATGTATTCGGCCTTTACTTCTTTTGTGGTCGAGTTGGCGCGACGCAAAACCCGCAAAAAAAATCAAAAGATTATCGGAACTGACAAATAAAAGCGTTCAAAGTCGCATACAAACGCCATACCTAAACCGTGACGACGGTCATTGTAAGCTCCCAAATTATTGAGGGATTAGTGTCGGAGAAAAAGTCGGTTTTTATTGGTCTGTGGTTATTTGGCGAAATTATATTAATATTTTTCGCTTGGGTCTAGCAAATATCGCTTCGTTTGTGTTCGAATAGATGTCACGAGCTAATAATTCTAGATTTTATGATTCTGCAGAAAAGCTCTCTTTGTTTTCAAAAGTTTTTTTATTTTCGAAAACGATAAAATTTATGATTTATTGTTACTTAAACGTTCAATTTAGGGTTAAATACTAAGAACTAGATTCTAATTTCAATCAGCAATATTTGTTGGTATAGGATGAAATATAAATATTCACACCTGTTAAACAAACTAACGTACCTATTAAAATCGAGAGTATTAACATTTATTTACATAAAATAACAGTTTTTGTATTAAAATTATTGAGTTATTAGGAACCTCAAAATTACAACACAATACATTTTTGAAATTCAGTATTGTTGTTTCATTTAACTAACTTTTAATCTACTGCCGAAGCTCAACACTTTTAGAACCTTGTGATTATATTGCTATGTCAAATTCCAATTGTCTGTGTTGCTTCAAATTATTTCAAAGTGGTGATTTTGATGTCAATGACAAAGTGATAATGATAATTTTTGCCAATATATTAATATTTTTTGGGCTAATATTTTTCGATATTTTTTCAAAGTAGTATCGATAGTGTAAATGAGAGTATCGAATTTTTAGTTGTAAAGTAAAATATCGATATGAAAAACATTTCAACCAAAGAATAAATGCTTTTAAAACGATTAATAATACGATTATATAATCAAATGTGTAAAAAAATAGTTTTTTGGTAACAAATTATGCCAATTTGTTTAGTGGAACTAAATATAGTTAAAATTTAATCTCAGATTGTACTAGAAAATACATGTAACCATGTTCGTAAAACAATATCATTTTGCAGTCCTAACAAAATCATTAATATATTAATATACAATCAGTATTGTGGAATATAGCAACTCCTTTTTCCGTATATAATCATCAAAAACAAACGTAATTTATTATTTCAACGTAAAACCAATTTGATTTTTAATATTCCTCTGAAGAATTCTGGAATGATATCGTACGTTATTAAGCAACTTTTAACATATTTTTGTTAGATCATTTATTTGTATGTTATATAATTTATTTACTGGTCCTTGACTGTTAGCCTAGAATGTTTGCCTTTAAACGGTATTAAAGAATTAGAATATATTCCTTTAATAAAAATAATTTTTATTACAATAGTACATTTTTACAGAAAAATTTAAACTCATAACTATGCAATGTTAAATAATTATTATTATATAATTCAATATTTACTATTAAGTACGTTTTGACAAATAGGCGATTAATTTAAGTGGACCTTATTTACAGATGTATTTTACTATTTACAAACTAATATAACGTTGGGAAATAATTTTATTCCCTTTCTTTAGTAACAGCTTTGGAAGATAATGCTCTATAAAATATTCTAGATATAAAAGTGCCATCTGTAACTTCAGTGAAAGTTAATTGCTTTAGAACAGGTCTGAATTTGCTTGCTCGTCCTTGTTCTGGAAATTTCTCTTTTAACATATGGAGCTAGATGGAACGTAGCTAAGGAATATAGAAAGAAATAAACATCAACCTTAAAATAGTTATATATGCAGTTTACATAAGAAAGGATGCCAAAAGTATCTCGTTACAAAGATAGAAAATGAATTAATAGTGAAAAGAGAGTTACAATTTATGAATTACACAATTCTTCCATATGTGCGAAAAAACATTAAAAAAAACTAAATCACTTATTACCAAACTCATTATAAACACCAAACACATGGCAACTAACTACGATACGTACATATCACTAAATCTTTTTATTCTGAGCATTTTTCAATAAGCTAATATATATGCACAGTTATAGTTCATTATAATAATTACTAACTTCACGTGCTTCTTTATCCAATACAAACTACTACAAAGTTGCATACTTGAAAAAGACTAGAATAATGAATTTATATGTTATAATGAATCATAATGAATTATGTATATTATTATTATAATGTAGCATACGTAACGTATATTATATAATTACTATTAATTTATAGATTAAAGATAAGTAAATTAATAATAAAGCGTTTAATTCATATATAAGAAATTTTAGTCAGTAAAAAATTATTTCTACTAAATTTTAACGATTATTGTAGATATTACCTTATTATAATAATTATAAATGTATATATATATATATATATATATATATATATATATATATATATATATATATATGTATATATGTTTCATATTTATTTGATTATTTGAAATCGGCAATGTAAAAGTCGTAAAATGAGAAAGATTTATAGAATAGAGTGCTGTTAGTCTAAAATGAAGAGCGGCTTTTGAGAACTCAATTCGTTTGACAACTGAGGATGCTACTGTATCTCAAATAACTATATTACCTATCTACATAGATGCCAAAATATATGTCTTCAAAAATTTACTAGGCCTATCGCTCTGCGGTACGAACTACACCATGAAGAATGTCAAAAGTTAGATCAGGTTGGTCAAGACAATTTCAAAAATAAGTATTAGCAGTTTGTTAAATCTACCGAAGCACTATCAATACTGTCGTTCTATTCCCGTTGTGACATAAAGTCAAGCTTATAATATAAGTAATTCTCATCACTTAAAAAAATTGATATTGCAATATATGCCTATGTAGAAATAGATTGAGCAAATTATTCTGGTTTTTACACCAACCAAATTGTTCAACGATAAAAACTCTTCAGACCAAATCACTTATTGCCAAACTCATTATAACCACCACACACATGGCAACTAACTACGATACGTACATATCACTAAATCTTTTTATTCTGAGCATTTTTCAATAAGCTAATATATATGCACAGTTATAGTTCATTATAATAATTACTAACTTCACGTGCTTCTTTATCCAATACAAACTACTACAAAGTTGCATACTTGAAAAAGACTAGAATAATGAATTTATATGTTATAATGAATCATAATGAATTATGTATATTATTATTATAATGTAGCATACGTAACGTATATTATATAATTACTATTAATTTATAGATTAAAGATAAGTAAATTAATAATAAAGCGTTTAATTCATATATAAGAAATTTTAGTCAGTAAAAAATTATTTCTACTAAATTTTAACGATTATTGTAGATATTACCTTATTATAATAATTATAAATGTATATATATATATATATATATATATATATATATATGTATATATGTTTCATATTTATTTGATTATTTGAAATCGGCAATGTAAAAGTCGTAAAATGAGAAAGATTTATAGAATAGAGTGCTGTTAGTCTAAAATGAAGAGCGGCTTTTGAGAACTCAATTCGTTTGACAACTGAGGATGCTACTGTATATATGATGCCAAAATATATGTCTTCAAAAATTTACTAGGCCTATCGCTCTGCGGTACGAACTACACCATGAAGAATGTCAAAAGTTAGATCAGGTTGGTCAAGACAATTTCAAAAATAAGTATTAGCAGTTTGTTAAATCTACCGAAGCACTATCAATACTGTCGTTCTATTCCCGTTGTGACATAAAGTCAAGCTTATAATATAAGTAATTCTCATCACTTAAAAAAATTGATATTGCAATATATGCCTATGTAGAAATAGATTGAGCAAATTATTCTGGTTTTTACACCAACCAAATTGTTCAACGATAAAGACTCTTCAGACCAATTATTGAAGACAATCCATTTATCCAGGCTCAGAAATTAACTCAGGATTTAGAAATAAACACTTGATAAATTGATCGACGAATATATCTTATTATGGATGAAAAAACTTCAAGAAGTCAGCAAATAAATTACCTCAGAGTATTCATTCCCTAATTAGATGAGCTAGAACTTCAAATTATAAATCTCTAATCGTTACTTCATAATAAAATTTGACAGCTAAGTAACAACATTGATGTAACAGTAAATAGCAAATAAAATGAAATTGTACAAGGTCTACATAGCACTCGACCTTACATACAAAAAAATCGGTTACCCCTCAGAGAATTGGTTCTAGAGCAATTCCGTATCAGAATACATTAAAATATTTAAGAACATGTTATTGGGTACAAGTTATAATACGTGAAAGGGCATTAAAAAAAAGCAAATTATTATTTTACATACAAAACTGTTTTATTTTACGAAAAGAAGGGGCGACTTCTTGAGCGGCGAAAAAGCGACACTAAAGGTTTTTATCTTTTAGAAAGCAGACCAACCCGTCTCACTCTTTCATCAAAGAGGTAGTTGCAAAACAGATAGCTGGATAGTCAAAGCCATATTACATAACACCTTGTTCCTGCAGAAGACCACAACAATGTATGTGATCTTTATTCCCTCTTAGCTTAGAGTTGTTATAAAAATAATTTTTGAGCATCGATTGTACCTTCGTTCTATGAACTATACCCAAACTTCCATGGTACCCCTCTATGCAATGGTTTTCCAAATTTTGACGGCCCCATATTGCAATAGCCAAAGGCAAAGAAACTGAGCAACTGCAGTCCACCTTTGGTTGCTGTTCATCCTAAATTGAAAGCTTATATCCAAATTCCAGTAGACTATCTTAATTCAAAGCCACTTCAGTCCGACTTTGCTGTCCTTGCACTTTGACTGTGATATATGCTCCGAGAATCCACGGACTGGGGGTGGATTTTACAGCTTGAATCTTTCTTTACTTAGAATAGTTTATAGCTGGGGGTCGTTGAGCACCTTCAATCTAACTTTTGCGATATGTATTATGTCGGTCATATGCTATTTAAATTAAAAAACGTATAAACCAATCAATCAATGCGTATAATTGTTTGTCTTCAGGACAACAACAAATTGTTTGACTTAGATTACCTTAACGCAACAATCTCGGTAGCTGCAGTAGTCAAGGCGACAAGACGGACCTTTTATTAACGCTATAAATGTAAATATAATAACTTTATGTTTGTCATTGTCCTCAGCCATAAATCCAAAATTTTGCAAAAATGGTTTTGGTCCAAGTTGCTCAACAAATTGTGAAATGTGGCAGGTTTAAAATAGCACAAAACTTTTATTTTGCTTTACAGGACTGTTTTACAGAAAGAAGTGAAAACTTGTTGAACAACGATACAAAATAACACTAAGAACTAAAGACTGAAGAACTGCAAGGTTCTGTCTAAATTCCAATACACTATATTACTTCATATCTTCTGACCGTAGCCTTATATCCCCAACTGTGATGCGTGTGTCGGTAATATATGAACCTTAGTGGTTTTTCAAATATTTAATGTTTACTAATTAAAATAGTTTAGGTCTAGGGGTCCTCTAAAGGTCTCCAATATATCCCTGGAAACGTTACATCTTCAGCTGTTATAATTTGGTCCAAATTCCACCTATCTACACCAAGAAATGCTTCAAGTAACTGCGGAACAATTGCCAATTCTGGGTTAACGCGTCTTCTTTTCTTGATAATTAATTTGATTCCGGTTAATTGATTGAATCATTACTTAAAAAAAACTTTTTTATTTACCGAAATAATTCGTGATTTGTTGAACAGCTGTATAAAACGACACTAAGGGAGTAAATCAATCCCAAATAAAAGAAAATCATATCTCTAGACATATATTAGAATATTAACCTAAATATTTCCATCTAACCACTGTTAGTAAACACCACGTCTCCTCATCTGGTACATTTCTGACAATACAGCAAACTTATAGATTATATTCGTATGTTTATTCCCATTCGGTTTACTGGAGGTTCAGATTTAATAATTATTGTTGAGCTTTATTGCAATCCAGCTGATCAACATAACTGATTATATAAAAGAATTCCCTCGCCATCACGTCAATTAGCACATACTCGATACCTGCCACATCATCAACTTTTCAAGTTTATTTGCAAGCTTTTGAACAAGAGTCGAACAATTTGTCTCTATTAGTTTTAAAAAATTTGTTAAATTGGTATGCAAATATTTCGCCGCGGACTCATCTTAGATAATGAGAATTGTTAAATATTGCATTTATTTTGTAACCTTTACTAGGAAACAAATATAATATAACAAAAATCATCACGTACGCTTTCCAAATCTTAAAAAAAAAACTTAAAATTGAAAATAATAATGTAAAAGAAATTTCTGTAAGGAAAAAATGTCAACAATTTTTAATTAGAATAACCATATTAGTGAAAAAGGCATGTCTAATATAAACATTAATTCAGCTTTAAATAAAAGTGATTCTGTAGTGGTGGGTACGAGCCTGAACACTGGAGGCGAAATTACACAGAAAATTTAAAATAGGCACGAGGAGAACTGAATTTGGCGAAGTTTGCATCGAACAGGTCCCGAAATTGGTTCAAAGTTGTATTGCGCATGCAATTTTCTTAGTTTCAATGTTTGCTGCATTTTCCGTGCTTGGCAACGAACGAAATCTTGTTCCAGATGCCGCGAGTCAGACCTACAAATTGAATCTTTAACTTAGTAAAATTATATTTTGCAAATGGCAATTATCAACAACATTAAACGTGTCATAAAAATAAAATAATTTCACATCCGGTAAGGGTAAAGATGTTCAATAATATTCTCGTATAAAATAATTATTAACTACATAAAAAATTAAGCTTACCATGAGTTGCTGGAACATTATTCTTTAATATATGTAATTATTGTTCGGAATACGGAAATTGCGCAAATAGTAGAAATGGCGATCGAAAAACGGTTGAATGTCAAAAATTACGTATTACTACTAATTTTATTTAAGTCGTAGAACCATGTACATAATTTAGAAGGTATTAAACACATTAACATCTAAAAATAACCATTTATTAATCTCACTGTCTTCAAAAATTGGATTCTTAGCTTTTATCCCATCCGTTCTATTCATAAAGGCATTTAGTCAAGAAGGTGTTTGAGACTACCTAAAATATAGAGTAAAATCCATTAAATACAGTGATCTTTGAAGTCAGTTACTTACCTATGTTGTTCATTAGCAATTTCAATATGTTACTCCTTCATTTTTCCAACATATATCTCAAAGTGCTTGTTATCAAGTTATTTTAGTTTATTATGTATAAGAGACTAGCATAATATCTTCTTAGAAGGACTTCACTCTTCCATCCAAATTATCTTGTGCTCATCAACTTTTATTTTTTTCATATTACTTAGCCGTTGTGCCTGAAATAATTTCAATACGGTTAACAAATATTTCACCTTCAAAAGCTACAATCAAATTATTAGAATATAACAATACACCATCAGGTAAATATAGATTTGTATGTCTATTTGTCTATTTGTACTTACCATTCTTGTCTCCAGCCTCGACAGATTAGTTTCTTGACGGTTCCATTTATACAATTTGTGCCAAGTAGAGGTAATATTTTTAATATGTGTAATATAGTTTTATTATGTCTACCTTATAGTGAAATTTACACTTATGTACATTTTTCTTTGGGGCTGAATAAATCTTCTGACGTTTTTGGACTATTTTGTAATCATTACAGAATTGAAAGTTTTATAGCTTTATAGTTTTATAGTTTTAGAGCTTTATGATATATTCTTGTCTTAATATTCAAACGAGGAGTTGGATTTCAATCTTGGTATTGGTATTTTTTTCCTTATTATAACTTTGCTTACTATGTTACTTGTTATACTTATAATTTGTTTAAAAAACGCCCAGACAGTACATCTTATTTTAGCAATAAACGTTGATTTTCAAGAAAAGAGCACTGTACACATACCGTCGAAAAGTGATTAACAAGACATTTTATTTTGTTATGTCACAGCGAAAAGTGTGGTTATAAATAAAGAATACGTGCCTCCGAACTAAACGATGAAAACTGTCAAATAATTGTTAGGAACTGGGACTTTCCGATAGGAACCGAACGCGCCACAACTTCACCATCACCAGAAAATACCAAGAACGGAGAGCTGTTCATTCGTTTCGTTCATGTCTGTACTCACCATTAAAACTATTTTGTCTCATAGAAAGATAAAGCGACTAGTTGAACGGCGATACAAACTGATACTTAATTTACAATATCAGCCATGGGTCCGATTACCTTTCGGCTTTAGACTGGCCTTTCAGACCAACACTTGGCTTCCTCAATTCCACGAAAACCCTTCAGTATTGCAAGCACAATACACTGCCTCCACTCAACGCTCCTCGGAGCTATTAGCGAAGCGGGGAAGGTTAGTATAGTTTGTGCTCGCCTTAGCTTACCTTTCCCTAAGGACGCTCTCCCATTTTGCTTAAACCACCTGGACAGTCCAAAAGGTATTTTCGCTTCATTTTCAAAGATTTCCTGATGTTGCTGCCCTCGTGCCTGTCCTAAAAGAACAGGTCTTTTCCCTCTAACGAGCTGAGCTCGTGTTTTCAGTTTACTGTGACACCTTCAGGCCATTTCTACCTTAGTATTACCACTATTGATTAATTACCACTTATATTTCATTTCCACTATGCTTTTTATCCTAATAAATGAAACCCTATTTAACGGTCATTTAGCCGTTTCGCTTAATTTATAATATCGAGTGTTTTGATTTGGGTACCTTCTATCGGTTAATTCGGCCTTTGGTCGGTCACCAGGGCCTCGTTGACTCAGTGCATGACATAACTCCGCGCCGGTCAGGTTGAATTTTGACTCCCCCCTTGCAGGAAGAGTTCTCGCACCCACAAAATGATACTGAGGGTTTAAATATATTTTGATATAAATCAAACCTCTATGTTCCCCTATAAACCCTCTTCTCATTCCTTGGAATATACAGTCATTCTAACCAGTCACCCATATCAATCGCGAGACATGATATGCACACATACTTTAACTTAACGCTTGTAAGGAAAATATATATTATACCATCGTTATGCATTAATTATTTACAAAAATTACTTTTTGCCAAAAGTTCTACATATTAAGCCACGTTAGGGAACATCTTCGTCTTGGAATTGGAAATAGAGACCCAGTCATAGCTACCGCCGCCTCCTCTTCATTCTTTATCTCGAAAAAGGCATTAGAACGGATTTTATGTCTGAGACGTAATGGGCTATCAAACTGCCATTACAATGGTGAAATTAGCCATCGAGGCGTGCACATAACTCGTCGTTGTCGTTCTGGTGGTTTTAAAATCTTTAACTGGTCATTACTGGCCCGTTTCCGCGTCGAGAAAGTGAGCGTCGATTGCGACCGTCTCGGAATAAGGTCCGACAACCATTTTAATAATGTTGGTTTTGGTTGGGTTTGACGGAGGAGCGAGGGGTTCAATATCCTCCTGCGATGTCTATTTTTAGTGGAACGGTAAAATAATTTTGCTCAATATGTTGTATATATTGATTTATTGCACTTTCGTCATTTCAGTCCATCGAGATGGATTATGATAAGCTCTACCAAAGGTACAAGAATATAAGGGCCACGCTTAATTTTTTACATCGATGTTTTGAAATTGATGTAATAAGAGTAGGTATTGATATACATAATATCTTACATTAGATATTCTTAGTAAAATCTTCATTTATAAAATTAATTTATTATTATTGTTCTGGAGTATTTACATCAATATACAAGCAGGAGAGTATGGGTTAAATACATCAATACGTGTTTCCCTAATTAAAATTAATTTGGACACTTAAGCCATAGTTAAGATTAAACACTTATCACTATACAAGTTAATTTGGAAGATTGAAGCTTCTGACGAAATTCTGATGCCGAAAAATATCGATATATCGCTTTTTTTAATTTAAAATATTTCTTGAATATTATAAAAAGTTTTCATTATTTTCAATAAACCTTTAAACTTGGTACTAAATTTTAAATGATTTGTGCATTTTGGTACTTGGTTTTAAAAGTTTATTAAAATTATCGCTACTTTCTAAAATATTTAGAGAATATCGGAATTTTTTGGATTTTTGTCAATATCTTTAAGATATCGATTCAAATAGATAAAAACATTCTATATATATATCGATATTTTATAAAATATCTTAGTTTTAGACTAACTCCAAATTTAAACCCCATAAGTTCAAATAGACTTTATAAATAGGCTGCTAAACGAATCTCTTTGATTTTAGGTCAGGTTGGGTGTATCTTTCAACTAATCACTACAGTTGTTTGAGTTCGAGTTTAGTCTGTTGTGCTTTTTATCTAACGTGACTAACAGTTCGGCAGTATTTTAATATTTCATCTTTCATAAAAACATAGTAACTAAATTTTACGATTGAATTCAAATATCGTTAGACAATTTTAAAGGTACAGAAAGCTGTGTGTTGAATGATTTTGCATTCAATAAGCATGTGAAACAAAAATGTTCGACAGCAATTTGTAAGATAATTAAAATCATTATTATTAATATCATAAATCGACTTACCAATTTATTATAGATGAAACTGTAAGACTGTGAAAAATCCCTATTTAATTTTGTAGATAATTTTCAAACTCAGATGATTCTCAGCTCTTCCTACTACTTCCTAATATGTTTCGTTAAAAATATTTTCACTAGACGAATAAGTGATAATCAAACTAAGCCAACATGTTAATGGGGTCCTTTAAGAGCTGTTCATTCGTTTCGTTCATGTCTGTACTCACCATTAAAACTATTTTATCTCATAGAAAGATAAAGCGACTAGTTGAACGGCGATACAAACTGATACTTAATTTACAATATCAGCCATGGGTCCGATTACCTTTCGGCTTTAGACTGGCCTTTCAGACCAACACTTGGCTTCCTCAATTCCACGAAAACCCTTCAGTATTGCAAGCACAATACACTGCCTCCACTCAACGCTCCTCGGAGCTATTAGCGAAGCGGGGAAGGTTAGTATAGTTTGTGCTCGCCTTAGCTTACCTTTCCCTAAGGACGCTCTCCCATTTTGCTTAAACCACCTGGACAGTCCAGAAGGTATTTTTGCTTCATTTTCAAAGATTTCCTGATGTTGCTGCCCTCATGCCTGTCCTAACAGAACAGGTCTTTTCCCTCTAACGAGCCGAATAAGTGATAATCAAACTAAGCCAACATGTTAATGGAGCCCTTTAATGGAAGGAAATTGGTGGATGCTGCCCAATTTTCGCGAACTTATTAAGCATCTTGGTGCAAAGTATGTTTTGACGAGTATAATTCGACCAACTGACGTTCGAGTACCTTCTTCAACCCATACTCATTAATGGAGAAAATCCAATCGTTCTTTATTGAAAGGGATGGGTCAAGAGCATCTATTAATTTCAGGACTGTATAACTTTGAAAAGATATGAAGATCTTTCTTAATTAGCAATCGGTATAGCATTTTAAATTGTTACGCTTGACATTAATATAGCAGAGAGGAAAAGGATGTCACCAAATTGTTATTGATACCAGAAGTTACTTTCTGACAACAGGAATTTAGAATTAATCTCATTATGTTTTTTTTAAATATTTTTTGACTTTGGTTGGTTTATTGGAGTTTGGATTCTGGTACAGTCTTTTATATTAAAATTGGAATTGGTTCACAAGTGTCGATCCAACAAGTCGCCACTTCTTTCCATTAAAATATAATTGTATTGAAGCAAATTAAATATATTGTTATAAACTCTACACGCTTTGTAGTTAGTGCAATCGATGTGATTCCGGAGAGATCATAAGGTAATTCTCTTTTGAATTAATTAAATTAACTAAAATTAACTTATTTGTTAAGAAAGGAAGCCAGGTGGAGATTGAATTAGCATTTTTCTATCAAGTTACTCGAAGCATTTCCTGACATAGTTTAGTGGAATCCGGGCATAGGCATCGCAATTCAGGATGAAAGGTCACCAAAGATCTACCTGTGGTCAGTCGAAATTAGTAAATATCCATTCTTAAAAACATCCTAATCTGAGAACCTTTTGGTCAGAAGCATTTCTTAATATATTCGAAAAAAAGATCGCAGATCAGATTGTGATGTCATTAAAGATTGTTTGAAATTGATCGAAGTCCGCCAGCTGCGAACTTTTGTAATTAGAAATTTACATGCTTTAGAAAATAGGTTTTTACAGATTAAGAAATAAATAACATCGCAATTTCTGTAAACTACTACTGGTCTACTAGAAATAGAACAGTCTAGGCAGATAGATTTGTTATAATCAGATATACAGGGACACAAGCGCAACACACCTGACATATACACAAAACTTATTTATTAATTATTTTGAGCGACCATTTGCTTTCTTCAATTCTTTTCTAATTAGATTCCTAGACTGTCTAAATATGTTCTAATGAAATATTTACGGTTATAATAGCGGTTCGATTATGTAGAGGTCTGATACTCCTCAAACCAAGACTGAGCCTTTTCGACTGTATGTATAGGAACATTATCATGTAATGGAATATGGCTGTGTCTGGCGGCAATAGACTGGTCATAGTAAGAATTTTATCACTGAGAATACCGATATATTTATTTCCAATAATCAGGCTCCCAAATATCATTCTTGAAGATAGGAAGCAGGCGGTTCAAATCATAGACTTCTTTTGGGGTTGATGATACATGGGGCCATATTACATTATTCCAATCAGCAAGAGTCTAAAGATTATAATAGTTCTTTCCCTTTAGCGTTGGCTGGTAAGTGTTTAGTTTTGCTATCATTCTTCCCGCGGTAGTTTTATGTTGCCTGCTCACAATCCTTATTCATACTCGTTGATCTCTGTCAATTAACTTGGAGTTTCGCCCACTATTCTTCTTTGCCGATGATATTTTACCACATTTTGTGTATGCTGTCACTGCCATGGATACTGTCGCTCATGAAACGTTCAACAATTCAGCCGTTTTAGTCACAAACGCTCTCGCTAACCGACCACCATAGATTTACCCTCTTTCGAAGTCTTATAGACCACACGTTTAACCTGTAGCAAAGCAAAGCGTATAACACTGAAATATAACCTACAAAATTTTACAGGTAATCTGTACGTAATATAGATTAGATTATTAATAGTAATATATACGCGCCGAATTATTTGCACGGAAGCCACGATGTACTATATTGCATATGGTTCATATTATTTTGTCTATTCACTATACAAGAAATAAATATCCCATTTATAGAACATTAAATAAAAATTATATACTTTGATATATAATTGAACAGCCTTGGTATCTTTTTGAATGGTATTAGAAGTAAAAAAAGGAAAACATCATTAGTGGACTGCAAGCAGCATCGTGGATGAGCTCTGTCATTAAATCCGCAAACACACGTTGAGTAATAATTTACGCGTCACTTGAATTAGTTTAAATGTTTTGTCGACCGCTGTTTACCGGTCGTCTGTTTATGAAACGACTTTTTTTTTGGTTCGAAGTCGATAGTGGCGCCATCGTCGGTGCGTCGGTGACTGATGAAAGCCATCTTCACGGCGCCCACGAACCGCCGGGTACTGTACGACTGTTGACCTCGGGATGGGCCCATGGGCAGTGGTACCGGCCACATATGGTCATGGGCAATGCGCAAAGCAGTAAATTATCTGTTCAAGTGTCAACGAGTATATTTGAAACTTTGTCTGGAATTTGAATATGAATGGACTAGATGATTTCTTGTTAAGTTAATTTTATATTACAATCGGTGGTGATTAATGAAAAAATTATATTGATTTTAAGGTAGTATTTTATTTAAAATATATTATATGTTTTCAGAGTTATTTTAAGAACACTGACAAGTTTCAGCAATCATGTAGCACAAATTGACATTATATCGCTAGACATACGCTGACATTTTATCAACAGTCGCGTTTCAATACGCCTATTGCTATTGGCTATAAATGGAAAAAATTAAATGTTTGCATGTATTTTGATCAGCAATTTCTATTGGTGAAAATCCGAAATATCAATGTCAGAAACTGTTAAACAACCCAACTTACCTATTAAATTCGATGTTCTTGCCATTTTTCTATCAATATACAATACGGTAATTATTAAATGGCCAAAATTACGTTTTCGACGTTCATTTATTATTTGCTTTGAAGAAATTTGCTGCCGAGGTCCATCAAACACTTTTCGTAATTTCCTTCCCCTTTATACCTTTTTCATTGATTTTATTTTCAATTATTTGAAAGTGATATGGCCCAGATGATCACAAAAATTTGAAGAAAATGGATTTCAATGCATATTGAAATCTAAACCTAGCCTAATCACCTGAAAAAATTTTAGACACCTTAGCAATGATAAATTAACTATTTCAAGACATTTACATGCATTGGGAAATATCTAAGAGAAAGAAAAATGTCTATCACACAAATTGACTTAGTTTTCTGTGGTATATTGTAACCGGCGATAAAGAGTGTGTCTAGTACGATAAGAACAAGTCCAAAAAGTTATGAGTTATTCCAGAAGAGTCATCCATATCAACACCATTCATGGCCTTAAAGTCTTGCTGAGCATATGTTGGGGTCAGTATGATCTAATGCATTAGCTGTTAAACAAAAGCCGAGTTACAGACGGATAGTCATTTTCTCAAGACAATACTGGGCCACATAAAGGTTGGGAGGGATACACTGTCGCTGGATATAGTAAACTAAAGGTAATTTCAGTTTAACACATGTGCATTTTGATTTATTTGAATTAATAGTCTGAGTGGACAAACGCTCTTCTGGCAAGCTCTACGCAAGCGCATGTACTTTGTTTTGTAATTGATGTTGAACATTTTAGTCTAATATATTTTTCTTTGCATATGGTTTGGCGACGGAGAAAATTAGCCCCATGAAATTAAAAAGCGGTAATCAAACATATGTTGCAATAATAAAGGAAGTGCTGGGAACTCACATAGAGACTAGCAAAAGGTAGTAATACAAAAATTATCATTATTATTTTATGAAATATTTTAAATTAAATACTAATTAAAATGCACATTTTAATAATTGAAAGGGGAATATTTGAATTCATCTTGCAGACCAGCGTACTTTTCACCTGAAAGAAGTCACCAGTCAGTACTTACGTAATCATTATTTCTACAAAACAATAATTTTTATCTATGCTCTTTTATAAAAATTATCTTTTTTGTATTGTTTGTTTGATCATTTTATTTATTCGATTGAGGTCAACTATAACAAAATGGGTATAAAAGTTGTAATGTAAGTAAGTATAAACAAAATTGATGCTGTTTGGATATTTTAACTTTATAAAACTTAACCTTACATTCCACACTTACCTTTGTTTTTCCATATTTTCAAACCAATGTGTGTTACAATAATTTATATATAGAAAATATTTTGATTGAAATATCATACCAATTTTTCTCAATGATCCTTTTTTAAATTGAGAAAATGATCAGTATATATGCAAGCACCTAATATCGAGCTTGTAAAAACGTAATCATTTTTAATGCTTAAATACAAAGCATTATTCGTTCAAACAGGCTCAATCTAAAATATACAGTGGACAGCGCGTGGTATATCATATTAAACTTTTTACCGAGCGGCCAAGTCATCAATTCACAAGTTTATTGTGCCGTTTCGTACATGCAGAGAGGTTTTATCGTATCCAGCACATATAGTCCAGACGTTTCTTCATGTAATTTTTTTTTTGCTTTCTTATTAAGTTTTTGGCGAATAAGTCTTTTAATTTTGAAGAAGTTATCAAATTTTATGTATTTATTGTTTCTGTGAGCTGAAATTTATTGTTGCAATTTTCCTTTTAATTTTTAATTATTAATTCTAGATCTTTAATAAGAAGTTGTTTTAGTCTTGTAGTTTTCATACTTTTTTTACTGTTAATTTTGAGATAATTCCGCTGTTATAACCAAAAATTGATATTATTAATTACTTTATCGTACTTCATCATTAGCATGATTAATGTATATCCGACGCTTGGCGACAGTATCTTCTCAAGTAATAGGCTGCTTTTGGTATTGTAAAATTTCGAATATTCAACACCAGTGTTAATCATCGACTGGAACTATTCTGACCTCAGATATCGTTGGTATCCTATTCTTTACATTGCTCACTATGATCTTGATTCATGACTTTTTTACCCCAAGTCAGTATACTGAGTGCAGTATTATTATCATCGATATACTGATACAAAATCATTACTGTAGCAATATACGGAGGCCACACAGCAACATTAGCATCTCATTAAGACACACCTCATTGATACAAATGTTGTTGGAAAATCAAAAAATCTACCCATGTAATTTTTACCTTCTTCAGATATTAATAATTGCCAAGTCTCCCAGGTGGGTGATACTAAATATCTTCCAATTATTACTATCGCTACATGCTATACTTGCTGAATGAAAACTACTTGGAAACTAAGCCTAATGGCTTATGCATAAATGGAAGTTACCATTACCTAACAAGATAGAATAGATAGAGTCTAATTGAAACACCGGGCACACTACGTTGTCAGTACTTCTAAATTACAGGTATATTTGAAAAATAAAATATAAATATATATAATTTAATCTCGCTGACAAGGGTTCAGTCTGTGATTCGGACTGTGATGGCATAAGTATTTTTTTGATTTTCTCTACCATTTTCTTCACAGCAACAATATTTACTTACTAATAAAAGTTAAAATGTAAATGCAGTATTCCTTGTTATATATCGCAACTAATACGGTCATAGTTAATCGAAAAATAAGTGTTTAGTTTGACTGTGTTATGCGATGAGTGAAGTCTTTAGAACTAAGCGACAAGTATTGTTCTGTACCGTCGTTCCAAGAGGTCGCTACATCCTTCCGTTAAAACAAAACAAATTTCCTTTAAATTAACCCCATACGTTTTATAACTAATAATAGGGCATGATCTCTAAATATCGATTTTAAATTTTCTTATCACTTATATACGTTCATGCTTTTTCTCAAATCGCATTAAATCATTAGTCGACATTTCCTTCTTACACCTCTTCTAGAATAATGAAAGCAAAACGATTATTCTCAGCAAACACATTATAATAATTCTATTTAGAAGCTTATTCTACCATTAAAAGTTTAACGTTTTAAATCTATAGTTATTTAAAAAATGTAAACACATTTGTTTAAACACATATAAACGTTTGGTTTTTAATAAACATATTCTACAATAGTTCAAGTCTAATAGTAAAAGCACCTTCATCATAAAATCAACAATATAATTAGTATCTATTATGCTTTATTTATTATGTTTATAAACATAGAATAGACTGTATAATTTTAAGTACATATAAATTTTTAAATATACATACAAAAAAAGAAATATATATCATTGATACAATGTTCCAATAAGTATAAGTATGTAAAAATATATAATATGCAATAATAATTTGTGAAACTGAAAAAAAATCTATAAATTACATTATTTTAAACAATTTTTACCTTCTATGGCTTACTAATTATAATAACCAGGTGCTCATAGCATCGGTGGTTCAGTGGTAGAATGCTCGCCTGCCACGCGGGCGGCCCGGGTTCGATTCCCGGCCGATGCATTGTTATTATTTTTTAACTTTTTTTATACTCTTACGGTTTCTGAATAAGAGAAATAAAGCAATCAGTATAACGATGATAAAGAATCAGATTCCTGCAGCATCGGTGGTTCAGTGGTAGAATGCTCGCCTGCCACGCGGGCGGCCCGGGTTCGATTCCCGGCCGATGCATAGACCTTTTATTAATTGACAATTTTAAGCCATAGTAGATCGCCTAAATAATTAACAGGAATTTTGATAATTAGTATGTGTACGTTTGCATTTGTGTTGTCATTTAATTGATTCAAAAACCACCTTTCTTCTTTTATTCTTCTTAGTACATGAATATTTTGGCGTGATGTCTTGCCAATCCAATAGTGCTCTTCAAGATATTTCGATGAAGATCGTTGCTTCTATTGTACTAAAGTGCTTTAATAATAATAAATTCCATAGGCTTATGTATCATACTGGTTTTGGAATATTTGTATTAATAATAAAATGTGATATAACATTCAAAAGACCTTTTTTTATAGTCCTTCTTGTGCTGAAAAAGTACCATCGGTTCATCTATACAAAGCCCAACTATGATTAAATTATTAGAGTATAGGAACTCCACTGAATAACTTGATTGTCACATGCAATATAGTTTACCTCAACTTTATCATCTCGATGTAACGTTTTATTAACGACATAAGTGTATTACTAGCTATAAGTGGTTTACTTGATTTGGGACAAGGGATTTATACATTTTTACATTTAATTATCCAAAAAGTTACAAAAATAATATAAACTTATTATATTAATTGCTTTTACCCAACTTAATCACGCAGTCAAGTCTTACAAGTTGTGGCGATTACAAATAGATTCCAATAAGTCTAATTTATATAAGTCAACTGTATATAAGTCTATATCGAAATAAGACTATTCTGTTAAAGTAAATATTTCTTCTTTAGTTAAAAGAAGGAATCTGTATTAAGTACAATAATGAAATATTGCTAGGTTCTAGGGACTTTCGAGTTACGTAGTTGTCAGATATAGAGAAGAATCAGTCATATTGTTGATCTTTGGAATTGTACATAGATTAATTCATTAGTTCGTTTAGATAGAGTCTTAAACTGTTTAAATAGGTTTATTAAATAAAGCTGTTTGTTAAAGCTATATCTCAGTATATCAGTTAATAACCGCAAAATCCATATATTCTGTTGGACTGCCGGAGCCAGTTCCGCGCCGCGTTCATAGAAGTAGTAAATCCACATGAAGACTACTTTGGATAAGATGCTCGTTAAATCAGTTACGAGGCCCAAGTCGTGTACAAGTACTTGAGGAACGTCAACACTCATCTAGAGACGGACATTTTGCTTGTGATTCCATGTCACTTTCCACGTTGGTTCCTTATTGCACCCATTCAAAACACGATGTAGATAGTTCCAACTGCGACAGTCCCAATCGTAGAACGCCTGTTACTGGAAAAGCATCTCATCTTTAAGCTAAAGCAACACCAGCAAAAAGCAACGTTTACACATTAAATTTACATAATATCATCCATCCAGATCCAAACCAGATCTCGTATAGCTTGAGGAATATTAATAAAAAGCTCATTCACAGTAAAAAAGAAAACAATCAAATTAGACCAAAACATTGTCCTTAGCAGTCCAGCGGGTTCTTCACGGAATAGCAGATCGTATTGATTGGGCACTGGAAAAACATAACATAAAATTCATATTCAAATCACCCAGATGAATTAGGCCTTTCCTAAACCCAAACCTAAAAGAAACAAGCTAAAGGTAAAAATTGTGTACAAGTCCTCCTGTGTATAGGAAAAAATGGATAAATTCGCGATACACGTATAGAAGAACATCATTCATACATGGTTCAGTCTGTTTTGTCACACACAGTCCACAAAACTATTTTTAAAAATAATACATTAAAATTATTTTAAAAATTGTAGACACCAAAATAAGCTTAACGAAGACAACAGCCACTAAACTAATCTAACTTGACATATCCAGTTTCTAACTATTCAGCGGACTATAATTGTTCTTTTGGTTGTTCAATCAGCCATTACAATCACTTGCTAAAATATAATAACCTGATTAAGAGCTTCAGTATCAGAGCTCCTGCCCTGAATGTGCAATGTATAATGATTCCGAAAGCGAAAGAGGTTGCACCTCGAAAGCCAATAGTTCAAAAACATGTATATATGTTAGAACTATAAATAACCAACAAGGTTCATGATATTCAAGAATATATAGCATTAACAAGGAGGAGTAACAATGATTACATGTGCTGATGATACTGCAATATTCGCTACAAGTAACAATATTGAGATAACTGTAAATAGAGTACAAACATCTATCAATAAAGTGACTAAGTGGACTAAGAAATAGCAAATACATGTGAATTTCGCCTTTCAGCTATAATTGATTATAGAGTAATTCCGTATACGAACACATATAAATACTTGGACATGACTGACCGTTAAACTTCAGACAAAAATTATGTTAAGAATAAACGAGCAGAACCTTATATGACGTTAAAAAATGTGCTGGTTGCTTGGACGATAATCCGAAAAATAAACTGTTATTAACAGTATTATTAACTAATATAGGACTGCAACGATGGAAGTACATTCATCAAATGTTAATTAAGTTTAGGTTTTAGATTTTATATCTGTATTAAAAACAGTATGAGGAAAACATTAATAGATAATTATAGTTATTAGCTAGTCGTAAAATGTATGCCATGTATAAATTATAAAAAAAATATCAAAAAAAATCAAGATATAAGTAATCCTTTAAAGAATTAGGAAAAATACTCTTATTTTTGTAAAATCAAGACTATCTTCTAAAATATTATGTTCATGCAGTTATCGACAGCAAGTAATTGATAGTTTAGATGATTTTATATTAGATACACTGGAATAATTATTATTTTGAAAGAATTAGTAAAAAGTCCATTTGTCTATTTCATTTCATGTTTGTCTATAAGTCTACTTCAGAGGTCTCAAGTAGATTTTTTTAAAGACCCGGCCATATTTACATTAACTTTTTCTCAATACCAAGTGCCTGTTAGTTGCTGGCTAAAGATATGTTAATATACAAAGAAACTAATTCAAACAATTACTCATAATAACTAATGTCAGAGTATTGTAAACATAAACAAAGTGTCTAAATTACGCAATCTATGGTTAATCCGTTGCAACTTATACCCATATAATTCGTTACTTTTCACTAAAGAAGTCAATCAAATATGTAAATTTAATAAGACCCATTTAGTTTAAATATTTAATGTAATTTCGCCCTTCAAGCATGACAAAATGATTTTTGATATATAGTTTAACGATCTGCCTATGATTTGTTTAAATATAAATATGACTAAACAGTCTGTGTTCCAAATTACAAATACCCCTAATACATTGTAAAACGGATACACCCATCAATTTCAAAAACGTAATTTTTTGCCCTACCCAAGAAAATTGGTGACTTCGTATACGCCTTCTTTCAAATATGATGCAATTTCAAATTGCAACAAATGATGTGTTCTAAAAATAAAATCTATTAATTTAGGTAGAGCGTTACCGTTGTGTATTTTTAGTTAAAATAACTGCATAATTACAGTGTAACGTTATCATAATTCCTAAAAGCGATATAGATTCTATTTTTAATGTAAAAATATAAATATATCATATACTGTAAAAATGTTGGTTCAGCTACTTTAACGTACCTCAGTTGATTATTTTATTTATTTTGTTATATGTTATAGTCTTTCAATTTCTCTCAGCAATTTCAGTTGTTAAACAAATCCATTACTGTTAAACAACAATGTTTATGAAATCGTTCACATCTTCTTTGACTATATTGTAAAATAAGTTTGGAAAACATTCTTGGCAGTGAAAATAAACAAAATATTACTATATAAGATTAAAACAATATAGACCATATATATCCAAAGAAGTTTTGAACATCCGTTATCAAGATGTTTAATGTATTGCCTGCCGCAATTAGTAAATTCTTTTTAGAATCAGACAATATTTTCTGTCTCATAAGTTTGAACGTGTAACCAAACTATACTCCCAAAGTCGTCCCATTGTCAAACGTGTGCAAAGTTCTTCAGAACAATATTGATAAGAGGTTTTAGAGGTATAAGAGGTGACTTTTTTGATAAATTTTAAATTGCTGCTTATTATTACTCTGATTGAAAATTTCAGGCAGAACAGATTTCATCACTTATCAGTTACCTTGAACAGAAACGAGATAATGGAAATTTGAGCCCTCTTGCCATTAAAATTCGTTAGAGAGGTAAGGTAGTATTTTTACTGTTAAATATTAGTTTGCAATTTTTATTGAAAATATTTTTAGCGTGTTGCAGCTCCACTGAATTTTAGTATCGACACGGTCACTGAGATATCTCAAAAAACGAAGATTATAATCTTGAGTACATGGGAAAAAACCGTCCTCATACGAAACGGGTAACGAATCAAGATCAGCTTGAATCTTAGTTATATCAGATATTAAATATATGAAGTTTATGAAAGCAGTGAGTAGTTTTTTAATACAAACATAATTTAATACAATTATTTAGGAGGAATTTTTGGAACTGTTATTCTGAAAAATATCGAAGTGGTCTAATGGAACTTCCGGATATTGCTTTTAAAATAATTCAATTTTTAATAGCATATGATAAAATGAAGGAAGTTATATTACTTCATATTATGTATTTAGATGAGAGATGGATAGTTCAGAATGGGACCAATATATCCAATAGTCCCTCATGGCAAGATGATAATAAAAATATGACAACAAAAATAAACATTGGAATAACAATTGATTAGGTTTTATTAGTCATAACACACATTAGTAATTTATTGCCGATATATTGTACTTCATGCTGGAAACAGGAATGATTAATAATACCTTCGGTTTGGATGAACTGGATCAGGCACATTGAAGAATAAATTGAGAAATGATAGAATATGAACAAATGTTAGATGGATCGGAAATTAACAGCAGAAATTAACATTCAAAGCAGCAGCTATTCACTGGGATTAAACTGTATGAAGATATGATTCAATGCTGCCATATAATTAATATATGATAACTGCAGGAAATGCTACTGTAGAGTGTAAAATATTTATGTAAGTAATTGTTCAGAATATATATGAGTATTTGGTTAATATGTCTCAGGGTAGAATGAATAGTAACTGGTAAATGCATTAAGGAGAAATTTTATCAAGAAAGATATATACAGGTATAAACAGAACAATCTAAGGAGAAATACAGTGATATTAAAATGCCATTACAAGGAAATACTGTACCGAAGGACACAAGAACTGAGCGTGAAAGGTAAATATGCTTTTTAATGAAACTAAAATGTATTACTTGGATATAAAATTATTAATTATATGGATTATTCTTCATTATTGTCTCCGACAGCTAAAATCGCAGTATCATCAGCAAATGTAGCCATCGTAATATTTTCCGTTTGTGGTATATCACAAGTGTAGAGTAGATAAAGCATTGGTAAACATTCTGGTTGTAATGAATGATTTTAATAGTTCGGTGTGTTGTTTTGGTAGCAGTTTCTGTAGTTTATGAATAAGGCCTTCATGCTAAACCTTATCGAAAGCTTGTGTTACATCTAAAAATATAGCTAAGCATATTTTTTTTCTTTCGTAGGCTTTTTCAATAACATCTGTTGTTCTGTGGACCTGGTCAATTGTTGAGTGCTTCTTAATTAACCCAAACTGGTGTGTTGGTATTAGGTTTTTTCTCACTATAATCGGCTTTATTCTTTTCAACAGAAGTTTTTCAGAAACCTTAGATATTACTTTTGGCAGTGATATAGGTGTATACGATCTTATTTCGTTTGGTGACTTCCCAGGTTTTGGGATCATTATAACTTCCGCCATCTTCCAAATGTCTGAGACTTGTTTTAATCTAAATACTGTATTGATCAAGTTGGTGAGTTTTATAATTCCCTTTCTTGGTAGTTTTTGAAGTAATTCTCCTGTTGTTCAATCGTAGCCTGGTGATTTCCTGGGGTTAATGTCAGTTTTAATAACTTTGGTTAACTCTTTCGGCGTGACTTATTCAATCATCGAATTTTTAGCCTCTATGTCCGGCAAATTATGTTCAATATTAGTTTAATTTGGTTTTAAAGTTTTTCTAGATATTCAGCAAATGCTTCTGCTTTTTGGTGATTGTCACGTGCTCAATCCCACATAGGTCTCTTATAGGTGGACTGTGTAGACATGAGCGCTTTAAATATTTTGTGGCTTTCCAGACTGAGTAATCAGTTTCTTTATCATCTGTTAAATTTCTCAGATAGTCATTTGTGGCTTTGTTTTCAATTTCCAGTATTTCTCTTTATAGTCTTTGGGTTATATTGTTTTAACTATGTTTATTTTTAGGTGTTCTGTTTTGTTTCCATTTTTTTCGTAATTTACGTTTTTGAGCTACCATTTCCTTCACTTATTTTGGATAATTAATTCCTTTAGTTGTACTCTTAATTTCTAGAGTATTATTCCAAACAGCTTGTTGAATATCTACTACGAATTTTTCTGCTTCAAAATTTAATTGTTCAGTTGTCTTGAGGGGTACATTTAGTTGAATTCATTTGTTCAATTCTTCAGCAAATCCTTCCCAGTCTGCTCTCTTGTTTGTTAACGTTGGGTTTCTTTTTTTTTTCTTATTATATTGTCGCTCAACGTCAGAATCACTGGCGTGTAATCTGAACTTAACTCAAAATTTTCTTCGACTTTTATATAATTGGATGTTATGTTTCTTACTATGAAGAAATCTAACAGGTCCGGGGTTTTCTCTTGATCAGTCGGCCAATAAGTTGGTTTTCCAGTTGACATGTAACTACATCTTAGTTCAGCAGCTGCTTTATGCAGTTCATTCCATTTAGTTGTTGTCATTCTGGATCCCCATCTTGTATTTTTTTACATTGAAATCACCTCCAATTATAAATTTTTCTACCAAGTTGCTTAGAACATTCAAATAATTTTCCTTTTTTTAAATTGTATCTTGGAGGACAATAAATTGCGGCTATTGTAACCCTGTATCTGCTCGATTTAATAGTTACTGCTGTTACCTGATTTTCTGCTGTTCTGAACCCTGTGGTTCTGATGGTGGGAAATGTTCCTTTTTATTATTTTTGCACTTCCTTCTCTTGCGGTCTTAGCTGGATGTATGGTATGATCCTCTAAATTCCTCTAAATCCTCTAAATTTTATAAAGGATTCTTTTGTTAAATGGGTTTCTGATTTAGGCAAATATCTATTTTGATATATTTAATATCCAAATTGCTATTCGGATATCTTTATTTGCCATTTCGGGTTTTTGGGGCCACAAGCCTATTGTTTTTCATTTCTAGTTTTTCAATCCTTTCTTGGAAAAATATTCGATAATTTTTTCTTGTCCGTCCAGCTTTCCTATTATTTTAAGTAACAATTCGTTGGTGGCTGCTTCATCTTCCTTTGTGTCTCTTTGGTTATTTTGACTGATACTTTGGGCATAAGTCATTTCACCATTAACGTTGTTATATTTTTTCGGTTGTTTCTTTTCACTCATTGTTTCGTGAGGTTTAACTGGAGCTACTTTATTTCTCCTCTCTTATAGAGTTTTAGCAACTACACCATCCTCTGTAGCTTGCCGGATGCGCTTCATTGTAGTTTGCACATTTCGGCTTAGCTTCTTTGGGTTTTCTACATTCTGTGGGGATATGTTTACCTGCACATTTTACACATCTAGGTTCTCTTCTGCAGAATTTCTGTATGTGTCCATGCAATTGGGAACTTTTGCATTGCGGTATTAATTTAGATTTTTTTAGAGGTTCGATTTTTATTTCGACCCCTAAAATTCTTTTAATACCAAAAATGGTTTTTGTGTCCGTATCATGTTCAAAGGCTAGCATAAATAGAGGTAATGGCTTCTTGTGGACTAAAATTTCTCCTTTGTTATTTTTGGTCTTTTCTGTTTTTAAAATATTTGTCGCATTTAAGCATTTAAGCCCATTTTGGTTTAGTTCTGCGATATTTTTTTCACTTTTAGCTGTTGATGGAAGCTATCTTACCATAACTTTGATGTCTCTGGTTTGTTTGTTTTCATAAGAGTAATCTCTCCAGAGCTTTTGTCCTTTTTTAAGGATATATGTGTTATATAACATGAATAATATGGTCCTTGTTCCAAAATAGACGGTGTAGTTATGTTTGGCTGAAATATGTTTTGACTGAAGCGTTTTGGTCTAAAGAGTTTCCCTTTATATTGAAATATGATTTAATCGACAGATTAAACAAGTCGTTACTTCTTTGCGCTAAAATAAAATATTTTTCAATGGAATGACAAGTTTGTGTTTTAAACACTAAACCTTTCATAACTTATATATAATAATACAACGTAATGTCCTATAACAAACACGCAGTATTTTTTAAGAGAATCGTATTATCTAATTAACAAATTTGAATGGAAATGTCACTTTCATTAAACACATCTGCTTTAATTAATGTACATATTTTGATAAACTTTAATATTCAGACATGCGCATTTGTTCAATGTTAATACGCAGAAATGCTTTACTTTTATCATGTCATACAATTTAATATATTATTTCTTACAGACTCACGTGTTGTTGGTAGTTGGATAAACTTAATTTTCACGAGATAGATATTACGCTTTTTGTTTGTGATAAAAATAGAATTTCAATTGGTAAACATCTGCCAGTATATTAAATGACATTTATATTATTAATAATTACATAATTTGTAATTTGTGTAATAATCAGGATCTATATTCAAATAAGCTGTTCTTTTTTAGTTCTAATAATCAAATCTTGTCAATTAACATTAATATAGATTTCCTCTTATCAGTGCCTACATATTTCTATCAATAGATGTCGTACTGAGTCCTAGTGTTTGCAATAAATCTCATTACCATTTACTCTATTTAGGTTTGTTTTTTTTATATAAAAATTAAGTCTATCATCGTGGTGTAGTTAATTGATGTAAAATAATTAAAACTATTATTAATTATACGTAAATACATTGTCTTATATTTTGTTTGGGTATATTACATAATTTACAAAGCCAATTATGTCAACACATATTATATACAAATTATTATAAATAATATGTGCCTTTAAAGGCACTTGAAAGTTTAATAAATTGTGTTTGTATGTGTTATTTTAAAATCAGAACTTTATTTTTATCAAATTTTATGTTCAAGCTCAACAGTTTTTGTTTAAAAGAATATGGCGAGGGGTCGCCAAGTTACAATAATAGTTATAATTACACAAATCCCGCTATACTTATCGGTAAAAGTCTATAAAATAACCAAAGACATTATTACTTTAGTTAATGCGAAAAGGTTCAATAGTTCGTGCTTGATGTAGTACGTTACGCCATCATATTCCAAGCATAGTGGCTTCAAGTCCAAATCGTCCTATAGATAGGAATAACAGGCCAAAACAAGTACATATATCTCATAACGTCAAACCCGGTAATATTTGCACTATCAAAATACCATGTGATTTATGAATAAATCAATAAATAACCCGATAAATAAATCTGTAACAGTTGTTATTACTAGAATGTTATATTATTTTCACATAAAATATGTACACAGTTTTTTATTTTTTCCATGCATTTATTAACCGATGCACATAATTGCCATTTGAAGAATATGACTGTCAGACCTTAATCTCAGTTTTGGAAGTATGGGTAGTATGTGGTAACGTAATCCTATTATATAACTGTGGAAGCTTACTGAATCCTTGAATAAACTTTCAAGTTGATTGGGCCCTTTATTGGACACGGTGAGATATTAGCCATTCAAGGACATCTCCATTTTCCTAGTACTCGTTACACCTACCTTCGCGTAACTTTTTTCCGTTCCTGATAGGAAGCCTTTTGATGATGTGGAGACCATAAAATAAAGTTTGCCATCTTTGCAAAGTGGTCTTAATTAAAATGTGTATATTTTAAATTTATATTAATATATTACTTTGATAAAAAAATAATAAAATATATAAATATCAAAATTATTTTTGATTGTTGTTGGACGTTGGAGTGTACGTTTTTGGAATCGCCACATATCCTACCTCATGAACAGTATATATTTTCTATCATTTATATTTTTATATATTTTAAATTCTCCTCTTTACTATCTTGTTCATCTGGATTGGACCTACTGTTTAATGTGGACTACGAACCCCGGCCCTCAGCATTAAGCCTACCGACTGGTGAATAACGAACTTAGAAATCATCCCAGAAGACGAGATTCGGTCTTACCCAGCTTGGGTACTGGTGTCACTGGGATCATTTTCCTTATCAGATTTTGCACTCTTGCCTAGGACAATCACAAATATTAAACAATCTCAAACATAAATTTACGACCATGCCCCAAGCAGTTCAATCGTCCGATCGACCACTGCGCCTACCAAGCCGGCTATCATTTATTTTATTCAATAATTTTATGATAATTCTTTGATACTAAATTTTCTTCAAACATTCAAGAAAACATTAAAATGTTACTATTTTACCAATATTCAAGGTACTACAAAGGTGATTACTAGCTTTGGGGACTATCGACTGAAATTGACTATCGACTCTTTAGTTATTGACTACTTTTTACTATCGACTGTTTCAGTCGCTATTTTTGATTCGAGTTATTTTATTACGTTTTACCAGTGTCTGTTTTCAGTCGCTATTTTCGGTCTGACTGATTTTGTTACTATTTACTATCGATTGTTTCAGTCGTACTTTTAGTTACTATTTTTGGTCCTACTTGTTTCATTCAACTGATTTTTAATTTCTCTGGCTCCGTCGTCCTAGTCGCTACCTTGACAAAAATATACCCTATTTATGCTTGCATAGTTTTATATGTAATATATGTAGTTTTATGATTTTTTCGTAGTTTGCTTGTAAATAACAATATATTATATCTAATATTATAGCATTTTGGTACGATATTTTTCAAGATTGTTAATGTAATAGGGCAAAAAGATTGAAATTGGGAATGATTATTAGTAAAATATTTTGACTGTTTTTATGGCATTAATAGGTAATATTTCGATTACTCTCTCGATTTTTGTTAAAAAATATTTCCATTTTCAAAAATCATCTCATTCAGATCATTTTTAATTATGTCATGGATTTTTTTTATGATTAATATATATTTAATTTTTATATAGTATTTATGGTTATTATACATCTTTAGTTTTTATGTTTTGTTTAACTCCTGTTGTATAGTCCATATTTATTATAATATATTATTTAAAAATAACAATTAAAACATTCAAATACAATAAAACATTTGTGGGATTTTATTCCATTCCATAAAAAAATTCCATTCCTTTTTCAGATACACAGAACATTCAAATATAAAAGTAATTCTACTTAGTTTAAAATTAAATTATAAATTGCATGGTATGTATAATTATATACTAGTATTAAGTAGTTATTTTTTTCCTTTTCTTTTTTAAACTTAGTCTTTTTATACTACCATTGAAAAATATAACCACATATAAAATTAACTGCCCCAAACAATTGTCCCCCTCCTTTCCTCTCTCCCAATTTATACATTTTGTCTATTATGTCCTCAAATAACAAACATATAATTCAATAACTCTGGTTTCACTGCTTAGTAAATACACTTCCATAGTTGTCAATTATTAATTAATACTGCCTGCATCATCTTCTTCGAGCAGCTTGGTCTTTCACACCTCAATGACAGTATGGTTGAACAATACTATATGATCCGAACCACCATGAGCATATTTTGAGTGTAATCCCACTTCAGATTTGTAAGAAATACCTTTATTTCTTGTTAAATACAATACATTCAACAAATCCTTATAATGGTCATTATCTTGATAATTTATAACTTACTACAACGGTGATTACAATAACATTCGTCTATCAACTACGCCAACAAAATAAAACAAAACTTTGAGGGACTCTAGGAAAGTATATAATTTCCAGTCAAGGCGCCGGCCTTTATAACCAGAAAGTATCCATCTTAGCGTTTCTAGCGTCCGATCTAGATACCACCTTCGCCTCTATTAGCGAATGAGTCTAGGTAATTCCTTAACGGTGCCGTTTTGTATTTTCTTACGCTACTCTAAATATGTAATCAGAAGCTACTTATGATTCAGAGTAACAAAGAGTAAAGAAGAAGTATGTTGTGTTTTTAAAATAAGTATAAATTAATATATTTTGGGACATCGGGATTTAGGCATAAATATCGGGAATAATAAACAAACATAATTATAAAGATTGTGTATGTGTTATTTTAATAGTAGTAATTTAATATAAAGGACATGTAATATAATAACTGCCACGACTGCGAAAACTATTATCCATTTCAATCCTCTCTCTCTCACACATGCGTTTTCGAGATACCATAAATATTTGGCATGACTACTATTTTTCATATTTTCGAAATGTTTATGCGATATTGGATAGGCACGTTTTATTATTTATTTGCAGCCGCCAACAGTAAATTTCACATGATGCAAAAAAAACACCTTCTAATGGTTTACGATCGACCCACTTTAGGTCACGCGCAACAGGCCCGAACATTATCTCCAGGTTTGTGCATCGTACTACTCTTCATCATCACGTCATTGATAAAGAACAAGGCGTGGAAAAGTAAACATTATGAAAATCGCCTAGTTTAACCAGCTGTTAATATAAATCGGTAAAAATATAATATATTTTGAACTGATATTAATGTTCTATACATATGTACTTTGTTGCCTACGTCAAGTATATTGTATTTACGTACTATAAATGTATATATGATTAACAGTTTTTATTTGCGAATTATGGAATGTAGAAAAATAAAGTACAGTTGTTTTCAATAATTAGTTTCATAATTGGGTGTATGTTGATAAATAAATAGCTCATATCAAGTATTTTTGTAAATTTCACTAAGAAACATGAAATTACTGTTGATAGAAATTGTAAGTTATTCTTTGCCAGTATTATGATTTATTATGTACGCCTAAATGCTCAAATAGATGATTTAAAATTCATGACAGCTACTTAGATGGAAACACATTCAAAACATCATTTTATTATATATAACAAAAAAAGAACGAAAAAAACTTATATCTATATATTTTTAATAATTTAATTAAACATAACATAAACACCACACTATACTTTGTAGCTATATATTAAATAAAGGATATTTTTTTGTCACTAGAATTTTCACATTTTGTTGAAATTTTATCTTACGAATAATACATAAAATTAGAAAACAAGATGAAATATATATTAGATCACTTTGAGCAGCTGTAAGCAGCATGTAATGCTCTCACAACATATATTAACTTTTGATTAGATGAAAATGAAAAAAAGAATGAAAATCAAACATCTAGTATAGTAGAATTTAGGCAGCAACAATAGTTGTTAAAGCGTGTTAATTAATATTGTATCTTATTTTAGCAAAGAGATTTTATTGAGATTTTACAATATATTACATACAATAAATTATATATATATATATATATATATATATATATATATATATATATATATATATATATATATTTATATATATATATATATATATATATATATATATATTTATATATATATATATATATATATATATATATATATATATTTATTTATTTATTTATGTATATTTGGGTTTCTATGTAGTGTATAATAATGTGTTCTCCGGTAATTATTAAATGTGACCAGTTTCCTTAGGCAGATTACAGATTTTTACTCAAAAAACATAGATTATTAATAAGTATGGCTTATCTAGGCGCCAGTGATTTGACAAATAATCTTGATTGATATGTAAATATGTCATAGAATATGTGATTTTGCTATTACAAACTTGAAGAGTAATTAAGTGATTTCATAATGTGTATAAAATATTATCGTGTTTTAAACTGTAATTGTTAAATATTTGGCATAATTGTTGAGTTATTTACTCAAAATGTATTGTTATCGTTGTATGCCTTTATTAAGCGTTGATTTTATATCATTTTTATCTCATACCTGAATACCTAAATTCTGCCACAAAAGTCTGTTTTTAAAAGTATTCGTAAGTTCGTCAGTGATATTCATTGTTTTGGTTATTTATCCACTTATATTATGCCAAATAATTTCTCAAAAATATTATAAACAAAACGGCAGCAAGCAGATTGGATACGAATTATTAAGAATATTATGAATTCTGAACAAAAATATTTTGTACTTAAATTATTTTGTGCTTCTAACACAACTGCAATTCTTCGTGGAGTAGATTTGTAGAGTGTCAGAATAGTTTATTGAATTAAATATTGTCAATTCTTGTCATAAAACATCCGCTAATATCTTGATGCAATGACGGTGAAGATGGAAATCTGCTCCTCATTCTCTGCTCTAAAACTACCCATAAAAGTTCAACTATGTTGAGGACTGGTGATTGTGCTGGCCAGAGAAAGTGCTTAATTATATTATGCTTCTCAAACCAAGGCTGAACCTTTTTGGCTACGTACATAAATATCATGGAAAAAAGAAATGTTCGGTAACAATATGCTATTCATAGTAAGAACTTCATTATTAAGGATGTCGAGATATTCATTCGTAGTAATACTGCTAGTGATGTGTTATTGCCATGGTACTGCTGCCTCATTCATAATGAAACCTCTCGCATTCTTGACTATAGGAAGCAGACAGTCTGGATCGCAGGCTTCTTTCGTAGGTTTCTTCATGCATAAATCGAGTCGTTTGTAGGAAACGATGTAAACTTCATCATCGCACTATACTATATACTGCCAATTATCAATTTTCCAGATTTTATGACGATTATGCTATTTCTTTCGCAACTTCGTTTTGGCTTCAGTTATAAAGGGTTTCGCAATCGCAGCCATGAATATTAGCTTTGTACTGCTTACGCCGTACTGTTTTTATATGAACAGTATTACTCAAATGAGTGTTTAGTTCTGCTGTCACTTTCTCTGTAGTAGTTTTTCGGTTTTTTTGTTCTTGTTTTTTACAATCCTTTTTAGTTACTGTCGGTCTTTGTCAGTTAACTTTGGGTTTCGCCTACTATTCTTGCCAATGATATTTTACCAACGATTTACGCTTTTTTGACGTCGCTTGTTATGACCGTCGCAGAATATAGCATATAATACACTGAAATATAACCTACCAGATCGACAACGTATTGTTTACATGGAAGCAACATGCAACAAGATGTATTATATTGCATGATGTTCATATTGTTTTGTTTAGTCCCTGTATATTCATGGTTTTTAAATTCATTACTGAAGCTGCAGAAATTGATATTCGCATATGTTGTCTTTTGTTTATAAGTCACTCAACAATTAAATTAAATATAAAAAGTTTTTGAATTTAACCAAGTGAATTATGCGTTTCATTCAATAATTTAAAAAAATCCCCATTTGAAAGACATTTTGTATTAAAAAAAAGTTCCTATAAGCTACCCTAATGTTTCTCCAAGGAATAATGACATTGTTCAGTTCAGTGAGTGTTAGAGGAAGTTTAGTTATTAGTCACGTTATAATCTCTTCTGGTGTGGTCGAACCATTACTCAATTCTGAGATTCACACCTATTTAAACCTAAATAATAAGCGGTGAGAATAGCCAACCGGATTTCGAAATTTCCTTGGAGCATTGAACGAAATACCCGGCGTTTTATTGAATGAACGAGAAGGAGCAGGTGCTGGTGGCACCTAAACAGGGTATAATAGGGAGGTTTTGTCATCTGGAATGCATTGAGACGTGCTTCGGCGCGTAAACCATTGTACCGACTGAATTCCCGATTTACTATTTTTCTAAAGAATCGACAGTTGGAATGACAATAGACAAGACATCGAGAATAAGTCGCTGGCGCCGTACTGTCCGGCCTTTTGTGCCCCAGAAGTGGGTTGTCTGAATGGAATGAAGGTTTCACCTGTACGAAGGCGGTTTCGAATGGGTCTGTATATGCGCCCAGCTCGATTCTTGTCCGCTTGTCTCTCATTCTTTGAAAATTGCATAACTGAAAATTAATTGAAATATTTGCCCAACCTAAATAATAACCACTTAACGTTTATTGTTTTGTTTTTATAATGTTTCTGTTGTTTTATGACCGAATTAATCTTTTTGTTAAATGTTTTATTAATTAACATACAATAATTCATTTGTATTGAAAATATAGATTTGGGAAAAAATTTTTGTTTAACGATTATGAAAGGTATATAATTTAACTCGTTTGTTATTGTTAGAAGTAAAGTTAGAGTTAGAAGTCGTGTTAGAAGGCAAATTACCAGTTCTTCTGGTCATATTAAATAAAATTAAAAAGAGTATTATTTAGTAGGAATAACGACATGCTGTTCTTATATGGGCAATAACAGATAACATAAAAGATTATTGTTGCAAAATAGCAGCAAAATAAATAAATCTTAATTAATTAAGTTTACATATTATATCAGTCATGTGGAACTTTGTTTTTAACAAATCGTATACAGTTGCTGAGTACACTGAAAATTCTAAACACACAGTTGTTAATGTGCTACACAACCATCTCTATGGTTCTGTAGCAGTCTTGTACTGTAGGTACCTAATTTTTTCTTTGATTTCTTTGATGTTCTCCCGACATTTTATTGTTATTTATAATTAATTTAATTATTTCTAAATGGCAATTATAAAAATTAATTAATTAAATATTTTTTGTTCTTTTTACTAAATACCGTTCTTATAAAATTCTTTTCTTAACATTATTTATATAATTTTAGAGCATTTTATTTTCTCTATAAAATACCGTCCAAATATGTTCAATCATTTTCTATAAAATTCATCCGTTGCTATTTGAAAGTTCACCAAACAGCTACCTTTGGTTATATGTTTTCTTCATAATTAACTAACTCACGAATACCTAAACTAGCTGAATGCAAAAGTTGAAAGCATTGCAATTAATAGTGTAATTTGTATTAAATTTTCCAAGAGTCACAATATACAAATCACCACTCAAAAACGTTTCACTTACAAAAACGCGTTACCAAAACTAAACACACACTAAATGTTTTGGCACCATTTGTAATATTTAAACACGTTTAATATTGTTATGATGCTATCTGGATGCAAAATTGATATTTTTTAAGATTTAATAATGAGAAATTAATATGTAAAATGCATTTTGGAATAAACCTTCCTCATTTCTTTATTCTAGTTCTCTCAAAAAAATATTTGCTACTATAATGAAGTACTCGTATTAAGCTTAGAATTATGTGAAAATATAGTTACTCTTTTTTTTTGGTGATTATTTGATTGAGAATGAAATCGAACGAAAGGTTCTAATTATTACTTAAACACTCACAGATATGTTATAATTTCATACTTAACTATACTGTATGTTAATATATTAGGTGCTTGCATATATTTTGATTATTGCGTAAATATAGTTTTAATGAGAACAATTGGTACTATATACCTTAATAGAAATATCTTTTATTTTTTTCTGCAACTATTTTCCTTCTTTCTATCAACAAGGATATCGAGTAGAAAGAATGATGTCCAATCAAATCATTGATCCGTTTTCACATTTTCGCAGCATTTCGGAACTATGTTTTAGTCAAGCCATGCTATATTAATTTGCGGCAAAAATTGTGTATGTTGTTTGCTATTGCGGTTTTTTGGCAACAATATATCGCTTAATTTGTTCACTTGATGTTGGTAGACATTTACACTAAGCGTTTAATTCGGTTGTAGCAGCTGTTGTAGCTTCCTGATTCCATCATATGCTTTGCAAGACTATGCCCATAAATATTGCGCCTCCTGGACTTTTTCACTTGATATTATCATAGAAGATCCCATTTTCATCTGACATTATTCGTCTGGTAGGCAATGAAACCGCGATGATTGTGTGACCTTTGATTTTTAAATCATTGAAATTAAAACTAACAGACGATATGATGAAGAAACATCATTATAAGTTTCTAGGAGTATTATATGGGCATCTTTAAAATAAACAAAATAGTAATGAATGCTGAAAATGTAATTTTGAGCATTTTATAATTAGCATGTGTACATACTGAATAAATCAACAATACTAAATACAACTATGGTTTTGATAAGCAATATAATAATTATCATCAATAGATATTGCTGGTCGAAATACATGCAAGTAAGAAATATTATAATATAACCAAACTTGAAACTTTAATTAAAATTTGTTATTTTTACAGAGTAAACTGGAGGTATATTTTCAATTAATTAATTATGTAGAACTTATACAACACTGCTAATTTTTATAATAACCTAGTATGAAAATCTATAATGCAATTCCAATGAGTCATGGCACCATAGGGATATGGGAACCCCAGTATATCCGAACTGAAAGGAATTCCTATCAATTAACTATAATCTGCATTAGAAAATTCACCGTAATATAAGATACCGTTCAACTAACTACTAATTGAGTAGCACACTTGATCAATTCCCACTCTTTTAAATAATTTTATCTCAGCTTAAATGGAAATTGTATGTAATACATTTATTCCCGCTGAGATCTATCTCTTCCTATAACGTAATGCAAAATTAGTTTTGCAAGTTTCATCCGTAATTAGAGAAATGGTTTGTTTTATTTCTATTATAGAAGTAACTATTATCGGGTAATGCGAGAGGATTTTCGAAAAGTAAAATGATATATTATTCAATAACTATTCAGAAGCATTACACGCATAAATTTTTATAGAATTGTGTTGATTTTATTACTAACAAGAGTTTCGAATAGTTATACCAAATTAATTCTAGAGATTATCTTAATATAAAGGGTGCAGGAAAAATAATATGAACAATCATAATAACTTATATCATGCTGGATGTGGCAACATTGCTTTGGTGTAAGTAATACAATTCATATAGACTACAGCGAAATGTGGTGTATGATTGGCTGATTGAGCGCAGGCGTATTTAAATAAAATTAATGACCTTTTATTTTAATTTGGTTATGTATGACATTTCTATTATATACATGACCATATATCATTGAGAAGTAAATTTAGCTGATTTAGCAGTTAGCGATTTTATCTCTCTTACAAAAACAATTCATCACAGTGTGATTAGAGTTTCCATATTTTAGGCTAATTAGTAACATTAAATTAAATTAAAGAAACAGAACAAAATTGATGTTAAGTAAGTTGTTAATGTTTCAATATCGAAGTAACATTATCGGTATATTCAATTATCTCTATGTATACATATTATATAAATATATTATATAAATATGTGTTTACATATTATTGACATATTTTTTTGCATTTAGTTTTTTCACACCACTTATGTGCTGTAAATATACCTTGAATGTCTTATATTTTTTATTGTCTTTATATTTTTCATCTAGTAGCCTCTATGTGCTTTGCATACATGTGTAATATTGTCTACAACAGTGTCAATGCCCATTCTTTACATATTCTTATCAAATGTATATACTACACATAATTCTTTTATAACATCTTTGAACAATAACACTAAGAGATACTGGAATTAATATATATTCCTAAACTCAATTCAGCTTCGTCATAATTTTTTCTTGTCATGTTTTTTCTGATGTTCTGATGTAAATTCGCATGCGTATAGCGAACCGATCATATACTATATTTTGTTTAATTCCTTATAGTCTCGTATATATACGAATTAAATTATATATTTTATATTTCAGTTTTGAATATAACATATGCTATGGTCATCTTATGAATTAGACTCAATATAATATCTATAATATCTCAAATATG
Organism: Rhynchophorus ferrugineus; assembly: GCF_030347505.1. Lineage (NCBI taxonomy): Eukaryota > Metazoa > Arthropoda > Insecta > Coleoptera > Curculionidae > Rhynchophorus > Rhynchophorus ferrugineus. Next base: position 46,622,430 of record NW_027472581.1, on the reverse strand, counting down.
ATATTGAAACAATATAATGAATCATCGGGTGGAAGCTTTATTAGTAAAAATCGGTGTGATTATGTCAGGTTTGAGATGTGACGACGAAGGGTGAAAAGTGTTTATCAATTAAGATTGTTTTATTAGTATAGGATTTGGTCGGCAATATTGTCGGTAAAGTCGTTCCTATAAGTCACCATTTCTTTCTGTTAAAATAAAATAAGTCTCATAAGTCAATAATGTAATTAACGTTGGATTGACAATCATTCCAATGTTGCTCGAAACATTCTTTGATAGGGTCCTAGATCGATAGAGATTTGAGTCATTACTAGAAATAGCAGTTCTTGGTGTAAAGTCAACAGAGGTAGTTAGAAGGAGCTGAAGGTCATGATCCGTCATGAAAGTCATGTAGCCATGAACCGTTATAATTAGGAAACATTGATGTATTGATCCGTATATTACTGGTTTAAGAAACCTAGTTCAGGGTGTAAAGTCAAAAAAGGCGGACTGAAGTTCCTGTGTACTAACCTAGTGAACAGATCTTCGGCCAATAGCTTTCAGCGTAGGGTATATGGGTATCAAGGGTGGATTGGGTTAGCTCAGTTGCTCAGCCATGCGCTATTGGAATTTTGAGACGACAAAACTTGGAAAATCATACTATGAAAACTATACCAGGGAAATGTATGTAAAAATATTGCAATTTACGAGTGCAGCAAAGTGGAGAACGAAGGTAAAGTCGATACAAAAAAATTTACTAGAACTAGAAGCTTTTAAAACAGGATAAAAACCACGTAGATCCCTTTGGTCATTTTTTTTATAAACTCATCTACAATATAAGCCAACAACAAGCTAGCAAAAAAACGACGGCACGATGTTATAAAATATTTTTAACAAAAAAATTGAACCGACTTCAAAAAATAAATAAGGAACTCACTGAAATGTAAAAAATAATCAAAGTTAGATATTTAACACAAAAAAACTAATTTAATTTTGTGTCACACATACAAACACATATATGTCACAAAATTATAATATTATTTTTGTATTGTTTAGGCTGGGCGCCGACTTCCAACTGATTAGTTAGTAGTAGTTAAAGTTATATTGTAAACAGATGAATAGATTTAGGTAGGTATTAAGCTAAATTGTGTGTATGTAGTAGAATATAAAATAAGTGCAATAGATGGTTAAATAGGTTTTTTGTTTATTTTTATTTAGTTATTACAACGTTTATTATGTACATATTTTATTTTAAAACCTTTTATTTATCTTAAACATCTTTGATTGACAACTTTGATTATTTTTTACCTTTAGTTAGTTCCGTATTTATTTTTTGAACTCGGTTCAATTTTTTTGTTAAAATATTTTATTTTTCTCTTTTTAGTGTTAGATATTTACTCAATAAATTACACAGTTATTTTATTAACTATTGCAATGGATAGTCCAAGTAAAAGTACAGCCAGTATGAGGAAAAATAGGAATAAAAACACAATGATTGAAAATAAGGAACGTTTAAGGACCTGGGGCCTACTACCTAGTCTAGGTAATTTGACAAATGTTTCAATCAAACTAGAGCAAAAACAGTTGCTGCCCTGTTGCGAATCGAATCCTCGATCGCCGCGTGTGAGCTCAACGTTCTAACCATTACACCAGAGAAATAGTTGCCTACAGCATTTCTACGACGTCTCATATGATGCGGTTAGTGCTTAAAAAGCAAACTGACTTTTATACTGAACTAATTCCGATATCTCGTCACATCAGTTCATCAATAACATTATACACCCCTATCTGATTATTTTAGATAAAAAATATGTGAAAACATTGTACGCAGCTTTGAAATTTGAGGCTTCCCCGCGATTTTCCCCCCTCCCCCAAACAGATCCTAAGTTGGATACAAAGGGATCATCTCGGAAATGCAATATTTCTAATAAAAAAAGAATTTTGAAAACCGGTCAATAATTGGTGGAGAAATCGGCGAACATACATTAAAAAATACATACAGTCGAACATAAAACCTCCTCCTTTTTTGAAGTCGGTTAAAAAGCTAAACACTCCATGGCTGATTAATTTGTTCTAATTTTCGTTCAGGTTGGCTTCTATAAATGGTTGTATTTATGTATGTATTGGTTACTCCGAAAACAAGGCTATGATTTAGATAGCCTATATACTATAATCTAGCATCGTGGAGTTTCTTTTTTGCAATATAGCAGAAAAGACAGATATTTCATGGATCATCCATAGAGTTATATTGATACTTTGTGTTTTTTTTCTACAGGCCCATAGTGGCCCAACGGCTTATCAATAAAGATATTTTTTGTATAAGCGTTTTATTCACTGTGACACATCCGAAAAGCCTGTGTTTGAGAATAAGATCGCTGTGATTTTTGAGTCAATTTATGTTGTGGACAGTAAAAATTTACTTCAAATAATAAATGAAATTAACTCGTGAATATGGCGGTAAAAGTCTACTGCATTGTAACAAACTGGTATAACGAATTTAATCGTGGTTCTAGAACGAATTCTGTGAATATCGTCTAAAATCGGTTGTTGTGTCAGAAAGCATCTTATAAAAAAAGATGGTCATATGACATAATGTGAAATTGAGACATCTTTACATTATGTATTATAGGAATTAGTATGACAAGCGTCAATTGTATATTGCCATGAATATTTGGCAGTAAAAAATATTTGTTTGCGTTAGAGCCTTCATAATCTCATGTCAAAATATTTTAACAGATATCTATTTAAAAATGTAAATTTTAAACCTTTTATGCTAATATGTTGCAAATAATGATAAAGCATGTAATACATTTTTATATTAAACATGTTCATAGAATTAACAAGGAAAGACGAGATATTTATTTGTAATATAATAAATGAAAAGATAAAACATTAAATAGGAACTTTTCTCCAGAGATCATTATTGAATTGTCTCTCTAGTACTCAATGATTATATTAAATTTAATATATCTTATACTAATAAAACAATATAACTCGATTTTCGCGCTGCTTGTGTAAGCGCCACTTTTCACTTCATTCAAGAAAACATCTAGCAACTTCCGCCAATAGAAACGCAAATAAATAAAACAATTCGGTCTTCTTCGAGACTTATGTTTTACACCAGAAGGTAATAAAATTCTACCCACCAACTGCCTGAGCTTATGTTAGGTATAATTTTGCGGTTGGCGTAAGTGTTATTAGATAAGATCCATTGATTTGCGAAAGGTTGCGGGTTTATAATATCATAAAATAATGATACTCTCGGTGGCAATTTATGGTTAAGGATATTTAGCCGGCCATAGTGAGAGAGTGAAATTTGTTTAAATAAATTGTTGCTAGAGAAAACTTGATTTCAATTTATGCATATATTGCATCAATAATCCTATATAATCGAGTAATATCTCTATAAATTGCTTTTTTCTAACAAACTTTAACGCGGAACCTACTTGCCTAATAATTTAACATAATTGTAAATCACACCACTCCTTTAATGATATTAATCAATTTTTAGAATTAATAAGGATTTTTTTGGCAGTATATTACTAGTAAACGTTGCTAATATGTTTTGCAACAATTGAAACTAGGTATATATCTAGGAGAACACATAGCTCTCAACTTGGTCTCTATAGTAATAATGTTCATGTACAAATTAACATTGCTATTTCTTTCTGTTAAAAACATTTTAAGTCTGTTTTCAGTTTGATAGTTATCCAAGATTTGGTTATTTGAGACTTTGGTATAAACATGAAAGTGGAGCCTCTCCTCATTTTTTTTGTGATTTCTTTTCATTTTCTGAAGATGTAAGTAATTATTCCTATCACATGTGGGTATATCTACTATACCTCTTAGGGCGTTGATCTGAAAAGTATATTTTTTACTGATATAGCATCTAGTAGTACATCTTCATAACTGTATCACTTAGGTCCATATTGTGTGAAATTTTCTTCCAATTAACCTTCTCTTTCATTTAAAATCCAATTGTTTTATTTTATTTTTAAGGTGCTACATTAAGTAAGATAAAATTGTAATTATTTTAGAAATAACTTTAGATAATTTTTTATTTGTTAAGGAATCTTGATAAGGTTGATATACTGATATTAAAAATATGGCTACCAGTGCTATGATTTCTTATTTTAGGAAAACATCATATTTATCATATTTTTAACTTTATTCTAAGAGAAAAATATTTAGATTAAGAAGTGAAAATAATCTCTAGAAAATCAGCCCAGTTCCGAGTATCTTCATGACGATGGATTAAACTATATAGTTTCAATCGCCGAAATAGAGATAGGTTATATCGGATCTATAGTTATATATAAATATTGTGTGTTTTACGAAAAATATAAATATCGTGTAATTATAAAATGAAATAAACGATATTCATCAGAATTTGATTGAAGTTTACGGGGACTTCTTCCCTCTTAATCCAAGCATTAAAATGCGGATAGTTGAATTTAAGCGTGCTCATAAGACGGGTCATATTTGCAATCTTTGAAGCGAGTCAATGGGATCTGGCCGATTTTGTCCAATGATTTGTCGCCATTGATACATGGATCCATTATAATTTTCCAACTCAAAGTCGTGGGTGGAAACCAATAGTTGCGAATAACCGCTAGAAGACGAAGCAGAAAAAATCATGTTTCAACAAGATAACGTACTTGTACACAAACGACGTTCATTCGGATTTAGCTTCGCAGAAATTTGTTTCTGGGGAGCCGTTCGCATCTAATGAAAAAGTTAAGAAGAATATGTTGAATAAGTTCTATAACTTTTTAGACTCTCATTTCCGGAAGAAATGTTGAAAAAACGATAGACCAAGTGTGTTGATGAAGTGTAGTGATAGTGGTGGTTATGAAGTCAATTGATTATATATAGAAAAAAGGTTAAATGAAAATTAACCTTAACTTAAATTAAACATAAATTAAGTCTTTCATTGTCAGTCTGAGAAATTTTCACATGACCGTTGTAACTGTATGTTGTGATTATTGGAAAACCGAAAAGAGCGAAATGCAATCCTATCAGTAAAGAGTTTAAGTTAGTAACAGAATCAAGATCAACACCAAGTGAGTTCTTTGTGTCGTACCGAGACACTAAGCCACAAAGCTGGAATGAATATAAGCAATAGTAGAACTGAACGAAAGTGTATTCTGTTAAAAAGAATATGACAGGTGAGAATTTTAGATTTTCAGATTTTCACCTTCAGATTTTACTAATTCATGAATATTAAATATAATATTAGATATATTTATTAATCCTTCTATGTAATAACAGCTTAATACGATTTTATATTAATTTGGATTGAATATGTTATTATTATTATTGTTCCACATAAATCGTATACAGAGAGAGTTTTAAAAGAAAATATTGGAGTATGTAGATTTATTAGAAGTTAATTTAAACTATTGATTGACAAGATTCCAAGAGCTACGAGCAATGTTTTTAGTGTACCATTTAACGGTGGAGGGAGTAAGCTAATTAGGACTGTTTAGTAATTAGTACATTTGTTTTATGGTTTTGTTTTAGTGTTTAGAATAATTTCTAATTCCTTCATATATTTAGTTGTTAAAAATTATGAAATTCTAATCCTTTTCTTATAACATATAGCAACTTGATTCATCAGATAGCATCTTCGTATTTAATCGAGGTCGAATTACCAACCGATTTGTTTCAACATTTGTGAAAACCTACCTAAAAATACTTAAATTCAAAATTCTACCCTACGATATTCAGTTCTCATATGTAGAAAGGATTTGTATTGTTGTAAGTAAGGATTACCTTTTTGAAACCGTAGAATGCAATTTTAAACCTCGTGCAATTTTTTATACTCTGTATATATGAACATTATTATATAAAACACGTGCGGACATTAATGTACATTTTTTATATAAATATAACACTCAAATTCAACAATATACATTAAAAACCGTAATTACTTCCCAGACAGCCTAATTACATTTTATTGCCATTCAAATGTTTTAAAAACTGCAAATTTGTTAGGACTAATTAGACGTTAACAGTGCTATTTTTAGGATAAAATTGGTGTAAAATAAAATAATAAAAAGTTTAATACTCTCAAAATTGAATTGCCACAAATAATTATGTTGATTAGCGTAGGAAATGTTTTATTATGGAGTAAAAGGAAAGGTACTATGGTATTTTTAGTATAGATATTTTTCCATACATTATTTTTTATAAGCCAATTTACTTGGATTAAATATGATATAACATTTTGAAATTTGCAGGTAAATCATAATATAATATAATATAATTATGACAATTCAACGTTATATGAGTTAGTATATAATATTATTAAGTATATAGTAAGTTTTATAAATTCGATGTGAACAAGATTAAGAAAACTGGCATCACTTATTGTTAGATACGTTAAAAATAATTTCTTTCAAAATAACTATTATTAAACCAAATAATTACCTCGGTGATCCAGCAATATTCACAGTAAGTAAAATATATATCCTTGACATAAAGAAAATTACTTCAACAGGAGGCCCTGTATATTTCTCTAAATCTTACTCTAAAGGTCCGATCGGCTATTTATAAAGGTTTTAGACTAACAAAATCTTAATGTTACACTTAGACTTTGAATTTGGGAAATACATCTTGGTGTATTTATCCCACATTCTTGTTTGTGCATTGATCTAATAAGATTAGAATAATAGTAGTAATTAATTTGTATAAATTAATAATTCACTAAGCATATCTACTAAACATATAATATATTAAGCAAAAAAATAGTTGATTAAAATTTCTTTTTCATCCAAGTTATAATAAAAATTTAGAATTTATTCATATCTTTCTTTATGTCCTTGAGAATATATATATTATTCGAAATACTAGGAATTAAAGAAACCCTTTAAAAAGAAATAAAATCTCAAAAGCTGTTTCTTCATTTTTTCGAACCGTTTTCGAGAGATATTCGATATAGCACGAATAAAAATCGTGAAACCCGAGCCGGCTTCATCCACCACCAAACTGTAACTAAATTAATCGGTGCCCCAAGAAATTGCATCCTCGCCGAGATTTATGGCGTGTCCTTCAGGCTATAAAAGTCTACCCACTGGTCATCGTGCCGTGACATTGGTGTAATTTTGCGGTTAACATTAGTGTTATTAGATAAGAATTAATGATTGGCAAAATTTTGCGGTTTTCAAAAACGTCGAAGTAGATTAGGCTTACTAATTTCGGTAGCAATTGTTGATTTATGAATCGGACAATTCTGAAATTATTTTTTAAGCTATGAACTAATTTATTTTATAATAATTTAAAAAAAATTAAAGCTGCTTATGTATTATTAGTATATATACATACGCTATACCTTGTAAATGCCATCATATGCACAGTAAGGTTTTATATCCATTAATATGTTATATTATGCTTCGGTGCCGATCTAGATATCTGCCTTGGACTAAGCCATAAGTCTTAGTGTTTGTGATGTTCTGCTACAATAATCCCCTTTTTATCGAATGCCATAATATGCTATAGAAAACTTTTTTTGACTAGTAAAAAATTAAACTGCTACTGGAACTATTTGAATGGTTCGAACTGACATTTGAATTCATCAATTTGTGTGTTAGTCCTCTTACTGGATATTTTCCTTCGTGCAAACGTCTGAATAATTTAGCCAGTGAGAAGGTCAGTTGGGTATTTATATAATAAGTACATAGTAATTCACAGTTTTCGTACTGTTTTAGTCCTCCTGGTCCCTTGTCACTGAAATCAAGTCGCCGCTTTCAAGTAATTGAAATACAAAATCCGACAAATGGGATATATCAACAGTTTATAACAATGTTTGATGGGCTTATGAAGCAGATTTATCTATTGCGAATTCTATAGTTGGTATATATATTTTAATGTGAGAAAAGAAGGCAATTAATTTGCTGGGCTAGAACTCAATTCAAAAGGAGGGAAAACCAATTCGGTTTTCAACACAATCTGACTGAAAATGCCATTTCGATCGTTTCAACATAGCAGTTTTATTGCTTGCGAGGCAAAAAGAAGAAGTTTTCTATAGCGTTATAACTGGCGATAAAATATTAATGGTCTACAAGAATCTGAAGCAAAACAGTCAGCATTAAGATAATGCAGAGGAGCCACCCATATTAACACCGAAACCGAATTCCACTATTTCTAGAGATACATAGTGGACATAGAGTTAATTGGACAAATAAATGATGTATCGTTGGAAAAATGCTTAGTAATAGCGAGTAACAGACGCAAAATCATCCTCCTGCATGACAACGCTTGGTCACAATTTGCAGTTCTGAAGGACATACTATTGTAATTTGAATGGAAAGTTTAAACGCCTTCTATTTCCCATTTATTCAGACCAATGAATCACGGCTTGGCTGGCACACGGTTTTGAAAAGCTGAAAAAGTGGGAATATAGATTGATGATAGGATCGCTGCCAAACATCATGTTGTCAAAAAGATGGCAAACATTTATAGAAAATGGTAGAAAGTATTTAGGTAATTGAAGTTTATTTGTGACTTTAGCCAACGAAAGTTATAATGGCCGTACCAAACAGTTCGTCATTCTTTATGAAAAAAAAACTCTCAACAAATGTAGTTGAGAAAAAATGGAGTTTTTGCCATTTTTACAGATTGGCCATTTTTCTTCTAGCATGTATATACTATTTCGAAAGAATACTTCGTATTTGGTATTATTTATCCAATGCAAAGGTTTGCGCAGACGTCACCAGTCGAAAGCAGTAATAATCACAAGAATCAATATCTGGTAAATTTGACGGAAAGACTGATCTTTCTACTTAAAATTTCCGTTTAGATATTCACATATTTTCCCAGATATGACCGAAACTTATTATGTTGCAAATTTACAGGGCCGCATTTTTCCTTTTTTAATAATTGCGTGTTCAATGGCTTTGATTACGAATATTTGTAATAATGCATTTTTTTAATATGGCTCATTCGAGTCCTCATAGCGTTTCGGTCTTCTAATTCGTTTATACTTTTCGATGTCAAATTCACCAATTTTTAAATTTTAAAGCGACGCATCGCTTGAAGACAATTACTTCACCCAAGTAAACTTATCTTAAGTTTTAATTCTTTAATTGCTATTCATTACTTCGATCTCCACTTTTTAACTTAAGTTACTCAAAACATTTTTGGCGACAGAGGCTTATTTGTATATGTAATATTAATATCGTTAATATTATTTTCCTAGGTTATTTATTATGATGGTGATATATACATACGATCCATTCAAAAGAAGTATTTTACAGCAGCATCTTGTATGTACAGCTTTTAATATTTCCCCAATACCTTTTATGGTACTTAAAAGATGTTAAACATCGCACGAAAAGACTGCTCACCGCTAATGGAATTTTCTATGCGATAGTTGGTTTTGGCAATCGTTTTTCATTGCGCGAATACACTGACTGTTACTTTAGCTACTTTCCAATGAAAACCCATAAACATTTTTCCTCTCTATCGTATCGACACGAGGCTACATTATTCTAGCGCGTATTGTAAATCGCAACATTTTGTATATTAATGGCTCTTATCTAATAACACTAATGCCAACTGCAAAATTATATCAAACATAAGTTCGAGCGATTGGTGGGTAGACATTTATTACCACGGGAGACGTGTCATAAATCTTCAAGATGTTGCGATTTCTTGGCGAGAACGATTGATTTATTTACTGCAATTTTCTTATATGGTACTTTACAAATATCATTATTAATTATGAAATATGATGGATATGTATTCTATCTGTTCATGTTATATGTATGCAAACCAGTGTTTCTGATACTGAGTTAAAATAGAATAAGAAAAGAACAAATTCCAACGTTAACAAACAAGAGAACAGACCGGGAAGGACTTGCTGAAATATTGAACTCTCGAAGTCAACTAAATGTACCCCTTAAGACAGTCGAAAAATTATATTTTAAAACAGAAAAATTCTTTTTACATATTCAACAATCTGCTTGGAATAATACTACAGAAATTAGTTATCCGAAAGAAATCAAGGAAATGGTAGCTGAAAAACGAAAGCTACGAAAAAGATGTCAACAAGATAAAACTCTCGAAAATAAAAATATTTTAAATAATATAAATCAGAGGTTGAAAAGGAAAATACTGGAAATTAAAACCAAATCCAAAAAATAACCTATGAATCTAACAGATGACAAGCGATAATTTTTAGATAATCCACCTATGACCTAAGACCTATGTGGAAAATGAGCATACAGCAATTAATAATAAGCGAAAGTATTTGTTGACCATCAAGAAAAAACTTTGAACTAAACTAAACTGATATAGAATATGAAAATTCGACGATTCAATTAGTATATTCGAAAGAAATAACTATATCAAAGTTGACATTAATCCAAACAAATTTCTAGGCTATACGCTAATAACAGGGCAATTGCTGCAAAAACTACCAAGAAAGGGAATTTTAAACTATTAAATATATATATATATATATATATATATATATATATATTAAAACTTCGATGAGATATAGTATGACGACATTGATCATAAGCTACTGAAAATGTTACCGAAACAACGCATTAAACTATTAAAATATTACATTACAGCCAGAATGTTTAGATTCAAACAAGAGAAACTCTACTCTACAATAAAACAAGTTAAAGCTGGTGTAATTTAAGGAAGTGTATTGGGGCCAATGATTTATCTACTCTGTACATGTGAGACAGAATGGCAATGTACAGAAATGGCAAATACCACGATGGCTATATTTGCTGAAGGCACTGTAATTCTTGCTGTCGATAGCCAGAGCAATAAATAATACTATCATTTCATATAGCAATATAGCAATGGAAAAAAGTGTTGGCTAATATTGGTAAGTTAATCACAATTGCTAGAACACAATTAATTGCTATTATATAAGCAAATATTGAAACCTACATGGACTTCCATTATGGGGACGTTCCGTTAAAAGCAATGTAAATATAATATGTAACCAATTGCAAACAAGTTTTCCAAAATAAAGTCTCGATACTACAGGACTAATTACTTATACTGAGACCTTCAGATACTGACTGTAGCTTATAAAATTAAGAGAATTGAAAGGAGATATGAGGACCAAATCCATTCTCATGTCAATAAATGGTACTAATAAAATCTCAAACTAATACTACTCGTGGATAACACCAGAACAGGACTCAAAATAATCATTTATTAATAAAAAGAACAGTGTACATACACCTAATTACTCCAAAGAGTAAGATAGAGTCGATGGGCCGAATATATATATATATATATATATATATATATATATATATATATATATATATATATATATACTAGGTTTAAGTTATTGTCAAGACAAATTGTAGGTTTGTTGAATGGTTTAAATTTTAAAAAAATGTCTTTTAGTTTAAAAACTATTTTATTTTACGGAAAGAAGTAGCAACGGCGAAGGCGAGCCTCTGTTCAATCCTATTCTAATATAAACCAAACAACTATGTCTTTATATTTTACTCATCATACCATTCGTTCCAATAAAAACGCACGGTCTTGTTCTTTGGGATAAATAGGGCAGTATCAGTCACGCGATATAACACTTCCCTCCTAAACAAACGACCTTTACGTGGACAGGCTATATTTGTAGTAAAAATGATTATGATATCGCCTATACATTACTCCGCCAGTTTGATCCTCTGAATAGCAATGGTTTCTCAAGTTGTACTTACTTCAAATTCCAAAAGTATACCTTTAAGAAACTAAGCTACGGAAAAGCCTCCTTTAATAGCCGTACACCCTGAACTGTAAGTTTCTGTCCAAATTCCAACAACTTCAGTCCGTCTTTGCTTATGCCGAGAATCCACGGACTAGGTGTGCTTTTCAAAGCACGAATCTTTAATAATGGTGTTAGTTTATGGGCGGGAGTCTTTGAACACCTTCAATCGACCTTTTGTGGATTTATAGCTTCAGCTTCGATACTTTTGTCTTAAATTTATCTAATTACACCAAAAAATGATCGAATAACTGCGAAACGATTGCCAATCCAACATCATCTTGTATTATTTTCTTAATAGGTAATTCTACTCCTATTGCATGAACGAATTCAAAAGAGGACACCTTTTGTTTTAATTTAAAAATTATTTTATTTTACGGAAAGAAGTGGCAACTGTTGAATAGCGAGTACAAAACAAGGCCGGCAACTCAAACATATTCTAATATAAGACGTCTAGACTCTAGACGTTTTACTCATCACATCATTCATTCTAACATAAACACACCGTCTTGCTCCTTCGAGTAAACAGGTATGTGTAACGTAAATAGGTATAGGTATGAACTTATATTTTGTCTTATAATAACATATAATAACCTCTGTTTGGAGCCCACATTAAACAGTAAGTCCAGTTCAGATAAACCCTCGGTGGTAAAAAGGAGACTTTAAAATATAGATATAAAAAAATAACCCGTGTTATTGATCACTCTAATGGTAATCTATTAATACTTTATAAATCCAAAATTACGATGAATCGAATAGAGATGCCTCAAATGTATAGCACATATGCGAATACTCATTACTTTACTATAAAAAATCATTAATCGAAAATTATTGAAATGTATTGTTCATGTACTACACTAAATCTATTCAAGGGATGAGAACAAGAGTAGGGAAAAAGTAGTATAGTTACAAAATACCTACCATAATTCCACAGAGTAAAAGATATTTTATTTTAGAGTACAAAAGTCCCTTGCTTCAAGCAATAACAATCCCTTGAAACACCTCTAGAAGCATAACAAATTTTTCCACGCAAATTAGCCAAAGTCTGTGGGTTTTCTATGTAGCAAACTAATGTTGGTCCTTTTGTTTTTTGGTTGTTTGTTTAGCCTGCTATTTTTTATTCCCTTCATTTTTTACTGATGCCATGACATTACCATGACATGCCATTTACAGGTGTGAGCAGTACGCCCAAATTATTTATTGACGACGTCAAGCTATCAACTTCAAGCGCCACATAATAATGATAACCGATTTCATCTTGAATAACGTGGACACTAAAAATATTTAGTTAACATCTCAATATAGTGGAGATTCATTCTATTCTAACATCAAATTACCCCTTATAGTTTAAGTCATCTGATGATACAAATATTATGCAACAATAAAAAGAGTGTCTTTAAAGACTAAAGTTTGCTTTATTATAAAATATATTAAATAATTAATATTATATTTTTATGAACACTAAGTGGAAATGTTAATAAAAAATTTAACCAGTGAAAATAAATTCAACACTTAAACGACCACTCACAAGAAGAAGTTGAAAATGTGAAAAAATGTGAAATGTCTCAAATCGCTAGACTCGTACCAATAGGTAAAGAAATATACATTAAAAACTTATTACGATGTATCTTATCTATATATTAAACGGCTTATCGAGTATTTTGAGCCCCTTTTAAAGGACAACGGCAGGGTTAAAGATTATATTGAGGAAAAAATCTTAGGCCTAATTTTGTGTAATATGTACTACAAATAAGTAAATTCCAAGAAAACAAAGTACACCCAAATCAAGCAACCAGGAAAAGCCGTCGAAACAATTTAGTTTCTATTTTGATTCAACCTGGTCGAGGCGCTGCCAACTTCAACTCTTATACAATAGATTATTCGTCGTTTCGGTTCTGACAAAATCTGACAGCGCTGTACCGCAAAATGTCAGCAGAGACTTGTTGGAACTATTAAAAATTATGGCAAATTACATTTTACATTTTTTGTAGAGAGGACACATTAATGTGTTCGCTTTATCGGAAGGTATGAAATATACAGCTATGAAAGAAAAACTGAACATAAGCGAAAATTTAATTCCAACATATATCAACATAATTCGAGAATAACAATCGTCCTGTTTGTTTACATGCTATTTAGATTTTAGCAAGCCGATTTTTATTTAGTTTGATGTCTGATAAATACAGAATACAGGAAAAATTGTTCTTGTTTAAGAACTGATAATAATTGATATGGTTCTGAAACATTGGTTATTAAGATTTTTCTGGTAACAAATTCTAAAAAAAAAATAAACTTAATTATAAAATAACTTCATAAAATTCTAATTCTTCATTTGTTGGAGACTGATTAAGTCCCACGTGAGACATAAGATAAAGTAGAAGACAGTAGATTTACGAAAGCCATAGAAGGTAAATTAAAGATAAGTTACCAGCAAGGGCAAGATTTCAGAATTACATAAAATACATAATAGGTCAATTGAAAAGTCACTGGCCTACCATAGTAAAACATATTTTTTTGGCAAAATTATTTTTTTTTACTCAACATAATTCCCTTCAAGGGTGATACACTCATTATAGCGACCCTGCAACGTTTCGATAATATTTTTGTAGTACGATTTGTCCCTTGCTTCAAAATAGGCCTCAATTTTGACGATCCCCTCTTCAATCGACGAACATTTCTTCCCAGCGAGCATTCTTTTGAGATCTGAGAACGGTAAATAGTCGCTGGAGACCAGATCTGGAGAATACAGCGGATGAGGAAGCAATTTGAAGCCCAATTCATAATCTTTTGCCATCGTTTTCACTGACCTGTGACACGGAGCATTGTCTTGGTGAAGCAGCACTTTTTTTTCTTCATATGCGGTAGTTTTTGGGCGATTTCGTTCTTCAAACGGTCCAAAAACGCTATGTAATAGTCGCTGTTGATGGCAGTTCTTTTTCAAGGTAGTCAATAAAAATAATTCCATGCGTATCCCAAATTATAGACGTCATAACCTTGCCAGCCGACTGTTGCGTTTTCCCACGCTTTAGAGCGGGTTCATCATGTGTAGTCCAGTCGGATGATTGTCGATTAGACTTCGGAGTGAAATGATGGAGCCATGTTTCATTCATTATCACACATCGATGCAAAAACTCGAGTTGATTACGCTTGATTATTTTCAAACACTGCTCCGAATCATCAACTCGTCGTTGTTTTTGGTCAAAAGTGAGCTCGAGCCGCACCCACTTTGCACAGAGCTTTCTCATACCCAAATATTCGTGAATGATGTCATATTTTATTCAATTTCAATTTACGATCATTCAAAACCATTTTGTGGATTTCTCATTTCCTTTGCTCATTTCACCACGTGTGAACTCAGCATCAAGCCAAGTTTTTACTTCAACTGTATTTTTTCCCTTCAAGAAGCAATATTTTTTCACAATAACAAAAGTTGCTTCATTCAAAATGTTATAATTCACAAAATAATGATCCGACAGCTGTCAAATTTATATATGTATCTTTTGAGGGTTAAAGCAAACTAAAAAATATATGGATTTAATTCTAGTAGCGCCATCTATGTGTCAGGCCGGGGACTTTTCAATTAATCTGTTAAAATAAGAGCCTGAAATAAATAAATATACTAAGGAAATCATTACAGCTACTGTTTTAGAGATCGAAGTGAGGATAATATCGAATTTTGGATTAAAGATAACGGCTAAGTGAATAAACAGAATGAACAAAAAGAAGAAATTACGAATTATTAACAGTAATTTTGTAAACATATTAAATCATTGATAAATATTCAGATGTCTAACGATTAAGGCAATAAGATCAATTATTTTGATTATTTAGTTTACAGACCTAAGTTTTGAAAAGTCAATAGTTCATTTTAATAATTGTAAATATGTTACTTTAATATGAATTTCTAAATTATAAAAAAAAATTTCTATATAAATTTCTCAACTATGTTTGTTATTGTTTTAGTATATTTGCTAAGTCAAATACTAATTTCAAAATTGTTTTATTCGTATATTGCCTGTTTTAATATACAAACATGTATTACTTTATTTTTTTAATTATATTCCATATTTATGTTTATAACATAAAAGTAAAGAGAGATCATATATACTTATATTTGATTATGTTGTTACATTTGTGAAAATAATCTAACATTTGTTTGTTGTAACGTTCAGTGACTTCAGTTCATTTAGACTTACCAATGCTTTGTTGATTATTGAAAGTTAATGAAATTTACATGAAATTAATGCAATTTAAAAAGGCTAGTGACTTAGTTCTTAATATAATTTGCATATATTTTATAATATGTTTTAATATACAGATATATAAGTTTTAGATATAAGTTTTAGTAGCATAACATATAATTTTTAAAGTATTCTCTTTATTATGTGAGAATCATGATTAACATTATTAATCGTGGTCGAATTTCAACCACTGGGCAATCATTAGTAAGTATAAATGATGAATCTGACAATCTGAGCAACTGATGAATCCACACAATGTGTCATATTGTCAACAAATGTTTCAGTACGGTACCGGTCAGTGAGTTATCACAGGCTCAGTGAACGTGTTATGTTATAAAAACAGCAATATTGTATACTAATTATATTATTCAAAACATAATACCAGATGAGAGAGCTTATAACTCAATCGATATTAAAATAGTTACCCATTTTCATTTCACCGACAAAGTTGTAAATTATCCGACTGATTTTTGAATTATCTTGATTTTCCTGTCATTTTTCTCAGAAATATCAATGTACAATGTACTAACAAATTTTCAATTAAAAAATTAAGAGTTATTTTTGAGAGATGCAATTTTAATAGTAAATTATATGGGAATATAGATGTATTAATTCTGATCAGTCCATTTAATCCGATAAATATGCCAAGAGTTCAATCGACTATAATAGTTCATGCTTCATACATGAACAACTTGCTTAAGCACATTAGTACACATAGAAGTTAACATATAATATTGATGAATATTTATTCCTTTGATTCCTTGATAATTTATTAAACTCTGATTAAATAATTTAATCATTGTTGAACATTATTTTACCTTAAATAATATTTCTAGTAAGCGTAAGAGTATTACAACCTATTTTAGAAATAAGCATTTCCAATTTTTTTACAAACGCGTGTTTAAGAACTATAAATTTAGTAGATTGATATTTTATAAGTATTGGTATGCGCTATTACTTCCGTAGAAAAGTTTTGAACAAACGTTTTCCTGTATACATAAAACGTTGTTGTGTTATCGTAACACTGAAAAGGTTAAACAAAAATATTTACTGTTTTATTATACACAGTTTGTCTCAGTGAAATGAATCCGGTTCGACAGAGTTCGGAAAAATACACCTTGAACTTGTAGTTTTAGTTTCTCAGTATAAAACGTAATTATTTCTGTTAAGGTGGCACAATTTAAATTTTTGATGGCCATATAACAGCGATGCACTAAAATACATGAAGTTGAATAAATCCAATTTAAGAACAAACCTTGGGAAGCTAGTTCCAAATGTTTTTTTCTATAGCATTATTATTAACTCCCCATAGATCTATTCAACTTTCGGAATATTTACCCTTTAGTAGGCTGGTACCGAAATAGTTTCACCATTAGTCATCAGGGGCGTAACAAAATGGAATTTCTCACCTATAAAACTTAGGTTGTATTTCAACTAGCGCAGACCAGGACATATTTATTGTTTGTTTTACATTTTGCCATAGGGAATGTCGAAATCTTAACTGATAACGATTTTAAATCTTGGCAGGAATAAAAGCGTTTTAAATATATGTTTGTGGCATGCACTAGGCGTAGCAGGAAGTCATTCCGTTTTGTAAATTCATTTTTTCATTTCGCAAACAGAACGACTTGTTTGACTGAATCAGACAAAAACGATTTGCAAAAGCGTAAGTTAAATGTTTCATTACAATATTGTTTTTCTTGTTTAATCTAAAATAATGTTTGATTTTCGATAATATATGTGCATACATTAAACTGTAAATACATTATTTTATGATGTTTTAATTAATTAAAAAAATTTAAAAGATTATTTGTAAATAAATTTATATGTCAGATGCTTAAAATTTTGGATACTTGTTGAAGTTAGTTCAACTGAGATTGACTTGATGACTGAGATTGACTAAGACCTTGATAAATTTCTGATAATTTTCGTGCAAGTAGTATCGGTGGTAACGCATATATAAGCAAATATTACAAGAAAACTTAAAGTCAGTAACTATCAGTTCCCTGAAGTGTAAACAAGTTAAAACAACAAAAAATAGTATTTGCGTCAAATATTACAGCGCCTCTTTATTAAAAAATTTCATAATAAATACATATGACTGATAAGTAATGTACAGATAAACAAATTTTAAAAAATGTGTGTAAAGAGTATATTCAAATATAATGTTTAAGCTTCAAAGTCATATATGTATGCTCAACATAATTGCTGTTAAAACTAAAATGTTTGTTTTTAATGTGTACAAGTTTACAATTCAATCAGTGAAACTGTACTACGATTTTTTTCGTATCCAAAACTTAAAGGCCATTTTCAGCTTATCATCTAATATTTATTGATCTCTTCTGAGGTATTACAGCATTTCTTTCAACGATATTTATTTTCTTTTGTTATTTGCTGTCGTTCGCTGGATCCATTCCGAGGGAAAGTGTTATTTCCACATAGTAAAGTGGCAATGTACATTATATACATATTACGTACATATTATCATAAAAGATCATGGGTAAAATGGGTCATGTATTAAAACCTTCGGCAAAGTAAAATACCCATGATTCAATAATTATGTTTTCTATTAGGTGGAATCAAATGTGTGTATTTTATTAGAAGTAACAAATCGATAAAAATTATGATCTGAGATCACTATTTAAGAATATGTTATAAAACCTAATTGAACTATAATTATCATGTATTCCTACGATCAGATTGATCATCGTTTTTTTAAAGAAACTCAGGAATACGTGAATTTTTCTGACGTGTCTCTTAATACAACATATTAATTTTACTTTGGTTAAAATAGTGTTTAGTCACAGTTGACTAATATTATAACATATTTCGATAATCCTTGTCTTTGTCAGTTTTGATTCATGTCAGTAATTTTTTTGGCTTATGTGGATTTGCTATCTCCAGATTGTATTGAATGTCTTTATTTTGAACTGTTCTGGGACATTCATCATTATCGTCAATCAAGAGCCGGAGGTTAGGGGGAGTGTCTACTTCTTAGCAAATACGCTGCTGCAGGACTTTCCACTCCACTATATATTCGGGTTGTTCGTGGTCTACCGCAGCTGCTCTGGCCTCGAACAATATTAGTCTCCTATTTTTTAGATGGCTTTCTATGATTCGGCCTATGCCTTAATCGGAAACGTCGAATGGGCTATAGGTGTCAGTGAGGATTTTTTTCTGAATTAATTTTTTTATTCCGCAAACATATCCATAAAAGGTCATTTGAAAAATCCCCGGCCCACCATAGTAAAGCAAATTTTTTTGGCAAAATTAGTTTTTTTCAACATAATTCCCTTCGAGTGTGATACACAGATTATGGCAACCCTCCAACTTTTCAATAAAAATTTTCTAGTACGATTTGTGCTTTGCTTAAAAATAGGCCTCAATTTCGGTGATCACCTCTTCATTCGACGAAAATTTCTTCCCAGCGAGCGTTCTTTTGAGATCCGAGAACAGAAAATAGTCGCTGGTGGCCGGACCTGGGGAATACGATAAATGAGGAAGCAATTCGAAGCCCATTTCATGGATTTTTGCTATTGTTTTCACTGACTTGTGAAACGGTGCATTGTCTTGGTGAAGCAGCTTCGTTCTTCTTTCTTTTTCTTCAAATGCGGCTGTTTGTCGGCGAGTTCGTGCTTCAAACGGTCCTATAACGCAATATGTAATAGTCGCTGTTAATGGTCCTTCCTTTTTCAGGGTAGTCAATAAAAAGTTAAATTCCATGCGCATCCCAAAATATATACGCCATAACCGTACCAGCCGACTGTTGCGTTTTCCCACGCTTTGGAGCGGGTTAATCGTATACAGTCCACTCGGATGACTGTCGATTGGACTTCGGAATGAAATAGCGAAGCTCCGATGTTTCATCCGTTGTCACATATCGACGCAAAAACACGATTTTACTACACTTGATCATCTTCAAACACTGTTCCGAATCATCAACTCGTCGTTGTTTTTGGTCAAAAGTGAGCTCGCGCGCACCCGCTCTGCACAGAGCTTTTCCATACTCAAATATTCGTGAATGATATGATGTACACGTTCAGTTGATATCTTTAAAGTGTCTGCTATTTCGTCCAATTTCAATTTACCATCATTCAAAATCATTTTGTGGATTTTTTAAATGTTTTCGTCGATAACAACATCTTTTGAGTGTCCACTGCGTTCACCATCTTCGGTGCACATTTCACCACATCTAATCTTAGCATACCAATCATTGATTTTCCTGGGGCAGTGTCCGGAAACTCTGCATCAAGTCAAATTTTTCCTTCAACTGTACCCTTCAAAAAGTAATATTTTATCAATACTCGAAATTCCTTTTTATCCATTTTTTTACAATAACAAAAGTTGCTTTACTCAAAATGCTATAATTCACAAACTAATGATCCGACACCTGTCAAATTTATACACGCATCTTTGAAGGGTTAGGGCTAACTAAAAGCCATATGGATTTAGTTCTAGTAGTGCCATCTATGTGTCAGGACGGGGACTTTCCAATTGAACTTTTACCACTCTAATCTACATCTCTGAATTAGTTTTCCAGTTGTTCATGAATATAGTATTTTAAACGAATACTTAAACTTATTTCATTTATAATACGACTTTGGTGGAAAACAAACAGAACCTATTTGTGCATGGCATTTGAAAGACCTCAAGCTTTCCGATGGCTGTGTAATAGCTTCCATGTTTCGGACCCATATCTGTATCAGATATCGCATTGAGATTTACAATAGCAGACTATCCTTCAGTTGTCAATGCTTTTGTTTTTACTTCATTAATTATAGCAAGTCATACAGCTATGCAGTACGAACCATATCATCAAAAATTGTAAGTTTACTCAACGTCTGTATCAGCGAATATTGCTCTATCGTCAGTGAACATCAAATCGGTCAAAGAAATTGTAGCATTATGTTGAACGCTATGCCAATGCTTAAAATAATTTAGGAACATTGATATTAAGTATTCCACTATTCTACTGGAAGAGGTATTGGATTTTGCAATCAACTAAGAGAATACCAAAACATTAACAAAAAATCCTGAATTGATCTTTAATTGTAGATATAATAGCAAGCATTGAATTAATTAAAATTAAGAAGAAAGTGTTATCCACTGCTGGATGAATCAGTCGAATCGGCTTTCGAAATTTCAAACGCAATGCCTATTTGTGTACAAAAAGGGGAAACTGTATATAAAATAAGTAAAAGCAGATTCTATCGTGATTATTTGACCAATATTTTTGCAAGGCTTTGAAAATTTAACATTATTATAGCACGATATTTGTTAACTCGAAGTATTCTAAATACTAGACTAACGACACATTTTATGTATTAGAAACGAAGTTATGATTAAGAGATTGTTGCCAATTTGCAGTCGAGACGTAGGACCAAAGATGCAACATTTTAGTTGATTTTCGTTGAGGTAATACTTGCCGTTTTGCTTAAATACTTCTGTGATGAAGTTGATCATTTTGAAGGAAGGTACAATGATCGATATTAAAAAATGCAATCGACCCTCGACAATGTTTTAATTCTTGAGACAGGAACAGTAGCCTAATGAGAGAATAACAAAAATCGATTTAGCTTTATTTATTGTGATGTAGTTTACACTGGATTTTTAGTAACAAGTAAAATATATCATCAGCAAGTTCTTTACTTATCACTGTCAATGTTTAGCTAGAATTTTACATGATCTTGATGATAACAAAATTACAAGATTGACAGTATCATCAGAACCATTATATAGACCTAACGGGTAACCCCGAGATGACCTGGGAGGATATTCATGGATGTGGACGTGTTCAGGTGATTCACTAATCGGCGCAGATACATTGGTCGATTTTCTGAAGCGTCTTTCAAGTAAATTCCATTTAATGTTTTTGCAATAACAATATCCAGTCTCAAAGTACATTTTATATTTAATTTTATTCTATCCATATTCGTGGAGCTGACAAACAATGACTCTGGAGTGATACGGAGTTTTACATCTCATACTACACAGGATAATAGGAGGTCGATATTTATTTTCAAGAATAACTCATTTTCATATTGGTATGCAGCTACAAATATCTTGATGAATGAAGACATGCGGTTTCAACTGAATAGCGTCACATACCATTTGCGATATAATTCATATAAATCACTTACAGAGATAACGACTGACCACTTAAATTGTTCCATTTAACCTCGCTAAACATTTTTGTTTGTGAATTTTCGAAATTTACAGGTCTTACCAATAAGCTTCAAGTGACTGATGTTATAAAAGTCAACACGTCTTTCAAATTCTCTCAAATCATTCTGGCCAAGTCATAGAAAACTTTCTATATTTGAATGATATTATAGTCCTTATATAATGCCATACATGGATCTTTAAAATGACAAAATAATTTCGTTAATATTTCATACAGAGCTTATGCAAGTTTTTTCAACTAACCTTTATTGAAAAATTTAATAAAAACATTATTATATAAGTTGTAGAATTAACTTTTACTTAAAAAAATTAGGTCCCCCCTATTTTACCCCCCTAAAATGAATATATTTTTATTTGTCTAGATATTTGTATAACAACGCATAACAATAATAAATTCTTAAAACTAATAATATAAATTGTTTATTAGTGAGACTATCAACAATATTCCATGGAATGATCGCTTGATAATGGCTGCTAAATCACTAAGGCAAGAAATATTTCTTGTATGACGCAAAAGAATGTTGATATCAGCTATTAATGTTATTTTTGTTAATTAATGAACGATATAATTTATTATACTATAATTTGTCACATAAAGAAATCAAAACTAATGGCGGTGACCTTAGGCCATTTAAAATTTCAATTTTTAAACCAGATCGATTTACATTTTAGGACAACAAAATAATTATTCCTCTTAAAAGTCGTGTCGCCAATAAATGTTCTATTATAATAAAAATATAATTACAACAATCAAAATAAATTAGTGCCGAATTAACTGCGAACATAAAAAAGTGAATGGCTTTTTTTTCGTAGTGTCTGGACTAGTTTAATGTCGATTTACATTAATATAAACGCCACTGCTTAGCAGACATTAATGTTCTCCGACATTTGTCATTTAGGCTTAGCGGGAACAATACTTATGCCATTAATTCTGTTCTTCTAGCGGGGTTCCTACTAAGTCGTTTGAAAAGTGCCGAATCTCACACCTGATTGACATGGGCTCTGATAATCTGATACCTAACCAGTACAGTGTTGGTGGCCGAATATTTGAAGACAAAACAGTGGTGTAGATATTTACTAAATTAAAATTATTTATAATAATAAAATATGTTTGATTATTATAACCTTTATTAAATAAGTTCGTTATGTCATGTGTTTTTTTAATTTATTTATTACATTGTTACTAGTCGTTGCAAACTAACCTACAATTTGTCTTTACAATAACTTAAGTGTAGGTCTATCTAGGATGACCCATCGGTCCTAATTTAGTCTCTAGTGAAATAACGTTTATGTATTAACACTGCTCTTTTTCTATTAAATTTACTACACTACACTACACTACACTACGTTACACAAGATCAAATAGTATGATTCTTTCGAGTGTATGTCCTGTTCTATTGCTATCCGAGATATGTTTTGCCCCGATATTCACATGAGGATGGAGATTGTCTTGATCCTTGCAATTCCAGCAATTATCTGAATTTCCTGAGTGGCAGTAAGTAACTGAAGGTCTTGGCGTAAGCAATCAGCCTTATAGTAGCTTGGTGTATCCACAATATTTCTTAGGACTTTTCTTTTTATAATAAGTTTTAGTATTTTTAACAGGAAATTTTTAAATACGTTAGATATTACTAGTAGCAGTGAGATAGGTCTATAGAGTTTTATTTAATTTGGTGATTTTCCACGTTTTGCGATCAGGATATTTTCAAACTTCTTCGAAAGGTCTTGAAGATGGTTTAGTGGCATTGATCATATTGAGGAGTTTTATGATTACCTTTCCTGGTAGTTTTTGCAGCATTTGTCCTTTTATAAAGTCATAACCTGGTTATTTCTTTGGACTAATGTCAACTTTAAAGACAAATTTAATCGTCTAACTTTCACATTCTATGTCCTATAAATTATACTCAATATCAATTTCATTTGGATTAAATGTTTCTTTCTAGATGGTCAGCAAATACCTCCGCTTGTAGGTCTCTTATAGGTAGACTGCATATATGACTGTTTTATGTATTTTGTGGCTTTCCAGAACGAATAATATTTTTCATTTTTATCTGTTAGATTATTAGCTTTCGGCTTTCACAACCGGAAATGGTTCCTTCCAAGTTCTAGAATTTAAATTATCCCTTTTTAGTTGGTAGTATACATAAACGAGAATTGTCGGCAAGAATTTAATTTGGTTTGAGAAAAACCATTAGAAAAATTAAAACTTAAAAAAAAAATTAAACTCAACTAATTAATAAACATGTGGTGTTTTATTGGTCAATTTTATTTTACACCATTTTAGTCAATATTGTATATATGCTGGAGATGTGTGAGTGATGCGTGACACCAGCATTTTTATACAAAATCGTGTTAATATCGTATTTAATCAAAAATACTTGTGTCGTGTGTAACAACCCCGGCAGGACATACTCGTATATCAATGGCTCGTGTGGTTATTGAAAATAGTAGTTCGGTAACTATACCAGTTAGAAGATTCTTCAATATTAAAGGTTGTCGTCACCTAAGTGATATGCCAAGCATTTTTACCATTGCAAAATGCACATACGCGTATATGTACATTATTGGATAAATCAAAACCCGTCTACGGAAAACATTGCAATGCACTCCTTTCAAACTAAATTATTTGCTTTAAATATGCATGGACCATCATTACACCATCATAAATCTAACTTATTGATAAAAATATCTCAAAATTGGAGATTGAAATCAATTACAATTAATGATTTAAGCTCCAGGATACCTGAATCCTAGTAAATCTACATGGAAAGGATTAAATGGGTTCCAATCGATCCATCGATAATTATTTATTTCTTTGAAACCTCGTACCAGTGTTTCTTCATTAATAAGCTCAGTTTTGAATACTCTCTAAATAAATTATAATTTATGAAATGAGATTTAAAAAAATGAGAACAATAATTATTGACAGTTGTCTACCTCTTTTTCTCTTACATTTCTCTAGTCTTTTACAGATACTTTTACTATTCAGTGATATGCGTATGTAAAGCTTTGATCGATGTGGCTGATATGATAAATCTACGTTTCCACCACTGTAGAACTTGCGAGATTTTCAAGGGAAAAACTGAACCAAACCCGAAAGGAAATGACTTATTGGCCTAGGAAACATTAAAAAATTCAGGAAAATCTTGGTTAGGTCTTGTTTAAAAGTTTTCCCATACTAAAATATTTATTTAACTCAAGAATGAACTGAAATATTAAGAACTGACGGATCGCCTGTTATTGTAAATTCAAATGACATTTACTTAGATGAGCTACAGGAGCTCAAATACTCAGCATATTTGCAGCTACAAGATCTCTTACTTTTCTAACATGGTGAGTGTAGAGAAGAGTAAATATTACAGTAATTCTTTCATATCTAATGCTTATAAATGTGTTGCTCCGAGGTCGTATTAGAAATTAAGTCATCCGATTAAAATACAGAAATCAGTGCACAAATCCAGAGATGCAAATTACAACGATAGGTTCACAATAATTGTGTCTGTCGAATACACAGCGGGTAGCGACAAGAAATACATGGATCCAGATAACAGAGAGTGATCTGAGAAATATGCACTGATTGATTATAGAAACATTTATAATAACCGAAAAGGCTAACAATTTTTGATAATAGATAATTTAGATAATTTATCAGTTGGCGATTTACCTAGATAATTTTAATGAAATTAAGTGTTTGATAATTCTTGCACTATACTTTTTTCCTGTTTAATTGAAAATAATTAAACTTAAACGTTTGAAATAATTATCTATAAACCGCTAACAAAAATATTTGAGGATTTATTAATTTTTCAAGACAATAGATTAAATTGATTATTAGGTTTCAGATTGGAGCTATGTCTATTGGCTAAAATTAGCCTAAAATAGTTTAATGTAACAGGTCAATTAAAAGTCCCCGGCATGACACATAGATTGCGCTACTAGAACCAAATCCATACGTTTTTAGTTATGCCTAACCCTCAAAAATGCGTGTATAAATTTGACAGCTGTCGGATCATTAGTTTGTGAATTACAGATTTTTGAGTGGAAATGGAAAAAATGGATAAAAAGCAATTTCACGAGTTGATAAAATATTGCTTTTTGATGGGAAAAAAATAGTTGAAGCAAAAACTTGGCTTGATGCCATGTTTCAGACACTGCCCCAGGAAAATCAACAATCAAGGATTGGTAAGCTAAGTTTAGACGTGGTGAAATGAGCACTGAAGACGGTGAACACAGTCCAAAAGAGGTTGTTACCAACGAAAACATTTAAAAAATCCACAAAATGATTTTGAATGACCGTAAATTGAAACTGAATGAAATATCAGATACTCTAAAAGATATGAACGTGTACATCGTAATTAGTGGCGAAATTTCCGCAAACCCGTCAATATCACATCAGTAACAAGATCATCTCGTAGCCTTGATCACCGAGTCATCAAACCTATTTTTCAGTTATAAAATAATATCAGACCAGTTCATCAATGAAAACATTTTTTAGAATTAAAATAGAACGTATTTTATTAAAGTCGATTCAATAATAATAATAAGTATGTTTGCGCTTATCTGTCATTATGTAGTATGTATTTAATCTCTACCAATGTATATGTATCATCTGCAATGTCTAAATAACTCTATTCACTGATTTATATCATCAAAATAGACGTGTCTGATCAAACAAATTTAATTCTTTATAAATATTACATTTATCCTGCTTGCATCATGTAATCGATGAAATGTTCAATTGATTTTCTATTTGTGAGAATTATTATTGGTTAGTATATAAATAGTTTGATGTATCACTTCATAGTTTTAAATAAAACCATGTTTATTTTGAATTGAAAAACAATTTCAGCGTATTTAACCGATCAGAATAAACCAATATCTAATATGTTGTTTAAATGCTTTTTAATGTACTATTAGTAATGAAACTTTCTGTAAATTTATAGAAAATTGAATAGAAAATGAATTGTGTATTGTTGTAGTATTAATAACAGATTTAATGACCTCATTAAGATAATATTGACCTAGCAAAATGTGTTGATTATTATATGATCTATTTAAGAACTATTAAACCTGCATGACTGATGATTCATAGTAATTTACATTTATTTGTATTTTAGTAGTTAGAAAGAGCTGCGATGCAATAAATATATTCATTCATAAGTGATGTGTGAGAGTGAAAGTATTGAATGTTTGATGAATGAAAGTAATATTTCTCTTGAAGTAATTTTTTTAGTAACATGATAATTGCAATATTTAAGAATAAATTTAGTCGAATTTAAATAATCCCATTAATCATTATAAAAGGTGTATGATTTAATGTCGAAAGCTTTTAAAGTTATTTCATATAATCTTGGAAATATTGTTCGTTGTTTTAAATGATCTTGCATCATCACTCAGGTAACATACGAGTGCTGTCTTCAGAGAAATTTGTTGGCTTCGAGGCAATAAAAACATAAAATCTCCGGAGTTTTGAACAATTTCTCCACTGAAGATATGCTTGCCATTATAATAGGTCAATTGTAAATACCAGGCCTACCATGGTAAAACCAATTTTTTGCCAAATTTTTTTTTTAATTCAAAATACGAGTTGTAATTTACTTCAAAATAGGCCTCAGTTTCGGCGATCACCTCTTCATTCGAGGAAAATTTCCTCCCAGCTAGCATTCTCTTGAGATCTGAGAACAGAAAATAGTGACTGTGGGCCAGATCTGGAGAACCAGTATCCGGAAACTCGGCATAAAGCCACGTTTTTGCTTCAACTGTACATTTTCCCTTCAAAAACCAATATTTTTCACAATAACAAAAGTTGCTTCACTCAAAATTCTATAACTCACAAACTAATGATCCGACAGCTGTCAAATTGGTACACGCATCTTTTGAGGATTAAGGCTAACTAAAAATATATAGAATTAATTCTAGTAGCGCCATCTATATGTCAGGCCGGGGACTTTTCAATTGACCTCTTATGGTGCGGGCATGAAAAAAGACCTATTTTTCAAATGGATTAAAAAAATAAAAACCAGTATTTTTACTCTTAGTATATATTTATTTATTTATTACTACATGTTTAAAGAATACAAAATGTGAAAAAATTAAAAATTCTGAAAGCTTCAGGCTGATGAAGTTGCTCATCTTCATTTATACGATTACTAGATTTCTAGTAATCTAAAGTCCAAAAAAACTAAAAGATTCTTCACCTAGAGAATTGCTGCTATCATACAAAAGCTAAAAAACTTAAAGAAGTGGTTTTTCGCCAAATTAGAGCTGTTCGAAAAAACGATAAATGTATTTTCTATTTTACTGATATTTCCCAATTTTATATTTTATAGTGTTACTTTGTTACGAATGTAGATAGAAAATAAAAACAGATAGTCTTATACCGCATTTTAAGAAAATCATTTCAGTAAAACTTGAGAGATAAATAAACAAAAAGCTTGAGATATACCGTCTCAAAAAAATAGTTTCAAGGAAAACGCGCTTAGTTTCGCATTAGTCACGAGGCGGTTTAAATTCCGCGTAACCGATATATAACTTAATATATGTGAAAGGGTATTAAACAAAAAAGAACTATTAATTTACTTTAACTATTATTTGACTTATTAAAGACTGATTTATTCAAAGAAAGAGAAGCCGACTTTTTGAACGGCGATACAAGACGACACTGAGGGTTAAAACAGACCAACCCGTCTCACTCTTTCTCCATTCAGGTATTTAAAAACAGATCGAGACACTGGGCTATATTATCTAACGTAATAAACCCGTAGTAAACCCTTCTTCCATTTACGATGCGTAACTTGATGATGAAATTGAAAAATAGTACTACTGATATTGACGAAAAGTTTCTAGAGTACTGTTTTAAAAATGTATAGAAAAAATTTTAATTGAATATATTTTATATAGGCTTGTTCTAAACAGTCCTTTTGTAAAAACTATGTTTCGTTTTGAATAAATCATAAATAACAACTGCTTACAAAAATGAACTACGAAGATATATAAAATAACAAAAGTGTAAAATCCAACGAAGAAAATGATCCCAGTAACGCTCGTTACCAGGCTGGGTAAAACCAGATGATTATTAAGTGAGTCACTCGCTAGGTCCAATCCATATAACACTAGCTGGTAAAAAGAAGACTTAAAATATAACAACGAAATTCTTAGTTTTTTCCCTAATTGGTCGACTATTATAAAATTGTGTTATAATATTGTATACATAAGTATTTTTGTAATAATAAAGTGTGATATAAATTAAAGAAACACAGTATTAACAGAATTAGTTGTATATTGTTGTTTCCATAAAATTATATGAAGTGACAATGTTTCTTTAATTTTTTTTTATTTAATCACCTAGAACTTCAATAATCTGCTCGTCGGCAATAAGTATTTTTATATGATTTCAGTTATATAATAAAAATACTTATTGCCGACGAGCAGATTATTGAAGTTCTAGGTGATTAATAAAAAAAAATTAAAGAAACATTGTCACTTCATATAATTCTATGGAAACAACAATATACAACTAATTCTAATAAGAACGTGTGAAAATGTTTTTCCATTAACTTTTCACTACTTTTAACAGGAATATAATATTAATATAAATAAATTAAATAATTAATATAAAATACTATATAATAAAATAAATTAAATACTATTTTGCCGACTTGGTGGCGCAGTGATAAAGGCGATAGGGCGGTCCCCCTACTGTTGTGATAGCCGCGGGTTCGAATCCTGCTTGGGCATGGTTGTAAATTTATGTTTGTTATTGTTTAAAAATTGTGATTGTCCTAGGCAAGAGTGTAAAATTCGACAAGGAAAATGATCCCAGTAACGCCAATAACCAGGCTGGGTAAGAATGGATGTCTTCTGGAATGATTTCTAAAGTTGCTCAGTCACCAGTCGGTAGGCTTAATGCTGAGGACCGTGGTTCGGAGCCCATGTTAAACTGTAGGTCCACTCCAAATAAATCCCTAGTAGGTAAAATGATGCTTTAAAATATATTTAAAAAAACTATTGATTATATTTTTTATTTTTATTGTTGGAATGTAATATATTATAAATTCAAGTAAATAAGTATATAATAAAATCAGAAATAAGGTCTAAGAGTAATTCTTAAAAACCTTGCTGAAAACTATACTTATATATACTTAATATTTTCTCTAGGATTGACATTGACATTGGAAATAATTGTAGTTTTTTCCGACTTGGTCTATCTGATATCGAATGTAATATTACAAATAACGTTTAACGTAACTAGATAGTAATTAGCGTTGGGAACTATCGACTGAAAACAGTCGAAACAGTCGATAGTCGTAAAAAAAGTCGAAACTGTCGATACTCAAAAAAATAACGACCGAAAATAGTAATTACTATTGCACGGTTCGACTGTTTATTTCCATTCGTGATGTCAGACGAAGATGTACGAATTCTTGTCTGTATAAAATGTAAGATAGGAAAGGACGGAGACAAATGCTTGGAGCAGTTAATTTTAAATGTCCTTTTATTTCCATTGGTAGTATAAGCGAGACAGAGATGTATATATATTCATTCACGTAATAAATTTAAAAAAGAAAAGAAAAAAATTAGTAATTTATATTATCACGTAATAAATAATATAATTTTATAGGAAGTAGGATTACTTTTATACTGAATGTTCTGTGGATGTGTATAAAGGAATGGAATAATTACACCACAAATGTTTCATCGTGTTTTAATATATTAATTGCTATTTTTAAATAACATAGCATAATAAATATAAATAGTACAATATAACTTAAATATAACCCAAGAACAAATGATTTTCAATAACCATAACTACTAAATAAAATGTAAACGTATACATAATCATTGAAAAATCTAATCCATGATGAACCTAAAAATGATCGTACAATAACTACCAGACCCTTTTTAAATAGTTCTATTTATTTTTGAACAGAAATATTTTTAAAGTACTGTGAATATTATCACGTTCAACTTTTCTCCCGTGAGGTGGTTTCTTCGATCCTTAATTATTTGCGTAGATTTTGAAAAAACTCGTTCCCAGGGGACATATGTCGCGGGTATTGAGGAATATTTTACGTGTTACTGATATAATTCAGGTAGTTTCATTTTATGGGTTTTCCAAAAATTCAATGGGTTTTCTAAACGCCCAATAAATGGAATTTCCAAATACTGCTAAATCTGTAAAGTTGCTGCAGTACTTGAAGTACTTCTTTCATTCTAGCCATTTTTTAATCAAAATATCTTCAGATGTCAATACATCCAAGGTCAGTAGTTTTGTCTTGAATTTCGAATTGTGGAACTATATTTTTATTTTTTGAAGTTAGAATGGAAGATACCTCTTTTGTGATAACTTTTTGTATCGCCTCATCATTATTTGCAATACCAAATCCTGCTTTTTTAGATCTAGGATCTAAAAATGTGGATTTCCCGCATATCGTATTCATTTCTAAAATTGCCAATTTTGTAATTTTTTCCCCATTCACTTGTTAAAATCCTGGATTTGATGAAATGTTGCAGTCCTCTTATTAACCATATAATTAAAGACATCGTTGGAATATCTTTCACCAGATAACTCGGTGGTCATTATTTCAATGGGTTTTAAAAGTTGAACACATTCTGTTAATATAGTCCATTCGTTAACAAATAAAAACTGTGGTGCTCTTCTTAATAGCCAACAAAATATGAAAGTAGAGTTTTCCTATCAGAAAATATATTTATTACAAATATTTAATATATTTTATTCACCCCTTTATCATTAATATTTTTAAAAGAAATTTAATAACTGCTACTGTAAAAAACTGTTCAAATCTTTTGGATCTATGCAATTTCTGAATCCCTTGGAACCTAATTTTAGTTTTCAAGATTTTAGGAAAAAAGTTTTGACAAACAAGAGGTTTGGACAAAAATCGTGAAATTTTATCAAAAAAGTATTACCTATTATACCAGTCCAAATATTACCTATTATGCCAGTCAAAAGTATCTTACTATTTATCATTTACAATTTAATTTTTTGCCCTCGAAAACTAGCGTTCCAAAATGCTGCTATATTAATTTACAATATATAGTTATTCACAAGCAAACTACAAAAAAAACATAAAACCACTTATATTATATATAAATCTATACAAGCATACATTCGGCGCATTACTTTCAAGGTCGCGGCTAGGACGGAAGCCCAGAACGTTAAAAATCAGTGGTATGAACTAGTAGAACTGAAAATAGTAACTAAAAGTAAACGACTGAAACAGTCGATAGTAAATAGTAATAAAATCAGTCGGACCGAAAATAGCGACTGAAAACAGTCGACTGAAAACAGTTGGTGGTAAAAACAGTGGAATCAAAAATAGCAACTGAAATAGTCGATAGTAAAAAGTAGTCAATTACTGAACAGTTGATAGTCGATTTCAATCGATTGTTCCCAACACTAATAGTAATGATAATAAAGGGATATGCAATGTTACTACAATCGATAAAATTACCGTAATAATTTTTCGTAGACTTAATATTACTAATTATAAATATGATTCGTAATATCTGAATTAAAATTTTAAATACGCTGTTAATGATAAGGTAATCAGCTCAATTGTTAAATATTGTAAGATAATGGAGCTATCGCCAAAAAAGGTAATTTTTCTAGTGGCTATTGTTATTTTTATCGGAACACTATCATGTAATTGAGACATATATTACATGTATTACTCGAAATATATTATCTTCATATTTTTTTATTAAAGTAAGTACGTTATTAATCTAATTTCGTTATTAAACATTACATCATTATTTTAATTTAGATTGTTCTATGCACCCACATTCAGGGAGTTTATCTAACAGACTAAATATTACTCATCATTAGTATAACTTATAGCACTAGTTTTGATAGATTAATTAGTCAGTTAGTATATAGATCTTAATAAAAAATAAATATTTGATTCATAACCGTTTTCTTTGTAAAAATGAGTGAAACAAAAAGAATATATTTTCCAATTAAAATCTATTAATATATTAGGTACTAACATGTATACTGATAATTTTTTTAGGGAAAAAATAGGTATAATATGTATTAATCAAAATATATTCCATGGTTTTATACAAGTTCTTCCCATCTATCCGTCGACATCTCATAATACTCCACCGAGAGAACGTTGGTTCCAGCGATCCGGTCATCAAACTATTTTCGCATTTTTTTAGAACTTCGAAACCCATGACAGCCAGGCCATACTCTTCCGATCTAAATAAGTGGCAACCAGAAGCCGCTATGTCTGGTGAGTACATTTGATGCGGCAAAAATTCCCATTCGAGCTACCATAAAAACGCAATGTTGAGATGCCCGCAATGACATTTTCAGTTAATTCGGGTGGTCTGGAAACTGTTGATTCATCAACTACTGTCTAATGAGTCTTTAAATTTATTGTCTGGAACTTTAGACCATTTTTTATCATTGACTTAAGAGTTGCAACTTTTAAGACGTTGAAACCAAAACTGACAGTTTATACAAAGTGGGACAAAAGTTCCGCTACTATTGATGCAATTTCCGCTGAGTGGCAATAATGGAACGATTATTTTCAATAAATCTGTTTCTACTATTTCTATTTCTGCTCGTTTCTTTGGCGTATATTTATCCATAATAAAATTTGGACGTCTACACAATACAATGGTTAAAGCGAAACTGAGCAAAACATTATATAACCAAGATGGCGCGTAATCAAAATGGTAGCGAGGCTTTTGCTCCACCTTATATATGATGCAACAGCATCACCACGTTTCTAAACATGTTTGATAAAACTGGGTAGCAGCATTAATGAATGTTAAAAATACAATTTCGAGACCTCCATAATTGGTATCTTTATATATGTATGCTGAATAGCTCAATATTAAATGTAAAACTGTAATTTTACATAGAGAAATGTTAAAATCATATAATTTAACAATTAGGTTGCATGATTTAGGAGTTTGTTATACTGATACATTGGTACATTTTCGCTTCACCAATAGATATGGGTGACCACATATATTAAGGAATAATACAAAATTATCTTAATAAACTGATTCAAGGCATCATTCATAAGTAGGGTCACCTGTTAACAGCACAACCTTTAAATGTTACGTTTATTTTACGCAATTTATTGCGCAAATATATTTATTGTCTTTGGAAGTAAAGTAAAGTGTGAAACAAGTTCTTCAACTTAAGAATGTTGAACCTAGTACCCAGAGCAAAAACTTCGTGAGAGGGCAAAAGTGTTTAGACATGTAAAATTGAAACCTCACTTTCAAGTATCTCGACATGTGAGATCTGTTTCTTGGAGATTGTACTTTTTCTATATATTTTACTTCTTTAGTATTTCTAGTCTACTTAGTCTACTTCCATTTTCTAATCATCTGTATTTACTGCTTGCTGCTTTTGTCACCGTATGGACTGCCTTGAATAATTTTAGCAATAATTTAATTGATAATAATGGTCAATTCATATCATGAATATATCATATCATGTCATTCATAATACTATGCATTCAATATTACTACAATAATGTTTTTTGAAATCTTGGGTTATTTTATTTTACCATCACTGAAATATTGTTTCAAAAACCAGCTACTTGTCGGTCTATAATTAAGTTGAAACATAGTTCAAATCATTTATCTCACCCACATACGTATTTGTGCATTCTTTGAAATTATATGTAGTTATCCGAAGTATCTCCAATTAAAACATTATAATTTTTTTTTAATTGTTCTCAAACTAAGCTGTCATGTACAAAATAAATAAAACGACAAATGCATTATGTAATAAACAATTATTTTTTCCACATGTTTACATTTCTCTTTTTTTTAACAAAAATATACTTTAAATTGTAATAACACAAAGTATGTTATTTTTAGATTAAGTATCGAAATTATAAATATTTAAAATTTGTAATTCAAATTAGGAAGAAAATATTAATTTAATTGATCTTTTAAGATCATTCGAGTTTGTGATAAAATAAAAATTATTAAAAACAAATATTCTCTAATAGAATTTAAAGGTTCTTAATAGGTCTCGCACATTTTAATAAAGTAGGTTACCGATAATGCAAATCTACGCAACATTATTTCCATTAAACAATTTATTTGCAAAAGATGTTATAGTTTTTTTTTAATATTATGAACACGTATAATTATAACTAGTTGTGGATATTTTAAATAGCAATTAGTGTATCGTAGTTTGACGTCATGAAGCTGTTTTCGATCAACTACGATATGGTGATAATGGATACTTTTCGCGTTATTTATAACGGACGTGGATCGGCATTTTGCGTACATCCGATTATCGATTATTAATAGACGCTTTATGGAATATTTTGTTTTAACATGTTTTTAAATATAGATTATCATAAATGAACTGGCTTGTCCAAAAAGTCTGCAGAAACGAATTGGATATAAGCGGCTTTATTAAAATATTTATAGAAATTATTTTATGTGACAATATAATTTGCTTCGAGTTCAATTCTCGCAGCGGTTTTGCAATTGATGGATTTAATTATCGTAGTAGTTTTCCGGAAGATGAGATAAATGTCATTCTACGTCATCTATGAGGATTGCTATTTATATTTATGTTCTTGCAACTCTAAGTGTTAGCAGTCGCCATCGCACATTTTTATTGGAAACTGCATTGTTGAACATAACCTTCTTCAGAACATCATGTAATTTGAGTGCGATTTCGATACCGTGCTAATAGTTCTATATCTTGGTCTTCTAAGATGTTTAATTACAGTTTCTTCGATTTTATTTATTATTGCAGCAGTTTTCCAGAAGATGAGAATAACATTCTTCTACTGCATCTATGAGGGTCGCTGTTTATATTTATGTTCCCGTAAGTTCTAAGTTCTGCATTCTAGAACATTTGAGTGCTATTATACTTCATAATTTTTCAACGTTAACATTATGGTGTATTTATGAACATATTACTTTATACGGTGACAAAGTGCCATTCTATAGCACAGTAAAAGCTGGTATAACGAATTCTATTGTGACTGACTCCGGCTAGATGATTTGGATGAGAGAGCGACATTTTCTTATTTTTTTCTTACCGTGGTGTGAGAGTCTTACTAACAATACAACGAGACGATAGTTTTCACGTAAGGTCTGTTTATGTTATGACGCGGATAAAAAAAGGAAGAATGGATAGATTAGTCACTTACAGTGGATCTACATATATTGCAATCAAATCTGAAAAACACTAGTCATTTACATAAAAAACACACTATTTTGACTTCAATTGCATCGTACAATTCCCAGTGTTCGCATCTTTCCTCAAAACCAGTTATATTTTCAGTTTATGCAGGTTTTAATGAAAATCCCGAATATCCAAAAGTTATTGCAGGCGCAATAAAATATTTTAAGGTGCTTAGATTAACATTACCTTTATACGGTCTTTGTAACAACAAATACACCTTGTAGAAGTGCTGTAAAAATAGGCTTGAGATAGGTATGGCTCCATTGTCTGGTTTGATGCTATCGTATAATACCTTCGGCAACCCTCTCGATCGATTATTTTAGATAATGAAGCCGTTGCAGAAATGGCAAATGTAGTATATGAAGAGCATTTATATAAAAGACATGTACAATAATCTCAATAAATATATAAAATCTATATGTCTTACAAATTGTAAAATTCACAGAAAAGGAATGCTATTTTGATATAGGGAGTGACACTAACAAATATTTTTAAAAAATCTTCCACAAGCGGTTTTCTTCCGTTAAGCCCATTACGGTGTGAGATTTCGCTCATATTTCTTGCCTTTCCTGAGAATTTTTGTTTAGTATGCTCTAAATAATTTTCACTGGAAAAGACAGCACAACAATTGATTGATTATAATTATGATTGTTTATTATTGCGATTTATGATTGTCAAAATGGTAAAAGTGCAAAAATTCGACAAGAAAAATGATCCCATTTACGCCAGTAACCAAGTTGTGTAAGACTTCTTTTGGGGTGATCTCCAAGTTGGTCAGTCGGTAGACTTAATGCCGATGACCGTAGTTCGGATCCCACATTAAATAATAGGTCCAGTTCCAGAAAAACCCTGGTTAACAAAAAACAGACATTAAAATATTAAAAAAAAAATTTTACTATGAAATAAAATTGCTAGTTCTTTTGTTCTACTTAATTCATAAAAATTGATTCTTTAAAAATAAAAACAGAAACAAACCGAAAGTTTATTTTATTTCCTTTAGATTCTTACGAATTAAATAAATAATAGGAGGGCAGTTCTCCATCGCCGTAATTCAAGTGCTCATAAATCGATTCGAAGAAGAATTTTGGACCAGGCAAAATATCGAATTGATAGGCTACACAGCAGTGACATTTCAGTCCTGATATGTTAATAACAATGAAGTAAATTGTAGCAGCCTGTGTACATATTTAATTTTCTGTTATACTTATGCTACAAGAATAAGTAAAATTTTATAGGCCAATTTCACTACTACCAATAATATTGAAAATATTTGAAAAACGCTTATTAAAAAGTAAAACCAATAATATATAGAAAAAATCTAATCGTTGCACATTAGTTTGGTTTTATAAACAAACATTCAAAAATTCACCAGTTACATAGAATAACAGACATTATTAAAAAAAGCAATGAAGAGAAACCCCCAACTTTGACCAACTATATTTTTAAAAGTAGCACAAACCCTCGATAAAACCTGGCATAAGGAGTCATGCATAAACATAAAATGTTACCTAAGCAATAACGTTGAATTCAAAATTATACTAACAATGCAAATCAGGGTGTTTTACTGTACATTTTCTACTGTTTTTTTTATTTTCAAATTGAGAGGATTTACAGAAAATTGAGACAAACTATATGCGATCGCTAGTTTTCTTTAGTCCCCCTTTATTCTATTGGTATGCATACTAAATTGATTCGGATTAACTTATTTTTTGCTATTTATTTGACTTACTTTTTACTTAAAAATTAGTATCATTTCTCTGATCGCCTACTCTTAAATTGATATAGTATTTGATATAGTCCAAGCTAATTATTTTTGGATATAAAAAGTGTTTGTTTATTCCTATCCTAAATAATTATAAAAGTGTGAACTTCTTTTAGCTTAGTCATACAAATATCAACATCTCAGTCAGAATGTTAAACAAGACAGCTAAATAAGTGGTTTACTCAACTAAATATGTAGTTTATTAAACTATATGAAAACCATATGAGCGTATGGAATTCATTTATGGGGATGTTCTTCGAGAAGTCATTTAAAAATAACTCAAGTATATTAGAATACATTGTTGATAGATATTGCGGATGCACCCAGATGCTATAGGAAAAATGATTTATACCAATATCTTCGGACTACAACTGTCAACTGTTGAGCAATTTAAGAGATTCGCAACAAGACACAAGGAAATTATCCACTCCGGAGTGCTGCCACTTTTAGACAATACTAACCTACATAGGCTCTAAAGAACTAAACTCTGTGAACGCGTGTATTTGTGTAACAAAGTGCAATAAATCACAAAAACACTGAAAAGTGCTAATATTATTTTATGACTAATCGACAACAACTAGTAATAATATATTAACATTTTTTAAAAATATGTGAATATAGACAGGGACTTCGGATCTTCTCAATAATCGATATAACCCATAATGATATAAAACCCAATACAAAGTTATTTCATATTTTTTATTACATTCTATTGTTTAGTTAACATTAAATTAAAATTTTGATTTCCTAAACAATTACTTGGTGTTTTTGGACTGAATTGGTCTAGACTGTATATCTCTAGAGGGTCAAGCAACAAGCTTATTTAAGCTAACACAAAAGGAAGAAATTATATAGAAATTCAAGAATAATATAAAATAATATCTTCTATATATCGTAACATAAAAGCCAGTTTAATTTTATTAAATAAGGAGACAGCAAAAGTTACGACGCTGTCTGTGATATTAAGCTTTTCATCGTGTTTAAAATTACATTTCGTGTATAGCCGACTACAATAAGCCAATTCAAACTAGAGACATTTTAAATAAAACATCTTGACAGTGTTATTTATGGGTTTACGAAATATGAAATATCTCAAAATTGCCCAAAAAGAACAATAAGACATGTCATGTCTATGCACACACACAATAGAATATAGATGGATAAAAGTAGATTCATAGCAATATATTTGCTGTTTAATCCATATATCCTCTTGTTTTACAATGTGTGTTTTAAAACATAAACCAGCTGTATTTTATATATTAAAATATAAATATCCTTGTAAAATAGTTGAATTAAAAAGTATAATAATATAATGATAATAATGATTTTCATGGCGATATTGTATTAAAATAATAATGATGGTTTGACATTGATCTAATTATCGATTCATTTTTATACTTTTTCAGCATTTTGAAACATTGTGCCAACTAAGCCATGCTGCATTGATCTGAAAAACAGCAATCGGAGCTATTTCTGGTAAGTACGTTGGGTGCAGCTCTTCTAAGTTCATAATTGTTGCAACGTCTGGCTGAGCGTTGTCGTGCAAGAGGGTCAATTCAACATGGTTTGTTCAA
Source organism: Rhynchophorus ferrugineus (assembly GCF_030347505.1). NCBI lineage: Eukaryota > Metazoa > Arthropoda > Insecta > Coleoptera > Curculionidae > Rhynchophorus > Rhynchophorus ferrugineus. The sequence goes on along the minus strand of NW_027472581.1, from coordinate 46,582,748 downwards.
TAGACTTTTTCATTCGGTTTTAGCAGCTCGTAATACACTACACCTGGCTCATCTCACCATATGCACAGTAAAATTTTGTGTGGTAAGTGGCCGTTCTGAACTAACTCATGACTTGGATTGTCTTAGAGGTTGTCGTAGTGGATTAACTGTTAATTGCCAATAACACACAATCTTCGAAGAAAACTCTTCTATCTCGTCTGACTGGTTTATTCAGCCAATTCATGTGGTAGCTATTTTCCTTCATTTTGAACCATTCCCATCGCGTGTCAGATATTAGAAAATGCTTGTTTCATGAACTGCTAAACTACTTCAAGGTTCTTTGATAGATTTAGCTGGGTATTCGTACAAAATGTTTCGCAATTCCTCGAATTTTTTGGTCTACAGTTATTTGCCATTAAAATTAAAATCTTTTAATTAATTGAAACCTAAATCGGTAATTTGTATATAACGCAGCATAATCACCATAAGTTTCTAAAAATATTTGATTTGATACTGATTAATTCAAAACTAAATGAAAAACTATTGTTTATGTAGAAAAATGCTAAAACATTCGAATTGAATAGTTGGGTTAGGTTGCTTACATTGATAGTTCTCTCTTTCATCAACATATCACTGAAATATTATGTATATAGTGAGCCATTTTCCGTATTGTTTAGTTTTAATACGCGCTTTAGATATTTAAAAGGTAGTAGTAGAATGTTAACTCCTGAATTAAATTGAAAAAAATTTAAATTTATTATTTTAATAAATCAATATTTCCAAAATGAAGGCATCAATTTTAGTCTCAAAATTGTCTTTTCTGACAATTTTAACTCTTTTAGAAGATTGGATAAATAGATATAACTTAAGTTATAAGAGTTTTGCCGGGCCGCATATATACTAAGTTTTAATATAGCATTATTACTGTTGCAAATAAAAATAATTAAATGATTGATATAATTTGGACTTGGAATGTGTTATATTGCATTGTGCCACAGCAGTCACGAAACTATTAACTTTTTAAATTTATCAACCGTGTTGCCATTCGACTTGACATCTTTGAAATATGGATATATTTTTAGGTTTGTTGATCAATACTCCACAACAGATACATTGAGAATAATATCCATCATTAGTGCAATAAAAAAGTATTCAAGAGTGTGTTACAAAATTGACACTATAGCAGTCTAATGAAATTGGCTTTTATAGATATCTTTATATTATACTCTCTCGAACTCCTAAGAACTTTCTGTTAAGAAGTAATTAAAAGCGTAATAATATTAATATATGAGTAAATGAGAAACATTTATGTTTAATAGTGCAGAGATTTAATTTAATGTGTAGAGAAGCGTTACGTTTACCACGCGATCATCCTTAATGGCTAACCTGGTTTTTACTGACAAAAACTTTGTACAGTTTGTGGTAATAAAAATAAATATAGGACTTACTTAAAGGTTTATAAAGCATGTGTTAAATTCGTACAATTAACAACATTGTTGCCCCGACATCATCTTGCAAAATATTTTAATAAAGAAATTTTCTTTGAATCACCTGCCCAGTTTTGAGAGCTGTATAAGCACTCTGATCTGATATATTTATGTAAATATATCAATAAATTAGTGACTATATTAACACCTATTACCACCTGAATCATTTAATGCCTTTGTGATGGATAACACTCTATTTCAAAATGTGTAATGTAAAAATGTACAATGTTAAAAATTGAATTCTCAGCATTCATTACTTCTGTTTTTTCTAAAGATCTTTGAAAAACTTTATTTAAAGACATAAGGACAGATTCATGCAGTATAGCTTGGCTTACATACAATTTTAAAATGTTGAAGAAATGCGAAAATGATGCAATGTTAACAAAAATTATTGGGAGAAGTTGTATAAAATTATATAAAATATTTAGTTAATATATTATATAATATATTAACCCATTTTTTTCAATAAATGTGTAAAAATGAACACAAATATATATAATACAGCCGATGAATGTTTGGCAGATGTTATCATCATTAAAATAACTGAAACCATCAAAATTCATCGATTTCGAGTAATATCGCAAATTAAATCTAGATATTAAATAAAAACTTGAAAACTCTTGAAACTGCATTGATACGTAAATATCAAATTTACCAAACACTTAAAAAGTTAGTAATAATAAATCTATCAACGACAACATTAAAATAGTAGATGGAACATTCGGAACGTATAGCCGTTGGAGTTAATCAAGTTAAGCGGTCAAGATCAAGACTGGTGGGAAAGATAATTTCAATAGCTTAACGTAAAAAAATATAGAAAAACGAAACTACCTTTTCTTCGACCTGTTGGGAGTACGAATACGATTAAATTACTCTGCAACATGAGAATTTTGTTACATCTTGCAATATCCATTAAAAACTACAAGTAATATATACGTAAATGAAAAACCCTACCCTACCTACTTTTTATCAGATATTGCTTTACCATTGCGCTACCATTTGTTTAAGTTCAGTTATTCCTGGCCTGGTCGAGCAGTTTTTCACTTCTTAGATCATCAAAAATTTTGTCGAGTGTTTAGAATTAGATTGAACTCTAGGAAAATTCAGTATTTTGAACAATATTATACTAATTTTTACTATTTTTTCTGAATAAAACTACATTATACTAGAATATTACACTATTTTTTCTGAATAAAACTTCAAAGTTAGAAAAACAGCAATATAAAAGTAACTAGCGTATAATGCAGTAAAAATAATTTTTTTCATTACGTGAATTTTAATTCTTTTTTTAATAGTTTTTTTTTAATTTTAAAATTTCTATTTTATCATTATCATTTATTAATCTTCAGGATTAGGTTAAATTTTTTGAATAATGAATGAATTAAACTAATTTTCTAAAGATTATGCTTTGGCTATATATTATGGTTTCAATATAAATACCATTAAGCACTTAATATGACATAAATAATATTAATAACTGTTTCCATTGACGTTTTCCTTTAATTGAGTATTAGTCATTGTTTTCGTTCGTAGCTAGACGAACAATTGAAAGACTATTACGTAAAAAAAACGATTTAATACAGAACTAGCAACAAGGTCCATAAATACATCGACAAATCAATTAAATTAATGACGGCCAATGACGAAAACAGTCCTTGCAGCGTTTATTAGATCTCATTCAAAGTTTTTTTTAATGTTGCAATTTGTTTTAGTCCAATAACTGCTGATTAAAACGACATTCAACACAGGGCTAAAATATTGCATTTTATTTAATTATCTACTTTTGCCTATCTGCATGTTAATAAATTTAAATATAATAATATAATAAATTATTCTCATTAATTGATTCTTTCCTATGTTACGGAGCCTTACTTTATACCAAAGTTAAAGAAATTATTATATAAAACGTTATTTAAGCCCGCTCTAATTCTTCTGTTCAGAATATTATTTTATTTGCACTTAAGATTTTCAGTTAATTAAGCAAACAAAATATCGTCAAAAAACAATAGCGTCATATATTAAACAGCACATATTTAAAGAAGGTTTAAACAAAAACAAACTCTAAGTCATTGGTTACCGAAAATTATCATTAGGTTTTCTTAATAAATAATATTACTCCTTAATAACACAACATTTAAACATTAGGATTTAGCCAGACTAGGCTTACAGATTAACGCGAAATACAAATCATGGTCAAACAAACAAATATGGATAATAACAACAATTAATTCGTCAGAACAACCGAACAATACAACTAAAATATAGGAAAGTATTCACAAAAATAACTGAGTTCATTCATTCATATTCAACGAGTTTAAAGAAACATCTTGAAAAAGAAAGATGAAAAGTAGAAAGAAACGTTGGATAAATAATAGTCTATAAGAAGCGTCTATTTCTAGTATATTTTCAACATCTTGCATAAGATAACAAAAATTATGTAAAGGGTCTAATTGAAAACTACATTTTAAAAAAATAAACACACTGAATATCAGTAATAGATATTTACCGTGTGTAGACTGTTCAGGCAAACATTTTACTAAATAAATTCAGGAAACCAAAAGAAGCTAAACCAAGTATAAATTGTAGCGAACATCCCACAGCAACGAAAGACAGAGTGCCCAAAACATTGAGAAAGATGAAATAAAATTATTGAGGCTAAAGTTGAACAAACAAGAAACCTAAAATATATAGCCAAGTTAATGGGGACATGACTTATGTACAGAGTATAAACCAAATTGTATATAGAGAAAAATAATAGAAGAATCTACTAGCAATGAATTGCCTTTAAACATAAAGCACATATTCACTAGCAGGAAATGATGCTTGATTTTTTTAAGTCTTCCTAAAATTATAATAAATATATTTTGGCCTCATCTCTGAAACATACTTGGCAATGTATTATTTTGTAATTTAGTGGATTTTTATTTAACCATATAGCCGCTAACATCACAAAAGGAAAAAATGTAATACTAACCTAAAATAATATTTGTCTTATTTTACTTAGTTAAAGCCTAGTTAAAACAACAAGACCGAAATGGAAATATAAAATAAAATCCGTAAATGACTTATAAATCTACGAGATCTAACAGATGAAGAGGAAATACAAATAATTTACTGCCCAATAAGTTCGAAAGTTCGACGATCATTGGTAACGCCAAAGGAGAATTACAGAGGTAATTGTGAAGATAAGGAATAGCCTACGTAGAAAAAAAGTCTGCTCAGTTATTCCCTTAGGCACAAATCTTCGACAAGACTACACAGATTTGTTGTTTGAAAATGTTACTAAAACAACACACTACTAAACTAAACCTTTATGTCTCAAACACGATGTTTAACTAAAAGGAACTTACTCTACAATAAAAAAAAATAGGAGAAACATAGTTAGCACACATTATAATGGTCAATTTTGTAGCTCCACACTGATCTCAGTATCCTCTGATATAAAATGAGCTTGTTGTAATATAAGTTGATAGATTGGAGTCTATATTTTCCTGAACTTGATGTTGAGTTCATCGCTCTTCTTTTTTATATGCTCGTTTTTATATGTGCGTGTTTTACAATCAATTTCACACATAGTTATAACACATAAATGGCAATAAAGAAATAGGGCGGTATTATTTAATTTTGCCAGGTTTTGGTACTATTATAGCCTCAGCAGTTTTATGTGCATCTGATACATAGCTTAACCGAATTCAAACATTAAGCAGGTTGGTTAATATAATCAAGGGCTTCCTTTGAAGTTTTTTAAGAATTGTTACCGTAACAAGGTAACAACCCGTAGCCTGGAGCTTTTTTCAAATTAAAGTAGTGCTTTCTTCTGGAACTTTCCTAGGATTTGGGTTCGTTCTTTTAAGAGCGGTATTCATATTAATGTCCTGCTGTAAAAGGTAATTGAAATAATCCCAATCCTTGTGCTTATGAACCAGAATTAGATTTTGAGCTTTCATGACAATCAAATTTCATATCAATAACTGATCAGCCTTGTATAATTAATAAATATATCCTACCTTGGAGTAATAAGTAATAATTCCGTTATCCAATTTCCATCCCAAAATTAAGAAAAATAGTTTAAATATTTGGGAAACAAAATCGCGGGTAACAACCTCAACGAATTTATGTACTATAATAAATCTATAAGAGAATACATTCAGAACAATAATCAAAGAGTAAGAGTAAAAATGTAGGCAATATACCTTAAATTATATAACTCGAAATATATGGCCTGTATACGTAAAATTCTTATCATCAAAAAAATCGAGCTATCAAATGGATAGGATAACCTGTTTAGAAATGACGAAACTTTTTTTATATAAAATTAATGATGACACATATTACAATCTCTTATGATGTGATTGTTATTATTTTCGTTCAAAGACATATTTTAAAAATAGCTACGTATAAATTGTTTTGTGTAGCAAATTGATGAGCAATGGTATTTCCATCGGAAATTTACTAATCAAGTTTTTGCTCTTCAACAGACAATAGCTTAAAAATTATTCCTCGAAGGTTGAAATTAATTTTGATGCAACAATAAAGAAGAAAAACTAACAAATTCGATTTTTAGCCCACCCACACGTATATAAAGCACAATGCGTTCATAATTTCTGCCACGCCATTCTCCATCATGATATATATCGGAATTCTTTAAACCAATAATAACTTTTGATATATCTCTGGTTTCAAACTACCTGCTATTTATAAAGTGTCTCTCGTTCATCAGCATTTGGTATATTTTTTGCTTTTTTAATATTGACACTTAATACATTGGTCAGCGTAAATTATCTGCAATCAAACCGTCATAATGGGTTTTATTAATAGCATTGATACTTCAAGGAAGCTTCACAAGAGGGCTTAGAATTGTAACGTTACATTTTCTAAAGGTCAATTTTATATATACAAAAAAATATTTAATATGTTAAATCATCTTTAAAACGAAATATAGGAAATATAAACAAGAAAACTCATTAAAGAAACACTAATATTAATTTTAACAGCGCTTCCGGTTTTATTTTATTAAATGTGACTTGAATAATACAGATTAGCCCCAAAAATATTGCCAACATAAAGTGGCATCTTGTTTGGATCCGATAAAATCATTGCGTACATCATCAGGCGTTTTAAAATTGTTTATGAAATATGTCTTATTTCTAATTCAAATTCAATCAGTATGACTTTCCGACTGCCTTATTCAATATTTATAATTCAATATCGTCTTCGGTTTTTAAAAAACTATATCGATACTTCTTTTTAAATATATCGGTAATCAGCCAAGAAAAATATCGGAAATGAAAAATATTGATATATCGATATTTTTCGGCATCCCTAATAGTAAAGATAATTTTTAAACATTTTAAAAATATCGATACTTCCTAAAATGCAACGGAAAATGTTGGTCAATAACAAAAAATGTCGGTCCAATTCGATAAACATCGATATAATTTTGAAAAAATATCTAAAAATACTGGCTAATAAAAATATCGATATTTAAAAAAAAATCAATATATCGATATTTTTTCGCCAGCCGGAATTTTTTATTCAGAGCCTATAATTTGCAATTTGACTTCCACATCACGGAAGATCCCGAAAATATTTTTACTTTAAATATAACCTAACAGCTTGAAATTTTTTTTCAAAAATTAAGTCTAAAAGCTACTGAATATTTATTTTCAAGGAAACAAATCATATTTTGAATGTTTCATTCAATCAATAATAGTTCATTCAGAAATAAGCCTCATTTACAATAAAATTGAAATTTATATTAAAATATATTAATTACAGGAGCAATGATAACTGTTAAATTGACTTTACATACAGCATATTTAACAGAAAATATAGTTATAAATCCAAAAGGCTCAAACGAAGTTGTTAACGAGAGTCAGTGAAAATTTAATGTCAAATGACTATTTATCTAAAACGTAATCAAACACTTAAAAGTCATCAAGAAATGGTTGCGAAACACATTCAAAGAAATCCATGCAGTAGGTCAATATCACTGCTACTAATCACAACCAAACCATTCGAGATCTTAAAATGCATAAAATTAATTAGCGAAGAGAAGCAACTCAAGCTGACTCATTAGTTTGGATTTAAAAGTAATCAATCAGAAATATCGCAGTATGGATTTGACGGAAAAAATACTTCAAAATAAAACAAATTTGTTCAGCTATATATTTTATATTAGCTAGATGTCATCCAAGCTTTCGACAAAGTATGGTGCGAGGATCTCCAACAAAAGTTATCAAATAAATCATATAGATAAATGAGCTAAATTCTTGAATCCTATATCTCTAACCGTTGCTTCAGGGTGACGAATATTCAGGATTAAAATCCATCTCTGCGGATGTACCACCAAGTAATATACCTGGGCCAATGTCTTACTTGATCTATACCAGTAATATCCCTAAATCCGAAGGAATAACAACACTGCACAACATTTTTTTTATTAATAACATCTTACATTCGGTATGCTTAGTACAATCTTAATTCACAAATTAATTTATTACTACTGTTCTGTTGAACTTTCATTATTATACAAGCAAGGTGTTTACGGGATTAATAGTATGTATTTACCAAATTAGAATAAAACTAATGTACTTAAGCTAAACTTGAAAATACACTTTGACACTAAACTAGTTCGTGTGGTTTGGTTCGCTTCAATTTTCTGATTTCTTGTGTGTTGTCCAGTATCTGTATTGCTTCCACGTTGCTGTGATTTAGTCACCTTGTTTCATGTTTTAGGGCGAAATCTTGAGTAACTTCGTCTATTCATTTGATTCCAACATCATGGTGCATAGGTAATTAATCGTAGATCTTTGATTTGGGTGCGCTGGATTGCTAGTTGGTTTGATGTTTTAGTACAACCCCATATTTTTACCCTATAGGTCCAATAGGCTTTATAATGGACAAATAAACCAATGTCTTTGATATTAGATCCAGTTGAGAGTACCTTCCGACTAACCAGTACAGTTGCTTGACGTTGAGTCTATTTTGCTATGCTTTTTGTCTCTCATGATGTTTCTAGTTTAACCTACCATCGAGATATATTTTGCTTGAGGAATCGGGCATCCGTCAAGTGATATAATTAAGTTTTTGTCAATTCGTCGCAACGCAAAATTAACATGGACATATTTGGAGCTACTAGCTGTATTTTCCAGTCCATTTTTATATTTTGTTAGCCGCTACATCTACTTGTTCTACAGCCTTAGACAGAGATACATCTTTTGCAATTATAACTCAAGGGAGTAATTTATCTCATATTCTGATTTCTTTCTTGATGCTAGGGTAGCTTATTTTGCAGCAGACCGGATTCGTTCAATTATATTTCGGGATTGCAGCTCAAGATTGTCCATAGTTTTGAGTCTTATGTTTAAACGGATTTGTTCCTGCATTATAAGTCTAAACGTGTCCCAGTTAGTAAATTTATTAAAAAGATTAGGCTTCTTTGTTTATTTCAGAATTGTCGCGCCAAGTGTTAACAATACTGGAGTGTGATCAGATGATAGTTCGCACAAGCTCTCGATTTGTATTTAATATGATGAGATGCCTTTCGAAATGTAAAGGTCCAGTAGGTCTGGTACTTTATTACTGTCAGTGGGCCAGTAAGTGGGTTCGCAACCTGAATGATAGGCCCAACAATTAATATGTAGTCTACACAAGTGGCTTTTTGATACAAAAAAACTTTCTAAAAGAAAATATGTACATAATAATCGTTGTAACAAATAAATAAAAATGAACAAAAACTTATTTAACCCACATACTACATGTATTTTATCTTCTATTATATACACACTATTTAGCTTAACACTGTACTACCTATTTATCTATTTACAGTATTATTTTAGCTACTACCAACTGATCACTTTGAAGTCGGTGTCGAGCAACAAAATTAAATTTGTTTTGTACATAATTTAACTTTGTGTATATATCACAAAATTGTATTATTATTTTTGTATTGTTTGAGCTGATCGGATTTTGCACTTCCGATTGACGAACAATTGACGGAGAAATCGGCGAACATAAATTATATAGAACCTCCTCTTTTTTCGAAGTCAGTTAATGAAAAATAACCTGCAATGTTTTTGAAATGTAAATGTTTGTGAAATAAGATACAATATTCAGTTTTAGTTCTTTCATATTATAAGTAATTTATTTTGTTTATTGTCAAATTAGCACCTCCTTCATATTCTATAGACCATCTATAGACCGTAACAAATGATGTTACAAGACTTTTAAAGGCCGATTTCAAACTTTTTAAAAACAAATGCACACATGTTCGCGCCTCTCTAAAAATCGCTACAAATCTTCTAGTGATAATACTTTTTTGGTACAAACGTTGACGAACTGAATTATTTCTTTTTTTTTCACTCATTCATATATCTTACTTGATAACATGTAATGTATTTAGATCAAAGAAAGAAAATTATGTTTACTTTAAGAATAATTCATTTCCGGTAAAGGAAAAAAGCTACTGCTATTAGGCCTATAAATTAGTTTTAAACGATTTTTTGTTTTGAATATTTATAGCGAAAAATCGGTAAAATATATTTCATTCAAAATATTGTCCATCGATATCCACTGCTTTTTTAATGATCGGGTAGTTTACGGATTCCATCTTGAAAATCAAATGTATCTATTGTGGTTATTGATCAATTGACCAATTTTTTGGTATATTCAGTTAGTATATTCTGAGACTGGTCGCAACTCATATATCGGAACAAGTAGTAATAAAAAAGAGCAAGATCTGAAGAATACGATGGGTGGGGTTCTTTCCATTTTAATGTGTCCAAGTATGTTTTCACCGACTTTGTAACATTTGGTCGTGAGTTGTTATTATGAAGAATAACATTGTGTCTTTGCAATTATTCCGATCGTTTTTCGCGCAGTGAATGCGCTATAGCGATCTCCATTAATAGTTACATCAAGTAAGTCTTTTAAATCATCGCGTACGCTTTTTTTGGCTGTCTTTGTTTTAGGTGTCAAAATCACAACTTCCAACCAATAGTTTTGACCGATGTCGCTATAGTGCGTCTTTGCAATAATCATCACATAACAATCGATGACCTTCAGCTTCGTTTTTCCTCAAATTGAAATAAAAAATTAAATCTTCCCACAAATGCAGTTTACTCGGTAGAACTTCAGCCATTAAAAAAAATTGTTCACACGACGAAGTGACATACTGAAAAGTAAAGTGGGAGGGAATTCAACATGAAGTTGTAAATCCTTTAAAATTAATTTACAGGCCTAATATATTTTTTCAGTGTTATACAATAACATATCAACCATAAGGTTTCGATTTTAATATGTTAACATGAAAGTGACCATTTTCACATTGAGAAAAGTTATTTATTCTTCTTTCTTTCAATCATTGTTAACAATTGCGTTAGAATTTTTTTAAAAATTACTCTTCGTGATTCCAGAATCTGCCCTATTGGCAATAAGTATTTCTTATGTCTATATTATATATACATGGCATGTAGAAAATCACTTCATTAAGCAACCTTCCGTATAAAATATTATCTTAATTAATTAGTCTTATTCTAAAGCTTATTCTAAATTCTATATATGTCCAATAATCAGATCAGGTGGTGATAAACGTTTTAGTCTACACACTTCACTATCACGTCGCATATTTAGCTGATTAGCGAGTACATTGGGATGCACTGACACTCTTTCGAAATACTTCACACAAACACGTTGAATTACACTCGTTATAGGTTCTAGAGGAATATCGCATTGTATGACTGTATTTATTTGAAATATAGTACGGAGCATCAACAATGGCTCGCAACACCTTATTTTGGAACCGTTGAATGATGGATATATTAGATTTGCTAGCGGTACCCATAGTTGGGTTCCATATGACCAAATGGGCTTGAGTATAGACTCATACAGCAATACCTTGTTATCTAATGATAACTTGGATTTGCGCCCGATGAGCCAATACATTTAATATAATTTAAGTCCAAGTTGCTTTCGTTTAGATAGTATGTGCTTCTTCCAAGTTAGGCGTCGATCTAAGTGCATACCAAGATATTTAACATGCTCTGCTTGGGGGAGTTGACGATGATTGATATTCACATCTTCATGGAATGCTAAGATTGCTGTGTCGTCTGCATATGTTGCCACAGTAGTTATTTTTGTGGTGGGCAGATCGGCCGTATACAGAAGATACAATACACTACCTTGCGAAACTCCTGAATATAAGGGATTTAATTCGGCATGCTCATCGCCTTGATTTACAATAAAATTTCTATCAGTGAGATACGATTTTAGTAACAGTTGAGGGAGAAGTTTCTTTAGTTTAACCTGCAGGTCCGTATGCTCCGTCCGTATGCAGTATGTAGCTGAGACTGGAAAGGTAAAAACACATTTTTTAAGTGTTTTGAGAAAATGTCGGCCTTCTCTTTATTGCTTCTAGTCCAATTATTTTCGTTTGTTTTAATAGGTGGGTTATGCTGCTTGGATCTCCTAAGATTTTTTGTTACCTTCCACGACGAATAGTCTGTAGCCTCTGTTGGTGTCAAATTTTCTAGGTATTCTTGAATGGCTTGGTTTTGTTCAATTTTGATTAGTTCTTTCAGCTCTTTTATTACCCTATTAAATTTCCTTTTATTCTCTTCAATCCTTTGCTGTTGCCAATTTCGTCGTAACTTTCTTTTTTCTGCTATATTTTTCTGTATTGTACATGATATATGTGTATTTTTTCTTGGAAATGTTTCACTGTTAGGAGTCGCGGAATATGCTGCCTCCTGTATATATTTTGTAAGGTTTATTGCTGCTATTTCTATATCCATTTCAGTTTTTAACGGTAAGTTTAGAGAGATGTTTCGGTCTAAGTTTTCTCTCAATGAGGGCCAGTTAGTTCTATTATTGCACAGAGAAGAGCTAGAATTTAAACTTGAATTGCGTTTCAGCATGCTGTGAAATATTATTAATTAAGTTTTGTGATCCATAAGATAAAGCATTAAATCTAAAGTGACCGAGAAAGGTTTAATATAAATCATAGATATTCCGTTTGACAGTGTGAGAAATAATTTATGACTTTATGAATTAAACTTATTAAAAGAATGTTATGCTTTGTTTAGTCCCTATACACGAAATTAGTTCGACCATCTTGAATCCTATAATCATATATAGATCATATATTTGATCCTGAATTAAAACAAAAGGTATGTCACGTGTACTTCAAACTATCAAGTCAAATAATGTATGTCCTTTTAACACAGATTTATATTTTCAGGGCTTTTGCTTAAATCTTGAATATTATTATATAACGATATTTCCCATATATAAAGCTCTAAAAAATAAAGTAAGGCCCTATTATGATTTTCTATAGTTATCGTCGATCATTTTAACAAAGGGTCTATTTTTAATTGATGTATCACACTACAACCGCTCTAAAAATAAAGATAAAGGGCCGTGACGTATTGTTCGCACATGGACCATTAGTCATTTTCGCGGCTTTTTGATGGATCTATAAAATTGTAAAGCTTTTTTATAGCCGATGGCGGTAATAAATATCTTTGAAAAAGTTGAGTGGTTCTAAACTTTTTATAATCTATCAAAGCACTAAAGCTTTTTTTCTCGTTTGATAGGTGGCGATATATTGTATAACAACTTTCTGATAGAATAATTACAATTTAAGTATCATTTTTAAAATAATTTTATGTGTGCTTAAAATTATGAATAATAAAATGTCTTAGTTAATATTAATGTGCTGTATTATGATATATAAATACATAACGAAAAAGTAATATCATTGAGAAAGAAAGATTGTAATTGCGATAGTAATGTATTTTCCTGATCGAAAAGTTTGAATCAAAAAAATCAAAATTTGAGTTAAAAATCATGCCCTAAATCTGCAATCTAACAGAAAACTTTCCAGATGCCTTATGACTATGATTTGGTTTTCCTATAAATACTCAAGATATACCATTCTCTAAATCACTCACTTTGGAAACTGAACATGTCTTCGAACATGTTCTTCGACGCAGGGTAAATGTTATATGCGTGGATTTTGTTTCATTGGCTTTAATGCGCTATGTCTTCAACCATAATTGTAGTTGATCCAGGTGGGTTTGTAGGTTTATTGATGCTGTGACTGGATCTTCATGGAATGCTAAGATTGCTGCGTCGTCTGCATATGTTGCCACAGTTGTTATTTTTGTGGGGTATAAAATTTGAGTTAAAAATCATGCCCTAAATCTGCAATCTAACAGAAAACTTTCCAGATGCCTTATGACTATGATTTGGTTTTCCTAGAAATACTCAAGATATACCATTCTCTAAATCACTCACTTTGGAAACTGAACATGTCCAGTTAAAATAATTAAACTGCTTGAAGCATTTCTCGATTCCTTTGAGATTCAATCCGGTGTGTTTGTCAAAGGATGTCGTTTCTCCATTACTTCACAGCATAGTTGTGAACGAATTCAAAAAGTCCTTAAAATGAGTAATAGCGTCCATTAGATGAAGCTTCCATAATTCCTCATATCCATATTATAGATCAGTGTGGACTGAGAATTATTGAAGAAAATAGCAAAGTATTGACAAATGACGGCTGTTTCAAATCGCAACGGGTTCCAGTCTAAGAGTTCAGTTACTTGAGATTAGTAATATGACAGGTCAATTGAAAAGTCCTCGGACTGACACATAGATGGCGGTACTAGAATTAAATCACTATATTTTTAGTTAGCACTAACCCTCAAAAGATGCGTGTATAAATTTGAGAGCTGTGGGATCATTAGTTTGTGAATTATAGGATTCTGAGTGAAGCAACTTTTGTTATTGTGAAAAAAAAGATAAAAAGTTCGCGTGTTGATAAAATATTGCTTTTTAATCGGAAAAACAGTTGAAGCAAAACCTTGGCTTGATGCCGAGTTTCCGGACTCGGAAAGGATTCAATGGGTTCAAGGATTGGTATGCTAAGTTTAGACGTGGTGAAATGAGCACCGAAGACCGTGAACGGGTAAAAGAGGTTGTTACCGACGAAAACTTTTTAAAAAATCCACAAAATGATTTAAAATGACCATGAATTGAATCTGAATGAAATAACAGATAGTCTAAAGATATCAGCTGAACGTATACATCATATCATTCACGAATATTTCGGTATGAGAAAGCTCTGTGCAAAGTGGGTGCCGTGCAAGCTCACTTTTGACCAAAAACAAGGACGAGTTGATCATTCGGAGCAGTGTTTGAAGATGATCAAGCGTAATAAACCCGAGTTTTTGTGTCGGTATGTGACAATGGATGAAACATGGCTCCATCGTTTCACTCCGAAGTCCAATCGAAGTCATCCGAGTGGACTGCACACGATGAACCCGCTCCAAAGCGTTGGAAAATGCTACAGTCTGCTGGAAAGGTTTTGGCGTCTATATTTTGGCATGCGTATGGAATAATTTCCATTGACTACCTTGAAAGAGGAAGGAACAGCGATTATTACATAGCGTTATTGAACTGTTTGAAGGACAAAATCGCCGAAAAACGGCCGCTTTTAAAGAAAAAGAAAGTGCTGCTTCACCAAGGCAAATCACCGTGTCACGAGTCAATGAAAACAATGGCAAAAATCAATGAATTGGGCTTCGAATTGTTTCCTCATCCACCGTATTCTCCAAATCTGGCACTAGCGACTATTTTCTGTTCTCAGATCTCAAAGAATGCTCGCTGTGAAGAAAGGAGGCCTATTTTGAAGCAAAGGACAAATCGTATTATAAAAATGGTATCGAAAAGTTGGAAAGTGGCTATAATCAGTGTATTACCCTTGAAGGAAATTATGTTTAATAAAAAAAACTAATTTTTCAAAAAAATTTGTTTTACTATGGTAGACTGGGACTTTTCAATTGATCTGTAAGGAGAAGAAAGTGGGAAGAGATTGGGAGTAGGACGGTAATAAGACAAATTAATCAAGCTGAAGGAACTTTTGCTTCTTTAAGACAGTGCAGATGGAAAAAATATTACAATCAAGAGTGAAGTCCGGCCAACTCCTTCGAATACTTATTTTCCCTTTATGTGGCTCCAATATTTGTATTTTGGTATTTGATATAGTCTGGCATCTGTAAGCTTGTCTTGCAAATGTGATACTTCAAGCAAATTCTACATATTTCTCTATAAAAATAAAAAAAAATTTCTATTAAGATGTGAAAGTCGGTTCACCATTGAGGAAAAAAGACGAGGATTACAGTAGCTGCAGGGAAAGATGAAAGAATTCCTCATAAATATTTCTCATAATATCAACTTTTCTAATTGAATATGCAGATCAAGATTATAGAAAGCGATATGAAAGATAACAAATTAACATCGTCCGAAGGCAGAACGGTTGTAACCAATAATTAACGGTGGATAGATTTGGTGTAGAATATCGAAGTACTGCGGTGCCAACAACAAGTGAGAAGTAAAGCATCATAAAGTGTTGGCTATATCTTAATGGTGATTAATGATTATAGTAAACAAATATTTTCGACACACAGTTTAAAAGACATGAAACTTGTATATAGTAAATATCTACACATATAATTCGTTTCATTGCTTATTATTTTTTACAATGGTATATGAGTTCTCCCTTTAGACAGATTTTACTACACTCCATGTATTCATATTAGCTCGTGGATTAGTAATTGTAATTTAATTTTTGTCAGCTAATAACATATTTATTATATTACACGTATCAGTAAGTAGCTTAGAAACAATCCAAGAAGATATTCGGTCGTACCCAGAGTGATTATTGGTGTGGATGATGGATATTGCTCCTCGAATTTACACTATTGCTTACAGAAAATTGTTAGATATCACTAACATAAATTAAAACCATTTATTTACACGGTCATCGTTTACTGATATGCCAAGTATGCACATATAATTCGCTTCATTGATAGTTATTTTTTATAATTGTAGATGTGTTCCCCCTTTAGACTCTCCATGTATTCACATTCATCTTGGCGAATATAAGTATTAAAACTGAATCAGTTAACGATAAGTAAGTTTCACATCTAGTCAAAATTTTACTAAAAATTTCATGATTTTACGTTAAAAGTTATGTTTTTTAGAGTATACGTTCTGCTTTTTGTAAATATGGCTCATGACACAGTATTATCATTAAATGTAAACATTAATTTTTTAGACTTTATCTTCATTTTGGACTCGTCGTGACATTGCTCAGTTAAGTCAGTTAAGAGTTAAACGACAACTTAAAATTTAGATTTATATTAAGTGTTAGGGTCTTCTTTTTATTGACTAGAGTTAATAATACAATTTCATTAAAATTTCAATTTACAATTCGTTAAAATCCATTTCATCTCTGCTGCCGCAATGTCATGTTGTATATTTGTGTTCCGATTTATAATTAAGAAAGATCTTTCACACTTTTCCCTAGTTATCTTGTCCATAAATTAATAAACGTCTTTGCTCCATATTTTGGGTTTAATTAACCATAACACCAACCCCTACTAGTAACCAAGGGTGAATAATAAAGCTCCCAAAAAATCTTATACAAACAATAAAGAATAAAAATATATAAAACATAATTTATATAAAAAAACATTAAACATTATTTAATTTTTGTATTACTGAAATAAATTGTTCCCTCAGGATGAATTTCATTGGAAGCATAGCTAAGTCGATATTATTCCTTAACTTTTTTTTCTGTTCAGGATTAAACTTTTTGGATCATATTCAGAATTTTTTATGAATAGCTTATAATTCGATATCCGATTCCCTGGCCTTTTTTTAATTCGAACCGCGTATTTTTTCGGGCACAAATCCAATTATAAAATTTTGGCGACAAAAAAGAATCTAATAAATCCGATCCCTTTTTAAGATATCCAGTTGACTTGTTTCCCTTCGGCATTTTTAATTTGTGTCGTCACCACGGGGGTGCCTATTTACATTCCTCAAATTAAGTGAGAGACAAGCTGTCTATAAGATAAAAAGAAACGGTGATTCGTTGAAAAGTACCTGATGCGAGAATGGAAGAATCGGAATGACTGGTTCCATCTTGGAAACAGGACAGCATTTAGAAATATTTTTTACATTTTCCTGTTTCCTTGTAACTAGAGAAATAACGAATAAGGATTTACTACAATTAATAATTAGTATAGAAAATAAATCGATCCGTTGAATTAGTTAATGAAAACGCCAATTTTTGATTATTGCTGACTTACTTATGACTTACATTTTACTTATTTTGAAATTATTTCTTTTAGTTCATAGTACCAACTAATAATGATTGAATCATATCTTTAATATGTAGAATACTCTTATTTTATTAGGTAATTCCTGACTAGCTTTACAGCAACAAATTTGAAATACTCAATCTTTTGGATCCGGGTCCTGCGAATGCCCATTGAATCCAACTCTCAGGTACTTCTTGCAAATCTAATATAGCCAACATTCAACTCTTTCAAAATATGTATTGGCTGATAGGGCGTAAATCTAAATTATCCTTATATAACAAAATTTTGTTGCATAAGTCAATACTTAGGCCTATTTGGACCTATGGTACTGAACTGTGGGATACTACTAGCAAATCTAACATAGATATCCTCCAGAGGTTCCAAAATAAAGTGTTGCGAGTCATATTACGTGTCCAACAAAATAATTCAGTGCGATATCCCCTTGAACCAATAACGAGTGTCATTCGAAGTTTCAGTACGAAGTACTCTGAAAGACTATTAATGCATTCCAATGCACTCGCCAAACAGTTAAATGTGTGCGATGACAGTGAAGTGCGTAGGCTCAAATGTAAACTACCATACAAACTGATTAACAGACACATAGAGTGAGATATAATAATCTCTAGAATAAGTTAGAATAGTCTTTAAAATAAATTAGGATAGAATTTAGAATAAGTAGAATAGTATCTAGAATAAGATTTATATTATAAGTTTCTACAGCAGATCACTTACTGAAGCGATCTTGTATATGTCAGTAGAGTTATATTGAATAACGGAAATCATATTATAATACTTATTGCCCACGGGTAGATTGTTGAAGTTCTAAGAGATTAATAAAAAAAATGTTTCAGAAAAAGGAAGTGTTGCGTGCTGTAGTTGTTATTCCGTACTACGTCCATAATGAAATGATATAGCGCGATATCTCTCTAATAATATCAGTTCACTCTAATGTGCATAGCAGATAGCAGTGCAGAAGTTAGATTGATAGCGTAGACCAAAATGTTTACACCATCAGATCTGATTAATTAACATTTATAGACTTTAGAGCAACATCTATAATAAGAAGTATTACACTGAGGATCACTTAATGAAGTGATCTTCTATATGTCATATATATAATAATTGTCATAATAAATATGTATTTCCCATTGGACACATTGTTGAACCACTAAGGGTAATAAAAAATTTGTTAACTACACATTGACAAGTTGACCAATTTTGAAAATCCATATCAAGAAAAAATTACTTGAGGCAGTTGACATTTTTAAAACTAAGATGGTACTCGTTTACAATTTTAGAGGAAATTGAGAATTTTTCTCAAGTTGGTATATGACATAGTTAGGTCTAAACATGGATCCATTACTATACCTGAATTAAAAATATTGTCAGATAAGTATTGAGCAGTGAGTGAAATCCCGTTTAAACGGATTTCAGCCATAAGGCACATTTATTAGTTAAAAAATTTAAGAATATATTTTTTCGAATAGTTTCCTGTACAATTAGCCTCTTGCTCATAATAATTCCATAAGCCATAATAGCGAAATACCATAACAGCGATTATAAACAAATTTAAATTAAATCTACAGAGTAAAAGTAAATATTGAATGTTATATTCAAAATTGACTTCAGAGATCTACTATGCGTAATTGACTTTCTTTTGTTTAACTTAGTTTTAAACACACCAGAAGCCCGGAGCAGAGAATCGGTAATGAAACTGATAGTAAATATTTAAAGGATTTTCTTGAATTTTCCAGAATGAAGGTTTAGTTAGAAATTCCTTTTACATACATTATTATTATATATTATAATCATTATTATTAATATTATATAACACCAAAATGATTTAGAGACTCTTTTATTTATAACATATTATAAAATATCTTTTTTTACCAACTAGCTTTCTGCTAGATTCAACCTCTAGGTATAAGCTGTAGCTTAAAGTGCATTTTACTCTTGCTTACTCAGAATTGATCACTGTAATTTAACTTGTGCCAAATAAATATGTAGAATAAACTGGAATAAACCCATATCAGTCAGTAACCAATTTGGAAACAATCCATTAATACATTTGGTCATTCACACTATTATTGGTATGGCTGATGAATATTGCTCCACAAATTTACATTATTGCTACAGAATTATCAGCAATTGCTAACATAAATTAAAACCATTTATACATGCCATGTCATTGCTTACCGTAGTGCCAAATATTTTTTAAAATTTTTATATAATTCATTATCATTTTGTATTTATAACAACAATTAGAAGTTGACAACCAACCAACCAACCAAAATGTAACCCAGTATACAGACCATTTAAATATCATTTATTTATAAAGATTAGAAACATTAACGAATAGCACCTGCGATATTCATATTAAGTTGGCATCAAAGTCATGCCAAAAATACATTGGAATTTCATGATATTTACTCAAATAATCAATAGAATGAATTTGGTTTATATTAGACGTACTGATCAGTAGGATGTTATCCTTAATAAATATTACCACTGATATGTGATAGTGACAATAAAGATATTGATTTTTTCATGAGGTAGATTTATATTATTATCAACTCAAG
This sequence comes from Rhynchophorus ferrugineus, assembly GCF_030347505.1. NCBI lineage: Eukaryota > Metazoa > Arthropoda > Insecta > Coleoptera > Curculionidae > Rhynchophorus > Rhynchophorus ferrugineus. The sequence goes on along the minus strand of NW_027472581.1, from coordinate 46,562,534 downwards.
ACAACTATTATATGTTCTTTAATCTGATTACAATTTGGTCTCAATGCAAACTCAATTAGTAATTTTGTTTTAACTTAATACGTGATACTTAACCTTAGGTCTTGACTCAGTAGTTCGCATTGTTACATGTAGCACAACTCCCACAATAGTCTGCTTTGTACTTGCACTATTTCATTATCTGATGAGGATTAAGCATCTTTTTGAGTATTCTTACTGGTTTTGTATCGTCTAGAAACCCGGACAGCCTTGATGTTCACATAGTTGAGTAATCTTGTTAGTGGCTACTGGAAATTTCAGCGATGGTTTGTTCAACACTATCCATTTGAAATACCCGCTTAACGTAACTCTTTCGGCAGTACCAATGTGAATTAACGTGCCTTAGTGTTTTATTCTGGAAATTCTGGATCGCCTGGTATTGCCTTTACTGGAACAACTCTAGACTTGAAGCCTATAAATTTCAAAATTTGCTTATAAAGGAGCAGTTTGTTACATGTAGACAACTTGTAACCAACACATTTTCTACAATTTAATGTTAAGGTCTCCTGGTTTCTTTTTGACAAATAACTTTTTTGTAGATATCTGGGAATCGCTTATGTAATAGGTAATTACTGCTTCAGTTTATTGGTAAAATGCACGTGTAGAGGCTTACTTTCATTGAAGTTGATATAAAAACCAATTTAAGAAATCGTAGGTTTCCACTGGTGCTGTGAAATTTCTGGTCATTTCATATTTACTATAAATAGTTACCTAAGGTGCGCATAATTATTCCATTAAATAAATATTAAGTAATCGTGTTGACAGATAACTATATAACAATATTTCAATTATGTTAGAATTTTAAAAGTTACTAATTTCTAAACAAAGTGTTTTTTCACTGCTATATGTATTAAGAAGTGTTATATATCATTTTTGTATTTAAATTTTTACGCTAGTTTTTTTATTTCAATAGCCTCGGATATAATTCTTCTTGATATATGTTATACACTTATATTTTTGTATTATTAAAGTGTATCTTATGTAAAGAGCTTTCCAGTTGCTGGGCGAAAAAAGATGTTTTTTCAGGTTTTCTCGGCGGAATTCCTGAATACTTTCCCTCTCACTTTTATTCTTCGGTTTATCTTACATACTTTAGCGCAACTTCTGTGCTTTCTAATTCATTGTTTGTAATTAGAATTGGATTTTCCATTTTTTAAAGTTAAATTTATTTCTGAATATTGTTTAAAATTTCTAATCTTATAGTGTCACTGCATTGTGTCTTATCTTATTATGAGAGAGATCTGTTGCAGGTGTTGCATTGTTTACCAAAACACTAGTTTGGTTTTATTAACAATTGATTCTTAGGTGCTGCACAAGCAAACAATGTTACTTAAGCAGTAAAGTGAACTATGAAAATCATATTCAGAATATGTAGAGTCAAACAAGAAGAAGTCAACTTACCATTAACGGAAGCGAAATTAAGTGTACCATAAGGAAGTCTATTCGTTACCTACTTTACACATGTGAAATACTACATTTGCTGACGATACTGCTATTCCACAATAGCGAAGAAACAACCCAAAGTGACAACATAAATAAATAGACTCAAATCTGCAAAATAAAAATTAACCAAAGTAAATCTGTACATGTGCAGTTCAACTATAGTCAGACCGCACAAACAGCAACAACAAATATAATATTACAATCATTTCAGATAGAAACTACGCTAAGGGATGGTTGAAATAAAGAAAAATTTATTGATTGGAAGAAAATCACAATTATCAGTACATAATAAATTAGCAACAAGCAAATAAATTTCTATGGACCTACGGTATTAAATTATGGGGATGTTCCGTGAATATCAATGTAAATATAATACAAGTTTTCTAGAACAAAATCCTAAGAAACATAGCAAGTACAACCAGATACTATAGGACTGATTACTTACACTGATACCTTCATATACCAACTGTCACTCAGGAAATCTAAAGAATATCACGAATACATGAGGATATAGTTAATTTTCATGTTAATATTTCAATAAGTATTTCAACTAGAATAGGACAGAGACGAAAATTATTCTAATTATTTGATCTTATGTGGTGTATTAATTGCTGTTATATAAACATTATTAGAGTAGAGGTAGGATTAGAGTAGGAATAGAGGTAAAGGCAAATTTTGGAATAGTCTGTAACGGCTAGTAACATTGTAATAAATAATTTAGAAATACACATTTTCTATTCGAAAATGAACTTATAATCGTCTATATGATGGAATAAAATATGTCTGTTTTTGCTTTTAACATTTGTGGGTTTTTTTTCTGGTCATTGTTAGTCAATTGTCGTTTAAATTTTAAACCGTTAGTACTGAAAATCACTGTATGATCTCCTTACCATTTTACCAGTGTTAACCTACTTAATTAATTAGAAATAATTAATTCTAATTATTGTGATTTTATTATAATATAATAATATAATATATATATATATATATATATATATATATATATATATATATATATATATATATATATGTATATATATATATATATATATATATATATATATATATATATATATATATATATATATTTCTTCGATTCGGTCCTGGTTAAAACTTCTTGTTTCAGATGTTGTCCTAACAACTTCAAAAGATAGAAGACGCAAGGCACTAAAGGTGTAACAGATCACCCCTGCTCACACCTCAAATGATACTTAATAAGGTAGAAGCTTCGAGCGGGGAACTTATTTATTTTTTACTGGTCGATCTTAAAATTCTTCGAGGGACTTTTACTTTTATTACGAGGCAGAAAAAGGGGTTCGGTTTGCGTCTAATTAACACTCGTTTTAATAACACGGTCATTTCAGTTGTTAATGCCCTGTTTATATATAATATTGTAATTAATTGTGATATTCCTACGGTCACTTGATATTTATTGATAGGTATTGATATTCAGCAAGTTATGGAATATTTTTGAAATGTATGATTTAAGATGCTACTTGATAGACAATGTTATTTTGTTGGAAATGTATTAATAATTCCAAAAGTATAAAAAACTATTATATTTTCAAATATCTTCAATATTTTTCAAATTATCAATTTTTTAATCTATTCGACATCTCGACATCTTAATAAAGTATTGGCATAAAATTATTGTTTATAATGCAAAGAATAATACAACCACTGAACTATTTTGCAATCCTTTACGTACATAAACAAATAACATTTTTTGAAGGAGTTATATGCAACTATTTTTGAAACCTTCTACTTTTTTTAAAACGATTGATGTTATTCGTTATAGATTCCTTTAGCAAGAGTAAACTGTCAGCAAGAAATGTGAGTTTTTCATGCATGATATTTATATCCTCACGACTTCTTCACCGAAAGTCAAACCTACATCATTCCGCAACCACCCCATGCAGCTTATATATTTCAACCACACTGGATACCCATCAAACTCAAAATATGTCTCAAATATTTTGTATTGATTCGTATACTGATGAAAAAAGTTTAAAATTCATTGTATTACTTTGAATAAGGTGAAATACATAAATAAAAATTAAATTCCGGTTGCGTTTTATATCAATATCAAAATAGTAATGCTACTATTTTTTGATCAATGTAATATAAGAAAATAATGATAAACGTGTAGAGATCATGTGATCATGGCTTTAAGGGAAGTTCTATTTCAAAAGTCTTGTTATTTTTTGCTTATAAGTTGTTAAAGAGAACATAAACTAATAAATAATGGCAAATTAGTTAATAAACTAATATATTATAACCATCAGATAATAATATATTTCAATATGTGACCAAAGTGATGAAAACGGAATATTCATTTAGTTTTTTTTGTTATATTTCTTTTAAGTCATTTATTTCGCAAAACTGCGATATTATATGTTTTTTTTAATTAATACATTGTTACTAATCGTTGACTATTAAACTACAGCTTGTTTTTGCAATAATTTAAAAATTATACAAGATATATATTTAAGAGAATCTCTCGACCCCTACTTAGTATGTACAGTGATATTGCTGTTTTTTGTTTTAAATGCACTTCCAACTTTACAAGATTGAATTGTTTGACTCTATAACCTGCTCGAGTGAGTCGAAAGCGGAGTCTCTTCATATGTCTCTTTGCGATTCTGTCGATTTCCTGGGTAACAATCGGTTCCTTAAGATCTCGATATAAGTAAATATTCCTATAGTATCTAGGTATATCGTCAGGTGTATATCGTCTGTTCACTTGAGTAACACTATTTCGACAAAATTAGTATAGCGGAAGCTCCATAAAGCTAATATTCACATAACATTCAACTAATAGCTACTACTGAGATTATTTATGGAGAATCCCAAAAGAAAGTCATTGGCTGAATTATTACAAATCTTAATGACCTTAATGTTCAGTGATGAAATTCTTATTATGACTAGCATATTGCTGTCAAACACTTCCATAAACATCTTTCTTGGCCAACACAATCGCTAAATCTAAAAATAATTGAACCGTTATGGGTTCTAGAACAGAGAGTGAGGTGTAGATTTCCATCCCCAAAATTATTTAAGAAACTGGCGTATGTTTTAGTACAACAATGGTACATTCCATTGAAAACTATTCAGGCATTCTACGAATTTATTCTGCGAGGAATTGCAGCTGTTTGATTAATAAATAAATTAACTCTGTATGTCAGGTGTTCATATTATTTTATCCATTTCTGGAATCACATATGGATGGGTATTATTATTGTTATTTTATGTGTCATTTGAATAGATATTAACTTATTATGCGCTTATTTGCTTTTGTTAATGTTTGTTCTCCATGACTCCAGTTATTTATACTGTCACTCCTCCTGTTAACATCACGAATAAATTTCACAACAGCATTTGAAAGAAATTGCCCTTTTTAACAACCAGGGCTTATCTGGATTGGACCTACTCTTTAACGTGGGTTCCGAACTATGGTTCTCCGCATTTAGAAATCATTCCAGAAGATATCCGCTCTTATCCAGCCTGGCATAACTAGGATTACTTTCATTGTTAATTTTGCCTAAGGACCCTCCGAAATGTTAAACCATCATAAACAAAAATTTATGACCATGCTCCAGCAGTCGATCCAGCGACTATTAAAGGAGCATTGCGCCCTGCTACCTTTACCACTGCGCCAAAAAAGCTGTCAAGTTCAACATTACTGCTATAAATATATACACTAATAGTGTACCAAAATATAAGAATCTCAACAGAAAAAAGTATTATATAGACGACTAAACAATATTCTAATTTTTAGATGTATTTGAGAAATATAGCTACTAGTTATGGAACTTAATCATGAGGATGTTGGTAACGTTTAAAAAAGGGTTCCAAATAATAGTTTTCTTCAATAATTTATTCCCTATAAAGTAGCTCCTATTAAACACATATTTCAGATTTCATTATTTTTGGTTAAGTAGTAAATATAAATAATTTAGACTCTATTAATTACATTCGATTTTGTACCGAATAGGTTGTTTTTGCAAGGAATTATTAAAACATCTTAATATTTTGTATACAAAAAATATCAAAAGTTCGTATTTTATAATAGAAAGATAGTGGAAAAATTGCTTTAGCTACAAATTTTAATTTTCAAATGAATGAAATCTATACCATTGATGAAAAGATAATAGAATATGAATGACTCTATAAACTGACAGAGTTCAATGGCCAGTTATTAGAGTTAGTGCTTGATGAAAACTATCATCTAGACTTACGATTGGAAATTTGAAACATAAACATAATAATAACAATAAGTAATCGCCTAAAAGGCGTAGCAATGATAAATAGTGAAAAGTATTGAACGGTGGTTTTGTTTTTTGGTTTGTCATCTACAGCTACAACGATTAAAATTAAAATTGAATATTATAACAATGCCAAGAATAGAAAATTATAGGTTAATTCGCATGAACCAAGAGATCATAGTGATCTATTACGTAGAAAATTATGTGAAAAATAATAATTATTATTTGGAAAATACAAAGTTAATATAACAATATATATAATAATATTTTCTATAAAAATATTTAAAATACTATTGCTAAATTGTTTACTCTATAATATCTAACTTTGCAATATTACTAGAGCAAAATAATTATTGTTTATCACAAAATTACGTTAGTTAGGAGTTACATAGAAGCTATGCCATAAATATACATTTAATACCCAATAAATTTCGATATTTATAGTTTAAAAATATTCTGTATACCATAAGAAGTACTTTATTTAACGGGAATGTCTCAATCTAGTCCTCCTGTCCACCTTTATGGTTTACTTGCTTTTCTTGAATGGCCTGGGAAAAATGTTAGCAATTCCCACCATGTTACAGTCCCAATTAACGACCATATGAATATTTTATAAGGTAATTTTTCAATTGGTAACAGTTGTTACATTATTATTGCCAATTATCTGATATGCCTGGCCGAGTTGTAGTAATATGATTATTATATCAATATTGTTTTTGAACACTCCTATTGAAAAACAATTGCCTGTTAAGTTAATTTATGGAATTGTTTAAATCGTACATGAGAAAACGGTCGATGAATATTAAACGCAAAATTAGTTCGATGTATTTTTATGTTAAATATTGATCAAATTCTTCAGCTCATTGTTTTTGCCATGCAGAAAATAATTGCGTTATTATTTTATCATAATCGAAAATCAATAATGGCAGTTTAAATTACTGATTATAGTTCTGTTATAAGTGATTGATATATAGCCAAATCAGTGATCTGTGACGTGGTAATAGAACTTATATAGTATCGGTGGAATGGAGACAATTTTAAGTAACATAAAACCTGTGACGCCAGGTTTACTCAGATTATCTTGCAAATTAATACAAATATGAAAAATGATTAGAATAAGTGATAAATGAAGAAGTAATGAATAGATTTGGACCCAAGCAGATGAAAACGATTCTTAACTTTATTTGTTGCCTGAACTCAGATCTTCAGGTTTGGTACGAGTTAGCGCATAATGGCAGCACTGCTTCTTGTAACGGCTGTCAATTAACGATGCTGCTTAAATATGATTTGGAACTTGTTTAACAAGACAACGTTGCAAAGTCTATTCAAGGTATTTTTGTATTTTGTATTTTTTTAAGTACTTTGGTTTTGCTGTAGTAAACACTGACCAGCCATGGTTACAGAAATTGTTTGCGTGCAGAACAAAGCTGTACAAGTAATTACTTCGTGAAAACGTATATTTTTCATTTTCGAAATTAATTTTTAAATTTGTCGAAAAATATTGTCTGATGAAGCAACAACATGAGCGTCGATTCAAAAAAAATGTTCACAACTCTCGATAACGACAAAACATCGGATCACAAACATGTAATCGAGAATTTATTACAAAATTACTACAAGTTTGGAGCTCGAACGTACCCCGCGTGTATGGTAATGCTACCTAAAATAAGATCATCTGGGTGTATAAAACATTCATATATATATATATATATATATATATATATATATATATATATATATATATATATATATATATATATATATATATATATATATATATATATATATATATGATTTTTCGTCTGATGACTACACAAATGAGTCAACGTTTCTCGACACGTGAGAAAGTCATCTAAAATTGTTTATGTGAAATCTATGAATTTCATCCATATACTTGTAGATACTTGATTATCACTGCACTTTCAGCGATTATTACAATTTTTTTTATAACATCTTTATTAGATACGCTTAGTACAATCTTAATTATTATTATTATTACAATTAATTTATTACTACTTTTCCTATGTGCTTGGATTAATTAACAAGCAAGACGAGTACGAGAAAATACATCAGTATGTATTCCTCAATTATAAAATTATAATTATTTATTAATTATTAACTTATAGCTATAGTTTACACTAATAAAACACACTAAATGTTCACACAAGTTCTATGGTTTTGTTCGTTTCAATCTCCTGACATCCTGCGCGCTGTCCAGCAGTTGTATTGCTTCCACGTTAGAATGATTTAGTAATCTTCTTTCGTGTTTCAAGGCGAAATCCTGCACAACTTCGCAAATCCATTTGATTTCCAGGTCATCATGCAGTTCTTCATTGGTTACATAGCGAGAGGCATTGGTAATCAATCGAAGAACCTTGTTTTGACAGCGCTGTATGACTAACTGATTATTATTACAAATACAAATAGCAACAAAATCTTAAGGAGTTTGAACTCGAATACGGAAGAGTATATCTGCAGTTTTAATGTCCCTGATAATAATTGTAACTCCGATAATATCGTTTAGAATCTTTTTTCTCTAAAAGTCTGGAAACTTTGCAAAGTTGTGGTCAATTGATATTTTGGTGAATAATGATAGGCATTGCAATTTTTATTATTTGCAGTTTGGTTTTAGTTAATATTACATCGATGGAGTTATTTGTTTTTTGTTTCGTCGGATAATATTATTTGATGCTGTAATTAAAAAGATTAACTGCTGTTTTATCTGCTAATATAACATGTATATTGCGCCCTTAAAGTTTTGTTTGATTTGTGTGATATTTTGGAAACCTTGGTGAATCACATCATCTCTGGTTGCTGTAATTTAAGAGAGGTTTGACAATACCATACATTATGTGGATTCGTCGAATGACATTTTCCAAGAACTAACGATTTTAGCCGTGATCGTATTTTCACCTTTACATATTTGAAAACTGCTTCCTTTAATTCATTGGATGTATTGCCATTATTTTAAATTCCATTTTGAAGTTTTAAATTTATTTTCTCTAAAGAAGCATATTTTATAGTAGTGGAAATTCAAACATACAATAATATAATACAATAACAATAATTTAAATGTGTTCAATAAAGCGACTTTTGAGGTAAATGATGTGTTGTATCTTAAAATAATTGTATCGTTGCCACATCCGGTCACTGCTGGTATGCATTCCCATTCCGCTTTTGGAACTCTCGTTTCTGGTGTCTCTGGAACAGTAAAAAAATGAACTACTAGGCTCTTAGGGCACTTATACAAACATTGTTTTAGTTACTGGAACATGTGCATGGCAAGACGCGGTAACAGACTTGTGATATTTGTCTTTTTGTTTACAAATCCACTATTTTTAGGTTTTGGTTGTGTCCTGTGCATACCAGGAGAGAACATAGTAAGTAGTGAATATACTAAAACGTTTCAATAAACAGCGCTTCAATATAATACTTTTATATTTTACGTAATATACCAATGGCTGTCGGGTACAATTAAATATTTAATTTTATTTGGCATTGACGTTTCTTCAATTATAACCGATGTCAAACTACTCTTTAATTGTTTCTGTTTTCGACTATTAGGGTAGAACATTCGTGGTCATAAGTAGAACAATGCACTAAAGTTTATAAACGCGTACTTCGATAAAAAAAGGTATTTGAATGCAATTAGTAGTACTATTTATATTAATACATTCATTATCAATTACATTCATATTTTTAAAATTTCCCTACACAAAATAACAGTCTTCCAGTTAGTATAATTGAGTGTATACAAACGTTAATCATGGAACCCTCAAAATTGCATGTTCGACATTCACTAAACATTCAGTCAGGGAAGAAATCAGGAGAATTGCAAGGGGGCATGAGGAAACACTCCATTCTCATACGAATATTGAAATATTGCAACTTTTGGATACCACCAGAACAGGACACAGAATCAAAAGAATCAAACCATCTGATTTTGTGCAGTGTTGTGTAGTGAGGTGCATATACTAAAAAATTCAGCAGTGACATGTATAAACATTATTTCACCAGAGACTGAGATAGGGCCGATCGGTCCTCCTAGTTATATACCTAGATTTAAGTTATCGTAAAGACAAATTGTAGGTTAGACGGAAACGACTAGTAACAATGTGTTAATTAAATAATAAAAAAAACCTAAACATTCACATTTCAACGCCACTTTCATTGCTTGCTTTGAAGAATTCTACTGCTAAAGCTCATAAAACACTTCTATATACTTATGCTGAATCTGTTCCGTCATATGCCTATTCTCGGTTTTTGTGTCAACGATTTAAAAGTAATGATTTTAATGCTAACGGTAAAGAACACCCTGAAGGATACTAAAAGTTTGGAAGGATTTATTGGACAAAAGCACAGCTCAAACAGTCCATGCAGATCAGCATGCATGCGATGAGAAAGACTCAAAAGAACGGTTTTCCGTGGATAATTGTTGTTGGTAAAGAAAATGTATCTACTGCGATAATACCAGCGAGACAAATTATGGGTTAGTCCAGGAGAGTTACCATATCGACCTTGAAACGGAATATTCATATTGTAAAAGGCATTGCAATGTATTGCTGTAAAAATATCAGCAATAGCGAGTAACAAATGAAAGTGATGTTCTTGCAGGATAACGCTCTGTTTACACGTTGCTAAATACTGAAGAGTTACCAAACCAAATTCATGCCAGAACGTTGTGAAAAAGTTGCAGAAAACAAAGGGAAAGATTTTGATTAATATAAAATATTCCAGTTTTTCTCAATACGTCATTGTACATTTTAAATTGAAAAAATGATCAAACTACTTATAAGGGTACTATTAGACACTGTAAGATATTACATTATGCGTGACATAAAAAATATTTGTCTTTCTAGATTATGAAGTCTAATTGCATATTGAAAGAGTACTTTTGATGCTATACAAAAGTCAGCACAGATAAATTTATAGAAATGAATGTGTGGCCACAGCAAATTATGCAGTACAAGTATAAATACGCGAATTACATAAGTCTCTTAATTTTTGTAAGATTTGCTTATATTTCTATTGGTATTTAACAGGTCAATTGAAAAGTCCGTGGCCTACCATAGTAAAATACATTTTTTTGGAAAAATTAGTTTGATTTATTCAACATAATTCCCTTCAATGGTGATATACTGATTATAGCGACCCTCCAACTGTTCGATACTATTTTTGTAGTACGATTTGTCCTTTGCTTTAAAATAGACATCAGGTTCGGCGATCACCTCGGCATTCGAGGAAAATTTCTTCCCAGCAAGTATTCTTTTGTGATCTGAGAACAGGAAATAGTCGCTGGGGGCAGATCTGGAGAATACGGTGGATGAGGAAGCAATTCATGGATTTTTGACACGGTGCATTGTCTTGGTGAAGCAGCACTTTCTTTCTCTTCAAATGCGACCGATTCGATTTCGTCCTTCAAACTGTCCAATATCGCTATGTAATAGTCGCTGTTGATGGTCCTTATTTTTTCAATGAAAATTATTCCATGCGAATCCCAAAATACAAACGCCAGAACCTTGTCAGCCGACTGTTGCGTTTTCCCACGCTTTGAACCCGTTGTTCATCGTGTGCAGTTCACTCGAATGACCGTCGATTGGACTTCAGAGTGAAATAATGGAGGCCATTAATTATCCATTGTCACATATCGACGTAAAAACTCGGGTTTATTTTGCTTGAATATCTTCAAACACTGCTCCGAATCATCAACTCGTCGTTGTTTCTGGTCAAAAGTGAGTTCGCGCGGCACCCACTTTACACAGAGCTTTCTCATACCCAAATATTCGTGAATGATATGATGTACACGTTCAGTTGATATCTTTAAAGTGTCTGCTATTTCATTCAATGTCAATTTACGGTCATTTAAAGTCATTCTGTGAATTTTTTTTATGTTTTCGTCGGTAACAAACTGGGCGTCCACTGCGTTCACCGTCTTCGGTGCTCATTTCACCACGTCTAAACTTAGTAGACGAATCCTTGATGCTTGATTTTCCTGAAGCAGTGTCTGGAAACTCGGCATCAAGCCAAGTGTCTGCTTCAAATGTATTTTTTCGCTTCTTTTGAGGGTTAGGGCTAACTAAAAACCATATGGATTTAATTCTAGTAGCGCCATCTATGTGTCAGGCCGGGGACTTTTTTTTCAATGCTTGGCTCAAAACATCATTCATAGCTCTCCAGGCCATAAAGAAGAAAGACAAAGCTTCCTATAAATGGTGTTTTTTTAGCTAGGAACATAACAAATGTGATTCGGAAAATGTACCTTTAATTTAAACCTATACGTTACTTTGTGACTGTACACGATATTGGAAATAATTTCCACGGTTGCAGAAGTTTTGCGAAGAAACGTAGACGGCGATAGAGGTGGGGGCTTAGCGGAGACAATAAATTAATGTTAAATTCTTGTTCGACGGATACAATTCCATTCTTTTCATGGGGAATAGTTAAATCGCTTCATGATATGCTCGCAGTATTTGCGGAATAAGATTTATGGGCGTCGTATTACAATGTGCTAAACGCGAGAAATTATGCAGCGCGATAAATATCGGGATTCGTAATATGCAGTTAAATCAAATAATGGTGGCAGTTTTAAAATAATTATAGTTACCCGGTTACTAAGCTGTAAAAGTATGAATAGATATGACTTACATTACTTCTTCTTAGCTATGCACTAAAAATAAATATTATATAGTCGGCAATACAATTTTATTTGTTTATTTTTAGATGTATTTGATGGATATAGTCGCTAGCTATGCAGGTCATAAATATGTTAGCGACGATTTCTTTCTTTATATCAAATTAACATTTCCTTTTAACGACTGTTTAATTTAAAATAAGGATTTTTAAAGTCAGATGCATTATTTTTTAATTTTTTTACTAAGGAAATATCAGTAATAGAATACTGACTGACTAATTATATATTTATTTATTTGTATATTATAGACCCATCAGCCTCCAGGACTATTTAGGGTCTATTTACAGATATACAATATACAACACTTACAGTATCAGATAATAGTTACAGTCTACAATGGTATTACAAGCATGCCGCAAGATGACAGATATACAGATCCATGTATATATGAATGCCACAATATATTGGTCGCATAACCCATGACAGAGATAAGGATACAAGATACAAAAAGTGCAAAGAACATGCATAATATTACATAGATGTACACTATATATAGGCACTATATACACTAACAGGTCAGCTGAGAAGTCCCCGGCCTGACACATATATGGCGCCACTGGAATTAAATCCATATGTTTTTTTTATTTAGCACTAACCCTCGAAAGATGCGTGAATTAATTTGACAGATGTCGGATCATTAGTTTGTGAATTATAACATTTTGAGTAAAGCAACTTTTGTTATTGTGAACAAATTGTGGATAAGAAGGAATTTCTCGTGTTGATAAAATAGTGCTTTTTGAAGAGAAAAAATACAGTTGAAGCAAAAACTTGGCTTCATGCTGAGTTTCCGGACACTGCCACAGGAACATCAACCATCAAGTATTGGTATGCTAAGTTTACACGTGGTGAAATCAGAACCGAAGACGGTGAACGCAGTGGACGCCCAAAAGAGGTTGTTTCCGTCGAAAACATTTAAAAAATCTACAAGATGATTTTGAATGACCGTAAATTAAAACTGAATAAAATAGCAGACACACTAAAGATATCAGCTGAACGTGTACATCATATCATTCACGAATATTCGGGTATGAGAAAGTTCTGTGCAAAGTGGGTGCCGCGCGATCTCACTTTTGACCAAAAACAACGACGAGTTGATGATTCGGAGCAGTGTTTGAAGATGATAAAGCGTAATAAACCCGATTTTTTTGCGTCGATATATGACAATGGATGAAACATTGCTCCCTCATTTCACTCCGAAGTCAAATGAATGCACTGCACGCGATGAACCCGCTCCAAAGCGGGAAGTTGGGAAAACGTAACAGTCGACTGGCAGGTTATGGCGTCTGTATTTTGGGATGCGCATGGAACAATTTTCATCGACTACCTAGAAATAGGAAGGACCATCAACAGCGACTATTACATGGCGTTATTGGACCATTTGAAGGACGAAATCGCCGAAAAACAGCCGCATTTGAAGAAAAAAGAGTGCTGCTTCACCAAGAAAATGCACCGTGTCGAAAATCCACGAGTAGGGCTTCGAATTGCTTCCTCATCCTCCGTATTCTCAAGATCTGGCCCCAGCGACTGTTTCCTGTTCTCAGATCTCAAAAGAATGCTCGCTGGGAAGAAATTTTTGTTGAATGAAGAGGTGATCAACGAAACTGAGGCCTATTTTAAAGCAAAGAACAAATCGTACTACAAGAATGTTATCGAAAGTTTGGAGGGTCGCTATAATCAGTGTATCACCCTTGAAGGGAATTATGTTGAATAAAAAAAACTAATTTTGCAAAACAATATATTTTACTATGGTAGGCCGGGGATTTTTCAATTTACCTGTTATGCACTATATATTATATTTCTAATGGTAGTCCTGTTACGGTTAGAAAATTAATCAGCTTGTCAAGATTCTCCAGCCAAGACACTAGTCCATCGTCTCTCCCAGGTTGACAAACCGTCTTTGAGAGTAGTATCTTAGGTATTCGAATATAATGCGTTTGGTTGACAGTGGGGAACCACAGACGACGCACTTTTGTGGACTTCTTCGCTTAATGAGAAACTCATGGGTCAGTTTGCAGTGACCAATGAGACGCAAGAATAAGCTTAAGTTGCGACTACTGATGTTAGCGGTGTTAAGGCCTTGAAATACTCTTTTTTCACCTCCCAAAGCTTGTTCTTTTCTGTTAGATCTCATCTAAGCTGGTCTAGATGTCTAAATATTCTAGTCTAGTGGTGCTTCATATCTCTTCTCCAGACGAGGAAATTTTCAGTAAGTAATCCCTCTCTCTTCTTGGCTAAGTTTTTCTGTTTCATATTAAATTATCCCAGAGTGAGAAAGGAGCCACATAAAGGTGATAGTTTATCCGCTCCTTTAAAATTTAACGGTTAATTCACGTATAAGCACTTCTAGAGGGTGTACAGATAGATATAGTTGGAGATACCCTAACGAGCTCATTGAATCGGAGGCGATAACTAATCCTTTGTCTGCACATCTTGCACTGAGGTCAGGGTCCTATAAAGAGGAAACAGTTCAGCCGTCAATACACTCGATGAAACGGGGAACCTGAAGTGTCCTTCCGACATCACCTATGTAAATGCTGCCCCCTGAAAAATTATATAGATTATTCTATTATTTATTAAAACTATTAAAATGAATATATTTATTCATTTCTGTATTTTTTTAAGAACAGAAGGTTAGTTTTGATAAGATCTGCGCTATATTAATATTCCCTCTTTCTTAATCGCTATTTTCATTATTAAACTATTGACATAAAGTTCTCAAAATATACTTAATAGTACCGAGTTCGAATCAGTATTGCCAAATAGAGCTTATTTTAATTCTTGTAAATTATTCCTGACTTGACTTCAAAATACTATTTACATAATATTGTCAAAGTTTGAACTTTTGTATTGAAATGCCGTTCAGTTGTCGTTTTTTCTAAAAAGTATATGTCTCAAAATCTTCTCAATTTTTTTTAAATAGCCTTGTGCCTCCTATATGCCCCCTTATCCATGAGCAGGCCTTGTGCACGCCTTGTGAGTTTTTCATAGAGTATTCCAGTTTTCTTTCTATTTTAATTCTATTCATTTAACTATTTATTTACCTATTCATTTATCTATTCAGTTATCTATTCATTTATTTATTTATTTATCTATTCATTTGTCTATTCAGTTATCTATTCATTTATCTATCCAGTTACCTATTTATTTATCTATTCAGATATAAATTTATTCCGAACATTCTCCGCTATTTATTTATTTAATTATTATATTTAAACGATTGTGCACGCCTTCTGGTTTTAATTGGTCCCTTTGAGTCTAAGGACTAGAAAGCATCAGTGTCATTTTCCTATGTGGTTTGAAGATAACTCTGATTTCTTCCGAATCTTGCCAATCAGAACATTTCCCGCTAGCTTATTTGGCCTTACATTTTCTGTTTTCCTATTCGTAATATGTGAGCTATTCATAATTAGATCTTACTGCTCATTTGATAGATCTTCTTGTTTACATTCCCTAAGCAGTATAAAAAAGGACGCTCCTGAAGTAATTAAGTTTATTCACTAACGAGTAAATATTATAAATGCTCTGTAAATTTTTCATTACCCTTCCATAGAACTGAAACGTTTATGAAAAAAATTCCGGAAAAATATCGATGTTTCCATATTGAGAATTAATTTAAGGGTTAAGCCAGGTAGTAGCTAAGCTTGATTTTAATTAACTAGGTATCCTTCAAATATATAAAGTAGATATTTTTTACTGAGATATTAACTCTCAAAACGTTCTCAAAGTGTTCCATGAATATTATGACTATGATAGGAGGTATCAAGGAAACCATAGCGGCACCGGATGTTTCTATTCACACAATTTCGACAATTTTGAACAAGTGGAAATATGGAAATTAGGTAACCTAATATTCCGTGAAAAGAAACGAATTGCTTGGTATCTTATTTAATTTTTTTATTATTTCTAAAGTTTTATTGATATGCGAGACTAGTAAAAGTAATAGAGAATTAAATTTAGAGTACTAATAGTTTTGTCGTTACGAATTCAGCAAGATCGTAGATTGGTCTTCGGATGTCCCTGACAAATGACCGAATAGGTACAGAATATTTATGCATTTTAGGAAGAATTGGTTATGGTTCTTGAGGAGTATTTTTTTAAATATTTCCTATAACGAGTTTCCTCAGTTGTAAGCGCGACAATGAACTAGGCGGTCTTGCACATTACGAATGAAATTATTTTTACCCATTACAACTTAATTTTTTCCCTGTTAGTGGTTAGAATGAGTATGTTCTCGTTCTTCTTAAGATTGCCGAGTACTAGACATTCGTCCCTGCTGTGGCTAAAAACAAGAGGATTAACGTTAATGGTGGGTGTCGTCTGTTGATTTAATTTTCTAGTTTCCAACTGAGCTAATTATATCATTCGTAGAGATACTCGAGAGCGTCATAACAAAGTTATATCTTTTAGACAAAACGCATAATTAGGAATTGGAAACTGCTATGATATTTGACAGTCTGAATTAGTCATGGAAGTATCTTAAGGGTAGTCAGCTGATGATAAGCTATCGCCCTGACGATGCAAACTATAACAAAAAAGAAATATTGTGTTATAATTTTAGTGTATTAACCCAGTTCCGACTTAAAATCCAATAATTGAAATATACATTAAATCCATTTATTAGAAATATTTATAACCGTATTAATAATATATATTATTAAAACATAGTTGTTAACAGATTTAATACAATAAAGAAAAACAACAATATATTGCAATACGTTATTATGAAGAATTTGTTCTTTAATTATTATTAATTCTTAAGTTTTATTAGGCTTTATTGGTTATTTAGTGTTTATTTAGTAAAACACATGATCTGTCATTTTTTAATTGTACGACTGTGTATCAAGCAGTATGGCAATCAATTTTGTTTTTGTGACTTAGCACTCCAATGTACCAATTTTTATTATTTTCTTTTCTTTTAATATTTAAGTCATTGAAAATTTACTCCAAAAGATTATTTAGTCTTCGGTCTATCAGGGATTTTTTTGCCTAGTTGCGTAAAGAAGGAAGTGTGTCAATCTGGGGATACCAGACCCTTTATCATTCTACCCCATCCTATAAGATAAGAGTTCACGCCTTTACACAAGGTCCAGGTCCCACCCACCGTCAGTTCTATACCACGATAAATAACCTTCAAGTAAGACATAACAGTTAACTATTAAAGCCATATTAATAAACAACAATGAAAAAATCGATATAGGTTTGATATTGCTATTGATACTAAATTATCTTTACAAAATTAGTTACGTTTCGTGTTTAATATATTTCTCCGAATGAGTTGATGTTTCGTGTAATATGCTGTATTCTCTGACAACAAAACGTTAGAAATAATTAAAAAATCAGAAAAAAATACCAAACAACATCTTCTATCAGACACATTTCTTATGATATCACGCCATTTACACCTTTTCCCTGAATTAGATATGCAGATGATAGTTTTGTAATTTGGAATCATTGAATTGAGAAATTTTAATAGTTCCTGATTGACATGAATCTTCAACATCTGAACACCCAATAAGCTATGGACACTGAGTGTAATACCAAGATTTTTCTCAGATATTTTAGTGAATGAACTTAATCATCTTAGACACAAGTATATACAATAAAAAAGTGAACTCACGTCATCTATTATATCATGTAACTATTACTTTAAATTCATTTTAGCTTTGATATATAAACATTCTAACGTAAATAAAATAAGGAAACAAAAGTAATATATTTATTTATAAATATATAATATATAAAAATTTATTTTAACATTATAATACTGTAGGAATGTTCGTTGGGTCGGTCAGTCGGTCGAAATGTGTGGCTGCCGCTGCGATTATTTGTCGGAACACTAGTTGAAGAAATACTGTTTATTTTTAATATTAAATTATACATGTGGTCGACGGGAGAATTGAAAGGATATTAGGCTAGGCAGAGGAAGTACGGTAGCGCTGTGGAAGTGGCACTATTACAAGGGGACGGAGAAAAGAAAAGAGAACGAGACGTCGTCGTGATGGTCTTTTATCGCCTGGAACTGCATGGTACCAATCCACCGGCGTTGCCAACCTTTGTACTTGCTGGTAGTGAATTCGTGGTGGTCTAAAGGGTCCTGGCGGTCGCCACAATACTATATCTATTTCGATTACTATATCTAATTCGAGTATTATTATAGAACTAAAACTACAGTTACAGTCACAGCCACATATATTGAAGGTTACAGTTGTTTTATTATACTGGCTTTATATTTTTCTAACCTACCTATCATAATATCGTCTGGGGGATTAATCCACCTAATTATCAATTATGTATCCAAGTAATGTTTTTTTAATTTCTTTAGAGAGCATATTTGCCTTTTTATGTTTAGTTCTTATTTCCTTCATTGCTGTGTTCACTTTCACTTTCACAAGTCATTTTTATATTATTGTATTTCTTCTTAGTTTCTTCTGTTAAAACCAGTGTACATTTATTTTGGCGAAATTAGATTTAATAACTGCATTCTTTCCAATGCATTTGCTATACCTACGGTAGTATTCATCTCTCCTCATACATTTTAACCAAATGCTCATTTATACTCCGAACAATTACACACATATTATACATACAATTACGCACATTAATATATCACACTCTATAAAACGATTTCAATAGTTGTTGCTTGTATATTATTCTCAACCTGCATATCTAGTATAGTAAGTCTTTGCTCTACCTCATAATTTGAGTTGACTAAATATGCCTATCAACATTATTTCATACTTCACAATACTTCACATCACATATAATTTCTTTATATTAAATTGTCGCAAAGAAAGAATTTTAGCTTCAAAGCCGTTAAAACTTACCCAGCCTGGTTACCGGCGTGACTGAACTCATTTTCCTTGTTGGATTTTACGCTCTTGCCTTGAAGATTCACAAATTTTAAACAATTACAAACATAAATTTACGACCATTCCCCAGCAGGATTCGAACCCGTGGCTATCGCAACAGTAGGAGGACCAGCCCGTGGCCTTTAGCACTTGGTGGCGAGCCGGCTTCATATTTAATCTTAATTTTATGTTAATATATGAATATCAGACAATTTTTATTAAAGGATCTATATGCCTATAAATTAGTTTTAAGGCCCTTTTTAATTTTAATTTAGCTTTATTGTGAAATATTGGTACAGATTTTATTTTATTAAAGGTATTGCTTTTATTAAAAGTACTACTTTCTCCATTTTCAGACAATCTACGCATTCCATCTCGAAAAAATAATGTATATTTTGAGAAAATCCACGAATCGTTTTTAAGCATCAAGAAGATTTTTTTTCTTTTTTTTATATTTCAAAGTCTTTTTTTACCAACGAGGTTTTATTTAGACTAGACCTACATTTTAACGTCGATTCAAAACCACTGTCCTCGGCATTAAGCCTACCGACTGGCTAGTCATGACCAATTTAAAAATTATCTTACCCAGCCTTTTACTGGCTTGACTGGGATCATTTTCCTTGTTGGATTATGCACTCTTGTCTAGAACAATCACAAATATTATACAAAGACAAACATAAATTTACGACCATGCCCCAGCAGAAGTCCTGTCGCCTTTGCTACTATGCCAACCAAGCCGATTTCATAAGGAGAGAAGCTTCGCTGAAACGGGTCACGACACATACGTCGGAACAAGTAGTAATCAGAAGGATCAAAGTTTGGAGAATACGGCCCACTTCTCATTTTAATGTTCCCAAACATGTTTTCATCAGTTTCTTAACACGAAGTTGAGCGTTGTCATGTTAAGTTATAACATTGTTGTATATTTACTTGTATTTGAACCGCTCTTTTCCCAGTGTTCACTTTAAATGATTTCATTGTAGTCGATAGTGATCCCCATTGATTATTTTATTATGTTTTAACAACTCATACGGCAAGCTAATTCCATGAATATTCGGCTTTGCCGTTTATGTTGGTAATCTCCAGGTTTTTTCCACTTTGGATTATCATAATAAATTCCCTATTCATCACCAGCAATCATACGATGCAAAAACCTTTCAGATTTTGTCGTTGCAGCAGAATTTCACACATGATCAAACGCCTTCCAATATTGCTTGGCTTCAATTCACACGACACAAAATATCCAAACTTTTGGATTATTTAATAAATATTCAAGTGATTGAAATATACAAATTACTCCCAACAATTCTGCATATTTCATCGAATCATCATTGAATAATGCCTTCAAATCCTCGTCTTCGAATTTCTTGGTTCCCCAGAATACTCTTTGCCTTTGGTGTCAAAATCACTACTTTGAAAACATCGAAGACAATGTTCACGTGTTGAAATTAATGGAATATGGTTGTTATATATAATATATAATTATAACAATTCTTACAAATTCAGACATTTTTAACGCACTGAAAACATTTTTCGTGCACACTTCGATGAAATGACACATAATGAAAAGTGGAAATCCTTTTAAATTAATTTATAGGCCTATAATTTGTCGATGCCGTCTTTTATTGAATAAAAGAACGTTTTTGTATACCCTTACGAAACTTTATAAATTGCTAATTTATTGCCAAGATAATTTATGTTAACTAAATTTGCAGAATCAAAATTATTTCCTAGATTAAGCTCTATAAAAAAATAAAATATAATCTTACATAACATCAAAACAATATACGGTTTATATAATCGCGTATTTATCCAATCAAGTAAACTAAGGAGGATTTCTGCTTCAAGGTCGGCAAAAATAAAATCTTATACTTAAGACAGGAAGTTAATAACTTTTTTGCTGGCAAACAAAATCGTATTGACATTTAGTTGATATAATTACATCAACTTTGGCCTTTCGAATAATCTCATAAAACTGATTGATTGATGTATGATTATAGTTGTGTTTCAATTGTATCCGAAGGTATATTAAATATAAGTTATTACGTTGAATGTGTAAATGCAATATTCGAATTATTTGTGCTAACGACCGTCGTGGTATGCTATATATAAATTCCAGCAAGAAATAATATTTCCTCATTATCGCCACCCATTTAGGTAGTTGTTAACTGGTAACTGATCATTATCCATACCGATTTATGTTATACAATGAAACCGTAATAAAAATCAATCAAACGTTCGTATTTCATTGTTATCAAGTCTTGTTAATGGAGTCTGAACTAACAAGAAAGTCTTTCGAACTAGAAAATTTCTATTATTAACTCTATAAAAATACATAGAACAGATAAAAATATTACGTCATTTTATTCGTGGAAATTTACTACTAGATATATACCTTTAATTCAAATTTGAATAATTTTACATTAATTGATTGTGTTATATATTATCAAATAGAAGAAGGTCTGTGTCAAATACTTCTTCAATACAAATTTATACAAATATACTACTTACTACCAATCTATATATTAATTAGCGTTGGGAACTATCGATTGAAAACAATCGAAACAGTCGATAGTCGTAATACTGTCGAAACGGTCGATAATCAAAAAACTAGCGTAAAATAGTAATTACTATTTTCAGTCAAATGAACGGTTGGACTATTTTTTCCATTCGGGATGTCAAGCGAAGATTTACGAATCCTTTCTTGTATAAATTATGAGAGAGGAAAGGACGGAGATAAATGCTTGGGGCAGTTAATTTTATATGTGGTTATATTTTCCAACGGTAGTATAAGCGAAACGGAGATGTATAAATTCCTTCACGAACTAACTTTGAAAAAGAAAAGAAAAAAATTACTGAATACTATTATAATAATAATGCATAACATGCAATTTATAATTTCATTTTAAACGAAGTAGAATTACTTTTATATTTGAATGTTCTGTGGATCTGTGAAAAGGAATGGAATTTTTCTATGGAATAGAATAATACCCCACAAATGTTTTATTTAATTTTAATGTGTTAATTGCTGTATTTAAATAATATACTATAATAAGTATACATAAGACAATAGAATGTACAATAGCCATAAATACTATATAAAAATTAAACATATACCTTTGTGTCAAGGTCGCGGCTAGCACGACAGAGCCAAAACGTTAAAAATCAGTCGAATAAAACTAGTAGAACCAAAACAGTAACTAAAAGTACTACTGAAACAGTCGATAGTAAATAGTAACAAAATCAGTCGGACCGAAAATAACAACTGAAACAGTCACTGGTAAAAAGTAGTAAAATTAGTCGAACCAAAAATAGCGGCTGAAACAGTCGATAGTAAAAGTAGTCAATCACTAAACAGTTGATAGTTCCCAACACTAATATTAATCGTCATAGAGAAACTTTTGCCTGCCTTTTTGAAGCAAACGGGGGCACCTGAAGGCGTGAAATTTTACACGGTTAAAGCTCATACCGAGGACGCATATTTACGCTTAATATTTTTGTGTAAAATGCACTATAAATGAATATATATTCCAGTAAAATGAAAAATGCCTAAATCAAGAAACCTGGAATAACCGTCAGATCGGTGACATAAAATATACAAACAAACACAGCGATTAGCCATGATGCCTAAGAGTAAGTTCGGCGACAATAACGTACTGGGATCGAATCTCGCTGGGAGTATAAGGGTTTCGTATTAAGCGTATAAAATAGAATAAAGTATAGTGCTCGTTAAAATTCAGTGAGTATGTATTTTTTGCATTTGAAATTATATTAAAATGGAAAGTGAGTCATTAAAACAATATAAAACGAATTTATTTAATTTTAGGCAATGTTATTTAATATTTTGTGTTCCTTTCGGTTAATTCCATTATTGTTGGAATTATTAAAAGTGTTATGGCACATTTGGATAGAAAACGATTAAGAATAGTACAGTCATGTAACGGTATATTTTATATTTTAAAAGAGAAAACAAATTATTATTATTAATTATTATAATTATTATAATTATATATATATATATATATATATATATATATATATATATATATATATATATATATATATATATATATATATATATAATCTTATCGAGAATAAGTATCCTCTTTTTTCTTTTCTTGCAGTATATTTAGATATTCGACATCAGCTTTTGATTTAACTTGATATCTCGTGAAGAAAATGAGAAGAAAAATTATTCTTACTTAAGGAATGTTACTAATTTATATGATTCTAGAAGAAATTCTAAGGGCTGTTTTTCTATAAATTTTAGTAGTATTGAATTCTGATTAATTTCAGATTCCATTAATAAATTGCACCAACCGTATATTGCACAACTGATAAATACGTTAATTTGTGAATCAATAGTTGAAATGACAATTTCATAGAATATTAGCAGTTATAAAATTGTTTTATTGCATTTTAATTCCTTATTTGTTGGTGGCCTGGTAGTTACCACGTGGGACATAAAACAAAGTAGAAAGCAATAGGTATTTGGAAGCAATAGAAGGCAAACTAAGATTAGCTATCTACAAGGGTCAGATCTAAGAGTGAAATAAATAAGAAAAGAACCAATTAATCAGCCTGTTGTATTTGTAAACATTTTAAAGCATTGATAAATATTAAGGTGTTTAATTATTAATGCTATATGACTAATTAGATATGTGACTGTATAACATTTTTCGCTTTGAACCTTGTATCTATTTTTGAAATTATTTAAATATTTTAAAGTCTTTTTTACCAATTAAAGTCTGAATTGGACTTATTGCTTAACGTGGGCTCCGAATGGTCTTCAGCATTAAGCCTACCGACTGGCCGAGTGACCAACTTCGAAATAATTCCAGAAAACATCAGGTCCAACCTGACTACTGCTTGATTGGGATGATTTTCCTTGTCGATTTCTTGCACTATTCTCTAACAGACAATACAATTATAAACAATCACAACCATAAATTTGTAATTAGGCCCCAGCAGGATCCGAACTCGTGACTGTGGCCTAGACTACTCCTCCAATCAAGCCGCATAATGTGAGCGGAATTTTCAGAAAATATTAATATTTAATAGAATTATTATCTTGACCACCAGAAAGGTCATATCGGTTTATTAGAAAATATTAATTTTACTAAAAATATATACCCCAATACAAGACAGGCTCAACTACAAGAGGTAAAGAAAGTTAAGTGGGCTCTGAGTAAAAATAGTGTCGTGGTGTTATCACCAAGCATAAAACTCATTGTGATCAAAAAATTATCTAGTGGAAAAATGTAAGGCCAAAGTAATGTTGATATTTTTTATTACAAATATGTTCGTAGGGAATGTGTGCCTAAAGAACAAACTGTTAACAAGTAGCTTTAGCTATCCCGCTTTACTCCATTATAAGAAAGGATTTTTAATGTTTCCAGCTCTGGAAAGGAGTTCGCGGACATCTAGACAATTTCTCCTTGAATACAGTCGTTACAAAGTACAACGTGGTAACTGTTGACTATTTAGATATAACATATTAATTATTTCGATTTAGCCACAAAAGTATTTGAGGAATTCGTTAATTTTTCATTCAACAGACATGTCGAAACCATTGTAATCTCCATTTATGAATGTGTAAGAAAAACATGCGAAGAGAAACATGTAAAACATTTTAAAATACTTCAAGCTTACGTATGTTAGATTATAAGTGTCCAAGTCTCGGAGCTATGCAGAACGATTTGCAAGATAAGCGTTCAAGAGAGGCGCATTTGAGTATTTATTGTAACATTTCCTCTTTTCCAGTCGCAACATCTTAGAAAAGCACGAGCTTCTATGGCTTCGACTATTCGGCTTATTACTTCAGCGGTATGCCACTATCTCCTTCTGTGTTACTGATTCTAAATACCTAAATTCCTGCACTTGCTCTAACTCTATCCCGTTGAGATTTACAATAGCAAGTGATCCATCAGTTGTCAATAGTTTGTCGATACTTGGTTTTTTCTTCATTATTCCTCAAGCCTTATTCCTAATGTAACCATCGTAAGACGACTGAAGTTATCTTTGTTTAAAAAGAAGAGTAACGATATTGGAAAAATAGTTGCATGTTTTAAAAATCTAGAAGTTAACCGTTTAATATAATATTTATATTCTTTAAATTACTTTTAATAAAGTAATATTTTGTTGAAACCTATACTAAAACCGTGTAGATGCCCAAAAGGTTTACTCTGAGGGATTTTAAATAAATGGTAATGTTATTTTAAGATATAATAAAATTTTATATAGCCGAGCATTTTAAAAACAAAATCAGGAAGCTTTTGAGGGAGATGGAGTATAACTAATCCAAAGAAGCAAGATTCGAATGACTTTTTTTAAGAGCGTTGTGATATATGAGCCCTATATATATTATTTAAATGACATTCAGAAAAAAGTATTATTTTAAAATTTTCCTAGCGGATATTCACAAGTAACTTTGTTGTGCATGTATGATCAAAGCAACAATGTACCGACGAAACGTTTGCGGTTAAGTCAATAATCATTAGATAAATAATTTCGCAGATAAATAGATCCTCCAAACAATTTTTTCACAGTAAAGCCTTGAGCTGAAAATCTAGAACTGAAAGAATAAATTCAATCTTGTTAGTTAAAAAATTGTAAAAATATGTGTATGACTGATCCTATACTTGGAAGTCCTTAACATCCCAACAGTATTTCACAAATATGTGCTTTGAAAATATCTTAAGTATTAAAGGGAATGTTGATATATACTGAATATAAACAACGAGTAAATAAGTTTATCAAAATATGTCTAAGTCAAACATTGTATATATATGTCAAGAATATATTTGGATATTTTAACATGTATGTGAGAAGTTTTCAAAGTAAATATAATATCCCTTACAGGATACTGTGAACACCGATTCGAAACATTTTTATATAACAAACATTTTTGATGTTTATGGCACATTTTTAAAATACAAAAAATAATATATAATCAAATAATATCATACTTTTACAATTATTAATTTCAAACTATAATGCTATCAATTGAGGTAGTTTTGGTGGGTGTAAGACCCTTTAATAGTAATTAAGTGTTAAATACATCATATTTCATTAGTTTTCTATGGATGTAATCTCAGAATTTTTTCATACTAAAATACATTTATTCGCTGTTAACACATGTTAAATTATTCTAGCAATAAATATTTTAGAGAACTAATTATAAATTAAATAGCGTCAGAATTATACTGAGAGTTAAGGAAATCGACTGATGCTAGAATTCGCCAATGGTAAAAAACCATACCTAAACCAAATACTATTTATCTGTCGGTCAACTATTGCTGTTAGTATGTAAGATGTAATGAAATGTTTCAAAAAAATATTATTTTGGTGTTAAACGAAAAAAGCTC
Source organism: Rhynchophorus ferrugineus (assembly GCF_030347505.1). NCBI lineage: Eukaryota > Metazoa > Arthropoda > Insecta > Coleoptera > Curculionidae > Rhynchophorus > Rhynchophorus ferrugineus. The sequence continues at coordinate 46,535,884 of NW_027472581.1, read as the reverse complement.
TATGGAGTGTAAGCTCATATTAATGATGAGCAGCTAAACCTGAAAAAAATAATCGTCATTATAATAGAAATTCATATAACAATCATCATTATATCATATAATTGATGATTGAAGGTAGTTTATCCATTCCTCAAATATTAGAAAGCACTATTAAGTTTCTCTGATAAAAATATATGATATAAAGTGTTTTTGGATTTTCCTATCGAAGGAATCTCTCGTCGACTAAATTATTGTAACGGTTATGGTGATACTGCTCAATCTTTTTTGATGAATTGTAACTAATACCTAATGATTACCTGTTGATTGAACTATATATTCTAAAAGAAATCGAACTTCGAGCCTCTTAGCATAATGTTTTCTGATTCACTATTTCCATTTTATTGTGCATTGGCTTACTTTGCTACTGCTTCTTTGATCTTTTTTGATGTCATGATGATGATTTTTTGGTAATTTGTTATGTTGATAATCCACTCTAGAGTTATGTTATAATATGTGGTTAAATGTGATATAAATGTACTAAAGATCGTCCCAAATAAAAAAGCTCGAACACGACTCATGACATCAGTTGAAAAGTATTTGGAGAAAAAAGAAAAAGGCCTCCCACAAAAATTGTCTTGCAGATAAGTTATGAAATCTGAAAGAGTTAAAAACACAAAGCTAGCTTCTCACTAGTTACAAAATTCATTGTTACACGTTCGCACAATCACTTGCATATAGCGGCCCCAGCAATTCCCTCCTAAAGAAACCACCAAAGTACGTGGTTATTTACCCAACTGAACAGATTATTGTTTTATACAATTAATTTTGAGTATTGGCTGTACCTTCGTCTGCCAGTTTGCCTTTAATGATCTTCTACATGACACCGGTTCTCCCTAAATTTCCATGGTATACCCTTTATGGAATGGTTTCCTAAGTTTTAGTGACCGCAAATTCCAATAGTCTATGGAAAGAGACTGAATTACTGCAACTCGTTTTTGGTGACCGTACACCTTGAACTGTGGGGCTTGTACCGGGAATTCACAGATTAGATGTCTTTTGCAAAGCTTGAATATTTCCTAATTGGAATAGTTTATGACTAGGCGTCCTTGGATCCACCTTTTATGACCTAGAGCTGCGATACTTTTTCCAACAACACCAAGAAATGTGTGTCTTCTGTTTTATTTTCTTGATAAATAATTAACATCCAGCTGATTGAATGAAATCAACAAAGAACAGAAGAGAAAAAAGGAAGGCGATATTCTCAATAGAGAGAGTTCAGAGAGCCTTATGATCATCCTGGAGCCCTACTGACTGCACCAATTATGAAATATAAAAATTATCCATCTTCTATAATTTGCATCTGCATAATAATAATATCTGCAATTTGAACAAAACTACCTAAATGCAGCATTTTTGCTGGTTACGTTTTCTACCTTTACAGTTCGACCACTTTCGTTTCCTGATATATTTTTAGTGATGAAACTAAAATCTAGTGTTGATTGAACTACATATTTAAAAGGAACCCCCTTCCAGCCTCTTAGGCCAGACTCAACATGGGACGCAGCTTGGTAAGGTGACGCGGTGTGAGCCACGGAGGGATTTTGTCTATTTACAGAATAATAGCTACCGCGCAATATTGAAGCGCAGCATAGCGTGACGCTGTTTTATCTAACGTGATCCTGCGCAACGCAGTGTTCTTGTCGCAGTTTTTCGCCTAAAGTCACGGTGAGTGTTTAGAAATGGAAGAAAAATTAACCAAAGCTGTACGGATTCGACAAGTTTTATACGATACAAGTCATTTATCGTCTAGTCATGAAGGCAGAGAACTAAATTCTTTAGTTAAAATTCTTCATTAAATTATTAAATTAAAGTTAATTATCCATTAGTCTTTCTTCTTTTTAGAGACAAACTTCTCAGTTACCTTTTATTTTAATAGTTATCTCTACTAGCCATCTGGGAGATAAGCATTACCAATTCAGATTTGAATTCGTCTTCCGAACCACATTCAGAACTAAATTCCAGTTTAGTCGTTATTAGTGAACTATCAATGGCCATTGTACCAAGCTTACTACTATGACCTTCTACTACGAAGCGAGAACTTCAATGGTGTTTGCGCAGATTCAAAGTCTGGCAGTTTTATCCCGCATATACTGGCCGTGACACTTACTGCATGACCTCACCAAGCTGCGTCCCATTTTGCGGCGTGGCCTTAGAATCAGTTTTTATGATTTTGGACTGTTCTTACACTGCTTCTATTTTATTGTGCGTTGGCATACTTTGTTTTAGGTTACCTCTTGTTCTATTAGTAGCAAAATTGTGGATAAGTTTTCATCAAAACTATCCGCAATCGACAATACATGAGCCTTTGAAATATATCCTAACCATTTTAATACTTTTAATACCTATTGTTACTTTTGCCAATTTCTAAGCGGCTTTGGCTCTACTACTCCTATAATTTTATGTCGCTTTCAACGTATAAGTTGTGTATTACCACACCCAAATCCTTGAAGCTTTATTTCTTTTTGAGTAAAGCCTAATTTCATCATGTTGAAACCCCTAACCAAAACTATTCTATTATTAATATTTATTTAAAAAACGTATAAAAATGCTACATATATAAATAATAAAATAAAACCATGTAAAAATAATGTAATAATGTTAGGTAAATCCTCAATCATAATGCAAATAACAAAATAGAAAAGTCTATAATCCGCCGCTAAATACTAAAATCCGACTCAAAATTTTTAATTTTTAATCAAATAATTCCGTGTTATTTGTCAGTGTGCTTTTTATACGCAAATATTTACTTTTCCTTAGCCGCGAGCTGTGCAACAGAACGACGTTTCACTATCGGACGCCATGAATGAGTTTAAATACGACTAGTGGCTGGCGCCTACAGTCGCATAAACATCAGTAAGAAAAATAAATATACGGTGTCTTCGCAAAAAGTCGACGATCATATGTAGAAGCAGCGCTGTTTTTGGCGGTGCCGTAGTGTAAACAGGACGGATTTTTATAGCGATATTGGAATTTTTCGTTTATTTCTTCTTTGTCTATTGCCAGGTGCAGCATTAAACACTGTTAAATTTATTTCTTCTATGCGTTAAAAGGGATAGTTGAAAATTAAAATTTGATGTCAAATCCTTTGAATATATTTTTAGCCAATATTATTGATTCAAGAATATTTTTTTGAATACATTGAGCGTATGATTTGACAATGAGAAATACGTTATTAAAAATATTGTATCCAGTATACGGCCGATTCTAACCATCCTGGTACAGACATGAATATAATGGCTACCTGTTCTTATTCTATCTTTCTGAGGATGTTTACTTTTATACTGCTTACAGGTACAGCAAGATATAAAGTAAACTCAGCCTGGACGTAGGTTTTTTCTTTTAATTTGCATGTGAGCAAGAAGTTTGTTGTGTTTCCGAAGTAGAATTCATCTTTATCTTTGCCCTTACTAGATGTAGATGAGTTTAATATGGCTGCAGATTTAAATTTTGAAATACATTTTCTAACTATTGGCATGATTTTTGTACATGCTTCTTAAAATGCAAATTTTTGAAACGACAGTCTAGCAAAGTCCAGAATACTAATAACATATTATATTCAAGCTGGCCAATAAGCTTTTTTATTTCAAGAGTAACATTTATCTTCAAATCACTGGCAACACTAGAAGTGATTGATAATACTTTATATTTGCATATCGCGATCTCATCATCACAGACACAACTTCTGAAATGTGACATTAAAAAAAAAATTGTTTATTTCATTGTTACTAGTTGTTGCCGACTAACCTACAATTTGTCATTAGAAGGACTCACTGGTCCTATATTAGTTTTTGGTGTAATAATTTTTATGTAATAACACTGCTGTTTTTCCATTAAATACACCTCACTACACTACACTACACAAGATTAACTGCTTTGATTCTTTTGAATCTGTGTCCTGTTCTGGTGTTATTCAAGAGTTGTATTACTTCGATATTGACATGAGAATGGAATCTATATCTGAATTTCTCAGTGCAAGTAATCAGTCCAGAAGTATCTCTGGACACCTACAGTACTTCTCAGGACTTTATTCTGGAAAACTAGTATTATATTTATATAAGTTTTCCCATAGTTGAATTCTGTATGTCCATATAGGTTTCAATGTTCGCTTGTATAATAGTGATTTATTATGTACTGATAATGGTAATTTTTTTCCCATTAACCTATATATTTTCCTATATTTTAACGGCAGTTCTTTTACTTTTTTACATATCCCTTCCAGCGAAGTTTTACGTCAAGATTTATTCCGAAATACCTAACGTTGTTGCTATATGGAATGATAGTATTATTTATTGTTATTGGTGTTTGTATGGTCTAATTATACGTTAATTGCGCATGCACAGATTTAGTTTCCTTAATTTTTATTCACATTGTCACTGGTCTGTTGTAATTTTTGTTGTCTTCTCGACTATTATCTCCGACAACAAGAATCGCAGTGTCATCAGAAAATGTAGCTATCGTGATATTTTCCATTTGTGGTAAAATCACACATGTGTAGAGTAGGTAAATAATTGCCCCAATACACTTCCTAGTGGTACATTTCCTTTAGCTCCTTTTATTGTATAGAAGACTTCCTCTTGTTTGATTCTAAACATTCTGACTGTAATGTAAGATTTCAGTAGTTCAGTATGTTGTTTCGGTAATTTTTTGGAGCTTTTGAATAAGGCCGCCATACCTTCTCGAAGGCTTGTGTTATAGCTGAGAATATACCTGGACATACCTTTTTACTTTTACTTTTGTAATTTTCAATTTGTGAACAAATATTGTTGTGTTCAATTATATATGTTATTATATGCACCTGGACAATTATCGAATATTTGTGAGCCAACCCAAACTGATGTAGAGGTATTAATTCTCCCTGGTTTTAGGATCATGTTAATTTCAACCATCTTCCAAACGTCCGAAACATGTTTTAGTCAAAATGCTGCATGGATAAAGTTGGTTAATTTTATAGTTCCCTTTCTTGGTAGTTTTTATCCTATATATCGTTGCATTTAATGGACCCATAACCTAAGCTGCATAGGAACCCGTAACTGTTGTAACTGCATTATTAAAATCACCATTCCCCCACATTGATCACCAAGCTAGCTTTATTATTATAAAGTTTTAAACTAATGAGTTTGATTATATATTTTTCGCTCTCGTGGTAGCTAACGTGATAACTAAGATAATTTTAAATTTTTACATGTCTACGTTTATATTTTGTTGTGTTATCTCTAATGCAAACATATAAAATAATTAAATCGTCTAAAAGCGACTTTTATTTGTTTATATTTTCTCGATATTTTTTTTATAAAACATGTACCTTTGAAGTAAATCATATATCGTTCGGAACATCTATTACTTACGATTCTATCTAGTAATCGGGTAATATTTTAGACATTTTAATTTTGGATCGTTTATGTATATAAAAAAGTTTGAACGATAATGTAAAGGGAGCTAGGCGGTATCGCCACTTCTTTTTAATTGTGGGATATATGTCACTACCTTATTCTTATTCACTTTATTTTACCGCGATTGTTGAATATTTCAGTTTTCTCATATTATATTTTATATTATTAAATTGTTTTATATTGTTATATTGGATATGATTTTTATTTTACGCTCTCGGTTTAAAATTACTGCATTGTTGAATATTAATATCCATTCCATACCATGAATTTTCTACCACTAAATTCCTATTGCCGGTTTGGTTAGCGCAGTGGTGAAGGACGGTCCACCTACTATTGCGATACTCGCGGGTTCGAATCCTTCTGGAGCATGGTCGTGAATTTATGGTTGTGATTGTTTAATATTTGTGATTGGCCAAGGCAAGAGAGTATAATCCGACCAGGGAAATGATTCCAGTAATGCCAGTAACCAGGCTGGGTAAGACCGGATGTCTTCTGGGATGATTTATAGGTTGATCATTCGCCAGTCGGTAGGCTTAATACCGAAGACCATGATTCAGAGCCCACGTTAAACTATAGGTCCAGTCCAGATAAACCCTCGTTGTTAAAATGGAGTAAAAAAATACATAGCAGGTCAATTGAAAAGACCCCGGCCTGACATAAATGGCGCTACTACAACTAAAACCATATGTTTTTTAGTTAACCCTAACCCTCAAAAGATGCGTGTTTGACAGCTGTCGGATCATTAGGTTGTGAATTGTAGCATATTGAGTGACGCAACTTTTATTATTGTGAAAAAAATGGTTAAAAAGGAATTTCGCGTGTTGATAAAATATTGCTTTTTGAAGGGAAAAATCTAGTTGAAGCAAAACTTGGCTTGATGCCGAGTTTCCGGACACTGCCCCAGAAAAATCAACCATCAAGGATTGGTATGCTAAGATTAAAGGTGGTGAAATGAGCACGGAAGACGGTAAACGCAGTGGAAGCCAAAAAGAGGTGGTTATCGACGAAAACATTAAGATAATCCACAAAATAATTTTGAATGACATTATAAATACAAACTATTGACTTATTGGTAAATTGAAATTGGGTGAAAAAGGAGACACACTAAAGATATCAAACTGAATGTGTATCATTCACGAATATTTTCATATATTCACGAAAAACAACGACGAGTTGATGATTCGGAGCAGTGTTTAAAGATGATCAAGCGTAATAAATCAGAGATTTTATGTCGATAAACATTAATTAACAATAAAATAAACAGATATTTTATGTCGATATGTGACAATGGATGAAACATGGCTCGATCATTGCACTCCGAAGTCCAATCCATCAGCCGAGTGGACTGTACACGACGAACCCGCTCCAAAGCGTGGGAAAACGGCAAACAGTCGGCTGGCAAGTTTATGGCATCCGACCTTGTGTATTTATTACCATCTGTATTTTGGAATGCGCATGGAATAATTTTCATTGAATACCTTGAAAAAGGAAAGACCATCAACAGCGACTTTTACATAGCGTTATTGGACCGTTTGAAGGACGAAATCGCTGAAAAACGGCCGCATTTGAAGAGAAAGAACGTGTTGCTTCGCCAAGACAATACACCGCGTCAAAAATCCATAAATTGGGCTTCGAATTGCTTCCTCATCCACCGTATTCTCCAGATATGGCTCCCAGCGACGATTTCCTGTACTCAGATCTCAAGAGAAGGCTCGCTGGGAAGAAATTTTCGGCGAATGAAGAGATGATCGACGAAACTGCGGATCGAAAAAAACTTTTGAAACAATGGACAAATCGTACTACAAATATGGTACTGAAAAGTTGGAGGGCCGCTATAATCAATATATCACCCTTGACGGAAATTATGTTCAATAAAAAAACTAATTTTGCCAAAAAATGTGTTTCACTATAGTAGGCCGGGGACTTTTCAAATGACCTATTATATATAGACCTCAATTCTTAACATCCAAATATCCTCGATGAAATAAACACATATATCTATATAATATACACAATTATAAGAATATTAATATACTCTATAAGTATACACATATTCTTTATCTCTTTAGATACTTTGGGTTGTAGGGTACATCACGCAATACAAAATGATAGGCGTGGAATTATTTTATTTATGGCCTCATCATATCCGAACCAGATTGCACCGAGAATGGATTCATCATATAAACGTATTCAACATGGATACAGCAGGATTCAAACCTGACATAAATCTAATAAAAAGAATCTTTTAAATGAGAATTAAGATCCAATACTCACCTACCAGTAAAAGGAAAACAGAAGTATATAAAACTGAAGAAAAAGTTTCGCTAGCAGTACTATCGTTTTATCAAGGACCTGACTAAACCCAAAATTAAAAAGAAGCTGAAAATGTAGACAACACTAAAAGTGAGTGTGGCAAAGTATGCATAGGAGAAACTGTGCGGATGATAGCACACGCACAAAATAACATCAATGATAGGTACTGGATGGAAGTCCGGAGTTCGGCCTCTTCAAGGACCAAGCCTATCTAGTCCTTACATTGTACTAGGATATATAGGATAAATAACTTCTGAAGATGCAATCTATAAGGATTTCCAAGCATATATTTTGTATAAAGCTGAAAACCACATGAATTGACAGAAATAAATATTGCAAAACGTTTAGTAAATTGTCATATATTGTCCCAAAAGAGAAAATGTTTGTTAACATTGACTGGTTGTCATAAATTGACTAATTTTGATAATTCTACATAGAGAAATATGTCAGCTATATAAAGATCAACATCAATAGTGTAACATTTATTTGTAAAAGGTATAAAATATTTGCGTAGTGATTATTATAGAGAAGAGTACCATTTTATGAACTGTTGAAACCTGATAAAACTATTTGATCTAGTTATTATAAATAAATGTTAATCACATTAAGCCAAGTGGTGAAGCAAAAATACCCTGAATTTACTAATGGCCAAAGTAATTTTTATACGATAAGACTCAGCTACATGTCAATATCACGCCGCCTTTTTTTGCGAATCCGAACTTGAATTCTTAAGATTTCAAGTGGAAATATACTGAAATATGTTTGTCTGATATTGTATCTGACTGAGGTATATTTACCGATAATGTACGAGGGACATCAAGAAGTTTTCTTTAAAATTTCAAATCGCATTTGTATTATAACTGAGAAATTCAATGATGTTAGGTCACGAATTATTATTTATTATAGAATTGTCTTTGAATAAAATTGTGATATCATTATTTAGATAACTAATATTAATACTTTTGCAATTATGTTAATGTCATGCTTTCCATTATTTTGTGTTTTAATTGTGTGCCTAATTTAAAGGGATGTATCTATGTATATTAAGTGGCATTAGTTACGGCTTTGACTATTGCTGTCATGTGCAAGGGCTATCTGTTTTAAAACTACTTTAATGGTGAGCGAATGACATGGGTTAGTCTGTTTTCTAATAAATAAATACCCTCAGCTATTTTTTCAAGTAAATTAATAGTTTTTGTGATCAAAGCACTAGCCCATTTTATAACAGGGCACTGTCAGTAAGATTCTGGGGGAAATGAAAAGGCTGTTCTCTTTTTAATCCATTCAATAAGTCGAAATGAAATTAATTATAAAGAAAAGAAGGCAGGACATTGGATGGACATTGGATTGGAAATCGTTCCGCAGTTACTCGAAGCGTTCCTTGGTGTAGTTAAGTGGAATTCGGGCAAATGTATTCCAACTGAAGCTATAAGACCAGAAAAGGTTGGTAGAAGGTGCTTTAAAACCGTTAGTCATAAACTATTACAAGTAAGAAACATTCAAACTTCAAAAATTCCGTGGATTCTATGTATATGTATAATAGTTTTGAGATGTAAGACCACCAAAGGTGGATTGAAATTGCTGTGAACTAGCATAGTGTACTGACATTTGAACAGAAGCTTGCAGTTCAAGGTGAACGGCCGCGAAAAGGCAAATTGTAGTAAATTAGTTTTTTAGCAGTAGACTAATCTGGAATGGCCAAAACTTGAAGGTCTTCAAAGGCTAAATGGCGGAAGAAGGTACAATCGATGCCCAAAATTAATTTTTATAACAACTATAAGCTGTCCAGAAGCAATAACGACCACGTACATCCCTGTGGCGGTTTTTTTAGAAGGAAGATATTATGTAATGTTAGTTACGGCTCTGATAGTTTTTCAAGTAAATTCGTTTAGTAATTTCATTTTTTGACTAAAACTCTTTCCATTCTATAACTTGTATATATAACATATGCACTTTTCTTGTTAGATTTTACGCTATTGCATATCGAAAAATATATCATAGTTATCAATCCGTAATAAAGCCCAGGAAAGCTTGTATTAACTCTAAAGCTAATTTCAAGGTAAGGTAATTTAAAGGCTACAAGCAACTCCTTACCATACTTGTTCAACTCTATCCAAATATAGAAAAGGTGTGCTCATCAAGACCCGTAGAAAGATTCTTTTCTTTGCCAGTATTTATTCATTCCCGAACAAAAGGCTATTTATCTGATAGTGCATTTAAATACCTAGTGTCCAAAAATGAAAATTCTTTTTTTACTCATTTATTCGGTGAGCTATATACTAGTTTCTATAATAAAATACTGTGTTTATTTTACTATATGTCAAATACACGACTTCAAAATATTTTGTATTTCCTATTTTTAATTAAAACAAAACATATATTTCACTCAGTTCAAGTTATAAAGGATGCTAATGCACTTATGGTTAATCTGATACACATATAGTATATAAGATGTAATACTGATTGTAATAAAGCTTTTAAATAGATGCCACATACCATTGTTATTACTTTATATTAATGTTTTATTACTTTACTTCTCAGAAAATCATTTATGTGAATGAAAATGCAATTTGCATCATACCTGACGTTTTTGCCGGATATTCCGATTATCATTTATTTATGAAAATATCATAAAGACAACATCGATATTTCATCGAAAATTTATCTGCATTATTTTCAAATCAAAACAATATCACAAATCCAGCTTGCAATTAATACATTCCGGTTCCTTACCTACTTTTTTTCGCTTCAGATCAACTCAATATGTGACCAAAACATCTATAGTATTCTGCAAACATAACTCTAAAAACCTATAAAATAATATGTAACTCTTAATACATCATATCGCGACTATAATTAATATGGTTTTGATATGAAAGGAAAGGGGACGGACATAAAATGTATAAAATAATCTAAATATTATATAAAGTAATAACTAATATAACTAATAAATTAACTAATATATAAAATAATATATAATATATAAAATAATAAATTAATGAATAAATAAAATTAATAAAACATACCAGGGGCTAAAAGTATAAATAGTGTACTAAAAGTATACATAGTAATAGTAAATACAATATAAAAATGAACATAAATGCAGGACTACAAACACAACCATAACGAAGTAGAGATTCTATCCAGACAGCACACATCAGCACCCATACCGAAGTGGTAATGGTTATTTGGTCAGTAACACTAAACTTTGCATACGCTAGATTCTATGGGGAAAATCGATTTCTCGCAGAAATCCTAAAAGTCTGTCTGTATTTTCTATTGTTAAGGCATTACTAAAATTTTACAGCCTCAATTTAGTTCTAATCTGGGTGAGCCGTGGACTACCATTCAGTATATGGTAGACTGAACTAAGGGCACGATCACAAAACTCACAGTGAGTAGACGATGACTCAGAGTCATCAAGTCACCGTGCGAGAAATGACAGCGGCACAATCTCAGTATATTTACAGCTACGGCATTGTGACGAAGGGAAAGAACGCGAAGAATGGAGAAAAAATCAGCTTTAACCTCAAAGGGCCTGTTCTGATTGGCCTCCTGAGCCCAACGACGTTATATCTCGTTATTAGTGAAACAAGAAACGAATAGGATAAGGTCAGTATTGACACAAACATCCGGGATGAGGAGGGGAGAGGAGGCTGCCGATTTAGCAGCATTATCCGCTCATTTTCCGGTATATCAACCTGATAAGGGATCCACAGTAAACTTGTCCTGATCCCATTCAGAGCGATGATACGGATGATTGACAGTGAATCGGTGACCAGGGGATAATTGAACTTCATGTTACGGGAAATATTAGAAGGCATTTCGGAAATCCATTAGGGTTAGCCATTCTTTACACTATATATTACACTATATATATATTAATACATTAACATAAGAATTGTCAATGCCCCAAAAACAATAAAATAAAATATATATTATAATTATTACAATTTCATAATATAAATTCTCAGATAAGTTACAGAATTTAAAAAAAATTATTCATTTTATGTGGTTATTCAAATTACGGAAAATATGTATACGGATCGTACTATGTTTATTATAATTACGTATTTTTATTTACTTAAATACAGAATTAGATATGGAACGACCTTGCGGATCACATTTATTGCGTCTATTTGAATATGCGTAACACCGCATTAGTGCAAAATTAAAGGACATTTCCGAATTTATTATATTATAGTTATAAATCTATTACTACTGATTACATGGCAACATATTTGATATTCAGTGTCGTTAATATATAGTGTAACCCAAATTGTAATTACATCATTTTTTAATCCATTAATATTAATTTTTTGCTAAAATATGTAATTTCTTAATGTGTAAATAATTTGATTATATTTTACAATTATTTGTATTAAACTATTTTTGAAAGCTTGTTGCATATATTTGTTGTTGCATGTATTTAAATAGTCTTGTAGTATAATGATCACTAAATTCTTATTAACTGTTTCTACCTTACCCAAATAGAAATGAACATATAGTTATAAAGCCAATGGTTCTAAAGAAAATTCTTAACACATTTTATTAAAAAGTCAGTGCAAAAAAGCTCCTGGGTATGATCTATAAAGTGGCCAAGCATTTAAACAGCTGCCAAGAGAGGGTATAATAAAACTTGCACAATTATGCAACGTTACCCTGCTATTATAACATGTATACGTGCAGTGCAAGCTTGCGGTTAATTATTATGATCTTTGTATCTATGTATCTCGTATCTCGTATGCATCTATATAGGTCAATGATAAAACGTCGTATGGAATAATATCATTACTATGCACCAGTATGCATTCCTTCGCCCCTTTGTTTCGTTCTTTTCATTAGGAATATGTTACAAATCCCACACAGAACCTTTCAGATTAGTCTGTCTAGGTTCACCCTACATAAATCCCATCATGCAGCAACACTGTCAGCTCATCAACCTTTCTGGGATGGTTCTCCACCTTAGACCCCAATCGGGCTTGTTTTTTGCGGTTATTTATTCATTTATTTCCAAAGAGATCTATTACATCATAGAGTATATATAGAGGTTTTACTTAAATAGGCGAAATCGAGGAAATGTTTTGCTTCCCCAACCAATGCTGGCTCTGAGACCACTTTTTTAATGGTTCATTTGAATTTCCTTGCAAAAGCATTTGATTGGCCAAGCTATAACCAGATTATTCGTTTCTATGGCTTGTTTAGGACAGTATTTTTGTGTGTCTGACATTGAGTACGATCAGCATTTTTATTTATAATCAGCATTATTTGATTATAATGTATCTTCATTCTTAAAAGTGTTGTGTATCCATTATATGTGGGGAAATAAATAAAACCAGGCGTCGTTTTCCTAGGAAGAAATAACCCAAGTTAGCTAATTTAAGGATGTGTGTGTGACTCAGCATTGCTTCTACCTAATACGTGTACAATTATTTATATAGGGCATTTGTATTCATGTACATTGTTATTCATAGGAATACAACAGAAGAAATCATGAAAATATTACCCACCCTTTAAAACCAAAATGTGTTCAAATTGAGCAGTGGCAAAATTACAATGAAGGTAAATGTGATTACACTACATGAAAATTTTTTGTTACCTTTTAAAGAGTTGCTTGTAAAGTGCCATCAATTAAAAACTTAATTATTTTGAAGGGGTTCGTTTACTTGAAACAAATATATATTGGTCAAGATACTTATAATTAATATTTTGGCTTAAGGCTCCTTAACCGCGATAACCTTTCCAACAAATATGTTAAAAAAATACATCAATGCAAAATAAAATTATACAATTTGTAGATCAACAAGAAGAGTTGCTTTATTATATTGTAAATAGATCCTTAAGCTGTCTCTTTAACTCCACGACTTTACCATAATAAGAGCCCAGTAGTAATTTTGATATATATCATTCATATTAACTTTGTGTCTCAGTTCTTTAAAATATTATTTTTGGTATGTATTCTTCATTCTGACGTATATCACACAACTTAACAGTTTTAATGATCCGTTCCACAATTTTCACAATAACATTGTAAAAATATGTATAACTTGTCTCAATACATTTTTGCGATGAACAAGCAAGTAAAATATTAACAGAGACTTTCAGCTGGGCTGCTCTGCTTTCAAGCAAATTTAATACATATTATTTAAATTGATAGCACTAAAGAAATATAAAAAAGGAAAAAAGCTCTATAGACAATTTTGATTATATTGCCAGAAGATCTTACCAGGATCAGGTTGATCTTATGTATTCAGTTAGATTGCAGCTTTTCTTATATTCACATTTAATTATTTTTTATTTATATTATATGAAAAATTATATCTGGGTTTTATTTCAAATCTAATTGGTCAGTAGAATGTGAAGTCAGAGGTTGGTCATGTGATGCGTATGAAGTCCTCGACCAATGAAACACTGAAATTATTTGTATTAAGCTAACACTCTATATATTACTCTACGGACTACATCTATTAAGGACACTCCACTAGCGCCTTTAAATGTTGGGGTATCGACAATTTTTATCATTACTAGGTCGTGAGAGGTCCTCGAGGATTCCACTTCTTTCATTCTGAAAGACAGATCCGTATACTGACGGCTTGGGATGAAAATCGCCAGCTATTACACATTATTTTTTATGTTTTTCCACTTCGAACACATCCGTTAGAAGAATGCACTTCCGCCAGGTCCTGACTAGCTAGTCAGGACTCCAGAGCCCTTGAGAGTAACATAACAAGTCTATTGAAACGCCTCCGGTCTGACACATAGATGGCGCTACTAGAACTAACTTATGTTTCATGTGTTTTTTAGTTAGACCTAACCCTGAAACGATGTGTGTATAAATTTGACAGCTGTTGGATCATTAGTTTGTGAGTTATAGCATTTTAAGTGAAGCAACTTTTGTTATTGTGACAAAAATGGATAAAAAGGAATTTTGCGTATTGATAAAATATTGCTTTTTGAAGGGAAAAAATGCAGTTGAAGCAAAAATTTGGCCTGATTCCGAGTTTCCGGATACTGCTACAGGAAAATCAACCATCAAGGATTGGTATGCTAAGTTTGGACGTGGTGAAAGGAGTACCGAAGACGGTGAACGCAGTGGACGCCCAAAAGAGGTTTTTACCGACGAAAACATTAATAAAATATACAAAATGATTTTGAATGACCGTAAAATGAAATAGCAGACACTCTAAAGATATCAACTGAACAGTACATCATATCATTCACAAATATTTGGGTATGAGAAAGATCTATGCAAATGTTTTATGCCGGACAAGCTCACTTTTGACCAAAAACAACGACGAGTTGACAATTCGGAGAAGTATTTAAAGTTGATCAAGCGTAATAAACCCGAGTTTTGGCGTCGATAAGGGACAATGGATGAGACAACGCTCCATCATTTCACTCCGAAGTCCAATCGACAGTTATCTGAATGGACTGCAAGTGATGAACCCGCTCCAAAACGTGGGAAAACGCAACAGTTGGCTGGCAAGGTTATGGCGTCTGTATTTAGGGATGCGCATGGAATAATTTTCATTGACTACCTTGAAAATTGAAGGACCATCAACAGCGATTGTTACATAGCGTTATTGGACCGTTTGAAGTACGAAATCGCCGAAAAACGGCTGCATTTGATGAAGAAAATATCAGTAAATCTTTACAGCCTATTAGGTAGGTTGGCTGGTCCGAGAATAACTGCCGAATAATTATAGGTAATCATGGTGAATATGAACAGTTTTATTAAAATTTTCAATGATTTGAAATTGTTTTTAATATTTATTAAATAATACAAATGTAATCTAATTAATACGTTATAGTCTAAGTAATACTGTGTTACAAATATATATTTAAAAAAATTACAAGATTTAATGTGTCAATAATGAAACCTTTCAACAAGCTTTTCTTAGTAATCTTAGTGATAACGTTTTAATGTGATGCAATTTTTTTAATTTATATTTTAAAGCTAATTTTAACACTAAGTCAACAAATACTTATATCAACAATTATATATAAATTATTTAATCATTATTTTAATGATAAATTTAATATTTATTTTACTAGCTTCAGATGTGTAATTCTAAGAATGTTTTAAACTACCTAGCTATGCAATAAAAAAGCATAATACTGCAAAGACAAATAAATGTTTGCCACCAAAGTAACTGTCTATATAATTATGTTTATCATTATATGTTAGTATTATTATACAAAACTCTGATATCCGATAAAACTCAACTTTCTGTCTCATTAAGGCCGTTTATCAGGTGGAGTGAGGTCAATTAATAATACAAAAATATCATAGACATAATAGGCTGCTTAACATTTTTTTTAGTTTAAGTGCTGCTACTATTATATTATTTTTTATGCCGTTATTTTAAATTTAAATTTATTATCAAGTTGTCGATTAATCGAGAAATATTTATAATGAAAAAAACAATAAATTAAGGAAAAATGGGGAGGAGGAAGTCATGTTCTAACAATGGACTAAAAACCTGTCGCCATCAGATTTTAGGACAACAAAAGGCATTTTGTTCATCAATTACCTCTAAACTGATAATACTAAGATAATTATGAAATATGTAAGATATGGCATCAGTTGTATGAAATATTCTTGAGAAATACTCAATTTACAGAAAAAAAAATTATGAAAAGAATACTTATCACATAATTCACTATTTGCATTGCGGTACCAAAACTTATTAATTAGTATTAATAGTATTGACCCTATCTTATTACTAATAACAATTTTTTATGTATTTATGCACAATACAATAATAATTTCTGTTACGTTAATTGGTTTTGTTAGGTTTAGTTATTAATATGAATCAATATGACATCAATTCGCTATGGGGTATTCGAACCCGCGACTATCGCAGTATTAAGAGGACTGTTGTTTGGTTTTAACCATTGCAGCTATCCGGCTTATTTATTTACTTATCTACTTATATCTTCTATTTGATGAAAATTATTGAAAATACTTACATTAATACAAACAAATTATAGATGGATATAAATAACACTAATAAATTCCAATTGATTTTTACAAGCTCATCAAAACATATTGGCATCACATTAGATACAGGATTTTATTACAAAAATTAAAAATAAATATTACTTATATATTATACAGATATAGATTTTGAAGCACAGACGGGTTTATCCCAATGAAAATAATAATCCAAATAATTCAGTATAAAGTCAGTAATATATGTTTTTAAAAGCAGACAGGGCGTTTATTATTATGCTACAAACTCCTGGATTGATCTGATATTCGTTGATGATAGTGTTATATTCTCTGGTCCAGATTCCGATTTTTTCATAGATACAGATCGCACTGAATGACATGAGAATTATTGAAGAAAAAAAGATTAAAGTATTGGCAAATGATAGATCACCTGCTATTTTAAATTCCCAGTTAGAGCATATGCAGGAGTTCATGTACTTGGGATCAGTAAAACAGGAAAAGACAGTGGCATCTACTGCTGACGTAATAAGCCGAATCGGCCAAGCAGCAGGAACTTGCAGAACTATAAAATTGTGTGCGTATGAAGAACAGCTATTATAATAAAGATCAAAATCCGCTTCTTTCTTGCGCTTATATTTTCAATCCTTTTGTATAGCTCCAAGGCTTGGACACACTACAGTCTGACATTTGAGTTTGAGGTTCTTGAAATACGATGCTTGAAGCATATTTTACATGTTATGCTCTTAGATCGTGTTAGAAATGAAGTCGTTCGTATGACAGTCAGTGTTTAATTGAGAAAGACATTAAGAAGCCCACATTTTAACATGTTTTGGATATGTGTGTCGAGTGAAACACAAATGAATTCCAAAAATATCATAGATCAAGATCATCAAAATTAGAGAAAAATAAGATACTGATATTGTCGGAGGTCAAAACAGCTGCAGCTGATCGCCAGCTGTAGCGAGACTTAGTGAATAATATTAACTTCAAAGTTCTGCTACAGCAATAGCAGCATTATCGGCGGATAAGGAGACAATATACCCCAGCGACGACTACAATATATTCACGATGAATTATTTATTGGGTGAAAATACCGTTTAGACTCTCAAACTACTGTCAGATACCTAACACTCGATGAATCAAATTATTAGGCAAACAAGAGAAGATGTTTTTGGTGATGAAATGTAGACCTACTAATATTGCACTTGCCTTGAAGATTTTTTTTTTCAATTTTTTTAAAATCCTGAATCATGACCATCACTGAAGCCTAATCGGTCAGAAAAAGTGAACACAATTCTATATCTTAAAAATGTTTCTATAACGATGACAGGTACGCGTTCAGTTTTTTGGTATTCAAAAACATAGTTCAAATTGTTTAAATAATTAAAATAATACTCCATTAACTATTTGCCTTTTACAAGACACTTAACATGAAAAATACAATATTAAGTCGTCTTCAGCAATTCAGTTTGGCATAAAACTACAGCGTATTGTACAGTAATTGATTCATTAGTGATTTTTGTCATGAATTATGAGCAGACCGACAATGTTAATACACATGTGTGTATGCCTGTTTGTAAGTGAGATATCATATTATTCTACCGTTCATAAATGCTCATAATTTTAGTAATTGGGTCCAATTTTATTCTTCGTTTTTTTTTTAATAAAAAAACTTAATTTTTTCATTAATTAATTTCAATAGTTAATACTTTTTGGAACAATAACCTCATATAATACCTTTGAACGAAAGCCCCTTATACAGCCACGTTTAAATTCAAATATTGTGGGTGATAACGAAGCTGTAGGTTCTCCATAAACCAACCTATTTTAAAAACACAAAATAATTTTATTTAAATTATTACTTCTATTCATCAGTCACCCTAAATTAAGAACATAACAGAGAATCTTAGTGTATATTTAGTTTTAATGGAGAATATTACAATCATCTACATGATATCTTTTTTAATGGAGCAAAAAATTACTATTATGATATTCTTACATTTTAAAAGCTATATGTTACTAAATTGTCAGCGAAGGCATTCAAAGATTATATTCCCATTAAATTGTATTTAATTCGATGTTAATTTGGTAATTGATATTTGGTGCGACGGTGTAGTAGAATAATAATCAGTAAACAAACACCGTACTTACGTTATCAGTAGTTTAAAAATAACTTTACTACATAGCCAACCACGATAAATCGTATCAGCTAATTTTTGAGTAATTTGTGCTTAAACCAATCATAATTTAAAATGTCTAAAATTTCAAGACAAAACCTCTGTTATTTATTATGGATTGTCACTTGAACATTATTTTTAGAATAAGGTCAATCGACCATGCCATAAAATTGGTCGAATTTTATTACTCGCTTGATTTAGTGATGTCTAAATATAAACAAGAAATATCTTTTTTTGTTTATGGGTCATTCACAGGCTAACATACATCAAACATTAAACATAGGAACATTGATATAATGTATTACCAAATATATAGTATAACAATTTGCAATATATTGCTTGCTTAACTTTTACAATATCAAAATGATTAGATCTAATAAGTTCTGCTGGTAGCATTATTCTGAAATGCCTGAATGCACGAATTTAGTACTATTCCTACAAAATAACATCTGCATTCCCTTTCCCTGTTACAGTAGCACTTTAATTGATATGACAATATTTGAAAATGCATGTATGTTTAGATAACAAAAAGGCATCGTTTTTCCTATATGGGATTTTTCTTAGACAATATTCTGAAAATGTATTAGCCGCTGGAAATATTGAAAAATACAATAATGAACCGAAAATTGAGTCACCCTATGAATATATGAATGTCAAAGATAATTTCAATAGACGCCAATAACTTGGACTAGGCCAACCATCATTATCCCTTGCTAAAACTATTCTTGAATTAACTCGTAAGGTAATAACTGCTTTGGGTACCAAGAGCATGCATATTCCAACAATCTGTTCACGTAGCCTTGATCTGAATAAAGTCAAGTTAGTAATGTTTTCTTCAACTGCTTACTGAGCAGATCATACAAGTGTATGCAAATAAGTTTTGACGATTTGTTGAGTCTTTTATTACATTTTTAAACAAATGGTTATGTTAGTATGCTTATTAAATGCTTGAATGTGTACGGATATTTTTTTAATTTTAAATATGCATTTATTGAAAAAAATTGCTAAAATATATATTAATCAAGAAATATTCCATAATTTTCTACAATTTTGTCCCATATTCTGGTTCCCGTGTCGAAAGAACGATGTTGGTTTGGCAGCGATTGACCTTCGAAATTCATCAGCATTTTATAATCGTGTATCAGCCAAGATATGCCTCTTGGATTTAAATAAGTGGTAGTTAAAAGGCGCATCAGTGTATACTTCATAATTTGTGGCCGAATGTTGTGCAAGATAACAACTTTGTATCTGTTACTCGCTATTGTGATCTTTTTTGAAATATTCCGTCGTTGAAAATGTTCAACTTCGAACTTCGTGCTCGGTTGGAGGCATCTATAGTATTGAATGGTTTAATTCAATGTTGGCAATTCATAATACGGTAAACTATGCTGATCCTTCGGCTAATGTGGATAGCTCTGTTAACACGCCAGTCATAACACTTATGTTTTCATAATCTTCGACTTCTCTTGGTCCTTGGTCTTGGTCCAGGTCGTTCTTTATTATTGATAACATATCGTCACTTTTAAAATCGTTATCAATTAAGATATAACCTTGTTTCATTCCTTTTCATAAAAGAATTTCTTCAATGCCGACTGGACCCTTTGTTCATACGTCATTTATTTTAACGCTGTTAATCCCCAATTTGTCCTATATATTTTATCACACTCACATGAGACTTTTTCTATGCCAATTATCTTTAGCTAATCCATTTTTTCCTTTAAATTTAGAGAGCATCTGAGATAGCTTTCTATGTAATTTAGAATATAGCTCTGATATTATGTTTCTTCAACACCTTTCCAGTGCGCTATTTCTTCCTTGAAGAAGTGGATAATCTGATAATTTTATTCTGTTTTACTTTTGATATTGAATATAATAACATAAGTTGTACCTATTTTAAGAAAGGACACGCCTGAAGTGATTTATTTCAATGTGTATGAAATCTAGAATAATTTTCGGGCTGATATTCTAGTTGACTATTGTTCTTTCTTCGAACTAAAAGATCCTATAAAATAATCTTGAAGTTATCCTCGGCCTGGATATTAGTATGTTGATAGCACAGATCAGTCAGTACAGATCGAATTTTCCATTCCATGATTCTAAATGACAAACTTGTCATTCACATATCTAAACAAAGTAGATTTCAGTGAAGTGCTAGCTACTGTCTTATTTTCTAAATTCTCTATTAAGATTTAAGCAATGATGCGAGATATGAGGCAATTCATAGCGGTACCAGATAGTATATAGTTATTCTTGATACCGCTATGAATTGCCTCATATATCGTATCACTGCTGTATCTTAACAGAGAATTTAGAAAATAAGACAGTAGCTAGCACTCCACTGAAATCTACTTTGTTAAAATGGTTTATGGAAAACCTACGGCTTCGTTATCACCCACAATATTTGAATTTAAACGTGGCTGTATAAGGGGCTTTCGTCCAAAGGTATTATATGAGGTTATTGTTCCAAAAAGTATTAACTATTGAAATTAATTAATGAAAAAATTAAGTTTTTTTATTAAAAAAAAGGAAAATAAAATTGGACCCAATTACTAAAATTATGAGCATTTATGAACGGTAGAATAATATGATATCTCACTTACAAACAGGCATACACACATGTGTATTAACATTGTCGGTCTGCTCATAATTCATGACAAAAATCACTAATGAATCAATTACTGTACAATACGCTGTAGTTTTATGCCAAACTGAATTGCTGAAGACGACTTCATATTGTATTTTTCATGTTAAGTGTCTTGAAAAAGGTAAATAGTTAAGGTACCAGATAGTAATATAGCTATTCTTGGTACCGGAAAAGTATTGATTAAAGGTGGTGTTTTATGAGCGGTAATTTAATAAGAACTTTTCCCAATTTTTTTTATTATTTCTAATATTTCACTAATGGGGAATTTGGTAACGATGCAAATCGTCAAAACCTACAAAAATGGAAAGTTCATTTTTTTTTTGATAAATAGTAGGCAATTAAAGGCCTATTTTAACAGTCAACATCGGCAGTCTAATCTCTTATTAGAATAAAAATAATTTAATTTATACAACATTTTTTGGAAAAAAACCTTACAAGTTTATTCCTCATAAAATATAATTTAGGTAGATCTTTCAGAGTTATACGTATATAATAGCCTGCTGATAGAATGTTACATGTAAACAATTTTTAGTGTCATAATTTACTGATATATCTGCAGTTTCATTAACCTTCCAGAACATCTGTTTTGGGAACATTTGATCTGCTAAATTATTTCCGCCTCATCTGGTCAAATAAACAATGCTACTATATATGTTTGCAATATACTTTCTTAAAAAATCATTATATTAACTAAACTGAATAAAATAAAATGTATTTTGGATATATACTTACAATATTCAGTACAATTTACTTTATGTAAAATTATTTCTTAAACTAAATATCTTTAAAGTAATGTTTATTACTGGCTGCTATATTTTGCGATCTAGTAACATACGGATTTTTTCTCAAAACAGAAACTTTTGGCCATGCCCATGCCAAAATTCCATTGAATTTTTATAAATTTGAAAGCACTAATTAACCAAGTCATCTTGTATGGAATTTCAATTTAAAAGCTTTCAAAAGATATTCCTTATTTTTGCCATATGATAGTGTATAAATCTTCTTTTTTGTAATATTCCTTGAATTCTGGCCATTTTTACGCTAATTCGGATCTCAGAATTTTAAACGCTTTAGTTAATATGTATCAATAACCAATGCTGTGGGAGTGTCTTCTTCTCAAATTATACCTTGTTTTATTGAGGCAGGAATGCGAATATTCGTCAGTATATCTCGCCACGATTAATGATTTGCCGCAACCATTCTAACTTTCTATGATTTCGATCTAAGTTACGTTTTCTATGTAAAATGTATGTATGGTTGATATTGTCACAGCAACAGAACTAGTAGTTGGTATGAGTTTCGTTCGACAGTTATTTTCAATCTATGGCAATCTGCGACTCTGGATTTACTCTTTAACAGTCCACTGATTGCCGCACATTAATCGGAGGGATACAGAAGGATTGGCAAAATAAACGTTAAATATTTTTCATAATCGTTAGGTACCTCTCCCCACATGCACCAAAAATTGAACCGACTCACTAAAATTTAAAAAATTATCAAACTTATGTTTTTAATACCAAAAAAACGTTTTAAAATATAATATGCACATAATGATCGTTGTAATGACTAAATAAGAACAAACAAAAAACTTATTTAACCTATCTACTATACCTATTTTATATTCTGCTATATGCATACAATTTAGATTAATTCCTACCTGTCGGTCCAATTTTTTGAATCAAAATATTTTTAGCTACAGTATATCCTTCAAAACTCATGCAACAAGTGGCCGAGCGTTGTTATGGACATAGTAATTTTGCGTCTTTTATTTTTGCCAGTTTGAGCTGGGTTTTTGTACAATAAGTCTTACTAATCGTCTTCGAATTTTTTTTTGTCCTTCAGACCGTTCCTTGCTATTCATAATCAAAATTTCCACTTTTGAATTATTCAAACCAAAATCGCCAATAATAGAATACTGTAGATCAGTACCACCACAAGTTTCTAAAAGTGTTTGAATGGATTTGACAGCAAATTTCTTCATTTCAAGTAATACATATTTTCCAATTCTATTTCTATTCTATTTAAACAAATGTTAAAACTAACCAAATGAAAGTATTAGAATGGGATCAGGACAAGTTAACTGTGTATCCCTTCTCACGTTGGTATACCGTACTGACCTTACATACACGTCGGGTAAAACGTCGTTGGGCCCAGGAGGCCAACCACAATAGCTTCGTTCAGGTTAAAGCTGATTTCTTCTCCACTCTTCGCGTTCCTTCGCTTCGTCACAATGCCGTAGCTTTGAATCGACTGTGATTGGGCCACTGTCGTTTCTTGCGCGGTCACTTGATGTGTGATTATCGTCACCGTTCTCCTATTTCAGTCTACTACATACTGAACAACTATCCACGACTCACCCAGATTAGAACTAAGTATGGGCTGCAAAATTTTAGAAATGCCTTAACAGGAGATACAAAGGATATACAGAGAGCTAAGTTTGGTGTTACTGACCAAATAACCATCATCACTTCGGTATATGTGCTGATCTGTGCGGTCTGGATAGAACTTCTACTTCGTTATGGTTGTATTTATAGTCCTGTATTTGGATTCATTTTTAAATAGTAGATACACTATTTATATTTTGGCCCCCCTGTTTGTGTTATTAATTTTATTTATATATTTTAAATGTTTTAAAAATAAGTTTTGTAACTAACTTTTTACTACATTATGAGAGACACATGATTAATTTAATAGAATGTAGTCAAATTTCGACCATATGTCGAAATTGCGTTTAGCAGCGTTCACCAGTGATTATTTCAATAAATATATAACTATTTATATTAGACATTATCATTGATATTGATGCAAATCCTACGAATTTCTAAGCTTGGTATTATCTTTAAGTGTCCTCTTTTGTTTATTAATTAATTATTTATATGTGAAAAATCCATTTTTAAACATAACTCCTCTTTAATTTGAAGGGCACCTTATGAATCAAACATCAATCATATCCACCGAATCGATTATACCCAATTTATTGAAATTTATTTCATAACTTTACTTATTTATTCATAATATCTCGTTCAGAAATAAATCTCATTCGAAAAACACTATTAATTTCTTACCCACAAATTTTATAAACTTCTAATAGTTCAAAAATCAAAAACTACATTCACCGTAAATGTCTAACAGTCGAAATGTCCGAAGCTGGTAATACCTTACGCCTCATTAAATTCACAACTAGAAACATCTTTAACATAAATATATTTGGTGCTTCCGGCAACTTAATGATCCCGTGTCGAAAGAACGATATTGTTTTGGCAGAGATCCGACCATTGATCCATTTTCGCATTTTTTATGCCATCGAAGGCATCGCTTTGAACAAGTAACAATAATACAAGTAGTAAGTAGTAATAGGAAGGTAAAGGTAATAGAAGGTGTAATACTTAGGTTGTGGGGTAGCAGAGCATCCCATTTTAGCTGTTACAGTTTATCCTTCATAACTCATGCAACCCGTGGCAGAGCGTTGTTATGGACATTTTGGGTCTTTTATTTTAGATATGATTTTGCGATTTTGCGAACAAACCATTGTTCAGTTTTTAATCGTCTAGAAACAGTTGATTTGTCAGGTTCTCAAAAATTGTTGACAGTTTGAGCTGAGTTTCTGTACAATAATCTTACAATTCGTCTTCGAATTTTTTTTGTTCCTACAAGCCGTTCTTTGTCATTCACAATTAAAATCACCACTTTTGAATTATTAAAACCAAAATCGTCAATTAGAATATTGTAGAGCAGCACCACCACAAGTTTCTAAAAGTATTTGAATGAATTCGGCAGCAAATTTCTTCAATTCAAATAATACATGTATTTCTCTAAAGAAATATAAAAACTAATCGAATGAAAGGATTAGGTTAATTTATTAAAAAGTATGAGTGGGTTAAGATTCAAGCTTCTCGGCTATAATATAGGAATATATCTTACTGAGGCTAATATTCTAAAACTCTAATGTAACTTTAAAATATTGTGTTTTTCAAAAAATAAATCAATTTTACAAATGTGGGGACGATTACAAATAAAACAAAAATATTAGGTTGTTTAACAATTATTTACATTTACACTTGCATGTTTAGCAATATATGCCGCTAATTATAATATATGGAAACACCTAATACTTAGATATCAAATAATGTGATACACTATAACGTTACTATTGTAAATTTTATAGTTAAAAAAGACTATTTCATTTTTAACGGTATAGTATTTTTTCCTGAAGGTTTCCTTCCTTTTATAATTTATTGTTTGTTTTAATCCATATCACCAACTATTATAATTTATTTATTTATTTCAGCAAAGAAATATACATATGTACCAATAGGTGGTGCAATATATTCTTAGAATAATTCTCTTCAATGAAATTTCATTAATTCAGTGAAATTAACTATTTAAAGTCTAATAGTAAATATGCAGAATTTCCTAGAAGCATTTATATTTTTAAATTCTTAATAATGGGTAATATTTAAAGTTAATCTAAAATAAAAAGGAGATATTTTTAAACAAATTCTAAATAAAAGACGTACATAGCATATTTATCTTATTAAAATTTTTGAAAATGTTTGGTTAGCAGATAATAAACGTAAGAGTTCAATTAGTTTATAAATTAACAAAATATCTATAAAAATAATATTACAATCTTCCTAAAAGTATCTATAGTTTGTCTATACCCTTCCTATCTATATTCCTGACAATTGATGTTACTCAAGTTGCAGAAATAGCAATTGTTATAATTAATTAGATTTTGAGAAACGCTATCTTAAAAAGCGTCCTACAAAACAGTCGATCTTATTAAAAAATTGACGTAGAATGACATATTTTTACTAATGGAAATATTTTATAGTTCAAGCAGGTTCGTGTACCTAAGGTTTCTTAAAAACCTATCAAATTATTTTATTCAATTAATAGGTCTTTTTAAGTCTTTTCATCGCCTTATCATAACAGTGCCGTTTTTATAACAATGTCAGTTTGATTTTGGGCTTTATTGAATTGTATTTTTGTAATAAACTATAACAATTCCCCTATATAAGTCCATTATAAGGGGAACTTTATGTTTATAAACTGTTAAATTTAATTAAATTTAATGTTAAAAAAATGTAATTAAGCACTGCTTATCGAAAAATAAAAGGGAACAACTGTAAAAAGGTATATGCCTCATATAGATCTGATCAACATTAAATGTTGTTTGTTAATTAAGAGCACTAACATGAAAGGCAAATTATAAGAAAACCTGGTCTAGTTATTGAAAAATTACTTATTACTTAATTTATTATGAATCGATAATGATATAACTCTTCAACTATATCTATTAACTGTTAATATAGATAAGGGTAAAGAAGAGACAACTAACAGATTTATCAGAAAAACAAATATCTACAAAGAATGCAACCAAGCAAAAAATTTTACCCGTTTACTTTCTGGTAATAGTATCGAAGTATTTTAGATCCTAAGAAAGTGTAATATGCTCTCAGTCTTTTATGCACATAATATAAAGTTATTTGTGATATTTATAATTAATATGAAATTATTTCATAATTCCTTGGAATAGCTAAAATAAATTACAGGGTTAAGTTCGAATTTCAAAAGTAATAACTATTTTTTTAATTTAATTAATATATTGTTACTAGTCTTTTCCGTCTAATCTACAATTTGTCTTTATGATAAATTAAATCTAGGTATATAACTAGGAGAACCCATCGGCCCTTAATCAGTCTCTGGTGAAATAATGTTTATACATGTCACAGCTGAGTTTTTTTATATATGCACCTCACTACACACCACTACATAAGATTAGATGGTTTGATTCTTTTGAGTCTGTATCCTGTTCTGGTGGTATCCAATAGTTGTAATATTTCAATATTCGTGTGAGAATGGAGAGTCTTTCATTGTGCCACCTTGCAATTCTCTTGATTTTTTGACTGACTGTGGGTATCTGAAGGCCTCGATGTAGGTAATCAATCCTATCGTATTTGGGTGCACCGACAATACCTCTCAGGACTTTGTTCTGAAAAATTTGTATTTGATTTATGTTACTCTTTTCAGAAAATCCCCATAATTGAACTCCGTATGTCCATATAGGTTTCAATATTTGCTCATATCATAGCAATTAATTATGTACTGATAATTGTGATTTTCTTCCAATTAGCCAGTACATTTTCCTATATTTCAATTCCAGTTCTTTTATTTTCTTCTTTATATGTTCCTTCCAGCGTAGTTTTGCATCGAGATTCATTCCAAGATATTCAGTGTTGTTGCTATATGGAATGATAGTGTTATTTAATGTTATTGGTGCTTGTACGGTCTGTTTATAGGTGAACTGCAGATGTACAGATTTATTTTCATTAATTCCTTATTTTCCAAGCTTGTGTCCAATTATTTATATTGTCACTTGCCTGTTGTAATTTTCGTGAAGCTTCTTCACTATTGTCTCCGACAGCTATAATCATCAGCAAATGTAGCCATCGTAATATTTTCCATTTTTGGTATATCACAAGTGTAGAGTAGATAAAGCATTGGTCCCAGTACACTTTTTTGTGGTACAACTGCTTTGCTTATTTTATTGTAGAGTAAGCTTCTTCTTGTTTGACTCTAAACATTCTGGTTGTAATGTATGACTTTAATAGTTCGGTGTGTTGTTTTGGTAGCATTTTCTGTAGTTTATGAACAAGGCCTTCATGCCAAACCTTATCGAAGGCTTGTGCTACACCTAAAAATATAGCATACTTTTTTTACGTTCGTAGGCTTTTTCAATAATATCTGTTATTCTGTGGACCTGGTCAATTGTTGAGTGCTTGTTAATAAATCCAAACTGGCGTGTTGGTATTAGGTTTTTTCTCTCTATCATCGGTTTTATTCTTTTCTACAGCAGTTTTTCAAAAACCTTAGACATTACTAGCAGCAGTGATATAGGTCTGTAGGCTTTTATTTCGTTTGGTGACTTCGCAGTTTTTGGGATCTTTATAAATTCCGCCATCTTCCAAATGTCTGGGACATGTTTTAATCTAAATGCTGTATTGATTAAGTTGGTGAGATTTATAATTCCCTTTCTTGGTAGTTTTTGCAGTAATTCTCCTGTTATTAAATCGTAGCCTGGTGATTTCCTGGGGTTAATGTCAGTTTTAATAACTTTGGTTAACTTTTTCGGCGTGACTAATTCAATCATCGAATTTTCAGCTGCTATGTCCGGCAAATTATGTTCAATATTAGTTTAGTTTGGTTTGAAAGATTTTTTTAGATATTCAGCAAATGCTTCTGCTTTTTGGTGATTGTCACGTGCCCAATTCCCACATAGGTCTCTTATAGGTGGACTGTGTAGACATGAGCGCTTTAGATATTTTTTGGCTTTCCAAAGTGAGTAATCAGTTTCTTTATCATCTGTTAAATTTCTTAGATAGTCATTAATGGTTTTGTTTTTAATTTCCAGTATTTCTCTTTTCAGTCTTTGGATTATATTGTTTAAACTATTTTTATTTTCAGGTGTTCTGTTTTGTTGCCATTTTTTTCGTCATTTATGTTTCTCAGCTACCATTTCCTTCACTTCTTTTGGATAATTAATTCCTTTAGTTATACTCTTAATTTCGGGAGTATTATTCCAAGCAGCTTGTTGAATATCAACTACAAATTCCTCCGCTTCAAAATTTAATTGTTCAGTTGTCTTGAGAGGTATATTTAGTTCAATTCCTTTGTTTAGTTCTTCAGCAAATCCTTCCCAGTCCATTCTCCTATTTGTTGACGTTGAGTTTCTTTCTTGTCTTATAATATTTTCGCTCAACGTCAAAATCACTGGCGTTGTTCATGATCTGAACAAAATTTTATTCGACTTTTATATAGTTGGATGTTATGTTTCTTACTATGAAGAAATCTAACAGGTCTGGGGTTTTCTCTTGATCCAATAAATTGGTTTTCCAGTTGACATGTAACTATACCGTAGTTCAGTAGCTGCTTTATGCAGTTCATTGCATCTAGTTGTTGTCATTCTGGATCCCCATCTTGTATTTTTTGCATTAAAATCACCTCCAGTTATAAATTTTTCTCCCAGGTTGCTTAGGACATTAAAATAATTTATCTTTTTTTGATTGTATCTTGGAGGACAATAAATTGCGGCTATTATAACCTTGTATCTGCTTGATTTAATAGCTACTGCTATCACCTGATTTTCTGCTGTACTGAGCCAGGGTTCTTGATGCTGGGAAATGTACTTTTTTATTATTATTTCCCTTCCTCCTCTTGCGGTCTTAGCCAGATGTTTGGTATAATTAAATGTATATCCTCTAAATTTTATAAAGGATTCGTTTGTTAAATAGGTTTATGATATTAGGCAAATATCTATTTTTTGCATATATAGGAATACTTGTAAGTTAGCGTGATGTTGCTGGATTTCATTAGCAGTCCAATTTGCTATTCGGATATCTTTATTTGCCATTTCGGGTTTTTGGGGCCACAGGCCTAATGTTTTTCATTTCTAGTTTTTCAATCCTTTCGGAAAAATATTCGATCATTTTTGCTTCATCTTCCTTTGTGTCTCTTTGGTTATTTTAACTGATACTTTGGGCATAAGTCATTTCACCATTAACGTTGTTATATTTTTTCGGTTGTTTCTTTTCACTCGTTGTTTCTTGAAGTTTAATTTGAGCTACTTTATTTCTCCTCTTGTAGTGTTTTAGCAACTACACATCCTCTAAAACTTGCCGGATGCGCTTCATTGTAGTTTGCACATTTCTGCTTAGCTCCTTCGGGTTTTCTACACTCTGTGATGTTTACCTGAACATTTTACACATCTAGGTTCTCTTCTGCAGAATTTCTGTGTGTGTCCATGTAAATGATTTTTATTTCAACCCTTAAAAGAATTTTTAATACCAAAAATGGTTTTTTTGTCCGTATCATGTTCAAAGGCTAACATAAATAGAGGTAATGGCCTCTTGTGGACTAAAATTTCTAATTTGTTGTTTTTGTTTTTTTCTTTTTTTTAAATATTTGCCGCATTTAAGGATTTAAGCTCATTTTAGTTTAGTTCTGCGATAAATTTTTTACTTTTAGCTGTTAATTTAAGGCCTCTTGCCATAACTTTGATGTCTCTGGTTTGTTTGTCTTCATAAGAGTGCCATTGCAGTTTCAGCAACTCTAAATAATCTATTATTTTTGTGAATGTTGTACGACATTCGGCGTTTACTTTTATTTGTCCATTCTTTAGTACCGTTGCTTCGAATATTATATAGTTGGACCTCAGTGTTTCCTAAAGCAAGTCAAAGTCGATAACTTTACTAACGATAATTGGGGGTGGCCTGGACATTATAATTTCTTTATTTTGTTCATTAATGTGTTTTATTTTTATTTGCTGTGGTGAAGATCCTGGGGAATAATTTGCTTTTATTTTTAATCGTTATCCAGCCCACTTCTGTCTGCAATTCTTCTTCATCTGCTTCGTATGTAAATATTGGACTGCTTTTGTTGGCTTGTTGGTTTATTTTTTTTCCTTGCCCTCAGAGCTTTGTTCATTTAGTTATAGCTGTA
Source organism: Rhynchophorus ferrugineus (assembly GCF_030347505.1). Classification (NCBI taxonomy): domain Eukaryota; kingdom Metazoa; phylum Arthropoda; class Insecta; order Coleoptera; family Curculionidae; genus Rhynchophorus; species Rhynchophorus ferrugineus. Next base: position 46,504,864 of record NW_027472581.1, on the reverse strand, counting down.
AGGCATTTTCAAGACTCTCCCGCGCCGACTTTTCGTTCATCCACGCATTGTAGAGTGCCTGTTCGTTCTGGGTTCTAGTTAGGTTCATATTTTCTTACATATTGTTGAAATAATACTGTTACTTTTATATTTCAAATTATCCTACACTGCATTTGTGGTCCAGATCTTGAGTTTTCGACCCTTAACGTTTTATAACAATTTGCATTTATTTTCTACTATAGTGACCTTTTTTTCCGATAGCACTTTAACTTTTTCACCAGTCTTTAAAATTGTATTGTTAGGCTGGCCGCATTTGTGACAGAGATATTGCACTTTTGTTTCGTTTCACTGACCGTCTCTCCGAACAGGTCTTTACTCTGTGAAAGTCAAACGTCAACTCTAATAAATCTAACATTGAACTTAAATGAAAAACTACACAATTGATAAGAATGATATAAATATAAATAATGACTATTCGGTTTGTAAGTGGTCCATACAGAGACCATAGTAGAAATAAGACTAAACTATATTAAAATTATAATAATAATTAGGTTTTCCCGAAATATGTAAACCGTATTGAAATATGTTCCGCATTTGATGCTTTCCAAAGTACTAGATAAAAGCAAATTTTCTATTAAATCAATCTGATTAGGTATTTTTAACAATATCTTTGACATTTATTATATATTTATCGCTTTAAATTATTGGTCAGTTCAGGAAATCGTTTGAACTTTTTTTTTGAATATAGCTTTTCTTTCCAGAGATAAATCAATTTTCACGAGAAAATTACAAGGCACAACTATAATTCCTATATTTCATGCCCATTTGTCAAAGCTAAAGGTCACATTTTGAATTTTAATTAATGTAATATCTCTTCTTCGATAGATGGATTGTAATAGATAGATGGATTTAACATATTCTATAAGTCTGTTTCGGTTAAATCTTCATATAGCTATTCTAGCAACTTTTAAACGCCACTTGATTTTATCTGTTCCAAGTCTTCTTGTTATATTCAACTTAAGAAAAATTTTTAGTTTGAAGTTTGAATTTTCCTAGATTTTTATCACCACCGACAATCAGAACACGTATTTTTTTAACACTATTTCAATTTGTAAATATTTTCAACGAATATTTATGTTAAAAAATGTTCTATTAATGCATAATATTCATAGCACGATCACATTCTATGGTGTCTGCTATGATTCCAAAGGTTCATCTAGTGTAATGAGGTTAAGATTGTTGGTTATTTCTTGTTATATTAGTTGATGTAAAGCAATTGATTTTTAGAAGTACCGCAAATTAAATCGAGAATCAAGAAAGCCTAATTACAGAATTGACGATGGATATATAATATTCATTTAAAAATTATTAAATTTCTAGGCATATTGATTTAAAATTAGATCCGGTGTTTACCAATGTGATACTAGAGACTTTTTAACCAGCCTGATGATATTGCTGTATTATTAGCTGATATAGAAGTTGAGGCCTGAAATATTATTCACGATATAGTTTTGGTTAGAGATGGCATGAAAATTAGTGAAAATACCACGTTTTCACAAATGATGGATCGCCTCACGTAAATATCAACATCATACAGTTAGAAAGTACAAGAGCTTCAGTACTTGGAATCTGTAACACAGGAAAAGAGGGTGATTATATATTAGAATTAAATTAATACGCCAAATTGATAAAGCTGCAGGAGTTGCGTGTGAGCTAGCATGTGTAGAAGGGAGAAAATAACCAATACTAAAATATGACTTCTTCCGACGCTTATATTTAATAATAACAACAGATTCTATATGTTTGTCTCAAATCTTATTAGATTAAATCGTATCATTATAGAATAAACTCTCTAACTAAATAAACTTTGCTTGTATATGACCTCTGAAAATTATCACTAATGTTTAGAAGAATTTTGAAGATATTTGGCAGCCAGACGAATTTTATAAGATGATCAGTTTACATGTTCGGACGTATCAGACATCATTCTTTCATTCGTCTATGTAAACTAGAATAAAATAAGTAATAAAAACACAGTCTAATTTAAAACGAAATTACAAATTGCTATTGTCAATACACTCGACTGCATGATGACGTGACTTCACTGTTACTTTGAAGGGACTATACGTAATATTGCTATTTAGTACTTATTACCTTTGGGATCTATTTAACAAACAGAGTTTATTTATTCTGTCGGTTAAAGTGGGCTAGGGACCAAAACCAGCTAACCTCGGTATTAAACCTACCGACTAACAAGTGGTTAACTTAAAAGTAATGCTAGATAACATCTGCTCATAATTTAGCTGGCTGCTGGAATGAATAAGATGTTTATTACGCATAGATGGAACAAATCTAAGATTTTTATATCAGAAACCTTTGAGTTATCGCTTACTAGATAACAAAACAGGCATTCTTCAAGTATTTTAATTAAAATATCAGTATATAGTATTAGTCTTTAGTAGTGTTGGGAACTATCGACTGTTTAGTAATTGACTACTTTTTACTATCGACTGTCTCAGTCGCTATTCTTGGTTCCACTGATTTTACTACTTTTTACCAGTGACTGTTTCAGTCGACTGATTTCAATCGCTATTTTCGGTCCGACTGATTTTGTTTCTATTTACTATCGACTATTTCAGATGAGTACTTTTAATTACTATTTTTCGTTCTACTAGTTTCATTGGACCGATTTTTAGCATACTGGATCTGTCGTCCTAGCCGCGACCTTGACAAAAATGTACTCAATTTATGCTTACATAAATTTATATGTAATAATAATAATAATATATTGTATATTAATTTCGCAGCATTTTGGCACGATATTTTTCAAGATTGTTAATGTAATACAGTAAACAGATTAACATTGTGAATGATATATAGTAATATACTTTTGATTGTTTTTATGGCATTCATTTCAATGCTTTTTTTTTCTATGATTAGGTTATATATTCAATTGTTATTTAGTATTTATGGTAATTGTACATCTTTAGGTTTTAGGTTTTGTTTAAGTTCTATTTTATTGTCTGTATTTATTATAATATATTATTTGAAAATACTAAATAACATATTAAGATACGGTAAAACACTTGTGGGGTATTATTCCATTCCATAAAAAAATTCCATTCCTTTTTACAGATCCACAGAACATTCAAATATGAAAGTAATTCTACAACGTTTAAAATGAAATTATTAATTGCACGTTATTATTCACTAATATATATTTTTTTCTTTTTTAAAGTTAGTACGTAGGAACGTTAGTAGGAATATGTATATCTCCGTCTCGCTTATACAACTGTTGGGAAATATAAGCACACATAAAATTAATTGCTCCAAGCAATTATCTCGGTCCTTTCCTCTCTCACAATTTAAAAGGAAAGGGTTCGAACTTCTTCGTCTCACATCACGAATTAAACAAAACAGTCGTACCGTGCATTTTCAAAATAGTAATTACTATTTTCAGTCGCTAGTTTTTTGACTCTCGACTGTTTCGACTGTATTAATAGTAGTAATAATGAATACATATAAAATACTTGCCAAAATATAGCCACATTATATCAGAATGTGTGTATTTTTATACTGTAGTGTATGTAATTACTGTAGTGTATAATGTAATTGTATAATATAATTGTATATACTGTAGTATTTTCTTATGCTGTATTTAAATTCGGTTATAAAACGTAAAAATGGTATTGTAATAAATCTGTAGGCTTACAATAACGCTGACCAAGCAAAATATTATATTTTCCAAATAAATTTCTTGCTCTCTGAAAAAGTTACGACGCTTCTTGTCTTAATAAATATATCATGGTAATTCCTTGTTGAAAAAATTACGATTTAGTTTTGGCAAAATCTCCATGCTATTTTTCTTTATTTTTTATTTAAATGACGACAATGTACCTAATTTTGTTAAAAGATTAACAAATATTTCAAATGGATTATAAGTTACTGTAGATATAGTAACCTGAATTAAGTGCTAAGTTCATTAATACCTTCATCATGTAGTTTCCCTTGTTCTTTAATTAAACATAAAAAATGTAGCTGGTATTCTTTAACCAGCCCTTTGTGACTTTTGGAAATAGTACTTAAGTACTATTTATGTTGTTTAATTAAGTAATGAATTTCCATTTTAAGTAATTATGAGTGCTTTATTTGTTACAGTCGATGTTTATGTAAAACGTTTTATTGTTTTTTAATAGATAAACGAAGGTAACATTTTTTATGCAATCAAAAAATGAAACAATTGATAAAAAATTGATATGTGCTTGATTATGTAATAAAATATTACAATGTTCTTTTATAAAGTGTTGAACAGTGATGGGGAGGAGGACCTTGTGGGAGTGTAGATTTCCGATTGGAGCATGACTTTTTGTTCTTTGACTACTTTGACATATATATTTCATATAAAGATATATCACAACTATTAAATTTAGTAATTTAGGTTCTTTAACAGTTCAGTTCCAACCTTCGTAGGGTGAAGACGTATTTTCAATACGGTCCAAGCTATAAAAAGATACCTTTCTTTAAAAAAACCCAGTATTTTATTACGGTTATTTAATTGAGTGTTAAAAACGTATAACAGATGCGGCTATCCGTCTCTCAGTGGACCTAAAGTGTAGTGAATACATGTTTACGTGACCAGACAAAAGGACTGCATCTCATTTTTATTAGTGTTTAAAATTATTTCATCTTATTTTACAACAGTTCTTTTGAAATTCATTTATAGTATTTACAGTAAAAAACTAGTGCTAAAATAACGTAAGTGAAAAATGAAGTGCGTGAAATAAACAATGTATTTATTTTATTTTTTTTTTTATCCTCTGGAAGTAAATTAAATAAAATATTAAAAATTAAAAAATAGCAAACCATAGCGATTCAACCAAATCACCTGCACACTTTGATATACGATTAGAACCAACAGCAATAACGCACACTCCACCATCAGAAGGGACTACAAACAAGGAGAGGAAACAAAAAGAAAAAAGCGAGGAAACAAACAAGAATCAGTGACTATTGGTTGCAGAAACCGATAGAGACAAAAACAGTTTTAGCAACCTGTCGGAAGAAATTGAAGAGAACATACAACCAAGCCCTGAAAAAGTTGTTCCCAAACCACCACCAATAACAGTCTATAAGGTAGGAATAATAAAAAACATCCATAACTTATTGAAAACCATTACTACGAACTACACAATTAAAACAGTGAGCTATGAAACAATTAAAATCCAATTGTTCGAAGCGGATCACTTTAAAGTTCTTATAAAAGAATTAGATGAAAGAAACACCCAATACCATACATTCAGGCCAAAATCCGAGAGAACATTTAAATTCGTATTAAAAGGATTACATCACGGGACGGACTTTAACACCATCAAGGTAGCACTAGCTGAAAAAGGCCACGAGGTCGTAAATATTCACAATATACGACATCACACGACAAAAAAACCTCTGCCTATGTTTTATATAGACATAAAACCTAATGGAAATAATAAGGCGGTGTATGAAATCACCAAATTGGAAAATAATATTATTAAATGCGAACCACCACATATAAAGGAATTATACCACAATGCACAAGGTGCCAAGCGCACGGGCACACAAAGACTTACTGTCGCAAATCATATAGATGCGTAAAATGTGCAGGAGAACATAAGACAGGAGATTGTACTCGTAAAGTTCGCGATGAAAAAGTGAAATGTGTTAACTGTAACGGAAATCATCCAGCGAACTACAAGGGTTGCGCAGTTCACAAGCAACTACAGCAGAAACTCTATCCTGCCTTAAGGGAAAAAAGGCATCAACAAAAACAATCCACTACTGCCAATCTACCCACTAGAACAAGTCAACCAGACATAAATTATGCCCAAATAGTTGAAAATGGTTCATCATAAAAACGAGAGACAATATCTCAACTTACTGAAACTAGCAACATCTCAAGATTAGAAAATATGATGGCCAAACTAATGGATCAAATGAGTACGATGCTTGGTCTACTCACAACCGTCGTAAGCAAACTTGCCTAATGCCTGAAACCAATAGCTACAAAATCGCCGTCTGGAATGCCAATGGGCTCCAACAACACGCCAGGGAACTAAAAATGTTCGTAATTGAACAAAATATTGACGTTATGATGGTTTCCGAAACACACTTTACGGACAAAAATTATTTGAAAGTTCCTAAATATAAGCTTTATCATACAAATCACCCTGATGATAAAGCACATGGAGGTACAGCCATAATAATTCGAGATCATATAAAGCATTTCGAAAAAGAAAAATTCCGCAAAGACTACTTGCAAGCCACCAGTATAACCATAGAGGAAGCCCATGGACCATTAACAATTTCTGCGATTTATTGCCCACCCAAACATAACAACAAGGCAGAACAATTTCAAGAATTCTTCAGTACGCTAGGTAATAGATTTATAGCAGGAGGAGATTATAATGCAAAACATTTAATGTGGGGTTCAAGAATAATAACCTCAAAAGGTAGAGAACTGCTCAAAGCCATAAGGATAGATAACTTACAACATATCTCTACTGGTGAACCAACATATTGGCCTTCAGACAGAAATAAAAAACCAGATACAATAGATTTCTGTATTACAAAAAATATTGATCCAAAAAAGTGTCAGGCAGAATCATGTTTCGACCTGTCTTCTGATCATTCACCAATAATAGTAACAATATCTTCAAAAATTACCATCAAAGCTAAACCCCCTTCTCTGTGCAATAATAGAACTAACTGGCCCTCATTTAGAGAAAACTTAGACCAAAATATATCTCTAAACTTACCGTTACAAACTGAAATGGATATAGAAATAGCAGCAATAAATCTTACAAAAAATATACAGGAGGCAGCATATTCCGCGACTCTCAACAGTGAAACATTTCCAAGAAAAAATACACATATATCATGTACAATACAGAAAAAGATAGCAGAAAAAAGAAAGTTACGACGAAATTGGCAACAGCAAAGGACTGAAGAGAATAAAAGAAAATTTAATAGGGTCATAAAAGAGCTGAGAGATCTAATCCAAACCGAACAGAACCAAGGCATTCAAGAATACCTAGAAAACTTGACATCAACTGAGGCTACAGACTATTCGTTGTGGAAAGCAACAAAAAAGCTTAGGAGATCCCAGCAGCATAACCCACCTATTAAAACAAGCGAAAATAATTGGGCGAGAAGCAATAAAGAGAAGGCCGACATTTTCTCAAAACACTTAAAAAATGTTTTTAAACCCTTCCAGTCTCAGCTACATAAAGATGACGAAAATAAAATTACTAGCTTTCTAGATTCGCCATTTCAAATGGATTTACCGCACGAGAAATTAACGGTCAAAAAAGTTAAACATACAATAATGAGAGAGATTAATATTAAAAAAGCTCCTGGTTATGACTTAATTACTGGCAAAATTTTAAAAGAACTATCAGAAGAGGCTATAAAACTATTAACATATATATTTAATGCTATGCTACGAATTAATTACTTCCCTAGTATCTGGAAAGTAGCTAAAATATTAATGATACTTAAACCAGGAAAAATACCAGAAGATGTGACCTCCTACCGACCTATAAGTTTATTACCAATAATCTTGAAAGTTTTCGAGAAATTATACATAAAAAAACTAAACTATATAATAGAAAAAAGAAAAATTATTCCAGAACATCAGTTTGGCTTTCGCAATAAGCATGGGACTATAGAACAAGTGCATAGACTTGTAAACCAAATAAACGCGGACCTAAATGCCAAAAGATATTGTTCGGCTGCTTTCCTAGACATATCTCAGGCTTTTGACAAAGTATGACATACGGGCTTGCAGGTTAAACTAAAGAAACTTCTCCCTCATCCGGACTATCAGCTACTAAAATCGTATCTCACTGACAGACATTTTATTGTAAATCAAGGCGATGAATATACCGAACTAAATCCCATATATTCAGGAGTTCCGCAAGGTAGTGTACTGGGTCCAGTACTGTATCTTCTGTATACGGCTGATCGGCCCACCACAAAAATAACTACTGTGGCAACATATGCAGACGATACAGCAATCTTAGCATCCCATGAAGATCCAGTCACAGCATCAATAAACCTACAAACCCACCTAGAGCAAATACAATTATGGTTGAAGACATGGCGCATTAAAGCCAATGAATCAAAATCCACGCATATAACGTTTACCCTGCGTAGAAGAACATGTCCACCAGTAAATATCAATCATCGTCAACTCCTCCAAGCAGAGCATGTTAAATATCTTGGTATGCATTTAGATCGACGCCTAACCTGGAAGAAGCACATACTCTCTAAACGGAAACAACTAGGACTAAAATTATATCAAATGTATTGTCTCATTGGGCGCAAATCCAAGTTCTCATTAGATAACAAGGTATTGCTGTATGAGTCTATACTCAAGCCCATTTGGACATATGGAATTCAACTATGGGGTACCGCTAGCAAATCTAATATATCCATCATTAAACGGTTCCAAAATAAGGTGTTGCGTGCCATTGTTGATGCTCCGTACTATATTTCAAATAAAGTGATACAACGCGATATTCCTCTAGAACCTATAACGAGTGTAATCCAACGTGTTTGTGTGAAGTACTTCGAAAGAGTGTCAGTGCATCCCAATGTACTCGCTAATCAGCTAAATATGCGACGTGATAGTGAAGTACGTAGACTAAAACGTTTAATACCACCTGATCTGATTACTGGACATATGTAGAGTTTAGAATAAGCATTAGAATAAGACTAATTAATTAAGATAATATTTTATACAGAAGATTGCTTAATGAAGTGATTTTCTACATGCCATGTATATATAATATAAACAGAAGAAATACTTATTGCCAATAGGGCAGATTGTGGACTCACGAAGAGTAATAAAAAAAAAGGTTCTTTAACAATTATTGATGCTTCGCGAGTTCACCAATAGATATCGCTCATCAAAATATAAAAGCTCCTAATCATTTTAAGATAGATTGGGACAGATAGAAAGTTTAAAATAAAAGAATTCTATATCCAAATTTCTGAAAATAATTAAGGTTTATCTTCAAAATACCTTTTGGCATAACTAGGGAGAAGTTTAGATTATTTATAAAAAAGCATCCATTTTCACTAGCATAAATTGTGAAATCACTATATTGTGAAATAAGATCTTTCAAATGTGATGGCAACCTTTACAACAATCATCGTTACTTCAGATATCAATACCTTCAGGATCTCTATGAATATTAGCTAACAAATCAAATTAAGAAAACTAATGTTGTCTTTGTCCATGCCATAAAAATCGAATTTAATACAGACAGAACATTGCATCAAAACTCCAAATAATACAAAATGCTCACCAGGGCTTAAATATACTTAAATATGATGGAATATAATCGAATAAATATTCCAACATTTATTTTTCAATCCGGCTATCCGTAATCCGCTTTTTACCTATAATTAAATATTTATAAAATGAAATTATTGTTGCCGACTAATATTCTATAATTTCCAATGCTCTACTTCTTATACTCAAAATTAATAAATGCATTTTAAAACACTTTTTATACAATATATATGATTTATTTTTAGCAACGTTATTCAGAAAATACGCTGTCGTCTAGACTGCATTAGGTCCTCTTAAGCATTATTATAAACCATTACGTTAAATCCTACCAACATCATAAATATATATTAATCTACTTAAATTGTGTAATACTATCCGCTATTTAAAAGATTAAAACACCATTCAAATCTATAAATAAATGCAAATCAAAATTTATTTACGACAATTTAATTTAAAAAGGAGTAAAAAATCTATAGGCGCCTGATGCATATTTTTACAATGATGTCATATTTATTTATTGATAAACGATTTCAATAATCATTGAGTTAATTAAGACATGCATTTGTCCTCTATACAGGGTGACTTTTATTTATTCAATTCTATCAAATGTCAAAATCATAATCAATTTTAAGCAAGTCAATTGAAAATATTTTTAGCAATATTTATATTTACTAAATTACTAAATTGATATTTAATCGATTTTAGTTACAGGTGATGTATAATAGCCAAGAATCTTGTTGCATATTAGCAACACTGCATTCGTGTAAATAATACGACGCTTATATATTGCTTAGTTTACATGCTAAGTCTTTATATTTCAGTGCATTGTTAAACGGTCAGTAAAATGCGTGATCTCCCAGATCCCTGTAAAAAATTGAGTAAATTATTAGTGCTCGGCTCTGAGATGAAAAAAAAATATCCAACGTTTGACGAGCGACAATATCCACGGTAGTTACACCAAATACAATACATCATAGTACAACAAAACACTAACATTAAAAAGAATTGCGACCAGACAACAAAAATCTACCGCGGCAAAAGTGACAGCAACATTTCATAATTCAACAACAATATACATAGAAGGGCTGCAATAATGAAACCCTTTATAAAGAAACCCAACGCTAAGCTGCCCTATCATAAAACCTGGACATTTGTTTGGAAGAATGTACTATGGTCCGAGAACCAAACACTCATCAAATATCTTCCCTGACCAGCAGCCAAACATCAACATAATTGAACCGTTAAGATAAGTTTTAGAGCACGGAGTGAAGAGTATATTTCCATATCCAGCATCATTGAAATAACTGGCAGAGGTTTCAGTATATGAAAAAATAAAACTTCGTTGGAAATTATTCACTCTATGTATCCATTCTATGAAAAAGTGCACCTTTTTAAAAGTAAATGATGACTTAAGATTTTATTAATAAATAAACATATATGAGGTATAGGGCAGAACATTTTTTCTCTCGATGAAAATCATTTATTAAATTTCAGACAACTTTGTTTCATATAACATCTCTAATTAGACATACAGTACAATATTAGTTATAATTTATTACCGCTTTTCATTTTTGCTTGTCCAGCGCAGAATAAATTCATATACTTATTTTTAATATTCCTTAAAATAAATTAGATTAATTTAGCTTAAAGCCTACAAGGTTTGTCGGAAATCGAGGAAAAACCTCAAATTACAGAGGCAACGTACAATACGTTCACATATTTTTTATCTAAAATAATCAGATATTAGTGCATATAATAATGTTATTGCTAAGCTGATGTGACAAAAAATCGAAAGTAGCAGTGTAAAAGTCAGTCAGTTGGTTTTTTAAACACTATACCTATCATATAAGTAGCTGTAGAAGAACGTTGATCTCATATGCGGAGGTCACGCATTCGATTCCCAAAAAGGTAATATTTTGTTCTAGTTTAATTGGAACATTTGTCAAATCACCTAGACTAGGTAGCGGACCACAGGACCTTAAATGTTCCTTGATTTCAATCATTCTTTCTTATTCCTATTACTCCCCATACGAGCTGTACTCTTACTTGGGTTATAAATTGTAATAATTAATAAAATAACTGCGTAATTTATTGAGTAAATATCTAACACGAAAAACAGAAAAATAAAATATTTTTAACAAAAACATTGAACCGATCGGTGCCGAGCCTAAACAATACAAAAATAATGATATAATTCTGTGACAAATACACAAAATTACATTACGAATAAAATAAATTTAATTTGTTGCTCAACACTGAATTCAAAGTGATCAGTTGGTTGCAGTTAAAATAATATTGTAAATAGATAAATAGGTTTAGGTAGGTATTAAGCTAAATTGTGTGCATATAGTAGAATATAAAATACTTGTAGTAGATAGGTTAATTAAGTTTTTTGTTTATTTTTATTTAGCTATTACAACGATTATTATGTACATATTTTACTTTAAAGCGTTTTTTGTGTTAAATATCTAAGTTTCACTATTAGTTTTTGTGTTTTTTACTTTTTTAGTGAGTTCATTATTTATGTTTTAAAGTCGGTTCAATTGTTTTCATCACAGCAGTGTTGATATTGGACAGCATTAGCTACAATATTCCAAAATATATACAATCAATAACCAATAGTTAATAATGCAAAATTCAACTCGTTTTATTTTATAACAATCTCGTTCGCCTGAAATGTCGTGAAAAACGTCTACCTGTTCCCTAAACTCAAAAAATTCCTTATAGGGCATCGTTTTAAATATCTTGAACAAATAAAACCGAATAGTTATTCCGGAGGTCGTTATTTTATATTTTCGCAAAAATAGGATTGACCTTCATTTGTTTTTATAGTATATTGTATAATGATAATGTATATGTATAACGGTAAACGTTAATTAGTAAATTTTATTGCTAAAACATGTATTGGATTTATTTTCTTATGCGCTCGGAATAATAATACTACGCGACATTATAAATACAATAAAAAATATATCACACGGTATAAGGTGTTATAAAAAATAAATTTTTTGTTACATAAATGATTAGGTACGGGATGAACATGTTTTATGAATGATACCAGTGCATTGATATATTTGACAGATTAAACAATTTCCGTACTATTCACTACTCAAACAAACAATTTAACTTTATAAAATTCTTTTGAACATACCGTGGATTTGCATAAACGCATTATAAAAACAATTAATTATAAGGTAGTTCCACAGTCCGATACGTGTAGTTAAGTGTACGTTAATAGATAAAGCTCTTACATTATTTCAAACAAACTTAGAATACTTTTTACAAAGGTGTTGATATACTTTATTACGAAAAAAAAATCATAATGTAAAAAAAATGATTAGTTACAAAGTTCCCAGCAATTATTTTAATCGAATAGTCATTAATTACTATTGTATTTGCGATGGATTATAGCAGATGTTTTGGTGGACACAGTTGTCAAATTTGGAAATTGTAATAATTTTTATTTTAATAAAATTGTCATGGATAGTTTCAGTAATTAATTAGACATTACCTCACATTATTAACAATCAAGTTCGAGAAAACTGGTTGAGAAAATAACCAAACTTTACCTTTACATCATTTCTGCAGTCAATTGGGACATGTAGGAAAAGCAAAATCTGTTTACTTCCACAAATCTTAATTGGTTTGCTTTTGCGTCAAAACTTGGTTCTAACAGGTCATTTCAAAAGTCCAACACATTTTTTGGCAAAATTAGTTACTTTTTATTCAACATAATTCCCTTCAAGGGTGATACAATGATTATAACGACCCTCCAACTTTTCGATACCATTTTTGTAGTACAATTTGTTGTTTGCTTCAAGATAGGCCTCAGTTTCGGCTATCACCTCTTCATTCGACGAAAATTTTTTCCCAGCGAGCATTCTTTTCGAAGCCCAATTCATGGATTTTTGCCATCGTTTTTACTGACTTGTGAAACGGTGCATTGTCTTGGTGCAGCAGCACTTTCTTTTTCTTCAAATGCGTCCGTTTTTTGGCCATTTCGTCCTTCAAACGGTCCAATATCGCTATGTAATAGTCGCTGGTGATGGTCCTTCCTTTTTCTAGGTAATCCATGAAAATTATTCCATGCGCATCCCAAAATACGGACGCCATAACCTGCCAGCCAACTGTTGCGTTTTCTCACGCTTCGGAGCGGGTTCGTGTGTAGTCCACTCGGATGGCTGTCGATTGGACTTCGGAGTGAAATGATACAGCCATGTTTCATCCATCCATTTCACAAATCTACGCAGAAACTCGGGTTTATTACGTTCGATCATCTTCAAACACTGCTCGGGATCATCAACTCGTCGTTCTTTTTGGTCAAAAGTGAGCTCGCGCGTCCCCCACTTTGCACAGAGCTTTCTTATACCCAAATATTAGTGAATGATTCAGTTGATATCTTTAGAGTGTCTGCTATTTCATTCAATTTCAACTTACGGTCATTCAAAATCATTTTGTGTTTTTTTTTAATGTTTTTGTCGGTAACAACCTCTTTTGGGCGTCCACTGCGTTCACCGTCTTCGGTGATAATTTCACCACGTCTAAACTTAACATACCAATCCTTGATGGTTGATTTTCCTGGGTGTCCAGAAACTCGGCATCAAGCCAAGTTTTTGCTTAAAAAAGCAATATTTTATCAACACGCGAAATTCCTTTGCATATGCATTTACTTCACAATAACAAAAGTTGCTTCACTCAAAATGCTATAATTCACAAACTAATGATCCGACAACTATCAAATTTCCACATGCATCTTTTGAGGGGTAGGACTAACTAAAAAACATATGGATTTAATTCTAGTAGCGCCATCTATGTGCCAGACCGGGGACTTTTCAATTGACCTGTTACATACGCATAACATTATACTGACTTAGAAGCTAATGATCATAAGCAGCATTTTTTTCAATCCATTGGTACATTGGTACTTGGGGATGTGTATACTTTAATCATTACGCTGCTGTTGGAGCTGTTCATCCATGTTCTTTTTGGAACTGCTCGATGCCTCTTCCCCCCCAAAGAGCCACAGGAGTGTGTGGAAAATTCAATCACTCTTAATTTACTTTTTCTACATTATTGGTCGTAAATGCTTAAGCTCCTGCTCTAATTGGATGCCATTGAGATTTACCACGGTTCCATCTAATTCCAGTTTGCTTTTCTCGACTTATTCCTTCGCGAAATTAAACGTCTCCTTTATACAATTATCGTAAATAATTTTTCGATAAGAGTCTTATTTCTCAATAATATGACTATAAAATGCGAATATATCAACTTCTTGCTTGTATTTTGATCAGCGGTATTTGACGAAATTATATATGGCGAAAATACAAATATAGCTTTTAAATAACCTAACGTCATTGTTAAATTTGACCTACAATAACACTTTTACATGTAGCATTATACATTTAATCAGTGTACACAAACACTAGTCACAGAAGGCTCAGAATTGCATAATCTTGTGAATTGATTTGAGGATATCTGTTGTCGAAGCACATCAAGCACTTCTAAAAACTCATGATGATACTGATCTACTGCTCAGATTGGTATTGCCGTCAAGTATTTAAAAATTGTGATTTTGATGAATCATTCACAAATCAAAATTACAAGATTTATTGGACGAAACCCCAGTCAAGCTGATAGAAACGGTTGTATCTACTGGCTTCCATTTCTCCACTCCTGACAAAATTTTAAGTATTTGTTTATTCATCGCTACTAAATTACCCGAAATAATAAGCGTACATGTAGCAGACCTTACAAATCCTTACGGTGACTCAGATGGTAAACTACTGAAATCATCGGTATTAACTTTAAGTTAGAATCATTGAGGCCGATGTATATAATCTTCGAAATCATTAAATTGTAGGAAACACAAACAGGATAATCCGAATTTTTGAAAAATTGAATAACAAACATGCGTCAAATTTATTATATGATCTTATTTCTTTATGCCGGTTTAGCTAGTAATAAAAGCATTTGGAAACAACTTCTCCATATTTCAGCGTTTACTTTTGGTTGATTAATTGATCCCACTATTACTCTTAAAAAATGATTCAGCAAACATTAATGTTTTGAAGTTTGCTTAGTTTAACATAAAGTATTGAAGCTAATGAAGCTAATTATTTGAACCAATCACTAATTTAAATTGGGTGATAAATATCTAATCACTTATCCTGATTCAAGACATTTTGATATTTTAAAATTCCTATCTTCGATTCAACCTTTTATGTTATACGAATATATTCTAATATAAGTATATGCAAAGTTCGTATTTTGGACTCAATGGTAAAAAGTAAATTCACCCCAGATAAACCCTAACTAGTAAGACTATAAAATATACCAAAAAATAATATTCTATTTGTATTCTAATAAGTTATTAATATATTAGTTTTGTAAATTTTAATGTGACATAAGAAGTTCTTTTTTTGTCTGTAATATAGGAGATAATATATATGTAATATGAACGTTTTAGAAAGATTTTCACTCGAAAAAGTTAAAGATCATCTATCAAAAAATATCAAGATTTATGTATTACTATACAAAAAGGACAATAATATTATATATAAATCATGGATTATTACAGAAACTGATCATAATTAAATTAAAAATATAAATAAAGTTTTAAAATATGTGTTTATCTGAGACATAATAATTAATAAATCATGGGTTCGTGTAGAAATCTTTGAAAATGGTGAAAAATGCCTTTGTAATTATCTTAATAGAATAGCAATAAATTATATTTCATTCTCTATGTAGGTGAATTATTACAACTTATAATCTTATAGTTGCAAGAGAAATATATCTAACATTTGAAAGCGTATTTCACACATGACTAATTAGGAACATCGACGAGGATGCGTTGGCCGTATGCACTTAACATTTTTGTAAAATATAATTATCCGTTGTCTATAGTCTGTGTTACATAGGATTTATCTTGAAACAACATTAAATTCTTTATGTAGGATAAACGTAGCTAATTTTAAAAATACTATGAAGAATAATTAAGGTGGATTTTGCTATTAAATATTGAACAAAATTGTGTGGGGTTGTGTGGTGATATGTACTAAATTCTGAAGCGCTGAAAAGTTTTACTAATTTTTATTTTATATAGAAACTAAGTATGGAGAAGTATGGGTACTGGGATCTTCCTAAATAAGTACCTAGTTTTAAGTCAATCTAGATTCAAATTATAAGTTAGTTAACTACTAGTAATAATATATTAATACATTTTCTTAGATTCGTTTCGAGTTACAATCGTTAGAAATATTTTCTGTTATAATTAATTTTCTCCATAAAACGAACAATTAACATGAATGAATTTTTTTTCACTCAAAGACCAAGTGTTATTGCAATAAAAATTCGATATCTTACACCAAGCCATACGTCTTAATACCATAGCTCCATTAATCAATCACACACTTTTATATCTTATATAATCAACTAAGAATTTTTACATTAATCATAACTTGTATATTTAAAAAAATTAAATCAATATGCACTGTTTAGTTCTGACCTGAAATAATGTCTTTGTAATATTATCTACGATACTGGTCGGAAGTAAATAAAATTCTTTTAAACTTTGTTGATGTTTCATCCAAGTAAAATTTAAAAAATCCCTACACAATAAGTTGCTGTTGTAAAAGCGAATTATAAATCTCGATATGAACTTAATCTAGTAAGTAATCCAGTTTTCCCACAGATTCATAAGCCTGTCCTGAAGCTAGTTTTGCACACATTAAGGGTCTTGCAGCGGCTAGCGCAAACGTTAATCTAACAAAGCAAAGTCTAAATATATTGTCAAGCTATATTGTAGATGACCAGTTGCCAAAGATGATCTAGCATTGTCATGAAACAAGGCGACTTTTTATCAATTATGTCTTTGCCTGCTTCAATCGTATTAGTAGGGTGTCGAAATAATGGGACGGCCACGTTCGAGTAACCCACAATGAACAATTTGTTTCAAATGCCATCAAATGCTTACGTAGTTACTTAAAAACACACAAACTATGCGAAAAATTATCCTAAAAATTATGCGATTAATTATAAATGTGATTGTCTAATACACAAAATTGCAATATCCGACAAGGAAACTGAGTCCAGTCACCAGGTTAGGTAAAACCGGATGCCTTATGGGATGATCTCCAAGTTCACCACTAGCTAGTCGGTAGGCTTAATGCCGATAATTATGGTTCAGAGTTCACGTTAAACAGTAGGTCCAGTCCAGATGAACCTTACTTGGTAAAATCGAAACTACAATATTAGAAAATATATTTTAAGGAATATATAAAAAATGACTGCACACAATACTTTATATGCCACAATATTAAATGAAAACTGTTAAATTAAGTTTTAAATGAATATTTAGAATGATTTATTAAAAACTGATATATGCCCATCATATATAATCATCAAATTAATGAACAGATAACAAGAAATCGTATATCTACTGTACTATTATTCAAATTTAAATAATCAATTAATAGATCAAGAAAAATAATTGTGTAAACTTAAAATAATTTTGCCACATTCAAACTCTTTATACATTCTAGAAATCACAGCATTATGTAAGATATCTTTTGTTAATCATATTATAATGTTTTCTATAATGCTATTATATATACATTTGGCAAGGCAAAATGTATAACACAATAAACACTAACCTGGCTCTATCTTGTTTACGATCTATTTCGATTTTGCTTTAATGGACTTTAAAACTTTTAACTACATAAAACAAACATCCTTAACTGGATCTATATTTGAGGAATATTAATAATATAAAATTAAATAATATCATAACGATTTTCACTATCGAATAACATAATAGCAAAACTTTTTAAATATTTTCAGAACGGAAGTGTATATATCATTATATTGACATAATAAAGATAAGACATTTTTAACGTTAGAGGTTAACTATAGTAATGCTTTATTTAAAATGTATTTGTTCACATATATACAGATATAGCGATATATTATGATTGTGATAGTCGTTTAAATGAATGGTGTTTACAATTTAACTGAAAAGAAAAAACACTAAAAATAGAATAACCTTGTTTGTGATCGTATAAGCCTTCTCAGTATTTACACTAATATTTTTCGTGCCACTATCCAAACCTATTCTATTGTGAATTGTTTAAACCTGGAAAATGCAGAATATGAAATAAGATAACACATGGGATGGGATTAACTATTAATACTATATTTTTGATTGATATTGTGGTGCTTAATTTAAAAAATATATTGTTTAGTAATTGGGAATTCACTCTCATAAGAACAATACTCTAAACAACGATGAAGTAGAGCGCACCTTCAAAATAACCAAACCATGTAAACTTCTGTCGTTATCAGAAAAAAGTTTAATGTAAATTTTAAATGTTAATTTGTATACAATAGAAAAACTGTGATCCCCAGTAAATCTACGTTAATTGTTACAAAACTAGAAGAGCTTCATAAAGAAAACAATTTATGATGAGTTTTTGAAAAAATTAGTTTTTTTCACAACTTTTGCACAAACAAAAGATTTCCTTGAAAATATATGAATTAGATTGAAAATATGAACACTAGACGAAGGTTTATTTATAGTTAGGTATTTTTTAGAAATACAACTCTAAAATACAGAATTATAGACAGACAGAATCTAATCTAATAACTAACATTCAACAAATTGACCAAGTGCATGGAAACACAGATGCTACCGACATAATCTACAAAAATAAAAAACCTACTTCAACTGTATTCTAAACCTATAACAAAAAAAGAAACAAAAAACTAAAGTTTTTTATACACATATGATCATATCACCACAAATGCAATATATAAAAGTAACTACATTTACTGCTTAAATTGCAACTAGAACATTACAAGCAAGTGTGCCAGATAGACACTATAGCTATCATAAGAAAGCGTCTGGAAGTTTTAATCAATTGCTATGCAGCAGCATCACCATAACTTTGTAAAAATGTTTGATTTCAAACACAAATTTACAACACTGTTCAATTTTACAATTTTGCAAATATTGTTACCATGTGTTATTTTTATGATTTTATATTGATATTGATACTTCACATTTTCACCAACAGATATCGCTGATCAGAAAACATACTTCTCTCGTATTTTAGAGAATTCATACGTAGAAAACATTTTTCATAAAAAAAGCCTATTTTAGCTGCCACACTAGGCCTATGTGATACTATTTAGTGTTGGAAACAACTATACTGTTGGGATCGCTAAATTTGAACATCGTTAAAATAAGTTGACAAATTATACTGAAATATAATGATTATACTGATTTAAGTAAATCTGTTTTTTAATTCTCCTTTCATTACTGCATACAATATTATCACTTAAATAACCTATTCAACTTCTTGTAAATCGAAAGGTTAAATTATTTCTGTTCGTATATTAACTAACTAAACTAATGTTATACAATCATTTACGTTTTATTTACGTAAGTAGCCAATTTCCTTTAAGTAGCATTATATTGCTTTTGATCTTATTTTATTGAACTCTCGGTTGCAATCTTACGTAACAATAAATCATTACAATTGGATAGGAATTTGCAGTTAGAAAATGTATAAGGTTTCGTGTCAAATAACTATTAACGAACGATTCTAATTTAACGTATCAAGCGTTGGCTATGGTGAGATCGTCATAGCAACGTTAATCTTGCTACAATTTATTCCGTTACTGATTACTGACTCATTAAAGAGAGTTTTATGCATCTACTTGCAATTATTTTTGTTTCCAAACATATCACGGTGTTATAGTTCTGCTGCTCCAGTATATCATAATTTAATATTTTAATCTAATTATTACATTTTTTGAGAAAACCATCTATACTTTTTTTAAATTGAAGAACTATTTCTTTTCTTCAATCATAAAATACTCTTCTATATCTTGAATACATAAAAATAAGCACTTGAATAGTACTCTATAAAATTTACATTAAAATTATTAATTTAAATATGTAGAAAATGGTTTCATCGCTTATTAATACTGGTCACACTGCGATGGTTCAATTTCATTCTGAACAATTTAGAGCAAAATATTTATATATTATATTGCGCATTTCTTATTCTATTCTTCTATATTATTCTGTGTAAAACTGTTCTGATAGTTGCTAATGAATTAAATCATTCAGAAATAATGGTAGATTTAGTTTGGTTCATCTGTTTAAACTAAAGTAGTTAAAAGCCGGCTGGGTAACGCAGTGGTAAAGGCGACAGGACGGTCCTCCTACCGAGTCGCGGATTCGAATCCTGCTGGGGCATTGTCGTAAAATCTATGTTTGTGATTGTTTAGTATTTGTGATAGTCCTAGAAAAGAGTGTAAAATGCAACAAGGAAAATGATCCCAGTCATGCCAGTAACCAGGCTGGGTAAGACTGAATGTCTTCTGGAATGATTTCTAAAGTTGATCACTCGCCAGTCGGTAGGCTTAATAACGAGAACCGCGGTTCGGAGCTCACGTTAAGTCACTTGAAAATCCAAGAGGTTTGAAAAAAAACAATATAACATTTAACATTTTAAATTAGTTAAAATAATTATAATATTTTACAAACTTTGCTATAGATGTTGCTTCGACTTATTTGTTTTTTCAAGAGTTTCTTTCAAAGATGCTCTAATGTACGCTGTCACCAAACTTCTAGCATTGCCCCTTGATGACTAGTTTCTACAGCTAGAGGCTTTACAGTTCTATACTCCCTGTATTATCCTCTCCAAATTTCAAATAAATCTCGACGTGCTTCGAGAATGTTTTAAATATACTTATAAGCTAATTATGAACATCATAGGCGAAGTGGAATAGTGGACGAAGCCGAGAGTTAACGAGTTAACTGTCAGAGACTGATGAATATTAAAACTCACTTTAGTAGTACTGTTTTGACAAGAACAGTACGGCTAGAACTCCATAAAGCTAACATTGACGGAAGAAGTGGTGTCAGGATTATAAAACCTCGACCTGAATTGATTGTAGTTTGGTCAGTTGAATAATCGTTTAGATTGTTTCTTAAAACAGGACGGGTATTTGTGTGGAGAACCCCAATAGAAACCTACGATCTAGACAGCCTACTTTCTACAATCAATTATGGGCAGGTTCTGTTATGATTTGGCCGGCTGTATCGTAGTATTTTGCGGGTTCTCTTATTCACATCACTGACCGGATTTCAGCGAGTGAATTTCGATATTCTCAATCATGAAATTCCTACTATGACTCGCATATTCCTAACAATCACTACTATATCCAAGAATAGTATAATATGTAATGGTATAATATACTTCTTATTTATTTCTCATATTTACTACGTTTTTGGTACAAGGTGAAAATGAGGATTAAAAACACCAGAGTCAATATTCCAAAGTCATTCATAGTTTCGTTAGGTAGTATAAAACTATTCGAAACCACTCTTACATCAAGGCTAACAAAATCATGGTAGACCAAAACAATCACAAATACAAAATTTGAAACTTGGCTACTTTTTATGTGTGTGTGTGAAAAAAATTGAAGAAGTAACTGTCTCTACTTATAAATTATGAAATATTATGTCACTATTATTAGATAAACATTTTCAGATTAAAGAAGGTAGTTTTTTCATTTGGGAGAAAAAATCTCCCATTAAGACATGTACCTGTGTGTGACTGGAATTTTTAATGAAAATTTACCAAGAAATTTTATGCAATAGAAAATTGTGCGAGTTTTTATTCAATATGCCTTCCTATAAAGTTGTGCAGTTCGGAAAATACAACATTTACATTTCTAACACGTTTTGATCGTAAACACGTGCTGTTGTGAAACTTAAAGAGACTAAGAGATACATTTTACATAAAATAGATAATATATAAAATTCTGTGGAATGACATTGAATTTAAAAGAGATTTATAGAACTATTTCTATATTTTTTTGATATAATTTTATATATACGTGGGTTGAAACATAAAAATCATGATGCCGAATAATTCATTATGATTTCTTTCTGCCGGACTGATCTACCAACAAATTAATAATTATTAGTTGTACGTTTGTTCAGTAATACATATTGGAGAAAATTCGGAAGTACCAACCTAAGAAACTGTAAATCAACTTAAACTAGCTGCTAAATTCAATGGTTTTGGCATTTCTATACAAAAACAGTTTTCCATTTAATACTAGTGAATTCTTATAAACCGACGCTAATCACAGAATGCTCAAAATTTTTCAAAGTTCCCTATTTTTGTTGTTTGTTGTTTTGCCGAAGCCAGTCAAAAATTCTTAGAAATTTTAAGTTTTTTTTTTAAGTAAAATCTGCTGCGTCATATATCAATTGCCGGTTTAGATTTATGCAATTTAAAAGTGGCCTATTTGAAGGTTTCAGAACAGCATGAAGACCCATAAAAATTTGAAGACAATGAGTTGCTAGACTTACTTGATGAAAACCCTGCTCAGAAGGCTCTCAGGCGGCTTAGCACTTCGCGGTTTCGTTGTTTATTATGCAAAAAAAGGTTTTTTGTGCATATGCAACTGGAGATAACAATCTTAAGCTCAAAAATACAGGAAAGCAAACCACATGGACACTGAAGCGGAATTTCTGGCTATAAAGTATTGTTGTAAATATGATGAAATCAGCAATCTGTGCTGTATTATGAGCTGCTAAAACCGAATGAAGCTGTTGCTGCAAATCCCTACCAATGTTAAATGAATAGGTTATATTGCGTACTGTTTCCAAGTTACCTTCTTTCACAACAATATTAAGCTCGAATGGGAAATTCTGCTGCATCTAGTATATTCACGAGAAACAGCGCCTTCTGATTATGATAGATTGATGCAACATGGCACGAAGATTTCGAAATAACCAAGAAATGCAAATATAGATAGAGATCTCTTTCACACCAAAATCGTTCTCTCGACACGATATTGCCATGCTGTTAGAGAAATTGTAGAAAATGATAAAAAATATTTTGTTTCATATTTTACATCATCTTAAATTGACTGAAGAAATTAAAACAGAATTAAACATAATGAAACTGTCTGAAGACTGGTAAAAACTTTAGCATATATTGTATCCAAGGGAGTTTCTGCAATTTAAGAAACATTGGGATGCAGCAACAAATAAAACAATATATATTAAAGCGAAGTTTTCAGATTAATTTTTATAAATCGAGTTTCTGCAGAAATTTTTTCAATATAAATGATAACCAATACAAAGTTGAAGACACATCCAAAGCTGGAAAATACTTGAAAAATCCCCGGCCTACCAATAAAAAGAGATTTTTATTCAACATAATTCACTTCATGGGTAATACACCAACTTTTCGATACCATTTTTGTAGTACGATTTGTCCTTTGCTTCAAAATATGCCCCAGTTTCGGCAATCACCTCTACATTCGACAAAAATGTCTTCCCAGCGAGCATTCTTTTGAGATCTGAGAACAGGAAATAGTCACTAGGGGTCAGGTCTGAAGAATACGGTGGGTGGATGGATTTGCCATCGTTTTCATTGATTTGTGACACGGTGCATTGTCTTGGTGAAGCAGCACTTTATTCTTCGTTTTTCGGCAATTTCGTCCTTCAAACGGTCCAATAACGCTATGTAATATTCGCTGTTGATGGTCCTTCCTTTTTCAAGGTAGTCAATGAAAATTATTCCATGCGCATCCCAAAATACAGACGTCATAACCTTGACAGTCGACCGTTGCGTTTTCTCACGTTTTGGAGTGGGTTCATCGTGTGCAGTCCACTCGAATGACTGTCGACTGGACTTCGGAGTGAAATGATGGAGCTATGTTTCATCTATTATTACATATCTATGCAAAAACTTGGGTTTATTACGCTTGATCATCTTCAAACACTGCTCCGAATCATCAAATCGTCGTTGTTTTTGGTCAAAAGTGAACTCGCGCGACACCCACTTTGCACATAGCTTTCTCACACCCAAATATTCGCAAATGATATAATGTACATGTTCAGTTGATATCCTTAGAGTGTCTGCTATTTCATTCAATTTCAATTTGCGCTCATTCAAAATCATTTTGTGGATTAATTAAATGTTTTCGTCGGTAACAACTGCTTTTGGGAGTCCACTGCGTTCACCGTCTTCGGTGCTCATTTCACCACGACTAAACTTAGCATACCAATCCTTGATGGTTGATTTTCCTGTACTGAACTGTATTTTTCCCTTCAAAAAGCAATATTTTATCAACACGCGAAATTCCTTTCTATCCATTTTTTTCACAATAACAAAAGTTGCTTCACTCAAAATGCTATAATTCACAAACTAATAATCAGACATCTATAAAATTTATACACGCATCTTTTGAGGGTTAGGGCTACCTAAAAAGCTTATGGATTTACTTATAGTTGCGCCATCTATGTGTCAGGCTTTTATTATTATTATTATTATTATTCACTTATTTTTCATTTAGAGCTAATTATTATATTGTAATTTATTATTGTACCCTTCATATTTTAGTTTTAAATAGTAGATTATAATGGATAAGTCATAGAGTTGTGAATATTATCAAACCGCCCAGCTAGCATTTAGTGACACTTCTTCTAGATCATTATGTATGCTGTCATTTATTTTTATTTTGTATATTGGATTTCTATAGTAAATTACTTATATTTTAGACAAACCTAAGGCTATAAAATAAACGTTAAATATTTAAAATTGAGCTTTATAAATATTGAAGAATTTGAAATATAAAAGATAATATTGAAATACACACTTATATTGAAAGTAACTTTGATTTGTTATTATAATGTTTATATATGGACAAATAAATTAATATAAGAATTATTTTACAATTCAACATTTTTATTGAATGTTATTTTTATTTTATAACAATTTCTTTATTTATTTTCTTATAAATAAAATTATCTTAAAATTAAATATTTTTAAATACTTCTAGTGTATTGTGCATTGTATTTGACTATTGTAGATAATTGTTTTCGCAGTTGAACCCGCTTTTTGTTCCACCATAAACAAGGCAATCGGAACTAAATATCCTATAGCAATATTGACATGGAATGATGTTTAAAGTTTTAATAAGCAAACAACAATTTTTTAAGGAATTTTTTCTGATTAATTGAATAATAAAAGAAAAATTTCCTGTAAAATTTATTGCACTGGAACATAATTGAACATATGTAACAATAAAATAAAAGACTTTTATTTTTACTTATACTTAAAATAACCACTCAAAAACTGCAATTATAATATATAAGTAATTATATAAAATACAATACTTTTGCTCAAGATGAAATGAAAGTGAAGCAGTACTACATCAGTAAATATTGCTGAGGTAAATAATATTCTTAAAATACATTTTAACGGCTTCATTCCATATTAAGTTCATCTAAATGCAATATAGACAATATCTAAATGTTGGTAAATAATGATGGAGACATGATTTAAATATGCGGAACTTTATAAAAATAACTGCACATAACGCCAGATCTTTAGCTACATCTCCTATGTTGAGCCTCACACTAAATGAATTCATAAAAATAAAATATGACATCATGGGCATTTCCGAGACAAAAAAGAAAAACCCTCTTCTGTGCTATGAAAAATAGTTCTTCTGTATTAAAATAGACTTTATCTGAATTGCATCGCATAATTTGCTTTCGCTTATAACAGAAATCTTTTGTCAAATTATCTCATTAATTAATTCAGAATTTTCCAAGACCGAAATTTTACTTTTTAGTAATGTAATTTGGTAAATTTTTCTAATGAAAAATATTTCAAATGTTGATAAAACTTATGGTAAAATTGAAATAAAAAAAAAACTAAGGATGCAATTTGATAATTAGAAATAAGTTCGAAGATTTGTGGAAATAAGTTTGGAATCGTAGATTGTAAAGCCTACTAGAGAATTTAATACCATAGTTAATTAAACGTAGCAGACGTTTACAAACAGGAAGATAAATACTCATTTGGCAGGTAAAAAAATCAAATCTTTCAATATTTTAAAAGTTTTAACTTAACATAAATAAGGGTATTCCTAAGAATCATGTAGCACTAATGAAATAAGTAACTATTATCGATAACTAGATTTTCAATTTAAAATTTTTTCAATCGAAAGGAATTATAAATGATTGCTAAATTGCGTTCTCAAAGTACTTTTCTCTTTGAAGGTACAATTTATAGATCTCATTGCTGTACTGATTTTCCAGAAGGGCTGCAAAATACTCCTCCAATGCAGGTCCAGTGCTTTGTTAAATAACATTGACACTTTCCAAGTATTTTTTTTGTATAAGAAAAGGCAGAAGTTAGAGCGAGATAAATCTGGGGAATAAGCAGGATGAATAAACAAATCTAACCGAAAGTCACTGATTTTAGCGATACATTTTGTATGACCTACTTTTACGAGAGATGTTTTACAATGTAATTAATTCAACGGTTTGTAATAAAAAATTGAGTTTGTTATTTCACGAATTTAGAGGCATCCGCAAAGAAAATGTCATTCTAAAAAACTTTCTCGGCTAATTTTAGAAACTAATTAATTTCGCTTCGAAGCTGAAATGTCTGGTAAATTGAGGCACAATATATTCTAAAAAACACTCAAAGTGAAAAAGTAATTAATGTTATTGTTTTATTATTTGTGAATACGTGTGCACACAGCTTGTGAAACTCATAATGTCACTATACTTAACGAAATACTTAAAGCTTCTAGTGAATATTTTTTAGCTACACCTACAATTATAAAATAAATACAGGGAATGAACGATAATAATTTGAACACCTAAAATATACACAATATTTTTTATTAATAAGATGTTGAAATCATTCATTACCCAATTACAAAATTACCCATTACGATTCATTTATGTTGGGGATGATGTTGGCTCAGGGATGATATTTGATGAAATAAACTAATGCTGCTTCACACTCCAAACTTCACATTTTGGGTGTGTGTATGGGCGCGTTACCATCTTGGCTGTGTTTGGCAGCAATATGCCATTCATAGCAAGAACTTCATCATTAAAGATATCGAGATATTAATTCGCAGTAATTAGACCAATGATGTATTGTAAAACATATTTACCGTGGCATTCACGATATTGCCGCCCAAATTATAACGGAACCTTCCCCATTCTTAACTGTATGTATAATATATCCAAAGAACCAGTAAACTTACGCCATCAAGATGTATAATGTACTATCTATTGCAGTTTGCAAATTCGTTTTAATAGCAAACAATATTTTGCTTCTCATTTTATTCCAGTTAAAATGAGATACAATGCTGTCTGATACGTTCGGATATGTAACCGAATCGGCCTGCTAAAGTCTTTTTGTTGTCAAACTTCTGCAAAAATATTCAAAATATTAGTGATAATAAAATGTTAAAGTTCTTTTAATATAAACAAAATTTAATTCAATTATTTCAAAGAAAAGTATTAGTATGGAAAGTATCCATAGAAAACTTAGAGATATGCTGCTCTTTATATAAATCATCACTTCAACCACTGTTACGAAATATAGGATTTAAATACTATAAAGATAACCCACTAAGAGGTCCAATGCAACTTGACTTCAAACTTTGAATTGACGCAAAAAAAATTATGAACAAAGGTAAAAGTTAGAATAAGTTTCGATTAGACTTTGTAAATCATAATATTTTTTAATAATTCAAAGCAGATATATTGTTCTTCATGCTAAAACAACAATCGAACAAAAAGATCCCAACATGTGGCCGGTAAAGGCTGTAATTAAGGAATGGCTTATAACACATATATTAAATCTTGAAGATACCATATTAAGGAGTGAAGTATTTCAAATAATTACTTAATTGTGTTTTATATAATTTACTTTTTTAATAATTGCCTGAAAAATTATTCACAGAGGGTAACGTTTTTCTCCCTTTCACTACATATTCAATCAAATCGAATTATTGTGGGATGGGTCAAAGAACATCTACAATTGACATGTAAGTTGAAAAAATATACAGGCAAGAACTGTTTGGATACGTGGAAAGCATTGTCTACAATAACACCCTACTGTTTGGATGAACTTCAATAAACATGCAGAAGAAAAAGTGATGATGGAATTGTGTGGAGTAGTGTTAGGTCGGAAATTAACAGCTAAGTTAATAACTTGAATAGTAATTCAGAATGTGACAGTGTGTGAATGAAAATTTCTGGATATGGGATTTCGATTCAATGCTGACAATATTAAGACAGGATGATCATATTGTAGAGGGTAAAAGATTTACATGCATAAATATGTGTATAACTGTTCAGAATATATATGATCATTTTATTAAAATGTATAAGGAGAGAATGAATACTAACTGTTTTGCAGATATGGCAAGGGAATTAGGGATAATGCAGTGATTAAATCTAATTATCAAGATAGTATACACAGGCAAGTATACACAGGTAGTAACAGAAGAGTCTAAGGAGAAATGCAGTGATATCAAAATAATTTTATAAGAATTTATTTTTTTCGATTGATTAAAAACTATTGTCGCTATATAATCAGATGTAGTTTAAGTCCTTCGATAATATATGCATTACTATAATTTTAAAATAATTATATTTTATAATATTTTTATTATTTTATTTATATTTGAATGTTGTTATATATCAAAGCTGAAGTAAACAGATAAATAAACATAATAAAGATAGACTAATAAATAGATAGACTTTATAACCAGGTTATCGTTGCATCATTTCTTAGTATATGTATTAGAATATTATTCGTAACCGTTATTCAAGTCACCGAACAACAACGAATTGCTCCTTTTCATTGCACATTTCACCAATTGAAATACATTCTACAACATTTGGAATATAACTTGAATAATAAATACCCATTATTTACACAAAAGCAGTGTTGTCAACATTGAACAAAATGTACTATCTCCCATACCTGTTTTATATGGATAGCATTAAATTTTGTTTTTTGTAGCAGCAGAATTACCTACCATTATTTTGATATGAATTTTGCTAATATTTAAAGTTCATATTACAAATTGTCTAATTACTACTTGATGTTCAACTTTTTCCATTATTCATCAGATGACTTAAGTAAACATGGTATTAATAAACAAAAAATATTATGGTAAACCCAAATAAAATTCACGTTATGTTGTTGTAATAATGAGGTGTTAAAATGGAGCCGATTTTAGGTCTACTGTTAACAACTAGATATATGCTCTGTCGAACAACCTAATAACATAAAATATGTTAAGGTCAGTATTTACAACATATATAATATATTAAATAATGCAGAACATTACTCAGACATATTGATAGAGACGTCATTAATTTCAGATGCATCTCATCTCCAATGTCGAAGTAGCGATCTTTAACCGAATTATTAAAAATCAGTGACCAAACAGGATACAACCTGTAATTTTCGCACGTAGATATATTAGTGTCCTATATTAGTCATGAGGCCTGAGTAGAATTTTAATTTACAATCTTGGGAACACCTGAAATAACTCATTAGTATGTGTAGTAATATATCCCAGGGAACAGGAACTGAATATGGAATATCGTCAGGTTGAGATTAATATCCGTCAGTATTTTCCAGGAATTTTTGCTAGGGTTGGAATAACAACAGCTGTTTTATAAAAACAAATAATTTCAGTTTGACGTTACTAAAAAAATAGTTCCAAATATTAGGAAAAATAAATAAATCACTTGTTTAATTAATTAATTATTAAATTAATAAGATTAATTTTTTTAATAATTCAAAAGGAAATATTAGTAAATGGCAATAGATGCTCATTTATTTTGATCAGTGACTTCTATTGATGAAAATGTGAAATATAAATATAAACAACTGTAAAAATATCTAACCGAACTGTTAAATTCAATAGATTTACAAATATTTTTCATTTTTGTATTAGCGAATTATTAAATGTATACTGATGCTAATCATGGAACGCTCAAAATTACATTGATTACTTTTATTGTTTGACTTAAAGGAATCTGTTAGCGATGTACATCAAACACTTTTAGAAACGTAAGATAATACGATTTCATCATATTCTAATTGTAGTTTTTTAGTTAAAAAGGGTGATATTGATGTTTGGCAAAGAACGGCATGCCAGACCATAAAAATTTGACGATAATGAACGCCAAGATTTATTAGTCAAAGAGATTTCAGATATTCTAGCAGTTCGTAAATTTACCGTTTCAAAACGCTACTTAAAGAAAACAAAACTGTTTCTACTCATGTCTACCGATGCCAATTGAACAAACTGACTGACAGATTGTTGCAAAAAAGACCAACAATAGCGACTAGTAGATGCAAAGGCGTACTTTTGCATGACAACACTAGGCTAAACGTTGCAAGAGTTATGAAGAATACACTGTTGAATATTCCGCCCATATGGAAAATGTTGCCGCACCCACCATATTTACCAGATATAGTGCCTTCTGATTTCGGTTTGTTCATATTGATACAGCATGGTACTGGCTGGCTCGTGGCTTCTAAATTCTTAAGAAGTGGGAAAATGGAGCGAATATTGGATGGCTGCCAAGCCAACATCAATATATGGCCCTTTCAAAGCTAAAAACATGATCAAAAGATATAAATATCGAAAACATTTACTGCTATTAACACTAACCGTCACATTTCTTATCATTATCATTAGTTGTACTAATGTAAATTATTGCTAGTATTCATTACTAAGCTAATTTTAAAATGTAGAAATAATTTCTATAAATATTTGATTTGGAATGCAGAAACAAACAAAAGATTCTACTATCATTCAAAATATTTTCCTCTGCAATCTGATGAATATTTTATTCAAAATATTTACTTTTCTCCTTTTTATCGGTTTCAAAGTATTCTTATTTTGATATTCGTATATAAAAACAAATCTGGAAGTAATAAATTGGTCTGTACGAGAACATTAACAAATTCCGAAATTTAATATTTATCGTTCTAATTATTTTAAGCAACATCAAGTCATACTAAGTGTGTTCAATCGCTTAAGTTTGGTTTATTAGTTATTTAGGCTTATTATTATTTATGTTTGGTTGGTTCGTTTTAAAAAATGGTTAAAAATAGCTTATGGCTTAGAATCCTTAAATTTTAAATCCCAGAAATAGTCCGTATATTGTTTAAGGCCTCCAAAATGTAGACTCGAATTCTCTAAGCCTAAAACAATTATTAAAATTAATTAGTTTGATTAAATTAAGCTAATTTTATCAAGATAATAAGTACGCATTTAAAAAAATGTTTTTCAATGTAACTAACATTAACTGGTTAGTTTCTTGATATTAAATTAATTAGCTAGATTTTTAGCCTAGAGAGAACACTATTTATCAGGTATTTATAAAAATTACAATTTGCTTACAAAGAATTGAAACAAGTAATACATATCTATATTTAGATGAACTTTTTTTTTTGGTACATTTTTTCAATTCATTTTCTTGTTCAATCCCTAAAAATTCAAAAAGACATGATTCAAATTGTCACTAATTATGAAATATATAAGAACTGTTTTTCATTTTAATAGAAACTAATACCTATACCTAGACACTTTTTATTCATTTCATCACACTTTTCAATCTAACACACCGTTTTGTGCCTTAGAATAACTAGAGTCGTATCAGTCGCACGATATTTCGATATAAGCATGCACTCATATTAGGTGAGACTCTTCATTATTACATCTTTAAACAAAGCAGGTATATTAATGTATTGTCAAAAGATGTAAAATGTTTTGTTTCCCTTTGTTCT
Source organism: Rhynchophorus ferrugineus (assembly GCF_030347505.1). Lineage (NCBI taxonomy): Eukaryota > Metazoa > Arthropoda > Insecta > Coleoptera > Curculionidae > Rhynchophorus > Rhynchophorus ferrugineus. The sequence goes on along the minus strand of NW_027472581.1, from coordinate 46,472,881 downwards.
TCCATATTCCTAATAATACTGGAATAATCGAAAATAGCACCACAGTTCACACAACATTGCTTAATAACTTTTAATAATACTGTTAATAACATAAAATTGGATATACGCCTTAGAGAAATAATGGATCAATCAAATAAAGGCACTTCTACCAATAAACCTTAACTATAGCCCTTCCAATAAAACAGCCAATGGTCGTCACAAATGACATCGAATTTAATGCTAATTACAGTCTATAAAATTAATATTCGTTTTAAACTCAGAGTATAAATTTTCTAGTCTGAGTCTGATGTATGTAAAATTCGTAATAATACTTTGAGGATATACACCGGAAAACGTTGTAAAGTATAAGTCTAAGTACAAGCGGCAATCTTGTGACGTTCTGACGTCAAAAATTTTGATTAAGGAGATTTATTGGCAGTTTTATTGGATAGACTAGATATTAAATCTCACACTCCCTCGTGCCGGCAATATTCTAAAAAATGGGATGCAATGTTTTAGTTTTGTATTTTAACATATAAAATGTATAAATATATAATATAAATATATGTATAATATAAATATAAAATGTATAATATACGAATGACATAAGTATATCTGTATTTCAATAAAGTATAAGTAGTGTACTCTATTACAGAAAATTATAGGTAGGAAGTAAACTACACTAAAGAATATTAAATAAAGCAAACATACATCTTAGATCTGTGCCAATCCTCAGAGAAGAGAACAAATTATGATATAAGTTTAAAATGTGTTGTTATTTATATCGCCATTATAAAGAATAAACATGTTTAAAAACGTTAACATGTTAAAAAATATAATTATTAGTATATAATTAATTACTATTATTAAAATTATTATTTTATTATTAGCAAGTATTAAATCGTATATGAACCTAGAGACTTCCATTACGGGGATGATGAGTGAAATAAATGTAATACAAGTTTTCAGGGACAAAGTCCTGAGAAGTCCAGTAAAAATACATAAATACTACAGTTACTCAGAACATCAATAAGATCACAAGACGACTCGAGGAGGACTCAATTATCATGTTAATATCGAAGTATTGTAACTCTTGATAACACCAGAACAGGACACAGACTCAAAACAAACAAACCATTTGATCTTGTATGGTATAGTGTAGTAAGGTTCACTTACTATGAAAAACAGCCATTTTAATATATAAACATTATTAGACTAGAAACAAAGTTAGGACCGATGGACCTCTAGATATATATCTAAATTTAAGTGATCGCAAAAACAAATGTTTATATATATATATATATATATATATATATATATATATATATATATATATTGCGTGTTAAAATGAAACTCAAAATGTTTCTTTACTTCATAAATTTGATCAAGTATCATTGAATTACTAAAAGGAACAACTGAAAATATCATCCTTTCAATCGCATGCTAAATATATAAGAAGCCTATAATCATATATCACATTTTGCATCTGGTTAGGTATATTTACTATTGTTATAATCTCGCTCATTTATATCAGTCATTATTAAAACTTGCATTTTCATCGTCCTTCATGTTAAATATATCGTTTTATATTTCAACATTTGTCCATTTAATTGTCCCGATAAATCCAAATTAGGGGTACGCAATCTTTATTTTTATCCTACAGTTTTTTTCCTTGACAATGATCTATTTTTTCTCAATAAATTGATGAATCGAATTACGGTTTTTGCTTTCAATTAAAGCGAATGTCCATTGCCGACTGAGTCATGAAATTAATCCTATTAAATAACCAAAACAGATAGTTTCCCAGATGTGAGCGCTCGCACAGTGACGGAAATTAATTTTTTCTGCCGTGTACTTTGGCTTTTGCCTCATCGCCGTGTATAACCAACGTCTTGATCAATTGTGTGATAAATAACAACGCTTTGTTGTGAGAATCATTGACAACAATTCCTCATTCAGTTGTTTCTATTAAATTTCTTCAGTGCGAACTGGTTCGCAAATTATTTACAATGGGTTAAATTATAATAATTGATTTATAATTCTATTCTGAAAAGACAGTATTTACTGTAGAAGAGTGTCTTTCTTTAATAAAAAAAAACAAAAAATATTAAAACCTATTTATTTAAAATTAAAAGTATATTTATATATTATTATAATCAAAAATTAATAATTTAAAGTTTGATTTTTTTCTCTCCTTAATTGCTACCCATTGATTATTAAAAAATATTTAACTTATTATTAAGTGTTTGTTATTAATTGATTCCTATAAACTGAAAGTTTATTACCGAAGATTGTACATATATTTTTATAGTAAATCTTTTTAGAAACTTGTGATGACGCTACTTCATCATATGCCTATTATCGATTTTGATTCCAACGATTCAAAATGGCCGTTTATGAATATCCAAGGACATAAAAACGGTCTGAACTACCAAAGGAGTTGACTACCACCAGAAAAAATGACTCCCACATGACTCAACTGAAAATGCCATTTCGAAGAATTTCACCATCGCTGTTTGTCATATTGTCAGTCAAAAAATAAAAAAACGTTTGTGGCATAGTGTGACTGACGATGAAGAATGAATTGGCTATAACCATTTCAAACACAAAAACTAATTGGTACATCTGGGAGCGCCCTTCCAATCAGCAGCGTTGCTGTGCATACGGTGGGCTCAGTAAGATGTAGTGTATTACAAGCAGCTAAAACCGAATGAAACTATTACTGAATATAAGCAAGAAATTGAACAATATATTATTGCAAATAAAAATAACAAATACTTACAAAATAAATATACACCAAATCAAAATGGTTAGTTGGATACAGTTATCAGAAAGATAGGAAATACGCATGAAAAATAATAGAAAATATTATGATTAATATATATTGTACAAATTCTTTTAAATAATTGGCTTTCAACAGCTAAGTCGCTTATTCAAAGATATTAATGACCGTTGCAATATTGTCGTCGTTTTTAGCTTTCCTTATCAATGTAATTACATTTTTTACTTTACAATTAATGTTTTCTTATTGTTTTAACCCCCCCTCTATGATATTAAGGTAAAGTACAGTATGACTTGTAAAATTGTAAATCATTTCAATCATTACCTAAGTATATACAACAGATAAAATCAAATTACCAAGCGTAAACCACTTCAGTGATGTTATAATTGTCGCAATGCGAACGGTAATAGTAAACAATGGAAAACAATTACCTGAAACAATAGAATATGATAAAATTGCAAATATGTGTTGCTGTAGAATAACATATCTTTTTTAATATGCATGTCAATGGAGAAATAAACACTTGTATTATATATTACTGTCAACAACTAGATCATTTAAGAATTTGATTTAATTGTCAATTATAAACTTAAGATTGCTATTATTAATCAATAACAGTTTGAGAAAGTTTATATATAATACGATATAGCAGAATATAGTACGATTTAATGGAACTAAAATAGTGTAAACAATATGAATTATTAGTACCTAGATTTAACTCATAATTGTTTAACAATGAAATATCATTTTGTATGCCTATATTATTAGCTGTTTATTCTTGTTGATATAGGCTTATTGAGGATGATTCAGAAAAAAAATTGAACTTGTAATTAACTTGCACTTAATTCTTGAACTTGTAATTTTGAAAACTTTGAAGTTTATTTTACTGATAGTTTTATAGACTTATAAGTACATCAACTACAAAACTTCATCAAATACTTTATAAAAAATGTGTGATTGGACATAGTAATCAATAATGTTAAAGCAAGTTATCATATGAACTCTTAAAGTAGTACTCTATTCGACTTGAGTGACAACATTTCATATCTCATCTGTATGTAAGTATTGTTCGAAATGTTTGAAACTTTGTTGAAACTGTTTGTCATAACACGCACATTCGATGCTGTAAAATCTTGATAAAATCACATTGACGAAGTATCGAGCTACTTGAAGTACAGGAAACCAGACATTTGATATTGACTCTAAACATAATGGGACTTGATTTTCACTTGTTGAAGGCTTCAATTTAATTAATATATTTCTTCGTATTTTGAGAATATATAGAGAATGAGTAGTGAATAGCAGTGAATATTCTAGTAGGAATATATAGTAACTTCATGGATACTGGTACGACTAAACCTATCACAATATATTAAGTATAATTTTCTATATAATTTGATCACAAAAAAAGAACAGAATTATTAGGGTATTATAATACAGTTTAGTGTATTATACACAATAAACAAAACAATGAGTACTAACCTCAAATGTTATCAACAATGTTATTTACATCTATATTGCGTTAATTACACTTTAGATATAATTAAGGGTAGTTAAAATAATACATATTTACATTAGAATGGTATTATAGCTACGAATAAATTACCGATGTTAAAACTATGCCGGATGGTTCGCGCCTTGCAAGATTTAAGCACATTTCTCTAACATTACCGATGTATTGTACATTAGAGACCCTTACACCATCGATACAGATTAGAATGTATAATTATAACACAAAGTTATTAAAATAATGTATAAATAAGACCAGTACCCATACAAACTGTCCAGTGCCACCAAAACAATTATGTCACGCGCAGATTTGGAACTATTTCAAAAGTCAGTTTGTCTTTGAACTCCATTTTTTTGCACAAATAACTTTTATTTCGGCTAAACTATAGTCATAGAGAAATAGAGATTTAACTTCAAATGAAATTTTGGAGAAAGGTTTCGTGACGCCCAACATGTAGAAGTCGCTACTTTTAACATATTACTTGTTTTATTCCCTATAGACGGGACGGGATCTGATTGGTTCATTTCGTTCTATGGTTCGTTTATTATTTTATAAGCCATTTTCAATGTACCCTATATAGACAACAGTGTAATTAGCTTTTTATAACGTTTATACATTAAATTCTTATTTTATTTTATTAGTATATACAGGTCGGTAGTTGAAATACATTCTCGTTCTAGGAAGTGTTGTGTGGCCAGATGCACAGATAGTGAAATGAGAAATGAGTAAACATTAAAAATCCTAAACTGGTTGGGTTAAACATGAAACAGATTTATGATCGTTACCATGTCATAGACATTTTTGTGATTTAAACTTTCCGTTAAGTATTTGTGTACAATTTAATGATGGTGAAAATAATACTTCGAGCCCAGAATATGTACAAATGGAAGTGGATCAAAATCAAAATGATATAGAAGGTATTGTTTGAGTAAAATTGAAGAAGTCAGTCACATTTCTGTCCATAGTTGTTACCAATAATTTCTAAACTGTCTTATTATTTTTGTAGTGCCTATTTCCATTGTTCCAGGCCCACAACCAGGGTGTTCGAAGCAAGTATCATCAAAATTTTAAACAAACTCCAGAAGGTAATGGTAAAGTTTATATTCATTCAGCCAGTACCGCCCTTTCTGCTCATTCTTACCTTTAATTGCTTGACTCATTGACTTCAGTCCAGATGTCCGTATAAGCGCAAACAAAGTTTTACGTTGTACCGTAGTGTATATCTCAGGTTATTTAGTAAAACTTTTGAAAAAAAGAAATTAAGAGCGATTTTTGTTTATATACAATTATGAATAAATTAGTAGACCCACCCACAAATTGTGACTGATTATATAGAGGCAAGACAATATCTCATGCCCTAAACTCCAACAAAATTGCTTTATTATACTGTCAGAAGGTCTTTCAATTATGTCTTTTATTTTATTCAGCGATTTTGCCACGTCCATAATATTACAAAATTTTTATCAAATGTTAAAAAAAGTAAATTTAAAACCCTTCAATTGTACATTCCATAATGATCTTTTGGATAGAATATTATAAGTACTAACAAGATGTGCTATATACTTTTGAGTAAAGCAGGTGAACAGAATATTAAGAGGGAAAGACTTAAAGTTTGGTTTCAGTATAAGAAAACAAAAAGACACAATTCTGATAGATCCTATTAAATTAATAGCACTAAACAAATATGAAAAAGGAAAACGACGGAAGAGATAATTTTCATTTGCAATGCTCCAAAGTTTTTGGTTAAGGATTTATATATATGTATATAATATTTATATTTTATAGATCTATTTATATTTATATTATATTTATATTTTGTAGATAAATTTACATTATATATTTATATTTGTTATAGATTTTATTTATATTTATTTATTTTTAAATATTATATTTATATTTAATTGAATTTTATTTAATAAATTTATTGTTTGAAAAAAAATTGTTTTTCATTTAAATTTCATTGGTCAATTAAACATAACGTCAAGACTGTCACGTGCCAAACATTACTAATCAGCCAATCAAAAGCTTTCACAGTAAAATATTTTTCTTATAGGTACCTATAATGGAGATTTAAATTCACCAATCAAATTACTTGAATGGCCCTTTAAGCAATATTTTACGCCAGAGTCCCCTATTGAGTTATCTCTATTATTCTATGACTATAGTCATTTAACTTAAAAACGTGTTTATGTTTTATTGCAACTTTAATTTTAACGAACTAGAATATCTTTATAGGTTAGACAAAAATCAAAATATTTCCACCCGACTAAACGAGATCATGCCCCATTCTAGTCTTATAAGATAAAATGACGGAAATTTTTAAACCGCGCATCTAATAAAGCGCCGACAACACACGAGATCCATTTTAGCGGCGTCGCGACCGGTGTCCCACCGGACCCCATGCAAATATTTTTCCATAAGGCGGACTGCGGAACACCGATAAGCTAAACGAAATCCCATAACCGTACGTCACATAATAAAAGTGGTGGAGGTTTTGATGCCCGTACCTGGGAGACCGAATTCGAGGGGCACGGTTTCGCATAAAACGTGCAACTATCTCGCTGACATTTCTCTTTTATCGGTTTATGTAATAAAGTAGATGGATCGTATAATTTAAGATACAACACCTACGACAACATTAAGGTAACGGGAAATATGTCAAATTGATAAATAGAGACAGATATGGCCTATAATAGACTTAACATAAATTTTATAAATGTTTCCTAATTCCCACTCCCTCTCTCCATCTCAATTTTTGACTGAAAAGTTCATTGTAAGAGTAGATGAAAATGAGAGTGAATAAAACGAAATACCTGAGTGTTGAAAAATACTTATAGTCTTTCAAAAGAAATTTTGAACATACATCATCAAGATGTTTAATTGTCGCAATTTGCAAATTCGTTTTAGAATCAGACAATATTTTCCTTTTTATTTTACTCCAATTAAAAAGAGGCGAAAAAAATCGTCCTCATATGAAGCGGGTGACGAATCAGGATCACCTTGATATGAACTCTATCAGAGATTAATTATATCATATGTATAAAAACAGTGAGTAGTTTTTCAATACAAACATAATTATATACAATTATTTTAGAGGATTCTCTAGTCTGAAATGCATCTAAGAGGTCTAATGGAACTTTCAGATATTTCTTTTAATTAAAAGAATGCAGTTTTCACAAGAATATAATAAAATAAACGAAGACTTATTATTTAAATTTTTATATTTATATTAGACATATATATTTCAGACCAATATACCAAATGGTCATTCATGGCAAGATAATAATAAAAATAGTGTTATGACAACAAAAGTTGATGGAAAAAAGTAAACGTTGAAATAAAAATTGATTAGGTTTTCTTAGCCATTATATTTATTAATAATTCATTGCAGATATATTGTACTTCATGCTGGAAACAGGAATGGTTAATAACACCTTCGGTTTAGATAAACTCGATCAGACACATTGAAGAAGAAACTGACCAATGATGTAATTGTATACAAATATTAAACAGATAGAAAATTAACAGCTTAGTTATTCACTTGAATGAAACTTTCTGAATATGATATGATTCAATACGGCCAATTTCTAAACAGGGTGATGAGAATGCAAAAAACTAAATATAATTAACATATTATACCTCTAAGAAATGTTATTGTAGAGTGTAAAACATTTATGTGAATAATAATATAATATTCAGAAAATACACGAACATTTGGTTAAAATGTGTCCGGACAGAAAGAATAGTAACTGTTTTGCAGATTTGGCAAATGCATTAGGGATGATGCAGTGATTAAATATAGATGTATACAGGTATTAACAGAACAAATTAAGGAAAATACAGTAATATCAAAATGTTTTTACAAGGAAACACTGTACCGAAGGGCACAAGAACTAAGCGTAAAACAATTGTTAATTAGACGGATTAAATGGTATATTAAAGTATCAAAAATTCAATTGTTTAATATAAATATAACCAAACACAACCCTATCCTACAAACTATTATAACGGTGTACTTAATTGCGGTTGTAAGTCGTTCGATGATATTAGATAATATAGATAATATTAGATCTACAATAATGTTAAGAGACATTATATTTGATAACAGTACTTTTTAAATTTATTTTATTAAGATTTGAATGCTGTTGTATGTCAAAGTGAAACTGAACCAAAACATAAAATTGATACGTCAACATTGCATCATTGTGATGTCCAAATATAGATGACATATGTTCAAAACTTCTTTGGAGTCACTACATCTAGGTAAATTAGATGGCGGAAGATCATAGCGAACTTGATATTAATATATACTCTATATCATTCAAAAGAATTTCCACCATTCTCTACAACTTTTCCCAATTTTTTTTCTTGCAACATGGCGATACATTATCGAATGAATTATGCTGATTTAACATCGATCCAATTATCAATTAATTTTTACACTTCGTCTCCATTTCAAAATCGTGTACCAGACCATGCGTCAATGATCAGGTGATAATGAGAAGAGGTTATGATTAGTGAGTATGCTGGGTAGAGTAGACTATCCGCTACAATTGTGTATTCTTCACAGTTTTTGCAGCATTGTCATGCAAGAGGATGACTTTGCGTCTATGACTTGATGTTGCCAGTTTCTTTTTGTTTGTAACAATACATTGTTCAACTTATACAAATGACGGATATGTGCAGTAATAGTCTCATTCGGTTTTAGCAACTCATAATAAACTACAACTTGCTGATGCCACCATATGCACAGCAAATCTCTATAATCACGAAGGTGTCGGTATGGATGGTCCGTTTGGACTAACCCATGAGTTTATACTCTTGGAATGGTCGTAGAAGATGTACATTTTATTACCAGCAATAAGCGCTTTTGTTTTTGCCCGGTTCGGAACAGTTCGAAAGGATCAAAACTGCATTTTCAGAAAATTCGTATAATAACCATTCTCCCTTTTTCCACTATTTCTCTCATAGCATATTAACTGTCGAAAAGTTTTTTGACAGTTTGACTTCTGTTTCAGATCTTGCAATACATTTCTTCCGAACATTTCTTATCATCCAGGCCATTCTTTCTCAGTGACATAAAATTCGCCATTTTTCAATCGTTGAAACCAAATCGAACAATTGAGATATGACGGAACGACATCACCACAAGTAAGTAAACAACAAAAGTAATAAATGCCGAAAACGCAATTTTGGTGTGGATTTTGGTGGCAAGTGATTTTTAATGTTATTTGTACAATATTTGTCACAACACTGACTTATATATCACAAAAAATGTAAATACTAGATGTACCTGAAAAGGAAAATCATTACCGTTTTCTCTAACAGACATGACAGACCTTTAACACATATGTCATTTTATTCTGCTGCCATCAAACTTCATCAAGCCAGCGTTTGCTGGTAAAAACTTGCGGCGAGGGAGCTCTAACCTAAAAATTATGCGAAGCGTGGTTTCCAAATTTAAATCTAAGTGGTGATTTCGATGTTTAGGACAACGAATGTTAAAAAAAACCGAGAACCCAAAATTTTTTAAGATGCGAAGCTGCAAGAGTTATTGGATAAACACCCAATCAAAACTCAAAAACAACTTCCAGAAACGTTAAATGTGTCCCAAGAAATGATTAGCTACCGAGTACGAGTAATATGGAAAATCCAAAATATAGGAAGATGGGAGCCACCGAAAAATAGTCTGCGAAATGCTGCTTCAAAGGTATAATCGGAAGTCATTATTGCATCGAATAGTGACGGGTGTGGAAAAGTGAATTTTTTGGAAAACCGTACGCAAAAAATAATGGTTATAACCTGGCGAAGACGGCCGATCAACTCCAAAATAAAATTGTTTTGGTCGCAGGCTGTGTGTTTGGTGGGACTAGAGTGGCTTAGTACATTACGAACTATTGAAACCTAATGAAACAGTTAATAGTGATCGCTACTGACAACCAATAATAAAACACGTCCATAATAGGTCCGAAGAAAGGGTAAAGTGATTGTACAGCACGCTAACGCCGTCTGATAAACAAAACCGATCAAGCAAGGGTTGAAAACACTTGGATGGGACATGTTATCGCATCTGACATACTCTCCAGAGCTTGCCCCGCCCGACTATCTACTTTTCGCATCATAGAGACACGCAGTTGCAGAGTAACTGCAGTTCACCAATTTTGAAGAAGTTAGAAAATGGCTCTCTGAATTGTTTTGCTCAAAGGACAAATATTTTTTTTGGAATGGCACCCATAAAGCTGTGCAGTTTTTAAAAAAACGGTAATAACTTTCCAGTACACCTGGTATTATCAGATTATCAGCTTAAAAAAATAAAAAAATATAATTAATTATATAAAGTATATTGAATAATATTAATAAATAATAGCTGGTTTGGAAGCCGCAGTAGTTGACTTTACAAAGTTAATACTGTAAAATCTGTGAAGCGATTACCATCTCAGTCACGCTACTAATCAGGCTAGGTAGGACCGGACATTTTCTAGGATGGTAAGATGGAGGTGCAATACCACGGATGCTTGGGACCCACATTAAGAAATAGGTTCAGTCCAAATAAACCCTAATTAGTAAAAAGAGGAATATTTTAATGTGATAAAAAATAAACACATACTTTTTAATAATTAAATACGTATTCTTTGTGTCTTTTTTGTTTTGTATTAAGATGTTTGTATATAAATGTATGCAGTGAATAAGTTTATAAATTTTATCCATTAAATAAATGTATACTGACTGCTTGGTCGGAGTCCTATCCTTTTATATTAAGATCAATATAAGACTAATATACTATAAGACCAAATATATATCTGGGAAAGTTACTAAGTTATCACTTAGAAACGTCATTTACCTCACCAAATAATTTTGTGTTTGGGCAACACTGTGTTCTAACATCCTTCGAAGTACTACAACTAGTACTATAACATCGACAAGCAAAATCAAAGAGACAATCGTTCAGCGCGATCCATTATGCTTTAAATAACTTCCAATCTCGTTGGGCATTTAACGATATAAGGGCGATGCGTGGACCTGATTGTGGATCCGACTACTATCTTCTTCGTGTAACAGTGTAACTCCAACGGCCAAAATGTAAAAATTAACAAACAATTAATCGCGACTGGCGACACCGAATCCCAAATATCAGAACGAATTTCAAATCGAAACTACAAATAAGTTTCATGCACTTTTAGCAGAAAAGCAAATATCTGAAATAACTGTTGAGTATGCCACTGAAGTATGTCTCGATATAAAAAACACTGGATATCCGACGAAAGTCTGTAAATAATAGAAATATGATCGAAGATCGAAAAACAGGAAAAACTAAAACTAGAAAGAGAAGCCTCACAGGAATGGTCTGGGCCCCTATTTGGACGTTGCAGCATCAAAGCGTGAATATCGAACGTTGCACAAACAATTAGGAGATTGAGCGCCAAGTCTAATGTACCTATTATAATATTTAAAAAGCAGATACACATTCGTAAAATCACCCGATGGGCGTCTCAAATGAGCAATAGACACTCAAGAAAGTTAATTTTCTGATGAGGGGCCCACAATGGGCGAATTATGAACGGCAATTAAATCATAAAATTGTAGTAAGACCGATGGAATGGACCAAGTTACGAAATAAAGGATCAAGGCCGGTGGGAAAACGTTCACGTTCTCACACATTTTTGACGATGGTGATAATTGAAGCTATCCTGAAAATTGCGATAGTAAACAGAGTAAGACCTACCAAGGTATAAATCTACTATTAATTCTTAGGAAGCTGTCTGAAACTGAGGATCATACAAATAACGCTTCAGAAAACTCGGGAAAAGAGAAACGAGCAGGTAGGATATAGACCCAATCGAGGTTGCGTAGATAAGATTTTCGAGCTGCACTGATGGAGGTATTAGATGTGGAAAAAATTGTCATTTTTTATTGATTTTCCCTCTGATTTCCACTGTATACAGATCTTTGGTATGGAAGAGTGGAAGAAGGTGTCATCTACAGCTGAAGTAATAAGCCGAATAGACCAAGCTAGAAATACGCGTAGAGGACAATCAAGTCTAAAATCCATCTCTGATGAACGAGTTCTTACCTATGTGTAAGCTTACATATATACAGTCTGACATCTGTAAGCTTGAGGTCTTTCAAAAAGACGATGCTTAAGGAAAATTCTCAATGCAAATATTTCTCTGCGATATTCAGCAAGTCTCTGCGACAATCAGAGTACAGCTGAAACACAAATTCAGTGACGTAGTTTACAATAGTTTAAATATGTATATCAAATGAAAAGTGAACCGAATTCCTCACACATTTTTGCAGCAAAATCGACCCTTTGGATGGAAGATGTAGCAAACGGCTCCAAAAAGACAATTAGGATTAAAATCATAAAAAGCTATTTAAAAAGTAAGAGACTAACATTGTCCGAGACAAGAACAACTGTAATCAACTGCTAACTGTGGCGAGATTTAGTGAACAATGTTCGAAGTCAAGGAGAACATTGAACTTCAAGAAGAAGTCCTGCAGCATCAACAGTAGCGTATTATTTCAGGAGTAAACACTCCACCCAAGTACAGACTATAGATTATTGATGATGATGATGATAAGCAGTCGGTAGAGATAGGATTATTTTAATTCAGAATTCCATTTCCAATTCCAAATTTTTGACTCCGCAGATAATTATTATCAATTTTCATGAATATAAATTTACACAAATTATACTGCACAGTTTTGGTTTTTTTGTTATTTTTGTCGGTCCTTGGACGCGTCAACCCCAGACGGACCCAGAATTAGACTAGCTTCATAATAAATTAAATCTATATTACATTTCTTATAAAGTCACTTCACTATTCTCAATTGTTTTTAAATCAATGCACTGGATGGTCACATATAATTTGGAGAATTAAAACGTTGTTAACTTCCTTAGAATTTTTCAGAGGTTTCGCTTGTACTTTGGAGAGAACTTGGAAATCGATTGGATCACCCGTAGTATGATATCTGGTCTGACCTGAAGAGACTTTAGCTGGGCTGGTGAGATGAAGAACTTAGAACATACCGCACGGGCGGGCAACCGCATAATTCCGATTGCCCGCTCAGATCTGACTAGAGATTTTTATAGCAATGTTTTGGATAAGCTATTTTTTTACAACTTAGAGGATAGTTGTGTTCAGCAACACTATTACCTTTGCATATCGCTTGTTGAAGATGTATTAATCATTAAAATCGTCTATTCAAATATAAACGGAGGTAGGTAAGCCGAGGGTTGTAGTTTGAACTCGCAAAAGATGTAATCCAGATAAGACCTAATTGTAAGTAAAAGAAATAAAATATTTTTAAAAAATTAAAAATTGATTTTTTTTATATCTCTATAAAATTCCGATGTTTAATAATCCTAATAAGTAACAAAAAAAATAAAACAGTAAACCTTGTAGTGGGTATACATTTTTAAAATATTCATTCATAAGATCATTGACCTGCTTTACACTAAATTTAATGTACAATATATAAATCAACATTTTCAAACCTATTGTATATGTTGTTCTATAAATATCTCGAACAAGCGCAAACGTAACTATGTAAGTGACTATAAATTTTCGACAAAACTGAATCAAAAAAACAAAAGCGAGAAAAACCACCGCCACAAACAAAACCAATTGCTTATTGAGGAGTATGACAGATGAGCAATTTAAACACGCAAAATTTATTATTGAAACATTGCCGGTGTTGAGTCGTAAACTGGGTTTAAAATGCACGGACCGAGATCCATTTAAATTTCTGAAATATCTTGGAATTTTGTGTAAACAGATAATCTTGTCGTTCATCTTGTGCCATAAACAATAATATATTTTTTTATTCACATAGGAACGTTGATTAATATATCCGGTTATTGATTCCTTTAGTTGGAAAAAACACGTTGAAGCGAGCATATACCTTAAAATAACCTCGTTAAATTAAACTTATTTTTATTTGATATCGTTGAAATATTTTAATATACGTCGTTATAAATACATAAGCAAGGTGGAATTCAATATCATATTGTATTGAGTATTAGAATTCTGAATTGATTTCAATGGATTTTTAATAGATATGATAACTTATGGTATAACGCATCGGGAATTTTATATATTATTTATGTAATATGAAAGGTTTTAAATAAGAACACTTTTTCTTTCTTTATTTATGTAAGGACAAAAAGCGACTTGCTGATACAAAACATAAATCATTATTATAACATAAATCATGCTTCTAGACATGTCACTCATCACACTATTCAGTCTTAACATAATCAGAAACTCTTGTTCCTTTGATATACAGGGCCGTATTTGATACACAGTCGTGCGATATAACATATATATTCATATTAAAAATTGGCCATGAAGCTTTGTATTACACTACTTTCTGCTATATGCTATATGTAATTTTAATTATAAATTTCTTCGTAATTTATAACTTATGTGATTTCTAAAATCAGTTATTTGTTGAACGTTGGAAAGCAAGTGTTTTATTGTGAATTACTTCAGACTTAGACGGTGATACAACAACAACGCTGAATAGCAGGTCATGGAAAAAATTAAACTTGACTTGAAACTTGAGTTCATAAAAACAAAGATTTTTTTCCGTTATGTGCGAATTCAGGATTTTTGAGTCACATAAATCATAATGGGGAATTATTCATCAGTACCAGACGAGACATTGTTCAAACGGAGGAAAAAGTGAAGTCACATTAATTGTACAAATAATACAGATGTGAAAGAGCAATAAATTAACCACATGTCATATATGTCGTACTTAGATTGAAAAAGCTAAACAATTCCGGGTAAAAAGTTTAGTTGGATAACAGTGAGCTTGCACTAAGCACCATTAATTCTTTTATTTCATTATTTAATTAATATATTGCTACTAGTCGCTTCCGTCTAACCTACAATTTGTCTTTATGATAACTTAAATCTAGGTATATAACTATGAGAACCCTTCGGCCCTATCTCAGTCTCTGGTGAAATAATGTTTATAGATGTCGCTGCTGAATTATTTAATATATGCACCTCACTACACAACACTACTCAGCATCAGATGGTTTGATTATTTTGAGTCTCTGTCCTGTTCTGGTGGTATCCAATATCCTCCGTATGTCCATATAGGTTTCAATATTTGCTTATATAATAGCAATTTATTATATACTGATATACTGATAATTGTGTTCTTCCAATTAGCCGGTACATTTTCCTGTATTTCAATTCCAGCTCTTTTCTTTTCTTCTTTCTATGTTACTTCCAGTGATATTTTGCATCGAGATTCATTCCGAGATGTTTAGCGTTGTTGCTATATGGAATGAGAGTATTATTTGATGTTATGAGTGCTTGTACGGTCTGTTTATAGGTGAACTGCACATGTACAGATTTACTTTCATTAATTCTTATTTTCCAAGCTTGTGTCCAATTATTTATATTTTCACCTGCCTGTTGTAATTTTTAAGAGGCTTCATCACTATTGTCTCCGACAGCTATAATCGCAGTATCATCAGCCAATGTAGCCATCGTAATATTTTCCATTTGTAGTATATCACAAGTGTGGAGTAGATAAAGCATTGGTCCTAGTATACTTACTTGTGGTACACCTGCTTTAGATTCTTTTATTGTAGAGTAAGCTTCTTCTTGTCTGACTCTTAACATTCTAGTTGTAAAGTATGATTTTACTAGTTCGGTGTGTTGTTTTGGTAGCATTTTCTGTAGTTTATGAATAATACCTTCATGTCAAACCTTATCGAAAGCTTGTGCTACATCTAAAAATATAGCAGAGCATACTTTTTTACTTTTGTAGGATTTTTCAATAACATCTGTTATTCGGTGGACCTAGTCAATTGTTGAGAAGCACCATTAATAATAATTTGAAGAAGTTACAACAACATTTGAGAATATAAATATAGAAGCATTCAATTCAAGCAATTCAAACTGTTACTCCAAAAGAATGAAAATAGAAAACAAAATGCCAGTCGACATAGCTAGGTTTAGCGAAATAGAATGGATGAAGGAGAGCAAGAAAAAGGAGGAAAAAACGATTCATGCGGCAAATCAAGGTTTTCAACAGAAAAGCTGTTGGAATATCTTCAACAGATTTATATGCATTTTGACATGTTGAAAGCGAAAATAATATAGAAAAAAATTCCAAGATAACAGGATTTCGTGTCGTAGTAACCAAAGCCCCTGCTACATTGGCGAAAATTCCAAGTATTCAAGAAGATGTGTTGTACCTGAATCCTATAATGTGGTAAGTTCTGAAATGGAAGAAAGAATTAAAGTCCAATTTTTTTTCTATCTAAATTATTTGGTAAGCGATTTGAATCTTCCCGAAGATGTTACTGAGTTACTTGACTCAAGGCTCAGAAGCCAAAACTTACTTCTGTCTGGAGTATCTTCCTCCTGGTTTAGATGTCGTGATACGTTCTCCAAGAAACATTATATAATCTCTATATAATGTTCTTTTACCACCGCACATGAAGTTTGGAATGATGAAGTAATATATAAAATCACGTCCAAAAAATGTAGATTGTTTGAAATATATAGTTTCAAAGATTTCAGACCTCTCTGAAGAAAAGAAAAGAAAACTTTATATTTAGGTTTAGGTTTAAATTATAATGATACAAACTAATAAGTCTAATAAGACGAACAATAAATTTTCTTCATTCCCACCTTGACTCCTTTCCGTAAAATTTGAGGTATGTTAGTGAAAAATAAGGTGAACGATTTCACTAGAGTAATAAGGAGATGAAGAATGAAATGATCAGACTACTGTTGGACGTTTCAAAGACCTTCAGATACGTCTCACAACCGACAATGTACAAAGTGGAGTTTCACTGGGAACAATAAAAGGTTTTAGATGCGCTAGTGAACGTAACTATATTATGTCTTAAAAGAAGTATTATTAATAGTTATATAGTTATATAGTTTGTTAATAAAATAATATTCATCAATCATTATCAATATCAAACTTTTTCTCCTTTATATCAATATAATAATTCTTTTAACATAGTTACCCAAATTGTCAAGAAATATGTCGTGCCATAATAAACAGGAAGTTATATTCGGATTCAGAACACCCAAAAATTTGATAATTATGTCATAAAACACTCTGATCTACAATAGCCTCTGTCCAAATGACACTAAATTAGGTTAGTTCAAAGCAACTTTTTTCCGTCTTTAGTGGTCTTACACGCTCAGCAGGGTGTGTACCAGGAATTCACGGATCATGTTTCCTAATTCAAGGCTAGGGGACTTATGCTAAGCAACTCCAATCGTCAATTTTTGATGATCTTACATCATGAGCTATGATGTTTTTGTCCGAACTCAACTGTATTATTTTTAGAAATATTTCGAATAACTACAACACGATTATCAATCTAACTACATATATTATTTCTTTATTATTTCCTTGACAAACTGTTTTCTCTTTTGATCAGTAAGTTAAATCCGGTTAATTCAATGAATATAAAAGCGAACAACCGTTAGTTATGATCTTGTTGAAATTCTACCGACTGGGCCAGTTATGAAACGTATTCTATATTAAAGTGTAAACTAATTTGTTTTAACAGAAAAAGTGGCAGTGGAGAAAACACTCTCAATACATTTCTGTGTTAATATAAAAAACCCTAAATTTTAAACTACCCACTCATTACATCTTGCAATAAGACTTCTTAACTATATTTCTTAGATACATAATTTAGCATAATAATTTTTATATATATAATTCTTCTATCCACATGTATGTCACTGAATTCCTAAACGATTAGACCGATTTTACTGGAATTGGTTAGGTATGCTTATGAAGAATCGAAAATGATTTAGATCCACAACCAAACCAGGTAGGTGGCGCATCAATAGGATTCCAGCATTTTTATCTTTTAAACATTTTTAGATTTTAAGAATATATCACAACAAATTCACTAATTTAATGTTATTTTGACAATCTTATAGTATTTGCTATTGAAATATATAATTCCAGCCCATCAAAATGCAACAATATTGGGCAGGAAACGGCTTAGTTGGCGCAATGGTAAAGGCGACAGGACGGTTCTCATACTGTTGCGATAGTCGTGCGTTAGAATCCTGCTGGGGCATGGTCGTAAATTTATATTTGTGATTGTCCTTAGGCGTGCAAAAAAAAGAGTGCAAAATCCGACAAGGAAAATTACCCCAGTCACGCCAGTAACCAAGCTGGGTAAGACATCTTTCTTCTGGGATGATTCCTAAGTTGGTCACTCGTCAGTCGGTAGGCTTAATGCTGAGGACTGTGGTTCAGAGCCCACGTTAGGTCCAGTCCAGATAAACCCTTATTGGTAAAAAGAAGACTTTAATAGATATATATATATATATATATATATATATATATATATATATATACTGCATATAATACGACTACAGGGAGTAATATGTCATCTACATTTGTTAATAAATCAATTGGATTTTTCTTTCTTTCTTTGAAAATGAATATATAAAATAGTTCTATGATGATTCTTCAAATCCTTCTGATCTATAGTATCAAAATAACTGACGACCACATTAAAAGCTACTTTATAACTAATTTTATACATAGAAGGATCAAAGGTCAGACGCCAGTAATAGACAAATTGGGCATCTTATCAAAACGATGTTAAAAACTCACCTCAGCGCAGCATTTTACGTCAGTAAAATTTCTGTTTATATTAAATATAATTAATTTAATGCCCACGATTCCCATGTTTAGCAATTAGCCTTAGTTATCTGGTCCTGTTCAATGATATTTGCTTTTGACCGCCGTTTTTGTATCGTGTTCAAGGTGTACCTATGGCCTCGTTAAAAGAGCAGGATTAAATTCCTGCAGAAGATAAATTGTGATAATCGAAATAACATATAAATTGCCACTGTCAGGTAATTTCACAAACTATGTGTGTGAAAAAAAAAGCATGAAAAACGACCATTGAAGTAAATAAATAAAGATAAAGTCCGGTTATTATTCATGTGACTCATGACTTAGGTAAATCTTTGGAATGTATTTTTATAAGCGAAATAATTCAAAAACAAGACATACAGTTAATGTTTATTGATCACTTCGTATGGACAGTTGGTAGCGTTTGAAAATTATTTATCGCCATGCTATTTATTTAAGATGCAAAAAAATATTACAATAACAACTGTCTACCGACAGAATGATATTTTAATTATAGATAATTGTTGAAAGATGATCATATACAGTGGATTTATTTATATATACTAGAATTAATCGCAGACTCAACAAAATAGTAAATTTATTGTTGTAAATGTAATGGATATATTTTACGGTGAGCATATATAATTTTAAATTACAACTGAATACTAATCTATAAAAAATGACGCATAAACAGATGTGTTGTTTATTTTTCCAAATTTAATCTATTTTAAAGTAATACCACTTGGACGTAAGTATTGGCATAAGGTAATTTCTGAAATGCTATTTAGCAGCATCTTCAATTTGACTTCAATGGACTCACCTAGATTTTTATTTTTTTACAAAGCAACTTTTAAGTTTAGGTATAGTTATACTTTAATTAATTCAATTCACACTTCAACAGCTAAATGAAACTAACAGTAAAACTCGTTAGGAACCAATATGTGAGATAATAAATTATCGAGATGAAAAAGCAAAAGTTATTCATAGGATATATAAAATACTATGACATTTATAAATATACCAATATATAACAAAATTCTTTATTAATCATTCAATCAAGTTGTTGATTAATAAAGAGTAAAATAATTTATGTATCGGAAGACGAATTCATTTACAATTTTTTCCACTCAAGTGAGCTATTCGTTTTAGAGCACCTCAAGATGTGTTTTCTCCACTACTACTCAAAATTACAAGATTGGTGATCAGATAGGACGTCATATAAATAATGAATCAAATAACGAATGAAATATGAAACAAAATTTAATTTTATAATCCACAATCATTCCCAAAATTGGTCCGGATAAATTAAAAAAATAACAATCTAGTCGCAAAATTTTGTTTTGTGTACGTTGGATTACTAGGTGGTTTGATGTTTTAATGCAACTACCCCATAGGTTCAAATTGACTTTATAATTGAATATAAACTGATAAATCTAGTTAACTATTATTGATATATTAATCAAATGTACAATATATATGGGAATTTAATTAAGTGATTTAAACAGCTTTCTACTAAGACTTATCTACTATAACTTGTATAACTTATAATAAGTATTTAAGGTAGATTTCCTCAAAAATAGGTAAATCTGACTTTTTACTATTGCATTTCCTATAGTTCCTTGCATAAATCTCCTTGCATTTCCTATAATTTTGAAAAGTGGTAATGTTGACTAAAAATTTAAGTTGTGTCAAAGAACTATTAATAACTACTTTTACCAATTATGTTTTGTATACTTTATTTAATGGGGGTTAATGTAACTTATTAGATACTATATTTCAGTTTCAAATTTATTATACTATATATTCGTTTAATTTAATTTACAGTAGCTAGTTATTTGTTACACTTTAAATTCTTTTAATTTAAACTCTCTTAACATTCCACACTAAATAGCTAGATAGATGTGATTTGTTGATATGAAATCTGCATATTTGCAGATTTAGAAGCATAAAAATTTGGTGTTATTAATAATTTTAAGGCAGATTTTAACAAACAACACTGTTCCTAAAAACATATATGATGCAAGCCGAACAACTTTATATTTATTAAATGCTGACAGGTATATTGCCTATAATTCACATAAAATCTACACTAAAATTGCCTAATATAAATATAAATGCTAAACTATGATAATTATTTACTTCTTGTTCTGATTAAAAAAGTATGAAAGAGCTTTTTAATTCTAATATATTAATTCATTATTTATTGTGGCCATTATAAAAGAGCGCCTACATCTCATCCAAAAATAGACACGCAGAACCACAATCAATATCGGTAAAAAATCAGCTTTATATGGAATAATCTTGCTTTCCGACCGTCCCCAATTTCTAACAAGGACAAAATAAATCAAGAAATTGTAGCATTATTTGAAAACAATCGAAACTCTAATTTTAAAAAGAAATAAGAAATGGTGAAAAACATTTATGCAAAACTAATTATCAGAGGGAAGACAACATTTTTTGAGTATTGTTAAAAAAAAATTTCCAAGATCCCTGTTCTGAACTGTGATTACATTTTATGGATGCTTGTTACATGTCGTGACTGAAATGGCTGTGGTTGTTCAAAAAACAAGACAAAGATTATAAGACATAATAAGGTATTTTTGTCATTCTGTTCTACTTATATTAATAGCCAAGCAAAGCGATTAAAGGATTAATACATTAGTATGTATTTCCCAAATTAAAATAAAACTAATCTACTTCAACTAAAGTTAAGAATATACTATACAAGTTCGTGTAGTTTTGTTCGCTTCAACTTTCTGATTTCCTGCGTATTGTCCAGTAACTGTATTGGTTCCACGTTGCTGTAATATAGTAGCCTTATTTCATGTTTTACGGTAAAATTTTGGATCACTTCGTAAATCCATTTGACCTCGAGGTCATCTTCTAGCTCTTCGTTGGTTACGTAGGGATAAGCATTGGTAATTAGTCGCAAAATTTTGTTTTGTGTACGTTGGATTACTAGATGGTTTGATGTTTTAATGCAACTCCATATTTGCACCCCATAGGTTCAAATTGACTTTATAATTGAATGATAAACCAATCTCTTGGTTAGGTCAGGTTGAGAGTATTTTTCGACTAACCAGTACACTTGCTTGATATCCGTTAAGTACTATAATTAAGTTTTTGTCATTTCGCCGTAACACAAAATTAACATGGACAGATTTGGAGCTATCAAGCTGCAGCTGCTATTTGTAGATCTTGTTGACCGCTAATTGTACCTTTCTACAGCTCTAGATGGAGACTCATCTTTTGCCATGATAACTATATCATCGGAAACTGTTCCAAGTACTGTTTGTGGTTGGAATATCAGCAATGTTGAAAATTGCCTTTCGAAAGGATATGACTCCAGCAGTTGACAGTAATTCCGCGGTAGTAATTTGTTAATTTTGTAGATTAATCCCAAATTCCATACCTGGTCTAAAGCTTGTTAGATGTCCAGGAAGACTGCAAGGCAGCATTTATTTCCTTCGAATACCTTTCATATAACCGCTATTACTCTGTGCACTTGATCGGTTGTTGAGTGGTGATTTGGAAATGCAATACGGAAATATGGCATTTCTATAAAAGCTTTAATACCTCTTAACAGCAGTTGCGTACGTTGTATTTACGTTTAGAAATAACGCACCTATTGAAAGAGTTTTTCCTTGATGAGTAAAATATTGATAAATGAAAAACAAACGCCAATACAGCTTTGAAAGCCACTATATTTAGATCCGATAATTTGAAATATAATTGCTCCATGGACAAAAATAAAACAACTACATAAATGTCATTAAGTAAATATATAGATTATTTAACAGCAGCATCTAGTAAAATATATGATTATTTTTCTTCGCCAATTCTTAGGCGTCCCGATCTGACAAGAAAAATAGATATTCACATTAGTTTTAACGTAAGCTAATCAGTTAGATAATTTATTTTAACGTCAGCTGTTCAGGTCTGCTGATGACCATGGACAACTTCAGCTTCAACTTCCTCAACACTGAATTACTGACTCTTGAAACGGAATAAAATGTATAAAAACCTTTTTTTTTTAATTTAAAACAAAGCATTGCAAATTTTAAATATAAATTATTTCTGACATATATTCACCACAACTACATCTTATATATAAAAGAACACATATAAATGCTCAGCATAAATCATTCTCATGACAAGCGTTTGATAAGCA
The DNA here is from genome assembly GCF_030347505.1 of Rhynchophorus ferrugineus. Classification (NCBI taxonomy): domain Eukaryota; kingdom Metazoa; phylum Arthropoda; class Insecta; order Coleoptera; family Curculionidae; genus Rhynchophorus; species Rhynchophorus ferrugineus. Next base: position 46,449,784 of record NW_027472581.1, on the reverse strand, counting down.
TCAGACCCGCGTTAGCCTTTAATTAACTTTAATTTTAATTTACATTTAATTTATTTTTAATTGTATTCGTATTCGTTAGAGAAACACATTATACAGTTTAATGCGTTATGTAGTATATTATTGAAATTAACACCTAAATTACCTTCATTGGCAATTCTTCAGGGTTGGAGGGAGAAACTGTTTAACTATCTATGGATATTTAAATTGATGTTATTGTAAGACTCTTTAGCTTGATAAGCTTGCTTTGAGGCTTGTTGATATTGATTTCGCAGGTATTCAATATTCGAACTTATTACTGATTTTGGAATTTTGAATATAGTGTATATTAATAAATGCATTGCTTCAATTGCTATCATTTATCAAGAAAGGGTATATGAAAAACATATAATGAAACAAAGAAATCGCATATATATTTTCGCAAACTATAGCCCTATGTTTTTCTAAAATGTATTAAATATGCATCTTAAGATTATTACATTAACTGTGAGCGAGAGCATTGATTTATTAAATTCCTTTAAAATCCTAGCCGATGTTGATCAAAGAGATGTTATCTCTCTCTCTCTCTGTTATCAATATCGAAAAGTTTAAAACCAGACATGGCGTGCAGTATAATGCTCCAAACTCCTTTAGTGATCTGAAATCTGCTGATATTAGCGCTAAATTCGCTGATACAGATGTTGAGGCTTCTAGAATTGCTTATGATGTGTTATTTACAATTGAAATTATACCATTGCAGAGCTATATGACTTGAGAATTAGTACATAGATGATCAAAGCATTAGCAACTGATATATCGCCTGCTACTCTAAATCTTAAAGAAATCCGGTTACACTGAATTTAATACGATCAAATAGTTGCGATAAAAATCGATAAAATTATTGTGGACCAAAATGCAAGCGTTTCAATAAATCTACAGTTGATAAAAGTTTTTCTTTATTCCAAATTTTAAAATAAATTACTTCCGCCATATGATAAGCGATAGTTAACCTTGTAATTAATTCTATAACAAAAATCACATATAATGCCGTTCTAACAGCAAAACTTAAAATTATGGAACAATAAACCTTAAATAACCCCAAAAACTTTTTTCTTATTAAATTTTGTAAACGGCAAACTACGAAATAACTAGACTGAGAAACATTTCAGATTACTCGGAACATAATAACGGCTACGTCATTAAATCTACCAAAATTCTCTCTATCTGATATTAAAAGTTTTGTAACTTTTGCGCGGTTAAGTAATCGTTTCGAGAGGTAAATACCCTTTGGGAGAAGCATTTTGCCGCAACTTATTAACTCATTAAAAAGTTGAAGAAAACTCTCACGTTCGTATTACTGATAACTGGGTTAAACCGTTTAAAGCGTCGTTTTATAAAGGAGATATTCGAAAACGGCTAATATAATATAATACCAGAAAAGTTTAACGCTTTCAAAACATGAAAACATTTTTATTATTATATCACTAATCATTTTCAGAACCGCGATCACGTTTAAATTAATTGCCCACTGTTTACTCATTAACATGAATGAAATAAAAACCACGAAAATGTTGTCAACATTGAATGAATTTCCTTAAGAATTAATTAATTCAAAGCGATGAAGTTTGTAACTGAACCATATTCAAGATTATCTATTTTAATAATAATTACTATTATAATTATCTCCACTGCACAAATTACTGTAGACAAGTTTCTTTGGGGGCTGATTGAAAATAATTATATAAATTAATGACACGTTATTAATGAACAGGATAAATGGACAAGAAATCAACTTTTCCAAATGCCTTCATAGGTCTGCGGAAAATGAAATCATCCACTCGGAACATAGTAAATACTTTTAATTATTTATTTATATGGATTTAAAACTCTGAGAAGTATAAGTTTGCTGCCATTGTAGAGTCACAACCTCTATTTAGCATATTTTGCTCATGTGTGAGATCCTTAGACCTCAGAGTCCACTAACACAACCAACTGAACACACTATTGAGCACACATATGATTTCTAATAATGTATCTTCTTTATGTTTGTTCATTTTACTAGTAAATATTAACTAATATGTTGTAAAATATATAATTAATATATTGCATTTGTTGTTATTTGTGTACTGATGTACATTTGTAAATATTGTTTTGCTGGCAATGATCAAAAACAAAATACTCCCAAAATGTATAAATTATCAGACTTCTAACAAGTCAAGATCTATTATATATTTTTTTTAGAATATATAAACCTTCAACTGTTAAGCAGTAAAATTATTCATTGGAATATGATTCATATCAAAACTCTTAAACTGGCGTAAAATAAAATTATTTTTACTGCCCAATAGATATTAATAACTTCACAAAATGTAGCTTTACAGACATAATTGGCAAGTAGAATATGACACATGTACATGTTTATGTGGAATAAGCTTTCAAGTATAAAACCTTTAACACTACTATAAATCATATTCCAACAAACAGTTTAATATATAGGTACTTGTCGACATTTCATTGCAATTTTCGAACGATACAAACATTTCCAGCCATTTGCCAAATGCATTTTATTACTTAGATAATGCAAAGTTTCCAATAATGAATAATTAGTATATAATATCAATATTATCAACATATCTCAGGCTTATGACTTTAAATGGACTTTTTTACAATGGACAATTTTTAGAGACATAGCTTTATGTTAGTAATACAGTGTTTGATGAAATCAATTTTAATAGCTGTCAAGTAATTTACATTTAATTAATTTAATATTTCTTCATAGATAGAACAATGCTTGCAAGTTTTGTAATTTATTCCGAAAATTATGATTATGTTTAATTTATGAGAAACGTATCGCACACTGTATTTGTTTTACGTCGATATAATACTTCATCAGAGCGATAAAATTGATTAATAATACTCTAATTATACATACTCTACGTATAGAAGAAGTTATTGGTGTTGTAAAGCGTATCATACAGTAATCTAGCATCCATCATCAAAGATAAGAATTGCATCTTTGTCCATCTACCTTATGGAGGATTTTGCAGAAAGAGTTTACTTTACGGGCTTACATAAAACTCCAGCAAGAATTAAACACAATAAAAACTGCTAACGACACTCATAAGATTTTCCGAAGAATATTTTGTTTAGCGATTTAGATAAATAAAAAATCCATAATTAAAACCTTCTCACTTGAAATGAAAACAATGCTCAAATGTATATTTAGATAATATTGTATCTACAAGAACGATCTCTTAGGTATACTTTATAGGCTGTTAAATTATAGAAAGATTTACAGTACATTATGACCATAAATATGCCAATTATTATGGCATTAACTATATCTAAAAACATATATAAAAACAGCTATTAAAGAATCAGTCCAAAACTTAAGCCACGCTTGGAACCAAAGTTATAAAACATGGTAATTTTCTTTACTCAAAGTTACATTCTCATATGATCTATTGTAGGTTATTTGTAAACATGTCCACTAATATAGCGCTTCTCTTCTATTAGCACTAAACAGTCAACTGTTAAAAGTTATTTGGGTTGCTAACACTTTACTCATAGAGTAATAGAGATGCAACTCAATAGGGGACTCAAACTAGGGGGCGCAAAGTTTTGCTTTACCCAACATCCAGAGGTCGCATAATTGGCCATTCAAGTAATTAAATTGGTTAATTTAAATCTCCATTATAGGCTCCTATAAGAAAAATATTTTACTCTGAAGACATTTGATTGGCTCTATATAATACTTATGTCTTAGAGATATATTTATTTTTATATTATATTTATATTTTATAGATAAATTTACATTATATATTTATTGTTATCGATTATATTTATATTTATTTACTTTTAGATATATTTATATTTGATTGAATTTTATTTAATAAATTGTTTTTATTTAAATTTCATTGGTCAATTAAACATGACGTCAGGCTGTCACGTGCCAAATATTACTACTGAGCCAATCAAATGTCTTCACAGTAAAATATTTTTCTTACAGGTGCCTATCATGAAGATTTATATTGGCCAATCAAATTACTTGAATGGCTTTCTGGATGTTGGGCAAACTAAAACTTTGAGCCAGAGTCCCCAATAGTTGCATCTCTATTACCCTATGACTATATACTACTCTAGTATACTACAATAAATCATGGCATGGCATAAATTAGTATCTAATGAAAATTTATTTCAATGAGACTAAATACATTTGAAAGGATGAATAAAGTGCTTACTGTTTATTTCAGAAAATTCATTTATCTTATAGGGAGATATATGATTTTCAAAAGAATTCAGAGAGTCAAAATTCATTGAGAGTTATATAATATATTCGCTTTGGGTTCATTAAAAAACATATCATAATAAATATTATGTTTATGAAGGTATTTGTGGATTTTCTGGAAAATTAATATAATAGTTGGCCGTTATCTACTTTCAGGTGAAATAACGCCATCGCACATCCTGAATTTGTGAACCATATGGTAATAAATAATTCATCATTACAACCATGCTAGATTATATAGAAAATGAACCTATTAACCAACTAACTAAAAAATTGAATCAACTTCAAAAAATAAATAAGGAACTCACTAAATATTAAAAAATAATGAAACTTTTTTTACAAAAAAAAAACATTTTGAACTAAAATATGTACATAATGGTCGTTGTTTTAACTAAATAAAAAAAAACAAAAACATTATTTAGCCTATCTACTACGCGTACTTTATATTCTACACAATTAAGCTTAATACCTACCTAAACCGGTATATCTATTTATAATATTATTTAACAATATTATTAATAAACAACTGCTACCAAATGATCAATTTGAAGTCAGTGCGAAGCAACAAATAAGATTTGTTTTGTTGGTAATAAAATTTTAAGAACGCAACCGAACCCAAACGGTTTGTTCGTAATTTAATTTTTTGTATATGTCACAAAATTATATTATTACATTTGTATTATCAAGAAACGTCAGGTAGCTCCAGACAATTAATCTCCAATCCGGATGCCAATAGTCCAGATGTGAACGACCGAGCTTTAAGGTTATGAGTGGTTATTAATGATCCACAAGATAACACATGTACCTGTTTATATTAAGAAGGGTTCCAAATTCAAAACATTTCGAGGGAAAAACTATAAATCAATTTTCAACATTGCCAAACCAACATATGTCTACTTACATTTCATAGCAATATTCCAGTGATGTGTCATAAACATCACATTTAATTCAAATGTGCATCACCATTTGCCAAATTCACTTCAAAAAGGCAATTAAAATATATAGATGATAATGAGTCTCATTTCTGAGTTAATAAATTATTTTTATTTATATACAAGCATTTTTAAAACGATGTATAAATGTCAAAATAATTGACCGAAAAACTTACGATTTTAATGAGTTTATTTGGAAACCTGAAATTTATTAGTTTTATTTTTCGAATAGGAAAAAATAACCACAGTTCGCAAGTATTTAAGAAAGTAATATTTACTTTAACGCAATGTTTTTCTCGTTAAATGAAGATTAGTTCTCTGAAAATTATATCGTCTTCAAAACAATTCCTTTTTTGATAGACTTGGCTTTGTGTTTATCCACTTAAAATTGTCCAATACACATTAGTACATACATATAATAATACGTTTAGAAAAAAATAATATTGGTTTTCCCTAATAGATTAATCCATATTATGCACAAAACAGATTTCAACCATTGAGCTAAGATTGTATACTAAAATAATTGCAATACTTGGATTCCGCGAATTGAAAAATTAAACGATGGGACCATTAAACGATCTCCATCGTGGTGGTCGAAACACGGAGAAGCTTCGAAAGATCGGTTGCAAGTCCGGATGCTAAATCGTATGTATTTGTTGGGATTCGAATTAAATTCTTCCATTGTCCACTATTGGGAACAGCTAGTACGATTGAAGCAGATGATTTAAAAAAAATATTTGTGTTTTTGTAATATCATGCGTTGCAGTATCTTCAAAATACCCTTAATGGTGCAAAGCAGGCTTTTAGAGATGTTTGTGAAAATCTCTTAATTCAAATTTAGAAATTCTTACAGTGCTTTTACCTCATCTCTACTTTTACAAAAAAATGTAACAAGAGTTCGTCAATTAAAACCTCACATATATGCACTGATTACTATTTGAAATATACATGATTATATTCACCTTAACAAATATGATTAAAATTAAATTACTTTTTCCGCTTTTAGTGCTCACAGACTGCGTACGTACTATACATATTTTTTACAAACCTAAATTTGTGGAAAAAATGCCCTGGAAACTCAAACTTATAATGGTTCATATTTAATATATACCTCACGCCTAACACAGGGTGTCCATGTGGGTGTTTATACTTAATAGTAAAAGTATATAGTTTAAATTTGGTTTGTGTGGCAACAAATGCGAAGCAGTGGGAAATATTTTTTTTTGTGGGAAACGTATCTAAAAAAATGTAGCCCTTTAAAAGTTCTCTATTATAATTTGCTGATCATGGACTCCAATATTAACATGGTAAAAAAGCTTAGTTCCTTAATTGCATTACCAGGATATACTACTATTGTTTTAATGAGAGAAAAAATGCGGCGAATGTGTATTCTAGTTATTAGTAGTAGTTAGTAGTCACAGCGTTCGCTACGTAAATAAAAATAACAATATCTTAAGAATTCCTTGGTCCACACAATTTTATAAAAATGTTGTATTTCAACCCTTACAATGCTTAAAAATTAGTGCTTCAATAGAAAATTTAAAGGAAAAAGGTTCCAAGCTAGTTGGTTTGCGAATATTGGATTGCACACTGTATATAGATGAAGGTTCTAGAGCATCTAAGGTTCCTAAAATATAAAATAAAAATAAATTCAAGATATGTAAATGTATTTTATCCTTTTTACCAACGAGGGTTTATCTAGACTAGACCTACAGTTTTACGTGTGCTCCGAACCACGGTCCTCGACATTAAACCTACCGACTGGCGAGTGACCAACTTAGAAATCACCGCAGATCTTACCCAGCCTGGATACTGGCGTGACTAGGATCATTTTCCTTGTCGGCTTTTATACTACTGCCTAGGCCAATCACAAATATTAAACAATGACTTACATACATTTACGACCATGCCCCAGCAGGATTCGACAACACCTCGTTGCGATAGTCGCGGGTTCGCTAGTATCCAGGCTAGGTGGACCCTCCTGTAGCTTTGAATTCAAATCAATATCACATATGTTCAAAAACTCTGAATAATATTCGCCGGTGATCGTTTTACCCTTTTCAAGGTAATCAATATGAATACGCATAAACCCAAAAAACTATGCAACGTAACTCACTCTTCTTTGGTGCACTTTCACACGGAGAGAACCCCTCTTTTCCCCTAACCCTCTCGTTTCTTGGTTTCTGATTTTTTGTGATTCTTTCAAGTTTCGAAACGTACAAATTTCGGCGTAATAATTCGTTCCGATTGCAACTGAACATCGCCAAGCAGTCCCTTACGATCACACGGTTGGGCTTAAGGTCGACTGTGAATTCACCTACTTTGATTCTCCGATCGCTCAATATCATTCGATAGATTTGATCTACCATTTTAGTCGCAAGTGCCTCTTTTGGGCGACCTGACTTTTCAGCGTTTATTGAGTTGGCAGGACCACAACTGACCTCAGTAAATCATTTCTTAATCATTAAAATTTAGAGTGAGTCGCTATAATATTTATTAAGCCTTTCCATAGTTTTAATGATGATTAATTTGTGCAGAAATAATGCTTAATTAGAACACGAAAATTACATATGTCCATTTTTGTTAAAATTCTAGAAGTTGCCAAAAATGATTTATTAATATATAGCAGTTGAGGGTAACAGTGATTAATCTTACGTTAATCAAGAGAGACATTAGAATATTAGGTAAATTACTCCCTCGAAGTTAGGGAATTGAAGTAATTGATGTAATTAAAGATAAAGGAAAGGCGAAAAACTAGAAGAGAATGGCACAGAACCAGAAATACTGTAGATAAGACAATATTTAATAGAATTAGTAATCAGACAAATCAATAGCTTAAAGAATATAAACAGAAAATAAACAAGAATATAACTAGTATAATAATTCGAAAAATATGTAAATGAATTAAGCCCGGAAGCAGACAAAGAATACTCGCTGTAGAAAGCAACTCGACGACTTAAAAGACCAATTATTGGAGTACCGCCTATAGAAAATGATCTAAATGAATGAAAGCTGAATAATTCGCGCAACATTTAGTTAATGTATTCCAACGAAATGATATAGAACCTACAATAGATATAAATCCTGCTTATCACCCCAATCCTTGAATATCTGCTTCATATTTACATGGTTCATGAACCTAACCTTCGCAGATGGGACTATTGTACGCAGACATTTCGTACACAAGCAAATTCTTCGTGTGATTGATACTTAGGTTAATAGTTATATCTATTTTCAAATGCTTGTCTCATTTTAGTCCACTAAGATTTATTTAATCTGGGCATAATGCACAACGTGTGCTCCGAAACATGGTCCTCGACATTAAGCCTACAGGCAAATGCAGACAACTTAGAGATCTTAGAAACTTTGGCAACTTAGAGATCATTCCAGAAGATATTCGATCTTATTCAGCCTGGTTAATGACGTGATTGGGATCACTTTCCTTGTCGGATTTTGTACTTTTGGCTTTTAACCATGCCATAACTATGCTTCAGCAGGAATTCTAATTCGCTTATATCGCATATGTTTTATTTCAAAAGTATATTTCTTTTTCACAATTGTACTAGATTGTTCAATAAGTTTATAGAAGAACATCTATAAGAGTTATCAATATTAACATAACGCCGTTTAATACTTTTGATACTTTTTCTTCTATAAGTACATAATTTAAATTTAATTTGTAAATTCGAAATTATACTGGAAATATATAAAATATAAATTCGATTTCTTTTATGTTATATTAAAAAATGATTGAATTATTTCACATTTACATAAATAATAATAATACCATAATATAAATTCATACAAAATCAATATTATTCTTTTGTATGATTAATGCTGTATATATTTATGTCCTATAGGAAAGATGGAAAGAAGTCGGTTAAAATATAAATGACATATAGTGATTCCATCAGGGAAATCATTATCGAAAAATGGTTTTGTCATTTGAATGATAGATAACTGATTTTCCACGTGCAAAATTCTCAGCGGCTGGCCTAATAAAAAAAACACGTGAAAGCTTTTCTTAGTATTCCTTAAATAAATACGTTTTGTTTAATCTAAAATATTCAAGAGTGACAAACATAAAATAAATATATTTTGTTATATCAATATTATGCTTACTTACTTATCATTATTACTTGTTCAAGTTATATAATTGCATAAAAAACATGAACAAAAAGTGAGTAAAAATGAATAATGACTTCATCATAAATGTATAACGATGGAAAAAGTGCGAAAGCATGTTTGAACACTTATTACTGGAACATTTTAAATTAAAATTTAAATAACATTTTTAACATTACAGATTTGATTTAACATTTGTTTCATTTAGAAACACGTGGCACACATATTACAACTGATAATTGACTACCTCGTATTTTTCCTTAATATTTTTCTTAAAGTCCAGATCTAAGATTAAAGATCTAAGACCCAAACTTAAATAGCGCTTGTTAGATATACTCCCGCTTGTGTAACATACAATAATATATACTGCTCAGTTTACATGCCAAAATTTTAGTTCAGTTCTATTTCAGTGCATTATACGCTTTATTCTGCAACAATTAAAATAAGCAATAAGTGATACATTTAATGACCCAGGTGCTCTTTAAAGTGTGATGAATGACAGTATCCACGGTAATGAGAGCATACACAAAACATGGTAAAACATAATCGCCGAATGGGAATGGTGGATGAAACCCAAAATTAACTACCGCGACAAAAATAACTGTAGAACTCCACTCTCACTTGAGTAATATTGTTTCGAAAAAAAATAGTAAGGCGGGTGCTCCAAAAAGCTAAGTTCATGAAAAGGCTGTGACTGTGACATATAACCTGGATGCTTGGTGATTGGAAGGACCCAGAAAAATCTTACAATTCGGATTAGGTTTAAATCTGCGTAGAACCAAGTATATAATTTAATTTAAAATATATATTTGCAAAAAGGGTGGCTATACTACAGCGATCGCCGCAGCTTTGAATTCCTATCGGGAAAAGGGTGATAATTCTGGTTAACTGGCGTTCTTGGTTCGGTCGTTCTCAGTTCGTCGTTCTCATCTCAGTTATCTCGGGACCTTTAATGTTTTACGGTATGGTACCCAGAGAGTTGCTATGTATTTTTTAACATGCTCTATTGAAGAGTTTCTTTAGGTTCTCATTCATTTTGTTCCCACCAGTCATGCAGACTCTTGGCATGAAATTTCACCGTAGAGTTGGGGTAATTTTTAGAGTTCACACAGCCCAGACAGTCAAGCCAAGGTCACTGTTCCTTTCAAAGCCTACATGGTTGCGGTTTGTGGAAGTTATTTCCTACCCTCACTCATAGACCAAGGTGGTTAGGCTGGTTTGGACTTTTTGTTGCGGATACCTGGACGCGGAGTCCCGCAGGAATAACCGAGTTGAACTGGCGATGTAGAGGCTGTTTCTGGGGTGCCCACTAAACCCCACCCTATCAGCTAATCCCATGACCCTAACTGATACTTGTGTGAAGGAGGGCGCGACGAGGTGAGTGGTACTACCGTTAAGAGGCACGAAAGCCAGACAAAGACGTGGCGTCGTTATTAAACCATGCAGCTTGCGGTACCTGAGTTAATCACCCAACCGGAAAGGTCGAAACAATTGGGAGTAAGAGCACGACGAGGTAGTGCGAACTGCGATAGGATAAGGCCACGAAAAGCCAAATGAGTTATTGGCCTAAAATATCGGCAAGTCAGTAATATACCTATTTTCCGAGAGACAGTGTGACAAAAGACAGTTTACAAAAGTGTGCAGGAAAATCTCGGATAAAAAATCATGAAATCGTGAAAAATCGGGGACATTTCTTTATGAATTTGATTATTCCTGATGAACCAGTGGGGCATTGATTATTCTCCTGAGAATTTTATTCGGAAAAAACTGAAGACGTTCCACTTGACTATGCGAGACGTATTTGAGATAGATATTGGAGCCATATAGAACGAATGATCGAATCAGCATCTTGTACAGGAAACACTTTGTTGAAAGAGGATTACTGGCCCGATTGATGAGCGGGTATAGCAGATTTACAATACCTTAACCGTTCTGGAGGGTCCTTTGAATATGGGAGTTCCACCTAAATTGCGATCAAAGAAAAGACCCAAACCTACAGAAATGTAACCTCTGAACCCATCCAGTTGTTTCTGAAGTCTGCCTTGGATATACAGTACAACTTTTGAAGAAGCAAAGTAAGCAACCTCGTCTGCGTAAAAAGCTGCCTCAACTTGTGGGACTAGAGATATCTGAAAGAAAAATATGAAATAAAGCGGGTGCCAGTGGAGAACCTTGTGGGACTCCTGTGTCGATAGTTTTTCAGCTGGAGGAAATATCTTTAATCTTCAACTGAAACGGCGTCAATGAATGACAACATGACAGAAATAATTTGATACGAACGGTTAAGTCATCGGGAAGACTTAACCGAATGCATTTCACCACTAAGCCTTCGTTCTAGACATTGTTAAAGGCTTTGGTTAGGTCCAAGAGGACCGCTCTAAATTTTTCACGTCGGTTAAAAGCACAATTTATTATTGCGGCCGGCCGATGGGACTGATGAATGGCTTAATGTTTGGCGCAGAACCCGAATTGTTCATCTAGAATGATATTCTTCGCCTTCGTAATAACGTTAAGAGCATAGAGAATTGCTCTTTCAGCAAGCTCAGAGGTCAAACTTAATAGGCTGATAGGTCTGTAGTCAGAAAGTTATGACTTAGCTCCTTCCTTGGGGATAATTGCGATGAATGCATGTTTCCAGGTAGATGGGAAGTGTTTCAGAATCAAAATGGAGTTGATGATATTAATTAGTTCGTCGAACTGTTTGTGGAGGAGGACTTTTTGAGTCGGGCTATCAAGATATTATTGAAACCGGGGCTTTCTTGTTCGGAATCATGCTGATCATTTGCGTGAGTATTTTAGGAGTAACTAGGTGGTCTAGTTATCTACTAGATATAGATCCAGGATATTTCCTGGATGCATTTGAGAATAAACGGAGTTGGCCTTCCTGATTATTTCGTCGTTTTCAGCAACGTTTATAATTGAAGCAGTAGAGAAGCGCTTTGTTTAGGACTCTTAGGTTTTAGCGAGGTGCTAGGCCTTTTCATTGTCGGTGACTGCGACGTTCCTGTCTCCACTGACTTCAGGAGTAGAAGGCTGGTTTGGTCGGGTTAATTAAACGCCACTCAAGAACCGGCGTTAACAGTCGATGTTAGTACCAACATACTGGAGAACTTTTATTTAGAGATCTTTCAAATTTCTAAAATATCACATACAGAATGCTTCTGTATATAATACTGATAAGTTTACTAATTATGTATATAAGTGCTGATAAAATGAAATATTGTTTTACAATTTTATATCAGGTACTGTCTATGTTTACTATTTATATCTATTCATCTGTGATTATCTATAGAAAAGTGTAAAATCCAATAAGAGACAACCATCCCATTTATGCCTCTAGTTGATCACTGCCTTATCGATAAGCTTAATGCCGAGATCTGTGATTCAGATAAATTAAGCAATAAACACAATTACGAGATATATTTACAAAATTATGTTCATATATGGTTATACATCTTTGCTATTTATCTGTGTAGAATGATGCTGATATCTTATGAGGCAGTTGTGACGCACGTTGTAATAAAAATTATTATCCTTTCAACAGACCAAAGTTTACATGGTTATTAATCCGTTAAAACGGCATTATGTAATCAACCGTCTGATGAATTTAACCCAATATTTTTACTAATATATGCGAAACAATTTTTGGCCCGTAACTCTGGCGCCGGCCACTTTAAACTATACGGACTAAACGCAATTTGATGAATATTATTTAATTTATATAGAATCTGTAACATAGTCTGGACATCTGACATGCTGCGGATGGTATAAAAACAAATTAATTAATTGGAAAAATGGAAAGAAATTGATTTCGTATGGTTAATACATCGGTTGTTTGATATAATGTGTTTTCGTTCATGAAGTGGTCTGTGTACAAAGTCATATCTATGTGAAGGAAAAAGGGCTCTTATCCACTGCTATGTTTAGAATGAAAAATTCCTGATAATGTCATCCTCATTTGCCTAGGTATTTGGATTTCACAATATTGTTTATAAATAAAGGATTTCTATTAAATTATTTCATTGCTGATGTTTAGTAAATATAGTAAATTTCTATATATATATATATATATATATATATATATATATATATATATATGAATATATATATATATATATATATATATGTTAGTAATGTATAGTTTGCTTGTAAATAAAAATATGTTGTATTTTACCATAGCACCAGTGGAACGATATTTTTCAAGATTGTTAATATAATATTGTAAAAATATTAAAATTTTGAATAATAAATAGTTAAATACTTTTGACTGGTTTTATGGCAATAATAGGTAAAATATTACCAACCAGATTTTTATTAAAAATATTTCTGTTCAATAATAAATAAAGCATTTACTTTATTTAAAAAAAGTTTTTAAAAAGTTTTTAAGTTTTGTTTAAGTCCTATTGTATTATGTATATTTATTATAGTATATTATTTAAAAATAGCAAGTAACATATTAAAATACCATAAAACATTTATGGGGTGTTATTCCGTTCAATAGAAAAATTCCATTCCTTTTTACAGATCCACAGCAAATTCAAATATAAACGTAATTCTACTTCCTTTAAAATGAAATTATTAATTGCATGTTAATAGTATTCAGTATTTTTTTCCTTTTCATTTTTAAAGTTAATACGTGAAGGAATATATATATATATATATATATATATATATATATATATATATATATATATATTCCTTCACGTATTAACTTTTACTATTTTTAGTAGTATATATTTTAGTACTTTATATACTACACTATATTGTTAGTACTATATTTTAGTCATTACCATTTTCAGTCGGTAGTTTTTTGACTATTGACTGTTTCGACTATTTTCAGTCGATAGTTCCCAACGCTACTTATTATGTTTATTCTCCTCACCCAACATATCCCATCAAGCAAAATCAAACTGTGCCAATACAATTTTTGGTTTTAGTTTTTCAAGATCATCAGCCAATTTATTTATATATATATATATATATATATATATATGAATATATATATATATATATATATATATATATATGAATATATATATATATATATATATATATATATATGAATATATATATATATATATATATATATATATATGAATATATATATATATATATATATATATATATATATATATATGAATATATATATATATATATATATATATATATATATATATATATGAAGAAGAAAATTAGGTTATTGTGATAAGTGACTAATCTAGGTATATATCTGGAATGACCCATCGTCCCTATCTTAGCTTGTAATAATGCTTATATATTCACATGCTATCTTTCTATTAAAAGCACACTAAACAAGTTCAAATGGTTTCATTTTTTTTTGAGTTTGTGTCGTGTTCTGATGTTATCCAAGTGTTATATTATATCCTTATGTCTCTTTGCGATTTTATTAATTTCCTGAGTAACAGTCAGTATCCGAAAGTCTCGATGTAAGTAATCAGTCCTGTAATACCTTGGTGCACCTACAATACTTCTCAGGACTTTGTTGTGGAAAACTTGTAACATATTATTTTATATTACTTTTCACGGAACATCCTCCCTGAATTTCGGGTGTCCATATAGGTTTCAATACTTGCTTATTAATAGCAAATTATTATGTACTAATAATTAAGGTTTTGTTCCAATTAATCAAAACATTGTCCTATATTTGAACCCCAGTTTTTCCAGTAAAGTTTAAATTATAGTATTATTTATTATTAATACTGCTTGTGTGGTCTAATAATACTTGTACTTAACATGCACAGATTTACGTTCCTTAATTTCTATTTGTGGCTTCTTTATTAATGTATCCGAGAGCAAACACGCATTATCATCAAATTGGATGATGGGTAGAGTAGATAAAGAATTGATCCAAATATTTTCCTTGTGGTACACCTGCTTTAGCTTTTTTTTATTGTAGAGTAGGCTTCCTCTTGTTTGACTCTAAACATTCTGGCTGTAATATAATATTTAAATAGTTCGGTGTGTTGCTTCGGTAACAGTTTCCGCAACTTATGAACAACCCGTCATATCATACCTTATCGAAGACTCCTGCTAAATCTAAGAATATAGCTGAACATGCCTTTCTACCGTAATAAGCTTCTGCAATAATATATTTTATTCTATACGATTTTCCGGTATAAAAATATTCTCACATATGCTATATCTTCTCATAATTGTTAATACGTTGTTGCATTTAATTAAAACAAAGAGACGGCGATAGGTTGGGCTCACAATGGGATGCCTCGTTCAATCCTATGAAGGAATCATTAAATTGACAGTCTCCAGTCAACAATCTATTAAGCATTGTTCTTGATGTGCCAAAGCTTATAATTAGCGTTGGAAATTGTTCTTCTGAAATTGATTATCGACTAATAATTGACTACTTTTTACAATCAACTGTTTCAGTTTCTAGTGTTGGTTCAACTGATTTTACTACTTTCTACTAGTGACTGTTTCAGTCAACTGTTTTCAGTCGTGTACTTTTAGTTACTATTTATGGTTCTACTACTTTCATTCGACTGATTTTTAACGTTCTGGCTCTGTCGTCTTAGCCGCTACCTTGTCAAAAATGTACCCAATTTATGCTTCCATAGATTTATATGTAATATATATAGTTTTATGATTTTTTTGGTAGTTTGCTTGTAAATAAAAATATGTTGTATTTTACCATAGCACCAGTGGAACGATATTTTTCAAGATTGTTAATATAATATTGTAAAAATATTAAAATTTTGAATGATAAATAGTTAAATACTTTTGACTGGTTTTATGGCAATAATAGGTAAAATATTACCAACCAGATTTTTATTAAAAATATTTCTGTTCAATAATAAATAAAGCATTTACTTTATTTAAAAAAAGTTTTTAAAAAGTTTTTAAGTTTTGTTTAAGTCCTATTGTATTATGTATATTTATTATAGTATATTATTTAAAAATAGCAAGTAACATATTAAAATACCATAAAACATTTATGGGGTGTTATTCCGTTCAATAGAAAAATTCCATTCCTTTTTACAGATCCACAGCAAATTCAAATATAAACGTAATTCTACTTCCTTTAAAATGAAATTATTAATTGCATGTTAATAGTATTCAGTATTTTTTTCCTTTTCATTTTTAAAGTTAATACGTGAAGGAATATATATATATATATATATATATATATATATATATATATTCCTTCACGTATTAACTTTTACTATTTTTAGTAGTATATATTTTAGTACTTTATATACTACACTATATTGTTAGTACTATATTTTAGTCATTACCATTTTCAGTCGGTAGTTTTTTGACTATTGACTGTTTCGACTATTTTCAGTCGATAGTTCCCAACGCTACTTATTATGTTTATTCTCCTCACCCAACATATCCCATCAAGCAAAATCAAACTGTGCCAATACAATTTTTGGTTTTAGTTTTTCAAGATCATCAGCCAATTTATTTCCAGCTATGCTCTTATGGGTGAGAAACTGGACTAACATGATGCAGTATTGCCTGGAGGTAAACATACTATACAAATCAAAAACCTTAAGCACTATTGCATATGAGAAAAAGATATTCTCAATGGTCTGTAGAAAGTTAAGTTCTTTTATAAAGGCTATTAAGGGAAATTATAGGCACTAAGGTCTCGGTTATTGAAAAGACAGTTTGAAAAGATTATTATGCAGCAACTACCCTTATGTTACTTAAAAATATATTTTCTAGTAGCTGATTAGGTTTCATTTGTATTATTATAAAATACTGCTAGCAAGTCTCATGTAGCCATCATTGTAGCCAACGGTCCACAAAGAAGAGGATGCGTGCCATCGTTGATATTCCGTAGTATGTCTCTAATAAAGTGATAGGTGTAGGTATAGGTATTCTCTTTAGACCCTATAAGGAGTCTAATTCAAAGTGATTATGTTCAGTACTTTGAAAGAGTGTTAGCACACCTCAATTTGCTTGCTAATCCGATAAATGCGAGTCCTGCTAATGACTTACATAGACTAAAACATTGCATAGGCAATACTTATTGCCTCCAAATTGAATCACTAAGGCTAATAATTTAAAAAATATAGAATACGACTGAATCCACACTATCGTTTGTACTTATTTCTCTTATAGACAAATATACATTCCATTTGAAATTATTTATTTAGAAATTAATTGTGCTGGTGCTTTAGTTCATATTTACAGTTTTTCTTATGGAAGCTATATTTCAGATGGTTAGATAAGGACAAATATATAACTTACTGTCATTTGAAAAGAATCGTGAATGTTTATTGGTTATTTATTTCTCTTAAGAATCGAGGATATTTTATTGGCACCGCGCGCATTTCATAAAATATAACTTGCCAAAACGTTAAGTGGGCAAAAAAACATTTATTTATGCTGCAATATAGATCAGTAAACATATTGAACATGTTAAATAAATAAGTATATAAATACATCATAGTAGCTGTCGTTTAAGTTTACAAACCAAATATGAATAATTACTCTTAAATAATAGATATGTGATATATAACTTGATAAAGAATAAGTGCGATGAATTATTTATATTGAGAAAAACCCAACAAGGAACGGATGTTTAAAAAACGAATGCATTTCAATATCATACTTTATAATAGGCAGTGACAGCATTTTGTAATTAATTACTGACAGAAATGTGGATAGCATTAATATCATTTTTGGATGTTATTCTTATTTTTATAAATAAAAATATTTTTAATATATATAATTTTATATTTACATGAATTATAAAAATATACTAATATAACTATAAAAATATTTTGCAGATAAACATCTGGATATATTTGATCCATAATCTTCTACGCTATATAATAGTTCTTTGAAAGTTTGAGTTGAATTTACGATAGAAAAACCCTTTCAATTCATTGTAATTTTAACTATAATATATAATATATAATATATAATATATAATATATAATATATAATATATAATATATAATATATAATATATAATATATAATATATAATATATAATATATAATATATAATATATAATATATAATATATAATATATAATATATAATATATAATATATAATATATAATATATAATATATAATATATAATATATAATATATAATATATATTATATATTATATATATATTGTATGATAATAAATACTTAATACAATTATACTCTACATTTTTACTTATAATCAAAATTTTAAAATACGGAAAGGAATAAAACAATAAAAAACTGCAATAACAAAATTCAAAAAAGTTCATCATGGACTAATACGAATATTCCGACTACATTATACATTATACTAAATATATTTGTCATTATAGATACTATTTAACTTTTATAATACTCGACTTGCTGTCGCTATTAATCACCTTTTTTAAAACAAAATTATTTTAATACATGTTGCATTAAATCATGCTGACACCATTCTTCTTTGAATTCCTAAATCATATCTTAATTTAAATTTTGATTCCATTCTGTAGAAAGACAATAGGGTTTTTGTCCAAAAGCATGATGAATTAGCATTTCAACTGCTTCTCATGACTATCAATACCGCTTTAAAATTTTCTGTCACTGCGATGTAATCATCACACCAAACATTTAAGTAAATTGGATGATTCATTTATTGAACATATGCCATAAAATAAAACAGAATGTCATGAATTTTCACAGAAGTTAAAATATGATAGTTATCTCCTTTTAGACCTCTTTTACTCTAAAAAATTTGCTGTAAGCCTAAATATATAACAGATAATAAAATAAAATATTTTTAAGAAAAAAATTGAACCGATTTCAAAAAATAAATAAGGAACTCACTACAAATTAAAAAATAATCATACTTAGATTTTTAACACAAAAAAATATTTAAATTAAAATATGTACATAATAATCGTTGTAATAACTAAATAAAAATAATCAAAAACCCTATTTAAAATATCTACTAGACATATTTTATAATCTACTATATACACACAATTAAGCTTAATACCTATCTAAACCAATTTCTTAGTGTTGGAAACTATCGACTGAAACCGATTATCGAAGGAGATTAATTGACTACTTTTTACTACCGACTGTTTCAGTCGCTATTTTTAGTTCGACTGATTTTACTACTTTTTACCATCGACTATTTCATTTTATGCTTACATAGATTTATATGTAATATATATAGTTTTATGATTTTTTGGTAGTTTTCTTGTAAATAACAATATATTTTATATTAATATAGCAACATTTTGGCACGATATTTTTCAAGATTGATAATGTAATAGGATAAAAAGATTAAAATTTTGAATGATAATACTGATACTGATAGTAAAATACTTTTGACTGTTATTATGGCACTAATGGGTAATATTTCAATTTTTGTAGAAAATTCGCATCAATCTGCTGATTTCTTGCATGATGTCCAGGGGCTATATTGCTTCTACGTTGCTCTGATCTAGAACCTTATTCCATATTTTAGGACAAGTCGTGTAATTCTTCGTTGGTGACGTCGCAATAAGCATTGGTAATTAATTGAAGAACTTTCGACCAGCGTTCGATTACTCGTCGTTTTGGTTTGGTAAATGATAGGTTTGACTGATAAATTAATATTTTTGATATTATTTTAAGTTGGTAGTATATTCCCACGAACCATTACTCTTTTTTGATTTTGAGTCTGATATATTCAGCTTTTTATCTAACCTGATGCATTAGAACAAGTGTACCGAATTTCAGAGATATGGTATTAAATAACAAAATGTATTTTAAATCATAAAATATAAACGACAAAAATTGTTGAAACAAGCTAGTGTTATAAAAATCCGTTTATGTAATATACATTGCATAAATAAAGTTATATAAATATACCAATATTATACAAATAACCAAAGCTGTATAATTTCTGTTTAAAATACAAACAATTTTATATTTTATAACATTTCCCTGAACTGTATTATTTCCGACGAATCACGGCAATAAATATTTTCATACACATGCCGTTTTAACCCAATATTCCATAAATAATGTCACATTAGTGATAAAACAGATTTGTCTAACATTTTTCCACATTTTAATTTGCAATAAATTTGTTTATTTTTGGTGTACATTTTATGACGCTATTACGTCTATAAATCAAGATTATGTTAAAAGTACTTCTAATAAAATTCACTACTATATCATTTAACGTATATTCTCGTTATGTTATTTGTTGTTAACTATAACTTGAAACAAGAAACAAGTAAAAAAATATAGTAGTTCATAATATTAAGATCTGCACTCAAGACTAAATTGCGCAACAATAAAAAATCTTGATCTTAGTGCTCTTATTTATAAAAATAAGTTTTTCTTTTGCACAATTTCCCTTTGGAAATAGTTCACTTTTTATCTCAATCAAATCAAGAGAATTCCTATATTGAGTTCTGAGGTGGAAGAAGCATTTATATTAAAATGACTCATAAGTGAAAATATACAAACACTGATAAATTAACATTTTTGGTACGTTTTACGAATATTGTTATTTAATATATAAATTATTTTTTAAACCATAATTATTTTTATTAGAATAAATCATGATTTTTTAAGCCTTGATCTAAATTTGTGACTTCAAAACGTGGCAATGTTGCTGTATCAACTCTGAGTTTTACTTCAATTTGGCTTTGACATACAACATAATTCTAATCTATATAAAATAATTAAACAAAAATACCGTTATCAAGTACAATTTATTTTAACATTATAGTAGATCTAATGCATATATTATTGAAGGACTTAAAAATACAATTAAGTCCACAGTTATAATAGTTTGTAGTACCTTTTATGCTTAGTTGTGTCCTTCGGTATAGAGTTTCCTTGTAAAGACATTTTAATGTCACCGTATTTCTCCTTAGTTTGTTCTGTTTCTACCTGTATACATAATATTTCGTAATAAAACTAAATTTAATCAATGTATTCTTCTTAATCCATTTGCCATATCTGCAAAACAGTTACTATTATTTCTCTCCTGACACATTTTAACCAAATGCTCATGTATATTCTGAGCAATTACACACATATCTCTGCACATAAATATTTTACACTCTATAATAACATTTCCTACAGCTATAATATATTAATTATATACTCACCTTTATTTGCTGCCACTCTTATCACCCTGTCTTAGAAATTGGCAGCATTGAATCATACCATATTCAGAAAGTTTCATTCAAGTGAATAACTTATGTTAGCTGTTAATTTCCAATTTATCTATCCAATCACATTTATTCACAATTCCATGATTTGTGAATTTCTTCTTCATTGTGTGTGATCGAGTTTACTCAAATCGAAGGACAGGAATTAACAATTCCTGTTTTCAGCATGAAATACAGTATATCTGTAATGAATTATTAATAAATGTTATGACTAATAAAACCTAATCAATTGTTATTCCAACAATTGATATAATAATTGATCTTCCTTCATTTTATTATATGCTTTTAAAAATTGTGTTATTTTAGAAGCAATATTCGGAAGTTCCATTAGACCTCCTCGATACATTTCAGACAAACAGTTTCTTTTACAATAATTGTATTAAATTATTTTTGTATTGAAAAACTACTCACTGTTTTTATACATTTCATATATTTAATCTCTGATAGAGCTAACATTAAGCTGATTTTGATTTGTCACCCACTTCGTATGACGACGATTTTTCGGTGAATACAAGATTATAGTTTTCATTTTTTGAGTTATATCAGTGTCCATGTTAATTCAGTCCAGCTGCACGTTAAAAATATTTTCAATAAAAATCGCAGCAAATTAATATTTAACAGCAAAAATGCTTACCTCTCTAACGAATTTCACTGGCAAGAGGGAACCTCCGTACCTCATTAATGTCTGAAGTAACTGGTTAGAGACGCAATCTATTTTTAAGTATTTAATGGCTTCGGAATTTTCAATCAGAGTAATCATAAGCAGGGATTTGAAATTTATCAAAACAAGCATAGCATTAAAACAACATTTGCTGGTTTATAACCTCGTATCACTATTGATTTGAAGAATTTTGCATACGTTTGACAACCAGACGACTTTGGCAGGCTAGTTCGGTAACACGCTCATATTGTGTCTCTTTTTAACTGGAACAAAATGAGAAGGAAAATATTGTCTGATTCTAAAACTATAATTTACAAATTGCGGCAAGCAACACATTAAACATCTTGATGATGTATGTACAACATATTTTTGGATCGACTGTAAAAAGTTTTTCAAGTTAGTTGATTTTAGTGTAAAGACAAGATGTTGCAAATCAAGCTGTTTCGACCAGATATTATTTGAGGCTTAATGTTGACAAAAATCAATTATACTGGGTTCTAACCTACAAGGACAATAATTGAGAATATTTAGAATATAAGTGTACAAATATAAAAAAAATAGTTTTATTTAAATAATTTAATATAAATTAATTACGACAAACCAAGTATTTGCTAAAATAATTAATTATTCCCCTATATTCTAATTGATGAAGTGATAAAAAGTTACATCAACACTTTATTTAATTTGAGGGTACGAAATACAATACAAAAACTGAAAAGAAACTTGCATCAAACCAGAAGATCTAACTTAAATAAATATTTGTAATACATACCAAAATTAAAATTAATCCTAAACAAAATAAATATTGCAGAGCTGCTCGAGAGTTGAACTACTTATTGTTATATACAAGGATCACTCAACTTAATTCAATTGTAATGAATCAAATAAACATTTTAAAACAAAACTGAATTATTAAATTAAAGTCTTTTCTTTAAATTTAACAGTTTCCAAAAAGAAACGAGGGTATAGAATATAACACAAAATCTTTTTTTATTAATCTCTTGGAACGTCAACAATCTGCCCGTGGGAGTAGTAGAAGTAGGAGTAGTAGGAGTAGAATGTAGAGGATCACTTCAGTAAGTGATCTGCTGTACAACTTATAATCTAAATCTTTTTCTAGATACTATTCTAACTTATTTTAAAGTCTATCCTAACTTATTATAATGACTATTCTAACTTATTCTATAAATTATTAAATCTCACTCTATGTGTCTATTAACCAGTAGTATGGTAGTTTGCGTTTGAGCCTACGCACTTCACTGTCATCGCGCACATTTAACTGTTTGGCCAGTGCAATAGGATGCACTAATAGTCTTTCAGAGTACTTCACACTAGCACTTCGAATCACACTCATTATGGGTTCTATGTGGATATCGCGTTGAATCAGTTTGTTGGACACGTAATATGGGGCATCGACAATGACTCGCAACACTATATTCTGGAATCTCTGGAGGATATCTATGTTAGATTTGCTAGCAGCACCCCACATTTCAATAACATAGGTCCAGATAGGCCTAAGTATTGACTTGTTATCTAATGATAATTTAGATCAGCCACTACATTTGGTTTAGTTTAAGCCCAAGCTGTTTGTACACAAAAGCTGAAAAGAAACTTGTTTCAAACCAAGAAATTCAAACATAAATAAATAAATAAATAAATAAATAATAATAATAAATAATATAAAAATAATATAAAACATAATAAATACTAAAATTAATATTGACCCCAAACAAAACAAATGTTACAGAACTGCTCGAGAATTGTACCATTTATTTTTATATGCAAGGATCAATCAACTTAATTGAACTAAAATCGTTCTAATACACGTTGGAAAATAAAGCTGAATTATTAAATAATATTAACGTCTTTCCTTTAAATTTAACAGCTTCCGAAAAGAAAAGAGCGATGTTTAGGTGTTCATAAAGCAATAAAAGCGTTTTGAACAGGTACGGATCGAGAAAGAAAAGCGGATATGAGCACCATCCCTATCATAAAATCGTTAATGTTTCGTAACTATGATTAGGCACGTTTCTGGTCTCCCATCGGCACAGTATCATCCAGTTCTCTGAAGTGGCGTCATCCAGTAACACTTAAGCTCGAAATTTTGTTATCGGTCATGAAATGTAAATTAAATTTTTACGTTTTATTTTCTTCTTTTTTTTTCTTTATGGGTTTTGTTGTAAATATCTATGACACCTGTCAGAGTTACAGTAGCTTTGGGGTAGACCAGAAGGTGCGTACCTGAAATCGGCTTACAACGTAGATTTAGATACGAAAGCAGATAATTTGTGTTAAGATTTCATTATACTTAGGATTTATTGTGTTTACAGTAGATAGTAATGGTGATTAAAACGCCTTTTTAAAAACGATTTTCGACATTTGAACATGAATGAATAGAGGTTTTACTTTTATTTACTGAAAATATAATTTGTAGTATACGTTACTACTTTCAAATACGATTAATTTCAAATATAGTTTTATCTCATTATTTTTTTATACAAAAACCATTAGCATTTATTGAATCAGTATTATACTTAGTAATAAAAGCAATGTATTAAAAAGGATATATTTTAAATGTTAATTGAACAATTTGAATGCAAAATTGGTACGAATAAGCCAGAAATAATGAGTTAATAACACAATATATATGAATTCAATAAAGTTTAATAATTTTTACGTTGAAAATAAACATTCAATGCTTTAACTTCTCATTGCACTGCCCAACAACAAGAAAATAATATAAAATTTATCAAATATCATGAATATTTATATTAAGTTCTTATTTATAAAAATCAGTTTATTTCTTGAAGAATTTTTCTATGAAAACATCACAGTTCAGATTTCAACCACATCAAATATGTATATATTACAAACTTAATTTGTGTAATTGTGACTTTATATTATATTATATATTTTCTGAAAATACCATCAAATTTCTGAATAGAGTGTTAGAATAAAAGAAAAGTTTATGCAATATTGAATCAAGATTATTAGCTTGCATTATTTTGAAAAATTGGGGCATCAAGTTAAGTCAGAGGTTCTAAAACTTTTAATGTAATATTGGGGTCTCTGAGGAAGAAAAAATGAACTATAATTCTTGTAAGCACTAAAAAAACAAAAAAATATTTTTAAATTCATTATTTTAATTTTTATAAGTTTCTCTGATAAAAAAAAATTTAGAACAAAATTTGAAATTGCTTACACCCTAAAGAGAGTCAAAATCAACGGAACCTACCAAAACTGACAGACACACAGAGGTGCGCTTTTAACTTATCTTCAATGGATTTTATGTTGTATCATCACCCGAGGATCCAATATCAGCCACAAAAAACCTCCAACTTCATCTTAACAAAATCGAATTGTGGTTGAAAACGTGGCGTATCAAAGCAAATGTGACAAAATCTACCCATATGACATTCACCCCTTGTAGAAGAACATGTCCTTCAGTAAAATTGAAAAATCATGAACTTCCGCAAGCAGACAGTGTTAAATATCTGGGAATGCATTTTGATCGACGTCTGACTCATAGTGAAACATATAGTGACAAAACGCAAACAGCTTGGGCTTAAACTAAACCAAATATATTGACTGATATGGCGTAAATCTAAATTATTATCATTAGATAACAAGGTTTTGCTGTATAAGTCAATACCTAGGCTCATCTGGACCTATGGTATTGAACTGTGGGAGGTACTACTAGCAAATCTAACATAGATACCCTCCAGAGGTTCCAAAATAAAGTATTGCGAGTCATCGTCGATGCCCCATATTACGTGTCCAACAAACTGATTCAACGCGATATCCCCATAGAACCCATAAGTGTGATTCCAAGTACTAGTGCGAAGTACTCTAAAAGACTATTAGTGCATCCTAATGCACTCACCAAACAGTTAAATGTGTGCGATGGCAGTGAAGTGCGTAGGCTCAGACGCAAACTACAATACGAACTGGTTAATAGACACATAGAATGAAATTTAATAATTTCTAGAATAAGTTAGAATAGTATTTAGAATAATATTTAGATTATAAATTATACAGCAGATCACTTACTGAAGTGATCTTCTACATGTTAGGATGGTTATATTATATAACAGAAATTAAACAATGATACTTATTGCCCACGGACAGATTGTTGACGTTCCAAGAGATTAATTTAAATGATTAATTTTTAATTATTGGACTAGCCTAATATTTTTCAACAAATGTTGCTTCCATGTAATATAAAAATACAGTGTTGATCTAATAGAAAAATTTGCCTTCCTTGCTTTTATTTAAATGACTAATTACAATCTATAGTCTACACCAGCTTTGAGTATTAATTTATTTTAGCTTTGATATACAACAAAATTATAATTTAATAAAATAATTAAACAAAACTACTTTAAAACAGTATATATAATTTATTTTAACATTATAGTACATTTAATTTATATATAATCGAAGGACTTAAAACTACAATTAATTATACAGTTAAAATCGATTTTCGGTTAGAGTGAGTTGTGTTTTATTATGCACGTAATTCTAAGCGCGTTGTTTTATGTAGTGGTATTCCTTGGAGGTCTAATCCACCTAATTAACAATCGTATATCCAAGTATGTTTTACTTTCATTAGAGAGCATATTTACCTTTTACCCTTTGTTCTTGTTTTCTTCTGTAATATTTCCAGTGTTCCTATGTAAAGTTATTTTGATATAATGTATCTCTCCTTAGTTTATTCTGTTACTAATATTATCTGTTACTTTAACCAAATGCTCATGTATACTTTAAACAATTACACATATACCTGTGCACATAAACCTTTCATACTCTACAATAAGTATATTAATTATATATTTACCTTTAGTTGTTTCCACTTCTCTTATCACCCTGTCTTGGAAATTGTCAGGATTGAATCATAATCCCATATTCAGAAAGTTTCATTCAAATAAATAACTAAGATATTATCATTTGTTAATTTCTTCTTCAATGTGTCATCTCGAGTTTATCCAAACCATAACATATGTTATTAACCATAACACCTGTTTCCAGCATGGAGAACAATATATCCGTAATGAATTATTAATAAATGTTAAGACTAATAAAACATAATCAATTGTTACTCCAACGTGTAACTTTTTCCATGAACTTTCTGAAGTCCCATTCTGATATATCTATGTCTCATCTAAATACACAAATCGAAATAATAAGTCTTTCTTGATTTTATTATATGCTCTTAAAAGTTGTAGTCTTTTAAAAGCAATGTCTGGAAGTTCCATAAACCTCTTCGACACTTTTCAGGCTAACAGTTTCCTTTCAAATAATTGTAATAAATTATGTTTGTATTGAAAAAACAACTACTTACTGTTTTTATAAATTTTATATATTTGATCTCTGATAGAGCTAACATCAAGCTGATCTTGATTCGTCAAACCTGCTTCGTATGAGGGCAGTTTCCTTTCGTCCATACTAATTAATATTCAGTGCAGCTGCAATACGCTAAAAATATTTTCCCTTAAAAAACTTTTCCTCGTCTTTTCCTTGCAGCATGGTGATACATTGTCGAAAAAAAAAAGTTGATTTGGCAAGAATTGCGAAGGAATTTTCAATCGAAGTAATAATAAACAGCGACTCAAAATGTATCAAAACAAGCAAAACGTTAAACAACCTTTATCGATTTATAACCTGTAGTTATTATAATTAATATTCAATTCATTAAACATCTTGATGACGCGAATTCACTGTTTTTTTTTTGAATAGACTATATATGCTATTCTACAAGCACTCTAACTTCGCATAGTATTCAGTAGTTTACCAAGAGATCAGTCTAAAAATTACTCCAATAAATATTATCAGATTGACTAAATTTATGTAACAAATATCTAACTTGTTATCTATCTACATTAGTTTTCGAATAATTTTTTTTCATGCAAATTTATTCATACAAATTTCAACCACTATATAATAATAGGTCCAGGCTATGTAATAGATGCATCAAAATTTTCCAGCCAATGTAACTAAAATCTAACTCATTAATTTAATTATTAAATAGGTCTTACTAATGGTTTAGCTAGGTTCGAGCTGATTAACATTAAACAACCGTTTTTGAAGTTTCTCCGTACTTCAACCAAAATAGTTTTCAAATTAAAACTCATTCCAATACTGTTAATTCAAGTTGAACTAAATTATAAAAACTCAATTAATTATAACTGCAAAATATAACTTATCAAGCTGCTTTTGGTATTTAATTTTATATAAATAGATGAAAACACTTTATGGTTTATTTCTATAGCGATGTCGCTAAATTAGATATATCGGTCTACTTTCAAAGTAAAAACTTCTTTTTTTTCAACGATTCTTCAACATTTCAGCCATGCAATATTTGATACGCATTGAAGTTTATACTGCATTTTTCCCTTTTGGGAAATAGAAAAACAAATTATAATGAAAATGACTTTCTGAAATTTGTATTTTCAAATTGCAATAATTTTTGATAGAGTAGATGAACGAATAACACTATTTTTATATCTAGAATGTTTTAAAAATATGCGACCTTAAAACCTACCTATTAAGAAAAGCCGAAATTACTTTTTCCCAGTTTTATATCTTTAGATTATGTGGCATTAACATGTTAAAAAAATAGATCTTAAATCAGATAATATATTTAAAAAATTATGTTACAATTGAACACTTTGTTAAACCTTTTTTAGTCATATTTTTTTGACAATGTGTATATGTTGATATATTGTCCATGTAAGCTAACACCTGTTAAACTTAGCCTATTGACTAGACCGTGTCGGTTTCAACTTGAAATCGGTTTACAATATACATTTAGGAATAAAATAGAACTAAACATAGCTATGGAAAATAAATTTTAAAAAAATATTCAAAAAATCGTAATAGTTCCTAAAATATTTGCTAATTAATACTTTCATCTACTCCATATACAACTTAACTAAAGAGCGTATTTCATTAAACTATTTAATTGTATCAATATATGCTTCTCGGTATCGTATTTTGTAAGAAGATGTAAAATATATATTTAAACAAGTATTATATCAACTACGCATTTTTTTAAAAATTGAACTCAATATTTTAAGAACGAATTAGGTAACATTTTATCATAATACTTCCTGTCAGATAACAATTTAAAATATTTAAAGATCATATTGATATTATTAAGCATTTTTGGGAGATTTATAACATTTTTAATAAAGTAGGAAAATAAGATACGATACTATAGTATTGTTAAATTGTGGAATGATCTCTTTACCAACTAGAATTTACCCGAATTAGACCCACTATTTAAGCTAAGTAGTAAGCTCTGAACCATGAACTCATCATTGAGGTTACGGATTTTTTTTTGGGCCTGATTTACCAGCTGAATAGGTTCCCTTCCTGATGTTAACTCAATTTATAAGAGAGGATTGTCCGTGAAGGTGCATTATTTTGTGGTATGAGAACCTTTGGCGGCATGAAGAACCGCTTTTGGGGGGATAGTCTTCGGGGTTACCTGATTGGGAACGCCTCTGACTGGGATCTGATGTGGGAATTGTTGGAGAGAGCTGAGGTTGCATGGAATTTCTTGTATAAGGAGAAAACGAACCGCCTTATTTCTGGTGTGTCAATTTCCCGATGAATTTGGATATTTCTGACAAACCATGGCGCGTTCAGAATTTGCCTGAGAAGTTTATTTTGCATTACCTGAAGCTTTTCCACTAGTTCTGATAAACCGATACCAAGTTGTAGATCCATATAACATGACTGGGTCTGATAAGCAGCTTGTAAAGCAAAACTTTAATCATCGGATCCAATTTACATTTTCTACAGATGAGAGGGTTGCACCGTAGCCTTTGGAGATTGCTTCATTTATCTGTGATGACCATAGGAATCTACGGTCAAAGATGAGGCCGAGATATGTGGCTTTTTGTCGCCACGGAATTGAGACTTTTTCCACTCTCAGTTGGTAGGCGCGGATGTCTCTCTGATTGTGAAAGATTATGGCTTGGGTTTTTGGGGGTTGGTTTGCACCCTCCAGAAATTTAACCACTGAACTGTGGCATTTAATTGAATTTGAAGTTTTCTCTGAGAGGCATCTACAGAACGGGAACTGGTGAAGAAAGCTGTGTCATCCGCGTATTGGGCGGTTTCCACATCTTTTTTCATTGGGATGTGTGACATGAAGAGGTGGAATAATGCTGGGGCTAATGGGGAACCTTGGGGGACTCCTGCTTTAACTAATTTAGGACTGGAGAGTGTATTACTGATCTTTACTTGAAAGGATCTATTCGACAAAAAGGAACGCAGTAAAACTATCATGTCTTTGGGTAAACCTGTTTCGATAGCTTTGTGAATTAGGCCGTCGTGCCAAACTTTGTCAAACGCTTTTGTTAAGTCTAAAAAGATCGCGCAGTGCTTGCGCTTTTTCTTCATAACGAAGTGAATTTTTGCAGCGAATCTAGTGGTCTGATGTGCACTTGAGTGTTTGGCTCTGAACCGGTGTTGTTCATCTGGTACGATATGGTTCTACTCAGTGAACCGGTTGAGTGCAAAAAGGATCGCTCTGGGCCTGTATTCTGAAGGCGAAGAATCTGCTCCTTTTTTCGGAATCACGACTATGTGTGCATGTTTCCAAATTTGCAAGTGTTGCAGCCGCATTATGGAATTTATGATGTTAGTTAGTTCCGAGAGCTGTTTGGGTGGGAGTTTTTTGAGTTGTAATACTGAAATTTCATCGTATCCAGGTGCCTTTTTGGGTTTAATATTGCTGATGATTTTTTGTAACACCTTTGGTGAAACTAGATGGTTTTAGAGACAGTTTGGAGGCGTTATTTTCCCTGGATTGTTGGCCTATCCGATAACTTTTTTGTTTCGAGCGGCGTCACTTCCCTTTTTAAAAGGTAGGCATTTCATTTGTTTTTCGAATGATTCGGCCAGGAGCTCGGCTTATTCGCTGTCTGAGACTACGAAATTAAATGACCCTTCAGATTTCAGCGGGGGAATGTCTTTTTTGACTTTCCCCGCTAGACTTTTCGATATTCTCTATATGTCTGTGGGCACGTCAAGTCTTTAATTGAAGAGAAGTGAGTCCCACTTCTCCTCTCTCCAGACTTTGACTGTTTGAGGTTACCGACTGGGAATTGACCAACTTTTATCTAGTGTTGGGAATAGCCGACTGAAATCGACTGTTTAGTAATTGACTACTTTTTACTATCGACTGTTTTAGTCGCTATTTTTGGTTCGACTGTTTATAATAGTGACTCTTTTCAGTCGACTGTTTACAGTCGCTATTTTCGGTCCGACTGATTTTATTACCATTTACTATCGACTATTTCAGTCGTTTACATTTAGTTACTATTTTCTATACGATTTAATTTGAATATATTTTATCGACATATTATCTCATTCTTGATACGTAAATCTTATCATCATCTAGATAATATATTGATGAATGTTATCTTAACTGTCTCAATGTAACACCTTTAATTAATTTTTTCAATAGTTGTATGATAAACAATTTCAAACCTTATAATATATATTCGCTGATAAAATTGATTTTAATCATATAGTATTTTCATTAATAAAGACAAATTATCAATAGCATCTTAAATGTCCTGTGGAAAAATTATGATCTCGGTTCAATAAGTCTCCACTTTTATAAAATAAAATAATTTTAAAGTAAAATATTTCTTTGATATTAATCCTAGATGTTTTATAACTGGCGCAGTAGGTAATATTCCGGAAAAATCATAAAAATGTTCTCTTGAAATCATTAATTTAACAAATATCTACTTATCTACTTAAGAAAAGAAACACATTTTCAAGAAAAGAAGACAAGTTGATGTTGGATTGGTAATTGTCTCGCAGTCAGTCAAAAGTCTCTAGTGATAATCTATTAGAATTAGGAATCATTCATGTTTCCAAAAACACTTAGAGCATGTATTCTTGTGTATTTATACAAATCTACCTCGTCCTAGACTGCTGATAAATCCGCCATTGATTAGGTAACAACATTAAAATTAATATTGGGCATAATCCTTATTATTGTTACAATGATTAAAGCTAAAGTGAACAAAATAAAATATTAATTGAAAAAATATTCAAAATCATTCATAATCTGAAAATGTAAAATAATTATATATATTGAAAAAAGTATATATTTTGACTTTACTATCGCTTTTACATCGAATTTTAATGGTCATTTTTAACATTATACTTTTCTTCATAAAATAAAGTTATAATTATTAACAATTAAAATGGCTACAATAAAGCTATAATTATTATATTAACTACAAATACATTAAGATTGAGGACCAATTTTTCATAAATAATTAAGATAACTTGCAAAGTTCCTCAATTTAATTAAAAGTAACAGACCTGACTTATGACCTACTATCTTTATGTTTCTTGTAAGTCAAACTATGCATACAATGTGTTATTAATCAGTGATACTAACGTTACAGAAATATGATTTTCATCTGAGTTCAAATTATCTATCCATTTGAAAAGTTTATGAAATATTTGTGCCTGCATCACTATTATCTGCATCTTCAAAAGTTTTTAGATGTATTTTTAATATAGTTATTATAAGTTCAATTTCATATGAAAATTTATTGAAAATATATTGAGATTAAAGATTAAATGAAATATTTTATTTGGGTTGTTGTAGACATGCCTGAATAATATCATATAAATTAAATAACCCTTAGCATTCTTAAATGCATTCAATGAACTATTACATATTTTTCTGAAAAAGTTTATCCAAAAATAATAATATAGTAATAAACATATTTAATTTCAACAGAGAGCACAATAGTATAGTAAAATACTAAAATACATGATGATTTATGTAACATATATAGTAACATATTATTTATAGATAATTATACTTAAATCAAATCTGATCTAATCCGCCAGTACAAGCCTGCATTTACTTGGGTAACATTGATAAATATGGTCATTGATAAGGAACCAGATAAGACAGCTATTAGATGCATAGTCATGATAACTGCAATGTTTATTATCTACTCTAATTATGTTACATCTTTGATTTTCTCACCTCTGTAAGCTATCTTCTCTGGAGAGAACTGTAGAGAGCAAAATTGGCAGCATCGAATGACGAAGTGCCGTTCTGTGGTGAGATAATTTAATGAACTTAGATAATTCTACCTGTAGTTGACACCAAGAAGCAATAACATTGTTAAATACAGCCCCTCCAAGGTTGTGTAAGCACCCCTCTCTAATCTCATTGATAGTCCCACCCCCTTATAACGACAATAAACGTAGTACAAACAGTTGTCCTAGTACCATCACGGGAAGGGTATCAGATCGCACTAGAAGTGACGAGAAAATATCGATATTTTTGGCCGATATTTTATTCCCGATATATAAGATATTTCTTAAACGCTTTTAATTATTTTCAATAAACTTTTAATATTGATCTTTATACTTTTATAGATTTAGTGCTATTTACAATATTTAGTGTCTATCAATATTTGTTTGGCCCTATATATCAATATTTTTATTTTTTCTTAAAAATGTCAATGTAACTTTTGTAAAATATCGATATTTTTCCTACTTGTTGCAAAACAGATTCCGATATCTGTTTTTCTCTGATTTCTCGGCGGCCGACATTCCTAGATCGCACTGTTGGCGCCCCTACAATTCCATGGATGGGCAACGACATGCACCTAGGTTTCCACTTCGACCGATGGTTCTATTGGCATTCCAGGAAGCAACCCAAAAAGGTTCGGGAATAGCAAACCTGCTATCTTCTCTGATCTGCCCTTCTAGCAGACTTCCCATCTCCATCAAATGCTTATTTTACATCATCTTAATTCGGTCCCTACTTCTCTACGGATATAATGTCTACTTCAAGTCTGTCACACCCAACCAGGTGAAACGGCTTCAAATTTTCCAAAATAAGCTCTTCAGGAGAATGTTAAGTGATCTATAGTTTGTCAGAAACAATCAAATTCACAGGGAAGCCGGCATTCCAAAAAGCAAGCACTAACCTCCCCTTTTCCATGTTGAAACGACCTCATCTGTCGCTGCACTTATAACTTTTGCCCCTATGCGATACAGCATCCAGTCGTATGTTAACTCAAGTTCGCGAATCTATAGTTAGTATCACTATCTGTTTTTTCGCCGGCTCCTCGTCCCCAATAACGGCTGCTCGGTTGGCGGCTGCATTTCTCCACATTTAATGCAGTAACAATAGCTACCCACAGGGGTCATTTATGACACGATTTCGGTTTAGTGTATTGGTAAGCCCAGAGGCAATCACATAACCCGGTCCAACTTATCACTCCAGGACCGAAGTCTCCGCATTCCACCGCCTGGTCTTAGGCCAGAACAAAAAAAAACTATTGGCGGCCCTCCAGTCTTACTCTGACTTAAATCTAACAACATACATCTCTTCGAACTTATATGGATGGCCCTATTTGTGATAAAAAAGTATGTCTATATTATACTGGAAGGTGTCATGAGAGAAGTGCCTAAACATTATAGTTCTTAATTAGCACGTATCTCATTATTATCTTTTAAAATTTACATTTCGAATTCCATAAATCATAAAGTTGAGTTTCATAAACCTTACTATTAATCACTCAAGCAGTTTAAATAATATGTTTAAAGTATCATTTAACTTAATTTTTTCAACCTAGAAATGATTATTTATACTATTGCTCAGTAATATTATTTTATACAATATACAAAAATATCTACACATTTTGCTTTCGCTGAATTATTATAGTCCGTTTTATAAGAAACAATAAATAAATATTGATAAAACGCCACTTACTCCAAGACTGATGAAAATGATGAATTCTCTCAGAAAACTGAAAGCCATCAAATTATATTTAAAAATATGCAATGTATGAAGTCAAACACAAAAAGACCGAGGAGGCTGTAATCTCATATATAACGCTTTATATTTGCATTACACGCTCTCTTTTAGAGGCATTTACATGGGATAGACTTGATAATATGAACTCTTAATAAATATACAGCATTTATGTATTAATATGGTGTGGAGCCAACATTATCTTTTAAAATATCTCCAATACTTGTGAATTGCTTGAAGAATGATGGCCCATTCTTGTACCTAAATATTCGCCAATTGCTTGTTGCAACTGCTAGTGCAACTCTGCTTTACTCTCTGCTCTAAAACTCCCAATTGTTCAATTATGTTAAGGTCTGGTAATTGTACTAGCCAGGGAAGGTCTTTAATGATATTCTCATGCTCCTCAAACCATGACTGAACATTTTTTGACTCTGATATAGGCGCATTCTCATTTTGGAACGCGATAGTGCTTAGCAATAATATGCTAGTCGTAACAAGAACTTCGTCATTTAGATCATCGGGATATTCATTCAAATCCAGCTACTGATATAAATGAAAGGAACAGCTGAGTTCCGCGGCATTGATGCATACATCATAAGAGAACCTTCCAGAAGTTTGACTGTAGCGAGCAGACAGTCCGGCTCGTACGCCTCTTTTGGGATTCTCGATACATAAATCCAGCTATTTGCTCCTTCTATTGCAGCTTAACATTGGCTTCCTTTATGAGCCTTAAGGTCTCGTAATGAATGTTAGTAGAGCTCCCGCCGTATTGTTTTGTCAAGAATAGTATCACTACTTTTGCCGCAGTAGTTTTATGTGTTCCAAAATCCTTTTTAATTTTGGGGGGTATCTGTCAATTACTTTGGGTTTCGACCAATATTTCATTTCGTCAATGATATTTTATCAGGTTTTGTATATACCGTTATTATTGTGAATACTGTTGCTTGTAAAATGTTGAACAATTTAGCAGTTTTCGTCACTGATGCTCCCGCTAACCTAGCACTAGAAATTTGCCATCTTTAGACTGACAGATACATTTATCCGATCGCTTGTTTTAAACGTCATATAACAAAGGGTACAACACACTGCAATAAGCAATGTGTTATATTATTTACATGGAAGCAGTGGTACCAACATGCAACAATATGTACTATATTGCATGGTATACATATTAATTTGTTTATCGCCTGTATTTAGAGTATTTTTGCATTAGCTTAATTAGTCAAGTAATATGAATAATGTCATTACTATTACAAATCAATTGTCAGTCTGCTCAGAGTAACTGTTGAAAACCGCAGACCTTGATACATTTTTTGCAGTCAGGAATTGAAACCTTCTTTATTGTAAATATAAAAATGTTATTATTTGGGTATAGGTGATGTGCGTTTTATATCTACACAATATAAGCTAATTGGCAGTCTCATTGAGTTGCTGCTGTAATTTATGCATAATATCTGTTCACTAATGAAGTAGTAAGCGGTATTATTTGCTAATAATATCATTTTTATCCCATTAACCCGTAGGGAGAGTAACCATTTATAAATTAGATAGAGGTAGAGAAAGACCCTTAGAAAATCGCTGCTACTTAGGTGATTTCTTAATTAATATTTCGCATAAAAGGTGGTAATTTCCAAGTGTGTTTTTATTAATAGGATTCAGATCGCAGCAGATATCGTTACTTAAGGCGGGGTATACTTCATGGAAATATGCGAATATATATGTGGCCAATTACTCTGTCATATATATAAACAAATAATGCGTTCACAGTCAACATAAAAATAATCGCAAATACCTTGAAGGACTAACGTCGTATAAGTTGATGGTGTGTAGAAATATATAATATTATAGCAGCTTCATTAATAGTTATGAAAATGATAAAAAACGAGATAACTTAAACATATTTAATCTATAATAATGGGATTCATTCACAATAAATTAGATTAAATAATTTGGCACAGCTTATAACAATATGGTGCTTACTATACTATCTCATAAAAACATCATTCTTGTATTTAATTTATCATAAATTAAAAAGTTAAACCAGTTAATAGGAACTAATTATTAACTATAAAAACAACACATTAGCTATCCGATTCAGAAATTATAATTATTTACGCCAATAAAAACGTACAAGTTAACATGCCATAAAGTAATTCAAAAAGAACTTCCAATTTATTATTAATTAAAAGTAACAGTTAAAAATAATGTTGGGCTATTCAAATTAGAACAATCAAACTAGTTTAAAATATGTAGAAAAAAGGCACCAGATCTTTAATCAAACCATCACAAATTACTATAAAACCAAACGCAATTTCCCATAGAGCATGAATAGTATTTTTTGTTGCTATCATAAAGATCATTAATTTTGGAGGTTATATACATTAAATTCCGTTTAAAAGGACAAATGTCAATGTGTACAGTAACAAAAGAATAGAAAAGCAAATAAAAATTTAATTACATAAATTTGAAAATTGGGACATTTATAATTTAGGCCACAGTATGAAAAATGCTGAACATTCTTGTATAAAATTTTTTACTATTAGATAAAAATATTATATAATTATTGATTACTAATTAAAAACATCTAAGTATAGTTAATTGTTAATAATAAAATGGCCAGAAAAAATAATTAAATATATATTGTATAACAAACCACAGATCAATCAATCAAGACTATATATTCCAATAACTCAACAAAAATAATATTTTAATTAAAAAGCATTTGATAAATAATGTAATATATACAAAATCATGTATCGCACAACTTAGATGATAAAATGCATTTAGAAAACACTAAGTATTAGTCGCAGTACCGCTATTACATTTACGAGTACTATGAACTAACAAAATTATGCAAATTGTTAAGTGATGAAACAATGATCAGTATTCTCTTGTTAAAAAATTCAAAAGATATATTAGTTTCTTCAGACTTTCGACGAATCTCGCGTTGAAAGAATTCCGCGTGTTAAAATATGCCTCGTAAATCAACTCATTCTCGCAATATTAATAAAAAATAAAACGTCGTCATTGATCAAAACGGATGAAATCGAACGGAAATACCTGAATAATACAACAATTGGGGTATTAGTATTTTACTTTTAGTTTTATTACAGTTTTGATCCTATTTAGTCTAATTCTAGTTTGGATTAGTTTTATTTAACAGTCCATAACGACTTATCCTTTTTTCATTTTATTAGATACGTAGATTAACACTTAATACTTGCAACTATTGTAATAACCCATTAGACTTAACTCATAACCCACGACACTTACTATTGCAGCAATAGATATTCATCACAGATAATATAGTATAATTAGTCACAAATGATAAATGTATGTAAAAATAAGTTATTACTAGTGTTGGGAACTTTCGATTGAAATTAACTATCGACTGTTTAGTAATTGACTATTTTTTACTATCGACTGTCTAGTCGCTAGTTTTGGCTTGACTGATTTTACTACTTTTTACTAGTGACTATTTTCAGTCGCTATTTTCGGTCCGACTGATTTTATTACTATTTACTATGGACTGTTCCAGTCGTGTACTTTTAGTTACTATTTTCGTTTATACTGGTTTCATTCAACTGATTTTAAACATTCTGGTTGTCGCCCTAGCAGCGACCTTGACAAAAATATGCCGAATTTAGGCTTATCTAGATTTATATATAGTATATATAGTTTTATAATTTTATTGGTAGTTTGCTTGTAAATAACAATATATTATATATTAATATTGCAGCATTTTAGAACGCTATTTTTCATGATTATTAATGTTATATGGTAAAAAGATTAAAATTGTGAATGATAAATGGTAAAATACTTTTGACTGTTTGTATGGAAATAATATAATAAGTTTGGTTTCGATCTAACTCTCCTGGTTTTTGTTCAAGTTATTCAATTCAGTTCAGTTCAGTCGAAAGTTCTTTCCTAAATTCTTGAAAACAAAATTAGATTCGAAAAGTATCAGAAATTTAATCGATTCGAAAAGATTTGAAGAAGTTCTTACAGTAGCAGTTAAATTTCATAAAAAAATATTAACCGTAAAAAGGACTTAAATTTATACTAAATATTTCTAATCAATAAATATTCTGATAGGAAAACTCTTGTTTAATATTCAACAATTTATTTTCTTGGCTATTAAAACGACATGAAAATAATGATGGTCACCATACTTTCTAGATTTATTTTATCAGCAGGCAGTAAGGTAGAATCTGCAATCTATTTATATTATTTTATAACATTTCAGTAAAATGATTCAGCTAAACATTCTATGGTTTGAGAATATTTTAAAAGAGAATTCTCAACTTCTCTTATCTGTAATCCTCATTTTAAAGAATTACTATTTCGTATTACAAATAATGCTGATGCGATACAAGAAATTATCACAAAAGACATATATTCCATTCTAACTTCAAAAAATACAAATA
Source organism: Rhynchophorus ferrugineus (assembly GCF_030347505.1). Taxonomy (NCBI): domain Eukaryota; kingdom Metazoa; phylum Arthropoda; class Insecta; order Coleoptera; family Curculionidae; genus Rhynchophorus; species Rhynchophorus ferrugineus. The sequence goes on along the minus strand of NW_027472581.1, from coordinate 46,410,409 downwards.
TGGTACTACAACTCGAAATTCAAGACACAAATACTGACGAAGAGTGTATTTCATCTGAAGGATAAAAAGCTAGCTAGAATGCAAGAAATAATTACACTAGGTGCTACAACAACTTTACAAATTAAGCGGTTTTTGGAAATGCCACTTATTGGGCATTTAGAAAACCAATTAGATTTTTGGCATGCTCATAAAACTATATTACTTGATTTATATCACCTACACTTAAAATACTCTGTTATACCTGCAATATCTATCCACACGGAACAAGTTTTTTCAAAATCCGGCCAAATTATTAACAATCGAAGAGATATCATTACGGGAGAAAAGCTAAACATGTATATTATATTTTTGAAAAGTGATTAAAAATATTTCCGTGCAATAATAAATTTTTTTTTTTTTATTACTCTTCGTGAGTCCACAATCTGCCCTATTGGCAATAAGTATTTCTTCTGTTTATATTATATATACATGACATGTAGAAAATCACTTCATTAAGCAATCTTCTGTACAAAATATTATCTTAATTAATTAGACTTATTCTAATGCTTATTCTAAACTCTACATATGTCCAGTAATCAGATCAGGTGGTGTTAAACGTTTTAGTCTACGCACTTCACTATCACGTCGCATATTTAGCTGATTAGCGAGTACATTGGGATGCACTGACACTCTTTCGAAGTACTTCACACAAACACGTTGGATTACACTCGTTATAGGTTCTAGAGGAATATCGCGTTGTATCACTTTATTTGAAATATAGTACGGAGCATCAACAATGGCACGCAACACCTTATTTTGGAACCGTTGAATGATGGATATATTAGATTTGCTAGCGGTACCCCATAGTTGAATTCCATATGTCCAAATGGGCTTGAGTATAGACTCATACAGCAATACCTTGTTATCTAATGATAACTTGGATTTGCGCCCAATGAGCCAATACATTTGATATAATTTTAGTCCTAGTTGTTTCCGTTTAGAGAGTATGTGCTTCTTCCAGGTTAGGCGTCGATCTAAATGCATACCAAGATATTTAACATGCTCTGCTTGGGGGAGTTGACGATGATTGATATTTACTGGTGGACATGTTTTTCTACGCAGGGTAAACGTTATATGCGTGGATTTTGATTCATTGGCTTTAATGCGCCATGTCTTCAACCATAATTGTATTTGCTCCAGGTGGGTTTGTAGGTTTATTGATGCTGTGACTGGATCTTCATGGGATGCTAAGATTGCTGTATCGTCTGCATATGTTGCCACAGTAGTTATTTTTGTGGTGGGCAGATCAGCCGTATACAGAAGATACAGTACTGGACCCAGTACACTACCTTGCGGAACTCCTGAATATATGGGATTTAATTCGGTATGTTCATCGCCTTGATTTACAATAAAATGTCTGTCAGTGAGATACGATTTTAGTAGCTGATAGTCCGGATGAGGGAGAAGTTTCTTTAGTTTAACCTGCAAGCCCGTATGCCATACTTTGTCAAAAGCCTGAGATATGTCTAGGAAAGCAGCCGAACAATATCTTTTGGCATTTAGGTCAGCGTTTATTTGGTTTACAAGTCTATGCACTTGTTCTATAGTCCCATGCTTATTGCGAAAGCCAAACTGATGTTCTGGAATAATTTTTCTTTTTTCTATTATATAGTTTAGTTTTTTTATGTATAATTTCTCGAAAACTTTCGAGATTATTGGTAATAAACTTATAGGTCGGTAGGAGGTCACATCTTCTGGTATTTTTCCTGGTTTAAGTATCATTAATATTTTAGCTACTTTCCAGATACTAGGGAAGTAATTAATTCGTAGCATAGCATTAAAAATATATGTTAATAGTTTTATAGCCTTTTCTGATAGTTCTTTTAAAGTTTTGCCAGTAATTAAGTCATAACCAGGAGCTTTTTTAATATTAATCTCTCTCATTATTGTATGTTTAACTTTTTTGACCGTTAATTTCTCGTGCGGTAAATCCATTTGAAATGGCGAATCTAGAAAGCTAGTAATTTTATTTTCGTCATCTTTATGTAGCTGAGACTGGAAAGGTTTAAAAACATTTTTTAAGTGTTTTGAGAAAATGTCGGCCTTCTCTTTATTGCTTCTCGCCCAATTATTTTCGCTTGTTTTAATAGGTGGGTTATGCTGCTGGGATCTCCTAAGCTTTTTTGTTGCTTTCCACAACGAATAGTCTGTAGCCTCAGTTGATGTCAAGTTTTCTAGGTATTCTTGAATGCCTTGGTTTTGTTCAATTTGGATTAGATCTCTCAGCTCTTTTATGGCCCTATTAAATTTTCTTTTATTCTCTTCAGTCCTTTGCTGTTGCCAATTTCGACGTAATTTTCTTTTTTCTACTATCTTTTTCTGTATTGTACATGTTATATGTGTATTTTTTCTTGGAAATGTTTCACTGTTGGGAGTCGCGGAATATGCTGCCTCCTGTATATTTTTTGTAAGATTTATTGCTGCTATTTCTATATCCATTTCAGTTTGTAACGGTAAGTTTAGAGAGATATTTTGGTCTAAGTTTTCTCTAAATGAGGGCCAGTTAGTTCTATTATTGCACAGAGAAGGGGATTTATCTTTGATGGTAATTTTTGAAGAAATTGTTACTATTATTGGTGAATGATCAGAAGACAGGTCGAAACATGATTCTGCCTGACACTTTTTTGGATCAATATTTTTTGTAATACAGAAATCTATTGTATCTGGTTTTTTATTTCTGTCTGAAGGCCAATATGTTGGTTCACCAGTAGAGATATGTTGTAAGTTATCTTTCCTTATGGCTTTGAGCAGTTCTCTACCTTTTGAGGTTATTATTCTTGAACCCCACATTAAATGTTTTGCATTATAATCTCCTCCTGCTATAAATCTATTACCTAGCGTACTGAAGAATTCTTGAAATTGTTCTGCCTTGTTGTTATGTTTGGGTGGGCAATAAATCGCAGAAATTGTTAATGGTTCATGGGCTTCGTCTATGGTTATACTGGTGGCTTGCAGGTAGTCTTTGCGGAATTTTTCTTTTTCGAAATGCTTTATATCATCTCGAATTATTATGGCTGTACCTCCATGTGCTTTATCATCAGGGTGATTTGTATGATAAAGCTTATATTTAGGAACTTTCAGATAATTCTTGTCCGTAAAGTGTGTTTCGGAAACCATCATAACGTCAATATTTTGTTCATTTACGAACATTTTTAGTTCCCTGGCGTGTTGTTGGAGCCCATTGGCATTCCAGACGGCGATTTTGTAGCTATTGGTTTCAGGCATTAGGCAAGTTTGCTGACGACGGTTGTGAGTAGACCAAGCATCGTACTCATTTGATCCATTAGTTTGGCCATCATATTTTCTAATCTTGAGATGTTGCTAGTTTCAGTAGGTTGAGATATTGTCTCTCGTTTTTGTGCTGAACCATTTTCAACTATTTGGGCATAAGTTATGTCTGGTTGACTTGTTCTGGTGGGTAGTGGTAGATTGGTAGTAGTGGATTGTTTTTGTTGATGCCTTTTTTCCCTTAATGCTGGATAGAGTTTCTGCTGTAGTTGCTTGTGAACTGCGCAACCCTTGTAGTTCGCTGGATAATTTCCGTTACAGTTAACACATTTCACTTTTTCATCGCGAACTTTACGAGTACAATCTCCTGTCTTATGTTCTCCTGCACATTTTACGCATTTATATGATTTGCGACAGTAAGTCTTTGTGTGCCCGTGCGCTTGACACCTTGTGCATTGTGGTATAATTCTTTTTATATGTGGTGGTTCGCATTTAATAATATTATTTTCCAATTTGGTGATTTCATACACCGCCTTATTATTTCCATTAGGTTTTATGTCTATATAAAACATAGGCAGAGGTTTTTTTGTCGTGTGATGTCGTATATTGTGAATATTTACGACCTCGTGGCCTTTTTCAGCTAGTGCTACCTTGATGGTGTTAAAGTCCGTCCCGTGATGTAATCCTTTTAATACGAATTTAAATGTTCTCTCGGATTTTGGCCTGAATGTATGGTATTGGGTATTTCTTTCATCTAATTCCTTTATAAGAACTTTAAAGTGATCCGCTTCGAACAATTGGATTTTAATTGTTTCATAGCTCACTGTTTTAATTGTGTAGTTCGTAGTAATGGTTTTCAATAAGTCATGGATATTTTTTATTATTCCTACCTTATAGACTGTTATTGGTGGTGGTTTCGGAACAACTTTTTCAGGGCTTGGTTGTATGTTCTCTTCAATTTCTTTCGACAGGTTGCTAAAACTGTTTTTTGTCTCTATCGGTTTCTGCAACCAATAGTCACTGATTCTTGTTTGTTTCCTCGCGATTTCTTCTTCTGGACTTCTCAATCGTTTTTTGTTAATGACTGTAGTCCATTCTGATGGTGGAGTTTGCGTTATTGCTGTTTGGTCTAATCTTATATCAAAGTGTGCAGGTGATTTGGTTGAATCGCTATGGTTTGCCATTTTTTAATTTTTAATATTTTATTTAATTTACTTCCAGAGGATAAAAAAATAAAATAAATACATTGTTTATTTCACGCACTTCATTTTTCACGTACGTTATTTTAGCACTAGTTTTTTACTATAAATACTATAAATGAATTTCAAAAGGACTGTTGTAAAATAAGATGAAATAATTTTAAACACTAATAAAAATGAGATGCAGTCCTTTTGTCTGGTCACGTAAACACGTATTCACTACACTTTAGGTCCACTGAGAGACGGATAGCCGCATCTGTAATGCGTTTTTAACACTCTATTAAATAACCGTAATAAAATACTGGGTTTTTTTTAAAAAAAGGTATCTTTTTATAGCTTGGACCGTATTGAAAATACGTCTTCACCCTACGAAGGTTTGAACTGAACTGCAATAATAAATGAAGTATTTATTTTATTTAAAAAACCTGTGATAGGTATTGTGAGATCTTTTTTAATTATGTTATGAATTAATTTTTTTCTACGATACATACTACATATACCCATGTTTAATTTTTATTTAGTATTTATGGTTATTATACATCTTTAGTTTTTAAGTGTCGTTTAAGTTCTATTGTATTATCTATATTTATTATATTATGTTATTTAAAGATAGTAATTAATATATTCAAATACGATAAAACATTTGTGGGGTTACTATACCATTCCTTTTTACAGATCCACAGAACATTCAAATATAAAAGTAATTCTAATTCCTTTAAAATTAAATTATTCATTGCATGTTAATAGTATTCAGTAATTTTTTTCCTTATCTTTTTTAAAGTCTCAGCATGATTTGTCTCGCTTATACTACCGTTTGAAAATATAGGTGCATTTAAAATTAACTGGTCCAAGCAATTATCTTACTTCCTTGCTTCACCCTTTTCTCTCTCACAATTTATACAGGAAAGGATTCGTACATCTTCGTCTGACATCACGTATGGAAAATGGTAATTACTATTTTCAATCGCTAGTTTTTTGACTATCGACTGTTTCGACTGTTTTCAGTCGATAGTTCCCAACGCTATTTATTACCATTATTGAGTTATTCAATATATACAGATGCTGATAGTAGAAGTTTATATGCGATGGTGTTCTGTAGTTTTCTGTACATATGATACATGGTAAAACCGATGGAAGCTGTTACTGTAAATATCTACTAATTCCAGTTGATAATCTGGTAATCTGTTTCAGAACAATAATCAACGGTGTTGCCCATCTCCTAAGTTGTTTATTATTGTCTTTTTAAGGAGAGAGCTTCAATCCGTGGGCGGAGCTCCCATCCCTACACATGAGCCTATTATTGAGACTGGTGATGCCGCATCTCCCGAGTCTCACTTGCCTATTCCACTCAGCGCAAAAGCCAGGTCGTTTGTATGTTGAACAAGTCTCTTCTGATACTTTAGGCATTATTTTACGCTTTACATATATATTTCTTATGTATATTTATTTCCTGCTTTACGTTCGCAAACCGAGATCGAGATGAACATACCTGTTGCTTATGCCTTGAAAAATGAGGAATATTGAGCATGATTCTTCTCAATATTGGCAAATAATTGAATGTCGTATGTCCATAAGCAAATGGGAAGTTTTTCCGCATGCTTATCCGATTGGAGCCTTGAAATGCTGAAAAATTCCGAAAATAAATTTATCATTGGATTTCAACGCGAAATGGACATGTTGCCAGAGACATGGGCAAAAGCTGTTAACAATGATTAATACATATTGTACAATTTTTTAATCAATAAAGGCCTGTTTAAAGGGAAAAAAATTGATGGCTAATAGAAGACCATACAGTTGTCTTCCCAACACCTAATAAAATCAATTGAAAGATAAAACAGGGCATGTTGGGTTCGAATAACACTGCTTATCAATTTCCAGTTTATCACAATAATTTTTTTATATCAGTATTCTGAGCGTTACTTGTGAAATGCGAAATGATGTCGCCAAATTTCATCTATAGTTAAAAATTCATCTAACATTTATTTCATAGAGCTTCATTTTCCAGTTGATATCATTGATATAGTATTATATCACTGCTGCTATTTTTAATATTCAATATCCACGAAATGTCTCTCATTCTGTTAGTTTTTCCACCGCCATTACACATTTTGTGGTCGCGGTATAATCGGAAGCAAGTTGTGGTTACTTGGTTTTTACAAATTTGCGGGCGCTGGATCCCGTTACATAAGTAGTTTTTAATAGTTATCTATTTAATTTGTTACATCACTTACTCAAGGACAGTGTTAAATGTCTTCTTCCTTGCGAATTTTCGCTCGACATTTGCTAATCAGTTGATTATAAATTCGTTCGACCTTTTATGGGCCTATGAACAAATTTGTTAACAGATATTTGTTCAATATAAAAAATAAACAGCAACAAATTTAATCTTGGAAATGAAAATTTTTTATGACCTTTTGCGATTTCACAGCCTTTGGTTAATGAATTGTAGGTTTCCTGGGTATAAAGTTATCGACAAATCTACACACACTCCACTAACGCATTATTTTCGAGGCTGTACTATTCGAAGTGTTCAACTTCCAAAACTTTAGTATCAACAATTATGTTCATATAGATATTCACATTTTATAAGACACAACATCAACGTAATGAACTATAAATATATTCCATAAGTTGGTTCTGATGTTATAGAGGATTTTTTTCATTTTTTGGATTTTGTCAATAAGAAATAGATTCGCGTCACCTTAGGATTCAATGTTTGAAACCGTACATATAATACTATCCAGAAGAGAGGCAGAGTGAATTGGATCGCTCTGCAATTACTCAAAGAATTACTTTTCATGTTTTAGTAGAAAGCGCTCCCCACTAGAATGTGCTCTAAGTCATGTAACAATGAACCATTAAAATTACAAAACATCTTGAAAAATTCCTCTAGTTAGTATATTCTTGGCACAAGCATCATAATTCAGGTTATAAAGCCACCTAAGCCAGCTGAAGTTACTGGCAATTAATCTAGTTTACCGAAAGGGGAATATGGTTGCAGTTCAGGGTATACAGCAATCAAAGGCACCACTCAAATGTTTTTATTACAACTAAACTCCCCAAACGGAAGAACAATAACGTACATCCCTTTGGTCGTTCCTTTAGGAGGGTGGTGTTATATTGCTCGACTGATGCGGTCTTAGTTTCTCGAAAGAGCCTAGTCTAGCGAAAGATGTGATCTCATATGTATTTAGTTTGTTTATATTATTATCAGAAGATTGAACCGAACTTGTATAGCTTAAGTAATTTAGTTTTATGTTAATTTGGGAAATACATACTGATGTATTAATCCCTTACTCGCTTTGTCTGTGTATTGATGCAAGTACAACAGAACAGTAGAAATTTGCCCGAATATTGACTTTTTGTTTCAACGTAGAACCACTTCCATAACAGAACAAATACTATAAGATGATCACAATAGCATATAATTGATGATTTTGTCGTGTTGTGTCTTATAATCGAACACTATTTATAATATTTAAAAAATTCAGGAAGTATGTCGCAGCGTCACCTACCGTGTTTGGTTTTAAATCTAAACTATTCTTGAATCCACATACACAAAATACCTTCAAAAATAGTTTCAGAAGAATTCAGTGGTATACACACGAACAGAGAGTTTTATAAATAAAGATTATATCATCCAAACAAACAAAACTATTTCTTAAACAAAATGTGTTTAAAAAAATATTGTTTTTCCAAAAAATCTTATATATTATAATATTAATCCTAGTCGCTTTACTCACAGCACTGAGTTTCCTACCATCTGATATAATAAATTAATCATGTTATTTAAATTAAACTATTTCCTAAACTATTTAGCCAATAAACTCAAATGTTGTTTGAAGTATCATTTCATATTTGAACTTTAATATACTCGGAAAAAGAAAAAATATGCTAGTACATCGTGATTCGCAAAATTAAAAATATAAATATACACACTTAGTTAAAAGATAACATATTTATATACAAACACAAATGTGGCGTGTTAAATAAGTATATCGTTTAATAATTATAAACACGAATTTGAATAATTGTAACATAATTGAAATGTTTACAAACGGACCAACGTTGATCCAGTACGTATGTGTTTGTGGCTCTCTCGATAGGAATTAAAACGCAACTGAAACTGTTAAATAATAATAGCAGTCAATTAAAGATAATTAATTTATTTTGACATAAAATGTTGACCCACTTAAATCTCAAGATCGTCTAAGAATGTACGATATGTAAACTTTGACTGTTGACTTTCGTTGTTTATTTTTGCAACTATAAAAGTGCGGGTTTAATTCGGTTTGGCGCCAAAGAACTTTATCGCATTGCTCTGGACATTTGGTTCTGTTCTGCTTTTTTTCCTTGCTATATTTCGAAGTAAAATACCATCCAAAACATAAAATGCATATCACCATCAGTATACAGGGTGAACATATATAAATTTTGATGTTTGATAGCAGTTCTATTTAATGCACCTCACTACACTACACAAGATCAAGGTTTGATTATGTGTCCTGTTCTAATGTTATCTAAGAGTTGTATTACTTCGATATTGACATGAGAATGGAGTTTGTCCTCATGTCTCCTTGCAACTATCTTGATTTCCTGAGTCACAGTCGGTATCTGAAGGTCTTGGTATAAGTAATCAATCCTGTAGTATTTGGGTACATCTACAATACTTCTCAGGATTTTGTTCTGAAAAACTTGAATTATATTTATATTACTTTTCGTGTAACATTTCCATAATTGAAATCTGTATGTCCTTATAGGTTTCATTATTTGTTTGTATAATAACTATTTATCATATACTGATAATTGTGATTTTATTTTGGTCTAGTTCTTTCCGTTTCATTTTTACACATTCCTTGCGAACTATTGCATCAAAATTCAGTCCCAGATACTTAGCGTTGTTATATTAAATGATAATATTATTTAACACTATTAGTGCTTGAGCGTTCTGATTCTATGGGAACTGTGCATGTACAGATCTACTTTCGTTAGTTTTTCTTTTTTAATGAAACTAATTTATAGGTTCGAATTTCCATATTCCAAAGTAACCAATGAAAATAAACAACAAACTAATTTTCATTTAAAATGATTATATTTGGCAAATGAGAATATTTACTAAAAAACAAAAAAAAACATTATAAAAAAGCGTAATTAATATTGAGAAAAATATTTTAATATTTTTTTGTATATTTTAAAGTCTCCTTCTTACCAACTAGGGTTTATATGAACTGGACTTACTTTTTAACGTGGGATCCGAACCACGGTCCTCGGCATATAACCTGCCGACTGGCAAGTGACTAACTTAGAAATCATTCCAGAAGACTCCGGTCTTATCCAGCCTGGTTACTTGCGTGACTAGGATCATTTTCCTTTTCGGATTTTTCACTCTTGCCTAAGGATAATCACAAACATGAATTTATGACCACGCCCCAGAAGGTTATCTTGATATTTGTTACAAGACAGCTACTTCTATAAAATAAAATCCAATCTATATCAAATAAGGATCTATCAGAAAACAGACCAACCTGACTCACTCGTTTACCATTTTACCATACTAGTTACAAATGGCCGAATAGTCAGAGCCCTATTATATAACTTAAAAATAACTCTTAAATTGGATTGTTTTGGTATTTGTTTACCATAAAGTTGCCATAAAGTTTTAATTTGACTATTATGGAAAAAGCTATAGTGTATTACGTATAACATAAGAACATTAATAGCAAGTAACACACACACAGTGTTATGTATAATATATATTAAAACATCAAAAATGCCTATTATGCGATCAGATTACATGCAATCACCTAGTATGTATTCTGATATATGGAGAAATGTGCATTATATTTAACAGGGCTATCTGTTTTCTTTACTAAATCCACCTACTAGCATTCTCCGTCTAATTTAAATTGCATCGAAGATGTACAAGTACGACTCTGATTGTTATTCTGTAGTTGATTCAGCATCATCCAATACTGACAAATACTAGTTCATTGAAAATAATATCCGTTTTTACTAACACATCTTTATCTGAATAAACAGCGTATTGTTTACGTCTAAGAATAAACAAATAAAATCAATTAATATTTAACCTAATTAATATCTATCGAGAATAATTGTTTATAGACTATAAATTTAAACAAGAAATTATTGCGTTATTTTTTAAAACAATCAATAAACCCATTAATTAATATCTAATGATTATTGATTCTTTCGATCATCAAACATAAAATTATATATGGATTGAATTTTAAATCATAACTGAAATTATTATGATATATAAACATTTTCATATATAAAATATTCAAGATCGTGAATTAAACACCTCATTTTTATACATCATATATTGTTCATAACAGGGATTCAAGGTGTTATGCCATCTGGAAACCTTGATACCAACGATAAACGTTTCTTTGCTCCTGCAACACTTACTCTTGTAAATATCAGCTTAAACTTATACAGTCTAGAATAATTTATACAATTAGATTATAAGAATCAAAAGCCATTCATTAAACCAACGTAAGCATCTAGATTTAAATTCATAATAACATTAATATTAATGTATGCGCATTGGACTTCTTTTCTTATATATCTTTTTTCTCTAAAATGGGTCAAAACGAAACAATTTGATTTTAATGTAAATCTCTATTGTTCATATTTAACGTCATAAATTCGACGAACTTTAGATTGCAAAACCTTACTCATAATATTTAATTTGCGAGAACTTATGTATATTCAATATGTAATTTATTTCTAACGTTTATAATTCTCAAAACTGTCACTCTATAGTGTAGTTAAGTAAGATATTCAATGTATTTTTTTGTTCTCGTTATTGTCAAAGGATTAAGGATCAATCATATTCGACATTAACAAACTATTTAACAATAGAACTTGTTGGCAAAATATTAAATACATCTGAGCAATTATTCATAAGTTATTTATGTTAATATGCATCATATTAAATATGCCAGTTTTTGTACTAAATAAAATCTTGTATATAATAAATAATGTATATAATAATCTTGTACTAAATAAAATTTTGTACTAAAAAAAAGTCTTACAGTTTTAAATATTGTAATTTTAACAGCGTGTTCAAAGTCTCTTAAAGCTTCGCGATCAGTTGGGAAAAAGAATTGAAAAAAGAGAATTGAAATTGAAAGCATTACTCCATAAAGTTAAAAATGAAGAGCCACTTGTAGAATTATTAAGAATTTCGACCCAAATCTATGTGGTTGATTTAGAATCAAGGCGATTTGGTACTATGCCTAATTAATCATTGTCATCGACCTCAGAATAAATGCTAAGGAAATATTTCCACCAAGAAAGGCTGGAAATTGTCATGTTTTGTGCTAAGCTGCTTAACCTAATGATTTAATTACAGGTGATTGGTATAGAGTATAATAAATTTATTTGGTTTGCATGTTAACGATACATGTGCAAAAAGTATTATAAAAATGCCTCTGGTAGAATTTTACAAAAAAATTACAGAGAAAACATTAAGTCTCAGAAGTGTCCTGTATTTGAGTCAATCACAAGAAAAAGTTTAAAGCAGCTTCCAAGTAAAGCGACTTTAAAACTTACATGAATCAATTAATACTTCTTTTCAACTAAAATGTGGAAAATAGCGGAAATGGTAACCCAGAAGACCGCCAAATAGTGTCTCCATTATAGGCCCCTCCGTATTGCCAGTAATTTCCAAATATTCCACCAGCATATCAGTTTGGGTTTAGAGATAAACACTAAACTATAGGCCAAATTTATATAATTATGGATATATCGAGAAGGTATAATGAAGAAAGAAAAGTGTTCTGCGAGACAAAGTGCAGAATTATTGAAACTTTATATTTTGGATTCCTCGGGATTAAGCAAGAAAATTACCTAGTCAGAATTGAAAAAAATTAAAGCGAAAGTACAATAGCTATATTTTCGAGGATATACCACGAGAAAAAAACAATGAAATCGCAAACGTTAACAGACTTGGAAGGCTTATTTGCTTCAAAAAAATAGAAGAAAGGGCTGGATATTACATTTAGAAGAATGCATTTTGGAAAATTTGGAAGAAATTCTGCCCTGTCAACATTTACAAAGCACTGCCGTATAAGCAAATCTTTAAGCTTATATGGACATATGGTCTACAGATATATAGTCCGTTCGTGACGTCGAAACATCGCAATGTTGCCGCATTAACTCTGAGTTTTAGATAATTTTTTATGTAGTAGTATCCCCTGAAGGCCTAATCCACCTTCGGTATTTTAGGCCATTTTGATATCACTGTATTTGTTCTTAGTTCCTTAGGTTCCATCATTCGTGAATTTTATCTTCAATGTGACTGATTTAGATCATCCAAACCAAAGGTGTTATTAATTATTTCTGTTTCCAGCATAAAAAACTATATATACGAAATGAATTATTAATAAATATTATTACTAATAAAATCTAATCAATTTCTATTCCAACGTTTACCTTCTTCCATCAACTTTTATTGTCTTAACACTATTTTATTATCATCTTGCCATGAGTGCCCATTGGTATATTGGTTCCCCTGTCTTCCTTGATTTCATTATATGCTTTTAAAAATCGTATTCTTTCAAAAGTAATGTCCGAAAGTTCCATTAGACCCCTTCGTGGATTATCTTTACAACATTTAAATTCTATATTACCCAAGAGTGTATGAAAGAATATTCTACATCTCTCAAAAAGCTGCATATCTCTACACTTTCTATGAATACTATTCAGAATCTAGCGACTTCGATACTAACAGTTTCCTCTGAAATAATTGTGCTAAATTATGTTTATATTGAAAAAAACTACTCTATTACTACTATCTTTATATATTTCATATATTTGATTTCTGATAAAGATAACAATATAACAAACTGATCTTGATTCGTCACCCTTTTCGTATTAGGACAATTTCTTTTCGGAGAATCCAACATTATATTTTTCAGTTTTTGAGATATATCAATGACCGTGTTCCACACTAATATTTAGAGCACCTGCAACACGCTAAAAATATTTTTAAAGACCACAGCAACTTAATATTTAATTACTATTATATTACATTACAAAAATACTTACCTCTCTAACGAATTGGCAATGGGGGGCCTCTATTATCTGGTTCCTGTTCAAATTAACTGATTAGAGATGCAATCTGTTCTGTCTGGCTTCGGCATTTTCAATCAGAGTAACAATAAACAGCGATATGACATTCATGCGGTAAAGCATCGTTTGCCGGTTTATAACCTGCAGTTATTATAACTAATATTTGGAAGAATTTTGCAGACGTTTGACAACCGGACTACTTTTCCAGGCTGGTTCGGTTACATGTTCGAATTTATCAGATCGGATTTATCAGGATTGTATCTCTTTTTAACTAGAATAAAATAAGATGGAAAATTTTGTCTGATTCTAAAACGAATTTACAAATTGCGGCAGGCAATACATTAAACATCTTGACGATGTGAGTTCACTGTTATTTTAAATATGCTATAGGGTTGTGCTAATAAGAGCAATCTGAACACTATTTAGCATAAGTTAACAACAAAGTATTGAGGAATTCTAATAAATATTCAGTTTAGATTGTAATTTTCAGTAATATCACTGGGATAGATCATGTTATACACTAAAAGAAATAATAAAATAGATGGAATATGAACAAACAACAAAGGTATCTTTCTAATGTCTATCTGCAAGATAAAGCTCGCTCGCATATCGCAAAGTCGTCAGTCTTGGCAATAATTTGGAAACACTTAAGTGAATATTTTACCACACCCGCCGTATTAACTTGACGTTGCCCCTAATCACTAGCTTTTACTAACTTACTTTTACTACTTTTACTAATTACTAATTATAAGCTTTTCTTAAATGAAACCAAACTAATGTGTCTCCATCATATATAAGAATAGGTAATAGTGCTGGAAGAGTATTTCAAGAGTCTGCCAGATCTCAGCTCAAGGACTTCAAAAATTAAGCCATCAGAACAAGTTTCATAAAGTTGGAGTAAATATTAAAATATATTTGTAGGGTATTTATATAGAGTAGAGAAAAAGTTCCGCTACCAGTTTCATTGCGCGCCATCTTGGTTATGTGATGTTTAGCTCAGTTTCGCTTTAACCATTGTGTTGTGTAGAGATACAAATTTTATTATGGATAAATATACGCCACAAGAATGGGCAGAAATAGTGACAATATTTATTGAAAATAATCGTTAAATTATTGCCACTCAGCGGAAATTGCGTCAATGGTAGCGGGACTTTTCCCCCATGTTGTATGTGTAATGCAATTTAATAAATTATAAAATTGATAAAAGAACAGAAGAAATTATATATGCCAAAACACACTTATCTGACTTGTTTTTAATGGACTGTGTAACATTTATTTTTCGTACTATTTTAATACACTACTTAAGATAACAAATAAAAACAAATAATGATAAAATAAGACGACCTTTAGTTGATTATGCAGATTATATCGTAACATTCCAGTAATGTTCAGTTTCTATTGTAATTTTTATTACAATCTTTATAGCGCCAGTTATCCTATAACATGAAGAAATATGTTTCGTCTACAGCTAAATGCAATCAAATCCCTATAAAAGTCATGTATTTTGAATAAACTTATAATATTCAAATTTTTTCACATTAAACTTAAAATATATAACACAAGTTCACCTAAACTATACAGAACATCATTTATATTAGATCATTGTATGTATTCTCTTTTTTTTTTTCACTTTATATAAGGGTCTATTAAGAAAACTTTGAAAACAATTGATACGACATATATTAATTAAAATATTTTCCATTATTTTGTACAATTTGTTCCTATATTTCTTACAACATAGCGATACCGAATCAAAAGAACGATGGTTTGGCGGCGATCCAATCATTAATCCATTTCCGATCAGCATTTCGTTACCATGTGAAAAACGGGCTCTGCTACATCGATCTGGAGAAACTGTAGCTTGAAATCAGTATGTCTGAGGAGTACGCTTGGTGTTGCAGGACGTTCGAGCTGCAACAGGGTATTCTTCACAACCCTTTGTGGCCACTACTTTTATACGACTACTTTCATTCGTGACTAGTTCATTCAACTATTTCTCGCGACTACATGACTATTTCAATGGATTGAAATAGTCGTTAATAGTTTTATACTGAGTAGTTTTAAATGTTCTGACTTTGCCATCCTAGTTTTAATCTTCAAAGTGATGTGCTGAATTTACGCTTATATATAAATATATGATTTTATGTTTTATTTATTATATTATTGCAAAAAAATAAGGTATATTAACATAGCAGTCTTTGGGAAGTCTAATTTTCTATATTTTTATTAATTTAATCGGGTAACAAGAAAAATACTTTGAATGATCATAGTAAAATTCTTTTGACTTATTTAGTTATCTTATCCTGAAATAGTTGCCAAAGGTCTGATTTATATTGAATTTTACAAGTTTCTCGATGTTTCTCCAGCCTTTCGAATGGTAAATATTCTTTAATTTTAAAAATATTCTACAAAAATATTTGACAATAAATAAAATTATAATTTTCTTTAAATATGCGATAATTAAATACTTGATAAAGATTTATTGAGAAAATACGATAACTCTTAACCTCTTAAAATATTCAAAATTAAAATGATCTTTGAAACATAATAGAATCCAGCAATTATAGCTTTCGTTTTCTTTCCAAAAGTTAATACCAAATACACACATACTCATACGTACATCTTTATCTCACTTGTAACACGGATGAAAAAAAAACAAAAAATATTTGTAAACACACATTCAAATAATATAGAAATAAACTAATTCTATTATGTCATTGCTACTTTCCAAATATTAAAACATAATGAAACATATTAGGGGTTCTTTAAAATGAACTGATCTCTACCACACCGAGATCCAAGTAAATATATCGGTCCTTTTCTCTCCCATAGAAGGAATTCGTACGTCTCTGTCTGAAAAAAATATTCTAGGAGTGCACTGAAACAGTAATTAATATTTTCAGTCGATTACTTTTTTGGCTATCAATTAGTTCGACTGTTTTGCGACTATAAACTCTTTCAACTATCTTCAGTCTATAGTACCCAACTCTATTAAATACTAATAGTAGTATTCAAGTATATTTTTTCCAATAACTCCGGCTAAACCACTATATAGCGTTTAACAAATTTGATTTCCCTGATCAAAATACATGCAACCGCCTAATATTCGTGAATGAAAATTGTGTATAAATAAAAATTGTAATATGTTATGCTATATACGCTCAAACGTTGTCATCTACGCCAAATCTAACACCAAATCGTACTTACACACTCGGTCCAAAATAATTATGAGATTATCAGTAACGCCGACTATTATCACATGAGCCAATGTGTGATAACACTCAACGCACATCGCAAAAACTCTAAAAACAAAATCAAGATATAAATAAGAGTCCTTAAAATGTAAAGGTGTGAAATAAAGGTGACTTGAAACTTAATTACGTATGAGACAAGATCATTCGTTATATAATATTTGACAATTTATTCAAACAATTCGACAACATCTAGAGCAAATGCTTCAAAGACTACGATACCGAAACCGATAAGGCCTTTAACAAATTCGCCGCATTCAGATCATCAAAATAGCATGGGACTAGAATAAATAAATATCAACCTTATTTCAAGCTACGTACGTTAAGCAAATAGAATATTATTAAATCACACAGATCTAGTAAAAAATAACCTAACCCAAGCTAACAAAATTAGATAATATGAAATCATTGCGATACTAGTTCGCTAAACTCAAGGATACTCCGTGAATCATTTAATGATTTTATGCAAAAAAAATCTGAGATATTATTGTAAATTCTATTTTATATATGCTTCCTACATAAACTCGATGTTACATAATAAATACGAGTGACTGTCAGTACGTTTCAACGCATAATAACTAGAAGTAACACAATAATTTTCAGTATCTCTATAACAGGTCAATTGAAAAGTCGCCGGCCTACCATAGTAAAACACATTTTTTTGGCAAAATTAGTTTTTTTTTATTCAACATAAAACGCTTCTAGGGTGATACACTAATTATAGAGACCCTCCAACTTTTCGACCATTTTTGTAGTACGATTTGTCCTTTGCTTCAAAATAGGCCTCAGTTTCGTCGATCACCTCTTTATTCGACGAAAATTTGTTCCCAGCGATCATTCTTTTGAGATATGCAAACAGGAAATAGTCGCTGCGGCCAGATCTGGAGAATACGGTGAATGAGGAAGCAATTCAAAGCCCAATTCATGGATTTTTGCCATCGTTTTTACTGACTTGTGACACGGTGCATTGTCTTGGTGAAGCAGCACTTTCTTTTTCATCAAATGCGGCCGATTTTGGCGATTTCGTCCTTTAAACGGTCCAATAACGCTATGTAATAGTCGCTGTTGATGGTCCTTCCTTTTTCAAAGTAGTCAATGAAAATTATTCCATATGCATCCCAAAATACAGACGCCATAATCTTGCCAGCCGACTGGAGCTTTGGAGCCTGTTCATCGTGTGCAGTCCACTCGGATGACTGTCGATTGGACTTCGGAGTGATAAGATGGAGCCATGTTTTATTCATTGTCACATATAGCCGCCAAAAACTCGGGTTTATTACACTTGGTCATCTTCAAACACTGCTCCAAATAATCAACTCCTCGTTGTTTTTGATCAAAAGTGAGCTCACGTGGCACCCAATTTGCACAGAGCTTTCTCATACCCAAATATTCGTGAATGATATGATGTACACGTTCAGTTGATATCTTTAGAGTGTCTGCTATATCATTCAGATTCAATTTACAGTAATTCAAAATCATTTTGTCGATTTTTTAAATGTTTTCCTCGATAACCTCATTTTTGGGAGTCCACTGCGTTCACGTCTTCGGTGCTCATTTCACCTCGTGTAAACTTAGCATACCAATCCTTGATGGTTGATTATCCTGAGCAGTGTCTAGAAACTCGGCATCAAGCCAAGTTTTTGCTTCAACTGTATTTTTTCCCCTCAAAAAGCAATATTTTATCAACACGGGAAATTCCTTTTTATCCATTTTTTTCACAATAACAAAAGTTGCTTCACTCAAAATGCTATAATTCACAAACTAATGATCCGACAGCTGTCAAATTTATACACGCATATTTTGAGGCTTAGGGTTAATTAAAAAACATATAAATTGTATTCTAGCGCCATTTATGTGTCAGACCAGGGACATTTTTGAATTGACCTGTTATACTAATCGGCTTAGGGAAAATTTCGGCCTCCCTTTTTGAGGAAAATAGAGACGTGAAACTTGGCATGAATAAAGCTTATATGGAGGAAGAGTTTTTAGGCCTAAAATTTTTGTGTAATATGCGCTACCTATAAATTCCTAATAATACCCAATAAATTCCATTAAAACGAAATACGCCCAAATCAAGCAAAGAGGATTTTCATTGGACTGACCGACACTGTAGATTATTCGTCATTTCTGTTATACGAAAATCAACCACGGATGCTTAATTTTTAACGTCAAAATCTGCCAGCGGTGTACCACAAAATGCCTATAGGCAATTTTGAATCCGAATATAAACCCCTATATTTTACCTTTGAAAGGATATTAAAACGGAAAGTGAGTATGTTAAAACATTATTAAGTTTGGATAAAAATCGATTAAGTATAGTACGATATAGTAAAGTTATATTTTACATTATTTGTAGAAAGAACAAGTAGAATGTGTCCACTTTATCGAAACGTATATGCAGCTGTGAAAGAGAATCTTACATATTCAAAAATTTCATCCAAAGATAGATTAACAAAATTCGAGAATACAAGAATCGTGTGTCTTCTTTGTTTACAAGATATTTAGATTTTCAAAACCTTTTGATTTAATTTGATGTCTGGTGAAGGAAAAGAGAAAAATAAAAATTATTCTTGCTTAAGGACTGTTATTAATTGACATAGTTCTGGAAGCAAAGCATATCATAGAATTCTAAAGGTTTTAAAACTTTTCCATAAAGTTTAGTGGTTTTAAATTCTGATTCAAATTTATTTATAATATTTACTTTAGTAAATACATTTCTTAACAAAGCACTAACCGAATACTGTAGATAATAAATACCTTAATTTGTACATAAGGAGTTAAAATGAATTTGGCAAAGGACATTAACTATTATAATATAGCTTTATTGAACTTTAATTCCTTATGTATAGGCAAGTTGTTAGTTGCCACGTGGGCCATAAAACAAAGTAGAAAGAGTAGATAATTGAAAACCATACAAGGCAAATTAAAAATGAGCTATCCGCAAAGTGATCGAATACTGCAATAATCAAAGAAAGATGCAGTTTTATACTTTAAATTTAGGTAAAGAATTTATTTATTGTTTTTGAAATATATTTTTTAGGAGACAAATATGGATAAAAGATAAATATTATATGAATGTATAAATAAATGAATAAATAATGAATCGCAAGGAGGCATGAGGTGAAATGCCATTTCATGTCGTAGTATTGCAACACTTGGGTGATGCCAGAACGAGATACTGACTCAAAAGAACAAACCATTTGATGCTAGTAGTGTAGTGTGTAATGATGTGAATTTAATAGAAAAAGTAGCAGTGTTAATACATAGAGATTATTAGACCAGAGGCTAAGTTAGAACCGATGAGGCCTCTTAGATGTATGCCTAGATTTAGGCTACTGTAAAGATAAATTGTAGATTAGTCGGTAACGGCTAGTAACAATATAATAAATATTGTTATAAATGATTTAAAAAATCAAAGAGCTGCCATAGAGGGTTAGTTTACAGATATTTTGGAAAACACCTGGAACCGCTAAAATTGAATGCAGTTTCTCTGAAATATATATACTGGTGTTGAAAAAAATTATACTGAAAATAAAGTAATTTTTTCTATAAACCATAAATTCCTAATAACTATTATACAATACAGTTCCGAAAATTTCTAGTTTATAACCGAAAACTTATTACCCCTGTATATGTTTGCTGAATATTTTCAAATATTCTCTGTCTTATTTGCCAAAGTGACATCATGTAATCTACAATTATATTTGATATCATATTTACAGAAAGAATATTATATCATTGCATTTTAATATTAGGTATTTGCATTTATTTTAATAAACGATATTTATTAGTAAAAATGTAAATGAAAAGTATCAAACACTTTTATAAGCTAATCATTTAATTAAATTGCATTTTCAACGTATATCAATCCTGCCCAAGCCTGTCAAACACTTTTGGAAGGTTATACCGATCTTGCTTTATCATATCCCAATGTCCAAAATATTTTGTAAAATTACATCTTAAGTTTAGTCATTGTTCGTTGGTTACTTAGCTATAAAAATTAATAGTTAATAGGATAATTCGTTGGATTATTAGTTCATTTAAAGCTTTATCGCAACCCCATAAGTCCCTGTAGGCTTTATAACAGACTTATAAAGCAATCTATATAATTTTAGTTTAAATTGGGAGTATTTTTCTAATCAGTACGTTTCTTTGATTTTAAGTCTCATCTGATCTGCTTTTTGTCCAACTATGAATTTTGATGGCCACAACATTTTTGAACCCTTTTGGTTTGGAGGACAAAAAAGTTTGACGACAATGAATTGTAAAACTAGATGGACGAAAACCCAACCGAGACTCTCAAAGAATTTTTAACGTTTACATGTAATGGAGAAGATCCAATAGAGGGAAGATAGCTAACACACGAATTGGCGATGAAAAATAGATATACTATAACAACCTTAAATACAGAAGGTCATGGTTTACTCCAGGAGAACCATCCCCATCGATACCAAAGTGACTATTGTAGTACATATGGTTGGATCAGAAAGATGTAGTTTATAAAGAGCTGCTAAATTTAGACTATAATCGAATGAAACTATTAGTTCAGTTATCTACCGACGTGCATTAAACAAATTGAATGCCGTATTGTTATAGGAAAGACTAGCAATAGCGAATAACACACGCAAAGTAATATTCTTGCAGTAACAACGCTCAGCTACACGCTTCAATAGCTGAAGTGATAGCTTCAATAGTAATATAGATATATTGTTTCAACTTGATTAAGAAGTTCTGGCGCACACAATGTATTCGCCAGACATATAGTCATATTATAAAATCCTCAAGTCACAAGTGATATTGCTACATTAACACATTTTTTGATATCAAATTATCTAGCGGGTGATACACTTTTATGTGCGTTAAAATGCATTATTTGAACATGTTGACATAATTTTAATGTTGTAATTCAAATACTGGTAGAAAAAGAGAAAAATGTAATATGGTTAATAATACATAATATTTTGGAAAACAGTATTCATGATTTTTCGCAATAATCCTTTAAATTTGGAATTTTAAATGAATTCACAGTAATTCCCAAAGACCAACACACAACAAAGAATGCATCAGACGACAAACGTACAGTAATGAAAACAAAATTTATAAAATTCACTTAATCTATTAATGATTAATATTCTATTCCATTCTGTTAAAATTAAAAAATCGTAATAGTCAGCTATACTTATTAATAGTCATCAGCCGATAGAAATGGCAATGTAAATGGAAACATAAATAATCCAAATTCAATCGGGTATATAACAGAGGATTTTACGTGCCACTAAGCCCTAATAAAATCATTAATTTCTCAGATATTTCAAACCTATTTGTTCGGATTTGATATTAAACTAAATATATTTATACCTTTTGTATTGTACAGCAAATGGACAACGCGCAGGAAATCAGAAAATTAAATAGGACCAAAGGATACAAACTTGTATAGGTGTTGTTAGTAACTTAAGCTTAAGTTAGTCTAATATTACACATGGACTGAAAAGTTTCGGGCCTAACATATAGATTACGACAGTTTCATTACATTCACCGCTTTTTTAATTAGTACTAGCCTTCAACAAAAAGCTGTCAAAATTTCATGATATTCTACTCATAAGTTTGTGAGCTAAAAGTGACATTACATCTGTCATTTTCAAAACAATGGATCAAAAACTATTTCGTGTCTTAAATTCTTAATGGGAAAAAATACCGTTGGCATTGAAAAGTGTTACAAGGACTCTGCTCCATTAGAAACAACAATAAAACGTTGGTTTGTTGACTTCAAACGTGGTCGTTGGAGAGCAATCCATGAAGCAGGACGCTGTGGACGTCCAAATGAGGTAGTAACACGAAAGTGAAGTTGCGTCAGTTAACTAACTTCGTAAATATACCAAAAAAACTTGTTGGTTTTATATTATATCAGCATTTGGCATCAAAGTGGGTGCCGCATTTGCTCATTGTTGGCCAAACACAAGAACGTGTCGATAATTCAAAGCAGTGTTTGGTCAGGTTTAAACGTAACAAACCGGAATTTTTGCGTCGATATGTAACGAAGCAACATGGATCCATCACTTCACTTCGAAATCAAAACGATCGTCATCTGAGTGAACAGCAATTGATGAACTTCATCCATAGCGTCCGAAAGCACAACAATCGACTAGAAAGGTTATGGCCTCGGCATTTTGGGATGGTGACTATCTTAAGAAGGGAAATCCCATCAACAGTGAATATTATATACCGTTATTGGATCGTTTTTTGCCGAAATTGCAAACAAACGTATATGGCAAAGAAAAAAAATTTGTTTCATCAAGACAATGCACCGTGTCAAAGTCAATTAAAACAATGGCAAAACTACATGAATTGAACCTTCCAATTGCTCTCATGACCACCATATTCACCAGATTTGGCTCCCAACGACTACTGGCAGTTTACAGACCTCAAAAAAATGCTCCCCAGTGAGAAATTTCACTCGAATGAAGAGGTTATCGTTGAAACTGAGGTCTATCTTAAGACAAAAGATAAATCGTTCTACAAAATGGTACTGAAACGTTAGAGCGGCACTGGAATGATTGTGTGGCTGTTGATTACATTGACGAATAAAGCCCTCACTTTCCTTGTGAATTTATCCTCGTTATTGAAGAACTGTTTTTGAGAGGGATGGATTACTAGTCAGTTGGATGATTTAGTACAAGCCCGTATTTGCACATCATAAGTCCAAACATAATTTATAATTACTTAATTAACCAAAAATTTTGATCTCAAGCCAAATTTGAGGTACCTTCCGACTAACCATATACTCTTAAATTTGAATCAGTTTTTTGTCTAACGTGATGTTATTGATCCAAATGCAAAAAAGTATCAAATGATTATATCAAATAGTAATATATCAATATACACTTACGATTGTATTAACTCTATGTAATAAAAGATGTTATATTACAACAAAAACTTTTATATTGTCCTATTATAAGTAATGCGGAAATGCAGCTAGATAGCTAAGAACGTCTCTGGTTCGAATCCTACCCTGTGCTTGATTGATGCACATTGTTTACAGGCAACAATATAAAAACTCGCGTACAATAATAACCTCACTCACGCCTGAAACTAACTAAAAATCATTCATTGGTTGATCAACTTTACCATTTGCCAGATTAGCATCCCATAACATGTAATCGTGAGTTCACGACATCTGGAGTCAATAGATCTATGCTTAAAGTCTAAGAAGGTGTCAAAGTATATCATTAGAACCTATATACCTATATAAGTAACGACATTTTTTTAAATTACGTTATATGATATTTAATATTCTTCAAAATAGGTTTCTTGAACATTCATTTATTTTCTCCCAATTTACATCAATCACGTGTACTAGAAGATGTCAATTCCTCTGAAACTCATCAAAAGCTGCCATCATGTCGCAGACGGCTTCGAATGGTATTGTTCTACATGAAAAGAAACATTTTGCCGAGGCTATACTATACGTGTTTGTGTTTGTTACGTGTTTGGCAGTGTAGTGTTGAGATCAGTGGAATGGTCTTTCTACTAAATATGGAACCAATGACTGACCAAGTGTGACTACTGACCAAGTGTAAAATAAAATGAGATAAGTAATAATAAATCTCAATCATGCGAAGCCGAGGTGAAGTTGTATGTCCATTTCAGGCAAATTCTGATTGCTAAAACGATGGACAACCCACGG
This sequence comes from Rhynchophorus ferrugineus, assembly GCF_030347505.1. Taxonomy (NCBI): domain Eukaryota; kingdom Metazoa; phylum Arthropoda; class Insecta; order Coleoptera; family Curculionidae; genus Rhynchophorus; species Rhynchophorus ferrugineus. The sequence goes on along the minus strand of NW_027472581.1, from coordinate 46,385,909 downwards.
TCATTGATTTCAAAATACAATTAAATATATTACTAATGAGTTAATCAACCTACCTAAATCTAAATCCACCACCTTCTAAATTTAACATACGTGTATATACTTTACCTGTTAAAATTACCTTGCAATAATAAACAAACATTTGTTTATATAAAATAATATATCAATTAGCTAGTTTATAAATAATATTCCAAAAATATATTCACTTATCGTTGATATTACCCGGAAACTTGTGACTCGATAAATGTGACCTACTCTAATGTGAAACGTTTGAAGACTAGTTGCCAAGTAAAACAAGTTTTGACATTGCCCTTCATGCTATTCTGGTCATATCTTCAAAACACTAATTTAACAGATTTCAAAATAATTTACCCATTCATTATAAAATGTAAAAATGTTTTAGTATAGTGAATTATTTAAGGTACGTAGAAGTGTACAGAATAATATTATATGAATAATTATTATATGACATAATTTTCTCTAAAACATTTTTAAGAGAAAACTACTTTTCATGAATTAAATAAAAATTATATATATAGAATACTTTAATGATTTGATGATTTAAATAAGACAGCTTAGGTTCTTGCATATATCTTGCACAGCAATACCTATTGATGAAAATGCAAAATTGAGTAAGTGTAAAACTCATTAGTTTTGATATTTCTCCACACAAAAATAGCAATTTTCATTAACACTACCGAGTTTTTTGATGTATGAATCCCTCATGGAATCAAGGAATCATGAACGCTCCTCAATCATAATTTACGTTATTCCATTTAAAGAATTATGCGACCAAAGCCAATCAAATCCCTTTAAAAATTTATAATGATACCTTCAAAAGTAAAGATTTTTGTTTTCACATGTTTAATGTAGTAGAAAAGGTCCAAAAGGAGGGGAAATAGGTAAGATACAAATTGACTGAAAATGCAATTTCGGTGGCGTATTGTGACTGGTAGGTAGACATAGACAAAAGTGCAAATTTGTGAATATCATGAGATCAATACGGTGTTTACAATATTGGTTATTACAAGTTGCTAAAGCCAAATTAAAATATTACTACAGATGCCTACCTACGTCAATTGAAAAATTGAACGACTTATTGTTACAAAAAAGACCAGCCCAAAAAGTCGATTAATTTTGACGACCTTAAGACAGATGGAGTCACCTGTAGTATATCACAACAGACACAATTATGGAACGTTTTATGGAAACCCTCCTGCTTCTAAAATTGGTAATTTGTCTTTGGATATTTGAAACAAGCACAAAAGTTAACTGATCACATAATAGTTTGCTTCGGTTTGAACGATTGAGTTCCGATTCATCAACTTTGACGATATAATACATCTTAATATGCAAAAGCCATGGATGTTTTTCTTCCAAATAATACTACCTACAAACGATGTTTTCTAAAAATTGAAATAATCTAAATAATTTTACCCACTATTTTAATCTAACATAAATAAAACCTATTAAATATCAGAGTTGACAAATACAAAAATTATATTATTTTAATAAGACCAGATTTATATTTGTACTATTAAAAAACACTAGAATGGTTGACTTTTGGATACTAAAATTATTAGCTTAACATTGATTGGAGTAACTTTTCTTATTTGATTATTATATGAAACAATAGGTAAACAAGAATTTAGTGTAAAAATTAAAAATTGTTTTTAATAAGGAAAAATACTGTTTAAATCCTATATTATCACCACAAAGTATGTTAATCTGGAGTTTTTTCGAAAACATTAAAAAAACCAAAAATTGAGCATGCCTAAGTTAAGAGGGTGGTTCAAATATGATCGAGACAAATAATCTGACACGTTTATTTATTATTGAAAAACTTTACAAAAATTTACAATTTTTCTAGATATTTTCCCTCACTAGTTACGCATTTTGTCCATCTTTCCGGAAGCTTTTTGATGCTGGTATCGAAGAATTCTTTGGCTAACTCGAACAGCCATGTGCACACGAACCCCTCTACCGCGTTGTCGGTGTTGAATCTTTGAACTCTGAGAGCTTCTTTCAGTGATCCAAACAAGTGGTAGTCGCAGAGTCATAAATCCGATCTGTAGGACTGTTCCTCCGTTTCGAACGATAAGCGGGTTTCACGTGTATTTTCAGAAGGCTAGAATAGTATGCAGCATTAATGGTACGTTGTGTGCGCAGGAAATCGACGTACAGCACGCCCCGGTCCCAGAACACTATACGCAGAACCTTACCCGCGGACCTCGTTATCTTTAGACGACATCTTGCTTTCGGGAGTGTATAAGATTCGCGTTAAAAACCGTACCCCTAACGCGTCAGCAAGCGATGACAAAGTTTCAACTGCGTAAATTTTTGTTTGAAGTTCAACAGTTTAGGACCCCATCGCGCCGTTAGTTTGCAATATTGAAGGTGTTCGTAGATGATAGACTCTACACTACCAATACTGATGCCGAGTCCAGCCGAAATGTCTCGAACATTCATTCTATGGTCCTCCAAAATGACTTATCCTACACGGCGAATATTGGCTGGTGTGATGCTGGTTCGCGGACGACGATCATGCGGCTTATTCTTTGAATTCTTTGGCGCATTGAATCACGGCAATCTTACACAGGCACCCACTACCGAACTGATTTCGCAAACGCAGAAAAATTTTCGTCTTTTTAACGCCTTCCCACACTAAGAAACCAATGACAATACATTGCGCTACGGCGGTCGGCACTTGACGTTCACTCATGATCGTAACACGCGCCGGAAACATGCGCTCCCGACAAAAACTATGCCACACTGTTCGTAAGGGACCCAGCTATCACATGCTCAAGCCACGACCTTCAAAACATATATAGGCGCCATCTACAGCGTTTGCCTCCATCATATTTAAACCACCCTCGTATATTCAAAGTGGATAATGCATCATCAATTGTTTCAAGTGTCTACTACTCCACCAAGATGGTGCTGTTGGGCCGCAAGATTTTGTACCTTCTTTACTAAATCTCGTCAGTGTTGACGTGCGTAGTTGTTCAGGCATCGGAAAATGTTGCTCTTCTATTTGTCAGGTCGCTTTTGATTGGTCCGTTTAAACTTAGTCCACATTTTTTTCGGATTTAATCACTGTATCTTCCATCCAAAAAATCGATTTCTCGTCAGAAGCATGTGAGTAATTATTTAACTTTTCATTCGACAGACAATCAACAAGAATTCGGCAGACATTTCGATGTCCAAACCAATGTAATCTGCGTATCTGAATTTACTCGTCAGCTGTGCTAATAACTTCATTTCTATTCAAACTTTTTTTTAATATATTTTAAAGTCTCCTTTTACCAACTATGGATTTATCTGGACTGGGCCTAAAGTTTAACGTGGGCTCCGAACCACGGTCCTCAGCATTAAGCCTACCCACTGGTGAGTGACCAACTTTAGAAATCATCCGAGAAGACATCCGGTCTTACCCAGCCTGGTTATTGGCGTGACTGTGATTATTTTCCTTGTCGGATTTTACACTCTTGCCTAGAACATTCACAAATTTTAAATAATCACAAACATAAATTTACGACCATGCCCCAGCAGGATTCGAACCCGCGGCTATCGCAACAGTAGGAGGACCATGCCATCGCCTTTACCACTGCGCCACTAAGCCGGCTTTGTTCCAACTTGGAGCGAAACATTAAGAATTTGCCTTAAACAAAGAATTTGAAAGACCTCAAGATTATAGATATCAGACTGTAACAGTGTCCAAGTGTCGGAACCATACAAAAGGATTGACGTATGGAAGAGGCTGATTTTTTCATACCGGGCCAGAAACAACCAGAAACGACTCAGGTAAAATAAAAATAATTTCTTAATAACCGAGGAATCATAGGTCCATTTCTACACATCTAAATCGATAGCTGAGTCGACGACTCGATGAAAAACTTTTCAAAATTGAATTGATTCTACCAAAACGTTACTGAAAATTTGGACAAGAATTTTGGATCAATTTTATAGTAATTTAAATGGGAAACCTATTTATATTAATAATAAAAATTAATTCCAAAATATTTTCACCAATAATTTAAGATATAACGTTTATTATATAATTTTTATACAATATTTTTTCCAAATAAGCGGAAGGTCAACAAAAAATTTAACAAATCGTCCCCACCATCGCAACAAATTGTTATCGCTTCTTGCGTCTTCTACAGAGGTTAATCAAGAACATTATACACCCTCCATACAACAAAATTATGGGTTTTTCCCAAGTTAACTAAGGGCCCAAACCGCCACTTATTTCAAACCGTGAACTGTGAAAAGAAGTGTACTATTGGAGCAGGTAAACATTTAAAAATCGGATGCGATTTCCGTGTTGCTCCTTTGACTTCTGAACAAAAATTACCTGTTTCAGGTTACACACAAATTGTACAAATGCTATACATTCTTTTATAGATGATGGTTATAAAAATGAAAAAAATTTTATTGCTATAAAAAGTATATAAAAAGTGAATAAAATACAGTAAACATTATTTTAAAATTATTATTCCTGAAGGCAGTGGGCTCAACAAGGTTTTCCAAAGAAATAAGCTGTCAGTCTGAAGCTGTCATATTTATAATTTTAGCTATTGTTGGATAGATAAACACATTTTTTTTTGATTGCATAGGTGACCAGCTGGTAATTTCCTTGCTAATGTAGAACTAGTGTTATGATTTTCGGTGCCCGTAAAGTTAATTTTGGGATTACGAGGACCCCAGCAGCGAATGGATTCACAACTTTTAAGGTATGCGGAGGGGTTAGCTGCTGGACAGCAACGCCTCTAGAAAGAATTTGTGGTAGGATTTTTGGGATTGTGCTCCCTCTGCAATTAATTTTCTCCAAAGGATCTGATATATTCCTTAACCGTTGGAGTGCCGGTTTCCCCATGTATTATCGATATGTCGATGAATCGGAGAACTTTCTATTGCACTACTTAAAGTTTGTCCATCTGTTCTTAGCTAATGTACCTGGACCAGATGTTTAGCGGCTTATAGAGCAAAACTTTGATTGGTAGAAACAAATTGCATTTTCTGTAAAAGAGAGAGTAAAGGACGGAGGCGACTCATTAGCCTTTTGTGATAATACATTTTATTGATTTGTTGGTGTAAATTACATACCTCTACAGTTAAAATGGAAACCGAGATATATGGCCTTTTGTCGCTATAAGATTGAATATTTTTCCACTCTTAGCTGGTCAGCCCGTATGTCTCTCTTTCTATAGAATATGACTAACCATGAATAAATGAAAAATATACTTCCAGTTATTAGTAAATTGAAAATAAAATGAAAAACTTTTAATTAGAATTAGAACAACATTATTAATATTTGTATATTTATTGAAAAATAATATACTAAGTAGATCAGATTACTGAATGCTATGTCCACAAAATATTACGTCTTCCTCCCTACCACTTCATTTTTAATCTAATTGAGATGAAATGGGGTATTGCAAGGAATTATTAAAATAGATATTCAGGTCGAGGAGGATATTCAAGCCAGAACTGTCTGGATTTATGGAAAGAGGTATTGTCGAAAATAACACCTTCGGTTTGTGTGAACTTGATCAGACACATTGAAGAAGGAATTGACAAATGGTAGAATCTTGGGCGATAGATCGGAAATAAACAGCTAGGTTATTAACTTGATTAGTGTTTCTAAAAGTGACAGTAATTGAATAAAATTTATTTTGGTTTATGATTCAATGCTGAAATTACCAAGACTGGGTGATGAAAGAGGAAACAACTAAAGATCAGTAAACAATTTAACGTCCTGGTAAAATCGTCCACCTTGCTTATTATCTTATCTCCAAAATTTTCAGGAAAGTAGTCGAAGTGGGATTGAAGAAAATGTGCTTTTAGACTCGTTAGGCAACCTAAAGCTTGAAATGCTCTTAGCATTCTTTTAGCGATTTATTTATATTTAAGATCCTCATTGATTCCTAAAAATTATGAATGTCCATATGACCAGCTTAAAAGTAGGACCCGTCGTGGGCTTGAATAATTGTTGGTCAACTGTTTAATGTTTGGTCCGACGAAAACGCCTTCATTCACCTTTACTTCTGAAAGGTCTGGAAATTTAAAACTATGTATTTGAAGCAATCTCAATCTTTCGGAAGAGATTTTACAAATTATTTCTTAATTTATAACTTTATGTAGAGGAACCATTTCTTGGAAGACGTTCTTTTCACCAATTTTAAGTTGTTTCGGAAGCCAACACAACGGCAAACAATCTTTTTGGTCTAGTGATTTGCTCAGTTTCTGCATTTGCACTAACACAAGCAACAGTTGTTCGAGCAACATTTATAGAATTTTAAAAACACAGCACACCTTCCAACCATTGATTTCACATTTTAATTAGCGAACGATCAATTTTGAATGACGTGTAAGAATGGAAGTACAAAAATCGCCGTTGTGAAGCAAAACTGCTTTAAAGCTTCTTTTTGATGAATCTATGAAAAGGTGCCTTTATGCTGTATCGTAATTTCCTGACGTCCTAGAATTTTTTTCATATTACTTCTATATTACTTATATTTTACTTATACTTATATTGGAAAATATTAATGCAAACTACAAATGACATTATAGTTGTCTTTATCTAACCGCACCTGTACCCCAAAACATATTCTAAAATTATATAGATTAATCAATAACAATAATAATATAATAAACTCATTTAAACAAATAATTTAACCAAATAGTTTGATATTGATTTTTTATTTGCTCTCCAAAACTACAAATGAATTGACTAAATAATAATAATCACAAATATAAAGACACACCTACACTGGAGGGAATCGAACCCACAACTAATGCAGCAGTAAGGGGACTCTCCGCTTGACTATCTCAGCTACTAAGCTGGTAGATAAAAATTACTTGCTAATTTAGGAAAACTAGAAGAAAGTAGTAAAGGTATATAATAAACTTATCTAAACATATGGGATGATGCTTTCTCATTGCCTTTAACTGCTTATTTTCAATAATTTTTATATTTTTCTACCCATAATCTAGCTATAAATAAAAATGGCGTTCATGTGATATATTGTATATATTTGAAATGGTTACCAGCAATAATAACAGTGTCTTATGATATCTATTAATTTAGAACTGGTATTAATAGCGTCGCTGTACAATTCACTTTTAGCTTCAACGATTAATATTCAAAGGCATTTGATCAGGTGATCTAAAAAGGCTATCCACCTGTCCACAAATAGGCTGGCAAGTTTTGGTTTAACGACTACTAAAACATTATTTTAAAACCTATTCTAATGGAGTTTTTTTAATTAACAGTTAATAATTTCATAATAATTAATATAACCTTAATACTTAATAATAATAATCTTACGGTTTTATAACATTTTATGAAATTATTTTTAGCATAATTATTTCAATATAAATATGTATGGATTGTAATGGAATATTAAGTAGGTTTAGCATTAATCAATAATTAAATAAATATCGTAAATACAGAATACAGAAAAACCTCAAAACTATTCAGTAGCCTTATTTCATTTAAAATCACATTTAAATGGTGTTAATTACCTGTTTGGTCTGAGTCATGTAATGCCAGTTAAATAAAATTCTAAAATGTGATGAGAAATAATCCGTAGTAATCTAATAATTTACATAATAAGAAAATAATTACGTAGATGAAATAAATTGATTTATTTTAAAAATAATATTCATTTAACCCCCATTATTAATAATTATATGTTATATATGATTAATTGTTTTTAATTTATTATTCAATATGTAAATTAGTTTTTATACACCAAACTTATTATAATATATTAAATATAAGTAAATATATTATTAGTTTCAAATATTTTATTTCGATTTATAAAAGTCAAATTAATTATAATTTTAGTTTGTATATTATATAATCAATATATAATTGATTGATAGTTCATTGATAACATACTATATAATAATTAAATATAATATACATGTGTATAAAAAGCTTAAGTAGCTAAAATGTAAAAGCTGTAGATAAAATTATTCCAAATATAATAAATATAAATTGTAAACTTAAACTACCATAATTCTAAATAGTTATATAAAATATATTATTTATAAAATTTAAATTAATATTAATTATACAAACCGGCTTGGTATTCGCAATAGTCAAATTGACAAGACGGTGTTCCTACTACTTGGGTATTATTGTAAATGTATATTTGTAACTATCTATACGGCAAGATTAAAATCTTAGGAAATCAATCTCAATCGAGTCAGTAACCAGGCTAGGTAAGACCGGATGTAAGTGGTAAAAAGAGGACTCTAAAAAATCAGAGTAAAATATTTATATAGTCATAAAATATTAATTTTGTAAAATAGTTGGTACATCTATACTGAATACAAATAGTATGTATACATCAAATAATAAATATAATCTATACATTCTAGATACAAATTGTTCTAAATAAATCAACGTAATATTAGTACAATATAATTGAAATAATAAAAATGAGAATATTTAAATATATTATAAATATAAACTATGTTCAGTAATATTTCCTGTGTTGTGAAGTATTAACATCATTACTACAAAAATTAAGTAAAAAACCGATGGGATCTCTTAAATCGATACCTATTATAGTATAAAGAAATTGTAGTATAAAGAAATAACGACTAACAGTGTATTAATTAAAAGAAGTTATATTTGTTAAATTACAATACTTAATATTAACAATAATAGTAAAGAAAAATAATGCCGATTTATCAAAATAGGTATTAAAATAATTGATAATCAAGTAATAATTAATTATATATAAAAATGAGATATATTTATTATAACAATTTATATATGTATTGTAACGAAATTGTTATAAAAAAATATTTAAAATTAAAATAATTTATATTGTATAGTTTATAAAATGAAGTAATATACATTTTATTTTATTTCTTGGAGAAAAACAGTATCTTTATATTATATATATATATATATATATATATATATATATATATATATATATATATATATATATAATATTATAAGTATATAGATATATATATATATATATATAGATATATATATACATATATGTATATATATATATATACATATATATATATATATATATATATATATATATATATATATATATATATATAAAATTATAATTTATATTATATTATATATAAAATTATTATTAATTAATAATTTATATTTATTTTCACGCCACAGTCAATTCCAAATCCAATTTAAAATATATCATTTGTAGAATAAGTAAAAATAAACTCTATTTTGCTTCTTGTTGAACAAACAGTACATTTATCATAAGACTAAGTATTATGAGCGCATAAAAAAATTATATCTATAAACTGTTATAACTAAATTAATTCACAAACTGACTTTGTTAACATTAGTATTAATTAAAAAAAGGTTGCTAATAACACACCAATATGTTATTACACAATAAAGTTATTAAAATAATTAAGTTAAGTAAAAATTATGTATTAAAATGAGATTTATTTATTATATCAATTTATATCATAAGTATATTTAAAATGAAATTATTATTAATTAATAGTATTTATTAAATTTATATTTATTTATACGCCATAGTATTAAGACAATTTAAATTGTATGATTTATAGAACTACTAAAAATAAGTTTTATTTTGCTTCTTGTTGAACAGACATTACATTTATAATAAGACTAAATATTATGAGCGCATAAAAAAATAGTTCTAATCTATAAATTGTTATAAATAAATTAATTTAGAAACTGACTTTGTTAACATTAGTATTAATTTAAAAAAAGTGGCTAATAAAACACCAATATGTTATTACACAATAAAGTTATTAAAATAATTAAGTTAAGTAAAAATTATATATTAAAATGAGATGTATATATTATATTAATTTATACCATATGTATATTTAAAATGAAATTTTTATTAATTAATAATATTTATTAAATTTATATTTATTTATACGCTATAGTATTAAGACAATTTAAATGGTATCATTTATACAACTAGTAAAAATAAATTTTAATTTGCTTCTTGTAGAACAAACAGTACATTTATAATAAGACCAAATATTATAAGTGTATGAAAAAAATAGTTCTAATCTATAAACTATTATAAATAAATTAATTCAGAAACTGACTTTCTTAACATTAGTATTAAGTAAGAAAATGAGTTGGTAAATAAAACACTAATATGGTGTTGCACAACATAGTTATTAAAATAATTAAGAGTCAAGTAAAAATTATGTATTAAAATTAGGTATATTAATATTGAATATTATGTGTGCATAAAACAAATAAATAGGTCTATAAAATCTAAATATTAATTCTTATAAATAAATAAATTCAGTAACTTACTTTGTTAACATTACATTAGTTAATAAAATAAATTGGTAAATAAAACACTAATATGTTATTGGTTGCCAACTTAATATTAACCATCAAGTAAGTGTGAAACTATTTAAAACTGTTTAGCGACGTGCTTTTTTATTTATTGAAGCGAAAAACAATATAAATATTTACATGTCCCAAAACACTATTTACTATAAAACTGTATTCTGTTGACGACATTTGATGTATTTATCAAAACACAAAACTAATATATCGGACTAAGAGAAAACCGAATTGTTATTAAAACCCAGCTAGATATATCTTAACTTGATAAGATAAAAATAACCGATTACCCCAATTACAGTGTATTTAAAAAGAAACGAAAAAGCAGGACTTATTTTCGCCAGTATTGTTCGACAACTAACCTCGACGCAGTGCCCCAATACATAGGATAATGATCAGAATCGAGCCACTTAACGCCATGGACAAAAAGAATCGTGGATCAAAGATGACCAATCAATGGCCGGCATAGTTCACCGTCCAACCCAACTCACCACTACCACTTCACGAAGACAGACCGCCAAGATTATCCTTAAGGATTGTAGCGGGAAAGAGCAGCCACCCGCATCAGAGTAGGGGAATCTACATAGCTACACACCGCACTTTTCTCGTTCAGTATAGCGAGTGCTTGCGTAGCGTTTGAAACACAAATATTCGTCTTACATAAATAGATTTTTGGCTTCGTTTTTTTTTCGCGATGATTTTTACTACATAATATTTATTTATTTGATTCAATATTCTTGTATTCAGTTATATTGACTTACGCTGTGGTTCGACTAATCGCGTTATATAAAAATATTGAAATTAATCCTTACCGTTGTGGTCAGTGCCAGTGTTTCTATCCATTCGATTTCGTCATTTGAACACGATGGATCTGCTGAGATACCTTGCCATATACAGTGCCATATTCGTCCCTTGTTTCTTCAGTTTAGCTTATGCCAGGAATAAATCACCTCTTAAGGACGAAGATGCTGTGTTAACAAAAAATAAAGGAGCTGGTAAGTCCATTCAGTATTTTCCCACAATTGTTTTAGTTGTGTTTAACGTAACATAAAATAAAAATTGACGATTTTCTGTTTTGTTCATTTATATACCGGCAAAAAGCACACGATTAGGCTTCTAGGTTACATCAGTCCGATACATAGAAAAATAACAGACTGGTACGATAACATCATTAAATAATTATTTTCATCGATACATATGTTTTTAACGTATAATATTTTTTATTTCAAGGAAATAATCGTTTATTCTGTTGCTAGTCATTTTCTTTTTCTTTACTAAATCAACAAGTGGTCAGTGCATAACAAAACTTGATATATAAACATCAAGTCAAAATATATGACGTTTGATGCGACGCAATGTAATATTATCAAATTAAAAATATTGTTTGTTTCTTTTTTTCATCACCATTGCCATTTTTAAATATCAGTGGACAGAGGCAACGTAAATATAAGCAATAAAATCTGGCACAGTCGTCAATACATTTTATTCAGCATATTAACTATTTTAATAAAGTGATGTTTTGATTGTGTATTAATGAATATATTGAGGTTAGCGCTTATATTAAATATGTGCGAAATTTACAGTCAACATGGAACTGAAACAAAAAATACATTAATAATTTTATGATACATTATAATTATTAAATTAATTCTATATACTAATATAAATTTACTTTTGGAACATTTAAAATATGTTTGGGCAAGACTTAATTAACCCAACTGAATTAAATATCTAATTTTATTTAAATACGTTCGTCGATTTACGATAAAAATTTAATCGAAAAGAATACAAAATCAAAGCTCTTATTGTATAAAAGAGATCAGCTTATTTGTCAGACTTGGCGCCATCAGATTATCTATTCCGATCGATGCTTCTCGCCTTATTTAACAAATTAAATTTACTTTTGAATTACGAAATAACGAATGTATTGTGGTGAAGTAATAATAAAAGAATCGTAATATTGTTGTATTATTTTCTTTATAAAAGGAAGGTTAAGTGTAATAAAGATGCGTGCGTGTGTGTGTGTGTGAACGTGCATCAATGCGATATTTATTGCTCTAGCGCCAGTATAAATATATACAACATAAGTTTTATCAGCTTGCTGTGGAGAAAAAAGATATTCCTTCAATTATTCTTGAGGCGCTAACCTCTGACCCGTAACGCCAATTTCAACATAAGTTATTAAACATTATTTATTATGTACTTTCTGCAGTTATCCAAGGCTAGTACTGGTCGTATATGACTTAACGTAATTTATATCTTACATAGATTAGCTAACAATACTTCATCATGTTTAGAAAAAACATAAAACTCTTCAAATAGTTCACCTAAATAAGTCGTTTTGGCGTCAGGTAAAAAATGTCTTGATTCTGACACTTAATAGCTTTATAGCCGTGTAAGTGAGAAATTTACCACCGGTTTTTCCCAACAGTTTAAAATTTTTATCATACACCCGGTTATATTTTACACCTGTACTATTTCAGTCAAAACCCCAACAAATCGTAAAACCCGTCAAGTAAAAATTGACATCTGTTTCCATTATTTCTCTTCGGCGGTCCATAAAGGTAAATAAATAAGTCTTTGATTAGTTCGAATCTCTTTTGATGCCCATCAAATTTACGCTAGACGTATCGGTCGTAGTTAAACAATTCTCGGTGCATATACGACTAAAACTAAAGAAAAACAACATTGTAAATCCTGAACGAGATAACTTAATTACCAGACTCAGTTTTCCTAGATCGTGTTGTTTTCATTAGCGTCTCGTTCTTTTCAATTATTCTATCCCAAGTTCAAAAGGATATAATGTACCTGTTCGATATCACGTAAGACATATTGTTTTTAAAATTAAAACGAAATGATAATAAAAATTGAAGTGCGCTTTGTAACATATATCTCCGTCAAAACGTGATTTATTGTCGATGGTCAAAAAAATTAATATTCCGATCAGATTATCATGTTAAAATTGAAATTCATAATAGCGAAAACATCTCATTTTCTTATTGTTGCGGGAAATCCATTATTGAATCGCTAATATAATTTTCCATCGCTTTATATTGTCTAGAAAAAGCGTTACGTATTTTAGCGGTAAATTTACACATTTTTGCCCTTGAACCAACTTAAATTTACTCCAATTGATAGCACTCGTAGAATTTGTAGAATTTATATTCCGATCAAAAAGTAGTAAGACTTTTGGAAGAAATCGCAAACCGATTATTTACTTTCGCGAATTTTCAATTGGTCCTCTACAAAGTAATTTCCCATAGATTATGCTAACGCTGTTTCACAATTTTCGAAAAAGTAGTTGAGTTCTACATTTCTGGAACCTGGAGAGAACATCGCGAATTATCACTATTAATTTTTTTTTAATTTATTTTCGTTTATGTTAAATATATTTATGTCCAGTTAATTGAAACTTTGTTTACTATAATTTCAGATTTATCATTCAAACAATATTACATCTGGTATATATTTTTCTCCAATTATGTTCTCTTTCTTGCTCATAAAGGTTTAATGCTTAAACTAAATATTATTTGTATAATAATTGTAACTGCCATCGTCAACCATCAGCTGCAATTATTTTTCGAATTTATATTTTGACGATTTAAGTAACAAAATACAGATTCGGTGAATGTTTCTGAACCAGAGACCATCCAAATATGGATGGTGCTTCTAGTAAGACTCAGAACATTATATAATAAATAGAACTATAACCAATATCATATAACAATCTTAAATTATAAATGCTTTATTAGAAGAATTACTCTAAACTCATCAAAAGGATAATATTTTACCCGGCTTTTAGACACGCTATTGTTGTAATTCGAAGAGTCTATAGATAGATAAATGTGTAAATTCGAACAAGGAATAACCCAGTAATCACGCCAGTAATCTGGCTGGGTACAGCTAAGGTGTCTTCTGGGTGTTTTCTAAGTTGATCAGTCGCCAGTCGGTAGACTCAGTGCCGTGGACTGTGGTTCAGAGCCCACGTTAAGAAGTAGGTCTAGTCCAAATAAGCCCTCGTTGATAAAAAAGAAGACTTTAAAATATGATTATAATATAGATATTTTAATTCTCGACACAAATGACATTTGTCCTTAATTCCAATGATAATTCTACGTAAATGAATATTTAAATATATTTTTTTTTGTTATATTTTACTAGATGATACTGTATATGATATTTGGTATCTAAATCAGGCCGGGTAAAGTTGTCTTCTGGGATGATTTTTAAGTTGACCACGTTAAGAAGTAGATCTAGTCCAGATAGGCCCTGGTTGATAAAAAGAAGATTTTAAAATATAATTATAAAACATATTTTAATTCTCGACACAAAAGACCTTTGTTTTTAATTTAGTGATCATTCTACATAAATTAAATATTATTTTCTAATAATCTAATTTTTTGTTATATTTTACAAGATGATACTGTATATGATTTTTGGTAATCACTGTACATAGCATTAAACAAGCGACCCCGAACACGTTTTTTCGTTTTTGAATAAAACCTTTAAATATGAACTCGTACCGAAAATCGTAAATCGACTGTTTCTAATTTCGGAAAATTGCTATGAAACACCTTTCATTAAGATCTATTTTTATAGTTTGTCGACGAATGACTGGCCGGTGTACTATCAGTTGTAGTAAACTCATCGACGGGCGGGTACCATTTTGGCAATATTACCGAGCGGAAATGACGGCTTTTTTAATATTCTACTTTTTAATGACAAAAGATTTCACATTTAGCTTGTTTTGAGCCCGCGTTAGAGATTAGACTCATAAATCACACGTTGCCATTGTAAGTTGTTCGCTAAAAATTACTCGATGTTATCAGTCTAATAGCGTCATGCAACTTTTTTTTTGTAAAATTGAACTATAACCGCAAGCAAATAACGTTTTTTTAACAAATAAACTAAACGGTTACATCATTTTGAAATAATGTTAGACATTGCATGTGTAAAGAGGATGTTACCTTATCATAATGCAAATAAATCACATAAAGCTGGGTCAGGTGAGTCCGGTAAATAACGACTCAATTGACACTCAGTCACCACATTTATCTCGCAAATTTACGTGCATGTAATGTTTGCGAATTTTAAAAATTTAAAATTTAGCGTCTATGTCTTACTGAAAACAACACACCGAGATACGTTTAAAACGGTTCAAAATAATGATATTAATATTAATGATGTATGCCCAAAGGTATCGAAATGGGATAAAATAATAAATTGTCATCAAGTCACTAGATAAGCTTTTAATAGTTGATTGAATGGTGCCAAGAACTTCGAATATCGCATTTTAAAACAATTATGTATTTACGTTTTGGTATCATAATGAAAGAAACATGATTCGCTAGGATCCCGTAACCGCAAAAAGCGACCATATTCGACAAAACCTAAACCTAATATCCATGGTTCGAAGACATTACTCTGAATTCGGTAAGATGACCTGCCACTAGTTTATTATAAGCTGTTAAAATCGATGGTTTCATTTATTGTAAGCAGCTTACAACCGTTACTTATGAGTTTGAGCTAGGCATTGAAAGGGAAACAACCATTTATACAAGCAGATTAATCATAACAATTCTAAACCACTTAAATAGAAATTTTTACCTCCTTGCTGTACTCATTTTAGATTTTCCTTATCGATTGTCACATGTTTTGATAAATGATGTATGAGCTAGTTGAGTAGTCCGTCTATTCTTGACGATGATGATGCTCATATGCTCATTAATCTATAATCATATGAATTATAACACATATTTTAAAACATTTCATTGAATACAACATATGTCTAGAATTTAACATTTACTGTCATAAAAAATTATCTTAAACAAATAACTAAAAGAAATCGAAAATGTTCATGCTTTTTACTTATAAAAATGACAACAACAGAATGATGCAATTGTTCATAATTTTGATTCAGTTTTGTACTACCCTCACGCTAAATAGTTATTTGAGAATCATTAATGTTACTGTCACCAGACCTAATAGTAGCGATTGACGTGAATTGCATATTGCGACGACCTTGGTTGAATTTCGCCACTGTGCACTGTGTATCAGCGCTTAAATATGCAAACCAACTATAACAATAACAATTCCAGTTGCTGGTTAGTAATTACCAAAACTGAATAAAAGTCTACCGCAATAAACAGGGTGTAAATAGAATCGGGAAGATAAATAATTTATATATTCATATAATATATACCTGTTTTTTTTTTAAGATTCAAAGAATTTTGATATTAAACGAAACGATATCCTAGATGTATTTTGATTCACTATTTTACCACCGTTATTCTTAACATACTGGATGTAAAAGAAGATATAAGTTTATTGATAGATACAGCTACCCTCAAGACTCATAGTTTTTAGAAAATTTCTTTCCAATTGTTCCCGTTATAACTTCTCGATATGAGCTAACTTTTTATATTTGGATGCGTCCTTTAATAATAATTAACAAAATATAGATGTTCAAGCTACAATTCTACAATTCTTGAAAATGTTTCTTATCATATTTGTTATTTAGCAAGACATGGTCAATCTAATATATTCAATCAGTTGGGTATATTATCAATATTGCTGGTTATAATCTAAATAATCTATTATATATGAATACGGGGAATTGCATAATAATATGTTGTTTTAGATAATCTATCAGAATCTAATCCGAACTTTTAATTATATTATCTATTTAGTAATATATATAAAAATGTGCATTTATATTTATGCAAGCCTCCATATTGCAAACTAATCGATTATTTCGATTATTTTCGACACCAATTAATATTTATGATTTTTAAAGTAGTTATATCATAGTCCATAAGTATCTCAATACTGCCGGTGTAACCAGAAATAGTTACTATACAGCAAGCATGATACTAATATATACAATCACAAACTCAATATATATAACAAAATTGATTAAAATGTGCATTTATATTTATGCAACCCTCCATACTGCAAAATAATAGGATTTTTAAAATAGATCATTATCCTTAAGTATCTTAATACTGAGGGAGACTGGACCAGAAATAATTTACTAAAAAGCCTATGTATTCGTAAACTCATGTATGTTTTTAATTTTTCCTGGAAAAATCGCTTCAATGGGCTGTCGAAAAGATCTTGGTGTGAACAAAGTGATCTTTCTAGTTAATCATGGTTTGAGACCAATCAACTGTCTCTAATTAATGTTTTAAAATTTCTACTGTTGAGAAGTGGCATCATTAAAGCCCTTATCTAGTGGTGGAAATAACTTGATATTTATAGAGAGGTATAGATTAAAATAGGATTCTTTTCAGCAGACGTGTTATTTGCGGATTATTGTTGTTACTGTAGCCAAATATAATAGTACTGAATGACGTATATAAATACGAAGCACTTTAGAACATTATTTATCCCAAAAAATATATATGAAAATATACCTATACGCTTACAAACTAGTGGACGGTCAGAAAAATGATGTTTACGGTAACGTACGCGGTCATGAAAGTTTTCGCACGTCACCGGTAATATTTATGAGTGAAAATATTCAATGACATAATCGATACGTCAAGGTGAGGGAGTAAAAAGCTAATCGATTCATCCCAATTGAGTGTTTGAGTGGTATTTTTTTAAACGCAGACTGGCAACCGGGCGCAGACGGACCTCAAATAAATAGCAGTTTTGACGCCCAGATTTTTAATTTAAAAATATCCCGTCTCGACCGTCTAAATTTATTTATTATTTTGCTTCGGTGGTTACACATTTTTCCTTATTTTTAATCGTTGTCCGTCTAGCTTTTGATTCGGTTACGACCCTCGGACGTAGGAATCGATTTGTTATTCGTAAAAGAGCCTGTCAAGACCCCAACCTCGATTCAAAAAAAAATTAGTATTACTATTATTTACATGAATCATATGATAGCCGAAACGTATTCGATGGGACAGAAAAAAATAACAGATGTATCGTCTCGTTTCAAAATTAAAATTCCGACGATCACGAATCGAGAGGATGCCGATGCATTGAATCCCGCTGCCTGTATTCGTATCAATTAAACAAATGTTTGCCGTTGGACATTTGTGAAAACGTATTAAACCTATTTATTTCAATAGTATTTAAATATATTTTATTACAAGTTTAATTATTAATTAATATTATAGCCACTCTGTCCCGAATTGTTGTTGTTATTAAATATTTTGTATACATTACAATAACATTTCTACTATATAGTTCTGTAAATTATTTTGAAAGATTTACAATAGATGGCGCGACTTATTCTATATAACGTCGTAATCGTCTGTATCTTTATTTGTTTAAATTACTGTAATAAGATTTTACTTGTTATTATGTATCAATTCGCTCAAGAATTACTGACCCATTAAGAAGATCAATTGAGTTTTAGAAAGAGAAGTTTTACTACGAATACCGTTGATGTGTTGTATCCTCAATAAAAATGGTTATTAGTTTTGAAATTTTACAGATAATGGTTTCGATACAGTTGACAAAAATAATTCAAAATGTAATATTTAATTCTTCAAAATGAATTTTTATAGGCAAAAAAAATCCACACATGAAATATCCCACAGAGGTGCAATATTTTGTTGCTTTACTTTCAAATTCCACCTTAAAAACCTCCACCAAATAGATCAACATTTGATGAGCTTACAGTGAGTAAAATTAACAATGGCTATATAACTGCACCACGTCTGTAATATAGGGATTTTTCTTAATTTTCTTTTAGTCTTCCAGGCTAATAATGTCTACAGTAATGTGTCTAGTAAGGAAATATTATTTAGCGCAGTCTGGTTCAACCGAAATCTAACTTGTAAAAAGTACATATTTGTAAAAAGGTACTGTTTAATGAACAGAACTATGTTAATAAATTAAATTAACGCATATACTTATTCTCTAGAATTAGATTCAGGTTATAGTTCGCCCAGAACATCATTCAATGACGTGAATTTATGTGTGCCATGTATAGATTAGGAATCCTAAGAAGAGCTTATTAAATACTGGTCAGATCGGTTGAATCACACACTATTTTTTTTTAAATAGCTTCCTCAATTATCATCTGCTATTTTTTGTAATATACTTATATATAAGATAAATTTAATATCTGTAATTCATGAAATTTTGTCAAAATTAAAATAAAATATATATTGCGGAAAACGTACTCAAAATTATTTTGTTTACAAAATCTGCACATTAAATTAATTTCTTGACAAACTACTAAGTATAATTTTAGGACTTACAAATAACAAATTAAGTAGTTGTAAGATAATGGTAGAATCGAACGAGAATTGTTTCGCTGGATAAAACAAGCGCTCTCGATCACTAAAATAGTTACATAGCAATTCCTTAGAACTCTCATATTAAATCATAAAATATCTCATTTCAAAGTAATAATATTCACATACTATTATTTACTTTTTGAATATGATCAAGTTTAATTAAATTTTATTAACTTGTTTAAATATATTTATTTATTACATTTTGCATTAGATATGTTTAGTAAAATCTTAATCTAAACATTTATTGTTATTAATATTATTTGTACTTGCATGAATTTGACTGTATTATTAATACATCCATATGTATTTCCCAAATTTTAAATAAATAAGAAACATTTTTTACTTTATTCCCGAATCTTAAAATTATCCTTAATTGTTTTTTGCCAAATGACATGACTCTGTTCAAGTAAATTTCAATAAAACGTATTGAATTTACTATTATTAAACTATGGACTGTATGATTACACTATAAAATAATGTTTATATGTAGAAATTCGCGTTCTAGAATGTGAAAGTGTTAAATAATCAATTCCATCAAATAATAGTCTAATAAAATCTGACGAGACTACTGGCCCATTAACGATCAGGGATCGAAACGTTATATCAAAAAATAAGTTAGTTATTGTGACAAATTTCGGACATTGTTTCTAAATATAATCAGAAAATACGAGAAAAAAAGCAAAAGTCACAATTTATTTAAATGAAAAACCTGCGCGTCCAATATCGTCTGAATTATGAGTTTATGATTTTATGTCGCACAACAGAATACATAGTAAATAACTATAAAATACAGCACGCTAATGTGCCGCTATATAAACCGCGGGATCATGTGATCCTGACATTTAAAAAACATTGCAAAATTACAGAGCCGGCTTGATTCTCTAACGTTCAAGTATTCCGGGACGAGGGAAAAAACGCGTCTTTCGTTCTCAATTTTGATTTAAGACCGTCGGGCATTAAATTGTTTCAAAATATTTTGATATCGGTTGGCGTTTTCTTTGATTTATCACTTATTGACGAAGGAGTCCGCTGAAAGAAAGCGCGAAAGTTATTTAACATTTTGGCAAGATCAGCTTTTCGTCGCGTCTAAGAATATTTACGACTTCTAAGAATTTTTTAAATATGTTCTTTGGTGCTCCAGTCAAGCAGGTGTCAGACACTGTCTGTCTGTGTGTGTGTGTGTATTTTTTTTAATTCTTGTCATTGGCTATTGCGCGTCTGGCTGGACTTTCTAGCTAATTTTAACGAATTTTATTGGATATAGTCATTATAAATCTACTACTTGTTTTATGGTCTCGCTGTGTTGAAGTTATAAATTTAATAAGAGAGTTCAAAGTGACACAAGTAATTCGATAATAAAACCTGATATCAATAGAGGTTATTTTTTATGTATAATAGAAAAAAAAACAAATTGATTAATTTATGAACTATAAATTCTTTTGATGATGATTTTTTATAATGTTCATTTACAAATTTAAAGTTTGATCATAACTGAAGTTCCCCAGAGGATCCCCATGATGACTTATGCAGTTTAAGAAATTTTTGAACACCAGTGATAACACATAGACTGACAAATCCATGGCGTTTTTTTTTGTTCAAAATGAATGCATAAAAACAATTCATCAACGTAATCTCTAGTAAGAGCAATACAATCATTTCAACACCGCTCTAACATTTCATTATCTATTATATTATTATTATTATTATATTATTATCTATTACCTAAAATAGGCTTGTTATCAGTTATTGTCCACTCTGATGACGATAGTTTTGATTCCGGAATGAAGTGGTAGATCCATGTTTCATCCATTGTCATCCAACATGGCCAAATACTGCTCAGAATCATCAGTACGTTCTTGTTTTTGGTTAACAGTGAGCAAAGGCGGCACACACTTTGATCGGGGCTTTCTCATAGAAAATTTTCATGCAATACTAAATCAACACATTCGTTTGATATCTTTACGATATTAGATAACTCACGAAACTCCATTTTTCAATCATTCAAGACGATTTTGTGAATTTTTTTGATGTTTTCTGGTGTTATCACCTCATTTGGACGTCTACTGTGTTCTACATCATCGGTGTCTCTATGATCACGTTTGAAGCCTGAAAAGCAACGTTTTATTGGTGTTTCTGATGGAGCGAAGTCCTTATAACACTTTTCAAACTATTGCTTCCCTTGAACGGTATATTTAACATCAAGAAGCAGTGTAAAGTTAAAACACGAAATTGTTTTTGATCCGTTGTTTTTAAAATAAAAAAAGTAGTGTCACTCTGAGCACAATAACTCACAAACTTATAAGTAGAATATCATGAAATTTTAACAGCTTTCTTTTTAATGTTGGTACTAACTTTTTAATAGGTAATATGCAAAACACAGGTACATATTCTGCAAACAAGCCTTTTATTTAATTAAAAAACCAATTGATGCTGGCTTTAATAATAATTTAAAATGATTGTTCAAATAGGTCATTGCGATGATTATTGTGCTAAAAAATGTAGTTACCATGCCTCTGAAACTATTCCGGTCCTTTTTTTAATGCGCACATTCTTCATTCAATCACACACAATGATTTCCTATAGTTGGACTTCTAGTAGATCAATTTTTTGTCAGTAATAATCTGACATGCTTCTTACTTCCCCGG
The DNA here is from genome assembly GCF_030347505.1 of Rhynchophorus ferrugineus. Taxonomy (NCBI): domain Eukaryota; kingdom Metazoa; phylum Arthropoda; class Insecta; order Coleoptera; family Curculionidae; genus Rhynchophorus; species Rhynchophorus ferrugineus. Next base: position 46,363,647 of record NW_027472581.1, on the reverse strand, counting down.
TGAAGTAGCGAGTTACAAATCAATAAACGCTCTTCAATTTCTTACCTAGTTTTTAGTTTTCCTTCCTTATTTAGTAGTATTCCTAAGGTTTTTGGGCGCGTGCTCTCTGTTCAATATGATCTATATCATAATATTAAGTGTTATTGAAGGTGTTGATTGCTTCAGATAATCAGTCATCAATGATATGTCATCTTTATATAACGCAATCAATTTCCATAATCTAGATTGCATGTTTTAATTCATTTACAAAAAATTCACTCGCAATAAATCAGTATATCATGACGTTTTTTCACGAAGACAATCAAACTATCAACATATTTAGAGATTATAAACATTTTTATATTCATATGGTATTTCATATGGCGTTGAATGTAATTAATTTTCAACAATTGCTAACCCAACATTATACGTGAGTACGAAAACCTCAATTATGTTCTAGTGGTATTAAAATATTGGGAAATAATTTAAACTACATAATATTAAATGAAACCACAAAGTTTTAGTGATCATAATAATTGTTCCGCACTAGTGGACACTCGTCAGTACGATTTCAATTGAACCACAATCTTCCATCATTTTAAAGATAGACTTAAAAATCCCAACCGAAGAACTAAATATAAAGTTCTGCTAACAGAACGAGATGAGATAAGAATCGTGTTGATAACACACGGCATTCTGCGATTGGTTGAACGGATAAACAACAGTAAAAAAAGTTCTATCTCTGTTAAAATTAGATCTAAATAAATAACGATTACGTCGAAAGATATTTACAAAAGAGTGGCGAATAAATTAATAATGGATCGATAAAATATAATTATTTTTAATTCAACGAGACACGAGTATTTTCCTTTTTTTGCGAACAAGTGACTTCGATAAGATGAGATGTGTTTTAAAGTGATTATCGAGAATTCGCAATCAATAAAAAAAAGACTGAATGCGATCTGTGTCAACATTTCAGATTAATGGCTCGCAATAGACGAATATTGGATTTAGTTCGAAAATATTTGTGGATCTCGACCTCAATAGATTCATAAAAAAGGAACCATGTTAATATCATCGTTTTACAAATTGAGGCGTAGTAAAAATAAATTTTGCAATTTATAATTCAGTCACAATTATGCGTTTCAGAAACGGTTCTCGTCACTACCAATTCGGCATATAAATTCGTTTGATTTTCGTCTTTCATCATTATCGGAAATAAGTGCCTATGAAACGTTACATCATTGTCTCGGCGTTAGTTTTTGTCCCTGAATGTCAATGCTTTTAGGTTTTTGCAAATTAAACTACGTTTGCCAATTAATACGCATTTGATAGTTTAAAATCACAGAGATTTACAATTTTTGATTAATTTTTTACTGCGATGGGCCAAATTTAAATAAAAAATTAATACTTATTTTATGACAGTATAATTATCAGGGAAGTCTCAAAGGATAGTGCAAGATATAGGCTTCACTATGTGGTTCTCGATTGTAATTTATCATGTGTGTTCCTCCATAATATCCTGGAGTTGCCACTTAATGGTTAGCTTAGCCATATTCCACCAAACTAGCAAAACACATTGCTGGAACGGAATTGTTAAAAGGATTAAGCATTGAACTTGAAGGATTTGGTTCTCATTTCGGATATATTTTCCGTTTGAGAGGGGTCTGGAAAAATTTAATTCTAACGTAGAGCAGATTCTCATCTCACTCATTTAGAAAATTACTTCAGTAAGTGATCTCAAATGTATCAATATCTAATTTTTGCACTCGAAAGGCTATATATGTTCATTAACATATCAAGGACTATTAACAATATTCCTAAGTACTCATTTATTATGTTTGATCTAGGGAATCCAGATTCTTGCGGAATCTTGATCTCCCGAGATCTCAGTTGAGAGATTAATCCCGATCGGAAATTGACGAATTCTCGGGAGATTGAGCGGCACCAGTAAGACACTGATTTAAAAAGTGTGGAAAATATGTTGTCTAATTCTAATTTCATGATTCACAAGTTAGAAGACCTGAAAATTCCATTGTCAGAAAAGCTGACCAATTCAATGGTCCAGCATCGAATGTTACCGCGTCATTGCGATATGTGAAAAATCTATATAATTATCAAGAATAATTTGAACTACCAAATGAACGGAGCTAGCAAGCGAGAATACGAAAACAAATAGAGACATCTTCCACATTCTTCAACTTATGATATGATCGATATATCTGCAGCAGACGTTGAAAAAAGAGATGAATTGCCTCCTTTAGTGGCTGCAAACTACTTCTGTTTAAGAGGTTCTATAGATATGAAAATGTCCTTTCGTAAGTATAAAATAAGTCTACACAGTTTTTCGGTAGGCAAGAGTCTCAGTCACAACTCTCTAGTCGTTAGAAGAACAATAGGTCCATTTTTACAGTTTTCTTTATAATGGCCTGCTAACGCTACTAGAGTATTATACTTTAAGCAGTTCTCATTTAGTTTTTTCAAAAAATACCAGAGATCGGCTCAAGGAGGCTCTGCAGTAAAGACGCATATATCTTATTCGTCTCTTTCGTGCGCTTTTTTTATCAATCTTGTATGGCTCTGGTGTGACTAAGGTGAATACTATTATAGTGTGACATTAGTTTAAGATGCAACAATCAGTACACATTTGAACAACAAATTTGGAGATACTGATTACAATGGTTTGGGCCCATCTGTTCAATAAAAAATGAACGAATTGCTCAGAATTATGTGGCGAAATTGAGTTTTTGAATGGAAGAGGCAGTGAGCAGCTCAGAAAAAAAATATTGATCAAGATCGCGAAAAGCCATTTAAAAAATAGGAAAACAGCGCATTAGTTGAGAAGTAGACAGTCACAGTAGTAGGTGCACTGGCTATGATGATGAGGATGATCATGATGATGATAATGGTCATAGCTTCTAAATTAATCACTCCGGAGTCGACAGGTTTAATGCCGAGAACCGTGGTTCGTAGCCCAGTACAGATAAACCCTATTTAGAAAAGAAATGTAAAAGGTAATAAAAAATAACGTCAAGATGGACAAGTATTTTTATAATAAATTTAAATTTTCATTATTCTTTAATTGTATTATATCGTAATTCTAGCCAAGATATTTGACCCGTTTTAGAAATTGATATTGAAGGTGTTTTATCAACACACATTTTAAATTGTAATTTTAGGATTTATTGACTTTGCATCTATTTTAACTATGAATTTCGCGATGTAACTGTAAGTCGTTGGCCAAGAGTAAGTCGACCGAGTAGCGTAATTTGTTTGCTTCAGGTGGATATGAGGTGACTATTAATTATGCAGTTGATAGAGCATAAATATATAATACATAATTTAGAATCGCCAGCACAAATTCACAGAATTAGTTGATATTATTCGGATACTATATGATATTAATGTAAATATAGACTTTGTCAAGTCAATAAATGGGGATGCTGGTAACTGATGATGATCAAGTCGATAAATGGTTCTAATTTAGGATAATGCACTTGAACGTACGTAAAACATTACTGAATGGACTGAAAGTGAGGCTGTAATGTACTGCCTGAAGCGTAAATCAATAAGGACCGAAGAATTTCATTAGTGATATATTGCCGTAAGCCCTTTTCATGTTGCTCGATGCCGATGTGCTATATTTTAGTGTAGTTGCGATGCAGAAGTTCGTCTCGATTCTATTTGAAGCCTGAACTCGATAGAGGTCATCCACACTGTCGAGACACAGCACACATAAAACGAACGCTGGCTAAATCTGCAGTACTTAAATGTCCCATGGTCGTCGGTGGATCGTTTTGAAGCCCGAACCATCATCCGCACACCTAACCCGATTATTTTATAGCCCTCCGGTATCCCAAAAATAACCGGTGCCCAAACGCCGGTTTTCTAACCCAATCGGCGACCCGGTGCAGGTCCGTCCCGTTCTGGACGTCGGAAAATTACAAACGCGACCGTGATTGTTAAACGTGGCATCGGTGGAAATTCATTTGCTGCCGAGAGATCTGGTTTGCATCAGGCCGATTGGAAACGGTTCAACGAAATTTCCGTGTTGTTTTCTCGATTTCTCTAAATTAATTTTCAATGCCAGAAACAGGATGCCCCGAAACGTTATTAGAAGTTTTCATCCGTAATGGTGTTCAGCTTGTTTTATCGGCTGAAAAGTATATAACCCGCATCTATTGAAATATACGGTCACCTTTCGTTCATTCAATGTCATTAATATATTGTTTTAATATAGGTCATATACAATCTGACATATTTATATTTCAAATAAGACAACTTAATATCGTTTTATCAAATTTACTGATGTAGCATGATTTAGTTAGTTTAGTTTTAAGAAAGAAAATACTAAGACAGATTTGTAGTTGTAAATATTATTTTTATTCTTACTATATTTTTTGTTTGTTTCTAACAACCCACCCATTTATAGATCTCCTGTTTTTTTGAGACTTGAAAATAGCCAAAAGTATTTAACTCCCTCTGAGCTAAATCTGATAAATAAGCTGGAGGTTCGTACTATTCGTACCAGATTCCTAAAATTGCGTGAGAAAATGCCATTGTTTTAATTAAGAATCTTTAATAAAGTGTAGGATTGGTTCAAAAAGTTACAATAATAATATGATTTTATTGATTAACTAGTTTGGAGGTAATCCACGAATAAAATTACTTGTTCAGCTCAAAAATATTAACACTTTCTAGGATGGTTTATGCTCACAATGCACTAAACACTTATCTTGTGTTTTGATTCAATATTATGATATTAAATTCAAGCCTCATCCATAGCAATGAAACAACGCAGAGAGTTTTAAAGTCGCAATATGATGTCTTTTTTGTTCCATAGTTAATTAATATAGACAGGACACCCATCGTCTCATCACCTTATTTAGTCTTTAACATTTTAAAATTAGATTTTCTCTTGTAAAAGTTCTACAGTTATGAATAGATTATACTCGTCAAAATGATGAAATACCATATTATAGTTGCAATGATAACTATAATACATGATCTTATAATATATAATCGCTTGTTTATACTATGAGTTTCATATTACCGTAAACATTCTTCCGAAGACAGTCCAAAAACACTTCCGAATGAAGGTCTACAACAAAGTTACTTTGTGTACTTTGTCGAATGGTTTACAATAATTAGGAAAAAAATTTATTTTAAAATGTTTGTGCGTATTCAAGGTAGAATAATAATAATACCAACAATCTTGATCTAATTCCAAACAGAAAATATATCATAATCAATATGTCACGAGCTTGATTTTATTTTAATGAAAATAATTAGAACATGTTACATAAGTGCAGAAAAATCAATAAAAACATCAACAAAAAGTCACGATAAATGTTTGTGTGGCTTACTACCACTTTTATGTCAATATGACGTGAATACACACACTTCTCAATATTACATATTAACAACTAAAATAAATACAAAAATTATGATAATTATAACCTTGTAGTAACCTGTTCTCAGTCACATTTCAAAATTGCCGCTATATCAAAGGAAAAACATCAAGCTACATGTCGCGAAACCCATCGGTTTTTTCTTCTTATTATTTTTTTCCGATCTGGTTTTCAATCGGAACTTTTTTCCCGGTTCCCGTGCTTGTGTGTGTCTGCATACGCGCGTCAATTCTTGCCGTCGGCCTTTCACTTTCGAAATATAAACCATTGAAGATAAATTAAAAACACACCTTGGACATTCGTCGCTCCAGTCGAATAAAAAATTCGGGATGAATCATTTTCTAGTTTTTTTTTTCACTCGCGTATCTTTTGAGTACGGTTATAGTGCGCGTATATTAAAAGAGAGATTTACCAATGGCAAACAAGAATGTTTTATTTTATTTCAAGGAAATGTCAATAACCTGCAAAAAAGGTAAATATTGTGATTTTTTTATTTGATTATTTGAGCGTGCCAATTATAAATAACTCTCCATGGGTATTTGTTTGTTTCGTCGATCTGTTCTTTCACCTTCTGCTTTAATTAGGTTTGTAGGTCTAATCCATAACGTCTAGTGACAAATCGAGAAAACGTTTCTGTTTTCTAAAGACTGAGCGCACTTAATTCCTAATATGAGTTAAGAAAACGGTAATTAAAACGCGTTTAACATAAAGGGCATCGTAATTACAGTTTCCTTTCCTTGAGTTGTTTTATTTTTAGATAATGTTAAGTATCGATGATAGGAACGATTAATGGTTACTTATTTCATTGAAGAAATACATTTAAGGATGGAAACTAGCATTGTCAATTGTTTGCTACTAATTTTTCCCTATTTTTAACAGAATATTATTACCTCGTCGAAAAAATTATGTTCCTTCCGTTCGTTTTCGTACACTTATGCCATCTTCAACTATATATCCCACCGTCGATGATAAATGAAGCATAATATCACGTAGAAGAAATTTTTTTGATTCTGTGCTTACCCGCTATATTCTCTATTTCAACCTATTGCACCATTTCAAACCAATTCTAGGTAATAACAAATATGAAACATTTTTCATTGATCCAATAATATAAGTTGATATAGAAATATAAAGACATTTTAATTCTTCGACATCAAATATAATGTAAAGCAATATCCCTTTAACATAAATGAAAAAAATTCTACGTATGTGTACTTTCTCAAAACTTATTTCCTATTTGTAACTTGTTATTAAGGTTATAACAAATAATATAATACCTGTTATTGAAGTCCTGCTATTTCAATGTGATATTAACAAATACAAAGATCTTAAGGGTGTATTGTATACTATTTTATCGTATCAAAGTAAAACTCTAATAAAAATGTTTGTTTTTTTATTATTTTAAAAAATTTCTTAACACTTATTTGTACCTAATAGAACTAATATAGTTACGAGTCAGAAGAACACTTAAATTATTATTAGCTCATTTTAAATTCTAATTCATTTCCGATACTAACAATGTCACACTAAATTATAGAACAAAAGAGAGTTAATGTCAATAGCAGTCCTATAGATCTAAATCAAGCGTAACATCAGTTTTCATTTTGTTTTTAGTAGTTGTATTTGATATTTAACTAAATCGCATTGGTACGAAATATAACGTTATTTAATGATGAAATTCCCGAGGCATATTCGGGACAATGATTAAATAAGATACATTAAAATTGCAAACATTTTAACACACGTTTACAAATTGCATCAGCCCAATGCACTTAACATTGGCAATCCATCGATATCATTTTACAGTTATTTTTTTATAGCGAAATAGCTGAGAATCCTCCGAGTTTGAAATGAAATACGTTGCGTTTATTTTACTTTTCAATGACATTAAACGTTCTAGTGCAATCTTCAGTTTTTAAAATGCCGTTATATAATATTATCGCCATACCTTGTTTTGACATTGGTCTATATATGTTTTCGCGAGGATGACGAAATAAACAATTTGTTTATCACAAATCACAGTACAGAATTACAGAACAGAAACTGTTCAGGATTCTTTATCATTTCGATCTATGAACGTTATTTATATATACGACCAGTAAATAGTCCAGGAAGGAATCAGACGAAGTACCTCGTCGCAAATAAAATGTTAAACATTCTTCATTGAACATTTTATTTTAGAATTTTTGAGCCGAAAATACTCCACATGTATGTCCTGCTATTATTAGCTTTCAATCCTTGGATCTTACGATGCATTTGTAAAAGTGAGAGTGTTTGGTATTGTTTTTCAGCGAGTTATTTGAAATGGATGACTAACATGAGTAAGTATTTGCACCTTGTCTTCTTTGAATGAAAAATTCCTACTTGATTTAAATCACCATTAATTGTCGTGGCTTACGCGTATTATAGATTTAAAGCTTGTCGAATTAATCAATGTTTTGTAATAATAACAACTATTGATTTATCAATGACATTACATAATCAAACTAATTAGAAAAATTAAACATAAAAAACTATATTTATTAACAATTTCTAGACCTGAACCGAAAAGGTCATCGAGACTATTTTGTTTTGAATTGCTCGGTCCGTTCTGAATTGAAAACTAATTAAACTTATTTTGGCTAAGGTAAAGCACGATAAAAGATATTTTTCTTCGTCTTCGGACTTTGAAAACAAGCATCCCATTCATGGAGCCTTCGATTCTTTGATGATTGATGTGAATTAATTCGGATTTTAATCACAAACAACAACGGCTCGGTTGTGCAATCAAGTCATGAAAGGAAAAGGAAGTATTTCATATCATATTTGTGGTTGACTGGTGTATAATAAATATCAACGGTCGATAAAAGTCTTGCTAAGGATATGCGGTATTGGTAAAAGTAAAGCGTAATCTATAGGTGGCGCTATTTCGTCTGGGAAAAAAACCCTGGCAGCACCTTGAATGGGTTGGGTTAAATAAGTTATTATTTTCTTAACATTTAATCGATCTTATTTTAAATGCCATAATTCACAGCTTAGAAAGCCATCCACCACCATTCTTATCTTCCTCTATTGCATTGTCTCGTACACTCTATTTAATTACGTTTCGATCCAGTCGATGCCTTCTAGATTTTAATCATAGATAAGGAAAATGCATAACCTAACCTGAAAAATATTTTATCCCTCTAGCATCAGTTAAGATCCCATCATCGGCTAATGTTTAAATTTCAAACGAAGAGATTATCATAAATACAACTTAGGTGGGCCGCTATATCGGCAGGAATACCATATGTTTTTTTATAGATATCAACAAAAAGAGTGGATTTGAAAAAATGCAGGAATGATTAAGAGATTTTTCGAAAAGGATTATATTTTCTATTTCGCAATGACTAAGTAATATTAGGGTAAAAGAATCAATACAAAAATAACCACAGTTTTTTATTGCCTAAAAACTGTCTGATTACATCCAACACAACAATAACAACATTTGAACACAACACCAGTAGTATTAAATGTTATTAATCTACAGTCATAAAGTAATAAAGAGAAAACTCAATAGGTGTCTGTAGAAAGTTTCGCAACGTCTGTGATCGCCATTCTAGTATATCATTAGTTAGTTTAAAATTCTATTATAGGCACCTGTAAAGAAAAGGTTCAGTTGTGAAGGCATTTGATTGGTTCTTATACAAATTTTACCACGCAGACGCGCCTGTGATATTATCGCATTACGTAACTAATCCCTGGCGTCACTTTTATTCACCAATAAAATCGAAATAAACACTACATTTAGTTCCTTAATAAATACAAATTTATTTAATAAAATTCAATAAAAATGTAAAAAATATATAATATAATAAATATATAATAAATACAATAAAATACAATGAATATACAAAGAAATGTGAAATGCTGGGCTGTATACATGCTGAGTTAATATGTTCAATTAAACTTCTGTATTTTAGTTTTATTCTATTTACAAATTCTTCATCTCTTCCGATTTTAATCCTAATCATTTCTTTATTCCAAAAATATGTTATACATTTTATCATTTATTATCTTAACATAATATTTGCAATAATTTTTCCTGAAATCGAGAAAACCATTACGTATTAAACAATGAAATTGTTTAACATTTACATATTCAAAAATACATCATATAAAAAAATTGTAACACCAATTACATTAGTGACATAACAGAATTCAGGAATAAAATGATTGCTTAAAGCAATTTCTTTGTTTTCTACACACCCGGTTACACAACACTTCTTAGACGAATATGCGATATAACGAATTAATTTTGGTTATAATTTAGTCAGGAAAAAGTACAAAAATCTTAAACTCTCTCCTTCACGACTCGTACTATAGCTATTCAAACAAATCAATAAAATGGATCGAATAAGTGATTGTAGTATCTAGATACTGGACGTTGACTAGATTTCTCCAAAGTTGTCTCTATTTATTAATGAAATCTCTATTTTTCTGTAGCTACCATCTAAAAGACGAAAAAGGAATTAGAATTTGGTTACTGGTTAATTTACAACCTGGTTACTGGCGTGACTGGGATATCATTTTCTTTGTCGGATTTTGCTTTCTTGCCTAGGACAATCACAAATATTAAACAATCAAAAAACATACATTTACGACCATGCCCCTATCGCAACAGTAGGTGGACCGTCCTGTCGCCTTTACCACTGCGCCAACCGAGCCGACATTAAACATTTTTGAACTGACATTAAGTCATGTACAGTTGAAGTTAAAAACGTTTTACTCTAAAATTATAATATTGCGTCATTTGATATTAGGAGATATATTAAAAATACATGATAATGGTCAAATTTTACAATAGTTACTTTAGTGTCAGTTAGGTAGGATTTACAGCATTGGCATTGCCTGTTTGCATAAAATCATTCATTTTATAAAATGCTCTATTCAATAGGTAATACATCCATATTATCCTAACTAACGCATTTTTAGTTTTAAAATTTGCAAATCAAAATAAAATATACAATATTTATATCATAAAATTATATTCAAATTAATTATTACTAAGTTTGTAACATTCATGTAACTTACTAATAAATATAAAATATTTTATTTTATCGATGATATAACCAGCTATAAAATGTAATGGTATTATCAGCAATGAAAATAGAGTTTTATTGCGTCCAAGGTCGTCGAAGGTTACCTGCAATTTCTAAACAATTATAAATATTTTGTTTTCGTCGATAGATAGAATCTTATACCAGTCAATGTTTGATATATCCTTATGTGTCATCTTAAGTAATAAATGTTTCTTATATTATGAATAAATTTTCTCGCGTATTTCTTAATTGATTCTTATCGTCAATTAACAAAGGTGTAGCTCGCATAAAAATATGGTAATAACTAACGAGAAGAAAGACCTACTGAAGTGGCATATCGTGTCTCGGCAAACACACCAGACTCTCGTTGCAAAGAGTTTACTCAAGTTTTTTTCGTCATCGTTTTGCACGTGCAATAAACGCTTGGTAGACAAACACAGCTTGAGGTGACACTTCCAAATATTAAGAAAATAAAATACAACAGTCATGTGTTTAGCACAAAAATTTCATATATTTTAAATAATAATTATAAAATGCTACGAATGAATTTTAATTTATTTATTTCGTAACCTCTAATGTAACAATAATTTGACGCAGCTTTATCGTGCAGCTTCTAAAACCCCTTGTCTGCTATCGTTTTTTTAAGGGGGGTTTCGAAATCGATGTTAATATTTGTCAACCGGATTTATTAAAATATTAGCAATTTCTAAGTAAACTATATTAAAATCAATTTATATTTACATTTACATTTTTACATTTCCGGTATAGTACTCAGTCATATTTGAGACAATAATACATTAGACCATTTACTTATTATATCAGCCCACTGCGCTCTACATTCATAATTCATCGATATCGTTTTCCAGTTATTTGTATTTTTTATGGCGAAATAGTTCAGAATCTTCCAAGTTTAAAATGAAATATGTTGCATTTATTTTACATTACTTTTGAATGACGCATTCTCACGAGCTGTTTTTAAAGTTATTTCTATCTAATTTTTGATCTAAAACGACATGGTGAATATTTTTATCAAAAAATTATCATTTTTATCTGAAATCATTATTAATATAAAATATCTGAAAACAGTTCAAGTTTATTAAAAATGGTAAATGTAGTTAAATGTAGTTCATGTTAAAAGCAGTTCTGCCGGCTTGGTAGCTGCTGTGGTTAAGGCGCCAGGAATCCTGCTGCTGTGATAATGGCGGATTTGGGTCCCGCAGGGCATGGATGTACCTTTGTTTGTGATTGTATTTGTAAATGTCTCTAGTAGTAGTGTAAAATTCAATAAAGATTAACGCGTGATTGTGATAGGCCAGTAATCAGGCTGGGTAAAACCGGATGTTTTCTAGGATGATTCGGTAGACTTAGTGCCGAAGACCGTGGTTCGAATCCCACGTTAAGCATTTACTCCAGATAAGCCCTAGTTAGTAAAAAAGAGACTTTAAAATATGATAAAAAAAATACTATTCCTAGCAAATATTAAGAATGATTAATTATTAGCTTTCTTAGATTTGAATCCAAATATTGTTACTAGGATCTATACAAGCGAAAATTTGTTCTTTCTTTTTTTTAATCTTTGGTGGCGTTTTTTATATTGATTTATTTGCAGTTAACATGAATAGTTGCAACATTTTTATAGTTACTTTGAAGAAACTTTAATTTACTTAAGCTTTTAAATGTAACATACTTTTTTCTCAAACAATTGTAAATATCAATTAGTGTTCCTTTGATATTAAAATACTGTTAAAACTTTTATCAAAAAGGCAGTCATTGTTATGTTGTGTGTGAAGAAAAGGAGGCTTGGTAGTTACCACAGCTAGGACTGTGAATTAATTTTAAGGATTTTATACATGGTGACGTAATTTATATCCAATAAACAGCCAATGCACAACATAGATGACATCGAATATATTGCCAATTGCATTTTGTAAAAATGTAAAATTCGTTTTAAAGCCGAGGCGTATTTTTTCTTCTCATTTTATCCTAGTTAAAAAGAGATATAATTCTGTCTGATGCACTGAATCGTATAACCGACTCAGCCTATAGACTCCGATTTGGGTTGGTTCTAGTGGACCATATTGCCAAATATCTGCAAAATACTTTAAAACATTAGTGATAATAATTAAAGGTTATAAACCGTCAAATGTTATAAACTAAAATTCTAAGTTGATGACGTCATAAATGCTGAATTATATACATTGGCATAAGGTGCATATATTACCTGTATAACTATATACCATATGTCAAACCTCTAACATTAGGCTTTACTTCTCAACTTTGTAACATTTTAAATTGAAAATACGTTATTATTTTACTTTAAAAGTTAAAAAAATAGGAGATTATTCGACATCCCATAATTATTTTTTTATATTTTAAGGTCTCCTTTTTACCAACGAGGGTTTATCTGGACTGGACCTACTGTTTAACGTGGGCTCCGATCCACGGTCCTCGGTATTGAGCCACCTGACTAGCGAGTGACCAATTTAGAAACCATCCCAAAAGACATCTAGTTTTACCCAGCCTGGTTACTGGCGTGACTGGGATCATTTTCTTTGTCGGATTTTACACTCTTGCCTACGAAAATCACAAATATTAAACAATCACAAACATACATTTACGACCATGCTCCAGCAAGATTCGAACCCGCCACTATTACAACAGTAGGTGGACCGTCCTGTCGCCTTTACCACTGCGCCAACCAAGCCGTCTCCATAATTGTTAAAACATTTGTAAATAATTGGAATTTTACATTAAGAGATTTGGAATTATTCCATTGTTGGTTGGTTGGAAATATTTGAAGTCCACCTCACTCTCCATATTCACCAGATATTACCCTTTTAATAAAGACCCAAGAAGCCATCTTTGAATAGACATATAACTCAATTACTCAAAATAAAAATTCAAAAAATGTTAGGAATAACAATAAAATATACATTTTTTCATGTACGAAATGAATGAATAAGAAGATACACAACATCTTTCTTCATTATTTTGAGTCAATAAGTTTCATATCAATAAAATAACTATCTAAAAGTAATTTACATTCCTGCCATGTTTTTATTATTTTATTTATTAAAACAATAAGATGTCACCCATCCGTTCTCCATCATTTTAGACTTCCAACAAGCCCTTCCTCGAATAACCCGACATCAGCGGTTCCAAATATCAATAAAAGTTTAAAACAGCGATATCCGCCGTGTGCGTAGCACAAAAATTTACCCAAGACCAAACACACATAAATCCTCATTATGCATTCCACGATTGCATGTTGTTTTATGCATTTTTGCGATAGCTTCTCGCGTGCATACGATAATTTTAGGCGAATTTGTTGGGCGGCAGCAAAAAACCTCTCGTTTTGCACCTTCTTAATCGCTAATTATTAATTGTCCAGGCTTCGAAATCGAGACTGTAATTTGTCGCTTTCAGGCTATCCTTTTTTTATTCGTTTGATGGTGGCGCTGATGATGATTGCGAGAACAACCTGTTTATTAATGATTTATGCATGCGAAATGTATGTTGAAAGAATATCGGGATCCACTTGTTTATATAGACGATCAATAAGTAATATTAAGCCAACGTCTAGACATGCTTTGTCTCATTGTTACCGAAAGGATTTCATTAATTATGGTTAATTTAATATTATGCGGTCCAATCAGACTATAATACGGTATGTTTACAACCTAATGCGTTTCAGATAAGAACGCGATGACTTCTTCCATCGTTATTCAAATATTGCGATGATCGACTTTGTATGGAGGTTGTTTATACCATAGCCCTTTAGTCATTTCCCTGAATTTCAGTTTACACCATTATTTTCATCGATTTCACCTCACATGATTTTATATTAAGGGGCGTTACATAATATTACTATCTTATCAGTATTTAATCACTGAGTAATTTTATTCTATGCGAATATATCTATAATTAAAATCTTATAGAAAACCATAAGTAAAATCTTAATATTATTTTATGATTATTATTTTATCTCTCTTTTTCGGCGTATTTTTATTTGATTGGTGTTCTCAAGTAATTGCATTAATTAAAAATTTCTATCTTAGCATGATCCTTGTTCTTAACTTTCTGTGTTTAGGCATAATAGTCTGATCTACAGTATACAACCTATTTTGAAGGACTCAATAATTGTTACTGTCTCTCTTGAGCATTAAAAATTGTTCTGAATATCTCATTTCCTTGCACCGTGGTTCGAAATTCACATTAAGCAGTAAGTCCAGTCCAAATAAGCTCTAGTTGGTAAAAGCAGGCTAAAATACATTTAAAAAGATTTTTTAGACAGCATAGACTAAATAATGTAATATTCAGTGACGAGCCAATTTTTAACTTGTATAAACAAGCAAGCCTGCAAATATAGGACCGCTACACAGCCCAAAATTAACTGTTAAATTTAACATTCAGTTATACCAGAAGAATGTTTTTTGGGTTTTGGGAATGGAATGGGTTTTTTATAAAAATGAATATGTTAGACGAAATACCCTAAATTTATGCACATTTTAAGGCATAAACAATTTTCTACAGTTACTATTATGATATTTATGGCCCTTTGAAGTTCCCCATTGAGCACAGTATATTACAGAAATAATACAAATGTATTCTGTCTATTCGTAAGGTTGATGATGTGTGATTATATAATTTTTTTATTATATATATTCAATTATCCTGTGGTTATTATCACCTAAGATGGACAGACCATATGCCCAGATAATTTAGTAACCTGAAAGCGGGAGCCATAAACGAACCAGAGTTACAAAAATGGTCAAAACTTTAGCAACCGTTACGAAACATCAGTTCGTTTGGTAGTCGACAGTATCAGCTGATTGTATAAAATGTATTTAGCGTCAGTCAATTATTGAGTGAATCATATCGCCGACAAAAACCACACATAATACCGGGGGCTATTTTAGTACGAGAGCGCATGTAACCAGTAATATATCCATTTGTTGTAAACGTATATAATATATATATATATATATATATATATATATATATATATATATATATATATATATATATATATATATATATATATATATATATATTAAAATTTGCACGGATATACCGATTCGCTTGATGCTTTTCCAGCTACATAAAATTTGATGAAAACGGCAATATTTACACCTGCGAAATGTTATTTAACGTGTGAAGAGTTTTATTACTATTTCTAGGCTATCAAACATTTTAAGCAAATATTTACTGCGGCAATATAATAATAATCATATTCACACGTCTAATCTATTAATATCGCACAATAAACAGAATAAATTTTGTATGTGCGGTTGTTAGAACTTTTGTGCATCACTCTTTATATAGAAGATTGGTTCTTGTTCTGTTTTTTGTTTTGCTGACTTTCTATTTAAAATAAGTAGTTACTTTTTTAAAAACCCAAGTAAATACTTTGGATGCTAACGAAAATTGCTGCCAAGGACTAGTAAAAAATAGAACAAATCTACTAAATAGTTCATAATTATATATAATTAGAAATCTATTTTCTATTAAAATTATTCTGATACTTGACGTAAATGTTTCAAGGCGGTACAATATTAATTGTTCTGTATCAAAAATACTCATACAATGTACTAATGTTGAGAACCCATATATTTTTTGGATAGTATTATTCTCTAAACGACGCTTGTCAAAATATCATGTGATTCCAACTATCGGTTGATAAATTACGGTAGTGAAATAAGTTTCGTTATTTTCAAAACAAGAAATTCAAAAGCGAAATTTTATAATAAACATTTGAATACGTGTAAGTTTGCTTTGGAACCATCCATTGCAACAAAAAAAAACCAGTCTGTAAAAAAGACATCTGCATTAATAAATCCAAACTAAAAAAAATGTTAGTGAGTAAAATCACTAAGCTACAAGCTTTCTACTTTAAGTAACATGAATTTATAGATTGTTGATAAAATAATTACTAGATAATACAAAAATGTTTTAGAAATACATCAGTCTCCGAAACGAGGGATAGCAACAAAAAAAAGTTTTTAGTAAACATTTAAATCAAGGAATACTTTTTCCCAAACATCAGCCTATATTTTTAGGAATTATACCAACGCTTACACTACGAAAACCACAAAAAAAGTTTAAGCATCAAGGTGAGCCATTTCTAACAATAAAAAATTAAGATTATATAAGTTACCCAAGAAAACACGAACATATCGCAACACATCAAAAGATTGATATACATAATGATATTAACGAGAAATCGAAAAAAACCAGTCAAAATACCGAGAACAAAGACTAAAAAAAAACTATCGGTAAACAATAGAGAGAACATCTGCATAAAAGGAAACTCGCTTTATATTAAATAAGAAATCTATGGTAAAAAAATCGTTGTTAAGCTCTTCCGGATCCCATGTCTAGCACCTATAGACTTTTTAGTCCAGGACAGATGGTGATTAATTTTGCATAACCGCTTACATAAAATGATTCGTCACTCTACCTTATATATTTCGAAAAAAATATGTTTCGGTGTAATTTATTACAGTACTTATCAGTTAAAAATAGTATTAAACACAAGGGGTTTTTCTATAGAATACAACTGTGATCAAATAGTATGACGTCAAAATCCTGATGTTGTTCATTATTAATTCATTTCACTTGACCAAACCGTTAACAAGGAATATTGTTTCAGCGTTATGCGTAGTTTTTTTGATATCTGTTTCAGATCTGACTTATTAGCTGATAAAATTTTGAAACGGTTTATTTGTAAGAGAAGAGAACGTAAGACAATTTTGAGGAAGAGGGTTTGGTGGTCTTCTTGTTTCTTACATAGCATTGGTTTTAATTATAAATGCACTCAAATAATTCAGCTCGGTCGCGTTTCTTATATTAGACCGAAAACCACTTCGAAAACATTATTTTGAATCGATTGAGGAGATAATAACCGACTCAAATAAAAATTTGAAATATGAAAACTGTTCGGGTAGAAACTTGAAAAAAAATCAATAAGGGCTACTTTAAAACGGCTGATATAAATTTGTAAAAGTAAATAACTCGTATGTGTTATTATTATTTTATGATAGCTGCAGTTCCAGTACTATAACTATATTTTCTTAGACTTGTAATCATATAACGTATAATAACTAAGCAGAATGGATTTGAGTAAATTGACGCGTATTCATTTTAATTGGATAACTGAACAACGTCGCGTTTTTATATCTATGAATTGTTTTGATAAACTGGAAATAATTATTGGAGTTCCTTGACATTTCTATTCGCCAGACCTCAGGCGCTGTGACTTTTTAATACCACCATTAAAAGTGTCTGGAAAGTCTCCAAATCTTAACGAGTAAAGAGATGTCATCATTCATCATTCTCCGGTTTTTTTTTCAGTTGGTCGATCACTAATCAGACACAATTATCATTTTTGTTTAATAGTATTTAAATTTTTTGGAATTCTAGCCCAAAAATTAATTTAATTTCCAAGGAAATTATTATAAAATACAAAAGAATATTTTCAAATGTTTAATGTCACATATTTTTGATATTATCTAGTTACGTTACATTTCATTTCCGTAAAATGTACATAAAAGTTCTACCATAAAATGTATATTTACATGAGCAGAAGTGAAGATCTGGTTTTGATCTGTGATACAAGGTATATTGAAAGATACTACAATAATTTCAGTTGATATTTCAATATGAATGAAAATATAGACTAAGATAAACATTTTAAGCAAATATTCCCATCAAAAAAATGCTTTTTACAGTAATGTAAAAAATTGCAATACGTTTTTCTAAACCCACTATTCCAACGTTATTATCAAATGATGAATACTTATAACCAGAATAAAAGTTCTTGTCGAGGGAAAGCAACCCCATCGATGTCCGATTCGAGTGGACTATTATTGATCGATACGAGATCGGCTAGAATAAATGTATGCACACCTTTCGAATAATTACACAGGTGGTTAAACTAAGCACGATACAAAAGTTGTCTCTTGATGCTTAAAATTGCGTTTTTTTTAAATTTTATAACAATGGTTTAGATTTTTTACCACTCTTGAACTCTTCTAGAACGTTGCAACACCTACACAACACAGGCGTGTAACAATATCATCCACGCTCTTACATTCAATTTTTTATTGTTCGGCTATGTCAACGTACAATGTACGGACATCTAGTTAATATTCAAAGAGCAAAAAAAGCTGCAACATCGTTTATATCTATAGAGAAAACGTTTTTGGATGCAATGATTTGATTTCCATGAAGATTTTTTTCGACAGACACGCCAATGGTTTCGAGGCTTCGTCTGATATTTAATATTCTATATTGCGGAACACCTAAAAGACAACCGATTAACATTCAATAAAATGTATTCCGTATTTTTTTGACGGAGATATGCAAATCGTCTGAATTATAATGAGGGGTCCTGTTTTGGCCAAAATCGCAATATTTGTAATATTGCTTTATTTACGTATTAAGTAGCGTTAGAATAGTTTTGCGTGTTTCGTCAAGTTTATCATTGTCTGACTTTTTTAATTAGTATATAAATTCAATTGCCGTACAAGGTCGTCTTTTTTTCTGCTACGATTTTGGCTGCAACGTTTTGATAGTTTGTCTAAAATTCATATTGCGTGAAATTACAAAATAAGAATGTTAATTCTTTTTGTTTCCTGTGGAAGGAATACTTAAGTTTATATAACGAAACAGATTTGAATTGTTAAACATTCAGCTCTCGCTAATACTTCTGAAGATTTATGCATTAAAGAATTGTGTAGCAATTTGTTACATACTTAAAAAATTAAAACCAATGAAAATATTTGTTAATTATAATTACGTGATATTACTAACGAATATACTACTAACCAGAATTTGCTTCTGGTATAAATATTTGAATAATCATACATATTCAAGCAGCTGGACCAACTTCTGTAACAAAGCAAATACTAATCATATTGAGATTGAATCACGCAGGACTAACCTTTGAGACATACCCATACCATCTGCAGCTCTTCTATACACTTTTAAATATCTCTTTATAGCTACATTTTGTACATATGTTTCAACGACTATTTTAGAGGAAGCCTTCGATACCATAATATGAAAAAATACATAATTTTTGTCCATATTCAGCTACTCATCTTTACTCATCAAGTAACCATGGTTCATTACATATATTTCAAGTTATGTTTGTCTGCCCTTCAATAAGTATTCATCTTAAACTGATTCGTTTCATGATATTTGTTATCCTATGAATTTACTAAAACATATTTTATTTATATTTGTAGACATTCTCTGTTGGGATATCTGAATAGCCTGCTTATACATTCTAAAAAGGCCTTTAAAAATTATCCTAAATTGATGCTAGGAAATCAAAACTATGAGATATTCAAGAACTGTCATGTCAAGAAAGCTTTTATTCGACTGACTATAGTTGAACTAAAACTTTCTGTACTATTATTGAAAATAATACAATAAAATTAACCATAATATTATAATGTTTGCAATTAATACAAATGTAATTGACATCGAGCTATATTCAAGTTATCTTTAATTAATTAAACATTACATTATTTTCAGACATTAGATTAGATCTCAGGTTTCATTTATTCGAAGAATCTAACAATCAGCTCAGCTCAGACATCTCATTAAATTGTATCTATGTTACTATCACACCCTTCCAGGAATTGACATTCGTAGAACGTACGAGATAGTTATCGGGGATGGGCTTGTGAATGCTCTAGATTACCATAAAATGGTATTTCATGAAACACATAATTTCTTAGTGTTCGCTATCTTTCGCTATAGCATGATCTTTTATTTATTGTATTATATCACATAGAATTGTTAGCAAAATCATCACGTACCCATCTTGTTTTTTTGCTGAGTTAAAATGCAATCCGAAGATTTCAATACTAGTATATATAGTGTATTGATTATTAATTTATTTCGATTATGAAATTATAGACTTCATTTTAAGAAATTATGTACAATACTACTAGTCCAAATATTTTTATGCAACAGCCACGTGTCGCCGAACGTTGTTTATAATTCAGCGATACATGATTATACATACGTATGGTAAAAATTTAAACAATAAATGCATTAACTATACCAAAATAATGTGAGTACATGAAATGTAGATGCTTCTAAATATTCTAGAATCTCTGTTCACTTTTTGATACATGCCAATGTCCTCTCTGTTACTTCCCGCTTTATAGCCAGTTGCATATATCGAGAGTATATTAATAATTGACTTACACATATATATATATATATATATAGTTACTTAATATTATTATTTCAAGTGCCTTACCCAATATCCTGCCAACTTCCGAATCGTATACCAATTTGGAACGAAATTTAAATACGTTTGTTCTTAAAGGTGATGTCATCAACTCATTGGCTTTTTAAACATTAATGGTGTTACAAGCGAATTCATAATTGTCGCGTAGAACTAAACTAAATTTCTAACTAGCGGCGCGACTGATAATCTGATAACCCGAGATTTACGAGAATCAAAATTTTATTTATATTACGATCAAACGTAGAAAAGAAATTAATATTTATATTAATTGACATTTATGATATCTGTTTTTCTTTCTGATATTCTGATCGACCGCATTAAAAAATATAGCTATAAAATGCTCCTATTTTACGATTCCATTTGAACAAATAACCATCATCAATAAGGTTTATGTAACCTACAAGTATGTGTTACCAGTGTAGAAAGACCCGACGACTTGTTTTCTCGGCGATTTGGCCACGTATAAAACGAAATGATATTATCAAGCAATGTAAATTTTGAATTTTATTACGTTCAAGGTCACCGAAAGGTCATCTGCTACATCTAAACAATTACAGTTAGGTAACAATGTTTTTGTGTTCGCAATTGTGTGGAAAACGAGGTTATTATCCATTTAGAGTTAAATTTATTATTCATTTGCGGCCTATAAATATTTACCTTATCTTAAAGGCATAACATTTTAGTATATAGTAGAATAAAAATGTTAATCTACTAAACGTTAAAGAAATACAACATGTCGTCATGTAAGAAAATAGTATTGAACAAAAATCTGAAGCGGTTATATTTAGTCTTAGGTGGGGAATTTTTGGCAAATTTTCACGTTACTTCTTTGATCTTCTGGCATGTTTCTGCGTAATTGGGCCAATCAGTGTCCGAGACAAGAGCTTACGCGCTAGACGCTAGACGCTAGACTTTCGTCGAATGGGCCTCTCAACATATTAGTCACAACACATGATGCTTGGCGAGGTTTCAATGTCACAGACATGGGCACACCTCTATACGTCGACTAGCAGAAATCTTTCATCTTCATCTCGTCGTGCTGATCAACTTTTATAGCAGCGGCGTACGCATATGTATGTATATATATATATATATATATATATATATATATGTATTAGATCAATTAATCACATCAATTAATTCAACAGCCTTATATTTTTTATAACTTATTAGGCTTAGGAATTAGTTTTAAAGGATTTTTTTAATTTAAAGCTTTATTGTGAAAAATCGGTACAATGTATTAATATTTTATACAATGCATTGTATATTATTCAAAGTATTGCCCATCTTATGCATAGCCGCTACTTTTTCCCAACTTTCAGGTAATTTACGGATTCCATCTCGAAAGTGTATCTTGTGGGGCAGCTAAAGTGCTGCTCAGACAGGTCACGACTCATATGTCGGAACAAGTAGTAATCAGAAGCAGCAAGGTCTTGAAAATACAGTGTATGATAGGATGCACTTGCCATTTTAATGTTTCCTAGTATTGAAGAATAGAATTGTTTTGAAATGGTGTAACTAAAATAGTAGTACTATTATATACCGACCGATTCTCGCTCAGTGTTTGGCTCAAACTCATCAATTGTAGTCCATAGCGATGCCTTTATCGATATGCCTTTAAATCCTCGTATTTAATTTTTCTGACTCTCCAGAACACCTCGTTGGGTGCGGTGTAAAAATCGCCTCTTTTAAAACGTTATAACCAATATTCACATATTGAAATCGATGACCTTCAGCCGCTTTGTTCTTTAAATTGAAATGAGAAACTACAACTTCCCACAATTGCTATTTTCTCGGTACAAATTCAGGCACTTTCAGTACTGAAAAAAATTTGTTTTCACTTTTCAGCTTAATATTAGAATATGAATATAGACCCAAATTATTTCACAATAATTTTATACACGGGTTACGTAAGTTATAACAGACCATATTTATAAAGACAACAAAATAGCCTCACTTCTTTCAATGCAGGTTCTGTTTAAATATTCGTAATTATTTTTTGTTATATTTTAAACTCACCACTACGGGTCTGGGCATTAATACGACCAACTGGCCAGTGACCAACTTAGAGACCAACACAGAATGTATCCGGTCTTACCCAACTTGGTTATTTTACAACGTTTTCCAGAGACATTTGAGGGTAATTATTTATTTTATTTTGAATAACATTCATCTTAAACGTAATAAAGTTGAGAAGAGCCGTCATATTTATAACATTTGAAACATTAACATAATTATAATTGATTATCAAATTTTTATTCTGATATATAATATAATATATTTTTTCCTTATCGTCGAAGATTATTTTCGAGTGTTTTATTTGTCTCAAAATTTCAAATCTTGATACAGCGACATTATCAGAAACTGATTGTGATTAAGAGTTTTATGCAGGAATATTTTATATAATAAGCTGCAACTTTACAATGGGAACAATTCGTTTCGTAGAAAAATAAACCAACAGAAAATGTATCGAGCACCTTAACGAGTCGCCTATGAACCCAGTGACTGATCCATTCAAAAAGACTGATGTATTTTTATTGGTTCCCAGTTTCTTAACGAGATTTAATCTTATTCAGAAATCTGAAAATACGCAGCGATTAATAAAATCGCGAATTGCTACTAAAACGTGAATTATGACGCTACATTTATAAAGATTGTTCACAGGCGACATTGAATGTATGGACTTGTTAAGCGTCTAGGATTAAAACGCGTATAAGGCATTGGTGGCGAATACGAAATTTATGTAGAAATAAGTAGAAAACTTTAAATTTCTATATTTGGGCGGTCTGGCAGAAATATTCACATAATCTCATTATTAGTACATTGACTCTTATACAGCTGTAATACTGACATATTGCGAGAATATTCTTGTATTGGTTGCATACAAACTGGACTGGCATTTTTTCATTCAACTAATTTTATAAAAATTGTTTTACTTTAATTACCTTGTTATAGCTTATTATAGTTTATTTAATGTGAATTTGTATTAATAGGGCTCGATGAAGTTCTTCTACCGCTTGAGTTATTTTATACCATGCATTATAAATATTCTATTTTGTTAATACCGAGCATTTTATATATTTTATTTCTATCTTATAGTCTATTAAAATAATTTTCCTTATTTGTACCTAAGTCTCGTTTCGTTAACGAGCAGACATGTATATTTATGAATTAATTGTCATCGATGTTGAGGCGACTGTCTGGACCAGTTCGCAGCCGTTCGCGTATATACACTTTTACATCTGGCGCCGATGAACGAATACGAATTAAATTAAGATTAAACAGGCTTAATTATCGAGTTAATCGTATGATAATAGTGTTATTTATGATCAGTTTGCTCCGAGCTACCACTCTCCAAGGCCCCATACATTAATTATTAATGTTTGGTTTGCATCTTCCTGAAAAAAAAAGGAAAGCAAAACAACAAAATGCACCGACACCATTCATCGCCCACCGTTTTAAAGAAAACCGCAATTTTTTTGACGTATGTGGGTCTCGTCCAGTAAATATCGCGAACATCAGTTTTTCGGTTTGTTTGTTTTTCGTTTTTTTTTTGTTACGGGGGCCTGTTGGAATATTACGTAATTTTTGGTAAACGTAATGGTTAATAAAAATTAATTTTCTGGCGAAAAAACCTTGATTGATTTATTTAGTCGTATCTTTTATGCAACTCAGGATATGGAGGAGGTATAAAAACAATATTAACGGATCTGGTCAAGGATACATGAATTTATTAAGATATTATTTACTTGAAGAGTAGACAGGATGAAATTTTAATAGATCATTGTTAATATTGGAACAATCTGCATTAATATGCTAATTTCATGTTATATAACTATTACTTAAGAATATATAAGAAAAATATAATTAGTTAAAAAAACTTGAAGTTTACCTAGAAAATAAACTTTAAGTCTCTTTATTACAGCTGACGTGGTTTGTGTCGTCCAATTTAATTTTTTTTATGAGACCTAGTTTTTAGAATGAAATAGTATTATATATTCGAATCATAGTATAGAACAACATCGGTAACACTCTAATATTTTGATATGAAATCTGTTGGTATAGCATAGTTCTTCCATAACAATATATATAGTTATAGTTTCGACATTTTGAGCCTTAAACAAACTTATTCATATATTTATCATTTATTTCATTTGTATAATTTATTTATTATCTGTATAAAATTTTATATTTTTTATATGTCAATGATTAATATATTGTTGCTCGTTTTTTGTTACCGAGGCTTGTTGAAATACTACATAATTTTGGTAAATTTAACTGTTAAAAAAAGTTAATTTTCTGGCGAAGAAATCTTGATTGATTTATCTAGTCGTATCTTTTATGCAACTTAAGATATGGAGGATGTATAAAAACAGTGTTAACGGATCTGGTCAAGGAGACATTAATTTATTAAGATATTATTTACTTGAGGAGTAGACAGAAAAATTTTCAGTATTATTATTAGATAAAACTATCTGCATTAGTATGCTAAATAAATATTACATAACTATTACTTAAAAATAGTAAGAAGAAATATAGTTAATTAAAAAAAGTTTACATACAAAAAATACATTTTAGGTATCTGTGTTGCAGCTGACGTAGCTTGTATAAAACTTCTTTTAATGAGATCTAGTTTTTAAAATGAAATACTATTATATATTCGACTCTTTTAGTATTTTGAGGTTACATTCTATGTATTCTATAATTTACAACAAGACATCGGTGACATCCTAATATTTTTTATATATGTGTTGGTATAGCATAGCTCTTCTATGGCAACTAATATAGTTATAATTTCAAGATTTTGGACCTTAAGCGAACTTATTCATATATTTGTCTTCTATTTTTCTTGTTACTAGCGTGACTGGGATGGTTGTTACTTGTCGGATTTTCAACTGTTGCCTATAAAGACATTTACAATTACAATCACAAACATAAAGTACATCTATGCCCCATCCGGATTCAAACCCGCGACTCTCGCAACAATATGAGGCCTGTCGCCTTGACCACTGCGGTAACCAAGCCAGCACTTGTACAATTTACTAATCTGTATACAATTTTGTAATGTATATATTTAACTGGTCAATATTTTTGATATGACATCCACACATCATTAAAGCCACATATTTTTCTTTATAAAATGAATCGATTGATTAATTATGAGTTTAATTATTTTCAATCAAAAATAAAGAACTAATTTGCAATAATTTTATTCGAAATGCCCGAAAAATAAAATTTAGCAACCATTTTAGGAATGTTTGTATGGTCATTTATTACTCTTAAACGTAGATATGATTACGAGAATATACCAGAATTAAAAGACCGCATAAGGTACTTAATTCTTTTTAATGACGGAATTAATTGAAACAGAAAACGAAATGGCAAGAAGGGGCAAAAAAACGATAAGGAGTAGCGAAGAAACTTGAATTTACACAGTAAATTGTACGGTAAGAAATTGTTATCAACTCATTCCGAGGCAAATAAGGATCATAATTTTCTTGTCTGATACTTTTTAACTTCACGGTGGGCTGCAAGACGACTAACGCGGACAATTCCTGGCATATGAAAACAGGTTTTTGGTTTTTTTCAAGAATGTAAGTAAGTATAACTAGTGCATACAATATTTTAACTTAATCTTGCCTTGCCGCTGCACTTGACATCAAGACGTTTGACTCGCTCCACGCATATTTAAACCACTATTTTGTTTTTTCTTGTTATCCACTACGCTATACATAAACATTTACAAAATTCCCTCGGTTCTGATAAGACAACTTGAAACAACTCAGTTAGTAAGGTTATTCCAAAAGTTGTATAGTTTGTTTCCTTATTTTTATTTGGACGCCTTGTCAACACTGGTCGATATTCTAAAATTCTCCAACCAGATCACTATTTCTTACAACAAATATCTACAAATACCACAAGTTTCTGTTTTTTATGGAAAAGTTTATACTTTTTACCAATTATACTTTTTCAAATTAAAAAAAAATTATATCAAGAATTATAATGCTTAATGCTTAATAGTTAATGAAGTAAATAAATTCCAAAATTGCCGGCTTGGTGGCGCAGTGATAAAGGCTATGGAACGGTCCTCCTACTGTTGCGATAGCCGCGGGTTCGAATCCTGCTGGGGCATGGTCGTAAATTTATGTTTGTAATTGTTTAATATTTGTTAATGTTCTAGGCAATAGTGTAAAATCCGACAAGGAAAATGATCCCAGTCATGCCAGTAACCAGGCTGGGTAAGACCGGATGTCTTCTGGGATGATTTCTAAAGTTGGTCACTCGCCAGTCGGTAGGCTTAATGCTGAGGACCGTGGTTCGGAGCCCACGTAAACTTTAGGCCCAGTCCAGATAAACGCATAGTTGGTAAAAGGAGATTTTAAAATATAAAAAAAAATTCCAAAATTCCAAGAATATTGGATTATTGAATCTTGCTTTCTTATCACTTTTCAAAATATAGTATCACGTAAGGTTTACTATGATTATCCATATATCAAATACTATAAGTAATTAAATATCATTTTCCCGAGACATAAACAACTTAAAATCATTATAAGTTGATCGCATAACAGTTTCGAAATATTCGGCTAGTGAAAAGGTAACTTTGGTGTTTTGTTTAACCTTTTCGATTTTTCTGGTAAAACCATGACTCTGTCACCATAGAAATTCTGATATTTCTGGGCGAAAAACCGAACACAGTAATTTTCACAAGCCTTTTTTGAATCCAGCTTTACCTCATTAAGAGAGCTTCCTTCACAGAACCCTCAGCAAATAGTGCTCATTTAAGCACTCATAACTATAAACACCACAGAATTCTAGATGATGCATTTTTTCGAAAGTAAAAAAAGAAAATAACGTTGTGGATTATCCATTTTCTGTCCTCAATATATCTAGAATATTCAACAGTGTCATCGATCCATGATTGAGAGATTCTGATTGCGAGAAAACGTACTAAAACTTACGATTCCAATAATAACTTGTTCCAATCTATATTATCTGAGCCTATTTTTCGAATTGGTTATTATTATACCAGTTTTTTATGGTCGCTATATTGACTCTAGTGGACTAAATAACCTGATTGTGACTACTCTTTTGCCCTTAAATTTTTGTAAACACTTGCTAACGGAGTTATCTTAATATCAAGTGACCGAATATCACAACAATTTAATTAATTATTTATTTAAAGTGTTAAAGATTTTTTTGAAAATTTTCGATAATAATATTCAAGCTATAATAAGATGTTCAGAAAATGTTTATGTCAATTAAACGTTTTATTGCTCTTTTATATGACAAAAAAGTAGAAGCTGAACATAACAATGTATATATATATATATATATATATATATATATATATATATATATGGAAAATTTTCACGTAAATAACCTTCGAGAAAAAAATCAAGACGTGAAATAAATCAAACAATCTCTCGAGAGATTGGCAGACCGATGAATCCCTTGATAATTCATATATAGAAATCTGATTGGATTTTATTGTTAACTTTTCCAAATACAGCAGTAGCTTACTAAAAGTGGGCATGCAATCTCGAGAATTCCGTACGATGTGTTTCTTTTTTTGTTACAAAATCAGCAACGAGAAAAAGGTCTTACTAGCTGTAGCTTGTCCTTCTTTCCATCATGGCATGAATATTGATTTTTCAGCGATGCATTTGGTTTTTAAATTAGTTATTATAATATTATTATTATTATTATTGATATATTTTCTGTTCTGTTATTTTTATAATTTACCAGTAGTTGTAGTCCTCAATGTTAAGTTCATTGTTTGACGCGTACAAATAGCATAATAGGATATATTAATTTTATGAAAGAAAATGTACTATATTTACTAAATAAACAACAGTATACTCAAATAATGTTATCAATTCGGCGAAATATTACTCAGAAGTAAATTTGTCATTGATTTATTGTTTGAAGTATAGAACAACTTTGAAATTAAGTAATATTTAAAACCTCATATTATGTAAAAAATAACAGTATCAAAATATTATATTCTTCACAATTTATGTTAATTAAAAAACTGAATTTTTAATAACTATAGAACCAACAATATGAATTTCACCAACTTGCCGTTTTCATGATCCTTAATATGATTCTTTTTTCTCACATGGCAGCACTCCAGAAGTATTTGACTATGCATACTAGTTTAGTTCTTCCCATTCATAGCCTTCTTAGTTTGCATCTATTTTACATTCAATAATCTGCTTTAAAATTAGGCCTCAAAAGAAATGTACGACTGCTAAGCCATCTCTGGCAATTATTAATTACTACTAAATATTTACATGTGTAATTTTAATAGCTTTATCAAAATAACCGACAGGTTTCTCACCCTATGTTTTGGATCCCATATAAAAATTAAAACAAAATTTAAGCGCATTTCCGCTACGGACGGCCCCTATTAGCACTTAATTAGTCTTGTAATTGGCACATCGTGTTTGTAAATTTAGATAACGTGCCGTGTTACATCACCTTTGCAATGTTTAAAGATTGACCTGAAACGAAACGAAGTAGAACAAACAGAATTAAACGCAACAATTCTGATGCGTACCTGGAATTAGATAACATTCATTGCGGTATGTGTGTAAGTCCTATCTTAAGTATGTCTCCTTTAATGACACTTAAATCTTTTTACACATTTTCGATAAGAAGGTCGTTTTAAAATAAGAAAATAAGATAAGTCATTTGTTAGACATTTTATTGGGCCAGTTACATAACCAAGTAAAAAATGGAAAACGTGCTCGGTATTTATTAGAAATTAAGATTACATACAAAACAGATTTTCGTATTTATATATTATAATTATCTGCAAGAAATTTATTAAACAACAAATATATTGTGTATAACTGGCATTTTTAATTTGAATATTCTGATTGTGAAACATTTATAAAATATAATACAGCACACATTTTCAAGTAAAAATATGTTAGCGATAAATGTGTGATTAATTTTTACGTAGAATTTATGATTTTGTGTAAACCAAACTTAAAAATAGATATAGCTTTTTTTGAATGTAATTGTTTTATATTATTTGATCACACTTAATTCAATTAAAATATATCTATAATACATACAATTGATAATATTTTTGAATTGTATTTTATTACATTATAGAATTTGCGAACAAAATCTTAGGGTTTCTTGCGATAGGTGGCGTCACTTGCAAATAATTCAGGAAATTCAGACCCTAGTGACACCACTAGGGACACATGAAAATGGGTACAGTAGTTGAAAACTTTCTATAGTTTGCATTTGAAAATACAAAAATCAAAAAAAAAAACAGTAAATTTTCAGCAGTACTATGCTTGTATGTGTTGATATTAGTATGGAGTTTGACATTGATCACAAAACTATTTTGAACCGTTTACATAAAACTACAAAAGAACGAATTAAGTATTAGGAAAGGTATTATTTTCATCATGACAGAGTCCAACCACGCATTTCTTCGACGACCTGTCAAAAATTGGGCAAACTTTTTTTACCCAAATTAAATATTTTAGAGTCTCCTTTTACTAACTAGGGTTTATCTGAAATCCAAAGTTATAGACTAACCCTGAAAATATCCCTGCTTATCATAGATTTTTACCGGTGTGACTGCTTTAAAAATTAAATACCTCTGCCCTCACGGAGATTCGAGCATCAATAAGAAGACATCCCGTTCATAATACTTGATTTGCAAGTATATTTTTTTTGGGTAATTTTTGGCAAAAAATACACAATACTCAAAATAACGTTATTACGAACATAACATACCGAATATCAAGTAATTAAGTGCAAGTAGTTTTAATTGTAAATAGCTTGCCATCATTGCGTGAAACAATATAATTTTATAATTGCTGCGAGTCTAAATTATAAGCGGAATATAAAGGCCGCCATAGAGATGTTAATTTTGGTCTGACCTCTCCTAACATGCCTTTCCGCCGCAATAGCAGACTGATTGTCTCCAGATGGAAAGTTCGTGACGACTTATAGAAAACTAATGGTGTTGATGTCGTGACCGGTAAAGAAACATATATGCAAATATAATTTTTAACAGATTTCTTATATATTTTTCTATTATATATATATATATATATATATATATATATATATATATATATATATATATATATAGAAGAGAAATCGAAGGAGGATATATATATATTTTAATGTATATTCGCCGATTTCTCCGTAATTGTGGAGTGATTTTCAAAATTATTTTTTTATTCGAAAGAGTGCACTTCCGAGGTGGTCTCATTGAAACCAAATCAGGATCTCTTGAAGGGAAGGGGGTGAAATCGGTTTAAAAAAAATATTTTCTATCCAAAATAATCAGATATTTGGGTATAATGTTATTGCTGCCTGTTAAGTACTGTAAAGCCATTCAGTTTACTTTTTAAACACTAACTGTAGCATATAAAATCTCGTAAAAATATTGTAGACTACTGCTTCTATTGTATAATGGTTAAAGCGTTTAGCTTCCAAAGGGAAGTCGCGGATTCGATTCCCGGCGCGGAGAATAGTTTTTTGTTGTTCTAGTTAAAACATTTGTCAAATCACGTAGACTACATAGCGGACCCCGGGGCCTGAAGCCTTCAATTATTGTTTTTATTATATATATATATATATATATATATATATATATATCATTGTTAATTATTTATATTATTGTTCTTGATTCCTAGTTTTACTTATACGGGCTGCAACTTTACTTGGCTTACCCATTGTAATGTTAAATAAAATAACTGCATAATTTATTGAATAAATATCTAACATTAAAAAGAAAAAAAGTAAATATCTTTAACAAAAAAATTGAACCGACTTCAAAAATAAATAAGGAACTCAAAACTAAAAATTAATAATTAATCAAACTTAGATTTTTAACACAAAAAAAATATGTTCAAATAAAATATGTTTATGTAAAAATAAACAAAAACCTTAATTTATCCTCTGTACGACACGTATTTTATAATCTACTATCTACACACATTTTAGCTAATATCTACCTATACATATTTATCTATTTACAATATTATTTTAATTTTTACCAACTAATCACTTTGAAATCGGTGCCGATCCCAAACTAATAGATATATATTATATATATATATATATATAGTATAAATAAAATGTAATAGATAGGTGAAATAAGGTTTTTGTTTATTTTTATTTAGTTATTACGATTGTTATGGACATATTTTACAATATATTTGAACTCTAACTTGGTAATAATGCCGACTCAATAAATCAAAACTATTTTCCTGTTTATGTTTTTAGTTTTTAATAAAAAATTTAAGGTTTTACAATTGATTATTAGAACTCGATTAATCATAATCCCATTGAATCTCATCCATTTCGACAATATTAAATAAATATCCAATGCCATTTTTTTGTTTCAGAATGCGTATTCGGTAAAGAGAGACGTGAACTAGGCTCACAATGGATACCAGATTTGGGCAATCCTATAGGAGTACTATACTGCATGCGCTGTGAGTGTGTGCCGGTAAGTTATATAAAGCATTAAGGGAAGTTATACATTAATAAAAGATTCATCAATAAACGTTAACGTATGAGAAGTATCGCATGCTAGATTTAAATGCATTCTATTGTTTATAGCTTTTAACGAGCTTTTATTTAGTCTAGCGTGGAAATGGTCCATTTTTTCGTGATAATAAAACTTTTATATGCGTTCTCTTTAAACAATGGTCTGATTTTTCCGCAACGCGTAGCTATACTATTAACACTATTTCTTCAATATTACATGTCTGTTCTCAAACAAATTGTTTTTTTAACGTTTAAAATTCTATTTTAGACAAAACTAGGAGATGTTAAATGGGAAATATGTTAGAAAATAATTGCTTCAAAGTCTGGATTGGTGAGCAATATGTTACATGACTCAGAACACTATATTTTAATGTTATTGTAACCCGTTAAATAGGAACCAGAACTTAAATTAACTGTCCTTGTATAACATTTCTATTAATTTATTTAATGAAACGTATCATTTTTTGTCGCCTCATTGATCTAAACAACAATAATGTTTAGTGTTCTTGCGTAATAGTAGCACATTGATATATTACTACTGAGTTTGAAAGGTTTCAACTCGTAATAATGAATTATCTGATTTTCTAGAAAGTATATAAAATATTTGACATCACGTCCACATTAACATTACTGAAGTCCAAACTAGTCATGAACTAGCATATCAGTAGTTGAATTGTTTACTAGAAACATCTATCAATTGATATAACAACCTTAAATGTTTAAAAACCCATTATTCAACAGTTCAAACATAAATATTTAAAACTGATCGTTTTGTATAGCTTATTAAGAATTATTAAAACTTGTGGAACTGGCACAACAGTTTAGAGATTTAGTTAAACATTCTGTGACTATGAAAAAATAAAATAACAATAAAAATTAAGCATAAAATAGTAACTTCGTGGTTAATTAGCGGTAATATTATTCTTTGTTTATAAAAGTGACCTTTAATTCGTGCAAGATACTAACTAACTAATAGTAATAGTAATATTGAAATATATTTTCATGTGATATATTCTACGCATTAAGCAAATACAGACGATCTAATATTCCGAATTCTTACCATAATAATACAATTAAAATCCACCGAATTTTTTTTTCTTTCAATATAACAACCAACAATACAGAAAGATCTTTTGATCGGGCCTATGTGTTTCTATTCAAGAGCATGATGTCATTGTTTGGAATTATTGGTCACTGGTTAACACACGTTTCATATTTAAGTCAATCAAAGTCGCCGGTTATTTGGATCACGTCTTTAATATAATACAATTGAAAAACAATTACTCGATTTTTTTTCTTGCTCTCTCTTCGTTTCGGATTAAAGACCAGTTCTCTGTATTGGGTCGAGCAATTTGTTGCTGTTTTTTTTAAGGGAATTACTTGATCGAATAAGTATTAAATTATAGTATATAAGAAGGTAGTACTGTAATACACAGTGCCCCAATTAAATGGCCTCTTCCTGTTTCTTCATTTTCATATTCATATTTCTTCGTTTTTGGGTTAAATTTAAAAATAATCTGTATTGTTACGGATTATAGTGGTCGATCGGAATTGGGGCAATAGCAGAAGAGCAATTTTATATTTCGGTGCCTTTCTACGTTGTTTCTACGTTTTTTGACATAGATTATAAGAGACACAGATAACATATTAAAAGGAAAACTCGTGGATCAATGCCAATTAATTGAATAGCCCTGTTTTTATACTATTACTTATAGTGTTAGTTTTACCAACTAATGTGTTATATAAACTAGACCTACAGTTAATTAATTTAAAATTACTGATAATGAATATAATGAAAATTAATTGATAAATCATACACTATCTACTATGGTTAAAAAAGACTATTTTTCAAGTTTTATTTTATATCTACATAATAGTTTATAACATCAAGTTTTGAAATAAATGAGAAACAGTTCAAAATGACATTTTCAGTTTTGAGTTAACTCATGTGGTAGTAATTTTCCTTTTAGTTCATTTTGATCATCGTATGTAAAGGTCTAAAAAGAATTAATTCATCAACTGCTAAGCCATTTGAAAGTTCATGGAGAGTTTTCGTCTAATAAGCAATTGCAAATATTTTTTTTCAAACCGTTTTGGTGTTCCAGAGTTTTCTTTGTCATTCACTGCAAAATTACCACTTTTAAGTCGTTACAACGATGACTGTCGAAAATCATCGAATTTAGTGGTGAAGTTAAGATTATTTAACACTTGCTTACACTGATAATTCGAATGCAAGCAGCTGCAAATAATGCAACTATATAAAAAAAATTTATTCATTATTCATGTCTCTGTATCTAAAAGACGAACCAACAAGCAGAAAGCCAATAGAAATTCGTTTAAATTCTAAATGTGGATGATTATCCATGTTATCCGGCTCCTTCCGTATTACAAATATGTCTAATTAATAATTAAGTGTCATTTTTTGAACCAAAAGGAGAGAAAATACTAATACTACACTATAGGTTATTATATCTATAATGTTATACTCAACTAACATAAAATATACATATTATATATACATTTTGACTCTCCCATGTCTATATATCATTCATTATATTATTCCAAACAGTATCCTCTCCAGTTCACTATAAAATATTAATTGTATTTTCGCCAACAACAACAACAGCCAACCGATTATATAGCCGTTTTAGTATTTTTCCAAATTTGGTTTTGCTGTATGATCGCCAATTATCTCACAATAAGAGGTCCCACTTCGTTGAAAAGTCAAGGATTTTATTAAGTTTTCGGATACTAAAAATAAACCAGCCGATTTTACACTTTCCGGCTAACTATTAGCGTTTCTAGATTGTAATCTAATCGGATATGTGGAAATAATATTCATTAACAAACCCAATTTGTTATGGAAAGATGTCGAAACATCCAACGGGATCGATTATGCGTAAATATACTCTTTTTCGCAATCCAGATCTACTAGGTTTTATGGGAACATCTTGTTTTTTGTTTACTTTAAATTCAATGGGATGGAAAATAAGACAATCGATTGTTCATAAATTTGTGTTGTTGTTATTAAATTATATATTATTTTTATATTTATTTTAATCGTTAACTTAATGCAATGATAATACCATCATATTATGCATAGAAAACATAGACTAAGTAATGTTAACGAGAACTGAGTGGCTACATACCTTCCGTCAATTATGCGTTCCAAGGAATCTTAAGATAAAAGCTACAAGGTAAAATTTTACAACAAAGAGCGATTTCTTTAAAGAGATCAAATAATTTGTACGGGTTTGGAGGCAAGAACACATCCGTCAATAAATCAGATAACCCATTACTTGTTCAGATATTTTAAAAAATGCGATTCGTTAATATATGGACTCCTCACAATTGGGACACAGAGATCTCTCAGTACAATCCATTAGGAAGGAATGGGTAAATTGGCAGTGACTGATCAGCAGCTTATTTAATTTTATTTGCAAATATTTCTTTTCAAATGAGATAATGGGGGAAAATACGTCCTTCTAAAGGGGATAATGTTTGTTTTCCTCCTTTAGCTATATTAATTTCTTGTAAAATATAATAGTAGTGGCTGTTTTATATGGGATTTTTAACTAATAATTTGCTAAAATCAAAGGAATGCATGTTTTGATGCTTCATTAATTATAGTATTAAAACAAATAGTCGCATTATACCGAGCGCTGAAACAAAAACATCAAAAATATGATTTTTCAACAATGAACATTATTGGCCAACATATTGCGATAACTATTAATGAAAGTGGAGGCTCCTATTTCACTCACCTACTCTACTTTACTCTCAGTCTTCACCAAATACCCCTCTATATAATTATAATGTATATTGATCAATATTGCTTAGCATATGACAGTACTTTCAAAGTTATGAAGAAGTCCAAAAATTTTGAATTGTTTGGAATGAGTTTTTTTTTACTTAGAAGCTGGAAAATATGTTATGACAATTGCAATGCAATGTAAAAGTGCAATCATTATCGACAAAAATATAACAATAGGCTATCTGGATTATAAAGAACTACCCATTAAAAACGGCTCCCTTGCTCGTAACCGCTGATATCCGATGGTCAGTTTCTTCTTTTTCTACTTTTTCTTTTCATACATTTTGTATAAATTCACAAGTTAGTTTTTTTTTTGGTTTTATTTCAATTGACAATTCGTCACAAATTATTCGTGACATATACCTGTATTATTATACCTCTCCTCGGTAAACGATCTCTGATCTGACTTTAATCATCACCCACAAAATTATAACAATAGGCTATCTGGATTATAAGGAACTACCCATCAAAACAACCTGAACGGTCAATGAAGAAATTTTACCAATATTGCTACAGGTTATTTATAAATTTCAGAAACCTTGATTGATTTTGTGTAGCTATCATAAGGATAGAATTGAGAGACATTTGTTGGATAAGAGGCTGTAGAACCTCATATACCAAAGGCTGTACCACCTCACGGAGAGATGGTGGAATATAGAAAGCAATTGATTTTTAAAAACAATATTCGATTAGTTAAATAAATAGTACTTTATTTCAGAGATATAAATTACATATAATCACAATATTTTTATCAATAGATTGACAACTAAAATAGTTATTTCACGTATTTTATACAAACATCTTCTATTTGTTTGAAATAAAACGAGTTGAAAATTCAGAACAATATGAAATCGATAATACGTATAACAATATCTAATCGATACGTAAATTTAAATGCGATAATGTGACATATTTATTATAAACTTATTTAATGAGATTTAGTTATTTGATAGTTTCAAGATAGTATTACGCCCACAACTTAAAAACGTAGTTAAGTTGACGAGCTTATAATACTATTCTGTGACTTAATTAGCTGTTGTATATTAGATAAAAATCAAATTAATTATATTATTTGACACAATTATACTTACTAAACAGTTTTTTTAATTAAAATTACGAACGAAAAATTGTCGTATCACAAAAAAACAATGAAACTTAAAGCCATATGGTTTAAGAAACAAGATCAGGTTTTCAAGTTTGGTCGGTGTTAGAAACAAAGACTATATAGGAAGAAAGGTTATTATTAGACGAAAAAACCTGCTGATGATAGCCATATGGTTAAAGTAGGTGTTGGTAAAATGCCATTTAATTTATTGGATGGTTTCAGATGATTAATAAAACATGAAAATATGAACTTGAAATGAATGAAAACAAACGAAAATATGTAAAATATTCTAAACGAGCTGAAATCCGCCAACGAAGTTGTCCATTCATCAGCGACTCGTTTTAATTAATGTGAGTGAAGTCGGCGGTCGGCGCTCATAAAGCGACACCCAAATAAGTGAAAAGCGTTTGCGCAAACACGTCTGTGCTCTACATAAACCGCATTTGTATGTGTGCTTCGGCGGGCATCTGCTAATGTCACTACAGCACGTATTAAAAAAGGCAAGACCTTAGCCCATAATGAAGATAGGTACTGGCGAGGGCGTTAAGGTAGAGGTCAGCGGGGTCTTTGACCGACATCTGTTTCATAGAGGCTACGATTGGAGTGATCTACCGGCATCTGTTTCAGTTGTGTCGCTTCCCACGTAACCCATTTTGCGACTTTTATGCAAGCCGCCGCTGTCTCGGTCGATCACGAGATGGGTGGGAGTTTGGAAACGCCTGATGGCTTTTTGGTGGTCTTTCCGTTACAATCATTAACACCTGATAATAGGTGTTCGGTTGCCGTACGTTTCGCAAAACGTACGCCTTCCTCTCTCAACGATCTGTCCATTTTATTTTTAGTCGTTCTTTTATAAAAACCAATCATAAAATGGCTCAACATATTTTACAATTTTCTTCAATCTTACATCGCTGTCATCAATAAATAAATAATCGTATATAGTCCCCTCTAATAGTCCTCTGAAATAAATTGCATGTAGATTATGTACGTTTATAATTATTTATAGATTTATGCCAAAGTTGGTTTAGTTTCGAAATAGTTCTTGATTTCGAGTCCTATAATGGCCTTGTAAAACCGATTTCCTTGAGAAAATCAAATAATTTGTACAGATTTATAGACAAGAACCAGATAATGAACCAAATTAACCATTACTTATTTCGATATTTAATAAGATTCGTCAAAATATGGGAGACTGACGTTGGTTACTCACAATTGGGACACAGTGGTCTCTTAGTACAATCCATTAGAAAGGAATGCGTCAATTGACAGTGACCGATCAGCAGCTGTTTAATTTTATTTGCAAATATTTTTTTTCTAAAGAGATAACAGTTGAAAATATGCCCTTCTACCTGGGACAATATTTGTTATCTTCCTCATTTGTTATCAGAGTTAGTCTGGTTAAAAGTATTCCTCAGTTTAAATCCTCAATCAACCCAAAACGATGTTATCAGAAGGGAATTCAGAAAGAATTATTCGGAAATACAATTCAGTCATTATATAATAATATTGACGATTGAATCACTGCTGAAAACTCGCGAATAAGAACTAGTGTTGGTTGTGAAGATAGCTAGTAATACTACTTCGTCGATCGTGAACCTTAAGTAGCCGTTCTAGCATATCCATTGTGATTAATTAGTACGAATGAGACCTAAAACTAGCATATTTTTACGATAATAATATAAATTCAAATTCCAACAGGGCTATTTGGGAGAAATGTTATTTCAAAAAAAAAGTATTTCTGAAAGTAATGGCTTGTTTGCTGATACTTT
Organism: Rhynchophorus ferrugineus; assembly: GCF_030347505.1. Taxonomy (NCBI): domain Eukaryota; kingdom Metazoa; phylum Arthropoda; class Insecta; order Coleoptera; family Curculionidae; genus Rhynchophorus; species Rhynchophorus ferrugineus. The sequence goes on along the minus strand of NW_027472581.1, from coordinate 46,324,704 downwards.
ATAATTTTCAGAAGAGATCAAAAACAACTTTACCAATACTACCATGGCCAATTATCAATAACATAGTACTAATGAATAAGTTCCGAACCTTAATATTATCCGTATATCATATTAACTTTTTTATTAAAAAAAAATATAAATGACGCAACAATATTCAAGTTTATAATATCTAAAAACAAAAAATATTGCTATTTGGATGACATTATCATTAATTTGGAACTAATTTTTTTATTAAATAATTATGTTTTAAAGTCGCCTTTTTATCTACTAGGATGTGTCTGAATATAGATAGCGATTGGTCTAGAACCGCTTTCGGGGGCTTCAAATCACGGTCCTCGGCATTACGCCTGGCATTATTAGCTGGCCAATGGCCAACTTGGAGACCGTCCCAGAAGACTTCCGGTCTTACCCAGCGGTTCTAGGGTTGCTTACTGGTGGGACTAGGATGGGTGAATGAACATCCACAGGATTCGAACCAGCGATTGTCACGATAGTAGAAAGACTACTAATAAATAATAATAAATACAAATAAATAGACCACTGCTTTTGTTTAGATGAAAATAGTGAATAACAAGTTTAGTTTTTTGATAAAAGAGTTAAGAAGAGTTTATTATGGCAGTTTCATTATTTTGGTATAGTCTGGGATCGCAGAATCATTTAATCTGTAACAAATATTCAAAAGTATCGTTCTTCCCATTTCAGCGAGTTTCCGAAGCCATTTGTTATAAGAGCAATAAATAGTCTGAGTCAGCCACTTCAGAAGTAACAGCCAATGTCAATAAACTAGAGGTTAAACAAAAGAAACCTCTTGAAGTATAAAAATGAATTTTATATCACATATTGAACGATATGCTTTTTTATTTTTTCACATTTATGAAGATATAAATTTAAAAAATGTAAATCTGTATAAAGGCATGCGTTATTTTGTATTACGCAACGTAATTATTACAGCTTATATCAGATCTACAAGTAATAGTTACTATTGTTTGTGGAAGAAACATTTCCCAAGTTTTATTGTTTCATTTAATATGATATTGTTGGCTGATAAAAGTCAACCACGATATATTCAACTTGCATGAGCGTAGAAAACAAATACGGCTCTAATTGGAACACCATTATTCCTCTTATTGTGGTATTAATTGCACATTTCTCGCCTGTCGGTTTTTTCTTCTCCTTTTCGATCGTAAAATAATCGAGAATCCAGTACTCCGCAAGAGGCAAATGCATGCCTGTACGTTGTGTATGGCTAGCGTAGAATTTTAAAATAGGTTAATGAATAATTCAGATGAATATTTTCACATAAAACCAACAAATACGGTGTTGGTAGTCTTTTGTAACATAATTAAAAATCGCGAAAGACAGGTTTGCCTTGCCCGTACGCGCCGATATCCGATGGTCAGTTTTTTCTTCTTCTACTTCTTCTTTTCATACGTTTTGTAAATTCACAAGTTAGTTTTTTCCGGTTTTATTTCAGTTGACAATTCGTCACAAATTATTCGTTTACCGAGGACAGGTATACGATCTCTGATCTGACTTTAATCATTATAACTGGTAAATAATCCACTTTTATGCTAACAAAAATATATAATATTTATGAAATGTTTCACAACGTAATATGATAATGGGCTGAAATTGTTTTTTTTAAGTCTTGTCAGTGATGTCAGTGATAAAATAACATCTGCAGTGATGACATTTTAAAAATTGATTTGAAATTGAATGGAAAAATTAAATTTTATTAGAAGATTAGTTTGATTTTTCCTCTATCATCTTGATATCTATACCGACGTAAACATATGTCTTTTTTAGTCAAAAGTCTATTCCAAAGAAAAAATGGATACTTATCAGCTCAGCCTTTGTATAAATGATACTGCCAATCAAATCCTATAATGATATTCGCTTCATCGCTACTTGAACGAAGAAGTTTGTCGTACGAATATTTGGTCGAAATATCACTGAGGTAAATATTCTGTTCTAATTGTGAGTATGATGGCTGCGACAAAACTTCCAATTCGGCCTGCAACAGTGTATCCTTCACAAATTTTGCATCGGGTTACCAAGTGTTGTCATGCAGATGAGGACTTTGCGTATATTATTGCTATACGTCATCACATGTGTTCACTTGACGTAGGTAGACATCTGAAGTAACAAGTTCATTCGGTTTTGATATACTATACGTGATATACTACACCTTGCTGATGCCGCCATGTGCACGGCAAGATTTTAGGACTATTTGCGAATCCTTCCCATTGTATGTAAACGTCTGAATATCTGAGTTCTTGATTTGAGGTTTCCGTCCAAAAATCTCAAAATCACCACTTTTAAATTGTTGAAACGAAAACTTACAATTAGGATATGACGAAGCAGAATCGCCATTGGTTTTAAATGTACGTAATGTGTTTCAGCAGGAAATTTCTCCAAACTATATAACAAAAATATTGAGTGTTGAAAATACTTATTTGAGCGTCTGTAAAAACTATTGAAACCTGTTGAAAATTCTTATTTTATGTAGATTTCGCCAATTAATATCGCTGATCAAAACACATCCAATTCATGCGTACATAGTTAATTAGTTTGTGTACTAGTTTTCTAATATATAAAGCAAAAATGGTAGTTTTCTTTGAGCTCGTCCTTAATGCATGGTGTGAAATAACGCATCTTGATATTATCGTGAAAGAAAGATAAAAGTCACGTGGTGCCAAGTTATTTGATTGGACGTGATACTTGGCCAAAGCACTCTTAACTAATAATACAGTGTTGATCTGTACATTGCTCTAATGAACTGTTTTAAGAAACTTTTCTTTCATGAAACAAGAACCTCAAGAGGACATACACACTTATAGATCATAGACAAATAATTTGTCCTCTATTAACAAAGTAAAGTTTTTTCTCACCGCCCAATACATTTTAATTCAAAATCTAATTATTATTTTCGGCTATTTTTAATTAAAAATCTAATACATTTCGATTAAAAATAAAATTCCAACATATATTTTATATATATTAACATAGTGACATTATATATTGACAGAATGAAATGTAAATGCAGAAACTGAATGTGAGGTGAAGCCGAAGCCAGCAAGATGATGATATTTGATGCCAATAAACTTTTTCTTGTGGGGTTTTTTGAACTCACAGGCCTATGTCACTAAGACGTAATCTACCGATACTCTCAAAATTAACATAACCATAGCCCGTCTCAAGAAAATTAACTCACTCTGATATATATCACTATGAGAAGCCGTAGTGACCAATTGATATTTTATACATATTTTAAAAAATCCTTCAATTTTTTTAATTAACACATGGCGTGCTGATTAACCTACAATTTGTTTTTACAAACTAGGTATTTATCTAGGATAACCCATCGGTCCTTACTTAGTTTCTATAGTAATAAAGCACATGTATTGTACAAAACATACATACTGCACTTCACAATCAAATCGTGTGATATTTTTGAGTCTGTATTCTGCTCGAGTGTTATCCATTACCATGAGAATGGAGTCTCTTTGCTATTCTTTTGATTTCCCAAATGACAATCTGAATCTGAAGATCTCGCCGTAAGTAGTAATTCTGGGTACATCTACGTTACCTCTTAGGACTTTGAATTTGATTTTTGTGTTTTATTTGTATTATTTTCGATTTGAAAGCGCTTTCTTAGGTTCCTATCGGTTTTAGAGTTTATTTATACAAGAACTTTTTTTTCGAACTTTTCGGTTTTAAAAACAATATGAAGGAAACATTGCTAGATGGTTGTAGATAATAACTAGATGTAATATGTATGGCATGTGCTTTTAAATAAAGAAAAATCAGACTTTTCAACTGAAAAACAATTTTGTTAATACACTTACATGTTTTATTCCATCTTAATATCAACTCGTCTTTATTAAAAAGCTTTATAAACTTTATAGGACAATTTTGGGCATATATATAAATCCTAAATATTAATTTTAAAGGATTTATATAGTAGATGGTGTCGGTGTGTATGAAATTGCGTCAGGTAAATTTGTAACCAACTTCACGTTGAAGCCTCACTGAAGGCTTCACTTTTCAGCAAGTGAAAACATGTTACAGTTGAAAATGTCTGAATTTATACGATTTACGTATTTGTAGGAAGTTACTTTTTTGCTTCAGTTTGAAGAAAAGCCGGACTAAGGTCATCCAATGTTGTGTGAAGCTTATAGTAACCATGCTCCATCGATTTCAACATATCAATACTGGTTTTGACTTTTTAAAAGTCTGTATTTTGATACCGCAGGAAACGAGCGTTTTGGACAGCGAAAAAGTGTTGCAAAATCGGTGAAAACAAACTTGGAAACACTAAAATGGAAAGTGCTTATCCACCAGCTGTTTTCTTCAGATCTTGTTGAATACTACTTGACATATGAGTCGTGATCTATCTGAGTAGCGCTTCACTTCTTACGATGATACCAAAAAATGTGTCGATTCGTGAATCAAAGCATCAAAAAATAAATCGTTCTTTCAAATGGAATCCGTAAATTGTCTGAAAGATGGGGAAAAAACTAGTGGCTTATGGAACAATACTTTGAATAAAATACATTGTAAAGATTTTTCAGAATAAAACATTAAATTAAAAATAAACCTTTAAAACTAATGTATAGACCTAATAGTTTGTTGTACGTTAACAATTATTTCCTCGTCAGCCAATATGTTATGTGTTCAGAAAAATGTTATAGAAACAAAATAATATACTCTGAAATAAAACGGTGGAAAATCGTGTGGAAGAACCAGGTGTGATGAATGCTGCTTCCATTTTAAACAGGACACTTAATAAATACAAATAAAAGATGTTTTTGTAGACGTGTCGCCAATACTTGTTCAGTCCGAGCATGTTTCAAACGAAACATGTCTCGGGCGAATTTGAAAAAGATGCGTTCCGTACTTCTTTTTCTTCCAACCTAATAAATGGATTAACATATTTTTTCAGTCGGTACACGTTACCAAACAAATCTTAAAAGCGTTTTCCTTTTTTTCTCCGTTGGAGACGTTGAATAAAAAATTTACCGTATCCAAATGGAAAAAAACCACGTACGTTCCGCCGTAAATTGCCACCAGTCGGGATAGGAGCGCAGTGAATCTCCAAGAAAAAAGAAACCCGGAGCATCTTGTTTTAACTATTTATAAGAGGAATTTATTACGAGATCCCGGAGAAAAAGGAAAAGTTTCGAATTGAATGGGGAGGTTTTCGGGGAGATGCTTTTAAGGAATTCGGTGTATTTTGCCAAGTTTCTCTGTTTATTTGATAAAGAAACTTTACGTCGGTATACCTTACGGGTATTCCTCGTTTTCTATTTTCTTTTATTAAGAGATATTTTTCGTTCACGTATTTTACGATACGAACTATCTCTGGTTAACTTAGTCATACCAACGATCATTATATCAATAAATGTCTTTATTTGTGAATTTACTATTCCATTTCATTTCAGTCCATTCACTTTCCTAGTAATATAAAACGATAATCTCTGATCAATAGACCACTTATAGTATATGCTAAGTAATGTAATATATATTTGTCTTCATTGGAATATTCCACGTTTAAAATAATGTCATCAACAAATAATTGCTTCGATGTGAATAAAGGCCTTTGCTGTGTCGTCACTACATAGTATAAAACAAAGTCGCCTTTTCTGTCCCTATATCCCTATGTGCGCTTAAATCTTTAAAAGTACGCAACGGATTTTGATGCGGTTTTTTTCAATAGTGATTCAAGAGGAAGGTTTATATGTATAATACATGCATAATATACTAAGGCAACATTGCTAATTTTAGAGGTTTCTAACGTGATGTCGTAAATTAACCTATTTTTTTAGGCTTATTTAGCAATTAGCAAAAACGCTGCCTAACCCTACGAGTTAGATCAAATTAATGTACTACAGTATTGTACACCATAAAAAGGTCTACAAAAAAGTCCGCGATGGTATATGTTTATCTTTTAGGGATAACCCACATTAACCATTTTTATTGTTTACTTTTTACGTGAGAAAATGGCTTATTTACGAAGCTATTTTAAGCAATACGGCATTAATCCTTATCGAATTAAGTACCTTAAATACAGTGTGCAATTAATATAGATCAATATGGTTCCTTACAGCATGTAAATTAAACAAATATTTTCGGAGATATTACAAATTTAAAATTTGCGTTTAAAAATGTGTAATGTAATAAAAATTGTATGAATTTAGATATTCCAAAGATAGCAGGAAATCTTCATAGTAAGTATAGGGGAAGAGGAATTGTTTTACTCCAAATTTAATGCGTGCAGGCCAAGGGCAGTAATGAATGAACCAAAAATACTGGATCGATTTTAATCATGTTTTCATTGAGTGACATAGGCATATATATTTTATGCCCGTGCAAAGTCGGAGCGGACCGCTATGTTTTTATATACAACATTCATATTTTTTCTGTAGTGTATTTAATTTAGTATCAGCATTGCACCCGTGCGAAGCCGGGGCGGGTCGCTAGTAAATATATATATATAAATATATATAATATATATATAATATATATATATATATATATATATATATATATATATATATATATATATATATTTCACACTTGTTCAGCATTTCGAAACTGTGTGCCAGCCCAGCCATGATGCATCGATCTGAACAAATCATAATCAGAAGGCGTTATATCTGGTGAGTATGCTGGATGCGGCAGAACTTTCCATTTGAGTTGCCACAGTGAATCCTTCACAACTTTTGTATCATGTGGCCGAGCGTTGTTATGTAATAGAATGACTTTGTATCTGTTACTCGCTATTACTGTTCTTTTTTCAACAATACGTCAATCAATTTTTTTAATAGACGTTGGTAAACATCTACAGTAATAGTTTATCGATTTTAGCAGCTTATAATACACTACACCCAGCTGATCCTACCATATGCACTACAAGATTTAATGGCCATGAACATTCTGATTCGGTGTCGATGTGGATTATTCTCCTGAACTAACCCATTACTTTTTACGTGTAGAATTGAAGTAGTATACCCGCTTTTCATCGCCAGTCATAATTGTTCCTTTTTGACAGGCAAGCAATGAAATGGAAGACTTCGAAAAGGCATTTTCTGACAATTCGTATTTTCCATACATTTTGGATCCGTCTTAAGTCGCAAGTAAACAACTCGAAGCAATTTCGAAGCTCGAATTATATGTGAGACACTGAATGTTTTGGTAATGTTTCTTTTGGTTATTATTCGAAAATTCTTTTAATTCCCAGACAGTACAAATCTTCATACTGTACGTGTCAAAATTTTATCTCATTTCAACTCTTACTTTTGCTGTTTTAAATATATTTTGCTTTCTGTTAGAAATTAATGTTATTGAACTGAAACAATGATTTGATAAACGTAAACAAACACTAAATAGTTTTGGGAAACCTTAAATGAAGTTCTATCAGATATCTAAAGGTAGGATATTTACGTCTTACATGAAGTTTCTTTCAAAGTAGGTACAGCGTTTACTCCTTAAGCTCTAGCAATAACGCATCGACCACTTAGAGCATGGTTTACCTTTTCAGCAACAAACAAAGGATTTCTTACTTTCGTAATAGATAAATATAGATCCACTACAACTTGCCTATTGAGTATCAATTAGTTAAAACAGCCGATAAAAGCATTTAAAAAAAAGAAAAGTTGGACGAGCGTTGGAATGAACATTTTCATCTTCTCCTAAAAAAGAGTGGCAAAAAATATTTTCTTAATGTAATTGTACCGGAGACTTATTCATTAATAATACTTTTACTACGAAAGTTCATACAGATATGTTAATGTAACAAACTGTCCCATTTCAATTTAGTTCGTTCACTTTTCTAGTAACATTGACCGATATTCTTTGATCTATAAACAACTTGATATATAGCATATGTTTTGTGCGATATATTTACTCATCTTCATCTAAGTTCATGTAATTATAAGTAATTGAAATAGTAACAAGAAATAAAATTGGATATACTAAATTTCATAAAACTATTTAAATTAATAATTATTTTTCGACAAATTTGTATTACATATTAAAAACAATAAATACTGTAATTTGTGAGTTTGGTAGGATAGTCATCCTACTATGCGAGTAATAATCACGAGTAAATGTCTCTTGGCAACAGTGGAAAATCTGATGTGTAAAAACGGGTGTCCTGTGTCATGTCACTGGTCAGGCAGTAGGCTTAATGCGAAGCACCGTGGTTTGTAGACTACATTAAGTAGTAGGTCCAGTCCAGATAAACCCTGGTTGGTAAAAATAAAGCTTTAAAATTTAAGAAACAAAAAATTGGCTCAAATCATTTAGCTTTAAAGCATTTCTTAATTTGAAGCTTTATTGTGAAAAATCGGTACAATGTATTTTATTCCAAGTATTGTGTAATTATGTAATTTGTGAGAATATCCTGTAGCAATCCGTTTTTTGGTATCTTCATAAGAAGTGAAGTGCTGCTCAGACAGATTACGGCTCATATGTCGGAACAAGTAGTAATCGGGAGGAACAAGGTCTGTTCAAAAAATGTTATGTTCACAATTGGACACAAAATGACACATGATACTGAAACTGTGAGAATCAGTGAGGCTTCAACATGATGGTTACAAATATAGAATTTAATACACAGAAACACTATCTGTTGTACATCCTTTAAAATTAATTTACAGGCCTGATAATATTATCATATAAAATCATCTTAACTTTATATCAGGTTACTGTAGTAATAAATGAGGAATGAATATAGTAATAGTATAGGGTGAAGCTGAATCAGTGAATAAGAAAAAGAATGTAGTTATCAATGAAGATGGATCCGAAAGAACTATGCTCATCGAAAACATCCGTCATTCGAAAGAACTATGCTCGTGGTTTTTAGGGTAAATTATATGGCTCGATGAATGGAGGTAAAACGAAATGAAACAGTGGCGTTTACATTATGTGACTGTTATTTATTGAAGTTATATAAAATGTGAAATTACAAGTAAATAAAAGGTAACGGCGCTGGGTTTACCTGTAGACGAGGCTTGGGCAGTCGACGGTGGCACGTCCCTATTGAATGATCAAAGTACCCTTCAATAATCTCCCAGGTAAACGTGTCAGGGTTGCCAGATATTCGTTATCGTATCCTGGTTGGCGCTGCTGGCATCCTGCCCGTGTTCAACATATGGGATTATATTACTGGGTATTTTGTGGACCGTTATTCCACAATCTAAAATTCGATATGCCTCAAGGTCGCTACAATACTCCCCTGCCAGAATTTTACATAAAATTATAAAAACAAAAAAGGTATGATAAATTAAATACAAAATACAGATATATCAAAAAAAAGTATGTTACGTAGATAGAGCTTTAAAACATATCGAGAAGATAAAGGAAAACTGATTTATATGGTTGAACGAACTGAATATATTGACGTGTGAATATTGGTACGGTTGTGCGCTAATACGGCTGTTGATATCTTTCGGTCCTACAGATACCGTTGCTTCATCGTCACTTTGGCACTTCAATGTGGTCTATCGACGACGTTGAAAACAAGCTATTTTTCGAACATCGACGCTGTGGGGGATTCGATGGTTCGACGACGTGGTAGCTTATTTTCTTCGACAAGACGTTGGCAATTCTGGTACCGCGACAAAGACATGACGAGTCTACGGTAACTGCAATCGGTACTTAGCTTCTCGAGCTGCTCTGTGACTAACCCGTAGTTACATACGTTACGGCAATCGATAGAAAAGCTACCCAAAGCCTTTCAATCAAAATGTCTGCCAATACGACTGAAACTGTGAGTGAAGGAAGACATTATAATTTAAATTTCATCGTGCAGAGATTGCTGGAAGCCACGGATAGATCGAACGAGGCCCAGGCCAACCTGCTTTCGGTCCCCTACGAGGCGCTGATGGAGAGATGATCAAGAACTCGCCCAGAGATTGTTGCGTCACCGTTCAGAAGACCACCATGGTTATCTTGGACAGGCTTCAACAGGTTCTTCAGATGGAATCTCAAATCAGCAGCCACAGCGACCGTTCTCAGTTCAACGACCTGCAGTTGTTACTGTGCGGCACGCTACAGTCCGTGTTGAGGAAGGTGACGCCGGAAAACGCTCTCCAAATTTCAGATGCGGTCATGACAGCACTTTTAACCATGTTCAACTCCCACAAAATCGGAGGCGTTCAGGAGGACGCTATTATGGCAGTATCTACGCTAACGGAGTTTTTGGGAGAGGACTTCCTGAAATATATGGATGCATTCAAACCTATCCTGTATCTGGGACTAAAAAACCACCAGAAATATCAAGTGTGTGGAACAACAGTGGGTCTCACTGGCGATATCTTCCGTACCTTGAAAATGAAGGCGCTGCCTTACTGCGACGAGATCATGACACACCTGCTACAGAATCTCGGCGAACCGTCGGATCATCGAAGCGTCAAGCCACAAATCCTCTGTTTTCGGTGACATAGGGCTGAGCATAGGACCCGAGTTTAAGAAGTACTTGGAGGTTGTGCTAGCTACTTTGGCACAGGCCTCTCAAGCCCAGGTGGATCGCAACGATTTCGACATGATCGATTATCTGAATGAATTGCGAGAGGGAGTTTTAGACGCCTACACAGGCCTCATCCAGGGTCTGAAAGGGGATGGTAATGCTCCCTCTCCAGATGTAGCTCTCCTAGAGCCCCGCATACCATTTATCGTCCAGTTTATTACGGTCGTAGCTCAAGACTCTGAACATTCTGATGGCACGATTGCAGTAGCAGCAGGTATCATCGGCGACCTGCGTGTTTGTTTTGGTGCCCCCATTCTCAGATTGCCGGATCTGGAGCCAATAAACGAGATGCTGGCCCATGGTCGAAGATCAAGAATACTGCGCACCAAAGTGCTATGCAACTGGGCCACCAAAGAGTTGAGGAAGTTAAAAAACCAACGGGCCACCGTTACAGCACCAGCGGCTATTTGGTGAGTGTAAACGATTGTCTTGTTCTTAGTTTTTATTTCATTTGTCGCCCATTTCGCGGTGGTAAAATGCCAAAACCATCCGCCATCGTCAACGACTTGATCCGAAACAGAAGCAAACTCGACTGTCTGACGCATGGCATAGGAAGTCACGGTGTATCATCGGCCCATCAAAGTAAACGCCGCGTTTGCCCGGAACGTATCAAATAAACCGTTTATTCCTTGTATCATTTGGAACTTTTTTCTTAGTCGCACACGACACTTTTACACTGCTTATTCACTTTATTTGTAGTAGTTTTCGAAAGAAAAAAAAACAGCGTCAGCCTGGCATTTTTTTGTTTCGTGATTCGAGGCCATCGTGATTCGAGGAGGTTTTGGATTGAACAAAATTCTCACTCTGGCGTACAAGATCGGAAACCAGAGTCAATGTGTTGGCGGCATTGGTAAAAATGTTTCGATTCCCATCTGAAAACAAAATAAAACTGTTACTGTATCTGTTGTTCAAGTCAAAGCGATTTTAATATATATCAATTTTTTAATTCTTAGTATGTTTTCTTTTTTTTTTAAGTTTGTTTGTTCTGGTTTGGAATTAGGTCTGTAGGAATGAGGAGAGCAGGTGGTTGCTGATTTTATTCGTTTTTTAGTTTTTATGATAAGGTCCAGTTTCATCGTTAGCACCCACCAATATAGAGTTAAATTATATCTGTCTATAATATATCTATAAAGAAATCTAGTCGAAAATGCTGATGATTAGATAGTAATAGCAATAGTAATGTTAAAAGTTCTACAAGTTCAAAAGTTGGTCAAAAAAAATAAAATTTGGAAAAAAAATTAAATGGAAATAATGAAATAAATTTTAAGATTCATTGTTCCAGCACTAAAATAAAATTTAATGAGGAACAAATATTCGAAAGAATGTAATGTTGAAGGAACAAAAGCAAAATTGAAAAAGAATCGTATTAAAATAATTGAAAATTTCGTATCAAAAAAAAAAATTAAATAACGGTTACGTAAAATACACCAAGACACACGCCCCCCGCCCCCCCCATTCACAAAGTCCAAGAGTCCAAACTCAATTTTGCGAAACATCACGTCGGGGTCACCACTTTAGGATAAATTATATGACTCGATGAATGGAGGTAAAACGAAATGAAACAGTGGTGTCTATATTATGTGACTGTTATTTATTGAAGTGATATAAAATGTGAAATTACAAGTAAATAAAAGAAAACGGCGCTGGGTTTACCTGTAGACCAGGCTTGGGCAGTCGATGGTGGCACATCTCAACTGAACGCTAGTCAGATACTGAACGATCAAAGTACCCTTCAATAAGGATATAGTAAAAAGGTCCAGAGATTGGGTTACTTTCGGCACTATTCGCATATCGGTCGGCGCAATATACTCGCGACAAGCCGAAATGCTAAAAATCGATTTTGCCAATTTCCCATGAAGTTATTTACTTTATGGATGTAATTTATTTTAGAAAAATCATTTATTTAACTAATAAGACTTTCTGAAGTTAACTTTTATATTTTGTTTTGAAACAAAAAATAATAATAGAGCAGATACGTGTTTTACTATTTAATACAATATATAGTTTTTGCTTTTAGATTTAGCAACGCTGCAGAGTACTGCAAGCTAAGCATTCCTCAAAAGAAATGGTGATAAACCGTATTGCTCTGATTTAATGTTGGGCATTTATTTGTGTAACTATTAAAGCGTTTAATATAGCTTTTTATGAAGTTGTTTTTTGACTTTCCTTTTTATTCAAAAAGAACGCTTTTTAATTTAACACTTCCGCGTTTTAACTGGATTTACAAATATGGAGAGTCAAAGGTAAGTTTAGTTTGAGTTTTACAAATAGGATAAATTAATTAAATGATTTAAATTTTGCAGTGAAAGTAAATTAATATGTCAAGTTTGTAATAAGACATACAGCAAGAGAAAGAAACAGACATATGCGAAAATTTCACCATGAGCTTGCTGTACTACTAAAGCCGATGACAAAAATGATCATCTGCCCTCTCTGTGTCCTCAACTTAATGATTTTTGTATCCATACACACTGAATTTCGATAGTATTTTTGTCGGATCCATAATACAGATGTTACACAATCTAATCTATAATTTAAAAATTTGTAAGGCTTTGAAAGTGGGAAGTTCAAGGACATTAAAGAAAACGATATTATTGCTTAAAGAATTTTTCAGGGAACAAGAAGTCAAGAAGTTTAATATACAACTGTATAAGGAGTAATTGTCAAGGTAGTAATTTCCATAAAGGTATCGATGTGATTATTATTTTACCAATGAATTTCAGGTAGGGTATGATAAGGCAAGAAGAGTTAGGGGCAAAAATTAATTTGAGTCTGTCTATATAAGTACATATTTTTTTATTAAGAATGCTATAAAACTCAATATTGAAGCGAGTACAAGTAGCCAATGTGAATCTCAGAATAATATACTACAATTGAATTTTGACAAGGTAATAATGAATTATAAATTTAAGTAATTTCAATTAAACGTCCAGTTTATAGGCATTGCAGAAGTGCAGGAAAAGATTGCATACCATTAATCCTAACAAGGTAGCTATTTGGGAAAGTATTGTATTTGCTAGCGCTGTATGATTTGTTGATAAGGAAGGGTAATCTGCCAAAATATCAACTAAGAGAAAAGCAGATCTAAGAAGAAATAAAATAAAATACTTGAAAGGTACTAAAAAAATAAAATATTAACATCATTGAGTTTTTAGGTACTTGAATCCTTGATTTTATTAAATATGATGGTGGTCTTTCAGTGGGTAAGCCATTTTTCCTTGAAATATATTAACCTTGCCTTTATTTGGAAAAATGTTCTATTGCAACTTTTATTGTATTGTAATTAATTAGTAAATAGTGCGAGTAGTATAAAAGAATATATGTATAAGGAAGTTGTCATAAAATTTTATTTATATATAATACATTTGTAGTATTGTATATCCATAGATGTGGTAGTTTAGCAAATTTTTTATGGCATAGTTAAGGTTCATTGTTTTATATCCTTTAATATGTAATTAAAAATGTAATATTATGCTGTATTTTTCTTTTACCTTCTTTAAAATGTTTCGTAAATTAATATGTCTTCTTACTGTTTTTTAAAGGTCATTTTTATATGTACATATATGGTATATGTAGGTTATTATATAGAACTTATGAACATTACCATTTATTTTAAAAAATTATACAGTATATTTTATGCCTTGAATACTAATTCTATGCCAATATCAGAAGTTTGGTTATAAATAAGACACAGAGTAACCTACGACGTCCGAAGCAATACTGAGAATATTCTAATATGTCTAAAACTCGGGACGCGCGCGCCGGCGCTGTATATTTAATCTACCGGACCACGATGATTTTTAATGTATGTTCAATAATCTCCCAGATAAACGTCTCGGGGTTACCAGATATTCGTTATCCTGTCCTAGTTGGCGCTGCTGGCACCCCGCCCGTGTTAAACATCTGGGATTATATTTCTGGGTATTTTGTAAAGCGTTATTCCACAATGTAAAATTCGACATGTCTCAAGGTCACTTCAGTTTAAAATTGCCAGTTGACAATGACAGTGTTTGAACAGTATCCATGTTTAAGAGCAAGTCCCAGCCTAAATAACGCTAACGAGTTATAGTGACTTTACATTGATTATATTTTTTATTTGCTAAAATTTGTTATCATATTTTATATCATAGAAACACTGTCCTAACAAAAATCATATTTTAGTTTCAGAAGAAACGCAGAATAGTAGCTCGAGTACAATGTCATAGTATCAAAGACAAATGCCCCATTCCAACTTGCGATGAGCCTGTCATGCAACCAAAACAGTGCTGCAAGACGTGTCCAGGTGATCCAAGTAAGTACTCAAACGTATTCTTCTAGAAAATAATGAAACTTCATACATAAAGTCTGGATTTATTCTCGCAATGTGTCTAAGAAAATTTCCTACACCTTCAGCTGACATTGCAGATTTAAATCTTCAATAATGATAATTTTATCGCGTTGCCTTAAATGTTAAAACATTCTAAAACAAAACTAAAGTTAACTTTTATATGACTTATTTTTATTAAGTGATATTAATATTTTTACAACAAAACATAACAAACAGATGTAAATAGCTGCCATTCATTTCGGTTCAACACTGATAATCCAGAATCGCAATAGAACTATCAAAAACACGAATGTTGACGGATATATGTTAATAGTGTTAACGGCTGCATTTTTTGAAAACCGCTTTGCGGTTTTATTCTGCTTGTTTTGCAACGCTAGGCGCCGCAACGACATTAATTTCAAAACGTCAAGAACCTTTTCGTTTGGCAATACCCGGCGGCTCACTATCATTCGATGCATAAAGCTAGCGGAATAGAAAATGTAAATACTAGTACAACAATGTAAAACCAGCTGTTATCGTTAGATTTTAGATCAGATACCTGTAGTTGTTTCCTAAAGAATTTGATAATTTTATGAATCCATTCTTCACATTATTAAAATATCGATAATCATTATCAATCTTTATCATTCTTTAATTCGTGCGTGAAGCTAACTGATCCAATTTGGTCAATCACCAGTTATATGTAAAGAGAGTTATGATGATCGAATGAAGATCTCACCAGGATAATCGATGATATGGGATAACATCATGTCATAACATCTTTTATTTTTATTACATCAATTGAAATTAGATTAATCGAAATTAACGCACTACGGCTTAAACTATATGTTTGTTGAAGGAAACTACGTTGTCATATACTCTAAAATTTGTTAAAACAAAAGAATAGCCGGAGACTTGTCTGTTGGATTAAAAAAAAATAATGCATGCAAAGTACGGCGTGAATTTTAGGCTTATTCTGACCCAAAACTGACCGCCACATTTTGTTATTCATTTAAAATACACATCCCAACATACTATTCATGCCATCTAGCGTAGGGACCATAAAAAATTCAAGTCTGATTTCGCAAGATGACGTTTATCATGGACACGTTCGAGTTGGGATGCCGTTTCAAAGCCCGGATCGCATCAATTATTTGCAAGTTCATTTACACCACCTTGTGCGATATAATGTAATCTCGCCTCCGTACTGGTATGAATTTCGTTGGAAATTTTATGCAGATATAAAATATTCAAACGTGCACGAGATCTTGCTCATTCATATAATAATTTGGGCTTCGTCTAATTTTCAGGAAAAATCAATACGAAATCCGCATTAAAATATTAAGTATTTTACTCGAAGTTTGTTCGGAATAATTTCAATATTTATTGTTCTGTTATTGAATATTTTAATTGTCGATTGGAGATGAGTATCTTACAGTCAACGATTATTTCTAAAATAACTTCTAATTCACATAATACCTAAGGTAAATAATAATCGATCATCACTGTTTCACCTTTTTAGAACATGACTGATAACAATACGTTTTATTAGCACTTAAATTCCTAGACGATAAATATATTTAGTTTCTTTTTGACCAATTCATTATATTATTTACATAAGTGATGTAATTAATCCGTAACATTTATTTAAAAAACGCTTAATATTTTAGGAATCGGTGATCAGTAGAGCTCATTGTTTTATCCTGAATACTTTCCATTTATTTTAGTGGCGGTATTTTAAAGGATTTGTTATTAAAAAAAAACATCGTTTTTTATCGTTTTTAATTGTATATTATTCCTTGAAATTCACAATACTGACTAGGTTATGTAGGTAGTGTATGCATTTTTACTCAAAATAAGTGATAGTGAAAGCGAGGTCTGGTTATTCCAATAATTTAATATATCCCAACGATGTAGATGCCTTTGAAGCGCTACTGAGGTGGGTGAATTTCATTGTCCATGAAGATTAGTTTATCGAATTGTACACGATGTTTCTCTACTCTCTCTCTCTCTCTAGCATTTAATATACAGACTGGCTCTAATAGTATCAACATCTAATATATCAGTATTTAAACTCAGTCTCCTGCTCTGCCGATACACTTTTGACTTTTGACTATAAAATGTGGATATATTATGACAATCCCAATTAACATGAATAGAACAAATACGCTATCACGAAAATATATAAAATTAACCAGCACTACCCTACACCAATACTGGCATATACTGGCTACTAATTCGCAACAGATGCTCTAACTCAGAAGATCCATACGTTACATCCATACGATCATTATGTTATCACTCAATATCAACTCTATAGTATGTTATTATTAATAATTTTAATTAACGTTGCCCTAGGTTCTGTCTGCGTCGTATGGTTTCCACTTGTTACTATATACCACAGAAAACTAGTAAAAAACTATGTGTTACTAATTGATAAAAATGCTATGACATTTACCGTAGAACAACGTAAGCAAAACCTGGTTGGTTCCTGTACCGGGGGCTTGACTTTGCGTAAAGACATAGCGGTTCACTTATATAAAGGTATTGTGAATGTAAAATAATTTATATTATTATGCAAGGAAAGTTGTAATTAACTCAGTCTGTTACCTGGTCAATTAAAATGAGCCGGTATTCATGAATTTATACAAATTACGTTGCCAAGCTTGAGTTACAGTTTTACGCGATTTAAAATGAATATTTTAATTTATATATACGCCACTGTACATATATATTTGCTATCTTCTATATAATATATAGTCATATGTACAAAATCTGTTTCCTTTTGAGTCCCTTCGTGTTAAGTCATTAAGACATTTTTGAACTTTTTGAATGATCTATATTTTTTGTTACCCAGAATACATATCAGATTGTTGATATCGATGGCTCTCCTGTACTAATTCATGGCGCTTTCCATCGCCAATCAAAATATGCTACAGAAAACTCCTTTTTACCTAGCTAGTAGGAAGCCCTTTACTTAGAGAATCCCAACGTTGAAACGGTTCGAAATTGCATTCTTAGTCGATTCGTGTGCTAGTATCTTTCCTATCCCGTGTTGAACAGGGAAACAGTCGATTCATCAACTGCTGACCTGTCGTAGAATTTGAGCTAGATGCCCAATAAGTCATTGTCTTCGAACTCTTTTGATTCTCTTTAATATTGACCTCAAAAATCACCACTTATAAATCGTTAAAAGTAAAACCAACAATTGGAATATGATGAATCGGCATCACCAGGTTTTTAAAAGAATTTAATGGGCTTTGGCATCAAATTTTCTCAAATCAAACAACAAAAGTAACGAATATTAAAAATACAATTTTGAACTGTAACTTTCAATAACTGTAACTCAATAATATCAAATTGAAATAAACTTGAAATGTCAAAACCATGGAATTAAAAAGAAAAGAAAAAACGGATCTTAATGTCTACCGGAAATCAAAAGAAAACTGTCGAATACTTTAATATATGTAGAATTAATTTATTGAACGGTTTGAACATATTTTTAGATGACAGTTGGAGTTCTGGTAAAGCTAACGACCAACCTAGTAAAAAGCCTTAAGTCAATTCTGTTGTCATCGTTTCAACAATAACTCTGATACAAGAATAAGAAGAGCAACAACAAGTAGTAGTATTTAAAGAGTAGTAAAAACATATTTAATGAATTCATCAATGTTATTTACTAGAATTGAAACATATTAAAATATAATGGTCCCATAATTTCTTCAATCCCAGAATAATTTACTTAATCAGTGATATTAAAAATTCCGTATTAAAAAATAATAGTATTTTTTCTTTAACAAGCTCTACACATACCTACATAATATTATATAGTACGCTTCAGAATTAATAAACAGTAAAATTTTAACATAGGCTCTACCATTAGAAGGCTAGAACGAGGTGTAGCTCTGCGGAGGAAAAAAGACCACCAATGTCTATTAATCTGTTAGACATTCTTGCGGTTGCCTACTTATGTAAACTGTGCAACCAAACAACTACTTAAACTATTATGAAGAAAAGAGAACAAAAATGACATGCGTTTAATGGTTGTTAACGTGTAAAACTACGATTATTCAAGATTAAACCGGAATGCGCAGTAGAAATAACGATTCGATGAATTTTTAAAAATATTAACTCGATAATATATATTTCAATTGTTCCTAACAAGCAATGTTAGTATAATTTAAACGGCCCACTAAATGTCTTCAGACATCTCCGATTACCATATTGCGTAACAAAATTCAAAATGAAGTAATAATTTACATACTAATTTTACTTTTCGCTAATTGATTGTCCCAGTCGTTAAACATTTTTTCCGAACAGCTTCCAAAAATTATAATATTCTTGTCAGACTTCTACTTTCTCCATGTATGAAAAAAAATTAATGTGTCTTAACTGTAATGTGCTGTAATTTTAACAAAAAGAAGTTTTCATTTTGTATTTTTTCATATTCATATTTCCTTGATCTTTCATAAATTTCTCTATTTCTTCAATCCCTTCGTGTTTTCTTAATTTATTTCGAATTATCTGATTTAGGACTACAAAACATGCCAAAGCTTTGAATTGTTTATTTTGGTTCAAGATTTGAAATAAATCAAAAAATTCAAGGAAGTCATTGGATGCCATATTAAAACTAAAAGCTATGTAGTTCCAATAAAAAATCATTAACAGATCAAATGAAAAATCCCCGGCCTGACATATAGCGCTACTAGAATTAAATCCATATGTTTATTAGTTAGGCCTAACCCTCAAAAGATGCGTGTATAAATTTGACAGCTGTCGGATCATTAGTTTGTGAATTATAGCATTTTGAGTGAAGTAACTTTCGTTATTGTGAAAAAATGGATAAAAAGAAATTTCGCGTGTTGATAAAATATTGCTTTTTGAAGGGCAAAAACTTGGCTTGATGCTGAATTTCCTGACACTGCTCCGGGAACTTGATTTTCCATCAAGGATTGGTATGCTAAGTTTAGACCTAGTGAAATGACACCGAGGACTGTGAACGCGTGGAAAGACGTTGTTACCGACGAAAACATTTAAGAA
Organism: Rhynchophorus ferrugineus; assembly: GCF_030347505.1. Taxonomy (NCBI): domain Eukaryota; kingdom Metazoa; phylum Arthropoda; class Insecta; order Coleoptera; family Curculionidae; genus Rhynchophorus; species Rhynchophorus ferrugineus. Next base: position 46,304,824 of record NW_027472581.1, on the reverse strand, counting down.
ATCCTCAAATTGAAATTGAATGAAATAGCAGACAATCTAAAGATATCAACTGAACGTGACCTAAAACAAAGACGAGTTGATGATTCGAAGCAATATTTGAAGATGATCAAGCGTAATAAACCCAAGTTTTTGCGTCGATATGTGAGGATGAAACATGGTTCCATCATTTCACTCCGAAGTCCAATCGACAGTCATCCGAGTGGACTGCACACGATGAACCGGCTCCAAAGCATGGGAAAAGGCAACAGTCGGCTGGCTAGGTTATGCCGTCTGTATTTTGGGAGGCGCATGGAATAATTTTCATTGACTACCTTGAAAAAGGAAGGACCATCAACAGCGACTACTACATAGCGTTATTGGACCGTTTGAAGGACGAAATCGCCGAAAAAGGCCGCATATCAAGAAAAAGAAAGTGCTGCTTCACCGAGACAATGCACCGTGCCACAAGTCAGTGAAAACGATGGCAAAAATCCATGAATTGGGCTTCGAATTGCTTCCTCATCCACTGTATTCTCTAGATCTGGCCCCCAGCGACTATTTCCTGTTCTCAGATCTCAAAATAATGCTCACTGGCAAGAAATTTTCGTCGAATGAAGAGGTAATCGCCGAAACTGAGGCCTATTTTGAAGCAAAGGACAAATCGTACTACAAAAATGGTATCAAAAAGTTGGGGGGTCGTTATAAGCAGTGTACCCTTGAAGGGAATTATGTTAAAAAAAAATGCCAAAAAAATGTGTTTTACTATGGTAGGTCGGGGTCTTTTCAATTGAGCTGTTAGATGAAGTCCAACCTACATTGTATTTTTTAACTTTTATTTTTTTAATATTTAAGTAGTGTAACACCGACTTGGTTGGCACATGGTCGCGATTTCGAATCCTATCAGAAGACATCATCTTACCCAGCCTGATTGCTGACGTGCCGGGGGTGGTTGTTTTTTTTTTTTGTTAAATTTTACACTTTTGTCTCTAAACAATCACAAAAATAAGCGGCGGACTGAATCCAGCTATTAAGATCAACAGTCGTCTTGTTAAACATTTTATACCGTCCATTACAATGTCCAGAATTTGTAATCTATTAAATTTTATATTACTTTATATTATACAAATAAAGCACCACTCTAAATCAAAAGAACGATACTAGAAATATATTTGTATAAAAAAAAGTTCAAAATAGTATTAAAAAATCCATATAGTAAATCAACGTAAAAGGAACGATATAATGAGAAATATTGTCTGGTGTTTTATCATTGATGCTTAAACAGCGCGAATAAAATGAACGGCAGGGTTTTAAAATAGAATTTATAATTATGATGTCAAATCAGGTGATGTTTTCTTAAATATATACGGTGTCCTAAAATAACAAACTTTCCTCTATATATTATAATAATTTATCACGTATATCCAACGAAGAAGTTATTTATTGATCATCATAGTACGATCGCAATTATATATTTTCGTAATCTCAAATTCATACTGATAATTAAACAAGGTCGAGTCGAGAGACAAAATTTTATATCACCTGATGTTAATTTAAGGATAGCCCATCACCTTTCCTTTCTTATTACGATGGAATATATGTTCTTGGTTATATAACACTATATTTATAAATCAATAAATTCTTCCTTCATTAAAGTTGTCTTAGATTCACCCTTTTCGCTAATTTTATGAGAAATGATTGATTGCATTTTGCAAGTAAAGAAATCCTACTTTAGAAAGAATTCCAACTTGTTGCCAAAACCTATATTAAAAAAAATACTGTATTTGTATCCTATTTCTTCCTAAAATGTATTCCGACGATAACTATTTTCATGACATGTCATCCCCAAATGCTCCTCAGAATGCTATTTAACATAACTTTTGTCGATTACTATTGATTTTTCTTTCGCCCGGTAAAATATTTCTCTTCTCCCAAGATTATTTTTTAAAAAACACACATCCGACACGTCCTCCAATCATAACGTTGTTTATCGAATGGTAAAGATAACACCGCACCACTTGAAACTGACTCTGTCGAGCACTCGAACATCGCATTTCGATATGGAATTTTTATTTTGGCCAGTAAAAATATTATTTTAATGTACGCTCTTACGTCGACGTTCTTCTTGTTTTGGTTCAAGAGGTATCCCCTTTTAAGTAGGCTGGCTATGAGCAAATAAACAAAAAAGTACAATGAACGTGGAAAAAACTAGTGGGATGTCATCAATAAGCTCGTTAGCAGCAGTACAATGGCGCCGATGGAAAAGCTTCTTGTGCAGAAAACGGCCTGTCTAGACAAAAGATCTCTGAGACGTTTTACTGGAGACTTCATGGTCAATTGACGCTTTGTTTATCTAACGGTGTACTTGGATTTTGTTTCAGGTCGTCGCTTTAACATTAATAATTAGCTTAAAATATGTAAATTTAGACGAATTTGAAACAATGCTATTCAGTAATATAATATGAAACAGAAATACTGGTTATAAAAAGTCCTAATTGTTATTTGTCCAAGAAATTAATAATTTTAACCTGGTAAAGCGAATTTGTTCCTAGAAGAGTTCGAATCCTTACAATAACTAAGGTTGAGAGAGGCTCTCAATCGGTAAGTTGGCTACGTTAAGTAATTGATTATAGATACATAAAATCAATAAAAAGAAACTCTATATTATTTAATTTAGTATAATTAAGTTAATAAAACTAAAATAAAATGAAATTGGTAATATAGTCGAACACAAACATTTTAATAATAAATAAATGAAATGATCACTTTCTGAGTTTGTCTACGTCTATGTTTACTTAATTATAGTTATCAATGTATTATGACAAAAAGATTATCTATTTTCCGATAACAAAATATTAAAAATATAAATATACAACCTTCATCAAACTACAATAACTAATTGAGTGGTATAACTAATTACGCAGTAAACTATTACTATAGATAATGATAAACTTTTATTTTTATCAATGGCAAAATCAATATTATAAAAATTTTGTAAAAAAAGTTGTGGTAGTATGATTGTGGTGATATTCTTATTCTTATTATTTTCCTCTTATCGCATAGTGTCTCTATTTATTGGACTTCTGTATTAAATTAAAAATGTATTATTTGAGTTGAGATGTAATATCCTCAAAAGATACCGAGCTTTGGATATCTGTCTACCCTGAAAAATATTTTTTCTAAAACTACCAACAGCACAATTCAAAAGGATGAACAGAATATCTGTTTTGTCGGCTGCAATAATGCTAATGCAATATAACAAAAAATCAGATCAAGAAAAGGAGGCGATTTAGATAGCGCGTTTAAGCAATATAATCAAAAATTTACAATCTCTATCTATATTTAGAGAACATCCTTAAATATGATAATCAAAAGGTACGGCATGTTTTTTTGAACACTCTGAATGTGTAAAATATATCACAATAAAATATAGATATAAAATAGAATAAATATTGGATAATGGTACATACTTTAATATAATCCAATCATTATTCGATTATTGGAATATATGGAACATCAATTTTCAACACTCCAACCTCAGAAAACGCCATCGACTAAATTCAACCGTTATCGGTAACATCGAGAAATTCGGTAGTTCTTTTGTTACGGCGCCCTTGAAGCGACCACTGTCAAAAGCGGCGTGAAAAATAGAAGGTGACGACATCTGGCGACACGGCGGAAAATATATTAGCCGTAAAGTTATATCAGAGATCGGAATTTCGTTCCGAATGTGGCTTCGAAACGCCCGCGTTCCCAGAAACAAAAAGAGCCTAATTTCGTCGGGTCGGAATTCTATATCGTCTCCTGATTGAAGATAACCCCATCCCTTCGGCACCATCGAGCTATTCTATCGGATTAAATCGCACCGTTATCGGATCGAGTATCTGCCATGAAATTTTTCCAACGGACGATCGCCTCAAAATTCAACGGCCGTTGATTTAGGGCCGAATTCTCGTTATTTATCGACACTTGCCGGTTTGAAATTAAGGTTAGGAATTGTTTAAAAGAATTTGACGAACCTCTTTTAACAGAAGATATAAAACAGAATCAGAAAGATGCGATATATAAACATTTTAATCAGGTAAGCCAATTTTATTTTTCTTATAAAAACTAAAAAAACAACACATTAAAGTTTTACGGACGAGACATAATGAAGTTTGTAAACAGATTATGAAGTCATGGTGCATTTTTATTAGGCTATTAAAACATAATTCAATTTATTTAATTCAGTGGCCCTTCTAGACTGTTTTAATCTATGTGTTATATTAATGGTATATATCTTTTATTCAAGAAGTCATATGGTACGAATATTAACTAACACAAACTTAATTAGCGTTTGATTGACATTCCCATTGGTATATTCCACATAAGTTTAAAACACTGCAGTGTTCACAACTAAATTAATTCAAAAAGATATTTGTCTTATCAACCTCCGGGTATTTTCTCGCAAATTTCTGGTGCCCTTAAGCCTATAAGATCATATTATTTATAACAGATCATATTAGATATTTAATTTATGCTGTATGTCCACACTGGTTTCAATTTTTTGATGTAATAACAATTTGTTGTGAAGTGCAAGTGATTTTGCATCATATTTTAGAAATATTGTACGCATACAGCAGATTGAGATTAGGCATAGTTTAAAGTTAAATAAAGAAGTGCCGAAAGCTAAAATGTTTATATAGTGTACATTAAAATGAAATACATTCATTTAATAATATCTGGATAGTGTTAATATTTGTTTGATTAATATGTCATTAAAGTTCCACTATGTTATTTGCAGAATTTATGTTATATATGACCATTAGTAATTTTTATTAAAGTTGATATTTTTTAACGCATCTTCTTGTGTATTGATTTAAAACGTTTGGATAGTGTTTGTTTATTGTCTTTTCAGTCCTGAATATCTAAAAACCTTTGAGCTCCTTCAGTCACGTAAAATAAAGGGTGGAAGTGTGTCAATTATTAAAATATCGTAATGGATATTTTGAACTAATTTAAATCTTGCCTGATGGTTTTTCTGTCTTTGTTAAAGCATTGTGCCGATCTAAGTCAATCGACGACACATTTATCATTCATTTGTGATTTAAAAAACATTTGAAATTAAATAAGTTTTTTTTATTTAAAGAAATTGTCAATATGTAAGTATATTAACAAATCTGTTCTCAATTTATTTTAACTCTGTATATATAAAAGACGTAACGTCAATCTGTATGTATCAGTCTATCCAAAATAGCAATGTACTCTTATGGTATTATTTCTAATGTACTATTATTGATAAAATTAGGTTTAGTCACTACATTCTCCCTTATGCATTCTAACATAATGCTCATCTATAATTCTGAATAACGCACATTTATATACACATTTTTTTTCTATTAACTATATACACACCTTTGATTATTTCCACTCTCACCCTATCTTAGTAATTGTCAGCATTGCATCCTAATCACATATCCTGAAAATTTAATTTTGGCACTGTGACTTTCTGAGTGAAAACTTGTTCACGATTCCATCATTTGTCAATTTTTTCAGCCAAATCGAAAGTGCTATATAGGCAATGCTTCTTTCCATATATCCGATATAGTCCTTACTTGTATTATCTATCCTCCTCGACTTACATGCCTATTGTAATAAGTCTTTACTCGATTTTACTTTTCAACTTGATTATATTTAATATATAATAACAGGAAGGTAGATTTTTGAGGAGGGACTTTTTTAACTAGAATAATATGAGAAGGAAAATATTGTGTGGAATTAAAACTAATGTACAAATTGCAATAGGCAATACATTATACCTTATATACACAAGCAAATCTAACTATTGGTAGCAAAGGATTGTTTTTTATATTGGACGTATTCGACGTTCAAGAGTTTGAATATATTTTTTATTTAATATATATTTTAGTATATTATAGCGGAGAATACAAGCTAATGATGAATTAGTACATACAATATAACTACACTCGGAATTAACGTAATAAAACAAATTCAAAAATATATGCAATAATTATGACTCTTTTACCAAACTAACATAAGTTATGACTACTGGACGATCACTAGTATATATTAATATATATCAGATAATCAGAAATATTTAGTGTTGGTGAAATATCTTTGGACAGTGAAAAATTTTACTACCTGTTGAGAGAATGTTTCATTGACTTCGTAAATGCGACCGAATATTTTGGCATCGCTCGGTTATCTCGGTACTCGGTATTTGATTTCGTACGTTATCAAATATGTGCTATTTAATTTTGGTCGATTTTCGCTAGCTGATATTCATTAAATGTATTTCGTATTTTCATTTAACATTCGAGAATGTTAAATATCTTTATGGTATATAAAACAAATTCGGTTTGTGCGCCAAATATTTATAGCTTTGTTTTGTATTACGCTAGGCGCCAGTCAGCCTATTTTTATCCAGTTTTGTTTTTTTATAGACTATTAATGATCGTCTGAAATTCTTAATTTATTTTAATTGTCTAGCGGACTTAGCCTTCTTCGTCGCATCAGAACCGTGATAAGAATGGAATAATTACGGTGGACTAGAAAAGGATATTTTCGTTTTGGATTATTGTGCAAACGTAAACAATTTTGTCTAGTAGCTAAATATGTCGTTCGCAAATATAATTTGTAATTTTAAATTAACGATTAGGCATTAGAATTAATATGTAGCGTTTTAAAAAGATTACCTAGATGATTTCAACAATGAATTCTCCACAAAATAGTCAAAATATGCATATCAAATATGTGGTATTATAATACCCGAAAAGAGCTGTTGAAAACCAACATATTTTAATAGAGATCCTTAGTGAACGATCCAAGATGGAGATTGAGTTGGCCTTTTTACGCCTTGGATTTATTAGGGACGTTAAAACCTTTTTAATTTGTCACAAGCCACCAACAATTACAAAGCAAAATATTCACAAGTGCACAGGTATCTGAAGGGTGTCGTCTATTATGCACTACTAAAACAAAACGACAAAACAACAGCCTCTGGAACTTTCTAGCGCTGGAGTTTACGTAATTTCTTATTTTATATTTTGTCCCCAATCCCGAAACCCAGTCTTTGATTTGTATATTTCCTGCATTCAGTTAAAATATGGTTTACTGTCAATGCTATATTACACTCAATACAAACTGGAGGAGGTTCACTTTTCAATGGATTATCCTACAATGGTCTATTTTTAGTAGGGTGTATACAGATAAACTTTTCTTTAATATGTCCTCTACGTATGGTCTCTGGTAATAATTTCTTTTAATCTCTCATAGTTTGATCTCATCCAACTCATCTTATCGAGCCTTCTGTATAGTTCCAACGTATGAGCATTTATTTCTTTATAACAATATAAAGTATTCACCCTCTATACCCATATGAGGTAGTAACCACATGAACGAAGCATATTTGTATTTTAATTATTTAATTTCATCAATAATGATCTTGTTAATAAGAATCTATGTGGAACTAGTGTTCTTAAGGGAGATCAAAAATATGTGGCAATTGCATAAAATGTATGATTAATTTTCTGAATAATTGCTAGTGGTTTTTAGATGGCCAATAGTTCCGCAGTCACTATGGGTAAGCTAAGGTGTTGCTTCTACACCAAGTTCGTAAGTGCTTATCCAACATAATCATCTCTCTTGGAACCATCAGTAAAAATGAAGTGATGATCCAAGTTCATCCCTTCCAAATTCACTCTTAGTGAGTCCCTTCATAGAGGCATAGTTCAATGTTTATCAAATGCATGATTAAAAATTTAAGGTTTTAAGGCTTCAACCAGAATGCTATACTAGACTCGATGAGATTTAACAGTGACTTGATGAAAAAACTATCGGAATATATCAGAAGACAACAGAATTATTTTCAACGCGATAACGCTTCTTCGTACGTCTCAAATACATAGTCTACCAGTACAAATAGCCCATCCAAATACAACCTCACTTATTATGAAGATTACAAAATGGATCAAATCATGGATTGAATCTGAAAATATCTAAAATAAATGAAATAAAATACGTTTTATTAAAAAACGCTACGAATTAATTCCAACACCTAATATTTATGGAATAAAACAAAAAGATGGGACTCACGCACACGCATTCACATAAAAATGCATTAGGATCGACGTGCGTTGGCACTATTAACATAAGGCAATCAGATGTGTTGTGTGTAATCAAAACTAAATTTTTCCTTTCTGTAAAAATTGAATATCCATCAGTAGATCGACGGATCCGTAGGCGGGAGAAAGAAATGAGACACCCACTGCATAGATGGCGCCGTTATTTTATTTTCTTTGTCTATAAAAAATCTCTCTTAGAACAAACACCCACGGAAACTGGCGGATACACGCTGTCTGTTGATTTTTAATTTATTCTTCGGATTCGACATGGTAAAACCGCCAATATTATTAAGTCTATTAAAAATGAACGTCTTTTGTTTCGGACAGACCTGTACCAGTTTGAAGATTTCCTCCGAAATTGGATTGACAGAAATTAATTAACGGCTAATTAAGATTAAAGGGTATTTTTAAGTAGAAAAATGTTAAGCCTATAAATTAAATTTAAAGAATTTACTACTGATGGTGTTACTGTATATTAAATCGCATTGGATACATTTATAACCAACTTCATCTTAAAGCCTTCACTTTTCAATATGTGTCATTTTGTGGAAGTGTGAACAAAACATTTTTCAGTGCATTGAAAATGTCTGAATGTGTACCGAGTAAATCGCATTTACGGGAAATTATATCTTTTTATTTTAATTGGAAGGAAAAGGCGACTGCAAGTCAATGAATTCTGTGTGAAGCTTATCACATCCATGGACGATTTTGACACCACAGACAAAGAGCGTTCTTCAAGACCGACAAATCCTTGAAGACGAGGCTTTGAATGCATTACTCGATGAAACCATCAATGGGGATCGCCATCGACTACAATTATCGTATCCTATCCTATCGTATATATAAATATCAGTGAGAAAATTTTAAAGTCAATGTGGTCATCCCGCTCTTTAGAAAGAGATTGTAGGTCTGATAAAACCAGTCACTATTTAGACGGAAACAAACACTTTATCAGCATGACGGGAATCTATAGACAATCTACCTACTCGACAATCCAACAGGAAGATTAGAGGCTAGTCAGTCCGCTGAGTGAGTTTGATAAGACTCTGAGATGAACTAATAAACGCAATTTTAATTTTTTAAGGTTTTACGGACAGATTAGAATGAAGTTATTCATTGGACTGTAATATATTTAATAGCCCTAAATGATGATATTGATGAAATTAAAAAGCAAACAAAACATATTTATTAGGTGCTTATATATATACTGATCTGTAATAATATTCGATTTTAGCAATTCATAATATACTACACCTTGCTAATCCCACTAAATGAACAGCAAAACTTTATAGCGACAAATATTCCTGCAATAACCCATGGCTATTTGTGCTTAGGACTGTCATAGTAAAAATCTGTTTTTTTTTTGTCTGGCATGCAATGAAACCGCGATTTTGAAACGGTTCGAAATAACATTTTCAGTAAATTCGTGTATAGCCATTTTTCCTCCTTTAGGATCTTTGCCATTACATGTAAACGGCTGGAAAGAGTTATTTAATCAACTACTAAACTGTCTTTGTGTAAAATGATTTCAGAGTTTGAGCTTTGGTTCAATAAGGTTTGCAATTCATTTACTTCAGACTCTGAAGAGACTGTTGGTCCTCCAGACCATTATCATTAACATCAACATCACCAGTGGATTACTGATCAAATTGTATGCAAGCGTTTAATTTTAAAGCGTTAATAGTATATTGATTAATGAACATAAAACATGACTTAAAGTAAATGACTTAATTTTTTCAGAATGTTTCTAACTTCTGCTTAAAATTATATTTAAAACGCAAATATTTTTGCAGTCTCCGAGACTGGAGATATTATTGAACACGATATATTCACCAGATTGGACCCCATCCGACTATCCTTTGTTCCAGGCTGTGCAGTATAACTTTCTTTCGAAATATTCATTCAGAACAACATTTCCCAAGTTAAATTTATTGCTGTCTATTTTTTATGTAAACTAATTTTTATAAAAAAAATTAAAGAATTAAGTAATTACGCCGAGTAAATAGTGTACTGAATAATCATAATTTATGACACATTATATAGTAAATATTATATTGTAAATATTCGCATTAAATTTAATACATTTACTGTAATGTGGGTGATAAAATAGTATGATTTAAAAAAATTATAATGTTAATATTATACAACTAATTAAATAATCGGAACCTCAGGTTGTTAACCGTAAATCAATTCACGTTAGTGAAACAATATGATCGTTTAAATTATGATAATGAGAACATTATATTTATTTTGTAAATCAATCAAATATGTCACATGCGCTGACTGAAACAATAGATGTCTCGGTACTAGGTCTGTTGAGTACAAGATTCCGCGAATGTCTCGTCTAAACTCGGGTCGTTCTATATTTATGGACGCCGAGTTAGTTGATTGGCGTGTCCAACGCTTTTTCGCCACAGCATTCCGCAAATGTCGTGTCTTCTTCACTAGAAATATTTACGTTACAATAATAACGAAAATTTGCCTATAAATACCGACGCTACAACGACAGACCGCACAAGCTTAAGGCTACGGCGAGACCTGCTGCACCTCCTCCCCCTCGGGTCGCTCACACTGGTCTTGGCGCCACTGCACTATATGCAATCGTCGCGGTTTAATCGAAAAAATCATCTATGATGAAGAGTCATTTAACAATCCATTATAACGCGACTCACAAGAAAAAATAGTGTCTTACCTTGACTGAAATTATAGAAACATTAAATATTTTAATTATTTCATATATTATTTGAAATAATAGCAATAACTATTAACTCTTTGTTTGTTGAAAATTGTTTATCACGAAAGAATTTTTTATGGTTAAAAAAAATTCAAAAGTCAGAAGGAGCTAAATCTAGCAAATAAGCTTGATATTTAAATACTTCGAATTTCTTACGTTTCCTGTGTTATCTTGATGTTTCTCTTTCTGTATACATGACTGACATGACATTTTTTCGAGCATTTTGGCATCAAATTGGTCCAAAATGTTACAATAATATTCTGAATTTAATGTATTAATTTGGTAATCAGTCAATTATAAGGCGTATTTAGACTTATAGGGTGCAAATATGGGGTTGTACTAAAACATAGTAATTAAACACTGCCGAAACAAAGTTCTTCGATTAATTACCAATGCTTATTGCTACGTAACTAACGTAACTAGTTATCGTCGGTTTTGCTTTAAAACATGTAACGAGGTTGCTAAATCTCAGCAACGTGGAAGCAGCTACAGGACAACATGCAGGAAATCAGGAGATTGAAGCAAACCAATCAACACGAACTTGTATAATGCATAAGTGTTGCTCTTAACTTAAGTACTCTAGTTTGCTCTCTCGTCTTGTTCGTGTATTGATGCAAGTACAACAGGACAATACTAATAAATTAATTCGTAAATTAAGATTGTACTAATAAACATGTCTAACGTAAGATATAATACAAAAATTAGTAAGAGTGTCGGTTCGGAGATAATTCATGACCAAAATTATTTTTGCATAGAAAAAACTAACGCTAATACTTTCTTGTGCAAGTTTTGAGCTTACTTTCGCTTCTAAATCAAAGAACGGGGTTTACATCTCTCCTAAACCGCTTTTGTTTGAGAGTCATAATAGTAAATCATAATGAAGCCTCATTCATGGCGATAAAATAACGCACAAAGTTCTATGACTATTTTAAAAGTCATACGAAATCAAAAGTGTTTTGCTTTATTTTAGCGAATGAAACCCACTGCACACAAAACTTTCTGAACATTCAAAACTTAATTGAATTTTAGTTTTTCTGAACGATGAATTATTAAAGTGATACTCCGCGAACTTACATAACGAAATTGTTTCACATTATCAATTTCTATCCGGTCTACAATGAAGATATTATTAGAGTTTATTAGTGTAACTAGTCGAATGACGTCAGCGCACCGATTCGCCTATTAATTATGGCAGAGCGACACAAAACGGAAATTAAAATAAAATAAATCGGTTTGGGTGATGCCACTAAATAGGAAAATATAAACGAACCTGTTAATTAAAAACCGCTTGCGGTGCCCTGGAAGAAAACCGTTCTGCGACAAGAAGGTGTTGAATTCGAGTCGAATGGTTTTCGAAATGAAATCTGATCGACAATATCCTCGATCGGTTTGAGTATTACGTTACTCCGTATAGAGAATGAAAGATGTAGAGGGAGGGCACATAAAAATTTCAAAGAAAGCCCAATTAAAATGGCGGTTAAATTTTATGTAGCTGTTTTAAATAGTTAGTTACAATGTTTTAACGCAGGGTGTCCAATTATTTCCGAAATTTTGTTAACATAATCAGTCAAATTTCAAAAATGTATGTAGTACTACTTCTTAATAGTACTTCTTTATTCTTCTTCCGTTCTCTCATCAAAGTAATGCCGCAAAATCCATCTTATATGACAATTATTCAATTATGAGTTATATAATCGATCGTTATATATCAGTTATTCTAGTAAACTAGTTCAGTTTTATATCAGATTTATGTATCTATACGTCATATTCTTCTTTCATTTTTTACATAACCCAGTAATATGTTTAGAAGGTTAGGTTTTAAAATGTCAAAATTAAATGATTATCAAAATATAGATTCAACAAGTGTTTCAGAGTTTTATATGTATTGACAAAATATAGGTTATGTTCCTGTTGACGTTTCTATTAATGTCATTATGAAAACAGTGTGTGTTTAAAAAAACAACTTTAAAAACAATTACGCAGATTATGTAGAAAATTAATTAAGCAATGACAATAACTTTAAAAGGATCATGAAAATCCCGGGTACTACTAATAAAAGTGAAAAATACAAACTGGAACCAAATGCGATGCACGAGTCGGTTATGTTGGCGTATTCTCCAATTTAATATTTCTTCTGGGTTTATGCCCACGGTTCATTTAGATAAATGCGACTTTTTGGAATAATCCCCCACATTTTCCAGCTTATCCTAACGAATGGCCATCATTTATGTTCGATTGCATAAAAATTAACGGCTATCTGTTGAGGAAATAAACACGTATGGTCAACATGTGCAGGACCGAATCAATAGGATTTTTTACACACCCATCTGCTTCTTAATTTGCTATTTTTCTAACAAATAACAAGGGTACATCTTTACTGTTCTTACAAAGTTATATAGATATGGTCAAAATACACTCGATTAATTAATATTAATCTAATTTATTTAAAAGACATTGTTTAATGGGAATTAAAATAATATATTTTATTAATTATAATTGAAAAAAATGTTCGATAATATAGAAACCAGACTAAAGGAATATGGTAATATATTTCAAATGTTATAGTTTCATAACTATTCAGTAGAACAGTTACAACATTTAACAACGATATAAAATTAACAATTTAGAATAACTTGAAAATTTAACTATTAAGAAATCTTTAAATCTTCAAAACATGATTTTTAAACGCTTCAATAGCTTCTTCGGGCGATGAAAATCGTTGACCACGCTGTTTATTTTTCACAGATGGTAACAAAGAGAACTCATTGGGTGCTAAATCAGGGGTGTACGGCCAATGACCCATCAATTCGATGTTTTGACAATAGTCTCTTGTTTGAGCTTATGTCTGAAAGCTCGAATTGTCATGATGGAAAACAATCCGGCGTCTCTTGTTTGATTTTCTTATTTCAACGAAGACTTCCGGCATACAAATGGTTGTGTACCAATCAGAATGTACTGTTCTACGATCCTCTAGAGGCACTATTGCAATATGACCAGTTTTCCCGAAGAAACAGGCCACCATTTTTTTTGAAGTGCCTCGTGCGCGAACAACTATTGTTGGATTTGGTTCATCTTGGAACGCCCATATAGTCGACTGCTGCTTACTTTCGGGCTCATACGAATATATCCATGATTCGTCACCTATCACGATTTTATAAACGTCTTTCGAAGCACCGCGATTGAATTTCTTAAGCATTTATTTGCACCAATCGACACGAGCCTTTTTTTGAACCAAATTGTGTGGGATCCAACGCGAAGATAACATTCGCACAGCTAAGTGTTCATGTAAAATCGCATATATGCTGGTGAAACTAATGATTAGGGATGCCTCAATCTCACAATAGGTGACATGAAGATCTTGCTTAATCATTTCGCTTACAGCATCGATGTTTTCTGGCACAACAGCTGATTTTGAACGACTTTCACGAAACTCGTCGGACAGCAAACTACGACCACGATTGAATTCACTAAACCAGCGATACACGGTGGTTTTTGATAGGGCTTCATCGCTAAAAGTCAAATTAAGTTGATTGATGCACTCTTGTTGTGATAATCGACGTCGAAAATCGTAAAAAATCATCGCACGAATATGTTCACGATTCAGTTCCATTTTTTGCCGAGACGAAACTTTCAACTAAATATAAAATAAACAAATAGTGTCCGTGCGACAAGATGTTCCGAGTACGTATATCGTCAAAATTGTCAAACTTTACGATGGAACCGTCAGATGGACTCACATGACAACAGTCTTGCCAATTCCCGAAATATAAATAGTGACCCTCATATGAAATGCTACAAATCCCCATAGAAGTTAAAGACAAAAATAGATGTTAAAGTGCACCGTATATATCAAGTTAAAACATATGTCTCTAGTTTGAAGGCTGGTCAAAGAAAACAAGTGGCACGACCCCTGCACAATAGATCATTGAGAATGACCGTCTTGAAGACGTAAGTTGTCCGGTCTTGTAAATGTATGATTTATCTTATAACTGTGTGCTAAAGACGGCACTGGCGCCCTATAGAAGCTTCGCAATTCCTTATAAGCAGTTGAACCGATGGCGTGTGTTTATTTGAAAACTTTCTATTTGCAGGGGCTACACGGGTTTATCCTATTAATGGTTGTTTTTTGTTTTGGTTGTACCAGGGTAACATCGAAAATTTTAATGACATAACATATAGAAATATGGAATTTTGTTTTCAACACCGACCCGCTGAAAATAATATATGGCGAAACTGATTTGACAAAACCACTAACATCAATAAAATGAGAAGGTAAGTGGTTGTCAGACTAGTTTCTGGAAAATAAATTGGTTCATTCGAAATAAAGAATCACAGGATCTTAGAGACTGATAACTATATTAGATACGATCTTAGGGACTAAAAGACTAGTTTAAGGTGGGCCTGACTTTAGATCCCATTAAGATCAAATCATTTATTCCTAATTCGGAGTATCTGAAAATCTTTGAACGTGCATAACATTATATTTCAAACTATTATACTGTCATATAATTCTATAGGGAATTAGAAATTAGTATTGTTCAATTTTATATTAATATTAAGAGTGCGAAGAAGTAATCTATGTCAATTATAAATGAAATTAGCCACCTTTTGAACTTCTTTTCTGTTCACTGTAATTATTCTCGTGTCTAAATAAGACGAGGTGTTATTCAAAAATTAGTTTTTTTTAAATTAAATAATAACACGCTACCTATAAAAACAATTTAAGTTGATCCATTTTTTATAGAACTGTTACACACCATAGAAAATATTTTGATTATGACTCCAAATGATGTGGAGAATGAGCTGCCCTAACAGCAACTAAAAATATACTCCATCCTTATAATATGCAATGATAGTTTGGAGAATAAAAATGCATCAATTCAAAAGTATATTATACTAAAATAAAAGGTTTTCGTTTAAATGTTAGTACTATTTACCAAGTCGTTAATTCAAGCCAAGAATTTAATAATTAATAAGAGCTATTATGATTTTTATAAACATTTTAATTAAATTATTGTTCGGACCTATGGTCTCTTGAATTTTTTTTTGTTATTTGAATTGATACAAATAATAGTTGTACATAGACAAAAAATATATATTTGTAAAAATGTAAAATACCTTTTAAACTCGGAGCAGATACTTTCCTTCTCATTTTACTTTAGTAAGTCTGCTTAATAAATATAATCTATCCAATAAAACAACCATTGCACGTCATCAAAATGTATGACGTCAGCATATCGCAATGTAACCTCTAATTATTATCACTAATGTTTTCATGAATTTTGTAAACATTTGACAACAGTATCGACCAGTACCAACACAATGGAATATTAGGGATTGTTTCGGTTATATGTTCCGACGCATCAGGCAGAGTTTTGTCTCTCTTTAAGTGTAGGAAAATGAAAATGAAAAATCCGCTCCGACTTTGAAACGAACTTTACATTTTTATAAACTGCGTTTGGTAATATGTTCTTATCTATGCCTACATTGGTACAAAAATAAATAAATAATTTCCAGACACGTGGGGTTTAAGGTCGTCCGTCACTATATATTCAAATTTTGATCTTAACTCTTATGCTGATCATCCTACTTCTCGTTTTCAGATTTTCTGTCTTGTTTGAAAACACCTACTCGAATAAATACTATCGTTACGAATTTTTTAAGCTGCCTCCGTATTTTCCATTGATAATAAAACGTCTGTCCAAACCGTGCCATCAAATGCCGGCTTCGACCATTTGCATTACAAATGTTCGCTTGACTTACCATATTTGATCACTTATATTGAACAGTTAATTACTATATTATCGACTCCTACGATTATTTAAACACTCCTACTAAAGTAGCGTTTTTCTTCTTCTTTTCAGTTCCCGATACGATTCAAGATATCATCCCACGAAACGCTATCGACGAAGAAGAAAAAAGTAGCAAACGTAAGTTAATTACGATATTATTTTTCCATTATTATATAATTTTATGTTTCTATCTTATGTATTATTCAACGGTCACAATTTACTAATGTCATATAGTCTTAATCGTAATAAAATTCAAAGTAATTCCTGACTAAATTCCTAATTAAAAGTTATATTGATACTCAAATAATATAAACATAATAATTTGCAGGAATCCCAAAGAAATCCATCTTAATATGGAATATTTTTATAAATATAAATATTATAAATATTATATCTTACAATATTATAAGTTTGGATGATTTACCTGAATTCAGTTTTAGTCATTTCGATAAACAATTAAATTTTACACTGGGTGATTTCATATCTTTGATAATTATAATTAGGGTAGCGGCTAAAGGACACATTAAGGTTAACTCACAATTTATGATGTTAAAAATTTGCATACATTCAGTATAATAGAGCAATAAATCAAAACAAGATTATAGACTAAGCTGCTAAAATACTTTAAATCTAAAATGGAATATAAACTAAATCGATTAAAAAATTTCTGTTTGTATAATTTACATAGATATAAATTAATTTTTGATTTATTGAATTAGAAAATAATTATCAATTGTTTTTCACTTTTTAACTATAGTAATTGTTTTACTTTTATTTTTAGATTATGCCGCTTTACTTACTGGCCGTTCATCGCTAGTATTGAGAAACGAATTTAGTAAACCGCAAAGTGACTTCAACAAGAACAACGTCGTTGCAACCGGAAGGTTCAGTTTCCATAAAAAGAATCTGTATTATTCTTTTTATATATCGGAAAAAGCTGCACGGCCCCATTCTTTGCAATTTGTCGATCCTCAAGGCAATATCTTGGAAGAGTTCCCATTGTCACACACGGGCGGTTATGTGAACAGCATATATCAAAATGCTTCGCGAAAAGTATGCGGTGTGTGGAAACGGATGCCGAGAGATTATCGAAAATTGCTTAAACAAGAGAAAATGTACGCTGTCCTGTTATGGGGTATTAAAGATCAAGCGGAATTTACTCTCAGTGGTCAATTGATGAAGCATGGGGCCTTAGGCACAGAACTGTTAAGCTCGTTGTTGGAACCGGCGCCTGGTTCAGATTCGTCGGCCATGATGGGCACTGGAGGAACCGCTATAGTTTCCACGTCAACGGTGATGCCTTCGATTAACGTTGTCATAATATTCAATGGAATTTTTACGCCATTTGAAACAAAAAATATTCCCGTTAACGTGACACTCTCATTGGACGAGAAGAAGCAAATTGTTTTACAAGAAACTGTCGCCGTGTCAAAACCAGCTTCAGACATCAATGTAATCAACGTGAGTGCTTCAGTAACTCAAGCGCAACTCCGTTTGTTGACCAGAGGACATATATTACTCAGTATATCTTCCGTATCGAAACCAGAAGCTCTCAAACTAAGTGGAAACGTCATCACCAAAGCTACGTGTGAGCTCTTTCAAACTGTGCTCTCATCTGCCTCAAATACCGGCAATCCAGATGGAGTATCTGGCATCGCCTGGCTGTATATTAACAATGCTGGTTCTTTAATATACAACATCCAAATTGATAAGTTACCGCCAAAAGAAAATCCACCGATTATTACTTTGATTGATGTTAGTACCAAGCGAAAAACTGAAGTTGAAGATTTGACGCTGCACTTTCATGGAGACGGTTGGCTAAATGGTACTATTGATAAACTAGGCCCTAAAGTACTGGATCCGTTGTATTCCGGTGACTTATCAATTAATGTCGCAACAAGAAGTGAGAGTAACCTTATCAGAGGTAAACTAGTATCCAAACCAGTTGCTGATGCTAGAGACTCTGCCGCTCCCATTTTAATGAAACGCGAGAATACCAGTCTCCCAGCTTCAGTTGTAGGGTTAGCCTGGATATCAGTAGATATGGACTGTCATTTGCACTATGATGTGTCGATTTCGGGATTAGGGAATGATCGTAAACTGGAACTATGGATGGAATTATACCCTATGATTGCACCTGGAGCCCCGGTTATCGACAAACATCTCGAAAACTTTCAAGGTGCCTCAGTAGAAGGAAGCCCAGTGGAAATTTTATCCAAAGACGAATTAAATAAACTTGAATCTGGTGTTAGCTTTTTAAAGGTCAAAGCTCGCTCCGAAGATCAAAACTCCACCGTCGTGATTCTCATGGCAACAATAACAAAGGTAAGTTTAAATAAAATCACCTTATTAATTTTAAATTTATTAGTGCATTATCCATTGCAAGAATAAAATCAATTTCATAGAAATAACCTAAAATTTAACTTACATTCTTAAACAAAAAGGAATAGAACTTAATGAAAGATGTCTTACCTTTATTTTTCATTATAGGTGCCAATTCCTCCGACTTGTAGACCTTATTCGCCACCAGATAATTATGGACTCAATCCAAGTTATGACGACAATCCAGAATTGGTTTCGACAGGTGAATGCTTCTTTGAAGAAAGATTTTATCGCGCTGAAACATCTTGGGTTTCGTCGAAAAATCCTTGTCAGATGTGCTTCTGTCAGAATGGAAAAACCACGTGCGACACCATGACATGTCCAGATATGAATTGCACTGAAGGGAAAATGGTGAATGTTGAAGGCGAATGTTGTCCAGTGTGCATGAATAATACTATTTCTAATCGCGACACTAACGGCCAAAAATGCCTTTTGAACGGAAAATCATATTCTCCAGGAATCAAATTCCATCCTTTTTTAATACCATCTGGATTCGATGTATGCACACAATGTTATTGTGATCCTTTGGATTTTGAAATCAGGTGTAGTCGACTAAACGATAACGAAAAAATTTGCTGTAAAAACTGCAATAAGAAAACATATAATATTAATGATCCTCTGTCCGATGACGTGGGTATTCCAGAAATTTCTGTTAAAGCGACTGGAACTGAATACTCCAAGAAAAAAGATAACTTTGCAAATAAAATTTTGGCGGAAGGTGGATGTAAAAACCCTAGCAACCCAAAGAAACCGTTTGCTAATGGAAGCGAATATCATCCATTTATAGACTCCTTGGGAGAATACAAGTGTGTTACTTGTAAATGTGAGGTAATTTTGATTTATTATTTCATGTTCATTATAATAAGAAATAAATTTCAATTATCCATGTGAATTTGAAAATTAAAAAAACTGATAATGTTTTTGTATTATTTTCAGAAAGGTACCCAAATTTGCAAACGACAAGTTTGCGATATGGCCACTTGTAAGAAGATGTTTGATATTAAAAAGAAAAAAGAAAAAGTGAACAACTCAGATTTTTGTTGTTCGCTGAAGCAATGCAGGAAGTTGCGGCATAAGAAAAAGCAGAATACAACAAGTTAGATGCACCTTAAAATGATTGTTTGGAAAACTATGGGATATGCCCAGTTACCACCTATCTACCAAAGAAGACTGAGACAGTTGTAAAATGTATGAATCGCTGTCATAATTTATTGTTTTAATTAGTAGCCTGCCTGTATATTTTCAAGCCTAACTTGGACAGAGCGGTCCAGAAGTATAGACAATTAGAATATAAAAGGGCGAAATGACATGTCTTCATTTTATAGTTGAACTAACATGAGGAGACATTATCGCTATTTTATATTTTGAACGGCTCATGTTGTTGTTTAGTGCTATTAATAAGTTTATTTATTGTTTTGGAATTGATGCAATCGTAGGCTTCCTCGATAGCTTGTTTAACACAGTGCATAAAGTATTCCATAGTATAGAGTTTCTACTGGTTAGATACTCGAATGAGAAATTACTAGTTAATAGTAAAATGTTACAGCAATATAATAATTGTATTACTTTGACATCTGAATAGCTGAAAGTTAAATTTGTTATGTAATAGAAATACTCATTCATAGAAAAGGGTTGAGGGAATCGCGGGGTAATGCACCAAAACACCAGTTGTATAATATTTATACTTTTATTTATTCTAGTGTTAATGGACAGGATGGAAATAGGGTATTGTATTTGTGTCAATAGGTATTTAGCTTCTTGTAACAACGTGTTATGACTATGTTAATATGCATCTAGTCTTTGGCAATGTATTTTGGGCAATTGAAGAAAATGTAGAAGATATTTATTATATTGGATAAGTCTTTGATAAGTTGTTCAAGATTACTATTATAACTAGCATTTACATATAACAGTACTAGTTAGGAGCATTTATTTATTGCACAAAAGAAAAATTTGGAATCTCTTGTCGGAAATATTTCAGTATTTTACTAAATTATTTTAGTGTTAGGTTAGTGAGTGAATGTGATCTATGTTATGTATGTGATATATTTATGGTTATTGTAAATACCTTATGTTACTAGTTATAACTTAACGTTGCATTGGGCAAGATTATAATATATGAATATACGCTTTATATTTTTTGTACGAGTAAGAAACTATTATTAATTTCTATTTAAATTGTGAAAATATATTTATTACACTTTTATTACACTAAATTGTGAAAATATATTTATTATTACACTAACTTGATATTAGGTGTCTAATATAAAAAACATAATTTATTAGCCACCACCAACATTGCATTTTGGTAATAATTGTAATAATTGGTGGCCATTTCTATAATTAATTATGAATATGTCATAGAAGTGTTAGCAAATGCAGCATAACATTACAGCTATGTTAAATCTTGTACCTGCTTTAGGTCTTAAAATACATGCTTTATTAATACAATAAACTGTTTTATTTTCATAATTAAAAAATACATCTTAATATTTTCTCAAATATTCCTCCAAGCCTTCCCAAGCAAAATAATTTCACCAGTTGATTTAGCAATTTCCAATATATCTCTAAATTTATTCTGTTTGAATTTTTTCAGCTACTTATAGTATAACAATCAGAACTTTTTACATATTAAATTCCAAGTTACCGTAAGGTCAACATATATTACAGGTAATAACGAAGATCAAAAACGTATTTCTCTGGCCCCTGTAAATAATAAGTAAAAAAAACATCACTCATTATAGGTACATTTCAAAATGATGGAATTGGACAATTAAAATCTACAGATATAATTAGTGTTATAACATAAGGTTGGGGAAAAAGAAAGTTCGGTTTTTCGTTAAACGTTTAAAGTCTACATGTGTCCAATAATTACATCGGATGGTGTTAAACGTCTTAGTCTACACATTTCACTGTCACTTCGCATATTTAGCCGATTAGCGACTACATTGGCATGCACTGACACTATTTCGAAGTACTTGACACAAACACGTTGAATTGCACTCGTTATTGGTTCTAAAGGAATATCGCGTTGTATCACTTCATTTGAAACAGTACGGACCATCGACAATGACAGGCAACACTTTATTTTGTAACGTCTGTATGATGGATATATTAGACTTGTTAGCGATTCCCCATAGTTGGATTCCATATGACCAAATAGGCTTGAGTATAGATTTATACAATAATATCTTGTTATCTAATGATAACTTGAATTTGCGCCAAATAAGCCAATACATTTAGTAGAGTTCAAAGTCCAAGTTGTTTCCGTTTGGCGAGTATGTGCTTCTTTGAAGTTAGGCGTCGATCTAGGTGCATACCAAGATATTTAGCATCCTCTGTTTGCGGGAGTTGACAATTATTGTTATAGACTGGTGGAATTGTTCTTCTACGAAGCGTAAAACTTAAATGAGGGGATTTTGTTTCGTTAGTAGTTATTTTTGCTGCAGGTAGATCTGTGTGCAAAGGATATAGTACTGGACCCAGTACATTACCTTAGGCAACTCCTGAATATATCGTATATAGCATATAATTCGATATGTTCATATCTTTGTTTTACAGTAAAATGACAATCTGAGAGGTAAGCTGTTAGTGGCTAATAATCCAGATGAGGCAGAAGTTTTTTTTAATTCAACCTACAGTCCCGAATGCTATACTTTATCAAAAGCCTGAGATCTGAGAGTCTAAAAATGCAGCTGAACAAACTATTTTTGCGTTTAAGTCCATATTTATTTTGCTCACAAGTTTATGCACTTGTTATATCGTTCCATGCCTATTTCGAAACCGGTGTTCTAGAATAGTCTTTGTTTTTTTATTATAAAATTTAGCCTCTTTATGTACAGTTTTCAAAAAAGATTATCGGTAATAAAATTATAGGCCGATAGGAGGTGACATCTTCTGGTATTTTCCCTGGTATGAGAATCATTATTCTTTCAGCTAATTTCCAAAAGCTAGGAAAATAATTGATTAGTAAGCATTGTATATGAATGTTACTAATTTTAACCCCTTCTCTAATAGTTCCTGTAATATTTTCCCGATTATTAGATCATATCCAGGAACTTTTTTACAATTAATCTTATTATTTATTGAACTTCTTTGACGGTGAATTTTTTATGTGGTAAATCCATTTGAAATGGCGAATTTAGGAAGCTAGTAATTTTATTTTCGTCATTTTTAGATAGCACTGACGGGAAAAGTTTAGACTTTTTTTTTAATACTTTGAGAAGTCGGCCTTTTCTTTAATGCTTCTAGCTCAATTATTTTTATTTATATTAATTGAAGGGTTATGCTGTTTATATCTTTTGTAATTTGTAATGGTAAGTCTAAAGACATGATTCTGTGTAATTTTTCTTTAAATAGCGGCCAGTTAGTTATAATAATATAACTTAGACAAGGAGGTTTATCTTTGAAAAAATTGTTACTATTATTGGATAATGATCAGAAGACATATCGAAACATGATTCTGCTCGACACTTTTTTGTATCAATATTTTTTGTGATACAGAAGTCTATAGGATCGGGTTTTTTATGTCTAATGGCCAATATGTTGGTTCTCCAGTAGAGATATGTTGTAAATTATCTGTCTTTATCGCTTTCAGCAGTTGCCTACTTTTTGAGGTTACTATAAAACAATATAAACAGCTGACATGTATACAATAATTATTCTTTAATAAGATGTTGAATCACCATTATAAGACGTCACTTTAAAAGATGAAATAAGGTTACATAGCGACATGAGAGCAATACAGCTACGGAACAACACGCAGAAAATCAGATGAAGCGAACCAAATCGTACAAACTTGTATCGTGTATGTCTTACTTTTAACTGTAGGTTAAGTAGCCTAATTTCATATTAATTCGGTATATACATTTATCCCGCACTCGTCTTGCTTGTGTATTGATGCAAGTACACCATAATAATAGTAATACATTTTTAAATTAAGATTGTACCAAGCATATTTAATGTAATATACAATAGAAAATGGGTAAGTCTGGATAATAGTTCACCTTTGTTCGTTGTTCTAATATCCGGTATGATTCGACGCTTTCACTGCATCTGCAAATATGGGCTAATCTTATGACTTGTTGGGCACGTTAACGCGACTGACTTCCCTGAATAATTTTAGAGCACATCCAAATTGTATTAGTACCAGGCTCTTTAAGACTAGCATAAGTTGATAATTTCAGTTGTTTGGGTAACTCTGCTGTTAATCTTGAGGGCGTCCAACATTAGGGAATTGAGAGTTATTCATTGATGATGCTAATTGGTATGGTTTGTCATAAGTTATATTTCATTTTATTTTTATTCTAGCTCTTCTAGTATTAATCTGCACCTCGGCAATCACTAGATCTACTCGTGCGAGCAAGTCGATTACACATTAGTCCTAAATGTCCATAGTGACCATCTGGATTGTATATTTCCTCAATAGCGCTATGACTTTCAGTGCAATAATATCAAATGTTCTTCGTTGTTCGAAATTAACGCTAAACCAAGATAAAAACAATTTTAATAACGGTTCAGTTTCAACAATAGCCGGTATATTATCAATTAAGCAGTGAAACTTTTTTTACCATTTGTAACAAATGTTTAAATGGGAAGATTTCCTACTTATTGTATTTATTAATGTTCATGCATTTACAGCATTTACCATAGCACCTTCTGACCTTCTGTCACTTGCAGTCGAGAAATACTTAATATCTTAAGAAGGAACCAATTTTTTCAACGCAGAATCCGCATGGTCTCTGAAAAATTAGAAGTCGTAGCCAATGATTGACAATGCTTTAAATAAAATACATTTACAAATTTCTCAAACCAGGGAATCAAAGCTACCAAAAATCACTCAAACTTATTTGTACACTGTATGTTCCCAATATAATGTATGAATTCTTCTTTTTTTTTTTTTGTTTCAGGATAGTTTGTCTACATAAGCGTTTACAGTGTTGGTAGTGTGTGATTCAATAATCTTTGGAAGAAATAGGATCAAATCGGGTCAAAAACCATGGAATTCCTGAAAATGTCGAGCATCTGCCGTGTATTAGTTATTATACGTTTGGTAATAAGGTATAGGGTATACAAGACTATAAGATAGGACATTATATTTGAAGTGTCTGTTTTTAAATAAATGTATTGGGGACTACCATAATATTAACAGATCAATTGAAAAGTCCCCGGCCTACCATAGTAAAACACATTTTTTGGCAAAATTAGTTTTTTTTATTCAACATAATTCCCTTCAAGGGTGATACACCGATTATAGCAGATCTAGAGAATACGGTGGATGAGGAAGCAATTCGAAGCACAATTCATGGATTTTTGTCATCGTTTTCACTTACTTGTGACACTGTGCATTGTCTTGGTGAAGCAGCACTTTCTTTCCTTCAAATGCGGCCGTTTTTCGGCGATTCTGTCCTTCAAACGGTCCAATAAAGCTATGTAATAGTCGCTGTTGATGGTCCTTCCTTTTTCAAGGCAGCCAATGAAAATGATTCCGTGCGATTCCCAAAATACAGACGCCATAACCTTGCCAGCCGACTGTTGCGTTTTCCCACGCTTTGGAGTGGGCTCATCGTGCGCAATCCACTCGGATGACTGTCGATTGGACTTCGGAGTGAAACGATGAAGCCACGTTTCATCCATTGTCACATATCGACGAAAAAACTGCTTTGCTGCTGCGGGTTTATTACGCTTGATCATCTTCAAACACTGCTCCCAATCATCAACTCGTCGTTGTTTTTGGTCAAAAGTGAGCTCGCACGGCACCCACTTTGCACAGAGCTTTCTCATACCCAAATATTTGTGAATGATATGATGCACACGTTCAGTTGATATCTTTAGAGTGTCTGCTATTTCATTCAATTTCAATTTACCTGTTTTGGGCATCCACTGCGTTCACCGTCTTCAGTGTTCATTTCACCACGTCTAAACTTAGCATACTGATAGTTGCCTTGTTATACCTTGATAGTTGATTTTCCTGGGACAGTGTCTGGAAACTCGGCATCAAGCCAAGTTTTTGCTTCAACTGTTTTTTTCTCCTTCAAAAAGCACTATTTTATCAACACGCGAAATTCCTTTTTATCCATTTTTTTTCACAATAACAAAAGTTGCTTCACTCAAAATGCTATAATTCACAAATTAATGATCCGACACTTATATATAAGTTATGATATGCGAAAGAGTTTAAGATACAAAAAAACTTTTATTTTACGAAATGAAGTGACAATTGTTTAATGGCGAGTACAAAACGATAATGAGGGTTTACATCTAACCAAACATAACATAAACCAAACTTCTGTAACCAAACATCTCACTCATGACACCATAATATAAATCTTATTATAATAAATCATAATATAAGCCATAGGCATCGATGTAACATCTCCCTTCTAAAACAGATAAAAGCTTATAGTCATTGTAAACTTATTTTGCCCTTATTTTCGTCTACCAGTTTGCCTTTCGAAATGACACTGTTTCCCCACATATTTCCACATATTGGTATAGAATGGTTTCCCAAGTTTTGGTGACTCCAGACTCCAATAGTCCACTTCAATTCAGAAACTAAACCACTGCTATCCATCTTTGGCGGTCGTTCTCCTTGAACTTCAGGCCGACTTTGGGAATCTTACGTCTTGAACTGTGATGCTTGTGCGAGAAATCCACAAACTGGTTCCTAATTGGAACAGTCTTTGATCATCTTCAATTCACCTTTTATGACCTTACAGCCTCGCCTGCTTTACATTTCCTCGAACTCTTCTCAACTACACTAAAGAATGCTTCGAGTGCGGAATGATTGCCAATCTAACGTCAACCTGTCTTCTTTTCTTGATAATCAATTTAATTCGACTTAATGCAGTGGATTTAAAAGAGAACAGCCGTATGGTCTCGAAATCCTATCGAGAGTGAATTTTGAAAGAGGTTTAAAACACAATAACTATTGATTTACTTTGAAATACTATTTTATTGTATGTAAAGAAGGAGCAATTTGTTGAATGGCGATACAAAACAACAAGAGTTTTTATCCATTATGAAACAGATAAAACCTTAACTTGATGTCTATCGTTAGATATCTCACTTTTCAATCTTTTCATCTGCACCATTCAACCTTAGCCGTTGAATATGTAGAGTAGCCATTACAGTCTTAGCACGTAACAGTCATGCCTTATATTTTTTAATATTATTTTATTAAACGATTTTTGGTATTGGCAATAGCTGCAGCCGAGAAGCTTTCACAATTCTTTACTTTCTGCTACTAAGTGACGTTAATACTTTACTTACACTTTACCCATTCTAGTTTTTAATCGAATTTCCATAATTAAATTAGTTTATATATGAATATTCAGGTAATATACAGGTCTTTTAATTTCTTATCCTTTACTAAATATTCAAATCATTTTCTACACCAAATAGTCTATAGACTGCTTTTTAACACCTTCGTGATCATAGGACTAATCAAGTTCTTCCGAACATTCCGTCATTCTCTCCATTTGTCACAAAAAATAGACAATTTGGTCCACCACCTCTATTGTAGTAACAGTTACTTTACTGGGATTTTATCTACAATAATGAAGTGAAATTATTATACTATATTGTACATACGCATCGTTTAAGATGATAACTAAATTTGACATCAGTAATTAATTTTATTTTGACTCCTAAATTAAGCTAAGGTAATAAATGAGAATTGTAATGCGTGTATTAATATATCTAGTTCTGTTTCATTTTAATATTTGCTAATATCAAATTAAGCTTTTTAGTAGGTACTACATTTCTATAGTATAATTATTATTTATTAATACTTAATTTAGTTATTGTTTTCAGATTTTAAGTTTCTTATAACCTATCACAGTGATTTTTTTTTATTTATTCTAATTAATTGTCTATCTTGCCATGATAATTTTACATCACAAACAGCGTAAAAAAATATAGACCACAAGGGCAGCCTTGGTAAAAAAACTAGTTATAATATTAATGTTATATCATAGGATGTATTTTTAATGCTGTATTTTTATACTTTACGACAAAATACACTATTTTAATTTAAATTGAAAGTTCTCCACTGTACTCAGTAGACAACATTCTATAAGAATTGTCGATATAAGTATGTCAGAAAATTGTAGAAAATATTCGGACTGAACCAAACTTGTAGCGATAAACACCTATTCAAGTGAAAAACCAGGATATGTCATTTATAATAAAGTATATTATAATTTATATCGCCGTAAGTGATACCTAATATTCCTTTCTTAATCTATCATCTCCCCTCTTCCTGCTTACTATGTCTTTAACAAATTGTTCGCGGAATTTGTTCTCCAACTTTACTTCCTTCCTTAATTGCCTTTTGAATCTTTCTAGCTTCCTGTTGTCTCCAATTTATTTGCTAAAAATCATTCTCACACTCACAGAATTTATATATATATATATATATATATATATATATATATATATATATATATATATATATATATATATATATATATATATATATATATATATATATACATAAATATATATATATATATTCTAAGTTAATATGTTTTTCAATTTCAATTGTACAACCCAAATAATTTATGGAATGTGAATATACATGTTACTTGTACATACAGTCTTAACATCCAAATTCACTTTTCTCACTCTCTATTTTAAGATCCTTTCATTCATTTTCTTAAATATTCTTTACTATTTGGTAATAATAAAAGTTTTGGTGAGCTTCCCAGTTAAAATATTGTGTGCTCTATAATCATTCGTGTTAATGCATATCATATTTCATATCAGTGAAGATCTTGTAATTCTTTCTTACACCTATTAAAAGCCGTAAAGTAATATACCAGCCACTAAAATATGATTTTTAAAATATATAATACTGTATATGAAGTTAAGCCGCAATGTCCAATATATTTTGTTAACAACATAAAGTGGCTCTTTAAATAATACTAACTACAAAGTTTATTATTTTCATTTTATTAACAAATGCAATACTTATTTATAAATAACATTCAAAGATTAATCATTCATCAAAGTTCAGCATCCTATCATTAAAATGAGACAACAGTATCAAATATCACTACAAATATATCATTAGTATGTAAAAGATATTTTTCTGACACAAAGTAACTAGACAAAAATATTAATAGTAAGCAATTCCAAAACAAGTAAACCACGAACATATGCATGAGAAAGAGAGATAAAATCAGAACAACTTATATTTATATAGTTTAGGAATAATCTTCTACATTTCACTTATTCAACTTACTCAACATTATCTTCAAACATCTAATATACATGCTAATGCATACGTCACTAAATCAAAATACGTGCTGTGTTTCCCAGTTTGAACAGAAGTATAACAATAATTAATGATGTTGGAAGCTTGAGATATTTTGTATAGAAAACATGTTAAGCAAATATAGTTTATAGCTATGATTCATGTGAATTAAGCAGCTTTTGCATAAAGAAAATAGGTTGGTTGGTGGTAAAAAAACAACATCCACATCCTTGGAGAAGTGATTTATTTCTAACTTAACATGTACTCTATACAAGATCCTAGAACAAATAGATAAAAAAAGAAAATATAAAAAATCAAAAGCGTTTTCAGCTAGACATATATTCGCACAAAACACATCTCAGACTGGGTGTGACTAATCTTATGTTAAAGATGATAATAGAAAAATATTCATTTTAAAAACAACTGACCAAACGAATGCTGTAGCCTACAATGCAATTGTTCCTATTGTTAACACTGCACCATAGAGCACAAGTCCGGTCACTTATTTGCTTTACAAATTTCTAACATTAAGAGCTGGAGTTAAAGGCTAATCTTGCATTTCTTCTGGTACTTCGTGTGGGTTGAGAATACCCGGTACAGAAAGTTGAACCCGACGCTTTTCAGCTTGGGCAGCTTGTAATGCTTTCTCGCGTTCCTCCAAGAAAAGATCTGAATCATCTTCACCTGTATATTCCTGCAAAATAGATTATCTATATAATTTTTATTCCAAAAAGCTTATTTACCTATACAACTAAGATGATCATCCTCAGATATGCCCTTACTAAATATGAATACAACTTAAAGAGATAAATATGGCGATCAGGCAACTTTTTTTCTTATTCCAAGATGACTAGCTAGTACCAAATGGTCTTTTGTTGATGTTGCTTCGGGTTCGGGATAGTTAGTGTTTTGCGAGCGACAGAGACCCTGGGTTACGACTGAGATTGTCGTAGTTGGTTTACCACCGAGGTTTGTGGATGGGTAGAGATTTAATCAAGGTGCTGTCGTGTTCTAAGGCGCCTATGGAGAACCTTACACTGAGCATGTTCGCGAAATTCTTTACAAACGGGATGTCTGATTCGAGGTGAGTGCTGACGTTCCTCATAAACCATGGGGCATTCAGTAACGCGCGGACTTTTTTGGATTGGAACACTTGGAGTAGTTCAAGTTGTCTCTCAGAGACATACCTGTACCATACCTGCGCTCCGTAGAGGCAGACTGGACGGACTAGCATTTTGTACAGAGCCGCTTTCTGGGGGATTGGGAGTTTACTTTTTTTGTAGATGAGCGGAAATAGTAGGCTATAATCTGCGGTCGAATTGGAGACCAAGGTATGAAGCTTTTTGGAGCCAGGGGATAAGAACTTTATCTATTTGGAGGTGATAGGCGCGGAACTTCTTGCTGTTTTAACAGAATGGCCTGAGTTTTGCTCTGGTTTATCTGCAGTCGCCAGAATTGGTACCACGCAATCGCCTGATTCGGTTGAATTTGAAGTCTGTCGCGAATAGCGTCGGGACTATAACCGGTTGTGAAAAAAGCAGTATCATCTGATGTGTGGGAACGTTTGTGGAGTGGGAAATCAGCCATATTGAGGTTGAATAGGGCTGGGGCTAATGGAGCACCTTGCGGGACTCCTGCGGAAATCTGTTTACGAGAAGAGACTGCGATTAGGCAATTGAGTAATAAGATTTTATACTTAGATACTACAGAACCTACTACACATAGAAGAAACTTAGTGGTGTTCAGGTATGATAGATATAAGGTCCATTAAGCCTTGGCCTACTATTTACAAGATTTAGTTCGAGGTCCGAGCTACCTCACAAAACAGTTTTGAAATAAAACATCTAGTAGACGGTCATGAGATTCATAAAGACCAAGACAGTATCAACAAAGAGATTAGCTGTAAAATAAATCTCATCTGTTACACCATCTTCACATTTTTTTGTTGACCAATCACTCAACCAAAATAGGTACCTCTTTAAATAAGATATTTACCTGATTAAGAGAACATCAATATCAGAGCTTTTTCTCTGAAGTTTTCCGGCAAGTTATATTGAACACTTGTATGTATTTTGATCAGCGATATTGATTGATGAAAATGTTATGGAAGTGACAATAATGAAATATCAAGAACAACGTTGACTTCAAAATCTCTTGGAACCGGGAATTTACAGATTTGCGTTAAGTTTAAGTTCTGCATCGAGACTAGAAGTTATAGTTGGACAAGTCTTTCATTCAATTCAATGTCAATTTCATTCAATGTAAACTATTTTTCGACATAACTCTATATACTTTAATCACGAAACGCTTAAAACTACATTTTCAATATTCAATATTTTGTTGTTTGATTTAAAGAAATCTGCTGCCGAGGCCCATCAAACATCTTTAGAAGCTTATGGTAAGGCGTACCGATACAACTCCGTCATATAGTGTAAAATTTATTGGGAGAGTTTTAGACAGCTTAGCAGTTTATTAATCGTTTCCAGATATTTAATTGCGATAGAATGACCACCACACGAATTAACTGAAAATACCTTTTCGAACTTTTTCAACAATGTGGTTTCATTGCTTGCCATGCGAAAATAATTTTCGGTGGCATATTGTAAAGATCCATGAAAGGTGAACGCACTACAATTCCAACAGCAAAAAGTCTAGGAAAGTTGACATCCAAGAGAACCAACATCCTTCTTTTGACACGGTATCGTCATGTTGCCAGAAAGATGGGAAAAGTTATAGAAAATGATGGACAATATCTTAATTAATATATATTGTACAAATTTTTGCGAATAAGTGCTTTTTTATAAAGTGAAAATGTTATTAGAAAACAGGCAAGCACCTAATACTAAATCAGATATTAGTGATCGCCTATAATTATTTTTAATATAAATTAATACATTTATAGTATAATTATATTAGAATTATAATAATATTCATTTAATTCAATCATTCAATATGCATGTTTAATAAAAATATTGTGAAAATAACTAACTCATTAAATAAACTAATAATAAAAATTATATAACTTACCCTAATTTGGACAAGGAAATCTCTTAGATGTTCTTTAAAGGCAGATATGTCCTGATCAAGATTGAACATCCCCTGGACCATAATTTTTATCTGATTATCAGTTAGATGAGGGAAAGCTGACCTCAATAATGATGCTGTAAATTCTTGAATAAACCTTACATTGTCTGGTGTAGGACCTAATTGACAATTTACTCTGCCAGATTCAACCTTGAAAATAAAATGTATCACAGTGCAATAAAACAATTCATAAAATAAGATTATCAGGAATTAAGTTAAATATCAGAATTTCTTACCAATGAAAATATATAGGCTAAAATTGTTGCATGCATTGACAAACTAGCAGTATGAGATGTATCAGTGACTACAGAAAATACATGTTGCAATATGTCGGTCAAGTAAGTTTGATAAAAACTAGGCGCAGCAGTCTCATGCTGCTCAACATTTTGGAGCAACTTGAATAGGATTTGTAGTCCAGTGTCAGCAACATTTCTCATTGTATGTTTGAAGGCCCATATTATACTATCAAGGACCAGCTACAAAACACATTTAATTATGTGAGGAATTCAAGAAATAACCGTCTTTATTGACACTAACAACACTATTTCAATTATTAAATAAAGTTTCTGACTTACCTTAAATTGCGGAGGTGGAATATTAAGAAATGCGGCAAAACAGTGGTTATTAACAGCTTGAAGAAGCAAAAAGAAATTTGTTCGATGTTCAGGAAATTCCTCAAAATCTTTATTGATCATTTCAAGAGTACACTCAAAAACAGCATCAAATATTTTTGGAACCTAACATAAATGTTATTGTTTTATGTATACAATCTAATATCTGTAAACATTATAGGATATTACCTCCATAGTAATATGTCCTTCAAGTGTGTTTACAATTGTTGCGATAGCACTTAGCACCTCAGGCTCTCGCGCACAAGGCACTGTAGTTCTTTGGTAGTCTAATAAGACTGCGTCTAAAAATGGTGGAATAAAGTTTTCAAGCACCATAGTATTATCACTCGATTTGGATATCCAATCGGCTATTAATTTTAGAGTTTCTTTTTTAACGACGCGCATTGCCTTTATCAATGGTTGCTTTGTAACAGCTTCTCCATTTAGTGTTATAGCTGCAGTTATGTTTTCAGACATAACCTAAAATAAAATTATAAATACAATTATATATATTGAACAATTAACATATGTAATAACTATAACTAAGTGATCAATTAATCGCTATTATAAGATCAAATAATTAATGGTTATGTATTCTTTATTACAACTGCAATTGTATGCATATCCCATTATTTCCACTGTTATTTTTTTAATGTTATGGATAATGGAACTTGTGGCATATATCATAACATTATTATAATTAGATTTAAAGATCCAAAAATATATACAAAATACAGTAGTAACAAAAATTACAGTATAATATATAGAAATCACATCCTATACTTTCAATCAAAAAGATTTCTTTATAGCCAATACTAGTTTAAAAAAGTAAAAATACTTACTTTGTAAACATTTAGCATATCTAAATATATCCTTCCAAGTTGTAGTACATATGCATGATTCAATGCTTTACAAGCACGTACATTTGTTTTTAATATACTTGCAAGTTGCTTAACAACTTCAATTTCCTTGAGAATATCAACATTTTTACTAGCCTGACTGATTATGTCATCCCATACCTACAAAAATGCATTATTTATTTAATAGATTTTTCAAAACTTAAGTAATTAATCCATATTTTACCTGATTTGGCAAAAGCATATATTTTTCAATCAAAGCTTCTTGTGTTGCCTGATCAACTTGAGCAGAAATCATATAACCAACAGCCTCATAAAATGTTTGTATTTGTTGTGGTTGTAAGTCACAAATTATAGTAGAAATAGATGCTAATATATCTTCTATAAATGGACATGACTCACCAATTTGAGTGCTTACAAAATGTCTTCTACACTTAAGAGCAATCTTTATGAACGTATCACAGGCCATATCTTGCACACCATCATGTGTTTCATGCATAAATTCAAACAATTTGTTAACTACAGTCTTTAAGAATTTCCAATGCGCCCTTAGAAATCTGGGATACTGTCCCACAACATACATAATATTTGAAGCAATTATAGCCTTGTTATCTTTGCCCCTTTTATGTTCACATAACAACAACAAGTCCTTAATTACTGTTACTAAAAACCGTTTCTCGTCTTCTTCATGCATAGCTCCAGATATACTGCCAATTGCCCAGCAAAGAGTGTTCAAATTTTTCCAAGACCATTCACTACCATCTACTTGATTCTGAAGTTTAGTGGTCATGATCCTTTCTGTATTAGCATAATTTAAGTGAGTTAAGTAAACAAGAGTTTCTCTCATATTCTTATATAAATTTATAGAGTCTGTATCTTTCATAAATTCTCTTACAACTTCACCATTATCATTTTCGACAACTAGTACTTCTTCTGGTTTTGCCATTCGTGAAATCATAATATATCGTACTTTATTCAATACTTCCTGGTACATTTCTCGACGAGCATTGTAAAATATTGGAGATCCAGCTACCATGTGTTGAAGCTCTGCATCTCTGTATAATTCAGAAGCCAAGGTATTCCAATATTCTAAACAAATTTTGAAGATTTCTACTTCCTCAACTTCTGAGATGAGTACTAAATACCTTAAAGCATTTCTTAGTAATGCTTCTTGATTTTCTGCTATACTACCATGTTCTTTAAGAAATGTACATAAAAATAGAGCTAAATTTTGAATGAAGTTTTGCTCTTGATCTTGGCCACATGAATAGGCTGTTTTAATGTCAGTATTTAATGGTAGCATGGCTTCTAGCTGTGCCATTGTTTGGCTAAATAAGCTTAAGAACATATCATCATAGTTACTAACAGTTACTCCTGCAATTTCTGTTAAGCATTTCAAAGTAACATTTCGAAACATAGGTACCGGAAGAAATTTGAAAGTTAGTGTATGTATTAATTTAGTTTCAAAAATATAGCCCAAAGGAATCCAGTTGAGAAAACGTAGCAAAGTTTCTAATGTTGCATTTACCAACGGAGGATTTTGTGAATTTTCAAGTACAAATTGACATAGATGAAATATAGCTGAAAACTCAGAACACATAGTGTCTTTCAAATGTCTAGCTTTCGTCTGTGTTATCTGTCCAGCAGAAAAATCAAAGAGTTCCTCACTAAGCAATTTCAAAATGATCATGTTATTTTGACATAGGCTTTCATTTGTTTTACTTGCACCTACAATATCTGGTATAAAACTTTCCCAATTTCTAGGCCATTCACGCTTCAGAACTTGAACCAATATCATGTTCAATTTATTCAAATATGTTTTGTTTGCCTCAAGTGACTCTGGATCCGAACTTGTTTTAATTATTAATGAGACTATGTACTTTTTAATACCCTCGCATTGATTTCTTGGTAATATTTTCCATCTTGTTTTAATAACTTGTTCAAGGATTTGTAAAGCAAAGTATTTAGTTTGTTGATTATTTGAAAACTCTAATATCGTATCAACCCTGGTCCAGGCATCAGGGTGTTCTTTTAACGTAGTTAATACTTCTTGTGCAATCTTTTGTGTCTCCCCATTTCCAGCATACATACTAACTACAACACTATCCAATAAATTTATGTCCAATTTTTGGTTGAAATCAAGCAAGGCAGCTGCTGCTTGTTGACATAATGGTAAGGTTGCCATTGTACTGAACTATATTCCTTATTCTTCAATTAGTAATCAAAAATAATCAATCATTCCTTTTGTTCTAAAGCTGAAACAAATATATTCTAACTTTGAATCCAATTTCAAACAAAATGAACGTTAGTTTATCCACCAAAACAAACTAGAAATCTAACCCCAAACTTAAGATAATGATATAAACTACGATAAAAAACAATATGAATAGTGTTTAAGCCATAAAATAACCTGTGCAGCGTAAAAATACATTAGTAACCCTACAAGGGAAAAACTTGCATCTAAAACCCCTTAGTATTAAGATTTGAAATGCCTTTGAAAAATCTTGAAGAAATAATTAATACAAATAGCGGCGTACCTTAAAAATAATATGGAGCTATATTGTTATTAATTTACTTACTGTTATATCTTCGTTTTTCTAGATAAAACACAAAAAGAACACCACACTTAGAAACTCTGACCACAAAAAGCGCAAAACCGAAAACGACAGCCGACATTAAAATTATTATTGGATAAGGTTAGTCGAAGTCATAAAATTCAGAAGTATGTCATATATTTCAGAAACATTTTAGAACTATTATTTAATTTTTTTGTTGTCGTTATAATATTTTTAAATGAAATAGATATTATAGTAATCTTACTACAAATTGAAATTTAATTACATTAAATTTAATTTAATATTTGTGGTTTTTAATATTTCGACGCTAGTAACAGAATTGTCATGTGATATAGCAGGCAGATTTCTGTAACTGTCAAGAGAACTATCAAATAATTCAGAAGGTTTAAAATATGGCGCTGCAACATATTCAAAAATATATTTTCAAACTTGAGTGCTAATAATTTATACAACAGATAATTTCAGGAGATAAGGTATAAGAAAGTAAATTTCTATAATAATAGTTTTACGTAATACTATTTTGACATAACATTTTTCAGCATTCAGATTTTTTGTGTCTATTTCATAATTAAACAACTTTTGGTCATAACTACGTTAAACAAACATTAAGAAAGTAGTTAATATTTTTAAATGTTTGTTGTATCCTTTGTTTGTATGCGGATAATTATTAAATAAGATTAAATAATGATATTATGATATATAATACATTATTTTATAAAATATTTAGTGTTTCAAAAGGAATTATTGCTGACATTATATATTTAAATCAAGTACTTCGTGAAGACAGATGTAATACAAGATTTTTTATTCTGGCTTTATCTAATTATCATTTTAATATCCGCAAATAAAGCACGTATATTCAACAAATTTCCGACGGCACGACATTTCATTGAAATAAGAGTACACTCCGAAATGGTTAATATTTTACTTAAAATCGCAAAATAGTCCTCATCGAAATGTTTAGTTTTCGTGGTAGAATTAGTTAACTAATAAATATAAGTTGGATACATTTTAATTGGTAAGTACCGTGATTCAAAGAGGTACATATTATATTATATTCTAATATTTAAAGCAATTTAACTTTATGAAAATATTCCAAAGGTATGTGTATTTGGTTTAATGTGATGACTTTTATTAGTGTTGTTGGTTATTTTGGTTTCTAATAATAAATATCGATATTTTTGTAAAGAATTGTTAAAATAATTTCTTTACTAATATTATTTTTTAACGATAATGTCGGAAATGTCTCTGCCTATAGGAAATAGCTTTCAAGAGAGTTGTTATATTATTTTCTTTCGACTTCTCTGACGCATTTGAGCTCGTCTATATTGAGGCAAAGAGTCTGTTAAAATGTTTATATTATGTATAGATTTTTCAATTTAAACAGGCTAGCGTTGGCGTAGGTGCAAGCGGATAATTTTGCGTCTGTTTGCGACCTGTCGGGTTATCCAGATCATTCTTTGTCATTGACATCAAGATCACCACTTTTATATTGTTGAAACCAAAACCAATAATTGTGATATGTCGGAGCAGCGTTACTATAAGTTTCTAAAAGTTTTTGACGGGCTTTGGCAGACGATTTCCTCAAATCAAACAACAACAATAATGAAGGAATAAACAACAAATTAATTATCACACTTCTTTCTTCCGTTAAAGTTTTAATTAATTGATAACATAGGTTGGCATTTTAGTGGGGTGTTTGTGTAGATTCTATAAATTATTGGCAGACCCGGCCACGTGTTGCTGTGGCTAAGATATACCGTAAATTTCGTTTAAATGGGGTAGGTAGGACAGATAATTCTTTATTTTTAACAATACTATTTACTATTTTGAATTATAAACATATTCAGTTTTAATTTAATTCAACACTCATGGGTGCACAATATTCTTGGTTAACCTGTCTCTGGCTAAGACAAATAGATTGGATGGTTTTCCCACACGTGAGCATGCAAAATATAGTTGACCATGGCAAAATCATGGATTTTTCAAATCTAAATCCCAAATGGATATTGTTTGGACTGGCGACTTATTTATCGTATCGTAGGTTCTGACGGTATTATTGGAATATGTGGCAATATGACCATTTCCCCTTTAAACTTTCCAGTCAAAATGGTTGCTTCAAGAATATTTCCGGTGATTTTTTTGATGATAAAACGTATACCGTTGCATAATCGATGTTGATTCAAATTACGCAGAAGAATAATAGATTACACTTTAATTTTCATCAACAACATAAAGGTAGTAATTTTTTTTGTTTGTCTGAATGTATGTATTGACTTGTTTGTTCGAACGCTGACTACTGATTTTGTGGAAGGAATCTGAAACTGGACGAGAACAGAAAACACTGATTGAATAAAATGTGGTCAATGGGAGTATATCGAGATATCGATATTTTTTAGCCGATATTTTTATCAGAATAAATTAAACTAATTTTTTAATAAACCTTTTAAATTGGAATTGTGGTTACTTTTGGTAATCCTCCATTATATCGATATTTTTTAAAAAATATCTAAAACGATATATTGATATTTTTTTATATATCGAAATATCGATTTTTTTCGGTGCTAAGTAATCCTAATTTGCTGTCTGTTTTTCTACGTGCCCTTGATCGTTTTGATCGATCTTATTATGTGGTCAGTTCGCGATAAGAAGAAGAGGTCTGAAATTACCACAGTGAAGAGAACTCACCCCCCCTAGCGAGCTGGTCGCGGGAAATTTTGATTCCTATAGATTAGTTTTATGGCTGCTGGACAGTAGGAGTGTTCTTCATATATCTGGGACTCCTGAGAGATATATGCTGGTTTTAAACGATCGACCGATACGTTATCTTCTTTTCCATTTTTATAGGTTTTGAAGTATTTTTCTTTTCTGTGCAAGACTCCGAAAGGCTCTTCGTACGATGAACATTTTTGCTTGGTCGCTTCTTACGAAAACTAATGGTACTTCCAGAAGGTCTAATTGACATATGGCTTCTCTTTAGCATGGTTGGTCGCTTCTACTCGTTTTAATTGTCTCATGGTTGACTTTAGTTTCATTACGAATTCGGCTTCGTCGATTTTACTTTCTGTAGTTCGGTGGTAGTCATCTCTCCCGGTAGCTTCAGTGTAGTACCATACATTTGCTCCACCACGGCACACTGTATTTCCTCATTGAAAACAACGAATGCTCAAAAGAATGAGTGGCAGGCTTTCTGTCCATTTTAAATTGTTTGTGACTACCAGTGCATTCTTTAATGTCCGATGGAATCGTCCAACTATTTTATCGCTTTGTGGGTGATACGCTGTAGATCGTAATTGATCAATTCCTAGTGTTCGTGAGGTGTCTGAATATATGTGATTCAAAGTATCTACCTCGATCTGTTGTTGTTTTTCTTGGCACACCAAATCTTGCAACCCAGTGCTCTATGAATTTGTGTGCTACTCTTTTGGCTTCGATGTCTTTAATAGGTATTGCTATGGCCATCTAAAGAATCGATCTATAATTGTGAGGATATACTTGTAATTGTTGCATAGTGGCAAAGGTCCGACAATGTTCATATGCACATGTTCGAATCTGTTATCTGCCATATCTATTTGTTTATAAGGTATTTTGTTGTATTTTGTTACCTGGGATTTTTGGCAATGAGTACATTTTTTGTCCATTTATTCATGTCTTTATTCATATTAACCCACACAAATCTTGCGGTTATCAACTTTCTACTTCCTCACTGTCTCGGGTGTGCTAAATTATGTAATTTCTGAAACACTTGATGTCTGTATTTTGCTGGAATATACAGTTTTATTTTACTGTTTAATAAGTGGCAATACAGAAGGTCATCTAGATCTGGTACTTGTAGTTGCCCCTGTTGTAGGTCAGTTTTCATTGCTCCGTTGAGGATGTTTTCCAATTCCTTGTCTTTTCTTTTTGTGCTTTTGCAATTGCTGTATAGTTCAATGGTTGTTCGATTTGATTTAGGTTTAATCTTGAAAGATCTGCAACTATATATATATATATATATATATATATATATATATATACTAGGACTAGTTTAGCATCAGGGTCTAAATCCCAAACCACGAGAGTCGATACAGCCAACTGTCTTTTTATTATGTTAAATGCCCTCTGCATTTGATCGTCCCATTTAATTTTTTGTAATTTGGACTTATTATATTTGCCAAGGCGTTTTTAATAGAAGCATAATGTTAGCTGTTTTAGGCATACATCTTCGATAGAAGTTGACCATTCCTAAAAACCTTTGCAGCTCTTAAATTGTTCGAAGTTTTGAGATATTTTCTAAGGCTTTTACTTTTTCAGGTAGTGGTAAAATTCCATAGCTGTTGATTTTTGTTCATTGAATGTAACTTCTTCTGCTCCAAATTTAAAAATGTAGACATATACATAAGGTGTAAGCTTTGGAACAATTTATGCAATAATCGTAATGTTTGAACAGCGTTTCATAGTCCAAATGGCATGCGGATATATTCATATAACCCTAGCGGAGTTGTGACGGTTTGAGCTTCTCCAAATAATTTAGTTTGTGGGGTGCTAGTCTTCTGATTCTTGCGTGTGTTGGTGATCTTCTAGTCTCGATTTGATGCATTGTATCTGTATTTACACAATTTTTTTTTAATGGTCGGATGACATTTGGAAATTATTTTATTTAACGTAACCTCCCTTTCCATTATTTGGTTTGAAGGGTATATTAGTTTTTGGTACCTGATATCTACCTGTATTTCATAGTGGGATAGGAAGACTGCTCCCAATATAGGATCCATGACGTCAGTTATTACAAAAACCCAGTCAAATGAGTTCCGCTCCTGTATCGACTAAACATTTTATGTGTTGGTTTCTGTCGATAATGTTCAAGCGACGCGGTGTATTGGGAACCATGTACGCCGCTTGAACGGAGGTCCTCTTCAGTTTCCCGAGTACCTACAGGACGGAACAAATATCTAGTTGGTTATTTGGTCTTTTGCTATATGCTTGCTTATGTATTTGATTTGTTAGGCCTTTCCGTTAGCTTTTTCACTTGTTCCGTTAATTAGGAGATTTGCTGTTGTATTTCGTTTGATGGTGATACTTGTTTGTGTAAGGTCTGGATTTTTAATATTTCGTTGGTTTCTGGGATTCTGTCTGCTAATTCTGCTAACGTTTCAATATCTTCATGCCTTGTTACAATCACTGCTCTTGTGTTTTGTGGCAGTTGTTCCAACCAGAGGGTTTTCAGGACGTTTTCTGATATATTATCTTCATTTAAAATTTGCATTTTGTGTAATAATTGTGAGGGTGTTTGGTCACCTTACGGAATGCGCCCTATCAACTTGCATATCTTGTTAGTTTGCGAGATCGCAAACAGTTTTATTAATCTGTTTTAACGTGTCATATTTGTTAATTCCTGGTGGTTTTCGAATTATGTCTATAGCCTCAATTAAAACATCGTGATTTAAGCTTGCGATAGTATAATCGAATTTGGTTGCGTCTGTTGTAATTTCAGCCGCCCTCAACTGAGCCTTTATTCTGTAGAACCACGTTTCCGGTTCTGTTTTCCAAATTTTTGGCGGCTTGAAGCTTAGCCGGCTAATGCGGCTGATTTCGGATGTTATTGTACTGTCCTCCATTTTTGTTTTGAATTCCTTGCGTCGTGGTCACCACTTATGGAAGTCTACGGGTAATTAATTGAACGAAACTATGTTTCCCTTAACACTTTATTACTAACACAAACTATTATACAATTAATTAACTAATGAAAATATATTAATGTTTTATTATTGAGCGGATGATTGTTGATTGAACGTATGATGCGTGGGCGTCGAATGATGAAATGGATCATTCGCGATAAGAAGAAGAGGCCTGACATCACATTAGAATACCGAGCGCATGTATTTGTGGTGGCCTAAACGGTTGTAACGGTCACTATAGACTTTTAATATAGCGCCATCTATTGGATACTTACTCAATACAGTCGATAAATTCCTTTACGCCACTATCTGTTACAATTTTATGGAACTCATAAAAAGTTATATCTTAGTCATAAATTAAACACATAATTTGCTCTAAAAAATATTGCAATTAGAAATTGAGATACTATCCTACCTCTTAAATTGGATCCAACTGTACACAAAGTGCAAAATGTCATTAAATTCGGTTCAGTAGTATATAAGTTCATCTCGGACAAACAAACTAATAATAGATTATTAGATAGAAACGTTTAGATTGTTTTGTTAACTATGTTGTAAAAGCTTATTAATTATGTAATAATGTATTAAGTGATCATTGCAGTAATAATAGTAACGCAATGAATAAATGTTATATCACGCGACTGTTATCACTGGACTATGAAAACTGTGTATTTGAAGACAAGGTTGGGTGCTTGTGTTAAGGTGGTGTTATTAATTATAAAAAAAGAAAATAGGCTGATGTTGGATTAATTGGGAATCGTTCTGCAATTACGCGAAGTATTTCTTGGTGGAGTTATGTCGAATTTAGACATAGCTATCGCAACTGAAGCTGTAAGATGACAAAAGGCGAAATAATTGTATTTTCGGCACTAGCATCTTATTTGAAGGTGTAAGGCCTCCAAAGGCGGATTGAAGATGCTGTGAACTAACATACTCTACAGGAATTTTGACAGAATCTGGAAGTTCAGGGTGGGCGGTCACCTAAGTCGGATTATTTTACCTCAATTTTTTAGTCGCAGATTATCAGAATTTGGAGTTACTGAAACTCGTGAAATCATTCCATAGATCGTATACCATGAAATTTGGGTAAAAACAGAGCTATTCAGAAGATCGCTTCCAGCTACAAGCTACAGGCGATACTAAAAAATCATTTTATTAGATCTATGACTGTTCAGACGAAACAACGACCGTGTCCATTACCGTAGTTTCTTTAGGAAGGACGTGTTATTACGGAGGTATATTACGCGTCTATTAACGGACCTAACTACGAAAGCTGTGTATTCAAAAATGAGGCGGGGTGCTTATGTAACTGATTGGCAGACTGAAGTATTATCAATTGGAAGCTATAGTCCATTAAATTAGCCAATGCATATCAACAAAATTTATGACATGATCATGATGCAATGCTGCCGCGTCAAATTGGACTTTTGGTTTTCAACTTTATCCGGTGTTTAACCTCTAATTATTATCACTAATGTTTTGAAGACACTTGGCATCATGGCCTACCAGTATCAACCTAATTTTATAGGCTTATTCAATTCCATGTTCCGACATGCAGCATTCTATTTCTTTTTAACTAGAATAAAATGAGCAGAAACAATCTGCTCCAAGTTTAAAATGAATTTTTACATTTTTACAAACTGGAATTATCAATATATCAGGCGTCACCTATGACGTGTATTAGCTATTTTATTGGACGGGCTATATAACTTTTTCCGATCTTCAGACAGATTGAGAACGCTTACTACAAAAATGTAATTTCTAGTGTTTAGAAACCTAACAAGTTACAGTCAGAAACCAGTAGATCTGCGGTATGCAGCGAGAGGGGTATTAGAGCATACACTAATCTTCATCAATTCCACTCACTGTTATTAGTTGTTGTTATATTTTATGATGGCTACTTTTTTTTAATAGAAAACAGACTACACACTATGCTTTTGATGTTATTTTCAGCTCACTGGTCATTATTTCAATTTAAACATATTTTTCATTTGTAGCAGTACCCTACTCGGAAACACTTTTCGTCCCCTACTACAACTACGCCATATTGCTTAGTGTTTTTATATTATTTAATATAAATAAACTTTTGTTCCTTGGCGATCTACAAAATTTGTGTTGCTAAATTATGAAATTTTAGATATAATTCCTACTTTGCACGGGTATTGTCTGCTGCTAAATTTCTTTATTTAAGTAAGACATAATTATATACATGTGGGAATGGTGGGCATGTGGTTTTTATAATAAAACTACTGGATTCTATTATGGTTTATTCGAGAAGCCCGCTCAGAAGATCATTCAATTGCCCTTTAATTAGGACTCTTCCTTCTTTCTCAGGCCATACTCGTACCAAGACTGCCCTGATTTGGCGGCCGCTCAACATTATTAGGTGTGGGGAGGGGATCTCGATATTTCTTGGAATATTCAAAGGAGGCCGCATCCCAACTGCTTAAGGCCAATAAACGGCGTATGCTCACGCGGCCATTCTGACAATTTAATTCGTTCTCGAATTATCCAATCTTCTAGTTTGGCTACGAAAC
Organism: Rhynchophorus ferrugineus; assembly: GCF_030347505.1. Classification (NCBI taxonomy): domain Eukaryota; kingdom Metazoa; phylum Arthropoda; class Insecta; order Coleoptera; family Curculionidae; genus Rhynchophorus; species Rhynchophorus ferrugineus. The sequence goes on along the minus strand of NW_027472581.1, from coordinate 46,260,237 downwards.
AAAAAGGAGTAAAAAAATCTTCGTCGTCGTCCGTCGCCCACATTCAAGAGGGGTGGTGGCAAAAACATTTCAACTTTGGCTTTTCTTTTTTTTTGGGTTCAGTAACAAAGCAAATTGCCATCGGCAACTTAAATTTTTTTTAAATTTTTTATTTTTTTATTATTTTTTATTATTTTTATAATTTTTAATTTTTTAATTATTTTTTATTATTTTTATTATTTTATATTTTTTATTATTTTTTTTATTCAACCTTTCTTTTTTTTATTTATTTTGTATCATATTTTAATCGTACATGCTAAACTCAACTTCAAACATTAGCCGCTCAATATTTTAATTTTTTTTCTCTTTTTTTTAATTATTCTTCTATTATATTTTAATCGTACATGCTAAACTCAACTTCAAATATTAGCTCCTCGATATTTAATTTTTTTATTTATTTATTTTCTTATTTTATTTATCTTTAATCATATGCTAAAAGATTGCTTTATCCTTGATATTTTTTTAATCGGAATTACGTTTTTTTTTATTTAAACGGAATGTCTTCTTTTTTTTATTTAAAAGGAATCTTTTTTTAACGATTTCCATTTAAAAGAAACGAATATGTTTTGTTTCATTTAAATGGAATTTCCTATTTTAATTACAATTTAATAAATTTTCAAGTTAAAAATAATTCCATAAAAATAATCATATAATAATCACTATGATTACAAATATAGACAATACAACAAAATTAAACTCAAGGAATCAAATAATCTTAGAATTTAAATTTGATTCCAATTCCATAATTCCAATGACATCCTTTTTCTTGTAATTTGGCAAGTCCATCGCGGATAAGCGATGTGGAAAGTGGTAATCATCAATGAAAACTAAAAATGAAATAATAATTACCTATTAAACTCACAATAAACCGCTCGGTCATTCTGACAACAAGTTTAGAGCTCGTCAACCTTGTAATAATGAAAATAATTAATATTAGTAAAAAGGTCAAAAGTCTATCACTTTAAGTATGCATTTCTTGACATGACCAAGTCTCCAAATGACCAAGTTACTTGTAGATTTTGTTCCTTTTTAGAAGTTTCAGTAAAAAGTTCTATCTTTACATGTTATAATTTAATCATATAATCTAACACAGTTTAAAAAAATATAAATGACAAGAAATCTAGTAAAACTTGATAATTCCATACAACTTTAAATTCAATAAAGACTTTTATTTTAAATCTATAATTTATTATTAAGGAAATATCGCTTTAAATTCCTATAGAGAGATTTATTTATGATGGGACTATTAAAAGTTTCTTTTTACCACGTTAACAGGATTCGACTAATATGAAATCAGAAAGAAAAACATGTTCAGTAACCTTCTTTAAAAACCTTTTATTGTCTCCAAGGAAACAAATTTAAATAACGTGCTTAGTTTTGCAATTATCTTAATAATTTATTACCTAAGATTTCCAAACAATCCAATTTTATTTTAATCCAAATTACTTTAACAATTAAGAACTATCTACGAGTAACTCTGCAAGTGTAATTTAATATTTTGCATGGAATTAAATTTTATTTTTAAACTGAGAAGTCCATGAAATATTATAAACTAAATATCTATGATTTTATTGCATTAATGCCTTTCTGATGAACAAATAATTTAGACAAAATTATCTCGATATACGTAAAATGATTATTAAGCAACCAATCTGTTTCAAATTATTTATCCGGTATGGTATTTAGTTATCAAGAATCTTTGTATGGAAGTAATACCCAGGAAGTAAACAAACTACCAAATTTCAATAATGCATAGTAGCAATTTTAATAAGATTTGAAAATACTAAGAAAAGCGTCTACGCGGTGATTTCATGTGGTGAGGCAAATTGGTCACTCAATCGATGCTTTGTTTGAAGTAAAAAAAAAACAAACTAAGAAGGCATCGGATTATAATTTCCGTATGTCGCTAGCTGCTTTGATAATATTATCAGTCATAAAATACGTAATAAGAGAATACAGAGCGATTGAAATAGAATTTTGAATAATATTAGTTTTTAGAAACCAGCTTGTGTTTTTATAGGATAAGCTGACACATTTTCCGAAATTCTAAATATTATTTATCATTCAAATTTTAAATTATTTGTAGCGACCCTGAGGCATGTCGAATTTTACATCGTGGAATAACGGTCTACAAAATACCCAGAAATATAATCCCAGATGTTGAACAGGGGCGGGGTGCCAGCAGCGCCAACTAGAACCCGATAATGAATAGCTGACGGCAACCCCGAGACGTTTATCTGGGATGTTATTGAAGGGTATTTAGATTTATTCAGTGCTCAACCATCGTTTGGTTTAGACGTGCCACAATCGAATGCTCAAGGCTAGTCTCCAGGTAACACCGCTGCCATCCGTTTTATCTAACTGTATTTTTCTCATTTTTTTATATAGCCAATAAATAACGGTCACGTAATGTAAACACCACTGTTTCATTTCGTTTTCCCTCCATTCACCGAGCCACATAAATAACAATAAAAGATTGGATATCAAAACTAGATAATACTTAGATCTGTTTTTTTTAAATATTGTTTCTTAATTCTCTAATAAGTTATCAGCGATGTTTCAAAACGTAAAGCACAAATAATATCTGTTATTTTTAGAGAACATTACTTCAACAATGAATTCAATAGAAGCTATAGGAAATATTATTAATTGTTGAATTTAAAAATTTAACTAAGATTGAAAAACGATAATAGTTGAAGTTAAATAAATAACCTCATATAATCTAAAAACCACAAATTAATGTCATAATATTTGCGACAATAAAATCGTGACTTTATACTATTTACTGACGAGTTTGGGGAATTTTAAATCATAGAATTGAATTAACATTACTCTTATAAACATTTAATTTTTCATTTGCGTTATATTTCTACGAAAATTAAACAATAAAAATTATTATTATTATTTAAATAATCTTACATACCATGCAAACTCAATAATATAATGCAAAACAATGAAAACAAATAATTATCGCCTAATATAAGTTCTATTTAGTAACGACAAACCAGGATTAATAAAAATATAATTAAATCAATTTTGTATCAAGTTTAGGTTTCACATAAATTTGATAGAAAAATCGTAACACTTTTAAGGAAAATACGATTAACGATTAATTACAAGTAAATTATTAATTACAGTAAAGTATTATCTTCAGGGTCAATTACTTAATATTTAATGTGCATGGTAATGAACAGAACTAAAACATTAATAAACCTCAATTATTTTCCATTTAAGCTCTAGAATAATTTGGGAATATTAGTTTGACTAGGAATTAATTTATTTTAAGAGATAATTTAATTAAAGACAAGCAACTGACATAATTACACCGTTTGACAATTGGAAATATATTGGAAACAAACGGCGTATGCTCACATACACTAATACAAGGATAATGTAAATATGAAATTAACAAAAAAATACCACCTAATTCGAATACTCTCATAAGCAACAATGCGTGGACACTAGGAAGTGAAATAATAGGCAGCAATACATGAGAAATGTGGAAATACGTGAGAATGCGCCAGAGCATGGAATCGTTGAAGATTAGTGAATGCTGGGGATTAGATTTTTCAGTACCATTTCCAAATAGTTTTTAAAATTTTTTAAATAGTTTGACGATTAATATCTCCAGTCTAGTACCTGAATCTGCTTTCAGTATGTTAGCTTTGATTTAATCCATAGCATATTTAATGTATTTAGTAAATTATTATTATTGGTTATCTTAATCGATTTTAGCAGTTCATAATGACACAGTTTTCTGATACCATGAAATACATAGCATTGCACTGACTGTATAAACATCCCTATTCAGCATCAATTTTGCTAGTGTGGCAATTTTTCGTCTTGGATTATCATAATATGTTCATTTACCGGTAATAACAATGATGCAAACAGATTTATTTACATTAATATTGGGCACCACATAATATTTTTGCATTTCTAGATAAACACTTTTTTTATTTAAAAGCACATGGCGCACATATTACAACATATTTTACAGTTTATTACAAGTTATTAACTTCAACTAATATTCTAGTAATTTTCCCGTCATCTTGTTTTTAAAGCCCTTTAGCTTTTAAATATATTTCATATCTAATCTTAATTAAAACTTACATAGTTTTAAAACACGGCAGAGTTGTAATACAAAATTTGGCTGTAATAGTTCGGAAGGCTTCAACCTCTGGGTAAGTCCATTGTTGGCGAAGAGTTGTAGTACTTTTACTTTTTTATGTTAACACAATTTCTCTTGATGTTTTTTCACAAACTGTTTAATTTCATCGCTGACCAGTGTGGATGACCTCATTTCTAAAATATCATCGTATGTTAATAATGCCGCGAAAAACATTGTTTTAGTAAATTTGAATTATATTAATAATGGAATTCCTTGTGCATCCCCGTAATTTTGTACTTCTTAGGACTACATTGGCTTCAACATTTACTTGTACAACAACATTTTATTGTGCTTTTTACCATGCTCTTTCCATTTGAACTTGGCATCCTGAGTGATGCTGAATGGTTATGTATATTATGTATTAGATCATATTCTTGAATTTTTTGATATCGAATTTTGGCGAATTGGTGTTTTCCTTTGAAGTCATTAGGCTTAGTTGAGGTTAGAAAGTGTTTGTTAGATATTCAACAAATAAGTCCCTTTTCTCATCCACTCTCCATTTTCCTTGCGGATCTGTGAATTTCGTTATTTTAGTATTAAACATTTAATTATTCTGTAAAACCTTTTTATGTTTTCCAACTTTTTGTACCCGGGGTTAAACTTCGGAAAAACGTCGGAAACAATCTAGTGCACCCGGATTGTCCATAAAATAAATGTATAAGAATTAATGATCCGAATCTGGTACTTATAAAAGTGCTCCTATTATGTGATAAATTTGTCTTTGTATCTGTAATTGTTTATGATTTTGGTAACTTAATTCTGATAAAAATTTGACTAATACCAAACATTTTTTATGATGTAGTACCCTGAAAATAAGCATAAATTTATCTTATACAATATGCCTTGCGCAAAACGATATCATGGGAAAACAACTGTTATATTTTTGAATGTTGGCCAAGAAGTAATTAGAATGATTTCATAAATCAATTAACTTCTGTTTGAGTAGAGATCTGTTGGTGGGAATTCTTACAATTTTAGTTTTTCACCGGCACACAACCCAGTAGATTCTATTCACCGCCGTTTTTATTTCTCAAATTGTAACCAATTTGTTGGCGCCATAATCTATTTCCTGAGTTCCTGGATTACGGGACTAGCATTTCACCATCCATGGTCATGCTCGCTATTGTGGTGTTTGATGTACATGAACTTGTTCTATTCTAAGCCTCCACACTTCATTTCCAGTTACCTTCGAACCCATTGTGACTTTCGCTGGTCATCAGTGATCATATTTGATTGACTTCGACGACCTAAGTTAGATCGTCTTGTCCTTTAAAATATTAGAATTGAAAGTAAAGAAAATTTTGGCACATTAAATTTATGACTTAATAATAAGTTTGACAATGATCATATATTGTTTTATCATATAATGTTTACTTGATTGCAATTAGATTGCGATTAGAAATTACCGTTAGTATATTTGATATAGATGTCATTATTTTTCACGTTACCGATTCTATGTACCTATAAAAAACCACATACGTTTGTATGAAATATGAATTTAGTAATAAATTAAATTTCTGAATTTCTGACAACCAATAAAATGTCGAGTTTTTGTGACATTGAAATTATTGATGACGGTGACACATTGTATGGGAAAACAAAATAATTGTAATAATTAAAATAATGTAATTGTATATACCATTTTGCTCGAAATTATTCCACATTTTATCACCATATAAACCTTCTCTTGATGCTCACAAATATTTCAGATACAAAATTGGCTAAATTGGTCCAGCGGTTCTCAAATTTTGGCGAGACTAACCAACAACAATTCATTTATTTAATATTGATAAAGAATTTCTCATATAGCGACAAATGGAAACATTTGCGTCTATATATTTGGTTGTAATTATATCATATTAAATAAAAATAGGAGCTAATACAATCGTAGACAGTAATTTATTTATAATGGATACATTTGCTGCAAATAGAGAAACTTATTTATATATTCAATATTGTTCATGATACCCTCGTATCATTTAAGATTTAGAAAAGGCAAATTCAACTTAGTATTGTTTCATAATTAAATTAATTTATTACCAATTATAATAATATATATTATAGGATATCTAATATGCAAAGTGGGCGGCTCTCAGTGTTTGTTACAATACTTCTGCGTAACGGCTTGACCAATTTTTATGAGATTTTATATGTATATTCGGTAAGTCTGAGAATCGGTAGTAATCTATTTTTATACCACAAAGTGATAAGGGTCGTGCACTTCAAAAATTAATTTTTTATTTTAATTTTTTATCATTGTAGCATTGGAAAATACATACAATCTTAAATGTTCACCCTTCTACCACCTTCTACCACACCCATATTTTCTAATAGCGATATTAGTAATGTTTAACCCTGGTCGATACTGAAAGTAAATCTATCCGTTGAAACATTCTCAAAACAACTGTTGGATATCGGCGATGGAAAACCTACCATAGATGAAACTAAATGCATAAAATTACCGAACGATTTCTGCACAATTATTAATTCGCAAGATGCTGTCATTGACCAGAAGTTTTCAAATGTACACACACAATACATGAATCATGGGTGGTTGGCAGAAAGTGTAATTTTAGCATAAAAGAATGTGGAGGTCAACGAATTTATTCTCAAGATACAATAGCTGTTGCCAGGAAACTTGGTGTCATACAAATCTATTGATACAGTTTGCGATAGATTTACCAGGCATGCCACCGCATAATAACAAAATGGTGGATCTCCGGTTAGTTAGCTTTATTTAGATTTGGTTATTTAAATGACAAGTTCCGAGGTGAAAATATATTACTACTACGAATACCTATTATACCCACAAATCTGCCAATTCGGTCAAACTAGATTGGTATTTGCAATTACTATCAATAGGTCTCAAGGGCAAACGACCATTATACGTGGCATGCTATCGAGTGGACAAACCATACAAAAAAAAAACAAAAAAATAAATGTTTGGTGTTTTGTTATTTTTATATTCCGTTATCGTTTCCATGTCTGTCTCACTCATATACCCTACCCTTAAAGCGCTGCAGTGCTGCAGAGCTTTAAAAAAAACTAAAGAAGCTCCAAAAGATAATTATGTAAACTCACTAAAAAACTAAAACTTACCAAAACTACGTTGTTCTACTACGTTCTATTACTTACCAAAAAGCAAATCCTACTTAGTCTTTAAGAATTGTTGTTGTAATCAATTATAAAAACTGCAATGGAAGTGCGAGCCACGGAAATAATGTGGACCAGTGGAATAATTATAAATAAAGCTATGACTATTATTTACCTGAGCCATACGATTATGCTCTGCGAGTTCTTTCAAACACCCTCGCGGCACTCCGCTACCCCTGAGTCCATCCAAAACGATCCAAAACAAGGCCGATATTTAAGTGAAGATTTCGCTGCATTTAGACCAGCGCCGTATGATCTGTATGCGATTTCGTTTATCTGTATGGGAATACGGGACTTTCGGCCAGTTATTAATAACAATATTAATAACTATGACTATGGAAGTGAAGGAAGAATTTTTTAAAATATTCTTACGAAGAAAAGTTGGAGTTTGAAGGAAAAGATAGATCATTACCACGTAATGTTATTTTTAGATATGTTCGCAATGGTAAGTCAATTGACCGTTTGGAACTACTTAATTCCTGAAAAATGCGATGCAAAAGCACTTAGTAATACAATTGTAAGCGTTATAGGTCCTTTAATACAAAATTCCTGGCTCTTTAATTATTAAAACAAGTAGAAGTGTTAAGTATTGAACAAAATTGTGAATAGAAGGAAGCCCCACGGCGCTCCAACCCATTGGAACTTTAATATACGGACTACTAATATTGCATATGAAAATAGAAACTATTTCATTGAGTATATGTATGGTCGAAGATCAATTCTCCAGCAATACAGTTTGTAGTGCAGTAGCCCCTATTCGCTGTACATTAAATTATCCGTTCTTCAAATTTAGTCTAATTTCTTTCCATTTTATAATGCTCCACGTAGATATCCTTTTTAACCAACTGCAGCAAATAAATTAAACCTACTGAAATAAGAGACGCTATGGATACTTTTTAATGCAGTATTATTCAGATTCGAAATAATATTGATAACATCATTAATGAAGCATCAGATATAATAAGTTATGAGCCACTAGAAAATAAACGCAACCGTCCAGGCAACAGTAAATTGATCACCGAACTTCCACATTGATGGTAAGTGAGGTTATAATAAATTGTGTAAAAGATCGATTTCATTTTAAAGATCATCTAGTAGTTGCATCAATTTTCTTTTCGGAATACTTTAGAGAGTATTGCGGTATCCTGACGATAAAATCACTTCCGTGTGTTCCTTTTATCCCACAATCAACAAAGAACGATTACGAACTGAACTGTCAGTTATTTATCTAAAATTCAAATATGTTGTAAAAGTTTTAATAACAATCTAGGGGACACATTGAAGGCTAGACAATTATTACAAATTGTGGTAACAACTTCTATGACAACATCAGAGGCCCAAAGATGTTTCTCAACATTTCTCAACAACAACAACAACAAGTGCATCAAAACGTGTTTCAAAAATTTAATGGCCGAAGATCATTTAACAGCTGTTTCCATGCTATTGAAAAACAGTTTACGCCGAAATAAACAATTTTAATGACAAAGTGATTACCAAATTTGCGGACAGAAAAGAACGCAGGATGGACTTAATTTATAAAAAATAGTTTTTTTTTTGTAAAAATACCTTAAAATTGTTATCAAGAGCCGCCACTGATGTACTCCATAACTTACAATAACGTAAGTTATTTCTACTAAAATATTCTGTAGAAATAGTTTATATGGCTCAATAATTCAAGAATACTGGGTCAGTTAGTAATAATATATATATATATATATATATATATATATATATATATATATATATATATATATATATATATATATATATATATGTATATATGTATATATATCATTTAATAATGGCGATGAAGCAAAGAATAGTGTTCGATAAGAAGACGTATCTTCGATATTGTCCCATTCAGTCGGTTTTATAAACGTAGTGCGTCTGTGTGGGGAGCATTGTTTTTAACAATCTATTTCGAGACGACGATACACTATCATTCATATCCATAAAAATAATTTAACTACAAGTACCTTCTATTATCTTCAATCATTATCGTATTTAACGGTAGTCTTACTTAAACAAATTTTAGTATGAGCGGTTATTTTTTAAGGTCCTCTTCGATTTGGAAATATTCCATTTGGAACGGTCCGTCTAAACGTTCAGACGCCTTTCGCAGATCGGTTTTTGGACTTATGTGCAGCGCGAACAAGCCTATCGTAAATGAGTTTTCTAAGGAGGAAGTTCAAATTAAAAGCATAGAAGCTTTGAAATGTCCCAAAAGATGGAAGAAGCAAAAAGTTCTGTTGGGCACTTTGGATATCGTCATCTCCCTATTTTTGGTAACGCCGTTGGTGGTAGCATGTTGGAGGGGGACATGGCAATTGATGGATATTTATGCATTTTATTTTCCGCCATGGGAAAGCTTCATTATTGGTAAGTGCTCCAATATATATTGTATTTCTAATTTTGAATTTTTTTAACGATATTTGTGAGCCATATTCATTGAAACATTCAGAAATTCATTCAGTAATTTTTTATATTAATTATAACTACTAAATCAGACGTCAGAGAAAAAAAGATACGCAGTTGTAGTGTAGTCGAAATAAATGAAAACCAATATGTCCATTTATTTTAGATGAATACAATTTCTGGATTAGATATAAAGGCAATAAACTTGGTTCTAATTCCTATTATCGTATGTCACGTCAGTTGTATGTTAGTTTTGTCGAAATAAATGAAAACCAATATGTACATTTATTTTAGTGGAATAAAATTTCTGGATCAGATATAAAGGCAATGAACTTGGTTCTAATGCCTATTATCGTATGTCATGGATGACCGTTTATTTTTTAAAAGATGCGCAATTGCTCTTGACGCATTTTGTTTATTGTTGACCTACAAAATAACATCAAATTAATTGTGGAACAAATTACTCTTAAGTCAACTATCATCGTCTTCAATTCAACAAATCTAAGAGATTTATACTACTAAATAATAAATTTATTATAATATAATTTTAAGAAATAGAATAATTCAACACGTCCAACTAAGATCCATTCACTTGGTATTAATTTTCTTAGTTTAAATCAAGAAATAATTATGTGTTAGCTTTATGATAAAATTGTAATAAAGTTATCAAAAAGGAACAGTTTTAATGGTACAGACGGTGAAATAGTAAATAATAATAATTCAATACATAGAACCCGTAACTGTATTTGTATTATAAATAATTAAATTTAACAAATAAACAATTTCAGGCAGTTACATTAGATATAAAAGCAGAATTTTAAATGAATTGTTTAGAAAATTTTAAATGTTACTAGTGCATATATTTTCCTAGAATTGATTAGAAATCAACATAAAGAGATTTAATAAATAAATTTAATTTTCTATTAATAAACGTAGTGTAATATTTCTATTTATAATATTTTATGAACTTTGAAACTATTGTATATAATAACTTAAATCACTTTTAATCTCTGATATCTTTTGGAAAGCTGATCTTGCAATCTAGAATATATTAACTTAGTGTTATAAGTATACATATAATAAAAATTTGTTTCCTAGACCAAGACCCTAGACTAGTTTATTACTGACATTTATTCAAATTCAAAAAAGTTTTTCTAATGGTAAGCTGTAGTGTGTTCCCTTACATTAAACCTCTTTCCTTCGTACACTATTACACAAGTTCCCAGGGTTTGGTCCTCTTCAGGCTGCGAAGAATGTAGTGCTCATCATGTAGCTAGAGAGCTTTTCATCGATACAGCTTAGCTTAGCGTATCCTGACAAACCCTTTGATTTTTTCTTTTATCGTAAAGATCCTTTTATCGTTGTTGTTTACCATATAGCATATGGATTTTTGCACTTGACTATAAATAATAATCTTATTATAGATATTTAAGAAGCCAATATAGCTGTCTATATTTTATGTTCAGCTTGGTTAATTTCTTTTAAACATGCTTCTTTTATTTCAATGTAAAATGTAATGTCAAACTTAAATATTTTGTACTATTTTCATATTGTTTTCATTTACATATGGCAATTGAAGTTCAAGACATCGGCCTTATTCAAGCATTTGTTGGTAAAGTTTATAGATACGTATTTGAGTACGTTTAGTTTTATTCGTGATTATTTCGGCCAGTCTATTGTTTTATCACTAGCTGCTTAAAGTTTTTTTTATAGGTACTTTTTGGGTTTTGTCCACTGAGAATTGTACGGTATCATTGACAAATGTGTCATATTTCTAGTCTATGTTAACTCCGTTCAGACTAGGTGTATCATTTGTATAGAGCAGATAGAGAATATGTTTAAGTGGTTACTGTCCTGGGGTATTCCTGCATATATTTTTTTGAATTCAGTGTAATCATCTTTGATTTTCAAAAGCCTATGTGATATATATCTGGAGGATGTTAATGTCATTACATATCGCTTGTGTTACGTTTAGAAAAGCTGCAGGATCTGGTTGATTATTGTTCAGTGTTTTTGTATGAATTTTTAATATATTTGTATTAATTTATAGTTAAAATAATTAATTTAATTGATAAATTTATTAGTTAAGTTGTCGTGCTTTATTATTGCCCCAATTTTCTCGAGTAATATTTTCTCAAGAAGTTGTGACACAATTGTTAATAAAGATATAGATCTGTGTCACATTCTGGTTGGTTGCTAGGTTTTAGTAGGATAATAACTTCCGCAATTTTCCAGTATGCAGATAGATTTTTTTATTTTAACAGCCGCTTTAAAGATTTTTAAAATTTTTTTTTCATTATAGCTCTCTAGGCAATTGTTTGACATATCTCCACTGATTAGATCCAATCGCGATGCTTTCATTGTCTTAATAAAATATAGTAAATACTTTTAGACTATACATTTTCTTTAGAATATGATTGGAATTTTAAGCTGCTCTACGTAACGGTTTTTCAATGATTCTGACTTCTATTCAGTTCTATATCTATTAAGGTTAGCGAAACAAATAAGTAACAACAAATTGGTTGAAAAAATGTATTTATATGTCTTTAGACTATAGACATCTTTTTTCCCTAATAAACTCTAATAGGGAACTTTAGAGCAACATTTCTTATAATTAAATAAGACTTTATTTTTAATCAACTTTCAATGAAGTGAATAGTGAAACGGTATTAATGATAAATATCATTATTGATAAATCGATTGATTATGTATGTTATAGGTTCTTTGTTTAAGAGTTGTCACGCATGTCCACGTAGAGTACTTGTAAATAATATATAATAATTGTTAATAGTTAAAAAAAAATTATAACAATTACCTTTATAATCAGTTACATTATACATGCTTAATGTCGAACCATTGTGATTTACAATCAAACAATATAATTATATAATATATGGAGTTTTCATTAATGCGTTTTTCAAACGAAATAGTTTTAATTATTCCACAAAACATACAATTTGCGTTGAATTCAAAAATAGCATTTTGATAAATTTCATTGATAACTGGAATAATTGTATTCTTGAGATAATCATTATAATCAGTTATTTTTACATTATTTTTGTTACTAATGTTGTAACATGTAAGCTAACTCATCTAAACAAGGCTCGTTGTTCGGAATGATCCAATGGTTTTAGTTCCGGAGGTATTTAAACTATAAAACATTAAAATAACCAAAAAATTAAAACTTAATGTGAACCATCATGGCGTAGGTTCAAGCCGGTCTCAATAGTGATTAATAATAGTTCTAAGCAAGTTAATATTTTCTTGTGACCAACCATATTTTGTTTTGTTTAAAAAAAACATTTATTGAGAAATATTGATATAATAAATATCAATCAAATCTTCGCTGGGCTTTTGACGGTAACATGTCGAAAGAACTATATTGATTTAGCAGTGATCCAATCATCGGTCTATTTCAAGTACACAGATTTGCCATTCGAGTTACAGCAGTATATCCTTTATAACTCATGTGGCAGCATGTGGCCGACCATTAAAAGTATGATGGTAAAAGGATGACTGAGTCTGTTAGTTGACATTTGCTCACGCCGGTGGACATTTGCAGTAACAGTTTCAGCTGGTTTTAGTAGCTCATAATACACTACATCTTGCTGAACTTTGACTTTCTGACCATGAATATTACTTTTCTAAACTAACCCATGATTTTTTGTGCTTTGGATTGTTGTAGTAAAGTTTTCATCGCCACTCACAATATGTCACAGCAATTAAATTTTTTGTCTCAGTCATTGATTACAAATTGTCGATGTAATAAACAGAAATAATAATGCGACAAGAGATTTTACAACATAGAATGCTTAGTTTAATCTTGCACAATCTGTGGAACTTTATGTAACATAGAAAGCGCCCCACTATCATTATTCATGTCGATGGATGGCACTTTACTTCTTATGGAAAAGCACAATTCTTACTTTCATTTATTTAAAAATATACTATATACATTCTGATTTCTGATTAGGAGTGAACGAATTTCTGGCATTATCTGTATTTTATTAAAGAATTTGAAAGACTTTAGTAACAAGAGCATTAATATCGTCTCCAATCTAATTATCATTAGTCTGTAGGGTGACTTGTAGTATACAAAATAACACAACGTAGACATGAATCGTGCTGATAAAACGCTACGTATATTTAAATATAATATATTTCTGTGTAATATTTCATGTAATCTATAAAAAATTCCATAGTCTATTGTCAAAAATAATAACGTAATATTAAATAGTGAAGATAAATTTAATTTAACTTTGTAAATAATCTTAAGGATTTTAGTATTTAGTAGTATAAAAACATTTACTGTTGTAAATACGCAATAAATATATAATAAACAGACAGTAAAAACCAAATATAAATATACTTATGCACTTATACACAATCGTGAATCTTTAGGATTGTTACGAAGATAGATATTATGATAACAATATGTCAACAAATGTATGATGTATTTGAAATTGTATAAACACTCAGATTTCAAAAAAGTAAGATGGATTTTTAAATCAATCTATGTACCTATCTATGGCTTTATTCGTCGATATAATTCAGCTCAATGTTTCTTTATTCTTTTAGATCAACTTTTTATTATACCCCAATGCTTGCCATTGTGATGACTTCTTCATCGAATATGTAATTTTTTTGTTCTGGCCTAAAAACCAAGCGGTGGAATGCATAACGCATACCTGGTCGCGGAGACTTGCACTGGAGTGACAAGTTGGACCGGGTTATGTGGGACTGCTTCTGGGCTTACCAATATACCAAACCGAAACTGCCTCACAGTTGACCCCTGTGGATCGCTACTGCTACTGCATTAAATTTGGGGATATGGTACCCGCTGATCGGGCAGCCGTTATTGGGCACGAGGGCCCGGCGATTCTATTGATTCGCGAACCTGAGTTAACACACAACTGGATATTGTTGTATGGGGGGCAAAAGTTATGACTGTAGCGATGGATGAGATCTTTTCAGCCTAGAAAAGGGGGGGAGCTTGGTAGTGACGCGGTGCTAAGCTCCCAGCATGTCGACCAGCTCGCAAACAAGTGCATTTTCAGAAGAACTTGAGCTGAGTTGTTGTTTGTGGAATGATTGAGATATGAAGTTCTTGATTTCTGGAGTGTCAGTTTCCCTATGTATTTGATTATTTCTGACAAACCATGGAGCGTCTAATATTGTCCTGAGGAGCTTATTTTGAAAAACTTGAAGCCGTTTGACCTGGTTGGGCGTAACAAACTTGAAGTAGACATTAGATCCGTAGAGGAGTACGGACCGAATTAACATCTTGTAAAATAAGCATTTGATGGGAATGGGAAGTCTGCTAGAAGGGCAGATCAGAGAAGATAGCAGGTTTGCTATCCCCGAACCTTTTAGAATTGCTTTTTGGATTTGGGAATGCCAACCGAACCGCCGGTCGAAGTGAAGACCTAGGTACGTGACGTTATCTAGCCATGGAATTATTGCGGTGTTAATCTTAAGTTAGGAGACGCGCAGTGCGTAACACTTCTTATGGCAAATGATGGCCTGGGTTTTCAGGGGGTTGATTTGTAACCTCCATGTAAACGTCATGAATTGTAACTTCGAACCTGGCGGCCGTGAAGAAAGCAGTGTCGTGAGCGTAAAACGCGACGTCAATATGCTCTTTTCTCGGCAGATCTGAAATAAAGAGGTTAAATAAGGCTGGGGCCAGCGGGGAACCATGAGGTACGTCAGCATCGATTTATTTACGACTGGAAAGTGATTCCCTGATCTTGACCTGAAAAGATCTGTCGGAGAGATAGGACTTGATGAGAGCGGTTAGGTCTTCTGAGAGGCTTAACCTCACGCATTTTGCTATCAATCCGTCGTGCCAGACCTTGTTGAAGGCTTTGGTTAGGTCTAGAAGAACTGCTCCAAGCTTTTTACGTTGGTCAAGAGCGTTATAGATGTGTGCGGCCAGACGGGTAGCCTGATGGACGGATGAGTGGTGAGCGCCAAAGCCGAATTGTCCATCTGGAATGATGTTGTTTTCCTTTGTGAAAGGGTCAAGAGCGTAGAGTATTGCCCTCTCGGCAAGCTTCGAAATGGCGCTAAGAAGGCTAATAGGCCTGTAATCAGATGGAGAAGATTTTGCTCCTTTCTTGGGTATAACCGCTATATGTGCGTGTTTCCAAGACGCCGGGAAATGTTGCAGCCTCGTGATGGAGTTAATGATGTTTGCCAGTTCTGCGAGCTACTTATGCGGGAGCTTTTTTAAGTGGGTAACCGATATCCCATCGAAACCTGGAGATTTTTTGGTTTGAAGTTTGCCGATCATAGTCTGTAGAGACTTTGGAGACACGAAATGGCCGAGAAGAAAGGGTGGGGTTACTGGTGTTTGGGGGTGGGAGGCATTTCATTGGAGCTTCGTAGGTCTCTGCAAGGAGCTCGACTTTTCTTGGTCAGTGACTGTTCTTGGATATAGATTTTAATGGAGGTTGTTTCGAAGTTGTTTATTGATAACGTTGGAATGAGCTCGTGTTTGACTCCTTTTCTGACGAGAATAGCGGTTCCACTTCCTCGACCCGGAGTTCTGTCGTTTCTGTAGACAAAAAAGTGTTCGAAAGAGGGACGATGCGAAGGTTTCAGGAAAGTTTCCTGAATGAGAACGATGTCGACGTCATAGAATGTCATGGGGTCATCCAATTCTGTTTGCTTTCCGCGTAAGCTGTTTGCATTCCATGTGTTCCATGCATTCCAGTAAACGCCTGCATTGGGGAGTTAAGATCCGGTGTATTGGTTGGAGCAGGGGTTTGAGTTGGAGCAGGCTGGGTGTCGCTGGCTAATTTTTGGGCTAGCTTCCTGCCACCTCGGTTACTTCATGCAGAACCTTGTGGAGGCCTGGCTGGCCGTTTCCCCTCTGGACCTCGACCTTCACTGTGATGACGCCGAGTTTGGTCATATATATGATCTGTCGCTCTTCCCGAGGGATAACTACCTGAACAATTGGTAGTTCTATACCGGATTTTAATTTCCATCTTTGCACAAATTTGGGATGGAAGCCTTGATCAAAGAGAAGTTAACGTACCTCGTCAATGCAGAGTGATTCTGGGATGTTTCTTATTATTACCCGGAATGCTCTCTCCTCCGGATGACAGAAGGAATGCTAAGGGTAATTCCTTTCCTCGAGCACGGTAGTGAGTTCTCGGTAATAGTCGCTTGTGGTGATGATTAAGAAAATGCCGTCGTTTTCGTTTCGGGTTATAATATCTATTGATTGTGCATTAGTAATTCTAATGAGCTCCATGAACCTCTTCTTGTTACGGAGCACTATAGGCGGAATTTTTTCCTTTGGGGGAGTTTGAGAAACAGTCGCCGAACCGGTTGGCACTGTTTTTGCTGTGGAGGTTAAGGTTTGTTTAGTGGACTGGCTACTTACCTGCGCAGGCTGGGTTGGTTTGTGGTAACTTGTTTAGGTAGTAGTTGTGGGGCCGTTCTGGTGGTCGGCTTATTTTGCACTTGTCTGGTGGCAAATTTTGTTACTGAATTACTAAATTGATCTTAAACCATTTGTAATAGTGATTGTAACTAATAACTAGCTGATTTTTCGTCTTTTTTTTTTCTCTAATCCAACCAAGATAATTAAAAGCAAATATTTATTTCCAAGCTCAAGTACGGTATATTTTTTCCTCATTCTAATCTGCTAATTTTTAGTGAAACTACATTGTTTTTACTATTGCTCTGAACTGTATTGAACGTCCATAATATATTTGAAAAAATATTATCTCACATATGAAATCTGCTGATAATGTAATTCAATTGATAGTAAGTAAATAAATATTTCAATGATAACAATTATTCACATTGTCTCAGTTTGTAAATATTTTCGTTTACCCGTTTTT
The DNA here is from genome assembly GCF_030347505.1 of Rhynchophorus ferrugineus. Classification (NCBI taxonomy): domain Eukaryota; kingdom Metazoa; phylum Arthropoda; class Insecta; order Coleoptera; family Curculionidae; genus Rhynchophorus; species Rhynchophorus ferrugineus. Next base: position 46,242,600 of record NW_027472581.1, on the reverse strand, counting down.
TTTGCCACATAAAACCAGATATACTATAATCATTGAGATATTAATTTATTTTGATTCAAGATGGTTTTCGAATTTTTTCTACATTGATTTAATAAATATGTTATATGGAAAATAACATATAGTTTAATTTTGCTTATATGATACATAATAATAACGTTAATGCGTTAATATTTAATTTAAAAATGTTTAAGCACTCAAACGTTCAGCTTTGTTCATTACAATTTTGCTAATTTTAATGCTGTTATATTAATTTTATTTGACAGCTGGATGGTGTCGTCGTTACAATAAACTCCTTTTAACTAATTTTTGTTAGCACAAATAGTCAAATAGTTTAATACAATTCATATTAGTAATTATTACATGGCATTTAATTTGGATTTTTAACCTTTATCTAATCTAACAAAATATGGGCGAACTTGTGTTTTTTAGCATATTTGATAAAGATCGATTTTATTTTATCAGCATGTATTAGAATATTATTTATTAACGATTATTATAACAAGTTTCACAATTTTTTATGGTACTTGTTTATATAATTTTTAAATTTGTTATTTTAATTATTTTATTATATTACCCTTTATATTCCAATGTAAATATAACATCTTCTCAATAAGCAATATTTTACGAACTACTATATCGAATAATTTTTCTAACAACGTACATCACTGTATTTCACTTTTCTGCTTGAATTCGCATATTCATTAAATAATATGCTTAAATTTTTAATTTTTCTTATGTAAATTGGTATTTCCAACTCAAAGTTTAGTCACACATATTTGGACTAAGTACAAAAACAATACCTCAGTTGTTCTTATATTTAAAATAATACAATTTATATTATATTAAAGGATAATGTAATACTTAGTAAGTATTACTAAACATTAGTTTAATAATCTAATAACATTAGTTTAATATTCATGTATCATCATGTATTAAAATCTATAGTTTTATTTTATATCTTACGTACTTACTGTATTATTATATTTTTGAAGATAGTGATATAGTGAATTCATATATAGTACAAATTTTATAAAGCAGCAAATATTTTTATTAGACAGTATGTATACATTACACATACATATAATACTTTTCTTATGAATCCGATATCGCCTTCTGGTATAGTTATATCCATCTAGATGAAAATATAATCTATAAATTGTGCTTATCCTTTTGCTAATATAAAACCACCTCATCACAGCCTTTAGCTTGCAAACTAATTTAGAACCTTATTAAGCTTTTAAAGCCGTATATCATTCCTTTATTAGAACTTTGACAGCTTGGGAAAACATATTTTTTGTATATTTAAATTGAATAAAACAAATTTCCATAAATGTACTAGTTCCAAAAAAATAACGAGTCTGTGAAATTAAGTAACCGAAATTGATAGATAAAATGAATAAAACTCGTGAATCTGATGTAGTTTTGTGATACTCTATTACTGGTATATAGTTATTTTAAACTTTACATTTAATCAAAACAAGGTGTGTCAGCAGCCTACATTCTAAGCTTCTAATATATATTCTATAGTAGATGTTAACAACTCATAACTTATTTTTATTTTAATACATTCCGATAATATTTGATCTTATTGATTTATTTGATGTACTTGATTTTAAAACTAAATTGCGTCGGCCTTAAGGTCGTTTCTTATATAGAGCCATTCTTATTCTAACTTTCACAATTTGCAAGATAGTTTCCCCAAATTTTAGTGTGAGAAGGAATCAACATATTGGTGATTAATTCTTGACATAATAGAGGGAACGTTTCATGATAGAGTAAAGTTTTATTGATTTTAGTCACATCAACCTCTTGAACTTTTTAGTGACGGGACCCATAGCTTAATGTGGGCTCCGAACCACGGTCCTCGGCATTTAGCCTCTTGCCTAGAACAATCACAAACATACATTTTACTGATTTAATTTTAAGTACGGAATTAATGTATCTGTAGTGACCGCTACAACCCTTTGGGCCACCACATATTCATCTGCATCGGGTTCAGATGTTGGCAACGCTGGTGGATTGGTGCCATGTAGTTCCCGGTTGTAAAAGACCACCACGACGACGTCTCGCTCTCTTTTTTTTATCTACACCCTTGTAACAGTACCACTTCCACAGCGCTACCGTACTGCCTTTACCTAACCTAATATACTGTCAATTCTCTCATCGACCACATGTATCATTCAATATCGAAATAAACAAGTTTTATTCAACCAGTGTTTTTAGTTACCATGCAAGTTTCTTCCGCAAAATAGTAATGAGTGTTCGGATAAACAATAGCACCGACAGCCACACATTCCGACCGACCGACCAGACGAACATTCCTACACATCAGTATGTATTTCCTAAAATCAGTAACAATATGATGCAAAAAAACCTTTCCAATTTCGCCGTTCAAGTAGCATTCCATACATGTCCCAATGCGGTTCAATGTCTCGTGGCTTAAAATCATACGGCACAAAATATCCAAGCTTTTGAATCAATCCCATGTTTATCAAGCTGTTGGAAATACGTTCGTCGTGCTTTTTATATGCATCATCATCGAGTAATGCATTCAAATCCTCGTCTTCAAGTATTTTTGCTTGCCCAAAGCTGTCTTTGTTTTCGGTGCCAAAATCACACATTCAGAAATTTACAACTGAAAAATTTTTGGTCGCACTTCCATGAAATCCATGAAGCGTGAAGCTTGTCACTGACTCAGTGGTCTGATTTCAATACGAAGTTGGTTAAAAATGTACTCGATGCTATTTAATACGCAGTAATACCATCTGGTGTAAATCCTTTAAAATTAATTTTTGGCTTTATATTTTATTTTTAAATTTTAATAATAATTTAGTTCATTAATTTCAATATTTAAAATATATAAGTTATGTAAAAATTATAAATGTCATTAAAATAGATTTCTAAAATCACGTTAATACAAAGTTTAATATGTATTGACTCGTTTTTTAAAACAAACGATTAACAAATATTTCATATGTCATCAACATATAAACATGTTTATTAATCGAAGTGCAATAATATCAGTATTCAAGACAATAACAGGCATCTTGTTTTATTAGTTTTATTCTTAACTAATTAAATTGATAAATTTACATATGCAGATAAATAAAATGATATAATTTATAATTATGTCTGCGTTATGAATGAGCACTTCAGATATATTTTTTTATATGTTCTTTATTTTTCTCAGCTTAAGTCTTAAGTATGTAATCTAAATAATACGTTTGCATCAGTTCCTGAATCGAATTACTTTAATCTATAACAATTGAATCTAACAATTTTTAATAATCGTATGATCTGATTTTAGGTATGTGAATTACTTCATTGAGTGCAATATATATACTTCATTCAGTTTAATTATTTTCAAAACATCTAGGAAAAAAAGGCGGTATCAAATTAATGTGCATTAAAAACATTATTATATATGACAAGGAAATTTAATCTATTAGAAATTATTAAAAGATCAATTGAAAAGTCCCCGGCCTGACACATAGATGGCGCTACTAGAATAGACTATGTGGCGATCGCCACGACCCTTTAGGCCACCACGTTTTCATCAACAAGTACAAAGGTTGGCAACGCCGGTGGATTGGTACTATGCAGTTCCAGGGTATAAAAGACCATCACGACGACGTCTCGCTCTCTTCTCTTTTCTCTATCCCCTTGTAATAGTACCACCTCCACAGCGCTACCGTGCTTCCTCTACCTAACCTAATATCCTGTCAATTCTTCCGTCGACCACATGTATCACTCAATATTGAAATAAACAAGTGATTATTAAACAAGTGTTTTTCAGTTCCCGTGCGAATTCCTTCCAAAAATAGTAGTGAGTGTTCTGAAAAATAATCGCAGCGGCAGCCACACATTTCGACCGACTGACCGACCCGACGAACATTCCTACAACTATATGTTTTTCAGTCAGCCCTAACCCTCAAGATGTTTGTCTAAATTTGACAGCTATCGGAACATTAGTTTGTGAATTATAACATTTTGAGTGAGGCAACTTTTTTATTGCGAAAAAAATATAATATCAAATAAAGATATCAACTGAACGTGTACATCATATCATTCACGAATATTTGGGTATGAGAAAGCTCTGTGCAAAGTGGGTGTCGCGCGAACTCACTTTTGACCAAAAACAACGACGAGTTGATGATTCGGAGCAGTGTTTAAAGATAATTAAACGTAATAAACTCCAGTTGTTTTGCGTCGATATGTGACAATGGATGAAACATGGTTCCATCATTTCACTCCGAAGTCCAATCGACAGTCATCCGAGTGGACTGCACACGGTGAACCCGCTCCAAAGCGTGGGAAAACCCAACAGTTGGCTGGCAAGATTATGGCGTCTGTATTTTGGGATGCGCATTGAATAATTTTCATTGACTACCTTGAAAAAGGAAGGACCGTCAACAGTGACTATTACATAACGTTTTTGGACCATTTGAAGGACGAAATAGCCGAAAAACGGCCGCATTTGGAGAAAAACAAATTGCTGCTTCACCAAGACAATGCACCGTATCACAAGTCAGTGAAAACGATGGCAAAAAATGCATGAATTCTTCGAAGCTTCATAAGCTTCGAATTTCTTCCTCATCCACCGTATTCTCCAGATCTGACCCCCAGCGACTATTTCATGTTCTCAGATCTCAGAAGAATGCTCGCTGGGAAGAAATGTTCGTGAAATGAAGAGGTGATCGACTGAGGCCTATTTTGAAGAAAGGACAAATCGTACTACAAAAATGGTATCGAAAAGTTGGAGGGTCGCTATAATTTTCGGTCGCTAATTTTGCCAAAAAAATGTGTTTTATTATGGGAGGCTGGGGAATTTTAAATTTGCTTGTTAGATATAGTGTTTAATATGAACTAATATATATAATCCGGCTAGGTAGCTTCGTGGTCAAGGTAACAGGTGTACAATCCGGCAAAGAATAACCATCCCAGTCTCAAAATCACCACTTTTGAATCGAATGTTGGTACAGCATTAGCATACGTTTCTATGCTTGATTGATTGAGCTTATACAATAGATTAGAAATTAAAGAACAAAACTAATGAAAATTAATGTCGAAAATGCAATTTAGAGCGTTTCATGATTAGCGGCTGTATAAATGGAAAACTGTTATTTTATAGGGACATGTCAAAACCATCGAATTTAAGTTAAATAAGGTTATTTAACAGTTATTTACGTTTAACACATTTTGACCAATAGATGTTTGGTTTAATACACATCCATGAAAGCTTTTTTTGCCTCTTATATTATATATAGAAATTTGATGGATTTCCAATTCTTATAAACTAGTGATTATATCTAGTAGTTGACAGTTTAATTTTTATTTAAAACAATTGATTACTATTTACGTAACAACGTAATCAAATATTAACAATATCATGTTCTAAACATTAACACAAACAAATTCTAGTTTTATTAGATGATGAATCAATACCATACTTAGAACATAGATGTGGCTCCTAAATATCAAACATAATATATACAAATGTGGAATATATTGGTAAAAATTATAAACAGAATAGTAATAACTATCGTTTTTTAGGAACCATCATTCATATCATTATAGGGTTAACTCAGGAGAGTTTCCATGAAATACTGAACAGAAAACACAAAAATGGTGTTATCAATTTTACAGCTATTATATTGATGAAGATTTACACTGTGGTCTTAAATATGGTGACAAATTTACATTGGAGGGGTACGTAATTTTTAATTTGTTTGATGTGTTTTTTTTTCAATCTTAAATGGTTTAATATTAGATTAATATCAGGTGTAATTATTTGTATTGCTTCAGGCGTATGGATTATAATCGACCAATATTTCGGTGTAGTTTTAACGAAAACTGGCGGAACTAAAGTGGAATATCCGATGCAATGCCTAGTATTTTTCATCGGTTGCTTTCTAGTGATGTTCTTTATGAAATGTTTAAGAAATCTCAATTCCCCGCCATTCGAAATATGTATGGATTATGGAGATGACATGTTTTTATTTCCAAATATGTTTAAAGTTAAGGTAAGTAAGAAATACCTGTTTTTATCATATTTTTTTAACAAGAATCAATCGACCTATTTCTTTTCGTCGTGTGTCGAATTACTTTCCTTTTCACTTCTTTTGTTTGCAATCATTGAAACAATAGAATAGCAAGTATTCGGTAAGCACCAGCGTCAAATAACTACCAGTCGACAAATAATGTTACCATAATATATACGAATGTAACATGGTGACAGACTAGCTTTTATATTAAATCTATATATACATTATATTTCGTAGCCGTTATTTTAATTGATAAAAAATATTTATGAAAATGAGTGCAAAATTGTCTTCAGATTTTGGTCTGTATAAATACAAGTCTCAAAGAAAAGGAGTTTCACGTGATTGGTCGTGGAGTATTCTAGGAGTCGTTATTATAGGAATTTTCTTTTTGGTAAGTAAAAATGATAATTTTAAATATTTTTGAATTTAAAACAGAGGGAAATGCAGGCTTATTTTTAATTATTTTCTACAGTTATATCATTTATGTTAAAACAGAAAAATAAAATAAATTAATAAATTAACTATAGAGTATTATATTTATTTAAAATTCTCAGAAGTTCTACTGTAATTAAATTATATTTTTTCCGGAAAAATGGAAAATGATTATCAGACAAAGGTTGCTGGTAATATTATATAATATGTTTGTCTTAATATTATTACAAATTTTATACCTAAAGCTATAAGGGTTTGTTAATAACAGCAATTTTAGAAAAAGTATCATTTTATCAAAACCGATCCCATGACAGGGGCGGTTGTGACAGTAATTGGGGTCAGTGGTGACATACAGGCTTTATTACTAATTATTTAGCACCATTGCTTCAAAAGTTTAGAGTCTTTGCTTTACATTCAGTTAAGAAATATGGCCAACTGCATATAACAATTGTCCTATACATAAATTTTTTTTGGGACAAACATATGTTGGTGTAGCATTACTTATATTAATAAATTCTGAAAATAATATCTACGTGAAACCAGAGGCCACATTTTCCATGGAAACGCTTTCCACTTTTCTTCATGTCTACTTTTAGTGTACTCTCCAACACAAAAGCTTTTAGTGGTCTAACATAATAGGATTCCTTGGTGGTGCACTAGTGATCACTTCTGTAATTTGGATTCGTTCAAAAATGTGCAACGTGTGAATATTTAATTCGCCACTGGTTGTAGTCGTATGTTGAATGTTTTCAGCTTATGCTGCAGTTATTTCATTGATGGATATTTGCTTGCTCTAGTACTAAATGAGTGTGCGTAGTCGATTTCTTGAAAAAGATTGCAGTTCTGGAAAAACCAGCCTGAATATTCGCTTTTGTCAAAGCCAACGGCATAGAAGTTTTTACAATCACTGGCGTTATGTATTATCAATGTTTTTTCAAGATGACTGCGCCTTCATCCATCACATGTACTGTTTATAGCCTTTTTTAGAAGCCATAAAATAGAATGATCTAACTGCTGAAATTGCAAGTATTCTGAATCGATAGCTACTAGGTTTTACCTATCTGATATCGAGGTTATCTTTCAGGCAATTTACGGATTTCATCGCGAAAGAACGATGCATCTTTTGAGGCTATTAAGGAATCTATACATTTTTAATATCTTCATAAGAAGTGAATCGCTGTTCAGATAGGCAAGAACAAGTAGCATTCATAATGAGCAAGGTCTAAAGAGCACTGCTGGTGGTGTATTATTTTTTGTTTTAATATTTCCAAGAATGTTTTCACTAGTTTTACTAGTTTTATGTGATCGAGCGTTGTCATGCTGAATAATAACATTTTTGTCTCTTTGCTCGTATTCTAGCCGTTTTTATGTAACGTTCTGCTCAAGCATATGAATTGTAGTTGATAGCGATTGCCATTTATGGTTTCATCGAGTAATGCTTTCAATTCATCGCCTTAAATTTTTTTTTGGTTGTCCAGAACGCTCTCTGTTTCCAGTGTCAACATCATCACTGTTAAAACATCGAAATTAGTATATTCATAGTAATCACATATTGACATGGATAAATGGAGTTTGATTACCATAAGCTTCACACATGATTTGACGATCTTCAGCCGCATCTTTATTTAAATTGAAATAAATAAAATATTGTTAATAAAATTGAACCAACTTCAAAAAATGAATAAGGAACTCACTAAAAATTAAAACATAATCCCAAACAGTTATATTAATTTATATTTGTTTTGTTGGTAATTTAACGTGTTTTGCATCCAGCTTGATTGATTCGCTGGCTCAATTGATCACGAAATAATGGAAAATGAAAATAGGAGCGAAATGGAATTCCACTACCTTCAATTCCGCTATTTTATCAGGCGGTATACATAACATAATACTTCTCAGGACTTTATTCTGAAATACTTGTATTATGTTGACATTACTTCTCGCAGAACATCGTCATAACTTAATTCTACAGGCCCATCACCTCCAATTCCACTTGAACAGCAGCTGTTTGTCATATACAGATATTTTAGATTTTATTGCAAATTACCAACACACGGTTTTGTATCTTAACTTAAGTTATTTTATTCTCTCACTCTCGTTGATTCTCTATGTTTGTCTTTTTATTTATATTATTACTTACGTATTGCAGTTTTCTGATTGCTTGATTCTGATTACTGCGCCTAGCAATGAATTATATGTATTGTGGTTCATATTAATGTCGGTGCGTGAGCATAAAAGCTTATGGCTCTCGACAGACTTGTTTGAGTTTGAAGTTCTGGTCACAAATGAATATATAACCTATTAAATACAATTTAGATCGGATTTAAATTGAAAATGAAATGGCGGCGAAGAATGGTTTCGTTTTTATTTATAATGTGAATACGTGTTTACGTGACCAGACAAAACGACTGCATCTCATTTTTATTAGTGTTTAAAATGATTTCATCTTATTTTACAACAGTCCTTTTGAAATTTATTTATAGTATTTATAGTAAAAAACTAGTACTAAAATAACGTAAGTGAAAAATGAAGTGCGTGAAATAAACAATGTATTTATTTTATTTTTTTTTGTCCTCTGGAAGAAAATTAAATAAAATATTAAAAATTAAAAAATGGCAAACCATAGCGATTCAACCAAATCATCTGCACACTTTGATATAAAATTAGAACAAACAGCAATAACGCAAACTCCACCATCAGAATGGACTACAGTCATCAACAAAAAACGATTGAGAAGTCCAGAAGAAGAAATCGCGAGGAAACAAACAAGAATCAGTGACTATTGGTTGCAGAAACCGATAGAGACAAAAAACAGTTTTAGCAACCTGTCGGAAGAAATTAAAGAGAACATACAACCAAGCCCTGAAAAAGTTGTTCCCAAACCACCACCAATAACAGTCTATAAGGTAGGAATAATAAAAAACATCCATGACTTATTGAAAACCATTACTACGAACTACACAATTAAAACAGTGAGCTATGAAACAATTAAAATCCAATTGTTCGAAGCGAATCACTTTAAAGTTCTTATAAAAGAATTAGATGAAAGAAACACCCAATACCATATATTTAGGCCAAAATTCGAGAGAACATTTAAATCCGTATACGGACTTTAACACCATCAAGGCAGCACTAGCTGAAAAAGGCCACGAGGTCGTAAATATTCATAATATACGACATCACACGACAAAAAAACCTCTGCCTATGTTTTATATAGACATAAAACCTAATGGAAATAATAAGGCGGTGTATGAAATCACCAAATTGGAAAATAATATTATTAAATGCGAACCACCACATATAAAAAGAATTATACCACAATGCATAAGGTGTCAAGCGCACGGGCACACAAAGACTTACTGTCGCAAATCATATAGATGCGTAAAATGTGCAGGAGAACATAAGACAGGAGATTGTACTCGTAAAGTTCGCGATGAAAAAGTGAAATGTGTTAACTGTAACGGAAATCATCCAGCGAACTACAAGGGTTGCGCAGTTCACAAGCAACTACAGCAGAAACTCTATCCTGCCTTAAGGGAAAAAAGGCATCAACAAAAACAATCCACTACTACCAATCTACCACTACCCACCAGAACAAGTCAACCAGACATAACTTATGCCCAAATAGTTGAAAATGGTTCAGCACAAAAACGAGAGACAATATCTCAACCTACTGAAACTAGCAACATCTCAAGATTAGAAAATATGATGGCCAAACTAATGGATCAAATGAGTACGATGCTTGGTCTACTCACAACCGTCGTAAGTAAACTTGCCTAATGCCTGAAACCAATAGCTACAAAATCGCCGTCTGGAATGCCAATGGGCTCCAACAACACGCCAGGGAACTACAAATGTTCGTAAATGAACAAAATATTGACGTTATGATGGTTTCCGAAACACACTTTACGGACAAGAATTATCTGAAAGTTCCTAAATATAAGCTTTATCATAAAAATTACCCTGATGATAAAGCACGTGGAGGTACAGCCATAATAATTCGAGATGATATAAAGCATTTCGAAAAAGAAAAATTCCGCAAAGACTACCTGCCAGCCACCAGTATAACCATAGAGGAAGCCCATGGACCATTAACAATTTCTGCGATTTATTGCCCACCCAAACATAACAACAAGGCAGAACAATTTCAAGAATTCTTCAGTACGCTAGGTAATCGATTTATAGCAGGAGGAGATTATAATGCAAAACATTTAATGTGGGGTTCAAGAATAATAACCTCAAAAGGTAGAGAACTGCTCAAAGCCATAAGGATAGATAACTTACAACATATCTCTACTGGTGAACCAACATATTGGCCTTCAGACAGAAATAAAAAACCAGATACAATAGATTTCTGTATTACAAAAAATATTGATCCAAAAAAGTGTCAGGCAGAATCATGTTTCGACCTGTCTTCTGATCATTCACCAATAATAGTAACAATTTCTTCAAAAATTACCATCAAAGATAAACCCCCTTCTCTGTGCAATAATAGAACTAACTGGCCCTCATTTAGAGAAAACTTAGACTAAAATATCTCTCTAAACTTACCGTTACAAACTGAAATGGATATAGAAATAGCAGCAATAAATCTTACAAAAAATATACAGGAGGCAGCATATTCCGCGACTCCCAACAGTGAAACATTTCCAAGAAAAAATACACATATATCATGTACAATACAGAAAAATATAGCAGAAAAAAGAAAGTTACGACGAAATTGGCAACAGCAAAGGACTGAAGAGAATAAAAGAAAATTTAATAGGGCCATAAAAGAGCTGAGAGATCTAATCCAAATTGAACAAAACCAAGGCATTCAAGAATACCTAGAAAACTTGACATCAACTGAGGCTACAGACTATTCGTTTAGTGACATTTTCTCAAAACACTTAAAAAATGTTTTTAAACCTTTCCAGTCTCAGCTACATAAAGATGACGAAAATAAAATTACTAGCTTTCTAGATTCGCCATTTCAAATGGATTTACTGCACGAGAAATTAACGGTCAAAAAAGTTAAACATACAATAATGAGAGAGACTAATATTAAAAAGCTCCTGGTTATGACTTAATTACTGGCAAAATTTTAAAAGAACTATCAGAAAAGGCTATAAAACTATTAACATATATATTTAATGCTATGCTACGAATTAATTACTTCCCTAGTATCTGGAAAGTAGCTAAAATATTAATGATACTTAAACCAGGAAAAATACCAGAAGATGTGACCTCCTACCGACCTATAAGTTTATTACCAATAATCTCGAAAGTTTTCGAGAAATTATACATAAAAAAACTAAACTATATAATAGAAAAAAGAAACATTATTCCAGAACATCAGTTTGGCTTTCGCAATAAGCATGGAACTATAGAACAAGTGCATAGACTTGTAAACCAAATAAACGCTGACTTAAATGCCAAAAGATATTGTTCGGCTGCTTTCCTAGACATATCTCAGGCTTTTGACAAAGTATGGCATACGGGCTTGCAGGTTAAACTAAAGAAACTTCTCCCTCATCCGGACTATCAGCTACTAAAATCGTATCTCACTGACAGACATTTTTTTGTAAATCAAGGCGATGAACATACCGAATTAAATCCCATATATTCAGGAGTTCCGCAAGGTAGTGTACTGGGTCCAGTACTGTATCTTCTGTATACGGCTGATCTGCCCACCACAAAAATAACTACTGTGGCAACATATGCAGATGATACAGCAATCTTAGCATCCCATGAAGATCCAGTCACAGCATCAATAAACCTACAAACCCACCTGGAGCAAATACAATTATGGTTGAAGACATTGGGCATTAAAGTCAATGAAACAAAATCCACGCATATAACGTTTACCCTGCGTAGAAGAACATGTCCACCAGTAAATATCAATCATCGTCAACTCCCCCAAGCAGAGCATGTTAAATATCTTGGTATGCATTTAGATCGACGCCTAACCTGGAAGAAGCACATACTCTCTAAACGGAAACAACTAGGACTAAAATTATATCAAATGTATTGGCTCATTGGGCGCAAATCCAAGTTATCATTAGATAACAAGGTATTGCTGTATGAGTCTATACTCAAGCCCATTTGGACATATGGAATTCAACTATGGGGTACCGCTAGCAAATCTAATATATCCAACATTCAACGGTTCCAAAATAAGGTGTTGCGTGCCATTGTTGATGCTCCGTATTATATTTCAAATAAAGTGATACAACGCGATATTCCTCTAGAACCTATAGCGAGTGTAATCCAACGTGTTTGTGTGAAGTACTTCGAAAGAGTGTCAATGCATCCCAATGTACTCGCTAATCAGCTAAATATGCGACGTGATAGTGAAGTGCGTAGACTAAAACGTTTAACACCACCTGATCTGATTACTGGACATATGTAGAGTTTAGAATAAGCATTAGAATAAGACTAATTAATTAAGATAATATTTTATACAGAAGATTGCTTGATGAAGTGATTTTCTACATGCCATGTATATATAATATAAACACAAGAAATACTTATAGCCAATACGGCAGATTGTGGACTCACGCAGAGTAATAATAAAAAAAAAATATAATGTATATCTGTTTGTATAAGTCTGAAGTTGATCCCTTTTAAAAACTTTGTTATGGGTGATGTATCCCATAACCCAAGTGATGATATATCATAGCAAAGACATGCGGCTCACGCCATAGTATCTTCGGAATTGTATTATCTCTTCGTAAAGACCACCTTTCACTGCTTCATAAACATCAGCATAACATGCGATATCGTTCTGGTTTCTTACAGTCTTCCTTATATGTTCTCTAGGCATCTACAAGCAAAAAACAAATTGTTACTTGTATCACAAAGGTACCCATAAAAACTTTCACAATTGTGCCCATCCGCTTTTTCGCATCAAAAAATATTCTATATTGTAGTAATATTCATCATTATTCAATATATAAGAGTAAAACAACATTTGACATAAGAAATAGCATGAATATACTTATTTTTGAATAACAGCATATAATACAGACCTCTGAAAGCGACACTCCATTGACAGTAAAATGAAATATTTTTTTACGGGCCATCCGCTCCTCTTTCTCCTTGTACCCTTCATCACACCCTCATGTTGCGAAACATTATGTTTGGTGCAGATGGCAACACATACTGCTAATTTTTAATATTTATTATGCTATTTCAATTATTTTAAACTGAAATTGACGACAAAATACCAAAATATTCCAACATTTTTATTTTTATATTTAGTTTTGCTTATTTGATAAAACTTAATATTAATAATATTTTAAAATTAATGTTATTAATCTCAGAGATATAAACATAACAACATTTGATGAAGGTAATAAACTCACTCTGATTGTGGATTTATTTTAATTACTAGATAAATATTATAATGTTACTGGATAATAACAATCTGTAACGCAAAATTGGTTGCTTGTAATTTCAATAATTGTTTTGCGTATTGCATTATAAAGCTACGTTTATATTTCAAAAAAGGGTTAGTGTAACGAATATGGGAATTATTATTATACGTATATACAATGAACACTCATTTTGATAATACAGCTTTATCATTTGAATATGCTGCTTAATTCTGAATTAATAACCAAATTATACACAACAGGATAAACAAATATTGTTAAAACGATATGGCCAACACAGTCTGTTAATTTCGACCCGTCCTTTTTAAAAAATAAATTAAAGTAAATCATTTCAACTTTGCAAATAGGAACTCTCGCTAGACTAAATGATACTAGACAAACAAAACAACTAAATAAAAATAGGAAAAGCCAAAGAACAGAGCAGAATTGTGCATATGAAACCATGCATATTGAAACATAAATACATAAGCATCTATTGCTGATTGGAAGTATTGATTTAAGATAATATTTTGAAACTGATATTTAAACAAGACCTTCAACTTAAGAAGTATTGTTAACGGTATCCGAATTTTGGAGATATTTAAGATATTTACAACAATTTTCAGAAAAGCACAGTTAAAAGAAAGTGGGAGAATATTTCGTGGTATAGAGAGATAGTTCATAAACAGCTGAATCAGAAAATGATTCAATTTAAACATACAACTACATTATTTAGATGTTTGATTACGTCGTTCGGTTATTGAATCTGCGCCCTAGTTCAGTATTGTTCAGTAATTTCTTCTTAATGACTGTTGGAATCCGAAGGTCTCGGTGTAAGTTTGTTTCTATATTATCAGGTGGTATATAATAAAACTTCTCAGAACTTTATTCTGAAATACTTGTATTATTGAGATTACTTCTCGCAGAACATCGTCATAACTTATTTCCACAGGCCTACCACCTCCAATTCCGCTTGAACAGCAGCAGTTTATCATATACAGATATTTTAGATTTTATTGCAAATTACCAACACACGGTTTTGTATCTTAATTTGAGTTATTTTATTCTTCACTATTTTATTCTCTCACTCTAGTTGATTCTCTATGTTTGTCGTTTTATTTATATAATTACTTAAGTATTGCAGTTTTCTGGTCGCTTTTTCATTATTATTTCTAAGAGTAAGTATCGTAGTGTCATCAGAAAATGTAGCTATAGTAGCATTTTCTATTTGTGCCTTACTTTGCAAAACACTGCCTTGTGGTACACCTGCTTTTGTTCCTTTCATTATCAAGTTAGTTTCTTGGTTAAGCCTAAGCATCCTGGTTGAGATGTATGAACTTAATTCATAGCTATTTTTGGATTGATGTAATTTTTTATTACTTTGGAGACATCTTTTGGTGTAACAAGTTTCATCGGAATTTCTTGCACTTGCTGATCGATAGATAATATTATGTTCAACCTTATTTTTATTTGGTTTGTAGGTTGCGCTAAATGACCAGCGATTGCTTTTTATTCGATTATTTAAGTAAAAGGAAGTAATCATGTAATATAATTTGATATATCTCTTAAATATAGGATATACGTAAACAATATATATTTAAAAAAATCTATAAAATATTTAAAAAAATTAATTCAAAGTGTTTACGTATTGTCGTTGATAAGTGCCATATTTTCTATATTTATCTACATATATTTACACTAGTTGGATTATATAAATCTTTATTCAATAGCAGTGGGAGTTATAAGCAATAGTAGTGGAAAAAAACGCCACTTCTAGTTGCGTCTAGTGATCGTCCTGTGGTCGAAATGCGACTATAATTTATTAAGTTAATCATGTTTCTTTCAGAATAGAGTAAATGGAATAATTCATTATATATTACTAAAACTTGTTTTCAAAATATCTTAAATATAATATCACAACTGAATTTGATACATAACTTTAATTAAAATAATATCAATCATATTAAAATACATTAAAAATAGTAAATCATATTAAAATATATGCAAACTATCTCAAGAATATTCACTAACATTTTTTAAATGGCCTTTATTTATAAACAAATATGGAATACTAAATGAAATTATACATGTTTGTATATGAAAACACACGAAGACAATTAGGTAATTGATTTTGTACAATTTCGAAATGTATAATAAAGAATTAATTCCATTAAGGATGGAGGATCTTACTGCATAAACTGATAATTGTCACCTTAATATTAAGCAATGATTTAAAATGTTTCGAAAATTACCGTTAATAATTCATAGTTTTTTTAATTTGTCCTATATGTTCCATCTATACAAATTATGTACTTAGTTTCATTTCGACTGCTGCATATTTTCATTATTATATTTATGTATCCATACGATCTTGATCTTTTAACCATATTTCTGACCTAAAATATATATTGCAAAAGCAATAAATACACTAGGCTAATTAAAGAATAATTTCTTTATCTATTTCTTTAAATAAAATTATATCATTTTTTGCCTCTTTATTGCACTCTTCCATTTCCGCTCTTGGACATAGTCCATCTTTAATTTGCATTCTATTGCTTTCGTTCATCTACGCTTTCTACTTAGCCTTATGTCCCATGTGAGAACCAAAGTTAATAGTTCTAATAATACAGAAATAACCGAATGTAACAAAATCTTAAATAACACTGCTTAAAATGATATAACCTGATTTAATATCTAACATATTCATTGTCCGTTTTAATACCGTTTAAAATGTAAGGTTTACCTCAAAAAGGGAGGGAAAATTTTGGCTAAGCCGATTAATATAGAGAAGATTTTTGCTATGTCACATAGGCATCATTAAATGCATATAAAATATGTATCACAAATGGACTAATTATAATATTTACCGTGCCGTCTTCGACATTTTTATTAAATGCTTTTGTGAATGTGTGAATATAGTTAATATTTATTTCCTTAACACGCTTTGTGTAATTCGACTTATGACTATTAAAGACGGACTATTAAAGAGACATAGAAACTCTAGATATTTGGATAGTGTTTATGTTTATTTTCTATAAATTACTACAATGTCATCATCATATCGCCATATCCGACTGCATTTGTTCTAGCCTGGGCCAATGTTAGTCTGCTATCCTTTTCAGATCAGATGCAGATCCATTTCTATGATTTTGGTTTATATTTGTGTTCGGAGCTTTTCGCTGTATCTCCCATTCAAAATTTCTGTGAGTGATTTTTAGAAACTTACAATTCTAAACCATTATAAACTATGTCTCTGAATTTGTTCTTCAATTATTCACATTTCTAATACGATCTCGAAGTATGAAATCGAGAATTTGCCTTAAGAATCATATTTGAAAGATCTTAGCTTACAGATGTCAGATTGTAAAAGTGTCTAAATCTAGGAGCCATTCAAACGCATTGGCAAGATAAGGATTCGAAATGCACATTCTAATTTTGAGTATACTATTTCTTTTCTTCCTTCTTTAATTCTTTTACTGTGTTACTGATATCGAATACCTGAACTTCTGCAGTTGCTCGACATTTTTCACATTGCACTACATTTTGCAAAAGATTTTTTTGTGTTATATTAAATATGTCTTAAGAAGAAAGAGATTCGAAAAAGTTATAATTATATTATATCAACCAGCCTTCACACATGGCCATTATGCATTCCAGCTAGTTGAGATTGATTATTATCGATGTCCCAGGCATTGGGAAAATGGCGGAAATTATAACGATCCCAAAACCTGGAAAGTTACCAAACGAAATAAAAGATTTTTTTTAAATTCCTGTTGAAAATAACAAAACCTATCATACAGAGAAAAAAAACTAATACCAACACATCAGTTAGGGTTTATTAACAAGAATTCAACAATTGACCAGAGAATAACAGATATTATTGAAAAAGTCTATGAAAGTAAGAAAGTATGCTTAGCTATATTCTTAGATGTAGCACAAGTATTCGATAAGGTTTGGAATGAAGACCGTGTTCATAAACTACAGAAAATGTTACCAAAACAACACACCGAGCTACTAAAATCGTGAATTACAGCCAGAATATTTAGAGTTAAATAAGAAGAAGCTTACTATACAATAAAAGAATCTGAAGCAGGTGTACCACAAGAAAGTGTACTGGGGCCAATGCTTTATCTACTCTACACTTGTGATATACCACGAATGGAGAATATTACAATGGCTACATTTGCTAATGATACTGTGATAATAGCTGTCGGAGACAATGGTGAAGAAACCACTCGAAAATTACAACAGGAAAGTGACATATAAATAATTGAACACAAGCTTGGAAGATAAAAATTAACGAGAGTAAATCTGTGCATGTGCAGTTCACCTACAATACAGACCGTACAAGCACCCATAACATTAAATAATACTATCATTCCATATAGTAACAACGCTAAATATCTCGGAATGAAGATTCATGCAAAACTTCGCTGGAAGGAACATATAGACATGAACAGAAAAGAACTGGAATTGAAATATAGGAAAATGTATTGGCTAATTGGAAGTAAATCACAATTATCAGTACTTAATAATTTGCTATTGTATAAGCAAATACTGAAACTTATATGGATATACGGAGTTCAATTATGGGGATGTTCTGCAAGGAGACAAGTTTTTCAGAACAAAGTCGTGAGAAGCATTGTGGGTGCACCCAAATGCTATAGGACTGACTACCTATATCGAGACCTTTAGATACCAATCAGTCAAAAAATCAAGAGAATTGCAAGGGAGCATGAGGAAAGATTCCAGTTTCATGAGAATATACTGGACATAGACGCAAAAGAATCAAACCATCCGATCTTGGGTAGTGTTGTGTAGTGAGGTGCATGTAATAAAAAATAGAGCGGTGGCACAGGGCCGATGGGTCTTCTTAGTTATATACCTAGATTTAAGTTGTCATGAAGACAAATTGTGGGTTAGTCGGAAACCACTAGTAACAATGTAATAATTATATAATTAAAAAAATATTATCGATGGTTTAAAGATTTATGTTTTAGAATATAATGTACAAAGGCCTTTAACAAATGATAAAAAGGTTTGCAACCTCTTTTACACAACATACCGGTTTAGGTTTAGCAACAAACATTTGATAATTAATAACGTGCATTAAATAACGAATGTCATTGGAAAAACCTATGATCATAAACATTATGTTCAGTTATATTCTTAGATGTAGCAGATTCAAAAGTATTAGTTTTGGTAGGACGATTTCGTTTATGAGCTACAGATCTTTCCGTTTTAGAGATATACGTTGCTTCATCGTTGCTCCGGTACTTGAATGTGGTGTATGGACGACGTTGAAAATGACGTGTAATTCGCTGTATCGATACATATATTATGAAATTTGACAAAAAGAAGTAACGACGGTATCCGACCGAAGCTGCCCAAAGCCTTTCAAATCACAATGTCTGTCAATAAGATTGAGACTTCGAGTGAAGAAAGATATGCTGATTTAAACATAGCACCGAAATAAAAGTCTAGTCGCTTAACACTAATAATTAGATAGTAAAAATTAGCTAAAGTTAAAAGATCTCAATTTTCTGTTGAGATCTAAATGATCTCAACAGATTCAATAGAATCAAACCAGCTGGTCTTGTGCCGTATAGAATGTGAGATGTACTTAACAGAAACAAACAGCAGTTTAAATATATAAATATTATTAGGCTAGTTATTGTGACAAATTGTAGGTTAGCCGGCAGCAGCTAGTAACAATGTAATGAATAATTAATATTAAATAAAAAATTAGTTCGTAGTTTCATGAAAAACATTTATGCGTCTCTGCATAAATACCTTTTTCCATTCGTACCATATTGTATTGAAGTAATAAGCCAAATCGGCCGGTAGCTTAGGTGTAGATGTCACTTTTTTCTCTTATATAACTGACCACAAGTACTTGAGCTCCTATACTTGCTTTAGCTGGATTTTGTTGAGATTTAAAATAGCAGGAATTGTTGGTGCTATATGACTCTACAATGCGAACCATCTTGAAGAATGTCTCTTTTTAAAAACTTATCACATAATTACAAATTGTGCAACTATGAACGCAACGAGAATGAACATATATTTGGTGAACATCTGTTCGGATTTTAAAATAATTTGACAAATTATTTCCCACACGCCCGTTGCTGTTGGAACCATTGTAATATGTAGAAGTTTAATCATTTTCAGAGAGACATGTTGATAAGAAACTTATTCCTCGATAGGTCTTATACTTTTTACATGTTTTTTAAACATTTTAGCGTAGACTAATATGAACCCTTTGAAATGATGTTTCTCCATTGTTCTTGATCATTTTTACTAGCACTCAATCGACTTAGTCTTCTTTGGATTGCTGTTCATAATTTGTCTGTTGTTAGCTCCTCATCAGAAGATTAAATTTCTAAAATATCAATTATTGGTGGAGCTGTCAAAGCCTGTGGCGGATAATATTGTAGAGCTGTATGAAACAGTCCACCTATCATTCAATGCTAATCATAGTGTGACTTTACGCATAACACATCTGCTTTTTGAATGTTGTCGCTGGTATATTTACTCCCATCGCTCAATGTCCTAAGTGATTTTCAATGCAGCAACTGTCCTAAGTGATTTCTAAATCGGCGACCATACAGTTTAATTTTTTTTTTCAAATTTTAGTCCTAGTATGAATTAAAACCTAATTATAAATACGTTGTTTAAAGTTTCCAAAGTGAACTATAGATAGCAACTATAGAATAGCTTATTAAAGTAGATAACTAGACTCATCTGATATAATAATTCTAAAAATAATAAACAAATTCAAATAACCATTTCATGTTATTGACATTTTACCTACTATTGTTTGGTTATAGGTTAAAAATAAATGTACTAATATTTTTTGAATTTGATTAATAATTAATATAAGTATGCATTTCTGTTCTGTTGTTATAATTATTAAAATGGATTGAAGCCTATATGTATTTTAGGGTACTATTTTAATTGCTGTTAATATTAAATTAAACGTCAGTCGTATGACCAGAACGGACAATATGACCGAAAACCCCAACATGGATGATTTAAAAACTGATTTTAATAAAAGGCAGTTGAAATTTGACTGGAAACTTGCAGATTCCGAATACTCACCAATCGTTTATAAAATGTTGAATAAACGTCCAAATATTATGCCGGAAAGTTTAGAAACGAAATTAATAAACATCGCGGAAGAAGAAACAGATAAAAATACTCAAGATCCATTTGCCAATTTCAAGCCTTCGACTCCTGGAGAAATCAATCTCATGGCTGTAGAGAATTTCCGGTTTTCACCATCTGACTGGAGGACATCAAAACCACCGGGGGCTATGCAGTTTTCTCCGTCAGAAAATCTAGTTGGTTTCGGCGTTGAAAAACCAATTCCGTTAATACTAAATATTTTTACATTGAATAGTAATTTTCCAATAAGTAATTATTTTAAGACCATATTAAATTCCATGAAAACAATAGACAATGATAAAATTACCGTACATTTTAAAATAATACCAGATTTTACTAATAACTAATTGTGCTCAATTTAATATATATCTATTGTAAACAGTCATTATTTTAAATTATACTTAAGATATTGTTTCTGTTTAAATGACATGCACATAGTTTTCAATTTTTGCTTTAACTTATTTGAATTTGTTGTAAGATTGACAAGCCTTTATTTCATTGAAATATTCAAAATATTTATTGTTTTCTGACCAGAATATTTTAAATATTTTAATCTTCGATGTAATTGCTGTTAGATACATTAATTATATTGTTTATTAATCTTTAGAAGTAAGAAAGAACGAATACATATATCCTAAAAATAAAAATTACGTGATTTTAATTATTATAAATAATAAAAAACATATAAAACATTATAAATAAATAAAAACTTACATACCTGGTTTTATTAAAAATCTGAATTATTTAGTGCTACGATTTTTGTTACCCTGTAATTCCGATTAAAAATTTAGTGAAAAATATATACATTTTTATTTATACAACTACAGAGCAAGTAGATTAATGTTGTGATAGTTTAATGTAAAAATATATTGTTCGTACGCTACATTACTAGACATATCTCAGGCTCACAGAATGATAAAGTGTGTCATACATAGTTTCAGGTTAAAGTAAAGAAACTTCTCCTTCAGGCTCATTTTCTATTTTTTTTTTGAAATTTTATCTCATGGATAAACTTATTAACTTAAATACGATGACTACAATTACACCCAATATATTTAGGAGTTCCACAAGGCAATGTACTGGGAACCACATAAGCCACTACTGTGTCACACGAAGATCCAATAATACAATCAAAGAATCTTTAAACACGTAAATAATACAACTATAACAACAATAATACAACTGTGGCTAAGAACGTGACGAATTAAAGCATATAAAACAAAATCTATTAACACAATTTTTATTCTACGTAGCAGAACACGCCCTCTAGTGTACATAAGTAATTGCCTACTACCACAATAGGAGGATACTAAATAACTTGGCATGCACGTGGACCGACGTCTTACTCGGAAGAAATACATACTGGATAAACTTGGACTTAACCTATATAAAATTTATATGATAGGTATTACTGTATGAATCAATATTTAGACCTATTCGGTCATATGGAATCCAACTATGGGCTAACAACACATAATAACATATATGCTAACATAATATAACATATCATTATTTTTAACGGTTCCAAAATAAAGTGATATAGAACTAAAGAACCTATACGAAGTGCAATTCAAAGTGTTTGTGTTACGTTTTTCAAAAGATTGTTGGTGCACTCCAATGTGATTGCTAATTAAAGCTGAAAGTATAATATAAAAAAGATATATGTGCAGTGTGCAGACTAAAAGGTTTAACGCAACCCGATCTGATTAACTGTTAAATTTTAAATATTTCAAATAATATATTTTACACAGGAAATCAGTCTATGAAGTGATAACACAAAAGAGCTAGAATGGAATAAGTCACAGTCATTTTTTGCATCTAATAATTTTTTTTATTATTTAATTAATATATTGTTACCAGTCGTTTCCGCCTAACCTACAATTTGTCTTTATGTTAACTTAAACCTAGGTATATAATTAGGAGGACCCATCGGCCCTATCTCAGTATCTGGTGAAATAATTTTTATACATGGCATTGCTGTATATTTTAATATATGCACCTCACTACACAACACTACACAAGATCAGATGGTTTAATTCTTTTGAGTCTGTGTCATGTTCTGGTGGTATCCAATAGTTGTAATATTTCATTATTCGTGTGAGAATGGAGTCTTCCCTCATGCCCCCTTGCAATTCTCTTGATTTCTTGACTGACTGTGGGTATCTGAAGGTCTCGATGTAGGTAATCAGTCCTATAGTATTTGAGTGCACCCTCAATAGCTCTCAGGACTTTGTTCTGAAAAATTTATATTTGATTTATATGACTCTCTGCAGAACATCCCCATAATTGAACTGCGTATGTCTATATAGGTTTTAGTATTTGCTTATATAATAACAATTTATTATGTACTGTTAATTGGGATTTTCTTCCAATTAGCCAGTACATTTTCCTATATTTCAATTCCAGTTCTTTTCTTCTTCTATGTTCCTTCTAACGAGGTTTTGCATCGAGATTCATTCCGAGATATTTAGCGTTGTTGCTATATGGAATGATAGTATTATTTAATGTTATGGATGTTTGTACGGTCTGTTTATAGGTGAACTGCACATGTACAGACTTACTTTCATTAATTCTTATTTTCCAAGGTTGTGTCCAATTATTTATATTGTCACTTACTTGTTGTAATTCATGTTGTTCGTGAAGCTTCTTCACTATTGTCTTCGACAGCTATAATCGCAGTATCATCAGCAAATGTAGCCATCGTAATATTTTCCGTTTATGGTATATCACAAGTGTAGAGTAGATGTTATTGGTCCCAGTACACTTCCTTGTGGTACACCTGCTTTAGATTCTTTTATTGTAGAGTAAGCTTCTTCTTGTTTGACTCTAAACATTCTGGTTGTAATGTATGATTTTAATAGTTCGGTGTGTTGTTTTGGTAGTATTTTCTGTAGTTTATGAATAACGCCTTCATGCCAAACCTTATCGAAAGCTTGTGTTACATCTAAAAATATAGCGAGCATACTTTTTGACTTTCGTAGGCTTTTTAAATAACATCTGTTATTCTGTGGAGCTGGCCATTTGTTGAGTGCTTGTTAATAAACCCAAACTGGTGTGTTGGTATTAGGTTTTTTCTCTCTATGATCGGTTTTATTCTTTTCAACAGAAGTTTTTCAAAAACCTTAGATTTTACTAGTAGCAGTGATAGAGGTCTATAGGCTTTTATTTCGTTTGCTGACCTGGGAAGGTTTTGGGATCATTATAATTTCCGCCATCTTCCAAATGTCTGGGACATGTTTTAATCTAAATGCTATATTGATCAAGTTGGTGAGTTTTATAATTCCCTTTCTTAGTAGTTTTTGCAGTAATTCTCCTGTTATTAAATCGTAGGTTTGTGATTTCCTGGGATTAATGTCAGTTTTAATAACTTTGGTTAAGTCTTTCGGCGTGACTAATTCAGTCAATGAATTTTCAGCTACTATATCCTGCAAATTATGTTCAATATTAGTTTCGTTTGGTTTGAAAGTTTTTTCTAGATATTCAGCAAATGCATCTGCTTTTTGGTGAGTGTCACGTGCCCAATTACCACGTAGGACTCTTATAGGTGGACTGTATAGACATTAGCGCTTTAAATATTTTGTGGCTTTCCAGAGTGAGTAATCAGTATCTTTATCATCTGTTAAATTTCTCAGATAGTCATTTATGATTTTGTTTTTAATTTCCAGTATTTCTCTTTTCAGTCTTTGTGTTATATTGTTTAAACCATTTTTTACGTTTCTCAGGAATCATTTCCTTCACTTCTTTTGGATAATTAATTCCTTTAGTTTTACTCTTAATTTCTGGAGTATTATTCCAAGCAGCTTGTTGAATATCTAATACAAATTTTTCTGCTTCAATATTTAATTGTTTAGTTGTCCTGGGAGGGGGGGGGTTACATTTTGAGGGGTTCAGTTGAATTCATTTGTTCAATTCTTCAGCAAATCTTTCCCAGTCTGTTCTCTTGTTTGTTAACGTTGGGTTTCTTTCTTTTCTTATTATATTTTCGCTCAACGTCAGAATCACTGGCGTATGACCTGAACTTAGCTCAAGATTTTCTTCGACTTTTATATAGTTGGATGTTATGTTTCTTGCTATGCAGAAATCTAACAGGTCCGGGGTTTTTTCTTCATCGGTAGGCCAATAAGTTGGTTTTCCAGTTGACATGTAACTACATCTTAGTTCATCAGCTGATTTATGCAGTTCATTGCCTTTTGTTGTTGTCATTCTGGATCCCCATCTTGTATTTTTTGCATTGAAATCACCTCCAATTATAAATTTTTCTCCCAGGTTGCTTAGGACATTCAAATAATTTTCCTTTTTTTGATTGTATCTTGGAGGCCAATAAATTGCGGCTGTTGTAACCTTGTATCTGCTTGATTTAATAGTTACTGCTGTTACCTGATTTTCTGTTGCACTGAGCCTGGGTTCTTGGTGGTGGGAAATGTTCTTTTTAATTACTATTGCACTTTAATTACTATCCTCTTGCGATGTTAGCTGGATGTATGGTATGATAAAATGTATATCCTCTAAATTTTATAAAAAATTCTTTTGTTAAATGGGTTTCTGATATTAGGCAAATATCTATTTTTGCATATCTAGGAATACTTGTAGGGTAGCATGATGTTGCTGGATTCCATTAGCATTCCAAATTGCCAAATTGCTATTAATTATATCTTTATTTGCCATTTCGGGTTTTTAGGGCCACAGGCCTAATGTTTTTCATTACTAGTTTTTCAATCCATTCGGAAACATATTCGATAATTTTTTGTCTGTCCAGCTTTCCTATTAATTTAAGAAGCAATTCGTTTGTGGTTGCTTCATCTTCCTTGGTGTCTCTTTGGTTATTTTGACTAATACTTTGGGTATAAGTCATTTCACCATTAACGTTGTTATATTTTTTCGGTTGTTTCTTTTCACTCTTGAGGTTTCTTGAGGTTTAACTTGAGCTACTTTATTTCTCCTCTCTTGTAGTGTTTTAGCATCTACACATCGTCTGTAACTTGCCGGATGCGCTTCATTGCAGCTTGCACATTTAGGCTTAGCTTTTTTGGGTTTTCTACACTCTGGTGATATGTTTACCTGAACATTTTACACATCTAGGTTCTCTTCTGCAGAATTTCTGTGTGTGTCCATGCAATTGCCATCTTTTGCATTGCGGTATTAAGTTCGATTTTTTAAGAGCTTCGATTTTAATTTCGACCCCTAAAATTCTTTTAATACCAAAAATGGTTTTTGTGTCCGTATCATGTTCAAAGACTAACAGAAATAGGGGTAATGGCTTCTTGTGGACTAAAATTTCTCCTTTGTTATTTTTGGTCTTTTCTTTCTTTAAAATATTTGTCGCATTTAAGCATTTAAATCCATTTTGGTTTAGTTCTTCGATATTTTTTTTACTTTTAGCTGTTGATGGAAACCCTCTTGCCATAACTTTGATGTCTCTGGTTTGTTTGTCTTTATAAGAGTGCCATTGCAGTTTCAGCAACTCTAAACAATCTATTATTTTTGTGAATGTTGTACGATATTCGGAGTTCAGTTTTATTTGTCCATTGTTTAGTACCGTTGCTTCGAATACTATATAGTTGGACCTCAGTGTTTCGTATAGCAAGTCAATGTGGGTAACATTTCTTACCATAATTGGGGGTGGCCTGAGCATTCTAATTTCTTTATTTTGTTATTTTGTTTTAGTTTCATTATTTTGTTTCATTTTTATTTGGTGTGGTGAAGATCCTGGACAATTATTTGCGTTTCTTTTTTTATTTGTAACCGTTATCCAGTCTACTTCTTTCTGCAATTCTTCTTCATCTGTTTCGTATGTAACAATTGGACTGCTTTTGTTGGCTTGGTGGTTTATCGTTGTTTTGTCCTTGTCCTCAGAGCTTTGTTTATTTAGTTGTAGCTGGAGGGTATTTATTTGTTTTTGCATATTAATCAATATTTGTTAATGTTCACAACTTTTCGTTCATCCACGCATTGTAGAGTGCCTATTCGTTCTAGGTTCTAATTGTGTTCTCTACATTCAAAACTGCAATATGTGATACGCCTGATGTCGATATTTCCATTTTATCTGTTTTTTGTGCAGTGTTCTTCTCCATTTTTTTTATATATTGTTGATATAATACTGTTATTTTTATGTCTCAAATTATCCTACGCCGCATTTGTGGTCCAGATGTTGAGTTTTCGACCCTTAACCTTTTTTGGCATTTTGCATTTATTTTCTGCTGTACTGACCTTTTTCACTTTTTCACCAGTCTTTAAAATGTTATTGTTAGACTTGTGTTGTTTTTTAACGCCGCATTTGTGATACAAATGTTGCACTTTTGTTTCGTTTCACTGACCGTCTCTCCAAACACGTCTTTACTCTGTGAAAGTCAAACGTTAACTGCATCTAATAATGTTTAACATTATTTCTATGTTCATTATTTGAGAATTTTTTAAGATATATTTTAAAATCTCCTTTTTACCAACTAGGCTTTATATGGACTGGACCTACTGTTTAACGTGGGCTCTGAATCACTCTCCACGGTATTAAAAAACTCACTGACTGGCGAGCAACCAACTTGGAGATCATCCCAGAAGACATTCAATCTTATCCAGCCGAGTTTCTATCACCCTATGATCATTTTCCTTGTTCGATTTTGCATTCTTGCCTAAGGACAATCACAAATGTTAAACAATCACTAACATAAATTTACGACCATGCCCCAGTAGGATTCGAACCCGCAATTCGACTATAGCAACAGCAGGAAGACCGTCCTGTCGCCTTTACCACTGCCCCAACCAAGCTGACATTTGAGGGGTTAACCAAACACTTGTGTTTTAAAGTTTTTGTTGCTCTTTAAAGACTCTTAAATTTAAGCCATTGTTAGGTCGACTTTGCTAATATTAACTAGATGAACAAATTATAATATTAAATTGTAACGATTTTAAATTATAGGCTTTTCAGTGCGTAAAAAGCGTTAATATGTAAATAATTAAAAGGTTCCGTAATAAAGTTTTAAGGACCGTTAACTGTTATTTTCAAAGCACTGATTTATTGCATTGAGATATTTTAAAATAGGTACAGTCACACTGATAACAAATGCACAATGATTAGACAATGCATTAATTTTATCAATGTAAAATAAGTTTTTAACAAGTTAATAAGATTTAAAATAGGTATTTTATTTTAATTCAATTTCAGTCGGCAACATCCTTAAATAATATTGATTTCAACTTTTACAGTGTATGTATTTTTACATACTCAATTCGATACAGTAGTAGTTAATAACTTGTAGTAAATCTCAGTTGGGTGTGAATAATATTAAATAAAATAATGTTTAAAATATCTGAATATTCTTGAAATTATATTGAGTATTTAATTTCAACATATTTTAATGTAATCAAATACTGATAATTTTTCACAAAATAATAAAAAAATATATTTTAGAAGAACTTCTATATTTCGATGAATAAAATATTTTTTTATGTACTCTTGCGTAAACATTTTAATAATAATTTTTACAATTATTGTATTTACAAAAATGTATTCAAATTTGTTATTAAAATCGGAAAACTATTTCGTATTACTTGTTTCGTGTTCTCGGAAGCTGTCGGGATTGACTATTGTTAAGTATAATTGACTAATTTGCGTACGACAAAGGAAAGAGGTCATTCAGTAGTTGAGAACGTTGCAAAATAAGATCATGTTATGTCACCAGGTGTTGTTAAAACTATTTAAATTAAAATATGTGACTCAGTTACATGCATTACAGTCGTACATGATAACATAGTTGTATTGTTCGTAAACCTTTACATAATAAGGCATATATGGACATGTGCACATGTAATATAATATTATGCACATTTAGGTACTACTGTGATGAAAATTAATGATATAACATAATATAGAATTTAAATAAAACGTAATCGATTTATTTATTTTTCAAAATTTATTTCAATCCCTTAAATTCCTCATGGATACAATACTTTTGTATAAAATGTTTTTATAGTTCAGTCTCCGTCTTTTTATTATTTTTCTTTCACTTATCATGATATTGTTTATTAAAATCTTGATCTTTGCTGTATATTTAATATTTTATTACAACAAAATCTAAGGCAATTTTGATATAATCTTTTTTTGGCTTTTTATTAATACGACTGTAATTGCTTATATTGCAATTAGAGTTCTAAAAACTTGTTTCACCAGTTTCCACAAAATATGCACAGTGGTTAAGTCGACAGGATGATCCTCTTACTGCTGCGATATTCATGAGCTCGAATTCTGCAGGGCATGAACGTATTTGTCATTATAATTTTAAACCATCCATCCAAACCATCCCAGTTATACCAGTAACCAAGTTAGATAACACCGGATGTCTTCTGAGATGGTCTCTGGTTGGTAATTGGCTAGTTGGTAAACTCAATCCCGAGGATCGTGCTTCCGAGACCACGTTAAACAGTAGACCCAGTCCAGATAAAACCTGGATAAATCCCATCGACTGGTAATACATTCTCTTATTAGAAATAATAAGAAGTAAAAATGATGGTGGATAAATAAAATGAATGATAATATTTTCTCTCGAACCAAAGTTTCAACAATATTATTTGAGTTTGTGTAATTCCTAATTTGTTTGTAATCATGATAGTCTTATTGGCATTGATTCTTTACAACATTTTCATTAAATTATACACTGATGTCATTATATAATAGATCTATTCCCAAAATTTAGTTCTATTGGATATTTTGGGTATTTATTGAACTCAAAAATTGCGCTGTAGAAATTGTTTTGATGTCTTCATTAAACCTAGCTTTTTCAAATAATGTGTTGGTTGTTAAAATGTTATGGTAAATTAGTTATAACATAGTTAGTATATTATTACAATTTTCTTTTTTCTATTAAAATAATATGTTGAAAATGTTTTTTAATTTTTTTGCGGTATCAAGTAATATATAGTTTAGCCGAAAATATACTTGTATAGTTATCATTAAATTATGAATTTTGAGAAAATAATTGCAATAAAATTGAGCAAGTCTGGTGAATAAAGTAGAGTAGGTCTGTTCACAGATACGTCAGTTGCAAGATGTTGTAAAGCATTTGATTATTTATTTTTCTATAATGACAGTTGGTATTTAAATTTTGCCGTATTTTGTTAAATATTTTAAAATTAATTTATTTCGTCTTGGACTTTTAAGTTTGCGTGTTCTTACACTTTACATATTCCACTAGGTTTTTTGCCTCCGAATCCAATTTCCGACAATTTATTTCACTTAAGTCTGTCTCATCTGCAAAATTCTTCAAATTAGAAAAGTAAATCAAAGGTTTTCCAAAAATTATGCTTATTCTAAATAAGCATATAACAATCAATAGTCAAAATTAGAATAACACGGAGAAGAAATATGTTATATTAATATAACATCACAAATGCTTGTATATTATGTTATTAATACATGACCAACCTTACAATATGGCGATTTAAAAGATAATTTTTTACATTACTCAACTGATGGCTTCTTCTTTTAAACGTATGAGAATTGTATACCTAATAGTGGAATAATTAAACTAATTAAACACTAAATAATAAAAGAAGAAAGCAACAATTATTAGTCTGTCTCTAAGGAACTGTCATGAAAATTTTATATGGGAAATAATATAATATGGTAGGTTAAAATCGGTAAAAAAGAACTTCGTAATATCAATGCATGGTTAAATATTACATCTACATATGTACAACACATGTCACCATCGTCAATCTTAATAAAATATTTACCTTACTGTATTGTGTGTAATGTTATTATTTTAAAACTTAACAATAGTTAAAAATTTTCCACTTTCAACTTCGACACGTTTTAAGTTTATATAGAAACTAAGATTATGTTCTAGAAGATAATTTTTATAAAATATTGTTATTTATATGAAAAGATTTAGGTATACATTATTAACAGTGATTAAGTCATTATGTGGTAAAACAAATAAAAGGACTATAAATAATACCTTAAATATATTTTGTGTTATATCAAATATTTAATAATTATTTATTAGTTAAGTTGTTTATTTATATTATATATAGTTATACTAAATATAACATTTGTTGTATGGATTTTTTTAATATTCCTTCCTTGTAGCTTATTAAGTATTATTGAATTAATACAACGTATTAATGAATGCCTTTATTTTTAGCCGACTGAGAAGTTATCTTTATACATATTGGATGTTACAATATCTATTGCGGTCGTCACCAATCTGGGGGTGATTTTGTGGAGAGGATTATGGTTATTAGTTGATTTGTATTTGTTTCCTGACGATTTAGTGCTATCATCATGGGCTAGCCTGGTAAGACACATAAGAAAATTGAAAAATGTGCTGTCCAAAATGAAAACGATGCTATTTTTCAACTTTTTCCAATTTTATTAGTCAAAAACTATTACAAATTTATTCGGTAAAAACGGACAACCACTATCCACAATTTTGGTCAATCTTTCGTGTAATATGCGGATTCCGCGTTGATTCGATGCGAATTTGTCTTTGAAGACCATTCAAGAATTGAACTAATTCTTATATCTTCAAAAAAATTAAACTGACTCTGTTGCATTAACTGAAATAGTAATATCTGGAGAAGGTGGTGAGGTAGGATATCCTATTTTAGGGTTTGACCCTTGAAATCACGAACAACATATGAACACGCACTCTATAACAAGATTATTTTGTCATACTTTTCTGATGTAGCAGAGTAAAAGACGCAAAATCATCCTCTTGCACGACCACGCTTGGCTACACTTTGGAAGAGTTGTGAAAGACATACTCTTATAGCTTGAATAAATATCAGATATATCGTCCCTTAACTACCATTTGTTCATCATAGTTTGGCTAATACGAGGTTTTGACCTGCTGAAGAAGTATGAAAGTTGATTGATGATTTAATGCCATGTTCGATTAATGTAAATTGTACACATTTTTCTAAATAAAAGCCCTCTTAAGATGAAAAAGTGCTCAGAATACATGCTAATATTATTAGTAATATTAACGATGAATAGATGCACAATTTTGTTTCTGCAGTAATTTCTTGCTGTAAAGAGACTAACTGTTTACTAAAAGTATGGTGTAATGTTAGACCATTTCGACGTTTATTAGATGGTTATCATCTCTTCTATCGTCTGGTCGTTTCACGAATTAATCTAATTTTTACTCCTTGACAAAACCGGAATGGTTTTTAATTATTTTCAGCATTTTAATACAGGTTGCAATTGATTTTCCAATATAACATGTCAATTGAAAAGTCCCCGGCCTACCATAGTAAAACACATTTTTTGGTAAAATTAGTTTTTTTTTATTCAACATAATTCCCTTCAAGGGTGATACATTGATTATAGCGACCCTCCAACTTTTCGATACCATTTTTATAGTACGATTTGTCCTTTGCTTCAAAATAGGCCTCAGAGTCAGCGATCACCTCTTCATTCGACGAAATTGAAATCTGAGATCAAAATCAGAAATTGAGATCTGAGAACAGGAAATAGTCGCTGGGAGCTAGATCTGGAGAATACGGTGGATGAGGAAGCAATTCGAAGCACAATTTATGGATTTTTGCCATCGTTTTCACTGTCTTGTGACACGGTGCATTGTCTTGGTAAAACAGCACTTTCTTGTTCTTCAAATGCGGCCATTTTTTGGCGATTTGGTCCTTCAAACGGCCCAATAACACTATATAATAGTCACTTTTGATGGCCCTTCCTTTCTCAAGATAGTCAATAAAAATTATTCCATGCGCATCCTAAAATACAGACGATATAACCTTGCCAGCCGACTGTTTTCCCATGCTTTGGAGCGGGTTCATTGTGTTCTATTTTATTCAATTTCAATTTTACGGTCATTCAAAATAATTTTGTGGATTTTTTAAATGTTTTCGTTGGTAACAACTTCTTTTGGGCGTCCATTGCGTTCACCGTCTTCGGTACTCATTTCACCAAGCCAAGTTTTTGCTTCAACTGTATTTATCCCTTCAAAAACAAAAGTTGCTTAACTCAGAATACTATAATTCACAAACTAATGATCCGACAGCTATCAAATTTATTCACGAATTTTTTGAGGGTTAGGGCTAACTAAAAACACATTGATTTAATTATAGTAGCGCCATCTATGTGTCAGGCCGGGAACTTTTCAATTGACCTGTTAGAGATATAAAATAAATTGTTTATGTTTCTGCTTCTTTAACATTTATATTTCTTCCAATAGCGAATATTGTAATATATAGCGATTTTTCATATTGTTCGATTCTCTTATTCTTCATTGGGCACCTTCGTATACAATCGGGCTTTTGTTATATTCTTTGTTTATTATTTAAATATTGAGCATTCAGTGAGAATCAGAGGCAGTTTTCTTTATATTGAAGTATCTAATTACATCAAACACTAACTCTCAGAAAACGGGGGAAGAAAAGTTTAAGTAATATTAATTACACTTAGTTATACCGAGGGAAACAATAATTTATTCCAATAGATAAATGCTGATCAGTAATGATTAATTAAGATGTGTCTAGTTAATGATATTAGAATTAAAATTAAGTTTAAAACTCAAATTTAAAATTCAAAAAACTTAATTTTTTTCTCATAACATAAATACTATGATAATTATTATGAGGAGCATAAACCTTTTCTTTACATGTATAACAACTACTTATTTTACCACATTGTTTAGAAAATAATTTAATTTTTGTTGATTATAATAAAAAAATATCAATATAACATATAAAGTAATAATTAACAAAAGTTTTAGATAATTTAGAGTTCTAAGCGTATTAAAATGCTGTTAATACTGGTTTTAACATACCATTAATACAAATTAATAGAAACAGTATTGGTATTCACCAAAAAGTCCTGAAACCATATATCGGATACACGTGTTGTTTCATCCATGTTTACTTAACAAGTTGCAACAGAAATATTTTTTTCAGAAATTCAATACCAATATATCCTAAATTTCGTAGATACTAAATATTAAAAAAATAGGACCATAATAGTACTTGAAAATATGCTTTCAAAAACTGAAATTTGCTGTTTTGCTAATTAAATAGAAAATAATTATAGATTAGCACAAGGATGATTACAAAAACCGGTTTATTTTTTATTTCAAAAATTAACGAAATAATATAGAATAATAACAAGCCTTTTATTTATATTGTTATTATTTATTAATTATTTCAGATAAAATATGTTAAAATATTTAAATTATAAAACACTTAAAATGTTGATAATATGGTGGCTGTTGTTTATCTTTTCCAATATGAATTATATTGAAAAGAAACCATTAGTTTGATTAATTATTTAAAATGCATACTTTTTAGTTTTTAGGCTATTCGATGGTAGTTATTGTGTTTGTCCTCCAGTCACCGATGAAGAGATTATGCGATGATCTAAGTGGGTTATGTAAGTTGCTAATTGCCGATGCATATCTGATGTTTGCCGTAATGGGCGTGATAGTTGTATGGAGAGGAATCTGGAATGTTTTAAATATATATTTTTTGCCAGGTATGTAGTAGTATAAGAACGTAAAAATAAGAGAAGTAAATATAATTGCTTATAGATGTCCAATATTTAATCATGTGCTTTTGATGAGTTTTAAAGAGAGTTAAAAGAAATTTTTTTGTATATTTGAGACTTAATGTCGATCTTATTTTTTCGGACCTGCTCATAATCCAAGCCGTCGTATTTAGAAGTCAAGTTTCGTTAACACAATATCTACAGTTGATCTCATTTAAGTGTTTTCATGTAGATATATCCAATTTTTGGATTATTCTTGTCATGTTGCAACATCACTTTATCTGTCTATAAAATAATTGTTCCTCTTTTAATGACTGACACCAATTAGTTTCTTTTGATATTTTGATTATGGTTTTTGATGATCTGAATTTCCAAATTTTAAGATACAATCTTTTTCAGTTAGCTAAGATTTTTTATGAGCTTTGTCGAAATAATCGCTATCAACAGTTGAAGTACCAAAGTCGAATATATACCAATACCATTTTAAGTAGTTGTTCCAACAGTACTTTTAGCAGCGGTTTAGAGTGGTTGAACTATAGTCTTGTGGCATAACAAGCAGTTAAAAGAGCAATAGCACTCTTAATCAAGTGTTATTTTAATCACGTTTGAACGGATAGCTTAGTAATTACTTCACATAATAGGGTGTCTTGCATATGTTATAGTTTGTTTTTATACGAACGATTATTGAATCTTATTTCTTCTTAAACATAATTTTTATAATAATTTCGTCCATCTGTTTTTTTTTTAAACATTGTGGTTAAATATGTGAAAATAGATGAATTAGAACATCTGATTAACAATTAATTAAACTTTACTAAAGTGATATTAGTGGACGATATTGGAAGTATTTATTAAATACTTGTTTTTGAAAAAGAAGACATAAGGTTTAGAACGGTTCTCAAACTCTATTGAAGCTTATCCTTATTTGCATTCAATTAATAACTTGAATTTTAACGTATTAATGAAAACATCTTTGATAAAAACTGTGTTAATGTATTAAGAGATTGAAAATATTTTGTCAGAAGCTAAACTCAAAATCTGAAAATTTTTAAATAGGGTTGACTGTAATAGTGTAATTACTGAAAATCTTGGAAAGCACATTTCGCAATGAATTATTTATAGAATATTATAGACCAATTAATTAGTTGGAAATTAATAAAACGGTTTGAAACGAAAAATCAACAGTTGTGTCAACTTGGTTGTGTTGTGTTAACAAGGTAACTGTGTTTTAGAATATATTCGTATAATTCAAGTCGGATATTCTGAAAATGATCACAACATGAAGAACTTAGGGGGAAATTTTCCCATAGGGCATTGTGTTTCGGTTGTTTATATCCCTGAAGGACGCATCGATTGCTAAACAATCATTATTGAAATTGTTGAAAAATAAACATAAATCTAAATAAAATTTTTATTTAACTACTAAAGGGCTCTTTAAGAGTGGATCGATGTTGAAACGTAATGAACCAAGCTGTGGGTGACGAACTTTCTGACTTTGTCTGGTGAACAATGTTTAAGTGTCCGCCGAGACTTCTCATGAAGGAACAGATCCAATTTATCCAAATTTTAATGGTTCTCCTGCATAAATTCGTCTGAATTTACAGATTAGGTTTGACTAATATTGTGCATATTTTTATGATAATCAACTGCATCGTTTGATAGAGACTTATTGGTATATATTTGCGATTCTCGAAAACCACGTAGGAAAAAGGCTACTACCACTAAATCACAGTCAATTTGGTCAATTGGATAACCTCAAATCGTTCATGCAACGTCGCTATTATGGTGTTCGTTGTTGGTTGGTGTTGGCACATAGCACTCGGGCCCGCCATGTTACTAGCAGTTTATACATCCTCATGCTATAACCAATTATGCCATGCCATGCTCTACTGAACTCTATGCTGATCAACAACGAGTTTAAATTTAATTTTATTTACGTCTTTTTAAAATATAATTATTCAAACCAACTGTTTTTTGTTTTAAATAGAGCATACAAGAATAATTCTGTGGTAACTTTTCTCCATCAGGGATATTTTGCGAATAATATTTTACAATTTTTTTTACCAACCATCCAGAAAATTATAACTAACCATCTGTACTACTGATTAAAATATTAATAACATAACTAGTGATATTACAAACGGGGATATCACTACAACCTAAAACTGCCGATATACACAATTTCTGCAGAATCTTAAAACGAAGCTATGTACAGGGTAAAATTATAATTTAAAACAAAGACCGATTTCCTTGAGCGAATCAATTAAGTCCTTCTAAACGGACCAAAGCATGTTTTCCGCCTCCAGAAGGTGCTGTGTTTTCGAGATATAATTAAATTTTATAATCTTCCAATGTGAAAGGAAGATGAATAGGAAGGAGTGAGAGGAAAATACGCTATCGATAGTTTTAAGTGAATTTGTCAGCCATGGTATATAAGCTAGGTTTTAGTATGGCTATTAATTGAGTTTATAAAATGTAGGGTCTCCTTTATTGCGATTATTTCAGCAGTAAGAATAGTGGAAATAGGGGGCAGAATGAAGAGTTTATTATGAGATCTATAATGTACTGCCGCACCCTCTCCTATAGAGGACTTTCGTCTATCAGTAAAGATAACGTCACAATTTTGGTACTCTAATGGGATTTGAAAATATCTTAAATTAATTTTGTTATAAGACGCTAATGTTCGATTTATTTTTATAATGGGCAAAGTCGATGGTGACTCAGATGTGTAATGTATTAGAGGATTGAAGATATATCAATGTGTCGTGTGTATAACGGGTCATTTTGAGGAATTATATACTTCGTCAACATTCTTTTAATATTGCGTTTTTTATTTTTCGGCTTGCTTAAGAATGTCATAAAAATTCTGATAACTTTTTTTCTGTCGAAATTGAGATTCGAAACGTTTTTTTTGTTCTTTTAAGTTCCCCAAAATTTGTATAATAGCAAACTGTAAATATACATTTTTAAAATAATTTTAATGTAATAAACTTAGGTAAAATCGAGAAGAAAGATAAATTAATATTGTCTAAACTACGATAGGAATGAACTCCACTCAAACTCAAAAATGCATTATTTTGTAGGGTGTGTACACACCACTTAAAATCGTACGATGTTAAGTATTAAATACTTACTCTAGTTTTAAACGACGAAAGAAAATGTTTATATGTTACGCTACATCTTCGCTAATTGTGAAACGATTTCAATTCGAAGTTAGTCTCATTTAAAAGTAAAAAATAAAGATCATCTATAAGCAGGTAAAGCCGGTTTTAAGGTTTTTAACCTTTTTAAGTTACTCTCATTGGTCATAGCCAAGATCATGATGTTCAGGGTACCTATTTCTTTTAGAATCGTAACTTATAATGTAACGATTTTATTCTAAAAATATTACTAACAAAAACTATTAGGAATAGTGATTATTGAAATAAATATGGCAGTAAGGTGGAAGGTACAGTAAGCCCTGTAGCGTCATTCTCCTGGAACCATATGTGGTTCATATTGTTTTGTAGAGCTAGTCGTTGTCACCGTCAACTTAAAATCTACACCAAACCGTACTATCTTTTGCATGTATTACCACTTGGTGAACACCGTTTGAATTGGGGTCTTGAATATCATTCATTAAAAAATGCGTTTGGATGTTTTTGTAGTTCTAATCACAATAATTTGGCAATAGTGACAGTGATGAATAATAACGGATAACTTAAACAGGTGGCATTAAACAACATAGCCGCCATAGACAATAGACCGTTCAATAAATCGCAGGTACTAAAAATCTGAGGAATCAATTTTTTATATTCATTCTTTTGTTTAAATTATTTATGTTCTTATTAATAAATTTATCAATGTACGGCTTAATCGCCACTGACTCTTGACATTGACATCTTTACTACTTTAATATGATTTTATATGTTAATAGTACTAGCTTTCTATTTTTAAAATTTTTATTGCCAATCGTGTCCATCTAATTATGTTAATGTGTGCCCTTTAATTTAATAATAATTAATAATTTTTCATTGCTACTATAATATTTTTTATGTTAAATACTTTTATTTATTTTAATCAGTAATATCTTTTGGCGAAAATGCAAAGCATTACTGTAAAGAACTATTACCTAACTGTGAAAATTAATGATATTGAACATGAAATGACATTTTATATAAAGAAGTAATTGTTTAATTTTATTGAGTTATTCAATGTATACAGATGATAACGAGAAGTCTGCTGCCAAAGCCCATCAAGCACTCTTATAAACTTATCGTATTGCTGCTTCGCCATATCCCAATTGTAGCTTCTGGTTTTTTAACTATTTAAATATGGTGATTTTGATGACGATGGCGAAGGACGACTTGAAAGACCGAACAAGTTCGAAGTTATTGAATTCCAAGAAGTAAACAGAGTTAAAATTCTCAAGGAACTTCAAACAGGATTAGGACCTAACTGGTTCCTTGCGTTTATATGTAATCGAAAAGATCCAAAAAGAGATAAGGTGGCTATCATACGAATTGACATAAAGTC
The DNA here is from genome assembly GCF_030347505.1 of Rhynchophorus ferrugineus. Classification (NCBI taxonomy): domain Eukaryota; kingdom Metazoa; phylum Arthropoda; class Insecta; order Coleoptera; family Curculionidae; genus Rhynchophorus; species Rhynchophorus ferrugineus. The sequence continues at coordinate 46,203,595 of NW_027472581.1, read as the reverse complement.
TTGGTGTGTGTATATAGTGCGATTATCAAGTTGTAATAAATGAAAATTTTTACAGATATCTACTGACTACTGACGTGAATTGAATGATTTCAATGACGTATTACTGCACAAAAGTCCAACATTTGTGAGTAACAGTTGGCACACTGTTTCGAAATGCTGAAGGAGTCATTATTGTTTCGTCAAGATCTCTTGCCAGAAAAATGGGAATAACTATTGGGAATAATTTATTTATCAGTTAAAATTCCATAGTTTTGATGATTTTTGCTTTCATATTTACATATCGTTTTTATAAAGAGTTTGATATAAATTTAATGAATTATAATAATTATAGTTCAGTAAATATGTAATAAAATTGAATTATATAATTTTGATAGGTTAAAATATAATTTTAATGTGTATGTTATATATTTTAGATGACGAAGAATTAAGCTGTTGGTTGTGCCACTGGGTATCAATGATAATCCTAATGATTATGGGCTGTTCAAACTCAGTACTGGTTCGAGGCGTATGCATCGACTGTGAAGAACCTGACGGAACCTGTGTTATATTTCCGTGTAATTATTTAAGAGTTATATTTAAAGAAGAAAAATACCAGACCTGGTTTTTGATTTTATCTGGCAAAAATAAAAGCTATTCGAATAATTATCCAATCGATGTCACGAATTATCTTGTTGTAAATGTAAAAAATAGTGTTAATGATGACGATAACAATAATATACCCTAGCAAGGAGAATCGCATTTTTATTTATTCTTGAATAATATCATTTATTAATTTATGTTTATGTGTATTGTTATACCTGACCTATCTAAATCGCTGGCCTTGATGTGAACCGTTGACTGTATGCAGCGACAGTGAATTTTAATTACACTTACATCGTGTGACTGCCAAAGTAGGTTTGAGAGATGAAATATTTACTAAACCCTGTAAGTAGTACCCTGTAATAAATACAGCGATTATTCCATTTTAATTGTTAGTAAATTGTAAATATGAAAATAAAAATGGCATGGTAAAAATACAGTGGTAATTATAGTGATACACTCAATTTATCATTCAAATTAAACAGCCAGGCATAAGAAAAAAACAAGGCCAGAGTATAAAAAATCTTGAAGTAATATAAAAAATAATATTTTAAACCTTTCTGCTTAGTTAATACATTTTCTCATTCAATCATATAGTAATTTTGTTTTTAGAATATTTATAAATGCATGGTACTCTGGCCAAAACATTTATAAATAAAAATATAGAAAGTAAGCGGATTATTTATTTTGGTCCTTTCAAATTCATATTCCTAGGATACAATGCACATATACCAGAGCTGTTCCAGTATTCCAAACAGCTTATAACAGCATCCTTGAGCCGATTATTTAATTTAGTTATTTTCTCGACAAAACTCAGTCACATACAATCAACAGCTATATGAGCTACTTGCTGATCAAAAATATCAGAAGGAATTTAAATTGAAATGACAAATACATTTCAGTTTTCTGAACGATATGTAGATTGAGGCACCGAAAAAGGAAATATCTTAAATAACTGTTGAGTGTTCCTCTACAATATATAAAATACGGTTTAGGATATCCGACAATTGATCACAAATGGTAGTAAAATCAAAACGAGCAAAACTAAATTTATAAAGCCAAGGCCTCCGGGAATGGTGTGGCTGCCAAGAAAGTTATAAATGCTTAAAATTCAGTGGCAAGAGTACATATAAAAGTGATAATATGAAAAAAGTGAATGCAAACTTTGTAAAGTCGCGCAACGAGCATCTGGGAAGATGGAGGGAGGTCTTCATGCAGCTCTAAAATCATGACTAAATGGATTTAACATTTCTGCTAATAATTAATAACCCTAAAACTTCCTGACGAGCTAATAACTGACAAATGATGAACAGCAATAAAATATTTAAAGAGGTCTTATCGATGGAGTTAACCAAGTAATAGCAGAAATAATTAATTCCGAAAGGGAACCATTATTTAAAGGCTTTTATGTTCTGATTAGGTAAATTTGGCAATCGAAGAGAGTATCGTCGGAATGGAAATTATTACAGTACTAGCTGACCCGACAGACTTCGTCCTGTCAAAAAGATTTGTAATGTGGCAGTTTTTGTGCCTACGTATTTTAAAAAATTCTCCTGAACAGAACCATCACCCTGGTGATAAGGCGTTGTGAATAAAAAATAATTAAATAAAACATATATAAGGATTGAAAAGTAAGTAATCGCTTTATTGTTAATCATGTGAATCATAATTATTATTATTATTATCATTATATTGCTTTGTGGTATACGATGTTTTTTGTTTGATTACCTGGCGCATAGATAAACAAATCTGATGGTTTTCCAACACGGGAACAGGCAACATACAATTGACCATGTGAGAAACATGGGTTTTCTAGATTAATACCACAAACACTTAATGATTGCCCCTGGGACTTGTTTATAGTCATAGCAAAAGCAAGCCGTCAACATGTCTATAGGAAATTTGCCATTACCAATGTCAATGAGTTGTTTAGAGAATATGTTTCCAGATTGGTCATTTTGCAACTCGACACGCATATTCTTGCTTAAATGAAGTACTTTAACATGTTTCCACAAATTGGAGGACTTTAGACATGCATTGAGTTCATCAGCTGGCGTTGATCGTGGAATCACTGGCAATGTTTGACGAAAATCTCCTGCTAATAAAATCATTGCACCACCAAATCGGTTATTATTGCTACGTAGATCTTTTAAGGTTCTGTCTAAAGCCTCCAAAGATTTTTTATGTGCCATCGTGCATTCATCCCAAACAATCAATTTACATTGCTGCAAAACCTTTGCCATTGCAGAGTTCTTCGAAACGTTGCAGGTTGGAGTTTCATTGCTTTGCATATTTAATGGCAATTTTAGTGCTGAATGGGCTGTTCGACCACCTTCAAGCAAAGTTGCTGCGATTCCCGACGAAGCGAGTGCAAGTGCAATTTTATTTTGTGAGCGAATTGTTGCTAATATTAATGAAATAAAAAAAGTTTTTCCTGTACCACCAGGTGCATCTAAGAAATAAATCCCTCCAGTTTCATCATTTGTTACTTTCATAAGAGTTTCAAATACATACTTCTGTTGTTCATTTAACAGTGGAAGATTTGTTTGAATTTATTCTTTCAAAGCGTTGAGATCATACAGTCTTTCTCGATGCAACTCTTGGTTAAAAGCGTCATGCATTGGACGATTGGGCGCGGTCAGGCCTAATTGAATTAATAGTTTGTTTGACATTATCAAGCACATGTCCTCAATTGAAATCAATGCTTCATTGTAAATTTCTTCACTGATTTGTATATTTGGATTTCCCATTCTATTCCGTATTTGATACAAAATATCATCACACATATAATCTTTGTACTTCATCCACAAATCAATTGGGTTTGATGGGAAGCATGTAGATATGATTATAGAAAACAATGTTCGTATTTGATGAGTGTGTGATGATATTACAGCATCATTGAGAGTTTGATCCCAATGAGCGTCATTTTCAAGCAATTGCAAACGTTGACAGGCTTCTCTGTAGGATCCACACAATTCACCATCAACAGTTCGTAACTGTTGGAATGATGTTGGGCCACGTACATTGACTAATAGCAGTCGTAAATAAAAACATTCATCATTGCTTGGATGTACTGAATAAATCCGGCCAATCGCATCGGTGGAATATACATCTGTATATCCTGGAACTGGTTTTCCTTGTTTCCGTCGTATAAATCTCCTTGAGGATTGATTCCAGGTATAATATTTTGGCATTTCAGAATATAGCAATGTTTGTGCGAAATCATCGTTTTGGCATGTCTCAAAAAAACTGGTTAATGTAGTAGATGGTGGCTGAGCAGCTCTTTGTACTGCGTTCTGTGCTGTAAAATACACTCTTTGTCCATTTTCTAAATGCACAGCTAAGTGAACAACAGAAGGGTGTCTCTCATGAATAGGAAAAGAAAATATTCGCCAAACTGCTTCATTACTACTGACATAGCGGCCCATTTGGTATTGGGTAACTTCATCATTAGAATTCTCTGCACCAATTCCAATCACAGCCATATCACTCCCTTTGGTTACATATTTGCAAATGTATTTAATCGATTTCACTGAATGGCAAGATTCAACGTTGATGTGTGCTTTGAATGTCTTTGATAAAATGGGTGAATATGGAACAATCCAACGATTATCTATTTCAATATCTTGTTAATTTAATTTGACAATTGTTGATTTTCCATTGTCTGCTGTCGATCTGCGACGATACAATGGATAACCGTCATTACCAGTAATTGTTTCCGATATTAATGTCCGTGGATATCGTTTTGAACATTTACCATCCATCATACACGGTGAATTTTGATTAAGAGTTCCACAGGGACCATGTATCATGTTTTTGATAACTACCTCATGCAATCCAGGATCTACTTGTACATTAGGGATTTCAGCTGATATCACTGCATCAACTTCATTTGGCCTTATCTTTTCAACCAACCAAATCAAAATGTGTGCATGTGGCAATCCTCGTTTCTGCCACTCCACAGAATACATCCAGCAGCGTGTCTCACCAAACACATTATGTTTTACGATGAAATTCATTAAAGATTTCAACTTTTGTCTAAAGACTCTGGCTGTAATATCATGACGATCAATGGATGATTTCCCAGGTAATAACTCCTGCTTAATTTCTATCCATTGCGGATTGAATGTAAATGTGATGAACAAATCTGCTGTACCATAATGACGAACATACGACATGGCATCTTGAGCATATTCGTGCATATGCCGAGGGCTTCCGATGTATGTTGCTGGAAGAATAGTCATCCGACCGACATTCTGTGCATTTCCATCAGTATTAATCGCATCTCGAAGGTGAATATACTCTTCAGATCGGAGTTTGGTTTGATTCAACCTGATGAATGTTAATCTCTCCGTTTCAATTTTAACATACATGTCATCAACATATTTGTGATATAATCGCCGACATTTCAATATGTGATTATCTGCATTTTCCCGAATCATTAGGCGGTATGAATAATAGTTCATTGAACTGACTTTTTTGTTGGTTTCAGAACCTGTAAACAGATTTTGTTTTAATAACATTCAAATATAAAATTAAAATACATAATATAGTGACTGAGATATTATCGCCATAGCTAAACTAATATTTTAGTTACCTGTAATGGGATTTATCATTTTTATTGATAAATCGTAGCCATCTTCACCTTGCCAAAATATAATGGGATATTGCAGTGCATCATATGAGCGGTTGTCCTTTATAGGTTGTAATTGAAAATTCCGACGATGTAAAACAATATCACGGGATTCCAAGTTTTCTCCAACTACAACGATAGCAACTTCATCAATAGTTGGTGCATTAAAACGTCTTGTATGTTGACCTGCAGGTGTTTTATCAGCTCTGATTACAATTTTGTGATTATCGGATGGCATCAGATCCAGGGCAGTTTTAAACAATATAATCAATTGATTGTGTTGATGAAATAAAGTTTGTAATTGTTCTACAATAGACCTTTTTACTAAATTGTTATGTGCACAACGCAGATCAATTTCTTGTGGTGAATTGCCCATAAAATAAATTTGCAGGAATTTGTTGTCGCTATCTGACACTGGTAACAGTGAACCTGCTCTGTGATATATTTGCCCTTGTATCTGTAAATTAAAAAAATATTATGGTGTGGTATAAATTAATGGATTGTCAATGATCAAACTTAAATAATATTTGATCTTAAAAAGTATATATTTAGTTTTAACTAATATCTATCAAATATAAAATATAATAAAAGTGTCACTGAAACTGAATCACCATATAATATGATGACTAAGTGATATATTTCGTAATGATTAAGAAATTGAAGATTAGTAACACATCTTAACTTTGGTGACAGAAAATTTTGTTCGCTAAAATAATTATGAGTAACTGCTATAATACATACCTTGAAAGTTGGCATAAAATTTTCCCGAACTGCATTTGTTGCCCCAAATGAAGTCATTTGAAAGCAATTGTTATATTGTTGAATATGTGTCAAAAAGTGTATAGAATCTGTTCCTATTCCTGAAACCAATGAGTACAATGGTTCTGGTGGTGGATCCAATTGTATCAATTTCACTTTACCATTTGCGCAACACAATCCATTGGCTTCGTTTTTGTATTTTAATGCCTTACAGTGTGAGCAAACCAAGTTCATAGAACCAATAACAACACATTGGTAGTTACTGTAGTCAATTGACACATCGTAACTGAAAGCAGCTGGATTCAAACTTGCGCGATTATTAGTTGAATGTCGCGCTCGCGCTTCACGCGTTTGTGATATCCGAATTCTTTCACGTTCATTTCCGTCGTCACGTTCTTGTGCAGTACGATTAGATCGGTAATTAGCTTGGTTTATAGCATTTCTGGTTCTTCTACCTAAATTGCTTCGTCTTATAGGAGGCATATCAAATATAAATTATTTTTTCACTAATCACGAACTAAACAAACACTAACTAACTAAACACTCTGCACAAAACACGATATACGAATTTGTTTCGTGTATCACTTGACAATTCATCTGTCATCTGTCAAAAGTCATCTGTAACAGACAACTTTTTTTTTTAAATTTGATATGACTTGAACTCAAATCCTTTTAAGCCGTACGAATTGTTTTATTTATTTAAAATTTGAATTAAATTTTAAACAAATAAAAAATTTTAAATAAATAAAACAATTCGTACGGATTAAAAGGATTTGAGTTCAAGTCATATCAAATTTAAAAAAAAAAAGTTGTCTGTTACAGATGACTTTTGACAGATGACAGATGAATTGTCAACTGATACACGAAACAAATTCAAACAAAAAGGGCTATTTTTAGGGTTTTTCCAGCAATAATTCTAATTTTTCTCGCCGTAAAAACCATCCCTGAACTTCAACGAATATTTTAAAAAAAGATTTGGCCAAATTGGTCCAGGCGTTGTTGAGTTATGCGCTTAGGAACATATTTTGCGATTCATTTTTATATATAAGATTGAAAAATACATCTATCAATTGTATCAATTTTAAAAGCATTTAGGAAAATTAAACAAAAAACTGACTATCTGATTATGAATCTTGCGACTTATCGAACTACCCTCGTATAATATTTGAATTTGGAAACATCGAAGCTTAAACTATCTCTAGTCGGTCGAAAAGTCTGTCGAACTCTGTCGAAAAGACAGGCAATTTTTAGTGTATTATATTAATATTGGTTTGCTTAGTATTTTTTCTGGATATAATCTCTTTTTAGATATTTAAAGTAATTTTCTATTTACATGTGGTACAGAACATCAAAAAGTTGATATCATCAATATATAATTGATATATAAATTATTGATTAATAAAAAAATATTTCTAATATGTCTATTAAAAACTTAAATTATTTTATTCCCCATTTGTCTTTTTACATATTTGTCCCATTATTTATTAAAGTTTAGGGCATTTAAAATTTTTCCTAAGAAGGTAAACGTTGTTTAATCAGGAGAAGGAAAAAAAGGCGTCCAACACTTGCTGGCTTCCTTACAAGTCTTATATATCATTATTAAGTCGATTTTACCAAAATCTAATTGAATTATCCATGTAACTGGACATATCCTGTCGAGAAATATAATATTTCAGTTTGAATATATTAAAGCTTTGAAAAGTATCGCTAGTCCATGAATTATTCTAGAGTAGATTGGTTAAGTAACACAAGTACAAGTCAAGTACACAGTACGCACAAGATGTAAGGACACCATAACCATAGCATTGGAAGTTTTGCTTTAATAGAATCATCAAAGGTACACTGATGGATGAACGTACAATCCATACTCACAAAGAATACTACCAAATGAAGTAACGACTATGTACAGGATATAGAGAAGATGTCAAATCAATCTATTTATCAATTTTCTATCAATTTATCGATATCTATCAATTTTCTAATATATGCACACAATTTAGCTTAATACCTACCTAAACCTATTTATCTATTTACAGTATTATTTTGACTACCAACTGGTCACTTTGAAGTCGGTGCCGAGTCCGAACAACACAAAAATAATAATATAATTTTGTGACATATACAAAAAATTAAATTACCAACAAAACAAATCTAAATCAATATAACTGTTTGAGAAATATTCCGAAATCCTAACACATATTGCTGCAAAACACTACCATATTATGAAATAATAATACGACCAACGCATAGTCAAAATGGTTTAGATTTAGTTTGAGGGCCATTACAATATCATCAAAGATCATCCTTGACCTACAGAATCGTTAGACTTCAACATAATTGAACCATTATGCGGAGTTTTAGAGCAGAGATTGAGAAGTATATTTCCTTTTCCAATACCCCTGAAGCAGTTGGCGGATCTTTTGGTTCAAGAATGAGACAGCATTTTATTGGAAACTATTCATACACTATTCTGCGAATATTTAGCAGCTGCTTTAAAAGCAAATGGTGGCTCAACACCTTATTAATAAATAAATATTGTGTATATGTAATGAATCTTTATTTCCATGCCCTGTACGTCCCTTTGGTCATGGTCACAATGATATGGCAATGGTTAAGTAATGAGTGCCTGGTTTAAAAGGCGAATAAAATGTTTATAATTTACTATTTCATTTTTCTTAATTATATTAAAATAATATTGGGTTGATTTCTCTTTTAAAATAAAGTTTTAAGTAAATTAAATGTGTTGAAACTACACCTGCGTAAAGTTATGTTTTTACACAAAGTACTTTGTGAATTCTAGCGTTATTCAACCCATACCACGATTGCACACTACAAAAATAACTTTTTTTTACTAAAATGGACATAACAATTTTTCAATATTTTGGATTACTCATACATAGTGTATATATATATATATATATATATATATATATATATATATATATATACTCGACGGCGACCCCATAAATTAGATAAATCAGAATCGACTAGTGCCGTCAGTCGCTGGCAGGTCGGAGAGCGCGCGGTACTCGCAAATTTAATAAATCCATCACGTGATCGGCCGTCCCCACCGACCATCGTCCTGCGACTCTTATCACCAATAAAATTTAGTCAGTCCTCAAAAAGAATACCCTGAGTTCATCGGCGCGCACCTGCCACCATTTGTACGATGCATGGATTTTCTCCCGTCTGACTCCACCGGTACAACATGCGAGGTAGTACCGTCGGTTTACCCGACACTTTCCAAGGCAGCGGGACCACTTATTACACCTTAATCACCGTCTTGGACCTGTTATTTTCTGCCCTAATTGTGTGCCCATGTGTGGTCAGTTATTGGAGAAGTGTGTGGACGCTGATGGACATCTATGTCTCTCCGAACGATCATCTGTTAAGCGCCGTCATCTCCACGTCGGTGGGTGTATGCGGACATTTGTTTTTCCTACTATTTCAAAAAGTGCTAGAAAACAACTTCCACCCCGATAGAAGCAGAATATTATTTTATATAGTGAGTCGGTTATACACGATCTGTTTCGCGTTTACCTGCGTCAATGGATGGAGAGGCCCATGGGAGATATTAACAGTTCACACCAGAACCGATTTTAAGAGTGTTATGGTCACTACCACCGTTGGTTTAGTCGCTCTAATTTCCATGAGAGCTTTAAGGAACGTTTCTTCACCGCCGTGTGTCATTGTAAATGATTCGGTTAAAGGGTATTTTGAGGTGCTTACCATGTTCAGAGTTACGGTAAGTTATTTTCACCTAAAGCTAAAATTACTATATAACTCTCCTTGTATAATCTTGTCCCCATTGGTCCCGTAATTAAAGATATTACACGACTGTTAACTAATCATTGTGTATGTACTTGAAGAAACGAAAGATTATTTAATTTATTATTTGCAAGATTAGCTTACACAAAACTTTCATTCCCTTTCTAAATTTCGGATATATCAAGTTAGTTTTTGTTGTATTATCTAAGCAGTTTACACATAAACACGTGCTTGTTTAAATACCTAGCTGAAAAAATATCCTATAATAATGATAAAGAAGTTTTACTATTGTGAACAAGAAATGATCAATTTTAGTTTAATCTAAAAATTTTAATGAAAATTTAGAACATATAATATTCGATATTTTTAGAATGCCAATTATTATTTTTATGAATTAGTGGATGGGGCAAAAAGCCTATGCAACCTTTTCTGTTTTTAAAAGATTCGCAACACACCTTCATATGTTATTATGCACATTCATCAGTCATTTTATTATAGACTTGTTTTATATTTATTTCCGGGTACACTTTCATTTTTGGATATTTAAAGCAGTTTTCATGGTCTATATGCGGCCCAAAACTTAAAAGTCTATAACTAATATTTAAATAAAAACGTCTATAACTAATATACTAATATTGATGACTCAATCTATCAAAACATTAAAAGTCGTTAATTTTAATTAATGTACATTTGTCAAATTATTTATTGGCAAGGCGTTCAAAGTGGTTTTTTGAACAATACATGGGATTCATTTTCCGAGTTTTCTTTATCACATTTAAATTGATTTATCCAAAATCCAGTTGTATTATTAAGGACTGTATATTTTTACATAATGTTTGTCATTTCAAAAAATAATTATTTTATTTAAATTTAAAAATAATTGCTGAAAATAATTTAATGTCAGTTTGTTAAACTTTTTATGAAAATGTATAGGAAATTATTTTTCTGTTTTGTTGTTAAACTGGCATATTTTCTTAATAATATGTTTTTTCTTATATGTAAGGTCTTATTAACACATTTTTCAGTAGACATAAGAGTCGTTTCACTAATAATTGAATTATTATTAAAACTAATGATAAAATGCCATAATACAAAGTTGTAATGTATTGAAATGTATTAGAGTTGTAAAATAACTTTCTAATTTCTTTAATTGTATAATTTGTTATACTTTAAATACATGCATTTCATCCAGTCTGTAGTTTAAGGATAGAAAGTTTATAAAATACGTCTTATAGCAGCTATTACCTCATTGTTTGATGAAAATTGTTTCATATGAAGGAATGCCTAGGGACATTGAAGAACTAGAAGACACACGAAGTTAAATATGCTGCGTATAGAAAAAGTTCTTCATTAGTTGGTTGATTTTTGGTATAATTATTTTATAAACTTCAATGGTCGAAAATGTAACAATCTAAGTTCAGTAGTAATGCAGTATAATAGTTTATAGTTCAGTATTAACAGTTTAGTAGTAAACTCTGAAAAAATTCCTCTGCTTGCTTGCTCTTGCTTAAATGAAGAAACGACAAAAATCTTTTAGGAAATATAAAATGGAACTCTAATATGTTTATTGTATTAAACACAAAACTGTGTTTTAAAAATTCCAGATTACTTTTTTTATTACATACTAGCTGACCCGACAGACTTCGTCCTGTCAAAAAGATTTGTAATGTGGCAGTTTTTGTGCCTACGTATTTTAAAAAATTCTCCTGAACAGAACCATCACCCTGGTGATAGGGCGTTGTGAATAAAAAATAATTAAATAAAACATATATAAGGATTGAAAAGTAAGTAATCGCTTTATTGTTAATCATGTGAATCATAATTATTATTATTATTATCATTATATTGCTTTGTGGTATACGATGTTTTTTGTTTGATTACCTGGCGCATAGATAAACAAATCTGATGGTTTTCCAACACGGGAACAGGCAACATACAATTGACCATGTGAGAAACATGGGTTTTCTAGATTAATACCACAAACACTTAATGATTGCCCCTGGGACTTGTTTATAGTCATAGCAAAAGCAAGCCGTCAACATGTCTATAGGAAATTTGCCATTACCAATGTCAATGAGTTGTTTAGAGAATATGTTTCCAGATTGGTCATTTTGCAACTCGACACGCATATTCTTGCTTAAATGAAGTACTTTAACATGTTTCCACAAATTGGAGGACTTTAGACATGCATTGAGTTCATCAGCTGGCGTTGATCGTGGAATCACTGGCAATGTTTGACGAAAATCTCCTGCTAATAAAATCATTGCACCACCAAATCGGTTATTATTGCTACGTAGATCTTTTAAGGTTCTGTCTAAAGCCTCCAAAGATTTTTTATGTGCCATCGTGCATTCATCCCAAACAATCAATTTACATTGCTGCAAAACCTTTGCCATTGCAGAGTTCTTCGAAACGTTGCAGGTTGGAGTTTCATTGCTTTGCATATTTAATGGCAATTTTAGTGCTGAATGGGCTGTTCGACCACCTTCAAGCAAAGTTGCTGCGATTCCCGACGAAGCGAGTGCAAGTGCAATTTTATTTTGTGAGCGAATTGTTGCTAATATTAATGAAATAAAAAAAGTTTTTCCTGTACCACCAGGTGCATCTAAGAAATAAATCCCTCCAGTTTCATCATTTGTTACTTTCATAAGAGTTTCAAATACATACTTCTGTTGTTCATTTAACAGTGGAAGATTTGTTTGAATTTATTCTTTCAAAGCGTTGAGATCATACAGTCTTTCTCGATGCAACTCTTGGTTAAAAGCGTCATGCATTGGACGATTGGGCGCGGTCAGGCCTAATTGAATTAATAGTTTGTTTGACATTATCAAGCACATGTCCTCAATTGAAATCAATGCTTCATTGTAAATTTCTTCACTGATTTGTATATTTGGATTTCCCATTCTATTCCGTATTTGATACAAAATATCATCACACATATAATCTTTGTACTTCATCCACAAATCAATTGGGTTTGATGGGAAGCATGTAGATATGATTATAGAAAACAATGTTCGTATTTGATGAGTGTGTGATGATATTACAGCATCATTGAGAGTTTGATCCCAATGAGCGTCATTTTCAAGCAATTGCAAACGTTGACAGGCTTCTCTGTAGGATCCACACAATTCACCATCAACAGTTCGTAACTGTTGGAATGATGTTGGGCCACGTACATTGACTAATAGCAGTCGTAAATAAAAACATTCATCATTGCTTGGATGTACTGAATAAATCCGGCCAATCGCATCGGTGGAATATACATCTGTATATCCTGGAACTGGTTTTCCTTGTTTCCGTCGTATAAATCTCCTTGAGGATTGATTCCAGGTATAATATTTTGGCATTTCAGAATATAGCAATGTTTGTGCGAAATCATCGTTTTGGCATGTCTCAAAAAAACTGGTTAATATAGTAGATGGTGGCTGAGCAGCTCTTTGTACTGCGTTCTGTGCTGTAAAATACACTCTTTGTCCATTTTCTAAATGCACAGCTAAGTGAACAACAGAAGGGTGTCTCTCATGAATAGGAAAAGAAAATATTCGCCAAACTGCTTCATTACTACTGACATAGCGGCCCATTTGGTATTGGGTAACTTCATCATTAGAATTCCCTGCACCAATTCCAATCACAGCCATATCACTCCCTTTGGTTACATATTTGCAAATGTATTTAATCGATTTCACTGAATGGCAAGATTCAACGTTGATGTGTGCTTTGAATGTCTTTGATAAAATGGGTGAATATGGAACAATCCAACGATTATCTATTTCAATATCTTGTTAATTTAATTTGACAATTGTTGATTTTCCATTGTCTGCTGTTGATCTGCGACGATACAATGGATAACCGTCATTACCAGTAATTGTTTCCGATATTAATGTCCGTGGATATCGTTTTGAACATTTACCATCCATCATACACGGTGAATTTTGATTAAGAGTTCCACAGGGACCATGTATCATGTTTTTGATAACTACCTCATGCAATCCAGGATCTACTTGTACATTAGGGATTTCAGCTGATATCACTGCATCAACTTCATTTGGCCTTATCTTTTCAACCAACCAAATCAAAATGTGTGCATGTGGCAATCCTCGTTTCTGCCACTCCACAGAATACATCCAGCAGCGTGTCTCACCAAACACATTATGTTTTACGATGAAATTCATTAAAGATTTCAACTTTTGTCTAAAGACTCTGGCTGTAATATCATGACGATCAATGGATGATTTCCCAGGTAATAACTCCTGCTTAATTTCTATCCATTGCGGATTGCATGTAAATGTGATGAACAAATCTGCTGTACCATAATGACGAACATACGACATGGCATCTTGAGCATATTCGTGCATATGCCGAGGGCTTCCGATGTATGTTGCTGGAAGAATAGTCATCCGACCGACATTCTGTGCATTTCCATCAGTATTAATCGCATCTCGAAGGTGAATATACTCTTCAGATCGGAGTTTGGTTTGATTCAACCTGATGAATGTTAATCTCTCCGTTTCAATTTTAACATACATGTCATCAACATATTTGTGATATAATCGCCGACATTTCAATATGTGATTATCTGCATTTTCCCGAATCATTAGGCGGTATGAATAATAGTTCATTGAACTGACTTTTTTGTTGGTTTCAGAACCTGTAAACAGATTTTGTTTTAATAACATTCAAATATAAAATTAAAATACATAATATAGTGACTGAGATATTATCGCCATAGCTAAACTAATATTTTAGTTACCTGTAATGGGATTTATCATTTTTATTGATAAATCGTAGCCATCTTCACCTTGCCAAAATATAATGGGATATTGCAGTGCATCATATGAGCGGTGTGTTTCCTTTATAGGTTGTAATTGAAAATTCCGACGATGTAAAACAATATCACGGGATTCCAAGTTTTCTCCAACTACAACGATAGCAACTTCATCAATAGTTGGTGCATTAAAACGTCTTGTATGTTGACCTGCAGGTGTTTTATCAGCTCTGATTACAATTTTGTGATTATCGGATGGCATCAGATCCAGGGCAGTTTTAAACAATATAATCAATTGATTGTGTTGATGAAATAAAGTTTGTAATTGTTCTACAATAGACCTTTTTACTAAATTGTTATGTGCACAACGCAGATCAATTTCTTGTGGTGAATTGCCCATAAAATAAATTTGCAGGAATTTGTTGTCGCTATCTGACACTGGTAACAGTGAACCTGCTCTGTGATATATTTGCCCTTGTATCTGTAAATAAAAAAAATATTATGGTGTGGTATAAATTAATGGATTGTCAATGATCAAACTTAAATAATATTTGATCTTAAAAAGTAAATATTTAGTTTTAACTAATATCTATCAAATATAAAATATAATAAAAGTGTCACTGAAACTGAATCACCATATAATATGATGACTAAGTGATATATTTCGTAATTATTAAGAAATTGAAGATTAGTAACACATCTTAACTTTGGTGACAGAAAATTTTGTTCGCTAAAATAATTATGAGTAACTGCTATAATACATACCTTGAAAGTTGGCATAAAATTTTCCCGAACTGCATTTGTTGCCCCAAATGAAGTCATTTGAAAGCAATTGTTATATTGTTGAATATGTGTCAAAAAGTGTATAGAATCTGTTCCTATTCCTGAAACCAATGAGTACAATGGTTCTGGTGGTGGATCCAATTGTATCAATTTCACTTTACCATTTGCGCAACACAATCCATTGGCTTCGTTTTTGTATTTTAATGCCTTACAGTGTGAGCAAACCAAGTTCATAGAACCAATAACAACACATTGGTAGTTACTGTAGTCAATTGACACATCGTAACTGAAAGCAGCTGGATTCAAACTTGCGCGATTATTAGTTGAATGTCGCGCTCGCGCTTCACGCGTTTGTGATATCCGAATTCTTTCACGTTCATTTCCGTCGTCACGTTCTTGTGCAGTACGATTAGATCGGTAATTAGCTTGGTTTATAGCATTTCTGGTTCTTCTACCTAAATTGCTTCGTCTTATAGGAGGCATATCAAATATAAATTATTTTTTCACTAATCACGAACTAAACAAACACTAACTAACTAAAAACACTGCACAAAACACGATATACGAATTTGTTTCGTGTATCACTTGACAATTCATCTGTCATCTGTCAAAAGTCATCTGTAACAGACAACTTTTTTTTTTAAATTTGATATGACTTGAACTCAAATCCTTTTAAGCCGTACGAATTGTTTTATTTATTTAAAATTTGAATTAAATTTTAAACAAATAAAAAATTTTAAATTAATAAAACAATTCGTACGGATTAAAAGGATTTGAGTTCAAGTCATATCAAATTAAAAAAAAAAAAGTTGTCTGTTACAGATGACTTTTGACAGATGACAGATGAATTGTCAACTGATACACGAAACAAATTCAAACAAAAAGGGCTATTTTTAGGGTTTTTCCAGCAATAATTCTAATTTTTCTCGCCGTAAAAACCATCCCTGAACTTCAACGAACATTTTAAAAAAAGATTTGGCCAAATTGGTCCAGGCGTTGTTGAGTTATGCGCTTAGGAACATATTTTGCGATTCATTTTTATATATAAGATTATATTTCAATTTAATCGTAAAATAAGAAAAACCAATATAAATAAGAAACTGAATTACAAATACATTTAGAATCATTTTTGTAGGATAACATAATATCTTCAAAATATAAATACGTTATTATTATCTTCAATAAAGAAATAATGCTATAATCATATGGGTCTTTGCTTGAATACTTTTCTCAAACATTCTCATATATTCTCATGTATGATTGTATATATTTTTTAATGTATGTTCGCCGATTTCTCTGTCAATTGTGGGTTGATTTTCAAAATTCTTTTTTTATTCCAAAAAGTGCAAGGTGGTTCCATTGAAATTAAAGCACGATCTGTTGGGGTGAAGCGGGGGGATCGAGGGAAACCCTCAAATATCAAAGGGACGTACAAAGTTTTCACGTATTTTTTATCTAAAATAATCAGATATTTGGGTATAATGGCATTCAGATTTGTAGAAATATTGTAGACAAGTGCTTGTTTGGTGTAATGGTTAAAGCGTTTAACTCCCAAACATAGGTCGAGGGTTCGCTTTCCGGTAGGAACAGTAACTTTTTGTTGTTGCTTAGTTAGAACATTTGTCAAATCATCTAGGCTAGGTAGCGGACTCGGGGGCCTGAAGCGCTCCTTATTTTCAATCATTGTTTCTTTATTGGTATTTTTCCTCATACGGGCTGCACTTTTACTTAGCCTACCCATTGTAATATTAAATAAAATAACTCTATAATATGTAACACTAAAAAGAGAAAAATAAAATACACTAAAAATTAAAAAATAACTAAACTTAGATTTTTGCCACAAAAAAATGTTAAACTTTATATTGTTATTAGTTAGGTCAACCTCTTAGATTTTTTAGTGACTGGACCAACAGCTTAACGTGGGCTCCGAACCACGGTCCTCGGCATTAAACTTACCGACTGGAAAGTGACCAACTTTAAAAATCATCCCAGAAGACATCCAGTCTTACCAAGCCTGGTTACTGGCGTGACTGGAATCATTTTCCGTGTCGGATTTTAGACTAGTAACTAGGATGGGTAAGACCAAATGTCTTTTAGGACGGTGTCGAAGTAGGTGAGTTACCAGTCAGTAGGCTAATGCCAAGGACTGTGATTTCGAGTCGACATTAAGCAGTAGATTTCGTCGGTATAAATACTAGTCAGTAAAAAAGATACTTTGAGATATAACAAAAAATAACAACATGTTGAAAAGTCAGTTTAAGAGAATGGCCAGTTAAAAAAGTACTTAACTAATATATAAAAATAATAATTATATTGACTGACAAATAGTTACAAAATTGTACTTTTTATTTTAACAATTATCTAAAAATGATGGTGTCGTTTCAATATTACTATCAAACAGAAAGCAACGGATGTCCCATCCTATCAGTTGATGACTATATGCTTTAGTTTCTTCATTTTATCGTCAAATTTGACCCATAAAGCTGTTTTGAAAATATGTGTGGTATTACTAATGGGTTAAGAAAAAGTACCGAATATTCATCAATTATTATGTTTTCTACTAAGTACTTAAAAATAATTTATTATAGTTAAATTATCTATAGATAAGTAATTGTTAATTAGTTTGGGCTGATAGCTGTATCTTTGTATTGTTTAAAATACTTTTCAGAAATTATATAAATTTAAGCAAATTTGTATACAAAATATATTTCTTATCGTGTTCAATATATTAAAAGTTTTCATATATATGTGGTTTCTAGAACATTTTCTAGAATATTTCTTCAACATTTCCATAAATAACACGTCCTTTGATGTGATTGAGAGAACTAGCTCAATAGTACGCCATTGCCGCTCAAATCATAACGGTATCTTACCCATGCTTAACTCTAGGAAACAGGTAATCCGGATCATAGGCTTCATTTGGGTTTCTCCATACATAAACCCGGCCTTTTTCTAGGAAACAATATATCGCACCATAAAACATTCTTCCAATTAAAACTCCAGGTTTCATAATGCACCACTTCTTTCGCAGCTTAACATTGGCTTCCGTTTTAAAGAGTTTCACAATCGCAACCATTCCAAGAATGTTAGCTTTGTGAAGCTCAAGTGAGTGTGGAGTTCTGCTGTCACTTTTACCGCAGTAGTTTTATATTGTCTGACCAAAAGTCTTTTAACATTCATCGGCCTGTATCAGTTAATTTTGGATTTAACGTCTGAGAGATCAGACATTTCACCAATCTCTCAGCTTGTTTTAATCGTCGAACAACAAAATGAACAAACATGACCTACAAGCAGTTTTGCCAACATGCATCAAGATGTGCTGTATTCTTTGGTTTTTATATTATTTTGTCGGTCCCCTGTATATGTATAAAAAATTTCTAAAAAAACTATAATATTAAGAAAATAAATCAAAATGATATGTATATGTTAATTTAACAGTGTTGCAAAAAATGTAAATATTATGGTAGATATGTAATATTTTACACACCGTTTAAAATCTAGATTCAAAACCGGGTACCACCTTTGAAATAAAGAATTCCAAGGTGAAAAAGTTGCTGAATTTAGTATTTGCAAATTTAAATTGCTTTCATTTATATCTTTTGCGTTGTAGCTTTTAGAAGTTTTAAAATAGTTTCGAGTTTCAACATTTTGATGCTGAAATTTAAGTACTAGTACTCTGAAAAATTAAACATTTAAACAGCTTGTTGTAAGGTATAAATATAATATTTGTGTATTTTTGTACCGTTGAAACTTTAAGAGAAATTAGTACAATATATTTAAAAATAATGCCCATCGTTAGCTATCACTTTTGAATACTATTTTTACCTTTTTCATAAGAATTAAAGTGTTACTCGACCAAGCCATTAAACTATTAAATAAGCATAGTTATTTAAGCATTTCAATACAGGTTTTGTAGGATGTGAGCGAACATTTTCATGTTGCAAAATCATTATTCGATTGTTACTTGTATTAACTAGAAAGAGTTTGTATTCAATACGATCTTTCATGATGATTTAGTTTAGTTTGATCTTTGTATTCTGTGTTTTAATACATTTTCAGTACATCCAGTAAGTAATACATCCAGTTAAGTACATAGGTTTCGCTCTAATATATCCGTGATGTTAAATGTGGTAACCATATCGATCATGATGACAGCTGACTGGTATTAACATATTATCTTGTTTGTATGAATGTAGTATACCTATTTGTTCATCGGGACTACAGTCAAATTTAGTATTTGACTTAAATTATGTTCATTAGTCAGATTAATATTATCGCAAACTAAAGCTGAGAAAGAGATTTATTGATGAGGAATCAGAGGTCAATAATAGTGACATGACATGACATTTCAATTCTGAAGAAGCCAGTTCATTAATTTCATTTGAACATTTATTTCTAGTTTTATTTTTTTTTTTTTTGAGAATCAATATAGCTTCGCAGATCTGTTGTCTTTACTGTCAGTTTGTCTGTTTGTTACTACGATTGAATATTTCGACATGCTCAGTGATGAAATTCTTACTGTGATTAGCTTGTATCGCTGACAAACGCTATCACATTCCAAAATGATAATGTGGCCATACGCACAGCCATAAAGGTTTGTGGAGCATCAGAATATCAACAAACTTGTTTTGCCAGCCCAATCGCCAAAGCTCAACATAATTGAACCATTATGGGGATTTTGAGAGCAGAGAGCGAAGAGTTGATTTCCATCTCCAACATCAATCGGTGTATGTATTGGTACAATTATGGAACAATATTCTGCAGGAAACTATTCAGTCACCCTACGAATTTATTTCACTAAGAACTGCAGTTTTTTAAAAGCAAATTTTTTCTCAACAGCATATTAATAAATAAATATTGTGTATATGTCAGGTGTTCATATTATTTTGTACATTCCCTGTGATACATTATTTTTAAATATATTAAAAAATTAGGTTTTATAATTTTTATATTATTAATTTATATATAATAGTACGATATACAATTAGATTATACAGAACACTTAATAACAATAAAATATTGGCATCATAATATTTTAACTATTATTGCTTGTTGATTAATGTATAACGAAAAATGAAACAGAGAAAAAGTAAAAACCACAGTGAGATTGAATTTCTATCGCGAATTCCAATGACATTCACTAGACACTACACTACGATTATTTAAACTGAAGTACGTTTCAATAAAACACTATACCACTACCTCTTATTATTTTGGCAAGTTTATTGACCTACAGCTTGAAGAAAATTGGCCGCCTTTGGCAGTAACGATACTTGAAGCTACTCTTAACAAGGTCAGAATTAAATTTACTAGATGTAAAAATGTTACACGCATATAATAAACATTTCGTATTATACTAGGTCATAAATATATCGAAATAGTCAATATAATGAATATTATAATATATACAATTCATTTATTCTAAGGACATGAACCTATAGGGAAAAGATTATAAATAATATTAACTTTTTAATACTAATAAATTCAGTTAATGCAAATATTATAATATTATGATAACCGGAAAATAATTCTGGTTCGCTTGATTTTTAACTAGAAACGAAATGACATTGTAAATATAGGGTGGTCTCATTTGCTGCTTTATTTTTTGATATGCATATTATTTCAACATTGGAGATACTAATGCTTTTGGTATTGATCCAATGATACATTTGATTCGTGTGGTAAAAATACATTCTTGGTTTACTTTAAATATGTTATATAGTTAAGATTGATTAAGACACTAACATTAACAATACCTCATATTTGTTAGCATTTTAGTAACAATCAAAGTTTATAAAATGTGTTACCGCTTGTTACCGCCTTTTAAAAAGAACCGTCAACATTAATTGTTAGTATATTGAAAAATGAAGACAGTAGACATGTAACATATACCGAAGTATATCTCCTATCAATTGTTGGAAAGCTATTTATAAGAATTATACAAATGATATTCCTAAGAGCTCACTCTAGAAGCAACAAGTGCAGAAAAGAAGACAGGTTTTAAACCGAATCGCATTTGTGTTGGTAATATTTTCGCACTCTGCTATTTTTATTGTTTTTCTTTCGACTGTACATACTGTCCTCCACTTTGGGCATCTTTGGAAGCTGAATAAACGTCTATAAACAATTTTAATTTTCCTCAGATATATTACGTTGGTTTTAAATGAGATGTCCACTGCTTTTTAATATAGTAGTTAACGCAATTGTGCTAAAAGTTTTGAAAAATATATGGCGTTCAATATTATGCTACAAATTCTTTAACCGATCTAATGCTGATGATAGAATTATATTTTCTGATACAGATGTTGAAGAAAAGAGAATTAATTTGGCCCATGCTGCCGCAGAGTTTAATTATCTAAGGTGGTGCGTGTAGAAGGGAAGAAATATTACAGTGAAAATGTATGATGCCATCTATGTTTTAATGAGATATTGCAATATTGCTGTATTACGTATGTAATTATTTTATAAATATATTGTTAATTGTTAATTAAGGTTGTTCTTTTTAAATGCTTGTTAACTTTCATACTAAATCATGTAGTCACTGTTTAACAACATTGTTGTAAATGTACGTTGTATAAAAAAATGTCATTTTAAAAACAAACTTGTATTTCTTATATGGCCCTGGTATATACATTCGTCAAATATATTGAATAAAAAGCAGAAAAAATAGTTCTCCAAGTAAAGGTCAAGTTGAAGTTGTTAAGTATATTTACTGACACTTTTCATTAAATAATTAAACAATTTTAAGAAATTGTGGTTTTGTATGCACTCTATTCTTTGAATTAAACCTAAAACTAGATTATACAATATTTTGTTATTCTTATATTGTTTAATTGAATAATTATATAATGTATAATTGAATAATTTATTTTCAATATATATGGAATACATGTAGTCTATTTTTACGATAACTTTTTTAATGGTCTAGATATTCTATAAATTCTGACAAAACTATGATGTTAGCCTTAACATACTTAATATTTAATTTGCTAACATTGGCATATTTGGAAAGTGGAAAAGACGAAATTAAGAAAACGATATGAATAAACTGTCGATCTAGTTGTTGGCATACATCATAAATCAAAATAATTAGAATATTCAGAAAGAACAATAATTGGCGAATACAGAGAGTAAACTTGTTAAATGTATAAAGGTGCCTCTGCGTTTTAAATTAAATCAAAATACTTTAGTGGATATTGTAATATTAATACTTAACCCGCAACTAACTACTAAAATTACATATACATGACAAATCATTCAAATGTGTGTTTCAGGAATGACTAAATCATATGCATAATTTAAAGTCACATCCTTTAACGATAATAAATGTTTATGGAGTTCCGATATTACTGTGAAGGTTGTTTGTTTTGATTTTCAACTATAATAAACCGTGAATTGAAATGAAACACCTTCCTTCAGTATTTAATAATGGGCATCCCTTATATATTTTCATTTCGTATCTATTATTTCGTATTTTATTTTCATATCTATATATATGTATATATATATATATATATATATATATATATATATATATATATATATATTTTTTTTTTTTCCGCCGATTTTCAAAATTTTTTTTTTCGGTTGGTGGTTATAATTTAGTAAAGCTCTTTTATGATTTGTAGCGAAATCTTAGATAACTTTTGTGGATCTATTTGATTTAATTCCAAGTTGTTGTCATTGCAAGTTCTTTGTTGACCTCCTTATATGTATCCCATAGTCCAAATAGGCTTTATTATTAACTGACAAATAAATAAACAAACCAGTACTGTTATTTCATTTAAAGTCTGATCTGCTTAGCCTTTTGCCTAACATGATACTTCTATTTTAATATATTTGGAGGTTGATGCTGAGGTCAAGCAAAACGCTTGAGGAATATGACACCTCACAGGAGACCTATAATTTTGTATTAAAGTAAAATTGATATTGAATTTGGAGCTGTTAAGCTATATTTTCCAAGCCTAGCCAATTTTTGCATTTTTAATTGCCACTTGTAGTTCTTCTATAGCTTCAGGTTTTGCCACAACGACTGTGTGGTTAGCAAATATTCCAACTTCTGTGTGTTATTATTTTTAAGATATCTGCGGTGTTAAGCAGATATAAGAGTGGTCACAAATTGTTATCATGTGCAAAATTAATGTTGATAATTCCTGAAGCTTACGATAAGAGATTTGTGTTCATTTAATCATATAATCAGCATTCGGCGACAAAGAGAACGTAGTTCTAGGGACCGCGAATCGGGCCAACAAATTTGAGCGAACGTGGGAAAAATTGGCGGGATTAAGAATGACATAGGTTTTTGGTTTTACTATAAATATGTTTTTTTAATGATAACCATGTTTTTAATATCTATTAATGATTAATAATAATACATATAATTATATATAAAATTTTTATAAAAAACACGAAAAATTGAAATATTTATATTTTACTTGCAGAAACCTTTTTATGAAACCTGAAATAATATTTAGCTTAGATTTTGCAAACGGTAATTTAAAAAAACGTGCCATAAAAATATTAGTTGCTTTTCTTATTTTTCATTGAAGGGAATCACATTTATTAATACTCTCCATAGTACAAAACTTGTCAAATAATATGTAAAATGTATTTCAAAACTAGTGAGAGAAAGGATGTTTAATAATAATCTCATATAAAATAATTATTAACAACATAAATATATTAAGTTTGCCAAGGGTGTTGGAATATTATTTTTCGATATATTATTGTTCGAGGCATATATGAAAATCGTGCAGTAATTGAAAAAATACAATAATGTCAAATTACTACTAATTTTATTTAATTCATAGAACAATGCAAATATTTCAAAATGTGATGAACACATCAACATGTAAGAATAACCACTCATTAATCGTACTATACTCAATAATCGATTCTTAACTTCTTTCTAAAAAGATTACCATATCTTCGACCTAAAATATACAGTTAAAAAATTCATTAAACGCAGTAATTTTAGAAAGGAGTAACTTACCTATGTTATTCTTTAGATAACAGATACACTGCAGTTTCAAGGTGTTAGTCCTTCATTTTTCCAAGATTTGTCTCAAATCTGTTTGTTAGCAAGTTAAATATACTAGCATAATATCCTCTTATAAGGCCTATGGCTCTTCCATCCAAATCATCTTGCACTTGTCCGCTTTTATTTTTTCATACTACTTAGCCGCTGTGTCTGAAATAATTTAAACACATTTAACAAATATTTCACTTTGAAAATAATAACAAACTTTCTAGAATATAATCATATACCATGCAGTAAATACAAATTCATACCTGCTTATATAATTCTTGTCTCTATTAATGACGGATGAATTGCCTGATGATTCCATTTATACATTTTGTGCCACCAAATAAAGGTAATATTCTTAATTTAAGGTTTTATTATGTCTACCTCATAGTGAAATTTCCACATATATATTATTTTCTCTATATCTTCTGGCGATTTTGGATTATTTTGTAATCGTTACAGAATTGTAAATGTTAGAAATATCTTTAGGAACCTATAAATGGAATACTAAAGTCGCATACACATAAGAGTTTTATAACATATTCTCACCATAATCTTCAAATGAGTTGAATTTCAATATCATTCGCATTTTCTTCCTTATCATAATATAATTTGATACTATTGTAAAAACGCTTAGGTACGTATTAATTTAGCAATAAACAATGTTTCTTAGGAAAAGAACACTACACGTACCGACGAAAAATGATTCACATTTTAGAGACAATATTGAGATATTTTATTTTAGCATGCCATTGTGAAAAGTATGGTTATAATTACGAGAGAATACACATCTCCGAACCAAACGATGACTATCATCAAATGATTTTTGGAAACAGAAACTTTCTGAGAGGAATTGAACGAATGAATGAATTGATTGATGAATTGATTTCGATAATCGCAAACGGAGAGATCTTCGTGCATGGTTTCGCACAGACCCGAACGTTCGCTTCGTTCAAGTCTGTATTCACCATAAGACTTAATTTACAATTCTAGTTAATAGACAGTTAAAGATTTTTTATTGCCAAAGCTTATTTTCGAGTTTGGAAGTTTTTTTAGAGGTGCGCTATCTAAAGTATCTGTATGAACACATTTCTTTCGCTTTAGATGTATTGTTGAAAGTAATATGGCTTGCAATTAGCTATTATTTGATAAGAGCATTAATAGTAGTAAACAATGTAAATTGGAGGCTATTAAATAGAAAATTTACCAGTTTTATAATCTGGAATAATATAACGAATACAGGAAATCGTCAATTTACATCACGAAAGCTTTTGGTCTGTTGTTGAATTGTTAACATTTTGTTTGTATATTTTGCATAATTAAAGCTGTATTAACCGAATAAAGACTAATTAGGTAGTGATATTTTTAATAAGGTAATATTTTCGATGGAAACAAATTGTTGAAATTAATTATGTAATTTTTTTTGTAAATGTATACGTTAAGTTATGTACATTTTTATTATTTCAAGGTATTATAAATCCCTAAATGTCTTTTGAAGCATTCTAAGCCGCAAGGGCCTATTTTTAAAATAATATCGCTGTTTTTTACAGGCAGAAAAAATAAATCTATATGCTAAAAGTATGTCATGGAAATTAAAATATGACTTAATAAAATTTTAAAACACACATTATCAAATATACGACCTAATGAGACATTAAAACAAATTTAATTCATAGTTCTTTCTATAAATAATAATGATATAAATTCACAATACTTCTAACACGATTGCAACTTTTTAATTTATATTTATACTATATCTCTAAAAGTTTAATTTATTTTGTAAAATAAAACCAACACATTTTTATTGTAAAAATCATTTAATGAGAACTAATTTTATTATAGGAATAGCTCTTTAATGAAAAGCAAAACGATAGTTGCCCGATATACTTTGAGGTAAATAAATATTTATTCTATAAGTTTGTATATGTTAACATTATATATTTAGCAAACTATTATAAGCTACACATACATTTTGAGCAATATTTTCAGTCCGGTTGAGTCATCTCCAAAATAAGAAATATGAACGTAGAAACAGATTATTAAACAGACCTCGATGACCTGACAATTTTTTTTCCAAAGACGAATATGAAACGAAGTTGAGGCGGGTGATAACGAAGTTGTGATGTTATTGTTATTGACCGCACAGAAGTTGGAAAAGTTCATATTGTTGTTTAATCAATTCAAGTTGAAGTTTATTAAGATAATCATTTTCAAAGGTTCTTTTCACTTCTATGTGACGTTCCTAACGAGGAAAATTGTTTTTTTGCGGTTCATTGCTCAACGGTCCCAAAAGCAAAAAGAGTCAATATGGAATTGACCTTGCTTTGGTAGCAGGAATATTCACGGTCACCTACACGTACAAAATTATATTGTATCGGTTCCTCGACATTGACATTGAAAAACAATAACTGGTATTCTAATTGTATATTCTTATTGCTTTGTCGGAAGTAACCTTTATCTTTTACCATTAAAAAAACCTATTACTATTATTACAAATTGGGTATGCATAGAATATTTTGGACGTTTATAAACGTTTTTATTTTGTGCATAATATTATATAGCGTCATTATACAGTCGGAAATCTAGGTTCCCACAGATAACTAATTTATATGTGGAATAAAGAGATCCTGCTAGACTAATAAAAATTTTCGGAATTATTAAAATTAATTACAGAAAATCTATTACGAAGCTCTGTACAATTCAGATATTCCTTGGCAAAAACAAACCACTATTACCTGCCTCAGGTTTAACATGCCGCCAGCTCTCGCATTAATATCTATTGAATGGTGATCCACTACAAATTGAATGCTGAGCAAAATTTTTTATCAAAAACATTGTTTTGCAATAAAGTCAAATAAAACGTTATCTAAACATTGAAAACAATGTAGAAAAGTGCCTATCATCACGTAACCTTGACCTATTCTAAATAATAAATTTATAATTAAAGTAAAGTGTTTTATTAATCAAGTGTTCATATATGTATATGTATATTTATTAAAACAATATATGTATAAATCTGATTTAATAATATGTTCTTCATAATATCTATTAAAATTCATTTAAATCTGTAATGTTTGTGATTTGTTTTTCCCATTTTTTAATAAATGAATATAAAATGATCATATTTATTGTAGTTATAGAATTAGAATTAGAATAATTGTGATTTAGGAAAGCAGTGGTCAAGATTTTGTACGATGGAACTATCCTACCACCGATCATTTGTCGATTCGAATTTAATCATGGTCATTATTGGATTCATGCTGGTGCTCTCTTTTGTTTTCGATTATTTATAAGCGTATATGTACAATTCGATAAGGAGCAAGAATCTTTGTCATACGAATAATCGGACTGGGTAAGTCTGGATGCGTTCTGAGCATCATGTTATTCAACGCATGGATTGGCGAGGACATTGCTTCAGGTCACATTTCTCGAACCTAAAGTTTAACAAATCTAATAACTATGTTAAGTGTTGAATCTGACAAATATAAAGAATAAATGATGATTATTGAACTTAATTATAAATTCGAGCCAATCGAACAAACCCATGTTTTAACCCATCAGTTATTCAGCACCATCATAAATCAGTCCAATTTTATTGCCAAACATCATCATTATTTTCGAAGAAGAATTTGATATATATTTTGCGACGGGCTATTGGTAATTTTGACCATTTTCTGAATTTCAATTGAGTTGTTAAAATACTATACTCCCGTTCCTTTATGGAAATCCAAAGCCAAGTTTCCATACATAGTTAATGGCAATACAATCATCAAAAGGTTTAAAAAGTTCCATTTGAATCTCATTTCTTAATTCAAAAATAAATGTATTTCTAGTTATGAATATATATCTAAAGTCGAAACAACATATTAGTATAGAGATTTAGTAGAGGATTTTGATTTTCAACGCGAATAAGTTCAAAACAAATGAGCATAAGAGTAAGAAAGTATAAGGGGGTTAAGTATTGAATGGGGATAATAATTTTCTTAACCGTCATAGATCAAGATTAACCATCAAGATATATTTAGTACTAAATAATGCTCTTAAAGCTAAATATATTGTTTATCGATGTAATATTTGTTAGATTACTTGTATATTACAGTCCCTGTAAATTTTTTTAATTAATTTAATTTAAAATTAATTTAGTTAATTTAATTAAAATATAACGGTATAAATAATATGTTCATATTTTTAGCTGATGTATACAGTATAATAGTGATTTGTTATCTAACTTGCAACCATTTATAATGCTATTGCAGTTTTAACCTTCAAAGCTATATATTTTCGAACAAAAACAAAAAGTAATATTACTGTTGTTACGTATTATTTATATCTATTATGTAAGTTCCATTCAGATCCGTTTAAAGAAAATAATATAGCATAATTGGTGCACTGTGAATAATCAAAATTGGTTAAACTAGCTTCTGTTAGAATTATTGTTAGAAATAGAAACAATGGTAGTATACACGAACTATTCATTATTTGCACAACAAGATATTAAGTAATATGTTATTGGTTTAAATGAAATTAATTTTTTTATGATATATATTATTTTTTTATAATGTATGACATAGTGACTTTTGAAGTAGCTGCATAATT
This sequence comes from Rhynchophorus ferrugineus, assembly GCF_030347505.1. Classification (NCBI taxonomy): domain Eukaryota; kingdom Metazoa; phylum Arthropoda; class Insecta; order Coleoptera; family Curculionidae; genus Rhynchophorus; species Rhynchophorus ferrugineus. The sequence goes on along the minus strand of NW_027472581.1, from coordinate 46,174,687 downwards.
TTATTATTATTAATTTTAATATGCGAAAATAATAAAGCGGTATTATGAAATATTTTATTAAGAAACAATACAACAATAAAAAAACCATTACTAAAAACAGGATTTTAATAATTGGAACATATTTTATTATTCAAAACAATTAAACTTTAGTGAAATAAATGTTCAAACGTGACAACGATCAAAAGACAGAGAAAGCCAAATCAAGGAAATAAGATGGATATTGAAATAATTCATACTTAACTAATACTCGCTAAAGTTTGAGTTGTGCTAGATATTGACACATATAATTTTCAGATAATTTTCTCAATGAGATTATTTTTTATGTATATCAACTTTTTGCTTTAAAATGTTGAAAGTTGATATGTAGACCATCTTTAACATTTTATTTTGATTTATGATAATGGTGATGGTTTTGAGATACTCTATATTACAGTCTTCATTCTGATTACAAGTTTTATAAGGCAACGGTTTTACAAAAATTTGGTTGTTTTATGCAGAGTAGTTCTATGCAAGTTCAACATAAGCAAATGTTATGAATTTTAAAATTTACTTTAATTAAAAGAACACTTTAATATTAAAAAAGTACCAAAAATATTAAAAAAAGATTACTTTATAATTTACATGTACTTTAATAGGAGTTTCCAGTAATTAATATTATTTTAATCCAGTTTTTGTTTGCATTATACGAATTTTTTTCTTCTAATAGCTGTTCAATTGATTTATAAATACAAAGTAGATTAATGACTATTGTACAGTTTTTTTTATTATTACAGTTCTAATTATTATTTTCGATAAAACCTAATTAATAAAATTCAAAAATGATTTTTGGTTTCGTTTTGTTTCAAAATAAAAAATTGTCTGTCGAAGAATTATTATTAGATAATACACAAAAAGGTGTTGTTTTTATTTATTAATAATAAAGAGGAAAATATTTCTTGAAATTTTAGTCGCTATTTCCAAGAAATGTTTATATAAAATCATTGAAATTTTATGTAGCCCGAAACAAAATCAACAGCAATGTCACCAAACAAAGCATCTCCGACCAAATTGACCCTATAATGTCCTTCAAACTATTTGTTCGATTCTTTTTCAATGTCGTGAAAATCATTAATATAATACAAAGTATTTAGGTGCTGTTTTCGATGCTGTACTGATTTCAATGATTTAAATCGATGGTTCCTATTATATTATACATATGAAATTAATATATAGTTAATCAAATTTTAGTGAGATGAGCAGACTTAATAAAAACGGGTTTTATCTACTGCTACTCGTCTGGTTACCATAAAAAGGATAATCACAAAATGAACAAAGTGTGCAAGTTCAAACTAAACCAATTATAAATGACCTGTTAACACTCAATGTTACTTTAACATAAAACAATAATATAAATTGACTTGTTAAATTTCAATAACAACTACTTTTATCATTTCATTAAATATTATTTATGACCATTACATTCACTGTTCAAAAATCACTGTTTAGTTATCGTTTCGGCAAGTTTGTCATACTCATTCACAGTATTATATTACTTTAGAGCTATCATAGTAGTGAATTCACTTTCCATCGCATTGAATCAACAAATAGGTCAATTTCTAGTTGTCGCAGTATATTTGTTAATGTATCTTTTAATGATAATGATTTTAAGGTTTAATATATTAAGCATTACAATATATTTCCATACAAAAATCACAAATGGCCGGCTTGGTGGCGCAGCGTTTAAGGCGATAGGGCGGTCCTTCTGCTGACAGAATTAGATTAATCTGACAGAATGATCGTTTTAGTTTTGCGATATTCGTGAGTTGGAATCCCACAGAGTATGAGTGTACTTGTGTTTATTATTATAATTTTAAATGCTTAGGAACCGGCTTGGTTGGATCAGTGGTAAAGGCGATAGGAAGGTCCTCCGGCTGCTGCTATAGTCGCGGGTTCGAATGCTGCTGGGGCATGGTCGTAAATGTATGTTTGTGTTTGTTTAACATTTGTGATTGTCCTTAACCAAGAGTGCAAAATCCGACAAGGAAAATTATTCCTATCACGCCAGTAACGAGGATGGATAAGACCGGATGTTTTCTGAGATGATCTCCAAGTTGGTCACCCGCTAGTCGGTAGGCTTAATATCGAGGACCGTGATTCAGAGCCCACGTTAAACAGTAGGTTCTGTAGCGATCTTGAGGCATGTCGAATTTTACATCGTGGAATACAAAATACGTAATACGTCTACAAAATACCCAGAAATATAATCCCAGATGTTGAACACGAGCGGGGTGCCAGCAGCGCCAACTAGAACCCGATAACGAATAGCTGGCGGCAACCCCGAGACGTTTATCTGGGACGTTATTGAAGGGTATTTCGATTCATTCAGTGCTCAACCCTCATTCGGTTTAGACGTGCCGCCATCGACTGCCCAAGCCTCGTCTCCAGGTAACACCGCTGCCATCCGTTTTATCTAATTGTATTTCATACATTTTTATATTACTTCAATAAATAACCGTCACATAATGTAAACACCACTGTTCATTTCGTTTTACCTCCATTCACCGAGCCACATCATTTACCCTAATGTTCAATCCAGATAAGCCCTCGTTGGTAAAAAAGAGACTCTAATATTTAAAAAAAATGTCTAGGCAACAGTGTAAAATTCGACACGCCAGTAAACAGGCTAGATAAGACCGGATGTCTTCTGGGGTGGTCTCTAAGTTGATCACTGGCCTGTCGGTAGGCTTAATGCCGAGGACCGTGGTTCGGAGCCCACGTTAAATAGTAGGTCTATTCCAAGATACCCTTGTTGGTAAAAGGAAGACTTTATATAAAAAAAACATAAATAAATATATACGAGAAAAGTTTAATACAAGCTTTCAGAAGTCTCCCTTTTTTTCTCTTTTACCTTTTACCCTTTGCCAGAATAAGACTTAACAATGATAATATAAACGCCACTTTTGATTTTTCTTTGGAAAGGTTTTTTTATTAGAAAATAATCATATATCATATCTTGCCAAATCTAGTGTGCAAGCTGTATGTTTTATAGCTGTAATTTTGTTTTCGGCGAAATACATACATCAATTTAATAAGGCTATACAATATAATGTAACATGCTCTCTTGACTTTATATATAATACGATAGCCAGAAGTATCGGTAAATGTATAAAATAATCTTTCGTTGAACTTCAAGCATTTCTGTATAAAAACAGTAACAATAGACATTGACAAATAACATTGACATTGATGTGAAAATTATTTTTTCCTTCTAGGTTAAAGAAAAAGTTTCGCTATTTATTCTTGACTGCCTATTCTCCGTCTTGATTATTGGAACACTGGTTGTATTTGTCTGGAGAGGAATGTGGATCATTGTGGATCTCTTCTTGTTTCCAGATGATCGAATAGCTTCAGCCCATGGAAGTTTGGTAAGTCAGTAAGTAATCTAATTTAGATAGTTTATTAAAATGTATAATTTAATTATATTTGATTTAGATAATGTAATTAATAATTTAATTTAAAGATTTATTTTTTTTTAATATTTTTAATGAGTATATTACATAAGTTTCCTCAATGTAATGTTATTACAACAATTAGATATGTTATAAAAGGCAAGCCAGTAAAAAAAAATACATAATATATAGAAAAGTATTTTGGGCATATCACATTTTCGCAAGCTTTCTATAAATATATTGTTTTGTTTCATGTTTGTCAAAATATGGCACTACAGTTTCATCAAATAAAACCTAAAGATATTCGATTTTTGAAATTGGCACTATAAATATACCACTAGAAATCATCAGAGTTATTTGAATTTTGTCTAATTTATACTTTGATAGATCTGCAATGTTATTAGATCTATACATTAAATACTACGATATTTTATATAAACGATTTCTCCTTAAACTTCAGTACTTAACACTATAATTAGTCTTGATTTTCTTCTGCTGTAAAAATTAAATTACGTAAAATTTAATTTATGTATAAATTTAATAAAAGTAATTTATAGATGATATATACTAACTTAACTTTGTTTTACGATAAGATATATTATTATAGAAAATAAATCAGTTATACCAAAGTCTCAAAAATTTTTCTATTCAAATATGCAATATTTTTTTACCCTGCAATAATTAATATAATAATATAGTATTCTTATTTGTTGACCTGTATTAAAATGTAATATCATTACCATATTTACCAAGAATAAAATTCAGTACCCAGAGAATAACTCCAGATACATTTACTAAATTTCCTAAAATAATCATCATACCTGTTGAACATGTTTTGATGTTCATGATGTTATATTTCTTTTGTTTAACATTTTTATTATTTTAATATGTTAACGTCAAATCAAAATGATCTTGAGAAATTAAAGTGGCCCCGTTATTTGTTTGTGATCAAAAATGCATTTATTTCAGAAGAAATTTAATTAACAAAATAATCAAACTATTTATACGGAAGAAGTTTTCTCCTACAGTCCCATCTAAAATAATAATTTCACCTGGATCTGAAAAATCCAATACATTTCAATGGCAGCCCATTTCAGTTTATGTCGAAATTTATTTATTTGTTTATGAACCACTCCCATGGACTAACGATAATATTGCAAACTCTTATTGTAAATTTTACTCAGATTTTCATTCAGTAATGTATCTGATTATTTTTCTCGAACTATAAGCTGTATTTGTCCTATTATGTATATATGTTTGAAGATCATGACTCTAACACTCTTAGTTAAACATTCTATAATATTATGGTTTTAGAAATTCAGTTCCAGTTAGTGGAAACACAGTTAGAACGTCAAGCATGCGTTTTTCAATTGAATAATTTGTCTTTTTTTTAAATGAAGGTCAAGCAATTTTATGAGTTATTTCAATTTCTCAGTTGGTTAGCGTATTTTCATAAATAACATAATTGTGTAGTTTTGTCATAGTGCAAAATTATAATTTTGCATGAGTTCACACAATTTAATTAAATAATACATAAAAAGTAAATTACATATTTAAAATATTACACAACATACTCTAATTGAAATCGTTTTTTGACGATTATTTTAATTGATTAATTAAGATTATAATGTCTAGATTTTGAACATTATTACAGTTATAACAAATTATGGTTTTTTGTATTAATTTTTGAAATTTTTTATATTTACGTAAACCGTCCTAATAAGGTTGTTATTATTCATGTAAAATTATTGGCTATAGTAATAGTAGCTATTAGGACATTAAGGGAATAATTTGTTGATATGAAGAAATTGAAACAAAACATTATCAATAATAAAAGAAATTGAAAAAATATATCATTCAACATGATGTTGAATTTTATAGCTTTTATTGGTTTTTTAGAATAATCACCCATCTTCTAAAGAGTAATCAAGCACTTTGGGGTTGTTAAATATATATATGTCAACTTGAGGCTAAATAGAGAACAATAATAACTTAAAACACATACAATACTTAAAGTCATACAGTTTCCTTTCTCATTTATTGAGTTAATGAATTAATTTTAATAATAAAGATTAATATGATTCTACTAACATTACATTTTTTTAGATTTTGGGATATAGCATTATTGCTATTGTTTATTTGTTGCAACCAATTATCCGAAGCATTTGCTCTAAACTGACGGGTGCAGGAAGACTGCTGTTTGCTGATATGTTTATTATATTTTCACTTATTGGAACGATAAACGTATGGAGAGGAATATGGATGTCTCTGGACATATATTTGTTGCCTGGTGAGTATTTTATTTGTAACTGTTACTGCAATTTAATTTAAATTAATTTAGACCTAAGTATTAATTTTCATACAAAGGCATTATGTCTGTAAATTAGTTTTAAAGGAGTTTATATATTTATATATTTAAAAATTGTTTCACTGTTTGAAATTACATTTTCCAATTTTTATGACAATACTTGAAGAAGTACAACAAGAATCGAATAACTATCATGTATTTTCATAAGATGCCGATGGCAAGGTGTAATATTTGATAAATACGTTATGAGGAGGGTATCGTAGATTCTATATAAGCATACCCAAACATGTAAACGAGCATTTTCATTTTTCTAAATCACTATTGTGTTTTTGCTTGTAATCATATATATAATCACAAGCAAGATTAATTACAAAACGTACAAACATTCAGGCTATGTTATACCATCACTCATTCCAAAAATTATCTTGAACACTTTAATTTACAGTACATTCGGCATTTCATTCTTGCCAGAGTATATTTCTCAACAAATAGTCTACTGCTCTTCTTCTCTCCAATTCCTCTTCAACATTCTTCTCTAAATTTCGCTATAGTTGAGGGTTGGCTCAGACAATGTTAGTCTCTTATTTTTCAGATCGTGTTCTATGATGTTAGTCCATATCTTTTTCGGGGCGGTTTGGTGTATCTCCATCGAAAAGGTTGGTTTTACTCAGAAGTCTGCGATGAATTTGTTCACTTTTCATTTCAAATCAATCAATCTTTTCATTCAATTGTGCACCGATCTTAAATATCGCGTTATATTTTAAACGAATGACTTCATTTCTAATAAAACCTCAAAGATAAATATGCAGAATTTGCTAACAGTAACAGTGTCAAAGTCTCGGAGCCATATAAAAGGATTGGCAAGATGATGACTGCAATATTTTTTCTTCTCCATATGCATCTTAGAGAAGTAAAATCTCTTCCATCTTGACTGATTTGCCATATTACTTTAGAAAAGCTGCCATTTCCTTCTCCTGTATTACTAATCTCAAATACTTTTACTCCTGCACTTGGTCAAAATGAATCCCATTGAGATTTACAACAGCAGGCGGTCAGTTAGTTGGCAATACTTTGTTTTTTCTTAATATGGTGTTGAATAATCTTAATATGGTATGCACTGTGAATTATATCATGATGAATATTAAAAGCAACATCTGTATCAGCGAATATAGCGCATATCGGCAATCCTCGCACATCGGTCGTAGCATCATGTTGAACATCATGTTTATTAACAAAACAATATCTAAATAATAGCTTGCATAGAGTTGGAGCCACCCGTTGGTTTCTTTTTAACCGACTTCGAAAATGGAGGAGGTTCTATGTTCGGTTGTATATATTTTTTTAATGTATGTTCGCCGATTTCTCCGTCAATTGTGGGCCGATTTTCAAAATCCTTTTTTTATTCGAAAGAGTGTCCTTTTGAGGCGAATCTATTTTAACCAAATCATAATATATTGGGGGAAGGGGGAGAAATCGAGGGAAACGCTAAAATTTCAAAGGCACGTACAAAGTTTTCACATATTTAAAATAATAACATGTTTGTGTGTAATGTTGTGTGAAAATCCGAAGTCGTTCAATACAAAAGCCATTCAGTTTGCTTTTTAAGTACTAACTGTAGCATATAAGACCTCGTAGAAATATTGATTATATTGTACTACTGCTTTCATTGCGTAATGGTTAAACCGTTTAGCTTCCAAACGGAGGTCGTAAGTTCGATTCCCGGCACGGATAATAATTCCTTGCTGTTCTAGTTTAGTTTGAATATTTTTGAAATCACCTAGGCTAGATAGCGGACCTCCGGGCCTGAAGCGTTCCTTGTTCAATCATTGTTTCTTTATTCCCATTTTTTCACATACGGCTGCACCTTTACTTGGCCTACCTATTGTAATATTAAATAAAATAAGTACTTAATTTATTGAGTAAACATCTAACACTAAGAACAGAAAAATAAAATATGTTTAGCAAAAAAATTGAACCGACTTCAAAAAATAAATAAGAAATTTACAAAAAAATTTTTTTTTTGTGTTAAAATTCTAAGTTTACTTCATTAATCATGAACTAGGGGTGTAATATTTCAAAGACCTATTATAATTTTATAAAATATCGATATATCGTTATCCTAATAAAATACATTAAACTTTTAAAATACCAATTTAAAGTACCAATTTAAAAGCTTTATGAAAAACTATTAAATAGTTTTTTATAATGTTTAAGAAATATGTGTAATATTTTTAAAAAATATCGGCTTTATAAAATATTGATATATCTGTCCAAAAAAAATGTCAGCCAAAAATATCGATATTTTTGAAATATCGTTAACTTTGTTTTGGCATAGTTGGATTACCAATTATATCTTTTAATGCAACCTCATATTTGAACCCTACAAGTTCAAACTAGCTTTATAATAGACTTATATACCAATCTCTTTGATTTTAGTAGTACAAAATGGGACAAAGTAGTGATTAGTGAACAATAGTCTTTTTTTCTGAATAATTTTTAAAAAAAATCCAAATCAATAACCATTTTAATTTAAATTTTTAAATATCTATCTATATTTAATTTTAATGAATTATTTTTCAGATAACCAAGCTATGAGTTGTTGGATAACATTCGTCGTATCATTAACTCTCCTTATTCTTTTGGGATGCGCCAATTCACTTCTGGTTCGGGGTGTATACATTGATGCCGAAGAACCTAATGGAAAGTGCGTAGTCTTGCCATGTTACTACCTGCGACTGATTTTTCAAGCGGAGAAACTTAAGAAATTTAATTTGAAAATGCAAATGTCCGACAAAATGGGAAAATACCAAATGAAAGAAAATAATCACGTGGTTGCTATCAACACAATTAGCACAATTGTAGAAGCAAATGACAAAAAAATGTCAAATTATTCCGAGGTATACAATATATTTGTAAATATTCTCTAATTATTTACTAATAAAAAATGTTGCAGATTTCGTGATTATTCCAAATGGGTATTTAATACTGATGGATCTGCTAGTCACCAAGAAAAAGTATAATAAATATTTTTAAAATAACTTCAATCATTGTTATATTAAGTAGATATATGTACTATTTATTTAGTAGGATAAATTAAGGTTGAATATTATATTGTAAAGTGATTTCAGTTATTTTGGTGATTGTTTTTAAAACAGAAACTTATTTTCTATTACCAACATATATTTTATTCTATTACTAATTATTAGTTGTCTGTTCTTAATTATAATTATTGTTTTATTGTTCTCTTTTTGATTTTTATTTCTAACTGAACCAAGAAGAAAATTAAGCGTTTTACAATATTTTGACTTCACTTTACAATACATATTTATATGTTAAATTTAAGCTGTAAATATGCATATTTTCCAATAAATTTTGTAGAAAAATTAATCCTTTTTCTTATATAACATAGTTGTATGGATAACGACATAGTTGTTAAATAAAAGATATGCACAAATATTTAAATAAATACATTAGATATGATTTGAAAAGAAAACATGAAGAAAACAACAACATTTTTGTTATTTATAGCAATTTTAAAAAAGCTTATCATAAAGAAAATAAGAATCATTTATTTAGAAAGTGACTGCTCAAATTTATTTTTTACTTTTCCTCCGTGAATAATTCATTTAGGATAACAAACTTGTATTTATTTGTAGACCATAATCTAAATATATAGTTTTGACACTTTCGATATAAATTGTTACTAATTGCGTTGTAATGATTATAATTATTTGTCTAATCAAAAACAATATGCTGATTTAAGAATGACACATGATTATTTCAGGAATTAAAAATTTTAGAAATTTAAAACTCAGGAGACATGAGTCACTTATTCTGGTGTAATATTTCTCTGTTGATATTGAAAGTTGAATATTGGAGTATAAATTGTGATATGCAGACAGATGAAAACAAGACAATGGAAACAAACATAAAATAATATAGGCGACTTATTTTAAAAATTTATAATAAAGTAGAGCTTGATAAAATAAATGAAAAATTCACAGAAATTCAATTCATAATTTAACCAGCCTTTAGATAGAATATTTACTTCTCAATCAATAATAATCATTCACTAAATTTTTTTCATGTTTTGTCAATACATTTACTTTTTTTAAAGTCATAGTTGTTCAAACATAAATATATCAATACAATATAAATACATTTCTATACCTTAAATACTTAAGATATTGATACCAAATCTTTGCAGTATCTCAGCATTTCTTGTAGATGAGTTTTAATTTCCATGAGTTAAATATACCATCTTAAAGAACTGAAAGGAAGATTCAAAAGTTGACCAATTCGTCTTATTTTCTCGAATATTATATCAGTGTCTATATCAATATCCTTTTATGAATTATGTATTAATATTGACCCAGATTCACAATTATTTTATATATATCACGAAATTCTTGAAAAATCTAATTATTACATTTCGTGAAACATGATTTGACAACTTGTGCATACAGAAAGACGATCCAAAATATAATAACGGTTCACTACCTGCATCTTCTGGCTAACGAAGAAGATTTAATCTATGCATAGAAGACTTATCGATGTGTGCAAAGTGTTGAATTATTCAAATAATATTACAAAGTATTTAAAGTTGTGTGGTGATCTTATCAACCTTTGACTATTCTTTTTCGTTGGTAAGAAATATAATAACAAGCACATCTATAAGCAGTTATAGTTGTAAACGTGAGTAATTCTTCAAATAAGTTCATTATATTAGGTGCCCATTTATATTGATCAGGATATCTATTGGTGAAAATGCGAAGTATTCATGTAAACAACTATTAAACAAACTAACCTAACTGTTAACTTGTTAGATGGTTTTGATATTTTTCTATTGACATTTTACTATTGAGTTATTCACCGCTAATCATGAACCGGCCAAAATTGCATTTTCAACATACGTTACTTTTCGTTATTAGATTTGAAAGAATCTGCTGATGAATAGTGTAAAACTCAACTCAACCTCCTAAGGTAGCCATTTATTCGGTGGTAACGGTAGGTATTCATTGCTTGCTAATCAAAGAAAGAAAACCTTTCTTTCGTGTATTGTTACTGGTGATGAAAAGTAGATTTGCCACGGTAATCCCAAGGGCAAAAAGACATAAGCTATCAAATTACATCGACACTATATCGACATCGAAATGAGATATTCTTGATCTTGATCAAAAAACTGTCACTGCAGATGTTTACTGAGATCAATTCAACATGTTAAATGATATATTATTGCACTAATCAGTAATGACAAGTAATAGTTTGGAAATGCTGAAGAAATGCGAAACGTTATAATTAGATCTCATTACTTTTTTGGCATTGCCCGCATTTGACACAGTGTTGCCATATCAGAAAAATTAGAACTATTTGGAAAATTGATGGAATGTATTTTGATTAATATATATTGTTCAAATTTCTCGTCTTTTTAAAGTGATAGAACGATCACAATACATGCCAGCGCCTAATAAATACACTGATCAGTTCTTTATATAATGTCTAATCTCTGTGTATAAGACAAAATCGTTCTTTATATTATTCATATTTTATACTAGTTTATTTACCGAAATTGTTGATATAAAATCAATATTTCATAGAAAATATTTACAGGGCTCGTTATAAAACATTCTAAACCTATCATGAAAAACACTTAGTATATTAATAATAGAAAAATAGCGCGCCATCTATGATGCTATTGAGAATTTATTATTAAAAAAATCATAGGTGTCTGTTTGATTCTAGCTATAAGTATATTGTCAAACAGCTTTAAAACATAAACAATCAAAAATATATTAATATAACATATAATTAGACTTTAAAATATACAAAATTTCAAGTATTAATAAACATAAATAGGTAATATTTATAAATACGCATTTAAATAAATCGTCATTTAAAATTACCATTGCGTATATTGTCATAAGCAGATTTTAATTTAAACGATGAATTTGTATCGTATGTTTAATGGAAGCAGTATAATTTCGCCTACAGACTACTCGTAGACCGAATTAGCGAATTAACAAAGGCCCGCATCCGCCATTAGTTAAATTAGTCTACAAAACTTTATTTGTGGGTCAGGATGTCAGCACTAATGCCAATCTAACTCTATTTTGCTTCTCTAATTTGATCAATTATTTATTGTGCTTCCGGCTACAGTTAATGTTTTTAAGTGTTTTGAAACGGGATTATTTCTTGACTTAACAACAAACACGTCATAATGTTACGAACGTAGAATGTTTCGATCGCACTGGAACTATGAGAATGACGAATGTTTGCTTATGTGTAAGTGAGACAAATAATAAAACATCTCAAGATCATGATAAAAATTATGAGAAAATGTTAAATCTTATTTTGAAACTGAGACTTCATGTCATAATACGTAAAATATATTATTGTATTATAACAAATAATACATTTTAGACATATAATAACACATAACATTAATTATTAAATCTTGAAAATATTGAAGGTTCTCTTTATAGAATACTTTGATAGAAATTCGATTTATACAGTCAATGCAAACCTAAAATAACTGTTCATAAAGCCATTAATTACAGAAATAATTAAGAGAGAGAGAATAAGTAATCTAAGAACCCTAAGAAACGATAAAAAAAGATAATAGACATGATGTGACAGAAACAAGCACCACAGTAATATATAATAAATGTTTGTTTAGATAGGTCTGAGTAGCCGTCAAATAGTAATCTGTTCAACAAGACCTGTTTATCAATGGCAGTTGCTGTTGCTGCCTAGGCGTGTTGGCGATCGATCGAAACTGTTCTGCTCTCGGAAAATGTTAATCTCCTTTTGATCCATATCTTCTTTGAAGGTGCTAGGTGCGTCTTCCACCCAAAAGGTCCATTTTGCTATAGAAATGTATAAGAAACTACTTCACCTTTCATACGATAGATATGTCAAAAGCATTGTTATCTGGGTCTCTGAATTTGTTTCTCAACTATACACCGATTGTCGCACCAAAAAAGACTTCATTTCTAATACGATATCAGAGAGAATTTGTCTGAGTCATCGCCTTCGAAAAACTTCAAACTTACAAATGTCAGACTGTAAATGTCCTAAATGTAAAAGTCTCAAGTAGCAGTCTCGGAGCCATACAGAAGGATTGGCGAGAAAAGCGTGCGAATAAGGCGGAGTCTAGGATTAGTGTTGTTAAAGATGTCGGAGAGATAAATTAGTAAAATTGTTCATTATGTTTGTAAATGTCTAATGTTTATTTCCCAAGCCACCGCTTTTATAATATCTGCCTTTTTATAGCTTTATGGCGGTATTTTGGCCCCTCCAGCATATTGTTAGTCAGTATTTGATCAAGTTTTGAGACCGCTACCTGGCCTCTGGCTTATTTGGGATATGGAAAAACTTTTATAATTGACCATTGGTTAGAAGATAAGGTGAGTGGCAAATCCAGTATACTTTGGGAGTAGACGTGACATACATGCCACCTCAAATAGTTCGAACCAAGGTGTTCTAATCCTCTTTTACTTCTTCAGTCTTTCAATTAAGTTTGTTGAACTCACAGTTCGAAATAAATCGTGAGGTCAGGGACAAGAAGTCTACATAGAAAGACCCATATGAAAGATCGCCTTGATTCACTTAAATTGTAATTAGTGCAAATAAATTAAGTATTGTAAAGTAAAGTGTTTCATTAATTCGCAAGAATGTCTAGCTGATAAAAGGGCTTCAACGGCAATCTACTAAGAAAGATATCGAAGAAGACAAACACACTAGTTAGATTAGATTAGTCCAGCTAGTTTTTTATCATTAACGGTACAATATTTCTTCTTTTCCACGCACACTATCTTAAAGAAGTAAAATCTTATGCATTTTGGCCGATTCGGCTTATTACTTCGCCAGAACATACTATTTCCTTTTTCTCTATTATGGATCGCAGATAACTGAACTCTTGAACTAGCTTTAATAGATTACGTTGATATTTACAATAATAGAAGATCCCTCGGTTGTCAATATTTTGGACTTTTCTTTATTAATTGCCACATTATATGGCTGCAATACAATGTATGTTACAAAGAACGCTAGAAGCTTCAAAATCTGTATCAGCTATCATATATCAGCGGAATATAGCGCTATCATCGGCGAGCATCTGATCGGGTAGGGGAGTTTATAGCATCATATTGAACGCCAGGCTTGTTTTTATGTTTTCTTAATTGCTTAGAATACTATATTGATAAGCCATTGTGAAACGACACCTCCTCGGCGTACACCATCTGGGATATTAATATTTTCGCATCGTAAGATGGTTAATTAATTTTGTTTAGAGGGACAACCAAAGTGGAGGTCAGTGTTTATAGTCAAAAGCAAAGCGAAAATCGATAAAAGCCACAATCGCACGCATGTATCTACACAACTGCGATTCGGTCTATACTGGTCTTTCCTGCTCTTTGAAGTCTCATTTGCATAATTTTCATAAATAATTTTCCAACAATCGATAGAAAACGTTGGTAAAATAACAATTAATATATTGCCATTCGGAAGTTTCTGGAATTTCAATTGCTTGATTGATTTCATCCGCTTTTTGAATGTTATCGTTGGAAGATTTACTCCTACTGTTCAATTTCCTAAGTGTTTGATGCAACGTCCGATATTCAAGTTTCGTCCGACTTTTCATTCATTCATTTTATTCAAAACCATTTTCTGGCTGAAACTTTATATACATTCAAGTATCCGGTCTTCAGAATATTTAGTATCAATTTAAGCATTTCTTCAAGTTTCTGGCTTGGTGGCGCAGTGGTAAAGGCGACAGGACGGTCCTGTTGCTGTTGCGATAGCCATGTATTCGCATCTTTCTGGGGCAATAGTGCATAATCCGACAAGGAAAATTATACCATTCACGCCAGTAACCAGGTTGGGTAAGACCGGATGTCTTCTGGGATGATTCCAAAGTTTTTCACTTGCCAGTCGGTAGGCTTAATGCCGAGGACCAATGTTCGAAGCCCATGTTAAACTGTAAGTCTAGTACAGATAAACGCTAGTAGGTAAAGAGGAGACTGTAAAATATATTAAAAAACTTCATGAATTTAGTTACAAAATGTAGCTTTAACTATATCTAAGATTGTTTCAGTAGGTGTTTATAAGGTGAGAATGGCTACGAGATATGCTTTATGTTGAATAGCAATCACACTAGAAGCCTTTCTTGTGTCGACCATAAAACTGACACTTGATAACCACTGACCAATGAATGACAAAACAAAGTGGGTAATTTAAGATCTAATAACGCGTAGCTCGAAGACAACAGCAACTGTGATTTTACATTTTACCATTTCATGCTCCAATATAGAGCCACAATAGCATGAATTCCTTGAGCCTTTTGTCACCCTCCAATCGTAGTGTATTAGTGCTTGTCATTTCTTCAGTAAACATATTCATGTCAATTGATATAATGCCTAATTTTATAGTTATGATCACTATCGCAATTTGGACACCCTTCATCGCTTGGGATAATGTTTGGTGGAACTGATATTTTAATATTTCACCTTTCATATGAGCATATTTTTTTAAATTTAAATTAAATCTGAAAATGGAATAAACATTATATGGAATAAACAAATAGACATTCAATAGCGACTTTAATGAAGATTACAACTCTTTAGTGCGTCACTTCATTGCCACACACATTCACTCTTCCCACATTGATTTTTTAGGAGAAAACAATTTAAACAATTTTAATGGTTTCCGATAATTTATTGAACAACTTAGTATCCACATTAGAAGATACCTTTATACATACTCGGTATTCGTAATAAATGAATATTAATTATGAATATTATATTATTTATAGTATCTTATCTTCCTGAAATATACAATTCTTCTAAGGTGGAAGAATAGCTGCCATTCCTTATAGGATTTAGAGCGGTGCAGGTCGCATAACCTTGAATTATTCAAAATTTAATGTTTATAAAAAATGTTGCTTGGTTCGCTTCTAAGTTAAAATTTTAGTTTAAGATAGTTTTTTCGTTTTATGGTTGTGATGTGTATATTTACATTGAGTGACAGTGAACAGGCAAAATTTAACTTAACTACTTTTACAACTTACAGTTTCATAGTCTCACTCAAGTTTTCGCTTGTTTATTAAACTATAAACAATGAACTTTTTCCGAAATGAAGTTTTTCCGAAAATTATGGAATTTGGAAATTAAATTTTGAATATTTATTCGATAGTTTTGATTTTTGATAATGGGGTCTCATATGTAGAGATTATTAGGGATTTGGAGTGCATTAAAGAAGTCATATGAGATAATAGTGGGAAGAGCTGAACTGAAATCTTTAAACTTTAATAGAAACGATTATAATTGACATTTGAATAATATATATTTATTTTTGCTTTACAGTAAATATTAAAAGTGCGTTAAAATAATAAGTTCTTATAGGACACTTCATCAGGACATAAAATAAATAGATATAAAGCAAAATATATTTAAGATCCTTTAACATTTTCTACGTGGCTGCTTGATGCTTCATTCTTGCTAATGAGTGTCGAACTAGTCTTGAACAAAACTGAGCTTTCCCGCATTTCTCTTGGGAATTCCACCAAGCAGTCGAATGGTGTTTCAAATATATCATAAGGAATAAAATCGTGTGGTACAGGCCATACTCGATCTAAAAGCAAATGTGTAATATAATATCTTATAGTACAGATATTTTTCTTTATTATTAATTTATATGTAACAACTTCAGGACAATCAACATCAGAAAAAAAACGATCAAGGCAAGTGGCAGATGACGCGGGAACACCTTGTGGACTGTGAAGGTGGTTTAAACAGAATGAGAGACCGTCCTTAGGGATGTTCTTCTTTTGGTTACGGATATTATCGAGGTAATTCTAAGGACAGAGATAGAGGGTGAAGGAAGATTTGGGTGACAACACTAAAACCTTCACGAGGACAAAAACACTTGGCAAACATCTGATCAAGATAATAAAGTAGAAAGACACAAGGGTTCCGATGAACACACAGTCCAACAAGTAGATAATTAAATAAGGAGGGTAATTGGTGGCATGTGTGTATATTTATGTGTGTATATATTTAAACATTTTATCTGTGATTTAGAATCTATTATATGTTATATCGAAATAATTCTTCTTCTTATCTTATTACATACATATAAATAATATAAAGAACTTATTATGATATCGTCTTACCTTTATAAATATCTCTCATTGGAACAACGCCATATAAATTATAATAGTCAGACAATGGCATGGTAAAATTGGATTTAATGGCAAAATCTAGTAATTCGTATTCCGGAAGAAACATTACGTAATCTTTTTGTGACTGTCCAGGTTTATCTTGTGTAGTCATGAATGAAGTGGTGTATAACAAGGAACTCCCTTTCCATCTATCAAAGGTGCTTACCGACGAATTCTATAAAATTAGTATTAGATGCTTCTCATTGTAACTGTATATATAATTTCGGAACTGATATAGAATTTATATTCTGGTTGGTGTTATTTTCATTTGTAATTAATTTCATAGTATATCCTACATTACCCATGGAATCGCCGAATTTAATTTTTATTGTTGATTAAATAAAAAAATCTTTATTTACTTAAAAAAACGGAAAAAAGCAATTTTAAAGCTATACTTGAGGATAATAGATAT
The DNA here is from genome assembly GCF_030347505.1 of Rhynchophorus ferrugineus. Classification (NCBI taxonomy): domain Eukaryota; kingdom Metazoa; phylum Arthropoda; class Insecta; order Coleoptera; family Curculionidae; genus Rhynchophorus; species Rhynchophorus ferrugineus. The sequence continues at coordinate 46,157,321 of NW_027472581.1, read as the reverse complement.
TTGAAAATGAACATGATCTCAAAAATACTAAGATGTTGTTAAAGAAGAACAAGGCAATGGTCATGATTTTTAGGTGTGCACAATCTCATCTACATTGAATATTTGAAAAAAAAGAAGTCTAACTGCAGAATATTATGCATTCTTATTGCATCATCTATAAAAGTTCCTTGGAATTAGCCGGTCAAATGGTCAAAAGGAAAACCCATTGAGTCCTATATTATTGAGATATTACTCTTCAATGGATCTTTGGGTATGATTTTTATATTTTGACCAAGTGTTATATAAGTCAATCTTATAAAATATTGTATAATGACCATTTCTATTTTGAATGATGAATCTAGTCGATCAAAATTGGGATCCTACCGAACACGAATTTTAATGATAAATATTTATCATGTTATTATTAAATAACGAAGTAGATTGAACAGATGCTGCCAACAATAACTAATTTTACTGTAAGAAAATCGACATTTGTAATGTTCAATCAATGATTATAAAGCAATTCATTAGGCCTTCGTTAAATTCATTAAAGCACGCAGTTTTATTTCGAAATTTAATAGAGGAAGAGAGGAATTCTAGATTTATTAGGATAAAAAATTCTCACAGTTGAATTCCAGATAATTCTGTTGGGACAAATAATTTGGACATATATAGTAGTAATACTTTGTAAAGTATTAACAGGATGATGGAAATATATTTTTATACAACGTAAATGACATAGGGCTAGATATTGTTCAGTTTGTGCTAATTAACTGGAATTTTATATTATTGAATAAAATCTCGTGAAATTCCAAGACTGTCGTCGACGATTTCGTCGTTTTTAGGAATCATCTACAATGAATACTTAAAACGTAGTATTATGTGTCATTATGGAATAGGTTTATCGAAGTAATAAAGAAAGAAATAACTATAACAACTCCCTATTTGAAAAGGAAAAAGGTTCTCTTGCATCAAAATAATACTTGAATAGTTTCGAGAATCAAAATCATGCAATTAAAGTTAAAATTAATATAACATACACCGTATTCGCTGGGTTTGGCTCTGATCGAATTTGGAAATACGTATAGAGCTCCAAAATCTAGCAAGAAAAATGGGTTTTTATATATTCTTGAAGTAAATTATTGAGTGAGCCTTGTACTACTTGTATTGTACTCTTTGTACCCTCCTTATACTCCTTTTTTCGTGTAGAGCTTTTCTTCTATCAATCTTGAGTTATATAAAAAAATTCCTTGAATTATATTTTCTAAATTTTAATAAATTTTCTTAAGTGTTTTTGGGAGAACTTTTAAATATGAACCATAAATGAGTATTTATTCAATTATATTTATAATTGAATAAATATTCTTAAAATATTAAATAATAAGAATATTTAAGCAAGACCATGAGTATTTTTACGCCAATGTAAAACAACTTAGAAATTTTTAGATCTATTTAACCAGAACCCGCTAATGTCAATTCCCATAATTACAGTTACCTTCCAAGTCCACGAAATATCTAATATAATTTGATACAACTGGTCGTTGTTGATTATGTCAATAATTTAATTACAAATTATTATTTTTCATATCTTACACTTATTTACTTTAAATAAACTTAAATTTGAACAATGATTTACATTACATGCTAGGGTTTCTATGGAAACAATTTTATACAATACAATTTACGATCTAAAAAGACAATATAATATTTCTGTATAAATAACAAATATTTATAATAAATATTTGTATAATAAATAATTCTGTATAACTCCTTGTCATATTTTAAAAATAGATGTGATTTTACGAAAACGAAATCATAACTTTTATTGTTATTTATTATTAGTCATTAAATGTGACGACAGGATTACGCTTGTGTTAATAATTACCTCTACCTACATAATAAATTAAATAACATAATATAGCATAAAGTATGTAAGTAATCTTAAACTATCAACCACTACTGTATATTAGTTATTGTTAAAACATTAATAGTATTTTAAGAAATATAAAACCAGTCTTCTTTATACTTTATTTTCTGAAAAAAAAAACAGTTACATTTTTTTAAAATACAGCTTCGAAAACTATGTATACTAAAGCATATAGCGTTAAAAATTTAAATATAAAGATTTTAAGTTGTGAATTAACGAATTAAAAATATTAGATATTATAACTAATTAGGTCTATACTCCTAAGTTATCTTTTTGATAATGGATTCAATGAGAGACAATGCAATCAATTGTTTTTTAAAATCAACTAATTTCATAAAGTAAGATCCCCACGATGACAACCGTATTTGCAGATATTTGCTAGGTTTAGTATTTACTATGTATTTACTGTGTTAAGTGTAAGTAACAAGTTATAGGGTTTGATTATCAGTTTATGTGTAAAGTGGTGTGTCGATGTTGGTAACCGTGCAGTACTTGATATTGATAAAAATGTTATGTTAGTTTAAAAAATTCGTTCTCATTAAAATGCCTCCATCTGAGTAGACACACTTTTAGATCAAGTTCATTTTGATCTTATATTAAATACAATTTCGATATAATTTCATATAGAAACTAATGAATTTTTGAACTCGTACTCGTAGTTCTTTAAAAATGAATTTGATAATAATTTTTTAATAAATAGAGGCATCAGTTCTTTAGGTATTAATTCCAACCAAGTAATCGGTAGCCAAGTTTTCGGTAGTACTAAATATATTCAATAACCAAAGCTTTAAGATGTAACGCGCTTTCCCGAAAACTGAAATAGTTTTCCACTGAGACAAGCAAAGACTTTCAAAAGCAACGAAATGGATTGTTGCATATAATGCCAAATCCAAGAGTTGATTTGTTTGAAAAGTAATTGCAACACGAATTGGCCATTTGACCTTGATATAGATTTACAAAACCGCAGTTTCCTGATCCTCAGGCTAAGAACTGCTAAATTGGAATGAAATCATGATGGCTGAAGTCTACCAATATTAGTTCAATGATTTTAATCAAAAATTGTTGGCGAAATGGTCGGCAGTAACAAGAGACGCAAAATTACGCTCGTAAAATGATATTCTCCAGATTGGTGACATGTTGAAACAGGAATGAATATCACTTCAGCTTTTAAATCCAGTTCTATACGGCCCTATATAACAATCAGATATGAAGTATCATGTATGTATTGTATTGATGTATATATAAGAAATGTATCAGTCTATCTTGGTTCATTGACTGAATGAACTTTCCTGTTGGGCCAATAAATTTTTATTTAAAAGGTTTTTTTATTTAAATAATTATGGTCGCTCTCTCTTTTATTTGTTAACATATATATATATATATATATATATATATATATATATATATATATATATATATATATATATATATATATATATATATACTATCTACTAGCTTTCTAGTCTAGCTATTACTATCATTTAATATAGAATAATACATTAAGTTATCAAATAGATTAACCTACCTCAAGTGATTTGGTGTGGGAGTCAGTTTTCTCCTTAAGTTGATCGTCCGAATAATTACTGATCAACATATAAATTCGTTTGATGCAGTTATAAATAAATCGTGCCGATGACTGTAAATCAGCCTCCACATCCAACTTTTCCAATAATTTGGATGGTATACCAGTGAAGGATGCCCATCCATCAATGAACCTCTAAATTTTTCAATTCAATAAAATATATACATAACTGCGATTTTTTACCTGATTAATGTGGGATACGTGAATTAATAATTTAACCTTACCCAAGTTGGTTGAGTGATCAGCATCGGGTTGTAATAAATATTTTAAATGCTTATTTAAATTGTCTTCATCGCTCTAAAATTGTATTAAATTAAAACAATTAATTAGTAATAATGAATAAATACAGATCATATAAAGGTAGCTCGTAAGATACAAATGTTGTTTATTATATCTTAGGACTTGGTATTTAAAAAAATATATAGTATCTACAGTAGTAATGTTAAATTATTCGTCGAAGTAGACTTATTACTTTTCACAATATCACTTCATTGCTTTATACATTCGATTTAAGGAACAAAATGTATGTTCCATAAGTGTAGTTTTGAAATTTTCAGTAGAATAAAATAACTTCTAATAATCTAAAAGAAAGGAAAATGATTAACACACGAACTGACTGAAAATACCACTTCGAATATTGCAGCTTCATTGCTTTCCAGGCCAAAAAGCCCAAAAAATCATGGGTTAGTCCATCCACATTAACACCGAATCAGAATATTCGTAGGCATAAGGTTACGCCATTCATATGTTGGAACCAGCAATGTGTAGATTATTATGACTTGGTAAAACCGAATTAATTAATGTCTATAGATATCAACTGAATAAATTTAACGACGTATTGTTTCAAAAACTCCTGCAAAAGCCCAAAATGTACGCATAAATGGTTATGCTCTGACATGACAACTCTCAGCAAACCGTTGAAGTCGGTCTTCTGATTACCACTTCCTCAAATCGATGCAGCATAACTTAAATGACAGACAATTTATAAAAAATCTTGATATCTGTGTAAAATTTTACTCATTATTATTTTAGGTAGCAATATGCTCTACCTGTATCAGGATTCATACCAAATATAAGATAAAACATTAAATCATTAGATTTATTCAAAGGACGAGAATTGAGACCGACCTTAACTGAAAATAATTATCTATTATATATTATGAAGTCATATTATTTTAATTTTTAGAGTTAAAATTATGGCAATTGTAGTGAAACTAGCATTACATATTTTGATATTAACTTTATCAGTGGTAATATAGCAATATGAGTTTTTAGTTATTAAAGATATGTACAAAAGCCTTAGTCAACCTTGCTTCCACTTACCTCAACCATATGAACGAAGTACTCAGGATAATATAAAAGAAATCCAGTAAGTTTTTCTATACAATACGTTTCATTACATTTAGTGATAATCTGTTGAAACACTTTCTTAGCTTTATCGTAACAGTCGAATGTATGGTGTCCTGTGTAAATAATTCGATGAAGATAAGTGGCCTAAAATTATTTAAACTGGTCAAAAATATGATTTGCTTTATTTTTATACTTTCACATAATTAAACCAATTACTCGTTTAGCCAATTTTAGATTTTCCATCAGTATATGATACATGGAATATCTCTCTGGTTCTTTAACATCACCCAAATCTTCTAGGCGAATTTTCGGCTTTGGTTTAGGATAGTTTACTTTAACATTTTTTTTCATTTTCCTTAAAATAATACTGACAGATATTGCTAGATATATGAAACAACCTAGACATGAATGTTGTCACAAAGACATATTTTATCAATAATAGTTGGTTACCATGGTTATTTTTCCTAGGGTTATAAGTTTTATGTGAATCAAATAATTAATACTTCATTATATGTTATTTTCAAAGCTACCACTCAAATTTAATACACTTATTATAACAATAAATATATTGGTATATTAAATATTTTTATAAAATTAATCACAAAAATATAGAAGAACTAATGTTGTGTTCTATTCTAACTATCTAATAAAATCTATTCTAAATTCTTAAATTATATTAAATATCCATATGAAGAGTATGCTAGCGTTTTCCTGGTATTAATGTTGTAACTAAAAAGAAAAAAAAACATATGTTAGGTGTAATAATAATACCATTTCTAATAATTTAATCATACTAATAAAATCAAATGATGTACTTCGTCTGAATACAACAAATAAAAAGCTTTGTTTATGGTTTCCTTATTCAGTTATTCAGTGTTGTCAATAAAGGGTTTAATAATCAGGGAAAAGACATGTGTTTTATGTACATTTTATAGAACCACATAATGAACATACTGAAGGAGTATTACAAGCATTAGAAAGTTCATTAAATACTTTAAGGTGATGTAATAAGGTAAGGTGGATAGCATTAAAATTATAGAAGCTGCAACTGTATACAAAAGAAAAGTAACGCAAGAAATATATTCTGAAGAATTTTTGAACTGAATTGTTGGTACAGCAAATAGAAACTAATAAGTGTTTAATGCAGCTGATACTGCACTGAATTGGAAAATAAAGCCAAACATAAACAAAATCTCTCACATGAAAATTTCGCTACTGCCATTTGAACCTTCAGGTAGGAAATAAAGTCATTAGTTTTTTACAGATCCATAAATTTTCGCACTGTAAAGAACTAAAGAAAGGAAGGCAACTTGTCAGAGTTTCGGGTTAGAAGTGCTATATTTGGGAGTACCCCTTATTAAACTATTACTGATTATCATAACTCTATGTCTATAATTCAACCCATGGTCTAAAGAATCATGCAGGCCCTCAAATTCTAATTATATTAGACGCACTACTCATGGAATGTGAATACGAATGGGACATACTGAAATAATTACTTGAAAAAGCTGTTGTCTGCTTTGACTATCGAAAATAATAAACAATTTATTTAAATTCTGAATTTAATGCGAATATAGCTCAATTTGTGACGATTTGAATGACAGGAGATGAGAATATTCGAAAATTTTTTATAAGAAAATTTTCTTGTATCATAAAGTGCCGACTCGACAGAATCCGACGTGAAATTGAAAAGGTAACCTTAATTTAATTTACAAATTTTATTTCCGATTTTGGATTGTGCTTCCTACAATTATATTTAAATGCCAATTTCATATTTTTGTTTGCTATACTCAACCTATATTTACTAAATCTCTTTATGAAATATATGTTATATCGTGCGATTAATACTGTTTTATCTGTTTGCACAAGGAAAAACCGTATTAGATAGAAAATATCATGAATCTGTCCTCACCGTTCAATAAGTATCAATTTCTTTAAGCAAAATAAAATAACTTTATATATCGTAAAAGTTTATGTCAAACTGTTCACATTTCATAACTGGCGCAGTATGTATGATTCATAAGACTGTTATTTTTATTATTCATACAATTAACTTCTTATTCATCAAATTACATATCGAGAAAAATACAGGTATCGCAGCTGATGTGTATCGATGCTGTAATGTCATAAAAGATCGATAAAAGGTACTCAAACACCTTTATTAATAAACTATTAGAATTGGGAAATATCGATGCTTTAAAAAACACCACTAGTCTGTAAATTCTTGGCACAACCATTCCAGTAAGGGTCCAACCTTGGGGAGTAAGGCCACCGAAGGCATACAGATAATGCTAAGAACTAACATAGTATAATAAAATCGCAGTAGTTCAGTTTCTCAGCCTTAAACTATTGAAATTTGGAGTCGCTAAATCTTGAAATACCATTCTGTACAGGATAAACCATGGGAATTTGGGTAAAACTGTGCTATTCAGAAGATCGTGAAAGGTAAATTGAAGGTCCAGGCGATACTCACAAATAATTTTACTACAGCTATAAGCTGTCTAGATGGGGCGTTGCCCCATGATCGTTATCACGTACATCCCTTTGGTTGTTTAGTTACGAGGAAAGTATCTTATTCTATAAGATAATGTTTGTTAAAAAAAAATGGTGCATTTATGATAAATTGAAAGGCGTGATGAGTGAGAAGTCTAGATATCGCCAGTATCGTTTTGTGCTCGCCTTTTAACAAATCGTCACTTTTATCAGAAAATAAAATAGTTTTAAAGTAAAATAACAATATCTGTTGCTTTAAGTCTCTAATATTTCATCACCTATATATCCCGTGAATAAGAAGCTTTTACTGTACACTCAAAACGAACTTAAAATTCAAATTTGTTGTCATATATACAACGTAAGTAATATTTCTGGATTTAAACAAAAACGCCCATTTTTTACCTTAATCTTTGTTGCCTTTTAAAACAATTATGTAAATTATTTATTTGTTATGCAAATTTAAATAACATTAACAAAAATATGTGTTAAAAACAAATTGTGAAATAAATATAAGATATTAAAAAAAAGATATAGATTAATATATTTTATGGATTTTGCAATATCACTTTTGCATAAAATTGCAATCAGTATATTATAGGTTTTGGTAATATTAAGATGATAAAATTTTCTTTTATAAATCTTATTTACGATGAATTAAAATTAGTTATCTAATTAGAAAACTATGAAATAACTTATGGGGTGCTGCTACTACTTACTGTTTCTAATGTTTTGTACTACACCATTAAGAGTTGTCAGAAGTGTGCCTAATTGATTGGTAATTGTGCTTAAATCTGGTAAGGCTGTAAAAATACGGTTTTAAATATTATTACTATAAAACTGTACACATATTTTACATAATTTTTGGAACATCATTTAACTTAAACATCAATAATATTGGTTATTGTATTTTTAGTCAACTTTCCCAGTTGACAGTCCTAAACCATCTTAAATCATTAATTTATAATCATCATTATATTATCATCATATATTACGAATATCGTTATTATTTAGACTTTTTATTAACAGCAATTTAAATGTATATGATTATTCAATAGATATAAAAAATTATTAAATATATATTCATATTTCAAACTCAATAAATTATACAAACTGTATTATGTTAAAAATGTGTTACAATTACAATAATTTTGGTAGACATATGTTACTGAACAATTCAAATATTAAAAATGATATATAACAAAATAAGATCCAATATAAATAGAAATAATTATAATTAAGAAAAGATCTTTAAATTATATATATTTTTAAAAAATTATACAAAACGCTGTTTTACAATATTTCAAAAATACTAATACAGCTAATAATTAATAGCCATGAAATATTTTTTGACGTTTTTCCGCACTCGTCTTGCTTGTGTATTGATGCAAGTACAAGAGAACAATAGTATTAAATTAATTTTCTAAATTAAGATTGTACTAAGCATACGTAATGTAAGATGTAATAAAAATATACTTACTTTGCGCCTTAATATCCAAAATATTTACACTAATAAGCTAAAATATATATATTTTTATCATTATAAAATGATTAAGAGCAATCAAAGTACATACCGTTAGAAAGAAAAATACCGCAAATATTCTAGCGAACATAATGAAACTCTATGAATAAAAATTTATTTGTAAATATGTTTATGGACAACTGATTGCAAATTACAATTATTTATACTCAGAAATTTGATTAGACATTGAAAACCGTTAATAAACCAACCACAGTGTTAAAACTAAATGTGATGAATTTCACGCATCGGGGACCCATAATTGGAACGAAAGTCTTAAATTTCCTGTTTCAGTAATATTTATAATAAGGCTGTTTCGTATTGTATTGTTTAAGAAATTAGGCCGTGAGAAATTTGGTGTTTTATGCATTTTAATTCATAATAGATTTTGTTAGGTATAAATATTATATGTCATTGAAACATGTCACAAAAGTAAATAATATTAGTTGTTGTAAGTTTAATATATTTAATATATACACTGTATCAATGCAAATAACTCTTATGCAACCTAACCTAACTGTTAAATTCCATGGTTTTGACAATTATGTACATAAAATAACAATTATCCATTAGTATTATTGAGATATTCAGACGCTAATCATGGAATGCTCAACATTGCACTTTCGATATTTATTACCCTTTGCTTGATGTTGTAATTGGTGTAATAATTGGAAATACTCTGTGCACTTGATCGATTGTTGAGTGGTAATTTCGATAACCAAACTGGAAATCTGGTATTATTACAAAATATTTAACACGTTTAAATATTAGTTTCTCAAATGATTGAATTATAAGTAGCAGCGAAATAGGCCTGTAAGACTCGACTTGATCTGAAGTTTTGTCATATTTTTTGAGTATAATTACTTGTACCACATTAAAGCATTCCGGAACATGCTTCAGTCTTGAACATTCACTAAATATATATATATATATATATATATATATATATATATATATATATATATATATGTCAACATGATAATGATTGCTTTTGTGGCAGTTCCTTAATAATCCAGGCGAAATGTTATCTATTCCAGGCACCTTTTTAGGATTAAGGTTATCAACTTCATTGGCAACTGGAGCCTACATTGGGTTGATAAACAAGGAACGTATCCATTGTAGATTATATATCGTTATGCTAAATATTGTGCAAACAATTCAGCCTTTTCATCATTGCGTCTCTAATAATTGGTCTTTTAAATCTTCGAATCCACAGCGAATAATCTTTGTTTGCTTCTGGGTTAATTCCGCCTTTCTTTTATCATTTCTTTAATTTCTAGGGGGTAAATTACGCCATATTCTGATTTCTCTCTTGTTATTGGGGCATAGCATACTTAGGCATATATACTTAGCATCTTTCGCAGCTGATCGAATTTGTTCAATTATATTTTTGGTTTGTTACTCAAGATCATATATACTTTTGAGTCTTATATACATATATATATACATATATATATATATATATATATATATATATATATATATATATATATATATATATATATATATATATATATATACAATATATACTTTTAATGTGATTTGTTCATGCAATATTAATCTGAATTTGTCTTCTTACTTCTTTTTTTTTAATATTTTAAACTTTTTTGCGTTTGGGGAAAGCGTCATCTCTGACTTCTTCCTATTATTATCCTTTTTGGTTTTTTACTTCGGCGGGAGGAGACATGACAGACTTGTTAGGTTTTTACTAGTGGTATGTTTCCATTGATCATACTCTTAAATTCTTACATAATCCAATCTTATCCAATGTGTTTATCAAAAAATTTAACAAAACATAAAATAAAGTAATCAGATAACTGATCAAAACATTATTCAAATCCGCTCTTTTTCTTAACGCAAAGTTTTAGGGCACCTCATTTTAATTATATTAGAAACATGGAAAAGTATGGAATAATAAATTAAGTAGTATATGTTTATATATTAAAACAGATAACATATGAATAAAACAATTTTGAAGTTGATATTTGACTTTAGTATGTGTATTAAAACAATAACGAACAAAATTAGTTAATTAGGCTGCCCGCCGGATTCGCTTATATATTTTGTGTAACCGATCTGCGGCTAGACCAAATTGCTTGATTTGGGCGTTTTTCGTTTAATTGGAAGATATTTATTCCATATTACACAAAAATGTTACGCCTAAAAATTCTTCCTCGATATAAGCTTTAAGCGTACCAAATTTCACGCATCTCGAGGCATCCCGTTTTCTTCAAAAAGGGAGACAAAATTTTCGTTAAGCCATATTAATTGGCATAGTCGTGGATAGGCCGATATAGATTATAAAGAGTCGAATTTCATATTTCAGTAATGAAAACAAGAATTGATTTTAAAATGTATTAAAAAAATACTCATCATACAAATATTTAGCTACTTTAGCCACCGTTAACATAATTTTGTGTAATATTCAAAAATGTTCTGATTCCTTGTGCGACCTGTTGACCAAACTGAGAAGATAAATCAGAAACAGCATTTCCAAAATTCTGAAGGCATGACGAGTTAAATAATTCTGTAAGAAAAAAGTATTTTAAATATTGTACTCCATGATTTTTTTTCTTATTTAATTATTGTCTTCTAAAAGTCAGGGACTTACTTCAAAATATATGATTTGTCATTATATAAATAAAATATTTGATATAGTTACTGTTATCTTGACAAAAATGCTTATACAATTTCAAAAATAAAGGTTAACTTGTTACTTTCTCATTAGATATAAACGAATTTACCTTAAGATAATTAAATAGGAAATTATTCTGTCTAAAAGCAGATTATAAAATTATAACATTTGTTATTAATGCTAAATGTTTAATCCCAGTAAGCAGGTAGTTACTAAGAATTAATTCACAAGGTTTCTTTTATAAAGAATAGTTTATCTAAAAAGAATTTGAAAACAAATTATTGTATTAAAAATTATTGATCATCGCTATTTAACATTTTGTTCTTAGAGATAGACCGAATCTCGCGTCGGAAGTACTCATCTTTAGATACAATTTATGAATCGACCAAAATCTTGGCAATCTCATAAGTCCATTCCTCAACTATCCATGTACCATTCGTTACACGCGATTGTCAGACGTTGCATTTGGTGAGTGGAGCAGTGATTTAACAATTTCAATTTTTTTCAATTATTCAAGTATGTTTTGGATCGGTTTTGAAACGTATTTTTGATCATGTTTTGATGCAATTTTTTCTTCAATGCTCTGTCCAAGAGCATCACTTGGTTTTAATAGTTCATAGTAGAAGACATTCTAATGTCAACAATCTCAACAAATAGACAAATTGAGTTGCAACTTGAAATTTCGACTTCAGATTCAATCAAGAACATTTTTGACATATCTGATAATTGGTTATTTTAATTTGATAATGTTTTTTTGTATTTTAACTAATTAAAATGGGTTGAAATTAATGCTTAATTTAAATGAAGGCTTCTTTAGAGAGACTAGATTATCATGGAGAACATCTAAATTCTGTACTACCTTCTAAAATGCTATCAGTTATTTTTAATACCTAACATTATATAAAAATAAAAATATACTTACGTTGAGCTTGTATACCGACTGTTGTTAACTAAAAATTAATAATAATTATATCAGAAACATTATTAGATATAAAAACTTACAAGAAGAATTAATAAAATACAAATAACGTGTTTCATCTTCAATTTATTGTGAACTGGTTGACAACCACCGATTAATGAATACTATATATATACGTACGTTCATTCAAACATAACGAATATAATACTTTAAATTCGACGCCTATTGACCACATACATAACAATAATTTCATAGATCCGGTGTAAATATAGCGAGAATAATAATTTATTACATGAAGAAGGACTATATTTGTGTTGAATATAGAAATAGACAATAAAATATTATATTTGGTCCGTCAAATGGTACTTTTTCTAGCATTCAATTGACAAATAATAAATGATGTTTAAATCATCAAGTCAATTAAATCATTTAATTTAATAAAAAATCTCGGTTGTCGGACGATGAAATTAAACTCAATTAATAATAAGATGGGGATCTAGAATGACGATAGCTAAAATATAGCAGCTAGGAAGTAGGAGCTACATATCAGAAAAGAAACATTACATTACAAGAAACATAGCATCAAGTTATATGAAAATTGAAGAAAATTTTAATAAAACTCACCAGTGATACTAAGTATGAGTGAAACTTCAGCTAAATAAGTTCTACTTAAAAACAAAACAAAAAAATTTACAATATAAAAAAAAATTTAAGAGGGAGACACTGAAAGGAATAAAAATATCATTTATTATTTCAAAATATATCAAAAGCAAACAAAAGCATTAAAAATACACTCGCTTTGAAAAAATGAAAGTGAATTTGAATATAATTTGCTGTTCAATAAAAATTCTATGACTCAAATAGTCATTCACCTAATATCACATGAAGCCACAAAAATTACAAAAACTAATTTGAGAAAACCACCTACGATTGACCAGTCTACAAAAAACAAATGCTTCAAAAAATCTATATTCAAAAAAATATCTACCGAATTATAAAACACATAAATATGATTAATGTAGCATTTCAACTAAATTATATCTTACATTTTGTGAAGATAGATAAATTATTTTGATCTTCATTCCCCTATTTAGTCCCGACCTTCATAGAATCAAGACGTGTTTTTTCATTCCCGAAAACGAGTCGCTGTAAATATCAAATAAAAATACATCTATATATTTTTTACGGTCAACTTCGGTTAACGGTTTCAAAGAACTCTCAGGTACGGGATACAATGAAACGGCCAACCCAAAGTGAAGAATATACGTGCTCTCAAACAAAAGACGTTCCATGTTTTCCAAAAAGGGAAAAAAGCGAAAGTTAGTGAAAAAAACATTTAATTATAACAATACAACATGATGGACTGCAACATGGATTTGAATATATTATTGAAAGAAAACGAAGAATTAAGAACGAATAACGAGCGTCTGAACCAACAACTGTTATAATTATCTAAGGATATGGCTGCTCTCCGTTTGCAACTGCAAGATCACACGCAAGATACACCAAAAAGGCATACTAATTATGCAGAAGAATACTACACTAATGAAGACGAACTAGCATTAGAGGTAGAGGAACAGTCTGACTGGACCGAAGTAACAAACAAGAAGGATCAAAAGAGGAAGAAGTCAGCGATGACGCCTTCGCCAATCACAAAAAGTGTTATATTATATAAATATTATAAAAAAGAAGCAAGAAGACCAAATCCCTCTGCCCCCTCCGATCAAGGTAAACAATGTTGGCAATTTTAATTTATTTAGATCACAAATAAAGGGAGTAGCCTCTGATCGAGTGCGGTTTAAAGCTTTGTCTAACGATGATATTAACGTAATCCTTAGTAATGAAACGGACTAAAGGAATTTAAAAAAGCATCTCATTGAGATGAAGAAACACAATTCAATCAATAAACTCGAATACCACACTTATCAGTTAAAGAGTGATAACTGGTATAGAGTAGTCATTAGAGGATTACCGTCCACAACAAATCAGGACGATATTAAATCGGAATTACAGGCTTGTGGGCACGAAGTAGTGACTGTCACCCTATAGCGAAAAAGACAACTAATGTAAATGGTGAAAAACAAATTAAAACTTTTCCGTTGTTCTACGTAGACATAACACAAAACGAAAATAATAAAAATATATATGATATAAATTATTTACTAGACTGTAGGATAAAAGTGGAACCTCCGAAGAAAAATAATAATATACCACAATGCACAAACTGTCAAAATCTTGGACACACTAAAATTTTTTGCAATAGGGAACCAAGATGTGTGAAATGTGCCGGTAAACATCACACAACTCAGTGCAGAAAACAACGCAATAGTGTAGCGACATGCGTATTGTGCACTGAAAAAGATCACCCTGCCAATTGTAAAGGATGTGCAGTATATAAAAAAAAGAACTCCAGCCAAAGAAAATTATAGCAGAACAATGCTTAAGACAAATTGACAAAGCCAAAAACTCTGAAACAATATCTACCGTTGAAAATAAAAAAAACCCAAGAAACCGCAAGACCATCGTCAAAAATATAAACGCCACGTAAATATCAAATGATAAACAAATAGATACGAAACCGCAGAAAGGTGCGGCCAACGAGCCAACTATCGTCGACATGATGAAATTGCTCAAAGAATTTCAGACTGAAATGAGACAGAAATTCAGTAATTTAGCAGACAGGGTGGAAAAATTGAAGAAATTCGGATTGGGGAAAACTACCCAAAATAAGTTAAAGAAAAACAAAAATGAGTAATTCGTGTTTAAGAATTATAACTTGGAACGCAAACGACTAAATCAAAGAGTCCGAGTAACTAGAATTATTCTTAAAAACAAATAACATAGATATAGCTCTCATATCGGAAACAGATTTTTCTAAAAAAAAACTACATTAAAATACGGGGTTATGATGCTTATTGGACATTACACCCCAGTGAACGGGCTAGAGGCGAAACAGCTTTAAAAATTAAACAAAATATACAACATCTCGAACAAGAAGATATTAAAAATGAAGAAATACAAGCTACGATAATTAATATCGAAAAAAACGGCTGAAATAAATATTGGCGCTATATATTGTCCACCAAGACATAAAAAGACACAACAACAATATAACCTTTTCAAATTAGGCCCAAGGTTTATTATTGGTAAAGACTTGTTAAACATACAGCTTGGGGTTCACGAATAATAATACCTGGAAAAGGAAACGAATTACTCAAAGCCATTAACCATACAAATTGTAATTATCATTCAGGGCGCGAACCCACTTACTGGCCCACAGATAGTAATAAGGTCCCAGAACTGCTGGATTTCTACATTACAAAAGGCATCTCATTAAATCAAATTAGTACAGAAAGCTTGTGCGATCTAACATCTGATCACACTCCAGTATTGTTAACTCTGGACGCGACATTCCTAAGAAAAGCAAAAAAGCCCAATCTTGCCAATAAATATACTGACTGGGACAAATTCAGATTAATACTGCAGGAACAAATCAGTTTAAAAGTAAGACTTAAAACTATAGATGATCTTGAGCAACAAACCAAATATATAACTGAACAAATTCGGTCAGCTGCAAAAGATGCTACCCCAATAGCAAGAGAGATATCCGAATATAAAGTACTTTACCCCCTCGAAATTAGAGAAATGATAAAAACAATGCGAAAAGGCAGAAGAGTATGGCACAGAACCAGAAATGCTGCAGACAAAACTACCTTTAATAGAATTAGTAATCAGACGAATCAAAAGTTCAAAGAATATAAACAGAATTGCTTTCAAAAGTATGTAAGTGAATTAAGCCCACAAGCAGATAAAGATTATTCGCTATGGAAAGCAACTCGAAGATTTAAAAGACCAATTATTCGAGTACCGCCAATTAAAAATGTTCGAAATGAATGGGTTCGACGCGACAATGAAAAAGCTGAATTGTTCGCACAATACTTAGCTAACATATTTCGAAATAATGATATAGAATCTACCATGGATATATCTCCTGTTTATAAACCCGATGTAGATCTAAATCTAATTTCTCCACTGGAAGTGCCACTGAAATTGATAACCTCAATCCTAAAATGGCACATGGTATAGATGACATTTCACCTGGATTATTGAAAGAAATGCCACGAAAAGCAATCATCATGTCGAGATATATATTTAATGCCTGTTTAAGGCTGAAGCATGTTCCAGAATGCTTTAAAGTGGCACAAATAATTATGCTAAAAAAACCTGACAAACCTGCAAAACAAGTCGAATCTTACAGGCCTATTTCTCTACTACCTGCAATATCAAAGCTACTTGAGAAACTGATATTTAAACGTGTTAAACATTTGGTAACAATACCAGATTTCCAGTTTTGGTTTTCGAAATCACCATTCAACAATCGATCAAGTGTACAGAGTAACTGCGGCAATTAAAAGAGCGTTTGAGGAAAAAAAATACTGCCCTGCGATATTCCTGGATGTCTCACAAGCTTTTGATCGGGTTTGACATTTGGGATTAATCTGTAAGATGAGCAAATTATTACCGCATAACTATTGACAATTGCTGGAGTCATATTTATTCGAAAGAAAATTTAGAGTATCGCACGAACTGGCGTTCTCGACGTTAAAAATATCTCAGCTGGTGTTAGGACAAGGTAGCGTCTTAGGACCTCTCCTGTATCTGCTCTATAGTACTGACATTCCAACAACAAAAGAAACACTTCTTGGAAGCTTTGCTGACGACACAATTATTATGGCAAAAGATATATCTCTGCCTAGGGCAATAGAAAAATTGCAAGTGGCAGTCAACAAAATCTATAAATGGACGATAGATTGGAAAATTCAACTTAATAGCTCCAAATCTGTCCACGTTAATTTTGCATTAAGGCGAAATAATAAAAACTTAATTATATCACTCAATGGATGCCCGATTACTCAAGCAGAATCAGCTAAATACCTTAGAATTTATCTTGAAGGTAGATTAAATTGGGATCATCACGTTAGACAAAAAGCAAAACACATTAGAACCAAAATAAAACAACTATACTGGTTAGTCGGAAGATCTCTCAACTTGATCTAAAATCAAAGAGGTTGATCTATAACACAATTATAAAGCTAATTTGGACCTATGGGCGCAAATATGGGGTTGCACTAAAAATTCAAATCAACTAGTCGTACAACGCTATCAAAACAAGATTCTTCGATTGATTACCAATGCCTATCACTATGTAACCAACGAAGAACTGCACGATGGCCTTAAAATCAAATGGATTTGCGAAGTTATCCAAGATTTTGTCTTGAAACACGAAAGAAGATTATTAAATCATACTAACGTGGAAGCAATACAACTGCTGGACAGCGCGCAGGATGTCAGGAAATTGAAGGGAACAAAACCATACGAATTTATGTAAAGTGTATACATTTAGTGTAAACTATAGCTATAAGTTAATAATTAAAACATAATTATAATTTTATAATTGAGGAATACATACTGATGTATTTTCTAGCACTTGTCTTGCTTGTTAATTAATCCAAGTACATAGGAAAAGTAGTAATAAATTAATTGTAAATTAAGATTGTACTAAGCGTATCTAATATAGATGTTATAAAAAAAATCCCCTATTTGAAGTAAAATTCTATTGATTAATTTCACTATTATCGGATTAGTAGATGAGGTATTTGATTCGCGATTTTTATCGACTTCTGAAAAAGTTAAAATCAACTATTGATACAAAACTAATATTTATAACACCAATATAAACAAACATTTAACAATTCGTGAGGTGTTAAAATAACATATTCGTAAAAAAAACTTACGAAAATTAAAAAGTCTCTACAGCTTCATCTATTCAGTTCGGTTTTATCCTTACACGTCGATTTTTAGCGCTATAAGGTTTATCATGAAATACCTTTGCCTTACTACTTTATACTAGCACAAATGGAAAATATTACGATTAATTTTTTTATATATATTTTAAACTTTTCTTTTTACCAACGAGAGTTTATCTGGACTGGACCTATTGTTTAAAGTGGGCTCCGAACCATGGTCGTCGGCATTAAGCGCATCGACTAGCCAGTGACCAACCTAGACTATTCTAGAAGACATCCGGTCTTACCCAGCCTGATTAATGACGTGACTCTTATTCCTTGTCGGAATTTCCACTGTTGCCTATAAAGACATTTACAATTACAATCACAAACATAACGCACATCCATGCCCCAGCTACTATTTTCGAAAACTATATTCGAAACCCTGACTATCGCAGCAGTAGGAGGACCGTCCTGTCGCCTTAACCATTGTGCCACCAAGCCAGCGCGATTACATTTGGTAATGATACTATGGTACCTGGTGTTGAAGTCAATAGCAAGCAACAAGAAAATGACAACGGACAAATCTCAATATAAATAACTGGACAAAGACATCAACAATAAAAGTTAATATAGTGTCAACAATAATACATTGTGTGTTCACATATAATCAAACTACACAATTTCCAATAACAATGAATGACAAAATCACCCTATATATTAAATATCTTGGGATGAATCTTCATTCAAAACCTATACTGGAAGCAGAGAAGATACTATAGAATTACATAGACCCAGCCCTTCAGATGCCGTTATATTTAGAGAATCAAGAAAATCATGATTTTTTCTCATTATCTCTCATTATGTATATTGCAGATTAGTCGGCAATGACTAATTAATTAAAAAATTAATGTTATATTAAATATATGGAAGTCTTCCAAAATAAGCTTCTCAGGAGAATCTCCATGGTTTGTCAGAAATAATCAGAATGGTAGGGAAACTGACACTCCAGATATCAAGCACATCTTCTCAATCATTTCACAAACAACAACTCAACTCAAGTTCTTGTGAAAACGCGCTTGTTCGTGAGCTGGTGGACATGCTGGGAGCTTAGTCACCGTTAATATCCCCTGTTCCAGGCTGAAATGACCTCATCCGTAACTGCAGTCATAACCTTTGTCCCCATACGAGAGTATCCAGTCGCCGGGTCCTCGTGTCCAATAATGGCTACCCGATCAGCGCGTGCCATATCCCCAACTTTAATGCAGTAGCAGTAGCGATCCACAGAGGTCAACTGTGAGGCGGTTTCGGTTGAGTGTCGGCAATTCCAGAGGCAGTCCCACATAGTTCGGTCCAACTTGTCACTCCAGGGCAAGTCCCCGCGACCAGGTATGCGTCATGCATCACATCGTCTGGTTGTAGGCCAGAACAAAAAAAAAGGTAACAATAATACCAAAGAGATAGAAAAATAGCATCACCATCCCATTGTTTAAACATGGAAAAACCTCAGACACAATAAACTACCGAGGAATATCTGTGTTCGATACCTTCATAAAACTGTTTACTCGCCTATTAAGAAACGAATGATCAACATTACAATAATTGACGAACTAGGGGGATTTTGGGAAAACCTGTCAATGGTCGACGAAACATTTCAAGGCAAGCCGGCAAAGGTCAGGCAAGTTATGGAGCAATAAAGAAATACATCCAAATATAATATAAATTCAAACAATTAAACAAAGGAGAAATACTATATACTATTACAATCAAAACAGAAATAGTGATAACACATGAAATCGAGGTAAACACTGGTGTAATACAGGACGATAGTATTAGTCGACTACTTTTTAACATCATAATGGATAAGATAATAGAGCAAGTGGGCAAAGAACACCACGGATATAGGAGGGGAAGACACCACTTCTAAATCATGTATTATGCGGATGACGCAACATTATTCGCAGACACAGAAGACGGATTAAAATGGTTGCTACAGTCTTTTAAGAAAGAAAGGCTGAAAGTGTCAACGTGGAAATATGAACCTCTAAAATAAAAAGCGTAAACAAAATGTCCATATAATCACGCAAAGGCAAACTGGAACCAAACAAGAATTTAATAGAACAAGTGTGCAAGAACAGCAATATCATCTTATGGAGATCTCAAGAAGAACATTAGAAGCCAAATTAATAAGTCAGTTACGATAAAATCAACAATCATTTGGACAAATAAATATATGCCAACGGCAACCCCAAAGTAAGAATATGTAAGGCCTGTGCAAGGTCTCTCATAACATACACAGCTAAAGCACGAACTGAAATAACAGGTTTTCGAAAAGAAGAAGAAGATTTAAAGTCAAACTTGAACAGAAAAATCGAATTAAATGGTGAATAGATAAATAGATTGAAAAAATCCTTCAAAGAAAAACTCTTCAGCTACTGTATGGACTATACATCATCTGCAGACTGCAATTGAGACTGACTTTGAACTGATTTCGATTTGAGATGATGGATTGATTTTGTGAAGTAAGTAATTATTGGTTGGTTCAGGAGATTAGTTCTATTGTAAAAACAGGTTTAATCAAAATATAATTAGAAGAGCAATATTTAGTACAACATATTTTGTATATCAATCCGAGACTATAGTTTTTATATATCTGGCAATTGAACTCTTTTAAATGCAACTTTTGAAAGTAGGGTCCAATTTATTGTTAATAATGAGATTATAATAAATAAGTATTATTTTATTTATAGGATTAACCTCAAACATTTTTGAATGTTACAACAGCTATGAATATGTTATCATTTTTCAACAATATAAAGCAATATAAAACAATATATATTTTTGCCATTTCAAAGAAATAATGATTGAAAATACTACCATTTGAAAAGCCATTTTTGGGCTTAAATCTGAATATTTTCATTTAAAAATCATTTTTCAATATTTATATAAAAATGAAAATCTATTTATTAAAGTAAAGATTTAATTAATTTCTTTCGGTACTACACATGAAAAGAAAACTAGCTGTAGGACATGATTTAAAAAATGTAAATAAAACAATAAATAAATTTATTATCTCAAATGTTACACATTTACTAAATTATTATAAATTGCCTCAATATATTCCAAAGAACCAATCAATTTTTCGCGTTATTTCTTTAGAATCTCACAATTTGACAACGAAATCTCAAATACAAAAATGCCTGTATTAAGTGAAATATCCCATATATAAGTCGATATATTATATAAAAATAAATTACAAATAAATAATAAAACAGTTTCAATTCATTGAGTATTGTATTAAATCACTTAATAATTAACAATATTTAAATCTCAATTTAATTATTATTTAATCTATTATTAATTTAATTAACAGATCTTATTTATACTTTAATTAATTAATTTAATTTAATTTATTTTTATTCTATATCTGTCAGATTATCTGTTGTAGCTGAAACAATTAACATGGCGATCCTCTTGTTTTCCTCGTCTAGAATAGTTCTGTTGTCTTCTTTGTTATTAGTCATATTTTGTACAAAATCAATTGTTTCGCAAACATTGAGATTTTGTTCAACTTTATCTGTTTTTCCTTCATTTTTCGGTTGTTCGAGATCCTGCTCATGATTTCGTAATATCCATATTTTGTGAATGCATTCCTCAAATATTTTATATATTTTGCTAAAACATAATTTTATTAGTTACTGTAAATACTAAATATTCGATTACTCAATAATTACCAGTTAATTATTGTAAAAAATCAATTATCGGGTTCAATCAACTAAAAAAAGAGGGTTACAAAATTATATGTTACAAGGTCTTTTTAAAATAATTGACTGGATTTTTATATTTAACCAGTGGCGTATTTACACATTTTCCACCAATAGGCTATACAAAAATTTCCGGCCCTAATGATATCTGCAATTCGATACCTTGGTTTAGAGTCACATTAATACTTTTTTTTATCAATGAAATTGCTACATTATAATTTGTATCGTTTATTTTCTATCGTTCCCATTACATCAGCTTTTTCGTTTTCTCCATGTATACATGTATGTATACACATGTAATAATGTTTGCTTTTTATTTCTCAATGACAAAATATATTTTGGGGCCAAATTTGTCACCCCTTAAAATCTGCCGACCTAATCGACTGGAGGCTGCCTACTGCTGGTAAACCGCCACTGATAATATTAAATTAATCATTTATACATGTTATAAGAAATAATGAACCGCTATATATAGTCTATACAAAGTTTTTTGTAAATACGTCATCAAGATGTTTAATGTATTGTCTGATAACAAACTAACTAAAACAAGATCAACTTGATGTTATCTCTATCAGAGAATAAATATATGAAATGAATAAAAACAGTGAGTAGTGTTTCAATACAAACATAATTAATACTATTATTTCAAAGGAAAGTGTCTGAAAAGAATCGAAGAGGTCAAATGGAACTTGCTTTTGCGGATGTAGGTTTTAAAAATAATAAAATTATAAGAAATTTTTAAAAGCATATAATAAAATTAAAGCAGACAACAGTTCAATTTATGTATTTAGATGAGACATTGATATTTCAGAATGGGACCAAATGGTCACTTCAAGATGATAGATGATAATAAAAATAACGTCATGACCAAAAAAGTTGATGGAAAAAGGTAAGTATTGGAATAACAATTGATTAGGTCTTATTAATCATGACATTTATCAATAATTTATTGCAGATATATTGTACTTCATGTTGGAAACAGGAATGGTTAATAACAGGTCAATTGAAAAGTCCCCGGCCTGACACATAGATGGCGCTACTAGAATTAAATCCATACGTTTTTTAGGTAGCCCTAACCTTCCAAAGATGTGAGTTTAAATATAACAGCTCATTAGTTTGTGAATTATAGCATTTTGAGTGAAACAACTTTTGTTATTGTGAAAAAAATTAATAAAAAGGAATTTCGCGTGATAATAAAATATTGCTTTTTGAAGGGAAAAAAGTGTTCGGACAGTACTTTAGGAAAGTCAACAATCAAGGATTGGTCTGCTAAGTTTAGACGTGGTGAAATGAGCACAGAAGACCGTGAACGCAGTGGACGCCCAAAAGAGGTTGTTACCGAAGAAAATATTTAAAAAATCCACAAAATGATCTGGAACTAAACGTGTACATTATATCATTCTTGAATATTTGGGTACGAGAAAGCTCTCTGCAAAGTGGGTGCCCCGCGAGCTCCCTTTTAACCAAAAACAACGACGAGTTGATGATTCGGAGCAGTGTTTAAAGATGATCAAGCCTAATAAACCCGAGTTTTTATGTCGATATGTGACAATGGATGAAACATGGCTCCATCATTTCACCCCGAAGTCCAAGCGACAGTCATCCGAGAGGACTGCACACGATGAACCCGCTCCAAAGCGTTGGAAAACGCAACAGTCGACTGGCAAAGGTTATGGCGTCTGTATTTTGGGATGCGCATGGAATCATTTTCATTGATTACCTTGAAAAAGGAAGGACTATCAACAGCGACTATTACATAACGTTGTTGGAGCGTATGAAGGAGGAAATCGCCGAAAAACGGCCGCATTTGAAGAAAAGAAAGTGCTGCTTCACCAATGCACCGTGTCAAAAATCCATGAATTGAGCTTCGAATTGCTTCCTCATTCACCGTATTCTCAAAATCTGGCCCCCAGCGACTATTTCCTGTGCTCATGGTGGTATGGAAAATAGTTCAATGTATATCAAATTATCAAATACAACCCCAACCTACAAACTATTATTACTGTGTGCTTAATTGTAGTTTTAAATCCTTGATAATATATGCATTATATTAATTATAATATTAAAATAAATTTTATTCGATAACGGTATTTTGATTAATTATTTTATTTATATTAAAAT
Organism: Rhynchophorus ferrugineus; assembly: GCF_030347505.1. NCBI lineage: Eukaryota > Metazoa > Arthropoda > Insecta > Coleoptera > Curculionidae > Rhynchophorus > Rhynchophorus ferrugineus. The sequence goes on along the minus strand of NW_027472581.1, from coordinate 46,133,249 downwards.
TTTGTTGTATGTCAAAGCCAAAATGAACTAAAACTTAGAGTTGATACGGCAATATTGCGACGTTTTTACTTCACAGATTTAGATGACGCATCTACAAAATATCTTTGGATAATAGAATAATTAATAGTTAGGATAGATTGTTTAATAGTTGTTTTCATTGAACTTAATGTTACATGACACTTATTGACCAATGTTTGAAGAACCAACCATTACTGTCAAGGTGGCTCACACTAAAGTATAACGGAATCATGGCAAATACGCCACCCTTCGTTAAATAATGGAATATCTTTTAAATATAATCTTGTTTATTATAAGTGAATACGCAAATATTACTTACTTCATTTCGTCGTTTTCTTTTAAAATATCAGATCCAAATTCTCTTATGAAATATATGTCACTTATAAGATAAAATAATTTCGACTTCAATATAACAGCCATTAGGACCGGTACAACTTCTTTATTGTTTATAATAGGAATGTCAAATTCTTTTTCTGAAAAAATATCGTAGACAATATTAAATATAATTTATAATATACAAACAAATTTGTTATACCTGAATATTTTGATATTAACGATATTAAAGCGCTTTTAATATCAACAAATACATAGTCGTAAACTGAATAGAGACATTGCAATTTCTCGAAAACCGTCCTTTTCGTATTTAACATTGATAATTCTACAATCTGAAAATAACACAAGGAAGAATATTTTGAGAATATAGCTTTATGTTATACTTACGGCACTATTAGGCACGACGTTATAAAATGTGGATCCTAGTTCGTTAGGAGTACCGTTTTTATTACAAAATTTCTTTGAATATTCGTAAAATTCAAAATCATCTTTAGAAAATTTCCTATGTATAATGAAGCTAATAAAATCATAAATTTGCCATGACACAACACTAAAAATTATATTTGTATTGCACATTACATTGTAATATATCGTTTTATAGTTAATAATAAATAATTAATTTAAATAATAAAATACTCACAAATATATTAACTTATTTATCTGCATATCCGTGTTGCCAGGAAACAGTACCTCCTTTATTTCAATGACAGCCTGTTTTATATCTTCTTTCAATTGGTCTAAAGTTAGTGTTTTGTTATAATCCCAACACGATATGCATCTTTCAATATCGTTCATTATGTTTTCATTCTTGGTTATTGATATTAAGTCCTGTTGTACGCTATCAAATTCAATTAATTATATGGTGTAATATCAACAGCTGTTTTATACCCAAAATATATTTTAGACATATATCTTATCGGCGAAATGGTATTATCTCACCTGGTTATCGTACAGAACAATTCAGAGTCTGCCATTTTCAAGGAATGTACACTTTATTCGTTCATGAAGTAGTCTAGGGTGTCAATGACTGACATCACAAATAATGGTCAAATTAAATAATATTCTGATAAAATATGTGATAAAATATTATCTTATCCAAAATAAAATAATATCTAATCAGTTATAAGTATATGTACGTGTTAACTCATTCATAAAAATGTACACAAACCATTTTTTCATTTGTATGGAAATAATTCGATGGTTGCCATGTGAACGTAATTTTATATATATACAAACAAACCAAAATGTAATACAAACTCTATGAAATAAACCGTACTAATATAAAATAAACTGACACTGATCGTATAGTTCAAATATATTGGCAAATATATTTTATTTATAATTAAATTTGCTATGGACTGGAAGGAAACTGTAACCACATTTTCAGAAAATGTTTTTCCTGGAATAAGTTACAAGGTTGAACGTGAATTGGAAGGTTAACATAATCATGTAAAATATTATAAAATCATGTTAACATCATCATATAAAATGTCATACATTTTATATAACTGCAAGTATTCTTCGAAAAAATACTACGATGGAATTAATTCGAAATGAAGTTAATTATGTTTTAATAGATTTATTTAATGAATAAATTAATAATATTTTATAAAGGAATTTCATCTAGTAAAAGGAATATTTAATTTTAATAATTTTAAGTAAGATTTTTTCTATCAAAATTATAATTTATTCTTATTTTATTTTTTTTAGGGTCAGAGATTAAGGCTAATCTACCACTTCAAGTAACTGCCTATTTCAATGTTGTTTTTATACCTGTTTGGTTAAGTGTAATTTTAATTTTTATTGTTCAAAGTGTAAGTTAAACGTTTCCTGTTTCTGTACTTATATTTATTCCAGAATTATATTTTAGTTCGATTATTTGGATCAATTAAAGCAATTCTTGTTAATTACTTTGTTTGTCACGGTCTTCATTATTGAATGCTTGCGATTATTTATGGTTTATGTGGGAAATCTTAATGACAAGGTTTGTCTCATTATTTTTTAATACATCTATATTAATGTTTTTGTTATATTTCAGATCCCGGAGTTGGCTTGTTTCTGGATGCTTTCCCTCTTTCTTCAAGTTCCACTGCAAAGTATATTTTTGTTTACTCCTTATTTTCAACTTGGAGTATTGGAGGTGACGAGCCAGAGTATCATGGTGATTCTATTAGTTTTCGAAACTATATTTGGATATTTTGCTCTAAGGTTTACTGCATCTCAGCAGGCTATTTACTTTAAAATAATGAAATTGAATAATGAGATACCGCTAAAAAGACAATCGGCAAGTACAAGAAGTAATATTGTGCATTAATAGACTAAACTGGAATAGCTTAAGGTAAATTGTGTAAACAATTATTTATTAAACATAATGTACACAATCAGTATATAAATGATATCATTATTAAATGAGAGATAACAAACGATAATTTATGATATATCCTTGAATATCATCGATTATATTTCATTTCTGTTAAACTGCTTCAATATATGTTAATTATTAGCTAAAATTGATATTATTTATAGTTATTACTTGGAATTACAAAATAATGAAAATAGGTGCTTAACTTCATCGAGTATTGTTTCACATTTAAGATAAACATACTATATTGATAAATATAATAATGATGGTTTCGAAATAGACAAGAAAGAACATTCTTATAAATAAACGGAACGTAATTATTGCGAAAAATTATTGATTATTATTGAGGTTTTTGAGTTTTGATGTCTTAAAAATACAGTCGCTAAAGATGCAGATATACAAGATAATTTAGCAGTATGTCAAGGCGTTATGTTTAATCAACCTATTAGATGACTACAATACTATAGAAACTGAACTTAATACTTAAAATTATTTAATATTAACTAATATGTAAATATGGTATAAATGGAATGAAAAATGAAAAAAATAAATAGTTTTATCACTTTATTGAATTTCTATTTCTCAATTCCATTACTAAACTAATTTCAATTCAGTTGGACGAATAAATATATCATATATAATATTTATATAATAAACTCGAAACTCTATATTCAGTAACTTCACTCTCTAATTTCTATTAAAAATAGTAATGATTGGCACTTCTAAATAATCTGTTTAAGTATATTGCCCCAGTTGTCTTCAACAACTAGTATGAAAATACGTTTATCTTTGAACACCTCTGCTGGAATTTGAAACCAAAACTTTAATACTTTACTTTCGAACGTCCAATCATACAGAATCAGTTCATCTTTCTCTGATCTTAACTCCACCACACGAATCCCTTCAGTAGATCTAATAAATTTACTATTTTTATCATAAATTAAAGTATATCTGGTCGAGGACCCAAAATTGAACCATCTAAAACAGATGGCATGAAACATAATTTTTAACTAAAGTACAGGCATTATACTTATGATAACATAGCATCACTGCACAGCTTTTTGTGAGGATGGTAGAATCATCTTGTAATTTTTTTATTACATTATATTCCTTCCTCTTATTTTCATTAAGTAATCTTTCCGATAATTTATTTGGCTCGAATTCTTCTTTAAATTCAATTTGGTTCTGAAAATTTTTCGCAATTTCTTCGGACTTTAATTCGACCGAATCCATAACAAAGAAATTCTGAATATTATCAAACCCTCGTCCCATAATTCCTTTCTCTGTATGGCCCAGATTGAAGGTGTGATACAATTCATGCAGAACTGATCCTAAAGTGGTTGAAAAACAAGCACCCAGAGTTCCTCTAAAATAAATTAGAAAAATATTAAATCTGGTGTAAAAATAATTGTTTAATAAACTTAGCTGTAGCTTCTATTGGAATCATTCCGTCCAATAAAGTTTGTTCTATATAGTAATATTTTTCTAATATTATACATCACAAACCTCATTACTTTATAGGTAACATAATAAAAAGTATTTATGAAAACTATATTCATATTTTGTCATTCTATTTTTATGTATTTTTTTTATAATAAAAAGTTCATTCACCATACTCTCAATAAAATAATTGAAATTAATAATATATATATATATATATATATATATATATATATATATATATATATATATATATATATATATATATATATCATAATTTTTATTTAAACCTATATTTAATTTATAAATATTTTATTGTAATATAATTTAATATATTGTATTATAATTTTAATTTAACCTATTCTGAATATATTATTAAAATTTTGCTTATATAGTTATGTATCTTCAGATATTTACCTGTAACAACTGTCATCCAAAAAATTCTTTTTATCTACTGGAGTTTCATCTGTAAATTTTATTAAAATATTATCAAAATTTTCTGGCCATGTATATAAACAAGCAGTCCCAAAAAGAGCCAGTCCACCACCACCTAAGGCTATATATCCATCAGTTATTTTTAATAATTGCTCATGAGACTTCAATGAGTCTTGATACAATTCTCCATGATATTTTGTGCATGAAAGAAAGGCCAAGTATTTTCGTTTTTGAGAACTAATCTCAGATGTCATAATCTCCCTCGCTACAAAATGAGTGTTATATTAAAGTATACATAATATATCATATATTATACCAATATTTTGCCATAATTCTTCTTGACTCATTTTTGCTACATCATCACTTGTTATCTTAGATTGAAATATTTGGCACTTGTTTTCAATGCTGAATGTTTTTCTTCCTAATCCATTTTCAAAAAGTTTTTCAGCTGAAAAACATTGTAGGAGTTGCGTACATAATAAAATTCTATTACAGGCGCTTTCAATATCACATTTTTGATCTACTGGTCCTGAAAATTAGTTCATCGAGTTATTAGTTTACACAATATTAGATACAATACTTTGTTTTATATATTCTTATAATGATTGAATAGTTTCTGTTAAACATATGTTGTTAATGATTGTATCACTTCTGAACTTTAAGAAATTTTAAAGATACGTGCGTTAAAAATAACTGAGAATTACTTAAGCTGTCTCCGATTTATTATTATTTAAATAATATATTAGAGCTTTAAATAATTATTTGGCATACAGAAGTTTAATACAATTTCTTGTTTATCTTTGGAAATATTTATAAAGTATAGATGTTGAAGAATAGCTAACCCAATAAGATTATTTGAAAAACATATTTTAATGTAGATCTGGATCATTAACTATACAAATACTATTATATTTTGTCACATATCACACATGGATATACGTAACTAAAGATTACAATATCAGTTTTAGTCTGGTTTAATAAAAAATGGGGTTTTGTTCAAATTTTAAAAACTGATAATCATTATATCATAAGCCATTAAATATTGTTTAGTAAAATTTTAAAAAAAGATCAATATATTTACCTTGAAAAGTGCCATCATGACCTTCACAAATAATATAAAGAGGTGTTACAGTATATTCGCTTTGTAACGAGTTGTTTTTAATAGATATTTCTTCAAACTGGCAACCAAATTCAAATCGAAAATCATTATTTCCTTCTTCTAACTGAAGTAATATTTTAAAATGGTTATTGCTTCCGGGGCGAATTTTTCTTTGCTGGTTTGTCTGTTTGGACGTAACTATCACTTCTGTATCATCAGTTGGACATTGCGGAATGTTTCTTTTCAGTCTTACAGTTCCAACTATTTTCACTACTGCATAAGAAATTGTCTCATTCTTTCCAAAATTAATTATATTGATACCATGGGAACACGTTTCAGTCTAAACATTAATTGAAATATTATTATATTATATTTATTATTATTATTATTATATTTAAATATTATTGTATGAAAGTGAATTAGTTTAAATAATATTGCTTTTACAATAGTCAAAATTTTATAAATTTCAATTGAAAGCAAATGAAAACCTAAATTTACTTGAGAACAATATTTAAAACATTTAGATTTGTATATTTAAAGAGCTTTATTGTTGTCAACATTATTTAATATACTAGATTTCTATAGTTTGGTATGGATAAAGTACAATGAATCATCACTAGATGGCGGTGGATACACCATAAATTTGAATTTAAAAGTCAATACCAGATATAACCTTAATTTCAAAGAATATTATTGTAGGGTTAAATTCTATAAATCTATCTATTCTAAAATTTTGTATATGTACTGGAAATATTCTATATCTATGTAGCAATAATATTTACCATTGTAAATGTTATATTTTTGCCATGTTCACAAAAAACACCCAAGCTACTGAAATCGATGTCTTGAGTACAGCTGATCCTATTACAGTACCGTTAATAGCGCAGGAGCTGAAAGAAGCCAACCGCGTATACCGAGTGTTGCGAAATATTATCATTTTATTAAGCACGTACCAGTATTTTTCGATATATGAATATTTATTGGGCTATTCAAGTTATGTAGACAAAAATTTAAATAATGCATCCTTGTTCGGACATCATGCGACACCAAAAACAGATATCCTTGACATTAAGTAGCTTATCTCTTATATGTGCATTTTCGCTAAGATATTTGAACGTTTGGACTTGCTAATGATAAACAATTCGAATTAATTTGTATTAGATGTTTTATGGTCTCATTATGTATGTAAATATTTAAGAGACCTTGAAATTTGCATTTTTTGTTTTTTTTTAATGTTTATCTTTTTGGATTCTGCTGGAACATATTATTGGCGATATAAAGACATATTTATTATGATACTATTGATTAATTCATGAGATAATGAAGTCATACTTAACTTTTTTGCGCACTTCTTAGTAGTATTTTTCTACGTAACATTTGGCTGGAATTTCGTTTGTGATATTTTAAATACATATAATTTCCTTGAGTTATTTTAATGTTTAAGTTGCCTTTAATTTTATTATTACTGAGATGATTTGTGAGTTGCATAAAAAGAACTTAGAAAATACAAAAATGTTGACTGTGTTTTATACAGTAATAATAAGAAATATATTTGTATTTTAATATTAACTGGATTTATATAATTTAATGAAATATATTACGTAATTTAAATATAGTAATATAAGTGTATTTTGGTAAATAATAATATCTTAGTAAATTATTTGTATAATGTAATTGGTACTTGTCTGCATCTTAAGGAATATATGGATTCGTCATTGAAAATTTTTGATACGGCGGGTAAGAGCTTTTCATTTAAGTATGTAAGTATTTTCATTAGGTATGTACATTTTCAAGATGAATGTGCGGAATTTGTCAGATATGATCGAATGGTCTCACGTTGATATACGCACTTTTACTTCAATAATGATAGTTTATATTCAATGATTGGTTTGGACGTATCAATGTATGTATAGTGATCTCCCATCATAAATTAGTTTGGTTTGAAGTTTTATTTCTGCATCTTTATATACTGCGAACCTTACACTACGTTTTTTGTCTTATGCGCCAATTATAGGTATTTTAGTTTCACATCCTTTATATCTACAACATTTTATTCTTAGGTGCTTGAATGCAATTCGATCAGCGATATCTATTACATTACATGGCTTTGACATTTCTCTACATAAAATAACAGTTTTGCATTTAAGGTTATTCAGTTATTTAGAGTATGAAACTCAAAATTTCATTTTTCTATATTTATTCATACGACTTGAAAAAATCTGCTGCCGAAGCCACTCAAGTTTAGGAACTTATGGTGATGCCGCTTCATTATATGTTGTTAATATAGTGGGATCAGTAAGATCTAGTGTATTACAAGATGCTAAAATCCAATAGAACTGTTACTGTAGATGCCTAGCGACCTCAATTGAACAAACGGAACGACATACTGTTGGGAAAAGGTCAGAAATAGCGCAATAGCGAGTTGTGAAAAATACACTGTTGCAGCTCACATATGATATTCGTCGCACCCTCATAATTAACAGACTTAGCGCCTTCTGATTACCGTTTGTTTAGATCGATGCAGCATGGCTTGACTGGCACACGGTTTCGAAATGCGGTAGAAGTGGCGATAAGTAATAAGTCTGTAGCGGCGATACACTACAGAAAAATGTTGCCAGAAAGATGGAAAAAAAAAGTCTAACAATAACATTTTAAAGACTGATGAAAAAGTGAAAGTGCGATCGGAAAAAAAGGTCAGTACAGTAGAAAATAAATGCAAAATATCATAAAACGTTAAGGATCTCAACATCTGGACCACAAATGCGGCGTAGGATAATTTGAAACATAAAAATGACAGTATTATCTCAACAATATATAAAAAAATATGGAGAAGAACATTGCAAAAAAAATACAGATAAAATGGAAATATCGACATCAGGCGTATCACATATTGCAGTTTTGAATGTAGAGAACACAACTAGAATCCAGAACGAACAGGCATTCTATAATGCGTGGATGAACGAAAAGTCGGCGCGGGAGAGTCTTGAAATTGCATTAACCAATATGCAAAAACAAATAAATGCCCTTCAGCTACAACTAAATAAACAAAGCTCTGAGGGCAATGACAGAACAACAATAAACCACCAAGCCAACAAAAGCAGTCCAATTGTTACATACGAAACAGATGAAGAAGAATTGCAGAAAGAAGTAGGCTGGATAACGGTTAAAAATAAAAAAAGAAAAGCAAATAATTCTCCAGGATCTTCACCACAGCAAATAAAAATAAAACAAAATAAAGAAATTAGAATGCCCAGGCCACCCCCAATTATCGTAAGTAATGTTACCGACTTTGACTTACTATACGAAACACTGAGGTCCAACTATATAGTATTCAAAGCAACGGTACAAAACAATGGACAAATAAAATTGAACGCCGAATATCGTACAACATTCACAAAAATAATAGATTGTTTAGAGTTGCTGAAACTGCAAAGTTATTGCAAGAGGTCTTCCACCAATAGCTAAAAGTGAAAAAATTATCGCAGAACTAAACCAAAATGGGCTTAAATGCTTAAATTCGACAAATATTTAAAAAAAAGAAAAGACCAAAAATAACGAATAAGGATAAATAGGAATAAGGAGAAATTTTAGTCCACAAGAAACCACTACCTCTATTTATGTTAGCCTTCGAACATGATACGGCCACAAAAACAATTTTTGGTATTAAAAGAATTTTAGTGGTCGAAATAAAAATCGAACCTCTAAAAAAATCGAACTTGATACCGCAATAAAAGCCGAAATGTGCAAACTGCAATGAAGCGCATCCGGCAAGTTATAGAGCTGCTCAGCCACCATCTACTACATTAACCAGTTTTTTTGAGACATGCCAAAACGATGATTTCGCACAAACATTGCTATATTCTGAAATGCCAAAATATTATACCTGGAATCAATCCTCAAGGAGATTTATACGACGGAAACAAGGAAAACCAGTTCCAGGATATTCAGATGTATATTCCACCGATGCGATTGGCCGGATTTATTCAGTACATCCAAGCAATGATGAATGTTTTTATTTACGACTGCTATTAGCCAATGTACGTGGCCCAACATCATTCCAACAGTTACGAACTGTTGATGGTGAATTGTGTGGATCCTACAGAGAAGCCTGTCAACGTTTGCAATTGCTTGAAAATGACGCTCATTGGGATCAAACTCTCAATGATGCTGTAATATCATCACACGCTCATCAAATACGAACATTGTTTTCTATAATCATATCTACATGCTTCCCATCAAACCCAATTGATTTGTGGATGAAGTACAAAGATTATATGTGTGATGATATTTTGTATCAAATACGGAATAGAATGGGAAATCCAAATATACAAATCAGTGAAGAAATTTACAATGAAGCATTGATTTCAATTGAGGACATGTGCTTGATAATGTCAAACAAACTATTAATTCAATTAGGCCTGACCGCGCTCAATCGTCCAATGCATGACGCTTTTAACCAAGAGTTGCATCGAGAAAGACTGTATGATCTCAACGCTTTGAAAGAATTAATTCAAACAAATCTTCCACTGTTAAATGAACAACAGAAGTATGTATTTGAAACTCTTATGAAAGTAACAAATGATGCAACTGGAGGGATTTACTTCTTAGATGCACCTGGTGGTACAGGAAAAACTTTTTTGATTTCATTAATATTAGCAACAATTCGCTCACAAAATAAAATTGCACTTGCACTCGCTTCGTCGGGAATCGCAGCAACTTTGCTTGAAGGTGGTCGAACAGCCCATTCAGCACTAAAATTGCCATTAAATATGCAAAGCAATGAAACTCCAACCTGCAACGTTTCGAAGAACTCTGCAATGGCAAAGGTTTTGCAGCAATGTAAATTGATTGTTTGGGATGAATGCACGATGGCACATAAAAAATCTTTGGAGGCTTTAGACAGAACCTTAAAAGATCTACGTAGCAATAATAACCGATTTGGTGGTGCAATGATTTTATTAGCAGGAGATTTTCGTCAAACATTGCCAGTGATTCCACGATCAACGCCAGCTGATGAACTCAATGCATGTCTAAAGTCCTCCAATATGTGGTATGCATGACATGCTCCAACATGTCAAAGTACTTCATTTAAGCAAGAATATGCGTGTCGAGTTGCAAAATGACCAATCTGGAAACATATTCTCTAAACAACTCATTGACATTGGTAATGGCAAATTTCCTATAGACATGTTGACTGGCTGCATTAACTTTCCTCAAAGTTTTTGTCAGTTAACTCGATCAAAAGATGAACTTATTCAGAAGGTGTTTCCAGATGTTTCTCAAAATTACAGAAACCATGATTGGTTGAGCGAACGAGCTATACTGGCTGCAAAAAACATAGATGTAAATGAATTAAATTTCAAAATTCAAGAACAAATTACAGGCGAATTGAGGATATATAAATCAGTTGATTCGGCTACTAATCAAGATGATGTAGTCAACTATCCACCGGAATTTTTAAACTCGCTGGATTTGCCAGGATTGCCACCTCACAATCTTCAATTAAAGGTTGGATCGGTGGTTATAATGTTGCGAAATATCAACCAACCGCGTCTTTGCAACGGTACACGGTTAGCGATAAAAAAATTACTAAACAATGTGATAGAAGCAACTTTTTTTTTTTTTTGTTCTGGCCTAAAAAACCAGGCGGTGGAATGCATGACGCATACCTGGTCGCGGAGACTTGCCCTGGAGTGACAAGTTGGACCGGGTTATGTGGGACTGCCTCTGGGCTTACCAATACACTAAACCGAAACCGCCTCACAGTTGACCCCTGTGGATCACTACTGCTACTGCATTAAATTTGGGGATATGGCACCCGCTGATCGGGCAGCCGTTATTGGGCACGAGAGCCCGGCGATTCTATTGATTCGCGAACCTGAGTTAACACACAACTGGGTACTGTTGTATGGGGGCAAAAGTTATGACTGTAGCGACGGATGAGGTCGTTTCAGCCTGGAAAAGGGGGAGAGCTTAGCGGTGACGCGGTGCTAAGCTCCCAGCATGTCAACCAGCTCGCGAACAAGCGCGTTTTCAGAAGAACTTGAGCTGAGTTGTTGTTTGTGGAATGATTGAGATATGAAGTGCTTGATTTCTGGAGTGTCAGTTTCCCTATGGATTTGATTATTTCTGACAAACCATGGAGCGTTTAATATTCTCCTGAGGAGCTTATTTTGGAAAACTTGAAGCCGTTTGACCTGGTTGGGTGTAACAAACTTGAAGTAGACATTAGATCCGTAGAGGAGTACGGACCGAATTAACATCTTGTAAAATAAGCATTTGATGGAGATGGGAAGCCTGCTAGAAGGGCAGATCAGAGGAGATAGCAGGTTTGCTATCCCCGAACCTTTTTGGATTGCTTTCTGGATTTGGGAATGCCAACCGAACCGCCGGTCGAAGTGAAGACCTAGGTACGTGACGTTATCCAGCCATGGAATTATTGCGGTGTCGATCTTAAGTTGCGAGACGCGCAGTGCGTAACGCTTCTTGTGGAAAATGATGGCCTGGGTTTTCAGGGGGTTGATTTGCAACCTCCAGAATTTGAACCACTTGACCGCATGATCGAGCTGCTTCTGTAAACGCTCATGAATTGTAACTTCGAACCTGGCGGCCGTGAAGAAAGCAGTGTCGTCAGCGTAAAAGGCGACGTCAATATGCTCTTTTCTCGGCATATCTGAAATAAAGAGATTAAATAAGGCTGGGGCCAGCGGGGAACCTTGAGGTACGCCAGCATCGATTTGTTTACGACTGGAAAGTGACGCCCTGATCTTGACCTGGAAAGATCTGTCCGAGAGATAGGACTTGATGAGAGCGGTTAGGTCTTCTGGGAGGCCTAACCGCACGCACTTTGCGAACAATCCGTCGTGCCAGACCTTGTCGAAGGCTTTGGTTAGGTCCAGAAGAACTGCTCCAAGCTTTTTACGTTGGTCAAGAGCATGATGGATGTGTGCAGCTAGACGGGAAGCTTGATGGACGGATGAGTGGTGAGCGCGAAAGCCGAATTGTTCATCTGGAATGATGTTGTTTTCCTTTGTGAAAGAGTTGAGAGCGTAGAGTATTGCCCTCTCGGCAAGCTTCGAAATGGCGCTGAGAAGGCTGATAGGCCTGTAATCAGATGGAGATGATTTTGCTCCTTTCTTGGGTATAACCGCTATATGTGCGTGTTTCCAAGACGCCGGGAAGTGTTGCAGTCTCATGATGGAGTTAATAATGTTTGCCAGTTCTGCGAGTTGCTTATGCGGGAGCTTTTTTAACTGGGTAATCGATATTCCATCGAAACCTGGAGATTTTTTGGTTTGAAGTTTGCCGATCATAGTCTGTAGAGACTTTGGAGATACAAAATGGTTGAGAAGAAAGGCGGGGGTTACTGGTCTTTTGACGGAGTTGGATTCGTTGATGACAGTGTCAATGTCTTTAGTTTTAGTGTTCTGTGCGGGTGGGAGGCATTTCATTTGAGCTTCGTAGGTCTCTGCAAGGAGCTCGACTTTTTCTTGGTCAGTGACTGCAAAATTTCCTGTAACCGCTGACTTCAGGGGAGGGATGACATTGTGCGTCTTCCCCACGAGGCATTTGGAGACACGCCAGAAGGAAGGGGGGCCATCCAGCCTTTGGTCCGCGAGAAATGAGTTCCACTTCATTGCTCGCCAAGTCGAGACGGCCGCCCTTACCCTCTTGCATGCTCTGTTCGCCTCCCTTTTGTCTGCAGCATCAAGGGTGAATCGAGCTAATCTGCATAAACCGTTTTTGATGCGAATTTCACGTTTAAGAGAAGCGGGAAGATTGTTTTTCCACGGCTGGGGTTGTGATGAAATTTTGACTGTGGAAGATTCGTGAGCAGACTGAATATCGCGAGTTAGCTTGAGTACGGCTTCCTCGAGGTGTTCTGGTGTGTTAATTTTCGGAATTGGATCGGATTTCAGGAGAAGAGATTGGTAGTTTTTCCAGTCGGTTTTTTTCCTGAATCTTGTTAGTGGGACTTGAGTGGTGGCGCAGTTTCCGAGTTTGAGAAGGATCGGACGATGATCAGAGTCTAGTTCGTCAAGGACTCGAACTTCGGAATAGCGATTTACGTCTTGAAGAACAAAGAAATCAAGGATTCTTGCTGCGCCTTGAGAGACTGTACTAGGGTGATGGGTGGGTTCATCTGGCAAGGCAAGACCGTAGCCCAGATCTGCACTTAGAGCTACGATGGCGTTACCTGCGGGATTCGCTCTGGAACACCCCCAGGTGGGGTGGTGGGCGTTGAAGTCGCCACCTATTATTTTCGGAAATTTTCCTTCGACGAGTGATCGGTATTCGGCATAGTTGAATGCAGAAGATTTCCTGTACAGGGATGTAATCACGAAGGGACGTTCTTGGATATCGATTTTAATGGAGGTTGTTTCGAAGTTGTTTACTGATAACGATGGAAGGAGCTCGTGTTTGACTCCTTTTCTGACGAGAATGGCGGTTCCACCGCCTCGACCCGGAGTTCTATCGTTTCTGTAGACAAAAAAGTGTTCGAAAGAGAGACGATGCGAAGGTTTCAGGAAAGTTTCCTGGATGAGCACGATGTCGACGTCATAGAATGTTATGACGTCCTCCAATTCCGCTTGCTTTCCGCGTAAGCTATTTGCATTCCATGTCATCAGTATAAGAGATTTCGGAACAGCCATTTCGAAGAGTTAAAGGCTGCTGAAAGTTATAGAGACAGGTAAGTGTTGCCGCTTAGGCGGCGACATTTGGAAAAAGACGAGCAAGTTGGTGAGCCAGGGCGATCACTTGTAGGAAAGCCTGCGGGTCAGTAAACGCCTGCATTGTGGAGTTAAGGTCCGGTGTATTGGTTGGAGCAGGAGTTTGAGTTGGAGCAGGCTGGGTAGCGCTGGCTAATTTTTGGGCTAGCTTTCTGCCACCTTGGTTACTCCATGCAGAACCTTGTGGAGGTCTGGTTTCGGTCGGAATTTTTGGTTTTCTTGGAGCAGGACGGCAGGTGCAACCGCTGAAGTTTGCGGTATGAGTTTCACCGCAGTTGCTGCACTTTGGAGGTGCTTCTGGGATTTTGGTACAGGATCTAGCGTCGTGATGCCCGGCACATTTGACGCACCGTGGGGGGGCTCGGCAATATGAGCTGGAGTGCCCGAAAAGCTGGCAGTTGAAGCACTGCACTGGCTGGCCGTTTCCTCTCTGGACCTCGACCTTCACTGTGATGACGCCGAGTTTGGTCATATATATGATCTGTCGCTCTTCGCGAGGGACAACTACCTGAACAATTGGTAGTTCTGTCCCGGATTTTAATTTCCATCTTTGCACAAATTTGGGATGGAAGCCTTGATCAAAGAGAAGTTCACGTACTTCGTCAATGCAGAGTGATTCTGGGATGTTTTTTATTATTACCCGGAATGCTCTCTCCTCCGGATGACAGAAGGAATGGTAAGGGTAATTCCTTTCCTCGAGCAGGGTAGTAAGTTTACGGTAATTGTCGCTTGTGGCGACGAATAAGAAAATGCCGTCCTTTTTATTTCGGGTTATAATGTCTATTGATTGTGCCTTAGTAATTCTAATAAGCTCCATGAACCTCTTCTTATCACGGAGCACTATAGGCGGAATTTTTTCCTTTGGGGGACTTTGAGAAACAGTCGCCGAAACGGTTGGCACTGTTTTTGCTGTGGAGGTTAAGACTTGTTTAGTGACCTGGCTACTTACCTGCGCAGGCTGGTCTTGGGTTGGTCTTGTGGTAACTTGTTTCGGTACTGGCTGTGGGGCCGTCTTGGTGGTCGGCTTGTTTTGCACTGGTCTGGTGGCAAATTTTGTAATCGAAGGCTGTACGTTAGCCTTGGCTTTCGATTGGGTAGATTTAGTGGCTGGCTTGGCTACCGGATTGGGCTGTGATTTGGGAGCCTGTTTTCCCTTGTTGCCGGCCTTCGGCAGCTGGCTTTCCTGAGGTGGAGTGACGGGCCCTCTTTTCCTTTTTCCCACCAAGGTGAAACCGTCTTCTGAGTCTTCAGTTTGGTCTAAGTGTTGTGTCGGTTTAGCTGGTGTCTGGGACTGAATTTCTATGGCAGCGGGAATCTTTACTTCCATGGCATCTCTTTGATGCTTCATGAATTGTGTTATCGTAGCTGTGAGAGTTTTTATTTCTTCCTTGAGCTCTTCGGAAGCCTTTTCGCTCTTTTCCAGCTTTTCCGTCTGTTTGTTCAGGGCGTCTGTTTGGGCTTTTGCGAACGTTTTAAGGTCAGCTATCTGCTTTCGCAGGTCTTCGTTCTGTTTTCTCAATTCCGTTATAAGCACTTCTCGGCTGTCTTCTGAAGATGGTCCATTTGAATTTGAAACACTGGGATTATGTTCAGGAGGCGACGTCGGCTCTGACGTACATGACGCCATTGCCTTGTCTGTAAAAACGCCTTTTCGGCGCTTACAGACGCCTTTTTTTTTATGTAGGCACTGGTGAAACGTGATAACGGGTCGACCGTCTTAGGGAAAGTTTCGGGTAATTCTCGGAAGCGCAGGTAGGTTCGGCGGACCGGACACGACCGTTCTCTTCGAGAGCTAGCACGGAACTGATAGAAGCAACTATACTCAAAGGAAAGTATAAAGGAGAAAATGTTCTCATACCGCGCATCCCAATGATTCCGACTGATGTGCCATTTGAGTTTAAACGACTACAGTTTCCAGTGCGGCTTGCTTTTGCTATGACTATAAACAAGTCCCAGGGGCAATCATTAAGTGTTTGTGGTATTAATCTAGAAAACCCATGTTTCTCACATGGTCAATTGTATGTTGCCTGTTCCCGTGTTGGAAAACCATCAGATTTGTTTATCTATGCGCCAGGTAATCAAACAAAAAACATCGTATACCACAAAGCACTACAATGATAATAATAATAATAATTATGATTCACATGATTAACAATAAAGCGATTACTTACTTTTCAATCCTTATATATGTTTTATTTAATTATTTTTTATTCACAACGCCCTATCACCAGGGTGATGGTTCTGTTCAGGAGAATTTTTTAAAATACGTAGGCACAAAAACTGCCACATTACAAATCTTTTTGACAGGACGAAGTCTGTCGGGTCAGCTAGTTGTGAATATTTTTTGTTTGTTATTATGTATTCGAATTATTTCTTATAAGTTGTTTTAAAGTTTACATATATATTTTTTTTTGTAAATAATAAAATGCATTTTGACCTTAATATTTTTGCCAAGTTTTTAAAATTTCTATTGCACTAAAAGACACTGAATTAATAAGACGGTGATTGATATATGCGTCTGGTACATATGAATAAATGTCATTTACTAATTTAAATTTTTTTAAAAATAAATATATATTTTTAGTAAATTGTCGTATTTAAAACAGCTTTAACATTTAAAACTAAAATAGCATTATATTGTTTTGTGCCGAAACGTTAATAAATCTCAACAAATAAAAGTTTGTCTTAGTACGGAGATTTATCGATATATTTTTAGAGCCGTATCTTAAAAGTTATTCTTTTATTTTGTAAACATTAAGAGAATGTAGGTTACTATATATGAAATATTTTGATAAATGGTTTCTATCGTTCAACCTACTTTTTTTCGCCATTTGCGAAATGTTTTTGTTTCCGAAAATAATTTTACGTATTGTGAATCTCGGCTACGAATTTGTATGATGATAAGATAAACTTTAATGCATGAAAATATTTATTAATGTGTTGTATATTTTTTGTTTTGTTCATTGGTTTAAGTTTAATATGCTGTTAGATAATGTTGTAACCTATTATATATTACATTTAATAAAATGGCTTAAAAATGGTTTAACCATAATCCAATTTTAACCAATCAATGGTTTTTACAATGTAAAGTTTTGTAATAAATCATCTAATGTAAGAGGATGTGAGTTTACATAGCTTGTATGTTCCACTAACTGAGAACAATTAATTAGAACTTGTAGAATAAGTGCGCCAGCTCCCTCCAAAGTATTTAATGAAACCATTAATATAAATTACTTGTGAAGATGAGTCTGATGAACGGAGTTGGTCAAATTGCTAGGATAAAGTCTTAACTCTAGTTAATTTCTTTCTTTTGTTATATTTTTATCCTATCTGTGGGAAAGGGAGAGAAGTTTCAAAATAGGAAGCGAGTATATGGGATGTATTATGGAAAAATGGGATGTTGACGTATTGAATGTCGAAGTGGAAAGGAAATAGCCTAGAGCAGTTACACTTCCTGCAGAAATGCACCATAAAAGATTAAGATTCAAAAATAGTGAAAGCCTATGTTAAGGCTTTGTTTAGGTCCAGGAAGCTGTGCGCTTTCTCTCGTTGAAATTTCTGGTGATATATTTTTATGGATTTATCAACTGTTCTATAGTAGCCTGTATTAAAAGGATTTGTTGAGTTTGTTAGTTTCGTTATTAGTTTCATATTGTTATTTTATAATAATATGCTAAAAATAATAATAAAATTATTGTAAATGTCACTGGTCAGTCGGTAGGCTTAATACCGAGGACAGTGGTTCAGAGCCCACGTTAAATCTGGTCCAGTCCAGATAAACCCTCGTTGGTAAAAAGGAGACTTCAAAATATTTAAAAAAATATCACAATATTTAATTGTATTTCTAAATAATTATAGACTGAAGAATCAACACGTAGTATGCATATATCTTTTTTTGAATGGAAAATCGCGGAGGTTATAGAATATGGGTGTGGAGGAAATTTCTAACGATAGCGTTGGCTCCACTATAATCGCTTGTTGAAAAACATTGTTAGGTTCGAAATCAGGAAAAAAAATTCTTAAATGAAGATTGTCTATTATAAAATATTTGTTTAATACATTCTAATAGTTCAAACATTATTGTTTAATTAACATAGCCACTAAAACTACTTTAAACTATTTTATTACTTAATAGGCCATATTTAGGTTATCTTTAAAATTTCGTCCGTTTTACGTTAGTATGTAGTAATACTATCTTTTTCTTTTAGTTGAGTTCATATCATTTGTTTTTCCCTCAGATGTTTTGTTACATTGTACTTTTTGATCACAATTTAATTTTATTGTTTTATTAGCTTAATAGTTTTTTGGTTTAATGTTTAACGCGATAATTAGTGTGTAATATATTACATTTCATATATCTCTAATATTTTATAATATATTTAAAACTTCCTGGTTCAGAGACCCTTATTAGTCATTACGAATTATTTATATAAGAGATGACTGGCTCATTTATTATTCAAAAAATATATAGCTGTTTGTATAAGAGAAATCTTCTTTTCGATTTCAGTTTGACATGTTTGTGAATGTTAATAATCTCAAAATTAGTTTATAATTTTAGAACAACATAGCCACCCTTTATATTAATAGATCCTAGATATGGAATATTTCTTAGATCTTATGGAGTTATGGGTTGCGATTTAATATATTATTCATTTGCTTCTTAATATATTTCATATATAATAATATAATACACACATCTTTTGTATACAATTGCATATTCTTATGTACTTATACCAGTAGAATTACTTTAATTTCAAGAATCAGGTAGTACAAAATTCAATTCGTACTACTGAAGTTAACTGTTTAGTGAGCTTTTCGTTTTTTCGTTTTCGGTTAGAGCAGTATACAAGAATGAATGGGAAACATTGGGAGAGAATATAATACGTAATTATTAAATATTTTGATAAATAAATATTTTTCTACAGCTATTTTAGTTTTATTTATAACATTTTGAAATTTGAACTTTTCTACTGGATATACTGTATAATTTATTTATTTAATAAATTTATTATTGAATAATTCAAGGTAGTTTCAAAACTCATAAAATGTATTTGTTAACATGTTGTGACTATACGTTTAGATAATTCGTTTCGACGAATCTTACATTACAATATGATGAAATATAGTATTTTCATCCGGTGAAGAGAAAATGTTATAAAATTGACATCAGATACATTGGTGCGACAACGTTATACCATACACATCTTCACTGACTTGTCCTATATTGAGGGGATAGGCTGGATTGGCATATAGCCAGGACCTTGTCCCGTCTGATTACAAATTATTTCCATATCTGCAAAAATCTCTTAATGTATTGTTTGGTACAACACTTTCAATTTTATGTCATTAATTATAAAAATGAAATAAATCATTCCTATATTATTAATCTATTTATTTTATAAAGCTATTCCTATTTGCTAATTTAAGGACATGATATTTTATGATAATCCGTTTCTCTAATATATATTTACTTTTGTAATAATTATTTTTACGCTAAAACAAATATTAGGATAAATAGAATAGCACTATTGAAAAAATTTCTTCAAATTATTCCTTTCAATTAATAAAAATTCACTCTATATTCTTAAAATGCCTGTGTTGTATTGTAAAATTCTGCCAATCAGCGAACAATATAACACTCAAATATTAGCGATTTTTCTTTTCGAATTTTGGGTTGAATAAGCGTCATTTGCGTTGAATTTTAATCTTTAACCGATTTCAAAAAGGAGGGGGTTCTATGTTCGGCTGTATATATTTTTTATATATGTTGGCAGATTTCTCCGTCAATTATGGACCGATTTTTAAAATTCTTTCGAAGAGTTTACTTCCGAGGTGGTTTCATTGAGACCAAGTCATGATCTGTTGGGGGGAAGGGCCGAAAATCGATGGAAAACCTTAAATTTCAAAGGCACGTACAAAAGTTTTCACATATTTTTTTATCTAAAATAATCAGATATTTGTGTATAATGTTATTGCTGAACTGATGTAACGGAAGATCGGAAGTAGTTCACTGTAAAAGCCATTCAGTTTGCTTTTTAAGCACTAATCATATCGTATGAAAAGTCGTGGGAAAACCGCAGGCATCTGCTTCTATGGTGTAATGGTTAGAGCATTCAACTTACATGCGGAGGTCGCAGCTTCGATTCCCAATGGGGGCAGACATTTTTTGTTGTTATATTTTGATTAGAACATTTGTCAATTTACCTAGGGTAGAAAGCGTTCCTAATTTTCAATCATTGTTTCTTTATTCCTATTTTTCCTCATACGGGCTGATCCTTTACTTGGCCTACCCATTGTAATACTTAATAAAATAACTGCGTAATTTTATTAAGTATTACCCCTTTTGCCCCCTTTTGCCGGTAAATTCCGTTAAAGAGGTAATTATTGATGATATTAAATAATATAAGTCCCTATAATTTAATTGAAAATATTTTTAGCTTATTGCTGCCGCGCTAAATATTAGCATGGGTATTGTGAATAATATCGCTTACAAAATGAAGAATAATACGTTAGATTCACCCAAAAAAGCCCATCTGCATACAAAGTGGTTGACGAATCTTGACCATCTTGATATTGGCTCTATTCGAGACCAAATATACGAAATATATAAGAACAGTAAGTACACAAACTATTTTATCGATATAAACATAATTTAATAAAATTACTTTATAGAAAATTGAGAAATTGAAATTTATTCGATTAAGTTGGTCATTATATTTATTAATAAATAATTGCAAATATATTGCTGGTCGAGAACGATATTCCATCAAAAACTTTTTGAGTATGTGGAAGGAAGTATTCTCAACCATAACACCTTCGGTTTGGATGAACTCGATAAGACACATAGAGGAAGTAATTGATAAATGGTGTAATCATGAACATGTTTTAGACAGATTAGAAATTAATAATTTAATAATTGAATTGGATAGTGAGTCGGAAACTGAAAGTGACTTCAGGAAACTTTCAGGATATGAATGTGATAATGCTGTGCAATACTGGAAATTCCTGAGACAGGGTAATGAGGGTGGAAACAATTAAAGGTATGCACATAATTAATTGAATATAACTGTAGGAAATGATATTGTTGGGCGTGAAAGATTTGTGTGCACACATATGATTATAATTGTTCAAAATTAAACATGAGCTTTAGGTTAGAAGGTATGAGGAGAGCATGAATACTAACTGTTTAGTAGATATGGTAAATGCATTAGACAGAATTCAGTGATTACTTTTATGAAGAATGATACACACAGATAGTCGCAGACGAAATAAAATATACAGTGATACCAAGATGACTTGACAAGTAAATACACCATCGAAGGAAACAAGAACTAAACGTAAAAAAGTAAATATGCTCTCGAATGAAAGTAAAATACGTTTCTTAGATACACAATTGTTAATTAGGTGGATTAGGGGGGATACCACTACATAAAAAAACGCGCCTAGAAACTCTACCTCATGGGTGGTGTGGAAAAGAGTTAAATGTAAACAAAACAAATCTAACCTACAAGCTATTATACCTGCGTTCTTAATTTTATTTTTAAGTCCTTCGATAATATATGTTTTAGATGTACTATAATGTTAAAATCAATTATATTTGATAACATTTTTTATCAATTATTTCATTTAGATTAGAATTTTCATGTATGTCAAAGCTAAACTGAACTAAAACTCAGAGTTGACGTGGCAACATTGCAATATTTTGACGTCACAAATATCCATGACGCATTACTAAAAAAATGTCAATAGTCTATACATACTTGATTAATCATAATATATATTTTATTACAAATTCTCAATTTCTTTGTATTTAGCATTTAGTTGAAGCATTTAATATAAAATTAATTCAACGTCCCTCGTACATATCGAAATAATCTTTTGAGTAATGTAATAAATACACGACGGAAATTTATTATTTTAGGATCATATTGTTATTTCACTAACATTGTCATTACCAACAACTGAACCATACGTTATGCCATCGCCAGTTACTGTCACAATTATGGTTAATTCGTAGGCATCGGACACATTTTTCTTTGCTAATTAGACCACTGGGTCACGGGCACTATTATATAAAAATCGCTCAATGTCAGCTGCGTCGGTGTGTCAGTGTCGATCATATTTAAATCTAATTAACGTTTTATGAATGTGATAAGTTACGATCGTTATAGAATGTGTCTGCTTCTTAAAAGTTTAATAGCATCACAAGGACTCTTGTTTGAAAACAATGGTGATTTTTTTATGACAAATTATTAGATACGGAAATTTGGGAATGATCTGCAAGAAAGTTCTACCAATAAAACTTAAATAGGTTTTTAGTTCAGATATTTCATTGTTACAGTAACCTTAACTCCATTATTGCGGTGGAATATTTTTTAAAGGACTAACATTATTGACCTTTAAGTTTTTTTTATTATGCTTGATGATCAAAATATTCGGTTTATTATGTCATCATCTTATAGAAAAGTATTTTAAACAATTTTATATAAAATATATATGTTTTATAGTTTGAGTTTTTAGAAGATATAAAATTTAATATTATATTAAAAGTATTAAAAATACTGAAATATTAACTTTCGCTCATCTTTTGTTTTTTAGATATCCAGATACATTGTGAAGTTACACTAAGTCATTAAATTGACTGATAATTGAAGGCTGCAATCATAAAGTTCTTCAATTAATAACTCACTCTTATCACCACGTAACTAAGTTATACAGGATTTAGCTGTAAATGAAAGGAGGCTACTAAATCACACCGACGTGGAAACATGACAACTATTACACGCAGAAAACACGAAGATTGAAGCGAACCAAACCACACGAGCTTGTATTACTGAACTGATCAAAGTACAAATAAAGTAATAAATTAGTTTTTAAATAAGATTGTACTAAGCTTCTTTGATGAAATATTCGTTTCAATTAATTTTTTACATTGTTACTAGTCGTTGCCCACTAACCTAGAATTGGTCTTTACAATATTTTTTATATATTTAGGAGGATCGATCGGCCCTATCTTAGTTTCTAGTCTAATATTATTTATGTATTAACTAGCGTTGGGAACAATCGACTGAAAATAGTCGAAACAGTAGATAGTCGCAAAACAGTCGATAGTCAAAAAACCAACGACTGAAAATAGTAATTACAATTTTCAGTGAATGCACGGTTCGACTGTTTTGTTCAATTCGTGATGTCAGACGAAGATGTACGAACCCTTTCCTGTATACATTTTGAGAGAGGAATGGACGGAGATAATTGCTCGCAGCAGTTAATTTTATATGTGCTTAAATTTTCCAACGGTAGTATAAGCAAGGCGAGACGAGGCGAGATGTACATATTCCTTCACTTACTAACCTAAAAAACAGGAAAAAAATAATTACTGAATACTATTAACATGCAATTAATAATTTAATTTTAAACGAAGCAGAATTACTTTTATATTTGGATGTTCTGTCGATCTGTAAAAAGAAATGAAATATTTCTATGGAATGGAATAATACCCCAAAAATGTCTTATCGTATTTTAATATATTAATTGCTAATTTCAAATAATATATAATAAATATAGGTAATACAATAGAACTTAAACAAAACCTAAAATTTACTAAATACTAAATAAAAATTAAACATGTACCTCTATATCATAGAAAAAAAGCTTCTCTGGGACATAATTAAAAATGATCGCACAATAGCTATTAGAGCTTTTTTAAATAAAGTAAATGCTTTATTTATTATTAAACTATTTTTTAACAAAAATCGCGAGAGTAATCCAAATATTACCTATTATTGCCATAAAAATAATCAAAAGTATTTTATTATCTATCATTTACAATTTTAACCTTTTTACCCTATTACATTAAAAATCTCGAAAAATATTGTTCCAAAATGCTGCTATTTTAATATACAATAAATTGTTATTTACAAGCAAACTACCAAAAATTCATAAAACTATATATATTACATATAAATATATGTAAGCATATAGTGGGTACATTATTGTCAAGGTCGCGGCTAGGACGACAGAGCTATAACGTTAAAAATTAGTCGAACGAAACTAGTAGAACCAAAAATAGTAACTAAAAGTACACGACTGAAACAGTCGATACTAAATAGTAACAAAATCAGCCGGACAGAAAATAGCGACTGAAAACAGTCGACTGAAAAAGTCACTGGTAAAAAGTAGTAAAATCAGTTGAACCAAAAATAGCGACTGAAACAGTCGATAGTAAAAAGTCGTCAATTACTAAACAGTCGATAGTCGATTTCAATCGATGGTTCCCAATACTAGTATTAACACTTTTTCTATTAAATGCACTTCACTGCACTACACTAAACAAGATGAAATGGTCTGATTCTTTTGAGTCCTGTTTTGGTGTTATCCAAGAGTTGTAACACTTCGATATTGATATGAGAATAGAGGCCCTTCCCATGTCTCCTTGCAATTCTTTTTCTTTTCTGAATGATAGTCGGTATCTGAAGGTTTTGGCGTAGGTAATCAGTCCTGTAGTATTTGGAAGCATCTAGAATACTTCTCAGGATTGCGTTCTGGAAATTGCAATTATATCACATTCCGCGGAACATTTCCATGCTTGAATTACGTATGTCGATAAAGGTTTTAATACTTCTTGCAATACTTTCCTTTCAATTAACTAATATGTCTTCTTATATTTTAATTCCAGTTCTTTCCTTTCCTTTTCTACATGTTCCTTCAAGCGAAGTTTTGCATGAATATTCATTCCTATATACGTTGTTGCTATATAGAATGATACTATTATTTATTGTTATTGGTGCTTGTGTGGTCTACTTATACATGAACTGCACGTGTCCAGATTTACTTCCTTAATTTTTATTTTTCAGGTTTGTGTCTAATTATGTTGTGTTAGTATTATTTTCACTTCTTCCATTTAAGGTGTTTTTCAAATATATAACATAAAGTCTGGATCATCCAGAAAAATAAATCATCTATATTTATTCGACCATTATAATATTTTTTCTTTATAGTTTGTAGTTTAAACATATTATTTGTTAGTGATTATGTTCTTTAACAATATTTTCAGCTTTTTCATTGAACATGATAAATACAATTACCTTGGAGCAATAATTTCAATTTTTTTTTCAAGCAGCTACAATTTAGCTATTACTATTATCTTATATATTTTAAGAGTGAATCTTTGGTCTTATACCAGGCGGCGGATTATTACAAACTTGATTATGTTAAGGTCTTTGGTGGCACTGGCTCATAGGTAAGAAATATGACCCTTCCATGTAAAGGTTGTGTTCATTATGAGTCTTAAAATCATAGCAAATTGTTGATCTAGAATAGGGCTTTTGATGAATTCAATATTGTGAATAGTTGGACTGTTCCGCATCCTACAGAAGTGTATTATTTTTAATGTTATTCCAGATATATTTACCCTGAACACCTGATGTTAGGTTTAAGTCGGGGTAGTACCAAAGGACTAATAAAAATAACAGTACTTTCTGATATTATTCGTGTGATGGTACCAGGACAACCGTTTGTAGTATCCTGTCCTTGACCTCGTAAATGTTATGGGATTATTTATAAGATTCGTCCCTACGTAACGTAGTAGGGTCTGTATCTAATACCATTATCTGTATATCGTATTTGATGGAGTACATATTTTACATAAATTTAAAAACAAACAATATATTTTCTTCCAATAAAATAGCAATAAAACTGATTGAACATTCCTGCAGAATTATGTTTTACTTATATTGAAATTATTGGCTCTTGGAGCTAATTGAAGTATTGACTAGAACTAATCGGCATTTCTCAAAGGTTACATATTGCATGTTCAGAGGAGCTGTTATATTAAATTTATTCTAATGAGGTAAACCTACTTAAGTAAATTCCTGTTTTTCACTTCGAATAATTACAAAAATATATTGTCTTTATTCAACATATCTTTGAGATTATAAATCTTTAAACATTACTGATTTTTAACTATCTTTGTGGAGTGGTTAAAACCAGAACTTATTGAAGTGAATGTCGTGGCCAGTATCCATCTAGTGTTTAGCTATAGTTGACTGATCATGATATTCTTCTATTCGTATACTTATCACGCTCTCAGTTTCTCTAATGTCCACCTAGCATAAAACGGAAATAGAAGAAGATAATAGCAGATAAAGTTTCCCAAGCAGTGTTTCCGTTTCTCTATATTCTATATAAAAACTTTTAAAACAAGACTTATTTATTAAATTTTCGATTTTTTTATTATTAATCTCTTAGAACTTCAACAATTTGCCCGTGGGCAATAAGTATTAATTATATTTTTCACTAACACTTCGAATCACACTCGATTCTAATTTCTTCGATAACACTTCGATTCTAAGGAGAAATCGCGCTGAAGTAGTTTGTTGGTGATGTAATATGGGGCATCGGCGATGACTCAAAATGCTTTATTCTGGAGTCTCTGGATGATATCTATGTTAGATTTGCTAATAGTACCCCACAGTTCCATACCATAGGTCCAAATGGGTTTAAGCATTGGCTTATGCAGCAAAATTTTGTTATGTAAGGATTATTTAGATTTACGCCCAATCAGTTAATACATTTGATTTAGTTAAAGCCGAAGCTGCTTGCGTTTTGTCACTATATGTTTTTCTATATTAAACGTCGATCAAAATGCATTCCCAGATATTTACCGTTGTCCGCTTGCGGGAGTTTATTATTATTTATTTTTACCGAGGGACAAGTTCTTCTACAAAGAGTGAATGTCACATGAGTAGATTTTGTCTAATTTGCTCTGATACGCCAAGTCTTCAACCACAATTCGACTTTGTTAAGATGAAGTTAGAGGTTTCTTGTGGCTGTTATTGTATCCTTGTGTGAACCGCTGTGTCGTCAGCATATGTTGCAACAGTAGTGTTTTTTGAGGTCGGTAGGTCAGTTGTATACAATATATATAATAGTGGACCAAGAACACTGTCCTTCGGAACACCTGAATATGTTAGATAGAGGTCAGTGTATTCGTCGCCCTGTTTCATAACAAAATATCTGTTTGTGAGGTATGATTTGAGTAGTTGAAAGTGCGTATGGGACAAGAGCTTTTTCACTTTATCATGCAGTTCAGTGTGCCACATCTTGTCGAAGGCTTGATGTCCAGAAATGCAGCGGTGCAATATATTTTATCATTTAGCTTTTAACTAATTTTATTGACTAATCTATGTATTTGTTCTGTTGTTCCGTGTTTATTACGGAAGTCAAATTGATGGTCTGTAATAATATATCCCTCTTCTATGATTGTTTTGAGTATTTTAATGTATAGATTTTCAAAAATTTTAGAGACCGCAGGTAAAAGGTTTATAGGATGTTAAAAGGAGATATCTTATTTCTAATTTTCCCTAGATTAAGAATCATGACGATTTGAGCCACTTTCGAAGTGTTAGGAAAGTAATTTGGTCTTAATTTTTCGATTTAATATAAAATTGATTAACTCCACTACGATTAGCCCAACCCTGAACATATTTTACTACTATTCTGTTATTTAATATAGGTTAGAAAATGTAAGTTAATTATTTTTGATGTGTAACAATATAATATTGGATTACTATATAATGAAACTTGAACTTTTCCTTCGGTTTACTTTATTTCCTTGATACCCATGACATATTGAAAAGAATAACTTTGTTTCTTTTAGAATACTGATTTTACTATACTGAAGAAATTAAATAGCGTATAATTAATATAAAGAATAAATAATAATTTACATAATAATATAATTTAGATTTTTTTGAAAAAGTGAAAGAAAAGTGACAAAAAGTTCCAGGTGAATATATTTAGACTGATTAATGAATGATTTTTTAAGCGAAAATGATAAGAAATAATTTCTATATTTAATATTATGTTTTCTTAATTATCAAATACATTAGGTATTAAATCATTTAATTAATTTAATATTAATATTGTGCAATAATTAATTTTTAATTATAATATTTTTAAATTAACCTTTATTTATACTAGTTTAATTTTTAAAATTTTTTGTGATATTTAGATTTAGAAATTATATATATTATTTTAGTACCTAAAATGCGTTATGTTGCCTTTAAGATGAGCAAATTGTTACCGCGTAACTATTGTCAATTGCTGGTCTTTTCGGAAGAAAATTTAGAGTATCGCAAGAAATGGCGTTCTAGACATTTAAAACTATTTCGGCTTCCACAAGGAGTTCCACAAGGTAGCGTCTTAGGACCTCTCCTGTATCTGCTCTATACTGCTGACATTTCAACAATTAAAAAAACGATATTTGGAACCTTTGCTGACGGCACAATTATTATGGCAAAAGATATATCTCTGTCTAGGGCAATAGAAAAGTGCCAATGGCAGTCAACAAAATCTACAAATGGACGAAAGAATGGAATATTCAACTTAATAGCTGCAAATCTGTCCACGTTAATCTTGCGTTCCGGCGAAATAATAAAAACTTAATTATATCACTCAATGGATGCCCGATTCCTCAACCAGAATCAGCTAAATACCTTGGGATCCATCTTGACGGTAGATTAAATTAGAAACATCACGTTAGAAAAAAGCATAACACATTAGAATCAAAATAAAACAACTATACTGGTTAGTTAGAAGATACTCTCAATTTGATCTAAAGTCAAAGAGGTTGATCTATAATACAATTTTAAAGCCAATTTGGACCTATGAGGTGCAAATACGGGGTTGCACTAAAAATTCAAATCAACTAGTCATACAACGCGGTCAAAACAAGGTTCTTCGATTGATTACTTCGATGCCTATCGCTACGTAGGATGTCAGGAGATTGAAGTGAACAAAACCATATGAACTTATATAAAGTGTATCCCTCTCGAGTGAAGTATAGCTACAAGTTATTATAATTTTATAATCGAGGAATACATATTGATGTATTTTCCCGTACTCGTCTTGCTTGTGAATTAATCCAAGTATATAGGAAAAGCAATAATAAATTAATTGTAAATTAAGATTGTACTAAGTGTATCTAATAAAGATGTTATAAAAAAATGTTACCTCCTAAATATATATATATATATATATATATATATAAATTTTCCCAAATTCAATTTTTTTATATACAATTTTTGATTACCCTGAATGACAATTTTCCTTCTTCAAACTTAAGGAAGCAAGAAATAACGAATATAACCTTTTGGAATCTCTATTCTCAAAGTGATATTCTCAGAGTTAACAAATAATGCTCCATATCTAAAACTTTCTACGGACTGTTTCCTTTCAAACGGACTATAGTATGGGTTTATTGAATAAATATTACTAGAGATATTATTTTCCATTTAAAATTACTTTTTTCCCAACTATATATTTGATGATATCATTTGTTTTACTAGTAACGCCTTTTTTCTAGTGCGAATACTTTTTGAATAACCCTCGTACACGTTGAGTGCTATATTCCTTTTACACTATATTAATCGACTAATTCTGAACATATTTAATTATGTTATTTGACAGTAATAAATTACATTTCAATGCAAAAGGTTTCTTTTAAATAGACACACCGATTATGTAATGAACGAGTTAAGCTTTCACCACCAGAAATTTCAAGGCACTAGCATCTTTGGTTCATTGGTAATAACAGAAAATGAACCAGTACCTTTAGAACATCGATAGATAAAAGAACAATGAAACAGTGAAGTGGAAGTAGTTCTTTTCGTGCGGTAGTGATACCTTGAAATATAGACCGTGAAGTGAAAATAGTGCTAAAAAAGTGACTAGGATAATATTTGTGTGTTAATAACTGGTTATAAAAACAGTAACAGTTTTAAGAACAATATAAGAGCATTTTCTTAGAATTTTTATATAATTAACAATTTTAATAAGAAAATGTAAATATCAATATATTTTTAAAATTCTATAATATATATATATATATATATATATATATATATATATATATATATATAAGAAATGAGAGATTTTTATACATTTGAATCTGACATAAAATTTCACTAGTCAATTTTTTAATTGAAACATATCCAATTATAATTTAAATATCCAAATTACATAAGTAGTTTTATTATTGTTATTAAATATACATAGTTTATAGTTTTATAAAAATAATAATCCTCTAAGATTGCTTTTAATATTTAATTTAATTAATTATACTTATTATAGTTATTATTCTAATAGAAATCTACAAATTTATTTAACAAATAATTGGAATACAAATATTTGATGATTTATAAAAATAATATGAATGTTAAAATATAGGTAAAAACACAAACTTCCAGAACTAGAATTTACTTATTAAAACCTAGATTACGACCTTTACAATAAAATTCAAATTACAACTTCTGATACATAGTATATGGATATAATTTTATGTTAAAGTGGAAAATTGGATATTATTATATCATAAACATAGAAAGATAACGTAACAATTAGTGGGACATTCTGGATATATACTTAGAGGTATTCATTTACTCAATCAAAATCTTTTTCACTTACAATAAAAATTCCAGGGTCCTTTCGTCATTTTATGTTTCTTTACTTCCGAAAAGAAAAAAATATAACGCTGATTTGCCGGAAATTGTGTGGTATAAGCGTATTAGTATTAACGCTTTAATGAACAAATTCTCAAAATTCATTTCCTCGTTTTTGGATATTTCATTGTAAAACCTGTACCTGGCCTGGACTAACCAATTGTTGAAAAAGGCGATGCAATTATTAAACATATCTAGGTAGGCTGATACATTGCATTTCGCGACATCGCTACATTGTTTTGAACCATGTACATAAAGTCAATATTTGAGTTCCACATGAACAGTGAAACATTTATTGGGTCTACTTTCACCTGTGAATCGTTGCGGTGCCGAAATCGGGCTGATTTTTTTATCAAAGGCGTTGTATTCTGTTATTTCAACGCTAGACGATACATAAGATGTAACTCGGAAATATTGACCTTATCTCCTTCGACTACTACTTGTTTCGGTTTTTGCAAAAACGGTTTAAGGCTGGCTTTAAAATTCTTCGGAAATTTTACAGTGAATTATGTATGTATGTATTATATGCATTTTAGTCACGTTAACATCTTGGATTTTTTAGTGACGGAACGGTTATGGTTTTACCAGAAAAGTGGCTTGACGTGAATTAACTATAGTACAGTGATATTTATAATCGATTTTTGACAATAAAATACAAACAATGATAAGTTTGTCCATGTTTTTTATTTATTTATTCATATAGCATAAGAGACAAATTAACTATCGCAATGATACCATGTGTATATAAAAACATGAATGCTATAAAATCAGTTTTATTTTTTAGTCCTTGATTATTTCGATAATTTTTTAACTGACACTAGGTTGTAACTATGTTTATTACCTATGGCTATCCCCAACCTTATTTAACCTCTTTATTTCAGATCTACTGAGAAAATGTTGCGTTTTAGGCTGACGACATTCCTATCCTCACGGCTTCCTGGCTCGATGATACCATTCAGGGATGTTTACAGAAACAGCTCGATCATACGGTCATGTGGTACAAATTCTGGAGCTTGAAAATCAACCCAGGGAAACCCAGAAATCATTTTCCATAAGAAGCGTTACGCACTACGTGGCTCGCGACTCAAGATCGACACTACCACAATTCCATGGCTAGACAACGTCCTGTACCTGGCATTCCCAAATTCAGAAATGTTCGGGGCCATCAAATACTTATTTTACAAACTGTTAATCAGGTATTCACCTCAAGGCTTCAAGTTTTACAAAATAAGTTCCTCAGGAGAATCTTAAACGCGCCAAGGTTCGTCAGAAATAATCAAATTCATGAACGAACTGACACTTCAGACCCCACTTCATATTTCAAACCTTCCGCAAACAACAATTATGCTCAGTATATATATGGTTGTTATATATTTTGTTATTTGTTTATGTACATGCTGGGTCATCTCAAAGTTTTTGATTTGTTATCTAAATTAACTAAGATCGTCATTTGTTTACAAGTCTTGTACAAGACAGACGGTATCTGAAGATCTCGGTTTAAGTAATCCATCCTATAGTATCTGGGAGACCCTCTAATACTTTCTATGCTTCTTAGGCCTTCGTTCTGGAAGACTCGTATTATATTTGCGTCGTTTCTCACGGAACATTTCCGTAGTTTAATTCAGTAATTCCGTTGAATGTAGGTTTTAAAATATTAAAATATTATGTACTGATAATTGTGATTTCCTTCCAATTAAACAATTTTTATTAAACATTTTATTTTTATTAAACATTTTCCTATATTTCAACGCCAGTTATTTCGTTCTACTTTTAATGTGTTCCTTCAGGCAAAGTATTACATCAAGTGTATGAATTTATATATGAAAATTAAATTAAAACATCTAGCAACATTCGACGAACTTATTATTGTGCCTAAATTTCATGTCATAATTAAATTTATATGCGAATATGAAAAGCGAAACTTAGGTTTATTAGATTATTTGATTTCAAGATCAAATATAAGCAATTATATAAATTTATAAATAACTCATTATATATTTTATAGAAATAATATTGATTTATTAAAAAATTTAAAAAAGCCTTTTTAAAATAATTTGTGGAAATATTTATTTTCTTAGAAAATAATTGATGTTTTAATAGTTTTAATAATATAATAGATATAGTAAAAATATGTTTTTTGAATTAAATTGAAGGGATTTATTTAACATGTTTAGAAAGATTCAAGTTAGGTCAAGGTATTTATGCCCCATTCTCGAGTTGTATTTATAAGCAGCAAAATAGTTTACCATGGAAAAGAACAGGTGGAGTAAGTTCCGAAATATAATGCATAAGGATCATACTTCCTGAGCTTCTGGTAAATTGCCATCGATGTGTGTAGCCCTGAGTTGCTTTGTTAAAAATCAATCTGTTGAAAAAATAGGTCAATTTTGTAGTGATTCGGTATCAATTCACACGTGAAAATCAATTTAAATGGTTTAACTCTTGTGGCATCCATAGATACAGCTACCTTCCAGTATACAGTCTTTTTGAATGATTCCAAACAGTATTGTATGTACTGTTTAGCTCCTAAGCATTCTCGTAATTGGCAATTGGGGAGACTGCCTACCTCTACTATTTAATTAATAAGTTGTTGTTGGCGCCGCAAGACCTTTAATATCTCAATTTGTTCCTCTACTGTGAACTGACTGTCGTATCTTAAATGCTCATTTCTAACAAAATCTTGGAGGGAAATATATATATAATTTGCCTTAAGCATCTCATTTGAACTTCAAGCTAGGGGTATTGGCTACTACTGGCGGCTATTTTATAAAATATCCATAATTTTTGGTAATTTATATTAATATTTTTAAACCCTTACAATTAAGCATCACAAAATACTAATCCTTTAAATTATATGTTTTTTTATAATGTTTAAGAAATATATTTAATTTCTTTGAAAAAATAAAGAAAAATATTGGCTGAAAAAAATATCGATATATCAATATATCGAAATTTTTTCGGCATTTTGACATTTTAGCACTTCAAGATTACAGATCATGGGAGTCATAGAGAAGTATAGGCAAAATAAACATACGAAAGAGACGGATTTTAGTCTTTATTGTGGTATTTTATAAGCTGTACTTTAGCAGCTGTAATGTAATCTATAAAACAATGCTTACATGGTAATTGGACCATTATTTAATCTATGTTATTAGCCCTCCACAGCTAGGTGTAAATTTGGTATTGAAATTACCAGAACGGATCCGATGAAGCCAAAAGTGTGCTTGTTGGTTGGCTATTGAAGTTTTAAAACCATTAATATTATTAACATTTTCATCCATTTCTCTTGCGTTTTCACTTTTATCGAAAGTAACTTTTAAAATGTAGTATGTTTTACCTTTGTTGGTGTCCATCTTTAATGTGTGTTTAAAACAAATCTGTTAAATAATATTTTTTATCGGGAAATATCAGTTTTATAAAGTCATATAGTGTAAATCCAACGAACTTTGACAGAACGAGATATAATTTATTAAATCCATCTATTAAAAACGTAATGGATTTTGTTTAATTAAATCTAATATTAACTACTTGAAACAATTTCAATTTTCAATTCAGAAATATAAAAATATAACTAGATCAAATCAAATGGATGACTAAACTGTAGCGATCTTGAGGCATGTCGAATTTTACATCGTGGAATAACGGTCTACTAAATACCCAGAAATATAATCCCAGATGTTGAAAACGGGCGGAATACCAGCAGCGCCAACTAGAACCCGATAACGAATAGCTGGCGATCCCGAGACGTTTATCTGGGATGCTATTGAAGGGTATTTCCAATCATTCAGTACTCGACCATCGTTTGGTTTAGACGTGCCACCATCGACTGCCCAAGCCTCGTCACCAGTTAACACCGCTGCCATCCGTTTTATCATTTGTATTTTTTATATTTTTATATTACTTCAATAAATATCGGTCACATAATGTAAACACCACTGTTTCATTTCGTTTTACCTCCATTCAAAGAGCCATATAAATTTACCCTAAAAAACAATTTTCTTGTTTTTTAAGGAAGTATTTTAAAAATGTTGACAATAAAATCTTCAATTCGAAGATCTATTTGTTCGTTGATTAAATGTCACGATCGGGTGAAACTCATTCAATTCACAGTACGCCACATGAATGGAATTAATCGTTTTATAATTTACATCAAGGTAATGTTTCGTGAAGAATAATTTTAACGATCTAAAGTTTCTCTGAATATCTTTTTAAATTCTAAGAATAGTGTCTGCGAAATGGTGTCAAGTTTAATAGACTAATTTTATCATTTTTAAATTTGTCATTGACATATAAGAGCGTGCTTCGTATATCATTAGCGATTTTTGTTTAAATTCTCGTCTTACCTAAATTTGCAAATATATTGGGAAATGAATATATTATTCGGCATCTTCAAGAAAACCATTTACAGGTCGTTTTAATAAGCGAGACGATTATTTACCGTGGAATTACGAAAGGAAAAACTGTTGCGTGGTTTGGACTGAAGGTAAGCCGGTATTTCAAGGATAATGGATAATTATACGACAGTCATCCACATTTTCACAATGAGCATTAATATATCATACTGTAAGTAACGAAGGTTGTTTTGTAAGTAATTTGACATTTGCTGTTTAACCAGAAATTGTTTCAGTTCGTCTAATAATATAATACATATTTTGAGGGAATATTAATGTCTTCATCTATGTAGATTCCTTCATGGGAGATAAAATCAAAATCAAGTATCGTTTTTTCGTTTCGTTTTGTTTTTTTTTATCAAAATAGACATTTATTCCTATTATACTTCCTTTTGGGTATATTTCATATCTGTGAAGAAATAACTGATGAGATTATTTTTAGTTATAAGTCTAAAATGTAAAGATGTATTCGAATCTTCTTACAATACGTATAGTACGACATTAAGGCCTTGAATATTTCATTTCTGTGTAGATGTGGTTCTCGTGAACTAACCTCAATTTTGCTCTTAAGATTGTACTTAATCATCGTTAAGATCCACTTTTTATCGTCAGTCATACAAAGCTTTTCTTTTTGGCCTGACAAATAATGAATCCGCGATGTTAAAGACGGTTTGAAATGGCATTTTTAGTTAATTCTTGTGGTAGCCAATTTCCTTCCTTTTAGATATCTCGCGTCCTATGTAAACACCTGGAAGAGCTGATTGATTTAAACTATCTGATTGTTGAGACTTTGTCTTCGAACTACTTCCGTCATCAACTTTTAAATCGTTTTAACTATAGCCGACAATTGGGATTTGACAGAGTGGTATCACCTTAAGTTTCTAAGTGTTTGATGGGCTTTGGCAGAATATTTAAATCAAATAACAAAAGTACTGAATGTTGAAAATAAAATTTTGAACATGATTATTATGTGTATACACTTAATAATTGAATAATAATAGAAAATAATATAGTCAATTCAAAATAGCAGTGACACGGGGAACGTCGCAATATTGCCGCAGCAATTCTGAGTTTTAGGATATTTAGGCTCTGACATATAACAAAATTTTAATATAAATAAAATAATTAAACAAAAATACTGTTTTTAATATAATTTATTATGCACCTAATGCATATATTATCGAAGGACTTAAAACTACAATTAGGAATACAGGTATAATAGTTTGTAGGTTAGAGTTGTTTTATTATATTTACATTGAGCTTTTTTTCACACTCGTATCGGTAGGGTTCTAGACGCGTTTTTGTATGTAGCGGTATCTCCCGTAGGCCTAATCCACTTAATTAACAAGTGTATATCTGCGTAATGTATTTTACTTTCATTAGAGAGCATATTTATGTTTTACGCTTAGTTCATGTTTCTTTCGATGCAATGTATCCTTGTAAAGTCATTATGATAATACTACATTTATCTTTAGTTTGTCCTGATACTATCTGTATACATTTTTATTGATAAAACTACATTTAATCACTGCATCCTCCTTAATGCATTTGCCATATCTGCAAAACAGTTAGTGTTATTTCTCTACTTATATATGTTAACCAAACGTTCATGTATAGTCCGAACAATAACACACATGCTCATAAAGCTTTCACACTCTATAATACAATTCCATACAATTAAAGTATATTAATTATATACTGACCTCTAGTGGTTTCCTCTTTCATCACCATGTCTCGGTAATCGTCAGTATTGAATCATAAACCAACATTCATAAAGTTTTATTCAATCAGAGTCACTTTCAGAAGTACTAGTCAAGTTAATAACCAAACTGTTTATTTCCAATCTATTAAAAACTTACTCAAGATTCTACCATTTGTCAATTTCTTATTCAATGTGTCTGATCGAGCTCATATAAACCGAAGGTGTTATTTTCGACAATGCCGCTTTCCATAAATCCAGACAGTTCTGGTTTGAATATCCTCCTCGGCCTGAATATCTATTGTAATAATTCTTTCCAATACCCCATATCAACTTAATTGGATTAAAAATGCAGTGATAGGGAGGGAGACATAATAGTCTGTCTCAGGCTTAATTCCAAAAAAGTAAATTACATAAAATGCAAGTAAATATTTCATTTATATTTAGAGAGTAGTAATGTGAAATAGTTCATTCTTTAACATGATTTCCTCGAAACTTATTTTATGTACTTTAAGCCATTTCTTAATTGCAGCTTTTGTTGGTGAACTATTAGGATATTCTCCACCAGTGTTCTATATATATATGATAGATATGGTGCATTATATATAACAATAACTGATGGCCCCTCCAAATTCTTTAAAAGCTGATTTTCAAACTACTGCAAAGACAAGTTATGGTTCATTTATCCATGGTAGTCACCCTTCGATTTAGAAAAATACTAATTCTGCACTAGGAATAAAACCATTCCTGTTTCCAGTATGAAGAACTATATATCTACAATGAATAAATGTTATGACTAAAAAAACCTAATTGATAGTTATTCCAATGTTTACCTTTCTCCATGAACCTTTGTTGTCTTTATACTATATTTATTATCATCTTGCCATGAGCAACCCAATGTACCATTCTGAAATATTCATGGCTCTTTTAAATATATACATTAATATAATTCTTCCTTGATTTTGTAATATGTTTTTAAAAATTGTATTCTTTTAAAAGCAATCTCTGGAAGTTCCATTAAACCCCTTCGTGGATTATCTTTACACCACTTAAATCCTAGATTATCTAACAATGTATGAAGGGATGTTCTACATCTCTCAAATAGCTGTATTTATTTTGGATCTTTGGGGATACTTTCCAGACTAACAATTTTCTCTGAAATAATTGTATTAAATTGTTTCGATTGAAAAAACTACTTACTGTTTTATACATTTCGTATATTTGATCTCTGAAACACCAAGATTGATCCTGATTCGTCACCTGTTTCGCATAAACACGGTTTTTTTTGGCGAATTTAAGGTTATATTGTTTTCTATTTTAGAGATATTTTAGTGACCGTGTCCGTACTAATATAAAGTGCAGCTGTAAGGCGCAAAAAATATTTTCAATAAAAACCGGGGTGATATAACCCGTAATTATAATATTTTGAAGAGTTTTCAGAAGTTTGGCAAACGGACAACTTTTGCATGCTCATTCCGTTTCATGTTCGAACTTCTTTAGCAGCATTATAATATTGTCTGACTGTAAAACGAATTTACAACTTTAGACAGATATATATATTGACACTCGTGTCACTGCTATTTTGAATTGACTATAGATATATTTTCATCATGGTTTATCAAGATATATGCATGCACCTAGTATATGATTAGATTTAATTTTTTTCTTCGGACATTTTTAAAATTATGTTATCGTCTCGCTTCGTTGAAGATCTGATAGTTCCAGCTGCACTGCTAATTGAGCCCTTTTGGTATTATTTGCATAATCAAATTTTATTAAAAAAAGCTGCGAATTAATTCCAATCCAGCGTCGTCGTGTTTCTTCAAATAATGCGAATACTTGTCGTGAACGACCGAAAGTAAGAGTTCAAAGTAAATGTAACGGAGATATAATAAATATTGTAGCCTTGATTTTACGTGGTTCGAATTTCAGAATATATCTTCAAAGTTTAACATCTATATTACCACAGACAAATACATTTATGTTAGCTTAAATCAGAAGGTTAAATGACAATTTGGTAACTAATTGAATATAAGTCTGTCTTTGAGGTTTGCACATATTGCTTAATCATTTATGGGAATTTGTTAATGAAAAAGAGTGTTCAATGTAAACTTACTTTACGTATTTTAATCAGTAATTTACAAATGGTTGTAATAAAAATAATTTAAGGGCCTGTTACCTATAATAAGTTGTTCAATAAGAGATGTTTTATTTTAAGTGAGAGAGATTTAGTAGAAACTTTAGAACATTATGCGCTTCATTATTGATATCTTCATTGTGATACCCCTTTATGTTTTGCTGGTTGTATTAGGAATGCCGAAAAAATATCAATATAGATGGATAAATGGATAATTCTTTCAAAAAATATCGGTATTTTTGGCCGATATTTTTTAATAGTATTAATAAATATATAGTATTTATTTTTAACCAATATCGAAAAAGGAGGAGGTTCTATTTTCAAAATTCTTTCTTTATTCCAAAGAGTGCACTTCCGAGGTTGTCCCATTGAAACCAAAGCAGGATCTGGGGGAAACGGGGGAAATCGACGGAAACGCTCAAATTCTAAAGGCACGTACAAAATGTTCACATATTTTTTATCCAAAATAACCAGATATTTGTTATAATGTTATTGCTGAGCCGGTGTGACGGAAAATTAGAAGTCATTCAGTGCAAAAGCCATTCAGTTTGCTTTTTAAGCAAGAACTGTAGCATATAAAACCTCGTAGAAATATTGTAGCCACCTGCTTCCTATGGTGTAATGGTTAGAGCGTTTAGCTCCCAAACGGAGGTCGCGAGTTCGATTCCCGGCGAGGACAATATACAATAGGCCTACCCATTGTAATATTTAATAAAAGAACTGCGTAATTTATAGGGTAAATATGTAACACGAAAAAGGGAAAAATAAAATATTTTTAACTAGATTAAAAATACTTTAATTAAAAATGCATCAAGAACTAAAAATTAAAAAATAATCAAACTTAGATTTTTAACACACAAAAAAACGTTTTAAAATAAAATGTGTACATAATAGTCGTTGTAATAAGTAAATAAAAATAAACAAAATATATATTTAACCTATCTACTACACGTATTTTATATTCTACTATATACACATAATTTAGCTTAATACCTACCTAAATCTATGTATCTATTTACAATATTATTTCAAACATTACCAACTGATCAGTTTGAATTCGGTTCCGATCCTAAACAATACAAACATTTTCTTAAATTACAAATACTTACATTGAAATTTTAAGAATTCCAAATCTAAATCAAACTAAAAAATCTTCGTTTGAGACTTCTTCAGAACCAAATAACAAATTAACCCTTGACAAATTAGAGCTGTTTGCCTCGATAATTTACTTATATCATGGGTAGGCGTAGGCTTTTCTCCAGAACTTGAAAACAAAAGAACTGATATTTAGACACCAACCGCAGAGTTTTCGTTAAATTATAGGTAAGAATAATACAGATACTCATACATGTTTGAAAGGTAGGTTGAAAGGTTCCATAGAATGACTGACTCCATTATTGATGTAGAGGTATAATAATAATTTTGTCATAATTTGCTTTTTTACTTCCGAAAATGGCAAATGCAATGCAGGGTCATATAACTCTACTTTTACTGTGATTAGTGAATGTTAGTGTCTGAATTAGTTTGTTCGTTTTCTTTCCGGAAATTTCGATGTTAAAGGTGGTTTCGCGTTGGTCAGCTAATTGTTGAACAACTGATGAAATCGTGTAAAGTGATTAAACATAGAGCGATGAAAGTGTGTATAATGCGTAAAGAGCGATGAAAGATACGCGATAATGTGTAAGATATAACCTACAGCCTAACGTTTGACCAGTGACCGCTCTAGAGACCATCCCAGAAGTTATCCAGTCTTACCCAGCCTGGTTGATTGGGACGGTCTTGCTTGGTCGAATCACTGACTAGCAGTAGAGAACCATAATGTTGCCTTAACTACTGCGCTATCAAACCGAATGAATTAAATCATTGCCTAATTCTGTTCAAACTTTTCAAACAGTTGCGAAATCTACATTGAGGCTGTGTAGTGAATCTGTATCATTCACGAATTGAGATTTTCTAGAGGCAGCAAACCAATTTCCATGTTTACGGAGATAATGGGATTAATAAATATATTGTACACTAACAACCATTGTGAAATTAAATACATTAGATACCAGTTGACAGCTAGCTAAAAATAAATACAAATTATGTAACAGTTCATATGACACTGCACTTTTTGCTTACAATAAATAATAATTATTAACTTTTTAGGTTAAATACTATTGAATTAATTGTTTTACGTAAACGCCTTCGAAAGCGCTTACTCATCGGTTGAAGAATCTGTTATAAATAACATTGTAATCACAATAAATGTTACCACTTTTCAAACAACGAAAATAATTAAATTTAGTAATGATATGTTAATCGATTGCTCAAGTGGCAGAACCCATCTAAACAAATAGTGCTGATAAGAATGATTTCCTTGTATGTTGAAACAGTTTTGATAAAAAATTGGATTATAATGCATTTGTTGTTATGTTGCGGTTTACATCTGCCACTAGTTGTCATTAATTATGCAGATTATTGCGTTGCTTATCGGCTTTTTGTTGATTGAACGTGT
The DNA here is from genome assembly GCF_030347505.1 of Rhynchophorus ferrugineus. Classification (NCBI taxonomy): domain Eukaryota; kingdom Metazoa; phylum Arthropoda; class Insecta; order Coleoptera; family Curculionidae; genus Rhynchophorus; species Rhynchophorus ferrugineus. The sequence continues at coordinate 46,091,607 of NW_027472581.1, read as the reverse complement.
TTACTGATAATGTTTTAACGTCATCTATTCTAGTAAAAGTAAAATCAATCAGTTAATAATAGAAATGATTAAAAAAGAGGCATATGTATAATATTATCGGATTTCTGGGGTTTTAATAGTGGGATTTACCAGTCTGATATGTTAATACGAAACCTTCAATATCTTCATATATTTGATTTAAATTGATCGGTTCCCGTGAAGGTGACAAAAACGATGTCAATGTCTTATTTGTTATGAAATATGTATTATTTGCTGTTATATTTTAGACCATAATTTACAAATTACCATTTAGTTATAATATTAGGAATAAAATTGAAAATCGCATTAGTACTTAAAACTGTTACATATATGGAGTGGGGCAAAAGTCCCGCTACCATTTTGATTATGTGACGCTTAGCTCAGTTTCGTTTTAGCCATTTTGTTATGTAGACGTCCAAATTTTATTATAAATAAATATACGCCACAAGAATGAGCAGAAATAGTGACAATGTTTATTGAAAATAATCGTTCCATTATTGTCACTCAGCGGAAATTGCGTCAATGGTAGCGGGACTTCACACCCTTTTTGTATATTAAGACCAGTATCCACAATCTTTGTACATCTTTTAGCTAACATGGGGATTCGCCGCCGATGAAATTGGTTTTGTTTAGATGCGATGGAAGCGAAAGAAACTGCTATTTAGCTATGTTGTGTGCTACTAATTCGGACAGATGATAATCCGAAGGAGCAATATCTGGAGAATATGGCAGCATCCAAATAATATGCCTAAGTTTTTGCATAGTTGTTGCTAAATTGGTTCCATTATGTATTAATAATTCTCCATGAATATTTAGGCTCGTCGTGGATGCAGAAACGCGAGTATCCATATAATTTATTTCGCATGGGGTGGTCATTGTGAATTCATTGTTCATCTAAAGTAAATATGCGATACAAAGACCTCATTCTATATTACCGTTGGTGCAGCCGCTGACATGTGATATTCTATGTATTTATGCTTTAATTCACCCGGTATACAATGCCCTTCTCTTGAAATGCACGTCAGGAATTGGCTGTATTATTGTATTATTGGGCTATAAGCTTAGAATTATAGTAATATATTAATTTTTCATTGCTAGTTATAATACGATGTAAAAATATTTTATTTTTTGCTGCTTTTAAAATCATTCTCGTGTAAAAATCGTCCTTCAGCCGATCAAGCAGCCTGGAATAGCTGTCAGATTAGTGACAAAATACGTAAGCTAACACAGCGAGTAAGTGGTGCGGCTAAGAGTTTGGCTCGCCGAAAATAACGTACTACTTTAGGGTAAATGATGTGGCTCGGTAAATGGAGGTAAAATGAAATGAGGCAGTTGTGTTTACATTATGTGACCGTTATTTATTGGCTATATAAAAAAATGTATAAAAAATACAATTAGATAAAACGGATGGCAGCGGTGTCACCTGGAGATGAGGCTTGGGCAGTCGATGGTGGCACGTCTAAACCAAACGATGGTTGAGCACTGAATAAATCGAAATACCCTTCAATAACATCCCATATAAACGTCTCGGGGTTGCCGTCAGCTATTCGTTATTGGGTTCTAGTTGGCCCGTGTTCAACATCTGGGATTATATTTCTGGGTATTTTGTAGACCGTTATTCCACGATGTAAAATTCGACATGCCTCAAGGCCGCTACACTTCCATTGAATATCGCTGGGGATAAAGATTCTTTTAAATTTCATAAATTAAAATATAGGATAATGTTCCTTAAAATTAAGTGATTTTTTAAAAATATTTGAAATGATATTAAAACGTTAAAGACGAAGTTATTTAATTTTAAGCACTGTTTTGTGTTATTTGCGGTTATTGTCGTATTGTTGCAATTATTAAAGAGTTTTGGCAAGTTTGGATAAAAAACAATTAAGAGTAGTATGGTTACGTAAAGTAATATTTCACATTTTTTGCAGAGAAAACAAATTAATGTGCCCGCATTTTCGGAAGGTTTATAAAGCTGTGAAAGAGAAACCTAACATATGTGAAAAATTTTGTTTTCTTTGCTTACAAGATATTATAAATTGATGTCTGGTGAAGAAAAAAAAGTAAAATTGTTCTTGCTTAAGGACTATTACAAATTCGTAAGGTTCTGAAGACATAGTATATCATTCTACTGAAGGTAATCCTAAAGGTTGTTAAGATTTTTCTGTACATTTTAATATAATGTCCTATCCAGTTAATTTCAGGTTTAATTAGTAAATGCATTTCTTAATATCATCAATTTCGGTATATCAGTCGGAATCATATTTACCGTTTTTAAGAAGAGCTAGAAATAGATTACTTTTTAAATGTTAGAATAATTTAGTTTTACATTTCTCCTAGAAACATCTTGAACATATAATATATTTTGTTCATATAATAATAATGATAATTATTTTGCGCAATATCAGGCAACCGTAATATCAGTCAATCAACCCTAGCAATATCAATTAATTATTATCAATAATTTAAGACCTATAAAAATAATTTCCTTTGTTTTTACTGATTCCAATCGAACAATAAATAATATACTCGAAAAACGGTGTTATGCAACGTCTTGGCGGCGCTTTTTTCTTTCACCTCCTCCATCCTTTTCTGCGTCTCCCTTTCTCTTTGTCGCTCTTTCCGATAAAATATCGCTAAGACGTTTCCTTTAGATCGCTGCGTATAATACAGCAAGGTCGTTGTGTAACCTCGTTTAGACGCATTGCGCAGCAGTTATTTCTAAAAATTCTAACTCGCCATCAACATAATTAATCGGTTTTAGCAGGTCGTTGACTGATATCTGCCAGTATAACTTTTCGATCGTTTAACCATGCCGGGAAGACAAAATCAAGAACATGATGCACTAGGGGTATCGGTCGCCAAGAAAAATGTCGATATTTCTATATATCGGTGTCGATATTAAATAAATGTTGATATATCGGTATATCGGAGAAAAAAATATAATTTTTTTTAGTATTTTAAAAAGCAGCGAGATTTTTAATAAAAGTTTAAAACTAAGTAATAAAATCTACAACATCTTAAGTATTGGTATTTAATAATTACTCAATTATTACAAATAATTGAAAAAATTTTTATAATGGTTAAGAAATTTTTGTTTTTCGAATAAATCGGTCAAAAAAATATCGGCCATAAATAACTATATATTTTTCAAAATACATCGATATTTTTAGGCATCCCTATAATGCAGTTTATTATGACTTACTTGGAGCCATTAACAAACTGCATTATAAGCAGGGGTGTGCAACTGCAATGGTAAGTAATGTGGCAAAGTTTCGCTTAGTCCAATCATTGGCGGCGCTGACAACGCGAATTTGATTGGTTAGTTTAAAATAGTTATGTAGAAACCTGTAAGTAAAATACTTTGCTTTGATTGGTCTGCCATTTCCCCTGATTATTTTGTGACGTCACATTTATTGGCCAATAGTATTTAAATAAAAATCAAATTTAAATTTTAAAATTAATTTATTAAAAAAAATCCTATACAAATATACATAAGTGTAAATAATATAAATATATATGAACAAAAAGCAAAAAAAAAACAATTATGAACTCTATTCTAGGCAATATTAAAATATCTATAATTCTTCTATAACGCCTTCCCATATATGTTTAGTGCCATCAATTTTATGGGATCTATTAGAGTTCTAACTTATCTTGATATATTGAAGGTAAACTTTAAATCCTTCCCTGTTGATATTGCATTAACTTCATTAAACCAAAAATACAATCACACCTCATAATAACTTAAAATTTGGTCTTGAAAATCATTATGGATTGGACAGTTGAAACACTAAAAATTTATGTGTTTTTTAAAAATATTTAGATTTTAGAGTATTTAATCTGTGGAACTACTTAATATAGAATATAGACAAATATTGCATGTTGTCTCTTTTTCAGAAGTTTTGTTAAATAGCCTGAAATAAGACTAAAATACAATATTAGACTCATTTTCCTCAGAGCAAAATTCTCTGGAACTGAAAATATAGACTCAACTGGTGATTTAACAACCTCAAGTGGTACTAGATCTCCCGTTAAAAAAGAATATAAGTTATCTAACATGTTCATCTTCTTCACAATTTTCTCCGGAAGAATGATGTGAAAAAATTGAAGTGATGAGCCCTTTTAAAAATTTCTCGAACATACTAGGGGAAGGATGCTGTTTCTACCTCCATGACCTCTAATAGATCCAACAAAATCCTTTAAGCAATCTTGGTTAAGATTTGTTAAACAAATGTAGTTATTTGTAAATTTAGACAAAATAGATTTCTTTAAGGTAATAAATCTCCCTAAAAGTAGCAATTAAATTTATTGAAGGCACCATAACAAATATTTTCTTAACAAGACAATCAAATTTAAATATATAATTCCTCTACTATAAAATGATTGAACACTGATTGTTCTAAAAAGTTAAAGTATTGCAAATATTTTAGGGATATTTTACAATTAAAAGCAGTTATATTAATTGTTACGTTCTTGTAAGACTTCTTTATGTAGAGACATCACACGAACAACTTGGTAGATTAATTGAATTTTATTACTACTAACATCTTCATAAGGTTTTGAATTTCTGTAAACAAACAATATATAAACAGACATGTAGTAGATAGATAATTTTATATGTACCTGATAAAACCAATGAAGGATATGCATTTACCCTAATACCTGTTCGTGAAGGAAGGATAATTCTAAATTTTTCACTAAAATGTCCATAACAAACACCATGACGTTGATATATTTGCATTGTGGTTTATCCAGGTAACTTACTACTATTTACTTGATCAACCCATTTTTGGAAAGGAGCGAGATCATTCTTTGGGAAACGATGTCTAATTTCCGTAGTAGAATTTTACCCCGGTACACTACATCTTTTACTACACTGACGCATTGTCATCAATTTTTATATTATTACTCCATAATAATTAATGTAAAACAGAAAATATGCACAACGTAAAACGAAAATTTCGTGATCTAAACAAAAACCATAACCTACAAACAAACATAAAAATGAACGCCCATAGAAAATGCTGATTTCACACAATTTGATCGACCAATTACATTTCATGTTAGTGGCGGCACCAGGAATTTAAACTAGCCAATCACAATTTGCGATCGCAGCGCTACAGTTGATTGAACTAAACAAAACATTTCCCCAAGGTCGCCTATACTGTGAAATTTCTATTTTTTCTATGGTTATAGGGTTTTGGATAGCGTTGGGAACTAACGACTAAAAATAATCCAAACAGTCGATAGTAAAAAAATTACTGAACGTACGACTGAAAATAGTAATTACTATTCAAATCAAATTCAGGGTTCCACTGTTTTTTCCTTTCGTGATATCAGACGTACGAATGAAGATGATGTACGAATTTGTTCCCGTATAAATTGTAAGAGCAGAAAGGACGTAAATAATTGTTTGAATCAGTTCATTTTGAATCAATTTACATGGGCAATTGGCAGTGTTAATTAATGTTATATTTTAGTGTTACTTTGAATTTATGAAAAAGGAAGTAACAAATACCAATTACGTTTCATCGAATTTAATTTTAATATTTGGAAAATAATGAATACCTAAGAAATGTACTTGATTGTTATGTTTTATTCTATTAAGATTATTTTCTCTAACCGTACTATAAGTAAGAAGAAGATGTTCCTATTTCTTCTCCTACTAACTTTAAAAAAGAAAAAGAAAGAAATAATTCCTGAATATTATTACGTTGTAATGAATAATTTGATTTCAAATGAAGTACAATTATTTTTATATTTGAATGTTCTGTGGATCTGTAAAAAAGAATATAAAATATAAATTAAAATAAATATAGATAATACAGTAGAACTTAAACAAAACTTAAAAACTAAAGATGTACAATAACCATAAATACTAAATAAAAACTAATCTAAATAACTAATCATCTAAAAATCTTCCATGACATAACTAAAAATGATCGCACAATAACTACCAGATTTTTTAAAATAAAATAAAAGTTTCATATATTATAGAACTGAAATATTTTTAAATGACTCTTAAATATATAGTCCTGTTTAACCTTTCTCCCTGAGCCGATTTCTTCAATGATTAATAATTTGGCCATATTTTGAAAAAACTCGGTCCGAGGAGACACATGTTGCGGGTATAGCAGAATATTTTCAATGTAACGAATATAATTCAGGTAATATCATTTAATCAACTTGTCAAAAATCCAATGAGTACTCTAAACGCCCAATAAATGGAATTTTCAAATACTGCTTAATTTCTAAGGTAGTTGTAGTACTTGGTGTAACTATTTCTCTCATTCTAGGTACTTTTTATTAAAATATCTCCAGATGTCTATACATTCTTCGTCAGTAGTTGTGTCTTGAATTTCGACTTGTGGAACTGTATTGGTATATTTTGAAGTAAGAATGGAAGATATATCTTTTTTGGGATCTAAAAATATGGGTTTCCCGCATATCGTGTTAATTCCTAAAATTGTCAGTCTTTTAGTGAAGCGGTCTTTTATAGAGCAGGAGTTGTGGATTTTCTTTCAAAATATTCAGTTTTCCTATCAGAAAATTTATTTATTAGAAATATTTACTATAAATATTGAATATCTTTACCGTTAATATTTTTTTACGAAATATAACAACTGCTACTATAAAATCCTCTTTAAATCGTTTCGAATTGACGCAATTTTTGGAACCTTTCAAATCTAAATTTGGTTTTCAAAATTTTAGAAAAGAAGTTTTAATAATCAACAACAAAGGTTTGAAAAAAATCGAGAGAGATAGACCGAAACGAAAAAGTCAATAAAAAATATTAGCTATTATTGTTATAAATGTATTTTACTACTTGTCATTCACAATTTCATTCTTTTTGTCCTATTACATTGATAATCTTGAAAAATAGCGTTCTCAAATGTTGCTATATTAATGCACAATATATTATTATTTATAAGCAAACTACCCAAAAAAACATATATCTTACATATAACTCTATGTAAGCATACATTCAGCACACTTTTTGAAGGTCGCGGCTAGGGTGACAGAGCCAGAATGTTAAAAATCAGTAAAATGAAACTAGTAGTACCGAAAATAGTAACTAAAAATACACGACTGAACCAGCCACTATTAAAAAGTAGTAAAATCAGTCGAACCGAAAATAGCGACTGAAACAGTTGCTGGTAAAATAGTAGATAATTACAAAACAGTTGATAGTCGTTTGCAGTCGATAGTTCTCAACGCTAGTTTTGGATATTTGGATTATAACGTAAAGTTCTGGATTACGTCGCGATCCATAGATGATGACACATTTAAGATATTTGCAGAAATATAATCTGCAAAGTAATGGAACATATATTTTCAAAAGAGGAGTTTCTTAATATTACAGATCTTTTATGTTAACTTTTGTTATCTATATAACTAAAATATAAATATTGGTCCAAATATAGTGTCTTCATATAATATGAAATGCTGGTCAGACAGGTCATGATTTTTCGCTTGAAATAAGTTAAAGGACCAATGTCTAGCAAATACGGAGTTTAGATAAAATTACCTGATTGTGTTAAGAAGGTGGTTAAGATGATGATTTTATTATTAGATGCTTGCATATATTTTGATCAGCGATTCCAATTGATGAAAATGTGAAGTATCACTGTAAGTAATTACTACTATTACTATTATTACTACTACTACTATTAAGTTACTAAACAGTAAAGACCTGATCTAACAGCTAAATTCGATGATGTGACATTTTAATATTAACATTAAAATAATAGTTGTTCATTTAATATTACTGAGTTATTCAGTATTACATAAGATATTTGAAGTAACTTGCTGCTTAAGCCCATTAAGTACTTTTAGAAACTTACTGTGATAATTCTCCGATATGTCCTAATTGTTGGTTTTTGGTTTTGAGTTTACCTATATAAAAGTATTAATTTTGACATCAATGGCAAAAAAGGCCTGAAGGATCAAAGAGGTTCTAGGACAATAAATATAAGAATTATTAGAAAAAAACTCATGACAAACTCTTTGAAAAAACTCTTAGACAGCTTTACAGTTGATAACTGAACTAACATACACATCTTAAAGGAGGGAAAAAGTTATCACACGATGATTTACACAAACTGTTTCAGCATCATGATTTGCGACCGACAATGGAAACGACAATCCCAAGTGCCAAAATCCATTGGTTAAACCAGGAGAGCTATCCACATCTATACTAAAGCGGAATATTCATGGCCACAAAGTCTTGTTGAGTATATGGTAGGATCAGTAAGGTATAGTGTGTTAGGAGCAGTCACAACCGAATGAAATTATTACTGTAGATGTCTGCTGGTGTTAATTAAATAACTGGAATGAAGTATTGTTGCAGAAAAGACTAGCAATATCGAGTAAAAATCGCAAAACGCCCGGCCGCACGAAGAATACACTGTTACAGCTCGAAAGGGAGATACTGTGTAACCCAGAGTATTCAACAAACATAGTGCTAACATGTTATATGTCGAAAACGGATCGGAGAAAATATTTTGATTAACATATATTATAACCATTTTTCTCGATTAATGCTTGTTTAACCTGAATATATTATCAGAATATAGGCAAGCATCTAATAATGCACCAATTTGTTACCGACACTAACTTATTAATTAACACTACTTTTAACTTTTGATACTATTCATAACTTTTCTCTTTTATTGTAGGTTAGCCTCAGCATATATATAGTTCTACAAGCGATGCTTATCAACTACATATTTCTGTAATATTTGGGCCAAAACCAGAGAATAATTAAAAAGGAAGAATGTATGCTGATACAAAATCGTTAATATTTTAAGGCTATGTTGGTAATAAATGTCTAATCCTACAATATGATTATACATCATATAGTATTAATAACATTTATTGGTCTTCTGTTGGTAAAAACTTATTTGCAAACCTAGTAAACCTGTTATTTTTATGGTAAGTCTAATAAGAAAATAAATTGTTCAATTTTTTAATAACAATTAGAGGTAATCTATTAATCTGACGTTCTAATTTTTAGTTAATTTTTAACTTTCACCACAAATCATGGAAGTGGTGGGATGTGCAAAACGAGTTTATAGCTAGACTTTATTGTTAATTTTTTACGTATCATGCTGCGTACAGACCGGGCCAATGAAAGCCAACAAATGGGTTTGTTCGGATATTTATAGTTCTGTTTGAACGGTTTAACAAAGGTTTGTTGGCATTCGCTTGCAATCCATAGAGTATCGGTAACATCAAAAGAAATGAATGGAATGGACGAATGCGGTGTGGACAGTAGGTATATACACTACAATCGCCGCCGTTGAAAAATACGGATCACGGCCAACGAACGTTTGCTCCTAACAAAAAATGTAATATGTACGTTTCATCCAACACAAACGAATGTTCAGTAGCCAACTCCGAATCGTCCTTCGTTGGCCGGGTCTGTACGTTGTTAATACATAGGGTTTATAAATCTACCATACGAACCATATTGTTTTGGCGGAAATTTTTGTCGTTTTCAGTCAATGATGCCAAATAACCATGACAAGTGGCGCGATTGAGTAGCTCGTTCAGATAATAAAACTTTATTAAATGAGTATTCGTTAGACATAAACAAGATTAGAGATAACTCAAATTTAATAATGCCACTTGTTTGCTGACTGAATGTCAACAATTATGTTTTTGCTCAAATTAAGCGATTCGGAAGTAGACGACATATGGTTCCAAACGTGGTGCGATACAGCGGATGTCTCTATGGGCATTCTGTATGATTTGAGAGTATTTATGTTAGATTATTATAGATATATAGATTATATATATCGATTGATTCGATCGATTATATAATTTTCACCAAAGCGTGATTAACGCTTTGAGGACATTATGTATAAATGGTGATTTAGAAAGGGCCCAGCATCTTACTGCAGAAAGTTTAATCAGGGTTTAGAAGATATCCATGCGGTTACAGTAGAGGAATAACTTGGATTAGGAATTGTTGTTGGGACAATTTATTTTATTTTACAAATTAATGTATTGTTGTTAAATAATTTTATTGTCGGTGTTGCTTCTGCAAGTCTTAGTAAAAAATAAACAGTTATCTAAAAATCTGGTTCAAAAGCAATTCCTTGCGTCTGGTGATTTTTTGGTTCTTTTTATATTTATTTTGTCTTGGAAAATATATCTAATATCTAATAGAAATAATTGTTATAGTTCATATATGAAGAAATAGAAGATTTAGTCGTGCACCACATAAATGAAGTTTTAAGTCTTTTTACAGTAATATTTTTTAATAGACATAATTCAGCAGTCAATTTGTTCATTGAATAGTTTTTTTAACGAGTGAGTTAGCTGTAACTCTTTGAAGTAATTGTTACTTCTGTCATTGATGTATCAATTTGTTTGTTCTAATTAAACATCTAGCCAGCATATGGTATCGTGGGTCTTTAACCCTTGATAGTTTTAAATCATTTCCATAGTGAGGAGTAGCTGTTGATATAGTGTTAATCTCATTAAGATCAAATTTTAACAACATAGCAAGATAAGGAAATATAACTGTGTCAAACTATATTACTTTAGATTTATTATTTGATATTTTTATAATGCATGTTCAGTGAGAATGAATACGTCAAACTAACTTTTAGTTATTGTTTATTTCCTTAACAGAGAGGAAAATAAGTTTGATTTGTTTGGAAGGAAGTGGATATATATTGGATTTAACGAGTCGCTAATAATACTGTAGGTCTGATTGTATTTTAATCCGGAACGATTTGTAAATACTACCTGTATAATATGATTATTACAGCGTATTATCCATATAATGTAACCCTTAATAAAGAGTTGATTTTGCATAACTGTTGCAGTATTGCCGGTGAGTACTGGTTGTATTTTCGTTCGCCAATTCACCTTTGATGATGTTCTAAACTACGATGTTGCTACCCAAAAGTTTTCTAAGTTTTCTAAGTTAAGAACAAATTCATTCACAAATTGGTGGTTATATACAGTAAATATTTAAGTTTCTGCTTAAATGTATCTATCCTGTGCTAAGATTTATTCCAATAATTCACGACTGGGGACACTTTTAGCAATTGTCTTTTCAATCCGCTTTTCTTGACTGTACACCCTGAATTATTCAAAATCCAATAAACTAGTTAAAAAGGGCTTCTTCAACTTCATAATATCCAAATTACAAGAATCTATTAAGCCACCTGTCTTAGCTTTGATTGATTTGGGAACGTTCAAACTTTCTTATTTTTTAACAATAAGTTCGATTCGATTAAATTCAAAGGACATCTTTAGAGACTTCACGACGAGGCGCTAACGATACTGCCGATCTGATCAATCTTAAATTAAAATATAAACAATTGGCACCATTTGAAAAGTAAATCGCCCTAAGGGTTTAATGGAGTTATCAGTGGTGTATCAGCGGCACAGCGTAATAAATATACGTCAAAGTAAGATATGTCTGGTAGAGTGAAGAAGATAAGTATATATTGATCAATCTTCTGAGAATGAAAGTCATAGCAATTTGCCAAGGAAGACCAAGAAAGTCAACTAGTATTAACTGATATAATTATTTTAAGCATGATCATATAAATACTGGTGATGAACACTCTGAGCTAATCTGCAGTTTTTTTCGGAAAATATAAGTCGTAAAAAACATCAACACATAACTAAAAAAGCAGATAATTAAAAGATCTTGACCAGATAAAAAGGTGATAAAAAATATTTCCTTAAATATAATTACTATAAATATTTTTCTTTTAAAACTTATTGGTGTGTTGTCTAATTTTGAAGGACAATATTGATTTACAAAGTTAATATTTTAGATAAGTTGGAGACTTATTGATTGATGCCTTAGGTGACTACAGCATAAATTTCTCTAAAATATAAATATAGTTCTCTGGTTAATGACACTAGCCTATTAAGGTATCTGTAATAGGCTTCGTTCAATTAGGTTGAGAAGTTCTCAGAGATTATTTTTTAGATTAATTTACGGCCATAATTAACTTATCAGAAAGCAAACGAACTATTTCAAAGAATGAAAACTATTATCTTGATGCAATGTGATTGTGAAATTTTTAAAAACAACTTTGGAGTCTTACTTTTTTAAATTACTTAAGATTTAAACGGTATATGTGTCGAACGACACGTCTTTTTTAAATAATTCACTTTTTATTTAGCTTCTTTTAAAATCTCGTAATGTATGAATTTTCTTTGAAATAACGGTTATGTTTTGTCAATTTGAAATAATTAGGTTTTGTTTTAATATGTCTGAAATCATTTTTTTTTTGTTCTGGCCTAAAAACCAGGCGGTGGAATGCATGACGCATACCTGGTCGCGGAGACTTGCCCTGGAGTGACAAGTTGGACCGGGTTATGTGGGACTGCCTCTGGGCTTACCAATACACTAAACCGAAACCGCCTCACAGTTGACCCCTGTGGATCACTACTGCTACTGCATTAAATTTGGGGATATGGCACCCGCTGATCGGGCAGCCGTTATTGGGCACGAGGGCCCGGCGATTCTATTGATTCGCGAACCTGAGTTAACACACAACTGGGTACTGTTGTATGGGGGCAAAAGTTATGACTGTAGCGACGGATGAGGTCGTTTCAGTCTGGAAAAGGGGGAGAGCTTAGCGGTGACGCGGTGCTAAGCTCCCAGCATGTCGACCAGCTCGCGAACAAGCGCGTTTTCAGAAGAACTTGAGCTGAGTTGTTGTTTGTGGAATGATTGAGATATGAAGTGCTTGATTTCTGGAGTGTCAGTTTCCCTATGAATTTGATTATTTCTGACAAACCATGGAGCGTTTAATATTCTCCTGAGGAGCTTATTTTGGAAAACTTGAAGCCGTTTGACCTGGTTGGGTGTAACAAACTTGAAGTAGACATTAGATCCGTAGAGGAGTACGGACCGAATTAACATCTTGTAAAATAAGCATTTGATGGAGATTGGAAGTCTGCTAGAAGGGCAGATCAGAGGAGATAGCAGGTTTGTTATCCCCGAACCTTTTTGGATTGCTTTCTGGATTTGGGAATGCCAACCGAACCGCCGGTCGAAGTGAAGACCTAGGTACGTGACGTTATCCAGCCATGGAATTATTGCGGTGTCGATCTTAAGTTGCGAGATGCGCAGTGCGTAACGCTTCTTGTGGAAAATGATGGCCTGGGTTTTCAGGGGGTTGATTTGCAACCTCCAGAATTTGAACCACTTGACCGCATGATCGAGCTGCTTCTGTAAACGTTCATGAATTGTAACTTCGAACCTGGCGGCCGTGAAGAAAGCAGTGTCGTCAGCGTAAAAGGCGACGTCAATATGCTCTTTTCTCGGCATATCTGAAATAAAGAGATTAAATAAGGCTGGGGCCAGCGGGGAACCTTGAGGTACGCCAGCATCGATTTGTTTACGACTGGAAAGTGACGCCCTGATCTTGACCTGGAAAGATCTGTCCGAGAGATAGGACTTGATGAGAGCGGTTAGGTCTTCTGGGAGGCCTAGCCGCACGCACTTTGCGAACAATCCGTCGTGCCAGACCTTGTCGAAGGCTTTGGTTAGGTCCAGAAGAACTGCTCCAAGCTTTTTACGTTGGTCAAGAGCATGATGGATGTGTGCAGCTAGACGGGAAGCTTGATGGACGGATGAGTGGTGAGCGCGAAAGCCGAATTGTTCATCTGGAATGATGTTGTTTTCCTTTGTGAAAGAGTTGAGAGCGTAGAGTATTGCCCTCTCGGCAAGCTTCGAAATGGCGCTGAGAAGGCTGATAGGCCTGTAATCAGATGGAGATGATTTTGCTCCTTTCTTGGGTATAACCGCTATATGTGCGTGTTTCCAAGACGCCGGGAAGTGTTGCAGTCTCATGATGGAGTTAATAATGTTTGCCAGTTCTGCGAGCTGCTTATGCGGGAGCTTTTTTAACTGGGTAATCGATATTCCATCGAAACCTGGAGATTTTTTGGTTTGAAGTTTGCCGATCATAGTCTGTAGAGACTTTGGAGACACAAAATGGTTGAGAAGAAAGGCGGGGGTTACTGGTCTTTTGACGGAGTTGGATTCGTTGATGACAGTGTCAATGTCTTTAGTTTTAGTGTTCTGTGCGGGTGGGAGGCATTTCATTTGAGCTTCGTAGGTCTCTGCTTTTCTTGGTCAGTGACTGCGAAATTTCCTGTAACCGCTGACTTCAGGGGAGGGATGACATTGTGCGTCTTCCCCACAAGGCATTTGGAGACACGCCAGAAAGAAGGGGGGCCATCCAGTCTTTGGTCTGCGAGAAATGAGTTCCATTTTATTGCTCGCCAAGTCGAGACGGCCGCCCTTACCCTCTTGCATGCTCTGTTCGCCTCCCTTTTGTCTGCAGCATCAAGGGTGAATCGAGCTAATCTGCATAAACCGTTTTTGATGCGAATTTCACGTTTAAGAGAAGCGGGAAGGTTGTTTTTCCACGGCTGGGGTTGTGATTAAATTTTGACTGTGGTAGATTCGTGAGCAGACTGAATAACGCGAGTTAGCTTGAGTACGGCTTCCTCGAGGTGTTCTGGTGTGTTAATTTTCGGAATTGGATCGGATTTCAGGAGAAGAGATTGGTAGTTTTTCCAGTCGGTTTTTTTCCTGAATCTTGTTAGTGGGACTTGAGTGGTGGCGCAGTTTCCGAGTTTGAGAAGGACCGGACGATGATCAGAGTCTAGTTCGTCAAGGACTCGAACTTCAGAATCGCGATTTACGTCTTGAAGAATAAAGAAATCAAGGATTCTTGCTGCGCCTTGAGAGACTGTACTAGGGTGATGGGTGGGTTCATCTGGCAAGGCAAGACCGTAGCCCAGATCTGCACTTAGAGCTACGATGGCGTTACCTGCGGGATTCGCTCTGGAACACCCCCAGGTGGGGTGGTGGGCGTTGAAGTCGCCACCTATTATTTTCGGAAATTTTCCTTCGACGAGTGATCGGTATTCGGCATAGTTGAATGCAGAAGATTTCCTGTACAGGGATGTAATCACGAAGGGACGTTCTTGGATATCGATTTT
This sequence comes from Rhynchophorus ferrugineus, assembly GCF_030347505.1. Classification (NCBI taxonomy): domain Eukaryota; kingdom Metazoa; phylum Arthropoda; class Insecta; order Coleoptera; family Curculionidae; genus Rhynchophorus; species Rhynchophorus ferrugineus. Next base: position 46,076,592 of record NW_027472581.1, on the reverse strand, counting down.
AATGGAGGTTGTTTCGAAGTTATTTACTGATAACGATGGAAGGAGCTCGTGTTTGACTCCTTTTCTGACGAGAATGGCGGTTCCAACGCCTCGACCCGGAGTTCTATCGTTTCTGTAGACAAAAAAGTGTTCGAAAGAGAGACGATGCGAAGGTTTCAGGAAAGTTTCCTGGATGAGCACGATGTCGACGTCATAGAATGTCATGACGTCTTCCAATTCCGCTTGCTTTCCGCGTAAGCTATTTGCATTCCATGTCATCAGTATAAGAGACTTCGGAACAGCCATTTCGAAGAGTTAAAGGCTGCTGAAAGTTATAGAGACAGGTAAGTGTTGCCGCTTAGGCGGCGACATTTGGAAAAAGACGAGCAAGTTGGTGAGCCAGGGCGATCACTTGTAGGAAAGCCTGCGGGTCAGTAAACGCCTGCATTGTGGAGTTAAGGTCCGGTGTATTGGTTGGAGCAGGAGTTTGAGTTGGAGCAGGCTGGGTAGCGCTGGCTAATTTTTGGGCTAGCTTCCTGCCACCTTGGTTACTCCATGCAGAACCTTGTGGAAGCGTGGTTTCGGTCGGAATTTTTGGTTTCCTTGGAGCAGGACGGCAGCTGCAACCGCTGAAGTTTGCGGTATGAATTTCACCGCAGTTGCTGCACTTTGGAGGTGCTTCTGGGATTTTGGTACAGGATCTAGTGTCGTGATGCCCGGCACATTTGACGCACCGTGGGGGGGCTCGGCAATATGAGCTGGAGTGCCCGAAGAGCTGGCAGTTGAAACACTGCACTGGCTGGCCGTTTCCCCTCTGGACCTCGACCTTCACTGTGATGACGCCGAGTTTGGTCATATATATGATCTGTCGCTCTTCGCGAGGGACAACTACCTGAACAATTGGTAGTTCTATCCCGGATTTTAATTTCCATCTTTGCACAAATTTGGGATGGAAGCCTTGATCAAAGAGAAGTTCACGTACTTCGTCAATGCAGAGTGATTCTGGGATGTTTTTAATTATTACCCGGAATGCTCTCTCCTCCGGATGACAGAAGGAATGGTAAGGGTAATTCCTTTCCTCGAGCAGGGTAGTGAGTTTACGGTAATTGTCGCTTGTGGCGACGAATAAGAAAATGCCCTCCTTTTTGTTTCGGGTTATAATGTCTATTGATTGTGCCTTAGTAATTCTAATGAGCTCCATGAACCTCTTCTTGTCACGGAGCACTATAGGCGGAATTTTTTCCTTTGGAGGACTTTGAGAAACAGTCGCCGAAACGGTTGGCACTGTTTTTGCTGTGGAGGTTAAGACTTGTTTAGTGGCCTGGCTACTTACCTGCGCAGGCTGGGTTGGTCTTGTGGTAACTTGTTTCGGTACTGGCTGTGGGGTCGTCTTGGTGGTCGGCTTGTTTTGCACTGGTCTGGTGGCATATTTTGCAATCGAAGGCTGTACGTTAGCCTTGGCTTTCGATTGGGTGGATTTAGTGGCTGGCTTGGCTACCGGATTGGGTTGTGATTTGGGAGCCTGTTTTCCCGTGTTGCCGGCCTTCGGCAGCTGGCTTTCCTGAGGTGGAGTGACGGGCCCTCTTTTCCTTTTTCCCACCAAGGTGAAACCGTCGTCTGAGTCTTCAGTTTGGTCTAAGTGTTGTGCCGGTTTAGCTGGTGTCTGGGACTGGATTTCTATGGCAGCGGGAATCTTTACTTCCATGGCATCTTTTTGATGCTTCGTGAATTGTGTTATCGTAGCTGTGAGAGTTTTTATTTCTTCCTTGAGCTCTCCGGAAGCTTTTTCGCTCTTTTCCAGCTTTTCCGTGTCTGTTTGTTCAGGGCGTCTGTATGGGCTTTTGCGAACGTTTTAAGGTCAGCTATTTGCTTTCGCAGGTCTTCGTTCTGTTTTCTTAATTCTATTATGAGCACTTCTCGGCTGTCTTCTGAAGATGGTCCATTTGAATTTGGAACACTGGGATTATGTTCAGGAGGCGACGTCGGCTCTGACGTACATGACGCCATTGCCTTGTCTGTAAAAACGCCTTTTCGGCGCTTACAGACGCTTTTTTTTTTTAACGTAGGCACTGGTGAAACGTGATAACGGGTCGACCGTCTTAGGGAAAGTTTCGGGTAATTCTCGGAAGCGCAGATAGGTTCGGCGGACCGGACACGACCGTTCTCTTCGAGAGCTAGCACGGAACTTGTCTGAAATCAATTTATGTAGCAATAGAGGCGTGGATGGTAAGATGGAAGATCCAATTTTATGTTGAGGTTTAAATTAGTGTTTAGTGCTTCCTATTTGTATATAGTGCGTACGAGTTTAGCAATATCTTATTGGGTTGCTTTATATTTATTTTGGTTACTCCAGGATAGTTTTTATCAGTCAAATATTTGAATAAAATAGGAACGTGTGATGAGTAACATGTCAAACGATCACAGTTATGGCTTGTGTGGAGAAGAAAGGTGATCTTAATCAGGTTTTTTCTCAATCTAAATTTAATCGTTCTATATTCTAATATGGTTATCAAGAATCAAAAAGCAAAGTCTTACTGATAGTATTTTGGTTTGTTTTATAATATTGTAAATAATTATTAAAGCTAATATTATTTATGCAGCTAAAATCAGATCCAATCATTCAAGAGCTGATTATAAAGCAACGCAATAAATTATTATGTTGTAGCCTGCAACGGATGATAAAGAAAAAAAATCTCCTAGCACCTTGACTACTATATCTTACTGTATCAATATGAGAAGTATTGTAAGCAGTAGACTGGAATAGAGAACACAGATGTTATGCATATGATTTGGACTCATTGTTGTATTAGTATACACAAACCTGAAATTACATGAACAATTACCTATATGGAAATTTTCCGATTCTAACTTCCATTGAGATGTCCATGGGTAAAGGTTTACATACATGTGGTAAGACTATACTTTCTAACACTGAAGTTATAACAGAAGTATTAGCTTTTACAAAACATTGTAGTAAGACAGTGATTCGAGCGTATCAAACTATTTGATCCTCTTGAATAATAAAAATTAATATAAAATATTTTTAACAAAAACATTTAACCGACTTCAAAAAATAAGGAACTCACTAAAAAGTAAAAAAAAGCAAGTAGAAAGACAGCCCCGTGTACGGAAAAATATTAAAAAAGAAACAATGATTGAAAATAAGTAATGAAAGTCCACTACCTAATCTAGGCGATTTGACAAATGTTCTAATCAAACTAGAACAAAAAAGATTGAGGCCCTCTTGGGAAGCGAATCCATGATCTCCGCGTTCGAGTTCAATGTTCTAACCATTACACCATAGAAACAGTTGCGTACAGCGTTTCTGCGATGACTCATATGATATAGTTAGTTTTTAAAAACTTAAAAAGACTGACTTTTACAACGAACTACTTTCGATCTTTTGCCACACCAGTTCAGCAATAACATTATACACCAATATCTGTTTAGATAAAAAATTTATTTGGATAAAAAAATATGTGAAAACTTTGTACGTGTCATTGAAATTTGAGGTTTTCCTTCGATTTTTCCCCTTCTCCCCATCTGATCCTAACTTGGTTTCAATGGGACCAACTCGGAAGTGCACTATTTCGAATAGAAAAAGAATTTTGAAAATCGGCCCACAATTGACGGAGCAACCGGCGAACATCAAAGTACGAATGACTAAAGTACAACTTCTAGTCGAATTATATCTAATTATAGGATTAATGCTTTATTCGCATTTTAACAGCCCTTTTACTATATACAGCCCAATATAGAACCTCCTCCTTTTTCAATGTTACATTGAGTTTATTACAAACAACACAGATGTGGTGTCCACTTTCAGATTAGTCCGCATTTGATCACCTTACACCTTGAACTGTGATGCATGTGCCAGATATCTACGAACTAGGGATGTTGAGAACTTGAGGAGAAAGCTTGAATTCAAAACAGAACAGCTTTATGATTTCTCCGGAATCCTACCGACTACGCCAGTTAAAATATGAGATAAGGGTATGAAACAGAAACTATTCTTAAATAATAAGTTTAAGTTTAATAATAGTTTTTGGCGCAGTCGGTAGGATTCCAGAGAAATCATAAATCATATATATATATATATATATATATATATATATATATATATATATATATATATATATATATATATACGGTAAAATGTAATAAATATTACACATTTGGCAAAATGCCGATTGCAGCCAGAAAGTTCATTAATTTATCTCTGTGAACAGTACATCTAACACTAAATCAATACATTTCTAACGAACAGTGACGATCTGCACCCATTACTTGACGGATAGAGGCTACCTCTTCAGAACCAATTCAGGGGTCAACCTACGGCGGCTAATTCCAACAAGTGACGAAATAAAGACAGTTTGTGTCTATTAACGTTAGATTATTAAAGCATTGATAGAACTCTCTCCCTCTACCTCCCACCGTTTATTGTTTCCTATCAGGTCCTACCTAAGCTGATCCAGTTGGGGTCAAGATCCAAGAGCAGACCAGCAAGGAATTTCAAATATCTACTGCAGAAAGGGAAACTTCCGATAGGGGGCTCTCTTTTCCCCTGCAAGTAATCTACTCTATCGTGACCCTTGCTTGCAGTACGAGATGGAAGCCACATCAATATTTTGAACGATATAAAGAACCCGATGATAGTTTTTCCCCAAACCATCATGTTATTGCATAAGTGAATGTAATACTGATGCAAAATAATGCACATACATCTGAATTAAAAATAATGTTAATATATGATACTGATACTGAAATTCATTAATTACAAAAAATATTTTATAAATATTGCACTGTTAGTTGAAAGCATTTAATAAATTAATTAGCCACACGTGTCACAAATTTAAATATGAACGCTTACTAACAATTAACCGTATCCATAAAAATGTTGAAATATCAGGGTTTTCCTTACTGTAAAACTAAGAATTACCTACTCAGGTCCTTGATGAATTCTTTATATTTCACAGGATACTTTTCTAATTAGCATTACATAATGAATATTAAACATTCATTAGTATACAAATTACTTTATAATAGTTACCACTAAGAGGCAATACTGTTATTTATGATGTTATTCGTTGAACCTAGTTATAAATAATAATTAGTATTGATTTATTTTCTGAAGGTTTAGCACTACAAATAATAATATTGGGAGTTTTTATAAGGTTTATCTAGATGTGTTAAAATTTTGCATGATTTAACTTCGGGGATTTCTGACATCGTTAATTTACTTATTTAAATTGATATTATTTTCATACGAGATGTAGTATTGCATAATGAGAGTGTATAATGAAGAATATTTTTACTTATTTGTATAGTTAGGGATCCATGAGCCTGGAGGGCTTGCATTTGAGTAATGCATAAACATGCAACGATTATATAAAATAAAGAGAACTTGAGTATAATCTATGCCTTACAGGTACTTGCATGTCTTTTGATTATTCTTTTATTTTAAAATGGCGTTGATAAATGCGTTATCAATCTGTTTTCGCACTTCTTCAGCGTTTTGAAACCTTATGCCAGCTAAGTCGTATTGCATCTATCTGAACGAGTAATAATCAGAAGTTGCTATGACTTGTGAGTTCACTGGGTGCGACAGAAGTTCAAAATGGAGCCGAAACAGTGTATCCTTTAAAGTTCTTGCAACGTATTGGCTGACAGTTATCATACAAGAGACATTTACAGTACATTTATAAGTAAGTTCTTTGAGAATTTGAGCAGGGTTTTCGTAAAATAAGCAATAAGGGCTTTTTGTTGGGTTGAGTTTTTCTATTTTTTCAAATTACCAATATATTAAATGGAACGAAACAAAAATTAATTTAAATCAAATCAAGTCATTTTTAAGCTTTGGGAAGACTAACGAATACTAGTTGTATCTCTTATGTATACGGAGATATATACAAGCATATATAAGTAAAATGTTATATACAGAAATAAAAAGTGCAAGCAGACACTTCTTCAGGCACCTCTGCGATCGAAATAATATGGGCTCTGCTAGCAACTGCTTGACAGTCAATCAAATTGATGACTGCTAATTTATTTGGATTAATTGGATTCAGACGCTAATAATGTTATTTTGACTTCTCACATTTAATTGCCGTGAAAGCTCATTTTAGTCGATTCAATCGCTTGAAAAGACCAGAAATGTAGGATTTTGAGTCCTTGTTCTAAAAGACGTACTGTTCTGATGTTGCTCTAATATTTTATCATTATTATTTGTAATTTTCAGTAATTATCTATATCTAGATCTATATCCGTTCAGGTTCCGCCTGTTGCACATTCAAGTTAATCTTGTTGAGAAAATTTTCCTTCTTGAGTAGCTTTTTTTCCATAGGCTCTCATCTATATTCATGCATTCAGATCAGGAGGAAGGGTTTCTTTGTGTCTTGCGATTTTGGTGCAAAAAGTAATGTTGAAGGGGAAAGACACAGCGATGTTACTATCTGAATGGTTTTCCTACACATTGTGGGAGTGATGAGTTGTGGGGGGATTGATTTGGGGATTGTATAACGTGTGGTAGATAATGTGGTGTTGGAAGTCCATCATGGTAGAATCTGGTTCATGTTAAGAGAACTCGTTCTCTAGTCAATATTTTGTTGATCTCAAATTTACTTTTATATAATAGGCATCCCTTATATCACCGGAAATGCTTCCCAGGGCAGTTGATATATATCGGTGGAGGGTTTGGAGTGGACACGTGACTGAAACGTTGACAACTGAATGCTCGAGTACGTATGGTCTGACTATTAAAAAGTGTCAGCTTGCGCACTCTATCCGATAGTTTGAGTGATTGGAACATTAACATTCGGCTCTATTTACCGTACTAACAAGTTTGAGCATTACCACTTCTTGGTCTTGTCGATTATTAAAGACTTGTACGTAATGACGCCTTGTATTTGGAGATCGAAATTTGGTCATACCGTTATTTTTATTTGCTTCAATTAATATGCTGTCTTTTCTAACTTCTTTACAATTTCTAAAACACCTACGTAATTCAATAACAGGTTCGTCCATCGATCGGTTTAGAAGAAAATCAGTAGATGATGATGATGGGGATTGGATTATCTCAGCGGATTAAACTTATCTAGAATGAAAATTTCTCTATCGAAATGCAGCACCTCTCGTTTTTGAATTAAACCCTTTAACCTTAGTTTTCAGTTTCATTGGTGGCACTAGATTTGAGAGAGCTGGGGAAGTCTATAGATGGACTAAAGACAGACTGCACATGTGAATGTATATTGAATATGATATGCATATTAGCTATAATTTGTAAGTGAATATACATGAAACTATAATAAAAGGTTTTACAGCGCCACAGACTCGTTACTTAATAAGTACACCTCGTAGAGTTGTTTGAGACATGTTTACAATTTTTTTACTAAATATTTAGTTCTCTTTGTAATTTTCTCTATTCTTAATCTGGCTCGAAGATTTTTCCAAGAACCTTACCCCATCAACGGATTTACAAATTATCCCAGTAAATACGCATAAGCCCTGAAAAGTCTTTTCCATGAAATAAATAAATAAGGGATAACGCAATGTTAGAAAATCATTATAAATAAATTATAGAAAACACTATTTGCTAAATACAAATTTACAAATGTGATCGAGAATGGCCGGTGGTCTTTATGGACTTTCCAACTTTCTAAAATTTTTGTTTCACATTATTTTATGGAATTCTGATGAACAATATTGGAGAAATAACTAACGAATAAAAGGTTTTTATCGAAAATCTAGAATTATAATGAGAGAACCTTCAGATAATAATTTACTATGGTTTCAAGAAATGCAATTAACACAAACACAATGACAAAGACGCTACACAAAATAGATATAAGTGGATAAATACAGATATACCAAGGTGAGAGCCGTTATGTATGTTGTCGTTTTTTAAGCTAAATATGGTTATCAAATCTAAATTATAAAAGCAGAAGGTAATTACAATAATTGTTATGTAAAGAATATTGTTGCATATTAATAAAGAAAAAACTTTCATCGAAACTTTCCAGTTAATGAAAATTTACAAACTGATGAAATCCTTATAAAATGATCCTTTTTATATATTTAATATGACAATATGTCAATAGTTTGGAAAAGTTGATAATATTTCTAAAGGCATCTGATTGGATATTTTTATATTATTCAAAAAGAAGATGGTGCAGTGTATTATTGCTGACAAAAATACTTTACAAGATATTAAAAAAATGAATTAAAGAAATTAGATGTACATGACTGTGTTTTATATGACTTCTTGTACTATAAAAAGTGGCATGGTTACATGTATTCAACTTTGCCCTTTTAGAACCATTTACTCAGAGATTTTACATTGTATGTCACCTAAAGAAGAATACCACTATTGTTAATATTACTATCCTGTCGTGTCCTTAATATGGCGCCAGTGTTTTAGTCGTCAGTCCGTAGAATTTTAAATTGAATATTGTTTAAAGAAGTTAGCTTTTTTTACGTTGAATAGTATTATATGTGTAAGTATGGTTATTCGGTCATGTTTGTTTTACTAGTTTAAAATATCTTGTATCTAAAGCAATTTGTATCTACGTAAAATTTGAGAAGTATTAGGCCAATCTACTGTAATTGTAGCTACATATTAGCTAGATCAGCTAGATGTTGAATATGCCAATATAAATGTAGTAATACCTTGATATTGAAACAATAATTGTTGAAGCTTGATAATAAAACACATATCTGGATATCTGACAAACAGGTGTAGATATAAGAACGAACATAAACAACATTTGTCCATTTCCAGAAATGTTAAATATTGAATCGAGATGTTAGGCGAAAGCTAAAATTAGAAAGGAAGGTCTATTGTAATTGCCGACGATATGGAGTTGCCCAAGTTACTAAATTCATTTATGGAAACAAATTAGATTTGGAAAACTTTTCGACGATTATTATACCAATATTATTATCAATAATATTACCACCAATATTACGCTAATACTTATGCAATAATAAATGCACATCATCACCATTTTTACTTTAACATATAACAAAATACTAATGTAAATAAAATAATGTAACAAAAATAATGATATTTGATAAATATCATTTATTTTTAAATTATAGTACATCTAATGCATATATTATCGATTATTTAAACTACAGTTTATTATACAAGCACTATAGTTTGTAGCATAGGGTTGTTTTATCACCTATGAGACAAAGTTCTAGGCGCATTTTTTTGTGGAATGGTATTCCCTGGAGGTTTAATCCACCTATTTAATAATTGTATATACAAGTAAAGTATTTTTCTTTCATTAGGGAACATATTTACCTGTTTACGTTTAGTTCTTGTCTTCGTCGTTGTGTTTCCATCTCACATTTCCTTATCAAGTCATTTTAATATCACTGCATTTCTCCTTATTTTCTTCTATTGTTCTGTGTAGATTTTTGTTGTAAAATTCTATCTATTTCTTTCATATCTTGTGATTAACTAATGCATTCGAAGATAATTATTAAATTGTTAATTTCCATTCTATCGCTTGTTCACGATTCGACTATTTGTCAATATCTTCCGCCGTGTGTCTGATGGAGTTTATCCAGACCAAAGATACTATTGTAGCCAATGCTTATTTCCATATCAAAACAGTTGTTGCTTGTTTTCGGCCTTCTCGACATTTTTGGCTAGTGTAGTAATTATTTGTAACACTTCATGTCAATTCGATTGCATTGAATATGCAATGATAGGGAGAAAGGCCTAATAACCCATGGCCATATTGTTCAGCGATATGCTCTACAGCGTATTTATTCAGACCTATTTCTAAAAAAGTTAATTAAATAATATACAATTAAACATTTAATTTTTATTTACCAAGTAACAATTTGAAATAGATCACTCTTCAAGATAGTATATTCAAAACTCAATTTATGTTCTGCAAGCCATTATTAATTACACGTTTTGTCCATGCACTTATTGGGAACTTCTCCACCTGTATGGTGTATTATGTATAACAATAATTGATGGTTCTTCCAAGTTCTTTAACAGCAGATTTTCAAGGCAAAACAAAAATATCTTAGGATTCATTTCGCCATTTTACTCGCCCTTGGATATACAGGGAAGGAGGAAAACTCTCACTCGAATTCAGGAATAAAATCTTTCCTGTTTCCAGCACGAACCAAATGTTATTCTAATTTTTACTTTTTTCAATAAACTTGTGTGGTTTTTGCTCTGTTTGTGAGTTACTTGTCATGCCTAGCCAATCAGTCGATTTTTGAATATCCGTGTTCCATCTAATTACACATTTATAAAACGAATCTTCCTTAATTTTATTAGATTATTTTAAAATTTGTACTCTTTTAAAGCAAGGTCTGGAAGATGTATTGGCCCATCTTGTGGGTCATTTGTACACCGTTTAAAACCTCTGTTTCTAATAGTTTATGAAGGGGTGATCTACATTACTACACTCATATTCCTAAGTTTTCTAACGATAATTCTTAGACTAAGAGATTTCTCTGAAATAATTTTGTTAAATTATGTGTATATCGAAAAAGACTGTTCACTGAAGTAGAGCGAAGAGCTAATATTTAAGTGAATTTGATTCGTCACCCGCTTTGAATGGAGACGCTTCCTCTTTGGTGAATCTAACATTATATTGTTATTCATTTGATGAAATATTTTGGACATATTAATATTCAATGCGGCTACAACATGTTATAACATATTTCCAACAAAAAACTTAGCAACTTAATATTTAATTGTATTAATATTTACTTCTCTATCGCAATTTAAGGGGTCATTGACACATCTATCCAAATAGAATTTTATAGACTGATTCCGTTACATGTTTCGAAGCATTAGACAGCATTATATTTCTTTCTAACTAGGAAAAAATGAGAAGGAAAATCTATTCCGAGTTTCAAAATTTTTTAAAATTTTTACAGACTGTAATTTTTTTCTGCGCTATGACAATCTGTTTCAAACAATAAGCCTATCTGTTGTCCATCTTACAAGGCTGTTATTTTATTTTTAATAAGAGAGCTTCAATATGTGGGCACAGCTCCCATCATTCTACGCGAATCGGTTGTTGGCGATTTAGAATCTCGTGTGCCTCACGTACTATCTATTCAACGCCATTGCCACTCGTCTATATGTTGCTCATGTCTTCTCTGATATTTTTTGCTATAGTTTATTATTTTCTGCTTAGTAAAGTAGGAAAGTAGACGGTACTCCAGACTACTCAGACTTTGAGGAATATTGAGCATATTCCTCAAAGCCTTGCCCTAAAATAATTCCCATATTTCTATATTGCTGTTGCTTGTTGTGCCACATAATTTTTTTTATAACATTATTAACACTTTATTAGATACGCTTATTACAATCTTAATTTACAATTAATTTATTACTACTTTTCCTATGTACTTGAATTAATTAACGAGTGCGAGAAAATATTTCAGATTGGCTTGATGATGGATTTTTTTACGCTTGGTTCACATGTGCTTCTGCCAAGTGAACTTACGATTCAAGTAAAGGTCCAAGTAGTTTGCATGTTCCTCCTGCATGTTTTCATTGTATAATTTTACCGACGTTAGTTTGCCTTTAATCTCAATTAGTTAAAGAACTTCTCGATTTTGTTCAGATGGCATTGAAATTGGGACGCGGCAGTTTTTGGGTCAGAACGCACTGAAAGGACGGCAGTGTCGTCAGTGTAGGTTGCAGTCATTTTCTCCTCGCTAGTTGGAAAGTCAGCAGTGTAAATTAGGCACAACACCAGTTCCAATATGTTGCCCCGCGGTATACCCAAACGTATTTCGTGGAAAGCAGAATATTCGTCATTATACTTGATCATGAAGCTCCTTTTATTGAGATAGAACGAAAGTATATGATAATATGAATGTGGAAGTATCTTTTTTATTTTATATGCCAGTCCACCATACCAGACTTTTTCAAATGCTTGTCTCATGTGCAAAAGGGCAGCAGACCTGTATAGTTTATTTTCCAGGAATATACTGATAATGTCTACAGTGCAGTATACTTGTTCTACCGTTCCACGATCCTCCAAATTTATGGCTGGGTATTATGTTGCTTAGGTGCTCCTAGTTTCTGTTTAGAATACGTTTTTCCATTATTTTACCAATTACTGGGAAGAGGATTATAGGTTTGTATGAGGTTCTAAGCTTTGGTGGTTTGCATGGTTTGGGCACCGCTATGAATTAGGGAATTTTCTATTATTCTGGGAAATATTTGAGATACAAACTGTAATTGCCACTTCGACGTCATCTATGAGGTGCGTTGGCTGTTTTATTGGTTGGGCTGGATATGTTGCTTTGCATTTATATTATTATGTTCTTATTCTTTGACGTAACGTTTTACATTTTTCTACTAATACATTCTGTTGTTCTATTTAATATTTTTGGTTTATAAATGTTTTTTACCTCGATTTCTTAATCGCAGTAAAGGTTTTTCAAACTAATGTAGACGTTTAGCCAATAATCAATTTTTTTTTCAAAAGAAGATGACATATAATGAAAAAAAATGTTGGAGATGTATAATCCTTTGTATTCTATGTACTAGACGAAAGTAAAACGTTTAAAGGTAGTTAAGGCTAACATCGATAGGGAAGTCTCATAAATAAAAAATCGATTTGCGGCAAGGATAATCTAAAAATAAAACGCTTACGAAGTAGGAGAAATACATACAGTGAGACAAAAAATGGCGCCTACTAAAAATTCCTCGCATTGCTGACTAGAGGTCGGTGGCATTTTAAGGACACCACAGGATAATAATAGTAACAACAGTAATTTTCTCTAGTAGATCTACGCACAAAATATAGATAAAAGATCAGGTGAATGATCTTTAAAGGATAAGGTTCATGGCTAGATTAGATATTGTTTTGTTTAATAATTATCTGTTAAATTATTTCGTCTTAATTCATATTCTGAACATTTTGTCGTTCTACCACATAATATCCTTGAATTATACAAATACGAAGACGATATGAAAATTAAGCGATTTTAAAATTACTGACTGCCTTATTTGCATTCAGATTTGTCTGAGCTATTATGATGTAAGGTTAATTTTTCACAAATTTAGTTACATTTTTAAAGATTACTTAAACCTACCTACAACTAGAGATTTTTATTACGTTAAGTTGTATAATGTAAATTTATGTAAATTTATCTAAATGATATCTAGTCTTCAATTTAAATTATTAACAGTTTTCTGACTAACCTTTAATCCTAATTTGTTAACATTTGTAATAAAAACAATTAATTATCGGCATAAGTTATTGACAGCAAGTGTTGCATTTGAACCAATTTCTAATAATTCTCTAAAAACATTTTTTGTTGAATTAGTATCACTAAAATATCACGTTTTCTGGTAACCGTAACATAAAAAATTAAAACTCCTAGGTATATAAGTTTAATTAAAATCAATGTATCTTGAACTATATGTTGCTAATTAAAATTATTTTATTTATATTTAAGAAGTAAGTTATTGCTGAAGTCATTTTTTTTTAATATAATTAATATATTGCTACTAGTCGTTTCCGTCTAACTTACAATTTGTCTTTATGTTAACTTAAATCTAGGTATATAACTAGGAGGACCCATCGGCTCTAACTCAGTCTCTGGTGAAATAATGTTTATACATGTCATTGCTGAATTTTTTAATATATGCACCTCACTACACAACACTACACAAGATTGGATGGTTTGATTCTTTTGAGTCTGTGTCCTGTTCTGGTGGTATACAAAAGTTGCAATATTTCAATATTAGTATGAGAATGGAGTCTTTCCTCATGCCCCCTTGCAATTCTCTTGATTTCTTGACTGACTGTGGGTATCTGAAGGTCTCGATGTAGGTAATCAGTCCTATAGTATTTGGGTGCACCCACAATACCTCTCAGGACTTTTCTCAGGAAAAATTTGTATTATATACTCTTTACAGAACTTTACTTTTTGGTTACTCTTTGCAGAACATCCCCATAATTGAACTCCGTATGTCCATATAGGTTTCAATATTTGCGTATATAATAGCAATTTATTCTGTACTGATAATTGTGATTTTCTTCCAATTAGCCAGAATATTTTCCTATATTTCAATTCCTGTTCTTTTCCTTTCTTTTCATTCCGAGATATTTAGCGTTGTTGCTATATGGAAGTATAGTGTTATTTAATGTTATTGGTGCTTGTACGGTCTGTTTATAGGTGAACTGCACATGTACATATTTACTTTCATTAATTCTTATTTTCCAAGCTTGTGTCTAATTATTTATATTGTCACTTGCCTGTTGTAATTTTCGTGAGGCTTCTTCACGATTGTCTCCGACAGCTATAATCGCAGTATCATCAGCAAATGTAGCCTGGGAGTATGTCTGGGACATGTTTTAAACTAAATGCTGTATTGATCAAGTTGGTGAGTTTTATAATTCCCTTTCTTGGTAGTTTTTGGTTAACTTTGGTTAAATCTTTCGGCGTGACTAATTCAGTCATCGAATTTTCAGCTTCTATGTCCGATAAATTATGTTCAATATTGGCTTCGCTTGGTTTGAAAGCTTTTTCTAGATATTCAGCAAATGCTTCTGCTTTTTGGCGATTGTCACGTTCCCAATTCCCACATAGGTCTCTTATAGGTGAACTGTGTAGACATGAGCGTTTTAGATATTTTGTGGCTTTCCAGAGTGAGTAATCATCTGTTAAATTTCTGAGATAGTCATTTATGGTTTTGTTTTTAATTTCCAGTATTTCTCTTTTCAGTCTTAGGGTTATATTGTTTAAACTATTTTTATTTTCAGGTGTTCTGTTTTGTTGCCATTTTTTACGTTTTTCGGCTACCATTTCCTTCACTTCTTTTGGATAATTAATTCCTTTAGTTGTACTCTTAATTTCTGGAGTATTATTCCAAGCAGATTTTTGAATATCTACTACGATTTTTTCTGCTTCAAGATTTAATTGTTCAGTTGCCTTGTGGGGTACATTTAGTTGAATTCGTTTGTTCAATTCGTCAGCAAATCCTTCCTAGTCTGTTCACTGGTTTGTTAACGTTGGGTTTCTTTCTTTTCTTACTATATTTTCGCTCAACGTCAGAATCACTAGTGAATGATTTGAACATAGCTCAAAATTTTCTTCGACTTTTATATAGTTGGATGTTATGTTTTTTACTATGAAGAAATCTAACAGGTCCGAGATTTTCTCTTGATCAATCGGCCAATAAGTTGGTTTTCCTGTTGACATGTAACTACATCTTAGTTTTCATCTTGTATTTTTGCATTAAAATCACCTCCAATTATTATAATATTTCTCCCAGGTTGCTTAGGACATTCAAATAATTTTAATTTTTTTGATTGTATCTTGGAGGATAATCAATTGCGGCTATTGTAACCTTGTACCTGCTTGATTTAATAGTTACCTGATTTTCTGCTTTTTTCAATCCTTTCGGAAAAGTATTCGATCATTTTTTCTTGTCTGTCCAGCTTTCCTATTAGTTTAAGTAGCAATACGTTGGTGGTTGCTTCATCCTCCTTGGTGTCTCTTTGGTAACTTTGACTGATAATTTGGGCATAAGTAATTTCACCCTTAACGTTGTTATATATTTTCGGTTTTTTCTTTTCACTCATTGTTTCTTGAGGTTTAACGTGAGCTACTTTATTTCTCCTCTCTTGTAGTGTTTTAGCAACTACACATCCTCTATAACTTGCCGGATGCGCTTCATTGCAGTTTGCACATTTCGGCTTAGCTTCTTTGGATTTTCTACACTCTATGGTGATATGTTTACCTGAACAGTTTACATATCTAGGTTCCCTTCTGCAGAATTTCTATGTGTGTCCATGCAATTGGCATCTTTTGCATTGCGGTATTAAGTTCGATTTTTTTAGAGGTTCGATTTTTATTTCTACCCCTAAAATTATTTTAATACCAAAAATAGTTTTTGTGTCCGTATCGTGTTCAAAAGCTAACATAAATAGAGGTAATGACTTCTTGTTGAGTAAAATTTCTCCTTTGTTATTTTTGACCTTTTCTTTTTTTAAATATTTGTCCCATTTAAGCTTTTAAGCCCATTTTGATTTAGTTCTGCGATAATTTTTCCACTTTTAGCTGTTGATGGAAGGCCTTTTGCCATAACTTTGATGTCTCTGGTTTGTTTGTTTTCTTTTAATGTCGCATTTGTGACCCAGATATTGCACTTTTGTTTCATTTCACTGATGCTCTGCAGGTAATAGCAGGAACACCACCCCTATACCTGGAAGCCGAGATCCAAGGGTGGGCTGTAGAAAAATACGGATACCCCAATGGGCCAAAAGGATTAGAACCGAAGGAAATGCCATGGCCATGGGAGGAACCGTGGGAAAATCGGACAAACAGCGTCGAAAACACCAAGATATGGACAGACGCTAGCGCCAGGGAAGGAAAAGCAGGCATAGGAATAGTGATACGGACAGGAACAGACGCCCAGGAAGAGATAAGTCTTAGAATAAAAGACGAATCGAGCTCCAGAGTGCCAGAATTCGTGGCGGTACAGAAAGCCATAGAACTGGTACGGGACAGAAGCCTCCCGGGACCAATCATCATTTGAACGGACAGTAGAATGTCCATATGGTGGGCCGAGTACGCCAACACACGGAATAAGGACATAATGCAAATCAAAACAACCTTGCTAGATTTGCAGAAAAGCGGTAATGAAATATCGCTAACATGGTGCTGGAAAATTACAACGAAGGAAATGGTAACCGCGGACAGACTCGCGAGAGAAGCCACTGTAAAGGAAGCAATAGGACTGAAAAACCACGGATGGATCAGCATCAGAACCATCAATAGAATCAAAGAAGTAGAGGTAAAAATAAGGTGGCAAATGCATTGGGAGCAATTCATTAAAGGAAGAACCCTTTACAAATACTGCCAACAAATAGGGACAGGAAACACAGGACTGAGTAGGAAGGCTGTGCAACTGATGACAGGCCACGGAAATATGCAAGCCTACCTGCACAGGTTTAAACTAAAGGAGACCGATGGACTTTGCGAGTGTCGCATAGGTCCAGAAGACACGACGCATATATTGGAGACATGCGAAATTGGGAAAAGGGTAGAGCCCCAAACAGGCATCGGACAGCCGAGGGGAACTACCAGATAAGGAACGCAGAGGGGACAGTCAACAAGGCTAGCTAGAGATTAGGGAGAGAACACGATAGGGAATTAGCGAATAAAAAGCGCGAGACCTGTCCGTGAACCGTTTCCGAGACTTACGTAGGAAAGACCAGCTCAGAGCTTTAACAAGCACCAAAGCCACAGACAAATGGTCTACATTTCAAATGTACATATGGTGAGTCAGCAAGGTGTAGTATATTGCCAGCTATTAAAACCGAATGAAACTGTTATTGCAGATGCCTGCCAACGTTATTCGAACAAATTGAACAATACAGACCTGCATTAGCGGTTAGATGGCACACATTCATTATCTCGCATGACAACGTTCGACCACGTTGCAATATTTTGTGAGAGATACTCTGTTGAAGCTCGAAATGGAATGAATCTGACTTCAAAATGGCTTCTTATTACTACTTATTCAGATCGATGGAGCATAGCCTGGATGCACACGGTTTTGAAATTCTGAAGAAATGCCAACATTGATCCATGATTACATCGCTGCCATACCATACTTCTTTCGGTACTATACCCATGTTGCCGGAAAAAATATTTTAATTGATATATGTTATACTAATTTCTCTCAATAAAGAGTTTAAAACTAAAAATACAACTTAATACAGTTTAGTAGTTGTAAAATTTTATATAATCACCATTGAATTTAATCGCTTCTAAGCCTAGCGACAACTTGTAATAAACAATCTTAAATAAATCTCATTAAGCATCTTGGGATGATAAAAAATATATTTATGATTTGAGGTCGGTGACATACTAAGGACACGATAGAACAGTAATAGTTAAAATAGTAAATTTTCTCAGCAAAATTCAAAATAAACAGATAAAACACGGTTGAACGATTGAGAAGGTTCATGGCTAAATTATATTTCGTATTAATTCAATTTCTGACAATTTTGTTTTTTATTTAGACTAATCTTTGATTATACATATACATAGAGCTGATCCTATTTGTAAAAACTCGTAATCACAAGACAATTAATTCATATTATAGAAAGTAAAATGATAAAATAATGTTCTGTAACATATAACTATTGTTTATCGCATTTCTAATGTAATATTACAAAACATTTAATTAGAAATCATTTTAGAATAGGGAGTTTTTTAATATAAGATCAATAATAGTTTCTTATAATTAAGCTATTAGTCAGATTTACTTTATAGTTTGTTAATGCTAAGAAATATCTATTTTAAGAAAAAGTTAACAATTAAGTTTTACTTCTTTCAAGTTTGTTAAATTGTCAACATGTTTATTAAATTGTAAACAGTTTTGTCGTTTCTATGTTCAGTTCAATAGGCCAACAATACAATTTATGGGCAAATATAATACATTTTTTCATTTAAAATTGTTTTCAATTAAGATAGATACATTTTTTATCCGAATACATTTTATTATAATCAGATAATATTTTCCTTAATATTTCACAATAAATTATGATTAGGAAGCAATTTTAAATTTAGTTTTTAGAAAGTACATTTACACAAAAAGTATTTTTAATTAATGAGTGTTAATTACTGATGATGCAAGACTCTATTAACTTAGTTCTTTATTATCTCAATGAAGCATTTTGATATCATTTGTGTTTCACTGTAATCCAGTTGTATTATATATAACAGATTGTACAATACTGATATTTGTTATTTAATTTTAGGGATAATCATTGAAACGTATGTCCGTGACCTTCCTAGTTATTATATAGTATAGTATAGTATTTTTCTGATGTATTTCAATATATCTTTCAAAGCATTTTTACAATAATGTTTTAGTTTCCATTTCCAAAATTTATATTTTGAAGTCTATTTAAACCATAATTTATACAATAGATATGGATATTTTTTTTTCATATTACTCTCATAACAATACAGTTTAGTGTAAGAATTTAGAACAAAACATTGTTAGCTGGTTTACTAAATCTACGGTTAAAGTGACTGGACGATTATCTTGCTTCTGAAATAGTTGACAGTTGGGATAGTTATCAAATATAAATGTTAACTGATGTTTATAATTATCATTGTACATATTCTACAATGCAAATTTTATAATTAATAGCAGTCCTAGTCAGTCTATTGACCAACTAAAACTGGATATCATCTGGATAGTTTTTAATTTTGATAATAGTACATATAAAAACAAGAGATTTAATGCTCTTTAAAAAATTAAAGACAGAATACTGTTAATTCAGATAAAATTTGTTTGGCAATTACTGAATTAAGGATTGATTATTATAAATACTATACAATTCTTAATAATTACTGAGGGAAAAAGTAATTTTGGTTTTTGAAATATTTCTTAAATCAAGTTTATAAATTTTTCTTGTAAAAGCATAAATCCGATACAGCTATATTAATATTTTTGGGCAAATAATAGGCAGTCGAATGGGGCAAGGTCCGGGTAAATGGGGTATACATCAAAATATCCTAGCTAATATATCTTAATGTTTAGAAATCCACTAAAGACGTATGTGGTCTAGCTTTACAGCAGCTGAACACCACGATCTTTTTCGCACATTAATGTTCTGCACGATACAATTTTAATTTTTCTTTTAAAAATAATTTTTAACTTTCAAATGTGCTAAAGTACGACTTCAAAGAATAAGTTTCACTAGTTGAATGTGACTTTAAAGCGACCTATTAGGAAAAATAACTTCTTCCCAATTTAATATTTCATAACTATTTTTCACATAATAACACATGAAGAATTAATTGAATAACATATCATATAACATCATCTATCTGATAATATATCTTAATATAAAACTTGCAGAAAGAGAAATCAATCAATTGGGTGATTTTTTGATGATACTTCAGAAAGACAGAAGAGTGAATTATGAATATTGCTTTTAATATATTCAAATTGTAAAAAATAGATTAGTTTAACTTTTCCAATACTTTATAAAATGTTCTTGCGGAAAGAAAAATTAAGAAAATTGCGCAAAAAATTGGAAAATTTAAGAGAACTTAACGAGCACTTTACATTCGCGCACTTAATGGTTTAACAATGAAAAATGTCGTTTTTGATAGACTAACACGTGTTATCTTCATCTATGAAATGATGAAATAAGGGTAAGTCAATTCCATGTTGCGATCGAATCCTTGCTAGAATCATTGATATGAAAAACGTTTTTTCAAATACAACAGGAGCATCTAACAAAAAAATTCGCCCGTTTTAGCGTTCATCATGAGCGAACATTAGGTATTCTTTTTGTTGGTAATTTAAAAAGGGAACGTTATTTTGAACAGTTTCCCTCAATTCCTCGGAATCGTATTGAGTTTCACGTCTCAACTCTTAATTAAATAATGCGTTGTGCATTACTAGTTGTATTAAATCTTTCTTGGTAAGTATCAAGGTCCTCAATTAAAATTAATGCTTCATTGTGAATTTCTTCGTTCAAAATATAGAAAACCATCAGCATTATTTAGTTACGAGCGAGAAAACAAAACTAATGTAGCAACCGCTACGACCACTTAAGCCAACACCTACATATCAGTTCGGTATTCACCTACATCCAGTTCAAAGGTTGGCAACGCTGGTGCATTGGTACCCTGCGGTTCCCGGCTATAAAAAATCACCACGACGTCTCGCTCCCTTTTCTTTTTCCTCTACCCTTTGTAACAGTACCACTTCCATAGCGCTTCCGTACTTCCTTTACCTAACCTAATAATCTGTAACGAGTGATTTCGGTTCCCGTGTATATTTCTTCCATAAAATTGTAGTGAGTGTTCGAACAAACAATCGCATCGGCAGCCACATATTACGATCGACAAGACGGACCTTCGTACAATTGGTGACCCTGACGTGATCGAATTGCCTAACAGATAAACCTACTCAACAGAAGCCACTCGACAGGTGTTCAACACGTGCATGGAAGGATATCATGAGGAGCGTATCAACATCACATGGTCGACGTTATTCCACGAGACTAACGCGATGGGCAAAGGCCATAGAAGCCCACCATCATAGCATCAACGCATGAACACCCTTGCACCACGAAACGGGACAAGCAAGGCACCACACTTATAGGTACCCGCAAACAAATCGGAGCGCCCGAAGACGAACGATGTTCTGCTAACCCTTCCATAGCAGCTGATCCCGTAAAACTCCTGACTAAGGTTGGATCTCCATCTCATAAGCAATACCTGGGTGATTGATTGCGTGATTTCGGGTACATTCAGGAACGTGCACCACATGGAGGTACGTTCCACGGCAGCTCCAACTACATCACGTTCCTCATACATCAAGTTCAAAGGTTAGCAACGCTGGTGGATTGGTACCATGCGGTTCCCGGCTATAAAAGATCACTACGACGACGTCTCGCTCTCTTTTCTTTTCTCTATCCCCTTGTATCTGTATACTTCCACAGCGCTACCATTCTTCCTCTACCATTCTCCAGACGATCTAGAAAGGGCAGTCTCTAAACTCACTCTACATATTCAATCAGCCGCAGACAGAGCTACTAAAACAAGCAGCCCTGAAGCTTTTCAATTTAACCTCCCTAGAGAAATAAAAGAACTAATCAGGTACAAGAACCGATTAGCGAGAAGAGCTCGCGCCACTCTGGATCCTGAGGATAAACGCGTGACACAGTGCGCAATCAGAGAAGTCAGGGATAGGGTTAGAGCCTGGAACGAGAACAAATGGGAATCATTTCTTCAAAATCTAGGCTACCCCACTGCCCCACATGACCTCTGGCGCGGCGCCAAAAGCGTAATAGGGAAAAATTCGAACGCAATCCCCCCTCGGAAGGCCGATTCCTCCACGGATATCGCCTTTACAAATCCGGAAAAAGCCGAGCTCCTCGCTAATTCATTCGAGAATCAAATGAAATGCAATCCATCTCTTGGCCCACCTTAATAGATATTGTCCATCATAAATTACACTATCCCCTCTCTAAGGAGGAAAACCTTCCAGTCAGTTCATCTTTTAAGCGCGTAGTCTCTCCCAGAGACCTGCAGCTCTCCATAAAACGTCTGTCTTCTAAAAAAATTTCTGGCCCAGATGATATAATAGCAAAAATCTTCTGAAAAACCTCACTAGCAAGCATCTGTCAGAACTTGCTAACATTATTATCTCCATCCTGAGCTTAAAGCATTTCGCAAAGAACAGGAAACATGCGCTTGTCGCTGTCATTCCTAAAAAGGATGCCAAGTCCAATCCATCTTACTACAGGCCCATCAGCCTGATTAGTTCACTTTCCAAACTCACAACGACAACACCTTGATTAAATCCTTACCCATCCACAAACCTCGGTAGTAAACCAACTACGACAATTCCAGTCCTAACCCAGGGTCTCTGTCGCTCGCAAAACACCACTACACCGAACCTGAAGTGAAATCAGCAAAAGACCATTTGGTTCTAGCTAGTCATCATGGAAACTGTACTTCCATACCGCTTTCGTACTTTATCTAACCTAATATTCTGTCAATCATCCCATTGACCACATATATCATTCAACATCGCAATAAACAAGTTTTTATTTAACCAGTGATTTCGGTTCCCGTGCATATCCTACCACAAAATAGTAGTGAGTGTTCGAACAAACAATCGCATCGACAGCTACATATTACGACGGACATTCCTACACTAACAATATTGTACATTAAAAAGCATTACATTAAACGCTATGTTTTTAAAAAATATTTTTTAAATTATTTATTCCAGTTCCAAGTAACATATTTATTTATACATTATTGCAAACTCGCCATATGTTTTATTATGAAATTAAGGATCATTAATAGTGGGATCTAATTATTTGGTTTAGTTATGAAAAAAAAAAAATTCAGCAGCTTAAAATCAGACTAAAAAAGATATATATAACAGGCGAAGAATTCTAAGAGGAAATATTTCTCCATGACTTTTGTTGAAAAAATGAACAGGTAGTAACGATTTCTTCTACTATCAATATAACAAGAAATTGTATTAATTATTTATATAATTATTTGCTAATTCAACATCTGTAGCATAATCTACTTATATCATAATCAAACCAATAGCATTTCTTGCATCACGCTGCTACCAGTTTAATTTGTAATTGATTTTTCATAATGTTATCTGTCTTTTAAATCTATATAATGAATTATAATATACAAGAAATATCGTAGATAAAATCACTTTATATGCGGTTAACTTAACTCAATTTCTGTCAAGATTGATAAGAATTTTCGACAACATATTTTATACATATAATAATAGAACTTGCACTAGAATCACCTAACTTGCTTGTCATGCCAATAAACGTTCTAATCATTATATGTACAGTTTAGCAATAGTTAATTAATGCATTCCACAACTACGTTGCAGTTTTACGTAGTTCAGGTCGGTAACATTTTACGGAAAGTAATAGTTATAGAAACAATAATTATTCCTTCTAATGGATTTATGCGTAATTGTAATGATAATGCGGCAGTTGAATGAACGATCTATAAGGATAAGGTTCATGGTTATTAATTTATGTTTTTAATTTCATATTCCAAAAATGTTGTTTTCACTTCCTAATATCCTTGATATGACATTTCGTTGTACATAATAAATTTATTATACAATATTAAAAATAAATTTTAATATGTAATATCAAAGTTTACTTCTTCTGATAAAATTATATTGGTAATATATCTGCTTCATTAGAATATATTTGTTGTTTTCTATTCGTAGAAATGGATATGATATTTTGTTTTATAAAATTCTATTATTTTAATTATATGTTTTGAATGAAAATGTTTAAATTTTAAACTATTAAAATTAGACTGTAGACTTTCGCTTCATGCTTATAATATAGAGCAAATCTAATATTTTAGTGTAACTACTTATACAGTAATATATGAATTTCATGATAAAAACATGGTATATCTAAAGTGTATAAATCTCATTGAAAAGCCGATTAATTTTTTAGTAATCCAGCCTTTGATAGACTAAGGGTTTAGAATAAGAAATAAGTGAACAGAAAATATCTAAACGAAAAGATATGGGCTGTTGGCATAGAACATAGCAAATTGGCTATTTAAAAACACCTGGCACACATATTATAATTAGTTATTCACTATTTAGTAATTTTTCCTCCATTGTTCTTAATGTCCAGATCTAAGATGATTTTAAACATTATATGTTTTGTACAATTTTAATTAGCAAATTCATTTATTACTACTGTTCTGTTATACTTGCATTAATATATAAGCAACTAGCGACCCGCCCCCGGCTTCGCACGGGTGCAATGCTGATACTAAATTAAATACACTACAGAAAAAATATGAACGTTGTATATAAAAACATAGCGGCCCGTTCCGACTTTGCACGGGCATAAAATATATATGCCTATGTCACTCAATGAAAACATGATTAAAATCGATCCAGTATTTTTGGTTCATTCATTACTGCCCTTGGCCTGCACGCATTAAATTTGGAGTAAAACAATTCCTCTTCCCCTATACTTACTATGAAGATTTCCTGCTATCTTTGGAATATTTAAATTCATACAATTTTTATTACATTACACATTTTTAAACGCAAATTTTAAATTTGTAATATCTCCGAAAATATTTGTTTAATTTACATGCTGTAAGGAACCATATTGATCTATATTAATTGCACACTGTATTTAAGGTACTTAATTCGATAAGGATTAATGCCGTATTGCTTAAAATAGCTTCGTAAATAAGCCATTTTCTCACGTAAAAAGTAAACAATAAAAATGGTTAATGTGTGTTATCCCTAAAAGATAAACATATACCATCGCGGATTTTTTTGTAGACCTTTTTATGGTGTACAATACTGTAGTACATTAATTTGATCTAACTCGTAGGGTTAGGCAGCGTTTTTGCTAATTGCTAAATAAGCCTAAAAAAATAGGTTAATTTACGACATCACGTTAGAAACCTCTAAAATTATCAATGTTGCCTTAGTATATTATGCATGTATTATACATATAAACCTCCCTCTTGAATCACTCTATCTATTGAAAAAAACCGCATCAAAATCCGTTGCGTAGTTTTAAAGATTTAAGCGCACATAGGGATATAGGGACAGAAAAGTGATGCGAGTACTAAGCGAGATTAATACTTTAATATGCATTTCTGACAGTATCTTCCGGCTAACCAGTACAGTTGCTTGACTTTGTGTTTACAATTTAAGCAATATATATATATATATATATATATATATATATATATATATATATTTTTTTTCTATGTAGTTGTTATTGTTCAATATACAATTCATTTAATATTCCATGTTTATAATTATAACATATAAGTAAGAAAAAATCAAATACTTATATTTGATGCTCTGAAGTTGTTACAGTTCTGAAAATAGACTTACTCATGATACTTTTGTCCTAATGTTCAATAGTGGTGTAGTAATTTGAACTTATTAATATTTTTTGATTATTGAAACTTAATGGGAATTGGGTTTAATGAAATGCCATATAAAAAAGTTAGTACGTGTTGGTTCTTGAGATAGTTTGCATATATTTTAGTATACAAAATTTTGTTAGTTTAATTAATGCTATATATTAAATATATTTCTGATCTTATATTGAAAATATTGTCAAAACAAGTTTTAGTAATATTAACATATCATTTTTAATGTATCCTATTTACTTTATTATGAGAGAAACATGAATAACTTAATAAATTGTAGTCGAATTTCGACCACAGGGCGATCACTAGTTCTTATAATATATTTTATTAATAATATTATATAAATTATACAAATTATAAAATTGCTTTTCTTATTGTAAAGGCCTTAAATGTAACTAAAATAGTAACCGTCAGTGGCCCGCCAAAATATTCAAACTCGTTCGTTGGCTCGACTAATAAAAATGTTGAGCAGCCTTGTTCTAGCTTATTCTACCGATTTGTCATGTCCCTAAGTATCCTCAGCATAGAAACGTATTTTATTTCTCAAAGTAGAGAAACCGATTAAATGTTTCTCACTACATAGAACCTGAAAGAAAGATATAATTTTCCATAATCAATAAGCTTCTAGATTATAACGAAGTTCAATGCCCGTGATAGTATTTTAACCTTCCACAATAATTAATGAGTTGAATTCTTGTAAAAATCGTGAGCAAAAAACCGCCAGACCAAAAAAAAAAGATATATATCGATGAATATATGTTAATGGCGCCATATTCGATGATTGTCTATTATATAATTATTTAACATTCCGTAAATATTAATGTTTTGAGTAACGACAATTAAAAACGAAAATATTTCTTTATTAGTCTTTTTTTCTGTCTCGCTCTTTTACCGTGAAACATTTTAACGAATTATATTATTCTTTTACTGAAACTTTTAATTGTCACAGAAAAATACTAATAGAAAAAAAACTAACGTAAAAAATAACAAGTAAAAGACACAATTGCAAGGTTCACAAATTAACATTGAACCAAATAACACTCCGTTAGATTTGATTTTTGTTTTTTTATTAAATATATTTTGGAAATAGTTTAGAATCAAATAATGGAATAACTAAATTTTAACTTTTTGTACGGGAATATTAAATCAGTAATTAGTTTTTGCAATTGAGTTTAAGGAATTTTTGATTAATTTAATTTTCAGCTATTGTAGATCAACAGGTTGCCTCATCAATCAATAATAAACCCACAATTATTAACTATATATATATTTATAAATAAATATGGCTGTCCAACCATTTAAATATCAAATTTATATTATTTGCATACTTCTATGAAGATTGAGATTCTCATTTAGCTGTGCAATTATGATTTCTCCTTTGGCATTATTTGTTAATCATTTTTGACCTTATAGCAGATTAATATCCTACTAATGTAGTAGATTATGAAGTAAATTATCAGGAAATTCGTATATATTTAATAGTATTAAAAATGAAAGGTAACAGAAATGCATGGTAACAATAAATATTAGGACGAAGAATAACGGCTGTTTGAAGGAAATAAATACTGCCCCTCAATATCCTTGGACGCTTCATAAGCTTAAGACTGTGATCGCGGAACTATTGTCAATTGCTGGAGTCGTATCGAAAGAATATTTAGAATTTCGCATGAAGGGGTATTTAAACCTAACAGGTCAATTGAAACTATCTAGTATCTAGTAGTAGTAATAATAGTAGTAATGAATTGAAAAGTCAAAATTAGTTTTTATTATTCAACATAATTCCCTTCAAGGGTGATACACTGATTATAGCGAAACTCCAACTTTTTGACACCAATTTTGTAGTACGATTTGTCCTTTACTTCAAAGTAGTTTAGGCACCTCTTCATTCGACGAAAATTTATTGCCAATGAGCATTCTTTTGAGATCTGCGAACAGGAAATAGTCGCTGGGGGCCAGATCTGGATAATACGGAGGAAGCAATTGGAAGCTCAATTCATGGATTTTTGCCATCGTTTTCACTGACTGGTGACACGATGCATTGTCTTGGTGAAGCAACACTTTCTTTTCCTTCAAATGCGGCCGTTTTTCGGCGATTTTGTCCTTCAAACGCTCCAATAACGCTATGTGGTAGTCGCTGTTGAAAGCCCTTCCTTTTTCAAAGTAGTCAATGAAATGCAAATCCCAAAATACAGACACCAGGTGCGGGTTCATCGTGTGCAGTCCACTCGGATGACTGTCGATTGGACTTCGGAGTGAAATGATGGAGCCATGTTTCATGTATTGTCACATATCGACGCAAAAACTCTGGTTTGATATTGTGCTTGATCATCTTCAAACACTGCTCCGAATCATCAACTCGTCGTTGTTTTTGGTCAAAAGTGAGCTCGCGCAGCACTTTGCACAGAGCTTTCTCATACCCAAATATTCGTAAATGATTTGCAGCTAGTAAATTGGTTTTGAGTAAGAGAAGATTGATTGGAAGTTTTGCACTATTTGTGTATGGACGATTGAGAATGTACCTGAACTTCAAATTGGATGAATCTCCAAGTTGGTTGGACGAAGTATAGATTTCGAGTAGAAGTGAGCATTTTTCTAAGTATAAATTTGTCAGATTTTCAACATTGCTGGTTATACAAAGCTTGAAACTTGGATGATGATATCACGCTTTATGACAGATTCTGGTGGGATCCAAGAAGACTGAGAATGTTTGTAATATTTGTTAGCTCAGTAAATTATTTGCGAGGAAGATTGAAGTTTGTCAAGGCGCTCTCAGAAATTAGAGTGGTATTATTGGGCTTATATTGTTATTGCCGTAGAGACGTATTGGAAGGATATCATAGAAGAGTATAGCTTAAACATAAGTTTCCGTGAGTTTTTAGCATGATTTAGGAGGCATTTTTTCAAATTAAACCGGAATTATAATGAATATCAATACAACAATTTTGAGGTCTCAAGTACTAGTATGTGTAAATATAAAATAAAATATTATATTTTAAATTTATTTATATATAATAAATGCTTATTATGTGCCTGCAACCAATTGACTGCAACCAATTTCTTTGATTCTAGGTCAAGTTGGCAATATTTTCCGACTAACCAATACAATTCTTTGATTTTCAGTTTGATTTGCTCTGTTCACTGTCTAGAGCGATGTATTTAAGAAATGATTACAACAAATGTGTATTAATGCCGAAAGCTCCTTTTATAAGCCTCTTGGTGACGCATTTAAAAATAAATGAAATTGAGGTCTTCCCATAGTATAGGACAATCATTATATTTGTAAACTCTGCATATTTTCGATCTGAGTTGGTTTGTGGGAATGAAACTATGTTTCGAAATCGTGTAGAAATGCGAATAAATTTTTTACCATACATTATTAATAGTAATAATTTATATAAAGTTAATCCTGGCGAAATACTATATATAATGAAAATTTTTCATAGCTTTCATATACATTTCAAAAATATATTTTTATAAAAATTCAAATTTTCGTAAAATCCAGAATTCTCCAAGATTTTTCAATCTCAAAATTACATACAGTCAAACCAAAGTTATTTTATACATACGTCACCTCAATTTGTGACGTCAAAACGTCGCAATGTTGTCATATCAAATCAAGTAAAATAATTAAACAACAATACTGTTATCGAATATAATTTGCTTTAACATTATAGTAATCTAATGTATATATTATCAAGGAACTTAAATCTACAATTAAGTACACAGTTACAATAATTTGTAAGTTTGGGTTTTGTTTTATTATATGTACATTGATCTCTTTTCCATACCACTTATGAGTTAGAGTTCTACGCGTGTTTATATCCCCTGGAGGTCTAAATATCCACGTAATTAATTGTATATCCAAGTAATATATTTTACTTTCATTAGAGAGCATATTTACCTTTTACGCTTAGTTCTTGTGTCCTTCGGTATAATGTTTCCTTGTAAAGACATTTTGATATTTCTCCTCCTACATCTTTGTTGATAAAACTAGATTTAGTCACTGCTTTCTCCATAATGCATTTGCCATATCTGCAAAAGAGTTACTATTCTTTCTCTCCTGCAACGTTTTGACCGAACTCACATGTATATTCAGCAATTACACACATATATGCACATAAATCTTTTACACTCAATACAATAAGATTTCCTATAGTTATCTTATATAAATTATGTACTCACCTTTACTTTTTCCAATTCTCATCACCCTGTAGTCACACTCTAACGTCACATCTTCAGAAAGTTTCATTCAAGTGAATAAGTAAGCTGTTAATTTCCAATTCTACTTAACATTTATTCACAATTCCATCATTAGTCAATTTTCTCTTCAGTGTGTCTTATTGAGTACATCCAAACCAAAGATGTTATTGACCATTCCTGTTTCCAGCATGAAGAACAATATATCTACAATGAGTTATTGAAAAACGAATTTACAAATTTCTGCAGGCCAGACATTAAACATTTTGATGACGTATGTACAAAAAATCTTTGGATAGACTACTAGCGGAACCAACAGGCCTTTAGAACAGAATAATTTTACATTATGAGATAGAAATGTATACTATGAGAGTATGAACATATTATGTCTGTTTATTTCAATGCACTAACTAGAAGACATTCGTTGAATTGTTCCTGACTTTAAATACCACGAGTATTTCCAAAATGGACTTTTGAATTTACAGTTTCTATCAATTTATCTCTTTAACTGATCCTTTAACATTTATTTAACCGGCGCATGTGGATTAGTTGTGAATTCCGAGTACGTCCGCCAATATTTATTCCTTGTCCACGATTATTTTACGTAGGTACAATTAAAACTCCAAATTCACATCCAGCTATTAATGAGTACGTATGTATTAGGTGCTTGAATGTATTTTGATCATCGTATTTATTGGTGTAATGTATCGATGCAAACAACTGTTAAATTCGATACTTTTGACATTTATCTATGGAAAATAACATTTTTTGGTTTAATATTATTGAGTTATTCGGTGCATATAGACGCTAACCATGAAACACGAAACAATGTATCAGGTCTATAAATTAATTCTAAAGGATTTACAACACATGATGTTACTGTGTATTAATCGCTTTGAATCGCTAATTTAAAGAAAAAATATCATCGAATTCTGTGTGAAGTTACCATGCTCCATCGATTTCAACATGCGAATACTAATTTGACTTCTCCAAAATTTTGATTTTGACACCAAAGTGCGTTCTGGACAGCTAAATAAACTTGAAGACGAGGATTTGAAGGCATTATGCGATGAAATCATCAATGGAGACGCTTATGCCGAGTACTGCGCGAGAAACATCCGGCACACGAGCAAAGACAAAACAATGTTATTCTTCATCATGACAATGCTCGATCACATATTTTAAAACTTGTCAAACTAGTCAAACTTGGAAATATTGAAATGGGAAGTGTTACCCCACGCGCCTTCTTCTCCAGACCTTGCTTCTTGATGCTTCTTCTTTAAGCAGTGACCTGTGATAAAGCCTCAAAACTTTAAAACTAATGTATAGGCCTAATATTTACCACGTTCATTGCTGTAAATATGATGCCGAAGCCCATCAAACACTTTGAGAAACTTATGATGATGATGTAAATATCCTTCAATATATAGCTATTGATTAATCAGTATTCCCAGGCGTTTACACAAAATGGGAAAGATCCAAATAGAGGGAAAATGACTACCGTATAAATTGACTGAAAATGTCATTCGAATCGTTTTAATATCGAAGTTTAATTATCAAGAAAACAGGGTTTTCTGTGGCACAAAATGACTGGCGATGGAAGTGGATGTATTATGACAATCCCAAGTGCAAAAGCCATGGGGCACTTCGGAAGAGCCATTACATCGAGACTGAAACGGAATATTCAAAGTCGCAAAATTTTGCTGTGCATATGGTGGAGTCATTGAGATATGCTATAATGTATTAGCTGCTACTAAACCCGCATGAAACTGAACTGCAGATAATTAAAGACGAGACATCCATTGAACCAATAATAGCCAGTAACAGACGTATATTTATCATTTTTTTGATTTGTCAAGCATACATTTTTGCAGCAAGTATGCTGATGCAGCATGGCTTAGTAAGTCATGCCAACCAAGGAAAATTGATTGATGATGGATATCTGTCAAACCAACATTGCCTTTTTGAGACTATAAGCGACAGTGTCGCCAGCAACACGGGATAAATAAAGGGAAATATTTGGATTGTTATTAATACCAATTTTTCTTATTAAATATTTTTAAAGGAAAAAAAATCAGAATACATACATGCATCCAATATATGAATATTGTTAATGTTAGCTAGAGGCAGAGCCAGTGCCTATGGTAATTATTAGCTAGTGGCAAAATATTGTATATATATTGCCTTATTAAACTCGGAATTCGTAACATTTGTGTAACATATTATATGGATAACATATTATATGGATAACATTGTGAATTAATAATTGTGGCGATCTTAACATATAGCACTTGATTTCTTGTCGATCTAAATCCTTTTTCATTTCATAAAAATGTGAAGTGGCGGAGAAAAGTAAGGGGTGTCTAATGTTGTTCTTTCCTTCTTCAAAGAATTTTAAAAAATAAAAATTATTTATGGAACCTTAGCTCAGTCCTATCTACTGGGCGCAATGTGAATCTAAACCATTTCGGAAACCACTCATACAAAAGTCATTAAAACCTGTTTAGGAAGAGTTCAGTGACATGTCCAGAATAATTATAAAGATCCAGAAACGTTTTTCAGTATGTTATATTCAATATTATAGTATCTCAATGTGCCATATTTTCGAAAATATTTTACAAGAAACATAATGAAATTGGTAGCTTACATTTTAAGATGAGTAAAATTATATAGAAATTAAATAATATTTATCTAATTGCTGTAATTGAGATGCCATTCCTTTTTCATTTTTTTAAATACCCATTAAAAACATTTACTGAATTAGTCTGTCAAAAAATTTATTAAATCCTAATTACATTTTTGTAGTTAATCTATAATTCTTATTTAAACAATCAATGAGTATTATTATTGTTGCTTATCAGCTTCATTATTCTTCATTATTTTACCTTAATTAATAGTTTAAAAAAAAAGAACAAACGATATAATACTAAAACAAATTGCTAACATAGAATTTAAATAATGATTAATTTCATATAATACTGATAAAAATATGATGTTGAAGACTAAAAGAAATGTTTGTTGTTCAATTAAAATAAAATAAATCATTAGAGAACATTGTCAGTTCAGTGTGGCAATTTTTAATAATAGTTTAATTAATGCACAATTATCGAAATAACAGTTAACATAGCAACAGCAACATTTATTATCTGCTAATGGCTATTTTAGATAATTTAGTTATTTAATTGCATTTAATGAATAGTATAACTTAATT
This sequence comes from Rhynchophorus ferrugineus, assembly GCF_030347505.1. Taxonomy (NCBI): domain Eukaryota; kingdom Metazoa; phylum Arthropoda; class Insecta; order Coleoptera; family Curculionidae; genus Rhynchophorus; species Rhynchophorus ferrugineus. Next base: position 46,043,732 of record NW_027472581.1, on the reverse strand, counting down.
AACTGATAGGCTTTTTCTCTGGCCATTTTTATATCAAAACTGTTTAAACGAAAAAGGTTTTTACCAGTTGACCAATACCAGAGCTCTTCCATTAGTGCCAAGTGTTCGATTGTGCTGCTGCGTACCAACTTGCATCGAAATATCTAGAAGGTTGTTGACCCTTAGGGTTGATAGAAAAAATTTCCGATGGTTTCAATAGACGAGGCCTTCTTGGAATTTTGCCTGCCCTTTTAGATCAATGAACTCTCACAAGAAAACCGCCTTCAAGTTGATGCCATTTATCTTCGTTTCCCACCATTAAAGACGATTCTAGAAGGTTACTAACCCCAAAAAGGGTCCTAATCTGAAAATTCCGATGGACGCTGCGTTTTGTAAAGCAACAGCAAGGGTGGCGCCGTGTAAGATGAGAACTTGATTTATGCCGCGATCAGAAAACTAAAACGTTTCTATACGTTAAGATAGGTTTTGTTTGGTTTAGTTTACCGTTAATGTCTGATCTAATCTGATTGTAATATCAAGTGAAATATACCTAAAATAAAATAATTAATTATTTCTAATATCTATTAAATTTAATGTTGGTTATTTAACATTTTGTCATCATATTTTATTCTAAAAATAGCGCATGGTCGCAAAACATTTCCGTGATATGTTTAGGTTTTGTGATTGAACTTTTTATGTTTTTGAAAGTTATTTCTTTTTTGTCTTATAACGGCATGTTCCTTGACAATTTGGATAAATATGTTAAACGAAAATATTTTTGAAAAATACTCCTCTGTTTCTACTCGTTTTCTTCGGTATCTTTTATACATCTCTTTCATGTCGTTCACCTTAGCCTTTATATTCACATCTCCCATATTTTCTGGAAGGTACTTGAGGTAGGAATGAAGAAAAGAAACTTTGAACTATATATTTGAATCCATCTACTTCTTTGGGAAGGGATTTTACAAATTGCTTCATCAATTCCAACATTAGGTGCAGTGGTGGTGAAATAACTTTATATAAAAGTAGCACTGTTTCTTGAAGGACGTTATTAAGCTTCTTCTTTCTTAGAAGACAAACTTAAGCAGCTCCCTCGGAGATCAAATCTTTTTGGTCTACTGATTTGCTCTGTCTGTGCTATAGGACATAAACATTAAAACAAATGTATTTAGTAAACTTGTATTCATAAAAAAATCTAAAATATTGGATATTTTTATATACTATTTTTATTTACAGCATACCAAAATACATAGAAATCAGTTGAAAATACACAAACAGTCCTTTTGTAGCGGATTTATGTAATTTATCAAAATACTTTTTATTTAAACCTTTATTTTTAATCTCTACGTATTGCTTTCGGCAGTCATGTTTGTTCTGTTTTGCGCAATTTAGTAGTTACAGTAAGAATTATGACGGAATATAGGAACTTTTCGGTGATTAACTTTGTGAATTCAGAAACTAATGGCAACCCCGCATCTTGATGTACTGTCTTGATTATTTCTTGATGTATTCGGTTGTATTCAACATCTTATTTTGGTGCACTATTTTTGATCTTGTGTTGATTTTTTAATCTTAGTAGGATATACAAGAACTTTAATTGAGATTGATAGTTTACTTGTCTACACAGAAGGGGGAATAGTGATGGTGAACTTAGATGGTAATGGAAATTAGGTCCGAGGTATGTAAACTTTTGTAGCTACGGAATGGAAACTTTTTCGATTTGGTTTCAGTAAGAGAAAGTTTACGGTTGAAAATTATCGCTTAAGTTATTTGTGGGTTAATTTGCAGTTTCCAAAGCTGCCGTTGGAGTTTGAGGCGTATTTATTTGAACGACCGAGAACATAAAAAGAAGGCAACGTTATCCGTATAAAACGCGGAATAGTATTGGATAGTACCGGGGCGAGTGATAAACCGTGTTGAACACCAGACCGGATTCTAGTTAAAAAAAATTACCAATTTTGACATGGAATGTCCGGTTTTCCAATTAGAGTATATCAGGTATATAGGATCTCTAGGAATGCCAGGCTTTAATGGTTTGAATATTAGAGCATGATGCCACGCTTTGTCGAAGGCCCTAATCAAATTTTGTCAGAAAATGTGTAATTTACTTCGACCGCTAACCTAACAGCTTGATCGATTGACGAGTGTTTGGCTCAAAATTGAAATTGTTCATGTTGGATGATGTTTTTTATTTTCGAAGCTTCAATGGCCAGAGCGTAGAAGAAGTGCTTTCTCGGCGATTTTTGATAGTGATCTTTACAGTCAGAAAATGTAATCCGTAATGTTAATTAGCTCAGTGAGTAGTTTCAGAGAATAGTTATACCATCGGGACCTGATGATCTTTGGGCAGTAAGTTTCTGTGTTATTTCTCTCAGAAACTCAGGAGGAACAACGATATCTATATTGGCCATCGCGTTGTTGACGCTATTCGATTTTTTTAGTGTTGGGAATTTTCTGATTTTCGATCTCGATACGTTACTGCAAATTGCTGATTGCTATCTTTTTATAGTGGAGATATATCTGTTGCCTGCGAAAGCTTCAGATGTTGATATAGTCCACTTTTTCTCCCTCCAGGTATTTACTACGTCCCTGGTTTCCTGAAGGCGCTCTTTGTTCTTTTGTTTTGGAGATGTTGTTTTGTCTTCTGGACTAAGAGACGCGTGAGCCCATCTGCGAAGTCGCTTGACTAGTGTGATATTTTGGAGTCGTTTGAGATTCTCCATATCATGAGTTAGCCCTTTCCCTCTATTTTTCTTCAGATGACATCCACAATAGTTGTGTGGTTTAGCGTTTTTTACTACATATGTAATGAACTTACCCCAATGTTATATCATTTGCAACAAAGTTGCAATCATTCATCAGCTTATACAAGCTAACTATATGACCATGCTTATACAACATATTTTTTATTTACACTCTCTAGAGTACTGTTGTATCTAGCCTCGTAGATTTGATAAAACCAATATTGTATGTTTAATCTTGAGGCTTTATTTAAAATTAGCTGCATGCTGTGAATCAATATTAATTCTATACTTACCTTTAATTTATCTATCTCTCTGAGGGGCTAATAATCCATGAGTAATAATGACATGTCCTATCTTGGTAATATTTAGCAAATAATTCAACGAATCCAATAGCTTTTCAGTTGTCCGACTAGCCGGCCTCTTCATTTTATCTAGTTCCTGAAGTCCTCAAGTATCCTCAATAAATTATGATCAGTAGCCATATTTGTGTTACTACTTGCATTTTGTCGAAAGCAGTAAGTCCTCATCTTCATTCGTTCATTGCAATTACAACAACGAAATTATTGTAACTGTATAAATAACTTTTTCCCAGGCATTAAAATATTTTGGGTCATTACTGCTCAGAAAAGATTAAACTTCGAGCTCATGTTCCTTTTTTAAGTTTGCCTAGAAGAATGTGTCTATACAATAAACATAATTGCATCAAACATGTACGCACATATACTATTAGGATATTAATTTCTATTACGATTACAAAGACTGTAATGTTAAAAGATAAATATTTTTTTTGGGTTTATTGAGATTGCACGAGTAAGAAAATTGCAATTTTTTCCTTACAGTCTACAACATAGATACGTAACCATAGTTCAATATCTGGCAAATCTGTCAATTCGTGTTAATTCGAAATGCTTATGCGTTAACCTTAGTGGAGCGTATCAAAATGAAGTCTGATATATGTAGTTACGCAATAGGAGTCTTTTTCAAGAAGTTTTGAAACCAAGTTTCAATGAATTAATGTAGAACATTATTGCTTGCTTTTTTTGTAACTTTGTATTAACATGAGGGACATTGAATTGTTACATTTAATTCTGTGTTTTGTTACGCATGGGTCTGAACGATTGATAGCTTAGAAATAAGTTAAAGTTGTCTGTGTAAAACGTGGACTTTACTGTCTTAGTTTTCGTTCAATATCGTTAATCAGTATCGAGGCTAGTGAGGAGCCCTGTGCTGGTGATTGGAGACCACCAATCGCAATGCTTCTAAAAGTATTTTTCCATGCTATACGTTTCCAAAGACATTTTTGTTAAGGAAATTGCAGTTTGATTTGCCTATAATCAGATAATCTTGCAATTTGACGGAATGCTTCTTAAGTGAGGGGTAGATAATGAACTTTCTGGACGTGTTTTGATGGTGAATTCAGAACTCTGGCTGGATAATAGGAATCTCTTTCACAATAATCGAGATATAATGTGTGTTTATACGTTTCCTAAATAGACTTACATTTTTGAACTTTAAGATGGAAATATTGATATTTCTTAGTATTCCAAATCGCTTATGAAAAATATTGTAAAACTGTCACACGATTATACTTTCAGGACATGGCACTTTCTAACTATTCTAGACTTTTAATTATTGTCGGGATTGATTTTGGAAAGACAAGGTAAGCAAATGAATTGAATAGTAACCAGATGGTGAAGGTATTTAACTAAAATTAATTAAACCAGATATAATATCTTGACTATAACTGATTGATAGTTTTATTTTTTGATTATTTGAAAATTAACAAGACTCAGTCTTTTCCTGATGTGACTGCCGGTTATCTTTTATTCTAAGTGCAGACATATCTGTTGTTATCTGTTCTCAGCGATAGATAATACTTTAATAAATAATAATTAGCATGAATTGAAAAAAAACTAAAATTAATAAACAACCATTATATTATCTACGGAATTTATATTATTTAATTAAAATTATATTGTACGAAAATATTTATATAATTTAAACTTTTTATGTCTAATGTTTAAGGATTTTAATAAATATTTGCCTAAACACTTACTGAACTCCGATACGTCTAGACTTCAACAACTATGCGAGTTTTAACAAGTCTTCCATTTGAACCGGCACTTCGTTAGGTTCACGCATGACTTGGCCTATCTTGTTTAAGATCCCCTAACAGGGTCCTTTTCTATCTTGGGTACCATTCATCATTATCGTGCTTTATCTCTTATTGTTTGCTTTATTTATACTAACGAATTTCGGACCAGGGTTTTTATCCTTTATCTCTGAGTTATAATACTCAAAGAAGATCGAGTTTCGACATGATATAAATTGTCGAAGCAAATAAACTTAAATATTTTGAACTAGTCATTATTACCTAGACAATTACAAACGTAAAATATACCACCCATGCAGGATTCGGACTTGCGAATATCGCAACAGAAGATAAATCACACCGTGTCTAATTATATTATTTTATAATATTATTTCCGTAAATTAATTTGTATCATGTATCTTTTTTATATCATATAATATTATAATGATCTGAGAACTAATTTACAAAGGTATTTTTCATAATACCTGGTAATATTAATTTGGTTTTAGTTGTCGATTTTTCTTAGAGTAGTTTGAGTGAAGTGAATATTCAGAAAATCTTTGGGTTATTTCTTATATTTAAATTGTTTAATGCTATCCTATCCAATCCATTGTTTTTGGTACTTTATTTTCTTTTTTAGGCTCACTAACAAGTTTTCAGGCGCAAAATAATAAATAAATCTTTAAATATGATCAATGAATTTAAAGATATCAACATTCTTCTGCAGCTTGAATGCTTTTTTAAATTGTCAATTCAGTTAACTTGTTCAATGATAATTGACTGGAGGAAATATTATCAACGAATAAGTTGGCTTTAAAATCAGAACTAATTGCAACAAAATTGCTAGAACCTTCGTATTACTGAAATTTATATATCATTAAATACAAATTTTAATAATTACAGATTAAATAATATTTCTAAGTTCTTTATTTTAGAAAGCAGTGTGTACAGTAATTCATTCACTACTATTAACAAAAGTACCTTAAATAGTGGTTTTAAAAAATAAAAATAATTTTGTTACTCGTTTTATCACTAAGAAACCGAAAATGATGAAACAAGAGGTTAATGGATGATGTGAATCTCTCACTTTGATTAAACATTGTTAGCGGACTTTTTGTGATCTCCAAACCGGTAAATAAAGCTATAGTTTTATCGTGAATTTTTGATTGGATATAGAAACTCGGAAAAGACCTGATTTACAGAAGAAAAAATCTTTTATTAAGACAACTAATGGGGATAATCACTGAGTTGAAGTACGAACTGTGTTCATATTATTATTACTTGTATGATAGCTTTATGTTCCGTTAACTTTTGGACGTTTTTATATCTCAAAGTATTCGCGAATGGAAAACGATTTTCATCCAAATTGCCGCTCTGGATGCATATTCTGATAATCTTCATAGATGGAATCTAGGAATTGAAAGTTTATTCAAGTTCAAGGACAGTAATATAATTAGATATTATAGATATTTAATAACAAAAGGTATTCAATAAAAAAATGATAATTCAGTATACTACATATATACTAGTTTAAGATCTGTTTTCACTTCCTTTTTGCGTTAAAAAAACAAAGGTTTTGCTGTTTTTTACAATTCTTGTTTTTTATCTGCTGTCATGAAAAATACGTATTAATAATGGAATAACCAACGCAGAAAACCTCCAAGAAACAATCCGGCCATACCCAATCCAACCGGATTTACCAGCGTACAATTATTGAGCGGTGCACCAGCGTGAAAACATGAGTTCTTTTTTTGCATTTAACAGGATATAGTAGATATAGTAAAACAAGGATATGTTGCAGATTGTCAGGTCGAATGTTGATTAATTATATACTAAGTGAAAAAGGAACTGTTAAAAACAGCGATTGTGTGAAAAAATTAAGTGGCATATTATTATTTTAATATGTTAACAATTACAAAAAATATGTATATGTATACAATTAGTAATAGAAATTCTTTAATCTCAAAAATATTTTATTATATTGAATTTAGAATGTTTGTATTTTTTATCATATCCCAGGAGTGACGAATAAAATAGACGTCACAAAATGAATCATGATAATTGTGTTTAATAGTTTTTATGTAGATTTTATTTCAATTTTTAAATTATACGTGGGTCAACTTTATTTGAAACAATTATTTGAATTAAAGTAATCTAGTTTATTAGTTAAAACAAAGAGTTGTTAATTATTATCTCAACAATATATACCTGGCTCGAATATTTTTCATCTAGTCACTAAGGTTACTTCTGTTCTTCAGATAGTTCTCTGTGATCTTAATTTGTATCATAATCATCATTATTACGCCTGTAAGAAATTCACTTCCTTCATCCTAACATTATATATTGATTGTTGTATCCTTACTCAACTATTTTATTTTAATATGTTATACTATATACTGTGTATACTTAATACGAAGTTGCCTTAAGTATGTATCACCTTTAAAACTTTTCGAGCTTGCAGGTGCTAAAACTGCTGTAGCAGTGTTCAGGTTTGACACAGAAAAATTTATAAAATAATTATTTAGGAAGCCTTTTTAGGTTGTAATATTTCATATTTTCATATGACATCAGATTAGTCGAGATGTTCATTAATAGATAAAATGTTTAGAACAATAATTAGGATTTTATAATGTAATGTCAGTATCAATTGCAAAATATGGATAAATAGTGTTTAAGAAATAAGTCACTGAAGAAATCTGTTATTCTATTACATATTATTCTGTTAATCTGTTAAGACTATTAGCAACTACAGCTTATCGGTAGTCTAAATGATTTCAGACTATGTTAGATCATAAATTAAAGATTGGATCCCTACAAGTGGTGTTAATATTGCAGGAATATTTATGACACATTTACAAAAAGCAGGCATCAAAACAAAAATAGCAAAACCACATATTGCTATTTATATAAGTAAAATTGTAAATGGTAATGTCTAATATGAATATGTCTAATATACATGAAGACGATTGTGAAAAACAGCGTGCAGTAAAGAAAAATGTATTCGGTATTTTCTAGAGGAGCTTTTTAAAGGGTAGATGAGAGGGGGTTTGGTGGACGAAATTTAATTAGAAAAATAGAAGATAGCACACTAAATCGAATGTTAGAAATCTACTTCCAGTATTACTTACTGTATGTAAGAGAAGTGTACAGACAGCAAATAATACTAAATCGAGAGAAAAATTCTAAAACATATTAAATTATATACACATATGCTTTATGTATAGTATTAACCATGAAATTATCACTTATAAATATGCCATTCCAATAACACTAACATGATCATAGTTATATAATATCCATCCTACTCACCATGTTTCAACATGTTTATAATCCGACTGAAAGTGTTCAGCTGAAAAATCTAATAATAATTAAAATACATGCGATGCTGATTCAAAATCTCAAAAATGTAAAAGTTATGTTGACGATAGTTTATTTAGTCGACCTTTTAAAACACAATTTTACTGGTGGTGGTATCTTTTTTGTGCAAGTTGTATGGAGAGACTATTTGTAAACCTAATATCATTGTCATTGTACATATACACTGTCATTGTCTTATGTTACTGTTAATATGCATTATCCTTTGTTACAGTCTCCATAATAACTTTTATTGGACTGCCTGTATGCTCATAGATATTTATTGTAATTTTTGTGTGAATCGTTTTATAAAATTGATATAATTGAATTGCTTCATGGCAATTTTCAGAATCATAGCTTACGTATTTTCTAGAAAATAGGGTATCGGTTTCCATATGGTTAAAATAGTTCCCTGTAATGTTGACCTGAAATCTGAATAATTGTACAGATTCGATCCTAGTTTAGATAGGTCAAATGTTCGAAGTGTTCTGTGTGTATGTGCAGCGTTTGCAGCAATCTCCAGAATCTATTAAGAGCTATTTGAGAGATCGTTCGGTTGGAGGAGCTGCTGTTTTGGTTACCAAACTATAAGGGCATGGAAAAGTTGAAATAAATCGATTAAATTATGGATAGATTAAATAGAGCTGATGTAAACCTTAATAACTACCTTAATGAAGGTGCAATCTTTTTATGACAACGTTTATTTCAACACTGTACGTGTATAATATGTATCTTAGTAGTTATTCCAAAAAACGGAACAGCAGTAAACAGACGTGAGTCAGTAAGTACTGTTTAAAAATAGTTGTCCTTTTGATATGCAATTATTTTTTGATAAGCTACTTAGGATAACTCAAAGAGTTACATTATCATCTTAAAGGATATTCAATAGTTTTGAATTGTTAATAGTTCAAAATATTCACCGGCAAAAATTCATAGTATTTATTGAAAATATTACTAAAAATGAGAACGAAATCATATAGTACATATTTTGAATACAGACCAATCGGTAAATATTATGCGGCAAACTCTAAAACAAATAAAGTCAGGTATGTCATGTTTAACGTAGCTTGCGCAGGAATATCGCCAACAGGGGAAAATTATCTAGTTTTGAAAATAAATTGGATGTAGAATCTAGATATTTTGCAACGCAATAAAAACAACAGTAGTCTGAAAGTCCAAGTTGCAACGTTTCAAGGAATTCTGTGATAGCCAAAGTGTTGCAGCAAAGTAAATTGATCGCAAATTGATGAATGCACAATGATACACAAAACGTTTTTGGAGGCATAGATAAATATAGACGTAGTTATGCCTCAATTTAAATAATAATTGTTATATAATAGTGTTAATCATATATATGGAATAGTACATTGTAGAATAAATTAAGGATTGTGTTAGCAAACCAATTTCAACGTAGCATTAATAAGAAAGAGACATTTCCGAAAATCAACGTAGAATTTAGTGGGTCTGGTGTCTGCACCAAAGTCAACACTATAGAGGGGCTTAATTTTTAAACTTAAATGTCTTGTAATTAATCGAATAATAATGATTTGCTATCAACTGTAATCAATTGCCGCGCTATAATTGAACGCCACTCGATGAGGATTAAACGCAATATTTCTACGTTGTTCATTTCGATTCCATTGACTCTGTTCAACATCATTTCGCGCTTTGGTTTTGTTGACAATTTGACTTTATCATATATATCTTTGACTTGCAGCATTCGATGTTCTGCGACCTAAGTTGGTATGTCTAATTGGTGGCATATTAAATAATCAAATTCAAATTAAAATAAAAAAATAACTCCCTTAATGCCTCTATATATGAGCATACGTTCCCTATCCCAAGAAGTAGACGGAAGGTTGTACCTGGTTTGGTATTCTTAGAAGAACTCGAGGATCACGAAGGTGGTCCTTTCCTCGGAAGAGTGTGGCGTATCGCTCCACCCGAGACAGTTACGACTCGTCAGGTGGTGAGACTGGATTGATGTCTAACTATTACTTATCCGCTTATTATAAATCATAATTGATCTACTGTCCTTACTAGTTTTCTTTATAACATACTACGTGCCCAGCCTCTATTCTCACATATATAACCATGTATATAATTACGAGATCTATTAAAACTTACTAAAAATCGATATTGAATTGAACTTTTATTATAATGGCGGTGAGCTACCATATTTATATCTTTAAAAAATATGTTATATAAACTAGATTATCTATTATTTATTATAATCTCCATTATGCACGTATTTCAGAATGGGAAAAATAGTACATTTTTAGGTCTCCACCTCGTAATATAATAGCGCCCAATAGCAAATCAATTTCAATAAAAAAAAGCTTTTAAAATTTCAAACACAGCTTGTATATTATTATCCAAGTTTATTAGCCCAGTGGCCTACTGTTGCTACACTTGGTTTTGGTTGGAATCTCAGGATCGGGTACATAAATAATAAGTAAAATAAAAGCTTTTAAAATTTCAAACACAGCTTGTATACTATTATCCAAGTTTATTAGCCCAGTGGCCTACTGTTGCTACACTTGGTTATGACAAAATAGTTATGACAATATTAATTATGTAATTTTAAAGACATTTAAAATAATAATTTTATTAAAACCTTCTTTTCGTTCCTAACAACGGTCATCAATGTTAAACCTATCCCCAGATGAGAGATCGTTCCAGAAGACTATCTTTCCCGGCTTGACCACTGTTTGACTGCGATAGTTTTTCCTTGTCGAGCTATACATTCTTGTCAAATATTAATTTAAAACAATCATGTTCTATAAGAATGTACCGTCAACAAATGTAACCTTGACCGCCGTGTTACTAAGTCGAATATTTAGATATTTGATGTTCGTAAATAATATATTTATTTAATCGGAAGTAATTAAATCAAAGATAAAAAAGAACATATGCCATAAATTATTTATAGGGCTACTAAACTTCTTGAGAGTGACAGAATAATGGCTATATAAGTTCTGTTTGAATTTGTGTTGGTGGATATTGACGAAAAAAAATGCAATGAATCACAAATAATACATTTTCTCAATTTACCAACAAAAAATATTATACTTTTTTCTCGACTAAATATATCTGTAATAACTTTTATACGTAACATTTATTTAGAGCTCATTTTATAGTTCAACAGTAGACAAAAATAAGTCAATAATTTTTTTTGGTCTACCAGCTAGAACAGTTCTTTAATATGACTTTTTACTGTCGTTAAGCGAACTAAAACGTCTTGAAGTAGTTATCCTTCTTACATAAGCGGAATTTACTGAACCCACCTCTGGAATGTTCTCATTAATAAATATTTCAATACGCGGCCTTGAAACCGAACCATTAAAAACATAAATAGGTTGTGATTCACGTTGAGTTCGTCAATGGCCATTCATGGTAAACGCAAGTGGAAAACATAGTGGAAGAAAAAAAAACACGATTCCGGAATATTTTCGGACCTGCAAACAGGTTGTTTGCTAAGGCCTTACGTTACGCAGAACGCGAATGCCCCTTTCTCGGAATGAACTTGTTGTTGTTGTCCGTATCGTTTGGAATTCTCACAGCTGAAATATGAATAGGATAAGACTCGGACTCGTAGGAGTTGGATTTCCGCGAAAACGATCGCGGACGTCTAATTCAATGAATCAGGTAAACAAATAACTTTCCATGATAGTGATGAGGTTAAATAAAAGAAGTCACTGAATATTTAAAAGGTCTAAAATGTCGTCTTACGTATAAAAAACTTGTTGTTTCTAGTTAAATTTATATAATGAACTTTGTGTTATGTTTAACATATATATTTATTTTATTACAAGCCGGCTTTATTTGCCAGGACTTGAGTGTGCCTTTTTAATTTTGATAGTCAACAAGGAACGAGAGCAAAATATAATAAGGAACAACCATACACCATAGTATGCGAAAAATTGTTGGAAATATAATTTTATTATTTAGTATATTACTGCAAGTTTAGTAACACATATTGAACCTCAAGAAAGCGGCTCAATTCAGCAAACATTAGAGCAGCCAGACGAGTGGAGTAATAATATGGGACTAAGTTGAGTTTAGCATGCTCTATGGAGATACAACCATGTAGAAATAAGCCTCGTGGCCATGCTTTGTGCTTCGGAAAAGCAAAAAAGAACTAACATATTTATTGCTCTTTGTTTTATGCTCTGGTTTAAAATTTTATGGGGTATGTTAAATTTGTGTTTTTCTATTTTTATGTGTTATTTTAACAAAATTTCTTTGTAGCGACCTTGAGGCATGTTGAATTTTACATCGTGGAATAACGGTCAACAAAGTACCCAGAAATATAATCCCAGATGTTGAACACGGGCGGCGTGCCAGCAGCGACAACTAAAACACAATAATGTAAACACAATAATAACTGGCAACCCCGAGACGTTTGTCTGGGATGTTATTGAAGGGTATTTCGATCATTCAGTAACCGACCATCGTTTGGCTTAGACGTGCCACCATTGACTACCCAAGCCTCGTCTCCAGGTAACGCCGCTGCCATCCGTTTTATCTATTTTGTATTTTCCACATTTTTTATATTACTTCAATAAATAACGGTCAAATAATGTAAACACCACTGTTTCATTTCGTCTTACCTCCATTCACTGAGCCACATCATTTACTCTAAACTTTCTAGAAGACCATTTTTAGAGCATTAAATGTTATTTGTTTAAATGTAAAAACGAGACAAAAGTGCTGTTTTCCTTGACGTGAAGAAAATCGGGAAAATCGAAAGAAATCCTCAAATTTCAAAGGCACGTATAATGTTTTCACATATTTTTTGATCTAAAATAATCAGACATTTTTGAATAATGTTAATGCTGAGCTGATGTAACAGAAGGCACACATTTGTTGTCCTAAAATAATCAGACACTTGTGTATAATGTTATTGCTGAGCTGATGTGACGGAAGACACCACTCCACAACGGTGAGGAGTTAGAGGATATTTCTTTTAATATTATGGGGCGTGCAGACAACTAATTGTATAGTTTGAAGTTATTTGTTTAAGCTGATGATGAAAGCAGGGACGGTATCGCTATATCCTTCAGGAGTTTTTGAGGAGTTTTTAGTAAGGGTTAGCTTACCAAAGTCATTTAGTGCAAAAACCGTTCAGATTCCTTTTTAAGCATAACATATGGGAAGCCGTAGAAATATTGCAGGCAATTACCTCTATGGTGTCGTGGTTGGAGCGTTCAGCTTACACACGGAAGTCGTGGGTTCGATTTCCGGCGGTGGCAACGACTTTTTATTGTTGTTGTTTTAGTTTGGTTTTGTTTGGTTCTAGTTTGGTTGACAAATTACCTCTAATGGTTTTTTATTTTAATCCTTGTTTCTATATTCATATTTTTCCTCATACCTTTACTAGACCTGTCCATTGTAATACTTAATAAAATAACTGCGTAATTTATTCAGTAAATATATAATACTAAGAAAAACAAAATATTTAAAGAAAATTAACCTACTTTAAAAAATAAGTAACGAACTCACTAAAAACTAAAAAATAATCAAACTTAGATTTTTAACACAAAAGAAAACGTTTTAAAATAATATATTTACATAACAATCATTCTCATAACTAAAATAAAAATAATATAAACAAAATATTATTTAACCTATATACTACACGTATTTTATATTCAACTATATACACACAAATTAGCTCAATACCTACCTAAAGGTGTTTAATATTTACAATATTATTGTAACTACTACCAACTGATAAGTTTGAAGTCGGTGACAAACCCAAACAATTATATTAAATTAGATTTCTTTTATTCGTAATTTAATTTTGTTGTATTTGAACATAAAATTTTATTATACAAGGTGTATTATATTAGAAAAGAAACAACATAGTGTAAAAAATATAATAGAAATTAATTATTATTCAAATACACATTTGTACAATAATAGACAACTAAAACTACTGAATCTATTTACAATTGTTAAAATAATGTAAATATTAAATAACATAAATATAAATGTAGATATAAATATAAATAACATAGTTGTTTTTCAAATTTTAAAGTTTTTATAAAACAAATTTTTGATATCTTCAAAAAAACCGAAACCTATTCAACTAGACCATGTACTATTGACTGAAATAGATGATAATCCAAAGAAGTAATTTAAGCAAGGAGCAAGGGGCAAACACATTTTTTACATCTCTAAGTTTTCCTCAATTTTCTTTTCGTCCCCAACAATAATGCAATGCAGAATGCCTTTTTCTATTGGTGGAGCCGTTGTTGATTTTTAGGATAGAAAAAATCCTTTTAACATCTATAGGCTTTAATACACCTGACAGCCATTGTCTTCTTCAACTATTTCCAAGATTCTTAATTGATGGGAAATGGTTAGTTGGAATGGGAATGGGTGAACCTATACTATGTGGTCTGAAGTTCTAGCAGAATTTACCAACAAACTTTTCATGCAACAAAAAATTTTCGGTCAGCAGCTCCTCCTGTTTCACATATTCAATTTTCATTCACGAATATCACCTAATTTGAAAATATTTGAACCTCCGGAACCCCCTTTCACTAAATCAGTCATCACCATATGTCTTTATTTGTAGTCTACGTGATTTATTGCAATTAAAACAAAAAGCTATATTTCCCGCAAATGATGCTTGTTGGGCATAATTAGTTATGCTTTTAGTTATACATATATTACGTTGTATCTAGTTCAGACACTTAATGTTCAGATATTATGCACAAATGTTTTGAACTCCCCTATTCTACTAGCTCATTCTTTTGTAACTGACGTTTTACAATTTCAATTTCTACTCTTAATAATTATACAAATAATATGCGAGAAATATATGTGTGAATAAAATATTTATTATACTAAATTGCTATTTCTGCATGAACTATGGCTCATTAATTTCTAATTACTTAATAAAAACTATTAAAACTTACTTATTTCGCAATATATTATGAACATCCGGTAAAAAAAAGCTAGAAAAAATTTAAATGTTCAATAAAACTAAAGCGCAATAAAATTTAATTATTTAAGAGACTCGGAGTAATGAACTAACAATGCCGATTCCTCGGCTGTTTATTTAAAGTGAATTTTGTGTACTGTAAGCAGTAAATACGTAAATCTTAGTTGCTTATAACATATAACATGTTATGGATCTTGTTTTGCGTAACGAATATTGCAAAATCATATTCAATAGAGAAGATATTTATTTCCGCATTGGCGAAATTTTATTATAAATATGTGAATATTCCCGTTATTTAAATACATGAAACAAGTAGTTGATAAATTATCTACTCCATTATTTATAACTGGTAAAAATAGAATAAAATGCTGAAAATTGAATGAATATTAAGAATATTAAGTAATGTACTTTATTGGATATTCTGATATTGCATTTGAATACTAATTATTATCAATAAAGTAATTTAAATTCAATAATGATGGATTAATTATATTATTTATTCATATGAATGCTTTTCATTATCATTTTCTATACCTAATATTAATTGTTATTTTTATTTTTATTCATATTAGTTACTTTACTTTTAATTTACTTAATAGATGTTAATTTTAGTATAGATATTAATGATTAAGACTTTTTTTTCTATATTTTGTATAATAGGTAGCATTTTAGATTTTGTATTTATTTTAGATGTTATTATAATATATCGAACTATATGTGTTAACATATTATTTGTTAGCTTAATTTTGATGTATTAATTTTTTTCGTTACCTAAACTAGCACCGTACCAACATATCTCATAATTCTTAACCATAGGAACCCAGTAGGGTTTCATTGTTGATTAGGTTAAAACACATTAATATTTACAAATTATAAACTATTACCTATAATTGATACTAGATTTTATTTTTACTGATGATTTTATGGAGGCAGAAATATAAGCCTAAAACCACTCATTGGAGATCATACAGCTATTTCGAAGACTATTTACAAAATATTTCCTCGATAATATTTATTCAACGTATCAGAAATTGACCTTATATTAACATATCACAGTTAATAAAATCAGTTATCAATCAGTTAAAATCAGTTATGAAAGAAAAATATTTAAAAGCAACAAGCATTATTAAAAATTTTGTGAAATAAGTAACATATACCAAGGAAAATAAAAATAATTATAATTAATTTAATATTCTCTTTCATAATTGGTAGATAATATAGACTGTTTATTTCAGTGCCAGATGTATTATATCAACATTGATATAGTTAATTTTGAAACGTTTATTATTCTCTTTGGGTAAAAAATTGAAAAGTTTCGATTTTGTGTTTTTTATACGTATTTTATGATAATCAATATGATACAGACTTAATTATAAATTAATTTATTACTATATTTCGTAGCGAATTTGATTCAATAAGTTATTTGTTCTGTTTCAAGCAACGGTAATTGACTGCAACCAGATGAGGTTCGTCCATCGATCGATGGACGAACCTTGATTCAGTGCAATCCCATATTTGCACGATACTTGTAACTAGGCATTGTTATTGATTTGATCTATTTAATCTAATATTAGATTACATTGGAAGCATCCATCGACTAACCAGTACAGTTGTTTAATTTTGAGTCTGATATACTTCTTGCCTAATACGATGTAACCAATTTAATCTACAATGGAGATGGATACCGAGGTATTTCGCTGATTCTGCTTGAGTGATTGGGCATCCCTCCAGTTAGATTTCTGTCTTTTGGCGCAACGTATATGAATCGATCTTGTTGGCTATCAGTTGTAATTTCTCTATAGCTTCAAGTAGAGATCGAAGCAGATTTTCTGCAATAATCACTATGCCATCGGCTTTTTTAATGTACTATTTCATTTTTTGTTTAAATATAGTCAGTGTAGGAGTGGTCCAAAGACATGACCCTATAGAAATCAAGCTAAAATAGATTTGAATGTTGATGTCAAACAATTTTCTTTTGAAAATATGCGATTCCAGCCTCTGACCGTAGTACTGCGCAATAATATGATATAGTTAAAAACAAAAGTAATCGAGCTGCCTTTAGAAAAACAAGCTTATGGTATATAAACATATCCCATCCAACAATATTTTATTCTATATAGGTGTTCACATAAAATTTGCTCATGATAAGTTTACATAATGTTTCTGATTGTCAAATCATCAGTCGAAAGATCAGTCAGACATGTATGTTGTTTATCGACTGAAAATGTGTGTTTAGATATGTAATTCTTTTATGACTGCAGTACTGTGAAACAATTTGCTCATATTATGAATCACTCCTAAAGGCCAATAGCTTGTGAGACATCTAAAAATATTGTAGAGCAGTATTTCGTTTGTTCAAACACTTTTTTAATAACCTCTTCCTAGATTGTTGGCCAAACTAGAAATAATATATTTATAACTGCGTTGTTTTAATACGTTTTAACAGTAGTTTGGCAAACAATTTGGATATGTCACCTAGCAGCGAAGCGTAGTATATAGCGTACTAGCGACCCGCCCCGGCTTCGCACGGGTGCAATGCTGATACTAAATTAAATACACTACAGAAAAAATATGAACGTTGTATATAAAAACATAACGGCCCGCTCCGACTTTGCACGGGCATAAAATATATATGCCTATGTCACTTAATGAAAACATGATTAAAATCGATCCAGTATTTTTGGTTCATTCATTACTGCCCTTGGCCTGCACGCATTAAATTTGGAGTAAAACAATTCCTCTTCCCATATACTTACTATGAAGATTTCCTGCTATTTTTGGAATATCGAAATTCATACAATTTTTATTACATTACACATTTTTAAACGCAAATTTTAAATTTGTAATATCTCCGAAAATATTTGTTTAATTTACATGCTGTAAGGAACCATATTGATCTATATTAATTGCACACTGTATTTAATGTACTTAATTCGATAAGGATTAATGCCGTATTGCTTAAAATAGCTTCGTAAATAAGCCATTTTCTCACGTAAAAAGTAAACAATAAAAATGGTTAATGTGGGTTATCCCTAAAAGATAAACATATACCATCGCGGACTTTTTTGTAGACCTTTTTATGGTGTACAATACTGTAGTACATTAATTTGATCTAACTCGTAGGATTAGGCAGCGTTTTTGCTAATTGCTAAATAAGCCTAAAAAATAAGCCTTCCTCTTGAATCACTCTATCTATTGAAAAAAACCGCATCAAAATCAGTTGCGTAGTTTTAAAGATTTAAGCGCACATAGGGATATAGGGACAGAAAAGGCGACTTTGTTTTATACTATGTAGTGATATAGCACCTGTAAGACCCGACTTGTTCTTCTGTTTAGGAATTTACTAGTTCAATTTTGAAGATACTAAAAGCTGAAAATAAAATAACGTGTATAATAGATTATTAAAAACTTCACTTAGTCAAAGCGCATAATTGGACACATTTAAGTTACAAAATCGAAATTATTTTTTTGTGATTCCAATAACATTAATCTTTACATCCTAATAAATATTTAACTGTATATAAATGGCTGCGTAGTTTTATATAATCATTAATGACGCCACTAAAAACCTAGGCTAACTTTATACTCATTACGCTTTTATTTGCAGGAAACATCGACGTTGGCGTGCGATTTGCGGATTTTCGCATAGACGACTTCGTTCGCCTACATGTTGTACGTCAGTAGAATTCAACGTTTCACATGGCGACTCGTTAATTTTCGAAACTTGAACCATTTTTCCTAACGAATTAATTCCTAGATATGATTATATCATGTTCTCTGATCCGCGGATGGTAATTCGTGAAAATTTACGCCGTGCTGAAACTTAATAAGGAACAAAATATACCCATCGAAAGGAAAAACCGTCGATGGATCATCGCCTTCTCTGTTTGTGAGAACGAAATTCTTGTAAACAAAAATATTTTGTTCGTGTTTTTCTGACGCTTATCAACGCTACGATAAACATGCTGTAACAAAATATAAAATTGTATTAACATTTCGTCATTAAATATTGTTAGAATGATGTTACTAAATTTCATGACAATAATTTATAATGAAATGAAAAGTCCTTGTTGAATTAGCTTTAAATTGATTATTAATTTAACAAAACATTTTTTAATAACATTGTATGCACATGGTATTTAGTTTTACTATTTTATTTCCACAGTATAAATGATATTGGGCATAAGCTGACATTCTAAACCCAGTATGGAAATGTTTCCATGGCATAGCCATTTTTGCACTATCAATTTGATTTAGTTTACCATTGTATCATGACGAAACTGACGCTTGAACAATAAATTATGCAGAAAAGAAGAATTAATACATATGCACCCTGAGGGATGGTGTATAGTGATTTTTGCTAGAAAAAATGGTACAATAAACTGTTTGCTCTCTACAACTGATGTGCTGTCTACAAGTTCTTTGAAAATGGGCCTTCGTCCCCATTTAGCTTGTGTATGAACCTTTTTGGTCCACCAGGCCGTACTTTGTCACATGATTTGTCATGACATCAAATTCACCACTTTTTGAAACCGTAACACAAAACAACATCACCGTAGGTTTCTAAAAGTATTCGATAGTCTTCGGCAGCAGATTTCTTCAATGCGAACAGTAACTTTGCTATTTGATGAATGTTGAAAATGTAATTTTTAGCCCTCCACTATTAGCGCCTATATACTTGTAGCGACTTTGATGCATGTCGAATTTTACATAGTGGAATAACGGTCTACAAAATACCCAGAAATATAATCCCAGATGTTGAACACGGGCGGGGTGCCAGCAGCGCCAGCAGCGCCAACTAGAACCCGATAACGAATAGCTGGCAACCCCGAGACGTTTATCTGGGATGTTATTGAAGAGTATTTCCAATCATTTAGTATTCGGCCATCGTTTGGTTTAGACGTGCCACCATCAACTGCCCAAGCCTCGTCACCAGGTAACAGCGCTGCCATAAGTTTTATCTATTTTGTATTTTCTAAATTTTTTTACAACTTCAATAAATAACGGTCACATAATATAAACACCACTGTTTCATTTCGTTTTACCTCCATTCACCGAGCCATAGCTATTTACCCTAAATACTCAATAACTCAATAATACTAAATGGAAAACTATTATCTTATATCGAAAAATTTCAAAACTATGAAATATAACATTTTTGTTAGATTTTTTAACAACTGTTTACATGGATATTTCAAAACATTCAAAACAATTTTTTTTGGCAAAATTAGTTTTTTTTATTCAATATAATTCCCTTCAAGGGTGATAGACTGATCATAGCGACGCTCCAACTTTTCAATACCAATTTTGTAGTATGATTTGTTCTTGGCTTCAAAACAGGCTTCAGTTTCGGCGATCACCTCTTCATTCGACGAAAATTTCTTCCCAGTGAGCATTTCATTGGGATCTGAGAACAGGAAATAGTCGCTGGGAGCCATCATCTGGAGCATACGGTGGATGAGGAAGCAATTTGAAGTTCAATTCATGGATTTTTGCCATCGTTTTCACTGACTTGCGACACGGTACATTGTCTTGGTGAAGTAGCACTTTCTTTTTCTACAAATGCGACCGTTTTTCGGTGATTTCGTCCTTCAAATGGTTCAGTAATACTATGTAATAGTCTCTGTTGATGGTCCTTCTTTTTTCAAGGTAGTCAATTAAAATTATTCCATGCGCATCCCAAAATACAGACGCCATAACTTTGCCAGCCGACTGTTGCATTTTTCCACGCTTTGGAGCGTGTTCATCATGTGCAGTCCGCTCGGATGACTGTCGACTGGACTTTGGAGTGAAATGATAGAGCCATGTTTCATGCATTCTCACATATCGATGCAAAAACTCGGGTTTATTACGCTTAGTTATCTTCGAAGACTGCTCCGAATTATAAACTCGTCGTTATTTTTTATCAAAAGTGAGCTCGCGCGGCACGCACTTTGCACAGAGCTTTCTCATACCCAAATATCTTTTTACCTATAATACCCTGAGTTGTATTTGAATTTCCGATTTCATTTATTTTTCGTTTAATTCCATTCTTTCTAGGCTTACATTTTGGCAAAGGTGAACAAAAAGCTTAAAAAAGGTTAACAGAGAATGCGCTTATTGAATATGTCAACGTGCCTTTATGTGTAGATTTTTCTCAAGATATGTGCACCCATTATTAGATCACCGGATTGAATTTCGAGAAACGCGTAATTCTGAGAGCCGCCAGTGGGTAATTCGACGAAAAGGAACTCGTGTGAATTTTTTGTGAAACGTAATAATGACGCTGAACTGTTTTTTATATTTTCTCCTATTCTCCTATTAATAACTATCATATAATAATATAATTCCAATAGTTCACGGATAAGGGTACTGCAGCGATGTATTTGGTTAAATTTCAATAAATCAGAGTTAATAGGATTTTTTCTAACTTACGAAAACCACTGGCGAAGGATGTTTTTTAAAGTTGTTTTTAGTTCCATGTTACCAAATTCCTTCCTTCTTTTCTCTTTTTTTTTTCTTCTTTCGTTTTTCTTCTGTTGCCCATGTTTTCTTTCTATTAAGTATTGTTACCGAAACCGCATATAAAATTCAATATATCTCAAGGTCATCACAATATTTTGAATTACTAATGGTCTATATTTCCAATATTGGTCCTCTCAGAACCGATGCGTTATATAGTCTATCCAAAGTTATTTTGTACATACCTCATCAAGATGTTTAATGTAGTGTTTGCCCAAATTTGTAAATTCGTTTTAGAATTAGACAATACTTTCCTTTTCATTTTATTCTAATTAAAAGAGACACAATGCTGTCTGATAAGTACGAACGTGTGAACGAACTAGCCCGCCAAAGTCATCCGGTTATCAAATGTATGCAAAATTGTCAAAAAAATACTGATACCAGGTTATAAACTGACAAACGCTGCTTATTGTTACTCTGATTGAAAACTCCGAAGCCAGACAGAACAGATTGCATCTCTAATCAGTAAAATTTGTTAGAGAGGTAAGCATTTTGACTGTTAAATATTAATTTGCTGCGATTTCTATTGGAAATATTTTTAGCCTCTTGCAGCTGCACAGAATAGTGGTTTTGGATCCCAAAAAATAGAAAATATAATCAAGATCTACTTGATGTTAGCTCTATCAGAGATTATGTATATGATATGTATAAAAACAGTAAGTAGTTTTTCAATACAAACATAATTTAGTACAATTATTTCAAAGGAATCTGTTAGTCTGAAAAGTATCGTAGAGGTCTAGTGGAACTTCTGGATATTACTTTTAAAATAATACAATTTTTAAAAGAATATAATAAAATGAGCGAAGACTTATTATTTCAATTTATATATTTAGATGAGACATGGATATTTCAGAGTGAGACCAATATACCCAATGGTCATTCATGGCAAGATGATAATAGAAATTGTGTTATGACAATAAAAGTTGATGGAAAAAGGTAAACGGTTTAATAATAATTGATTAGGTTTTATTAGACATAACATTTATTAATAATTCATTGCAGATATATTATACTTCATGCTAACAGAAACAGTTAATAATAACAGAAATAGTTAATGGGAACAGAAATACTTAATAATACCTTCGGTTTGGATTAACTTGATTAGTCACATTAAAGAAGAAATTGACAAATGATGGAATTGTGAAAAAATGTTAAACAAATGTTAGATATATAAAATCTAGTATTATTAAGAAAGATGTATACAGATGTTAACAGAACAAAATAAGGAGAAATATAGTGTACAATACAACAAAATGTACAATACAGAGCAAAATGTTTTTACACTGTACTTAAGGACCCAAGAACTAAGCATAAAAGGTAAATATGCTCTTTAATGAAAGTAAAATATATTACTTGAATATATAATTGTTAATTAGGTGTATTAAACCTCTAAGGGATACAACTACAAACACGCCTAGAACTCATAGAAGGTATAGAAGAGAGTACAATGTAAATAGAATCAAACACAACTCTAACTTACAAACTATTTTAACTGTGTATTTAATTGTAGTTTTAAGTCCTTCGATAATATATGTATTAGTTATACTATAATGTTAAAATAAGTTGCATTTGATAACCGTATTTTTGTTTAATTGTTTTATTTAGATTAGAATTTTGTTGTATGTCAAAGACAAACTAAATTAGAACTCAGAATTGATACTTACTAATATTTACTTATTTTTTATTCTTCCTAAACCTTTATTGTCTTTGTTGTTGTGTTGGCTTTGAGCAGGTGGTTCGTTCGTTCGGTGGAGCAGGAATGACATGAGACTGATTTGAATTTACAGACCGGGTGGATTTATTCGCGGGGTTTTGAGGCATTTGTTCATATAATGCAGTATCCATTGTAAGTGTTAGATGTCTTTTAAAGTTACATTTAACGAATCTGAGTCTTGATTTTCACATTGTTTATCACATTTAATATCCAACAGAATATCTGAGTGCTTCTCTAATCTATTGAAAATACGTTTTATATAATATATCAATTCAAGTGTATCGCTCTTAAAATCAGATTCGTTTATCAGTTCTATAATTGCCTTTACTTTATTTTCTATAAGTAACATTTTATCCAAGATCCCTTGTAAATACACATTTGTACATAAACATTTTATTTAAATTTAGGCATCAACCAAAGTTAGCAACTATTAGGAAGTCCTATGTGTTTACCGACATTTTTTTTCCGGCCTGACTACTTGAATTTCTGTTGGCGCAACTGGGTATACCTATACACTACCCTACAAGCAGCTTCTTCCTCTCTATTGAGTGTCTGATTTTTTTCTGTCATAAGCAGTACATCTGTGCAATCTGCAGCCACCAGATTTGTCTCTGTTGTCTGACTTTCTGCTGCCACCGTGGTACATCTCGTGTTTTTACTTTTAAATAATCTATTATCGTCTATCCGGCTCTAAGGACCAAATGTTGTGTGTCAATTTCTTCTGATTTTAAGAGAACAATTGCCAAAGTTGGAATACCTTTGAATTAAATTTGACATAAATATACCCCAAATACATGTCGAAACTATTTTCTACAGTCCTTGATTTGATTTTCTTGGAATATTGAGTAAAATTTTGCTCATTATTCGATGAATCCAAATATCAAAGATATATTATTACCAACTTACTGTGTCTGTAAATGTTCGGCTACATATAAGACATGGACAAAATATTATAAACGTTTGACATATACTGTAGAATGAATTTTACAATGTGGACGTAAACAAAATAAATAAATTATTTTTAAAGGATATTTCTTTATTTTAGTTAGACTAAACTAAAATTAAACAGGTAAACGTCGATTGAGGAAATAGTCGGGCGACAGTTCTGTAATAGATTAAAAAAGTCCATAGGTCATAACTACACATTAGAAACTTTGGCCACTTTGGCATTAGCCTCTGGTTTATAAGATCGCCACAATTTATATTTACAGTTGCAACCATAAAACTATTATCTTTTATTTATAGTGATCATGAGTTATAATAATTAAATAAATAAATAGTGGAGAATGTTCAGAATAAATTAATAACTGAATAGATAAATGAATAGATAACTAAATAGTTAACTGAATAGAAAAATGAATAGATAACTAAATAGATAAATGAATAGATAACTGAAGAGGCAAATGAATAGATAACTGAATAGATAAATGAATATAAAACTGAATAGATAAATGAATAGATAAATAAATAGTTAAATCAATAGATAAATGATTGCATAAACGAATAGGTAAATAACTAAGTAAATGAATAGAATTAAAATAAAAAGAAAACTGGAATACTCTGTGAAAAAATCACCGTTTTGAAGAACTCGAGTTGTGCAGCATAAAACACTATATAATCGGCACAACTGAAAAACATAATTACTCTGACGGTCGCGGCTGCATAACATTCATAGAGCTCGAAAAGCCCTTGGGCATGTTATCACATTTGGCAAATTCAGTTCGAGGAGGGGGCTAAACATGTTGCCAATTATGGCAATTGTTCTTGGTGCTGGGTGTCTCCAAGGATGGCAGATCCCAATCGACTAGAGGTGACAACCCCGTTCTTTTAGTTTCTTTAGCGTTATCTCAATTTTCCCAGACACATAAACGCACCAATAAAATATCAAATTACCCTTAAAATATGTTCGATGTTTTACCGTTAACGTAAACTTTCTAACGGTCGATTCTGGGATTTCAGTCGACTCCTCGAACCACAAGTGTTTCTTTTTTGTTCGTTGTTTTAGAAATGAATTTAAAAAATTATATTAAGAAATAATTCAATACTCAATATTTATTTATTAATAGGGTATTGAGACACCATTTGCCTTTTAAACACATGCATTGCTTTGAGGAATAGATTCGTAGAGTATCTGAACAGTGGAAATGTTGTCCCCTTCCTGTACCAAAACATCCGCCAATTATTTCAATGATTTTGGGGATGGAAATTTACACTTCATTATCCATTCAAAAACTCACCATAACGATTCAATTATAGTGAGGTATATACCGCTGGCCAGAGAGAATGCTGGAAAATATTCTGGTACCCCCCAAATTACGACTGATCTTTTTGTCTGTGTATAATGGTGTATTATCATCTTGGAATACGACAGTGTTTGGCAGTAATATGCTACTAATTGTAAAATCTTTGTCATTGAGAATGTTGAGATGTTCCCTCATAGTAATCCCACCACTAAATGGGAAGGCCAGCTGAATGCTACGGTATTGCCTCTCAAATTATGACAGAACCTCCCCTATGCTTGACTGTAGGAAGCACGCAGACCAGATCGTAGGTTTCTTTTAGGGTTCTCCAAATATAAACCCAACCGTTTATAGGAAATTATGTATATGATAATTCATCGCCCCTTACCTCATTCTTCCGATTATCAAGTGTCCAGGTTTTGTGATCAATGCACCGCTTCTCTCGCCGCTAAGCGTTGGCTTCCATTATAAAGAGTTTTGCAATCGCAGTCATGATTGTTAGTTTTGTAGAGCTCCAGTCGAAACAGTATTACTCAAGTTAGTTTGGCCCTGATGCTTTTTATTGCTGGACGGTCTCTGTCAGTTAACTTTGGGCCTCACGCACTATTCCTCCTTGCCAATGATGTTCCATCATGTTTTGTATATGCTGTCATTACCGTGGATAGTGTCGATCGTGAAACGTTAAACAACATCTAAGAGAGCACACATTTCACCGGTCTCTTGTTTGAACTGTCGAAGAACCAACTGTATAATTCACTGAAATAAAACCTGCAAAATTTCGCGTGTAAACTTTGCAATACGTACGCATCGCATTATTTACACGGAAGCAGTGTGGTTAACATGCAACAAGATGGATTATTTTTTTCTAACCTCTGTATATTAGTATATATTTTACTATGCAGATTGAAAGCATGTATGCCAATGTGGCACAGAAATAATATGTATGAAAAAGAGGATGTTATCTTAAAATCAATGGGTTGATGGGGATTTTTCTATTCCTATATGACTATTCAGTCAATCTAATTATTATTTACACTGTAAAATCGTATAATACAAAATAAAAGCGAAAATTATAATTTATTAGTCCCTGTCAAACTCTGTTCTAATACTTTTAGGTATCGGGCAACCGAAACCTGACCTATACTATTCGTCAAATACGATGCACACACAGATATTTATCAACAATGGTTTACACTAAAAATTACTATGGTTTACCTTTACTGTTACGTAACGCTTCGAAGGTCGAATTCGGTAAGAGCGGGTTCGCGCGTGCTCTGTAATTCGCAATCAGCAAATTTTAAACCGATCTTGCATAAATAGGCTTGCCAAAAATTGTTTTGCAACTACGCAAAATCCTTCGTGCAGGTCTTCGACTGTTGATGCCTTGACAACAATAGAATCATTAAAAATTCGCTCGAATTATCCATAGTTTAAAACTACCAAAAAAGTAAATCAACTTATCGCATAAATAAATATTATACAGACTTTGAGAAATTGAATTTAATTTTGGCAATTCATAACTCTGAAACTAAAATAGAACATGAAACATGTAAGTATTTATCTTTGAAACTTATATAGGTGATACCAATACTTTGTAATGTAAATTTGGAAAATAATTTAATATATTAGCTAAATAATACTCGCGAATGAAAGGAAGAATGATGTGTGTGATGACATGATTGATGTTGATGTGACAATGAACATTGATTTTTTAAAATGTTTTCGTGCGTTCTTAATGATAATGCAATATAATTAAGGAAATTGGTGTTATTAGTCTACAGTTGCAGTAACACTAAAGTCATTAAGTTTTAAGTCAAATAATTCCAAATTTAAAATTATCTTGTAAATAATAGAGTAAGAGATATATTAAAATACATTGCCGTAATATAACTTTTATGGGTTTACTTTAAAATTTAAATTTTGTGGTTGATATAATTTTACCTCAACTATTGAATAATAGAAAGTTGAATTAAAAAATTATTTATTATTATTTACTCAATATTATATGACAAATAAGCAAAGATATAAAATAGTACAAAGCAATTTATAAAACTGATATTGTATAGTTTTGAAAAATAACGTCAATTCATTGTAAAGATAGTTAAACATATGTTTGCAAATATTATTAGATTAATCAATTCATCATTAGTTACAAACGATTAATGGTTCAGTATTTACTGTCATATGAACTTAAATATAATAAAAGGTTTAAATACATCATTAATTAAAATATTTTATATTTATTTTAGATTAGATTTTATTAAAAACGTTAAAAATACATATTATTGTTCTTTCACACATATCGTCAAAACATACCTAGTCTTCAACACACATCCATGTTTAGCACACTGCATGCATCTTTGAAACGAGAAACCGATGACTTCAGTCTCATTCAACCATTTATCAACCATGCCCATAGTTGTATAAGTAGGGTATAATAGTTAAACCTTATTTAGTCCAAGCATTGGCAAAACATTCATTTTTTCTGTTTCACTATCGTGTTAGATGATAATTCCATTGAATTAACGTTAACGTATCATACCAATTGTTCCATATGAACGTATGGTACATACATAAATATATTAAGTCCTTGCATGTATTTTGATCATCGATATTTACTGGTGAAAATGTGAAGTTATCAATGTAAATCATTATCGTTTTATATCAATTTTTCGCAATAGATGGCTTTTTAAAGTGAAAAGAATGATCAGAATGTGTGCAAATAGCTAATATAATAATAATAAATATAATAATAAATTAGAAATATATTACGTATAGGAAATTATCGACATGATTATATATTGGTGAAATTTAAATATAAAAAATGTTTGCCAAACACTAAATTAAGAAAGACATCAGCGCTAATGATTTCATCTACGTTGATAACATTATCATTCAATATTGATATACTTTCACCAAAAAATTTAAGAAAGTAGAAAGTAGGATAAAATTTTGTTGTAATAGATTAATGATGATAATTTATTAATGAATTAAAATGTACTATACTTTCATTGCAATTGGTTAAGTTTATTATGAACTATATTAACCTTTATCATTCAAAGTCACCATAAAGTACCATAAAGTCACTATAAACAATAAGATCATTTAGAGTAACGATATCGAGATTTCATTATTTTCCTTTTTTGGTATCAAACTAACCAACATCAGAATTTAATTACTTTATTTTGTTACGTCATGGTATCTTATTAATAAGTTGTTTAATTTGCAATCAGTAGGTTTTAAATCAATCTTGCATAAATGATTTAGCCAAAAATTGTTTTGCAATTGTCGAAAAGCTGTGCGGGGCTTCGACCTCCGATGCCTTGACAACTATAAAATCAGTAAGGTGATAAATTAGTTTAAAATTATTTTTTATTTAACTATTTAACTATAAAAATAAAATATTATCCAATACTTTTTTTCATTTATCTTAAGAATACTGTTATAATGATATTATTTGAATTAATTATGTTGATACAATTAAAGCGACCTTTCGACATGTCGAATTTTACATCGTGGAATATCGGTCAACAAAGTACCCAGATATATAATCTCAGATGTTGAACACGGGCTGGGTGCCAGCAGCGACAACTAGAATACGATAACGAATAGCTGGCAACCCCGAGACGTTTATCTGGGATGTTATTGAAGGGTATTTCCAATCATTCAGTAACCGTCCACCGTTGGCGGATGGGCCTACCTATCACCCCGCTATTGGACAACGGGGCACTCCACGCATTCTGAATCTGTTCCCGACGAGTTACATTCGGATCACGTCGGATAATATTAACTATCGGGGATTGTTATGCAATCGAAATTCCCCGCTTCAAAGCCAGAAAGAAAACCGACTGGATGAGATATTAGGAAATTCTCTTGGAATCCGAAGCTAACTCACAACATCCAGACCGCCTATCAGAATTCATCATTCGAAGTTCCATTCAAATTCTCAAAGTAAGCCAGATCCTGAAGGCATCAAGTCACAGATCCGACTCAAAAATCGTCTCTACCGCAGAGCTCAACAAAAGGGAGGCCAACAAAGTAAAACGAGAAGTGAAGGAAACCAAAGCCTGGCGATCCGAGAAATGGAACTCATTTCTAGCGGACCAAAGACTGGATGGCTCCGCAACTTTCTGGCGACTCTCTAAAAACCTCGTGGGGAAGGCGCAAAATGTCATACCCCCCCTAAAGTCAGCGAAGACAGGAACTATTGCAGTCACCGACCATGAAAAGGCCGAGCTCCTCTCTAAAATCTATGAGGCCCAAATAGAACACCTCCCTCCTGCTACAAATATAAACGCTGCTGAGAACGACGAAATCATTAGGAAGGCCAACTCCCATCTTTCTCAAGTGCCTCCGAGTTATCTTTTAAACCATCTAGTCACTAAAATACTCAGGCAAATGATCAGAAAGATTCGGAATAAGAAGGCCCCAGGTTTCGATAATATTTCGATAGCCCAACTCAAAAATTTTCCCTAGAAGCAGTTCGCCGAACTAAGTAATATCATCAATGATATTCTGAGGCTGAAACACTTTCCATCCACGTGGAAACATGCATTCATCGCAGTTATACCCAAAAAAGGAGCTAAGTCTTCACCTTCTGACTACAGACCCATCAGCCTACTAAGTTCCATTTCCAATCTTGCTGAAAGAGCAATTCTTCATGCTCTTAATGATTTTAAAAAGACCAACAATATCATTCCAGATGAGCAATTCGGGTTCCGCGCCACACTCAGCCGTTCATCAGGCCCATCGGTTGACCGCAAAAATCAACTGTGCTTTTAACAGACGTGAAAGATTTGGAGCGGTCTTCTTGGACCTAACCAAAGCCTTTGACAAGGTTTGGTATGAAGGCTTAGTGGCAAGATGCATCCGATTAGGTCTACCTGATGACCAAACAGCTCTTATCAAATCATTTCTGTCAGGACGATCGTTCCAGGTGAAGATTAAAGATATTCTCTCTAGCCGGAAAACCATCGACGCAGGAGTTCCACAAGGCTCCCCCCTGGCACCCGCTCAATTTAATATTATTCTTTCATATATCCCTAGAAGGCCACAAGTTGAGGCAGCTTTTTACGCAGACGACACTGCTTACTTTGCTTGAAGAGTAGCACCGCACATCCGAAGCAGACTCCAAAAACAATACGATGAGACGGTTCAGTGGTTACATTTCTGGAGGTTGCAGGTCAACCCGCAGAATACCCAGGCCATCTTATTCCACAAGAAGCATTTTGCACCGAGAATTTCGCGTCTTAAAATCGAGAACGAAGAAATCCCATGGTCAGAAGAGGCCACCTATCTCGGTCTTGTCTTCGATCGCAAGTTTAGGTGGAATTCCCACATTCAAAGGTCCCTCCATAAAGGTCAAGGTATCGTTAATTTGCTGTTCCCGCTTATCAACCGGGTTAGCAGGCTTCCTCTCTTTATAAAATCTCTTATGTACAAGATGCTAGTTCGATCAGTCGTTCTATACGGCTCCAGTGTCTATCTAAAATTCATTTCACCTAGCCAGGTGGAACGTGTTCAACTCTTTCAAAACAAAATTCTTAGGAGAATAATCAATGCCCCCTGGTTCGTCAGGAAAAATCAAATTCATACAGAAACAGACGTCCCCCAAGTTGACGATTTTATATCCGAGGTCTACTCGAGATATTTCTCCACTCTTCGTCTATCGGATAGTAGATGTATTACCGAGCTGGACGATATTTTAGGCTAATAACTTATTCAGCTCTTCGTGGCCTTATTCTACCACGGCCGACACTTTCCCGTCGTGCTCTAACTCCAAATTGTCTCGACCTTCTCCGGCGAGCGATTAACTTAGGTTCCGCAAGCTGCGTGGTGTGATAACGACGCCACGTCCTTGCCTGGCCCTTGTGCCTCTTAACGGTGTTACCGGCTACGGGTATCCTCCTTACTAACAGTAAGAAGTATCAGTTAGGGTCATTGGATCAGCTGATAGGGTGGGGTTTAGTGGGTAACCCAGAGAGTCTCCACATAACCAGTCCAACTCGCTTATTCCTGCAGATCTTCCCCACCAGGTATCCGTAACAGGATTCCCCTACCCGGTTCCAGGCCAAAAAAAAAAACCAACGAAGAACTGCACGATGACCTGAAGGAATCAAACGGATTTGCGAAGTTACCCAAGATTTCGCCTTGAAACACGAAATAATATTACTAGATCATAGTAACGTGGAAGCAATACAACTACTGGATAACGTGCAGGTAATCAGGAGATTGAAGCGAACCAAACCATACGAACTTATATAAAGTGTATACGTTTAGTGGAAATAGCTTAACTTATTATAATTTTATAATTGAGGAATACATATTGTATTTATTGTATATATATTTATCTCGCACTCGTCTTGCTTGTGAATTAATCCAAGTACAAATGAAATATAGTAATACATTAATCTATAATTAAGATTGTACTAAGCCCATTAGATATGCTATCAAAGGTGTTATCAGAAAAGTCAGCTCCCGAATGAACTTATTCTCAGAATGCCTTTATTGTTGTTAAGAGTTCGTGAAAAGCTTGGAAATGATGTTTGGATTGATGATCCAATTTGCATTTTGCATAAGAGGCACTTGATTGGTGTTGGATATTTGCTGGAATTGCAGATGAGCGGATTACATATCACTACCACCATACGCAAAAACAAGACATTGTAGTCATGAATATTCATTTTGTTGATATAATCTACTAAACTCATAGGGTAATAGAAATGCAACTCAACAGGGGACTCTGGCGCAAAGTTTTGCTTTAAGAAATTGATTGGTCAATTTAAATCTCCATTATAGGCAACTGTAAGAAAAATATTTTGCTGTGAAGACATTTGATTGGCTCATTAGTAATGTTTGGCACGTGACAGCCTTGACGTCCTGTTTAATTGGCCAATGAAATTTAAATAAAAACATTTTTTTTCTGAAATAAATGAATTAAATAAAATTCAATTAAATATAAATATAATAAATAAATATAAATATATAATGTTAATTTATCTACAAAATATAAATATAATATAAAAATAAATATATCTATAAAATATAAATATTATGTACACATATATAAAACCATAAGCAAAAACATGGTGCATTATAAATCAAAATTATCTCTTCCGTCTTTTTCCTTTTTCATATTTGTTTACTGCCATCAATTGAATAGGATCTAACAGAGTTCTGTCTTTTAGTTTTCTTATACTGGTAATGGTTCGAGCGGTTGAAATCAATCAATTTCTGTGTGTACAAGGATAAAATATATCCTAGTAAAGAACCCTGAACTCTTGGAATTGGAGAAATTTCTGAGCGAAGTGATGCCCAAGGCAGTTAGAACTTCCTCATTAACAGAAGTTTATTCATTTACTCATAAGCGATTGAATTTTAGCGACCTTGAGGCATGTCGAATTTTACATAGTGGAATAACGGTCTACAAAATACCCAGAGATATAATCCCAGATGTCAAACATGGGCGGGGTGCCAGCAGCGCCAACTAGAACCCGATAATGAATAGCTGGCAACCCCGAGACGTTTATCTGGGATGTTATTGAAGGGTATTTCGATTTCATTCAGTACTCGACCATCGTTTGGTTTAGACGTGCCACCATCGACTGTCCAAGCCTCGTCCCCAGGTAACACCGCTGCCATCCGTTTTATCTATTTCGTATTTTCTCCATTTTTATATTACTTCAATAAATAACGGTCACATAATGTAAACACCACTGTTTCATTTCGTCTTACCTCCATTCACCCGAAACCCTAAACAATATTATGACTGTTTTTCTCCCAAATTATATTTCACAAAAAAATAGTTAGATTCCTTCTTCCTAAAGAAGAACCTTTATATATTGGATTATTTTTAAGGTACATGATAATTCAAGATGGGTCACACTGGTGTAAGTTATGAAATATGCAGGATTTAAAACAAACTGTTTTAATTTACTTTAATCACATCTAATTTTCAGACTAAACACGTTCTCTCGATTTTCGAGATTTCAGGTAAGTATCAGTTGCAAATATATATGTAACACTTCTTCCCTGAAGAAACGACTTAATGACAACAGTTTTTCAAAATATATATAATTCCTAATTACAGTAACTTAAGGTTAACCGACTGCATCAGTTATGAAAGGTGTAGGGTTTAAAACAAAGTTTTTAATTTGCCTAATTTTTTTTATTATTTCAGAATTACAGTAGGTACAATGACACCAGAAATAATATATTAACACTATAAATTTTATTGAGTTAGAATATTAAAGCTTATTTGTTTATTTTATTGATGTTATAACTGTACACTACAGAAAACTAAATAATAAATTTCAGATATCGAGGCAATGTGACAGCAATGTAAATAAAATCGCTTGTAAACGAAAATAAAAAAAAATGAATGAAATAAAAAATTTAGAATTAATTAGAAAAATTTGATTAATTAATAAATTAAGTAAATCAATTATAGTAATATATTTTACAACTCATTCTACATTTTATAGCATATTTAGCATTTGTTCAGGCTGTTATCCACTTCTAATTGATAGTTAATAATAAGTAGGCGCACCCTTGCATCTATCCAAACCGTAATACGTGCTTCTAAAAAACCAAAACTGCTAAAACCAAATGAAACTGTTATTGCAGATATCTACTAATGTCAAATGAGAAAACTAAAAAACATATTGTTGCGAAAAAACAGCAGCAATCAGCAACGGTAAGTAACAGAGGCAAAGTCATCATCTTACATAACATTTAGCCACACATTGCAGCAGAATACACTATATGTAAAGATGTTTCAGATGGAATGTTCGAAGTTGCCATGCGAAGTTCTGCTGCACCCAAGTACTCCATACAGCACAGTATCGGTATGTTGCCAGAAAATATTCAATAATCGATTCTAAGTTGGAAAAGGAACACATGTAAAGTATAACTAATAATTATGCGAAATTGTTGCCGATATTAACTTTCCTTACACTCATGTACGCTGATTCTTTTTTTATTATGCGAAAGTTCTCTCATAAATATCCCATTTATTCGATAACAAAAGTTTATTGAATGAATTATTTCTCAAAAAGTATATAAATATTTTGATTTTTTTGCCAGCTTTTATTATAAATATTAGCTTCATCCATGTGGAACAGGAAACAGTAACAGGAAAAAACAGTTAACATTCAGATCATATAAGATTAAACATTTCATAAGTAATAAGATCCACAGCCTTGATACAGCTACATGGTGGGGATGACCATTTTCTGTGATCAAAGAACATTAATAACTGTCTCTTTTATGGAAAAGGATGTAATTTAAATCAATTGGGAAAAATTGATCAAAAGAAACTGATACTGAATTACTGGTCCCTGAAGTCACCAGCATCGTTGCATTTAACATTATTTTTATTCTTTTAAGAAACTTCGTATTGTAACAATAAAATAATGACTTGTAAGTTACTATATTTACGGTAAGAAACGAAACGTTTTTATTTAACCAATATCCCATCTGATTTGTCTTTAGTCATTAAATCAACAAAAAATCCAAATTATTTGGTATTACGTTATCAAAAATATTCACGGCCTTGCATGGCATTGCCTAATTTGGAAATGTTTCTTAAACGTTCAATACCCAAATCAGTATCAATGTTAAATTTAATAAGATGAATGTACTAAGAGTGAAGATTAATTTATTTATTTACTTGACATCACAAGATATTTTTTCCGTGATTGACCTTGAAATTAATCGAAAATATTTCATAATTTTTTCGACTTAGTCAAATCAAAGCGTTTTTGATTTCTGCTGTTTTCGGATGATTTATTCTCGTATCGTTCGAGTCGATGTCATAGTGCCCTTGACATTTATATGAAAATATATTGGTATGTCCAAAAAATAATAATTCACAGATATAAATGTAATTTAATACGAAATTAAAAAAGCAATAAATAAAATGTGAAAAACAGCTTTTTGATAATTCTTTTTACAGATAATTTTTAAGATACTGCGAAACGTTACGGTCATGTTTCACATGGAATTTTTATTAATGGATAATTATTATGGAATAATCATTTAATTGTCATATAAATATCTATTCATTATTGATTTGTATAAATAATTACTTAATATGTGTTGATGGCGAATCACTAATGGACATAGGTAGGAAAAAAACATTTGTAAAAACTATCTAGGTATACCTATTTTATCAACATTATGGAAAATGGAGGGATCGGGACAGACGAGACAGAAGTCTAGAAGAGCAGGTGATATTTAGACAGAATCGCGATTGTGTAGACAATATTTTCGCATTTCACCGGTTTGAAAGAACGTATTAGATGTGAATAGCCTGTGAATGTGTGTTGTTTTTATTGATTTTCGCGTTGCTTTCGACTGTATACGTTGGCTTTGCCGCCAGTTTTGGAAGTTAAATATCTAGCCCTCTATGTAACTGCTTTTAAATATAGTAAAGGACGCAATTATTTGAAACGTTTGTGCTGTTGCAAATTGAGCTGTTGAGATTCCTCACGATATAGTTAGTATTATGGATCATATGGATAGAGATTTAATGAAGAAAATAGCAACGTATTGACCACTGATAGATTTCCTGTTACTGTAAATGTAAAAGCAATCCAGTTAAAGCAAGTACAAGTATTTGGAATCAGTAATAAAGGAGATAAAATCAGCAACATGATGGCATCTACTACTAAAATAGTAAGCCGAATTTGTCAAGCTGCAGACCTGTGCTAATACACTGTTACAGCCAGGTATATGTAGGCTTGAGGCTATTCAAATGCGAAAGATGTGACGATTTATTAAACCAACATCACAAGCGATAGTGCCGACTTAATCCTATTCTAATCTAAAAGAAACCCCAATGTCTAGACATCTCATTCATCATCCAAAGTCTTCTAGTTTGTGATAAACATATCCTTTTAATATTTGAATAAATTCCTTATTAG
Source organism: Rhynchophorus ferrugineus (assembly GCF_030347505.1). Lineage (NCBI taxonomy): Eukaryota > Metazoa > Arthropoda > Insecta > Coleoptera > Curculionidae > Rhynchophorus > Rhynchophorus ferrugineus. The sequence continues at coordinate 46,007,228 of NW_027472581.1, read as the reverse complement.
TTGGTCATAATAACTAATTAGTCATAAAAATATAGGTTCTTCTATAAACCCAGTGTGTATAGAAGGCCCGAAAATTACTTAATAGTATAAATAATGTCTTATATTTCCATCTTTGCGACTGGCTGGATTTATCTCTTTAATGTCGGTTAGATGTATCAAATTCATTACGTTTTTAATGAAACATAATTTTGATTTCTCTAACTAGAACAATTATCTAGCCGTCTAAAATTTAAGTATTTAACTTTCACATATATTGTCTAACAAAGGCTTTTTTCTGCATGCTTAACAATCTTCTTTGTATCAGATGCCTTGACTGAACGTTGCATTGTAATGGAATGCGAAGAACTTGTTTACTCTGATTATCTAATCAGTATATTGTGAGAAAACTAAGTAGATATAAAGCATCAGAAATGGTTCATAATCATGACAGTCGTCCATTTTCGATGCTTATCGAAGGTATGAAATGTAAACGGCTTCCTAACAGAAAAATTATTATTTTACTGAAAAAAACTATTTTATTTTATGAAATCAAGTGGCGACTTCGTGAACGGCGATATGAAACGACACGATTTAAATTTGCCTCCTATTTGAATGCACAGTTGTCGTAACGAACCACGTCAATCGTGTGATATAACATCTCCCTCTTAACGAAATGACCAAAGAAACGTTCGTGGTCGTTGTTCCTTCTGGGCAGCTTGTTACTATAAAATTATTTGTGAGTATCGCTTTTACCTTTGGCCGTCAAAATAGTACCAAATTACTAAACGATTTCCCAAGTCTTGACAACACGTTCACCATGAACTGCAAGTGCTTTTTTAAATTCTAGTAGATTTTATTGTTTCACAGTTCTTTGTTTCACAGTTTCTGTTGGCTTTGGTAGCCTTACACCCTGAACTGTGATGCTTGTGCCGGGAATCAAACTAGGTCTACACCTAGGTGTTGCCAATCCAATGTCAAAGAGAGCAGTCTGGATGTCACCGGAATTACCAACTACGCCATTCGTGAAATGTGAAATGGTTTCGCATTAACACAGAAGGAACATAAATCAAACTACCTATGCCTATACTTCTCACTCATCACCATTATTCTTTCTCAATAAGCATCCAACATAAGCACCCCGCCTCGTCTTTTCAGTTTTTCTAGTCAAGCCCGTTAACAGTAGCGTTATAGAGTATATATTCATTTCAACTTTGAATCTACAATGCATGCTTAGGTACTTTGCTTATTATTATGCAGAATTGATTAGTATCTCTCTTATTTTAACAGCGGTTCTATTTTTAGCAATAAAGTGTAATGTAGTAAGTTTTGTTTCAACTTTACTTATGTCTTTAGTCTGCTTTGATTTGAAATTGAATCCTGTTATAGTTTTCAGTAAAACATTTGGAGATATCAGTTTCTAGAGCCACATTTTTCGGTATTTAGCGATGCCAAATAGTTTTTCGCCAAGAAATCTCAGAAATTCCACATTGGGAGAGCTATGGTTTTATCAGAACAGTGGTAAAAGATCATCGATCAAAACGGTATAAACTTCATTAATTTGTTCTTGAAATAAATAAATTTGCTGTGAAAAAAAATGCAAAAGCCCGTATTACATTTTCCACAATCAATATATAAATATTTATAAACTTGTGATCAAAAAAATATGTAAAAATATTAGATACAAAGAAAAGAAAATAGAAATGTTAGTTAAAGGAGGTAATTTATTCCAAAAAATTTTCAGTTGAAAATTGTATTGCCTTGCGGTTAGGTGGATTGTGCCGAGTTTTAAGAGCGTTTATTGATTGACATGGAACAAGCAAGCATATTTGGCTCCAAGGTTTCGAGTTCACAGTGATTGCATCACAGACAAGAAACTCTTGACATCAAACAATAAGAACAAGTTGAAATATTGATACATTAGAATATCTAACATTGCTTGAAACTTTGTAGGTTAGTAGGGTGGTAAAAACGTGAAATTTGATGGTTAACCCTTAACGTTCAACAGCTTCCTTGTTATCCTCCAATAGCCCTGTATCAATTGAACCATATCTAGAGAGAGTGAGAGAGGGGAGGGGTATATATATATATATATATATATATATATATATATATATATATATATATATATATATATATATATAAATTATTGTAAATTCAGTAATAGGAAATAAAGTTTTATAATAAAGACCTCCGAGTGCTCAAATGTTTCATTCAGTATTATGGCCACATGATACCAGTACGATGAATGTTTAATTTAAGTATATTTGCTAAGTAACATTAATATCTGTGGGTTAATTTATTTTAATATTGACTGGATGAATATCATATCCTACATTAATTCATAGTATTTATATAACAAATGAAGAACGTTTAATATCACTATATTAATATCTTCATCGGCTCCTTGTTATTTTTAGTGCCTAGCCAGAAATCTTCTGATCTCATCCTAAACAATATAAATGATCGCATTCAAAATTATTATTTTCCATATAAGACCATATCTGATAAAACACTTACGCACGTACAAAGTGTATTTTCTTAAAGGTTATTGATCTGTGCAAAAATCGAATAGTATCATCCAAATGAAAAACCATAGATTAGAGAAAATCAATACGTGTCATTGACCGGCTGAGTACCGATTTGTATGATAAAATCATTGAAAGATAACGATTTATTTCTTGTCAATCTAGAACATTATTCAATTAATAAATGTTGATATTTATGATTAAATATGTAATCATTAATTGTCAAAAAATGGCGGATGTCTGTTTTTTTTAAAGTTTAATACAATAATTTTCCAAAAAAAGTGTAAAAAAGTAATTTAGTAATATTTTTTGTTAAAATATTATATATCATCATAATTCTAAAATAGTGAATAGGCTGTTATGAACTAAAATAAACAAGCGTTTGTTATATAAATAAGTTTTTTCTAATTTCATGACACTAACTATATTACTTTTCAATTGGTCTCAATGCGTTCTTATTGCGTATTTCTCATTTCAATAAAATTTTTCAATATTTAATTAAATTACTTGATGTCTTCCACAAATAACTTTATTTTAATATTTTAAAGTCTACTTTTTACCAACGAGGGTTTGTCTGGACTGGACCTACAGCTTAATGTGGGCTTCGAATCACGATCCTTGGCATTACGCCTACCAACTGGTTATTGACCAACTTAGAGATCATCGCAGAAGACATCCGGTCTTACCTAGCGTGGTTACTAGTGTGACTGGGATGGTTATTCCCTGTCGGATTTTCCACTCTTGCCTCTAAAGACATTTACAATTATTATCACAAAAATAAAGTACATCCATGCCTCAGTAGGATTCGAATTCAGGACTATAGCAACAGTAGAAATACCGTCCTGTCGCCCTTGACCACTGTGCCAACGAAGCCGGCTCATTAAATTATTCATCTTTTGTTAAATTTATATTTATATATTTATGTTTTATTCTTATTGAAACATTAATGAATTCCTTGAAATTATATGAGATAAGCTACCTGTATGGAATCTGTCTAATTTGTTAATCAATGACATTATCTGAAATATTCGGCTGAATTTGAACAATTGTCTATATTATATTAACCTTAAAAGCATAGATCAATGGCGCGAAAAGGAAATATTCCGAAAAAAATTAAAAAATTGTTAATTAGATGCTAATTCAACAACAACAAAAAAGTGGAAAGTGCTTACGATAATGGAAACTGAGATCGAAATTCAGAGAACTAGTGGATAGAGTTTTGTTATTAAGTTGGAGTCTTGTTTTGCCACTTCCATGTCCTAGTCGGAGGTAAAATTTGGGTTTTCCTAATTTAATATTTTCGTCTGAAAGACAATTGTGCTTTAAATATATTATAGCCTTCATAACGAGAGGAATGATCGCTATTGCAATTCACACAGGTTAAAAAAGGGGAGAAAGCCAAGTCACGTGGTTGGCACAATATTAATCGGTATATTTACCTTTTGAATTATATCTGGATATAATATATTAACAAACCTTTAAACTTGCTTTAAATTTGAAAACCTGCCGTAGTTCCTTCAGATTACTTAGTGTTGTCGAAGGCGACATCTGTACCATTCTTTCTTTGAACTAACCCTTTGCAATGACCTCTTAATCCTTTAGATTTTCTGATATTTCTTTCTAATCGACGGCAAAAGCTAGAATCTACGACTTTACAAAGCCGAATGAGAAGATATTGTAGCTTTAATGTTATGGGTCGATTTTAGAATTTGTTTTTGTTTGTTTTAATGATTGTACTACCTCTAGTAAAGTATAATTCATCAATGGTAATTTATAATTAATTTAACTTCGTCTATGAAGCCATTGAAACATAATAAATGAGCTGTCATTAAAAATATAATAAAATATTTGTGAAAATCAATAAGTGTTTTTGAATAATTAGAGACCCTATCCCAGGTTTGTTGTTTTCATCCTGATTATGTGCCAGTACCATTTACCTACATCACGACATGGTCGTTGACCAGAACTTCTGACGCACGCGTTAGTAGTTGATGGTCAGCAAGTGCCTGAGTACAACCCATTATGCGGACTTGTACTGGAGATATAGCCTTCTATAATTTGACGAATAAGAATAAAATAAATATAAATTGAAAGATAATAAATATAAAAAAGACAACACAAGACAAAATAAGATCTATGCCCAGTTACAGAGAATTTAGAAATTCAGAATTCTGAATCAGGGCCTAATAAGGGATAAATAATAAGTTTGTTGAAGAATCCAAACTAATCGAACGGAATTAAATTATGTTTCATGAAGAAAACATGGGAATTTACTTAAAATTATTTCTTATTAAAGTGAATTAAATTTTGTTTTAATTATGACTAAATTTAAAGTTCAGTGTAATATACATCAGAGATAATAATAATAGGAAAATAAGAACAAAAACAATAACAAGAAATTGACTCATACATTTTATAATACAATACTAATACAATAAATGTACACATAACTAGAGAATTAAGACAAATGTTATTAACAATAATGTGCTATACATGAACAATTACATAAATATTACATGAACAAATAATAATGATTAGTTAATAGATTGCCGTTGGCTAAGGTATCGAAAATAAATGATCCAAATTCGCTTGCAAAAATTTGATTATTGATACAATGGCATTTTTTGATAACATACTTACGCAGGTACAAAGTGTGTTTTTATTTTCTTAGAGGTTATTGATCTGTGCAAAAATCGTAACGGTGTTATGCAAATGAAAAACTCTCAATTAGAGAAAATCAGTACGTGTCATTGACCGACTAAGTAGTCATTTGTTTGAAAAATGTATTCAACGATAACGAAATCAATAAATTTTTTGTCAGTCTTCTATATTTATCAATTTTTAATTTTTAATTTTTATGGTTAGATGAGTATCTCCCTTGTTTGATATTTAACAAATCTGTGTCTATTGTGTTTTATGTTATAACAAAAAATTATTAATTTTGAGATAAATAAATTTTAATATTAAATCAGTATAAGGTTTCTCTGACAAGTAATATAAAACATAAAGCCTCTTGAAAAATAAATATATGAATTAGAGGATTGAGTCATAATAAAGGTTTGTTAATGCTTGAAAATCTCCTTGTAATTTCATCAGCGATTGAGTTTTTTTCTGTCTAAAATCACTGTCAAGCTCATTTATTGATTTATTTGGTTATGTATTAGATTCAGAACTATGGTGACCATACATCCTGAACTGTGATGCTTGTGTCGGAAATCAAACTAAGTCTACACCTAGGTGTTGCCAATCCAACGTCAACCGGTCTTCTTTTTTTGGTAATTAATTTAATTCTGGTTAATTGCTGTAATTCAAAAGTGAGCAATCTGGATGTCACCGGAATTCTACCGAATACGCCATTTATGAAATATGAAATCGTTTCGCATCAACACAGAAGGAACATAAATCAAACTGCCTAGGTCTATACTTCTCACTGATCACCGCTATTCTTTCTCAATAAGCGTCCAACATAAGCACCCTGCCTCGTCTTTTCAGTTTTCCTAGTCAAGTCCGTTAACAGTAGCGTTATAGAGTAGACATTCATCTCAATTTTGAATCTACAATGCATGCTTAGGTGCTTATTATTATGCAGAATTGATTAGTACGTCTCTTTTTTTAACAGCTTATTTTTAGCAGTAAAGTGTAATGTAGCAAATTTTGTTTCAACTTATGTGTTACAACATATGTGTTATATATGCATGCTTTGATGACGTTTCTGATTTCTGTTAATTTACAATTATGAAAACTTGAGTTTTAACCCTTAACTTTATTTGCTCTTATGATTAGTAATATAGGAGTAAAATTGAACACAGGGAGCGCAAAAAGACTGATTAGTCCATATACAAAGTGGAATTAACTATCTCTATTTTGGTGATGTCGGCCATATAAATTTTATTCAAGATCGAGATCAAGGAAATGGATCTGAAAAAAAAAGGAAAGAATATTGTTTCTTGGTGGACAAGAGATAAAATTAAGATAAAAATGAAGATCGGTTGCTGTATAACAAAATTAAATTAAAAATACTATTTTATAGACGTCAACATTTTTTAGTGACTGTATATACTGCTTAATTTGGCCTCCAAATCACGGTCCTCAGCATTAAAATTACCGAATATTTAGAAGTAAAAGTACAAAAATTTCAATCACTCTTATATATATATCACTCTATGGCACAAGTCATTTTTTATTCTCCTGTATTTTCAACAATCTACCCAATGAGTAATAAGTAGTGATTTTAATTATATAACTGACACGTAGATCGCTTGTATAAGTAATCTCTTGTACACATTTATAAACTAAATTCCTAATATAATTATTCTATATTATTTTAAAGACTAATTGAAATGACAATTAGGTTGTTAGAAACGTAACATGGATGAAGAAAGCACTTCTTTTTGCCACCTCTAAGGATGTATTATACGTTCCAATATACATAAAACTTATTACATTACCTTTTCCTTAAATACCTTCAACAATCTAAGTATGATTTACATTTATTACATTTACCTAATTTATGTAATTATATACATTTATGTAATTTAGAATGACAAGAGCCAATACTTTTGGTTCAGTTAAAGCTGATCCCAATGCTTTCCCAGATATTTATGTCATTCCCAAAACATTATCTTCTTGTGGGAGTTCATAATTATTAATATTTACGTTGGGTCATTTTTCGCAATTTGATTTTGTTTTAACCGCCTTAACACATAATCTTTTCAAACACAATTGGATTTTGTTGAAATGAATTTGAGGTTATTTGTGGCTAATATTCAATCTTTGAGAGATGACAAGATTACCGTATCGTCAGCATATGTTGCCACAATAGTGGTTCTTGAGGTCACTAATGGACCAAGAACTGTATATATTGTATTGCATATATTTTACTTTGATTGAATGAAGTAGAAAAATAATTTTAAAATATATTAAATTAAAGAGTTTGATATAATGAAGAAATTGACGACTTGATTGATTGAGAGATAAATATAAATTAAATTGGAGATTAAAATTAAATTGGTAATAGAAATAAGTTCGGACATAAAATGTTAGGAAAACGAAAAAGTTTACACTTGAAGTCGAATTTATTAATAAAATAATAAATAAACTCTTAGATTAGCAGTGGATATAATGGCAACTGAGTATCAGCACATCTGGAATTCTAGTAAATACAAATACCAACAAGGAAAAGGCTTATGAAGGATAATAATCAATTTGTACTCTTCTTTATTATGATACTGATGATGTATCTTATGAAACTTGTAGGTAAAATGTCTCAAAAATAATGACTCAGAAAGTATCAAGATGCGAAATAGCGATATATGTTGGATGAAGGTTGAATGCAAATAAAAGAACAGCTTGCAGTTCAACTGAAAAACAAAATTCTATTTCCCAACGTTTACACCAAAAGGGAAAAAATTCTAAAACTTGGATTGCTCTTACATGTACTGACCCAACATAACCTTCAATCAATGTATGAACACTTGTCTTTCATACTTTCATCTACCAACAAGAGAATTAGCGAAATTTTAAGGAAAAATTGCGACTAGTATGATAAATAAATTTTTTATGATTATATTAAAAGTAAAATGTTGTGGTACATTCTCAATAACTCGCTACATCGACGTCAAAATAAGCCATCTAGTTAAAAAGATTATTCTATCTATATCGGAAATAACTTATTGGCTGTAGAATAATTGAACCAACCAACCGAGCAAAGAAATTGATAAAAAACATTTACTGGACCACAAAACAAACCTAACCATTTTAAGAGGAGGATATAACAACATTGTTAAATAGGAGCAACATCGTGGTCCCTAATGAACAGTAGATCTTAATGATTTTACACATAACAACAATCACGTTACTTCATCGTGCAATACCATATAAAACATTGTTACCAGAATATAAAGCAGAGTAATAAAATATGTGAAAAATATTGATATCAAATGCCTACGTGCCTTTTAAAGTTGATTTCGAGAAGTGACCGGCGGAAGGTAAAACGAAAACAATGCTAAACACCGTCGAGGATATGTAAACAAGTATGTTTATTCCGCTTGCAATTTAATTCTTTGAGACCGTAGGCCTTAATCAATGTTATTCTTTTTTTTTTAATTTTTCAGGCGCTGTTAGGAAAACACAAATTCCCGATGCGCACTTCCAAGTAATATAAACATGTTTATGTTTACGGTTTCGTAATAACTATCTTTTTATTTCATTTAAAAACTGATAAATTTGTAAACAAAATATTTTTTGTTCGGAAGCCCTATCATCAACAAATATGTTTTTTACAAATTAGTAATAACAAAATATTTTTTGTGTATTAAAACGTAATTGAAAGGCTATCGAAGATAATAATATCCGTATAAGAGATATAGAATATAAGTTAGTTTTATATTCTTATGAAAATCTTTTTGACATATATTAAATTAATTTTTGATGACTTGACAAAGCTAAATGTCAAGGTAAAGGGACGGTCCTCCTCCTGCTTGGAGGGTCGTAGGTTCGATATCGCTTATGGATATTTTAAATTTATTTTTGTGATTTTCAATATACAAAAATGTCCGACGAAGAACAATCAGCAACACAATCATTACATAAACAAAACTAGATAAGACATGTTGATATAATAAAGAGACTCTAAAATATGACTTAAAAATAGCTTTTGTCATTAAATAAAAATGATGTAGGAAGAAAATCTGTTAAGCGAAGGCCGAAGCTCCTCGCTTAACAGATACTCACAAAGAGTTTACTTATGTTTACTGCTTATAATTAAGCATTTATACATTAGATATTGTTACTTTAAATATTTTTAACTGGAGAAAAGGTCTGCCTCCATCCCTATATATGTCATAAAGTTGTTGACAGGATCATACCGAGGTCTTCTGTTTTGCTTTCTATTGAATTTATTCAATTAAAGAATTTACCAAGAAAAAGGCGGCTTATCTTTGTATTATTAATTGTTTGGAAGTTGATCAAGGTACCCCTTAACCTAATCTATTGGAAGAGGTGAAATAAAGTTTGTTGTAGCACCCTTTAGCCGCAAAGTCTTGAAATTTGACAAGATTGAAGATTTGAAATAGAAGGATCCGAAGACCGAAAGCATCGATTAGCCTAGAGGCAATTAAATTACTTTATCGCAGAAATCTCAATGGACGAAACCTCTAATCTTATGGCTTTTTATTTATATTACGCGGAATATGAAAAACATCGGTTCTCTTGTAATGTTACAAAAATTAGATAAAGAGAACGTGTGCGTTTTATTCTTAACTATAATTTAACTTTCAAAAGAAAACTGTTAAAATTTTATGATATTTTACTCATAAGCTTGTGAGTTATTGTGCTAAGATGGACAATACTTTTGTTACTTTCAAAACAATGGATCAAAAACAATTTCGTGTTTTAATTTTAAACTGCTTCTTGATGGAAACAACATTAAAACGTTGGTTTGCTGACTTCAAATGTGGCCGTAGAGACCCCGATGATGCAAAACGCAGTGGACTTCCAAATGAGTTGGTAACGTAATTGGTAGTGTAAGGGAAGTTGCGTGAGTTAGTTAACATTGTAAATTTATCAAAACAACGTATTGGTTTTATGGGCATTTAACTACGAAAAAGCTCTATTCAAAGTGAATGCCGCATTTGCTCACTGTTCACCAGAAACAAGAACGTGTTGATGATTCTGAGCAGTGTTTGCCCATGTTTAAACATAATAAATCGGAATTATGGAGTCGATGTGTGACAATGGGTGAAACGTTGATGCATCACTTCATTCCGGAATCAAAACGATCGTCATCGAAATGGACAGCAATTCATGACTGGTGGAATTGAAGGAAGATTTCAGCCCATGTGTTCCAACATCCAAAATTTATATCATTATCGTAATTTGAGTGCATATTTTAATGTCTGTGAACATATTATTATAAGTAGAGCCAGATATAAGTGGTATGTCAGGCAGAATTTGTTGATTTCGTTAGAGCAGAGGTTAAAAAGACACGACAGACAGCCCTCCTACTTTAGCGATTATTTAATTATTTAATTATATATTATATACAAAATTTTTACTAAAATGGTGACTCAGCGACTGTAGCGAATAGAAGATTCTGCTATCATCCAGCTTTTTGTCCCACGAAACCAACTATTATCCTCTTTCAACAAAGCTTCTAAAATTGACCAAATTTTCTTAAAAAACTTTCAAAATCAAATATTTTAAAAATCAAAATATCTCACCAAGGTTGTAAAGATGATGGAAAACGTAGAGTTAATTAACCATGACGATCCAGAGCTTTAAATTCGAAAGCACACATGTGTTTTCATTAAATATTCCATTTTCAGCTAAGACCTAAATCTGCACATTTTAAAATTTAATTGGTACAAGAATTGAAATCCCAGGAAGTTAATAAAATGCTTGATTTCGTAAACCAGACAATTAAATACTTTTAAACTACGGGAATATCTTTAAAATAATGTTTACGTTAAAAAAGCAACTGGTGGTGATCCTGGCGTATCTGAAAGTAAACATTTATGACGAGTTGAATCGTCATAAGAAATTTTACTGTTCACTTAAGTGAGTACTGAGAGCTAAAATTTAATAATTTATTAACGGTCATTTATTGTAGATTGTTTAGAATAAAAGTATAAATCAGAAATAAACAGAGGTTGAACTGGGTCTTTTATATTGTTTGGGATCTGTTTCACGCGTTCGAGTCCAATACTAATCGCTCGTCATGCCTTCATCCAAAAATCCTATTACCATTCGATTTTCGCTATATTTTAGTGCAGCCGCTTTTCTTGCTCGTCGCACGTCTTGCCAAAGTTTTGTTGGAATAAATTAAGATGTAAATGCTTGATGTAAGAAAATTTCAGAGATTTCAATCTACAATCTTGATATATACAGGTAAGTTTCGAAATGTTTTAGTAATAGCAATGGTAATGCACAGCGAGCAGGAGAAACCAGAAACAGAGATGGTAGTAGTACTACATTCAACTTCTTGTCTGCTTATAAAAAAAATTCAGATAAAACTTAAACAATAATTTTATTTATGATAAAAAAATAAACAAATATTTTTTGTTTACTCCATGTAAAACATAATATATTACATTATTCCAACAGATTCAATTTATTTTATTATAGCATTACCTATCTTGTTGACCTGTGTTCCTCGAATAACTAATAAACACATTTGTGCTGCTGTTCATTCTCTATAAAATGAAGTGAGCGCTTGTCTTCTTATTTAATTGGAATTTTATTTAAATGCAGCTGAAGAGCAGTTTTCATTAAGTTATCATATTATTTTATTCGATTTTCATCGAAATTGTTGATTATGCTTAATTTTAGCAATGATGGTTCCATTCACTTTCATCAGAATTATATTTCTTCTTGGTTCCATCAAATGTAGCTTGTTACTGTGGGTCATTCCATTTCGGTTGTGATGCCAAGCGATTTTTGGGAATAATGATTTTTTATATGGTCAATCATAATCATCATCAATTAACATATGTCATAGAAAATATCTCTTTTCTTTAGAAAGCAAGCAAACGATGATAGTGATGCTGATGAAAAATAATGTCTGATATACAATAAGAAATAGTTTATTTTTGTTATATTCTAGATACAATTTTACAATATTCTAGATATAGGGTTATTTCCTCTTTTATTTTAATTCATTTATTTTGTAAATTATTTCAATTTTCAGTAAACTTTATTAAATAATGGAACTTGTAAAATATGTAATAGTATTTGCCATTGGCAGTAAATTTGTGTAAATTTGATAAACAATGTGCTATATAAATAAATTATAGTTGTTAAATGTTACTCATGCAAAAATGCATGATAAAATTAAACTCGTTTTGAAAAAGTAGGGCATGCTGCTCAATGATATAATTTATTATAATGAGTGACGCGACAAGTTGCGCCAAACTTCAAAAGTGGCACTTTCTATCAACGTTGACCCATGCCAATTGAAAACCTTTATAATTAAAAAGTTGTATTTAAAAATTCATTTATTTTCATAATTAGGATATAATTATATTTTCTATGATAAATTGAACATCAACCAGAGCGAATTTTATTAATGTATAGAAGGGATGCCGAAAAAATATTAGGGGACTTAGAGGGATTAGAGGATTATTATTATTATATTATATTAGTAGGACTTTAGATACTTGTATCGAACTTATATTTTTAGATTTCTCCCTCCGAACATTTGAAAAAAATATCGATATTTCTTCAAAAAAGCATAATATATTTCTTAAGCATTATAAAATACCATTTATTTTTTTAATAAATCTCTTAAATTGGTGACTTAAAGGTTTAGGGTATTTTGGTACTTAGTTTTAAAAGTTATGTAGATTTCGGTACTTAATTAATTTAGGGTGTATTAAAAATATATTGACATTTATTTCCAATATGTCGATATATTTTAAAATTCATAAGAAATAGTAAATATATGTTTATTAATTTCATGATATACATCATCTTTATTTTGTCAAAAAAACGAAAATGATGTGAAATAACAATATAATTGTAGACCAGTTTATTATTGCATTTATAATTAAGTTATGGAAATAAACACAATGACAAACAGAACACTTTATTGAAAATTGTCGGTACTATATTTATTTTAAAATTAGATATCAATAAATATCACAATAGTTTATGTAGTTTTTTTTTATCAAGAATTATGTTACTTTTATATAAAAAAGTAATAGTGTAGCAGACAATTAAGTTTAACGGGGTTTATATTATATTGCAACGTATGTATTTTCACAATATTGTTGGTATTGGGTAAGAAATAATATAATTTTAATAACATACGCGCTGCTGTACCTTGAAATAATTTAAATTATCGAATTAAAATAGGGTTTATTACTTGATTCACGCCATTGTTAACGTACACTTAAACACGTAATTTCTAATCATTCTGTTAAGTCAATGGATAATCACCGTCGACTATACAAACATCGTGTGACCGCAAAATTATTATTTTACACTTAAGGTATCCTCATTTTGTGCAAAATGATCAATGTTATGGTTACAGGTCGTTCACCTCGCGATAAATACGTAACAATTACTATACTACTCCACAACTGAAAAGCGCTTACGAAATCACTATTCAATCTTTTCTTCTCTACTTAGGAAATGTGTACGTAGGACGGTCAAAAAGTTTTCAGTTTGGTGCACTGATACCGCTTCAATCTGGATATAATACCTGCTTCGCTGTGGAAATTGTGTTCAATATATGGTCATAAAAATAAGTAGTTGGTGTGTATATATTAAATAAAGGTAAAATTTCGATTTATGGCTGGCTGATAATAACAATTTTTTAAAAATCTAAGTACCTCTTGATAATATTTATCAACAACTTATTTAAGTATTTTTAATACTGAAATATATATTACATTTTAGTGTAAATCAATTTTTCGTGTTGAAGCGCTTCATTTGTTGTTGAAGCTGATTCGTTATTTATAATATTATTTTCACAAAAAACATTTAGTTAAGTTAAAATGGAACTGAAAAAAATTCTACATAAATATTGGCAACTGCAAGCTAATTTTTCTCGTCTTGTGTATGATATCACTGATTTTATATCTCCAATTAATTAAAAAAAATTGTTTCGGTTGGATTTTGAAACAGCTAATTTACATTTATACTACTTGATCTTATTATAATACATCCATTGCTCATCACTATGGAAAAATGAAAATAGAAAAATCCCTGCCTTGTTTTGGTGAAACAGCAAGTTTCAACAGCAAGAGCAACAAGGACATTTGTATCCCTGGGTTTTATTTAGTTTTATTCTGTTATATTAGCTAGGTTTTTATCGACACAAATTTTACATATACACACAATTCCAATTTATTTATTAGTATAAATTATTGTTATTTATTTCTTAACCAGATGAAATGTACTTAAATGTATAATTAACAACAACTATTTTCCAAGATATAGACAATGATATGGTACTTATAATGCCATGCATGAATTCCAATAACTTTGAGATAATCATTAAGAAAAATATTTCCTATTTGTTGAAGCTAGTATTGCATTTATTTAATAATTTATATTTGTTATTTATTATCTATCCTAAAAACGATAATATCTAGTGTGAAAATGAGTACTATCAAAGTAAACAAAAGCTCGATGGTTTTGATATTTGTCTACATAAACTAACAATATTTTATTTAGTATAATTTAGTTATAAGTGTATACAAACGCTAGTTGTTGAATCCTCAACATTCCAATTTCAACATTTATTACGTTTGTTGTTGATTTGAAGAGATCTGCTGGCGAAGCCAATCCGACACTTTTAAATACTTATTAGGCTGCTGCTCTATCATATCCCAATTGTTTTCAGCCACTTCAAATTGGTGATTTTGATAACGATGACAGAACGACCAGTTTTAAGACAACGAATTACAAGACTTATTGGACGAAAACTCATCTCAAACTATCAAAGAACTTTCAGATAGGTTAGCAGTTGATGAATTAATTATATACAGACGTTTAGATGCAATAGAAAAGACTTACCAGGCGGAAAAATGGCATGAATAAACATACGAATTAACTGAAAATGTAATTTAGAACTATTGAGCGACATGACGACATGAACGACAAATGCAAAATGTTATGGGTTAATCTACGAGAGCCATTTATGTCAATATCTAACTGCAATATTCATGGATATAAAGTGTTACTGTGTACAATTTGCTAAAATCGAACTATTACTGCTAACGTCAGTCAAACAAGTTGAACGACGTATTATTGCAAAAAATACCAACAATAGCGAGCAACAGCAGCAGCAATCTTTTTGCAGGATAAAGGTCAAATATTTAATATCTGAGAGATAGGATTAGTTTATATAATTATTGGGAAATATAAGGTTGTCCTCATTATATATATATATATATATATATATATATATATATATATATATATATATATATATATATATATATATATATATATGTATATAACCAAAGTTTAGAATTAGGGTCCTACTCTCTTTATTTTTAAAAATATGATGAATAAAATTGCATTATTTCTCGCAACAGTCAATACTTGATGACACAGATCTCTCTACAGTAACTGTTATAAAAATCAAAGATTAAATAAAAATGCTAGATTAAAGAGGTTGATTATTAAAATACAGTAGTTATTAGCATTATCAAAAAATCACAATCTATGTGATTTGAATATCTATCCAACAATGGTATATATTACAATGGTATTAAAGAAAAGTGGTACAATGAACAGTTAAGAACAGATTAATGGTTGATAATTATAAAAACGATAATTCTAATGAGTGGATGCCAAATGTTAACACGGAGGCAGCAAAAAGGTAATACGAATTATAGTCATTTAATAATTGTACTATATATTCCAACATTTCATCTCGCTTAAATCTATTAATATATAATTTAAATTACTTCCTCCTAATATTATAAAAGATCCGTTATTTATATAGTAGCATCATCGATATATCTCCGCTAACGCTTAGATTAACATATAATATTATACGCTGCTATTGGTAGCAGTGATTCTTCTTATATGATTGCGGGTTTTAAAAAAATTGATTTATTAATTTTATTTTAACTGAAAGAAGTGGCTTGTAACTTGTTAAATGAGTGGCAAATCCATCACTGCAGGTTAAATCTTATTCTAAATTAAAATAGACACTTATAATGAAAACGCATCTCTGGTCATATCATGTCACAAGAAACTACATATCCAGATTCTTATAATATCTGGTGCCGTATTAATCGCGTTTGTGGTATACGAGGGTCACTATTTATATTTCGGGAATAGGAAAAAAAAAACAAATAGTGAAGCTGCGAATATATTTGTATTACTTTTCAAAGTACTCGCCACGATGATCGATATACTTTTGCATACGCTTAAACCAATGTTCAAAGCATATATTCTATTCCGAATGAGGTATCTTCTAAACATGATTTTTGAACGCTTCTATACGCAGTTTATTCTTCACGGAAGGCAACAAAAAGAAGTCATTGGGTGCCAAATCAGGGCTGTACAGCGGATGACCGATCAATTCCATGTTTTGAGTACTCAAATAGTCTCTTGTTTGAGCCGATGTGTGAGAGCTCGCATTGTTATGATGAAGAATCAGAATTTACTGTTCTACGATCCTCTAGAGTAACCAGTGAATATGACCAGTTTTTCCGAAGAAACAGGCCACCATTTTCTTTGCTGCGCGTGCTTCATGCGCGAACAACTTGTTTGATTTGGTTGCTGCTGCTTACTTTCGGGCTCATACGAATATATCCATGATTCGTCACCTGTCACGATTTTATAAACTTCTTTCGAAGCACCGCGACTGAATTTCTTAAGCATTTCTTTGCACCAATCGACACGAGCCTTTTTTTGAGCGATTGTTAAATTGTGTGGGATCCAACGGGAACATAACTTTCGCACAGCTAAGTGTTCATGCCTCAATCTCACAATAGGTGACATGACGATCTTAATCATTTCGCACACAGCATCGATGTTTTCTGGTACAACAGCCGATTTTGGACGACCTTCACGAAACTCATCGAAGAACGAACTACGACCACGATTGAATTCACTAAACCAGCGACACACGGTAATTTTTGATGGAGCTTCATCGCCAAAAGTCAAATTAAGATCATGCACTCTTGTTGTGATAATCTACGTCGAAAATAGTAAAAAATCATCGCACGAAAATGTTCACGATAGAGTTCCATTTTTTGCCGATACGAAACTTTCAACTAACTATAAAATAAACAAATAGCGTCCGTGCGACAAAATATTCTGAGTACGTATATCGTCAAAAATGTCAAACTTTACGATGGAAGCGTCAGATGGACTCACATGACAACGGTGTTGCCAATTCCCGAAATATAAATAGTGACCCTCGTATAATCCTGAGAGACAAACAAAGGGATGTACGTGGCCGTCTGGACAGCTGATATTGTAATTAAATTATTTCTGAGCTTCACTTGTTCCTTTGTTCGTTCAGTTTCCCTTTGATGGTTTTCTGGATTTCACTATATTTACCCAAATTTCAGTGTCTCCAAATTCCAATAGTCTATGACTGAGTATCTGAGCTAATCCAATCCAGGTTTGATGGTCTTACATCCTGAACTAGAAGCTTCTGTCCAGAAGTCAGAAGCTACGGATGCAATTCTCAACAATCAACCTGTCTTCTTTTCTCGATAATCTGTTTCCTTTCTTGATAAGTAAATTGGTACAAGTCCATTGAACGAATTCAGAACGTGTAGGGTTTAGTGTCAAAAAGTTTATTCGACCTATAACTAATTTATTTTATGAATAGAAGTAGCGACTTATTGGATTAAAATCACAAACGACACTGCCAGCTCAATCCTATTCTAATGTAAACGAAATTCTTGTATCCTCATGGGATCTCTCAGTTTGACATTCAATGCTACTAAAATAAAAATACCATAAATAATTTTTTTAATTAACATATCGTGCTAAGGATGCTCTGCACCATTTTTCATATCAACAATACTGCCATTTGCTAGTCTAAAATACAACTGAGATGTTTTATTATAATAGGCTTGTACATAATTTTGGTGTTGCTGTCTGCCAGGGGAGTCAGTAAAAAATATATTTTATATATTTCAGTTCAATTTGGAAACCTCTCTATCTAGTTGTATTTGCTGTACAATTTGTACTAACTTTTTGATCTTTTTAATGTAGAGAGTAAGTTCCACTTGTGGCCATATGAATATGTATGGTATGCCCTCTCGATTGGTAGAGTAGATATGTTATGTAATTTAATTTGATCATATAAATTGATCATAATCACATTTGGGCGAATCAGTCTAAATTTTAACTTATAAAAATGTGAACTTATTGGATCTCATGAGCATATATATCGTAATATATTAAATTCATAATTTATCAAGTATATTAATAACTTAAAACATTTCTCAATAAAAGAAACAACAGTATTAAATAACTAAAAATTACTAATAACCTAAACAGAAGTCTGGTTAAAGTTATTTTTGGGACATCACCTCTTGCAGGAAGAGGAGCATCAATCGACATCTTTGAATGAGTAATGTGAGCTGCCTCTGGAATTATCGCACTTAAACCACTCTCCAGCTCACCATTTGATTACTGGTAATACAACATCAGGTTTAAAATTGGCACCTATCGTCGGAAAACTTTTAAGGGACACGAGGGTCTTGGAGGAACTATTTAAAATACCTAACTGGAACAATTACTATATGTTTAAATGTACCTCAAATTTCTCTAAAGCTGATGATTTTGTACATAATGCAGGCGTCCAATGGCCATTACGAAAGGCTCTTAATTTAACTCCCTTCTAACCTCGCTTTATTTTGTGAACAGCTCTTCTTATGAATCATCATTAACTTTTCAATTGACACAAAAGGCGATAAATTTGAAATTTTCTCATATAAACTGTATCTCACCTGAAAGATAGGGAAAACTCGTAGCTAACTTTTAACATCATAGATTGTACAAAATTATTTTTAAAAAGTTTACAAAACAAATTTTAATACATAGGAGATGGACAACATAATATTAAGACCATGCAATAGTACATTTTGATGCATGTTGGCAACATCGCCTCCGTGTAAATAATACGACGCGTATGAATTGTTCAGTTTACATGCCAAGTCTTATAGGTTATATTTCAGTGTAACATATGGTGTGATCTGAGACACTTAAAATAAGCTATCGCTGAATTGTGTGATCTCTCAGGCTTCGAACGAAGACAAATCGTTGGTAATCGGCACTGATCCTATATATAAAACATGATACATATCATCGGTGAAGAGGAATAGTAGGCGAAATCCAAAGTTAACTGACAGAGACCGACGAACACTTAAAATAATTGTGGCCAGACAACATAAAACTTGAGTAATATTGCTTTAACATCATATATATTGTGAAACTAGAAAAATAACAATATGGCAAGAGCTCTACAAAGCTAACCTTTATGGAAGGGCTGCGATTGCAAAACCCTTTATAACCGAAACCAACACTAAACTGCGAAAGAAGTAATCCAACGATCATAACACCTGAACACTGGTGGCTGGAAGAATATGGTATGGTCCGATGAATCATCTTTTAAATTGTGTCGTATAAACGGTCGGGTTTATCTTTGGAGAAACCCAAAAGAAGTCTACGATCAGGACTGTTATCATTTGGGCAGCAATATCGTGGCATTCAGTTGGTCCTCTCATTTATATCACTGGCCGGATCACTGCGAATGAATATATAAGTTCATACAATGCATATTGCTGTTAAACAGTGCATCAGAATATTATCAAACATTCTCCCAGGCCAGCACAATCGCTTAACCTTAACAAAGTTGCACCAATATGGGGAGTTTTAGAGCAAATATTGAGGAGTAGATTTGCATCTCCAACATCATTGAAGCAGTTGTAGGATGTTTTGGTACAAAAATGGGACAAGATTCTGTTGGAAACTATTTAGACACTCTACGTACCTATTTCTCGAAGAATGGCAGCTGCTCTAAAAGAAAATTAATTTTAGAAAATTATTTTGTCCATCGCTGGTATATACATTATAAAATTTTACTGAATCAGAACACTAATTACTGCTTTGTAATTAAATACAATAAAACATAATAATACCTTGTTTTTTATTTTTTGCTCCTTTTTGCCTCTTTTTTTTTCGTGTAGGACTCCTCTGTAACTTCCTCCAACCTGATATTATAGTTAAAAATTAATGCTACCATTTGCAGAGTTTACCCACTAAAACCTTATCCTCTTCTTATGGACCCGGCCACTCTGAAAACTACCAGTCAGCATTACTTCCGGGTGGGGGGCTGACTCCTCAGGCCGAGCCTCTAGTAGGCTCACTCTGGCTAGCAGGCAGTTTTTATTTCTTTATAAATTCTTGCCTGCCTCTGAGCTTTGAGCGTTGGCCAGCAGCATCAGTTGAGCATCCTTATAAATTGTCATCCGCTCCCCCGCCGCCAATTTCATGGACGGCATCCTAGCCAGAACAGGCACGGCCTCAGTTGCTACCATATGGTATGCACCGGTAACCGGTGCTAATGGCTAGTTTTCTATTAGCCCGCTCCAATAGCCTTTCGTATAGCCCGTAAGTCAATCCATTCATCCAGATTGGGGTCACATACAGGATGGTCGATACCACCGTAGCGGCCAACACTCTTTTCTTTCCATCACTAGGTCCAACCAGGCGAAGGGTTATGCGGATCAAGTTGTTAGTTATTACTTCTGCTCTTTCCGTCAGTCTCCGAATGTGCGTTGTCATCTTCAGTCCGCGATCCAGCCACACTCCCATATATTTTATAGCACCCTGACTATTTGGTCATAGACAACGTTCCACGAGATGTGTCCCAGGATTGACACCACTACGGGATTCCACACCAGATCTTTGTGAGGCCCTCTGTCTCGATTGTCACGTATCTTTTACTTAACGTTCATTTAACTTAAGTTCATTTACTATCCCGCTTCAGGGAGCCGAATTGAAGGCATTTTTGACGTCCAGCGTCAAGAAGGCAACCATCCCTCTGTTTTTGTAGGCCTTTGAGTTGTTGTGTTGCAGTACTTCCTTTATCAACTGGAGGGCGTCTACAGTTGATTTCGCCCTCCTAAACCCACGCTGTCTGTGGTGAATAGCATCCTTAGCTTCTAATTCCTCTTCAAGTCCGTTTTTAATTAAGCTCTCGAACAGTTTACCTGCCGAGTTTATAAGGCATATAGGTCGGTATGCCTTTTCGGAGCCCTCGTCCTTGCTCCTTTTTACCAACGAACGTTTATCTGGACTGGACCTACGGTTTAATGTGGGCTCAGAACCATGGTCCTCGGAATTAACACTACCGACTAGCTGTGACCAACTTATGAGACCATTCAGGAAACATTCGGTCTGGGATAGTTATTCCTGGTCGGATTTCCGCTGTTGCCTATAATGACATTTAAAATTACAATAATAAAGTATATCCATGCCCCTTACAGGATTCGGGCCCGGGACTATTGCAACAGTAGGATGATCCTCCTATCGCCTTAACAACTGCGTCACCATATTCATTAATACATTGTTAAATTATTATTCATATTGCCAATATTTTACTAAATTATGCGTTATTAGTATTAAACATAAGCAAATTTTAGCATTTCTTAAAAAATATATAATTTACAAGGAGTATCTGAATCGGTAACTTAATCAAATAAAAGCTGAATTAATAAGGAACAAACCGCTATTATTCGTTCAGATCCAATCACACGCACTATATTTGCGATCACGTCAAAACAGTTACGCGCTTCTACACATTTAATTAAATCATATTTAAATCATTTCGTCAGGTCAATGAACCATGCAACCATTCCACAAAATAAACACCAAACCTTGTGTGTATGTGCTGCATCCGAAAATCAGTACAACCATCAAACGGTTCGACGGTGTCGCTTATGTTTAGCTTGCCAAATCTGTCCGGTTTTCGAACACAGTGTCGTGCCGTTGCCCCACTTGAATTACTTAATGATTTTTACAGAGGCATTGTTCGCCAATACGTTTTTATCACATCAATAGCTGTACGAAATTTAAAATAAATACTAACATAACCTACAAGTGAACTAACAAGCGATGTTGTCACGTTTCCTAGTTGTCTTCGATACGCGTTTAGGATTTTTTAAGTTTCAAAATAATTTTTCCTTAACAAATATATAAATATATCAATTAATAAACCGGATCTATTATACTGTTATAGTTTTTGTTATTTTAGGTAGAAAATTTCAACTATTTTTTATTAATGATTGTCATGATGTGTCCCAATAACTTTTTTCATTATTCACAATTAGGTTTTTATCGCAGTTGAAAATTTAAAACACATCTTAAGTTAACCCAGAAATGAAATGAACTAATAAATCGGTATTACCAATATTTTTTGTTGTTTTTATGTCTTATAATTTTTGTTTAGATTGCAAAAGGATTTTCTCAACAAATACACGTGTATACATTTATAAACCTGTTCCGTTGTAATGACATGATTTTAATTATTTTAAGTTTGTTTGCCGTTTTAAGCACAGAAATTAACGAATGTGTTCAACACGTGATGAAGATCATTAAATTTTATTTTTATGTATTGTAAAATATAAACAAAAATTAGATTAAAATTTATTTTCAATAAAAATTATGAAATTTATAAATGTGTCATCATCATCAATCCATAGTCGGAGTCTTTTTATTATCCGGTTACGCTCCCGTAGCTTGGATGATTCGGATTATTACTTCAGTCTTGAGTAGTACTTTCTTGTTTAGTATTACTTACTATTCACTGTACCTGATGTGGAAGTAGTCATCCATCCATCCGCTATCAATATCTTGGTCTTTACTTTATTCTCAATCTAATATTTATATACCAAAATATTTATTCTCAAGTTATATGGCTGTGCAATGCAAGTAAAAACTTGAATAATACTCGAAGAATATACTAATAGAAAGCTTGTAGCGTAATACTAAATTTTGAACGGTATATTTGTGTTTAAACAATTTTTGCGCAATTCCATATGTTACTTTGTCGAAGAGCATGGAGGAACAACATCATTGACGACGATTGGTTCAAATAGGAAGATGCCTGGAAAAGTGTAATAATTTTAAGAAAATGTTACGGCCAGTGTATATGGCCTGAAGCAGAAAAATTTGACAATAATGACAATCATGCACATTTTTAATTGACAACACAAGCTCATTCTTTTCGTTCCTCATGAAACAACGCCTACGTTAAAACCAGCTAAGGTGGCGTTGGGTGTTTAGTGGATGTGTTTATCATGAATTGTCTCGTCGAATCTGGCCAAACCATAAGTTCGACACTCATCAACAACTACTGCAACTGAAACAGGCTATTTAAAAAAACCCAGGATATTAATAAACTTGATTAATAAACAGGAAATTTGATGACTTCCTTCGAATCACATGTAAACCACATACGTAGGCCATGTAAATCTTTAATGACTCGACAAAAATTGGACGAAATTTGATGAATTAGCAGGTGTTGATTATCTGTCAAAACTTTCTTAATGGTGTAAATGATACAAAAGAGGATAGTAAAAATCCTTTGTTTCGATTTTTCGCCTAGAAATTTAAAAAATAATGGAAATAATAAAGAAAGCATTGAAGTATTTATGTCTCGCAGGTATGGTAGCAAAATTAGACACAATTGCCACAATAAGTCAATATAAAAGCAATCATATCGTTTATCGACTGTATACGACGAATCATATTGACACTTATAGTGAAGAAATCGGGATTAAAGACAATTTTTGATTAAGCTCTAAATATAATTAATTACTAAAAATGTGTAACATTTTCAAATACTATGGATTTCAAGAGCCTCTTCCCTTGCCCTTGTTCTTTCCTTCACAACGTGTCATTAAATACGTTTTTTTAATTAAATAATATATATATATATATATATATAAATATATATAAATTATAGATATTATATATATTTATAACAAATAAACTATAATTTAAATTAAATATACCATCGCAGTATAAATTAAACAAAGATTGTTAATAAAAGTTGAAGCAATTTCATTATTGACATTAAAAGTTAAAATAAAGTATGAAAGTGCTTCACTCTTTTAAAATACTTGGATTTAATTGTGATTGTCATTATTGTGATTATGTAATGTGGTATCCATTTAAACAAAAAGGGATTTTGTTTCCGTTATCTTAAAAGTTTAGGAATGTATGTTCTAATTGACAGCAATAGTCCTAAATCAATTAAAGCTTTATGGAATGTTATTGCAGCAAGTAAAAATACTATAGCAAATCAAGCTACATTTACACTTAAATAATAATTCGTAAAAATAATTATTTTTTATCAAAACAAAAGTAAATCAACTCACTTGACCACAAATTGGACTTTATGCCTCAAATTTCAAAGAAAAAATTATAATTTGAATTGTTTTAACTGTGATTAAATTAAATATAATCTGTAAATTGCTATCGTATATACGGTTTATTGATCCCTATTTCATATATTAGACTTTGGTAAAGCGATTATCATATTTTTAGATATATATTGCAAAAAAAATGTTCGTTTCTAGTATCTTGAATCGTTCACAATACATAGACTTATAAAGAGGCCAAATGAAGACAATAGTTAAGAAAATATCGAAAGCATTGTGGAGCACTGTGACATTCTTTGTGATTTGGTATTGCCAAATTAATTGGAATTCAATATTGATTGTCGAAGCAACAATGCTCTTTCGACCTTATTCAACTAGTTGGTCCAATTTGGATCCCTCATTACAGGTCTCGAAAAGTTTATAGGCCGTATTTTACTCTATGAAACTACAAAAATTGTTTTGCTCATTTATTATATTAATTTTTTTTCTAAATCTTAAAATTTCGGTTAATACAGATTGTCTACTGTTGAAGCCCATATTTGTGAAAAAAAGCTAAAGTAATTGTTGTAAAAGTACATGTTGTTTAATATGGGTTTATATTCTCTAAAGGAGCTAAGTTTGGCTGGTTACAATATGTTTGAGCTTATTGTTTTAACAATGTGAAGGTAATTTATGATCAAAAATTATTTTAGCATCTCAAACACTGTGTTATCATCTTCATGAACGGTAATACAGACATTTTGTTTCAATTTGTATTAAAATACGTTTTAGTAACAGCCAATCCGACGCCCCTTTTGCATATAACTCTAGTGCTTCTAATAAATATGTTCCGTTAAAATACAAAGCTTATCTAACTACCTACTAAGGATATTAATTTGTTTTAGTTGTGTCACTATGTGTGAGGTGTTAATTAAAAAATAATATTGTCCACTTAATAACCAGTTATATATAACTAACTCCTCATAAATATAATTTATGAAGAATAGTATGTAGGCTCTGTAGGATAAAAAATCATTCAGAGATTTAGGAAGGAAATATTTGTAAAATTTTCCCATTAAAATGACCATAACTGAAAATATAGATTGAGATCGTATGAAATGCGAATCGTATTAATGTTATGCGAAATGCGTATATGTATTCCTAGACAGTGTAAATATTTGTTTCTTTTCCTCTCATTATCTCTTACTTCCTCTCGAGCTATGGAATCTATATTGCTAGTAAACATGAATGCAAAAATAGAGGATACGCTGGACTTCATGTCTATGAGAAAAAGGTTAGAGTAAAATGTGGCCGTTTTTATGTATGAACGAGAATTTGTTCACAGATGAATTTAACAATTGGGAGGGATTGATGGACAAGAAGGAATAATCGTACATTCACAAGTTTGAAGATAATCTACAAACAAAACTTATTTTGAAGTCTAACAAAATGCATACATATTCGTACTTGATCTTTGGACAGGAACATCTTCAGGAGACGAAATATCTTTCCGAACCTTCTATTTAGAGTTAAGAGTCATACAGTAAACCCAAATATTATTTATGATGATGAAAAGATAATTAAAATACTTTAAACAATATATAAACTGGCATTTAAATGTATTCTTGTTCTATTTTCACAGGTTTTTAAAATATAAAACTTGTTTTAAAAACGCTAATTAAATATTGATCAATGTGCCAAATAAAATGCCTTGAGTTCCTACTAAATCCCTCACAGCCAAACATATTTCACGTCAATTATCTTCAAGGCTTGTATAACCATTTTTAAACTAACCAGCTAATTTAAAAAATAAACTTTTAACGATAGTAAATTGACCTGATACTTTTTCATTTCGATGCAATTTGCCATACACTTTAGTTTTTTTTTCTGGAAACACCTGTTGATCATGTGTCTATTGCAACTAAAACAATGATATCAAACACAACCATGTTATTAACAGGTCAATTGAAAAGTCCGCGGCCTGACATATAGATGGCGCTACTAGAAGAAAATCGATATGTTTTAAGCTAACCCTCGTAAGATGCGTGTATAAATTTGACCGCTGTCGGATAATTAGTTTGTGAATTATAGCATTTTGCGTGAAGCAACTTTTCTTATTGTGAAAAAAATGGATAAAAAGGAATTTCGTGTTTTGATAAAATATTGCTTTTTGATGGGAAAAATACAGTTGAAGCAAAAACTTGTCTTGATCCCAAGTTTCCGGATACAGCCCAAGGAAAATCAACCATCAAGGATTGATATGCTAAGTTTAGACGTGGTGAATTGAGCACCGAAGACGGTGAATGTAGTGGACGCTCAAAACAGGATGTTATCGATGAAAACATTTTAAAAAATCCACAAAATAATTTTGAATGACCGTGCAACGTGGGTGCCGTGCGAGCTCACATTTGACCAAAAACAACGACGGGTTGATGATTCGCAGCAGTGTTTGAAGACGATCAAGCGTAATAAACCCGAGTTCTTGATGAAACATGGCTCCATCATTTCACTCCGAAGTCCAATCGACAATCATCCGAGTGGTGGACTGCACACGATGAGCCTGCTCCAAAGCGTGGGAAAACAGTCGGCTGCCAAGGTTATGATTATTAATTACTTTGAAAAAGGAAGGACCATCAACAGCGACTATTACATAGCGTTATTAGATCGTTTGAAGGTCGAAATCGCCGAAAACCGACCGCATTTGAAGAAAAAGAAAGTGCGGCTTCACCAATACCATGCACCGTGTCACAAGTCAGTGAAAACAATAGCAAGAATCCATGAATTGGGCTTCGAATTGGTTCCTCATCCACCGTATTCTCCAGATCTGACCCTCAGCGACTATTTTCTGTTCTCAGATCTCAAAAGAATGCTCGCTGGGAAGAAACTTTCGTCGAATGAAATGGTGATCGC
Organism: Rhynchophorus ferrugineus; assembly: GCF_030347505.1. Classification (NCBI taxonomy): domain Eukaryota; kingdom Metazoa; phylum Arthropoda; class Insecta; order Coleoptera; family Curculionidae; genus Rhynchophorus; species Rhynchophorus ferrugineus. Next base: position 45,979,963 of record NW_027472581.1, on the reverse strand, counting down.
CGAAACTGAGGCCTATTTTGAAGCAAAGGACAAATCCTACTACAAAAATGGTATCGAAAAGTCGGAGAGTCGCTATAATCAGTGTATCACCCTTGAAATGAATTATGTTGAGTAAAAAAACCAACTTTGCCAAAAAAATGTATTTTACTATGGTAGGCCGGGGACTTTTCAATTGACCTGTTAACGTATACATTTTTATCAGCGATATATATATATATATATATATATATATATATGGTTTAAACGAGTCACGTCACTAATAATAAATCAATTGCTTTCAGATAATTACATGTGATGGCAAAGATTCCAACCGTTTCAAGATAGCGGTCTCATTGCTTGCCAGGCAAAAAAAGAAGAGTTTTGAATGGCATATTGCTACTGCCAGTGAAATGACCTGGTACGATAAAAGCCAGTCTAAAAGCAGTGGAGTGGAATGTAGTTCGAGCTCCTAAAATCGAACGAGATTGTTACACCGTATTTACCAAACATAATGCCTTCTGGTTACCAATGGCTTAAATCGATACAGGATTGTTTTGGCTCGCACAAGGTTTTGATGTGTTGAAAAGATGCTAAAATGAAGTAATGTTTGGATCATTAGCCATGATTTATTGATCACTGAGGATCGTATCAAAATCAACCGTTGCCATAAAAGCGAAAAACAGTAGAAAATAATTGAAACAGTTGTTGAATATTTTGATTAATGTATATTTCTCTCAATCAATTCCCTTTAACGTGAAGAAATTAGAATAGTTAGAATACATGCAAGCTACAGTCACTTTAAGAGTTAAAAATTCTGAAAACTTCACTGTCAGAAAAGTTCGCCAATTCAGTGGAAAGTTTTTGACCAAGTACGGCATTTGAAGAAAGAAGGAAGATTAATCTACAAAATGAGCAAATTGCTACCGCGGAACTACTGTCGACAGTTGGAATCGTCTCGCATGAAGAGGCATTCGCAACACTTAAACCTATTTCAGCTGGAGTTCCACAAGGTAGCGTCTTGGGACCATTTCTATATCTGCTCTATACTGGTGATATCCCAACAACAACAAAAAAGTATTTGGAATATTTTGCTGACGACGCAATTATAATCGCAAACGATGTATCTCTGTCTAAGGGTATAGATCAATTACAAGTAGCGGTCAGCAAGATCTACAAATGGCCTAGAGGTTGGAAAATACAGCTTAATAGCTTCAAATCTGTTCATGTTAATTTTGCATTACGATGAACTTGACGGATGCCCGATTCCTCAAGCAGAATCAGCAAAATAACAGGTCAATGGAAAAGCTCCGGCCTACCATAGTAAAACATATTTTTTGGCAAATTTGTTTTTTTTATTCAACATAATTCCCTTCAAGGGTGATACACCTGATTATAGCAACCCTACAACTTTTCGATACCATTTTTGTAGTACGTTTTGTCTTTTGGTTCAAAATAGGTCGCAGTTTCGTGGATCACCTCTTTATTCGACGAAAATTTCTTCCCTGCGAGCATTCTTTTGAAATCCGAGAACAGGAAATAGTCGCTGAGGGCCAGATCTGGAGAATACGGTGGATGAGAAAGCAATTCGAAGGCCAATTAATGGATTTTTGCCATCATTTTCACTGACTTGTGACACGGTGCATTGTCTTGGGGAAGCAGCACTTCCTTTTTCTTCAAATAAGGTCGTTTTTCGGCGATTTCGGTCTTCAAACGGTTCAATAACGCTATGTAATGGTCGCTGTCCTTCCTTTTTCAAGGTAGCCAATGAAAATTATTCCATATGAATCCTAAAATACAGACGTCATAACCTTGCCAGCAGACTGTTGCGTTTTCCCACTCTTTGGAGCGGGTTCAACGTGTGCAGTCCACTCGGATGACTGTCGATTGTACTTCGGAGTGAAATGATGGCGCCATATTTCATCCATTGTCACATCTCGACGAAAAAACTCGGGTTTATTACGTTTGATGGTCTTCAAACGCTGCTCTGAATCCTCAACCCGTCGTTGTTTTTTGGTCAAAAGTGAGCTCGCGCGGCACCCACTTTGCACAGCGCTTACTCATACCCAAATATTCATGAATGATATTATGTACACGTTTAGTTGATATCTTTAGAGTGTCTGTTGTTTCATTCAGTTTCAATTTACGGTCATTCAAAATGCTATAATTCACAAACTAATGATCCGACAGCTGTCAAATTTATACGCATCTTTTGAGGATTAGGGCTAAAATCTTAAAGCCTATTTGGAACCATGGGTGCAAATATGGGGTTGCACTACAAAAGAAAGTTCTACGATTAATTATCAATGCTTATCGCTACGTAACCAACGAAGAGCTGCACCATAATCTCCAAATGAAATGGATACACGAAGTGATCCAAGATTTCGCTTTAAAACATGAAACATGCTAAATCACAGCAACGTGGAAACAATACAGCTACTGGACAACACGCTAGAAATCAGAAGATTGAAGCGAACCAAACCACATGAACTAGTTTAGTGTGTAAGTGTATGTTTAAGTTTAGCTTAAGTAGATTAGTTTTATTCTAATTTGGTAAATACATACTTATGTATTAATCCCGTACACTACTTTCTTGTATATTCATGTAAATACAGCAGAAAAGTAGTAATAAATTAATTTATGAATTAAAATTGTACTAAGCAAATTGAATTTAAGATGTAATTAATAAAAAATTCAGTGAAAATATATATCTCCGATGGCCGAATAAATACAATCGCAGCGTTGTTATATATTTCTAGTCCTACGAGATGTCGAACTGTTATATTACTAACAAATACTGAATATTACTTAAATTACTTGATACTGAAGTTATATATAAAACCACCTCATGTTACAGTTTGCATTTACAGTAAATTAAAAATTGCTTGATTGTTTTAAAGTTGAAAAAGAGATAAAAAGGTAATATAGGAAATACAACTACGTTTAAAACATATTTTATATTTTATAAAGGTATCAAAAACAGTAAGAGAAGAGTGGTTGTATGTTAATTGAATATTTTTCTGATCATTACTTGTGATCAAGAATTCCGATAACATTGTTAGTTATTTATCGAATTTGCGTCAAAGTATAACTGAGGGTTAATGCCCAGTTAATTGCAGTGATATGATTTTTTGTTATTTTTATAGATAATCTATAATATAAAAATGAATCGCAAAATGTGTTGGTAAGCGCATAACTCAACAACGCCTGGACCAATTTGGCCAAATCTTTTTTTAAAATGTTCGTTGAAGTTCAAGGATGGTTTTTACGGTGAGAAAAATTAGAATTATTGCTGGAAAAATCCTAAAAATAGCCCTTTTCTTTTTCCCATACAAATGATTTGTAACTAAAACTTAGTCAATTTGAGCTTTATTGCTATGGTATAAAATTCATATTAAATTACAAGCACTCACTGTTGTCTAAGCAATGTAGGTGTGTTCCTAATGTCAAAGATCATATCTATCAAAACAATGTGCGTGTGTGCGTTGGAGCACAGAATACATAGTTGGAGGAGTTTAATGTCGCGTTCCGAGACTCGCGTTTCTTTTGTATTAGTTTCGGCACGCGAGATAAAATGCATCAGTTTCCACGTCATTACATCAGTCAAACGGCTTAAAAGGATTTGACTTCAAGTCATATCGAATTAAAAAAAAAAAAAAGTTGTCTGTTACCTAATCTACTGAGTTTGCTTTTGTCAACTGATACACGAAACAAATTCGTATATCGTGTTTTGTGCAGAGTGTTTAGTTAGTTAGTGTTTGTTTAGTTCGTGATTAGTGAAAAAATAATTTATATTTGATATGCCTCCTATAAGACGAAGCAATTTAGGTAGAAGAACCAGAAATGCTATAAACCAAGCTAATTACCGACCTAATCGTACTGCACAAGAACGTGACGACGGAAATGAACGTGAAAGAATTCGGATATCACAAACGCGTGAAGAGCGAGCGCGACATTCAACTAATAATCGCGCAAGTTTGAATCGAGCTGCTTTCAGTTACGATGTGTCAATTGACTACAGTAACTACCAATGTGTTGTTATTGGTTCTATGAACTTGGTTTGCTCACACTGTAAGGCATTAAAATACAAAAACGAAGCCAATGTATTGTGATGCGCAAATGGTAAAGTGAAATTGATACCATTGGATCCACCACCAGAACCATTGTACTCATTGGTTTCAGGAATAGGAACAGATTCTATACACTTTTTGACACATATCCAACAATATAACAATTGCTTTCAAATGACTTCATTTGGGGCAACAAATGTAGTTCGGGAAAATTTTATGCCAACTTTCAAGGTATGTATTATAGCAGTTACTCATAATTATTTTAGCGAACAAAATTTTCTGTCACCAAAGTTAAGATGTGTTACTAATCTTCAATTTCTTAATCATTACGAAATATATCACTTAGTCATCATATTATATGGTGATTCAGTTTCAGTGACACTTTTATTATATTTTATATTTGATAGATATTAGTTAAAACTAAATATATACTTTTTAAGATCAAATATTATTTAAGTTTGATCACTGACAATCCATTAATTTATACCACACCATAATATTTTTTTTTTATTTACAGATACAAGGGCAAATATATCACAGAGCAGGTTCACTGTTACCAGTGTCAGATAACGACAACAAATTCCTGCAAATTTATTTTATGGGCAATTCACCACAAGAAATTGATCTGCGTTGTGCACATAACAATTTAGTAAAGAGGTCTATTGTAGAACAATTACAAACTTTATTTCATCAACACAATCAATTGATTATATTGTTTAAAACTGCCCTGGATCTGATGCCATCCGATAATCACAAAATTGTAATCAGAGCTGATAAAACACCTGCAGGTCAACATACAAGACGTTTTAATGCACCAACTATTGATGAAGTTGCTATCGTTGTAGTTGGAGATAACTTGGAATCCCGTAATATTGTTTTACATCGTCGGAATGATCAATTACAACGTATAAAGGAAACACACCGCTCATATGATGCACTGCAATATCCCATTATATTTTGGCAAGGTGAAGATGGCTACGATTTATCAATAAAAATGATAAATCCCATTACAGGTAACTAAAATATTAGTTTAGCTATGGCGATAATATCTCAGTCACTATATTATGTATTTTAATTTTATATTTGAATGTTATTAAAACAAAATCTATTTACAGGTTCTGAAACCAACAAAAAAGTCAGTTCAATGAACTATTATTCATACCGCCTAATGATTCGGGAAAATGAAGATAATCACATATTGAAATGTCGGCGATTATATCACAAATATGTTGTTGACATGTATGTTAAAATTGAAACGGAGAGATTAACATTCATCAGGTTGAATCAAACCAAACTCCGATCTAAAGAGTATATTCACCTTCGAGATGCGATTAATACTGATGGAAATGCACAGAATGTCGGTCGGATGACTATTCTTCCAGCAACATACATCGGAAGCCCTCGGCATATGCACGAATATGCTCAAGATGCCATGTCGTATGTTCGTCATTATGGTACAGCAGATTTGTTCATCACATTTACATGCAATCCGCAATGGATAGAAATTAAGCAGGAGTTATTCCCTGGGCAATCACCCATTGATCGTCATGATATTACAGCCAGAGTCTTTAGACAAAAGTTGAAATCTTTAATGAATTTCATCGTAAAACATAATGTGTTTGGTGAGACACGCTGCTGGATGTATTCTGTGGAGTGGCAGAAACGAGGATTGCCACATGCACACATTTTGATTTGGTTGGTTGAAAAGATAAGGCCAAATGAAGTTGATGCAGTGATATCAGCTGAAATCCCTAATGTACAAGTAGATCCTGGATTGCATGAGGTAGTTATCAAAAATATGATACATGGTCCCTGTGGAACTCTTAATCAAAATTCACCGTGTATGATGGATGGTAAATGTTCAAAACGATATCCACGGACATTAATATCGGAAACAATTATTGGTAATGACGGTTATCCATTGTATCGTCGCAGATCGACAGCTGACAATGGAAAATCAACAATTGTCAAATTAAATCAACAAGATATTGAAATAGATAATCGTTAGATTGTTCCATATTCACCCATTTTATCAAAGATATTCAAAGCACACATCAACGTTGAATCTTGCCATTCAGTGAAATCGATTAAATACATTTGCAAATATGTAACCAAAGGGAGTGATATGGCTGTGATTGGAATTGGTGCAGAGAATTCTAATGATGAAGTTACCCAATACCAAATGGGCCGCTATGTCAGTAGTAATGAAGCAGTTTGGCGAATATTTTCTTTTCCTATTCATGAGAGACACCCTTCTGTTGTTCACTTAGCTGTGCATTTAGAAAATGGACAAAGAGTGTATTTTACAGCACAGAACGCAGTACAAAGAGCTGCTCAGCCACCATCTACTACATTAACCAGTTTTTTTGAGACATGCCAAAACGATGATTTCGCACAAACATTGCTATATTCTGAAATGCCAAAATATTATACCTGGAATCAATCCTCAAGGAGATTTATACAACGGAAACAAGGAAAACCTGTTCCAGGATATACAGATGTATATTCCAGCGATGCGTTTGGCCGGATTTATTCAGTACATCCAAGCAATGATGAATGTTTTTATTTACGACTGCTATTAGTCAATGTACGTGGCCCAACATCATTCCAACAGTTACGAACTGTTGATGGTGAATTGTGTGGATCCTACAGAGAAGCCTGTCAACGTTTGCAATTGCTTGAAAATGACGCTCATTGGGATCAAACTCTCAATGATGCTGTAATATCATCACACGCTCATCAAATACGAACATTGTTTTCTATAATCATATCTACATGCTTCCCATCAAACCCAATTGATTTGTGGATCAAGTACAAAGATTATATGTGTGATGATATTTTGTATCAAATACGGAATAGAATGGGAAATCCAAATATACAAATCAGTGAAGAAATTTACAATGAAGCATTGATTTCAATTGAGGACATGTGCTTGATAATGTCAAACAAACTATTAATTCAATTAGGCCTGACCGCGCCCAATCGTCCAATGCATGACGCTTTTAACCAAGAGTTGCATCGAGAAAGACTGTATGATCTCAACGCTTTGAAAGAATTAATTCAAACAAATCTTCCACTGTTAAATGAACAACAGAAGTATGTATTTGAAACTCTTATGAAAGTAACAAATGATGAAACTGGAGGGATTTACTACTTAGATGCACCTGGTGGTACAGGAAAAACTTTTTTGATTTCATTAATATTAGCAACAATTCGTTCACAAAATAAAATTGCACTTGCACTCGCTTCGTCGGGAATCGCAGCAACTTTGCTTGAAGGTGGTCGAACGGCCCATTCAGCACTAAAATTGCCATTAAATATGCAAAGCAATGAAACTCCAACCTGCAACGTTTCGAAGAACTCTGCAATGGCAAAGGTTTTGCAGCAATGTAAATTGATTGTTTGGGATGAATGCACGATGGCACATAAAAAATCTTTGGAGGCTTTAGACAGAACCTTAAAAGATCTACGTAGCAATAATAACCGATTTGGTGGTGCAATGATTTTATTAGCAGGAGATTTTCGTCAAACATTTCCAATGATTCCACGATCAACGCCAGCTGATGAACTCAATGCATGTCTAAAGTCCTCCAATTTGTGGAAACATGTCAAAGTACTTCATTTAAGCAAGAATATGCGTGTCGAGTTGCAAAATGACCAATCTGGAAACATATTCTCTAAACAACTCATTGACATTGGTAATGGCAAATTTCCTATAGACATGTTGACTAGCTGCATTAACTTTCCTCAAAGTTTTTGTCAGTTAACTCGATCAAAAGATGAACTTATTCAGAAGGTGTCTCCAGATGTTTCTCAAAATTACAGAAACCATGATTGGTTGAGCGAACGAGCTATACTGGCTGCAAAAAACATAGATGTAAATGAATTAAATTTCAAAATTCAAGAACAAATTACAGGCGAATTGAGGATATATAAATCAGTTGATTCGGCTACTAATCAAGATGATGTAGTCAACTATCCACCGGAATTTTTAAACTCGCTGGATTTGCCAGAATTGCCACCTCACAATCTTCAATTAAAGGTTGGATCGGTGGTTATAATGTTGCGAAATATCAACCAACCGCGTCTTTGCAACGGTACACGGTTAGCGATAAAAAAATTACTAAACAATGTGATAGAAGCAACTATACTCAAAGGAAAGTATAAAGGAGAAGATGTTCTCATACCGCGCATCCCAATGATTCCGACTGATGTGCCATTTGAGTTTAAACGACTACAGTTTCCAGTGCGGCTTGCTTTTGCTATGACTATAAACAAGTCCCAGGGGCAATCATTAAGTGTTTGTGGTATTAATCTAGAAAACCCATGTTTCTCACATGGTCAATTGTATGTTGCCTGTTCCCGTGTTGGAAAACCATCAGATTTGTTTATCTATGCGCCAGGTAATCAAACAAAAAACATCGTATACCACAAAGCACTACAATGATAATAATAATAATAATTATGATTCACATGATTAACAATAAAGCGATTACTTACTTTTAAATCCTTATATATGTTTTATTTAATTATTTTTTATTCACAACGCCCTACCACCAGGGTGATGGTTCTGTTCAGGAGAATTTTTTAAAATACGTAGGCACAAAAACTGCCACATTACAAATCTTTTTGACAGGACGAAGTCTGTCGGGTCAGCTAGTTGGACTATAAAATTAAAAAAGACTGTTGTTTAGCTGAAAACTTTTCAGCTGTTATATCGTATTGTCTTTAAGTAATCGTGAGTTATATTTTATAGGACTTCCCCTTTTAGTTATCATATTTATATTAAACATAGTTTATCGAAATATTTGCAACTTACATAAACCACAATTCCATAAGAGAAATAACTACTTATCAGGTCATTACATTTGTGATCATGAATTCCGATAACATTATTAGTTATTTATCCAGTTTACGCCAAAATATAATCTAAGGTTAATGCCCACTTGATTGGACAGATACGATTTTTCCTGTTATTTGAATATATACTTAAAAAATAAATACTTAAAGAGGCATAATTGTTTCCTTTTGTGTTAACTCAGATATTTATCTTTAATACTTAAATAATATATTGTTATATTCCTTATTGATATATTTATAAGATATAATTTTTAGAAAAATAAGTACAATAAAATCTAGAACAAAGATTTTTTTTTTATCACAAATTATATTAAGAATCAATAGCTGATGCAACCAGAAAATTGTTTGGAAGATCAAAACATTGAATATTCAAAAAGCTTAAATGAAAATTATATAATTTTTTCTTTGGATTTTTAGTAAAATAATTAATTAATTTACAAATTTCTCAATAAGTCTCTGATTTCTCAGTACTTCAGTAAGTGATCTAAATCTTATTCTAAAGTCTTTAATTGTCCATTAATGAGATTTAATGACAGAAAACGTTTTAGTCTACGAAATTCACTGCAACAAATCACATTTAGCTGATTAATGAGTATACTGGAGTGAAGTAATGTGAATACTGAGTGAATTACTTAACCCTGGCACTAATAAGAATTTGATTCTTTGTGACTTCATTAGAGATGTATGGAGCATCGCTAATAGAATACAACACCTAGTTTTGGAACCGTTGAATGATTGATGTATTAGATTAACCAGAAATACCGTATAATTGGGTTCAAAAGGACCAGATGGGCCTAAGTATTGATTTGTTCAGAAATATATTATTACGTAAGAACAACCCCTATATACTCCCGATTAGACAATATATTTTTCGATTAGCAAATATGCGTTTCTTCCAAATTAGACATCGGTTTAGATGAACGTCAAGATATTTAACATCTTGCGTTTGGGGTCGTTAAGAGTTTTACGCTTAAATTTTCTCATATTGGTAACTTCTTTGATGGAAATTTTCTCATGGGTTAAATTTAATTGAATTGAGTCTAATTTTATTTTCTTCATATCAAGATATATCAGCCAATCATAAAGGCAATTTGGACAAAACTAAATATTGCACTAAAACATCAAATTAACTAGTAATCCAACGCAGTCAAAACAAAGTTTTACCATTAATTACTAATGCTTATCGCTAGGTAACCAACGAAGAGCTGTGCGATGACCTCAAAATCATATAGATATATGAAGTAATTCAAGAGTTCCCCTTAAAACATGAAATAAGATTCAGCTAAATCATAGCAATGTGGAAGCAGATTTTTGAAGGGAACCAAACCACACGAATTTATATAATGAGTAACTGTATTTTTAACTTTAGATTAAGTAGTTCAATTTTATTTTGATTTGGAAAATATATAATAATATATTAATACCGCCTTGCTTGTGTATTAATAAGTATAACAGACCAGTAATAATAAATTAATTTATAAATTAAAATTCTACTAAGCATATCTAAGATGTTACTAATGAAAAAGTATCTAAATATTTTAGATTTAAATACATCTTTAAATGAATCAGCGTTTTTTATTATTCCTAGCCCAATTATTGTCGTAATTTTTAACGGTGTTAGTTTCTTTGAGCTTTTTTGCTGCTTTCTATAGTGAATTTTCTATTTTCTCAGTTAGCGTCAGATTTTCCAAGTGTTCTGAATATCGCTGTTTTTGTTCGTTATGCTTAATTAAATTTTGCCTTGTTTACGAGTCAGAATTAAATATTGTTCAAATAATTAGTTTACATATTAAAGTAATCTCAGTAAAACAAATTATCTTCAAAACAATGAATAAAAAATAGTTTGGTTTGCATCGTATAAAACTAGTTTTGAATTGACTTACTGAGTAAGATGCTATATTTAAAAACTCAAAAAAAATCCATTTTACCTTCAAGACCCACGCAAACCTTCAGTTGTGTAAGGTCAAGATTCCTTATACATTTCCTGGATGTTTTCTAAATTCAAAATTAAACCAGAACGGTACTATATCTGTCAAAATACGTTTTTTGGCTTCCTTTCTGAAAATGAGTAACCTTACACCTTCCGTTTATGAAAAAATCTTTTTTTAAAAGGTATCTTATTGGAGGGGAGACAACGCAGGAATATCTTTCTGCAAAACTAAAGTGAGCGTTTTTGTGTTAGTGTTCGTATACATAACTAAAACTAATTGCTTCTAGTTGTAGTGTTAGTAATATTAATATTATCTCATTATAGAGAAGTAGTGTAGTGGTGGGTTTATAGTGGCAGTGATATTTCAGTTTATTATGTTAAATTATAATGCTAGTGATGATTAATAGTTTAAAATATCTTCAGGATGATTTAAGACATTTATAAAAATCGAAGGTAATAAGATCCAAAGCTTCAGTAATTTTTATTACTAAGTATACTGTTATGAACTCCTCTATACATACTACAATAGTTTTTTTTTATATGGGATAAACAGTAGCTGATGACAATAGTGATACGGAAAATATTATTATTTTTATATTATTCATCTTTGGAATATTAGTTTTGGAATGCATTGTCGCGCATTGACACAAATCCGTTATATCGAAGGCTATGATAATATATCAGATTATCATTGAACATGTTATACAACATATATTTAACAGCAACTATGTAACTTTCTTTCCTATATCACTTAAGAATATGTCCCCACAATTATAAGAGAAATTGTATAAAAATTAATGCTCTTCATACTCTACTACACGCATCTTATGTTCTACTCTACTCTACACACATTATTATGTTCATTTTATGCTTATTTATTTGTCAGTATAGCTTCTAATTAATTTAGTAAGTATATTATCATGTAGAATATGATAGAACAGTTTGGATTTAAAACCACTTTTCTTAATCCCTCAAGATTTTTTACCATTTTATAAGCGATACTTGTTCAGACCCCTATCTCCATTTTTTCCTACTTCCCTTCCTTTTTGATTGATTGAATTGAAGCAGCATATTTGTTATGTACATGGGATTGTTCCATCTCCATGTCCCAAAAAAGGTGCATGGATTTCTATTCTTAAGGAAACTAATCTCTAATTTCTCCCCTCATTCTCTCTCATACTCATCATTTAGACATTTAAGTTACTATTCCTAATAATTCATAACATTCTTAAAGTATTTGACGCAGGCTTTTATCGAACCTCCATCCATTAAACTTTTGTCGTTTTTCCAGATTACTTCGTGCTACAATTCAGCACTGTTAAAACTCGTAAACAACAACATAGATCATTCCTCCCCATGTAAATTCATCAAAGTATAATGACAATTAGTAACACCTTTTTCACATAAAAATAATGTAATAAGTAATACGCTCTACAAAAACACTTTCTGTAACACAAAATATATTTAATAAAATATAAATTTCAACTCGTTCATCAAAAAATATATACTGAAATGGACGTTTTATGTGGCTCTAGCATGGAATGGATTATTGAAGCAAACAACCTGATTGTAAATTAATTCCTGGCACTGAATTGCTAATATTATTCTTTCGATTTTGTAATTGAATAATTATAAATACATACTTAGTGATGGATTCCAACTTTTAGAATGTTCAGAAGGTTTTTATTCACAGATTCATGTGGCCTATTTATCATTTTTTGTATGAATTTTTTATTTTTACATTGCTAAAAAGTATCTATTGTGGCTTATAAACAAATAATTAAACGTTCAACTTTGACGAATAATAGATGTTAGATGATTTTTCTAAACAACCTGCTATCTGAACACTAATTTACAGAAATAGCTAATTTATCATTTCAAATAAAATAGTTTATTATCGGCTCATTCACTATCAGCAATTGAATATCAACATTGGTTATTTCAATTGACTAGACGGGAATATATAACAAACCACAAAAATGGAACTAAAATACTAAAGAAGAGGCGTTAGACCAAATAATTTGAATACGATGCAATATAGTAGATCTTGTTGCAAATTGGCAACACTGACTCAGTTTACATGCCTGTAGGTTATATTATATATTGTGTATTATACGCTTTGTACTGCGACGGTTAAAACAAAGTGACTGGTGACATGTGTGATCTCTGAACGATTAACATTTCACGAGGCACAGCATATACAAAACACGATAAAGCATTACCGGAGAAAAGAAATGGTAGGCGAACCCCAAAATTAACTGACAGACACGGACGAACATTAAAAACTAACGCGACCAAAAAGGTACAACACAACATTCATTTGAGTAATAACGTTTAGGTAAAATCAGTACAGCGGAAGCTTCACAAAGCTAGCATTCATGAAAAGGCTGCCATTGCGAAACCATTTATAACGGAATTAAAGCTAAGCTGCGAAAGAAATGGTGTAACAATCATAACATCTCAAAATTTGATGATTGGAAGAATGTGATATGGTAAAATAAATCATCGTATACATTATTTCCTACAAATGGCCGTGTTTACATATGGAGAACCCCAAAAGAAGCTTACAATCAAGCATGTGTAATATTCCGTTTTGATTTTGGAGGCAAGGATTCCGATAAATAAGATCACTAACCGGATTGCTGAATGTATATCTGAACATTATCAATAATGAGGTTCTTACTATGACTAGCATATTGCAGCCAAGCCCTGTCATGTTCCAAAATGATAATGCGCTGATACTCAGTTACAAAACCAAAAAGTCAGTCTTGGTTTGAGGAGCATCAAAATATAATCTTCCCTGGCCAGCTTTATCAACAGACATCAACATAATTTAATAACTATGCGGATTTTTAGAGCAGAGAGTGTGGAGATTTCCAACTATAACATCATTCGAGCCATAAGTGCATGTTTTTGTTCAAGAATAGAACAACTTTCCTTTCGAAACTATTCAGATACTATACGAATACATTCCACGAAGAATTTTAAAAGAAAATATTGGCTAAACGTCGTACTAATAAATAAATATTGTCAGATATTCATATTTTCTTGTCCATATCTTGTAATTCTATCTGGCGTATTTCAAAAATTATTCTGTAAAAAGTAAAAATAATTCTCCAATTTTTACTATAATGAATTATTCAATATGTCAATAATTCCAATTCTAACATTTGACTCACCCTCCAATAATTAATTAAAATTATCAAGATAATGAAACGATTTACATCATTGGGTTCAAAGACCAGTTTACGAAATGTAGGAGTTGTAATTTTTATCACAAACACGGTATAAAGAATAAGGACAAAGATAAATCTCCATCAAACCACTTTACCTTAACAACCTTGTTTTTAATGCACTTCTCATTTGCAGCGTTTTATTTGAAACAATCGTATTTTTATGCGGCGCTGATCTCCCGCTTCGATAAAAACTAAATACTTGCTAATTGCCAGTTTTCCACCAAGCCAAACCGTATCCATTTGCGAGGTTAATGCTCCTTGTGTGAATGAGGATTATCTACTACTATTAGAAGAATCGAGGTCCTAGATATAAAAGCATTAAACAGACTTGAAAATTGGTAATAATTTAATATTCACATAACGTATTTATTTATTAATTTTCAATGGAATTTTTTAAAATATTTTTATTTTTTGAGCTAGGTTTTAGCAAATTTTATCGAACAAATGGGGTTATATTGTTATTGATATTCATTCAAAAAGAATGAATAGGTATTAATGCATTAGGGATTTCTATTAATAATGTATTCAACAAATATGTATATTTTATTTATATATATATATATATATATATATATATATATGTATATTAAAAAAAATGTAATATTTGAAATGTTCTTGAAATTCAATACTATTTAATGGAATTTATGGAATAATAACACAATTTGAAAGTATTAATTAAAAATAAAAAACTCACCTCCATTATTGTCTAAACTAATATTACTTATGCGTAATATAGGGTGTTTTAGGTCCTCTTAGCAAGATTGTAAAATCCTACAAAGAATAATTATTTCACTTATATTATTAAAGATAAGATTGCATCAATATTCCTCACAAATTGCAAAAGTTTAATTGCCATGATTCGGAGTCCACACAAAAACTGTCTAAATAACACTAGTAACTATTGCTTAGAAAATATAAACAATTAACTTTAAACAAACACTAGTAAATATCGTTACGAATACTATCTGAGT
Source organism: Rhynchophorus ferrugineus (assembly GCF_030347505.1). NCBI lineage: Eukaryota > Metazoa > Arthropoda > Insecta > Coleoptera > Curculionidae > Rhynchophorus > Rhynchophorus ferrugineus. The sequence continues at coordinate 45,964,920 of NW_027472581.1, read as the reverse complement.
GGTTAATTTATTATTGGTAGCATGAGTAATACAAATCAGCCTAAAATTCAGTGTCTGTGTATTAGTACAAACTAAATTTATCATATACTTAACCAAGAGTTCTACTCCATACAACTATCATATATCAGCTCATGCACTAATATGTTGACTAGTGCTCCTAACTATATATGATATAAAAGGTATTTTTAGAAAAAAATTGGTACAATGTTTATTAATTAAAATATATTCCATAATTTTCCAATAGTTTTCTATAGGAACTTTTCCCTATATTTATGGCAATATGTCGATTCAGTGTCAAAAGAACGATGTTTATTAAACAGCGATACAATTATCGGCCCATTTTCGCACATTTTCAGTATATCGAAACCATGTACAAGCAAAGATATCCATCGCTCTAAATAAATAGTAATCAGGTATTATTGGTAAATACACCGGTGTGCAGTGGAATTTCCGCAACTGCAACATTCCCAACTCTTGTTGAAACATGTGTTGAGCGTTAACATCCCAAAAGTTAACTTTACTCTGCTACTCGCTATTTCTGGTGTTGCAATAATACGGTCTTAAATTTATTTACTTTATATCGGTATATTTACAATAACAATTTGATTCCATTTTAGTAGCTCCTAATACAGTTTGTTGACCACACTATATGCATAGTCTGGCAACCTTTTTTGCGTGGCAAGCAATGAAACCGCGATGTTAAGGTAATGGATATAAATGAAACTAAGACTGACAATTAGCATATGACGAAGAGGCATTACCAGCTTTCTAAAAGTGTTTTATGGACCTCGTCAGCAGATTATCTCAAGATAAACTATAAAATTAATGAACGTCGAAAAAGACATTTTAACCGTTCCACGATTGGCGTTCAGTATACACTGAACATCTCAGTAGTACACATTTTTCAATTAATTACATTTTACATTAGGTATTCTTAGTACAATTTTTTTATTAAGCTCTTAGAACGTCAACAATCTGCCCATCTTGACATGTATAAGACCACTTCAGTAACTAATCTACTGTACAACTTATCAACTAAATCTTATTCTAGATACTATTATAACTTATTTTAAAGTATATCCTAACTTATTCTAAAAACTATTCTAGCTCATTCTAGAGATTATTAAATCTCACGCTATGTGTCTATTAATCAGTTCATATGGTGGTTTGCGGTTGAGCCTATACGTCAATGTTATCGCGCACATTTAACTGTTTGGCGAGTGCATTGGGTTGCAATGTTGTTGTTATGGGTTCTAATGAGATATCGCGTTGAATCAGTTTGTTGGACACGTATTATGAGGCATCTGCGGTGACTTGCAATGTTTTATTCTGGAATCTCTGGAGGATATCTATGTTAGATTTGCTAGTAGTACCCCACAGTTCAATACCATAGGTCCAAATGGGCTTAAGTATTAACTACTATGTACAGAAAAACCTCGTTATCTCATGATAATTTAGATTTACACCTTATCAGCCAATATATTTGGTTTAGTTTAAGACCAAGCTGTTTGCGTTTTATCACTATATGTTTATTCCATATCAAAGTACAATCCTAAATAAGGAATTAATGTATTACTACAGTCCTGTTGTATTTGTACTAATATACAAACAAGGTGAGTACGAGATTAATACATCAGTATGTATTACCTAAATTAAAATAATACTAAACTACTTAAGCTAACGTAAGAGTAACATCTACACACTATACAAGTTCGTGAAGTTTGGTTCGCTTCAATCTTCTGAGTTCAGTGGCTGTGTTGCTTTCAAGTTGCTGTCATTTAGTAACCTTATTTTACTTTACGTATCAATAAACATTGGTAATTAATTGTAGAACTTTTTTTTGGTAAAGTTGGATTACTAGTTGGTTTGATGTTTTAGTACAACCCCTTATTTAGACCTCATATGTCCAAATTGGTTTTACCATCGGCTAATCAATCATTTTCATTATTTTTCATCAATTTTAGATCAAGTTAAAGTATTTTCTGACCAACCAGTACAGTCGCTTGATTTGGAGTCTGATTTACTCGGCATTTTGTCTTGCATGATATTTCCATTTTAACCTACAATCAAGATCGCTTGAGGAATCGGGCATCACCAAGTGATATAATTAGACTTTTGTCATTTCGCCGCAATGCAAAATTAGCTAAGATACCTGCATCATTACTAATAGATATTGCTGAGTCGATATATATATATATATATATATATATATATATATATATATATATATATATATATATATATATCGACTAATAAGAAATATGACGTCAAATATAATGCTAATTGCAGTTTGTAAAAACGTCTGAAATTCGTCTGACACTAGGAACACATTTTTTCTTCTTATTTTATCCTGGTTAAAAAAGATAAAATGTTGTCTGATACGTTGGTATACATAACCGAATCAGCTTATAAAATTCGATTTGGGTTTGTGCTGGTGGACAATGTTGCCCAAATGTCTGCAAAATTGTTTCTAAACATTAGTGATAATAATTACAGCTTATGAATCGGAAAACATTGTAAACCAAAAGTCAAATTTTATGCGGCAACATTGCAGCGTGCTGACATATATTTAGATGACATTAATTGGCTTTTTTATTGGACGGATTAACATATACGTAACATATACGTATATATCATATGTTATGTAACAATTGATACGATACGTTAACGTTAATTCAATAAAGTTTTATCATCTGTAGACAAGATAAAATAATATATTGCAAGTAAAAAATCAATGAAAACCACAATATTCCAGTTGTTTAATAAACTAGAACAGATACAGTTGTTGTAGGCGTTAGATCGTTAATGTCAAGGAAGAAAAAAAAATTAAATATTAACATTAACAATTTACATTTTAACTTCAAAGGTACATAAAAAGTTTGAATATGTTACACGACAGTGATAGCTGAAAAAAGTGAATGTTTTGCCTAGGCTTAGACTAAATAAGGTTTAACTAGACCAACACCAAGTTTAATAGGACAATGCACTTTATAACGCATTTGACTAAGAAATGGCCTCGCTACTTCCGTGTTGTCAATCATAGTAGCTGAAAACATAACGTCAAAGGTGTTTTGACTTGGCATATACCTGTAACGAATCTTTATTATTAGATGACAATAGGTTCTTAAAATATGCTACATTTTAATAGACTCGTTATTCGATCTTCAAAGCATAAAGAGCCTGATTTTATTATTAGCATTAAATAAACTATAGTCAATAATAGAGCGTTGAAATATACAAAAAATTACTACTAAAATGGGAGTACAAAACAATTACTCAAATATATAATAGTAAGTAAAGTAAATATAGTAAATTATTATAAATTGTAATTTCTTTTATAAATCTATTCAATTATATATATATATATATATATATATATATATATATATATATATATATATATAGTTCTATTTATAAATCCTATTTGGATCGTTATTTATAAATCATATTTCAAGGTTAAAAATGTTAAAAATGCAAAACCAAGTAAATATTTTTAATGTATTTCAACATTATTTTATAATTATAAGTTATATTTTTGTACTAATTAAATCACTGAAGCAAAGTAAACATCAATTTAAATTATGTTATCAATTATGTTTCTACGCTAATAATATAGCTTATTTAATATTAAAAAATAGATATAGAATATTAGAAATACTATAAAAATAAAACTACAATACTTACTAATTTGATAAATTTTATAGTCATATATATCATAATATAACGACGATTTCTTGGAGATTTTGGAGTCACAGGGCTCGTAATACACTATGCATTACTGAGTCACTCCAGACAAAAACCGTTTCTATTTTGCCTTGCAAGCAATGAAATTGTGGTTATTGTTGTCTTCGAATTTTCTTTGTCACCCGGTCGTTCATTGCCACTGATATCCAAATCACCATTTTTAAATAACTAAAATCAAAGTCGACTATTGAGATACATTTTAAAAGTGTTTGTTGGGCTTCGGTAACAGATTTCCTACTAAAGGTAATGAACCGATAAAGGTAATGAAATGACATTTTGAGCGCTTTTTTATTTCGTTGGTATATATTGAATAACTCAATAATACTGAATGGAAAACTGTTATTTAATGTAGAGAAATGTTAAAATCATCGAATTTAACAGTTTTTTTACATTGATATTTCCCATTTTCAGCAATAAATATATTTGATCAAAGTACATGCAAAAGATATAATATATTAATTGAAAGCTTGTAAAAAACAAAAACACCTTGCTAGTAGCTCTTTTTATCAATTTAACTATGAACAACTAAACAAATAGATACTTTTTCTTCCGTATTTGGTGAATGACATAATATGGTAACTGGATAATGTCATGTAAAGTTTAATTTTAGTATGGGAAACTGGACCAGTTTAACGAGCCTGTAAACAGTTAATGTAATTACTTAATAAAAAACAACTAGTCTAGTCTTCTATTGGTCAATAAAACCAGTTTAAAACCTGCTTCTATATTGTCAATCACACTTTAAGAAAATGCACCATGTTGAATATTACTTTATTAAAGGTTGTAACGTTTTCATAACATTTATGTTATGTAACAACATTTGTTTGTGTTTCGTATGTTTATTATAATGTCGAAATTATTTGTTAAAACTTTGTTATAATTGCAGTAAACATTTTATATAATATAGCAATTAATATTTATACACTTACATGTAGTACATTACGAGAAAGGGTCAAAATTATAAATTCTTAATTAAAGCATCATTTGTGTTTTCCTAGTTTTTATAACACTCTTTGTGCTTCAATGTACATAGTATTGATTGAAAACTTCCTCTCTGTCCTTGGAAAAACCAAACGGATATCAGAATGTAAATTTCAACATAGTTTCCCTCATCTACTATTAACTTATTATTTGTTTTTATTTATTAATATTATTTTTGGATCATATTACCCATTACTGCTTTTATGGAAAGCCCAGAAAAAAATCCTCCACGACAGCTAATACCTCTAAAAAACGGCGTGTTTATGTCAAATTTGTAGATATGATGACTGGGGTGTTTGGTCCTAATAGCTTCATTTACATCAAAATTTGATTGACCAGGTCTACCCTAACATTACTTTTTAGAAATGCTATGACAACACAAACACACATGTCATTTTATTCTGCTGACATCAAACTTCAAAGCTATAAAAGTTATATTCATAGAGTAATATATACTTTATGATTATATTTTACGAAAGTAACACCGTCAGAGATGTATATCTCTTTGAAAACCTCAAGTTTCGTGTCTGAAAACGTGCATTGGCGGCACGCATTACTTTTCTTATTTAATCAAAAGAAAAAACCGTTGAAAGTCATCGTTTGTAGGTAGAATCTTACGGTGATCATGCTCTAACCTTAAAAACATGCAAGTCATAGTTTCGAAAATTTGAAAGTAGTGATGTCGATGTGCAAGACAAATAACATTCCTTAGACCAAAAAAGTTTCAAGATACGAAACTACAAGAGTTACTGGACGAAGACCCAAGCCAAACTCAAAAACAATTGACAGAAGCGTTAAATATGTCCCAAGAAAGGATTAGCCACCGATTACAAGTAATAGGGAAAATACAAAAGATGGGAAGATGGGGATCACATTAATTGAATGATATGACATGAAATATCGTTTGTGAAATGCTGCTTCAAAGTCATTTCTGCATTGAATAGTAACGGCTGATGAAAAGTAGATTTATTTTGAAAACCCTAAGCTCAAAAAATTATGATTACCGGCGAGGTCGGCTCATCGACTCCAAGACCAAATCGTTTTGGTCGCAAGAAGAATTGTTGAAAATCTGGTGGAACATCACTATAGTGATCGGTACCGAAAACAAAGGATCCATTTGAATCATGCATTAGTCGTCTAACGTCGTCTAAAGACGTTTAGAATGGGCTCGAAGACACCATAAAGTGATTTTACAGTACGTTAATGCACCGTCTCATAAAGCAATATCGGTCAGTGAAGCATTCGAAGCCCGACTATCAACTTTTCGTATAAATGGGTCCTTGTAGAGTACTAATTTCGAAGTAGTTAGAAAATGGCGGGATAGATGGTTTTGCTCAAAGGATAAACAGTTTTTTTTGGAATGGCATCCATAAATTGCCTGAAAGATGTATAGAATCAAAAAGCCAATATTTTGAATAAATAAACTTTTCCATTTTCTTGGAAATTATGTAGTTTTTTTCCAGAAAAATCGGTAATGATGTTCCGGTACACCTGGTAACAGATGCAGTTTATAGTGCACTAGGGACGATCATAAGGATGCTCTCTTTTGAAATCAATCACTTCACTCGAATAAACTCGCTTACCTTAAATATATTAAGAAAAGAAGACTGCTTGAAGTTGAATTGGTAATCGCTCCGCAGGTACTTGAAGCATTCCTTGATAGTTTGAGTGAAGTGAAGTCCAAGTGGAGTTCAAGCAAAAATATCGTAATAGTTGAAGCTGTAAGACCGCGAAAGATGGATTAAATGTGTTCAAAGTCCACTGGCCATCCATTATAATTAAGAAACAAACATGTTTTGAAAAGTATCTTTAGCAATCGTAGCGCACGCATAAAAGCGGAAGAATCTGTTTGTAATTACTACCGTAATATAAACCGTACTAAATCTTAAAACCTAAATCTAAAAAAAACAGAACAGTTGAGAAGATAAACAAAAGTACACTGATGGACGAAGAAAAAAACATAATTGACATAAATTTATAAATTCGAATCAACCCTTTGTCCTGAGCAGATGAGTACGATCCTGGACATAATTTGATGTCCTGAACTCAGATTTTCAATCCATGTGTCAAGATTGGTTTTAGTCTTCGAGTTTGCGCATGGTGGTAGTAATACAATCTTATAAGCTAACAACGTTGCACTAAATATCATTTTAACAGGCTTTTGTGCTGTTATTGTGCTTCGAAACATGTGAAAAAGTCCTATTGCAAAATTGATTCAACGTGTTTTTTTACGTTTGTGCATGTTATATGCTCGGTAAACGTAGAAAAATCATGACATATCTACTCCATGATGCGTATTTGCATTATTTTCGTTTTGCTGTAGTAAACACTTATGAGCTGTGGGTAACGAAATTGTTTGATAACGCGTGCAGAACAAACCTGTGCAATTAGTCACTTCGTGAAAATATATACTTTTCATTTACTGTGCCAACGTTATGGCGAGAACAGGAACATCATGTAGATGACTGCTACTTTTGGTCGATGAATATTGTGGGTACAAAGGCAAAAAAATTCGCAGTATAGATATCCTGATGTAGCATCAATTTCGAAGCTAGTTCCATGCATGCGCAGTGAACTATTGCCAATTGGTCTAGGTATAAATGCAAAGATGCCTTAAGTACATAATAAAGCTGTTTCCAAAATATGCATAAATATATAGGTTATCATACGCAAAAATTAAAGAAGAAATGTGTATAGGATCTGATATTCGAAAACTAATTGCTATGCAAAGTTTACAAATTGTTTAACGCCTGAAGCAGCTACAATAGTGCGTTCAAAAGGTTGTTCGAAACTTTCCTACTAACAAGAAATTACCGAATTACAAGCACACAATCGACAAATTATTGCAAAATTACCACGATATTAGAGTGCCAATGTTTCTCAAAATATATTTTCTGCATTCACATCATAACTTTTTTTCCACCAAACTTGGACAACACGAGGAGCAAGGAGCAAGAAGACCATACCAACACAGCGAAAATCGAAAGACGATACCAAGGATTTAGGGATAAGGCATGATGAGTGATTACTGTTGGACCCTAATACGTGACATTGATTCCAAACAGAAAGTCAAGGAACTCAGTTCAACTTTAATTAATTTCTGATTTATATTTTTAAATTGAATTTTATTGGATATTTCAAAAACTAGAAACAATTTTAAAAAACTGGCTGATTTGGATTCCGCCCCCTAATTTACCTTATAAACAACTTTTAGTTGCTCTGGTCTAAAATTATTTATACTTGTGTGGTTAATACAACTATAAGCTAACCAGTGCATTGGTTGTTTCTCTAAGAAAGAAGTGTTAATATAACGGTGAGTATATATCAAACTGGAAGAGTGCTGAGTGAGGTGTCATCAAGTCCCAGACTAGACATACATGTTTCGTTTACATTAGAATAGTACTGAACCGGCAGCGTCATTAGTGCTATCTGTTCAATACTTACATCCTATATAACTTACATATATGGAAATCGTTTGCGCAAAAAGTCAGAAATCAGAAGAAGCTAAAACAAATTAAGCTAGTGTTTGATCTTAACTATATTTTTCCTCATTGAAGGAGGTCACTTTTAGGGAATTTTTGTACGCAATTATTCCAAAAAGTTACAATAATAGTTTGAGCCTATTAATTACCCGTCCAGAGGTAAACTACGAAAACAATCATTTTTCATCCCAAACGATGATACTAACGCTTTCTTGGTGGATTTCACAACGAGCCTCAGATCCATACAGTCCAGTTCACACTGCTCATCAGTTTCTTGTTTCAATCCAGAACCATTGTTTTTATAGCCCATTCTGCGCACATTTTGCGTTTATTAGTATTTGTAGTGTATTTTATTTATTCTTTACATATGTTACTATATTTCATACTATATACACCATACCATATTTCCTACTTGCTTTAGAGGTTCTAAACCCAAATGTATTATGATTTTGTTGAATATGACGCAAACGTTTAGGTTAATTAATTATCTGTCATAACAATAAAACAACGAAGCCTTATTAGAAATTCAAAATTTAAAATAGAACTAAATTGTCCAGCCAGTAAAAAAAGAATGATATCGTGATACGACTAACAAACAGAACAACATACAACGTTCGTAGACGAGGAATACTTTACATAAATAATATAACTTGATTAGATATAATGGCGTCATACAAAAACGATGCTAGATCCGGCCATGGTCGAACTAGAATTATTATTAATTTATGTGGGCTTATAAAATCAATTTTACTAACATCAGATATAAAGAAGAATATAAGAATGGTCAAGGATACTGATCAATAAAATCGAAATAAATTAATTATATTTAAGGTAGTATTAAATATAACTCACAAATAAATTTCTTACCTTCAACAGAAGAAGACCATCAGTTAAGTAATGTTAAACTGATTTAAAACAATATTTCATTAGATTGAACATAATCTAGTAGTATCATGTATTTTTTCTATTCTTTTATTCTAGTTTTAGGTCCAATAAGCGTCATTTGTGAGGAACTTCTATTCTACTCTTTTAAATTGAAGAAAACTGCTAATCAGGTTCAGGAGTTCTTTAGTTTGCATATTCAACGGCAATTTGAGTGCCGAATGAACTTTTCAACTGCCTTCCAACAATGCAGTTGTAATACATGATTAAGCAGGTGCAAGTGAAGTACCTTGTCATTTCCATCGATCTTCTTGTCGATGAAATCGTTGCCAAAATAATGATTTTTCTAAACGATTTCGCAATTGCTCCAGAAACATCTAAGATAAAAATTCTGCCAGTTGCCATCGTTCACTAGCTTTATGAGAATATCGTAGGGATATTTTTATATTGTTTTTTTGAAGGGTTTATCTCAATGCCTCGAAATCGTATTGGATCTCGTGTCTCAACTATTGATTAAATGCATTGTACATTGGGCATTGTCATTCCTAATGCTTAATTGGTAAGTATCAAGCATTTTTCGTTTAAAAACTATTAACGCTATTTATTTACGTGACAGGAAACAAAACTGACAATGTTGTGCAACAAAAATCATTACATGTTTTTTATAACTCACACAGCACAATATCTACCAGGTCAGCTAGTGTGAAATAAAATAATGTGTATTCTTCTATAATAGCAACTAATTATGTGCAGATAACAGAGATTTATTCTTATAGAATATTCTTTACATTTAGTTTCCTTTCTCTTTAATGTACTGCTTCCAATAGACTTGTGCATCTAGTTTCATCCCAAGGTACATAGGATGGATGAAATAATATAAACACATGACATATACACAATATTTATTTATTAATAGGGCTTTGAGCCACCATTTGCTCTCAAAAGGGCTGAAATTTTTCGCAGAATAAATATCATATGAATAATTTATGAATACTTTCCAACGGAATGTTACTATTTCTTCTACCAAAACGTTCGCCAATTACTTCAATAATGTTGGAGATCTTTCTGTTCTGAAACTCGCCATAACGGTTCAATTATTTTGAGATCTGCCAATTGTGCTGGCCGGGGAAGATGAATGATATTCCATATACCTTAAACTAAGCCTGGACTTCCTGGCTGTATGGGCGCATTATCATCTTGGAATATGGCAGTGTTTGGCAGCAATGTGCTAGTCATAGTAAGAACTTTATTGAAGATATCGAGATTTTCATTCATAATAATCCTGTCGGTAGTGTGAATGAGAGGATCAGCTGAATATCGCAATATAGCTGCCCAAATCATAACGAGATCTCCTCCATGCTTGATTGTAGGAAGCAGGGAGTTTGGATCGTAGCTTCTTTTCGGGTTCTCCATACATAAATCCGACCATTTGTAGAAATCAATATAAAGGATGATTTATCGGACCATACCACATTTTTCTAATCGTCAAGTGCCCAGACTTTATGACCGTTGCACCACTTCTTCGCAGTTTAGCTTTTGCTTCCGCTATTAAAGGTTTGGCAATTGCGACCCTTCTATGAATGTTAGCTTGGTGGTTTTCTGTAAATTCTAAAAAAACACTTTTCTTTAGTAGTTATTTAAAAACTTGTGTTCTGTATTTACTTATATGTGTAAGCTGTATTTTTAATATAATGTCTAGTGACGTCAATGCGCTGATATCTTAATAAAAATATCTCTATAATGTTTTTCTTATATTTAAGTCTAATGTATAAATTCTAAAAACTAACGTGAATATAAGAACATTAGTGATAAGTTTGTTATTGATTTTAGTTTATTGATCTTTCAATCTAAAACAAGGAAGCTTTGTTAATAAATATCGCGCATGCATTTTTGGATTTCCTCTTATGTCATATGCATGTGTAATTATTAAATATATTAAACTCTATACATTAACACTATTAACCTTTCACTAATCATATATCCGTAATGGATAAACCTATAATTTAACTAATATAATATGCTATACTAATATAATATAATATGCATACATTTGATATCAGTTGAATATATTAGGTGCGTCCATAGACTTTGATCAGCGATATCTGTTAATGAATTTTTTAACATAAAATAAGTCTTATTCAGCGTACACAAAGATAAATCTTTACCAAAACATCACATCGATGTTTATTAGTTTTGTATTTTTATTTGAAGTAACTTCAAGCCGATGCTCGTCAAACACTTTTAGGAACTTACAGTGGCGCCATATCCTCCATTTTCTAATTTGGTTACAACGATTTAAAAGTGGTGGTTTTGATATCAATGATTGAGAATGGCATGGATTACCAAAAAAGTTCGTATTTCAAGGTTTAATCGACGAAATCTCGGCTGAAATTCGCAAAGAATTTCTCAAACAGATTAACAACTGAGACGTTTACAACATGCGAAAGGAAAGATGTAAGAGGGGTGGGGGTGGTCGGTAGGTGAATGACTTTCATTGCTTACCAGGTTAAAAAGAATATTTTTCTGTGGCATATTGTGATTGACAATGTAAAGTGGATCTAATATGACCTGTTACAAATAATCTTAAGGTCATAGAGATCAAATGAGTATATTTTCGAATAAAATTAATTTTCCGATTATAAACAATATAAAAATTTCTAAAAATATAATACTATACCTAATATTTCGCATAGCAAACTACGTAAGATAAATAAAACGTATGTTTACGTAGTATCTGGCCTTCAGAGTTTATCATTTTCAAATAACAGAAAATAATCGTCAACTTAATTGGTGTCTTGGAAATAAAACATTGTAAGCAAAATCAATGTGACTCATCTATAATTACCTTTTGTTTTTATGTTTGATGTTTCAATTTCGATTCATTGTAATATTAATAGAAATTGTTAAAACATTGATGAATCATAATTTATTTTATTTTAGATCCATAACAAATAACATAATTTGCAAATATATTATATATGTAGTCAGAATATATTTGTTGTTCGGCATGTACAAATTAATTAACATAAATAATACATGCATAGCGTAGGTATTATTAAATCCCACACAAATTAAAGTAGTTCAAATATTAAACCAAAATAATGACTAGGAAATCTAATTAAAAATCAATTAACTGATTTACTACTTATGTATATTTAATACTGTTATAGGACGTTTAATTTATTCCTAACATGTTGAAAATATTTTATGTCATTTAGAACGCTTGGCAGTTGCTGCAAACACCTATTCGTACCAATTCTCTAAAATATCATTATTTTAAAATAATTTATTTCAAATATAATAGTTTATTATTCATAAAAATAAATAAATACCAAAAAATAATTGATTTAAAAATAAAATTTGAGTAATATATGACAATGAAAATTAATACAAAACTCAGTTTATACTATATTTATGGGATACATAATATAATGATATAAATATATAATCAAATGCCGTAGAAGTATGCAAATAAAAATAACGTTACATATATTTTTATTAATAAAAAAAACAACTGTAATTTAGTGCATTTAAATAAAAAATATTTTATCTTTTTTTAGTATAAATTTTTATAACAAACGTAAACGTATTAGAAAAGTATTACATTTTGTCCATCTAAATAATTCCTAATAAATATGTCAAAAAAATAAAACACAGTTTTTTCAGCAAAAATTTGTTTATTAAATTAATTAAATATAAATAGTTTACATTATAGTTAGTTTATAAAAAAACAATAATTAGTTTGAATAACATGTCAATTATTAATATATATTAATTTCACTACTAAAAACAGCAATTTATTAATAATACTACAACTGTAAATTATTATTCTTACAATAAAATTGAATGAAATGTATCATTTTTATTTTGTAAATACTAATTTTAACAAAAATAAAAAAAATAATAAAAAATAGATAAAAAAATATCTTTATTTTATAAATATAATCAATATGTAATATAAAAATAATTTTTTAAAACATTATATATAACTAATGGCTTATATTATCTTACTTAATATTAAATACATACCAACAAGATAAATAATAAAATTTATAATATAGATGTCATAAATTTATATAATATTTATATAATTCACAATATAGTTAAAATATGTAATGAACACAAAATTATCAACAATATTATGATTTTTAAACTTCAGAAAAACTACAACAATAATTAATAAGAATATTATATAAATTAACCCAATATTACACATAATTTTAATGTTACATTTTAATAGTTGTTTAAAAAAATGGTTCCAAATAACTCATGAAAATAATGTTAATTAAACAAATGAACCGCATTCTTTACTTTTTCATAAAGGTATTAAAAATATATGATAATATATTGTAACAAATACCGAACACCCTTAATTCCCAAAAAACATGCCTAGCTCCCAAAATGCAGTAGTACATTATTATTCACATCGATATTCACATACAAAATAAGTATTTTATGAAATTATAACAAATAATTTAATGATTTAATTAACAAATTTATTTAAGAAATATTCTAAATAAATTTTAAAAATATTACTAAATGAATACAGTGAAATAAAACACACGTGTAAACAGTTACAAATAATTCATTTATTAGAGAAATAACAATACAGTAATTTATTTATATAAAAGTCCATTTCGCCTAGATACTGACACATTTTATTAAAAAAACAATATTTATCGCAGTTTTTCTCCTTTCCAAACTTTAAAAATGTTGAATAAATAAAAAAAAAGAAATGATAAAGTGAAAATACCTTTAGTTTGGAAAGAAGACCAGTACTGAGGCTAACACTGTGGAGCACAATAACGAAACAAAAACACAAATTTTCAGGCAGAACGTGGTCGCGCGATGTTTTAGAACAACGAAGAAAATCAACGAAATATAAAGACACCGGAAAAACTTCCGAGCAAGGTTTCGATAGTACGACTTTGACCTTGATCTTGATACTGACTCGTCATCGGCCAAGAGCTCACGAAATGCGCCAACACCACCGACACCGCGCTGAATGAATGAAACGACGGGTACCACTACGAGGCATTGGTAGAATTACCGGTACGATCGTTGATTGGTGCGTGGCTCGCTCCTCCTAACCGATACAACGCGGTTTCTCCCCCACCTGCACCTTTGCCACAGTAGTAGATTGATGTATAAAAGCAGAATTACTACAAATATCACATCAATAGATATATCGTGCACTCAAGAACACTGTTTAAAAAATAGCACGGTTGCACTCGCAAAAAAAAACAAAAAAAGAGTGAGAAAGACAGACAAACAAATAAATATGTTCGTGTATAGTGCCTCGATACTGTGGAACGCGTTAAATGAAGACGCGACCAGGAAGATCCTGCTAGTGTTCGTCGTCGTGTTACTGATCGTCCGATCGCTTCAATCCTGGCTGGAATGCAGGAGTTTGCCGCCGGGACCGTGGGGATTGCCGGTTTTCGGTTCTCTGTTGAAAATTAAAGGTGATCTTCATCTTTTCTACCGCGACCTGACGCATAAATACGGTTCGTTGATATCCGCGAGACTTGGCTCGCAGTTGATTGTTGTTTTGAGTGATTACAAAATGATCCGTGACGCGTTCAGGAAGGAGGAATTCACGGGCAGACCCAATACCGAGTTCACCAACATCTTAGAAGGTTACGGTAAGTTCCACGGATTTATTTTCTTCTCGTTTGTTACATAAATATTTGCATGTGATTGGCATATATTAGCGGCCTTCGGATGGACATCTCGCCTATCAATTGAACTGATAATGCTATCGGTTTGACCTAGTTTTGGTATCTCAAGCGACAGATAAAAAAATAACGCGTACGTCCCGTCTAGTTGCAGAATTCTATCAGGTCGCGTCTTCTTTCACTTTAACTTGTTTGTTCATTTTAAAACCATTTATTAGCGAGAGAAGTGTAATCATTAAATAAACAATAAAAACCGTATTATTTATATGTCACTCACTAATCGGCTTAAATGAAATCACAAAAGAAGTAGGAATAAAATTATTCCATTTCTTTACAGGCGTGATCAATACCCAAGGAAAGCTGTGGAAAGACCAACGACGGTTCCTTCACGATGGTTTACGCCATTTCGGTATGTCCTACTTGGGATCGCGCAAAGCCCAAATGGAAAAAAGAATTGTTAGCGAAGTCGACGATTTCCTTACTATTCTTAAAGCAAGCAAGGGTCAGCCGATAGATCTCAATTCCGTCCTGGCTGTATCCATTTCCAATGTTATATGCGACGTGCTGATGTCGGTAAAGTTCTCCCATAACGACGCCAGATTCATCAGGTTCATGGAGCTCATTGAAGAGGGCTTCAGACTATTCGGTTCCTTGGAGTACGTGTTTTTTATCCCGATCCTGAAATACTGGCCCGGTCACAGTTACACCCGTCAAAAAATCGCCAAGGTAAGCCTTAGATCGTCCACTTTCCCTTTTAGTGTGCCGCGAAAATATTTCAATCAAAATACGAAGATATGTTAATCATAAAATCCAGTTAGCCTTGACCTTAAACCAAGCAAAATTCTTTATCTAAATCGTAAATTTAACGCGTATAGTAGGAGCACAAACAAGAATATCGATCACTTTCGATTTCGTTGCGAATAAATTAAATCTGATTCGTGTTTTTTTTTTGTTATTTCCAGAACCGTGAAGAGATGGCTCAGTTTTTCCAAGAAACAATTGACGAACACCGAAGGACATTCGATCCAAGTCATCTTCGCGATCTTTTGGATACCTATCTGTACGAAATCCAAAAAGCAAATGAGGATGGAGTTGGACATAATTTGTTCGAAGGAAAAGATCATGGTAAGTTTTTAATATTAGGAAATAAGGATCAGTTTTGTAACAATGTTTTTGTGATTTATTAACAGATCGTCAAATGCAACAGATCATGGGTGATCTCTTCTCTGCTGGCATGGAAACCATTAAGAGTTCCTTACAATGGGCTGTCTTATTTATGTTGCACAATCCTGAGCATATGAAGGCCGTTCAAGAAGAACTGGACCAAGTCGTCGGTCGTCATAGGCTACCAAAGTTAGAAGATTTAGCTTATTTACCAGTGACGGAATCCACGATCCTGGAAATTCTTCGGATCTCCAGCATAGTTCCAATGGGAACCACTCATGCCCCAATTAGGTGAGTCCCCCAAAAGATCTTAATCTGACGTAGGTGGCATTAAATGAGCCAAAAATAGAGATAATTATTTTTTTATGATCGGCTATGGCAATGTAACGAATAATTTAAATTCACACCTGCGAAAAAAGTGAAAGTCCTTGTAAACCTAAAAATCATTTATATATATATTTTTCGGTCGATGAACCTACACAGCGGTACACTGTCAGACGATTTCTTAAACAAATTTCGTAACAATACGCAAAAAGACTCGTTAATATTGTATATACCAGTTTAATGTACGCAACAGCAAGGGTTTTGACCCGCCAAAAGTGTGTTTATATAACCGACGTTTTAACTCCATCTTCGTTTTTTTTTTCAGGGATATAAAACTGAATGGATTCCTATTGCCTCGTCACGCCCAAATCGTGCCGCTGCTTCACGCCGTTCACATGGACCCCACTCTCTGGAAGGAACCAGAGAAATTCGACCCATCCCGATTTATCGACGGAGAAGGCAAAGTACATAAACCCGAGTATTTCTTGCCATTCGGAGTGGGCAGGAGGATGTGCCTGGGGGAGGTTCTTGCCAGGATGGAGATCTTTTTATTCCTGTCCTCCCTGCTACATTCTTTTGAAGTTAGTGCACCCGATGGTGATACCCTGCCAACCCTGAAGGGTATCGTCGGAGTCACCATCAGTCCTACACCATACAAAGTGTGCCTCAAGCCGAGAACGATTGCATGGGAGAACGAGGACGCGAACCTGCGGCCAGCAGGAAGTCACTAGACTTCTTGAACAGTGTTCAAGAGCACGGTCAAAGAGTGGTTCCTAAGTGAGGCACAGTACTTAAGCAGATTCAACAATATATAAAATGGGACGTTTTCGTTCGAAACGATCCTTTATTTGATCGGCTGTGCATTTAAAGTGTTCATATTCACCGCCTTTAGTATTAGATATATTGTAGTACAATTGCTAGTCAGGCATGTTCATCAGTTTTACCTAGTTTTGCAATTCCATACAAGCCATAGATTTTTACCATTTTGACTTGTCATTGTTGATTATTATTTTTTTTACTTTATTCGTAACCATATTTGTGTGGGGTTGTGAGTGCTACTTTGTTACCGAAACGAAACCATATATTTTTAGATTTAGACTTTATTTATTGTAAAGTAACGAACCGTGGTCGGTTTCTTATAGAAACCCTCCGTACGATATCAACAATTTATACACGCAGATTGTATCATCCATATTCATCATCGTAAATATAATTAACGTTGTAAATATTTTGTTCCGCAATTGTGCTTAAAACAATTTTTGTTTTTTTTAGAGAGCAAGACTTTATATTAAGATTTGTTATTTTAATGAGTTTTAATAAAATATAAGTTAAAAATAAATTAATTTATTTTAATTTGAGTTTTAATCATAGGGTATCACGGTCCTTATAGGGTACCATTCAGTGCTATCTGATATACTTTGCTACATTTTATACTAACTTTGTTAAATTTTATTCAGAATAAATGGGACGCTACAATATATTTCATTTAAATAAATAGAATTGCCCATTCTTCAGAAAGCATATGGATTTCCCATTGTAAACATGTTTGGTTTACGTGCGAAGAGAAGTGCTATTCGGTGAAGCCATGAAATCATTGGTCCAAACGAATAGGGAATATTATCTGAAAAATACAGTCGTTTCGGTAGGACATGCCATTGAACCATTTTCCCGTATGATATTTTTATTTCTATAATGAAATTAGTTTCTTAAAAGAGCGGGAACACAACAACCTCAATTTATAACGATATCCCACGATGAATTTGAATTGAACTTATAGTTCCGGCACTTTCGGCTTTCCACTACGTTTTATACTTTCAACACAACTTACAGCTACAACTTGTTTCGTTTAAAATTATACTTCTAAGAACATCTGTGTTACGCATCTGTAGATGTTTCCAAATTAGATCAATAAAAATTCCCTGAAGACGACGCTTACTCGCTGAAAACTCGGATAAACAATAGGAATGTGAGATGCCCAATCACTAATATTTGAAGCGTGTGTTAATGACAGATGCTTTTGATTTAACGTCTTAAATTAGGCAATTGTATGGGTCTGTATGTGTATGTGCCACTGTGACAGTATAGATGCACCTCTTACGTTTAAATTATTTAAAGATATTTTTTCTATAGTACAAAAAAGGATATTCTAAATCTTGAAACCGTAGAGGAATCGTACTAGTTTTCTGATAGCTCTCAGGAAGTTGCAGAGATTGTATAGAAATTTCTTCAGAATGTACCAAAATAATATATCGCATTATAACTATGGATAACCGATTTTCTATTTTTTTAATTGCGAAGATAACTTAAAAGTTATTGCAAAATTGCAACAATTTGTCTTTCATTCGGTTTTTTAAAGTCGTCTCAACATATATATGTTATTTGGCGACAACAACGCGAACTTTCTGGATTAACAGTTTACAAGAAGTTAAAATACTGAGAGACTGTTTATAAATAATAAAAAGTATGTAAAATAGAATATAAGTGTAAATAGATAAAACCACTAACTGAAATGCGCAAGAATATGTTTAAATACAGGGAGACAGTTTGCATATAACAAAAAGCGGATAAAACAGAACGTAAATGTCTATAGATAAAATAATTACGTATATACGAGGGGGAATCAAATGTAAACGGTAATTTTACTATTTAGATTAGCACTTAATTCCGATCTAGGGGATTCGATGCTCGAGTGTTCTTTGGTTTATGAAGAGAGGGGCGGGGGCGCGAAGCAAACGATGTTTGCCCATTCGACACGTCTT
This sequence comes from Rhynchophorus ferrugineus, assembly GCF_030347505.1. NCBI lineage: Eukaryota > Metazoa > Arthropoda > Insecta > Coleoptera > Curculionidae > Rhynchophorus > Rhynchophorus ferrugineus. The sequence goes on along the minus strand of NW_027472581.1, from coordinate 45,945,906 downwards.
CATTCTTCATGTCAATACCAAGCCACACACCGCAGTTTTGACAAGGAATAAATAGGAAGAAATCCGCTGGGAAACCCATGATCACCCTCCTTATAGCCCTGACTTGTCACTTTGTGCTTAATTTTTGTTTCCGCCCTTGAAATGATCACTTGGAGGTAAGAGATTTGAAAGCAATGAAGAATTTGAGGAGTATGTAGGCAATTGGCTGAGAAAAATTCAAGCTTCCAAATCGATGGTAAAAGTGTATAGAGCACGGAGGTAACTACATTGAAAAATATCAAATATTTAGTTTGTGTATACCATTGATCAATAAATCTATTTTACTAAATTACCATTAATATTTGATTCCCCCTCGTAGCACTGGACTTGGACACATAAAATGGATTTTTTTTTTTTTTTTTTTTTTTTTTTTTAATTATATACATTGTTACTAGTCGTTGCCGACTAACCTACAATTTGTCCTTATAATAGCTTAAATCTAGGTATATATCTAATAGGACTCATCAGTCCTACATAGTCTCTAACATAATAATAATTGTTTTAACACTTTGAGTTTTTTCTAATGCACCTCACTGCACTACACTACAACACACTACACAAGTTCAAATGGTTTGGTCCTTTTGAGTCTGCGTCCGGTTTTGGTGTTGTCCAAGAGTTGTAATACTTCGAAATTAACATGAGAGTGAAGTCTCTCCTCATGTCTCTTTGCAATTCTTTTAATTTCTTGATTGACAGTCGGTATCTGAAGATCTCGATGTAAATAAATGGTCCGGTAATATCTGGGTGCACCTACGATGCTTCTTAGGACTTTGTTCTGGAAAACTTGTATTAGATTTATGTTGCTTTTTGCGGAACATCCCCATAATTGTATTCCGTATGTCCATATAGGTTTTAATATTTGTTTATATAGAAGTAATTTATTATGTATAGTTAATTGAGATTTTCTTCCAATTAGCCAATACATTTTTCTATATTTTAACTCAAGTTCTTTTCTTTTCTTTTTGACATGTTCCTTCCACCGTAGTTTTGCATCAAGTGTCATTCCGAGATACTTAGCATTATTGCTGTATGGTATGACAGTGTGGTTTATGGTCAATGGTGTAAGCGCGGCCTGTTTATAGGTGAATTGAACATGCACAGATTTGTTTTGGTTAATTTGTATTTTCCAGATTTGGGTCCATTTATTTATAGCGTCAGTAGCCTGTTGTAGGTTTCTGGTTGCATCTTCGCTATTGTTTCCGACAGCAAGAATAGCAGTATCATCAGCAAATGTAGCCATTGTAATGTTTTCGATTTGTGGTATATCACATGTATAAAGTAGGTATAGAATTGGCCCCAGTACACTTCCTTGTGGTACACCTGCTTTAGCTTCTTTTATTGTAGAGTAAGCTTCCTCTTGTTTCACTCTAAACATTCTGGCTGTGATGTAGGATTTTAATAGTTCGGTGTGTTGCTTCGGTAATATTTTCTGTAGCTTATGGACGAGGCCTTTGTGCCATACCTTGTCGAAAGCTTGTGCTACATCTAAGAATACAGCTGAGCATACTTTATTATCTTCATAGGCTTTTTCAATAACATCTGTTATTCTATGCACTTGATCAATCGTTGAATGTTTGGTAATAAACCCAAACTGGTGTGTTGGTATTAGGTTTTTTCTCTCTATAATTGGTTTTAATCTTTTCAAGAGGAGCTTTTCAAATACCTTAGCTATCATCGGTAACAGTGAGATAGGTCGATAAGCTTTTATATCATTTGGTGATTTTCCAGGTTTTGGAACCATTATTATTTCAGCCATTTTCCAAACGTCTGGGACATATTTCAGTCGAAATGCTGCATTGATTAAGTTAGTGAGCTTTATAATACCCTTTCTTGGCAGATTGTGCAGCAATTGCCCTGTTATTAAATCATAGCCTGGTGATTTATTTGGCTTGATGTTTGTTTTAATAACGTTGGTGACTTCTTTCGGAGTTGTTAATTGAATTGTCGAATTTTCGCCGTCTATGTCCGGTAAAGTATGTTCAATTTCACTTTCGTTTGGTTTGAAAGTTTTCTCTAAATGGTCAGCGAATGCTTCTGCTTTCTCCAGGTTGCTGCGTGCCCAACTTCCATGCATGTTTCTTATCGGAGGACTATGTAGACAGGATCGTTTTAGGTATTTAGTGGCTTTCCAGAGCGAATAGTCTGTGTTCTTGTCGTCTGTTAAATTTCGTAGATAGTTATTTATGGAATTGTTTTTAATTTCCAAAATTTCCCTCTTCAACCTTTGTGTTATGTTGTTTAAGATATTCTTATTTTCAGGTGTTCTATTTTGCTGCCATTTTTTCCGTAGTTTTCGTTTTTCAGCTACCATTTCCTTGATTTCTTTCGGGTAATTTATTCCTTTGGTTGAAGTTTTAATTTCTGGAGTGTTATTCCAAGCAGCCTGTTGGATGTCTGCAACGAATTTTTCGGTTTCATAATTTAATTGGTCTTCTGTCTTAAGGGGAACATTTAGTTGAATTCGATTGTTTATTTCTTCAACAAATCCTTCCCAGTCTGTCCTCTTGTTGGTTAATGTTGGATTTTGTTGTTTTCTTATAATGTTTTCACTCAGCGTCAAAATCACAGGTGTGTGATCTGAACTTAAGTCAAAATTTTCTTCAACTTCCATGTAGTTAGTGGTTATGTTTCTAGCTATAAAGAAGTCTAACAGGTCTGGAGTTTTCTCTGGATCGGTAGGCCAATAAGTTGGTTTTCCTGTCGACATGTAACTGCACCCTAGCTCAGCAGCTGCTTTATGTAATTCATTACCTTTAGTTGTCGTCATTCTAGATCCCCATCTTGTATTTTTAGCATTGAAATCACCACCGATTATAAATTTTTCTCCTAGGTTGTTTAGAACATTCAAGTAATTTTCTTTTTTTTGGTTGTATCTTGGAGGGCTATATATGGAAGCTAATGTAACCCTGTATTTGCTAGATATAACAGTTACTGCCGTTACCTGATTTTCTGCTAAACTGAGTCCGGGTTCTTGATGATGGCATATATTATTTTTTATTATTATTGCACTTCCTCCTCTTGCTGTGTTAGCTGGATGAATGGTGTGGTAAAAGTGATATCCTCTAAATTTAATAAAGGATTCCTTTGTCAAATGGGTTTCAGATATTAAGCAAATATCTATTTTTTGCAATTCTAGGAATACTTGTAGGTCAGCGTGATGTTTCTGAATCCCATTAGCATTCCAAATTGCGATGCGGATGTCTTTACTTGCCATTTTTAGTTCTTGAGGCCACCGCCCTATTGTTTTCGAGTTTAAGTAATCTTTCAGAAAACGATTCAATAATCTTTTCCTGGTTGTCCAGCTTTGCTATAAGTTTCAATAGCAGTTCGTTGGTTGTAACGTCTTCTTTTTTTGTTTCTTTTTGAGCGGTTTGGTTTATGCTTTGAGCATAGGTCATTTCATCGTTGACTTCGTTGTACATTTTTGGTTGTTTATTTTGAGTCACTGTTTTTTGCTCTTTAGCCTGACTGATTTTATTTCTTCTCTCTTGGAATGTTTTCGCAACTACGCATCCTCTGTAGCTTGCTGGATGCGCTTCATTGCAATTCGCACATTTCGCTTTTGTTCCTTTGGGTTTTTTGCATTCTCCCGTGATGTGTTTTCCTGAGCATTTTACACACCTTGGTTCCCTTTTACAGAATTTTTGTGTGTGTCCATGTAATTGGCATCTCTTGCACTGTGGCACAAGATTTGCCTTTCTAAGAGGTTCTATTTTTACTTCGACTCCTAGAATTTGTTTAATTTCATAAATTGCTTTTATGTCCGTGTTATGTTGGAATGATAACATAAACAGTGGTAAAGGCTTCTTCTGGACAACTATTTCTCCATTGTTATTTTTATTTCGTTCTTTTTTCAGGATATTTGTGACGTCAGTACATTTAAGTCCATTTTTTATTAACTCTTCCACTATTTTAGTAGTTTTAGCTGTCGGTGGAAGCCCTCTTGCCATTACTTTAATGTCTCTGGTTTGCTTATCTTCATACGAGTGCCATTGTAATTTTAGGAATTCCAAGCACTCAGCAATTTTCGTAAAAGTTTTACGACATTCGGCGTTTAATTTGATTTGTCCATTGTTTAATGTTGTTGCTCTAAATAGTATATTATTTGTTTTCATTGTTTCATATAGCAAGTCAAAGTCTGTGACATTACTTACTATAATTGGAGGTGGTCTCGGCACTTTTATTTCTTTATTCAATTCTTGTGCTTTAATGGTTTTTGGTTGTTGTGGTGAAGCTTCAGGTGTATAGTTTGCTTTTCGTTTCTTATTTCTTTTAACTGTTATCCAGCCTACTTCTTTTTGCAATTCTTCCTCGTCTGTTTCATAGTTTACAGGCAAATTGTTTTCAGTGCACTGGTTCACTACGGGAATGCTAGTTGGATTGTATGTGTTTTGGTTTTTTATTAGGAGTTGTAGTGCATCTAATTGTTTTTGCATATTTGTTAGTGCAATTTCCAGATTCCGTCGGGCTGTTTTTTCGTTAATATACGCATTATAGAGAGCTTGCTCATTTTGCGTTCTCTTATGGTTTTCTTGACAAAAGATTTGATTCTGTTGTGCCAGATGAGCTTCACCTGACGTTGAGGATTGTGTTTCCATCTCATTTAGTCTCTGGTTCTCTCTATCAATCATTTTTATTTAATGAATAGTTTAATTCACGTTTTTACAAAAATTTCAGTACCGGTATTTGTTTCAGAACCGTTATAACGCCGCATTTGTGGTACAGATGATGCACCTCCGACCCTTAACAGCCCCCAAAATTTTACCTTTGTTACTTTATTGCAGTGACCATCGTTTTAAACACATTTTCACTAAACATTTAACGCGCAGTTTTAACACTGTTATTGTCGTCACGGTTTTTACTTATTTTTTAAAATCGCATTTGTGGCACAGGTAGTACACTTTCAAATTTATTACACTGACCGTCGCTCCAAACACGTCTTTACTCTACGAAGGTCGAACGACAACTGCATAAAATGGATGTAAATAGAACTTATCACAAGTAATGTAATTATTGGAGGCACATATAATTTTTATGGGGTTTGTGGTTTATTGGGGTAAATATGTCAGGTAGATCATGAGAAAAATGTAAGCTGTGAATGATTCCAAAAATGTATATTCCATGATAACGCTGAATGTTAAACACCACAGCTGAGATATTCTAGGGAAATCTTCCCTCAGATACTTCCTGAGTAGTATAGTAGCTTTTCAGTGCCCAGCGTTAGCCGATTTAGGATAATCTGCCAGGATCCAGCTTTGAAAGGTAAAATTGAGGAGAAAAACTCATGCATTATTGCTCACAGTTTATTGTTATCTTCAGGTAGGCCATAAATATTTCTATTTATTGTGGTCAGTTCGTGTAGAGTATTGAGAATATTTATAATTATAGGATGATCGTGATTTTGATTCAATAGCACTTAATGCACTGGAAGAATCTGTGTAGACAAGACACTTACCTGGGTCACCATTCGAAGCCAATCAAGGGATTTCCACAAGACAAACAGTTCAGCAGTGAAGATGGTAGTATGTTTGGAGAGTTTAAATGTTAGCAAAATTGACACACCCAATTGGTCTCACTTAACTAGGGATACCCTAATCAAGGGATGTCATTAAATTTGGCACTCCAGATAATTGAGCTAAAGTGCTGAAGAAAAGTAATGGTTATTGAGCGCAACTCATTAAAAAAAAATTAGGTTTGTAACTTTCTACGTAAAGGCTAATCATCCGAAGGTAGTAAGGGATTTGCCAATTAAAGCCAAGCTACTGGATATTTAGTTGCCATAGTGTGCTGCTGACAAACGAATTGTACATAGTGCTTGTAAGAGAGTTTGGTCAACGTTTACCAATATCTTGTTTTCTAATTAAACACATTTACATTTTAATGCACTTGTAAATTAGCAACTATGCCACATTGGAGTGCAATGAAACGGAAATGGAAGTACTAAAAACTCATTGAACCTTTTTGAAAATGAAATTTAGAAAAGTTTCCATTTGGTTGATTTTAATAATATATTGTTTATAAGATATTGTTTTCAAGGACAGTTTTCAAACATACGGATTACTTTCTTATCAATTCACTAAATATAAAATTTCTTTCAACTATCTTGTAGAAAAGGGGTGATTCTAGTTAAATGAAGAATTTAGCAATGAATATTTTTGGCTTTTGCAATTCGAAAATTCGAAGAGAACTGCTAAAAAGATTCTTAGTTTTTTGACCTTCAATTTCCATGTAAGTTCAATAAACAAAGCGACCCAAAACTGTAAATGGTTATTATTATGTCTCAGAAAGGAAAATAAGATGACCAAAAACTGTTCTGCATATAACAAATGCATGTGTTTAGAGCACAAAAAATAACCAGTTACCAACCAACCACTTCGTGACAAATGACCAGAAAGTTTTTTTTATATTTTAAATGAAATTCATATATTTATTTTTTGTTAATATTCATGATATACAGGGTATATACAAAATAATATGATCATCATAGTGCATATTGTTGCAAATATCCGCTTAAGTAGAAACCGCTAGGTTTCGACAACGGCATCAGCAGTGGCAGCACTGTAAAACCCATGTTCAGCTTACTAGTGTTAGTCAAAGCTTAGACAATCCGGCGTTGACGAATCTTTGGCTACTTCAGCTTGTCCCAAGACTGGGAAACCCATAATTAGTAAACCATCGGCAACCCAGGGTTGGCACAAGTGTGGACAACCTAGCGTTGGCTACCCAACTTGGTCTGCTAAACTTGTGCCATGCCTGGGCCAAAATTATTATGCTAAGAAGGCCAAGCGTGTACAAAGTTAACTCATGTACCAATTTATAGTTTCCAATATGCGATACGATTTCGAAGTGTTGACGTATCGTTCTTCAATGATCTGAAGGTGAACAGTGAAACGTGTGACGCTTCAGGCTTCGAAAGAAGGCAAATCGTTGTTTCTCGGTTAGTGGAAGAGCTTGTGATGTAAACAGATAAATTGTTTAACGTTTCATGAGCGATAGTATTCACGACAATGAAAGCACACAGAAAATATGGTAAAACATCATCGGCGAAGAGGAATATTGGCGAAATTTAAAGTTAACTGACCCAGATCGACGAACATTAAAAAGGATTGTGGTTAGAGGACCAGACAAAATAAAACTACCGCGGCAAAAGTTGAGTAGAACTCAACACTTACTTGAGTAATATTAAGTAAAAGGACTGCAAAACCGTTTATGCCGAAATCCAATGATAAGCTGCGAAAGAAGTGGTGCAACGATCATAAAAACTGGATACTATGATTGGAAGAATATGGTATAGTCTCATAAATTATCGCTTACATTGTTTGCTACTAACGGTCGGGTTTATGTATGGAGAACCCCAAAAGATGCCTATGATCCGGACTACTTGCTTCCTACAGTCAATCATAGCGCAGATTCTATTATTATTTGGGCAGCAATATCGTGATATTTAGTTAATTTTTTTATTCACACCACTAGCCAAATTATTGCAAAGGAATAACTTCACATCCACACTGATGTCAGTTCAATTCTGTGTTTGTTCCCACTATGACTAGCATATTGTTACCAAACACTGCCATATTATAAGATAATAATGCGCCCATATACACCGTCAAAACGATTCAGCCTTGGTTTGAGGATAATCGTTAGACCTCAACATAACTGAACCGCTATGGGGAGCGTTAGAGTAGATATTGAGGAGTAGATTTCTATCTCCAAAATTAACCAAAAAATTGGCGGCAATTTTTTAGCATATAGAATAACAAATGGTGGCTCAACACCTTATTCAAAAATATTGTATGTATACGTAAGGTACTAATATTTGGTCCATCACGTGTAGCTATTACGTGCCTTGAAAAATTCAATTGAAACGTTTAAAATTATTTTTGTCCCAGTAGCCAAGTTTTTAGTGTTATATTTTAAAGTCCCCTGCTTACAAACTGAGGTTTATTGGGATTAGACCTACACACGGCTTAACGAGGGCTTCGAACAAAGGTCCTTAATATTAAGCTTACCGAATAATGAGTGACGAATTTAGGGACCATCCCAGAACCAAGAAATATTACGACCAATTAACAATCATGCTCCTGCGGGATTCGAACCAATTCGAAATCAATAATATTTTTGTACCATATTATTTAAGTAATTATTATAAAACAAAGTATCTAATCTAATAAAATTCTTATTATAGTAAAAAACTTATTATAGTGAAAATATAATGGTAATAAAAATATCTTAACATTTGCAGCATATCGGAGGGCGTACTCAATTGGTAAAAGGTATCCATTACTTCACGCTGAATGTACGTGTACAGTCTCATATCGTGAAATGAATATAAACAGGTTAAATTCTTCAGATCAGCAACCATTATAAACATTGTCGTTGCGCAAAGAACGTTAAAATATTTCCATGTTCATGAACTTTACTTCTCTTATTATTATTAATTCACATAATATATGACTAAATTCTAATATTTAACGGTTCTTTAACGAAAAATATTTTGCTCAAGCAACCTCATACTTTCATTAACAGGATTATACAAATCCATAATTCGTTTTATATTAAAATTTTAGAAAAAAATTAAATTACTTCTAATTAAAACAAAATTAATACCCAATTACTATCTACAGTTAATTATCAAATACAGTTATATTGAATACAGCTTTCAACGATTGAGTTTCTAAATATAATGTCACTTTTTATAGCTTAATTGAATGGTTTACATAATGGTAATTTTGTAACATTATGCAAACAATGATAGGTGAATTGAAAACGGGAATAATTAAAAAAACATTTTATTAAGGACATTATCAGAAACTCGTATCTTTCGAGTGCGTTAAATCAAAACATTTTTCTCTTATCTGAAATATTTTGTGTCCAATTTAATTGTCTGTAACAATTGTCTGTATTATAATGTCCATGAATTAATGAAAATAGTTACATATATACAATTGTATATAAGTTATTAAAGAGTTTTTTTGAAATATCTGTGTCTGATATTATATATGGAATATAAAATCATTCAAATATCCGATACAGCTTCTCAATATGGCACGGATCCGAATGGTCCAATTTTCAGTGGCTCAGTTGCATTATCCTGGTGAGTTTGAGCGATATGTTATGGTTATGATGATTTGTGATATTATAAAACTCCATGAAAAGACCTGTCAGGGTCAAATTAGTGGAATTATTCAAATAATCTCTGCGAGAGATGATCGTACCATCAAATAGTTCATTAAAAATTCACCAAATTGCAAAAGGCTAAATTCCTAAGAACGACGGAAAATTGATTACCTAAAATTCCCCTACATATTTTCGCGATCTGATATTCATTTGTTTAATATTTAGTTGATTGTTGTTAAAATAACCTGCCTCAATTTGATAACAAACGTTTGTGAAATTGTATAGTTTCAGTGTTACTCTCAACATTATTTTAAGTACCCTAATTCAATTATAAGTTGGAAAATCTATGTCAACGGACTAAAACACACCTAAGAAAAATTCTAATACAGTAAGATAGTACTAAGCATATTTAATGTCAGATGTAATAAAAAAAAAATTAAATAAACTTTATTTATGTTTAATTTTCAAATTTAACGATCAGAAAAAAGACGTTTTATCATTGCAAAAATAAAGTATTATTAACCACCAAAAAGCAATACACTATTAATAAATATATGTAGTCAGAAATGGTACTAATAATATTAATAAATATTGCTATATAAGTCTATTTTCAGGTATTTTTTATTAATAGAAAAATTATTGGTTAATATATATTTTACTACTTTACCATACGTAATACCTGGGCTATTGACCTGCCGAAATTACTTTTACGTAACTGATTTAAAACCATCTCCACGCATTTCAACCTAACAGATAAAATGAAATACTCACTTGTATAAAAAACAAATTGATGCTCCTTGCTTCATTCACTGGTTCTCCAATTTATAAAAAAAATACTAACGTATTAAGAGAAAGGGGGTTTCAAATAAAACTAAATTTTAGAAACGTTGAACTATTTTATTTTAATATAATTGTCAAGGTATATTCTTAATAAAAAAAATATTATATTTCTGAAAATATTAATTTGTATGGTTGTGGTGATAGAGTGATTCCACTTTCACCTTCCATACACGTCTTGTGATCTTCAAGATCTAAATGAAACGTCTTCAGAATAGTAGTAGATACCAAAAACATCATCATTCTGGCTAACTCGTCGCCAATGCACATTCTTTTTCCTAGAAATTAAATATAGTTTATTAGTTTTTAATGCGTATATCGGAATGAACATGTGGAATTATTTAAGAAATATATTTTAGTTTACTTGCCATTCTGAAATGGAATAAAATATTCTGGTTTGAAATATCGTCCTTCTTCATTGATAAAACGACTTGGATTAAAATTTTCAGGCTCAGGATATACTTTTTCGTTCATGTGTACGGCCCACTGTAGAGGAACAATCATGGCACCCTTTGGTATAACGTAACCATTTAGCTTAATATCATCCAAAGCGCCATGTGGAATACCTTGATGCCATTAAAAATTTATACAAATGAATAACGCTAACAATAGAACTTACCAATTGGAACAACTGATCGAATTCTTTGAGTTTCCGATAGACAGGCTTCCACAAATGGAAGGGATTCCATGTCATTAAGCGATGGATCACGGTCGTTTAAAATAGTCTTTAAGTCATCTCTTAACTGAGATTGTATTTTTGTATTCCTTGCTATGTATAATAAAAACCACCTAAAATTGATTACCAATTTATTATAAATAATTACAGGTCATAATATTCGTATTCTGAATCATTCATTTATACAGTACTGGACAAAAAATCTATATTTTTTAATAACAGACTAAATAGTAGAATTTATGAAATAGATGAAATAGTATGACCGCTCTTTGCAACTTTAATTATTACAAAATTATATTTACTGTAAGAAATAAACTACCAAATACAACGCAATTTAAAATTATTATAAAGCAGTAAAAAATTCGGGATGGAATTTTCATATTGATATGTTATTAAGATCTGCCAGTATTGTTTGGGTTTAATTTATTTAACCGGTGTCAAATTACGTATTACGTTACAAGAAAGGAAAAAAATTTGACGTAAGATTAGCAATCGTCCCGTAGTTACTCGAAGCATGTCTTGGTATAGTTAAGTGATGTTTAGACAAAAGTATCGCAGTTAAAGCTGTAAGGTCACAAAAGTTGAATTAAAGGAGCTCAAGGACCACTAACCATAAACTATTAAAATTACGAAATGTCAGTGTTTTGAAAGACACCCCTAGTCCGTGGGGCTGAAGTTCCCACGAAGTAACATGAAGTTAGACAGAAGCTTGCAGTTTAGGGTGAACAGCCATATACAATTAGAATTTAGATAAAATTAGAATAGTCATCAAATCTTGGAAAATCATTCACAGTGTATACCATGGAAATTTGCGTAAAACTTTACTATTAAGATCAAAATAAAACTGATGGGAGGACATTTGAATTAATTTTAATTTATTACATTAATAAACAGTACAGTTACATAAACAGTTACATTATAAAATACGATTAGCTGTAGCATAAAATCTCAATAGGATATAGCATAACGATTTTGTTCATAAGGTACAAAAAATATTACCGAAACAACACACTAAACTATTGAACAATATAGTTAAGTGACAAATAACAAGAAGCCTACTCTACAACAAAAAGCTAAAACAGGTGTAGTACAAGGAACTGTATTGGGGCCAATCTTTACCTACTCCACACATGTGATATACTACAAAGGCAAAATATCACGATGGCTACATTTGCTGATGGTACTGCGATTTTTGCTGTCGGAGACAATAGCGGAAGAAGCCACACGAAAATTACAAAAGCAAGTGGCAATTAAAATTAACGAAAGTTACACCGTTACAAAGTTACTGTACATGTGCAGTTCACATATAACCAGACCACACGTGCATCAATAACAATAAATAGTTCTATCATTCCATAGAGAAGCAACACTAAGAATCTTAGGGTGAATCTTGATTCAAAACTTCGCTAGAAGGAATATGTAATGTAAAAAAGAAAAGGAAAGGAACTGAGGAGAGGTTAATTGGAAGAAAATCAGTTATCACTACATAATAAATTGCTATGATACAGACTTCAATTATGGGGATATTCGATATAGTTTTCCAGAACAAAGCCGTGAGAAATATTGATTGTAGGTGTACCGATTGTGGTGTACTGATTAGTTACCCCGAGACCTTGGGGTACTGACGTCACCCAGGAAATCAAGAGATATGAGGACAGAAAAAAAATGTAGTTGTTTTTAAAAATCTTTTCCTAAACAAATATCTTAAAACACTATTTTTTAATCAAAACCCACTATTTAAAACTACAAAAATATTTATCAATTATATTAGAATAAGTAAATGTGGCATCTGATATTTTATAATCGATAAGATTATTTTACCTAAATAAATGTTGTATTAGATTTTGACAAAATAAGTAACAATAAAATATAAAATAAATATTTATAACATGCTTTCAATGTTAAATACTAATTTATACATAATTCATAAACGATTTTTTTAATTACATCGATTATTCAAATGTATTGTCTCTGCGGCTCGTCCTATACGTATGTACAGAGTATAGAGGACTGAATGAATGAACATAAATCATTATATTTAAATAAGAATTATTTAAAATCTGTAAATAGTGATGCAATATTAAGAAAACGCTATCATATTCCAACTTATCTTATTTAATGTTAATTGGCATGGCTGCGAGTCACATTTTAGTTCGCAAATTTAGTCGTGCATGACAAATTTCAACAAGCAAACTATAATTATTGTGTTCAAAATTATATTTTGTAGCAGCAATTATTGTATATATTAAGGGCTTCACTGGCTTTGATTCTAGAGTGTCAATATGTTAATAAAATTTAACATTAACTGATATGAAGTATTTATTGTTTGTAAACAGAAAAAATTATCAACATTTTATTTGCAATATTTGTTCATAAGTATCATCACTTATGATCATCAATCCATAGCGGGCACTCATTGAAATTGTCCACATTTTAACCAATATGTTCATTAACTAATACGAATTAAAAATGTTCAGTATGCTCAATGTAATAATATGTGTATAGTGTGTATACAACAAATTACACATGTAACACGTTACTCCATAAATTGGCGGATATTGTCAATAGTCAATCAAACAGGCAACGTACGTCATTAGTACCGTGGATTGTATTAACAAAATTCCTTTTAAACTAGGAGCGGATTTTGTCTTCTCATTTTACTAATTAGCACTACTCTAGTTAAAAACAGATAAAAATAAAGAAGTCTGATACGTACGAACATGTAACCGAATCGATCTAGAAAATTCGATTTGTATTGGTACACACCGTTGTCATATGTCAAAATTATTCAAAACAATTAAAAATTAGCCATATTATAAACAGGAAAATATTATTTTGGTGCTTATTTTAATAAAGTTTTAATTGTTGTTTAAAATGTGTGATAAATCTGATTAAAAATTAGGAGTCAGGAACTGACTGCATCTTTAATCGGTTATTTCGAACACGAATGAGAAAATGGGGGCCCCTTTTGCCAGTAAAACTGGTTAGAGAGACAAGTATTTACACTATTAAATATTGAATTCAGTTAATTGAGTAAAGTTTTATTAGAAGTATTTGTAGCGTGTCGTGCTTAGTATTAACATAAGCATTGAGAGCGGGTGAGAGATGGACGGCACATTGTTTGCGAAAGACTGAAGAGGACTACACTTTGGTAACTGTTTATCTGTTATGATATATGGAAGGTTCTTGAAAACGATAAAAGCTTTTATCTTCCTTTAAAAACTATTTTATTTCACGGAAATAAATGGCGACTGTTGAACGACGAGTACAAAATGATACTGAAGGTTTAAATATATTCTAATATACACCAAACACCTAGGTCTAAACATTTCACTCATCAGACTATTCAGTCTTAACATAAACACAGCATCTTGTTCTTTCGAATAAATAGTTTTCGTAGCCAGTGCCATATCATTCGCGTGATTCGTGAAGCAGGTGTAAAATAAGAGAAGAGAACATAGACAGAAATAGCTTGTTTTTGGAAGAACTATATTGTATATGAACTAATAACATTACTATAAAAATTTTTAATAACTTTGAAGTCAATTTTGAAAGGATTTGTACATTATGATTGAGATCATTGTTATTAATCATAATAATCGTAAGAAAATACAGAACGGCATTATTGATGAATTATGTAGAGGGCACCTGATGACTCATTCACTAGTAGAGGCGTACGTGGTATCAGGACCGGGCGATGGAAATGCTGAGATGTACACCTTTAAGTTACAAAGACCGGCGCCTTGACTAGAGTTGATATAGTCTCTTACAGTCTTTCGAAGAGTATCTTGTTGACGTAGTTGTTAGCCGAAAATTATTGTAATCACCTGTAGTACCTTGTATATTATCAAGATAGTGGCCATTACAATGTTTTGTTGAACGATTGTATTTTATTTACCAAGAAATAAAAGTATTTCTTAAAAATTAGAAATGGGATTATACTCAAAATACGTTCAGGATGGTTGTGCTATTATACAATAAGCCCAGAAAGAAGAAACTGTTCAAAGAAGATGACTATGATAGTTTTAGAAAAATTCAATTATAAAAATACAAAGATACGACGAATACAGTGAAACCAGAGTTACAGAATTATGCTTGTCTTTAATGATATAATAGACAAAATTGACGATATAATGAGAAAATAGTGAATATGTTGTACTGAGACGATAGACGACTACATATTACGGAGATGGACTGGAACATATAGACAAAAGCAGCTATAGTTGATGTGAACGTATGATAGTGAACAAATGGAAAATTGAATTGCTAAAACGATGTTGATGTCCTGATATCATGGAGATGACAAGACGTTTAGACTAGAAAGATAACGATGGAGACAGATACTCTCTGATTGTTGTTTGAGCCGAGACGTGTGACTTTGGTTACTGAGATTTTGCATATGAAGACTTGGAGGGCAATGATTGAGGCCGATACTGTCTAGTTGTTGCACAAGTTGAAACATGAAAAACTTAAGTACCCATAATTCCGGAAAATCACGAGACGTTCGGCATGGAAAAGAACAGCCAAGACTGCTTATTATTTGAGCCGAGTCGTGGTGGCCTCGGTTTCAGAATGAAGGAATTAAGAAAAATGCAAATTAGGAAATGGAACAACGTGTGATATTTTTGTTTGTTTAAATTGTGACTCTCCGGATTCAGTTTCTAAAGGAAGATGTTAAAATATCTGTTGATTCTAACCCTGCACTGACCCTCCAGTTTGATGTTTTATGAAAAGCCGGAGAAGGAGCGATACTTTTTATTTGTGAAGTTTGTGGTCATTGTTCGAGTTGATATTTCAACACATGTATCAGATATAATGAGACTGAGATTTGTTGTGTCGCAGTTGATCTACGTATTAATCTAAGGAAAAATTCTGTTAAAAAAGATCAATTGTTTGTTAAATTGTGAATACGAAGTCCGAATTAGCATATAGTGAAAAGGCAATTTTGAGAAGTTATTTAGCTAATAAATAATAGGATGAATTATTGAAAAGTGTACTGCGAGTAGGTTTTGTTTGATGAATATTAATAAATTGAATTTGTATAAGCAGTACTCACCGAGTGTTTACAGAGAACTTTGAAAAGTTGCAATAGAAGAAGACGATAAAGCAGAAGTTCCGTACTTCGGATAATACCCGTTGTGTGAAAAAGATAGTTTCGTACTCTTATTGAAGTGATTCAGCAAACGTTGTGATGATAGACACTGTAAATGTTCATGTAGAGGAACGAAGTGAATTATTAAGGACGACAGTGTAGAATAAATTGCAGGATTACGCGGATTCTGCAGTAAGTTCAGTGAATCCGTACATTATGCGATTTTTATTATATGATGAGACATATTATTTTATAGGCAATTAAAGTTTACGTGTTATTATTCCACCGTGAGTTTGAAAGTCTGGAGAAATATGTATTAAGTTGACTATTAAATACTTTGCTATACTAGATCTACCCAACGACATGTTAGATGATCATGTCATCAATTGAGGCTGTAAAGTCTTCTCTGTGTGTTCCGAGATACCGACGTACGCTGTAGATCAAGGTTAACCTAACGTTACGAAAATGAAAACCAGCCTAATTACAAATGGGCCGATTGTTTATTGAAGTCATATCGATTTCTTGTGACCGAAAAATAATATATAGTGGAATAACTGATAAGTTATAGTTGTCTTAGAATTTGTATATGTAATCGCGATGTTATTTGCCGAACAGAAAACTGATGACTTATAATGTCGTGGAGTTTATATCTTTGAATGATGCCATAAGGAAAAATGTTAGCTTGCTTAAAGGAAGAACAAATGGATTGCTGTTAACTTGGAGTAAAAACGAAATAAGATGTACATCTTTTACTCTACTTGATTTGTTTTCTGAGATTAGTTAAATATATGTGAACAAAGAATTGTGAGATGTAGAAGACAACTTTTATTCCACACGACTTGCTGTGACATTTTAAGAACATTATTATTCATTATGTAAAATCTTATTTGGTGGTTCAACGACTAGAGATGACCTGTTTAAACTCATGTCGAGAAATGAGGTAGAGATCAAAGTTATGAACGATCTTTGCGACGAAGAGGTGACTTTGGAGATGATAACATGAGAAACTTGTGTTCAGCAAATGTGAAATTAGCGGCATTTAAGAAGCAAGAATTGGTTTGAAAATTGTATACGCGACCTGGAGGAACAGAAACGTGTCATTCCATTGTAAGATCATTGTAATTCCATTGTAGTCATTGATGAGCAAGAAGTCAAGACGGATTGGGCAGAACCGGACGAGGTCATAGCTATACGGAGTCAGCATGGTCGCGGGGTATATGAATGTCCAACCCAGAATCGATGAATGCTTTGCAGGTGCAGGCATAGCACTCAATCAGGCATTTTCTTTCAATACAGATGGAATATTTGATATTTATAAAAGAAAATGTTGTAATTCTTGATTTTCAAATGAATGTTAAACTTTTTTGATGAGATAATTAAGTATATTTGCCTTTTTATTAGGTCACTGTTGGTACTGAAGTCTAACGACCGTTTGATAGGTCAGGACAGACGAACGGACAAAGATGACAAGGTCATGGTTAAAGTTTCGCCGGTATGGTATTAGTAGTAATCCATAATTTCATTGGAATTTTGAAATAGTTCCAATGGTTGACTTTTGACCATATGTTTTATACAGTTGTGATTATTTTTTTTGACGAAATATACGTAATTAAGTTGTCATGTCGTACTTTACAGCTCTGAGGACAGAACCGACTTCAGGATGGCCGAATGTAAGAAAATATAGAACGGCCTTATTGACGAATTACGTAGAGGGTACCTGATTACACATTCGCTAGTAGAGGCGTACGTGGTATCGGGACCGGGCGATGGGAATACTGATGTACACTTTTTGGCTACAAAGAACGGCACCTTGACTAGAAATCATATAGTCTCTTAGAGTCTCTCGAAGAGTACCTTGTTGACGTAGTTGTTAGACTAATATTATAATCACCTGTAGTAACTTCTATATTATCAAGATAGTGGCCATTATAATGTTCTGTTGAACGATTATATTTTATTCACCAAGAAATAAAAGTATTTCTTACATAATACAAAATTGAAAATAATGTAAATATTTTTCCAGGCTGCTTTTAACATTTAGCAGTAATTTTGACAAAAAAAATCGAATTATCAAAACGACTTTCTTATCAACTTAATATAATCCGTAAATTCGTAATTTAACACCTGATAGCCATGCAACGCCTATCACAACAGTACTTGTTACAATTACTTACCTGAGGGTGACCAGAGTAGTATCCAATCCAGCGCCGAATACGTCGGCCAGTAAATGGTGGAATTGCTTTTCGTTGTAATATTTATGCACGTCGTCAGTATTTTGTCTTTTTTCTCTCTCAATAAGAAAACCTTGTATGAAGTTGGTGTAGCTATTGGTGTCAAGGTCTGCGGATCTACTTTTATTTAACAATACATTTTCTTCGTTGATCAGTTTTTGGTAAAATCGGTGCGTTTTATGTTGGCCTTTGATTAGGAAAGACATTGGTCGCTTAAACATCGGCAAAAACCTGCGAAAAGTGAAAGTTACCTACGAATTGGCGCTGGATATTTTAACTGAACTTTTCAGAACACCAGTTAGGGTACGTCCGAACTCGCCCAAACATATCTGCTTACTAAAAAAGTAGAGATTTACATTTTTTAGTAAGCAGATATGTTTGGTTTGGTCTGGTTTTAATAGTCATTACTAAATTTTTCAAAAATACTTTAAGTCATTTCTAGAACTCTTGGAAAATCATCAGTGCCATGTATTGGTAAAAATGCAAAGTATTAATTCTTAAATAAGTAAATAACTCTTAAATAACCTACCCTAATTGTTAAATTCTGTTTTTGATATTTCTCTATATATAAAATAACAGTTCCTCATTTAGAATGAGTGAGTTATTCAGTGTACATGGACGATAAATACCTATATACAGTGTATTTCCGAACTTCATTATTTTTGAGATTCGAAGAAATCTGTTGCCCAAGGCCATAACTTTTGGAAAGTTATGCTGATGCTGATATCTTATATCCTAATAGTTAATGTTGGTTTTAATAATTTTCAATGATTTTGATGCCAATGACAAATAACGACCAGGAGAAACAAACTAGTTGGAACACGGAGACAATGAACTGCAAGACTTATTGAACGAAAATCCAGTCGATAGAAAATATACAAAGGAAGGGGAAATACTTGCACACGAATTGACTGAAACTGCCATTACGAACCGTTTTAACATAGCGGTTTCATTGCCTGTCTGCACGTTACAAGAGTTTTAAAGAATACACTATTGCAGCTCGAATGTGAAGTTCTGCTTCATCCGCCATCTGTACTTACAAGGCATAGAGCCTCCCAAATATCACTTGTTCAGATGCTTGACCCATGGCTTGGCTGGCACATTGTTTCAAAATGCCCAAGAAGTATAAAAATATGACGTCGAATTGCTGCCAATCTAATATCGTACTTTTAAGAGGATATTTTGTCCTGCTATTGAAAATATAGGAAAGTGATAGAAAATGATAGAACATATCTTTGGTAATTTTGATTTAAAATATTATATATTGTATTATATATATTGTAGTATGTATTGCAAATGTCCTATAAAAGTGAAAAAATGATTAGAATGCGCATCTAATAAATGGGATTATATAGCTGTATATTCGAAACATATTCAGCTTTATTGAATAACTTGATTTTTACGAAAAATTTACTGTTAGGAGAGTAAAACGAACAATAATTAATTAAATTAAAGCCAAAAAATATCTGACCCTATTTGACCTAATAACTGGAAGAATTTTACAAGAACTAAACTACTTGCCTAGCACTTGGAAAGTGACACAAATCATTATGATTATCAAACCAAGGAAAAAGTTCTATAGTCCTGTAAGACTGTTACCTGTGATAATAGAGCAAGTTCACAAATTGGCCAATAAAATAAATAAAAATTTAAACAAAAAGACAAATTTCATTCCTCGATATATCTCAAGCTTTTGATAAGCACACTGGATTTCAAGTTATATTGGAAAATCTTCTGTCCTATCCTCACTTTCAACTATTATCTGACAAGTCATATTTCACAGACAGACATTTCATTGTAAAACAGGATGACGAATACACTGAAGTATATTAAATATATTCAGGTGTTCCGCAAGGCAGTGTTGTTGGCCCATTGTTATATCTCCTGTATCTAGCTGACATACCGACCGCAATCGCCACTACTGTGGCCACATGTGCTCACGATACGACGATTTTATTATCGAACGGTGATCCATTATCAGCTACAAGGAATCTTCAACTTCATTTCAACATAATTCATTTGTGGTTGAAAACATGGTGTATCAAGGTGAATGAGAAAAATATACTTACCCATTTTAACAATCATGAACTCCCGGAAGCCGATAATGTTAAATATATGGGAATGCGTCTGGATCGATGCGTAAATTGGAAGAAATGATATATTAGATATATATAGATAGAAAAGATATATTGGCTCATAGAGCGTAAATCCAAATTATCTCTGGATAGTAAGTTATTGCTGTATAATTTAATTCTTAGTCCTTATGGACGTATGATATCGAACTGTGGAGTACTACTAGCAAATACAACATAGCCATTCTTCAGAGAATCAAAAATTAAGTACTACGTGCCATCGTTGACGCCGCAAACTATGCCTGGAATTTTGTTTCATCATTATTTTAATTATTGAGGAATTTTAAACTATCCATATATATACGAGGAACATTTTACATGGAATATAGGATAAAACCACTTGTAGTAATAGGTGTCAATATTTCAGTATGTTGATTTTTATATGAAAGACAGAGCGACGTGGCAATATATTAAGATGAAGCTTGAATATTAGTGGAGTACGATTCACTTTATTTGAAAAAAGATTAGCTCCAAAACTTTCTATACTTGTAAAATAAGATGCTTTTGTATTGGTAGATATATTGTGTTTGTATTTTTACTTGTATAAAATTACTAAAAAATGAGAAAAGTTATAACTCTCACATTAATACTTTTGCACCTTCATACATTGAAATGAATGAATATGAATTTGAATGAATATAAAATATTTCAAAAGCATCAGTATATTTGGACGATCTATTATATTATTATAAAAGTTCTTGTTAACGAATGAAGTTTAAATAAAATAAATAATGAATTTAAATGAACTCTAAAAGAATTAAACAAATTTGCACATTTCATTAATTTCTTCAAAATCTAATCCAATCTATAAGACATAACAAGCATTACAAACATTATTTGATAAAAACCATATCATTCAACATTATTAATAAATATGAAGTAAATCTGAAATATTTATATAGCGTAAATCTCATATAATAATTCCTGGACCAGTTAGGACGAACCCATCAAGTAAGGACATGCATGCAAATTAAATAATACAACTTTATACTAAAAATAACCAGTCAAGATACAGACTAATCGCCCGACTTGATGTCTTTTCATCAATGAGTCATGCGTTTACCGATCAGATATTTAAGGAGAAAAATGTACTGAATGAAGTGAAATAAATATTGATTTGTAGTGGTTTTAATTGATTTTTCTTAATTTTTATATATATTTTTAATTTTATGTTTAGTTAATAAATTAAATATGTATGTAAATTCTTCATATTGTTAGTAATTATTTTAATATTAATTATATTACTAATAATCTAATACTAACGCTATATAGATAAGATTAAACAATATTTAATATACCTCAAGAATGGTAAGAAATTCAATGGACCAGCTATACCAATATATTTTAATCCTTCCTCTTGAAGTTCTTGAAGCTCCTCCCATGTCTCGTTACCACGTTCCCAGCTCCTTCCAAACACAATTTCGTTTATAATTGATCCCAAGCAGTGTCTTAGTGGCCTCAAAGGATCTATAGGCTGTTTTGTATCTAATGTCTTGATATACTGAATAAATTAAATATTATTTAAGCCACATAATTAAGATACAATAAACAGCAATAACAATCACCAGTAGTAATTATAGAATATACAGATGTACAACGTTCAGTCTTTACTCTATTTGATTCCTTTAATCCATTTAATTTAATAATTTAAGTATCAAATAATATGAAATAAAATTAAAATAAAAAATCACATAAAATAAAATTGTTTGTACAGTCCAATTTAAGAAGATATTTTTTTCGAACTTATATCAATTAAAACATCGATTTGGAAACCGTGAGTGAATTATTATAGGACAATTCAGTTAATTTGTTTTTTATCGTTTTCTGGCCCTTATTATAATATTATATGATGTTAGCTGATGATTTTATATTTGCCCGACCTGTAGCTTCTAACATTACTCGTGATATAGAAAGCACGACATAGCCTTGCGGCTTGCACACTAATGAAGAAAATACCAAAATATTCAGAAAATCTGACGGATCGCCTGCTATTATATATCTGAACGAGATCCAGTTAAAGCCATTACAGAACAAGTTAGTATCAGGAATAGATGAGAAGAAAGTGGCGTTTGCCGCTGAAGTAATAAGCCGAATCGCCAAAGCTATAAGGGATTTTGCTTCTCTAAGATGGTGCGTGTGGAAGAGAGTATTACAATCAAGATTAAAATCTGCCTTTTTCAAACGGTTATCTTATCAATCACTCTGTGTGACTCCGAATGTGATGCCGAAAGCAACATGTTTCTATGTACAAGTTTCTTTCCAAAATCGTATCAGAAATGAAGTCATTCATTTAAGATACATCAACAGCAGCGTGTTCTTTGAGAAGTAGACACTCCCCCCAATTCCCGATAATTATGAAATCGGGAGTGTGGCAGTGAACTAAAAGGATGACACAAAGGCGTTTATTAACTTCTGGACAAGATAGAAAATCGAAAGTTATGAAGACTTTTCTTAATTACTAATACAGTTGCCATATAACATAACATTAAGGCATCAGAGAGTGAATGGGCCGAATTAAACTATTAATTGATACTGGAAGTTTCTTTCATGATTCGCGTTTTTCGGCGACTGTGATTGTTAAGTTAAATACTAATGGAATCCCTGTTTTTTCATGTATTTAGTTGTTTCTGATATGCTATGAAGCATTCAAAATAATCTTCAATATATTATATTGGAACATTAGCAATTTATTTATCTTGGTCGGTTTGAAGAAACGGGACCTTACTAGCGAATCATATAAAAAAGCGGAATGCAAGAATTTTAATTCTTCTCTGCAAGGATTCTCGATAATTAACCTATTGCAATGGCTCGCTGGATATGATCTGACTATCTTAGACGGCAGATGAAATTAATGTTACTTTTTGTAGCATGGGAAAATATGGATATATGAAAAATGAAAATATAATAAAATGAAAATATGGAACTTTTTCAACCAGTAAATTGGTTTCAATAAGGTAGCGTTTTCCAAGTATGATTGTATCGAGTTTTTTAGATTCCAGGGTTTCCAAAATTTAGCACATTAACAACTAGGTTACGGTGAAACGCTTTATTAAATTTTGCGACTGCTAAGTTGAAGAAAACTAACCAAATGACCTCATTGTTATAAAACTCACGAGGGCTAATTTTAGCGACTTTCATAGAGCATAGAAAATTACTCTCTTATCTCGAACGAACTGGCCTATATCCAAAAATATGTTCTTGTGAGATATTCCAAAGTATTTAAATCAAATACATCATTTAAATTCAAACGCAGCAACAACAAGTAAAAACAAACCGGCAATGTTCAATCTCAAAAAAACTCTTGAAGGTCTAGGAATCGTTGTTAGGGCTAATACTTAAAAATAGATCTTCATTCAATCCATTAATGGAAACAGAAACTACAAAGTTTATAGTAAAATTAATATAACTAAAAATCCAATCATGATTCTCGGACAAGAAATATGGAAATTTTATAAAACTTAACAAAATCAAATAATTAAAATAAATAAAACAAAATCTATTTGTTTTAAAATTCATTTAAATTGGATTTAAAAAATATATAATGAATTTTCCACCTGCTAACGAAATATATAACTCATATTTATAGAAATAAATACAAATTATCATGTTAAAATAGAAAAATAAATATAACACATTTTACATTACTGGTTACTGGAAAAAATCCGTTCCTCTTAAAGCTTAGACTGATGTTTATATATAACAACTGAATTTTCTCTTGATACCCTTCAGTGAAAGTTGTGTACCCAACTAATTAGTTTGCAAAAATGTTTTTTATGTGTAAATATTTATCCAATTTAAAAAATTTGCAGCACTCGTCAATATAACATTAGAAATGGTGTAATAGTTTCGTCAAACTAATTTTTATATCCAATTTGAAAATGTGAATTAACTCTAAAGATAAAGACAATTGGTTATAACATGATACTTTGTGAAATAAAATATGGATTAGTAATTTAAAAAGTGAGATATAAAAAACCATTGATGCATCTTTGGAGTCCCTGTCACAACAGTTCAAAAAATGTTTGAATGTTTCTCACAGTCGCCATAGGATTTTTTTATCTAAATCTCCTATTGGTCGAGACTACGCGAGAGTTAATTAATTAGATCCAATCTATTAGGTGGTTGCATATATTTTGAACGATACCCATTGCTTAAAATGCGAAGTATAAAGGTAAACAACTATTAAATAACCTATCCAAATTGTTAAATTCGATAGTTTTGCCATTTAAATATAACAGTTTTCCATTTAATACATTGAGTCATTCAGTTTATATAGAGGCCAACCATCATAAAATTACATTGTCAGCGTTCATTAGTTTTGTTGTTTGATTTAAACAAATATGCTGTTGAAGTATATCAAACAATTTTAAAAACTGATGGTGATGTAAGACTTACTGGATGAAAATTCAGCTCATGCTCTCAAAAAGCTTGCAGATAGCTTGGCAGTTAACTGCTTTTAGACATTTATGTCTGTTAAAAGGATGGAATATAGCTTTCATTGCTTGCTGGACAAAAAAAGATTTTTCTGTGGCGTATTGTGACATATAATAAAAAATAGATACACTACGGCAGTCCCGAGCGCAAAAAGTTATGGGTTAGTCCAGGAGAGCTATTCAAATCGATACTGACTTCTTCAACAAATTTGACCACAAGTTGCCAAAGTTACGAAAGATACGCCATTACAGCTAGAATAGCAAGTTTTTCCGAACCCATCAATGCACCATGATTTGGCTTGCACACGTTTTATAAATGCTGAAGAAAATCTAAATTGGATTATTAGACTGCTACCAAACCAATATAGTTCTTTTGACACCGTATTGCCATATTGCCAGAACAGCGGGAAAAAGTTGTAGAAAACTAGAGAAATTATTTTGATCAATATATGTTGTAGCGATGTTTCTCAGTAAATGTATTTTTTAAGTAAAGAAATGATCAAAATATATGGAATCGCCTAATATTTTAATGGAAAAGTCAAGCACTAAAGTATAAGCAAAATTATGAAATTATCCAATGATATAGGATCAACAGATATAGAAAAAGTTATTTATTTTCATAGTTATAGTCACATTAACAATATATTTGTTGAAACAAAATTACAAAATGCATCAATTAGTTATAATAAACTGTACACCAACCAAAAAAATTTAGAACTTTTGGCTGTTCCTAATGATCAGTTGTCAATTTTTGATTGTTTAGCCACAGTTTTGAAATCTGGAGGGCATATCAGTTTCACTCGATATGATCTTTCCATTCAAATATACATGTGTCTGTTATTCTTCCTCCTTAACCTACGGTTATGTAATACTTGATATTGTAAGTCTTTTTGTATTTTAATGATCAGAGAGATTGAGCCAAGGTGTCCTTTGACCTAAGAGTTCTTATCATTAAAATAAGTTAAGTAAATCACGCGCCATTTTGAAATATATAAATTAAAAACTTATACCAAAATATTCTATCTTTAAATAAATAAATTGAGATCTTAAACATAAAGCTGTTGGACTTCTTCGTGCAAGATTAAGCCATTTAAATTTTCAATATCTCGTTGTACGGGACAAATAATAAGTTGACAATTAGTGATGAGGAAAAAATTACTGAATTGGGTCTTATAAACATTGAATTGAATTGAATTAATCAATCAATCAATCAAAACGTATACTCCCAAGTTATATCAACGATAGAAATTTCAAATCGATGCTGCACGGATTTCCCCAGGAAACTACAAATTTTAATCAGAGAGAAGAATAGATTCCTCAGGCGCATCCACACCTCCCTTAATCACTAAAACACAGAAGTAGCTAATCACGCCATAGCAGAAGTTGGGGACACGATAAAGGCTGGATAGAGAAAAAATAAGGAACCGTGCTTCTTAATCCCGACTCATCGCACCCTGATAACATTTGGAGGTCGACGAGAGCATTATCAGGGAGATAAAAAAGAAAAAACAGAAAATCATAAAAACCCGTTAAAACAGACAACAAACAGCAGTTTGCAGTCACAAAGCAGGAAATGACTGAGCTATTGACAGAGTTATTTCCATCCCATATGGCCATCAAATTCCCGACACCAACGCAAAACAAAGCGTTACCAATGCTATAGATCATGTTGGTACTGTTTCTCCTTCTTACTTGACATTCTGGGAGGGTACCCTGCCATCTCAAAAATGATCGCAGAAACAAAATATTCTCCATAAACAACTCACTGATCCAACAAACATCACAAATGCCATCTTCAGGCTGCAAATTGCAGGATCTGTTGTTGCTATTCCGAAAAAAGAAGACAAATCAGCGCCCTCCAACTACCGTCCAATGAGTCTTCCGAGTTCACTATCAAAAATCGTTCAGAGAGAAATTATCTATGGCCTCACTAAAACCATGAAAATTAAAAATATTATCCAAGATTAGTAGTTTGGAGTCAAACATTCGTCAATGCATCAAGCTGTGAGGCTAGCAGGCGAAGTAATCCATACTTGTAGTAGTGTACCGTATGATAAGAACCTTACGGTGCCAGTGTTCCAGGTTCCATTGTGCCTTTGCTACCGTAGTCATGTTGTACATTGTGCAACACTATACAGATTTGCAATTAAGAAAGATTTTCATACAATTCTCGGGCCATAGTGTCCAGAAATTAAAAAAAAAACCCTTTACACATGCTTTGGGCTTCTTACCACACTTCCGATTCCAGCCGATAAATTGAGGGTTAATTAATAAATAATTAGATGGTTGGATTAGATGGATGATTAGAAAAAAGTTAGGAATTTTTTATTAACTATAGGTGGTTAACTACTCAATATTCAATGAGAATGATATATTGTTATTCAAAATGTAATACAAATTTTGTTCTATGTAAGAAGCAAAAAAATATAATAATATAATTTATGTAAATACTTAAAAATAATCAGGTTGTTCTCAATATAATCAGTTAGTTAAAAATAACCAATATTGATATATTTTTAGCTGTATAATATTATAAAAATGTAAAACAATGTATTTTTAGGCAAAGACTCTAAAAATTCACTAAAATTCTTGAAATATATAAATCGATCAATAACCCCTATCAATGCACCATGTCTAAAAATAAAACTTACCCGCACAAATTCCTTAACGTGTTTAATAATGAGCTTCTCCATATTATCTCTAGGCCCAATCTTCGATGCGCCGAAATGTCTAAGGCAATTATGGACAAATCTCCTTTGGTCTTTCCACAAATCGCCCTGGGCGCAAATTATACCTGGAAAAAAATGCACATAATAATAAAACCTTCTCGAAACCACGCCCTCTATTACTGCTTCAAAAAGTATTTTAGTTAGGCGGATGCAGTTCGGCGAAACTCAGCCACTGATATTTAGGACAGATTGTTTTCGTTTCTCGAATACTAAATTTATAGGCAGTAGGCCACCAAGTCTGTAGGTCTTAAAGCCCTTCTGAGAATTGGATCTGAATATGTTATATTTCTTTACCGTCTATTCGCTGCTTGTGAGATATTTATTTATGTTATGTCTTTAAAATTACATAATAAAACTTATGCACTTCTATTATAATATCAGAGTTAAACCAATGCAATAAAATGTAAAATGAATATAAACTATTATTATTGAACTATTATTATTATATAGCATAGGCCTTTTTATAATAAATTCTAAATTTGTTTGGCTTTATATAAATGTAAAAATTATTTTATAACACTGTTTAACATAATTTATTACTTTTTATTAATTATATCTTACATTAGATATTCTAAGTACAATCTTAATTTACAAATTAATTTTTTACTACCGTTCTGTTGTACTTGCGATAATTAATCAGTTTGTATTTCCCAAATTAAAATAAAACTAAACTATTTAAGATAAAGTTAATAATATACTTATACACTAAACAAGTTAGTGTTGTTTGGTTTGCTTCAATCTTCTGATTTCCTGCTTGTTATCTAGAAACTTTATTGTTGTTCCTTTAACCGTTCCGTAACTTTATTGTATTTCTTGTTATTCCATGTTGCTGTGAATTAGCGTGTTCCATGTTTTAAGGCGAAACGATCACTTCGTTTATCAATTTGATGTTTTAGTGTGACCCCATATTTGTACCCCATAGGTCCAAATTGGCTTTATGATTACTCATAAACCAATCTATTTAATTTTAGATAAGTTGAGCATCTTCCGACTAACCAGTACAGTTGCTTGACTTTGTGGCTAATTTGCTCCGCTTGTTGTCTAATGTGATGTTTCCAATTTAATCTATCATCGAGATTTATTCTGAAGTATTTAGCTGATTCTACTTGAAGAATCGGGCATCCGTCAAGTGATTAACGCAAAATTAAGATATATTGATTTGGAGCTATTAAGCTGTATTTTCCAGTCTCTAGTCCATTTGTGGATCTTGTTGACAGCTACTTGTACTTTTTCTACAGCCGTAGACAGTTACATCTTTTGCCATGATAACTGTGTCATCGGCAAATATTCCAAGTACTGTTTCTTTTGTTGTTAGATAGAATTTGTGATAAATATGAATAAGATTAATTTGAATAAATTTCGTATACTTATAGAGAGCGCTATTCCTCGAATATGTATATCAGACTTTGTTCAAGGAGATAAAGTAATATGAACACCAGATAATGTGGTACATGTTGTTGCATGTTAGCAATACTGCTCCCGTGTATATAATGCGACGCGTATTTATTACTCAATTTACAAGTCTTGTAAGTTATATTTCAGTATATTATACGCTTTGTTCCGCGATCGATAAAATATGTGATTAATCACTTGAAATTGGAATAATATTGTATGGTCCGATAAATTATCGTTTACGTTTTTTTCTACAAATGGCTGGGTTTATGTCTGGAGAACACCAAAGGAACCTACTGCAGGACTGCCTGGATTTACTGCTTAATATTGTTAAGAATGAGGAACAGTGTATTCCAGCGGTCCAGAAAGTCCAGAGCGGATATCTATTTATTGATACAAAATTTGACAGCTACCCTCCGTTAGAGAGTTTTTTAATCGACCAGCGGTTATTATCAATCACATCTTGTAATTTTATCTTTATTGCATAGCGTTCCCTTTCTTTAACATTTTTATCTATGCCATCTTACCCGAATCTTATTTATTCCACCAGACCTTCTATGTTTATTGGAACCATATGTGCATGCGTTGATGAGGTAATATAATAAAAGAAAACATTCTTTCAGAGTAGGATTGAATGCCCGATACATTATGATGGACTGTATGAAGTATTCACATTTAATAATTCGAAGAAGTAGTTTCTCAGTTAAATACCAGCTGGTTCACTTCATTGTATACCATTATTGGTAAGAAGTCTTTACTGAATAAATATGCTAAATATTGTGAGTGTTTGATTGCATTGAACTCTATTAAGTTCAATTGTGAGTAACCAGGTTTAGAAGAGGAAGTGATGCCAGTTCGTGAATCGATGGTGTTATTAAATACAAACAGAGGGGCTCTATTGGCAGCTCCATTCATGAGCTATCAAAGAAGTTCTTCAATATAGATGGTAGACCATAATTACTATACACTATTTAAGCCCTCATTTTAAACTCTAAACCTTAGAAATTAAAAATTAATGGATCGATAACTAACAAGTTCATATTGCGCGAGATAAAACCAAAAAAACGTACTCGTGTACAATTATGGCATAAAGCCAGTGTGGTGCCTGCATAGAAGAAAGATTTAAAGCCATGTTTTTTGGAAGCACTGTTATTTGGCTTTTTAGTGTGCAGTTTACCCATGAGAGTGGGGATTGTAGTAGAGGATACATAAAAGACAAGAGTCAAGGGCATTTATTTTTGGATAAGATATATAAAAGGAAAAATATGATAAAATATGGAAAGGAAGGAAATGGATCGACTAAAATTATAATTCAACGAAAGTTACTTCTATGAACTTTTCAGCGATTTAAATGTGTTTGTGAACTCAGAGACTAATAGCATCACAGTTTCTCGATGTATTTAGTTATTTCTGACATACCAGGGGCATTCAGAATCATCAGCAACATTTTATATTCAAATACTGGCATTTTTTAAAATCTCAGTCGATTTAAGGAAACGAGAATATATGTGTGATACATATGGAAATACAACATTACCTGATAAACAAGGATTTTAATAGAAAATGGTATTTTGCTTGATACACACAGTATCTCTACGATCTAAATTAAACCTTAGACTCAAAATTCCAACTACCCAAGAATCATATATATACTGGTTCATTACGACGTCAATTATCAGTTCTATCATCTAACGAAAGGGAAAACCGACTTGAAATTATGCCTGGCTATTATTACTATAAAAAAGTATTATTATCAGATGGTGATATACAAATTGCTAACTCTCAAGTTAAGTAAAACATCCAAGTTCCCAAAAAATCTGTTTCATATATCTTCTCGTTAATTCCATCGCTAACCATCCATCAATTTCAACGTCAACAAAATCTTCCCCACAAATAGGTCATTGGGCTTATAAATATCAAAAACTCCATTCTTAGGTTGCAAAAATTTCCATCTATTCGGAAACACACTTATAGATTATAATATTACTAGCGACCCGCCCCGGCTTCGCACGGGTGCAATGCTGATACTAAATTAAATACACTACAGAAAAAATATGAACGTTGTATATAAAAACATAGCGGCCCGCTCCGACTTTGCACGGGCATAAAATATATATGCCTATGTCACTCAATGAAAACATGATTAAAATCGATCCAGTATTTTTGGTTCATTCATTACTGCCCTTGGCCGGCACGCATTACATTTGGAGTAAAACAATTCCTCTTCCCCTATACTTACTATGAAGATTTCCTGCTATCTTTGGAATATCTAAATTCATACAATTTTTATTACATTACACATTTTTAAACGCAAATTTTAAATTTGCAATATCTCCGAAAATATTTGTTTAATTTACATGCTGTAAGGAACCATATTGATCTATATTAATTGCACACTGTATTTAAGGTACTTAATTCGATAAGGATTAATGCCGTATTGCTTAAAATAGCTTCGTAAATAAGCCATTTTCTCACGTAAAAAGTAAACAATAAAAATGGTTAATGTGGGTTATCCCTAAAAGATAAACATATACCATCGCGGACTTTTTTGTAGACCTTTTTATAGTGTACAATACTGTAGTACATTAATTTGATCTAACTCGTAGGGTTAGGCAGCGTTTTTGCTAATTGCTAAAAAAGCCTTAAAAAATAGGTTAATTTACGACATCACGTTAGAAACCTCTAAAATTAGCAATGTTGCCTTAGTATATTATGCATGTATTATACATATAAACCTTTCTCTTGAATCACTCTATCTATTGAAAAAAACCGCATCAAAATCCGTTGCGTAGTTTTAAATATTTAAGCGCACATAGGGATATAGGGACAGAAAAGGCGACTTTGTTTTATACTATGTAGTGATTATAATAAAACAAGATAAATCTAAGACAGACAGCTCTAACTACCGTCCAATCAGCTTACTCATCTCCCTATCATAACCCTTGAGAGAGAAATTGTTTACAATCTCATTGGACCTGCAAAATGAAGAACAGCATCCAAGACAAGCGGTATGAAGTTTGAACGAAAAATTATTCTAACTGTGAGATTGGCAGACGAAATAAACTATCATTTTCATTTAAAGAATCTTATGGGAGCGGTCTTCTTGAGTTTCGCTAAAGATGTTGTGCCAAGGTAACAAAATTTGGCATCATGGGCTAATACTCAAGGTACTACATTTGGAGTACATGGAAAACAAGTCATTCCAAGTCAAAGTCGGTGATTTTTCTTCGACTAACTTTCTTTCGACTTTTCGACTTTTCTTTTATATAGAGTGGTAGCTTTTTCGTTTGGTTTTAACTATATTGACTGTTATTTAACTATATTGATCTAAACGATATTGGTCTTTTTTATGGAAATATTATTTATATGATTCTTGAAGTTCTTGTTGCTTGTTCAAATATGTAAATTTATTTGAATATGGTGTTTTTATAAAAATAGGAAGGCATATAGAAATTATCTCATTTTATTCACTATTTTTTTTAATTAAATGTGTTATTTCAAAAATTTTTCAATGTTTATTTATAAAAATAATGACGATGTGTAATATGATGTTTTTATAAAAATAGAATAGCTGGACATATATTAATTATATTCTTATTATTTCGTTTAATTCAATACTTTTTTAAGTAAAAGTTGTTATTTCTAAATTTTACCATTTTTATTTACTTCCTGAATCTATATATTTACCTGCTTAATATATTCGACATTAAATCTAATAAATATAGTTGTATATACGCATGCGCCAAACTCGAATTCTCTGTTTTAAAATCAAATGGATCCAATATGCCCATGCACCAAATCCGGAGATGTTGTGGTGCAATGTATCCTCGGAAATAGCCTAATTCGGTCCATTCCCGCTCTACTACTAATATGACATGTTGCACAATTTGTAACAGTACGCCGATAGTTAATTAAAAATGTAATTATATTATTCTTTATATCTTTCATTTATTTTCTCTAGAAATTAATTAACGCAAATTACTACATACCTTTGCTTTTCTAGCATACCCCGACCGCAGGCAGTACACTGCCAGATCGAAAATTGGGTACATACTCCCAAACATAATTATAAGTAAAGATCGGTGAACCATTCAACTTTGAGATTTATTGAGTTTGGAATAATACTAAGCTCCCCAATCATCCTGGTACTTAAAATGTACAGGACAATGGACATTCGTAAAGTATCGGTATTAAAATTGGTGTTTTACGTAGACGACGTACGATTTTTTCGATAATCCTTGTTTCCAAATTCATATTTTCTAAGGTAAAAGAGCAGTTATATATAATTCATAAATGGCTAAAATTTTAGATTCACAAACATTGTCGTCTAAATGATAATGTCTATCGTATATATTCCACTCGTGAAACACAATACCTGAGTTCAACATTATCTAGATTTTTTCTAGGATAACATATTCACTGATACAAAAACAGAACAAAACTATCCATTAACACCTCGTTTGGGTTCTCCTTCAAGACTGGACAATGTTAACAATGAAACTTCGTTTACAGAAAAAGTAACATATAATACCTATATGCAAGAAATTATCCGAGATATCTTCAGAAAATTCGTTTAACGTATAGAGATCCTTGAGAGTATACCAACCTTTTAGCAATTGGTTACTACACCGTAATAAATCTCGGAATTATGTATTATTAGTTCCGGAAATACCTTTTAAATTATACCTCCCTATTATTTTTGAAACTCTCGGTTCGGTTTTGCGATCCACAATTCAGTAGTTGGAATGGGATCTACATAAAAGAACACTAAATATAGGTTACTGGCCTCTTGGAGCCCTGAGAAAAATATCTAATTATCATTCAACTCTTGATTTCATGAATTTTGTTTTATTTTATTTAGAGTTGCGAATTGATTATATCATATACAATTATTGAATTTATTGAAGTTAAGTCTTTCTAAAAATTTTCTGACTAGTGAGTGTTTGCTGTTCATAGGCTAATTTGTATTAAGTTATTTCATTATTTTTAATATTTAATTCAATATTAATTATTTTTTTTACTCTTTGTTATTCCACAATCTGCCCTAATCTGTCTTATTCTACAGCTTATTCTAAAGTTTATATATGTCCAGTAATCAGATCAGGTGGTGTTAAACATTTTAGTCTACGCACTTCACTATCACGTCGCATATTTAGCTGATTAGCAAGTACATTGGGATGCATTGACACTCTTTCGAAGTACTTCACACAAACACGTTGAACTACACTCGTTATAGGTTCTAGAGGAATATCGCGTTGTATCACTTTATTTGAAATATAGTACCAAATAGGCTTGAGTATAGACTCATACAGCAACACCTATCTAATGATAACTTGCGATTTGCGCCCGATGAGCCAATACATTTGATATAATTTCAGACGAAGTTGTTTTCGTTTATAGAGTATGTGCTTCTTCCAGGTTAAGCAAACCAAGATATTTAACTTGCTCTGCTTGGTAGAGATGACGATGATTGATATTCACTGGTGGACATGTGCTTTTACGCAGGGTAAACGTTACATGCGTGGATTTTGTTTCATCGACTATAATGAGCTATGAATTCAACCATAATTTTATTTGATCCAGGTGGGTTTGTAGGTATATTGATGGTGTGACCGGATCTTCATGGGATGCCAAGATTGCTGTGTCGTCTGCGTATAGCCACAGTAGTTATTTTTGTGGTGGGAAGATCGGCCGTATATAAAATATACAGTACAGGACACAGTACACTACCTTGCGGAACTCCTGAATATATGGGATTTAATTCGACATGTTCATCGCCTAGTTTTACAATAAAATGTGTAACAGTGAGATACGATTTTAGTAACTGATAGTCCGAATGAGGAAGAAGTTTCTTGAGTTTAACCTACAAGCCCGTATGCCATACTTTGTCAAAAGCCTGAGATATATCTAGAAAAGCAGCCGAACAATATCTTTTGGCATTTAGGTCCGTGTTTATTTTATTTACAAGTCTGTGCACTTGTTATATAGTCCCGTTAGTGCGAAACCCAAACTGATGTTCTGGAATAACTTTTCTTTTTTCTATTATATAGTTTAGCTTCTTGATGTATAGTTTCTCGTAAACTTGCGAGATTATCGGTAATAAACTTATAGGCCGGTAGGAGGTCACATCTTCTGGTATTTTTCCTGGTTTAAGAATCATTAGTATTTTAGCTACTTTCCAGATGCTAGGGAAGTAATTAATTCGTAGCGTAGCATTAAATATAAATGTTAGTAATTTCATACCCTTTTTCTGATAGTTCTTTTAAAATTTTACCAGTAATTAAGTCATAACCAGGAGCTTTTTGAATATTAATTTCTCTCATTATTGTTTGTTTAACTTTTTTGACCGTTAATTTCTCTTGCTGTAAGGCCATTTGAAATGGCGAATCTAGAAAGCTAGTAATTTTATTTTCCTCATCTTTATGTAGCTGAGCCTGGAAAGGTTTAAAAACATTTTTTAAGTGTTTTGAGAAAATGTCCACCTTCTCTTTATTGCTTGTAGCCCAATTATCGCTTGTTTTATCTGGTGGGTTATGCTGCTGGGGTCTGTTAAGCTTTCTTGTTGCTTTCCTCAACCAATAGTCTGTAGCCTCAGTTGGTGTCAAATTCTCTAGGTATTCTTGAATGCCTTTGTTTTGTTCATTTTGAAATAGTTCTTTCAGATCTTTTATTGCCCTGTTAAATTTTCTCTTATTCTCTTCAGTCCTTGCTGTTGCCAATTCCGTCGTAACTTTCTTTTTTCTGCTATCTTTTTCTGTATTGTACATGATATATGTGTATTTTTTCTTGGAAATGTTTCCTTGTTAGGAGTCGCGGAGTATGCTGCCTCCTGTATATTTTTGGTAATGTTTATTGGTGCCATTTCTATGTTAATTTCAGTTTTTAACGGTAAGTTAAGAGAGATATTTCGGTCTAAGTTTTCTCTAAATGAGGACCAGTTAGTTCTATTATTGCACAGGGAAGGGGGTTTATCTTTGATGGAAATTTTTAAAAAAGTGTTACTATTATTGGTGAATGATCAGAAGACAGGTCAAAACATGATTCTGCCTGACACTTTTTTGGATCAATACTTCTTGTAATACAGAAATCTATTGGTTTTTTATTTCTGTCTGAAGGCCAATATGGTTGGTTCACCAGTAGAGATATGTTGTAAATTATCTGTCTTTATTGCTTTTAGCAGTTCTCTACCTTTTGAGGTTATTATTCTCTATTAAAAATTAATTTTTAGTTAATTATGTCTCTATATATAAATTTTGATATTTTAAAGGTATATTTGACTATGAGGTTCTCAGGTTGTTATAATTTAATTTCAAGAGTGAGTTTTCGTAGAAGTTGGAGTGGTACACTGTAACCATAAGTATTTAAGTTGAAATAGATAAAGATTATAAATTGGAAAGGTTTAATAATTTATCAAGTGAGGTATAAGGTATTACGTTTGATGTTTTTATGCACTATAACAAGGAATGGTTGTGAGGGTCCTACATTGTTAGGATACTTTAGTAGATTTAGTAGGATATTTACGTATGAAAGCAAGTTAGTAAATAGTATGTAAATTGTTGTTTCTCCTATTTACACTAACAGGTATTATGATTTCTTCATAAATTAACAATTCAATATGTAATTTTTTTTCATGAATATGTCAGTTAATCTTAATATGTTCAGTCTTGGCTTATATATCATCAGTATTAGAAAATAGCAAACAAAAACTATTTATATAATTATATAATAGGCATTGCTCATTCTTGATATACCATATGATATATAAAATGATCTTATAAAGTTTATTTATGAATATTATTATAAACCGTATTATATTTGAAAAGGATGTATTTGTGTTTGAAAAATGCTGAATATTAAGTTTCCGATAAAAATACATGTAATACTAAACTTATTTTTAAAACATGAATATATATTAATGTCTGAAATATATAAATCACCAAATTGGTTCAATATAAAAAAATTGCAGAAACATAATAAATGTGCTACATCATAACTGAAAACGAAAACTATGCAAGTTTGTTTATTTATGAGTACAGCATTACGTGACCAGAAAAAAAATGTAAAAATAATGAAAAACACGGCCTTGCATTCTGTAGCTTAATCTGACTTTATGTTCCGTAAATAAATAAAAACAGCTCTAGAAATATATCGAACAATTATCGACAAGAAGATCTAGCTAATACCTGGTTCAATCAAAATGGTAATTAAAAATGAGAAATCTAAGAATGAGCCTTTAATTTCACATTAAATACTAAGAAAAATTAGAAATAAATATGAATATTATTGTCATATTGTAATTACTTACTATATATAATGACAAGTGGTAATGCCTTTTTTATGTAAAGTTTAGTAGCGTCGGAATAGAAATATTTTGGTTTATTTTTTTACAGTTTGGTAGAATCAGTTGTGTTATCTATTTTAATACTAATTTATAATGTATATGTGTTATATAGCGCAGTTATTACAGCATTGATAATCAAAGAAATTAACCTTGAATCTGAAAATGGGATATTACAAGTGATGTGGTTTCATTAAAACGATCCAGTTTATATTATAATAGGATTGCACTGACATAGTCGTTTATGGTGTACGTTTAATCAGTCGCCACTTCTTTTCGTTAAAATGAAATAGTTTTCCAATAAAATACCAAGTTTTTATTTCTAGACCCTATAGTATAATAGCATGTCATAAGACTATTGGTTGTTGAATTTTTTTAATTAACCGAAATTTGATTATCAAGAAAAGAAACAACGTGCCAAGGAAAGAAAGGAAGAACTTGGATTAACATTCGTGCCAAAGCTATTGTATTTAGGTATTGCTTGACATAGTTAAGTTAAGTTCTGCTTCATTAAGCTTTAAAGCCGTTGTAGCGACCTTGAGGCATGTCGAATTTTACATCGTGGAATAACGGTCTACAAAATACCCAGAAATATAATCCCAGATGTTGAACACGGGCGGGGTGCCAGCAGCGCCAACTAGAACCCGACAACGAATAGCTGGCGGCAACCCCGAGACGTTTATCTGGGATGTTATTGAAGGGTATTTCGGTCATTCAGTGCTTAACCCTCGTTTGGTTTAGATATGCCACCATCGACTGCGCCAAGCCTCGTCACCAGGTAACACCGCTGCCATCCGTTTTATCATTTGTATTTTTATATTTTTATATTACTTCAATAAATAACGGTCACATAATGTAAACACCACTGTTTCATTTCGTTTTACCTTCATTCAAAGAGCCATATAATTTACTCTAAACAGTCAAAGGTCAAAACACCCCTAATCCGTAGATTCGTGGTACAAGCATGGCAGTTCAGTGTCAAAGACCATCAAAGGATTGAAGTTGGTGTGATCTAACAGCCTGCTTAAATTTGGACAGAAACTGCTGAATTTACATTTCAAAGTCTACCAAGGTGGATTGCAGTAGCTCACTTGATCAGCTGCAGATTATTGAAATTTGGAGTCCCATATACAGTAATTATCCCTGTAAATGGATTGAATTTTTGTCGAAATTTGATGTACCCTTTCAAATAGTCCGAAGCTCAAACTGCTCAAGCAGTGTTGCATATAATCAGCATGCATGTTGCATGTTTCGGCTCTTGGACCGAATGCGTGGTCCGAATATGGATATTCTCGAACAATCTAGCGCATCTGGTTGTTTGCCAAACCGGTCGACTCGAATTTGTCTACCAAATATTGGAAGTTTACTTTTAACCGCCACTGTACAAGCATTAGCCTGTATACAGCGATATATAATTTCAATATGTTTGAGTATTCTCAAATTCTAGGTGAAACAGATATGTTTTCTAAAAATTCAATATATTCAAGTACAATGCGAAAAGTTCTTGTGTGTTTTGGAAAATGTTAATGCCAAAAAATCCGAATTTCAAACGCAATTCGACTGGACTATACATCCAACCTCCAGAGATTTAACAGATCAAGAAACTTTTGGAGGCCAGTATAAGACATGAAACGAGCACGTGATTTTCTGATGGTGTAGCACCATCTCACATTATCAGACATTTTTTAGAGAATGTCAATGAATTTCAAGAATGACACTGCGACTTAAATCTTCTTGGAAATAGTAATTTGAATATTATTTAAATATTGATAAGTTTATAATCTATGTTTGATAAATGTTACTTGATATAGGAATGCATTAAAACTAAAACGCACTAGAGGAGAAACGGATTAGCAATGTTCAATTGCAACAAACTATAGCAGGCACTAAACATTAGGTGTGTGAAAAAGTATTACATAAAATCATTAGAAAAAGCGAATTTGGCAAAGGTTCTCAAAGGAACATTCCAGAAATTAGAAATATTGTTCTTTTCAAAAAATTTTCTTCAGAGTCCGAGTCAAATTTATATTCAAACCATCAAACCATCGTTGTTTCAACAAAGTTTCGACATTTTACCAGAAAAATAAAAAAAATTGTAAAAGTATTCTGAACAAATGCCGTTTTGATGTGAAAAAAATTATCTAATTACATGCAAGTACCTAATATATTGTTTTTATAATCTTAAACTCTCCTTTTGACTTCAGAACCACCATTACCGCTATTAAGCCTGACAAGTTATTAATTTAGGAACCATCCAATAAGATTCCGATCTTATTCGGCTGACATGTATGAAATGGTTGTTCCTTGTCGAAGTTTACGCACTTGATTATGGACAATCACAATCATAAACAATAACAGATTTAAAGTATATCCAATTAAATTTCGGTGTAATGTTATTTTAAGGTAAAAGTACGTGTAACATTAAACCAAAATAAAAACTAGCACACAGCTATTTCGGGCATAGCTTCATATCTAATGTTTTAAAAGTCGAATCTTATGAGATGTCCACAGGCTCAACTATCTCACGCACTTGATCACGTAATCGTACGTCCTCTAAAACCATAAACAACACTTGAATGAATAATTTTTGGTGTTATGACATTTTTTAGACGTTCTCTACGCACTTATACATATTCTATGCTTGTACAGTCACGATTAAATTAAGCAACCCAATTTTGAACAATTGCATAAGAAAGCGCTCTTTTAACCCATTAATTCAATATCTACCATAATCTATCCTTCCGCCATTACAATGTTATAATATATATATATATATATATATATATATATATATATATATACATTTAACATTACATTTACCATATTCATTATATATGCCTCGAATAAATTGGTAACATGTATTTAACTCAAAAATATTTCTAGTGATGAATATGAATTAGTCTAAAGTTACGACTGTTCTCAATATTAATAGCCAAAATTATCTCATATAAATATTCATGAATTTTGAAGAATATGTCAAACAACGTTGTCATACTGCAAAACTACTTGATCTCATTTTTAGTTCTTCAACGGTACACTCAAATCCTTTATTTCCGACCACTTATTTCGCTTAAGTCAATATTACCGTATGTTTCTAAAAACAATCAATGTTTCCCACCTAAAGATTTTTTGAAATTATAGTAAAACCAATATTCCTGACAAAAGATGCTTATTTGACTCAACTGCAGAAAAAATTATTGCTCATAAAAAAAGTTAATAGTGGAATGTTCTTCAATAATCAATATTACCATATGACGTTTCAGATCATTTACTTAACTGGTAGTGCCTTGAAATACTGAACATAAGAAACTTATTTACACACCTAATAATAATTTTAATAATATTTAATTCATAAATAAATGATTAAAAGCTGCAAATCAAAAGCTTCCTGCTGCTACAATAATGAATAGACAGTACTGCGAGCAATGCCAATAATCCTCCATACCTGTAATTCATATCCTTCTTCCATACGTACTGTTTTTCGTGTTGTGTATAAATCTTAGATAGCGCTCACTAGAGCAGGACTGTCTACTAAGACGTATAAAATGAACAATTCATGAATAAAACGACAATTTGTACTTACTACAATGTTGTGAATTTAAACTGAAAACAAACACTCTGATATGACGATGTAGACTAATGAGAGTTCGGTCAATAGCATCAGAGCTTAATCCTTTTGATATTTTTGGAATATCTGAAATAAGTCTCCCTTATAAAGAGTGAGATAGTCTTCTAACTGAGTGAAATAATGTTAAATAATAGATGTCTAATTATAATAATAATAATGATAACATTATATTAATATGATATTATATCTTTTACAATCACTTTAGTAAAAGCATCATTAAAGCCATCCAAATCTATGAGAGTTCATTTTTGATATACAATGTCAACAATTTTAAATGTCAACTTCAAGAATGAATATGGTTACTAATGAGTTCATATGCGATAACGATTAAGAACACTACTATTTTACTGTATAAACAACGTATATGTACCTCAACAAAAAACAATTGAAAGAATAATTAAAGTATTTGAATTAGTGTAAGTTTTATGGTAGTAAATAGTGTTTTGTGTACCGTTGCAGTTGTAAAATATATTTAGGTAAGGTAAAGTTTGAAGTATTGGAGAACCTGCTCGGTATCAAACCATTTAAGAACCATTTAAATCTAAAACATTTTTAAAGAACTTATCATCATAAGAAATTATCACTGGAGCATGCATAACAAGGAAAAAACAAGGAATACAATTAATTTTAAGGATATTAAGAGGTATTTTTTAATTTGAGACTTTCTACTTCAATAGCAAATACAGAGAATTCTTGACGACATATGAGACCATATTTATCTGGATGCTGCTCTATCTGATTACCATTTAACCAGCCAAAAATCGAAAAATGCACGGATTGTGTTTAAAGATCAAAATTTCTGATATCGGGTTTATTTCTTCTCTCTTTCTTTATCTCGAAAATGATATTATAAGATACCTAAAAGAATCCATCGAAAACATTTCTTCAATCTATTTCTTTTAGGAAACTTAAGAACCATTAGTATAAAATGAATAGTTTCAAAATGTATATTTTTTACTAAACAAAAACTAAACAACCACTAAACAAATTATTGAATGAATGGACCGAGTTAGCGCACTGAATAATTAAATTACCAAAAAAAACCAAAATCACTGATGAAATTTAGAAATTCAACGCTGCGATAACTTCCGTATTTATCGATGAGCGGTCAATACATGTGCCGAAAATTTAGGTAAGTCAAATCTACAATTTTTACTGTTATTGCTAAGCGTTCCTCCGACTGTATATAAATCAAAAGTGTTCACCGCTCTTGCTGTTTCGTTTAGAACGGTTGGTCTATAAATCAAGCAGGAGGTAATGCGTATATACTACTTATACTGTATTCTCTCCACAAATATTTACAAAATTAAGTGTTAATGGTTAAACCTACTGAAATACTTTTAAAAATTATTTTCTGTTAAAGTAAAATATTCAAGGTCAATTTAAAAGTAATTTTATGGGAAAAATAGAAAATAATTTTAGCATTATCGTACCTATCAGGTAAATAATTATAATATATAAAAAACATTAAACATTTAGTCTAATTATATTAAATTAGATATAATTGATTTTGATATTGATAAAAATATTTGTATCACCGTACAATAATAATGTATATATTATTACTATAAAAATGAAGATAAAAATAATATTAAAATTAAACGACTTATACTTACAAGGGTTTTATGACTTTAAACTTGTATCTACATTTTTTAATTTAACTACATCTTACATTAGATATGCTTAGTATTATCTTAATTTACAAATTAATTTATTACTACTATTCTATTGTATTTCCATTAATAGAAAAGTAAG
Source organism: Rhynchophorus ferrugineus (assembly GCF_030347505.1). Taxonomy (NCBI): domain Eukaryota; kingdom Metazoa; phylum Arthropoda; class Insecta; order Coleoptera; family Curculionidae; genus Rhynchophorus; species Rhynchophorus ferrugineus. Next base: position 45,903,507 of record NW_027472581.1, on the reverse strand, counting down.
ACAAGTACGGGATTAATACATCATCATCATACACTTACACAATATACAAGATCGTGTAGTTTGGTTTGCTTTAATCTTCTGATTTCCTGCTTCCACTACTTTCATTGTTTCCACGCTGTGACTTAGCAACCTTATTTCATGATTTAAGGCGAAATCTTGGATCACGGATTCGTTAATCTATTTCGTTTCGAGATAATCGTGCAACTCTTCGTTCGTTACGTAGCGATAAGCATTGTTTGTAATAACATAAATGTTTGTAGGCTTGAGGTGTTTCAAAAGCGATGCTTAAGGCAAATGCTATCTGTTTTTGTCCAAGATCATGTTAGAAAGTCATTCTTGTAAGATGTGACAATCAGCGCACAGTTGATGAACACATTCAGAGATGCAGATTATAATCGTTTTAAAATATCTGTCAAATCAAAAGTGAACGAATTCCTCACACATTTTTGTGAAATTGACTTTGTAGGTAGAAGGCGCAGCGAACAGCTCCAAAAAAGACACGGATCAAAATCATAGAAAGCGATCTAAGTTTCCTAAAAAATAGGATATTATTATTAACCCAGGAACAGGCCAGAACAGTTGCGGCCGTTCGCGCCAATTGTGGCGAAACTTGGTGAAAAATATTGAAGCTCAAGATAAAATAAATCTTTTTCCCTTACACTATGAGTATAAAGCTTGATATCAATAGTGTCCCATAACATATTCATAACTAACTCAAAAATTTAAATGCAATAAATTACTTAAAAGTACCAAAAATCTAAACCAGCGAGAAGTTGAGCAGTATTTTTATAAAAACTGTTCTGTTATTTTGTAACTGATAATGAAAAGAAACTTACTATAACTAATTCAAATTAACAACATAGAAAAAACATAGATTAGGTTGACAAATACTATTGCTAAACCCAAATTGAACATCCATTCCTGAGATCTACTATCTTCAAATGAGACTGAGCTAATTATTTTAAAATCACCACTCATCATTATAAGGAAAGAAGTATAGAAAACAACAAAACTACATTACATTAAATAACATTTCAAGCCATATAGAAGATCCATCTTGTAATAATTAGGCAATTCTGTTCCATCGCCAATTAGAATTTAAGGTACATATACACCGGAATATTAGCGCTATTGCGATCCCAATGAAAGCCACATTATATAAAACCACAAAAATTATATCTCTACTATTACAAGAATTAAAAAAGAATGGCCTCAGTATCAGAACAATGTCCTGATAATACTGTTCGTAACTATAGCGAAACATCGGTTAGTAATAGATTTTAACGCACAATTCAGAAGCCATTATGTCAGTGGTATTACTTTCATTTAACAAATATTATATTGATACTAAATATTATAAAAATAATTTTAGTATAATATTTAGAATAAAAATATATAATATATGTAATATCTATTTTTATAATTCCTTTTTTCCATTTTCTACTTTGTTATACTATCTCGGACAGTGTTAATAAAAGTGTTTTATTTTTTAATTGTTATTAATAAAAATGTATATCTGCTATAACAAGTAATAAAAAAACATAAGTAGAATTCAAAAATTTAAATAAAGTCTTCTATGTCGACCTTGATACTTTGATAAGACATATGATAAAAATTTAACTTTGGAATCCAATTACATTACGCGACAGGTACTTCAAGAGATGTATTATAAGTATTAAACAAAGGCAAATGTATGAAAAACAGCAATAAGGTAGATAAATACCTAATTTAAAATAATATTGTTTTGAAATTTCATGGATAAGGAGATACTCAGATACGTTATGTTTTGATATACATAATATATATTCATAAGGAGACATTCAGATATGTTATGTTTTGATATACTTATAATTTATAATAAATTATACTTAGACAATAACATTGACTGAAGGTAATCAACATGATATGAATGACTTAATACATATTTGTCGTAATAAAAGTTATTATAAAATCTATATATAAGGATAATCCGAATGAACACACAGTATATAGTAGAACTAATAATTTTTTAATTAATTTTCAGGGATTTATTGTAGATGGAATAATTTTGTTATTTCATAGACGACATTTTTGTACCAATACTCATGTTTTCGTAAAAGCAAATACAATTATTATTCTGTTATTATTTAATTTAACGAAAAAATCAAAAGATATAATGTGGTATATAAAAATTTGTGAACAGCCTCCATTTATAAAAAAAGGATAATTATTGAATTTAAAATATAAAAAGAAATAGTTTTAAATATTGTAGAAAGCTTTGCTCACACTAAACAAATGAGACAACCTTCATACAAGAATCCATATTCAAAAGCTGCTAAAATTTTTAAAAAAGTATTAGACAATATGTCGATAAGACCAATTATGATTGCATTGTCAATATTTTTAGTAATTATGTTTTTTAAATTAATTTAACAAGTTCTTGTATAGCATATGTTTTTCTTCAACACTCTGAGATTTTTTGAACAAACTGATAATTTTGATGATTATGTAATGATACGATCTTTAATAATAATATAAAAGTAAAAATTTCTACAAATATTGTTGTAATGCGACTATAAAATTTAATTTTAATGTTATGAATTTAACATAAAATAGCTTATTACAATGTATAGGTTATGAAAAACAATTTAATTCATATAAACTATATTCAACAATATATTACTAAATATTGTCCATCTTAATCTTAACACTTAAACGTAATTCTTAAATAGTTTATAGAGATAAATACAAATAGTAAAGAGATGAAAATAATATTAACAGCTAGAATTGATAGTAGCGTGAAATCCGTAGTTGAAGTGTAAAAAGTATTATTTAGATTTGTTTTCGGAGAAATCTTGAATATTCATTCATTGTTTTTAGATAAAATATGATGATATCAATATTTTAAAATTTACGTTTTATAATATTAATAGATAAATTGTCATTTATTATTTATTGACAGATATGAATCTAAGAGAAAATTGTACTTAGAAAAGTTACTTAGTAAATACTGAGTTTGTTATTGTTAACTTGGACTAATTGTAAATAATAAGAAATGATGTTATATGATCATTCATTGTAATAGACATAGAATATAAATATAACCAAGAAAACAGTTATTTCCAAAGTAAAGTATTCTTGATTATTCTTGTGAATGAGGGCTTTATATCATGTAAATCTAAACCTTATTTATTTAGATAAAAAGCTAAATTACTATTTTGTATTAAATTAAATTGAAAAAATTAAAATTATTTCATATTAGAAAGGTAATAATAGTCAATATGAAATTGCTTATATAAATTTAAAGAATTTCATAAATGTAACGTTGAAGCAACCGACCATTTCAAAATTGGATAGTTTTCGTTAGGTTGATCATTGTAACATCGTAGCGTCAATAGTTAAAGCATAAAACGTTAAAAGATGCATCGTTATGTTAATATTTTTTGCTCGTTTTAATGAACTCGAAGCTATATTATAAATGCTGATCACCATATCTAGCAATTATAGCAGATCAGCAAGCTATTGAAAATTTAATTAATGTAACTTTGTCATCGAAATTAGCAACTTATCGATTCGTGTTATATTGCCTGGTAATAAATATTTTGTGTTCAATATAATGATACCGAAAAGGTTTCAGACACACCAATCGTAGACCTAAATACATCAGTCATATTCTATCTAGTACTGTTGTATTTTTGACCCCATTTTGCTTCCTTTTATATAATTTTTTTTAATATAAACATAGGCTTGAAATACGCTCTTTCATTGTCGTAAAAATGTACTAAAACCCTAATTGAACATATTATCATAGAAATATTCTATAATTTTGATATTTTCTAAACCAAACTTCGTAAATACATTGACTTCATTTATATAACAAAATGAAAATGTTCTTATTATATGTCAAAATGCATAGAGAGGTAATAATCAAAACAGAAACTAAACAACATAAAGCCAAATTCGTCAACCAATCAATTCGGCAGACAGCACTAGGTTAGTATGCCAGCCTTGCAGGAGACCACAGAGAGACCAATGATTTCGGTGCTACAATATTAAATCTGTTAGGCCACTAAGCCCACTCTTAAATAACTCAAATGTATCCAATCAATGAAGATTTTCAATACACAACTTAATTTTCCTAGCGATGATTTTTTAATGTTATATTTTTAAAATTATTAGGGTCAGACACATTAAATGAACTCAAAAGTGTGATTAATAATAAATAAAATATATATTCACGTCATACTAGTGTTAAAATAATTTACTATTAAAGCAGAATTAGTCAGAAGTATTAGGTATATATTATAGTTATTTTATTTTATTTTACTTTAGTTTACCTATACCTTATTAACTATATTATTTTAACGGAAATACGTGGCGACTTGTTGGCATCGCTGTACATTCAATACTAAGGATTTAATCCTATTTTAATATAAATGAAACATTTAAGACTTCACCCATCATATGGTTTTTTTCACACCTAAAACAAGGGCCTTATCAGTCGCGCTATATATAGTCTATCCAAAGTAGCAGTGAACTTACATCAAAAAGAGAAAGAATGCTGCTTAATAAGTTCGAACATGTAACCGAATCAGCATGCAAAATTTGTTCACTTGTCAAATATCTACAAAATTCTTCAAAACATTAACGATAAGAGATTATAAACCAGCAAATGTTGTTGTGCGCTTAGCTTGTTTTAATAAATTTCAAATCGCTGTTTAATATTTTTGACTACTCTGCTTGAAAAACACACACTCTACAGTTAAATATTAGGCTGCTGGGATTTTTATTGGAAATATTTTTACTGTGTTACAGCTGCACTGGATATTAATGTGGGTACTATAACATAAAATCTCTCAAATTAGAGGAAAACCATATCATTTTGGATTCACCGAAAAAAAAGTATCCACATATCTTGATGTTAACTTTAGATTTATGAAATTTATAAAAACGAGGAGTAGTTTTTTTAATATAAAAATATTTTAATACAAATATTTTATATATAACTGTATGAAAATTACTCATAATAACTTAGCTATATGCAGCTCTCTGAGGGATATAAGTCATCACTTGTGTATAGATATAGGTATTTCAAAATGGAACATTATGCCACCCTTGGCAAGATACTAATAAAAAGAGTGCAAAGAAAACAAAAGCTGATGGAAAAGTGTAAAAGTTAGAATGATATTATTTTAGTAATTCATTGCAGATGCTTTAATTAAGGATTGGTTTACAAAACATAAATTAAGTTTTGAAGTATTTCAAATTGTCACTCGGTAAATATAAATAAAATGTTTAATTGTATTTTATATAATTTAATTTTATAGAAATATGGCTGAAAAAAGATACAGACACAGTAGATATGGCCACACAGTGTATCGTCTTCCTCCCTATTATTGCATATTCAATAAAAATCGAATTATTATGGAATGTGGTATAGAATTACTACAGTAAACATGAAAGCCAAGAAAGATATACCGGCAAGAACAGTTTGGATATATCGAAAGCAATGTATTCTCTATTATAATACCTTACGGTTTGAATGAGTGATAGATTGGAAATTAATAGCTTGGTTATTGACTTGAATAATGGCTCAAAATGTGGCAGTGAGGGAATGAACCTTTTTGGATGTGGGATTATTATAAGAGTAGAAACAACTAAAGGTGAGTATATAATTAATATAATATAACTGTGGAAAATCTATTTTGCAGATATGGCAAATGCTTTAGAGAGAATGTAGTGATTAAATCTAGTTTTACCAATAAAAATGTACACAGGCAGGAACAGAAGAGACTAAAGGGAAATGCAGTGATATCAGAATGATTTGACAAGAAATCACAGTAACGAAGGAAACAAGAGCTAAATATAAAAAGATAAATATATTCTCTAATGAAAATAAAATACATTATTTGGATGTACATTTATTAATTAGGTGCATTAAGGAGGACACCATAGGTGGTTTAGAGGAGTTCAATGTAAATAGAAAAAAATAAGATTAACATATAAACTATTGTGGTTGTTTAATTAACTGTAGTTAAGTCCTTAAGGATAATATATGCATTAGATGTACTGTAATATTAAGATAAATTATGTTCTATAACATTTTTGTTTCATTATTTTATTTATATTAGAATGTTGTTATATACTGAAGCTAAAATAAACTAAAATGCGTAAAATGTTAACGTTAAATGCAGTAATATAGCATCTTTTTGAGTTTGGGGAGACTATAACACCTTCCACCTGATGAAACGACTAAAGGCATATACGTGATTGTTCTAGTCTACACAGCTTAGAGCTGTAATAAAATTATCTGTGAGTATCGACTGTACATTCGTACGTCAGTTTGCCTATAAGCAGATAATATAGGCTGGATGAAATCGTATCCCAAAATTTGTAAACCTAAACCCAAATCTAATCTAAATTTAATCTCCAATCTCCGCTTTCAACCATGAACTGCGATGCTTTTAACAGGCTTGAACCACGGACTGACGATGTTTTTCAAAGCATGAATGTTTAATTCAATTTAAGTCAAAAAGTTCACTGCTAGTCGGATTTAAACAGCACCTCTGGAGATTAACTTACATTGGGATAATTTTGCTCACTCAACTAAGTTATGCTATTCCAAATTTTATTTTATTATGATATTGATATTGATGAATGATGTTGCTGTATTGTTTGCGTGAAGCTATTAAACACAAAGGGTCAGAATTATAAAGTCGTAGATTTTGTTATTTCCAACTTATAAATGTCACCTCACACAGTATTGATTTTTCAAGAAAATTTCAAGTTAAATCATTCCGCGACCATATATTCGCCTTATTTAGTTCCACTGAACTTCTGGCTATTCCCAAAATAAAACCGCACTTCAATTACAACTACTACTTGCTACTAAAAATTTAAATAAAATTTGAATTTTATTTCTTTATAGTTGATGAGTGAACTTTACTTAGAACCTACATTTAAACCTATATTTAAAGTTAAACCAATTAAAGGTTATTTTAGGTACAGTGTTACCAAAGAAACACTGTACTGACAAAAAATCGAAACTATGCACTTTTGAAAAATGGAGTAATTTGAAGACCAAATCCTTAACAAGTATGTCAAACTCTGTTTTATGAACATCACTCTTTAGATCTATCTACATGAAGTTGGACCGAAGTATTAGAATTCAGATATGCAACGCTCTTATTGCTTTAAAAGGTGATTTTGACATGATTTTGTTTAAATTTAAAAATTCTAAGACATATATATATATATATATATATATATATATATATATATGCAAGTTAACGGCATAGTAGTTCTTAGTTCATTATGAATTCAAACAAACAAAATTACTCTAGGAACTGTAGAATTTATTAAAAGAGGTCAAATTTTTTGTAACATTCTATTTAGCAGGTCTCATGCATATTTAATATGTAACTGTTGTGATATAGATTATAAATGTTACAAACAATTGACATAAAAAGAATATTGGATATTATCAAAATGCTAATAATATCAGGATTATTTTCTGATCAATAGACTGCATAGAAACAAATGATTTAAATAAATAATTCAGTATAAAACTGTTTGTAACTGATATTCAAATTTAGTTGATTATAAGTAAGGAAAATGTCCTAACATTTTTTGGGTTCCAACAGAAAAAGTTTTGAATCATTTATCTCCTTCAACCAAATGTCTATAATTCTTAGATTTTTACTTTTATTTCAGTATTTATTTTATTGGATATGTTCTCTTTTTACCCTTTTATACCAAATATTTTGATGTGTGATTTGTATTCTGTAATATACTAATGTTTTGAACGTTTGTTTCCCTCTGAAGCGCATCATATTAAAGATATTATTTTTCTGATGATTGATATTTAAAATATATGTTGGCTTTTCTCAGCATCTATAATCTTCAAAAAAAAAAACGAATGCAATGGGGAATATTCATAAAATGGCTTGAAATCCACAAATTACAATAAAAAATAAGATTGCTTCAAATAAAATAATTGATTATTCATATATGTTATTACTCAATAACGATTCGATGATTAGTGTTAGTTAATTAGCGCAATAAATAAAAGGTCTTTTAATAAAAATGTGCGTTTACCGCTTAGCGAAAATAACCTGCTAAAGAATATGTAAATTATTAGTATTACACATCTAATTCAATAATTAGTACATGTTTCGTTCGTCAACTAGTACATGGTCCTATTCATTTGTATTTGACATCGAAAATCGAAATGACATGTCTTGTTATATCGTAAAAGATCAATCATGTTTTGAAATATTCTTAAAAATATTGATGCGAAGGCTTTATTAGCCACATAACACGGCAAGTAATAAAAACTAAAGCATAGCAATAGAATTTCTTATGCTATCTATTGTAAATCTAAAATTAATTAAGAGTCTAGTGCTATAAAACAACGAAACTACTGTTGAGTATGAAAAGTATTTAAACACTATTACTATGAATACTTTTATAAATACAAAAAATAAGTATTATTACTGACTATGCTGCCTCAATTCATTTGATGATTGGAAAAAACTGTTTAATAAATAGTTGTCATTAATTACAGAGAATACAAAATGGACTAACTATGGTTATAGTTACCATAATAAACGCATCTTTTGACTTCATTTGAATAACATAATGCTTCATCGTAATTAAAAAAGATCGAGATAATGTTATACCAAAATGTATGTCAATAGGAACGCATTGCATCAATAGGAAAAAAATGTTAATCGGATGGCGCCAAGTAAGAGATATAACATGTTTTGGGCGTGAATGTTGTTTTATTTCAGATGACTCCCGGCTTTACGCATTAGCACTACTTTTTACTGTTTAGAATAAGTGGGTTATTAAAATAACCTAAATCTCCCTTGGAAGAATTTCTACCATTTTATATTTCTCTGTAAATTTTCCTTGATACACGGTATGATATTCTGACAAATAAATTAATAAAGCAAAAAATAAATGGGTTAATATTATAATTGCTTCGGATTAAGTTGAAGATCGTTTATTTACTAACTCATGCAAAAATAGATTTAGAGTGAAGTGATCTCAACTGATGATGTTCTACATCGCCTTCCAACCTGCTATTTAGCGAAAATAAAACATAAACTCAAACATATCATCAAATAAAACATGAGGCTCATTTACGAACTGATCAAAACATTACTGTTGTCATACCCTTGAAATAATTCCATTGAAAAGACGCCTGCATGAAAAAAAAGTATATATTTTATAGAACTTTTTGGGATCGATGTAACAATTAATTGACTTTTGAAACATTCTACAGTAAAAACATATTCAAAGTGATTTTTTGAGATAGTTTGGAGCTTAAAAAAATGAAAAGATAAACATATATTAATAAAAAAAAGGATACTATTAGATAAAGACGGCTGACTATTTTAAGGAATCGATCTAACGAGTAATGTGTTTGCAAATTAAGGATAGAGTTTATGCTAGAATAGAATTGAACTGGTAGTATTGTCTATTCGGTTGTTCCAATAAATAGTCATTTTTTAAAATAAAATAATGTTAAAGTAAAATAGAAATTTTTGTTTTAAACCTTACATATTTCTTAACTAACACAGTCGGTGGGATTCCAATGAGATCATAAGGCTGTTCTCGTTTGAATTAATTCAATTAACCGGAATCAAGTTAATTATCAATAAAAGAGGACAGATTGATGTTGGATTGGCAATTATTCCGCAATTACTCGAAGCATTTCTTAGAATAATTAAATGGAGTTCGGGCAACAGCATCGCAATTGTAGATATAAGGTAATAGAAGTTCCTCAACTAATTAGCTAGTTGTAGTTAATCCATAGATGACGGTCTTAGACACATGTATTTGCACAAAATATATATTTATACAGATATTGGAAAGCAGAATGGAAGTAACATTCAAGAACATATAAGAATTGTAATTAAAATAACTTCTAAACTCATAATGTTACCAATAAATGGTGATGAGAGTGTAAGACCCGGCAAGGAAAATGATTCCAGTCACGTCAGTAACCAGACTGGGTAAGACCTGCTGGCTAAGATGATATCCAAGTTGGTCCAGACGATAGGCTTAATGCCGAGGAGACCATGGTTCGAAGTCCACGTTAAAGAGCAGGTCCAATCCAGATAAACCTTAGTTGGTAAAAAGAAAAATATATTAAAACAAATACCCGCAGCGTTTTGATCTATTATAAAACTGGTAAATACGCCAATCTCGACGACATACATTTGTAAACATCTCACTAGTTGCACAATTAACAATAAAACAAATAGGATGGATCCCCATAGGAAACTAAAGAAAGGCCCCCTCTAAAGACACACTACAGAAAGTAGTTATAATGACATTGTTTATAACCAAATTTCCACGGTATGTATACAAGGTAAGTATAGAATGATTTCTCAAATTTTGATGACACCAAATTCGAATAATCTACAGATAAGAAACTAAACTACTTTTATCCGCCTTTGGTGGCCATTCACCTTGAAGTACAAGTTTCTGTCCAAATTATAATAGGCTATGTTAGTTCACAACAATTTCAGTCCGCCTTTGCTCGTCATACACCGTGAATTGTGATGCATGTGCTTCGAATCCACGGACAAATGGTGCTTTTTAAAGCATGGATGTTTCTTACTTGTATTAGTTCATCGCTAGAGGTCTTTGGGCACCTTCAATTCAACTTTTCTGACCTTACAACTTCAACTGAGACTATTTCAAATTCAATTTTGTCTTTTGCTCAAACTGCACTTAATTATACCAAGGAATAAATCGCGTAACTGCGGAAGAATTGCCAATATTCTTTAATTTAAATATTTAAGCTATATGATGGAGTATGGTTACTGTAATTTGGCAATAGCCCTCGATTATATTTACTACACGTACACAATCGCGGTTGCTTCGCTCCTTCCTCCATGAATTTTATTAATATTAAATTAAATTAAATTATTATTAAAATTAGGAAATATTCCAAAAAAACTATAAGGGCTACTTCCATAATGACTGCTTCTGTAATTATTAAGCCTGTATTCTATTAAAAGTTACTTATTTGAATGATGTTTTAAACAGTGGTAGTTTTAACCCCTTTAAAATACTTTTAATGACGAAACCCACTCTCAACCAACGAAAACAAGTCACCTCTAACTAGGAACTATTGAAATTTAGGAATTCCAAAGAAATTTAGGTAGAAATATTGATATTTAGAAAATTATTAGGCTATAAGGCGGACTGATGAATGAGGCTACAATCAATACTCATGAATAATACTGCTAAAATATGTGTCACTTTATCTTAAACATGTTTTCATTTCACATATATTGTAACTTTCCTAATAAGAATATAAAATTAGTTTAAGATGTAAATTTTAAAAAATGTTAGCCCAATTGTATATAAAAAAATAATGCGATGGTAGTGGAGGAGGAAAATTGATATTGAAATTTTGCAGCAAAAGGTCAACGCCCCCGACGAGAAGGAGGGGTGAAAGGTCGAAAAACTCATTGACTTTATGCTAATGTGAAAATTTCTACCAGAGCTTATCTTTATCTGGTGACCTGAACGCGCGCTGCAAAATACGAGACACACATTCAAGAGGAGAGCTTAAATCGGTCACCAGTGCCACGCTTTTTGCGTATCGCGTGTGCTCTGTGGTTCCTTGACTCAGGTTTTCGACCAGAGACGGACCAGCATATTCACGCATTTTTTTTATCATATACAGCATTATTCCGTTTTCCTCGAAGGTATACTAAAACTAACCAGATTATTGCGAAAGCGAAATTTTAATTTTTACCTTGAAGCAAACCCACACAATCGTATAATTGAAATTCGGCTATAGAAGTTTATTAGCTCTCAATTATACTTGATTATTATATAATTAACTGATTTTATGAGTATATAAAATGTAACAACAGTTTTTATTAAATATTCAAGATGTTCCTTATTCCAATGTAGTAACATAAGCTAGTTAGTTCAAAAAGAATTATTTTTGTTAAAATGTTATAACTTATGATAAATAATATTTAATAAGGTTATAGATTTATTTTAGACATCAATTACGAATGAATATCACCAACATATCTGTCTGTCCAACACCGTCTGTCCTATAGAGTTGAAATATTCACTTTTAAATAACTTTTTCTGGTATATTTGTTCTGAAACATTATTACGACCCATTGCTATAAACAGAATCAAATAAAAACTCAGAATCTCAGAAAAAAGGCGGAAAGAAAAGTTAAATATATTTGAATAGTTGTGCTTGAAGAAGACTGGAGAGTACCATAACTAATCGCTGAAAAGCTTCGAATTTAAATAAGAAGAAAATATAATTTATAGTATAATATTAGGTATGTTCAATGGCAAATTAATTAAAAACGAACGTGTCTTTTAAGTTTACGAAATATCCTACTCCAAGAGAATTAAATCAGACGAATAGGACTATTTTGGAATGATGAAAGGTCATTCCAGTCTTCTGACAAGAATAGATTCACGAGAACGATAAAGGACAAATAATATACCAATTCGTTGACAGTACGTCCAGAGGGAAGGAATTCATAGTGAACAACATTACGATTGTAATTTTTATCTTCCTATTTTTGAATCACAGTATATTTTAAACCCATCTATCATGTAATAATACTCAACATAAAATTAATTTGAATAAACCGAAAGAGCAAGAAAGACAATAAATCTTATAGAAGATTCTGTTTGAATGTTTAGTGGCAATATATAAATTTTAAAGTGACACATAAAGTGTTTTGTAATATAACACTGCAGACAAGGGTACATATATCTAAGAAATTATTTGCTGGTAAAATGTAACTGGAAAGACCAAAGAGAAACATTAATATGTTACAAGCATACTTATATTTTGCAATAAAATATTTAGCTATAAACTTTCAAAGACGACACAAAACATAAATATATATTTATGGACTTATAATTTAATAATATTCATTGATAACTTGATATAGTCATAAATGTTATAATCGGATAACTCAATAATTATTCAGCTATAAAATTAGATGCTATCGTTTTTAGTGGGAAAAAGAAAGTTCTGATGATATTTAATAATAAAATTTAAGAATCTCAAAAATAATAACTCAAGTGCTTGCTTGTATTCCGATTATTTCTCACCTTAGTAATGTTTTTGTTTAGATAATTTGATATAATATATATTATTCAAAATGTTTTCCATCATTTGTTACAACTTTTTTCCCTCTTTCTGACAATATTGGGTGTCGAAATATAAATAATTAATTCATAATCGCATTTTTTTCAGAATTTCGAAACCTTGTGTCAGACAAGTAATGATGCATCGATCTGAACACGTTGTAATTAGAGGATGCTATATCTGGCAAGTACGCTGGGTGCGGTAGAGCTTACAATTTGAGCTGTAACAATGCATCCTTCCTCATCGAAATTATTACTCAAAAAATTTAATGGAAAACTGTTATTTTGATGTAGAGAAATGTCAAAACCATCGAATTTAACATTAAGATTAGGATGTTTACTTAATACTTTATTGGCTTCTTCACTAGTGGATAGATCTGGTCAAAATAAATACATAATAAATATAAATTAAATTTTATGAAGCAATAATTTAAAGTACAAATTAAGCTAAATATTTTTTTAAATAATTTAAATATCCATTGAATATAGAAACACTGATATTAAATTGAATAAAACTGAAATCTATCTAAGGACTATATACTAGTAGAATAGCATATAACAATTAATTGTACATTATTGTGCTAATTGTATAAATATAGTAATGTAAGTAATTTACGGTCAACGATCCATAGAGTTCGAAAAATAGTTATGTATATATTATGCTGAAAATGGATATAGACCAATCTCAAATTATGTGCTAATTAAGAACGATTAAAGTTATTACAGACGAAAAAAGTTATTAACGTAAAGTAACGAAGTAAACTTTTTAGTTTTGCATTTTGAGATTGCACAAATTAGTGTTGCCATTTGAGAACTTGTATTAATTGTAATAAAGCATACAAATATCCTGACATCTTTTTATATTTTGAAGTAGAAGTAAATTAAGAAAAAACTAAGTTACGATTTTTTTCGAAATTGTAATTTTCACATCAACAGCATAACTGTTAATTTAATGAAATTTTGGCGAAAAAAACCGCTTTCTGTAGAGCTCTCACTATAAATTGATTTAAATATAAAAAGAGTATTAAAATATTGCTATCCTTAATATTATATTACCAAGGGGTTGCCTCTTATATTTTCCTTTGTTTAGTATTTGTCTATTAAATAGTAATTTTGCACATATCATTAAATTCTCTTATAATTTCGCATTCCTGTCCTGTATAAACTGTATCAATTTATCTAAATCAATATACCAGGTGGTCACTTTCACGACCAGTGCAGAATTAATGGTGTTCGAGATATCTGAAATCAAACTATTTTGACGAGCAGACAAGCGTGTTCCATTGAAACGTATCAGCTAAATGCCGACATAATATTTCGAATGGAATCACGAAACTCCAAAGTTTCACTGCGTGAACTGCCACGAATCTTTTAGTTTAACGGTAAAAGATGATTTAGGTAGGTTGTACCCCATTAGCAATGCAACGTTTTTATTGGAAACTATCTCAATTTGCCTGACCCTAATACACGTTTCCATTGTTGTCGGTTTCTAAGAATTGGGTTCAGTAATACCATGAACCAAAAAATGCTGGAAGTTATGCAATCATAGAGACACTAGAACACAATGAACTTGTTATAGCCGTAAATAACGTTCTATAGCGGCCGTATGTGACTGCTCCATGTCTTGTAACTTTTAAGATGTTAAGCTGAAGAAAATAGTTTTTGTACTAGTTCTAGTATTAACATAAATATAACTATAACTGTAATATATATTATATAACATATAACTCACACACCCAAAAGCATATTGTGGATAAACAATATATCTACATATGAATATCCATATATCTACATACAATGAAAAGTAATTTTTATTATATTAGGTATTGATGAAACTGCGCAGAATCAATGTGAATAAATGCTAAACAGCTTAACCTAACTCGATGGCTTTTGCAATTTCTCTATATAAAATAACAGTTTTCCATATTTCAGTGTTTACAGGCGCTGCTCATGGAATTGATGATTAACTTTGTTGTTTGGTTTGAGGGGATGTGTTCCCGAAACTAGTCAAACAGTTATGCTGCTTCATTATATATCAATTTTCGGTTTTGGTTTCAACGATGAACGGTCCGAGAATGAAAAAAAAAATCGAAAACAATTGATTTCAAGACTTATTAGACGAAATCCCTTTAAAAACCTTTAGAAATCTGACCAGCAGACGAATCATTTATTTACAGATATATACGTAGAGACCATCCAGCACCACTTAACAGGTACACGATTTTGATAGGCTGAGAAAATAGATCGATGATTGGACTGCTGCCAAATATTTTGTATTTTGTATATTCTTTCACATTTATTGAGTATTTAATAAAGCAAAAAAAAATATCCAGTACATGTGAGAATTTAATATATGTAAGAATTGTTAATTAGATTTGCTTAGTGCCTTTTTCGTCTGGAAGTATTTGAATTCTTTGTCAGAAACAAATCATAGAAATGAAAATGCTACATACCAATATACCTGATATATATGTAGTTTTAGGTTTGAAATTAAGACCTTATTGATATTAAAATCAGTTCCTTTTATGAAATTTTCGATGATTATGTTTCTCAGTTTAAGAACCATTTTAAAATATACTTGTAGTTATTCAGCAATTTAGAGCATACTGTCGGGTATCATCAAGTTGTAAAACCATGATGAGAACATTTTCAACATAAAAATATCAGTTGTAAATATTACATACCTCTCTTAATATTATAGTTTTTTTTAAAGAATGCATGTTCTGTTCATTCTCGAATTCTAATCATGTAATATATTCACAATTAGTTTAGAATAACACTGTAAGGCATTCTGCAGAATCTAAATAAAAAATCGTAAGAGAAACGTCTGTCAAAAGGGGGCCTTCTTTCCTCGAAATCCATGGGGATGAGAAAACATTATAAATATTATAGATTATATTATGGAAAAATCTTAGATATGTTAAATATAAATAAATTTCTCTTTATTTCTTTCTTATACAAAATAATTTCTCTGGCTTTGAACAAATTCTTCATTTTATAAACAGACAACTTCATATATACTACAAAGAAATCGAAAGACAGAAATGGCCCTGTTTTATTTGATTTTTCGCGTTTTGTATTTTTTTCCTTCTGTTTATCTTTATTTAAAAAAACTAAAACGAATATAAAATAGATTTATTTATATTTATTTAAGAAAAAAAAAGAAAAATTTAAATTAAATGTTCCAATTCTATTTATTTTCTCAAAAGGTAAGAGATCTATCTTTAACAATAGTAAAAATATATTAGACATAAAGAGACATAAATTTATGTGGAAGCATACTACTAATATCGTTGGTAACATTAGTAATACAATAAATACAATTGTTAATAGATAAATACACTATTTAACTGTTTTTATATTGATTTAGTATATGTAACATATTTGTAATATATATTATGTATTTCAAAATATAAATTAGAATAAATTCGTTCACATACCATCACACAATTGAAATCACAACTTGGTAATTAAAATTAATTTCTGTACTTTCATTCTTTGTGTACCAATGTATGTGCCTTCTTCACGCTTACTATCCATCCACCAAACTTGCCAAATAGTGTAGAATGTCAATAACCTGTTCGTGCTGAACTTTGGTCTGACCCAGTTTGGTGTAGCACCTCACAATCATGACGTCACCATTGTGGTAAAATCTTTGATATCGTGTTATCCAAATTAAGTATCACATATTTTTTAATGCTCACATATCGTTGTCAGGCGATTAAGCATACATTCATATTTGGTAGAGAAAGAGAATCAGAGAAAGTTTTAGCATCATTTCAATAATTCAACAAGAAATATAATAATACATATATATATATTGCTCAGATCTTAAAAATGAACTCCATTTTCAAACTTTCAAATCTATTCTAATTATTTAAATTGTAACTCTAAAATAATCCAAAAAATAAAATTAATAAATAAATCAATCTCCCTAATCCTTATATTTATCTTTCAATTTTATAACATTAAAAATAATAATAATAATTAAATCAAATTTAAAAAATATAATAACAAACAATAGAAAAAAGTGGAGTTTTAATTTTTAATTAGATGTTTTAGACCATAATTAACTTTTTATTTAATAATGCATTTTAATTGGATATTAGATAAAAATATATAAGGTGAAATAAAAAATATAAAATAGTTATTATGTTATGAACACGATCACTTTAAACCGTCTTAATTCATTCCAGTCCAGTCTACGAGCAACAAATTTATTCCAGTAGAATAAACTTCTGGAATTCTAGAGGGGATATATTAATTCAAGGCTGTATTAGCATCTAGTATGTTTTCACAATAGTTTTCGCATTATCAGTACAACTCGTGCAGAAATGGCTTTGAAATTTTACGCGTATTAATACCAATATTAATAATCACTAATTGAAAATTTAAATATTTCAAGCTGATATCCAACCAATTTTATTACTAAAGCAATCCCAAACAGCCTAAAATCCATTAACAGCTGACGAACGCAGAATATTACTGAGAATTATGGTGTCAATGCTTTACTCAATGAATAAATTAGGAACACTTATATAGAAACGATATCGAAATACTATACTAAGTACACCACTCGATATATTTTATTAATTAACGCGGTCTGGATTACCGAAAGTCGAATCTTGGACAACCAATATTAATAAAAATCTCTGTTTAATTTAAATAACAATTATATAACTCCAATATTTATATGTAGTTAATGTAAGTAACTTTACTGAGGACATGTGGAGACCATTTTACTAATTAAATCAAATCAACCTAAAATGTTAACTTGTAAAATACGTATTAAAATAAGTACTAGCTGCTAATTAAATAAAATTATTAATAAAATAAATAATTAGAGACAAAGCTATTATTTAAACTAAATGTATAAAAGAACACATATAAAATTACAATACATTAAGTATATTAAAAAACTTAAAATGGATAGTGAAATGGAGGTTTTTGACGAACTATACAATAAAACTGTAGGTATTAATAAAAGTTCCAACTTAAAAAGATCACAACAAAATTCTGGTAGTGAGGCTCATAAAAAAACAACTCCAAGCTTATTTTTTTATTAAAAAAAGAGCACCAACTTCTTAGTACGCTGCACGAGCGGGCAAACAACTTAAATCAAAAACATATTGCTTGAGTTTTTGCACAAGAAACTTGATAAATCATGTTATTATGTTGACAAAGGACCATTATCTATTTTCGTGAGAGTCTTTTGTGAGAACATTTGCTATCAATATTTTCGTTCAGAACATTTATTCAAGACTTTTGATACAATATTTACAAAATCGTAAAAAATTAAGCGATGTCGTTTTCAACCGACAGGGCCCGAATGATGTTTGGCAAATAAAAATGTTTAATAAAGAGAAGCATATATGATAATGCAGGTCTAATACCTTATTAAAGCACCAAACGGCTCTTTGTAAAAACTTCCTAGTGTTACATATAATCTTAAGGGATTTTGCTTGTTAGCACCGCTGATTGTAGAAATTACTTTCTGTCTTTTTAAAACCTCCCTTCAAATTAAGACAACTCAATTTCAAATTACACTACTAGTAATTAACTTTACTACTGCTTCTAGTCAGATATATCTATCTTTCTCAAAAATATATATTTTCAAAAACAAATATGAAATCACTCTGCGTATTTCCTGAGATGATTAAAAGCCAATAAGCAGCATGATATTTTATAGAACTCAACAACATTTCTCAACACTATCTGAAAGCAGTCCAGATGAACATTTTCATTGTTATCGATGTAGACGATTATAGTCTCACTAGACGGAAATTCTAAAAAGATCGATTTATTTTCTGACATAAAATTAAAATAGTCTCAGAAAAATGGAAAAACTGTATTATAAATAAGATTATTAAGACATCAATTTTCGGCAATATATAATCATTAGATAAAATAATTAAAAGGAAATAGATAAGATTATGCAATTATTGATATTTATATAACAAGGAAATTGTAACAAATAAAAAGGAGAAAAATTATTACATTACATATCGCAACAAACTTCAAAAATAACAGAACTAAAAAATAATATATTATAATTTAAAAATTATACCATTATTATTATTAATCAAATAATAACTAACAAATTATTTTTTGATCCTTTTTAGTAATGTCTAAATTATCTTCCTTGTTGCTATGTACATCCGCAAAACATGCCAAATAGTATGAAACGTCAATAACCTGTTCGTGATGAACTTTTATTTGACCTAGTTTGCTGAAACACATCATAATTGTGACGTCACTACTTTGTTTAAAATCTTCATGGTATCAACCAAATCAAATGTTTTTCGAATCTTAAATATCATGTAACATATATATTAAACAGAATATACTTAACGAGATTAAGATAATAAAAGTATATATAATATAATATAAGTATATAAATAGTCCAAACAAACTTTAAACCTTCTAAACTAAATACAATTATATTTCATATTATTACAATATTGCTTTATGATCAAGTTTATAACTTAAATTATCGATACATTAATTTAATAAAACTTATTTAATGATAGATATAAAATAAATAATCTATAAAATATTCAATAAAATATCTCAAAATAACTTTTAAATAATATTAATAAAACCTGAATGTGAGATAGGTTTGCTATATATAAAATACCTTGAAGTTAAAGTAAAAATAAAATCATACTAAAACGCTAAGTATTATAAGAAAAAGTTAACATATTTATTTTAATTTTTTTCAGAAAAGCTTATCGTAAAAATTCATATGCATCAGATATATCTGACAGCGAAATCACTATCTCACTTATCTCAAAAACATGAAAACCAACTGTTAGTGATTGAATGTATTGATTGATAATAAAAGTACTTGTAACTCTTTCAATCATTGTTGCATTTTAAAAACACATTTAAAATTATTGAAATAGCCATTTTGAGTATCCCACGACTAACCCCTGTTAATGGAACGCCGTAGAATAAGGTTAACCAGACAATGGTCAAGCCGAATAACGAATACAACAAGACTTATATATACACCCTATAGAATATGTAGAAAATGTCTCATATTCCACATTTCATATACTATAATCCATATAATTAATTATTATATTTTTTTAGTAATTTTAGCTATATATATTTTAAGTATTTAATTTATTATTAAACGATTTAACACTTTTAAAATAAGAATGTAACTTTATAAGTCTTTAGTGGCTTTTTAAGACATATTATTTATTAAAATATCTTATATATACCTAGTAATGGTAGAGTAATTCCTAATCACGACAAAACAAAACCTGCAAGTCACCGCTACTGCTTCCATGTTGAATCGAGCATAAATTTTACAGTGTTTATCTGTCAAATTAGTGCTGCCTTTCTACGGCTCTCGGTACGCATTCAAACAAAACTTTCCTTTTAATATTCAATTTCACAGCAATAAATCAATCGATTGACTTACCGTAACCATTCATTATGCCATGAGTGAGATACAGCGGGGCTCTTCCTGTCGTTACGTCTTTAGCGAATAAGGTTTTGATTAATTTAGGGTCGCTGAGTACGATGGTACGCACGTTACCAAGCAATAAGCTGTACATGGGACCATATTTTTTAGCGAGTTCGGTGAGGCTTACTTGGGGAGCCTTGGGATCGAGAAACGGTAGATATCCGACTAGCGGAAGACCCCAGGGCCCTGGTGGTAATTTTCTTCTTTGCCATAGCGTTTTCAGACAGATCAGCACCAGAGCAATTAAAATATAGCAGATCATCTGAAATAAAAAATAATAATGAGTTTGTACGCGAAAAACTGGGAAAAATAGCAAACAACCAGTAACAATAAAAATTGATATATTTAGAAATGTAATAAGTTAAATTAACAAAACAGCACGGCGATTGTACCAAAACGGTCTATACAAATTCAAATGTTATGAACGACTGACTAAAGAACTATCTGGATCGACCCAGAGACACGTTATGGTTAAGACACTTAACATCCCTCTTTAGTTCCGATCTATAAACGACTCGGTAACAATCTGTATTTCTAGTAAATAAACTATATGACCATAAAAGTAAATAAACCATATGACCATCACTAATATACTGAATTGCCTGCAAGTTTAATGTTTTTATTATAAATATTTGATGTATTATTCAAAGATTAGAAATCAAAATTCATTAGATTTGTTGTAGGGAATATTGTTTTAATACCTAAATTGAAGCTTATGTTTGAACACATTTTATATAATTATCGTGCTTTTAAATAAATATTCACAAGAAAAATACAATATACCAATGAAACCATTGTTACGCCAACAAAATATCTATATTGTTAAAAGAAATTTTAAGAAAAAACAACAACATTCAATCAATTTTTTAAAAGTATTATAACTAAGAAATCTGCTACAGAACTACTACAATAGCTATAGTATTTAATTTACCTAATATTGAACACATTCTAATATGTTTCATTCATTAAGTTATAGCTTGAGAAACAAAGGTAATGATATAATGGTATTCAATAGAAAAACACAGAATTTTACACACAAACGTTTCATAGAGTATTTTGTTATTTTAGTTATCAAAATTATCCGATTACATACCAACAAAACAACATTTCCTGCAAATACTACTTTTTGTACAAAAAGCATATCACTGGCAAAAACTCACAGCGAAACAATCTGTAAAAAAGTTTAAGTATGTGCTAACAATATAATAATGACCCTATAGGAATCATTGTTTTATATATAAAGTAAACTTGATGCCATATAAAAGAAAATATATAAAAAATACATTGTTATAAGGGACACTTTCTCGTCACTCTTTTTGCAGATTAAAATTTTATTAAAATAAAATGTATTTTTGGCTTACCAAATATTATTAACAGAGTACTTATCAAAATGCCTCTCCAAACAACACACATTAGACCTAATGTCTATCAAACCAAACCAAACAAAATTAGATGTTTATGACAATTAAATTAAATATCAAAAGCATTCAATGTTTTATGCCTCATTTCAGTATACTGGTAGATATAGCTTATTATAGATATATATTAGCTATTTTATATAGCTAATATAGCTTATTTTAGATTTATACCATTATATTACACCAATAATAAAAAACTGCTATATATATATATATATATATAATATATTGGTAGATCTCAAATCAGCATCCTTAGATATGGCCTTTACTTATATCATATACATAGATAACAGTGGATAATTGCAATCAAACTTCGAACTAGGAAATAGCGCATCATATTTAGTGAAACAATCTTACTTAGAATCGATTTAACGGATAAGAAATATAACTTCGTGCCACAATAGTCAACCAAGAATATATGATATGTTAAAGAAAAATACTCATCTATAAAATAATTATGTCTATATGATGCATAATTCTAATTCCAGTCTAAGGATTCTAGGCATCAAGAAATTCAAGGGCAATTGTTTATAATATAAGGATATCTATTGAAACTTGAAAACATCTGGTTGTGGTCAAAATCAGAAGGTTTGTTGAATAAACAATAAAAGTAAATAGTTTATACTATACTTTGAAAAACATTCCTATGCCACGGATTCTTGACACAAACATCACCATTCAGAATATAAAGCCACCAAAGGCGCACTGAAGTTGCTGCGAACTAATCTAGTCTACTGTAATTTTGGGTGGAAGTTTGTAGCTAGCAATGGTCTGTTGAAATTTGGGGAAACCAAAATCTGGTAAGCCATTCCACAGAGACAGAGCTAGGCAAAATTAATGCTTTGCTGGCCTGCATTTAAAAGTACGACATTTAATATATTTTAAGTCGTCTATTTGAAATATAAAATACAAAATACAATATTTTAAGTACTTTTATTTAAGATACAAAATGCGAAGTATAAAATACAGGCGGTGTTAGGTTATGTAAATAGAACAGAACTAATTCAATCCAGCCTATTAATCGATAAAAGAAGCATTTCATTTCATGAACAGTAGATTTTTAAATGTATTATTAGATAAACTTTCTCTTCTTGAAAAATGAATAAAACCTTCTAAAGACAAACTTGGGTTATATTGTATGAACACATTGTTGTACTGCTACTCCTATTGGACAGCGTTGAGGATGGTAAACTTATTGCTTTTTTCATTTAGTAAGTTGACTCCATTTTTGATCACTGTCCCTGTTCACAAAAATAATAAAACCACCATTTCTACAAGTACTGCTACTCATATTACTCCCAGGCATTATTTCACATATTTGTAATATGCCTCTAAAATCCTTTCGATTAAAATAAAATAGTTTTCAAGCAAATTAAATATGTTTATTTAAAGCTCTACGTGTTAAATATAATTGATGTTTAGCTGAAGAATTAAATTTTTTATTACGAAATGATACTTGTTACAATTACTTGTTAAATTTAAGAATTTTGTTAGTCACTTATATCTACGTAATTCCTATAATTTAGTATAGCCGGATAATCGATTAATTAGATTTCAAAGCTAACCAATTATTTAGAATGTATGTCTATTGTATTTTTCATCCTCATATCAAGTATAGAGCGATATTTGATAAGAAGTTATTTACCCTGAGAGGGAATATTGTCTGAAGGTCCATCTAGCAACAATATTACTAAACACAAAAAAAATCCAGTGGTATCAATGGCCTGTCGGTCAATCATCTTACAACGATAAATTTGAGATTCATATTGGATGCATCATAATTGTTATTGTCACGCATATTAATTATCTGAGAGGTATACATTTCATTTGCTCTCTTAATACTTAAAGACAAAAAGACGAAACAATAACAATTTTATATCAATTAAAAATTAATATGAGTGTTTTTTTCAATATGTTTGTTGCACGGTTTTTAGAAATAATTTCTTAAATTATATCTTCTACTTTTTTTTTGAATGAATGATACTTACTTTCATTTGTAATTTTATACGGTCATATATGTATATGTCGTATATTCGTTATATTTTGCTTTTCTACTACCAAAATATTTAAGACTTATGCAGTGTTTATGGTGATGAATTCAAGTGCCAGAACTAATTTAATTGTATTAATTCCAAAATGTTGATGTTAAAGATCGATAACAAAGGATTCTCGACATTTTGACTCAACGTAAATTAACAGTGAAACAACTATTAGTAATTAACAACAAATAGTCAGAGTCAGAAATATATTGCGCCACTAATCAGTTACTTCGAACAGGAATGAGATAATGATGCCCTCCTCTTGTCAATTAAATATTAAGTTGTTGCTGTTTTATAGGAAATGTTTGAGCGCGTTGCAACTGCATTGAATATTAGTATGGGCATTGTTACTAAAATCTCTAAAAATAATGAGAAATAATATAAACTTGGACTCACCGAAGATTTACGAAGGGGGTGACGCATCAAGATCACCTTAATGGTATCTCTATTCCACATCAAATTTACGAAATGCATAAAACAGTGAGTAATTTTTTTGATATAAACATAATTTAATACAATTGTTTCAGAAAAAAAAGTGTTAGGCTGAGAAATATCCATAGAAAATTTAGGAATATACAGTTCTTTGAAAAATATTAGAATAATATATAACCCATGAAGAGATCCAACGGAACTTCCAGACATTGCTATATTTTAACAATTATAAAATTAAGCAAGAATAGTTTAACAAAAGTTGGTGGAAAAAGATAAAAGTTAAAATAACATTTGATTAGGTTTTGTTAGTTATAATATTTTTTAGTAAATTATTGTAGATATATTGTTCTTCATCCTGGAAACAGGAATGGTTTTTTTCCTAGAAATTAGTATTTTCCTCCAAGTCTAAGAGTGACTACCATGGAGAAATTAAGCAGCTGTTAAAGAATGCGTCATACCATAGAATGCTAGAGGAAAAGATCCGAAAAAAGTAGATTGGCAGACTGTAAATACAGAATGCCTTACATAAATTAGGTTTTGAAAATACCAGTTCAAAGAATGAACTATTTCAAATTGTTATTGGGTAAATATAAATAAAGTGTTTAATTACATTTTATTTATTTTGCTATTTTATTGTATTTACTTTTTTTTAAATAGTTTACAAAGTATTAATCTTCTTCCCTATCACTGCACATTAAATACAACTGAATTGATATGAGGTGTGGCAAAAAATTGTTACAATGGACATACAGCTCGAGAAGGATATACAAATCAGAGTTATTTGGATATGTGGACGTCTGCAACTCTATGTTTGCATTTTAAACAATAACACCTTCGGTTTGCATGAACTCCATTAGACAGATAGAAGAATAAATTGGTAGAATCGTGAACAAGTTAGGTAGACTGGCAATTAGCAGTTAAAACTATTGACTTGAACAGTAACTCAGGAAGTGACAGTGACTGACTGAAATATTGGGGATTTGGGATTATCCAATGCTGACAATTACCAAGACATAGTGATAAGTATATGCTGAGTATATATTATATAATTAATAAAGGATAATTATAGAAAATTGCATTGCAGATTGTGAAAGATTTTTGTGCATAAATATGTGTTTAACAGCTCATTATATAGAATTATACATAAGTATTATATTAGAATGTATGAGCAGATGATGTATACCGTTTTGTAGATGTCGCAAATGCATCAGGGAGTATGTAGTGATTAAACCTAATTTTATCAAGGCACATATATACAGGTAGTAACAGAAGAAATTAAAGAGAAAGACAGTGATATTAAAATGGCATTACAAAGAAATACAGCCAAAAAGGAAACAAGTACTAAACGTAAAAAGGTAAATGGTAAACAGGAAAGTAAAATAAGTTGTACAATAAACTGTAGTTAGCTTTCTAGATAATCTTTTTGTTTCATTATTTTATTAACATTAGAATTTTGTTATATGCTAAAACCAAAATAAACTAACGTTGATATTATAAAATTAGATAATGTGAGTTTACTGTTTTATTTCTTAGACTATACTTTTATAATGAGTAAAACACCAAATAAAAACTCCGCTCAAAAATACTGTATTCGATACAAAATTCCACATATTTAGTAAAATTAAAATATTGTTGTATACTCCTTAATGAAATTAATTTACGGAGAACATGTTAATGAATAACGGAATAATGTGTTACCTACACTATTTAATAATATATTAACGTAAGATTATAAGAAGTTATCAATTTTTTAAAAATATATTTAATTTTTCAGTATATTTGCATCAAAATTCAAAATGTTTATACAATATAAATTTAAATAATTTTACTATTTATCGTATTCTGTTTATATATCGTATCTCTGATGATTTCATATTGCAAGAAATTTAAACGTTCAATTTTCAAAGCTATTAAGATAATAAGTTCGCTGCACCGAAATGCACCGATATCTGTCATGAAACAATTCGTAAACAGCCATCTCGCCACCCAAAAGATGTTTGCACCAAATCGGTCAAACAGAAAGTTCATTTCTTAAAAATTGAATCCGTATAGACAACAGTAAGTAATCGGTCAGTTCGAGGTTCTTCAATGTCAAGGACCCAAATATAATAAATACTTTCCTCGAGTATTATGGTAAAGGTGTGTAGATTATGATATCTATATTGAACTTAGCAAATAATAATAATATTTGTTTTATTTTAGCCATTTTGTTTTATTTTTACTGATGCCGAGAAAGAAAAGATCACATAGTCGCAAACTGAAATAAAAATGATTAATGCACTTGCAATTCATTCTTGCGATAAAAGTTTGTTGACAGTGTTCGTACTATTAGCGGCATCTAGACTTTTAGGCTATTAAGATATTAAATAAATATGCAAACAGTAAGGTAACTAAATAAATGCTAATAAAGTAGCACAAAAGTTGATTACAAATTACTGTTACAAATAAAAAGAAACATACACCTATATATTATAGTTAACACTAGTTTAAACAATGAAATTTATCAATGCGTTAAGAAGAATTAATATATAAGATAATATTAGGTTGTATAAAATATTTTATCGTTTAACATGGAATACACAATTTTATAAATGAACAGTTTTAAATAATTTATTACAATCTCCCTTAAATATAACTAATTTTTTGTTGTTGTAACATTTTGGAGAGGATAATATCATAGGGCTCATATAACCAACAGTGATAACTGATAACATCTCCGTGATGATAACTTGGCAACATGACGTTACAATAGCAAAGCCATAATGGACTTCAACCTATTCAAAGACTAATGGAACTCTTGTTTCTCGAAGCGTTTAGTTCTTTCTGGCATATCACAGGACAATTCAAAAATCATCAACATTGTTTTGAAGCACTTGCAGAATTTATTATCTTAGTGGGTTTATTATTACATTGTTACAAGTCGTTTCCGTATAATTTACAATTTGTCTTTATGATAACTTAAATCTAGGTATATAACAAAGAGGACCCATCGGCCCTATCTCAGTCTCTGGTGAAATAATGTTTATACATGTCACTGCTGTATTTTTTGTTTTTTTTTTTTTTTTTTTTTTTTTTTTTTTGTTCTGGCCTAAAAACCAGGCGGTGGAATGCATGACGCATACCTGGTCGCGGAGACTTGCCCTGGAGTGACAAGTTGGACCGGGTTATGTGGGACTGCCTCTGGGCTTACCAATACACTAAACCGAAACCGCCTCACAGTTGACCCCTGTGGATCACTACTGCTACTGCATTAAATTTGGGGATATGGCACCCGCTGATCGGGCAGCCGTTATTGGGCACGAGAGCCCGGCGATTCTATTGATTCGCGAACCTGAGTTAACACACAACTGGGTACTGTTGTATGGGGGCAAAAGTTATGACTGTAGCGACGGATGAGGTCGTTTCAGCCTGGAAAAGGGGGAGAGCTTAGCGGTGACGCGGTGCTAAGCTCCCAGCATGTCGACCAGCTCGCGAACAAGCGCGTTTTCAGAAGAACTTGAGCTGAGTTGTTGTTTGTGGAATGATTGAGATATGAAGTGCTTGATTTCTGGAGTGTCAGTTTCCCTATGGATTTGATTATTTCTGACAAACCATGGAGCGTTTAATATTCTCCTGAGGAGCTTATTTTGGAAAACTTGAAGCCGTTTGACCTGGTTGGGTGTAACAAACTTGAAGTAGACATTAGATCCGTAGAGGAGTACGGACCGAATTAACATCTTGTAAAATAAGCATTTGATGGAGATGGGAAGCCTGCTAGAAGGGCAGATCAGAGGAGATAGCAGGTTTGCTATCCCCGAACCTTTTTGGATTGCTTTCTGGATTTGGGAATGCCAACCGAACCGCCGGTCGAAGTGAAGACCTAGGTACGTGACGTTATCCAGCCATGGAATTATTGCGGTGTCGATCTTAAGTTGCGAGACGCGCAGTGCGTAACGCTTCTTGTGGAAAATGATGGCCTGGGTTTTCAGGGGGTTGATTTGCAACCTCCAGAATTTGAACCACTTGACCGCATGATCGAGCTGCTTCTGTAAACGCTCATGAATTGTAACTTCGAACCTGGCGGCCGTGAAGAAAGCAGTGTCGTCAGCGTAAAAGGCGACGTCAATATGCTCTTTTCTCGGCATATCTGAAATAAAGAGATTAAATAAGGCTGGGGCCAGCGGGGAACCTTGAGGTACGCCAGCATCGATTTGTTTACGACTGGAAAGTGACGCCCTGATCTTGACCTGGAAAGATCTGTCCGAGAGATAGGACTTGATGAGAGCGGTTAGGTCTTCTGGGAGGCCTAACCGCACGCACTTTGCGAACAATCCGTCGTGCCAGACCTTGTCGAAGGCTTTGGTTAGGTCCAGAAGAACTGCTCCAAGCTTTTTACGTTGGTCAAGAGCATGATGGATGTGTGCAGCTAGACGGGAAGCTTGATGGACGGATGAGTGGTGAGCGCGAAAGCCGAATTGTTCATCTGGGATGATGTTGTTTTCCTTTGTGAAAGAGTTGAGAGCGTAGAGTATTGCCCTCTCGGCAAGCTTCGAAATGGCGCTGAGAAGGCTGATAGGCCTGTAATCAGATGGAGATGATTTTGCTCCTTTCTTGGGTATAACCGCTATATGTGCGTGTTTCCAAGACGCCGGAAAGTGTTGCAGTCTCATGATGGAGTTAATAATGTTTGCCAGTTCTGCGAGTTGCTTATGCGGGAGCTTTTTTAACTGGGTAATCGATATTCCATCGAAACCTGGAGATTTTTTGGTTTGAAGTTTGCCGATCATAGTCTGTAGAGACTTTGGAGATACAAAATGGTTGAGAAGAAAGGCGGGGGTTACTGGTCTTTTGACGGAGTTGGATTCGTTGATGACAGTGTCAATGTCTTTAGTTTTAGTGTTCTGTGCGGGTGGGAGGCATTTCATTTGAGCTTCGTAGGTCTCTGCAAGGAGCTCGACTTTTTCTTGGTCAGTGACTGCAAAATTTCCTGTAACCGCTGACTTCAGGGGAGGGATGACATTGTGCGTCTTCCCCACGAGGCATTTGGAGACACGCCAGAAGGAAGGGGGGCCATCCAGCCTTTGGTCCGCGAGAAATGAGTTCCATTTCATTGCTCGCCAAGTCGAGACGGCCGCCCTTACCCTCTTGCATGCTCTGTTCGCCTCCCTTTTGTCTGCAGCATCAAGGGTGAATCGAGCTAATCTGCATAAACCGTTTTTGATGCGAATTTCACGTTTAAGAGAAGCGGGAAGATTGTTTTTCCACGGCTGGGGTTGTGATGAAATTTTGACTGTGGAAGATTCGTGAGCAGACTGAATATCGCGAGTTAGCTTGAGTACGGCTTCCTCGAGGTGTTCTGGTGTGTTAATTTTCGGAATTGGATCGGATTTCAGGAGAAGAGATTGGTAGTTTTTCCAGTCGGTTTTTTTCCTGAATCTTGTTAGTGGGACTTGAGTGGTGGCGCAGTTTCCGAGTTTGAGAAGGATCGGACGATGATCAGAGTCTAGTTCGTCAAGGACTCGAACTTCGGAATCGCGATTTACGTCTTGAAGAATAAAGAAATCAAGGATTCTTGCTGCGCCTTGAGAGACTGTACTAGGGTGATGGGTGGGTTCATCTGGCAAGGCAAGACCGTAGCCCAGATCTGCACTTAGAGCTACGATGGCGTTACCTGCGGGATTCGCTCTGGAGCACCCCCAGGTGGGGTGGTGGGCGTTGAAGTCGCCACCTATTATTTTCGGAAATTTTCCTTCGACGAGTGATCGGTATTCGGCATAGTTGAATGCAGAAGATTTCCTGTACAGGGATGTAATCACGAAGGGGCGTTCTTGGATATCGATTTTAATGGAGGTTGTTTCGAAGTTGTTTACTGATAACGATGGAAGGAGCTCGTGTTTGACTCCTTTTCTGACGAGAATGGCGGTTCCACCGCCTCGACCCGGAGTTCTATCGTTTCTGTAGACAAAAAAGTGTTCGAAAGAGAGACGATGCGAAGGTTTCAGGAAAGTTTCCTGGATGAGCACGATGTCGACGTCATAGAATGTTATGACGTCCTCCAATTCCGCTTGCTTTCCGCGTAAGCTATTTGCATTCCATGTCATCAGTATAAGAGATTTCGGAACAGCCATTTCGAAGAGTTAAAGGCTGCTGAAAGTTATAGAGACAGGTAAGTGTTGCCGCTTAGGCGGCGACATTTGGAAAAAGACGAGCAAGTTGGTGAGCCAGGGCGATCACTTGTAGGAAAGCCTGCGGGTCAGTAAACGCCTGCATTGTGGAGTTAAGGTCCGGTGTATTGGTTGGAGCAGGAGTTTGAGTTGGAGCAGGCTGGGTAGCGCTGGCTAATTTTTGGGCTAGCTTTCTGCCACCTTGGTTACTCCATGCAGAACCTTGTGGAGGTCTGGTTTCGGTCGGAATTTTTGGTTTTCTTGGAGCAGGACGGCAGGTGCAACCGCTGAAGTTTGCGGTATGAGTTTCACCGCAGTTGCTGCACTTTGGAGGTGCTTCTGGGATTTTGGTACAGGATCTAGTGTCGTGATGCCCGGCACATTTGACGCACCGTGGGGGGGCTCGGCAATATGAGCTGGAGTGCCCGAAAAGCTGGCAGTTGAAGCACTGCACTGGCTGGCCGTTTCCTCTCTGGACCTCGACCTTCACTGTGATGACGCCGAGTTTGGTCATATATATGATCTGTCGCTCTTCGCGAGGGACAACTACCTGAACAATTGGTAGTTCTATCCCGGATTTTAATTTCCATCTTTGCACAAATTTGGGATGGAAGCCTTGATCAAAGAGAAGTTCACGTACTTCGTCAATGCAGAGTGATTCTGGGATGTTTTTTATTATTACCCGGAATGCTCTCTCCTCCGGATGACAGAAGGAATGGTAAGGGTAATTCCTTTCCTCGAGCAGGGTAGTAAGTTTACGGTAATTGTCGCTTGTGGCGACGAATAAGAAAATGCCGTCCTTTTTATTTCGGGTTATAATGTCTATTGATTGTGCCTTAGTAATTCTAATGAGCTCCATGAACCTCTTCTTATCACGGAGCACTATAGGCGGAATTTTTTCCTTTGGGGGACTTTGAGAAACAGTCGCCGAAACGGTTGGCACTGTTTTTGCTGTGGAGGTTAAGACTTGTTTAGTGACCTGGCTACTTACCTGCGCAGGCTGGTCTTGGGTTGGTCTTGTGGTAACTTGTTTCGGTACTGGCTGTGGGGCCGTCTTGGTGGTCGGCTTGTTTTGCACTGGTCTGGTGGCAAATTTTGTAATCGAAGGCTGTACGTTAGCCTTGGCTTTCGATTGGGTAGATTTAGTGGCTGGCTTGGCTACCGGATTGGGTTGTGATTTGGGAGCCTGTTTTCCCTTGTTGCCGGCCTTCGGCAGCTGGCTTTCCTGAGGTGGAGTGACGGGCCCTCTTTTCCTTTTTCCCACCAAGGTGAAACCGTCTTCTGAGTCTTCAGTTTGGTCTAAGTGTTGTGTCGGTTTAGCTGGTGTCTGGGACTGAATTTCTATGGCAGCGGGAATCTTTACTTCCATGGCATCTCTTTGATGCTTCATGAATTGTGTTATCGTAGCTGTGAGAGTTTTTATTTCTTCCTTGAGCTCTTCGGAAGCCTTTTCGCTCTTTTCCAGCTTTTCCGTCTGTTTGTTCAGGGCGTCTGTTTGGGCTTTTGCGAACGTTTTAAGGTCAGCTATCTGCTTTCGCAGGTCTTCGTTCTGTTTTCTCAATTCCGTTATAAGCACTTCTCGGCTGTCTTCTGAAGATGGTCCATTTGAATTTGAAACACTGGGATTATGTTCAGGAGGCGACGTCGGCTCTGACGTACATGACGCCATTGCCTTGTCTGTAAAAACGCCTTTTCGGCGCTTACAGACGCTTTTTTTTTTTACGTAGGCACTGGTGAAACGTGATAACGGGTCGACCGTCTTAGGGAAAGTTTCGGGTAATTCTCGGAAGCGCAGGTAGGTTCGGCGGACCGGACACGACCGTTCTCTTCGAGAGCTAGCACGGAACTTGTATTTTTTGTTATAAGCACCTCACTACGTACGATCAGATGGTTTGATTCTTTTGAGTCTGTGTCCTGTTCTGGTGGTATCCAAAAGCTGCAATATTTCAATATTCTCATGAGAACTGAGTCTCTTCTCATGCCCCCTTGCAACTATCTTGATTTATTGACTGACAGTGGGTACCTGAAGGTCTCGATGTAGGTAATCAGTCTTATAGTATTTGGGTGCGCCCACAATACCTCT
The DNA here is from genome assembly GCF_030347505.1 of Rhynchophorus ferrugineus. Lineage (NCBI taxonomy): Eukaryota > Metazoa > Arthropoda > Insecta > Coleoptera > Curculionidae > Rhynchophorus > Rhynchophorus ferrugineus. The sequence goes on along the minus strand of NW_027472581.1, from coordinate 45,870,775 downwards.
CAGGACTCTTTGCAGAACATCTCCATAATACAACTGCGTATGTCCATATAGGATTCAATATTTGCTTATATAATAGCAATTTATTATGTAGTGATAATTGTGATTTTCTTCCAATTAGCCAGTACATTTTCCTATAATTCAATTCCAGTTCTATTCTTCTCTTCTTTATATGTTCCTTCCATCGAATTTTTGCATCAAGATTCATTCCAAAATATTTAGCTTTGTTGCTATATGGAATGATAGTATTATTTAATGTTAGTAGTGCTTGTACGGTCTGTTTATAGGTGAACTGCACATATACAGATTTACTTTCATTAATTCTTATTTTCCAAGCTTGTGTCCAATTATTTATATTGTCACTTGCCTGTTGTAATTTTCGTGAAGCTTCTTCTCTATTGTCTCCGACAGTTATAATGGCAATATCATCAGCAAATGTAGCCATCATAATATTCTCCATTTGTAGTATATCACAAGTGTACAGTAGATAAAGCATTGGTCCCAGTACACTTCCTTGTGGTACACCTGCTTTAGCTTATTTTATTGTAGAGTAAGCTTCTTCTTCTTTGACTCTAAATATTCTGGTTGTAATGTAAGATTTTAATAGTTCGGTGTGTTGTTTTGGTAGCATTTTCTGTAGTTTATGAACATGTCCTTCATGCCAAACCTTGAAGGCTTGTGCTACATCTAAGAATATAGCTGAGTATACTTCTTTACTTTCGTAGGCTTTTTTAATAGCATCTGTTATTCTGTGCACCTGGTCAATTGTTGAATGCTTGTTAATAAACCCAAACTGGTGTGTTGAAATTAGGTTTTTTCTCTCTATGATGTACCATATCTTGATATACAAAGATGCTCACTGGGTAGTTTACGTGAGCTGCACAGCAAAGGGAACAGTACTCTCGATACGCCATAAACATTCGTAGTGACTTAATGGATTTGATGTGATATCTTAAACTGAAATAGGAATAGAGCCCGAGGTGTGTAACTTTTTATAGTCACAGTTATATAGCCGCAGTATGTATTTCCAAGAGCGATAGTGCAGAAAGAAGGCAGCGTTAAATACATAACGTAGCAGTTTCTGAGTAACATATTGAACCTTTCAGATGGTTTTCCCATTATTGGTTTCTGATTGTTGCCTATCTCCACTGAAAAGATATCTGCTTTTGATCTCTCTAATAATGCTTCCAGATTTTTCCAGGATGCGATGAGTCGACACAGAGGAGAATGGTTGCCCGTTTTACTTTTCTCCAGATTTACACCGCGTCCCTGAATTCTCTGACGGTGCGATTAGCTATTATTTTGTCTTCTGTATCAAGTGAGAAGTGGGCCCATCTACGGAATCTATTCTTTTCTATTTCCTAAAATATTTTAAACACATTAACGAGGATTTAATTTTAATATTTAGTTATTTTCACTCGAACAATTTACAGATGATTATTACACAATTATTTTTTGGTCATTTAAATGGGTAGTCCTTAATATAAATTATTATAAAAATATCTTAGTTATGAGAATTCTATCTTAGAATTCCTAAGCTAATAATAACAGATTTGAACTTTTGTATTCCGAAAAATATGTAGGTGACCTCGATTCTCACTGAACCATTTTCTTTTATCTCGTTCATATCGGCAAGGTCACTGGTTTCATCAAAACAATACCGAAAAAATTGGCAGAAGCTGCAAATATGTTTACAAATTTTTTGTATTTCTGATAAACACTCACTAATGGACTCTTACTAGTTTGAGCAGATATTTTTGAGCGTTTAAAATATATAATTACAGTATTTTTATTAACACATTATCGTAGTTTTCATCAAGTGTGTGTTTTTTTTATTTAAAATGTTTCTTCGTTGTTTAAGAAGCTCATAGAATATTTAATAAAATAAATATTATTAAATTTAGATGTTATTTGCGGCTGTTTTAATATATTATCATCCATTTTTGAGTAAAGTCCAACCTAGTTGTTTTTACTACCCTATTCAGCTTTTCATTTTGGTTTAATTTTCTTGTTCATTAAATTTTAGTACATATTTTTACTACTTTGTAGAATTTATTGAATTACCTAGTACATTAAAATGTATTCCATATGTAAATTACATATTTAAAAAATTAATAATACTTATAATAATAATAACACATCAACAATAGTGACAAAACTATAATCTTTAAAACAGAATAATGATGGTGAGTTATCAATTAAAATTCTAGGAAGTAATTAGAATTATATAAATTACGTAAAGAATAGAAGAAAAAGGAATTAGAAGAATTTATTACAAATGTTTGTAATACTGTATACATATTTACTGAACTCAAACTAGTAAAAATGTACAAATGAATGCATGAAACTTTTTTTTGCTTTAAGCAGAACAAAGCGATTATTTATGTTATATATTGTTCATGTTCATTTTTGTATGAAATATTAATCATTAATTACTTTAAAACAGGATAATTATCAATATTCAATATTGCATACAGTGAGTAGTAAGTATGATTTAAATCTGAATTGTCAGGCAAAAATATATTTGGGTTATAAAAATAGTAAGGATATATTCTTAAACATATTTCTACTATCAACCTATACATCTGATTTGGGGTTTAAAAAAGTATTACTTAATCTTAATTAAAACTTAAGTGTCCCAAAAATATATATTATTAGTAGTATTTTTCGATGCAATTCATAACGATTTTTGGCATATAGAACAAAGATCATAGTTCAAAAGGTGACTAGGTCAAAACTAAACAGTATAGTTACAAAAGTAGTACGAAATGTACTAAAGTAGGTCGAAAAGATAAAGAAGTATAGAAACATCCGTTTTTATAAAATATTAGTTAAATTGCTGAGAGATTATATTCTTTTTATTTTTTCTTTGATGTTTTAGAAAATTAAATATCGATATATCCTTGTAGCCGAAGTAAAAACAAGTATTTTAAATATTTACTAGTTGAATTTCCCCTGTAGATTATACTATCCCAAAGTATATAAACTTATCTCGACTTATTATCTAAACTATACCCCAGAACCGTGACCCTGATTAGTATATGAATAATTAATCTGCTATTAGAAATATAATTGAAAATTAATATTTTTCTCCATAAGTTTACTATTAGTAAATTCACATTTTTTTATTTTATCTTAGTATTTCATTTCAGTGTTTTATTCATATTTTATCACACATATAATTCCATGCACCAATATCAGTGAATATCATAAACAAGCAAGAAAAGCATGAAGGTATTTGACAATATCTGACCGATATACAATATAGAAAACAACTAATTTTAAACAACCTCGTTATTACCTCCCTTGTGAAAACTTTCAGTAATGAGCTCAAATTGAACTAATTATTTCTTTGTAATTTTCATAGATATTTTGCTCAAATTTATAAACATAAAATATATTTTCTTCAACTTTCGAGCTCTCATAGTATTATTTCATTTCATTTATTTCATATTCAGAACACCTTGCTATTCTTCAATAAAATATTGTAAAAATATCTCTACAGATTTTCCAACATAACGACATGTTTCGCCAACTCTCTCACCAACATCCAACAAGATATTGCGGGTGTAGTTCGATGAATCGTAATAAGAATATATGAAAAATCTTACTAAAAGGAACATATAGTCTATCCAAAATTTTTTGTACACACGCCATCAAAATGTTTAGTGTATTGCCTGCCGCAATTTGTAAATTCGTTTGTTCCTAGAATCGGCCAATATTTTGCTTCTCATTTTATTCTAGTTAAAAAGAGACGCAATGCTGTCGATTAGTTCGAACATGTAAACGAATGAGCCTGTCAAAGTTGTCCAGTTGTCAGCCGTATGGAAAATTCTTGAAAATAATAGTGATAAGAGCTTATAACTCTAACTTATAAACTATTATGTCTATCTAATTAACTGTAGTTTTTAGATGTACTATAATGTTAAAATAAATTATATTTGATCACATTTTTGATCAATTATTTTATTTAGATTAGAATTTTGTTGTATATCAAAGTCAAACTGAACTAAAACTCAAAGTTGATGCGGCAACATTGCGACGTTTTAACGTCACAAATTTAGATGACGTATGTACAAAATAACTTTGAATAGACTATAGAGTCTATTTTGTAGATACGCCATCAAGAGGTTTAAAGTAATGCCTGCGGCAATTTGTAAAATCGTTTTAGAATCAGACAATATTTTCCTTCTGATTTAATTCTAGTCAAGAAGAGACACAATGCTATCTGATAAGTTAGAACGTGTAACCGACTGGTCTGTCAAATTCGTCCGGTTATCAAACGTTTGTAAAGTTCTTCAAAACATCAGTGATAAGAAGTTATAAACCGGCAAACGTAATTTTAATGTTATGCTTGTTTTGATAAATTTCAAATCGCTGCTTATTATTACTCTTTAAAGTAAAATCCATTAGGGAGGTAACCATTTTTACTGCTAAATATTAATTTGCTGCAATTTTTATTGAAAATATTTTTAGCTCGTAACAGCTGCACAGAATATTAGTATGGACACGGTCACTGAAATATCTCAAAAACTGAAAAATATCATCTTGAATTCGAAAAAAAAACCATCCTTATACGAAACGGGTGACAAATGAAGCTTGATGTTAGCTATATATTTCTGAACGGGACCAATATGTCAAAGGGTTACTTATGGCAAGATGATAATAAAAATAGTGTTATAACAACAAAAGTTTCTAGAAAAAGGTAAATGATGGAATAACAAATGATTAGGTTCTATTAGTAATAACATTTATTAATAATATATTGCAGATATATTGTACTTCAAGCTGAAAACAGGAAGGGTTAATAATGCCTTCGGTTTGGATGAACTTAATAAGATACATTGAAGAATAAATTGATAAATGATAGAAATGTGAACAAATGTTTTAGATATATTGGAAACTAATAGCTTATTTATTCACTTGATAGAAAATTTCTAGATATTTTCAATGGTGCCAATATCTAAAATAGTGTGATGAGAATGGAAACACGTTAAGATGAGTATATATTTAATATAAGATAACTATAGGAAATTTTATTGTAGAGTGTAAAATATTAATGTGCACAGATATGTGTGTAATTGTTCAGAATAAACATGAGCAATTATTAGAATGTGTCAGGAGAGAAAGAATAGTAACTGTTTTGCAGATATGGCAAAGGCATTAAGGAGAATGAAGTGATTAAATCAAGTTTTATCAAGAAATATTACAGGTATTAACAGAACAAACGAATTAGAACTACAGTGATATCAAAATATTTTTACAAGTAAACACTATACCGAACGACACAACAACTAAGCGTAAAAGATAAATATACCCTCTAATGAAAGTAAAATATATTACTTGTATATACAATTGTTAATTATGTGGATTAGGCCTCTAGGGGATACACCAACAAATGCACCTAGAGCTCTAACTCATAGGTGGTTTGGAAATAGTTTAATGTAAATATAATAAAATACAACCCTAACCTACAAACTATATATCATAATATTCTTAAAACGGTATGTTTTATATTACTTACTTTTGTGGACTAGAAGTCTATTAAAACATCGTCTTTTATCACACAAGTTTTTTATAACACTGAAAGGAGAAATCCTGATACACTTAGCATCATGTAGAGATTCGTACTTCATAAATATTTATTTTGAATACTGAACAGATACTTAGCTTTGTAAAGGAAGATAAGTTGAGGTCAATAAACGCCATATTTTGAATTATTAAATATATTTGAAATAAGTTATCTACGACACGTGTAATAATAATAATATGTAATATTTCCACACAGCTTAATCGTAATAAAATAAAATAACAAAATTTTAATCGAACTGCGAAAACAATTACATAATGTACACCAGTTTAATACATAGCAAGACGAGTACTATAAGTTATATAAACAGAAATAATAAGTATATATCCAAAATCAATGTATGTAAAAAATATCTACAGCCAGTTGAAAGTGACAAGGCTATAATCATTAACCTTTAGTTGTACTAGTTAAACCAATTTCTCGATGCTGTTGAAATCATTGAACTCTTAAAGTAGGTGTCCTTAAATTTCATAAAAATTCAGGTAATTCACTCGTCCGTAACTGACCCTTCTCAATTACGTACGACTGTTTTTTTTTATATAAAATAAGATAACTGTCATTTATATGAATCACGATTATATTAATGTCGCCTAGCATGGTGTAAAATTGACGGTTAATATATTCTTATTATTTATTTTTTATTAGTTAAAAGCAGTGATTAAAAAAGTAAATTGTAGTAAATCCAGAAATTAATTCAACCAACATCAATTAAAAAATACATGTGTGAACTTATTCTAAGGTATCTCAGTCAAGTCCTACTCATACTTTTGTATTATTCGCTTCTAAATTTTCTGCTCTTCTTTCTCAGCTCTGAAATTACTGAATTAAAAGCTTAGAAAAAAGTAGTTCGTCCGGATAGCCTTCAGGATAATTGTCACGAGTCAAGCAAGTGGACCTTATAAACGTTTTAATGCAGTGCAATTTAATTATAGACAATGAAATCTTAAGCGCATTATTCCCTAAATAGATAATTGATAGAATTGAAAGGCTATGATTGGATAATTCTGGATGATCAAGAAACTATTTTTGTGATAATTCTCAAAACTGTATTATATTCAACTATAGTAATGCTACAGGGACTGCAATGACCTCCAAGTCTTGGTCCAGTTACTTATATTGTTACTTGCTTGCTGTAATATTCTGGTTGCTTATTTACTATTGTCTCCAACAGTAAGTATTTCAGTATCATCATATGGTATATCACATAATAAAATAAAAGTAAGTAAGGGATTGGCCCCAATACACTTACTATTGTGATAGGCATTAGCTTATTCTATTGTAGAATGGACCTGCTCTTCACTCTAAAGATTCTGACTGAGATGTAAAATCTTATTGTGGGCTACATATAGGGATATAGCTGGCAGACTTTTTTATCTTCCTAGTTATTTTCTCTGTGACGCCTGTCTTGACATCTATGGTTCTATGTCCTTGGTCTATTGTTAAATGATTTTCCATAATGCCAAATTGATTGGCACTGTAATTTGCGGCACTGGAATTTATAATTTGTTTTAATATTTTCAATAGCAGTTTTGCAAATACCTCAGCTACTATTCGTTATTATCTGATACATGTTTTAATCGAAGTCATAGCCCAGTGCTTTCCTGAAACACAAACAGATTGTTCGACCATTTAACAGAACCACTAGATGATTTGTGCCACAATAAAGAACATATATTGGATTTTTCAAAAAGTTTATGGAGAATCATGTAATCACATAAAGTAGAATTAAAATCTCGGCACCATTCTAATATTTCATCTACTATAAGAACGAAATCAATATTCAATTTCCATCATCAATTAATTCTATATTTATTAGCCATTTGAAGTTGTTTTAAAGTTGACTTGTCATTGATATTATCAACAATTTGAAATATTTTTCATACACACATTTTTGTGGGTAGCGTATTCATTAACAATACATCTTTAGATAGCTTCTTAACATACACTACATAACATAGAGCTCAGAGTATTGCGAAATTGGTAAGATCCAAAGCGCATTATTGACCGAAATTAGCTACGTAGACGTTATTATGAGCTTTTTAGAATGCAACAGATTTCTTTCTGGTCTCGCTATGTAGAAACTAAGTTTATAACAGCTAAAAAGACATGACACATTATAAAGAAAGAGAACCGAAAGGTATTAACACTATATGGGGTATTAACTTTTGACATCTTATAGACTGACGGTGAGGTATCTTCTGAAACACCCGAAAGCAGATTTCATTAGTAGGTAATAATCCACTTAGTATTTCTACATAGCTAGCTAAGAAAATGGAAAAGAATCTGCAACATTCAATATTGCTCTGAAATTAAATTTCACTATATTATTGTTACATTTTTTGTTAATTTAATTATTTAACATTACATATTTCACGTATACATAACTTTAAATTTAAATTGACAAATAATTTATAAAAAATATTTAAAGTACATTTATATCTATTTAAAGCAATTTAAAATAAAATAACTGTGTTAATATTACAAATAAAAAAAAACTACAAAACATTTGTAAATATTGAAAAAAAACCGCTTAAATTACACACACCAAAATTTATGCAAAAAGAATCTACAGCCAGTTGAAAGTGACGAGGTTATATCAAAGCGTTAACCTTTAGCTGTACTAGTACACCCAATTTTTCGCTGCGCTTGCTCAAATCGTTGAACTCTAAAGTAGTTGTCCTTAGATTTTCATAAAAATTCAGGTAATTCACCTGCCGGTAACTGACCCTTACCAGTTACGTACGACCATTTTTTGCATCATTAAACCGAGATAAGCATCAGCCGTTTGATTGAATAGCGTTCATATTAATATTGTTTTTTAGGGGCCATTGCGCTATATTAACTGTGTTGTGTTATGAGAATCAATTATTGTTAAAATTATTTTCAAAATAAAAGAGATGATATATAATATGCAGCTTGTATAAAACGAAATGTAAGATACCATCTATAATAAGTAATATTTTAGCAGCTTTAATAAAAATATACCCAAAAAAAGTATAAAATAAATATGGATTGAAAATGGATAAAAAAGTGGATTGAAGGTGCTTAGAGTCGCCCAACCATAAGCTATTACAATTTGAAATAATTTATGCTTTTACAAACACCCTTAATCCATGAATCCTGGCATCAGAGTAAAACCCACCAAAGGCAAACTAATATAGCCCACAGAACTTTTGGCAGAAGCTTGCATTTCAGGGTGTTGAAAAAACGTGTTGCAAAAGCGGATTGCAGTAGCTGAGTTGTTCAACTGTAGACTGTTGTTGTAGTATGACAGTAGACTGAAAATACCTATTCCATATATGAAAACATCATTGAAATTTGCGATAACAGCGATATCCAGAGAAATCAAACCCAAAATAGCGAGCCAATGTATGTTACAAGCGATACTCATAAATAATTTTATTATAATTATAAGTTGTCCAGATGAGTCAAGTGACCACGTACATCCATTTGATAGCTTCTTTAAGAGGAAGGTGTTATATTATGAGACTGATACGGCCCTGGTTGTTCAAAATAAAAATTATATTAAATACGTTTATGTGATAAAAAATTTCAAACATTTGCATTTATCAGCGATAATAAAAGATCCGTTTTTGGTTATCTAGATGAAGCCCAGGGCCCTACTGATGACAGCTCAGTGATAAAAATAACACTAGTAACAGAGAGGCCAAAATAGTATGAAGTTTATTAACATATGCAGGCCTCATCGAGATCCTTCTGGATCCTTTTTGGATCTGAAACCCTTTTGGATTTAACTTTCCACAAACACATTATTATTGGCTATGATATTTATCTTCTCCAATTTGAGTAAAATGGACCTAAATGTCCCCTGTATTGTATTAATTATTAGGAAATACCGTGATTAAACAGATATGCATGATGGAACAACTCGAAGGAAAAATGTTATGACGACGAAAGACATAAAAAATTTGACATTTGTGATAAATATTACTAGGAATCTAATTGCTACAAAATAATCTTAAAGAAATAATAAAGAAAAGAAATTACTGGAGGTGTGTGATATGTTAAATTTAAAAATAATATCTTCTGTCTCCCAAAATCAGCACAAGAAAAACTTCTTAATTTACTCAAAAATGTATAATTACTAATCCACGAAAACCAATATCACTATTACCAACAAGGTCCAAATTACTTGAAACGTAGATTTCTATTGAAAAGGATAAAACTAATCACTGGAGAAAAGCATCTTATTAATATATCTATAACCGATGTTATAGAAAAATAGATAGAAGAAAATAAAATGTGTTCTGAAATAGTTTCAATGTTGTTTCGTATGACGGTCTAAAGCATATGATCCAAATATTTCATCCTAACCAATATTTAAAAAGCTTAAAATATTATATAACTGATCGACACTTCGAAGTCAAACAAGGACATGCCTATTCTTGTTGTTGAGAAAAATACGAGCAGGTGTGCCACAAGCGTAAGGGAACCCGTTCTTTACCTGCTATACACTGATGACTTGTCTACATTCAATGAAAATATGAATCAACCATAAATTTACAAACAGTTATTGCCGAAATACAATGCTGGACAGAAAAATGGCAAAATAAATCAGTGTATATTGATTTCGCCAATAAAAGAATCAAACACAAGCCGGTATATATAACTCAACAAGTAATCCCTTAGCTAAGAACATTTTAAGAAAAAATGTGAAGAACTCTAGCTGAAGAACAAAAAAATATTCTGGTTATTTCGAGATATTCAGCTCAGCCCGCATATAATAGTTTATATAATTACTTTACTTTTACTAACAAGTCTTGAAATCAGTGTAGACTTATGGTGTTCCACTGTGGGGTTGCACCAGTCAAGGCAATAGAAATATTATGGAAAGATTCCAAAATAAGGTACTGCGAGGAGTTGTTCATAATCCATAGTGCATTAGTAATAATAATCTCCATAAGAACCTGAATAAGGTAGAAAATATCGATAACGTTATCAAGAACTATAGCCAAAAAAATTAACATAATCTCCATCAGTACATCAATGTTGAAGATCTCCAGCTCCCAGACAAACAATCATTTAATCTACTTCAGTGAAAAACAATAACATAGATATTAAGCCCAAAGTGTCTATCGTAGAATAAGAAATTTTAAATTTTAAAATCGTAGAAAATTAGGATAAAAACAAATTGCTTATTATTAACAATTAACTAGATTACCACAATATATTTTTTAAGTCACTCAAAAAGTGTACACATTTTTTCACATCAACAAAAATAAAGTCATTTAAGAGCAATAGAAATTATTTGAAACTATGTATGAGCAATAATATCTAATTATAAAAAATAAATGATGACCATTTATTGTTGAAACATCAAATGAAACATAAAAGACCTGAAATTATCAACAATATATATACTGTTAAATCTTGAATACGAATTGTATCTGAGTTAATTTTCTCAGATTTCCTCAAATTGAAAATTCTAGCGCTCTACTTTCGCAACATTCCAAAATCTACATTTTATTTAGTCAAAAATGAAAATGTTTAGAATAAGCTGAAATGTGAGAACCAACCTGCTTGATTAATGAAAGTGATTTAAATTGAACTGCATATGCATTTAGAACAGCTATTTAAAATGGATGCTACATTGTCCGCAAAATAATTAGGATTTACACAAAAATAAATGCTTTTAAAGAATTTACCCTTTGATTGTGCTACATTTCACGGCACCTTAAATATTTAGAAAAATTCAAGTAATTCACTAATCGGTAACTGACCCTCACCAGTTACGTACGACAACGTTTGCATCATTAAATAAAGCAGCAACACTCCATTTGACAAAATATATTAATACTAATGCGTGTTTTGTGACCAACTGGTATTGTAATTTAATATTACTTGCGTCATTATGTTTAAAATATGTTTTATATGTATATAATCTCAGTTACATTGATCAGAAAATGACGTTGGTAAATAATAATTAGCAACACCCAATAGACGTAGCGTATACTGCAGAATAATAAAACACAAGAGCTATACATTTGTCTGAATATAATTTTATATATATTTGAGGATTCTGTATTATAACATTGTGAAATGCAATTAATGCCAAACAAGTGGATTTTGATCAATCATTCGCCAGTATTATACAATTAAAATCATTTAGCTTCCGATTGTACAATAACCATTATTTAAAAATATTTTACCCAAAGGTTTCAATAAATATCAATATTTCATGGTGATCCGTAAATCAACTTTTTCAGCAAACCCAGATGTTAACTATATCAAAATTACTTCTTCATAATATTACATATAAATGTTACAAGCAGCGACACATTTTCAGAATTAAGAAAAAAGAAACACATTATTTACTTTTTAGCAAGAAACATATTTAAATATTAGATGCTTGCATATGTTTTGTACAACCATTGGTGGAAATGCAAGGCGAAAATTAATAAACAACTGCTCTACATCCTAACTTACCTGTTAAATTCCATGATTTTGGCATATAAATATATAAAATATCAAGTTTTTATTAAATATTACTGTGTAATTTAAAGAAAACAGACGTCATTAAAGAAATGCACAAAATTGCATTTTCGACATTTATTACTTTTTAACCGACTTTGAAAAAAGAGGAGGTTCTCTGTTCAACTGTACATATTTCTTTTAATGTATATTCGCCAATTTCTCAGTCAATTTTGAACCATTTCCAAAATTCTTTTTTTTTGTTTGAAAGAGTGCACTTCCGAGGTGGTCCCTTTGGAACCAAGTTAGGATCTGACGGGGGAAAGGAGGAGAAATCGAGGGAAACGCTCAAACGACAAAGGCACGTACAAAGTATTCACATATTTTTTATCTAAAATAATAAGATAGTTGTTTATAATGTTATTGCTGAGCTGATATGACACATAATCGGAAATCGTTCGAAGGTGCCGGGTTCAATTCCCGGAGCGGACAATAATTTTTTTTTCTAGTCTAGTTAGAACATTTGTCAAATCACCTAGGCTAAGTAGCGGACCCCGGGGCTTGGAAGCGCTCTTTATATTCAATAACTCTTTCTTCATCCCTATTTTCTCCCTACATGCTTCACCTTTACTTGGCCTACCCACAGTGATATTAAATAAAATAACTGCGTAATTTATTGAGTAAATATCTAACACTAAAATGAGAAAAACAATTTTTAATAAAAAAAATTGAACCGACTTGAAAAAATAAATAAGAAATTAACTAAAAATTTAAAAAATAATCAAACTTAAAACACAAAAAAAAGAATATTCTAAGTTAAAATATTTTTTACATAATAATCGTTATAATAACTAAATAGAAATAAACCAAAACCTTTCTACTACACCATTTAACCTATCTACGTATTTTATATTCTAATATATACACACAATTTTATATACACACTATATAAACCTATTTATCTATTTATAATATTACTTACAACAGTACTACCAACTTATCACTTTGAAGTCAGTGGAGCCCAAACAATACAAAAATAATAATATAATTAGGTGACATATACAAAAAATTAAATTACCGACAAAACAAATCAGATTTGTTGTTCGGCACCGACTTCAAAGTTAGGATTTGTAGTAGTTAATAGTTAATAATATTGTGAATAGATAAATAGATTTAGGTAGATATAAAAGTGATATGCATATATTTTAATATAAAATACGTGTAGCAGATAGGTGAAATAAGGTTTTTGTTTATTTTATTTAGTTACTAGCTGACCCGACAGACTTCGTCCTGTCAAAAAGATTTGTAATGTGGCAATTTTTGTGCCTACGTATTTTAAAAAATTCTCCTGAACAGAACCATCACCCTGGTGATAGGGCGTTGTGAATAAAAAATAATTAAATAAAACATATATAAGGATTGAAAAGTAAGTAATCGCTTTATTGTTAATCATGTGAATCATAATTATTATTATTATTATCATTATATTGCTTTGTGGTATACGATGTTTTTTGTTTGATTACCTGGCGCATAGATAAACAAATCTGATGGTTTTCCAACACGGGAACAGGCAACATACAATTGACCATGTGAGAAACATGGGTTTTCTAGATTAATACCACAAACACTTAATGATTGCCCCTGGGACTTGTTTATAGTCATAGCAAAAGCAAGCCGTCAACATGTCTATAGGAAATTTGCCATTACCAATGTCAATGAGTTGTTTAGAGAATATGTTTCCAGATTGGTCATTTTGCAACTCGACACGCATATTCTTGCTTAAATGAAGTACTTTAACATGTTTCCACAAATTGGAGGACTTTAGACATGCATTGAGTTCATCAGCTGGCGTTGATCGTGGAATCACTGGCAATGTTTGACGAAAATCTCCTGCTAATAAAATCATTGCACCACCAAATCGGTTATTATTGCTACGTAGATCTTTTAAGGTTCTGTCTAAAGCCTCAAAAGATTTTTTATGTGCCATCGTGCATTCATCCCAAACAATCAATTTACATTGCTGCAAAACCTTTGCCATTGCAGAGTTCTTCGAAACGTTGCAGGTTGGAGTTTCATTGCTTTGCATATTTAATGGCAATTTTAGTGCTGAATGGGCTGTTCGACCACCTTCAAGCAAAGTTGCTGCGATTCCCGACGAAGCGAGTGCAAGTGCAATTTTATTTTGTGAGCGAATTGTTGCTAATATTAATGAAATAAAAAAAGTTTTTCCTGTACCACCAGGTGCATCTAAGAAATAAATCCCTCCAGTTTCATCATTTGTTACTTTCATAAGAGTTTCAAATACATACTTCTGTTGTTCATTTAACAGTGGAAGATTTGTTTGAATTAATTCTTTCAAAGCGTTGAGATCATACAGTCTTTCTCGATGCAACTCTTGGTTAAAAGCGTCATGCATTGGACGATTCGGCGCGGTCAGGCCTAATTGAATTAATAGTTTGTTTGACATTATCAAGCACATGTCCTCAATTGAAATCAATGCTTCATTGTAAATTTCTTCACTGATTTGTATATTTGGATTTCCCATTCTATTCCGTATTTGATACAAAATATCATCACACATATAATCTTTGTACTTCATCCACAAATCAATTGGGTTTGATGGGAAGCATGTAGATATGATTATAGAAAACAATGTTCGTATTTGATGAGCGTGTGATGATATTACAGCATCATTGAGAGTTTGATCCCAATGAGCGTCATTTTCAAGCAATTGCAAACGTTGACAGGCTTCTCTGTAGGATCCACACAATTCACCATCAACAGTTCGTAACTGTTGGAATGATGTTGGGCCACGTACATTGACTAATAGCAGTCGTAAATAAAAACATTCATCATTGCTTGGATGTACTGAATAAATCCGGCCAATCGCATCGGTGGAATATACATCTGTATATCCTGGAACTGGTTTTCCTTGTTTCCGTCGTATAAATCTCCTTGAGGATTGATTCCAGGTATAATATTTTGGCATTTCAGAATATAGCAATGTTTGTGCGAAATCATCGTTTTGGCATGTCTCAAAAAAACTGGTTAATGTAGTAGATGGTGGCTGAGCAGCTCTTTGTACTGCGTTCTGTGCTGTAAAATACACTCTTTGTCCATTTTCTAAATGCACAGCTAAGTGAACAACAGAAGGGTGTCTCTCATGAATAGGAAAAGAAAATATTCGCCAAACTGCTTCATTACTACTGACATAGCGGCCCATTTGGTATTGGGTAACTTCATCATTAGAATTCTCTGCACCAATTCCAATCACAGCCATATCACTCCCTTTGGTTACATATTTGCAAATGTATTTAATCGATTTCACTGAATGGCAAGATTCAACGTTGATGTGTGCTTTGAATGTCTTTGATAAAATGGGTGAATATGGAACAATCCAACGATTATCTATTTCAATATCTTGTTAATTTAATTTGACAATTGTTGATTTTCCATTGTCTGCTGTCGATCTGCGACGATACAATGGATAACCGTCATTACCAGTAATTGTTTCCGATATTAATGTCCGTGGATATCGTTTTGAACATTTACCATCCATCATACACGGTGAATTTTGATTAAGAGTTCCACAGGGACCATGTATCATGTTTTTGATAACTACCTCATGCAATCCAGGATCTACTTGTACATTAGGGATTTCAGCTGATATCACTGCATCAACTTCATTTGGCCTTATCTTTTCAACCAACCAAATCAAAATGTGTGCATGTGGCAATCCTCGTTTCTGCCACTCCACAGAATACATCCAGCAGCGTGTCTCACCAAACACATTATGTTTTACGATGAAATTCATTAAAGATTTCAACTTTTGTCTAAAGACTCTGGCTGTAATATCATGACGATCAATGGATGATTTCCCAGGTAATAACTCCTGCTTAATTTCTATCCATTGCGGATTGCATGTAAATGTGATGAACAAATCTGCTGTACCATAATGACGAACATACGACATGGCATCTTGAGCATATTCGTGCATATGCCGAGGGCTTCCGATGTATGTTGCTGGAAGAATAGTCATCCGACCGACATTCTGTGCATTTCCATCAGTATTAATCGCATCTCGAAGGTGAATATACTCTTCAGATCGGAGTTTGGTTTGATTCAACCTGATGAATGTTAATCTCTCCGTTTCAATTTTAACATACATGTCATCAACATATTTGTGATATAATCGCCGACATTTCAATATGTGATTATCTGCATTTTCCCGAATCATTAGGCGGTATGAATAATAGTTCATTGAACTGACTTTTTTGTTGGTTTCAGAACCTGTAAACAGATTTTGTTTTAATAACATTCAAATATAAAATTAAAATACATAATATAGTGACTGAAATATTATCGCCATAGCTAAACTAATATTTTAGTTACCTGTAATGGGATTTATCATTTTTATTGATAAATCGTAGCCATCTTCACCTTGCCAAAATATAATGGGATATTGCAGTGCATCATATGAGCGGTGTGTTTCCTTTATAGGTTGTAATTGAAAATTCCGACGATGTAAAACAATATCACGGGATTCCAAGTTTTCTCCAACTACAACGATAGCAACTTCATCAATAGTTGGTGCATTAAAACGTCTTGTATGTTGACCTGCAGGTGTTTTATCAGCTCTGATTACAATTTTGTGATTATCGGATGGCATCAGATCCAGGGCAGTTTTAAACAATATAATCAATTGATTGTGTTGATGAAATAAAGTTTGTAATTGTTCTACAATAGACCTTTTTACTAAATTGTTATGTGCACAACGCAGATCAATTTCTTGTGGTGAATTGCCCATAAAATAAATTTGCAGGAATTTGTTGTCGCTATCTGACACTGGTAACAGTGAATCTGCTCTGTGATATATTTGCCCTTGTATCTGTAAATAAAAAAAATATTATGGTGTGGTATAAATTAATGGATTGTCAATGATCAAACTTAAATAATATTTGATCTTAAAAAGTATATATTTAGTTTTAACTAATATCTATCAAATATAAAATATAATAAAAGTGTCACTGAAACTGAATCACCATATAATATGATGACTAAGTGATATATTTCGTAATGATTAAGAAATTGAAGATTAGTAACACATCTTAACTTTGGTGACAGAAAATTTTGTTCGCTAAAATAATTATGAGTAACTGCTATAATACATACCTTGAAAGTTGGCATAAAATTTTCCCGAACTGCATTTGTTGCCCCAAATGAAGTCATTTGAAAGCAATTGTTATATTGTTGAATATGTGTCAAAAAGTGTATAGAATCTGTTCCTATTCCTGAAACCAATGAGTACAATGGTTCTGGTGGTGGATCCAATTGTATCAATTTCACTTTACCATTTGCGCAACACAATCCATTGGCTTCGTTTTTGTATTTTAATGCCTTACAGTGTGAGCAAACCAAGTTCATAGAACCAATAACAACACATTGGTAGTTACTGTAGTCAATTGACACATCGTAACTGAAAGCAGCTGGATTCAAACTTGCGCGATTATTAGTTGAATGTCGCGCTCGCGCTTCACGCGTTTGTGATATCCGAATTCTTTCACGTTCATTTCCGTCGTCACGTTCTTGTGCAGTACGATTAGATCGGTAATTAGCTTGGTTTATAGCATTTCTGGTTCTTCTACCTAAATTGCTTCGTCTTATAGGAGGCATATCAAATATAAATTATTTTTTCACTAATCACGAACTAAACGAACACTAACTAACTAAACACTCTGCACAAAACACGATATACGAATTTGTTTCGTGTATCACTTGACAATTCATCTGTCATCTGTCAAAAGTCATCTGTAACAGACAACTTTTTTTTTTAAATTTGATATGACTTGAACTCAAATCCTTTTAAGCCGTACGAATTGTTTTATTTATTTAAAATTTGAATTAAATTTTAAACAAATAAAAAATTTTAAATAAATAAAACAATTCGTACGGATTAAAAGGATTTGAGTTCAAGTCATATCAAATTTAAAAAAAAAAAGTTGTCTGTTACAGATGACTTTTGACAGATGACAGATGAATTGTCAACTGATACACGAAACAAATTCAAACAAAAAGGGCTATTTTTAGGGTTTTTCCAGCAATAATTCTAATTTTTCTCGCCGTAAAAACCATCCCTGAACTTCAACGAACATTTTAAAAAAAGATTTGGCCAAATTGGTCCAGGCGTTGTTGAGTTATGCGCTTAGGAACATATTTTGCGATTCATTTTTATATATAAGATTACAACGATCATTAGGTACATATTTTAATTTATAATGTCTTTTTTTTGAGTTACAAATCTAAGTTTTATTATTTTTTTACTTTTTAGCGAATTCCTTATTATTATTTTTTTTTGAAGTCGGATCATTTTTTGTTAAAAGTACTTTTATTGTTTAATTTGAAAAAATCTACTAATAAAACACTTTGTCACACACAGGTCACACATTGCATAAGCGACACTGCTTCCGTGGGAATTATCAAACATAACAAGTCTTGTAAGTTATATTTGAGTGCGTAAAACACACGCACTCTGTTCTGCACAGTTTCAGCTGTTGAAACAGTTTAGCTGTTGAAACGTTTAACAAAAGACAATATCCCAGAAAGTAGTGCACGCACAAAATATGGTAAAACATTATCGCCGAAAAGGACTTGTAGGTGAAACCCAAAGTTAAATGACAGAAACTGGCGAAAATTAAAAAGATTCAAGGGAACAAAGATTCAACACTCACTTGAGTAACACTAATGACAGAAACGTAAATGCGGGAGCTCCACAAAGTTAAAATTCATGGAAAAACTGCGATTGCTAAACCCTGTATAACGGAAACCAACTCCAAGCTACAAAAGGAGTGGTACAAAGATTATAAAGCCTAAACACTTGATCATTGGAAGAATGTGGTTTTGTCCGATGAATCATTGTTTATATTGTCTCCTACAAACGATTGAATTTATGAATCGGTGACTCCGAAAGAAGTTCCGTTATCATTTGAGCTGCATTATAGCTGTCTCAAATGATGATTCAGCTGTCTCTCTTATTTGCATCTCGACATCCTCAATAATGAAGTTGTAAGCGATTGCTATCTTGGATTGAGGACAGAATATCTTTTAACATCTTCAAGTTTTAGAGCAGAGAGTGAGGAATAGCTTTCTATCTCTGACATCATTAAAGCAATTGACGGATGCCTTGGTACAAGAATGGGACAAAATTCCTTAGGATTTAGGAAACTATTCTCACACTGTTCCATACCAGATGGCAGCTCAACAGTTTTATAATAAATAAATGAATAGTTATTATTATAGTAAATAAATAATTAGCCGATATTTTTTCAAAATAATAATATATATATTTCTTAAACATTATAAAAACCTTTTTATTAATTTTAATAAACCTTTAAAATTGATATTTAATCTTGAAGATTTAGTGCATTTCGGTACTTAATTTGAAAGCTTTATTTAATATTTCACTACTTTTTAGAATAATTAGAGAATATCGATATTTTTTTGGTCAATATATAAATATATTCAATTTTTTCTTAAAAATATTGATATTTCTCATAGTTTCTGTAAAAAAATATTAATATTTTTTCTACGATGTATCAATATTTTTTAAAATTTACTCGTAATTTATAAAAATATTTTTCTTTTTAAATCTATATATATATATATATATATATATATATATATATATATATATATATATATATATATATTAATTTGAAAGCTTTATTTAATATTTCACTACTTTTTGGAATAATTAGAGAATATCGATATTTTTTTGGTCAATATATAAATATATTCAATTTTTTCTTAAAATATTGATATTTCTCATAGTTTCTGTAAAAAAATATTAATATTTTTTCTACGATGTATCAATATTTTTTAAAATTTACTCGTAATTTATAAAAATATTTTTCTTTTTAAATCTATATATATATATATATATATATATATATATATATATTTGAAGATCGAAGACATTAAGTTAAAAGAAACAGTAAATATCCATAAATAATTGAATCATTTTTGTTATATTGACAAATATCTCATTTTTTACTGTATAACGTATGTATATCAAGTCGTCACATCTATATCGTCCAAATCACACAAGTTATCAATTAACCACAAATATATTATTATTCAAAAATTTTCCGCAAATCCTTAATAAAATACGAAATAGTATTACTATAATCGATTCTTAATTAAATATTAGGAACCGGTTATTATAAATGAAATCGAAATTGAGATAAGTTTCGTGATGGTCCGAGCGATGCTATTATCAAAACACCCAAAGAAATAAATAAAAATATGAGATCACGCAACGTCTGGACCCGCGCCAAACTAGTAGTCGTCGATTCGGTCGACGGTATAACTTTATCCAAATGGCAACGAACTTAGATGATGGGGACTGACCGCAAAAATTGATTTTAATTCATTTACCTCGGCAAGTAACCTTTAAAAGAAAAAAATGAAATGTCTACCGCGACCTTTCATTTGAACTCAAACCGAATACCATCAAACGAGTTCTTTCACAAATAAGGCTTTTTCTGCAGACAGAATGGGGTGGATTGAACTTGCGAGATTTATATGTGGAAGCGCTTATACGGTCGTCGGACTGATGAGATCAGTAGTTTTTTATAGATTGATGATACGCTATGATTGATTATTATTGAACTGATGTTTGAATGTGTTCATGATTGGATAGAATAAAATATAA
Source organism: Rhynchophorus ferrugineus (assembly GCF_030347505.1). Classification (NCBI taxonomy): domain Eukaryota; kingdom Metazoa; phylum Arthropoda; class Insecta; order Coleoptera; family Curculionidae; genus Rhynchophorus; species Rhynchophorus ferrugineus. The sequence goes on along the minus strand of NW_027472581.1, from coordinate 45,850,046 downwards.
TAATAATGACAAATAATCAATCTCAATTGATATTTTGTGTTCATTTAAAAGTATAACTTTATCATTATATATTATTACATAGAGATAACTTCTTTATAATATTCCAATTTTGAAGGACTCTTATAACCCTGGATAGAATTGAAAAGATACGACAGAACATGCTTGGCATTTCTAAAAAAAACATTTTTGAAAACGTCGCTAACAGGTTAACAATAGAGCTAGGATAAACTTAAATTCCACATGGTCAATGAAATTTTTTATTAGTGAAACACAATATTCTTATTTTGAAGGACTATTCATTTTGAACGAACAGAACATGCTTGAAATTCGAATTTGAATGGTGGAATAAATAAGGAAAGAACGATGCAATTTTATTTAAAAATGTAGATAAAGATAATAATTTATTTAAAAATGTAGATTTTTTATATTGTCTTTCATTATTGTCTTTCAATATATATTTTAGGTAAAAAAATATGTCTAAAACATAAAAATTATATGAATACATAAATTACATAATGAAAATATGTAGATAAAGAGAGACTAACTATTTAATTTACCTGGTTAGAACAAATGGAATAAATAGAAGAAATTATAAATTATTAACGGTAATTTGGTAAACATTTTAAACCGTTGATAAATATTAAGGTGTTTAACGATGAATGCAATAAAATATGAAACTATATGATGAGTTTATTATTTAAACTTTTTATGAATTATTTTAATTATTGAATTGATATGCAAATATGTGTACTTCATTTAATATTCCATGTTTATGATTATAACATAAAAGTAAATAAAAATCAATAAAAATATTTATATGTGATGCTCTTCTGAGTTGTTTCAAGTTGTTGCAGTTCTGAAAATAATGATACTCATGATACTTTTGTTATAACGTTCAGTGATGTACTAATTTAAACTGATTAATACTTTGTTGAATATTAAAATTTAGTGGAAAATAAATTTAGTTAAGTGCCCTTTAAAGAAATTTAGGGAGTGTTAGTTCTTGAAATAGTTTGCATGTATATATCCATGTAATGTATAAAATATATTTCTGATCTTATCAAGATAAATCGCTTAAATATATCTAGATTCAACATTCTGGTATTATTATAAATATTTAGAATAAACAGCAAATTAATTGTATCATACACCTAAATGCATTAAAACGGTCCCACGCACTAATAATAGGACGGTATATTCTAGGTGCACAAGCTAATAGAATTGGAATGCTACATAACCAGGTACGATATACTATCAGTATTACAATTGGAAAAATAATAGACGGGGTCTCATACTGGCTAAAAAGTATCCAATGATAGATGAAATCCAGATGAACCAGATTGGATGAAATATGTGAGGAGAGTATTATTGACATTTATAAATGCCTCATAATTTGTATTATTTATAAACAACTTTTGAAATTTACAAATCATGTGAACGATAGCAAATCTACTGAAAATGTAATACATGTGTTAAAACATATTTTCATCATAAAGCAGATTCTGAAATTATCTATCTGCTCGGCTATACGCTGACAACATTTATAGAGGGTTGCTTATCATCTATACACCATCCAAGCGTAAATACTGTTGGAAATATTGTTCTTTTAATAAGTATGCCTAATCTGCTCTGCCTTTTGCCTAACACGATGTTTCCAATTTAACCTACTATCAAGATGTATGTCGAGGTATTTAGCCGATTCAGCTTAATCTAATTAAGTGATATAATATCCGGTCCTACTACGATAATTTTCCTTGTCGGATTTACGACCATGCCCCAGCAGGATTCGAACTCGCGGCTATAGCAAATTTATGGAGGCCGTCTTGCCGCATGAAAAGAACATGAAAAGTTCATTTTTAAATTATATACGCACGGGATATAGAATATTATTAGATTTTTCGAAGTAACCTGAGAACATCGGTAAAACGAAACTAATATAACCAATGCACCTTCTGCACCGCAGATAAAACAAGTCAAACCCAAAAACCTAAACAAGAATACGCAACAAACGAACAAAGTACGTAACCCAGACAACACGAAGCAAGAACCTTACTCACAACATAGATAAACACGTAAATATCTACAAATGAAACCGTCTCTCATCTTTGAACCCATAACAATACCCTATCAACACGTGCTCGTCCGATCATTCTTTCAACACGAGCGACCACTATCGGCAAAAATATCCCGCGCTATAAAAATTCAATAGCGAAAGAATACGCTAATTTCTGGGATATAAATAAATGTAACATATTTTTAACCTTGTCCTCATTGTTCGTCGGCTCTATCTCGAAAATTATAAGCTCGTTAAACGAGCGAACGAACGAACTTACACTTCTTGGAATTCAATTAAAATGACCGATAAAATGTGCGAAATCACCGAAAGAATGGGGAATGAAACTCGTTTTAAAATGCGTACCGCGCCATGGAAAAAATTGAGTGCCTTGAATGAATGAACGGATATAAATAGACAATAAGCGTAATTAGCTGGTGAAAAAGAAGTCATGGGAATAATATATCTTTATTAATAGTGTTATTATTATTTGTTTCGTTGTTCATCATTCTAATGAAATATGAGTCGCCAACGATAATAGAAATTCGGTTGAGGTCGAAAACGAACGAAGTATGACGTTTTTGTAGTATTCTTCATGTTTATTATGTGTCTGATTAATAAAATATATCTCAATATATTGTTACTAATTAGCTACCCTAAAAAGGTTCCTAGAATTGTTGATATTTCACCAAATTTATTGAAAGGGCTGCCATGAAAAGCAACAATCATGTTGACATATATATTCAATGCCTGTTTGAGAATGAACCATTTTCCTTAATGTTGCTCGGATAATTATGCTTAAAAAACCTGAGAAACCGTCACAAAAAGCTGGATCTTATAGACCTATTTCGCTGCGACCTGCGATATCAAAATTATTTGAGAAACTGCTATTAAAACGTATTAAACCACTTATATAAATACCAGATTTCAAGTATCGATTTAGAAATCACCAACCGACTAAACGCACGGCGGTTGTTGAAAAGGCATTTGAAAAAAAAAATATTGCCCTGCAATATTCCTGGACATCGCACAAGCGTTTGACCGAGTATGGTATCCATAAAATGAGCAAATTGCTACCGCGGTATTGCTGTCGGCTGCTGTAATCAAATCTTTTAGAAAGAAAATTTAGCTTTCTAACGCTTAAAACTAACTCCTAACTAACATCTGCTCTATACTGCTGATATCTCAACAACAAAATAAACAGCACTTGGAACATTTGCCGAAGATACAGTTATCATGGCGAAAGATGTATCTCTGTCTAAGGCTGTATGAATAGTACTAGTAGCGGTCAAAATGATCTAGAAATGGAATAGAGACTGGAAAATACAGCATAATAGCTCCAAATACGTCCATATTAATTTTGCGTTGCGGCAAAATGACACAAACCTAAATATATCACTTGGTGGATGCCCTATTCCTCAACCGGAATCAGCTAAATACCTCGGAATATACCTCGATGGTAGATTGAATTGAAAACATCATGTTAGACAAAAAGCAGAGTAGATTAGACTCTAAGTCAAACAACTGGTTAGTCGAAAAATACTCTCAACTTGACCTAAAATCAAATAGATTAGTTTATCAAGCAATCATAAAACCAATTTGGACCTATGGTGTGTAAATATGGGGTTGCACTAACACACTAAAGCAACTAATAATCCAACGCAACTAAAACAAAGTTCTACAACATTGTTGACAAAATAAAACAGTGTCTTATAAAATTGATAACATTTTGAACTATTTCTAAAACAATTATAGCCAATAAAGTAATTGAACGGGGTTTAATCGGGTATTTATGAGCATGGTATATTAGGATAACTTCTATTTTTTTTATCCGCTGCCAGTGTCCAGTTATTAAATTAATACAATCTTTCAAAAACCACCAAAATTTTAAGAACTTCGTTCAAATACTTTAGTGATACAATCAAACGTAGCTGATCAAAGTTGAACAATTCAGCTTGGCTCATGTAATAAGATGTAAGGAACAAAGAACCAAAACCTGAAGGTGATCGATGAGATTTTGTCGAAACGCGTTCAAGATATTAAAGGTTCTTCTAGGAAGCAAACGCGAATGAAATCCCGGAACACTAATGGAACATCAACAACATACAACTGCCTATACATGCGATATGACATGATGTGAATAAAACTATTTAAAGACTTATAGTTACTTTAGAGAAAATAGTTTTGCTATAGTATATAATTGATACAATTTTAATACTTTTTCTAAAAATATACACTATATCTAATAATATGTTAATATACAATTCAATAAAACATTAAAATAAATGTTTAATTTATTCTTGCACCTAATAAGCTGTTATATAATACATTTTCCTTTGGATTATTGAAGCAAACTATAATTTAGTTGAGTAAATATGATATAATGAATAATACTATTTTTTAGAATATCATTTAGTCTAACACACGCCAATTAATGTAATATTCGAATAAAAAATTATGTAAAACTAATGTTATATCTATTTTAAGCATTTGAAGTTAATCCTACAGCTTAACATAAGCTCCTAACTATGAACTTAAACGATATGAACAATGAACATGTAGCAATTTGTAAAACCTGCCGATTGATCAGTGACCAACGTTAAGATTTTCTCATAAAACCATAACGACATTATCAAATTCTCAGTACTTACATGAATGTATATATATATATATATATATATATATATATATATATATATATATATATATATATATATATATATATATATATATATATATATATATATATATATAGGTTATTTGACAGATTTAAAAAAAAATGGTTTTTGTAACATACTATTTTCACCAAAAGGAAAAATAACTACGTTTTCTATAATTTTAGTCTACGTCTTTCTCGGAGCTGCTTGCTCTATTTTCCATCCAGAAGGTCGATTTCATAATGCAGTCAATTTCGCGGCCGAGTAACTTCACTTTTAATGCGTTTCCAAAGATAGCAGTCAATTAACAAGTCCGGCTTGACACACAGATGGCGCTACTAGAATTAAATGTTTTTATGTTTTTTAGTTACATTCTCAAAAGATGCATGTATAAAATTGACAGCTGTCGGATCATTAGTTTGTGAATTATAGCATTTTGAGTCAAGCAACTTTTGTTATTGTGAAAAAAAATGAATAAAAAGGAATTTCGCGTGTTGATATAATATTGCTTTTTGAAGGGGAAAAAATACAGTTGGAGCAAAAACTTGGCTTGATGCCGAGTTTCCGGATACTGCCACAGGAAAATCAACCATCAAAGGTTGGTATGTTAAGTTTACACGTGGTGAAATGAGCACCGAAGACGGTGAACGCAGTGGACGCCAAAAGAAGTTGTTACTGACGAAAACATTTAAAAACTTTACAAAATGATTTTGAATGACTGTAAATTTAAATTGAATGAAATAGCAGACGCTCTAAAGATATCAACTGAACGAGCACATCATATCATTCACGAATATTTGGGTATGAGAAAGCTCTGTGCAAAGTGAGTGCCGCGCAAGCTCACTTTTGACCAAAAACAACGACGAGTTGATAATTATGAGCAATGTTTGAAGATGATCAAGCGTAATAAACCCAAGTTTTTGCGTCGATATGTAACTATCGATGAAACATAGCTCCATCATTTCACTCCGAAGTCCAATCGGCAGTTATCCGAGTGCACTGCACACGTTGAACCCGCTCCAAAGCGTGGGAAAACCCCTCAGTAGGCTGGCAAGGTTATGGCGTCTGTATTTTGGGATGCGCATGGTATAATTTTCATTCACTAGGATGAAATCGCCGAAAAACGGCCACAAGTATTTTTGCCAAAAAAATGTATTTTGTGTGTGGTAGGCCTGTTCAATTGACCTGTTAAACATATAGAATTTGTCTTAAGCATGGCATTTGAATGATGTCAAACTTATAGATGTCACAGTGCAGCCAGCGGCGGCGCGTGGTTCGATACTTTGGGGGTGCACATCGTTAGGTAAAAAAAAACTTCCCGTCATTTTATCAAAATTCCCGATTCAATACAGATTATTCCGCGAGCTACAAGTGTCCTGATTTCATCTGCACACATGCCAGCATAAATAATCGGCTGCTCCGATTAAAACGGGGTGCTGACGGCGGAGGATTGACCAATCAGATCTAATATTTCCATGTGTAGTGAACGAAGATTCCCGCAACCAGCGCAGAGCAAAGCAAACATCTGGATTTCTCATGTTACGTATAATAAGCGTCTTGTGATTTGAGGACATGGAGTTTTGTTCTTGAAATAATTGATAGGTTTAAGCTTTCCGCTTACCGTCAGATAAGAAATTCGTCAAAGTTTTTGTATATTAATTTTAAATCTATTATGAATGTTATTTTTTACATAAAAAGAATTATTAAATTAATGACAGGAAATAATTTAATTAATTTTCTTTTCAAGAGGAGGATTAAATTTGTGGGTCCACGTGCATCTGTGCACTTATTAAGGAACCTCCGCTGATTACAACAGTGTTTAAGTGTCGGAACCATAAAATAAGGTTTAACTTACCAATACTTCGAAAAAGGGAGATTTTAGTCTTATATTTAACCGACTTGAAAAAGGAACAGGTTCCATGTTCCGTTGTATATTTTTGTACAATGTTATTTTAATTACTACCAACCGATCACTTTGAAGTTTGAAGTGCCGATCCCAAATAATACAAAATTAATAATATAATTTTGTGACATATACAAAAAATTAAATTATCTACAAATAACATCTAAATTAATATAACAGTTTGGGTTCTTAAAATTAAATTACGAACAAAACAAATCTGATTTGTGGCTCGGCGCCGGCTTCACAGTGATCAGTTAGTAGTAGTTAAAATAATATTGTAAATAGATAAATAGATTTAGGAAGGTATTAAGCTAAATTGTGTGTATATAGTAGAATATACGTGTAGTAGATAGGTTAAAATAAAAATAAGGGTGATAATCTCTTAGTTTATTTTTATTTATTTATTACAGCGATTATTATGTTCATATTGTTTTTTTTCTGTTAAAAATCTTTAAAAAGTTTGATTATGTTTTAATTTTTAGTGAGTTCCTTTTTTTTAAGTAGGTTCAATTTTTTTTGTCTCGTCCATATGCACCATCTTAGAGAAGCAAATTTCCAAGTCTTCGATATTTATTTTTCAAAATGTATCGAAAGTAGTAAATGAGAATATTGAATTTTTAGTTGCTAAGTGAAATGGCGATATTAAAAACCAAAGATTGTTTGAAGACATTATCGAACTTCTAGTTTGGAATATCTCCCCCCGGACATCAAATGAATTTTGCGTGATTCGATACCAACTATTGTGTTCGCCTATATATCGATATATCGATATTTTTTAAATATCTACCATTCGATCATTTTCAGTCCTCGTTTTCTAACTAACGCCAATTTTTGTTCCAATCCAATTCCAAGTTCCGGGTTCTAATTTAACCCCAAATATTACATTTTCGGAACTATACATTAATTTGTTCATATCCGTTTCTGGAAATGTTCCTTTTATTCCCGAAAATATATTGAAACACTTAATATAAATGGCCTAAACAAAAATAAAATAAATATATCTAACCAACAAATTAAATAAAACGATAAACGAATAAAATAATCTCGTTTTTCCTTATTGGTCGAAATTGATATACAAAATTAATTTCTTTGTAACAAATATTTGCACAGAATTCGAATATGTTCATAAAAAATATAGTGAAAATGTAAACAAATAGATTCACCAATTTAAATTATTAATCACATTTTATACAACGCGATTAACATAAATAGAATCGCTTAAAATTTTATTAGTAAATGGGTTAAGTTCATTGAATTATTTACAATGACAAAGAAATACGAAAAGATTAACCGATGGAAACTAACCCATCACAATAATTCCGATAAATTAAACATTGATCGCATCGTTTACTTTCAATGCCGAAGGCGTAGAACGCACGCGGCGCAGATACCGACGTACGTCGCGACGCCGACGCCCTTGACACGGGTCACCCTTGACACTGGCTCGGCCCGGCCAAAGACGAGGCCTTGTCGCGCGTAACCCAATTCGTTGGGGGGCGAAGTGGGTCGCCGACCCAGATTCCGCGCTCAGAAAAGCACTTTCTTGCGACCGCAACACGGCTCGGTACACTGACCCCCTGATTTCACTGCCACCGTGTGCCATCCTCGTCGTCGTGATGCCGACCTTTCTCCGAGGGCCATTGATCTCCACGGTACGAGTACGGCTCTGATTTCATCAACGGCGTGTTTCATGTTCGTTCTATTGTCATCATCAACGCTGAAACTACGTCGCTGTTAGGTTAGATTTATTGCCGCTTCTTCTACACGCACCGTGTCATTGATGTCAGCATTATTAAACAATCCGCTTTGTGAAAACAATTGAACAATAGAAAATGATGCTACTACAAGAAAAAAATTACTAAAATATACTTTATGACCTCAATAATATATTTCATAAAAGTGTTTTTAGTATATAATAAATATTTAAAAAGTATTTATTTAAATTTCCTTGTCATAAAAACACGCCAAGCAAATTGAATAAGTTAAATTATATTACGATAACAGCTGTGGTTCACTTAAGATCCGAGCTGGTGTTCACCAAAATATTTTGGCCATATTTTGCTTTGCAAAAATGGTTTTGATCTATAAATTATAGGACAAGACGATGAAATCCTTAAAAATTTATCTAATATAAACATCGGCGATAAAGCAGTATGACAAAGAAAATTAACGTGCAAGACATATTACGACTGTATTTCATTTAAGAAACGAATCAATGTTCAACAAGAAAGTATCTTTTCACTGCGTTTCCTTGATGCTACAAAACTTCGTAACTAGTCTAATGTTCGTTGTTATTGGGGCCCCAGCATTTTTCACGATATGATTCTCAGTATAAGGCTACATGGCCCGAAAAGTAATGAAGCAAAAACCAATACTTTGACAATAAAACCAAAATATAGTAAAATTGTAAATATCTCTTATAAATCAAAATGGGAGCTAGTTAGAACAGTTGCAGGAGTTCGAGTACATAGGATCAGTAATACGGTAGAAAAAGTGGCATATAAACTTGAAATAGTGAGTTGAATCAACCAAGTTTTAAGAAGCGTTCGATTCTCAGAGGAAGTGGCGGTGAAAGAGGAGGATATTGTGTTATTCTGTATAGCTCTGAGATGTGAACACTGTTACGGGTACGGTATCTTTAAGCTCAAAATCCTTCATAGGCGACGCTCAAGGTAAATTATGCGTGTTTCTAAACGAGATTATTTTAAAAATCAAGTTATCCGATTAAGTGTCACATCTTAATTATGCTTATGAAAGCGCAGTTAAAGAATAAAACCAGAGATGCTGATTACAACAATTTAAACACTTTATGTAAGAAAAAATGTAAAAGAAAATGTAACAACAGTATAAAGAGTATATAAAAATATATAGACCTGCGAAACCAACTACATATTGTAGCGAGAAAGATTTGAAAAAGCATGTTGTTTGAAAAGTAAAAACTCTCGCCGAGCGCCAGCTATGAATTGATGATGATGATGACGATAAACAGCTGTAGCACATTCCCAATAGTAACCCAATAATGGCAACTAATACTCCTCCAAAAAGTAGTGTATTTTACCAAATCAATATAAGAACTCTGACTCTGGGCCTGACTTTGGTAAGTTAAACAAGAAATTTACTCAACAACAAAAACTTTTGGAGGACAATTCCTTACCTACTCTATATATGTGATATACAATAAATGGTAAATATATACATTAATATAGTGTTATTTCAGATAATTGTGCAGCAAGAAACAGTCAACCAGAAAACTGCAGCACTCACTTGAACTTATATTGTAAATTAATATAATTAAGTGCATTTAAAGTGGAGAACAAAATCCAGTGTTTATTTAATTCATATTGAAACTCGCCATATATTACACTAATAACTATAAAGAAAAGTTATTTAGGATGAATATTGATATAAAATTATGTTTGAATGTCATATCTAAATAATTTTAAACTAGGATACAGGTTTAAAAGAACTAAACAATAATAATTAATATAGGTTTTATTAAGGTTACTATAGGTTTTGTTTTTTTTTTAATTTATAAGCTGTTATGTATTAAAAATTTTTTTGAAATGAAAAATTTTTTTGATGTGAAAGAATTATTTTAATTGGTATATTGACTCTTAGTACGCCGGCCAATTGCAATGTAATAGTTTAATTTTTTTCCCTAAAGTCATCCGGTATTACCCCGCTTGGTTACTTATTTGACTTGCATACTTATTCCTTAACAAATTTAACTATTTTCTATGGACAAACAGACTTTCACAATTACCAACCTAAATGTATGTCAATCCCGGTATTGTCCTTTGTCCAGAGACTTTCTATAATTTTTCTGGGAGTATTTAATTTCCAAATACTTCCTATTTTGTAGCTCACTAAATCGGTTGTTTAAAAACGGATAGGCTCTGAATTCGGTCAAGTTGCATCGGAACAAATGGCGTTTAAAAATTAGACGGGTCTTGTAAGCATGTATAATATTTGTTTTTATTTCAACAATCAACTTAAATATATTTTTATATTAATTGCATTCAATATATCAACTGTTATAGAAGTATATTATGGTAGTTAAAATCTGTTTCAACTTAGAATTTCTCGTTTCAAACAATACTATACAATTTATAAATCACTATTCTTAGTTTTTCATCGATGGAACATTTTCGCGGAAATTTTCAAAGGTCTTACTCCTTTTATCCTCGTTCAAATCTGCAAATTTTTTAATCTCTAAATAGATTTAAATCTAACAAACAATTACAGAATATGAAATACAAAAACAATTACGGATATATTTGATCAAAATTGTAAAAAACTGCCCTCAAAAGAGCAATGCAGATAAACATTTACATATTTTTTAAAAACCAAACAATTATAAAATATATAACTATAGCACACGTTTAGACTCATTTTCATTAGAATGTATGCTGCATTAGCGGCGCTAAAAATACAACCAGATGTGCAGCGTTCTTACGTAATTCAAAAAAACAGAAAAGAAAAAAGAAAACAATCGAGTTTTATTTTCACCTCTAATTATGTTCGCTAATTGCAGTATCGGAAAGTGACATGAGCACGTGCTTCTTGCTCTCTTTTGCTCATCGGTGAAAAAAGCCAATGTGGAGCACTTTTCCGCCAATGATTTTTCACAGACCGTATACTAAGAATCGGGTGAAACTTCATCGGAATAACGTTGTCGGTTTGTTGTGATTTTTTTCTCATTCAACGAGTAAATGTGTGTTACGACCCATTTTCCCAGTGATTGGCGCCCATTCGCCGATATCATTGCACTTTCTTAGCGTTCTCGCCTTCTGCGTCACGAATTTCATTTCTCTTCGCTGTAAAATGTCATCTTAATTGTACTATTCAAATTAGCGTGCGGTTATTCCTCCTATCCATATTCCTTTCTGAAAAAAAGTACAATCGATTTCTCATTTCGAATGGAAAATCCGGTTTAAGGCATCACATTTCGAATGTATATACGGTTTTAGTCTTTAAAAATATATTGGCAGTTTAACCAATCAATAATATTTGCGCTTTTTATTGAAGACATCTTAAATAATTGGTTAACGCATAGGAGCAGTCCTCCTAGAATCATCATCATGATCATCATCAATACATGTCGGCGTTCGGGATGAGTGTCTACTTCTCAAGTAACACGCACACGTTGGTATTACAGGACCTCAAATATTCTTCATTCAGTTTCGCGATTGATCGTCCGCAGCTGTTCTGGCTTCGGATAATGTCAGTAAAGATTTAACCGACTCCTGTGAGGAATTGGTTCACCTTTTATTCGACAGGCATGTCTAGCCATTGTAATCTGCGTCACCGAACGATACGATATCGGAGAGATCGATACCGGGCAGGTAGAATTTGCCTTAAGCATCGCATTTACAATACTTCAAGCGGATGTCAGAATCTAATGGTATCAGAGCTATAATAGTATAATAGTAATAATATAATAGCTATATATAGTATCCAAGTCTCAGAGCTATAAAACAATTGGCAAGATAAGTGTTCGAAAGAAGTGTATTTTAGTCTTGATTACAATATTTAGCACCATCTTAAAAACGCAGTGGCTTCAAGTGCAGATTCGACTTTTTCTTCCTCTATTACTGATTACTGAAGAGCAAGTACATACTGTACTTGCTCTTCAGATTTATAGTAGCAGACAATCCCTCAGTTGTCAATACTTTGGTCTATTCTTCATTCATTCTCACGCCATATGGCTCTGCGTTGCGAATATATAATGAAGAATGCTAAAAGCCTCAGCATCTGTATCAACGAATATAGCGCTATCATCAGCGAACAGCAGATCGGTCAAGAGTTTATACCATCATAGTGAACGTCATGCCTGTTTTTAAAAACTGTTCATATCATTGTATTTTTCACTCATTTTGTGCCTTTACGTGGTTCCATGTGCTTTTCGAATGGTGTCATTGGTAAATTTACTGCTACCGCTCAATCTAACAACTATTCGATATGACGTCTGATATTGTGATACGTCCAGTAGGCTTTCCTAAAACTTTCGCAACCAGTTCTGACCACAATAGATAGATCAGTTGCTGGGATAGAATTTGGAAACTTCAAACGATGCTGTTTTTAATTTATTAAATATGTTAGATGTCAACAATCACAGTTACACCAGTAATCGACTGGATAAAATCTGGAATGATCGCCAGTCGATAGGCTTAATGTCGAGGGACTTAAACTAAACTAAACAAAATCGTAAATTGATAAAGATACTTTAAAGTATAACATCGCTGTAGTATAACGGCAGCTTTTAACGAAACACACAGTATATCTCCTTGATTGTATGTATATTTTCAAATAACTTCTTGAGAACTTCTTGATATAAAACTTGGTATTTGAGAAATATGAAGTACCTCTCTAGCTGGACAAATATATTAAATGATGAATGATAATTTAATAGCATGTTTAAAGAAACAAACAAAGTTCAATATAACAAACATTGGTCCAAAAAATTGAGAAAATCCACAGTCTTATTCTGGATAAACATATAATAATAGAAAACTATGTTTTGGCTTGCGTGGACTACATTAGCAGCCAATATCTTGAAACAAACTACAACCAACACATAACACAACAGACAATCACCAATCATTGCAATATTGCGACAATATACCATTGCAAATTAATTGCATTAATAAATATGAGAAAAATATTGAAATAATATAGCAAAAGCAAAAACAAAATGATTACAAAAAATTCCTTAATATGTTGGTCCTCGATCCATGTAACTTAATATATTAGTCAACCAAATAAATATTCATACCACCAACAGTGTAAACAAATCCAAACTTTTAACAGTACAAAAAAATTTAGAAAAAAAATTAAGCTTTCTAAAAATGGTCATCAAAAAAACTTAACTAGCCTTTAGCCTTAATTGTTTATAAAAACCATACATTGCATCTTTAACCAAAGTGAGTTTTTTTGTTTCTAATTAAAAGAAATTTAAAAAATCTATAGTACATAACCATGTTCATGGCATGCTAAATATTGTACTTACGTTGAATATATTTTTCGATTTCCTGTGAATAATGTCAGTTTTTAAAATACTTCAAGTATTGCGAAATCAATTTTGAGGGATGTCAAACTTTACAGTTAAAACATATACAGCTTTTAGGGTAGCACAATTTCAATTCCACACATGCAAATATAAAAAGCCTAATTTTACCTATTCAGCTAAGGTACTTAAATTTCGCAATATGTATTTGACTTCCAATATGGATAATTCCAATAATGGGTTGTTACTTTTTCATTGAATATTCATACAGCATAGCTTACAATGGTCTACATTTAAATCTTTGAGGTTGTTTGAGTTTGTTGTAATTGGAATTCTTAAAGGGGCCATATAAAATAATTGTGATTGTACTGTATTTGTTAATTAATGTAGATTGTTAATTTTATAAGATATATAATTGAAAAGAAAAAAGTAACAAGAAATTGCAAATATCATCTATTCATGCGAGTAAACAGTCACAATATTTTTTGCAAATTTGTTCATAAAAACTCCATTTGAATACAAAAACGTGTGTTATCTTGTTCGATAATATTTTACGCCATTGGCTACCTTTACTTAGCTTTCATATCTCTGACGCACATTTATGTTATTGTCGAAGATTTGCATCTAATTATTGTAAAATATCAAAAGACAAATACGCAGCAATAAAAATTCATAGTAATATTTAAATACTCTCTAGATAGCAAAAGATATTCGATACAATAATATTAATAATATTTTGTTGTTAAGGTTATGTCAATATTTGTAAAATTAATTTTTCTATATTATTTTAACGTTTTTTCATTATGTAAAAAATATACACAATTTATTTGTGAACCTAATGAACATCAATACTATAGCTATAACTCGAAATGATAATCCGAGCATAATTTTATTTGTAGAGAATATCAGCTTAACATCTTTTATTTTTTGTCAGCTTAATAATATAAGAATTTTGAGAAAAATTATTAATTTTTTCCTAATATATGGCTATAAAGTCGCATGTATCTAGTGATACTTACTCAATGAAGGCGAATTGTAGATGAAGTATAGGCTCATCGAAAACTGTGTGCTTCTTATGGTGATAAGTGTTTAGGTTACAGAATTGGTTTCTCTCGCCAGTTACAGAATTGGTTTCTCTCGTATTCAGTCCGCAAATTTCAAAATTAAAGATAACTGTCACTAACACTCTTATAACACCGACATATTCTATATCGTAGCATTGCTACGGATCTAAACATGGACCATAAAGCACTATTAAACCATTTACATAAAACTGGATCTCAAAGCAATGTATTCATAATAAAAAATTAATGAATGAATTTCTTTGTTATTTTTGTTTATCGCTGTTTTTGAAACGCGTAATTACAGGAAATAAAAAGTTGATCATCTACAACGATAATATTTTTTTTTTTTTTTTTTTTTTTTTTTTATAATTATATACATTGTTACTAGTCGTTGCCGACTAACCTACAATTTGTCCTTATAATAGCTTAAATCTAGGTATATATCTAATAGGACTCATCAGTCCTACATAGTCTCTAACATAATAATAATTGTTTTAACACTTTGAGTTTTTTCTAATGCACCTCACTGCACTACACTACAACACACTACACTAGTTCAAATGGTTTGGTCCTTTTGAGTCTGCGTCCGGTTTTGGTGTTGTCCAAGAGTTGTAATACTTCGAAATTAACATGAGAGTGAAGTCTCTCCTCATGTCTCTTTGCAATTCTTTTAATTTCTTGATTGACAGTCGGTATCTGAAGATCTCGATGTAAATAAATGGTCCGGTAATATCTGGGTGCACCTACGATGCTTCTTAGGACTTTGTTCTGGAAAACTTGTATTAGATTTATGTTGCTTTTTGCGGAACATCCCCATAATTGTATTCCGTATGTCCATATAGGTTTTAATATTTGTTTATATAGAAGTAATTTATTATGTATAGTTAATTGAGATTTTCTTCCAATTAGCCAATACATTTTTCTATATTTTAACTCAAGTTCTTTTCTTTTCTTTTTGACATGTTCCTTCCACCGTAGTTTTGCATCAAGTGTCATTCCGAGATACTTAGCATTATTGCTGTATGGTATGACAGTGTGGTTTATGGTCAATGGTGTAAGCGCGGCCTGTTTATAGGTGAATTGAACATGCACAGATTTGTTTTGGTTAATTTGTATTTTCCAGATTTGGGTCCATTTATTTATAGCGTCAGTAGCCTGTTGTAGGTTTCTGGTTGCATCTTCGCTATTGTTTCCGACAGCAAGAATAGCAGTATCATCAGCAAATGTAGCCATTGTAATGTTTTCGATTTGTGGTATATCACATGTATAAAGTAGGTACAGAATTGGCCCCAGTACACTTCCTTGTGGTACACCTGCTTTAGCTTCTTTTATTGTAGAGTAAGCTTCCTCTTGTTTCACTCTAAACATTCTGGCTGTGATGTAGGATTTTAATAGTTCGGTGTGTTGCTTCGGTAATATTTTCTGTAGCTTATGGACGAGGCCTTTGTGCCATACCTTGTCGAAAGCTTGTGCTACATCTAAGAATACAGCTGAGCATACTTTATTATCTTCATAGGCTTTTTCAATAACATCTGTTATTCTATGCACTTGATCAATCGTTGAATGTTTGGTAATAAACCCAAACTGGTGTGTTGGTATTAGGTTTTTTCTCTCTATAATTGGTTTTAATCTTTTCAAGAGGAGCTTTTCAAATACCTTAGCTATCATCGGTAACAGTGAGATAGGTCGATAAGCTTTTATATCATTTGGTGATTTTCCAGGTTTTGGAACCATTATTATTTCAGCCATTTTCCAAACGTCTGGGACATATTTCAGTCGAAATGCTGCATTGATTAAGTTAGTGAGCTTTATAATACCCTTTCTTGGCAGATTGTGCAGCAATTGCCCTGTTATTAAATCATAGCCTGGTGATTTATTTGGCTTGATGTTTGTTTTAATAACGTTGGTGACTTCTTTCGGAGTTGTTAATTGAATTGTCGAATTTTCGCCGTCTATGTCCGGTAAAGTATGTTCAATTTCACTTTCGTTTGGTTTGAAAGTTTTCTCTAAATGGTCAGCGAATGCTTCTGCTTTCTCCAGGTTGCTGCGTGCCCAACTTCCATGCATGTTTCTTATCGGAGGACTATGTAGACAGGATCGTTTTAGGTATTTAGTGGCTTTCCAGAGCGAATAGTCTGTGTTCTTGTCGTCTGTTAAATTTCGTAGATAGTTATTTATGGAATTGTTTTTAATTTCCAAAATTTCCCTCTTCAACCTTTGTGTTATGTTGTTTAAGATATTCTTATTTTCAGGTGTTCTATTTTGCTGCCATTTTTTCCGTAGTTTTCGTTTTTCAGCTACCATTTCCTTGATTTCTTTCGGGTAATTTATTCCTTTGGTTGAAGTTTTAATTTCTGGAGTGTTATTCCAAGCAGCCTGTTGGATGTCTGCAACGAATTTTTCGGTTTCATAATTTAATTGGTCTTCTGTCTTAAGGGGAACATTTAGTTGAATTCGATTGTTTATTTCTTCAACAAATCCTTCCCAGTCTGTCCTCTTGTTGGTTAATGTTGGATTTTGTTGTTTTCTTATAATGTTTTCACTCAGCGTCAAAATCACAGGTGTGTGATCTGAACTTAAGTCAAAATTTTCTTCAACTTCCATGTAGTTAGTGGTTATGTTTCTAGCTATAAAGAAGTCTAACAGGTCTGGAGTTTTCTCTGGATCGGTAGGCCAATAAGTTGGTTTTCCTGTCGACATGTAACTGCACCCTAGCTCAGCAGCTGCTTTATGTAATTCATTACCTTTAGTTGTCGTCATTCTAGATCCCCATCTTGTATTTTTAGCATTGAAATCACCACCGATTATAAATTTTTCTCCTAGGTTGTTTAGAACATTCAAGTAATTTTCTTTTTTTTGGTTGTATCTTGGAGGGCTATATATGGAAGCTAATGTAACCCTGTATTTGCTAGATATAACAGTTACTGCCGTTACCTGATTTTCTGCTAAACTGAGTCCGGGTTCTTGATGATGGCATATATTATTTTTTATTATTATTGCACTTCCTCCTCTTGCTGTGTTAGCTGGATGAATGGTGTGGTAAAAGTGATATCCTCTAAATTTAATAAAGGATTCCTTTGTCAAATGGGTTTCAGATATTAAGCAAATATCTATTTTTTGCAATTCTAGGAATACTTGTAGGTCAGCGTGATGTTTCTGAATCCCATTAGCATTCCAAATTGCGATGCGGATGTCTTTACTTGCCATTTTTAGTTCTTGAGGCCACCGCCCTATTGTTTTCGAGTTTAAGTAATCTTTCAGAAAACGATTCAATAATCTTTTCCTGGTTGTCCAGCTTTGCTATAAGTTTCAATAGCAGTTCGTTGGTTGTAACGTCTTCTTTTTTTGTTTCTTTTTGAGCGGTTTGGTTTATGCTTTGAGCATAGGTCATTTCATCGTTGACTTCGTTGTACATTTTTGGTTGTTTATTTTGAGTCACTGTTTTTTGCTCTTTAGCCTGACTGATTTTATTTCTTCTCTCTTGGAATGTTTTCGCAACTACGCATCCTCTGTAGCTTGCTGGATGCGCTTCATTGCAATTCGCACATTTCGCTTTTGTTCCTTTGGGTTTTTTGCATTCTCCCGTGATGTGTTTTCCTGAGCATTTTACACACCTTGGTTCCCTTTTACAGAATTTTTGTGTGTGTCCATGTAATTGGCATCTCTTGCACTGTGGCACAAGATTTGCCTTTCTAAGAGGTTCTATTTTTACTTCGACTCCTAGAATTTGTTTAATTTCATAAATTGCTTTTATGTCCGTGTTATGTTGGAATGATAACATAAACAGTGGTAAAGGCTTCTTCTGGACAACTATTTCTCCATTGTTATTTTTATTTCGTTCTTTTTTCAGGATATTTGTGACGTCAGTACATTTAAGTCCATTTTTTATTAACTCTTCCACTATTTTAGTAGTTTTAGCTGTCGGTGGAAGCCCTCTTGCCATTACTTTAATGTCTCTGGTTTGCTTATCTTCATACGAGTGCCATTGTAATTTTAGGAATTCCAAGCACTCAGCAATTTTCGTAAAAGTTTTACGACATTCGGCGTTTAATTTGATTTGTCCATTGTTTAATGTTGTTGCTCTAAATAGTATATTATTTGTTTTCATTGTTTCATATAGCAAGTCAAAGTCTGTGACATTACTTACTATAATTGGAGGTGGTCTCGGCACTTTTATTTCTTTATTCAATTCTTGTGCTTTAATGGTTTTTGGTTGTTGTGGTGAAGCTTCAGGTGTATAGTTTGCTTTTCGTTTCTTATTTCTTTTAACTGTTATCCAGCCTACTTCTTTTTGCAATTCTTCCTCGTCTGTTTCATAGTTTACAGGCAATTTGTTTTCAGTGCACTGGTTCACTACGGGAATGCTAGTTGGATTGTATGTGTTTTGGTTTTTTATTAGGAGTTGTAGTGCATCTAATTGTTTTTGCATATTTGTTAGTGCAATTTCCAGATTCCGTCGGGCTGTTTTTTCGTTAATATACGCATTATAGAGAGCTTGCTCATTTTGCGTTCTCTTATGGTTTTCTTGACAAAAGATTTGATTCTGTTGTGCCAGATGAGCTTCACCTGACGTTGAGGATTGTGTTTCCATCTCATTTAGTCTCTGGTTCTCTCTATCAATCATTTTTATTTAATGAATAGTTTAATTCACGTTTTTACAAAAATTTCAGTACCGGTATTTGTTTCAGAACCGTTATATCGCCGCATTTGTGGTACAGATGATTCACCTCCGACCCTTAACAGCCCCCAAAATTTTACCTTTGTTACTTTATTGCAGTGACCATCGTTTTAAACACATTTTCACTAAACATTTAACGCGCAGTTTTAACACTGTTATTGTCGTCACGGTTTTTACTTATTTTTTAAAATCGCATTTGTGGCACAGGTAGTACACTTTCAAATTTATTACACTGACCGTCGCTCCAAACACGTCTTTACTCTACGAAGGTCGAACGACAACCATGAACGATAATATGAGAAAAATATCAATGCCATAGATCCAGAGAAGGTTTACAAACTGTTGCAAAGCTTCCATTGGTGCCAGTAAGGCAAAGTTCTTGGCGTGACCAGGCCAAAAGACTAGAGTGGAAGCTACATACATTTAGTTTTGACTAATTTATTATTAATACATAACTAACGATTAATTATTGCTAGAAAAGCTGTCTATAACAGCCTACCATGGCAAATACAATAATGATTGCCATCTCTAACGGAATCTAAAGATGTCAACTTCATTAGGTTGAAATTATATGAGCTGTCTAAGTACTAAAATGTTAAACGTTATTAGCTGCAACAAATAATAGCCTACCACAGGCTACCATGGCATCTGGTAAACCTTAACAAAATAATACCGACATTTTTTTATTAATTATTATTTAAATTGATCAGACATAATATAATTTCCAAGTTTTAACACCTACTGAATACTCTCTTCTGAACTCATAATTACAACAGTAACACATATATAACTACTAATATAATAAACCTTTTCCACTAAATGTTTAGGCCTAATGACGCAAAAGTTTCGCTCCGGTAGGTTTTGATTCCACTGTTAGCGAATAAGGTAAGCTCATTTTGCATACAGCTTGTCGTCTCTTTAAAATTAAATTAAATTAAGTGGCGTCAAACTTTTAGTTCTACTTCTTCACAGATCTATTAACAGAACTTTTACATTCAGAAGTGTCCAATTAAATAAGATTCTTAATATTGTATTATATATATATATATATATATATATATATATATATATATATATATATATATATATATATTAAAGTCTCCTTTTTACCAACCATTGTCTACCTGGTCCTCGGCATTAAGCTTACCGACTAGCCAGTGGCCAACTTAGAGGCAATACTAGAAGATATCCGGTCTCAGCCAACCTAGTTACTGACGTGACTCTCCACCAGGATTCGAACCCGCGACTATAGCTATAGTAGGAGGACCGTCCTGTCGCCTTAACCACTGCGCCACCAAGCTGACTTAATATTTTATTATGTTAAAAATTCTATTTATTCGACATTCTTTTAATTAATTGATTGTATTTATACAAATAATAAACTATAGGTACAATAAGGACAAAAGAAATAATATAAAATCAACATACTACGAACATTATGTAACATTTTATACGTAACTGATTTAATTATAGCTTATACACTAGCTAATATATTTCCAAGAAAAATCTAATTCTATACAACCCACCATGCAAATGAGCAGAAGTAACGATCTTGAAACGATTCAGTAAATTATACCGAAACGATATCAAAAAAATAACCTCCAAATTTAAATAATTAATGGTTATTTACATATTTCGGCTGTTTTTCAGGATTCAGTCCGACCTCAGTTCAACGTTTGGAAACGTTTCACGATATGGAAACAGGGGTGCAACGCTCTCGGCGCCGAAGGTACGTGCACAATTATCCGTATATAGCTCTGGGTTTTAAACGGCAGGTCGTGAGCAAGGTTGTTCTCAGAGCTATTTTTACATCTACTTCTTCGCGATGACTTAAGTTTCCAATATTGCCAAGTTTGGCAGAAAAGTACGTAAAATTAGGAGCCACTCGCAAATATGAGAATAGACAACATTAACGAACTTTTAGTGTTTTTAGCTTTACTTTAATTAAAATACTAATATAAAATTCTACATATATTGACTTGGAACACAAGAAAAAAGTTTAGTAATAATTCAGATATTATGAAAACACGCGATGCCTATTAAAATATGATGCCTACATAAAACTGTAAAAAAATTTTGAACGTATTTCATCAGCGATATAAATTATAGGAAATGCAAAGTATCAATTCAACTATAAAATTGAACGTTTGACATTTCTCAACAAAAAAAACTGTTTTCCATTTAGTATTATTGAATTATTTAATGTGTATATATGCTAATCGTCTTTTATTGTTTGACTTGAAGAAATATGATTATTTTGATGTCAATGACAAGTAACAGCCTGGAAGAGGAATAAAAGTTCGAAGAAAACAAATTACAAAACTTATTGGATAAAAACTCAACTCAAACACTTAAAAACTTACAGATAGACTATTATTTCATCAGAATAACAATCAGCAATCAGCCAATGTTTCCAGATGTTTACGCGCAATTGGAAGAATCTACTTGGAGGTAAAAATGGCTAACCACATAAATTGACTGCAAATTTAATTTTGAACAGTTTCAACGATGGAGTTTCATTGCATGCCCGCCAAAAATGACTTTTATATCGCGTATTGTGATTTATGATAAAAAGCGGATATACTACGACAATCCCAGCGCAAAGAAATTTAATAGAATTTTTTATGTTCTTTCTCAGAAAATTGTAGTTTAGTCCCGAATGTCTGCATGGACGTATTTCAAAGTTGTGAAGGATAAACTGTTGCAGCTTCGGAAATCAATCAAATCAATCAAACACCAGACGTAGTGCATTCTAAGTCCGATTAAAGGACCAAAAAGGGCGATTGCATAAAGGTATGACCTGAACTTTTCTTCATGAAGTGTATAATTTAGGGCAAACATAAAAGACATAATAGTCAAATAAGATTCTTCCTAGAAAGTTTCCAAAGAAAGGGATTCTTATGTAATTGTTATTTGATCATAATACCAAAGTTAAATAAAATTTATAAATCATGCAATATATATTAATTTTTGATATAAAATATATTACTTTCCATTATCAGTGTTAATAATGTTACTGTAAAATGCAAATAGATGAGAGAAAATAGATACTGTTGTCAATATAGCCGTCGTAGTAATGACTGAAATAATCAAAAACACTTATAAATATTTATAGATATAGTTTCAGTTACAAACACAAACAACAAATAGCACGACGTATACAACAAAACACAGTCTCAATGTCACCAATATTATATATATTGATTGGTTAGTTTTTTAAAGATTGTTACCAGAATAATGGGAATTAGTTATGTAATCATCATATATTCAATTCAATGCCTTAATTACTGCTTAGATTGTCAAGTTAAAATCAGTTTAAATAGAAAATATAATGTTATAAAAAGTATATTACGAATTATAGATACATATATGATATGAATGGTTTATATTTATTTGTAATAATGTAATTATAATAAATGCATGAGGACCTTGAATAAGTTCTTCCTGTATTCTAGCGATAGAGTGAGTATACAAGCAAGTAATGTAGATAAATTTAAAATTAAGTGTTGTTAATGAATGGTTTAATGTTTAAATTTAATCAAACCACAGTTACGTATTGAATACATTCAAATACAAGCAAGGTTGTTCTCAGAGCTATTTTTACATCTACTTCTTCGCGATGACTTAAGTTTCCAATATTGCCAAGTTTGGCAGAAAAGTACGTAAAATTAGGAGCCACTCGCAAATATGAGAATAGACAACATTAACGAACTTTTAGTGTTTTTAGCTTTACTTTAATTAAAATACTAATATAAAATTCTACATATATTGACTTGGAACACAAGAAAAAAGTTTAGTAATAATTCAGATATTATGAAAACACGCGATGCCTATTAAAATATGATGCCTACATAAAACTGTAAAAAAAATTTGAACGTATTTCATCAGCGATATAAATTATAGGAAATGCAAAGTATCAATTCAACTATAAAATTGAACGTTTGACATTTCTCAACAAAAAAAACTGTTTTCCATTTAGTATTATTGAATTATTTAATGTGTATATATGCTAATCGTCTTTTATTGTTTGACTTGAAGAAATATGATTATTTTGATGTCAATGACAAGTAACAGCCTGGAAGAGGAATAAAAGTTCGAAGAAAACAAATTACAAAACTTATTGGATAAAAACTCAACTCAAACACTTAAAAACTTACAGATAGACTATTATTTCATCAGAATAACAATCAGCAATCAGCCAATGTTTCCAGATGTTTACGCGCAATTGGAAGAATCTACTTGGAGGTAAAAATGGCTAACCACATAAATTGACTGCAAATTTAATTTTGAACAGTTTCAACGATGGAGTTTCATTGCATGCCCGCCAAAAATGACTTTTATATCGCGTATTGTGATTTATGATAAAAAGCGGATATACTACGACAATCCCAGCGCAAAGAAATTTAATAGAATTTTTTATGTTCTTTCTCAGAAAATTGTAGTTTAGTCCCGAATGTCTGCATGGACGTATTTCAAAGTTGTGAAGGATAAACTGTTGCAGCTTCGGAAATCAATCAAATCAATCAAACACCAGACGTAGTGCATTCTAAGTCCGATTAAAGGACCAAAAAGGGCGATTGCATAAAGGTATGACCTGAACTTTTCTTCATGAAGTGTATAATTTAGGGCAAACATAAAAGACATAATAGTCAAATAAGATTCTTCCTAGAAAGTTTCCAAAGAAAGGGATTCTTATGTAATTGTTATTTGATCATAATACCAAAGTTAAATAAAATTTATAAATCATGCAATATATATTAATTTTTGATATAAAATATATTACTTTCCATTATCAGTGTTAATAATGTTACTGTAAAATGCAAATAGATGAGAGAAAATAGATACTGTTGTCAATATAGCCGTCGTAGTAATGACTGAAATAATCAAAAACACTTATAAATATTTATAGATATAGTTTCAGTTACAAACACAAACAACAAATAGCACGACGTATACAACAAAACACAGTCTCAATGTCACCAATATTATATATATTGATTGGTTAGTTTTTTAAAGATTGTTACCAGAATAATGGGAATTAGTTATGTAATCATCATATATTCAATTCAATGCCTTAATTACTGCTTAGATTGTCAAGTTAAAATCAGTTTAAATAGAAAATATAATGTTATAAAAAGTATATTACGAATTATAGATACATATATGATATGAATGGTTTATATTTATTTGTAATAATGTAATTATAATAAATGCATGAGGACCTTGAATAAGTTCTTCCTGTATTCTAGCGATAGAGTGAGTATACAAGCAAGTAATGTAGATAAATTTAAAATTAAGTGTTGTTAATGAATGGTTTAATGTTTAAATTTAATCAAACCACAGTTACGTATTGAATACATTCAAATACCCAAATTAATGCTTTGGCTGAAAAAAAATTGATGACTGACAATTCCAAACATAAAAACGTAAGTTAAGAAAGGGATTCTTATGTAATTGTTATTTGGTCACAATACCACAGTTAAATAAATACCAAGTTAAATAAAATTTATAAACCATGCAATATATATTAATGTTTGATATAAAATACATTACCTTCCATTATCAGTGTTAATAATGTTACTGTAAAATGCAAATAGATTAGAGAAAATAGATACTGTTGTCAAGATAGCCGTCGTAGTAATGACTGAAATAATCAAAAACACTTATAAATATTTACAGATGTAGTTTCAGTTACAAACAAAAACAACAAATAGCACGACGTATACAACAAAACACAGTCTCAATGTCACCGATATTACATATATTGATCTGTTAGTTTTTTAAAGATTGTTACCAGAATAATGGGAATTAATTATGTAATCATCATATATTCAATTCAATACCTTAATTACTGCTTAGATTGTCAAGTTAAAGTCAGTTAAATAGAAAATATAATGTTATAAAAAGTATATTACAAGTTATAGATACATATTTGATATGAATGGATTATATTTATTTGTAATAATGTAATTATAATAAATGCATGAAGACCTTGAATAAGTTCTTCATGTATTCTAGCGATAGAGTGAGTATACAAGCAAGTAATGTAGATACATTTAAAATTATGTGTTTTTAATGAATGGTTTAATGTTTAAATTTAATCAAACCACAGTTACGTATTGAATACATTCAAATACCCAAATTAATGCTTTGGCTGAAGAAAAAATTGATGACTGACAATTTCAAACATAAAAACGTAAGTTAGTTAAGGTTAACACTGAATACTACATCTAGTAAAATCCACAAAATACTATTTTTTTCTACAAAATTTACTATTTTATAGAAGATTAATTTAGTACCATGTTTATTGTGTATATAATGTAAAAGCCTAAAAACAATTTAAATCATAGGACTTATCTAAAACGCCTTTAGGTTCTAAAATTATGATAACTGTATACAATAGGAGATAAAATTTATCCAAAAATAAGAACAATGAACGATAATAGAACAATATGTAATTGTATTTGTTTAACTTCAAGGATGACAATATTTGATAAGGATCAGAAATTAAATTATCAGTTTGACGTTTAAATATTAATTGCCCTATATTTTATTTTAAAATTCTTAGAAAACACTTTAATTAAAGTTTGCCAGTATATTAATAGCAATAAATGAAAATGACAATGATAGGAAAATATGAAGAACTCCAAACACGTAACAAACATATTTTTTAATAAAAGCTGGAAACAGTCTTAAGTTTCATTAGTAATAATAGTTAATCTCTTGCCTTAAAAGAGAATTAGGACGAATAATTTTTATTTAAAATCTTTCTTAATGTTATATATCGACCTCCGTGATTACAATTTTTTTCAAATATTCTGTTCAACTTGTTATATATTTACTTACAGTATTCAAATACAACAAAATTAACACTTTATAAAATATATTTTGTATGAAATTCCATGATGGATTCTGAATAATTAATCGTCATTATAATTAAAATCAAACAACTTTTCATTGCATCAAATTTGAGAAGCGTCTAGTCTATAATCTTTGAAGATATTTTTTTTAAATATGGACAGATCAGTTTTAAGAAAAGCATTCTTTAAGAAATATATTTTGTTCTTTGTTTGTTTGTACGAATAAGAATGGTCATTGTGAAAAATCGAGAAGTTTGCGAAAGGAAAGAAAGGAATTCACTAATCCCATACATTAATGCGGATACTCCGACCTAAAGATACTTTTTCTTTTATATATCTGTTTTTTTTCTGTTGTTCTTCCATGATTATAACTCGAAATCAATGGTATGTTTTGATTTATCCCTTGCTCTTCAACAATTATTGTATTTAAAACTATGATGATATTATTATTTTATTTCATTCTTTATCTTCATTCTTTGTAATATAATTCTTTTGATATATACTGAGTGTTTATTGTACTATAATTCTAGTCATTCAATCCTATAATGTATTCAATTCGTTAATTAGTAATTGTGTTTCTGTCTATTCTTGACAATTTGGTAGTTTCTATTTTTATTTTCTTAGTTCTAAATTGATCCTGTTTTCACCATAAACTCAAAAACCGACCAGAAAAATCACTACTGTGATATCATATACAGATGAAATGGTAATCTTTGTATCACACCATGATCTTATATATAACATACTCAAAGAGTCTTCAAGTACGCCTTAATAATATATAGCTGTGGCTGAAAACATGGTGCATTAGAAAAATTATACAAAATCTACCCAAGTAAACATTCATCTACACCGACGACTAACTTGGAAGAAGAAATTAATACATTAATTTACTTTCTAGATCTAATCCAAAGTGAAATATATTTTATCTTTCATAATTCAATACATCTATTGATCATGTCTTTCAATATCGACACTCATGAAGCAATGTGACAATAGGATAATGTAATGCTCTTTAAGGCTTTAGTTATAATCATTCCTCTTCGGAATCCATACAGTAATTTATTTAATATCAATTAAATAGCATTATCAAAAAGATCAACATATTTCTCTTCTCAGCATATTTTTTTTCTATTCTTCTATTTGTGCTTGAAGCGAAGAATTTTTTGTGGTATACTTTGATTTCATTCCTTAGTTTCAAGAAATCTACAGATGAGTTCTTACAAACATATTGTAATTCTTACTTAATTAATACATTGTGCTTTGTATAAATTTACTCGTAATTTGTCAAAAGTTGTTTCAAAAATTTAAGGAGGAAGGCAAGTGATATACTTGAGTCAGCATTGTATACAAATTATTATATGAGTAAAAACATGATAAAGATAACTTATCAGCAAGGTAACATTCGCTCACGTTATGCAAAATCTGTAAAAATCTCCATGGAAATTACTAAATGAAAATCCCTACACCACCCAACCTGTTCCTCAGACAATGTACTTTTCAACTACCTTATCGCCTGACCGAACTTCACTTACAAAATAAGAAGAAGATTGATTAAAGATTGTTACCAGAATAATGGGAATTAGTTATGTAATCATCATATATTCAATTCAATGCCTTAATTACTGCTTAGATTGTCAAGTTAAAATCAGTTTAAATAGAAAATATAATGTTATAAAAAGTATATTACGAATTATAGATACATATATGATATGAATGGTTTATATTTATTTGTAATAATGTAATTATAATAAATGCATGAGGACCTTGAATAAGTTCTTCCTGTATTCTAGCGATAGAGTGAGTATACAAGCAAGTAATGTAGATAAATTTAAAATTAAGTGTTGTTAATGAATGGTTTAATGTTTAAATTTAATCAAACCACAGTTACGTATTGAATACATTCAAATACCCAAATTAATGCTTTGGCTGAAAAAAAATTGATGACTGACAATTCCAAACATAAAAACGTAAGTTAAGAAAGGGATTCTTATGTAATTGTTATTTGGTCACAATACCACAGTTAAATAAATACCAAGTTAAATAAAATTTATAAACCATGCAATATATATTAATGTTTGATATAAAATACATTACCTTCCATTATCAGTGTTAATAATGTTACTGTAAAATGCAAATAGATGAGAGAAAATAGATACTGTTGTCAAGATAGCCGTCGTAGTAATGACTGAAATAATCAAAAACACTTATAAATATTTACAGATGTAGTTTCAGTTACAAACAAAAACAACAAATAGCACGACGTATACAACAAAACACAGTCTCAATGTCACCGATATTACATATATTGATCTGTTAGTTTTTTAAAGATTGTTACCAGAATAATGGGAATTAATTATGTAATCATCATATATTCAATTCAATACCTTAATTACTGCTTAGATTGTCAAGTTAAAGTCAGTTAAATAGAAAATATAATGTTATAAAAAGTATATTACAAGTTATAGATACATATTTGATATGAATGGATTATATTTATTTGTAATAATGTAATTATAATAAATGCATGAAGACCTTGAATAAGTTCTTCATGTATTCTAGCGATAGAGTGAGTATACAAGCAAGTAATGTAGATACATTTAAAATTATGTGTTTTTAATGAATGGTTTAATGTTTAAATTTAATCAAACCACAGTTACGTATTGAATACATTCAAATACCCAAATTAATGCTTTGGCTGAAGAAAAAATTGATGACTGACAATTTCAAACATAAAAACGTAAGTTAGTTAAGGTTAACACTGAATACTACATCTAGTAAAATCCACAAAATACTATTTTTTTCTACAAAATTTACTATTTTATAGAAGATTAATTTAGTACCATGTTTATTGTGTATATAATGTAAAAGCCTAAAAACAATTTAAATCATAGGACTTATCTAAAACGCCTTTAGGTTCTAAAATTATGATAACTGTATACAATAGGAGATAAAATTTATCCAAAAATAAGAACAATGAACGATAATAGAACAATATGTAATTGTATTTGTTTAACTTCAAGGATGACAATATTTGATAAGGATCAGAAATTAAATTATCAGTTTGACGTTTAAATATTAATTGCCCTATATTTTATTTTAAAATTCTTAGAAAACACTTTAATTAAAGTTTGCCAGTATATTAATAGCAATAAATGAAAATGACAATGATAGGAAAATATGAAGAACTCCAAACACGTAACAAACATATTTTTTAATAAAAGCTGGAAACAGTCTTAAGTTTCATTAGTAATAATAGTTAATCTCTTGCCTTAAAAGAGAATTAGGACGAATAATTTTTATTTAAAATCTTTCTTAATGTTATATATCGACCTCCGTGATTACAATTTTTTTCAAATATTCTGTTCAACTTGTTATATATTTACTTACAGTATTCAAATACAACAAAATTAACACTTTATAAAATATATTTTGTATGAAATTCCATGATGGATTCTGAATAATTAATCGTCATTATAATTAAAATCAAACAACTTTTCATTGCATCAAATTTGAGAAGCGTCTAGTCTATAATCTTTGAAGATATTTTTTTTAAATATGGACAGATCAGTTTTAAGAAAAGCATTCTTTAAGAAATATATTTTGTTCTTTGTTTGTTTGTACGAATAAGAATGGTCATTGTGAAAAATCGAGAAGTTTGCGAAAGGAAAGAAAGGAATTCACTAATCCCATACATTAATGCGGATACTCCGACCTAAAGATACTTTTTCTTTTATATATCTGTTTTTTTTCTGTTGTTCTTCCATGATTATAACTCGAAATCAATGGTATGTTTTGATTTATCCCTTGCTCTTCAACAATTATTGTATTTAAAACTATGATGATATTATTATTTTATTTCATTCTTTATCTTCATTCTTTGTAATATAATTCTTTTGATATATACTGAGTGTTTATTGTACTATAATTC
The DNA here is from genome assembly GCF_030347505.1 of Rhynchophorus ferrugineus. NCBI lineage: Eukaryota > Metazoa > Arthropoda > Insecta > Coleoptera > Curculionidae > Rhynchophorus > Rhynchophorus ferrugineus. The sequence goes on along the minus strand of NW_027472581.1, from coordinate 45,819,897 downwards.
TAGTCATTCAATCCTATAATGTATTCAATTCGTTAATTAGTAATTGTGTTTCTGTCTATTCTTGACAATTTGGTAGTTTCTATTTTTATTTTCTTAGTTCTAAATTGATCCTGTTTTCACCATAAACTCAAAAACCGACCAGAAAAATCACTACTGTGATATCATATACAGATGAAATGGTAATCTTTGTATCACACCATGATCTTATATATAACATACTCAAAGAGTCTTCAAGTACGCCTTAATAATATATAGCTGTGGCTGAAAACATGGTGCATTAGAAAAATTATACAAAATCTACCCAAGTAAACATTCATCTACACCGACGACTAACTTGGAAGAAGAAATTAATACATTAATTTACTTTCTAGATCTAATCCAAAGTGAAATATATTTTATCTTTCATAATTCAATACATCTATTGATCATGTCTTTCAATATCGACACTCATGAAGCAATGTGACAATAGGATAATGTAATGCTCTTTAAGGCTTTAGTTATAATCATTCCTCTTCGGAATCCATACAGTAATTTATTTAATATCAATTAAATAGCATTATCAAAAAGATCAACATATTTCTCTTCTCAGCATATTTTTTTTCTATTCTTCTATTTGTGCTTGAAGCGAAGAATTTTTTGTGGTATACTTTGATTTCATTCCTTAGTTTCAAGAAATCTACAGATGAGTTCTTACAAACATATTGTAATTCTTACTTAATTAATACATTGTGCTTTGTATAAATTTACTCGTAATTTGTCAAAAGTTGTTTCAAAAATTTAAGGAGGAAGGCAAGTGATATACTTGAGTCAGCATTGTATACAAATTATTATATGAGTAAAAACATGATAAAGATAACTTATCAGCAAGGTAACATTCGCTCACGTTATGCAAAATCTGTAAAAATCTCCATGGAAATTACTAAATGAAAATCCCTACACCACCCAACCTGTTCCTCAGACAATGTACTTTTCAACTACCTTATCGCCTGACCGAACTTCACTTACAAAATAAGAAGCAAAAAATTAGATCCTTGTATCTAATTTTTTGATCTACTCTCCATTCTTGGATCTACCGCCAATTAAAAATGATCGAAATGAATGGGTTCGACGCGACAATGAAAAAGCTGAATTATTCGCACAATACTTAGCTAACATATTTCAACCTAATGATATAGAATCTACCATGGTTACATCTTCTGTTTATCAACTCGATGTAGATCTAAATCTAATATCTCCACTGGAAGTTGCCACTGAAATTGATAACCTCAATCCTAAAAAGGCACCTGGTATAGATGGCATTTCACCTGGATTATTGATAGAACTGCCACGAAAAGCAATCATCATGTTGTCATATATATTTAATGCCTATTTAAGGCTGAAGCATGTCCCGGAATGCATTAAGGTGGAACAAATAATTATGCTCAAAAAACCTGACAAACCTGCAGAACAAGTCGAATCTTACAGGCCTATTTCGCTACTACCTGCAATATCAAAGCTATTTGAGAAACTAATATTTAAACGTGTTAAACATTTGGTAACAATACCAGATTTCCAGTTTGGTTTTCGAAATCACCATTCAACAATCGATCAAGTGCACAGAGTAACTGCGGCTATTGAAAGAGCGTTTGAGGAAAAGAAATACTGCTCTGCAATATTCCTGGATATCTCACAAGCTTTTGATCGGGTTTGGAAATTGAGATTAATCTGTAAGATGAGCAAATTGTTACCGCGTAACTATTGTCAATTGCTGGAGTCATATTTGTTCGGAAGAAAATTTCGAGTATAGCACGAAATAGCGTTCTCGACATTTAAAAATCTCTCTGCTGGAGTTTCACAAGGTAGCGTCTTAGGACCTCTCCTGTATCTGCTCTACACTGCTGACATTCCAACAACAAAAGAAACACTTCTTGAAACCTTTGCTGACGACACAATTATTATGGCAAAAGATATATCTCTGCCTAGGGCAATAGAAAAAGTGCAAGTGCAGTCAACAAAATATACAAATGGACGAAAGATTGGAAAATTCAACTTATTAGCTCCAAATCTGTCCACGTTAATTTGGCATTAAGGCGAAATAATAAAAACTTAATTATATCACCCAATGGATGCCCGATTCCTCAAGCAGAATCAGCTAAATACCTTGGAATCCATCTTGACGGTAGATTAAATTGGAAGCATCAGGTTAGACAAAAAGCAAAACACATTAGAACCAAAATAAAACAACTATACTGGTTAGTCGGAAGATACTCTCAACTTGATCTAAAATCAAAGAGGTTGATCTATAATACAATTATAAAGCCAATTTGGACCTATGAGGTGCAGATATGGGGTTGTACTAAAATTCAAATCAACTAGTCATACAACGCTGTCAAAACAAGATTCTTCGATTGATTGCCAATGCCTATCGCTATGTAACCAACGAAGAACTGCACGATGACCTGGAAATCAAATGGATTTGCGAAGTTATCCAATTTTTCGCCTTGAAACACGAAAGAAGATTACTAAATCATACTAACATGGAAGCAATACAACTGCTGCACAGCGCGCAGGATGTCAGGAGATTGAAGCGAACAAAACCATACGAACTTATATAAAGTGTATATATTTAGTGTAAACTATAGCTATAAGTTAATAATTAATAAATAATTATAATTTTATAATTGAGGAATACATACTGATGTATTTCTCGCACTCGTCTTGCTTGTTAATTAATCCAAGTACATAGGAAAAGTAGTAATAAATTAATTGTAAAATAAGATTGTACTAAGCGTATCTAATAAAGATGTTGAATTGTATCAATACCTCTAGTAAAGTTTAAAAGTTACATAACAAGAAACTGTCAAAACGTGTACACCTTATATACTCTCAACAACTCCCTTATATATTTTTTTCTTTTAATTAATTACATCTTACATTAGATATGCTTGATTGATTGATAGATTGTACTCTCAAGTTACAAATTACTTTATTACTACTGTTCTATTGTACTTAGAGTAAGGCGAGTATGGGATTAATATATCAGTATGTCTTTCCCAAATTAAAATAAAACTATATAAGTTCGTTTGGCTTGGTTCGCTTCAGTCTTCTGATTGTCTGTCTGATGTCTACTGGACTGGAGTGTAGCTACTAGCTGTGCTTCCACGTTGCTGTGATTTAGCAACCCTATTTCATGTTTTAATGCGAAATCTTGGATTACTCAGTATATCAATTTTATTTCGAGGCCATCGTACAGCTCTTTACAGCCGGTTACGTGGCGATAAGAATTGGTAAATAATAAATTACTAGTTGGTTTGATAGTGAAACCCCAAATTTGCACCCCTTGCTTTGACTTTATGTCTAATCTGCTCTGCTTTTTATCATACATAAAGTTCCTAATTTAATATATCATCTAAATGGATGCTGAGCTGACAATGATCAAATTGTAATAGTGAAAAATCAGAAATGAATAGTTACGAATTAAGTTGATGATAAGTTTTTACAAATATAATATTTAATACCTATAAAATGTTTGTATTACAATTATTACAATTGAAGTTTTTTTTCTCAATATATCGTTTAGAAAACGAAAAAGATTTTGCAACGTTGTTAAGGATAAGTAGGTAATATCTCGAACCCAACGGCTTAAAAATAGATCCTGTCTCGAAGGGTTCTTGAACCGCTTATATTCTCGTACTACTGCATCCCGTGGAATTTCTAACGGTCGAAGAACCTGCCGAGGGTTCAACACCATATGCTAAGTCATTGTTCCCTCGATCGCCCCATCTTCAGTTCAACTCAAACGTTTACCTTTCGCTTAGGTTTGACCAATCCATTTTTTAGTTATGGTTATTTTATACTGAGATTATTGGTTGATGTTGATCGTTAATAATGTAAGAATTAATCTCGAATAGTTTTGTTATAATAATATGTAATACTTACAAATCTTCAATGAAATAATGTTTAATTTAATCGCTGAAAAGTTAGAAAAACCAATTCATTTTAATTTTTGCTGTTAAAATCGAATGTTCGACTTATATTAATTTTTTTCAAATTTTCATCATGTAAAATATGTATTAATTTGATGTTATATATTGACAAAATCCCTATTTTGATATATGACATATATAAACCAAAAATAATTAAATTTCTTAATCATTTCTTTTAGTGGTAATTCAAACAGCAGCACATAAACACAAACTATAAATTAAACTAATAATTCAAACTGATATTACCAAAAAACAACCTTTAAAAATCTTTGCGATACACAGTTCGTCTTTAAAATATTCCATTGATGTCTATTTTGTTCTAACTGGATTTAACTTTCACCTCCTACCCACAATGTTAATTTTTTATAACAAGAAATGAATATTCTCTTCGGAAGTTAATCTAAAGTTACTTTCGTCCTAACACATCTCGTTAAACAAAAATCAAAGCAGATCAAACTCCAAACTACTGTCCTGCTGCTTTGCTGGTTAGCCAAAAATACTCCCAACTGGACTTATGATCAAAGAGATTGGTTTATTAATCAATTATAACGCATATTTAGAATTACACATAAATATGGAATTAATGGATTTCGCCTTAAAACATTAAATAATGTTACTAAATTGCAGCAAGGTGGAAGCAATACAGTTATTAAACAACATGTAAGAAATCAGAAAAGTGAAGCGAGCCGAAACACACAAACTTGTATAGACTATAAATGTTTTTCTTAGCTTTAATTTTAGTAGTTTATTTAACAGGGTTTTTACTTAATATTTTGCAATCTTATGACCATCCTAATAGTACAAGATATTTTGCAAACAAATTATTCACACAGAGCAACAGTTTCAACACCACAATTTGTTCACGAACTAAACATTATATGAGACCTCCATATTTAGCAGACATACAAGAAGAAATATTTGAATAATTAAAAATAAATAGGCCTTTTTGTTTCAAATAAAGATATAACAAATAATAACGAAATTTTGCTTTTATAAAAAAAAAATAACTGTTTCCGCCCGGGATCGAACCGGGGACCTTGTGCGTGTGAAGCACACGTGATAACCACTACACTACGGAAACCTGAAGCAATATTGGCTAGTACAGCGTGATAAATGAATTTTTATTTAATATTGCTTATCAATATATTTAAATTTAAAATCTTATTTATATAATAATTTTAATGTAAATATAACTATTTTAACTCATTTTATTCAAACCTTATCGTAAAATACTGAAATTGGGAAATTGTAAAAAAATTTAATTTAAATAATAGTAAATGTTAACAATAGTGAATAAAAATTACAACACAAATATTTGTACTTTCTTTGATTAAAATAAAATGTATAATATTTGTCTAAAATTTGTTGTATTTATATACGCAGATGTATAAAGATATTTTTTAATAACATTCATAAAAGCGAATTTAAAAATAGCCTGCGTGGTAATGATTTTTAATTATTATTAACCCACTTTATAATCAATAAAAGCCGACTGTTTTGTATATGACCCAGATATACCGGCTTATCAATAAAAGTAACCCTGAGAAAAATCCTACAGCTCGTACGAATTTTTTTGCCCTTGGACATCGCCAGTGATATTATGATTTAGTATACTCAAAAACATTTTGATAAATATCGTTTATTTCAAGATGACGACCTTGGCTAAATGCTTTCATCTTTCTATGTACGCAAAACATAATCTTATTGATATTGACATACACAATTTACTAGATACTCAATTACCCTTTATTTATTTCAGTTCTGCAATGTTAAAATTAATCAGAACTAGAATTATTATTTTCTCGTATATTATGCATAGTTACCTTTTGGAAAACCAGATTGTATTTAATCTGAATCAACGTCCTAAAGTGGTTTCTTAACCATCTGGCGGCCAATTTAGAGTCGAGCCCATAAGATATCCCGACCTGATTACTGATGTGACTGAAATGGTTATTCTTTGTCAGATTCTACACTCTTACATTTATCGCCCATTTCTATTGATGCTACACACTGGACTGTTTATCACAGTTTGACTGAGCGGCATTTTTAATAGAGATATATACAAATAGGATATATATCAAAATAGGGAGATTGTCAATATATAACATGAAATTAATAAATCAATTATGGAAATTCTTGTATAATCAAATAAACACTTAATATAAATCGAATTTTAACAGCAAAAATTAAAATATATATATAATAACTGGTTTATCTAACTTTTCAGCGATTAAATTAAACATTATTTAGTGGAAGATTTGTAAGTATTACAAATTATTATAAGAAAACTATTCGAGAACAATGTTTACATTATTAACGATCAACATCAACCAACAATCTCAGTATAAAATAACTATAACTAAATGGATTGGTCAAACCGAAGCGAAAGGTAAACGTTTGAGTTGAACTGAAGATGGGGCGCTCGATTAGAGATGAGCGCAGCATGCGGGCGCAGTATTAGAGAAACAAACAGTCCATAAAACGTACATAAGTAGATATGCAATAGCGTAGAGTCATCCATTTACTAAGTCAAATGTTATTGAGCTTTGAAAGTAGAGATTCTAGAAGGTGTTTTTGTTATATTTTTCTTTTCCCCTTCTAAAAAGAAAATATTATACTGGTGAGCCAGTATTAGAGTTAGTTTGCTTGTTTTCGTTCCTGAGATGTCGATGAACATCACCATGGTCAACAAATCGTTGAAAATGTCAATGAGATTCTTAAAAATATCGAGTTCATATCACGACATTGCTATGGAACTAAACATCGCCCATAAAACAGTTTTAACTACTTACATAAGACTGAATAATAAAAAATTATTAATCCATTAAATGGGCGAAATTTCAGTTTGTGAATACGTGCTGAAAGGAAATATAATCGGCCCAACGATGAGCGTTGAAAAGCGTAAAGTAATCCCTTCGACTACTACTGGTTCCAGCATCTCCAAAATCTTAATTATCTAAAGCTGGATTTAAAAGCAGCTTGCAAAATCACTTGGTTTAGTTTTTCCACCAGATATTTCTTACTTTTTCCTCATTATAATATTAAATTTCACAACTTTATCAAGACGCCCGACAAACATTAATCACATAAACTAATTTAAAAAATATTGGTAACTTGATTATCAAAAAATTAAGAATTATAAAAGATAGCTAAAAAAATCCTGTCAACCTTTTTTCGTTCGTAATTTGTCTATTGTAGTAAAAAATATATATTATAAAAAAATACAAAATGCATGCTTCTAGACAATTAATTATAAACCATTTTCACTGCAGCATACTTACGTTAATAATTGGATAATTTGGCGCGACAAAAAATTATCCCAGTCAGTTGCACCTTGGTTGAGAATCAGTGTTTTATATCGAATACACAATAAATCACTTCCCTATAAGTCTTGATAATTATTATAAGATAACAATAATTAAGAAGTATAATAACAATAATTAAAAGCTCTAAAACCATTTCAACTTGAATAATATGAGTAATTAGTGCAAATCACCGAATTGATCTCCAAATATTAAATTTAACTTAAATTTTAATTGAATTAAACTTACAAAAAAAGACTATGTGTTTATTACTTTGTTATTTTTCTTAATGGTTATTTATATCATTTAATTCCAAAGATTTTAACGATAGTGAGCGATAGAGAAGTGTAGTGACCCATTTTTGTCAATAAAGACCTGAAGAATAAAGCCGCTTGCATTAATAAGACGATTATAAGCAAATATAGATTGCCGCGTTAAACTCAAGAAATTGTGTATTACCATACCAAAATTATAAATAAAATGTTTTTTATTAAAACTGAAATACTAGAATAAAACTATATAGAGTAATTTTAGAGGGAAAAAGCCACTTTATGGAAAAAAATAACACTATAACATAACAATTAATAGCACTTACTTTAAATATCATTTTATATTGTCGGCAAACCCTTTCTAAATAGCCTTAACTGAGTTCAATGGAGGCACCTGTACAAATCAAAATACTATTTATTGAATATTTTAATAAATCAATTGGCTTATATTGCATTCTACCGACAAAGTAAACAATGTCATAGTTATAAACAATCAATGTAATTGTACGTTGAATCTACACTGGATTTATTACAAGGTGGTACAGAAAAGTATAAATACATATTTTAGAGTTTGTTACAATTTTAGACGAAATTCGTCAAATAACTTTTATTAGAAAAACGATTTAAGATTCATTTCGAATATTTTATATTTTTATTGATAATTTTTTGTATTGTAATTAGATAATATTTATCAAAACCAGGCAGTTTAGGTATATGTCGAAATTATAAAGGAAAATATTTATATATAGATATAATATTAAGTCATAATATTAAGATATTGGATAATATTAGTATGTGGTATTTTCATATTTCATTATATCGCCAAGTGCTCAAAATAGGCTATTTTGTTTGTTTAAAACGTCGAAATATTTCGGCATTAAATTTTACTTTTGGTTTACAACGTTTACGCCGGTTTACAATTTTTACAATATTTTGCAGTATTTTGCCTATATTTGGCAACACCGCCTATACAAACCGAATTTTATAGGCTGATTTGGCTACATGTTCCGACGCATCAGGCAGTATTCTATATTTTTAACAAGGATAAAATGAGAAAGAAAAATCCGCATCAAGTCTAACACGAATTTTATATTTTTACAAACTGCGCTTGGCAATATATTCGGCGTCATCTATTACGTAAGTCAGTCATTATAATAATTATATTTAAGACATTTGAACTAAAATTTGAACATTGTCTCCAAAAGAGCAATACGATCCTATATATCAGTGAGAATTATATGTGCTTATATTGTAGTTCGTTTATATAAAATAATAAAATAAAATTTCGTACAAATACTTATTTGTTCGCATTATCCTCCATATCTTTAATGCTATAAAAATAATGTCCAAAAATTATCATAAATTACATAAATTATAAAATGTGAAAGAATTTAGAAAACAAAAGCTTATTTTTCGGAAACAAGATGAGACTTGTTGAATGGCAATATAAATGGATACTGAGGGTCTGTTAATAAACAGACCAACTCGCCTCACTCTTTCACCATTCAGGTAGTTTTAAAACATATAGCCGGATAGTCAGGACCGTATAACTCCTCGGTCACAGGGATGTACGTGGTCGTTTTCCGCCTGGGCAGCTTATAGTTGTACCCTCGTCCGCCAGTTTTCCTTTGGAGATATTCGAAATGGCACTGCTTCTAACTAAATTTCCATGGTACCTATTTACGAAATGGTTTTCCAAATTCTGGTGACCCCATATTCCAATATTCTACGGCTAAGAAACTGAGTTACTGCAATCCGCCTTTGGTGACCATTCACTCACTTTCACTAATTGGAAGATTCCGGCCCAATTCCAATACACTAGGTTAATTCACAGCATTCAGTCTGCCAGAGTAGCCTTACCACTTGAACTATGAAGCATATGCCGGGAATCCACGGACGGTTTCTTAGTTCGAACAGTAACTGGAGTAGTATGGCTAGGGGGTTCTTGAGCACCTTCAATCCACTTTCTCCGACCTTACAGCTTCAACCAACCAAGAGACGCTTTGAGTTACTGTGGGACGATTGCCAATCTAACGTTAACCTGACTTCTTTTCTGCATAATTAATTTGATTCCGGTTAAGTGAATGGATTCAAAACAGAATAACCTTATACTCTCTCCGGAATCCTACCGACATGAATGAAACATACCAATTATGAACCTATATAATTTATGAATTATGAACATACCAATAAAGAAAGGAAACGGCAGCATGATTCAAGTCGATACGAAAAGAAGGATCAATTAAAATGTTTTTTTTTCCGATACCAATTCATAACCTTTATCAAAATGTTTAACTATGGAATAGCGATTATAATTTTTACCTTAGGATTACGTTATTCCTACCGGCTGGGAAGCCAGTAAAATCAGGCAAGGAGCAACCATCCTAGACACTTCAATAACCTGGCTCGATTCATGATCATCCATGACATAATGGCCAAGATATTGGTGTACCGTCCCGATAACCATCCAAAATTAATAAATAAATTAAATAAGGCAACCTTGATACAAAGTTTTTTTTAAACTATAATAAGATAAGTGCAGTTTAAAAATAACATATGATGAGTAGATAATAATATATGAAATTTATGACTCTATAAAATAATAAAATTAAATATTGTAAAATATATAAATCATTGTGGAAAATATTCAAACCTTGCATTTCTTCAAACACTTCATCTGATTTTGTCAGGGTTCAAACATAATGCTCTTGCGTGAATTTGCACACACACATTTTTAAATAAATATATTGTTCAAACCCAAATTCTCATAGAAAGATGAAAATCAAAAATCTTTTCTACATGCCCTGCTATTTAATACAGTTGACGATTGAAAATTTGAGAAAAGTTACTGAACTTATATAAAAATAAAAATTCGCCAAAACATCCAACTGTGTTAAAAGGTCATCGTTGGAAAAATATTTTGCAAATTAACATATTTTCGTTTTAATATAAACATTGATTTCTAAACTGCTTAAGGCTTATAAACCCATTAAAATATATTTTATAAAAACAAAATAATTTGATTTAAAACAATCGTGTATATCATTTTTTAAACAATAGCAATAAATGTTCTTTATTTTATATGAAACCATTTGGAGCAAAGGTAAAGAAAAATAATATCTTGATATTATGGCGAAGGAACAATAACTTTTGAAAATTACAAATAAGTATTCTTCAAAAGTTAATTTCAAAATATAGTAATTTCCTGGCATATTTTACTAAAATCAAAAACTTTAATATAAAATCAAAATATTTTTATGCATACAAATAACTAATAATAATAATAATAACTTCAATTCTAAGGAAAGCTTTATGAAACAGATTCTTGGTAATAATACTCCAATAATTGGGAAATAGAAAAGAGAAAGACACAAACTAAACAGAAAAATGATAATCATATTTTCTTAATATATCAATATATTTGGCCTACGATAAATCCAACATAAATTAGTATCTCGAAAGTTCCCAAAAAATAGCCGACAGGCTTCATAAATCAACTCCATCTTCAGGTTATAACAAATAATGGATCGCAATATCTAACCGTGGACTATTGAAATTTGAGAACATCGTTCCAGTCTAGTTGAATTCTAATCGAAATATGGCAAAATGTACACCTATCAAAGCTGAACTGTCACCGCTTAAAGTTTTGGTCCAATCAGTAGAGTCCTTTTGCTATAAGTGAGAGCTGATGAGCAGATCATATTATAGATCTTCAATTTGTATAAGCAGACAAAACTACAGATATGAACTTTCAAAACAATGCAAATAAACAGAAACCTAACAAAATCTCAAAAATGACATATGAGAAATAAATACTAATCGTTTCCTATTAAGCATTCATCGGAGTTACTATACACAATATCTAACACTAGATATAGAAAAAACGCACTACAAAAATGTCAATCTAACATAATAAGTTAGCAAAAAATTACCTCCAGTTCCTCTTCATTTCATTCAAAAAAAAGTACATTTCAAATCATAATTAATCAAATATGTGTTCGGTTTTGTCTATATTATTTTTCTATTTTTCTGGTTCCAGACAATTCAAGACCATAATTCCATCACTGTGAAACTTCTGAGATTTCTAGACAAAAAGCTGAATCAAATGATTTTCTTTTGCTTCTTTTGAGACCAGCTATGCACAACTGACACAAATGGTAGTCAGACGAAAAAAAGTTGTTAACACATATTTAGCCACTAAAGACATTGAAAATATATGTGCGTTGTTGTGAAGGAAGACTTTTTTGCTTCCTGTTGATCAGTTGTGGCCGATTATTTAATCGCCTGCTTCAATCACATTAGTTTTTGACAGTCAAGAGCCAAAATAGGGTTTTCCAAATTTAAACAGCTCATTAGAAACAAATAATTTCCAGTTCCACCTTAGTACCTCTCTTGGTCTCTAGCGGGCTTTGTGCATGCTTGTGAAGCTTTGACGACGATTTATGTTGCACACATCAATGTCGTAAATAATTCGCTTTTGGTCACCCATAAAACTGACTAGATTTAGTTCCGTTTCACTTACGATTCACATATAGAAACTCTGGGCAATAAAATGTTCACTGTTAATTCATGTGAAACCCAATCATCATTCTTTTAGTATTCAGTCTCATGTAAATGGTTCAAAACAGTTTTATGATCGGTATTTAGTTCCGCAACGATATCGCAAGATGAAATGTATGGTTCTACCTCGAAGTTTTTAATAATTTCATTGACTCTTTCAACGTTTGGCCGTCCAGAACGATATCCATTGACAACCAAATTGCTGAAAGGAAAACAAGCGAAAAAAATCTGACACTGGCGTTAACTTAAGCACTTATCGCCATAAACACCACAATGATTGAATGTACGATGGAGAAAAAATATAACGAAAATGACGTGTAGTCTCCATTTTAAACGCACAATAACCTTTGACTGGGTAAACAGATATCTAAAATGTTCTAGGGACGTCTGTTCTAGGGCTTTTCAAAGGAGCTGTAATATAGCTTCATTAAATAGGTATTACTGCAGATGTTTGACTCTAATGTCCTTTATTAGAAAAAATATAACATTTTCCCATAACATTATATAAAAATGAATGTTTGTCCTCTACGTGTCCATAAATCGTTAATCCGATTGTGATGAAACACCATCCGTGACGACTTTGAGTTAAATATTCCGTGGCGTTTATTAACTAAAGATAGCCGACGTTTCGCAATCGTTACAAATTAGATCTTCAGGGCGGGAGCTTTGCGAAATGTCAACAAACGCGGAACCAATCAGGAAGCAAATAATTCAACCATGCATTACCGCGTCAGTTTGAAATCTAAAACTTAGTCTCGGAGTGCAAAATATACAGTAAAGTATTTCAATCCATTGTCATACTTCAAAGAAAGTCAATAAAATGAAAGTAAATATATAGCTGTACTCAGTATATAGCAGACGTTACAATGTAAGGTAAGAAATTGGTTGTACAATTTGTTTATTAAAGTTTAGGTTAATTTGATATGGCTGGTGAATGCAGGTAAAACGAAATGAAACAGTGGTGTTTACATTATGTGACCGTTATTTATTGAAGTAATATAAAAATGTGGAAAATACAAAATAGATTAAACGGATGGCAGCGGTGTTACCTCGAGACGAGGCTTGGGCAGTCTAAACCAAACGAAGGTCGGTTACTGAATGATCGAAATACCCTTCAATAACCTCCCAGATAAACGTCTCGGGGTTGCCAGCTAGTCGTTATCGTGTTCTAGTTGTCGCTGCTGGCACCCCGACCGTGTTTAACATCTGGGATTATATTTCTGGTTACTTCTTTGTTGACCGTTATTCCACGATGTAAAATTCGACATGCCTCAAGGTCACAACAAAAGTATTCTAATACAATATTCTCACTATAGCAAATGCGCCAAGCAGATTATGATTTATGACCAAGTTTTGACTTGGAGGATATATGTAAAAATACTTGCTGTGTTATCTTTTAGTTTTACTCTTAGTGGCTCAACAATATGCCAAGTGGGCAATAAGCATTACATATGATTATAATACATACAAGCCATGTGGAGGATTAAACATTAAATTACCTCTTCTGTAAAATATTATCTTACTTAGTTAGTCCTGTTCTAAATGTTATTCTAAAGTTGATATATGCCGTATGACCAGATCGGATGATGTTAAACGTTTTTAACCGACTTCGAAAAAGGAGGAGGTTCTATGTTCGGCTGTATATATATTTCTTAATGTATGTTCGCCTATTTCTCCGTCAATTGTGGGCCGATTCTCAAAATTCTTTTTTTCACATATATTTTATTTAAAATAATCCGATATTTGGATATAACCTTATTACTGAGCTCATGTGACGGGAAATCGGAAGTTCTTCAGTGCAAAAGCTAATCAGTTTGCTTTTAAAGCACTAACTATAGCATATAAGACCTTGTAAAAATATTGTAGTCAACTGCTGCTATGGTGTAATGGCTAAAGCGTTTAGCTCGCAAACAGAGGCCGCGGGTTCGATTCTTGGAGGGGACAATAGCTTTTTGTTGTTGTTTATTTAAAAAATCTATCAAATCACCTAGGCTAGATAGCGGATCCTCGAGCCTGAAACGCTCCTTATATTCAGTTATTGTTTCTTTATTCCCATTTTCCCTCATACGGGCTGCACCTTTACTTGGCCTACCCATTGTAGTATTAACTATAATAACTGCGTAATTTAATAAGTACACACTAACACCAAAAATAGAAAAATAAAATATATTTAACAAAGAAATTGAACCGACTTCAAAAATAAATAAATAACTGACTAAAAAATACAAAATAAACTTTCAATAAAAAAAACATTTTAAAATAATATATGTACATAATAACCGTTGTAATAACTAAATAAAAATAATCAAAAACACGTATTATATAATCTACTATATACACATAATTTAACTTAGTACCTCCTAAACCTATTTATATATTTACAATATTAGTTTAACGACTATCAACTGATCACTTTGAAGTCGGTGCCGAGTCCAAAGAATACAAAATTAATAATATAATTTTGTGACATATTCAAAGTATTAAATTAAAAAAAAAGAAATCTAAATTAATATAACTATTTGGGTTAGGCATGGACATCAAATTAATCAGTTTAAATAATAATATAAAATAAATAATATAAAAATAGGTTAAAATAATATTGTAAATAGATCTATAGCATTATGTAGGTATTAAGCTAAATTGTGTGTAAATAGTAGAATATAAAATACGTGTAGTAGATAGGTTAAATAAGGTCCTTGTTTAATTTATTTAGTTATGTTTTGTTTTTTTATTAGGAATCTACGTTTGATTGTTTTTATATTTTAGTGAACTCTTTATTTATTTTTTGAAGTCGGTTCAATTTTTTTTGTTAAAAATATTTTAGTTTACACACTTCACTATCACGTCGCGCATTTTGCTGAGGTATTCATTCGTACAGTAATACCTTGTTATTTACTCCAGATAATGCTCTGTGTTTGGTAGAATCAGCCCGGTGTGAGCACTGTATACTATGAGCTGCTAGAACCTAATAAAACTATTAACAGGAATCGCTATCGACTATAATTTGCTTCCTGTTGGCTTGGCTATTAAAATGCTAACCCAACCTCCGTATTCTCCAGGCCTTGCTTCTTCTGATTACTACTTGTTACGATATATGAGTTGTGACTTGATTGAGCAGTGCTTCACTTGTCATGAAGATATCAAATAATGGGTCTATTCGAGGAAAGCCTCAAAATATATATCGTTCTTTCTAGAAAATATGGGAAAAAGCGTCTACCGATGAACAATACTTAAAAAAATATATTGTACTGATTTTCACAATACAGCTGCAAAATTTTAAAGAAACCTTAAAACTTACATTTAAACCTGTAAGCTCAATACCTTAAATAAAACTGAACCTCTCTTTATCGATGAAGAATTTTCAGCGTAGTTTCAAATAACATTCAGCACTTGAACTGGTAATTGTAATTCCCTCAAATAGTGTTTTGCTAGTTCATACTTCAATTGCATAAGAAATATATAAATTAAAATATATTATCGAAGCTGATAAGAATATATTATTGATAATAGAAAAATAATATTGTAAAGTTATGCCATTTAAAGAACTTAATCCTAGCTAATCCATATGAAAATTGAGATGATGTCTTGCCAGTTCAAAAAGACTATTTTATCTCCACTCTAATACTAACGTATGGTAAAATTTACATATGAATACGATGAACAATTGTTTGATTGTATAACACTGTTGAGGTCACGGAAAAAAGTGAGGCCGCCATCATGCCGGTAAATCCAACTCACGAACAATTTCACCGAATTGACAATGACGTCTCCACCCAGAAACAGTTTCTAATAGTTTTACAACAAAATTCAAACCAGTGCCCATTCTAAAACAGTGTTAAGCATTAATTCGCCAACAATGAAGTGGCACTTTTTCTCGAAATTTTTACCGCCGTCAACAGCACAACGACCTTTAGAAAACGACGGTTTCTTATGGCAAGGTAAAAGCAGCACGATTTTTGCCAAGATGCATTTCTTTGGGCCCCGTTTCGTTCCATGTTTTCCCATCGGAGACGGAACGAGCGTTTCGGGAGAAAACATCGCCATTTACTGCTAAAGTATATCAAGCGGAACAATAGCCCATTCGTTCCGACCTCTTCTTTTTATTTTTAAAGAAATTGTGAAATGTTTTCTATAACGATCTTGATGGATATATTAATCCCGCCAATTTAGAACCTAATTTTGCTAGCCTAATGAGCTAATTTTGACTTATTTAGTTTTATTTATTTTTATTATTCTTATAGCTTTACCATATTATGAGGATTTTCTAATGCGGACATTTATTTTTAATTCCACCATTTAACTGATGTAATTTGACAATCTGTATTATTATCTGATGGAAGTAATATTCGTTTTTCTGATGCACTATAAATGTATGTCACTGAAATATGTAGTCCATCTGAATAAAACCGGGATTAATCATTCTAGAGCACCTAATATAACTTACTCAGTAATATCTAAATTTATAATAAATCTTAGGCAATATTGTATGTGTCTTAGATTCCTTCCATATCACTGAGTGTCTCCTGCTATTTGAATTGGAGTCTTGGAAAGGAAAATTTAGGTCCAGGTTTAGGTCGGTTTTTACATACAAGCTGTGATAACCACTTTCAATATTTATGTATCTTCAGCTTTCTATGCGATAATCACCATAACACTGCATTAATTTGCTTAAAAGATTGTTTACATCAAATATCAAATGCTTGAAATAAATAATTCAAGAATATAACGTTACCAAAAAACGCTTTTGGCAGTTTTTAATTATAAATTATCATGAACTCACCTTCGAAATATTTCAAGTAATTTCTATTTGGATTTCAAATTAAGGACATTTGAATCAATGTGTTATATGAAGTAAATTAGAGGAAAACAGATAAGTTATATTTAATATAAAATCGTTATAATATTAGTGTTATTGTGAGAGATAGGGCAATTTTTTCTGTTATATTTTAGAGACTTTTTTTACCAACTAGGGTTTATCTGAACTAAACCTGCTGTTTAGGATGGATTCGGAACATCGGCTATAAGCCTACCTACCGACTGGCGAGTGACCAACTTGGGGATCATCCCAGAAGACATCCGGCTTTACCCAGCTTGGTTACTGGCGTGACTGGGATCATTTTCCTTGTCAGATCACTCTTACCTTAGAACAATCACAATTATAAATAATCACGGACAAAAATTTACGACTATATCCCAGCAGGATTGAAACCCGCGACTATAATTATGAACCATGCAACTCCTTTCGGATTTCATATTTTCATTGTAAATTTAAATTAATGTTTATATATAAAGTATAATATGAATTAACATGTTTTTTAGACATGTATTAATGACAACAATGAACCAATTATATTCATATATCCTCATAAATATATTATTTCATAGTTCGCCACTAGTATATCCGTTCCACATAATTTTAATTCAAATTTAAAAAAAAACCCTTTCATGGGTTTCTAATTTGTATGTTTTTTAGGTCATCCTAAGCTTCAGAAATGTTTATATAATTTGCATAATCCCAACTGATATTGATTCAGTTAGAGGAGATTCTCTCTTTCTCAAGATTAGTCCTGGTTTGTTTTTCGTACTTTATAATCTACGAAACGAGGTTAGAACATAAGATGTAAGCGAAGAAATGACAAAGAAAAATTATTATGTGGTATAAAATGAGATTTTTAAATTAACACACAAATTTAAAAGATGTTATATAAATGGCCCACTTTAGACTTCGACAACGGGACTTGGACTAGCACTGGCGAATCCAAATTCAGTTTACTAATGTTGGCCCAAGCTTGGTCAAGCGTCGGTAACCTAGCGATGGTCAATCATCAACCCAATTATTAGCCCAAAACCATTTCATTATTTTAGGATGTTTTATGGATATTTATCAACTTACAAATGGACGAAAGATTGGAAAATTCAACTTAATAGCTCCAAATCTATTCACGTTAAGTTTGACAACGACAATATCACTCAACGGATGCCCGATTTCTCAAGCAGAATCAGCTAAATACATCGGAATCCATCTTGACGGTAGATTAAATTGGAAACATCATGTTAGACAAAAAGTAAAACACATTAGAACCAAAATAAAACAACTATACTGGTTAGTAGGAAGATACTCTCAACTTGATCTAAAATCAAAGAAATTCAATTATAAAACCAATTTGGACCTATGGGGTGCAGATATGGGGTTGTACTAAAAATTCAAATTAACTAGTCATACAACGCTGTCAAAACAAGGTTCTTCGATTGATTACCAATGCATATCCCTACGTAATCAAGAAAGAACTGCACGATGACCTGGAAATCAAATCGATTTGCGAAGTTATCCAAGATTTCGCCTTGAAACACGAAAGAAGATTAATAGATTATACTAACGTGGAAGCAATACAACTGCTGGACAGCGCGCAGGATGTCAGGAGATTGAAGCAAACCAAACCATACGAACTTATATAAAGTGTATACCTTTAGTGCAAACTGTAGCTATAAGTTATAATTTTATAATTGAAGAATACATATTGATGTATTTTCTCGCACTCGTCTTAATTAATTAAGATTGTACTAAGCGTATCTGATAAAGATGTTATAAAAAAATTCAGAATATTTAATATCAACAGTATGCCGCCAAAAGAAGATATTTGTTTTAATAAGTCAGTTATTATCAGATATCAAAGATCGAGAATAAAATAAAATAAATAATTACTTTCTGTATTTCAATTATTTATTTAATTTCCATCTATGTTCTATCCATTATATATTTTATTGTATATCAATTCCAGTCTTTCTATATTACCTGACATACATTAATGTTATATTCTTTTATGTTTTCTTTCATAATTAACTTTTATTATATTTTAATTATTTTATTCCCTTATTTTATTTATAGACAGTGCTTACTCTGCCAATCATCTGTTATCTAATAATAAGAAAAAAATCTCTATTGTTGTTTTTGCTATCCAGTGTCTGGGGTGCGAAATTTGGCCTATGTCAAGAATGAGTCAAGTTTTTACCAAGTTTGTACAACTTTGGGTCTAGCTTAGACCGGTTGTAACTTCCTAAATGAGCATGCCTTAGTTTTAAGTAGTAGGTCCACTCCAGATCAACTTTAGCTGATAAAATGGGAATTCTAAAAAACTGCTATATCAAAAATAGTAAGACATCTACATAAGAAAAAACCGGATTAATTAAATTTACAACATTCCTTTTAAAATATATCTATGATGTTCTAAGTTTCCCTACCAGACTGGAATTTGAGAGCTTCTTTTGAAGTAATCCCCTTTATACAGCTCAATCAAGCTCAGACAGGAGTGATGCTTAATGATATAAGGAGATATTTTATAAAAAATAAAAGAAAAAAACAAAAGTTTCACAATTCTTCCTTTTTAAGCAAACGATAATTTTGTATTTTAAAACGAGCCACGATTTTCATAGGTTACTACTTTTTGATCATAGTGATATATTTTTAAAAAAATATAATAAGTAAGCAAACTAGCAGTTGTATAAAATGTATAATATCAATTTAAACAGAAAGAAAAGGAAATCTACCGGCATGATTGGCACAGCGGCAAGGCGACAGGACGGTCCTCCTGTTGTTGTGATAGTCGCGGGTTCGAATCCTGCTGGGTCATGGTCGTAGATTTATGTTTGTGATTATTTAACATTGGTAATTATTCTTAAGCAAGAGTGCAAAATCCGGCAAGGAATATGATCACAGTCACGCCAGTGACCAAGCTGGGTAAGACCGGATGTCTTCTGGGATGACTTCTAAGTTAACTCGCCGATTGGTAGGCTTAATGTTGAGGACCGTGGATCGGAGCCCACGAGAAACAGTAGGCCTATTCCAAATAAACCCTCGTTGGTAAAAATGAGACTCTAAAATATAACAAAAATAAAGACATTTTTAAGGAAAAACTGCAACGTAAGACAAAAGGATCAAATTTAGGAACGAAGCTTAAACTACGGTAGAAATCAGAACATAAAACATGAATTTCAGCAAAATTTCAAATCAAATCTTAGAGAAAATAGAAAATTAAAGTTAGATTCAAGGATTTAATTATATTTGGACTGGTATTCAAGACACACTTTATAAGGTATAGGAAAAATATAAAACTATAATTATATTTAAATTTATGATTTAAATATATTTATAATAACTCTTTTACGGCGCTGTTCTATTAAAATTATCTCCAATCTTATATATATTTAAAATACAGCTCAAAATCTGAGAACTTTATAAAAATATTAAAACTTTTTTAATATTGGTAAGGTTTTTTTTTTCTCTCTTAACAGTATTCCTACTAGGTGACACGAATATATCCGCTAAGTTTCTTCAACCCAATTCCGTCGGTAAAAACCGAACGATCCATTTTTTTCTTCTTTCTTTTCGACGTTCGAATCTAATCCATCCGCTATTTTTACCAAATCAAGCCGAGTAAGAGTGAGAGAGGTTATCGACCGCGGAATTGGACGAGCTCGGTGTGGGAGGTTTTAAAAGCGTTCTGTGACCTATTTAAGTGCCGAATCTGGTGCAGTAGGTGAAAATATGCGATGTCAAAGAACCCTGACAGTGAAACGCCGATCGCGAAAACATTAGCATACTCACGGATACGATAATAAAACTTTTATTTCAGTTATTAAGGGATAATGACGATACATTCATTATCTTAAACGTAGTCGATTATTTTCTAGTCGTATACAAGTGAAAATTGCCGCACATTTACTGTAAATACAATTTTGATTATCTATTTCTAATTTCCTTCGAATAATTTCAGTGAGGGTTAGGTATTCGGAATGTTGGTGAGATTTTAATTTTAATTATATTTTAACCGTTCTTTCATTATTTATTAAATGATTAAGATTAAATATTAATATTTCAGTTGAAATTACAATTAAGAGTTAATATTGGCATGGGAAAGTGTGATTTAAAATGAATATCTGATTAATATATCCGAATATTTGTTCTGTTTACATTTTAGGGTAAATGATGTGGCTCGTTGAATGGAGGTAAAACGAAATGAAACAGTGGTGTTTACATTATGTGACCGTTATTTATTGGCTACATACAAAAATGTGAAAAATACAATTAGATAAAACGGATGACGACGGTGTGACCTGGAGACGAGGCTTGGGCAGTCGATGGTGGCACGTCTAAACCAAACGATGGTTGAGCACTGAATGAATCGAAATACCTTTCAATAACATCCCAGATTCGGGGTTGCCAGCTATTCGTTCTCGGGTTCTAGTTGGCGCTGCTGGCACCCCGCCCGTGTTCAACATCTGGGATTATATTTCTGGGTATTTTGAAGACCGTTATTCCACGATGTAAAATTCGACATGCCTCAAGGTCGCTACAACATATTGGTCTCGTAATTCACTTTTATCCTTCTTTTTGATCATAGGACACTCTCAGTGTTTGACCTTTAATTAATAATTTGCAAAGAGTTACGACTTATGGTGTATGACTTGTTTCAATAATTTAATATTTCAATTTTAATAACTTTGATGTATTACTCCGTAGATATTCAATGTTTTCACTGTAAAATAAGAATATGTTGCCATAGTAGAGCTAATAGCTAATCATTTCTTGCAAATATATAATAATTCCGTTATATTCCGGCTTAGTTGGCGCAGTGGTTAAGGCGACAGGACGGTCCACCTACTGTTACGATAGTCGTGGGTTCGTATCCTGCTGGGATATGGTCGTCAATTTATGTTTGTGATTGTTATAATTATAATATTTGTTATTGTCCTAGGCAAAAGTGCAAAATCCGACAAGGAAAATGATCCCAGTCACGTCAGTAACCAGGCTGGGTAAGACCGAATATCTTCTGGGATGATTTCTAAGTTGGTCACTCGCCAGTCGGTAGGCTTAATGCCGAGGACCGTGGTTCGAAGCCCACGTTAAACTGTAGGCCTTGGAATAAAGCCTATCGACTGGCTAGTGACCAACTTAAAGATCATCCCAGAAGACATCCGGTCTTACACAGCCTGGTTACTAGCAAGACTAGCATCTTTTTCCCTGTCGGATATTGCCTTTTGAACATTCACTATTATAAACAACCACAAACTCAAAATTTACGACCATGCCCCCAGAAAGATTTCTATGCGCGACTATCGCAATAGTAGGAGGACCGTCCTACTATTGCGATTGCGTCATTTTAAATTGACAAAAAAAAATTTTATGCCCATGTTTCGTCTTAAAATTTAAGAGTAAGTACTTAAGTACTCAAAATGCAAATTACAGCATTAAGAGTTTGGCGATTGGCCCAAAACATTTGCAATCTGGTTTAAAAATTGATGAGGTCTCGGCATATTTGTCTGCGTGCTTATTTAATGAAGGTGCTTACAGTAAGTGAACCATTCTGAACGAGCTTAATATTACCGTTAGTAGCAGAAGCTTAAAAAGAAGAATTATGCCTAAGAAGTTGATAATCGACGTATAATCCGACAAAATCGACGCAGCTCTTTGGAAAGTAAAGAAGCTCGAAAAGCTCGAAATGAACAGCAGCAAGCCGAAAACGACACATATAAAGCTGATGAAGGACTGCAATATGATGCTGAGATAGCTGATTAATTACTAAGTTGTTTATATTAATTAATTACAGCCGTAAACTTACCTCTACTGCTACTCTAACATAACTTCAAACGCGTTTTTCTCGAAAATATATTTATATACATATATTTTTCGAATTTGTGTACATACTAGCTCTTAGAGTATTTAACCAATCGTTATGAAATTTCACATATATCTTCTTTATATGTATAGCTTCTCTATGAACTTGAAACCAAGAAAAACATTTCATTTTTAATACTTTTTATATATTTATAGAAACAATTTAAAAACGCAATTTTTTTTGAAACAATTATTTCAGACGAATATTGTGACGTTCAGAATGTACACAAATCACCTACTTGCATGAAGACTCAAAACGCGTGGCAGCCTAACTTAACTAATAAAAACATTTTGACTAAAAATAAATAAAATAAATGAATTTTAATTGGCTAAAAGAAATCATTAAAATGTCTAGAAATATGCCGTCCTACACCTATTTTCTCCCTTAATATAATAATAATTCGTATTATTGTTAATTATTTTGAATATAAAATACGCGAAAATCATAAAAAACCAGAGATATTTCAGTACTTTCATGAATACATTCGAAAATTGTGGACTTGAAAATATAGAAATCCGTAGAGATACCCGGGGCAATAAGAATTTTCTTAGTTTCTTCAAATAATAGCTAAATAACTGACCCGGAAATAAATAATTGGAGTAATCTTGCCCAACATTGTATATAAAATCAGAGATACGGAATATTCTCATAAACCGAAGAACATTCCATAAAATATACCAAAGGTAAATCTGGCGCAGTAGGTGAAAATTTACCGATGTCAAGGAACCCTGACAGTGAAACGCCGGTCGCAAAAACATTAGCATACTCACGGATGCGATAATAAAAATTTGATGTGATTTATAAGGCATATTCGAGTTACGGACCGTAATTCATTGATAGTGCCGAAGTGAAAATCTTCGAGCAATGGAAACTACTTTCAACTATCCAACAGTAATCTTGAAATGAAACATCCGCCCAAACTGGCGGCCACAGAACGAACGTCAGACTAAATTCCAAATAAACGACATTTCAATTTTTGTTTCAATCGTCGCTTTGTTATGCATTTTAGAAAGAGAAAATGTGTGCTAAATACATAAGCATCAATTCGTACGAGACAGACGTAAAATAACCGCGTAAAAATAACATCATTTAGCTTTCGTTCTCTTACTTACTTGCATAAGAAACCTATAAATATCTCTTTTAGAAACAGAGAAATTGTTCTACGTACTAGAAACTCTACATATCTGAAATATGTTGATCGAAAATGATAGGAAGGGGATAGGGAGCTCTTTTTGTAAAAATACCAGATTTTTGCTTTTAAAATTTATATGCTATTAATATCGCACTAAGCATAATATATTGATATTTGGGACTTGAAACTGTTTTTGGTCTTGATGATCCAGAATGTCTCCAATGGGACAAATGCATCTTAATATCAATATCATAAAAATAAACTAGTGTTGGGAACTATCGACTGAAATTGACTATCGACCGTTTGCTAATTGACTACTTTTCACTATCGAATGTTTCAGTTGCTATTTTTGTGACTGAACAGTGACTGTTGCAGTCGACTGTTTTCAGTCGCTATTTTCGGTCCGATTGATTTTATTACTATTTACTATCGACTGTTTCAATTATACTTTTAGTTACTATTTTTTGGTTCTACTAGTTTCATTCGACTGGTTTTGAACGTTCTGGCTCTGTCATCCTAGTCACGATCTTAACAAAAATGTACCCAATTTATGTTTACATAGATTTATTTGTAATATATGTAGTTTTATGACTTTTTTGATAGTTTGTATATTTATATATATATATATATATATTTTTCAAAATTGTTAATGTAATAGGGTAAAAAGATTAAAATTGGGAATGATAAATAGTAAAATATTTTAACTATTTTAATGGCAATAATAGGTAATATTTCGATTATTCTCTCGATTTTTGTTAAAAAATATTTCCGGTCAATAATAAACAAAGCATTTATATAATTTAATTCAGATCATTTTTAATGATGTCAAGAATCAATTTTTTTTTTCTAAGATTAGGTATATGTTTAATTTCTTTATATAGTATTTATGGTTATTGTATTTTCTATATTTATTATTTATATTATTTTAAAATAATAATTAACACATTAAAATGCAATAAACCATTTGTGGGGTATTATTCCATTACATAGAAAAAATCGATTCATTTTTACAGATCCACAGAACATTCAAATATAAAAGTAACTCTACTTCGTTTAAAATTAAATTGTAAATTGCATGTCATATATTATTATTATTATTAGTATTCAGTAATTATTTTTTCCTTTTCTTTTTTAAAGTTATTTCGTGAAGGAATTTATACATCTCCGTCTCGCTGATGCTACCTTTGGAAAATCTCCGTCCTTTCCTCTGTCACATTTATCACAGGATTCGTACATCTTCGTCTGACATTGGAAAAACAGCCGAACCCGTGCATTTGACTGAAAATAGTAATTACTAGTCATAATTAACTAGTCGCTAGTTTTTTGACTATCGATTGTTTCGACTGTTTTGCGACTATCGACTGTTTCGACTGTTTTCATTCGATAGTAACCCAACTATAAAATGAACCAAAAACCATATATAAAAAAAAAAACAACTGTGTATTTCACTTACTCTTGGAATACGCTTTAGTAACATATTTAGCAAATTCTAAGCAACTTCATATTCACAACAATTTTGAAATGTTATCACCTGTGGACCCTCGTCAAAAGCATTAATTTCAAAATCTATAAGAATTAGATGGACTTTATAGGTTTCTATAAAGTGAAATCACCAGCTATACCAAAATTCACATAATTGTTTTCAATAGCTGACCAAAAAAGTAACGGCCAATTTGACTTAAAATTTACAGATGTCTTCTAGACATGCCTACTAATCCCACAACAAAACAAATTTTATAAATTGACCCACAGTGCGCTTTTCTCAAATTTAGTATTGTAATTTTAAGAAAGCTAATCTATTGATAGAGTTGTTTTAAATTTGGTCAACATAATGGAGAAAAAGAAAATGAATAAAATAAAATAAATATGTATTTTCGGTTTTTTGGTGTCTATAACTCCACGTGCCGTGTACTAATTTGGCCCATCATTTCTTGCTTCTTCCCAATATTCATTCTTCAGTCGATGTTTTTACTCTAGTTTTTCTCCTTTCCGTCATTATTATCCAAACTGTTTTAACCAGTCTTGCCTGTCCTATTCTATTTTCGATAATACAGTAATCCCATATTGAAATTTTTTCTTATTTTTGTGTTTCTTATCTTCTCCATCTCTGTTAGTCTTCTTCTAAGATATTTAATTTCCGCTACTTGTATTTTTTTTTTAACTTTTTTATATTATCAATGTCTCGCTGTCCAATATTATAATTGTTTTACATATAATATTAAATGTGAAGTACACATTTCTAATTCTGATATTAGTTCATTTTTCCAGGATTACATCACTTTCTATTTCCAGGTTTCTAATGAATTTACTTATTCCACCTTTTCAGTTTTATCCTTTCTCAATTTGGATATTTATTTATTCTGACTCCTTAGTATATTAACCTTAATTTCACTATTACATTTCACAGTACCATTCCATGTTTCCTTAGTACTCTATATATAAGTACGCTTAAGTATGTATAAGTATGTATAAGTACGTAAGTATGCTTAAGATTTTCTGTAGGTAGTCAGGACTATCCGTTGTTATTAATATAGGATCATCATATAATTTTAAGCACTAAAGAGTTAAAAGCCGGCTTGGTTGCCGCAGTGCTGAAGGCGACATGACGATTATCCTGCTGTGGGATATTGCTGACGATTATCCTGCTGATAGATGGAAGAAAAAATAATTTAGTGTTGAAATTCCGGTTATAAATAAGACAATATGTGTTCATAATCCAACATTTTGGGACAGTGAAGGAATGTACTCAATACTCAATAAAGCCTTAAGATATACAGCTAAGTGAAAAATAAGTGAAAATCTACTGAATTTACAAAAAAATCAGTTTTGATTTTTAAAAGAGAAAAATTCAATGAGTGTCTTCAATAAATTAATTGAACTTATTATTATAAAATATAGTAAATTATATAAGGCAATAACAAAATATTTAGGCAATGACTTGTAACAATATAAACAAATGAACAACAAAATCCTTCCGATAGTTAAACCTACATAATAAAACAACTTACTAGATATTGCATAAGATTTGCTTTTACTAAAGAAACGACCTTACTATATTTTTTTCATCACTTTATATTAATATGTATTACTTAAAATACAATTATCTTTATATAATATACAAGGTTAAAATAGCTCAACAGTTAACGTAAAAATAAACTCATTTGGTTAATAGCATAATTTAAATACATCAACATAAGTTAGTTATAAATAAATCGGATTATTGAAATACCTTACTGTTTATCTCTGTTATAATAAACTAATTACTTAATTAGAAATAATTCAAGAGTTATTGTTTTCTTTTTCGTAATAAATTATGAAGATACCTTAACAAGTTCTGAACGTTAGTTTGTCCAAATGCATTCTATTGTTACTTGATTCACGCAGTTATGTGTCATGCTTTATTTTTACTAATTGTCATGTAAATAGCAGTCTCGATTCATATACCAATCTGATAATGTGACATTACATTGTTCATTCTCTAGTTACACGCAGCATATTTAATTAATCCCATTGAATAATGTACATGTCATTAGTCATTTGTATGTCAATATATGTATACGATAAAGTGCTCTTTTAAAGTAAATAATTTCAATAATTACGTAACATATGTGCCACAAATTGATAATATTTTCGCAGCATTGTAACATCTTGAAAGAACATGTTAACTAAAAAAACATAATACTGTTCAAAAACATACAAGATGTCTGAAAATAAACTCTATGTTTGGTAAGTCATATAGTATGTATGTAGCCCATCCAAAATAACAATGAATTGGGATATATTGCCTATTTCTGATTTGTTAATTTGTTTTAAAATCAGACCGCATTTTTTCTTCTTATTTTATTCAAGTTAAGAAGAGATACAATGCTGTCTGATGCATTTGACCATGCAACCGAATCAGCCTGGGCTGAAAAAATAAGTTAAAAATTCTCCAGGTTGTTAAGTATCTGCCAAAGGTCTTCAAAGCATTAGTGATATTAATTAGAGATTATTACTAGAAATATGTTTGGTTTGGTTCATAATTTTTTAAAAATAATTTTTTATGTAATCTTTAGATACAATGTATCTAAAGATTACTATCAATCAGGTGGTAGAAATATACGGTTACGCTATTATGTCTTCCTCCCTACCATTGCATATTTCATTCCAGCTAATTGATATGGTGGCAAAAAGAAACTTGTTTAGGCTTGTGGAATTAGGCTTTAGCATTGTCCACAATAACACCATCAGGAGATACCAGTACATAAAAAATGTACCGTAATTAATTGGATTCAAGAAATACCACATTCTGAGATATCTTAGTTAACTGTTGTAACATAGCATAACAGTGGCTTTTGTTATTAGTAAAAAGTGACAAATTTGTTGAATTATCGAAATATTTCAACAAATCATCAACAATGGTATAGTTATAAGGTTCTCCAATCTACAGGA
This sequence comes from Rhynchophorus ferrugineus, assembly GCF_030347505.1. Lineage (NCBI taxonomy): Eukaryota > Metazoa > Arthropoda > Insecta > Coleoptera > Curculionidae > Rhynchophorus > Rhynchophorus ferrugineus. Next base: position 45,791,565 of record NW_027472581.1, on the reverse strand, counting down.
TCAACTTCTAAAGTCGTCAATTGAATTTTGAGGAAATAGTTTTTATAAGATCAATTTATCGGCATTATTTGCATATATAAGAAAACTGTAAATTTAAATGAATGATCTAAAATTATAGTTTTTATTGATATTTTATATCTCCTCTCTTCTATTTTTTATATTATTAATTGTGTACTATCAACCGTACCTTTATAAAATTCCCCTTTGTCATAAACTCATAAATACTTTCCTATCCTCTAGGAGAAATAAACGCCACATTGTTCTAATTCAAACCCCATGGACTTTTTCTGACTATCTGAAATTTAAAGCTTGCCTCAATAAACCAACTTCCCAGATGCATTTGAAAGAAAACATTAGCAAGTTTTAAGATACTGAGGTTTCCGCTAGACAAATAATCAAAAGGTATCAGAAGCTTACTCACTAAAATATCGGTATACTAATGATGACCATACCACAAGAATGCAAGAAGAATGCAACTGAATCCTTTCATTGTATATTGTGACCCCCAGCAGCAATAGTTAACAAGGAAATATTCTATGGCTTGGTGTCTTATGCATATCCTTTTATGCTGTTATAAAAGCGTTTCATACAATATGAAGAAAGAATATTCCCTTAGTAATCATAAATATCATTCAAATTTTGATTCTTGATTCACGCAATGATTCTACAATGTATCTTGTTAACAAATTAAAGCACCATCGTTCCTCAAAACCAAATATGTCCAAATAATCCAATATATCAAAATTCATAATGTTGATAGGGTTTTTGTCCGCAACGTAAAGCCTTAAGTATATATAAAATTTGATTTGTGTAGAAATCCAAACTTGTTGATAATCACTCAAAAAAATACCTCCGTACGATTGTGATAGAGTTACGAGTGGCACAAAATAACAAGCTCAATCGGGGTCGTATCCATCACTTTAACGGTACCAATAATAACTCACTCTAATTTCAACTTTTATTCAATTATATTTTCAGTCGAATTCATTATTTACTTCAGTTATTTGTTCAACTAGGGATTAGAGTGTATAAGTTAATGCCTGAATTTTGATAAACATATCCTATTAGTGAATATGTATTAGGTCTATAAATTAGTTTTAAAGCATTTTTGAAATTTGAATGTTTATTGTGAATAATTGGTACAATGTATTTTATTCAAACTATTGTCCATCGATAGCTGCTAGTTTATCCAATCTTTCAGGCAATGGATTTTACGGATTCCATCTTGAAGGAACGATGTATCTTTTGAGGCTATCCACAAATCGACCCATTTGGTGCCATTATAAGAAGTGAAGCGCTACTCAGCCATTGTTTTTTGCTTTAGGTTATACAATACATTATATACATATAATAACGATACAGTGCAAAAAAATGATTTTGACGTTGAAGCAGCATTTTAAATATGACCAAAGGTCTTTCTTGCCTTCAATTCATATGGCATAGAATATCCAAGTTCTTAGATCATTCCTATGTTCCTAAAGCAATTGGAAATGATTTCTTGTGTTACTCCCAACAAGTATGCATATTCCTTTTGCATTTTATCATCACCATGAAGTAATGTCTTCAAATCTTCGTCTTCCAATTTTTTTTGGCTGTCCAAAACGCCCTTTGTCCGCGGTATCAAAATCGCCACTTTTAAAACGACGAATCAAATCTTCATATATTGAAGTCGATGGCAACCATGTTTTACACAATATTCAATGACCTTCAGCCGCCTTTTTCTTCAGACAGAAGTAAAAAGTAAATCTTCCCGCCAATGGGACAAATGCAAATATCTTCAACGCCTGTTGGTCAACCTTTAACATGAAGATGGTTACTAATGTATCGGATGCGATTTAATACACAGTAACTCCCATCTGTTGTAAATCCTTTAAAATTAATTTATAAGGTTAGTAAACAAATGTTAAACTCAGTAAATGGTTTCCACATCTCCCAACATAATATAACAGTTTTTCCATTTCACAGTATTGAGATATTCAGTGTATACAGACGTTACAGAAGTAACGTTACAGAAGTTGCGTATACAGAAGTCCATAAATGTACTTTCGACAGTTATTCGACAGCACCTCAGAATCAAACAATAAATTTGATTTTAAGAAATATACCGTGAAACACTTAGATGAATATTAATATACTTATAGAAACTTATGATGATGCCGCTACATCATATCCTATTTGTGCTTTTAGTTTCAAAGATCAATAATAAAGAACGACCTGGAGTACTAAACAAAGTTCAAAGACAATGAAATGGAAGACTAATTGGGCGAAAACCGAGCTCAAACACCCAAGGATCTCTCAGACATGAAATTACAAATTGTTCAATATCATCCAGATTCCATTGCTTACCAGACAAAAAAAAAGACATTTCTGTGGCCTCAAAAGTCGATCTGTACTATAACCCCAACCGCAAAAGGGCATAGATTCCTCCAGGAGAGCCAAATCGACATTGAAGCGGAATATTCATGACAATAAAGTCTTGCTATATATAGGTTAAGAACAGCAAGGTGTATCTCATCGATACTTCATGGTACTGCAGATGTCTATCGACGTCAATTAAACAAAATCAAAAGAACGCATTAGTACAAAAAATCAGCAATAGCGAGTAAGCTATTGCATAATAACTCTCGACCTCACATTGCAAGAATTGTGAAGGATACATTATTGCAGCTCGAATGGGAAGTTCAGCATATCCAGAATGCTCACCAGATACTGATTACCATTTGTTCAGATCTATGCAGCATGTCTTCGCTGGCACTAACTCTGAAATGCCAAAAAAGTGTAAAAATGGATCGATGATTGGATCGCTGCTAAACTAACATTGTTATTTTGACACTATTGCCAGAGAGATGGAAAAAAATAGTAAAAAATAACAAAAAATATTTCGATTAATATATATAGTTTTTTTTTCTCAATCAATGCTTTTTAAAGTGAAAAATTTATCATAGTACAAGCAAGCACCTTAAATTTCATATTACTGATTTTTTTATATACATTTTAAAGTCTCCTTTTTACCAACGAGGATTTATCTGGACTGGTTCTCGGCATTAAACCTACCGACTGATTTGTCACAATCATTAGAAGTCTATAGAAAATATTTAAATTTCTTAGAATTATACTATTATTGAAAAAGCATAGTAGTATTCATTCGTTTTATTAGATAATTGTATTTCATTAACAGATCGGCATCGGAATAGATAGACATAGATCAATTTTAAATTACGATCTTAACATATTCAAGGAAAAACTATAGCCTATAGCACCTCGGACCATTAAAATCATAGCCAATACGTAGAATTGATAACAATTAGTATTAATATTTATAATTACTCCACATTAGTCTATATCAGTTTTGAATCACCAAAGCCGTCATATTAAGCAGCTCATAATCCTCTAAATAGTATCACCAATGTAGATCATCAGAAATATCCAACCTGCAGCAAACAAAAATATTCCCTTTTGTATTGCGTATCAGATATGAATTATATAATAATTATTTATAACTTACGATTTAATACACTTTAAATAAAAATATCGATTAATAAATGCATAAAATTGAGAAAAACAACACTTGATACCTTACAAAGCTAAGATTCCAACGGAGAGTGAAATAACTGTATAGCAGCCGCAAACTGTGACATGAGGCAGAGCAGTGGGTCAATCAGAACACGAAGGTACCGCACCGAACCTGGCTTAACTTTCAGTAGGTGAATAACCCCTGGTTGTCGCAGAAGTGTCATCGACCTCTTCAGCTACTCCTGGTGTTTTTACTGCTGAACGTTCAACCACCCCGACAAAATTAAGCTTGTGTTGTTCACAATTCAGAAAGCTTTCAGTAGAAAGTATAAAAACAGCATATTTCGATGCAGGTACAAATCGATGATCTGGCACTATTACTTCCTGCTCTTTTTATTCAACGAAATTTTTAGTATCATTACAATGTTATTACGCTACCTTCTACGCCAAAAAAAATCTTTTATTTCCACTTTCTCGTGGTCGATTCATTACAACGTAAAAAATAAATATAGAATACAATGTATCCCTCATTAAATAATAATTAAGTTACTAACAAACAAAATCCTCTGTAGTATAAAATTATTTTCAAAATTTTTATAATTCTACAATATTGAAAAATTATAAATAATCAAATTGTTTAATGTCTAATCAACAATTAACATTCCGAAATTGTCATATCAATGCCAATTTTTATATTTCACACATAAATAAATATATTTATATATATATATATATATATATATATATATATATATATATATATATCGTAATCCAGATATTACCTTAAACTAAATTAATGTTAGCATCAAATATATAATAATAGATACTTTAGACAATATTTTTTACTAACTAGTGTACCTAGACTACGTAATATAATAACAGATGGCCTGAAAAGTCCCGGGCGTAACAAAGGAACCACGATTTTTTTTTCAAAATTGGTATTATTCGTCAAGGTAATCTCCATTAAGAGCCACACTCCAGTGCCGCTCTAACATTTCAATACCACTTTTGTGGAACAATTTATCTTTTGCGTCAAAATAGGCTTGTCATCAGTTGATGTCCACTCACATGACGATCCTTTTGACTCCACAATGAAGTGATGGATTCATATTTCATTCATTGTCATATATCAATGCAAAAATTTAGATTTGCTACATTTAAATATGGCCAAACACTGCTCAAAATCATCAACATGTTCTTGTTCCTGGCCAACAGTGAGCAAACGCGGCACACACTTTGAACAGGGCTTTCTCATAGTCAAATGCTCATGCAATATAAAGCCACAACGTCCTTTTTCAAGGTCCTCAAGCAACTTCACTTTTCGTTCATACAATACGATTTTGTAGATTTTTTTTGTTGTTTTCTGGTGTTAGCACTTCATTTGGACGTCAACTGCGTTCTGCATCATGGTGTCCTTACGATCACATTTGAACTCAGCGGCGTTTTTTCTTGTTGTTTCTGATCAAGCGGAATTCTTATAACACTTTTCAAGCCACTGCTTTCAACGGTATATATTCCCACCAAGAAAAACGCAAAAAAAGTGCAAAATTAAAACACAAAATATTTTTGATCCATTGTATTGAAAATAACAAAAGTAGTGTCACTCTTCAGCACAATGCACAACAGCACAGCAGCTTTCTTTTGAAGGTTAACAATAACTGGAATAGCGGTGAATGCAATAAAACTAGTGCCATCTATGTGTTAGTTCAGTTACTTCAGCCTATGTGTTACATAACATGGAGAATGAACCACAATCTTTATGGAATATCTGATATCAAATACATTTTAGTTTATTTGTATGATTCACTTAATTGGAAAGTTTAATTATTTATTACGGCAAAACAAAGAGAATAATACTATAATTATTGTATATAATACCATAAAAATAACTATATTTTTGATAATAATAATAATTTGTAATTATTAGCTCTAAAACACATTGTAAAGGAGTTTTTTTGAGAAAATAGGTACAATATTTTATTATTTTTAATTAACGAAAATATTCTTAATTAAGATTATAAATAAATAATTTAATAAAATTGAATTTAACCAAGGCTTGAATACATCCATACATTTACATGAATACATTTATTAACTTGTAATTAGTTCAATATTCAACACTATAATTATGAATAGAAAGACTAGTATATTTTAAATATTTATAATATACTTCACGATCATCTCCATCTAAAGTATAAACGTTTGGTCAAATGTATTTAGTGAGAAGTACTTTCAGAATAAACTTTAAAATAAGTAATAAAGCTCTCTCTACCATCTAGCAGATCTCTACCGTTATATATTTTGTAAGCTCGAAAAAATTACAAATAGTCTCTAACATAAGAAAGTAAGTATAAAAATATACAAATATTTTTTTATAGTTAAATATACACCTTTATTTTCTGGTTTCTGTTAGCTTTGGTTCTTTGAGGCGTTCTTTTTTAGTTTAAGCATTGTTTAGTTATCCTTTTCCGCAATTCTTCTTCACTGCAGAATATTTTTGAGGTAAAAAGCTATTGAAGAGGACCAGGAATGTACTCACTTACAATCTTCTTTATACTGTCTATAGTAGCTAATGATGACCCAAGATCAAATGACTCAAATCACTACATATAAACTTACTTTCCCAACAATCAGACTGCTTTCCATACGTATGCACATATATGATGTCCGCACTATGTTTTGATATTGTTTTTTATAACGTTGAGCTTTATTCTAATGTCCATATGGTTTTTAAACTTACGTTTTTTCCCACATTTGTAGATAAACACTTAATTACTCAATAAAGAGTAATATTTAATATTTGGCAAATTTTTCAACAAATTAACACACATTATCCTTCTCTTACTTATGTTATCACTGAGAGGCGATAAGAGATAGAGAGAGTTAGGGAAAGAGCGAGAGAGGGAGAGAGAGAGAAAGAGAACTCATCTTTCATCTATAGCGATAAAACGATGCATAAATCATTTTTGTTCCATTTATAAAAAACGAGAAAACTGTAATATTTTTTTACTAAATTTAAACATGAAATATAAGTTATATTCTTATGAAAGATGAGATGTTAACAGCATCTAATTTTTATCTCTGGTGTTGAAAAAAGATGATGCCTCTTGAATAATGAACAATCTAGTATATTATTATATTTAATACAGATGTTAATAAAATAATTAAAAGATTTGCTATAAATTATAATATATTATCATTTAATTTTTCAATTTATATTGCCAAAACGTTTATATATAGAAGTTTTTTGTAACGAAACCATTATCACCATTTTATTTCAATATAATTAATTCACAGTAAAGAAAGTCGCTAAAGCAATTTGAGATACATATCTTAAATTATTCAACGACGCGATCACAAAAAAGTAATGGACTAAGCCTATATAAACCGGAATAATACCAAGATACCAAAATTGAGGTCTACTATTTTGTAAATTCCATTAAGCTTTTTTTTTCGTTCGTCATTTAAGGCTTTTAATATCGCCAATTTGAATTTCTCCGCACTACACTACATTATAATAAGCTAATAATATAGCCACGTTCATTTGTTTCAGTCTAATAAATTTGGGGACCATTTTTATCGCGTCTTATTTTGTGGTCAATCACCACGTCGAACTGAAAGAGTTCTCAATCGCATTGGCTCACCTAAAAACACCGAAACAAAAAAGCCATAGCTGTCGTCGATCGTAATCAAACATTATTTGTCAGGTCGCACGTACGTTATCGGAATTCGAGCACCACACGCTTAATTTAATGTAATAATAGTTGTAATATTCACATAAAACAAAACGATGTCTAAAATTGTAATGTCAGTTGAGACATATTTGTTCCACATTTATCAACCAGTGTTTCTTAATAATTTCTAAATTACTTATTAAAATATAATCCTAAAATGTACTAGCGTAACGGAAATAATAAGACATTTAAAATAAAACAGGAAGGACTTATTTATTTTATCATTTGATTGTGGCGAATTGAGATGAACCTGGATTATCATTAAACTCCACAAATCTAGCGAGTTCAAATGGCCCTGAACTAATAGATAAAATTAATTTCATTTCTGTTAGAGATAACCATAACCTCAACTCACTCCTGTAAATAGCTCACCGTGGAGTGCGCTGTATGGCGCGTAGTGCCACCTGATGATCTTCGTGTAGGTTATCGTCCCATATATAACAATTATTCTTAATAACACAGCCATGCATTCAAATATGGCATTCGTCTCTCACTCATTTTACTCCACCGTGTATATATTACACCATAAAATATACCACAGATTAAGCAAACGACATCAAAGACTGTCAATATCGAATCACTTTTATTGAAAACCCCTAAAGAGTTGTGAACTATTCATTCTATTATAAAGAGTTGCCAAATATTATTTGTTCAAATGTTATTCAAAATTAGTGAACATTTTTTTACAGTATTTCTTGCTTTTTTAAATTTCATATCAGAAAAAAATATATATTCAAATATATGGGATGAATTAGAAGTATTCATTTGCGTGTCTCATGTTTTTTATATTTATTTATTTTTATATATATATTCCTTTTCTCCTTTTCACCAACGAGGGTTTATCTGGATTGGAAGTACAGTTTAACGTGGGCTCCGAACCACGGTCCTCGGGATTGAGCCTACCAACTAGCCAGACATTTTAGACAACTTAGAGACCATCCCTGATGCATGGCTCCCGCATGTGCAGATCGCAGAACTGGCAAACATCATTAACTCCATCATGAGGCTGCAACATTTCCCGGCGTCTTGGAAACACAGGACTACAGGCCTATCAGCCTTCTCAGCGCTATTTCGAAGCTTGCCGAGAGGGTAATACTCTACACTATCAACTCTTTCACAAAGGAAAACAACATCATTCCTGATGAACAATTCGGCTTTCGCGCTTACCACTCATCCGTCCATCAGGCTACACGTCTGGCCGCATACATCCATCACGCTCTTGACCAACGTAAAAAGCTTGGATCAGTCCATCTGGACCTAACCAAAGTCTTCGACAAGGTCTGGCACGACGGTTTAATCGCAAAGTGCGTGCGGTTAGGCCTCCCAGAAGACCTAACCGCTCTAATCAAGTCCTATCTCTCGGTCAGATCTTTCCAGGTCAAGATCAGGGAATCACGTTCCAGTCGTAAACAAATCGATGCTGGCTTACCTCAAGGTTCCCCGCTGGCCCCAGCGTTATTTAACCTCTTCATTTCAGATCTTCCGAGAAAAAAGCACATTGACGTCGCGTTTGACGCTGACGACACTGCTTTCTTCACGGCCGCCAGGTTCGACGTTACAATTCATGAACGTTTATAGAAGCAGCTCGATCATGTGGTCAAGTGGTTCAAATTTTAAAGGTTGCAAATCAACCCCCTGAAAACCCAGGCCATAATTTTCCATAAGAAGCGTTACGCACTGCGCGTCTGGCAACTTAAGATCGACCCCGCAATAATTCCATGGCTGGATAACGTCACGTACCTAGGTCTTCACTTCGACCGGCGGTTCGGTTGGCATTCTCAAATCCAGAGAGTAATCCAGAAAGGTTCGGGGATAGCAAACCTGCTATATTCTCTGATTTGCCCTTCTAGCATACTTCGCATCTCCATCAAATGTGTATTTTACAAGATGTTAATTCGGTCCGTACTATACGGATCTAATGTCTACTTCAAGTTTGTTACACCCAACCAGGTCAAACGGCTTCAAGTTTTCCAAAATAAGCTCCTCAGGAGAATATCAAACGCTCCATGATTTGTCAGAAATAATCAAATTCATAGGGAAACTGACACTCCAGAAATCAAGCACTTCATATCTGAATCATATCAATCATTCCGCGTCACCGCTAACCTCGTCTAAATAACTTTTGCCCCCATACAACAGTATCCAGTTGTGTGTTAACTCAGGTTCGCGAATCGATAGAATCGCCGAGTCTTCGTGCCCAATAACGGCTGCGCGATCAGCGGGTGCCATATCCCCAAATTTAATGCAGTAGCAGTAGCGATCCAAAGGGGTCAACTGTGAAGCGGTTTCGGTTTAGTGTATTGGTAAGCCCAGAGGCAGTCCCACATAACCCGGGCCAACTCGTCACTCCAGGGCAAGTCTCCGCGACCAGATATGCGTCATGCATTCCACCGCCTGGTTTTAGGCCAGAACAAAAAAAAACCGTCTTGTCGTCTGGACCACTGCGCTAACGAAGCCGTGTGCCCCGTGTTGATTTTCATCAAACATGCAGACAAGCGTTGTCATATTATACTTGAAACATTTATGCCGATATAAGGTCTAATTTTGTTTTAAAATATAAAATAATCAGTCATAGACAAGGTTTCGTTTATTAATTTTATTTATCCATAACTACTTCTTAAATATTAGAAGTTTTTCGCTTCTATCCATGAAATATATTAAGCGTACATTTTAATAACATTTCAGAGCTTCAGAGGAATTTGAGTAGCACTTCTATTTTTAATGTAATGTTAAAGTTTTATTGACCATTAATTCTACAGTTCCCAGAAACATCAAACAAAACAAAAAAAATTAGATAAATGAAAGAAAATAAAATACAAAAAGTTATAGTCAGAACTAGATATAGAGATATATATGAAAATTAACTCTTACTTATAGATCTTCATATTTTATAATTAAAAGCTAATAGGCCTTGGAGTTAAAAAGCTTAGTGCAAGAAGATAATTTCGAATAAGCTTAGTAACTTGGTCAAGTTTTGGAGATTAAATAGGGCTGATAAAATGTCTTGAATAAACTTAAAGAAAAAAATACAATATACGAATACATAGTGCATCAAAGCCGATCTTAGAACTGAAAAAATCTATAAGAATTATCAGAAAAGAGTATAAAATTAATAGAATTCGAATTGAAAGGTAGCTGAAATTATTATGATTCCCAATCCCGAAAAAAAATGTCAGAGTATTAAATTGGTTTTCTCAATGAGCAGGAAAACATATAACATAATAAATAATATAGATATACAATAAATAACGTAGATATACACATATATAACAATGATGATATAAATTCTTAAAGATATTCCTCGACTGCATTCCAAAATATGTCTGAGGGTTTTAATAAAACTTAACATACAAGGCTGCTGATAAAACTAAAGAAGCTTCTCCCTCACACACACATTCAATTACAAAATATGATGAAAAAACTGAAATACATCCAATATTTGCTGGGGTTCTACAAAGCACTGTAATGGTTCCAACATGGTATCTTCTGCAAAACTGACTTCTGATCTACAGACCACAATCATTACTACTGTAGCAACATACGCACTTAAAGGGACAGTCCTAATATTTCCAATAATAGCACCAACTACCTTCAAACACACCTTAATAAAATACAACCGTGGCTAAAAATTTCCCCTATTAAAACGAATCACACTATATCTACCCATGTAAATTTTACCTTGCTTAAAACACACTCGCCAGTTTACTCTGCTTATTATTAACAGCTGTCAACACCCCAAACGATAAGATGATGGCATGCATCTTGACCGATGACAAACTTGACAGAAGCACATACTTACCAAATGAAAATAACTGATAACTTATAACTTATCAGAAAATATCAGACCCATTTGGACCTACGAAATCGAAGTATGGTACCCCATTCTAGTAAGTCTAATATAATTGAGTAATTAACAGTTGTAAAAGAAAGTACTAGAGTCGATGCTCCATAACACGTCTATTAAAATTATACAAGGCAATATCCTTCTAGAACCCTAAATTTAGAGTGTAATTAAGTGTTAATGTAAAATACTCTGAAAAAGTGTTAGTGGCACACCCGTGTACTTGAAAATTGCTGTCATCTAAATTTATTTATTTATTTGTTTATATATTATAGACCCATCAGCCCAGGACAATTTAGGGTCTGTTTACAGATATACGATATATAACACATTTACATCAATTAAAGTATACAATTTTATTACAAGGATAGAATGCAAAGAACAATATAAATACATGCTCGGAATATAAAGTGTAGAGTTAAATGTGTAAGATAAAGAGTACATATTGCAAGATGACAAATAAAATATGTAAAACATTCAGATGCATTAACATATGAATGCTACAGTACAATGGTCGCACAACCTAGGACAGTGATAAGGATACAAGGTACACAAAAAATGTAAGCAAACATACATGATATTATATAGATAACACTATTTTATTTCTAGTAGTAGTACTGTTACGGTTACAAAATTAATCAGCTTGTCCCGGTTCTCCAATCTAAGACACTGTCCATCGTCTCTCCCAGGTTGACCAATGGAGTTGTATCTTCGGCATTCAGTTAGTATGTGTTTGATAGACAGCTAGAAACCACATTCGACGCAAGGTGGCGGACTTCTTCCCATAATGAGCAACTCATGGATCAGTCTCTGAGACGCGAGAATAAGCTTAAGTTGCGTCTGCTGATGTTAGTGGTGTTAAGGCCCTGATAATACTCTTTTTTCACATGCCAAAGCTTGTTGCTGAGTTGGTCTAGATGTCTAAAGATCCTAGTAGAGTGGTGCTACTGCCATATAAGTGAAGTATGTAGACTAAAGATTTACTACGATCTGATCTGGTTAATGAACAGACAAAAGTACCATATTATCCATATACTATAAACTTCCATTGTTAAATTAAAAAAGCTGTAAGAATATCTTCCAATATCTTATTTTTAGGTTCGGAAAGACATTATTTATTATTATAATGTATTATTATTATAAATACTAAATATAATTATTTATTTAATATTCATTAACGACTGCCTTAGTAAAATATTATAGGTTAATTATTTTAATCTTGATTGAACCGACACGTCTACATATAAAGTGATCCCCATAGTTGCCCAATAGCTGGCCTAATTAATATTATAATGGATATGTCCAATAGAATGCTTCTTATCATGTAAATAAAGTGTTAATGTTTAAAATAATAAAAGCTGAAACTTTTTCTATTAACAATCAATTAATATAATATGAACCGATAAGTGATAAGTAATAGAAACTTAATAAATAATCTACTTTTGCGATAATCACATTTGTAGGAGAAAAAATTAAGCAATTAGCAATTAATATTTAAAACTTTTTTTGTCATTGAATCTATCACTGAGACCTAGAGTTTGCTTAAATTGGTCACAGTATATCATATCTCCAATTTCCTTCAATTTGTTTCTCATCGGAAAGATGAAAGGCAGTTTGCTTCAATCCTATCTATCAGCATGATCTCGTTTAAATTGCAAGCGACCGGATAAGCAATTTGACAGAAGGCGTCTTGTACCGTTTGCTTCCTTGATCAAGCCACCGTCTACACTACAGTGTCATCTTCTTGTATGGTTTTACATCGGTAGCCTTACTTGCAAGTCACATTAGACAAAGTAATAATTTTAACAAAGTTTGAATATTTTATGTGCATTATAACATAAAAAGGAGCAGCATTATGAATCAATGTGTTTTGTGTTCATATTTTATATGTATAAATAATGTTTATATTCTTTAGACACTCTAAAAGAAAAAAATTTAAATTTTAAATGTAAAAAAATGTACGCCACTGTGATGTTAAACATTTTCTTTCTTATTTAAAATACTGATTTCAATTTTTCATATATTGAGTAACCTTTACTTTGACTTCATAATCCTCCATAAAAATTCATACGAAAATGCCAATGACCATATAAATTGTTTTAAAAAATGTTGCTAGAATTGCCACACAGCTACAAATACTAATAAATTACTCGTTCAGCATTATAATTATATTATTTAAATGACATTTTAAAGCCTTTGCAAATTTAAATTGTTTATTTTAATAATATTGTTGTTATTAGCTTAAATCAATCATAAAATAAAAATACGCATTTATTTGTTATTCAACCAAGAGAGAATAGCAGCATACAATAATAGATTCTAATATAATATACAAGGTCACTTAATTCAATATAAAACAACATTAAGAAAACATTTTTTGTATCCTATTAAACAGATAATTTAATACAATCAGCATTTGATTAGACCTTCTAGATTAAGAAAAGAAAATAGTGTAAAATTAGCACTAAATATGCCAAATAATCAAAACACAAATTAATTAAAATTAAACTTAACCACTCTGTAATTGTATTAACAGTAGCAATCACAATTACTCTTAACAGTTATTATTAACAATCCGTAATAATTTAATATCACAGAGAAATAAAGAGCTTTACTATTTAAATAATACTAAAAATATGTTAAGTATTAAAATTAATTCGTTTTTCACCAAAGATGGTGTAAGAAATATAGTATTACGTCGTTCCCCTCAATGGTCATCCATTCAACGACAAACAGCTGTTAATAAGCCTCCATTTCAGTGTATTTTATTTATCTAGAGAGTAAATAACACTAATTTATAATCTGGGGATTATAAATTATTATAACACAATTAATTTTCAACATAACCATGGACGCCCACACATTTCAAAACTGGATACGCAATAATCGTGGGCATCCACTATCATTTATAACTATTCTACCGACTACCACTTATAACAATACTAAATGGATCGATTTACAGCAAGAGTAGTTAGTGAGGGACAACTTAATAGTAAGATTAATAATAGTAAAATATATTACAATAAATTATTTTATTAAAAAGCTACGACATAATTTCTGCTATGGTACTATTAGACTACTACTAACTAAAAAAATACTAAAAAATTCAAAAGATGTACAGACATATAATTGATATAAATAATATATTATATAGAAGATGGATTGTAATGAGATATTATAATGACATCTTGTGGATTGTCCCCCTTTAGCACTTTTGCTCAATATTGGGCAGCATTATGAGCAAAGAAAAGACACATGGAAGAACTGAAGCCATAACAATGTTTACATTAATTTGCAGTTTTTACAACAATCAAAGTTCGACAATATGCCAGTGCATCTTCAAAAATTTAATATATGGTGAGTATTAAAAAATTATTAAAAATAAACGTAAATCTTAAAACATCATTGAAATATTACGCTTCAATCATAATGTTTATAACATATTTAAATTCAAGTTAAAGTTCACTCATTTACCAAACAAACATATCATCGATTAAAATACACTCAGCTATTAATTTACTCTAAATCTCTTATTACTCAGCTATTATAACTCTAAAAATAATTGAATATTAGCATTAAAGGAAATAATTTTTCGGTGGTTAAATATTTTGGTACATTAAAACTGACTTTTAATACAAACGCATAAGAATAAAATAATATTGTACATAAAAATACAATGATAACGATAAATAATAAAAAAACACCTAAAATCTACCTTTTTATTTTAACACCTAACATTATTATTTTAGAATAAGACAAAAATAGATATTGCTTTAAACAAAAAATAAATATATTTAAATAAAAAATTAATATACTTGGACGAGTTCATTCAACCTCCCCGTACTCTGTGCCAAAGAAACGAACTGACGTCATTTGCCATCACCTAATTATTATTGATTTACTAGTTTGGTTAAGATTAAAAAAAGTAACGATATCTGAACGAGTAACTGAACAGCACTTCCATTTTTATGATGGTTCTAGAATAACAGGGATCTTTGTAACTTTAAAAAATTTCAGAAAAGCTTGCTGGGAAATAATTCGTAATAACATAATATGTTTTCACAATGAAGTACTGAATTTACAAAAATATCTCTGAAAACTAATTCACATCCCTTATATATAATTACGCAACTATAGCTACCCAAATTTATTAAACATGAGAAATGATAAATAATAATTTTTTTTTTCTCCGGATTAAAGGGTCAAATATTTTTTCTGCTTAATACAATTTATGAATTTTTTTTTTACTCTTTGTGATTCCACGATCTGCCCTATAGGCAATAAGTATTTCTTATGTCTATATTATATTTACATGGCATGCAGAAAATCACTTTATTAAGCTATCTTCTGTATAAAATATTATCTTAATTAATTAGTCTTATTCTAAAGCTTATTCTAAAGTTTATATTTGTCCAGTAATTAGATCAGGTGGTGTTAAACGTTTTAGTCTACGCACATCACTATCACGTCGCAGATTTAGCTGATTAGCGAGTACATTGGGATGCATCGAAGTACTTCACACAAACTCGTTGAATTACACTCGTTATAGGTTCTAGAGGAATATCGCGTTGTATCACTTTATTTGAAATATAGTACGGAGCATTAACAATGGCACGCAACACTTTATTGTGGAACCGTTGAATGATGGATATATTAGATTTGCTAGCGGTACCCCATAGTTGGATTCCATATGACCAAATAGGCTTGAGTATAGACTCATACAGCGGCACCTTGTTATCTAATGATAACTTGGATTTGCGCCCGATGAGCCAATACATTTGATATAATTTCAGTCGAAGTTGTTTTCGTTTATAGAGTATGAGCTTCTTCCAAGTTAGGCGTCGATCTAAGTACAAATCAAGATATTTAACTTGCTCTGCTTGGGGGACTTAGCGATGATTGATATTCACTGGTGGACATGTTCTTCTACGTAGGGTACGTAAACGTTATATGGGTGGATTTTATTTCATTGACTTTAATGCGCCATGTCTTCAACCATAATTGTTTTTGGTCCAGGTGGTTTGTAGGTATATTGATGCTGTGACCGGATCTTCATGGGATGCCAATATTGCTGTGTCGTCTGCGTATGTTGCCACAGTAGTTATGTTTGTGGTGGGAAGATCGACCGTATACAGAAGATACAGTACTGGACCCAGTACACTAACTTGCGGAACTCCTGAATATATAGGATTTAAGTCGGTATGTTTATCGCCTTGATTTACAATAAAATGTCTATCAGTGATATACGATTTTAGTAACTGATAATTCGGATGAGGGAGAAGTTTCTTTAGTATAACCTGCAAGCCCGTATGCCATACTTTGTCAAAAGCCTCAGATATATCTAGAAAAACAGCCGAACAATATCTTTTGGCATTTAGCTCAGTGTTTATTTTGTTTACAAGTCTGTGCACTTGTTCTATAGTCCCATGGTTATTGCGAAACTCAAACTGATGTTCTGAAATAATTTTTCTTTTTTCTTTTATATAGTTTAGCTTCTTGACGCACAATTTCTCGAAAACTTTCGAGATTACCGGTAATAAACTTATAGGCCGGTAGGAGGTCACATCTTCTGGTATTTTTCCTGGTTTAAGAATCATTAATATTTTAGCTACTTTCCAGATGTTAGGGAAGTAATTAATTCGTAGCATGGCATTAAATATAAATGTTAGTAGTTGCATACCCTTTTCTGATAGTTCTTTTAAAATTTTACCAGTAGTTAAGTAATTTTTAATTATCTCAAGTCAAGTTTAATATTAATTTCTCTCATTATTGTTTGTTTAACTTTTTTGACCGTTAATTTCTCGTGCGGCAAGTCCATTTGAAATGGCGAATCTAGAAAGCTAGTAATTTTATTTTCCTCATCTTTATGTAGCTGAGACTGGAAAGGTTTAAAAACATTCTTTAAGTGTTTTGAGAAAATGTCGGAAAGGGTCAAATATAAGATAGATAATGTCTGGAAATCACACATCATCATATATAAACATAGCTAGAGTTTAACCTTGTTTCAAAAAGCGGTGCTCTGAAAGCAAGAACTTATTTTTTAGTTATTGTCCTTCTTAATCGACATCATATATATTGGTTAAATTTAGATTTTTCACTGAGTAAAAGATGGAAACTCACAGTACATTTCTTGATTTCTTATGATATACAATATGACATGACTTTAAGACGCCAAATAAAAGAACGGTGCTACAGTCTCGTCAAGAGTTCTTTTTGTTTTGAATTTCGAAAATACGCACTTGAGAACCAGGATCCCTTGATCGTTTAGGCACTGAGCACTGTCCTTATAAAGTAAATATGTTTAAGAAACCCATAATATCGAACAGACAGAAGTTTTGATACGACGAAAGATGAAATAATTGAACAAAAATGATTCCGAGAGTGAAACCAAGTGTCCACTAACACAAGTTTTAGTCTTATTATTATTATGGATAACTAAGTTGCCAAGAAACGTATCATCTTATGACAAAATGACTAGTAATTTTCAATTTCATAAACACAAATATAAGGATAACATCACAAAACCTAAACAGCCTTTATAATTGCTTTTACAGACCTGCGTGTATGTCTTCAAACTGTCGTCACTTTTCTAAAAAAAAATGTAGAATTTCGCACAAATGTGTCGTATAATATCTACTATTCACTCATACGTTTACTCCGAAAACTGAAACTGGACGAAAGACTGAAAAATTCAACTTTGACAACATTTGCTTGAAATATGTCCATATCAGTTTTGCGTTGTCGCGAAAAAATAGAGACCTAGTTATATTATTTCAAGAATACTCAGTTGTTCAATGACAATAAACAAAATACATCAGCATCTATCTCGTGAGAAGTTAAATTGGAAATATCATGTTAGATGAAAAGCTAAGCAAATGAAACTCAGGATTAAAGTTGTACTAGTTAGACGTAAAATACTCCCAAATTAACATAAAATTAAATATCCTAAATTATCAATCAAAAATAAAGTCAATTTTGACTTATGAGGTGGAAATATGGGGTTGCAATAAAACATTAATCCAGACATAACCCAACGCTTGCAAAAGAATTATCTTCTATTAATTATCAATGCTTATAGTTACGTAACCAATGAAGAACTGTACGATGACCTCAAACTCAAATGGATCTACGAATTTATCGAAGACTTGGCCATAAAACATGAAAAAAGGTTATTAAAATACAGAAACGTGGAAACAATAAAACTAATGGGCAACGCACAGAAAGTTAAACGATTGAAGCGAATAAATACAGACGAACTTGTAAAATGCATAAGTGTTAGCTTTGGCTTAAACTTAAGGCAAATACAAACAGATGTATTTATCCAGCACTCATCTTACTTGTGACTCGATGCAACGTACAACAGATAAGAGATGACCAATGTCAAAAAATAATGATAAATAATAAAAATAATACAATCCTTAATTTCGAAACAATAATAAATATAAATTTAAAATGTTATTATTGGTAAATAAAGGCGTAACATAAATAAAGAATTACATCTGTATTCTAACATGGAATTTAAAGCATTTACTTATTTTGTTCCTATAGACGTCTTCAGATTATAGAAAATGATCCTGAAGGACAAGGATATAAATCAAAGGTTTAGGTTACAGCTCAATAATAAGACCTCCACCACAGCACATTTATAAATGTTCATCGTTTAATTTTAAATTCCGACGCCAAATACAGGGATAACGATTTCCTATACTTAAAATTTTATCATTTGAATAGTCAATAACTTTTCTATGTAGTTCAGGATTTAAGCAACGTATTTATATATTATAAGAGCTTCTCTTTATACTTCATGATGACTATATAGCATATATCTTCTAGCGGCTTTTCTAGATTCTTCAGTGTGACTTTGATTATATTTTGAATTAGCATGTTTCAATTATTTATTCCTATCTGCACTTATAAACCTATTTCTCTTTGCTTGCTCTTGACCGAATGTATTAATATAATTGCACATGTGCATCATCACATCTTGATTGACATTTTTCGATCTCTCAATATCACCTCTTCATAATGAGATATAAATGTAAAAAAATTCTCCGAAAACTTTTTAAATTTTTTCTGTACAAGTCCTGTACAAGTACAAGTTTCTTGTCCTGAGAATAACAAACATGGTGGAAGGAGGGGAAGGAGAGGAACTCGAGGGAAATGCTCAAACTTCAAAGGCACCTACAAGGCTTTCACATATTTTTTATCTAAAATAATCATATATTTGGGTTTAATGTTATTGCTGAGCTGATGTAACAAAAAATCGACGGATTTAATTAGGAGCAAAACAAATCTAATTTGTTGCTCATCATTGACTTATTATTATTTACTTACTTATTATAACACTTGACCTTATTTGTTATTTGAAGTCGGTTCAATTTTTTTGATAAAAACATTTTATTATTTATAAAATATTTTGAACTACCCCCGTATAACAAAATCAGATAGATACTTCATATAAAATTGCACGTAACGGTACCTTTTGACCTTTAGAAAATTAACATATATAGTCTTTTACAGTATATCGTCGCCAAATAAAAAAACTTTCTATTTTCATATCGCGTCTTAATCAGAATAAAAACACTTTAACGTCGTTAGTATGCCAATCTCCTATTTTTTCGGACAATATTCCTATAAATTGCTTTCTACATAATGGTGTCATAATGTATAAAGCTTCGTTTACTTAGAGAATGACAGGTAGCGTATGCGTACGGTAGCAGTCCGTTAATTTGGCACCAAACTGTCCGAGCTTGCCTGTCTAGATATTAAATTTTGATAACGTGTATCGTACAGAAAAATGTTAGAATCCACGTGCACAATCGCTTATATAACCCACATCTTTATATAATACGTTGGCTTTACTGTTATTAAAGCCACAGAGTGATCGTAAAGGAAATGGTCGCTATTAAATACTGTTAACATTAATGACCATCGGCTATTTTTGTATATTCGTTGTGTTAAAAAATAAAATAAAATAATGAATTATAAAGTTGAGAGTCTTTGTATCACTCCAATATTATTCATTAGTTACCAATTATATAGCAGTCCATGCATATAGCATACATACGTTCTTATTAGATGGCAACATAAGGTTTCCGTTGTCATGAATTGTTCGTATTAAATAAATATTTTATTTAATAAGATAGATATGCAATAATAATAATAATAGGTAAAGGAAAACGCAATTTTGGTTTTGTGTTATAAAGTCGCATCTCTCTGATTCAATGAAACCATGCTATAGGTAATATATTAGGAATAATTTATAATATATTAATGAAAAAAATATTTTCATGTTTTCAATAAAAAGACAACTGAAACTGTTATATTCAATTAATAAAGACTACTAGCAGATTCAAAATTATTTTGGTAGTAAATTCAAACTATTTAAACAAAAAGAAAACTACATGAAGAACCTCAAAGCAACAAGTGGTCTGCTGAAGAAGAATATCCGATGACAGTGTGGGGATCTCAAACTGGAAGAATAACAAGAACACGGATCAAAGAATATCAATATTATATGAGATTTGATCACGCAGCCCTGTTAGCATTGGGCATTCTACAAGGCCACTTTGAAAGAAAAACCGAGAAGATCTTAAGAATGATAGAAACCAAAACAATCCGAACAAGCACAAAGACTATAAAACCAAACCATCCTCCTAATTGTTTAATTTTCCGATAAACCATAACAAAGCAAACTCAGTTGTGATATGTTCTTAGTGTAACACACAACCACTGTTATTAATAATAACAACTATAAGAAATATTAATAGTTACGTATACGAAAATTCATATAGAAATCACACTCCTTTGGAAAAGTCTTCAACCAGTACATTGTTGTTTGAACAATTTTGTACAATATTCAAAATGTATATTCTACTTAAAATATCATTGTTTAAACATTCTCAAATTTTAATGTTCGTTGTTCGTTGCATCTTCAGTCATAGAGTCTCGAAGAAAATCACGCAGAACATGCTTCAGGCATTGATTGAAGATTCAATTGAAAATTTACTGACGATAAATTTTAACAAATCCATGGCAAAATATCGATGGCGTCCCAAACGAAATAACTATAGAAATACTAATTTTGACTAAATATAATATCTATATTCTCTAAATATAGATCTAGCGAATCCGATACAGCTTTGATATTTAGAAAAAAGCGTCTTTAGATTAACTATGAGATATAATGAGTAAAGTTTTTAGAGTTAATGGTTTCATATATATCAAAAAAGGATTCATTAATCAATATTTTGATGTATATATATTATCTAGCGAGCATGTTACAGCCCTGATTTTGCAAAAACATGCCGTTAAATTAACTATGAGATATAATAAGTGAAGTATTTGGAGTTAAGGGTTTCATTTATATCAAAAAATGATTGGTTGGCTAGTAACCCTCCAGTAGTCTCTACAACAAGTCGCCATTTATTTCCATTGAAATAGAGTACTTTTCTCATTTTATTTTAAAACTTATACGTTTCGTAATTTAACATGCAAACATTAATATATTATTCTAAAAAAAAGCCGTATTAATTTAGGGACATCCACAGATGAGAAAAACATATACTCTTTACATAAAATGGCACAATAACTTAATAATAGAGTAGGCTTTACTATGCAGCTTCTCCATAATTATAGTTACAGAAAAGTTCGATACGGCATTCACTACAGTATCAAATTAAAATAAAATTCCATTAAAAAAACTACTTAAAGCACTGAAGTTGCTGGTAATGTAAAAAATTACGATAATATATAACGATCTGTATTCACCCACTCGTTATGAAATTGCATCACAAGACTTTCACTAGTTTCGTTTCATCGATTATAAAACTTCTTGACAGATAAATCCTTCATTTCACATTATGATAAATCGCAACGGAGAAAGGATAGACGCTTTACGAAAACGGGATTGTGTTATAACCAGCGACATTAATGGTACCAAAAAAATCACCGAAATGTATCAAGTGATATAACATGACCAAATATTAACTATCCCTCATATAAAGTTGGTGACAGAGTAAAACAATGGCAACAAATTAATATAAAAACCCGAATCATTAAAAAAATTAAGTACGAAACAGTGTTTCGCCTAAAAACTCAAATAAAATGATTTTTCTCGAAATATTTCAGTCAACACAATTAGTTTTTGATTAACTTTCACCTTTTAGTCCACGTGCCTTTTCTATTCAAATATTCTTACTTGACACTCATAAATCATAAATAATAAACATATA
The DNA here is from genome assembly GCF_030347505.1 of Rhynchophorus ferrugineus. NCBI lineage: Eukaryota > Metazoa > Arthropoda > Insecta > Coleoptera > Curculionidae > Rhynchophorus > Rhynchophorus ferrugineus. Next base: position 45,769,243 of record NW_027472581.1, on the reverse strand, counting down.
AATGAAGTATAACAAAATACCCCTAATATTTAGAAATTCGATATAAACAAATTGAATAAAACCAAAATATAATTCTTTCAGAAATACATTTTCGGTCCTTTTCTTCTGATAAAATTTGACCTAAAGTTTTCTATAAATTTTATCGATTAATTAATATTAATTTCAACAGGACTTGGTTGGCGATTTATTGCGTTTGGTTCACTTGTGCGAAATCAATTTATAAATAAATTAATAGTGTAAAAACAATATTTTTAGTTCTTTGTTGTTTGAAAGATTATTAAGAAGAATATTACTTGAATATGGATCAAGAAAAATATGGCTCACAAGAAAAATATTTTCAAATTTAAAACAAATTACAAAAGACATATTTTTTAAGTAAATGTCACTTTTTTCAATAGCCCCATCAATGAAACTCTACAAATAAGCACAAAATCAGAAAAAAATACCAATAAACCTCTTCCTTCATATTCCTATTCATAAGATACTGTTCATTACATATTTCCAATTTCAATAAAGGTTCTATGAGCAAATATCCGGCGCCACTCCGGATATCGCTACATTTCTTATCATTGCCTTCATGAAATATATTCAAAACAAAGCACTAACCAGCATCCTACTAATATTTATCACCTTGTTTTGATATATCATCAACACAGTTTTCATCTGGTATTTCGTTTGGAACCATTAAAAAAACAAACTGGTCCATATCCATTTCATTAAAAGATGCAAGAATAATTCCGAGACTCTATTCTCAGAGGATAAGATCGGTATAATAGATTTACTGGAAACCAACACATACAGTGAGATAAGGCAAACATCATTTTCCCAATTTTCCATAAGTTTTCCCGTTTCTTCAAGAAATAACAGACCGCATTGAAAAATTATTTTAAAAAATGCAAAATCCAAGTTATATTCAAATTACACAGAAATATGTCACAAGCGCTCGCAAACCACAAAACTAAAAAGTATCCGCTAAAGGTAACAGATGTGAAAAAGGACAAGTGGAAAGATTATATGTACACGGATGAAAAAACATCAACTATCTGAAAGATATGGACTGGATAAATGTTAACCACAACCTAAAAAATATCTATTTCTTCTAAACCTCATACACACTCCTTATCGTTTTGTTTTTACACCATAGCCTCATGGTAATAGGTTCAAATGTAATATTTTTTAGATATCCGTTATGTAAACAGTTTTCTAAAACCTAAACATATTTTAACCCATAATCCATCAATCAAAATATAAATCGTATTAAAAGGAAATATTATATTAGTTAAATTTTTCTGAAAAAAAAAATTAACATATAATTAACAAAAATAAGAATCTATATAATTATGGCTATGATATTAATTAATATTAACATAAAAATTTGCAATATAAAAAATTAATATAATATTCTAAGAATTAATCTCATATATAAAAATTAATCTCTATTTTTTTCACATTCAGTTCGATTTGCCATATTCATATTCAAAAACATAACAAGTAAAACAATGTTTCATCCTTAATTATAATTCAATAGTAACATAAAATTCCTTCTTCTTGCTCATAAATTCTGTTTTCCTTTCTCCTCTGATATTCTCATCACTCTTAAATTTTTTATCTCTTCTATTTTAACACTTATTATTTCTATGTTTGACTATAATCTTCGAATATAATTACTCTCACATAATTATATCCCACTGTAAAATCGATAGTGCTTCTTAGTGAAAATTTCATAGAGCAATCTTAAATTGAATTCGGCGTAGTAATAATGCGATTGGAGAAATGAAAATGTCTATTAAAAAAGATACTGATGGTACAATGCACACCTCAGTTCTCATAAAATGTTGATATGCAATCTTTGTTTGTATATTACATTCAAACTGGACAATCAATAAATTTAAATTGGTATAGCAGTTTTTGGATCAATTAGATACAAGTATTCGCAAAAAAACGGTTTACAGAAAAAATATATCTAGTCTCTATCAAAATAATAAATGTCCACACAGATAAAAACTCAAACGCTAAAAGAAGCAAAATAAAGTACCACCTGATCTAGACATCTAGTTCTTCTCCCACTATCTAACGAAGATATAATAGATATTATAGATGAGTATTTTACAAGTCTTCTGGAAAACCATTACAGTCATGGGATCAATAAATTGAAACGTTGTTAAAATATTAATATAGAAGTTCACGGGAATTATATTGAAAAATAAAATCATTTTTAAAAGTAGAAAACAATTTTTTCATTTTCGGTTTCCATAAATATCCGTTTCATTCAGGTAAACTTATAGAATAATTTACTTTTTATTAATTTTATAATTTGATTAATTTTACTTAAAAATATAATTTGCCGGCTTGGTAGGCGCAATGGTTAAGGCGACAGGTTGTTTCTCCTACTATTGCGATAACTATGGGTTTGAATCTCGCAGGGTATGAATGTACTTTATGTTTGCGACTGAAATTGTATCTGTAGGCAACAAACTAAAATCCAACAAGGAATAACCATTCCTGTAAAGCCAGTAGTAATGCTGGGTAAGGCCCTTTGGGATGGTCTCTATGACAATGATCCTCATCGTAAGTTAGTAAAAAAATTTAAAATATAGTAAATTATAATAAAATTTAAAATTTAAAATCTAATATTTAGCCTTTGAAATAAACGACCTCAATTGATGAAAAACCTGTCAATATCATTAGACAGTTGAATTGCCTTTAACGCATTAATGTTAGTGACCGAAAATAACGAATGATCTAAATTGAATATAAAAAAGGTACAACATGTTTATTCATAAACATCTTAATTACAAGTATACGTCAATTAACCTGATGACATCAAACACAAATGTATAAGAACAATCGACATCTACATGATAAGTATATCATAATTATAGACAGCTTAATGGCATCTTCAAAAATAAACGCGAACGTCGGACAGATTACCACTGGATCAGGTTCTGCTCTTACCGGCCGTCGGAATCTCGACGTTTTTCATACCACTCACAACCGATCAAATTGGCAGTTAAAAAGGCGTGTCCCCCAGTCTGCTGAAAGTGGGGAACATCGAGCCTACTACGATTACAGTTGTGTTTACGTTGAGTACTGTTAAAGCAGGTCAGTGACCTATAGCCTTGGCTATGACTTTCCCATTCATATTATTTATTTTAGAGATTGTTGCTAGCCGTATAAAAATGGTACCGCAATGATGGTACTTGATAGCCAAAAAAAACTTTATGTCGCAATATAAATTAGCATTCACATTGTTTTTTGTGTTACCCAACTACATATATACTAACTGTTATATATATATGCTTGTATGTATTCTGATCATTTTTCAAAAAGGCTTTCATTAAGATTGTTGCAATATATTAATCAAAATGATTGAATATATTTTACACACCTTTTCGCATTTTTCTGTCAATATTGCGATGAACGCCATTTTTGCCTTTTTTTTTCAGCATTTAGGAACCATGTGCCCACCAAGTCATGATAAACGAATCCGAATAAGTGGCAAGGAAGGCGTAGTATCTGTTGAGTACTTCCCATTCCAGCTGCAATATCCTTCGCAATTTTTGTAACGTCGTTTGTAACTCTATCATCAAGAGGATATATGCTATACATAGATATCACAGCAAAATCTTGTGGTCATGAATATACCGCTTCGGTGTCGATGTAGATGGTTCTCTCAAGATTGTTATAATAGTCCCTTTTCGTCATCAGTCATAACACGCCTGACAAGTAGTAAAACCAATATCGAAACGGTTCAAAATAGCACTTTCAATCGACTCATGTGGTAGCCATTGTTCCTTCTCATCCCTCTTCGACTTCTACTCTTTCCCATTGAGTGTAACGTTCTAGAAACAGTTAATGAATCAAGTGCCAAGCTATCTGGAAGTTAATTGAGTTATGTTATTAGGTTATTACACTGACACTTGAAATTTTCACCAATAGATATCCATGATCAAAAAACATGCTGAAATATAATTTACAGTGAAATAGATACACATTCAACGTAATTTTAGCAACCCATATTTAATCAGAATCTAACCAGAATTTTATAATATATATATAATATTTAATTTCAATATTTTAAATGCACAGTAGACTCCGTCGAATGAATGCCCAATTCACTAAAAATGGGCCAAAAACACAATCTATTGCAACTTGAAAATAATTAAAAAGATGTTATGCATCGTTTCATCACTATGCGTGAAACGTGACAGCTTTATGGCGTCCATCGCTATATGAAACAAAACAAGAGATATTTACTTTCCTTGTCACAATGATGTTATTCATTCTCACATAATTAGTGTTAATAGTTATCCAAAAATGTTGCGTCTATTTAGCTGAGACTTAGATATTAGTAATGATTAGTGGAACACAAATATGGTACAATTTTGAAAATATAAATATAAGTTGCTAACAAAAAGGTATAATGCAATTAATTAATGACAAAAAATTAAGAAAAAAATTTTCAGACTAAATATTAAACATCACACCGCATTTCTATTATAATATCTATCAGACGCAAAATTATATATTAAAGATTATAGGTAGATAATAAAAATGACATCGCAAGAAATTTGCATTAATATTGTTTCTTCTGTTGTTGATCGATTACTGTTGTAAGAGATCATGCGTGACTGATCAGAAAAAAATAAATATTATTATTAAAATGCACGTATTATAAATACAATAGTTATTCAAAAAACCGAACAATGAAATAACAGTTCCCTTTTTAAACCTACTTTCTAAATACAAAGTATGTATGTGGAGGAAAAGAAATTTCGTTTTTTTCTCACGTTTTTTCATAGAGAATTTACTCACGTAAATATAGACCAGTAATCTATGATATATGTAACGTGTTGATCCATAATCTTTGTCCGCCCTTTTTGTAAAACCATAATTCAACGTAGATCAATCACTATAGAACATCTAAGATCTCTGGTCAGATCCGGGCTATACGATAAATAATCAAAACTTGAAATTTATGTATGTGAGCCTTGATGACCTGGTCATTCTTCTGCGACCATTTTTGGAAGACACATCGTTTCAAATCAAGATTGGAAAAATACTCTCCAGTCTAAAAACAGCGCAATATGTGGACGATACGGCTTCCTTCGTTAATGCAAGTTCCATAGACGTCACTCAGAGAAAACTACAGATTTAGGCGGCCGTCATCAAATGGTTAAAAATCTAAAGACTACATATCAAGCCTGTTATTCGACCACCATTTCAACAATAGGTTCATGTAGTCTACGCAAAAAAAAACAAGGCAATCACCAAAGGCTAAGAAATCGCATCCGTCCTTTACCCTCTTGCATGTAGAAAAAGCAAAATGCCTCCACCAATCAAAATTCTATTTTATAAGTCACTAATTAGATCAGTATATTTATACGGATCAAATATCTGGGCCAGATACATCAGGCCGGAACTGTTAAAAATACTTTTAGGTCAGTTAATCTTTGAGCAATACATAAATACATCGGGAAACTGATACTCCAACTTTTCGGGAATTCATCAGATCCCTTTTCAAAAATGCATTACTGACCAATGATTACCACATCAAATCATTGCTAGAACAGTTACTGCCCTGGAAGGAATTTATCAGCTGATCAACCATGTAACTAAAAAATGTATATATGTGAGCTTATCTTGATGGAATACAACGCCTTTGCCACTGATCAGTTTTGATCACTTTTTTTAACAGCGTATTTGAATCGCATTAGTTCTTGCCAGAAAAGTCGTAGAAAGTCGAAAGAATAGTTTGACCAGATTCCAGCAACTCAAAAATTCTTCCCCAAACCCATCAAATACTTACCATCACATTTTTTTTATTTCAATGTATGTTTTATAAACATTTAAAAAGCTTCTCCAGATTTCCACCACGATATTTTTCTCAAGCCGTAAGTATGATTCACATATCGAAAATTAAATTGTCCACAATTAAAAACAATCATAAAGACAAATTAAAAACATGCCATACGATTGCATCTGTAGGACTATTTCTTCGCCTCAGCCACTACCAAATCGATCAAATATGAACTCAATGATTAGTTAACATGGATGCATATAATGGAGTTCCGACATGTAAACAATTAGATCGAATATGTATAAAATACACATCATGACAATTTCATAATTGTTAAACGAAAACCATTCTGACATGGAGTCTAAATAGTGTTTAAAATTAAAATAGTTATATAAGGAATAACTATGAGAGGTATGATACAATTTCATACAATAAAAAGCTAATTTTGCTTTGACAGGAGTAACAGTTAGTAGTAACAGTGAATTTTTTTCATGTTTTCAACTATTCTTTATCAATTTAATGTCAGTTTTTCCTTTTTACCTGTTGACGGTCACGTATATACTACGTGAGTTTGCTAAATGTACAAATCAATTAAAAATATCCGCTACTGAATATTAGAAATACACAATTTTTTTAAAAATCTGTAATATAAAAAATATAAACCTAAAAACTAATAGATAATGATCGATAATAGACCAATCATCAAATCCATCAAATTTGATGCTTGTACACCGGATGTTTCAGCTGCACCAAAATTATATTATCATCAAAAATAATTCATAAGTTCTACATAAATATGAACGACGTTAAAATAAAATAATTTTAAAAAATATAAAATATAAATATGTTTTATTTAAAAATTACATGTTTCATACATTGTGCAATCCGTAGAACTTCCGGATCATAAAATTGTTCTGTTTTGTTTAGTTGTTAGTGCTACGGAGTGTATTTGAATAGACTATTACCCACCACAAAGTTATTTAATAAGGCAAATGACAATAAACGTAAGAAGTTGTCATTAATTCCTCCATCCAACCAACATGAGAGAGACATATATAAACTTATTTACATAAATTATTTACTCAGTAATATAATTACTATCTATTATACATTGAAAATATAAAGTGGAAAATATTTTGTTATTACATATACCCTAAATCATAAACACTATGATGAAAGAATAAACAAAAACAAAAATTAAGAATTGTTGTTAACAAAATATGTATAATCATATTTATATTGCTATTTGTACTTTATAGTGATAAGTGGTATAGAGTAGTCATTAGGGGATTACCGTCCACAACAAATCAGGACGATATTAAATCGGAATTACGGGCTTGCGGGCACGAAGTAGTGACCGTCACTCCTATAGCGAAAAAGACAACTAATGTAAATGGCGAAAAACAAATTAAAACTTTTCCGTTGTTCTACGTAAACATGACACAAAACGAAAATAATAAAAATATATACGACATAAATTATTTACTAGACTATAGGATAAAATAAAAGCAGCAGATTTTTGCAGTAGGGAACCAAGATGTGTGAAATGTGCCGGTAAACATCACACAACTCAGTGCAGAAAACAACGCAATAGTGTAGCGACATGCGTGTTGTGCAATGAAAAAGGTCACCCTGCCAATTATAAAGGATGTGCAGTATATCAAAAAAAATAAATAACTCCAGCCAAAGAAAATTACAGCAGAACAACGCTTAAGACAAACTGACAAAGCCAAAAACTCTGAAACAACATCTATAGTTGAAAATAAAAAAACCCGTGGAACCGTAAGACCATCGATCAAAAATATAGACACCAAAATATCAAATGATAAACAAATTGATACGAAACTGCAGAAAGCTGCGGCCAACGAGCCAACTATCGTCGACCTGATGAAATTGCTCAAAGAATTCCAGACTGAAATGAGACAGAAATTCAGTCAGTTAGCAGACAGGGTGGAAAAATTGGAGAAATCCGGATTGGAGAAAACTACCCAAAACAAGCTAAAGAGAAACCAAAATGAGTAATTCGTTTTTAAGAATTATAACTTGGAACGCAAACGGACTAAATCAAAGAGTCCGGGAACTAGAATTATTCTTAAAAACAAATAACATAGATATAGCTTTCATATCAGAAACACATTTTTCTAAAAAAACTACATTAAAATACGGGGTTATGATGCTTACTGGACACTACACCCCAGTGAACGGGCTCGAGGCGGAACAGCTTTAATAATTAAACAAAATATACAACATTTCGAACAAGGAGAGATTAAAAATGAAGAAATACAAGCTACTATAATTAGTATCGAAAAAAATGGGGCTGAAATAAATATTGGGGCTATATATTGTCCAACAAGACATAAAATGACACAACAACAATATAAAGATATCTTTTCAAAATTAGGCCCACGGTTTATTATTGGTGGAGACTTTAATGTTAAACATACAGCTTGGGGTTCACGAATAATAACACCTGGAAAAGGAAACGAATTACTCAAAGCCATTAACCTTACAAATTGTAATTATCATTCAGGGCGCGAACCCACTTACTGGTCCACAGACAGTAATAAAGTCCCAGACCTGAGGGATTTCTACATTACAAAAGGCTTCTTATTAAATCAAATTAGTACAGAAAGCTTGTGCGATCTAAAAGCAAAGAAGCCTAATCTTACCAACAAATATACTGACTGGAACATATTCGGATTAATACTGCAGGAACAAATCAGTTTAAAAGTAAGACTTAAAACTATAGATAATCTTGAGCAACAAACCAAACATATAACTGAACAAATTCGGTCAGCTGCAAAAGATGCTACCCCAATAGCAAGAGAGAAATCAGAATATGAAGTACTTTACCCGCTCGAAATTAGAGAAATGATAAAAGAAAGGCGAAAAGCTAGAAGAATATGGCACAGAACCAGAAATGCTGCTGACAAAACTACATTTAATAGAATTTGTAATCAGATGATTCAAAAGATCAAAGAATATAAACAGAATTGCTTTCAAAAGTATTTAAGTGAATTAAGCCCACAAGCAGACAAAGATTATTCGCTATGGAAAGCAACTCGAAGATTTAAAAGACCAATTTTTCGAGTACCGCCAATTAAAAATGATCGAAATGAATGGATGCGATGTGACAATGAAAAAGCTGAATTGTTCGCACAATACTTAGCTAATATTTATCGACCTAATGATATAGAATGTACCATGGATACATCTCCTATTTATCAACCCATAATTAGATCTAAATCTAATTTCTCCACTGGAAGTTGCCATTGAAATTGATAACCTCAATCCTAAAGAGGCACCTGGTATAGATGACATTTCACCTGCATTATTGAAAGAACTGCCACGAAAAGCAATCATCATGTTGACATATATATTTAATGCCTGTTTAAGGCTGAAGCATGTCCCGGAATGCTTTAAAATTGGCTTACAGGCCTATTTCGTTACTACCTGCAATATCAAAGCTATTTAAGAAACTGATATTTAAACGTGTTAAACATTTGGTAACAATACCAGATTTCCAGTTTGGTTTTCGAAATCATCATTCAACAATCGATCAAGTGCACAGAGTAACTGCGGCTATTGAAGGAGCGTTCGGATGGAGTTACACAAGGTAGCGTCTTAGGACCAGTCCTGTATCTGCTCTACACTGCTGACATTCCAACAACAAAAGAAACACTTCTTGGAACCTTTTCTGACGACACAGTTATTATGGCAAAAGATATATCTCTGCCTAGGGCAATAGAAAAAGTGCAAGTGGCAGTCAACAAAATATACAAATGGACGAAAGATTGGAAAATTCAACTTAATAGCTCTAAATCTGTCCACGTTAATTTTGCATTAAGGCGAAATAATAAAAACTTAATTATATCACTCAATGAATGCCCGATTCCTCAAGCAGAATCAGCAAAATACCTTGTAATCCATCTTGACGGTAAATTAAATTGGAAGCAGCACGTTAGACAAAAAGCAAAACACATTAGAACCAAAATAAAACAACTATACTGGTTAGTCGGAAGATACTCCCAAATTGATCTAAAATTAAAGAGGTTGATCTATAATACAATTATAAAGCCAATTTGGACCTATGGGGTGCAAATATGAGGTTGCACTAAAAATTCAAATCAGTTAGTCATACAGCGCTATCAAAATAAGGTTCTTCGATTGATTACCAATGCCTATCGCTATGTAACCAATTAAGAACTGCACGATGACCTGGAAATTAAATGGATTTGCGAAGTTGTGCAGGATTTCGCTTTGAAAGACGAAAGAAGATTACTAACTCATACTGGAAGCAATACAACTGCTGGACAGCGCGCAAGATGTCAGGAGATTGAAACGAACAAAACCATACGAACTTGTGTGAACATTTAGTGTGTACTATTAGTGTAAACTATAGCTATAAGTTAATAATTAATAAAGGATTATAATTTTATAATTGAGGAATACATACTGATGTATTTTCCCGCACTCGTCTTGCTTGTTAATTAATCCAAGTACATAGGAAAAGTAGTAATAAATTAATTGTAAATTAAGATTGTACTAAGCGTATCTAATAAAGATGTTATAAAAAAAATTGTACTTTATAAAAGGTTTTAACTATACCATTTTTTAAAATATATCTTATTCGTTATGTTGTATTATCTAAAATGTATTTAATCAAGTTTCTTCAATATGGAATAAAAATGTAACAGATATACAGAGTCCAATTGTTTTTACAATATATTAATAAACCGTATTTCTAAAGTCTGCGTTCATGATGAATTTAACCTGAAAAGAAAACATACAAATAGGCTTAAGAAAGAGTGAATAATTTACGAAATGGCTGGATAAATAGTAAAATTAATTTGCATTTCCTATGTACAAAAACACCTATCTCAAAATGTTAATGTATTGCATTTAATATATTTTTCACGAAAAGACAATTACTCTATCTACAAAATTTATATTAGAAAAGGTGAATGATTGTTATTCAGTAGCTATATAAATCGGTAAATGCAATCAAGTATAACCATCAACCATATTTCTAATGTCCGCGTTCATGATGAATTTGATGTGAAGAGAAGAGGCTTAGGAAAGAGTCCAGTCACTTTCGCAATGGCTTGATGTGAAATGGAAGCAATTTTAGCAGCGGTAATTTAGCCAAATATTCCTTAGTGTTGGTACCGCTATATCGACAGGTCGGCGTCGTTCCAACAACCAAAAAATTTACCAATGCGTAGCGAAATTGATTTTCGGTAGGCTTTCGGTGTACGTGAGCCATTCTAGGCCAGTGCGTTATAAAGGCAGATCGACCAGTATGTAGTTTGAACTTTTGAGAGTCATCGATCGTTGACCGGAACCCCAGATTTAGGTGAAGATTGGTGGGGTCGACGAACCCCCGAAGTAAACATACCGCAATTGATATAATTTTTTTCTTTTTTTTTTGGTTTAAGACAGCGGCGTGCATTTTACTATCAAAAATACAACCTGTTATATTTCACACTTTATTTTCAACACTATGGTTAAGTTGAACGCCAAAGTGCTACCCATTTACGGTTTTCACATATTAAATTTCCATAGATGAAATTAAATGATATTTTACAAAATGTAAATAATTCATTGTAATTAATTAATTGTAATTTTATTATTGACAACAAGCAATGCTGTCACTGGTTTCGAGAAAGCACAGATATCAATATTCAATAGGTTTCAAAACGGGGCCTTCCAATATAAAATAATTTTAATCCCTAATATTATTTTGAAAAAGATGAATTCAAATATCGTGTTACTTAAATATAATATGAAAAATAAAGTTTAATGATATGTATGCTGTACGTTGTACTAGTATGGCAGGAATCATTAAACCTGAGATCAAAAGAGGTGTTATTCATTTACGGTTTTCACATATTAAATCCCCATCCATAACATTAAATAACACTTTACAGATATTCATTGATACGATTAATCATTTTATTATTGACAACAAACGATGCTGTCACTGGTTTTGAGAAAGCACGAATAAAAATATTCAATAGAAATCCAAGCCGTGCCTTCCAATATAAAATAATTTTAATCCTTAATATTATTCATTTAGGGTTTTCACATATTAAATCCCCATCCAAAACAGTAAATGACATTTTACAGATATTCATTGATACGATTAATCATTTCATTATTGACAACAAACGATGCTGTCACTGGTTTTGAGAAAGCACGAATATTAATATTCAATAGGTTTCCAAGCTGTGCCTTCCAATATAAAATAATTCTTAATCCTTTAATATCAATTTGAAAAAAAACTTAAATATTATGAAATTTAAATATAACATGAAAAATATGTTATATTATAGTATAGTATGGCAAGAATCATTAACCCTGAGATGAAAAGAGAAGATGAATCCCAGCTAAATGTAATGTACATAACCCAAACAAGCCATCACAGGGAGGAACTATAAACTGAGTGAATAAGCGCGAAATAGAGAACTAAATAAATCTGAACAGTTGATGAAAACGATGGCAGTAGAATAGTACCGAAATGTAAATGGGAACATCCATCCTGTATCAGAACAATTAGCGATAACAACAATCTAAATTGGTCTTTGCAAAAGGTATGGTATTCCCCAGGAGACAAAATGATTTTACAGAGATATGTAATTCCCAACACTAAAAAAGAAAACACCCAAGTCCCGCCTTCAATCAAGGAGCCAACGATGGAGCTGGACCTATAAAACCCTGACAGAGATACTCGACGGTCTCTTCTAACAATGTTATTTCTTTAAGTTATTTCTTTTAATCATTGGTTGATTAATTTTGCAGTCTTTTATTTTCCATTTTTCCTAATTTTCTGACGCTCAACTCATTTCTTAAAATTTTTTTACTTTTACAATTACCATTCGAATAACAATCCCGAATCTCACTTCTGATGTGAGAATTCAGGATGGGCACGTAGTGAAGTGATAGAAACTAACGGGATTATTTATGATTTATTCGAGTGATTGACAATTTACAGTTGATTTACCAAATAAATATTTTTGACGGTTTAAATAATGTAATTCAAACAATGTTAAATGTAGATCCCACTATTAGTGATCCTTAATTTCATAATTAAACGTATGGCGAGTTTGCAATAATGTATAAATAAATATGTTACTTGAAACTGGAATAAATAATTTAAAAATTATGTTTCAAAAACATAGCGCTTAATGTAATGCTTTTTAATGTACAATATTATTAGTGTAGGAATGCCCGTCTTATCGTAATATGTGGCTGTTGATGCGACTGTTTGTCCGAACACTCACTACTATTTTGTGGAAGGAATTTGCACAGGAACCGAAATCACTGATACATGTAGTCAACGGGATAATTGACAGGATATTAAGTTAGATAAAGGAAGTACGAAAGCGCCATGGAAGTGGCACTCTTACAAGGGGTGGAGGAAAAAGAAAAGAGAGCGAGAAGGTTTTTTTTCTTATTCCAGATAGACCAGCCAGTACCAAATGGTATTTTGCTGATTTCACTTCCGGTTCAGAATAGAGAAGTATTTTGCGGGCGACAGAGACCCTGGGTTACGACTGGAATTGTCGTAGTTGGTTTAGCTACCGTGATTTGTAGATGGGTAGGGATATGATCAGATTGTTATCGTGCTCTAAGGTACCTAGGGAGAACATCACACTGAGAATGTTCGTGAAAGTTTTGAAGAACGGAATGCCTGAATCGAGGTTCATTATAAACCATGGGGTATTGAGTAACGCGCGGACTTTTTGGATCGGAACACATAACTCAGTTAATAGGTAACACTAGTTGACTAAAGTTAATAGGAAATAAGCGAATAGTATTAAAGGTTTAATTTGTAATAAATATAACTTGCACCTAGTTCACATAGTAATACTTACTTGTAATACTATTTCAACAATGGTAAAGATACTTTGTTCTGTGGGGGGCCTAAAACAAATTTAGAGTGTTATAATATATACAATTGTTTTATTTATAACAATATAATTACGAAAAAAACAAACGTCTAATTAATACCTTAAATATAGCTCATATCGAAACCACCATAAAGAAATAGTTCCCCAATTACCAAAAAATATATTGCGCTCATTTGTTTACACTTGCCAATCCAAGATTAACTTCCTATAGAATATCGGTCGAACATAATCAGTACCTGATGACTTAGTCAGTCATAGTTTAAACATTCAAATATATCCATACTAACACCAATATAAATGAGGCTAAGACATATTAAGTACTTGTATGTATTTTGATCATTGTTTTCACTTTAAATTTTATTGAAAATATTTTCTTTAATTTTGCTCCTTTCTCGCAACATAGCAATACCATATCGACTGAATAATGTTGTTTTGGTAGAGATCCAATTATCGATCAATTTTCACACATATTTTAGCATTTTGAAACCGTGTGCTATTGAAACTATTCTGCATCGATCTGCATAAATTTTAGTCAGAAAGCGCTAGTTTGGTGAATATGCTGAAATCAAAATGTATCCTTCAGAACTCTACAACTAGCTCTAGAACTCTAGCAACGTGTGGCTGAGCGTTGTCAAGCAAGATGACTTCGCGGCTGCTAGCCTCTTATTCTGATCTTTGTCGCAGCAATACGTCGTTAATTTAGTTAAATTGACATCGATATAACATTTATAGTAACAGTTTTATTTGGTTGTAGCAGCTCGTAAGACACTAAACTCCTGTCATGTCACAATACGCCACAGAAAACTGTTCTTAATAAATTCCCATTGAATGTAAACATCTGAAACACTTGATTCATCAACTACTAAACTGTATGAAAGTAAAGGAGTTTAATCTAGGTTTCCATCCAATAAGTCTTGCAAATCATTTCCGTTGAACATTTTTAGTCCTCCACACCGTTCTTTGTCATTAACATCAAAATCGCCACTTTGAAATTGTCGAAATCAAAACCGACGAAACATAAATATCTAAATGCGTTCGACAGGCTTCAGCAGCAGATTTCATCAAACCAAACAAAAATGAAGAAAAATATAAAGGCTATTTCAAGCATTCCATCCATGATTAGCATCCGTATACAATAAAGGGAAAAAGTGTTATTTTATGTAGAGAACTGAATATATTTCTGACTGAATAATCGAATATTTTTTTCAGCTATTTTTGTACTTCAATAGAACGCTGAATCTACTCTTTTGATAAGTTCTATATCATTGGCCAAAATATGGACGAACTATATCCAATAAATTGAAATAAATGAGATAAAACAGGTACGACAAGTAACATATGGCTAAAGGTGTAAAAAACATGTCCATGCTTTTGATACATTCAATAAGTTATTACTTCAAAATAATTTCATGCAATTGAAAATATGTTATTAATTTATATACTTTTTAAATTTCTGAAAATATTAAAATAGACTAATTTAAATGAAATAAGCCGTAAAAGATTTTTTGTTAAATTAAATGGTATCAAATCAAAATCAAATATTTTAATGAATTTAGAATTTCTTTGAATTTTAACTAGTAAGTGTAACCTATCTAAATATATCTTTAAGATGCTACCGAGATTATTAAGATGTATATATACAACATTATAATATATACATATAATGTTTGAATAGATTTTGAGTGATTCTTTGAAACATTTTTCAGAAAAGTTGACACAACATACTTCATTCCCCTTTTTAAGGCAACATGCGGACCTTGAAGAAATCCCTTGTCTTTTGAGCCGGCTCAAAATTGAAACAAGTTTTAGATAGAAAGAACAATATCTGCTAAATACTGTGGGTGTGGTTTCTTTAACAACTGATGTCTTTTGATAAATTGCGTCAAAGCTAGCTCAGTTGCATCAAGTGTTATAGATAACGTTGATTTAGCTAGAACAGTTTACAGTAGATTATTTTGAACTTGACCAACCAATTACCCAATGTTAGCTTCTTTCCTATAGAAATCGATTTAATCCATTAAAATTTCCATATTTCAACCCCCGAAAAAAAATGCGTCGAATAAAAAACAATAGCTATCATGTAAAAAGACGATATCCGAAGTCGTATGGAACCCTAACTCCTTATTTTGGACCATATCAAGCCATCGATATCTTCATAGCTTATGAGCCTTCATTCCTGCAAGATTTTTATCATCGTTGTTAAAATCTCCATCTTAACAACATTTTTAACACAATTTTTTCATATGGTTGTGTAAATTTTCCTGCAAACAATTTGATTGGTTCATGAGTTCAATATTTTTTAAAATTAAAACAAAAATACCTTAAACATGTAAATTATTAAAAATAGTTCCAATAATTTTTATACACTTTTTTATAATTTTTTTGTACTAAATATAGGTAATTAGTTCTCAGTCAATTTTTCTAACAAGATAGTTATAAGGCTTTTGAATATTGCAGTACGCCTCTTATCAAAAACCTCATAAACCCGTTAAAATTTATTAAAGTAAGAGAAGATTTTATTTGCAAATTAAGGTCCCAAAATTACTAGTAGTCCGTAACGCCCAAACTGGCACGGTGTAATTGATATAGTTTTTTTACCTTCCAAAAGGAAAGGCGTGTCAAAAATAATCAATTAATTTAATAGAAAAAATACGTACAGTTACTGACCGAACACTATTTTTAAACAATAAATAATAAACAAGAACATGAACTACATTAAAGTTTGTATTAATATTAAAAGCAATAAGTGCCTTTTACAACTGGTATTACCGATTATACTTTTACAGATTATTGATGTCTTCTTTATTAAGTTGTTATAAGTTATAATATTTTAATAATATATTATAAGATAAGAACTATATATTTTCGAATGATTTATGTTGCTTAAATGGTATATTTTATGTTAAAACTTATTATACATTTTATAATTTGTATCCATACTGCCTCCAAAATCACTTGGCCTTACTATTTATTATATGTTATTTAACTTACTTAGAAACAATATTTACCAAAATTACATAACAATTTTTAGACATAATATTTAAGTATTTAACTTAATTACCACAAGCAAACTAGCATAAAATCTATATAATTTTGATTAATAGGAATGGATAATTTTACGTTATACACGTATACTTAATAAACATATTGTAGTTTGTAACGATACTGATGACAAATTTCTGTCACTTGGCCTTACTTTTTATTGTGTGTCACCAAGCTATAAATAATATTAAACAAAATTAACTAACAATTATTATTCACATTAAATGTTTAATTAATTATCTCAAAAACAGTAGCATAAAGAACATTAAATAATCATATCACGCATTAACTAATCGTCGCTCTCGTACGGGTTCTACTTTGCGTGTGGCACCTTGTTAAGGTTCGTGCAACAATTTGCTTAATAAAATACTATAGCATTAGTACTTTATGATTCTCATTTCTCAAAATCTTTACTCATTTAAATATTTTTAATGTCCAATACGCTTTTCATCGCTATCATTTTTTCGTATTAGACAGAATACAACATGTTCCAATAACTCTTTCTAACTCCCTTTTATATTGTTAGTTAATATGAGAGTTAAGTGTTGAGTAAAATAATGAACCAAGGATGAATTGGATTACTCCAGCGTGTGAGTGTTGAAACAATTCCAACATTCAAAATCAATTCCTCGGCAATGCTGTTAACAATAAATATACATCTTAAAAAGTGTTCCTAATGATTTAATCATATTCTGTTAAATGTTACTACAAAATTGCACATTGGTCAAATTAGATTTGAGCATTAGAAAATATCATTGGGTGCCCATTGAATTCGGCTATTATTATTTATCGGATAGTATATTATCTGTCATTGCTTGATATTATTTATCAAAATATTTCACTTTAAATAATTTTGTACAGTTTATTATACTGTCTAGAACAACTATCGACTGTGGTTGCCCAGGCTCTTTCTAAATCGCTATTTGTCATAAGTATTATTTTCATTATCAAAAAAACAATGTCCAATCAAAACTCGATACTATATTTAAAATAACAAAACAATTTAATTGAAACCACTGTAAATTAATAGCTGGAATGAGATGAAAGTTTAACATATATCCTTTGAGTGTTAGATATGTCGATACCATGTCGAAAGAACGATATTGGTTTGGTAGCGATTTAAAAATCAATCGCATTTCTTCAATATTTCGAAACCGTGTGTCAGCCAAGCTATGATGTGTCGATCTGTACAAGTGGTAATCAAAAGGCGTTATGTCTGGATGGTGAAGCAGAACTTCTTATTCGAGTTGTAATAGTACAGCCGAGATAATCCCACCATAGTCGTAGCAATGCTTTATGAACATGCATATTTCGGTGATTGCATATTCGATATCGATGTAAATGACTCTCCTGGGTTGACCCTTAACTGGTGCTAGGGATTGTTGTAATAGATATAATTTTCAATTCCAGTCAGAAAACGCCACAGAAAGGACCTGTTCTTCTTGTCAATCAATAAAACTATAATACTGAAACAGTTCGAAATGGCAGCCAGAATTATTTTAACATGACTTATTATAAAGAATTAATGCTGCAGTGGCTGGTATTGTTTAGATAAGAAGTGAAAAGCTTTTGCTTTATTCGCAAATTAATGTATCTTTGTGAAATTGAAAAAATCCTAATGCATTTGTATAAATCGAATTTTCTCTAACCAGTTAAACTAATAGAAACACTTGAGTCAATATATTGAAGACTCCTGTTGATACTTCCTTTTACTCATATAACAAATGTGTTAATAACACGAAACAATATTATTTGAAAAAGCGCCTTCATCTGACCCGAAAGAATATTTTCATGAAGTATCATCTATCCTACATTTAAAGTAAAAATGTTTATTAATATTTTATTTAACTTAAACATATTCTTATATTATTCCATAATTATCATAAACATTACACATGTTATTATAACACATTAATATGAGACATTGCTTCGATTGTCTTCCAAAAAATAATTAATTACTGAAGGTCGGATCTGCATTTTTCAGTAGATGGGGAAATAATTCGAAGTGTATTCATACAATTTAATCATCTTTTTATTAACTTCGCGTGATATGGTGCAAATATATAGATATCTATACATAATCATATCTTTTTTACACCAAACTGATCTCATATTGACATGTAATAATCAGTGTTATAAAATTACCTTTTTCAAGATAATCTATGAATTAGATACCATGCGCCTTCAAAAATATGGTCGGGCAACTTTTGCATTTTTAGACTTTTTAGCCAATTTCCACTGACTGCTGCCCATTCAGCTAAAGCTTCAGTATGTATTAATTTATGTAACGGTTGATTCATTCTTCATCTATTTTCATGTTGCTTATCAAGCTAATTTTTAGTTTTAACAATACACTTTCCTATTTTCCAGGCAACTACTGATGACATCTACAGTGCTATATTTTTATTCAATTATTCCATGACCTTCTCGGAATCCAAATTGGTGACTATGGATTATGTTATTTAGGTAGTCCTTCATTTTGTTTAGAATTATTTTTTTCCATTGTTTTCCTGTGGTAGCCTGGTTTGGGTACCATTATCACTTCTACAATTTTCAACTTCTTTGGGAACCTCTTTAGGATACACGTTCTTTAACGGTAGGTACATTAGACGTGATTTAAGGTATTCTTTTATATTCCTCAGCTATGTGTTCCTGGTTAGACTCCGAGGGTGGTTGAAGTACATTATTTAGAGGAAAGGTACTGGCTTTCTCGTTATTTAATATTGCCTACCTTTCTATGTTGTCCCTAATAGTAGTTATTTCAGCTTTAGGTTTCTTTATAGTTTTAGTAGATTTCCATAGCGAAAAATTCTGTGGTATTTGTTGATAGGTAATTGGAGAAGGTTGTCGTTTGTGAACATTTCTATGAGGCTCTTTGAATTATTTCGAATATTTATTAAATAAGGTTTTGTCTCTATCGAATGTTATGCCAAATTTTTATCCTCTTTTTTCTTTTACTTCGTTCGTTCTTGATATTTTAAAGGTATACATTATGTGTCCGGGGGAATTTCTTTGCTTTGGACGTTGCTTTGTTAGCGGCTCTACGGATGATAATATTTAATTCATCGGCGGTATTTTCAATATTTCCGTCAGTAAAGATATTTTTTTATTTAGCTTTAGCTCTGTGTCAATAACGCTCTAGCATATTTCTCAGTATATGTTTTCTGTATTATATACTCCAGTAGAGGATCACTTAATATCACCGGTGTACAGCTATTCACTATTCAAACTACATTTTTTAACCGACTTCGAAAAAGGAGGAGGAAAAAAAAGGAAAGGATTCTGTGTTAGGCTGTTTATATTTTTTTAATATTTGTTCGCTATTTCCAATTTCTTCAATTGAGAACCGATTTTCAAAACTATTTATTTATTCGAAAGGGTGCACTTCCGGAGAGAAGGGGAGAATCGAGGAAAACGCTCAAATTTCAAAGGCACGTACAAAGTTTTCACATATACTTTATTTAAAATAATCAGATATTTGTGTATAATATTATTGCTGAGCTGATATGACCGAAAATCGGAAGTCGTTCAGTGCAAAAGTCATTCAGTTTGCTTTTTAAGCACTAACTATGAAATATAAAACATCATAGAACTAATATAGTCGATTGCTTCCATGGTGTAATTGTTAAAGCGTTTAGCTCCCAATTGGAGATCGAGAATTCGGTTCCCGATTCGTGCAATAATTTTTTGTTGTTCTAGTTTAGTTAGAACATTTGTCAAGTCACCTAGGTTAGGTAGTGGACTCCGGGGCCTGAAGCGCTCCTTATATTCAATCATTGTTTCTTTATCCATATTTTCCCTCATACGGGCTGCACCTTTACTTGGCCCATCAATTGTAATATTAAATAAAATAACTGCGTAATTTATTGAGTAAATATCTAGCATTAAAAAGACAAAAACTAAATAGTTTTAACAAAAAAATTGAACCTACTTCAAAAAATAAATAAGGAACTGACTACAAATTAAAAAATAATCGACTTCAAAGTGATCAGTTGGTAGTAGTTAAAATAATAATTGTAAATAGATAAATAGGTTTAGGTGGGTATTAAGCTAAATTGTGTGTATATAGTAGAATATAAAATACGTGTGATAGATATGTTAAATAAGGTTTTTGTTTATTTTCACTTAGTTATTACAACGATTATTCCGTACATATTTTATTTTAAAATGTTTCTGTGTTAAAAATCTAAGCTTGATTATTTTTTAATTTTTAGTGAATTCCTTATTTATTTCTTGAAGTCGATTCAATTTTTTGTTCAAATTATTTTATTCTATTACTCGTAACAGTTGCCTTCCTCTTGGGTTAATAAGCTGGAAGCTCCAGTGTGTATGCTTTGAGTTTCAGTCGCGACCACAGATAAGTGTGGGACCCATTTTTAGTAAAGAATCGTCTCTTTCAGATATTGTGTGTAAGCTGTAAACTGCAGGTATTATCGTCCCGGGCTTGCTATCTGTACCATATATTTATCAGAACGATTATTTATTATGTGATTTTAAATATTGACGAAAGAATTTAACATATACATTAATATATAAAACAAACAAAAACATGACACTGATTTCAATTTTTAAAATAACTAACATTTATAAATCGTTCATCATACAATGTTTCCTGGAATTTTAAGATTGAAAAGATGAGATTGGATCATATAATAATTAGTAAATAATCTTAAAGAAAGCATGCGGATGCTAATAAAACATGCACTTAAAATGTCAAATACAATAATATAAAATCTCAGCTTCAGTCTGATAAATCCTACAGTATTAAATTTTGTTTTGGTGGCGATGGATCATATGGTAATAATGTATCCACAACGATGCACTTATCGCTTTAGAGTTTGGACCGATGGCGTTCACCTATAGAACAATAATTACCAATTTATTTTGACCCGAATTAGATGATGTGGACGTGAACAACATATGTTCATAATGGATTGTAGGAATGATTTAAAGACAGTTAACATACTTAATGACATACATGTACCTTTCAAAGAATAAAAATATGTTTGTTAATGGGCCGCTCAAAGTTTGTTCCGTTTTATATTACCATACATTCCATATTAACGCCATACAATTTACGCAGCGCTAATAGAAAAATCAAGGAAAGATTTTATATTGAACTTTCTAACATTAACAAATATTAAGAAAATGGCTTAAATAAATAATTGACTGAAAATGTGCGTCTATCAACTGTAATATTACTAAGGAATAAAAATCAACTAAAGCTCACTTTTTATAATCAAATCACATATATTAATATGGTACTAAACTGTCGTTCAATATGATATCCTGTTCACCAGACATGCTTTACCAGTTAAATCATGGCGCCATGTCTAGAGATGAACCTGAGGTATGTTGAAGGTATTGTTCGTTTGTTTTCCCTTTTTAAAATTATAGCGATGTCTTGTATAACAACAACAGTTCTTACTCAAGTAGATTTTCTCTGGCAATTTTTAATTAAACCTATATATACTAGATTAAGGCAGTTTTAATAGTATATTATAGCAATTTAATAATATGATTAAACTCAGATCAGATAGTTCTCCTAGATTAAGAAGAAATTTAAAAATGTACATTAATTAAAAAGAAATTATCTTTAGGACAACATTAATTTCAAATTTCAACTTCTATTAAAATTAAATAAATAAATACACTGACTTCTTTTTTTACTCTAAACATATTTTCAGGATAATAATTACCTCATCATCTTATCACCTCTCCCCAATTTTGTTTAACTATTTGATTGCTTAAAACTATGAAGATTAGAAATTATAAATTTGATTAAAAATAGTAGAAAATAATGATTCTCAGAAACTAATGTTAAAATATTCCCTTAGATTTTCCACCAATATAACCTAATTAGTTAAAAAATCATAATTACAACAATAAAAGGGCAAGGTATATCTATTTCCACATTCCATATGCCGTAATTAACCAACAAACAAGATTGTCCACCAAACAAGTCACGAGGAAGTGCATTGAACCGCGAACATTAAATTATTCAAAGAAAAACGCATATTGGCAGTGGCTGGTCACACATATCTAATGCTAATGAACGGCACGAATGTAGACTCATTGACGTCGATACGCCGGGTTTTCCCCAATAACTATCGCATTCTGCTCTCCGATGCATTTGCAAAACACTCGCGGAATTATCGATTAATAATGCGATTTATAATCGAGACAAATTTTCAAATGCAGTTCCCACATTTCAAACTGATCGTTTACCTTTCTGCATAATCAGCATCAATAAAGGCCTAATATTAAATTTGAACTTTTTTTTAATATAATGTTACTATTTCTATTTAATAAAATTAACTACATCTTATATTTAAAACATAATTTTTTTAACTGGTAAAATCTACAATTTACGTATAGATACATTTTTATAACATCTTCATATTATATATTGGATACGCATATGTTAGATACGCTTAATACAATCTTAATTTACAATTAATTTATTACTACTTTTCATTTGTACTTGGATTAATTCACAAGCAAGACGAGTGCGAGAAAATACATCAATTTGTATTCGTTAATAATGAAATTATAATAACTTATAGGTATAGTTTACAGTGAAGGTATACACTTTATACAAGTTCGTATGCTTTGGTTCGCTTCAATCTCCTGACATTCTGCGCGCTGTCCTGCACTTCTTTCGTGTTTCAATGCGATATCTTGGATAACTTCGCAAATCCATTTGATTTCTAGGTAAAGTACAGTTCTTCGTTGGTTACGTAGCGATAGGCATTGGTAATCAATCGAAGAGCCTTGCTTTGACAGCGTTATATGACTAGTTGATTTGAATTTTTAGTGCAACCCCATATTTGAACCCCATATATCCAAATTGGCTTTATAATTGTCTTATAGATCAACCTCTTTGATTTTAGATCAAGTTGAGACTATCTTCCGACTAACTAGTATAGTTGCTTTATTTTGGTTCTAATGTTTTGCTTTTTGTCTAACGCGATGTTTCCAATTTAATCTACAGTCAAGATGAATTCCATGGTATTTAGATGATTCTGATTGAGGAATCGGGCATTCCTTGAGTGATATAATTAAACTTTTATTATTTCACCGCAATGCAAAATTAACGTGGACAGATTTGGAGCTATTAATTTGAATTTTCCAGTCTTACGTCCATTTGTAGATTTTGTTGACTGTCACTTGCACTTTTTCTGTGGCCCTAGGCAGAGATATATCTTTTGCCATAATAATTGTGTCGTCACCAAAGGTTACAAGTAGTGTTTCTTTTGTTGTTGGAATGCCAGCAGTGTAGAACAGATATAGGAAAGGTCCTAAAACGCTACCTTCTGGAACTCCAGCCGAAATAGTATTAAATGTCGGGAACGCCATTTCGTGCGATACTCTAAATTTTCTTTCGAAAAGATATGACTCCAGCAATTGACAATAGTTACGCGGTAATAATTTGTTCATCTTACAGAATAATCCCAAATGCAAAACCCGATCAAAATCAGGAATATTGCAAGGATGTATTTCTTTTCCTCAAACGCGTTTTCAATAGCCGCAGTTACTCTGTGCACTTGATCGATTGTTGAATAGTGATTTAGAAAACTAAACTGGAAATTTGGTATTATTCAAAATTTTTAACACGTTTAAATATTAGTTTCTCAAATAGCTTTGATATTGCAGGTAGTAGCAATAGGCCTGCAAGATTCTACTTATTTTGCAGGTTTGTCAGGTTTGTCAGGCAACCGTAAAGCATTCCGGAACATACTTCAGTCTTAAACAGTTTAAGACTGAAGTAGTTCTTTGAATAATCCAGGTGAAATGTCATCTATTCCAATAGAGAAATTAAATTTAGATCTATATCGGGTTAATAAACAGGAGAACATGGTAGATTCTATATCATTAGGTTGAAATATGTTAGCTAAGTATTGTGCGAACAATTCAGCTTTTTTATCGTTGCGTCGAACCCATTACGTATAAATATAAACCAATAATTATTAGAAGATACAAAACCACTATAGACAACACATTGTATAGTCTATCCAAAGAAGTTTTGGACATGCGTCATTAAGATGTTTAATGTATTGCCTGTCGCAATTTGTAAATTCGTTTTAGAATCCGACAACACTTTTCTTCTCATTTTATTCTAGTAAAAAAAGACACAATGCTGTCTGAGAATTTCGAATGTATAACCGAAGCCTGTTAAAGTCGTCCAGTTGTCAAACGTATACAAAATTCTTCAAAAAAAAAACTATAGTGATAAGAGGTTATAAACTTGCAAGCGTTATTTTAATGCCTGTTTTGATAAATTTCAAATGACTGTTTATTATTACTCTGATTAAAAATTCCAAAGACAGATTGCATCTCTAATCAGTAACTTTGAACAGGAACAGGAGCATTTTACTGTTAGAGATTAATTTGATGTGATTTTTATTGAAACTAGTGTTTAGCGTGTGCGGCTGCACTGAATATTAGTACTGTCACTGAAATATATCGAAAAATGACAAATATAATATTGAATGCATCGAAAAAATACTGTCCTCATACGAAGGGGTTGACGAATCAATATCAGCTTGATGTTAGCTCTATCAGAGATTAAATATATATAATGTATAAAAACAATGAGTGGTTTTTCAATACAAACATAATTTAATACAATTATTTCAAAGGAAACTGTTAGTCTGAAAAGTATCGAAAAGGTCTAATGGAAATTTCGGATATTGCTCATGAAAGGATACAATTTTTAAAAGCATATAACAAAATGAAGGAAGACTTATTATGTATGTATTTAGATGAGACATGGATATTTCACAAAGGGACCAATATACCCAATGGTTACACATGGCAAAATGTTAATAAAAATAGTGTTTTGATAATAAAAGTTAATGGAAAGAAGTAAATGTTGGAATAACAATTGATTAGGTTTTATCAGTCATAACATTTATTGATAATTAATTTCAGATATGTTATACTTCATACTGGAAACAAGAATGGTTAATAACACCTTCGGTTTGGATGAACTCGAACAGACACATTAAAAAAGAAATTGATAAATGATGGAATTGTGAACAAATATTAGATATATTGGAAATTAATAGCTTAGTTATTTACTTGAATTAAACTTTCTGAATATGATATGATTCAATGCTGCCAATTTCTAAGACAGGGTGATGAGGGTTGAAACAAATAAAAGTAAGTATATAATTAATATATAATAACTCTAGAAAATATTATTGTAGAGTATAATATGAATATTTATGTGCACAGATATGTGTACAATTGTTCAGAATATACATGAGCATTTGGTTAAAATATGTCAGGAGAAAAAGAATACTGTTTTACAGATATGGCAAATGCAATAAGGAGAATGTAGTGATTAAGTCTAGTTTTATCAAGATATATGTATACAGGTATTAACAAACAAACTAAAGAGAAATAAAGTCATATCAAAATGTCTTTACAAGGAAACATTGTACCGAAGGACACAAGAACCAAGTGTAAAAAGGAAATATGCTCTCCAATTAAAGTAAAATATATCAGTTGAATATACAATTGTTAATTAGGTGGACTAGGCCTCCAGAGGATACAACCACATAAAAAACGCCTAGAACTCTAAGTCATAGGTGGAAAAGAGTTCCATGTAAATATAATCAAACTCAACCCTAACCTACAAACTATTATAACTGTGTACCTAATTCTAGTTTTAAATACTTCGATAATATATAAATTAGATTTAGTATAATTTTAAAATAATTTATATTTGGTAATATTATTTGGGTATAATTATTTTATTTACAGTGGAATTTTGTTGTATGTTAAAGCCAAACTGAACTAAAACTCACGAGTTGATACAGCAGCATTGTTACGTCTCAAATTTAGATGACGTATGTACAAGACTTCTTTGGATAGACTATGTGTATTATAATTCTACGACTTAATATAAGTTCAATGCTCCGAAACTACTTAGGTGATTCACAAGAATTTCTCGAACAGTATATAATAAAATATATCTTCATTAAACTTTCATAAACTGACCAAAAAACTAAGAGAACTGTCTTCGCTGCAGTTCCTAAAGAGTCATGGTTAACTTATTTTATATAAAATTATTCAGCACACATGTCCAAACCATTGAAATCTGCATTTTTGGATTTATTCCTCTACGGTACATTGAATGTCGCAGCTTAACCATATCTAGTGCGGTTTCGGAGAGAAACATGTAGAATTTGCTTAAGCATTGCATTTGAAAGACCTAATATCCAAGATAAACGCTCGAAAGAGCCAGTAAATATTGGAAGAGGAATAGAGTGGAATAATTAAACAATCAACTAAGACTAAAATATATATTCAACCTAATAAAAATCAACCGAGTTTATGCACTAATATGGTAAAAAAATAGAAAATAGCCAAAAAAAAGTTGGGCTATAACTGCTATCCTATATCGCGTTTCATTTATTTCCTTTCTGTATACTCTCCTAATGATACTATTAGATTATTGCGTGTATTTTAATCAGAAATCTATTCGAAAAAATGTAAAATATCACTGTAAACAACTGTTAAGCAATCTAACCGAACTGTTAAATTCGATCGTTCTCTCATTTCTCTATACAAAAATGCCATTACTCCAGTTATTATTATTCAGATATTCAGTGTAAACAGACACTAATTATGGAGCGTTTACAACTTTTGTTGCTCTACTTGTTTGAAAAAATCTACTGCCGAAGCCCAACAATCACTTTTAGAAACGTATGGTTATGCTGCTTCAATTTAGAGATAGAAACTTATGGTGATGAAACTTCAATGATTTAAAAGTGGTAATTTTGAATCGATAACAAAAAGCCGGCTAAAAAACTCGATTATTTCCGGGCAGCTTAGCAATTGACCAACTATTTCCGGACGTTTATATTGTCACTGGCGATGAAAAGTGGATCTACTATGACGGTTCCAGGCGTAAAAAGTCATGGGTTAGCATAGGAGAATCCACATCGACAGCAAGGCGGAACACTCATGCCCATAAAGTTTTATTGTGCATATAGTCGAATAGGGAAGGTGTACTACGAACGAACTGCTAAAATCGAATAATGCAGATATCTACTAACGTCAACGTTGAACAAATTGAACGGTGTATTGTTGTAAAAGACCAACAATTACAAATAATGGACGCAAAGTCATCCTTTTGCATGACAACGCACTGACATGAAGGAGACTGTTGCAATTCCAATTGGTTCTGTCATACCCAGCGGATTCAACAGAAATAGTTATAAATACGATTTAAAAAAAAACAAGATTTATTAATATTTATTAAAAAAGATTCATACAGATATGAAAAAAATGTAGTAAATGACGGAACATTCTTGGATCAATATATATATTCGCACAAAAAAGCCTTTTTAAAATTAAAAAATTATGATTTTTCTCATCCCCCATCTTGTATTACTCCTCTCACTCTCAAAAATATTTCACTTCCGCTGTTTGAATTCTGTTTTTATTAACTCATGGGTCGCAACCGAATATACGAGGAATTGACAAATAGTACATTATATTAGCTACTTATTTTTTGGTAAAATATCATTAATAAGTTGAACAAGAAAATCATGGAAAATTCAAATTAACTTAAACTTGATTAATCTATTACTGATTGGTTTAAATTATATTAATACAATCCAATAAATAAAGGGATTATATGTTAAATAATAATTTAATATTCCAGTTTGTCAGAAATATTCATTTTGGTGAATGATATATGCACAGCTTACCGGTTATGTAAAACATTGGGAATACGCATCAAGAAAACAAATTAAAACTTTACATGCTAAAGTATCCATAAATATATTTACGCAGCCAAAATATTGGTTTCTAATTAACATAAGACGATGCTAAAAGGTACCACTTATCTCATTTTGACGAGTCGTTACGCCCAATATGAACTGAACTCTCTTAAATATGCGTTTTTATTTGCGCAACACAATTTTCGCTAAAAGAAAGTCCGTCTTTGCTCAGATCTCGCTACATACGAATATTTGCAATTCGCAGAAAAATTCGTAAAAGTCTGAGAATGTTTGTTTATTTATGTAATACAAACAAAACATTAAAATGTGTGTCACTGCATTCGAACTACGGTTCGTTGAACCTCGGCCGACGAACAAACTAAAATTCTAAAAATATCTTGCAGAATAACTTTCCAAATATATTTACCTTATATTATATTTTGAAATGATGAAGAATCTACGCATTTGAAAAAAGCTGACATATTATAGGTAAAATCTATAAATGAAAATATTCAGATCGGCAAAAATCTCATTTCCCGAAGAAACTAGACTAATTAAATCATGGGAGTCAAAATAAAAATTATATGTAAATGATGAAAACGATTCTTTCTATGATCTGTGCTGATATCTATAACGATTACACATATTAATAGATCATATAGTGAAGCACTGCACTAGCTGTAGAATCGCTACCTTTTTAATGTAACACATACAATATATCCTTATCCCCGAACAATTCGACTAATATTCACTGCTACAGAACGATGATAGCAATGTAAATGAACTCCAATGTGAAAACTATTAGATAAAAATATTTGCCTAAATCAAAAATATTAAAGTACTTTCTAATGGACTTGGGAACTCAAAAATTATCTCCCTAAACTATCTAACCACATTAATAATTTTTGTACTATTCACATTTTATATTAGATATGCTTAATACAATTTTAATTTTCAAATTATTTTATTACTACCGTTCTGTTGTACTCGCATTAATAGACAACCAAGGCGAGTATGAAATTAACACATCGATATGTATTTCCCAAAATAAAATCATAACTGAAACTCAGACTGGTAGAGATTAAAATGGGAAATAAATTATCTACTAAATAATCTTTAGAATTCAAAATCTTTCAAGACATTTGAATTAGCTACCAAAAAGTCTACAAAATGTATACAGTAATCCCTCGTGACATGCGGTCTCTCAACCGCGGTTTCGCTTATCCGCGGTTTCACATTTAAACGATATTATCTAAGACGCACTTTCAGTCAATTATAATGCATGGAAGCAGATCCTTCCGTGGCCGTTACCGAAAGTTGGGAACAGTTATTATTGCTCACTGCATAACCATTATTAAAGATGCAGTTAGTGACTTAACCCCATCAACTATAAATGCATGCTGGAAAAACCTGTGACCGGAAGTTGTTATCGATATCTCAGTCGAAGTTACCAACATTTTACATGTTATGCTTCAAATACATGGAGAAGACTTTGAAGATCCTCAGTGAACAGATGTTGAAGAAGTTTTAGCCGCTAATGACAATGAAGTCACAGAAGAAGAACTGGGTGAAATTTTGGAAAGCAATACAAATAAAGAATCAAATGATGAAGATGATACTTCTCAAGAATTAGCTGGAAAATCAACTATATCTTTAACTGTAGATAAAATAAATTAGATTTTGTCAACTGCTCATCAACTGCAGGGTTTGGTTTTGGACCTGGAACGACTTATGAAGTTTAATAATGGTCTAAAGGGGTTATTACAACCATATAAAGAAACGCAGAAAGATATTAAGAAAACAATGAAACAGTCTAGAATCCTGTAATTTTTAGAAACATAAATTTTGTTTTCTTAGATTTGTATTTTCAAAGTAAATATAACTTTGTGACTTGCGTACTATAGGTCGGTTTTTGTAATTTCACATTTTTATGAGCAACTAAAATATAGTTAAAATAAATTTTATATTTACATACACGTGTACATAGATTTTTCTTCATTGAATACACAAATAAATTCAACTATAAATCTAACAAAACGACATTTTTTTTCTCCTTTTAAACCGTAGATGTATGGATCCCTCGTCAACCACTGTTATAAACCTGTTCACCAACAGCTGTTATCTTATCGGAACGTCACCCCAGCGGATAACGAGGAATTGCAGTGTTGCTTGCCAAGCTCTATTCAATTATTATATAATATTATCCAGGATCGGTGATAAACAAACACCTATGATAACAACAACAATAATAAACAAAATAACGGCACTGTTCGCTGACAAAACCGCTCAATCCATCACCAGCCATCAGCGATCATGTGTTAAGTAGCATCTGCAGCTTCAAATAACTGCACTATCAAATAACTCAAGTTCTGGAGATGCCGCGTAAATCCTATCATTTTATTTTCAAAAAGATCATCTTTAACGTGAATTCATTATTTTATTGTATTTACGATATATATTATGTAGAAAAAATCAAGTACATGAGATAAATTAACATTTAGTTTTAAATAAATTAAATCATTATCATTATATTCCATGAAATAATGAACGCCTAATCGTAAACATAAACCAATGATAAAACATAATTCATATCCAAGTAGTATAAGCAATATTACGTTACATAATCAGGAAAGTCCTAATAAGTTGTGATTAAAAGCGAACAAATTATATCTTTTATAATTATAACCAATTGAAACCATAATTCTTAGTAATTCTCAGTTACTTAGAATAAAAATAATTAAGAAAACCACACACTATCTGTAATTTTTGAAAAATAAACGGTATAAAAATACATCTAAGTAGAAATTGAGCAATATCACATAATTTCGCTTAATTTTGAAGAAAAGCAACCAAAAGAAAAATAGGGTGATGAGGCTTATAAAGATTGTCTTCAATGTTTCCATTTTTTACACTCGTACTTTTATAATATCACATTCCAGTTATGTTTTAGCAAGATAGCGTATGTATGTTATAGTCTGTAATGGCAACTATAGCTATAAACGAAAATAAAATGTAAATGTGAAATGTATTGTCTAGTAACTCCCGAAATGTAAATAATTATTCAAAGGTTGTTAAACAAGTACTTACTACTGAACATAAAATCTGAAACATATTAAATTCTTGTTGGGACTTACAACCACCTTTTTTATCAGAAGCAATAGACACATATTTGAAGCATTTCAAAAAAAAAAGAACGATCCTCGAGGCAACAAGTCAATGTAACTTATTATAGATGCCCTAATCAAATAAAACTATTTAAAAAAAAACCTTTTGCGATCGATGTTCAATGTATCGAGCGTTGAATACAAAATAGCTGTCATACAAGCACAAATATGACAATGAAGACGCTTAAATGGGAAGTTTTACCCCCACCTGCTCTATTCACCAGACACTGCCCCTTGAAATTATCATTTGTTCCGATCAACGTTACATGGTACGATCTACGATATACTTCTGTTATGTTATGATAATGTAATGACTTCTGTTATAAGCTGATATGAAGTAACACTTAAAAAAAACAGTTTAGTGACCTGTACATAGTATTTCAACAATAATTTAACAAAAATGTACTGATAACGATTGATGTACCAAATGGGTTTTTTTTTACTCAAAAAAATTTAGTTTTAGTCATAAAATGAAGAGTTTTGGATGAAGATTTTGTCATATTCAACATATAATTTGAACATTTGTTCATTGTATTCACACTTCATTGTATCATTAAATTATTTTTTACTACTTTATTAAAACTACTACTAAAAGAAATATAAAAATAAAAGCATTTATAAATAAACGTTAAGATATATATATATATATATATATATATATATATATATATATATATATATATATATATATATATATATATATATATATATATATATATGTCAGATTTACATGAGATAACTTAGGAATACAAATCAGTCAATATCTAAATAGACCTGGCTGATCAAGTTCTATTTATAATTCAAAAATATAAATTTAGAAAATACAATATTATTTATGTTGACAGCTGTCGCAAAATTAATATTTCATTCAAATATTTATGATTCCCAGAATAATAAAAAAAAGATTTCATTAGGTTTTGATTAGTAATTTGACTGAAATTAAGCGGCAAAGAAAAATAAATAAAAACTGCCACTGGACTGAATATATTATATTTAATAATAAAAATAACATAAAATCAATGAAGAATTATATAGAAAATTTGGTATAATATATATTAATCGAAATATTTTCAATCATTTTCGAAAGTATGATATTGAATTAGATCAATACAATAATGAATTCATTTTAGCACTTCTTTTTTCAGCACCTGGAAACCGTGTGTTAGTCAAATCATACTATGTCCGGGGAATATTCTGAGAGCGCAGAAGTTACCATATAAGCTGCAGTGATTTATACTACGCTTCTTGGAAGCCCATCTATTGCTGATATTTATTGCAACAATATATCGTTAAATTTGTTTTATTAACATAAATATCAGCAGAACATAATATACTACACTACAAGTTGTTGATGAGACCAGCAATACTTTATGATCATTAATATTCCGCTTCGATATGGATTCCTCCCCTAACCCATCCCCTTGAGGTTGTAGTAAATCCACTCTGAAAGCTAGGTTTTTGTCTAGTAAGTCTTAGATCAATACTCGAAAGTCTTTGAACTTTATTGGTTCCCTAGATGGCTATTTGTCATTGCCAATAAAATCGCCTTCTTTAAATACTGGAAACCAAAATGGACAATTATGATGCAATGGAGTAGTATGGAATAGGAGCATCTAGAAGTCTGTTAGGGTTCGGTAGCAGAATTAATCAAATCATACAAGAAAAATGATGAATAATAACCCAGTAATGCTAAATGTAAATGTATTACTTTATCATTATTCATTCAAACAACCCGCCACTCCTTATTTAACATCAATTTATAACGGGTAAATTAATTCGTTTAACCGAAATCAACTTACTTATCAAAAAATGAAATCAATTCTGAAGTAAATAAGAGAAATTCACATTGGATTGGAAATTGTTCCCTAGGTATTCGAAATATTTCTTATCGTAGTTTAATGAAATTCTGGCAAAAGTATCGAAGTGCAAGCTGAAAGGCCACCAAAGATGGATTAAAGGTGATCGAAGCCTCTAGTTGTCAACTATTGATTTAGGAAACTTATATCTTCAGAATGTATCACAATCCAAGGCGGGCTGTAGTAGCTGCGTTATTTATCCATAGACTTTTAGAATTTATAGAAAATCATTCAATACAGGGTACATCATGGAAATTTGGATAAGAAAACTATTATTTAGAAGGCCACAAACTGGTGGACGAAGGCACAGGCAATACTTACAAATAATTTAAGTACAATAGTAAGCTATCTAACAGGTCAATTGAAAAGTCCCCGGCCTGACACATAGGTGGTGCTACTAGAATTAAATCCATATGTTTATTAGTTAGCCCAAACCCTCAAAAGATGCGTGTATAAATTTGACAGCTGTCGGGTCATTAGTTTGTGAATTATAGTATTTTGAGTGAAGCAACTTTTGCTATTATGAAAAAAATGGATAAAAAGGAACTTTTCGTGTACATAAAATATTGCTTTTTGAAAGGAAAAAATACAGTTGAAGCAAAAACTTGGCTTGATGCCGAGTTTCCGGACACTATCCCAAGAAAATCAACCATCAAGAATTGGTATGCTAAGTTTAGACGTGGTGAAATGAGCATCGAAGACGGGGAATGCAGTGGACACCCAAAAGGGGTTGTTACCGACGAAAACATTAAAAAGATCCACAAAATGATGTTGAATTACCGTAAATTGAAACTGAATGAAATAGCAGACACTCTAAAGATATCAACTGAACGTGTACGTCATTCACGAATATTTGGGTACGAGAAAGCTCTGTACAAAGTGGGTGCCGCGCAAACACACTTTTGACGAAAAACAACGACGAGTTGATGATTCGGAGCAGTGTTTGAAGATGATCAAGCGTAATAAATCCGACTTTTGCATCGATATGTGACAATGGATGAAACATCATTTCACTCCGAAGTCCAATCGACAGTCATCCGAGTGGACTGCAGTCCGACCACACGATGAACCCGCTCCAAAGCGTGGGAAATGGCAACAGTCGGCTGGCAAGGTTATGGCGTCTGTATTATAGGATGCGCATGGAATAATTTTCATTGACTACCTTGAAAACGAAAGGACCATCAACAGAGACTATTACATAGCGTTATTGGAGCGTTTGAAGGTCGAAATCGCCTAAAAACGGCCGTATTTGAAGAAAAAGAAAGTCTTGCTTCACCAAGACAATGCACCGTGTCAAAAAGGCATGAATTATACTTCAAATTGCTTCCTGATATTGAATAAAAAAAAACTAATTATACCAAGAAAATGTGTTTTACTATGGTAGGCGGGGGACTTTTCAATTGACCTGTTACTCTGGGCAACGGCCACGCACACGCCGTTTAGTCGTTTCTTTGGAAGGGAGGTTCTATATATTACGACGGTTACGATCCTGTTTCTTTGAAAAGAAAAACGATATGTTTAGTCTAGCTAGTTTTTAAGTAAATCAAAAGTTACATACCAAGTCATCAATAATTATTTTCCACTTATGTAACAGCCACAAATATGAAATCTGACGATTTGATAACCTTAAAACTACACAAGTTCCTACACGAAAGGCACGGATTACCTTTCAATCAAAAGAAAAAAAACACTGAAAATCGTTTGTTGGCAAAGCCTTACGGTGAGTATGCTCCAACAATAAAAATATAGAAATGTGATTTCGCCAATTCAAATGTAATGATTTTAATGTTCTAGGCGAAGAAC
Source organism: Rhynchophorus ferrugineus (assembly GCF_030347505.1). Taxonomy (NCBI): domain Eukaryota; kingdom Metazoa; phylum Arthropoda; class Insecta; order Coleoptera; family Curculionidae; genus Rhynchophorus; species Rhynchophorus ferrugineus. The sequence continues at coordinate 45,733,927 of NW_027472581.1, read as the reverse complement.
TTCCTAGAAGGCCAAAGACATCTGAAGAGGCAGAATTGAGTGAGTTAATAATTTATGTTGGAAATCCCAAGATAAAAAAATGATGGTCAACAAGGATACAAGAAACTTGGTGGAACAATTATTACTGATCGTTACCAGCAAGAAATAATCAATTTGAACTGTGCACTGGTCGAAAACCCACACAACATGCTAAAAGACATGATGAATTATACAGCATGACAATGCGCATTCGCAAACTGTAAAACCAGTCAAAGAAGTGTTGAAATAACTTGGATGGGCTATTTATCGGACACGCCATACTCTCCAAGCCTAACTCCATCCGACTGCTACCTTCGTGCACCGATGGAGCACGCGCATGCAGAGCAACACTTCGCCGATTTCGAAGAAGTCATAAATGGTTTAGCTCAAATAAGAAAAAATTGTTTGTTGTTGTTTCATTGTTTAAAATGGTATCCAGAAATTGCAATGGTGAAAAGAGCTGAGTAAAATATATAGAATCAAATGACATAATATAGACATACATTTTAACTATCCCCCGTAAATAACATGTTTTCCTTAACCAAAAAAACATTATTGCCGATACACCTGGTAGACAGTGCGAAAACTGGACAACTCAGATCAAATAATTTGTTCGAAAAACTAACGGATAAATTATACAAAGGAGACATGTTTGGATTGTAGTTAACTCTTCTATTGTAGTAAATGAAGTTATAAAATATTTGTATTCCGTATAATCAGATGGTATTGGGAAAAATTCAAACAAATATAAAATAAAAGTAACTTTATTTTATAATTTTTTTAGAATCTCCTTTTTTAGGTTTTACTAGGACAAATCCAAATTCAATTGGACAATCGCGTCAGTATCACAATAATTCAATTAAAATAATAAGAGATACAGACATCTACATCTATATTTATGTAATTAAGAAAATAATTTGGAAAAAAATTATATATCTCTAGGAACCAATTAGTCAATATTAAATCTCAAAATATCGAACAAAAATTGTAAATTAGCAAATAAACTAATTTGAAATAGAATTGCATATGCGAAAATTTAAGATTCCCAGAAAAATCCGAAAAAATCGGAGAACATTTGTTTATTTATGTAATACAAACAAAACATTAAAATGTGTGTCACTGCATGCGACTACAGTTCGTTGAACCTCAGCCGACGAACAAACTCAAATGCCAAAAATATACGGCCGAACAACTTTCCAAAATTAAAATCGCAATAATTTACGTTTATTGGTCGTGGGCAAGTTGTAAAAATAAGGGTAATTATTTTTTTATCGACAGAAATGTCTGCCTATGTAAATATTGATTTTAATTTATTGTTATTGGACAATTTTTGAACAGTTAATCGAAGTGAATTTTAATTTAACGGTCCGCAGGTGACAACGGTAGAATGCGATCTCATTCTCTCGTTGTCGATTGTCTTTTTTTAATTGGTCTTGATATAGCAAAAAAACTTATTTTCATAGTTATATAAATAAAAAATTATACAAAATAAATAAGTTCTGGTCGCTCACACAATAGTTGTCAATCCCAATTATAAGAAGATAGTATAAATAATATTTTAAAAAATTAATTTTACTACTAATCGACCTGAATATCAATGTCAATGGCCAAAAATAGACTAAAATATATTTAATATTTATTACAGTAATATATGTTAAGAAACTACTTCATTATAATAAGTAATAAGTATTTAAAATTGCTCATACTTAGTATTTAACCCGGAGCTTAGTAACCGCTGTGGTCAAAGTGATAGGACGGTTCTCCTAGTGCTGCAGTAGTCGTAGATTCGAATCCCACGGGGGCACAGTTTCAAATTAATGTTTGTTATTTTCTATAATTATGATTGTTCATAGGCAAAAAATTTTAAAATCAACAAGAAAAACCATCCCAGTCACGCCAGTAACCAAGACGGCAAAGACCGGATATCTTTTGGAATACATCTAAAGTGCCAGAAACCGTAGTTCGAAACCAATATTATGCATAAAATATCGTCCAGATAAAACATATTTGGTAAAAAGGACACTATAAAATAAACAAACTTTGTATTTAATGTTAAAAAAAACAAATTTAATTTACTAGAAACTAGTGGTTTTCTTTCATACTTTTGGTATGCCAACGAATAAACTCCCAGATTCCTTTATCCACCTTAACAACTTCGGTTAGATTTAGTTCCATATCTTGAAAGTAATCCGATTAGTAAATGGCCTTTAAACTATAAAAGCGAATTGATAAATGTTTTCATTCTAGTTTCAATATATGGTTCTCACTTCGTTCAAAATATTTGTACACACTATACTTAGCAGTTTTGATAGAAAAACAATAAGCGAAGCTAATGACAAACAATATAACCAATGAACCATATATTATTTCATATATGATGTCCCACTGCTTTAAAATATTCTGACTAAAACGATTCCCCAATATCAAAAACTTTTTTAACCAATTATGAAAGCAAGCTAGAATTTACCATATTCAAGTAGTTTTCACAATATTATACTCTTACGTGATAAACAAAACAGGAGTTTTGTAATAAATATATCAATGGTAAAGGTAAAACTACAAACATACAAATAGAACAGATATTTCCCCTCTGTTGCTCACTTTTATAGATTTATAACAAAATATCTATATTGTTTTATAATTAAAATTTAAATGAAGTAAAATAAATGTAATAGGATGGTGAATTAAATATGAGGTACAATTTATACATTCAATAATTTATTTGAAATGAAATTAACAATTTTTTAACCTAAATTGTACGTCATTAATTACTACTCTTATGGATACAACACTGGTTATTAGCCTGTAATAGCTGTAATGCTAGGATCTCGAATTAAGTTGCCATGGACAAACTGACAAGACACGTCGGTTCTTACAGGACTATCTAGTTGCTAGCTACCATATCCAAATTGAGAAACTATCATTAAAACGTGTAAAACCACATATGATTACAGCAGAATTCCAGTTTGGATTTTAAAATTACCATTTAACAATCAACTAAGTATATAGAACAACGGCGGTTAATAAAGAGGTATTTGCAGTATTTTGCCCTGGCAATATTCCTGAGCGTATTACTGGCATTTTACCGGGAAATTATTACCGCCAAACTATTGGCAGTTACTGGTTTTTCAAAAAAATTTAGAGGGGTGACAGGAAGGGGCATTCTCACGTTAAAATATTCAGACCTATTTCAGTTGGACTTCCCTTCACTGGCGATATCCCAATAATAATAAACAGTACTCGAACATTTTTTGACCATACAGTCATTATGGTATACAGTTATTAATTTAGATGTCTGCGTACGACTGTAGAAGAACTACAAGTGGCTGTCAACAATATCCTCAAATGAACTAGAGGCAAGAAAATACAACTCAATAGCTCTAAATCTATCCGTGTCAATTTTGCATTATGGTGAAAAAATAGAAACTTAATTATATATCTTGTTGGATGCCCAATTCATAAAACCAAATCAGTGAAATACCTCGGCATCCACCTCGATGGCAGCATAAATTGAAAACATCATATTAGACAAAAAACTGAACAGATTGTGGCTAGTGAATCTCGCACTAGTTTACCCATGACTTGAATATAAATAAAAGGTGTAAAAAATAGATAATCTTTTGTGCATAAAATAAAGACATATTTTTATTCAAGTTCTTACACATTTGTTAATATAACCGATGTTTTTAGCATAACCCAAATCAACATAACCTATGATTTTCTTCAGCTTCAACTAACAATTTCTTATATTTGGAATTTTTTGAGTACAATTTTTTGGGTATAAAAACTAAATTAAAGCAACCACATCTAAAATGGCAAAATCAATATACAGTATTTTTATTGATGTCCAAACACTAAAACTATACGGTAGAAATAATAAAACTTCCCCCAAATGGCATTTTATTAGGTCTTAATTCGACTTAATCTCCTAAAGAGAAAAAAAGTTACTTCCTTAACAATACTTTAAGTACGTTTTGTCCTTTGCTTCAAAATAGGTCTCAGTTTCGGCGATCACCTCTTTATTCGACGAAAATTTCCGAGCGAGCATCTTTTGAGATCTTAGAACAGAAAATAGTCGCCGAGGGCCAGATCTGGAGAAAACGGTGGATGAGGAAGCAATTCAAAGCCCAATTCATTGATTTGTGCCATCGTTTTCACTGACTTGTGACACGGTGCATGGCCTTGGTAAAGAAGCACTTTCTTTTTCTGACTGTCGATTGGACTTTGAAGTGAAATGATGGAGCCATGTTTCATCCATTGTCACATATCAACGCAAAAACTCGGGTTTATTACGCTTGATCATCTTCAAACACTGCTCGGTCGAAAGTGAGCTCGCGCAGCACCCCAAATATTCTCATATCCAAATAGTCGTGTATAATATGATGTACACGTTCAGTTGATATCTTTATTCAAATTCAATTTACGGTCATTCAAAATCATTTTGTGCATTTTTTAAATGTTTTCGTCGGTAACAACCTCTTTTGGGCGTCCACTGCGTTCATCGTCTTCGGTGCTAATTTCACCACGTCTAAACTTAGCATACCAATCTTTGATGGTTGATTTTCCTGGATCAGTGTCCGGAATCTCGGCATCAAGCCAAGTTCTTGCTTCAACTGTATTTTTTTCCCTTCAATGCAATATTTTATCAACACGCGAAATCCTTTTTATCCGTTTTTTTAACAATAACCAAAGTTGCTTCACTCAAAATGCTATAATTCACAAACTAATGATCCGACAGCTGTCAAATTCATACACTCATCTTTTGAGGGTTAGGGTTAACTAAAAAAGCATATGGATTTACTTCTAGTAGCGCCATCTATGTGTCAGGCCGGGGACTTTTCAATTGACCTGTTATTGTTGCGAATTTCACAAAATAAACTGACATAGATAGATTAAAAAGAACTATTTGTTTTGCGTGGTTAACTGAATTAAAATTTAAGACACACTTATTTAATATTTAAACATGTTTCTAAAATGTGAATAAACACATTATTACAAATAATAAACAAATATAAACATAATATCTCCATTAATTATTTACGTGTAACTAATGTAATAATTACGTTAATTATTTACGTCTATAAATATTCTACACTGCCGATATTCCAACAATAAAAGAAACATATGTACAACATATATACAACTAGCAGAATCAACGAGATTAATTAATCACTGAATAAAGCTTATTTAGACTTATAGTGTGCAAATATAGAGTTTCATTAAGTCGTCAAACCGACTACAAATCTAACACTGACGAAACAAAGATTCATCGATTAATTACCAATGGTTTACCAACAAAAAACAGCAGTGATATGAAAGAAACTCACTAAATCACAATAACATGGAAGAATCACAACTACTGGATAACGCGCAGAAAATCAGAAAATTGAAACAAACCATTCCACATGAACTTATATAAATGTATGTGTTGCTATAAATTTAGTTAACTAAATTATTCCAATTCTAATTTAATTCTAATGTAGAAAATGAATACTCTACGTATTTTCGTCTATAACAATTTAACAACAAAATTCACTCCTTTAGCAACATTTCAATATATTTAGTCGGTGCATAGTTGACTTTGGACTTTTAATTAGACAATTAATGCCATTAAACCACTGAAAAAAGTATTTCTTGATTACGATTTATTGCAAACATCCTTAAATTTTACCTTACCATATAAGATTCGACATTCAGTCACAAAACTTAAAAGGCAATCATCGTACTTTATCATTTTTAAGAGACAGCATTGTTCAATATTCCAATTTATTGAAGGAATTTATTTTAATTAGAAGTATCAAAACTTTAAGATCAAACTAATATATATATTTTGAAAGTCTAGTGACGCCTGAAATTATAACCCCAAAATATTATTAAAATTATAATTACTTATATTATATGTGTTTTATAATGGATGCCAATCGAATAATATTATAAACATATTTATTTTTTATTTATTCATGTTCGTCAACAGTTAAACCAGGACACATTAATATCAATCTATATTTAAATCTAATCTAGATATTCAATAATCAACGTCCTAAGTATCATAATTTATAATAAAATATAATTAAAACCTAAAAAACTAATCTTTATGCCATTGAGTATCTTGGTTGAGATCTATTTATATAATATCGTGAAATGTTTTCAAAAAACTTTATATTCCTGAATTAATTGTAAATTCTAGTTAAGGTTATCCATTCATTCAATTTTTTTATTCAACGCGTTTTCTTTGCTCAATTAAGTCTAATTTAACGAAATGAGAATGACATTTTCAATAATAAGCGACCCTAACGGTATCTAGAAATAAAGAAAAGAGCAATTCCCTGTCTTGAACTTATTATATATACATGTGTCATTAATCTTCCCCAAAAAATTAAGGACGCTTCACTCTCGACACGAAGATCATAAAACATAAATAAATAAATGGCTGTCATATAAAGGAATAAGGTCAGAGAAAAACAAGGTATGTAAGCCAATTGCTAAGAAAACTCTTAAATTATCTAAAATTTTTAGGACAAGATCATATAGCCGAAATAAAAATGCCAAAGGCTACGTCGACACCATAATTACCAACAGTGGAAAAAATCCCCAAATGCGTAATTAAAATTAATCTCTTCATTCTGACGTTTATTATTATAGATGAGCCGCAATTTTCGAGGATTGTGAAAGGGAAAAACTATCTGTCTAAAGATCTACACACGGAGACGAAATAATTTGAAATCTACTTTAGATCCCACAAAAATAATTTAAAATATTCAACAAAAAGCAAATGATTCGTGATTTAATGTTTAAGGTCAGACTTATCAAATACCATATCTTATCTTATTATCATATCTTTAAAATTATCTATAATTATAAATCTATTAATTTATTTATTCTTTTGTTAGCCTACTTCAAGTTTTAATAATAATTTTGCAACATATGTAACCATTTATGGCTATATACATGTTAGTATAATATTAAACATGTTATCTGTAATTTGAAATAATTATATATACTACCAGAAGCAACACTAATTTTCTACAAATCCAAAATATCGTTCCTTTTATCATCATATTCATGAAGAGATTTATGTAAATATCCGGAAATTATGGACCGATAACATGTTTTGTTGCATTTTCAGTTGGTAAAAGATATTAAAACCACACAGAGAAAGATTTTAATACATTTAGTTGAAGGGGGTTACTTAGAAATGAAAAAATTATATTTAGAAAAATAAATTACCCTTTTGAGTTTTATTTCAAAAGTCTTACTATATTCTAATCATGTCAGTATAAAGTGAAAACTAAACCAAACAATTTTAACATATCTAAAATAAAAGATCAACTAATAAAACTCAAGGAATTGTAGTAAAACTATAAAAAAATATTTATTGCATAGCATATCTAGATTTACAATTCTCACTAACTGCATTATAGCACATTTTGCATAATATGTTAGCTGCGTAAAATTTGAGTTCCGGATCTATTAAATATCATAAGTATCATAAACCCGTCTCATTTCATACGTAACACATTTAAATATATTTATTCCACTTCATTAATGCTCTAGTAACCAAGCGCGGATAACGTCGACTGTCAAACGTCAAAGAGAACTTTGTTTCTGTGATTTATCTGCCGGATTTCGAATGTGCAATTGCCTTGTTTGTACCCTCGCATGTCCCAGACACTTTTCTTATGCAAATCGAACCGACCCGATGGCGTATGTGTACGTATGAGTGTCGTTATGCCTTTTTGGTCGTTGTTATGTCTTCGTTCTATATTTGTGCATGGCCATGTGCAACATCTGAGGTCATCATGCCCGTAAATAGAGGTGGTTTAACTAGACCAGTATTTTGTTGTTTTGATGCGGACTCTTAATTATTAACTGTCACTATTCTAGAAAACGTTTGAAGTTCCAAAATTATTCTTTTTGTAAATATACATGTGTAGAAAATAAAAATTACCGGAAAAAGGCTAATTCATCCTTTTTTCTGAAATGCAGTAACATTATTCTTGAAGAAAATTTTGTTTAAAAGTTGACAACACACACCAAATGACAACATATCACTTTTTTTTCTTTAAATAATGTTACTTTTAAATTATTGGTGGAATAAGACCATGTCAAGATGTAATATATCAAAAGAGAGAACCAAAATCTAACAATATTTCAAAAACAGCTACTAAAGGAAGAAAACCAGGTATATTGGCAATTATGCTTTATTTATTTAAGTCGTCAAGCCTACCACACCCTATGGCCCTAATTTTGATGTAAAAGGCTAATCTTGATTTGAAGAAGAAAAACTCAAATTTTCTTTGATCAAGCTTACAGTAATGACGAATTATGTAATTATTGAGTTATGGAATGTTCGATAATTATTATGTGATGTGACCATTATTATGTACACAGTTTATTTTAAAACGTTTTATGTGTTAAAAATCTAAGTATGATTATTTTTTACTTTTTTGTGAGTTCCTTGTTTATATTTCGAAGTCGGTTCAATTTTTTTCTTAAAAATATTTTATTCTCAATAAATACCTTTGGAAGTGAAGATCAAAGATGATCGGGAGATATTCAATATTTTATCAAATTCAAATAATTAAATTGAATTAATGCCTCAGCATTATTGATAAGGTATATTAATAAATAATAATTGTTTGTTTTGTATTTTAAAGTCTCCTTTTACCAAATATGGGTTTATCTGGACTGGACCTAAAGTTTAACGTGAGCTCCGAACCACGGTCCTCAGCATTAAGCCTATTGACTGGCGAGTGACCAACTTTAGAAATCATCCCAAAAGACATCCGATCTTACCCAGCCTGGTTACTGGCGTGAGTGGGATCGTTTCCCTTGTCGAATTTAACACTTTTCCCTAGAACAATCACAAATTTTAAACAATCACAAACATAAATTTACGACCATGCCCCAGCAGGATTCGAACAGGCATCGCAACAGTAGGAGGACCGACCCATCGCCTTTACCACGAAGCCGGCTAATAAATTAACTAAATAGAAAAAATTTTAACTCAATTATATATATATATATATATATATATATATATATATATATTAATGGCATATATATAATATATGTATCTTGTTTTCTATATGAAATCCTTTTGTACATCAAACTATCGTCCATAGAAAATCTGACGCGAACAATTCAGTTAACAAAAAAATCTTGAAACTTATCAACGTCAATTTACTATTTCGATAACTGCGTTGAAATATTCGTAAAAACACAGAACGGTAGAAGACGAAACAAAAAATAATGACGATCGAATACCGCTAAGTGAAGAGCCTGACCGGGTATAATAAATAATTTGGTAAAGTTTTTGTGGTTATGCAACCGTTAATTGTCAGTATAGGTCAGTACAGGAGCAATGTCCAGTTTAAAAAAATCAATGAATAAAAAAAAACGAGAATCAAGAACCGTAGCTTCCCAACTACAATGAACGAGTAAAAAATGTCAGTGGGTCAGATCTTCCTACAAAAATGTGTCCATCGAAGCACGAATCGGGTGCCGGAATTACTTTACAGTGGTTTCGAATTCTGTGAAGTCTAAAATTAAATATCGCAATTGTGTTAATAATTGTTCTAGAGCGTATTTTAATAATTTATAGGTTGGGACATCACGAGAAGTACAAGATAATTACAACAATATTCAATAATATAGCATATATATTATAGAAATAATAGGTTGAGGAGTCACACATTTGAAACATAAGTAACATCTAAAATATAAAAGTAATTACAATACTTAAAATATCATTTGTGGCATTTCGCTCGTTTGATATATTAACCAATGTTAACTAATATTAGGCATGTGTTTTGATCAACAGCGTCCATTAGTAAAAATGCTAACTATAAATATATTATTAAAAAACCTAACCGCCCATTTGGTTGGCGAAATGGTAAAGACGGCAGGACGGTCTACCTATTGTTGCGATAGTGGCGGGTTACTGCTGGGGCAAGGTCGTAAATTTTTTTTTGTGATTGTTTAATATTTGTGATTGTCCTAGGCAAGAGTGTAAAATCCAAAATGATCCCAGTAACATCAGTATCCAGGCTAGGTTTTCTAAGTTGGTTCAGTCCAGTCGGTAGGCTTAATGCCTGGACCGTGATTCGAAGCCCACGTTAAACTGTAGCTCCCTCCAGTACAGATAAACCGTCGTTAGTAAAAAGGAAACTAAAATATTAAAAAAAAACCTAACCTAACTGTTAAATTCGATGGTTTTGATATTTGTCCATATAAAATAACAGTTTTTGGAAATGATCCAAAAGGAATCGAAACGGCTATCACATGAATTGATATCATTTTTACCAACCATTTTAAAAGCATGGTTTGATTGCTCGTCAGAGAAAATAAAAAGAGTTTTTTGTGGCGTGTTGTGGCTGACGGTGAAGAGTGGATCTACTATGATGGCTTGGCTGGTACACGGTTTCTAAATGCCAAATATGCTGGTAATACCCTTTCTTTCGATATGAAATCCGAAGTTGGCAGAAAAACCGGGAAAAGCTACACAAAATTATGAAAATATTTAGATTTATATATGTTATGCAAATATTTCTTATTATTCTTATTACCTAGACGAAAGATGCTTTTATATTTCTTGCTTAATAATGTTTTAAATGTATTACATTGTTAAGTACATATTTCAGGGGATCCATCGGCCCTATCTTAGTTTCTAGTCTAATAATATTTATGTGTTAACACATTTTCTATTAAATGCACCTCATTACACTACACTACACAAGATCAAATGGTTGGAGTATTTTGAGTCTGTATCCTGTTCTGGTATCATACAAAAGAGTTGTATTACTTCGATATTGACATAAGAATGGAGTCTGTCCTCGTGTCTTCTTGCAAATTGTTTAATTTCTTAAGTGATACTCAGTATCTGAAGGTAAAAATCTTAGTCCTGTAGTATCTCGGTACACTTACAATATATCTCAGGACTTTGTTCTCGAAAATTGTATTTATATTAGTTTTCGCGGAACTTCCCCAAAATTAAATTCCATATATCCTTATAGTTTTCAATGTTTGTTTGTATAATAGTAATTTATTATATACTGAAAATTGTGATTTTTTTCCAATTAACTAATACATTTTCCTATATTTTAACTCTAGTTCTTTCCTTTTGGCAAGCAATGAACCCACGATGTTGAATTATCAAACGCGTATAAATATCTAAAAATAGTTGATTAATCAATCAGAATCATTTGGGGAGTTTAAACTAGGTTTTTTATACTCTTTGTCATTTTTGCCATTAACAACAAATTCACCATCTTTAAATCGTTAGAGTCGAAACGATTAACTAGAATATGATCAACCAGCATCGCAACAACTTTCTAAAAGTGTTTGATTGGCTTAGGCCGCACATCTCAAATAAAGAAAAAGTACCTATTGAGTGTCGCAAAAGCATATTAAACTTTTCATGATTACCGTCTCTATGTACTTAATAACTCAATAATACTTAAGAGATACTTATATAAAAAATGTTTAAACTAGCTAATTTAATAGTAAAATTAGATTGTTTAATAGTTGATTTAGTTATAGTTTATTTACTGATACTTCCACTTTCAAAATGCATGCAAACACCTGATATACATGAAACAAGCTCGAAATAAAATATTAATATTAATTGTAATAGTAATATAAAGTGAGTTGTGCATTTTAAAAGTTAAAAGTTAAAAAGTTTAAAAGTTAAAAGAATTGGAGGAATTCTCAATGCAGACTGGTGAAGAAGAACTTACTTGAAGTGAGAAACATATAATAGTAAGCTAACACCCAAAAGCTTTAAGAATAGTAAATAAGGACGTGACTTCCTTGTGACTTTTAATCTAAGGACAACGATAAAAGAAATGCTTGGTCTCAATGTTCTTCAACAGCTTTCAGCATCAGTTGCAAATATATCTGCATGTTTGGTGGCACCCTAGGAGCATGCAGATCTCAGCCACAATGAACTGCTAAAGTTAAATGAAACTTGGGGACCCTGGACTTTCTTCCAATTACAATTGAACCAGGCAGTAAAAGATAAACATTTAAAGACGCTCAAATGGGAAGTCCCAACTGTTGTATTGTTCGCGTTACTACATTCAACTACCAGTTGTTCAATCGATCAATGGCACACTGATAACTTTTATTGAAATTATAATTGTAAAACCATTTAAAAATGACGAATTGTTCCGTTGCAACCCTTTATAATCCCATTAAAAAAAATAGAAAAAATACCAGCTACTAATATTAATTATAATAATTTTTGTAAGAAGAAATAAATGCCAGGAATTGATTCCAACACTTAATGTTTAAGGTAGTTCCAGTTATGATTTTGAACTGATCTGTATATAGGTACGGTTTACGTAAAATATGTACTAGATCAACCAGTTCGATCGAGTAATCCGAATCAACGAAACAAACAACTTCTGGTATTTTCGAAAGTGCCAACACTGTCAATTTTCTCGTTGTACTCGAATTCCGCCTGACCAGAAGCGGCGCAATCAGCTGCTCGCCCGGCCACCGGACACAACACCTCCGCAAGCGCGTGAGGTCGTTGCACCCGCCGGAGACGCTACCCAGGTAGTGGCGGCAGCACTAGTTCGCGGGTAACAGCCGTTTCTTCTGTCGAGGACCCGCTTTCACTGTCGAAGGTGGATGATCGACGGACGAGTCCGTTTGCGAATTTAGCTCGACCACCTGGAGCATTGGACCGCCGTTCAGCCTAGAGGACGGACGCGGACAATAGCCGACGGCATGACGGCCGGAATGTGTCGCAACTGTACTTCGGTAATGATACCGGTGTGGTATCGCATGAGCACAAAAATAAATATTGTTCGAAAGGAGTTAACATCATTAAGACTGACGACTAATTCATATTTACTACTTCATTCAAAATACACCCCATTACAATATACAAACAGATGGCATAACAACATACTGCTATTTAAATAACGTTATGCACCAGACAAAATACAAATTGCTCAATGTTATTGTAACAGTATTGTTATAAGATTGTTTGTAAATATTACAACTATTTGTATTAGATGTTTACATGTATTCATCATCTTTTGACTTTGAAAATGCATTTATTGGGAATATACATTAATCAAAATATTTCTAAATATTTATTTATCATTGCCTACAACTTTTTTAAGCCTTTATGGCAACAAGGCGGTATGGTTGCCATAAATCATCGATCAATTTTCCACACTTCTTCACCATTTCGAAACCGTTTGCTAGCCAAGCAATGCTGCAACGATCTGAACAAGCGATAATCAGAGGCACTTTATCTGGTGAATAGTCTGGATGTGATAAAACTTCCAATTCCAACTGAACAGTATATCCCTCGCCACTGTTGCGACGTGTGCTGAAAACGTTGTCACTAGAGGAGAACTTTGCGTCTGCTCCTCTACATTACTGGTCGCCTTTGCAATAAGATGTCATTCAGTTTGTTCAATTGACGTAGGTAAAAATCTGCAGTAACAGTTTCATTCCGTTTTAGTATCTCGTGTACGTGTCCATACCTTGCTTATACCACCATATATGCATAGCAACACTTTATGACCATGAATAGTTCGATTGGATGTCGATGTGGACAGCTCTACTTTTCTGACATTCTTGAGATCTTGAAATGAGTTTTTGTGCAATAAGTCTTGCAATTATTTATCTTCGAAATTATTTGGTCTTCTAGACAGTTCAAATATCACCACTTTTAAATCGTTGAAAATAAAACCAACAATTGGAATACCATCGTAAGTTTCTAAAAGTGCTTGATGAAGCGCAGTAATATCGCAAGCAAAAATAATGAATATCGATAATGTAATTTTGGATGTCCCATGGGAGCAGTGGCTACTCTGAGAAACGCCCAACCGGAAATCGATGTAGCATGTTTAGATTTGCTTATCATCGATCATATATTATAAGGTTATATATCTGTTCTCTGACTGTTAATATTTTTTATATTTAAACCCTTTCACCTTTCATATATACAATAATTCAGTTCTCGCTATTACTTTTCATTACAGAAAATGACCAATTTGTTCCAATAAACATCAAAATTTAAAGGGCTATTTTATCAAAACAAATTTCAATGCGCATACCAGGCACCCTGTGTGTAAACTCTTGTTTCCAAGATTAAAGTCTGAAACACTGAACAAATGAATAGTACTAAATGGAAAATTGTTATTTTATGTATATCGAAATAACCATTGTTGATCAAAGTACATTCAAGCAATCTAATACGACCAATAATATTTTATTGGACCAGAAATTATAGAAATACTAGAAATGTAATGTAATTAAGCAATTAAATAAACGTAATCTGGAATTAAGTTAAAAAACGTAAAAAATGTATCAAATGAACATGGCATATCATATATCATGTATGAACAAAATTAAATCGATACAAGTAGTAACAAATTAAAACAAGAAGTAATAATAGAGTTAGTAGAATAGTAGTTAATAGTATAAATTTAAAAAAATTGCCACATATTCTTAAAATGTTAATAGACACGTCATAGTATCATTTTCGTTATGCATTTATAAACTTCGTTTATATTCATAATGATCAAAAATCGATCCATACTGACCAACAGGAAATTTGGCAAAAATAGAAATTTCAACACATATTCTACAAATAGTGAAAGCTACTGAATTAAAAATAAATAATCATATTAAGAAAGAAATCTCTGAATATTCTCTAATATATCAGACCAAAAACGTGTTGACGAGACTATTATGAACTAAATATTTTAAATAAGAATAATATTCTCGTTTCGTCGACGAAATCGAAGAAACACCCACACACATCATTTTATAAACGCAAAAAAATTTATATTGAAATAAAATATACTAATAGAATTAATATTTTTGAAAATTTAATATAGTATAGATAAAGAAATTTTTTTTTAAATATTTTAAAGTATCCTTTTTACCAACGAGGGTTTATCCCGACTGGACCTACAGTTTAGCGTAGGCTCCGAACCACGGTCCTCAGCATTACACCTACCGACTGGCCAGTGACCAACTTCATTCAGAGATCATACCAGAAGACATGCGGTCTTACCCGGCTAGTTACTTTCCTCGTAGGATGTTTCACTCTTGAACACTCAAAAGAAGCTAGAATATCTATAATAAATCAATAACTCAATAACGTTTATATAGCTTGCAAATATACAAATGCAAGAAAAATGGAAATAGCATTGTAAACTGGTTTATCCCAGAGAGGCTGCAACTTGTACAGAGTTTATTTTAAATATAGAATAAACAGTGTGAAAGATAACTGTTGTGGAAAAGAACACAGTAAGAGCGAGCAATAGATGCAAAGAAGGTTTTTTTCCATACTCACCATATTCACCAAATTTGGTTTTTGCTGATTATTACTACAGATAACTGCAGTATGACCTATTTGATACCAAAACTACAGAGGAACGAGCAAACTGTAGTATATGATTAGCTAGTTGAACGCCAGAGCACTTAAAATAAACTTAAATATTTATAGGCCCGCACTTCGTTACGATATTGTTTTTCTTTAAAGGGCAATTCACAACATGTGAGGCGTGGTTTCGAAAATTCAAAGGTGATGATTTCGATATGGAAGACAAAGAACGTTGTGACGTAACAATTGATAGAAGCGTTAAATGTGGCCTAAGAAACGATTAGCGACCGATTACGAGCACTGGGGAAAACCCAAAAGATGATGGTGCCAGAAAATTGAAAAATCATGTCATAAATCATGAAATACTGCTTCAAAGCTATGATCGGAAGTAATTTCGGCATTGAATAGTGAATGGTGATGAGAAGTGGATTTATTTTGAAAACCCTAAGAGCAAAAAATCGTGGTTATCACTTAGGCAAAGCCGGCCAATCGACTCTAACGTTAAATCCTTTTGGTCGAAACGCCATAAAAAAGTTAATAGTGATCGCTACCGACAACAAATGATCAATTTTGTACCAAGCATTGACTGAAAAATATCCAGAATGATTTTACAGCACGATAACACGCAAAACTAGTCAAGGTAGCTTTGAAATCACTTGGATGGCACCTGACGTACTTTCCAGATCTTGTCTCGTCCGACTATCAACATCTCGCATCAATGGAACACGCACTTGCAGAGCAGCACTTCGCTAATTTCCAAAAAGTTAGAAAATGGCTCGATGAATGACATTGCTCAAAAGAGAAATAGTTTTTATAGGATAGCATCCGTAAATTGCCCAAAAGATGGGCAAGATGTATAGAATATAATGGCCAATATTTTTAAATTTTCTTGAAAATTGTGTATTTTTTGGAAAAACCGGTAGTGACTTTCCGGTACGCCTGGTATATAGGAATTTAATACATATACCCTACCAAACCGTACTAGGCAATTAATTATATGTTTTACATTATCTACCATTATGTGAGCTTTGAAAATTACCCACATATTGATCTTACCACATCTAGAATATATTACAAGTTTTGTTAATATTTCAATTTTAGTTACGTTTTCCAATAACTTTTGAACAAATAATATATCGTATACTAACAAATATTTCATAACCATGAATAACAAATTAATAATTAAATAAAAACATAATCATAAAATTAGCAGATAATAAATATAACTAGATGTAGATTTTTGAGCTGCGCATATTTTTCGTTCCCCTATCGTTCCTGATACAAGCTTTCAAAAAGCCGAATAAGTGTAAATAGGTGCATGAATTAATTATATTCTAGAAAATTAAATAGCTTCCTTATCAGAAATATCACATTTATTTATTGAATACTGGTTCAAAGAGAAAAAATAAAAAAATTATTAATTTTTCTTATATTAAAAGACAATATCATACTAGAAAAAAAAAGGAAGTTAAAAAATCAGAAAAAAAAATCAGGACTGTTAAACACAACGTTGTGAATTAACAGTTTTTACTGGACGACTTAATACAGTTCTCGGTAAATGCTCTTCGACTTTTTTCCTTGCTGTTGACACACTAATATGTCCAAAAACCATAACAAAGAAAAACATTATTACCGTAACAACATTAAAAAACTTTCACCCCAAAAACGCAATTCATATTAAGAAAACCGAAAAGAGAGAGAGAGAGAAAGAGAGATTTCTCCATTACCCAACAACCGTTACCCGAAACAATGGACGGCGTAAAAAGGACCATTCGCGCAGTCAATTGTTTAGTCCCGTGTACTTGGTCTGGGTGTTCGACGCTGCATTGTGAACTGACCCTAAACCCGTAGCCGTTAAACGGAACGCTTCACGGGCGATATCAAAACGTCTTTATGTGGGAATCTAAAATATAATAGACAATCAATGAGTGGGCTGTTGTTATGAACCACTGACCTACTGACGAGGCCGGCTCTTCGTCGCCGCTTTTAGGTTGAGAACAACGACCTCGGAACCTTTCGAAGATACAAAGGTTTCATCCGGAGCGATTTTTTTCTTACTTTCTTGTCGTGCAGGATGTTGGCGTGCGGTTTGCGACCAATTTTCGTTTTTCGTCTTGTTTTTTAATCGATTTCTTCGTTCGCATTTTATACTCATGAACGCGCTCGTATGGAATAAATATATTTTCTTCTTAATATGCATTAAAATACCATTTGACCATTAAATTTAAGTTAAAACCATAGTTTCTGTTTTCATTCCTTTCACAATTAAGTTATACCTCTGATTTCTATTAATCGTCATCATAGTTAGCTCAGACTTCTCAAACAACACGTTATACGTTAATACCAGAAGACACATATCAAATATGCACACAAGATTTTATTCATTAAGTCTCAGCACCATTAACAATCAGCTGCAGTTGACCACTTCTTTGCTTTTTATTTTAGATTTGCTGGATATCCATATAATATTAATTTGCACTTAAAAACCTATATATACGCGGCGATATACATATATAACATTACTTCATAGTAGATATATTTTTATATAAAAAACACAAATTTAGCATAAATAAATAATAATGTTTTGTTATTTTAAGCACTTCACATATCATAACCGGCGCAGTGGGTACATTAATGGGGGTAATGTGCCCACTGGGTAGTGGGTAAATTAATACCAAGAAAGGAAGACAGCTTAGCAAACGTTAGATTGCCAACAGTTGCGCAGTTACCCGGAGCATTCCTTGTAATAAAGTGGCGGTCAAGCAAAAGAATCGAATCGCTACTGAAGCTGTAAAATCACAAAAGGTGGATTAAGGATGCTCATAAACTCCTAATCATTCCATGTTAATAAATCATGTTTTAAAAACACCTCTAGTCCGGTTCCCGGCACAAGTATCACAATTCATCACCCACCAAAAGTGAACTGTGTTAATATAATGTGTTAAAATAAAGTAAATTAATGGTAACGATTATGAACAGAAATGTGACTGACTCTTTCAATTTACCCTTTATATCAATTTAATTTTGATCCACTTCCATTTGTAGATATTCTAGGCTCGTGGAATTATTTTCACAATTACTAAATTATTCATAAGTACTTAAAGGAAAGTTTAAATGTATCACAAAAATGTCTGACATGGTAACGATCATAAATCTGTTTCATGTTTAACCCAACCAGTTTAGGATTTGTAATGTTTTCTACTCATTTCTTAAAGATCGCCGGGTACTTTTTTAACGGAACACGCTGATGCATTTCCTCACTAATCAATGATTACAAATCCCAGTTTATTTCAAATCAGAATAAATATCACTCTATTTAAGTCTCGTTAACTTGCTGTCTGATTACTCGGAAATTATGCAAAATGCTTTACAATAAACAACTCAACTATAGCTAAAGTTTGCAGGATCAAAAAAATATCCAAAAAGAGTATTGTGCTGCTATTTTTGTTATTAATGTGGCATTATTGAATTAATATAAATTACAGATTAAGTCAGCTATTACTTAAATAATATTGTATGTATCTATCTCGGAATGACTCTGGATACCAAACTTCACTGGAAAGAACAACATTAAAAAAATGAAAGAATTGAAAAAGTTTAGGGGAAATATGTTGAAATGTAAAAAAATTTACATTGTTGTACAAAAATGTAAAAAATGTACAATCATTGGAAGAAAATCTTATTAGATATATCAATTTTATAAATTGCTATTATAACAGGTCAATTGAAAAATCCCCGGCCTACCATAGTAAAACTCATTTTGTGGCAAAATTAGCTTTTTTTATTCAACACAATTCCCTTCAAGTGTGATATATTAATATCCTAATTATAGCGACCCACCAACTTTTCAATACAATTTTTGTAGTACGATTTGTCCTTTACTTCAAAATAGGCCTTAGTTTCGGCGATCACCTCTTCATTCGACGAAAATTTCTTCCCAGCGATCATTCTTTTGAGATCTGAGAACAGAAAATAGTCGCTGGGACATAGTATAGTCTTGGTGAAGAAGCACTCGTCAAGAGATTTCGTCCTTTAAACGGTGCAATAACGCTATGTAATAGTCGCTGTTGATGGTCGTTCCTTTTTCAAAGTAGTCAGTGAAAATTATTCCATGCGCATCCCAAAATACAGACGCCATAATATGGCTAACCGACTGTTGCGTTTTCCCACGCTTTGGAGCGGATTCATCGTGTGCAGTCCACTTGGATGACTATCAATTGGACTTCGGATTGAAATGATGGAGTCATGTTTCATCCATTGTCACATATCGACGCAAATACTCGGGTTTATTACACTTAATCATCTTCAAACACTGCTTCGAATCATCAAGTCCTCGTTGTTTTTGGTCAAAAGTGAGCTCGCGCGGCATCCACTTTGCACAGAGCTTTCTCATACCTAAATATTCGTGAATGGTATGATGTACACGTTCAATTGATATCTTTAGAATATCTGCTATTTCATTCAATTTTAATTTACGGTCATTCAAAATCATTTTGTGGGTTTTCTAAATGTTTTCGTCGGTAACAACCTCTTTTGGGCTCCACTGCCTTTACCGTCTTCGGTGCTCATTTCACCACGTCTAAACGTCCGGAAACTCGGCATCAAGCCAGTATAATATAGTTGCCAAAAATACAGTTGAAACAAATTTTTTACCTTCAAAAAGCAATATTTTATCAACACACCAAATTCCTTTTTATCCATTTTTTTCACAATAACAAAAGTTGCTTCACTCAAAATGCTATAATTCACAAACTAATGATCCGACAGCAAATTTATACACGCATCTTTTGAGGGTTAGGGCTAAGTAAAAAACATATTGAATTTAATTTTAGTAGCGCCATCTATGTGTCAGGCCGGGGACTTTTATATTGACCTGTTACAAGAAATTATTAAATCCTATATATTTGGACCTACGGAATGCAATTATGGGGATGTTCCGTATTTTCCAGAACAAAGTTTTAAGAAACATAGTAAATGCATCCAGATCTTGTAAGACTGATGCGTATAGCAAGACCTTCAAAAAACGACTGTCACTCAAGAAATCATCTACAATTTAATATTGTTTCCTCGCTGGTAGATGATAGTAAATTAAGATAATAAAATAACTTGAAGGCATTACAAGACATTTTAGACATTACATATAACTCAAAACACAGTATTCACTTAGTTAACAGTTTTTTTCTGCGTTTATTTTTCTTAAATACTATTAAAACCAAATAATAGTAATGTAATAATATTAAAAACCAAGTTTTTCCATATTTTATATAATTAGGATTCACCCTATATAAAACCAACTTCTTAATTGCCCTCGTATATCATATTAAAAGTGTTTATATCCGACAACCACAACAAAATAAAGGAATTGATACCAAATTATCCAATTGGCGCCTAAAGTGGCCAAATGCGGATATTAAGTTTAATATACACTAATAGTATGTCCAAAGGTTTAAAGAAGCTAGTCAAATTTGCCTTTAATGCATTTATTAAAAAATCGTCTTAATCTTAAACACGTCGTGCGTACAGTTCAATGATTTGTTACGTCACACGAAAACACTTTTAAATATAAACTGCTTTGTCTAATAGAGAAGTATAGTTATATTTTATAGTGTATATCATATTTTTATATCTTTCAGTTATGTACCTTACTTTGTAAAATTGTATTTGATAATAAAAATTCCTTATACATAACATTAACAACTTAATAATTAAGAAATAATTTTTATTAACGTATTGCAAATATATCTAAAATATATTCCTAATTACATTTTGGAATAAATTCCAAAGTATGAATTAAAAGGGTAGTAGATCCAGTTCCATATAAATTGTATACTTTGGCATATTATTATACTATAAAATGAAGCAAACATCACATTTGTAGATACTACAACTAACTGTGTTATATGATGGAATTATGCTAAACTTATAAATCAAGTTGAATTAATTAAAACAACAAAGTGACAAACAACAAAATTAACAAATTAGGTTAAGATCATTAACAAAGGGCATAAATTAAACAACAATATCAAAGTATGGCTTAGTTTCTTGCATGATAATCGAAATAATAGTTTTATACTTGCGAGGTTAAATGAAAAGTTCTCGCCTGAGAACTTTTCATTTAACCTCTTCAATTTTCTTCAATTTTCTTCAATTTTCTTCAAAGAAATTTCTTCAATTTTGAGAACAGATGAAAATCTGATTGTGCCAAAACAGGAGAACTGGGGATAGGTGAGAAAATCGTATCCCAAATCCTGTCATTTGTGTTTTCCCATTGATTCATTTGTGTAACCTTGTGTAGAGGTACGCTGTCTTGATTTTTTTCTTCTTCAAGCCAGAGCGCTCTTGCAAGTTTCATTAGACATTGAGCTAGTAAAGAGGATTGGCGTAATTTTCTACATTTTTAAAGGTAACCAATGAACAAGATATCTTTAACATCCCAAAATACTTCGGCTTCCACTCATAGCTTCGACTGCAATCTGGCTCATCTCCTTATGGAGCTTTAGCAGCCATAACTCATAGTTCAAGATATTCCGCACCATAATTTCCGACATTCCAACAAGTACGGCTTCCTCTGAAACGATATTATGAACTTTTTCTATGGTTTCGTATGTGGTTACAGTATCTAGCTGTTGTTGACGTAGGTCATCTACGAGGGACATGCGACCACGTTTAAATTCAGCTACTCCTTATTAAAGATTGATATACAGTCCCCGTAAACTTTTGTCAACATCGGATGAATTTCCTTAGTTAACCCTTATGAAGCTAAAATTTTAAAAAATTATGATAGCGCAATATTCAATACATTCGTTATAACGAAAAGCAAGACAAACTATTGCAGAAGATAAAAAACTTGTCATACGAACAAATCGGACATGAACTCTTAAAAGAAACATAATTTTTTACTTACTTGCTAATCTCTGTATCAGGCCGAGAACATTTTTCGCCTTTTCCTCGTTTATGGATAATAAAACTTCTAATAGAGAGTTTCTTTAAGCTGAATACTTTTTAATGTCAACTATACTTCCACCCACAGATGGTGTTAAGATATTATTTATGTTGATTTTAATCGATTTTATCAACAATGTCGCAAAGCTCACGAAAATCAAGTCTGACGGGCAATGTAAGGCCTCAATATTCACAAAACTTTATTACAGTAACAAACACAACTACAATAATATTTTCTATGATTACATCTCGGATTTTCCCCTACACTAACGATATGTCCATTACTAAAATATAAAACCTGTCGGCCACTCCTTTTGCAAAATCCCAGATGATTACAGTACTAAATTAATAGCAGTAATCAGTTTGCACAAACAAAAAATATAATATCGAATACAGAAAACTCGTATTAAATTCTTAACGTATATATAATATACTCATTATATTTTAGATTACACATTATGTAAGCTTAATTTAATTCATTGTGTCGAAATAAAATTTTATTGGAATTATATCCATTCTCTAAATAAATATTATCAATATATTCACTATTATATCTTAATTTAAGTTAAATAAAACAAAAAATAAGCACAGAATAAAGGCTAAGAAATGGAAATATAAACCCAATACATCACAAGAACACTACAGGTTCATTAACTAATGAAATCAGAAAATTCTGCTTTATTATCAAACGATAAACCTTTTATACAACGTACAGATAGAACTGGTGTTAAGCTGGTTAAAATACAAACAATAATTCAGCTTAAGCTTTTCTCTATACGTACAAAAACAGTCTCGTAACAGGTATAAGCAGAATTTTTAAAAGCTGTTATATATAAACAATACGTCCAAATACTCTATTCATTCATTGTACTTAACAGTCTAAATTAGAAGTAAATAATTACCTCTTCTTGCATTTAAATATTACTATTTGACTTGAAAATTGAATCAAATGATTTGGTAATAAATGATTTGAAAATATTTTATGTTGTATTATAGCAAAAATATTTATTTTCCAATTGCCATATTCAGTATTTCAACCTATATGTTCATCATTATATGCTTACAGCTGAAATTAAGATTGGTAAAGTGTAATGTGGTATTCTTACAAGCAATACATAATTATTCCTTTTCGTATTTTAAGAATAATGATTTTCACATTCCATATTCATTTGATATTTATATAGGAGAAGGAAGTACAGTATCTCAATAATTATTTTAGCCATTAATATGAATAAATTTCAACATTTAAAAATTTGGAATTATATTATTTATTTAATTAGTTACTTTAATCTCAACAATAATAATTTTACAATATAAATTATTGTAGCATTTTATTCCGAAAATTTCTGAAGGCACCGATAAATTGAATCATTCAAATAATTATTATTGAAGTTGAAGTAGTTTATGAAAAAAATCAAAAATTTAAGAACTTTCTGAATAATCTAATACACGGTACAACTATACCTGAAAAGGAATCGAACCCTTGACCATCACAGCAGTAAGATCGCCCATTCATCTTGACGACTGAAGCTATCAACCTATTAATCGTTAATATTTTAGTTTTTTTAAGTAACTCATTAACTAAGTTCATTCATAATTAATTAATAATTTATTAATATTATTAATTAAGGTTACAACTGTAATAAATAAAGTAAAATTTACACAGACAACACAACGCACAAACAAAGTAAACACACACAGCAAGAAAATGTATAAAAAAGAATATAGCAAAATATATAAAATATGAAAATACATAGATTATTTATATAATGTTTGGTAGAATTAATTATAAATATTTATTATTCTTTTGTATTAATATTTTATCCCATTTTTAAATTAAAAAAATAATTACAACAAAGCATCTTAGACCTTTATAATTAAGTTCATCAACTTTTCTTACTTTTCCTACAATTCAAAAATGTAAACAAGGCAAATTTCATCCATATTCTTTAAAATAATAAAGAATATAACTAATATATAATATAAGATATAATAAAGAAAATAACAATCAACCACGTCTCTTAATAATATTATATATAATTATATAATAATTAAATTGATAGTTCCTATAATATTAAAACTAATTAATTATTTAGCCTAAAATTAAATTTACACAAAGTCGAATTAAATCGATTTAATATCGAAAATATACGTACGATAATACACCACCTTCCACTACAAATCGTAGATTCGCCATTAATATGCTTGTTCCAGTACACTATCCATAAGTGCGCTATAAATATGCAACGTAATTATTATGTTATGTGACTATATGTGCAGGTTCAACGAACCTCAAGGTCGTACGGAATCAGTGGCGTATGCTCGTCAAATATGTTACGTCAGAAGCCTTTTTAGATCGTAACTAATTTTAACAGCAATATTTGTGTAAATAAAGAAGGAATCCTCCTAGAGTAAACTAAAATAAATGGCGGTATGTGAACCTATATGTGAACCTATATGTGATAAATTAACAGTTCGTTCAGAGATTTATCTCGCATGTGATAATTTATTGATACCGGACATTATTTGTAAATATGTGAAAGGCCTATATGTCAACGAGACAGCCCATTAATATTTATGACTCGGTATTAATAATAATTAGACTTGTAAATATAATGTGTTCCTTTAGTCGGAATAAAATAGAAATAAAGTCTTAATAAAAGAAACATTAATCACTTTTATTACAGTCCTATTACAAATTGTTTAAAACACAAAATATAATCTAACTATACCCTATATTCGTTAAGATATAAGTGAAAGAGTAATAAAATACAAATAAACCAAATTTCTGACTCATGGTAGATATTACCAATGTCCCAAATTAATATATTTGAATCAAATGAATAAATAAATGCCGTATTGAAAAAGTTTCAGAATGAAATTAAACGAAAAAAAAAAGTTTTTATTGCTTATTTTGGTCGTAACCGAAGCACAATCAACTGGCGCAAACCTTGGATTTAACTTTGCACAAACCAGGATTAACTGCCGGGAAGGCTTTGCTGTTAATTTAGTGTGATTGATAAGGAATCATATAGTATGGGCTGCTCCCCAACGGCCAAACTCTTAATTATGTGCTGTGAAGAAAATTACTTCAGATTTTCATTAGTACCAAAAGGTCGTTCGTTGCCATAGATCGGCCTTGGCTGCATATTTATAACAAAATTAAATCCATAATAATAATGTTCTGAATTACTGTTGGCAATCTTCATGACATTCAGTTATGGTTTAAAAAAACCGGCTGCAGGATTTATACCGATTCAGGAATGTATTTATTAATAAGGTACCACAATGTAATTACTTCCAATAAAAAATAATAGATTCTTAAAATGTTTCTACAACTTCCAAGGGAATTTTATCTGAAAACATCCGCCAATTATTTCAATGATGTTAAAGATAGAAATCTGCTCCTCACTGTTTGCTCTAACACTCCCTTAACGGATTAACTATGTCGAGATCTGGCGACTGTACTGACTAGGGAAGATGTTTGATGACATTCTGATGCGTTTCTAAGAAAGACTGAACATTTTGGCTGTCCGCGTCATTGAGGATGTCGAGATATTCATTCACAGTAATTCGGCATGTGATGTAATTGAGAGAACCGACTAAATACCACGATATTGCCACCCAAATCATAACAGAAACTTCCCCATGCTTGACTGTAGGAAGCAGGCAGTCCTGACCTAAAAACCTGACCATTAATGGGAAATAATGTGAACGCTAATTCGTTGGACCGTACCACATTCTTCCATTCATCAAGTGTCCAGATCTTATGATCGTTGCACCAATTCTTTCGCAGCCTAGCATTGGCTTCCGTTATAAAGGATTTCACAATCACAGATTTTTCCTGAATGTTATCTTTGTAGAACTCCCGTCATACTGTTTTTGTCAAAAGAGTTTAACTCAAGTAAGTGTTGAGTTTGCTGTACGTCGGTATCCGTTAACTTTGAGTCTTGCTCATTATTTTTGATGATGTTTTATCATGTTTTCTGTATGCTATCGTTACCGTGGGTACTGTTGCTCGTAAAACGTCTGAAAGATCACATATTTCACAGCTCTCTTGTTTCTACACTGAAATATAAAATATAGTCTATTCAAGGTTTATTTATATATGCGTCATGGAAATATGTAACGTCAAAACGTCGTTTTAGTTTTAAGTTTGTTAGTGTTAAGTTTTAAGTTTTAGTTTAGTTTGGCTTTGACATACAAAAAATTATAATCTAAATAAAATTATTGAACAAAAATTTTATCAAATATAATTTATTTTAACATTATAGTATATCTAAAAACTACAGTTAATTAAACAACCACAATAATTAATAGATAAGAATTAAGCCCTCCTATCACTATTGCTCAGGTAAATATGCTCTCGAATGAAAGTAAAATACATTACTTTAATATATAATTGTTAATTAGGTGGATTAGGTCTCGAGGAGATACCGCTACTTAAAAATATGTGCCTAGAACTCTACCCCATGAGAGGTGTGGAAAAGAGTTCAATGTAAATATAATAAAACAACTCTAACCTGCAAACTATTATACCTGTGTTCCTAATTGTAGTTTTAAGTCCTTCGATAATATAGGCATTAGGTGTATTATAATGTTAAAATAAATTATATTTAAAAACAGTATTTTTGTTTAATTATTTTATTTAGATTAGAATTTTGTTGTATACCAAATCCAAATTGAACTAAAACTCAGAGTTGGTGCGGCAACATTGCGACGTTTTGACGTCACAAATTTCGATTACGCATATATAAATAAATAAAGTTTGAATAGACTATACAAAAATTGACATATAAACTGGGCAATATACACACATCGTATTATTTACACGGAATCAGTATTGCTAACATACAGCAAGATGTACTATATTGCATGATGTTCATATTATTTTATCTGTCCCTGTTCTATTATGTATATTCTTCCGATACTCTAGACGGTTTTGATTCTTGTTATCAAAACGGCTGACTAAGAACTAATGAGGATTTGATTTGTTCCAATTCGCTTGTTTAAAAAATATTTTATGGGGTTAAGTGAGACACTAAAATTGACGTCTTTGAAGAAGAAGACTCCCCTTTTTCAGCATAAAAAGCACAAATATTGTATTTAAGAATTGTCAGTACTTTGAAAGGGTGCTTCTTGAACTGATTGACTATGATTATCTACCTGTAAACACTTTTTAAAAAAATATATCCTGGACTGTTGTAAATTATCGAATTGTCATTAAGTTTGCGCACTGTGTTTCTGTAACTGCTTTGTTTTCTTAATAATGTATTACCCAGAAACAATTAAATACGGAAATAATATGAATAGGTTAGAAAGTTTTTCAATACACTTCAAAATTGATAACATTCACCGAAAATCTTTTGTGACATAACAAGGATATTTTATTTAGATTACGGAATTTTATAAGACAGTTGGCTTTTTCAGATATGTAGAAGATATGTGATGAAAGCCTCTTAATAAAAGAATATCCCTTTTCTTCTTTATTTACGCATCCTTGACTACTGGAATTTCTAGTGACAAGAAACTTTTGTCCTACATTGACAGTACTGCGTGATTCACCTAATACTAATTCTAAGAAGCGATATAATTCTTTGTTATAAGGAATAACATACATATAATAATTTTACTCCTCAACTTTCATTCGCCAAACATCGCTCCTTTGAAATAATTTGTTTCAATTAAAAAATCAATCATCTACCTATTAGATCATTCATTTAAAGTTGGCGTGGCATTATTCGTTATTCAGCAGTTCGATAACCATAAAGTTAAAACATAGAAGATATTTTAAAATGTAACATTGATGAACTGGTCACAATTTAATTTCGATCAAATCATTATTTATTTTGATCCTTTACGAAAGTGGTAACTGAGTTGGAAAAATATGTTCCTTCAGAAACAATGTTTTAAAAGTACCAGGTGTACCGGAAAGACATTACCGATTTTTTGAAAAAAAAACTACATAATTTTCAAGAAAATGGGAAAATTTATTTTAAAGTATTAGCGATTTGATTCTAAACATCTTGGCCATCTTTCAGGTAATTTATGGATGCTATCTCAAAAAAAAACATTGAGGAAAACTATTCATCGAGCCATTTTCTAACTTCTTCGAAATTGAGAAAGAGCTACGCTGCAAGCTCATATCCTGCGAAGAGTTGATGCGAAGAGTTGATAGTCCAGCTGGGCAAGGTTTGGAGAATACGGCGGGTGCCATAATATGTCCCATCCAAGTTCTTTCAACGCTTTCAATGCATGGTTCAAATTGATCATTTGTTGTCGGTAGCTATTAACTGTTTCACCAGGTTTTAACAGTTCGTAATACACTACACCACTCTGGTCCCACCAAACACGAAGCATTATCTTGCGAAACGATTTCGCTTTGAAGTCAATCAGTTTGGTCACGTGTTGTCACTTTCAGACAGGAGACCTGATATTTTCAAAGGTATAAATCTATGACAGTATTACTTTCGCAAAATATAACACGTATAGCTTTAAAGTTCGATGTGAATAAAATAAAATGACATATTTGTCACCTCATAACATTGCATATTTAATCCTTCCTTTGCGCATCAGTTGCAAAAACCGGTAGTCATTTTCCGGTACGCCTAGTATACTAAAAGACTGCAGCAATGCGAGAAATCGTCATTAAATGTAGAATATGGTTTTGGTCGTTGACTGAATAAGGTGGTGGATTGAGAATATTTAGATATATCACTAGTCACACTGTAAGCAATTAATTTAAATGTTGGATTTCGAAGAAGTATGTGTATAATTGGTAGTGTTGAATTTGCTAACAATATGATAAAACACATTCGAATGCTACTTTGTCAACAACATTTGTAGTATTTTAAAAAAGATAAAAAGTCCATCTCTACAGATGAGACTTGGATCTACCACCATAAAAGTCTAGAAAGATTGCCTTCGAACTAGTGAAACCTGGTATTACATCAATGATGGAACTGGTATTCTGTCGTAATCTTGGTAAAACACAGTAAAGTTAAAACTTGAAACGCTAAATAGGGCTTAATATACCACCTATTCCTATTCTCCAGATATCTGGAGCTCCTCTTGGTTACCTGCATATTATACTAGCATATAGACGTGGTAAAATCCGGATAGTTTACACAGTATTTCTCCAATCAAATATGTAATAGGTTATGTAATAATGCTTTCCAATTTTAAACATAATGGCGGTTTTCAATTTGCACTCCTAGTAAAGCGTATATTAAGTGATTAATAATATTTGAAGACGCATATAGATAAAAAAATCAACGCTTTAAAATGTCTTACATAATTTAGTCTGTAGAAAAAACTCAGACCAATATTCGCCCATATAATTCAACACCAGATTAAATTACATGAGGGACAGGCTGTAAAACATTTGAATTTATAATAAAATTATTTTTATTTCAAATCTCTACAATTTCAAACCAAGATTTATATGCATAATTAAAATTCATTAATAAATTAAACCATTAGATATTCGCATCGATTGGCATTAAGATATAATCAGCTTCATTTGGCGAATGTTGAAGATGAAAATGTGGAACAATCATTGATCATTTATCTAGTGATATTTGATGCTCTACTCTAAGAATGTTTCATGATAACATAGACAAGTTCAATGAACTTCAAAGTTCTCTAAAACCACTGGCGTACGTTCATTTAATATAAGATAAATCATGTAGAACAGCTTAATACAATTTTTGCACTGTCGCTTGTATATTATCTATTTTTAGATATTTAATTAAAATATTTAATTTTGAAATATAATTTGAGCATTTTTCTGAATTTAAAGTAAAAAGATTAACAAATAATTTTTTTTGCAACTAAAATGTTGAAAACAATTCGAAGCAGTTATATAGGAGATGTATACAATATTTTTGCGCAATTTTCCTTATATCCTTCATTTAGGAAAATGAGATACAAATACATTTTTGTAGGTTTAAAGATTAATTTGGAGAAATTGATAAATATATTGATTTGGATTTTATTTTGTGACGGATTTCGCATCTTTTGGCTTCTTTGTAAGCGAGTTAAGTAGCATAACTTTCCATTTAAACATTTCCCTTTAGATTTTCATTCTCAAGTTCTTCAAGACATGACCCAACGTTCTCATATTTGCAAAATCACATATTTAATTCTATAAGGACAATTTGTACCGAATGCTTGACTGAAACTTACCAATTTCAATTTCTAGCCATCTCTCATGATGATTTAGTTCAGTTAGAACTTTCCCAAAATTGCCAATGCCAAAGTCACCTTCTTTAAACATTTAGAAACACTCCCAAAAACGTGTTTTACTTAAGCTATTACATATGTTCTAAAAAATGTATGTACATCATCTGTGGATTTCGATCCCCAAAGATGTCGTAAATGACTCGAGTCAAAGCTAGAATTGATAAAAATAGATATTATGTTATGCTGATGCAAAATCACTAATACTTGAGGGTCATGTAGTTGACAAAATCTTATCTTACGACATTTTAAATAAAATAATTTTACATTGCGTACTAACGTCCTCTGTTGAAGGAAAGATGCTTGTTTATCTCCTACAGATACAGGTGAATATTTTTTCCACTTTTCATCAGAATATTGTGTATATTTTTTAGTCTAACCTCATATTAAACATTATACCCACTTCTTTAAAACTTTCCATAACCCAATCAAGTTGCAAATTCAAAATAATTACAAATACAAAAATTTGCTATAAAAATAATTAATGTTTTGAATATAATGAACATCTCTAACTAACGTCCACGTCAATTAACGTGACTTAAAGTGACGTCAAGAACAGAAGAAGGAACAAAAACTAACGAATGAGAAATAAAAATATTTTACAAATATTTTACAATGAAATAAAATATTAATTTGGGCCTTCAATAAAATCAGAACAAAAATTTTTGGAGAAATAAATTTATAATTGTAAAAATACACTTTATTTTTCTGTATAATATTACATCCCTAAATACAGACGCCATAACCTTGCTAGCCAACTGTTGCGTTTTCCCACGCTTTGGAGCGGGTTCATCGTGTGAAATACACACGGATGACTGTCGATTGGACTTCGGAATGAAATGATGGATCCATGTTTCATCCATTGTCACATATCGACGCAAAAACTCTTGGTTGATTACACTTGATCATCTTCAAACACTGCTCCGAATCATCAACTCGTCGTTGTTTTTGGTCAAAAGTGAGCTCACGCGTCACTCACTTTGCACAGAGCTTTCTCATACCCAAATATTCATGAATAATATGATGTATACGTTTAGTTGATATCTTTAGAGTGTCTGCTATTTTATTCAATTTCAATTTACGGTCATTCAAAATCATTTTGTGGATTTTTTAAATGTTTTCATATCGGTAACAACCTCTTTTGGGCGTTCACTGCGTTCACCGTCTTCGGTACTAATTTCATCACGTCTAGACTTAGCATACCAATCCTTGATAGTTGACTTTCCTGGAGCAGTGTCCAGAATCTCGACATCAAGCCAAGTTTTTGCTTGAACTGTATTTTTCCCTTCAAAAAACAATATTTTATCAACACGCGAAATATCTTTTTATCCATTTTTTTCACAATAACAAAAGTTGTTCAAAGTTTACTCAAAATGCTATAATTCACAAATTAATGATCCGACAGCTGTCAAACGCACACGTCAACACACACGTATCTTTCAAGGGTTAGGGCTAACCAAAAATATATGAATTTAATTCTAGTAGCGCCATCTATGTGTCAGGCCGAGGACTTTTCAATTGACCTGTTAGTGAACTGGGCGTAGAACTGTCGATTTAAGAGTGAGAAACAAAACTTAAATATGAACCACGTATTCCCCACATTGTGATTATATTAAATTATGTAAACATATTTAACTTTATAATGATAATTTGTTAGGTTTCAAATGACATAAGGCATAATTTACGTACATTACAAAAAACTGACTGAAAAATCATTGACCATATTTTAGATTACCGTATTGAATCAATTATTTTGAACAAAATAGACCTTTTCCTTCTTGCTTGACTTGACTTGCTAAATATGAAAACAAAATTAAATGTAAACTTAGGTGCGCGATTTTAAGAGTTCATTGTACATATTTGGCGTGCATATATGAAAGCGCGGGTATGCTATTTTACAAGTCTAATCTCATGAATAGCACCGCATGGCAAAAGATCATAAGCATCAACTTATAAAATGAGATGTGACTCCACCATACAAATCTCATCATTATTATAAAATATGTTAAAAACGCTTGCCACCGGTCAAACCTCACGGACAATACCCTTTTCCAGAATAAAACAAATTTATTGTCCAACCTACCTACCCCATCTCTCAGAACTCTTGTCATTATACTCAATTAACATAAAATGGGATATTCTTGGTCATATAATGAACATTTTATACATGTGACAACAAACACCAAGTTCTCTACATCATTTTCTAAGCGCATGTCCTCACTCTCAATAACATCCAAATACGTTTTGGCAGACAACAGAAATTCTCTTACTGGAGGCAGTATTAACAGGCTAGCGCATTTCCTCAGGGATACTCCTTATATCCACGAAATTTAATGTTGTTATTTTTTAGTACATTATTTGTTTTTTATTAATGGCTTAGTGTTCGCTGTGTGGATACCTGCTTCGAACCCACACAAAATATTCCCAGAACATTGAGTAGGTTACAGTGATAGATAAATGGAACATAGGATGTAATAGTGGTTAAACTAAACAATGATCATTTCTTGTATATATTTCTGTTCTATGTTATAATCTAGTGCTATAACTTTTATATTTATCCATATTTTACAAATTTTTAACTTTTAAGTTTTATGCTTGTTTAGATTTATTTATACTTGTTTTTCGTACTGTAGTTAATAATATCTTCCTACTTTATATATATCAGAGCTATACATTAGTTTTAAAGGATTTTCTTAAGCTGTATTGTGAAGCCAACTGTGTATTGTGAACAGTACAACGTATTTTATTCAAGGTATTGTCCATGGATAGCCGGGGTCTGTTCCAACCTTTTAAGCAATTTACAGATTCTATCTCGAAAGAACGACGTATATTTTAAGGGTACCCACGAATCGACCCAATTTTTTGGTGCCTTCATAAGAAGTGAAGAGCCGCTCAGACAGCACACTACACAAATGTCAGAAAAAGCAGTAATCAGAAAGAGCAAGGTCTGGAGAACGGCTGGTAGCACATCCCATTTTAATATTTCCAAGTATGTTTTTACCGATTTTGCAACATATGGTCGAGCGTTGTCATGCTGAAGAATAACATTGTTGTGTCTTTTCTCGTATTCTCGTATGTTACCTGTGACATCTAAGGTTTTCGAGAAACTATACATCAAGAAGCTTAAAATAGTCACAGAAGTAAAAAATATTATCCCAGACCATCAATTTCTAAAGTTCACAGATTGGTCAATCAAACAAATAAAAATTTAAACGAAAAAAAAAATAACTTGCTTGGCTTCATTTCTCGATATATCTCAAGCTTTTGATAAAGTATGACACACTGGACTTAAGTTAAGTTAAGTTAAGTTGAAAAATCTTCTAAAAAACTACTAAAGTCATCTCTCACAGACAGACTTTATTGTGAAACAAGGTAACGAATAAATTGAATTATAACCAATATATTGAGGTGCTCCGCAGGGCAGTGTCGTTGGCCTATTGTTATCTCATATATACAGCTGACACACCGACCTCAAACACCACTACTGTGGCAACATATGTTGACGATACGGAGATTTTATCACGAAAATCCAATATCAGCTACAAGGAAACTCCAACTTTATCTCAACAAAATTCATTTGTGGTTGAAAAAATGGCGCACCAAGGTGAATGAGAAGAAATCTACTCCGTTGACATTTCTGTGTAGAAGGGGCTGTCCTCCGGTATATCTTAATAATCATGAAATCCCTCTAGTAGATAATATTAAATATCTTCGGATCTTAAACTCTTAATCGGTCTTAAACTGACCCAGATGTACTGGCTTGGAGGGCGTAAATCCAAATTATCTTTGAATAATAAGATATTGCTGTTTAAGTCAATTCTTAGACCTATATAGACGTATGGTATCGAACTATGGGGTACTACCAGCAAATGCAATATAGCCATCCTTCAGAGATTTCAGAATTAAAGTGATATGTGCCATCGTTTGCGCCCCATGTCATGTCTGTAACAATCTATTTCAGCGCGATATCCTTCTGGAAACAATAACGAATGTGATCCGAAGTGCCAGTGTAAAGTACTCTGAAAGAGTGTCTGTGCACCCGAATGTCAGAAAGTTAAATGTACGCGATGTCAGTGCTTAAGTTAAAACGTTTACTACCCATCCTATCTGATTAATAGACACATAGAAAAGTTTTTAGAATAATACAGAATAGTAATTAAATTTACATATTAACTATTACTAATTAATTTAACCAATTGAAACGAGCTTCTACATATCATTGTATAACATAAATCTTATTAAATACCTATAAATAATAATCAAATAAATTAATATATATGGAATGCCAAGGGAATAATAACAAACATTTATAAATAAAATGGAAAATAAAAAACTAAAAGAAGATAATAGATCTTAAGAGTGTTATTCTGCATAAAAATATTTTAACGCCATTTTGTTTACCTTATAAATCACCCATAATTAACTTAAAAACAGCTATCAGCAACTAATTAAGTATCGTAATGATATCGCAGCTGACCAGCCTCACGGAGTCTGGTCGACTTACAATCTTGCAATACCTTTCGAATGATATATTGCAAGCAAAAAATCCAGCAAACAAGAAAAAAAAGCAAGATAATGTGGGACATAAAAAATACCCCAAAACCGGACCTGTCCCCAAGACGGGTATCTCATTAAAGATTTTATTGCATGTTATGGAAGATAAAAAACCAAATCAATTTAGCATCCAATTTGTTTTCAACATATTAACTTTCGGACAATAAAAAAAAGTAATATTACGTTTTTGGGTCCGCAGTACCGAAGGAAGCGCGATTATATCTACCATTTCGACACTTACGTGTGGTAAATTGTTTGTTTTTGATTTATTACGTTCGTGGACGCTTTCGGAAACCATTGCATGGCTAATTGAAAATTACCATAACCGTAATCAAAATAAGGTACCCGACATCTTGCACAATACGCGCAGTGATATTTACATGAAACTTGTACCTTTTCGAAATTGGCATGACCCTGTTGTCCAACATCGGGTCCAATTTTCCCACACATTTGCTCTTAGTGGGTATACTCTCCATAATATTGAATTTTCTGTTGGGTAAATTATAAGTTTACACAATACGTTTACAGAAAATTAGTTTATTTTGGGCCTAGTAGGTGTATCTAGAGTAACTTGCTTGCTTAATAAAAGTGACGATAATACATATATATGAAAGGTACACGAACTTTAAATGACATAAAAATAGGCATAGTTTTGTTGGTATTAAAAGCGTTAGTATTTATTTTAATAAATCTACGAAGAAACAAACCTATAAAATATAGGCGTATAAATTAATTATGAAGGCTTTAGAACAGACAGTGTTACCGTCTATCAAATCGCATCGAGTACATTTGTAGCCAACTTCACGTTGAAGTCTCACTGACAGGCTTCACTTTTAAAATGAAGAAATATAAACATACAAACATAGAAATATAGAATGGAAGCCACACATATAACCATATTCTGCGCATCTAAGTCGCTGGAAAGCCGAAGGTAAAAAGATGATCTCTTTTCTTTCTTTCGACTTCAAATTTTGTTAGACATCTTAGGTTATACCTGTTTTTTATATATTTATGTGTATAATTTTAACTAAATTTATTTTTATGGCGTTATACACAAAAGTGGCATTTAAGGTAACGTAAATATAATTTGATTTAATGCAAAAACATAATAATAACATTATTTTCCTGGGTATAAAGTAGAAATAAGGTAAATTATTTTGAAAAGGATTCTGCTTTAACGCAAGAATGGCTTTTAAATGTAAACAATGATAATTTGTTTGTATGGGAAGCTGTCTCTATATACACTTGTTTTATTTATTGGCAAAAGAATGCAAAATATAACGAAAATTCTCATTCAGATACTATGTCAGCAAATTAGTCCTGAGTAAAGCCAATGTAAGAAGAAAAACACTAATTAGGTGTTGCTTGTTTAACAGCATGAAAAAATAAGAAAAGCTTGCTGCATAAAAAATATTTAATGCAAAGAGGATTTCGCAATCAAAATTGTAACATATAATACTTTATAGTTCTTTACTTTGTAATATTTAAGGCAATAACAATATGCAATTTCAAAATAAGTTATCAGTTGTGACATTAGATATTGTTTTTTACGTGTTATACAAATGTTAACTAATAACGGGCCAATTGAAAAGTCCCCGACCTGACACATAGGTGGCGCTACTATAATAAAATCCATATGTTTTTAGTTAGCCCGAACCCTCAGAAGCGTGTATAAATTTGACAGCTGTCGGATCATTAATTTGTGTATTATAGCATTTTGAGTGAAGCAACTTTTGTTATTGTGAAAAAATGGATAAAAAGATATTTCGCGTGTTGTTAAAATATTGTTTTTTGAAAGGAAAAATACAGTTGAAGCAAAAAATTGAGCACCGAAGACTGTGAACGCAGTGGGCGCCCAACAAAAGTTGTTACCGACGAAAACATTTAAAAAATCCACAAAATGATTTTGAATGACCGTAAATTGAAACTGAATGAAATAGCAGACACTCTAAAGATATCACCTAAACGTGTACATCATATCATTCACGAATATTTGGGGCAAGCTCACTTTTGACCAAAATCAACGACGAGTTGATGATTCGGAGCAGTGTTTGAAGACGATCAAGCGTAATAAACCCGAGTTTTTGCGTCGATATGTGACAATGAATGAAACATGGCTCCATCATTTCATTCTGAAGTCCAATCGACAGTCATCCGAGTGGACTGCACATGATGAATCCGCTCCAAAGCGTGGGAAAACGCAACAGTCGGCTGTCAAGGTTATGGCGTCTGTATTTTGGGATGCGCATGGAATAATTTTCATTGACTACCTTGAAAAAGGAAGGACCATCAACAGCAACTTTTACATAGCGTTATTGGACCGTTTGAAGGACGAAATCGCCGAAAAACTGCCGCATTTGAAGAAAAATAAAGTGCTGCTTCACCAAGACTATTTTAAAGTAAAGGACAAATCGTACTACAAAAATGGTATCGAAAAGTTGGAGGGTCGCCATAATCAGTAATCACCTTTGAAGGGAATTATGTTGCATAAAATAAACTCATTTTGTAAAAAAATGTATTTGACTATGGTAGGCCGGGGACTTTTCAATTGACCTATTATTTAAATGAATTATTTTATTAAAATTATATATTTTTTAATTTTCTTTGTAAAATTTCATTAAAAATAAAATTTTTTAATCCTATTTTTTAAACTCCCCCTGTAGTAAACAAACCCGCTTGGTGCGCCCTCAAGTGGTTTAGACGAACAAAACTTAACTACAAAGTTTAACGTGGAAGATCGGGTTCTAAGTCTGTCTATTCTATGTCGAAGTATGAACAAAAAATGTTTACAGTTCACTGAAAATCTCTGAATTGGTACCGAGTAAATATCATTTGCGGGAAGTTTTACTTTTTACTTCAATTTGAAGAAAATGCCGCCATCGAATGCTATGTGTCAAACGATTTCAATGTCTGAATATTGGTTACTATGTTTTAAAAGTGGTCATTTCTGGTCAAAAAATTGAAGACAAGGTTTTGAAGGTATTACTCGTAAAACGCTACAAGAATATGCAGAGGGAGTAATACAAGAAACTATTTCCAATCGCTTGAAGAATATAAAAGTGATCCAAAAGCTTGGATATTTTGTGCCTTATGAATTGAAGCCAAAATACATTGAAAGACATTTGGTCATGTGTGAAATGCTGCTTCAACAGCAAAATCGAAAAAGTTTTTTTGCATCGCATTGTTACTAGTGCTGCAAAGTATATCTATTGCGATAATCCAAAGCGAAAAAATCATGGGATCCACCTGGTCATGCATTAACAACGATGGTAAATTCCATGGCTCCAAGCTAATAATCTGTATTTGGTAGGATCGGTTTGGTGTACTATGCTATAAACAGCTAAAACCTAATGAACTCATCAATGGGATCACTATCAACTACAATTGATACGTTTGAGCCCAACACTGCGCGAAAAACAAAGTTATTCTTTAGCATGACAACGTTCGACCACATGTTGCAAGATCAATGAAAACGTACTCGAGATGAAATCAGTAAATTGCCTGAAAGAAAGGAATAAGTAGCAGCTATCGATGAACAATGCTTTTAATAAAATACATTGTACCAATTTTTTACAATAAGGCTTCAAATTTAAAAAAAAAGGATTTAAAGCTAATGTATAGGCCCATATTATAAATAAATATCAAAGAACAAATTGTGAATTTACGAATTTACCAAAAAAATCCAGGCCACTATAATAATATTCAAATATGTTCAAATCCCTTTCAAGATTTAAAATATTTTGCAACTATAATCCAACTGGGTAAGGCTTCTTTCCTTCTAAGATGGCCTAAGTGGTTAATCGCCGATCTTGCTATAATGCTTTTATCTATTTCAAATCATTGTTCCAAAATCGAAACCAAACAATCCCTAACCCCACTGGTTTGTTAGTTTAAATATACTTCAAAATAAAAATGTCTCATAAAACAGATACGGAAATACACCACATAATGGTCCTCCCTATACAATAAAGATAACAAAAAATCATTCACTAAGCTTATTTTGTGGTCAGTTTAATTGTTAGGTGTTGATGCAAAACATAAATGTAAACAATTCTCAAATTCGACGGTTTTGACATTATTGAGTTATTCAATGTATACAGATGATATCATGGAATGATAAAAATTATATTTTCGACTTAGTTGCCTTCCTTTTATTGTTTGGTTTGATGAAATCTGCTGCCAAAACTAATAAAACGCTTTTAGCAACTTATGGCAACTTTAGTTTCAACGATTTAAAAGCGGTGATTGTGATGGCCAATAAAATAATGACATGACAAAGGCCAGAAAGACCAAAGAAACAAAAAAATTCGATAATGAGGAGATGCAAGGCTCATTGGAAGAAGACCTATTTCAAACCACATACCACATGAATCGTTTCAACATAGAGATGTCATTGCTTGTCAGGCAAAAAAAGAAGAGTTATGTAGCTTAGACTCTTCATGGAACAAATATCGATGTGAACCAAAACGGCAAATTCTACATACTCCTCTCTGAGATTGTATTACATATTCAGTGAATCAATGCACTGACGTCTTTTGAATGAAAATGAACTCAGAAAACTTTTTCAGTCAGGAAAGTCAGTTTAATGAACTCAGCCCGGACTCAGAAAAGGCGGAGATTAACGGTGGCGCGGTGATAAGATCCCAACATGTCGACCAGCTCGCGAACAAACGCGTTTTCAGAAGAACTTGAGCTGAGTTGTGCGTGGAATGATTGAGATATGAAGTGTCAGTTTCCCTATGAATTTGATTATTTCTGACAAACCATGGAGCGTTTAAGATTCTCCTGAGGAGCTTATTTTGGAAAACATGAAGCTGTTTCTCCTGGTTGGGTGTAGTTTTTAGAATTTAGTTTTCTCCAAGCCATATATTTGCATATAATATAGATATAACAAAACAAAATAAAACATAATATACTTTTGTTGGCATATATTCCAGCTATGTATATTGTTTTTTAAATTTTTTAAAATAATGCCATTATTCCATAAAATACTATAACTTCACGCCGTCACTGTTTAAAATACAAAAAGCTGGCAACTATGCGACCCAAAATTTTAAACACTTGTGGTAAAAAATCCTTTAAATTAATTAGTTCTCTCTAACATTTCTGTCCGCTTATTTGTTATTAATAGTTTATAGAATAAACATATTCCTAATATAAAAATTTTATTTTTTCATCTCACCACCTTTCAATATCCGATATTTAAGAAACTCCCGTTTCTAATATTAAATTAAACGAAGAAAGAAAACACGTGGTTATACAAGTATAGGTAGTACCAAACTACCAACTAAGTTGTTAACCTGATAAAATAATATAAGCCAAAATTTAATTCACATTTATAATTTTTATGGTATACACATATACGACACTTACTCAAATCACTGTATAAAGGAATATTAGTTTAAGTTCTTGACTTAAAAATTTATAATCACAAAACGATTAACAACGAAATTCAAAAATCACGACCGCCATATCCATGATTTAACTGGTAGGTCTTTTCTTAACCAACAGGGGCAAGGTTGCCAAATGTAACGATTTAAATTAAATCAAATTATTCATGGTTCTTTATATTTTTCCTAATTTTATTTTGGATTAAAAAATATACATGGTAATAAAGATAAATAAAATTAATTTGTTGCAGTTTAATTACACTTATCAACAAATATGTATAGAAACAATTCCTTTAACAAAATTTTAGTCCTCTAATAATAGACATTTTGTACTTAAGGCTTACAATAACTAAACATACATATTATCTACATGAACTACAGCTACGGATTATAGGTCTGTTTTTGAGTTCCACCTAAAAGTTTCACATTAAATAATATATTGTATATTGATAAAAACAATGTAATCCTACTTTTGGTCCTGACAACATTCTTTCCCTAACAGCCCAACGTAAATCCTCTCTTTTATCCTGTCCAGGTATTTTGGATCTTTTCCATACTGACTGATAAAAGTGATAAAGAGCAACTGGGTCTGATTTATTAAATGAAGGTTTTGCTGAACATGGCCTAATCACTAATAAATATAACACATATATTAAAGGGGCATTATTTATTATAATCAAATATATATTACGAGTATCAACTTACAGACTGTCTTGGATTTTTTATCCTTACTGGATCGATCAGACCTTGATTTTGTACCACTGCTTGACTGTGGTCTTATACTTTGAATAGTTGATACTGTAGTAAAATCTTTTTCTTTGCTAATTACAGAATCACATTTCTGAGAGTTTGATTTGTTATTATCTTGACTAACATGCACACAATGTTCATGTAATACATTCTTTCTTGGTTTACTTTCATATATATGCAATGAAATGTGCTTATTTTTTGAAGCTTCTTTTAAAATAGATTTTTGTTTTGGTTTTTCTGATGGAATATTTACCCCATTTATGTTTTCTTTATCATCCAATCCACTTGCACTAAAATCTGAAGTTTCAGAACACTCACAGTATCCACTTTCTTCAGCATAATAACTATTTAATGTACTATTTTCCTTTTCATCGCCGAATCTCGTATCATATTTAATAAGTTTCTTTAAATCTAAAAAATTAATAATAAATTATTGAAAACTGATTCTATTAATAACTTACCAATTATAAATTCTTTAAGTTGGTGTGCAGTAATATTTGTATATCCTAAGCCATTTAGATATTCTAAAACTTCTCGTGGATCAATTTTGTAAGACATATTAAATATATAAATTTATCAACAAACAATAAATATTTAAAATAACGAACAAAAATGATTAGGAACTAAAATTTGACAAATCTCTTCTGTAAATAAACCACGGTCTGTGTAGAAAATTATTGACATATGGTTATATGAACACATGGAAAAATAAACAGACATTCTGCCATATATTAAATGATTGAATTTAAATATATGTCATTTCGAATTGATGTTTATCATGTTTATAAACAGTGTTATTAATTATATAGGTTTTGAACTGAAATCCACATATATTAATTAAATATGGATAAATATGAAGTTATTGGAACTCTAGGTGAAGGATCTTTTGGTAGAGTATATAAAGCTAAACAACTTTCAAATGGATCTTCAGTGGCATTAAAAGTAATAAGTAAAGTAAGTTATAAATAATTAATAAAAAATAAGTTAAACGATCTATATATCCAATTATTGACTATAATTTTAAAGAGAGGAAGATCAACTAAGGAACTCAAAGGTTTTAGACGAGAATGTGAAATACAACGAGACTTGCATCACCCAAACGTAATTCAAATGCTAGATTCTTTTGAAACTGAGAATGAGGTAATATTTTAAATATATTTATATTCTAAATTTAACCTGCTTTACTTTATAGATCGTAGTGATTACTGAATTTGCACCAAAGGAATTAACAGCTATATTGAGTAAGGAAGGTTATTTATCAGAAGAAAAAGTGCAACAAATAGTTTGGGATTTATTGTCAGCACTTTATTATTTACATTCTAATAGAGTTTTGCATAGGTAAGATTATACGATTATTATTAAAACATGATTGCTATATTCATGTTACAGAGACTTAAAACCACAAAATATTTTATTGGATTTAAAAAATCGTGCAAAACTTTGCGATTTTGGTTTTGCTAGAAATATGAGTACTGGAACACATGTTTTAACATCAATTAAAGGTAACTAATAATAATGCCAATTGTGAAATTCATGGTTATCACAAATACATTTTAGGTACCCCGTTATATATGGCACCAGAATTAATTGATGAATTACCATATGATTACAATGCAGATTTATGGTCCTTAGGTTGTATTACATATGAATTATTAATGGGTACACCACCATTTTGTACTTCATCTATACTACAT
This sequence comes from Rhynchophorus ferrugineus, assembly GCF_030347505.1. Taxonomy (NCBI): domain Eukaryota; kingdom Metazoa; phylum Arthropoda; class Insecta; order Coleoptera; family Curculionidae; genus Rhynchophorus; species Rhynchophorus ferrugineus. The sequence goes on along the minus strand of NW_027472581.1, from coordinate 45,690,980 downwards.
TTAATAAGAATGATTAAACATGAACAGATCCAATGGCCAACATTCTTATCCCCTGAATGTACATCATTTTTAAAGGTACTTCATCATACTTCATATATTAATTCCATATTTATTAGTAATAATTTTCAGGGTTTATTACAAAAAAATCCATCCAGAAGATTAACTTGGGAACAAATACTTAATCATCCATTTGTTAAAGGACACATTTTAATATCAAAAACTACAGGACCAATGCCTTTAACTGTAGCTTTAACTGCTAGTACACAGGAAGCCAAGGAACGTCAAAGAAAAGACAGTATAAATAACAAACATTTAAAGTAAGTATTGTAAATAACCAATACTGTATATAAACATATTATTTATTATAGAGGAGCAATATCTAGAATTCCTAATGATATGAAGCAAAACACAAACTCAAAAAGTGAAAAAAATTCAAATGAATTTAAGAAGTCCTCTAGTACTACTAAAAACACTTCTAACAATAGTCAAGGGAATATTAAAAGTAAAGATTTAACAAAATCTCAAGATCAGAATGAGATATGTAAAGAAAATCTGGTTATATTAAAAAATAATAAAGATAACATAAGTAATAGTAAAGATGGGAATAACAGTAAACTTAGTAGTAAGGAAGAGGAAATGTTAAGCAAATGTAAGTTATTTATATAATGTTATATATCCCCAATTATTTTACTATAATATGGCAATAAATCCAATTTAGTATGATTATAAAAATGCCAAGAAAATTTACATAAATTATAGATATGTTTATCCATAAAAGAAACTCTAATAACCAACCATTAATATATAACATATATAATATCAAAAATGTAAGGTAGATTTTTAAAATGCCAAATGCTTATCATTTGAAACTTAAATAATCATTTAAAGCTCAAATTTGTATAGAATATATAGATAATTTACTAATTTATCTAAAGTTAATTAAAATAGATTTAATGTAAAAAAAATATTGAAATTTCATATTAACAGTTGGATTGACTTTTTACAATTGTAGGTTTAAAAGAGAGGCTTAATCTCATTGAAGATAATCGTCCAATTGAACCAGATGAATGGATCGTATTTCTCCGGCGTTCTATTCAGGAAGTTATGAATGGAGAGATTACCTCCCTAATTCAACCCAACCAAACAAATATAATTGTTTCGCCATTAAAAAACTCTAATTCTCATAATAGAGTTATATGTTTTGTAACCAAGTTATTATCTATTGCATTTGTAGTCAAAGGCATTCAAATTGAACAAGTAGAACAAATTAAGAAGGTAAAGTTTTACTAAAAATTAGATGCCCTAAAACAATGGTATTTATTGCCATAGAATCAGAGTTTATACAGAAATTACAGTTTTCTAAATATAACCCAGTAAGTACTTGCAATCTCTAAATTTTAGGTATATTTAGAAGTAAAGCTTGTACCTAATTTAATTTATGCCACCAAGCTCTTACTGAGGGAATCAAAGTCAGGTCAATCAGTATCTACAGCGAGTTCAGATTCATCCCAGCAAAATGATGAAGTAAAGTCCGGTGTAGCTGATGTTTATAAAAAAGCTGATTCCCTTGATTCAGATGATCTACAGGCTCTAGGAGGCATTTTCATGCTTGTGTGTCATCTAGTTTATTTGCAAGATGAATTTCTAATACAGTTTTGTGATGCTGTATTGATTTTGAATGTTTTTAGTTTGATAAATTTATTAATTTCTTTGGGTAAGTATTTAATACATTGCTGAACATATATCGACAGATTACTTATATTATAGAATTATTGAGATTAGAATATTATAGATAGCCCAATTTCTTGAAATATATCAATTGATAGATTCTCATATAATAAAACAATCCAAATAGTATTGGATGCAAAAGCGCATAATTTTTAGCATAAAATTTTTGTACCAAAACCAATAAAAGAGCTAAAACAAGTTTAAAACCCAGTTGTTTGACGGTTCGCTTATGAAGGAAGTTCATTAGATTTGAAATGAATGAACATTCGTTTGTATATCCAATACTAATGTACCACGTTAATCAAATTGTCATATTTAAAAATAACAAAGAACCTACTCAGTTGAATTCAATCGCCAATATGTTATATCTATATTGCAACAATATTATGAACAAATTTAAATTAAAGGGTGCAATATTTTTATGCAGTAATGTATAAATAATGCGTATATATCTTTATGTTTAAAGACATTACAATTCTGGCATATAATTTTTCAGTAATAGCAGATCGAATTTTAAATGGAATGAAACAATATGTGTATGTCATTATGTATGGAATATAACATTATTCAAATATTTGCTGCAGCTTCTATGATTGAATGGATCTGAGTGGTCCAATTTCCCATGAGCGCTGCGTAGGTGCAGAGGAATTTGCAATGGCCTAAGTTATGTTGACTTTAAGGGTATCGGTTGATTATTGGACCTACAATTTCAGCATAAGACACCAAAACAATCTAGTGATTAAATCACACGATCTTGATGGCAAATTGCTATTGCAAGCACATGTTCAGCTATATATCCTTCAGTTTTTGTTAAAATATATCAGTTATCATAATTCTGTACCGCTTGCTTTTTGTAAATGTCTTTGTCGAACACCCCGTGTTTACGTTCTACGTTCATATTCTAAGTCCATTATAGTTATATTAAGAGTCATTCATAAATACTCCATAAATTATCATGATGATAAATTGCAGGTTAATTAAATTAATAATTAACAGGTTAAAGTTAAACAGAAATCACTATAATATGGCCACCACAGGTTAAAAAACCAATCCTTCATTGAAAAACCCTATATATGCTTTAATATCATCATCAAATATTGAATATCATTATTTATTATTTTGGCAGTTAAGAAGAAACCAAGAATAACAATGGATGTTTTGTCAATACTCACCCACACAATTAGAAAATTACCAGAAAATACTGAAATTGTAGAAAAAATATTGTTATCATCGTTTTCATCAAATATTGAAATTGACTTTGGAGACATGTTACGAAATTCAGATCCAATATTAAGGGAAAGAACCTGCTATTTCATACTGTTTATTGGTAAATATTTTCAAACTAGTACATTAGAAAAGTTTTGGTCTGGTGAAGTTCAAGATACCCTTGAAGCTTTAGTCTTTGACTCAATGGAAAATGTTCGAAATGTAAGTAATTTAATGTTAATTAATTGGTAAACATATTATTTTTATATCCCATCTTATCTTATCTACATCCCATCATCTTATATATCTACTCTTCTTAAATAAAAAATTCAGTACTTTTTGGTAAAACACATATCAACTTAATAAGTTTATTTTCAGGCCGCCGAAACTGCAGTTAATGAACTAAAACACAAGGACTTCTACATTAAATCTTCTACATCATATTAAGCAATAAAAAATATGATACCTTTATAATTTTATGTTCTGTAAATGTATTTATCTCATAATATTTTTTATATGAAAATATTTTTATGTAATATATAGAAAATAGAGAACATGAATAAAAAATTTATTTATAGAGGTAATCAACAATAAATTAACAGTAATAATAATTATACCCTGTATATAAAAGTGATTCATATACTTTAATACTATAAATTTTCTAATCCATGAGTAGTATAAAATCTTGTAAGGTGTGCAACACATGCTGCCATCCTTTGGTGATAAATTCTTAAATCATATAGAACCCGATCTTCTTTATGATATTTTTCCAAAGCCAATATATAAAATAAATTTTTACGATTCGGAACAAATCTGGATAATACCTTTAAAGAAAGGGTCTTAAGATAGTATACTTTTCAAATAGATTATATTTACGTTGAATAGTTGAGTTCCTAACCAACCATGATGGGGTTCTAGACTTTCCGTATAGGCTTTCTTCAAAAATGGTGCTAAATCTTGAGTGCATCTTTCTGAGTCAGAATCAGTTATAATATATTGGAAAAATGTACTTATAAAGTGAAGTGCCCTGGCAACAAGAAAATAAGTTTTGTAACACTTATTAGAATCATAATAAATAAATTTACCTTTTAAGCCAAATTAAAGCTTCGGTTGCAAATGTTTCTCCCTCTGCTTTTTCTCTCAATATCATAGTTTCAATTTCTTCATATAAATTAACATCCTGTTGATATTTCTTCTGTAATTTCTAAATTATTTTTATAGTTTTTTCCAAATTCCACAAATAGTGTATACTTACAGTAATGTTGCCATTCATATCAGAAACTACAGGTGCAAATACTTTTCCAAACTTCTCTAATTAAAAGAATTACTTAGAAAACTATATGTACATACTTTTATTTAATTTCCATTTACCAACTATAACAACAACTCCTGATGAAGCCTCCAAAAACTCAGAAGTAATTAACTTTTCACTTGCGTCTGGAAAATAAACTGGTAAACTTGAAAAGACAGTTTTATTTTCCTCATTTGGTACAGCACCATTTTTTACAGACATTATTCGCTTTAAATTTTAGACGTCAACTCAATTTCATTTTAACTATATAAAACCATAAACGTCAACAAACTTTATTAGTATTATAAAGATTACATATTATCTATTACATTATATCTGAAAAATTAAAATACTGTAAGATCTAATAACTAATCTTCTTACTATATTCATATGAGGATTTCGTTAATTAAATAATTAAAGGTTTAACGATTAAAATAAAGGTATTCCCATAGAAAAAGGTATGCTCATGAAATTTATTATAATATATAAATAAAAATATGTTTAATACAATTCATATAATTTTGTCAATCTCTTCTTTCAATGTTCCGGGCAATATGTTGTAAAATTATTGAACACAAAAATAAACACGTTTTTATTTCACTTTATTTCTATATCAATAAAATTTGCGTTAATTATATGTTATTTATATGTATTAGGTAATTAAAATGCCAATGGTAATTCTAAAATAATATCTGGTCAAATAAAATTTTAAGAAGAAGCAAATAATTATATACCGGGGCAAGCGGTTTTATCATTAAAAAAAATATTTTTTACTAACAAAATATATTATTTACTTATTTTAATTATAATGAATTTTTAATAGTAATAATAATGTATTCACCAAACCATCTATTATAAACCTAAGTAAGATTTTTCAAGCAACTCTTGCATAGGAATTCTGTTTTATCTTTGAATAAAAAAAAATTAAAAAATTTATTGTATTTTATTTATACTATACTTGTGCTATTTTAACTGTATAAAATAACTATAACTTTAAGAAATCTGACTTGCTTTGATTAATTTTTACAATGGAAATGTACGATGTTGTTGAACGACTTAGTAGAGGGACTTTTGGGTAAGTTTAAAGAATTATCAGCAGAATTAATCATTTAACAAAATTTTAGAACTATATATTTATGCGAAAGAAAGCATAATAAACGAAAGTTAGTTATCAAGTTAATACATACGGATTTAACAGGCGATGATTTAAAAAATGCAAAAAATGAAGTAGCTATATTAAAGTCGCTAAATCATCCTAACGTTATAGAATATCATGACAGTTATGTTAAGGGCGATACTTTTTATATTATGATGGAATATGCTGAACATGGAAATTTACAAGAATTTATTGCAAAAAGAAGATTAGAGTATCTTTCCCCGCAGGTATTAAGTATTCATTTTTATTGGAAATATATGTTTACATATATATTTAGGCTGTAATGAACTTTTTTTGTCAAATTCTGATGGGTTTGGATCACATTCATGAAAAAGGTATTATTCATAGAGACTTAAAGTGCGAGAATATCTTCCTAACTGGCATCAATCAAGATGTAATAAAAATTGGCGATTTTGGAATAGCAAAATTGCTTTGCAAGTAAATCAATGAAATATTTATATATCATACTCATAATATATAATCACACATACATAATTTAAAATGTATCTTTGTAGTAATCACATGGCAAAAACAATTATTGGCACATATAATTATGTTGCTCCTGAACTTTGTGATGGGAAACCATACGATTCAAAAAGTGACATATGGGCACTGGGATGTATACTATATGAATTATGCCAAATGGAAAAATTGTTTGAAGGCACTGTAAGTACACGCATAGTACTTTTATGAATAAAACAGAATTATATTTTTAGATATCAAATGTAGTCTTATCTATTGCTAATGGAAAACTGAAAACTATAAATATAAAAAGATACGGAAAGCAAATGCAAATACTACTAAATTTGCTTTTGCAAACTGATCCAAAAGAAAGACCGGATACCAAAACATTAATGACACTTGGTGATATATTTCCTACTCTTCACTGTCTTTCAGTTAATTTAGGTTGTATTTTTTAATTTTTTTTATGTTTTTAAGAATGTCATTTTAAATTTTACTTAATATTTTACCTTATAACATTTATAATGCTATACAGTGCCCCAATAAAATCTTGTTCCTACTAATTATTAACAAATTTAATCTAGCCAATAAGTAAAAAAGATTTTAATAAACACCATTTAATATAATTAAATAATAGTTATTTATTTATATGATAAATTAATCCTAAATGTATATAAAATTAAACGAAGAAGAGTTTATTTTTAGATATGTCACAAAATATATATAATTTGTGGTCTTAACCTAACTTTTTCTAGAACCTAATTTTATAGCATTTGAAGCGTTATTTTATCGTTAAGGATTTTTGATCAATAATTTGAAAATATGGTAAAGTTAACAGCTGAAATTATTCAAAATTCGCTTCAATACATAAATCCTGTAAAAGATCGCGAATTAGATCTTCGAGGTATGTGAAATTCTCTTATGTAGGAATAATAATAGTAGTAGAAACATTGTTATAGGTTATAGAATTCCTGAAATTGAAAATTTGGGAGCCACGGGAGATCAGTTCGATACTATAGATTTTTCTGAAAATGATATTCGCAAACTAGATGGATTTCCATATTTAAAGAGATTGAAATGTCTTTTGCTGAATAACAATCGTATAGTGTTAGTATTTGATTTTACGAATCTTGTAAACAAATTATATTTACCAAACATATATTTTAGCCGAATTGGAGAACATTTGGAAGATTATGTTCCTAATATTGAAAGCTTAATTTTCACCGGAAATCAGATAGAAGATTTAGGGGATATTGAACCTTTAACTACACTTGAGAAATTAACAACATTAAGTCTTTTACATAATCCAATTACTGCAAAGCAGCATTACAGATTATATGTAATCTATAAATTGCCTCAATTAAAATTATTAGATTTTAGGAAGATAAAAATGAAAGAACGGGAGGAAGCAAAGACTTTATTCAAGAGTAAAAAAGGAAAAGAAATACAAAAGGATATTATTAAAAGATCCAAAACGTTTATTCCTGGAGGAAATATGCATAATATTGCAAAAAGCAAAGGTAATAACTTTAAATGAGCGTTGTTACAACTGTAAATTTTAAATATAATTAAATTTTAGGATTATCTGATGAAGAAATTAAAAAGATACGTGAAGCAATTAATCAAGCTGGTTCACTGGAAGAGGTTGAAAGATTACAAAAAATACTTCAATCTGGACAAATTCCAGGAAATGATTTGAATGGTTTGTTTTCTTTAATGTGATATATTATTTAAGGAATATTTATGCAATTTATATTTTAGGTCAATCAAATGGCCATTCTATGGAATATGAATAATAGGTAACTGAGTTAATTGTGGTACAAATCTGCAAAAAACAAGGAATTAATTTTAATTTCATATTATTTCAATTAAGTTGATAAGGACATAAAAATGAATGTATTTATATAATGTAATCTTATAATTCAAATTAAAGAAAGTCTAAGAGGTTCAGAAGCGATTAAGGGTTTATATATTAGAAAATAAAAAGTCTTTATTTTTACAAAGTCTCATTTATCTTTATTTTAATCCTGATTATTACATTTTTTATGATCATTATTATTGTAATTATAAGTTAGTAGTTACAATCTTCATTTGAGAGAATCATCTTTTTAACAATCGTATCACTTATAGGCATATTATTTTTGCAGTGTTGCCAACTGAAAGAATTACACAAATTAAATACTTTTCTAAGAGAATATTTTCTACACTACCTATTTCCATGCATGTCTCTAACCATAACTTTATTAATGTATATTATTGAACTTGTAGTTTCATTTCCATTTTCATATAATTCTGGATTAAAGAAAAATATATCAACTTTAATTTTTTTAATATCTTCTGGAATGAATGTATGGAAATCTGCTACACCCAATCCATACATCTGGGCTCCAGTTGTTACAAAATCTTGTATGCTATTAATTATTAATTTGATATAACATTGTGCTACTATTAAACTTTATATCTTACTCAGTGTAAATTTCGAAATCTATGGACTTGTTAGAATAGTGCAAGTTGACTTTTAGAAGTCCTTTTGTGGGTTCATAGTTTTGGGATACATGAACTGATAGTTGCAATTGTCTCCCTGAAAAAAATGCAGTTCTCAAAAGTATAACTTATGTATACATATGTATGTATATGTAAATGTATTAACTTATGTATTAAAGTATATAACTTTAAGTCGTTTTCATTTTAATTTATTGGTTTTCAGTTCTTGGCAAACCAACATAATGTTTGTCACAAAAAAGAGCAAGTTATACAGATTTTATGTATGCACACAAGATATTTTGCTACAATCATTTGTTGAGTGATATTTGACTAATTTACTAATTATTGATTGACTAATTATTTAATAATAAAATTGTATGTTTTTAAAATTCATTAAAAAAATAAACAATTATTTGTGAAATATTTGATGTCAATAATGAATTTTGGGTATAAAATGCATTATTCTAATAAAAAATAATAAATATGTAATATAATGTTCAATAGAGAATATCTGATATGTCAGTAGCTGAGTTTTGTTTCAATGGTTGTAGGGTCTGAAATGTAAAATAAATTACTAGCATCATCGGGTAATTTTAATAAATTACTATAAATAGCCGATAAATTTACCGCGAAATATGTAAAGAACTGATCGTGCGAGTAGTTGTTGACTCAATGGTTGGAAAATGTTTGCTTAGCCTGGAGAAAAAGTCAGGAGGAAGGAAAATGGCTATCACATGAATTGATACAAAATTTCGTTGCAAGCCGAAAAAAAAGCAATACCAGGAAGGCTGACAATCCAAAACAAACAAGATCATTTATTATTTCCGGAGAACTATAGATTTTCCAATTAAAACTGGCATCAACGAATCCTCTTCTGTATTTGTTGGGATCACCAAAAAGTAGTTTACCACAAACTGTAAGAATCAAAAGAAATCAACTTTTAATAGTTGTAAGCTGAACAATTTTAATGAACTGTTGTAGAGTATAACGATAACGTTAGGTCACGTCTTCGAAAATATGTGAACATATATTGCAATTTGAATACGACGTTTTTGCAATCCCCATCCATATTACTTATTTAAATCGATGGAGGGAATTCTAAAAATGAGCGAAAATTGAAGAATAATCTCAAAACCGATATCGCTTTCTCAATACGATATCATTATGCTGACCAAAAAATTAGTAAAAGCTGTAAAAAATTTATGATTTTAATATACACTTAACTTAAATTATTATTGGATATATCGAATTTATAACAATTTATTATACATATTAACATAGTTTATATTACCGCAATATGAACTAGAATCTCTTGTTGAGAAATACATTACTCCTTGACCACGGACATCTTCACCAAATTGACCAATTTCATCTTGTGCATAAATAGAATCGGTGACTAAGCGACCATTTGACTTTTCAATCTGTGGAAAGCAGTATCCGCTTTCAAAAGTAGAAAGTCCACCAGGACAACTAAAAGCAGTGAATTGGCAATAGTCTGACTTTTTGTCTCTATACTTCAGCTTATTTAGTACAGTTTCAATGAATAAGCGAAACGCTCTAATATGACTACAGGCGAAATCTCTGTTTAAAGCTCCTCTATTTTCTACAATTAAGGTAAAAATATGTTATCTTTAAATATGCATTTTTAATTTCATTATTTACCAAATTGAGTGACAAGAATGGAATTTTTAACATCATTACATCCTGGCTGTTCTTGGCCACCATTGGGAAAGAAATCTACATGGCCAATGGGTTCCCATAGTCCAAAACCATCAGTGACAAACTGAAATATGAATACTATTTAAGATTCAAAATATAAGATATGATTTAAGACATTATTATAGTATTTGTTATTACAATTATATACTTTTTGGATACATATTAAATATAGAGTTAATATAAATATTGGGTTTATGATTTAATTTGCTTTAATTTTGTATGATTGAATTATATTTATTAGATGCTTGTATATATTTTAATAAGCGATATTTATTGGCAAAAATGCACCGAAGTGTCGATATAATCTGCTAAACAATCTCACCTAAATACTAAATTGTATGGATTTAACATTTCTCTACGTAAAATAACAGTTTTACATTAAGTATTATTGAATTATTCAGTATATATAGTAGTTAATCATGGAACATTACTTTTGTTGCTTAATTTAAAGAAAAATGCTGTCGAGGTAAATACTTCTCATAGAAATTTAAGTCAGCTTAGCAATTCATGAATCTAAACCTTTACATGCGGTGCATAATATAACTTGACACGAATATTTTATATAGAATCCTTTCAATATTTTAGTTCCATTGCTTGCAAACCAAAACTTTTCTGTGGCATATTGTGACTGACAATCAAATGTGGTTTAGCTCTTAATCTATTAGGGCAATTTCAAGTGTAAAAAGTCATAGGTTACTCCAGGAGAGACATGATAAAGTTGTATATATGGTGAGATCACCATGGAAATTGCAACAGTGAAACTGTTGCTGCAGATGCGTACTGCTACCAATATTAATGTAATGCTACCAAATGATTAAAATGACGTATTGCTGTTTTCTTTTGCAGCAAGCAAAACGAATAATAGACGCAAAGTCACCCATGCTATTTTGTGTTACATGACAATAGTATTGCATGCCAATACTGGCCTAAGTTCATAGAAAAACATACGTCCAAATTGATGCACCATGACTAGATTGGCATGTGATTTCGAAATGCTGAACCTAGAGTATATGATAAGAGTACAAGATGAGCTTGATTTTATAGACAGGAGATTATCATGCCTGTTTTATTATATTGTTAATAATAGATGCTTAAGCCGTCTTTTTAACTCCTCGATTTTACCATAATAGGAGTACAGCAATAATTTTGTTATATATCATACATTTTAATTTTTTGTTGCTAAGTATTGCTTTTTGGTATGTTTTCTCAATTCTGACGTATATTGATTGAACTGTGTTAATTATCCGTTCCTTAATTTTCACAATAACATTGTAGTAATAATTATATCTTGTCTCAATACATTTTGTGTTGAAAGAGTAAGTAAAATATTAACAGACACATACTTTCAGCTGTGGTGTTCTGTTTTCAGTATGAGGGAACAAAAGATAGAAACTTTAATACATCTTATTTCAATTGATAGCACTAAAGAAATAAGAAATACGGAAAAAGAGCTATAGACAATTTTGATAATATTTGCCACGAGATATATTATGTTTTCAATTAGACTGCAGCCATTCTTATATCCACATCTAATTATTATTTATTTAAATATTTATGTTTCACTATGTTTTATTTATATACATTATATATATTTATATTTCATTATTTTTTATTTATATACATTATATATATTCATTATACACTTATATTTTAGTCTTTTGATGTTGTATAATATTTGTATTTATATGGAATTTTATATTAATAATTTTTTTTGAAAAAATACATTTTGGTTTCATTTGAAATTTAATTGGTCAGTGGAATGTGACGTCAGAGGTTAGTCATGTGATGCGTGAAGTTGTCGACCAATGAAATGCTCTCCTAATAAAACATTTTCATTACAGGTGCCTGTAATGGTAATTTAAACTAACCAATGAAATTCAGAGAAATCATGTTATGCAATGTTATGCATAGAAAAAATGTTATGTAATGATGCCTTCCTGCTGAAACCACGCAAGACAATTCTGAAATTATTTGTATTAAGTTAACACTATATATTACTCTATGATGCTGAAGAAGTGCGAAAATGGATCAATGACTATCGCTGTCAAATAGAGATCGTTTTTTTTTCGATTCATCATATCGTCATATTGCCAAAAAGGTAGGAAAAAGTTGTAGAAAATTATTTTAACATATTTTAATACATTTTAACATTTTTTCCCAATAAAAGGCTTTATTAAAGCGAAAAATATATAAACACTTGACAAAATATAAATATATTCCTGATCTCTTGTGGCTGTGAAAGGATTGAAAGGAAGGTTTCAGAACAGCGAATGACAACTCTACGTCCACAGCGACGTAACTTTTCCGAACAAAAAAATTAGGGTGGTACGTGATAAATACCACATTTACGATATTGTTCTGTACGAACTCTAACAAGAAAAAAAAGCATATAAATTAATTAGTAGTGTTTTTGGTACCACATTCTGTCTTATGAAAAATGGTATTACTGTTTTATAAATGGAGATACGGTCTTAGTAGCCAGCCGCTATTTAGACCATCTCGAAAGTTTGAAGGTGTGAAGCCTACTGGTTGAAAACAATCCAAAACCAACAATAGCTTAAAGCTTAACAGATACAGTCACCCAAACAACTATTTCCCAGCGATTAAAGCAATTCGAAAAAAAAAAATTTGAAAACCTAGGTCAAATTTTTAAGTATGTTAACCTCTCTTGTTTATGATTTTTGTGAAAAATTGCCAGGGCAAAAAAAGACATATAAGTATTCTGTAAGGATAACAAACGTAAATATGTCTCGGGCATCCCAGTATACGGAGGACGAAATAAGACATTTAATCAGAGAAGGTTATTCTGAGTATCTACTGGACATAGGAGGTGTTTTTATGAACTTCTACAGCTTGGTCAGTCAATGGATTCCGAATATATAGCAATAGCTAACAATGAACAAACTGGCAAAATAATTTGATCAAGGAAAACCAATTTACTTTGCAAAGAAGCAGGATAGCTATACTGCTGCATGACGTCCATATTTAATGTAGTACGCTTGACACAATGGAGTTATCCTGCAAATCTTTTAATCAATTACCTAATAATTATATAATATCTAATAAAATAATTAAACATTTACCGGACTTGAATCTGTATGCATAGCATCAACTAAAATAGCATCACTTCTATCCAATTTCTTATGTTTCTCTTTAAAATATGAGTTTCGAAACAGGGGACCTGCAGCATCTAAACCTAAAACATATAAAGATCTTTAACATGATATAAGCTCGCTATGTGACTGACGTCATACCTGTTATTCTTCCAATTAAATGCCCTTTTCCTTTCAAAATTTCGGATGCCGAACCTGCTACATGCGCTCCCAGTGAAAATCCAATTAAGTGTATGTTCTTAGCTTTTAAACCATTTTCAACCATTTTGGTCAGTAGAATACCCAGTTCTCGTCCTACAACTTCCGTATTGGCAGCAGCGACAACATATTGTGGCCCTCGTGCTCCTATTTTCCAATCCATCAGAATAACATTGCAATCATACTAAAAAATATTATTTTTCAAAATAGGTTAGGGTATTTTTTATATTAAAATTATAAAAGGTTAACTTCGCTACATAAATCTGTGAGGGTTTCGTTCACCCTTCATTCGACAGACAACCAAGCCATTGCCATCTGCGTCTCTGCATTTGCTCCTCAACAGTACTCTATCGCATTTTAATCGAATAACTTCTAATACAATCTGGGAGAAAAACATGCAGAATTTAGCTTAAGTATCCTATTTTAAATATTTCAAGCTTACATATGTCAAGTCATGTCTCAGAGTTATACAAAAGGTTTCGCGAAATAGGTGTTCGAAAAAGTCAAAAGAAGCAAAAGCTTCTACAACTTGGCTGATTCAGCTTATTACTTCAGCTGTAGATACTACTTTCCTCTCATACTTTTTCCATATACATCATATACATCTCAAATTAAAATAAAGTTAAACAACTTAAGCTAAAGTTAAGAATAACACTTTACACTATACAAGCTGATGTGGTTTGGTTCAATCTTCTGATTTCCTGCATGTTGTCCATTAGTTGTAGTGCTTCCCCGTTTCTGTGATCTTGTTTCATACCTTAACGCGAAATCTTGAATAACTTTAATTTTTATTAACAATATTTGTACTCCATAGTTCAAAAGTGGCTTTATGATTGTCCAAACCAAATCAATCTCTTCGATTTTAGGTCAAGTTGAGAGTATCTTCCGAATAACCAGTACAGTTGCTTGATTTTGAGACTGGTCTGTTTTGCTTTTTGTCTAACATGATGTCTTCTCATTGCTGATTTACTTGAATGATTACTGATCTAACATTGTATATTGTTGACCTAACTGACTCTATTGAGATTTACAATAGTAGATGTATCATACTTCGTCCATTATTCCTAGAATATCAGTTATTAGCGGAATTGCTAAACCCTGTAACGGGTGATGATTGATAACATGCATGCAATTTCTTGCATCAATAAGGTACCATACATAAAATTCTGCATTTGCTCTAATTGATGCTTTTGAGATTTACAATAGCAAACGATCAGCAGCTTGCTAATATTTATATGTATTACTTTAGTACATTTACTTTAGTTCACTCATTTTTTAGTTATGTGGCACTGCAATGCAAACTTTATCGTGAAGAATGCTGGAAGCCTCAACATTTGTAGCAGCCAAGAAATTTGTGGCATCATATTTAATATCATGTCCCTTTTCAAGTATTTATCGCATGATTGCATCTACTGCTATGCTACAAATATTGAATCGGTTTTAAAATAAATTCGACATATTTGTATTGGCACACATATATGATTGCAAGATGCCTGAAGAAGTTTGATATTTTTTAAGGTAACATCTTCAGCTTCCAGAGCTGTCTAAAGTGAGACCATATATAGTTAAAATCAAATTGAAAATAATAAGCAAAAAAACAAACACAAACATTTACATCAAATATTCCATAATCTAGGGAGGAGTGCGAAAACCATATCTAGCCAACCGCGATTCATCTAAATCAGATACTCATTCATCGATCTTTACTATCCTCGTTTATAACTAAATTTGTAGTCTTTTATCATTTTCTGTAAGCAAAATATGAAACCGCTGAAATAATTCTTAGTTTCCCTATCGCCTTCGGTATTTTCTCGTCATACTTTAATGATTTTATTTATGTTCTCAATTCGACAATTGCTGGCTTGTCATCAGTAAATGACGTTTCTAGCATATCAATAAACCGTTAAAGTTCTATTGATTTTATCTTATTATTTTATTCATTAATTCATTCAGATTCATATTTTTAGTAGTCCGTATCTTCCTAACCTTCGTTTTTGCCCAATATCTTATCTAATTTGAGACATTTCTCGAAATTGATGAGTTTTGTTCATTTTCGGTCTTCTCAAATCGTAAACATTCATCGAATACCCAGAGTTGTGTTTTATATTGGGTTGGAGAACATGCTTTATTGACATACTCAATAAATGGTTCAGCTTGACTTTCTTATGTTTATCTCTGTATTCGAATGTGATGATCTACTTCTGTCCAGCATGATTCATTGGTACATTCCATGCTCCAACAGCGGGGTATTGATGGTTAAGAAAAAATTGTGGTAATGGAGGTTTTTTTGGTTTTCTATTGTAACTTGTTAAAATTGGCCTGATATTTAAATAGACTTAACAGGCACCTCCAAAAAAAGAAGGAAAAATGTAGTAGTTAGTCATGGATAATATTTTAGAAAATAATAACTAATCAGCTAAAATCATAAATCAGTAAGCACAATTTTTCCATAATAAAACTGAAACTTTTTTTTTAAAGAAAATAAATTTATCAAAATTAATTATCATTCTTTTCTAAATTTTATATTTGTTAAAAGGTGTAGTACAGTGAATCCAAAAGCAACTCCTAAATTTACTGAATACTTAAAACATAACATTACGTTAGACAAAAAGCAGAGCTCTAAATAAAAGAACTGTACTGGTTAGTCGGAAGACACTCCCAACTTGTTCTAAAATCAAAGATATTGGTTTTTATCAGTCTATTATAAAGTCAATTTAGACTTATGGGGTTGCACTAAAACAAACTAAAATCAACTAGTAATCCAACGATACTAAAACAAAGTTCTTCGAATAATTACCAACACTTATCACTACGTAACCGATGAAAAACTACACGGTGACCTCAAAATCAAATATATTTGTGAAGTTATCCAAGATTTCGTCTTAAAACATGAATTAAGGTTACAAAATCAGCAACAAAGAAGCATTACAACAGCTACTGGACAACACACAAGAGATTATAAGATTGAAGTGAACCAAACCACATGAACTTGTGTAGTGTATGACTAAATAATTTCAACTTTAGCGTAAATAATCTAATTTAATTTTAATTTGGGAAATACATATTGATGAATTTATACCACACTCATCCTTCTGTATCAATATACATCTCAACATATTGAAGCATATTGAATTACAACAGAACAATAGCGATAAATTAATGTTATAAATTAAGATTGTACAAAGCAGATCAGTAAGATGTAAATATAAAAAAAACATATGAGATAAAAAAGGAAATGCCAACAATTAACAATCAATAATTTTCAGGTTATATTTTCAAGTGAAAGTATGCCAATCGGTACAAATATTAAAATAAGAACATATGCATTCAGATATTATATAATACTTGAAGCGATATTTGTAATAAGAAAATCGTAGTTTTAAAAGTGAGAACTTGGAACATTAATTGTTGTGTGCAGTTAAGTTGTTGACCTTAAAATTGTTTATATATACCTAGCGTCAGGCATTACCGTCAACCATTTGTTTATTTAAGATGAAATTTCATACCATACAAGTTCATGTGGTTTGATTTCGGGATGTTACCCACGGAGAAAAATATCGATATTCTTAAAAAAATATAAAATAATCTCAAAACAAAACTTCAATACGTATGTCTAACTTTCAATTTTCAAAATTATATCGATATATCTATACATATGTATACATATATATATATATATATATATATATATATATATATATATATATATATATATATATATATATATATATATATATATATATATACATATATATATATATTATATATATATATATATATATATATATACATACATATATATATATATATATATATATATATATATATATATATATATATATAACACTACTATTTTTTTTCTATTAAAGGCTCCTCACTATACTACAATACATAAGATCAAAATTTTTTAATCTTTTGAGTATGCGCCCTGTTCTGGTTTTATTTAAGTGTTGGAGTCTCTCCTTATTTCTCTTGCGATTTCTTATCGATTCTCTTGAGTTACAGTGGGTGTAAGGTAATAAAATAGCATCTAGTAGTATTATAGTATTAACTATGCTTTCTAAAAAACTTGTTGATAATTGTGATTTTCTTAGACCTAACTGATACATTTACCTATATTTCAACTCCAGTTTTTTCCTTTTCTTTTTAACATATTTTTTTTTCAAAAGTTTTGTATCAAGAGCCATTCTGGGTTGTTGCTATATGTACTGATAATGTTATTTATTGCTAGTGGTGTTCGTGAGGTCTTACTTCTCACAGCGTTACTTCGGTTAATTTTATTTTCTCTATTCGGTCTAATTATTTATGTTTTCGTTGATCTATTGTAATTTTCGGGTTGCTTCTTCGCTTTTGTCTGCGGCAGTAAAAATTGAATAATGAGCAAATAGAGTCATCGTGATATTTTCCATTTTTGGTATATCTTATGTATAAAGTAGGTACAGAATTGGCGACTGTTTTAGCCACTTTTATTGTAGAGTTGGCTTCCTTTTGTTTGACATTAAACAATCTGGCTGTGATGTAAGGTTTTAATAATTCGGTTGCTTCAGTAACATTTTCTATAACTTTGTAGCGACCTTGAGGCATGTCGAATTTTACATCGTGGAATAACGGTTTACAAAATACCCAGAAATATAATCCTAGATGTTGAACACGGGCGGGGTGCCAGCAGCGCCAACTAGAACCCGACAACGAATAGCTGGCGGCAACCCCGAGACGTTTAGCTGGGATGTTATTGAAGGGTATTTCGATCATTCAGTGCTCAACCTTCGTTCGGTTTAGACGTGCCCAAGCCTCGTTACCAGGTAACACCGCTGCCATCCGTTTTATTATTTGTATTTTTCACATTTTTTTATATTGCCAATAAATAACGGTCACATAATGTAAACACCACTGTTTCATTTCGTGGAGGTAAAACGAGCCACATCATTTACCCTAAAACTTATGATATAGCCCGTCATGCTAAACGTTAACAAAGAATTGTGCTGCATCTAAGAATATAGCTGAACATACTTTTTTTCAATCCCTTCATTGCGCATTCAAATTTTCCACACGCTATACCTTTTGTAATATAACGGGTATATTATTTAAGATTGTTTAATTTTTTCATTGTTGCAAACCTTAATTTGCATAAATATTTACAATTCGGATATAATTTTGACTCCAATATTCCTAAACATAATATAGCAATTTAGGCTTTAAGGTCACCAAGCAATCTTTGAAGCGAGGCTAAGTAATCTTATTCATGAATCCATGGATTCTTGGTCCAAACATGGCAGTTCAGGGTGCAAGATCACCAAAGTTGGACTGAAGTTTTCTATGAACTAATATAGTTTACTGGAATTTAGACAGAAGCTTGCAGTTCAGTGTGTACGGTCAACAAAAGTGTATTTCAGTAGTTTCTATACATGCTATACCATAGACATTTAGGTGAAAGCAGTGCAGTTAAGAAGATCAACAATTCGAAACTGGCGAACGAAAAAAGGTACTGGAAGGACGAGGAATCGATGCTCATAAATAATTTTACAACTAATGCAAGCTTTTCCCGATGTGACAACGACCACATACTACGACTAAGTACTCTAAATGATATTTTGGTCGTTTTCTTTCAAGATGATTTCAGCATCTGATATAAGTTGGGAACTTTTAAAATCAAAAGCTTTGTTCATGTTAAAATAGGAACGAACCGGAAATATTTTTGTACCACCGACTTAAGAAGATTATAGTTTATAGTTTAAGCCAATAGTTTCCATTAAAATAAAATAGATTTCAAGTAAATAAAAATGGCTTGATTTTTGTCTACATATTTCATAATTCACATTCATATTAAGGGATAATCCATTACATCATAATCATGAGTATATCTAAGTACTCCGAGTACTTAATCGGCTGTATCAAGACAACAGCAAGATAGCTTTTTATATACCCTCATAAATTAAAAAAAGTTATTAAAAACAGTACGTTAGACAAAAAGTAGAGCAAATCAGACTCAATTTCAAAGAACTGTACCTAACATCAAATTGACCTAATATCAAAAAACTGATTTATCAGTCAATTATAAAACCTATTAGGACTTATGGGGTTCAAATATGGGACTGCGCCAAAACATCAAACCATCTTGTAATTGTAATGTTTATCGCAACGTAACCAACGAAGAACTACACGGTGACCTCGAAGTCAAATGGATTTACGAAGTTATCCAATATTTCGCATTAAAGGGTGAATTAAGGCTACTAAATCACAGCAACGTAGAAGAAATATAGCTACTGGAAAACGAACCAAATCACATGAACTTGTACAGTGTATAAGTATTTTATTCTAACTTTAGCTTGAGTAGTCTAATTTAATTTTAATTTGGGAAATACATATTGATGTATTCATCCCATACTCGTTTTGCTTGTATATTCGTGCGATACAACTGAATAATAGAAATTAAAAGAATAATATTAATTGTGAATTTTCATTAATTGTTGCATTTTGAAAATTATATTACGTCAGAATTTTGCAATGTTTGTTTACACTTGTAATAGTATATTTTAGCCAGCCACATAACTGCATCATCATTTTTGTTTAATCTATATTTATTACAAATAAATGACCTCTGATTGTTAACAATAACATATAAATTAGTATTAAATGAAAATAAAATTTCTTTTTTCCACACATTTTATACTGGCTTGATAAAAAGGGCATAAAATGTGATAAAATATTTTCACTTCTTTTTTATGGAGTAAATATATTGGAAATGAAAGTGGTATAAAATATTACTCTATCTGCTTTAATCTTCTATAGTTAATAAAATGCTATTTTCCTATTTTTAACGAGTTTAAATTGCATATGGCGATAAAAAAGTAATGGAGTAAAATATAAAAGTGTTTTAATGCTTTCATTTTGTGAATATAATCTTACCAGCTGTAAATAAGCATCAGTGACCAAAAGTGCATTTTTCTCATTCCATTTGCTAGTATACCCATGGATTAATACTTTGAGTATGTTTGATGAGTTGAAACTTGATTCTTGAAGAGATTTCCCATCATCATTATAGAATAATATTTCTGGTATAGAGGTGTTAGTTTTTCTAGTAATTAGATAAAATTTCGTTCCCAGAGTTTTTGGATCTTCAGGTACTCTTTGCAAAGGTGAATTACTGTGAGGCAGTGTAAAACACCCTACAATATCTGCAACATGTTATAAGTGTAAATCATTTTACGTTTTCGATATCAAGTTATTTGGTAATTATATTTAAACAAAGCAATATTTGAAAAAACTATTAATCTTTTACTTTTCTAAAGAAGAATTATCGCTTGTTTATGATATAAAAACGCTTGTTTTAGCGTGCCTTTAACAATTGGCATCTTTTATTTATCATTTACTACGACCGACTTTTTATAATAGCCCATTGACCTTACCCGTTGTATTGTACTTCTATAGAAGAAGAATCAGTTTTTAAAAAATGACATAAGTGCGAAAATATTGGACTACAAGTGTTCTGAAAAGCATTTTGTTTAAGTTGTTACAATATTATGGCTGAACGTTATAAAATGATTAAAAGAAACTAGTTATTTTTAAAAATATTTTTCAGAACTAAATCCACACTTATAAATATATTTTAATTTAGAATAAAACATCATTTCAAATACATATTCTATGTTTATAAACAAAATATTTTTCTTAAAGCAAAGTGAAATAGTAATAATAATATGTATTATACAAATTAGTTGTATCTTACTAAATAATTAAAAATATTGCAGATTATTATGCCTTGAATATGAAAAATCGAATATTTAGAGAGGATTTATAAAACTGTATAAAATATTCTTTGTATAATACTTTGAAATATCAAATTTATAGCTTTAACGATCTTGATATATAAATGTAAAGGTGAAGATTTAATTCGCCATCTGGCAGCTTAAAAATATGTTAAATAGTTGTTAGAAGTCAATGTCAACCAATTTATGATATCATTGTTTGTTTTTTAAATAGCGATTTTATAAAATTCTAATAGTACGAGGGCAAATTGATAAGTCAGTGGCTTTTTGAAAAGCGTTTTAAATCTGAAGAATGCGGTGGATGAGGAAGCAATTCGAAACCCAATTCCTGGATTTATGACATCGTTTTCTTTGACTTGTGATACGGTGCATTGTCTTAGTGAAGCAGCACTTTCATTTTCTTCAAATGCGGCCGTTTTTCGGCGATTTCGTCCTTCAAACGGTCCAATAACGCTATGTAATGGTCGCTGTTGATGGCCCTTCCTTTTTCAAGGTGGTCAATCAAAATTATTCCATGCGCATCCCAAAATATAGACGTCATAACCTTGCCAGTCGACTGTTGCTTTTCCCACGCTTTGGAGCGGGTTCAACGTGTGAGTGAAATGATAGAGTCATATTTCATCCATTGTCAAATATCGACCCAAAAACTCGGGTTTATTACGCTTGATCATCTTCAAACACTGCTGCGAATCATCAACTCGTCGTTGTTTTTGATCAAAAGTGAGCTCGCGCGCCATCCACTTTGCACAGGGCTTTCTCATACCTAAATATTCCTAATGATATGTACACGTTCAGTTGATATCTTTAGAGGGTCTGCTATTTCATTCAGTTTCAATTTGCGGTCATTCAAAATCATTTTGTGGATATTTTAAATGTTTTCGTCGATAACAACCTCTTTTGGCCGTCCACTGCGTTCACCGTCTTCGGTGCTCATTTCACCATGTCTAAACTTAGCATACCAATCCTTGATGATTGATTTTCTTGGGGCAGTGTCCGGAAACTCGGCATCAAGTCAAGTTTTTGCTTCAACTGTATTTTTTCACAATAATAAAAGTTGCTTCACTCAAAATGCTATAATTCACAAATTAATGATCCGACAGCTATCAAATTTATACACGCATTTTTTGAAGGTTAGGGCTAACTAAAAAACCTATGGATTTAATTCTAGTAGCGCCATCTATGTGTCAGGCCGGGGGCTTTTCAATTGCCCTGTTAATACTTGTCTGTACATGTTGTTAAATTATCATCATTTAGAAATAGAATAGTTATAAGGTAAAATACTACTCTCTACATGTAGAATGTAATAGCTTTATTTTTGCAATTTAAATGTATTTTTATACTAGTTTATATTCATAATGTTACTTATTTTAGATATTAGGTACATTTAAGTTGAGATGGGGTGTTAAAAATCTGTTTTTATTAATAAAAGAGCCTTATTCTTAATATGTATAAAAGTAAGTTTAACTAATAGATGGCGTTTTAGTCTGTTTCGCATGGCTATTCAAAAGATATACAAGGACAGCAATGTAAATAAAGTGTATCTCTTATTCTAACGCCAAAGGTGGCGTTATTAATTTATTCCTGGATTAAAAATAATTTATAACAAAAATTGGTCAAAATGTCAGTTATTATGAAAGTTACCGCGCGTAATTCAAATAGCCACTAACTTCGCGAACTACCCACATGTTGTAGTGAGTTGTGACATATTGATTGATTGTTAATTATGTCTTTTTCATTTATATTTGTACATGACGCTGTGATTAAATTGATGAAAGAACTCTATCGTTGCACAAACTATTAGATAATAGTTAACTTAAGAGAACTTAAGATTTCAGGCTTGGAGATATTTTTATTGATGCAGACTTATGGTCTCCATCCTTTGGTCTTTATACCGGGATCATATTATCTATATATCAATAGATTAGGTATCTATTATCCATATGTCTATGGATTATATATCTATTTTCAAACTTTCATTATGCAAGAATTTTCTTTGCCGTGGAGAATTGAATACTTCATAAAAAAGTTGTTTACGTCAATTAGGATTTAGAAGGTTTTCATTCGTGAATGTCAGTCGATAGTTTAAGACCAAATCAAAAAATGCAAACGCAGTAGAATGAAGGAAAACTTGGTTCAAAATTTATCGTATTTTGAGGGTCATTCAATGGTATCGTTATTTATAAGAGTACACGGTCTTGGGAGCTATTCCAGTTAGTCCCAGTAGAGTGTCAGTAATTTCGAAAGCACAAACGTTTAAAGAATATTGATGCAAATTTCATAACATGATGTGTTGATTACATATTGCCATATGATGTCAAAAACATGTTATGCTTGATAAGTGGCGGTGAAGGCCAATATGTTATACAGTACATAACAAATCGTTGATGGCAGAAATAAATGAAATAATAAATAAAATATGCATAGTTTTATAAAAACGATGAAAACTGGCAGATAGAATAAGACTATATAGTAAGACTGGAACTTGTTCATCCCATGCGTATATTTATAATTAATAACTACATTTAAGGATCAATCTATGAAATCTACTTGAAGCCTTTTCTTTAAGTATTCTTTCTATTTGGAGATATTTTATATTATGACATAATAATATTTCCTAGAAACATTTATATTCACTTTGGATAGTTTGCATAATAAATTTTGTGATAAACAAACATTAACTTATGCAAAATTAACACTGGATATGTTTCGATTTGTATTTTAATTTTTATCATTTCTATTATGCTTCTTTACTTACCATAACAAACCATTTGTGTATTTCTTTCTCTATATAGATCCAACCGATTTTTTAATCGGTTTCTAAAGTTTTGAGCTGCCCTAAAAGGCAACTGCCTAAACCTTTGGTTATTTCTAAATTGTCCATTACTCCAACTAATTATTACCAACACTAACGAAATACTACTCAAACGCATTGTCTTTATTATTCAAATAATAGTGTATCACATTTTCACGAACTGGTCACGTTAAATGCGAATTTGATACTGGCAAGAATAACTCAAAAGCAATACCTAGACATTTCTTCCGAAAACACTTTCACTTTTTCGTTCGATGGATGGTTTTAATATGTTTGCATCGCGGTGAACTTATCCGAACAGTTACGGCAACCAATGTTAAAGAACCGCAACCTGCTTGCACAAATTATTGCGAAATTATTGATCGACAGAAATATTTTTTCTGTTGTGGTAGTTTGTCCTAAATAGTTATGTAAAAGTTAAAATGTGTGACAAGCTTGCTATTGAACATCGGCACATTTGTGTTTCACGTGTTTCAAAGCAAATTTATTCATATAAACTTCAAAAACTACACAATATGTGCCGTTTTGATCTATGGCGTTTTGCCACCTTTTTAGAAAATGTCCTATAGTGAGAGTAATAGAGAGAAAACTCAATAAGTGTCTCCCATGCGGCCCCTGATAAAAATTTTAAGATGTTTTGCAATTTTTGCAAAAAAAAACTTACCTATTTTTTATAAATTAAAAAAGTCATTAAAATTGTCTATTTCGGAAATAAACAATTTTTGAATAGATAACATTGGAAAGAGCTGTTAAACTATCTTCGGCCAATAAATTTCTGAGAAACGTTTTAATGCACTTTAGTATTGAGAAACATCTTTTGGCCTCTGATGTTGTTATGGGAGCTGTTACCATGATTTATAATAATTGTCTAGTCTCTATTAACGTGCCTCCTAGATTTTTTGCTATTAAAAAATTTAGAAGAGATAGTGCACCATTTAATATTTTCCAATCATTTCTTGAATAAATAACTGACAGTTCAGTTCATAATCGTTCTTTATCAAGTGTGTGATAGAAGGCCCATACGGAAGTGTATTTATCCTCAGGATATTTACCGCAATACTCTTTAAAGTATTCTGAAAAGAAAAGTGATGCAACTACTACAGCTCTACTAGATTTCCCACTACTAACTACTAGATTTATTATAACATCACATACCTTCAAAGTATAAATTTGGTGACCAAATTTACTGTGGATTGGACAGTTTGTGATGCTTCACTAATGATGTTATCAATATTATTGTGAACTTGAATAATACTGCGTTCATCATTATCGATAGCGTCCCTTTTTCCGGTATGTTCGATTTTTCTTTGCTGCAGTTGGTTAAACAGGATATCTATGTGGAGCATCACATGATGGAAAAAAGTTAGCCAAAAATTGATGATCGGATTATTTAATGAACGACGAATAGAGATACACTCAATGAGATGTATATTAAAGTTCCAACAGGTTGGAGTACCGTGGGGGTTCCTTGTGTTTATAATTTTGTTCAACAATTCTACTCGTTATGCGTACTAAAATATGCGTTAAAATATATCATGTTAAAATAAATTATGTTTATTCTAGTTTTTACTTTAATATTTTATTTAGATTGTTTGTATGTCTCTCTTACTTAGATTACTTTTTTGTTTATTTTATTCCATTTAATGCAATAAAATTTATTATAGGATATTTTATTTAAATTTTTTTGCACTATTTATTTGCTCCAACGAATTATATAAACCTAAATAAATAATAAATCACAAAGTTTCCAATCTTATGTTAAAACTTTTACTATTTTAAAAATGCATGTCATATCACAAACATTAAAGCACACAAATATGACCATGTTTTATTCTTACATTTACTATGTTATAATATTCAAACTAATTTTGTTTTCATATTATTTAACATAAATATCTCTCTATTCCATAACAATCTACAAAATTAGTTTTTCAACATTATAATATTTTACTAATAAATCAAACCTCATACATTTATTTTCGCATTATCTTTAACCTCAACAAACTTTTTTAAACATAAAATTACCAAAATAATCAATGTCCTCTGGTTCATCAGGAATGATCAAATTCATAGAGAAACAGATTTTCCCGCAGTTCACGATTTTATATTTGAGCTGTACTCGAAATTTTCCTCCACTGTTCTCTCGGATAATAGCTATATTACCGAGCTGACCGCTATTTTAAGCCATTAACTCATTCGGCTTTTTGCGGTCTTCTTCCATCGCAGCCGTCACCACCCCGTCGTGCTCTTACCCCCAATCGTTTCGGCTTTTCCGAACGATTAAGTCAGGTATGGCGAGCTGCATAGTGTGATAAAGACGCCCTATTACTTAACTGGTCTTGTTACCGGTCATGGCCACCCTCCTTACCTACAGTAATGATCATTAGGGTCATGGAATCAGCTGAAAGGATGAGGTTTCATTAGGTAGCCTAGAGGTAGCCTCCATATAACCGGTGCTGTTGAGATTTTAGGTTATTAATTGATATTTTGAATCAAGAACGATTATATTCGATGAATATATATCGAGTGAAATGATGTGTCTGGCGAGTGAAAAGATAAGAGGAAAAAGTGAAATGGTCACATTACATAATGACTTGTATTGAACAAATTACTTAGATTAATATTGGCGTTGGGAACTATCGACTGAAAACAGTCGAAACAGTCGATAGTCAAAAAACTAGCGAATGAAAATAGTAATTACTATTTTCAGTCAAATGCACGGTTCGACTGTTTTGTTAAATTCGTAATGCCAGACGAAGATGTACAAATCCTTTCCTGTATAAATTGTGAGAGAGAAAAGGACGGAGATAATTGCTGGGGGCAGTTAATTTTATATGTGGTTATATTCCAACGATAGTACAAGCGAGACGGAGAGGTATACATTCTTGCTCGAACTAACTTTAAAAAAGAAAAGAAAAAAATTACTGAATACTATTGTAATAATAATACATAACGTCGAATGTATGATTTAATTTTAAACTAAGTACAATTACTTTTATATTTGAATGTTCTGTGGATCTGTAAAAAGGAATGGAACTTTTCTATGGAATGCAATAATACCCCACAAATGTTATATTGCATTTTAATATGCTAATAGTTATTTTTAAGTAATATACAAATTTAAATAATTTTTTCATTTTCATTTTTTAAATAATTATTTTAAATAATATATATTAAACATATACCTAATCTTAGAAAAAAAATCCACGACATAATTAAAAATGATCTGAATGAAATGATATAAATGCTTTATTTATTATTGAACGGAAATATTTTTTAACAAAAATCGAGAGAGTAATCCAAATATTACCCATTATTGCCATAAAAACAGTCAAAATATTTTACTATTTATCATTTCCAATTTTAATCTTTTTACCCTATTATATTAACAATCTTGAAAATTATCGTTCCAAAATGCTGCTACATTAATATACAATATATAGTTATCTACCAGCAAACTATAAAAAAATTCATAAAAATTCATAAAATCGTATATATTACATATAAATCATTATATATTCATCAATATTACATAAAATACATTATTACATATAAATCTATGTAAGCATAAATTGGGTACATCTTTGTCAAGGTCGTGGCTAGGACGACAGAGCCAGAACGTTAAAAATCAGTCGAAAACTAGTAAAAACAAACTAGTAAAACCAAAAATAGTAACTAAAAGTACGACTGAAGCAGTCGATAGTAAATAGTAACAAAATCAGTCGGACCGAAAATAGCGACTGGAAACAGTCGATAGTAAAAAGTAGTATACTAAAAATTACTAATATTACTAGTAATTTATACTTTATCATTCAGTGTAGATTTTGCTAGATTTAGCAATAATATATATATATATATATATATATATACATAACTAATAATAATAATAATTAATAATAAAGAAGAGTCAGTTTTAAAAATCAAATATAATCACTATAATCATTATAAATAATAATAATTTACATTTAGTTACATCATTTGTTAACTAGTTTTTAGCCTTCTTACTTTGCCGATCTACTCATAGTCTTTTTATGTCAAATTATTAAAACATCATAATACTTCGAGCTATTATTCCAATTCCTTTTTTACTTAATATTCCATTTCCTTTTCAGAATCCAAAGACAACTAAAATATTAAAATAGCTTTTTATCATTAAATATAAAACTTTTTTAATTTAATTGCATCTTAGATTAAATATGCTTAGTATAATCTTAATGTATTACTAGTGTCTGTTGTACTTACATTAGTACACAAGGAAGACGAGTATGGTATACATCCTATCGAGTCAAATACATCAGTATGTATTTCCCAAATTAAAATAAAACTAATCTACTTAAACCAAAGTTAAGAATATACTAAGCAAGTTCGTGTAATTTGGTTCACTTAAATATTGATTTCCTGCGTATTCTCCAGTAGCTGTATTGCTTCCATGTTGCTGTGATTTAGCAAGCTTTCATGTTTTAACGCGAAATGTTGGAGCATTTCATCTATCTATTTGATTTCGGATGTAGGGAACATTGGTAATTATTCGCAAAATTGTTGTTTGGCGAATTGTTAATATATGGCGTCTGGCAACCCCATATTTGCACACTATGGTTCCAAATTGGCTTTATGATTGACTCATAAACCAATCTCTTTGATTTTAGGTCAAGTTGAAAGTATCTTCCGACTTCCTAACTAGTGCAGTTGCTTGACTCTGAGTCTAATCTACCCTGGTCTTTGTCTAACATAATATTTCCAATATAACGTACGATCGAGATATATTCCGAATTATTTAGCTGTTTCTGCTTGAGGAATCGGGCAGCCCTCAAGTGATATAATTAGGTTTTCGCGGCAAAGCAAAATTAACATGGACAGAATTGGAAAATATAAAACTGAAGCAAATTTTTACATCACAGATATCCAAATAAATCTCCGTCCTTTATTTTATGAATCTGTATACCCAAATATATATATAACCTGCTAAGGGCAGTAGCTAAATCTCATTTTTTAGAGGATTCAGTGATCTGAAATATTTTTTAAAAAGTTTACTATATGGGAGACATATAATAATTACCTTTCCAATAACCTTGCTAAACACTTATGTATTATCACCTTGTTATTAATTCTTCCTCTTATGGCATGTTAATCAGTCAATTTGTTGCTCATTGGTATTTCCATTCTTTCCTCCATCCTGTATAATATCCATCTTGATCAATATGGTGCCACTTGGCAACTTTACTTATGACGTGAAATGTAAGTTTCTCGTTAATAAATTGTTTCTTATATCCTTTAAGAGAGGATTTCCGTAAAAAATTGGGACTATTCCTTTTTCATCAACGAGGAATCCAGAATGTTTATTTTTTCATTACTTGAGAAAAATACTCTTGAAACAGGATGGATGTTGTTATATAAGCCTGAATCTCATTTATGTTTGTTGAGATTTTAGGTTGTTAATTGATATTCTGAGATTATTTTAAAAAACAGCTTTATTTAGTGCACCTATCTAAACAGTTGAAGACTCTCTAAATATAAACCAACTATGAATGATCATATACAATTACGTGATTTTCTCTTGACTGACACTTCCCAAACCCCGTAAACGAGACCTCTGAAGTGGTTTCGTCATGATGTCTGCCACCTGCTGCTCCGTCGAAATATGTTGAATTGCGGTGTTGGTTGTCCCCGACTGTAGTTCAGATCTGGTCTAGTCCCAAGCATTAGATACATTAATGCTCCGACTGCTTCTCTGTATGGAAACTTCTGCTTTGCATTATCTTCTTTCCCTAATTATAAAGAAGGTTATCATGCAAGGTTGAGGCTGAGATTTTTTAAAAGTTGATCGATCTGTTGTCTGGCACCTAGTCCATCTTGAAGCTCTGAAATATCTTCATCCAAGTCTTCCTTTGAACTGCTTCTCTTACATTCTTGTGACTCATCATTAATAGTTTCCTCATCTGGTTTCACTTTTTGAAGTGGTACATTAATATGTTCATTACAGCATACACATTTCTCTTCAAATCGTATATCTCTAGACAAAATGACGCTTTGATTATTTTCAATCCAAATTCTAAACCGTTTCACCATCATATCCCTCTTACGGCTGTTCTATCTATCTTCTTCGCTTTAGACTACGGATATGGGAATAACATGTTGAATCAATGATTCTTAGATGTTTGATTCGTGGCTTCTTTCCATTCCACAATTCGTAAGAATTAGCACCATCTACAGATGATTTTCCCGTTCTGTTCAGAATATATAACGCGGTGTTAGCTAACTCTTCCCATAAACCTGCTGGATAGGTCACTTCTAGATTTGAATATTTCAAAGTCCTGGCCATTTCAACTACAGTTCTATTGTCTCGCTCACAAAATCCATTCTGCTCAAGAGTGTAGGGTGCCGTCAACCATTGTGTAAGATAACCTCTCCATTGTCATACTACTTGCCATTATCACTCAGCATCTTTTTTGCTGAATGTCTCAATGTCTTTGTGTGCATTAGAAAGTCATTCAGTGCTTTAATTAGCTCTGACTTTTGTGCAATAAAGTAGCCATACCTAAATTTTGTATAATAATCCTTAAACAAAACAAAGTAACGCTTATATCTGAATGATTCATCAAAAGGTCCACACACATCTGTTGATATTTATCAGCATCAAAAGTTCCCTCGTGGTAATCCAGCAAATCTAAAAATTTACGCTTCCACCTCGGCCATTCCGCTTCACTGTTTAGCGATTTAATGTGTTTAATAAAATCCATTTCACTATTTAATCTTAAAACTAATAACCCCAAAGGAAAAATATTTATTTTATTTTTGGACCTGAAACTAACCACATAACCTGTTGAGATTTTAGGTTATTAATTGATATTCTGAGATTACTTTAACAACTACATAACTCGAAAGTCCTTAAAAACTAGTAATATTTCATTGTTTTACTTAACACAGAAGCCTTCTTTTAACTAAAAAAAATATTATACTTTAATAAAGTTAATCATAATGAATGAAGGACAATATTAAAAGAATACTTCAATATTAAAAAAGGACTTGATGTATACAGATTATAATTATATTCCTTGTTTGTACTGAGTGATTGAAAGAGGGGTTGCGATGCTGTTTGGCTGGGACCATCTAGAATTTACACTACTTACATATATTATTAAGTAATTGTAAATACAAATGGATGCTTACGTTTTTATATATCGACAAATAAACTATATTTGTTATATTACATATTTTTTTATGTTCTCTTTTTCGGTTCTTCATATCATATTTATTATATTATATATGAACATTGTACCAATAAACTTTATTAAAGTTTATTTTATTTAATTTTATTTATAAAACTATAACTTTGCTTTGTTATTGTAATGTTTATTTATTGATAAATAATTATATCTTTTCTTTTTTTTATTTTTTTCCATTAAAATGAAATATGTATAAATGAAATGTTCTTCATATTACAATTTTTATCTAATAAGAAAGTTTTTAGCTTGCGTCTCAGCGGAAATATTAGGTTAATTTCTGAATTCAAGAATTTATTTTATTTATATTACTCTAATATACCTATAATTTTCAAGAACTGACAACGGTACAAATCCTTGTGCGCATGCCATGATTCTCCAGACTCTCACTCTCCACTGTTGTGCATAAATGGTAGCAATGTAAATAAAGTTTCCCGCACACTAACAGTAATGTCCTTAGGAACTTACTTACTACCGCACTGGCGACATTTAGCTTCTCCAGGAAACCTTTCTAAAGCCCTTCGCTTAGCTCTGAACCTTTTCAACTTAACCTTTCCCGAGAAATTAAAGAACTAATCAGGTACAAGAATTGCTTAGCGAGAAAAGCTCGTGACACAGTGGATCCAGAGGATAAATGCGAGGAAGCGGGAATTATTTCTTCAAAGTCTGGGCAAATCCACAGCCCCTGTCGATCTCTGGCGCACCGCCAAAGGCGTTATAGGTAAAAATTTCAACGCTATCTCTAAAGGCCGAATTCTTCACTGATTTAGCCTTAACTAATCCAAAAAACTCCAGCAAATGTTCGAAAAACAGATGAAATGCATTGCTTCACTTAACTCACCACAACAGATGTTAACCGTCATCACTGACACTATCCCCCCATTAAAGAGGAAAAACTTCCTATCAGATCATATTCCAAAGAGCATAGTCTCTCCCAGAAACCTACAGCTCTCAATAAAACTCCTTCAAAAAGCTCCAGGCCCAGATGGTATTAAAGCAAACCATCTGAAAAACCTCACCAGCAAGCAACTTTCCGAGCTTGCTAACATCATACAAGCTATTCTGTGGTTAAAAAATTTCCCAAAAAAATTGGAAACACTCGGACGTCGCTGTCATTCCCAAGATAGAAGCCAAGTTACATACAACTACAGGCCCATCAGCCTAATTAGTTCTCTCTAAACTTGTCTAAGTTTAGTGAGTGTCTGGTGAGATTTTTCAGATGGTTTCCTTTAATACCATCTGGGCCTGGAGCTTTTTGAAAGGAGATGTTTTATTGCGAGCTGTAAGTCTCTGGGAGAGAATATGCTCTTTGGAATATGATCTTTAATGGGAGGAAAGTGTCAGTGATGACGGTTAACATCTGTTGTGGTGAGTTAAGTGAAGGAATTCAATTCATCTGTTTTTCGAACATTTGCTGGAGTTTTTTGGATTAGTTATGGCTAAATCAGTGAAGAATTCGGCCTTTAGAGGGGAGAGAGCGTTGAAATTTTTACCTGTAACGACTATGGCGGTGCGCCAGAGATCGATATGGGCGGTGGATTTGCCCAGACTTTGAAGAAATGATTCTCGCTTCCTCGCATTTATCCTCTGGATCCAGTGTATCACGAGCTTTTCTCGTTAAGCGATTCTTGTACCTAATTAGTTTTTAAATTTCTCGTGAAAGGTTAAGTTGAAAAGGTTCAGAGCTAAGCAAAGGGCTTTAGAAAGGTTTCCTGGAGAAGCTAAATGTCGCCAGTGCAGTAGTAAGTAAGTTCCTAAGGACATTACTGTTAGTGTGCGGGAAACTTTAATTCATTGCTACCATTTATGCACAACAGTGGAGAGTGAGCGTCTGGAGAATCATGGCATACGCACAAAGATTTGTACCGTTGTCAGTTCTTAAAAATTATAGGTATATTAGAGTAATATAAATAAAATAAATTCTTGAATTCAAAAATTAACCTAATATTTCCGCTGAGACGCAAGCCAAAAACTTTCTTATTAGATAAAAGTTGTAATATGAAGAACATTTTATAAACAATTTCATTTTAATGGAAAAAAATAAAACAAGATGTAATTATTTATCAATAAATAAATTAACTAATATTATTAACTTAAAAAATATTATTAAATAACTAATTTAAATTAAATTAAATAATTTAAAATACACTTTAATTAAGTTTATTGGTACAATGTTCATATGTAATATAATAAATATAATATGAAGAACCGAAAAAGAGAACATAAAAAAATATGTGATATAACAAATATAGTTTATTTGTTGATATATAAAAACGTAAGCATCCATTTGTATTTACAATTACTTAATAATATATCTAAGTAGTGTAAATTTTAGATGGTCCCAGCCAAACAGCATCGCAACCCCTCTTCCAATTCATTCAGTACAAGCAACGAATGTAATTCTAATCTGTATACATCAAGTCCTTTTTTAATATTGTCGTTTTTTTCATTATGATTAACTTTGTTAAAGTATAATATTTCTTTTTTAGTTAAAAGAAGGCTTCTGTGTTAAGTAAAATAATGAAATGTTACTAGTTCCTAAGGACTTTCGAATTATGTAGTTATTAAAGTAGTCTCAGAATATCAATTAATAACCTAAAATCTCAACAGGTTATGTGGTTAGTTTCATGTCCAAAAGGAAAATAAATATTTTTCCTTTGAGTTTATTAGTTTTGAGATTAAATAGTGAAATGGATTTAATTAAACACATTAAAGTGCTAAACAGTGAAGCGGAATGGCCGATGTGGAAGCGTAAAATTTGAGATTTGCTGGATTACCACGAGGGAACTTTTGATGCTGATGAATATCAACAGATGTATGTGGACCTTTTGATGAATCATTGAGAAAGAAGCGTTACTTTATCGGCGTTTAAGGATTATTATACAAAATTTATGTATGGCTACTTTATTGCACAAAAGTCAGAGGTAATTGAAGCACTGAAGGGCTTTCTAAGGCACACAGACATTGAGACATTCAGTAAAAGAGATGCTGAGTGATAATGGCAATCAGTTTGACAATGGAGAGGTTATCTTACACAATGGTTGACGGCATCCTACACTCCTGAGCAGAATAGATTTTGGAGCGAGACAATAGAACTGTAGTTGAAATGGCCAGGACCTTGAAATATTCAAATCCCGAAGTGACCTATCCAGCAGGTTTATGGGAAGAGTTAGTTAACATCGCGGTATATATTCTGAATAGAACGGGAAACCTATCTGTATATGGTGCTAATTCTTACGAATTGAATCGAAAGAAGCCGCGAAACAAACATCTAAGAATCATTGATTTCAGATGTGATCTTTTTTAGTTAAAAGAAGGCTTCTGTGTTAAGTAAAACAATGAAATGTTACTAGTTTCTAAGGACTTTCGAGTTATGTAGTTGTTAAAGTAATCTCAAAATATCAATTATCATGATCAAGATATTATTCCTATATCGGTAGTCTAAAACGAAGAAAATAGATAGAACAGCCGTATAAGGGATATGATGGTGATGAACGGTTTAGAATTTGGATTGAAAAAAATCAAAGCGTCATTTTGTCTACAGAGGTACGATTTGAAGAGAAACGTGAATGCTGTAATGAACATATTAAACTACGACTTCAAAAAGTGAAACCAGAAGAGGAAACTGTTAATGATGAGTCACAAGAACAGTTTAAAGGAAGACTTTGATGAAGATATTTCAGAGCTTCAAGAGGGACTAGGTGCCAGACAACAGATCGATCAACTTTAAAAAAACCTCAGCCTCAACCTTGAATTATAACCTTCTTTATAATTAGGGAAAGAAGATAATGCAAAGCAGAAGTTTCCATACAGAGAAGCAGTCGGAGCATTAATGTATCTAATGCTTGAGACTAGACCAGATCTGACCTACAGTCGGGGACAACCAAAACCGCAATTCAACATATTTCGACGGAGCAGCAGGTGGCAGATATCATGACCAAACCACTTCAGAGGTCTCGTTTACGGGGTTTGGGAAGTGTCAGTCAAGAGAAAATAACGTAGTTGTATATGATTATTCATAGTTCGTTTATATTTAGAGAGTCTTCAACTGTTATATATGATATGTGTATTAAATAAAGCTGTTTTTTCAAATAATTTCAGAATATCAATTAACAACCTAAAATCTCAAAAAACATAAATGAGATTCAGGCTTATATAACAACATCCATCCTGTTTAAAGAGTATTTTTCTCAAGTAATGAAAAAATAATCAATCTCGATTCCTAGTTAATGAAAAAGAAATAGTCCCACTTTTTGACGGAAATCTTCTCTTAAAGGATATAAGAAACAATTTCTTAACGAGAAATTTACATTTCACGTTATAAGTAAAGTTGCCAAGTGGCACCATAATGAGCAAGATGGATATTTTACAGGATGGAGAAAAGAATGGAAATACCAATGAGTAACAAATTGACTGATTAACATGCCATAAGAGGAAGAATTAATAACAAGAAGGTGATAATACCACAAGTGTTTAGCAAGGTTATTGGAAAGGTAATTATTATATGTCTCCCATATAGTAAACTTTTTAAAAAATATTTCAGATCACTGAATCCTCTAAAAAATAAGATTTAGCTACTGCCCTTAGCAGGTTATATATATATATACAGATTCATAAAAAAAGGACTGAAATAATTGTGATGTAAAAATCTGCTTCAGTATTATATTTTCCAACTCTGTTAAGTTTTCCAAGTTAATTTTGCGTTGAAATCTAATTATATCACTTGAGGGGTGCCCGATTCCTCAAACAGAAACAGCTAAATAATTCGGAATATATCTCGATCGAATATTATATTGGAAATATCATGTTAGACAAAGAGCAGGGTAGGTTAGACTCAGAGTTAAGCAACTGCACTAGTTAGTTGGAAGATACTTTCAACTTGACCTTGGCCAAATCAAAGATATTGGTTTATCAGTCAATCATAAAGCCAATTTGGAACCATAGTGTGCAAATATGGGGTTGCCAGACGCCATATATTGACAATTCGCCATACAACAGTTTTGCGAATAATTACCAATGTTTATCCCTACATCCGAAATCAAATAGATAGATGAAGTGCTCCAACATTTCGCGTTAAAACAGGGAAGTTTGCTAAATCACAGCAACATGGAAGCAATACAGCTACTGGAGAATACGCAGGAAATTAGAAGATTTAAGTGAACCAAATTAAACGAACTTGCTTGGTATATTTTTAACTTTGGCTTAAGTAGATTAGTTTTATTTTAATTTGGGAAATACACACTAATGTATTCGACTCGATACGATGTATACCGTACTCGTCTTCCTTGTGTATTAATGTAAGTACAACAGAACACTAGTAATACATTAAGATTATACTAAGCATATTTAATCTAAGTTGTAATTAATTCAAAAAAGTTTTATATTTAATGATAAAGAGCTATTTTAATATTTTAGTTGTCTTTGGATTCTGAAAAGGAAATGGAATATTAAATAAAAAAGGAATCGGAATAATGGTTCGAAGTATTATCATATTTTAATCATATGACATCATAATATAATAAAATTTAAATAAAGTAAAAATATACAACATTCTTTCATAAATATTATTATTTACAATAATAATGCAAACAAAATATAAAATCACTATATATATATCATATATATCCTATATATATAATATATATCCTATATATATCATATATAGCCTATATATCCGCGCATTGTTTAAAAGACTATGAGTAGGTCGGCAAAATAAGAAAGCTAAAAACTAGTTAACAAATGAACCAGTCAACTAAAATATTCAAATAGTTCAATAACATTTAATGAGAAAAATACAGTATAATTTTCTTTCTGAAAATATATTTCTTATTCGTAAATTATTATGGTCTTAAATATAATACAAAAAAAAACAAATTCTGTATAAAAACAATGTACTCTTCATTCGCATACTAGAATTTTTATATCTGACAAATATGAAAAATTCTGCATTGGCACACTAAAATCACATGACATTAGAATATTCTCTCATATGAAGGAAGTATTATTTGTCTGAATTTTTATTTCTTAATTTTTTTATCTTTGCCATATATTTCTTGTAGGTATATAATTGAACTTTATCAATGTTACATTTAGTTTTAGGGATGCATAATTTTTCACCTTTGCCAATTGTAATTCTATTGATTTTTCTCATCCATCGGAACAAACAAGACCTAATTATTATTTTTCTTATTAAAATTTCCTGTTCAGGATGTTTTGGACAATTAAAAGCGTTAAAAAAAATCGCCATTTGTTGACACAAAATATGATCCAAGATTTTGGTTAAATTAGAATTTGCACATAATCTTGGTAGTATATAAAAAAGTCGAGACAAAGCATTATTAACTAACGAATGAAAATAGGTTTCTGGTGCCGGTAAATCACACTGGCGAGCTTTAACAACTTCTGCATCGTTGTAACGATATATAATTTTTGCCCTACAACCTTCACATTTGATTATTCTCAAAACCTTCTTGGTTATGAAACTAGACATATATGTTCTTTCTGTTTTATTTTTTGTGTAATATTTTACTATATGCACAGGAACTGATATTGAAGGCATGGACAATGATATAAAATTTTGTTCAAATGGGGCGTCAGTTACTACTTCATCTGTTAAAATTCTTCGTAAGTCATTCAAACCGTCTGTTAAATATTCTTCGCCATTGCATCCTGGTGATATTTGTGATAAATAACTATTAACAATTAATCTCTTAAATGAAGACACGAATTGTTCTGGTGTCGGTGAAACTCCCCCAACACTTCTAATGTTTTCAAAAAAAATTTCCAATGAATCTTTTTGAAATGGCCTGATCTTTACAAATTTGCCCTCTTTTAACAATTTGGGACATAGATATATTAAACCTTTTATAGTATAAGCCAGGTTTACAATAGGTGGAACAGAAATTAATGTTTGCTTCTTCAAACACATGAACCTCATACTGCTTAAGACAACAAGGGCTTCTTTCCAAAAATGTATGTGCCCAGAAGTAGATGTTACAGCACCTTGTAACGGCTTTCCAGGTAGTACATCGCAGGTAGATGAATTTAAACTGTCAAACAATTCATCTAGAAACAGTAGCAGTTGTGCAGTGTCATAACTTTCATTTTCTAGAGGCAGATGTGAATGATTTGAAGTATTTTCTAGAAGAAGCTTAGCATATGAGAGATATATAATAATTGCCTTTCCAACAGTCTTGCTAAACACTTGCGCACAGTGTTTCACATTCTTTTTATTAATAATTCCCCTTATGACATGTTGATCAGTCAGTTTATTGCACATTTGCATTTCCATTTTTTTCTCAAACTTATATAATTGTTCAATATGGTCCCATTTGGCAACTCTACTTATGCCATCTTTCACGAAGTGTAAGTTCCTCGTTAATAAATTATTTCTTAGACCCTTTAAGAGAAGAGGTCCATCAAAAAGTGGTACTATCTCTTTTTCATCAATTAAGAATCCAAAATGATTATTTTTTTCATTTCTTTGGGAAAAATATTCTTGAGTTTCTTGCAACAAAATTTTTATAGCGGCTACATTCGCAGACCCTTGATCACATACTGTAGCCACAATGCTGAGACCACACTCGTGACATTTACGGATTATTTTCTTTATTAAATCTTTTAAATCTATTGCATTTATTGGACCATCAGTAAATGTATAACAAAGTGGTTGTTGCCATTGTT
This sequence comes from Rhynchophorus ferrugineus, assembly GCF_030347505.1. Lineage (NCBI taxonomy): Eukaryota > Metazoa > Arthropoda > Insecta > Coleoptera > Curculionidae > Rhynchophorus > Rhynchophorus ferrugineus. The sequence continues at coordinate 45,652,142 of NW_027472581.1, read as the reverse complement.
TAAAAACACCCTTAACCATGAAAACATTGACATAATCACATGGAAATGGTTTCCGAACTCCACTACCCAAATCATGAAAACCGATTATGTTATCTTCACTGAAATTATATGACAGGCCTAAAAAAAAGATTTTCACTTAGTTCAATTGAATTTTTTTTACAATTATATTTTCTTATATGATACAAGAATAAAATTACCTACCCAAATCAAGGTACATTTCATCGAAGATGAGAATTGCTATTCTGTCTATTGGTGCTAGTTTCCTAACTGAACATTCCAATGAATAAAATGTTGCAGTTTCTACTCCTGCTGGAAAAGGGATGTTGTTCAACAGCTTGGTTAAGCTTGCTTTGGAAGGCAAAGAGAAAATATTCGATAGAAGTTCGTATCCTCGAGCACTACATTTCAATATGTGTAAAGCCAATATTTTCTCATCCAATGTAAATTTTTTTGTTGTTGGCTTTTGCAGCTGTGTGCGCACTTGAGACATAATAAATTTGCATGTAGATGGGTTGACATTTTTAAAAATCGCTTCTAATTGGTTAGCAACAGTTTCGATCAATTTTAACTTTTCTTTGAAACATGCTTGTGTATTTAATCTGCTCGCCTCCTTAGTAATAGCTACTACTTTTTTATATAAATTACAGGCTTTTGGCGGTAACATAATTTGCCGAGAAGATCTAATTGTAGATATTTTACGAGATCTGGAATCTATAAACAAAATATTAGATAAACTAGCATAATAATAAAGTGAAACAACATTAAACTGTATGTGAAGACCTCAAAACTTATATTAACACAGGGCTTGCGGCATTATCATATATACATACACTTACTTGATCTTTTTGTTATTGTACTCTCTGACTCCCTTCCATCTGAAGTTGAAGATACAGAATCATCTGTGTCAAAAGAATCTGGGGAGAAACATATTATAAATCAAATAAAGTTCGATTTGGAAAAGGCATTATATTTGAACTTACTATGTGGACTTGTTTTTATTATTGGATTACTTAATTCATGCTTGCCTGATGTTGAAGGTATAGTATCATCTGCTTCAAAATTATCTATGGAAAAACATGTTATAAATCAAATAAAGTTCAATTTTGAAAAGCTATTATATTTGAACTTACTGGGTGGACTTATTTCTATTGTAATGCCTATTTCATGTTCGCCAGATGTTGAAGGTGCAGATTCTTCAGTCCCAAAATAACCTAGAAAGAAATGTATGATCGTGTTCACTTTGGAAATTTTTCAATTTACTTCCATTTAAAAAAATATTACATTTGCACTTACTTCTTGGTATTTTACTGCCTAGTTCTTGTCTACATGAACTTGAAAGCAAACATTCCCCTGATTTGAAATAATTAAAAGAGAAACATATAATAATTTTCAGCTTGATTTGTTTCCTTTAAAAATATATTATAATTTCACTTACTTTTAATTCCTTTTGGAGATTCTAACATAGATGTATTGTGTTCTGTTGATGTTGAAGGTTCTGTAGATATTGAGCTTACGGCCATATTTTCCTGTTTAATAGGTAGAGGATCTATAAATAAACCCACATTATGTATTTCAGTTCAATTTTGCACATCGATCAAAATGAAAGACTTACAATTTAAATTACAACTAGGAACTACATCTCGATTAAGCAAAGGTCTTCCACATTTTGGTCTATAGTCTTCTAGCTTGAAATGCAAAGAACAAACTTTCTTGTATTTATATAAGTGCTCGAAAGAGACTCCTTTAAGTTTATCATTGTTTATTTTTAAGAGCCACTTTTGAGCTAAAGCACGGTCCCTTGGAAAAGAATGCAACCTATTCGAACCTTCACATCTTGGAACACTACACTTTTGTTTCGGTTTTAGATTCAAACAAATCATCTTTACACTAAACATTTAAACTAAAAAAAAGGTTACCTCCTAAAAAACTATTTCTTATAAATGTAATTATCTTGAAAAGTATACAAACTTCCTAAAAACAATTTCTATTTTAATAATTTCTTGATAAAACCTACAAAATCAATTTCAAATAAGTAATAAATACAATAAAACATGGTTAAAACATAAAAATAGAAAAAAAAACACCAACTTTATAAAGGTTCAGTAAAATTTCAGACCAAATTACGGTCAAAAAGAAAGCCATCACTAAAAGGATAGCAAAACTCGCGCTCAACTGCTCGGCGCATTTATTCTAAACTAACCTGACTAATTTCAGACAGAAGTAGCTAATTTTACCAATTTACTACGGTCGGAGACGTGCGGCATTGCCATTCATGCTCTCCAAACTATTATATCAAAGTAGGGTAGGAAGACTTGTAGGTGGGGGTAATTTTGGTTACATTTGGGAATACACTGTGTATTTCGCTTTGTGTACTGAATGGGAAAAGGTTTACTTCACAAAACACAGAGGAATTAGAATTGTATCTCCCATATATAACCTGTGAACTGGTTTAGCATTAATTTGCCACCAGAGGGTGCGACTGATAATTTGAATAGCGGGAAATTTAAAATATTTTATTAATAAAAATGCAATATAAGGTTAAAAATAAATTTTATTTAAATATATTTAAAATTTACATTACAATTATATCAAAGGAAAATTCTTAAAATTTTCTATGTTTAATGACAATATATTGTACTAACAATATATTAAAACGTATAAAAAAAACGTCAAATATATATTTGACTATTTGCCAAATATTTATTGTAAGTATATAATTGTACGTCATCCTTTTAAGCTATGTTATATTTAGATATTACAATAAAAAAATGTTTCACCTAACTATTATCTTTCTAATTATGTTTCGTTCAGAATGCTCAAAACAGTTCATCGTTTTGAAAAACACAGGCATTTGGTGATTTAAGATATTGGACAGACTGCTTGTTAAGTTTTGTGCATAATCTGGGAATTCAATAGAACAGTCAAGATATCATTTACCAACAAAGTATCTGGCTTTGTCAAATTACATCTATCATACTGCCGGGCTTTAATAACTTCACTGTTCAGCTCACATTTCCTAACATATTTGGATCAACATTTTCTTTTTTCTATGCCATAGCTAAAATGGAGGCTTGTTATATTTGACAAATCAGTTACATATAATTAAAATTATAAAAGACTTACATGTAAATAACAACTGGAAACCATATCCCTGTTAAGCAATGCTCTTCTACATTTCGGTTTGCTGTTATCCTGTGTAAAATGTACATTACAAACCCTTTTGCTCTAATTTAAGACCTCACAAAAGATTCCCATTAGTTTTTCATTATTAAGCTGGGTATTCTATTTGAAATGGTACTACATCATGGGACGCAACACTTGAGATGTCAACAAAATAATTGTTAACTGTCAACAAAATAAGAATATTTAACATGTAAGTTCATAAGTTTTTTAAGTTTGCTTTGTCAGCAATGAAAGAGGGGTTTTCAACAAAAGCTTTGTCCAAAAAAATTAAACCGAAATTCTTTGTATATAAATCAAATTGTTTCTATAGGAAGCATAGAATTACCAAGAAAGTCCAAAATATCCAGTACATGTTTTATTATTTCCACCAAATATAAACATATGTACACTACGCCTTCCTATTTTTTAGAATAGGCTTCTAAAAGCAGAAAGTGCCAAATTTCAGCTTTGATACCAAATTTATACCAACTTTATAACTTACAACCTGGCGGCAAATTAAATAACTAAAACACTGTATCGCATGCGCGTATTTAATTCTAAATGGTCTCTTAGAAAGAACCTCTGCATAAAATCTGAAGGGTGCATTCATTTTTAAAAGTGTTACTTGTAAAAACGAATATAGCAGCAGCAAACAAATACTGAAACAGCATGGACCCAAAACAAATCATCCTGCTATTAATGAAGATAACGATGTAACAAAAACACTGTATACCTGTAAGTTATGCCAACATACTACAACGAAAGCAACTCTAATGAATCATATACAGTCATCTCATAACATAAATGTTGGGAAGGAGTTATTGAAATTTAACACCTTTAAAGAATTTGAAATAATTGAATTTGGAAAAATGATGTGGAGCAAGCCACAACAGATTCATTTGTCAAGAGAAGAAGCTATATGTCTTTAAATTGTGCAACAAGATTTCAGTGTAATCGATCTGGTTTTTGTCGGTAAATCAACAGGTAAAAGGCATATGGAGGTTCAAGGAAGTAACAATATATATACACATTGCCCAGCTACTATTAAATTAAAATAAAGAGGTGGAGAATGTGAAGTAGAATTCACCAAAATACATTTTGGAGATGAAAATACCTTAAAACTCTACATCTCTTAAAAACAAATAGAGAAGAAATTGCAACCCTATTAGCAACTAAAAATGCAATTTAATGTGATATTGGATCATTGATATAAGAGACAATGTAGATATTACTAACGTAAGTAGGATTTAGTGACTTAAAGATTTACAAAACATACAAGCAGTTTATAATCTTAAATCCACAGCTATTAGAGATGAAAATGTAGCCATAAGTGTTGAAGCATGGGTAAATGAGGTAAAAAATACAGGATATATACTGTTATATAAGCCACAAGATGAATATTTGGACATCTACCCCAATTTGAAAGAAGAAGTTCAAAAACTGAATATAATCATGACTATGAAACTAACAATGTGTGGGTGTCTGATTCATTTGCAGTTATTGACCATTGTTACCCAAGTAAATGCCCATACTGGTGGATTACACCTACAAAGGGGATACCACGTTAAGAAAATGCGTCTAGAACTCTACCTCGCAGGTGGTGTATTAAATATTTCTTATACTTTTGAAATAGATAGATAGTTTGAACATAGAAGTAAAGATCATTTCCTTATAACATCAGCATTACTGATTGTATACCACCCGAACGTATTCTTTCCGTGGCGGTGATGATCAAAGCATCAAAAGAAGATTATAAATTAAACTTATATATAGGTGCTGACGGTACAGACTTCACTTAAACTGGTCAACAAACAAGGAACCATTCAGAGCGTAATCTTGAAATGGACATGCGGCTTCGTCAGACAGACGGATCAGGTGTTGTTCCCTACATATATAGGAACAATTAATCACCGGCAGGCCTTTTGTCGGATCTGATATATTGATTGTTTTGACTAAATCGTTGTTCTGACGAAGAAACGTCCGCAGATCAAAACGTGGATTGTAAGTTGAAAATATATGTGTATTTAAATAAACTATTAAAATAAAATTAGACAACTATTTATCAAACTATCGTCATACCGAGGAACTACAAGGGTGTAAACTTAGCTATCTAAAATTTACCCTGCATAGCACCCTATCTCGTACCACAGCCTCTTGAAAAATGTTCACACTTGGCTAATATAAACAGATCTCATATCTAGGATGAAATATGACCGCCCGCCACGGAAAACGCAACATATCCTTACTACGAATTTAATTTTATGTTAAAAAAACACTTTTTTGTATAGCACCTTAAAAGTGGCCACGAAATTTCGCTGCAGAATATGAGTACACCAAGCAACGTTATTTGGAAGTAACTATTATGATTTTCAATATTGGCCAAGAAATGGTTAAGTTATTTCGCACCCCAGAGACTAATAAGAGTAATGGACTTGATGGTGAAAACAATCAGGTCGTCTCCTCCTTACAATAACTAAAAAACCAAAAGTCAAGAAACATCTCGTACCCTAAATTTGTGGCTAAGTAATAACAAATGTGAAATAAGTTTAAAAAGGGTGTATTATAAAAAAAAGTCACCACATATTTAATGTTTATTCTTGGTAAATCTTATTCGATCTTAATTAGAATACGATTCGATATTATCGTTAACACATATTTACATAATATTTTAAAAATATATAAAATAAGACATTTAAGATAGAACAGTAAGGTTTCTTTCTAATGGAATTGTGACGAAAAGGACAGGTAGTATCGTTCACACCACTGTAAATCCTAGTTTATTTCCAATTTTTAAATAAAATTGTTTTATTGAAGTAAAACTGTGTTTTTATCTTTACGTAAACCAAAACCGGTAAAATCGGTAGAATTCCAAAGAGATCACGAGGCTATTTTCCTTTGAATTTAGTTAATTTACCAGAACCGGACAATTATGGAGAACAGTAGATGGATCAAAATTGGACTGTCAGCTCTTCCGAGATTGCTTAAAATGCCGCTAACTTGCTCATAATTGGAATTTGGAAAATATGTTACGACAATCACCCGTTCATAATCTGTTGATATTTGTATAGAACCAATATAATTTGGAAGAAACTATTGTTGCCCGAAGTTGCTGAGATCAACCCTAGCCTGCAGATATACGAAATTTGAAACCAACGAAACTTTGGAAAACATCTCTTGATTATATACCATCGGAATTTGGCCAAAAGCATAGCAGTTCAAAAACTTTACAGATAGTAGAGTCGGACTGACAAATGAAGCTGTGATCAATCCCCACAAAGAGTGAGTTTTTTGGTGAGTTAAATTCCATATGAAACTCAACTTTAGTTATAGGCCTTATCTTGATTCATTTATCAAATTCTATTATTAAATAAAAGTGAATAATAAATTAAATTAGTAAAATAATATGAAATATTATTTAATAAAATCAATACAAACTGGCCATACTTTATATTTTGATAAAGCAGTTAGTGTATTTAACATGTTTATTCCTTAAAACTTAAATATTCTTAAATATAGAACCTGTAATACAATTAGACATAAATCCGAAAATCGTTATTAAACATTTAAAATTCAAGTTGGCCTCAACGATTCTTTAAATGCGGAAAATGAAGAAATAAAATACAGGAAATTGCAATAGAACTAGATCAAATATTTATCCCCAAAACTTTATGGTAAATGAATATTCCCAGACGGAATTACAATCTTTCATATAAGTAGTCAATCGCCATATACCTTAAATATAAAATTATTTATGAATTAGGGAGCTTCTATATTTTGAATCCTTCTTTTTTTTATTGTAAACTAACTAAAGAAAATTTTAATATATTTGAAATAAACGCAACCTATATTAATTCACGTCACTCTCTCAGCATAAATCTTAATGTTTTCACAAATCCTCTTTTGATGGTATTTTAGGTTTAGATTTTCTTAGAGTAATGAATGTATTTTAGATTTTGAATTCTCATCGCTTATAAACGGAGAAAGCTATCAACTATTTTCAATCAAAGACAATCCTCATCCATTCATTATTAAAGACTCAAAAAAACAAATTATGTGAAATATATTTTTAACAAAATATGTAAATTTTGATTTGCAAAATAAAATTAAAAATGTACGTATAGAATGTTTTGGAATTGTCTTAGATAAAGATGAACCTTTAACTTCCAGTTGTAAAATACAATATCACAAATTCAGAAAATCCCATAATTATAAAAACTATAGGTACTATTATGACCATAAACAAGAAAATAAAAATTAATTTCAAATGATATTTGATTAGATAATCATAGAATATTGTATACTAAGAAATGAAAATGAATAAAAATAAAATTATTTATAGGTCTTTTTGAATATTATAGATTTTATTAAAAATTCGATGAAATTGTGAAACCTCTGATAGTAATATACTAACTTTGTATCCTAACTTTGATAAATAATTCATATTAACAACAGATGTTTCAAATTTTGTAACTTGTGTAGTTCTTTCCGACTTGAAGGATAATGATAAAATGGAATGACCGAAAGCATCTCTAATATTCACAACCACGGAAATAAAATACTCATTAACCGAAATAGGATCATTGTCAATTGTTTGTAACACTAAATCATTTTAGAACTTATCTTTTTGGAGTAAAATTTTAATTAGCAACCGATCATAGACCAGAAATAATCAAAATCTTGAAATACAAAGAGACATGTTAATAAACTATTTTTAAAACTATTATTTTAGTTACAATCACACATTAGTCGTTATCGGTGAAATGTATGCAAATTTAAATTATTTGCCTTCATACATTTTAGTTCTTTTTTGCGGTTGGTAGCACAAAACCGACTTTTTACAGTTAAATATAATAAATAATCCAAATAAAACCGAAACGTCATAAAAATTTAAATGTTGAAATACGGAAAAAATGGAGAAAACGAGACTCAAACATTTCATACAAATCTTACTACTATGCAAAACTATATTTTATTTAATACTGGGATATTTTAGTATTTGCGAAATCATAAAAAAAAATTATTTAGCATGATTGTGAATTAGGTTAACGGATTGCTGATTTCAAATGAACGGCAAAATCGCAATATGCAGCTGGCGGCAAATGTGTAAATCCCCCACTATACCAACACATATATATTTTCCCTATATGCAAATACTAATTTAACATATCGGCAACGTTGCAGTCGGTCTGACGTCATTTTGCCCTCGAACGACAGAGGTTCAATGGTGTTTCTATCCGCTAGTTGTGTTTTGTGCATAGAGTAGGGAGACTATCTTATCCACAAAATATACAGATTTCAATGTTTTATGATTTTATTTTTTTTTTCGTTTTAGAAATAGATATGTCTATTTCTGAAACGACACTAAAAGTCGAGACAGCTAAAATTTCATTTGTTCACACTGCACATGCGCACTTCCGAAATTTGTTTAAATCCGTCAGAGCGCGAAAAATTGCCAGAACCAAACCTAATTAGAGTGGTGATTTTTAGGATTAAGTTATTGGCGGATAATTTTGTTTAGTAATAGAAATATTAACGTATATGGATAACTATGAATCTAATAATTTGATACAGTTTTTCTTTGTGAATTATATGTATAGGGATAATAATAAAATATGGTAAGTTTTGATTAATAATTTAAGGTTAAGTTACTCTCTACTTTGTTATTTTATTGCTAGGAGTATAATATAAAAGGACATTTATTATTTCTAACATATCCGAAGGCTATTAGGAAATCCGTAGAAAAATATTAACATAACATTAATAAAATTAGGGATCAGAATGAAATAACCATTCATATGAAAGTAAATGAATGGAATACAATATGCTGTCTTTTACAAACAAGAAGGAACAGGGTAGGAAACTATGACAAAGGTAATATTTAATAATTTTTATACTTAAGTATGTTTACTTTTCTACTCTAATTGTAGATATCAAATATAGATTAAGATGTAGAAAATAGTTAAATAGCAATTGTTAATAGCTCTCCGTCAGGTTAAAATGAAAATCCAGTAAAGAAATGCAGAACGAAAAGGAAACAGAAAAGTATCTTGTATAAAAAAATAACACAATTAGTTTTTGAAATTACTTACATTAATAAAAAACATTAGTAAAATTAAACTTAGTAATTATTTTAGTATCATTCTTTTATTGTAAATATTAGTAATACTTTATTAAAATTAGATATAATTAAAACTAGTTATTAAAGAGAAACAAAAAAGAAATTTGAATTTAATTTGAAGAAACCTGTGATTTATTCTTAATATGATGATTAAAACTTAATGAACAAAACTATTATTTAAACTCTAAAAAATATAAATATAAGGATAAATAGACATCCAGTAGCTTTTCCACTGTCATCATACATTTTCTCTGCAAATGATTTATCGTCAAAAAATTATTGAGAAACTCTATTGGCATGTTGGTATTTACATCTGTATTTTTGTGATAGCAGTGAGCTGACATTTTAATATGGTCCTGATTTCTTAAGTAATACCTAAAAAGCATAAATATACAGTGTATTACCGTAAATTTATATGTACCTCGTTAAGTCCAATAAATCGTTCATCAGACACAAAATAAAGACTATTTAGCTGCTCCTGAATCTTTTCTTTAAGAGTAGCTATAATAAATTTCAATATTAACAAGTTATTTAAATAAATTTTATATGAAAACTTCTTGAACTTGCTGGTCCACTCTGTTACTCAATAAAAGCAATGGGAAAACCACTATTTCATTCATCTGTTATAAGTATGATAGTCCATGAGTTCCATCAACACATATTATGCTTGGGTATGCTTTTAATTTCCCTTCCACTATACTATTCATAAACCATACAGCAAAGTCTTGTTGTTTTAATACTCCATGCCCTTCACCTAGGACAGACACCAATATATCAACTAACAGCTGAATAAATATAAGCACTACTTATATTACCGTAAATATACCTTATATACCTTCTTGTTTGAAAAAGACAGCATATTGTTTTCCATTTGTATACTTTCATATGAATGACTTATTTCATTCTGACTCCTAATTTTTTTAATGTTGTGTTAATATTTTTGTACAGATTTCGTAATAGCCTTCGGACATGCTACAAATAATAAATATCATTTTATATTATACTCTTAGCTATAAAATAACAAAGTACAGGATAACTTAACCTTAAATTATTTCAAAACTTACCAAATTCTATTATTATCCCTATATACATAATTCACAAAACAAAAGAAATACTTTTATTTCTTGGTAAATTAAATACGAATATTCAGCAAAACATTATAGTGGTCACTATCTCGATAATATAGTATACAAGGTATTACAACGGTGATTACAATAACATTCGGTTATCAATTACGTCAACAACATACTCTTCGAGAGACTCTTAGAAACTATCTCTATTCATTTCTGGTCAAGGCGCCGGCCTTTATATCCAAAAGTGCAGATCTAAGCATTCCCATCGCCCGGTCCCGAAAGCACGGCTGCCTCGATTAGCAAATGAGTCATCCGGTGCCCTCTACGTAATACGTCAACAATGCCGTCCTATATTTTCTTACATTCGGCCATCCTGAAGTCGGTTCTGTCCTCAGAACTATAAAAGAATAACATATATCAATTTTCGACCTAACAACTTAATTACGTATATTTCGTCAAAACAAAACTGCATAAAACAAATTCTCAAAAGTCAACCATTGAAAAGTAATTTTCAACATTTCCTTTTATAAATACTAAATATTCCAACTGCATTATTGACAGATACGCCCACACCTGCAAAGCATTCATCAATTCTGGACTGGACATTCATGCACTCCATGTCCATATAGCTCCACTCCATATAGCTTCATGACTACTGCTCTCACAGTAGCATGATACCCACCTGGTCCTCCAGATCGCCTACTCAATTTTCTAACTATTAATTCTTGCTTCTTAAATGCTGCTAATCTCGCGCTCGCTGAACAAACACAAACTTCATTAGATGTCATCACCAAATTCACCTCTTCTTCACGAGGATCATTCAGAACTGATCTCCACCAGTATTCTCATGTCTCGGTCATAATCACAGCCATATAGATGTATAAATAAACTGTCTGTATAAATAAACTCTGTGTATGAATAAATTCCATTAGATCATGAAGAATTTAATAACTCAAGTCAAAACACTAGCGTTGTCTTTTAAATTTTAAAAGCATCTTATTGTTCTCTTTCTCAAAGTCATTTAAAATTATTGTTCGTCAATCCTGTTAACGTTTACACAATATTTAAATAATTGTTCATTAATTTTTAAAAATATCTCGACCACATCAAAGTTGTACAAATTTCTTTCACCGTTCGGTTTATTCACAATTCCAATTGCATCGATTTACGTAATACTGTTCTTATACGATCACTGTTCACATCACATGATTGACATCATCGCCAACGTCAACGTAAATTAACTCATACTCTGCAGGTAATGTTACAAAATTTCGGATAATCGGTCGCAGCTGTCCCTGCACCTCATATACTTCAGATTGTCATGTACGATTTTAATTCATCCAAAATATCACTTCATAATTCCCATTCACTCTTTATTCGATCAACATATCCAATGTAAGAAATACTTTTATTTCTTAGTAAATAAAATACAAATGTTCAACAAAACATTATATTGGTCACTATCATTCGGCCATCCTGAAGTCGGTTCTGTCTTCCCTGTAAAAGCACAACATATATCAGTTTTCGACATAACAACTTAATTACGTATATTTCGTCAAAATAAATAAGCAAAATTGCATAAAACAAATTCTCAAAAGTCAACCATTGGAACTGTTTCAAAATTCCACTCAAACTCTAGACAACTACTAATACCATACTGCCGAAACTTTGACCATGACCTTGCTATCTTTGTCCGTTCGCTTATCCTGAACAATCAAATTGTCGCCAGACGACAGTATCAACAGTAACCTAATAAAAAAAACAGAATACTTAATAATCTCATCAAAAACATTTAACATTCATTTAAAAGTCAGTAATTTTCAACATTTCCTTTTATAAATACCAAATATGCCAACTGCATTGACCACAAATGCCTCATCAACAGCTATGCCTACACCTACAAAGCATTCATCAATTCTGGGCAGTTCAGTTCCAACCTTCGTAGGGTGAAGACGTATTTTCAATACGGTCCAAGCTATAAAAAGATACCGTTCTTTAAAAAAACCCAGTATTTTATTACGGTTATTTAATTGAGCGTTAAAAACGCATAACAGATGCGGCTATCTGTCTCTCAGTGGACCTAAAGTGTAGTGAATACGTGTTTACGTGACCAGACAAAAGGACTGCATCTCATTTTTATTAGTGTTTAAAATTATTTCATCTTATTTTACAACAGTCCTTTTGAAATTCATTTATAGTATTTATAGTAAAAAACTAGTGCTAAAATAACGTAAGTGAAAAATGAAGTGCGTGAAATAAACAATGTATTTATTTTATTTTTTTTATCATCTGGAAGTAAATTAAATAAAATATTAAAATATTAAAAAATGGCAAACCATAGCGATTCAACCAAATCACCTGCACACTTTGATATAAGATTAGAACAAACAGCAATAACGCAAACTCCACCATCAGAATGGACTACAGTCATTAACAAAAAACGATTGAGAAGTCCAGAAGAAGAAATCGCGAGGAAACAAACAAGAATCAGTGACTATTGGTTGCAGAAACCGATAGAGACAAAAAACAGTTTTAGCAACCTGTCGGAAGAAATTGAAGAGAACATAAAACCAAGCCCTGAAAAAGTTGTTCCCAAACCACCACCAATAACAGTCTATAAGGTAGGAATAATAAAAAACATCCATGACTTATTGAAAACCATTACTACGAACTACACAATTAAAACAGTGAGCTATGAAACGATTAAAATCCAATTGTTCGAAGCGGATCACTTTAAAGTTCTTATAAAAGAATTAGATGAAAGAAACACCCAATACCATACATTCAGGCCAAAATCCGAGAGAACATTTAAATTCGTATTAAAAGGATTACATCACGGGACGGACTTTAACACCATCAAGGTAGCACTAGCTGAAAAAGGCCACGAGGTCGTAAATATTCACAATATACGACATCACACGACAAAAAAACCTCTGCCTATGTTTTATATAGACATAAAACCTAATGGAAATAATAAGGCGGTGTATGAAATCACCAAATTGGAAAATAATATTATTAAATGCGAACCACCACATATAAAAAGAATTATACCACAATGCACAAGATGTCAAGCGCACGGGCACACAAAGACTTACTGTCGCAAATCATATAGATGCGTAAAATGTGCAGGAGAACATAAGACAGGAGATTGTACTCGTAAAGTTCGCGATGAAAAAGTGAAATGTGTTAACTGTAACGGAAATCATCCAGCGAACTACAAGGGTTGCGCAGTTCACAAGCAACTACAGCAGAAACTCTATCCTGCCTTAAGGGAAAAAAGGCATCAACAAAAACAATCTACTACTACCAATCTACCACTACCCACCAGAACAAGTCAACCAGACATAACTTATGCCCAAATAGTTGAAAATGGTTCAGCACAAAAACGAGAGACAACATCTCAACCTACTGAAACTAGCAACATCTCAAAATTAGAAAATATGATGGCCAAACTAATGGATCAAATGAGTACGATGCTTGGTCTACTCACAACCGTCGTAAGCAAACTTGCCTAATGCCTGAAACCAATAGCTACAAAATCGCCGTCTGGAATGCCAATGGGCTCCAACAACACGCCAGGGAACTAAAAATGTTCGTAAATGAACAAAATATTGACATTATGATGGTTTCCGAAACACACTTTACGGACAAGAATTATCTGAAAGTTCCTAAATATAAGATTTATCATACAAATCACCCTGATGATAAAGCACATGGAGGTACAGCCATAATAATTCGAGATGATATAAAGCATTTCGAAAAAGAAAAATTCCGCAAAGACTACCTGCAAGCCACCAGTATAACCATAGAGGAAGCCCATGGACCATTAACAATTTCTGCGATTTATTGCCCACCCAAACATAACAACAAGGCAGAACAATTTCAAGAATTCTTCAGTACGCTAGGTAATAGATTTATAGCAGGAGGAGATTATAATGCAAAACATTTAATGTGGGGTTCAAGAATAATAACCTCAAAAGGTAGAGAACTGCTCAAAGCCATAAGGAAAGATAACTTACAATATATCTCTACTGGTGAACCAACATATTGGCCTTCAGACAGAAATAAAAAACCAGATACAATAGATTTCTGTATTACAAAAAATATTGATCCAAAAAAGTGTCAGGCAGAATCATGTTTCGACCTGTCTTCTGATCATTCACCAATAATAGTAACAATTTCTTCAAAAATTACCATCAAAGATAAACCCCCTTCTCTGTGCAATAATAGAACTAACTGGCCCTCATTTAGAGAAAACTTAGACCAAAATATCTCTCTAAACTTGCCGTTACAAACTGAAATGGATATAGAAATAGCAGCAATAAATCTTACAAAAAATATACAGGAGGCAGCATATTCCGCGACTCCCAACAGTGAAACATTTCCAAGAAAAAATACACATATATCATGTACAATACAGAAAAAGATAGCAGAAAAAAGAAAGTTACGACGAAATTGGCAACAGCAAAGGACTGAAGAGAATAAAAGAAAATTCAATAGGGCCATAAAAGAGCTGAGAGATCTAATTCAAATTGAACAAAACCAAGGCATTCAAGAATACCTAGAAAACTTGACATCAACTGAGGCTACAGACTATTCGTTGTGGAAAGCAACAAAAAAGCTTAGGAGATCCCAGCAGCATAACCCACCTATTAAAACAAGCGAAAATAATTGGGCGAGAAGCAATAAAGAGAAGGCCGACATTTTCTCAAAACACTTAAAAAATGTTTTTAAACCTTTCCAGTCTCAGCTACATAAAGATGACGAAAATAAAATTACTAGCTTTCTAGATTCGCCATTTCAAATGGATTTACCGCACGAGAAATTAACGGTCAAAAAAGTTAAACATACAATAATGAGAGAGATTAATATTAAAAAAGCTCCTGGTTATGACTTAATTACTGGCAAAATTTTAAAAGAACTATCAGAAAAGGCTATAAAACTATTAACATATATATTTAATGCTATGCTACGAATTAATTATTTCCCTAGTATCTGGAAAGTAGCTAAAATATTAATGATACTTAAACCAGGAAAAATACCAGAAGATGTGACCTCCTACCGACCTATAAGTTTATTACCAATAATCTCGAAAGTTTTCGAGAAATTATACATAAAAAAACTAAACTATATAATAGAAAAAAGAAAAATTATTCCAGAACATCAGTTTGGCTTTCGCAATAAGCATGGGACTATAGAACAAGTGCATAGACTTGTAAACCAAATAAACGCTGACCTAAATGCCAAAAGATATTGTTCGGCTGCTTTTCTAGACATATCTCAGGCTTTTGACAAAGTATGGCATACGGGTTTGCAGGTTAAACTAAAGAAACTTCTCCCTCATCCGGACTATCAGCTATTAAAATCGTATCTCACTGACAGACATTTTATTGTAAATCAAGGCGATGAACATACCGAATTAAATCCCATATATTCAGGAGTTCCGCAAGGTAGTGTACTGGGTCCAGTACTGTATCTTCTGTATACGGCTGATCTGCCCACCACAAAAATAACTACTGTGGCAACATATGCAGACGATACAGCAATCTTAGCATCCCATGAAGATCCAGTCACAGCATCAATAAACCTACAAACCCACCTGGATCAAATACAATTATGGTTGAAGACATGGCGCATTAAAGCCAATGAATCAAAATCCACGCATATAACGTTTACCCTGCGTAGAAGAACATGTCCACCAGTAAATATCAATCATCGTCAACTTCCCCAAGCAGAGCATGTTAAATATCTTGGTATGCATTTAGATCGACGCCTAACCTGGAAGAAGCACATACTCTCTAAACGGAAACAACTAGGACTAAAATTATATCAAATGTATTGGCTCATTGGGCGCAAATCCAAGTTATCATTAGATAACAAGGTATTGCTGTATGAATCTATACTCAAGCCCATTTGGACATATGGAATTCAACTATGGGGTACCGCTAGCAAATCTAATATATCCATCATTCAACGGTTCCAAAATAAGGTGTTGCGTGCCATTGTTGATGCTCCGTACTATATTTCAAATAAAGTGATACAACGCGATATTCCTCTAGAACCTATAACGAGTGTAATCCAACGTGTTTGTGTGAAGTACTTCGAAAGAGTGTCAGTGCATCCCAATGTACTCGCTAATCTGCTAAATATGCGACGTGATAGTGAAGTGCGTAGACTAAAACGTTTAACACCACCTGATCTGATTACTGGACATATGTAGAGTTTAGAATAACCATTAGAATAGGTCTAATTAATTAAGATAATATTTTATACAGAAGATTGCTTATTGAAGTGATTTTCTACATGCCATGTATATATAATATAAACAGAAGAAATACTTATTGCCAATAGGGCAGATTGTGGACTCACGAAGAGTAATAAAAAAAAAAAAAAAAAAAAAAAAATTTTGGGCTGGTCATTCATGCACTCCATGTCCATGCTGACTCCATATAGCTACTGCACTCATATGACCTCCTTCGGCCCTGCCTAATCCATCTTGACTTCTTGCTCATCAGTGATTACTGCTCTCACAATGGCATAACACCATCTGGTCCTCCAGGTCGCGTACTCAATTTTCGAACTATTAATTCTTGCTTCTTAAATGCCGCTAATCTCGCATTCGCTGAACAAACACTAGCTTCACAAGTTATTGCTTCCAAATTCAGCTCTTCACGAAGATCGTTCATAAGTTTGATCTTTACATTACAATCTTCTCATTTCCCCATCAGCATTTTACACACCTTGAAATTCGTCGAAGTTTACTAATATTTGTTTACAAAAACGTGACATACATATAAACATTGCATTTCATCGTAAACGAATAACATCATCATTACATCCATATTAACTCTGTCTGTATGAATAAACCTCAATAAATCACGAAGAATCGACTATCTAGTATCAACGATTCAAAATATTGCACATCAAACTAACATTGTCTTGTCATTTCAAAATTATTTCAATGTTCTCTTTTCCCAAAGTCACCTCAAATTATCGTTCGTCAATCCGGTTAACGTTTACACAATATTCAAGTAACTCTCTATTCATTTTCAAAAATTATCTCAACAACAGAGTTTTACACATGTATTTCACTGTTCAGGACATTTATATTTTAAATTACATCGATTCTACGCTGTACTATACCTATACCTTCACTGTTGACATCGTCACCATCGTCAAAGTATTTTAACTCATCTCAGCAATAAGTCTCACCATCTCGTCAATTGGTTGCAGCTCCTCCTGCATCTCCTATTTTTCAGATCGCCTGTATAATTTCGATTTATCCAAAATATCACATCACAGAAGTTCTCGTCCACCTCGTACTCGTCAAATATGTCCAAACCATTCCTATTTATTATTAGCACCTTAATCGTATAACTCCAATCAAACATCTCACCCAAGAGACTTGCTGATATTCACTGTTAAATTATCTTTATGTAAATTCTTAAAACACCACGTAATTATCACAAATCAGCTAACCATAAAACACACCGTTCTATATCTGTTTAAATAGGTCGTCTTTCTAGTCGTTAAACCTCCAAACACAATTTTATATAATATGCAATACTGTTCTCAAAATATCATAGTACGAATCGTGAGGAATAAAAGCCATTTTCAACATCTGACAAATCTTCGCTCACAAATATTTAATTCCGAAGGTAAATCAGTTACAGTATATATTTTATTTCATTTTTTTACTCTACAAGTCCAGGTCGGAAGCAATCCATTTGTTCTTTCTTTAAGCAAGCTAGCTTTTTTCGTTAATGGCATCATTCAAAGATATAAATCCTCGGCATTATAAGTCATCAGTTTTCTACTCCGCGAATAACACGGCGATCACATATACAAATTAGGTCAACCGCGACGTAACAAATCTGTCTCATTACATTTTTCTCTTGAAAGATCAACTCGAACAATGATCACAAACTCAAAAAATAGAAAGTATCTCTCCTCCGGCGTAAAACATCAAACTGGAGGGTCAGCGCAGGGTTAGAATCAACAGATATCTTAACATTTGTCTTTAGAATCTCAATCCGGACAGTCACAAATTAAACGAACAAGAATATCACACGTTGTTCCATTTTCTAGTTTTCATTCTTCTTCATTTCTTCATACTTGAAACTCAAATAACAAACAGTCCCGGCTGTTATTCTCCACGCCCAACGTCTTGTGATTTTCCAGCAGGCATTATGGGTACTAAGATTTTCCATGATTAAACTTGTGCAACAACTAGACAGTATCGGTCTCAATCATTGCCCTCCAAGTCTTCATATGCAAAACCTCATTAACCAAAGTCACAAGTCTCGGCTCAAACAACAAGCAGACAGTATCGGTCTCGGTTGTTATTTTTTCTAGCCTAAACGCATTGCGACCTTTGCCAACATCTCCATCTCCATGACCTCAGGATATCAACATGGTCATCGTGGTAATCCAATTTTCAATTTGTTCCTTATCATACATTCACATCAACTATAACATCTTTCGTCCTGATGTGCCAGTTCATCTCCGTCACTAAACTTTATTACTTTCATTCACCTTTCCTAATTTTCCTTCAGACTTCTGAATAAATTTTCACTTACCTTTGTAGCTTCAATAATCGTCATCTGGATACAACAAATTTCACTTTCCTGTTTCTATCGTAACATCATTTCTGTTTCACTGATATGTAATATATTCTCATAACATGATTTTGAAATTCCATTATATTGAAGTCGTCTATCGTCTCAGTATAATATATTCACTATTTTCTCATTATATCATCGATTTTGCCTATTACATCGTCGAACACAAACATAATTCTGTAACTCTGGTTTCACTGCTTGCCAAATTCACTGTATTCATTGTATGTTCGTGAAGTCTTTGCGATAAATGCACTTTCATAATCGCCAATTATTAACTAACACTATCATCTTTCTTGAACAGCTTCTTCTTTCAAGGCTCAATGTATAATAGCACACCCATTCTGAGCGTATTTTGAGTATAATCCCACTTCTGTTATGAAGTTTTGGATATAAAGGCGCCGGCCACTCTTGACTTACACTTCTGTATATATCGGACAACCATATAACTCGAAAGTCCTTTAATAATAACCTTTAAAATTAGGTACCAATTTAAAAGGTTTTTTTTAAAATTATATTTAATCTGTTCTGAAAAATATCATATTCATGTGTTGACGTTATGCATAATGGGCTTCTGTGGTTAGGTTCGTCCATCAGGCTAGTCTCGTGGAATAACGTCGACCATGTGATGTTGATGGGTTCCGTTCCTCGTGCTATCCTTCCATGAACGGGTCAAGCACCTGTCGAGTGGCTTATATTGAGCTGGTTTACCTGTTAGGCACTTCGATCACGTCGGGTCGATCTTCGATCTTTTCGGTCGGAATGTGTGGCTGTTGATGCGGTCGCTTATCGGTATTAACACTTACTACTCTTTGTGGAAGGAATTCGCACGGAAACTAAAAATACTGATTGAATTAATACTTGTTTATTTTAATATTGAATGACACTTGTGGTCGACGGGAGAATGGACAGGGTATTAGGTTTAGGTGAAGGAAGTACGGCAGCGCTGTGAAAATGGTACTGTTACAAGCGGGTAGAGAAAAGAAGAGAGCGAGACGTCGTCGTGGTGATCTTTTATAGCCGGAAACCGCATAGTACTAATCCACCAGCGTTGCCAACCTTTGGGCTTGCTGTAGGTGAATGCGTGGTGGCCTAAAGGGTCGTAGCGCTCAGATGTTATAATTAGGTTGTAACATACACAGAGACATTTATTTTTTATTTACTCTATCTGTTTATGATAAAATTTTTTAAGGAGGAAAAGTTTCATTTTTAGTTTGTAGTTGGTACTAATTTGCAATAATACATGTACAATAATGTCAAAAAAATCCTACCGACTGGGCCAGTTATAATATGTGAAAAGGTTTAGAAAAAAAAACTATTAATTTACTTGAAATGACGGACTCCTATGACGACGATATGTCCCATTTTTTAATAACATTTTCATGTATTTCGAACCCGTGCTTCTACCGGCTTAGCCATACTGCATTAATCTGTACAAGCGATAATCAGAAGCCGCTGTCTGCCGAGTACGTGAATTGTTGCAAAACCTCCCATTTGAGCTGCAGCGGTAGATGCCCTAAAATATTTGCAACTTGTTACCAGTTTTTTGTAATTAATTTTGAACCTTTTTGGTCCTCCTGTCGACCTCTCCAAACGCTTTGGTTGCATATTTGTTTAAATAAAAAAAAACCAAATAAAATAAAAGTACTGAACTGATAAAGTCGAAATAAAATTTTGAGATACTTTATGGTTTTGAATATATGGACCACAAATAAAACTCCGAATATTGCTCAACTCAATGATTTATTCATTATTTCGTCATTACATGTTAGGAGGGTCTAGCCATTTGAAAAGCTATCTTAAATACTGATAATTATTTTAACATCTATAATCTTGAAAGTACTAATATCCGAATACTCAGAAGATAAAACAATTACAGGTATATTTCCTCTCCGTACATGCTTAGTTCTTCAATAAACAACAGAATTACATTCCCATCAAAAACGCCAGATATTTAAGTTGATTTACCTTCTAACTTTGAGATAGTTGCACCTTCGAAAATCAGTTTAAAATATTTTCACATCGCTTTTATATTAATTGTACATTAATCATACACATAGTCGTTTATTGTCTAGATACCGGTTCTGGAAAACTTTTGGGTATGAAGTGAGTAAATGCAACTTAAACGATTATTAAGCGTTTATTCGTTGTACAGAGTGATTAATATTTACACAATTTTATTAGGAAGGTATATTAACTTTAGGTAATCTGGATGTAGACTTGTTTGTTCATATTGGTGTCAAATATGTATCTGAGATACAATTTTAAGATAAGTTACTGCATTGACACAGTAGTATTTTTTTGAATAACTCAATATGGGGAATATAGCGAATATTTTTTCTTGACACCATCCAATCTAAAAGTTTTTCTTTCTAGGCGTTATTTTTTGTTTCAGTTAGAACAGTATTATATATCAATCTATACAAGGTAGACGGACAGCGTTTGCATTAGAAGCTGAACGTGATGGAATGGTGTGAAAATATTTTAAATAAATATTCTTGTATACATGTTTTTTTAAATCCTATTCAAGGAATGATAATGTTTGTAAAACAATAATTTGAATCGATTTATATGTGGATTGTATAGAAAAAAATGGTTTAATTGTAAATTGTATTGAGGCTATTGTTGTGATTGATGATTGAGTAAGTAGCGATCTTATTGTTTTACCAACATATATCAGTACGATGGGAAATAAAAAGTGTATGGTCGAGTTTTTTAATATTATTGTACACACTTCAGACGATGCAACCATTAGGAAAGTATAAATACTAATAATGATATGTGCATACAACATACACGTCATTCGCTCTAAATTACCGCTTTATGTAAAGTATTTTTATATGAAATTTTCAATTCAATGAAAAAAATGCTCGATATACCGAGATAAACATAAAAATATAATAATCAATCAATTTCATATAAAGAACACTATGCATTTTTTGGTTTTCATATCGAGTAGTTTAAGTTTAATGTGGCTGAGTGATTATCCCTAACGGACTGTAAGTCTGTTACGACGACAGAATTTTTTTAGTCTTTTTTAGCGTTTACGATGTCCTCTACCAAAAATGATATGTTATATCAAACATTCTTCTGAGATTTTTCATACGAATTCGATATTTTTTCAGTAACAGTTTGAACCAGGAATGGTCTCAACTCGTTTTGATATACACCACACTAGCAACTTTGACTACTTTCCAATGAAAATCTAGAGACGTTTGAAAAACATATTTTTAGCAGTGCCCACATAACATTCTAGATAACAAATTCCTCTACAGTCCCTAAAATTGACAAAACATAAAATTGACTAGAGTATATCTCTCTCCACAGCTCATACTTTCTCTAACATAATATACAATTTTTTCTCTATAGCCACATTTACTACTTAGGCAATAGGCCGCAAATATCTCTAAAACGATATTGGTCACGATTCCCGAGCGAGGATTTATGTTTTCTGTGAAGTTTTGGAACACAAACACACTCCATATGAGCATTCCAAATTGTTTAGAAAAATCGGCTTGCGAATCGCGAACAAGGCCGTTTTTTAAATCTCTTGCTGAAAACATCTCGCAGCGACCTTCAGAGACGTATCAATATTAATGTGTGCCTTCTAGAATACCAGAAATCAACTTGTATCGCTGCTAGCTAGCATCGCAAATAAATTACATGAAATGCATTCATGACCTATGGGATTATGAGTATATAGAATATGTAAGGAAGGACTGGTCTGGTATAATATGCAATGAATGAAATAGTAAATAGTTTATTTTTTGTGGAATATTGTTTGATAATTGGTATTTCTTCACACATAACAAGAAAATTAGTCAAATATCAAGTTCCAAATAGAAGAAAAAGATCCAAGCATTGAGTATTTCTATAAGAAAGAAAATCCGTTAAATTAATACAAATATAAAACAATATAAAATATTTTAAATTATGCTTGGAATAAGTTGATGTTAATTTAAATGAATGTACAAATTATACCAGCCAAAGTTTTCGTTGACGTTCCAATAATAATATTTACATTTTGTCATGGAATGCCTATAAATATTATTTAATCTGCTTTAGACGGAAGCATCTAAATGTTGGAACGTCCCTTGTGAGTCGATTTACAGAGTAACTGCGTTGCCATACAAATATTTGACATATAAATGAAACAAGGACAGAATATAAACACTCTATAGCAATTATATTTATATACAATGTAGGAGTTAAACATTTCAAATTGTAACAGAATGATATACTTACCTTCTAAGAAATAAATGTTTGTATGGCAAAAACACCTCTATAACAGAACGTTAAAATTAACTGTACATATTATAAAATACGATAATACAAACAACGAAATCCATATAAAGAATCAATTTCTAAGTTATATAGTTTACATTTAACGCTTGCATCAAATAGTTATTTACATTTTAAGTACAGAGGATATATAAAGCGACTTAATTTCAATATAGGCTAGAACGTCATGAAAAATGATTAAAACACTTCCTACCAATATTGTGATTTAAATTAATGTTATTGTAGGATTCGCGTATAAATGTTCCTTTTTACCAATTAGTAGATGGAAAATCTGCCTAACTTACATTAGGAAATTGGCAGTGTTATTTTGTTTATTCTATATTGTAAATACTTTGTGCTCATAATAAGATAAACAAATAGAAAACAACCTGGTACTAGTGTTCTAAAATATCACCCATAAGGTTGTATTTGGTTTTCAATTAAACTCGTTTATTTTCAGTTCGATCTGTAAATATCTAAAGTACAATGGTGTAAATAAACAGCTGTATATATCTTATCTTTTTAGGAACTAACGAAAGAAAATGTCAAAATTTAATTTTGACAATTGTTAACAGTGCTCTTAATGAAACTATATTACGGTTATCAATATTATTATAGATTGGTTCAAGTTGCATAATTATTAAGTTTTCTATTTAAACTCCATCATCCGATTGTGCAAGTTCTAGTGTGACTTTCAAGCATTTTTATCCGATAATTTTTCGTCAGGCCTTACTATAAAATGTATATACCACGACAACCAGGTGTTCTACTATATAAGGATCAAAAAATAAACAACTGGCAAATTCTTAGTTTCAGAAGAGTACCTTTTGTCATATGAATATTTCATATATTAGATATATCTGCATCTATTTACATATTTCTAGTACAAAACATAACATACAAACAAGATTACTGTTAAAAATGTATTAGTACTTAATTATAACGGTAAGTTTAAGTATATATTGCTTTTATTGAAGAAAAACCATAAGGATAAATAAAATGTTTAATTCAAAGACTGTTCCATGTTAACGTATTTGTAACGATGCTTCATGAATTTATCAAACTTCATTGATATGATATGAACTAAATTTATATTGAATAAGTTATTATTTCCTTTAAGACTTAGATATCGACATTGGCACCGAGATATTGATGAACTTTTTATTGAATTTCCTAGTTTATGTTTATAAATATATCTTAGCTGTCCTGTATAGATTTTGTTAAATAGAAATATAATTATAGGCGTACATTTTATTTCTGGCTATATATTCAGCACAATTTGTATCTGAAGCGACTTATTGGTTAACTAAGTTAAGTACGAAAAACGATTCAACATATTATCGATCCTTATTTTAATCGAGCAATAGTTCAGATAGAGATAAAGGGGACAAGAGCATTACAAGCAAAGTGGAAACCCAAAAGATTTAATAATATTAATTGATAAAATATCACGAGATATTCAGTACCATTCTATTAACAATATCAAGAACTTTTCATATTTTATATATTTAATATAGTATTTTAATTAGCAGCATCATATATTGACTAAAATTATTTAGTTCATGGAAGTCAAAATGTTTCATATTTAAGAATAATCATCATGTATATATATCTATGTTAAAACTATCTATCATAGTAGGAAGATGATAATACTTAAAAGTCACACTAACAATTTTAATCCCATTAATCTAATAATCGAGCCTACGCCATTAATACCTCTTGGTCATTTAGGTATTTGAGAAGAATCCTATGTTTTCGACATTTAAAGCTTAAAAAATAAGTGTTTATTACGAAAAATCTACATGTCATTTACTTGGATGCCGCTGAAAATGCGACAGTCCAAAATAAAAGTACGATCAAAGGAAACATATTGTGCCACACGCAACAATCATTAATCTATAAATCCATTTAGATCTTTATCTAGTTTTGTTTTAATTAATAAATATCATTTTTTACCTACCAACTAAAATTATATATATATATATTTATACTCCTTTTTTAAATATTTAGTTAACAATGATCCTATAAGTCCTAGTTTGATTTCTAAAAAGCAAGTATTACATAATTAAGGTATAGTGGAATTATTGAAATACGTAGGTAGGTATTATTATATATGAGAGCCACTATACCGTTTCATTAAATCGATAAAACTTCGCTTGTTGATGATACACGACTTTGGAGGATGATACATATACATCGAGTGATGATAACAGTTGTACGCCTACGCGATCCTTAACTCAAGTTAATCTAGTTTGTCTTTTATTTGTGCTGCCACGATAAGAAAGCGTTATTATTTTTAGAGGCCCAAGCCGCAAATTCAGTCGGATTGTTCTCCATCTCCCTCCACGTCTTTCTCGCCCACCTCCCTTGTGTTGCTATCTTCCGTTTCGATACTGCTAGTCGGTGTCGGTGTTTCTTCCACGTTTAGTAAGCCGGAGCTGCCTTGAGTAGTCGTTTGAACATTTTCAAAGCCACCTCCTAAATAAAAAAAAAGTTAACACAATAACATTGATGCAAAACTATATGTAGTTACAATTAACTCTAGCATATATTTATGTTAATTTTATTCATAAAAATAACTTTAATGAAATTATTTAAACGTTAGAATAGAATAATCAAATTACAAGAGATAAAATAGGTATGAGATGTTGTATATGTAAATCAGCATTAAATAAATATATTGTTACAATTGCATTACATTGGCGACTTTAATGTATATCAGGATGCATAGATATCGTATTGATTAGTGTTATATTAGATGAATGGAATTAGCATGACAGATGTATATCCATGATATATATATATCATGCTAATTAATATTATGATGACAGATTCGTATTTGCTATCCTGACATAAGTTAAAATCTAAGCAAAGGAAATTTGACTTTATTACTTTGATTAATTGTTCAGTGGTTTTCACACATACGAAAATAAAAAATAAAACAACAAAACATTGGACATCGGACATCAGAACAATAATGTAAACGTTTGGAAGTAAGATATATTTTACATTCAAAATTAATGTGATAAATTTCATATTAAAATTTTAAATATTCTTAGTAGCCAGATATACAAGATCCAAATATTTTATATGATTTTAGGATAATCATTTTAGTTGCAAAATAATAATATAAACAATAAGATACACTTATGACCACAAATCTAAATTAAAAAGAGATACCTACATAAGAAGTATATAGTCATTAGGAAAAGCTAATTAGTGACTAAGTGAAGAAACATAATGTAGAAATATATAAAATAAAGATTTGAGGAATAAGAATGACGAAAAATAGTTTATATTTAAGGGTTACATGTCACGTATAATAATAAGGTAAATAAAGAGGAGTTGACCTAAACATTGGAAAGAATTGGTAAAAATTTGTTTCAAACTTTCAAAATGATATTAAAAAGGAAATTAAATCTGATTTAAAGGACATTTATTTTTAAAGAGAAAATTAAGCAAGAAATATATTTGGATACTGAATTAAAATTGGAAAAATATATAACTTCTGTAAAGTTTCTAAACAATATGAAAATTGACGAAGTAATGATTTCAATTAAATAATTTAGACTATTGTTGGATGTACAATTTTAAATATCAAGTGTAGTAAAAGTATAAAATAATCCTAATGTAGGATGAACTAATTAATTATTTGGGAGAGCTGTCCCAGCAAGACGTATATTATATGCACAAAGCATAAAATAAACAACGTAATAAGGAAATGGACTTCGCAGAAGATATAAAATAAACTGCAAGAAAGGTATAAAACAAAACTTAAGTAATAAAGAGTATGTTTCTATTATAAAAAGAACAGAATCATCAAAGACAATGTTCCAAGAGTAAGCCGAAGTGATGTTTTGCAAGGTCTGGATGGCCAAATGTTGTATATATAAAGATTAATATTTAATAAAAATATTGTTATAATTGCATATTGTATCGAAAAATGTTATACTAGTGTTGCCGATATTGTAAATGCGCTATTGTACATGCTCGTAACGAATAAGGCCGGTCTGATCGGGCTGAATATCTCATTATTATCGGCGGATTCATATTGGCAGGCTAAAACGATGTATGTGATTGGTTCGTTATACGCGTGCGCTTTTCGAAAATCTGCATTAGGTTATGTTATTGTTAGGCCTGAGACACCCACGGCGTTTTTTACCGCCAATATATGCGTATATGGGAACATATGCATCACTATTACGTTCTACAATATCTGTTACTATATATTGCTTCTACAAAATTAATTCGAAAATGTCACTAAAATATGATAAAAATTGATATATATATATATATATATATATATATCAATATATATATATATATATATATCTAAGAGAAATCGCCAAAATATTTAAATGATTTCAAATAGAAACCAACGCCCGAGAACATTTTTAGTCAATTCCAGAGCGCTCCATATTTTTAAAGAATATCGAATTAAAAATATCAGTCACCAAAAATATCAATATATCGACCAAAAATATGTATCGATATTTTTTCGGCATCACCAGTGGGAAACATATTATGTAAACACTTGTTGAATTTATGTATTATTTAATAAATAGAGAGTTGCAACAATATGATATAAATAAATAAGAATGTAAGCATAAACATGAAACGCAAAGATGCTATAGAGTAGCCTAGACACTACTAAGAGCTTTAGGGCTTATGTGAGATTTATAAAAATCGGAGTATGTGTAGTAGTAGGATTTATAAATTAACCGATCGAATAAAAATATCCTGAAATATTTCAAATTTGGAAATTTTATAAAAAAAATTAAAATAGATTGGGTACTGCAGTATTATTTAAAACTTTGTATTACAAATAATATTAGAAAGGATGGGAATAAATAAAACAGCAGATATCTCAGTTAGAGAAATAGCTATTTAGTGTTACCTAGTTTAGCCCTTCCAGGAATCTTAGTTTTCTGAAGTTCCCGCCGTACTGTTTTTGTTGAAACAGTATTACTCAAGTGAGTGTTAAGTTCTGCTGTTACTTTTGCCGCGGTAGTTTTATATCGTTTGTCCACAATTCTTTTTAATAAACGTCGATCTCTGTCAGTTAACTTTGGGTTTCGCCCACTATTCTTCTTCGCCGATGATGTTTTACCATGTTTTGTGTATGCTGTCATTACCGTGGATACTGTCGCTCGTGAAACGCTAAATAAATCAGCTGTTTTCGTCACAGACGCTCCCGCTAACCGAGCACCAACGATTTTCCCTCTTTCGAAGTCTGATAAATCACACATGTTTTAACTGTCAAAAAAACAGTATAATTTTTCTGTGTATAAAACACTAACATATAACCTATAAAACTTTGCATGTAAACTAATATCTGGCCCAACCAAAATAGTCGGTCACGAAATGTCACTTTGTTAGGCGATGTTGCCAATTTGCTTTGTATTCTAGGAATATCAGCCGCGGAGAAAGTATATTTTGTGCCTAATTTTATGGCCATATTTTGTTCAAAATATCAATACTTATTTTTAACCGTATCAATATTTCTTTGCAACAGCCCTAATTCGTACGGGAAATTCAGGTTTAAATGTTATTTTATTCTAAACACTCATTTTTTATTATATATGTTTGTTTTGTATTATAATATTAGTAGAATTAAGTAATTAAATCGGTCGGTATGAACGTGAACAGAGCATGGAACAGACCAAGATTTTCTCTTGTAGAGACTGCACGAACTCGTAATACAACTCGCTCTATTTTGTATGGTCATATCAGGAGGTTTCATCCAGGTGAGTTTCTGATATACATTTTTAATTCGGTATTTTTCTACTGTATCTTATGATCAATCATTTATGTTTCAGAAAAAAATGTGCATTAAATCTGAGAGAGTGCATTAATTTTCATGTGTTACATGTGAAAAACAATATTCCAGCCATCAAAAATTGAAATACCATTGATCCCGAGCAAATTATCATGTTATTGTTGAAAATAGTGTAGTGGCAAATATGACAAAACTTTATGGACTATACCAGTGTACTGCTACAAAAGCAGATGCCATTAATCATAAATGATTATCTCATAACATAAAAATTGAGAAAGAAATATTGAAATTTAACACTTAAATAAGTTGAAATATAAAAAAATATGGCACTAGAGCAAAATATGCAAGGCACTAGAGCATCATTTGTCAAGGGACGATCTATTTGTATTTGTTTAAATTTTAATACAATATTTCAGTGCAATCGATCTAGTTTTTATGACTGTAGATCAAAAGGCATTTAAAAGTACAAAGAAGTAACAAAACAAATGCACATTATCTAATTGCTATATAAAAAGTGAAGAATATGAAGTAGGATACACTAAAACACATTTTGGACATGAAAAGCTTAAAAAATCCACATCTCTTGATAATAGAGAAGAAATTGTGGGAACTTAGTAACTAAAATGCTATTCGATGTGATATTAGATGAAAACAGAGACAATGTAGATACTACTAATGTAGCAAGATTTGATTTACTGGTTAATAAAGATTAGGATTAGATTAATAAAATAAAGTGTGCCTAGAACTCTACCTCATGGAAAAGAGTTCACTAAAATATAATAACTTATAAATCATTATGTATAAATATAAAACATTGCACTATTTTCGTTTATGTTAAATAAATTATATTTAATTTAATATAATAAATTATATTATATATAGTTTTTTGTATTTTTCCTAATTTCTTAAGTGAAACTCATTAACTGGTTATTGTAGTAACAAAACTAGTAATGCTAATAATAGTTCATTAGGTGCATTAAAGAGTACTAATTATTATCATTCAAAATAATAATGCTCAACCATTTCAGACATGTCTACTTGATTTGTTAAATATTAATATAATAAATAATTGTATCAATAATTAATAAAATGCTTAAAAATTAACATCTATAAATAAACAACTCTTTAATTAAAAACAAAACGAAAACATTTTGAAGATGCATATAATAGTCATACAGGCATAAAATATTTCTTAAACTTTTGCAATGGTTAGACAATTTCGATTCAGATGGAAATCATATCGCTATAGCGTCAAATTATTGATTTACATTGACGTGTATTTACAAGAACTTACAAGAAACAAGACCAATATCACCATCAAAGTTGGTTAAGATCATTAAATATATGTTTAGGTTGAATTACAGATGCCTTTTTTAAATTGTCAAATTATAAAATAATCAATAATGTTTTTCAAATGATATTTTACTTTGGACACTTTAGCTTTAATGCGTTTAATAATAATAAGGATTATGCCTAATATTAATTTTGTTCAGGTCTAGGACGAAAAATTATGGGGATTGCAAATTTGGTTCAAAAATATTTTTTTCTTTTATAGAAGTAAACAAAAGTTATTTACATGGAGAAAACGAGAACATTTTATAAAAATTACAATATTTTAATACTATACATCTGTATAAGATCATTAAAAATAGTTTACTTTATTTGATTGAGAAGTCAAATATGTTTTCAGTTTTACTAATTAATGCTATCTTCTTAAAATTATTTATTCTGTACATATTTATTTATATCTACTTACCATTTTTATTTGGGCTGTATTTCATTTCACTGATAGATCCAACTGAAGATAAATAAGATGATTTTTGTTCAGGATATTTGCTACCAATTGTATTATATTTGTTTTCGCTAATGGTATAGGTGGAGTCGGTTTCATAGCTGACGGCACTTTTAGTCGAATATTTGGATGTGTCCGACGTATAATTTTCAAAGAATGATTTAATGTCCTTCGTGGATCCTATGGTATTGAATTTATCATTGTAATTATTCTCTGAGGGATTGTAGGACATATATGCTCCAGTTAAAAATGGATTTGTGCTGGCATAAGTGGTTGGCTGAGAGTAAAGTCCAAACATATTTCCTGCGGTAGTGTTCATATTCGAAATTGTATTCTGTAGTCCGGATAATGAAGAGGAAAATGGTGGAGCGGTACCACCTAATGTTACGTTCAAACCTGCTGAGCTAGCTTGCATGGCTGGTGAACTAGATCTAGATACCTATAATAGAAAATTCAAATTTTGTATTCGTCATTATTGATTTTATATGATCGCCATTTGTTACCTGACTAAATAAACTTGGAGACGCTCTACTGATACTTGTTATAGATGGGGAAGTTCTAGGACCAGCCGGAGAACCAATGGAAGATGACAAGGTTGTGGAAGGTGATTGTCTGATACCCGGAGAACTAATGGTGACTGATGGGGAAGAACGCATCATGGTCTGGGATGAGGGAGAAGCGCGGATAGCTGGAGAACTAACGCGGCTGGGCAGGCAGTGTTTGACGGAGTCGGAGCCTGATTGGGAGTCACTACTGCTACTTGGCGATCCTAAAAGAGTAATATGTCACATTATTATTATATAATAAATATATATAAAAAGTATAAAGAATCATTATGACAGTTATTTAATACATTAGCTGAAAGAATCAAATAGTACTTTGTTTATCAACGTAATTTCCTTCTCCAACGTTTCTCCATCCTAATATCTAGTATCATTGTGACTTTTTTATTTGAGTCGAATATATCTTATTTGAGTAATTTCTCGAGACATACTAATAAAAAAAACGCTTCAGTGCCTTGGAAAGTAAGGAATATAATATTAACACCTTGACTGCCGGAGCGATATTTACAGTATTTTACGTTTGAGCCAGAGGCATTGGGAGAGAGGTAAAATTTTTCATTTTTTAAGCTGTAATGCACAGATATAGATATCTATGAATAATAAGGTTCTGTGAAACAATGTTTCAAATCCAGTTAAGAAAATTAGGGAAATGTGTCTTGGTCATATTGACCGAGCCGGTCCGATGCAGTATAAAAGTTAACTTTTCACACCACGCCGGCGCGGTCGATCCCTGTCGATATTTTGTAGTATGCGTCGATGCGCAGAAACATTTGACAATTTAGTGCAATTGTTGCATTGTGTACATGTTGTGTGTGTAAAAACATGTAGTGGTATCGAAAGTGGGGCCCAAAGCGACCACTCACGGATGACAAATTCTTTGATATCTTAAATAATTCGGACTTTGAAGGTATGTGCTATTATTTCACATAAATAAAACGTGTTACACTGTAAATTTTGTAGTAGGTGACGATATCAGTGTCGAAGAAGACGTCTCTAAGAACGATGAAGAGCCAATAATTCATTCTACAAATCCCTCAACAAATTGATACATAAGAACCTGATTGTGATAGTAACAACGTTGAAGAAGAAACATCATCTGATTCAGAAGATGATGAAACTATAATGCGCAGAAATATTGACGGACCTGAATGGAAAATCCCATAAGGTAGACAGCCAATTCTTATCCCATTCACGAAAGAAACAGGAGTCAATAAGAATTTGTCACAGTTTCTAATTATTGAGAAATCTCTTAGGTTCTATTCTGCATTAATTGATGATAACATCTTTATATTCATTGTCGATGAAACTAATCTATATGCGACACAAGTCAATGCGAACGATGTTACATCTTACGCGAGAATACACGATTGGTTTGCAACAGATATCTATGAGATGAAGTATATTTTTGTGTACAAAGAAGACAAATATGTAGGGACAGGCATCCTGAAATTTCGAAAATTAGTTGCCTATAGTTTGTGTAACGCGTGTCCTCCTCCAGTGGAAGAAGCTGAAGTCGTTAGTCGTTAGTTAGAAGTACGTCAAGGAGAAATGTCGTTCTCGTCAAAAACTGTCGGCGAGAAGAATCATGACTGGAGTGTAGTGAGGAACTTGAAGAGGATTCGAACTTACTGTAAAGGATGTGAAGGGGTATATTCTATATATGAATCTGCGTATTATTTGTTTCAACAAGAAACATCGCGAAAGAGGTATTAAAATGAAATAGGAGTGAAATAGGTACTATATCTTAATATCTATTTAGAATTTTTGTTTTTTTTAAATTATTAACGGTATTTGTAAGAATGTGATTGTTGTGTTTGTGTTTCAAATTTAGAAATGCTGCGTTTTTTTATAGTATTCCATTTTATACAAATTCCTTTAGCGTTTTACGATAATAAACACCGCCTTTTTAAAGTATTTATTATATCATTATTATTTTTTGTTTACTTTTGAAATTTCTTTGTCGTTAAATTTGTACGCAAGAATATGGGAGATGCGTAAAGTCTCTTACAGACCGCGGCGGCATGGGGGAAAGCTATTTTCTCGGTCATATTGACAGATACGACAGTCAACGTGCTAACCAAGTGTTAATGTAGCTGATATGTTATAGCTCGCTTGATAAAGAGGACTTTTTGCCCAATACATTTTGTTCTGCATATTTTTCTGTGTACTCAGCTTGTTTGTCAATATGCATCAGTGAACTCAAGTTTATTTTAATTGTTACCTATTGACATACATTGTTATGCTTCTAATTTTACATATAATTGTTAAATTGGTATTTTTAAATTATCAATTTCAGATAATCTGTTATATCTAAATCTTTTGTACCTGGAGAGGATACTATCACATGCCGGGGCTTGATGGGTCCTGGGGGCACTACCGGGCCCGAGGATGCCGGACCCGCCGCTGCTGGTTGGGCGACTCGCGGAGAGAGCGGACGGTAGGGACCTTTGCTTGCTGATGATTGGCCCTGTAAAACTGCTGTGAAGATCACGGCCAAAAGGTAAATAACAATCAACGTACGAGTATCTGGTGTGATGGGACCGGCGGCAGTGGGCCTCGAGGCTGCGACTGGCCCGAGGCTGCTGAGCGAGGAGGAAGAGGAGACGGAGCCACTGAGGGCCGAGACGGCCCGCCCCGGGCCCCCGAAACTTCCGCTGGACACGCACTGCGACTGTCTCCACGCGGCCCGGGCAGCCTGCCGCGCCGACCTGTCTGGAAAGGCCCCCTCTCAATACCAACACAACCCTGAACACCGAAACCGCTAACTACGCGGGCTACCACGCCCACCCTACGCTACAGCGTGCGGAAAGGGGGATGGAAGCTAACGTGAACGTGTCGATATGAATTTTAAATTCGACTATACACTTAATTAACGGATAATGAATAACACCAAATAAAAATGACTATTTTCAGGTGAAAACTAAATTATTGTGTTACTAATGAGTGAAGATAATATTTGTAATTCGAACAAGGATAAAATAAAATGAGATTTAACATGAAATATATCATTAGCAAGAGTAACAATAATATGCCAAGATATCTGGGCTGGAGTTTATAGGATATTAAGATAAGATGCACAAAAAATAATAAAAAATGGTGTATATTTGAATAAGCAAGGTAAAAGCAATAGATATGTGATATGCTGAACATTATTAGTGCATTGTGATTTAGGTATTTTTAGTTATTTTCTTTATATTCATGTGACCATTGATGGTTTTTGTAGTATGCGAATTTCTTATTATTTTTATATTGGTTTAGTAGACAATGAAAGGGTTAGCGGTACTGGGTGTTTCGTTGTGTTTTATATATATTCAATTTATTATTATAAGAAGCGATATAAGCTACTACGTTAGTTCATAATAAAAATTGATTTCTAAAAAGGAAAACAATTAATAATGAATGTTTATAAAAATATATCAAGATATTTTGATAATCAATAAAACATATTTATTTGTAGCATCAGGAATATTATGTCCCAATTGAAAAACAAAATTAATGCATGTAAAAAACATATAACTAAAAATAAAATACAAGTAAATATTCTTGTTGATGATTAGTCTTTCAATGTACCAATTATTAATTAACAAATTATTACTAAAGGAACTGTTACAGTTGTTAATTGTGTGATAATCTAATCACACTACCAGTGTAAAAACAGTACCAGTGTAAACACAGTACCAGTGTTTATTATTGATATTTTTAATTTTTTTAAATTAATTTTAACGGATTTTTAACAATGGAATTATCAATCATTTCGGGTACAGTCAATATGCAATAAATGTGCCTTATAAAATATAAACTGCGATTGGTTAATTTTTATTAAACATTAAAATATACCCAGACTGATATATTTCGTCTCAGGACACCATTACGGAGCTGAATATCGGTCATGAAGAAAAATTGATGAAATCTTTCAGAGCCCATATTGATTTCGAAGAACATTATGCTAAATGTTTGTTTTGTTAGACAAGGATTGTTCATCATGAGGGGCTTGAACCTAGCTAAACTATTTATTCGAATGTCAATAATTAATGTGAAGGAGGTGAATTAAATTGAAGGAGGTGAAAAATAAGAGAAATTGGCCGTAAAGTTTTTCTTTCACTGGTCTAACTGGTCTTTTAACTGGTTTTAAAAGAGGTTTGTTAAAATCATTTGTTCCGATTTTCGCTCAGTCATAATGGAACTATAAGTTTACCAGTACAGTGACAAAGATCACAATTAGTTATTTTTAAATTAAATATTCTTAAAAATTCAGTGCCATACTTAATATATTTACTGTAAAATTATGAATATAAAGAAGATTTATTGCTTCAAACTTCAAAGTATATAACAATATGTAACAATATTTGTAACTGTAGTAATAATCTAAAAGATTCCTTGATTTGCAGTAATTTAAGACATACGATTCATAGTGATTAATAGTATTTAATAATCATTTTGTTGAATGAATAATTTATATATGCATATTAGTATCGAAACAGTTTTCATGGGTAAATATGTTTTAAATACAATATTTTGATATATATTTATGGTAAGAATTATTGCATGCAATATGAAATATTATTTATATACTATTCATGAGGGATTTCGAATAATAACTAGGTGTCAAGCCGGTCTATCTCTACACATTACCTGAGTGGTGTTTAGGTGTGGGCCATATCTGCAACAAATAACGCAAAACACTAATTGGCTGTTGGTAATCGAGATCATGTGATTTCGATGTTGGCGTCATCGTATCACCAGACTGTAGCATTAAGGGTGGCGCTAATGCTGTTGCTAAATTCTGAGCGTTCATCTTATTACGATCGGAAGCTGAAACCACCAGAGCCAAATGGTCCATAAGGAAAATAAGTGTAGCCTAAAAATAATGATATATTATTAGCTAGTTATTCCAACACATTTTAGAGGTTCATACTCGATTGATTCTTGGCAAGCAATCCAAAATTGAGAACATTAACTTCGCGTTTCCTTCTGGATCGTCAGGTAAGCAAACGCCCAGAGCATCGACCATCATTTGATATAAGCATTTGGTGAAGAGAGGTTCTGGCAATTCTCTCAAATAGTCCTTTAATACACCAGTAATGACGTTTATATCTGGTACATTGTCAGGACTAAGATCTACCGATCTACTATTACGTTCAAACGCCTCTCGTAGGATACGCTTCTTGGTAGCCGATCCACAAAGACGATATAAACCTAAGATAAATAATGAATATTATAAGATTATAATATATATACATATATATATATATATATATATATATATATATATATATATATATATATATATATATATATATATATATATATATATATATATATATAAAAAAAATTTGTAAATACAATAAAATACAAATAAAAATCATTTTGATATATTAATTAATTCTTCCCAATTATTTGAGGCGGAACAAGTAGATACATTAAGTGTTCTAATGAGTCACTGAAATGTTCACTGTTCTAATGAACAACTTAATACATTACGCGTTCGAAGGCCTACGAGTTTTATAGAGGATACTAAGCTATTTAAAAATAAGCTATTGTAAATTATTGCGTGGAATATATAATATGTTTATGGGAATAAAAACAATATAAAAATTAGTCGTAAATACATGAATATTTACCTATAATATCAAGTCCACGCCTTTCTACTTCCTCGACGCAACGTTTAACAATAATAGGAATGTTATGCTGACTACTGGATACCAAACCGGTAGCAACACCACCTGGAACACCTCCAGTCTTGTTTTCTCGATTTACCTAGAAACATAGATTAATGGTAAGCAAAAATCATAAAATATTTGTATAACATATAAAAAAATGTGATATTTTATTTATTATGATAAGGGTTGTATTTGGTTGCTTTGGTATACACTGTACACATTTTAGAGTATATTTATGCATGTGATAAATTTTGACAAGAAAAACCGTTTAAATATGTGTAAAGAAATAAATCATATTTCTTTAAATTAACAGTAATAATCAATTATATTGATGCTTTAGTATATATGTGAGTCAGTAATTAAGAAATAAAATTTAAATATTGCTTTTTTAATACATTATTAAATATTGCATATACTTGTATTGTTTAACATAGCCAACAGCCTACCATAGCAAAACACATTATTTGGCAAAATTAGTTTTTTTATTCAACATAATCCCCTTCAAGGATGTACACTGATTATAGCGACCCTCCAAATTTTCGATGTAGTACGATTTGTCCTTTGCCTCAAATAGGCCTCAGTTTCGGCGATTATCTCTTCGTTCGACAACAATTTCTTCGTAGTGAGCTCTTAAAAGAATTGAGATTTGTGATCAGGAAATAGTCATTGGGGGTCAGATCCGGAGAATATGGTGAGGAAGCAACTCGAAGTCCAATTAATTGATTTTTGCCATAGTTTTCACTGACTTGTGACACCGTGCATTGTTTTGGTGAAGCAGCACTTTCTTCTTCTTCAAATGCGGCCGTTTTTCGGCGATTTCGTCCTTGAAACGGTCCAATAACGATATGTAATAGTCGCTGTTGATGGTCCTTCCTTTTTCAAGATAGTCAATGAAAATTATTCCATGCGCATCCCAAAATACAGACGCCATAACCTTGCAAGCAGGCTGTTGCGTTTTCGTTCGGAATGAAATGATGGAGCCATGTTTCACCCATCACGTCACATATCGACGCAAAACAATCGGGTTTATTATGCTTGATCATCTTCAAACACTGCTCCGAATCATCAACTTGTTATTATTTTTGGTCAAAGGTGAGCTCGCGCGGTATCCACTTTGCACAGAGCTTTCTCATACCCAAATATTCGTGAATGATATGGTTTACACGTTCAGTTGATACCTTTAGAGTATCTGCTATTTCATTCAATTTCAATTTACGGTCAGCCAAAATCATTTTGTGGATTTTTTTAGTGTTTTCGTCGGTAACAACCTCTTTTGGGCGTCCACTGCTTTCACCGTCTTCGGTGCTTATTTCACCGCATCTAAACTTAGCATACCAATACTTGATGGTTGATTTTCTTGGGGCAGTGTCCGGAAACTCGGCATCAAGTCAAGTTTTTGCTTCTACTGTATTTTTTCCCTTCATAAAGCAATGTTTTATCAACACGCGAAATTACTTTTTATCCATTTTTTTCACAATAACAAAAGTTGCTTCACTCAAAATGCTATAATTCACAAAGTAATGATCCGACAGCTGTCAAATTTATACACGCATCTTTTGAGGATTAGGGCTAATTAAAAAACGTATGGATTTAATTCTAGTAGCTCCATATATATATCAGGCCGGGGATTTTTAAATTGACCTGTTAATAAGGTAAGCTGAAATTAGTATAATAAGACTTAAAGGAATACTTCTAGGTATATGAATGGGAAACTTAAATGTACTAAATCTGATATATACAGCATAAAATTATTTGTATAGCAACTGACTTAATCTTATAGTAGGTTTATGGAATTAATGTTTGTTAGCAAGTATAAAATATTGGAAGGAATATTTTGAATTTATATGTGGTTCTTAAGGTTCTTTAAATATGGTTTAAAATATTATGGATGTTGTAAATTATTAAAAATTAATGCGTGTTGTTTGCTTGCTGGACATCTTAATTAAACCGTAGCAGAGTAGTACCGAATATTTCACTTGTTGGAATACGAAAATATTTCTGGTAAGATGAGTTAATATTCATCAGATTTATTACAAATTTGAAAATGGATTAGCGGTTGGAGCAATCGAATAAGTATTATGTAAGACTAAAGGCCGAAAATTTTCTAATGAGTGTAAGGAACGGAAATGTTATTTTACCGTTTAACATAATAATATTTGTTCGTGTCTTTTGAACTTTTGAAGACAAATATATATGAAGCATATGTAAAATGGATAAAATTTTTTAATTTAACTAATATGATAAATATCTATCAATTAACTGCTGTGATATTATTTCAAGTGACCTTAGGAGCTTTCATATGCGCAAATAAGTATATTATAAATCGAACTGATATTAACTGATATCACAACAATCAAATCTTAAAACAATAGTGTATATTTCTTGTCATGGAAAACTACTTTTTTTCGATAAAAATAAATATATAGGGATTTAATATGAATATAATGTAAAGCCTTACACAAACACTAAATATATATTTAATCGATATTGTCATTTTCTGCTCTTAAAATAAATTGCTTATATAAAAAATGCAGTTTAAAGTTAAAAGGTTAAACAAGCTGGACTAAATAATTATACTTACCACAGTTTCTAAGTCTACCCCAAATAATGGAGTTGTTCTCGATAATGTTAAAGTGGAGAGAGGTCTTCTTCTATACAGATTTTGCGAATCCGTGTATCTCAATCTCAAATAAAGCGTGCCTAAATAATAAATAATGATAGTATTAATTGGCGTCCTGAATAAATCATATTCATAAATCATTATCACATCACTCAATAAGTTTGACACATACGCCGGATGGAAAAAATAATACGAATCTCTGATATATACATAGTATTTATTTATTAATAAGATGTTGAGCAACCATTATTTTTAAAACAGCTTCAACTCGTCGCGGAATAGATATGGGTGGAGTGTCTGAATAGTTTCCAATGGAATGATATCCTATTCTTATACTTCAATGTTGTTAGAGATGGAAATATACTCCTCACACTCTGCTCTAAAACCCTCTATGATGGTTTAATATTAATTTAACATTATGTTGAGGTATGGCGATTGTGTTGGCCAATGGCTGTTTGTATGCATCCATTATCATTTTAGAATATGGCGGTGTTTGATCTCAACATGCTAATCATAGTAGGAAGTTCATTATTGAGGATGTCGAAATATTACAGCTGAATACCACAGTATTGCGGCCCAAATCATAATGGAGCCTTCCCCGTTCTTCACTATAAGAAGCAGACAGTCCGGATCGTTGGATTATTTTGGTATTCTCCATACATAAACTCGGCCGTTTATACTAAACTACGATGATTCATCGGACTGTACCACATTCTTAAATTCTCAAGCATCGAAACAATATTACTCAAGTAAGTAAGTATCGAGATTTGCTGTCGCCTTTGCTTTGATTTGCTCTGTTAGATAACTTCGGGTTTTACTCACTATTCCTTTACGCCGATGATGTTTTACCATGTTCTGTGTATGCTGTCATTAACGTGGATACTGTCGCTCGTGAAAGTTATTTAGTGTTTTCGCCATAAATGCTTCCGCTAGTCAAACAGTAACTATTTGTCGCCTTTTGAACTGTGATATAACACATATTTATTATTATTTATTATCGATCGCTTGTTTTAAATGTTACAGAATAAAGCGTATAATACACTGAAATATAACCTACAAGACTTGGCATGCAAACTGAGCAATAAATACGCGTTGCGTTGTTTACTGTGAGTGACATCAATATTGATAGACTCATGCGATTTCTAGATTTTACCAACCATTAAACGACAAAATGTCATGTTTAAATCATCATATTTTAAATAAATCACTGTTGTTTTTCTCAAAGCAATGGGTAAACGTTTTGTCTGAGTATTGTTTTTTGACGAGGAAAACTAATTTGAACCATGAGCCGTCGTATAAACAGCGATGATGCTTAATGGAAAATGCTTTATACATTATAAAACATCGACAAAATGGCTTTAGAAACCGTAAAGTGAAATTGTATGAGATGTTTGACATCTTAAATATATCAGAAGGTGGCGTGTTTACAATTTACGTAAAAATTTGAGCATGTGAAATTTACTTTTGAGGTGGTGGCAAAACCAAACAAAACAAATCGTTCTATAGAGTCATCGGAAAGTTAGATGAGCGTTGAATGAATGTACTCGTATCAATTTTGAAGTATTGTGCTTGGTGGCAGTGCTTGCATGTATTTTGGCGAGCTATCTATTAAATTCGTTGGTTTCTATAGTTATTCGTACAGATGCTTATCACGGAACACTCAAAATGGCATTCTCGATATTCATTACTTTTGTTGTTTGATTTGAAGAAATCTGTTCTCGAAGCAATCAAACACTTTTAGTAACTTATGGTAGTGCAGTTCATCATATCCCAATTTTTGGTCTTGTTTCAATGATTTGCAAGTGATAAATCAATATTGTTTTTTCGATAGGGTATCGCTATTTTGCCAGAAACATAGAAAAAAGTTGTAGAAAAAAGATGATATAAAATACATTAAATCAATATAAATAGTACGAATGTTTCTCAGTACATATCTTTTTAATGCGAAAAAATGATCATAGGACATTCAAACACTTAGTGTTTCGATGAAGACGGGTCTCTATTTTTTAAAAATTAGATCGGGGACTTACTAAATGATGTATTATAGAACTCAAAAGTTTATTCGTAAAATTATACTGTATATATCAAAGCTTTTTCGTTGATAGCTTCGTTGTTTTAGCCAATTTACATAAAAGAAATTTAAATTATGGAAATATTTCTTCCAACATAATCTTACCAATTAGGCGTCTAATATAAATTAATCATACTTTAATGTACACGTACATCGCACGCTGATTTACCCATCTATCAACATCAAATTAATTGAGAGTTTATGGCTTGAGGCTCATTCCATTGTCGGTATGGCCAACTGCAGCTGTGTTCCCGCCAAACGGATAATTAATAATAATTTCGTCGTTCAAGTTTTCCGAAAAAAATCCAACTCAGATGATGTTTTTCTCTTTGTGTTCACTTTTTTTGCCGCTATTTGATAATGGATCACATCAATTAATCGAAACGCTCTCTGTATTTAGCTGGTAATTGAATCATATGGTTGAAGATACTGACAATGACAAATTGTTTGTTTTCTTGGGGGATAACCTAAATAGAGCTTATATTATCTAATAAATCACTTCAGGTATATCCCCGTTGTCAAGGATGAAGTGTTTTATTTTTAAAACAATGAATAATACATTGAATGTGTTTATCGAATTTATAATTTGCGTAAATTACAATATATATTAGGAATTATGATAAAATATATAAAATAATAACATTTCTGTAAATTAGTTGTCATCCTTATTCTTGAAATACATCTATACATAGTGAAGTAAGAACCTACATTTATAAAGTAATAATGTATTATATATTGTAGTTTTGGTTTGTAACTACAGATTTGTAGTAGTTTTGGTTTGTTTGGTGAACAAATAGAAAAGTTTTCCGTGGAGTATTGTAGTTGGTAATAAAAAGATGATATACTATAGCAATATAAAAGAAACATCATGGTGTAGTACCATTATCGCAACTAAAACAGAATATGCACAAATACATGTGCTACAGGTTTTATTTTACTGCTGAGATTATGTTGCTCGTTTCGGAGCCGAGTTCACAATATTCGTTAGCCTTTTGTATTACTTCAGAATTATGGCGGAAAATCTAGGCACAGTGAAGACGACGCACAAAATCTTCTTAATCATTTTGAAGTAGTGTTGCAATTTGCAGCCACAAATATGTTTCTGTCCCACTGTTTATTTTCATTTCTGACGTTATCCACAACTCATTGGTGGCGTCTTTTTTGCCAATATACGGTACAGTACTGTATATGTTATATTGCGCTTCCTTTTGGGGTTTAATTTATGTGGTTACTGCAGTCTTGTATCGAAATGTAATTAATGACAGTCCATTGTTATTTAGGATAAATTATAACCATTTAATACAGAGTATACCGATATAATTTTATATTAGAGTGGGAAATTGGACCACATGATATCGTAAAATTTTCAAATAAAAGGTTGGAGAAAAAGTAATTTCCGTTCTTCCTAGTATATGGTTTTAAGCTAGTTTTAGTAGAAGTCCAACATTTTAGATAACGTAATGGTGGTGCCTTGAAAATGGAGGTCAGAAGGTCATCGTTTGCGTCATATTTTACATTTCGAAAAACGAAAATTGCAGCATAGGTTCACGGAAAATTATGTGGTGTTTATGGTGATGAGTACCTAAGTGGACATAGAAATTACGTTACTTGCTCGTGTTTTAATTGTTGAAAAAGTTTGCGGAATTCAGGTATATCGGTATATGATTTCGCGACATCGTTATGGAATGAAACATCTATCATAAAACAGATTTGAATCATTTACATAAGACTAAATTGATTGGATTAGCTGGGTTTACTGTTTGAAACTCATAAGCAGCCCGAAGCTGGCGAAACTATTAATTTGAACTTCTACTATTAAATACTAATGTGATTTGAATATACGATTTAATAAAAAATATTTATAATTGATGAATAATAATTAATTGAATGAATAGTTGATATAAAGGAGTTTTCTTCGATCACACACACATTTATTGACTTGACAAAAAAGAGGATTGGCATACACCATATAACGCGGATTTTTCCTCGTTCGTTTACTACTGCCATTCGTTTTCCTTTTCTGTAAAATTGTCTTGATGATGTTAAACTAGAAACTAGAGAGAAATCCCTAAAGTTTCTATTGTAACTGACATCGATTAAAATAGCACATTACATTACATAGTGTTTGAAATATATGTAAATAAATTTGTAAGAATAGTTTATATGAGTTTAACAATCAGAAACTACTTTTTTCCACAACTCAATGTAATTTAAA
Source organism: Rhynchophorus ferrugineus (assembly GCF_030347505.1). Classification (NCBI taxonomy): domain Eukaryota; kingdom Metazoa; phylum Arthropoda; class Insecta; order Coleoptera; family Curculionidae; genus Rhynchophorus; species Rhynchophorus ferrugineus. The sequence continues at coordinate 45,608,190 of NW_027472581.1, read as the reverse complement.
ATGTAATAATCATATTAGAAAATAACTACGTTATATAATTTAGATATTATATAATGGTTATAATAACAAATGGGAAATTGTTGAATAATTTTCAATTTAGACAGCAGTGAGACGTGTAACTTCTAACGATCTATTCGATTTCCCAAGGGAGAAACAATTTAAAATAATTATTTACCTCTGGGTTCAATTTTAAGTGCCAGCTGATGTATTGGGCCAGACTTGAGCAAAGTAGGAAGGTAGACGGATCCTTTGTAGCACAACTTATGCCGATATTGCGGATCCCAGGAGTAAATTAACAAATCCAATTCCCTGTTGTTGACTAGATCCAGTTCGAAGCTCTCGTCCCAGTCGAACACTAAATCGCCAGTTCTCACCTAAATAACACAGCGGATTTATTATAAGATTTATTATCTGCGTAAAGCTTGTTAACTCAAAGAGAAACTTATTATACGATGCTGTTTAATTTAATTTTGTATTTTAATTTGGTACTGTACTAAAGTGCTGTTTTTTAAAATTGAAATAACATTTAAAAAAATTATTTAAAAAGTACATAACACTATTACGAATAAATATTTATTATCTAGCAATTTTTCATTAATATTAATCTTAAAACAAGGAACTGTTTTCCCACATAGCTAACAATGCCAATTTAAAGATTTTTTGTCTCTACTTTTGTTGAGCAGTTGTACTACTTCAACGTTTTTATCATCAAGTAGATTGATGTTTTTTTTCGTAAACCGTTTAATTTATTCGTACTCTTGAGCCTTTGTGGATATCCTCACTTCTAATATACCCTAAGCGTTACAGTTCATATCGATATTAGATTGCTTTGTTCAACCTCATAATTGCAAAATGTATGATCACAGTGGTTTCAACATTTGATAATAATATTATATAATAATAATTTGTTGTGTAGTAATAATTGAGATTGACGTCCAATCAACCACCATATTTTTAGCACCATACAAAGTTACATCTCATATTTGTCATTTCTTTTTAATATGCTGAAATAATATATATAGTCTATTCAAAATTTTTTAGTGATGCGTCATGGATATTTGTGACGTCGATTTCTTTTCAATTATTTTATTTAGATTAGGATTTTCTTGTATGTCAAAGTCAAACTGAACTAAAACTCAGAGTTGATGCGGCAACATTGCAATTTCTCGACGTCACAAATATCCATGACGCATTACTTTATTTAAAAACTTTTTGACAATATTTTCCTTCTCATTTTATTCTAGTTAAAAAGGGACACAATGCTTTCTGATTAGTTCGAACACGTAGTTTCGTAAACGAACAATCCTGTCAGAGTGCTCTGTTGTCAGACGTAGGCAAAATTATTGAAATCAGTAGTGATAAGAGGTTATAACTCTAATCTATAGACTATTGTGGCTGTATAATTAACTGTAATTTTTAGATTTACTATAATGGTAAAATAAATTATATTTGATAACATTTTTGTTCAATTATTTTATTTAGATTAGAATTTTGTTGTATGTCAAAGCCAAATTGAACTAAAACTCAGTATGTATTAAATTATTTTTGAATAGACTATACATAATTTCTCATAATGTTTGGCGTTTAGCTATAGGATTTTTTTATAAGGGAGGAGATTGTGGTGGAGTTCTGTTTCAGTGACTGATAACAGATCATCATGGAAAGTTACTCGATTGAAAAATGAGCTTTGGGACGAAACTCTTTTCTGGGTGAATGACTATGTTCATCATCACCATTATCAATCCATAGCTGGCGCTCGGGGAGAGTGTCTACTTCTTAATCAATATGCTGCTGTTGATGTCACAGGACGAACAATCTTTACTAAATTCCGTCACAGTTGGCCCAGTTGATAGGCCGTGATAGCTGTTCTGGTCTCGGAAAACGTCAGCCACCTATTTTTCAGATCGTTTTCGATTATCTTGACCCATGCCTTTTTAGGAGCTGCGTTAAGAAGCATAATTGTCGATGCAATAGATATAGGCTAATACAGATATCCCAAGTAACAACGCTAGCCCACGCGAGGTTCACCAAGTGACAATGCACCCATAAAAGTTACACTTTGTTGTGGGTTTTGGGCCAACGTGTTACTAACTGCAAACTTTTGGGGCTCCCTTAATAATGTATATTTTAGATATTACTTAATTACTGTGCGTATTTCTGTTTTTATTCTTCATTCATATTACTGCATATAATTACTCTTGATTCATTAGAATAATATCCTAGATTGTTAATTTTACAATTTTTATTGTCATGTAATTTCTCGCAGTTTCAATTAGTCTTATCAACGATCTTATAACTAGAGTTCGGATCATAAAGCATATTTCAAATAGTAGCAAGGGTTTTCAATTAGAACATTAAGAATATGTAATACTTTATACAGCTTTTATGATTATTGATTTCTTAAACAACATTATGTTAATAACAGTTACCGTTTAAGACTTAATGCGTTTATATTAGAATAGTATTGAATATGCAGTGTTATTTACCATTTGGGTTCAATAAATCCAATACAAAGTTTTGTTTTTAAACGTTACTTAACTGACCAAGAATGAAAGAGATCATATGGTTGCTCTCTTTTGAATTGATTGAATTAACTGGAATCAACTTGTCAAGATAAGACGACAGGTCGACGATGGATTGACAATCATTCCGCAGTTACTTAACGATCTACTGTATTAATGTAGTTTGTTAGTAAGGTTGTTAACGCCACTAAAAGTGGATTGAAAGTATTCAAAATGCCCTCGCTATTATAAACAAGAAACATCTATTCTTTGAAAAACACCCCTAGTCTGTGAATTCTTGGTACAAGCATCGCACTTTAAAGTATAATGCCATAAAGGTGCAGTAAAGTTGCTATAAGCTAACATAGTCTACTGAAATTTTAATATAAGTTTGCTGTTCAAGAGTATGACAACCACTAGTTCAGTTGCTCAGCCGTGAACGATTGGAATTTGATGTCACCAAAAATTGTGCTACCAAGATATTCCATGGGAACCTAAATGGGTAAAAACAGTGTTATTCAAAAGATCAGCAAAGACAAACTGGTGAGCGAAGGTACAGATAATTTAACTACAACAATAAGCGGTCCAAAGGTCACAACGATCACGTATATTTCTTTAGTTGTTTCTTCAGGATGGAGGTATTATATCGCACTATTAACGCGGCATTGGATATTTTAAGAAATCGTTCTAGTAACTAGTAACGTGATGCGATGATGTGACGAATAATGTTTATACATTACTGGCCTCGTTTACATTAGAGTAGGAATAGTATCCACTAAAATTTTTAATTCGTCATAAACAATTTGTTTAAATTATTAAATTAATAATTTAGAAAATTTAACATTCGCCAGAAAAAGGCGATATTTTTCGTAGCTATCTGAAGTCGTGTGTTTGACTCTCGCTAAGTGCTAACAAAAACAGCGACAGTTTGGTACTATAGGCCTACAAATTAATTTTAACTGATTTACAATAGATGGTGTTACTGCCTATTGTATCGCTTCGTGATCAACTTCAAGTCGAAGCTTCACTGAACAAGCATTTTGTTGAACACCAAAGGTTTGAATAAAACATATTTTCAGTGCGTAAAAATGCCTAGTGCGTTGTACCGAGTAAATAGCATTTGCGGGAAGTTTTACTTTTTATTTTAATTTGCAGAAAAAGGCGGCTAAAGGTCATCGACTGCTGTGTGAAGCTTATGGCAACCATGCTCCTTAAAATCGATAACGCGAATAATGCTTTTGATGTTTTAAAAGTGGCGATTTGACACCGAAGGTAAAGGGCAACTAACAGAAAGTGTTCATATTATTCTCAGAAACCAAAAAAAAAATTGAAAACAAGGATTTGAAGGTACCACACGATGAAACAATCAATGGGTATTGCTATTTACTACAACTGATGCGTGTGAGCAGAGCACTGCACATACGAAAAACGGCCGGGATACGAACAAAGACACAACAATGTTGTTCAACATAAGTACGCTTGACAACATGTTATAAAGCCGGTGAAAAAATACTTGGAAACATTAAAATGGGAAGTGCTATCCCATTTGCCATACTCTACACACCTTGCTCCTTCTATTTACTATTTGTTCTTACGAAGATATCGAAAAAGTGTCGATTCGTGGCTTCAAAAGACACATCGTTCTTTCAATATGGATAATAGTTTGAATAAAATACCGTGTACTGGTATTTTACAATAAAGCTTCAAATTAAAAACAATCCTTTAAAACTAATTTACAGGTCTAATATTTACATAATAAAACCTACGAAATCTTAAAAATACCACATATATCTTATTTTTTAATTTTCAAAAGTGAACTTTATTACCCATCCTGTATAAATGTGTTAATTGTTGACTAAAAATTGAAAAAAAAAATTCTGCTAGTACTTACCACTGTACGAGCTTTATGTACTCTATCGCACTCCAAAACACAATATAAATCTCTTAAACCAGTTGAACCTATTATAAAAAAATATTTATTATCAATTCATATCTGATGAATATCTTACCACTTATGGATGAAGGTACGCCTCCGCTAGGCGTAACGGGAGTGGTGGCAGCTGAGGTGCCTGTTGAAGCTCGCAATCCTCTACCGGCAAGAAGATGTACCCACAACATACCGCTGACTGGTTCATCCGCTGTTGAACTCAAGCTAGAACCAGTAAGCTGGGATATTCCAGTAATAGAACTTGTACCAGGTAATCCGGGCTTATCAATTTTGTATTTCAAAAATTCTGAAAATTAAATAAATCTAATATTAATATTTATAATTTGTTAATAATAAGAATATGTACATAGAACAAATATTAATAGGCTCGTTATGAGATAACATATATTTTATATCTGACTAACATAGATGAGCAATCAATATCTGACCATTGTATTCTGAGTCAATTATAAATTTAGTGAAGATGAGAATGAAACTTGAAGGCTTAGTAAGATTTTTAATATAATTTAGAGTTAGAATTACTCCAAAATATACACGGTACTTGTATACATTCTGATAATTTTTCATTAATTCAAAATATTTTTTTACTTTTAAAGTGCATTTATTGATATATATTTAATAAGTATACCTTAGAATTTCTCTTTTATCAATTAGGATTTATCTGGACTGGACCTACTGCTTGGATTGACTTCGGACGTGGATTTCGAGCACGGTCTTTGACATTAAGCCTGGCGAATGGCGACTACCGACTTATACTATATCACACTTACACGACCCAAGACATGCGGTATTGAACCCAAAGTGGTTACTGGTGGTTCTAAGATGAACTTTCTGGTCGAATTTTCATTCAAGTTGCAAAATCGTATTCTGCAAGAGGACGTGGTTCAATTTGTTCAAGTGGCATCGATATATATTTCCAATATCAGTTTTCTTCGGTTTTAGCAGATGGCAATACACTACACGTTGCTGATCTCATATAAACAATATGCACAGTAGGATTTTAGGGCCATGAATATCCCGCTTTGGTTTCGATGTGAATGGTCTTCTTGGAATAACCCATTACTTTTTGCACTGAACATTGTCGTAGTAGATCAACTTTTCATCGCAATATACCAAAAAGAAAAATCTTAATTTTCAGGTTGCCAACCAGTAAAACCGTGTAATGAATGTCGAAAATGCAATTTTTAGTATTTCATGATTAGCGCCCGTATATATTGAATAGCTAAATAAACGTTGATGCTTCGGATTTTCAGCAATTGATATATGTGAACAAAATATATGCAAGTACCCAATAATTGTAATTTAATGTAGTTTGCTATTAAGCAATGTATAATATTTTTTAATTTTAAATATATACATTTTATTATACACAGTATCTTATCCATCAAACTTGTGATTATCGGGTTCATTTTTATAAGTGGAAACGTCATTACAGATGATTAATTAAATACGTTTTAAAATGAGAAAAGGAAACAGTAAACCATATCATAATAGGGAACTATTTTTATGTTTTATATTATTTTATGATATTATTTGACATATTTTGAATTAAAAAATTCTGAAAATTCTTCAATCTGCCATTTGTTTCAATTCAATTTGGATTTTCAGGATTCTGTAATTTGGGACTATAAAGTACAAATAATCTCCAGATTCTGTGATAGACCCGGAATTTAAAACCCAAATTTTCACTAAACCATAATCACTTAAAAAGTATAAAATTAAATTTCAACAAAATATAATTTAAATATCGCAAAATGATCAAACAACACGTTTTGCATAATACTTTAGTCTTCCAAAATAAAAATCAATTAAAATGAATTAGATTCCCGATATTATAGTTATTAAACTACTACAGAGATCAATTAACATTAATTATTAAACTGAATTGTCCAAATTATGTAATCCTTGTTAGAAAAGTAAGTTACAAAAAGTATACTAAGTTGGAAGAATCGTCTATTATCCAAACTATGCCTTCGCGTACAACTTCGCGAACCTCGCCCCAAGGGATTAGTTTAAACAATTTTCAACATTTTTGTTAATCTTGAAAATCCCAGGATTTGTCAAATTTAATTTAAAACTTTTGACCTGAAATATGAGCGAATTCTCTACTTACATGTGATGGACAAAATAATATGAACACTGGACATACACAATATTTATTAATTAATAAGATGTTGAGCCACCATTTGCTTCCAAAACAGCTTCAATAATGATAGATAAAATGGAATGTTGTCTCATTTTAGTACAAAAACATCCGCCAATTGCTTCAATGAGGTAGAGAATACAAATCTACTCCTCACTCAATGCTCTAAAACTTCCCATAACAGATAACACTGAACCATTTAGGCTGTAGGTACGGGCGCATTATCATCTTGGAATATGGCACTCTGGATCGTAGGATTCTTTTGAGCTTCTCCGTACATAAACATCACCGTTTGTATCAAACAATGTAAACGATAATTAATTGAACCATATAATATTCTTCCAATTATGAAACGTTTAAATTTTATGATTTTTGCTCCAATTCTTTCACAACTTAGCGTTGGTCTCCGTTATAAAGGATTTCGCAGATGTAACCCTTCCATAAATGTTAGTTTTGTAAAGTTCCCGCTGTACTGTTTTTTATTATTTACATCTCACATTAGATATGCTTAGTACAATCTTACTTTACAATTATTTTTTTACTACTGTTCTGTTGTATTTGCATTAGGTCACAAGCAAGACGAGTAAGGGATAATGCATCAGTATGTATTTCCCAAATTAAAATAAACTAATTTACTGCAGCTATGTTTAGTGTATAAGTTAAATACACTTATACACTAAACAAGTTCGTTTAGTTTGATTCGTTTCAATTTTCTGATTTCCGAGTGTTGTCCAGCAGCTGTATTGCTTCCATGTTGCCGTGGCTTATTTCATGTTGTAAGGCGAAATCTTGGATCACTTCCTGTATCCATTTAATTTTGAGATCAATGTGAAGCTCTTCGTTGGTTACGTAACGATAAGTATTGGTAATTAATCGTAGAACTTTGATTTGGGTGCGTTGGATTACTAGCTGGTTTGATGTCTTAGTGCAACCTCATATCTGTACGTCATAGGTCCAAATTGGTTATATCGATAAACCAACCTCTTTGATTTTAGGTTAAATTGAGAGCATCTTATTTATCTTAGACTAACCAGTACAGTTGCTTAACCTAGAGTCTAATCTGTTCTGCTTTTTGTCTAACATGATGTTTATAATTTAACCTACCATCGAAATATATTCCGAGGTATTTGGTTGATTCTGCTTGAAGAATTGCGCATCCGTCAAGTGATATAATTTACGGTTTTGTCATTTCGCCGCAACCTAAAATTAACATAAACAGATTTGGAGCTATTAAGCTGTATTTTCCAGTCTCTAATCCATTTGTAGATTTTGTTCACCTCTACTTGTACTTTTTCTACAGCCTTATACAAAAGCTACATCTTTTGCCATGATAACTGTGTCGTCGGCAAATGTTCTAAGTACTGGTACTGTTTTTATTGAAATAATATTACTCAAGGGTTTGTTGAGTTCTGCCTTCACTTTTACCGCTGCTCTATGGCAAAAATCTCTTTTAATTTTCATAGCTCTGCTAATTAACTTTGGGTTTCGCTCACAATTCCTCTTCGCCGATGATGTTTTACCATGTTTTGTGACTGCTGTTATTATCACGGATATTGTAACTCGTGAAATGTTAAACAATTGAGCTGATTTCACACACACCGATTGCTTGTTTTAATCGCCGCTGAGAAAACTGTATAATACATTGAAATATAACCTACAAGACTTGGGATGATAACTGAGCAATATACGTGTATGCATTGCATTATTTATGCGAAAATACTGTTGCCAACATGCAACAAGATATGTATGTAAGATATTGCATGGCGTTCATATTACTTTGCCTGCCCCTGTGTCCTCTAGAAAAATTGTCGAATAATTTAGAAAGTACTACTTATAGATATTAATAATGTTAAATATTTAATGAAATAATATAAATACCAGCGGGATTGATATCCAATTGACGTTGTCCTCTAGGTAGTGTACCACTCGGTGTCGGTACTGGACTGGGGGCTCCACCAGATCTAACACTGTCCAGATCTAATAACTGTCTCATTCGTCGCATGGACGGTGATCTAGTACTGCTCAAAGCTGAAACAAAAAAGAGATACGTTTACCAAACATTAATAAATCATGTTTTAATTAAAATCGCAAACAATGCGCCAAGCCTCGCCGACAAAAAATCAAAACATTCATTTTATCGGAAAAGCAAACAACGTTCTCCCGCGGCCTTTTTGCGGCGAAAACATAAAATGCATGTCACGCCTTTCTGAACAGAAGCCTTCAACAAAACATGGCTTTATTTTGCAAAGCGAACTTTTTGCATTTTGTCGAGCATCGGTTGAGAACAAAGATAAAATGTTTGTTGAGACTTTGACGAGAATAAAGTTACTCGGAGAAAGTTTTGTTTGTGTTTATGTTTAAAGGACTCTTTGATTTTAGCTCGGTTAATTTTTATCGTCAATAATTGAAGTGCTATTGAATATAATTACAGTTTGAAAAAAGACCGACAACAAAAGCGACATAATTCGATACTTAAAAGTGTTTCAGTAATTTATCTAATTTAGTAAGATTAATCTCTCTCTAACCGATTTAATTCACTTTCTTAAATGTTTTCTAACTCATCGTATAAGGTTTTTTACAGAAAAAAAAAGAAAATAAAAAATTGAAGATTTTAAGAAAATTTAAGGAATACTTAAACTTCAAAGATCGTTTAACAGCTGCATCGGTCGACATATATCGATCAAAAAATGTGTTAATTTCTTAGTGTACGGTCTATTCGATCTGAAACTGTTATTTAGAAACAATAAGAGAGTACATTTTTATTTTATGTGAATTTAATTCTTCAATATTCCATCAATTAGAGAGACCACAACAGAACTCGCAATGCTGCAAGTCAACTATATATACGAGTAAGTCAAATTGAAGACCAACGCCAACCATGAACTGAATTTGAACGGAATGAATGATGAATTGATGGAATCGAAATGAATAATTACATTACATAATTACGAATCGATTACAGATCCTAGTAAATTATTAGTTTTGGGCCAATGAACGTGTTGTGTATTCACATTGCAAGACTATTAAGTTTAAAAACGAAGCCCCTGGATTGTGTTACGCTTGTGGCCTCCAAAGACCATATTAATATAATGTATATTTGGAGGTACTAGAAATATAAAAAAGGCCAATTAATTGCATTAATCCTTTGTTGGTCACATGTCTTCACTCACATACGTCTTCAATTAAAATTAGTGCTTCATTGTGAATTTCTTCGTTCAATCGAAAACCATTCACATTATTTATTTACGCACTAGAAGAAAAACCAACAATGTTGTGCATTAAAAAGCATTACAATAAACACTATGTTTGTGAAATATAGTTTTAGATTATTTATTTTAATTTGATTTTAATATTTATAGCACAGACAGGACGCCTGTCAGGTATTTAGTTTTAGTTAATACTTAGTGTTGTTATTCACATTACATGAACAGTTTTGATATGCGTTGACATGGAAACACAATTTTTTAGTTAAAAAAATATTTTAAGAGATAAGTGGCAACTTCTTGTCGTCTACCATCGATGATGGAACCATTTGTCATCACATTTTGAATAAAGAACACCATCATAAAAATTTAGTTTAGCAGAAGGTGTTACAAATATACAACTTAATACCTTTGTTCGGAAGAAGACAATCAAAGGGTTGTTCGTAGATATCGCGTAGTTTAGACAGCTATCAAGTGTCCCAAAATTCTCTATAAGTATTTAGTGTATCATCTTCATCCGCTAGTTTTTGAAGTTTTTGAACTTTGAAGAACTATACTTTTTTTGCTTCAATTCTATAATTTTACAAGCTTTGACTTGGTGTTCTCAAATAGTTTATGCCTAGGAGAGACTTGACCATTTTTAAATTATTTGAAGCTATTCCCGGTCACCTTTGCTGAGTATACACCCTGAATATGGCCAAGTCACAAGAAGAAAAATTGAAACTACGTAACAGGATAGTCACACCATAAAGTATTAAAGTATTACATTCGATATAAATGTTTGTTAATCGTGATGTGCTGCATCCAGCCAAAATTCAGCAGGCTTGGCTAAGGGGTGTTTTTAAAACAAAATTCACTTTCCCTGGCTGTACAGTTTGAATGTGGTGCCTAGAGAAGAAGGGGTGAAATTGTGTAATAGGATAGCATAAAGTATCATTCCACTCCTGACATAATAGATTTAAGCATAATGATAGGTTAGCATAGTTAAAACTTGACAGTGTTAAGTAATTTTTTAGGTTATATGGTACTTTATGCTACTTTAAAACTTCACAAGTAATCTATGTGCTTAAGAATATCTATCACTTGTATGTGAATGATAGGATAATAATTCAAATCAAACGCTATAGAAAATTCAAAAAGCATTAAGTGTCAACCGAAAACATAAGTAAATTTTGATTAATAATAATTATACCATGTAATATTATTTCGGATTAGATTAATGGTTCAAGTTAATAACTGAACATTAAGTACATTAAAAATTGAATTAGGGACGTTATAATTAGTCAGAAAAAACAATTGCTTCAGTTTTTCCATGCTTTTCAAAGTTAATTTATTTAAAAAAATACCAATTTCAAACAATAATACATATGGCGTTTTGATCGATGACCTTTTGCCACTTTGGTAAAAATGAAACCTCCTTTGGTGTAGTAAAATTATAATTCTGTTTCTGTAGAAGTAACATTTTTTGCCGAAAACATTGTATTAAGAATTTTTCTCAAATCTCTTTTGAATGCAGCTCTTAAAAAGATCCGAATAAATGTTAGTCTGACGGGACTAGGTCCTGGCTATATGATGGATCCATCAAAACTTCCCAGATAATCTTTCTCAACTTTTGCCAAGTCATTAAAGATTTGAATGGGTTAGCGTTGAATAGATTACAACGTCTGTTCTATTGATAAATTTTATTTTTTTTATCGTCTGTTTCAATTGCATTACTTGTTGAAAGTAAAGAGTCGAATTAATGGTTTGAAGGACAAATATTTTCTAGTCGCTCCAACAAACGCTCCGCTATCAATGCGGGCTTTGCAATCGTTTTTGGAACTTCGGGCTTCGACTACGATATTTTTTTTCAGTTTTCATCGCTTGTAATCATTTGTTTAAAAATGGCTTGATTTCGTTTAATTTCAGCAGCGATATAGAAATGGAAACAGGGTCCATTACGTTTTTCACTGTTAATTTATATAGAACCCATGCATCGAGCTTCTTTTGATATTTTTGTCTTTCGAAAATTCCTTCAAACTATTTTATGATCGATATTTCATTCCGTTAGAATGTCGTCTGATGTAATATTTACGTCTTCCTCAACATTTTTAAAAATTCCATCGACCTTTTCGAAGATTAGCTACGAACTAGGACGAAGTTTATCTTTTAAGTCAAATTTTTCGGAACGAAAGAACAAGTTTGACAGAAGCGTCCATTTGTTTTTAAGTTTCTATAAATATTGGACGATAAATATTGTTGATAAATATTTATTGCCGTGTCAAATTCTAAAATTTAAAGGACAATTATATGCTGAAGCTGTTTTGTGGTTAGTAGATCTCATTTTTTGTAAAACATTTAACAACGCTAGTGCTATCGTGTATTACAAATATATAGCTACTGTAACAAGTGGACAATATCTATGAGTGGTTTGAGTAAATAACATTTAGTCGTGAGGTATAGAATTATATAATATACCTCCCGAGTATATGGGGGTATTAGGTGAAGTTTTTGGAAAGTATTTTGACAGATTCAGTAAGGGAGAAAATAAGAGAAAATGCAACTTGGTAACACCACATTGACGCTTCAAGGATACAAACTAGCCGCATTTTTTCGGGATTGTTGTTTAGAATGCAGATAATGGATCGAAAAATATAATATACACATATTATAATGGAAGATATGGTTGCATGGACATCGTAAGTATTTAACTTGAAAATGGATAAGATAAAGGTAACGTATAGACGAAGTATCCATAATTAGGTATCAAAGACAAACTATTATTGTTTGTGAGAGATTAATAAGGGACACAAGTAGGCTTAATAAAGCAGTCTTATTAATAATGTTAAAAATTGCTTCCTTTGGCCTTAAGGAATTCGCTGAATTTGAACACATTTTTTGTGTAAAAAGTATTGGTGATCGTGGCAAATTAATTACACTAGATATTTTTTAACGAGGCAACTATTCAGATTCGTCCTGTTTCTATAGTAGTAATCTTTGCTGAACCTATTTTAAGGCAAATTATACATTATGTACAATTTAAAAGTGAATGAATCGAAGCAAAAAGCTAATGGAGTTAACATGCATAAATTACCTGATGATGTAATATGCTGCGTCGATAACGACCTCGCTGGAATGCTTGGCTGCTGAGATCTTGAAAAATGCCTGTCCAAAGTTGTCGTCGCACCAGGTCTACCACCATATGAGCTATAAACACCACTTTCCATCTGGAATTCATTGATTTTAACAATTACTGTTTTGCCATAGTTCCATCACAAGTACACACATTTCACGATATATTGCTCTGTAACAAACTTACATTCTTCAAGGCGTCGTGGATATTTTCGGCGCTATAAGTAAACCTTGCAGCTCTCTGTTGGTTCAGAACATCTCGGGATGCCCTGATTTGCTCGTAAATAGCTGACGTGGATGGCGTTCTGCTCAACCACTGCCTGTATTCATCTGAGGAGAAGACACTAGGTGACGAAGGTACGCGCCCTTTTTTATGAAAATCATGAACAAAACGCTAGCCAGTGCATATGAAAACTAATGATGGTGATAAGGCATAATTTTTCTAAAATAAATAAAGCACTAAAAGCCTATCCAATAGAATGCATTTATACTATTAAGTTGGAACAAAAGCTTCAGTGTTTTTAGAAGAAAAAAAAACGTTTTACTTAGTTAACAAGGTATTTTATCAAACATTAGAATAGTTAACATTTATAAAATTGTTTGTTTATATTTTTTAATACTATTATATTAACGCCCTTAGTACATTATATTACGTTGTAGCATTTAATTCCAGAGAACTCAAATACTTAGATTTTGATTCAATGTCATGGTTTTGAAAATACATTTTTATGACCGCACTAAACTTATTGGAAAGCTAATTGAAAGAAAAATATTATAGGTTACAATACATAACATAGCCCTAAACTATAGAGAAGAAATACTGCACATATTTAAATTTTAATGAACTTATCATTTAGGGATTTAGAAACTATGATACTGATATGATATCTTCTGAATTTTTCTTCTACATAGGTGATATTAAATAAAATGTTAAAAATCATGATATTTAGTTTTAAAAAATGTTATATTTTTCTTATAAATATCTTTATAAATTCAGTAAAACGAAACTTCAATCGACCGAACACTATTACTTTAGTTTTCATATATATATATATATATATATATATATATATATATATATATATACATAGTAATATTAAAACCATTTATACTGTGTCCTCAAGACATTAAGTCAATTGAAGAATTTAAAATCTTCAATCTTCTTTCTAGATATCAAATCCAAAAACTTCTCTTGGATTCTAAAAAAAAAACGTTGACATCAATGTATTGTATTCAATTATTATTCAAGGCGATGGTATACTCTTCGAGAAATAAATAGCTCGTCTGAGTTTTGTTTTAAAATTAATCTTTTTTGTATAAGTATTACTATACGAAAACTTGAACTTACCCAATAGATAGTCATTTCATTATACTAGACAAAATGGCATTGTAGATTTTTGTTTATATATTGGATTAAAAGTAATAAAAAATATTTGAGAACATATTCCTATTGAAATCGAGTAGATGAATATGATTTAGCAAGACTCCAATTAAAGTTTTTAACTGTGTAAAAATTTTAGCACTATCAAATAATCTATCAATTTCATCTAATTATTTCACATGCTTTAACTTTATTTAATTAACAGACATTTAAAGAAACTAATACATTTGACTTTTGTTGGAGAAATTCTCTAATTTTTTTCTTTAAATATAAGAATTTTCAACTATTATTTATATAGTGACGTTAAATAATAAATATTACTTATATCTAATTCTAGATACCTATTGTCATGGAAATAAAGCTAATTCCATCAAACCTAAATAATAGCAACTAGTGATTTGCCTACTCTAGGCTTAGTAATGGGACAGTAAGATGATAAATAGATGGGAAATTTAGTTCCATTATTTCTGTTGGTATTCCGAATATAATAGGAAATTTATTCTAATACCACTATGCTTCTGTGCACTTAAACTGAATTATAAATATTCATTAATATACAACAATAGACAATATTCTCAAAGATAAACGAGCAAGAGAACATTCATATTTCGGTATATAAAATAATTTTTTCTGAATATTTTTTATAATGGCAATGTCGCAGTTGTTATTTAAACCTAAAACTAATAAGTACATTAAGAAATGTAAAATAAGATATTAAATCTCAAGAAGAAAAAATAACAGTATATATTATGTAATTGATGTATGATTTAATTTTTACATATTATTCGTCATAATATTATATTTTCGGAGTCTTTTATAGATTTGAAATAATTTGACTCAAAGGACTTCAAAGGTTTCTGAACACCGAAAGAAAAGTCTGCATAACTTGTCTGAATACAACTTGATGTACAGCATATTTGTAACTACAGCATACGATTTCTAATAAAAATATTTTTATAGCCTGATATCAACTCATAGTGTGCTTAAACCAACGTTGAGTGTAATTATTGATAAAAGCAAAGTGTCAACTTCAATCTGAGTGACCAGCTGCATCTTGGATTTTTTCGAATGTTTGAAATAGCAGGTTTTGACGGATGAAGTTAAAAACACAAGAGCTTGTAATTCGTCCAGGAGTTATACAATCACAAACAAGGGTTTATAGTAAAAAGGAACAATTCAGAAAGTTGGATTCCATATGAGTTGACTAAATCAACTTATGATGAATACGCATAAATAAAAAAGGATGTTTTTGTGGAAAATCGACACTTTTAATTGTGACGGGCGATTAAAATTCTGTTTTTGATTCTGTTTGTCTTGGATCTCGGACAATCCAGTGGATAGACGGTGAAACAGGGCATTCATGTATATAAAGCTCTTTTGTTTGGTGTTAAAATGTCATATTAGTGAACTTGGGATGGGAAGTTCTACCACATACGCCATATACACCAGATTGGCCTCATACTATTTGTTCGGATCAATGTACGTTTTAATGGATAAACATTAGACGTTGTGTGTAAATTTCTCGGTGAGATTATCGCCTCGAAGCCTGCAAGTCTACGCGAGAGAAGGTAAGGTGCAGCTAATAAATGAAATTATACTACCAATATATTAAAATAGTACCAATATATTAAAATAGTTAAAATTAATATAATTTTTGTAAATTATTAAAAGCTATTCTTTTATGTTGTTATATTCTAGAATTCCCTTTTTACCAACTAGAATTTATCTAGACTGGACTTGACGTTTAAAGTGGACCGCGAACCACAGACGTAATGCTTGCCAACTTGAGAATGGCGACATAGATACAGATTTTATACTTTTGCCTACAGACAATCACAAATATATATTAAAAACAGTTACACCTATTTTTAACCCCCCCACCACTTGTTTAATATTTATTACGTAAGAATCTAAAGGAAATAAAAAAATACAAATTTGGTTTGTTTTAATTTTAATTATTTTTCAATTTTTAGGGACATTTACTTTATGTAATGTAGGTAAGATTTTATTTTTTGATAAAAATAAACTTTGGTTTTATATGGTATAAGTATAATCTTAACTTTGGGCATTTTTGTGACAAAAAATAAGACATGATCGACCAATCTAATAAATAAATTTCAGTAGTATTCGAACTTAGGATAATCACATCGGTGAAATATAATTTTATTAATTTAGTTAGAAATAAATAATATATTTTGAAGTAACATTATATAATTTCGGTAAACCTTATCAGCTAGTAATTAGCTATTATAGTGAAATGTAGATAAATGGTAAAATATAATAGTGGTTATATAATGTCCTGCTGCTCAGATAGGCCATTTGATTCTTAATGTGCATGTCATTTTAGGTAATGTTTGAATAACGCAATTTAAATGACCCGTTGTAACAACACGTGTATTCAAATAACACTTCAGTAACTGTAATTGGCGGACATATTACACCTCTGCTTTAAGGAATATTTTTTTTCCTATTTTTAGGTTGTGTACAGGGGATAGACAAAATGATAATAATAGCATGTAATATAGTAGATTTTGTTGCATGTTATCATCAACAACACTGTTTCTGTGTAAGTAATGCGACCCGTATGAATAACCCAGCGGTTATATCATAACATAACGTATAATATATAGGTTATATATTTCAATACACTAAACAATTTGTTCTGTGACGGTTAAAACAAGCAATGGATGATAATCGGTTAGTGAGAGCATATGTGATCAAACCAGATGAGTTATTTAACTTTTCACGAATGACATTATTCACAGTAATGACAGCATACACAAAACATGATAAAACATCATCGGCAAAGAGGAATAGTGGGCGAAACCTAAAGTTAACTGACAGAGACCGACGAACATTAAAAACTTCTGATTGATGGTCGCAGTAGTTTTATGTTATGTTTTATATAAAACTAGCGCAGCAAAAGTTGTAGCAGAATTTAATACTTGAGGAATATTGTTTCCTCAAAAACAGTGCAGTAGGAGCTCCACAAAGTTAACATTCATGTAAGAGCTGCTATTGCGAAACACTTTATTAAGGAAGTTAACGCTTGAAACAGTTGAAAGTTCTGGAAATTATTTGGGAGATAATATCGTTGCATACAGCTGGTTCTCTTATTAACATCATTGGCTGGATTACTGTTACTGAATATCTGTACATCCTCCATGATGAAGCTCTTAATCCTGAATGCCGAAAACCCTTTTATGGGGAGATTTAACAGGAGAGAGTGTCCAATTACATCTCTCACATCATTGAAACATTTGGTGGATACTTTCTTACAAGAATTGAGCAACATTCCGATGGAAATTATTCAGATACTTCACGAATTATTTTAAAAGCAAGTAGTGGCTTAACACCTCATTAATAAACACATATTATGTACATGTAGTGGTGCATGTGTGCACAAAGATTAAGTCAGGGCTGTTTGTTTTGGCGGATGAGGAAAGTCTTGTCTAGAATTGTAAAGAGTAATTTCATATAATAAATCATATTAAACTATTTGTTAATGAAAATGATAATAGTGTTACGGTAAACGTAGTGTGCTACAGTTTATAAATTTTTTGTTGCCATTGTGATTGTTAGATTATTTAAACAAATCCAGAAAATCTTTATGCTGGATAGAAAACATCTAGTGAGCTATTAAATGAAAAATGACATACTAAAAAATTACTGGAAAAAATCAACATAGTATTTAACTCATAATTTCGGATGCTTTAATTTTCATAAAAGGGAAAACGTCGGAAATACTCCAAAATATGAGACAAAATCGTTTGGAATATGGTTTTTTCGGGACACCTCACCTCCTATGTTTATTATAAAATATTATCATGAATAACATCTAAAGACGAGAATATTTTCTGAGTATGATATAGTAGTTGGTTGTTGTAATATATATTTATCAGAAAAACTAGAATGATATAACATCTAAAAATGTTTTGGTTATCGAATTGTTATACTAACATCTTCTTATAGATTAAAATAAATACATTTAAGATATCTCTCTTTAAATTGTACTGAATAAATATATATTTGATGGGAAACTGTTAAAAATCAAATATTTATTTTCAATTTTCAACTCATAATATTGACCGCAAACTTCGACGGTCCGTATTCTGAATACCAAATCTAACAAAAAGAATACGAAAGGAAGTTTTTATTGAAAATTCTCCCGAAAGTTTGGCTGTTTCGGAAAACTTTTCACATGATTCAAAACTTGCAAAATGATAACGTAAAACCGAATCGAATACCGAAAATTGCAAAAGCAAGAATGACACGAAGAAGGATTTGGTTTATAATTTAATTAAACTCTTATTCTCGTTTACGTTAATTTTGTAAACATTTTCATTATATATTTATTCTTATAATTTAGTTCTAAATAATAAAATTTAATCTCCACGTCAATTTGGCCATATTTGGCTCTCTATTTTCTAATCTAACAGCATGATTTTTTGAATTTAGATTAATTAGCAATGTGCAATCGTTTGCGTTTTTCAGTTGTGTAACAAAATAATGATATAAATTTAAGTTTCTGTGTTCGTACAGGAATTTACAATAATTGATCTATTGATAAAAATGAGAAATATTAATGTAAACAACTATTGAATATTCTAAACTAATTGCTAAATTCAATGGTTTTAAATGTCTCTACATTTTTTTAAGAAACATTTTTTTAAACAGCAAATACTTTTCAAAACGTATGGTGATTTTATCCGATATATCACAGCTGTTGATTTTGGTTTCAAATATTAAAAATTTTTATTTTGATTAGTGATTAGTTGTTTTGATGTCAATGATAAAGAGTAATATGGCGAATCAAAAGGTTCATAGAATATGAATGCAAGATTTATTGAAATTAATGAAAACCCAGCTCAAATCCACAAGGTCCTTTCAAAGAGCTAAGCAGTTGACGAATCAACTACTTCCAGGAGAGCCATATTCATCGACATTGAAATGGAATATTCATGGCTATAAAGTCTTGTTGTGTTTATGATGGGATCAGCAAGGTTGCTAAGCAAGCTGCTAAGAAACTGTTATTACTAGCTAAATGATGTTTTGTCGCTCAAACAGGATGTTCTGCCGCATCCAGCGTACTTACCAGAAAAAGCACCTTCTGATTACTTGTTCAGATCGATGCAACATGGTTTGATGCATCGATGATGCGAAGGAATATCGAAGTTTCTAAAATGGATTGCTGCCATACCAATATCGTATTTTTAACACGGTGCAGATATCTTGCCAGAACGATCGGGAAATGTTGTAACATTTTGGTTAATACTTTGTAGCGACCGCTACGACCCTTGAGGCCACCCCGCATTCACCTACAGCAAGTCCAAACGTTGGCAACGCCCGTGGGTTGGTACCATGCGGTTCCCGGCTATTAAAGACCACCACGACGACGTCCCGCTCTTTTTTTTCTACCCTCTTGTAACAGTACCACTTCCACAGCTCTACCGTACTTCTTTTACCTAACCTCATATCCTGTCCATTCTCCCGTCGATCAATTTTTCTCAATAAATGCCTTTTTAATTTGAAAATGTGACGTACTTATGTGATAGTACTGATGATCGTGTAACTGCGGTGTTTTGACACCAGTGAAATGTATAATAAGCAACAGGTTAAACAGAAGTCGGCAAAATAACATGTCCCATACAATTTATCAACGACGGCCCGCCTTTACTGAAAAATTATATATAATTGAAAGAGTTTCGCCTATTAAATTATTTATGCAATTGTGTGTTTAGTTATGTAATTTATTTGATATTTGATGATTGATTGGTGACATGATTTGCATGGCAACATGTCAAACATAGGATTTTCCATGCATGCTTTCTAGTATCTATTGTTCTGTTCAATAAAAATAGTCCAAATATTTTTTAGAATAGATTCTAATGACTCAAGATAATTTTAACTCTAATGACTTCTGACTTCTTTTTCTTAACTTCGATTATGCTAATCTGTTGTATCTGCCATATATTATATTTAGGATCATTGTTTGTCATATGAAACTATCATCAACTAACCCTACTCTTGTATCTAAAACAATGTTGAGGTCATAGTTTAGAGTTCTGATATCGTTACAGTTTGTTTAAATTCCAATTTGGGTTATACTTTAAACAATCAGTAATTAGCCCACATAATTACGAATACATTAGGTTCATGAGGTTTTTAGGATTAAATACTTATTTTTGTAAAAGTTCTGAAATAATTCATCAATATCTCTTCATTGTCCTGTTTTCATTTTAAACATCCATCATACTTCTTCAGGATATCTTTGGGTTTTGTTTCTTGATCAACAAATATGAAATTTTATTTAATTATCTTATTTAAACAACCAAAATAATCTCTTTTGGAAAATCATAAATATTTTGCATGTTTACTATTAATTCCTTTATTACGTACGTATATTGATTATTGGTCAATTTCAAAGGGAATATTAATCGACTTGCGTATATCTTGTTGAAATAATAACATTTAATAATTAAAAATACATAATGGAAAACCATGGCAAACATTTCCAGTTTTCGGTTGGAATTTCAATCAGATAAAAAAACTGTTTGTTTTGTCCTGTCTTTTTTCCATTTAGGTATGTTTTTACCAGAAAAATAATTTCAAAGGGGAAAAATAAGCAATTTAAACGTAATTTTTTAAACATAAAAACACAAACGTTATTCTTTTTGCAATAACCGCCAGAGAATATAATATATATATATATATATATATATATATATATATATATATAAAAATAAATATATATAAAGTATATATAAAATAAATTTTAAAACTATCTTATAATTTTAATTTATATTTGTTTTCAAAAAAGTGGAACTTTTCAGAGTTGCAGAATAATCACAGTTGTAAACTTACAGTATAAGTAAAATGGAATGAAGGTAAATCGAGATTAATTTTGAAACAGAACCAGGTAGGGGAAGAGAAAACTATACTATATGAGACAATCAAACTTTGCCAAAGTTTTTTTTTTGATATCTAGTTTCCTTTTTATTTTTGTTATTCTTTTTTATAATACTTAAGGATTTCCAATGTTCTA
Organism: Rhynchophorus ferrugineus; assembly: GCF_030347505.1. Taxonomy (NCBI): domain Eukaryota; kingdom Metazoa; phylum Arthropoda; class Insecta; order Coleoptera; family Curculionidae; genus Rhynchophorus; species Rhynchophorus ferrugineus. The sequence continues at coordinate 45,586,858 of NW_027472581.1, read as the reverse complement.
CATGGTTTTAAAACAATATTTAGCATTTAGCAATTAGTGCATTTAGCAATTATTTAAAATATAGCTTTGAATAGTATTAAATAATGTGAAACTAATGATTACCTATTAAAACAAAAGTTTATTTTGAGAAATGTAAAATGTATATCTCGGAAGCTATTCATAACGACATATTTCTCTAGTTATATTCATATTAATACAGTGTCAGAGGATTCAGAGTATTTCGAAGATTTATTTGCAAGTTAACAGATGACTATTGGAAGACTTAGTCTTTTTGTTTAATAGCAAAAATATGTTGGAAACTCATAGTTAACATACTCTATGAATAAAACGTGTTGAATTGTATATAGTGCGAATACAGAGAAAGAACTCTTTGAGAGTCTAAATATATAAATTATATATATTAATGATTTTATGTAATATTTACGGGGTATGGTCCCATTAGTTCTAGAAAACCGGATTAATACGGAGTTGTTTATAGATCGGAACAGAAGGGCTGTTAAGTGTTTATAACTGTAACGTCTCTCTGGGAGAATATCATAAACTGCAGGTAATGATGGAAAATTGTGCGCATGCGCCAAATATTTGCGCTTATCCTAACCTTTCCCCATCTACAGTGTATAATTAGCCATTTTAAAATTAACCCTTGGTCGAGTGAAAACAAATAACCTAGAATATGTAGATTTAATGATTGGATTAAAATTTTGTGTTGCATCAACAGTTTATAACAAGAATAATTAAATTGTTGTGTTATTCTTAGTATTGTAACATTCATTGGCTTTAAAATATGGAAGGACAAAGGTAAGTACGGAATGTAAGGTTAAGTTTTATAATGTTAAAATATCTAAACAGCTTCAATTTTGTTTATAGTGGGAATATTAAGCGCCAAACTTGTAACAAAACATTTTGGACATTAAGTAGAAGTCAACATATGCCAACATTTCACCCCGATATAGTTACAGATTTCAAAACGATAACAAGAAACAAAGAAGACAATTATTCTTTTTGTTGAAATAAACATTGCAAAGGGTATGACAGAAATAATAATGCAATTGTACTAGAAGTAACATTAAAGATAATTATAACTTTTATACACATTTTGTTGTAATTAACCATCCATTCGTTTTAGGTTAGTAAATGTACAATAGCTCAATTAAATAATAATCAGTTCAGTAGTCGATTCATTACTGGGATTTATCCATGAAAAATAGTAGCAAGAATTGCGGTAACTGATAAAAATGTCTATACTTCAATCATGATATATTTTAGTAACAATTTAATTTTTTTTATAGGTAAAGTTGCTAGTAGTTGCCGAGACAAAGCTGATGAAAGTTAAATTAGAAACATCGAAAAAATTAGATAGGATTTTGCAGAATGCAAGAGTAGTGTTGAACGACACATTGAAAAGATCAAATTTACCAGTAGGAGTTGATCTGAATCGAGTAAGCTAAACATATAACATTAATCATTAATAAAACGTTTTCATCAAAGTGAAACAGACAAGGAAAAAAATAATATATTTTTACAAAAGAGCATAGGTAAATAAATTATTGGTTTGTAAAAATAATGATGTATTGACTAGTGACTTCTTTCAGGTGAAAAGTACTATGGCGTGCAAGATGAAGATTTTGCTTTCAGATAGATGAATTATACATACAAATATGATTTCTGGACTTTTCGTAAATAATAGATAAATAATATTAGATAATATCAAAGCTTTATGTTAATATGGTTTATGGAGTTTGTCTAAAAATGTTTTAATATGATGTCTTTATGTAAATATGCTCCATGGACTTGATGTAAACATATCAATCATATGTATAATATAATATCAATATAATCTCTACATATATATCGTCTTCTTCACTCCATTTTTAAAATTTGTAATAAAATTTTCTAATATTTATTTTAGTTTTTATTTTGAAATGGTTGTTTACAACACTCAATTATTAAAATGTACAATTTGATTAGCATTTAATTTAAAATATTTCATAACAAATGAATGATAATTTTCATATTACTATATTTAGTAATCATTAAATGAGTTCCCAGCATTTCCTTTACTATTGTAACATGTTTGATTATTTTTTAATTTCATAGGGCTAAATTTCTCCGTTGTGAAACGATACATAAAGAAAAATTAGAGTAAACTGTTTAAACACTAGTTACAAAACCAGGTACATGCGCTTGCGCTTGCTTCGAAAATGCGCATGTGCTAAACTGAAATTACCTTCAGTTTACAGTATCCTCTCTCTGGGTCGTTCCGGGTAGTTTTAGTTAGTCGTTCATAGTAGTTCAATTTGTATAGAATGTTTTGGTACAATCGCCGTGCTGTTATTACTGTAATTTATTATAATTGTTTCAAATATATCGTTGTTATCGTTACTAGTTGCTTTGTTCTTTTGTTCCGTTGTTACTTTCCCCAATTTATCGCCTACATAATATACACCATTCGCTATTTGTTATGAAATGAGTGTTGAATAATCATTATTACTTTTATATGCACTAAAAATCAATTGACCAACTATTATTTAAATTCAAATACTAACATTGTTTAAACATTTTAACACAGGCTATTTCGTATTCTGTTAGATGGTCAAATCGAAAGCGATTCTTGTGTCCTAGATCTGCAAATAGCCCTACATTGTGATGGCATAGAATAGAAAAACATTGGAGGTCCTTTCACGAATCGTTTAGGAAAGTTTAAATCAGATAAATGGTTACGGTTGTTTTATCTTGTTTCCTTTTGGGCTTTCGTATGTTATACGAAACGAAAATTAATTTCGTAAAGAATGGAAAAGTTGAAGTTAAATCGGCGTCTTTTTCTATAAAAACTAAAAATTGGAAACGAAGGAAGAATACCAAATGTACGGAGGTTTTCATATTTAAATTTTTAACTGTTAAACGGGTATAATCAAGCAACCATTTTTATAAGTGATTGTAAAGGTCTATGAATTGAAAATTTAAGATTATAATATTTGAAATATGCATATTAACAAGTCGACTGAAAAGTCCCGGACCTAACACATAGATGGCGCTAGTTTTATTGCGTTTACCGCTTTTTCAGTTAATACCAAACCTTCAAAAGAAAGCTGTTAAAATTTCATGATATTCTACTTATAAGTTTGTGAGTTATTGTGATAGTGTGTCACGCTATGTAATCTCTTAACTTATTTGATAAATATCGCCAAAAACAAGGTTCGGTACACAGTGTAACATCTAATGTTATATTGTTATTGCATAGCTTTATGAAATGCTATTCTTATTTAAATAATTATTAAGACTGCGTCAATTTTTTTTTGTAAAAGTATCAGTCAAAGTATTTTTTTGTTCAGTCAGGAGAAAGAGACAAGTGAAAGCCTATAATATATGAATACTTAAGAAAGAATAATGAGTATTACAAAAGACACTTCCATATTTTCCTGGTATAAAAATATTTTTTTTAATAAAATCTAATATTAGTTTAAATATTGTACAATTTAAAAAAATTATCCAAAATAAGCCAAGTTTTATCAATTATTAAATTGTAGTCATTATAAAAATAATATGTTATATTTATTACATTTAGGCATATGATCATAACGACAATTATTGGTCATCATTTTGTAACTCTTTGATATTTAGGTTTAGCTCAGTTGGTTATTGAAATATCAGGCGTAAATATTTATTAAGTATACTTTTTATTACATATACTGTTTCAATTAGTTTTCGACAAACATTTGCCATTTTAGAAACAGAAGGATTGATTAAGAATTAATTGGCGAAAGGTTTATAAAATATAAACTGTTACGGTTGTTTTATCTTGTTTCCTTTTGGGCTTTCGTATGTTATACGAAACGAAAATTAATTTCGTAAAGAATGGAAAAGTTGAAGTTAAATCGGCGTCTTTTTCTATAAAAACTAAAAATTGGGAACGAAGGAAGAATACCAAATGTACGGAGGTTTTCATATTTAAATTTTTAACTGTTAAACGGGTACAATCAAGCAACCATTTTTATAAGTGATTGTAAAGGTCTATGAATTGAAAATTTAAGATTATAATATTTGAAATATGCGTATTAACAAGTCGACTGAAAAGTCCCGGACCTAACACTAGATAGCGCTAGTTTTATTGCATTTGCCACTTTTTCAGTTAATATCAAACCTTCAAAAGAAATCTGTTAAAATTTCATGATATTCTTCTTATAAGTTTGTGAGTTATTGTGATAGTGGGTCAATCACTACTTTACTTATTTTAAAAATAATTGTACTTGATAAAAATCAAAAATAATTTCGTGTTTTAATTTTACATTGGGTTTTGATAGGAAAAAATACTGTTCAACCGAAGAAATGGCTTGAAAAATGTTATAAGGGCTCTGCTCAATCAGAAACAACAATTAAGCGTCGGCACTGATGATGCAGAACGCAGAGGACGTCCAAATGAGGTGGTAACACCAGAAAGTATCAACAACATTCACAAAAATCGTTTTGAATGATCGAAAAGTGAAGTTGTGTGAGTTAGCTAACATCGTAAAGATATCAAAAGAAAGTGTTGGTTTTATATTTTATGATAATTTGACTATGAGAAAACTCTGTTGAAAGTTGGTGCCGCGTTTACTCACTGTTGACCGAAAACAAGAAGATGTTGATGATTCTGAGCAGTTTTTGGTCATATTTAAATGTAATAAACCAGAATTTTTGCATCGATATGTGACAATGAATGAAACATGGATGCATCACTTCACATGGACAGCAACTCGTGACAGGCCTATTTTGAAGTAAATGATATATCGTTCTACAAAAGTGGTATTAAAACATTAGAGCGGAGCTGGAATAATTGTGAGGCTTTTGATGAAGATTACGTTAATGAATAAAGTCAAAATTGAACAGAAAAAAACGCGTTTTCTTTGTTACGACCGGGATTTTTCAACACATGTGTTATAATATAAAATATAATTATACCGAGCGATAATAATAATACAATTAGAATTGTATCTACTTTTAAAAGGGAATTATTGGTTATTAGTAAGTTTATTAATACTGAAGCTCTATGCTGATCAAGCTGCGCTATGCATACCGTTGTTATTTGGACGTTCTTATCTAACTAACTCCCATGTATTCCCTTGGATTTTATTAGAAAGTTTATTTATTATTAGAGACTTTATAATATTATTTCGTAATTTTTGAACAGCATTGCCTTTTGATAATCTACCAATGCAGTTTGTAGATTTTTTACTTAATGCTTATATTCTTCATATTGTTCAAAATATTATGTAATATTTAATCTAAGAAGTAGTTTTTTGGCTAATCTATATATGTAATGCTAATCTATTTACATTTATCCCATAGGTTCATTCAATATAATACAAAATCATGCTGTTATGTAATATAAGAGAAGTCGAAGGAGAATATTTAGAGGTACAGTTCTTAATAACAAAAGTTTACGCACTTATTTAACTGAACATCTATATATCGTAACGTTTTACTGACATTAAATTAACTAGAAATTGTATTTTCAGTATCTATGTAACAATTTTAACAGTTATGTGATTGAGATGTGGTATTACAAACAGAAAACATGATACCAACATACATGATTATCAATACACTAGCTACACGATAAACAGATACAGAACGTAATGAACTACAGATAATTCTAATAAAGTTCCCTTAAAATGCAGTTATATGTATGGGTATATCATACTATCAGATATTAGAATAATTGAGCTGTAATGTTAATTATTTTTGGAAATGTAATTAATGCATGTCTAGATATACAAAAAATATTAAATAATGTTAATTTACGTAAAACGATCTGAAATATCAGATCTAGAGGAGCTTTGAAAACAAATATGCGTTATATTTTCAAATATATTATAAAATGCAGCCCAGAAAAATTGTTTTGTATTTTTTAAACTCTTTTTATAATTATGTAATTCTAGGATATGAATAAAGTACATTTCATCAAAAATCATTACAAGTTCTCGTTAATTAATAATAGATGTGTCTATTGTAATAACTGATTCACAATGATAGCTTTTTTTACTGTATTGGTCAGACATGCAATAATACACCACCAAAAATGATTGTCACTATCATTTCATAAAGAAAATTGCTGTAGTTTCTGCTACAAAGAAATGTGAAAATGAATAACTTAATTTGGATGAAGATTCATACTAAACGTTAGAAGTATTTAAAAGCAAGAAATAAGTTGTACGTGAATTGAAGCCAGAAACCGTTGAAGTTGTTGATTGTTTCAGCGCCAGAAAAATTAATAAATTTTTTATCGTATTCTTACTGGTGATAAACTGATAATTCACAAAAAACAGCGATTTAAGAATCATAAATAGTAATATACAAATAATCATAGAGAGAAAATCAACATTTTTCCCTCCAATATTCCTTTTTCCTATTTCTAGATAACTGCAAAGTTGGGTTTTCCTGAACGGTTATATATTAATATTTGATATCACCCGTACAAAACACAGGAAATCTCCAGTAGCATGCAAAATATTTTAAAACGTCTTAAAGGGAATGCGTTTGCCTTAAAGAAGAAGAAGGATCTGTAACAAGCAGAATTATTCAGTCGACAGCAGAAATTTCAAATTTTCACCTCACGACTTTCGAATAGAAAATGTATGTATAAATAAAAAGAATAGATGTTGTAAACATCACTTTTAGTATTTTTTAAAGAAATTTCACAGAGACGGTACTAAATACAAATTGACTTTCACGTTTACTGACATAAAATATGAAAAAGATACATGCACATAGAGGGGGACTTATGAATACACTGAAATATAACTCATAAAAAAGGATATTAAAGATTTATGCTACATTATTTTCCATGTCCTTAAAACACACATGCCAGCATCTTCCAGAACTTTTACTTTAAAAATGTTTATGATGTGAATAACAGCTGCTGAAAAAGTTTTTTAGGCAAGTTACAATTTTATTGAAATTAAGTATGCACCTTCTTGTAGATTATTTATTTATTTATACCCTAAAAGTATCCAATGTATGTTCCAATAAATGAATAAGTTTATAGGTTTTATATAATACAATTTTAGCAAATAATTTTTACATTAACTTTTATATATTTATAGATATAAGTATATAAATATGTAAAAATAAATAGCAAGAACTACATATAATTCATTCAAAAGATAGCTAACATATTTTAGTTAACATTAAAGTGTAGAATTATATAGATTGGATTTTTCGGTGCTCGGCCATACCGTTTAAAGTGGGCTCCGAGTTATGGAGTTACCTTTGATACATCCAGGCCCCCAATGTTCTTGACAGTCAGGGGATTGGTCTTACCACTTACCCCCGTCACTACTACTACGGCCTAATTATGATAAAAGCAAAAGTGGACTTCGAAAGTGGATGACGTAACCGGGACTATGTGCGGGTAATTTTAGGGTGGTAACGCAGCCATAAAGAAGGATCAGAAAAGCATGTTTAAAAGTTAATTTCAAAAAGATCGGAAATATTCTTATGAGGTACATCAGATTTTTGTTGGAATGTATAACGTCTATGCTCTGAAAAATTTCTAAATCAAGTTTAATAAAATTTTGGATAGTTCCAATAAATCGTAAATGGGGTAAGAATGCTCTAGTGTATCGAAAAGTACCTAATGAGATTTACATTATTAGATGCTTGCGTGTATTTTGATAAGAAATACGACGTATCAATTTTAAGCAAATATAATCAAATATGTATCAAATAAGCAAATTTTAAACAATCTAACCTAACTGTTAACTTCGAGAGTTTTGACATTTCTCTACATAAAATAAATTTAATTTAAGTTTTTTATTTAGTGTTACTGCATTATTCAGTATATGCAGAGTAAAGTTAAAACTAATTGCGATAGAGCTACGCTGAAGGTACTTTCTCAGTATAACTCTTATATCAATAAAATATAAAATATTTTAACTAATATAACATTTAAAAACGGGACGCGGTGTATATCTAAACATTTAGCTCATTTTAAGGAATATCCCATGTGAACCATTTGAATGTTCAGGTTTTCTAAAGCCTAGTCATTTAAATAAATGAAAGGAAAATAGAAATAACTGAGACCTTTTCGATAGTCATTTGGGATACTGGAAACCAAATAAACTGATACAGTAGTTCTTTAATCTTGTTTGGCTAAATTGACCGGTTTTAAAAAGAAACCCATATATTCTAATATGATCCTCATATTGAAATAACATTGGAACAACTATTGTATCTTACAGTGAATTTGTTAAGTTATTTATTTCGAAAAAAAAAATTTGATTTCATCTATTTTAAAGATCTTTTTTGATGGAAATATTCGGATGAGGAAAAAGCGAGAAAAAAAGATATGATATTTTTACACTAAAAAACTTGCTTGGCATGTTTATCGCGTCGCATATATACAGACAATAATAGCATCAAAAAATCTCTAAACGCCGCTTAATAAAATACAATTCTAGTAGAAAATACATTCTTGCATGTATGAAAGTCAACAAAATAGAATCTAGCCATGTAAGTTTTACTTTGTGTTAAATAACATGCTCACCATTAAACAATAGTTGGAAACTCATGTGGAGGATGTTAGATATCTTGGAATTTATCTGCACTGACTCGTAACTTGGAAGAAGTAGATATCAATATTTAAACCAATTTGGTCGTACTGACTCCACTGCCATTACACTGCTAGCAAGTGTAATATATCATTTAATGCCACCATTCAATGGTGCTAATATAAAGTGTTGCGTGGGATAGTCAATGTTCGATACCACGTCTCTAATATTCAGCTCTAAGATTCAGCAGAATCCGTAATAAGCTAATTTGAAGTGTTTGTGTTAATATACCCAATCAGCTAAATGTGTCATTAAAATGAGTAGAGTTAAACGTTTGCTAATATTCGATCTGATTAGTGATATATATCTATAGACTTATTGGACTAATTTTGTACGTGTTATATACATAATATACATTAATTATAATAATAATTATCATAAGAAATCCTTATTGTCTGCTAGGATCATTGAACTACCCGAGGTAATAAAAATGTTTATAATATTTCCTAAACACATATTATTTATTATTTTATGAAGATATACTGTATTAATTGTAGTTATAACTCATGACAGTATTGTCAACTGTATGACATCTGTAATCAGCAACTTCAAATAAATAAGTTGCATAAGTTGTTATAGTAGCATAAAACATATTATATCTCTCAGATTTTAAATTATAGGGAGTAAATTTGATTGCTACCAACAATTTAATTTTTTTACCTCAGCGCTCTGTTAGTACTTATAAGATATATACTGGGTATGACTTGATCGATCTGATATTCGCTAATGATAGCGTTATATTCGCTAATAAAGATGTTTCTAGCATTTTTGAGAATTAATGAAGAAAGAAAAGTATAGACAACTGACGAATCGCTATTGTAAATCTCAGCGGGATTGAGATAGGACAAGGGCAAGAGTTCAAATATTAGGGAACAGTAATACACAAGAGAAAGTGGCATCTACTCCAGAAGTAATAAGCCGAATCGGTAAAGCTACGAGAATTTTTCTAAGATGGTACATGTGAGAGAGTTTACAACGAAATCTAAAATCCGTCTCTTTCGAAAGCTTATATTGCTAATACTTTTGAATTAATAACCTTTTCAATCAGTGCACAAATTCCTCACAGAAGTCAATCTTTTGGATAGAAGATACAGCAAACGGCTCCGAAAAGGATGTAGACCAAGATCATAGAAAACGATCTGAAAAATAGGAGACTAACATTGTCCGAGGTCAGAACAGCTGTGGCCAATCGCCAGCTGTAACGAGATTTAGTGAAGAATGTTCGAAATCCTGCAGCAACAGCAGCGTATTGGTTGAGAAGACTACACCACAAGCGTCTGCTATGTAATCTTAACTTATTTGATAAATATCGCCAAAAACAAGGTTAGGTACACAGTGTAACATCTAATGTTATATTGTTATTGCATAGATTTATGAAATGTTATCTTATTTAAATAATTATTAAGACTGCGTCAAATTATTTTTTTGTAAAAGTATCAGTCAAGGTATTTTTTTGTTCAGTCAGGAGAAAGAGACAAGTGAAAGCCTATAATATATGAATACTTAAAAAAGAATAATGAGTATTACAAAAGACACTTCCATATTTTCCTGGTATAAAAATATTTTTTTTAATAAAATCTAATATTAGTTTAAATATTGTACAATTTAAAAAAATTATCCAAAATAAGCCAAGTTTTATCAATTATTAAATTGTAGTCATTATAAAAATAATATGTTATATTTATTAGATTTAGGCATTTGATCATAACGACAATTATTGGTCATCATTTTGTAACTCTTTGATATTTAGGTTTAGCTCAGTTGGTTATTGAAATATCAGGCGTAAATATTTATTAAGTATACTTTTTATTACATATACTGTTTCAATTAGTTTTCGACAAACATTTGCAATTTTAGAAACAGAAGGATTGATTAAGAATTAATTGGCGAAAGGTTTATAAAATATAAACTGTTGGAAAACCCGTAGGGTCAACTAACTACATACAACAAAAACAATTTTGGATGAACACATACGAGCAAACACTATTGCAACTTGAAAATAAATGTTTCGAAAAAATATAACTTGAAAAATGTTTTCATGAATTTTTATACACGAATGCAATTTATATTTTATGAAACGGTATTAAACAAAAAAAAATGTTATTTTATTAAATAAACTGTTTTATTTTACGGAAAGAAAAGGCGACTTGTTGAACGGCGATACAAAGGGTACTTATCTATTATAAAACAGACCAACCCGTCTCGCTCGTTCACCATTCAGGTAGTTTTTAAACCATACGGCCGAATACTCAGGGCCGTATTGCATTACAGCTCCCTCTTAAAAGAAACGGCCATATGAATCCTTATGGACAGACAGCTTATAGTTGTTATAAAATTTTTTGTTGAGAATCGATTGTATCTTCGTCCGTCAGTTTGCCTTTGAAGATCTTCGAAATGGCACTGCTTCTATACAAATCTCCATGGTACCTCCCTGCGGAGTGGTTTTCCAAATTTTGGTGACTCTATATTCTAATAGTCTATTGCTAAGAAATTGAGCTACTGCAATTCACTTTTGGTGACCGTTTACCCTGAATTGCAAGCTTCTGTCCAAAATTCCAGTAGAGTATGTTAATTCACAGCAACTTCGATCCACCTTTGGTGGCCTCACACCTTGAATTGTGATGTTTATGCTGGGAATCCCCGGACTAGGGGTGTTTTTCAAATCTTGCATATTTCTTACTTGGAACAGCTTATGGCTAGAGGTCGTTGGTACTTAACTACACCAAAAACAGATTCGAGTAACTACGAAACGATTGCCAATCAGACAACTTGTCTTCTTATCTAATTGATTCTTGATATCTAATTTGATTCCAGTTAATTGAATTCAAAAGAGAACATCCTTATGATTTCCCTGTAATCTTACCGATTGTGTCAACTATATTTTGTGGAAGTGTACTAAACAACAAAAAATTTTAATTTACTTTAAAAGACAATTTTAAGTTTTATTTAAGTTTATTTATTTAACGGAAAGACGAGGCGACTGGTCAAACGGCGATTCAAAGCGACACTGAGGGCTCTTATCTATTAGAAAACAGACGAACCCATCTCACTCGTTCATCATTTGGGTAGTTTTTAAATTAAATGGCCGGGTAGTTAGGGCCGTATTACATAACATATATATGACTTGAAATTTTACAATAGAAATATAGTTTGCTCGATAAAGTTTAATTATTTTATAGAATATTCGATACTACAAGGATCAAATGAAAACCTTAATTTTTTTCCGATTATTCTCCATATTAATTGTAAAGCCGATTTTAATTAAAAATAAATTTTTGTGGACTCCTTCAATTTCCTACATTTTCGATGTACCCACGATGTGTATGTTACAAATAATAGGGAAAGGAAAAGCAACAAAAACCTTTTTCTAGATTTATTACGGGGATTCGGCAAATCGGATAAACTATTATGGTGAGCACTATCTTGTTTCGTTAAATTAACTATTTTTATAGAATAGCCTCTAGAGAGTAAGAAAATCCGAAACATTCCAAAATCAATTTATATTTCAATGCAATTAGAAATATCTATAATTATATAACATTGATGTTTTTCAATAAGTTTTGAACAGATATAAACTGATATCAAGCGTAAAATAAGTGTTATAAGTACTCTGACTTTATTGAAGATTGATAAAGTTCTGTCTTCTACGGGACTTTGCTAGTATTGCAGATTAATGGATTATTAAAAACACAGTGATGCTCTGGCCTATATTAATAAGGCAATTAGTTTAGTGAGGACGGCAATATTTTAATGGATCACTTTCGTGCTTACGATGAAAAATTTAATGTTAAGTTTAATGCTCTGATTAGATTTGCGCAATACATTGCAATGATTCAGATTTTTCTTACAGCCTCTTTATAGGAATTATCACGCTTCAACAAAACGACCTAGTTGCAACAAGACAAACGTTAGGCGGATGCACCTAAATGGTTCTGTACAGCTCGTAGCAAAATAATAGTCGAAATTAAGTAAATTTTCGAAAAAATGAGACATTAACTGGCTATTCAGTAGCTTTGATTTTGCGGGGATATGAACTTTTATTGTCTTCTATTAAATAATTTAACTAATTATATAGAATAAAATGCAAAATATTTCATCAATAACTTCTACTTTACTTACTTTACTGTTGCTTATGAAAAGTGTTCGTTCTAAGCTAGAGGAGTTTAAAAATCAACGGGGCTCCCATTAAATAAATTAAATCCTAATTTGGGCTATTTTTGGACTATTAAGTCCTGGGTAATACCGGTTAAGATTTTACATTTTAAGGCTATTTGAAATGTGTAAATGACTAACTCAATTTGCATTTATTACAGCAATGACGAATGAAAAAAAGGGAGAGTCTTAATTTACAGAAAAACATCCATCCGGTACTATCAAAGGTGGCGTATATCTACGAATGCCTCACAGACGTCTGTAGTTAAATCCATTTATTATGTGGAAGACCCAGCGAACAGCTTCTAAAAATATATAAAATGAGAAAATTAAAACCATATGTAATTGATAATGTAATCATTTGAATGGTGAGCTTATTATGCCAACATTTACAGAACGATAATTTTCTTTTGAGTTGCTTATAGTTGCTGAAAATTGAGACCTGGTCGTACTATTCAGTCAGAAATTGAAATGGTTTGTGTATAAAATTAAATAAAAAATAGAATATTCAGTAAGATTGATGTCCAATTAAATTTGAACAAAGTGATAATTGAAGATTGTATTACTTTTGTTTACGCGTGTTCTTACGCATGAAATAATTTTCATTGACTACCTTGAAAAAGGAAGGACCATTAATAGCAACTATTACATAATGTTATTGGACTGTTTGAAGGACGAAATTGCCAAAAAAACGACCGTATTTGAAGAAAAAGGACAAAGACGAAGGACAAATCGTACTACAAAAATGGTATCGAAGAGTTGGAGAGTCGCTATAATCAGTGTATCACGCTTGAAGAGAATTATGTTAAATAAAAAAAAACTAATTTTGCCAAAAAAAATGTGTTTTACTATGGCAGACCGGGGACTTTTCAATTGACATGTTACATACTAGCACACCATAAGTTTTTATTATTGCTTTATTATTGACTGATAAAACAATTTCTTTGATTTTATGCCAAATTGAGAGTATCTTCCGATTTAGTAACCTGTAGAGTTTAGTTTTGAGTATGATTTGCTCAATTTATTGTCTAACATGATATTTACAATTTAATATACCATCGAATTGGGTGCTGAGGCATTTCGTTGATTTTGTTGACTCGCAACGCAAAATTTGTATAAAAATATTTCGAGCCATGAAGCAGTATTTTCTAGTTCATTTGTGGATCTTGATATTTGGAAATACACACACACATATATATGTATATATATGTGCATATATATATATATATATATATATATATATATATATATATATACTATGATTAAATTAATAACCTACAATCAGAAAACAATTACGAACAATAGTTATTCTAATCAAATATCCGGAATAATTATTGTAAATACCAAGCCATACCTAAAAAAAATCTAGATAAAGTATAAATTTCAAGAAAAATACATCTCGTACCAATTTATTTTTTAAATAATCCCATCGAGCTAAAATCAACTATTTTCCTAACGAATCACCTATCGACTATTCCTCGGTCTACACGTCCTTCTGGCGCAGCCCGAAAAGTTTTTAATTTGTTCGCAAGGGCTCTCGGTCGAGTTTTCAGCACTCGTCTCGTCTTCGGTTCTTATCGTAAGCGGGAGACCGTTTAGACTAATCCCATTAAATGATGAAAAAGGTTCTCGGTTCTCGATTTAACGAGGCGCAAACCGTCGTTGTGTAGACGACCGAAAGGAGTCTTTTTCGAACTTTCTTAATGCTATTTTTGCTTTTGGAAAAGCATTTCTCTATCTCTCGATGGGGTTAATATAGCTACAAACATAAGTAAATATGAATTATCTCTAATTAGCATCTAATTATGATTATGTAAATGTCTACAAATAAATATTAGTTATGAGTTTTCAAAATATTTAACACAAGTTTAAATTTTTACATGCGAATACTAAAGAATTTTTAGATCCAAAGTTTTAAAGTTAACTAAATATAACTCACGTAACGTAGTTTCAACAGGAAATTCAAGGCAAACAGAAGATCCAAAACAATAGAACAGAAGCTGCGACTTGGAAAATGTACAATTTTGTCTAAATTATTGTTGTCGCCGTTCTGGGGGGATATCTTGTCATAAACGTATTGACTATGTAATATGATTAAAAACACGCATTATACATTATATGTTATATAATACACTGATTATTCGGTCATCTGTTGTAAAACTACCTGAATGGTGAACGAGTGAGACGTGTTGGTCAGGTTTTCTAATAGATAAGAATCGCCAGTGTCGCTTTGTATCATTGTTCAACAAATCGTATCTTCTTTAAGTAAAATAGTACTTTTTTGTTTAATACCCTTTCACAAAATATAACCCATATATTATTTATATTGTAGTGTAAATTTAAAATTTGTATTAAAAAATATGCAAATAATTAAGGTAAACTATATTACACCGAATCTATTTTTATTCCTGTTTTGAATTGTTGCTCTGGAATAATATTCCCTTCTACTGTGATTACTTTGAGATTCTTGATATATAGTTTCTTGAAAACTTTGGATATCACAGAAAACAGACTTATAGGACCATAAGAGAAAACTTTCCTAGTACTAGAGAAGTAGTTTAGACGTAACATGGCATTAAATATAAATGTTATTAAATTGAGATACCTTTATGACAGTTTTTGTAAGATTCCTTTAGTTATTAGATCAAATCCGGGAAATATTTTAGTATTAATTTCATTTGTTATTGTTCGTTTTATTTCTCTAACAATCATTCCTGGGCCAAGTATTGTCATTATGCTTAACGGGTGGATTATATTATTTGGACCTTAGAAAAGCACTTAAGTCATACTACATCATGACAATGCTCTTGAACCTGGTATATATTGCTCTCGTTCAAGTGGCATGCTAATCAGAAGAAACATATATTAAGTTTAAGATTGAGTTGGATTAAGATTTTTTAAAAAGTTTGTATGCACAATAAATTAAACTGCATAGTAAAGATGCTTTCATCAAAATTAATTCAATCAACAGGAAGTAGAATTAATTATCTAGCTATTGATATTGATATTGATGAAATTTGCTAATTTTCGTAAAAGAGCGTTCGTAAATTTATAAAGCTATTAATAATATATTTAAATTGCTCTTTGTGATGTGAATCGCTTGTGCAGGGGATGGACACAATAATATAACATATATACAATATTTATTTGTTAATACGGTATTGAGCTACTGCTTTTATTTTTTATATTTGCTTTTAAAACTGTTGCATTTTTGCCCGAAATAGATGCGAACATGTTCGTACGGTGTCTAAAAAGTTTCCAACTGAATGTAGTTCCATTCTTGTACCAAAATTCACACACTCTCTCTCTAATCCTCATTTTTCTGCCCTAAAATTCCCCATAATGGGCCAATTATGTTGACGTTTTGAATATGTGGCGGTTATGCTGGACAGGAAAGAAGTTTGATTATATTCTAGTGCTCCTCAAACCAAGACCAAACCTATTTGGCTGTTCGTATGGGCGCATTATTATCTTGGAATATTGCAGTATGTAACACCAATAAATCATCGTAGGAGGAACTTCATCATCCGGCCAGTGATGTGAATGAAAGAATCAATTGAATAAGAAGATATTGCCGCCCAAAAAAAAAAACGGAACCTACTTATGCTTGACTGTGGGAAGCAAGCAGTCTGAATCATAGCTTCTTTTAGGATTCTTTATATATAAATCTGCCGATTTGTAGGAAACAATGTAAACGATTCATATGGCCATGCCACATTCTGTCTGACCCACCACAGTGTCTAACCATCAAGTGTCCAGATTTTTTATCGTAGCACCATTTCTTTCGCAGCTCAGAGTTGATTTTCATTATTTTATACCCGAGTTTCATGCCCTTTCATAAACGTTAGCTTTATTGAGCCCTCGCCGTACTGTTCAAAATAGTATTATCCAAGTGAGTTGAGTTCCGTTTTCACTTTTGCGGTGGTAATTTTATGTTGCCTGGTTACACTACTTTTTAATGTTTCAGTTAACTTTAGGTTTCGCCCACTACCATGTTCTATGTATGCCAGTAACACGCATATTCTCGTCCATCACTTGTTTTAATTGTCGCAGAAGAAAGCGTGTAATACTCTGAAATATAATGTCGCATTATTTACACGAAAGCAGTGTTGCCAATATGCAACAAGTTGTACTATATTGCGTGGTGTTCATATTATTTTCTCATTTTTTTGCGGGACTATATGGTAAAGTACCATTTGGAATCATTATAGATTGCTTTTGATGTGTTTAATTCGAGAAAAACTGTCATAATGGAAACGAAAATTTAATTAACTGATTTTATTTATATAATTACTACTTGTTTCGATTACTATTATCACTTAATATAAATATATTATGATATTTATATTCACGATTATATTATTATCTATTCACTATTTAACTAAAGTTAGTATTACTAATTCTGTTGTAGATTTTGTTACCTGTTGCTCTACTACATTAGAGTTTGACTATTTCAAATTATTAATTTTTAACTGTCAAAAAAGTATTAGGAATTGACTAGTGACTAATTAAAAAGCTTGCTTAAGCGTATTTCAAAATTATTTGTTGCTAAATTAGTACAACTATTCTTCATACTGATGCGGAGTTTAAATTTCAACTCTTAGTTGATTTATTTATTGTGCTCTATTTTGTCGGTTCCTTTCAAGTGTGTTTGCCTATATTTACTATAGAAAAACACAACGAATTTTTGAATATATACATCATTGCAAATAGAATTTTGTATTCTGAATTCTAAGTTGAAATAAAAAATACGTGCATATGCGTAGTATTGTACATTAAACGGAAGTAGAGATATAATTATTATTTGTCACAGCGTTTTAGAAGTAGTTATTTTAATATAACTGATAAATGAATTGGTTGACAAAAAGGGTTCAAAGAGATGCAACTGAAATTTCCTATAGGAATTTTCGATCTATATGGCGGTCATTGAAAGAAAAAGAACCGTTATATAAGAACATACCCGCCTAAGTGATCTTTCAACACGCCAATATGTTGCAATATACGTGAAATCGAACATGAAAACATTTAAGATGTTTATCCTCCATTATCTATATATTGAAAGTCTTTAAAATATATATTGCTTTTTGACGCATAATTTAGTTACTATCAAAAAAGAGGTAAAAGTATTGGTTAGCAATAAATTAAAAATTACAATTTTTTACAGTTAAATATGGAGTTGAAAATCTTTGAAAATTAATTCGTTCTTATATTTCATTATAATTGGGCATAATCTAATATATTTGGAGTTTCGAATTAATACTTATTTCTATTTGAATTATTGTAATATTTTATATTGCTATTTCTGTATAATTGATGTAGTAAGTTAGTAAATATTGGATAGGTATTAAGTTACATACATATATTATATAACGAGTAAATTTAAGGGTCATAAATTAAAACACTAATTATAACTATAACAGGATGAAATTAAAAATCATAAACATTTCAAAGCCAGCACTCGAAGTAAAAAAGCGACCTGCCTCGTGTAGAAGCAGCCTTAGAACTAAAACACCCTTAGCAGTTAAGTGCACTTACCCCTATCTCGGCGTATCGACGGCATCTCCGGCGCTGAAAGGGCACCATCCGCCTCATCTTGCAGCAGGGAGACGTTCCTGTCGGCGAATCTTTTATTCATCGCCAATCTGAAAACGATCGCATTATACAGCATATTTGACAGTCGTCGATTGTGGCACACTAAGCTTAAATGGAGAAATCTGATTTTGGTTAACGTTTGGCAAATATTTTCAGGCTCTTATTTAAGGATAATAACAACATTTTTCAATATCCCGTCTTTTAGTCGATTTACATTAGAATCGTATGACAATTATGTGTACAAGAGCATTAATTATAGTAAATACATATAGTTAAAAAGTATGGTTGAAACTGAACGGAAAACTGAAAGGGAAGTTCAAGAAAATCAGTTTAAGATAATGAATTTCAAATTAATCATCATTAATTAAAGATATTAACAGAAATACTACAGCAGCTTGGCGAATTTGACGTGACAGAAACCAGAGAGTATTATATAGAGGTTTAACTTAAATAAGCGAACCCGAGGAAATGTTTTGCGTGGTGTCAACACTTTTTTAGATGTATGCCTGGAGTCAAAAATTATTAGTCAAAAAATTATCACATATAATTAACAGGCGGACAATATATTATTTAGTTTGATTCGTCCCAAATCTAGCTACACATTGCATTTGAAACTTATACATTTTAGGATAATATTAGGTTATCTGGATTGACACTTGAAGATATCCATTTCATTCAATCTATGAGACATTCTTCAAGCAATTTAGGTAGTTTCTGACACTCAATAAGATGTTCAAGATCTAATTCCTCTGAGACAAGTGTCAAAAGACAATGGACATTTTGGAACAAAATTTGACGAATATAGAAATACGTAAGTCTCTTAGAAACTTTACAAATTTGTTATCATTGGATGAGATAGGTTATAGAGATGAGTAAGAAGGTCTAGCGAATAGACCAAAGAATAGCCAAATAATAATGAGGCATAATATTTGAATCTATGATGGTCTGTTTATATTTCTGCGTGTTGGTGGGCTTATTACATAATATTTGTTTATTCACTCTTTAGCTGATATATTTTTTACAGGTACACAACAATTTGTAAGACATTAAGTTAGAATATGTCGTTACAACTGGAAATATTGGAGAGGTATTTATTTATTGAATCATATTAGTAGCTTGTGACTGAAAAAAATTTAAGAAAAAAAGTATTCAAGGAAATATAAAAATAATGTAGATAAGTTTATGTTGGTGGAAAGTATATTATATTTATTAAAGGAACAAAGTGGCAACAATAACGTTACAATTAAAACACCTACATGTTCAGCATTAAAAAAACAAATTTTCCTTATAATGTTTGTAAAAATCAAATTTTATATATTTCTGAAAAGAGAGTTTGTAAAATATGTTTATGAAAAACTAATGAAAATAGTAACAGATGTTTAAATTATTGTTTAAATTAGTACATACATTTTTTACTTTAATTCCTTTCTTTTCCTGTCTAATTGGGTTCTTGTTTTGGCGTTATTTTTGGTTTCAATTTACTTATTCATCCGCATTTGATTCATTTTCTTTGATGGTATTATGTTCATTTTCTGCTTTATTCTACCTTTTATCTTTATTTACATTGTTTTTTTTTCAAATTTTGTGAAATTATTTCCAATTTATTTTTAAATGACTTAGTTAAAGAAGAAAACGTTGCTTTGGTAAGTTTATGACGAAAAGGGAACTTAAATGCGTTAACTGATGAAAATAAAAATAATCCAATAATTGACTGACTATGGATAAGACTAGTGATAAGTATGGGAACATACGAAAGTGACTGTTGAATTGAATTAAAGAGCTTTGAATTTTACATTAGTAATAATATTAATATATTGTGCTACCTAACAACTAATTTCCTTCTCATTTTCTGCTTATTTGTCTCTACTAATGTCCAATATGTTTTAATAATATTTAAGTATACCTAATAGTCTAAATATGCCTACCTCGAGGTGCCTCTAGTATCTCTGGGAAGCGAATTAAACTTCGTGGTAATGTCACTTCCAGTTCCAATTGAACCTTGTCGTCCGAGTGTTGGAATGGTGCTATGAGGTACAGGTGGAGGTACTGAGGTTCTATCCCTAAAATTATGTTCACTATAATTGAAATGTTTGCTATCAACTTTATTAATCTCAATATTATCTCGGAAATACGAAAAATAAAAACGGTAAAGCAAAGTACAGCAAACTAATTATTAGTTAAATTAATTGAACCGAAAGTTTGTTGCGTATATCAAGAGCCAAACCGTTAATATTCGACTTATAATGGATCGTATTAAAATTTAATCAATTTGTAATGGAAATAAGGGAGTAAGGACCAGAAAGCCGCTAATACCTGTAATAATAATAACCGCTGCGAGAACCGATGGTGGCTTCGGTATCGCTGGAATAATCCAAACTTCCTCGGTTACGTCTCAGGGTGGAAGTTCCGTATTGGCCTCCGGTCGTTCCGTATTTCGATTGAAGCTGAGCAGCTATCGCCGCCTGGTCTACGTATCGCTGATTGTATCTACGTTAAAAATAAATTAGTTACCAAAGGCGGAAATAGAGTTTTAGGTCAGGACGATTTTAATCTTTTACAGGTTAAGAAATTGAGAAACCATTTTTTAATAATTTCCTTTATATATATATTTTAGATCATTTTAAAGAGTGGTATAGTTGTCGTATAAGGCGCGAAACAGCTGGTATAATTTGGATATCGGTAATTTATTCACGGCAATAAGAACGTTATAATGTAAATATTTACCATTTTAAGTGCCTTTAATTATATCTAAAGTGTAATTAACGTAATATAGAGGCAAATAACATAGTTGATGACATTGGAGTTTATACTTATTCATCGTGTATATGAGTGCTTAATAATTTTGTTCTTTTCTTAATTTGTTACTTACTAAATAACATGGAAATTTACATTTAGTATAATGTAATGGGTTTAGTCATACTAGTGTGTAGTGATTTCTAACTGAACTCACTGAGTATTCACTGCTGTTCACTACTACAAACGACCTCGAATGATTCTTATTCTGTGATTCTCAAAATATAAAGAAAAATATTAACAAAATTCAAACCATCAACAAGTGTCATTCAAATCCCATCATGGTTAGCTTACTATGAGCCAATAAGAAATACTTGGTTTCTTGTACATCAAATAGTTTTAAAAAAAATTAAAAAAAAACATCTCTGCAACTATGACATGTAATTAAAAGGTAGTGTAAGGACAATAGTTTGAAATAGATACTTTCAGAAGCATATTAAATAAAGTTTTTTATTGTTTTAAACCTTTCACATTTTATAACTTATGTAATATTATTTATTATGAATAAACAAGCTTGATTGACTCAATTGTCGGACATAAGTGAGACTTCAAAGAGATTGCGAATAAACAATTCGAGAAGAGCATACGGAATTTAGACCAAATCGCGTTTGCGTAGATAATATTATCGAGCACCGCCATTTTGGAGGAATGTATCACAGGTGGAAAGCGCTTTTTTATTGATTTTGCCTTAATATTTTTTAACTTATTCAGGCATCTTACGATAGATTCATTAGTTACGTGCGAAATGATTTCTCAAACTCATTTAAGATCCGAGCCAGTGTTCCCCAATTCAAGTCTCTCAATTAATTTTCAACCTAGTGTTGGAAGCAGTTATGCAAAAAGTTTTAAAAATAGACAGAACGTTCACTGACTAGAAAATTTTTGACCGATTAGATCTTCGCTGATGACAGTCTTGTATTTGCTCATACAGATGTTGAGGTTTCTTCACGATATAGTTTGTACTGCAGAGTCATGTGCCTTGAGAATGAATGAAGAAATTGTATTGCTACATTCGTAAATCTTAATAGGATCCAATTAGACCCATGATGTGCAGGATTTTAGCTGTTGAGGATAAGTAATATAGGGGAAGAAATATTATGTATAGCAGGAAGGAAATGTTACAATAAAAACAAAAATCTGCATCCTTCGAAGGCATATCTTGCTGGTTTGACAATTATAAGCTTAATATTGTGCAAAAATGATATTTGTGTTCGAGATCGTTTTACAAATGAAGTCATTCATTTCAAAGACGACAACTGAGGATTGACTGTTGGAGAACATATTCAGAGACGCAGATTACAATGGTTTGGACATGCCTATCGTATATAACATTGTATATGATGAACTAATTTTGCACTTCTGTAGACTGTCACTTCTTTTGTGACTTCTGTAGTTCGATTCCGAAAACAGATATGGATCGGGATCATCGAAAGCGATCTGAGAAGAGGATACTAACATTGTCCTAAGCCAGAACAGCTGCGGCCGACCGCCAACTGTGGTGATATTTAGTGAAGACATTGGTTGAGAAAGTGGACATTATCCCCAAGTGCTGACTGAGTGCCCGAGTCTTTGAATATTATTAAAAGTACTATACGTAGAAGTTCATCGATGAATATAACTAAGGTTATTACATTTTATTAATTTGACAGATTATATATATATATATATATATATATATATATATATATATATATTTTAATGTAAGCTACTATTCACTCAATATGCAATTAACGTAATTCCTCAAATGTATTTTCTATTCTACATAAAAGCTAAGAAGTATTATTTTAAGTATCAATATCATAAAGTTTGAAATCATTTTCCATATTTTTCATATAAATTATCATCCAAAAATATATCGGCTGATTTTACCTGCTTAGCGTTGAGCCTGATTTTAAACTTGAACGCAGTAAGCTATGTCGGCCGGCTTGTGTGATGCTGGTATAGTCTGAATATTCCGTATGAGGTAAATGCTGGTCTGACCCGGATCTCGGCATGATTCGGCGGCTTCCTGTTCCGGTATGTTGAACGTAGTAATGCGACGAGGGGCTCTGCTGGGACGACATTCTGGAACAACCGCAAGAGCACCGGTCAAGGACAAATGACAATAAAATATTAATGATTTAACTTATAAATCCGGAAATAGCTAATATGTTTATTAATTTAGTTGGTTGAATGTAAATTAAAATTGTTTCTATTTAATTCTAGTAACAATAGTAAATAATTAATAATATATTAAATCCCCGAGTCCAAGATATCTTGAACGTCAGGCTTATGACTATTACAGATACACCGGTTGAGTTAACAAGTAATGTGTAGTGACTTATGATATATATATAGTATAGTACGAGTCAACTGTTTTAAATTTTCTATGGTGACAAAATACGGCGCAGACACATTTAAAGTATATTAAAATGGTTTATTCGTTATTTGATAAAATCTGAATTTTATATATGTTAATTGTATAATAATTGTGCTATTAAGAATGGGAGCTTAAATGGGCGCAGTTCATGTTCTTTCTCACTGTGCGTCTAACTCATTAGAGGACCGGAGGTAAAAAAGAGACAAATTTATTATTTTCTTTTATATAAAAATTATACTATGTCTGACTATTCTATTCAATCAGAGAGAATCTTAGTCATCTAAGACATTTTAGGTTATATTTATTTTGTTCTATTTTTGTATATAATTTCAAGGAAATATGTTGTTATGACATTATTTTTGTACCCTTTAAAGTAAATATTATTTGTTTGAAAGCAAAAAGTAAATAAGAGTGTTGTTTGTTGCAGGATGTTAAGGTTCAAATAAAATTAATTATTTCCAAAAGATTATGATCTAGGGCAAAAAGGGGTTTTAAAAGTAAACATGGTAAACTTCAATAAAACCTTTGATCTCCTATATATTTTTTCGAATTGAAAGGTCTATTTTTTGAATTTTATTGTAATTTCAATAGTAATAGTAGCCTTTCATTAAAATCTACTTGAATTCAAATATATAACTTGCATATATTCACAGATAATTTCTTTTAACCTATTGAAAAGGCAAATATGAATAAAAGTTAAATACTCAGAAATAGTTGCTCAGCCCACATTAAAATCTTCAAAAAGAGTAAGTATAAATATAATTTTTTTTTCAAAAGAAGTAAATTGAGAGTTTTTTTTACTGAAGTTTGAAAAAACTGAAAATTATAACACACTTCAAACTATGATTCTGCTATTATGTTATATTGTTTAAATGTTATTAACGGTACCAGAAACCTATTTTAATTCGTTAGCGTGCGAAGCTCTAGGCTTTATTTATTGGCAAGAGAATGATTGGAAGAGAGTTTAAGACAAACTATGCCTATTTCTATGTAAACTACAAGATCATATTAAAGAAAATATTCAAAGATGTACAGTAATACAGTAATTGATAACATGGATTCCTGTGTCAGTGAGAAGGCATATTTGTTTAATGAAAGTGGGCATCTTCCTCTCTATCAGCTACAGATCAAGATATACCATAGATAAGAGAGAACAGTTAAAATAACAGAAGATAAGAAGTATCAGAAACCACAACAGTTGTCGATTGTTAGCGGTGTTGACAAGTGAGAATATTTTAAGTCACATTCCTCAGCGAGTATTGGCTGAGAAGTAGACACCCTTCCCGAACGTTAGCTACGAATTGATGGATTATGAAATCTTCACTCTAAATGTACTTTATTGGTAATATTTGCACAAAATGTATAGCTTTTTGTAATTCGCGTAAATATATAGCAAATAAAAATTGAAAAGTTACAAATTCTTTTGAATACAATTTTATTTATTTTAGGCCAAAGCTCAGGGTTTCAGTTTCAGTTTTTTCAGTCCGTTTTGCCATATTTGTAGTGAATTTACTATAAATCGCAAGAAAATACAATAACTAAATAATAATACAATAATTTGGTGAAAACCTTATCAATTTAATT
Source organism: Rhynchophorus ferrugineus (assembly GCF_030347505.1). Classification (NCBI taxonomy): domain Eukaryota; kingdom Metazoa; phylum Arthropoda; class Insecta; order Coleoptera; family Curculionidae; genus Rhynchophorus; species Rhynchophorus ferrugineus. Next base: position 45,561,790 of record NW_027472581.1, on the reverse strand, counting down.
TTTTTTTCATAGGTGAATGAGAGGTTAGCTTGAAGAACATCATAAAACAATGCAATTAAATCTAGGGATTTAGGGTGACGTGTTTCATGATTTTTTGGTAAGCAGAGAAGCTGATAACTACTAGACATTCGTTCAACAACATTCTTCTGCTTTTAAATCTTTGAAATACAACATATCTTTCAAAATTAATTTTCATACTAGTTGAGAGGGTTCACCAAGACGTCACCACCTATATATTACTATTCAGAAAGCTTGATTGCATGCTGTTGACTTTTTGACTTTGATACAATTAACGGTATGAAAAACTAAAGATGTATTTACTGACAATTTTACCATTTAATACTTTTAACTTTATAACTTTTTTGTAATTATTCTTGCTATCATAAGTGTGTGTGTTTATAATTTGTGATTAAAAATAGCATTCTATAATGTAGAACGTAGTAATATGTAGTACATATGTGGCATATTTTTTTTACTATATTTCAATTCAAGGATATTCCTCAAATACGATATTACTATCTGAATGAAAATAGTAGTACATTTTTTCTTGAAGACCGGTGTTTTTTGTTTTTTACTGTTTTTTATTCAAAAAATATATCTAATATTATTAAAAACAAATAAAACAATGCATTAGATAGAAGTAAAGGGTTTAGTATGTAAAAATAATTAGATCCAATGCATTAAATACAATCGATTAACCTTAACAATAACCTTTAAAATGGATGATATGTAATAACTATAATTAGAAGTGCAGGCAAAAACCTACAGATGTCTTGTACTATTAAGTAAAGATATATTACTATGGTAGTAGTCAAATATTATGACTAATTATGATACAATTTTAATTTTTGATATTCTAAGTAACAGTTTGTTTAATAAAAATTTAACGATATAAAACCAAATCAAATAATTTCTATAATTATTATTTTTATAACCAAAAGACTTCTTTGATTTTACCCGATTCTTTTGATTTTTTGCAGACTATTAATAAATATATCAACATGGCAATCCTAAATATTTCTCACGTTACCTGAAGGATAGTTTGAAAAAATACGGTCTATGCCTATATAGTATATTCGATATATACATAAATATGTAAGACAGAGATTACTTTGAGACACCACCAAAAAACTTGTTAAGAGCAAGGAAAAGAAATCAACCGGTGCTGATCAAGAATTGACTCAAATAATTTAAAATTCTTTTGCATCATTTAAAAGTAAAATATTGACATAAGCTATATATCTTTGGGAGAAATTAGTTTTATACTGCCTACTTCCTTTCCAATCTAATATATAAATCATTTAGAAAAACAAACCACTGATATTGACGTTTCATATTGATGAATGTTTTCGATAGCTGAGAAAAATAATAACAAAAATAAGATACATATTGATTTGTCATTAATAGTCCATTAGCATTACATTTTAATACAGTTCCAAACACAAATTTCCATCAGTCTATAAGCTACGACATGACGTGGCGTGCGATAATAAAGTAGACATTTTTATAAAAAATTTAAAAGGTTTTAAATCAGGGGTCTTGCACGCTACGGTACAATTTCCAGCGGGGAGGGAATGTGGGTATTAATATGAAAATTGTATCAAAGTATCAACAATGTAACGAGAATCAATAAATTAACGACCAAACAAGACATTTATTATTCACCCGATATAAACCTTGGACCAGATTACGTAATTTTGTAATTCGAGCCGTACTTTTTTTATATTCAGAAGACAAATTTTCTAAAACGTTTTATTGTTGACCTGTATTAATGTCAGGTCAAGGATTGTGATCGTTTACTATAGTAGATATTATAGTTATGAAAATATTTTTGTCATAAGAATACTTGATGAAAAGCTTTGACCACCTATTATGTAATTATGTAATTGAAATTGTGATTTATTGACAAGTAACGTACAAATCCAATGTTATAATTAGAGGCATAATGAAAGTGAAATTATTTATGCTGAAACTTTTCAAAAAATATTCCAATAATATTGCCTACAATAGGAAGCAAAGGGATATATTTTATGAGTGGTGATTTTATATTTGTTCGGGAAAACAATCTAGCTGTAAGGTGTGATCTAGTTGTAAAGTTATGTGTTTATAATTAATGTTAAAACAAGATTAGTTCTTCCCGTTAAAGTAAAATAGTTTCAAAGTAAAGTAAAAGTTTTTTTTCTAAATCCTAAACGTTTCATAACTTATACTAGTCTGAGTTGTTAGGTCCTTGTATGTATTCTGATCATTGTATTGATCTGATCTAGTACTCTGATCAATGCATTGCAGGTTAAAAATATGCATTTATTGAGAAAAATTGTAAAATTTCCCTTAATCAAAATATTTTCCGTTACTTTGTCCCATTTTTTTTTCCCAAATTTATTCTCGCCCTTCTTCATTATACCGGCTTCGAAAAACCGTTGTGCCAGCTAAGCCATAATGCATCGTTCTGAGCAAGTGATAATCAGAAAGCGCTATGACCGGTGAGTACTATGGGTGCGACAGAATTTTTTATTCGAACTACATCAGTGCATTCTTCACAAGTCTCGAATGCAAGGGGATGACTTCCGTATGTATTAAGTACTTGCATGTATTTTGACCAGGGATATTTATTAATGAAAGATTTTGATATTTCTTTATAAAATAACAGTTTTTAATTTTATTATGAATTATTACAAATAGACGCTAATCATAAAATTTTTCGACATTCATTATTGTTGGTGGTCGATTTAAAGAAATTTGCTGAAAAAATGCCATCAAATACTTTTATATCTCAATTGTGTTTGAATTTAAAAACGATTAATGATTAACAACAACCTGGAGAATCAAAAAAGTTCGAAAACAATTAATTTCAAGACTTATTAGAGGAAAACTCAGTTGAAGCTACTAAAGCTTTTTCAAATAGCTTAACAGATAATAAACAGTTAAACTGTTTTCAGATGTTTTTGCATGTGATGAAAAAGATCTAAAAAGAGGATAAATGGCACAAATCACACAAATTGACTGAAAATGCCATTTTGAACAGTTTTAAGATCGCTGTTTCATTACGATAATATAAAAAATGGATCTGCTACGATAATTTTAAACGCAAAAAGTTATTGGTTAATCCAGGAGAGTCCTTTATATTGGCACCGAAGCAGAATATTCATGGCCATAAAGATTTACTGTGTATGTGATGGAATAAGTAAGTTGCAGTATATTACGAACTGCTAAAACCGAGTAAAATTACCACTATAAAATTCTAGTGATATCAGTTGAACAAAGTAAATGACGGATTGTTACAAAAAGCAATAATAATATCAGCAATAGCCAGTAACAGAAGCCATGACAGCGTTCGGTCAAACTTTTCAAGAGTTGTGAAAGATATATTATTTCATAGGGTAAATGATAAATTCTGCGGTACCCTGTGTAGATAGGACCTTAAAATCGAGGCCACATGGATCGGTTAGCACATGTAAAGGTGGAAAAGTGCGAAAATGGATCGATGATTGGATCGCTGTCAAAAAGAGATTGTTTTGTGACATCGATACAGTATCGTAATGTTGCCCAAAAAATGGGAAAAAGTTGTAAACAACAAACAAAGTAACACATAAAAATGATTTCTTTTAAGCAATTCAAGCTTGCCGCTATAGTTTAGTTATGAGAATATATTAGGTTGGGAAAAAAGTAATTTCTGTTATTATATAATAACATGACAGCTAAACATGGCTTCACTTAATGAGTAGTACACCGCAGTAACTTTGAAAAGAAACAGTTCATATTAATACATTATACCAATAGCACTTAATATAATCCATTTTACTTGTATATTATAATTTTTCTACTTGTAGCAGTAATAAACTAGTAATTAAATAATAACACATTAGTACACAAGTACAATAATAGTTATAGTAAATAAAATATTTCTAAAATTTCTTATCAAAAAAACACTCAGTATATGACGACATATACCTTATTGTTTAATGTTACGCTGTGATCTACCCGATTCCATCATGTTAGGAATGTCGAGATTAGGAGACGCTATGCTATCGTCTCGAAAGCCGATAAACTTCAATGACGCGATTCATTGCGTTGGTATGCCTATAATCTCTGTTCAAGTAACAACACAGTGGCTAAGACATTTATTGGACTATACGGTCAAGAGACCGGGCAAGCTCAAACAACCATAGCAAAACATACTTCTCAGTCATTTTATTTGCCAGCCTGAATTCTGATTGAAATCTTGGAGAGCAGATTATTGCGGAACAATCCTTGAATGGAATAAAAATATTTTCAAAAGAGCTTAATAAAATTCAACGGTTTCTAACAAAACACTCTCAAGTTAATTTACTTTCTTTTATTTAATGAACTACCGTAGGTATAAGCAATGACAAAAATTAATTCTTAAAAAATACAGTTAGTCACAATGAGAGTGAGCTAAAATATAATTTATTTATTAGAAAAATATTTAAATAGGTTGAAATTGTTCTTATTTTGATTATATTTTTTGATAACTACATAACTAGTAGCTTAAATGACAGAATAATGACAGTTTGATTAATGTATCGTATGAAATATTTAGAAGATGGTTCCAAAATATTATTATCTGATTTATGAAATGATTTCGATAAAAAAATATCATTGTTTTATTACCAGAACAGAACGAAAGAACATCTAAACAACGTAATCCTTGGCCATCAATTTGGAATATATAAAGGTCTAGTTGAACAACTACCTCTCACTGGAAATGTCATCAGTAGTGCTTAGAAAATAGTGATGTATTGTTTTGCTAGCTTTTTAGTCATAAGTTACCTGAACCGAAAAACCTTTACAGTTAAAATATTCTGCACTACTCGAAATACGCCCAGGTATCTCTCAAAGCAGCATTCTGTATGGTTTTATACTTAATTTACACTTTCCAACTAATGAGTATACAATAACTGCGATATATACTAACAACACTGCTGTTCTGTCTGTAAATTTTAATCCAAGAACTGCTTAATCCTAACTTCACAACCATCTAAATGAAATAAAAAAGTGGTTTAAATAGTGGTAAATAGAGGTAAATCAAACCAAGCACACTTCACTCAACTTAAACACTCACACTCATATGACGTTAAAAGGTCCTCATTTCCACTAAGTAATGAGAGCAGTGGTATACAAAGTCACCATTAAAAAAATCTGAACATACTATGGATTTCAACTATGGGGCCACAGCAAGTAATAGCAGTATCCAAATTTTAGAAAGGTTTCAGCACAAAGCACTAGGAACATGTTCAATATTCCCCAAACATCAGCAAAAAATACCTAGTACCTAGACCTTGATCTACGAAAGGTAAAAATATGGTAAAGAACGAAATATGTTAGTATATCCTAAGATATCAGAAAAGACTTGCACAACACAGAAATGAGCTAGCGCTTAGTGGAGATAACAGTACATGAAGCTAAATAGATGTGATACCCCCAGTCTCAGCGACAGATTCACAATGAGAGATGTGAGTACTTCCACTGATAGAAGCTCTTTTATAAATACAAATAAAACCAAACAGATAAGAAGTTGGACAACACAGTGGTTTATTGTTCTAGAACAGATTGCCATAGTGCAGAAGAGAAATAAATACCAAATTAAAATAGATTAGCTGAGCGAATGAAGGATTACTTCGATCAATAACCAAAATATTTTAAATTATAGATAGTTTAGAAAGCTGAAGAAAAATATGGAAATGGTGCGTATAGCTAAAATAAAAAATAACTATTTTTTTTATATTTTCACGTATTTCACTATATATTTTTAAGGACCGTTGTGTATCTGAATGTTTTTCAAAACGGTTATTCATTGTTATCTAATTTGGAGTATTTTATGACACAAAACTAAATGCATACTTCATTGCAGTAAAACCTATTCGTGAATAATTTACTATATTTATCATGGTATACTATGATGGTCAAAATTATGAGAGTAGAATAAATTATTTTTAACAATCTAATATTGTTCCCGTTGGCTGCTCTACTCTATTAATTATATTTTTATAGGATGCTATCTTGCTTTTTAATGGGTGTAAAGTTTAATGAAAAATATCATATTCCCATTAAATTTTACAATGTAACATGCAAATATCAAGGAACCATATCATTACCACGGAAACTGCTAATATAATTACAAAACTAATTTACTGCACCAATAATGAGTATGGCGACAACCAACTAGATCGTTACGGGAATGACGTTATTTACATAGAGATTTTATTAAATCTATTTTTAAACTAAATAAACGAAACTGATTCTAATTATTAGTTGGATACAATATGTAATAGGGGACAAATATGTAAAATCGGGTTTCAAACATTTCATTAATATCAGAAATAGAGTATAATTAAATAATTATTAGTGTGTTTCGTATGAAATATTATTTATAAATGACATTTTGTGATAATTTATTATTTTATAGCGATTTTGTTAACCATGTAGCTGTAATTATTGTATTAACATAATCTTAAATGAGGTACTTTTAACTATATTATTAATTTCAGTAATTTTAAGTAGAGTCTAGAAATATATCTATTCTGTTATAATGTCTAATAATGAAAAAACGAATATTGATGGTGGAACTAAATTTTTTTGTATTTCAAAATATTCTCCGTGAAGATTAATGCACTTTTTCATGCGTTAGAAACAATTTTGTAGCACATTTTCTCCCCTGATTGAAGTGACTCCAAAACACGGTTTTTGAAAGCATTAATCGCTTCTTCAGGTGTAGAAAATTGTTGACCACATATTTTTTTTTATATGTGTGTGAATAAAAAAGTTATTGGGTACCAAATCAGGACTGTACGGCTAATGGTCCATCAATTAGATATCAGTCGTCAGTCAAAATTTCCATCGAATAAAACGATGTGTGAGTACTTGATTGTCATGATGGAGAATGATTCTTCCTGGACTTTTTCCGAATTTTAAAGGACTCGAAGACTTCTAACAAAGTTACAGTCCGGTTTTTTTTCCGCGAATAACTTTTTGGGTTTGGCTCGTCTTGGAAGACGTCTTGAATATATACATGATGTTATACACAACTTTTAATTCGCCTCAAATGTATTTTTTTTGAATTGTATATTTGCACCTATCAGCTAGAGCTATTTTTTAACCTTTGTTAGAATATGCGTGATTCAACAAGAATAAATCTTTTTTGCGCCCCAATTATCAGGCAATATCTTATTATGCTCGTGATACTAGTGCCCAAGAATATCTCAGTTTTTACATGACGATCTATATCACATCGTCGTTTTCTGGCACAAGAACCAAATTTGGTCGGTCCTTACGGAATTCCTCATGGAGCAAGCCCAGCCACAATCGAATTCGTTTTTTACAACACTGTGAGATTGCGCTTTATCACCGTACAATGCCAAGTTTCCAATGAAAATAATAACAGATGTCTGGCAATATTTAGTACTGCCAAGGTAAAAAATATAAATATCAGTATTATTTATCATTTACGAATATTAATAAAACAAATATTATTTTATATTATTAGAGCACAAATTACATTTACATGACGAAAACGCAAATTTCTGGGACCAATTTCAGTTTGGCTTTAACTACATTATTGGCATTATTATACTTTAAATACATTATTAGCTAAGAAAATAAGAAAGAAAAGCAAAATCAGATGTATGTTCCTATTATGGCCATTTATTAAGTTAACAATTTAATATTCTTGAATTAGTTTTAATTCAAAATATTTGTCCATTTCTACTGCTTTGATATTTGTCTGCAACGAGTGTTATATTATACATCATTATAAGTCTCACACAACACACAAATTTGCTAGCACTAGCGCTAAGGGGAGGCTAAAGAGATGTGACACCCCTAGTCTCAGAGACAGATTCACATAGGGAGGTGGGTGTACGCCCAACGATAGAAGCTTTCATAATGATAAATAGAATCAAAAAGATAAGAAGCTAAATGCCATAGCGCAGAAGAAAAAAATACCAAATTTAAATAGTGGATGGATGAACTACGGTACCATGAAACTTTTTTTGCTATGTTTTTATTTAATGACCCTTATGTGTATCTGAATGTTTTGCAAACTATTTATTCGCTATTATCTAATTTTTAGCTTTTAATGACATAAAATTAAATGCATACTTCATTGTCATCAAACTTATTATGAATAATGACAGCATGACAGCTTTAAGATTTGTCTACAACGAGTGTTAAATTATAAACCATTATAAGTGTTGCGAAGTAATTACATTTATCTGTATTTACGAATGTTATTTCATTTAAGATTACGAAAATTATAAAGTTTTTAATGTATATTTTAAGAGTCTAATTTATTAGATAAAAAATTAGCTGTTTTTTAAAATATTTGTAGCATGGGAAAAGGATTATGACTTGACCCAATATAAAATATTGTATTGTATCGAATGTCTGGTGAAGCTAGATCAAGATAGGAAAGGCACCGATATGGTGGCTATAACCACAAATAAGAAGGTAAAAGATTTTTAAAAATCCGTAACAAAAGTCTTTCATTGGTTGAACGAATGAGGATGCAGAAAAGGGTTTCTTGAATCAGCCTTCTCAACCACCACCAAAAATCCAATGGAGGAGGTTCAACGATAAAACACGATTCATCGAAAGTGAGAAGCAGAATTAGTCACAGAATAGTCAGAACAGAAAGAAGAATCAGAATTTAAAAAAAAATGTTAACAACAATACTCGAAAACAGAAATAGAATAGTTAATTGTAAAGAAACAGTTAGAATCAAATGGCGATTTTCGTTAGAGTATAAGCTCACATGAAGAAGAAGAGTAGAATTTTTTCATCAGTTAGGTCCGATGACGGAATTGGTATTAGCCAAACCAGACATACGATTTAGTAAATCATTTCACATCATTTTATAATTATCTTCACGATTACGTATCAGTTTTATATTCTTTCTATTTTACTTCTTTCATGTTATATATTTGTTACATTATTCGTTTAAATAAATAAACGCGTCCTAACCCATTCATTTACGCAAAGAAGAGAGAAAATAAATTGTATTTTATTTATAACATCGTTTTCTCTTTTTAAAACGCAACAATAACGGTCTTATATTTGTTAGCTGTCGAGTTTAGTTTCAATGGTTTAAAAACATCAGTTGACCAATATAGGTTATTGATAAAGGACATACCAGTAATCAAATTCAACGACTGGAAAAACGTTGACATAAATGTATTGTATCAAAGAGTGATTACTTTAAAAGGGACATGATGAATTTGAAAAAAATTTAAAAAAAATTGACTAATGATTAATGAACCGTTATTAGTATTGAAACACTGTATTTTAGAATTGTTCTTTTCTCTGTTCTATCTTATAAATTATGTATATTATTTGTTATAGAACATACCTTGTAGGTACAGGCTGACCTGCTGACATTCTACGACCCATTCCAAACGAATGTACTTTTTCTGCTAGACTTTCCAGAGTGTTCGGATATCCGCGATCGTATTGAGGAAAATGAGGTTGTGATGATTTTGGCTGTTCTGTAATAACTGGAGGTGGTGGTTGGTAACCCCAACTAGTATCAGGTGGTCGGCTGTAAACGTAATCACAATTTACCGAAATGTAATAATAGTGTCTCGTGTTGTAATGAATATCAATTTTTCATATATGGTACGTCTAAATATGACACATGGGCTGAAAAGTCCCGGGCGTAACAAAGAAAGTGATATTCACGAAACATCAATGTAATCTGCACCAAAAGCCACATAATCATTCCAGCGCCGCTCTAACATTTCAATACCACCTTTGTAGAACGATTTATCTTTTGCCTAAAAATAGGCCTGTCTTCAGTTGCTGTACACTCAGATGATGATCGTTTTGATTCCGGAGTGAAGTGATGGATCCATGTTACATCCATTGTCATATATCTATAAAAAACTTCCGGTTTGTTACGTTTAAATATGGTCAAACACTGCTCAGAACTATCAACACGTTCTTGTTTTAGGTCAACAGTGAGTAAACGCGGCACCCACTTTAAACAGAGTTCTCTCATAGTCATAATGCTCATGCACTATAAAACCAACACGTTCGTTTGATATATTTACGATGTTAGCTAACTCACGCAACTTCACTTTTCGATCATTCAAAACAATTTTGTGAATTTTTTAAAAACGTTTTTTGGTGTCCCAAAAATTCGCAAACCAACGTTTTATTGTTGTTTCTGATAGAGCGGAGTCTTATAATACTTTTGAAGCCAATGCTTCGCTTGAACGGTTTGTTTGCCATCAAGAAGCTGATTAACAGGTTTCTTTTAGATAGTACTAACTCATAAAAGGCGGTGAATGCAATAAACCTAGCGCCATCTATGTTTTAGGCCCCGGAGTTTTCAGCCCATATGTTATGCCAAAAACAACGACTAAAACTGACCTATTATAATATAAATCGAGCCCGTTTGAATCCGGTTGTTGTTGGGAATGCTGTTGTGAGTGTCGATCAGATTGTCGATCTAACGTGGATAGACCTAAACCCAGACGTGAACGTGATTCATTCATTTCTCTTCCATCTCCGCCGTGCCTTTGACGCATCGAATCTCTGAAACAAAATAAACATAACCATATATTCTATGGTATATATCTCGTCTTACAAAAATTTTTAAAAGTATTACTTGTAAATAATAAAAAAAATAATTTAATGCATTTGATGTTTTAAGTTTAATTAATGTGAAACGAAAATTCATCTTTGTTTAATCGTTAATTAATTAAATTTAAGCTCAGTGAGCCAGAGCAAATTAGATAGAGCGACCTGCTAACAACAATCATTAAAATAATTATTGTCATGTCATAGTCACTAGCTTATAAGTAAAGAGACAAAACACAAAATAAACTAGCATTAGAGATAAAGAGTCTACATCGTTCACAAAGCCAATAAAGCAATACTTGTTTTGTTGGAATTTAGTTTAAATAGAATATATATAACAAAACAGTAGCCTCGGTCACTGGGCGTATAACAAAGAAATTCATGCACACTGTTTCAATCAACGATGAAATCGGTGGCTCTCGTAATAAAAAAGAATGAAAAGGCACAACAGTAAGTTGATAAAACAAGAAAACACAAAAAATGAAAAAACTGAATACGGAACGGAATCCCCAGGAAATACAAAATTGAAACAACCTTTATCGCAGAAGAAAAGTTTATACAGTTCTTTACAAATTACAGAAATAAAAGGACTCGAACCAGGACTGTAATAAAATGTACATATTATTAGATCAAAAATCAAGGGTACAAAAATCGTTTTGTTCAATTTTTTCCTCTGGATCAAACTGCCAACAAAATATATTATTTAAATACTCAATGATGATGATAATTCAAATATTCTTCCGCACCGTCCTATCAAGGGAAAGAAAGGCATGAGCATCATTCTGATTAGGTTGAGTGAGGATATTAAAAATGCCAGGAGGACTTGACAATTGACTCTCTCTTCTCTCTCTAGCGTGTTCATTTTCCTGTTACTGAATCCGAATGTTCGAATTATTCGAACTGTCGTTAGCACTTTCTGCATGGTCTTGTATAGATGTTTAGGAAGATGTATGGTGTCTGGGCAACTAAACCCTTTGTTTATAAAAGTAATGGGACAGTGCGGATATAATTTAATTTTCTGTGTTTCTTTAAGTGCCGCTCTAGATCTCTATATTTTGATATTTTTCAATATGTTAGTTCAGTATAAGTAAGTTTTTATTTGGGATATGAAGATCAATACCTATAAATATCTCTCTTGCTTATAAACAGCAATAGTGTGCCTCAGTTTATTTTAAATTTTTTGTTTTCTAACACAGATTCTGACATGTATTCATAACAGCGAGTTATCTTTGGTTCTTACCCAGTTCCCGTTGGATTATCTTAGCCTCCCTTTGTATTCGGTTGATGCAAATATCTGCTAGTTCTCTGTAATATGAGTTTCACCACTTTGGCATCCATACCTACCTTTGCCATTGCTAAACATTGGATCTTTAACTGTAATATATATTTCAGATATATATATATATATTTACATGTTTCCATTTCAGGCCTCTATCTTTTCTTATTTTACTCTGTCGCTATTTTTTAGATATAAAGGAGTGAAGCTTTCCCTTGACATATTTTCTGATGCACTATTAATATTTTGGATTCTTTCAAGCAATACATCTTAATCTGTTGACGAAGCTCCTTACCGATATTTGTCAAACCCGATCCCCTTAGATTTCTATTCAAAGTTATTTTGCATTTTTAGGGTGATGTATTTGTGTGCTGATTAATAAAGTTATAATATTACGGTGCAGAGTTTGAATGTTATACTTAGGAGAATGAGAAGTAGAAGTAAATCTACCAATGACTCCATTTAAAACCAACGACAAAATGCAGACTTTGAGAACTTTCTAGAAGTCACACGATGAGCGTCTCGATATACAATAATACCCCGCCATAGGGTTTAGCAACTCGTAAATCGTATTTCGTAATGGACGATTTGCGAGCGAAAATAAAACCATTAATGTAGTAAAACCATATATTACAGGTGGAAAGTGTGCGATTGTCGTTTTTATCGATTTTCTCTGATAAAACTGCTGCAATCGACCAAGTGACACATATATGGCGCTAATAAAATTAAATCCCGCGCAAATAAAATAAAATAAATTCTAACCCTCAAAATATGCGTGATAAATTTGACAGCTGTCGGATCATTAGATTGTGAATTATTGCATTTTGAGTGAGGCAGCTTTTGTTATTGTGAAAAAATGGATAAAAAGCAATTTCGGGTGTTGATAAAATATTGCCTTTTGAAGGGAACAAATACAGTTGAAGCAGAAACTTGGCTTGATGGCGAGTTTCCGAATACTGCCCCAGGAAAATCAACCATTAAGAATTGGTATGCTAAGTTTAGACGTGGTGAAATGAGCACCGAAGATGGTGAACGAAGTGGATGCCCAAAAGATAACCCCTTTTGGGCATCCACTTCGTTCGAATACCGACGAAAACATTTAAAAAATCCACAAAATGATTTTGAATGATCGTAAATTGAAATTGAATGAAATAACAGACACTCTAAAGATATCAACTGAACGTGTACTTCATATAATTCACGAATATTTGGGTATGAGAAAGCTCTGTGCAAAGTGGGTGCCACGCGAGCTCACTTTCGACCAAAAACAACGACGGGTTGATGATTCGGAGCAGTGTTTGAAGATAATCAAGCATAATAAACCCGAGATTTTGCGTCGACATGTGACAATGGATGAAACATGGCTCCATCATTTTCCCCTGAAGTCCAGTCGACAGTCGTCCGAGAGGACTGCACACGATGAACCCGCTCCAAAGCGTGGGAAAACGCAACAGTCGGTTGCCAAGGTTATGGCGTCTGCATTTTGGGATGCGTATGGAATAATTTTCATTGATTATCTTGAAAAAGGAAGGACCGTCAGCAGCGATTATTACACAGTGTTATTGCATCGTTTGAAAGACAATGCACCGTGTCACAAGTCAGTGAAACTGATTGCAAAAATCCATGAATGGGGCTTCGAATTGCTTCCTTATCCACCGTATTCTCCAGATCTGGCTCTAACGACTATTTCCTGTTCTCAGATCTCAAAAGAATGCTCGCTGGGAAGAAATTTTCGGCGAATGAAGAGGTGATCGCCGAATTTGAGGCCTATTTTGAAGCAAAGGACAAATCGTACTACAAAAATGGTATCGAAAAGTTGGAGGGTCGCTATAATCAGCGAAGGAAATTATGTTGAATAAAAAAACCTAATTTTGCCAAAAAAATATGTTTTACTATGGCAGGCTGGGGACTTTTCAATTGACCAGTTATAGTGCCACTAACATTTCAGTTAGGATGGAAGAAAGCAATAATTGTTATTATACTATATTAAAATATATTGTTATTATATTATAATTGAAAAAAAGGATAGTAAACATTGTAAAAACTATCGAGGTATAAGTTTTCTATCAATCGTCCGAAAGGAAACTAGGAAAATCATACAAATAAGAATTCAAAGAGGTCACGAAAAGACAAGTCGAATCACGGTTGCATAGATAAGTTTTTAGCTCTCCAAGAAAATATTAAAAGTATTGACAACTGACGGGTTGCTTGCAATTGTGAATCTGGACGGGATCTGATTAAAGCAAATACAATTTATCCCCAACTTTCTTAACAGATAGTCGAGTCTGTTCAGGAGGTTTCTTCCTCCTCTCGTTTAAACAATGGAGTCCCTCAAGGCTCTGCCTTGAGTACCACGCTATTTTTATTAGCTATGGGCCCAATTACAGCATACGTTTATACTAGATTCACCTATGGTCAGGAGAGGATCTACTGGTCTACTGTGTAGTTAAGACTTCGGGTAGAGATTTCTATAGGGAGCTGTGAATATATCATTATGGTCTTCTTCCACCAGGTTCCATATCTCCCCTCCAAAGTCCTCAGTCATTCATTTTTGTCGCAAACGCAGATGCGTCTTATTTATTATATTAGTATTAAAACATTCCTATTCCTGCAATCGGTCAATTTAGATTCAATTTTTTTAATTTCTGGCAGTCATATTTGATCATTGGTTCACCTAGGAACACCACATTGCTGAACTAAATAACCGGTGTACTTGTGATCTCTTATGCTGCGATCGCATATCTCATCGCTGCATATCCCATCGTCACTTCCTCCATTAAGTTTGACTTGCTCTCCGAAACTGAATTTAGTTCCCGTTCCCGTTATTTATTGCCTATTCAATTTTTCCAATTTCCTCCCTGGACTTCTACGGCTTTTTTAAGGATACTTCCCCCAGTTTTTATTCTACTTCTTTCCAGAGAGAGAGAGAGTTTTACTTCTTCTCCAAAGTATAGGTACATTTGTACTGATTGCTCCAAATCTAGTACAGGAATTGGTTGTACCTTTGTCCGTAATGGGTAAACCTGCCTTTTCAACTGCCTCGCTGAGCAGGGCACCATCGAATACTCACCGCTGAATTATACGCCATACAGTAGGCCCTAAAACATGTGTTTACGCAACCATACGAAAAATGGATCAAACATTCAGACTCAGTTTCAGTTCGCTTGACAAAGTCTGCCGTCTACTTTCAATTCCCTATCGAGAACAAAGGTATTCATACTGACACCTATCCCATCATCAGAACCTTTCCAAGAGCCGCAATGCATAGACGCTGGGATTTAAAGGATTGGTTGTGAAATAAAAAGTGACTGTAGTGAATGCAGTGAAACTCAACCGCAAGCAGTGAATTCTGTGACCAATCCTGTCTCTTCTCTGTCTTTCACCTTTTGAGCGACTGCCATTTTCCTCTATAAGAATAAGTTTCGGGCTGAATAGTTATAGGGACATTCTAGTCGGCGACAATAGTGATAGGTAATTTGATAGGATAGGACCTTTACGAGAGAATTGATTATTGTCATAAAATTTAACTCTTATGTATCGTTTCCTTAACTCTCAATAATTGTCGTTTGCCTTTGGTTACGGTTAAAGTATACCGTTTTCCCCTTCGTGTCATCCTGAACGTTGAGATTTCGCTGTTAACGTTCATTTTATCTATACCCAAGTTTTATATATAGACACTTTGTCGTATATTTTACTTTAATTTGTTATAAAAAAATATTTATGCACATACACATTTTTGTTTGTTTACGTCATTTGTACGGAAGTGCAATAGCACAATTGTATAGTAGAGAAATGAAGATAATGATCGTCGAAAGCGACACAAAAAAAAAACAGCAGACCATTAGGTATCTATCGGAACAGTAGATATATAGCAAAAAAGAAGCATTAATTTAGCAGGCTTCACGTGGATTTTCATGAATTTAACAATAACTAGACTGGTTTTATAAGACAATAAGTAGACGAAATCCTACTTCAATACCAACTCTAAAGTCTTCATTTTTAAACGATACTGTATAGATTTTCTCAAAAGCCATAAGTGTTTTGTTCTTCCTCCAAATTTTAATTAGTGAAAATCATTTGTATAAAGGTTAGAGGAATAGCTAATTACATGTAATAAATATTTCCACAAATTCGGTTCATTAAAATTCCGTAAGTTGGAGAGTGATATGAATCAAATTAAAGTTAAGAGAATGCCAATTATTCCAATATCAAGCGCAGTTCCTTTCAATGCATTGACTCGGAATCCGGGTGTCAGGCACATCATATCGTTTTGACTTACCCCCAAGTTTTTCTGGATATTAATTTGACTGTCATAAATCAATTTAGTGTGGGACTTTTTTCGATATTGATACCGCGGAAATGGGTGGACGGGGAAAAGTAAATATTCGCTTCTCTCCCCCATTCTAATGCGGAAAAGAGCGCTGGATCATTAAAAAGGATTTATTCATTCAAGCGACCGGGAACATCTAAAATTGGAGGACTCGCCAATAAGGGCTCTAAAGAACGGTGTTTTTTCTCTCCTTTGGAAATGTTGAAAGAAGATTTTGGTAGAAAAACCGCCGATAGAAAGAATAATGTGTTTAAAAAGGTGGATAGCGGTCGATTTTTTTCGCATTAAAATAATGAAGTTTTGAAGAAAATATTTTTATGAAATATAACAATTATTTTTTATCCTATTAAAAGTAAATCAAATAATTATCATGAAATATATACACCAGCAATAAAAATGTATTGAGTATTGATTTCGAAAGACCAAACGATAAAATGTTACGTCAAAATTAAATCCTATATTAAAAAGAAAAACGGGAGATGGATTTGAATATTTTGAGAAGTTATAAGTTTTACTCGGCCAACATTAAATAAATATTTGCATTGTATTCTAACTTGCGTTAAAATGGATACGCTGTGATACTCCTAAGCTTAGAAAATGCAGTTTCTTCGATCAGGTAATCAACATATGGCTGAATATTCGCGGTTCCAAGATGACGTTCTGTTTTTCGTAACATAACGAATGTCTAGTTTGATATTGTGTATTAAAACTACTTTAAGTGAATAAAATTGCTGCATTTGTACTATACTTAGAACTCTATATTTTGACCTAAGATTGAACAACGATTGGATAATAAGCATGATAAAATATTATCCGAAGTGAGCTTTTCGTTGCATTGAGGATAACATTAAAATATAAATTGTTCTTACGAACTTTAATCGAAAGTACAATGAACAAAAATTGGAGGATACGTTGTACTACTAATATATTGTACTTAAGTATCGGCTGTTTGCTTGTATTATAATTATTGTTTCACTTTAAAAATTAGTCTATTGAGAAAAACTGGTATAATGTGTTTTAACATATTTTACATCATTTTCTATAACTTATTTCTGGCAACACTCACACACTGGTGAAATGTTACTCTAAAGGTAATATCGGAAGTCATTTCTGCATCGAATAGTGGTGATGAAAGGTAGAATTATTTTGAAAACCTTAAGCGCATCATTTGGCGAAGCCGGCCGCTCGATTCCAAGGTCAAATCATTTTGGTCGAAGACAATGTTATGGGTTTGGTGGGACCAAAATGGCGTGGTGTATTACAAGCTGTTGAAACCTAGTGAAACAGTTAATAGTGATCACTACCGACAACAAATTATTAATTGATCAAAAAATGTCCAGAATAGACCCTAGGTATGATAAAGTGATTTTACAACAGGATAACGCGCCGTCTCTTAAAGAAAAACCAGTTAAGGAAGCACTAAATTCTTAGATGGGATATATTACGGCACCCTTCACACTCTCCAGACCTTGCCCCGCCCGACTATCAACTTTTCGCATTAATGGGATACGCTCCTGCAAAGCAGCGCTTCGCCAATTTCTGAGAAATTAGAAAATGGCTCGATGAATAGTCTTGCTTAAAAGACAAACAGTTTTTTTGAGATGGCATCCATAAATTTCGTGAAAGATGGGCAAGATGTAATAATAAAATGGCCAATACTTTAAATAAATTCATTTTTCTTTTTTCTTGAAAATCATATTTTTTTCGAAATAAAAAAACGTAATGACTTTCCGGTACGCCTGGTATATGTAATAAAGTTACTGACCTATGCTGATCTGAAGATTCCATTTCATCTCCTTCATCCTCCCTCAAATCCCTTTTGATGACAACAACGGGCGGTGGTTTATGCTCAGAGCGAGGTTGGACAGAGGGTGAGCCTTGACCGCCTTTTCCTCCTTTTCTTTGCCTGGTTGCCAAAACAAGCCTGCGTGGTATTGACATGATAATGACGACATCATCGAGACTCATGTGCGTTACATCTACAAGATTAACCGCCAATATTTCATCTCCAACCTGAAAAAAGGAATGTATTTGTTAGATATTCTTTTTTGAATTACTGATAAATGTTAAAAATATATATTTTAATTTTAATTTTGGTAGATGTAATCAATATAGAATCAAAATTATAACATATATGTTAGCTTTTCTTTTTTTGAGGAAATTTTAAAATTATCATTGATACTGGTTCAGAAATATATTTTTATAATTTTTGCTTGAAATATATGTATGGTAAAAAATCAACAAGGTCAAGTTTGATACATTCAAAACCTTCTCCATCATTATAATATCCAATATTCGTGAGTCTATCCACTCATCTACCCATTCTCCACTTTTCAAACGCTTCGTTTTCTAAGCCATATTGTATCCATTTTCATTAAATTTTATTGATCAGGAGTCAAAATCAGAAGATACCAAGTTTAGTACGTTATGTGACCGATAACAGTAACGCATTAATTCATGTTCATTTCATTATGGACACAGCATTAGCTACCAGTGGATATTCTGTTTTCGTTGATAATGTCCAATGGAGATAAATTTGAGAAGCGGTATAAGCATATTTTCCATTAGTATAAATAATTAAATTTCCATAAGCATAAAATGTTTTGTTAAAGTGCTATTATTTGGAAAAAATCAACCCTGGTAAAGCAATTTGCAATGCTATTTTTAATCGGTCTGCATGGTACCCATTATTCTTCCAACTGGCTCTTTCACAAACAATGTGAATAATTTCCTACAATTCATTACCTTTTAGCTAGCTACCATTTATAAGTTTGAGTTGAGATTAAGTCCAAAAAAGTTGGTTCCTTCTATATTCCTTAATAATTCCTTGCTTTAGGTGTTTTTGGGTTTTTTTGCCTCTAGTATCACTATTTTAAACAATTAAAAACAAACTCGACCGGTAATTAATAACAATAATGTAATTCTGTTTCTTATATATTATAATCGCTTCAACACTTTTGTGTTATTAAGCGACTTTAAACCTATATAGTTAAATGTGAGCCTGTAATATATTCTAAATTATGTTTAGTAGACAAAAACGAAACAGAATAAATATATATAAAATAAATATACTATACGAACACAAAATGTATAAATAAAAGATTATCCAATCAATATATAAAATGAGTTAAAATATGAGTAAATATTATAGTTAGATCTAAAATTATTTATGGGTGTGATATTTATGGGTATTTAGGCCTTATTATTTAGTATGCTATATATGCCATATTTAAGAGTCCACAATCACACAGGGAGAACATCATCACTCACAAGATATAAATGTTAAAACTGAAAATATTCCATCATTAACCATTTAATAGGAGTTGTTTTATACATTTTAACAGAACATGGGATATAGGTCCATATATTTGGAGGGTAGGTATGTCTAGATCGTGAATGTGTGGCTTCTTTAGCTGCAGAGCCTGCTCTCTCGTTACCTTATATACCAACGTCTAGTAACATAACGTGATATAAAAGTATAATTTTGATATATTTATTTCTGGCTTGTTTAAAAATAATAGCGGCTAAACTGTTGCTTGTGGTTGAAAACTATAAATACCACATTAATATGTTAGGCCTATTTTTTTCCAAATTCCAAATTCCTTTTTTTAATTTGAGTAATTGTGCCAGGTATATGATATTTGTCGCTTTAGTTTATCATTATTTATCAACTCTTCATCAGCAGTAACAACACGATATAAAGGACCTTTCTGATTTTGTCGTTGAAGCAGCATTTTACAAATAACCAAACCCCTTTCAATGTCTCTTGGCTTCAATTCATACGGCACAAAATATGCAAGATTTTGGATCATTTCAGATCCAGGATTCCAAGATTGCCTATCCAGCACGTTCTTTGTTCTCGATGTCAAAATCATCACTTTTAATACGTTGAACTTTAATACTTTAATTACTTTAATACGTTTCAATATTCACATGCTCAAATCTATGGAGCATGGTTACCAAGAGCTTCACATAGCATTGAATGACCTCCAGTCGTCTTTTTCTTCAAAATAAAATACAGAAGTAAAACTAAAACCCGCAAATGCGATTTACTTGGTACAAATTCAGACATTTTCAATGCATTGAAAAATTTTTTTGTTCACACTTCGATGAAATGGCACATACTGAAAAGTGAAGCCTGTGTATTTAGTATAAAGTTGGTTACAAATATACCCGATGAGATTTAATACACAGTAACGTTAACTATTGTAAATCCTTTATAATTAATTTATGGAACAGATATTAAAAAATTACTTAACATTAAAAACCATTTGTATTTGATGCGCCATCATAAAGGTAACAGAAATAATTTAAATGTCTTGCATAATAGGTATCAGAAATACACATTTTTAACATCATGCTCTTACATCAACGAAGAGACACATATGCTATTTTTACTAGCGCTATAACTTCTATAATATCTTGAGTATACAGCAGATTGAAACATTTAATTTGTTCTACTTTGACATCGATGAACTGGATAGATCACGATCTACACACGGTTTTCTCGTTTGGGATCTTTGTAAAAATATACATTTCACCACCCGTCGCAATTTTCTAAGATGTTTATCTAGTTGGGTTATTAATGCCAATCAAAATATACTAATTCAATGATTGGAAACAAAAGAAAAATACATAATACAAGAAATATAAGTGAGACTATTGAGACAGAAAATATTTAAATAAAGACTGTTTAATTCATATATATTATTTAACTGTACGTATCGACTAGACCAACAGATACGGATAAGTCCGAAATTATATATAATGCTATTTGTCTGGAAGGAAATCGTATAGCAGTTGATACCTATTAAGTTACAAAGAAGTAAACGGCTCTTTCGCAGCGTAAGGCGATCAGAGACGGATTCTCCCTCAACAAAAGCAAATGTTTGTCCGTCCTAACGCTATCTTGGTGCCTTTATTTGACGAACAATAGAATTAATTCTTTTCTTTTGTTCGTCCCCGACGAACGAGAATAAATGAAATGCGATTTAGTAAAATAAGGTGAGACGTGGGTGAGTCTGGATCTCTGCTAACCTTAAAGAGTTCTTGAAACTTGAAGAAAAAACATTTTTTTCATATATCTTCGAGAAAATATTAATCTAAGAATTTCAAGGCTTGAGAAAGGGAAAGGATGTTTAACAGGATGCTTTTTCTTGTTTTGGTAATTAATTATTTTTCAGGCGTGATAGGCCGTTTTCAAAAGAGCAAATATTTGTTATTTTAAAAACTTATTTATTTATATCACATCATATTCGTAACAGTCCAAGATAAGGAACTCCATTAACACCAGATTTACGGGATTTTACCTAAAATCTAAAATGTTTTCTATATATGTGGAAATATAGTACTACAGATATAAACCACTGAATATTATGAAAAGTCTGCCGTAATAGATTTAACAGATAAGAGGCACCTAACAATCAATTGAAAAGTCCCCGGCCTACTATAGTAAAACACATTTTTTTAGCAAAATTGGTTTTTTATGCAACATAATTCCCTTCAAGGGTGATACACTATCACGATTGAAGCGATTGATTGATCATAGAGACCCTCCAACTTTTCGATACCATTTTTGTAGTACGATTTGTCCTTTGCTTCAAAATAGGCCTCAGTTTCGGCGATCATCTCTTCATTCGACAAAAATTTCTTTTCAGCGATCATTCTTTTAACATCTGAGAACAGGAAAATGTCACTCGGGGCCAGATCTGGAGAATACGGTGGATGAATAAGCAACTCGAAGCCCAAGTTATGGATTTTCGCGATCGTTTTCACTGACTTGTGATACGGTGCATTTTCTTGGTGAAGCAGCACTTTCTTTTTCTTCAAATGCAGCCTTTTTCGGCAATTTCGTCCTTCAAACGGTCCAATAACGTTATGTAATAGTTGCTGTTGATGGTCCTTCCTTTTTCAAGGTAGTCAATGAAAATTATTCCATGCGCATCCCAAAATACAGACGCCATAACCTTGGCAACCGACTGTTGCGTTTTCCCACGCTTTGGAGTGTGTTCATAGTGTGTGGTCCACTGGGATGACAGTCAATTGGACTTCGAAGTGAATTTATGGAGCCATGTTTCATTCATTATCACATATCGTCGCAAAACTCGGGTTTACTACGTTTGATCACCTTTAAACACTGCTCCGAATCATCAACTCGTCGTTGTTTTTGGTCAAAAGTGAGCTTTCTCATACCAAAATATTCGTGAATGATATGATGTACACGATTCAGTTGATATCTTTAGAGTGTCTGCTATTTCATTCAATTTAATTTTACGGTCATTCAAGATCATTCTGTAGATTTTTAAAATGTTTTCGTCGGTAACAACCTCTTTTGGGCGTCCACTGCGTTCACCGTCTTCGGTGCTCATTTCTCCACGTCTAAACTTAGCGTACCAATCCTTTATGGTTGATTTTCCTGGGGCAGTGTCCAGAAACTTGGCATCAAGCCAAGTTTTGGCTTCAACTGTTTTCTTTCCCTTCAGAAAGCAATATTTTATCAACAGGGGAAATTCCTTTTTATCAATTTTTTTCACAATAACAATAGTTGCTTCACTCAAAATGCTATAATTCACAAACTCATGATCCGACAGCTGTCAAATTTATACACGCATCTTTTGAGGGTTAGGCTTAACTAAAAATATATGGATTTAATTCTAGTAGCGCCATCTATGTGTCAGGCCGGGGACTTTTCAATTGACCTGTTAATATCAAGTTAAAAACTATCTTACTCGAAAGAGTGAATTTTTTTAAATGTTTAGGCGATCACGTCATCAGGAGGTTTAATGTATGGCCTATCGAAATTTGTAAATTCGTTGTAAAATCAGACAATATTTTCTCTTCCATATTCTAGTTAAAAAGAGATACAATACTGTCTGATACGTTCGAACATTTAACCGAATCAGCCTACAAAAGTTGTCAAACATCTGAAAAATTATTCAAAACATTAGTTATAGTAATTACAGATCGTTACAGTGAATCGTTTTTTCGATATAGACATAATTTAATACAATTAATTTAGAAGAAACTGTTCCTCTAAGAGAGTATCCACAGAAAACTCAGAGATATGCAGCTTTTTTAAGGATGTAGAACATATCTTCATACATTGTTGACAAACGTAGTATTTAAATGGAATAAAGATTACCTATTGAGAGATTTAATGGAGCATCCAGACTTTAAAAGACACAGACAGATTTTAAAAGATTATAATTCTTAAAAGCTTATAATAATATCCATGAAGAGGTGTTATTTCAATTTGTGTGTTTAGATAAAACATGAATATTTCAAAATGGAACATTGGCTCTGTTAAGGCAAGATGATAATAAAAATAGCTTAAAGACAACAAAAGCTGACAAAAAAGATAAATGTTATAATAACATTTAATTGGGTTTTGTTATTCATAATATTTATTAGTAATTCATTGGATATATATTGTTCTTCATTGATCATTGCTCTTCAATTGATGAATGAATTGATATAGGGTGTGAAAAAGAATAATTACAATAAACCGTATGGATATGTGGAAAGAAACATTGTCTACAAAAATAACCTTTGGTTTGAATGAACTCCGTCAGGCATACTGTAGAAGATATTGACAAATGGTGGAATCATGTTACATAGATTTGACAATAAGTGTTAGATACATTGGAAATTAGCAGCTTAGTTATAGACTTAAATAGCAACTCAGAAAATGACAATAACTCAATGAAAATTTCCGGATCTGTGATGATATAATGCTGACAATTACCGAGACAGGATAATGAGAGTGGAAATAACTAAAGGTGCCTATATAATTAATATAGGATAATTATGTGTATAGATGTGAAAATAGATTCACAAAATACATACATGAGCATTTGGTTTAAATGAGGAGAGAAGGCATACCAACTGTTTTGCAGACAGGCAACTCAACAATAACCTAGAAACTATATAATTAATTGTAGATGTTGTCCTGCAATAATATATACATTAGTTGTACTATAATGTTAAAATAAATTATATTTGATAACATTATTTTTGTTACACTATTTCATTTATATTAGAATCACAACATAGTATAAAACAAAGTCGCCTTTTCTGTCCCTATATCCCTATGTGCGCTTAAATCTTTAAAACTACGCAACGGATTTTGATGCGGTTTTCAATAGATAGAGTGATTCAAGAGGAAGGTTTATATGTATAATACATGCATAATATACTAAGGCAACATTGCTAATTTTAGAGGTTTCTAACGTGATGTCGTAAATTAACCTATTTTTTTAGGCTTATTTAGCAATTAGCAAAAACGCTGCCTAACCCTACGAGTTAGATCAAATTAATGTACTACAGTATTGTACACCATAAAAAGGTCTACAAAAAAGTCCGCGATGGTATATGTTTATCTTTTAGGGATAACCCACATTAACCATTTTTATTGTTTACTTTTTACGTGAGAAAATGGCTTATTTACGAAGCTATTTTAAGCAATACGGCATTAATCCTTATCGAATTAAGTACCTTAGATACAGTGTGCAATTAATATAGATCAATATGGTTCCTTACAGCATGTAAATTAAACAAATATTTTCGGAGATATTACAAATTTAAAATTTGCGTTTAAAAATGTGTAATGTAATAAAAATTTTATGAATTTAAATATTCCAAAGATAGCAGGAAATCTTCATAGTAAGTATAGGGGAAGAGGAATTGTTTTACTCCAAATTTAATGCGTGCAGGCCAAGGGCAGTAATGAATGAACCAAAAATACTGGATCGATTTTAATCATGTTTTCATTGAGTGACATAAGCATATATATTTTATGCCCGTGCAAAGTCGGAGCGGGCCGCTATGTTTTTATATACGTTCATATTTTTTCTGTAGTGTATTTAATTTAGTATCAGCATTGCACCCGTGCGAAGCCGGGGCGGGTCGCTAGTTTTGTTATATGTTAAAGCGAAAATGAAGTAAAACTCAAAGTTGATGCGGCAAAGTTTTGACGTCATAAACTCAGATGACGTGAGTTAATTGTTTTATTGAATTGACTATATGTTACTCAGATAGGCGTTTGAAATATATATATATATATATATATATATATATATATACGGGTTAGAACTTTCGAAAGATCGTATTTTCTTAGCAAATATTTGAATATATATTTCCAAATAAGATAATGGATTGCTTTTTATGATTTCAAAGCGAATTTATTCATATAAATTTGAAACATTAATTAATTATATTATATATTTGCCCTTTTGGATCTTTTTTGGAAAGTCATTCGGAAAAATGAAACCGCATGCTATTGTTATACATAATTCACATTTCATCACCGGTAACCATTCTTTTCAACAATAATTTGATTTTGTTCCGTTTCAGAAACAAATAAAAACTCGGTAAAGTATCTAATCTCTTTTGGTATGCAGCATCATTCAATTGATTCTACTTTATGGTTGTTATTTAGTAGTGATGTCACAACATCAAATATATCAGTCCAACTCGACAAAATTTGTTTAAAATATTGAATTAGATAGATTAATAAGAATAAAAACTGAATATACATCAATCATTCATATTATAGACAAAATACATTAAAAATAATAATAAACCTAATTCTTTACAATAAATTATTTTATTTATAAAAAATAATAAAATGTTTTAACAATCTTTATTTTGATAAACTAGTCTGATTATTTGGATAAAATACAGTTCATAAACATAAAAACAAAGATTTAGATTGTTTAAAATTTCCAAGCTTCAACAGCTATAGATTCAAAATTGCCCTAGATAAAGTCCGGAACAGGATATTATGTTATCAAAATGTTTGGCAAAGGAAATTGTATTTCAATTGTTACAATTACGTCACCCCAACAAATCAGATTTTTATAAAAAAAACCTGCACAAGGCGATCAGAACACGGTTTTCTTTCAGAAAAGCTTTGTTCATCCTTATACCGTTTTCATTCTTTCTTTGCTTACAATAGAAGCAGATCAGTTAATTTCCGGTTTATGTTAGGGCACTGAAATATAACAAAGAATAACAACAGTGCTATAAATAACAGATCTGATATAAAGGAATATATTTAAAGAGAAAAATAAAATATTATTCCAGTCAGAAATATCAAATAAATACAAAATATTTATATATTATACAAGGACATTTGCTTTCATGCCATGAGAGTTCGTGTTAGCCCTTCACAGGCTGCCTGTGTTCACTGTACTCTGTCCACTGTTTGATTTGTCCAGTGCAGATACCCCTAAAGTCATATATAACAGCTATTTAATTGATCAAATCCAAAACTACAGATTCATAAACTGTTGGTTTCGACACCAAAAATTGTACAGTTGGTTTATTATTATCGAAAAGGATTGACATAAAGAAAAGACATGCATTAAACATTGAGAGTATACTGTTTTATCAGTATAATTTTTTAAGCAAACAAATATATAACATGATTTTAGTAGAATCGCTAGTAGTAGAAGTAGACTCAATTTAATAGAGTGACTTTCGAACTTGAAGTTTGAAAATAAAAGATTTCATAGAAAATCAATATGAATAGAAATCAAAGTTTTTTTGTAAGAAGATTATTATTTCTAAATTCTACTCTATTTTCTACATTATATTTTATTATAAGATATTTAATATTATAAATGATAGAAACATTATGAATAACATTACATAAAATAATATTTTTTTCTAGTAGTGCAGCTCTATTGAGAAATATTTAAAGCAATATTTAATAAAGAAAAATTTAATAGTATTTATAGAAACTTAAATAAAATGACCAGTGAGCCATTTCCTTTTAGTAAAAGTTTATGTTTTAATGTTCCTAGGTTGATTTTATGTTTTTTTTTATTTTGAACAACGGTAGCAAATAAACAACCTAAACAGACAGGAAAAATATGACCTGATAATATTTTTATTTTGATTCCGAGATATTTTAACAAAACTATTGTCTACTTACTTTAAGACAGCCGCTGTTATAAACAGCAGATTCGAGAGCGATCCGGGAGATGAAGACGCCATCTTGACGATCTTGGCCGTTCCCCTCTCGTATATACAAACCAAGAGTTTGACCTGGTCGTTTTACGATTTCTACAAATTGAACCTGAAACAATATTGCAGTTTAAATACAAGAAGTAATTATTATTATCAATGTTAAAATTAATTTTTATTTACATATATACTAATATATTATGAGAATAGATACTAATATATTTTTAGGAAGAATATTTGTTAAAATATAGGTAATGTAGAAAATAAAGTAGGGAATATAAAGAAGTAATATAGAATTGAATAAAACGTAAGTTTGAGATAATTTTTTTAAATTAAGATTTAGAAATTTTATTAAATTAATTCGAAGAAAGCGAGGCCTATGTTAATCGGTATCCTGGTTCTTAATCCAGGGAACGCACCGCGCATTTTGTGTCTAACAAAAGTTTAACCAAAATGGTAACTCAGTCATTGTACCACCAAATAAAATATAAACCGAATCTATACACTTACCTCAATGCTACGTGTAATACCTAATGTATTTGACAAATAAGTTAATAGTCAATATTGAAGTTGAAAAGAATAAAACCAATTAGATAGAGAGAAAAAAATCTAATACCTATAAACCAATTTGCGGTTGTCAACCAATACTCAACAACTGAGAGGTGCACGGAATAACAGATGTAATGGCAAAAGGCTATGAAGGTTAAAAGGTATGTTCAGCTATATTCTTATATGTAGCGTTTGGTAAGGTGTGATATGACGGCATTGTCCATAAGCTACGGAAAATGTCACCGAACCAATACAGTGAATTAATAAAATCTTAAATTACAGCCACAATATTTAGACTAAAACAAGAGGAAGCCTACTCCACAATAAAAATATTCCCAGGTGTACCACAAAGAAGTATATTGAGACCAATTCTTTACCTACTCTACATATGTAATATATCACGAATGAAAAACGTCATTATGGTTACAATTGCTCGTTGTCGGAGATAATAGAGACGAAGCCGTACACAAACTACAACAGGCCAGTGACAATATAAATAATCGGACTCAAACCTGGAAAATATGAATTAAGGAAGGTAAATATGTGCACAATGTAAATAAGCACAATAACAATAACAATAACAATAAATAATAATATCAATCTATATAGCAACAACGCTAAACATCTGGAAATGAAACTTATTGTAAAACTTTGCCGGAAAGAATATGTAAAAAAGAATAGTAAGACAAATACAACACAAGTTTGTTAAAACACAGTCCTGAAAAGAATTGTAGGTGCACCCGGATACTACAGAACGGATTACTTAGACCGAGGAATTGTCACTTAGGAAAACAAGAGAATCACAAGAAGACATGAGGAGAGACTCCATTCTTATGTCAATATCGAAGTAATACAACTCTTGGATAACATTATGATAGTTCACAGAGTCAAAATAATTAAACCATTTTATTTTGTGTAGCGTAGAGACATGCATTTAATAAAAAAAAGCAGTTGTTGCGAATTTTTTTCCTCCCGATTTTAAGAGAACAACTGGCAAAGTTAAAGGACTTTAGTTACAATAAAACTTATTAATTAAAACTTTTAGACGGCTATAAGTGGTTAGTGACGACAATCAATACATAGCCAAAGTGGTACCGACTGTGCTCTCCCTTGAGCAAGTATCTAAATATTCTGTTTTAATAAAGAATGTGTTTTACGACAGTTTGTAGGTTGTTGTCACTAACCATTTGTAGCGGTCTAATCATTGTAATAAAATTAATTGTGAATAAGAAGTTGACGTTTGACTTTCACAGAGTAAAGACGTGTTTGGAGAGACGGTCAGTGAAACGAAACGTGTTACAAATGCGGCGTTAAAAAAAAGTTTAACAATAACAATTTAGACTGGTGAAAAAGTAAAAGTGCGATTGGAAAAAAGGT
Source organism: Rhynchophorus ferrugineus (assembly GCF_030347505.1). Lineage (NCBI taxonomy): Eukaryota > Metazoa > Arthropoda > Insecta > Coleoptera > Curculionidae > Rhynchophorus > Rhynchophorus ferrugineus. Next base: position 45,532,694 of record NW_027472581.1, on the reverse strand, counting down.
CAGTACAGTAGAAAATAAAGGCAAAATGCCATAAAACGTTAAGGGTCGAAAACTCAACATCTGGACCACAAATGCAGCGTAGAATAATTTGAAACATAAAAATAATAGTATTATTTCCACAATACATAAAACAATATGGAGAACACTGCACAAAAAACAGATAAAATGGAAATATCAAATCAGGCGTATCACATATTGCAGTTTTGAATCTAGAGAATGAAACTAGAACCCAGAACGAACAGGCACTCTACAATGCGCAAATGAACGAAAAGTCGGCGCGGTAGAGTCTTGAAATTGCATTAACCAATATGCAAAAACAAATAAATGCCCTCCAGCTACAACTAAATAAACAAATCTCTGAGGGCAATGACAAAACAACGATAAACCACCAAGCCAACAAAAGTAGTCTAATTGTTACGTACGAAACAGATGAAGGAGAAATTTTAGTCCACAAGAAGCCATTACCTCTATTTATTTTAGCCTTTGAACACGATACGGACAAAAAAACCATTTTTGGTATTAAAAGAATTTTAGGGGTCGAAATAAAAATCGAACCTTTAAAAAAATCGAACTTAATACCGCAATGCAAAAGATGCCAATTGCATGGACACACACAGAAATTCTGCAGAAGAAAACCTAGATGTTTAAAATGTTCAGGTAACATATCACGAACGAGTGTAGAAAACCCAAAGAAGCTAAGCCGAAATGTGCAAACTGCAATGAAGCGCATCCGGCAAGTTATAGAGGATCTGTAGTTGCTAAAACACTACAACAGAGGAGAAATAGAGTAGCTCAAGTTAAACCTCTAGAAACAATGAGTGAAAAGAAACAACCGAAAAAATATAGCAATGTTAATGGTGAAATGATTTAAGCCTAAAGTATCAGTCAAAATAACCAAAGAGACTCAAAGGAAGATGAAGCAACCACCAACGAATTGCTACTTAAACTAATAGAAAAGCTGGGCAGAGAAGAAAAAATTATCGAATATTTTTCCGAAAGGATTGAAAAACTAGAAATGAAAAACATTAGGCCTGTGGCCTCAAAATCCCGAAATGGCAAATAAAGATATCGGAATAGCAATTTGGAATGCTAATGGAATCCATCAACATCACGCTACCCTACAAGTATTACTAGATATGCAAAAAATAGATATTTGCCTAATATCAGAAACCCATTTAACAAAAGAATCCAATCAAAATACAATCAAAAAAAGGAAAATTATTTGAATGTCTTAAGCAACCTGGGAGAAAAATTTATAATTGTAGGTGATTTTAATGCAAAAAATACAAGATGGGGATCCAGAATGACAAAAACTAAAGGCAATGAACTGCATAAAGTAGCTGCTGAACTAAGATGTAGTTACATGTCTACTAGAAAACCAACTTATTGGCCAACTGATCAACGGAAAACCCCATACCTGTTAAATTTCCTATAGTAAGAAACATAACATCCAACTATATAAAAGTCGAAGAAAATTTTGAGCTAAGTTCAGATCATATGCCAGTGATTCTGACGTTGAGCGAAAATATAATAAGAAAAGAAAGACACTCAACGTTAACAAACAAGAGAACAGACTGGGAAGGATTTGCTGAAGAATTGAACAAACGAATTCAACCAAATGTACCCCTCAAGACAACTGAACAATTAAATATTGAAGCAGAAGAATTCGTAGTAGATATTCAACAAGCTGCTTGTAATAGTACTCCAGAAATTAAGAGTACAACTAAAGGGATTAACTGTCCAAAAGAAGTGAAGGAAATGGTAGCTGAAAAACGTAAATTACGAAAAATTGGCAACAAAACAGAACACCTGAAAATAAAAATGGTTTAAACAATATAACCCAAAGACTGGAAAGAGAAATAGTGGAATTTAAAAAGAAAACCATAAATATCTATCTGGGAAATTTAACAGATGATAAAGAAACTGATTACTCACTCTGAAAAGCCACAAAATATCTAAAGCGCTCATGTCTACACAGTCCACCTATAAGAGACCTATTTGGGAATTGGGCACGTGACAATCGCCAAAAAGCAGAAGCATTTGCTGACTATCTAGAAAAAAACTTTCAAACCAAACGAAACTAATATTGAACATAATTTACCAGACATAGAAGTTGAAAATTCGCTGATTGAATTAGTTACGTCGAAAGAGTTAACCAAAGTTATTAAAACTGACATTAACCCAGGGAAATCAGCAGGCTACGATTTAATAACCGGAGAATTACTGCAAAAACTACCAAGAAAGGGAATTATAAGACTCGCCAATTTGATCAATACAGCATTTAAATTAAAACATGTCCTAGACATTTGAAGACGGTGGAAATTATAATGATCCCAAAACCTGGGAAGTCAGCAAACGAAATAACAGCGTATAGACCTATATCACTGCTGCCAGTAATATCTAAGGTTTTTGAAAAACTCCTGTTGAAAATAATAAAACCGATCATAGAGAGACAAAAGTTAATACCAACACCACCAAGCACTCAACAATTGACCAGGTCCAAAGAATAACAGATGTTATTGAAAAATCCTACGAAAGTAAAAAAGTATGCTCAGCTATATTCTTAGATGTACCACAAGCCTTCGATAAGGTTTGGCATGAAGGCCTTGTTCATAAAATACAGAAAATGCTACCAAAACAACACACCGAACTATTAAAATCATACATTACAACTAGAATGTTTAGAGTCAAACAAGAAGAAGCTTACTCTACCATAAAAGAAGCTAAAGCAGGTGTACTACATGGAAGTGTACTGGGACCAATGCTTTATCTACTCTACACTTGTGATATACCGCAAATAGAAAATATTACGATGGCTACATTTGCTGATAATACTGTGATTATAGTTGTCCAGAACAGGACCCAGACTCAAAAGAATCAAACCATCTGATCTTGTGTAGTGTTGTGGTAGTGAGGTGCATATATTAAAAAATTCAGCAGTGACATGTATAAACATTATTTCACCAGAGACTGAGATAGGGTCGATGGGTCCTCCTGGTTATATACCTAGATTTAAGTTATCATAAAGACAAATTGTAGGTTAGACGGAAACGACTAGTAACAATGTATTAATTAAATAATAAAAAAAATGTAAATAAAGTCGTTTTAACATTTTCAGTTTTTCCTCTTAAAATCGGGAGGAAAAAGATATGCAATAGCAGTGTCAATATATACAACCGTTATTATACCAGATACTAAGATAGAGCTGATGGATCCTCCTAGATATATACCTAGATTAAAGTTATTGTAAAGATAAATTGTAGGTGTCAGCAACGACAAGAACAATATAATAAATAAATACAAATGTCACTGTACGGACTGCATTATAAGGTTTTCCCCACTAAAATTATGTAAAATGCAATCCCCTCATTTGAAAATAGGACAAACCATTTCAAGTGTGCAACGTTAAGATCCGAACCAAACCGAACCGATTAAGATAACGGCCATCAGAACGGAACGACAGAAGATACCGTAAAATTGCCGTCTTGGTTGGCGCAGTGGTAGAGGCGACAGGACGGTCCATCTACTGTTACGATAGTTGCGGGTTCGAATCATGCTGGGGCATGGTCGTGAACTTATGTTTGTGATTGTTTAATATTTGAGATTATCCTAGACAAGAGTGCAAAATCCGACAAGGAAAATGATCCCAGTCACGCCAGTAACCAAGCTGGGTAAGACCGGATGCCTTCTAGGATGATTTCTAAGTTGGTCACTCGCCAGTCTGTAGGCTTAATGTCGAGAGACCATGGTTCGGAGCCCACGTTAAACTATAGGTCCAGTCCATATAAACCCCTACTTGGTAAAAGGAGACTTTAAAATATATTTAAAAAACATATATAAAATTAAATTTTCATCTCAATGGAAATCTAAAACAGACAATTGATACTTACTTGGTGTTTGGCATCTTGCATAGCAAGAAATCGTTTAGCCTGTTCGGATGCGGTACGACCCAGGTGCCGAGCGTCCAAAATGCGCACGATCATCTCACCACGCCGCTCCACATGCTGAAACAAAAAAAAAAAAACAATCGTGGAGGTATAAAGTTTTCGCACGATAACTTTCGTAATGAAAATGATTGGCCGACAAATCGTTTATCATAGTGAGGCAACAAAATGACCGAACCCATACAAGGATAGCAATAAAACATAATAAAAGAGATGTCCGTCGGCATATATGATAAAATAAATTGACTGGTTCACGTGGTGGAACTTTTTAGTGATGGCAAAAATGACAGGTAACATGATTGTTCGATTCTAAATAATCGCTCGAATAAATCAGTTATTTTCCTAAAATGTTTTAGCAATCAATATTTTTCTCCTTACCAATTTTGCAAGGTAATTTTTAATCCAATGTATACAGGACTATTCAATATAGTCATCTTGATACTCTATGGTATAATTTATAAGAATCATAATGAACAAGTGTTTGTGTGAATCATAGTGTGAAGAAGTATAGTCGATCTTTAATTGATTTGTGCGGTTGTGATATGGTCATCACTTAGGTCTCAACAACCATCTTTAGCAGGCTCACTATTAGACTACTGTTTTATTGATGATAAGTTCACGGTATATCCTAGAGAGAAAGTGAGTCTCCTGTCAATGGCAATGAATGCAATAAAGCACGTTATCGCTCCGTAGCTATACTACGCGATAAATACATTTATTAACTTAATATACTTAATGTTGGCTCCTCGTTATATATTGCATCGATAAAACAAATATAGTGTCATTTAAAAACTGTCATAATGTAACAACTGGGCTAATGGCTTTTTGGTAATATAATTAGGAACATCAATGAAAAATGTAGCTCGTAATCCAGGTAGCCATTAATTCCAATAGATATCTAACAGAATACATGAATCTTTAAATATATATAGATAAACTATCAACCTACTCTCAAACTTTTTAAATAAACCAGTAACTTGAGTCATTAGGAAAATTAATAAAAAACCAATAATTCGATTTTATTTACATATTATCTTACTGTACTTCTGAATAGAGCGGTCATCGGACTTGTAAGACTGCATGTATATTTAGTAGTATATAAGTAGATAGGCAATAATGACCTTAATGAATTATCTTGCAATTAAAAAACTTTATATCATTTGTCTACTACTATGGCTTTCACTATCTGGAAGATGAAGAAGATATTCTTACGAATGGTTCATATTTTCTTCTTATAAACAATATGCACATATATAGTCCGTTCAATAAAAGAGTGAACTCACATCATCTAAATGTATGACGTCAAAACGTCGCAATATTGCCGCATCAGCTCTGAATTTTAGTTCAATTTTGCTTTGACATATATCAAAAATTTATATAATATATCTAAATAAAATATAAATATAAATATAAGATCATGAAACAATAATCAATATTATCTCATATATATATATATATATATATATATATATATATATATATATATATATATATATATATATATATATATATAAAATAATCGGTTCCTTTTTTATGTAATACCTTTTTGATTTCATTATAATGGTATTTCTGTACCAATCTTCATAAGTTATTCCTAAGTTCTTTATTTGATCAAATTGATTGAATAAAATCTAACAAACTATTATATAGCCAAACTTATTTATTACTAGCGGTTTTTAACCTATTTTGTAGTTGCTTTACATAGGATGATTTAATTTTAAAACATATTCAAAGTAAATCAATTACATTCTTTAGGTAAAAGCATGTAACTGCTAATTATTCAGTAACACTATATCAGTTTGTTTTTTCACAACTCGATAATGGCCAAAAATGAGAAATATTCTCAATTTCCAGTGGGACCATGTCTCTGCTGTGTTACTACATAATTCTTCCTGACAGAGTAAACTATGGCTATTAATCCCTCTTGTTGTATGTTAGAGATATTTATTTCTTTTATGTTAGAAATTTATTTCCGCCTTTACACAAAATATAGTTTGAATTATAAGGATGGCTTAACGTCTATCTCTAGAAGTGTCCGTCCAGTCTTATATTCGTAAATAGTCAGCAGCGTTAATCAATTAGAAAAGTTTTTCACCTTTTGTTAAATTATATTTTCTTGCACATCCAAAAATCATTTCTAATAAAATTTTATCACCGATTTAAGTTTTTCGTTTACTTAACAAAACATTGGTCTACATATAACTATATAAAAGCTCTACAAAAATATTTTAAACAATCTGATGTAAATATCTAGAGTTTTTAATTTTTATTGAAAACTTTATAATTTGTACAAAAATGTAATAGTGTCACATTTAGTATAAATATAAATATTTTAATTTATATTATTGTTGCATTTATCACTGCTTTCATTATTATTTCTGCTGTGTTTTAATGAATTTTTTATTTACGTTTTAAATTAAATAGAAACTATATTTACATATACAGGATTTTTCAGTTTGGGTCAGTCGATATTGGCGAATATACAATTTTGGCGATGTCTATTTAACCTGTTGTTTGTTATTTATCTATAGCTGGCTAAAAATCACGGAAAATTTCATGATTGAGCAACACCTTCAAATAATGAAAGATTTTCCCAATAATTTTTTTCTATCAATATGTAGTTTGCTACGTAGAGGGCAATGTATCACAAAAAGTTACTGTTTGGTGTATATTAAAAACCATGCCAATGATTATAACCGATATCCTTTAGTCCAAATTGAATGGCATGGATACATCTGACGCTAGAGTCTTTGCGCTGATTTTTGAATAATTCCCCTAAAATTGACATAAATCAGGCTATTGCTCAAATTCAGCTAGATTTATGCTGGAGTTATTGAAAACTGGGTTATTATTATTATTAGCTTCATATATTCCATTTCGACGTTGACAGGCCCTTATTGAAGAACTCTATACACAAGTATATATATGAAACATTTTAAGCTTTAATTTACTTTTGTTTTAATTTATTAAACGTACATCGTGGCAGAATATGTATAATTATCCAAAAGTATATTACTTTATTAATTTCCTTATTTCTTTATTAATAAAATATGTTTTCTTAAAATTTTCCATGAATTTTTAAATATTAATTATTGAGATAATTATATATAGTAATTTTGTATATTGTACTCACTTATACTACTTTGTATAATATTCCAATAAATATGCCTAATTATTCAATCAATCACAATTTTAGATTTGACTACCCGCCATTAAAATTATGAATTTCCAATATTTAATGCGGCAAGAGATGCGACATTAAAATATCACCGGAAACTCATGTTGAGGCATTCAGATTGTTTCCAATTATCGTCTTGATTAGATCGTTATAAGTTATGATGGGATGTTCAAACTCTCAAGATAATGGCGTGATTTGACATGGCGTTTAACACACTCCATCATAATTTATGAAAGTTATTTATCTTGAATAGCATCGACGTCAAAATATTTATCGGCATAATGAGATATATTACGTAAAATTATAGTATGAAAATGTATTATATAGCTAATTTTAAAAAAATTAATATTTATTAAAAGAGAACAGACTAGGCGTTCGTTCGATTCGTAACGATTTTTTTTGATAATTAATAAATACTTTATCAAAGATTAAATTCAAAAAATTTAATTTGCTATTCTTAGAATCCATCCATCCCGCCCTAGTTGTTATGTTTCGAAATAATTCCTTTTGTACCTAAAGACATATTATCTATTTTACTGAAAGCTGATGCTTCGACGATAAAGGAAGGAATTTTTTTACGTGTTATTACAAACAATAAAAATTAATCTATTAGGTACTTATTATTTTAAAAAAACATTAATTGAGAAAAACTGGTATAATATATATTTATCAAAATATTTTTCATCACTTTGTACAAGTTTTTCTGGTCTTTCTGGAAACATAGCGATACAGTATCGAAAACTATGTTGGTTTGGCCATGATCGTCAGTCAATTTTTGAACTCATTCGGTATTTGGAAACCGTGCGCTAGCCAAGTCATGCCTCATCGATCTGAAAAAATGAGAAGAAGACTATGTCTGGTGAGTACGCTGAGCGCGGCAGAACGAGCTGAAAAACTGTATGCTTTATAATTCTTGTAACGATTGGGTGTTTTCACATCTGCCGGCACCGACATGTCGGCGGGCAGCAATCGGTCCATTCGTGCCGGCGCCGATTTTTATTGTGTACAGAGATATTTTTAAGGTTGAAAGAGGAAAATTTCTAGCTTTAAATATGATATTGTAACACTAATTGAATTAGTAGAATCAAAGTCTTCTATAGGGGACAATATTAATAAAAATGACAAAAACAAAATATGGTGCAGTGTCGGTGTTGTGTCGTATCGGTGTCGTGTCGTATCGTCGAAAACGTCCTTTGACCGAGAGTTGACATGCAACAGAATAACTTTGTGCCTTTGGTATTTATTGCAACAATACGTAGTTCCATTTTTTCAACTGACATCCGCATATATCTATGCAGATATATATATTGGCTCTAGCAGCTCGTAATGTAGTATACCTTGCTGATACCGCCATATAGAGAACAATACTTTATGATGACGAATATTCCGCTTCAGCATCGATATGTAGAGCTCTTCTGGACTTTTTGCGCTTGCAATTTATGGACGGTTTGCAAGTTTTTAAAAGTGTCTTTTGGAAATTTTACTCTGAGAGTTTCAGGAATAGCGTCTGTACATACTGAATAAATCAATAATACAAAATTGAAAACAGGCTTTGAATCTTTGAACCTGTAGATATCGCCGATCAAAATACATGAAAGTACCTACTGTTAAAGCAGTCCCAAGAGAAGAAAGTTATACATTAAACCCAATGGACCAGCAAAATCAATTTATATCGGCATGTTTCGAGTAATCACAAGTAAGAGTAATTTGTCTATTATGAACTGCTACAACCAAATAACGCCATAAATTGTAATCGACTACAATTGATAAGCTTAAGCCTGCAATAAAAATGGTCGAGGTACTTCAAAAAATTGCATCAATATAAGATTACGATAATGTCAGTCCACATAACTTAAAACCAGTTAAAGCGTATTTGTAAAAATTTAAATAAGAAGTTATGGCGAATCCGCCACAGAAATTCAAGAATATATCGTTGAAGAGAACAAAGCAATTCTGTATTCGAAGGTCATACTTTGTAAAACACAACTAATTTATCATTTAACTCTCGTCTTAAATTATATTATTAAATGAACTTCAATATAATATTTTTGTATGAGCCAATATGATAATAGACTTAAAGATAATAATCTTTGGTTCGAACATAAACCACATTCTGGAGAACCAAGGAATGGAGAATTTATTTGATGTTCATGCCTGACACCAGTTGAACTTACAAAATCATTAGAATCCTTTCAAACAATCATTTGCTTCGTTCCCTTTTTCGATTATCACTTGCCCCAATCGATGCCGTATGGTTTGACTGGAGAACATTTCCATTTTTATTAAGATACCCGAAAAGGTATAAATTTTCCAACGTAGAACTCAAATGCTGCCATAAGATGGGAGAAAGGGGCGAATAGCGATTGACAACAAACATCCCGAAGAAACGGCCTCAATATCTCTTTAATCGATTTTGCCAACATGTGGTCGAGCGTTATCGTGCAAAAATTGCCTTGTCGTGTCTTTTGTTATATTCAGTGTGTTTTATGCATCAAATTTTAGTTATAATTCTTATTTGTGACGATCAACTGTATAAAGTCAGATATTAACCTGTAATTATTGTTGTTTGATTCAAGCAAGATGTCAATGAATTGCTAGTCAAATTATTTGTTAAATCACTAAATATTTAATTTACTTTCCTCTAAATCAATTTATTTCTTTAAATATTTGTCATTAGATTCTTAACATTATTTTGATAATCTTATTATAATAAAATAGTATATAATCTTGACTTGGATGTTTCTTCAACATGTACTTACATTTTGAATTTTACAATTTATCCGTTGCAAATATAAAACTTTTCAAACAGAATTAAAATTCGCTTGAAATATTCTTTTTCTAGAATTTAATGAGACATTTTTGTTGAAAAGTGGCTAACTTTTGATATTTACAAAACACAGGAGAAAAATAATCTGGTATCTTAATGAAAATTGAATATTGAATTTCTAAAAAAGTGTTTTTGTTAGACTAGAGATGATAAGCAATATTTTAAAATATCATCAAAATGTTTTAAATAAAATCACATTTATTAGGTTCTTACATACTTATTCAAGTACATCTAATAGTGGAAAGGTAAAATAAATACTACATCCATAACGAATATCAACACGAAGACATCTATTGCGTGATAAACGCTAATCATAGAACGCTCAACATTGCATTTTAGATATTTAATAACTTTGATGTTTGAAATGAAGAAACTTGCTGGCTAAGATTATAAAACAGTTTTTGGAAAATTGGTGATGCCCATCATATTCCAATTGTCGGATTTTGATTTCAACGATTTGAAAGTGCTATTAGTATTAACGTAAAGATGTTAGTATTAATTTTTTTAGTAATTTAAAGTATAATTAAATACTAATGACAAGAAGGGCAGCAATGAATTGCAATATTTACGAATTGACAGCTCAAGTTACAGAGAATTTTCCGTCATATTAGAAGTTGATGAATCAACTGTTTCTAGACGTTAAAACCTATGGTAAAGGTCCAAAAGAAGCAAAAATTGTGACCACACTGCAATACGGTTGCATGTATCAATATATAAACAAATTTTGAAACCAGCGTGTAATAGTGTGTGCAAATATTTTAAATAATACTGTCAACGCTGTATAGTATATTAGACCCAGGATTGAAAATATAAAGACTTTTTGAACTAATATAATTATGCGTGAAAGAATATGGAGTTTTAACTTATGTTTAGTGAACCAGTGAGTGTAGATCTGCCAAAAACTTTTTTTTTAAATACTCGATCTGGAGTTGAAGAACAATATTAAAGGGGTATTGGTAGGTACTTTTGATACGATAGAAGAATATTGTTATATTAAACGATTAGTACTGCATTGGCTACGGACTTTACTGTGATCTAATTGGCCATCTGTTTCTGAATAGTATTACGAATAAGATATTTCAATATAGACTTCGGGATAATATTTATTTATAAGCCTCAGTGTCGCTTCGTATCGCCGTTCAACAAGTCCCCTCTTCATTCTGATAAAATAATTTTTTAAGTAAATTAGCAGGTTTTGTTTTCTAAATTCTTTCATATTTCCATATAGTTTGATCCACCAATTTTTTTCAATGAAAGGCTTTTTAAAGTGAAAAAATCTAATATAATCACGTATAGATAAAAATTAAGTTTCAATGAAAAAGCATTAGTTTCATTATTAAATAATCAAATAATGCGTTGTTTGGTGTAAAAGGAATCATCATCCCGAATATGAATGTTTAACCTTCCTGATATTTTTGCATGCAATGATCCTATTAACCTTAATTTCCTGGTGTTTCTAAATCGATTTCGAACTATATATAATTGATTAATTAATGTAGTCGATTTTACAATTACTGTAAATGTTCCTCAAGTTCCGTCATTAAATCATTAACCGATCATCGAGTTAAATAAATGAGCAATTAGCATGCAACCGCTCGAATCAACATCTCTAAACGTAATCCAATTAGAGATTACTCCATAAATGTTTTCGACCGCATTGTTTAATATCGATGTTCGACTCCTTTATCTATATTCAAACTTTGCCGAATTGCATATAAATTAGTTAAACATTGAAAACAAACATTTTAGATTTAATCCCATTTAGGAAATTTAATGGTTTCGGGCCAATTAATCGCAGTTATATTTGGGTAATTGGGATCGAATATTTATAACACATTAATGGAATATTATCGGACAATAGTACACATTAAATCTACTTTTCAGTATTAAAATTATATTAGTAATTTATTGGAATGGTGATAATGTAATATAATCGGTTGGGTAAAGAATAATTTCGTTTTTCGTTTCATGTTTAACACCATCACAGTGATCAAATTTTTCAAAACATCCGCTATGTGGTCAATTCATACAACGACAGATTCCAGATAATCTCTCGTAATATTTCAAATCCTAATTTAACTAAAGATGTGAGGTGAGTGTTTAAATCACATTAGTTGTAAGTAGAGCTTCTCCAGATTTCGATTACGATATTTTTTGCACATTATTGTCATACGTGATTAAATTTTCATAGCCTAAAATTGTTTGTTTAAAAAATAACTGGATGTTGTTTATAGCAATGATTTACAATTAATAACTCGGTTTATTAAATTTTCCTGTACTGTATTTCCTGTATTTTACTGTATAAATGATTGTTTTATGACACAGAAATGATCATGAGATAGAATATGATGTTTATGGCGCTTTTGAGCTGGATTTATATTTAATAATACTTGCCTTTGAAGATTCTCCGCAACCCATGCCATCATGATCATTAACAACAAAATCAATATATTTATATAATTAAAATCAAAGTAAATAGCTATAATATGATCGAACAAGATCGCCATAGGTTTCCATGGCTGTTTAATAAGCTTCGGTGGCAAAAGTTATTCAAATCAAAAAGGAAAATGAACATAATCTAATTTTTTCAGTTATCCAAGTTTCAACGAGTAGCATGTGTAAACAATAAATAGAATTAATATTAGGCCTATAAATTAGTTTAAAATTATTATTTTTTAATTTGAGGTTTTCCCCATCTTTCAATTAATTTACGGATTTCATCTCGAAATAATGATGTATCTTTTGGGTCTAATCACGATTCAACCCATTTTTTAATAACTTTATAAGAAGCGAAGAAAATAAATCATCGTCATCAAATTTTTTGGCTATCCAGAACGCTTTTTGTCTTCGGTGTCACTACAACTAATAATGAGAGCTCTTAAATAGTCATTGATAGTCCGAAATAATTTTGCAGTGATCTTGAGGCATGTCCTTGAGGAATTTTACATAGTGGAATAACGGTCTTCAAAATACCCAGAAATATAATCCCAGATGTTGAGCACGGGCGAGGTGCCAGTAGCGCCAACTAGAACCCGATAACGAATAGCTTGCGACCCCGAGACGCTTATCTGGGATGTTATTGAAGGATATTTCCATTCATTCTGTACTCGACCATCGTTTGGTTTAGACGTGCCGCCATCGACCGCCCAAGCCTCGTCTCCAGATAACACCGCTGCCATCCGTTTTATCGTTTTTATTTTTATATTTTTATATTATTTCAATAAATAACGGTCACATAATGTAAACACCACTGTTTCATTTCGTTTTACCTCCATTCACCAAGCTATATCAATTTACCCTAATATTTAAATATCTTAAATATCCTTATCTCTAACGGGCAATGCGGATATCTTCAAGAGGAATCTGAGATATTAAAAAAAAAATTTTAGAGGTACCACTAAAAATATTATTTTCTAAATAATTTAGTTCAAGTCGCTCTCGCTTCTCTCCCATGCTATTTTGTAAGAATTTAACCAACTAATTTTAACTAATGTTTACGTAGTCAGTTTTATTAATTTTGCTTATCAACAGAATCGTTACCAAATATATTTATATAGTACACAAGACCGCAAAAGTATAAATAATATCAATGATATCCTAATTTATATGTTTTAAAACGTGGACAATCGACCGCATAATGTCCAAACCCGGTAAATTATTATAAAATCCATTATTAAAAAATATAATTCGACCCTTAAAACCAAAAATGGTTATAAAAATAATATAAAATTATAAAAAAGTTATAATTTAAAATCAATTCGAAAAATATATTTTGTCATTATTATTATTATATTATGGTACACGTAAAATGTTGTTTAATGTTTATACAAAGAAAAAATGTAATTTTGAGTATGAGCTAATTTATAAATATTGAGTATATTAAGATACTATTGAAATAATTTATAGGTATCTTAGAAATAATTGTTCTTATACTTTAACTATAAGTGTTGTTATGAGGGAAGATCTAAAAAATTCTATAGCCTCAATTATATTAGAAAACAGATGTAATCTATTTCGATTGAGGAATATACAGAAATCCAGCAAATAATGTTTAGTAGCAGTAGTAGTTAGTTATAGTTTAGTAGTAGTAGCAGAAGTATTTTTAGTAGGATAATGCTTCAAGTTAAAATTAACACACAAAATTAATTTGTAGCACCATCAAATTTTAGTTGAGAATTTATGAACAAACATCTAATTCATGATCTTGATAGACGTTTACTGTTTCAGCCAGTTATGACTAAATCTATTTAAGGGCCGGCTTGGTGGCGCAGTGGTAAAGGCCATGGGACGGTCCTCCTACTGTTGCGATAGCCGAGGGTTCGAATCCTGCTGAGGCATGGTCGTAAATGTATGTATGTGATTGTTTAATATATGTGATTGTCCTAGGCAAGAGTGTAAAATCCGACAAGGAAAATGATCCCAATCACGCCAGTAACCAGGCTGAGTAAGACCGGATGTCTTCTGGGATGATTTCTAAAGTTAGTCACTCGCCAGTCGGTAGGCTTAACGAGGACCGTGGTTTGGAGCCCACGTTAAACTTTAGGCCCAGTCCAGATAAATCCATAGTTGGTAAAAGGAGACTTTAAAATGTATATAAAAAAAATCTATTTAAGACAAATTTTTTTGGCATGTTATCTTGCCAAGAAAATAATTTAACAAAAATAGGTTAAATATTGAACTGAGTTTAATATGAAACGCAGAGTCGGTAAGTTTCCATAAAACTGGGAGAAATCGATAAAGGATCCGTTTCTAAAGAAATTTATAGAAACAGATTAATTTGAAAATAAATATATTTTTTTCAAATATATATTTGAATTTGTCAAAAAATATATAATTTTTTTTCTCCGAAATATCGTATTTTAGTATCGTATTGTATTGTATTGTGATACATTACAGCCATACTGAAATAATTTGAATTTTTATAAATAACAAGTAGCGCCTGGCACATTATAAACAATCATGATTATAAACAAAAATGTCTGGCAATGAATTAAATATTTTTAAGCCTATCAAAAGTAATTTAAAAAAATATATAGTTTTAAATTATTTAAAAATTGAGTATTTTTTAAAAAATATGTTTTTTTCAAATATATATTTCAAGGTGCTTTGTGTATAGTTCAAATTTTTCTGCTAGAATGCAGAAACTCAGAAAATCATAATTATTAATTTCTTGTCCTTTTGTCAGATTGGAGGTACTGCAAAGCTTCTTCTAAAGGTCAAATAATGTTATGCTTCTAGCAGTATGTAATTTCCACGTTGGAAAAAACACCCATTTTGAAACTGAACCCTCTACAGTAAGAAAAAATATGTTCTTTCACGTATGAAAAATCTGATGTTGAGTCCTAGTCCAATAAATATTAACAGGACCTATATTAATTACAATCAGAATATAATTTCAATTAAATACATATAACAAAATAATATTCATTATTCAAAGACGCTGCAGAATATTTATTATTTTAAATGTAATAATTGTATTAATTTTAACAACCATGAACAAATATAACAAATACTTAAAAACTTTTAATTATTTTAAAACATTTTCATTAGCGAGAACGGCTTTAAACATTATACTTGCCTATATTATCTTCATTAAACATAGAAATACCCCATATGCACATATGCCTCAAAACTTGCTCTTATTACATTTTCATATTTAACAAAATTGTTATTAAAATATTTTTATGATTTGATAGGCTTAACACTAATATTTATTCATTGCCAGACATATTTATGATTGTTTATAATGCGCCAGACACTACTTTTTATCTATAAGAAAATTTAAATTATTTTAGTATGGCTGTAATTTTTATGTGATATTATTTAAGTATCAGAATACCTAAAATTAATTTGCCAAACAATAATTGTATCGTTTATTAATAAGATACACCTATTAAGTCCGGAAAATTAGAGCAGTAAAATGCTGGTAGTGAGAGAGATAGTTGCAAAGTAGATTGCTAAAAAAAGGTTTAAAAATCTTTAAATTAAGTTTCGTAATAATATAATCTTATAATAATTAAATGTAAATATCAAAAAGAAGAGATAATATTAGAATTAGACTACATTACAAAGGTAGGAAGTAAAATAAGAAAATAAATAATTTAAAGTTAGAAATTTAGATTCTTTATTTCAAAAGTTTTGACGGCAGGTTTACAAAAAATATAGTTTTCTCTTTCTATAATAATGTCACAAAAAACCGATGCAACTTCATCATTATCGATGAGGTTGTTCACCTCAAGCTTTGTAAAATCATCGTCTATTAAACTGCAATCTTATGAATTACAACTTTTTTGTTTTGGTACATTTTTAATATTTTTTAAAAATGTTTTAATATTTTTTCTTCGAGATAATGATTAGTTACTAAGGTAACATTTGAGTGTCGGGGTTAAGAATTAGCTCTTATTCTATATCATTATTGTACATTTCTTTTTCATAATATCTTCTTCTATTAATAACATTATATGATTGAAAGTATCTTCAGGTATATTTCGATTTGTATATCAGGAATTATGTGGAGTATCTGTAGATACTTTGTTGTAATGATTAAAGTATCCTACCTCAAACAATTGATGACAAAATACTGATTTATCTGCAGATTTGAGACGATTAATTTTCTTTAACCGCTCTTCATTATCTAATAAATCTATTTTTTCATGCAGTCAATTATTTTTTCATAAATATTTGAGTCATTTGAAGAATATAGGCTTTGTTGCTTTCCTCTACTCTGCTTACGATTTTTACCACAAAAAAAAAACAAACTTCTGGACTTGTTTCGATATCTTTAGTGTCAGTCTCAAGAATTTCATCATAAAAGTTAGTTTCTTGCATATCTATATCCAAATTGAAACTTGAAACTGCATCTCCTTAGACGTGGTTTCATTATTTGACCTTGAGTGTGAAATCTCACTATTTGATCTTGAAGTTGAATCTCCGAACGTGGCCTCACCAATATCTACTGAAATACTTGATAATAATGGAGTAGATTTAGATGTGCTGAGAAAATTGGCTTCTGATAAAAAATTGATTTCCGACAAATTACGATACTTAGTCATTAAGGCTGTAAAAATACTGCAGCATTGTCTATGATATCCATCAGTGGCATTATTTTTGGCAGGTAACTCGACGTTCTTGTATTATCAATTCAACATTGTCAACACGTACACTTAAAACTTCTTTACATTTTTTTAAGTTATGCTCAGCAAATGTTATAATTTTGTCAGTTTTTTCTTATCAAGAAACACATTTCACATCACTGGCCATTGTAAAAATATTAACATATAAACATTAAAAAAGAAATAAGTACCAACATATGACTTGACACTCTCGCCATCTTCAAAACTACCCGTTACAGCAGCTGTCGCTGTCTGCCGCATTTGCGCTGTAACTCGAAACTAACAACTAGGAATGCCGAATATTTCATTAAAAAACCAACCAAAAATATTTTAACCCATATTTTTTTGACCGATAAATTCATATATTTGTTGGCCGAAATTTTTTGATATTTTTCCAAAAAATTAAATATATTTCTTGAACAAAAAACCATACAATTATTTTTAATAAACTTTTTGAATTGGAACATAGTTTTAAACGTTTAGTATATTTTGTTACTTAATTTGAAAGGTTCGATGTAATTTTAATATTTAATTATAAGGGTTTATTAAAAATATATCAATATGTACTGTCAAAAAATATATAATTTTTTTCTCCGAATTATCGTATTTTAGTATCGTATTGTATTGTATTGTGATACATAAATAATATCATATAAAAATTACAGCCATACTGAAATAATTTGAATATTTATAAATAACAAGTAGCGCCTGGCACATTATAAACAATCATGATTATAAACAAAAATGTCTGGCAATGAATTAAATATTTTTAAGCCTATCAAAAGTAATTAAAAGAAATATCCAGTTTTAAATTATTTAAAAATTGAGTATTTTTACCTGTACAGGTACGATGCGCACTGGTAAACGCAACCCCTGCCGTCAGCCAGGTGGGTCGGATGCTGACCGAGAGAGCGAAAGATATGAAATATCAAATGATTAGCTTACCTAGAATTCTTGTTTTCTCTACGTTGCTGGCTCCCACACTATATTATCAGTGCTTACAAGCTTTCCGATAGAACCTGAATTTTATTTCGAATAAAGAATCGAATAAGTAATAATCGGATATTGGTCTGGATTTCTCTTTCATATTTAGCTAAAAAATAATTGCAACTAGTAATCACCTATCTTAGTATATTTCATTTTAAATAACACTTATCGTAGTAAATTTGAATAAATCAAAATAAACTACAGCCAACTTATCCAACGAAATGTATGAGTATATCTACATGAGTAGATGTTTTAAACTACATATATTCGGTCTTGCGAAAGATGTTGGCGTTTGCCCTACTTACGATCATTTATGTTGTTCTTAGTTAGACATAGTCCTCCCTGCATTAGTTCGCAGGTTAAAATATACCATTCGATGCTTCGCACTCATTCTTTCAAAGTTGTCCATCAGAAGCTAGTGGAAATATATCTAATATCGTAATATATTAGGTGCTTCTATATATGTATTCCGATCATATATTTTCAGCATTTCGAAACCGTGTGGCAGACTATGTCGGCGGTATGTTGGGCGAGTCTGCTGGGTGCGAATGATCTTTCATTGCCTTTAACTTTTTTAATCCTCCAGGCCACCCTTTGTCATTAATATCAAGATTGCCAATTTTAAACAGCTTTTAAATTGACCTTTAAAACTATTTGGTGGCCCTTCGGCAGTAGATTTTTGAAAATCAAATATCAGAAATAATAACGTTAAGTCACAATTATTGGGGGCTTGTTGTGAGGATTATAAAGAAAACATCCAAGCTATTTATATTATGACGTAGGTAAAACTAGATATTCGATCCTAATCTTATTGGCAATTGAGATAAATATTACATAAGCGTAAGTAACGTTTGTAAGTCGATTTATAAATCATCATTTGATAAGTTCACTTTAGATATATTGAGTACTTTCAATTTTGAAAATAAAATTGTTACTGCTGTCGAAACTTACATATGATTTTGATGTTCCTCTTGTCTAAGATAATCTATGGATATATGAATGTAAAGACACTATTACAAAAGCACAATTTGATATTGTTGTTATGCTTTTTTGTGACAAATATTCCTATTTAAGTGCAAAATACACAAAAAATACAAACTTCGTTTATCTTCCTTAGGCAAATTAATTCGCAGACTTATTTTGCAATAACTGTTTAAAGTTTATAACAAAACAACTTAGGTTAAATATATAAGATTAAAATAAATAAAAAATACCGAGTTAAACCACTTAAATTATTGGTCCAAAGCTGACAAGGTTTATGTTAAGACATATGTTAACTGGTGTAAATGATGAACAAGTATGAATACATATTAGATTAGATATGTTGTTTGATGTTGGCTTTAAACGGTCACACTTGAAATAAAACTGATATATCATATTTAATTCCTGATGTTAAGTTAAGAGGTCTAAGAGGGAAGGACTGATTTAACTGTGGGCTTCTCTATAACTCTACTCTTCTTCTATAACTTTTTAAAAAAGCTTATATGTTCAAATGCAGCATGGGAGTACAAGGGGTCTTATCAGAGACTAAAGAAAAAATAAATGCATGTTCTTTTGCGGGCCAGATGTTTTCCGTCTTGCTAAATGGGCATATTACATTTTATTATGTTTCCTAGGTAAGATAAATGCCCTGATTTAATTGTCAATTGAAAAATATGTTTAGGGTTTGTCTCCAAAGGAGTGTTAATTTTTTTTGCCGTTATTTATCTAATGAAATGTTAAATACCATCTAAATAAGCTTATAAATTAGACTACCAAAACCGAATGCAAAAATTATTCCTGCTAAATATTGGAGGCATATATTACAGAGAATTAAGAGACGCAAGAACTTATATTCAAAAATAATCAAGATAACTAAAATATTGTTGCGTCCCAACAATTCCTAAGAATTACTAGCTAAACTATGGAAGAGGATGGAAGGGTTATTATTTCAATCTTTCAGTATAACTGTAGCGGTGTATACTTTTTATTTCATGTTTTCGTTCAGACGCGTACAGTAGTTTCGGTCATAGGATAATATTAGCCATCTTGATGAACTCCAAGAGGCGAAAATATAGCGTCTTAAAAAATGAAAGAAGATTGAGAGGCCGTAATGAAAGGGCGAGACCTATGTCTGTTTTTAATATATTTCTTGTAAATCAATGGTGAGCTGTCTCTCAAATAGCATTATTCCGTTGTAGTGTTATAAAAACAGACCCCTAGATATTGGTGACCCTGATAAAAAAAAATAAGATAAATAATCGAGATAAATCTGGACAGGCAAGCAAGAATTGTAGTTTTCTCAGGTGAAATCATAATTTTTCCTGAATAAAATCAAAGAGGAGAAAACGAAATACCATCACATAATTTCGAAATTTTGAAGCTTTTTAGGAACAATCTAGGATATACGTGAACGAAATGAAAACCAAGGAAGACAACGACAATACGCCAAAACTAGTAATGCAATGTAAACAACACACGTTAAAACGGCTTCTGACCAGATTGAGTCTGGATGTAGATCAACTGAGCTAATTATTGAGATGAATGAAAAAACTAGCAAGCGCTCATATATCAGAAGAAGCAATAAGAACATTTTGAATGGAAAAACTAACTAAAAACGTTAGAAATATTCTGATTATTTGCCACGAATATTTAGAAAAACAATTTGAATGGAATCGGATCTGGTTCTTGAAATATGGGTAAGAACATCAATGCAGGAGATAAATATTGATGATTATTAATGATTTATTTTATTGATTTAAACAAATGTATACCTTAAAAAATGCAGGCAACCTTACAAATGGAAGCGGTAAAATCTAGTACAGGTAGCAGCGTCTTATAATTCAAGCAATAATGATTGCTTATTCGTGAGAGATAAGATAACAGGAATAGCCGTTTCTAGTGATATTAATGATTCTTCTTAGTTAATACTGATGCTAACGTCTGGGTAATATTGCCCAGTAAGAACTCAATTTTAAATAACATTATAAGCTATAAACAATATTGAGATACCAAGTTTTTTTAGAAAAAATTGTTAATCTCAAGATATACTAACATTATTTCTAGAAGTCACAAAGCCAAAATAAATGCAAACAAAAACAAAACACAACATTAAATTCAATGTAATCACAAAAGGCAACCCAGTTTATTACAAACCCAGACAGTTAAATACGCAAAGACCTAAAGTTGGTAAAACAAATAAAATTCCAATTTTGATTAGACAATAAATTAATTAGACCACTAAAATTATCACAGGCAAATCCATTTTGCAAGTAAAAAACACTTGGACCTGGCGGAGATTACAGAAAACTTATCGATATGAAATCTCTATTATCCATAATTATGCCATAAAATTAGCATACTAAACAACTAAGGGATACAATATTACATTACAAATGTATAAATACTTTTTAGATTGCGTAAAACACACATCTTTAATATATCTATTAAATTTTTGTCTGAAAATTGTCCTAAAAGTGAATTATTTACGCCTAATCTGAGCAATTTCCACAGAATACAACTTCGATAATCATTTGTAAATAATTTTAAAATAAATTTATTTGAAAATTGATATTTACTGGCAGAAATACGAGAAATAGAAGGAGCAAAACGGAGCGTAACGTAATTATTAGGTTGTCGATGGTTAACCAGGCGAATAAATCCGTAATTTGCACGAAACGGCTATTTCTAGAATGGAGGAAATCGTTTCGCTTACTGGTCTAAATGGATGAATAACTGGCTTAATAGCAATAATCCCTTTTAGATTCTCGAATTAAAATTATTGTTAGCTTCCGACCAATTTTCAAATTCGGAAAAGTGGAATCTTTATCACGATAATCTCCAGAAAATGGAACAACTAGAGACGTTTTATTTTTCGATATATTTATCGCCGATTATAATTGATTAACCATTAAAAGTAATTTTTCATTTTTAAACTGTTCAATGGAAAAGTTTTAAATAATTAAATATTACTTTTTTCATGTTTTATGAGCCGTTTTAATAGATTGCCACTTTTCTGATAATACCTGTCACTCTAGAACATCTAATATTTCTAATTGAAAAAAAAATTGTAGCAAATGCTTTTCACAAGCCTCTTTTGAAGCCCATTGAGAACCTTTCGGTAGTATCCCAACAAATGACAGACCACGGGCCTTAGTCAAAAATGCGTGTGGTTTTGTCTTGTCGTAATGGAAGATAACGCCTCTCCTATTAATCAGTTCTGTCCACACTTTTAATAGCTTACTTCAAATGCATTAGTTGTTCATGCCATCCTCATTTTCTGTGTTGTGTTCACTCCTTGAAGTTCAGCAGATGGTTAATGTATTGGTCTAGTCTGGCTTGACAGCTTTTGCTGTATGACTCAATTTTTCCCTTACTGTCTGCAGATTTAAATCTAGGTACTAATATTTATTGGTTTTGTACGGTGGATTACCGAACATGTTCTCATCGTTTTACATTGAGACCTTTATGGCATTTCGATCTTACTATACCTTTATAGATAGGCGTCTGATAACTGTGACTTGCATCAAATGAGCTAGTACACGCACCTCAGCTTGAAGCTCAACTACTTCCTTTTGAACCATATGTATTTCGCGAAATATGGCGTCGATTAAGATACATACCTAAGTTTAAGACATCATTTGATTGTTGTATAAATGTTATACAAAGTTTCACAGATGGAAAGGTTTTTATTCTGTATATGAAGGTGATTATATATATGAGGATTTAATTTCATGCATTTGAGATATTTCCGAATCTTCGTAGCAGTTTAGTAATAGGGTGTCCCATCATGCTATGCTTATCGAATATTTGGATAATGTTAAGGAAGGCTGCGTAACAACTGCTGTTTGTTTTCCAGCGCTCTACCAATGACGTCAACCAAGCGATGCACTTGCCCGATAGTACCGCTGCCCTCTTTTTTTTTCAAAAAGAGACTTATAATATCAATTATATATTTTCAAAATAGAATAATTTTTTACACAGGAAATGGCGTACCTTTATATTTGGAACATTCCATGAATATTTCACCTTTTAAAAGTGGTATAATGCTTCATTGAATAAACATTACTAAATATGAAAGGAAAAAGTGACATTTATTTTTCTTCAATTATGAAAATTACAATTTACCATAATTGCGAATACTCAGGAAATAAAAAGCGATGGCGTAATTTGTACTATATATATCAGGGCTCTGTCATTAGGTTTATTATATGTTTTAGTTTATATTTTTCATCTGCGAAAATATAATAACTACATGTTAATAAAATATCATTTACAGTAAGTTTTGGCTTTGCTATTTTATTCATATAAAGATGCCGTTAAAAATAGTTGTTGAGTCTTGTCACATATCTCTACGCTCTATTGAAACAATAGGATAGAGCTATCGATTATAAGCATTATTAGCAATAATGCCGCTTAGCCGCATGTTCCTACATCCGTCCTACTCTGACCACGTATTCACCACACATTGTTGTTTCTAATTATTACTTATCCGATCAATGCCACATGGGCTGACTGAACACAACTTCCAGAGCTTCTAACATCTTTTCTGGATAATATTACAAAATGACAAAATGAATGAAAATAATCTAAAGTGAATTTTAATGCATGAAAAATAGTAGCTAAAGCAGTTTAATTATTTGGAAATTATAACGTAATCAGCAATCACAAAATAAATTTGAATTTACAAAAACTTAATTACTTAATTTACAGTTATACAATTTCTTAATTCTTATTTGACGTCAATTTATTGATTATTTCGAAACTGAATATCAATATTTAAGTAGTGTTATATTAATTATATAAATTAACACTTTCTCTCTTTCATTTTATTTCAAAACAAATTTAGTTATCATGTTCATAATTTATTGAACTATGATTTGCCGATTAATGTAAACCTAAAATTTATTTTATACAGCAAAATTAGTTTAAAAATTCTACAACCATTAAAAAGAAAAAAATTAACGGAGTTCAAAATATTCGTTTTATTTTCAAATTAATCTTGGGAAAGTTGTTGAAATTAATATTCTTAGCTGGCACACTTAAAACTTTTTCATTTCAAACGACACTAAAAATACATTAGCGGTATATTTAGACCAGCGGCATTTGAACTATATATTGAAATATATAGCAAAAAGAATATCTTTTTTTCTTATTATAACTGGACTATATATTATTTGCTTAACATTTTTTGCTTTTCTCATTTCTGTGTAAATATTCGTTTCAAAAGTAAAATACTATGAAATAATTAATTTAATGTAATAATTTTAAATGTAAATATAAGATACATAGAAAATCACAAACCAATAAAATGCTATTTGCGAGAAAATTTTATTCTTGATAAACATAGAGGTAATAGTCAATCGATAAAGCTCTAATATCAAGAATTGAAAGAATTATTTCACTGGGATTTATACCAAGTTAATGCAATAATTTAGTGTTGATTATATAATATTTTAATGACGTTTTAATGCATTTGATATGATTAAAAAAATAAAAACCGTACCACACTGAGAATATCATTGAAATCGACAGATGTATGTGTAGATAAACAGGAAAAAAAGAAAGATTTTCTTACAACATCTTGTCTTGTCACATAAAACGTCGGTGACAAATGAAAACGCTTCGATAACGGCAAGTGTAGAAAAATGTTCGATTTGTCTGGTTATGAATCAAGAAAATGAAGGAAAATCATTATTTATCTCTTGATTTTAATCGATGTACTTAATATATCTAAACCGGTAATCGTATCAATTACTATATTCACCAGATATTGCCCCATCCGATAAATATACTTTTATCAATTCTTAAAATCTTCTCAAAAGACACGTTGATCCGTCGAAAGATATTGCGGAATTGTAATTTGAGGAACCAGCTATAGTGTATACAAATTTTATAAAAAGCTTCAACTAATTTACAGATCTTATATTAATTCATTACGTTTATTTGCCAACTATTAGTAAATTAAATTAATGGTAAAGCTTATCAACGTTCACCAATATGGTCTATATACTTTGTTTCATCAAGTCATATTCTGACATTTAATTTAAATATTTAGCAATAATAATTAAGGCATACAACGCAACATAAACCAGAAAGAATTAACTTCTGAATCATGAATTTTTTAACCTTCCGAATTAGGAGCAATTCCCTAATAAGCTTTGAATGATACCCGAAAAAGCCTCAACCGTTTACGGTAAATGCCACAAAACGAACGCATTTGTATTAATTTGTTTCGACCGCTAGAAGCACAAAGAACCACAAAACCGAAAATGCCGTTTTCACTTTTAATTCGGGTCAGTTCGTCCGTTTCAAGGTAAATAACAAGAGACTACTTTGCGAAATCTGTTTTTGTAAATCCATGATTAAATTTAAATTTTATGTGGTTAACTGTGTAGATATTCAGAAAATACTCCTCAAAACAATTACTGTTAAAAGTGTTTGAGAAATGTTTTGAATTGATTTGAATATATATAAATATATATTATATTATTTAAACAACCTTAAAAGGATACGTCAAGGTATTTCAGCTATTAGTTTAGGAATTCTAATAGATTTAGTGAAACATTTGTAACTTTCAAACCTTTGTGTAAGAATTTCATTTTAATGCTATTTTGGCCAAAACTTCGATTGGCTTCATGAAGTTTCCGTATTAGACAATTAAACAATTATTGGCATGTAGAATTCAAATGAGGTTGCACAAACACCAATGACATTGAACACTTTGGTCCTCCAAAATTGGCAACAGACCGTAAAATCGTTTTTGAAAATCTTAATATAAAGCTAAGATAGATGACACCTTAAAATGTTATAATGTTTCTTGTACATAACAATTTAAGTACGCTGCTTTTGAAGTCATACCCACACTAACGAGGACTTCTTATATAGGCACGTGACAGCATATCATGTTTCATACGTTGATCCACAACAACACGCTCAAAGCAAAGTGGACTACTGTCCTAAAAAACACACAAAACATCAAAAAAAAACTGAATAGAGAGAAATAAAGCATCTGAAAACTTGCTTTAATTTATTTAGTTTCTGAGTGTGAAAAAAATCTAGCTATTATACTCAATAAATCTTATATGATGTGATGCGTTACACAATAATGTACGTGAAACTAATATTAGTTTAATAAAAGTATTCACATGTCTGTAAACAAGTGTTCGCATGTCGAAATTAATAATTTTCTCATTGTCAAATTCACAAAATAAATTATGATTTTCAGTAACTTTTTTGTTTAACAGTGACTTTATTTTTTTGCTTGTTTAATCATAATTCAGCTTTAATCAACAAAATTTGTCAAACATATTAAGAAACAATAATTTAATACAGTGTGATAAAATGTTTAGAAAGTTTTAAAAACTTGTTTTAAATATTAAACATATATAAATATAACTATATATTTTAAAAATTAATAAGTGGAACATGCATTTTAATCAGAATCAATTTTTTTTCTATTCAATATCTTTAATATATGTAGATATTTTATGAAGAAAAATTGCTGTTAAATTAGAGAACACGGCTTTCCTTTCATTACTATTTTATTACAGACAAGGATATAAACATAGACACGAAACTCACAAGCATTGGCCTTGTAAATAAATTCCATAAAATATAAGTCTTTATAAGTATTCAAAAGCATAATTAGTACATAAAATCAGAAGATGAAAACACCCCAATTTCAAAACGCACAGGGTCGTATAATTTTATATATGATGAGGGCTCTTTTGTAATGTGTTAAACAAAATATGTATAAACATATAATGATAACCAAAACAAAAAACTAACTGTTATATTATTAAATTTAGCTAAACCGGTGAATATTGTTTCAATCTTCCATAATCTCTAAATTATGGCAGAATTAATTCTTGGAGAGCGACTGCTAAAATACATTTTAAACTATATTTCATAGTATTATACACACTGTATTTCATTGCTTATCTTTAGAGCAAATTCGCGCTAACAAGATCTTTTTGTCTCCATCGCACTTTATTAGGCAAATATGACATTAAATATTTAAGCCCCGCTCATTCTCTATCCATTTCCACTTTGCCTAGACGAAACAACCCCAACTGTACACAGTCCTGAAGAGTTTGCAACTAAAACAATTTTACTCCGCTTATTTCCCAGACTTCGTTGTTGACAATGTCTCCTCGAACTCCCTTCTACACGCCATTATACGGAAATTCAGCTATAATGAACGTATGCCATCCGAAATATGTCGCTTGTGTAAATTGAAGTTCTCGTTTTTGCAACGGAGCGGCTCCTAACAAGGCCGGGATTTTGAATTAATTAGTCCAAGCAAGTCAACTAAATACGGAACGCTTTTTGACTGGTTTTATTACTTACTTCCAAGGCTGCTGCTGTTGAAGCGTCATGATCGTTCTCGACTGCTTCTATCTGTTTGAAAATCTCCGTACTAATTCCTGACACCTGAAAATGAAAAATTAAGTTAAAAAAATACGTCGTTTATGTTTAAATGTTATTATAAGATATCTAACAAGGTCAATAAACAAAAATATATACCAGGTTGCTATTTAAGTTTTGTATTTCGATAGGAACAACATATTTAAAACAACAAAACATATAAATAAAAAATTTTATTTTTAGTCATATTTTCAACAATTCTTAATAACAATTCAAATTTAATATAATGTAACACATAAAACATAGAAATAATGAATGGGAACTTAAATGGCCACACCCGTAACCATATTTTGGCTGTGTTGTTTAAGACACTAGAGAGACGGAGGTAAAAATATGATAGATTTTTTTTCTTTCTTTCGATATGAAATTTCGTGACTGAAAAGTTATATTTGTTTTATTTTTATAGCATTTAAGATAATTTGTTGAAATGCAAAAACATAATTTTTTTTCTGCTGGGGGGGGATTCTGGTCTAGCGCAGAAACGGTTTTTAAAAGTGAATAATGTTAAACCTCAGGAAATCTCTTATGATCTCCTACATCAAGCTTTTGAATACGAAGGTTTATTATTTGCATCCCAAATTGAACACACAATTATGGAACCAAATGTGGAAAATTATTACGTTACCAAGATGCAATTCCTAATTCTCATTTTAATAGTAAGTCTTTATTAAAATCTACATCGATAATTTCACAATTCAAATACTATGCCTAATATATTAGTATCAGCAGTTAAGTTAATAAATTGAGAGGTTTCACAAACTAAAATTGTAACACTATTTAACTATTTATAGTTTTTCGCTTTATAATATTTAAAGAAATGACAATGTACAATTGTATTAATAGTAACTTTGTTAATTTTGATTGATTAATTGAAGTTCGAGTTTTTGAAAATAATGTTCATATTAAGGGGCGACGACTTTTTTTATTTATTTTCACAGCATTGAAATTCCGTATTGGAGAAACACGCGTTTTTTGATCCAAAGGTTCGGTTATCTCTACATATCTTCTCAAAATTTGTAATATTGTTCAGGTAGTAGTTCTAGGTCTGTTTCTACAATAGATCTATATAACAATATTTATATAAATTTAACGCTAACGCATCATTAAACTGTTATAATTAATATATGCCACGTAATGAGCTTGAGGTCAATTAACTTCATTAAATCAGGCACTATAGGATAGGATGGATTGATTGATGATTAAAAGTTATTAATTTAAGTGTATACCAAGTGCAAAACAATAATGTTTATATGTTCTCTCTATTACTAATTTTTATTTGTTTGTCGGTTTGACGAATGTCGTCATTTCGCGACTATTAAATAGTACGGTGTTAATATAAAAATAAAACATTAAATAAAATTAATTACGCAAACAAAGCAGACTAAAACTATAAATAGTGTAAATATAATTTTAAAATAGACACAATTCAACAAGCACGACCATGACATACTAGAGACTCCACCCACACCACATACACTAGTATCCACACCGAAGTAGTAACATAATAGTGATTTGAACAGTGACAATCACTTCAGCATAGGCTAAACCTGTCTGTAAGGGTGGTAACTTCATCTCAGGTACGAATGATCATTCTCAATCCATCCACTCCAAATGGTATTAGATTTTCTATTACTTCTTCATCCGTCCAAAGGGCCACTTCACGGTTAGAGAAAACACGGCGACAGTGGTGTTCAGGGTGCAGTGGGACTTAATAATCACAAGGTGGTTGCATATGAAGGATAGTGAGGATAGGAGGAAATACATTTATGTTCTTTCATGTTGTTCCCACGAGAGCCACGGGATAAAATATATGTCCACCACAGAGTCCAGGATGTTGCGCAAACCTATTACTGCAAGAGGGCAGAAGTTAGGTTGATAGAGACTGATAATCTATTCCAGCTGCGCATCCTTCCAGCCTATCTTTAGGTGTTAGGTTATTATTGAGGTTGTCTTTTCTTGACCCATACAGTTGCTTTTGCAGTTTATCCCCACTATTGTCCGCGAGACACGACCATAGACCACAATACCTAGCTTGTTGATTAGTTTTTGTAACATTTTTAATTTTTATAATTTATAATGACAATTCAGAATGCAATTCTGTTTTGTGTAATATACAGTCCTATTTACCAGTTTGTGTCATATATTGAAGAAAGAAAGAGAAATTATCTGGAAACCGAAGTGAAGAAAAAACACCATCACATCCAGTACATCAAAATTACCATCTAGAGAAATTTTTAATTTTACGTATGATAAAAATCAGCTCCATAAAATACTTTTTTGAGATGAGGGAAGATTTGAAAATCAGAAGCAACTAAATCTGACTGATACATTTGATGTTTATACTTTTATTGATTATAGTTATAAAGATGAAATATTAAAATATCGTTGAATTTTTAGGTCTACCTTATAGCTAGAACTCCAAGCATTTTTGTACAACCTAGGATAACTTAATTATAAATATACAAAACTAATAATTAATAATCTTTAATCGATAGAATAATGTTATTGAAATAAAGTTCGGAGGAAATTGATTAACGATGCTGGAAATTTAAAATCCACTAATGATCAAAAGTACTACATTAGATTTTGGGATAAACTTGATGTGATCAAATATATAAAGTAATAAATCAAAACAATTTATAGGATGTTAACATTATAAATAGTGTATTTATAGAATATTAAAAGTATTTCACTCAAAACCGATCGAATATCTTTATTTCATTCCTTTTTCTGGCATTAAAATTCAAAAGGCGATCTTTAATAAAAAATTGTTGAGTTTTTGTTTGAACGATTTATCATTGGTTCGGTTATCGTCTAAATACAAATACGGCGGTTAGCCAATATAGCGTGCGTGCAGACAGCTGTGAAGAACAATAAAGCACATGTCAAGATTCGACAAATAAGTGGACCGATATTGGTTATTCTGTTTTACTTTGTATCAGTTTTCGCCCACACATTGCCACTGTTGACGTTATTAACTCTCTATAATATTCTATGTAGTTTAAATATTTATTTCCTATGTTTTATTTTCGATAAATA
The DNA here is from genome assembly GCF_030347505.1 of Rhynchophorus ferrugineus. Lineage (NCBI taxonomy): Eukaryota > Metazoa > Arthropoda > Insecta > Coleoptera > Curculionidae > Rhynchophorus > Rhynchophorus ferrugineus. Next base: position 45,502,199 of record NW_027472581.1, on the reverse strand, counting down.
TTTAAATTTGTTGGTACATTTCTGGAATAATATTTTTGGATAGAATATCATTATTATATATGGTTTTTCAATACCGGATTTATGAAGAAATAACATAAAACAAGTCGTTTGGTATCAATTCTTAATTAAAACGCCCATGGATTCATTATGTATGAAATATAGTATATTTCTAGTGACAGCCCACAGTATCCGAGATGGTCAATCGCACAATCTCGATGAGCAATTCTCATCACCATTGCGAGAAATAACGCTCATCGCAGAATTAGCTTACTAATGTGTACAGCCATCCTGCTAGAACAACATGTCGTCGATCAAAATATCATACAATCGGTTCTATAGAGCTCCCCATTGAAGGTAAAAAAACTTGCTGTGTTGATTTTGCATCAGTAGTTGAATAATAAACACAAAGTTACATTGATGTCGCTAATATAACATGAGCGTCACAGGCTGATAACATCTATATATCTATCATTCAAAAACTAAATTATACTCCTAAGATTACTAATATAAAAACGAGAATTAGAACAGGATTTCACATTTCTTTAGTTATTAGGAGAGTAGAGTAAATGTTGATAACAGGTTTTATTTATGTGTGCATGGGATCAAATGCAAAAAACAATGAATTATTGAAGATAATCGAAAGACATATGTACGTTGCAATGATTTGGCATTATCTATCAGGTGAGAAATCAACGACTTATACATGTACCGCGAAATCGACTTCGTCAGTGGTTATATGACTTCAAAAAAGAAATGAGTAGAGAACATAGAAACCGACTACGACATTAATAAATATATATGCAAATTTATTACAATTTTAAGTATGTCAATTATTTTTGTGGTATCTACGATAGATGAAACTTTACTATTCCTAAAACAATATGATTGCTATAACTTTAATATTGTTGAATACGAACTAACAAAACATTAAATACGAATTTTCATGTGTTATGATAATGTTTTCACATTAAATGGGTTTTAAATAGAAAAAATGGTAATATATACAGTAATCTCATTTTTCGTTTGGCAGCGATCCAATTTTCCATTTTCACAATTCTTCAGTATTTTTGAAGCATGTCTCAGCCAAGCCATGAGGCATTTATCTGAACAGGTGGTAGTCACAACTTTTTATTATGTCTTGTGAGTACATCGAGTGCGGCAGGACTTCATAAGCGAATTTTAATACTGCATCCTTCACAACTATTTACGACATGGTCATGCAAGAGGATGACTTTGCATCATGTTACTCATCATGTTACTTTGACATGTTACTCACTATTGCTGGTCTTCCTTGCAATGGTACATAGTTCAATGTTTGTTCAACTGACGTCGACATACATCTGCAGTAATAATTTAGCAGCACGTAACACACTACACTTTTTTACACTCACCATTCACAGCAAGCAATGACTAGAAACATTCCGCTTTAGTATCGATTTGGATGATTGTCTTGAACCAATCCATGACTTTTTATGATTGGAATTGTCCTAGTAAAACTCTTTTTGGCCTGACCAGCAGTAAAATAGCGAAGTTTGGACGGTTCGAAATGACAATTTCAGTGGGAGCTATTGTCCTCTCTTTTGGATCTTTCCTATCATATATATACGACTGAGAAGAGTTGATTCAATAACTCTTAAGCACTCTTAAGCTCACTTCATTGAGAATTTGAACTGTATTTTTGTCTAATAATCAATTGATTGTTTTTTAACTGTTTGCTCGTATGGCCTGTGTTTATCATTGATTTCAAAATCTTTTTAAAACGTTTAAACCAAAATCGACAATTGTGATCAAATGAAGCAGCATCGTTTTAAATTTCTAAAAGCTTTAGATGAGCTTTAGTAGCAGATTTCTTCAAATCAAATAACAAAACTGATGAAATACTCTATAATATTCATATATGTCAAAACCATCAAATTTAACAGTTAGGTTAGGTTGATTAGATTGTTTCAATTATTTAAAAGTTGTTTACATCAGTCGCATTTTTCTACAACCGTTGTTCAGGGAGAAAGCCTTCTTGTCAGTACCATACGCCTTGCCATACGTTGATGTTGGTGCCATAGGACTTGGTGTATTTTACGTGACCGTTATCTTTTTTTTATATACAAAATTTTAAATATTTTTAATTCGATTCTTTTTCCATATTATTACTGTTCCTTCAACATTACATTCATTCAAACATTTGTTCCTCATTAAATTTTATTTTAGTGCTAGAACAACCTTATATTTCATTTTATTATTTTCAGTTAATTTTTTTAAAAATTTTTTGTCCAAATTTTATTTCTTTCACAATCTTTTGAACTCTCAGAGATTTTGACATCACTATTTAATCATCAGCGTCTCGACTAAACATTTCTTTCGGCGCTATGTTTAAATCATAATGTCTTCCTTCGATCGCCGTCTCCGTCATATTGGCAGACATTTTGATTTGAAACGCTTTGGGCAGCTTCGGTCAGACACCGTCGTTATTTGTTTCTTCTCAATTACGGTAAGGTATGTGACTACGGATTAGTCACAGAGCAGCACCAGAAGCTAGGTACCAATTGCAGTCACCGTAGACTCGTCATGTCTTCGCGGAGGTATCAGAATTGCAAACGTCTCGTCGTCGAACAAAATAAGCTACCAGGTCGTCGAACAATCCATCCATCCACAGCGTCGATTACGGGAGCCCTGTCCGAAAAATAGCTTGTTTTCAACATCGTCGATGGACCACATTCAAGTGCCAAACCGACGATGAAGCAACGGTATCTGTAGGACCGAAAGATATTAACAGCCGTACCAGATCGCAATCGTACCAAGCACAACCATTTTGACGTATCATAGGTTTCAAAGCCCCTTTCATGCAGCACATTTTGTTTGGCATATCAGTATTTTGTATTTGATTTTTTTCATACATTTTTGTATTTTTATTTGTTTAAAATAATTGTATGTAAAATTCTGGCAGGGGATTATTGTAGCGACCTTGAGGCATGTCGAATTTTACATAGTGGAATAACGGTCTGCAAAATACCCAGAAATATAATCCCAGATGTTGAACACGGGCGGGGTGCCAGCAGCGCCAACTAGAACCCGATAACGAATAGCTGGCAACCCCGAGACGTTTAGCTGGAATGTCATTGAAGAGTATTTCCAATCATTCAGTAATCGACCATCGATCAGTTTGGACGTGCCACCATCGACTGTCCAAGCCTCGTCACCAGGTAACACTCTGCCATCCGCTTTATCTGTTTTGTATTTTCTATATTTTTTTATCTTGCCAATAAATAACGATCACATAATTTAAACACCACTGTTTCATTTCGTTTTACCTCCATTCACTGATCCATATCATTTACCCCAAATATATTTTCCATGACGACTTCTATTTCTATTAAACATAGCTCCATCTGGATTTAAACGATAACAATAACTGTGAGCGAAGAAAAATTAACCATAATCAATTTCCTACGAAAGCACCTATACAAAATACAATCTATTTTCAGTATCATGTTTACAACTATTAACCAATTCCCTTTATTGCGCTTAAAACTAAATATTGGAATTAATTTAATAAAACAGTTAATACATTGCACACATAATACATATGATTAATAGTTAATACAAATGTACCATTAAAACTGTTAATTTAACTTGCAAAGCCCAGGAACAAGCTATCATAAATAAATAAACATACAACCAATTAATATTTTAAAGCAAATGTTCCTTTAAAAGCACTACATAATGCATTAATAAAATATGTTCCGTTTTTATAGCATAGAAACAAAATTTAATATTTAATGCATCCCCATCAGCCACTCTATTATCAAATTAATACAATTAGGTTTCGACCTATTTCTTGGTGCTTTTGCGCTTCAACATTTTCAAAATCCAATTAAACTCCGGACTATCTACTGCATCCTATCAACAAAATGACCCCGATCCTCCGTAAAATGTTCAAAATTAATCTTACATGAACCGGAGGGATTACTCGTTATGCATTTTAATGCGGAACTTACCCGTCCCCTGGGCGTTTTCACATATATAGTTTTGGAAATTAAATCAGTCGCTGCAAACATATGCAATAATACGGCTAATGCATCAAAGCCAATCCAATTTTGACTGTGTCGAGAATCGTATCCGTTCATAGCAATAACGTGTTGTTTCGATAATTTGTTCCGCTCTAAACTAATTCGAATGCCAATTTACGGCCAGTAAGAAATATTTGCAGCCGTAGTTTTTATTTACATATAAATAACTTCGAATGGCTATTTAAATTTTGTTACAAAATAACTCTAGTAGTAGTTATATTCTAGTTATAGCTTTGATTTTATTTATTTTTTATATAAACGTCATACCCTATTATTTATAAATTTTATAATAATCAATAATATTCCGCATTGTTGAACATTACGTTCTCACCTTTACCTAGCATTTTCTTTATAAAAGTGGAAATGGGTAAATAAAGTGACTAATCGTATCGGTTAGAGCAATGTATGGGAAAAACAGTATAGTCTATTCAAAATAACAATGAACTCACGTCATCAAGATGTTTAATATAGTTAGTTAAAAAGAGATACAATGCTGTCCGAAAGTCGTTCGAATGTCAAACATGTGCAAAATTCTTTAAAATATTAAATATAATTACTGCAAGTTGACAATAATAGTAATCTATCCAAAGTTGCTGTGAACATTCGCCATCAACATGTTTAATGTTGTAGCGATCTTGAGGCATGTCGAATTTTACATAGTGAAATAACGGTCTACAAAATACCCAGATATTAAACACGGACGGGGTGCCAGCAGTGCCAGCTAGAACACGATAACGAATAGCTGGCAACCCCGAGACGTTTATCTGGGAGATTATTGAAGGGTACATTTAGGATTTAGTAACCGACCATCGCTTAGTTGACGTGCCACCATCGACAGCCCAAGCCTCGTCACCAGGTAACACCGCTGCTAGCCTTTTTTACCACTTGCCTTTTCACATTTTTATATTACTTCAATAACGGTCACGTAAAGTAAACACCACTGTTTCATTTCGTTTTACCTCCATTCACAGAAACCCTAAATTGTATTGCTTGCCGCAATTTGTAAATTCGTTTTAGAATCATAAAATATTTTCCTTCTCATTTTATTCTAGTTAAAAAGAGATACAATGCTGTCTGATACGTTCGAACACGTAGACGAACCAGCCTGTCAAAGTCGTACGGTTGTTAAACGTATGCAAAATTCTTCACAATTATAGTGATAAGAGGTTATAAATCGGCAAACGTTGTCTTAACATTTTGCTTGTTTTGATAAATTTCAAATCGCTTCTTATTATTACCGTGATTAAAAATACCGTTGCTAGACAGAATAGATTGCCTCTCTAATCAGCTACTTCGAACAGAAACTAGATACTGGAGACCCCCTCTTGCCAGTAAAATTCGTTAGAGAGGTAACCATGTTTACTGTTTTATTAAGTATTAATTTGCAGCGGTTTTTATTGAAAATATTTTAGCGTGTTGCAGTTGCACTGATTTAAAACTAGTATGGACACGATCACTGAAATATCTCAAAAATTAAAAACATAATATTGGATGAACCGAAAAGAAACCGTCTTTATACGAAGCAGTTGACTAATCAAGATCAGCTTGATGTTACTACTATTAGAGATCAAATATATGAAATGTACAGAAACAGTGAGTAGCTTTTTCAATATAAACATAATTTAATACAATTATTTCAGAGGAACCTGTTAGGCTAAAAAGTATCGAAGACGTCTAATGGAATTTCCAGATATTGCTTTTAAAAGAATATAATTTTTAAAAGCAGATCATAAAATCAAAGTATTTATTATTTTAATTTGTGTATTTAGATGATATTTAGATTTAGAAAACAAACGTTCGACTGATTGAAATGAACAGCCTAGTTAGTCAGCTCAGTGAAACTTTCTGAATATGGGATTATGATTCAATGCTGATTATTTCCAAGACAGAGTGATGAGAGTGAACTGTTTTGAAGATATGGCAAATTTATTATGGAAAATTCACCGATTGATTTTATCAAGAATGGTGTACACAGGTAGCATCAGAAGAAATAAAAAATAAAGTGATATCAAAATAACTTGACAAGGAAACACACCATCGAAGGAAACAAGAACTAAATTTAAAAAGGTATATATGCTCTCTAATAAGAGTCAAATACATTACTTGGATATATAATAGTTGATTAGTTAAATTGGGCCTCAAAAGGGATATCACTACATAATAGAAGTCGCCTAGAACTCTACCTCATGGGTGATGTGGAAAAGAGTTCAATGTAAATATAATAAAACAATCTAACCTATAAATTATTATGGCTGTATAATGCAACTGTAAATTTGATAACATTTTTGTTTCACTATTTTACTTAAACTAGAATTTTATTATATGTCAAAGCCGAACTGAACTAAAACTCAGAGTCGATACGGCACCATTACAACGTTTTGACGTTATAATTTTAGATGACGTACGTTTACACCAACTTTGGATAGATTATAACTACTATTTTTCTAAACTCTTGAACGGTAATGTGTATTACGAGTGAAATTAATAATTTCCTCAATTTTTTAAACACTAACTTAGAGTTGAGAGTTGATAATAGCTCTTCGACGCTTTTATGTTCACGCAATATCTTATCATGTTGATATTATTATAATATGAAGTCGTTGTTTTGTGAGTTTCCAAGACCCTAGCATTAATTGAGCAATAATAAGAGTTATGTGGAAGCTCTCCTTTGGCTAGCGGACATACATTTCATTTTATGATTATACGAGGACAAGGTGTTAATTAAAAAAAACACGAAGCGCTCTGTCCAGGAGAAGATAGGAATGAAAGGCGCCATTGCAAATTATTTTGTGCTTGAAGACTTAGTTCATTGGTCTGTATATTTCATCAATTGATTCATGGATCAATGACTTTAGGTAGGTACCTTTAGATATTATTGAATGCTTTTGCTTACACCAGGTGTATCATGATGTTCTAACAATAAACCGAAAAGACTTTGCTCTGATGATCTGTTTGTATTATAGCCCACAATGCTTTTGAAATTTTTTTTTGTATTATAATAAGAACATATACATATACAGCTCGAAACATCGTTTAAACAACCTCCAAGTTCTTTTTAATTTTTTTGGTTTAATCAGTAATGTCGACAACTCTTTGTAGTGTATTTGTAGCCGAACTTATTATTTCTATTATAGAGCAATAACTTTATGAATAGAGCCAATTCAGTTAAACGTTTGATCAATCTTTCATATGAAGTTTTGTCAAAAACCTAACGTTAAAGATACTAAGTAGTTCAATAGAATATACTAGATAAGCAACGTATACGATTATAAATATATTAGAGACAGATTTTTCAGAGAAAAGTTCTTATGGTTAATAGCATATTAATTTATTGTGAAGAGTAAAATATCTTGGAAGCGTAAACATAAATAAGATATAACTTTCTTAGCTTAAATGTATTATATACATAATGGGTTGCAGAAAAAATAATTTCAGTTCCTTTTATGTTTCTCAAAGGAAATTTATTCATATAAATTTCAAAGATTAACAAATGATACATTTGCTCTCTTGATGGATGATTTTTGCCAGTTTTCTTTTCTGATAAATCATTTAAAAACTCGCAACCAAAGAGAAGTTTTTTTTTGTTACTCCCTAGATCCACAATCTGCTCATAGGGCAATAAGTATTTGATATGTTTATATTATATATACATGGCATGTAGAAAACTTGAGTAATTGATCTCTCGTGTAAAATTATCCTGTCCTATGTACTACTTTTATTAATTAGTTTTATTATGGTCCTTCACTGCCACTTCGCATATTTAGCTGATTAGCGAGTACATTAGGATGCACGGACACTCTTTCAAAGCACTTCACACAAAGACGTCAAATTATACTCGTTGATTGATTCTAAAGCAATATCGCGTTGAATCACTTCATTACAACACACTACACAATACGATATACTTTGGAACCGCTATATACATTAAACTTGCTAGCAGTTCTCCATAATTGGATTCCATATGACCAAATAAGCTTGAGTGTAGACTTATACAGTAATATCTTGTTATCTAATGATAATTTGGATGTCTGCCTAATAAGTCAATACATTTTATAGATTTTAAGTTCAAATTGTTTCTATTTGGCGAGTATGTGCTTCTTCCATGTTAGGCGTCGATCTAGGTACATACAAAGATATTTAGCATCCTCTACTTGCGGGAGTTGACAATTATTGGTATAGACTGGTGGACATGACTTTCTACGGAGCGTAAAAGTTATATCAGTGGATTTTGTTTCATTGACTTTAATACGCCATGTTTTCAGTCATATTTGTATTTGATTCAGATATGTTTGTAGGTTAATTGATGCTATGTCTGGATGTTCATGAGAGGCTAAGACTGCCGTGTTGTCTGCGTATCTTACCACAGTGGTAATTTTTTTGTAGGTAGATAGGCTGTGTACAGAAGATATAGTACTGCACTCAGTACATTACCTTGCAGAACTCCTTAATATATCGCATGTATCGGTATGTTCATTGCCTAGTTTCACAGTAAAATGACGATTTGTGAGGTAAGATTTTAGTAGCTCATAATCCGGACGAGGGAGAAGTTTCTTTAATTTAACCTGCAATCCCGTATTGCATCCTTTATCGAAATCCTGAGATATGTCTAGAAATGCAGCTGAACAATATCTTTTGGCCTTTAAGTCCATATTTATTTTGTTTACAAGTCTATGCACTTGTTCTATTATTCCATGCTTATTGCGAAGCCCAAATGGCGTTCTGGAATAACCTATCGTAATAGGCCGGTAGGAGCTGACGTCTTTTGGTGTTTTCCTTGGTTTGAGAATCATTTCAGCTAGCTTGCAAATTCTAGGAAAGTAACTAATTCGTAATATAATACTGAATATAAATGTTAATAATTTAACACCCTTTTCTAATACTTTCTGGAATATTTAATGCGAAATGAGACTGTATTGACCTAGTTATTCTATATTTATGGAAATATCTTCAATTATTATTATATAATCTATTCATGTTGTTCAATATTTGTTATAAATGGAACAATTATATTCATTAATAATATTTATGGATTGTAGGTATTGTTTACTTACTGAAATTTTGTACGTACGAACATTTTCGTTACATTTAAGTTGGCATAATACTAATTAATGTACATTCAGAATTATTATTAATCACCTTTCTGAAATCCCCTTGTATGACCATAGGCGGTGGGTGGTTGGGCCGATTGTTTGGAGCGACTGGAGGGGCTCGTAGTGGCGACGCCGTGAGATCCAAAGCCTCGCGCCCATTATCCTGCAAAAATATTGATTATTTATTCAAGAATTCCTTTTTTAAATTATAGTTAATACACTTAGACATAATTTGAATTTCAAATCCACTTTTATATAGTCGCATAGGTATCATTTTGAGAGATAACCTTTTCAAATATATTAAGTTTTTAGGGAGACTATAATAATGATGTTAGGGATTTAAAGAACAAGTTTGAATATGATAATGAAAAATGGAAAACTATGAAATAATAATTATAATAATTTTTAAGTTAATGTCTTAAGCTTTTACATCTTGACAATAGCTATTTGAATGAACATTTAATAGAACTTTACAATAAATATCTGTAGATTTTCGATATATCAGTCACATGTCATTTGGCCCATGTAAATGATCATAACATATATTCACAGAGAAACAGATAGTTAACTTTATAGGAAATTTTGAACAAATATTTCGCGATGTCCAACATCTAGATGTCGCTACTTTTAACTTATTACTTATTTTAATCGCTATGCTAAAAGCCGCGACGGGATCTCATTGGCTCACTTCGTTTCTATGAAACGTTTGTTGTATATTTATTTTAAGCGCCATTTTCAGTATGCCTGACGTAAGGAATACTGCGTTTAGATATTAAATTATTAGTTCATTATATACATAGAGAAATAGAGATTTAACTTCATAGGAAATTTTGGCGAAATGTTTCGCGACGTCCAACATGTAGATGTAGCTACGTTTAACATATTACTTGTTTTATTCGCTATGCTAAGAGCCGCGACGGAATCTGATTGGTTCATTTCGTTCTATGGTTTGTTTATTATGCACGCCATTTTGAATGTGCCCTATATTGAGAAGAGTGTGGTTAGCTTTTTATAACGTTTATACATTAAATTATTATTTTATTTTATTACTATATACAAGTCGCTAGTTGAACGCATTCTCGTTCTAGGAAGTGTTGTGTGCCCGGATGCATAGATAGTGAGGAATGGCATCATCGTTTTCCGTTAAAAAAGCGATCTTTAAGAAATGAGTAGAAAACATTAAAAATCCTAAACTGGTTGGGTTAAACATAAAACAGATTTATGATCGTTACCATGTGAGACATTTTTGTGATACACTTAAACTTTCCTTTAAATACTTATGAACAATTTAGTGATGGTGAAAATAATACCACGAGCCCAGAATATGTACAAATGGAAGTGGATCAAAATCAAAATTATATAGAAGGTAAATTGAAGGAGTCAGTCACATTTCTGTTCATAATTGTTACCATTAATTTCTAAACTGTCTTACTATATTTGTAGTGCCTATTTACATCGTTCCAGGGTCACAACCAGGGTGTTCGAAGCAAGTATCATCGACATTTGACCAAATTAATTACTTGACTCTATAACTTCAGTCCAGATGTTCCTATACGAGCAAATAAAGTTTTACGTTGTACCGTAGTATACATCTCAGGTTATTTAGTAAAACTTTTTAAAAAAGAAATTAAGTGTGATTTTGTTTACATACAATTATGAATAAATCGGTAGACCCAGAAATTGAGACTGACTTTATAGAGGCAGGACAATATCTCTTGCCCAAGACTCTAACAAAATTGTTTTATTATACTGTCAGTAGGTCTTTGAGCTATGTCTTATTTTATTCAGCGATTTTGCCACGTCGATAATATAACGAAATTTTTGTCAAATGCTTAAAAAAAGTAAATTTAATACCCTTCAATTGTACATGCCATAATGATCTTTCGGATAAAATATTAAAAATACTAACTAATGGAAAAATGAAGAAAATATATATATATATATATATATATATATATATATATATATATTGATAGATAAATTTACATTATAAATTTATATTTATTGTTATAGATTATATTTATATTTATTTATTTTTACAGGTTATATTTATATTTATTTATTTTAAAATATTATATTTATATGTATATTTAATTGAATTTAATTTAACAAATTTATTTCAGAAAAAAAAATTATTTAAATTTTATTGGTTAATTAAACATGACGTCAAGGCTGTCACATGCCAAACATTACTAATGAGCCAATCAAATGTCTTCGCAGTAAAATATTTTTCTTACAGGTGCCTATAATAGAGATTTAAATTGACCAATCAAATGACTTGAATGGCCCATTATGGCTCCCTCTGGATGCTGAGCAAAGCAAAATTTTGCGTCAGAGTCCCGTATTGAGTTGCATCTCGATTACTCTATGATTATATATAAGTCGGTAGTACAATAAGTTAATTATCGATCTAGAAAGTATTGTGTAATCGGATGCACATAAAATAAAGAAATGCAGAATCGTTTCGAAGAAATATTTGGCTGTCATTAAAAATTATTACAGCATGTTTTGCTGTTGTAAGTTGGGGCAAGTTTAATCAAATATTTATTTTTTTAATCTTAGAAATTACCCTTCCTTAAGAGAGGCTTAACCGAAATTTACGAGTCATCAATTTAATAACTACCTTGAGAGGTTCATTTCATTAAAGAATAAAAAATGTGTAATTATCCGAATAAATATATAGGCTTAAAGCTACTTAGTCAATATAGTTTGAAATTTTTTGGATCTATTAGAGCTCGTGGATTCAGGAATATACATCCTTAATATGCTTAACAAATCATTTGAAGCGTTCAACATATGTTAATTTTTTCATCTCATTCGTTTTTAGGAAATTGTGAAGAGGATGAACATGAGAGCCCTTTACACATTTTACATTCTATACTAACGGGGGTGACTCAATAATTTCAATTCCACATGTTCATATATGAATAAACGAGTCAAGTCAATATGCCCCAGAAAATTGTTTTATTATATGTTACTGTCAGCAGGTCTTTGAGCTATCTTTTTTATAATATTCCACGATATTGCAACATCGATAATATAACAATTTTTGTCAAATATCTTTAATAAAGGTAAATTTAAAACCTTTTAATTATACCAACATAATGATTTTACAGAGAGAATATTACAAATGATAAGGTGCGCTATACACTTTGGGTAAACATAATTCTAACAGAGAAAGTTGTAGAGAACTCTGATAGATCTCTGATAGATTAAAGTGATATATTAAAGAATTAATATTAACAAGGCATTGCTTAAGAACAAATACATTATTGCCTTGATAACGTTTCAAATCCAAGTGCGTTTAGAATTACTTACAATAACAGAAACAAATATGTAAGATTTTTAAATACTGCTGCTTGTTTTTTTTTTTCTCAAAACCAACAGATTTAAACATTAGATATCACAAGTTATTCTAAGAAACTACGAAAAGAAAATCGAATGTAAAAATGTTAAAGCATTTCTGGTTAGGGCGTTGTACCCAAAATGTGAAAAGAGCTATAGAGTCCAGAAAAATGTTGCGCCGTTTCGTCGTCGAGATCGACAAAAGGATGCGAAAGTAGGTCCCAGATCGAACTTGGAATAATAATTTGACGTCCTGCCTCCAAGTCTCCAGCTTTACACCGACGTCCTTGAATGGTTAATGTCGACGAGAAACAGTTTTATTTACGATGGGGATCTTTTGGAAAACACGATTTTCAGACACATAAAAAACCGGGACGCATTCCTAGCTTGCAGAAAACAACTGGGAATATATCGTCCCATAAAGTACATTGATCTATTTAAATTTAATTGTTTTCGTTTATAAACATGTTCTTTTAATTTGGATTAGAAATCATATTAGCATTTAAATTTGCCTGGGTAACATATTGTTGAATTAATAAAAAAATATATCGAAAGCAATATTTTTCTGTTTTCCTAATTAAAATAATAATATCAAAATTATATAAAATGCATAGAACCCAACCTTGTAAAAGTGATCAAATCTACGAATTTGCTCAAGTTGCTTTTAATTTATATTTTGATTGTTTATAAGAGTGCAAAATTAGACATTGAACAACCTATCTTAAGCCCAGCCTAGACTAGAAAACCAACGTAATATTTGCCTTTTGCTGCTAAAACGCACGTATACTCGTAAACGTATGTACATCATGGATTTTTGAACGTCGATAATCAACCGAAAAAGATCGAACGAAAGAATAGAAATATTACTAGACCAATATCACACCAGTATAGACAAAAATAAGAAATAAGCGTGGATATCATACGAATTGGAGCCAAATTAAGATATTTTTTAACAAAACATGATATATGTCGGGTCCGCGACTCATCTGGTTTTAATTTACCTCCGCGGTTTTTCTAGGAATGTTGGAACTTGATAAAATATCGATATCTTTCAGAAAGTCATGTGAAACTTAAAATTCTTAAACGCAAAGTTTTCTCACCCGCTGTTTTTACCAGATACTGTCCTTCTCTTGATTACTTATTCCTTCAATATGAACTATTAACATACTAGAAGGTTGAAAAATCATAATGTCTAAATCAGGGTATCTTTGAAAACATATTGCTTCTTATAAAGAATCCTCAAAATTAATTGAAAATCTGTATCAGTTATAAATATGTTAGAGTTTAAAAAACAAAAACTATTAATCTACTTTAAAATACTATTTCATTTAGCGAAAATAAGAGGCGATATAAAGGGACACTGAGGGTAAAAAAAGTAAAAATCTCCCGACGTATATTTTTAGATATCTCACTCGTAACACCATTCAAAACAGACGGCTTCCCTGATCACAGTGCAGTCTGTAGCCAGTGCAATATTAGTCGTATACGTTAATATCTCAATTGGATGCAATTTTAGGAAATATCATTTCTCATGTCCACTCATTTATCTAAACTTTCCCTCGTTCTATTACAACGAATAACTAATGTAAATCAATTCAGACAAAACTTAGTCGAACTTTTGATGAAACCACAGCGAATCAATAATCAAAACTTTGAATTTTATTGCATTACAAAAATTTTTAGCTATGGCGATAGAAACACGCAAAACTACCAACAATCGACGCTATAGACTGACATAAAGACCGGAAGCCGTAGTAATAAGGTGCAACACAACTTACATTTTCTATTAAGGCAGACCGATGCCAATGTGTTGGAAAAAGACGCCGAAACAATTATGCAAATTCCCTGGAACTGGTGAAGTTTAGCGGGATATGGCCGAGTCGATACAGTCGTTTAAAAGGGTAGCTGCTTTAACAACATGAGAGTTGACACTATGAACGAAATTGAATTGACATTTTGTATAGTTTGTCTAGTTCTATTTCTTTGCTCGGTTGATGAAAAAGCATAGCAAAAATCGGAAGAAACATTATTAATATGAATTAGAAATTGTCAAACGTAAGAATCTAGATCTCTATTGAATGCTCAAGTGAATTCTAGTTACATATTATTTTCAAAAACTAGCTTGTTTTTATTTAAGTACCTACTAAAATTAACTAACTGACTAACTGATAAATTAAGGATTCTTATAGACTCTAATTTTAAAGAAATAGTTATGATTGTTTAAATGAACAGCAGTGTTAACATCGCTTTACTCGGTTTCCTTTCATAAATCTCGAAAAGCAATAAAATTCTTAAAAATGTCAAGCTACCAATGCATTTCATATAGCAAGAAACACATTTCGCACTTTAGAATCATTTACATAAACCTGTATACCAAAAAAACGCTCCATACTTAGGTTCCTCATGAATTAATAATAGTACATCGAATGTACATTTTTAAATAAATGATGGATCGAAAAATGGATCACATACATAATGTGATAAAAAAAGTTCAGAGAAGAGAAGTTTATTAAGCTATTGTAAAATCCACATTGACGTCAAGGAAGCTGATAGAAAGCATTTCGTGGGACTGAAAAGGAATTAATCATAATGATGGAAGCCAACATTAAGATATGCTAGAATCTATACAAAACATTAAGTCGACTAATTCTACATTCAACTTCTAATACGATTGAAATCTGTGAAAATAGTCAGAACTGATCAAGAAA
The DNA here is from genome assembly GCF_030347505.1 of Rhynchophorus ferrugineus. Lineage (NCBI taxonomy): Eukaryota > Metazoa > Arthropoda > Insecta > Coleoptera > Curculionidae > Rhynchophorus > Rhynchophorus ferrugineus. Next base: position 45,486,992 of record NW_027472581.1, on the reverse strand, counting down.
GGCGTTCTACTTCTTCTATCACCACATCACTAGACCACACATTAATAATTTGGTAAGAATTGAGACAGTATCTTGGTCCGCTCGATAACTATATGTTTCGGTTTCTGTAAAATTCTCTTAATGTTGTATAAATGACATGACAAAAATTATGTTCACTGTTCAAAGAAAACTGCTGCTAATATTCATAAATATGCATAATAATATAACATAAATATACTTTACACAACACTACGCTTTACACGACAACAAATATTATTAGTAAAATATAAGTATTGGTTTCAATATATTTACCAAATAGTATCACAAATTTTTCAATGAATAAAAATGCTGAACTATGAGTGTTGATCGCCCAACAATTTCCAATCCTCTAAATACACTCGAAATGATTCAATAACAACAATGGATATCATACGAATTGAAGCCAAAAAAGAGATTTCTCTCTAAGATATTTGATGTGTAGTGAAAGTCATATAGAAACTGACTGCAAAACTCTCCAAATGGTACGCAAGACGCTTCAGGAAGCTTGTGAAGATCGTTCGGCTTAGCTTTTCGCTTAGATATCTCAGAAGTTCTAGAGTTACGAAATTGAGGTATTACCAAATAAATGAGAAGTTAATTAATCAAACCGACATATATATTGATTAGTTTTGAAATGTATGATTACCTTCGAATTGCTAAACATGAAAAACCCCAAAAAACTTCCCAATCGCCAATCACTTATCTCCATCCAAATCATCTCAATAAATAACCATGAATAACTATAAAACCATTAGACAAATAAATAAGATTTAAAAACAAATCCTTAATGGCCTCAAAATACTATAAATTATTTTTTATAAGTCACATTCTAAACAAAATTCTTTTTTCTTCAATATTAATCATTATTTATCATTATATATCAAAAATCAAATTTGCGTTATTTTCGTTAGAGCTCCCCCGAACACTTATATACAAAAACCAAGTCAGGCTAGCTGGCAATATGCAAATGCATATTATCTACTAAATATGGCGTTTCGTGACTAAAGTAAGGGTAGGACATTCGTATAAATTTGTATAAAACCAACACAGAACCAGTTATTGCATGTACGTATTAATAATAAATTAGCAATAAACTAGTTTCGGTAATGTAGAATGTAATAGGTTTTTAATAAAGTTGAAAATTAACAAACACGTTTAAGAGAATAACTCAAAAATGTTGCTATAAAACATTGAAAATATGTAAAATATAAATATAACACAACGTAAAAAAAAGATAATATGAATAAACATAAAACAATTTAACACATATATTAAAATGACAACATAGCTACTAGATGTTAGAGAATGATCTAACAATCAGAAATTTAATGTCTTCTCTAGTATTAGCTGCTTATCGAATTTGGAATTCGGCTTTGATCACCATAATTTTTAGTGTAGCCCATAGAGTAAAATCTGTAGAGAAATAAAATTTCAGTCAAGGTATGTTAGTAGGCTTTGGTGACAATCGGTAGCATAGATGTCAACTAGTTCAAAAACCACATTTAACAAAAGCATCACTCTAAGTTACGTCAAAAGTTTTCAAAAGTTTAATTACATAAAAAGCAAATATAAATACGAGGGTGATTCAAATATGATGGAAACAAATGCTGTAGATGGTGCACATGTATATTTTGAGGATCGTGGCTTGAGTATATGATGGGCTGGGTCCCTTACGAACAGTGTGGCATAGTTTTTTAGTGTGGGAATGCGTTAAAAAGACGGAAATTTTTCTACGTTTGCGAAGTCAGTTCGGTAGTGAATACCTGAGTAGGGCTGCCGTGTTTAAAGGGGCCAAAGCATTCAAGGATGGCCGCGAAACCTTCGAGAATGAGTATGATCGTCGACCGCGAACCTGAATCACACCAGACAACATTCGCCGCGTAGAACATCTCATTTTGGAGGACCGTTGGATGAATGTTCGAGACATTTCGGCTGAAGTAGGAATCAGTATTGGTATCTAGAGGTACATTTTCAACCGCCTTCACCGCTTCCTAACGCGATACGAGGCGGAGGGGGACGGTTTTTTAACGCGAACCTTCACTACAGACGAGACATGGGTACACTATTATACTCCCGAAAGCAAGATGTCGTCTAAAGAGTGGAGGAAGAAGGAGGAAGGGGCGCCTGTTAAAGCGAAGACAGCCAGGTCCGCGGGTAAGGTTCTGTATACGATGTTCTGGGACCGGCGAGGCGTGCTGTACGTCGATTTCCTGCGCACCCAACCCAGCATTAATGCCGCATACTACTCTAACCTTCTGAAAACACACGTGAAACCCGCTTATCTCTCGAAACGGAGGAGCATGTCAGCACGAAATGCGATTTTTCTCCAGGATATCGCGCGCGCCTCTCACGCTCGATACAATATCGGAATTAGAGTGGATGTTTTGGAACAGCGCCCCTACAGCCGGGATTTATCACCCTGCGACTACCACATGTTTGGACAACAGAAAGAAGCCCTCTGATGTCAAAGATTCAACACCGACGACGAGGTAGAGCAGTTCGTGCGCACATGGCTCTCCGAGTTGCCCAAGGAATTCTTCGATACCGGCATCAAAAAGCTTCTGTAAAGATGGACAAATTGCGTAACTGGTGAGGGGAAATGCCTAGAAAAACTGCAAATTTTTGTAAATCAATTTTCAATAGTAAATAAACCTGTCAGAATATTTATCTTGATCATATTTGAACCACCCTCATAATATATTTATAATATAATAAAAAAACGTTATCAAATCAGAAAATCAAACAAAACTTTATAACAAGGCATTTTTATAACTACAGCTATAATTTAGAATTGATCACTGTACACAGAAAGCTAAAACAACAGAAAAATAGCACATTAATCAATAAGTAAAATATTTCGACTGGGAAAACAACCAAACTTTCTAAACGATCACTATTAATAAAAAGCTAAAGTCAACTATTAACCTACTTAACTCAGCTCATCTATTATTTGTATATATCCAAAGTTATATACGTTATTAAAACTGCTTTTTGATTAAAAATATATCTTTAAATAAAATACCAAAAATGGTTTCTGATACTTAAATATAAATGTAATTAAAATTAACAATGTTTATTTTTTTTCTTACATTAAATTAAGTGCATTTAATGTACAACCTTAATTTACGAATTAATTTATTACTACTGTTCTGTTGTACTTGCATCAATAGATAAGCAAGGCGTGTACGAGATTAGTACATTAGTATGTATTTACCAATATTATATATTTATTTTGTATATTTTAAAGTCTCCTTTTACCAACGAGGTTTTATCTGGACTGGACTTACAGTTTAACGTGTGTTCCACACGTCCTCGGCATTAAGCCCACCGACTAGCGAGTGACCAACTTAGAAATAATCCCAAAAGACATCCGGTCTTACCCAGCCTGACTAAGGATAACAACGAATGTTAAACAATCACAAACATAAATTTACGACCATGCCCCAGCAGGATTCGAAACCGCGACTATCGTAACACTAGGAGGACCGTCCTGTCGCCTTTACCACTGCTCCAACCAAGCCGGCTATTACATATTTGATAACGCATAACAGAAAGCTTTGAGAGTTTTCGAATGGTTACGTAATATTGAATAAAATATATGGTGATAACTATTTCATCAGTAGGCAGATGAGTGAATGGAAAAAAATGTATGTCTGTATATATAAATTATACATTATTAAAGAGCAATATTTAAAATGAATATCATCATGACCACTCATAATATATTTTATAAGGCATAATGTAAATATATTTAGATAATGAACTACTCAATTAATTTTTAACATTTATAGGTAAAAGGAACAAACCAAATTGATATAAAATACTTAAATTAAACAAATTCATAGAAGAGACAAACAATTAAATGAATATGTACAATAAAACTATTTGTATTTGAATTATTTTATACCCTTTGCTAAAGAAATGTTCAACACATATTTACACAAAAATATTTACTCAAAACCCCAAATTATTTCAAATAAAATATATAAAATATTTAAATATTTCATCTACATATTATATTTGAAATATTGAGCAACTGCCAATTAAATATTTTAATTGATAAATACTGAAAATACATTCTCATTAGTCAAATTGATTCAAGATGTATAATAAAAAAGCGGACCGCTTATTAATTTGGTTTCAAAATATATATTCCATAAGTCACTACATGATTAGACCCTAAACCCATCTGTTCATCTTAAACCGTATTTAAATTTAAAATAATTATCAATAGGCGTATATTCTTGCATACTCGTATATAATTAGATCCTTGAAGTAAAATAGACGCAAGAAATAAAATGTTATTATAATACGATCACAAATACATTTGCAAATATGACTAAAGTTGACTAAAGTTTTTGGCAAACTATAATAAATTATCATATTTAGTTCAAATAATCAGATCGAAGCTAAATAAGTTAGAAACTTCAGCTATACCAGAAGCTATTTATATATGTCATATTTAATGACACAGGGGAATTTACATATAAATATCATAATTAATCGAAGCGTGATGTAACAAATGTAAAAATGTAAAAATAATTTATATTATCGGAAATTTATATTGAATCACAAAAAGTAATTATTAGATATTAAATTTATATTTTGCTAAGATATAAGTATAATTAGAATCGGTGAAGAGTTATGAAGAAAGTAATTAATATCCAACCCCTCTGTAGTAAAGCCATCTGACATCCAGTCAATACAAACAAACCAGAAAAAACTTTAATCACTAATTAAAAATTGAACATGTCAATTAATATTTTTGTCATAAAATAAGAGGTTATGATATTCAGATTCATATAATTATATAAAATATTTTTTATCAATATTAAAAATCATTAAAATATGTTATAAAACTTATATAATAACTTTTTATGAACTGTAATTTATATTATTATAAAAGTTTGCATTATAAATAAAGTACGTTTAGAAAAAATAGAATGATTTCCTTATTCTTTGAGAAAATAGTACAACGAAACCGAAAGTATTCGTGAATGCATTACAATTACGTTAATAGTACTAATTGGTAGTAGCGTAGTAAATAACTCGTATGCGGTGAAGGAAATATAGTATTTTACAAAAACCAGTTGTAACTGTGTTTTTAATAAAGTACCTAACGACTATTACAGAAAATTTTGCATAAATATTTATTTTGTTTAGCAATAAGTGTATTGTCATAGAAAAAAACATCATTTTAAGCCAGGATTTCGAAAAAATGCAAGATTCTAAAATTATCCCCCATCGGCAAAACTGACGTTTCCAGGGAGCACGCTCACAACGTAACCCTTAACCGCAAATCGAGTCGGCCGAGAAAACATAGCCGGGCTCATTCGAGCCGGTTATAACATAAAAGACACTGAAATCAAGCACTAACAAGTGGATTATGATTTACCTTTCTCGTGAAAAAGCAACCTTTGCCATTTTTATCGCACATTAACTAAATCGACGTATTAGTTTCGCGACCGCTCTAATTTTGCCTGCCGTTGTCTATTGATCGTGGGCCGGTGTGACGTCGCGGGTCGGTTCGATTCGGCGCCGTACGTTTGACCGAGGTCTGCGATTGGTCGAGCGACAGAACGCGCGAAAACTCGTGTGTCAATTGAAGTTGTACGGAAAGAAGTTGTCGTACAACGTTGCCAGTTAGGTTAGGAATCGCAATAATCGTTGAAGGATTTTTTGGGGCAGACCGGTTCTCCCTCTTGCCGCTATATATATTTTTTTCACTTTGATGTACGAATATTTTGTTTTTGACCTTGGTCTGGATACATGATAAAAATCCTGTTTTTATTTAAATGTATTTAAACGAACGTTTTGATTAGAGTCCTAATGAATTTTTAAAATGTAAATAAATACATAAATGTATGATTGTATAAAAAGATAATTAAAAGCATTATCACCAGTAAATGTGTCAAAATATATAAAGCCACCCAATCAACAAATAACACCGAGCAATTTTCTAATAAAATAAAATGAAACAATTTTTAGAAATAATAATAGGCATCCCAGGGCATTATATATATAACAGGTTTCAATTGAAAACTCCCCGCCCCACCATAGTAACAATTTTTGTAGTACGATTTGTTATTTGCTTCAAAATAGGCCTCAGTTTAGGCGACCACCTCTTCATTCGACGAGAATTTCTTCCCAGAGAGCATTCTTTCGAGATCTGGGAACAGGAAATAGCCGCTGGGGCCAGATCTGGAGAATACAGTGGATGAGGAAGCAATTCAAAGCCCAATTCATGGATTTTTGCCATTTTTTCACTGACTTGTGACACGGTGCATTGTCTTGGTGAAGCAGCACTTTATTTTTCTTCAAATGCGGCCGTTGTTCAGCGATTTCGTCCTTCAAACGGTCCAATAACGCTACGTAATAGTCGCTGTTGATGGTCCTTCCTTTTTCAGGGCCGTTAATGAAAACTATTCCATGCGCATCCCAACATACAGACACGATAAACTTGCCAGCCGATTGTTGCTTTTTCCCACGCTTTGGAGCGGGCTCATCGTGCGCAGTCCACTCGAATGACTGTCGATTGGACCTCGGAGTGAAATAATGGAGCCATGTTTCATACATTGTCATATATGGACGCAAAAACTCGGGTTTATTACGCTTGATAATCTTCAAACACTGCTCCGAATCATCAATTCGTCGTTGTTTTTGGTCAAAAGCGAGCTGGCGCTGCACCCACATTGCACAGAGCTTTCTCATATCCAAATATTTGTGAATAATATGATGTACACGTATAGTTGATATCTTCAAAGTGTCCGCTATTTCATTCAATTTCAATTTACGGTCATTCTAAATCATTTTGTTGATTTTTTTAATGTTTTCGTCGGTAACAACCTTGGGCGTCCACTGCGTTCACCGTCTTCGGTGCTCATTTCACCACGTCCAAACTTAGCATACTAATCCTTGATGGTTGATTTTCCTGAGGCAGTGTCCGAAAACTTAGCATCAAGCCAAGTTTTTGCTTCAACTGTATTTCTTCCCTTTAAAAAGCAATATTTTATCAACACACTAAATTCCTTTTTCTACATTTTTTTCGCAATAACAAAAGTTGCTTCACTCACAATGTTATAATTCACAAACCAATGATCCAATAGCTGTCAAATTTATACACGCATCTTTTGAAGATTAGGCTAACTAAAATATATATGGATTTAATTCTAATGGCGCCATCTATGTGTCAGGCCGGGGACTTTTCAATTACCTGTTATAAGGATACAAATACAAGATACAAAAGCTGAAAAGCCTCGAAAATTTTGCCTTTTTAAAAAAAACCCAACGGCAGAAATAAATGAGCTGATAAAAATAGTAAAGATTTGTCAAAATATTTAATCGATAGATATTTGCAAACCATTAAGCTTTTTAAAGTCTGTCTTCGTAGAATCTTTAAAATTTTACTCTGAGCTACTTATATAATTAACGATATAAACCAGTCGGTTAGTTCAAAATGTATTACAACACAATTGAACCACACTTTCTTCCAAATCAATACGTTATAATTTGAACTTTTAAGCCAATCTCTGAATGTTAAAATTGAAATTTCAATTCAATTTGAAATATTTTGTGACTAAAACTAAGTTTACACAAGCAAAGCAGTATCTCATGCTCAATAAACTCCGTGAAAATTGTTTTATTACATATTGTGTAGGTCCTTAAGCTATTTTTTAATTTTTTTAAAGTAGATCTACTACCTCTAAAACAAAAACTTATAGGTTTATCCAAGAGAGTTATTCACATCAACACTAAAGCGGGATATTCAGAACATAAAGTCTTGCTGTGTATAAGAAACTACCTAAAATTTGAAATAATTTAATTTTTCCCTATCATTTACACTACTAATGTATTACTTTGTTTAAGTAACTTTTATCATTAGGTTTGTGTACTCAAAAATCCCGTGAACCTCCATCGGACTTTTGGTAACTTTACGACTTTGCAACTTCAGTAGTGAATGCGAACGAAAAAGAGCGACTGTTAAGATAAGGAAAACAGCAAAATTACTTTTCGAAGTTTTGACGGGCCGTGTTTGCGAAGCAACACAGACCACTGCTGCAAAATATCTAAGATTAAAGGTGGTCGTATTAAGGGAAAGTTTTCCGGCCGGGGGCGTTGTTTTAAACGGGATGTTCTGTTCGTGTTTGGAAAAGTGGAAAATAATTTGCTTTTCTTCATATTGGTCATTAAAATGTTAATCGAATTTTAAATTGCTTTGAAAGGAAAAAAAGTTTGTTACCGTGAAGGTTTTTTTTTTCGTCGGCACAATATTACATTACGTGACCTTTCCGCTCATCTAAAGGTTTACTTTAAATATAAAATCCAACTTTATACTTAATTATTTATAATATGTCCCGTATTTAAAATATCTTTCAACGGCGTTCATTTATATGGACAATGCCCGGTACATAATTGCTTTAATATATATATTATGTAGTAAAATAGAAAATTACACTTCGGCTTGTCGCCAGATGATGAAATACAAATACAAGACCGTTAGGTTAATGTCAATGGCGTAGTATTTTGTTATCTGTGATATTATTTTAGGTAGCATGAGAGAAAGAGAGACAAAAGTATCAAATATTATGAATATGAATATTATGTATTAATATATAATTATATATAATTATATATTAATATTATGAAACAATGAATTAACTAAACCAATTATTCAACTGAACTAAAAGAGCTCTTTCTGCACGTAAAAGAGCAAAAAATGCTACACTGAAAGTTGTTTGCCTAATTGAGCCGTGTAAAGTGTTCAGAAAATGAAAAGAACTTAGCTGAAAAAATCAGTTATTATTATTAACTGTTATTAATAAAAACAGTTATTTTACAATTCTTTAAACCATATCAATATTAAGTAAATACCATATTAATATAAAATAGATGATATATTATATAAATTCTTCTCTACAAAGAGATTGATTATTATCTATACATACAATTAATCTCTGAAGATCCACACTCTACTAATAAAATTTTTGAATATGTTTCTTGTATTACTAATTACACTGTCTAATTTAATAAAAGTTCTACTCCAAAATAAAGTCTTTGATATAGATATTTTATCTAACAGTCCAAGTAGCAATAGTCCAGCAAGCTCAGTACTACTAAGCCCTAATTATTAAGAATACTTCTATAAGCGGATGTTAGTGCCGCAGGATAGTATTCGTCATCAAATCTCACTGTGAACAACTGCTTGCAACGTTTCTGGACCCAGACAGTGTTAATCTAGTAAATTTTAGAGCTTCTAGCTGCTCTGCCCAAAACGTATCGATACAGAAATATGTGAGAAATTTGTTAATTCGAAATCCTTTAATTCGACAAATCTTTTCAAACTATTGTAAGATGACCGGAAGAAATTTAGTAGTTTTTAAGAACATGTTTCACTTTAAAAGCTGCCAAAAAAGGAAAGCCAAGGCTAGTATTGAATACAGTCCAAAGGAAAACGAAAATCCATAAAGACGACAATCCCATGCTTTTCACTTCTAATGCTTTCCTCCTTAAACTGATGGAGTGCTAGAATCTTCGCTATAACAATACGATTTGTCCAAAATACTGCCAGCTGTTCTCGAATTGTTTCTACGCGAGCACCTTAAAGCATTGGTCGGGTGTAGTGATCTTACCCTACTTGTTGATTTTATTGCTATTTCTGGAATATCAATTATTGCAGAATTTGATAAATCTTGTCGTGGGATATAACCGTAGAGCTGTATGAAGAACTCCAAGATGCTTGCTCATCGTGTGACTTTACAATGGTTCAATCTACTTTTTTAATGTTGTCGTTGGTAGATTTACTCTTACCACTAAATCTCCCAAGTGTGTGGTCCAATACGGTCATTTGAAGTTCTTTTCTAATGTCTCATCATGCGATATTTCTCGAAATTGAAAACTGGCTTATTTTCAGTTTTCTGTCGTTCTTAAGCGTTCGTCTGATATACATGGTTCTATTGCCTCAATATACGTAACATTCAACTATTCAAATGCTTGAATTGCATATGTCACCTCGATTTGAAATGTCTTTTGATGATCGATTCTGCAAGTAGCTCTGATCACGATGCGATCACGTATGCGACTTTTTATTTCATCTGTTGGAGTTGTAGTAGTACTATTAGACGGAAGAGCGCCGTAGTTGTTCGCATCACCCTTCCATCGTTAAAAGTCGAATAAACGGTACTTCAACACCTCTTGGAATCCATTATATTCGCGGGTGCTTTCAGTTTTACATGTCGATCGCTTCATTTGATGGTTTACTTACATAAACTAAAGTATTTATTCACTATCGTCTACAGTTAATATAAAATGAGTTTATATTTCGCTTCATACTTTTATCGCTATGTAAAAATAAAAATAAACATTATAATCTTATTCAAATTCATGTAAACATTGAAGCCCATTTTGAATATAAAAAATGCAATAAGCAGACGACAAATTGCCCTTTTAAATTGCCGCCAAAGTTTCGTTAATGTTTTAAACGGATGAATAAAACATGAAAACTCAATAGAAAAATGTTTTGTTACATATAACTTTTCTTTTGCCCAACAGACTTGTAAATGAATTATTTGCATATTTTATATTGTTTTAATATAAATATTAATATATAAAACTAACAGTTCATTTTAGTATATAGATAATACTTTAATAAAGAATATTAATATATTTAATAAAGAAACACTTTTAGCAGAAGCACATAGACTAAAAAATTACCTAGAGTGCAACTTTAAATTCGTAGATCTAATAATTGGAACAAGTCAGGCTTGTACCGATTTTCAGTAATTAACGTAAATCTGATAAGCTAAATATTCAGTATCAGGTTTCAGTAACTTTAGATTTAGCTATATCCGCTTCAATATTACCTTTTGAAAACTTTGTTACAAAGATCAATAACTTTTTGTTAACATGGCTTATTATATAGCAGATATGCGAACAAAGGAAATAGCGTGGTCAAATTTCTCATCAGAAGAATCATATTTCAATCTCAATATAATCTACTTAACTTATATATAGTAGTAGGGATTATTACTATACTAAAACTGTACTAAAATTACGATGCTGAAAGTGAGAGAGAACTTTGGGCGCTTTTTTCAACTGATTTTTGTCATTGTCACTATTATAATTTGGGAATAAAATGTTAAATCTAATATATGTATTAAAATGAATGTTTGATTATTTGTCCCATATACGTGTCAAAACTATTTATCCGATTGTAATGAAACTTTGATGGGCTGTACTACGTACGACAGTGAGGTATCTAGCCTAACAAATGTGTGTAAATGAAAATCAATCTGCTTTTAGGCTTACTCATTAATATAATTTTATTTTGACTGTTTTTACAATTTTCACATTTGTCGTAACGCCATATAATGTATAAATAAGTTTTACTGTAAAAATAGAAACAATTAAATATTTAAGTAATTTGATATTTGTCATATTACAATGGGCAACAGGCTCTAATGAAATTAAATATTCAATAAAAGTGTCAAGTGACATATGTAAGTAAAATGTAATTGGCTCAGAAACAAACAAAATCAACAGGAAAGTATTATCTGTGGTTAATGGATGATGCAATGATAAAGTGATATCAAGATCCGATGCATTATCTAATGTCAACAGTTACTAGACTGAATACGTTTCAAAACATTATTGTAATATTCAATATCAACCAGTGTAAAATTTGCGGATTACAGGGAATACATTTAAAATGACAAAAAATAGTGATAAACCAAAGATATTTTTAAAGAGCATCTTTCAAATAATTCAAGTTGAAACTATTTGAAAATGCAATCATATCCAATCCTTTTCTGAAATATCAGTTCATAAATATCAGTAAAAGATCGCAAACACTATCATCGATTTTATAATAAAAATTAAAATTTAAGAAGATATAGGGTTGCCAAGCATCGTAGTGATTCAGAGAGATTCAAACGCTTGTAGTTTCCATTTCCCAATCACTACAAATATGAGGATTAAATTTGAAAATCCATACATCCCACATATGTAACTATAGGTGCAAACTGTGTAACTATATAATAAAACCAAAAATTTAATAACATATTAGATTCTATGAATTATTTATTTGAATTGATATAAGGATTACAGCATTATAATCAATGTTTCACCTTAAAAAAGGCATTTGTTGAGCAAATTTGGTACAACATAACCTTTTCTGTAACATGGCGAAACTGCATCGAAAGAACAATGTTGGATTGGGAGCGATAAAATTCAAAAATATCAAACTGAACAAGTGGTCAATCAATCAGAAGAGGCTATATCCGGTGGGTATACTGGACACAACTTCACAACACTTCAGTAACATGTCCGAGCATTATCCGGCACGAGGATGAACATGAACATTTTGCTTCGGCGTCGATGCAAAATGCAATTCTCCTGCACTAATCATGACTTTTTTCTCTTAGAATTATTGCAGTAGATGCAATTTTCATCACAATACGCCCAAAAATATTGCGTTTGAACTGCTGAATGAAACCACAATGTTAAAACGGTGAAACTAAATGATATTTTCTGTAATTCATATTCAGCAAATTCCAAACTGTGTAAAAGTTCTTTAAGAAAATTTTTGTCTGAAAGTTCTCAAATTTTTTAAATCCTCGTTTCTCCTTTTATTATTGACACTAAGATCGACACTTTTTAATAATTTAAGCCAAAACCAAAATGTTGATGGGCAGCGTTTCATGAGCAGCAGCAGATTTTCCCATATCAAACAACAAATGTTTTAACCGCCCATGATTATCGTCTGCCTACACAGAATAACCCAATAATATTTAAACCAAACCATTATTTTATCAAGAGAAGTGTCAGAACCATAAAATTTATCAGTTACATTAGATTGTTTAAATTTTACATTTTACTATTATAAGTTAACCAATAAGTTCAACCAAATTCAAGATTTGAGCTGAGCCAAAAATTGTGTAGAATTTACACACAAATTTCCAAGAAATAAGAATAAATTTTGAAAATTATTGTTTCTGCTTTCTTGGATGCTACAATGTTTGTGGAAAAAATATAAAACATTCACTAGGTTTTGTTAAGGCTCTTCACGGTTTACTATTCATCAAAAATTTAATAACAGAATTATATTTGGCGACGTCGTGGACCGTTCGTTCTTGCGGTTTTTCCACTTTTATAAAAGGGTTTACGACTTATCGCCTTTTGGCGGGCTAAGAATTTTTACGAGGTACTTAACGTGATGTCGCGCTTGGCGTGACGAATACACCGGCTTTTCGGCGATACCCGCTGATTTCTGCTTTGCTAATAAGGGGATTTCCTTCCTTGACGGCTTCTATCGATCCAGATCGTTTTGTCAGGCTTAAAGCGCTACAAAATATATTTTGTTCTTAATGAATTTTAATTACAAAATTGCCAGTTATAAAATCACGGTCGTTTTGAGCAATTTCTTCCCGTGACCTAAAAAGAGCTTTTATTTCATTTTGTCTCATAAATATAAAATAGAAAAATTAATTAAAACTTAACGACAAGCCACGATCGATCTTTACTAATCTATTTTAAACGTTTTAAACGAGTAATTAATTTGCAAATCTATCTATTTTAAATTACAAGATTTTTTTGATTATTTTTATTTTATCAGTATGTAGAAGGGATAGACAAAATAATATGAACACCATGCAATATAGTATATTTTTTTGCAAGTTGCCGCAGTGTTGCTTCCATATACATAATGCGACGCATATACATCGTTCAGTTTACTCTAGTAGTTCAGTGTATTGTTCTGCGACGGTTAAAACCAGCATCGGTGAAATGTATGATCTCGCATACTTTGAACGAGAGCAAATCGTTGATGCTCAGTTGGGGCAACTGAATTGTTTAACATTTCCGAGCGTTTACAGTATACATGATAATAACAAATACAAAATACGAGAAAAATCAACAGTGGACATCCAAAATTGACAGAGATCGATGAACATTAAAAAGGATTATAGCCAGACAACGTAAAACTACCGCCACAGAAACGACTGCAGACCTTAACACTCACTTGAGTAATACTGTTTTAATAAAAACAATACGGTAGCAGCTTCACAAAGCTAACGTTCATGGAAGGACTATGAACTCTTTATAATGAAAGCTAACGCTAGACTACGGAAAAAATGGTGCAACGATAATAAAACCTATAGCCTTGATTGTTGCATGAATATGGCATGGTCCGAAACATCGTTTACATTGTTTCCTACAAACGACCGAATTTATATATGGATAACCCAAAAAGCCTACGATCCGGACTACCTGCTGCCTAAAGTCAAGCGTGAGGAAGTTTTGCTATGATTTGGACAGAAAAACCTGGAATAAGCTGGTCCTGTCATTCACATCACTGGTCGAGTTACTGCGAATCAACATTTTGGCCTTTTCACTGATGAAGTTCCTCTGGCCATGATTACAACTAGCATATTTTAAGATGATAATACGCCGACACAACCAAAAGGGTTTCAATCTTACTTTGAGGAGAGAATATCGTCAAACATCACCCAGGCCAGGACACTCAATAGGCCCGCAGATTTCCATGTCTAACATCATTGAACATTACGAATCCACAGAGCGAATAATTGCAGCTGTTTAAAAGCAAATGGTGATTCAACACTCAAAAATTAAAACACACACAGCACAGTAAACAATAAATATTTTATACATTGTCTAGTGTTTACAACATTTTGTATATCTCCTATATTAATAGTATTATACGTTAAATTATTATAATTAATTAAAACAATAATTACTACTAATAATTTGTAACCAACAGAGAGAACGGCACTCATACTGTCGAGATAGTAGCGGGTACGAATCCTGGTGGAACATGGTTGTAAAATTATATTTGTTATTGGCCAGGAGGCAACACTGCTAGATCCGACAAAAAAATCATCACAATCACACCAAGCTGGGTTACACCGGATGTCTTCTGGGATGATATCTATGTTACTCGCTAGTTGGTAAGCTTAATGCCAAGCACCGTGCTTCGAAGACTACATTAAGCAATAGGTCTAGTCCAAATAAAAACTAATTGGTAAAAAGAAAACTTTAAAATATAGTGCTTACTTTAATTATAAATTAATACTTGGTGATAGTAAAAATTGTTATTATTAAGTAAAATCCAACTTCATTTTGCCTAATTAGAATGCAATCGCCTTAATAAGTTTTTTTTGTTTAAAATGTCATTATAAGTATTGGTCCGGTACTAAGTGACTCCTCCACTCCCACACGATGATGATGTTAATGTAGTTTAAGATTTTGCAGGTGGCTCGGTTGAACTGGAAAATATTTTAATATTAAGTTTTATCCTTTTATCTGAAATTGTAAGAACAACCAGAAGTCATAGAAAGCTTCACGGAAAACATTAATGAAAAATAACATATTCCTTGTGTAAACCAGCTAGTCCAAAAGGTTTCAAAATATTCAGCTTAATTAATTCAATTAATTCATAGGCCACGAATAACACTCACGAATAAAACTATTTTTGTATCCTAAAAAACTGATGGTAACATCCTAATTCCCTATTTCAGTTTGAAGCGAAAGTGGGTTTTCATTTCACTTCCATTATCTCTCTTTAAGCTTTTCTTTCATTCGAATCTAGCCTCAATCATATAAATAAATCGACGCTAAATATAATTTAGAAAATTTTTAAAAATCACATTAAACGGTATTATTTCATTGTTAGCGAATTTACTTGCTGCACATAGATTTCTTAAAATCTTGATATTGATCTAAAAATCTAGTGTAATAAAAACTACATGATTTCTACTTTTATATAAGAAAAAGTTACTTTATTAAAAACCTTGATAAATTTTCGTTCAACAATTATCCCATGGGAGCTGGTTTCCAAAAACTTCCTGAAAAAAGAATTCTCATGATAAGCACAGTAACCGATAATACTATACTGATATACTGTCACTGATATACTCATTTGCAATCAAAATTTGAATTCATTTGAGGTATAATATTACGCTGTATATTTTTCAAACACCCTTTATACATTTCTCTTAATAAATTTCTTTATTTTCTTCCACCGTGTATCGATTTACTTCACCATCCCGGCTCAATATCGTCCTCGAGGTGTTTATAAATAAAGATTAAAAAAGAACGCCATTAATCAATGCCTCATAAAAACCGAAAACTTTCGAATGGTGTTCCATTTAATTAATCTGCTTCATTATAGTAATCCAGAACTAAGTGGCTTATAATGGATATTAATTAACAATAATTCATTAATTACACTATTTAACTGACAAATATGTATCCGGAATTTATAGGAAGCCCAATGTTTAACCAGATTAGGGTTTATACAAAATTTCTTTTCAATTTGAATCTAAAGCATTATGTTTCAAATAAGATGCTAAATATTATTATTCACTCATCTAGAGATAAATAATTCGAACAAATCAGATTGAGAGGGTACTTGAATTAAAAAAAAGTATAAGATCAGTTTAATAATACCAACTAACTAATATCACAAGTTTACATAAGAATAAGTTCGTTAAAACATAAGATCACATTTCAACAGCGGTATGGTTTACTTGAAAAATTGTCTCGAGACTAGTCTTAACAAGAGATTACTTTTAGTTTGCTATTTTATTTTTTAATAAATATTTTTACATCCTTCTAAGGCAAATGATCTGCTTTAAAATAATTATTACAATTAAACAGTTCCTCAAGCACTTGCAATTCATACTGACATATATACAATATTTATTCATTAATAAGGTGTTGATTAACCATTTGTAAATTTTTCATAGTAGGAACCAGAGATGTCGACTGCAGAGAAAAATATCGATATTTGGGTATATCAATATTTAAAAAAATATCGACATTTTGGGCTCGGTTGTACTTTTCCACGCAAAATTTACTTGATGACTGGAAGGAGGGATCTCAAAGCAAAAATTCGATACTTTCATTACAACTATCGATATTTTTTTAAATAAATATCGACAAATATCGACATATCGACCAAAAAACTATTGGCGAAAAATATCGATATATCGTATGACTTCCGTCTTAAAAAGTTTCGCAGTCGCAACTTTTCCAAGAATATCCCCTATATGTACGGTAATCCCGTTCAACAACTTCAGATTTGTTTCGCAGAAGGACCGCGAGAGGCTCACGGTAACTAGCCGACGTCAATATGGAAAACATATGCCAAGATCTAAATGAAATAGCAATTGTTATAGTCGAACATAAGTTGCAACCATCCACAATACCATCAACAAAGCCCAGCAAAAATGTTTTGGACTGTGTGCTTTATATCTAAAGATGAACTTTCCATCCCATATATGCTATCGCAAGCAAACTGAACAATGTGTAACTGAGTGCAGTTGGTAATATATATTCTAAACAAATTACATTTCTATATTTAAAATGTTGAGGAATGCATTAGTAATACTACCTGTAATTATTTTACAACTAGTTCTTTATAAACTTTTTCATATTTTAAATAATTTGAACCAAAAATCCTAAAAATAAATTTAGAACGAATAAAAAACTACCTTGAAAATCAATAATAAAAACCACTACTAATTTAAATTGTAGTTAAAGCTAATAGTTTGTTAATACAATAGAATAGTTATCAATTAAATATAGAATTAACATATATATTGTTTATGAAGGTTTATTTTAATATATTAAATTAAATATATCATTTTAAATATGTTATATTAATTATTTTATATTAGATAACAATTTTTAATTAAAATTATATATAATTATACATGTATTTGAAATTTTAACAATATATCAAACATATATAATCGACATAAAAATGTAACATTTCATATAATTGATGCTGAATTTTGCGTGACTAACAGCAGGTGAGCTTTCCAATGATTCCTGTCAATTTAATAAGGAGGTTTACCGTCTTAAAGCCACTTATGCCAAATAACACGCACATCACGTATATTATTGTAATTCAATTTGTAGTAAAAATTAGTTCAATTTGTTGAGTATTATATTGAAATCCAATACTCTACTATTACTAACATAACATACATATAGCAATCAGAAGTCAAAACATGCTCAACACATTTTTGCCAAATCGTAAATTTCACAACAAGCTTAAATATAATGTAAATTAAGCAGTCCCAGTTCAGTCAGTTATGCCCTATGGCAAAAGAACAAATATCATTTTACTTCCACTTGTTCTGTATAGCCTCAGTATTTGCCAAAATACCTTGAAAATCATACTAATTTTTAGTCATATCGGCTCTGACAAAAATAACTGGAAATTAAAAATAAAATATCATAATCTTATTAAAATATATACGTTTATTAGGATATATTATTGTCTAATTTATAATTGGCATTTATGTAAAACCAAAGTCCGGTTATTCAAGGTAAAGTTAGCAAACCATATTACATATATTTATTGTTTAAAGATGATAGTAGCGGTAGATAATTAACATATATTTATAATTAATGCACCTTTCGTAAGCCATTATAAATAAGATTTAATGATTTTGCAAATATACAAAATAAAAAAAAAATATTCGGGTCGCAATGCAGTACCTAAACTGCTGATCTGCTTGTAATGAAACCTTATTTTATAAGTACCTATTAATACCTTTGGTTTTATAATTTGTTTATTGAAATTAGTTCGAAAATTAGCGAAAATTCAATATTTAATACCTTAGATATTGATTTCATTAAAAAAAACTTTATCCCAATAATATTTTACAACAACCAATGAATTTGTTAATTTCGTTTGACCAATTGACAGTGACAGCTTATAAGTAACAAATAAATATTTTCTTCATGCAACATGTCAGGGACATCTAGTATTTCATTCATTTATAATACCTTGCTGTTGTTTTCTAGTTTTATTGAAACGAAAAGCAGAGTAAGCGACTCTGATAATGATTGCAATAATGGAAACATCTTGACAATAAAATCGTAATCACTGGATTATCAGTAGGTAATAGAAAATTTGTCGCAATATTACCACAAGATTGGAGATTGTTTATTTTTCTAATTTATACTCTTTAATGTAACAATTAATGGTTAATAGGTGTAAAACATGGACTGGGCCTAAAGTTTAACGTGGGCTCCGAACCACGGTCCTCAGCATTAAGCCTAGTGACTGGCGAGTGACCAACTTTAGAAATCATCCCAGAATACATCCGGTCTTACCAAGCCTGGTTACTGGCTCGACTGGGATCATTTTCCTTGTCGGATTTTACACTCTTGCCTAGAACATTCACAAATATTGATCACACACAAACATAATTTTACGACCATGCCCCAGCAGGATTCGAACCCGCGGCTATCGCAATAGTAGGAGGACCGTCCCATCGCCTTTATCACTGCACTACCAAGCCGACCAATGAATTTATTGAATATTTCGAAAACTAAAACCAATTTTAAAAAAGGGCGGCTGATTTGAATTCATCCCCCAATTTACCTTACGATTGCGATTATTTATCAAAACAAGTAATAACTTGTAATAATAAAATTTAATTATAATAATGTTTTATTTACTTCGTTTTAACTTAACAACATTTTTCTGCGGCAACATTAAGTTTTTCAGTGACGATAAATTTTAATTTTTGACAACTTGGTTGCATTAATACATTTCTTTTATGTATGTCTGCTAATTATAATGACCATCTAAGTAACATATCAAAATTATTGATTGGTGATTACATCGTTTCTCTTTTAAACATTTAATTCTAATTAATTATGATTACTGTTTAATAATTATACATAATTTTGTCTTATTTTTTTTATATATTCCTATGTTATGTAATAAAGCTGTTAATTATAGATTATTAGAGCAAAGCAAATTTATTTATTAAAATAGGAATCTTCCTGGAAAAATTCGTTTTTACGAGACACTGATTAATGGCGATTTTTTTTATTTTAATTTATAAACACTGTGGGGAGGATATTTCTCCAGGACACTAAAATAAATCAATACAGGAGCAGAAAATAAAGAAAGGGATTAGAGCAAAAACTTGAAAGAATCTTGAATAATATAAAGGGTCATGGCGGACATTGAATTAACCACACATAGCAATTTGAGAAATGGCCTTATTCATTCCTTTTTTCGTTTATTTGTTTTTGTTTGTATTATAATATTTAAAATATATTTCGGCACCTCAAAAATCTTGAATGGCTTTCTTGAAAACTTCCGAACTATATATTTTTAGAATATAGCATTATGAAGGTAATATTAAGAATATAGATATTTTTTTGTAATCTGAAAAAATGTTACATTTTATTTAATCACGAACAGTTTATTGATTTTTATGATATTAAATGTCTTATTTTTTACTAACCAAATGCTATTAAATTATTTTTGTGATATAATAATTTCCTAACAAAGTTTAAGTTGTAATTGAGTTACATAGGTATAATAGAATATTTTTTACCAATTAGTGTTTATCCAGACTTGACCTACTCTTTCACGTGGGCCCTATACTATGTTTCTTTGCATTAAGCCTACCTACTGACGAGTACTATTGGTTATAGACATCCACAATTAAGTTAAAATATTATTTCAGAACATTGTTCACAATTGCTGGCTTAGTAAATTTAGAACTACTGATTTGAAAATAGAAGACAGAATTAGAAGGTACATACAACATCTTGTAAATCATTGGATAAAGGGCTAAGTGAAATAAAAGTTGCAATAAAATGATATATTACTTCAGACACTTAAGTCACCGATCACAACTGAATCAACTTCACAGATACATGGAGATATAGATACACAACAAATAATTTGGATTCATAAATTCATGAAAACATATCTGCACATTATAAATAGTGACTTGTATCTATCATAAATGTCAACATGGATGATCCATAATAGGAGATTGAGGAGAGCGTCTAGTTCTCATAGAGCTGCGTACCTGCTCTCAATAATATTAGTGTACAAACAAATTTCTTAAGTTTAACAAAAGAAGACCTCACAAATTAATTAACAAAAAATAATCTAAATTATACATCCGATTGTTGATAATTTGATGTCTATCAACAACATTTTTATATATAGTCTATTCAAAGTTTTTTTTAGTAATGCATTATGGATATTTGTGACGTCGAAACATTGAAATGTTGCCGCATCAACTTTGAGTTTTAGTTCAGTTTGGTTTTGACATACAAAAAAATTCCAATCCAAATAAAATCCATTTTTGAATTACTATTCTTGTCCATGAAATTGTAGCTTTGAAATAAGAACTCATTTTAAAATTATTTTGGACTAGCCTAAGACTTGGTTTGAAACCACTGAATTAAATTATTAAAATATCCAGGCTTATTTTTCAATACTAATAATACATATTGTATTCTCTGAGTTCCTTGAGGGCTTAAAACATGCATATTTAAACTAGTTTATATTGTCTATGTAATTATGAATTGTAATATACAATTACATTCGTGAATATAAAAAAGTAACTTTGTTGTAAATATTAAGTAATTTGGGAAATGCTGTTACATGTGTTAATTAATTTGTGACTTCTTTTTTTGTTAAACTTAAGAAATTTGTTTGTACACTAATATTATTGAGAGCAGGTACGCAGCTCAATAAGAATTAGACGCTCTCCTCAATCTCCTATTATGGATCATCAATGTTGACATTTATGATAGATACAAGTCACAATTCATAATGTACAGATATATTTTCATGAATTTATGAATCCAAATTATTTGTTGTGTATCTATATCTCCATGTATCTGTGAAGTTGATTCAGTTGTGATCGATGACTTATGTGTCTGAAGTAATATTCCATTCTATTACAACTTTTATTTCACTTAGCCCTTCATCCAGTGATTCACAAGATGTTGTATGTACCTTCTAATTCTGACTTCTACTTTCAAATCACCAGTTGTAAATTTTCTAAGCCAGCAATTATGAACAATGTTCTGAAATAATATTTTAACTCAATTGTAGATGTTTATAACCAATAGTACTCGTCAGTAGGTAGGCTTAATACAAAGAACTATAGTATAGAGCCCACGTGAAAAATTCGACCAAGTCTAGATAAACACTAATTTGTAAAAAAGATTCTAAAATACCTGTGTAAATCAATTACAACTTAACCTTTGTTAGGAAATTATTATATCACAAAAATTATTTAATAGCTTTTGGTTAGTAAAAAATAAGACATTTCATATCATACAAATCAATAAACTGTTCGTTATTAAATAAAATGTAACATTTTTTACGGATTACAAAAAATTATCTATATTCTTAATTTTACCTTCATAATGCTATATTCTAAAAATATATAGTTCGGAAGTTTTCAAGAGAGCCATAGAAAGAACTGAGAAACAAAATTCAAGATTCTTGAGTTGCCGAAATATATTTTAATCATTATACAAAAAATTATATTGAACGAAAAAAGGAACGAATAAGGCCATTTCTCAAATTGCTATGTGTGGTTAATTCAATGACCGCCATGGCCCTTTATATTATTCAAGGTTCCTTCAAGTTTTTCCTCTAATCTATTTCTTAATTTTCTGCTCCTGTATTGATTTATTTTCAATCAATACTTTTGATATGTTACTTAGAGGGTTATTATAATTAGCAGACATACATAAAAGAACCTTATTAATGCAACCAAGTTATCAAAAATTAAAGTTTATCGTCACTGCAAAACTAAATGTTGCCGCAGAAAAATGTTGGTATGTTAAAACGAAGTAAATAAAACATTATTATAATTAAATTTTATTATTACAAGTTATTACTTGTTTTGATAAATAATCCCATTCCTAAGGTATATTGGGAGATGAATTTAAATCAGCCGCCCTTTTTTTAAAATTGGTTTTAGTTTTCGAAATATTCAATAAATTCATTAGCCGGCTTGGTGGCGCACTGGTAAATTCGATGGGACGGTCCTCCTACTGTTGCGATAGCCGCGAATTCGAATCCTGCTGGGGCATGGTCGTAAATTTATGTTTGTGATTGTTTAAAATTTGTGAATGTTCTAGGCAAGAGTGTAAAATCCGACAAGGAAAATGATCCCAGTCACGCCAGTAACCAGGCTAGGCAAAACCGGATGTCTTCTGGGATGATTTCTAAAGTTGGTCACTCGCCAGTCGGTGGGCTTAATGCTGAGGACCGTGGTTCGGAGCCCATGTTAAACTTTAGGCCCAGTCGAGATAAATCCATAGTTGGTAAAAAGAGACTTTAAAATATATAAAAAAATTAATTCATTGTTTTACTCCTATTGACCATTAATTGTTACATTAAAGAGTATAAATTAGAAAAATAAACAATCTCCAATCTTGTGGTAATTTTGCGACAAATTTTGTATTACCTACTGATAATCCAGTGATTACGATTTTATTGTTAAAATGTTTCCATTCCTGTAATCGTTATCAGAGTCGCTTACTCTGCTTTTCGTTTCAATAAAACCAAATCGCGAATCACTTACTTTACTTTACGAAGTTAAATGCTTTTGTTCCATAACGAAATCGCTTTCGGTGCTCACCGACAAACTGGCAATGGATCACTGTCTATACGTGAAATCGTCTTCGACACTGATGATACGTCAGGACATTTATATATACTGTGCTATTTTTTGCATTTATACTGACAACATTTATCCAGCAAAAGTAGTAGTCATCTACATGATATTTCTATTATCTCCATACCGTTACCGTGACCACTTGTAAAGTTTTGTTTTGTTTTGCACGCATTATAAAACAATTTCGGATTTCGAATTTGAACTGCCAATATAGATAGCTTCGTAACGTCATTCAACAAGTTTCTACTTCTTTCCATAAAATAAAACAGTTTTAAGGTAAAACAAAAGTTTCTCTTGTTTTTCACATTTTCATTCACGTTTCATAACTGGAGTAGTCGATATGATTCCGGCGATATATCGATATTTAAAAAAATATCGATATATCGTTTTCGATATTTTTTAAAAAATATCGATTTATCAGAGGAAAAAAATAAAAATAGTGAATCGGTATATCGATATTTTTTCTGCATCGTATGGCTGTTCTTTAATTTATTCATTCAATTAGAAACCAAAGAGAAAAGTTGATGTTATAATAAGTACCTCTTTAGTGCTCTTTCATTTTACCAATTAAGTAATATCTTAGTAGCAAGGCTTTCCTGCGAAAAATAAACCAATACAACCAATACACAACACAATTGATTAACTGGTTGGAAACTCCAACGATCTGTAAGTCAACAATGTGCTGTAAACATATAACTTTCTTTCATTTAATAATAAAACAGAAACAAATTCTTCTAGCAAATGCTGTTGTGTGAACTCTAATCTAATATCTCACAACTGTAATTGAATTAAAATTTAATTTATCTGGTGTTTCAACAATATTATATTAAATTTGTCCTTCGGGCTCCAAATAATAAAAACCATATTTCTTTGTTATCCGCTGCCGTAAGGATTTCTCCTTAAAATTCCTTCCCTCATTTTTATAATTTGATCCACGGTGCCTTCGGGGCATAGCGCTCCGGACTTATTTATAAATAAAATTAAAAAACAATTTAATTTGCCAAAGTCGTCTTCAAAATTCAAAAACGACGGATTCCTTTATCATTTAATTAAACTGTCTCATTATAACATTTCAAAAGCTACTTTAAATCGACTTTTCAAAACTTAAGAGATATTACCCCAAAAAATAACAACAGATATATTAAATGACTATGTTGCTTTTAGCATTTTTTTTTGTAAGGTATCACGAAAATGTAAATCCTTTTAAAATATTCAAGTCAACCACAAAACCCAATTAACGGACTGATGTTGCTCGTTTACATTTATGTAATTGGTTCAATAATCAAAAGAAACGTTCATTATACATACTCCAAAAAAGTTTATAAATGGTGTATGAAAAGAAAATTACAAATACCTTTATTTTTTAATGCCTATTACGATAAAATTGTTTTTAAAAACAATATCTGGAAAATAGGATGGATGTTGCAACAATATATACTTTAATTAATTACATGTAAATTTTGCTATTATGCATTTTTTTCTGTTATTCTCACAAGGCTTTATATCCAATTGGATCAAAAACTTAGGATTGAGTTCATTATTTGAATACAGAGTAATTTTAACACTTTAACCATTTATATTTGCACAGAATTCCTTTTGCTAAAAGATATGAACAATGGAATCACACCAGATGTTCTAATTTATTATCATAGTTGATCAATACTGATGTGAAATAAACAATATATTTAACACAGGATAACAAATTATGGTTCAAAAATATACAATTCTAAAAAAAAATTTCCATTTAAATATCAGAAAAAAACTTGTAAAACCAAGTAAACTATCAATCAACCAAAAGGAATCATAAAATTACGATCACTACATTACAACCTCAGTAATCTCCGCAAAATCCGTACAAAAACAATGCAGAAATGGTTCCCATCCGTCATATTTACCAAACATTCTCTCGTCTGATTAGCTGAAAATAAGTATCAAAAAAATGTATTCCCAAAAAAACGTTATGAGTATGACCAAAGAAAAGTCAATATATGTATGTAGTGAATTATAGTGAATTAGAAATAATCCATTCATAAATCGATCACTGTTTACTTTATATATGCGATTTTCATCAGACGGTTTTGAAACTAGCTTTTGATACCATTGATTTGATATACCATTTGATGATTGATTCAAGGAGACGTTCACAAGAGAGTTTTGAAGTTTTGTCGAAACAAATTAATCTGCTGGAACAAGATCTGGGCTTGCCTGAGTGCATTAAAAGCTTCCCAGCCAATTTCAAATTTAGTAGAGTCATTAAAGATGTGAGTGGTCTAACCTTGTCGTGGTGAAAGACAACACCTTCCCCAATGATCAATACCGGCTATTAATTTTAATCGTCTACTTTAATCAGTTTAGTTGTTCAGAGTAGAGTCGAATTTACGGTTTGGCCAAATTCGAGCTGCTCATAATAAAAAATTTCTTTCGAATCCCACTAAACATTTAACATTAGGTTTTGAAACATTTTGTGAGGCTCCGGGCCTCAAACACAATACTTTTTGCATATTGTTGTTATACAGGATCTATTTTTCATTGGGTGTAACTATTTGTTTCAAAAAAATCTGGGTTTCTATGAACTATTACTTTTTTATCAGCCTTATATTTTACAAAAAATATAATATATAATATATTATATATAATATAATACAATTAAAACAAAGAAAAACAGTATTAATCAAAGAAATAGAGACAGAAAGCGGAATATGTGCTCTCTTAATTGGTAGATTTGACTCTTGCCATAATGCCATTTATATCTTGTTAATCTAATAATAAAATTATTTTGATTGGCTTCCTTTGATAAAGCTGCATAAAGTATATAAGTATATAAAAGTATATATATATATATATATATATATATATATATATATATATATATAAATATATATACAATGTAGTGATATATCTCAAGGATTATTTTAGACAAAATGTTCACTGGATGAGCACCAAGAAAAGTAAAATATTACTCTCAAATTAAGGCAGATATAAGCAGAAAATTAAATAACACATATATATTATACAAATTTACTTCCTTGCCGCTAATTTACCTTCCCTAAAATAATGCTGTTACAGAATAATACAGAAATAAAAACAACCTAATTCCATCAAAACCGTATAACACACGAAACAACTGTTGAATTGTTTTTCATTTAATTAAATTGGTTCATTATAAGATCTCTAAAGTTTCGGCAAATGATTATTTGTTTTAACGTATTTTACAAATGATAATGCTCTTTCAACATACAAAATAAACATTGCATACGAGGAACAATAATAAAGAACATTCTATTTCTAGAAAATGAAACGTTACATGTCTAATCTAAAAATATAAATTTTTAAACTTATATCGTATATTTCTAATTTGGAACTTATATGCTTTCGCCTCCTAAGAATCTTTTTTTTCCCTTCAAAACTCTTCATCAGTATTCCAATTACATGTCCTGAATTTTTTGGCAAATGGCTGAATGGCAATAATTTTGATTCCGAAACATGGTGGTTTTCCATCAAATGAAGTATAATTTTATCGACCTATTTCACTGCTACCAAAATGTCGAAAGTATTTGAAAAAATCCCACTGAAAGAGTTAAAACCAATCATAGATACAGTAGGTACAAAGGATCACAGACATTAAAAGCCTAAGAAGACAAAAATGTTTTCTCAGCTATATTCTTGAACGTAATGCAAGCCTTCGATATTCATGGCATGACTCATATATATACTAAATAAAATATTACCAAGACAATACATTGAACTCTTATTCTCCTACATCGCAGCCAGGATGTTTAGAGTTATACAAGGGCTTATACTACAATGACAGAAAGCAGAGTACAAAAGACAAAAGCAAGTGTACATCAAAGTAGTGTTTTTTTGGATCCTATTCTTTACCTACCCTATACATGCGACATGCCATAAACAGAAAATGTTACTGTACCAACATCTGCTCGTGACACTGAGATACTTGCCAGTGGAAAATATATAGCAATAGCGAAGAAGAAAAACACGAAAATAATAACAAAAATAAGTGGACACAAGCATGTAGAATAAAAGTCAATCAGAGTAAACCAAACTGTTCATATACCAATAAATATGAATAATACTATTAGCCTATACAGCAATGATGCTATGTACCTTGGGACGAATCTTGATGTAACATTTCGTTGAAATAAGCATGCCAAAAAGAAAAAACTCTCAATTGAAATATAAAAAAATCTATTGGTTGTTTGGAAGAAAACATAAATTATTCTCATATAATAAGTTGCTGCTGTACAAGCAAATACTAAAACCTATGTAGACCCATTAAATTCACTTATGGGGATATTCTGCGAGAAGTAATATCAACATAATACAAGAATTTCAGAATAAGGTCCTAAGAAGTATTGTGAATACACGCAGATACTATAGAAATAATTACTTACATCGAAACCTTTGGATCTGAACTATCACAGAGGAAATTAAGACATTCGCAACAGGGTATACGGAACGGACTCCACTCCCGTGTTAAAACCGAATTGTTGCAATCCTTGGATAATGCTGAACTAAGATACCGACTCAATAGAACCAAACCGTGTGATATTATGTGATTTTATTGGAGGCTAAGTAGGGGCCCAATGTAGAGACAAATTGTAAGTTAGTCGACAACGACTAGTAGTAATATAATACATAGCAACAAATTAAAAAACTCTCTCTTTAAAAACCCTTTTTAGTTTTTGGGAAAAGGAAATTAGTGTAACAAATACTATCTGACAAATAACAGGTCAATTGAAAAGTCCCCGACATCACACATAGATGGCGCTACTCGAATTAAATCCCTCTGTTTTTTAGATCTGATCCTTAGTTTGTGAATTATAGCATTTTGAGTGAACTAGCTTTTGTTATTGTGAAAAAAATGGATAAAAAGGAATTTCGCGTGTTGCTAAAATATTGCTTTTTAAAGGGAAAAAATACAGTTGAAGCAAACTTGGCTTGATGCCGAATTTCTTGACACTGCCCCAGGAAAATCAATCATCAAGGATTGGTATGCTAAGTTTAGACGTGGTGAAATAAGCACCGAAGACGGTGAACGCAGTGGACGCCCAAAAGAGGTTGTTACCGACGAAAACATTAAAAAATCCATAAAATGATTTTAACTGACCTTAAATTGAATTCGAATGAAATAGCAGACACTTTAAAGATATTAACTGAACGTGTACATCATATGATTCACGAATATTTGGTTATGAGAAAGCTCCGTGCAAAGTAGGTGCCGCGCGAGCTCATTTTTGGCCAAAAACAACGACGAGTTGATGATTTGGAACAGTGATTGAAGATGATTATGCGTAATAAACCCGAGTTTTTGCATCGATATGTGACAATGGATGAAACATGGCTCCATCATTTCACTCCGACGTCCAATCGACAGTTATCCGAGTGGACTGCACACGATGAACCCAACGAAAACGCAACAGTTGGCTGGCAATGCACCGTGTCACAAGTCAGTGAAAACGATGGCAAACATGAATTAGCCTTCGAATTGCTTCCTTATCCACCGTATTCTCTAGGTCTGGCCCCCAGCACTATTTCCTATTCTCAGATCTCAAAAAAGAAAGCTCGCTGGGAATAAATTTTCGTCGAATGAAAAGCTGATCCCCGAAACTGAGGCCTATTTTGAAGCATAGGACAAATCGTACTACAAAAATAGTATCGAAAAGTTGGAGGGTCACCATAATCAGTGTATCACCCTTGAAATAAATTATGTTGAATAAAAAAAACTAATTTAGCCAAAAAAATGTGTTTTACTATGGTAGGCCGGGAACTTTTCAATTGACCTGTTAGGATCGTTAAAGTTTTCTTTTTACAAAGGAAATAAAATATTTTATAATACAGATATAAATCTCAAAGACTTTTAGATATGTAAATTAACAACAAAATATATATGTAGGTTTTTGAATGAAGTTTCGATTTAACCAAATAATCTGTTATTAGGAAATAATGAGGCATTTAGTAACTATTAAATGACTACAATTACATCAATTTATAAATAATATTAATATCTATAGTTTGGTATATAATATGATATGCTAATAACTTAACTTAAACGAGTTAATCAAAAAGAAATCAGCAATATGTTTTTTTTGTTGTTATTTTGAAGCATCTTCCGTTTGTCATCCTTTTTTACCAAAAAATAATAAGTAAATGGCCTGAGAATGTTGAAATGAAACAAGTTAATAAAATGTTATACGAATCCACAATTTTTATTTCGATATAGTAGAACTGGAACAAATTAAAATATCTCTCGTATATTTCTCGAGGGTACCACAGGGGAAATTACAAACAAAATTAAATTAAGCTTAAGATTAACTTACGAAAATATATTTTTAATTTACTTGATTAAAAATAAATTAAATATTACATATTTCAATTTAAACGTGGATGAATAAAATTAGAAAAAAAATATTTAGAGAAAACTTTTAATTTTACTTAATACGTTCAGCTAATATAATTTTTGGAATTCTAAACAAAAATAAAAGGCTGTATCATTAATCAACTCCAGATAATATAAAATACAAAGCCAATGAAATCTTATTAACCTAATTAACCCATTTTTGTAAAAGGAATTCAGGGAAATTCCAAACTGCTTGCAATAATAAAATGAATCTATACATATAACATGTTCAGTTGTAATAGAAATATAAATCTTAAATAAGTTTTAATATAGTCAAAAACTCTATTTCATTACTATAATTTCGAAATAAAGACATTTTTCGAAATAAAACTTTTTGATAATGACTTCTTATTTTATAAAATATCAGTATTTCATTTTGAACTTTTTAAACTTTCAAGACCGTCCCTTCACAATTTTTTATTCTCGTTATGAATACCCTTGTTGCAAATACAAAGGCCGGTTACTTGTAGCTTAGTATAAGCAGATAATCTTATTTTCATCCCGTAGTGTAAGAAATAACTTAAGACATGGTGTAAGAGTGGAGCAAGACTTGAATTGGTTTCCGAATCACTTGTCACCGTAAACAAAAAATATTAATTTAAAATACAGAAACAAATTGTTGTCATTTCATATAAAACTTTATAACCGATAAAGCGATACTAAATCTTATAATTTTTTAAAGGAAATATATGATCTAAATCGATCTGACCTTCAATTAAACATTCACGCCATTACTAAAACTATAAGAATTGCTAAAGTAAGAATTGAAAACTGCCCAAGTTCATTGGAAATCATAAGATCATATAATAAATTATGTTTTTGTAGACTATGAACTATGAAAGGAAAAATTATTATTAATTAAATCATAATATTTAACATTTATTTTTTACAATCGATTTGAACTATAATATAATAATTTTTAAACCAATATAGTCATCATTTAACTGATTATCCCAAAGAAAAAGATAAAAAATTCCACCACCACTTCGAAAAACATTCAATCTTATTCAGCCACCCAGTTAGCATTACATAAAATACTACACAGCTACTAACCGAACTATCTTGAAAGAACAACCATTATATAAACATTATACTTAAATTAATATATAAAGTCCTTACAAAAATTCTAGTTTCTATCTACTGATAGTTCATAAAATATTGATAATTTTTATTTTCTTTGAATCAATTAGAACAAATATTAATAAAAACATCATCAAATAAACCGCCAATACATTTTAATTATACGTTATCCATGAGATATACTTTTATGATGCAAATAAATATAATGAAAGCAAAATTGAAACCGCAAGTAATTAACCCACCGGTAGAGCAATGTAACTATATTTTACAAATCTTAATACCCTAACGAATAGATATACGGTTATATGCCATTCAAAGGTCCCCCTTGTTGGTCATTCGGATTCCTCGAGAGTCTAAAAATTAACTATACCGCTAGAGTTTATGCCCCAAGGTAGATAAAGCCCTAACACATTCAAAATCCCATATAATTAAATTTAAACAATTACTTAATTTGAGAATCTACCGATTAACAAAGGCCAAAGAACATTCCTTGAACTATAATATATGTTTTATTATATTAAAACAGAAAATAGCAGTGGACTTAATTGGCAAGTTCCCAAATCCAGAAAGCAATCCAAAAAGGTTCGGGGATAGCAAACCTGCTATCTTCTCTGATCTGCCCTTCTAGCAGACTTCCCATCTCCATCAAATGCTTATTTTACAAGATGTTAATTCGGTCCGTAGTCCTCTACGGATCTAATGTCTACTTCAAGTTTGTTACACCCAACCAGGTCAAACGGCTTCAAGTTTTCCCAAAATAAGCTCCTCAGGAGAATATTAAATGCTCCATGGTTTGTCAGAAATAATCAAATTCATAAGGAAACTGACACTCCAGAAATCAAGCACTTCATATCTCAATCATTCCACAAACAACAACTCAGCTCAAGTTCTTCTGAAAACGCGCTTGTTCGCGAGCTGGTCGACATGCTGGGAGCTTAGCACCGCGTCACCGCTAAGCTCTCCCCCTTTTCCAGGCTGAAACGACCTCATCCGACGCTACAGTCATAACTTTTGCCCCCATACAACAGTACCCAGTTGTGTGTTAACTCAGGTTCGCGAATCAATAGAATCGCCGTGCCCTCGTGCCCAATAACGGCTGCCCGATTAGCGGGTGCCATATCCCCAAATTTAATGCAGTAGCAGTAGTGATTCACAGGGGTCAACTGTGAGGCGGTTTCGGTTTAGTATATTGGTAAGCCCAGAGGCAGTCCCACATAACCCGGTCCAACTTGTCACTCCAGGGCAAGTCTCCGCGACCAGGTATGCGTCATACATTCCACCGCCTGGTTTTTTAGGCCAGAACAAAAAAAAATTGGCAAGTTTGATTATTAAAGTTGTTTAAATAATAACATTATCTTTCTGGCTGCATAAGGTTGTTATGTAGGAATAATGCTTTATCTATTGAAGCTCTATACGAATTAACTGAATCATTATTATATTCATAAGATATGAGATACTTCGCGTGATATCTTGTTTGGCATCAATAGTAGTCAAAAGAAGCAATGTCCGGCGAATACAACGGATATGACATTATATGCGAATTAAGTCTTCACCCATAATTATTAAATTTCCAATTTTGAATTCAGTGCAATATGCCTTACACAATGTTCTTGGCTTCCATGTTAAATTCACTATTATTAAACTCTAAAAGTCGCTTACAACAATTTCTGTCATTTAAATAAATCTATCATAAACTTGTACCAGCAATCGATGCTCATCAACTACAGATTTCTTTAAGTTAGTAACTCCTAGTACGCGCAAAGTATGCATTAGGGTGAGAAAAAATTAATTTCGTTTTATTCGAATACATGGCGAAGTTGCATATATGTAGCAATATTTATTCAATAAGGCCATGCTACAGAACATTTCAAAGGTCCAAATATATTCTAGATATAAAGCTAATGTTATTTTGTTAGTCATTAAAAGATTCCATAAGATCATTTCTGTTACATTTTGTTTTACTTCCAAATAGGGAAAATCCCGCAGAGGCTCAAAGAAAAATCGAATCAATCTCTCTAGTGTTAACAACTAATTCATTTGAAACAAGTGATTAAAAAAATATTTTCTGACTCAACAGAAACTCACTTAATTTGTGTGTTCATTGGAATCTCACAAATTCTGCAGTGTGGGAACCACGGCTTTACCCAAAAGAGTAGCATTGATTAACCTATTAAATTTATATAAGCCAGTTTCAAGAACATGAAATAACCGAATTTACTAAGTAATGAATAATAGCAAAATGTCCTAATGGGCGTTCTCCCAGAATTTTATAAAAACAGTATTTTTGTTTATAACTCTTAGTGCATATTTGAAAATTATAATCTTATTTGAGATTGATTCAACAGTTATTGACCTTTTCTTTCGAAAATTTACCTGAAATGTCCTTGAGCAATTTCCCATGAAATAATATGATAAACAAAGTCACCAAAACCACTTCTCTTTGAGTAATCATTGATGGCTATACTACAATAGCATCATGTTGCGTGTTATATACGTATAGGAATAGAAACATCCTTGAGCATTACTAACACTGATGTTAAATTATTTTCCACCATAACAACAAGAGCAGTCGTAACTGACATCGTTTCGAATATATATTAAGAGATCA
Organism: Rhynchophorus ferrugineus; assembly: GCF_030347505.1. NCBI lineage: Eukaryota > Metazoa > Arthropoda > Insecta > Coleoptera > Curculionidae > Rhynchophorus > Rhynchophorus ferrugineus. The sequence goes on along the minus strand of NW_027472581.1, from coordinate 45,453,385 downwards.
AAGCCTTTCAACTCTTCAAAAACTGATATTCAAAATACATGTTTTGTAAATAATGTAATGAGAAAAGTGCTCAAATTTTTAAGTTCTCAAATTTGTATATGTTATCGGTAGATAAGAGAACTTAAAAATCTAATACATTTTTAAATTGACTGAATAATAATTATATTCTTATAATAAAATATTAAGTATAATTTCCTATTAGAAATAAATCTCTTATAATTTAGATTACTGCAGTAATAAAATATATTCATTATGTCAAACCTAATAAATAAGATGCATTACAAATTGTAACACTACGCACAGCTTGTTTGCTTCTTACTTTGGGTTCTGGATTCTCTAAATTGAGATATTAGTGTTGAATATATATATATATATATATATATATATATATATATATATATATATATATATATATATATATATATATATATATATATATATATATATAGAAAGCTTAATACCTTAATTAGCTTAATAATAAAAAAATGTTAAATTGATTATTTCACTTTAAAAGGCACACATATATAGTACATATATATCATCATTCTACTATATAATAGAGTAGATAAAAGAATATTAGATTTTTTTATCATTTGCATATATACACAAATAATATCACAAATTTTCTGCAAGAAAAAACACAGCAGGAGGAAAACACAGGATTTTATACAAATGACCTTATAAAATATATTTTCGTAACACAACCAAATCGGATAACAACGTCCCCTCCCCCATTTCATAACCTTAAAAAGGGCTTTAATTTTTCTGAGCTACTTCACAAAAAACAAGGCATAACGTTGGGGTTAGTACATTTTTTTACCGAAGGGTCGCCATTTCTCGGATGACCTTTCTGACATTCTCATTTACGAAAATGCGAATCAGTAAAGTAAATTAATTAATAGAGGCCGATTTAAAGTTAATTAAATGGAGAACGAATTCGCTGCTTTTTGGTATTATACGCGCCTTGATTAATGACGTCCCTATTTATTTTTGATTATTAAACACTGCTTTAGCCTGTATTGCAGCTCATAGTAAAAATAAATAAAAACTAGATATTTTTAATAAATTACAATGATTAATTTATTTTCAAATAGCGTCCATATAAATTCCCATAAAAGTGTTTGTCAAAGAGGCTTTTTAAATGAATAAATTGAATTTTATTAGATTAATATTACTACGATTAGTAAAAATAATGATATGAGTGATAAAGTAAAATATACAAAATCCAATTAATAATTACAGATAATTACTTAATATAAAAATAAAAATATAAATAAAATCAGATTTAAAATAAGTTAACCTTTTGGTCTCGTTTGACATACAAATTTCGTCCATGGAAGAATCACGTCCTCATCATTTGGACACTTTTCAGAATAGATCTTGTTATATAAATTTGATTGCTAATTAAGATTAGCGTAAATTAAAATGTATCATAAATGTAACAGGATGAAAATTGAAAAAATCTACAAAGGTGGAAAAGAGAATGAACTTAGAAAGGGAAGATAAGAAAGAAAAATAACATACAACTAAAAGACAATTAATACAAAAAATCGTCATGAACTACACCAACTAGGTATAACCGAATAAAGTGTATCTAGTCTGTAATTAATGTAAAGGAGAAAAATGTAAGCAACAGTATGAAAGACAAACAAAAAATAATAAGGTAAAATTACGACTTTTAATAAAAATAGTTTTAATACAATGCCAAGAAAAACTACAATCGCTACAGAATAATTGAGAGAGGAGAATAAAGGAGAAAATCGAAAAAATTGATTAACAATAGCAATTGTTTGATACAAAAACGATATACTTTTATTCAATGCGTTAATCAAACTATAAATAAAAAGATCAAGTTAACATAGAATAGAACTGAAGACACATGACAGGCACAACACGTAGGCACCCGCTCGTTATACAAGTTATTCAAGACAATATATCCGCCTAACAGAAGACCTATTTTACGAATATAGAAATTGTCTAAAAAATTAAAATTAAAGACCTGTCTTTCCTAGAAATCTCTACAAATCAGGCTGCAGAAAGAAGGGTTTGATTCAATCTTCTCAGATACCACCAGGAACCCGATGCTCCTAATCAGGAACAAAAGCAGAGTTTTTAAATAAAATACCGAACAGCATCATTAAAAAATCTTTTCGCGGCGGTAGATTCTCATTTATTAATCAACAATCACATTAAACTCGAAACGACAGATGGTCAGTAGTAAACGCGTATCGTATGTTATCTTATTTATTTGACCTATCGTACATATTTATAATTCTTCACCACTACCTATATATATCTACACCTTATATTATATGATTTTCTTATATTTAATTTTGTTGCAAATTAATTTGTGACAGAAAAGAGAAGATACACTTCCTCTTCCACACAGAAAAAAAATTAAAGCCAAAATTGTTTTTTCTTTTGCTGTGATGGACAGCTATTGGCCAGTCACTGATGATGTTACTTGGTACTTGGGGTAAAATACATTTCTGGGTGACAGAGACCTGGGTTAACATAAGGTACCAAGGAAGAATCCTAAGCATATTTAACAAGCAAGTGGAATGCCTGACCCTGGGCTTATGTTGACTTTCCTCACAAACTACAGGACACAAAGTAGCGTGCGGACTTTTTTTGACTGGAAGACCTCAAGTTATTGAAGAAGCTAATCTATCTTTCGGAGACATACATGTTTCAGTCTTGAACTCCGTAAATGCGCACTGATTGAAGTCGCCTTCAGGGGGATGGAGAGTGTGAAAGATTGATATTTCTAGAATAGCAGAGCTTATTATACACCATGCCACTGCCTGTGCAAATGGTATGTTGTATATGGTAATGGAAAAGAATATTCTGAGACTTGCTGAGGTTAATCTGTAGTCACCAGAATTTGAATCACTTGACGGCATAATTGAGTTTGACTTGGGGCGGTATTGGACGGCATCGGGACAATAGCCAATGGTATAGAAGACAGTGTAGTCTGCGTAAAACACTGAGTTCGTATACTTAGCGATAGGGAATTGGGCCAAATAGATCGAAGAAGACCAGGGGAGTGTCGAATCTTGGGCAACTCCGGCGGAGAGTTGCCCCCAGGAAGAAATTGCACCACTCATCTTAACTTCCAGAAAGGACCTATCTTCCAGAAAGGAGTGTATCATGGATTCTAGGTCATCGGGTAAACATAGTTTTTAGCTTCAAATGCCAGACCATCGTACCAAACATGCTCCAACACTGCGACCTTTACGGAGAACTGGGTGAATGGTAGCGGGAAAGCTTGACAAAGGCAAGATTATTTAGCATGGAATCCAAATTGTTGGTTTAGGACATGCAGTATCGCTCTTTCTGCAAGTTTAAAGAGTGTGGTGATTAAGCTAATAGGACTATAATCGAATGGATTCGAAAGTCTAAGCAAATAATGAAATAATAAAGACCATTACAGAAAATATTTTCAAATCTGAGCAAAAAAGTTAGCAAGGATCAACATTAATTCAAAGTATAATTCAAAGATTTATGTAATGCACTGGAATAGGCCACTAACGAGATTTTGACTTCTAATATTGATAATTCATAATTGTGAAAAAGTTTATATAATGCTACTAGCAGGCCCGACAGACGTCCTGTTCAAACGCCATTTTTTCAAACGTTAAAAGTTTATCAACGATTTCAATTATTGTTTGAACACACATGCAGTGATATCATGGCGATGCAGATATTTGACCTGACAACAACAATTTTACTTTCATCCCAGTTTGAATTTCACGTAAAAGTGTTGAACTGGTCGACCCGTATGCACACACAAAAGTTATGGAGTCTTGTTTATATTCACGCGTATGACATGAACTACCAGTATATGATTATGGAAGAATATATGCGGTACCGATATTAGTTGTTCCATTTATGTTAGTGACGATAGCATCAGGCTACTGTATGTAGTCTTTAGAACGGAACTTTGGTTGATTAAACCTAATATATCATAATGGGACACACATGTCAACAATTTAATTATATTTATATTAATCTACTCATTTCCAAATTATCAAGCATAATAATAAAAAGAAATAACTACGGTACTCGATTAAAGTAAGTTCGATTATATTTCTCCTTTTCCTTTGACGCTTATCCCATTTCCAGATACGTACAACTATCTGGATATCTGATTGTATCATAAAACAAAAGTTCTTTTTGCCGTCGAGTGTAGGAAATTATTGCAGCTGCACTTCTGCAACCAACAGCATCCGACTTTTTTCAATTCTAGTTCTATTGACACTGTAAATAATGGCGTCGGCTTCTAACTCTAATTACACCGACCTCTCGTTTCGTGAAACTAATGGTCCATTTTAAGGGGGCTTTAATTCTTTTTCTCTCAGATCTCCGGCTAGTATTCTATTCTCTCAGGAGAATTTTTGTCTTATTTCGTTACTCTTACGTATTCCTGTCTCATGTTCTTATTGCAAAAACTATTTTCTTGCTAGTTAGCAAACTTGATTGATCAAGTAATTGCTCGTAGTTTGAACATGACATATTTTTATACACGAAATTAGTCTTAATTCATGTGTGAGAATTAATTCGTAATGTTTTAACACACGGTGTAGATAATACAGCATTCCGCTATTCTTTCCAAAACCTGTTCCCCGCTGGACGACTGTTACTTCAATCAGTATATTTTACTCAGTATATTTTATTTAGTTAATATTAAATAACAATAGTGATATATTAAACAAATATATAGATTTTTGGGAAAGTTTTACCTTAATATTTTCTTTATTTAAAAGCACATTGCACACATATACAACTATAGTCTTCAAAGTTATTTTGTTGTTTCATACGCCTTTTAAATTTGTGACATCAAAACGTCACAATGTTGTCGCATCAACTCTGGGTTTTAGTTCACTTTAGCTTTGACATACAACAAAATTCTAATATAAATAAAATAATTGAACAAAAATGTTATCAAATATAATTTATTTTAACATTATAGTACATCTAAAAACCACAGTTAATTATACAGCAACAATAGTTTATAGGTTAGAGTTATAACCTCTTATCACTATTTCTTTCAAGAATTTTGCATACGCCTGACAACCGGACGACTTTGACAGGCTCATTCGATTACGTGTTCAAACTAATGAGACAGCATTATGTCTCTTTTTAATAAAATGAGAAGGAAAATATTGTCTGATTCTAATACGAATTTACAAATCGTGGCAGGCAATACATTAAACATTTTGATGATGTATGTACAAAAAAACTATTAATAGACTATAGTTATTTACAAGAACTATCTAGTAAATTCTTCCTAAAATACATATCTAAAATTTCAGACCTAAACTTAATTAGCATTTAATGGATGTACTGCCACTCGAGAACTTCATATAGTTTTAAAAAACTGCAGATTTTCACACAAATATATTAGTTAAGAGGGTTTTTGTCTTTTCAACCTCCGGATAAATCTAGGGTTGTCGAGCAATTGTAGTATGTCGATGTTTTTGTGATTAACCACAAAATGTCATATCGTTATAACAATTTATACATGAGAAGATTTGCGAGTAGGAAGAAAAATGAGAATTGCTTTATGCACAATAAAAGACAAACTTTGTACACACTTTGGAAATTATAAACAATAAATAAAAATTCACGGATTCATAAATTAATTTCTGACATGTTGATTAAATCTGGTTAACCTCCAACATTAATTAAAAATCCGATCTATATATTTTGATACTATTTGATCCATGATGTTATGTTTACAACAACTAATGAAAACTATACTTTGAAGGAAAATGCTTGTCCACATGTAAAATCTGCCTCGTAAAAAAGTGTGCTCCCCATATCTTGCAGATGCTACTGACAGTTATTTCGATGGCACATGGGCCTTTTTTACTCTTCATAAAGATTTAAAAAATAAGACTCATAGATTTCAGCCAAAACAAAGATATTCCCATATGGGAACCTCAAGCCTTTGAAGGATTGAAAAAAGTAGGAGCTAGCAAAGAACGATATTTAAAATAATAATATTATTGGGTTGAATTTTTAATTAACTATTTTTGCTAAAAATGTTGGGGGATTAATTGCAACACCAAGATTATTACATATAATATAAAATTTATATATAATTATAAATAACAATAAAATCATAAAGTAAGTTTATTAATTCGAAAATAGTTAATTCAATCAACAAGGACCTTGAGAAAATATAAATATATTAAATTTTGGTCAAGGTATCGTCATATTAATTGACGGTGTATAGATAATGCAAATAAATTTAGAAAAATCATTTTCGGTAAGTTGTGTATAACAAAAGAGCAGACCTTGCCAATATAATCTATCGGACTAATCTTTTAAAATGACTAACCAACATTCAACCACAAAATCCAAAAACATAACTGAAATAAGTCTTAGTTATATACTTACTATCACTGTACTAACCTTTATTACTAAATAAAGTGATTGAATTGACGAGACCGAACATTTGAAACGACATTACCTTTCGTACACTACATATCTTAAGCGAGACCATACGTATGTTTGAAACTACGAGAAAAAGAGTGGACAAATGGTAATTTGAAAACTGCCTTCAAGCAAACATGCATTTTTTGCAAAAGATAAATTATACTGTTATTAAAAAGACATCAATGAAGATATAATATACTCAAATTAATCAATAATGATTTGGTTGCAAAAAATAAGAATTTACTACTACGATGTTTTTATAAACCTGATTGTGTATGTGTAACATTATTTTTATATTCTTGAAAGGCTAAATCTGCATGAGACTCAAGAAAATGGATCTTTATTTTATAGATTTTCTTGCAAAACATTGAAAAATAATAATTATTTCGTTCGGATTTAGATGGATTAAAACTTGCTGCATGTCATATCCGAAAACATAAAAAAAATAAAATGTGAAAATACTATATCTTTACGAAATTATACTCGCCATAATAATTTGTTTGTTATGGCTTATAGTAGTTGGACTCAAAATTAATTGCTTTCAAAATGTATATAGAGCTTTTATTTGTAAGTATACAAATAATCTAAAGCATTTTTACGCGTCAATGGTCAACTCCAATTAACTGATTTTCACGTTGTTGTTGATAAAAAAATCGTCAAAAAAATAGTTATTCCTGAATGAGCAACATACAAAAAACGTTATAAGTTAGTGTTACAACAAAAGTTTAAAATATATCTGAAGAAATTACAACAACTAATGAAAACTATACTTTGAAGGAAAATGCTTGTCCACATTTAAAATCTGCCTCGTAAAAAAGTGTGCTCCCCATATCTTGCAGATGCTACTGACAGTTATTTCGATGGCACATGGGCCTTTTTTACTCTTCATAAAGATTTAAAAAATAAGACTCATAGATTTCAGCCAAAACAAAGATATTCCCATATGGGAACCTCAAGCCTTTGAAGGATTGAAAAAAGTAGGAGCTAGCAAAGAACGATATTTAAAATAATAATATTATTGGGTTGAATTTTTAATTAACTATTTTTGCTAAAAATGTTGGGGGATTAATTGCAACACCAAGATTATTACATATAATATAAAATTTATATATAATTATAAATAACAATAAAATCATAAAGTAAGTTTATTAATTCGAAAATAGTTAATTCAATCAACAAGGACCTTAAGAAAATATAAATATATTAAATTTTGGTCAAGGTATCGTCATATTAATTGACGGTGTATAGATAATGCAAATAAATTTAGAAAAATCATTTTCGGTAAGTTGTGTATAACAAAAGAGCAGACCTTGCCAATATAACCTATCGGACTAATCTTTTAAAATGACTAACCAACATTCAACCACAAAATCCAAAAACATAACTGAAATAAGTCTTAGTTATATACTTACTATCACTGTACTAACCTTTATTACTAAATAAAGTGATTGAATTGACGAGACCGAACATTTGAAACGACATTACCTTTCGTACACTACATATCTTAAGCGAGACCATACGTATGTTTGAAACTACGAGAAAAAGAGTGGACAAATGGTAATTTGAAAACTGCCTTCAAGCAAACATGCATTTTTTGCAAAAGATAAATTATACTGTTATTAAAAAGACATCAATGAAGATATAATATACTCAAATTAATCAATAATGATTTGGTTGCAAAAAATAAGAATTTACTACTACGATGTTTTTATAAACCTGATTGTGTATGTGTAACATTATTTTTATATTCTTGAAAGGCTAAATCTGCATGAGACTCAAGAAAATGGATCTTTATTTTATAGATTTTCTTGCAAAACATTGAAAAATAATAATTATTTCGTTCGGATTTAGATGGATTAAAACTTGCTGCATGTCATATCCGAAAACATAAAAAAAATAAAATGTGAAAATACTATATCTTTACGAAATTATACTCGCCATAATAATTTGTTTGTTATGGCTTATAGTAGTTGGACTCAAAATTAATTGCTTTCAAAATGTATATAGAGCTTTTATTTGTAAGTATACAAATAATCTAAAGCATTTTTACGCGTCAATGGTCAACTCCAATTAACTGATTTTCACGTTGTTGTTGATAAAAAAATCGTCAAAAAAATAGTTATTCCTGAATGAGCAACATACAAAAAACGTTATAAGTTAGTGTTACAACAAAAGTTTAAAATATATCTGAAGAAATTATATTTAAAATTAAATATATTGCCAAAAATAGCCTAGACTCAGCCAGTCAGTCAGAACGAGAACACTGACTAAAAGCCTCAAGAGGACATATCAAACCGTAGAACATTTACGTATCCACCATTTATAAGATACCTTTTCCTTTGATATTTTCAAAAAAAAGCAGGAAATTGGGAATGGCATTTGAATAAGAAAAACAGTAAACATATATCCCATATGTGGACCATCGAGCGACATTTATTTGCCCTCAAAACAATATTCTCCCGTATATCTAAGATCATATCTATCATATTTCTATACACTCATATCTCATCAAGAGAAACTCCGCCTATTTGCAACTTCTGTCAACTCACAACCTCTATGTCTCATATTTTGCTCATGTGAGGGTCTCACAAATGAGCCTTCAGAATCAACAATAATATATCCAACCCATTAGAAAAAATTCCGCTCCACAGTTCCACTCTTGTTCCGTTTTATTTGTATATCTGTGAATGTTAACATAGGCAATATTAATATAAAACCAACGAAAATAAGGAAAAGATTTTTCAAAATGTATTCCTGCAAAAAAGAAAAAGTAAATAATAATAATTGTTTATTTAATTAACTATTTATTGATTTTATCATTGTCATCGAGATGTCATAAAATAGTTTCCGTATATACAAAAAAAAGACACACGTTAAAGATTTTTCATTTTCTTCACCTGGCTTGTTTTATGCCTTCCCCCGAAAGGTATTTATTAGCTATACTTTTTTTTGTTGGGTCGTACTTTCCATCGGTTAAATATTTATATTGCCTCGCCGAGATATGGGAAACAGTTTTATTATCAATCGATTTGACGTAAAATATGGGTGGCGTAAAGATTTTTCGATAACTTTGATGTAATGTCTAAAATTTGGAGCGGCGTTTGGGAAAAATGGCGTTAATAAACCAGGATGTTACGCTCGTTTATTCGATTTCAGCTTTAGTCGAATTACGAAAAGGTTGGAAATGTGTACGCAACACATTCAGTCATCTTTACATCAAATACTAATTAATTTACTTGTAACCAAATATATTTATATTTAATAATCAGTAAAACCCACTGACTAGAAGTTAAAATATATTTTAAAATATTTTATGACCAAAACTGACATGATAGTTTCATCAATAAAATTAAATATATTAAAATACTCAGGCATTACTTATATTATATTCAATATATATATATATATATATATATATATATATATATATATATATATATATATATATATATATATATATATATATATATATATATATATATATATTATTATATTACTTATATTATATTCAATAGCTATATTATATTCAATTCAAGTACTAAAATCAAATTACGGCTTAATTTATTATAGACTATTAAGATTAACATGTTCCTGCGGTATTTATATAATAAAAATCAAGACAAATTTTAGTTACAATGAAAAGTTTATTTGGTATATCAATTCATCAAAGATGCACGAAATTAAAATATCATAAATTTATATTACAGGCCCGATTTCAAAATTTTTTGAATGGTGAACAAATGTTTCAATGATTATCAGTTAAACTCAAAACTAGTTCCCATTAGAAACAATTTTACACATTTACTCCAAAGTGTTTTATTGACATCATTAAATTTTGAATATACGCTTATCAATCTATCGTCGTTGTCTTATTTTCATCCTTAAATATTAAGAATACTCATCAACAAATGAAAATACTAGTGGATTTTGAAAAAAGCGTGAATATAGACAGCAAATTTTCATACTAAAATGTCATTTAAAGAAGCAATCAATTACATATAAACAAACAGTATATCCTAAAAACAGACAATGATGAATGAAGAACGACTTTATGATATTTATCAATTCGATTTTTTTGTGGAATATACCACAACCAGTTTAGATAATAGATAAAGACTATAGAAAGCGATACAATTATAGTGGCAACACCTTGGTGAAGAATGTTTGAAGTCTTAGGGTACCAACAGTAGCATATTGATTTTCAAAACGTTTTCCCATAATGTCATACGATTTGGTCATGATAAATCGTAAAGTTAATAATACCAACTATAAATATAAAATAAATCTCAAAATCAGAATTAATTCGTAACTCACAACATCAATTTCTAATTTGCTTACTTTCAACGTTTTCAACAATAATATTTATATAATTTTTAGGATAAATATAAATGCGATACCGACAGTATACGCCAAAACCTCTAAATAATAAAAAGGACTTACCTTCCTGCGGCCACAGCAGAGCATATTGCGCGTGCGCGACCGACCGGACGAGATCTTCGAACGCGCGAGTTTCCGCCACTGCATACCAGATTAGCTCCCTGGTAATCTGGTCGAGAAACTGTAACAAATAGAACAATTAGCCAGAACGATCATGATCACATAATACTACATCCATAAGAAATTATAACACGTTCTACGGAAGGTTATATATTTTATTAAGAATTAAAGAGTGTAAAGAAGCGAGTACTTATGCAGATCTAAAAAAAAGAAATATAATTGTTCTATAAATAACCTGATTTATCAGGCTAGACATATTTTAATCAATATAAAAAGCTTGACTTGGCTATTTAGCATCGTAATGTTTATAGTCAACAATTTTATATCAGATTTGGCATTTGCGTTTTATTTAAAATGACCGGACTGATACAAGATCTCTTTCGTGATTTAATCCATAAACAACCCCTAACAATAATTAGAACAAAGAATTACAAGATTACTTCTATTTTATGATATCTTGTTAGTTATAAAAGTTGATTCGATTAAACGTAAAATTTTTATTTTTATGTATGTTGTGTTACTTTCTTTGCAGATGGCAAAACTCTTAAAAATTATATTAATACTTAATCATCAGCAGTATTAATCACATCGAGGATATTCTGCTCCCTGGAAATATTTTAAAATGTTTAGATATACAATGTCTTAAGTTTATTCGTTAAAACATTTTTTATGATAAAAATGAGAAACCGAAATACTTAGCATTATTTATAATTATAATTAAAATATATCAAATATATTTATTAAGACCTTAATTAAACTAGCAATGCTCTCGAAATGGAAGCGTTGCCAGGTCTACATGTATAGGGTTACATGCCAAAAAACCACAATCGGCCGATGTCTTTAAAGTCAATGCAGCCAGTACCCAAATTCAGCCAAGTCTATGGGAAAAATGCATTGAAAATTAAACCACTTGGATCCATGCTAGCGTTATAATTCGCGGCAATTATTTGAATGATCTTATATAACAGGTCTACTTAAAAGTCCCCGGCCTACAATAGTAAAACACTTTTTTTGGCAAAATTAATTTTTTTTGTTCAACATAATTCCCTTCAAGGGTGATACACTGATTATAGCGACCCTCCAACTTTTCTGTAGTACTATTTATCCTTTGCTTCAAAGTAGGCCTCAGTTTCGGCGATCACCTCTTCATTCGACGAAAATTTCTTCCCAGCGAGCATTCTTTTGAGATCTGAGAACAGGAAATAGTCGCTGGGGGCCAGATCTGGAGAATACGGTAGATGAGGAAGCAATTCGAAACCCAATTCATGGATTTCTGCCATCGTTTTCACTGACTTGTGACACGGTGCATTGTCTTGGTGAAGCAGCACTTTCTTTTTCTTCAAATGCGGCAGTTTTTCGGCGATTTCGCCCTTCAAACGGTCCAATAACACTATGTAGTAGTCGCTGTTAATGGTCCTTTCCTTTTCAAGGTAGTCCATGCGCATCCCAAAATACAGACGCCATAACATTGACATTTTACTGTTACGTTTTCCCACCGCTTTGGAGCGGGTTCATCGTGTACAGTCCACTCGGATGACTGTCGATTGGACTTCGGAGTGAAATGATGGAGCCATGTTTCATCCATTGTCACATATCGACATAAAAACTCGGATTTATTACGCTTGGTCATCTTCAAACACTGCTCCGAATCATTAACTCGTCATTGTGTTTGGTCAAAAGTGAGCTCACGCGACACCCACTTTGCACAAACTTTTGCCATACCCAAATATTCGTGAGTGATATGATATACACGTTCAGTTGATATCTTTAGAGTCTCTGATATTTCATTCAATTAAATTTATGGTCATTCATAATCATTTTGTGGATTTTTTAAATGCTGTCAAATTTATACACGCATCTTTTGAGGGTTAGGGCTAACTAAAAAACATATGGATTTAATTCTTTTAACTATTATTTAATTCTAAGTAACGCCACCTATGTATCAGGCGGGGGACTTTTCAATTGACTTACTATACCTTAAAAATGCCCTACACACAACTTATGAATAACTATATATCAGTAATATAACAGTTTCGAAATAGAATTAATTAACAAATAGTATGTTGTTCACTGAATATTTTGTTCCGTAAAAGATGGCGCTATTAGTTTCGAAATTTTATTTTTCAATGTTGTAGAAACACTAAACATTTCATTAAGCACAGTGAGCAATATTTTAAGTAAAGTTTTGGATTTCAAAAATCGGCGAGCAGAATGCAATAAACACAAATTCGAATACGACTTAAATCGAAAAAAATTAAAGATTGCGTAAACAATTTCATCATTATCGATAACATATGCTTCCACCATCATGATCCTGAATCAAATTATTGAATTAAAATAAGAACTGTAGCAACACTATCAAAGAGGGCAAGCAGAGTAAGATACCCATACCCAAAAATGTATACATGTAAAATAATTTTATTGGAAGTAGTTGAATATCCGTCGTGGATGAAAATATCAACAGTCTTTCGGATGATCACTTCGGGCATAAAATCCAAAAATTCAATTATTTCAATATCATTCAAATATTTTAAATGAGTTTAGAAAGTCGTCATCAATCTAAAACCAGCGCTGGGGAAGATTGCCTATTCTCAACCAATACGCTGCTGTTGGTGCTGCAGCGAATATGATTCGCTAAAACTAATGCTGTCGCAACATTTTGACCTTGAACAATGCTAATCTCCTATTTTCAGATCGCTCTCACATTCACACATGTCTTTTTAGAGCTGTTTGCTGAGTTTTTCATTCTAAAAATCGATTTCGCAATAGTCAATGAGTAATTCGTTCACATTTAATTAGACAGACATATCCAAACTATCACAAATAGCGTATCTGGATTTCTTCCTCAACTGTGTACAATAAACCAAATTTTAGTCTTGATAATAATATTACATTTGCTCAATTCTACATGCAAGATCTTAGAGGCTTATTACTTCTGCCGTAGATGCTTAAAAGTCAATTTATGTTGTATGTTTGCTTCTTTTGTTGGTATGTGTATGTTGTATGTTTGTTTGATTATATGGATAATGTTGGATTTATAGGCTGTTAGTATGCTTGGAAGGTTACCAATTAGAAACTAAGTAGAATATGCTGTAATTATTGATCTTATATAGCGAATAACCCTATGGAAACTCTGAGGGACGTGTTACTGGAATAAGAAATGGTGGTAAAACCATTTTCTAAGAGGTATATATGTAACTGAATACCATCGGCATGTTTAATACACTGTATAAAAACAGTCACGACTAATAATAAAGCGGAAAGTAAGTGTGTTAAAAGATTATTAAACAAAGTTATTTTATTTTAAGCAGCATTATTTAAAAATCTCTGTAATTTTAGGTTATTCCAGTATTGTTGGAACTATTAAAGAGCTATGGTTTAGATGAAAAAAAAACGATTAAGAATAGTATGATCACGTAAAATTACATTTTACACTTTTTATAGAGAAAAGAACTTAATATGTTCCCTTTATCCGAAGGCATATAGAGTTGTGAAAGAAAAACTTGATATAAGATAAAATTTCATCCCGACATAGATTAATAAATAATCGTTACTCCTCTTTATTTATATGGTATTTTAGATTTTCGCAGGCAACTTTTCATTTAATTTAATGCCTGGTGAACAAAGGACAGCTAAGAAAAATTATTCTTGCTTAAGAACTGATAGAAATTAATAAGGTTCTGGAGATATCATATATATCATTATACTAGAGGTTCTATTCTTTTTATGTTCTATAATTCTAAAGTTTAGCGACATTTTCTGTAAATTTTAGTGGTATTAATTTCTGATTTATTTCAAACTCCTTTAGTAAATACGTAACAAGCACTAAGTGAATCTTACAGGTAATAAATACGTTAATATGTGAATAAAAAGTTGCAAACAATATTAAAAATTATGAAATAGTTTCATAGAATTTTTCACATGGGACATAAGACAAAGTACAAAGCAGAAGAAGTAAACGGAAGGCATAGAAGGCATATCAAACATGAGCAATCTGCAATGGGGAAATGGAAGAGTGGAATAAACAACAAATAGGAATACATAAATAAAATAATAAAAATATACAGCACTTAAAATGAAACCACAACTACGTTATTTGCATAAATGGAACATATATGACAAATAAAAGAAGTTATGAATTATTAATAGTAAAGTTGTAAATATGTTAAAGCATTAATACATACTAGGGTATTTAAACGATTAATTTTATAAGATATGTGACTATATGACATTTTATTATTTGAAATTTGTATCAATTATTTTGATTATTGCCTTTATAGATTTAAGTTTTGAAAAATCAATAGTTAATTTAATGATTGTAAATACATTCCTTTAATATACATTTCTAAATTGTAAAAAATTAATTACCTAATTGTGTTCGTTAGTGTTATAATATACATGCTAAAGATATACTTCAATTTCAAAATTGTTTTATTCAAATATTCTCTGTTTTCATATACCATGTTCTAAAATAGTTCTGAAAATAATCTTATAAAACTTTGTTATAATGTTCAGTGGCATCGTAATATAAAATTATCAATACTTTGTTGATTATTGAAAGCTAATGGAAATTAGATATAATTAAATTCCATTTTAAAAAAGGTTAGTGACTGTTAGTTCTTGAGATAGTTATTTTAATATATTGTAATATACAGACATTTATTTTTTTAATTAATGTTATATATGAGAAATATATCTGATCTTATATTGAAAATACTGTGAAAACAAGTTTTAGTAACATATTATTTTAAAATAATTCCCTTTACACTGTTATGAGAGAAACATGATTAATTTAAAAATAATGGTCAAATTTCGACCAAAGGGCAATCACTACTATAACATAAAATGCAATGCAAATAATCATTAGAATAGAATAAAAAATAGATTTCAACAAAGCACTGGCAGATTAACATAGCGACAAGCAACCGTACTACATGGCGGACACAAACACTTTAATTTATCAAAAAACGCCATCTGGTGACAAATGGTCGATGAAACCAAAAGCAAAAATGTCCTGGCGGCTAAATGAAATGTTATAAAAACTGGACGGAAGGAATGGGAATAATTTCGGATTTAATCAACGTTATTCGGGTTTTCTTCTGCGTTCGGCGTTTTATATCCCCTAATAAAAAACTGGTCGATGTTAATATAAATCAAAATTATAATTTAATGTGGTTCGTCCGGGGAAGGGGGATAATATTTATTCGATATTAAACGTGTTTGTGTTGCCTTTATGTAGCAGATGAAAGAATAATGTAAATATTGTTATCAAAATATATGTATTTCTTTTTATTCTTATAATGATTAATTGTTAACATTATTGTGATTTCAAGAATAATTTTAGTTTTTGAATAATAGTTATAATTAATTAACTATCCAACTTATAATCTGATTAGTTTTTTAATTTAAAAACGGATCTATTGTAATCGAATTGTCGAATTTTACATCTTAGAATAGCGGCCTACAAAATACCCGGATTTTTTCTATATTTTAAAGTCTCCTTTTTACCAACGCCGGTTTATCCGGACTGAAAATACTGTTTAAAGTAAACTCCGAACCATGGTCTACGGCATTAAACCTACCGACTAGCCAGTAACCAACTTGAAGACCATCCCAGAAGACATTTTGGTTTTACCCAGTCTTGTTACTGGCGTGACTGGGATTTTCCACTTTTACCTATAAAGACATTTTCAATTACAAACACAAACATAAAGTTCATCCA
Organism: Rhynchophorus ferrugineus; assembly: GCF_030347505.1. Taxonomy (NCBI): domain Eukaryota; kingdom Metazoa; phylum Arthropoda; class Insecta; order Coleoptera; family Curculionidae; genus Rhynchophorus; species Rhynchophorus ferrugineus. The sequence goes on along the minus strand of NW_027472581.1, from coordinate 45,436,722 downwards.
TGCCCAGCTGGATTGGAACCCGCGATTATCGTAACAATAGAGTAGGAGTAGGTAGAGTAGGAGGACCGTCCTGATGCTTTCACCACTGTACCAACCAAGTCGTCAGAATATATTTTGTATTCAAAAAAAACTATACATTATAATTTTCTATAATTTCTTTCATGAATGAACAAACATTTGTAGGTTCAGTTATGAATTAAAAGAAATGTGTTTGTTAACACACAACCTATAACAATACATCGTTTAGTTTGTTCAATAGGTAAATATGTACAGTAACTACCTGATATTATGACCATAAATATTCCGCTTCGATATCGATGTGAATGACTCTCCTGGACTAACCCATGATTTTTGCCACTTGGATTTGGTGTAGTAAATGCATTTTTCATCGCCAGTTACATATACGCCACAGAAAACCTTTTTTTTTTCGTTTGACAAGTAATGAAACCACCATGTTGAAACGGTTCGAAGTTAAATTTTTAGTCGGTTCGACTAGTAGCCCTTTCCCGTTCTTTTGCAGCTTTCCTTTTTTGATTATTATATGAGAGACCAATTTAACAGTTTATTTAGATTGTTTAACAGTTTTTTTATATTGATACTTCGCAAATCGCTGATAAAAATATATCAATGTACCTGATCACGTCTAAGAAATTTAACTGATATTCTGGGGAAAACAAACATATTATTTTTCATAATATATAAAGCTTCCGATATTTTTGTAAGTTGAATTTGATATTAAAATGGAATAATTATTTTCAAACGACTTTCTAGCTAGTCTAAATGATAAAGAACAAACTTGAAAAATATTATTTTATTTACAAACCATTAACGATAAATATTTTTTATCTAACATTTAACAATATTAAGTGCTAGTATACTAGCACACAGTAAAACCTTTTCATTTTCTCAAAGAGTCGCCTCTTTGCATATTTTCGCTTTTAGGAAGTATCTGGAAGGTCTTTCTGAAATGTCCAACAAGAAATATCATTCAGACGCTCTTTGGATCCATTCTTCATTTCTTTCATATCCTAGAGAAATCGTCCACCTTGCTCTTCACTCACATCTCCCAAATTTTCCGGAAAGTAGCCGAGATGAGAATTAAGAAAATGTACTTTTAGACTCATTAGGCGACTTAAAACTTGAAATGCTTTTACTATTTTTATTTATAGTTAGGGTCTTTATGATTTACTAAAAATATGTCTATGAGCTCCTTAAAAGCAATCACCCTTCTTTTTGAGAATCCGTCATGGTCGTGGTTCACTGTGGATCAGTCATAAGACGTATAATGACTGTTCCAACGAAAATACTTTCCTTTCCAACGCTGCTTCTGAGAGGTCTAGAAACCTTGAAACTATGCATTTTATGCAATCGTAATCCACTTTTCATCGCAAGTAGTCATTCATTTAAAAAATAACTCGATCTATTAAATGTTCCATTGTTTACTAATTAAGTTTATTATGCTATCCAGTCCTTTTATGGATGAAGTTAAAAAATATTTTATGGTCGATTTTTATATATATAATTTTTTATGTAGATCATTTTACGTTACTGGGCAGTGAAGGTGAGCAAAAAATTTAATATATGACAAAAATTACTTTATTTAATCCTAATTTGCAAAAAGCAATAACTTTTGGCTGAGTAATTGAATGATGATACTTTCTATCTAGAATATCCAACCAAGAATATCTAGAATATCCAATAAACTGTTAGCTTTCAAATGTATAATACCATGGATTCACTGAATAAGCATTATTATTAGAAAAACCGGAGAGTTCCGTGCTAGCTCTCGAAGAGAACGGTCGTATCCGGTCCGCCGAACCTACCTGCGCTTCCGAGAATTACCCGAAACTTTCTCTAAGACGGTCGATCCGTTATCACGTTTCCACCAGTGCCTACGTTAAAAAAAGGGTCTGTAAGCGCCGAAAAGGCGCTTTTACAGACAAGGCAATGGCGTCATGTACGTCAGAGCCGAGGTCGCCTCCTGAGCATAATCCCAGTTTTCCTAACTCAAATGGACCATCTTTCGAAGACAGCCGAGAAGTGCTCATAATAGATTTAAGAAGACAGAATGAAGACCTGCGAAAGCAGATAGATGAAGTTAAAATGTTCGCGAAAACTCAAACAGACGCCCTGAACAAACAGACGGAAAAGCTGGAAAAGAGCGAAAAGGCTTCCGAAGATCTCAAAGAAGAAATCAAAACTCTATCAGCTACGATAACAGACTTCATGAAGTATCAAAAAGATGCTATGGAAAGAAACACTCCCGCTGCCACGGAAACCCAGACCCAGACACCAGCTAAAGCGGCACAACGGTCAGACCAAACTGAAGACGCAGACGACGGTTTCACCTTGGTGGGAAAAAGGAAGAATGGGCCCATCACTCCACCTCAGGAAAGCGAGCTGCCGAAGGCCGGCAAGAAGGAAAATATACTGATGACATGGAATGCAAACAGCTTACGCGGAAAGCAAGCGGAATTGGAATACGTCATGACATTTTATGACGTCGACATCGTTCTCATCCAGGAAACTTTCCTGAAACCTTCGCATCGTCTCTCTTTCGAACACTTATCTGTCTACAGAAACTATAGAACTCCGGGTCGAGGCGGTGGAACCGCCATTCTCGTCAGAAAAGGAGTCAAACACGAGCTCCTTCCATCGTTATCAGTAAACAACTTCGAAACAACCTCCATTAAAATCGATATCCAAGAACGTCCCTTCGTGATTACATCCCTGTACAGGAAATCTTCTGCATTCAACTATGCCGAATACCGATCACTCGTCGAAGGAAAATTTCTAAAAATAATAGGTGGCGACTTCAACGCCCACCACCTCATCTGGGGGTGTTCCAGAGCGAATCCCGCAGGTAACGCCATCGTAGATCTAAGTGCAGATCTGGGCTACGGTCTTGCATTGCCAGATGAACCCACCCATCGCCCTAGTACAGTCTCTCAAGGCGTAGCAAGAATCCTTGATTTCTTTATTCTTCAAGACGTAAATCGCCATTCCGAAGTTCGAGTCCTTGACGAACTAGACTCTGATCATCGTCCGGTCCTTCTCAACTCGGAAACTGCGCCACCACTCAAGTCCCACTAACAAGATTCATGAAAAAATACCGACTGGAAAAACTACCAATCTCTTCTCCTGAAATCCGATCCAATTCCGAAAATTAACACACCAGAACAGCTCGAGGAAGCTAACTCGCGATATTCAGTCTGCTCACGAATCTGCCACAGTCAAAATTTCATCACAACCCCAGCCGTAGAAAAACAACCTTCCCGCTTCTCTTAAACGTGAAATTCGCATCAAAAACGGTTTATGCAGATTAGCTCGATTCATCCTTGATGCTCCAGACAAAAGGGAGGCGAACAGAGCATGCAAGAGGGTAAGGGCGGCCGTCTCGACTTGGCGAGCGATGAAATGGAACTTATTTCTCGCGGACTAAAGGCTGGATGGCCCCCCTTCCTTCTGGCGTGTCTCCAAATGCCTCGTGGGGAAAACGCACAATGTCATCCCCCCTGAAGTCAGCGGTTACAGGAAATTTCGCAGTCACTGACCAAGAAAAAGTCGAGCTCTTTGCAGAGACCTACGAAGCTCAAATGAAATGCCTCCCACCCGCACAGAACACTAAAGCTAAAGACATTGACACTGTCATCAGCGAATCCAACTCCGTAGTAACCAGTAACCCCAGCCTTTCTTCTCAACCATTTCGTGTCTCCAAAGTCTCTACAGACTATGATCGGCAAACTTCAAACCAAAAAATCTCCAGATTTCGATGGAATATCGATTACCCAGTTAAAAAAGCTCCCGCATAAGCAGCTCGCAGAACTGGCAACACTTCCCGACGTCTTGGAAACACGCACATATAGCGGTTATACCCAAGAAAGGAGCAAAATCATCTCCATCTGATTACAGGCCTATTAGCCTTCTCAGCGCCATTTCGAAGCTTGCCGAGAGGGCAATACTCTACGCTCTCAACTATTTCACAAAGGAAAACAACATCATTCCAGATGAACAATTCGGCTTTCGCGCTCACCACTCATCCGTTCATCAGGCTATCCGTCTGGCTGCACACATCCATCATGCTCTTGACCAACGCAAAAAGCTTGGAGCAGTTCTTCTGGACCTAACCAAAGCCTTCGACAAGGTCTGGCACGATGGATTGATCGCAAAGTGCGTGCGGTTAGGCCTCCCAGAAAACCTAACCGCTCTCATCAAGTCCTATCTCTCGGACAGATCTTTCCAGGTAAAGATCAGGGTATTACTTTCCAGTCGTAAACAAATCGATGCTGGCGTACCTCAAGGTTCCCCGCTGGTCCCAGCCTTATTTAACCTCTTTATTTCAGATCTGCCGAGAAAAGAGCACATTGACGTCGCATTTTACGCTGACGACACTGCTTTCTTCACGACCGCTAGGTTCGAAGTTTGACACATGAACAATTCATGAACGTCTACAGAAGCAGCTCGATCATGCGGTCAAGTGGTTCAAATTATGGAAGTTGCAAATCAACCCCTTGAAAACCCAGGCCATCATTTTCCATAAGAAGCGTTACGCACTGCGCGTCTCGCAACTTAAGATCGACACCGCAATAATTCCATGGCTGGATAACGTCACGTACCAAGGTCTTCACTTCGACCGGCGGTTCGGTTGGCATTCCCAAATTCAGAAAGCAATCCAAAAAGGTTCGGGGATAGCAAACCTGCTATCTTCTCTGATCTGCCCTTCTAGCAGACTTCCCATCTCCATCAAATGCTTATTTTACAAGATGTTAATTCGGTCCGTACTCCTCTACGGATCTAATGTCTACTTCAAGTTTGTTACACACAACCAGGTCAAACGGCTTCAAGTTTTTCAAAATAAGCTCCTCAGGAGAATATTAAACGCTCCATGGTTTGTCAGAAATAATCAAATTCATAGGGAAACTGACACTCCAGAAATCAAGCACTTCATATCTCAATCATTCCACAAACAACAACTCAGGTCAAGTTCTTGTGAAAATGCGCTTGTTCGCGAGCTGGTCGACATGCTGGGAGCTTAGCACCGCGTCACCGCCAAGCTCCCCCCTTTTCCAGGCTGAAACGACCTCATCCGTCGCTACAGTCATAACTTTTGCCCCCATACAACAGTACCCAGTTGTGTGTTAACTCAGGTTCGCGAATCAATAGAATCGCCGGGCCCTCGTGCCCAATAACGGATGCCCGATCAGCGGGTGCCATATCCCCAAATTTAATGCAGTAGCAGTAGTGATCCACAGGGGTCAACTGTGAGGCGGTTTTGGTTTAGTGTATTGGTAAGCCCAGAGGCAGTCCCACATAACCCGGTCCAACTTGTCACTCCAGGGCAAGTCTCCGCTACCAGGTATGCGTCATGCATTCCACCGCCTGGTTTTTAAGCCAGAACACAAAAAAAAATAAAAACCGGAATTAATTTTTCACCAACCTTATATGATGTCGTTATGTTTTTCAAGAGTAAAACAATTGATTATTTACGACGGCGGTTCAACACTAGCATATCTGTCAAATGTCAAGAGCGGTATCTTTGCAATGCAAAAATAATACGCACATTAAAAATCAATAAATACCAGATGGGCGACCCCATATTCTAATGCTAATAAAAAAGCTATGTTTGGATTTCATTTGCATCCCAAATAATAAAGATCACGCAAAAAATATGTTTGTTTATTTTAAATCAAGTTTTTTCATATTTAGCTTGAAGTTATTTGTTCTAAATTTGGTTTTAAACGAAATGTTTACATTGATTTTTAATTTCTAATTTGTTTCTTAAAATTTATTGATAGTTATTAATATGTTTAGCCATATTTAAATTGGATCTAATGTTGAGAACTACTAAGAAGAAATTCAATCTTTCACAACCTTTTGATGAAAACTTGACCTTGACCTGACTTAGAAAATGTCAACCAACAATTTCGCTATATCAAAACATTGACAAATCAACTTACACACTAACAGTAAGATATTTTTTACGTTACACACTTGAGGGCTCAAAGACGATTTATCAGAACTGTCATTTGGAGACAAACGCGTGAGAAAACAACTGAGACTTGAGTATTTTAGCAAATAAGTGAAATGTTGAAGCGTGAAAATAGAGAGAGAAAACTCATTTTGGTTTTAATCAACGATATTAGTTGATGTTGCGATGTTTGTTGCTTTCTATTATTTACCGAACCAAACATTAGCTTATACTCCAGTATTTTTACTTTAATTACAGTTTATATTAAACTTATATTACAAAATTACTCAGAAAAAACAATGTTCTTCTTTCTTAGTTTTATCTTATAGCAACATAAATTCTACCTATATCTTTTAGTTCTAAACAGCTTTAAATTAATTCATATTCGTCAAAATATTATTTTCAAATAAAATAGACGAATCTAAATCTACAAATTATGTAATTTAAATGTACAAGCCCATACATATTAACTTTACAAATAGGAAAATAGAAAATTTGAGACTTTGAATTTGTTTGATGAATAAATGAGTCAATTGATAATTTTTATTATTAAACATATTAATTTATGACTTATAACAAATATGTCAAAAAAAATTATATTTCTGTTACCTCGACTAATTTGTGTGTTGCTTATATTCCCAATTTCTATAAGTTTTCAATATTACTAATCAATTATATCTTAATGCAGTGGCAATTTCTAAAGTCGCTTGAATAAATATAATCTTCTTGGATGCGTCTTTTAGTTTATAGACACAAGATTATAGATTCCGTGAGAAAATATTTTGTTATATTTTAGAACCTCATTTTAACCAACTAGGCTATATCTGGACTGGACCTACCTCTTAACCCAGGATCCAAAACAAAATCCTCAGTAAGCAAACCGACTGGCGAGTGACCAACTTAAATATCATTCCTGGTAACTGGCGTGACTGCGATAATTTTCCTTGTCGTCGATAATTCAGTCTTGCCTCTTGGACAATTATCGTCCTCTATCGAGGATCCTCCTGTCGTCCTGACCACCGTGGCAACCAAGGCGACAGAACATATTTTGTATTTAAAAAAGCCATATATTATAATTTTCTACAAACTATTTCATAAATGAACAAACATTTGATGCTTCATTTGTGAATTAAAAGAAACGTGTTTGTGAACTTTTATGAATAAATTATTTTAAAATGTATAAACATATTAATCAGGGCTAAACGAAAATTCGAAATCGAAGAGAAAAGGGTTGCTTGGACCTTCATTTGCATATGTCCAAAACAAATTTTAACAGTGTCGTAACACCATGGCAACAGCTGCGTTGAAGTTAAAATTTGTGACTAAAAGTTGCTGTGACATAAATATATATATAAGGACTGTGAATCAATTTTGAGGAATTTATAATAGACAGCGTATCCTATATATACAGCATATATATATATATATATATATATATATATATATATATAGTCTATCCAAAGTTTTCTTGTACATACGTCATCAAGATCTTTAACGTATTGTCTGCCGCAATTTGTAAATTCGTTTTAGAATCAGACAATATTTTCCTTTTCATTTTATTCTAGTTAAAAAGACTCATAATGCTGTCTGATAAGTTCAAACATGCAACCGAACTAGCCCGTTAAAATCGTCCAGTTGCCAAACTTATGCAGATTTCTTCAAAGCAATAGTGATAAGAGGTTATAAACCGGCAAACGTCATTTTAATGCTTTGCTTGTTTTGATACATTTGAAATCGCTGCTTATTATTACTCTGATTAAAACTTCCGAAGCCAGATAGAACAAATTGCGTCTCTAATCAGTTACTTTGAACAGTAACGAGATAATGGAGGCCCCCTTTTGCCAGTAAAATTCATTAGAGAGGTAAACATTTTTACTGTTAAATATTACTTTGCTGCGATTTTTATATTTCTTAGCGTCCTGCAGCTGCAGTGAATATTAGTATGGACACGATAAGTGAAATATATCCAAACATTAAAAATATAATTTTAAATTCATCGAAAAAAAAACCGTCCTTACACGAAGCGGTTAACAAATCAAGATCAGCTTGATGCTAGCTCTATCAGAGATTCAATATATGAAATGTATAAAAACTCAAATGCTATACTGAAATTTAATACAATTATTTCAAAAGAAATTGTTAGTCTGAAAAGTATCGAAGAGTTCCGGATCGAATGGAAGTTCCAGATATTTCTTTTAGAGGAAGACACTTTTTAAAGAAGAAAGAAATATTATTTCAATTTATGTATTCAGATGAGACATGGATATTTCAGAATGGGACCAATATACCCAACTCATGGCAAGATAATAAAAATAGTAATAAAATAAATATAAAAATAGTGTTATGACAATAAAAGTTGATGTAAAAATGTAAACGTTCATGCTGGAAATAGGAATGATTAATAACACTTTCAGTTTGGATGAACTCGACCAGACACATTGAAGAAGAAATTGACAAATGATGGAACAAATATTAGAAAGATCGGAAATTAACAGTTAATCACTTGAATGAAACTTTCTGAATATGATATAGGCCTTTCTGTATGATATAGGTTATTAGGAAAAGAGTTCATTGTAAATATAATCAAACACCCTACCCTACAAACTATTATAACTGTGTACTTAATCGTAGTTTTAAATCATTCGATAGTATATGCATTAGATTTGGCAATAATGTTAAAATAAATTATATGTGATAACAGTATTTTTGTTATATATATATATATATATATATATATATATATATATATATTCCACAAAGAACTCTTGATAAACCTAAAAACAATAACCATACAACTGAAATTGATACGCTTGAATCAAGAATTGAAAGAAAAGAGATAATTATATATTCAATAAGAGTGAGTCGATGTTGAAATGGATAAAACAAGTGGTGAGTGATGTGTTAACTAACCACATCTGGTCTACCTTCATGTCGTGCAATTTTATCCAAAATAAATAATGCTGGTTGTTCACGATTAAATGAACAGTGCTAACTCAAAACCCAAATTGAACACTATTTTTTACGGGTGCATTGCCACCTAATTACTGGCATTTCATTTATTATATAATTATGTTAATTATGTTCTTAAAATTTATCAAAAAAACGGTTCATCAATAAAAATTATTTTTTTGGTCAAAATTCCTAACAATCATTTCAGTAATGAAATTTTACTATTTGTATGTGCTACCCAATCGTATAGCTCACCCTGGTGATTTGACATCAATGACTAATTAACAAGTTACACAGACACCGCCAAGACAATTTCGCTACCACCGGTTGTCAACATATATCCACCCTTACTGAAAACCTCTGTATATACTACATATTACTAATACTATTAATACAATTTTTTCCGATATAAATCAAAGCGGAAAGCTCATAAAAAAATCACCAAAGCAAAATGTTTGCTGTTTACTTTCAATCAACGTGGCCTTGTTTATTTTGATTTCAAATTGGTTTTTGGTTGGAAAAACAAACTTACAAAATGTTACGGGCAACAGATCCGATTGACTCGATTTCTAATTTATACAAATTGAATCGTGAAATATTATTTTTGACAAGAATTTTCGTTTGTAGTATTGAACTAAAAATGATATGTCGAGTTTGTAATTTATATTATAAGCTAATTATGTATATGTACGTTTTAAGTAAGAATTATTCATAATTTATCACAGAAAAATAAAATTGATAGTTTAATAATTTCAACTATTTAATTATAAATTATGTTAGGCCCAATTACGTTTCTCTAACTTGTAATGTATTAGATGCTTGCATGTATGTTATACTACTCATCTTTCGAGGAACCTCGTGATACCGCGTGAAAGAACGATGTTGATTTAGCCGCGATCGAATCACAAATCCTTTTTCGCATTTCTTCAGCTTTTCGAAACTTCCCGAGCTGCAAGAGTATATCCTTCACAACTCTTACAGCATGTAGGGTTTTGGTGGGTTTCCTGCGGTAGCCATTTTTCCCGATATTAGGTCTTTCTCATAAAGCGTAAACATCTGACTTTAGTTATCAACTAACCTAGCTAAAAGTTCTTTAAGAGTTTGAGCTAGTTGTTCATCTAATGATTTTTACAATTAATTATCTTTGGACATTTTTGTTTTCCACGCCATACTTGGTTTTAAATTATTATGGTGTTAAATATCGTTATTTATTAAGTAAGTGCAACCGCACTTCTATAACGATATAATTTTGAATATAATGAAGTATTTTTCAACGTGATAGCAACAACGCTGTGTATTGACGTTCCTCATTCTAAAGATTTCAGATGAAATATTGATGTAATGGTTAAACCTTTCCTATTTAACATATATAGATTATTGTTTATTTATGATGTTGAGAATATTAATAACTTTGGTTACGGAGATTATTTAAAATCGAACGGATTGGACAATATTATTAAAAGATTCTGTGCATTAGAAGTAAATCATGTCACCTATGTTGATAAAAGTGTATTTAAGAAAAACAATTCTAAATTATTGTTTCAGTAAAGCTATTGAATTTTAAAATATCTTCTAACAGTATATACCTATAAATATTCAAAATATGCAAAAAATCGAATTTTGGAACTGGATATCCCTATAAGTATTTTTTGCTAATACACCTATTATTATAGGTTCTATTTGGAGTTAGAAAAGAGAATATTATTTTTTAACTCTTTTGACCCTTCTCGACAACCCGTGAATCATTGAAAACGTTTGTATATAAAGGAAACATCAGTCTTTAATAGCATATTTGTTGATATAAAATTACCATCAAACAGCCGAGGACAATGTCTGTGACAATATCATCTGATTGAAAACATCATAGTGTTAACACCAACTCCAATATAAAAACCATATAATAAATTATTTTAAAATATTAGCTAGGTATTCTGAAGTCGAGAGGGAGAGAGAAGGGGAAAGCGGCAGACAAAATATATATAATAGTTAACAATTTTCATAAAAACTAAAAGTTGCATTAACGTTCAGACAATGAAAATTTGCAATGACTCGAGTAGTGTCATAGTATTTAATGATATTAAAATAAATACATACGAATATAATAGTTGAAAAAATCAGTTTATTTTCCAAGATTTGTCATATAATTGGTATTTATTTTGAAGTATTTTTTAAAGATGAACTGTAAACAAAAATGTCACAAAATAAATTCTCTTCGTTTACATTCAATCAGTATTAGCCTGTTTATTTGGAATTTAAATGTGTATTTAGTGAAGGAAAAATAATTTTCTTGATGTTAACTTCCACCAGTTCGATTTTCAATTTATATAAACCGTGTCTTTGAATATTACTTTTGACGTAGCAATCAAAAAGATTTAGACATCAAAAAGTACGAAAGAGCTTAAAAGTATCTTTGATCGCATCTTCTTGGTAAGAAACAATCAATAAATGACAAAATAACTTCGTTTTAAAAATACCTTTAATGTTCAATATTCATGTAATACAATAAAATTTTTCGAAGAAGTGCAATAAAAATTATTTGTTAAGCTAATAATAATGTTCTCGCGTTTTAAAATTATATATGAATGTAACAATTGTGTTGGCATAATTTTAATTGCATTAATTATATTTTATTTGATAAGCGATATATATTTTAACCATTTCAAAGTGATTATTTTGATGTTAATAACAAATGAAAGTTTGAAAGACAAAACAATTTCAAAGGCAATGAATTGCAATACTTAAGACAAAAGCCCCACTCAATCTCTCTCAATATTTACCATATACTTAAGCAGTTAATGAATCAACTTTTTCCACACGTTTCCATGCGGTAGGAATGGATAGGAATATAAAAAGAGGAAAAATGACTACGACACAAATTGACTGCAATGCTATTTTGAAACAATTCGAAATGGCGATTTATTACAAAACATGCACATGTTGAAATCTTCATCGACATAGTCACTATCAACATCTCAGACACTATGATTATATCATCTCTAATTAGGATTTTTAATCTGCTTTATCGATTACTTTTTTGGTTTTATATATATATATATATATATATATATATATATATATATATATATATATATGATGAGTTTACACGTACTATGTTAAAACAAAACAGGATTTAAGTTCGTTTAGATACATGTAAACTATTTCTACAAAAGAACCCTTCAAAATACATTTGTACATCCTGCCGTTCATGAAAAGCTATTCACCAATTTAGTTTCTTCTGTATATAAGATCATTCGCTATATATAATACAAAAACTACATTTATTTGTCACTTTAACACAAATAAAAACCAAAAACTATACTACTTAAGATTCAGTGAGCGGTGCGAGGACATGGAAAAATCAACAAACAAAAAGAATTTCCCACCATATAACAGGGCAAAAATGTCCAATCGATAGCCTATTTCGATAGACCTTTAAACCAGGATCAATTTGGGTCGTCAGGATTTGTCAAGACGGGCCGTCGCGCCAAAGGCATACAGAGCGGGTTCTTGATTTTCTATAGCAGCTTGTGCCAATTTTTTATCGCTTTATGAAAGAAAAAATATTCCATCGAAAATAAATTCAACTCACATAAACGTACAAATATTTTAGTCAGACCTTTCTAACGAGCTCTCTTTTTTTCGTGATATAAGGTTACGAGAGCGGTATTATTTATGGGGTTGTTATAATTTTTTTTATTTCATTTGTGAAAATTTAGTATCTATATTTCAAAGGGCATGTTCTCTAAGATGTGTATTTTTTATCGCAAAATCCTCCTACACTAATAACAAGCCGAATATTTTTCATATGAAAAATAAAATTCGACGTTATTGAATTACTTTAGTATTAGTAGCAAGTAGTAGCTACGATACTTTAGGCCACCACATATACACCCAAACATCAATATAAGATTGGCAATGCGCGAGAATTGATACCTTGTGAATTTTTGTATGTATTAGGACCAGTACGGTTAAGACTGTTTTCTCTTTTTTTATTTCTTTGTCATTTCCGCAACAATCTTGTTCTTAACCTAATTATCTTGTCCATCCTCCCGTTAACCACGTGTAATTTTAACATCTCAATTGAACAAAAATGCAACATAAAATCCTACAATTGGTGACCCCGACGTGATTGAAGTGCCTTATGGATCAATAAAATTTCCAATAGATTATCGCAATGAACGAAGAGTTAAAACCTCAGATAGATGAAACATCTCTTAGATATCATTGTACCACTCCAAGCGGCACGCATTGGTTTCCACTCTTACAAGTACTCAAATCAGAGCGCCCAAAAATTTATATATTTTATGAAGATGACTCGAGATCCCAGAACTGAAGCCGGATCCTCATCCTTCACCCTCAATCATTCTGTAGCTGCAAAAGTCCTCAAGAACATTTACCCCCTCAATGACATATTCGGCAACGGCTCTACTTGAAGACCAGTTTTGTAGAGATCGCTACCATTTTTTCCTAATCGTAAATATTATGTAATACGGTCCAGGCTATTCGACCATGTGTTTTTTTGGCTACTTGAATGGTGAACGACTGAGACGAGTTAGTCTGTTTTTACCCTCAGTGTAGGATACCACCGCTCAACAAGTCACCTCTTCTTTTGGTTAATTAAAATAGTTTTTAACTTATATAGATACTTATATACACAGGAATCTATTGATAGCAATACGCGAGGATTGATATCATGCAAATCCTAAAAGACCGATATGACTAAGTCTATTTTCTATTTTTTTATTTCTTTGCTATTTCCGCAACCTTGCCCTTAACCTGATTATCCTGTTTATCCTCTCATTGACCACGTGTAACTTTAACACATCAAATAAACAAGTTCGTGTTTACTCATCCCGTTCAAAATCACTTCAAAGAAATAGTAGTAAATGTTTAAACAAACAAATACAACAACAATGTTCTTATATTGTAAGGAATTGTGCTGTTTCGTGGTCTGTATTAAAATGGTATAAACATAAATTCTTTATTCAACTAAATGCCTTAACATTATTTTTTAATTATTTTTGTTAATTTCAAACAAAAATCCATTAAGAATATACATGATTTAGGTATAGTAAATAAACTTAAATGGCTATCATGTAGAAACCAAAAAAATTCCATAAAACATAGTTGCAAATTTATGATTGATATCTCGTATTTTAACAATTTTTATTTCCTGTAAGCAATTTGTATAATATTCAGTTTAACTATTTAACGAACATGTAAATGTAATACATTCAATACCAAGCTCCAAAGTAGTATAGAAAAAAAACTTATGAAATAATCTGAAGTAATCAGAAATAAAAGACTTTTTCTAATATATATATATGTGTGTTTGAAAGATATATATATATATATATATATATATATATATATATATATATATATATATATATATATATATATATATATATACATATATATATATATATATATATATCAGTAATATACGTACGTTCTAATAGATGACTTCCTGTCAAGTTTCTGGTAATTCGTTCTAGAAAACTTTAGACGAGAAACTAAATCAAGTGAATTTTTACAAACCTATTTTGTCCGAGGTGGATGCAACAAGGTTTGCCAACCTTCAGTGCTTCGGTCGCATTATTTGCGAATTATTATTTGTTAGAAAGGTCAGAAATGTCAGAAATGATTCGAATTAATAGTTTCGCCAGATTCAATCAGCTCATGATGAACAATTCCTTTTCACCAATTTCCTTTCCTATCAATCAGGACCATGGCACCAAGCTAAGATTTGCAATTGTTTTTTAACACGTTACTATCGAACCTTATCCACCTTTCATCACCTGTGGTTACTAGCTATTCCCAAATAGAAAATGTCCATGTATTTTTGCTGGTATACCATCTTATATAAATAGTCAAAAACTGAGTTCTTATGTCGATCTACCTCGATAAGGATTTCATTAAGCATGGTGTTAATTTTAATTATATAAACATCAACATTTTTAGAACGAAAAGGAACAAAACAATTCTGACAACCGTGATTACCATAAACACCAGACTATTTTCAACGAGCCAGTGCTACATTTTCCCCAGTACACACTTTTCGGAAATAAAAAAACAAAATATGATGAAAATGGACTCCTGGAAGTTATCTTATGTATCGTATGTTCTTCGTTATCTTTATAGTTAACTTAACAACGCATTATAGTATGACTTCATTATGAGTATAAAAACAGAAATTGCTCTAACATTAACCTTATAATTATAACGCAGAAGATGCGGAAACTGATACAGAAAAAAAAAATACTTCAACAAAAACTTGAGCATTGTTATTGCAAATGATGCATAGGTAAGTATAAAAACACTTTAGTGAGTCATAAAAATACTTTAAAAATGTAGAAAAAAACTTAATAAATTAATATTAATTTCAACTTTGATTATTTGGCACAAAATATAAATAATGCTCCCCCCAACTGTGTTCCGTTTTGGCTTCCATTTAATATGACTTATTCGTTAGATTTGACTCTAAAATATAATATGCAATTTTATTCCAAATTCACACTAACCATTTAAATTACCATTCTTAACAATAGACTATTACTCCACGCGTTATTGAGTGTTGCATACTAAACTCATTAACTGTTAGATAAAATATATTCATTTTACAAAAATTAGTAAGAGTTGAACATAATAACAATAATAAAATACAATACTTCGACTAATGTTTTAGCGGCTAACATAAAATGATTACGAGAAAGTTCATATAATATTGTAAGAACAGAAAACACCATTAGTACAAATTGCATTTTAATGCGAGTTACCTTGATGAGAAAAATATTGATTGATCCTGTGATATTTACGATTGTTATTTGTTATGACAGAGTTTATCTACTAGAGTCCAATAAAACGATGTTTGCAGAATTTAATAACACTTGAAAAGGGGGGAAATGTTATATTTACGTAATACACAATTAATCATTAATATAATATATAACTGTTTCCCGATATACAAATGCTTTTACGCTTTTATGAATTCAGTAATTTTATTCTCAGTTCAGTAATCGTTTCATAGAGATCTTAGTACTAAATATGTTTTCGGGTTTGCTCGAAAAGTGTGGACATTAGGCAGTAATGTATTAAAAAAGTGATAAAATAAAATTTGGAATTTTTTATTCAACATAATTCCCTTCAAGGGTTATACAATGATTATAGCGACCCTCCAACTTTTCGATATCATTTTTGTAGTATGATTTGTCCTTTGCTTCAAAATAGGCCTCAGTTTCGGCGATCACCTCTTCATTCGACGAAAATTTCTTTCCAGCGAGCATTCTTTTGAGATCAGAGAAGAGGATATAGTCGCTGGGGACCAGAATTCGAAGCCCAATTCATGAATTTTTGCTATCGTTTTCACTGATTTGTGACACGGTGTATTGTCTTGGTGAAGCAGCACTTTTTTTCTTCAAATGCGGCAGTTTTTCGACGATTTCGTCCTTCAAACGGTCTAATAATGCTAGGTATTCAATGAGAATTATTTCATGCGCATCCCAAAATACAGATGCCATAACCTTGCCAGCCGACTGTTGCGTTTTCGCACACTTTGGAGCGGGTTCATCGCATGCAGTCCACTCGGATGACTCTCGATTGAACTTCGGAGTGAAGTGATGGAGCCATGTTTCATCCATTGTCAAATATCGACGCAAAAACTCGAGTTTATTACGCTTGATCATCTTCAAACACTGCTCCGAATCATCAGCTCGTCGATGTTTTTGGTCAAAAGTGAGCTCGCGCGGCACCCACTTTGCACAGAGCTTTCTCATACCCAAATATTCGTGAATGATATGATGTACACGTTCAGTTGATATTTTTAGAGTGTCTGCTATTTCATTCAATTTCAATTTACGGTCAATCAAAATCATTTTGTGGATTTTTTTAATGTTTTCGTCGGTAACAACCTCTTTTGAACGTCCACTGCGTTCACCGTCTTCGATGCTCATTTCACCACGTCTAACTTACTTAGCATACCAATCCTTGATGGTTGATTTTCCTAGGGCGGTCCGGAAACTCGGCATGAAGCCAAGTTTTTGCTTAAACTATACACGCATCTTTTGAGGGTTAATGCTAACTAAAAAATATACGGATTTAATTCCAGTAGCGCCATCTATGTGTCAGGCCGGAGAATTTTTAGTTGACCTGTTACGTTATACTGATTGAAAATGTTGATAAGAAAATCAAGAAGAAAAATAGAAGCAGTATTACATTACTATGAATAATTTCCAAATCTAGAAATTAATTTTATTTAGACAGTGCGTTTTAATGAAATAAATAAAAAGCAAACTTAATATGTCAAAAGATGTTTGACATTAAAGAAGAAAAGATTGATCATTTAGATTTACTCAAATCATGAATATATTATGGTATTAAGTAAGACATAGATATCACTTACACATGCCTGAAAATAATTAAAAACAATGCATGTATCAAAATTAAAATAAGGACAAAAGGTCGCCGAGACAAAAATATTGTGTTACACACGTCTAGTTAATGTTTTCCAACCTTCTTAGTAGAATGTAAATTTCACGCCTGAAAACTATATAGTATATACCATGTTGTATAAATAGCAATGAAAACCATTTCCATTTAGTATTACTGAGTTATTAAGTGTACAGGTAGAATCAATTCTATCTGTATTATCAATTTTGTTGTTTCATATGAAGAAATATTTTTCTTATGCCTATCAATACTTCGACATTTCTGGTAATGCTGCTCCGAGATATCCCAATTACCCGTTTTGGTTTCAACGATTTAATAGTGGTGATTTTGATGCCAATGTTTACATGGAATGCGTATGCTGCAAAAGGATGGGGCCCAGGTGGAGCAGATAAAAAACTACACGAATTAACAAAAATATATTTGTAACTATATTTATTCTCAATAGTTTGACCTTAATAATACAATTTAGAACAACATAAATTTCAGAACACATAACATAAAATAATAAGTTAAACAGAATATAATTGTAAATCTACATTATCAGTTTGAATCCATTATACCCATAAATCATTGATTCGAAATATATTCCCGCCTCTTGACCGTTTCCACTAATATATGTGGAACAGACCAAGCACACAATACAAACCCACCTTAAATCATACCCAAATGAGAAAAGTTTAACTTTATCTTTTAGTTTTCTAACTAGTTCTCCGAATTTATTTTCATTTTGGGATGTGCACGCCAGCTAATTACGTAGTTCCTGCTACAACTTTATAATAATGTTAACATTTAAATGCAGAAGCTATGTTGGCAAAGTTGCGTGGTGTAAGATTGTTAGTCGCAATGGTAACGTTCACATGGTTGCAGTTAAATCATTGTGGAATTTAACTCGATTTAGATTATTTGTGGCAAATATAAAGAAGCTGATAAAGGCGAAGAAACACATAAAGTTATATCATAGATAATATATACAAAAAGAACAATTTTATCTAACCAGCAACGTTTTTATTCGTATCTTTTTATGTTTTCTTAAAACAAATATTTATTTTCCTTTTTAATTCATAAAAAAATACTAGATCTTAGATCCATATCTTCTGACGAAGACATCCAAAAATAGATCGGGCTCTATTGTTTTGAGTGAATATGTTCTTGATAATATTTCCGAAAAAAAACTAAACTATCTATGTCACATTAAGAACCTCTTCGTACAGGGGTGCGAAGATAAATATTCTAAACATATTCGCCAATATACACTTGTGAGTCTAATCGGCAGGCTACTTGACATGTAATTTGAAAGAAAAACATTTCAATCTCCTATATACAACAAACTTTCTGATAGTTGAGCAATACTCTAGCTGAGTTTGGTAGAATCTTGTATAGTTGTTTGTGATAGTCTTCAGCTCTGTACAATCCACTTGTATTTTTCATTCTCAGGGTGTATTCTCTTGGAATGTATTTTTACGCAATCTATGGAAGGCCATTTAATTTTGTAATTCGTTTCCTACATAGGTATATGTGATAGTGAATAGGCAGATTGTTTAGCAAATTAACGTGCTGGCTGTCGAAATACGAGGATAAGGTAAAACATTCTCGACCTGATACAGAGATAGTGTTCCAATCTAAAAAATGTATGTTTCCTATTTAGGTTCACGTATCTTTAGTTGTATGAGAAGTTTCAGGTGTGGTGTCAAGTAGTTTACACAAATGAATCTTTGCATTGTAAATGTTTTTTATGATATCTAGATGATAGACAAGTGAAGGTTATATATAGGTGCGTTGTTGGAATATTGATTGAAAAGAAGAGTGCGAAATATCTTGCACAAAAAAATTAATTAGGCATAAATGAAACAACAGTCAGAGCACTGATTAGAAACCGGTGGTTCTCCGGTAAGGAAAGTGAGGTCGCATATGCCGGAAAGCCCATGAACAGCGTATTTTAGGATGAGAAAAAGATAACGTTAATAGATTAGCTTGAAAATGGCAGAACAATTATAATCGAATGTTACTCCAAACTTCTTGATCAGCTTTATGCCAAAAGTTGCGAGACGATGCTTAAGCCACACAAGAAAAAATCATTATCTATATATAACTATACACTGAGAAAAACTGTAGATTTTGGTCTACTATTTTGTCAGCCATCCTCATACTTCTCCTGTTTGGACCACTTCAGATATCTATCTGTTAACAAACTTGACATCCAATGAATTAGTAGAGAGGACCCTAGATTAATATTACCACAGCCTTCTAGACATTCACTTCCTGGAAAAAAACACTGAACAAAGTATTGACGTCAACTCACACTCGTTAATCATACTCGTTTTACATTGGGCCGTTGCAAGTTGACACATGAATATTTCTTCAATATCTCTATTATATTAAGACGACAGTAAACGGACCTCATCGCGCGTGTTGATTGGCCAGAACTGCTCATGCGCATTTATTCTAAACTAGCTTGACATATTTTGCCACGCGTTGTTTTGTTTGCCAGAGTTGTGGTTAGAAAATAATTTTTAGGTTAAATTATTATTAATTATTTGTTATTACAGAAAATTGACATTTAATTAACAGTTAAGCTTCCAGTGTTTGTTTTTTCACTGAGTGTACGTTCGAACACGCACAAATAGAAACGAACGGACCGCCTCTAATGTAACCGCGGTCTAAACCGGCTGTGAAAAGTAGTCTTATTATCCACAATTATAGAAAAACATATAAAACACTTTTAATCAACTTTATTTAACTCACTATCCAATATATCTTTATTGATCCATTATGCATAGTTTTGTGATAATTAGATATTTAAAACTTGTTAAATAAATTTAAGATTTAAAAAATATTGATTTAATTGCATAATATTACCTTATAGTTTATATCATCGCAACATCATCAACTGAAAAAAAATGTCAAAACAATCTATAATCATAACCATGGACGCAGTACGTCTTCTTCTATGATTTATTGCATTACAATTCACTAAATAAATAATTAGCAATAAAATGACGATAAAACATGTTAAAGTGGCGTGCGTGCCAAGCAGTTACATAAAAGATCTTATCATATTTTAACCGCACCTATTTTTTTTTTAACAAAAAAAAGTGAAACTACAAATTGATTTCATATTACAACAGATGCTTATCATTCATTTATATTCATTAAAATTATTACACCTTTGTTAATAGAGACATTTTTTGATTATAACAACATATTACAACAAAATCACTAATTTGATGTTATTGTGATCATGTTTATAGTATTTGTTTTATTGAGCATACAAACAAACAGCTAATGTTCAAATAGAATAACGTCTGTTAAATTCACTAATATATATGAAAATTGGTTTTTATATTTCTGGTTTTCGCATTTCTAAGTGTGTAGACACCCTTTGATAGGTCATGTATCCTACAGTCCTAATTTGGCACCCAATGATTTTTTATTCCCCTTATAAAAAAACAAATAACGTGGTCATTTCAGAACGATTTTCAACGTGCTTTCGAACGCAACGTTTCATACGTGTTTTTGAAATATCTCAATCGGGGTAGAACAAATGGTACGAAATTTCGCTCAAATGAATTGAAAATTGCGTTGATTTTACGGATAACATTTTAAAGAACTATAAATTCAATTAAATAAATTATATTTCAATTGTGCAGCCTGTGGTCAAGCGTTATCGTGCAAAAAATTATCTTTGCGTGTCTTTCAGGACTTTGTTTTAATACTCGATTAAACGCATTAATTGTGGCACATATAACATAACCGTTGGAAGATAACTGTTTCGTTTCAGTGTCAAAGGCAGCTTCTTTTTATTTCTCGTACCTGTTTATCTTTAAGTAATCTTTATTTAATTAATCTATCTTTTCACATTTATTTAAAATATACACGTCCTGTCTTTCATAACCAGTCAATTTCAATCATCCTTTCAGTCGATCGTATGGTATGTATTCTGCCCGTATATCTGAATCAGTTTCATATACCACAAGCTATATTTATCGTTTATACGATAATATACCTAAATCTTCTAAATCAATACTAATATGCTGGAATGGACAGAGTCTATTCACTGTTTCAAATCACAACAATTATGTGGGAATTGAAGACATTATTCTCTTCACCAAAACATCAGTTGAGAATATCTTCAGAAAATCGAATTAAATCAAGCAATTATACCAAAGGCAATATAATGGAGCAGGGATTTTATTTTATTGTTAACGTTTGTTTGCCTGCGAATTCTATCAATAAATAAATAACTACACCTGTAAATATTTATGAATTACTGTTGCTTTAGTCAAATGAATATAATTATGGATCATTTATTAAAAACAATTTCAATAGCTTGGTGATGTTTTCATGGCATGATTTCATACACCAGAGGTTAAAAAAATATATTTTCATCAATACTTTGCCTTATATAAAAATATTATAACAAAGACATTACATTACTAAACACCACGTATGCATAAGTAACATATATGCAGTAACTATTTCATTTACCATCTCACAAAAGAAATAGAGTAAGAAATAAAAGAAATAAGAGACAGATGCAAGTTTAGGGCTGATTTTTTTGATGGTAATATCAGTAAATAAATGTATTGCCTGAAATGAAACTTCCTTCAATTTCTCCATACGTTTTTGATAAACAAGCACTTCAGGGTCTTTATAAATGAGGTAATTAAAAAAATAAATATATAAATATAATATTTGCAATTGCATCGAAATATCTACTACAAGTTGTCCCAGAAAACTTAAAACAGTAAGGATGTTGGCTCTTTGTATTAATCACTGGATAAATCATTAGATTTTCATGTACTACTTCATATTTGTAATACAAATCATAATATAATAATAATAATAATATAATAATAATATAATAATAATAATAATAATAATACAATAATAATAATAATAATACAATAATAATAATAATAATAATATAATAATAATAATAATATAATAATAATAATAATATGATAATAATAATAATAATAATATAATAATAATAATAATATAATAATAATAATAATATAATAATAATAATGTGTCATTTGTGTCATGTGCTGGACATTCAAAAAGTGTTAATATTACTGTTTAAATCAAAGAAAAATATTACTAAAAGTTACTGAGTACTTCTGGAGGCTTTTAGTAAACATAATTTATCAAGGGAATTATATAAATATTGGGTTTGAGTTCCAATATGAGAAATTAAACTAAAGACTTTATTAGAAATGGTTATCGATAGCAAATCAGGCTTTAGAGTTCAACATTGAAAGAAAATAGGTTACAATAAAATCTTTAATGTACCGAAAAAGTCTTTTAAAATGAGTTCATAATCTCTATATTAAGTACTTGCCTGTATTCTGATTATTTTTTCACTTCAAGAAGGCATGTCTTTTATTAAGGAACATTGAAACAATATATATTAATCAAAATATTTTCAATTACTTTCTATAAATGTTTCCCACATTTCTGGTAACGTTCACGCTTCTTCAGCATCTTAAAATCGTATGCCAGCAAAGCTGTGCTACATCAGTATGATGTTTGGTGATTACGCTGGATGCAACAGAACTTCCCATTCGACTTTTATCCATTATAACTCTGCATAACTTGCGCCTATTCCTCGCTATTGCTGTTTTTTTTTGGAATAATAGATCGTTCAATTTGTTCAATTAACTTCACTAGGAACCTACAGTAACAATTTCATCCAATTTAGCCGCCTGTAATAGAAAACTGTTATTTTATGTAGAAAAATGTCAAATGTATCGAATATAATAGTTAGATTAGGTTGTTTAATAATTGCTTATACTATACATATTCATATTCAGTTATATATTCACATTTTCACCGATATATATCGCTACAAGAAAAGACTTAAAACTACAATATAATAAGGCGACCTAACATAATGATATTAGAAATAACATATAATTATCAATATAATAAATATGATAAAATCATAAAACTCACATTAATATGGATCGATTGAGGATCCAAACTACCTTACCAACATCTTAATAATTTTACAAGATGGAAATGGAAATTATCTTTAACATGCGATACGAGCATTAAGATTATGGATTTGTACTGATAAACTTGGTGATTTTTATATTTCCTAACCATATGGAGTATAATTCGAGATTTACTAATTATATTAATGTATATATTATATTTATATTTAAAAAAACTTAAAGAAAAATAAGAAAACAAAAAATATTCAGATCTTTTGTAATATTTAGACAGCAACATGAATGTATTCCCGAAATTATTCGAAGGAAAATGAAATATGCTTGGTTGAAAAGAAATACACACAAAAGCACTCTGAAAATTAAAAACTATTGTTTACAAAACAGAGATATGGCGAGATTTGCTTCTTAAAACCGCTAATTATGGATATAGGTTTTAATAGAGCAGATTAATATGGAAAAAAATCTTATCTGGGAATTTCATTAACTGTTAGTCCTTAATATTGTTAAGTTTTATGAAGTGAAAAGTGTTAAGAATTTTACCCACAATTTCAACAGATGCTACAGTAGAATGTTCATACATCTAAATCACTTGAGAACAAATTGTTTTATTTCATACCACATAGATACACTCAACGCACCAAAATAATCGAATGGTGGCTTCAAAGTTTATTAATTATAACATTTAAGAGACTCCTACTTAATGTGGTGTATTATAGGTGCTTAACACATTATTTTTCGTTGATATCTAATATTGTAATTCACTAAATACATCAAGTTTAGCCTTTTTATGTAATTGAATATTTGTTTTCGTATCTATTATCGGTTTATTTCAAACTTTTTTGAATATAACCAATAAATTCACACATTAACAAAAATATTATAAGTTGTACTATTAATAACAATAATTTATCTCTTCACTTGTACAAAATAACAACCCCATTTTTAATCTTTGTAGATTTTAATATGTTTTTCTCACACATAATTTTTATTTGGAATTAAAGATGTGCTTACCGGATGAGCATTCAGATCAAGCATATAAGTAATGGCGACCTAACAGTCATCACCTTTTTCACAGCGACTGACTTGGTCAATTTCTTTTGTACACTGTCTCATCTTTGTTACGTTACTTGTCTATTATTTGAAAAGATTTTATGTCGTATTGCTTATACGTACTACAACTTTTTATTAAAATATAAATAGAATAGAACAAATATGAATTAAATAATTTTTATTACACTCTCAGAATACAGTAAATAATGAGCAAAAAGAGTTACTAAAGTAATTAAATTGTAAGCATGAAAAAAATATGATTATATCTCAATGTTACCATTTTAAAATTTTATATTTTTAATAGTTTGTATAGAAAAACTTTGATAGAAAAACCTGCCAATGTTTTCGGTATAAAAACATACTTATTTCAATATGGCATTAGAACAATTATATAAAGAACGTGCGTCCTTCAAATCCTTTAGGAACACTTGATCCGAGCACTGCTCAACACATTGTTTCACATCGGTTTTTTCTATCATATACTGAACTTCACATACTAGGGCGGACTGTTGTCGATTTAAAAATTATGGCTAATTATGTCATTCGTCCGATTAAGTCGTTGTTTAAGATACTGTTATATTTTCTAGATAGTGACTGAAAAATATCACAGCAGCGACCTGTTTTTAAACATATATCAGTCACTGTCTTGTTATATTATATATCCTGTAGTACCAGATACAGTATTGAATGTATTCTAATTATTTTTAAATTTAAAAATACATTTATTGCGGAAAATTGATATAATTACATTAATCAAAATATTTCTATCATTTTCTAATTCTTTCCATATTTCTGATAATATGACGCTTTGACAGCAATTGATCCATTTTTGCACATTTTCGACATTTCAAACCGTGATGCGAACAGTAGTCAGATAGTTCTATCTCTGGTACATACGCTGGGCGCATAACTTCCCATTCGAGCTGCAACAATCTATCTTTCACAACTCTTGAATCTCTCAAAGTATGGTACACTATTGCTGATACTACGTTGTACTTTTTGTCCAACTAATGACGATAGACATCTGCACCAACAGTTTCATTCAGTTTTAGCAGCTCCTAAGACAGTACACCCTGCTGATTTCACCATATGCCCAGCAAAACTTTATGAGCATGAATAATCCGCTTCAAAGTCGTTGTAAATAGTTCTCTTGGACTAACACATGGCCTTTTTGGCTTACAATTATCGTAGATCCCCATTTATCGTCAGTCGCAATACGCCACAGAAAATAGTTTCTCTTTTTGACCGCGAAGCAATGAAACCGCGATGCTGAAAGAGGTTGAAATGGCGTTTTCAGTCAATTAGTGTGGTAGCTATTTTCCCTCCTTTTGGACCTTTCCCAGCTTCTGTAAACCTCGCGAAATAATTCATTCATCATCGTGCATTCGTCTGAAATTTCTTTAACACTATGAGATGAGTTTTGTTGCTTAAGATCGATTTAGTTATTACCATAAAAATACCACTATTAAATCATTGATACCAAAACCCACAGTTGGGGTACATCGAAGTAACATCACCGTAGATTGTAAAATTATGATGATCATCACACATAACATAGATCATAAAAGTGTCTGTATATACTGAAAAATTCAGTCACATTAAATGAAATACTGTTATTTTGTATAGAGATATATCCAAACCATCTAATTTAACAGTGAAGCTGTTGAACAGTTTCATCAATAGATATCGCTAATAAAAATACATGCAAGTATCTAATAAAATATAACTCTATGCTAATTGGAATATTTTTTAAATATTCTTCCACATTTGACCGCTATTATGTAAACACTTTAATAAGAACCAACATCGTTATTTTGCCATATGTATTAAATAATTTCGTCCCCTTTCATTCCTTACACAGTGGCAATAACAATTCTCTATTATATTTATCAAAAATAGGTATTATTGTTACTGTAAAACGAAAACCGAATACAATAGCATAATGGTAAAAGTTCTTGATTAAAATGGCCCATTTTAATAATAAATACAACGCATATGTTGGTTAAAGGCGAATAAAATGTGCTTTTGTTGATTTTATATTTGTTCATGTCTCGATATAGGGGTGTTGGCCACCGAAAAAAATATCGATATATCATTTTCGATATTTTTTTAAAAATATCGATATATCGATATAATAAATAGCGATATTTTTTTTTGTAATAAGTATAAAAAATATCAATATTTTACAAACAAATATTTAAAAAAAAAAAAGTGAAATATTAGCTTAAAAAATATATTTTTTTTCTAAGGATCTTAATATATAATATTTTTTATCGAAAAAAATCGGCTAAAAAAATATCGATATATCGATATAACAGCCAAAAAAATATCGGCCTAAAATCGATATTTTTTCTGCATCCCTATCTCGATATGAATATCGATAATGGGAATTAGTTTAATGCTTATAGATATGGTTTAAAATATACTGTGCTATAAAATGTATAAAATGTTGCGACAGAACTAAAGTAGTTTCCTGTAATTCCATATATTTAATAATTAGCTGCTAGTTAGATATGATAAAAATTTTATATGAAAATACATAATATATCTATATGTCCATACTTTCCAGCAATGAAGCAGCAAATAATATAACTGTTTAACGGTTATAAATGCTGACTTTATTGCTTTAGCAATGAATTCCATAGAATTTTTGCTGTAATTAATAATTAAAGTAAAACATGCCACGGAAATGCACAAATTCAACAATTTTATTATATTTGCATAATTAACGTATCCCTCGGAGGAACGCTTTATTTTAATATGATCTCGTGTTCAATTAAATTACGAGAATGAATGAAACATAAAAACAACTAATGGCTTTCGGTTTGCTTATAGTTCAACAAAGCTTACGAACCATATAGAGTGAAATTCGACACCACTTATATCAGCAGATTTGTAAATTAAAAAAGTACCATTCAAATGCCAGGATTTTCCATGTAATATTCAACCTATTCCATATTCAGAACGTTTATAATTACATCTCAAATGTATGAGTGGGAGTAGAAAATGAATCCAGTGTGGAAGAATAAGAATTCGACAATGTTTCAACAAACCCGTGAATCTTAAATACTTAAAGAAAAAGATAATCAACAGCAAGTACTGAGTTAAATAGAGTTAAGAGATCTTATTTAAGATCTTGATTTTTCTGGATCTTTTTCAGAAAATTTCTTTTTCTACAATTGAGAATATAAATTTTTATAAAAAAGAACAACTGAAATACCGTTTTAAATGCATAATTAACAATAATAATGTTCTTAAACACAAAAAACTTCCATCACAGGAACTAAAGCTTTTTAGTGCGTTTCTCTTAACCCAAAATCGGTAAAAATTGACTCATGGGATGAAGGAAACATTTTTTATGGGCAATATAATAAATAATATTACAAACGTATTTAAAGATAGTTCGAGAAAGGTGAATCTAGATAACTGAAAAGTCATAATTGTTACCTCTTACAGAATAGTTAAGACTCATTCGATAACTAATATCACATCACATAATCCATATAACCCTTACTGTTTAAAATTCTTTAAATAGTTACAAATTAACTCACTATATGAACTGATTTGGCACATAATACTTTTTAAAAAATAGATTTGATAGATTTTTACCAAATTTAACTAATTTTTGAAAAAACTCGACAAAGGCTACAGCTGGTATAATAACATTAAATAAAATAATTTCTAAAGCCAAAAACTTGGTCTCCAAACATCACTTCGCCCATTCTATCAAATACACTTATTAATTAAATCCATGGCAATCCTAGGACTGTCCAATCAATTTATTCCATACTGCACTAAAATCTATCTAATAAATTTTCGATTTGGATTTAATGCATAGATCTATCATCACTTCACTCAATATCAACAATAAATAATTTAATATAACTAAAATAAAAAAACATATCTAAAATACATATCATATCCTATATATATCTCTTTATGTAATGAGTAATGATTATATAATAAATAAGAAACAAAGTTAGAATTTGAAGTAGTGGTTATAGTTCATATAGAGTTCTCTATTAGATTTGAGAAGAATGATTATATTCTCTCTGTACCCGTACAAACAATTAAATAACAATTAAAATAAGAATTCAATATAATTATATATGAGCAATTTAAAACGATATTTATGTATTGATATCATGAATAATAAAAAACTTAAAACATCGTCACACCCAAGTTCTCTAGATTACATGATACAAGCTATAAAATATTCAACAATTTGTTATCTTCATGTTATGTTCAGGTTATAACACAAGTATTAGCAAAATATACATTTTATCTAATGATTAGTAATTTATTAGTTCAATATAAAACTGCCATAAAATGTAATTCGGTCCATTAATAAGAAATGCCAGTATTTAAATTAAAAATACCCACAATTGTAAAATATCTATTATAGAAATATTACAAAAGTAGTGCGTAGAGTAGTGAACAACTTTAAGATATATAAAGCTAAATATGTAGTGCATCTTTCTGATGAACTTCATGATTTCTTTAGGTAGTAATGCAAGCATGAAAAACAATTTAATATTAGTAAATCCGTGCTATTAAATCAAAATTATTATATATGATAATAATAACAAATTTCAATTAGTATATATAGTATTTCATATTATCTAAAAGAAAATAAATATTTGACTGTGAAATTAAAAAGTATTAACACCTAAAAAACATAGCTCTGAAATAGAATATACTATATTTTAGTAAATCATAGCATTTTAACCGTAAAATGGTATCATCTCGAAATTCGTTTTAATGATACATGTTCCTACACCTCACACGCTCACGAAACACATAGAGATATGCATCTCATGAGAAAAGACATAAAAAATCACTTACCCGATGGAACTCATAATCATCTATTGCGATATATCTTATTCAAGAACTTCCTATGCCTCGTAATCAGCAGGATTAATTGCATTTTCGACCCAGATAATTAATTTCGGCCTGGAATGTAGCCCGAAAGAATGCCAGCGCTCCACTATTTAATCAATAATCCGTCTGTCCCAAATATCTCATAGAATTATTGCGATTCTTGTAACCGATCTGTTTTACGATTTTTTCTACAATTTTACTCAAGAAAAAATTCTGGAAAAAAAACGAGTAAATTATCACCAACGCGCGTACTCGTAGTACAACTAAACCGATTATTGAATGAAAAACCGATGAGGAAAAATGTCGGCTGGTGACACGGGGCCCAGCCTGGTGCGGTCCTCAAGAACACGTTTGCAGGAGAGCGTACCGGAATATACACCCTACAATGATACGATTATCGGGGCCTAATTGTAAAATAGTAGCGGAAAATTTGTTTAAAACGACTCGATTTGAATTTAGATCTGCCCGATGACTGTGATGAGGACCCACAGTGTTGCCATAGTTATCAAAGTTGCCCGGTTGTCAATAAACTACCCCTACATTATTGATAACGAAAAACTGGATACATATATTTTTGTAGTTTATATTTTGCTAGTTTATTATTGATCTATATTATTTTAATGAATAAAAATGAAATAGGTATATATTAATAAATCATTAATTTATCGGACATTTATTAAACAATTAAAAACGGTAGCAATGCAGAACTAACTACTAAAGCAAATAAATAACTTAATTTGTTAAGAATATTATTTGTGACAATAATAATGGCATGCATATTTTTAAGTTATTTACGATTTGTGTAAGACAAATTTTTAAATAATAATACAATATACTAAGCGGCAACATCGTACGCCCCATCCCTCCCGATCAGAACCGAATTCTACCGAAATTCGGAGCTTTTTAGGATGCGCACAATTTCCAGGATTTTCCATTTTCCACTTGCTAGCCTATGTCCTAAAAAATATATATCAAACTCAAAAATAAAATTGCCGTAAAATATATTGTGATAACAAAAATGTCGATAAGCGATAAAAATTAATAGTTATAAAAAAATGTAATTAAAAATTGAAAAAGATGCAATTACATGGGAAACAATTTTAATATATTTTTAATTCAAAGAGCCCATATATTTCCAAATTTTACTAGTTATATTTTAGACTATTATTATCATGTAATAAAAAAACTAATACTAATAACTGTACTAATAATTGTACAGTTGAAAAGAACCCTTAAGTATATCATATTTTCATCCCTTAACAGTTTTTAAATAGTATCGATACGATATAAATGCTGCAACTGGCTAAACATCTCAAAAGTAACCAAACAACATGGCGTCGATAACATCCGAAGATGAAAGCTCCGAAGATAATCTATCATTTTCATCTCCAAAATCAAATTTTTCTATCGTTTCAGATGAAATAACTAGTGAAAAACCAATTACTAATTCAAATTCAACAGTTTTTTCCAAAAAGCCCCCTAATTTAGCTACAAATATATTAAATAGACAGGTATGTTTTCAGTGTTAACCTCAAACAAACGTTATTTTTCAAATTTGTAGTTATATGGAAGATTTGCTAGGACTTCAAAATCTAAGACTGAAAAAGTATTTAAAAATGTTCAACACAAATGTAGGTATTCCTTAACTTCATTAATCAAGGACTTTGATGCATTGTAAGTTAAAATATTGCATCTATTCTATTTAATACTTGCCCATAAACAAACCAAAACATATAGTTGAATTATTGTTTTTGTACTAATTTAAGTGTATTTATTGCAAATTTTAGAGGACACATTTATATGGGCTTTACACTATGTGGGCAATATTTCCTAAGTTACACCGAAAAAGTATATGAAATGCCCTCAAGAGATCAGTATAGCATGTATTTATTTAACACACCCTATGAATATGAGCTTTATATTTGGCGATTTGTACCTGGTTATCAATTGAAGTTTATTTCAAAACATAAAATATTTAGTCATCTTAAAGGGGATTATGTATTAGACAAAATTATGTTCATGCAGTTCCCAAATGATATTCATAAAGTTGTGTGTTATGGATATGACGAGTAAGTATTACAAATTAAGTTAAATGATAATGTTGCTTTACCCCAGATTATTGAAGTAATATATTGTAGGTCACATCATCCAGACTTATTTCATGTTAGTATAGTAACTCTTCCATCACCAGCAAGTTGCATTCATTGCCATGAGAGTTTCCCTTTTAATCCAGGTATGTTTTTTAAATGTAAATGTCTAAGATTAATCTAAGTAAAAATATGATGTAAATTAAAATAAATATTTAAACTATTTTTCAAATATTAATACTTTGGAATTAACCTTTATAATATATTACAGTACAATATTCATTTTTGTTTGACTTTTTAATTTTTTTTTTAAAGGGTTAAGACATATTAAAAATATTTATTCTGTTATTCATTAAATATTTTTAATTTTCAAATAATTATATTTTAAGTTTTGTATTTTTAGGTTGCATGCATCAAAGTTGGTGTATGAAACATGGATTTATAATCCATTACATGTTTTCCATGACTCAACCTGCTCCTGCTTTCAATCCTAATATTTCTTTAGGATTTCCTGATCATTTAGTAGTTAACACTGGTCATCACATTCATATTTTGAATGTTAGTACACTAGATCCAACAAAAGCAAATGTTACATTGACCAATTTTATTAAAGAGGAAGAATTGAATGGTAAAACGTCTATACCAGCCAACTTTTTTAATGATACTTTTAGTGAGGTGTCTGAATCAGCTAGTGATCATTTTGGCTGTAGTAGTGTAGTAGATGCCATTCTAGAAGACTTTAGTGAATATGATTTAGAATCTAGTGAAGGTAATAAACCATTTCATGAACTTAATATTAGTTGTGAACCACTTAATGTCACAGGAAAAAGTTACCATAATACTCTGGTTCAAAACATATTTGATCCTAGAATAAAACGTTTACAAAATAGCTCTAAAGAATATGTATTTTCTGTTCCTCAAACTTCTGTACCTCAATCTCAAAAACCTCCTGAAAAAAGTAAAATTGACAAAAAAATTGCCGAAAAAGCTTATGAATTTATTGAAGAGAATGAAAAATATGAAAAAATTAGTCTATTTCGAAAAAAGCGATTAGCCGATAAAAAATATGAATTTTCTGAAGATAATACGGAAAATATTGTGCCATTCCATATATTAAGACGCGAACGGAGATATTTGTACAGGTCCCAAGGTCGTAGCATTAAATCACCGGAATTCAATTCACTATTTCTTAGTCCTCGTTCATCAGGTTGGCGCTCTCCTATGCAAAGCCCCAATTCGCGCTGTGGGCAGTTTTCCCCAAGTGGGGCTCGCCATATTTATTGTACGTCCGTCCGTAACTCCCCCCATCATTCCAAATCCCCAATTAGTCCTAAAGAGGCCGCTCGTAAAGTCAATGTGTATTCTCCAAGTCTAGATAGTGATTGTTCAGATTCAGACAGTAGGCTGGTTTTAAAAACTCCGGTTAACTTCGCTACCTCAAATTACAACGTAGATAGTCGATTTAATCAAAACGGATTACTTATAGTGGATCCAAAAATTGAAACTCCCAAATGGATTAAGAAAGTCGTACGCAGATATTCAAATGGGGATTTTGAAAATAGTTCATTACTATCGGGACAAAGTAGAGGTTTGTTTTAACCATAAAATCTAAACTGTATTTATTTTTTTGACTTTTAGATGACTATAACAATCCTATTGAAATTCCTTTGCTTGTACAAAGTTTGACTGATCAACAATTTGATATTGTGCCAGAGTGCAAGATGGACCACTTGACTGACCGACAAATAATAGTGACTCAGAGATCAATGGACTGTGAGCAGTTTGTACAGAAACGAGCTCAAATTCTTTGTACAGAAGCAAATTTAGCATTTATGTACTGCGAGGACTATGATATTAAAATTATCTATGTAAGTATCATGAAATTAATCTTAGCTATAGAATAAACGGCAAAATGAGCAGCTATTAATTATTATCATGATACCACACAATTTCTTAGAATATCAAGTGCCGTTTTACGTTATTTAATGCCTCCCTTCTAAAGAAACAACCAAAGGCACGTGATTATTGTCCAGTCCGAATAGCTTACAGTTGTAAAATTCTTCTGAATTGAGTAGTTTTTACCCGAATTTCCATGGTATATCCTGTATAGAATGGCTTTCCAAGTTTTGGGTGACTCCAAATTTCAATATTCTCCAGCAATCCGCTCTCGATGGAAAGAACTTATTGCCACTTATTGAGCCGAAAACACAAACGACACTGCCAGTTCAATGCTCGTCAAATCATAATGTATACAAAACCCTTAGAGTAGACATGTATCCAGACTTAAATATCCATTGTCTTATTAATCGCACTATATACACTGAATAATTATAGTAAGACCATAAATATAATATGAAAACTCATTCTCACACACATAAATAACACCACTGCGCTCATTTTAACGACATCTTATCTAGAGCCCGTCCAACACGTAAAATAGTCAACACGCGTCATAGGTGGCGTCCAATATATTACTAATTGTACCAGCTTGTAAAAATGCAAAATTTGTTTTAAACTTTGAGCGAATTTTTCCTTCTCATTTTACCCTAGTTAAAAAGAGATGAAATGCTTCCTAATACTTTGAAAACATGCACCAAATCAGCCTATAACATTTTGTATGGGTTGGTACTAGTGGACCATATTGCCAAATGTTTTCCCCAGAATTCTTTAAAACGTTAGTGATAATAATTAGAGGTTACAAACCGGCAAGAGTTGTCAACCAGGGGTGTGCAACTACAATGCTAAGTGGTGGGGCAAAATCTTGTTTAGTCCAATCATTGGTGGCGCTGACAACGTGAATTTGATTGGTTAGTTTAAAAATATTATATAGAATCCTGTAAGGAAAATAATATGCTTTGATTGGTCAGCCATTTCACGTGACTATTTTATGACGTCACATTCGCTGGCCAATAATATTTGAATGAAAATCGAATTTAATTTAAAAAACTAATTTATTAAAATAAAATCCTATACAAATATACATAAATGTAAATAATATAAATAATAATAAAAAACAACAGAAATATACATAATTGCAAAAAGCAAAAATAAATAAACTACAAAAATGTAAATAAAAAAAATTAAAAGCCCCATACTCCAGACAAAATAATTAAAATACTCTTCTATAACGCCTGCTCCCTTTTTCGTATTTGTTTAGTGCCATCAATTTTATAGGATCTATTAGAGTTCTATCTTGTATTTGTGCTATACTGAAGGTAAACTTTAAGTCCTTCCCTGTTAATATTGAATTAACTTGTTCAACCCAAAAATACAATGAACATTTGACAATAAGATTTAAAATGTGGTCTTCAAAATCGCTATGGACTGGGCAGTTGAAACGTTTAAAATTTATGTGTTTTTTTAAGACATCTCTCAGAATAACAGATATGCTATTTTTATGACAAAATCTAGGTATTAAATAAAAGAGATAGCTTAAAGATCTACAAACAGTATAGTAAAACAGTCTTGATGGAGTTGTTAATTTGGGTCTACGCGGCTGCATCGCTTCTATAAAATCAGTATCGAGTTTTTGATCTGTGGAACTACTTAATGTAGAATGTAGACAGATATTGCACGTTGTCTTTTTTCTCAGAAGTTTTATCAAATAGCCTGAAATATAGACTAACGTGCAACGTTCCACTCTTGTTTTCATCAGAGCAAAGTTCTCTGGAACTGAAAATATAGACTCAACTGGTGATTCTACAACCTCTGGTGATGCTACATCTCCAGTTAAAAAATAATGTAAGTTATCTAAAGCGCCAACATGTTCATCTTCTTCACAATTTGCTCCGGGCGAATGATGTGAAAAAAATGAAGTGATGATAAGTGCTTTAAAAGATTTCTCAAACATACTAGGCGAAGGATGTATGTTTCTAACTCCATGACTTCTAATAGATCCAAAAAAATTTTCTAAGGAATCTTGGTTAAGATTCCTTAAACAAATGTGATTATTTTTAAATTTAGACAAAACTGATTTCTTTAAGGAAATAAATCCCCTTAAAGTAGCAATTAAGTTTTTGATTGATGGCACAGTAACAAATACTTTCTTAACAGGGCAATAAAATTTGGCACTGTTTAAACACATAATAGCTCTACTCCAAAATTCCTCATGTGGTGAGCTTAAGGATAAGGCTTCAAAGAGAGGCCTGAATTCTGGCGCTGTTTTGCTGCTGGAATTGCAACTATCGAATAAACTATCCAAAAAGGCTATAACAGCACCTGTTTGTTCAGCATCGTTCGGAAGATTATCTTCTGAAAACAAGACAAAATTATAATTATTATTAATACATGATATATTTCAGCATACTTACTCCACTTTGAGAAAGTCACCAAATGTGAGGCCACTGTATAGCTGAACACTTGTGTACAAATCTTGACTTTCATCTTGTTTATTTTGCCTGGAATTACATGTTGTTCTGTTAATCTTGGGCATATCCTCATAGGCGCATCTCTATCGATGTAGTACAGATCTATAATATGCTCCCATTTTGCAATGTTTAGTTTGTTATCAAGTTTAATGTATAATTTTTTTTTTAACAAATTGTTCCGAATTCCTTTAAATAAATGAGGGATATCGTAAAGTGGAATTATCTTTTCCCCATTTACTTGAAATTCAGAACAACTTCTTGACTGGGTCAGCAAACTATTAATGGCAGCCTGATTAGCAGACCCTTGGTCGCAAACTGTGCAAAGGACCTTTAAACCTATCTCCCGACATTTTCCAATAACTTTAACAATCAAATGTTTTAATAATGTCGATTTAATTGGTCCTTT
This sequence comes from Rhynchophorus ferrugineus, assembly GCF_030347505.1. Lineage (NCBI taxonomy): Eukaryota > Metazoa > Arthropoda > Insecta > Coleoptera > Curculionidae > Rhynchophorus > Rhynchophorus ferrugineus. The sequence goes on along the minus strand of NW_027472581.1, from coordinate 45,400,612 downwards.
TGAATATGTGAAGGAGATAGGTTGTTTCCATTTTCTAAATAATCCTTTCACCATAAACACATTTACATAGTCTGCTATGGCTGCCCTTTTATAGCTCCCTGTATTCTCCAAGCCATCGATACAGTCTTCTTTAATATTATATTGCAAATTGGGAGCCAGGCTCATCTCGTCAAACATCACAATACAGGATCTATTTGCTCATTTAGCCCTGCTCGCATTGGGATTTGCCTAAGCAATGCTAAACAAGTACTCTTTGAGGGAAAAGCAAATATTTTTGACAATAATTTATAGGTCTTGCCGCTTGATTTTAAAAGAGCAATAGCAAAAACTTTTTCCTGAATTGTGAAACGTGTAGATTTAGGTGTCTTCGGTTGATTTGCCAATTGAGAAAAAAAGAAATCTACTGTTGGCTTATTAACATGTTCAAATAAGTTTTTTAGTAATTCTGCACGCAAACTTGAACTAATATTTGCAAATCTGCTTTTGAATGAGGCAACTAATCTCTTATTTCTTGTGACATGTTTATAAGACGTTACTACTTTGTTATAAATATCTTTAACTTCATCTGACAAATATGTTTGACGAGAGGAACCAAATTTCCTTATAATGCCACTGTAGCTTTTACGTGCTAAAAAAAAGCCCTAGTATTAACTATACAAATTATGTATCAAAAGTATTACCTTTTCGTGGAGTTTCTTTTATTGAACATTGCGATTGTTGTTCTAAAAAGTTAAAGATGTGTATAAGAACTACAAATATTTTAAAGATATTCTAAAATTAAATGGTTTTTATTAGTACCTTCTGGCAAGACTTCTTTATTTGGAGATATCACATTGACAGCACTCGAACAACTTGGAAGATTATTTAAATTAATGTTCTCATTGTTACCATTAACGTCTTTATAAATAAGTTGACTTTCTGTAAACAAACAATAAATAAACAAACATATAATAGATATATAGATAATTTTATATGTACCTGATAAAAACAATGTTGGATATGCATTTGCCCTAATACCTGTTCGTGAAGGAAGGGTTACCCTAAATTCTTCACTAAAATGTCTGTGACACACACGATGCCGGTGGTATATTTGCATTGTGGTTAATCCAGATAGTTTACTACTATTAACTTGATCGATCCATTTTTGGAAAAGAGCGGGATCATTCTTCGGGAACCGATGTCTGATTTCGGTAGTAGATTTACACCCAGGTACACTGCATCTTTTACTACACGGATGCATAGTAATAAATTTTTATATTACTCAATAACAATTAATGTAAAACAGAATATATAAACAACGTGAAACGAAGTTATCTTGACTTTAACAAACACCTAAACTTCAAACAACAATGGATGCCCTAAAATGATGGCCTCGCACAATTTGACCGAACCAATCACATTCCGTTTTAGTGGCGGTTCCAACAATTTAAAAACTAGCCAATCACAATTTGCGATCGCAGCGCTAAGGTTGATTGGACTAAACAAAACATTTCCCCAAGGTCGCCTATACCGTGAAATTTCTATTTTTTCTATGTTGTCAACCAAAGTTCTAAATTGATGCCGCAACATTCCAACGTACTGACGTCATAAATTTTGATAACATGCATTGCTTGTTTTATTATAGGGGCTATAATAGATGTTTGACCCTTGCGATTTGTCTGGCTGCTATACATAAAATATTAAACACGTATTATAAGATTCTTTCATAACTCTACTCGATGCCTCACATTTTGTTACTATATCTTGGAATCTTATTATTTTAGTGCCAAGTAAATAATTACAAAAAATATTACTGTCGTGTTTTATAAAAAAATCTGCAATTGAAGTACAAAGAATTCTTGTTGAAATTTTCAGAAGCAAAATGCAAATATCGGTTTAAACGAGTCAAAAATAATAAATTTATTGTTGAATATAACAAATACATGAAGGCACTTTAATGTTAATCACACAACGATTTTGAAACATTCGAATAATTAATAACAAAATAAAAATATTGAATGTTAAGTCTTCAACCACTGAAAAAATCTTATGCAGAAATAAATAGTATCGTGATTGCTGATAAATAGTTAATAGAGTGCTGTAATATCTCTAAGATAATTTAAAGGTCATAGTGAACGTGGCTAAACATCAACACGATCGACAATGCTGAAAATGATTCTGCTTTGAATTTAGTAAAATCAGCTGGTTATAGTTCGTTATGAGATGTTCAAACTGAACAATACCATTACGAGTTGATGCAGTTGACTTTGCAAAGTTCTTTACAATTTTACTTCATGAGTTTAGAGATATTACAAAATCCACAGGGTGCATTTGAATTAAATTAATTGCTAGAGAAAGAACTATTTATAAATATAATTTAGTGAATTTCATATAATTTTTAATAATAATAAGCCTTAGCTATAATATGTTTCAAGTAGTACTTGATATATAAAATCAGGAAAGTGTATTGAATAACTAATTAAGAATTAAATGTAGCAACAAACTAGTACTGATCAGTTATATTTTTACAGGTTTGTCCCCTAAATGGTATAATACTTTGTCAAGCTGTGATCAAAATTGGTGCGCTGAAATCAATGGTACCTAACTCACTTGTAGAGAACTACTGGGCACGCTTCCTATTCACATGGAACATAACCACAGATGCCTTTGACGTCATAGATCCGGAAACTCGAGACAAATTATTTTTAGCTAAAGAACAACTCAATACACCTAATGTGAAATTTCCTAAATTCACTTGCAATAAAGTGTGGGTTCTATCATATGACACCTCACAGACATCGAAATCTTATCTCAGGGATAGCAATAATTATTTTGAAATATGCTTGGGCTCACAGAATATGTATCCTACAAGATTATTTACACCTTTTGATAATTTTGCCAGTGACTCCGATACTGAATAAGGATACTTTATAATTATAGAACTGTCAAATATGTGTTCCTTTTTTGTATTATATTTACGATCATTTGTCTAGCAAAGTAGTACTCATCTACATACTATTGGCAAAAATAAAATTAACTCATAATGTCTGAATTACAATGTAAGTACTCTTAAATAACCATTTAATCAAGATGTTTTATTTATAGAATATTAGTCGCTATTAATTAGTAATTTATTATTAATTTGGACATAAATTACTTTTATTTTTAAAGAATCACCTCAAAGTTTCTTGAAAACTAGGTAATTAAGTTCCAATATGCCTAAAGATTTCATTGAACATTCTCATACCAGTATGTTTTAGGATTTAAATAAGTTTTCAACTGTGATTTTAAATGTTGTGAAATGATGAAATACATTATAAAAACATTAATGATATTGTTTTATTTGAATATATTTAGATATTGAAGAATTAACCAAGCATCCACTAAACAAGTATTCAATATTCAACAAAATTCAATATGTTTGTGCTTTCAATTTCCCAGTATTATCAATTAAAAAAACAAAATATATTTGTAGTAAATGGCCTTTCGTTAAAACTTAATACGAAATTAAATACATAAACAATAAAATATATGATCAAGGTAATGAGTAAAATTTGTATAAAGGATTTATAAATGACAGATTAAATAGTATGAAAGAATTGTCTTTTTAATTTTTAACAAGTATATTTTGTAATATAATTAAATCTTAAAATATCTACAGAATCCCGTATATTTCACACTTTTTGCGAAATGTTCTCGTTTACAGATCTGTTCTGCTACAATTATTTTTTAAAGAAGTGTAAGTCAGCTTTGATAACCTTAGTAATAAACTGAATGTAATAGTTTCATTCGAATTTAATAGCTTATTTCTTACAGAGATTGTGAATGAACTTGTAGCCAAAATAAAGCTGGTACGTCTGATTTACTGATTTTCATAACTATTGGTTTCTAGACAAAGACATTTGAACTGTTTTGCTAATCAATTTCTTTCCACACTTATGCAATTTTTTTTTTACAAAACAAACTTCACAAGTTTTTTGCGCTCTAAAACTGTGTTTATGTCCAACTATATTGTCTTTAAACTTTTATCGACCGTCTAAGTAATTAATAACAGTTCGGAATCCCTTACACGCATATTGCAAATTATGATTCAATACTTATAGAAGCATCTATGGTATATTCTCAAACTCCAGGGTCGGGTTCAGAAATTTTTAAAAATGTGTTGTTATATGTATTCAACTGTTAAATGGAAAAGTTTCCGATGACGTTCAACGTTTATATGCATACTATACATATTTATTGCTGTTTCACTGTCTGTGCAAATAGAGTGTGAAGCAAATCGCACAACTCTAAAAATCGATCCTAATCTTTGTTGATATTATTTTTATATTGCAAATTATTCATGAATATAGTCCGAACTATTTATACGTGAAGATGGAAAAATATTGCATACGCCATTTAACCGACCAACATTTTTGCAATGTGGAGAAAGGATTCTAATCAAATTTTCTAATAAAACAGCTATCAACGAACCACAAATATATTTTATTTTACTGCAATGACTACTGTCTCATTAACATATTGTACTAACAACTACAGCATTTGGTTTCACAAACATTAGGACACGGGCAAGGACGAGGACAAGGACAAGGCACCACCATAGGGATATACATCAGAGTTGCAGGCGTACAGGGTTGAGCTAATGGAGCGCAAGGTACCGCCGGTGGTGGTGCACAAGGAAGACAAGCCACACCTTTAAGAGGACAGCAGCAATCCGCCATTATATCAAGACTTATAGTTTCAATATATATTTTCACTGGAAATTTAGATAATTTATGTGATGTCAATGAAATATCTAATTTACTTTTATATCTATGGTTACGAGTAAGGCAACTAAATAAAATTAATGCGTAATATGTTTTTATTGTCTCACATTGATATAATACAAGGATAATGATATTACAAAACAAGGTAATACATTTTTACTTAGTTTCGAATATGGATCCACTGACGTTAACTCAGTCACACTGCAAAATATAATAAAATTAATATGTTTATATTCAATATAGTTTTTAAAACAAATATACTAATGATTAGATTCTATAGAATAATTTAGTTTAAAAATACCTTTGGTGGGTTATAATTCGGTAGTGGTATTTCAATTCGCCCACAAGGCGGACAACAAGGCCTTAAAACATATTTTATTTCTCCAACCAGGGCTGGATATGGATAAGGAATCTGCCAACAAGGTCTGGCAAGAGCTGGGGCACATGTTGCAAACGGTGGAGGAGGACACTGCATATTTTTTACTATAAATTTTAAGAATATTCCAAAGTCACATTGTCAAATTGTAATCAAAGCAATATAAAACAAAAAATTAAATATAACCATAGTAACAGTAATCAAATACAAAAAAATTAAAATAATTATTTTTGGATCTTTAACTTAAATTCTCAGTAGTTTTTAAATTAAAAATGGGTTCAAACGATTTAATCTGTTATCCTATAGAGTACGTCCCATACTGTTTACCAGGTATGCCAGAACAGATAATATATACCCAACTGCCAGGACAACCTCTGTTTATCAATTTCTGCCCATGCCCCTCGGTTTGTTGTGATCCATGTGGTAATGGGAATAATGGGAAGAACACTAAAAATCGCCAATAGAGTTTGAATCCTCCAAAAATGTTAGCAGAATTATTGTTTGTAACGTTTGAAGTTTTGTATGTAACATGTATAAGTTTTTGAAAGTGTTAAAAGAATGTAACGAATAAAAGTCTTATAATGAATTTAAACTCGTTTTATATTGATTTCTACAAAAATTGGTAGAGAATTTTAGAGTATGCAAGTAAAGAGTATATTTAAGACAAAATTATATAAAATAATAACTTGACTCAAAAGCGAGTTAAATCAGGTTCTTGCATGTATTCTGATCGTGTTTTCACGTTAAAAATGCATTTATTATTGTTGAAAATGTGGATTATTATAGAAATCATTGAAGTTAGCAAATAAATTACCTAGTGAGTGATTAGGTATTTATTGCTTATTAGTGATTACCAGTGACATTTCTTAATGTGAAGCAGTAACACAATTTGCTGATCATACTGATTGCTACAAGCTAAAAAAACAGAGATAATTATGAAACAATTAGAAAATCTGTGAATAACATTACTGAGTGGACTAAGAGTGGCGAATAAAATTGAATGCTACGAAATCTACAAATGGGGATTTCACATACAACAAAGTAGACTACCTGACAGTGATAATTGGTTCTAGAGTAGTTCCGTATGCGAAGACAGTTAAATAAATTGGTATGCTACTAGACTCCAAGCTTATGTGGAAGGAGTTTGTTAAAAACGAAACGAGCAGAACTTTTTATGAAGCTCAAAAAATGTGGTGGTTGCTTGGGCGACAATCCGAATTAATACTACATAATGAACTGTTATTATATTAGCAAATGTAGTTGTGTATTTATGGCGTTGCACAAAGAAATATAATTTTAACATGATTCAAACTTACCAAAATAAAATTATTCGCAGCATTGTTAACAACCCTTGACATATTAGAAATGAAGGTACACAAAGATCTAAAGCTACCAGTGGTCTGCGAAGAAATTAAACGGTTTGAGAAAATAACGCTAAGAGGGAATGCGTGAACTTAAGAACGTCGAAGTGCTACAACTGCTCGACAACAGTTTACTTACCTGGAAAAAAGCCTTTGTACTCGTATAGTTTTATAAGTGAAAAGTTTGCCGCGCGTTTTGAAACTATATGTGGAGTGCTCCAGAATACATCTATCAAAGGCTAATTAAGATTATTAATTAATTAATTAATTATTAATTTAGTATTAAGTATGAAATATTAGATCTAGACTATAAGGATAATATTAAGGAAGAAGTACTAGATAGTGAATAATTAGTTGTACTATGTGTGCCGTGAGCATTTTAAATAAAAGAAAAGGTGACCCGAGTATAAGTTTGTTTAGAAACTGAACTCGAAGAAAGAGATGAAGGCATTACTGCATCAATTATATCTATTATACACTCCAGATATTTTTCTAAGCTTTTAATATTTGTTTTTGTCTATGTTTATAACGAATAAAACTGAGATAGATTATATCTTTGCTTTGCTTTAGATTTTCTATTATTGTAAAATATCAGTATTCCAATACTTTATTGAAGAAAACTTATGCAATTAAAAGTATGCAACAACATTGCAATATTAAATTTTAGGAACTCGTTGCGCATACTACATCTTGCTGATGTTACCATATATATGGCCAAAAATATGGATTTACCATTGTCCTCGATGGTGGACCTCCGGTACGGACTCATGATTTTTTCATTTGGGATTGTCGTTGCAGAGCCATCCACAAGTCTTAATATTCCACAGAAAACTCTTCTTTTCGGCTAACAAGCATGGAAACGGCGATGTTGAAAGGACTCGAAATACCACTTTAAGTACTTCTGGTGGTAGCCAATTTAACTCCTTTGAAACAGTTGATTCATAAACTGCTGAACTGTGTGTTCCTTGAGAGTTTGAGATAGATTTTCACCCAATAAGTGTTACAAGTATTTGATGGATAGTTTTAGAAGATGCGATTTTGCCCGATATCACAATTTATTAGTGGTTAAAAATATAAAAAATGTTAAAGATTTTGAACAAAAATGTGCAAAAACAGCTTATTCTGATTATACTAATATCATAGAGAAATAAAGACTTAACTTTATAGTAAATTTTAGGGAAATGTTTCGTGACGCCCAACATGTAGATGTCGCTACCTTTAACTTATTATTTGTCTTAATCGCTATGCTATGAGCTACGACGGGATTCGATTGGTTCACTTCCTCTCTATAGCGTCTTTATTGTTTATTTGTTTCTGTCGCCATTTTCAGTGTGCCTAATCTAAGAAGCAGTGCATTTAGATTTTTGTAACGTTTGGAAAATAAGTTATTAGTTCGTTAGTATTTATAAGATGGTAGTATAATAAGTAAAGTGAATTCTCGATCTAGAAAGTGTTGTGTACCCGGATGCACAAATAGTAGAGAAATGCAAAATCGCCTTACTTCGAAGAAGTATTTGGCTGTCATTAAGAAATGGTTGATAATGTTAAAAATTCCAAACTCACTGGATTAACCATCAAAGAAATTTATAATCGTTACAGCGTGTTTTGTTGTTGTAAGTTGAGTTACGTCTATTCGTATTAATAATCATAAAAAATATCAAATATTTATTTTTTAATTTTAAAAATTAATCCCTTTCCGAATGAAGCTATACAAACGGCCACATACTTTTATTCTGGGATCAATTGTTTGATAGTGAAACTCCACTAAAATAATAGCACCAAGATGTAAAACTTTTAAGGGATAATTAATCAAAGTTCTAAAAAAACTAGGAATTTTGGTGCAAAGAGATTCAAGAATTAAATAGTGCTTAAATTTTGTTACCCAAGTAAGAACAAGTTTATTAAAGTGAATTAAACTTTAATAATCACCTTGAGGGGGTGCATTTCATTAAAGAAAAAAATAGTGTAATTATCCGAATAAAAAATATTAGCTTAAGGTTACTTAATCAAGATAATTTGGAATTTTCTTTGGGTTTATTAGGGTTCATGGATTGAAGAAACATCTTTCTGTTAGTATGTTTGATAAATCATTTAAACCACTCATAAGTTATTTTTTTTATATCATTTGGTGATTAATTTCATACTAACGGAGGATGTATTACCAGAAGTTGAGAAATTGCAACTTTACTTTATACCTTCAGTTGCAGATGTTCCTATATGAACAAACGAGGCAAGGCAAACATCACATGCTCCAAAAAATAGTTTTATTATACTGTTAGTAGTTCTTTGATGTATCTTTTTTATTTTATATCAGGATATTGCCACGTCGATAGTATAACATTTTTTGCCAAACACCTTTAAAAAATTTAAATTTAAAACTTTTTAATTGTACACTTTTAATGATTTTCCAGGTAGAATGTTAAAAATAATGTGCACCATATACTTTTGGATTAAACAGGAAAACAGAATGTTAACAGAGACTCAAGTTTGCTTTCTGTAAAAGAAAACAAAAAGCCAGAAATCTAATAGATCATATTAAATTGATGGCACTAAACAAATATGAAGAAGGGAAAAAACAGAAGAGATAATTTTGATTTGTTCCCAAGTCTTTGTTTATGATAATATTTATATTTTATAGATATATTTATTTTTATACTATATTTATATTTTATTGAATTTTATTTAATAAATTTATTTCAGAAATTAAATTGTTTTTTTTAATGTTATTGGTCAATTAAGCGTGACGTTTCTGTCACTGCCAAATTTTATTAAAGAGCCAATCAAATGTCTTCACAGCAAAATGTTTTCTTAATAGATGCCTATAATGGAGATTTAAATTGACCAATCAAATTACTTGAATGGACGATTTAATCCCATCTGGATGTTGGACAAAGCAATACTTTTCTCCATAGCCCCCTATTGACTTTTATCCCTATTACTATTACTGAAAGTGGCGCTCAAAATAAATAAACAAACCATAGAAACGAAGTGAACCAATCAGATCCCGTGGCGGATCTTAGCATAGCGATTAAAACAAGTAATATGTTAAAAGTAGCGACATCTACATGGTGGACTTCGCGAAACATTTCCCCAAAATTTACTATAAAGTTAAGTTTTTATTTCTCTATGATATTAGTATAATCAGAATATGCTGTTTTTGCACATTTTTCAAAATTTTTAACATTTTTTATATTTTTTATCACTAATAAATTGTGATATCGGGCAAAATCACATCAATCGCAAATTTAATTTCTATTTCTCTATGACTAATATATTCATTTACGTTACTACATTTCAAATGTATATTGCTTAGGAACAAAATAATAAATATTATTGACAGTTTGTTTATGTAAGACTTCAAAATTTTTGTTAATTTATTCAAAATTTTAGTAAAAAATAAGTTTCTATCAAGATGAGTAATAATAAAAATGGAAAAAATGATAATTGTGGGTGTATTTGCCAGCCATGTTATCCGACAAGTTGTTGCGTGCCAGTCAGTGTTTGTCCTAGTTGTCCTCCCGCTCCTTGTCCTTGCGAGCCTATAGAAGTGCCATGTGTCCCTCAAGCATGCGTATATGTTCCCGTCGTGACTCCATGCTGTCCATGTCCACCAGAGTGTAATGGCAACGGGAATTCAGCAAAATGTAGCACCTGTTAAAACCGTGATCGATACATTGCATATAAAGAGTCTTGTTTATGTAATTTGTAACGATATGTGTATTTTGTGGATTTTAATAAAAAAATGATCTAAATATAGTTGTAGTTTATTAATCTATAATAAATGTTACAAACTTTTTAGCAATTTTGGATCTGTTAGCTGTGTTCGAGTACGGAATAATTAAACAAAGTCATTGGAGATCTGAGTTAATGTTAGCTAAGGAAATATCATCTCTTCATTGCTCTTCAACATAGTAGTGTTGCTGAAAAGTGCTTGAAAACAGGCGGGACGTTCAACTTTTTTCTTTATTATTTAATTAATATATTGTTACTAGTCGTTTCCGTCGAACCTACAATTTGTCTCTATGCTAACTTAAATCTAGGTATATAACTAGGAGGACCCATCGGCCCTAACTCAGTCTCTGGTGAAATAATGTTTATATATGTCACTGCTGAATTTTTTAATATATGCACCTCACTACACAACACTACGTAAGATCAGATGGTTTGATTCTTTTGAGTCTGTGTCCTGTTCTGGTGTTATCCAAAAGTTGCAATATTTCAATATTAGTATGAGAATGGAGTCTTTCCTCATGCCCCCTTGCAATTCTCTTGCTTTCTTGACTGACTGTGAGTATCTGACGATCTCGAAGTAGGTAATCAGTCCTATAGTATTTGGGTGCACCCACAATACCTCTCAGGACTTTGTTCTGAAAAATTTGTATTTTATTAATGTTACTCTTTGCAGAACATCCCCATAATTGAACTCCGTATGTCCATATAGGTTTTAGTATTAGCTTATATAATAGCAATTTATTATGTACTGATAATAGTGATTTTCTTCCAATTAGCCAGTACATTTTCCTATATTTCAATTCCAGTTCTTTTCTTTTCTTCTTTATATGTTCTTTCCAGCGAAGTTTTGCGTCGAAATTCATTTCGAGATATTTAGCGTTGTTGCTATATGGAATGAGTGTTATTTAATGTTATTGATGCTTAGGCGAATTGCACATGTACAGATTTACTTTCATTAATTCTTATTGTCCAATTATTTATATTGTCACTTGCCTGTTGTAATTTTCGTGAGGCTTCTTCACTATTGTCTCCGACAGCTATAATCGCAGTATCATCAGCAAATGTAGCCATCGTGATATTTTCTATTTATGGTATATCACAAGTGTAAAGTAGATAAAACATTGATCCCAGTACACTTCCTTGTGGTACACCTGCTTTAGCTTATTATATTGTGCAGTAAGCTTCTTCTTGCTTGACTCTAAACATTCTGGTTGTAATGTATGATTTTAACAGTTCGTTGTGTTGTTTTGGTAGCATTTTCTGTAGTTTATGAACAAGGCCTTCATGCCAAACCTTATCGAAGGCTTATGCTACATCTAAGAATATAGCTAAGCATACTTTTTGACTTTCGTAGGCTTTTTCAATTACATCTGTTATTCTGTGGACCTGGTCAATTGTTGGGTGTTTGTTAATAAACCCAAACTGGTGTTAGGTTTTTTCTCTCTATGATCGGTTTTATTCTTTTCAACAGGAGTTTTTCAAAAACCTTAGTTATTACTGACAGCAGTGATATAGGTCTATAGGATGTTATTTCGTTTGGTGACTTATCAGGTTTTGGGATCATTATAATTTCCGCCATCTTCCAAATGTCTGGGACATGTTTTAATCTAAATGCTGTATTGATCAAGTTGGTGAGTTTTATAATTCCCTTCTTGATAGTTTTTGCAGTAATTCTCCTGTTATTAAATCGTAGCCTGGTGATTTCCTGGGGTTAATGTCAGTTTTAATAACTTTGGTTAACTCTTTCGGCGTGACTAATTCGTTGGTGGTTACTTCATCTTCCTTGGTGTCTCTTTGCTTACTTTGACTGATACTTTGGGCATAAGTCATTCCACCATTAAAGTTGTTATATTTTTTCGGTTGTTTCTTTTCACTCATTGTTTCTTGAGGTTTAACGTGAGCTACTTTATTTCTCCCCTCTTGTAGTGTTTTAGCAACTACACATCCTCTATAACTTGCCGGATGCGCTTCATTGCAGTTTGCACATTTCGGCTTAGCTTCTTTGGGTTTTCTACACTCTGTGGTGACATGTTTACCTGAACATTTTACACATCTAGGTTCTCTTCTGTGTGTGTCCATGCAATTAGCATCTTTTGCATTACGGTATTAAGTTCTATTTTTTTAGAGGTTCGATTTTTATTTCTACCCCTAAAATTCTTTTAATACCAAAAATGGTTTTTGAGCCCGTATCATGTTCAAAGACTAATATAAATAAAGGTAACTGTGGACTAAAATTTCTCCTTTTTTATTTTTGGTCTTTTCTATTTTTAAAATATTTGTCGCATTTAAGCATTTAAGCCCATTTTGGTTTAGTTCTGCCATATTTTTTTCACTTTTGGCTGTTGATGGAAGCCCTCTTGCCATAACTTTGATGTCTCTATTTATCAACAGAGTTGCAGTTTCAGCAACTCTAAATTATTTTTGTGAATGTTGTACGACATTCGGCGTTCAGTTTTATTAGTCCATTGTTTATTACCGTTGCTTTGAATAATATATAGTTGGACCTCAGTGTTTCGTATAGTGAGTCAAAGTCGGTAACATTACTTACGATAATTGGGGGTGGCCTGGGCATTCGAATTTCTTTAGTGTTCTTTTCCATATTTTTTATATATTGTTGAAATAATACTGTTATTTTTATGATTCAAATTATCCTACGCCGCATTTGTGGTCCAGATGTTGAATTTTCGACCCTTAACGTTTTATGGCATTTTGCATTTGTTATCTACGGTACTGACTTTTTTCCGATCGCACTTTCACTTTTTCACGAGTCTGTAAATTGTTATTGTTAAACTTTTTTTTAACGCCGCATCTGTGATACAGATGTTGCACTTTTGTTTCGTTTCACTGACCGTCTCTCCTAACACGTCTTTACTCTGTGAAGGTCAAACGTCGACTACGTTCAACATGATGCTACAAAATCCTTGACGGATTTGATGGTCGATTTGATATCATTAGATAGCGCTATATTCTCTAATACAGATATTGAGGCTTCTAGCATTCTTCATGACATAATTCGCATTGAAGAGCCATATGGCTTGAGAATTAATGAAAAAAAACCGAATTATTGACAACTGACGGATCGTCTGCTATTACAAATCTCAGTGCGACCCAGTTAGAGTTAGTGCTATTATTGATGTAATAGTCTGAGTCAGCCAAGCTGCAAGAGTTTTTGCTTCTCTAAGATGCTGCCTGTAAAAGAGAGGAAATATTTCAATCAAGACTAAAATCCGCATTTTTCGAACGCTTATCTCTCTGAATGGTTCCGAGACTTGGACATTGTTACAGCCTGACATCTATAAGCCTGAAGTCTTTCGAATGTGAGGCTTAAGGCAAGTTCTACGCTATGTGTTTTGTTCCGATACCATATTAGAAGTTATGTTATTCATTTGAGATTTAAGAATCAGTGCGTTGTTGAGGGACAAATTCAGAGACGCAGATTACAGTGGTTTGGATATGCCTGTCGTACGAAAGGTGAAGGAATTCCTCTGATTTTTGTGGCGAAATCGATCTTTTTGCTGGAAGACGCAGCGAACAATTCTTAAAAAGAAATTGATCAAGATCATGCAAGAAGATCTGAAAAATCGCAGCGTGGCATTTTCCAAAGCCTGAATAATTGGGGCTAATCGCTAGCTGTGTCAAGATTTAGTGAAGAATGTTCGTCCTGCAGTAATAAGTCCTTCAGCACAGTCAGCAGTCTATTGGTTAGGAAGTAGACATGCTCCACATGCTCCGGCTATAGAATGATGATGATTAGCGTTGTGAACTATCGACTGGAAACAACTATCGACTGTTTAGTAATTGACTACTTTTTGCTATCGACTCTTTCAGTTGCTATTTTTGGTTCGACTGATTTTACTACTTTTTACCGGTGACTGTTTCAGTCAACTGTTTTCAGTCGCTATTTTTGTCTATTTGTTAATGCATGATCGTCCTAGCCGCATATATAGTTTTATGATTTTTTTTGGTAGTTTGCTTGTAAATGACAATATATTGTATATCAATATAGCAGCATTTAGGAACGATATTTTTCGAGATTGTTAATGTAATAGGGTAAAAAGATTAAAATTGTGAATGAAAAATAGTATAATACTTTTGACTGTTTTATGGCAATAATAGGTAACATTTCGATTATTCTCTCGATTTTTGTTAAAAAATATTTCCGTATAAGAATAAATAAAGCATTTACTTGATTTAAAAAAGCTCTAGTAGTTATTGTGCGATCATTTTTAATTGTCATTAATTAGTTTTTTTTTCTATGATTAGGTATATGTTTAATTTTTATTTAGTATTTGTGGTTATCGTACTTGTTTACTTTTTATTTTTATTATTTATTTATTTATTTATATTTATTATATTATATTATAGAAGAATAGCAATTAACATATTACGTAAAGTATATTAGTAAATTAGTACGTAAAGGAATATGTACATCTCCGTCTCGCTCTTACTACCGTTGGAAAATATAAGCACATATAATCAAATGCTGACTAAAGCAATTATATCTTGCAATTTATACAGGAAAGGGTTCGTACATATTCGTCTGTCATCACGAATTGAACAAAACAGTCAAACCCTGCGTTTGAGTGAAAATAGTAATTACTATTTATCTAAAAATAAAAGAAAAAAAAAAGATGTGAAAAATCTTAAAAGCCCATCAGTCTCTTGAGCTATTTAGGGTCGGTTTACAATGTAGTATTTAAATACAGTATATAATGACATATAGTAATTACATAACATACAGTAGATTATAGTAAACTAACAATATATATAATATATATATATATATATATATATATATATATATATATATATATATATATATATATATATATAATATAAGACATTTAAGTTAAAATAATAAATAATACAAATTGCAATAGAAAATAATTAATTTATCTGAAGATACCACAAGAGCTTGGGTTAGACCAGTTGCTTTAATAACCTTGGCATCCGAGTTGCTGTCTTAGAATTTCAAGCTTTCTACAGTCCTGAAGGATGCGCTTGACGCTCTGTTGTATTAGACATTGATCACATAGTGAAGGGTCTCTTCCTTTTAACAAATGCTCATGGGTTAGTCTGCTATATCTTATTCGCAGCCGAGCAAGGATGCTCAGTTGGAATCTGCTAAAGTTATTAATATTAGAAGATTGATGAAAGATCCTCTTGATCTCTCACAACGTTCCATATGAAGATCCCAATTTAGTTGATCCAGTTTTTCGTTTGCAACCGTGTAAATGGTGGGCTGATTTGGGTAATTCTCCTCAAGTATCTGGGCGAAGAGCTGTTTTACTATGGATGGGCTAATATATTCTTTATTTAGTACCTTCATGGATAGGTCTATATATTGGAGTACTGCCATGGTGGTTCTGTTAATTGCAGCAGCGATTGTTGTTTTTAGTCGATTGCAAGTCCTACGAAATACTGATGACGGACTTGTATGCTTTTTTTATTGTAGTGTTGTTGTCTAAGTTGTTGGAGAAGAAATAGCCGAATTGGCTCAACTCTGATTTCTAATTATTGTCTTATATATGTTACTCAGTAAAATCCTATGAGCACCCCAATAGTGATCAGAAAGAGTCTTTAATAATCGTATATCTGTCAAACATTTTCCATTTATTTGCTTTATGTGAGAGATCCAATTTAGTTTGTGGTCAAATTTCAATCCAAGGAATATATGTTCTAGTTTATTTATTGAATTCTTACCATCCATCGTCAGTACAATCATCCGTGGGCAATTTCTTCGTTTGCAAAAATGGACATTTACGGCTGAGATTTTTAGTCCGTTTTGATTGGCCCAATTTGGCATTTTATTGAGGTTATTCTGTAGTAGATGCTGGCTATATTCATGATCTGAATGCTTATGATAATCACAAATATTATAATCAAGATTATAACATTTTATTTATTTTATTTGTTTTTACAGCCCATCAGCTTCTTGGGCTATTTAGAGTCGATTACAATGTAGTACTTAATTTAAATATCATATACAATACAGTAAATATATAACATATAACGCTAACAATATATAGGACAAATAAAATGTAAAATAAGTTAAAGGCAAAACATTTAGAAAAATAAGTTAAACCGCAAAAGGATATAAATATAGCATTTCTCAGTGAATGTTATGTGCTGGAGCAGGTCGGTAGCTGTCAAAAAGTCCATCATCAAGTCAAATTGCTCATGTTGGACCAGTTGCTTTAATGACCTCGGCATCCCGAGTTGCTGCCTTAGAACTACATATTTCTGACAGTTTAGTAGGATGTGCCTGATGCTCAGCTGAGCCTGACTTTGATCACACAGGGGTGGGCCTCGTCCTTTTAATAGGTATTCTTGACTAATTCTACAATGTCATATTCGCAAACGAGGATACTCAATTTTTATCTACTAATATTATGGACATCTGGAAGCTGGTGAAAGGCCCTCTTGATCTCCCATAATTTATTATTCTTTAAAAAGAGGTCCCAATTTAGTTGGTCTAATAATAGAAAGCTTTCATGTGAGTTTTAGCATCAAAACAGCACATTTAGTTTAGTCGAATTTTTTATCCTGCTCGTTAAAAAGTCGGCTTTTTCATTTCCGGGTATTCCCCTGTGAGAGGGAACCCAGAAGTATGTAATCCTTACACTCTTCTTTTGTAAAGTTATGTGCAGCTCTCTTATATGTGTAACCAGAAGGTAGATTGACTTTGCCGATCTCAGACTCTGCAAGGAACTTTTTGAATCTGTTATTATGAGTATTGGTTCGTTCATCGATGACTTTTATAATGCAGATAGGGCCTTGAAGATAGCCAGCAATTCTGTAGAAAAAATACTGGTTAAAAATGGAAGCCAAAAGTGCTCCTCAAACTGACTTGAAGTGTATGCCGCACCCACGAAGTCTTCGCGCTTTGAACCATCTGTGTAAATGGTAAAATGGTTCGAATATTTCTCCTCAATTATCTGCCAGAAAAACCATTTTGCTATAGTGCAGTTGATTATTTCTTTTAGCAATGCCTTCATAGACAAGTCTATATGTATATTCAAGAATTGCCATGGTGATATAGCCGTGATTTTGTTGTCTGCAGGTGGAATCATAATCATCAGTCGATTACAAGTTATCCGAAAAACTGACGAAGGACATGCATGTCTTTGTGTTGTATTTGTCTGTGTTTTCAGAGAATAAAGAGACAAACTGGCTTAATTCGGAGTGATATCTAAGGGAGCTTGCATAATTCATTAATAGGAATTCTCTCCGTGAACCGAGTGATGGTATCTCTGCCTCACATTGTAGGCTTTCAACTGGGTTAATGCGGAATGCTCCCAATATAATTCTCAATACGGTGTTTTGAACTGAGTCTAGTCTCTTCGCATAGGACGGGGTTGCGGTAATATAGCACTGGCTACCATAATCTAGCTTACTTCTTATTAATGCTTTGTATATATTGTTTAATGATGTTCGATGTGTTCCCCAATAGTGATTAGAGAGTCTTAAGTAAACGTAAGTCTGATAAACATTTTGCCTTAATATAATTTATGTGCGACAGCCAGTTTAGCCTATGATCAAATACCATACCAAGAAATTTGTTCCGACTTGTTTGTCAAATTCTTACCATCCATTGTTAATGTAGTCATCCGCGGGCCGTTCCTACGTCTGCAAAAGTGGACACTTACGGACTTTTCAGCTGATAACTTCAGACCATTCTGTTTAGCCCATATAGGTATTTCATTAAGGCATTTCTGTAGGAGGGGCTGGCTATACTTTTGATCTGTATGCCTGTGATATACATAAATAAAAAAATCCTGTACCGTGGTGGAATGACGACTGCGCCAGGGTGGTAGGACAGGAAAAAGGTCCTCAATCGATTCAAGCTGAATCTAACAGCTGAACATTTTGTAAATTATAAAAGATTGAAAGTATTCGCCAGAAAAAGCATTAGACACGCAAAAATCAGCTCCTGGAGAAAATTCACCAGTAGTCTCACTCCACAGACTTCATCCCATGTTGTATGGAGGAAGGTGAGGATGTTGAAAAGTATACAGCTGTTAATAGAAAATATTTGTTAATTCAGAGATTTACCTCTGCTTTGGCGACAAAGTATTTTCTCTACACTTAACTCTTTAACACCTTCATCATCGAACAACTTTCATCATCAACTAATTAAAAAATTAATAATTAAAATTAATCAATTTTATAAGACATGTGAGAACTTGAATTCTCTATCTACAATCTATTGGCATTTTTTAAAATGATATAGTACAACGTTTTCAAATGATATATAGAAATTATAAATGGAATTTAAAAATATATGTATATTTTCATTCAGTATATTTTTAATACTTCATACCAGAACAAAATTAATCTACTATTTACACATAGTTTTTATATTTTGTCTCGACGTCCTTATCTGTTAAAGTCCCCATATATCAACACTGAAAAATAAAAATTATAAGACCATAATTTACAAATTTAAATTAGAAATATACTTTCGGTGGGCAGCATGGTGCACATGGAAGGCAGCATGGTACATAAACACAAGGGACGCAGCAAGGAACACAGCATGGAGCGCAGCATGGAACACAACATGCTGGTGGACAACAAGCTGGTGGGCAACAAGCTGGGGGGCAGCAAGACATGTTTTAGCTGAGTTTGGAAGTGCTACTTCGAATAATTTCACTAAAAATTTTGAAAACTTTGGGAACTTAAAATTTTGTTTAACTAATTTAGTTGACGGTTGCTTAAACAATGTTTTGTTTTATCAATGATTACTTTTTTATTTTATCATCAACGCTTACTAATATTTGCACAGCTAAATATAACAAAACAATTATATTGTCAATGTCATAATAAGGTCCAAATGTGAAAATCTTCAGTACTAGCATTTCGTTTGTAATTGTCCTATAAATTCATTGTATTTCATAATGGCCTGTGGTGACCTGGTATCCCAACTCAAAAACTTAATAAATCAATATGAAAATGGGTATGTCGTATAGAATCATATAAAGTAGTAGTAACAGTTATATAATCTCTTTAAAATGTATCACATAACTTAATTAATGATCTAATTCCTTTACTTGGTATGTAAAATACTGTTAATACAAAAAACTTCGGTTACTAAGTAGTCCATTAGTCCAACAAAGTGCAAAAAAAGATCTGTTGGCTTCAGAAAATTCACAACAAAGTTGTTTGATGCATAATCCCCTCAGTGCTCAAAAATTACCATTTTGGCTAAAATTCAAAAAGGTTACAAATGCCCTTTTTTACTGTGCTGGTGAAACTTTTCCAAACATTCAAGAAACACCTGTGCAAGAAAGAAAATATTAATTTTAAATATTTTCGACCGTTTTACATGCAATTTTAATAAGACTGATATAATGGCTATTTTAAAAATATGTTCTTAATTTTTAACACAGCGGCCGGACAGTAGCGATGGGACAGACTTACAGTACACGTCACAATAGATGTCCTCACGACGAAAACATCAGCCACCTTGAAATAAATTTATTTCCAAGTGGCTTCACCACGAGCACACAAGGCCGCAAAGACTTAATTGTTCTCAGCGTTTTATATTCTGATGAAAATATGGCAATCGAACAATAGGGCAGTTATTTGGATACAACATATTTTATATTCTCTTGTTATATAGCAAACTCAATTATACAAATGGACAAATAAAAATATAGCTTTTTTGTTTTTTATCACGTAAAAATATTTAAGTATAACAAATTTTATAGAGGCGGTAACGTAGAATGTTCACCAACGACTGAACCTTGTGTAACTTGTTGTATGGTTTGTCCACCACCTATAATGGCACCTACTGTACCTCAACCAGTTAAACCATTGCAGTTGCCATGTCCTGTTAATACTCAAGAGGACGTGAGTACTCAATAAAAAATAATAATAAACACCAATTTAAATTATTTTTGTAATTCATACTATATATATTCCGACAACCTTACTCGGATTTAAAATAATTATTCAATACACTAGATTGGTAAAAATGGAAACCAATTTAAGTTATATATCATACAGTAATTACTATTTATTTTAGCATAAAAAAATAATCTAAATATAATTAAGTGTTATTTCTTGCATACAAACATAAATATTATTGTATAAAAGCCGAATGATTTTTATATAGCACTGTGTATACTACTTGAAGAATTTTACGACAATAATAATAAACAAAACAAAATTTCGCCATCCAGTTTATAACTTACTGATTTCAAAAAAATATATAAAACATCTTATTTTAATTCTAATGAATATTTCTTTCCAGCATTATTACATGTTTTAATTTTACTGTCTATATAAAACTAATCAAGAGTGCTTTATTCTGTCTATAACTTTCAGTTTCATATGTCTGAGGAAGAAGCTGAACGTACTAGATACGCCAATTTTTATAACAATTACAACATAGATTGGCACGTTGATGGTAAGAATGACGCTAATCATTGTCCAGACCCACGGACAAATCGATGTTCGGGTGTCACTACAGACGGTAAAAGTCCCTGTTGTCCTGAAAAACAAAAACCTATCGTTGAAGAAGACAAAGGTTGTCCTACTGGTAAATATATTTTACTATATTTAGAAGCTTCTATAAAACAAAAATCTAATATATACGCATTTAAAATTTTCTGGTGCTTAATCTCCAATAACAAGATATTAGTTCATTCTGTTCTGTTCATTCAATTGTTTGATATGTTGGTATTATTTAAACAAAGTCAAAATTTGACTTGTTTATATAATACTATAATAATTTGACTTTGGATTGTTTATTGAATGTCAGGATTCTCGCAAAAAGCATATTCCTATGCATTTTATTAAATATTCTAGGTTTTAAACCATGTACTATGAAACTAAAACCCCCATCAGACTGCCATCCATGTGGTGTATGGTGTGCTGAAGTACAACCGTGCCCACCAAAACCAAAGAAAAAAGTAAGTAAATATGAACCAGGACCTTGCAAGAGGCCCTGCTGTAAACATTGGAAATCAAAAGATGGAGACTGCAAATATGATGACCCTTGTAAAGCCCACTGTTTTAATCATCCACCTGGAATGAAGCCTAAGAAACGCAACTAGATCTAGATATATTTCTTTTGTTTTAGACTCAAGGAAGAATATGTTAGGATAATGACATCATTTCGCATAACCAAGAATCAGCTGTCACAATAACATTTAAAACCATATTGATTAAGTGTAAAAAACACCATATTTGTAAAGGTCATTATTTAACAAAAGCATTTCATCAGAAATAAAAATATTTAATTCTTATTTATTTTTATTGTACTTTAAAATTAATTAAATCTATGCATACTTTATAATCCAGGCATTATAAAAGCCACATTATCTAAAATACTTAATAATTCCTCTGGACTACAGCAATTTTCTTGTAATTCTGGTATTTGTTGTGTTAAACATATTAATGGACCAAGTGCACATAACAAAGAATCTAATAACACAGAAAGACTCCCTGATACTGCAATCTGCCCCTAAAAATAAAACACTAATTTATTTACAAATAATCATATACATGTACATTTCAATGGAACATTAGGATTTATGTAGTGAATTATTACAACTTAAAAAATAAATTAAAATACTGATATAATTAATAACCACCTTTACAATATGTGAATCAATGCCAATGATATTAAAGGACTTTACATTTACTAAAATATAATAAAATATACTTACCTCATGTTCTTTCAATCTCTCTCCAATAATTGTAAGACTTTCTCCAAGTAATTTGAGATGAGCTGCAACATCAATTGGTTTGATTCCATTGACTTTATACGCGTCTTTATTTCGTGGACTGGGTGGTGAAGGGTTTGTAGATTCGAAAGAGGAAATTCCTGCCTGAAAACCTGACAAGGGTCCCGATAAAGTTTTGGTTACCATTCGTTTTGGAGCTCTTCCGCCAGATTTTGGAGAGAGTTTTAAACTGGCGGCTGCTTCTACATTAAAATTCAGATGTTAAAAAAGTAACAACTTATGTAAGTATTATTTTACAGCACTGTAGTAAAAGGCTTACTAAATAATTAGTATAAAGAATAAAATATATTTATATTAATGTTAATAAATTTGCAATGTCTAATTAAGTATAAAATATATGATCACCTTCCTTTTTTTATAACATATTTCCTTAACATTGTTTACCTTTTAATTTATCACCTTTAACGATTTTTCCATCCTTTATAATTAGTTGCTTCTTCTTTGAAGAATCTAACCTTTTAAATCCTCCTTCTTGTTCATCATAATCACTGTCTGACTCAACGGATTCATCAACACTGGATTCTGTTGTATTTGTTGCTGGTTGTTCATATTCACTTCCATATTCTGAATCACTCATGCCGTCCTGGCTCATTAAATTATCATATTGACTTGTGTCCTTCAAAAATGACTAAAATTGACAGCATTTTACACGTTATTATAAAAATAAATACAAAACAACGAAGTACGTACATCATCATATTTTGGTGTTTTTTTGGGAGTTGTATCAAAAATTTCTTTTTTTGGTTGGTTCGGTTGTCGTTTTCCATAATTTCGTTCAATTTCATCTGGTGATTCAAAATCCATTAACTTTGACGATTTCTTCCTCACCCTACCACTTCTCGAAACACCAGTTACTTCTAAATCTAAAATGGCAATGTAAATATATTCATAAATTATACTTTAACTACCTTGCCGATAATAATAAATTAAGTGTTCCCAACCAAGAGTTCCAAACATAATCCAATAAATAAGACAAATTATACAAAAAAATGTTTATTAAAAATATTAATTAGTTTAACATTATATTGAAATTAAATTATAATTATTGATTAATTACATAATAACTTAAAATTATATTTTATGTCATAAAATCATCATCCTGTTTCCATCCATCATCATCACTTAAAAACCTTCTCTTAACTGATGTGTTCATATAAGGTCTTAAAGCCCACTCTGTATCTGCGGAATCTGCAGTATCCAATGTGCCTAATTTAATTTCATATAATTTAAGTTGAAAACGAGGACCTACTTCTGATAATTCAACCTAAAATGTAATTAATATGTATAATATATTATAAATTTGAGAGCTTTATACATACCTGTTTATCAACAGTTTTATATGTGTGCTGTCTGAAACTAATGTAATCATCATGATTGGCAAAAGTTATAACTCTCTTAGAATCTTCTTTTGGAACAGGAAAAAGATATTTTAAAATACTCATTATTCTGTCTCCTAATTTAGTTTTAAAATTATGAAATATTAAATGTGGATATTGTTCTGACATTGTGCCGATATCTGGAATATCATGGCGCATAACAACATCAGACATATTAAAATATGCTGTTGGGCCATATGGTAAGTGACAAATCACTAATCCATCAGGAGTGCCTCTATGTTCATGGACCACGATAAAATCAGTAACATTATTGGCACGACAAGCATTAATAAGTTGTTTCATTTCATAATTGCCTCGATTCATTCTTTGAGCATTAGGAAATATTAACCTTATTTCTTTTACAAACATTTTTAGCCTAGCACTGGGATCTCTTGAAGTTGTAATCACAATCTTGGGATCCTCCACACCAGCATAGCGATACTCATCATCTTGTGAATTAGCTACTGCACCTCCACTTTCACCACCTAGTAAAGCAGCTTGTTCTGGACCGGCATCTTCCCACTCTATCTTTTTTGAATAATGCAAAGCTTTCTTTTGTAAATCTCCATGAATTTTGGTGTTCTGGTCTAAACTTTTTTTAATTCTGTTTTTATTTTCTTGAATTGTTTTTTGTCGATCTTCTACAGTTTTTCTGTATAAATATTCGCGACGTAAACGAGCTTGGCGTCGTAACATTTTAAAATATTTATATATCAAAGTATACGTATACAAAAGTATACGTATTACATACAAAATGAAAACACGCTTATAGAAATTTAGGTTATGCGATTTTATATCCGGCAACCATTTATACAATAAATAAAAGCATTATTTAATAAAATTCTATAAGCTAGGGATGCAGAAAAAATATCGATATATAGATATTTTCTGAAAAAAATATCGATATTTTTGGCCGATATTTTTTTTCTCGATATATTTTTTTAAAATATCGATATTTTTCTCTGTAACCAGGACCATTACTATGAGTATAATTTAAACTAATATAATGCATATTTTAATAATAAAACATATGAACGTATATATATTACAAATAAATAAATATAGTAATATTGTTTATGAGGTAATTATTAAACAAACAACATAACTATAATAAAATAATTTAATATTACCTTCTGCTTTATTTTTCTTCCCTTGGTTAGTTTCCATACTGATATTCTTTAATCTGATAAACAATTTCGTAGTATCTAAATTTTTAAATAAATATTAATATTTGCAGGAATTATAGAAATTTAGTTAAACAAAACAAACGCCTAAACAGCTGTCATTGACTTTTGAATGACATTAAAGTTGAAGAACATATTTTAAGATAAGAGAGAAGAAGAATATTTTGACAGGTAAATATACAAGGTTCCTAAAACATTATTTATTTAGATTCCTAATGTTTCAGAATTATGAATAAGAAAATAAGAACATCATTTTAATTTAAAATGGATTCTGATAAAAAAAATATTTTTGTGTATAAAAATGGTTTTAAATCCAATACACTTGTAAGTGTACATTAAAATTATGAATCATCACTCAGACCAGCTATTTTAGTTGATTGAATTCACTGGAAATACTGAAGAATTTTATGAGAAAATATGTTCATTTATTGAGGGTTCAAAGGATAATATAAGGTTTTTCTCAACAAACGGCAAAGAACTTTGTAATTTAGATTGTATTAGACAATATGATAAAATTTGTATTTCAAATGGTGATGATTTTATAAAACATTACAGTCATTCAAGTTCTTTAGCAAGTATGGATTCTGATTGGGTAACACTAAATGTAGGAGGAAAGTGTTTTACAACATCAAAAAGAACATTAATATCAAATGAACCTACAAGTATGTTAGCTAGAATGTTTTCAGATGAAAATTCATTATTTTCACCGAGCAGTAGAGACAAAAATGGTGCTTATTTAATTGATAGAAGTCCAACATATTTTGAACCAATTTTAAATTATTTAAGATGTGGTCAGTTAATTTATGATAAAAACATAAATCCTGAAGGAATTTTGGAAGAAGCAAGATTTTTTGGTATAGAATCTGTTATTCCAATTTTAGAACAAACTGTATACGTAAGAGAACCAAGAGATAATGCTCCATTAACCAGAAGAGATGTAATTGATGCTTTGATTAAAAGCTCAAAAAATTTTGAATTGAGATTTCAAGGTGTTAGTTTGGCTGGAGCTGATCTAAGTAAATTAGATCTTAGTCATATAAATTTTAAATATGCTAATTTACAAGGGTGTAATCTTTCTTGGGCAAATTTAAGCTGGTGTTGCTTGGAAAGGGCTGACTTATCCCATGCTATGTTGGATAATGCACAACTTATAGGTATAAAAATATGTATGCCTTATTGATTTTAATTAAGTCAGTTTATTATTTTTAGGTGTGAAGGGTTTAAGGGCTGTATTGGAAGGAGCATCAATGAAAAACTGCAACTTCAAAGACCCAGCAGGGACTAGAGCAATACTTGAAGGTGTTAATTTAAAAGGTGCCTGTTTAGAGGACAGTGATATGGGTGGAGTCAACCTTAGATTAGCTAATTGTAAAAAAGCAAACTTAAAAAACTGTGATTTAAGATCAGCTGACTTAGCTGGAGCAGATTTAGAAGTATGTATTAATGTCATGTTTACAAATAAACATTATTTCGTTTCAGAACTGTGATCTCTCAGGTAGTGACTTACATAAAGCTAATCTAAGAGGAGCAAACTTAAAAGATGCTGCTTTTGAACTTATGCTCACTCCTTTACATATGAGTCAGACTATCCGTTAATATATTATTTACAACTGAAATGTTATGTTTGAAATTATTTTAAATTATAACATTACTTGTTTAATTTTTTTACATATTTTGGTAGCTGTTATTTATTTATATTAAATACTGTATATATTTATATATCTGTGAATATGTGGGAAATAACTCAACAGATAATTGGCATTTGTAAATTGGCTATGAAATGTTTAAAATTTTGTTTGTTTTATATTATGACATTTAAATATTTCCAATTGCATTTGATTTATATATTATAGCATTTAATTTTAATAGCTTAGGATCTGGACAAACTTCATTTTATAATATGTTATTATAATGGTAAAATGCTAATATTGTGATGTTGTGGCTTACAGGCTGTTTTGTTTAAGTTTATAATATAAAATACTAAATAACATTGAATTTTATTTCATATGATAAAATAGTTAAATATTTAGCTATCCACAAAATTCCATAATTTAATTTCCCCATCATCACTACAGGAAGCCAATAGATCTTTTACAACTGGATTCCATGCAACACAGTTTACATCTTCATTGTGTGCTTTTTCAACATTACAAATTAAATTAAATGTGGGAGCATTTGGGCCTGAATCTGAGTCTTCTTTAAATATCCTAATAGAATTATCTCCACATGCTGTTGCTATCAAACCTGAAATATGAAAAATTCATAGAACATACTAAATTCTATTTATGGACTAATTTACATATTGATATAAAATAAAGAAATAAAACCTACAAATTACCTGACAGGGGACACCAATTAATATCATACACTGTTCTAGTATGAACTCCAGAAATAGTACAGACACATTTCCAAACTGAATTATTATCACTTGTTGATATACCTTCTGGATTCCCTGGAGTATACTCTTTCCATATTTTTACGGTACAGTCATCACTACAAGAGGCCAGCCTAGAGCCATTACCTTAAATAACATCTGTTATTTTTAATGACCTTAATAACTATAAAAATATTACCTTCAAAACTAAGGCTCCAAACAGTAGAATCATGTCCAGTTAAAGTTGCACAACAAACCCAATCATCACAAGAATTGTCCTCTTTGAAAATTTTAATAGTATTGTCATATGATGCTGATGCTAAAAGTTCTTGGGTAGGATGCCATACTATCTAGGAATTTATAATATAATTTATATTTTATAACTTCATATACTTAAAAATACCTTTTTTACATCTTGTGTATGAGCATTTAGAACTGCTGCGCATTCATATTCATTTTCTTCTGCTACTTCCCATACCCACACTGATTTATCTCTGCTACATGTACCTAGATATTGTCCTGAAGATGACCATGCTACACTTTTTACTTCATTTTCATGACCCTCAAGTGTAGCATTACATTCAAATTCACCAGACTGTTTATCCCATATGCATGTAGTTGCATCAAAACTAGCAGAAGCTAAGTTAACATACAAGCATATTTATAATATTTCTAAACTGAGCTTTATAAAAAATACCTAGAAAATTTCCACAAGGTGACCATGAAATTTGTCTAATAGTACGTTTATGTCCATCAGTTAATACTACTTTGTTACTCCATTTACCAAGTAAGTCTTTTGCCCATATTCTTATACATCTATCTTCACCACATGTAGCAAAAGCATCTCCTTTAGGATGCCAGCTCACGTTCCAAACGCGTCCGTTATCTTTTTTTAAAGTTTGAATTAACTCCAACTTAGCCATTATAAATTGTGAAAATAATATATATATATATATATATTTTTCTGAATTCAACAAGAATATATTAGTATTGATAAGACATTAACATAACATATAGTTGCAACAACATAAGAATACAATTACGTATTCAATAAATTTAACATAACACTTGAACCAATTACCAAAACATAAAGTTTAGGTTAAGTCACTAGTCTTCTTTATTGTTTAGACTCATTATGAAGTTATTTTACAAATTAATACACTCAAACAAAAAATTTCTTACAGAAAAATATTGCAATTATTATATAACTTTTCAGAACTGAAATGATATATTTTAAAAATGTACTGCTTCCTTAATATTATAGACCAGTGGGTCTTTTTGATTAAATTAAACAATTGTTTTCGGTAATTACATTTGATATCGCTTTTTCTCTGGCTTTTAATTCATCTGGTAATATGATTAAATTAAATAATATGTTAATAATTCGTTAAATATGACTATGCCATAAATAGTAAAATATCTTTAGCAGGATTATTTTGTTTCATGGATTGCCAATCTATTTAATAAAACAACTTATGGTTTATTCTATTTTGCTTGATGCAATAGGTACATTTACTAATCTAGATTGGGCAAGTTTTTAATGTGGGGTTCGGCCATCGGCATAAATACTTTAGCGAGTGACTTACTTAAAGGCTCTCCGAGAAGACAAGAAGATAATTAAAAAATATCAGCTAATTTTGTAGCATATTGTGGAAGCCTTTAATATATCCTCATAAAAATAGTATAACAAGGACTATTACCTTGTTCATCCTAAAACAGATCGATTTTTGTGAAAATATGAAAATTTACTTGTTTTATTTAATGATACTACGATCAAAGGCATCATATTTTTTCATCTTATTTAATACACCGAATCTTTAAGTTAGTTGAACCTTGTTTGAATATCATCCCAGGTTTTTATTAACAGATAAGTGCATTGTTTAATTTTTTTTTCATAAATTTGTTATTTTTCAAAATATATTTCCAAGTTGTTCAAGATTCAATCATGAGTTTAAGAGTTGAACCATCTCTTCAAACAATGGAGTTAATACTTATTTAACTTTTTATGTTTCATGTTTTAATAGAATATGGCTTAAGGGCAATAGCGAAAAAGTTTTATACAAATTATGTGTATTTTATATCAAGTATAAGAATGAAAACACATAATATAAAAGTGATTTATTCTTAAAAACATTCATAATATACACCTTTAATACTAAAATATATCTTACAAAAATACTTCTAGTTTTGTAATATACTTGTGCAAAATCATATATATTGGTAATAAGTGTACAATCCCAAGAAAAAATTAAGTAAATGTTAAATAAAATGAATTAAAGTTTGCTGCGATGTGTTACAAAGTCTGGAGCATCTTTAATGAGTATCTCTTGCCACCAATCAGGTCTTAGCATTGAACCTGGACTATGCATTAATTGGGTTTGTAAATTCTCATAAAGCTAAAAGAAAATGTATTGATTACATTTTTATATAGAACTTAAAGTTACTTACTTTTCCATCGGACCGTCCCAACACAGAGTTTACTATAAAGTCTGGTGGCGCCATGCCATCAATTATACCTAAGCTTTGAGATTTTAATATATCACATAAATGTAATATCGCATCTTTGACTATTGATGCGAAATTTGGATTACTTGTATAACTACCCTACAATAATCAAAAAATATATTTTAATATACAATTTATTTTAAATTCTTTATTTATTTAACTTATTATATTAAAACTGTCCATAACTTTTAGATGAAATCATAAAAAATATAAATAATTCTAGGTATAATGTTATAAAAATAATAGACAAAAAGTTATTAAATATGATTAATAAATTAATATATAATACAAGTTTATCTATTAATTAAAAGTTACCTGGTAAAAATAAACTAAATATTTATCTAGACTCCATAAACCATATAATGCGGCTAAATTATTTAAAGTTGGTACTAGTGTAGAATCAGCTTTAGCTGTTTTAGCCCAAAATGCTTTTAATGCCAAATATTCTATATATACTTTTGATAAAATGGATGCGCAATACACTTGTGATTCTGCTCTAGCTACAAATTTGTTTGTTTTTTTGGATATTTGACTTTGCTTAGTATTTGCTTCATTCAACAAATAAACAATGAGCCATTCATAACATTGTAAAATTACTAAAAATTAAAAATTACATTAAAAAGTTAACTTATATGATATATGCAATAAGTATTACCTTTTGGATACAACAATTGTTGTGGTTGGGTAGCTTGAAATTTTGAACTTAATATACTTTTATAGTTTTCAAGAAAACTACAGCTTCCTAGGGGGGTTGTTAGGTTGTTACCCTGTATTAAGGCTTGCCACTGTCGCAGAAGCCAGTTGCTAGTTTGTTGCAATAATACATTATTATCACCCTCATAAGTGACACAAGGATCATTTATTACTCTTAAATCTCCTAATCGGGAGGCTTTTAGGAAAGCATGACCTCCACAAGCTTCCCTACATTCTTGAACAGCATCTCTGCATTCCCATGTTACTATTGCTTTTGCACTTGAAACAATAGCGTGTACCTCAGATACCATATCACTCTAAAATACCAAAATTAAATAGTATTGAAATGTGCTTTTAATCTAATACATACCAGATTTTGAAACTCATTGGAAGTTGTGGACAACTCTACAGCTGATAAATATGTGTCAGTAAAACTAAGAACAAAGGTTCTCAGAACAGCCGCTGCTGCCATATGAGGAAACAATCTCCATCTCTAAAAGTTAAAAACTTTTAAAAAATTAGTAATAGTTAATATTTAAAAAATAATAATGATAAATATATTCATATAAATTGCAAAAGAGGATTATATAACATAAGAACAAAATACATCCTCTGCGCTTTTGAATGGTATATTTATGTATATAAATACATTTTCAATTGATTAATATACATACATGTAATTGATATTCAATAAGGGGCCATTCGTCTTTTGTATTATCGCCTTCGCCATTCGGACCAAATTGTTTCCTAAGTGCTGCATATCGTATTGCTATTGTTACAGCACAAATCAAATTATTTGAACTTTCTTGCATTATCCCTACTCTACCCGTGGAGAGATTCTCAAGAGCTGCTCCTAAAATTTTACCAGGATCCGAGAAACTACTTTCATAATCACCTTCTGGAGTTACATCTGCTGTACGGTTCAATAAGTTTTCTCTTGGAATTCTATAATCTTTGAACATGATAAATCTGTAAGGACAACCTGTTTATAATAGTTACTATAACCATTTATGGTATATACCCATTATCTATTCCATGTAGACCTATTTTCTCTCCCATATCACCCACAGTAATACCAGGGTAAGGTAAAAGGGTTTTCGGATCTCTAATAGGAACAAGAAAAGCATGCAATCCATGGCACTGATCTTTGGTGTATAACTGGGCAAACAACAGTGCTAATGTACAAGTTTTACCTTCATTAAAAAAAGAACTGTTAACACTGATTCTAAAAACTGAAACTAAAATTCTTATTTTTACCCAAATTTCCAGCCCAGCATTTAGCTGCTTCAAAATCTGGCGTATTTATAACAAATTCCTGAGTCCCTGGATCATAGACAGCCATAGTTCTCATTTGTTTTGTATTGCTACCATGTGCGATTTCAGTAAGTGCAAGACAAGCCAAAACCTGTGTAATGGATATATATAATTTTATTACTAAATAATCATAAAATGTTTCTAAAATTAAACGTTAATCGACACAAAATAATTCTTCTAGCTAATGTTAAGTTATCAAACATATTAGTACCAACCTTATTGTTCCATGAAGCATCAATGAAACGTTGATGTCTTTCAGTACCCAACGTTGTTAAAGTATTTTTAAAAAGTCCAATTCCAACGGCATGTTTTACAGACACATCTGGAAAGGCAACGGCCAGTGCTTCATTTACAGTCATCATAAATCTAGTCTACAAAAAGTCAAACAAACTATATTTTCTAATCTATAATTACATATCTATTAAATTACTAATTTATACTTCAGAAACAAATTTGTTGAATAATTAGATGTAAGTACTTAATATATGAGTTATTATATCAATTTGTCATTTTTAATAAAATCTGGTGATATTATATGGTGACACAAACGCTCAATAGAAAATAATTAATTTAGTTAAGTCATTAGTCATACAGTTAACCAATAGATAGGCGGCTTTACAGTTGTTAATGTTTGGTAATTATGATTATAAAACGAATAAATATGATAAGAAATTCTTTGCAACAATAATTATAATTATAATTAAACATGAGAAAGATATGTAGCACAATATATTATTCTCAACGATGATCAACAAAATGATTATGATCGAAGTAAACGCATACTTTTCTTTTATAAGGCAATTTAGCCGTATCTGGATGAAGGAAATTATACTGGCAGTATTTGTGTAGTTGAATAGCTGACTGCTTTTTCATTTCTTCAGTATCAGGTACTTTTTTAGGTCTCTGGAAGGCGGGATCTTTCTCTAAAGTATTCCATACATTCATCTGAAAGAGAATAGAATTTTATTGTTTTAGATAAAAACAAAAAAAAAACATGTTATTTCGTTTATATGTCTCAATTATCGAGTTTGAACATACCTTTATTTGTATTTGTAGGACTTAAAAGTGGTGGTTTGTAATTAATAAACCTGAGAAAAAAATTATACAGGAAGCATGGTGTTTAGATGTTACGCCACTTTACTATACAAAAGTGTCATTTGACATATTTCCACTTTTATTAATAACTTGATAAGCTGAAATTGGGGTGTCGACCGCCGAGTAAAAATATATCGATATATTTGTGCAATATATATCAATATTTTAAATAAATTCTTAAAATTAGGTACTAAAATAACTAAACCTTTTAAGTACCAAGGTTAATGTTAAAGGTTAATCAACGGTTTATCAAAAATAATTAAATGGTTTTTTATAATGTTTGAAAAATATAGTTTTTTATAAAAAGTATATCGATATTTTTTCAGCATCCTTATGCTTTTCATCATATGTATCATATACCGTTACCTAAGAAGATACAACAAAACTACCAAAGTTGCTAGGCAGTTGTAATTATTATTGTGGTATAGCTCAGGCCATAGTTCGTAAATAAATAATGTGTTAATAGTTGTTACTTACTAATAAATTATATTGACATCACTTATTTAATATAAGGGATAATTTATTAATAATAATGAAGTAGGATCAAAAAAATTCTGTTCACTTGTTAATTTATTCCAGACAGTATATTTATTAAATGTTTTCATTTACTCTGATCATTTTTTCACTTTCAAACGGTATTTATTGATACAATGTATATTAATTAAAATATTCTTCATTATTTCCACAACTTATTCCATCTTTTTTGCAACATGATGATACTGTAACGAAACAACGATCTTGGTTTTCTAGAGAACCATTCATCAACAATCCATTTTCACGTTTCTTCATTGTATGAAAACCGTGTGTTAGCTAAGCCATGCTGCATCGATCTGAACTAATAGTGATCAAAAGGTGCTACGTGAAGTACCTTGCACAACTCTTGTAATGTGTGGTCAGGCGTTGTAATGCAAGAGGTTGACTTTGCGTGTATTACTCGCTGTTGCTGGCATTTTTTGACATCGATAGACATTTTCAGCAACAGCATAATTTTATTTTAGCCGCCTGTAATACAGTATATTATGCCAATCTCACAATATGCGCAGCAAGGCCTGCATATTTTATTAGGTGTCAATGAGAATGGCTTTTCTGAATTAACCCATCATGTGCTTGGAATTCTTACTAGAATAACTTTTCTAGTTAGTTGCTACTTGAAATACGACATACAAAATTCCTTTTTTGGTAAACAACTAATGAAACAGTGATGTTGAAACGTTTTGATGGCTTT
This sequence comes from Rhynchophorus ferrugineus, assembly GCF_030347505.1. Lineage (NCBI taxonomy): Eukaryota > Metazoa > Arthropoda > Insecta > Coleoptera > Curculionidae > Rhynchophorus > Rhynchophorus ferrugineus. Next base: position 45,366,879 of record NW_027472581.1, on the reverse strand, counting down.
TTCAGTCAATTCGTGTAGTAGTGTAGTGTGGTTCATTCCTTTTGAATCTTTTCCGTCACATGTAAACGTCTGGAAACAGTTAATTCACCAACATGCAATTCACTGTCCTCGAGCCTTCTTACTCCTCTAGGACTTTCTTTTGTATTTATATTAAAATCGTCACTTTTTAATCTACAATTTGCCCTTCATAATCAATGCCGCTTATTCGCTGATTGGGCTTCAGACCGAAAAAAGATTTTCGTTAACATCTCATATATATGAGGTGTTATATATATAATAAGCTATATAGCTTATTTCATTCATCTTCGACTTGTTCCTCCAAACAAAACTTCAATTTCAACCTTCGATCAATTGTTGCATATCTTCATAGAGATATAATTATTGGTTGGATAACTTTATTGGAACAAACATAGAGGTCAACACTCAACAATTTTCTATACATTGAAACAGTAACTTTTCTTTGAATTAAATAGGATAAGTACACTTTCACACTAATGTTTAGTTGACATTTTTGACATTTTGGTAGCTAACAAAAATATGGGTTTTTATGCATGAGTAACATATAACAAAAAACAGTTAATGATAGATTTGTTATCAATATAATTACAGAAGTATTTGATGCAAAATAACATATAATTTATGTCAGTATACCAATATACATATATTTTTCTTTTATTAAAACAATATGTTCATAATATGTCAGAGAGCGACTAAAATCGATTTATGTTATGGGTAAATAGTATGTTTAATCAGATTATCTAGGTGGCAACACGTTTCGTGAATATATGTATATTAGGATTATTTTTTGAATAAATATTGGAAATTGTGATAAAAATAACTTCCACAACAAATTTGTCATATGTACACCCCGAAACGTTCTCAGAATCAATAGTCCTCAGAATTGGAAAACATATATAATATGTTATATTTTGTTGGAAAACTAACAAATCGTCGATATTTTAATAGCTGTATAATAAAAATATAATAAAAATATATATTAAAGTATAATAAAACATAATTCTTTCACCTGATCTGAATTCGAAAGCCATGTGAATAAGGTTATTATAACGATTTTAACTAATATACATATTATATTTTATTAGTCTATTAATAAAATAAGAAAAATGATAAAATGTAAAATATAAATTTTATGAATATTAGAAATGTATAACAGGTCAATTGAAAAGCCCCCGACCTGACACATAGAAAGCGCTACTAGAATTAAATCCATATGTTTTTTAGTTAGCCCTAACCCTCAAAAGATGCGTATATAAATTTGACAGCTGTCGGGTCATTAGTTTGTGAATTATAGCATTTTGAGTGAAGCAACTTTTGGTATTGTGAAAAAAATGGATAAAAAGGAATTTTGCGCGTTGATAAAATACTGCTTTTTGAAGGGAAAAAATACAGTTACAGGAAAATCAACCTTCAAGCATAGGTATGCTATGTTTAGACGTGGTGAAATGAGCACCGAAGACGGTGAACGCAGTGAATACCCAAAAGAGGTTGTTATCGACAAAAATACTTTAAAAAATCACAAAATGATTTTGAGTGATCGTAAATTGAAATTGAGTGAAATAGCAGACACGCTAAAGATATCAACTGAACGTGTATCACTTTTGACCAAAAACAACGACAAGTTGATGATTCGGAGCGGTGTTTGAAGATGATCAAGCGTAATAAACCCGAGTTTTTGTATCGATATGTGACAATGGATGAAACATGGCTCCATCATTTCACTCCGAAGTCTAATCGACAGTCATTCGAGTGCACTGCACACGATGAACCCGTTCCAAAGCGTGGGAAAACGCAAACAGTCGGCTGGCAGGTTATGCGTCTGTATTTTGGGATGCGTATGGAATAATTTTCATTGACTACCTTGAAAAAGGAAGGACCATCAACAGCGACTATTACCTAGCGTTAATGGACCATTTGAAGAACGAAATTGCCGAAAAACGAACGCATTTGAAGAAAAAGAAAATGCTGCTTCACCGAGACAATGCCCGTGTCACAAGTTAGTGAAAACGATTGCAAATATCCATGAATTGGGCTTCGAATTGCTTCCTCATCCACCGTATTCTCCAGATCTGGCCCCAAGCGACTATTTCCTGTTCTCAGATCTCAAAAGAATGCTCGCTGTGAAGAAATTTTCGTCGAATGAAGAGGTGATTTGAGGAGATGAAACCGAGGCCTATTTTGAAGCAAAGGACAAATCGTACTACAAAAATGATATCGAAAAGTTGGAGGGTCGCTATAATCAGTGTATCACCCTAGAAAGGAATTATGTTGAATAAAAAAACTAATTTTGCCAAAAAAATTTGTTTTACTATGGTAGGCCGGGGACTTTTCAATTGATCTGTTATGTATAAAATATATTTTATATATACAATTACTGTAAAAATATTAATTCGGATATTTTGCTTTACAACTGACGCTGATGGTACCAATGACTTTGGACGTTTCCGTAGTTTCTTCTTTATCATTTCTAAGGAGTTTTGCCTACTTTTGATAAATCAACTTCCAATAATTTAGATAATTCCAAAGTTTCCATTAAGCAATTCTTCATCACACTCCTTCAATAAAATACACTAAAAAGGGCGCTTAACAAAAGTTGTGGGAGATATATTATGATGAGCGATATCTATTGGTCAAAATGCTAAGTATTAATCTAGGCTAGTGCTAAACAACCTAACCGAATTGTTAAATTCGATGCTTTTGATATTTCTTTGCATAAAATAACAGTTTTCCATTTAATATTCATTATTTAATTACTTTTGTTCTTTGATTTGAAGGAATCTCTTGCGGAAGCCTATTATACACTTTTAGAAACGTGATGCTGCTCCATCATAAACCAATTATTTAAAAGTCGTGATTTTGATGTCAATGACAAAGATCAATCTGAAGGACCACTTTTCGTTCAATAATTCAATATTTAGTGGATGAAAACGCAGCTCAAAATCTTAAAATAGTTTCAGACAACTAAGCACTTGATGAATCTACTGTTTTCATACACTTACATGCAGACTATAGGGAAGTAAACAAGATATAATAGGGCTAATTGAATGGTTACGTTTTACATACCTGAGATCAAGAGAATGAGATTCAGAAAAAATAACAAAATACTAGTTTATTGAAAAATTGAGTTTTTGAATATATATTATACCTAGTACGTATCTGTATATTACGGTACAAAAGTCATTTGAAAACATTAATGAAATTTGAATAAAAACTGTAATATATTCTAGATGTGGCAATATCAACAAATTTACCAGGATAGAGTAATTTTTAAGGCTCATCTAATAGATAATGTAAAATTAAAGTTATCTAACACTTTAGTTAAAGGTATATAGTTTATTCAAAGTTTTTTTGTACATACGTCATCAACATGTTTAATGTATTGCTTACCGCAAGTAGTAAATTCGTTTCAGAATCAGACAATATTTTCCATTTCATTTTATTCTAGTTAAAAAGAGACACAATGCTGTCTGATTAGTTCGAACACGTAAACGAACCAGTCTGTCAAAGTTGTCCAGTTGTTAGACGTATGCAAAATTCTTGAAAGCAACAGTGATAAGAGGTTAGAACTCTAACCTATAAACTATTGTGGCTGTATAATTAACAGTACTTTTTAGATATACTATAATGTTAAAATAAATTATATTTGATAACATTTTTGTTTAATTATTTTATTTGGATTAGAATTTTAATGTATGTTAAAGCCAACCTGAACTAAAATTAGATTTAATGCGGCAACATTGCGACGTTTTGATGCCACAAATTTAAATGACGTATGTTAAATATGTTATGTATGTATGACGAATTGTTAAATTCGATGCTTTTGATATTTCTTTGCATAAAATAACAGTTTTCCATTTAATATTCATTATTTAATTACTTTTGTTCTTTGATTTGAAGGAATCTGTCGCAGAAGCCTATTATACACTTTTAGAAACGTGATGCTGCTCCATCATAAACCAATTATTTAAAAGTCGTGATTTTGATGTCAATGACAAAGATCAATCTGAAGGACCACTTTTCGTTCAATAATTCAATATTTAGTGGATGAAAACGCAGCTTAAAATCTCAAAATAGTTTCAGACAACTAAGCACTTGATGAATCTACTGTTTTCATACACTTACATGCAGACTATAGGGAAGTAAACAAGATATAATAGGGCTAATTGAATGGTTACGTTTTACATACCTGAGATCAAGAGAATGAGATTCAGAAAAAATAATAAAACACTAGTTTATTGAAAAATTGAGTTTTTGAATATATATTATACCTAGTACGTATCTGTATATTACGGTACAAAAGTCATTTGAAAACATTAATGAAATTTGAATAAAAACTGTAATATATTCTAGATGTGGCAATATCAACAAATTTACCAGGATAGAGTAATTTTTAAGGCTCATATAATAGATAATGTAAAATTAAAGTTATCTAACACTTTAGTTAAAGGTATATAGTTTATTCAAAGTTTTTTTGTACATACGTCATCAACATGTTTAATGTATTGCTTACCGCAAGTAGTAAATTCGTTTCAGAATCAGACAATATTTTCCATTTCATTTTATTCTAGTTAAAAAGAGACACAATGCTGTCTGATTAGTTCGAACACGTAAACGAACCAGTCTGTCAAAGTTGTCCAGTTGTTGTTAGACGTATGCAAAATTCTTGAAAGCAACAGTGATAAGAGGTTAGAACTCTAACCTATAAACTATTGTGGCTGTATAATTAACAGTACTTTTTAGATATACTATAATGTTAAAATAAATTATATTTGATAACATTTTTGTTTAATTATTTTATTTGGATTAGAATTTTAATGTATGTTAAAGCCAACCTGAACTAAAATTAGATTTAATGCGGCAACATTGCGACGTTTTGATGCCACAAATTTAAATGGCGTATGTACAAAATAACTTTGAACAGACTATATGTTAAAATCGTATATATTAATATTAGTGAATGAAACATGTTCGTTTGATAAGAATATGTAAAGAATGGGTACTGACACTGTTGCAGACAATATTGTACATGTTTGGAATACACTTGTACTTAAATGCATAATTGTACGTAAATGCTACTAGATGAAAAATATACAGTTACAAGTGAATAATCCAGATAAATAAGGTACACATCGGTGGTATCAATAAAAAAATGATGGATGGTGTTACTTCGATATTGAAATTTCTTTGTTAGCCTGATAAAAAAGAAGAGCGTTCTGTATCAGATTGTGTTAGTATTGCCATGTTGCCAGAATGATCGCAAAAAGAAAACGATGGAAAATATTTGTTTTAATAAATCATTAGAAAACCTAACAATGGCTAAATGATTTTCCTCACTTCTATTTCCTCTGTTTATGAATGTTTAGCAGCAGAAATAGTATAACACTTTAATAATCATATATAATTTAAAAATGAAAAAAGTACCTGCTAACTACCTTAATTTTAAGTAACTCGGGATCTTCGAAAAACAATTTCATTTGCTTCCAATTGAATTGAGCTTGTTTCCTGTAAGTATCCAGAGGTCCTGGGGGTAAGTCCGGTATAACGTCAGTCGCGGCTGCCATGTTGTCAATCTGAAAAACCACATGTATGATTAAATTCGACTGTCATAGTTGAATTTGGATTACTCGTTATTTATACAGACATTTTCGATATCGGTTGTGAGCATTACGAGTGCTTAAAATATTGTTAGCCATCGAAAAATCAATCAAAAGCGTCGTAGTATGAACACGCTGTTTCGACTACAAAATTAATTAATTGTTCTAGCTTATTTTTAAGTACATCTGATATCATCAATTTACAAAAGGTTAGTTGGTTGAATAATTATAGCGTTAATATTTCGGGAATAGATAAGCGCTTTTCTTTTTTTTTAGTATATTTTTTTATTAATATATTATAACTATTAATAATTAGTAATTAATTTTTATAAACTATAAATATATAAATACATAAATAATTAGTTTGTATTAAGATGATCGCCAAATCAAAAAGAAATATCCTTTAACAGAATAACGTTAGGATGTACACATTTTATACATCATGGAGTATTTTGTTAAATGAATAGCAATAAATAATATGTTATGTCAATGAACAGTCAAAATGAGGATTGCGTTTTATATTTTGAGATTTTGCGAAACTAGCTTTTATAACAAACCATAATTTGGTAATTGAATTTTTTCAATTTCCGTTAATATTATAATTTTAATATTGCACTGTTTTTTAATTATGGAGTTATTTCCTAGGTGATTTCTGAACACAACCTCACTTCGGAGTCACTTATTAGCCCGTTTGGTTTCTCTTCCTTGCCTATTGTGATAAAAAGCTACCCAAAATACCTAAATAATAAAATTTGTTTACCCATTGTTCACATAAAATTAGAATCTAAAACTTCACTTTAAATATTGCTCACTATTCCTAGTGAAATGTCTAGAACTCTTAAATGACGTTATTTTTTGTGTCGTTTTCTTGTCTAAGGCTTTAGACCTCTTGAGAGTCAGTATGTAAGAGGATATTATTTGCAACAGATCTTTATTTAAAATGTTAATAACAAGTCTGCTATAAACGAAATTTATAGGAAATCTTAAAGCGTAAAATCTCCTTCAATAGCTATTCCAAAATATCCACTAGTGGTTCATTCTTCACCAGCTATAAGGGCGATTATGAATGATTAATTACAAATATAATATATTTCAAGATCTTTTCTCATTTAGAGGTTATAAGACAAAATTTATATATTATTCGGTGGTGGCTTAAATGGGACTTGCTAGAGGAGGATAATAAACTTTGGCATATCAAAAAATGTCTTTTTTTAGAAAATATATACATAACAAAAGCGTAAAAAATTGATGCCTTGGACACTGTCAATTTATTCAATCCTTTTAATCTAATTGACTAAAAGGGACTATTAAAGGAAGATATGGCTAATATTTTTATCTAATTATTGGAGATTGCTTTGCTATGACAAAATCTGTCTAAATTATTTGATTTCCTCAAAGAAATCGCCTTTTATTTTAATCTTGGACATAGATATAATTAATGTTTATATCGGGTTTTATCTACTGATATTAACGCTATTTTATTCATTCTTTAATTATAATTAATTCTTAATTTATTTATTTCATTGTGTATTTGGTGTTTTAGTATTTATTATGGTAATTTTGTCGTTGTTTTACCCTTTAACGACAACATTTTAACCTGTTAATGACTTTTTTTGCTAAATTTTAAAGTTTCCTTTTTATTAACTAAGTAAATACTTAGTCTTAAGCCTACTGCTTAACCTGGACTCCAAACCATATTGATATATTGACTAGCGAGTGATCAACTTAGGGATTATCCCAGAAGACATCTAGTTTTACCCAGCTTGGTTAATGATGTGATCAGGATGGTTTTCTTTAGTTGATTTTACTCTCTCTGGGTCTATGGACAATCACAAACATAAATTTCCAACAATGCTCCGGCGATATTTTGATTGATTGATATTTTGAATGTTGTTTTCGTTTGGAATATACTAGCTCTAGTCTCTTAACATTTTTTTCTTTATTTGCATTTCTTAGTGGTACATAGATCTCTTAGTGTCTCTAAAAAAAGGTAACGTGTTGAACGAGGCTATAACCAGAATATTAATCGATAACATTCTAAAAAAATAAATTGTATCATAGGTTTCCACAATGATTTGATGGACTTCGGTAGTCTGGTTTATAATAATTATTAATAGAACTAATATGTAAGTAGTATTAATATACTAAAAATGCTAGAGAAAACAAATTAACATAGAATAAATACGATTAATTTTATCTGATCTAATAGTGTAGGCAAGGACGGTTTAAGTGTTCGACTGTTTGTGTTTGTTTACAGGTAATAAGTCAAATTTGACAAGAAATAATATATTTATGGATGTTAATCGGGAATAATCAATATCAGAGCTCCGTCTCGAACCAATAGTAAATATGTAGTCAAATTAAAATAGTGCAGTTTAAATATGTTAAATGGTACATAAATAAAATGAATACAAAATAACCATAGAGAAAAACAATTAGAACATATATTAATATATACATCATATAATTACTATATTCAGAAAATAATAAATAATAAAAAATATATAATAATAGCAGGTAATAACAAATAATTTTTGTTTACAAGTTAGAATTGAGGAAAGTTTAAAATATTTTGAATTAATAGAATTCCAGTTATATTATTTTGCTAAGAATAATTAAATTGAAATGTAATGAAATGAGCAACTTTATATAGGCTTTTTATAGTCTTTAATATTCTTGGAATTATGTTGTTTGTATCGTTCTGTTTGTTTAATACAAACAGGAATAGTGGACATTACAAAAGTATACCATTACTTAGTAATGATTATAATAAATGTCAACTAAAAGTTATACTTAAAACACATTAGAAAATAAATGCATTCCTAGATGTCTGAATTTGTCATATTTTATGTCACTCCAGTTAAATCATAATTCCTGATAATTCAAAACTAATAGGAATTCCAGTCTAGTTAAATTCTGTTAAAATGAAATGAAAATAAGATATTATTTCAACCTCTTATTAATTTTTTAAAAATTTTTGTTATAAAACTTTATATCCAAGTTTTAAGTTTTTTAAAATGTTAAATAAAATAGTGATATTTTATGGTGTAATAACCGAAGACGTTTAGTTAAAATACAAATATAGGAATATACATTCGAGACGTTGTATTGTCCAAGGTATTGGTATAAATATTACTTCTCCGCTTTTTGCTAGATAATTATAAGGCAATCTCGAAAATATATATTTGGATATTGCTTAAATTATTCTATTTGTCAATTTTTTTGATACTTCAACGTTTGTTCGTTCCACATATTGGGAATAGATAAAATAACATGAACACCATGTAATATAGTACATTTTGTGGCATGTTGGTAACACTGCTTCTGTGTCAATAAAGCGACGGGTCTGTATTGTTCAATTTACATGCCAAGTTTGTAGGTTGTATTTTAATGTATTATACGTTTTTTTCTTCGACGGTTAAAATAAGCGATCGGTGAAATATGTGAAATCTCTCAGACTTTTTTAAATGTTTCACGAGCGACTGTATTAATGGTGAAATTATCGGCGAAGAGGAATAGTGGACAAAACAGTTAGTTAATTAACAATTAAACAAGTTAATTGACAGAACGACGAACATTAAAAAGGATAGTGGCCAGACAACATAAAACTACCGCGGCAAAAGTGACACGAGCACTCAATATTCGTATAGCTAACAATCATGGAAAGGATACAATTACGAAACTCTTTATAATGGAAGGCAACGCTAAGCTGTGAAAAAAATGGTATAACGATAATATAATCTTTACAACTGATGATTGGAAGAAGTGGTGTGGTCTGTTGGATCATTGATAACATGGTTTCCTAGAAATGGTCGGATTTATATAAAGAGAACCCCAAAAGAAGCCTACAATTCAGACTGCTTGCTTCTTAAAATCCAGCATGGAGAGGTTCGGTGGTTCCATGTGGGATGCTATGATTTGGGCGGCAAAACTGTAATATTCAGCCGATTCTCTCATTCACATTACTGGTAGAATTATTGTGAAGGAATCTCTCGACATCATCAAATAAGTTCTTACCATGATTATCATATTTCATACTAAACACTATTATATTCCAAAATGAATAATGCGCCAATACATATAACCTAAAAGGTTCGATCTTGGTGTGAGGAGTATCAGAATATCATCAAATATATTCCTAGCCAACACAAACGTCAAAACGTCAAATATCAACATACTTGAACCTTTATGGGGAGCTTTACAGTAAAGAGTGAGGTTTCCATCTCCACCATCAATGAAGCAATTAGTGGAGGTTTTGGTACAAAAACGGGAAAACATTCTGTTGGAAACTATTCAGGCATTCTACGAGTCTATTCTACAAAAAATTACAGTTGTTTTAGAAGCTAATGCCGAATCGAAACTCTGTTAATAAATATATATCGCGTATGTTAGGGGTTCATCTTATTTTGTCCATCCCGTGAATAACCCAATTAATTTGGATTTCACAATTTTGTATTGAATCTGTGGGAACAAAAATACACTCCGTACACTTGAATGTAAACGAGAGACAAGTAGTTAAAATGCACTACCTAATATTATTAATATAAAGAGACTATTAGGTCGGCATACAGGTTTAAACTAAATGGATGTAAATGACGCTATAAAATTATCAAGTTCGCTGGCCTTGTTTCGGTAGGTCTGGTATGTATTTGATATCGTTATAGCAGTCTATATTACCATACATTGTTGGAGAGTACTTTCTGGTAATACAACCACAAATATATAGAGTTCCATCAAACTGGTATTATTAAGAATTTGTTATGCTTTAGATGTGTTAATTATATAACATAATTACCAGCAAACTGTTTATACACTTATTAGTACTTTTGTTAGAAATTAAAAATTATATTATTACTAATTATATGACCTCAGAGATGCTTTTCTAAATTGTCTCTACTTGGCAAACCACTTATTAACGAGATCATAAAGTGTTAAATATACATCACATCTTTAAATTAAAATTTAACTATTTTTTGGATTAATTGCGAGAAAAATTAACTATTAACACTCTATGTTACTATGTTAATACTGTCAGAATGTTGTTAACTACAAATTTGTACAAATTAGTGTCAATGCAATAGCTATTATAAATGTGTATAAATTAGATAACTTATTGTGTATAAATTAGACAAACGAATTCTTTCGCTGGCGTTCTCTTAAGCACCATTCGCTATAAGCGCTACACAATACTTACTACAGTTTGAAACGCGATATAGTATGGTGTATTTGATTTATTATAAAAAAAATTAATTTATTTTTAGTAAACTTAATACATTAATTTTGATTACTAATTTGGTTAAATCATAATTGAAAGGATATAATTAATAGCAAAATACCTTATGACATATAACATAAATCTAGTACTTTAGCTTTCCACGTATTAAAAATATACATCATAAAACTAACAGCGCAGATTTTTAAATATCTAGAAAGTGTTTGAAATTGTAGCGCACCACTGTAAGCATAGGAGTTAATAAATAATTTATCAAGTAGTCAATAAGTCTGTTTGAAAAGCATTTTTCAGCCTATGGCAATAAATCAAATATTTCATTGTCAATATGTCGATAGCAAATTATGTTGATAATCTATAAAATAAAAAATAAATATATTATGGTCAATGAGTTTGCATTACTTTTATTCGTTATTTTTATAAATAAACCAGTGCGGAGGAAGATTGGTGCTATCATCTATTGATTGAAGTATATGTAACTTCTAAAAATAACATAACATTAAATAAGAATAAGAAATTAACACAGTGCATAGTAAATTTATTATTGGATTTAAATTACAATAATCACATCGTAGATTAGACTATTGTTTATTAATATGTCTAATGAATTTATTATTTGAATGTAGACTAATATTTGAAGTAATCAATGTTTCTAAGATATGCTACTTTTATGGGATGCAATTCCGATCTTGATTTCGGGAAATTCGAGATTGAGCGGACAACGAAGCATTTTGAATCAATGAAGAACAACGACATTTTCTAGTTATCTAACAAGAATACTATCAGGAAAGAAATTAAGAATATTATCAAATTATTATATTTTAGCCCTGAACAACCAGCTCATTTTCTATATGCCTTAACTTTTGGTAACTTTTGGAAATAAAGATTAATTGCTTATTTTAATGCTTGCAGACGATTTGACTTTACGTTCTGTTGCTATTGCAAAATCAAACAAAAGGAATTAGAATAGGCTTTAAGACCATGTAAAGGTCCCTTTTTTCGTGTTTCTAAACCTCCGCAGAGGTAAGTCACTTGTTAAAAATGATCTGAATATCTAGGGCTGTCAGGGAAACAAGATGTCAATTCATTATAGTTCTGGGTTATGTTAGCTAACTCAGGCTGATGCCAACCACTGTTGGGCTCGAGAAGGCATTTTCAACTGCTGGGTAAATAGCAGCTGAAATAAGATGCCGATTGTCGAACAGTATCATCAGTACTGTTTGTTTTCTTAAATAGCCCAAAATCATTCCTAAAATTAGGCTTTTGAAAGGGTGATTTTGATAATAGCCTTCTTAACTATTTTTTTTATTTCCAAAAAAAATTGAAACAAAAGGGGGTTAATTATTATATTCAGTAGTAATAAGTAATGTTAATATAGGGTAGGGATGCAGAAAAAATATGGATATATCGATATTTTCCGAAAAAAAATATCGATAATTTTTTAGCCGATATTTTTTTAGAATAAATTAAATATCGTTTTTAATCAACCTTTAAAATTGGTACTTAATTTACCAATTTACCAACTTTGGTACTTAATTCTAATGTTTAGGAAATATTTCACTATTTTTACTTTTTCTTAAAAATATTGATATATTTTTTTGTCCGATATATCGATATTTTTAAAAACATATCGAAAACGGTATATCGATATTTTAAGTAGTTTTTATCGTATTTCAGTTTTCCGAAAAAAAGAACAGTTTTCTTCAAACAGTACTTGACATCTCAAAAATGGTCTTATACCTACTCAAAGTAGTTCAGCATAAATATGTTTTCCGATTTTTATAACTGATACATATAATATATCGCACGAGGAATTTGTCCTTTGTATTTAAAATTGAATTTGGTATGTCGGGTTGTTAAAAATGTTGTAGAATCTTTGCAGTGAAACCACTTGACTAGAGGTTCAGAATATCCTAAAGAAATTGAGTTCTGATGGAAGATTTGTTTTGTTCTGACCGGCTAATAAAGTATTCACCACAAATAACATCGCTAAAGTGAAGAACATGGTCAATCTCAAAAAATGTGACAGCAAATTCAACGAAAAATACCAGATTTGTGGAAATAAAACTTTCAGATTATGACAAATCACTATTTTACAAGCCTAGAATTATAAACGAATTTCTGAATGAATTCAGCCTGGCCTGACTTTCTTTCGGGGCATCCGTTTTCAGTTGCTAGAAAACAAAATAATTTGTAGCGAGAAAGGAAAGTCTGACTGTCTTAAATTTCAAGTAACTGTAATGAGTTGAAATTTTAAATTCTGTACCACTGCAAATAGTCAATTTGAAATCTGCAAATTATATTGAAAATCAATAAAACAAATTTAACAAAAATAATATGGTATTTCAATTCATAATATCGAATTTAATAATATTCGCGATTTTTATCGAAGCACCCGTTTTCAGTTGATTAAGTTTAAAGTATTTCACAATTGTCTTACTTGCTGGCATAAGTGTATTATTTCGTGTATTATTTGTATAACAACCCTATTGGTTGGGGGCGGATTTTGAAGGTGATTTAATAAATTTGGATTAATAAAAATTGACTAATTTCTCATACCTTTTTGTCCGAATGTATAAATACATAGCAAATTACTAAAAACAAAATTACGAACTTATTTGAAATTTAAATAAGGCTATTTGAAATGTTTTTACTATTGAAAAGCTATAATGCTTTTGAAATTGCAAGTATTACCCCACTTTATCTTTATTAAGGTATAACCATATCAGTCCCACGAGTAATAAGGTTAGAAAATATTGAATGGGAATCACAGTTGGTTCGTTGCTATTCAGCAGAGCCCGCGTTAAGAAGTAGGTCCCCTCCAGATAAGAGACCCTAATCGACAAAAAGAAGACTTAATCGCAAATATAAAGTAAACCGCCGTGAGGATGATTTCGCTTCAGATAATTTATAATTTTCATGTAAAGTTCAAGTATCTGTGTAAAAAATCTATTTATAGGTATATGTCAATAATAAAATGTGTTTTCTTATCTATCTAAATGATTATTCTGCTCACTGTTTATATTTTTACGATTAGCGGTACTATTCACTATTGTTAGTAATATTATACTATGTATTTAGCGTTAATAAATTATCTACTTTTTCTTCAGCTCTTTATAGATGTCGTAAGTGTATCCGTTAATAATTGGAATTTAGTTTTTTAGGTAGATTGAAAACTTACAAATGCTATATACCAATAACATAAAAGCAGTTAATGCAACAAAACCTTACTAACGAATTATAAAAATATAAAGGTTAACCGTTTATTAATAGTTCCGATGATAGCTAACATTTGGATACATTTATTTTCCAGAAACTAAAATTGAGCAAATGAAATGTATAACTAACTATCTAAAACATTTAAAATTACATCATTAGGAAATCGAGCGTGGTTGAAAAAATATTTATGATTCATAAATATAAGTTTACTACCATATTATAAAATAGTTTATCTGACATAATCAAATCTTATCAGTGACTTGATAATTATATTCTTATCATCATTTATAGATAATTCTTCCCATTTTTTCAGTTCCAGTTTCATCCTCATAAATATAAACAGGATTGTTGTTTAGTAATGTGTGATATGATTTGTGTTTCAGATGCTACAAAATATTTTCCAGATGTTTGAAGATAATTTGGCCTAATAATTTCAGCCCAAAACGAATGATGCCAAAACCAGGAAAATCGATAAATGAAGTGAAATCTTGCAGAACTGTTGCACCAGTGATAGCTGGTATTTGAAATTGCATTGCTCTGAGGCTATGTGAATAAGTACAATAAAAAATTACAAATTATATTGAGAATCAATAAAACAGATAGTAGATAGTAAATATATTACGGTATTTTAATTTTCATTAATTTTGCTTGCGATTTTTATAAATAGACAGATGGTGGGGAGGATGATTATCGGCTATTGATCAATATATTTATATTTAAGATCTAAAAATAAATTCGCTAATTAGTAATATGAAATTTATATATCGCACATTCGATATCCCAATGATATTTTAAAGCCGTAAGCCATTTTTTTTATTACTCTTCGTGAGTCCACAATCTGCCCTATTGGCAATAAGTATTTCTTCTGTTTATATTATATATACATGGCATGTAGAAAATCACTTCATTAAGCAATCTTCTGTATAAAATATTATCTTAATTAATTAGTCTTAGTCTAATGCTTATTCTAAACTCTACATATGTCCAGTAATCAGATCAGGTGGTGTTAAACGTTTTAGTCTACGCACTTCACTATCACGTCGGATATTTAGCTGATTAGCGAGGACATTGGGATGCACTGACACTCTTTCGAAGTACTTCACACAAACACGTTGGATTACACTTGTTATAGGTTCTAGAGGAATATCGCGTTGTATCACTTTATTTGAAACATAGTACGGAGCATCAACAATGGCACGCAACACCTTATTTTGGAACCGTTGAATGATGGATATATTAGATTTGCTAGCGGTACCCCATAGTTGAATTCCATATGTCCAAATGGGCTTGAGTATAGACTCATACAGAAATACCTTGTTATCTAATGATAACTTGGATTTGCGCCCAATGAGCCAATACATTTGATATAATTTTAGTCCCAGTTGTTTCCGTTTAGAGAGTATGTGCTTCTTCCAGGTTAGGCGTCGATCTAAATGCATACCAAGATATTTAACATGCTCTGCTTGGGGGAGTTAACGATGATTGATATTCACTGGAGGACATGTTCTTCTACGCAGGGTAAACGTTATATGCGTGGATTTTGATTCATTGGCTTTAATGCGTCATGTCTTCAACCATAATTGTATTTGCTCCAGGTGGGTTTGTAGGTTTATTGATGCTGTGACTGGATCTTCATGGGATGCTAAGATTGCTGTATCGTCTGCATATGCTGCCACAGTAGTTATTTTTGTGGTGGGCAGATCAGCCGTATACAGAAGATACAGTACTGGACCCAGTACACTACTTTGCGGAACTCCTGAATATATGGGATTTAATTCGGTATGTTCATCGCCTTGATTTACAATAAAATGTCTGTCAGTGAGATACGATTTTAGTAGCTGATAGTCCGGATGAGGGAGAAGTTTCTTTAGTTTAACCTGCAAGCCCGTATGCCATACTTTGTCAAAAGCCTGAGATATGTCTAGGAAAGCAGCCGAACAATATCTTTTGGCATTTAGGTCAGCGTTTATTTGGTTTACAAGTCTATGCACTTGTTCTATAGTCCCATGCTTATTGCGAAAGCCAAACTGATGTTCTGGAATAATTTTTCTTTTTTCTATTATATAGTTTAGTATTTTTATGTATAAGTTCTCGAAAACTTTCGAGATTATTGGTAATAAACTTATAGGTCGGTAGGAGGTCACATTTTCTGGTATTTTTCCTGGTTTAAGTATCATTAATATTTTAGCTACTTTCCAGATACTAGGGAAGTAATTAATTCGTAGCATAGCATTAAATATATATGTTAATAGTTTTATAGCCTTTTCTGATAGTTCTTTTAAAATTTTGCCAGTAATTAAGTCATAACCAGGAGCTTTTTTTAATATTAATCTCTCTCATTATTGTATGTTTAACTTTTTTGACCGTTAATTTCTCGTGCGGTAAATCCATTTGAAATGGCGAATCTAGAAAGCTAGTAATTTTATTTTCGTCATCTTTATGTAGCTGAGACTGGAAAGATTTAAAAACATTTTTTAAGTGTTTTGAGAAAATGTCGGCCTTCTCTTTATTGCTTCTCGCCCAATTATTTTCGCTTGTTTTAATAGGTGGGTTATGCTGCTGGGATCTCCTAAGCTTTTTTGTTACTTTCCACAACGAATAGTCTGTTGCCTCAGTTGATGTCAAGTTTTCTAGGTATTCTTGAATGCCTTGGTTTTGTTCAATTTGGATTAGATCTCTCAGCTCTTTTATGGCCCTATTAAATTTTCTTTTATTCTCTTCAGTCCTTTGCTGTTGCCAATTTCGTCGTAACTTTCTTTTTTCTGCTATCTTTTTCTGTATTGTACATGATATATGTGTATTTTTTCTTGGAAATGTTTCACTGTTGGGAGTCGCGGAATATGCTGCCTCCTGTATATTTTTTGTAAGATTTATTGCTGCTATTTCTATATCCATTTCAGTTTGTAACGGTAAGTTTAGAGAGATATTTTGGTCTAAGTTTTCTCTAAATGAGGGCCAGTTAGTTCTATTATTGCACAGAGAAGGGGGTTTATCTTTGATGGTAATTTTTGAAGAAATTGTTACTATTATTGGTGAATGATCAGAAGACAGGTCGAAACATGATTCTGCCTGACACTTTTTTGGATCAATATTTTTTGTAATACAGAAATCGATTGTATCTGGTTTTTTATTTCTGTCTGAAGGCCAATATGTTGGTTCACCAGTAGAGATATGTTGTAAGTTATCTATCCTTATGGCTTTGAGCAGTTCTCTACCTTTTGAGGTTATTATTCTTGAACCCCACATTAAATGTTTTGCATTATAATCTCCTCCTGCTATAAATCTATTACCTAGCGTACTGAAGAATTCTTGAAATTGTTCTGCATTGTTGTTATGTTTGGGTGGGCAATAAATCGCAGAAATTGTTAATAGTCCATGGGCTTCCTCTATGGTTATACTGGTGGCTTGCAGGTAGTCTTTGCGGAATTTTTCTTTTTCGAAATGCTTTATATCATCTCGAATTATTATGGCTGTACCTCCATGTGCTTTATCATCAGGGTGATTTGTTTAATGTCAAATAATTTTTGTCCGTAAAGTGTGTTTCGGAAACCATCATAACGTCAATATTTTGTTCAATTACGAACATTTTTAGTTCCCTGGCGTGTTGTTGGAGCCCATTGGCATTCCAGACGGCGATTTTGTAGCTATTGGTTTCAGGCATTAGGCAAGTTTGTTTACGACGTTTGTGAGTAGACCAAGCATCGTACTCATTTGATCCATTAGTTTGGCCATCATATTTTCTAATCTTGAGATGTTGCTAGTTTCAGTAGGTTGAGATATTGTCTCTCGTTTTTGTGCTGAACCATTTTCAACTATTTGGGCATAAGTTATGTCTGGTTGACTTGTTCTGGTTGGTAGTGGTAGATTGGTAGTAGTGGATTGTTTTTGTTGATGCCTTTTATCCCTTGAGGCAGGATAGAGTTTCTGCTGTAGTTGCTTGTGAACTGCGCAACCATTGTAGTTCGCTGGATGATTTCCGTTACAGTTAACACATTTCACTTTTTCATCGCGAACTTTATGAGTACAATCTCCTGTCTTATGTTCTCCTGCACATTTTACGCATCTATATGATTTGCGACAGTAAGTCTTTGTGTGCTCGTGCGCTTGACACCTTGTGCATTGTGGTATAATTCTTTTTATATGTGGTGGTTCGCATTTAATAATATTATTTTCCAATTTGGTGATTTCATACACCGCCTTATTATTTCCATTAGGTTTTATATCTATATAAAACATTGGCAGAGGTTTTTTTGTCATGTGATGTCGTATATTGTGAATATAATTTACTTCCAGAAGATAAAAAAATAAAATAAATACATTGTTTATTTCACGCACTTCATTTTTCACTTACGTTATTTTAGCACTAGTTTTTGACCAAAAATACTATAAATGAATTTCAAAAGGACTGTTGTAAAATAAGATGAAATAATTTTAAAACACTAATAAAAATGAGATGCAGTCCTTTTGTCTGGTCACGTAAACACGTATTCACTACACTTTACGTCCACTGAGAGACGGATAGCCGCATCTGTTATGCGTTTTTAACACTCACTTAAATAACCGTAATAAAATACTGGGTTTTTTTAAAGAAAGGTATCTTTTTATAGCTTGGACCGTATTGAAAATACGTCTTCACCCTACGAAGGTTGGAACTGAACTGAAGCCGTAAGCCATAAGCTTGAAATCAATCAATATAAATAATCTATGTCGAAAAGGCAATTTTGAGCAGTCTTTAGCATTAGCGTACACTGGTAACTCAATAATACTAAATGGAAAACTATTAACATTAGTAGGGAAAAGTCAAAATAATTGAATTTAATAGCTAGGTTAGGTTGTTTAATAGTTGTCTACATTGATACTTCACTCACATTTTCGTAGGAAAACTCCGTTTCCGTTTCCGTTCCAGTACCGGTCTAACATTTCAATATCACTTTAAGTACGATTTATCTTTTGCCTCAAAATAGGCCTGTCAGCAGTTGCTGTCCACTCAGATGACGATCGATTTGTTTCCGGAGTAAAGTTAAGTTTCATCCATTGTTACATACACGCAGAAATTGCGGTTTGTTACGTTTAAACTTGACCAAACACTGATCAGAATAATCAACACGTTTTTGTTATTGGTCAACAGTGAGCAAATGCGGCACCCACATTGAACAGAGCTTTCTCATAGTCAAATACAAAAGCAACACGTTCTTTTCATATCTTTACGATGTTAGTTAACTCACTAGCTCACGCAATTTCTTCACTTTTCGATCATTCAAAACGATTTTGTGGATTTTTTTTATGTTTTCTGGTGTGATCACCTCATTTGGAGGTCCATTGCGTTTTGCATCATCGGTGTCTCTACGACCACGTTTGAAGTCAACAAAGCAACACTATATTGTTGTTTCTGGTGGAGCGGCGTCCTTATAACACTTTACAAGCCATTGCTTTACTTGAACGGTATTCTTTCCCATCAAGAAGCAGTATAAAATTAAAACACGAAATTATTTTTGATCTATTGTTTTGAAAATAACAGAAATATTGTCACTCGTAGCACAATAATTCACAAACTTATAAGTAGAATATCATGAATTTTTAACAACTTTCAATTTTTTTTATATAGGTTAGTACTAACTGAAAAAGCGGTGAATACGATAAAACTAGCACTATCAATGTGTTAGGATCGGGGCATTTCAGCCCATACAGGCCCATAATATATATCTAGATAATATATATCAATCATAAGGCTATAACACTGTATTTAAATAATAATATCGAGTATTTTTCAATTAAAAAGAATATTGTATAAGTTAATGCGAAGGGTTTCTAAATAGTAATTAAAGTTTATCCTTAGGTGGCTCCTAAGAGAGCATCTGGTTTTAGCTATTTTGGTAAAAATTACAAAGCCAAGAAACGTATCAAGCATCGAAAAATTATGTTTGGGATATAAGTCTTAAATTGAAAGATGGTTTCTATAAAGTTAGTTGAAATAAAACTATTCAATAACAAATCTAAATTACAAATTACAAGTAAACCAACGATAATATATCGATTGTTGTTTCATTACAAAATTTAGATTTAGATTTTGAATAATTATAACAAGAAAACTTTTAGTTATAATGGATACTCACCAAATAATATTTTGAGGAAAAATACTTGAGAAACTTTCTGGTGAACTAAGATAGGTGACTAAATTGTTCTGATGCCTGCTTCTGATGACTGACCAGCTTTCATTGCGTTTGTGTATTTATAAGCGCAACGATAATGTAATTAGTCGAAATTATGCAAAAAGTACCATTAATATATGCATTACTTTCAGAAATTATTCTTTATTTAAAATCATACATCACAATCAGTAAATGCAGCAAGATTTATTCTGTTTTTATAACCTTCTAAATATATATATAAAAAACACAATCAAAACCATCTGGTAAAAATGAATAGCAAATAGTTTTTAGTAATAAACGTGTGTTAATTAATTGGGTTTTAAATGATTTTTGGTAATTCGTCATAATTTTTTTGGTACAAATGATATTACAAATTAATTATATTAAAATGTGATATCAATTAATTTTTTAAACGTTGTATGAATTATGTTGTTATTTGTAATATTAACATAATTAGTAAAAGAAAAAGAATTTTGTAAAAGAAATAGTATATTTTTCTTAAAATTAACTCTATTCCACACTTCATTAATAAACATAAAAACAAATTGAAAGATATTTTGAGATTGATTCCAAGTATTCAGTTAAAATATAAGAGCAGAATAGATAGAATGATATATATAATATAATTAAGGACATATTTTGTATTATAATGGGCCGGAGAAAAGTAATTATGTTGTTTTTAAGTGAACTTATTCATATCAATTTTAAACACTAATCAATGATATAAATGCCATTTTGGTCGATGACCTTTTGCAATTTTTTTGAATAAAACTATAATTCCGAAACCAACTGAAGATTTTTCAACTCAACTAAACGTTTTATATAAATACGATAACGATACACCTATATAGTTACTAAGAAATAAAAAATTATAAAGCAAATAACAAGGCAAATATCTATTTGTTCCAGTATAATGC
This sequence comes from Rhynchophorus ferrugineus, assembly GCF_030347505.1. Lineage (NCBI taxonomy): Eukaryota > Metazoa > Arthropoda > Insecta > Coleoptera > Curculionidae > Rhynchophorus > Rhynchophorus ferrugineus. The sequence goes on along the minus strand of NW_027472581.1, from coordinate 45,345,752 downwards.
CAATGTCCTCAGCTAGACAAAGAAAATATGGTACTAATATTTATTATACTACACGTATATGTTATATATCGCGCGACTGTATATACGACACTATATTAGACTGAAATATGTGTTGTGTGAAGTATCTAGACATGTTTTTGATTTATATTAGAATAGTAAATTTTATGTTAGAATAGATAAAGTCGGTAGTATTATCCTCGCCATTCAATAAATTGCCACTTCTATTTGTAAAATAACTAAGCTAAATAAAACTTTTTGTTTTTTTTTGTAAACCCTTCACATTTTATAACCTATGTAGTGGCTAAAGTCTATATTACTGAGGTATCAGGGAAAAAAGAATTTGTATTACTCTCTGTCTACGAAGGTTTAATTGCAAATATTGTAACTTGAGGCAATTGTGGTTTGATTGAAGACAAGATTTGAAGAAAACCTGTAATGAGAGCATGCATAATTTTCAATTTAGAAATGAAGATAACAGCTTCATTTGGAAGACAGTTAAAAATGCATATAATAAATAGCAGACTAAGACCCGAATCGATCAATAGGTGGCAGGATAAAACATATTATAAATATATTAAACGAGTTTTATGGTATATATACGATTGTATAAAAAATATATATTTCTAGCTTGATTAAATATTTATATAGAACAAATGTAACTAAATCCAGATATTACAAATTTAAAACGGTTATAGTAAGACATGTCTTTTATGGACATACATCCATAAAGCCCTCGAAATATACCCTGTAGTCTAGTAGTACCTTATGGCTCTAGACAAAAACGGCAAAAGGCATATAAGGTACGATGATAAGAAAACTTATATTTGGTAATATTAAAAACCAGTACTTATACAAAATAACTTTACATATTTAGCTACCAATGATTATCAGTCAGTTATTTAGACGTAAAAAGAGGGAAGGAAAAAGAGAGATGGTGTCCAACGAAGCTGGTAAGCAGTTTTAATACATGAGTACAGCTTTTAATAGACTCAGAAAGTTTGATTTTAGTACCATTATGATTGTACTGAATAATTAATTGATAATTTGTTTAATATTTAATTTTTTAATTTAATTTAATCTTAATGCTTAATTTACATAATTTGTTTTGTGCAGTCTCACATATACCCATTATATCACCTATCAAAAAAGATCACATTTAAGGAACTCGTAGATGGTTTCGAAGAAAGTTAAGCTCTCTATTTTCATCTGGTGGTTTTGTTTTATTATATTGGACATTTTGATTGATGAAGGTTGAGGTGGAAGTGTGATCGGACAAGACGGTGTTATGAGGGGTATAACGACATGTAGAATAGAGACAGTGGAAATTTGGGAAGAAAGTTTACTGGATTTGAAAGTAGGATGTGAAGGGGAGAAGTGTGAGAATATGAAGGAGTGAGATCGTCAATCTTTTTACCATTAACGAAGGAGAGGTATTTATGTATGTTGAGCTCAGTGTCAGCTCAGTATATTGTATTCAATTGCGCTAGAGACAGTCCTCTTTTTGCGACATCTTTGATTATGATTTAGATTTAGTAAACTAAGGCTGGTCTTCATTTTGGCTAACAAATAAAATATTTTTCCAAGTGCTGATTTTTAAAACAGATTGATTGTTGCAAGTATAACCCTCGCACCATGGTTTCCATTGCAATTTGAACATCCTGATGAGAGAAAGTAAGTACCTTCATGAATATGAAGGCTATATGAAAGGCTCATGAAAATAGGTCTATTTTTATCTATTTTGTCATATAGGTACAAGCAAAGTGCTATTTTTAAATTTTTAGATGAATTTCTAAATTACCACCAATTTAGCTAATAACAGTCTTATTAATAAAAAATATTATTGGAAAAAAGTAAGAATATTATTGAAAAATATTTATTCTTTTATAAATATTAATTTAAAATGTATCTTTTGTTTCTTTTTATTGATTTGAAAACGCTATTTGGATCATCGCTATCATCTCGACCCTGTTATAGGACGAAAATCAATTAAGTTTATATTATTCCGACGAGTACAGAAAAAATCAAGTCCGTTATACTAGTGTTTTCTGCTGTAGTATCTCTAAATACAACAAATGATCGAGATGTACTCTACAATTGCCTTGGGGATTGTAGAGTACATTTCGATCATTTGTTGTGATGGTGTTTGGAAGTTGTTAAATGAAGGTCATCCCTGTTGAAGGGATGACCTTCATTTGTTATTGAGCCAACATTAAGGGTCCCACAATAACTTCGTTTAAGGGATGACTCAGGTCCCGGTAATATCATTCCCCGAACTCCTCGAAGATAAAGAATTTAAGCGTCGTGAGAGGAAGAATTACTTTGTTATTTCAAGATTAAAAAACAATTATACTCGTACATAATACATCTATGACATCAACATTTTATTGCAATATATCATTCAATGGTACGTGGATTACAAACATCGTTGTTATGAATAGCGGCATTTAATCGAGGATCGTAAAATAGTTTATTATCAAATTTATTTATATTAATATAGTATCATAATCGACATTCTATCAATCATACGTTATAATCTATACTTTTGTTTATACAAACTGAATTAGTAATAAATATACGAGCTATTTAGTTTTAAAATTTAAGTTATTACCTACAAACCGTACAAGTTGTGGTTTTTTATTTTCGCGAAACCTAGGAATACGTTATCTTTTTCGTAAAAATACATATATAATATTTTTTCATTGGTAAATATGCCATGTATGAGGGTATACGTAACGATTTGTTAAACTAATTGTCTAATTAGTAGAGTTTTTAGTAATAACAGTTCCATAATCTGTCTAAGTTAGTCGTTTATGTTTGGGAAACAATCCATTGAACAAGACTGTTATCGAAAAAATGGAATTGTCATTAGATAAACATGACACTTGCATATTGTTTTGTATTACCAAGAAGACATAGTCATATATGAATATATTAAGGTATAGTTAAAGGTAGTCAAATAGGGCAATATTTTTACAATGATGAAAAAACAGCCAATAATTATAAAAAGTATTTTATAATATGTTGAAAATTATCTCTTATGATTAGTAAAAAGCAAAAAAGTTATATACAATCAATGTTATTTTTACATATCATATTTGATCATTTCAGATCAACTGAACAAGTAACGCACTAAATATCACTGTATAAAACTGGTAAATTAATCATTTTCATTTAGAATTAATGAGTTATTCTGTGTTTCGCAGTCGTTAATCATGACATACGCAAAATTTCATTTTTGACATTCTTTACGTTTGTTGTTTGTTCTAAAAAAAATCAGCTGCAGCTGAAGCCCATCAAATACTTTTATAAAATATTTTTAACAAAAAAATTGAACCTAGTCGGTTAATTAATAAAGAACAAAAAATTAATAAGGAACTCACTAAAAAGCAAAATATAATCAAACTTAAATTTTTAACATAAAAAAACGTTTTAAAATTAAATATGTACGTAATAATCGTTGGAATAACTAAATAAAAATAAACAAAAACCTGATTTATACGCCGGCTTTGTTGGTGCAGTGGTAAAGGTGAGAGGGCGGTCCACCTACTGTTGCGATAGTCGCCAGTTCGAATCCTGCTGTGGCATGATCGTAAATTTATGTTTGTGATTGTTTAATATTTGTGATTGTCCTAGGCAAGAGCGCAAAATCCGACAAAAAAATGATCCCAGTCACGCCAAAATATGTGAAAACTTTGTACGTGTCTTTGAAATTTGAGAGTTTCTCTTGATTTTTCCCCTTTCCCTACATCAGATCCTGACTTGGATCCAATGGGCCTTCTCGGAAGTGTACCCTTTCGAATCAAAAACAATTGAAAATCGGTCTATAATTCATGGAGAAATCGGCGAACATACATTTAAAAAAATATACAGTCGAACATAAAACCTCCTCTTTTTTTGAAATTCTTGAAGGTTAAAAAATGTATGGTGATGTTGCTCGATGATATTGTCGGTGTTGGTTTGAATTATTTAAAAGTGGTCATTTTGATGTTACTGCAGTTTGAAGACAATGAATTGCAAGACTTATTGTGCGAAAATTCCGTTCAAATTTTTAAATAACTTTCAGACAGCAGTTAGCAGTTGATGAATCGACTGTTTTCGGATGTTTACATGTGATGGGAGGACATCCACATAATAAATCATATATAGCATCCGTTAGTAAACGACTCACAAGATGGCCGAATTAAAACACTTTTAATTGGTGATCGTAAAATAGTTTATTAACCTATTTAATTACATTAATATATTAGATTAATCGATGCTATATTTATAAATGTTATGTTAAATACTTAAAACATACAAATTGAATTACTAACTAACATGACAACCGTTTAACTATGTTGCATCGATCTCAACACATGATAATCAAAAATCTTCAAGTATTAGAGTGTAGTCTTATATACAAGTTTTATACAGCAAATACTGTTATAGATACAAAGTATTCAGTATTAGCAAGTATGGAAGAAACAATACAACTGAAAGAAACAATAAAGAAGATCTATATAATTATTCTGATTAAATTCAAACAAAATTTCAAAAAAAAAGATTATATTAATACTAACTTATAAATAACGAATCATATGATTAATATCAGAGGATTTGCTTAAATGAAACTTGAAAGGAAGGAAATATTGCAATGTTCAAGGAATGATAAAAGAGTAAGAAGCTTAAGCAGAAAATGTCGGCTGTAACTTATTGACAATAAATCGCAAAATGCATAATATAATGTTCAATTTGACATAACAATTTTAAAGACCCAGAAGTGGGTACTGTTAAATACTTAAATATACTACAAAAACAAACAAATTGAAGATAAGTGAAAACCGATACCATTCATGACATTGGCGATCCGAATCGCACTGTATAGAAGTAATATGTACGATTGAGATATTGGTTGTACCACGAACCTCGTTGGTTTGAATTCTTTTCTGTGCATGAATATTCTTTATAGTTTATAGGTAAACCTCTAAAGTCATTCACTCAGTAGGTTTTAGGAACAATCAAATATCAATACAAGATAGGGATTAGAGGTAATTGGCGGACCACTAATTTAAGACTCATTTTAACAGTCCAACTAAAAAATTCAAGACATATATGTGCACACAGCGACCCTGCAGGGTAAAATATATAATAATACTTATATTATTATGTATATTATTTGATGATTGTATAATTTAATTTATTGCATGAATTCTATAGATGAAACAAAAACATTAATAAAATAATATATTAAATATTTAAGAAATAATATATAATCGTTGTAATAGCGATGACTGAGACATAAATGCATTGTAATGTAAATGGTTCTTATATAGTCTTGTTCTAAAATAGTACCAAGGTAGAAATGTCGGTTGCATAATATTGGTGTTGTGGATAACAATTTTATGCTTTTCGGTTTAGAGTTTTTCATGAAACACCTTGAATTCATTATAGTCTCGATATAAAAATATTGTGCGAAAACAGAAAACAATAATGTATTTAATATGGTATAATAATAAAAATAAAATGTCGGTGAGTAGGAAACGAATAGCGACAATATATTAATTTAAAAATATATTTTATCTTTTTAAGGTACTAAAAACGCATTTTAAAGATATGTATGTCACGACATTATGCATTATATTAAAATTATTTGAACAATATAAACCTGTGCGACGATAATTTTTTACAGTTCATAAAAAAATTGTAAAACACATATCTAAATTAAGCAATATTTTATGCGATCCTCGCTTAATTTTAAAGTGATGTAATATGGGCAGATAGTCTATAGTTTAATTAATATATTAAAATAGTATGTTTATAATATTATAATAATGTTTATGGTACTGTATCATATGTTATATAAATTTATTAATTTTACTTTTTATACGCCAGTAATAAGAATGCACCGAATATCTTTTTTAAATTGTCGAGAATTAGGTTAACACCCATTGAATGTTTTTAGAATTACTATATTTTGGACTATCTTTTTAGACGTACTACTGGTTAAGTAGCCAACTTAGAGAACATTCTTTAAGACATCCACTCTTACCCAGCCTGGGCTAAGACTAGCGTGATTGGGATAGTTATTCCTTGTCGGATTTTATACTGCCGTCTAAAGACATTTGCGACTACAATCACAAATATAAAGAATATTCGTGCACCGAGATATTTGAACCTACGACTATCACAGCTAGTGGCTACCACGACAGCACTACTTCTCATTTTATTTATTTAATAGAAACCAATTTAATAGAAACTCATCAATATCATTAAGACATTATACTTTTAATATACTTAATTATTATGGGATCCAAACTACGAACCTCATAATTATCCTCGAGAAACACAGCAGATGGATGTTTATTTTGTATTGTTCTGTACCCATTCATCTGAAGAGAGAGCAGGCCCCCCATCTCAGTGCTTGTTATACAAGGCGTGAATTCAACCCGTGATCTTTAGGCGTCAAACACCTGCTTCAAGTTTTCCAAAACAGACTCATCAAGCGAATTTTCCATAGTTCGTCAGGAAATCCCGATAAGAATTATTATGAAAATACATTCGGTAACTGATCAACTTGTTCTGCTCCAATTCTTCCATTTTGTAGTAATTTCTACTTTTTTTGGAATCCATGTTTTGCCGAATTGCAGCTAGATGGGAAAATAGAGATCTAGCTCCTATCGGAGCCTCATGTGCCCTCACGGTTATCCAGTTACAGGTATACTTCTTCAATCCGACGCAATATCAGCAGGAATAACAGTATAAGCTGAAGGACGTTTTAATGGGTAAGTCCCATATAACCCAATAAAACTCGCTTTCAGATCTCCCCTCATGGATATGCATAATTGATTTTTCTTCTGGTTTCAGACGAAAAATAATTCACACAAACACAAAGTTCATGAGTTTTCGCAGCAATTTTGAAAATCTCAAGACAATTCGTCAGCAAAGAGTTTGTTCGACAACTGAAGACTAAAAATGGGTCTAAGTAGAAGTCTCTCTCTCTGTCCTTTCGATAAAATGAAGTAAAAAAATAACAAATATAAAATATCGATTAAATCGTCATACATTTTAATTTGGCGTCCCATTAGCCTAATTCAGTAGAATATACAAATTGCGCCATTATGCAAGAAATAGTCAAACAGGCCTATTATTATTATATTTATTGAAAAGATATATTGCTAATGATAAGATCTAATTGTTATTTCGTTTTAACACCAAAGTTCAAATAATTAAAACAGTAATAAAAATCAAGTTCATGTCTTTGTACTATAATAAGTTTGTATATTTATAAGTCTATTAAGCTTGTTTTCAGAGTCTAGACAGTGTTTTTATTTATCTTCTCCGTTTTTTTATATCAAAATAGAATGAAAATAGGTGGTTAGATCACCGTCTAGATGTTACGTTTATTATAGTTGTGCTCCATAAGCATTTTATTAATATTAGTTGGAACTGTAATTTTCAACATTAATTTGTCTAATAATATACTTGGTAATATTAACATAGTTTGACTTAAATAAAATATAGCATTTTGTATTGAGGCTTATAAATATAATTTAATTAATAGGACATTTTATCATAATTATTTGTTTTGTTTCTACTTAAAGAAATATGTTTTCCTTTATATTTTTAATTTATATTTATCACAAAAGTCAAGTTACTTGAAAACTTAGAAAGAAATAAATTTAAATTCAATTAATTGTATTCGGAATATATCTATTACCTAATAATTGCACCATAATAACGTGTTGACTGAATAAAATATATTACCATAAGTTTACGGAAATGAAAAGGACATTTCAACAAATTATTTTAATTTTGAGTAAGTTTCCCTCAACTTCAAAACATTTCTTCCAACGGTCCTTCAATGTATAGACATAACGGTACCTAACTAACGTCTCTCGGAAGCTATTAGTTCATAGCTTAATAAAAATTGTTTTCAACGGAAGAATTTTTGAAGAGCGAGAGAAACCAGAAGTTAGGAGCTAACTTGGCCCAGTAAGATGTTACAGCAAATCATAAATAGTACTTTAATTCGAGTGATTTTTTTCAGATGTGGCAAATATGTTTTTCTTTTTGGAATACTGAAGAGTTGCGTTAATAATCCAATATTCGCTGACACAGACGTTGAGACTTTTAGCATTCTTTATGATCGTACGCATCATCTTCAGTCCGCATTACTGATCCATATCGCTTAATAGTTATTATTATAGTCACTTCAACACTGTTGCGTTATTTTCACCTAGCCAGGTGGAAAGTCTTCAAGTATTTCAAAACAAAATTCTCATGAGAATAGTCAATGCCCCCTGGTTCGTCGGGAACAATCAAATTCATAGAGAAACAGACGTCCCCCAAGTTCACGATTTTATATCCGAGGTTTACTCGAGATATTTCTCCACTCTTCGTCTCTCGGACAATAGGTGTATTACCGAGCTGGCCGATATTTCAGGCCAATAACTCATTCGGCTCTTCGTAGCCTTATTCTAGCACAGCCGACACTACCCCGTCGTGCTATAACTCCAAATTGTCTCGACCTTCTCCGGCGAGCGATTAACTTGGCATGGATTGCCTGGCCCTTGTGCCTCTTAACGGTGTTACCGGTTACGGGCACCCTCCTTACTAACAGTAAGAAGTACCGGTTAGGGTCATTGGATCAGCTGATATGGTGGGGTTTAGTGGGTAGCCCAGAGGCAGTCTCCACATAATCAGTCCAACTCGCTTATTCCTGCGGGTCTTTCCGACCAGGCATCCGTAACAGGATTCCCTTACTCGGTTCCAAGCCAAAAAAAATGTTGCGTTATTTAGTGACTTAAACGTATATTTATTATTAAGTATGTTTAGTTTACAAAACCTAAACAGAATAAACATGTATAACATACATATACGATACAAGCACAAATTGTATAAATAAAATTATCATAAATCAATATATGAAACGATAAACAACATAAATAAATATTATATATTTAAAATATAGCAATATAATATATCAGCGGATAAATATAAAAATATAGATAAAATATAAAAATAAATAAATAAATAAAATTAACTTAAAAGCACATATAAAACATAAAATAAATTATAATTCATAATACATAATATATTAATATATTGAAACCAACGAATATGAGATAAGAAAATAGAAAAATAAATAGAATATTGCAAATGAATTTCATGTAAATAATCAAATATTTTATCGAAGAAAAAATAGTTTCCAGATTTCTAGGTATGTTATGTCTATCTCGAATACACCGAAAAGCCTCACATGATTGTAAAACATGTCGGACTGTGCTTCCTAGTCAATAATAATCACACAACGGAGGAACATCACCAGTCATAAGATATGAATGTGAGAACTGACAACGCCCGATCATTACCATATTTAACACCGACCTGTTTACACCTATTAGTAGATAATGTTATAGAAGCAAAAAAGTCTTGCTTCATAAACCACAATTTATTATCGCCCTCCAGCAAGTCTCACTCCAATTGAACAAGACTACCCATTTTAGTCGTAATAATGGGATATATATCTTTATAATATGGAAAGCTAGGAATATATCTACCACTTAGAGTGTCTTCTTTAGCTGCTTTGTCTGCTCTCTCATTACCCTCTATGCCCACATAACTGGGGACCCAAATAATTGATATTTTTCTTTTCCGCTCAACAAGATTGTGGTAGATTTTATAGATGCGAACGATAAAAGGGTGCGTAAAAGTTGCATTTTCAATTGCCAAGATAGAAAAAACACAAATTATTGACAAATGACGGATCGTCTGTTATTATAAACTACAACAGGATCCAGTTAGAGCAAGTGCAGGAGCTGAAGTATTTGGGATGAGTAATACAGCAGAAGAAAGTAGAATCTACCACCGAAATAATAAGCCGAATCAGCCAAGCTACAGAAACGTCTGCTTCTTTAAGATGGTGCGTATGGAAGACAATCAAAATTAAAATCCACCTTTTTGGAACGCTTTTCTTTCTAATCTTGCTGTATAGCTCTGAGATTTAGACACTCTTACAGTATGACATCTGCAAGCTTGAGGTCAAACGCCTAAAGCAAAATCTATATGGTTCTCTTAGAAGTCACATTAGAAATGAAGTCATTCGTTTAAGATGTAATAATCAGTGCATAATTGAAATTATTTTGTGGTTGAAATCGCCCTTTTGGACGAAATATACATCGAATAGCTCCAAAACTAGAACTTTTCTCCAGAACGGCTGAGGTAGAACGCCTACTGAGGCGAGATTTAGCGCAGAATATTCAAAGTCCTGCGTCAACAACAGCAATCAGTTGGTAGATTTCTAGACGAATGATTAAATTTGTGAATTATTAAATTTTTTACTATTATTATTATTTAGTATTTTTAAAATTAAAAGTGTGTTTAAAGGTTAAGTTTAAATTTAATTAAAAGAAATAGATATTAATAATTTACACTTTCCATGATTTATTTTACATTAATTTTTTTAAATTAGGAACAAATGAACATCATATAATATTGTTTGATAACCGTGTGCAAAATACGCTGATTATATAATATTTCATATGGTTACAAAACAAACCAACGAACTGATAAGACAGATTTTCATACTTAAAACAGATATTAAGGCTCAACCGTTTGTGGACAGAATAATAATTATCTAAAAGCCACAATCATTTAATGTGTAGAATTTGCCAAATTATAATATATGGAGTTCAAGGATCTTTACAAAATAAACACTTAATAATATAATTTGCACGTTGAATATAATTTTCGGGTATTTTTGTTAAATTTGAGCTGCAACTTTATTTAATATAGGTTCACCCCTGCAAGTTTTCATCTTTACAAAATATACACTTAATATAATTTGCATGGTGAAGTTTATTTTTCAGTATTCTCGTAAAATTTGAGGTACAACTTTAATCTCGGCTTTTCTTCTAGGGTTACATATGAGTTTCATACCATCTATGTTATTAAGATTATGAGCTGATACTACTTAGTGTCTAATAATGTTCAAATTTTTTTTGCATTTATATGCAATTTATGGTATCTCTGTGTTAGTATTTATGGTTTATATATCAGAAAAATAGTGTGGATATTGGATTCAATATTTTAAACGTATCAAGGGACAAAGAAATCCCCCGACAAATCTAATCAAAATAACTAATAGTTTTGTAATTATATGAGAATAACTATTTATAATAAATAACAACGAAATATTTTTTTACATTTTAATCTTATAAAGTCATATGTTTTGTGATCTTAATTTAAATTACAATACATTGGACTTTACTGTTTAAATAAAACAATACTCTCTTTTGGAGGAATACATTGTTAATTCTCATAGTTATTTTTAGTTTATGTTAACTTGAACTTCATTTTTCTATTTTAAATATTACGTATCCGGTAAATAATATATAAAAACATACTAATATATGTATAGGTATGTTTAAAAAAGGCAAAATTAATAGAAAATTTAGGTAGATTTTAAACTATATTAGAAAATAGTTATATTTCTTAAATTTGCGAGTGAATTGTTTTAAATTATCTTGTATGTCACAATCAAGTCAATTATCTTTGTAAATTATTAAAATACGAAAAACCCTGATCTTATTTATTATGAAAAATATTTATGCAATAAATTGTTGGGCTTTGGGAAAACATATTATGAAACGAATCACATGAACTAGTCAAAAATGTAAATGTAATTTTAAAATAAAATATATACATAATAATCGTTGTAATAACTAAATAAAAATAATCAAAAACCTTATTTAACCTATCTACTACACGTATTTTATATTGTACTCTATACACACAATTTACATTTAAATTAATATCAACTGATCACTTTAAAGTTGGTGCCGAGCCCAAAAAGTACAAAAATAATAATACAATTTATCTAAATTGATATAACTGTTTGAGTTCGACCTTGTTTGAGAGACCTTGGGTTACGACTGGGACTGTCGTAGTTTGTTTACTACCGGCATTTGTGAACGGGTAGAGATTTTATTAAGATGTCGTATTCTAAGGTTCCCATGGAGAACCTCACACTGAGCATGTTTATGAAATTTTTCACAAACGGGATGCCTGATTCGAGATGTGTATTATGAGGTTTATGAGGAATGTCAATCTCATAAACCATGGGGCTCTGAGTAACGCACGGACTTTTTTGGATTGGAACACTTGGAGTAGTTCAAGTTGTCTCTCCGAGACATACCTGTACCACACCTGTGCTCCATTGAGGCAAATTGAACGGACTAGCATTTTATACAGCCGCTTTCTGTGGGATTGGGAGTTTGCTTTTTCTGCAGAGTAGAGGAAATAATAGGCTGTATACGCCATTTCCTTTGCAAATGACGTGCTGAATTTGGGCAGACCATTGAAATCTACGGCCGAGGTATGAAATTTTTCTGGAGCCATGGGATAGGAAGTTTATCGATTTGAAGGCGATAGGTGCGGAACTCCTTCTTGCGGTGGAATAGAATAGCCTGAGTTTTGCTCGAGTTAATCTGTAGCCGCCAGAATTTGTACCACGCTATCGCTTGGTTCAGTCGTAGTTGGAATCTATTGCGTATTGCGTAGGGGCAGTAACCCGTTGTGAAGAAAGCGGTATCATCTGCATAAAATGCTGTGTGGGAAAGTTTGTAGAGCGGGAAATCAGCCATATAAAGGTTGAATAGAGCTGGGGCTAATGGGGTACCTTGAGGAACTCCTGCAGAGAATTGTTTATGAGTGGAGATTGCGTCACCGACCCTCACCTGAAAGGACCTACCATCCAAGTATGAATCTATCAGGGATATTAGGTCATTCGGTAGACCTAGTTGTTTCGCTTTAAAAATTAGACCATGGTGCCATACTTGGTCGAAAGCTTTAGAGACAACTAGGAAGATGGCTTCAGTTTTTCGACCTTTTATCTGTCTCTAAGCTGGTCATTGGAAAGTCGGTAGGTTTATTGCTGAGCACTGTGGTTCGATGCCCACGCTAAGCAATAAATCTAGTCCAGATAAATTCTGGTTGGTAAATAGGAGACTGTATCTAAATATTTTTTATAATCATACATAAAAATATATTCTAATACTGCAAAATAAAAAAAATAAAAAAATTTATCATATATTATAACATAATTATTCTGTATTTATTAGAATAAAAATTATTATAATATTAATTGTATGTAAGTTATAAGATCGATGGAACCTAAGAGTCATTATTTACCTAATATATCATTGTAGTTTTATTTTTATTTGTATTTTTTTTTCAGATATTATTTTTAATTTAATTTCTTATATAGTGTTCTTAATATATTACTTTACTATTATTTTTTGTTACTATATATCTCAATGATAACTACAGATACATAACTATAACATAACAGTTACATAAATAAATCAAATATGTTTTTTAAATATTACTAAATCTATGGGTTCTACAGCAGAATAGTTAAATATTAGAGCTAAAATTAGATTTATCTATTTCTAGAGAACCTTCATTTATATAAAAGACCCAAAAAAAGATTAAATATCTTATTATGAAGCTCTTAAAGAGCACAGCGTATAATTCAAGATTATATCTTAAATTAGAATGAGTAATTCTTGTAGATTTGTTTTGCTGTTTTTTATTTTATCGTCCTATAGAACAAATCAATCATAAAGTAGATAATAATATTTTAAACTGAAAAACAATTTCACATATTATTTATACTTTGGTAATAAATACTTTACGCTTAATCACTTGTTAAAATAAAATACTACAAAAACAAGACTGTTTTCCTTCGATTTTTTGTCACGTTTCTTATTATAGTAGTATACATTTTTAAATTGTATACGCTAATAGATAATTTGTTGAACAATGATATACAATAATGGTTAACAATTTAGTCTCAAAATTGTACCAGTAATAAAGATACTAAATTATATGATTTAATAGGAATCTTATTAGAATAACAATAGAGTCTGATTAGGTCAAAGTAATCATATATTATTTTTATTATTTAATTGTTAATTCATTTATATACATAATAACCAAATATATTGGTAAAATATACCGTTAGTAATAAATGTAAGTATGTGTATATGTATAAATAGATTTTAGCAACAATAATACAAAATTGGATTTATATATGTTATATCGGGCGATTGGCACTGGCTATGGACTGTCCATTCAAAAGAACAAGCTCATGTGATTTATGTTAATATTAGTTAAGGCTGATTGGTTTAATGACTGACGTCTACGGAGGGGTTTGGTTTACTTGGAATAGATTTAAACATTCGGAGCCATTTTCAATGTCGTTTACCATGTTGCAATTTCTTTCCACAAAATAAAGTAGTTTCTGACGTAACATAAAAGTTTTTGTTATTTTATACCCTTCACATTTCGTAACTTATGTGTATTCTGTCAGTTGTGAAGCATATACAGTACAATTAATTATTTACAAAAATCAATAAAATATATTTGATTAAATTGTGAAGAATACTGATACTGAATACTGAACTTGTGGAGTGGTCATATTATTAGTTCAAGTATTAATGAATTATATCAGTATTAATGTTCAAAACACATATATTTTTATAGAAAAAAATAAAATAAAAGAGTACCAATAAGCCTTGTTAAAACTGTCTCATATAAAATGTTGCGCAGAAGATCTGTCAACATCATCACTTTGAAATACCAGTAATTCTATATTATCACATATTATTTCTTTATTACATTTTCGGTCAGATAAGCGTTATTTTCAGCAACGTTCGTTAATTTATATAGTTAGCTATATAGTAGCAACTGTATAGTTGATGAGCATCAATAGCTTCTGGTATACGATATGATAAAGATTCATAGTATCCAGCCAGTTTCAAGTATTCATAATTTATTATCGATGACCGCGGAAAGTTAACTAAGACACAACATTGGCAATTTCAAGATGGAATGTATGTAATGTATGGATGTACGTATTACATGCTTTTGGTCACGTCACACTCGATACATTCTTAATGGATAACGTTTACTGTATTTTATTTAATTTTACTGCTTAGCGTAGGCTCTGAACCACGATTCTCGGCATTAAGCATATCAACTGGCGAGCTACCAACTTGATCATCATCCCAGAAGACATCCCGACTTAACCAATCTTGTTACTGCCATGATAGAGATTATTTTCTTCGTCGGATTTTATGCAAGGGTATAACTAAACAATCACAATAAGAAATAAATACAAATATTGGAAATAATAAATAACAAATTACAAATGTAAATTTACAATGCTCCGTCGGTGTTCAAATCTGCAACTATCGCAGCAGTAGAAGGAGGAGGAAGGAGTCGTCTTAACTCTAATATTATCCGTATTCGTTGTTTGTCAACTTTACTAATTAAGTAATTAATTCTTTTATACCCCATCTTAAAAGTAGTTTAAATTATCCTCCCCTCAAAATCAAGTAGCAAGTATTCGTTTAATTATAGTATAATATTAAATTCGAATAATTTATTCAATTTAATTATAACTAATTTCCTACTGGCTCAGTGATGTAATAGGTAGGAGGATTGTTCGCTTCTTTACTACGGAGCTTCTGGGGTATATGGCTTGTTTACAGGTAAAATTATAAAATATGATAAGGATTATTCATCTCAGTCACGCCACTAGAGAGCCAACTAATACTGGGTCGTTATGTATAAATATAACTAATGGGAGTAGATAGATTCAATCAATAATATATTTAAAAAAGTATAACATTTTATTATGTAAATTATGACATCGATTCTTAGCGGCCATGGATAATCTCTAGTTTATATTACAATTATTCTATTTTATTTCTAGTTCATATTTTTTGTTTCACGTATAGAGTATATTATATGAAGCAAAAAATAATGTAAGAAAAAATTGTAAACAATGTATATTTACCGAATTTTTCATAATGTATTAGGTTGTTATTCTATATATAACATATAAAAATGGAAAATCAAAGTTAAATAAAAATAATTTTTTTGTTATATTTTAGAGTCTCGTTTTTACCAACTAGAGTTTATCAGGTCTGGACATACAGGTCAACATGGGATCTGAACTACGGCCATCGGTACCATATCGACCTATTGACTGATCAGTGACCATCTTAAAGATCATCCCAGAAGACATCCAGTCTTACACAGACTGATTACTAGTGTGATTGGCATCAATTTTGCACTTTTGTCTTATGGACAATCACAATTGTAAATATAGATCACGAACATAAATTTACAATTTATTAATGAAATAGTATAATGAATATATGTTTTCAATTATAACATAAATGGTTTTTATTTATTTATTATGGTAAAAATCTTAGATATATAGTTAATTTAGAACTACAAAACTTCTTACAGACCTAGAGTACATTATTTATCTAATACCTAACTGTAGTTTAGTTTTATTTCTTTTTTAGTAATTATTTTTAACTTAATTAAATTTTATATGGTGTGGCTTTAATGGTCTAATAAATAAGTACATAAATTAATAATTGTTTTGGTAAAGTACTACTGAAACTATGGTTTATTATTCCAGAATAATTAAATATTAGAGATAAAATTAGATTGTTCAATTTCTAGAGAAGCCACATTTATCTTAATAATTAATAGTACCTATAACAAATAAAACTACAAAGTGATTAGGTAATTTTTCGAAACTACATAGGTGATATAACATAATATAACTATGATAATATTAAAATATTTTGATTCGAACATCTTAATTAAAGCATTTATTGGATATCTTACATATTTAGTGTATATCTGTCGCCTGCTGCTAATTTTCATCATTTTTTTATTCACCGAATATCCTTTGATATATACAATATTCTTTATACTCTGTATTTAATGTATTACGAGTAAGAAAGACTTCAGTGTTTGATCTTAAATTAGAAACTTTCATTTCGGGTTAGAAAAAATGCTAGGTAATAGTATATTTGATATAACAAGCAATTGACAATATTTACCACTAAAAATAATGAGATGTATTATTAGTGACGGAAAGTAAATTACTTGTTGATTTAATTAAGGAATGTATTAATTAATTGATTATAAATACGTAATGGTATATTAGAACTATATTATTTCATTATTTTGTAAATTGCACAGGCGGAATTAATTTTTTAAAAATGCATACGTGGTACTAAAATATAAAGCAATTGTAGCACAATTAAAATCTTTTTATTCAAGTGATTTTTTATACAATATTTTTTATTTATTGGCAATAAATATAGCTTAGTTATTGGATATTGAATTCAAAAGTAAAAGGTGTAATTTTGTTTTATTACATTTTGCTTGCTAGCAATATTTTAAAAATTGCACAGGCGTAGTGCAATCATAGAATTATTTAATAAGTTTATGTAAATCAAATATCTGATACAATTTTTGTAATATGTAGATTAAATGTGAAAAAAACAATAAAAATTGTTCGGTTACTTTAAATTAAAATTATAAAAACAAAATGCTGTAATTTTATTATTTCTACTTGACGTGATTTTTAAAATTGTATACGTATACTTTTAATAAATCTTAAATCAATTAACAATAGTTTTTTATTAAATATTTTAATTTCTAAGTGTAATGTATTGGTTGTGATTAAGGTGTTATTTGATGTTACAGGTAGTTAACTAAATAAAATTAACCGGATGTTACTTTCGTGTTTGTTTACAAGGCACACAAAAGTCGACAATAACATGGGTGAGACTCTGACTCACCTGTAGCGTTCTCTTTCGATCAGTTTCGCCCTTAAGGGAGAGTGTTACCGCTTCGTCTGCGACACGTTAGCACACGCGTACGTAAACAATGATTCAATATTTGTTGTGGCGGCGTGTATGAGAATTCGATAGTCCGTTCGTCACGACACAACTAAAGCCCAAAACTGTAATAGACTTTTTTTAAACAATCTTTTTCTAGCGGCCCATGGCACATGACCGAAATCATGAAATCGAATCGACGGCCGAGAACCGTTTCGGAACTGCCGGCAAACGGCATGGGCTGACTGACTGAGGTTAGGTATGTATATAATAAAAATTCCTATGAACGACCACAGGCGGAACATCGGGGGAATAAGTTTAGAAAATCGATTAAATTATTAAGATGAAAATATTTTTAAAAAGATTAATGATGAATTATTATTTAAGTAATACATTATTTGATTTATTAGATATAATATTTATTATAAAAATAACAGTAGAATTATCACACAAAGAGATTCGGAGATAACAAGGAATAAAGATCAATATCTGGTGAATAAGTATAGTTTATGCAAAGTAGCAGTGAACATTGACCTATAATGTTAAAATAATAAATCATATTTTTTAACATTTTTGTTTCATTATTTTATTTGCATTAGAATATTGTAATATATAAAATCTACAATAAACTAAAAGTCAAAGTTAAGGTTTTAAATTGAGATAACTTGAGTTCACTGCTTCTTTGGACAGACTATAAGTAAGTTTTGACGAATTTTATAACTTATGCCCACAACAAACAGATCAATTGAAAACATTTTGCTCTGTTTGAGCTTTTAGCTTTTAGCTCATGATATTTGAGATATCTAGGGTTACTTTATCAATAATAACATTTCTAAAAGGTCAAAATCAACACTAACACTCATAGTTTTGGTATTCTAGTTTTTTAAATAATAAGATCTATCAACTCTTAAATATTAATTTTTTTTGTTGATCATAATTTTAATAGTCGTTGTAATAACATAGCGGGTAAAACCTTAGACCAAGAGTGTAAATCTGAAAATAGAAAATATTATACGTCTTATAAGGTACTCAGATAGTCACCACATTGGACAGTTGATAGTTGCCAGGCTTGTTGACAGATTACTTAACAAGTCCTAGGCCTAACTAATAAAACTTTTAGGGAAAATTCAATTTTATTCTTCAAGATATATTTCAGTCCAGCGCTTCCGCCATCATATAGTTTTTCTAATAACCTTTTCATAAACAATTTCTCTTTAGATCCAAAATGGGCTTCAACTTTTGCAATCATTTCTTCATTTGAGATAAACCTTTTTTTCTGGAAAATTATTTTAAGATCTCTAAAACTATTGCAGCTTTTAAACTAAAGCTTTCGAGACTTGTCCTAATCCTTTTAGGAAGGCTTACAGGTTGCAACATTTATATATCAGACCTCAAAGAATTGCTGTTTAATGTGTGTCTGGAAATGGTGACGTTATTATCCAAAATGTATACTACAAAGATATGCTAACTAATTTTTGTAGTCGATATTAAACGACTTAAACTTAATAATTAATTAATAAATTCAATTCGGCACGAATAAAACTCGCAATGTGCAACACCAGTTCCAAAACAATTTTGTTATATTAGGTAATCAGATATTGTAAAGACGTTCATTGACTAGGCATCGAGAGTTGAGATTTAAAGCCGTTGAACTATTTTCATGGGGAAATGTTAAGGATCAATAACTAATCTTATCTTCTATAATTAATTAGAAGTTTTACTCTTAAATAAAGCCATAATCATATAAAAATATTTACTAGTCTGATTTTTAATAGTACTTTTACATAGATGACTTGCCTTGTAGAACAAATAAGGTACTTGTAAAGATATCCACAATTTGGTAAAATTACCTGATTTTGATTTTAATTTCACTGATATATAATTTTTTAAGTATATTATATTTAAGTATAGAAGGTTTTATTTAACAGGTCAATTGAAAAGTCCCCGGCCTGACACACAGACGGCGTTACTAGGATTAAATCCATAGGTTTTTTGGTTAGCCCTAACCCTCAGAATACGCGTGCATACATTTGACAGCTGTCGGATCATTAGTTTATGAATTATAGCATTTTGAGTGAAGCAACTTTTGTTATTGTGCAAAAAATGGTTAAAAAAAATTTGTGTGTTGACAAAATATTGCTTTTTGAAGGGAAAAATTACAGTTGAAGCAAAAACTTGGCTTGATGCCGAGTTTCGGGACACTGCCCCAGGAAAATCAACCATCAAGAATTGTTATGCTAAGTTTAGATGTGGTGAAATGAGCACCGAAGACGGTGGACGCAGAAGACGCCCAAAAGAGGTTGTTACCGACGAAAACATTTGGAAAATCAACAAAATGATTTTGAATAACTGTAAATTGAAATTGAATGAAATAGCAGATACTCTAAAGATATCAACTGAACGTGTACATCATATGATTCACGAATATTTGGGTACGAGAAAGCTCTGTGCAAAGTGGGTGCCGCGCGAGCTCACTTTTGACCAAAAACAACGACGAGTTGATGATACGGAGCAGTGTTTGAAGATGATCAAGCGATCAACAGCGACTATTACGTAGCGTTATTGGACCGTATGAAGGACGAAGTCGCCGAAAGATGGCCGCATTTGTGCTGCTTCACCAAGACAATGTACCGTGTCAAAAATCCATGAATTGGGCTTGGAATTGCTTCCTCATCCACCGGATTCTCCAGATCTGGACCCCAGTGACTATTTCCTGTTCTCAGAAGAATGCTCGCTGGGAAGAAATTTTCGTCGAATGAAGAGGTGATCAACGAAACTGAAGCCTATTTTGAAGCAAAGGACAAATCGTACTATAAAAATGATATCGAAAAGTTGCAGGGTGGCTATAATCAAGTTCACCCTTGAAGGGAATTATGTTGAATAAAAAAAAACTAATTTTTCCAAAAAAATGTGTTTTACTATGGTAGGCCGGGGACTTTTGAATTGACCTGTTAAGCTTAAGTTTGCTCAACGTTAGAGCATTTTAAAAAATGTATTAACATAATCACTTCCTCCCAATTTCCTCTCACGATCACTCAACCTATCATCAAAAAGCGGAGTCCTAATTAGTTGACTGCTCAGCCGTGAGAGGCACTTACTTAAGGATAATGTGAACAGTAACAAATATCAAACATTGGCTAATTTTAGTCATAAAACGTGGCTGCATTCCGGAAACCATAGTCTAGATATGAGCGATCATGTAAAACCCAAATTAAAAAAAATATCATTGGACTATATCAGGAACAATCGACCTATGAACTATAACATTCTTTTTTTGGAATACGCATCAAATGGAGCGGACTATGGACATTTTGGGTGAAGGCAAGAAAAAATCAAGCATTTAAGACTTTTGTGTACTAGCCAGTTGTCTCCATTTTCTTTGTCACACGCGTTGAGACAAAACTATTTGAAAAAATTGTATGTATCCTGATCAATTCTTCATATTATTGAACGTTTATTGAACCGAAAAAATAGTACAATATATATTAATCAAAATGTTTTTTTAATTAATTACATCTTACATTAGATATGCTTAGTATAATCTTAATTTACAAATTAATTTATTACTACGGTTCTGTTGTACTTGCACTAATACACAAGCAAGCCGAGTACGGGATTAATACATCAGTACGAATGTCCCAAAACTCAAAATGTTGTCCAGAATTTTCTAAAACTCTCTCCCATCTTTCTGATAACATGGCGACCGAGTGTCTAAAGAAATATGTTTGAAGCGATACATACTTCTTCACTATTTCGAGATCGTGTGTCAGCCTAGCCAGTTTGTATCGATTTGAACAAGTGGTAATCGGAAAGGAATCTATATCTGGCGAGTACGCTGGGTGTAGCAGAAATTACTATTCGAGCTGTAACAGTGTATCGTTCACAAATTGCAACGCAACGTGCGGACGACCGTTAGCATACTAGAAAATTACTTTCCAACTGTTCTATTATTGGCCCCTTTTACAACACTTAAGACTATTACTATATCTGCAATAATAGTCTCAGTCGGTTTTAGTAGCTTGTTACGTGCTACACTTTGCTAATTCCACCATATGCACAACAATACTTTATAGCTATGGTTTTACCGTTTCCGTATCAATATAGATGGCTATCTTGAACTAACCCATGACTTCTTGCTCTTGAAATTGTCGTAGTAAGCTCACTTTATATCGCCAGTCATAATATAGCCTAGAAAATTCTTTTTTTTTGCCTAGTAAGCAATGAAACAATGTTAAAAAGTTCAAGCACGTTTAGTCAATTCGTATTGCCGCCGCCATTTTCTATCATTTTGAACTTTTCTCATCGCATTTAAACGTCTGAAAGTATTTGATTCATTAAATACTGAAGTTCTTTGAGAAACTGAGCTAGATGTTCGACAAGAAGTTATGCAATTCATTGTCCTCGAACTTTTTTGGTTCTTCAGGCCGTTTTCTGTCATTGATATCAAAATCGCCTTTTTTAAGTCATTGTAACCAAAACCGCCAATTATGATATGAAGAACCAGTGTCGCCATACGTTTCTAAAAGTATCTGTTTGTCTTTTAACTTAACCATTTTCCTGAAAATCTTTACAGAATATGCAACACACGTCCGATCATTGTGATGACATTGCTATTTTGCTCTGATTTTAGTTAATCTTGCGAATCAAATAGCTTTTTTATTAAATAGTCACGTTTTTTATCTGTATATGTTAGTTTACATTCTGAAATTTTTGTAAATGTTATCTCTTATCGAAAAAAGTGAAGGGCAATCTCTCAGATAATTGAGTGTATGAATATGGAAAAAAATTGCGTTTGGCCAGAAGCCACCAAAAAATGTGGATATTTTAAAATGTGGAAATATTAACCTAAAAATATATATTTTTCTTAAACATTTTAAAAAGGAGTGATATTTTTAATGTACTTAATTTAATGTACTGTAAAATTAAGTACCACTTTTTAACAACCAACCATTATAAGTTACATAAGTACATTTAAAAATAGCGTTCATAATAGGAAATTCTTCTTTTACTGATTAATAGGCTAGACTGGATTAGACTCATTTTAACTCAGTAAAAAAAAGTAACATTGGCCTCTTTGTCGAAAACAACGTGTAATCAGAATCAAAGTAAAAGGTAATGAGACCTATCGAAGAACAAGATTATGGAAAAACATATTAGATACTCATTATAATTTTCAAGGTTTATTAAAAATTATATTTAATTTATTTTGAAAAATTATAGAAAAATATCGGCTAAAAAATATGGACATATTGGCCAAAAATATTGATATGATATTTTTTCCACATTCTTAGGCTAGAATATATAAAAAGGCGTAGGGGGTATTTCAATTTGATATATACGAATTTGATCGAGGTTACAACAAAATTGCTCAAATGTGTACGTTGTCCAAACATGTACATTTCAGGTTATATAATGTTTTGCTTGACTAGATAGACTTTATTATTTATTAAATTTTCGGTCTTGTTTTGATGATATTGTTAAAAACAGTTGATTGAATACTTTAGACTCTATTGTTTGTGTATTATTGTGAGTGGCTTTTACTTAGAACATTTTGGACAATTTAAGGAATTGAAATTTTGTAAATATTTATTAATCTTTCTATCATAAGGTTTGCATTTTCAGATTTATATATTTTTATGCCCTGATTTATAAAATAATTGTAATTAAGAAAATTGGTTTAAGTTTATAAATAACTATGTAAATGGCCATTTTAGTTCATATTTCTGAAACGTAATATTGTAAAACGTATAACGTAAAACGACATTAAAAAATTGTGTTCCGCCAGTGTTAAAACGGAAAAGAAAGATATAGGCAACACCATATCTTCCTTTTTTAATCCGTTAGAGACTTGATTTGCCAAATATGTACGTGGTACTAGGTCACGTGTTATATAACAGTGGTGAGCGAAGAAGATTATGACGTAGCTATGACGAATCGGTGCTGCGTTAAGTAAATATGATGTAATCCTATCGTATAAGTGCTATCTTGCTGTCTCAAAATTGTTGTTTGCAGTTATTACAATTCTAATACTGCTCTGACTTGTTCTATGACATAAGATTCAGAATTAAATAAGCTAGGTCATAAAAATATAACAATAGAAGTATTTTAGTTTAATGTGGTCGTGAAATGTTAACTAGATCAATATTAGCTTATATTTAATGTATGACTTTAAGTTTAAGTTAAAAATTAGTTCAAAGGAATGTTTTAGAAATTCAGGCTAAATTTTTTATGATGCTTGAAACACAAATTAGTTTACTATAAAATATATCTATAATTAAGTTCAAACAATATGAATAAAAACTGTTAATGAATTTTTGCCAATTCAAGGTTTTATTATTTGTCTGTCATTTCTCGCAGCATTTAGCAGCGCTTGCAACATGGCAAGGTTACTCAGAAAGATCGGGGGGCGTTGATCGCAACAAGTGATAATCAAGAAGGGTAATGTTTGGTGATTTGATAGACGAAGATTATTGTAATCGCCGTTGTATTACCTTGTATACTGTCAAGATAGTGACCATTATAATGTTTTGTTCAATATTTGTATTTTATGGACATCAAAAAACGGAGCTAGTTTTAATCAGCTATCTAAAAGATAAAAAGAGAGCTTACCATCTTTGAACACTATCAAATATATCCAAATATAAAAAAAATGTTCATAAAATATAACATAAGTTGGTGCTCATCAGGGACGGTAGAAAGATTGTCTTATCTATTCCCCAACAAGAGTATATTTGTCTCATTTAAAAATCTAGTGTTCATAAAAGGAAATTCTTCTTTTACTGATTAATAGGCTGGACTGGATTGGACTTATTGGATTGTTACTTATTTTAACTCATTAAAAAAAGTAACATTGGCCCTTTGGATTGGTAATGAGACCCATCGAAGAACAAGATTATGGAACAAAATATTAGATACTTATATTTTTTCATGTCTTATAATCAAAATATATTTTCTCATGAAACGTAATTATAGTATCTTTTAAAAACATGTAAAATCAAGATTCATTGTATTCACTAAAAATAATGAATGCATAACATAAAAAATTCCGAAGTTTAATAATCAGTAATTATTAATTAATTTATTTTTTTTAAATAATTCCTTCTGAATACTTGAATTTGACAGACATGTCCAAAGCATTGTAATCTGTATCTCTGAATTTGTTTCTCAGTTGTGCACTGATAGTTACATGTTAAAAGAATAGCTTCCCAAAAGACCTTAAGCTTACATATGACCGTATGTCAGACCGTAACAGAGCCCAAGTCTTGAAGCCATACAGGAAGATGGATAAGCTTATTTGTTAAAGTCATACCAAAACCTTGAATACATACTCTTATTCTAACTGGATTTCGCTGAGATTTTCAATAGCAATAGGTCAATAATTATCAATACTTCAAGATCAATTTTATCGATAAATCAATACTTCAATTGTTTATTTATTAATTCTTAAGCCTATAACTATATCATGAGGAATACGAGAAGCTTCACTGTACCATAGCACTATCACTTGCGTAGATTACATCAGTCATGAAGCTTGTAGCATCATATTGAACACCATATATGATTTTAAAAACGTTTCACATAATTGCGTTCACTGATATATTGAAAAGCGGCGAAAGGACGACATATCATCTGGACTTGGAGTTATCGTAAGACGCCTGAAGAAGCTTGGCGAACATTCGGGGTCTGAGCGAGACCATGCGCGAAGATTCGGCATGGATTCGGCGAAAATCAATTCGTGACGCGTTCGGTTCCTCTAGGTTTCGGTCTTCGTTATCTAGATTCGAACCATAGTTTTCACAATGGCATGCCAAAATAAAATGTCTTGTACAACTCGTTTGAAGATTAGGTAAGAATATGTCATAAAACTTGTATGTTTATACGACTTTAGTTTTCTATTTATAGATTCCTCAACATATTTCAAACATTTACAATACTGTAACGATTACAAACTAATCCAAAATCGCCAGAAGATATATTCAGTCCCCACAGAAAAGAATGTATATGTGGAAATTTCACTATGAGGTAGATATAATAAAACGTTAAATTAAGAAAATTACCTTTATTTGGTGGCACAAAATGTTTAAATGGAGTCATCAAGCAATTAATCCGTTAATGCTAGAGACAAGAAGTAAATAAACAGGTATAAATTTGTATTTACTGCATGGTGTGCATAAGTTGCTAACAAGTACATTTCAGATATATTTTGAAAAAAATGTAACACCTTGAAACCACATTGATATGTCTGCTGTCTAAAGAATAACATAGGTAAATGAATCTTTTCTAAAATTATTCTCTAATGATGACGTTTTACTTTATATCGATCGAAGATATGGTAGTATTTTTGGAAAGAAGCTAAAAAGTGATTATTGAGTAGAGTGCGATTAATCGGTGGTCCTTTTTACATATTGATGCGTTCGTCACATTTTAAAATGTTTGAATTGTTTTATGAATTAAATAAAATTGACGTTATTGTATTTTTTTAATAACTATTAGTAGTATTTGCACAACTTTCATATATGCTCCGAACAATATTATATCGAAAAATAATGTTCCGACAACTCTTGGTAAACTTAATTTTTTATGTTGTTAATAATTGTTTTATATGAAATTATTATTAAAAATCCTTTCCCTCACCAGTTGTGAAATACTTTTTCCATATTATTTGACAAATTTTGTACTATAGAGAGAATCAATAAATGTAATTCCCTTCAATGAAAAATAAAGAAAAGAATTGATATTTTTACGATACGTTTTTTTTTAAATTACCATTTGCAATATAGAAATCAAAGTAAAATAATATTTCACATTTCATATCAAGGTTCCTGCAATTAAAATATAGATTAAACCCAGATATTTTAATTTTTTTGTGTTTTTTATGAGGTTTTTATAAAATTGTATGTATTATTATTAATCATTAATAATTAAACACATTTTTATCATTCAAAAATATCTTTTTAGTTGACATCAACTCTGAGTTTTAGTTTATTAGACTTTATAGACTATATTTAGACTTTTGACAAAATTCTAATCTAAATAAAATAATGAAATAAAAATGTTATCAAATATAATTTATTTTAATATTATAGTTCATTTAAAAACTACAGTTAATTATACAGGATCATTCGTTTATAAAAAGTAAATAAAAACTCAATAAGACAGCATTGTGTCTCCTTTTAACTAGAATAAAATGAGAAGGAAAATATTATCTGATCTGAAACGAACTTACAAAATGGGGCGGGCGATGTATTAAACATCTTGATGACGTATGTACAAAAAAACTTTGAATACACTATACGTTCTGTTCGTCGCTAAGCGCTGGAACTCATGCGGCGAATACTGGAACTAAGCAAAGTGCATGCGCACTACGACTTTGAACCAATTTTGAAACCTGTTTGGTACGAACGTTCGCCGAATTCAGTTCTGTTCACTTTCAATTTTTTCACAAAATTCGCCCCGAATGCTCAGGTTTGTACCCACCAGAATGCGTTCCTTCATTAGCGTGCATATCATGAAGATTTTATCTGCATAACCTCTATTGGTTCTTTTAATGAGCTTACTTGTACGATCTTCATAAACACCTTTCCAACAATTGTTAGGAGACATACCTCGATCCCTCGATATTCCTCGGTAGGGTATTAAAGAGGTGCTATAAATACAAGCCGGCTTGGTGGCACAGTGGTAAAGGCGACAGGACGGTTCAACTACTGTAGCGATAGTCGCGGGTTCCAATCCTGCTGAGGCATGGTCGTAAATTTATGTTTGTGATTGTTTAATATTTGTGACTGTCCTAGGCAAAAGTGCAAAGTCCGACAAGGAAAATGATCCCAGTCACGCCAGTAACCAGGCTGGGTAAGACCGGATGTCTTCTAGGATGATTTTTAAGTTGGTCACTCGACAGTCGGTAGGCTTAATGCCGAGGACAGTAGTTCAGAGACCACATTAAACTGTAGGTCCAGCTGGATAAACCCATAGTTGGTAAAAGGAGACTTTAAAATATATTAAAAAAAAAGAGATCGGAGTGTTTTGAAACATTTTATTTAAATAAGAGTAATATGGTTGCAAGATGTATTATATGAAAATAAGCTATACAATTGTGTTGTTACATACAATTTATTGTATTTAAACTGATATTTATCAATTTCGTTTAATTGAAGGCTTTTTTTAATTATTAATTTAAAGGAATTAAATTAAAAATATAATTTTCCATAATGTTCTAAAGCGTAGCCATATATAAAGATAATTATAACTATATATTACAGATAAACAAATTGTTTATATGATATTGTAATTTAAGAATAAAAGTATATACATATTTTCTGTACTGTTGTTATATTGATGTTTCTATAGTGACACGCATCATTAATGCTATTGAATATAAACACTAGAATTTATTTTACCGATTAAATTGTATATATTAGCCATAGTACATCATTTCGTTATTACTGATGAAAGAATAATAGATCTGCAAAACTAATTTTATTAATTATTATATGCAGACTCCAATACAATTACGATATTTACATACAGCTAGCAATGACAGCCCTAATTAACGGAATCAATCAAACTAACCGTACAATTGGCGACATCCTGTATTCAACATAATAGGTCAATTAGGACACGAATTATTTGAATTAAGAATTCAGCTTATTTGATGATATACCCTTTGAATAATAAATTGTAAAAATCTTTAATTGATTTGAGCTTATTAATATAACTTGCAACAATGTTTCGTACGTAATTATTACTTATATTTAAGAGTAGTATAGAATAAACTTACCTAATAATACGGTAATACATTGTTGTCTGTCCTTGATATCCAGGTGTTTCATTTTCCATCAAATCGATATCCAATAGCGAGTGTTTCATTTAAACCATATTCAGATAACACATTATTTATAATCGTTTGATAAGCTAGTATTATATTCATAGATTTTTCATACTGTCAATTTAGAAAGGGATGCCCTACAAATAAATAGGTTAACCACTAGGTTAAGGTTTGATTTATAAATCACGTTTTTTTAATTATTTTTACATAGTATAGATATCAAATCATTTGAATAGTTCAGTTGTTTATAAATAAATAGTGGTTATAAATTTTTAAATAAATTAACTAAATATGTTTTGATTCTTATCAATATATATATATATATATAAATATATGCATATATATATATAGCTATATAAATTTAAACAGTCATGGCCGAAATAGCTCAGTTGGGAGAGCGTTAGACTGAAGATCTAAAGGTCCCTGGTTCGATCCCGGGTTTCGGCAAAAGTTACTTTTTTATTTATTTCAAATAATTTAAATATAATAACAATTAATTTTATTTATTAAGGATAAAATTAGATTTTAAGTTTTCTTGTATGTTGATTAAAAATAAACTTTAATTAATGATATGGTATGATATGAATGATACAAAAGATTGAATAAACCGTCAAACCGTGTACGTAATTCAGTTTTAATGAGCTTGTTTGTTAAGCATATTTTAATAAATTGTATATATTTTTTGCTTAAATTTTTTTTTAATTTTAAAGTTTTCCATTTGACCATTATATATTTATTTTTTTTTATTTTCAATAATAACGGTCATATTTTTTTGTTATGCAACTAATAATGTCATGAATGAGTCCATTATTAAACGTTACTGGGGTATGTAGTTTTTTTTATAGTCACTTCAACTTCACTGTTGTGTTATTTGGTGATTTAAACGTATATTTATTTTATTAGAACTATGATATATATTATTAAGTATGCCTAGTTGACGAAATCAAAACAGAATAAAGATGTATAAAATACATATACGATACAAACACAAATTGTATAAATAAACTAATAATTAATCAATATATAAAACGACATGAAGCATAAATAAATATTATACATTTAAAATATATCAATATAATAAGTATAATATGCAACACAGCGGATAAATATAAAAATATAGATAAAATATAAAAATAAATAAATAAATAAAATTAAGTTAAAAGCACATACAAAACAATAACAAAAAAAATGTAATTCATAATACATAATATATTAATATATTGAGACCAAAGCAGTAGATAAAATATAACGTAAAGGTTATAAAAATAAAATAGTTTGGTTTCTCCAAAATAAAATTAAATATGAGGTAAAGAATTAAATAGAATATTGTAAATGAATTTCATGTAAATAATCAAATATTTTATCGATGTGATTTGAAGTGAAAATAGTTTTCAGATTTCTAGGTATGTCTAGTACAAATCAACCAATCGCCGGACTCAACCTCCAATACAATCTGTAGAGCCTTCTAGATGGCGGTTAATTCTGCCGATAGTATAGATGATTGTTTATAAAGCTTGTAAGTTTCTATTCTAGAGGATCCATAAACAGCTGAGCATACACCCTCGGACGACTTGGAACCATTCGTGTACAAAACTTTATAGCTTGGATGCAGCGATAGAAGATGACCAAACAGGCTCTTGAAGATTCTAGGACCAAAATTATCCTCGCTGTGAATCGTTAGAGACCTATTTGTCGGCAGATATGGAAACATCCATGGTGGGAGAGTTCATGTCTATAACCTTAAAGGACTGGCCTTTGAAAGAGCGTGCCCTACATAACGGTGTAATGGGTCTCCTAATGAACATATTTTTTATTTTGTTGCTTGTTGGTATGGAGACAATATGTAGGTTGCTCTAAGAATTAGCTCGATTCGGCTATATTTAAGCGGTTCAATATCAGCAAAACATTGTAGACTAATAACTGGGCTAGAATCATATTTTCCAAGAGTCAGTCTCAGGGCATGATTTTGAACTGCAAGCAAGAACTGCTGCAAGAAATTCAAGCATTCGTAGATAGGATATGCAAGAGGTGTTGAATAGAAAGTTTCATAATCAAGTTTGGGACGTATTATAGTTTTATTAGCATGTAAAATAGCATCTTGGTTGAGTCCGTTTTTGCGATTGGCAATAAATTTAAGTATGTTTAAGTCCCTACTGGTTTTCTGTCTCAAATTGTATATATGCTCCTTCCAAGTAAGTGTTTGGTCGAAGTAAACACCAAGAAACTTTGCACTCTGTTTAAAAGGAATTCGTTGGTTATTCAGTGTCAAGGAATGAGCCCTAGTACAATGCCGTTTTCTGCAAAAATGCACAAAGTCTTCAATAGAAGACTTTGTAGGAGATATTGTGAATCCAATTACCCAAGTCCATTGAGCAAGTTCATCCAAATAACTTTGCATTATCTCAGAAGCTTCACTGGGATCCGAAGAAGAGCAGAATCCCATGATGTCATCTGCAAAGAGTCTCAAATATGTATTGGCATTGGGAATATCAATTATAGAGTGTATTGTTATGTTAAACAGTATGGGGGCAGTACCAGTAACAGTATCCCGAAGAACTTAAGAGGATAAACAGCTGAATAATGCTGATGTATTCGTAAACGAAATTTACGATCATGCAAGGAAATTGGAGATATAGAATATTATATTGCCCCGAATACTCCAAGAATATAGCTGTGTAACAATTCATTGTCTCCAGACAAGATTAAAGACACTGTTAATGTCCAAAAAGGCCACGATTTTATGTTTACCTTTGCTGAAGCCATCGGTGATGACATATTCCAATTCTATTAAAGGTTCAGTTGTAGATCTGCCAGGTGAAAATCCATACTGATGGACCGAAATCAACTCTTTAGAGTGTAAAAGCCAATTCAGTCTCTCGCTAATCATCCGTTCTAGAATTTTAGACACGTGGTCCGTAAGGGAGGTTGGTCTGTAGCTAGAGAGGCTATTGTGAGGTTTCTGGTTTTTATACATAGGAATAATAATCTTTTGTCTCCATCTAGAAAAGAATGCTTAATCCACATGTCATTATAAATCTTGAGCAAGTATTGAATTCTGAATAAAGGAATTTAGGTGTACCTTGAGTTCTTGATGAATCAGAAGAATAGCGATATCTTGAATGTGATTGGATTAGTATCGGAAAATGATCACTTCCATCAGCACAAGTCCATAATACTCTAGGGAGTAAAGAGGGCAAGCATAGAGTCAAATCAATAGAGGATTGGGAGGCTGAGGAAAGAGCTACATGTGTAGCGGAGCCCGAATTTAAGATGCTCATCTGTAAATTATGTAAAAAATTCTTGACTATAGTGCCTTTAGAATTGGGATGAATAGAGCCCCAAGTCGGGTGATGAGCATTGAAATCACCACCAATGAAGCACGGAGCAGGCAGCTGAGTTATTAGGCCATCAAGTTCATCAGGATCAAGAGAATAGGAGGGTGGTATATAAATACTACAAAGTATCATTGGAAAGTGAAAATAAGTTTTGACTGCTATGGTTTCCGAGCTTGTGTTCAAGTGAAAAAGTGTTTCTGAATCAATCGTTTCATGTACAGCAATAGCTACACCACCCGCTGCGCGATCACTACCAACTCTGTCCTTTCTATATATTTTGTAATGATTTAATTTAAACTGGTTAATCGGTTTAAGATTTGTTTCCTGTAATAACAAGAAAGCTGGATTATATTTGCCAATTATTAATTTTAATTCTTCTGTTCTTGGTTTGATACCATTAATATTCCATTGAATAATTATTTGATTTAGACTCATTATTTGTGTGGTGTAGTCTCACAAATTTCCATAGTGTCATATTCTAAGGAACTTATCGATGATTTGTTGGTTTTCTTTTTCTTGTCTGGCGGTTTAACTTTATTTGTTTTAGGGGTTTTTAAGATAGAGGATTGGGGAGGATGAGTAGGAGGATGAGATGAGGATGGTTGTGGGGTATTATTAGAGGTTAGAATTTGTAGGAACGAAGCGGTGGGTATTTGCGAAGAGGAGTTACTGGATTTGGAAACAGGGCGAGACTCATTAAATATTGGAGAACTAACCTTCTTTTTGGTTGCAAAAAGAGATATTTTCTCCAAGACATTGATTTGATTCATTTTCAGCTCAAAATTTTGCTTGGACAACCGTTTTATCTTGGAGAATGATTTAATCCCAGTCAGCTTTAATCCTTGATGGAAGAGAGATTTTACGAAATGTTAATATGATGCTCGGTGTAGTGATAATTTCGCCATCCTTTTCTGTTGTGATTCTTTTAATTGCTGTTGCTCCTATAGGTTTCATATTTTCGAGTATTTCTTCCAGATCACATTTCGTGAGATCTGAGCTGGTTATCACTTCTTTGCAAAAGTTAAGCGTGGAATGGGGAGAGACAACAACTCCAAGGCCATGAAAAGATGTTAGTTGGATTATCTTTTCAGATTGTCTTCTTGGTTCTACCGGAACAAGCAGAGTACCGTCTTTAAGTTTTTTGATTTCAAGGTTTTCGCCAACTTGGGATGTTACAACTTTGTTTATTACAAAGGCAGATACTTGTGTAAAATTTTCTTCCAATCGCTTAATTATATAGAATTTGTCAAATTCTGTATCTTGTACTTTTTTTTACTGAATTCGTAGACGCTCTCCGGGGTCTTTCCGATCCTAATAAAAGGAGGAAATTAGAAAGTATTATGGTGGTCATATTGTACCCACGAGTATGGAAGAAATACAAGTCCGCTGCAGCAGTAACACTAAATACTACAGAGGCGCGGGAGGTACTCTGTAGGCTCCGTTATTAATTAGTGATAACTCTCACTTGCCATTCAGCCATCGTCACGGGTCGCATTACAATTTGGCTTAAGGGATGACTCGGGCCCCAGGGGCCTCACTCCCCGAACTCCGATAAACAATTTAAGCCCCATGAGGAGGATATGTAGTTTTGTAATTAATTAAATAAAAATGTTAAATAGTAAGTAATTCTTATTTTAAAAGCTTAACAATGGTTTTATATTTTAAAAATTTGAATCTCTCATTTGTTGAAGCTATATGGCGAAGGTGCGGGGCATCGGGTAAATTCATATTCATATTCAACTCTGAAGATTTGTTATATATATACCTTTTTTTGGGTATTATTATTTTGTCATTATGAATGTGTTAAATAGTTTTACATGTAATGTATTTCAAATAGTTACTGTTAATTTTTTTTACCTAACATGAAATTTGTTTACCTAATCACTAGACTTTTACACTTTTTTTATTCGGCGTTATCAATTTTATAATTATTTATAATCTTTTGGTAGATTTAAAGTTTGTCCGATAATAATTAATTTAAACGAGATAAAATACTTGTTGTAGATATACATGCAATTATGTCAGTTCGACTTTTAACAGTCCAAAATGTTTTGCTGTGCTAGTTGGTTGGTTCTTTGCATTTCCGTGTTTGTTTTAATTGCTGCTAAAATATGTAATAAAAAACCGGCTCCCATGTTTGGTGTATATCAACGACCCAATGGATATTACTGGTTTAAATTTGTTTTTATGCTTACTATACTATACATAAAAAAGGTGAGTAAATATTGGGCTTGGTTATTTTCACTCGATTTATGAAACAACTGAACTTGAACTTGAAACAAGTTTCTAATGTTCTGCTCTTGGGAATATAATGTTGAGTAAGTTCTAAGTATCGCAGTATCTGTTTATGTTTTACGTAATTTTACAGTTTATTTATTGTTATTTCTAGAAGTTGCATTTTTACAGTTAATACAGAATTGTATATATAAAAGAAATGTTTTAGGCAAAGAACATTTTAGCGTCCCGGTTAAGCGGTTAAATTGTTAGCCTAGCTGCAATGAACGGCGTTTTGGGCATTAATGTCTATAGACATTTTGTGATTGCTTATAGGCAAGTATTTAAAATGGGACACCAAATTTATCAGTTATGCCAGAAACCAGATAAGGTTGAATTTCATAAATTGGTTAGTTACCAACAAAAAAACAATATTATATTATTATATTTATATGACATTATATTAGTAGTACTTTGAAGGTGTAGATAGTGTGTCTATAAACAATATATATAGATCATTTCATTTAAATTCACTGTGTTATGTGATTATAATCGTGTTTATTTAATTAATTAAATATTTATTATTATTTGTAAACCTTGGTAATTATTTAATGTTGCGTGAAAGTGTTTTAATTTCATAGATTACCTTTTAACAGTTTAATAATATCCATAATATATAATATGACATTATTAATGCTTAACTGTTTTTATATTCACATATGAATTCTCTTTTCACTTCTTCCGTCTTTTGGTTGTTGAAATTCTTTCGGGACAATTAGGCTTCTCTTGGATTATTCAATATGATGATATATGATTTGTATGAGGCCAAGGTTTGAGATGCCAAATCTCATTATTTTCTCACTTCTTTTCAAGTTGGTTCAGGTTCTGATTATGCTGATTTTGATTTATTTGGATACATATGGAGATTTTTAAAGTATGGAAGAACGCCATCGTGATGAGTTGCGCCATTTCCGTCACTGCCCGGATGTCTTTGCGTTTTGTAAGCCAAATTAATTTTACTTTATATATGTATTTGCATATTTTTTGAACAACAACATCTATTGCGATCTAAATGCGAAGTATGAATGTAAAGAGCTTAATTGTTAAATTCGATAGTTTACGATTTTACAATCATGCATCAGCAAATGAAATAAAAGCCTACAGACCTATATCACTGATGCCAGTAATATCTAAGGTTTTTGAAAAACTTCTGTTGAAAAGAATAAAACCGATCATAGAGAGAAAAAAACCTAATACCAACACACCAGTTTGGGTTTATTAACAAGCACTCAACAATTGACCAGGTCCACAGAATAACAGATGTTATTGAAAAAGCCTACGAAAGTAAAAAAGCATGCTCAGCTATATTCTTAGATGTAGCACAAGGCCTTGTTCATAAACTACAGAAAATGTTGACAAAACAACATGCCGAACTATTAAAATCATACATTACAACCAGAATATTTAGAGTCAAACAAGAAGAAGCTTACTCTACAATAAAAGAAGCTAAAGCAGGTGTACCACAAGGAAGTGTACTGGGACCAATGCTTTATCTACACTACTACACTACACTTGTGATATACTACAAAGGGAAAATATTACGATGGCTACATTTGCTGATGATACTGCGATTATAGCTGTCAGAGACAATAATGAAGAAGTCTCATGAAAATTACAACAGGCAAGTGACAATATAAATAATTGGACATAAGCTTGGAAAATAAGAATTAATTAAAGTAAATCTATACATGTGCAGTTCACCTATAAACAGATCGTACAAGCACCAAAAACATTAAATAATATTTCCAATAAATAATCATTCCATATAGCAACAACGCTAAATATCTCGGAATGAATCTCGATGCAAAACTTCTCTGGAAGGAAGAAAAGAAAAGAACTGAAATTGAAATATAGGAAAATGTACTGGCTAATTGGAAGAAAATTACAGTTATCAGTATATAATAAATTGTTATTATATAAGCAAATACTGAAACCTATATGGACATACGGAGTTCAATTATGGGGATGTTCTGCAAAGAGTAACATAAATAAAATACAAATTTTTCAGAACAAAGTCCTGAGAGGTGTTGTGGATGCACCCAAATACTATAGGACAGATTACCTACATCGAGACCTTCAGATACCCACAGTCAGTCAAGAAATCAATAGAATTGCATGGGGCATGAGCAAATACTCCATTTTCATACGAATATTGAAATATTGCAACTTTTGAATACCACCAGAGCAGGACACAGATTCAAAAGTATCAAACAATCTGATCTTGTGTAGTGTTGTGTAGTGAGGTGCATATATTAAAAATTCAGCAGTAACATGAATAAACATTATTTCATCAGAGACTGAGATAGGGCCGATGGGTCCTCCTAATTATATGCTTAGATTTAAGTTATCGTAAAGACAAATTGTGGGTTAGACGGAAAGGAAAAATCTTATAAATATGTGCAACTAGAATACTTCATCAAATACTTTACAAAATCTGTGTTTAGACATGGTTTAATACATTAAGATCTCCTCTGAATTGTTAAACTAGACCTCGGCCTAGTTTTTTTTATTGGACTTCAGGGACAGCGTTTAGTTCATACTTTGTCTGTACGTAAGTATTGTTCGAAATGTTTGAAATTACTATTTGCCGTAATACACATACAAGGCGGTAAAATCTTGATAAAATCACATTGTCGAATCAAATATGTATCATTTACAATTAACCTGGTGAAGTATAGTCCATTGAATTATTTGATCTACAAGAAACCAGATATTGACTTTTCCTAATCTAACTATGATGTGATTTGATTGACACTTGTTGAAGGTTTGAATTAATAATAATTAAAATTTTTCTTTGCATTTTGAGAATATATGATGCTTCAGCAGTGAACAGCAGTGAATGTTCATTTAGAAGCCCATTTTCTTCTGTCCAGTTGGCATTCCAATCTTATAGAAACATATACTGACTTCATGAATACTTGTATTACTAAAGCAGTCACATTATATTAAGTCAAGTTTTCTATATTATTTGGTAAATGGAAATAAAACAAAATTATTAGGGACTCATATTTACAATAAACAAATAAATGAGGTCTGAACGCAAATGTTATTAACAATGTTATTGAGCTTAATATTACGTTAATTGCCTTCTAGACATAATTAAAGGTACTTAAAATAAATAAAAATATAATAAGTTTTATTTCGGGTAAAGTAAATACGCAGATTTGTTATAAAGTAGTTTTCTAACATATCCAGAGATTCATTACTACCATATTATGATACTTATGATCTTCATAACCTTTGGTTGATGTGTTTCAAAATATATATTTGGAATACGAAGGGAATGGATTTTCGAAGGAAATACGATCGTAAGTAGAAGAATGATTCTTATCGTCTATTGTTTAACCCATTCCGGTCGAGACGATTTGGATGCCGTGTCACTAAAACATCTCATCTTAATTTAAATTTTGAAAATTTTGTTAACAGCACAGAATATCACCCTAAGTATGTATTAATGGTAAATAAGGGATGAATAATAATCAACAGAGACTTTCTTATTAGCTTCTTGTGCGTTTTACTGACATAGATAAGATGTAAAAACAAATACAACTACAGGACCTTGACTTAAATAGGCTATCAAAAATTTTGATATGAAATTTTTATCATAATTTTTAAGTAAATAACTACCCAAAATTAGTTTTATATATTTTGATCGACCGTTAATAATGTTAATTGACTTTTGTTTTAAAAAATTACCTATATACGTTTTGTTTACTAATTAGGCGACATGACTTTTAATATTAAGTTATATAATTATGTAATATGTAAATATTATATAATGGACAAAATGTGAAAATTATTTATTACTGCGTAGATATAATTTTAGTGCATGTGTACCTGTGTTTGAGAAAAATCTAAATGATCTAAAAATGTAAAAATTATAATCTCATTACAATATTTATTTATTTTTTGATAATTGATATATTTTGATTGGATAATTAGTATACTGCAGTGCAGTTCGAATCATATGTTTTTATAAAAGTTATCAGGTCTTGTTTTTAAAGGGGTATTTTAATGACTCTTTTATTTTCAGTTCAAGCATTTTTTATCTCCCGTTACCAGAAATGATATGAACAAAGTAGAATGTCCTCAAAAATTGCCGCCTACCGCAAATGTAAACAATTTACGATTATTTAAAAAAAATTTTAAAAAATAAAACTAATCTGTACTGATTATAGGCCGTTGATGCAGTTTTCTTTTCATCAGCAAACAAACATGGTGATTATTTTGTAATTGGAACAGCAAGGCGTAGAAATCGGCTTATTGATGGATTCATCGTTTTGAAGATCGACTCTCTTGGTTTGGGAACTCTTGTATTACCAAAAGCACCAGATACAGCTTTATTTAATTCAGGAGAAGAGCAAAGCTACGAGGCAGAAGGTATTGTTTAATTTATAAAGCACAAAATACATGTATTATGGATAGTTTTTACTATATAGTTTTTTTAAATATTATTCATCGAGTCCAGATCTAAGATATCAAACCCAAGCTTAAATTGATGCATTTGATGGATGTTGAAGCGTAGGAAAGGAATTCTCTTTATTTCTCTCTTCCTTGCACAAATTAATCCGCAAAGGCTAGGTTTGCTATATTTATTAATTAAACAACTTAAATTACACTAATGAACTAACCCAACATAAAGGTAGATGGAACGGTACAAAAGGTTGAAGATTTTATGCATTCAAATGGTTCAGCTTTTGGCCGATATTTTTTAACCGATATATCGATATATTTGTTAGCCGATATTTTTCCATATTTTTTCAAAAAAAAATAAAAGAAGATAATTCTTAAGCATATAAAAAATTTTCAATTGTTTTTAGTAAACCTTTCAGATCGTTAATTTTTAAAATAGGTGATAAAAAAGTTTATTTTTTTAAAAAGGTTTTGTGTATTTTGATACTTCATTTTAAATATGTTATTTAACGTAATTATTTATTTAGTTTATTAAAAATATAGCTATTTCTTTAAATGTTTAAAGAATATCCATATTTTTTTAGTCCAATATATCACTTTTTTGTTAAATATAGAAATATCGATATATTTACTATAGATACCCTTAGGATTTTGTGGATGTCTTCATTTCTATGCATGGACAATGGTCAGAAAAACTTTATTTGATTTATGTCAATATCGAATTTCTTTGTACAATCCCATAGTTGTACACTGTAGGTTCACATCGATTTCAAAATAATTTGTTTACATGTTAACAATTTGTTGTATAGCGATAGGTCGATCCAAGCATCACATTTATTTGATACTCATATAAATACTCATATGTAGCTCTATTTGTTTACAGAATTTATCTACAGACAATTATCATTGGTATGAAATATATGTTTTGTAGGTGAAATCTACATGTTTAGATATGGTGACATTTAATTTTCATTGAGCTATTCCTTGGTGTAAACAGTAACGGCAGCTTGTTGTAATTTATTTATAGATGTCTTAATGTAATTATGTTTAAGACAGTATTTTCAGCGATTGTGGTCGTTGTTACTCTTTCACATTTAAGGATATTCACCGGTATAAATGAAGTGTACTATGTTGGCACAATGGCACTATCTTGTGGTACACCCACATAAATGGATTTCAAATCTAAATATTCGTTACCGTATATGCAGGAATATAGTATTTGAGAATCTGGCTCATCAGAATCTGGTTTAGGTAATTTATTTGGCAATTTGTATCCAAGGGACTAGTGTTAAGTATGTGTCAAGGACTATAGATGAAAATTTTTCTTTTTTTAATATTTAAAATTGCAGCGTTAATTATTTGATTATCTCTCGAATGTTTATTTCTAAAGACAAATTGGTGAGCCGGCTTGAATGACTTTTCTCCAATAATTGATTTTAGGCGTTTTAAGAACAGCTTCTGAACCAGTTTGGATATGATTGGTAGCAGAGATAATGACGCGTAGGATGTTTTAATAGTTTTTGGGCTTTACGTGGTTTAGTTATAATAATAATTTACGTAATTTTTTTGGCATAG
Source organism: Rhynchophorus ferrugineus (assembly GCF_030347505.1). NCBI lineage: Eukaryota > Metazoa > Arthropoda > Insecta > Coleoptera > Curculionidae > Rhynchophorus > Rhynchophorus ferrugineus. The sequence goes on along the minus strand of NW_027472581.1, from coordinate 45,305,634 downwards.
CAATTATTTAATTACTTAACCACTGGTAATAGGAAATGTTGCATATGCGTCAGAAGGGTGTGGATTGCTAAGTAGTATTTGTTAAGTACTCAGAGAGTAATTCTGCTGTTTTGCAATCTTTTTTCCTATTCTTCTCGAAATTGGCAAGTTTTTTGGAGGAAATTTGCGTCGATTTAATTTATTAACTATATAATCAATCTCTTGATAGTCTGTTAAGATATTTATAAATTAATTTTCAACTATCTAAAATATTGTTACTAGGTTTTTAATTTTTTCTGATAATCTCTGATGTTTTACTTTTCCTATTGGAGTATTATTCCATTTTGCTTGTTGTAAAATAACTACAAATAATTCTGATTCCTTATACAGATCTTTAGCGCTTCTACACCTATCTTCAAGATATCCCAATATGTCCACTTGTTTGTTAATCATAGTAAATCAGTTTATTTGTTATTGTCTCTCTTGTTATTAAAATAATTTAAAAATAAGAGTGGTTTCACCCTTACACTGATGTAATAGGATAATATGATTTTCAGTATCAATAAGTATATTGGATGTGTTATTTTGTGGTGATAAGTGTCGACCACCAGAACGTATGCGTGGCATTAAGGTTTCCCCTAGTAATGAATGTTGAATCGATATATGGTACTTCTATCCGGCTCGAAGGACCATGGTGAATTACTTGTTAAATTCATTAAATAATTTTCGGAACGCTGGTTCATTAGGATCACAAATAAAATGTTTTTAAAGACACTTAAACGTGATTTACGAAACTGACATCAATTAGTTCCTCGGTACCGTGATAAAGCCATGAAAAGGCAGCTGTTATAAAAACGTTATTTTGAAAAATAAATATAAGAATTTTATAAACATAGTTAACAATGTTTCTAATTTATCTCCCTGACATCCTGAACAATGAAGTTATTTAATAATTTTTAAGACAGTTCGAGGTAGCCCTTCTTTTCTAGACGTGTAAAGAATGTAAATGAAGAATAGCAAAATAACACTTCAGAACGGAATAATTGGTATCATACTGTTGCTTATGTAAAACCTTATGGACTAACTGATTTTTAACCGAAAAAAAAATTAAATATAAATACCAGTATATATGCATTGCTGCAATGTTATTCAGATTATATTTTTTCTTATATATTTTAGGAATTAAGGTATCTGTGAGTGAGCCAATGGAAAAATGGGCGATAAAATATGAAGGTCAATTGAAAGAGTGCAATGATAGTAAAAAACTGCATGATGTTAAAATTGAAGCTACCTGGAGTTCTGACAAGCCATGGTATAATTATAATACCGATATGGTCCCGTGGGAAATGGCAACAGGTTTAGCTTACGAGCGGTGGTCCAGAAGTTACTTCGAGAATTCAAAGAAGTCTGTGGTTTTTTTTTCTAATTTTGTGACCCATTGTTTAAATGTTTTTCTTTAAGATTTCATCAAGATCACTACGAACAGTTTGGTACATTAAGGGCTAATATTACAATTGATGGAAAATATTATAAAATTGAACTAGATAGCGTTAGAGACCATTCAATGGGAGAACACAGAGACTGGAGCTTGTTTAAGAGATACAGTCTACATTATGTGGCTGCTGAAAATGGTGATCAGTTCTATATTGGCAACATATGCGTTCCTTTAATATTTTCTAGGTAAGATAAAATTACCATATATTATATTTTCTTAATACATAGTAGGAAGGTAGTGTTTAAAGTATTTGACTAAACAAGGAAAATACAAAAAAAAGTTGAATCTCTTAGTGATGTAGTTAAACTGTTAGACTTTAACTCACTGATCAGAACCTCGCGTGTTTTAATCCTGCATGAAACATAGAGGTCTGTATTTGTTTTAAAATGGACAGGGGTCACAGCTGTTCAAAAACTGATCATTAAAAATGTCTTAATCTGGAGCAATATTGGGCTAGTCACTAAAAAAAGAGATTGACTTTGTTGACATGTGTGTGATGTTCACAAAATTATTTAATTTGAAAGGTTTAATGCTCGCAACCACTTAGAACCATAAGGTGTCCAAAATCAGATCAGTAAATGGACATTACTGTTTATGAAGCTAAATATAATTTACGTAATTTAAGAAAATAAAATATTTCAAATTAATTTATATTTAATTTCAATATAATTAAAATATAACTCAATATATTACTGTTATAAGTGAAGTAATAGGCTTCCCAAAAGTAGAAGATTACATTCATTAGATTGTTTCATACAACGATGTTATTTTTTATGTTTTCAATGATCAGTTAAATCACTAAACATAACAATTAAATTATTGCAATTAAATATCAAACGACGTTGTATTTTTAAATATCAGCTTGTAGCATTATATAATTTTACTTTCCACTGTATTTTTAAATAATTTCTACTACTACTACTACGACTTCTAGACATTCTCTTTAGTTATGTATATCATTAAATATTTATTTTTAATATAAGGTAGTTTAAATTTAAATAGTTTTAGCCGATAAAATGTAAATAATACATTTTTAATTCAATGTAACTATTTTCTTATGTTTACCCTAATAGTATTATAATCTTTATGATGATAAAAATGTATGTTTAATGAACTGTATTTCTGATTAGAAATAGCTGATGTAAATGTTCGGTATCACAGTTTATTAATTAATGTGCAATGATTTATAGAGACATACAATGTAAATTAATTTTATTACTTTGAATCGTTTTCGTTACATTCGTTAATAACATATTTCAATCGTATGCGCGTCATGATCTGCTGATCAGAATTTTTTTTTATTGTAGTATTGCATCATTATTTTTCTTTATCGCTTGTAGTGAATTTTTTGTGGTATGCTGCGTTGAACATGTCACAATGACGGTATATCGAGATTCTCAATGATTTTGAAATTGCTAAATAAAATTGTTGAAGGTAATGGCATTCTGAGCGTTTTATTCTGGAATTGTAAAACCTATACCAAACCTACCAAAATTGGATATGAGTATAAAAGCTTGACAGTGTTGACAACATTATTCTACTACTCAGAACTATTCAGATACTAAGATAATCTTAAGTTTATTAATACACACATTACTTATATAATAAGTCAATACAAATTAGTGGGAACACCACCACCATTGGATGAACACCATAGTATGAAATTGCCAATAAAACAGTTTATATTGATCTGTAGACGACAGGGAGTTTTATTTTGCGAGGAAAGGAATTGGCTAACTATGCATATTGAATTTGAGATAGCCATGAAAGTAAAAATGCAATTCGAGATATGCTATTTAATTACATTATAACAAAACAATATTTTGTGTTTTCACATTTTTTAGCTATGATTTTGGGACAATTTAGAGTCAGTGAAGGTGGGTTTGAAATTGGAAATAGGTTAATTAAGATAAAAGATATTTAATTGGCAAATATAATTATCCGTTCCTAATTTTGTGAACATCTGGGGCTCAAATAAATTATGAAGGCCCATTAACTAATTCGCTTTGTATGGGATATAATAGAATCTACACCAACCAGAAAGAAGTATTTGAACTAAAATGTCCTAATTAGATGTATCACATTAAATGAAAAATAAAATTGATATATAGGTTAGTTCAGTAACCTCACTCTATTGAATATAATATGTCACTGAGATTGTTCAAAAGCTGATACCATTTTGGATCTTCAGGTTCCTATTTATAGCCGAATACTGTAGTCGTAGGAAGAGAAGAGTTCATTGGGAAAGCTGTTGGTTCTTTAATTTAAAGAGGACCAATTTTCATTTCGAAAAGATATTTCCACATTTTGCTGCCATGTTTGGTAATGATTAAAAAAACAATGTTTTTTATATTCTTCGTATTTTTCAAAGACCACTTTTCTGCCTGAACATTGAGTTGAGTTTTACAGAGGATATACTTTATATACGTATAGTATATATGTAGACATATGCGATATACACATCAAAATATCTCAGCCGATCTCTCCCAATTTTGTTTCAATCCCATTAGTTGTTGAAATTATATTATATTTATCATTTCCACCAGTACTTAGCATCACCTTCCTTGGTGCAGAGCTTTGCAATTATTTGTAAAATGCTGGTCTACCTAAATATGTATATGATGTTGTAGACTTTTTCAACAATTGAGCAGTCATGGCGAAGTCCATTTTTAATATAAATATTTCCGGAATGAAAGCGTTCATTTAAATACTCGTCATAAACACCACATCATCAACTTTGAAGGGAATTATTTATTTTATTCTTTCATTTTAGTGATCTTAATGTCTAACAAAAATATCATAATCTTTAATGTCTAACAAAAATATCCATATGCAATTTTTAAAATGAAATTTGTAATCTTAGAGTTCTGCTTGAGCTTTAGACAAACTTATGTTTCTATTAAATGTAATCGACTTTACATCTATAATTAATTTACAATATCTTATAATTGAAGGATGACCCGTCCTGAGAATTCTTTTGAAAATGATATAAAAAATTATATTATTTTAAAAGAATATCTCTTCAGTCTACTCAAACATAAATAATAATGTGAAAGAGTATCATGATTCTTTTATTCCCTCCAAATAGTGGGCAAAACCTTGTTCTTGGGGTGTTGAAATAAAATTTAAAAAGATAAATTTCATTTAGTAACGGTGTAGGCTATTCTGTATTTCAACGAAAAGTGTTCCGCAAAATATGTATGGGGTGAATTTAAGTATTTTTTATTAATATTGTTATCTACACATATTAGTATTAACACTTTAATATTGCAACGAATTACGCTTGTGGGAAATTCATAGAAATAAAATTAAATAAAATGTTATATTTCAGATTAAAATTTGGACATATGTATAATGCAGCAACTGGAAAAATGTACTCAATAACAGATTGTACCTTCGAACTTTTCAATTTTGGCGAAATGGGTCAACCGCCAGACGATTATGCTTTTTCGTTCAAAGCTGGTAAGTTATTTATTATTGGTGCAAATATTGTATTGACATAATAATTCTTCAATTTCAGGAGGAAACGAATACTTCTTACAAATTAATGTTTCCGATTCCCCTCACTTTTATCTTAGTAAAGATTGTGATATAAAACTATATGAACGACTTTGTACATATAAAGTGAATGGAAAAGATGCATGGGGAACAACAGAATGGGTTTACAGGAATCCGAAAGGTCGAAGTATTTTGGATGAAGAAAAATAAAAGTATTGTTGCGTTTGTGTAAATCAAGTATTATATTGAATATAAAAATTGAAAAGTTAATACACATCTTGCAATTATATTGTTGTAATAATTCTTTCATTTTATGTTAGATATATTTTTTAATATATTTACATTTACTCCATTAATTTTGTTAAAACAACTGATATGTTTTTTTAAAGCGTATAATGTTAATCAGGAACTGTTATACTTTTATTAGTTTTGGATACTTACCGAAGACTGTACCAGCGATACGACTCTTGAAATGACTTTATATTGGATTAATGATATACTTTTATAGGGCACATCTAATCGCTTGAATGTATGAACGTAAAAAGCTATTGTAAAAAATTGAATAATCTTTAATCAAATATATCATAATTTCTATTATTTTATACATTAACCTTATCTCTCTGGCCACATGGCGATAACGTTTCGAAGGAAGCATGTTGGTTATGTTTGGTTTGGTCTGGAACAATGTCTCGAACAGAAGAAGGAATCTAACAAGGACTTCGAGTACCTATCGATATTATACAAAGTAATGAAATTTCGATTGACATGTTAAACAACAATATACGCGAATTTGTTCCAAAACAATAAAAACATCAACATCGTGCCTGGTCGTAAGATACATTCAAACTCGAATTCACTTGGTAGTTTTTCTTTCTCAAATAGACATCTGTTTTGTCCATTTGGGAAACCTGACTGACATAAGGAATCAAGAGTATCTTTTTAAATAAAAAAATACTCTAATACGCCTTATTCTGAAAAAGTTAATGAATTAAGGCTCGGAATTTAAGCTATCCTCAATAGGGTTGTATCAATCATCGATCTGCCTTTTTACAACAACACGTAGCTACAACTTTTTGCGCTTGGTATTGTCGTATTAGATTTTAATTTAGAATTTTCATTGCTAGTTACAGTGCGGTACAGAAAACTCGTCTGGTATTCGAATGGTAACCATTTACTTAGTTGTCTTAGATCTTTTTTGGTCGTCGGTTACATTTTATCATTGATATAAAAATCACCACTGACGGAAAATCATCACCATAAGTTTCTAGACGTGATTAATGGGCAAATGAAGCCACAAAGTTAATTAACGTTGCATGGTTAGAATTTGTTTACACTAAATAACTTAATAAAACTAAACGCAAAATGAAGTTTACCGCTATAGTAGGTCTAGTGCTCAATACTTGAAGAACTCCATTTTTCTGAAAATAGTTGCTAGAGTCAATTTTATTAACACTTCATTTAGTTCATTTAGTGAAAAATGATTTTATAAAGAGAACATTCTGATTTCCCTTGTTAATCATCAAGCACACCACTATCCAATCCAACGAAGTGGTTAGTCGTAGAGAAACTCCTAGTAAAACCCAACTGGTATTTAAATAGATGGTTAACTGTATGCACGCAGGTGCTGATTGATCATCAAATGATCATACTTTCAAGCAGCTTGCATTTGTCAAGTAAGAGACCTGTAACTACTGGGAAAGTAACTATTGTATAAAGACGAGAGAGAACTTCATTGGATAGACAATATTTCTTCGTCTGATATAGCGTTAAATAAATCAAGCAAGCAGATAAAGAAACTAATTATAACTGATATTTTTGATGAAGGACAGTCTGATACCATCCGGCCCAGGTGAAATATCTCTGTATCGAGAAAGACAGAACAAGGTAGTTGAGTTGAGTTCAGATTCAGAAGGAATGTATGAGAAGGAACCAAGCATATCTTCAATATGTTGACCACCAAATATTTCAGATAAGACGCTGAAAAGCATCCATAAGCATGAGCATTGATAAAAGCATGAGCATTGATATACTTCAAGGAAGAAGACGGTTATTTTCGAATATTTGTCCATATAGCAAGGCTCAGTTGATTAATAAATTCCATCAAAGATTGAGACTTTCTAACAATCGCTTTAGAAAGTAATTTATATCTTTTGAAATAATTGGTAGTTAGGTTTCGTTTAAATACATTAATGTTTCTTTTCGTGTATTAATATGGTTTCCTTGTATTATTCTTTCTATCGAAGATTGATGTAGAGAATGGCAGATGTCAGAACAGCACGTTAGCTACAGAGACAGTATGCTCGATAAGTTTTTCACAGTATTCAGGGTTTATAGGTTTTCGTTTGTGCGTTGTTCATATTTAATAAGCTGAATAGGTTACTTTTATAATTTGAAACTAGTATTTGGTAGTGTAGTGGTTAAATACTGTAGAGGAAATGGGAAAAGCTAGTGATATTAAAGTCCTGTATTAAAAGAAACTGCCAATTTAAACTTTTTTTTGAGATTCCGAATCTTGATTTGATATTATTTTGGTATTATGATTTTTTATAATGTGGTATGAGAAGTACGTACGAGGACTTGAAGGACAAAAGGAAATAAGACAAATAATAACAACTGATCTGCTGTATACGTACACATAAGTACATTACACTAATCTAATTTCAGATAGAATCAGTACACTGATGATTTTTTCGTACAGTTTTAACATTAACATCATATTTATCTCATAATTTGACAAAATATACTTGATTATAATATATATTTTATAATATAGCATAAAACATCTGTAATTATAGTTTATTCTTTAAAATCTTATAAGCTTAAGTACTAAAGTCAACGAAAACTGATGAAAAAATCGTCCGCCCGAACATTGACGGTCGACCTTTCCATAAGAGGATGGTTTTTACCATGAAACCACAAAAATAAAATCAGTCTGGATATTTTGTATAAGCGTTATAGAGGTATAGCATGTCTTTAAGGAGGCTGGTTACATCAAAGACACGCTACACGGTGAAATAAAAGTAAACATCATCGATAAGAGATCCGCCGGAATGCTAAATTAGGCTCAGTCATTAGGCTTTGATAACAGAGAAAACGAACAATATCTCGGACAAAAGAGGAAATATAACAAGTTTATATTTAACATTGATCGGAAATTTTAGTGGTAAAGATCGTTACATTCATTAAATAGGGTATGGCGTACGACGTTTTAGTCGGGAAATAGGAATGTCGGTCAGTTTTAAATACATTAAACAAATATACAACAATAAATCGTAAAATAATTCAACACATATATAAAGTTATTATATTAAATAGACATATAAACAAGAACATTAAGTAATTTTCATTATTGTTTTGGATAATTACTTTATATTCGCGTAATGGAAACCGATTTGGTGCCTTTCGGGGTTGTTTGGAGATTCAAGGGGGCCCATATTAATAAGAAACGTATCGATTTCCAAACGAAAATATTTTTTTTTTATATAGGACAGGACTGAAATAAGCAAACTCTGATGGTTATTCCTTCCTAGGTTACATATCGTGTACAACTGGCAATTTGTAATAATTTCCTGCGGATAGTTTGTACGTATCATTCTTAATCGTGAACCAATTATACAAAATAATCAAGTTTCGATTGATATATTTTAAACAACGACAGCAAATTCAAATTTGTACCTTGTCGTATACGCGAATTTGTTCCAAAACATTAAAAACAACAACGTCGAGCCTGGTCGATAAGATACATTCAAACTCGAATTCACTGTGGTAGTTTTTCTTTCTCAAATAGACATCTACATTTTTCGATTTGGGAAACCTGACTCTACGAGATATGTAGATACAAAGGTTGAACTGAAGTATTTTGAAGAGGTACCTTAAATGATATATTAATGCCGAGAAATTAAAGACATTATGATGTTTATATAGGGAATCAAGAACATTTTTTTTTGAAGAAAAATGTGCTCTTATACGCCCTATTCTGAAAAGGTTGATGGATTAAGGCTCAGAATTTAAGCTACCCTCAATAGGGTTGGGTAAAATGTATTGAGCGTTGCTTATTGTCAGAGTCTTTAATGTACTGCCTGTAGCAGGCTGGGGATAGATGTAAGAAGTTTATTATTTCTTCTATTTTTTGTTTTATGATTTTCTAAATTTATTTTTCGGGTTTTTCCTGTGTAGTTTGGGGTGCCGGTGACGGTTGAGGTGGTAATGCTTTCAAAATGGCGTGGACTTCCTCAGCAACTGCAGTTAACACAAACTCAAATTGTTGTTTTGTTGCAACCTGAAAAACGTAATTTATCAATAGATTCAATTCAATTCGTATTTTCTATTTATTGGTATATTATTTATTGAATACTAGCTGTCGCCAATACACCTTGCATTGATGACTATTTTTGAAAAACCACCTTATGCCAATTCTACGTATTTACTTTATCCAGAATGAAAGGTATATCTTTAAAAAAATGGATTTGAAAGAGAAATCGACGTTTGAAATAGTATTATTTTAAATGCGCACTGAAACCCTCTAAATTGGATTGTGGGATAGTTGTTTTGGTCGCACTGTACGGTTTGTATGAGTACATCTCCTGTTTATAGCTTATTTTAATAAATGTATGTTATAATCATGTGTATGTGACATTGTAATGTGCATCGATCGTGTGAGATTCTCTAATGTTAAATTATACATCGATTAAAACTCCAAACATGTTTTGTATTTTTGTTTCAATACAGAAAATGTGACTAGTCTTGTAAGGTATAGCTTAAACATCGTTAATTTGTTAATAGCAATAAAATAATTCTTAATAAAGTATAATTCACGTAATATCGACGTAAATAGCACTGTTAATAATATTTGAGGCCTAAGTCACTAATAATTTCATTATATTTTCATTTACCAAATAATATAGAAAATTATATTTAGTACAATGTGCCTGATTTAATCATAAAAGTGGGCATGAAGTCAGTTTCTATAAGATTGGAATACCAACTGAACCGAAGAAAATTGGCGTTTAACTGAATTCAATGAACATTCACTGTTATTCACCATTGAACATTGAGAAAAATTTTAATTAAACTCAAGCCTTCAACAAGTGTCAATCAAATCACATCATGGTTAGATCACGAAAAGCCAATATCAAATGTATGGTTTCAAATAGCATCAAATAATTCATCAAGTCAAGTAAAGTAAATACAAGAAACTATGTAGAGATCTAGTTTAAGAAATCTGAGGAGAGCGTAATATGTTAAAACATGTCTAACCACAGATTTTGAAAAGTATTAGATGAATTACTGCAGTTGTTTGTTGTTGTACACATTTGTTTATAAGATTGTAAGGCTATTATTAAAATTAATATCAAAATTACAGTTTGTGCATTTCATTTACCCAATTTTGATTCCACAGAACTGCTAAATATTTACGAAAATTAAACATCATTATATGTATATAATTTTAATTTGCTATATGTTATGTAAAATTAATATTTTGGTCATATCATAAAATTTTTTAGTAGGTTTGGTATTGATACAATTTGGATTTGTCTTATCAGATATTGGGTACTTCAGTGGATTTCAATAATACTATTCTCACATTTCCCAAATAAAGATTGTGCTATTATTGGGTACTCTTTAGAGTTATTACCTGCGTTTATCCCTGATTGTATTTGTACACGCATTTTGCATGCAGTTTTTAAGCCCTTATCGTCAGTAATGTAAGAGAGTTTTTTAGATTGTTGAATTGAAACTATTGAACTATTTGAAGAAAACCTTCCTCCAAATTCCCTTGATTTGTTATTTGCTCTTTCACTTCAACATTTGCTGTCTAAATAAAGTCGTGTTTCTAATACGTAAAATTTACAGTGATTGAAATTGAATAATATAATACTTATTAAATCGAATTCAATCCAGCTACTGTTGATAGAAATATTGCAATAATGGTAAATTGAATCTAAACCTTATTTTATAGTTGCAATGTGTATAATAGCCTTCTGTGTTTCACTTTTATTTTGATATTACATTTAATCTATAAATATTAACTATTTAATTTTAAAAATCAAGAAATGATTGAAATTAAATTAAATTCTAACTTTTCTAATTTTTTGTAAATTAAAATTAATGAGTTTGACATAGTTGATAGATAGTGAAGTAGTTAATTGAAACATTCCAGATCGAGAATGGGAAGCACAAAGTGAATAAAATCACTATGATAAATCACCATCAATTAATTTACATATTATTCGTTAATGTATATAATTCGTTATATTCGAATCGAAACAAGAGAGAAAACGTGATCGTTTTCTATAAATATAAGATATGCTGCTGTCAATATAACATTGCTGTCAAAATAAAATGATCATATTGATTTTATGTAATACATTTGGGAATGTTGGCAACATTAGTCGATTAATTCTGCATTTATTCACGTTTATTTGGTTATTTTAGTGTGTAATGTGTTAAATATATGACTTGTCTCGATACAAGAGTCAGTATAGAAAGGAGGAAGAAAATAGTAGAGGGTGCTGTGACTTGTATCGAGTGGGTATAAATTACCAGGGATCAAAATAATGTTTCTCTTTTGTTCCAAGGCCATAAATGGTGTATTAATTCCGTCCCGTCCCGAATCATAAGTGATTCGTAAAATAATGTGTTATAGAAACATATAATAAGGTCTACACTATGTAAATATAAAAATGTAATGAAGGAATTTTAAAATGCATAATGCTTACGTAAATGCAATGCGGTAACATTCATGACACACTCTACTTCCTGCATACTATATATTGTCCTCTTCAATTACACTGTCTGTAATAGCATTTTTACTTTACTATGGAGATATTATATTTACTAAAAAGCATGCTCTTTTGAAAGTCAAATGAAAGTCAAATGTGGTAAAGGAGAAGGAAAATATATCTAGTGCTATAAAAAAATCTTATAGATCTTATAATTATAATATTTGCGCTCTGTGTAAAAACAATCCAAGTGAATATTAAGTTTATTTCAGATTTATAAACCTGATTATTGATGAATTTGATTTATGAACCTGAAAATTGACCATTCACAAATTTGAATATGAAGTGGAGAATAGAACTATTAAACCAATGTACATCATTTTTATGTTTTCATTCCTAAATAATTCATTTCGCTATCATTATTAAGACTAGGAAACCAAACCAAATAAGAAGACAGAACTCAAAATTGCAATTTCGACCTTCATTATTTTTCCAGATTAACTTGAAGAAATCAAGACTTAAGCTTATCGATTTTTGGTACAATGGATGTACTAAAAAGCCGGTAAAGCCTAAATTAGTCACGGAGAGCTATAAATCAAGTAGTATCAAGTAGATGTGTAACTAGTAGTTGCCAAACCTGAATAAAACTATCAATATGAATGTTTATTAGGAAATTTGAATGAAAAACTGTTGCAAAATGGACGACAGCAGCATTATATAGTTATCTTCTGCGCAACAATACCCAGCCCAATGTGGTTCTCGCGAATCTATCACAACCATCTTTAAAATATATTGGTACTCGATCTAAAAAAGTGTTTAAAATTACAAAACAGGCAAACTAAATAGTTGATAAATGAGTGTATCTTGGCAATAATGTTATTACTACATACGAAACGTAAATTATAATATGAATGAACACGTAAACCCAAATTTTTTTACTTTCTAAAAACAATTTTATCATATACTAACCATCTTGGGTCTCTGATCTCTTAGATGTTCTAGAGTTGCAGCAATATCAATTTCTTTTGCACCTTTTGCCATTCTGCTCAATACCATGTCGATCAGACAATAAGTTCCGGTACGTCCAGCACCATCACTGCAGTGTACAACGATGGGACACGATCTGCCTCTGTATGATTTGTTTACTTTTCGTCTAAAATTTTATATATTACCGATATATACGATCTTTTTAAATATCTATGTATATTTTACCTGAATTCCAAAAGAGCTTTTGTAGAACCTGGAACTCCAGCTTCCGGCCAAGACAAGAAATGAAACTGGGTGACAGTTCTTGTTTCGCCTGTTCTGACGTTCTTCAGATAGAATGATCGTACCAAATAATCATCACACCAGATATGTTCACTAACCAGATGCACTTCATAGATATGATATACTTCGGAACCTACAGATAAAACAAATAAATACATAAATTAATAAATACAATTGTATGTAGATAAAAGTTAATGTAAAATAAAGCTATACACAAGACAAAACTACATTTCAAAATGAAGTTTGATTTCGTTGAGGAAATTAAATAAATTTGACATATTTTGTAGGAAGAAAACAGTATTCAATTAATCAGATAAGTCATATACTCTCCTAATAATTAAAAAGTTTGCATTTGAGGGTGGTGGGCGTAAATTCCTCACCGGGGGACATTAACATTTATTATTTCAATCTATGACAAAAAAAAATAATAACAGGATCCAATAAGTAATCTATTAATAATATATAGCAAGAAAAAATAATGTTATCCTTGATACACCAAAGCTTCTTATCATTCTCCAGCAGTTCATACTCATGCTGTGGCAAACCGCCTATTCGTTAAATAAAAAATGACTTCGTAATATCTGTAATTAATATCTTTAATCAGCTCTGGCGGAGCTATTAGTCATTCCATTTTTTTGTATCCAAACAGTTACAGAAAAGGTATACAGACCAAGAACATGAACCACTGTGTATGTGCGGTAAAGGCATTATCTATGAACTATAAAGCTTATAAACGATCTTTTAGAATTGATATTAAGTAAAATAATTTTAACTTATTAAAAATATTATATTGCAAAAATCTTAGAAGATAGAATAGTCGGACAGTTTGAGAGTTTATTGTGAAACCTATAATGAACTATGGCTTAGGACACAAACCACAGACATCACAAGGAATTTAACCACAAACATTCAATGAATAGTTTCTGAAATGGGAATGCCAGAAAACTCGTATTTTATTTATTATAAGATCCTAATGTTCAATTTATATCAATATAAGAGTCCAAGTTAGCTCATATGTGAAACATACTTCATCCTGGATGATTTGAGGAATACCAATTTTTTAGATAGTTTAGTACAAAAACAGTTTCGTCTTTCGCCGATAGTGATTATATAGGATAATCTAGAGAGCTACTACCAGTCCGAGCAGTGATTCTGACATTTCCTTTGGGAGGCAGTTTTGTCATTATCATGCTGACTAAATTACCAAACCATTATAATCTGCGTTTCTGAATATCTTGCTCAATTGTGCTCTAATTGTCGTAGCTTAAACGAATAATTTCATTTTACATAAGATTTTGGAGAGATACATGTATAATTTGAGAGCCATCTTAGAGAAGCAAAAGTTGTAACTTGGCTGATTCGGTTTATTATTTTGGCGATGGATGTCATTTTCTTCTCCTATATTACTTATCCCAAATATTTCAACTTTAACTGAATTCCGTAAAGATTTACAATAGGAGTCGATCCGTCAGTTGTCAATACCCTAATATTTTAATCATTAACTCTGAAGTGATATGGCTCTGTAGTGCAAACTGTCATGAAGAATACCAGAAGCCTTTACGTTTGTATCAATGAATACAGGATCATCAGCGAACATCAGATAAGTGGAGGAGTTCATATTAAACATAGAAATCGTATTGAATATAGAGGGCAAAAATACATTTAAAAAATCGACAATGGCACGCTGAATTAATTATAGAGAGAGCAGCCATAATTTATTTTGGATCTATATAACAATTTCAATACAAATTTAGCAAAAAATTCTGTTTTAATATTGTTCTTTTTGTAGAAAAAAACTGTACAATAGCTTTTAATGCACTAATATTTAAGTCTCCATATCCCCATCTGGCTCAAAAGTATAACTATGTTTTCTAAAAGAGTTGTAATTCTAAGGCGGTTTATTAAAAACGCATAGATAGCGGATAAAACGCAAAAGGGTAAAAATAAGTAATTTGTAATAACACACTACCATTTCAATTTGAATGAATTATTACATTCAAATTGCGATATTTCTTACCTTCTTCTGGCCAATATCGATGGCACATAGCAGTACCGCCTTCCGTAAGCCTAGTAAGCATTACAATGACTACGGCTCCTTGTTCCCAAATCAGTTGCCAAAAATCAGCGGCGGTATGTGGAAGAGGACCCTGTGTAGCTATATAAGCTGGATTCCTGCAAAATAATGTAAAATAACATAACATATATAGCACTAATTTATACCATAGCTATGTACTTACCTTGGGTCGTGATCAGTAATACTAGATGCATTTATGTAATCGGAGCCATTAGAATTAGTCAGTTCGTTCAAAATAACCCTAGCATGATCGTACGGTACCACCTCTCGATAACGGTTCTTTTCCACATTGTCCTTTTTCATAGCAATTGATGTTTCGCATGGCTCAGCTACGTATGCACAAAGTGCTATCCATTCTTGGTCCAATCGATCTTTATTTTTCAAGTGATCTTCCATGTAACTCAATACCATATGACCTGAAATTATTTTAATGATATAGATTACCGTATATATTTAATTACGTTAAGTTACCTGTTGATATATCCATGTTATGTAACGCCGGCTCTTCACTCCAAGATGACGTACTCGATCGACTAGATGGACTTTGTTCCGATTCCCGAGACAATGACGTTATTCTTCCTATAAATAAATTGAATCGTTGTAAAGTGGATGGTTCTATATTAAGGTATCTTGCCTTTATCGGGTGCTCCTTCGGTGGTTTGACCTTTAGTAGCCATTCGAGCTCTGCAAAGATCTTGATAATCTTTACTAGCCTCCGTATCCGGTCTAGAAAGTCCTTTTAGCTTGTCACGGAATTTAATATGTTTTCTAATCAGTGTCAGTACAATGGTAGCTAAGATCAGGGCAACCAAAACACCGCATACTAAGAATATAACAATGTACTGGCTCTCTGGGTTAATTCGTGTGAAAAGAACGTTCTGCATTTTAGCCTGAAAATAAAATAGATATTACTCGTTAATTACTTTTGCTAAAAATTTGATTCGGAAAGAATTAACTGTATACAAATTAAATAGACACTCTTCTTATAAATCTATGAGTAAACATACAACAGTAATATCCATAGATTCTATTTTACCCACAAAAATGGATCATCGACCCATACCTTTTGCTGTTTTGGCGATGTCGGCTGCATATTGAAAGAAGTACCAAACAGTGACATTTAAAATATTCACAATGAATGAATTTTTTGTCAATTCTTTTCTTCGCTATTGTGACAGTGGTGTCGAAGTGACAATATTTGTTGATTATTCTTTCAATCCAATATATCATCATTATTATATACACTTATAATTAATACATATCCTGATCAGCGAAAGACCAATCCAAAATTACATAATTTTTCTGCACCATGACAATCTGTTTCAAAACAATAAGCAATAAGCAACCGTGTTGTTAATTGTAAACAGTTATTGTATTTTTAATGAGAGAACTTCAATCTGTGCGCACAGCTCCCATCCCTCTACACGAATATGTTGCTGAGACTGGGGATGTCGCATATAGTGATTCCCACGTGCTGTCCTTCTACTCCGTCGAGCGCCACTGTCAGCTCGTTTATATTTTGTGCAAATCTTCTTTGATACTTTTTGCTATAAACTATTGCTAGCTTTATTTACTGCTTTGCATATACTTCCTACTTATGCTTTTTCAATATTTCTATGTTGTTAATGCTTGCTGTGTCCAATAATTGAATTCCGTACATATAAATTGGTTTGATGATGGATATATACCATTATTTTGCTCTAGTTGCTTGGGAGTGCCCATCGTTTACCGACGGTCAGGTTTTTTAAAGGATATGTGACATGAGTGGGCTTGGTTTAGTTTTCCATTATTCTCCATTCGTTGAAGCAACTCTCGATTTTGTTCAGATGATATTGAAGTTGGAACAAAGTAGCTTTTGTATCAAAATCCACCGAAAGGATGGCAGTGTCGCTTATGCTTAATCATGAAGCTCCTTGAATTGGGATAGGATGAGAGTATATGATAATATGAATGTGGAAGATAAAAAGGGTGCAAAGCAGTATAGTCTATTTTCCTACATGGCCATGACGTCTACAATATGTTGTACTTTTTTGACAGTTTCATGATCCTCACAGAATCGAAATGGCTGGGGATTATGTTATTTAAGGGCTCCTTCATTCTATTTAGAATACTATTTTCCATCATTTTACCAATTACTGCGAGGAAGCTTATATATCTGTACGAGATCCTGTGGGGGTTTGAGTGATTTAGGTCTCATTTCGACTTTTGATCATCCCGGAAAATGTTCGAAGTTAAATCAGGCCTTAAATATTTTGACGAGACTCATAATTTCCTTGTGTAGTAGAGCTGCGTCGATAAGATCGCAGCCTGTTGATTTTCCTTCTTTGAGAGTTTTTATTTGTCATAACCTCTTTGGGATGTACGTTCTTCAACGGCCGATACATTTGCAGAGGTGATTTAAGGCATTCTTTGACTTCGGCTGCGTGCCCCTGGTCAGACTCCAAGAACGTCTGAAACGCAATGCTTAGATAATTAGCAAAGGTTCTCCCTACTTCATCTTGTCTACACCCCTACGTTGTCTTTAATAAACGTTATTTGAGCTTTAGGCTTTTTTATGGTTTTTGCAGCAAACAATTCATATCCACTATCGGTATCATTATTGACAGGTAGTTCTGGAGATCTGGATAGCTATGGGTACTGAAATTATATTGTAACGTGTGCAATATTAGGCTCTACAAGTGGTCACTTGGTAAAAATGTATACTTTCATTTTCTGTGCCAAAGTTATGGAGAGAACAGAAAAGTTATGTAGATGATTGTTACTTTTGGTCGATTTGATAATTTTGATAATGAGCGATGAAGCCCATTTTCTTTTCAGTGCTCACGTCAGTAAATAGAACAGTCGGTTTTTGGGGAACACAGAATCCTCAATTAATTCATGAAACATCATTTTATCCACTAAAGACGCCATGGTATTGATGCTGGAAACATCATTGGTCCCTATTTTTGAAAATGACCAGGGTCCGGATTTAATAGCACCATGCTTTTTCTTATGAGGTTTTTTAAAATCGAAAGATTATGTGAATAAACAATATCCATCATGAAATTTAGGATATTCAGCCTCAGATGTTGCAGGATGTCATGAAAAATGCCTTAAAAAGAGCCGAAAGTTACATAGGGAATCGCGATCACCATTTAGCCGAAATAATTGTTCAATCGTAACAAAAAAAAATGTAAAAATCTAATAAACTTTTTATGAAAATCAAAATTTCTTTGAGTAAAGTTGTAGGCAACCAAAATGGCAGTGGGGCTTTTGCCCCACGTTGTATAAAGCAGATGCTATGCAATACAAAATACTCAGTTCAATATATGTTCATTTCTGGTTTATACTTTATAAATCAATAAATGGGCGTTAATGGTAAAAATAGTAAAATTATGAATTTATTGATGAATATATCGAAAACTAGAGCTAATTTTAAAAATAGAGTTGATGATTTCTCGTCAGCACCCCAATTTACCTTACAACTAGCTTTTGATTGCTCAGGTCGAAAATCGTATATACTTTTGTTATATATTAGAAATGAATGTCAAAGTATTTGCCTAGTCTATAAGGATGTTTAGTCTAACTTTCTGTACGATGAACTCTAGTTTCCATTCAAACATAATATCAAGCAACGTAATCAATGAATCACCACATGTATCAATGACAAAGTACTAATAACAGTTTTATTGGCAAGGAATTATATTTGATTTAAACTAATTTAAATGAATTATGTCCATTCATATAATTTTATTTTCACACAGCCTATTATATTAAATTAGCTTTAGTTTAAATAAATTTGTTAGGTTAGGCAAGTTGAGTTATATATAAAATTACAATTTTTATGGATATGTACTTAATAACGTCAACGTTATAAATTAAATTGAACTTACTTTATTGCCTAATCCTGCTGATACAACCTCTACACCAGTTAAATTTTCCAAATCATCTTTGATTAGCTCTAAAAAAAAAGGAATATATTAATTAGAAAAAAAAATTATTTTTAAGAAACGAGTTTACCGATCTTCCTTGCAACTTCACTAGCATTATACCCACGGCTATTATTTGCAACACTAAATGAGACGGACTGCATATGAACTCTGAAATATATATTTACAGAATTTATATTATAAAAATTATATTAAATTTTAACTCACTGTCCATCAATATAATCCGTTTGCTCCATATGAAGTAAGTTGAAAATATTTTTAATGATATCCTTGCCTTGCTTCCAATCTCTTAGGATCTCTTTGAATTCAATATGGACGTATTGGTCATCGCCACCCTCACGTTTTCCGGGATTTACATAGTTACTGTTTGGGTTTGGATGCGGACCTCTTGGTTCTTTTTTCATCATTGATGGTATTATCCTGTTCTGAGAGTAGTGATGCGGCCCAAGTGCTGTAAAAATATTTATATTAAATATATCATATATTTTGCAATTAATGTATGTTGCTAGAACTATAAATGACCTTTATAATTTTAACGATTTATATTAGGTGGCCTAATGTATGTTAAAGTTCTGAATGCTTCAATTGTTATCATTATTAAATTTTATAAAATATCATTTATTTTAACATTATAGTTCACTGTTCGCTGCTACTTTGGATAGACTATATCGTTCCTTTTTAAGTGCTGTCAGAAACTTTCAGCAAACAGGCTTCTTCTAGAAAAACGTGTGACGTATTAATATAATAAAAATATTGGACTTTCTATGTATTTGAGTAGTAATTATTAACAAAAATTTAAATAAAACCGAAAATAGGTAATGACGCAAAGAAAAAAAGGAATGATTAAAAATGTTTGTATATCAAGAGAAACATGTATTTCTTATTAAGCTGACATAAAGTTAGGTTGGTTGCGAACAAGATAACCAAATAATTTTATATTTAAATTTTACAAATATATAAAATACAAACAAATACAGAAATATTCAAAAAATAAATGTATATTGGAATATTATAAAACAAACCTAAACATAAAAATTTTTGATTTTTTATATTACTAATAATTTATAATAATATTTAAATAAAATAGTTTTAACAAAATCTTGAACCAACTTCAAAAAATAAATAAGAAACTTACTAAAAATGACACTTCAAACAGTTATATTAATTTAGATTTGTTTTGTTGGGAATTTAATTTCTTGTATATGTTACAAAATTATATTATTATTTTTGTATTTTTTGGGCTTGGCACTGACTTCAAAGTTATTGGGAAGGTATTGGTAGTAGATAAAATAGTACTGTAAATAGATAAATAGGTTTAGATAGGTATTATGCTAAATTGTGTGTATACATTAGAATATAAAATAAGTGTAGCAGATAGATTAAATAAGGTTTTAGTTTATTTTTCTTTAGTTATTACAACGATTATTAAGTACATATTTTATCTTAAAATGTTTTTTTGTGTTAAAAATCTAGGTTTCATTATTTTAAAAATTTTAGTTTCTTATTTATTTATTGAAGTCGGTTCAATTTTTTGTTAAAAATATTTTATTTTTATTTTTTTAGTGTTAGATATTTACTGAATAAAATACGTTATTTTATTTAATATTACTATTCCAAGGTAAACGTAGGCCAAGTTAAGTTGCATCTCGTATGAAAAATCGGCGAACATACATGAAAAAAAATATATACAGTCGAACATAGAACCTCCTTTTTTGAAGTGGATTAAAAATACTGATAACAATACATGTACAAGAAATATTATTTTTGCATTTTAAAAAGTGAGAAAGGGTCGTAGAATATTGTAGTATGACTGTTGAATGATATCACGGTTTAGAAGAATGTAGATGCGATTAATACATGACAATTAAAGAATCTATTTAAGAATTATTAGATCAACATTAAAGTTAAATGCAAAAACTTGTACTTGTTACAAAAACAAGTACTTGAGATATTATTATTTTGTGTAATTTTATTGTATATAAAAAGTTAATTATACTGTAACGTTTTTAAATTAAATATATATTTATAAATGCATGAATTATATTTACCTCTCTGTGTAATATCTGTGATTGCTGGATCAAATGGTGGTCCAGGTTTTTTAACATCCAATCGTTCAGGTCTCTTAAACCCCATATTATATCTATCCCAAATGTTTAAATCGTCTCTTAACGCAATTTCTTGTTGATTTTCTGAAATAATTGAAGTCCATTTTAAAACTGCTCTTTAAAAATATATAAAGTTTACCTAATTCACCGATATCCTCTGGTTCAGCACCTCCTTCGGAGTACACTACTGGCTTACTTTTCCATTTTTTGTTGAAGTCTTCATTCTCCTGCTCTTGTCGTTGCTTAAGTTCACGAAAAACTTCCCTGGGTTTTAAAAATTCGAGGTTTCTTTCGGAAAATATTTCATCTGGATGTCCACTACCATATTCGGTATTTATTGCGCTTTGAGGATCTTGCTCTTCATCGAAATATATTCGGGGCTCGGGTAGTTCATCGCCTATTACTTCATCTCTAGATTCCCATCCCTCCCTAAATTTATCTGGAGTGTTGTAAGTTAGGGTAAACCTTTCATCTGGACCAAAATCTGAAGATACGTAAACGTGTGTTTAAATTCAAAAATAATATATATTTTAATTGGTAGATATATTCTTTCAAAAAAGTATAGATAATTGGAAAAACTCTTAAAGGTATTGTACACACCGACCAAAACAAGCTCATAAGATGACATCTATAACCAACCTTAAGGACAAAATATTTATCTAACTATTCTAGTTGGAGGTTTTAATGTCAATGCCAATAGAGAATTAAAGGTTTAAGTTTTTCATTTGCCTCATTAAATAACTTTGTGGTGGGTAATATTGTATTACAACATCCTCTAAAGCATCAATTGACATGGAGACATCCAAGAGTAATTGATTCAAGGTGCTGGGTATGTCTTAATTAACTACAACGTGCGAAGTGTGAATATTCTTATACAATCAATCACAATCACATCAAAACGACTTTCATATTCGATACGATAAATACAGTTTAGGAACTAAAATATATCCAATCAAAATATATTCCCGTTGGAGACTTTGGCACAATTGTAGTTTGGTATCTGTAAGCTATGCAATGCTTAAGGCAAATTTTCTCTCTTAAAGCAATGTTTCTCTGAATTCCTTGAGATTGTATTAGAAATGAAGTTATTCATTTAAGATGCGATAATTAATGTACAATTGAGGAACAAACCCAGGAATGCAGATTATAATGAAACTACACGAAATTGACCAGAATCGATGAAATTGTCAAAATTCATTTTGTCACTAAATTGGCACGTTTCTTTACAGCAATGAAACAGTTCTTTGGACATTCGCTTCAGGAATGGAACACAAATTAAAAAACAAAATTATTTTAGTCCCTAAGTTGGTAAAATTGTAGGCTATTAACCCGGAGTTTAAAGTGTGTCTTAAGTGATAAATAAAACAGAATTTACGAATATTTCTGACAATTTTAATACAATAATTTTAATAGAACATATATAATATAGATTAATAATTTACCTTGCGAATCATCTTCAGGTGCTCCAAATTTTTGTCTCATTAGTTCGTTGATCAAAACGTCATCTGGAGGTTCGTCTTCGGTCATCTGCTTGTAACGATTTAGAATCTTCCTTAACTTATTGTAATTAGATGGACTCAGATATTGTTGGATGTCTTTTGGCGGAAGCTATACGATTTTGAATCAGTTATATAACTTTAGGTTACTAAACTAATGAGATGTTACCTGTAATTGATGCAGTAATTTAATCAATGGGTACATTTCTTCTTCAGGAAAGTCTTGTTCGTTTTCTACCATTGCAAGCGGGGTTCTATACTCGGGTGGTTTTGGTTCTGGGTATTCGTTCTCATACTCGTGAAGAAATTCAATGGAATCCAAAGGTTCTTTGTCTATTCTTCTATATTTAGGAACTCCATATCTAAAATTACAATGATGATAATGTTTATGTGAACATTGGTAAAAAATATGAGGAATTTCTATTGTTGCTAAAGGAAAATGTTATATATATATATACCTTCCATCAAAAAATGGGGTGATCGATCTTCGACGCATTGGCGGTAGCCAGGTTCTTTTAGTAACGCCATAGTTCATTAAGGGATCTGGCATGTCCACTAAATAGAAAAGGTAAATATGAATATTTGTAAATTAATAACAAATAGAATTATACCGAGTGTATATTTTTTGTTATATTAATTTGTAAATTTGTAAAAGAAAACTACCTTTTTATGTCTTTTATCATTTTGGTTAAGCTTTTTTCTTACCTAGAAAAAATATTTTATAGAAGTTTATTCATTTGTGGGGTAACAAGTATTACTGCAATAAAATTAAACGGCTTAGCACTTTAAAGTATCCCGTAAACAACTGACAAAATTTAAATTGAAACTTACAGTTGCTCAGTAAATTGGGACAACCTAGTTTCAGCAGCATTATCGTGTATTCATTATCGTGTATTAGAAATAAGGCAACCGTGTAGTAGAATATGTACTTTTGTGATTTAGATTAACGATGTTAAACTATTCTGCATTTATTTGTTTATTCGCCCCGACAAATTGATACAAATGATTGTATCATATATTCCTACACAAAGTATCCATTTGATACGTATAAAATAGTTTTCTAGTTTTTTTAGTCCCCATTCCAAGGCAAGAATTTAATATACATTTTCTAAAGCGTCTTTATAGGTCCAACGTATATTTGTAAATCTCTGTTTTTTTACTTTTAAAATTGTTTTGATAGACATTAACTTGTCTATTTGTATCTGCAGAATTTGGGTAATACGTTCTTGGTAGTAGTTATCATTAACTATATTACCATTTTAAACAATTGTTTCACATATGATAATTTATGATAATTATAAAAAGATAACGGCGACAAAAATAGAATAATGTAATGTAATTTTATGTTATGGAAAAAGAATTTTTGGGTTAGGACATTTTTTAAAGTCACATATCTAGAAAATCTTGACAGGGCGTAAAATGTAGTAATTCGTAGAATATTCTGTAATATTATACCTATTCGTATATTCTATATTAGATAGATTTTATGCTTATTCTATACATTCAGTCACTCAGTCAAAAGTTATAGCGCTTTGAGGAAAATTCAGGAAATTCAGGAGGTCTTTTTCTTCATATCATACTTTTTTACCTACAAAAAAAGGAGAAATACAGGGCAGACTTGAAAATGATAATTAGAAAATAGAAATCTTACAACAAAAGGCAACGAAACCGTTTAACATTCTCACAAGCGACAGAATCGATGCTAATGACAGCATAAATAAAACATAGTTCAACATTATCGGCAAAGATAAATAGTGGGTGAAATTCAAAGTTTCAAAAACTCACAGAGACGAATAATATAAAAGAATGGTAGGACAATAAAACTACATAGTAAAAGTGACAGCAGAAATCAACCCTCACTTGAATAAGCGAAAGCGATTTTACGAAACCCCTGCATTGTTTCCCACAAAATGTTGGGCTTATGTGTGGAGATTCCCTACGATCTGGACTACCTGCTTCGTCCAGTCTAGCATGGGGAAGATTTCGTTATGAGTTGGCTCGAAATCTCGTAGTGTTCAGATAGTCTTCTGATTCATATCATTCGACGGATTACTGCGAATGAATATCTCGACATCAATTACGAAGTTCTTACTATGACTAATATATTGCTACCAAACACTGCCATATCCCAAAATCATAATACAAAGCCAAAAATGTTCACACTTAGTGTGAGGACCATCACCAAGCATATTCGCTGGCCAGTACAATCGCCAAATCTTAAAAGAGTTGAACCATTATGAGAAGTTTTATGGTTTTATGGTATGAAATTTAGTAGATACCTTTTTTCGATCGATTCCTTTTTCTGCATTTTACAGGTGTTTTAGTACAAGAATGGAACAACATACCGTTGAAAAATATTCTTTACGAATCTATTCCGCGAGGAATTTCACCTGTTTTAGAAAAGGTTGGTAAAGTTTTAGTAAAATAATTGGTTGATCAACGCCTTATTAATAAATTAATATTGTGTATATATAGGTGTTCATATCATTTTGTCTGAAGTTAACCCGGATCTTGTTTCGCTCGACTACCTCTCTTAAGAACATAATTGGTAACTATATTGATAAATATATTTTTTAAAAACTAAATATAGTTACTTCAAAATAATTATTTAGTATTAAAATTTACTTATATAAAAACAGTATTTTTTAAATATTTTTGTTTTTGTCTCTACTATTTGAAACTGTTCTAATCTATTTTATTATTATAATTTCCTTAGATATTGATATACTAACAAGTTAATAATTAATTTAAAAATTAAAAATAATTTAAGAGTCTTCCCTCTTATTTATTTAAAATATCTAAATTAGATCAGATTAATCAGAATAATTAGTACTGGAAAACTTTATGCTACAAATTAAATTGAAGCTTTTAAATTTTCTTTATAGCGGCTCATAAAAGCCATACAGTTTAAATTTAAAATAAATTAGATCGGATTCAATTACAGTTGTTTAGTCAACTAATATCACATAATTAGTAATATAGAAGTATAGAAGTTTGCTAAAGAAATTAAGCTGTTGTTCAATATTGCTTCCAATTATTTTTATTTTAAATTTTTACTTTTTAAACAACATTATATATATATTATATATCCTTTATTATATTTCATTAAAAAAAATTTATATTTAAAAAACATTTAAGAAAATTACGGAAAATTATTAACGGTTCTTATTTGGTTAAATAATTAGCTTTGTTGAGTTCTTAAGTTAAAACATAAATATTGATTTAATGGATATTTTTTTTAATGTATTTTAATGTCTCCTTTGTTCAATTTACCAACTTTGAGACCATCCCAGCAGACATCCGGTCTTACCCAATTTGAATATCGGCGTGACTGTGATGGTTATTCCTTATCGGATGTTCCATTCTTGACTATAAAGACATTTACAATTACAATCACATACGTAAAGTTCATCCAAGCAGGATTGGAACCCGCGACTACCCAACAGTAGGAGGATCTTCCTGTCATCTTAACCACTACCCCACCAAGCCGCCAATTAATTGATTTGTCCGTTTAGTACAAATATGATAGCTGTTGTAAATATTTGATAGTGATTTTAATAATTTCAGAGAGACTTTACGGCGTTGAACATGTCAAACTTGGAGTTAACTAAGCGGAATTTGCGGTGGGTTTTAAATGTATGCTTTTAGAATTTTTTGTTGATAATATTTCAATTGATAAATTATGTGGTAAAAACATTGTAGGTTTCAAAAATGGGATATTATCGATAAATATACCAGAATCAACCTACTTATTACAAAAATAAACATATTATCAAGAATAGAAGTTTGAAAGATAGGTTAACTGGTAACAGGTACATATTAATTGGCAATAACACAATCCGTTGACATAGTTAATGGAGTTCGGGAAATAGTATTACATTATAAACGCTAAGGTGGGTTGAAGGTTTTTAACGTCTCATAGGCCATAAACCATTAGAAATAGGAAACTTCCATTATTTGAAAAATACTCCCAATCCATAAATTCCTGTCACATGTATATCAGTTCAGGGTGTAAAGCCATCAAAGGTGGACTAAAGTTATTCTAAAGTAGCATAATCTCAGGGATTTGCAAAGCTTGTAGTTCCGGGTTTAAGATCACCAAAAATGAATTGCACTAGCATAGCCATAGAGTATTGGTATTTGAAGTCACCAAAACTAATAGTTTAAATAGTTTAATAGTTAGATTACCATATAAGGTATACAAGCGAACTTTGGATAAACACAATGCAATTTAGATGAGAATACTGACAGTCCATACTGGATAAACAGCCACGTTTGGTCGTTTACTCATAAGAGATGTTATATAGCGCAATTCTAGATAATTGGTGTGGTGTCTGATGACATTACTTACGTTACAAATGAATGAATTTATACATTAGTGGGGATAGAACCTATTATTAATACAATATTTTAACCTACATTTTAATTTATTTTCCCGCCATAAAGTCATTAATTTTTAAATATATTTATATTTGGGATTTGCGTAACTTTATGTTAATTTTATCGTCAGTCTACTCGAAAGCTATAGAGTGCTGTTTAACAGGTAAATTAAAATGTCCCCGGTCTGACACATTTATGGCGTTACTAGAATTAAATCCATATGTTTCTCAGTTAGCTCTAACCCTCAAAAGATGCATGTATAAATTTGACAGCTGTCGGATCATTAATTTGTGAATTATAGCATTTTGAGTGAAGAAACTTTTGTAATTGTGAAAAAAAATAGATAAAAAGGAATTTCGCGTGTCGATAAAATATTGCTTTTTGTTGTGATAAAATACAGTTAAATCAAAAACTTGACTTGATACCAAGTTTCCAGATACTGAGCCAGGAAAATCAACCATCAAAAATTGGTATGCTAAGTTTAGACGTGGTGAAATGAGCACCGAAGACGGTGAAGGCAGTGGACGCCAAAAGAGGATGTTACCGGCGCAAACATTCAACAAATCCACAAAATGATTTTGAATGACAGTAAATTGAAATTGAATGAAATAGCATACCTTCTGAAGATATCAACTGAACGTAGTACATAATATCATTCACGAATATTTGGGTATGAGAAAGCTCTGTGCAAAGAGGGTGCCGCGAGAGTTCACTTTTGACAAAAAACAACGACGAGTTGATGATTCGGAGCAATTATTCGGAAAATGATCAAGCGTAATAAGCCCGAGTTTTCGCGTCGATATGTGACAATGGATGAAATTTGGCCGCATTTGAAGAAAAAGAAAGCGCTGCTTGACCAAGACAATACACCGTGTCACAAGTCAATGAAAACAATGGCAAAAATACATCCATCCATCGTATTCTCCAGATCTGGCTCCCAGTGACTATTTTCTGTTCTCTGATCTCACAAGAATACTCGGTGGGAAGAATTTTACGTCGAATGAAGAGGTGATCGCCGAAACTGAGGCCTATTTTGAAGCAAAGAACAAATCATACTACAAAAATGGTATCGAAATGTTGGATGGTCGCTATAATCAGTGTGTCGCTTTTGAAGTGAATTATGTGGAATAAAAAAACTAATTTTGCGAAAAAAATGTGTTTTACTATGGTAGGTCGGGGATTTTTCAATTAACCTGTTATATGATATTTTTACGTATATATACTTGTACACGAATTTTAAATAAGAAAGAATATGGGTTTGTAGCGAAATTAAATCGAAGTAACTAAGCCCAAGAATACTATAAGAAAAATAGGCATATACAGACACTCAAATATATTATTTATTTTTCTATTTAATTAATTAATTGTTGGGCTCCACATGGTATGAAGAAATATATTGAAACACCAAGAAGTTGGATGAAGTATGAAATTATGAATTAGAAATTAAAGCGAAAAATAGAATTCACGATACACAAGGAACTATCGAAAAAAATTATGAATCTATTTCTCGCATCGCCAATGAATATAATAGTTATAGCAGTAATTAAATGACAAGTGCAATAGTTAATTTTAATTTTTATAAAGTAAGTAATAATAATAAAGCAAGCAAATAAATAAGAAATAAAGTAAATAATAAATAAATTAATATTCTAAATATTTTAAATATCTATACAAGATTTAATTTAACGTATCTGTAAACAGTCCTTACTGGTTATCGATTTTTGTTTTATACATGAACGTATACTATTAAACCAGTGGGACAAATATTCGGACATAAACTTATTAGAGTTTAATGTATTATTATATACTTAAATAAATATTTACAATAAATGATTAATATATAATGTGTACTTACAATCAATGGCTTCTCCAACACCTAAAATATTCCTTCGAATCTCTTCTTGTTGTTTGTTATCAACGGGCGGATAATAAACCTCGTCGGCGAAATCGGCGTGTGGGTTGTCTACGCTGGGTGTGTATTTTATAATTGCAACTTCTTGCGGATCGAGCTGAACTTGTCCCTCCAAAGCCCTAAGTGCTCCCTCCAAATCATTGTCCGAGAGATGCGAACAAGAATCAAGTTCGTATTCGAGCCTGTTGGCAAGACAAATGTTGAGGAACTTTAGTAATAATTAATTAGTTCATTCTGACAGTGATGTATGAATTCGAATAGACCAACTTAGGGCTAGGAAACAATATTTCCCCCCAAAATTAGATTAGCATAATTGTCATTAGAGTATCCCCAAAATAAAAAACCAATTCACAAATGTTATTCGCTATTATTTTATTATATAATATATCACAAGACCTTTTTAATATTCTTTTTTAACTCTCTCTTTTTAATGGAACTTAAAGTGTGTTTATGACGGAAACTAGTAAGACTGTGGTTCCATGACATTCATCAACCTCCTTTGATTTAGATCGACTTGAAATTAAATTAAGAAGTGCGTCAGCATGAAGGATATTCAGTAAATTTGGACACATTCGGCCAGCAGTTGCTTTGGACCAATATAGTAAGTCTTTAAGGATAAACAAAAACCTGCACATTTTTATAATTTCAGCAATTAATTTGCAGCTTTGGAGTCTCCAAGTTTTTTTCTTGAAGACATTCTTTTGCCTAAGTAAATAATGCATAACATTTTCGAAATTAAGTTTAATATCATCTATTTTTCATATGACTGACTGACATTGGATAAAAATTCTGTAAGAATTAAGTCATACTACATATACATATTTAGTCTAATAAATTTAAATTTTAAATAGTGATCATTCTTTTACATCGTGTGCCTTATGGGTCACCGTCTCTAGATCGTTGTTTGTACCAACTTTATATCATTAACTTTTATATACGATAAAGTGGATTAAACTTTTCCAAAAATTTATTTTCTTTTTTATCGCTTATTTTGTATTTCAACTCAACGTCTAAAGCTTTAAAAGTTTGTTAATTTAATACATTTAAACATGTGTTTCAGTATAATTCCTTTAGACGATTTAAATCAATTTTTCAATCAATGAAAAACCTTGAAACTAATTTCTGAATTCGAACAATATAATTTATCCATAACTTGTAACAAGAAAGAAACTTTTGAAGATATTAAGATATATTGCTCTTCCAAACTTCTATAACCCGTTAACGCTAATGACCGAAGTAATCATTAATCTAAAGATTAGCTGTCGTTGAAAAGTCTGAGCAAACAGAGTATGGATTAATGGTACTTTTTCATTTGTGCTGGCTTCATATTGAAAGCAATAAAATAAAAAAGTTTTAGCTAATTGAATGAAATTTAATTTCTTAGGTTAGTTTTTATTTGTTTTTTTTAAAGTGATATTAAATTTTCTCTAAGTGGAATTCGATCTCTGACTATCGCAGTAGTACGGTCGTCGGGAAATCCGAAAAAATTTTTTTTTTGTTTTGAATTATTTTCCCATACATAATATTTGCCAATTATCATGAGCTCCAACGTTTATTATTTGCCTATAGATATTAATCTGTGGCTGCGGGAAAATGTATTGAACCAAATAAATGTTTTGATAACAAATTTCGCATGTTTGTATTGCCGATACAAATTGAAACTCGCACTATTGCGAAATATGGCGCAAACAAAAAATTCAAGGAAGTATATGTCCTCAATTACTCATCACTACATTTGATCATTCGATACATCGAATGAGTAAACATAAAATGTTGAGTCCAACAAATACCATATGCGGAAATGACGTTGGTTTTAGTTTTTATTTGACAAAACACTGTAGCGAAAGCAATTAATAATAATGGAGGTAACTAGTGCAGTATTAACAGATCGTGGGGGAAATAGGTCTGCATGTTCAGATCAGGTTATTTCTGCGTGGAAGATCAACAACGCCCCGGAGTAGTAAAAAAGTTTGAAGACGCAGTAGAATATTAGAGCTAGCGAATATTTCTTTCAAGAAGAAGCAACAAGTCGCCCACTCATTAAAGGCTACTCAACAAGCCCATTTCCCATTGATTAAATTGAAATAAAAGTGAAATATATATCAAATAAAATATATATCAAAGTCTAGAGACGTTGGACGGCGTTTTCTCAATCAGTTTTAAGTCAGTAACTGTTGTCGCTGTAACAACACTATGTGGAATATCGTGGGCATACCCGGCAACGGTTCTACGTCCACAACATAGCCAAATATTCATGATGTAAAGATATTGTAGTTTATATAGTAAGAACAATACAGGCGTGATGTACTACATGCTGCTAAAATCGGGCAAAACGATTACAAGAGCATGCTATTGAACACAAATCAAGTGTTTGAGTCGAACATTAAAAGAGAAACGGCCGCTATGCCAAGAAAGGAATGACAAAGTTATCCAGTTACATGGCAACACTCGTCCGCATGTGGCTCAAGATATTGAAACTTTTAAACTTTTAAAAAAAATGTAAAACGATATAATAGAACATGCTACTCCACCGGCCGTTTTTTGACGATATTGCTTCTTCCTATTATAATCTGTCCTAGTCACAAGTCACATTATCTGGTTGAATAGTAATTTCGTTCTCTTGAAGGTGTTGATTCAATTCTTGGATCGCTTTTATAGAAGCTGAATTTTATTGTTGCGAAATCCGCTTGGTACCCGAAATACGAAAAAATACCCCGAAAAGATATAACGAGCTAAGACGAATAAATATATTACAGTTTTTGTATAATAAAACTATGAATTTTTAAACATTTTAAAATAACAGGATTTCAGTTTGTACTCCTAGTATTACTAGTAGTAGAATTCAGATTTTAAATATGGTACAATTTTATAAGTATTATCAACAAATACTATGTTCATGGTATGGTAGAAAAATAGATTATTTAGTTATTTATATAAATCAGAACGCAATGACTAATAATATAATAAACAAATAATTATATAAGTCATCCTACAATCTATAGTAATTAAATAATCTTTATAAATGTACATAAATAATTTGCTATAAGTAGTTGTTATCAATTAAATAGTTTCAAAATAAAATTAAAAAATAACTTACTGGTTTTTTAAAGTAAATAGCATCCCTTGGAGACGGCATTGTGTATACGCGTGACCCCAGCGGTAACCTAAAGCAAATAGTCTCCGAATTTCTTTACTGAAGTCATGAAGAGCTTCCTGCTGAAGATTGTATCTAAAATGATAAAAAATATATCATAATAAGGAAGTTTAAATGATTTTAAAATTTAACAAAACATAATTATTTTTATATTAGGTTGATACCGGATATTTTTTTATTTTACATCACAAAAAAACATATGGTATTTTGATTTCGTTAGTTAAGGATTAATTTTAATAAAATGCTAATAATATATATTTTCGTAATAGAATATCAATAAATATGGAATTTTGAAACACGTATATTTTAATAGTGTGTAACTAGCTTTATAGTGACTTAAGTGTAAGTAGTGTATTGAGTGTTAGGATAATTATATATCTATCAAAGGTACTTTTAAAAATAATTTCCTATAAACTGAACTAAAAGCGGCTATATAATTTATTGTTCAGTTTTATTAATTATTAATATTTAGTAATATTTTAATTAATTCTAATTAAATGTATTTTTATTATATTAATTTAAATATTTGATAAAAATAGAGTAAATTATCATTTGTAAACTATTAAAAAAATCTAATCAAATAATTTCAAAATTTAATGTTCTTCCTATTGTCCATCGCATTTGAATATTCTACACTAAATATTCCATTAATACATTGTTATACTCATTGCCGACTAACCTATAATTTGTTTTAGCAATAATTTAAAACCGGCAATTTGTTTAAGAAGACCCATTGTCTTTACTTACTCTCTTTACACTTCTCGTATCACTACATCACTACATGTAATAATGTTTATATTAAATATGTCTTAGTGCATCACACAAAATTATATAGTTTGATTTTTTTGAGTATGTGTCCTGTTCTATAGTTTATGGGTGTATTTACCATACCTCTTAGCTATTAATTTTTGCGGAATATTCTCATAACTGAATTTTAGCTTCATATCGGTTTTTGAAATTTGCTTATAGAACAATTTCTAATTATGTCTGGATAACGGAGATTTTCTTCCAATTAATTTTTTTTATATCCCAAATCGAGTTTGGTAATTGATGGTATTATTTTCCTTTGTTTAATTGGTTTTAATCCTTTCAATAGTAGTTTAGTAGTTTTCAAATACCTTATATATTATCAGTAGCTCTGAAATGGGGCTGTAAATTAATTTGGCAGCTCTCGTGAATCATGATAGCTATCTTCCAATGTGGACAACGTAAACGTCCCGTATATGTTTCAGCTGTATATATTTAGAATTAATAAAGTTAATATGAGTTAGAATTGCCTTTCTTGATAGACTATGCAACAATTGCCTTGTTATTAAATCATATCCTATCATAATCTTTGGTAACTTCTTTTGAAATGAAATAATTTCTCAAATTTTTGCACGCTAACTACTAAACTATAAATTATATTCAAATCATCTTTCCTTTGATGTGAAATTTTGTTCTAAATGGTCAGCGAATGCTTCAGTTTTTTGCTGATTGTTGCGTACCCAATATCCATCGAGGATTCTTATAGATGCACTGTACAAAACGATCATTTTAGGTTGTTGATGGCTTTCGAGAGCGACTACTTTATACCACTAAATCATCAAACTAACTTGAAACTGCATTAATGTATGAGTTCAGCGCTGAACATTGACCCAACAAATACAATAAACATTGTATTTGTATTTATTGTATTTGTATACCACAAATACAATAAACATTGTCAAACACTTATAAAAGTTACATGTTAAACTTTTTATTTACACCTATTTAGTGCTAAACTATTAACATCAGACACTCTATAATCAGATATTATTCTAGATTTTAATGTAATCTTGACTAATAGGATATTTATTTAAAGGTTGAAGTAAAAGTGTTATTAAATCTAAACGCACTTAAATTTATGCTCTGCCATATAAATCAAGGGATCCTTAAACGACCCTTAGAGCTTTTCCCGCTTTCACGAAAGATATAAAGTTTATTTGGATAAAGGTAATAAATCTCGTAAATAACTTTATTTTACAAAAGTAATTTCCGAAATTGATTGTGTAAATGACAAAGACGGAATAGAGGTATGTTATAAACTATTTTTTTGCAAAAAAAACTAATTATATATTATGGTCTATTTTTGGGATAATATTATATTGATTGTACTAATTGGACATAAATGATAAACTCTTTTGAAATAGTTTTGTACAAAAGTCTAAAATTATAAAAACTTTTGTTTCTCTATAACGATACTTGTAGAAGATCATGTTTTTAATAAGGTCACGATTTTCATACAGTTATTTTACCAATGTTTTGTGGAGATTCGAGAATAGGATAGTGCTGCAATCTGATATCTTGAACATGTATAGTTGATTCTGTTATGTCGATAATTTATATCAACTAACATAAAATAAATTAAATTTAAAAATACATACAGGAACGGATGGTTTATTAGAACATTTAAGAGGGCGAATCACTTTTCTCGGTATTTATTTAATTAATGTATGTTTTATGGTAATTAGAATACGAATTGTATCGTTCTAAGAATAAAATTTCAATTAATATTCTATAATTAATACATTCGAGCGTGTTTGTTAAGACACAATTTAATTTAGTAAGTTGATATCATGAATATAATTATCATTACTAATTATATTAGTTCACAATCAGGACGAATCTGGAGTCTTTTTATGCTTCTATTAACCATAATAATGAAATAATACAACCATAAGATAAATACGAGCTTATATCTGAAAAGGTCTTCTAATAATGTTTAAATTAAATACACATTTATATAAGTAAAATAATAATGTTATTATTAAGCGTTATTAACTAAACAACTAAATTATCTTCAACGTTCGCAAAATTTAAAGAAAATAGATTTAAGGTGTTTAACAACATTTTAGAAAATTACAGGTCAAATATATAATGATCCTAATGTATTAACATTTGTCATATATTTAATGTTATTAGGGAGCTAGACATTATGAGAATAATTAGGTCATATTTACCTGAAAAAGTCATCTTCGTTAAGGTCACCCACTTTTGGCAAACATCGTCCAAATGCTTCATCTATGAATTAAATAAAATTTAATAAATTATTGAATAAAAAAAAGTAAATTAATTAATACAGTATTACTAATGATCTTAATTTTTTTAGGATTTTTAGGTCTTTTTTAGGCGATTTTTAGGTCTAATTCCAACTATAATGACTACAACCCAAAGGCATGAATTTAATATTATGGATATTGTAACACGTTTGACGCCAAACACGGACCACAAAACTTTCGAACTGGAGTTAACTTGGTGGCCCACCAGAGAGTTTTTATAATTATAATCCAATTAAAATAAAACATTCACTTTTAGAATTCAGTATTTTCATTGCTATTTATAAGCATAGGATACATAGAATTTCGACATATATTTTCTAAGTAAATGAATATTCAAAAAATTAATTCTCAAAAACATTACATATAAAGCAATATAAAAATTACATGACTTAAAACGAGCATAACATATATATGGTTTCTCATTTTTAAAAGTAAATTTTATAATGATGCCTCCTGTAGAATTATGTTTTAAAATAGAACATATTTTAATAATATGAACATCGAAACAAACACGGTTAAAAAAATATATTTAATGAAATAGATTTTAGTAAAAAGTTGCGACAAAATATTGATACAATATATATAATAATTATATAATTTTGATATTATTAACATAAAAAATAATAAGTAATATTAGATAGACTACTGATATTTTAACCATTCATATTAATATTTAAATTATTATTTATACATAAGAAATGAGTCTGCCAAATTTTTAAATTCGATACTACATTTCTTGTTTGATTTGAAGAAATCCACAACTGATACCTTCGGTATTTGTATGTTAACGCTGCTCATACTTATACTGCATACGGACTGTATATGCATATACATACTGCTTTAGTTGTTTAGATTTATAGTTATGATTTAGAAACAACTCACTCAAAAACTCTCAAACAACTTGATGACGATAAAGTTATTTTGAAAAAACATAGGAGATACAAGAAATGGAGAAATTGCAACTCCAATATGTGGTTAATTGATTTTCGGACACGTCGACTCTCTTGTGAATACCACATAATTCAGAGAGTTATGATATGCGAATCTGTAAACATGCATTAAACATTTTTAATCTTTTGCTGAAAATGCCCTACAACTTAAGCAAAGCAGAAGAGTAATATAACTTCTACTAGTGCACTACTGATCCTCTAGGGTACTTCAAAATTTTAGAATAATCGTCTAAGAACTACTCGTACATTGCCATCCAAACGGAATCTTGATATTTACAATCTCATACTCTGAATTTGGTGAAATTAGCAAAAGTAAAATAAAAGTAAATAATGAAAACATTACTGCTAATATACACATATCTCAATTAAATAACTTGAATGAAGAATAATATAACAATTTAAACGATTTTAGTTTTGAAACGAATTAAAAATGTCAACTTCTTTGAGAATAAACTATGATTATTTAGAGCTATAATACTATTGTAATTTTAGTGAAATAAATAAATAATTAAATGATTCAGAAAGCATATTTACCATCAAAACACCATTCCTCCTCTAGACATATACGTTCGCTGAACAAACAACCTAAAAATAAAATTGAATTAGTAATATACATTTATAAATATCTAGGTTTATATACATTTTATTTGACAAAAATTAGGGTAAATATACTCTTAGAGTAATAGAGAGAAAACTGAATAAGTGTTTCTGGAGAAAAGTCTCGCTACATCCAATATCCAGATTGCAACGCATTATAACGCAATCCAGACGCATTATAAACACCTGCAATGAACAGATTTCATTGTGAACCTATTGGGTCTTAAACAGATTTTACGCCTAAGTGCGTTACATGACATCACATTTTATCTATAAATAAAATTAAAAACAAAAAACTAAATTTAGTTTCTCGAAATACATATACAAAAGTTCTATGTCTATAATTGCAAACATAACAAAAATAAAAAACAATAAAAAAAGGTAAAACACAAGAAAACAAAAGGTAAAAACAATGCTGAGTGATACACCACACATGTTTATTACAGATAATTTGGGATTTTTTACATGAACTATCTATTTCTTATATAAGAGTCGAAAACTTCTTGAAAGGATAACGATATCTCATTAATGTGATTTCTGTTCATCTGTACATTTCGGTACAATTATTTTTGTACAAAAACAAACCCACACCCCAATAAGTTCATAAGCTGTGTGACTGATTCACAAAAAAAGAAATTGATTTCAGAGAAATATAGACAATATTTAATTAAAAGACTTGAAATGTGTAATGTGTGCCGAAGTAATATTTTGTCACATAAGGTTCTATATATTGAACAACACCGTATTCACTAAGACTTGGATAAACCAGGCTATCTACTTGTTTTATAACGCTTATCCATTATGTCTAAAGTACTTTCAGTATCATTAGGTCGAAGAATGGATCCAACTTTAAAGGATATTTAATTTTTAGAGTTGAATCCATTCTTTGATTTTGAGTATTAATATAATAAGTACATTCACATTAAGTAACACAAACTTAAATAACTTAATAAAAAATCCTTTAAAATGAAATACATATCTAACATATATAATTTAACATATTTAATTTAAATGTTAATAAAAAAAAATAACTAAACTTCATCTCCAAATAATATTTCATCTACCTACACCATATTTTTTGCTAAGTTGACATTACAGGGAGTTTTAGATTAAATAAGAAATCCATATGAAATTCTTTAATATTTTTTGATGTTATATAGAGATTATGTATATTTTTATCCTGTCGTAAAAAAAACTAATTTATTTTCATTCAACTTCAAAACTTTTCTCATATGTTTTATCCTGTGACTGATTTTAAACACGAAATTTTTAAATTATCATTTCCTTATAGCTGTTTTTTTCTAGAGTTTTCAAGTCATCTACTAACTACATTAAAGTCAAATCAAGAGAACATCGGTATTTTAATAGACAAACATGTTAGTAACCACAGAAGACATCCACCTTCTTGATTACTAACGAGATTAATATTATTGTTGCCATAAATTTTTACATTTTAGACCAATACAAATATAGATTCTAATTCGAAAAATATTTGTGCAAAGACTCGTTAAGTTTAAATTTGTTGAGATTTGAACATTGAAATATCCTTTTATAGCGATTTGAGGAGGATATATGAACATTACTATAATGTGGAAAAGGTAAATTTGGAATTAAATTAAAAAGCAGTATGTTTAGAATAGAACAATAATTAACTAATTGACGAATTAAAATGATAAAATAGTATCAAACTAAAACTTAGTACAATACTGTACAATACTTAGTATAATAGGATCGTAATTTTAATGCTGTCCATCAATAGCTTAGCATTTGATGACTCCGGATATTTGATTTCAGATGTTTACATGCGATAAGAAAAATCAAAAAGGATGATTCGTACTGTGACCTTCGACGAAAACATACTTTGGATGAAAGTGCAAAAAGTTATGGGATAGCCCAGGAGAGCCACCTTCTTCGACGCCGAAGTAGAACATTCTTCATCATAAAGTCTTACTGGGAATATGGTGAGATCAACAAGATGTAGTATATTACGAGATACTAAAACCTAATGAAACATTTACTGCGGATATCTGCCGATGCTAATTAAATAAATTAAACGACGTAATGTAACAGAAAATGTCCAGCAATAGCGAATCACAGACGCAAAGTGATTCTCTAACATGATTACGCTCGACCACGAGTCGTACAATATTTTACATTTCATCTGGAAGATAATATAATATAAAGATGTTTATGTTTTAAAACTAATCTTTAACATATATACACCACGACTGCTTATAACAAACAGAATTCAATCAGTCTAGTCAATCATATATGGCACATTACGCAATTAAGCAATTGCATTGAATACAGTATTACGTCTTGGGGGGGGGGGGGTATCAGAAAAAGGTTTACTTAGGATAGGGGAGGGGGGGTCACAGGCGTGGATTGCTGGAATCAAGTAGTATCTGTTACTTGACGGGGCTCTGACTCGTATTCTTTTGAGGACACAATAGTGTCTAAAGACCTTTCACTCCAGACTTGAAAATTTCGCTGGTTTATATAATACAAAATATGAGAAATAATATTTTAGCGGACATATTTCTCTGATTACTTTCAAATATTTATTAAACAGAAATTTCCAAACAATTTCTTTCTTCGTCCTACAAATGATAGCGCTATTACAAGTTCTACTATTCTTAAAAAACCTTTTAGTTCTACTTTATGGAACATAAAATGTATATGTGTATGTATTGTAAAATTCAGACTAATAATAATGCTAATAATTTCAAAAAAATATTTAGTACATTTATGTTTTAATTAATTACCATTTTACTATAACTCTTTTATAATAACAGTCTATTTGAAGCAATAATTTTAGTTTTTCTTAATATTTCATAATAAACATCAATTGTATTCTCAAAGATAAAATCAATGTCATATCGTTAAAAACATCTCTATTTTTGTAAACCAATCCACATTTCTAAGTAGAAAATCTTGTGCAAAAGAATAAATGAAATTCTCACATTACATTATAATCTTAATGGAAATGTCAGGGTAAAAGCAATCAACACATTCGGTATATATAACTGTTGCTATGCGTACGAGCCTTATAATATATATAAAGGATTATATTTCAAATATATTATATAAAAATGTTTTATATATGATGTCGAAAGCAGTATTTTTAGTAAAATCTACGTAAAATTTTTCAAATATAAGGACTGTTCTTGTCAATCAATTGTAGAAATACAATTTTCACAAATGACAGCTTAATCTTTTAAAGAAAAAGCCCTATTTGCAAAAAAAAAAAACATAAATATAAATCTTTGATGAAATATATGATGCCTGAAAATTAAAAAACGAACGGTATTTTCATATGCGGAATACTGAACAAACAAAACAACATTATTTAGTCTAAAGAAACTTAATAAAATTGGTGGTAATTCCAATATGATGAACTATCACATATGACAGCTGCATTAGTAGTTAACGTCAATTAGTGGGTCATATGAATTTGAAATTGACGGTTTCTGATCAGACTTTTTATGAAATAGTGAAATCATTTATTTCGATTTTCGATTGAAAAAATCAGAGTATTTTCGCCGATATATGGCATCAATTATAAATAATTTGATCGCGAAGTAATAAACTAATGTTACTTGTAGTAAGGAAAGTAATGATCACTAAGAAACTAAGGAAACGCAGGTTGCAAAGTTACTTTTAGTGTATGGATATTGAAATGTGTGGTTGGAAAGTGGATAAAAATAATTAGATATTGTGCTATATTTTGTAATTTTATTATGATAAAGTTCCCTTTATGAATGCAGCTGTTTTAAAACATTCTACTTGGTAAAAGTAGTTCACTCAATTATATTCTTTCTGGCAGATATCATATGAAAGATGAACCAATTTCCGGTTACTAAATCAACAAAAGCTGATAAAATTTTTGAAAAGGCCTAGTAAATTAAATGGTGTCAATATAAGTATGTGTTACTAATGGTATCAGTTAATAAGACGATCATTTTTCAATACCCCATTGTAGCATATGGTTGCTTCAGTTATTTGAAGAATACTCTCAATAAGTTCAAAAGTTCAAAAGTACTGAAGGTACTACTACTGATTTTGCCTTAATTCAACCAGGAAGCAACACAGCTACTGAATAACATGCAGTTTGATAAATACATACTGATATATTTATCCCGCTCTCGTCTAGCTTGTTTATTGATGCAAATACAACAGAACAATACTAATAAATTAATTTCATAAATTAAGCTACAATTGAAGAAAGATTTATCAATTTAAAAATCATTTTTAAGAAATTGAAAACTAATGAGTTTTTAGTCAATGTCAACAGATTGCTTTCCATCAAATTAACTATTTAAGACCTTTAATATAGAGGAAGAATGTTAAACCAAATTCCAAACCACAAGTATTGAGATATACCCATTATCATTGAAGAAATACACCATTTTCTCAATCTTGGACGATACTTGGAAGTTTTCTGTAAAGCTGCACTTAGTTGCAACCAGAAACGGTAATCTCGATCAGAAGCTTTAGAAGTTCTGTGTGTACAAAAGACACATATGTAATTGTTTAGTGTTAATAAATTACTTTTCCCCTAACCTAACATTTTAGACATACTATTTGTTATTCCTTTGTTTAAGCACATTTTTGTAATCACTGACATTTAATAAAAGAGATTATAATTTGAGTTTGGCTTTAATTCCAAAGTTTTAAATAATGGCTTTACGAAGTTACTCGCAACTCAACATGAATCTTTAATCATATATTCTTTCGGGACACCGTTATATAGAATTTTCAATAAAAGAGACCCCATCTCGTAATAAATGTTCGTAACAAACTTTATTAGAAATGTCCAGAATGTCGCCAAAGTTTTTCTCCAAAACTTTTCAGTTAAGACTCCATTTCGTAACTTCTATCGCACATGGTTTTCCACTTAGAGACGTGGGTGGACTGATAAAAACTCCGAGAATATAAACGGCGTTCTGCAGTAATGCATACAACTTTAAAGTACCGATAAAATAGTTCATTAGCAACGTTCATTAAATACATTAAGTAATAGGTTACGCCAAAATTTCATATATAATTAAATTTCAGATAAGTATTAAAATAATCTCAAAAATCAAAACAATTGGCCAATAATCTTTATAATACGGTTTAATATATTTTTTCATCAGAGTTTTTTTGGAATGAAAATTAACTTAACTTAAACCATTTTCTTGAAAATTTCATTTAAAATCTATAAAAAAATTTATACATAAATAAATAAAAATATTGATAATTTACTAACCATAGCAATCTAAATATTTTCAAATTCTTTCTTTCGTAACTAGTCCCTTCGACGTTAATTCAAAATGACTAAGGGCTAATATTTCAATTTCTTTTTTAGTAAAAAATGTCTTAACATATTTAACATCTTCAACGAATTGATGATAAAGAACATAAAGAAAATAATAAAAATTATAGAACTTTAATTTTCCTTAAAAATTGCCTAATTAATCAATTGATTACAAGAAAAAATGTTTGGACCTTATTCACTACCGCACCAAATAAAAGTAACTCATAT
Organism: Rhynchophorus ferrugineus; assembly: GCF_030347505.1. Lineage (NCBI taxonomy): Eukaryota > Metazoa > Arthropoda > Insecta > Coleoptera > Curculionidae > Rhynchophorus > Rhynchophorus ferrugineus. The sequence continues at coordinate 45,263,467 of NW_027472581.1, read as the reverse complement.
TATCTCCAAAATAATTGGTTGGTAAAATATCATAAAATATATAGAAAGTTAGCATTTAATAACTTCGTGGGAATGAAACGGAATTCAAATAAATGATTTATAGTTAAAAAATAATTTCATTCTTCAGTCCAATTTACATCAGTTTCATAACAATTCTTATATATGCCGTTGCTATCCTGGTATTCTGGACCTGGTGGAAGATTCCACATAAACTATTACTTCTTTGTAGGATGAAAATACGTGTATTCGTATTTTCGAAAAAAAATTTTGAGATATGGGAAAAATCAAAACTCAAGTGATGTAAATCAGGCTAATAGGCTGGATATTGAAGGAACTCGTAATTTACTAGTATTTTTTCTTGTTTTGATTCAAGATCATGACAGTAGATCCAAGCCTTGTGTAAAGTGATCAAGGGACGCACAAACCCAGTTAAATATTTTCACAGCTACAAACGAATGTGTTTTTGTTAAATTTAATTTAATGTGAAAAATTTTATTATATTGTTATAGAAGATTAAATTAACATTAAAAAGCAATATAGTATATTCTGGTAATGAAATCTTGTCCTATTACTTCTCGGCTAAAATCATTCCATTTAAAAGTTAAAGAAGTAAAATAAAATAAATATTTGTGATTTCTGTTTCTAGTAGCAATTATTCAAGTTGTTATATACTATATAAGAAGAGTTACTAATTAAATATACTCCAAAATTTCTTATATAAGAATTACACTAAACACATATTTGCAATTTTAAGAACAAGAGGGTCATCTTCAGGGTATTTTCTTTTATTAGCATAATGTATATAATTATAATACAGTATAAGCATCCATATCAGATTTATATTTCCAAATATAAAGCTCATATTTTCCAATATGTTTTTATAAACCCATATGAGTATATAAAGTTAAACAATATCGATATTTCGTTATTCATGGATTTGGGATAAAAGGGATATAGAATCCTGTATTATTATTCTATTCAAACCTAACATAGTATGCATATTAAATATTCTAGTTTATTTCAATACATGATATCAAAAATGTATTAAAAAACATATTCTGGAAAAAAAGATATTGAAAATAGTCTTCTTCAGATTTATAGCTTGCAGCTATATATAGTTAAGTTTTTTTAGCTTATTATTTTAACTTATATTTTTAATATAAACTTTTTATTACCTTCTAAAAAGTCAATTTCATTTTAGGATTATGAATTAGTTGAAGATGTAGACTTGTAGGAATATGTATAAATTAGTAGAATTTTGGTCGAATTTTTGGAAAGAAAACTAGGATAGGAATAGTTAAGAGAACGTACCTAAGCAAAATTAGTGATCTGTTTAACCATTTTTTGGAAAATGGATCAGCTTCCTGAAACCTCAGAAAGCCATAAAAAAGGACAAATATGTATTTGGTGATATTAGTAAGGCAGCATACTATTTTATGAGCTCTTAAAATCTACTGAACTGCTACAGCAGACATCTACAGGGGACAAAATAATATGAACACCATGCAAATATGTACATCCTGTTGCATTGTAACACTGCTTTGATGTAAAGAGTGTGCCTAAGTTTCCGGCGGCATTCCATAATATATATTACTCTTTGCTGCCATGTAGCTGATTAATGCTAAATACTGCCATTTTCTCAGATGATTATCTGCCCATACACACAGCCAAAATGGTTCAGTCTTGGTTTGAAAAGCATCAGAATATTATCAAACAGCCTTCCTGGCCAACACAATCGCCAAACCTCAACATAATTGGACCGTTATAGGGAGTTTTATAACAGAGAGTGAGGTGAAGATTACCATGTTCAACATTATTAAAACAATTGGCGATGTTTTGATACAAGAACGGGACAACATTCCAAGAAGAATTGCAGCTATTTTAAAAGAAAATGACAAGACTTGTGTATATGTTAGGTGTTCATATTATTTTGTCCATCTCTTTATAAGAACAATATTTATCATGTCAATAATTTATTCTTCAGATATGGCTCTCTCTGATTATATCATTTGTTTTGCTCAATAATATATCTAGATAGCACTTAATCACAATTCAATTCAATAAATTATTTAATGTATACCTTTTGTATCAATTTATATTTTATATTTTGATTTAAATAGATATATTGATACCAAATAATAATTGTTTTTATTTAATTAATTATTCGTTAGTTTAAAAAAAAGGAAATAAAGTAGTAACTGTTTATTAAAACAGTCTTGAAATTTACTTTACATTTAATAACAAAACAATTCATTCGTATTTGCTAAATAATAGCACTAGGTAGGGTTATAAATATTGTTAAGTCACGCTTCTGTCTAGCGGCAAACGGTATGTAAATGAACTAAAATTTACGATAAACAGTATGTAAATGTTGTGGTACTTTATTACTCAAAATATATATTCCCTTCAGCTTTTTAGGTTGCGCTAATTGGTAAATAGCTGTAAAAAAAACAACTTGCAGATTATATTATATTTCAATTATACCTTCAAAGATAAATTACATTTTACTCTCAAAATTGATATCTATAGTTGTTTTTTAATACTATCTGTTATCTTTGATTGAGATTAAAGATTTGGTATCTTTGATTTGTTGCATGTGATATTTTGCTTATATTTTGAATGCAAATTTGGATTTCAAAATGTTTGGCTTGAAAATGGCGGTACGGTAAGTTGATTTCAGTTTGACATAAAAACCCAAACTAGCCAATATTATATGACTAAGATTGAGAAACGATTACAAACGAGCTATATATTAGGTGCTTGTATGTATTTTGATAATTTTTGTCAATTTATAAATGTCTCAATCCAAATGTTTCTACTATGTTTTCTCGTCTTGCGGGAAACATACCATGATGTTGTGTAGAAATAGAAATAGAGGTGTTCGACAACAGCAACAGTGTATTCTTCATAATCCTTGGAACTAGTATCCCAGCGTTGTTCTCAAGGACATGACGTCTCTTACTCACTATTGCAGATCTTTTTACAACAATATAGTGTTCTTTTGATGTCCGGTAGATATCTGAAGTAACATTTTTATTTGATTTTAGTAGTTCGTAATACACTATACTTTGATTATTCCACCATATGCACAGCAAGACTTGGTCATGAATATTCTGCTTCGGTGTCGATTTGTATGACTCCTTGCACTCTGGTTTGTCGTAGTAGATCCGTTTTCCGTAGCCAGTCGCGATACACAGAAAATTTTTCCTTTTTTACCTGACAAGCAATGAAAGTCATTGTCATCAATTTCTAAGCAGTCTAAAAGTTTTATGATAGTTTGAACTGAGCCAGCATATAATAAATCTTAGAAGATAATGAATCGTATAACCATTCATTATCATCGAACTGTTCGCATCCTCCAGGCGGTTCCTTCGTTACGAAATTGCAATTGTAGGTTTTGGATCATTAAGGTCTGTATGTACTAAATAACTCAATATTATTACCAAATGAAAGATTGTTACTTTATGTAGTGATAATGTTAAAACCAACGAATTCAATAGTTAGGTTTGGTCTAACTATTGAATTCTTTTTGGTATTTTCACCAATAGACATCGCTGATTAAAATATATACAAGCATCAATTAATTAATTTACCTCATCTCTAGCGTTTTTATAGACTTTTTTAAATTTATTATAGCAATCTAGTAAATTAACACTTATAAGCTATATGCTTTTATCCTAATTTGCTATGGTTTAAAAATAATAAAGTACTTTGACATACATTTTGGACTTATCTTCTATGTTACCTTTAATTTACACTTTTTAATTTGCACTCTGTTTTAGTAATAACTGAACTAGATCAAGTCGTTTTACTCTATTTAATGTTCTGACTAAACCATCATCATTTAGGAGCTGGAGAACCTCAACATTTATGTGCTGATGGAGCCTCTGTTCATGAATTTGGACAGAGTCTTTAATAATGTTATTAATACTTTATTCATTGAGGTCCTTATTAACAATACTTAATCAATACTCGCAGTATCTTGTTCTAGAAACTTTTTTTTCTAATTGGTAGTGTACCAATGTGTAGTCATATTTTCAGTAAATTAGTGCAGGAGATAATTAGTCAGAATTTTCTTTTATATATTTATTAATAATGTCAATATTGAAAGTGTGCAATTTTTGAATTTGATAGAACACTTGATCCTAATACTTTTATTGATACTTTTTTTAAATATAAACGAGTACTTACCAACATTTCCTTCAGCTACAATACCTGGTGGTCCTAGTATGGCAAGTATAAGAAGGAGCAAAATTAAACGCAACTGTGGCCCGGGCCACGGCATGGCCTGAAAATAAAAAGAAAATGATAATAAAGTTCACATTTTATCATCCATTAATATTTTAGTACTCATATTCTTACCACTAATATTTTTCATTATTAGATTTTCCAATAAAAATTTAGTGCGCGTCCCATATAATTTAATAATAAACGTAAAATAACGTAGAATAAGATATTTTATAACACATTTTCTTATTAATTGCTGTGATGATGTTGATACAAATATCCCCTATTTACTCCCTTATTTAGCAAAAATACTGAGATTAAAAACGCCGTGCGTAGATGTTTAATTGACGTGACTTAGATTGGTACTGATAGCCATTATGATGACGATTATGATTTGTTTTACAGCTAAAACTTGTTATTCCAAGATATAAATCACTTGATAAGCTGTAAATTCCGCTTATACAAATGCAAACTTGGTAAAAACTGCATATTCATGTTAACACAGTATATTTTAAACTCTGGAAATCGAACAGTCATGATTCTACTGAGTATATTGCTTTACTCAAGCCGAGAAATATGATAAATAATTATTTTTATGTTAGAAATTAATCTCTAAAAATGCATGTAGAATGCAAAACAAAAATACTGGCTTAGAACTTTTACATTTAAACAAGAAGAAGTGTAAAATAGACCTTCAGATACTGGAAAATGTTTTCAGAATTTATAATAAGTTTCGAATAGAATATGAGGTATACAAATTTGTTTGTTGGTGCTTTGTGCACTAATTAATAAAACAATATGAATTTTATTTATATGAGTGGCAAAAATACTTATATTACACAGATAATTTTACTCAGAAAAAGTAAACGTTGGCCATTAAAAAACAGGAAATTAATTTAATGCTTTAATGTTCATGTTGTTGTTATATTTTGTTATATTATGTTGCTAATTGGGGGTTTATTATCTGGACTCTTAAAATGTGCGCTGAACCACAGTCCTATGCATTAAATCCGACAATGAGTGGCCAACTGCTAGATCCCTTCACCTAACTGAAGTTGCTCCTACCCACCCTAGTTCCTAGCATAACTGGAATTATTTTCTTCATTACATTGTACACTTTTGCTTCTAGGCAATCACAATTTTAGATAATTACGTACAATATAGTTGTACATACCTCGAGAGGATTCGAACCGCTGACTATGACATCAGTAGAGGACCGTTATGTCACCTTAACCACTGCGGCTAACTAAGCTACTATGTTATATTGTAAAGTACTATTTTACCATATTTCCGTTTCTATTTGTGATCGTAATCAGTCTGAGTAAGATCAGATGCTGTTATTCATCAATCGGTAAGGTTACCTTGATTAGTAACTTAATTCAGAACCCACATCAAGCATTCTTTCACTCAAGCATCAAGTCCTGTCACTAAAAATCCAAGAAATTGACATGACTAAAATCAATGTACAACATGGATACACATTATAGATATGTACTGATGTTGGAAAATACTTATACCAAAACAAATTAATGACTATTAAATAATGTAATAGATTTTTTGTTATATTGGGAACAAATTTCTACGATATAATATCATATGCGTAAATACTTAATTATAGAGCTTTAGAAATACTTAATATTTAGAGCTTTATCGAAAATATAAACACTAAAACACTACATTTAGTATAACAAAATAATTATCTATTTACAGGACATTGCTAATTTTAATTGAGATGGGGTAAGAGCATAAGAATTATCAGTTATTTGTAATTCATAAGGAAATGTAAATGTATCACTACATAGTATAAAACAAAGTCGCCTTTTCTGTCCCTATATCCCTATGTGCGCTTAAATCTTTAAAACTACGCAACGGATTTTGATGCGGTTTTTTTCAATAGATAGAGTGATTCAAGAGGAAGGTTTATATGTATAATACATGCATAATATACTAAGGCAACATTGCTAATTTTAGAGGTTTCTAACGTGATGTCGTAAATTAATCTATTTTTTTAGGCTTATTTAGCAATTAGCAAAAACGCTGCCTAACCCTACGAGTTAGATCAAATTAATGTACTACAGTATTGTACACCATAAAAAGGTCTACAAAAAAGTCCGCGATGGTATATGTTTATCTTTTAGGGAAAGCCCACATTAACCATTTTTATTGTTTACTTTTTACGTGAGAAAATGGCTTATTTACGAAGCTATTTTAAGCAATACGGCATTAATCCTTATCGAATTAAGTACCTTAAATACAGTGTGCAATTAATATAGATCAATATGGTTCCTTACAGCATGTAAATTAAACAAATATTTTCGGAGATATTACAAATTTAAAATTTGCGTTTAAAAATGTGTAATGTAATAAAAATTGTATGAGTTTAGATATTCCAAAGATAGCAGGAAATCTTCATAGTAAGTATAGGGGAAGAGGAATTGTTTTACTCCAAATTTAATGCGTGCAGGCCAAGGGCAGTAATGAATGAACCAAAAATACTGGATCGATTTTAATCATGTTTTCATTGAGTGACATAGGCATATATATTTTATGCCCATGCAAAGTCGGAGCGGGCCGCTATGTTTTTATATACAACGTTCATATTTTTTCTGTAGTGTATTTAATTTAGTATCAGCATTGCACCCGTGCGAAGCCGGGGCGGGTCGCTAGTTCATTCATAATTTAAATAAGCTGTAAATAATATCAAATAATGAACTCAAATTATTATTGTCGCCCTTTACACAAACTAGATATAAAGATTCACGAAGACAAAACCCTAATGATGCCAAAATTAAGACAATTTTTTTATTTTTTGTTTCTGGAAATATCTGTTTCATTTCTGGGAAGTTACTGTATACGTACATAGTTGATTAACTCGAAATAGCGCCGTAAAACACTAAGACATTATCATTTCACCATTTACATGTAAAATACTTGTTTAGATGTTTATTGTTTAAAGCCCATTCGGGTAACAATATTTTTCTCCTTTTCATGTTATTTTTGAAACACTGTTAAGACCGCCTTCCTAACTTTATAATGCCTATAAAATAAATCTTGCGCCACATTCCGTTTTTATTGTCTAGCACGAATCGTGGAGATAAAGTCAGTGTAAAAGGCATTCAAGGAAAAATATCGCGTTTATCTCTGCTTTCACAGATATAAGACATATTGGTACTGAATTACTATTAAATAGAGATATTTTTTTATCTTGTTTTATAAGTTTTATAGCCATTAAAATATAAAAACATTAAACAACTTTGAGTAGCATAGTATAGTAACAAAACATTTCTCTGTTGTTTATTAATTCATAGCATCTTTCATTAAAACTAACACTAATTCCCCTTTGTAACGTTTGTAATAACAAGAAGCTTAAAGAAGAATATATTGAATAGATACTGAAATATATTTCACGCAAGTTTAAGGACAATTTTTAAAGCCAAATAGTAGAATAAATCAAAACTTCATAAAAATTAATTATAAAATTATTATACTTATTATACTCACAAAATATAGATCTATATTTCCTTTTACAACTCTTTTTCCATATTAAGGTTACGAAAATCAGCACTTCAAGATTATTACATAATATAACATAGTATCTTTTCATAATGAATAATAATCATTATTGACAGTGACACATAAGTGACAATGAAAATTATTTTTCTTAATATTTTGTCACAAAGTGTTAAACACAAAGGCAAATTAAACTTCTAAACACTCTCCTTCAATTCGTAAAACACGTTTATTTCTTATAGACCTACTTCCTGGTTAAAATATGTTTCATAAATATCTATTAATGTAGTACAATTCAAATTTAATAAAAAAAGGTATTTAAATAATAATTAACCACAAAACATTATAAAATTGCTTCAAGACATCATCAATATCTATCATATAACAAAATCAAGTTTGAAAATATTTGCGTACAATGGAAGGAAACCAAAAACCCAGCTTAAAGCTTTAACGATCTTTGCATCCAAATACAAAAAAGTGTATAATGGACGATTGCCTTCAGACGCTGGAAAACGTTCCCAGAATACAAAATTAGTTTTGTTGGTAATATGAGATATAGAAGTTAGTATTTGATTAATATACACGAGAGAATAATGGATGCTTCTAAATGGAACGCTAAAATTACTTCATTATATGGAAATTTGTTTTTATTGTGTTAATATCATTCTGAAATGCTGAATGATATTAATGGTATTACTGAGTTTTCTAGATCACTTAGTTCCACGATAATCAGAAAAGAAAAATAATATAGTTATATGTATCGTCCTTGGTCTGATGGCAAATAATATATTTCATAAAACATAGGAAAGTGTGATATAATACTCTGAAAGTAGATTTCCATTACTACTGCATTATAATAATGATTTCACAATCATCCTATATTAGAAGAAGAAGTTTCAATCCGTTTCTGCGACCTGGAAGCAACTTGAGACCTAGAAATTGCCTAGGATCTTAGAATCAGTTTTTTGAACAAAGACAATTTTAATTATATCAAAATTGATGAAACTAAAATTATAACTGTAACCTTTTGGAGTAACTAGATGTAAAAATATTCGATAAAAGAAAAGGTACAAAGACTTCACTGATAAATGTGTTAGTATAAAATCGTAATTCTTTATTGTACGACAAAACATATTGAATATAATAACATATTACATATTACATACATTAGTTTTAGTAGCTCTATTATTGATATACCTAAAACGATATGAGAAATGAATTTGTGTGCTCATCTCAGACTATTCTTATATAGCGTCCGTTGGAAAAAATAATTTAAAGAAAATCCAAATTTAAAATATATAAAATTTGGAATGCGCGTCAACGATTAATGTTTAATAAAGGAGAAGGATACTTTCAATAGAGGGATACCATATTTATCAATTCATTTAATAATATATTTTTTTAATAATTACAATCTTAATTTATACATTAATTTATTTCTACTATTCTATTGCACTTGTATTAATAGACAAGTAAGGATATAAGTGAGAAATACGGTATTCTAAACTACTTATACACTAAACAAGTTCGTGTGGCTTTTTTCTTCTGATTTCCTACTTGTTATTCGGAAGTTGTATTGCTTCCACCTTGCTGTGATTTAGCAACCTTATTTCATGTATTAAGGAGAAATCTTGGGTCACTTTGTATAACCATTTGATTTCGAGGTCATCATGTAGCACTTCGTTGGTCACGTAGCGATTAGCATTGATAATTAGTCTTAGACTTTGATTTTGGTACGTTGGATTACTAGTTGGCTTGATGGTTTAGTGCAACCCCATATTTCCACACCATAGGTCCAAATTGGTTTTATTATTAATTGGTAAACCAATCTCTTTGATTTTTGGATCAAGTTGAGAGTATCTACCAACTAACCTGCAGAGTTGCTTAATTTTGAATCTAATGCTCTTCTTTTTGTATAACATGATGTTTCCAATTTAACCTACCATCAAGATATATTCCAAGGCATTTAACTGATTTTTTTTTTGAGAAATCGGCTATAAGTCAAGTAATACAGGAGTGGTCCTAAGACCCTGTTGAACTCGTGGCGAAATAGTTTTAAGTGTTGAGAATGACCCTTCATGCAAGACTCTAAATTTTCTTTCGAAATTATTTCGATATGATTCCAATAGTCATAATATATAACTATCTAAAAAGCCCCTCAGCATTTCTGGATAGACTGATTACTGACATATCAGATATACCACAGTTATCAATTATTGAATTCCAGATTTCAACAAAACTGCCTCCAAAAAATACTTTTTGACAAAAGAAAATAATTTACCACTAAAATTATTTATTCTATAATGTAATTATTAAAAAATAATGTTATATGTATTTAATAATTATTATCACTTTGATGCAATTATCATTATGTCATACAAAAAAGTAACATAAATTTAATTAATTATGTTGTTAATTAATTAAGTTTAATAATAAATATTCAAATAATGTCTAAATTTCACTACCATAAACATATCTTAACAAAATTCTATTTTGTTAGATGAATGCAAGAGTTAGATGTAAATTATATGTTGTTGACACATTTCGAAAAGCAAATTAAATTGATGGATTCTATTCGACTGAAAAATTATGATAACTGCTACAAAAACAGATCCATTTTTCTTTTATATTCCCGAGAGAACACCAATAAAGACCGCATTTGAGTATACAGAAAATGTCAAAAACATTTTCCTGCAGCGTTTTTAATTGATATCTAATGTAAAAAATATTATCAACTTATGTAAAGTGTATATTACATATTTAATACCGCCGTTTAGAAAAAATAGCTTTTAAAACAGTTTATTTTTCATAAGGTTTTTAAATGCGGACCAGATGTTTAATCATTAATCAACACATTGAAATAATAAAACTTTATTATTAAATCAGGTGCTCATTAGGACACAACTTTGGCAAAAAAATCAACTTTAATAAGGGCATTATTGAATGTTTGGCTGTGTTAGCTTTTTTTTTCATTTACTGGAATGACCAGCTAGAACCAAATGGTCTTCGGCTGATATTTTGCCGGTGACAGGGACCCTGGGTTACGACTGGGACTGCCGTAGTTTGTTTACTATCGCGATTTGTGGACGGGTAGGGATTTTATTAAGATGTTATCGTGTTCTAAGGTTCTTATGGAGAATCTTACACCGAGCATGTTCATGGATTTTTTCACAAACGGGATGCCTGATTCGAGGTGTGTATTGACGTTCCTCATAAACCATGGGGCTCTGAGTAACGCACGGACTTTTTTGGAACACTTGGAGTAGTTCAAGTTGTCTCTCCGAGACATACCTGTACCACATCTGTGCTCCATTGAGGCAGATTGGACGGACTAGCATTTTATACAGAGTCGCTTTCTGTGGGATCGGGAGTTTGCTTTTTCTGCAGAGTAGAGGAAATAATAGGCTGTACACGCCATTTCCTTTGCAAATTGGAATCATTGGAGACCATTGGAATCTGCAGTCGAACTGGAGACCGAGGTATGAAACTTTCTGGAGCCATGGGATAGCGACTCGATTTGGAAGCGATAGGCGCGAAACTCCTTCTTGTCTCTAACCCTGTCACTGACTTCTCTGATTGCGCGATGCGCCGTGCGTTTATCCTCTGGGTCCAGTGTGGCGCGAGCTCTTCTCTCTAATCGGTTCTTGTGCCTGATTAGTTCTTTTAATTCTCTAGAGAGATTAAATTGAAACGATTCAGGTATTGCGCTACCAAAAGTTATTGCTCAATACGTTTTTTGCGTAGACGGTATCATAGACGGTTGCAAAAAGTTACTACTTTTTGCTTCCGTCAACTGCCACAGAACGCTTCAAAACATTGATAACCTACTTCTTTTGGCGCTATTCTATATACCACAGATCGCACGGATATTCTGCATAAACCATTTGGGGTATAGTTATTTATAGAAATGGTAATGTCGCCAAGATCTTCCTTGTGATGTTACTCAAGTTGCAAGTCTATATCAATAAATCAGAATCGATAGATGCGCTTAAAATCTACATATCTCATTTGTCTACTAACTAATCTGCCCAGTTCTAATTTTTGAATGGACAAAAACTGGATCACCGGCATTGTCATGAAAGCCAGATCAATGCAGATTTTTGATATTTCTTCAAACTTCAAACAAAAAGAATAATTTAGTTAAAATATCACACATAGATGGCTTAAATACATTTCAACTGCATTCAAACATAAAATGAACTTATTATATATTAATTCAAGTTTTTGTTACGGTTACTTTAAATTGTGAATGTATTTTAAAAACAATCGGTCGGAACTTAAGCAGGATTAATAAGTTATTCTTTTCAATTTTCAATATCACATTAGTTATATATAAGTTAATATAAAATATAAATTTGTTTTTTTTTATATTAATTCTTTAAAAATATGGCTCTGCAGTGTGAGATATATCATAGAAAATGCTGAAAGCGTCAACCTTTGTGAAAGCAAGTGTCAGATCAAGTGTCGGTCAAGGAATTTATAGCAATATAATGAACGCTATCTTTAAAAACCTCTCGTATTATTGCATCTACTACTCTATTGAAAAGCAGTGGAGAGACGACATCTCCTTAACGAACGCCGCCTCGGATCTCAAATGGAGAAATAATTTTCCACTCGCACACAGTATCGCATGAAGCCTGAAGAAATGTAATAACCTTTAGGGGTCATTAAAATCAATGAATAAAAATATGCTCTTACCGGCTTGTATGCTCACTAGTTCTTTGAGGTCTAATTTTTTTAACCTCCATAACCAATCTCTGAACAAGATAACCATGGACTCCAGCATGATAATATATATATATATATATATATATATATATAAATTATCAATTTATTCTATTTATATATCTATTCGTTAACAAACAAAGAAAACCAAATAGTGATTTTGCATTATTTATAACTTTTAAACTTAGTACAGTTATTTCTTAGTATTACTATTAATGTAAAATTTAAAAACTCAATATAAAAAAAATTAAATATTATTCTATTCAAGTGTCATATTGTTAGATCCTCAAAGATCGATCTTCAATATTCAATAAAAGACTGCATCTTCAAACCGTCTATGAAATAATTTACTATTTTAACTTATATTATCCACACTTAAAATTTTTCCGCATTTTAAATTAAATTAATACGTTATTTAATTATATTGCACTGTTCATAACATGTAAAAACATGTTTCTAAAATATATAACATTTCCGAAAAAAAAAACGAAAACCATCAAACCCAAAAAGGTTAACAATGAAAACGTATTTATTTGATTTTGTGCTGATATATTTATTACGACCGAAGCTTTAACTTCGTGGTTAACCTGACATTTCCTTCTGCCCACACAATTTCCAAGGCTGCGGCTATCGATTTTCAAAACCTACAACTACCTGAACTTTTTCACCGGTATCCAGCCCTTTATAAAAATATCTCATACACCAGTAGATGAATTTCATTTAGAATCTAATTCTATTGTTACTCATCATATCTTATTGTATTGTTAGACCTGTGCCAACCATAAACATTTTTATGTTGATATAATTGATGACGTCCATAGAGAAATACATAAATGTGCAACTACATAAGCTTCTTTGAAACATTGTTTCATTTTGTGCATCTACAAATTAAAATTCGCAGGTAATTTGTTTACGTTACTAGATATGTTATAATTCCTTAGATTATTTGAATATATTAATAGGAAGTATCGAAGATCCAAAAACCCTATTTGCTTTTAAATAAGTACTTACGACCATTTGAATGTCCCTAATGCAATTATGGGTTACCCCTAGCAAAAGCTAATATATCTCTATATAATATATAATAAATCTAATAATATATATCTAATATCTTCAACTAAATGTGAGTGATAATAGTGAAGCGCTTTGACTAGAACATTTACTACCGTCCATTTTAATTGACATGTATAAAATATATTTATCTCTAAATCTTAGAGCAAGATTTAGGATAAGATATATTTTATAGAAAATTATTTATTGAATTAATATTCTTCATATTGTTCATTTGGTGGATTGTTGAACCACTGAGGGTAACAAATAAATTAACAAATTGTGATTACTCACCCTTAAGGGGTAGGTGCCTATAGAATATATTTTAAAATTTAGCTTTATAATTAAAATATCTTATTATTAATTATTTCCATAATATAATAAAAATTCATATATATATATATATATATATATATATATATATATATATATATATATATATATATATATATATATATATATATATATATATAAAAGATGATGGGATAAGATATGGGGCATATTATTTTTAATATTCTATCTGGAAGATCACTAAATAGTATACAGTTTTACAAGGGTTTAAATATACTTTTTTTAAAGTACTTTTTATTAATTTATTTTACTTTTTATAGTGAAAATATAATAAAATATTTTTCTGGGGAATGAGGTATTGCCTTGCCTCGTTTGTTCATATAGGAACATCTGCAATTGAAGGTATAAAGTTGCAATTTCTCAACTCCTGTTAATACATCCCCCGTTAGTATGGAATTAATCCTTTTCTTAAAGGCAAATGAGATGAAAAAAAAATTAAGAGTACTTTAAATGATTTGTCAAACATACTAGCCGAATGATGCATATTCTTTATATTAAGTAGCCTTAAGCCAACATATTTATTCCAATAAATACACTTTTTTTTTCTTTATTGAAATTAACCCCCTCAAGGTGATTATTAAATTTTTAATTCACTTTAACAAATTTGTTCTTACTTGGGCAATAAAACTTAAGCACTATTAAATTCCTGAAAAGCTTTGCACCAAAATTCCCAGTGTATTGAACTTTAATTAATCCTCTCTTATAAGGTTTGCATTCAGGAGCTATTAATTTAGTGGAGTTTAAAATCAAATAATTGATCCAAGAATAAAAGTATATGGCCGTTTGTGTAGCTTCTTTCGGAACGAGATCAATTTCTCAAATTAAAAAATAAATATTTGATGTTTTATATGATTATTAATACGAATAAACGTATCTCAACTCACAACAAAACACGCTGTAACAATTATAAATTTCTTTGATGGTTAATCCAGTCAGTTAGGATTTTTAACATTATTAACCATTTTTGAAAGACAGCTAAATACTTCTTCGAACAAAGAACCATTCAGCTCAGATTAGTTTAAAGCTTGCTAGATATATACTTAAAAAAATACTTACAGAGCCTTCTTGATTTCTGCTTAGCACATAAATTCTTAAGTACGTGTTCAAAATTCAAGTCTTTCCATGCGTTAGATCATATGTTACAAAAGTTTTATTGAACTAGTTTTTGTAATAATCAAAATAATGTATCACAAAAAAAACTTGGTATGTTAAATCAATTGGCTTTTGAATTGGTCAAAAATATACTAGAACAAGAAGATCTTGTTTAAAAAAAATAGATTTTCATTTCATACAAAATAAGACCT
The DNA here is from genome assembly GCF_030347505.1 of Rhynchophorus ferrugineus. Classification (NCBI taxonomy): domain Eukaryota; kingdom Metazoa; phylum Arthropoda; class Insecta; order Coleoptera; family Curculionidae; genus Rhynchophorus; species Rhynchophorus ferrugineus. The sequence continues at coordinate 45,248,300 of NW_027472581.1, read as the reverse complement.
TTAATATTAAAGCTGTATAACTCTTGTCAACCTGTCGTTGCTTTTACCTCATATTGAATATTATAAAATGCTTTTGATAATATCATCAATTAGAAATTGGATAATTTGAAACTAATAAAGATGTAATTATACAAATGTCATAAAGGGGCCAAGGTAAGATTAAATTTGCCGCTATCAAATAAAATGTATTAATATTAGTATAATAGTGAAAGAATATCGATTACAACAATATTATGGATTATTAATAAAATATAAAATCGACAAAATTATAACAATTTATTTACGGGAACAAACTATTATGATTTTTGATGTATAATTTATAATACAAATCAATAAATTGATTACATTTTATTACGGTGGTTTTGTGATAATTGAACCGTAATGCTAAAACACCAAAGTTGACCTATAAAATATACAATAGTTAAAGGAAATATTAATAAATAAACTATTACTTTCTTAAGATATGTGTTTCAAATAACAAAGGAGAAGCAAGAAATAATGTTTATTTATTATATTTCTTTTAGCCATAATATAATTACTACAATAAACGTTTCCTCTGTTTTGTTTTTTCTCAAATTGATCAAATTGTTTCCTTGAAGGGTTTCAAAGCGTCAGAAGTGCTGTTATACGCTTCAGGTTGTCCAATCTCTGATGATTATTCTGTTTCTGAATTCGAACGAACTGATATTGAATTGACAATTCGTTTACCGGGTATTGACTATTTTCAGTTCTATAATATTATTTAAATGCAGCAACAATGCTGTAGAACAATTAATAATGATATTCTGGAAATACCACAACAGCAATTGATAACAATAAATGAATCTTATAAGCAATCTAATACATTTACATCTGATGGCATTATCAGAGCCAACAACAGCAACAGAGCTAAGTCTGACTTAAAAGTTAAATTTAATGTTTTTGGCATTTCTCCACACAAATTAATAGTTTTCCATTCAGTATTATTGGCTTATTCGAATGTATACAGACGCTAATGTTGAAACAGCAAAAATTTTATTAGCATTTATATTCATAACCTTTTTTGATTGCTTTGAGGAAATCTACTATCGAAGCCCATCAAATACTTTTAGAAATTTATTGTAAACTTACTCCGTGCTAACTCTATAGCCGCTTTTGATACTATCGTTTTAACAATACTGATTCTTATGTAAAGAATGTCCTCAAGGACCAAGAAAGATAAGATACTGCTTCTCAGTCATCCGGAGGTCCAGAACTCAACGATCTGAACAAGCTCAGTTCGAGTTTGAGCTTCGGTGTACATGTTCATTTATTTAAAATGCTATTGTATTTTTATTTCCCATTTACACTTTTCTTAAAGTAGTTTGTCAAATGTTGATGAGATTCAAGAGATAAAATTATTAAAAAATATTAATATTGATTAAATTTAAATTCAATAAACAATATGGTTAATAATACTTGATTTCCATTATGTATTTTACTTCAAAACGCTTATTAACTCAATGTTTGCTTTCAGTAGTATTTTGTATATCAAAAAGCAGTGTTTAATTAACACAGGAAGTTCTGTTTGATTAGTTAAATTAATTATAACAAAAACTATTTAATTAAAACTTTTGTAACATATAATCTAAGAGATGGAAAGACTTGAAATTTGATTTACAATATACCTTATTACACAGCAAGATTTTATGGCCATAAATATCGACTTTGTTGTATATAATCCTCTTGTAGGATAGATGTAGATATGGATATGTTTTCTTGACTAATGGTTTTTCTTGTCTTGGGTTTGTCATAGTAGATAATAGCAGATGCAATGAATATTCAATGGGCACAAACAAGACGAAAAGGCATTTTCATTTATTCCTGTGCTGGTCATTTTACATCTTTTCGGATTTCCTCATTGCATGTGAACGTCTGGAAACAGATTTATTAACGGCTTAGCTATCTGAATGTTCTTTGAAAACTTAAGCTGGGCTTTCGGGCAATAAGACTTTCAATGCAATAGTTCTCTCTTAGTGTAATTTCTTTCTAGTTTCATTTTATTTCGAATTTTATTGGTCCTCTAGATCAAATAAAATGTTGAGAATTTGGTAGCAGATTTCCTCAAATCAAACATAAATGTAATGAAGATCGCAAATACAATTTTCTGAGTTTCACCATTAACGTCTGTATACATTTCAATAAGTTAATAATACTGAATGAAAAACTGCTATTTTGTATGGACGAATGTCAAAAACATTAAATTAAACAATTAGGTTAGGCTATTTCACGGTAAGAAAAGTATAAATTCAAGCAAAATGACACAATAAATATTAATATTACTAGTTTTACTATTGATAATATATATTAAGTTTAATATTATAAAAGTTATTGCTACAATTTGTTAGATAAGAGTTTTTATTCTTACTGTATATGGATTTGGTAGTGTTTTGTATAGAGCAATGTTTAGTTTGAGAAACCATATGGAGAAGCCTTATTGCAATTTATTAGTTTATAATTCATTAGTTAACAATTGAAAATCATATATGATCGGTACAGCTTTTGGAAATTTCATGAAATTAGAATTATTGAATATGATTATATTACAATCTACAGTTGAATTTGCATTCCTTTAGCACCTATTTTTATTTTTAAAAGTTAATTTCATTTGCAAAGTCCACTATTATATATTATTTCCTCTGATAATGTCTGGTTGTGATATGAATAGTCAATACTCTGGTTATTGATTCACATACAACTTTACTTATATAATCACGTGGGAAGCAACAAAAACGATGAAATACATAACAGGCCAATTGAAAAGTCCCTGGAAAAATTAGTTCAATATTTAGCATAATTCCCTTCAAGGATGATACACTGATTATAGCAACCCTCCAAATTTTCGATACCATTTTTGTAGTACGATTTGTTCTTTTCTTCAAAATAGGCCTCAGTTTCGGCGATTACCTATACCCAGAGAGCATTCTTTTGAGCATTCCAGATGAGCAATTCGGGTTCCGCGCCAAACACGCAGCCGTTCATAAGGCCCATCGGCTGGCCGCAAAAATCAACTGTGCATTTAACCGACGTGAAAGACTTGGGGCGCTCTTCTTGGGCCTAACCAAAGCCTTTGACAAGGTTTGGCACGAAGGCTTAGTAGCGAAATGCATCCGATTAGGTCTACCTGATGACTTAACATCGACGCAGGAGTTACACAAAGCTCCCCCTGGCACCCGCTCTATTCAATATTTTTCTTTCAGATATACTTTGCCTCTTCAAGAGTAGCACAGCACATCCGAAACAGGCTCCAAAAACAACTCGATGAGACGGTCCAGTGGTTACATTTCTGGAGGTTGCAGGTCAACCCACAGAAAACCCAGGCCATCTTCTCCCACAAGAAGCGTATTACACCGAGCCTTTCGCGTCTTAAAATTGAGAACGCCGAAATCCCATAGTCAGAAGAAGCCACCTATCTTGGTCTTGTCTTCGATCGCAAATTTAGGTGGAATTCCCACATTCCACATATTGACTTGTAAACGGTGCATTGTCTAGGTGAAACAGCACTTTATTTTTCATAAAATATGACCGTTTTTCATCGCCCTTGAAGGGAATTATGTTGAATAAAAAAAACTAATTTCGCCAAAAAGAAGTGTTTTACTATGATAGGTGTTGGACTTTTCAATTGACGTGTTACCTTTACGTTTATTAGTGTATAAAATATTACGCAAATTTAACATTGTGAATGTTCGAAGTTGTGCCTCGTCATTTAAAATCTCAAATTGAAAAATAACCATGCCTAAGATTCAAGGAGAACCTGTATTCATTTGGTAATACCTCCATCCCCTGTTTTATTCAGTGATAAGAAGCCATTAGGCCTTCGGGGAATGGGGACCGTTTTTGTTTTGGTGAAATGCTGTCATTGCCAGATTACTTTATTTTCCGGCTAGCTGCCCGCATCCATTTGAAGATTTTGAATCATATGTGGTTGATATTAATAAAAATGTTTTAACCTTGCGTAAAATATAACCTATAAAATATAACTTTCACCCATGATATAGTAGAAAAATAAAACCCTAAGTTAGAAAACTTAATTATTTATGACATAGGATGCTCACAAAATTTAAATCTATATGAAAAATACCCAATGTTTACTATTGCACAAGAACGTATTGAAATATATTTTGTATTAATTAATGCTAACTTGCTTCAATGATCTGGATTGCTGATAGTAGTAATAAGCTGGCCGTTGTTCTAACTTAAAATCTCTAATTTTAAATATACGCTTCATCCACAGTGCATTCCTGTTAAACAATGTGGGTTGATAAATTGTTTTATTTTCATGTTTCACTCAGATAATTATTTATTGAAACAAATTGGTTATGGAAACATATATCTTTCCGTTAACACAACAATAGAACGGTGTTGCTTTGAGATCAGATCACATATTTTCAAACCTGTTCAACATTTCAAAAATCATATCAACCAGGCTGGTCTGTATCGATATATGATAACTCGAAGTCCACATTCCCATTCGACTTGCTACCTGTATACACAATAATTCCTAATTTTCTTCAAAATTTTGAATTAACTTCGGTATAGCTTAGTGATGATTTCGTTCAGTTTCTCGTAATATGCTCGGCCCACCAAATAAAATTGAAGACATGAGCCTGTATCTGAGAAGATATTCTAATTTGGTAAACCATTTGGCAGTGAGATTTAATGTTATTGATGTTAGGTCACCTTCCTTCCTTTTTAATTTTTACAATTTATACAAAGGTTGATTAAATCTAGTATTGGGAACTATCGACTGAAAACGACTATCGACTGTTTAGTAATTGATTAATTTTTACTATAATTTGTTTCAGTCGCTATATTTGGTTCGACTGATTTTAGTCCTATTTACCAGTGACTGATTGAGTCGACTGTTTTCAGTCGCTATTTTCAGTCCGACTAATTTTGTTACTATTTACTATCGAGTGTTTCAGTCGTGTACTTTTAGTTACTATTTTTGATAAACTGATAAATGGTAAAATATTTTTGACTGTTTTTATGGCAATAATAGGTAATATTTCGATTACTCTCTCGATTTTTGTTAAAAAATATTTCAGTTCAGTAATAAATAAAGCAGTTACTTTATTTAAAAAAGCTCTAGTAGTTATTGTGCGATCATTTCTAATTAATTCATGTTTTTTTTTCTCAATGATTAGGTACATGTTTAATTTTTATATATTTATGGTTATTGTACATCTTTAGATTTTAGGTTTTGTTTAAATTCTATTATATTGTCTATATTTATTACAGAATAAAATTTAAAAATAGCAATTCACATGTTAAAATGCGATAAAACATTTGAGGAGTATTATTCCATTCCATAAAAAAAAATCCATTCCCTTTTACAGATCCACAGAACATTCAAATATGAAATTCTATTCTAATAATTCTACTTCGTTTAAAATTAAATTATAAATTGCATGTTAATAGTATTCAGTAAATATTTTTTTCCTTTTATTTTTTAAAGTTAGTACGTGAAGTAATATGTACATGTCCGTCTCGCTTATACTAACGTTGGAAAATATAAGCACATATAAATTTAGCTGCTCCAAGCAATTATCTCCGTCCTTTTCTCTATCACAATTTATACAGGAAATGATTCGTACATCTTCATCTGACATCACGAATTGAAAAAAACAGTCGAACCGTACTAGTAATTACTAATTTCCGTCGCTAGTTTTTTGGCTATCGACTGTTTCGTCCGTTTTCAGTCGATAGTTCCCAACACTAATTAATTCTAACTCGTGCGTTACGCATTTGATGAAGGTTTAAGAGTAGTTACACTTGCGATACATTGCCTTACAAAATAATATAGTTATTTTTAATAAGCAATAATAAAGATATTTTAGAAAATATTAAAATGTTGAATCGTTGTGAATTTTGAAATGTAGTGTCAACATGCGAATAATAACACTGTTAAAAATAACACAGTTTATTTAAACAAAATGAAAATAACTATTCTAGTTCTTAAAATACATATTTCAGATTATATAGGATATCTATTGACATATAGCATTTATTTCATAGCATATTTCTTCGATGTTGTCTACAAAAATTATTATGACGAAAAATATATGCTGTTCTAAAGTAAATATATTTTGTGAGAGTAACAAATGTAACATACAGCTGTCCGATCTTGAACATACTGAAAAAAATACTAGTTTTTTAGAAAGCTGAGACGACACATTGGGTTTATGAATATATATTGCTATATTGTTTCTAGTAGTTTTTGAAAAATATGACATGAAAAATGCATTTGATAGGAATATATAAGAAATGGGCGTTGAGATTGCTCAAGAAAATATTTTACATGCTTGGAGTATGAAAAGTTACTACTAGATGAAAATATAAAATTACAATTAGAAATTATTTTTATAGGTGGTGTGAAGAAATATATCGGTATTTTGTGAATATACATAATTGAATATATACCGTTAATACGATACTGAAATATTTGATATCAATTTTGTTTTGTTCCTTTCGTTTCCATTAACAGTTTCAAAGGCTTTTATTTATATTATTTTAAGTTATTTAGTAAGGAAAAGGGGTATATTAGCAAATTTGAGCAACATACTAATTATCTGTTGAAAGAACTTCAATTCAAATTCCAACGCCCCAGAACTCGAGATTTTTATCCTCTTTCAAGGTATTTGATTAATTTTTTAAATAAGTTTTGATATTTTGAATGATCTTTCGATTACCCTTAGAAAATTTTTATCACTTCTGTAATTACTCTGTTTTCAATATTCTTCTTTTCAATCTATTATTATTTTTGCTAATATTCTATTTTTTGAACTAATCCGTTTACTCGTAAAATAAACTACGAAGTTCATAAGCGCTGCATTACTGCAAAGCTCCCCAAAAAAACTAAAGAAGGTTCCAAAAAAAATTATATAATATCACTAATATACTAAAATATTTCCTTTTTATCACTTACCAAAAGGCAAATCTTGCTTAGCATTCGTGAATTCTAGTTCGAATAAATGACTAAAAATACAATGGAAGTTTTAGTACTAAAGTAACATAGACCAGTAGAATATCGCTATTATTTATCTAGGAAATACAATCGTGCTCTGCGAGCACCTTCATCAGTTCTAAAACAAGGCCTATATTTAAGTGGAGATTTCATTGTAGTTGGTCCAGCCCCGTATGACAAATGGCATACGGGCCATCATATCTGTCTCGGAATTTTATACGACTTTCGGTCAATTAATAATAACAATATTAAAAAATGTAACCATGGAAGTGGTCTTTAATTTAATTAATGTGACATTTTTTAAATATTCTTACGAAGAAAATTTGGAATTCAAAGGAAAAAGTGGACATTTACCAGATTTTATCATTAAGAAATCTGGTGTAAGTAAAACGAAAAGTTACAACCATAAATTTAATAGAGACGTTTATTTGAAATATGAATGAATTTGTGGTGTAGCAAAAAAATGCATTGTACTGTTTCCCTGCTTACTTTTTGTTGGCGATAAAGCTTGGAAGGAAATTAAATTTGAAAATAAAAAGACATGAAAACTCTAAAATCTATCTTCATAATTAAATGGAATTTGCATTACTAGGGCCAACTGATATTATGTCTTAATTAGATTCTGCATATTGAATAAATATAGAGAGACATAATGAAAAAAATGCATCAAAGACTAGGTATGTTTTATGAAAAATTATAAATTTCATTTAATATTGTGGAGCGTTTGAATTGGCCCTTCGGGGATATGATGAGAGCAATACCTCCTAGAATCCGGAGATATTTGGGTGTATAAATTATACTGCTGAACTGGATGCAACTCTAAGTGGGCACCTAAAGAATGCTTCAGTATTTAAAGTAACCTCCAAAGAAATACAGATCGATCTATTACAGTATATGCTTGAACTATGCCATAAACAAACAATTGAGGAAATTAACAACTTTCTATTTTTGGCTGTCATGGCGGACGAAATAACTGATGTCGCTGCAAAATCTCAGCTGGTAGTCAATTTTAGATGTTGTTATGGTGAGCCAATTGAGTGATTCTCGAACTACTTAATTCGTAAAAACTATGATACAGAAATACTTAGTAAAACAATCTTTAGCGTTATAGATCCTTTAATTCAAAATTCACCCAACAAACTCATTGCACAAAGCTATAATGGAGCAGCGGTCAACACGGAGGCTGAACGAAAAATTAATAAAAAGGATACTTTCTTACTGTTAACTTGATTATGTTGAAAGATGCTTCCACAACGTACCTTATGTGTATTTTTTGGCAATCTACAATATATTTCTAGCTTTTTTAATAATTCACCCCAACGAGTAGAAGTGTTAAACAAAATTGTGAACAGAAGGATTCCCCACAGCGCTCCAACCCGTTGGAATATCTTACTATAACTAATATGCGGAGTATTAATATTGTATACGAAAATAGAAACCATCTCAATGAGTCTATAGATGAAGTAGAAGATCAATACTCCACTAATAGAATGTAGTGCAGCAGCCTCTATTCACCCTACATTAAATGATCCGATTTTCAACTTTTGCCTAACTTTTTTCCATCATGTATTGCTCCATGTAGATGTCATTTTTACCCAACTACAGCAAAGAAAAATCGAACCTACTGGAATAATTAATTTCTCACTATCGATAATTTTCAATTCATTATTCAAGTTCAAAATGATATTGAACATCGTTAGTGAAGCATCAGATATATTAAATCATGAACCACCAAAAAATAAACCCAACCGTGCAGGCAATGGTAAATTTTATGACCAAATTTCTGATTTAAAGGTGTGTGATGTTATAATAAATTGTGCAAAAGCTTGATTTCATTTTAAAGATCATCTAGTAGTTGCATCATTTTTCTTTTCGGAATACTTTGGAGATTTCCTATTGCTGTAAATTTCCTGATGATAAACTCACTTCCGAAAGTTCGTTTTATTTCACACTTGATAAAGAAAAATTACGATCTGAACTGTCAGTTAATTATTCAAGAAATGATTGCAGAACATTAAATGGTGCACTAACCCTTCTAAAATTTTTTATAGCAAACAATATAGGAGACACGTTGAAGGGGACTAGACAATTTTTAGAAATGTGGTAACAATTCCCATGACAACATCAGAGGCCGAAAGGTGTTTCTCAACACTAAAGTGCATCAAAACGTTTCCCAGAAATTCAATGGCCGACGATTGTTTAACAACTGTTTCAATGCGCTAGTGAAAAACTATAGACAATTTTTGATGACAAAGTTATTACCAAATCTGCGAATAGAAAAGAACGTACGATAGACTTAATTAAAAAAAAAATTATTGCAAAAATTGCAGAACACCTTAATATTTTTTAGGAGCCCCCACCGTATCTGATAAATATTTCTGAGAGCCACATGAAAACACTGTGCAAAATTATAGCACATACAAATGTTTGATAGCATAGATATCTATATTAAAAATAAAGTGATTAAATTGTGACAATTAGGGCACAGTTGAGAAAGAAATTCAAAGTCGCAACAGTTTGGACGTGCCTGTAGATTGAAAGACAAAAGAATTCCATACTACTGTGGCGATATCGACCTTTAGAAACGAAAACGCAGGAGTACTCAAAAAAAACATGAATAATAAATAGATCAAGATCATGGAGAGCGATCTGAAAAACAGTAAACTAACATTATCCGAAGCCAGAATGGCTACGCACGACCATCAACTGTGGAGATATTTAATGAAGAATATTCGTCCTACGGCACCAACAACAGCGTATTGGCTGAGAACTAGCGCTTCTAACTCACCGCCCCACTGCTGTTTATGGATTCATGTTCATAGGCTTTGGAATAAGATTAGATCAAATCAAACAGGAAATGTTTCTAGAGTATATAACCCTAACATCAAATGTGGAAAATTAAATAAAGTAAGATAAAACTAAAGCATTTCTCAAATTAGATCATAATTATGCTTCAAAATAATAAAATTACTGGCAATAGATATTGCTGATAATAATTAGCTCCTGGATCTAATATATTTCCATTTCATATATAGCAACATATAACCATCCACAACAGTAATTTCCCGTTGAACATTTCCAGCCTACGCATATTTTATAGCGTAATTGTTGCTTTCATTATGTCAAATTATTTCTACAAAAATGTATTTCAAAACAAAGGAGACATTACTCAGTGATCGCATTACGGTGGTGTTTTAATTTCGAAGACAATTAATCATTATAAAAAAAATAGGCGTTACCCTAATAAAATTTCAGTGTAAATATGTATATGTACCAAATATAATTAACTTTTTTTATTAATGTAACAATTATTTGTGACCTCCATATTCTCATAGTGCTTTTATTTATAAAATTGAATAGTAACATTTTACAAAAGATGATATACAGGATTCTGCAGAAAAAGTGATTTTGCCGAAAATATTTTTTTTTATTTAAAAAAGTGACTGATGTTCAAGTGATTGATTTGATGAAGTGATTTTCACGTTTTAAGAGTGCTCATTTTGATTTTCCAAACAAGAACCAACAATGAAAACTGATGAAAGTAATAAAAAATGGACGAATTATTTGATGAAAACTCATGTCATTGGGAGTTGACTTATTAACGATGCGAAACGGAACAAGACAAGACATAAAATTCGTTCCATTATCAATTAAAACCTAGAAACATTGAGTGGCATTCGCGAATTTTGTATCGTGTCAATTATACAATTAACATATTAATTAATATATGGACTCTCTAATTTTAGCAGTACATATTATGAAATTCTAGATGAAATTATCTCAAGAAATTCGAGTCAACTAGATGGTGTTAGACAACATTAAACCGTCGAAAAAACATTCAATTTATATAAAGGCTGCAAAGATAAAATAAAATTAATTAAGTTTAATTTCAAATAAACCCTTTTGCCAAATTATAATTAATAAACATATTGAGTCATAACTTATATATATATTTAATATTTATTTATTATAAATATTTTTAAACATTATTTTCCTGTCAGTACTAAAAATACTAAATACTAAAATACGCCAGTACTTAATCGTGTATTTGTAGATATACTAGAAATATTTAGTTATTCTGATTGACCTGACCAATCTCAATATAGAAGTTCCAAGAACTTACCAAAAGTTTTCTTCTAAAAATAAGTTATTATCGTATATCACTCATAATATTAATATTGCTTAGATGGAAAAATACATAAATACATTAAAATATATTATATATATAATATTAAACAATATTATCAAAAAATGCTTTTAATAAGACTTAGATATTTAGTTAAAACTATTTAAATGGATTTTCTGCTGATAAAAACTAAACTGGAAAAACATCAAAAACATAAAAATGTACTTGCTTGAAGGCTTTGGATGTTTGTACAATTTAAACTTTTCCTTCGCGATAAAAATTGTCTTGTCTCTAGAGTGGCCTACAACTATTTTCTTTCTTTCTGGAATATCTATCAGCATTTTGACCTTACCAGTACTTGGAATTTATGTATCACTGTTTTAGACCAAAAATATATATATATATATATATATTTTTCATTTTCAGCTATATAATTCATATTATTATATACTATCTTGTTATTATTATCATTAATATAATCTACTAATTATTCTTCAGAATTAATAATAAAATTGTGCTTCCATGAATTGGAATTTCATGTTTAGAGGTTTCAAAATTTTATTTTTTACTATTTATTTACAGTTGTCAAACTCCTTTTTACCAACTGGGGTTTATCTGAACTGGACCGACTATTTAACGTGAGCTCAGAACCACAGTCATCAGCATTAAACCTACTGACTGGCCAGTGACCAACTTAGAGATCATCCCATAAGACATTCGGACTTACCCAGCCTGGTTAATCTGGTTGGTAAAATTTTACGCTTTTGTCTCTTGGACAATCACAAATATAAATATACGACGATGCCCCAGGATTCCAACCCGACTATTACAACAGTAGGACTGTTATGTCACCTCAATCACTGTGCCAACCAAGCCAGCACTCATAGGATGCGATTTAACATCAATTTCGAGATGCTTGAAGGCATTATTTAACAATAACTAATAAATGTGGAATGTGTATATAAATTTCATATGAGCATAGTTAACTTGAGATCAGAAAAGGAGAAGACGTTTTTATCTTATCAACATCATCAAAAAAGCCCGGATATATATATTATTACAGGCTGCCAAATGATACAATTACAAGTGATTACTAACAATTGGACTTGAAGAGTCTCTAGAAGATTTTTAATGTTCATTCAGTCAATAAAAGCTAGGTATGTCAGTTATTTTTTGGGAGAACTTTTCTACTATTTGTTTTTGATGTTTGTTATATTGTTTAAAATGCATTAGTATTTGTCGTGTGTATTTCTTGAATTATTCTTACAATTTTATTATCCCACCGATTTGCTATAATATAACCCAAAGAGTTTATTTTTTTACTTGGTCAAATACCTTTTCCAATTCAATAAAATCTAGATATATCTGTTGTTTTTCGGAAGAGGTTTTTCCACTATTATACTGTGTTATACTAAGGATGATCTTATATACTATACTAAATATATGGTCTTCCCTTTCAAGATACGCTCTGCAATTCTGTTAGGGACCTATTTAGTACTGAGTTTAGACGATTTTCTAAAATTTTCTCATATATCTTCATACCTGTGTACGACAATTGTAGGATTTGTTCTTCTTTCCATACCGTATTATAAATTTTCACTAAAAATGTAGTAGCTTTTTCAGTATTTCTTTTGCTACCTTTTCTTGACCTTGATGTTTTTGTTCTTAATTTTTTATCTCCTGTGTACTCTCACTTTCTTTTCATTTTGGTAGACTGCTAAATCTGTGAAGCTAATTACAATTTTTACAGTCTTTAGATTAAAAAATAACAAAAAATTCATTCGCAATCTATAAAATTAAATCGTTTATTTACAATTAAATAATAAATTATTTCAATTATTACATAAATATTAACACCTTATAGCAATATAATATAATTCACGAAATTATGTAAGGATGTAAGGAAGTAAGTTCTTTTTCTCTTCGTGCTCTTCATTGAATTATTCTAAACATTCTGAAATGAATCGTTTGCTACCCACACGTTGTCGTCATCAGAGCAAGAGCACTATTGATTTTTAACATTGTCAAAGGTCAAAACATCGTCGTGATACATTGTATCAAAATTTACGGTTGATAGAAATAGTAGAACATTTTTCAATATGCTCAAGTTTAAAATATTTTGTTATAATTGAATGATGTATCAAATGCAATATTAATATTCTTAAATTGTTTGCTATGTTGCTAGTAAATTAATTTCTGGAATTTGTTAATTTAAGTCTAGTTTTAAATAACATTGTACTAATTCTAATAGATGTGAATTCCACGAGAGATGACGCTACTAAATCTGTCATTTTATATTTCTAAAATGTTACTTTCTGTAGATATGTTTCTCAGATTGTAGTTAGAGAGATTTTAGTTTAATGTTTGTATCATGTATATTGTATCATCAAAATTCTCAATCAAGTTAATGTATTTTACCAGAAGCAATGAGAATTGTTATACTTGAAAGAAAGACAGCAACATATATACGTTTAAGTATTACTGAAAATACATGATAATATTTTGCCTTCAATTAAAACTTTAGGTATATAGATTATATATTTATAAAATTTAACTATAGTGGTACATGGAGACGATAGATGTGATCAAAAATTGCTATACGGTATATAGTTTTGAAAAACCCTCAATTTAATACCAAAGTTGAAGAAATTTAGTGTAAAATTTAATCATCTCATTAGAAATCATAAGTATATTTTTGGCTGAAGATTTGTTTGACGTAGCACTTTTAATAAAGACGAAATGATAACTTAAAAAAAAGACTCTATCATATATTTGCATGAAAGAAAATATGTTATCTCTAGATTAGTAAACAATAGAGTCAGACTTGTTATAATATTTGAACCATTCGCCAAATGTAGCAGCTCTAGCTGTTTAAAAGGCATCTTAAAAGCAATAAATAAATTAAGAACGAATTATAAAATAATTAAAAAACGAACCAGAGACCAAATCCAAAAAATAAATATGTAGTAAATAAAATGCTATATGTGGACACTATCATATAGAAAAAATTTCATTACTGTCTCAAAGTGTCTTTCAAAATCGATTAATTGTACTCGTTGGTCGACAGATAATTCCAACTTGATTAAATGGTTGATCAATAAACGGTCAATTATAGAGAATATTTTGACTTACAGAGTGTAAATTAAAACACCAAACTAACTAGTAAATCAACGCCGATTAAAGATAGATTACCTCTAAATCAAATGGTTTTAGGATTTTGTCCCAGATTTCGCATTAAAACATGAAATAAGGTTACTAAATTACCGCAACGTGGAAGCAAAAGTGATACTGGACACACATAAACTTGTATAGTGTATAAGTATTACTCTTAGCTTTAGTTTAAGTTATCTAATATAATTTTATATAATACCACCTTGTGTTAATTGTATTACTAAGAAAATTTAAATAGTTTAAAAATTCAGTAGTAGCAAAATGCGCTTATAATATAATTTTTATGCAAAAATGCCAATATTTAAAGGCAAAATCATGACAAATGTGGCAATAACACACCATTACTTAGCTATCATGATCATAATCATTATTATTGAATATTTCTTCCTCTAAACCTATTATAATTATATTCTATATATTATTATATTCTATTACAATTATATTCCTATGCTAAATTATATTCCTCTAGTATCATTCTGATTAAAATACAAACCATACAATCTTGAATTCATTTCTGAAAATCATCGTGTTTTAATAGAAACATGTAATACCTAACGCCACTACGGATGAGATACAAATAACGGTAGAATATGTTCCACATAGTGATTCACTTCAGAAACGTCGTACGACATTAAAGCATAACAATTGGGAACGTCGCTTATTTTTCTCTGAGTTTTGTTTCTACTCCACATTTTCCTATATTTTAACTCTAGTTCTTTCCTTTTGTACGTGTTTCTTACAGCGTTTTTTTCAAGGTTTTCAAGGTTTTCCATCAAGATTCATTCGTCGCTCATTACGCGTACTTGATCGACGCATCCAAGATGGTGTATATTTAGTAATCAAACACGTTTTTTCGACTGAATATGATATACTGTGATACTGTGATACCGTGATATGTATGTTGCAAACCTTCAAGTTTGTTACCCAGAATAATATTCGGTTATCACGAGATGTCCCATGGTGACTGCAGCTCAGCGTAGACGAAATAATGTAATCGGCACGTAAATAAGCCAAACCGCAGATATGAAACGGCAAATAAATACGTCAAATACATACATTAATACTTTTCTTCAATTATTTTTGTATTATTTATTATTCTTGAATGAAATTTTATTTTTCTCTGAGTTTTGTTTCTACTCAACAACTGTATTCGTATTTCATCGTGAAAGGATATTTTACTTTTAAACAAATATGGTGGGCATGGAAAAATTAATGGTGGAGAAAAATCAGGCATGGTAAAATGTATTGAATTTAAAGCAACCAAACCAAGCATTTTTATTTACGTTATTCTTACTATTTATCATTGTAGCTTCAGCTATATTGCAAATATGTTAATATTAACTTAAATTGCATTTAATACCTCACATTTTCAAATAGTAGTCATCCATTTGTATTGCATTGCTTTTGTGCAATCCAGATTTTCAAACCGCCTGAAATACTGTCGATTGACTTATTCTCAATATTTTACAATATATTATTAAGTATATCATTATTGATTTTTAGAACCCAAAAGTAGTACAAACTCATTTGATTCATATAACGACACAGGTATATAATGTTGCAGGAACACAACACAGAAAGAAACAATAAAGGAGCTAGACTTGTAACATCAACTTGTGAATCGATATATGTTAGTTAACAATTGTATAATTTTAGAACATAGAAATTGATTCGCATACAACATGTTAAAAATTTGAAACAAACATAACAACTAAATTTGAACTTTGAACTTGAAATTTAAAATAATATATTATTTGATTGAACATCTTAATTATTTAATTAAATATTTTATAGCAAGTTTTTATTTGATAAATAATTAAACTGAAATAATATAAAGTATAACAAAGAATAGAAATATCAGACCTAATCTAGAAGTCTTATACAATTTATATGTTACAAGCATAACATGTTTTAGAAGAATACCATGCTTTACGAGCTGTTTAACTTGTTATTATAAGTTTTTTCATCTGTTCTAATCTGGTGTTATCCAACAGTTGTATTACTTTGTTACTGCCATGGAAATGGAGCCTGTCCTCATGGCTCCTTGCAATTATCTTGATTTCCTGAGTGACACAGTGACAGTCGGGCCGAGACCTTCATATGTTTCGGTGTAAATAATCGGTCCTAAAGTATCTGGGTGCGCCTACAATATTTCTCAGGACTTTGTTCTAGAAAACATTCTTTATGTCCACATGAGTTTCAATACTTGTACAACAGCAGTTTATTATGTACTGATAATTGTGATTTTCTTCCACATTTTCCTATATTTTAACTCTAGTTCTTTCCTTTTGTACGTGTTTCTTATAGCGTTTTTTTCAAGGTTTTCAAGGTTTTCCATCAAGATTCATTCCAGGATACTTAGCGTTGCTACTATATGAAATATTATTATTTATTGTTATTGCTGCAGATTTACATTCGTTCATATTTAGTTTCCAACTTTGAGTAATATTCTTCTTCATTATTGTCTTCTACAGCAAGACACAGTGTCATCAGCAAATGTAGCCATCATAGAGTAGATACACAATTAGCCTCAGTACATTTTCTTGTGGTACACCTGGATTAGCTTCTTTTACTGTAGAGTAGGTAGGCTACTTCTTGTTTGACTTTAAACATTCTGGCTTTAAACATTATGTAAGATTTTAATAGTACATTATGTTGTTTCGGTAATATTTTAATGGGCTTTTTTAATTACATCTGTTATTCTATGCACCAGGTCAATTGTTGAAAATTTCTCAATAAACCCAAACTGGTATGGCAGTATTAGTTTTTTTTTCTCTCTATAATATATTTTTGATAACTCATTTTTGTTATTTTATTATATTGTTTTCAAGAAAAAACTCAGCATTTAATTCCGGTGTCTAATTTAACTCAAAATTGAATTTTTATACAGTAATTTTAGAGGCACAATATAATCAAAAATCATTATTACAGTTATGATATATTTTCAAAATAGTAATGGCCGTTGAAGATAAATTAATTTCACATGTATTTCAAAATACATTGATCTAAAACGGTAGAGCGTTAAAATAGAAAAACAGCATTATTGTACATGTTGATTTATCATTAACGTTATTTTCGATGTAGCACGAATATTTTTCATCCCACACATATTTGTCGTCGATAAAATATCGATTTTTCAACAATTATATTCAGAAAGATTTATTACGCACTTATATTATGATTTACCATAAGGGTTTATTGAAAGGGTTTTATTGCATATATTTTTTAATATTTAGTTATTTAAATTTATTGAAGAGTATTTAAAGATCTAAGTGATACAATGGGTTCGTAAACTATTTATTCGTCAAAGTAGAACTAACAACACCACACAATATTTCATATTTCGTAAACACACAACGAGAATTTCAAAATGCAATAGAAAACTGATATATGAGTGCGACTTAATATATAACAATGATTGCCACCATGACTATTTTAATTGAATAGTTTTTAAAGTAAAAATTCTGAAAACTTGTATCAGTCTTCGTCAATTCTATTTTTAGTCTTATTTTATTAAATAATAATTTTAATTAATGTATATAAATAATTTAAATAATAGTGTCCTATTTAAGTTCTTCCGAGTATAAATTAGCGTATTTTGAAATCACTGACTGCTTTATTTTGTTACTTAAAAAATGTTGTTTCTTACAGTGCTCAAATTAAACACAGAAATTATTCGAAAAGGAATTGGAGAGCTCGGATTTCGATAGCTCGAATTTCCAGTTCTCTATTTTCACATACCTTTCGCCTTCCGCTGTTTTTTACTCACGACATTTTTCCTCCCTTAAATCGGTCTTACCATAAAATTGCACAAACAATCGATACTCATCAACTAGGGATTTTTTAATGTTTAGCTATAGATTCAATTTGGTGGTGCTTGCACATATTCTGATAATTTTTACAACCAAATACTTTATTGAACTAAATTTTTACCGATATTCTTATTGAGAACAATTGGTACAAAATATATTAATCAAAATACTTATAACTTTAATATTATACCAATAACTTTTTCTCATCTTTCTGCCAACATGGCGCTACCGTGTCAAAAGAACGATGCTGATTTAGCAGCGGTCCAACCATTATCGCACCTTTTCAGAATTTCGGAAACGCTTTCCAACCAAGCTATGCTACATCGATCTGAACAAGAGGATAACCTTGCGTCTATTACTCATTTGTCCTTATTACTATTCTCTTTTGGGCGTGGTTTTCAGCCAATCAGTATTTGCAATTCATTCTTTTTTTACGCCATTATTAGTTGTTAACTTCAAAATCAGGACTTTTAAATCGTTAAAACCAAAACCGGCAATTGAGATATAACAGAGTAGACTCACTATATTTCTAAATGTGTTTGATGGGCTTCGGCAACAGATCTCTTCAAATCAAACAAAATAGGTAATGAATGGTGAAGATGCAAATTTGAACATTCACTGATTAGTGTATGTATATATTGAATAACTAAATAATACTCAATGGTAAACATATATTGAGAGAGATGTCAAAACTATCAAATTTAGCAATTAAGTTGTTTAACATTTATTTTGTTATTATATTAATTGTTGCTTACATCGATATTTCGCATTTTCACCAGTAAATATTGCTGATCAGAATACGTACTTAAGCACCTAATTTTAATTCTATTGTTATGGATGTCGACTAATAGATATATCCGAGCTTCAGATATATTTTTACATACTAAATCAATATGATCTTATCTATTAATGCTATTTACTGTCCGCTAGTGTCATTTTTGGAATAAAATGCTGAGTCTGAAATAAATCCGTTGTATAAAACACATTTTTTGCGGCTATTGAAAAAGCGTCCGAGGAAAAGAAATACTGCCCTGCAATATTCCTGGATGTCTCACAAGCTTTTGATCGGGTTTGGCATTTGGGATTAATCTGTAAGATGAGCATATTGTTACCGCGTAACTATTGTCAACTGCTGGAGTCATATCTTTTCGGAAGAAAATTTATAGTATCGCATGGTATGGCTTTCTTGGCATTTAAAACTAGTTCCACAAGGTAGCGTCTTAGGACATCTCCTATATCTGCTCTACACTGCTGATTTTCTAACAATATTACTTGGAACCTTTGCAAATGACTCAATTATTATGGCACACGACATATCTCTGCCTAGAGCAGTAGAAAAAGTACAAGTGGCAGTTAACAAAATCTACAAATGGGTGAAAGATTGACAAATTCAACTTAATAGCTCCAAATCTGTCCCAGTTAATTTTGCATTGCGGCAAAATAATAAAAATTTAATTATATCACTCAATGGATGCCCAATTCCTCAAGCAGAATCAGCTAAATTGCTCGGCATGCATCTTAACGGTCGATTAAATTGGATACATCACGTTAGACAAAAAGCAAAACACATTAGAACCAAAATAAAACAACTATACTGGTTAGTCGGAAGATACTCTCAACCTGATCTAAAATCAAATTGATCGATCAAGTTGATTTATCAGATAATTATAAAGCCAATCTGGACCTACGGCGTACAAATATGGGGTTGCACTATAAATTCAAATCAACTAGTCATCCAACGCTGTCTAAACAAGGTTCTTGATTACCAATGCTTATCGTTGCTTGACCAACGAAGAACTGCACGATAACCTGGAAATCAAATGGATTTGCGAAGTTACCCAAGATTTCGCCTTCAAACAAGAAAGAAGATTACTAAATCATACTAACGTGGAAGCAATACAACTGCAGGATGTCAGGAGATTGAAGCGAACGAAACCATACGAACTTATATAAAATGTGTACCTTTAGTGTAAACTATAGCTATAAATTATTATAATTTTATAATTTAAGAATATTGATGTATTTTCTCGCACTCATCTTGCTTGTGAATTAATCCAAGTACAAATGAAAAGTAGTAATAAATTAATTGTAAAAAAAATAAAATAAAAAAATTAAACACATTTATATCAACGTTTTATTTATAAGATTCGAAACAGTTTCACAAAATTCAATTTCTGAAATGGCCTTGAAAGATCCAATCGATTTAAGATGATGTCCTTGAAAGCGATTTAGGGCTACCCAGAAGCTTAACTTAATGTTATATCAACATATTATCGTAATAAAAAAGATGCGAGTTTCTAAACCGTAATCTAAATAAAATTCCTTTTTGATAATGTGACCTAGCAAAACAAATTCATAATTTTTCTTTTATTATTTAATTAATACATTGTTACTAGTCGTTTCCGTCTAACCTACAATTTGTAGATACAATATCTAGTACTACAATATCTAGATATATAACTAGGAGGACCCATCGGTCCTATCTCAGTCTCTGGTGAAATAATGTTTATACATGTCACTGCTGAATTTTTTAATATATGTACCTCACTACACAACACTACACAAGATCAGATGGTTTGTTTCTTTTGAGTCTGTGTCCTGTTCTGGTGGTATCCAAAAGTTGCAATATTTCAATATTAGTATGAGAATAGAGTCTTTCCTCATACCCCCTTGCAAATCTCTTGATTTCTTGACTGACTGTGGGTATCTGAACGTCTCGATGTAGGTAATCAGTCCTATAGTATTTGGGTGCACCCACAATACCTCTCAGGACTTTGTTTTTTTTAATGAATTGATTTACTTTCATTAATTCTTATTTTCCAAGCTTGTGTCCAATTATTTATATTGTCACTTGCCTGAGTCGTGAGGCTTCTTCACTATTGTCTCCAACAGCTATAATCGCAGTATCTTCAGCAAATGTAGCCATCGTGATATTTTCCATTTGTGGTATATTACAAGTGTAAAGTAGATAAAGCGTTGGTCCCAGTACACTTCCTACAAATTCATAATAAAAGAGTACATTTTGCCGTTTTCTAATCATAATATGATTGACAGTATAAATATCAGATGGACGTTTGCACAGATATAAATCTGACATATCAAATTCTATAAACATTGTCACTAAATTTTACGATGCCACATTTTCTATAAATGTGAAGCAATACAGTTAATAAGAATTAAAAGCAAACATAAAAATAATTGTTAGTATGGATGTAAAATAATACTCAACTTTATACAAAGTACTACACATGAAATATATTCATCCAGAATGAATTGAAAAATTTATACAAAATGAAAACTGATTATGAAGTGACGGTGGCGGTTCAGTCCAAACGATCTAAAACAAGGCCGATATTTAAAAAATACATTACTCCACATCTCCGGTTTTGGCGCATGCGCACTCTCTTGCATAGAATAAATTATAGAATAAAAAATAGTTAACATATTGTCGCCTTTTCTAATGGCGGTCCATTCTTTTCGAGTCGATCGGTACGGTGGATCAGATCAAAACAACAAAAAATCTAGAATATTTAGATGTTGTGTTACATTAATAATTCTATAGTAACAATAATTAAATTGTTGTGTTATTCGTGGTGGTCTAACATACATTGGTTCCAAAATATGGAAGAACAAGGGTAAGTGCAGAATGTAAGGTTAAATATTTAAAAGTTATAAAATCCAAACAGCATCAATTTTATTTACAGTGGGAATTTTAGCTGTCAAATTTACAGCACAACATTTTCAACGACCTGGAATATGTATCAACATATGCCAAAATTTAATGATAACAAGAACAGAGAAGAAAATAGTTTTTGTTATGTTGGAAGTAGTCAAGTCATTAATGTTTTGTCCATCAAAAATAGTAGCCAAAACTGTAGTAACTGGTAATAATTAGACATATATTTTAAACATAATATATTTTAGTAATGATTTAAATTTATTTAAGAAAAAAATTTATTTTATAGCTAAGATGTAGATCAAATTTGTTCATAGTAAAAGTCGAAGAATGTGAAATTCAGAGAATCACCGAAGAAGAAATCAGATAGCATTTTGCTAAGATGTAAGAACAGTGTACAGTGTATACTTTGAAATAATTAAATTTGCTAACAAAGATCTGGATCAAATAAACAAAATATAAAACCATCAATGACACTCTAATGATCTAATGACAAGGAAAATACAATGCATTATTATATAAGAGTTTAGGTAAATAAATTATTGTTTTGTAAAAATAATAATGTATTGACTGAGATTTCTTTGAGCTTAAAAGTACGATAATCCATTCATTTTAGGCTAGTAAATGTACAATATGTTAATCGAAAGTTCGAGGTAGTCAATTCATTAATGGGGATTGTGGATTAAGAATAGTGGTAGCGATAATATTTGGAGATTTTTAGGAAAAATTTACTGCTTTCATATATCGTGGTAGCTTTTTCGTTTGACTTTAACTACTAAAATTGGCTGTGTTTTATCTAAACGATTTTGCTCTTTTTTATGGTAATGTTTATTGATATGGTTCTTGGGGTTTTTGTTAATTGTTCAAATATGTAAATTTATATGAATATGATTTTATTGATATATATATATATATATATATATATATATGAAATATTAATCAATCATAACATCTCATCGAGTGTATAGATTTAATAAAAAATCAATGTTCCGATCATCAACTTTTGGCTAACATTTTTTCATCATGTGATGCCCCACGTAGATATCCTTTTAAACCAGAAAAATCGAACATACTGGAATAAGAGACGCTATCGATAATTTTAAACGCAATGTTATTCAAGTTCGAAATAATGTTGATAACATCATCAGTGAAGCATCACTAGCAGAAAATAAACACAATCGTCCAGGCAACCGTAAATTTTATCAACGAATTTCTCCTTTAGAGGTGTTTGATGTTAGTTTGATTGTTATAAATTGTGCAAAAGATCTATTTCATTTTTAAGAGTATCTAGTAGTTGCATCGCTTTTCTTTTCGGAATACTTTGGGGAATATTGAGGTAAATTTCCTGAGTATAAACTCACTTCCGTATATTCCTTTTATACCACACTTGATGAAGAACGATTACGAACTGAACTGTCAGTTATTTATTCAAGTAACGATTACATAACATTAAATGGTTCACTATCTCTTCTAAAAATTTTGTTAGCAAACAATCAAGGAAACATGTTGAAGAAAATCCCATAACAACATTAGAGGCTCAAAAGTGTTTCACAACATTAAAACTCATAAAAACGTTCCTCAGAAATGCATTTAACAGCTCTTTCCATGCTATTTATTGAAAAAGAGTTTATCACCGAAGACAATTAAAATTGACAAAGGGACTGCCAAATTTGTGATCAGAAAAGAACGTAGGATGGACTTCATTTTTAAAAAATAGGTAAGTTTTTTTCGACAAATATTGCAGAACGCGTTAATATTTTTTTATAAGCCGCCACTGTGAAGTGACATTACGCACGTCTAACATTTCGGTTTATCTATTGTAATTTAATTTGTGCTGAATTCAAATATCGATAAAAGGCTTCTCTGATCGATTGAATTCCAGATTCGAGGAATGTCAACAGACTCACAACTTGACGACTCTACCAATCTATTTAACTTGGGCGTGGAATTACGAACATCGACTACCAATTCCCCTCAGTCAGCACATAATATTCCTCCGGCTACAAATTCTTATTTTGTGTAAGGTTCCTTATTAAATTTTAGGATGTTGTTAGAGAAACGCCGGTGGCTTGTTTTGAATGCTTATACGTTTTTTTTTAATTAAATAAGCATTCACTCTCTGGGATAAATTGGCCCCAAGTTAATTATCTTAAATTAGAATGAACATACATATATTGTAAACTAATAAATAATTATATCAAACTATTGCTAAGATACTTTATTACTTTTTAAAATTTGAACAAGTTCCATACAATTTCTTCCTAATCATATTAAATTCCACATAAAAAGTTCCATACTACACACTTTTGCTTACTAGTGTTGGGAACTATCGACTATCGCCTGTTTAGTAATTAACTACTTTTTGTTATCGACCGTTTCAGTCTCTATATTTGGTTTGACTGATTACTGACTGATACTTTTTACCAGTGACTATTTCAGTTAAATGTTTTCAGTCGCTATTTTCGATCCTACTGATTTTGTTACTATTTACTATCGACTGTTTCAGTCGTGCACTTTTAGTTACTATTTTTGGTTCTACTAGTTTCATTCCACTTACTTTTAACGTTCTGGCTCTGTCGTTCTAGCGGCAACCTTGACAAAAATGTACCCAATTTATGCTTACATAGATTTATACGTAATATATATAGTTTTATGATTTGTTTGGTAGTTTTTGGAACGATATTTTTCAAGGCTGTTAACGTAATAGTGTAAAAAAATTAAAATTGTGAATGATAAATAGTAAAATACTTTTCTCTGGATTTTTGTTAAAAGATATTTCTGTTCAATAATATATAAAACATTTACTTTATTTAAAATAGCTCTAGTAGTTAGTGTGCGATCATTTTTAATTATGTCATGAATTAGTTTTTTTTCTATGATTAGGGATATGTTTAATTTTTATTTATTATTTATGGTTATTGTACATCTTTAGTTTTTAGGTTTTGTTTCATTTCTATTGTATTGTCTATATTTATTATAGTATATTATTTTAAAATAGCCATTAACATATTAAAATACAATAAAACATTTGAGGGGTATTGTTCGACTCCATAGAAAAATGCCATTCCTTTCTACAGATCCACAGAACATTCAAATATAAAAATATTTCTACTTCGTTTAAAATGAAATTTTTAATTGCATGTTAATAATATTGAGCAATTTTTTTTTAAGTTAGTACGTAAATGAATATGTACATCTCCGTACAACTGTTGGAAAATATAAACACATAAAATTAACTGCTCCAAGCAATTATCTCCGTTCAGCTTCGTCTGACATCACGAATTGAAATAACAGTCGAATCGTGCATTTTATTCACTGAAAATAGAAATTACTATTTTCAGTTGCTAGTTTTTTGACTATCGACTGTATCGACTGTTTTGCGACTATCCACTGTTTCAACTGTTTTCAGTCGATAGTTCCCAACGCTAACATGGACACTCCAGGACGAAATTATATTTGATGTAAAGAATAGTAGAACGTCATTTGTATTAAATGTAAAATGCAAAATTAATAATAAATTATATGATTTTTGTCTAGTTTATTTTATATAAAACAATTTAATTTTAATAAACACTATTTTCTATGAGTTTACGGATCTATTTAAGGACATCCTTAAGATACAAAAAAAGCGGAATGGAAACCTAAATAGGCCCATGTTCAGGCTATGTGTCTTGGTCAGCAGGAGAACCGGAGGTA
Source organism: Rhynchophorus ferrugineus (assembly GCF_030347505.1). Classification (NCBI taxonomy): domain Eukaryota; kingdom Metazoa; phylum Arthropoda; class Insecta; order Coleoptera; family Curculionidae; genus Rhynchophorus; species Rhynchophorus ferrugineus. The sequence goes on along the minus strand of NW_027472581.1, from coordinate 45,222,834 downwards.
TAAAAGCAAGAACAAATCTCTCAATTTTTTTAGATGTCACGCTTTGATTTAAAATTCTGCAGGACATCTTCGATTGTGTTCATATTTTTTTTTTATTTTATGTATAGTTTTAATAAAATTTGCTTTTGTATTATTATTTTTAGGAATTTTGAAATTTTAAAAATGAGTTATGTACATGTACTTATTTACATGCTTTAGGTCTGAAATGGGTTTTTAAAATAAACAATGATAAATTTAAAAAATTATTTGAAACTAACTGGCTATCAGAGAACAAGAAAAGAAATAACACGTGAACTCGTCGTTTATTCTAGAATCCTACAAGTTAACCTATCAAAATCTATCGAAAAATTTAAAAATATTTCTATTTAATATAATTATTCAGCTCGAACGAAAAATAGCAAAAAATAACTCAAATAGCAGATGTACTAATTTATTCTATAAATTATTATATTAATTATTATTCTATTTATATTATAAATTATAATATCGCAAAATAGGATCAATAGCGTTTTGTTTTTATTTGAGATTACGAACCATACAAACATGAAGAGACAAACAAGAGAAAAACAACTTTTTCATAAAAATTTCTTTATTAAAATTCTAGTTAAATTTTTTCCGAATTGCGTTTTCAATCGTCTTGGAATCATGTTTTCTCAATTATATAAAGATTTATTCCGAGATAGCTTTAAATATTTAAAAGAAAATTCATGTGAAACGTATTTATAGAAAGAAGAATATTATATATCCACTTAGGATATCTAGGATATAGTTAGTTGGATATGTTTATTTATGAAAATATAATCAGACAAAACAAAATAATACAGGTAGTTAAACATAATTAATATCTAATAATGGCGCTAATCAGTCAGTGGACTTCTGCTAAGCAAATTGTAGCAAAGTTGAATTTCCTGCAACTGGCCTATCAATTTATTATCTACTATCTTCAAATTGCTTGAGAAACTATATATACAAATATTATTCGCGAATATCAATTTGGTTTGGTCATTGGACATAATAAGCACAGAACTATAGAACAAATACATATACTTATAAAGGAAATAAATAATCAAATATTTTTCTTGTCTCCATTCCTGGATATTCCTAAACCGCACTTTTAACTATTGAAATCTTATCTTATATTACAGATAGACAATTTAACATATACACATAATAGGATAGACAATGAAACAAAACCCTATGATAATATTGAAACCCACGAAATACACGTTCATAAATACAAGTGACTGAAAATTTGACGTTTAAAACCAATGAAATAAAATCTACCCATGTAACTTCTATCTTGCGCAGAGAACATACCCACCAATGAATATTAATAGTTGCCAGCTCCCCTAGGCGGAGGATGCTAAATATATTGACATGCATCTAGATCGATGACTAACTTAGAAAAAACGCATACTCGCTAAAAAACAATTTGGACTTAAACTAAACAAAATGTATTGGCATGTAGGATGCAAATCTCATTTATTTAGTAGAATATATTTTACAAAAATCACTTAATGATGTAATTTCTACGTGTTATGTCTATAATAACCATCTGAGTAAAAAATGTTAATTTACCGCTAGGTAGATTATAACATAACTAGGAGTAATAAAAGTTCTAGAAATATAACTATTACCTGCAACATTTCAACAAGTTCAATTAAAACGCTACTATATGAAAGAAAGATAATCCAGAAATTGTACCTATTATATTGTACTACACATGACTTCAACAATCATTTTTTTACAATTTGCATTAGATATGCTTTACCATTATTATTTGGTACTTGCTGCAATAGACAAGAAAGATGAGTGAGGGATAAATACATCAGTATATATTTCTCAAATTAATATTAAATTAGATTACTCAAACTAACAATTATGTATAAACAATAATTTCAGGTTTATGAGAAAATCCAAAACTAAACCGATAAATTGTTAGATAAATAAGTGATGATTATATACAAATAATTAAATCAATAATCTAATTAAATAATTTTAACACAAAAATCCTATATAATTAAATATCATACCTAATAATTTACATTAACATTTAATTATTTTTAAAGATCAAAATGTTAATGGGACTTTATATTTATTAATAAAATGTGAAAGATTAAAATAAATATTAAAAATCATATACGCATACACTGGACATAAACATGTTCATTGATTACTTAATTATTCACAAACACGAAGTAAGTACAATGAACGTTACGAAAAATAGATTCAAAGATAATCATTAATTTGTTATTACTTCCGCTCGTAATTTTAACATATTGCGACTGATAATTTCAATTTCCGCTTTCTTGTTTTGATTTTTATTCTATTTTATGATTTGAATTCTTTGTAAGAAAAATATTTCAACGAAATACAGAATCTTTCCAAAACATTGAATCAATAAATTTTAAAGAATTTCTTGTAGGTAAAGTAACAGCTTTATTCTGAAATATTATCCACAATTTTTCAATAATATTACATTCATTCAATGTTTCCCACGTTTCCAATAACATTTGAGTTCCACATTTTTGGTCAAATCACTACAGTTAAAGACACAAAATATATCACATACAGTGTACATACATTTGATTGTGTATAATAATTATTTTATTATTTATTACATTGAAATTTTAATGAAATTTGGAATAGCAAAGTGTTAACACTAGTTTTTTTATAAATAATAACAAAAGAAAGGAAGAAATAATAGCGACGCTGAGACGGCGAATTTATATAGTTTGTGAATATATAACACATAAAACAGCAAAAAGAATTAAGTGTCAAAGTCCAAATAATTTAATCAACAGACTATTTATGTTTTCATCCTATGAAACTATCTATGGCTCCATCCATGTTTACTCATATTTACAATCGTTTCTTGGATGGTCGCTTGATGATTTCGAGCCCGCCTGCTCACTGTGAGTTTTGTCACCATGCCCCTATTTCAGTCTACCACAGACTGAACAATTGCCCACGAGTCACCCAGATTATAGCTAAGTATGGGCTATAAGATTTTAGAAATGCCTTAGCAGGAGAAAATACAGACATACTCCTCGGATTTCTACGATAAATCGATTTTCTCCGTAGAATATAGCTTATGCTAAGTTAAGTGTTATGTATAAAAAATTTAGCCCCCTATTTGTGTTATTAATTTATATATACATCTGTCTGTCCCCGTCCCTTCTATATTAACATTATACTGTTGTATAGTCGCGAAATGACGACATTAGTCAAAGCGACAAAAATATATATATAGTGGCATTAATACAGATATAGCTATACCATCATAATATATGTATCCAATTAGTTAAATTAAAAGAAATGAGTACATGCAAAAGTAACTAAAATTAAAATATGAAGTTCTTTAGATATTAAATGATGCAATCAATAACATTACTAGGATAGGGTATTTTCAAAACTGACATAATTGTAGGGACATGGAACACTGTAACATGGGGTATGTTAAATTTGTATATATCAAATGAAAAAACTTGAGGTGTACAATCATGTATGCACATACCTTTTAATACGAAGATTAGGGTACTGGAATTGTTGCTCAGAATATTCTAAACGTTTAGTTTATGTAAATTACAGGCATTCTACTAGACCAAATACATGGAAAATTCAGACGTACATACAGCTTTGACTATTGGGACATCTGTTTTAAAAAAACTACTTAAACAGTGTACGAGTAAGACACCTCGTCTGTCACTAAAATAAAACGTTTTTTAAGAAAATAATAATAATTTTTATACCCTTAACTGGCGCATTCGGTAGAATTTCGGGGAGATCATAAAGCAGTTCTCTTATGAATTCATTAAATCAACTGGAATCAAATTAATTATCAAGAAAAGAATTTGGCATTGGATTGGCTATAGTTCCATAATTACTCAAAGTATTTCTAGTGTAGTTGGGGAAAAAGTATCACAGCTGAAGCTCTAAGGCCACAAAAGGTGGAATGAAGGTGCTCATGACCCATATCCATAAATTATTACAAGTAGGCACAATCAAGCTTTGAAAAACACCACTAGTCCGTGCACATGCATCACAGTTCAGGATATAAGGCCACCAAATACGGACTGAAATTGCTGTGAAAAAACATAGTCTACTTGAATTTGAGTATGCGCTTACAATTCAGGGTGAACGGCACCAAAGACAGATTGCAGTAGCTCAGTTTCTTAGCCATAGATTAATCTTCATAGCCATAAGTTTCATAACCGGAATCTGGAGTCATCAAAACTTGGAATACCATTCCGTTGAAGAGTACCATGGATATTTGGGTAGAATAGAGCCATTTCAAATATATTCAAAGACAAACTGGCGGACGATGGTACAATCGATAAAAAAAAACTATTTTTATAACAACTATAAGATGTCAATAACAGACAGAATAACAACCACGTACATTACTCTGGCCATTTTTTTAGGAGGGATAGTACGACCCTGACTATGGACTATCTGGCTTAAAACTACCTGAATAGAGAACGAGTGAGACGGGTTGGTCTGTATTCTAATAGATAAGAACCCTGAGTGCCACTTTCTATCGCCGTTCAATTGTTCATGCGAGACACAATCTCTAACTAGATCTAAACAGAACAATTCTAAAGATTGGCCTTGAGCTTTGCTGGTGGATATTGCAGCTATACGAAAATGGGAAAAAATTTGTCCTACAGAGTTACTTGTTTTATAATTTGATAATAGCATCTCACCTATAACATATTCTTCAGAACGGCACTTGCATCTTATTTACAACTATTCATGAAATACAAACTAATTAATAACTCTGGCTTCTCTAAGTTGATGTAATATAATTTGTCCAGTGACCTCTTATATTTTGTTGTCGTCTTTCACTCAGCCTTGCATTTATTGTATAATAGAAAACAAAGCAAATCTGAAGTTACAAAACACGATTGTCATACTTTCTTCATATCATAAATACTTCATGAACATTAATGCTGCTTTCTCAAAACATTTTTTTATTATTCTTTGTTTTTGTGAAACATTATTTTACACACAGACAAAAATGCGAATGAATTATGTCTATCTAAAAAATCTACTGTTTACCTGATATGCATTTTAAAAATAAAACCACAAAACCTTTTGGAAAAATTGAAAATAGTTTATATATTACAAAACACAATTGATTAAAAAGGCATATTTTTAATATTAATATGTTTTATAGAGCGACTAATAGAGCCTTGATTTTTTTGACAAAAACTGTATGTTTATGTTTAACTATGAAATGCTATAAGTGAATTATTTAGAATTAAGGGCTTCTTTAATATAAAAATAAGATTAAAACGGGAGTATCGTTTGTACAGTCGTTTCAATAAGTTTCTTTTAAACTACGCTACTATGTTTTATAATTGGTTGTTGTTTAGATTCATTCAAGGAGTAAAATCAAACTTATCAAGAAAAGAAGACAAGTTGGAGTTGGAATGACAATCGTTTCGTAACTACTCGAAGCATACATGGTTTATGATAAGATGGATTGAAGTTCTGCTAGCCATGGACTATTGAAATTAAGAAAAATCCAAGATTTGAAAATACTCTAAGGCACAATTATTACAGTTTCAATATGTTAGGTAAAGACGGGCTTTGATACCATTTGATACATCAAAGACAGGCTAAGTTACTGCAATAACTAAACTATTATACTGAAATTTATACCAAATGTCGATTGCTCAACTGTGGACTATTGGACTACTAAGTTGGGGACAACATTTGAGAAATTATTTCCATACAGACTATACCATGGAAATTTGAAAGAGTAGTGCAATTCAAAAAATCATCAAAGGCAAACTGGTGGACGAAGTTATATCGATACTCACAAATAATTTTACTAAATCTGTAACGGTATGGGACCCAACAACAACCACGTACTATTAGTATTTTCTTTAAGAGATACTTGTTGCGTACGACGACAGATACGACTCTGGTTATTAAAAAAACAGTACGTTAATATCTGATTGTGAAATGTGATAAGTGAAGTGTGTATTATTCGTACAGTCGTTCGTATTCGTACTTCTTTCGGTTGAAATAAAATAATTTTCAAGTTAATACCTCATATATAGAAATACACTATATTTTATAACTCATATATAGAATTTAATATTGTATTTCAGAATTTTCTACAGTCGAATATTTACATTTTATTTTATTCATATTTAATTCAACTTTCCAGTAATTCATTCACAACTTTGCATTGACACTAAATCAGAAAATCTCTAACTGTCTAACTCTAAAAAAAGGAATTATTTACTTGAAAGGCATCTTACATAAACTACTTAGAAAGAGACTTTGTATAAAAAGAGATTTTAAATGTTTCAGTTTCATGATATATTTAGATGATCTTGATGAACCCAATGTTGATGATCTTATTAAGTTAATGACCAAAAATTTTAAAAAATCTATCTAAATGTTACCAAATAAATACTGCAATTAGTAACAAAAATAGCAGTATATTTAATAAAATAAAACAAATGTATTTCAAATGATTCGTTTATAGAATTATCACTTAATATATCCTTAAATGCAAAAACTCACCATTAATCGCATAATTAAAATGTCTAATCAAATTTAAATTGTTACATATCACTGAACTAGAACTATAATTATAAAATTCCAATGGTTTCAATTCCGCCCCATTTGGCTAGATTGTACGCCCGCACATTTTTAATACCATTCGTTAACATTGTCCTAGTTAGACTAGCCAATTGCTTTAGAATCAATGTTAATGTACTTAGATATCATTTATGCATATACCGTGTCTCGCTATCTACTTCCTTTTTTCCTTATATGAATTTTTATGTGACTGTTCAAATAAGATACCACTGACAATACAAAATTTAAGAAATAATTGAAACTACAGTCTTTAATAAAACAGCCAATGTACGTCATAAATGACGTCGAATATGCTGTCAAATACAGATTATAAAAATGTAAAATTCGTTTTAAATTCGGACTGGATTTTTCCTTCTCATCTTACCCTGGTTAAAATGAGATAGAATGTTGTCTAATGCGTTGGAACATGTAAATGAATCAACCTATAAAAATCGATTTGTGTTGGCTACTAGTCGACCCTGTTGTCAAATAACTACACAGTTCTTCAAAACGTTAGTGATAATAATTAGAGGTTATAAACCGGCAAGGATTGTAATGTAAAACGTTCAATATGATGCGACAATATTGCCATGTGCTAACATAAATTTTAATGACTTGCATTGGCTGTTTCCTTGGATAGACCATATACTCAATAACATAAAAATTAAGTGCGAATACTATTTACGCTTAAAAGCTGTATTACTCCACAATGGCAGCCGATATTCCGTCAAACTTGTTGTATATTCAGTTATATTAAAAAAAACGTATGAAAATATGATACTAATTTTAGACTTAATCAAATGCAAAGAATACAACTGAAAAGTTTGTAGTGATTTAAAAGTTGTTGCTATATCGCTTGGACTACAAGGTCCTTTTCCCTCCTTCGATGAAAATCTTACCACGAAGAGTTAGCTGCTTGGTTATCTCTAAAGGAAGTAATTCATGGATGTTTATACAATCTTAAAGCTGAAAATGCCGAATGACTTGTTACAAAACTTTAAAACGATGGGGTGCGGAATATCTTTAAAAATACATTTCTTGCATTCCTATCGATCTTCCACCCTAATCTTGAAATGGTGAGTGACAGACAAAGTGAACGCTTTCACCAAGATATAAAACAGATAGAAGAGCGTTATGAAGGAATATGGTATGCCAAAATGTTAGCAGATTACTGCTGGTTTGTAATAAAAGAGAATTTTACTGTTCACAAGAGGAGAAGCTAATATTTCGTCATTTTCGCTCAATTAACCTAATTTAATTAGAATTTGGAAAATACATGTACATTTTGAAAATACATACCTATGTATTGATGCAAGTACAACAGAACAATAGTAAAACATTAATTTGTAAATTAAGATTGCATTACATATATCTAGTGTAAGGTTTCATTAAAAAATAAAATGTATTGTATGTGCGAGGATAAAAGGAACTGTTGCTCGCTAAAACTGCATGAGCAAAGGAAACAAATTTTAGTCAAAATAATCAATATAAATAAAAATAATAAATATACAACTAAGGCAAATAATTACTTCTATCAGTTGACGTGTTGTCGAACTGAACGTGGTGTAGTATGTAATTAATCGATTTTCCCAAGATAAAAATTATCATAGTTGTATAGTTATGTTTTGTATTTTATCCATTTTAACAGCGTATCGACTATATAACCCGATAACATTGTATCATTTTTTTTAATCTTTGTTTTTCCACAATCTGCCTTATACGCAATAAGTATTTCTTATGTCTATATTATATCTACATGGCATGTAGAAAATCACCTCATTAAGCGATCTCGTGCGTAAAATATTATCTTAATTAATTAGTCTTACTCTAAAGCTTATTCTAAAGTCTATATATGTCCAGTATTCAGATCAGGTGGTGTTAAACGTTTTAGTCCACGCACTTCACTATCATGTCGCATATTTAGTTGGTTAGCGAGTATTTTGGGATGCACTGACACTCTGTCGAAATACTTCACTCAACACATTGAACTACACTCGTTGTAGATTCAAGAGGAATATCACGTTGTATCATCTTATATCACTTTATTTGAAATATTGTACGGAGCATCAACAATGGCACGCAACACTTTATTTTGAAACCGTTGAATGATGGATATGTTAGATTTGCTAGTGGTACCCCATAGTTGGATTCTATATGATAAAATAGGCTTGAATATAAACTCATACAGCAATACATTGTTATCTAAGGATAACTTGGATTTGCGCCCGATGAGCCAATATATTTGATATAATTTAAGTTCAAGTTGTTTTCGTTTAGACAGTATGTGATTCTTCCATGTTAGGCGTCGATCTAAGTGCATACCAAGATATTTAACAAGCTCTGCTTGGGGGAGTTGACTATGATTGATATTCACTGGTGGATATGTTTTTCTACGCAGGGTAAACGTTACATAGGTGGATTTTGTTCCATTGGCTTTAATGCGCCATGTCTTCAACCATAATTGTATTTGCTCCAGGTGGGTTTGTAGATATATTGATGCTATGACTGGATCTCTATGGGTTGCTAAGATTGCTGTGGTGTCTGCGTATGTTGCCACAGTAGTTATTTTTGTGGTGGGCATATAGGCCGTATACAGAAGATATAGTGCTGGACCCAGTACACTACCTTGCGGAAGTCCTGAATATATGGGATTTAATTCGGTATGTTCATCGCCTTGATTTACAATAAAATGTCTATCATTGAGATACGATTTTAGTAACTGATAGTCCGGATGAGGGAGAACTTTCTATAGTTTAACCTGCAAGCCCGTATGCCATACTTTGTCAAAAGCCTGAGATATATCTAGAAAAGCAGCCGAACAATATCTTTTGGCATTTAGGTCAGTGTTTATTTTGATTACCAGTCTATGCACTTGTTCTATAGTCTCATGCTTATTGCGAAAGCCAAACTGATGTTCTGGAATAATTTTTCTTTTTTCTATTATATAGTTTAACTTTTTATGTATAGTTTCTCGAAAAATTTCGAGATTATCGGTAATAAACTTATAGGCCGGTAGGAGGTCACATCTTTTGGTATTTTTCCTGGTTTAAGAATCATTAATATTTTAGCTACTTTCCAGATGCTATGAAAGTAATTAATTCGTAGCATAGCATTAAATATAAATGTTAATAATTTTATATCCTTTTCTGGTAGTTCTTTTAAAATTTTACCAGTAATTAAGTCATAACCAAGACCTTTTTTAATATTAATCTCTCTCATTATTATTTGTTTAGCATTTTTGACTGTTAATTTCTCGTGAGGTAAATCCATTTGAAATGGCGAATCTAGAAAGCTAGTAAGCACTGTATCATGAATATATTGTTGATTTTATCGTAATTATAATATTTTAAATAACAACCTTATAGTTAAGAAAACAACATGGCATAACAGGAAGAAAATATGAGAAATTTAGTTAGAACAAACAAAATATGCTAATTGTAAACAACTGACTAAACTGACTTTAGTGAAAATTTCTTTGGCTATTTTAGTGAAATGGTAATTCAAAATGTATCAAGAACCAACAAATCGTGCTTGTGTAGATAAGATTTTCGCGCTCCGCCAGTTTATAGAGGAAGGTATTAGGAGGTGGAAACGACCGATTATTATTTTTATTAATTAACCGACTTCGAAAAAGGAGGAGGTTCTATGTTCGGCTGTATATATATTTTTTTCTGTATGTTCGCCGTCATTTGTGGGCCGATTTTCAGTTTTTTTTTATTCGAAAGACTGAACTTTGGAGGTGGTCCCACTGAAGCCAAATCAGGATCTGTTGGGGAGAAAGGTGAGAAATCGAGGAAAACACTCAAATTTCAAAGGCACGTACAAAGTTTTCCCATATATTTTTATCTAAAATAATCAGATATTTGTGTATAGTGTTATTGCTGAGCTGATGTAACGAAAAATCGGAAGGCGTTCAGTGTAAATTTCATTCAGTTTGCTTTTTAAACACTAACTGTTACATATAAGACCTAATAGAAATATTGTAGACTACTGCTGCTATTGTGTACCATATATCAAATCACCTAGGCCAGATAGCGAACCCCGAAGCCTGAAGCGTTCCTTATTTTCAATTATTGTTTCTTTACTCCTCGTTTTCCTCATACGGGCTGCACCTTTATTTGGCTTACCCACACTTAATATTAAATAAAATAACGAGAAAAATAAAATATTTTTAACAATAAAATTGAACCGACTTCAAATCATAAATAAAGAACTGACTAAAAATTAAAAAATAATCAAACTTAGTTTTTAACCCAAAAGAAAAACATTTTGAAATAAAATATGTACAAAATATCAAGTATAATAATCGTTCTATCTACTACACCTATTTTATATTGTACTACATACACACAATTTAGCTTAATACTTACCTAAACATATTTATCTGTTTACAATATTATTTTAACTAGTACTAAATGATAACTTTGAAGTCGGGCCCAAACAATACAAAAATAACAATATAAATTTGTTACATCTGCACAAAATTACATTAGGAACAAAACAAATTTAATTGGTTGCTCGGCACCAACTTCAAAGTGATCAGATGATAGTAGTTAAAATAGTTTTGTAAATAGATATATAGGTAGGTATTAAGCTAAATTATGTATATATAGAAGGATATAAAATACGTAATAGATAGGTGAAATAAGGTTTTTGCTTATTTTTATTTAGTTATTACAACGATTATTATGTACATATTTTATTTTAAAATGTTTTTTTGTGTTAAAAAACTAAGTTTGATTATATCTTAATTTTTAGTGAGTTATTTATTTATTTTTTAAAGTCGATTCAATTTTTTGTTGAAAATATTTTTTATTGACTTTCGTTCTGCTTTCGACTGTATATACTGGTCCCCATTTTGGACAACTTTGAAAAACGAACGTATTCTCCTAAGAATTATTATATTCCTGGGAACATCTTAAAATGATTTGTCAAATTAATTTTAGATATAAGTATCTGTTTGTCAAGAATATGTTGTCTCTACGCACTGCTTTCCAATGTAGTAGTGGATTCAATTACGCCAAAATTATTTAAGGACACATTGCGTTCAATAAAATTGGTTTAAATTACATCTTACATTACATATGCTTAATACAATCTTAATTTGTATAAGAAATTTATTATTTGTTTCAAATTACTAGAAATATTTTTAATTTTCTAGAAAATTATCAGTATACAAGCAAGGCAAGTACAAGATAAATAAATCAATATATTTTACCCAAATTAAAATTAAAGAAGACTGTTTAAGCTAAAGTTAAGGTTAAACACTTATGCAGTATACAAATTCATGTGATCTTGAAATTGTGATCTTCCTGATTTCCTGTATGTCCATATCTTCGATTATAGGTCAAGTTAGGGAGCATATTCCGACTAGCGTAAATAAGCCAAGTATAGTTCCTTTGTTTTGAGTCTGATCTACTCTGCTTTTTGTCTAAGGTGATGTTTAATTTAACCAATTCCAATTTAACCTACCATCGAGATGGATGCCGAAATATTTCGCTGATTCTAGTTGAGGAATCGGGCATTCGCCAAGTGATATAATAAAGTTTTTGGACAGATTTGGAGTTATAAAAGTGTATTTTCTTTCCAGTCTCTAGTCAATTTGTGGATTTTGATGGCTGCCACTGTATTTTTTCCACACTCCTAAAGAGAGATTTTATTTTACCGCAATGACTGTGTCGTGCAAATGTTACTATTTCTTTTGTTATTGAGGTATCAGCAATATAGAGCAGTCACAGGAATCGTCCTAAGACACCTCCCTGTGGAACTCCGGCCGAAATAGATTTAAATATTACAAGTGCCTCTTCATGTGAAACTCTACATTGACAGTTGACAAGAGTTCCGCGATAACAATTTGCCCATCTTGCAGGTTATTCCTAAACCGGTCTTGTGAGACATCCGGGTATATTTTAAGGAACTATTTTTTTTCACAAGTACCTTTTCAATTACGGCTATTATTTATGTACTTGAGTGATGAATTCGCCCAAACTGAAAATCTATTATTTTTATATAAATGGTTTAGCACGTTTTGGATTCGTTAGGATTCGACTTGTTTTCCGATTTGCCAGGCTTTTAAGGTACAATTATTTGTACCACCTAAAACATCCTGCAATGCGCTCTAGTCTCAGAAAGGCATTAAATGTGTATGCCAACATGATTATTCCCTTTTGTGATAGGTTTATGACCGACCTATAGTTTGTTGATGATAGCGCTGATACAAATGAGTCTTCTTACCCATTTGACTTAAAAATTAATTAAGACATTGACAACTGACTGCTTTGTAAATCTCAAGAACATAAGTTAAACTAAATGCCATAGTATCACAGGAAAATAAAGTAATAAGTAGAATCAACCTGTAAGCTGTTTCGCTTGTTTAAGATAGCGCGCGTAGAAGAGAGAAAATATTACAATCAATACTAAAATCCGGCTATTTGAAGCGCTTATTTCGTCAATTAAGGCAAAATCTACATGTTTCCTTCAATACCATATCATAAATTAAGTCATTCGGTTAAGATGTGACAATCAGTGTGCAGCTGAGGAATAAATTTCTTTACAGATTTGTGTCGTGACCTAATCATCAACCGTGCCAAGATTCCTTCCGCACCAACAGCAGCCTATTGGTCAGGAAATAAACACTTTCTACAAGTTTTTGACCGAGTATGGCATTTTGGATTGATCTACAAGACGAGAAAATTGCTACCACGAAATTACTGTCGATTGCTGGAATCAAATATTTTCTAAATAAAATTTAGAGTCTCACATGAAGGGGCATTCTCAACACTTATACCTATATCGGCTGGGCTAGTGTCTTGTGATCTTTCCAGTATCCACTCTGTACGGCTGATATACCATCAACAAAAGTAACAATTAAGTTACATTAAGCAGAATCAGCTCAGAATACATCTCTATAGTAGGTTAAATTGAAAACATCATGTTAGACAAAAAGCAGAGTAGATTAGACTCAAAATTAGATAAATGTACTGATTAGTCGGATGATACTCTCAATTTGATCACTTAGTCAAAAAGCCAATTTGGTCGTAAATTGGGTTGCACTAAAACATCAAACTAACTAGTAATCCAACGCACCCAAAACAAAGTTCTACGATTAATTACCAATGCTTATCGCTACGTAATCAACGAAGAGCTGCACGATAATCACATAATCAAATGGATATACGAAGTGATGCAACATTTCGCTTTAAAACATGATATAAGGTTGCTAAATTACAGCAACGTGGAAGCTACTGGGCAACAGGCAGGAAATCAGAAGATTCAAACGAACCAAACCACACGAATCTGTTTAGTGTATAAGTGTATTCTTAACCTTAGCTTATATTTAGCTAAGCGTATGTATTAATGCAAGTACAACATAACAGTAGTAATAAATTAATTTGTAAATTAAGATAATATTGTAAATTAATTAAAATAATATATGTCATAATCTAAAATTTTTCGACATTATTAGAAACTTTATTTAATCGGCGCTATTTTTAAAGAGTTTAATAAAAAGCAACAAATAGAAATACGATTCAAATTCTCAATGTAATAAACACTGTACATTTGATTTATTTAGTTTTAAAAAAATTATTGTACCATAAGATGGAAAAGACAAACTATAATTTCTTATATGTCTTATAACATTCATATTTTAACATTTTATCGGAGGGAAATAAATTTCGAATTTGTTTTAACCGCCCCAAATAATCATTTCCAAAAATGATTATCTTTATCAATTAGCTATTTATGTTAAAATATAACCAATTCACGTTTTACGCAATAATATCAATAAATTAACTCACTTTAATATGTACGTATAAAATCAAAATATCAATAAGTAGGCCTATCAATATTATAGGGTTAAAAATTATTTTATTGAAATAAATAGTAAATAAAGCCTATATACAATTCGTTGGAGTAACCCAAATAATAGAGGAATACAACTAAAGAGGAGAGCTCCTAATTTATTGTGTTATGGTGTATCTACTACGTCATAAGGACGTAAATCGAAATTTACCCTAAATAGGGAGGGGTTGTATTTTATCATCAATCGCAACTTTCAAATAAAATGTTGCTCGATTACTTCAAATTCAGTATCCTACGAGTCTTTCACTTATATGTCTACATAATCGAAAGCAGAATCAACTAACAAGTGTTTTTCTCAACACAACTCCCATATTGACAAACTTATGAATGAAGGCACAAACAGGTGGGTGCTTGGTAGCACGAATGTTGTGGCTTCGCCGGCCGCAACCACCATATTACGTCCATATCGCTAAGAGATAGAAAAGTGACTTACCTGCTATTTGGTCTCTAAGCTCAGTTCATCATTAACAAAATCACCATTAACTTGCCGGAGCTGGTTTGCACGATCTCAACTGAGTGGTCCGTAGCTGCTGGCTGCCCAGTTCGGGATTGTTATGGGACGCGATACGAGCGCCGGCGTCGTGACGCTTGCGAGGGCGTCCACGTAGGCGCCAACGATCGATAGGGAGAAGGTCGTTGGGGTAGGTGTAATGTACAAGGTGAACACGACCAATACTCAATAAACATCATACTGATGAATAAACCCATCATTCGATTTATTGCTTTCCTTTTGTGTTATTTTTGTTTACAAGTCGAATTGAGAGGATTCATTTATTTAACCATCAAGTGATGAGGAATAAAATAAATTTCATTATCCATAAATAGAATACATATAAATGAAAACCATCTATCAGTTATTCATAGTATATAAAATAACTTTAATATAATATCAATAATAATGTTAATATTACAAACAACAATTTTCATTAGTAACTTAGTAAAGTAAGTAGTATAAATTTTTTAAAAAATATTAAAAAAAAATTTATTCATTTTAAAGTTAATATTTACAAAAAGAAATATAATAATAAAGTTGTATTAATTTCTACATAATTTAAGATAATCATACACAACTATTACAGAATTCAAAGCATAGGGCCTTCACCCTATAACTCATACAAATCAACCTCAATCCCGGGAGTTTATCTTGCTAGCTAATTTTAACAGATGCATCGCGACTTTAACATGGCTTCCATTATATTGTCATTTTGCATCTATTAAGACAACAAATTATAGCTAGACTTGGAAATTATCAATCAAATATGTATGAATACACGCTTTTATAATATAAACTTTCTATTTTACTACTTTTAATATCATAAATCATTCTATAAAGTATATAACACATACTTAATCAGTGAGACAAAAACCGTATAATATTTACTGAAAAGATTGTTTTTGTTTTAACAATTAGTAATATTTTGATCATCATATCATAAAAAAATATTAAGTGCTCGTAAATTAAAATTATTGTTACACGTATATTAGTTAAGAAATGTGTAGGGTTTAAAACTAATAATTTTTATTTTCCTTTAAAACTATTTGGTCCTGCGAAAATAAATGGTGACTTGCTAAAACGATATTCACTTTTTACATCACACCAAATACCAGACCAATTTCTTCAAATATCCAGTGCCGGGTCAGTAGCGTAATATAACAAGATTTCGAAAATAAAACGTGAGTTCGTTTTCCACCTCATCTTCCCATAGATTCACGTAAAACAAAATATGCTAAAGTTTACCAACAAACTAGATGTATTGAATTCTAAATTGCATCAAATTATTAATAAAGTTGTTTCTAGGGATGAAAGCTTAATATGTTTAAAAACAGTGAGCAATTCAAAGTCAAGTACTGATTATACTACAATCACAAAACACATCAAAATGTTCCAGTGAAAACCAAGATTCATATCATTATTAACTCTTGCTTTACTGAACAATTTTAAATTATAAGCTTATTAATAATAATAGTTATATTTCTTATATAATAATAGACAATGATAAGAATATAATGCATATATTTATGTGTAGTCAAAGGATAAATATATATAAAAAAAACAATAATTTACAAATTAAAATAAGTACTTATTATTTTTATTTAACACTCAATATAGTACCAGCTATTCTAGATATCAGCGGATCAAATACATCATCTTTCCCGATATCACTCCACAATTGAAGCAATCTGTTTCTTATAATACTTTTTTGATTGATATTAGGTGTCTTCTCCATTTTCATCGTTAATATTATAAAAGCTTTATTAACAAAGGGATTATATTCATCACATATGTAATGAAATGCTCGAATAGACTTTCCACTAATTTTTTCTATATTATGAACAATTAATAATCCATTTTTTTCTAAACTATCTTTATAATCTGAGAGTATTCTTCCATAATCATTAGTATATCTGGGTAAATTTAATGAAGCACCTTGTATTACTACTGACTCTCTATTACAGTCTCTGATAGAACATAAAATAGATGGGGCAATTTTATTTATAATTTTATCAACAACCATTTCTCTCTCCTGATCATATACTAAAATAAGGGTTTTTGTTTTATCGTAGTGAATTATGTCTTTTAAACTAACTTCAATGTTAAGACAAAAATCCTGATCCTGTGTTTGAAAAAGTTCTTTTTGACTATTACATATATTTACCACTTCTTTCGGTTTGTTTTCTACCTCAACTGAATGGTGATCAACTACAGTAGAATGTCTTAGAAACGCTAGGAATACAAAGATGACGGTGACACATGTGTATGTCACACAAGTCTTTTTTATATACTTTTTTATATACTCCAAATTGAAGTGTTTATCTTGATTATCATATTTTTCATTATCGTTTATCTTCTTATTATCTTCTTCAACATCTCTTTCATTGTGATTCTCTATTTCAGTTCTTAAATCATCAAAAGACTTTGATCTGTTGAGAATTATTTCCCTTCGAACACTTTTAGGGCTGGTATTTAATTCGTAAGGCCTACAAATTATAAATATGCACTATATTTGATTTTAGTAAATTATGTTGCAAGAATAACCTTGATTCAGAATAATTATGCTGATCTGTATCTGGTGCAATTGGACTTTGAGTAGAATTATAGCCTCCATCTACATCTCTAATACCTTTCCGCCTTCCTATACGTGGGACAACATTAGGTGTGCTGGTAGCTTCTGGATTTAAAGACTAAAAATATACATAAAATACTCCATACATATTTTCATACACAAATAATTTAAAAACCAATACCATATTAGACAATAAACAATTTTTCATTAAAAAAAATCCAATGCCCAAATGCGATAAAAAAATGTCAAATTTAACAGCGTATCAAAAAAATATATCTGTTCTAATCGATGGATGTAAAAATAAGTATAAAATAATGTAGCCAGACATATAAATGAAATTACAATGTAATGGTAAGTTATCACTAGTATTAGTTATGCAGTAATGAAACATAACAATGATTCAATATATATGTGAATAAACATTTTAAATTTTAATACAAAAATTATAGAAAATATAGAACTTAAACACAAAACATAAACATTATCACAAAATTCCCTACTACTTATTCTGTGGACTTCATTTGTGATCTTAAAAGAGGACATGCCAAACTATCGATATAAATATAATTTTGGCCTATCTATCGATATTTTTCTTCATATAATTTTTTTTCGAAAAAATCAAATATATTTCCGAGAAGTATCAAGATTTATCATAAACATTTAAAAATACTTACAGTTTCCCAAAATAAACCATTGAATTTTTAATTTCTCCTAATTTCCTATCTTTAATATTTTATAAAAATATCGATACATTGATGCTGACATCCCTATGTGAAACAACTTTTATATTTTGCCACTAGTGACAAGAAGTAAAAGAATATCTTCTGATTTATTTACAGTTTTCTTTAAATTATTAATAGCCTACTTTCTGCATTCACCCAAGATATATATAGAATACTTTATCTTCTGACATGCGAATGTCTAATAGAAAACTGTAATACAACAGGCGATAAGCATAGACTAAATAGAGATATCATTTTATAGACAACTTTAGAGAAATGTTTGGCGATGCCTTATATCTATATATAAATTATAGATTACGCTTAAATTGTCTTTTCGATACATTTTATTGGTTGATTTCCATAGATAACCAAGAGTGCTTTTAACATTTTTTTACGTTTTTGTTGCTAAATTATATATAAAATATATACAGTTATTTATAATGAAAATGTAAGCTAACCAATCAAATTTCTAGAATACCGATCATAACCCTCTAGATAAATATTACATCGGGTTATAGTCGTTGCGAAATTTTATTCCATAGATCCTTCAGCGGCGATACCTCAATAAGTGCACATGTGCATGTACACTCTCAAATGTAATGCCTCCTCTTGAAAAAAAAACTATTTAAATTCTGTCCTGTCTTAAATTGTGTCGTGACAATTTTTTTTACCTAACGTTCACACCCAAATTATTGAACCACGGGTAATCATTCAACCACGTATTTCACTATAACTCTAGAAATATTGCAAATTCTTCATTATCACATTAATACAGCAGGAACAATATGCTCACTAATACTATTTTAAATTAGCTGCTGGAGAGGCTATTGTGAGGTTTCTGGTTTTTATAAATAGGAATAATAATGATTTTCCTTCATCTAGAAGGAAAAGAATGCTTAACCCACATGTTGTTATAAATCTTGAGCAAGTGTTGAATGGCAGGGCCAGGAATATTTTTTAAAAGAGGAAGGAATATACCATCCGGACCGGAAGCAGTTGAGCGGCATTTGGACGGCGACCTCTTTAATTCAAGTAAATTAAATGGTTTGTTGATAGGTAAGTCTTCGATCTAGTTAAAAAATATATTGGGCAGTGGAGCTCTGATAAAATCCACATTAAGATGACAGTCATGTGTTGCATTAAAGAAATGTAGGGCCAGTAAAGTGGAAATGTCGTCATTATTCATCACCCATCTATTATCTGAGGAAATTGCCGAAATGTGTGAACTGGGAATATCTTTCAGTCATTTGATACCCTTCCACACAGTGTCTTTAATCGTTCTTCTAGCAATGGCTCTTGCGTGCTTATAGGTTATTAAATTTATCTGCATAGGATCTACTCGGAAACTTTTTAAAGCCCATTTACGCTTCGTAATCGCTTCTTTGTATTCTCTGGTCCACCATGGAACAGGAGGTCAATGGTGATTTGAAGAACTGATAGGGATTGATTCGTCTGCTGCAGATATAATAGCTATGATAAAACGATCTAGATTTCCATTAGCTTCGGCTTCAATAAATGTAGGAACTATGAATGAGAATTCGTATTGGTGCCAGTCAGCTTCGGAATAAAAAAATTTAGGTGTAGCTTGAGTACTTGCTGAATGATGAAGAATAACAATATCTTGAATGTGATTGGATTATTATCGGAAAATGATCATTTCCATATAAATCATCAGCAAGTACTCTATGAAGTAATCAATAGAGGTCAAATCAATAGAGAATTAGGAAAGAGCTATATGTGTAGCGGAGCCCGAATTTAAGATGCTTATCTGTGAATTATGTAAAATTTATGCACTATTGTGCCTTTAGAATTGGGATGAACAGACCCCCAAGTCGGGCGATGAGCATTGAAATCACCACCAATGAGGCACGGAGCAGGCACCTGAGTTATTAGGCCATCAAGTTCATCAGGATCAAGAGAATAGGAGGGTGGTATATAAATACTACAAATTATCATTGGAAAGTGGAAATAAGTTTTGATTGCTATGGTTTCCAAGTTTGTGTTCAAGTCAAAAACCTTTGAATCGATCGTTTCATATACAGCAATGGCTACACCACCCACTGCGCGATAAATATCAATTCTGTCCTTTCCATATATTTTGTTATGATTTAGTTTAAACTGGTCAATTGGTTTAAGATTTGTTTCCTGTAATAACAGAAAAGCTTGATTTTATTCGCCAATTGTTAATTTTAATACTTCAGATCTTGGTTTGAAACCGTTAAGATTGCACTGAATAATTATTTGATTTGGACACATTATTTGTGTGGTATAGTCTCACAAATTTCAGTGTTTTCAAGATAAAGGATTGGGAAGGATGAGATGAAGATGGTTGTGGGGTATTATAGAAGTTAGAATTTGTAGGACGGAAGCGGTGGATATTTGGGAAGAGGAGTTACTGGATTTGGAAACAGGGCGTAGACGGGATGAATTGGATAGGGGAGTGGTATTAAAAGTTTGTGGGGAAGGATTGTTAGTTTTGCCTCCAATAAGGGAGGAAATATTCTTATGTCATTGTCATTGTCAAAATCGCACTGAGTGGCGCATGATACTGTACTATTTTTTTGTGACGCTAACAAATAAATTATATTCATTAAATGCTGGATTTTCTTTAAGACCTTGATTTGATTTATTTTCAGCTCAAGTTGATAGCTTGGGCATCCTCTTATCTTGGAGAATGATTACCATTACAATTTAAGCATACCGGTGAGACAGAGCAAGGTACCTTCATGTATATTGTGTTAACATGAAGGACAGATAGCGTTATGACTACAAGAGGCAGAGATATGTCCGAACTTTTGACAAGAGAAGCATCTCAATGGGTTAGAAATAAAAGGCCTAACCCTCAGAGAAAGATAGCCAGCATTAACCTTCGATGCAAGAGAGGTTTTACAAAATGTTAATATTATGCTCGATGTATCGATAATTTCGCCATCCTTTTTGTAGTGATTCTTTTAATTGTTGTTACTCCTATAGGCTTCATATTTTTAAGAATTTCTTCTAGATTGCTTAGAAAGTGTTATTGTGGTCATATTGTTCCCACGAGTATGGAAGAAATACAGGTCTGCCACAGCAGTGGTCTGTGCTACAGTAACCCTAAATACTACAGAAGGGCGGGAGGTATTCTGTAGGCTCTGTTATTGACAAGTGATAACCCTCACTTGCCATTCAGCCATCGTCATGGGTCGCATTACAACTTGGCTTGGCGTCACTACCCGAACTCAGATAAGTAATCTGACCCCGTGAGGGGCATATGTAGCTTGTTTGATTTTAATTGTAGTTTCTGTTTTTTAATACGTACGCATATTTAACGTATTTTTTACTGAATCTCCTCAAGGACTTCATAATATTTACCAGTGTACTTCCGTATTCTTAAAATTATTATGTATAATAATTTAAAGATTGCTATTAATTAAAAATGGGTTTAATTAATAAAAGAATTTTTTTTATTTATATTTTTCAAAAGTCTCCATTTCCCAACGAGGATTGTTATCTGGAGTTGATCTACAGTTTGTGGGCTCCGAACCACGGTCCTCGGCATTAAGCCTACCGATTGGCGAGTGACCAACTTAGAAATCATCCTTGAAGACATCCGGTCTTACCCAGCCTGGTTACTGGCGTGACTGGAATCATTTTCCTTGCCGATTTTGCACTCTTGCCTAATGACAATCCCAAATATATAAAATTTAGGGAAATTATCCCAGCAGGAATCGAACCCGCGACTATCGCAACAGTAAGACAACCGTACTGTCACCTTTGCCACTGCGCCAACCAAACCGAATTAAAAATAGATTCAACAACGAAATAATTTTTGCCTTTTTTGCCATAAAAGTTAAAAAATATTGATTCCACCATGTATCTTGTGCTATCTAACAATGTGTCCTACAGAATATGATAAATTTATCATCAAAATATACATAAACAAATTAAATTAATTAATATAAACTAATACTTTACTATTAATATTAATAAATAAGTTTACAAATTAATATCAAGCATATTTGCAGTCCAATTAAAAAATTATATTATTGACACTACTGATATTATTTGACATTTTCAGAATTCTTTTATGGTGATATTTCAATTACACGGAAAGAGGTTATTTTTAATAAGTCAACATATTTATGATTTTATGTAAAGTTTGTATCATATAACAGTAATGGGGACCTATAGTGATTATATAAAAAACACTTTTCCGTCGATTGATGATGATTTAAAGCAATATGTGGAAGGTTAGTTTACAATATTTCAATTTCCTTTAAAAATTCAATTCTAGCATTAACCAATTCGATTTTAAAGGGGTTCTAGAAAATGGGGCAGACGATTTTGAAGATAGTGATGAAGTTTACGATGCTATCGGAGCAGTTTTACACGAAATTGCGGCAGATAAAACAGAAGAAGATATAAAGTATATACAAATTAATTTGGGCTTTTATGATTTTATTTATTAATCGTATTTTAGAAATATCTGTACTCAATTACTAAATATGCTTAGACCTGAGAAAAATTCCAAAAGTAATGGTACCCTAAAAATTCTTGATGGGCCTATACATCTTGCATCTATGGCGGACAATCTAGGAAATAATGTGGAAGAAATAAAAAGTATTTGGGTTACGCAAAGAGATGATACATTAGTAAATGATGATTTTTTACTGTTTTACAATTTGCTAAAAATTATTATTCTAGAAAGTTGATGCTAAGAAATTAGAAAAAGCTGAAGCTAAATTACAAGAGAAGCAAGAGAAACGTTGTAAAGAGGTTAAATCGGTTGCAGCTCCAAAACTACAAACTGCTTCTGCTTCTCAAGTTATTAACAAAAAAGAGAGTAAATTAGAAGCAAAGGGGAATAACAGAGCACAAGATATAAGAATAGAGAATTTTGATATTGCATATGGAGATAGGTAATATTAAATGATCTTAAAGGTGATTATACATATTAAAATATGTGTTTAGGGTACTTTTACAAGGTGCTGACTTAACTCTTGCATTTGGTAGAAGATATGGTCTTGTGGGTAGAAATGGATTAGGAAAAAGTACTTTATTAAAAATGATATCTTCAGGGAATTTAAAAATTCCCTCTCACATATCAATACTTCATGTTGAACAAGAAGTGAGTATTTTTTCTATTGAATTTTAATATATGTAAAACGTAATATATATATAGGTTACAGGTGATGATACAATTGCTTTAGATAGTGTTCTAGAATGTGATACAGTGCGACAAAATCTCTTAGACAAAGAAAAGCAAATTAGTACTGCCATCAATGCAGGGTACATAAAATACTGTAATATAGTTAAATTGTTTATCTGTTGGATTGTTCATTTTCAGGTCAAGTGATCCTGATTTAAATACTCAACTTTCAGAAGTATATGCTCAACTTCAAAACATTGAAGCTGACAAAGCACCAGCTAGAGCATCAATAATTTTAAATGGTTTAGGCTTTACTTCGCAAATGCAGCAAAATGCAACTAAAACATTTTCAGGTGGTTGGAGAATGAGATTAGCATTAGCTAGAGCTTTATTTTCAAGGTATTCATTTTATAATTTCAGCTTTTATTAACTTAATTATACAAATCATTTTTAGACCAGATCTATTATTACTAGATGAGCCGACAAACATGTTGGATATTAAAGCAATAATCTGGTTAGAAAATTACTTACAAAATTGGCCTACAACATTATTAGTTGTATCCCATGATCGTAATTTCTTAGATGCTGTTCCAACAGATATTTTACATTTACATTCTCAAAGGATAGAAACATATAGAGGAAACTATGAACAATTTGAAAAAACAAAAACTGAAAAATTAAAAAATCAACAGAGAGAATATGAGGCACAGTTACAACAAAGACAACATGTACAAGAATTTATTGATAGGTAAAATAAATATTACTCAAATGAACATACTTTAACAATATGTTATTATACATTAATTGGCGCTTAAACATAATGCAAAAACCATGCATTCCATTTCATCATTTTTTTTTTTATTGAATTTGATTTTTTGAATTGATTTTTTGTTTTGTTTTTTTAATTTTGAGTAATGTGCAATGGATTTCACAATTTGTCAATCAAAACAATAGTATTAGTTTTAGCTTATTCGAAATTGACACAAATATCATAGAAACCAACAATAGCTTAGGATTAATTTATTTGTAATACACAACTCATAGTTTTTCAATGGATAAATTAATTTATAGTATAAAAATGGAAAAAGTAATGGTTGTCGATCATATCAATATCAATATAGCTCATAATCAAACCTTGTAACTACTTATAATTTACTTTATTTATAATAATTTACAGTCTAAAAGTATGTTATTGTATTTTAGGTTTAGATATAATGCGAACAGAGCAGCATTGGTCCAATCAAAAATTAAAATGTTGGAAAAAATGTAAGTAGCTATTCAAAAAATAACAAAAATAATTGCAAAAAATAATTTTATATCATTTAACTCATTCCCTAGGCCAGAATTAAAGCCAATAGTTAAAGAAGCTGAAGTAGTTCTTAGATTACCAGAAACTGAACCCTTATCTCCACCAATTTTACAGTTAAATGAAGTTACCTTTCGGTATAATAAAGATAAAATCATTTTTTCAAATGTTAATCTAGGAGCAACAATGGAATCCAGAATTTGTATAGTAAGGTACATGTTCTAAATCCAACAATCCATTATTAATCTGTTCATATTTAGGTAGGTGATAATGGAGCAGGGAAAACTACCCTCTTAAAGATTATCATGGGCATACTGAGCCCGACCATGGGCACAAGACATGTTCACAGAAATTTAAAATTTGGTTATTTCAGTCAACATCATGTAGACCAATTAGAAATGAATATGAATTCTGTAGAATTTTTACAGCAGCAGTATTCAGGTATAACTTTTTATTTAATTATTGGTTATATTACAGATAAACAAAGTTATAGTGAAAATGATGGGATTATTTCTCACCCACTTTATTACTTCAATAAATCAATCTTCACCAAATTGGAGATAATCGAGTAATAATGTTAGTGTTACTACTTTGGCCTTTTTAGAACCCATATTCGCTGGATTTAAAATCACATAATTCCTAAAACTATTGAACTTATTTCTACAATAATGACACATAACATAAATTTGCAATCACAGAAATATATTGACTAAATGGTTTATTAAATTCATTTTATCGTCACTATATATGGTATATAATTGTAATACAATCAATTAATACAAATATATTAAATATTTGTAAATTATTATTTTTCAAAGTAAAGGCACGTCTTTTGAGGCCTCATAAAAAATTCAGGATTTTTGGATTGGTAAAGCTACATCAGAAGTAACCCATTTAAGTATATTTAAAAGATCTGTATTTAAATTCTTAATTTTTTTACTATTTATTCGGAAATCTTAATTATCAATATTGAGTATATTATTTAAATTTAACGTAGGAAATTCAGATTTTTAAGCAGAATGAGAGTACATAGTTATCCTGATCAAAATTATTCTTATTATATATTTACTTATTTCAGACTTTCTAAGATACTCTCTTTAAGATATTCTTTGTGCTTTTTTAAAAATTCATATTGGTGTTTGAATTGGATTCTTTGGGAACAAGAGAGAATAGTTTTTTCATTAATAGATACTATTTATATTCAGTACTTACAAATGAATCAATTTATAGTTCTATCATTTCCTCTTATAATTATTAATCTTTAGGTAAACCAATTGAAGAATATAGACGGCAGTTGGGTAGTTTTGGAGTGTCCGGCGATTTAGCTTTACAAACGGTTTCAAGTTTGTCTGGTGGTCAGAAATCTAGAGTTGCTTTTGCGAACATGTGCATGGGAAGACCAAACTTTTTAGTCCTAGATGAACCGACCAATCACTTAGACATAGAAACAATTGAAGCCTTAGGGAAAGCTATCAATAAATATACGGTAAGTATTTCAGAAACATACACTTAATACATAACTTAAAAATGTCACTTTTTCAGGGTGGTATTATATTAGTATCTCACGATGAGCGTTTGATTCGAATGGTAACAACAGAACTATGGGTTTGTGGTAATGGATCAGTCAAGAGTATAGAGGGTGGTTTTGATGAGTATAGGAAAATTGTTGAACAAGAACTTGAAGCTGCTGCACAAGCTAAATAATATTCAAGTATCAGTAATTTGTGAGATATTAGCTTCTAGTTATTTTATTTAAACAAAATACCTTGCTTAATTTTATACTTACTGATTAGTGGGAACTAATCTAACAGGAATAACACATTGTCTATATTAATGTGAAATATTCCATCTACTTTTTTACCGATGCACTGTGATTTCTTTCATAGTGTTTAATATTATTGATATATAATATATACAATAAATTAATGTGCCTACGACCTGTTTGGTTAATTTTATGATTACAAGAATTTACTAACAAGTTCTTAAAACATCTTAAGGTTTATCAAATAGGTAGTATTTAATTCAATTTTATTAGTCTGTTATTGTTTATTTCTGTTACATTTGTACAAATTGTATCAATAGAAAAAATAAATTATTAAAAAACATAACATTTAACTCTAAATTGAATAACACAAATTAAATATCCTACTTTATTATAAACAGCAAATAAATTTATCACTTCAAAGAAAAAATACTTTCTAAGTTGTCACCACAAATAATAAAATAATTTCAAATACAAATTGACATTATCATGGTTTATTTTTAATTAGCCAGTTTTCCAACCCATTTCTTTAACCCTTCCAAATCTACAGATCCATTTTTACTAAAAGCATAGGATTCAGTAAAATCCACTTTGCAGTACAAATTTGCAAAACTAAAGTCTTTAGAGATGTCACCCAATTTGCTATTGGTATGTTCCTTGGCATCTAATTGTTCTAGCTGATTCAGTTGTGTATTACGTAAAGTATTCCTAAAAATGAATATCCATTAAAATGGTTGTATTAACATGGATATTACTAAAACATACAATTCCTTTTCCAGCATAGACTTAATAACATTAGAACCTTTTGCTAATGTTTGATCTTGTTTGTTACAAACAATTAAAATATCAGGTCTATTTTTAATAACAACTGGATCAGTCAAAATATTATATAACACAATGGCAGCATCTCTTATATTTTTTGGGAGAGTTACTGAATCGACAATGTATAGAATGCCTTTCGAATTATCCTTATATTTATCAAAGAACTGCTGTCGAATGCTGTGAAATCCAGGCAAATCAACAATACCGATACTTTTCTAAAATAACTTCCTATAATTATAAGATAATTCACAAATAAAGTATTATTAACTTACCCCTTCAGTTGTATAATTATCTATATTGTCCTGAATGGAAGTAAAAGTAGTTACATGTTTGTTATGTAGTAACTGTGAATAAACTAAAGTTTTACCGCTATCGTTTAAACCAGTCAGAAGTATATATTGTTTTCCACTTCTCAAAAATCTTCGAAATAATATAACTAAAAATATGGAATTAGAAATTTCAGTTTCAGTCTGCTCTTGTGCAATTGTAATCTTACCTATTGTAATAATTACCACAACTATAGCAACTAAAATTGGCAAGAATAAACCATCTGAATCCATTGTTAAAATAATAAAATATTCCAGATTAAAATATGTTAACTAAAATTGATTTTGAAAATACAAAGTGATGACGTTAACGTCATTTATCATCTTATTAAAATTATAGGCAGTTGCACTGATTCCTCTACTCTTCTTTTCATGTTTATTTCTATATATTAGTGATGTTGACCTCAAATAATAACTAAATGTCGACTTTGATATTTTTTTTCAATATCGATATTTTGGCGAACAAAAATTATCGATATCAATTTTTAACAATATATATACTTCTAATCTACTTTTCCAATATATGGATATTTTTGAAATAGTCAGAAAAAATGGTAATCACAAATGTTGATATATCGGCCAAAAAAAAACATGAATATTTTTTAAATATAAATACTTCTTCAGGTGATATGAATTTTCAAATTCATTTAGGATTCAAGCCGAGGTTTTCCAGGGAAATGTCGTCTCTCTACTACTTTTGAAGAAAATAGTCCATGCAATTATACCAAGTTTTTAAAAAACGGACATGGCATACATTAAGATGCTACAAACTTTTTGGCCTTTTTAATGTTCACTGATAGCGCTATATTCGTTGATTCAGGTGTGGAGAGATCTCCCTTGGAGAGCTTTCTTCACGATGTAGTTCTCATTTCAAAAACATATGGTTTGAGAATTAATGAATATAAGACAACATTAACAACGTTTGTTGTATCAACAACTGATATATCGCCTGCTAATGCAAATCTTAACGAGATCTAGTTGGTGTAAGTGCACGAGTTCGGGTATTTGAGTCGATGATACAGAAGAAAGTGGCATCTACAGTTGAAATAATAAACCGAATTGGTCAAGCTGCGTTTATTTATATATATGGGAAAGAACGCCCCTTTCGAACGCTTATCTCGTCAATCCTTTGGATGATTCCGAGATACTGTTACAGTTTGATATTTGTAAGCTTGAGATCTTTCACATGCAATGCTTAGAAAAATTCTACATGTTTCTTTCCGAGCTTATATTAAAAACAAAGTCACACGTTTAGAATGCGACTCTAAAAGTTGAGTAACACATTCAGGAACCCAGGTTAAAACATTTTAGACATGTTTGTCGTATGATAAGTAAATGAATTTTTATCAAACATCAGTGACGAAATCGACTTCCTGGCTGTAAAACAGAGCAAACGGCCTCGGAAAAGCCAAAAAGATCATAGAAAGCGATCCAAAAAATAGGAGACAGATACTTCCACAACATCTGATATGGACTCATGACGATGATAATACATAGTTTTCTAGATTGCCGCTTAGTTTACGCCGATAACTATCATCTATTGCCTTCTTGAAGAAGTTTCTGAATGAAGTTTAAACTTGATCGGTACTATTTTCAAAAAATTAATTTCAAATTTGTATACTTCAATAACTTTAGCTAAGTTGCTTCAATATTTTAAAGTTTCGTTTTTAGCAACAATGGTTTATCTGAAGAGACGAGAGAAGAGACTCTAGTTTCTGAATAAATGACATCTTAGCCAGCCTGAGTTGATTATTTCTTGTTTAATTTTATACTGTTGCCCAGAGACGTTTACTGTCATAACCACAAACATAAAGTACATCCATCACCTGTGGGATTCGAACCTGCTACAATAGTAACAATAGGTCTGTTCTCTCGATTCAAACATTGCAGTTACTAAATTGGCGCTCTGGATGTATTTTATAAACAAGTTTTAATGTGTGGCAGTTTGTTAAATATACAGTAGTACAGAAGACATTGCAGCTCCAATCTTATTCTACATATCTAATATCATACTTATGATTATGCCATAGATAACTGTGTATTGACTGATCAATTAAATGAGTATAACAACTAGACAAACAGAACGATTTGAACAGATTAGGAAAGGAAATTTTAAAATCCAATATTTTATTAATAAAAACCCATTATATTATCTCTATATTAAATGATCCATATAAATGTTCACATATAAAATCAACACAGCGACAACGCCCAGAAGATTGAAGCTCTTAACTTTGCCTCAAGTAGCCTGATTTAATTTGGGATATGCATACTGCATAAAAATCCCACACTCCTTTTGCTTGTGTATACAAGTACAACAGAACAATAGCAATAAATTAATTTGCAAATTAAGTAATTAAAAAAAGAAATATAAAGTTGATCCAAAAGTTTTATTTCAACAACAAAACTATTACATTTTTTAATGTTTGGGTGAAATGAAATAAAAAACATTTTAGGAAACATCCTAATTATATATTTATATTATAAACACATTCACACATACATGAAATTGTTTTATGTACCTAAATGCACATGCAATTTGATAAGTCGATTGAGTACAATAAATTGCGAAATATCAAATAGCTGTGGTCTCGGAGATATAAATTTTAAGTTTCTCACAACAGTTAAAAAATTAAGCGGACGTTAGAGTGCCATAACGAAACCTAAACAATACACTTTTGAAATTTTCGTGAGCCGAGCTAAGACCTACCACATTCAGTTTCGTTGCGATTTATACAAGTCTTTAAAACCAACTGTACATAAAATTTCATTTGATTTTTTTAACGATAACACAGTCATTTGGTCCTTGCAACAGCCGAAAAAAAGACGAAATAAGTGTGTCCTAACTGCCTCGAACGCAGTCGGTAATAGCACATTTGTATTTTTATTTACGTTTAAAAGCACATCATATACGTATACCTAAAGTTTTTTCCTAATAACATTAGTCATATTATCATAAAAAACATAAAATAGATTTGAAAATTCACTATGTAGTGATATATGATTTTATTGAAGTTTAATTCAATACATTGATATACGGTTTATGATAATATGATTAAATAAGACATATAATATTAAAGACAGCCGAATCGCCTATTCTACACACTTATAAGAGTAAAAATTTGAACATACTTATATAATTAAAATCGATTAAATTTGTTCCTTTGATATAACAACGGTAACAGTTTTATTTTTAGCTTTTTAAGCTTCCCTAACATTTACAAACCTGTTACTTGCTCGGAAAACATGAAATGTGTTGTGACTAACCTAAAATCTGACGCTAAGAATTTTGTATCGAAAACACATACGTACAACAAAATGCTTGTTACTTTTAAAATTATTACAGAAAATTTTAAAATAAGACTAAATATACTTAATAAAAAGCTCATATTTATTTTTTTAAATTTATTACTACTAAAAGAACTAACCACTATTTTTATGATACAATTATTGTATATGAAAAGTCGATATTTCGACGTATATATTATCAAAATTGTCCCAAAGAAAAAACATCACTAAAAGATTATAAAACATTTATAAAAGAGAGTATTAAAATTTTTAACTAGGTATATTTCTTTTTTCTTTTGCGCGTTGTGGACAATTTTTTGGTTTATATCAAATTAATTTTTTCTAAATGTCTAAAATTGAAGTATGGCAGTTTCCATGATAATTTTTGATTGGTCGAAAATCCTCACGCGATCACTGCCCAGGGAATGATCTCTGCAACTATCAGACATGACAATCGTGTTTGAAATAGAAAATGATTACTCTTCAACTGTTGCTACCTGAAAAATAAAATATTTCTTTTACAAAATTAGTTTATATATTTCTAAAATAGACCAAAGTGTAATGGTAAAAATACTTTGTGAAAGTAGGTTTCATGCTAAGGGAAATTCGTGCCAGCATCGTAAAATTTTATGGACACTATTTTCTTCGTACTCTACAATTAATAGACCGTTATTGTTCAACGACAAAGAAGAGAGCGCATGTACAAGGAAATATCTAGTTTTCCGATGAAGTAAATTTTTAACAAATCCCTATATGCTGATATTGATCCATTGACCTTATTTTCAATATAAAACTTTCTTTACTCATATAGTTCAATCATTAATGTTTTTGACATTTCAACAAGTTACAATAGAATTTTAAAGTACTTTCTGAGATGGTTTATTTCTTTTTTAAATTTCGAGCAGGTTAGGCACCATCCCAGAAGTCTTGTATGTTATGTTCTTGTGTGTGAACAATCATAATTACAAACAATCCAAAAACATGTATTTAACGCCAGGCTTGCGTGGGATAGAAATCCTTGACCTAATGGGCAACACAATAAAGGGTCACAGTCAACCAACGCCATCACTACTAGCTAGCAAGATAGATATATTTTTTTTTCAATAATTTCACAATAAACAATAGCAAATTTACCGGGGAAAATTATCAGTGTCATATTGCAGTAGAGCAGTTTGTATGCTAACATCATAGAGAACTATATGGCTAACATGTCACATTAACATATAAGAATTCAATTTCAAAAATTTCGGTTTTCACGAAAAGTTAGAGAAAATATTATACTTACAGCATTCTCGCTAGGTTTGTCACCAGCTTCAGGACTGATTTCGCATTCTTTTGCAGCATCTGATGGAATCTGAAAACAAAGTCAACTCGACTTGGTGAATCATGCATACTACAATTAATATAATATAATAATTTGTCATTATTATCACTTGCATCACATACATCCGTGTTTTAATAGTAATTAATATAATAAATACAATAAAACTGATAAACTAAACCATACCAATGGGGTTAATTTATACTAGATAATTAAAAACAGCGAGTGAGGTTTGTAGGCCAATTTCAACACAGACTTTGTCGTGTATGTTTGGTATAAACCTGACACTATTTTGAATTATATGTATATGTTTTCCAAAATATTAGAGAGGATGCAAACCAACTTATTCAGTATATCAAGATCACAAATAGAGAACTCAAATATCATATGAAGGAATTTGTTATTAGTAAGGAGCAAATAAATAAATACTGGATTAATTGATCAATATGTAAATTTTCTATTTTAACGTGCTGAAATATATAAATTCAATTTGGTTTGTTTCCCTATGCAACGAGAAATATAATATAAAGGTTATATGTTCAGAATGATGATTTTATATCATCTAATATAGACTTAAAAAATTAAGGAGAAATAGATATCAATGGTTTTATAATTTAAATTAAACTTAAGTGGTATTAAAATTAATGGGGTATAGCTCTCAATACTTAAAACAGAAAACCAATCTTGAACTTTTATATAATCTGGGTTATTTAAATATGATGAATCTAAATAACATAAGTCACACTTCTAATCAACTGGAAGAAAATTTACATATTGGTTTGAAATTGAAATTTATCCAGATAAACGTATGGAACGTTTTCAGAACAGTTTGTTAGCACAGTCAATTGGAGACAGAATCCATTTAAAACGCCAGTACTAAAATGCAACCAACTAAAATCGAGCAAACTGATTAATTTATTTAGTATTTACACAAAAAAAAACAACTATGTCACGCTGAGTGGCTTACAAGCGGGCCTGTCGTCTTTACAGTGCACAACTTTGGTATGGTACAAGGTGCGAATTGCTTCCTTTTCAGTATACACTGTAGTGCCAAATAATAATTGTTGATATAGGTTAATTTTTAATTCAGTACTTTAAAATTGAGGTATGGTTACTATCTGCACTATATAAGAGCTAGGGTGTAATAAATCATGTAAGTTGCACTGTATATCTGTATTATATGATAATCATGATTTTGTTTATATTTGATTAAATATAGGATTACAATTAATATTGGTATTATGTAAGTGTATATAGTAAAACAGTTACTTAGCGCTACAATGTACAACGAAAACCAAATATAGAAAAAACACTCTATTCCTACGATACTTTGATTAGAAAATCTAGGATCTTTTTTTAGTGTGGTTGAAATAATTGCCCCCGTGTATGTTGGACCTCCAACCAACCCAAAGTTATACCGACCAAGCACGCCTGGTCCTTTGACCACCCAGCAATCTACTGCTTCGGAGACTGCCCACTAATCACCTGTTTGGTCGGTCCTGGTAGTTCGGGTTCTTCAACAGGCGACGGAGAAACGTGTCCATTCATGTTTCCATTCGTGAGGGGCACGGGGGTAACAACTTCATCCTTAAGTGATTCAGGCTCGGTGGGTGCAATTGGTTCGGGTACCGAATCGACGGGTGGAAGGGATAGTGGAGGGAGACTTTCTGATACGGGCTCGGGAAGACTTGGAAGAGATTCTGTTGATATGTCTGGCAGTGAATCTGCCGGAGCTACAGGCTCCTCGGAAATGTCAGATGGCGGTGGGGGTGAAGCTACGGGACAAGGTAATTCCGCAGGAGGTATCACAGAGCTGGCCGCGGGTGTTGGGGGAGGTGTGGATGGTTCTACTTGAGTTGGCTCCGAAGGAGTCTCTTCAGTCTTCTCATTAACATTACTATCAGTAGCAGGAATTGGTTCCGCAGGAGGTTCAATTTCAGCCTTTTGAGATTCTTTGGATTCCTGAACAACTTCCGCTTTTAAGTCAACATCAGCGCTACTTTCGGTCTCTGTAATTGTTTCAGTAACAGGCTCGGAAGCTGGTTCCGGAACTGGCAATGAAGCTGGTTCCGGAACTGGTGATGAAGCGGGTTCTGGAACTGGCGATGGAACCGGTTCTGGAACTGGCGATGAGGCTGGTTCCGGAACTGGCGATGAAATAGGTTCTGGAACTGGTGATGGAGGCGCTGGAGGTAGTTCTTCGGTTGTAGGAGCAGCAGGAGGAATAATTTCACTTTGTTCGGAAGTTGGTATGATTTCATTTAAAATATCTGGATTAACTGTCTCGGTTTGGGGAATTTTCTCTGGTTCTGAAATGTGTTCTTCAACGGGTGTTGAGCTGGTTGGTGTTTTATCAGGCTGTAATACTTTTTCATCAACAACAGGTGGAATTGGATCTTCAGAAATTACAGATTCCTGAATATTAACAGCGTCCTCGAAATTCCTATCGGAAGCTGTTGGTTCAGGAACAGTAACAGATTCCTCAGGCTTACCAAGTTGTTCGGAATTATCGGATTGATTGGAAGAAACAAGAGGTGGTTCGGATGTTGGGAGATCAACAGGCAGAGGTTCCGCGGCCGTTTCTGTTTTTTCAGGTTCGGGTTGAGGCTCGGGTTCAGCCGCAGGAGGTTCAGGAACAGTCTCGTCCGGCGTTTTAACAACCGGACATTCAACTTTTTCCTCAACCTCCTGTAACTGAGGCACTTGGCCTGATGTAAGTGCGACCTCTGCTTTAGTAGATTCGGCGAAAGCCGTTACTGGGGAGGGAGGGTTGGAGGATGGTAGCGGCGGGGGCACTTCCTCGTTACGCACCTCTTTGCTAGGTTCTTCCTGTTGCTCGGAAACCTCTTCGGGAGCGGGAGTGGGTTCGGCTACAGGTACGGGTTCTTCGGCTTTGGGTTCCTCAGCCTTGGCTTCCTCCACTTTAGCGGGAAGGGGTTCGGGTTCAGCTTCTTTTGCAGCTTCTTCAATTTTAGGCTCGGTTTTCGGTTCTTCGGGCTCGGCGGCCTTAGCTGGTTCGGCAACAGCGGTTTCCGAAGTAGCGGCGGCTTCGGCTTCAGCATTTTCAACTGGCTTTTCCTCTTCTATTTTAGGAGTTTCAGCAGCGGTAGGTGAAACATCTTTTTCTTCAATGTTCTGCAAAGAAAAAATAAACCATATTAAAATATCATCGTGACCGTTACCTTTTGGGAAGCAAGAGTTAATTAAAAGTAGATTAACCGGTTGATAAACAGGGGACCACCCTTAGAGGCTCGTACTTTACGTAATTAGCAAAAGTGGTCCGGAACAGCATTTCGATCAGCGGTTATTCGAAAGCAATTGGCCAAGACAATATAAACGACAAATTGGTGTTTCTGGGCCGGAAAATCAACGAGGTAGTGTCTGGCGGAACATAATAACGTTCCGAATACTAGCAGAAATAATAGACCAAATTATTTTTAATTAATTTCTAATCATCTCCTGATTTCAGTTTTAATAATGTGTTAAGCATAATAGGATCGAAAATAATTAACGATAATTCACGCTGATAAATATTAATTGAAATTGTGCGGAAAGAAGAACATATAATAGGAGTCTATTCAAAATAACAGTAAACTCACGTCATCACGATGTTTAATGTATTTCTTGTTGCAATTTGTACATTCGTTTTAGAATC
The DNA here is from genome assembly GCF_030347505.1 of Rhynchophorus ferrugineus. Taxonomy (NCBI): domain Eukaryota; kingdom Metazoa; phylum Arthropoda; class Insecta; order Coleoptera; family Curculionidae; genus Rhynchophorus; species Rhynchophorus ferrugineus. Next base: position 45,186,976 of record NW_027472581.1, on the reverse strand, counting down.
AGACAATATTTTCCTCGTCATATTATTCTAGTTAAAAAGAGACACAGTGTCTGACAAGTTCGAACATGTAACCGAACCAGCCTGTAAAAGTCGTTCGGTTGTCAAACTTTAAAATATTAATTATAGTAACTACAGGTTATAAACCGGCAAACGTTGTTTTAACGCTTTGCTTATTTTCATACATTTCAAATCGCTGATTATTATTACTCCGATTGAAAATGCCGAAGCCAGACAGAACAGGTCGCGTCTAATCAGTTTTTCCGAACAGGAACGAGATAATGGTCTTCATAATGGAGGTCCCCTCTTGCCATTAAGATTCGTTAGAGAGGTAAGCATTTTTACTGTCACCGAAAAGAAACCGTCCTCATACGAAGCGGTTGACGAATTAAGATCAGTATGATGTCAGCCCTATCAGAGATAAAATACATGAAATGAGGTCTAATGGAACTTCCAGACGTTGCTTTTAAAATAATACAATTTTTAAAAGCATATAATAAAATCAAGGAAGACTTGTGATGATGATAAAAATAGTGTTAAGACAACAAAAGTTGATGGAAAAAGGTTAGAATGATAATTGATCAGGTTTTATTAGTCATAACATTTATTAATATATCATTGCAGATATGTTGTTCTTCATGCCGTGACTAGAAATGGTTAATAACACCTTCAGTTTGGATGAACTCGATCAGACACATTGAAGAAGAAATTAACAAATGATGGAATTTTGAACAAACGTAGGAGTGGAAATTAACAGCTTAATTATTTATTTGAATGAAACTGTCTGAATATGGGATTATGATTCAATGATGACAAATTCCAAGACAGGCTAATAAGAGTGGAAAGCTGAAGGTGGAATATATAATTAATATACGATAACTGCAAGAAATCTTATTGTATAGTGCAAAATATTTATGTGCACATATATGAGTGAGGGTGTTCTTGCATATCTGGTAAATACATTAGGGAGAATGCAGTGATTAAATCTAGGTTTATCAAGAATATGTATACAGGTAGTAACAGAATCAACTAAGGAGAAATACAGTGATATCAAAATGACTTTACAAGGAAGCACTATGCCGAAGGAAACAAGACCTAAGCATAAAAGGTATGAAAGTAAAATATATTACTTGGATATACAATTGTTAATTAGGTGGTGGATCAGGCCTCTAGGGGATACCACTACATAAAAAACACGCCTAGAACTCTAACTCATAGATGGTGGGGAAAAGGGTTAAATGTAAATATAATAAAACACAACCCTAAACCACAAACTAGGGATGTCAGCCACCGAGAAAAATATAGCCATTTTAAAAAATATCGGAGAAAAAAAATGTCGATAATTTTTTACAATATATATTAATATTGTGGTGTTGATAGGTGGTTCTTTATAATGTTTAAGAAATATATTTTATTTTTTGTGAAAACATATCGAAAAATATTGGCTGAACAAAATATCGATATATAGGTTAAAAAAATATTGATATTTTTCGGCATCCTTACTACAAACTCTTATAACTCTATAATTAATTGTAGTTTCTTCAATAGTTATTCGATAATATATGTATTAGATGTACTATAATCTTAAAAATGAACTAAAATTCAGAGTTAATACGGCAACATTTCCACGTTCTGATGTCATCAATTCAGATGACGTGAGTTTACTGTTTTACTGAATGCACTATAGCTATGAAATCACTCTCTGCTATTATTCTTCGGCTTAAGTTTTCGTTAATTTGAAGTGATAATTTATTAGCAGTTTATTGCTCAGTTAAAAAGTTAATTAAAATCAATTAAGAAATAAAATATTTGACTTAAAACTTGTGCCGTTATATAAACAATATAGGAAAACTTCAAATTGGCAGCAACAGCAGGCGGCAATTAATGCGAATAACACAGTGACATTTTCAACGTCAGACGTCCTGCAAAAATAATACATTCAGTTGCAGAACAAATATTTAAGCACCATTAAGACGGGTACTTAAACAATCTTTATTAACGACTTTAACAGATCGACCACAGACCGATTAAAGATTCCTATTCGAAGCCAATGCCATTCCCGATCCTATCCCACTGCGTTTCTAATAATAGCCGTGAAGATACAAGACGCTCTGTCTTGTGACTTGTGTGAAGCTTCTAAGAGTTTAACTCGAAACTATTAAACCATCGTAAAGTTTGATGGATAATTAAATTAAAACGATAATTAATAGTTGCGTCGTTATATACAACATAATTAATTTTATATTTGACCCAGTAGATATATATATGTTTTACAGTCTGTTTTAAACTCATTATGATATTTGTTAGATATATTTGTTTCCTTAAAACTAGTATTTACTATTAAGTCACGTTTTCTACCGACGTGAAATAAATACAGTGACAATGTATTATTTTTCATGATTTTTAATTATATTTTCAATCATGTAGAAAATTATAATCACCTTTAGGGTAATATTATATCAGCTAATCAAGTAGAAGAGATATCTGGTGACTCATTGATGGATAAAGTAAATAATTTAAGTTTATAAATATACTAATACAAGGTTGTTGGATTATTTAACTGGTGTGCCATTACTGTTTTAATATCAGCATTGTTAATCTACTTTGAAGAATTTAGAATAGATGATATAACCTATATGCTATTATATCGGACACTTGGCAAACAAAATATTATATGTAAAACATTTAAAATTTTCCTGCGCCAATGAAATTCATTGAGTGTTTTTGATTATGCGCAATTCGGATTTCACCGTTTTTTTGCTAAAAAAAATTAAATCCAACGAAATAATTAAAAGACATGTTTATCGATTGTAACTAATACTTATTTCTTGAGCAAAATAATCATTATATAAGCAGAAAAGAAAAATCTCACAATAACATGAACAAGAAGTTGTAGGAAAATGTTTAAATGTAAGGTCTTACCCCACCTGCCATATTCGACATGATATCCATATCATGTTATCATTAATTAATTATATCGATGCACTAAACTTTCTATGGCTATAATAAGACTCAACAAATAGATAGTCCAATCGGTAGTGATGAATACTTTGAAACAATATTCACAATAAAGTATAAATGAAGAGTTATTTGCAAAGGTCTATTATAAAGTAAGTCACGTAGGGAAACAATCGAACAAATAATCGTATAAATCGGTCAAAAAGTATAGTCAAAACAAAACAATGACATAATTAATGAATTCAATCCACAACCAAACATAACCGAATCCTTGGTAAGCAATTAATAAATCCAAGAATCGTTTAGATAATTTAGTAATTTCTTTTGTACTATCTAACCCTGAAAATAAATATTTTCATACATTTAGCAACGATTAGAAAACATTTGAATATTTGTTTTTTTATGACTAAATACCTCTTGAATCAATTATTAACTATTAGTAATGATCATTCAAACATCTAATTATAGAAATCAAATAGTTGTTTATTTCAATTTCAGAAAAATATTTTTAACGACTTCAAAGCAAAAACTATTTTTATTGTAATGTATTTCATTTTAAAATATTCAAATTTGCAGTTGAATCTTCCTTAAAGCTTCATCCATATTCTGTTCAGCCACCCTTTACTAATTCGACTGGTTAAGGAATCGGCTGTCGATACTCGGAACGTCAAACATCAGAGTGCTGCAAGATGCGGAAGTGTTGACTTCGTCCACAACGCACGACCATATCACAAATACAGGTATGTGGAAGAGTTGTATTTATGGTCTAATGGTTTGTTTGATGGGTCTGTCAGCGAAGCGTGTCTGAGACGAAAGAATATTACCAGATAGCGGAATACCGAAGCAATGGATCGTATCGCGATTTAAATATCTGCAGCGGAAGCATCGTGTACTTCTTGCGCGGTAATCTGACTGTAAGCGCTTTTTATTCTTGTACATATTCAAATATATTGTCTTTCGATATGTTTTCGTATTCTCAGCTCTCAAATAATAGAAATATGTGCTGTTAACGAAGCTATTGTATGCATATTAAAACATATGCTCAACTAAATAGATCAGAATTTGTCAGAAAATATGAACTGGAAAATATAATTACTGATTTAATCCATTTTATATTATAACCAAGTTATCGCAAGTTATCGAAATCTTGATTTTTTACAAATAGGTCTCTATTCTGATTCCATCCAGTATAATAATCGGTTCAGCAAGTAAAAATAAGTTATAATGATTCCATTCAGCACTTGATTTAAGAAACTATCAAAATTACTGACAAATATGGTTGAAAATATTTAAATATATAAATCTACTTATTTATTTTATTCGTAAACTGGACACGTTATTGATACAAATTTCTTATTGTATTGTGATATATTACAATGTGCAACTAGTAGCATTGAATACTATAGTTTAGTTTTAATACGCATATAATTCAAAAATCTAATTTACCTTTCCTCCTCTCTTACTACTCCATATAATGGAGTGAAGACATTATACAGACCTCTAGATCTTTTGTGCGTTTGCTCTAAGTGATGTATTAAAATACACTTGAGTTTCATTAATGTTTGTTAAAACCCTGATGTCCTATACTACACGAATTTTGTTTGTCACTTAGGCAAAATCTTGTTACACTTCGGATCATAATCATATCATAATGGAACAGTAAATTTGATTATCGTCTCAGTGTGATCATCTATGACTGTAAAAACTGTAAATCTTAAACAGCTTAAGTATAATAATTATTATTATCAGTATGTGCTGGCTTAATATATTATATGTTTTATTTCAAAATTAAGTAAACAACAACAAATTTTGGAATTTAAAATTTACCTATATTTGCAATATTGTGTAAAATATCTGCAATTTAAAATATTCTTAACAAAAATAAAATAATAAAATATTCATTCATGTTAAGTAATAAACACTTAATAAATAATCGCTATGCAAAACAGATGAAAAGTTAGGCAAAAATTTAAAAACAAAATTCATGCAAACATTTAAGGCATAAGGTAAATTTCGAAAAAAAAAGCTGTTCATATAAAAAAGCAAAATTGAACTTTCCTGCAATAAAACAATTCGCTCACAGTTACAGTGAGTTTATAATCGTCACAGAAAACTCAACCAGAGCGCCTTTTTGTATTTTTTCAGGCCATTTAATTATGTTAGATTAATCAAAAATGCATAAAGACAATTATAATAATTAGTGTGTTACATCACACAACGATATACCGAAATCCTTCCAAAAAAACCAATCATCATGTCCAACGAAACTAGCAAAACATTCGCTCCACAAAAGCATCAATAGCGTACGTTACGATTTCATTAAGGAAACAGATATAGTGAGTTTATGTGTGTGAGAGAGAGAGAGAGAGATGGAGACCAATACCCTGCGGAAACGGTCCAACCTGAGTCCAAAAGCGTTCGCGCAAAGCTTGGCCGCGATGGCCACCGCCAGGCTAAGGCAAACCAGGTGGGCGATCGGCCAGAGCGAGGCAGCCGGGAGGCAACCCCAAGGCCCCGCGCCCTCTGCCGTCCACCAGTCGTGCGAGGGTGTTACCTGGGGCGCGTCCATCTTGTGCTGGCTGCTGCCGGTTTTGATTTGGTTTATTCTGATTGTAACCGAATCTGATGCGTTCGGCGACTCTGTAACAAACCGTGCTGGAGGGTTGGTCATAAGGGCGAACATCAAAGACAATCAGGCTAACGTTATTTAAAAACAACTGAACCCTAACTGTTATCTTTATGTTTTTGATATATTGACACATTTTTAAAAATTTGTAAAATGTTTAGATGAAAAATATATAATTGAAATTATTTTTAGTTTAAAGGAATAACAGTTTCAACATAAATGAGATTCGTATTTGACCTCCCATATTTTTATTAATTTTATAAAATTAGTACTCGTATGAAGCTCGGCTTAGACTTGGACTAACTGAGCATATGTTAAATGCCATAGTGATGCACAATCCTTGGGCTATTTTCTAAAAAAACTGTTATGGCAATTAGTACGGTTTAATAAGAAAAAAGCTGGGAAGACAAAACCAAATAATATATTAGCAACAATTGAAAAGTCCAGTATCGCTGAGGTATGAATATTTCTCATTATTTATAGGATATGGTATACAATTTGGCAATGAATCAGTAGAATACCACATTATCTCAGTCACACTGGGAATCAGGCTAAATATGGCCAGTGTTAAAAAATATTTAAAGAAGTATCAAACATTGGAGTGTTAATCCAAGGTAACTACTGACGTTTACTATTGACTGGTTAGTCGGCTCTAATTACAACGTGTAATAATGACATTAAATAAATTAATAAAACATAAACAAACAAAAAAATACTTCTAATGTTGGTATATGGAATACTTTAAAATAAACTAATTACAATACTATTCTCAGCTTTGCAAAATTTCAGATTTTCATATTCAATATCTCCTAACAGTATTATTTTCAACCATGAAATATTCATTTTACATTTAAAATGATTTAAAGACCACAAGATGGGCTGGATCACAAAAATGTTACTATAAAAAGTATTTTTCGTAATATTAGGTTTTAGTGCTTTAGAAACTGTTTTTCCAGATGTTATTTAAGTTTGAAGTTACTTACTGCGGAAATAATTTAAACATTGCTTCTAAATTAATTAACTAGTTCTAATCGAGAAAAAAACTATATATAATACTAAAATGCTCATGTGTTATATAAGTCACCTCTGATTTTAAGACATAGACGTTTATGGAAGTTAAATATTGATAAAAAGTAATTAGTATAAACTGAGATTTAGTTCCAGGATAAGAAATACGGTAAATAAAAATTACTAATATCAGTTCAATGTTCAATTTATCATTAGTGTCTTTTACCGTTTTGATTAAGGAGATCTGGCTCAATATATATTAGTTTATGGGATTTCAAACGGTCACGACACCATAATTCAGACGATACGTGACATACTAAGCCGGTATAGCCGTTACGGAAGAAATACATCCATCTAGTTTTACAATTTAGCATAAAGTACGTGAAACTGTAACTAAAATGGCCTTTACAATTAAATTGTCATAAGTCCTGTTAAGAAGCTTGAATTAACTTTAAAAAACGATAGGATGTATCGGTACACCCAATATAATCACTATCTCGCCATATCCATAGACTATCAATATATTGTATCAATATATCAAAAATATTATATTTGCATCATACTTTTATATATGTCCCAAAATTTATATCTACATATAATATCTATTGGATTCAAGTTTAATTAAAAAATGGTGTACCAGAGATAAATAAAATTTGAGAAATATGTAAACACAGCCTTAATATAACATAAAAAACTTCCGAAATTTAAATACAATTTTCATTAAGAATCTGAATATTTGCGAACAAATTTTAGCTCATGTTTTATTACGTTCAAGAATTTCAAATCCTTAACAAGTTTTAAAAATATGGCGAAAATTTCCCTACAATCTTGGTTTAATCTTGCAAATTGGAAGAACAAAATATTGGGTTTTATTATAAAAGATTTCCTTTTAAATTTAAGAAAATTAAATGCAAGATAATCTGTAATTTTTTAAACAAATTCTAATAATTGAAATGCGTTTCCTGATTGTCAGTAATGTCGACTTTAATATGTGTTTTTAAAATAAGAGGCTAATCCCGTAATTATATTTTGTTCTGATATTTTTTTTAGATGGAATAATGCAAATTGGTCACCTCGTAATTTAAAAACATACTGTATAAAACCGCTTGGAAGCGAATAAGAACCTGAATCTGAAAGGCTTATCCGCGGCATCCACGAAATTACAAGAGACAAAAAATCGCAATAAACCGGTTCAAGATTCAGGCATAAAATACGCTTCCAAGGACCAATCCCTAACACCTACAGTTTTACCCAGCACAGTTCGTGTTCTTCAAGGGCTACCCGTTGGTCGCAAGGTTTCGAGACGCGCACTCTTTCGCGAATAAGGCCGACCAGAAAAAAAAGGATGATGCAGTTGAGAGAACGAGAAAGACAATCCGCGAACTGCACAGGACAATGTACGATCGTGTACTTGGTGGTGCGTGGACGGATACCCGTTGCCGCTGCAGGACTGAATGGTAACCGGCGTAACCGTCGCTATTTATAGATGGGGATCGGTCGAGTTCCGCTCGTCGCTACCCTGTTAGTGCGTGTGTGTATGTGTGCTGAGAGTGGGTAAGGTAAGATTAAGAGGATGCTGCGCTGCGCTCTAAGCAACATCCAAAATGCCCCAGGCCGAGCAACGCAAGAATGTTCCTTTTGGTCCCTTGCCTCACTATTCTAGTGCTATATTATTTATGATAATTGAGTTAATCAAAATAGCAAAAGACACTAATGATAAATTGAACATTGAATATATATTGGTAATTTTCTTTTACCGTATTCTCTATACATCTAAAATCTATATAGTCGACATTTCAATATCAGAAGATATTAATCACAAAAATGTACCTCCAGTTCAAACTTAAGGCCAAATTGTATTTTCTCCTTTTCTATTCTAGCAAAAAATACCTCTTAATAAAAATGTATCCAAACACTTTATTTAATCTATGAGGTAACTGACTGAAGATTTAAATTAGAACTGAAACTTACGTCATCAATCCCAGTTAAAATGTTCTTGGCAGTTATGTAAGAATATGAAAATTGTGTACATGTTTTATCTAAAACTGGAGAGTTCTTAAGGTTACAATAATACATTAAAATTTAATCAATTTAAAAATCACTGGAAATTCTTGTTCAACTATTTGAAAGTGACTATTCTTCTATATTATATTTATGGAAACATTATATTATTTATATTTATATATACTCCTCCTAAGATGTAATTCTCCTTGGATGGGTTTATACTGTCTTTTTAAATTACCTAAACGAATGTTTGAAACCTTCTTCCATTTAGATTTGTCAGAAATCCAGTGAACCAAAGAACGTCAATTATCAGAACATTTCGAATTATTAGAATATTTACTGATGAAGCTTACTTATATGTAGCTTATTTATTGAGAAACAATATTTGATATAATATATATTAATAAAATATTTTATTTTTTTGTAATAATACGTCATTAGATTTGTTAAAATGACGATCCCACCATATAGCTCTCCTGGACTAACACGCACGACTTTTTGCGACTGGGATTGTCGTAGTAGATCAACTTTTCATAACCAGTCACAACGAGAAAACTTTCCTGACAATTTTCATTCCTCTTGAATCTTGTCGATCATATGGGGTCTATTAATTCATCTTAATATTTCTTAACAGTTGATTCATCAACTGTTAAGCTGTCCGAAAATTATTTGGAAGTTTAAGTTAGGTTTTCGTCTAATAAGTCTTGAAAATCATTGTTTTTGAATTATTTTGGGCATCCACGCCACTTTTAAATCGTTGAAACCAAAACGGACAATTCGAATGTAATATTCAAAAATTGTTTGATGGGTTTTAGTAGCTGATTTCTTCAAATCAACTGAACACCGTGCACACTGAATAACTCAATAATATTGAATGGAAAACTATTCTTTTTATAGAGAAATGCCAAAATCATCCAGTTTAACAGTTAGATTAACTTGTTTAAATTAAATTAACTTTGTTTAAATTGATACTTTCGCATGTTCACAAATATATATCGTTGATTAAAATACATACAAGCAAGAATGCAGCAATTCTTAATAAGCACACTAACTTAATAATTGAAATATTTTTAGTTCTTGAACAAAATCACTGGAGATATGATAACATTTATATACGTGTGTTCAGAGAATTAATATTTTAAATTCCTGAACACTCGGACAAAAAAGTTTACATTGATAATCCCACTCTATCTTCCGTATTAGACATTTTCTTGGTTAATTTTTTGTCCTGCATTATACATTATTTGTTGTAAAAAAGCAATATTTCATTGAGGAATGCAGCAAGAAATGATCGTTGATTTAATAGGGTGACGACCAGCAGCGCTTTAATTGTAGTTGATAAATTGATGAAATTTGCCAATGTCGAAGCAACATGTTATAATAACATAAATTCAATGATCTTTTCGCTTAATTCGATGGTAAAATATTATAAAATTATACAACCACTTATCAGATAACAAGTTTATGTTTAGAAGTACCATCGAATTAATTTTATTCCGGAATGCACCTCACCGAATCAATGTACTATCCAACACTCGAATAAAATTGCAACACTTAACATTTGAAAACTATCGAATATTAAATAATGTACACGCATACGTGATGCCTGATCCAATTCATTGGGACCAATTCGGTTCGCGCAATTCAACCCGCAATCATTTAATATACTTCACAATAAACTATATAAAGAAAGATTTATAAGAGAGGCGCGTTTGTCGTCAGTTATAGGGGCGAGGAGGCGGCCGGGCTCAACGAATTCCTTCGGCATACGATTGCTATTTTTAGAACCGTTGTCTCGAACGGCCAGACTAACTCCGAGAAGATATTTAAAAAATTATTCCTCCACTGAAAATCCCAATACTTCATTTAATGTCCATATGGTTATACGAAGCTTTTTATAGAAAAGTTTTATTTTTGTAAATTTAGACGCCGTCTGATAATAAAACGAGGTGTCGGCCAATGGACTGTCTGTATCGCTTATGGCTAAGTCGCCCAACTTTTATTTTCATTGAGTAAGGTCGTTCTATGCTCGGCAACAAGAACAAAAAACCGCCGGCTGTCTTTCAGATTGAAAATCTGATAAATGGATAAAAGCATGACCAAAACCTGAAGACTTAAAGATATAAACTCCACCGTGTTTCGTGTTTAATCAGGTGTAAATTAACCCATAACAAAACTGCAGATATAAAACTATAATGGTAACAGCGTTAAAACAGTTGAATTTAACAACAAACTGACTACATATAGTTATTTCTTGTAAATACTATTCAGATATTAATTAGCTTATTAAATGCTATAAGTGTAAATTAATTTTGGGGGTTATAACAAACAGTATAATATATAGTAGATCTCAAATTCAAGGTTTTTTTTAAATATTAGGTGCTTGCATGTATTTTGATCACCGATTACCGGTCTATTGGTGCAAATGCGATATTAACAAAAACAAATGTTAAACGATGGTTTTGATATTTTTCTGCATATCTATATATTGTATCTGTATTGTTGCAAAAAAGACTAACATTAGCGAGTAAGGGACGCAAAGTAATTTCCTCTTGCATGACAACGCTAAACCACGCATTGCTAAAGTTGCGAAAGATACACTGTTGCAGCTCCAATGGGAAGTTCTGTCACACCCAGTATATTCACCAGACATAGCGCATTTTGATTATCATTTCAATGCAGGTTTAGCTACCACATAGTTTCGAAACGCTAAAGAAATGTGAAACTGTATCGCTGTGCTGGCAGAAAGATGAGAAAAGGTTGTAGAGAATGATTCAAAAAATTTTGATTAATATATGTTGTATTGTCAAAACTATCTGTAATTATAACTTTTATTACGTATCATTTTGTTAAACTTTAAACTACATTGTTATGAGATCTGAAGATATCGAATTCTGAGCCAACTTCTCGCCCGAATCAAAGACATAGGGGATAGGTCAAATAATAGGAACACTATGCGATATAGCACATCTTGTTGCATATTGGCAACACAGCCAAACTGGAACTGTAAAACGGTAAATCGGTGATTTGTTAGTCTGTAATTAAAAGAGCTGAATTATTTTAAGGTTTCACGAGTGATAGTATCCATGGTAATGACACAATCATCGGTAAAGAGAAATAGTGAGCGAAATCCAAAGTTAACTGACAGAGACCGACGAACTCATTTAAGTAATAACACTTGAAGATTGGAAGATGGTCCGATTAATCGAAGATGTTTAGATAGCAATACCGTGGCTGTTCATCTCATTCACCTTAATATCATATGATTCCTTCCTTTCTTTAATATAATGGTATTCAAATTACTTTGATTGAATATCTCGACATCTTTATTGATAAAGTTCTTACTATGACTAACATATGGCTGCCAAACACTGCCATATTTCAAGATCATAATGAGCTCATACACACAGGATTACCCAAAAAGGTTCAGCCTTGGTTTGCGGAGCATCAGAATATCATTAACATATTCTTTGGTCACCAAAATTGCCGGATCTCAACATAATTGAACAGTTTACAGTATTAAAGAAGAGAGTGAGGAGTATATTTCTATCTCTAACGTACTGGAGGAATTAGCGGTTGTTTAGGTATAATAATGGGACAACATTCAGCTGGAAACTATTGAGACATTCTACAAATCAATTCCGTGCAGAATTAAGCTGTTTTAAAAACATATGGTGGCTTATAAAATACATATTGTGTATAGTTCGGGTGTTCATATTATTTTGTCCATTCTCTGTGTACTTAACTATCGGTGTAAGTTTTTAGGGAAGTTAAAAACCTAAGGTGAATATATTCCAAGTAAACGTTTATTAGAATGAGATGCAGTCGGAAAAACGTGCAACTGTCTATATTAAAATATTCGCATATCGGCTAATTTAAGGTTAAGGTTATATATTAAATTATGCGTTCTCACAAATAAAAATTTAGCTTCAAAAAACGACTTCCGAATTCCTTTATGAAAATGTCTTTATTCTGCCATATTCATCAGACTAGTCTTATGAAGAAGTTATATACTAGATTGATTCATGGATTGCTTCAAAATATATTCAGACATACATACCTTAAATGAGAGAAAATAATAGTCAGCAGTGGGTAAACACTTTGAATCATAAATGTATAAACATAATAATAGTATAAATTTGTTTTTAGTCTACCTTGTTTGTGGCTAGTATCAGTTTATTTTTATTATATACAAATTAATGACTCAGTAAAATATTTTATAATTGGCAAGAATGTCTCTATCAATATAACTATTATTATAACAGTATGTATGTCTGTATATTTGCACATATAAGTCGATTATAAGTTATCTTAGCAGTAATCACACAGCACAAACAATTCAATGCTCTCAATGGAAGGTGAGTAATGGTCTAGACAAAAGGATAATAAAAGCCTGGTAGATTAAGACATTTAAAAAATTACGTATCGGTTCCATACGCGCTTGAATTTCATACATTGGCATAACTATCATTTCAATTTGATATTTGACGTTTGTGAATAAAAAATAGAAATATACGTAATATTCGGAATATTTAAATACTTATTTGAGAGATTCAGAAAATTATATTATATATAAGATAATGAGGGTAAAATACAAACCAAGTGAAACAATTTTATTTGTAAGAGTATTGGGTGTGTAAATAGACTAATGGCAATACAGAAAGTCACAAAATATATATCGCATGACTGGATGTAAGTAAAAATTGTAAATCTGATGATGCATCAACAATATAAACATAGTAATAATCGAAAAATATAGTCCAATATTATAGAATATTACAGAGTATTATAGAATTACAGCATTAGAAGCATTACAAAGTAACTATAATCATTAAATTGTACTACCTAATATTATTAAGTCATTTTTATTTGGTTTAAAGGACATTGTGAGATCTTTTATTTTATTGGTCGATCTGATGCGAAAAGCACTTTCGGCTTAATGACAAATTGGCATATATAACAGGTTAATTGAAAACTCCTCGGCCTACCATAGTAAAACATATTTTTTTGCAAAATTCGTTATTTTTATTCAACATAATTCCCTTCAAAGGTGATACACTGATTATAGCGACCCTCCAACTTTTCGATACCATTTTTGTTGTACGATTTGTCCTTTGCTTCAAAATAGGCCTCAGTTTCGGCGATCACCTCTTCATTCGACGAAAATTTCTACCCAGCGAACGTTCTTTTGAGATCTGAGAACAGGAAATAGTCGCTGGGGGCCAGATCTGGAGAATACGGTGGATGAGGAAGATTCATGGATTTTTGCCATCGTTTTCACTGACTTATGACACGGTGCATTGTCTTGGTGAAGCAGCACTTTCTTGTTCTTCAAATGCGGCCGTTTTTCGGCGATTTCGTCCTTCAACGCTGTGTATGTAATAGTCGCTGTTGATGGTCCTTCCGTTTTCAAAGTAGTCAATTAATTGAAAATTATCCCATGCGCATCCCAAAATACAGACGCCTTGCCAGTCGACTGTTGCGTTTTCCCACGCTTTGGAGCGGGTTCATCGTGTGCAGCCCACTCGGATGACTGTCGATGGGACTTCAGAGTGAAATGATGGGGCCATGTTTCATCCATTGTCACACATCGATGCAAAAACTCGGGTTAATTACGCTTAATCATCTTCAAACACTGCTCCAAATCATCAACTCGTCGTTGTTTTTGGTCAAAAGTGAGCTAGCGCCTTCGGTGCCCATTTAACCACGTCTGAACTTAGCATACCAATCCTTGATGGTTGATTTTCATGGGGCTGTGTCCGGAAACTCGGCATCAAGCGAAGTTTTTGCTTCAACTGTATTTTATCCCTTCAAAAAGCAATATTTTATGAACACGTGAAATTCCTTTTTATCCATGTTTTTCACAATAACAAAAGTTGCTTCACTCAAAATGCTATAATTCTCAAACTAATGATCCGACAACTGTCAAATTTATAGGCGCATCTTTTGAGGGTTAGGGCTATCTAAAAAACATATGGATTTAATTCTAGTAGCGCCATTTATGCGTCAGGCCGGGGACTTTTCAATTGAGCTGTTATGTTATATAATACTACTGGTACTGCACTGCCTACGGACTGCACTGTGATCTGAGAGGTAATCTGATTTCAATGGTATTAAGAGTGATATACCTAAAAATAGACTTCTGGATGGTCATTATCCACGATGTCACTTTGTATTGCCGTTCAACTAGTCGCCTCTGCCTTTATTTAAATAGAATAGTTTTTTTTGTTTAAGTAAATTAATAGTTCTTCTTTATTTAAAACCCTTTCTTATTTTATAACTGGCGCAGTCGGTAGATTTCCGGAGAGATCATAAGGTTGTTCTCTTTTAAATCAATTCACTTAACCGGAATCAAATTAATTATCAAGAAAAAAAGACAGGTTGACGTTGGATTGGCAATTGTTCCGCAATTACTCGAAGGATGGCAGCTGAAGATGTAAAGAAACAAAAGGTGGATTGAAGGTACTCAAAGACCATTCGCCATAAACTATACCAAGTAAGAAATATTCAAGATTTGAAAAACACCTCTACTTCATCGATTCCTAGTTCCTCTAGTTCATTGATAGTTCAAAGTGTAAGGCCACCAAACGCGAACTGAAGTTGTTGTGAATTAACATAATTTATTGGAATTTAGACAGAAGTTTTCAGTTTATGATGAACAGCCACCAAAAACGGATTGTACTATTCTAAGAAACTATGGAAATTTGGGTAGAAACAGTAACATTGCAAAGATCTTAAAAGACAAAGTAGTAGGCGAAGGTACAGGCGATACACAAACATAATTTAATTAAAACTATAGGCTGTCCAGGGGACAACGACTACGTCCATCCCTGTGGCCTTTTCTTTACGATGGAAGTCTTATATTATACGACTAGTACTGTACTGGTTACGAACTGCACTGTGGTCTGAGGGGCCATTTGTTTTTAATGGTTCTACGAGTAATATATCTAAAAACAGACGTCGAGATGATTTTTACCTGTATTTACCCGTACTATCTTTTTGTATCGCCGTTCAATCATTTGCGTCTTCATTTTTTAAGTAAATTAATAGTTTTTCTGTGTTTGAAACCTTCTCTCATTTTATAACTTATATACCTAATACAGTATTTTACACTGATAATTAGATTTTTCACAATTGGACATTGATGTAAATGTAAATACTTAGGACCCATTATTCAATAGATTTATTTGGTAAAATATCTTAACAAATAGTAACACAGTACAAATAAAATAACAAATATTACAACGTTTAAAAATACTAAATTTCCTTTTTGAACCTAAGTGGTATAGTAACTACATCCGTGTGTTATCGTAATAAAAGGTTTGCCAGAAATATGGCTGCGATGAGTCAATGTGTCAGTTAACTTGGGGCGGTTTATTTATCGTCACACTCCAGAACTTGGCCTTTGGTAATCATCAAATCCGTGAATTCAACTGATCCCGAGCTGAAGGTAAACGACAATAGGTAGGTAGCGTTGACTGGGTACAGGAGCAATTGGAAATATTTTAAATTCGGACGGTAAAGTATATCCATCGACATATGTTTCAGTAAATAACATTATTGGATTGCAGGAGATATACAGCATAAGATGCAGATAATACAAGTCATTGTTTACAACTGAAGTACTACAACTAGAGCTAGTGGTCAGTGAGAAAAATAATATTTAAGTCATATTTCGGGGCTATAACATTTAAAACGTGTCTTTTAATACAAAATACAAAATCCAGTAAACATTTCCAACAATCATCTGCGAAAAAATGTAAACCTATATTTTTCATATCTAAAATTACTTTTCGAGGATGTTTATACATCCTCCTACTTTACATTCGCAAATTGCCAAAGTGCGTAGAATCTGATACACAAAAAAGACACATATTTTGGCTTTGTTTATAATAGCGTCCACTATAAATAAAATATTTTTCAAAAGCATTTCGCTAGATAAACATGAATTATATCCATATTTCATGTCAACAAATAAAAATAAATATAAGAAAATCGCGCATTTCTCGCCGGCGTAGGTTGCCTCCAAGGAGCCCGTGGGGTATCGAAGGACTCGACAACGATTGTTAAACAAACTGCTTTGGATGTCCTTCCATTTATCGGCAGGAAATTGTCTTTTATTTGAATTTCACCGCATGCCCTCGAGATATAGGGGAATAAAGTCAGTTTATGAGAAACGATATAAGGACTCGTTAAAGATTTTCTAGAAGGGATAAGCAAGTAAATTGGATAGAATTTATTGCTGAAGTTACAAAAATATATATAGCTTTATTTGCTAGTCGTTGCGAGGTCTTTACTAATTAACATATCATAATTATACAATACATATATATATATATATATATATATATATATATATATATATATATATATATATATATAACCTTATTTTTCTAACTACAAAACCAATAAAATTGTTCGTTTGCTCGATGTTACGGCCATGATGGTCGGCATCCAGGAACTGGAAGAAAGTGCATCACTAACACTTCCGAAAGAAGCTCAACATCAAGGCGTACAAACTCCAAAAAGTTCAGCTCCCCACAGATGAGAAGAAGCGGGTGCGGCTCGAATGGTGTCGCCAACTCAAGCTTCGGGCTGCTGCTCAGGGGTGAGAGCGCATCCTCTTCACAGACGAGAAATTGTTTACCATTGAGCAAGCGCACAACTACCAAAATGACAGGAACTGCTCCGCTGAAGCTCCCGGAACGTTGACTATCATCGAACACCGCTAAAATCTGCGGTCCGTCATGGTCTAGGGCGGACTCTGCACCAGAAGCTTCTCATTCAAGAAGTGTATCGTCGTGACATTCTCGAGGTTGTCACATTTCTGCGCGACCAGCGGCACTTCGGCGATGCGAAGTTCTAGCAAGACTCCGTTTAGGCGCATAAAACAAAAGCGGCGCTGAGTTCACTGTTCGGACTTCATCACGGTGGTAGAATGGCCTCATTACTCGCCGAATCTCAACCCGATGGACTACAGCATGTGCTCCATTTTAAAGGCCAGGAGCTGTGTTACACTCCATAGAAGTTTGGAGTCGTTGAAGCAATCGCTGCGTTGAGAATGGGACCGATTGTCATCAGAAGACCTGCGGCCTATTGGCGAAAATTTCGAGTCACGCCTAAGCCTGTGTATCGCCGCGGTGGGAGGCCACTTCGAAACTGGCTGAGTATATTATTGCTAAAGGTCCATGTTATTGTTATGCATTGTTCTTTTGCTAAATTTTAGCTGATTTAATAAAATTATCCCTTAAAAAGTTTCATGTGGTATATTTTGGGACATCCTGTATAATATATAAATACAGATTCTAATAATTCACAATAAACATAGTAAGTATTATGAACGTAGTAGGTATAATTTATAATCACCATGGAGAAGACAATAATTTTTTATATTTTAAAAGTAACCAGAGTTTATCTGAAGCGGATCTATTTCTTAACATAGTCTCCGACCTATGGTCAGCATTAAGCTTACCTATCGACTGGCTGGTGACTTAGACTTAACTAACTTAAAGATTATCCCAGAAGACATCTGGTTTAACTAGCCTGATTACTAGCGTGACTGGAATGCATTTTCCTTGACAGATTTTACACTTAGAGGCATTTATAATTACAATCCCAAACATAAAGTATATCCATGCTCTGTGGGATTCGAACCTGCGATTATCGCAGCAGTTGATAGTCCTATCACTTAACTCACTGCAGCTAGCAAGTAAGTAGAGAAGAAAATGTTGTACAGTAAATGTTACTGAACAAATAAGAAAGTGAATGATGTGAAAGACAGAAAGAAATTTCAAAACACAGCAAAAATTAACACTAATGGTGTTTTAAGAATTTAAAACGAACATATATTAAAATAGAAAATACTATGTTAGCTCTGCCATGCATGTGTCGAAGTAACTATAAATAGAATTTTAGAACAATTTTAGATGTTTGGCTTGAAAGTTGGCAACAAACTGTTAAAATTAATAAAATAATTTGAATTGTGTTCGCAACATAACGCCTTTAACTAATGTCCGTATCCGAATTCGAATCTAATTGAAAGGCTAAATGATACAATATTTTCGAAATGAGTCTCCTAATCTAAAGTTAGAAAAGATTAATACTTTTTAAAAAGCTGCAACAGTTTGAATACCAATTCTTATAATATATAGAGCACAAATTAGTGAACACATTTCTTTTATTTTCTTTAGAAATTTGATATTTCTGACCTCTTTCTTTCTAGTCCTTTCTTCCAGTATGTTATTTCTGATGCCTTAGTATTATTTTTTCTAATTACTATCCAAATAACCATTTAAAATGACGTTGGCACAATAATTACGATTAATCAGATTTATTTAGCTGGTTTGCGAGTTAAAAAGAAGCATCGATATAACACTTTAGATTTTATGAAAAAAATTGACTATGATATATAAAAGCTTGAATATAATAATATATGAAAAATAATAATAATATATGGTATAAAAATTGAAGATATGACAAAAGGTCAATGATCAGAAGGAAATATTACAATTTTCGTTTTTTATTTTAGTTTAAATTCTAAATTTAAACAAAAAAGAACTGTTGATAGATGTTTTACAACATTTGGCCCAGCACATAAAAATCATCCATAATCATAATGATGTGGTGGGTGAGAAAGTTCAAAAGAGAAAAAAAACTATCTAAGATTCGAAAAAAGCGTTTCCATTTTTAGTGGAGGTGTCGAAAACAAAGTACAAGGTCAAGTTTGTATGTGTGTGCTATCCAGTGGGATTTAAATTGCACAGGTGGTGGTGACAGATGAACTTGCGTAGTTTCCGCAACGGTCGACGTAAACAATTTAATGAGATCTGGCATCAAGCCGCTGTGTTTGACCAAGCCCCATTTTACGAAAATTAAAGAATGGATTTACCAATATTATCAATTTTCTAATTTCATCAAATAATCAAATAGAAAATACACAATAAATCACTTAATAGTGTAGTTTTTGAATATTAATGAACTGAATTAATATACTGCGTACATCACCACAAGTCTAATTAATAAAAGAACAATAAATTGATAAAATATTAATAACAAATATTTTTCTAAAACGTATTTATAAATAATCAAAATTTTCAGTTCTATGAACAAATGGAACTCTGTGTCGAACTGATTAAAACAAAGAATTTCTGACAATTTTGTGACTGAACATACACTATTAAAATTATACCTGTTGCAGTTTGCAATAGTTTCTTCTTCTATCTTTTCTGCTGTTATGTCTATTTAAGATTGGGAGTAATAAATAGAAATTATTAAGAAACTATTTCGTATATATTTCAGCAGAATCCTACGTACTGTAAAGACACATACAATACAAACTATATATAAAAAATTAATAACTGTTTTCGATAACACATAAATTGAATACGTATTCTTTACAGCAGTAGTACATGGAATTAATATTACTTGGTTCGGATTACAGCGAGATTAACTGGTATGGTATATTAAACAGCCTCTATAGATCGCACAGTGCAAAAGTCAGCGAAAGAATGCATTCTAAACAGTTAGAAGAAAATATCGTCGACTAGAACGTTTATGGCCATTTGACCTGATAACAGGACCCAGATACCTTATACAGTTACATGAGATAGTCTGTCTAGTGAGATAGTAATTACCCATTTAAAACTTAGGTGCTATTTTAGAGTTTCTAAACTGAAATATATTAGGGTTAAATATTGTTTCTAAAAATATTGGGAACAACCGTTTGTATCACAATAATAGTTTCGTTTCATATTAATAAAGCGTGCTTTACTTTAAAATAGACAATTAACATGTTTTAGACGCCCATTGGAGATTTGCAGATCATTGTATCTGCAATGACGTTCCGAGGGCAGTTCGAGATATTTTCAGCTGTCAATGACTGTGAGACGCAAACTAAATGATGAAAAATCTCACAGTAGTCTATTAATTGAAGGAACAAGGGAAATTCAACAAGTTAGTGACAAAACAAACTGCTATCGTAAAATAACTACTTACTGTGAGTGATAATGCACAAATTACTTGTAAAAAAATGAAGCTTAGGAGAATATAGAAATTTAGGTCTAAAAATTATAAGTAACAATAAGAACAATAATATTAATAACAATAAGATTCATTTTTATATTTCATATTGTATACATATTGGAGAACTGAAAAGCAGAATCGTTTAACAAAATAATTAACGATAGAGCTATTGAATAAAATGGTGAGCTAGCAGTAGTAGAGGATATGAAATATTATATAATAAAAATCTTAGAAAAATGAAGTCTGGTCACCATTTAGGCAGAGTATTTAGTGTTTATTCACTATGTTAGGATCCGACAATAATGTATTAGGATCGAATCTCGCTGGGGCTAAAGGTGGTTTAAAAAAGTTCGTTAAAATTAAGTGAGTGTTAGAAAATAAAGAAAAAAGTTATAAACAATTCATATAAATAGGGAGAGGATAAAGCTGAGATCGGTAGTAAAAGTAGTAAACGCTTGACTTTGATTTCTTGATTTTGCGGAAGGAATTTGCACGAGAACTAAAAACACTGATTGAAGAAATACTTGTTTATTTCGATTATAATTAATACATGTGGTCGACGGGAGAATAGACAGGATATTAGGTTAGGTAAAGGAAGTACGGTAGCGCTGTGGAAGTGGTACTGTTACAAGGGGGTGGAGAAAAGAAAAAGGAGCGAGACGTCGTCGTGGTGGTCTCTTATAGCCGGGAACCGCATGGTACCAATCCACCGGCGTTGCCAACCTTTGAACTTGCTGTAGGTGAATGCGTGGTGGCCTACAGGGTCGTAGCGGTCGTTACATCACTCCCCTCCTAGTGGAGCTGCCGTGGAACGTACCCCTATGTGGTGCAGGTTCCGGAGTCCACCCGCAATTACGCTTTGAGTCGCCTAGGGACCGCTTATGAGATGGGGATCCCAACCTGAGCGAGACGTTTTACGGGACCAGCTGCCATCGAAGTTGTAGTAGGACGTCGTTCGTCTTGGGGCGTTCCGATTTGTTTGAGGGTACCTATAAGTGTGGTGCCTTACGTGCCCCGTTTCGTGATGCAAAGGTGTTCATGTGTTGATGTTATGCATGATGGGCTTTTGTGGTTTTCGTCGAACAGGCTAGTCTCGTGGGATTACATCGACCATGTGCTGTTGATGGGTTCAGTTCCTCGTGCTATCCTTCCATGCACGTGTCAAGCACCTGTCGAGTGGCTTATATTGAGCTGGTTTACCTGTTAGGCACTTTGATCACGTCGGGGTCAGCAATTGTAGGAATGTTCGTCGGGTCGGTCGATCGGTACGTCGGTAGCTATCGATGCGATTGTTTATCCGAACACTCACTACTATTTTTGGAAGGAATTTGCAAGAGAACTAAAAACACTAGTTGAAGAAATACTTGTTTATTGCGATTATAATTGTTTCATGTGATCGACGGGGTGATTGATATTAGGTTAAGGTGAAGGAAGTACGGTAGTTCTATGGAAGTGGTATTGTTACAAGGGGGTGCAGAAAAGAAAAAAGAGCGAGACGGTGTTGTGGAGGTATTTTATAGCCGGGAACCGCATGGTACCAATCCACCGGCGTTTCCAACCTTTGAACTTGCTGTAGGTGAATGCGTGGTGGCGTAAAGTGTCATGGCGGTCGCTACAAGTGTTTCGTTTTCAAAAACATAAAAAAACGAAATTACAGTTGACTGAATGGAGAATGGTCAAGCGTGAATAATTAATGTATGGCTAATGTATTATGGAATTAGTTTCAAAGGATTTTTAAAAATTTCTAATCAAAGTATTGTCCACTGACAACCGCTACTTTTTCCAATCCTTCAGGCAATTTACGGAATCCATCTAGAAAGACCGATGTATCTTTTGAGGCTATCCACGAATCGATTTAGTTTTTGATCATTAATGAAGCGCTTGTTAAACCGGTCACGACTCATATGTCGGGCCGAAGTAATCAGAAGGAGCAAGTTCTGGAGAATACGGCGATTTTGCAATATTCGGTCAAGCGTTGTCATACTGAAGAATAGTATTGTTGTAGTGTCTTTGCTGGTATACCTGTCGTTATTCGTACAATACTCGCCTCAAACGAGTTACTTGATCGTTTAATTAGGTTTTAGCAGGTCAAATATACCAAACCAAGCTAGTCCAACCAAATACAGATCAGCGCAAATTATAGAGCTTAGGGCCATGGGTGTTCAATTTTTCGATACGGCATCAAATATCCAAGCTTTTGGATCATTTCCATGTTTTTTGAGCGTTTGGAAATAGTTTCTTGTGTTACTTCCAACAATTCTGGATATTCTTTTTATTTTTCACCGCCTATTTCTTGAAATTGAAGTAAAAAAGGTAAAACTTCTCACAAATACAATTTACTCGACACACATTTTCAATCCATTGTTGTTAAGTTACCCATATTGAGTGAAGTGACAGTCTTCAACATGAAGTTGGTTACAAATGTACCCGATGCAATTTAATCACAGTAAAATCTGTTGTAAATCCTTTTAAATTAATTTATAGGCCAAATACAATTAAAATAAATGAAAATCTGTATTAGTCTTGCTGATATTTGATTCTCTTTTATACAATTTATTGAATACATACTTTAAATTACAAAAAAATGGTAGATATGGTTTTTGCAGTCAAATATTTGTTACTTCAAGAAATAATAAAAAAATTGGCTTTTCTAATTTAAAGATTTATATTTAAACAGTTGTAAATCATTTTTAAATCATTAATATTTCACGATGCATTTAAATATATCGCACCAGATGGTGTTTCAAACAATGGCGTGAACTTGATATGTAAGTTTAATGCCAGCTGTAGATAAAAAACCGCAATATTTTACCCTAGACCTATCATTTTCTTGTAAACAATTAATAAAACATCCCGAGATAGCATTCTTAAGAACACATTATTAATTAGATAGCTCAATATTAATTCTTCATAGCTTTCTATCTGATTGGATATTTATTGTATATGAAAATCGACGTGGTTATTTATATCTATTCAGCAATAATTTATGTTGTTTTGGTTCTGCGAGGGGTACAAATGCAGCGCAACCGGCATCGTTGGGCGTTTCGAACACGTTCTACCTATGTTAATGGATATGATGGAGAGTAATTGTAAATCACCATGCCGCTTTATCAGATTAACTTATTTGCATAAGGTGATTACATGTGTCTCAAAACTAATAAAATACCGTTCGCAGCACCACAATAAATGTCAGTTAACGATTTATGTTTTATAGATATGAAGAAGTTGAACTGCGCGGCAAAGTTTTTTAGTACACTGTTTATTCAAGTCTATGTTTATTTGTACATATACAGAATTACATTAGGCAATGATTACTGCTCATTCCATGCTCATAAACAGGATATCCTCAAAGATCTGGCAAAGCCAATTGCATAAGCAAATTGCTGAGTCTGTTTCAACTAGCAAATTAACTAAATTAGAACTTTTCAAATACAGTGCTAAGTAAAGGGAATTTATATGAATTTTCATAGTAAGTGATAATTTAAAAGCTTCATATCTTGAACTACATGGGATATGTCCGTCGGAAAATAGATTCGTAGATTGTTTAAAGAGTTTTCAACAGAATGTTGTTCCATTCTTGTGAATGGTGCTCCTAGCGCTCCTTATCATTTGCTCCTCAGTCTCTAAAACTCCACTTAATGGTTTAATTAATCAAAATTACGTATTACATCTGTCTTATCAGAATAATTTATGCCTGCTAACAAACAGCTATAACTTTCTGGGTTTGATTAGTAGAAAGCACACAGTAGTTTCATGTATGTACATTCCTTCCACGCCTTACAAATAATCCATACAAAATACAATACAAATAAATGTTCAAATGTATACCGGCCTCATAATTTTAGGATTCTTTCAGTAATAGTCTCCAGCGTTGACGTTTTTCTATAATTTGTGTACGCTAGCATTACAGTGGTTAATATCACTTATGGTATAATCTGCGCATTTTCGAAGTTTGAAATTGAATAAGCGTTGATCATTTTTTGAACCGCTATAGAATACTGACTGAAACATGACCTACAATATTTTTCATCTAAACTGAGCAATATTGATGTAAACAAGTTATACTAAGTATAATGTATGTAGCATTTTATTTATTATACCATATATTAACTAACATTCGAAGCCATTTTTGTAACTTATAAAAACATTACCAAAATTTTATTTTGATACGCTAATTGGATTTTTATTACAACCCATTTAAAACTGACGTGACAGTGAATCTTTATTAATGGAAAAATCAGAATATGGAATTTGATTCCCAAACAGTAAAATCTAAAAGCTGCACCGATACTTTTAAATTAAAACAAGAGGATGGGAACCAGGTTCTTCGGCTTTAAAAATAATTCAATAATCAAGTAAGTGCCTTTCTTGAGGTATAATGTATAGTAGGACTATTCAAACAGCTTAAATCATCGAATTAAAGTGCGAATTGTTTGAAGATCCAATTTATTCGCTAAACTTTCGTTCTTCTTATACCTCAAAAATGAGGTACCAGAAGGCCTGCTGTTGGAAAACCACAAACGTGGGATTTTAAAGATAAATTATGGATAATTTTATTTTAATGGTTTAGTGAAGTTCAGGGAGATTATATTGAAAAATAAAGATATTTTTATAAAGCCATTTTGGCATTTCGAAACCGTAGGCCAGCCAAGTTATAGTGCTCCGACCTGAAGAAGTAATTATGAGAATATAATCAGATAATAATGTGGTATCCCCCACAACGCATGTAACCTGTGGTCGAGCGTTGTCATGCAAGACAATGATTTTGCGTTTGTTACTTGCTATTACTTTACAGCTTCGGTATCGATTTGGATTCCTCTCCTAGACTAACCCATGACTTTGTACACTTGGGATTATCGTAGTAGATCCACATTAAAGCCAGTCATAATGCGCTATAGAAAAATCTTTATTTGCCTAGTAAATTATGAAACTGTTCGAGATAACATTTTTAGTCAATTCTTGTGGCAATTATTTTCGCTTCTTTGGTATCTTTCTTATCACATGTAAAAAGTCTAAAAAGTTGTCTGAAAGTATTTTGAGAGTTTGAGATGGTGTTTCAACTGTAGCGGTCTTGAGACATGTCGAATTTTACATGTTATAATAGAGGCCTACAAAATAGCCAGAAAATATTATCCCAGATGTCGAACACGTGCGGAATGCCAGCAGCGCCGACTAGTAAACAATACGGAATATCTAGCGACCCTGAAACGTTTATCTGGTACATTATTGAAGGATATTTTGGATAATTCACTCACTGACTATCATTCAATTCAGACTTGCCACGAACTGGTAAAGTTCGTCTTCAGGTAACGTAGGGGGCCGCTCCCTTTCATCTATTATCTACTGTGTCTTCATATTTTTATTTGCCAATAAATAACGGTCACATAATGTAAACACAACAGTTTCACTTCGTTTTACCTCCATTCATCAAGCCATATAAAATATCCCTAAACAACTAATAAGTCTTGTAATTCATGGTCTTTAAACTTTTTTGTTCTCTCTCTCTTTCTCTCTCTCTCTCTCTCTCTCTCTGTCATTTTTTCTTCATTCATTTCATTCTTTGTTCTTTGTCATTGATATTAAAATTACCGATTTTAAATCGTTTCTAAAAGTGCTTGATGATTTTATAAGTATATATATTTTGAAGTATAGTCAAAATAACAGTAAACTCACGTTTTAAATTGTTAGTCTGGAAAGTATATATAGAAAACTTAAAATATGTTCTTACTTATGTTACTGTACTTATGTAGTTCTTTGTCATTGATATTAAAATTACCGATTTTAAATCGTTTCTAAAAGTGCTTGATGATTTTATAAGTATATATATTTTGAAGTATAGTCAAAATAACAGTAAACTCACGTTTTAAATTGTTAGTCTGGAAAGTATATATAGAAAACTTAAAATATGCAGCTCTTTGAGGGATGTAGAGCATCCTTTCTTACATTGAAGAGGTCTAGTGGAGTATTATAGTAGTTGTATTATTACAACGTTTAAAATTATATAATAATATCAAGGAAGAATTGTTATTTCAATTTGTGTATATTTCAAATTGCTATTTGGTAAATATAAATAAAATTCATTTTTATGTAATTTACTTTTATTGCAGAAATAAGCTTGAAAAAAGATAAATGGTAGAACAGATGGATGAACAACATGATCACACTGCGTAATCAATCCAATTGAATTGATATGGGATGTGGCAAAAAATTATTATAATAAACAGACAGGTCAAGAATTACACACAACAAAGTATTATCTATATATATAGAAAGAAGCATTGTTTTAGAAGTTTTATTTTCTGCTTTGTATAAACTCCATGAAGAAGAGATTGATAAATGTTGGAATCGTATTATATAGATTGGACAACAAGTGTTAGATATACTAGAAACTAACAGGTTAGTTACTGACTTAATTAACGATTCAGACTCAGACCGAATAAAACTCTCCGGATATGAAATGATGATGTGCATATATATGTATGTAATTGTTCTGAAAAAAAAGATTTGGTTAAAATGTACGAGGAGAGAGGGAATACCAACTGTATTGCAGAAACGGCAAATGTATTAGGGAGAATGCAGTGGTTAAATATAGCTTTATCAAGAAATATGTAAACAGATAATAAAAAAAGAAACTAAACAAAAGTTCGATAAGTAAATGAGTTTTGTTATATGCCAAAGCTAAAATGAAGTAAAAAATGAAAGTTGACGTAGCAGCATTTTGGCATTATAAATTTGGATGACGTGAGTTCACTGTTTTATTAAACGGGTTGATAATACTTAATTAAAAATTGTTAGTTGTTAACTGTTGGCAGATAAATACCAAAACTATCAAATTTAATAGTTGGTTGGGATCTTTAGCAGTTGTTAAAACTAATGCGACTTTTTCTGGCATCATAATCCGGCGTGAAAACAAGAAAACCACCCACATCATCGTCAATTACGCTGCATGGGGCATCAAAGTAGACTATCAAACTTTTTCCATTAGTCGACGAACGATGCCTTCCGTCGAAAGTAGACCGGCGTAAGCCCCAAAGCTAGACCGAGTTTTCCCGCCGACGTATTTACGGTTTCTTCCCGCGAGTCGTGGGGTGATCTATAGCCCGCGCCCCCTGGGCTGTTGGCTAATTCAAGAACGGGCCTTCTAGGCCGCCTCGTCCATAAATTTTCGCGCTCCGTTATCGATAAGTGAAATTTTACTGTTGCTACGAGACGACGCCGGCCGTTTATTCAGCGTAATTTTGCTTCAGCTACTAATTTGTTCGTTTGTTTCTGCCGAGATTGGGCGAGGGTGAAATTTCAAACGCGAAGGAGGCTGATTTATTTTCAGCGTTAGAAAGTAGACGCCGCGGGATTATCTGACAATACATGTCCTACATCGCTGTGAAACAATAGCGGATAAATTTGCATTTATATTTCAAAAAAGCTGAACTTATTGTTTGTTAATACATCAAACTGAATTCACCAACACAGTAGAAGACATACATATGTATTCATATACTATTATTCTTTTACACTTGTCAAGTCACGCATATTCCATCTCAATATATATTTTAACAGATCCATAAATACATTTAGCCGTTATTTCAGAAATATCAGATAAAACACATCTGCAGGAAAACAATTTTCCCAACACAAAGGAAAAATGTAGTGTAGGAAAAAAACGGCAGTCGATATACAATTTGTGTGAGTAGGATACGGGGTGGATATATCGAAAAATAATTTCCTATTATTAACTCCAAATAGCAGGGGATATTGAGCAATAATAACTGTCCAACAGAACAGGATCCAAATATAATATCACAAAGCAAAATGGACATATTGAAAACAATTACAAAATGTTAGAACACAGAAAATTACAAAAACAGAAAATGTGTATCTATTATTCAAGTACAAAATATAGTAAAAAGTTCCCGTTTCCGAAAAGGCATTTGATAGAGTACGTGATCAAATCATAAGATAAACTCAAGAATATATATGACAAATTGAAATGCTGTAATTACAGACACCATTAGAACTCACAAGATAAAGATAAGGTCTAACATAATTCATGATATTTATGGATGGAATAATTTTAAAAAACGTCTGATTAAAAAGACAGTACCAGGAACAATTAATAGTCTAGGACACCTACAGAATCCTCTAAGCAGTTGAAATACCATTCTAAATACGGAAGGATACTGAACAAAAGGAAATTGAAAGTTTTGGTAATGGGAGAGCCAGAAGAAGAAATCTTAATGGGAAAAGTAAAGTTAGAATAAAGTAAATAAACGTAAATATCTGGGAAAAGAAATTAAAAGTAACGGAAGCCAGTGAAAAAAGTGAAAAATGTGGTGAGAAATACAGAAATAAAAAAGGATCTGAATATAGAATCATTAGAAGAATATATAGGAAAGAATTAACTCAGAACACTCAGAGTAGTCCGATAAGTACTTAGCTTATAAAGAAAAAACGACAATTATGGAACAGTGGCAATTTATTTCTTAACGAAGTCTCTTTTTAGTTCGATACATTTGACCCAGCGATGCTAAATTTCTTTAACTCGCCTGAAAAATACGTTTTCTGGAGCTGTGCAAAACGGACCTCCGTGGAGGCGATAACCTCTTCAATCGACCCAAGTTTCTTGGAATTCTTTCTTGAAAAGAAGCCGCACGGAACCGAGTCTAGAGACTATGGTGGATGGGGCAGCAATTCTTAGCTCAATTCGACCAATTTGGCCTTGTCGAGTGCGGAGGTGTAAGTCGGTGTGTTGTTATGGTGGAAGACCACTTTTTGCTTCGCCAAATGAGGCCATTCTTTCTGCAATTCGGCATCGAATCGGCCCTCATTCGGAATAGTACAGTCCAGGAACCATTTTACCTTTCTTCAGGTAGTCGATGTCGATTACACCTTGTGAATCCCAGAAAACGGCGGTCATCACCGGCTTTCCAGCCGATAGGACAGTCTTCGCCTTCTTCGGAGCACGTTCGCGCTGTGAAGTGCACTGTTTCGACTGTTCTTTGCTCTGTAATTTATACTAGAGGGTCCATGTTCCGTCAATGGTCATGAATCGAACCAGAGTCAAACACTGCTCTGAAGTGATCCCACTATTGCGCTTGTTCTCCAGAGTGAACCAACGCGGCATCCATTGCGCCGATAACTTTCTCATTCAGAATATGACACCCTCTTACGCCATATACGCCCTCAATATACGAGGGCGTATATGTATAGAAGAAACACAGACAGAAAGGAAAAAAGGTAGATGACAACCTACGCAAACTTGGGACGAAGGCATCAGCGAACTGTAAAAAAAATCGCACCTGAAGCCGAAGTAATCCGAAGTAAGCCGACCAAATCGGCCAAGCGATGGGAGCTTTTGCTTCTCTGAGATGGTGCGTGTGGAAGAGAGAAAATATTACAATCAAAACTAATATCTGATACTTTACAACGCTTATCTTGCCAATTCTTCAATATAGCTCCTAGAATTGAACACTGTTACAGTTTGACGGGTGTAAGCCTGAGATCTTTCTTAGGTCATGTCAGAAAATAAGCCATTGGTTAAGATGCGGCAATCACTGCACAATAGAGGAACACATTCAGAGAGCCAGATTACAATGGTTTGAATATGTTTGACAAATGAAAAGTGTAAGAATTCCTCACGGACTTTTGTGACGAAATCAGCCTTTTGGATGGAAATAGGAGACATTGTCTGAGGCCAGAACAGCAGTAGCGAAATTTAGTGCAGAATGTTTGATGATTATTTTTTAAATTATAAGGTTTTTTGCTGTTTAGTTTTTATTATTAATTTTCATTAAAATACCTAATATAACCTATAAATTATGATTAGTCATTTTGGATAGATAATAAGACATTACCTCTATACGTTAAATATTATAAATAGAAGCAAATTATAATAACAGCTTTAGAAATCTAGATATCTAAACAACCTGCAATAGTATAAAGTATCAAATCAGCTGTAAAGCAACGTCCACAAAAAATATGAATGATTTAGAAGGCACAAAATGGACATTACAATAGAAAATAAACAATATATGCATGTGATACTTCGAAACTAAGCTCAAAAATCAAAGCTAAATTATTTTTCTCAAAATCAAGGTATTCTCTTAATTTAAAGGCATTCCTACACTGCCTGTTTAATCCAGGGAAAAGTGCTGATAAAAGTCACCAAGTGTATGTGCTATGGTTATTTTGATATAGAGGGCTACTTTTGGTTAGGAAAAAAGCAACGAGATTGAAGTTCTAACCATCGTAAACACTAAGGGAGATCACTATTGCAGTTAGATGGAAACGCTTAGATAGGAAGGCTTACCGTCATATTTTTCAAATATTACTCTTTTCGATTACCACTTGGACGTATTTATGCCACATTGACCTTGAACAGTATTTTTATAATGATAGCGGGATATCTCTTGGATAGCCTTACAAGTTATTGTCTTGTCTTTTGAGGACAATTAAAATACTACCAGAAAAATGGAAACCAGTGATAACTAGCAATGAACAATACGTGTAAGATTCTGTAATAAAGTCTAGAATATAAAAATCATTTCAGCCTTGTACATTAAAATCTTTAAAGCCTTTAAAATCAAAAATCTAACCGAGCAAATACCAACCCAAAAATAACGGTCACGCATGTAAGTTGTATCCAAACATCGTACATAGCCTGTCGTATTATTAACGAACTTAGTAATGAGACACCGTCAAAATTATTAATATCCTGTAAATAACTAGCAAATTTTATATACTGTACACAATCTACGCGACTATATTTTCAGGAATTTAGAGAATTCGCGACGCATTTCTGAAAGTGCGACTTTCAAAAACGACTATTATTATTCCTATACATAATTTTAGACAGTAAATAAAACCTGAAGGTTACAGCGCCTTGGTAAAAAAAGTACGTTAGGCCGAACAGCATAGCCCCATTTCTCAAAGCGGTGTGTGTTTTCTAATGCGAAGAGAAATCCATACTTTCGCGTACATAAGTCCCGACATGCAGTTGTGATGAAGAGGAAAAAAACGGATCGCTATCGGATTACTTCCGTTGATTGAAATTTGTAGTTTCGTGATAGCCAAATGCATTCGTTGAATGAAAACAGACTCCTAGCTAACATCTAAAGTAAAGCATGATCCAGAAATATTCAAACATATATGCATATATTACTGTATAAACCAAATATTTTATGCAATCAAATTTGATACAATTTTGATGTAATAATATATCAAATTATAATAGATACAGTTATATTACGTTACTAGAAAACCAACCACTATGAAAAATGAACAAATTGCTATAAATTACCTTACATTTATAAATTTAATATCATTAAATCCACAGCATTTTTAATAACGATCATTTCGGATGATAAAATTATTTTCCAAAATCTTAAAAGCTTAATATCAGCTCTGTTAATAGAAGATAGGAATATACAAAGAACAATATAATATTATCATCATCATGCAGAACGAGAGTTGTTTTATATATAACGGGATATGTTCAACTATTGCTTGTTCACATCTTGTAACTGATTTCAATTTCGGTCATAATACGTTTTGCGTGAGCTGTTATCAGATTGAGACATCTTTATATATTATTAGTAGTATCACAACAATATACAATAACTATGGAAACTATCAACAGCTCCAACAACTAATGTCTTGTCTAATGTAGTCCAGATGTTAATATGACAGCTCGTTTATGATTAGATAATAACGGTGAAATTATGTCATCGTCATATTGACAAAAATTATATTAAATCACAATTAATCAAAATTCCAGTAAATGTACAGGGGTCCATATCTTAAATTTGTATTGCGCTAAAGCAGTTAATGCGGATAAACACGTTTTTACAACTAAAGTATATTTAAAAGATAGATACATGCTCTGGGGATTTTCGGAAGTTTCTTGTACAGTGCAATATTTACCAATCACGAGATTATTCTAGTTTTAAGTTACTATAAAGGAAAAAGTTCTGAAACGGGTTCTGCACATGTGCTTCCAATTCGTGATACAATTCACATAATTATGAAGCAAAATTTGTATTTCTATCCTTACAAAATTCAATTAATGCAAGTTTAAAAAGAAATTGATTATGTTTGAAGAAAAACCGGATATTCTTACACTTTTGGTTAGAGCCGAACGTAATAAAGAATAGAATCGATAGCAGTGTATGCAATAAAAA
Source organism: Rhynchophorus ferrugineus (assembly GCF_030347505.1). Lineage (NCBI taxonomy): Eukaryota > Metazoa > Arthropoda > Insecta > Coleoptera > Curculionidae > Rhynchophorus > Rhynchophorus ferrugineus. The sequence continues at coordinate 45,154,186 of NW_027472581.1, read as the reverse complement.
AAAATCATACTGAGCACACTGTATTAGTAAATCTAGTTAAATTACCAGCTAATTATTTTATCAAAAAATTTTAATGAATTCAATGAAATTAATTTTTAAAAATAATTATTTAATTAAAGTAATAAAGAATGTAGTAAATTTAATCGTTCTGTTGATTATTCATTGTTGACAATAATTTAAAATCAATTATCTGCAATATACATTTTGAAAATTTTCTATCAAACCTTGGGTTGGAGCAACAAGAAGAATGGTATCCATAATGACATATTTGTCACCTGATATCCCAGATGCTTACCTGAAACAAAAAGAAATATTAATTATTATGGTTTAGGAATCATACACACTTTTTATTAATTTACTTAAATGTATTATTAAGTAAAAAAACAAACAAAAATAGTAAATATTAGCTTGCGATGTCACCTTGAAATATTTTATCGATACTATTAAACTTATTCGTATTTAATGGTTTGTATATATTTCAGTTTTGAATACAATCATGCTGATGTATATTAGAAAAGCTTGTAAATATTTTTTTTTTGGCACGCAAAACCAAAATATTTTCAAACTGTCACGACCGCAGCGTATACTTATATTTTTCGACGTTATAACTGAACGACGACGATTTTCCAAATTAAAATCGTTTGCATCGTCGCATACAAGATGAAATGCAAATTGGATTTTTCAGGCTTGGCTTCCTCTAATTGCGTATGAAATGATTTCGTCGTTTAATGAAGTAAATTGCACCTTATGACCATTTTTATACCGCGGCCCCTTTTAAAACATTAAAAACAAACTCAAATATTCAATTAACTTCCTGGTCTCAGTCTAGTTCCTCAAGACTAATGTCTTGGAACTACCAAAAATCATACACTTAAGATAAGCTCGTTGAATCAAGAAAATATATTTTCGATATTAGAAAATACATTGAAGCTAATTTTGAAGAATATATATTTTGAGGTTTTGATAAATATTTTTGCTAAATCCACTACTTAAATCGTATAAGATTCAACAAGATACAATTATTTTGTGCAAACAAATATTTAGACTAGTATATTTTGATAAAAAATATCAAGTATAAATAAATAGTACAAAGAATGTCTATGCGTTGCGTGTGCGTGTATGCCTATGGTATGCGTTAAAATCTAGGTATGGTATATATTAAATCCTGAGAAAGATCGTGATCCTAATAAAATAAATATAGAATATCCACCAAGAGCAATTGGAAATTAAAATATATATTAGTCAGATAAAAGGAAGAAACCGTGACTTAAAAACAAAAGAATGATATATTTATTATTTTATAATTGGATAACTATTGGACGTATGCATAAGATCTGATTTGAAAAGATTGCTCCTTATGTACTAAATAACTCACTGTGACAAACTGCAACAAAATGCTCACTGTGACAACTAATTTTTTAATAGATTAGATATATAACAATATTAGTTGTGATATTTTTATGGATGGAACTACTATATGGTACTATATGGAATATGAAACGACTTGGTATAGTAATATTCAATACATAATACTTTGAAGAATATTGGTTATTACTGAAATAAAATTAAAAAATAAAAGACAACTTTTGTGAACATTCAATAATTTATGTAGAAATTTGAAAATGTATCCTAGGCAATTCCAGTTTTAAACAAAAACATCAGCACTAAATCCAACAAAATAATGTTCTAGGAAATTATATCTTGCTTGATACCTAGAGATCAGGGCCTGGAAGAGGCTACTGATGGAAACAAATAAAGCGCATGAAGAATACCTCCGCAACTAAATTAATATTAAAATAGTCTAGGTTCTTGACCAATGGTGAATAATAAGAAGACTTATTAAATCGTCAGTGCAAGAGTGATTCACATAGCGTTCCACTGTCAGTAGGTGTTCGAATACGAGGTGTCACAATAAAATAACAAGGCTAATTTTACAGACCAATACAATGCATTCTCCTTCGATTCACTTGTTTCTTTCATATCTGTAAATATGTCATGTAAATAGTCTGACCATGGCAAAATTTAAATTAACACAAAGGAGAGATAATTATTCGTATGACTACTGAAACTACAAGAATCAACAGAAAATACATCACAAATGATACAAATTTTAAAAAGATGTTTGAACTTTGGGGATAGGTACTGGCCCCTTTATGCCATTCAAAAAAAAATGTTAACATGCGACGAATTTTAGTTTTTCCTTCATAGGTTACTTAAGTGTCAATGAATTGGAACAATCCAACGTTACCTATATCTTAGTGATAATTAGCATACAAACACAAACCTTTAAAAATTTTGTAAATAAAGAATAATTCTCCAGGATGTAATATTAACTCATATTTGATTCTGACCAAGAGATTTAAAATATCTATTTATTTTATTTTGTACCATATAATTTTAATTAGCTCTATAGAATTAAATCCGCACTAAAAGTAACAAGATTTTGGACCGTTGGAATGAAAGAAAAAACAGCACGATTTAAAAATAGTTAAGTTAAGGTTATATTTTTATGAAGAAGTGTAAATAAATGCAAGCAAAAATTTGCGACGAAGTTTCGCCTTAAATTAATTTACGCCTTAAAAAATATTTACTGCACAATCAACAACAAATAAACACAATTATGTGAAACATTAGATCGTCTTAAATGAATATGAGTCTATAATAAAAAAATATCCAAAATAATTGTTCATGGTCAACTGAATTTATAACGCCATATAATAAAACAACAAAGCTAAATAAATACATTAATAACAATCAAAAAAGCATTTGTTAATTACGAGTAGTGGTTTCCTGCATACATTGCTGCTGCAGTTAAAATGACGACGCTAACCATTCTCCGGGTCATTTAACATACCAGACTACTGACCCAGAGAACAATTCGTCTGACCAAATGGCTACCATGCAATTATAGTAATTAAATGACGAATTCTATTTCCTGTCAGTCTGGTCTACCCACCAGACCAGTCGCTGCAGCGGTCGCGATATTTCTGCCAAGATGGTTGCCCCCGCATAGGCTCGCCTGTCTTGCACTGCTGCAACCGCCTGCGTAGGTTTCTTCTCGTTCTTTCGTCTAGCGGGAAAAAAGAAGTTGCGGTCGTGGTCAGCGTTGCCGCATGTTATATAAGTAAGTTAATGCCGCAATAAACCCGTAATATATGGTGCTTAAGTATGTTACGAGAGGGTTCCAACATAAATTAATATCGTTTACGTGAACGTCGTTATTTACCCGGTGTTACAATAAATAATTTCGGATATTGGTTCTTGTTCTTTCCCCGTCCTTCGATCTCGCAACAATGTTCACAGTCAAAGCCAACTTTCTAGTTGTATATTAATGACCTGTGCAACACGACCATAAACTTTCGGCGTATAGTTTAATTGGTTATTATTTTATTCTAATAACTAGTAAGAAACACATTTCATTGCACCTGTTAGATTTTCATATCTTGGTTCACTTGTATAGTGTCTTTGAAAGCGTGTAATTCTGTTAATTCTGGAACAAAATACTGAGTATGCCTTAAAATAACTTTTATTTATTGATATGTTGGGAAACAAAAAATTTCGGCTTTTCTCTGATAGGTTATTTTGAAGGAACACGCTATTATTATTTCTTCAATGAAACTCAGCGCATTTGTCAAAAGTTGTTGTGCTGATAAAAAATCATGGTGTTTATGGCGATGGTTGTCAGTGAATATCAGTCTTAACTTACGACACTGCTATGGAATTTAATATTGGCCATAAAACAGTTTTGAGTCCTTTATATATGATTGGATACCAAAAGAATTTTGATACATGAGTTAATAATGAACTATTTAATAAGCCGAATTTCCATTCTTTCAAAGTGCTGTTGAAATGGAACGAAATTGAAGTCAGAAAAGTATTTGGTAGGACTGGAAAAGAATTGCTGATCGTACAACTCGGATCATGCCACATCTGACTAGCATTGACTCTCAAAAAAAATTTTCTTAATGGTTTGGTGAACCTTAACAGCATGGTGAAAATAATTTTATAATGGTTAGTTAAGTAGATTTTGTTTAGCTAACAATAATTAAGTAAGATTTTTGTCATGGTGTTTTAACTGAAGCCACGTTTGAGCTAAGAAAGCGTGCTTTATTAAAAGAAAGCTGCTTTACGCTGATCTGTGTTAGGCACTTTAAGAACTATCTAAATCATTGGAAAAGTTAACTTTGAACGATAGGCAAAGGTTTGACAGCTAATTGCAAACCTAGAACGTCTGGCGAACCAGGCATTCTTACAAATCATCATTGTACTATCATTCCTTGCAAACCCAATTTATATATTTAGTAGGATTAGAAGGATGTGAACCATTTAAAATTATAAAGAGGTAAAACGGAATGAAATCTTAACTGGATTATTACAATTAAAATATACTGAATGCTCTAAAAGACATAGCACAAATCTAATATTTAAAACGAATATTTGATAATTATAATTTGTAATTGCATGGGCCCTAAATTCTGTAAAAATTTTGGATATTTTAGAGGATACTGATTTTTCATTCAACTGTTTCTTGTAATAAATCGTAAGAACATTGAACTAATGAAGAGGTATGATAATGTTTCTGAATACTATGCTGGAATAAAATTAATTTATTTTGGATATTCTGAAAAATTGGATTAATAGAATGCTATACTTATATAGACGACTGTAATAGTAAATACTCGTATTTTAATTGTCGAGAAATAAATAAAGAATTTTAACCGTAATCAATAAAAATTATATTGTCTTATATTAAGCGGATAATTTTATTTTTATTAAAGGAAGTACTGATATGAAAGAAACTTGTGAAAACATTTTAGCTTAGCATTACACGAACATAAAATACATTCATTCAAAACGATTGGCATCACTGTAAGACATAATCTTTTAAGAGTCTATTTTGTACTCAAGAATATTTTCTTAGTCATATCCCTAAAATATAAGGCAGCCATGAGGGCTATTCCGGTTCAATCTCTGATTATTTTAAGCATTATTTGAGTCAGCGCTTAGCATCGAAGGTATATATCAGGAAATGCTCGGAATAAAAAAATAAAACTCTAGATAAAATTAGATGTATGGTGGTGATGTTGCTGCAAGTTATTTTAAGTGACAGTATAATAAGAAGAGAAAAACAATGTGACAGAGCATATTCAAAATATTAAATGAACATTTTCACTGCTTATATAATTATTTGATAAAATTACATATTAAAAATCAACAAGATGGTACGCTAATTATTAGATACTAATGAAACTCTCAAAATATAAGCTGCTTGATATAGTACACTATCTGTTTAAGAACAAGTTAATCTTCGAGTTAAATCCAGTAAGATATCTGGAAGGATCAGGGCCACTTGCCGATTCAAAGGCCTACTTTATCAGGCTTTGATCAAATTAGGTTACTTATACAGGCAGTTCTATTCATTTTCGTTAACCAGAGAAAAACTCCAGATCCATATCACTAAAGTTGAAAAATTCTCCAATTTAAAATCATTTTCAACAAGATTTAAGTAAATAAATTGATAAAATAAATGTAATTAAATTTACATTATAATGAAAATAAAAATTAAGAATTAAACAGACTACTGGAATATATAAAATAATTATGACTATATTATATTATTTCAGAGAGAAACATGGAACCGGTTATAAACTATTTTTAATTAAAACTAAAAGAATTTCATCTAAAAGAATTCTAGACATGTTAATATACATTTTTAGTTTGTTAATTTTTTTTTGTTTAAATAATAAAAGATTTGTAACTATCTATATTAATGTCCAGACTTGAGAATGTTCGTAGTCGAGGAATTGGAAACTCTGCTAAACAAAATTATCATGGGAGTTTGTCATTCAGTATAAACACGACATATGTCATAGTTTCGTACACATAAAAATTCATTTACACATAAAATGTGTAAAATTTGTAGAAAAGTAATATAATTCCTATAGGAAATGCTGTAAATGTAACGAATTATCATCCTATCATCACTAAAGACACCTCTTTCTATGTGAAATGGTTTGTATAAGATTTAATTAATATTTTAATTATACTTTTTCATAAAATGTGGTGGCCGATGGACAAATAATAATGAGAAATAATAATGAACATAATTTTTCACAATAAAGTTTTGAATGTATAAAAACGTATTTAGTCATTTAATTTATTTTCAAACAATCCACGTAAATGGTTATCAAATTCTACACTTAATACTCGAAACAAAATTAAATGTTTTGTTTTTAGCATTCTTTTACAAACTACAAAAAAATGTTACTAAAGAGATACACTGAAATCTTAACTTTTTAACATCTGAACTAGAATTAAATAAAAAGCAAACTCAATAAAATTCAAGAAACTAAAGCAACGTCATGCAACAACGTACTGGGGTCAATTATTTTTTTACCCTGTACATGTGATATACTGATACCGTAAAAAGTCATCACAGCAAAAAATAGCAAATAAAACTGCGAAAATGTAAATTGGAGACAATAGCCAAGAGACAACCAGAAAAAAACGCAAAGAATATAAGTATGTGGACCCAGACATATAGAATAAAAGTCAATGAGGCAAAGTTGGTGCACACTGAATTAACATACAATTAAACTGTTCCTATATTAATAGCTTTGAATAATGTTATCATTACATTCAGTAATCATAGTAGTTCTAAGAACCTTGGGATGCAAAACTTCGCTCGAATAAAAACATCAGGAAGAAAAAAGAAATAAAGTTGCTATTTCTGAAATATTTATTAAAAGTTTTTTGTATAACAGCATGCCTACGAAGTCCAGTATTGGGATATTATGGGAGAATTAATAAAGTATTTCAGAATAAAGGCTTAAGAAATCTCGCGGATGAATACTCTACCAGAACAAGGAAGTTTTATTTCTTTGGAATATTAAGTAAGGATTAATGAGTTATATAAATAAATCTACTAATGTCTAAACCATATAGCGGTAATACAAATTGTATAAAGGTAACATTAATTCAATTTTGACAGCAATTAAACATTATAAATTTTAAAACTATTAAAAATATGTTATTAAATATAATTGGCAACAAATTCGTGAATAAGTAGCTATGATACTAACATATAATAAATTGTGACTATTTGAATATTCTTTCACATAAGCAGCCTGAATAAAATTACACCGTTTAATTTTCATTCACACACCAGAATATAACTATAAATTTAATTGAATGGATAGCACGATCTTTAGATTTTAATTCGCTGAATCGCTGCTCCCGGAAGTAACATGAGCACTCCGTAAATAGCATGAAGAAAATACTTAATGTTGCTTGGAAAGAATTTCGTTTAAATTATAAGTTGACATTTCGTAATGGTCTTTCTCTTACAATATTTAAGGCTTTATCTTACATAGCCGTTCACCCAGTCGACCGTTTCCATTGAATATTATCAGGCCGTTTATCTCGACCAGGACACGGGCTGCTGCCTCGCTCTGGCGGCGCGAGTTCGAAGGTGGTATTATTAGCGATTGTCTTTAGATGGCGCCCATCAACCGGCACGAATTAAAATATCGAGGGGAGACAACTTTAAAAGGGAAAATGAAAGACCGCTTCCAGACGTTTGACGTGTAATGGAAAATTGATGAGCCTCACGTTACGTTTAAGGCGAATAAAACCGGAGAGCACGCGGAAAATAAAAGCCACTCGGATCAAAGTAACGGCGGTTGGGAAAAAAGAGCAACACTAGTCAAACAAACGACCCTAATAACGCCCGAGACGAGCCCCACGCTCGCAGGGTCGTTTTGTGTATTTTCCTACTAGAATATAATAGGCATTTGCTCGTATAACGTGAAACCAAGGTTGAAATTTCGTTACAGCATGAAAGTATATGGGATAAATAACGTCATTTTATCTACATGGATAGGCAAAATTGTTTTAGTTTGTATATAAATTTTAGTTTTTAAGGCAATGAAGGCAAATAATCTACAACATATTTCCACTGGTGAGTCAATATATTAGCCATACTCAGAAGACTATAGACTAGTATGTTACAAAAAATATTGATACCAAAAATTGTAAAATTGAATCATGCTTTGATTTTATCATCTGATCACTAGCCAGTAATCTTTATATTATTTTGCACTGTATTGCTGGTCCCTCCTGTATGCAGCATAAGATCACATCTCATGAAGCCGATGAGGCAATCTGTTGTCACTATCTTAACATTTTCTTCATTTATGGCTAAGACTTCACATTGCGACTATCGTTAACATCGATTATAGATAGCACTATTATTATTATTCGCGAACATATCTGTTACTCAATGCTATCCATATAATTGCATCCACTATGTTTAAAAGCAATGTAAAGACAATAGCTTCTTGGTGAACACCGGCTCGAAATTCGATATTTCGTTTCGAATTTGCATACAACTAATATTCATATGTACACGAATTGTTCAAGACATATACATTCAGTTATACTCTAAAACAATAGGGCATAGTTGAAGTCGTGCAACAAAAAAGCTAAATTTTAATTATCTATGAAAACATGTATGCTGAAGGCATGAAAATAGCATACATGAAAGCTGTATGCTATTAAATTATGATGATCTATCACAGAAATGATGTACCAGACCTCCAATATATGCTATTCATTCTGACCTGAGGGTACATATTCGAAGATCAGCTCACAGTTCTGAATTTAAAACAATAAAAGGGACAAAAAATTATAATATCTGCTTTGTGTTTGAATATTCGATAGTATAAAATAAAGTAAAACGTACTATATCAATCATGTATGATCTACTTACTGATAAAATCATATCAATTAAGGTTTTGCAAAAGGAAGGTCATATACTTTTTATTAAGGAAATATTATAAACAATACTAGATATGTTTATTAAACTAAATATCTCAATCATGAAAAAACAGAATTTGGAATAATGATTTGGTGTTAGCAAAAAAATATTTTTCACTAAAAAATGGGCTACTTTCCTATGGGTTAATAAATAATCTAGGCACACTCGACTTTCGATGTTGTGCATTAACAAGCCCAAGAATTATTATACATTTTCTCAGTCTGCTGTATTAAATATATCTGTCCCAATTGCGTTACCTCTTTTTTGTTTCAATGTTTTAATAAAACATTAAATATGGACAACAATAGTAATAGTCATTTTTAATTCAATCAATTCAATTAATTCACATTTAAAAGAGTAGTTTTAATAAAAGTTAACAATTAATACAAAAGATGTAACACAACTTTAGTATTATGTGAAAAAGTAGACTAAAATGAATACAAATTATAACATTTTGTTCATAATGTCATTAACAAAAAAAACTTAATGTTTCTAAAACTCATGCCATTTTTCACCTTGATATGTTAATTAAGTCTACATGACTTTATAATTACAGCAAGCACCAGGTGCAGACAATGCTCTGGCGGCGTAGGGTGTGGTCTCGACCCGGCACAGCTCGTACTTTGTTTTATACGAAAATGACTCATTGCATAGACTTCATGTATTGGATCGGCTTAAATAATTCCAGCAACATAGGAAATTTCAAATTCAAATTAATTATTTGGAATAAAGCACATTCTGCATATACTCGTCAATGTCTTTGTAAACGTGTAGATTTTTCTCATATTAGTTTTTTATTTATTTTTAAATATATTATAGATAATATATGATATAACACAAAATATAAACAACTTCATCATAATAATATTGTATAAAATGGTATTTAAAACACAATATATTAATATACCTCAATAAAGATATTTTTCAATCCTGTATGTGGTAAATAAAAGTTGGTAGAATTATAAACCGAACCTTCGCCATTTAATCAAGATGAATTAATCAATACTAAATTAAAAAAGCAGAAAAGACAAAATAAAAGAGAAACATTCTGGGACTGAATGAAAAATTCCCGAAGTGGCAGAATTACAGTTTCACAATTTTTATATAGAATCGCAATAATACATATTATGTGAATGTAAATCAAATGTGGTAAGATTATGGATACATATATATGTGCAATAAATATTCCAGGGTTTACGGGATGCACTGTGTAAAATATGTATTTGAGTGAATAGGTACTAACTCAGCTGCAAATGATATTTCAACTAAATTAAGAGAAAATGCAATCTCTGCGTTAGAAAATAAAGAAAATATATTCGAGTTCTCTATATATGACTACATAGTCGGGTACATTAGGTCGAAATAAGAAATTCATTATCATTTTACTGTGTTGTAGAAACAAATGAACGATGAAAAGTTATATTTTTCAAAAATCAAAGTCACTATATTGACAAATTACTGAAAATGTGCGGATTCATGACCCATTAGGGATACTACTGAAAAAATTGCCTGTAAAGATCTACCTCTTAGGTGATTTAATTATTGTTGCTAAAAAATTATATTTCATAATTATTTTTATTTCTATTCTAATTTTGGATACATGTTTTCAAATTTGAATATTTGTTAGTTTATCCGCTGATGTATAATATGGTGTGTTAGAAGAATGATTATTTAAACGCAAAATGAAACCTAACGAAGTTTGAAATACGTTTGAAATAAAGACGGAAATTGGCATTCAGCAAACCGATAAATCATACTTCTGTAATTCATGTAACGTTCGAAGAGATGGAAGGTCAGTAGTAAGTTCTTTGGCCCATGTGAATTAATATTATTATTATTAGCTTGTGTTATGTAGAGGATCATATCCTAACCTTGCGAGATACTGGTCAAAATACCAGCGTAACTATATAAGAGATGGTGAGTTATTGCTGCCGTGGTCGGCCGTTTTTAGAACAATATGATCAAGGATTTCATAAGAAATATGGAAATAACTGATGCATGTTATGTAGATATTTATTTGAATGTTGTTATATCTGATGGCAATGTGGTATAAAAAGTGGATATATAAAATAACTAAAAAAATTATTTAAATAATAAAAAATGTAAAATGACAATGAATAAGACGATTCGCTTAAGAAAATCCGTATTTCACCTATATATCAAAGATGTCTCGAATAGAAAAGATAGGAAATGCTTATTATTTAAAAAAAAATTTTTGTTGTTTAAAATTTTAGTCTTTTGTAATCTACACAGAGATTTATATGGCTATATATTTGAGTATATGTATTAGCGCCTTTCTGCAGAGATTTTCTTGAACGGTCCTTGGGACGCTTTATTCACGCCCCAGTAATGATTTCTTAATTAAATTAACGAAATACAATGAGTGATTCAAATTGCAATTTTTATAAAAATTAGCTATAAGTGTCGATTAAAAAGATGGATGAGCTCTCAAAAGCACGAATGTTTGGCTAAAACGTGATAAATTGAAGTTTTGGAGATGACACACAATTGGGTTATCAACTGATAGTTCCCTTCTTGTAAATTTTGATATTCCAGTTTTATGGCTATAACTTAAGTTGATGAGCATTCTTAAAGAGTATAATTCCTGAGATACTATTCATGAGACCTCCTATTAGGTATATATTTTTTAATCACGATGGAAACAAAATTGAGCTTCTTGCTCGACATTAATTTTTAAATAACAACAAACTGTCCCACAATCAGCTTCTAATTAATTGCTAGACAGTTTTATAGAAAATTTTGGAAGATTCGATGTAGATATAGATATTAAAAGATAAATAAATCCCATATATCTCTTTTATCTGTTTCAGAAATATGTCATTTTTATGGAAAAACTGAGATAGTGACATATTAGATTCCTAACCAAGAAAATTAAGTTGTTATTTTATGATCGTGTCACTTTACAATTAGTTATATTATTTAATCTATTCATTATGAGAAATAGAAAATATAGATCACAAATGTTGTTATTAAATTATTGTGTTCTAACTTTAGAGTTTAGTATAATTCGGAATGTTTAATAAACGTCTGTGTCGTAACATATTTTGTATGCAATTAACTTCAATACTACATACATTTATAACTTAGATGCAATTATACCATAAACGCATAAGTAATAATGTCTCGAAGACACTTAAAAGACAGCAAATATATTTTAACTTATCGAGTAATAAATAGCAGCGGAGCAAGTTACCGCCAATAATAAATTTCTTCAATTTAATGAATTACTCCAGTATTCTCAGCTTGTTACAAATACAATATACTTTATTACAGCTTTTAATATCTACACGGTAGTGTAGTTACAGTGAACATTCGATCGGATAATAAATTATTTAATTAATATTAAATATATTTAGTAAATTTAAAAGATCCACGAAATGAAATCCTTGAAATAATATTCATCTGGTTAGAGAATTGGTAAACTAAACTCTAATATGCATTTGCATTAACATCACGCAAAAGTTACATTTATAAATTCCTAATATCTGAGGTTGTAATATTAAATTGTAATTAAAATAATATTAAATTGTTTAAGGTTATGGAATTTAATCGCAGGGCATGAGACCGGAAGTCAAGCTCTAATGGAAAGAGCATGTTTAGAAGAAATGAACATGACTCTGTAAAAAAAATGTGATGTTTACTTGGACGACAATGTCAATTGCGTACTGAATCCGCCACCGTGGATCTGCAGTGTGTAATTATGGCTCTATAGTCAATACGATCCAAGAAACAATAACAATTATGTGTGAAAATTGCGATGTGCTAAAAACAATATTAAGGAAAACTCATTAGATAGTGAAAAACTAGTAATATGGATGTCATGTACTTTAAAAAAAAGTTCTTCAGCAAAGGACACGAAAAATCTTGGATAGCAGACAAAATGTAGAGGCTTCAAATAAATATATATTAAATAACACATGGGCTGAAAAGTCTCGAAAAGAAGAAAGGTGGTAAAATTTCATGATATTCTACTCATAAGTTTGTGAGCTATTGTGTTAAGACTGACACTACTTTTGTTATTTTCAAAATAATGGATCAAAAACAAATTAATGTTTTAATTTTACAATGTTTCTTGGGAAAATATATAGTTCAAGCGAAGCAATGGACTTCGCTTTATCAGAAACATCAATAAAAAGTTAGTTGTTGACTTCAGACGTAGTCGTAGAGACATCGATGATGGAGTGGACGCCCAAAGGAGGTGGTAACACCAGAAAAAATAAAAAATCCACAAAATCGTTTGAATGATCGAAAAGTGAAGTTGGATGAGTTAGCTAACATCGTCAAGATATCAAACGAACGTGTTGGTTTTATATTGCATGCAAGAAAGCTATGTTCAAAGTGGGTGCCGCGTTTGCTCACTGTTTGGTCATGTTTAAACGTAAAAACCGCAATTTTAACGTCGATATATGACAATAGATGAAACATCGATCCATCACTTCATTCCGGAATCAAAACGATCGTCATTTGAGTCGACAGCAGCTGGAGACAGGCCTATTTTGAGGCAAAAGATAAATCGTTCTACAAAAGTAGTATTGAAATGTAAGAGCGACGTAGGAATTATTGTATGGCTCTTGATGGAGATTATGTTGATGAATAAACGCAATTTTGAACAAAAATAATGCGTTTTTTGTTTGTTACGCACTGGATTTTTCAGCCCATGTGTTACTTCAAGAAGCACTTGTATCATTGGGAGTTATTAACACCAATCGCAGAAATGATAAATAAAAAAACAAATTGAGAAGGGTTTATTGTTATGTGATTTTTGATTTGTGAACAGCAATGTCAAATCCAGTTAATATATTTGGCAGATTCATATGAGTGTAATTTATTGTGAACTACAAAAAATATCTACAAATCCTCCAGTTGTTCGATTGGAACAACATTTATTTCAAGTTTATCGAAATGACGTTCGCCATTATGAAACTTTACAAAAAAGTCTAACCCGAAATGTTGAAAAATCATAACTAGAGATGCACAGTATATTCTTTATTACATATTTTAATACTTAATTTTAAATGAGCTGTTTTTTATTTATTATAAAAATACAACGAATTAATTTCGATACTTTATAGTAGTTTAAAAATGTAGGCAACTATTTTTCTGTGTATTTGAAATGATACAATCCGACCGATATTTCTATCTAAAATCTTCTATAAAAAAACTGAAATGCTGTCTCATTGACCGAAAGGTTAGTTTCGCATCTTCTCTCGTGAGGAAACCAGTGATATATAAAGCAAATATGGTTAAGGTTGTAGGAAAGCCCACGAGAATATACTATGTAACGAACCTGTTTCTCTTCAGAGAGGAAATCATTAGATTATTATTTAAAAGGAAATATTACTTTTTTACCAAGGTCCATATAGAGTAAAAGCAAAATTATTAACTTATTAAAGCTTCTTTTGTCAGATGATATCTGTCGTTGTATCGTGCGTTGATGTTTTAATCCCTTACCTGAAACAAGGAAAAATACATTATTAGTTACGTCAGTAACTATAATATATACAGTTAATTATGTAATAGTTTATATAATAATTGATCTTTTATTTAGTGTTTTAAATTGAGATCAAAAATATCTATTTACTTTACAATTCATTGTTTTTCAAAATAGAGGCTCATGAAGATCGTAAAGTTCATCATGTGTTAAAACCAATTTTAACATTCCGAGCAGGCGATCTAAGCTTACTTCTAAAAAGATCACTTTCTTAACCATCTTAAAATTAACAATCCCTTTTTGAAGTGCCGAGATACGAAAATTCCAGCTCAGTTTTGATTTACAGAAATAAAAATGTAAAATTAGAAGTAGGACAAAATCGATATCGACACTCACAATACTCAAAAAATCATGTATTTGATGTTATTTGACATACCATTGTGAACAGATAAGTCAATCTATTTTGATTAAAAAATTTCAATGATTCGATTTCGAAGCAATGTTGCTTTATTCTCCAAAATATCCAATAGAGTACATGCATTTATCGATAAGTTACATGTTGATTGTAGTTATAAGTTAATTTATCCAAAATATTTAGAATTAAATCTAATTATTTAGAATATTAATTATTATGTGAAGTGTCATATAACGATATTCAAGCTATAATGGACAATTCAAAGGTAACTCAAGAGATGTGCCAATAGCTCTCACATATCAGAATTATTTCAATATGAATAATGTTGAAATGTAAAAAAATACGAGAGACATCAATTAGGATAAAATATCGATTTTAGAGGAATAAAATTAAATATAAAAATGTAATGTCAGTTAGAAATAATTTTCACGAATTGTTTTGCATGTCATTTTCAAAAAAGCTATGTTTCAGCAACCATGTCTTAATGAAAAATATTCTTTTTAAAGACAATTGGACCTGTATTTTTGACTGAATTATTGTATCGAACGTTCAGTAATGAAATGTTCAGATAAATTGTTAGCATGTCATATTTAAAACAAAAAAAAAAACGAAATCAGCTTTGCAATGGAACAGCCAGTATTGTTGTTTCAACGAAAAACACTATTGTAAAATACAATTCGGCCTATATTTTTATTGCGTTTTTGTGTACTGTATTAGATATTTTCTCAGTAATGAAATACTTAAGAAAGTACCTACGATTCATTACATCACAAAAATTACTAACAATATTACTTATTGATCTAGAATCAGATGATACTTGATATAAAGTATTTGCATTGTAATAATATTTAAATATTTAATAAAAACTTGAATAAAATACTCATTACAGAAAAATTCTCATACTAATTGTATGGCACAAATATGCCACTTTTCTAAAGATGCAAAGCGATCGAAAATCACAACCTTTCTTTATATAAAGACTAATTTAATAAATGCAGTTTGAGACCAGAATGGAATTGCTTGTCCCTTTCTTCCAGCGCCATCAACTACAGTTTAGGTGTTGACAGTCTAGTTGGAGAAGTATCGAAAACCCGAGGGGTAAAATACGCTTTAACAACAACGTTTTAAGTAAAATGGTGTGTTTGATTATTGGGCGTTGCCGGTTCTTTTAAGAACGGACCGAGTCTTCGAAATTGGATAACGCTGATGGGGCGACATTAGTTGACGTCGAAATGGAATGCGATAATGGCTGGACGTCGATTATCGAAGGGACTTATTTTATGAACAGAAAAACGGAAAAACAGAAAAAAAAACATTAAGAATACATTAACACGACAAGTCAACGTCTTTCGGTAAATTACGAACAAAGGAAAATAACTATAACAAAAGATATATCAGAAATGAATGATCAGATGGTATATTGGTAATACTAGTATATATGTGATATTATACTTATGTTCTCGTCCTCAGATTTCAAAAATATATGGAAAAAAAAATTTCTTTTTATAATAAGTGTAATGAAACGTATTTATAATTATTTCCTTGATTACAAATATCTAAGTTCCTTTGCTGTTACTGTGTTATAGCACTTTATCTTATTTATTTTATATTTCGTATTTATTTTAATTGTAGTTTAATAAATGCTAACTGTATCTCTTTGATACTAATGCATTATAATTAACAGGAAGGTACAAAGAAAAATGTTCTAGAAAATA
This sequence comes from Rhynchophorus ferrugineus, assembly GCF_030347505.1. NCBI lineage: Eukaryota > Metazoa > Arthropoda > Insecta > Coleoptera > Curculionidae > Rhynchophorus > Rhynchophorus ferrugineus. The sequence continues at coordinate 45,137,786 of NW_027472581.1, read as the reverse complement.
ACAAATCAAACAGACAGACTATAATATATGTAAAAAATTTTTGCATACGATTTAAGATATTCGGTTAATACTAGCGTTGGTAACTAACTTAGGTTAGTTACTACGTAGTTAGTTATAACGTAGGTTATTGACTGAAAACGACTATCGACTGCTTAGTAATTAATTACTTTTTACTATCGACTGTTTTAGTCGCTATTTTCGCTCCGACTCATTTCACTAATTTTTACTATTGTCTATTTGCGTCGAGTACTTTCAGTCGTCATTTTTGGTTCGAGTACTTTCTAACATTTTGGCTTTGCCCTTCTAGCTGCGACCTTGAAAATAATTAAATATATAAAAAATATATAGATTATACTTTTACATCACATTCAAAACGAAACTATTTATTAGAATGTAAGAGAATCCAACAATTATCTCTTTCCCAAAGAAAATTCGAGAAGGAATACGTACATCTTACTTATGGTACGGCTGAAAAAGTAATTACATTTTCAGTCTCAATTTTTTTGACAATCGGCTAGTTAGACTGTTTCGACTGATTTCAGACAATGGTTGCCAATGTTAGTTAATACCAATGATTATTACTATAGATTATTACAAATATTACGTGTTCGTCATATTCCTATTATGGGTTTTGGTTTCAACTATTTAAAAATGATAATTTTTATGTCAATGATACGAATCACGTCATTTAATGACGAATATCCAACTTGACGATACTCAAATAATGTTCGTACAGTTTAGCAGTTGAATCAACTCCAGACGTTTATGTGCTATTGGAAAGATCTAAAAGGAGCAAAAATGTTTATCATACGTATTGAGTGAAAATATCACATCAACTCGTTTTAACAATGCGGTTTCATTGCTTTCCGGGCAAAAAGTGTTTCCTGTAGTGTATTACGACCGTTAATGAAAAAAAATTACCTACCACGACAATCCCAGATTCCAATAGTTATAGGTTAGTCCGGGAAAGTTATTCACATCGAAATTGAAACTCTACTAGGTGTAGTGAATTACGAGCTGCCAAAGTTGGTCGAAAATATTAGTGCAAATGTCTACTAAAGTACAATTGCACAAAGTGAATTACGTATTGTTGCAAGAAAGGCTAGCAGTAGCAAATAACATCATCGCTCTGCATAACAACGTTCGGTCGCACGTTGCAGAAATTGTGTCTGATTCTGTTAAGATTATCTCTATTTGAATGGTAATGGTGATACCCTGTTGGTCAGATCGATGCAGCATGACTTGAATGGCACATGATTTTGAAATGCTGAAGAAGTGTGAAAATGGATCAACTTTTCTTAGTGAAGGTCTTGTAAAAGAAAAACTGATACAATGAATACATACGAACACTTAATAATATAATTTTACGGCATACAGAAAGAACGTTTAATTAAAAATTTTAAATTATTTTAGTCTTTATTGAGTTCATATCTAAAATATATGACAATTATGTTAATTGACACAAAAAATGTTCTCATCTTCAAAAATTATTAATGGTTCACCCCTTGAAGTCAAATGATTTTTGTTCGATTGTCTATAAATTCACGACCCGACATATTTACCCTGCGCGCCCTAACCCCCAAAGAAACATCGCCTGTTCGACCTCCTGCTTACACTTTACAAAGTCAAACTAAACCCGAGCCTCTTGTTTTAGCTCTCAACAAATAACTCCCCGTGAAAGTTAAACGGAACACCTCCGACGAGGGTTCGCCAGTTTTCCTGTTAATACGACGGAAGAAGATCTTTAATGAGCACGCTAGAGTCACTCGACTGGATACACAGGGTGTTTTAACGGTGCTATTGCGTTTTCCACGAAAACTATGAGGCGTTTCGAATGCCTATAAATCCGAGGTTGCGTGTAGGAGAGGAAATACTTGAGCGGATGGATTCTTTGCTTTAATCCGATAGTCGATGGGATTTTGCTTCAGTTGAAATTCGGGTGGTTAACAATTAAATTAACACTGAATTGAATTGAATATATAATTTCATATATTCACTGTTTCAACTTGATCAGATAAGATTATTAATAAGAGACATATAAGATAATTAGCGTTGGAAACTATTGACTGTTTAGTAATTGATTACTTTTTACTATCGACTGTTTTCAGTCGCTATTTTCGGTCCGACTGATTTTGTTACTATTTACTATCGACTGAAACGTGTACTATTAGTTACTATTTTTGGTTCTACTAGTTTCATTCGACTGATTTTTAATGTATTGGCTCTGTCGTCCTAGCAGCAACCTTGACAAAAATGTATCCAATTTATGCTTACATGGATTTATATGTAAAATATATATAGTTTTATGATTTTTTTGGTAGTTTACTTGTAAATGACAATATATTGTATATTTATATAGCGGCATTTTGGAACAACAAAAAGATTAAAATTGTGAATGATAAATAGTAAAATACTTTTGACTGTTTTTATGGCAATAATAGGTAATATTTCGATTACTCTCTCGATTTTTGTTAAAAAATATTTCCGTTGAATAATAAATAAAACATTTACTTTATTTAAGAAAGCTCTAGTAGTTATTGTGCGATCATTTTTAATTAAGTCATGGATTAGTTTTGTTTCTATAATTAGGTATATGTTTAATTTTTTTTTAGTATTTATGGTTATTGTACATCTTTAGGTTTTAGGTTTTGTTTAAGTTCTATTGTATTGTCTATAATAGGTCAATTGAAAAGTCCCAGGCCTAACATAGTAAAACAAATTTTCTTTGGCAAAATTAGTTTTTTTTATTCAACATAATTCCCTTCAAAGGTCCTACACTGATTACAGCGACCCTCAAACTTCTCGATACCATTTTTGTAGTACTTTTTGTCCTTTGCTTCAAAATAGGCCTTAGTTTCGGCGATCACCTCTTCATTCGACGAATTTCTTCCCAGCTAGCATTCTTTTGAGATATGATAACAGGAAATAGTCTCTGGGGACCAGATCTGGAGAATACGTTGGATGAGGAAGCAATTCGAAGCCCAATTCATGGATTTTTGCCATCGTTTTCACTGACTTGTGACACGGTGTATTGTCTTGGTGAAGCAGCACTTTCTTTTTTTTTCAAGTGCGGCTGTTTTTCGGCGATTTCGTCCTTCAAACCGTCCAATAACGCTATGAAATAGTTGTTGATGGTCCTTTCTTTTGAAAGGTAGTCAATGAAACGCACGTATTCCATACGCATCCCAAAATACAGACGCCATAACCTTGTCAGCATTTGCGACTGTTGCATTTTACCACGCTTTGAAGCGGGTTCATCGTGTGCAGTCCACTCGGATGACTGTCGCTTGGACTTCGGAGTGAAATGATGGAGCTATGTTCCATCCATTGTCACATATCGACGCAAAAACTCGGGTTTATTACGCTTGATCATCTTCAAACACTGCTCCGAATTATCCACATTGCACAGAGCTTTCTCATACCCAAATATTCGTGAATGATATGATGTACACGTTCACTTGATATCTTTAGAGAGTCTGCTATTTCATTCAATTTCAATTTACGGTCATTCAAAATCACTTTGTGGATTTTTTTAATGCTTTCGTCGGTAACAACCTCTTTTGGGCGTCGACTGCGTTCACCGTCTTCGGTGCTCATTTCACCACATCTAAATTTAGTATACCAATCCTTGATGGTTGATTTTCCTGGCGCAGTGTCCGGAAACTCGGCATCAAGCGAAGTTTTTGCTTCAACTGTATTTTTCCCTTCAAAAAGCAATATTTTATCAATACGCGAAATTACTTTTTATCCATTTTTTTCAAAATAACAAAAGTTGCTTCACTCAAAATGCTATAATTCACAAACTAATGATCCGACAGCTGTCAAATTTATACACGCATGTTTTGAGGGTTAGGGCTAACTAAAAACATATGGATTTAATTCTAGTAACGCTATCTATGTGTCACGCCGGGGACTTTCAATTGATCTGTTATTTATTATAGTATATAATTTAAAAATAGCAATTAACATATTAAAATACGATTTTTTGTGGGGTATTACCATTCCATAGAAGAATTCCATTCCTTTTTACAGATCCACAGAACATTCAAATATAAAAGTAATTCTACTTCGATTAAAATGAAATTATAATTTTCTTTTTTTTCTTTAAAGTTAGTACGTCAAGGAATATGTACATCTCCGTCTCGCTTATACTACCGTTGGAAAATATAAGCACATATAAAATTAACTGCTCCGAGTAATTATCTCCGTCCTTTCCTCTCTCACAATTTATACATGATAGGGTTCTTATACCTTCGTCTGAAAACAGTCGAACCGTGCATTTGACTTAAAATAGTAATTACTATTACTCTTACTATACGACTGTTTCGACTATTTTGTGAATATCGACTGTTTCGACTGCTTTCAGTCGATAGTTCCCAATGCTAAAGATAATCGTTAATCATGTGTGTGACCTGACGCCATCAAAAGGTATTGCCTATCGCAATTTGTAAAATAAAATTTTAAAAAGTCGACCGGTTGAAAAATGTTCAATACTAGTGATAACAATTATAGGTTATAAAGTGGTAAATGTTATTTTGAGGCTTAGCTTGTTCTAATAAATTTCAAATCACTGCTTATTATTACACTGATTGAAAATATCGAAGTCATTAGATAGTCAGAAACAGACTGCCTCTATAATCAGTTACTCCGAACAGGAATGAGATAGTGGATTTATTTATTTTATATTTATTTATTCTCTCGCCAGCTTGCTCTACATGCTTTGTAGATGGAACTACAGATACTGTTAACTACTGAATATCAATATTAGTGTGGTAACTGTGACTAAAAATGAAAATCCTCATACCAAGTGGGTGACGAATCTAGATCACCTGGTTAGCTCTATATGCGATAAAATGTATGAAATGTATAAAAGCAGTGAATAGTTTTTTTCAATATAAATATAATTTAATACAATTATTTCAGAGGAAACTGTTAGTCTGGTAAGTATCCATAGAAATATTAGAATTATCTTTATGCATTGTTGGGAAACGTAGCATTTAATATTTAAATAACATACGAAAAGGTATAATGGAGCTCCCAAGCATTGCTTTGAAAAGATTACAATTTTTAAAAGTACATAATAAAATCAACCAAGACTTGTTATTTCATTTTGGGTATTCAGATAAGACTTTCTCATAATTAAATTCCGTATATCCATATAAATTTCAATATTTGCTTGTATAATAGCAATTTATTATGATAATTGTGACGTTCTTCCAATTAACCAATACATTTCCCTATATTTTAGTTCCCTCCTTTTATTTTTAACACGTTTCTTCAGCGAAGTCTTGCATCAAGATTCATTCCGAGATATTTAGAGTTATCGTTAAGTTGTTATTGGTGCTCGTGTGGTCTGATATTTACTTTCGTTAATTTTTATTTTCCAGGTTTGGGTGTGAATATTTATATTGTCACTTGCTGTTGTGATTTTCGTGTGGCTTCTTCGCTATTATCTCTCTGACAGCAAGAAATGTGGCCATTGTGATATTTTCCATTTGTTGTATATGTGTAGAGTAGGTAAATAATTGACACCAGTACATGTTTGTAATACACCTCCTTTAACTTGTAACTCCTCTTTCATTGTAGAGTAGGTTTCCTTCTCTTTGATTCTAAACATTCTAGCTGTTATGTCAGATTGTAATTGTAATTCTGCTATAATTCTGTAATTAGCTGTTTCGGTAACACTTTCTGTGCTTATGAACAAGGACGTCGTACCATCCGTACCTAATGGAACGCTTTTAAGAATATAGTTGAACATGCCGTTTTACTTTCATAAGCTTTATCAATTACATCTGTTATTCTATAAACCTGGACAGTTGTTGACTGTCTGTTAATAAATCGAAGCTGTCGTGTCAGTATTAGATTATTTCTCTCTATAATTAGTCTTATATTTTCGAGTTCTTCAAATACTTTAGATATTACTGGTAGCAGTGAGATATGTCTATAAGCTTTTATTTCCTTTGGGGTGATTTTCCAGGTATTGGGATCATGATTATACCAATCATCTTTCTAATATCTGGAACATATTTTAGTCGAAATGTTGCATTGGTTGAAGTTGGTGAGTTTTATAATTTCCTTGTTTTGGTGATTCTTGCAGCAATTTGTTTTCCGTCCTGTTATTAAGTCATAGCCTGGTGATTTATTTAGATAAATGACAACTTTGATATGTTTGGTTACTTCTTTCGAAGATTATAATCTCTTGAAATTAAAAGGTCGTATTTCGATATTAAATGATACTCTAGGTATAATAAGAACAGCTTCATCTTTGAAATCACAGTTTGATCAAAACAAAGAATTTGTATTTTTCAGTTTGACAGTCCCAAGAAACGATAAATCTAACTAGCAAATATATAACAAATTCAAATAAAATTAATACTTTAACGATGTAATTAAATTCCCATTATAATATAACGAACAATCGCCTAAATTTAAATAATCCTCCGGAAAACATTCGCGGGAATCGAAGTTCTTTGTTCGAACCGTTATGGATCGAATTGCTGAGCGCCCAGCCCCTGTGGAGCTTAAGCATCGAGGGGACGTTTAAAAATTTTAATCCCCCTTTAAAACCTTGACGGGCTTAGTCGAAGAGACGACGGCAACTGGATGACCTTAATGAAACTTTGACTATACAAGAGTCCTAATTAAAAGGTAGATTTTCAATTAACACTTGGCAGTATGTTTCTGTAAATATTTAACTGTAGTGACATTGAGTTAGGTAGATTCCTGGAATATATCAGTAAAAATAATTATTATTTTATAAATGAAGGACTATTGTACCTTAAATTAATAAAATCAAACAATACAATGAAAAATTATTGTGAATTATATGACTTAAAAATACCATATTGAAAAAATGACATCTTGGTGGGGTGCACATGATATATATGTGCTTCTATATTTAAATGTTAATTTATAGGTACTTAAATTAAATTTGTTAATTGTATATTGGGTTATTATAAAATGTATAATATGTTAATAAATTAACTTCTAAGAGTTTTTAAGATTTTTTGAATCAGTTGCTATCGATATTTCACTTACATATTTATTATTTTTATTTGGTATACCAGACCTCTCTGTCGTAGAATTTATTTTTTCTTTGTTTAACTTTCCCTTATCACAATATTATTAAATTAATAAATAAGTTTTACTTAACTCAACCATTTCTATTTTGATCGACATTTTGTTATCCAAGTATTTACTTTACTTAATTTAATTTAATTTGATTTTTTCAGTATTTTCAATTCCTTGGTTCCTTTATCCGATAATTGATTCTTATTCTGTACTAGCACATTTTCCATCTTGCTTTATCATTGACATAACCTTTACTACGTAGTCTACATGTACTACATGTGTTATACTGTCAATATGCTAGACTCACTAATGATAAATAAAAATAAATTACCACTATACATTAATATACTAATTGATATCAATTTTTAACACGTCTAAAAAAAGACGTTAGTTTAAAAGAAGCAGTCGTCCTATTTTAAAAAGCAAAATTAACAAAGGCCAAATAATAAAATGGAAAAATAGGTTAGATCAATAGCAATTACACGTTACGTAAATGGAATAAAATGAATTAAGCTGATGCCAAAACTCACAAAATCATTATCCAATATAAGGAAAGCTAAAAACACGAAACGGTTTTATTGCAAGTTTACATCACGTAACCACCAACAATAAACCTACAACAAAGACCGGTCAGGCTGTATATCTGCACAAAACATAATTACACACAGGTAAATATTTCCAGTCCCTTTTCGTATCCGCCGATTCGGAAAATGCCATAAATGGATTTTCGAGGGGAAAAGAGAAAGTTTCAAAACTCGATCTGGTTATTTGCATTTTTATTTGCCTTCATATTAATGTCCCAATTTTTCACAAAAAAAGCTATTTGCTGATATAATCGAGTTACCAAGCCTGTCGGTTCGTTGATAAAAATAAATACGATAATTTATGAACTTTTACCAGTCATTACTGCAATCACTCTTCAGCCTTTCATATTCCATTTTAATGTTCATTTAATATAATTTAAAATTAAACCTTTTAAACCTTAAATTTAAAAGTAAATGTTTTGTCAAAGAAAGTTTTGACCGATTTCAAAGATCAACATATTAACGATTAGCATATTTATACATGCGGTTAACATATAATATTAAGTTAAATATGATGTATCAGTATGTTATATTTATATAAAATGCAATGTTTTTAACAAATTTGCTGACACAAATTGCTAAAATAACAACAAATGTTTTTATTAACAATATTCCCCTAAAATTACCGAACGCATCAATTTGAGGGGCGTCTGCCTGTTCATAATGGCAGATCATTCGAATCCATCATTGGGTCAGTAAAAATAACACGAGGGAAAGGTGACAATAAAATATGCCCTTGAAATGGAGCTGCAAAAAACGATAAGGGTCTATTTATGTGTCGGTGAAAAATTATACGTAGGGTCAGAATACTGGGTGTAAGAGACAGGGTAGCTTACGCCCACTAGAAATCCCTAGTAGATATCGAAAATCTCGTAAAAAGTCTATTATTATTATTATTATTATTATATCACAATATGTTAAGTCTTCTTTCCTGTTTTTTCTTTTTTGTTCTTATTAGGAAGGTAAATACTAGAGTACGTCTAAATGTCTTTTGATGGTATATTGTTTCATTTGAATAATTTTTGATAAGGATGTTAAATCATCATTTACTATAACGTTTGTAGTAGATGTATGTATTTCATGATATATGATATGAATTAATTTTAAGAACTTAACCGTTATTCACATTAACCGCCTTTAATAATTACTGAATGATGAAAAATTAATTTTGGTTTTTTAACTTTTTTTAACGTTAAAGTGAAGTTATTTAATTAAACTTTAAAAATAGTCAATATATATGTAGGTTTGATCATTGAGATGTTGAAACATTTTTATAAAATAATAATTTCATTTCTGTAGAATCTCTGAGCGAAAAAATTAAGCTTTTGTTTTTTGCACAAATATCTTCCTTTCGATGTCATTTCATTTCAACAGAGATTCACAAAACGAAATTAATTAACGTCAATTAAACGATTGAATACTGTTTTATGGTCTATGTTTAATTTTATAGTGATGTTACAGGATGAAAATTGCTGAACTTTTTTAATGGCTAGGGCAAGGTTCATCTTGTACGTTGGCATAATGTTTATGTATGTAATTTTCAATAAGTCTGCGCTATATTTTCCGTAAAAGAAAAGCAGAATATGATGAAATTTATGTGAAAGCTCCTTTTTTAAAACGCAATAATATTTGACTTAGTCAACGAATGATGCGACATTTAGGTCTAAAATGTTGCACGTGCTGTCAGCTTTCAAAACGTTATAGTATTGGTGTATTGAATAAATAGTTATAGAAATATGTGACTTTACAAAAATCAAACTAGTCCTATAGATTTTTTAAAATATGCTTATTAAAAAATCTTAGCATCTACTCGGCTTAAGTGAGTGTATTTGGTTCAATAAGTTTACAACCAATACCGTAGGATTAAACATTTGATGTCACAAAACGAATTCGAGTGTGATGTTTTGCCAATGAGGTTAAGAATACTCTGTACGCTGCTTTAGCACTATGATGAGACATACGTCTACCACCATGATTTTAAGGCAAAACAGAAGGCCAATGAATGGTAGGAAGTCCAGTCTTTGACTCTGAAAAGTATTCCGCAAACCTTCAAAAAAAACTAATAATATTTAGTAAAGGGACCCGTAAACTGGAAACTGTGCAGTAGCGCATTGAAACCGAGGAGAAAAAGCCATAAAAATAAATATTAGGCCTATAAATTAATTTTAAAGGATTTACAATAGATGGTGTTATTGTGTATTAAATCGAACTGGGAGCATTTGTAACCTAACATTCTTCTCATTTCGTCGAAGTGTGAACAAAATATTTTTTGAGTGCGTTGAAAATGTTTGAATCTGTACCGAGTAAATTGCATTTGAGGGAACTTTTACTATTTTACTTGAATTTGAAAAAAGGGTTGCTGATTTCAATATGTGAATTCTAGTTTCAACGATTAAAAGCGTTGATTCTGTCACCGGAAGCAATGAGCGTTCTGGACAGCCAAAAACATTTCAAGGCGAGGTTTGTGAAAAAAGCGAAAAAATCATGGGGAAGCAAAACCGAATATATATGGCTCTAAGTCAATGCCTGGATAAGCTTGGTGTGGTATGAGCTGCTAAAACCTAATTAAACCATGGACAAATGAGGATCTCTACAGACTATAATTGATGCGTTTGAGCCGAGCACTATACAAAAAAAATGGCCTGGAATATGAACAAAAACATAACAATCTTATTAATCAGTATGACAGCGCTCGATCACATGTTGCAAAACCGGTGAAAACACAGTTGGAAGCATTAAAATGAAAAGTGCCACTCGCCATATTCTCCAGACCTTGCTCCTTCTGATTACTACTAGTTCCGATGTATGAGTCGTGACCTGCCTGAGCAACGCTTCACTTCTTGAGAAGATAAAAAACGGGACGATTCGTGGATAGCCCCAAAAGAGACGTTGTTCTTTCGATATGGAATCCGTAAATTGCCTGAAAGACGGGAAAGGGTTCGGCTGTCGATGGACAATACTTTAAATAATATAAATTGTACCCTTGCATGTAATGTAGCTGTAAAAAAATATTGTAAATTGTAATCATTTAAACCTAATTTATAGGCCCATAAGTTTTTAGAACTATAAATCCATTTTTATTGCGTTTCTGGAAATGCACATTCTATTTTGTTGTTAATATGTCTAAATCCAAAGAAGATCGTAGATTGACGGCTAATTCGCTAATGGCAATTTGTAGAATCCTTGTTCTATAGCACTCGATATACTGGATAGAAAATTGAAAAGCTTAATTATCAGTATCAAGAAAGGTAAATACCACTGACGAATTCATCCTTCCGTATCATATTTGAAGCAGATTTATTTTAAAAATTGTTATTTAAAAAATTAATTATATAATTCATGATGTACTACATTTACAATGAGGTGTCAAGTATATACCAGAAACAATACCAGTTGTATAACTTTCAATCTCCAAAAGAAAATACAAAAATAACATCTGGAAATGGTAACGCGTCTCGTGGCAAGAATTACCCAAGCGTCACGGTAAAACACAACGAAATTATTCATGAACGGTACGATTAACATTCGAGTCGGCGTTGCGCCACGTCGTTCTTTTATTTCGCTCGTGCGAAATGCCAATTACTTGATTATTTCATTTTGTACGGCCGCGTTGCCCGGAAAATTCGCTCGCTGTTGATTTAATCGCGCGAAAGCTCTGGCGAGATGTGGCGTCGCTTAGATTTCAATTAAAACAAGCCGAAAAACCGTCAAGTTCGGTTTTGTTCGTCTGGAGTAGCTCTCTCGAAACGAACGGGAACGAAGAAAGAAAACAGGAAGATAAATAAACCGAGCAAATTGGAACACTCATGTCAAATTCATTATCTTGTTATAATTCCATGAAAATTTAATACAGGAAATGCGGAAGCTGCGGGAAAGTATCTGCCGATTCCAGACATACAATTTTAAATCTACTTAAAAATTGAGTGATCCCCACCCTTATTACGGACGGGCTCATCAGAATGTAAATGATGTAAATTTGATTAATTGTATTGCAAAAAAAACGGTTGTGTGTTAATTATTATTTAGGTTACCTATGGGCAATAATTAATTGACTCTATTTATATTAAGGTTGACTGAAATTGAATTTTCCCGAAGAAAACAATTTAATAATTCTAATAGTTCTTTCCATCATATATCATATTTCTACACTATTAACAAAATGTGTCTTAAATGAAATAGTAACATCATCACTACCCTTTCTTTTTTCTGTATACTTGTAAGTGTGGATGTCGACCGCGGAGAAAAACATCGATATGAGAACAAAAAATATCGATACTCCTTTTTAACAGTATCGACTCCAGTCCATTCTCCACTCCAGTCCTACTTTTCATCAAAAAATATCAATATATACTTACAAGTACAATTTTGAATATTGATCTAATCATTGAACCAATCGCTATACATTTTTTTAAAGAAAACTGGATCTTTCGGGACACTTTCCTAATCTACTCCTGGACCAATCTACAATCTGGTCCATGATGGTGCGGTTTCAATTTCTGCACGAGTGTGATAGATGGCGTTCTATCGTTAATAGAATTAATTGTTGGACTGGCCGATTATGTCGACTACAAAGTGGACGCCGTGAGCGATACATTTCTCGAACAGAAACATTATTACAAAAGTAAATCTGCAAAGTTCACAAGAGTTTTTCAAGCTCCAGTCTATGTGTGATGGTATGATGATATTTGTCTTAATTTAAAAGATAAATAATGAATGGGTAATATATTTATGATACAGGACGAGTATTGCCACCAAAAATCCAGCAAATAACCAAAAATAAAATCTTCATTGTTAAGATTAGGACACACGCCAGTTTAATTTTAAAATAGGTATGTGACCTGTATCAACAATGTACTCTATGTATGTATTTTTAGTTCCAATTAATCTGTTAATTGCCAACATACTTTTTATATTTTAATTGCCATTGCCATTAAATTTTTTTTATTTTGCTAGTACAACAGTGAAATAAAAAGATTGCAGTAAAAGATGTTTTTAAGATAAGAATATAATCAGGCCATTCTTTAAAACTCTTAAACGTTACACTGGTTGTTTACTTATCAATTTTCCAATAAAATATTTAATTCTATATGCACAGATTGTCTTAGAAATTATGCTTATTAAATTGGTTGCTTTCAGAGAAAAAGATTAAAACCTTTTAAAGAACTACCATTCCCTGAGCAGTTGTTAGCGTTCAGTTAGAGTCAAATTTATAGAATATAGACTATATACTACGGGATACTATTGCTATTGACAGACCCACATGGTTTCTAGATGGTAGGGATGCCGAAAAAAATATCGATTGCCGAAAAAAATATCGATTTATCGATATATATATATATATATATAAAAATATATATATATATATATATATATATAACCATTTTCTATTCTATGTCTATGTTATTGAATCAATTGATCGTTTCAGAAGTGTGTATCCATTAAAAACTCCAATAATACTGTTCGTGTAAAAGTAATATCTTAAGTTCGATTCAAAAACAAGTAACTGCATATATTGTAATTCGATATAAATATTGAATAAAATGTTATTAACAGTTGTGACATAAAAAAGGGTAAAATATGAAAGGAGGAAACCAACAACAAACAACACATTAAATGTTCCTAAGAAACCAACGTTCCTTCGAAAAACTCACAATAGAAAAACTTAATTAAAAAAGCAGTAAAGGGTATAACAAAAAAATTACAACTTTTTACTGTTCACTTAACCGAAACGAAAAGCGATCATATTCGAGCTGGAACTCATCAGCAAAACATAAACAAAGCAACATGGAAATCCGTTCGGAGTTGATTAAATCGTTCGCTAAACTTTTAAACTGCGGGAACCGTTAGCTTTAATTTAAAACTGAAGGCAAAAATGTTTTGTTTAATTTCGTCGGCCCATCTGACGATGCGATCCATCTGACGAGTTGGAAAACAAAGGAAACGGAAATAGAAACGAACAAACTGAATTTGAGCAGCGTCTTAACTTGGATTATTAAATTATCACCAGTTATAAATATAATTGAGATATTTGATAAGTAGAACCTTCTTAAACAAGGACTTTAACACCAACTGTCCAACTGTATAAGTAGTTTGATCAGTGTTTAGGAATTTGATTAGAAAACTTCAAATATTTGCTCGTTTAAGTGCTGGTTATTGTAGACTGACCCCTAAGAAGAGTATGAGGTTTTTTTTATTCAAAACGGAAAATTCTCCGTCTCCTCCCTTCAATTTGTGAAAAATCTGTCATCATACTAACAATCATAAGGCAGTATGTTAATATGGAAAGCAACTTAACAACACATCAAGCTATAACATCATCATAATCAATCCATAGAGAGCGCTCGGAGAGAGTTCTACTACTCTCGACTTCTCAACCTCATAGTTTCTGTTAGTGAAGAGGGATTTAATTATTCCAAATTTCTTTGCTAAATCTCGCCCTAGTTAGCGATCGGCCGCAATTGTTCTGGCGTCAGACAATGTTAGTATCTTGTTTTTCAGAGGCCTTTCTATGATCTTGATTCATGTTTTTCCGCCATCTTCAATCCAAGTGATTAATGATGCCACAGAAGTATGTGAGGAATTCGTTCACTTTTCATTCGAAAGACATATTCAAGCCATTCTGACCTGCGTCTTTAAATTTGTTTCTCAATTGTGTTCTTATTTATAATACGATTTCGGAGATAAACATATAGAATTTCTCTTAAATATCGTAGATCTTTAGATAATTTTGTGTTCTGTCTTTCATCCACATTTTGCATTCCTCTATTTTCTGTCCCTTTTAAACATAATATTCGTTCGTTATTCTTCTTGTCTCTAAACACCCCTGAATCACAAATAAGTCTCTAGTGTCTTTGTTCTCATTTTAAAAAGTTTATTTTATTTTAGAGCACACTTTTTGTTTCAAATTTGTTTATAATTTTAGTTATTACAATTACCGAAACCTTAGCGATCTGTATGTTCTAAAAATATATTAAAATACTAATACAATTTTATTATCGGAAGTATTGGAAAATATTTGGTAACTTTGTATATTATATAAAAAATGTATTATGAATATTTAAGGTGTCTTTTAAATAGACGTTAAAAATAAAAATTATTTGGCAGGTCTATTTACCATACAATGTCATGTCTATAAATTAATAATTATACTGTATAAAAATAATATTAATATTAATAATATAAATAAACTAATTTTTTGTTATTACGAGGACATCTATTATTTATCAAACCTGGCACCAATTTGTTTTCTTGCTTTGTCCGTAACACCCTATTACACCTTATTATGAATTGTGTCTCTTACCTGAAAAAAAACAAACATTAGTTAATTTTAGCTACTAACATAATTAATGAATAATATAAAGTCGAGAAAGAGATACTTCACTGGATTAAGAAAATAGCATTAGTTTATGCATGAGGTCTGAGAATACTTAATTTTCTACTAAAAAACTAATATCATACAAATTATTAACTAATAGTTATAAACAAAACTGTTTGTTTCTGGAACATATAATAGTTCTATAAGATAAATAGTTATCTCAAATAATGTATGCAATTTTAATAAAATAATAAACAATACAATATTACTTTCGTTGAATTATAACTATTTATTCTTCTTGCATTCTCTTTTGTTTTGATATATGTTTTGCAATACATTATTGCTTTCAACTGTACCTCTTTTTAAAGCCTAATTATAAAAAAATATTTTGCTTCTATTTAAAATAAATAATCACAATTTTTTTTATAATGGATAACCATCAACTGTTCATCAACCATATCACGTTACTCACATACATACTCATATTTAGCATGTACTAGTTGCTATTACTTAACACTATCTCTAGTGGAAATAATTATGCACCACACCCTCTTAAATAATGTTTTTATCTTATGGCAACTGTAAATTCCTCTTCCTTCTTTCTTTATGCACAAACATGTTTGTATATAAATAATGACTATAATAAAATGTTAAAATAATTTTAACTGATAGTAATAACATAGTAACAATCCATATCTGATTGAAATATTGTAACAAAGATCTTGACACAATCGTGACAGTAAGAACAGATTCAACATTTCATTTAACTTTAACGACCTTGAGAATTTTATTACATCACATAAGAGTTCACCCCTCAGGTCCCATTACAACAGCTTTTTGAATCCCTCAAACCCGTTCAGTTTGAAATTCCGATTAAGCATACATTTACGTGACTTTCAAGAACACTTTAACTTTACGACGGCACATTTTTCGCCTTTTGCGGAAAGAATAGCAAAATAAAATTCGGGATGAAAGAAACCACGTTCGGAGAGAGGTTTGATCACTTTAAAATATTTTTAGAATCCGCCGAGAACGAATAATGTTCGTATAATAAAAACCCGCTTGATAATTTTTTTACGGCTAAGGGGGTTAGTGTCGATTCCCGACCACCCTTTTCCTTTACGGGAGGTTTCAACGAAAAGCCGGGAAATTGGATGAATTAATCAAACGCGAAATTTTTCTCGGTTCAATTAAGCCCACGCTTTCCTCAACAATGGCAACAATAGAATGTCTTTCATGGGCCTCTCTTTTGATATGTCTGTCGAATAAATGTTTCCGAGAAGGTTTTTGTTCGGCAATTTATCAAAACTCCAACTTTATACTTAAATATATATGATATATATGAATTAATGGGAATTCGAAAAACACAAAGGAATGTTTCCAGATATCTGAATCAAAATATAACTGATTCCCATTAAATATATGGAATAACATTTAGACGTTTCAAAATTTTTTTAACAAAATAAAATAAATATATAATGGCAACATTGGCGGGTAAGTAAGGATATTTCCTAAGTAAATTATAACGATTGAATAGTATATTTAGTTTATTAGTTATTAGGTATATAAATTAATTTCAAAGGATTTTTAAAATATGAAGTTTTATTGTCTTTTTATGGTAAAAATCGGCACAATGTATTTTTTTCAACGTATTGCCCATCGATAGTTGCTACATTTTTCCTATCTATGGCAATTTCTGGATTTCATCTTGAAAGAATTATGTATCTTTTGAGGCCATCCCCAAATCGACTCATTTTTTGGTATCTTATCGATATCGTATATCGGAACAAGTAGTAATCAGAAAGATTCAAGGTCTGGATGATACGGTTTTCTAGCATGAGGTCGAGTGTTGATATATTGAAGAATAACACTGCCGTGCTTTGCTCGTATTCCGGTGCTCGGCCTAACTGTAGTCGATAGCGATCCCCTTTCATAATTTTATCGAGTAATGCCTTTAAATCGCCGTCTTCAAATTTATTTGCCTGTCCAGAACGCTCTATTTATTCGGTGTCAAATTCGCCACCTTTATAACATCGAAACCAGTATTCATATATTGAAATCGATGGAACATGGTGGCCATAAGCCATTTAATCGACGGTAACACCCTCTGATTAAATCCTTTAAAATGAATTTATAGGCTAGCTATATAATTATTATATGTGGAAATTGGCAAAAAAGAGAACGTCAATCACTTATGTTAGAATTACCTATAGTAGAATGCCTAATCATAAGAATGAACATCTCCATATACAATAATAATCCTTCAAATATTAGCGAATTTCTATCAGCCTATTCTTTAAAAAATATTTGACTTTTGTGGCTAATAAATTACATTACTTATATTAAAAATATTAATAAGTAATTAGTTATCATAAATGTATTTCATTTCAATTTAAGTATTTATTCATAATTCTGTAACAAAGGAAGCAAGTAAAAATTATTGTAAATCTTTATACAAAATATAAGGTAACATATAAGGTAATATATATATATATATATATATATATATATATATATATATATACATATACATACATATATATATATATATATATATACATATACATACATATATACATATATATATATATATACATATATATATATATATATATATATATATATATATATATATATATATATATATATATATATATATATATATATATATATATTAATGCGATGAGCCAAAATTTGCTTGCTTTTTTAAGACTTGGTAAGTTGAATTATATGGAGATAAAGTGGATAGACCTAAGTTTTATATAAAATGTACTACAGATACTTTAAATTACATCAAATTAATTGCACATATAGACTCTGTGTCTGTTTAAATTTTTTAACCAGGCGGTACTACCAGCTTTCTATACCTTTCATAGGGTAGATTCACTATTTTTAAATCAACGTGTAATCTTTTAAAACTGTCAACACTCGGTGAAAATAAAAAGAATCATCTGTAATCTCTGTAATTTCGATTTTCAGATCTCTTTCAGAATCATAATATTATATTCATAATATAAATGCTGATATCTAGAGAACAGATACACAGATAGTAGAAAAAAGTATCCTTTTAAAGAAATAATAGTAATCGAAATGGTTCAATACACAATAAAATTTTTAGGATTAATTTAAAATTAATTAATCTCAAGTTACGTAAGCAAATGCAGCAAAATATTGCAGATAGTAAATAATCAAATCCAATTCATTACAATCCAATAATAATGTTAAAGAAATTTATTTGTAATTGTAAAATTAATTGATTAATTAAAATTTACAAAGGTAATTTATTACTATACGTAAATATGTTATACCTGCATCAATATAAAAGCAGGAGTGTGAGATAAATCAGTATGTATTTCTAAAATTAAAATTAAATTAGACTACTTAAGCTAAGATGAAAGTTAATTAAACATTTAAACACTACAGAAGTTGTCCAGTGGTTGTATTGCTTGTACGTTGCTGTGATTTAGTAACTTTATTTCATGTTTTAAAGCGAAATCTCTGATTAGTTAGTAAATCCTAGTTATATACAATTTAATAATAATTTTAACGTTGTTGTTGACAAAAACAACAAACCCATACAGTTCATAAACAGTTCTTGCGAGAACTACAACAAATTTCAATCACTTATATAATGAGTGAACGCTTTCGTAGAGTATTAATATGCTAATCTAGGTGTTAATTTAAATTACACAATTATTCATAGACCTCACAAGTAGCAAAAAGAGTTGCAAATTTCACTAATTAAGAACGACTTTGTAGAAATGATACTTAATCTCCACTATTTCCATAAAATCTCCGTAATTGTTGCTAAAGTCCAACGAAATAAAAGCAGTAAAATCCACCTCAATCCAAAGAGAGCAACTAATCTCATACTATGGCGTCTTACTCTATATTTTACTCGTATCAATAAAGATGATCGTATAAGTTAAATAGTAGATATGCCGATCTGTCAACCGTTCTCATTGTCCCACACAAGCTATTCCTACGTGCGTGCGCCGAACGTGCATTGAAATACACGTTACAATTCACAATCCCTCGGCGTTAATCCCCCGGTCCTCCCCTATTCGACACATGACATATTGAACGCACCCTAAAACCTTCCGGGGATGTTCCACAAAACAGTTCCTTTCTGCTTTCGACCGGCCCTATTCATCATGAAAATTTCGGGTTCCCTGTAATATACAAAATTTGCTTTTTATAAACATTTGATGAATATGGAAGAGCAAATATAAAATTGAATAACATCTCGAACTAAATAGAACGAAAGTGTATTAAAATATATATCATCTGATATTCATTGAGTTGCTAGCAGGTTTTGATTCAACCAACATATTGCCCATAATAACCGCCTTTTTAATTACAACAAAATGCTTTTTAACGTTTTTATTTCACAATTATACAACCTGTACATTTAGTCACTTAAAATGTATTGTATTTGTTTGTAAAATCACTATATTAGTACAAGAATAACAGTATCAGATCAAGATCCTACAGATAATATATTGCATAATCTATCTTTATTTTAATGAATTGAAATTAGATTCAAGTAATGCAAACTATTATAAAACCAGTTGCTAGTTATTTATTCACCTTGCCAAAAAAGAATCTAATATTTAAAAATTAAAATACGTCCTAATAAAACTTGATATAATGTTTCATATACTCCCAACTTTCCTTGCAATATCCTTATGGGATAATGGGATAAAATATAAGAATTTTACTATACTACTTTGACATTTCACACTATATTTTAGTTTTAACTTTATGTTTCTACATCCAACTATTATAATGCATGAATGAAAATAGAAGATTCGCAGATTTATATTTATTTATTTTTTAAACATCAATCTATTGAGCTATATAAGGTGTATTCCCAATTTTGCAGAAGTTTCATACAGTTACGATAAGTAATATTTATAAAAAAATTTAATTTATTGATTTGGAAAGCTTTACACACGAAATGGGTGAAAATTATTTTCTTGCTTTTAATTATATAAATGCAAGTCAACCATTAACTTATAAGGGCCATCTGGTTACCTGAAAATTGCAAGTAATTTCAGTCAGTACTTTTACGAACAGCTGTTGAAAGCAGATGCGAGTGTGTTTTAAACTTGTGAAATATCAGATGCGTGTCCTTTTAATGTGTGAAATAAAACATAAATACAAAACTGATTAAAAGGTATTTAACAGTAAATTAAATCCAATTTATATTAATGACTGCAGGATGCTGTCGCAATAATATGTCTTGATAAAGTAAGAAATAAAATAATAAAATCCAATTTTCGCCTTTCTTTGTATCTTGCATATAAGAAAAAAACAGAGATCATATAGTTTTATTCTATTTTCAGATGTTTTTACAACTGTGTAAGAAGCTAGTTTAGAAAATGTTTTTATAGCTCGGTTGGGGTTACATCTCACCTGTCAATTTTGTTTTCGCCAGAAGAGTTCTTATTAGAATCTTTATTAATTGTTTTAAGAATTAATTCAATTATTTTAAGTGAGGATGTATGAAATAATAAAGGAGAAATTTGTGACATTTGTTTATTTAAAATTTAAATAATTTGACCTAAGAAGTTTATCAAATTACTTATTTATTAATGTATTGATATGAATATGAGAACTATAACTGAACTATACTACACAACATAAATAATTACAAATTGCTATGGGCTTGATAAGGATGTTCAATAGCACCCACTGTTTGTAAACAGTCCAACTAATATTCTGAAGCCATTTAAATATTTTATAGGGTTATAAAAATGTATGTAAAATTTTATAATTAAAATATTTTAAGCATTGGCTTACTATGGAACAAAAATATATTTGAGTGCAACTAAAAAAAATTAACAACAGTGAAATTGTGATGTTTCTTGGATACTGTTAATTTAATATGGATTCTTTAATGCTGCAGTAGCAAAACTTTGCAGATCTAGGAAAACAACTCTTTACGATGATAAAATAATCAGAAAAACCATGTATTTCTTATGACATGACATGACAAAAATCCATTAGTTGCAATAACCATCGGAATGATTAGAATATGCTCAAGTGAATCTTTCATTTCACAGAATACAAATTTGTAAAAAAGCACGTGAATTGGAATATTAACCAGGCTGTTAACCAGTTTTGGCCGGATGAAAATAAGTTAAAATTGTGAAAGTCGAATTGAATAAATTATAATAACTCATAAATTTCTAAATCTTTAAATCCAAAATACACAAAATCAACTTTTAAACAATATAACTGCAACATTACGATTTCAAGATGCTTCTTTCAGGGGATGCTTATATTAACTGAAAGTACTATGGATCGTTTCTAGTATCTTAATATCTCACAGTAGACCTACAATAGCATATAATTAGTTATCAAGTTACAGTAATTATAATACTTGATTTAGTCAAAACAACGAAAAAAATAAATAACAATTTTTGGTAATAACATTCCTTTTTGATGAAAACATATTATTTAAAGACTACGGAATATTTAAAGTACCTGAAAAATGTGAATTTAAATTTAATGTATACAAATGTGTTAAAACAACACATAGCCAAAAAATATTAATTCTAAATAACGATTACCACAATTTACATATATTATTAAAGAAAATACATTAAAACACAGTTCGAAAATATGACAAAAAAAAATACACAGTACCATCCATCAACATCCAGACAAATTTTAATTCAATTTATCGTCGGTTTACAGAATAGTCACCCCTGGTATCGCACCCTAATTAATACCCGCATCAGCAGAATAACGAAATTATCAGTATATACAGAAAATGGCAATTCAACGTTATATGGGTCTGCGTTTAATTAGTCTAATAAGTTTGGGAATAAGCTGGTCAGTCGAGTCACAAAAGTAAATCATTCAGATGTAATATAGATAACATTCCTAAGTTCTACGCGCAGTTTAATCGCTTTATGGTATGTTACAACTCCATACGGTACAAATTTGATAGAAATTAATTATCATGGAAAGAGAGAACTATTGTCTAGTATTAACATATTTTGTGCATGTTCTGAATCAACATTTTTATATATGGTTTCTTTTGGGCCCTTGCTGGGTTAGTAGATTTTTATGTCACGCTACTACTTTAATATATTCACTTACGTAATTATTTCTAAAAGAAATACAAGTTAATTTGATATAAAAAATTATTTGTCAAATATATTGGCTGCATACCTGGCTCCTAAAATAAAAATGGTATAATACAACAGAAGGAATCGGCAATAAATTTAGTTGAATATTATAAAGTAGATCAAGCTACAATTATTTAGGTTAGAAAAATCTAGTTAACTATGTCAACTATGTCGTTTATTAAATGTTGCAGAGTTTTATATAAAAGAGTTTGAGAAATAACTTATTGAATGGAAAATGAAATTGTCACCAGAGTTCGCAAAAATTGAAATATGGTTCAAAATTTAAATTCCCTGTTTATGGATTCCCATCAGCAGTCAATAACATGATAAAATTAAATTAACTATGCTATGATATGAATATGAATAATATGAGTCCAAAGAAGATTGAATCATTACATATAAGTTCAAGGTCATAAGTTTGAAAGAAATCTAGGAAAAGTTAGGAACCTACTTTTCATGTTCTAGATTGTTATATTAAATGACAATAAGGAAAAAACAGTAGTGAAAAAAAACAATGAACACTTAAAAAATTAAGGAAGCAGTAAAAATATAGAACTGGTAAGCCTAACAAAATTAGAAAAATGGAGGAAAGTTATTGTTAAATGAATATTGAGAATTTTGAAAATTTCTATTCTAGAAAATCTTTCTATTCCCAATAATCGTATCTTGATAAATCTTACTGTATTACTTAAGCTATATTCACTACGTTGTATAGGATATATATAGAGTATAATTTTAAAAATCGATATGGGAAAAGGATTTCCATTGTTTAGATGATTCCTGCATGCATTTTTAAAAAAGCTTTTGTATTCAAAGCTCAGGAAATAGTTCATATGCTTTAGTGTGGTTTATATCTGCGTTCTGTACTTTACGTTGTGGTTAATATCAGTGAGATATTGTTATTTGTAAAATTTTTAGCAATTATAACTTTAAAACTAAATATTAGCATATTTAATTTAAACTTTCTGAAATAACTTTGACTAATATCGAGTCTTAATAAATCATAATTTCAAAGACTCATGGATATGATTATTATGCATATAATAATAATTTAAACATTAACTCAACCAGATTACTTTATCAACAATTATTAATAGCCTTTCATATGATATGAAATTATTTAATTAAATTATTGATTTATTATTAATGATTATACAATTTAAATCGGATTCATCATTATATTGTGTTAAAGTATATATTTTAAAACGTTTTCTAAAACTTAACTTATAAACGTATTGTTGATATTAGTTTCTGTTTGTTCTGTGTAACTCAAGTTTGTTTGAACTACTAATGATTCTACCGAATTGACAGTTAAGACAAGCTGAAATATCAAGAGGAAATCCCCTTTGTCGACTACATCATGTGGGTGAGCCATTGATTCAAATACGTTTGAAGGGTGGCTTCTGGTGTAAGCAGCGGTTGCTTTATAAGGGAGAGTATCGACATCTGGTCGATATAAAATTTAGTCTAGTTAAAACTGAACCATGATATAGGCTTAATAAGGATATTCCCTATTACCATCCTTTTGTAAACAGTCTAACTAAAAATTCCAAACCGTATTAATATATATTTCATCCGCTATAAAAACATAACCAACTTTTAAAGGCATTAGCTAAGAATGAGACAAAAATATATGCCTCGTTTTGTAACTATAAGACTTAGGTTAATAAGAGGCTACATAGTGTTTTAGAAATCGTTTAAAAAATGTTACCGTCAGATATTTTCAGACGTATAACAAATTTGTTTCGTAGATTTCCTTCAAATTGACAAAACAAACTCGGATTATTATTGTAATTCTGGACCACTTGGTTGTAAAAATTCTTATTAAGATAACGATGTGCTCAGGTGCGATTAAAGTTAAAAAACTAGCACATAATTTATCAGATCTAACTCACTTTGACTTTTGTGGTATTTCACTTCGAATTTCTATTGCGAAAAATTCTTTTGTTTTAATTAAAGGAAGGGCTAAAATGTTTCCAAAGGTATCTTACAAAGGCCTTATTGCAGTGATGGTATACATAAATGGGGAGATTGTTTGAATAAGCATATTGAAGTTGAGAGAAAAGATGAAAAATAAGGAATTTCTATAATTATATACTCTAAAAATTGCTTGTTATTTCCGCAAACCTATTAACCAACTTATTATTAAAACCTGTATATTAAACCGACAATACTTATATATGATTGTGACTATAGCTCGTCCAATAAAAGAGTCAATACATGCAATTAAAATTTTTGCCGTGAACACGTCGCAGTGTTACCACAGCAAATTTTACTTTTGGTATAGAGCCAAACAGTTGTTGGCTTATAACTTTTAATGATTCTCATTAATGTGTTGATGAATAATTCTGACATTAAATAACATCGCCCATATAGGCACCATGGATTAATTCGGTTACATGTTCCGACGCGTCAGACATGATTTAACTAGAATAAAATGAAAGAAATAAGAAAAAGCCTCTTCTTGTTTAAAATGAGTTCTACATTTTTATAAAATGCAATTGGCTATATATATTCGACGTTATGTATGACGTGTATTGGCTGCTTTATTGGACGGCCTATATATGAATCTGATCCCTTATATTCTGGTAAAATGTATAGAAAATAAATTCACAAAATCACCAATCTATACAACTAACCGAGGAAAGGTCTCACCTCCACCATTTAATATAGAATAAGTTGCACATAAAATATATGTTACAATAAAACAATTCGATGATATATCTCTCCTGATAATCGAAACTTGCCAAAACGGATTACTGAATCATATAATTAAAATTGAAACGAAACAATTTAAAGGTGCGAACGACAATACGAAAAACTTCCGCATTCGGAAATGCGTTGAACCAAAACCCGCGAAAAAATGTCATGTTCGATTCATATTGTATTTGTATTGACCCGACATCGATTGTGCGGATAATTTTTTCAGGTTGGCAACGACCGAAAATCGCGATTTGGTCTGGTGCGCGGAGTCACTTCCGGTGCAAACGTGTCACGCGCTTCGATGAATTTCCGGCGGCCGTCTGAGACCAGAAAACTCGCCGGGACAATTCGATCGGAAAGCTTGACGTTTTTCAGTCTCGGCATATAGAAAAAACGTATACAGTTTCACTATTTGTAAGTGGCATGTGCGTAAGTAACTACAAATAGTACTGTTCGCATCGAGAATGGTCTACGTGATTGAAATAAAATGACGACGGTATAAATTACGGCAACGGTTGCTTCCTCCTAACAGTGAATGTTGAATAATATGCTGAATATAATTAGAAAAAAAAAACAATTATTATACTGGATTTCATATTATTTTATCAGGGCTTAAAGCTCTGCCTTTTCTGCTTCGAATACATTTCTTCATGATTTTAAAAATCTATAGAGCACAAACAATAAATCCAGTTTTTCTAGTGTAAATTATTATTTCTTTTGAATGATTATATATTAATTACAGTAAGTTATCTTTAATATTTAATTCCTTCAAATAGTAATATGCTTTGTCTGAATTCCTGTTAATTATATACTTTACATTTATTTTAAAGTACTTTAACAGTTTCATATTATTATCTTAAAATCTCCTGTGTAAATAGTAAGTGAATAAATTAAATACTAACGAATATATGACGTTATATCATGCAACCGTTACGGCCCTAGCTAATACGGCCATCCACAAAGGCTACCTATTTTAAGATTGGCTGAATGGTGAACGAGTGCGACAAGTTTGGTCTGTTTTCTAATAGATAAAAACCTTTAGTGTCGTTTTATCATCGTTCAAAAAGTCGATTCTTCTTTCCTTGAATAAAACAGTTTTTAAAAGTAAATTAATAGTTTTTGTTTTCAACGTCTTCACATTATATAATCGGAGCAATCGGTACGATTCCGGGGAAATCATAAGGTTGTTATCTTTTGAATTCCTTCAACAACTAATCAATTCATCAATTATCCATCCGGAAACAAATTAAGTATCAAGAAAAGATGTCAAATTGATATTGGATTGGCACTCAGTTAGTCGAAGCATTCATTGGAGTAATTAAGTGGAGTTCGAGCAAACGTATAGCAGCTGAAGCTATAAAGTCACGAAAGGTGGACTGAAGGTGACCAAAGATCCTAGCTGAAAACTATTACAAGTAAGAAATATTCAAGCTTTGAAATTCATCAGAATTCAAGGTGTATTAACATCCAATGATCAACAAAAACGGGTTGTAGTAGCTCAGTTTCTCAGGCTTCATTGATTTATTGGAGATTAGAGTCATCAAAACTTGGGAAAGAATTCTAAAGAGGGCTTTCATGGAAATTTAGTGCCATATCAAAAACTTTCCAGAGGCATATTGGCGAAAGTACATGCGATACTCAAAAAAGTTGTCCAGATGGACCAATGACTATGTACATCCCTGTAGATGTTTCTTTATGAGGAAAATGTTATGCAACCGTTTATGTCCTGGCTATCACGACCATATGCAAGGGCCATCTGTTGGCTGAAAGGTAATCGAAAATTGGCTGAAAAGTAATCGAATGAGATGGGTATTGCCGGTTTTCTAACAGATAAAAACCCTGGGTGTCGCTTTGTATCGTCATTCAAAAAGTTGCCTCTTCTTTCCCTGAATAAAATAGTTTTTAAAGTAAATTAATAGTTTTTGTATTTAAAACCGTTTCTCCATTTTATAACTTATATTCATTGTTGTTGATACACTTGTAACATATTAATAAAATAATCATGTTAATATAAAATACTTCATTAAATTAAAAAGAAATACGTACATTTACCATTATTAATTTGCAAATACTATATTTTTAGTTTGTTATTAGTTTTTCTTAGTTTTTAATGGTAACAAATATAATAAAAACTAATAAAACACATATCGTTTTATTGAAACAGTAACTCGATTCTTTTCATTTACTCTAGATAAAATAGGCAAGATAAATAAAGATCCGGAGTCTCCAAATTTTAGCTATAAAGAATTGGAGAAACTACTAATTCAAGACAAAACAAAGTTAAAAGACAAAAAAAAGAGATTCTTAACAAATTGTCAACACCGATAAATAATGAATGTATTATCAAAGATACTTAGAAAAACTTCTAAAACGACTTGCTTTACCTAATTCATTCTCCAGACGTTGTTCACTTTAATCACTTACTTATTCAGATCAATTATATTTATTGGCGGGAGGGGGGTTTAATTATCTATTATCTTAATTATTTTATTATCATGAAGAGTGCATCTAAATAACATATAAGAAATTCCAATGCGTGATTTGATCATTGGAAAATGGGAAAACACAGAAACTAGCGATGGACAATATTTTTAACATTATAGGTCTTAACATAACACATAGTCCATTTAAATAATTGAATCTATAACAAAAATATCTTTTTATGAATTACTTTAGAATATGAAAATATACGAAAATTATATTTATAAATAAACATAAGAATTGATTAAATATTAATTAGCATATCATGAAAATTTAGCAAATATTTTACTTTTTGTTAAAAAAAAGATGTTATAAAATCTGATGGAAAATAATTCGGGGCCTAAATATATTCGAGCGCCATTTAAATATTCACAGCTCCCGTTTCTTTGAAAGCGTTTTTAAAAAAATCCCAAAAAAATATTTTCCCTGAAAACTTTCCTCGCTGTACGCATAATTGATGGAAAACAAACTCCCCGAGGGTGGAAACGGGGACCTGCGTGAACTAATAATTCTGCATCCTCCGGCAATCCTTTTTCAGTGTGCTCGATGATGAACGCAGTTGAAACGGTGTCGAGCGAATGTAGTAGATCACCGACGGCGATTTTTTCTAATTCCCTCGCCCCTTTTCCCAATTTTCCAATTTTGCTGATCGCGATTTGTCTTGGCCCTTGTCTTCGGCCAAGCATTACCCAACCCCTGTATCCACCTAATTTTTTTTGCATCGGGACACGGAATTTTCTCGACGAAATGTCAAGTTTGTTAAATGGGTAAGATTCGTAAAGCTGTAGGGGACGAAATGTTATCACAGCTCGTCGGGAACTGTCGTACGTAGCAGTTAAAGGTTTTATTAAGCTTACATTTTAATATATATTTTAGATTTAAAATATGTAAAGTGGAAAAGTTTAAAAGTTTTGAAACCATAAGATTAAAATATTACAATGGATTATATTTATAAAAATTTATGCATGAAAACTTAATCACATTTTATTTGATAGCGGAAAAATAAATCGATGGTTTCAAATACATATTATATTAAATAAGTAGCGGCAAATGATACCTGATAGACGTTTTGTTTTATTTTGTATAATTGTGAAATTCTGTTGTTAAAAATTCTGTCTTAAAAATAAGAAACAAAAAAAAATATTGAAAAATAATCTACTGGTCCCAGTGATCTTCTAATTTATGGATTCATTTATGGGTTTATGCTTTAAAACGGAAATACACAAAATTGTTTAAATACTTTCATGGGTTCTATTAATTCTTCATTCGGTAAAACTTATCCCCTTAAATTTTTAAGATGGATAAAAAGATATTTTGTCTTGATAAAAAATAATTTTTCCTCCTGTAAACTAGAGACCTTGTTCGCAAAATTTGCTAATTTCAATATCTAGTTTACACAAATTATTACAATAATATTTTATTTTTAATAAGTTTATAATTTTAAAAGTTGAAAGATGAATCAAGACATTTCCTTTGGCATTTAAGAACACCTTCTTGGTTGGTACCTGAAGCCTAATGACCTAGTGAAGAAATGATACAAGAAAGCCCTTCAATCAATTAAAAAATTTCCAATGCTGCTGAAAAAATAACATTCAATTAAATTTTTTTCTTCCAACCCTAATACATATTCTGACTATTCCCCACACAATGATACATTTAGGGATTGGTATGGATATTTTTGGTTCGCTATTTGGTGACAGTATGATCACATGTTCAGCATACTTCACTATATACTTATTCATAAAGTTGTCAGCCTTTCAAGAAAAAAAAGAATTAACTCTGATAAGTCCGCTTTGAACAGAAGCAAACATATTAAAAAAATGACACTTAAACATGAAACATTACATGTGTATATAAAAACGCAGTTACTTTTAGAAAAACAAAATTACGGATGTAAGTATTTCGGCGACTTGTGTAAGAAATTTGGTGGTTTTAAATATTAAAATATTATGAAGACAAAAACAGAAATATCAAACCAGGAATAAATTCGAATAAACAACTCTGAATCTGAATTAATCACATTTCAGAACAAAAATAAATGTTCCTTGTATTAAAATAGTAACTGCTTGTATATATTTATATCAGCGATATCTATTGGTGAAAATGCGAGGTATCAATGTTAAAAAACCTTAAAAACTTATTAACTTATTAACCTTAAAGCTTATTTGTTAAATTCGATGGTTTGCTATTTAGTATTATTATGTATTTATTCAAACTATACAGATATATATGTTAATCACGGAACACTCAAGAATAAGTTCACTCATTACTCTTGTTTGCTTTGAATAAATCTATCGCCATGCCCTTTAAGTAAATCTTGAAACTTATTCTGATCCGCCATATCCAAGTTTTATGTCAGTTTTAGTTTCAACGATATAAAAATGGTAATTTTGATATTGATCACAAATAATGACATAAAAGACTAAAAAAATTGAAGATAAATTGCAAAGACGATAAAAAACGGATCTACAACGATAATCTAAAGAGGCATGGGATAGTTCAGGAATATCATCCACTACCGGAACGGAATATTCCTAGACCTAAAATCTTGCTGTGCATAGGATGGGATCAAAAATATGTCGTGCATTACAAATTACTAAAATTGAATGAAACTGTTACTGCAGATGACTACCATCGACAATTAAACATATTGAATGACATATTGTTTCAGTAAGTAATGTCAACCTTTTGCATAACAATGCTTTATTACACATTGCAAGAATTGTGAATGGTGTTGCAAGAATGTGAGGGGCACATGGTTTCACAATATTAAAAATTGCGAAAATTGATCGATACACTGATGAATAAATGTAAAAAACCCAACAAAGATAACAATAAATTTTTTTCTCAATAAATTATTTAAGTTCATATTAAATAAAATGCTAACAAGAAATATATAATTTTAAAAAAGAGAAGGTTTTCTAGAGACATTTTGGTAGAACCACATCTGCTATTTTCAGGATTTATCTGCTGCTTTCTCTGTCAATTGTTACAAGAGGCAAATAGAAGCAAAAACAATCACAAATTTAAACTGTTCTTTTATTAAAATTCATCATAAAACCGTACGTGACTAAATAACATATCTAAAATTACACTGTGATTCCATACCACTCCCGGTTATTACGTCGTCTTAAGGGATTTTCAACAACCGCCTACATAAAATTTAAATCGAAATCACAAAATGTTAAATCTGACCCAAATATCTCGTTACTATAACAAAGCCCCTAAACAAGACCGAAACACCCTGTCTAAAGTTTAGGGTTTTGCGGTAAGTTTCATTTATCTCGACATATAAGAGGCCATCATAACACAACGTTCCCTAATTAAGTCTTGAATTATACCATAACAGCGCTAGAATAAAAAGGGCATTTGCCCGTACGATGTATATATATATATGACTTGAAAAATATGAACCTGATTTAATGTTAATATGTTCTCGATGCAACTCAAAAATATACGTAATGCCATAAACCAGTTTGAAGATGTAGTACGGCTGCAGCGTAACTGCCGTTTAACACGAATCGAAGCATAAATACAGATTGGGAATATTGGAAAATGTACGGATATCTAAACGATCATATTTATCGATATAATATTTGGTGCCGTTACATCTAAATTGACATTATTAATTTCAAATATCAGTTATCTGCAAACTTTTATTAATACTTAGTATCACAGTTGTTTAAATAACATTTCCTTTCGACTATTCTGACACTAAATCAAGATATTTTTTCAGGAATCTTCTTTATTATATTTTCTTTAATAATACATAATAATGTCAATTTATATTGAAATTGGTGATTTTATTACTCTACGCATTATATATTAAATGAACTCTATTAAATAAGTAGATGATTATCAATTTGAAATATTTCAGAAGAATTAGTAACCTATATTTAACACAAATACCCAAATTCACTACAAAACCAAACATTCTTAATATATTTAAGTTTTACAGCAGACAGTGAAGTAGAGACAATAAAACAAATGTTATCATGGTATGTTATGTTACTGCAAACTTCATTTAAACCACAAAATAAACGCAACTGTTCCATATGGACTTAGTTCACAGTGATATCAATAATAAGCTTTGCCTAACATGAGCTAGCACATCACAAATTACTATTACACAAGCAAGTATTAAAACACATATGGAGCTACAGAATTAAATTAGTAGGATGTCCGTGAAAAGAAATGTAAATATAATACATTTCTTTCAGAATAAAGTCATGAGAAGCATAGCAAGTATATACAGAATGCCACTCATGAAATCAAAAGAATTACAATGAGAGATAAGAAGATACTTCATTCTTACGTTAATATCGAAGTATCGCAATTCAATGCAACAACTGAACACAAAATTCAAAACTGAATGAAATTAAAAAAATTGGAATTGGGATATTTACTCAGAAAAAGAAAATAGTAAGATATACAATGAAATTTTGGAAAATCACCTTTAAACTAGAATATATTAATATCGAAGTTGAAAAGGTATCAAAATTATCAATATCGCCTTCCGCAAGATGCTTACGCATATACAGAAAACTACCCACCAAAGGCGAATCAAAGCCAACGATAATCGAAAAATAGTTTTTCAGTAGATATTAACCAAACTGATGAGTTTCCTCTTAAAATAGTAATGGAAATATACCAATGCCGCCAGAATTTAACTCATTTTGTCTACAATTCCGAATTTACCAGTACAGTTAGAAGCCATCTATCCACGAAATTATTAGAAAAATGCAAAAATATATAGCAGATGCTATATTTAACATACGAAAACGGTACTTAAATGCAAATATATCAACAAATTCTCCAAGCCGTTTCTGTTTAATGTTCGATATGAATATTGGTGACATAGTTAAAGTAAACCTTCTGTTTCTGTGAAACGGGTCCACCCGCGTGACATCCAATAGGCTCACATATGCTTTCGCGAAATGAATTTTTCTAGGGGGGAATAAAGCTGAGCGCGGC
This sequence comes from Rhynchophorus ferrugineus, assembly GCF_030347505.1. Taxonomy (NCBI): domain Eukaryota; kingdom Metazoa; phylum Arthropoda; class Insecta; order Coleoptera; family Curculionidae; genus Rhynchophorus; species Rhynchophorus ferrugineus. Next base: position 45,105,516 of record NW_027472581.1, on the reverse strand, counting down.
GTTCGCACATGACGCTGGTCGAAGCCAGTTGCGGGCTCTCCAGCTTTTTTTTGTTTCGGGTCGTAGGAATTTTATAGCCGATAAATTTCTATATAAGCGACCAACAGAAGGTTATAAAAGCGACGACTTTTTTTTCGGTCGGAAACGGAAACGTCACGTTTTGAGATGAATATTTGATGGGCAACGTGTAAAAGATGATACGTTTAACGAAATTGTTTTAACGCTACCGCAGATCCGTTAGTTTACGTGGCTAACAGTAGTTATGGGTTTATTATGAGAATTGCCTTTCGCGATCGATAATGGCTTATGTTCAATGTTTCTCGCGTAAAGTCGGCGTACAATGCTCGCAACCGTAATTGCTTTCTTCGTTATCGGATAGTTTCAAAATTCAAATTACAAATAGCTTTAAACTAAAATAATTGCATTTAGAAAATATACAAAAGAACCACATTTGTTAATGCAGAATTTTAATGTATTATGAATAACACACAGTTGAAATTATAAGTACTATGATTTTTAAATTCTAAATGCCAATGCTACAATGATATGTAGAAACAATTCAATATGGACTTATGGCAATGTTCCGCGAAAAATAATATAAATAAAATACAAATTTTTTAGAAGAAAGTCCAAAGTGGTGTTATAGATGCATCAACGTACTGTAGGATATATTACACCGAGATTTTCAAATATCCATTATTACTCAGGAAGTTAAGAGAATCGCAAAGAGACAATGGAGTCTCAGCTATCATGTTAACTCCGAAATATTGCAACTCTTGGATAACAATCGAACAGAACATATACTCAAAAGAATAAAACAATTTTATCTTGTAGCGAAGTGGAGTGTAACAGAAAAAATAGTAATATTAATTAATATATTAACATTGTTGCTATGAGACTAGATAAGTATCAATGAATTCTCGAATTTAAAGGCGCTCTTATTATTTGTGGTCTATGCGTCGATGGACAATATTTCTTTCTTCTATGGTTTAAACGTAGTTCATGTGCCCTCAAGATGATTAGATGTAAAATTTGACATATGTATAAAGAAAAGTTAAGTTAAGAGAGTATTACGAAATGTGTTACGAGCAACGACTACAAAGTAGTGTGTACAGAATAGAAAATAAGTCATCTCACAGAGTACGTAGAATTTAAATTATAGTGAATAAAGTCCATAAACAGTTAATTACATTATTTATTGGTCATTACAAATTGGTCCTTCGAGCTTGATGTACGCATTCCAGAATTTTCGAAATCGCGGATTAAAAGCCCCTGCATAGATACATACCTAATTTTTCAGTTATTAAAAAACAAATTATAGCTTAGTCGGCAACGATTAATAACAATGAATTAATAATAACGGCCAAACGTCTACTTTTTTGATGAGTGAGTTTATTACGTTAATTGAAGTAAACTTTATGATAGAAACATCAATATCCCAATATTTAGGAATCCAAGAATAATGTCCTAATGATGATTAGTTAGAGCTATTAATGTTTTAGGAGAAGAGAACACAACATTGAGATAGTTAAAATACACGAATACGCATTAATTCTACTTAAAAACTCAATCACAAACTCAATATCTCCAATATAACCCTCTCGTTTTAAGACAATTTTATATTTTACTTTTATATTAATAATAAGCTAACAATTTAAATAGTTGTAGTAAAAAAACAAAATATTAAAGAAATAAGTTTGAAACTTTGGTGATATGTATCTAGTAAAAAGATATATATCGTGTTATAAACTAAACTATAAATACTAAAAAACATTATTTATATAATTACTAAAAAACAATACATGACTTAGAATTTGGATATTGACTTTTATGGATGGATATTTATATTGGATATAAGTCTACTATGAATATTCGACTTACAATAATTACTTTTTATTATTTAATAACTAGTCAAGTTTATCCTATCAACGTGGAGATGGAGAAATCTAGCAAAAAAATTATACTCATTAAAAAAAAGATTGGCTCCCATTGCCAAAGAGCAAGGGGTAATGAGAACCAGAAGCAGAATAAGAATATGTAACAAAATATATATTTATAACATTTTCCTTATACCAAATATTATTTTCATATGAAAAAATTATATCATATTTCAAAAAACATGCAAAATCACGGATATATTCCATAGAATAACTTTCTGAGCATTGAGCGTGTGCCTTGTATCCACAGGCTTTGCATATGTACGCTAATTCGCTTAATTTTCCAATTTTACAACTAACAGTACACAATTTAGAGATTCTAATGGTTCTAGTTACCTCAGATACTCATTTTTTGTTTCCGAATATATATCCGATTATTTACATAAATTAATAAAGATACAGGAACAAAAGAGGATATAACTTTCCTTGTTCTTCTGCGTCCTTATATACTACGTGAAAACAAAACAGGATTTAACTTATAAAAATTAAGAGACATCTAAATAAAATACACAATATATTAGTCCCCTATTGACGACTAGCTGCAATAACATTATTTAGGATCATTATAGCATATTTTACGAAATTTTATTTCCATAAGTTAAGAAACAGGCAGAGATTAAAACGAATACTAACTTTAATTTATTCGGAAAATATTTTAAGGGAAAGAACTGACGAACTTGTTGAATCGGCAGTACGAATAATACTGCTAATCCAATCTCTAATATCATCAGAATTTTCAATTATAAACATTTTACTCGCTCCATATGAAACCAAACACAAACAAACGATGTTCCAATCGTGCCATATAACAACACATACCACAAGATCAACATTACTTGTCAAATATTACACAGTAACAATATAAATTTTAAAGAACATAACCGACCTGAAACAACCAAATCCACTAACAAACTTCAATATGTATACATTAATAACGGATAAGTTCAAACATCGTTTCTCCCCCATTGAATATTATGCCTGAGTACACAGAAATGAATCGCCGTATAATCTGTCTCGGCCTCACCTCACTTCAAATAAGAATATTTCAGAACGAACTGATTTCGAAATGAAAATATTCAGTTTAAATCAATGGGAAAATCAGTTCCAACAAATACTACTTCAAGATTGGAGGATAAATTAGATGGAAATTAAATAAAAGAAAATACTATATTAAAATCTGATGAAATACGCTTCCAACACACATCATCACTATAGATGAAAAATTTCAATATTTCGTAATATAAAGTTTAATTTGTTAATGTTATTTATTTGTTATTATTTGTATGGTATTTTTAAATTTTCTAGCTAAAGCATACATTATTTTTAATAAGGCTTATTATGACTATACACCGATTTTGATAATCTTTATGATGTATTATAAGCTGGCAAATCAAACGAAATCGGAGTACCTTGTTATAGACTCAACTAATCCGTTTGATAATGAGTGCTGCTATATTAACCAGGTGTTGGTCCTTCAGATTGTTAATTTTTTCTTGTATCTTGCGTTAACTTGTATCGTTTATCACTTTAGAATATGATAAAACCTACAATTCAAGCAAATAAAAAAGGTGGTAAATGTAACCAGAACATGCTTAAAATGAAGGTTAAATCTACAACAATATTACAGATAGGAATAAGTATCACCTTATTCCAATAAATTTAAAAATAAACAAGCAAATATTAAACTCAGAAATATAAAAGTGCAATCAAGAACAATAAAATAATAAAATCTCTATGTATTGTAATAAATATATCATGAATATCACAGAACTAATTAATGAGAAACAAACAAATATATGAAACCAAAGCATGAATATCGTATTCTATATTCAAACAATTATAAAATTTATTTTCCCGATAATATCGATTAATAGAAAATTGTAAAATTATATCAGTTGTGTCTAATAATAAAATATATTTATATTGCAGAAAATATTATTATAGAATAAACTTATGTCTTTGTTAAAATATATTATTGAGATACTATATATTTTTAAACATATTAAATTTCATAGCTTGAAAATCTTAAAATCATTTAAAATACAATATAATAACTTGAAAAACTTGAAAATTTAAAACATGAAAAATTGGATAATTTGAATGGTAATAATTAATCTCTGGAAGATTACAATCAGTTTTTTTCTTTAATTCATGAATTAAAAACCATCAATAAAAATATTTTTAATTTTTTAATATTTTTTGGGTAATAGTAGATTGCTAACAAATAGGTAAGTTATACATTCAGAAGATATATCAATTTCTTGTTAATTACAAAAATGCCGTCTTCGAGTCATCGACCGGAAATATCTGAAACTATATATAGAATCACAAATTCGAATTTAGCAATGCGTTAAAAATTTAATGATAAATATAACTATAAAGTAATTTATTTTTAAGTAACTATAAAGGTAATATAAAACTGTTATTAAGAATAAATAATTGAAATTAGAGTTAACAATATATTTTAACACTTGTTAAATGGTTATAAAACCAATATAAATTTTAAATTATCATTAGGAAGTAAAATTAAATCATTCTCTATTTAATCTGTAATAATACCAGCAGTATTTTCAATATTCTTATTTATTCAATAACTTTTAAAGCTTTCTTAGGAATAGAGATTATTGTTACTGCTCGAGTCGAATGTAGAATTAATATATATAGTCTACTTAAAATAACAATGAACTCAAGACACCTCAAATTTAGACGCCAATACGTCATAATGTTGCCGAATTTAACTTTGAATTTTAGTTTATTTTATATATTACAACATTCTAATGCAAATAAGACAATGAAACAAAATTGTTATAAAGTATAATTTATTTTTAAATTATAGTTCAATATTCACTGCTATTTCGAATAGACTATAGATCATAAGAAGGACTTCAAATAAAACGAACCAAAAATATTTAAAAAATCAGGACCTCGTTATTCAGAGCTATAAAAAAACTGAAAATAATTTTCATATACGTTTATAGCACATAAAGAGTCATTTTGTCAGTTTAAAAACAATACAACAGTGGTCCGATGACATAAATCAATATTAATGGAATGGACCCTACACCAGGTGATGTTTTCCCTGTTATTCCAAGCGAAAACCGTTAAAATGACACAGTTACGATGTCCCGTCGGCTAACAATCACATTATCTTTATCACTACCATTAGCTCACGTTCGCCCTCGAGACAGACTATAGGATCCAGACAGGTGTCATTTGCCTGGAATTTAAAACTCCCCACATTGCGATAACTTCCGACAATGTTCAAAGCAGAGAAAGTCGCCTTTCTCGAAACTATTACGGACTATTCGCATGAATGATTATTCTAATCCACGTCAGTTAATCCACAACCCAAAAACATACAGACCTGTATTAAAGATAAAATAATATTTTATATATAATTCCTAAGCAGAGTGAAGATTTATTCTTGAATTTAAGCTTCCTAAATATAAAATATTAATATGCTCAAAGGCCGAACAAAAGTAAAACAACTAATAAAATTGCATTAAAGAAATAATAAAAAAGACAAGAAATTTTTTAAAGTTGTCACAATTTTGTTTATTTAAGCAAACTACTTCAACTACATTATATTTATGTCAGTATATGTGCTCTTTTTTCAATTATAGAGAAAAATGTCACATTACTTCGAGAGTGATATGAAAAGTCTTTGTACTAAAAAAATATGTGTAATAAAACATAGCTTACTATTTATGGTAATCAGAATTCAGGTTGATATATCAGTTCATCATCATTCCTTCTAAGACTACGTTTAGTTAAATTAAGTCTTCAAAATGGAGACCTCCCTTTTAACATTGATACATGTGCGATACATATTTGATGATACCCATATGATTCATGTTGTCAATTATGAGCAATTGAGGTGCCCTATTGATCTAGTGTTTTGCATAATATTATTTTTGGTTGTCCAAATAAAGATCAAAAAGGTCATATTTTACCCTATGTAATATCTTATGCTCTATATACAATATACAAAGTCAGCCGAATAACTATCATTCGTTTTCTTTTAAAAAATGTGAAAATCGATAGATTTTTTGTTGGCTATTATAATTAAAACTAAAAATTATTATAACTAAAACATTTGTACCTTACGTTGGATGTTAACACGTTGGCCAAAATCCCTAAAAACTATCTGTAGACATTTACATGCAATAGGAAATATCACGAATTGACTAAAAATGTCATTTCGAACGGTTTCAACATCACGATTTTGTTTCCTGTTGCAAAAAAAGTTTTATATGGCGTACTATCACTGGCGATTAAAAGTGGATCAACTGCGACAATCCCAAGCGCCAAACTGGGTAAGCCCAGAAGAGTCATTCAAATCGCCAGCGAAGCGGAATATGTGCATATAGTGGTAGCTGGAATAATCGAATAAAGTTGTTACTACAGATATTTACCGACGTCAATTGAACAACTGCACAAACTTCACAACGTATTTTGGCAAAAAAAACCAGCAATAATTAGTATCAGACGCAAAGTTATCCTCTCAAAAAGTTGTGATGGGTATACTCTAGCAGCTCGAAAGGAAAATTCTGCCGCACTCAGCATACTTAAAAGACAGAGACCTCTGATCATCATTTGTTTAGATCGATGTAGCATGGCTTGACTGATCGTACTCAATTTCACAATATGTGAATGGGCGGATAATTAAATTGTTAGCAAACCAACATCGTTTTTTCGACACGATATCCAAGTTAGATGGAAAAAAATGGAAATAGGTGGAAACTAATATAATTTTGACTAATTTATATTGTACCAATCAACTCTGATAAAATAATTATTGAATTAATTTTAAGATTAATCTCAATAATGTATCTTTTACATATTACATCAAGTGGAAGTACTTGAAACAATATAAATACGGAAAATGATTATAAAACAACGGACTCTATATATAAAAAAGTCTTATGATTAAGTAACATAAAAACTTCTATTCTATCAAAATATATTCATATATCTACAAGTTTTATGTCCGTTTTATAGCTATACCAGCATAACAACATAATTCCCCATTGACCTATACATTTACACCGTACTTTTTTCATTTCCAACTAAAACAAATCGAATTTGGGGATAATCCATTTCAGGAAAGCTTTCCCGTGCTATAGGAAGAAACAATTTTTCATCGCAGTGATAGCTTCCGTCTGTCGATGGCTCAGTACGAACGATATTAGATCCTAGACAAAATGGCACCTGTCTGGTAGTATTTCTACAAATTCGAACTATGACCGTCGGGCAAGATAAAGATAAGTTCAGTATTTGACCGTAGGATATCAACATTCAGAGCTATTTTAATGGAAACTCTTGAATTTTGTAAAAAAATGGCGATACTGATTCAGATTATTGTGATGAAGTTACGAGAAAAATCAGTAAAATATAAATTTAAATAATTAATGAAGTGTCATGTTATAACGAACATTTCTATGTAACTTTATATCGCTCCTTATCTCGAAATATATTCCCGTGCAAAGCAAATCCTCATCAAATATAATTAAGCCTATTTTTCTACCAAGACGTTTCGACTGTTGAGGTCCAAAATAAACCTTCGCTTTAATTTAGCCAACGAAAAAATATATTCCCACCAACGAATCTCGACGCTCTCGAGTTCGCTGCGACGCCCACGCGCTTCCGTTATCCTGTGGGCCGCCGCTCCTCCTGCAACAGCGGCAGCGAGCGAACGGCGGCGTGTTACAGGAGCATCGATCTCAGGCGGTGGCGGTCACCCTGGCAACGGCGTGGACCGCGCGCGTGTTATCAGCCACCCCGAGCAATGTTGTCAAATCGAAAATTCTCTTCCAACCCGAGGGAAAATCCCTTTCAACAGTTCGATCGTTCTCAATAAATACATTCTCTGTATAATGCCAGGTAAATGTTTTTATTGCTATACTGACTACTTTTTACACCCAGGAAATGATTATTACTTCAATTATTAATGAATTAGGTATTACATATTGTTGTCTTCCATTCTCTGGCATTTCTATGGCAGGAGAAAAATTGCGAGGTGAAAAAATTAAATGTCCATGGAAATAATTTAATATCCTAAAGCTACTACAAAATAAATTGCAAAGGAACTGAAAAAAAAAACATTAACATTAATTATTTAAAACAGCTTCCAGGTAAAGCTATCGTAAAACTTACACATGATAATGTTTTTTTATTTACACATAAATAATGCTTCTTTTAGATTAAAATATGTATGGAAAAAAGCGCAAATTTTATTGTCGGTCATTTTCAATTATTCAAAAATATTCTATACATAGAACAGAAGCTATAATAGAGGATAGCAACATAATTCCAGCACGGAGAAAAATATTTAACTATAGACCAAATTTAAGGACTGTACGAATTTATCAAAACATGAGTTTGTGCTCCTGTTTTTATAGATATAGAAGGCTTTCGATAAAGTAGAAGGAGGAACTTAATTTTAAATTAAGCAAAATGTTACCTAGTTGGTTTGCAGAATTATTAACGTTTTATATTTCGGTTAGATTATTTAGGGTTAAGCATGAGGCGTACTCGGAATTGAAAAAACTAAATTGGGACTGCCGTAGGATAGTGTGTTCGGACAATAGTCAAACAGCAACTTTTGTTGCTGCTAGAGCTGTAGGTAAAGATCATAAGGAAGTTGCAATGAAATTTCAAAATCGGTAAACAAAATTATCAATTGGATTAAATAACGAAGATAATCAGTTCTAATATCCAAGTGTCATATGCTAACATATTTGAAAAATATTGACAATGAACACGAGGCTGTGAAGGAAATTTAGAAGAATGTATTCTCTATTTAGACGAAAATCCGTGGCAACATACAATAGAGTACTGCTGTATATGCAAATCCTGAAAACCATACAGGGTTGCGCCAAGAAGAGCAACCTGGAAATAATTCAGCGGTCTCATAACGAAGTATTAAATGTGTTAATGCCCCGTAGAACTGCAGAAATAATGATATTAACAGTTATGTAAAAACGGACACCAGAATATTAAAAAAAGTGTCGCACAGTCACAAACAAAGATTTTTTCAATCTGTTAATATTGAGGAAGTTCGGCTTGTCAATGGTGTAGTATGGTGTTAGAGTAGAAACAGAGCACAGTGTTAATGTACACGTTAATATTCTTGAACCAGCTAGATGTAAAAATTGTAATTTTTCTTCAAGATGGCATTCTCTTTGACAATAAAAATTAATAGTTATCTCGTCAGAAATCAATAACCATCTATTAGTACATCTAGAAATACGAATAGTTAGTAGTTAATGTAAATACAAACTTCCTCCTTCCTTAAACGAATGCAACAACGAATTGTACCTTGTCGCCAGTAATTTTGCTTATTTACATATATATTAACATCAAAAGAAGCTTCACCCAAAAACAAGATTTTGGTATACGTTGAAAGTCGCTGACTAGAATTGGACTCCCATAATCCTTGCACCGCAATGAATATTGTAGAGGTAACGCTTTTATAATATTTGTGCAAAATGCGGTATAATTATGATTACATTTACATTTAAAGCACTTTCACGCTTCTGAGTTTAAATGGTTGAATACTCACGAACAGACTGATTAACACTCCCTACGTTTTATTACTAATTAGTATTTATGATTAGATAAAATTAATTTCATTGCTTGAAGATGTAAGATCAGGCTGCATATTTCGATATACTCGATTTTTTAAAAGTTTACGGAATAAATATATTGAAGAAGTGTGATGAAGTCCTATATATGAATACTAAAGTTCCTGTTCCAAGATTCTAATACAGAAGTAAATTCTACATTCCTAATGACATACTGTATGAGTTCTACAGTACACAACCCTTTAAAATTGTAGTTAATAACTGTGGGTTGTGTATTATTTTAAAAAATTTGATTTTGAATGGTAATAAAATATTTATGACAAATACAGAAATAAAATTAGTAACTACCTGTATTGAGGATTTTGGACATTTTATAAACAATTTTAGTACGAAATATCCTCTTCAAACCTGGACAGTGCAAGTGCAAAATTGAATATGCAGTTCATGAACCCGACCAAATGACAAAGTGATAGGTCCGCAAAGATAAACGAATTAAGCATCATGAAGTTGGCAACATTGGACACGGACTAACTGTTCCGTGCACCGATCTCGAACCGCCAGTTGTTGCAGGCAGGACGGCCGTCGGCAGCAGGTTTGCGACCCGTTCAGGTCGCAGCGAAACGCGATCAACATGAGGATTATAACCAGAAACGTTTTCAATACACTGTCATGATTACTGTATCAACAAACGGTAATAATGTTTATTTTTCGTTGAATACCCAATTTTGCTCACGGCCAGTAAATTTTAATGAAACGGTAAAATCGCAAAAAGAAATAACATATTCCATATACATCGGCGCCTCCGCCATCATGTCACCAATTACATATAAGGAAGAATAATAGTATCTTGAATTACATCGATGTTCTAATAATATATACATTATAGTTACGAAATAATCCAATTTTTATTTAATTTGAGCTACAAAGACCAATTATTAATTATACCAATTAGGATATATTTCAACTGGATACATATTTTCAGCGATTTTCAGTAATTCTTGAAATGATAAGCTACTTAAATCTAAACAACTACAACACCTAAACACACAAATCAAAGTATTGCTTTCAATGTCTGATTTGTTATCTAATCTATACAATATTTTCAATATTAATTCATCATAAATAAGAATGTTGAGATGTCATGTATAGCTTAATATTAAACAAAATATCACACTTTTAACAAACGTACATTTTTAAATTATACGCCAACATTTAATGCATATTAAATTAGTATTTCACGATAACGAAATGTTCGTTTGTAACAAAGACTAATACTGATGTTAGGAATTCAGAGAATTAAAAATTAATAACAAAAAGTTTATCAAGAAAATATTCCACAAAAGGAAACTGAGAGCTGCCATTTAAATTTAAAATTCGTAATTCCATATACAGAAAAGTTTTGACACGAAAGTAAATCAATAACTGACAAGACTGTTGTTTAAATTTAAGGTTATTCTTGTTCACCTTCGGAAGCGAAAGATGTTTAGCATTTCGCAGATGTTGCCAATTTGATTTGGAAAATGTATAATTGGAATTCAAAGAAAGTATAAGAAAACTTTTGTATTCCGATATTCAGGATGAGACAAAGGATAAAAACCAATAAATAATTATATATAATAAAGTATTTCTAAGACAAGGAAGTAAGGCGGTGTTTGAATCTGTATTTGATTAAAATAATAATTACTGTTATAATAGGCATGCTAGATTGCCTCAATTTTTTTATTACGACAAATGTTGCGTTTGGTCTTCAAAAGAAAAACTATAGAGCCCATTTGATGGAATTGTGAACAAATGTTAGATAGATTGGATTAACAGCTTATTTATTCACTTTAATGAAACTTTCTGAATATTGGATTATAATTCAATGCTGATGAAATACAGGAAAGATTTTATAAGCACAAGAAAAATGTATATAGGTAGTAACAGAACAAACTAACTGATATCAGAATGACTTCACTATACAAGAAAGAAACAAGAACTAATCGTAAAAGGTAAATATTTCTCTCTAATGAAAGTTAAGTTAGGTGGATTAGGCCTCCAAGGGATACAACTACAAAAAAAAACGCGCCTAGAGCTCTAATTCATAGGTGGTACGGAGAAGAATTAAATGTACATATAATTAAACATAATCCTAACCTACAAACTATTATAACTGTGTACTTAATTGTAGTTTAAAGTCCTTCGATACTATATGCATTAGATTTACTATAATGTTAAAATAAATTATATTTGATAACAATATTTTTGTTTAAATATTTTATTTAGATTAGAATTTTGTTATATGTCAAAGCCAAAATGAACTAAAACTCAGAGATGGTGCGGCAACATTGCAACATTTTGACATCATCAATTCGGATGACGTGGAGTTTACTGTTTTATTTAACGTAATAAAATATTGTTCTTGTGATTCTAATATACAATTATATAAAAACAATACTGATTCTACATTGAATAACTATTTCAAATGTAAAACGCTTTCCACAAAGCTGTACATTTTCAAAATGAAGAACAGGGTACTTTAATGTAAACTAAACTTTATTTCAAGCTTTTTATAATCACGGACTCACGTTAACACTGTTTGTTTCAAATAGAACAAATGAAATAAGTAAAAAAACAACTGATAGAAGAGAATCGCAAACCACAATGTCAAACAATTAAATTCCGAATTACTGTACACAAAAATTACAACAGAAAAGAAAAGACAAAATGACTGATTGATCCATCCGTCTTACAAAGAAAAAAGCGAAGACGGTAAGCTTGAAACGAAATTATTTACTTTTTGTTTTCTCCATCTTTATTTTTTCCTCGCCCCCTTAATAAAATTGTGCTAAACCATTTGGAGATTATCCTCGTCTTTACGACGGTGAATGCTTTTTGTTTTCATAAGATTTTATCAAGGATTTTGAGGAATTATATTGTGTTTGAGGTGAACATATTTTATGTGTACAGAATATAAAAGAAGGTAAATAAAATTTTGTGTAAACTGAAGAATGACGGTCGTCAGAACCGTCAGTGTTCTTTATGGGTGTAAAAAATTACTTTAGGGCTTCGTAACTAAGCTCACCAAATATTACGGTAACACTCAATCATTATGATGGTTTATACTAAAAATACACAAAGACAAAACGGCCGCCATAATAAATAATACCAGTTCGTTCAATATATTCTGAAAATAAATTCTTGAAATATCTCCTTTCTGTAAAACGAATATATTTTCATTAATTTCTTTTATATTCAAAAATGTACGTACAATAATATTTATTGCTTTAACAGATTGGAAGCAACACAGAAAAAAAATTGTGTTGATTGAAAATCATAGTGCTAGACTCAACTCTCTTGGTGATGACATAACGAACAGTACATCTTACAACTTACAGTACCATCTTTTATCAAAGACAAAAATTATTAAAACACTATTACGCATTATATAGTATAGTAGCTTAATATATGTTACATAGAATATTTTCAGAAATAAAAAACTATAAAAACAAGTAAGTATACGCCATCAATGGCTTCTTCATTTCTATTCAATGTTCGGAATTATACATACAGTGTTGACAGTGTCATATTTTTTATGACAGTATGATACGAACTCTAGATTCTATAGTAATAAATAAGTATAAAGAAACTAAGCCAAATATATGCCGGAAATTAAATATATTTCTTCATTGGGGTAGGAAGAGGGACCCTGTGAAAAAATAAGATACAACTAACATTACAAAATCAGTGATTTTGACCAAAAACGTCATTAACACATAATACATACTATGAAAGAATTGTATCCCTATTCAACTGAGAAATAATGAAGAAAAAATAAATTAGTTCATAAATTAGAACATTGAATTTTTAATAAATCAATCAAGTCAATATCTCTACTGTGTGTGGAAAATCGAAACAAAAAATTAGATGCATCAAAGATGAAGAAAGGCCATATCATCATATTATCATTGGCATATCGATGGCTGAACTGCAATTATGGAAATTGGAACTAGAACAAGTCAGTCTAAGCATAAATTAATAATAAAGAAAAAAGATCTAAATTTAAATATAAAGTAAAACGCTAAGAGGCAACTAATATATGAGGAAAATAGCAGAATTTTCACACTTTCACAGAAGTTTTCTGCTTAATTACAGAGATGCTTCAGTATCATAAATACTATCTAATACATTAGAAACAGTGAATCCAGACCAAACAGATAATACAAAAGTAAGAAAAATGTATTTAATTAATATAAAAAATAGTTTAGAAGTAAAGATACAATATTTCGAAACAAAACTAGTTTTTGTGAATGTAAAAATCTGGGCAGAAGACAAATTATACTAAATAATTTACCGATTGTCACGTCAAAATTATATAATTAATAATTATAAAAATTAAACCTTCATACAAATGAAATTGATGTGGACTATATATTAGCCATCATCTGAATTATTTTAAATACTCATTTCAGGATTTCATAGTATTCATATGGTAATGATAGTCGATAACGCTAGGAGATTCAGAATCATAGAAGACCTGATGTAAAATATGTCAATATAAGAACAATTTAAAATATTCATTTAAAATATTACATAGTCCTTGATGCTTTTAGCGGCTAGGAAAAAATACTAGCATATAAAACTTATTTAAGAATATAAACTAGAATAATCGAAGTAAATAAAACTTTCAATATGTACCTAAAATGTGTCCATACTAATACCTTTAAATAAAATCCCATTATCTAATGCTGTAGTGGCTGTGGATTTTATATCAAGCTCCATAAGAAGGAAAAGAAACTTATAAGTTACAAATTGTACAATCTTTATGTGTAAATTTTACAAAGTATATAAAAACTACATAGAAGACAAATTGCATTGAGAAAGTTGCAGAATATCACATCAAAATGAAATATAAAAATTACAACTACAATTAATATAAACATTTCTAATGAGTGTAATAACATCTGCATTATTTTAATTACTCATTTCAGAGACATAAACTGAATGACTAATAAGTCTGGTTTGTTTTTTGATGTATTGAGACTAAATAAGGAGATACATTCATTTAACCTGTTAATATCAATCAATTTGAAGTTATATTAAATATAACAAAATATTTAAATTAATTATGATTTATTAGCCTATCAAAAAATAACCTGGATGGATTTCGTCACAAATAATTATTATTCATTATTTTAATATACAGTAAGATAATACGATTATATTTAGCGATTATTATTACATTTTTTAAAAAATATGCATAAAGCTATGATAACTGCGGTATTACTAATGAATATATCCTGCGGCTGTTTTAATTAATTAAAATATATCCGATGCTCGCAATCATATCGGTTATTAAATAATTTAACGATTGCCTGATATCACAAATTTATCGATACTGTCCTTTACATAAAACACCCATTTTCACCAATTTATTTTACTTCGAAACTCGCCGCTGAGCCCGTTTCGAAATATTTCAAAGTTGAAAATGTTCAAACGCAAATGAGCTTATTCAGCGTATTAAACTGGGGGAATGGACAGTGAGAATGTCACCCTATTTCATCAGAACCCCCCAAGCTTTAATTTCCTTAAATTTGTCACTGTAATAACCCGGCTCATTCATGTCTACAAGTATTTCCCTCTACAAAAGGCCTCCGTTGAAAGAGCTCATTTACATAACTCATTAATTAAAACATTGAAACATTTTTTATTAGATCTAAGTGCGCTAAATAAAATTAACATCTGCATATGCTGTTTTCATAGTGATTTTATAACTAGATTGGAAAGGAATAATTTTATTTTGTTATATTTTAAACTCTTTTGCCGGCTAGTGTTCATCATAGAACGTATATCTTAACATAGGCTCCGAACCACAGTCCTCGCCTTAAACCTACTAACTGGCCAGTGACTGTAATGGGTTGATTATTCCTTGTCGGATTTTACATTTTTGTCCAGAGACATTTACGATGATAACCATCCATGTTCTGTGGAATTCGAACTCGTGATTATGTATTATTAAATTTTTGTGAGGGCTTTGGTCAGCGATATTTATTGATGAAAATGCGAAATATCAATGTATACAAGTATTAAATAATCTACTCCAGCTATTAAATTCGATGATCGTTTAGACATTTCCCTACAAAAAAAATATGGAACTAATCATGGAAATGTTAAAATTGTATTTTTCACAGTCATTACTTTTGTTGGTTGATTTTAAGAAATCTGCTGCCACATCTAACACTTTTAAAACTTATGGTAATGTTGCTCCACCATATTCGAACTGTCGGTTTTAGTTATACTAATATAAAAGTGATGATTTTGAAGTCAATGACACAGAACAGCCTGGAGCGCCGACAGTGCAAAGACAATGAATTTCAAGATTTATTATAGAAAAACCCAGCTCAAACTCTTAAAGAACATTCAAATACCTTACCAGTTGACGAATCAACTATTTCCAGAGGTTTACATGCGAAGTGAAATATTCAAAAGGAGGGAAAATGGCTACCAGACGAATTGACTGAAAATGTCATCTCAAACCTTCTCATTGTGGCTTCATTGCTTGTCAAGCAAAAAAAGAAGTGCTATTCGAAGTGTAAAAAGTCATAAATTAGTTCACAACCATCCACATCTAAGTAGCAACAGAGGCTATAAATCGTTTGGAGTATCTAATGAATACAGACACTGCGCTGAGAACAACCTTTGGCTTGTAAATTAAACCTACTGCAGAGTTCAGATATAAGTCAAATAAAAGAACGATTAAGAGTTTATTTGCCTGTTTATTTATATATATTTTAAAGTCTCCTTTTACCAACTATGGATTTATCTGGACTTGACCTACAGTTTAACGTGGGCTCCGAACCACGGTCCTCCACGCATTAAGCCTACCGACTGGCGAGTGACCAACTTTAGAAATCATCCCAGAAGACATCCGGTCTTACCCAGCCTGGTTACTGGCGTCACTGGGATAATTTTCCTTGTCGGATTTTACACTCTTGCCTAGAACATTCACAAATTTTAAACAATCACAAACATAAATTTACGACCATGCCCCACCAGGATTCGAACCCCCGGCTATCGCAACAGTATGAGGTCCGTCCCATCGCCTTTACCACTGCACCACCAAGCCGGCTTAATTGCCTGTTTGAAAATTTGAAACGAAATTTCTTAGAGCTTAGTAAACAAATTTATTGAAGCAATGCCTGAATATACCAGTAAGTAATAACATTAATTATAAATTAATTTTTTTCTTCATGATTCCACACGCAAAAAATTATTAGTACTAGTAAGCCATTATATATATTCCAATTATTGCACATACCATTCGTTTTTCGGCAATGTTTCAAAGAGGGGAACTCGAAAAAAAGACTATAAATCATGGCATTGACATTACACTAGCTTTCCTCTAATGTTCTTATACCGTGATTCTCCCAGGATTTCGACTGCTATTCCCCCAACTTTTTGTAACGTTTTTCGACAGTTACTTCGATTTCTTAACGGTTTAGTGGGTGCCTTTATCTAGCTAATTGATTTGTTTACAAATGATTTATGGCCTAAGATAGAAGTCTCGAATAAAATTTGTGTAAATATATAATATGTGATTATATGTGTACAGTTAACCTTAGTTGATCATCGAAATAAATTAGGTTAAAAGGTTAAACATTATATAACAATATTTAAAGTAGTGTTGGAAACAATCGACTGAAATCGACTATCGACTGTTTAGTAATTGACTACTTTTTACTATCGACTGTTTCAGTCGCTATTTTTGGTTCGACTGTTTTTACTAGTGACTGTTTTCAGTCGCTATTTTCGGTCCGACTGATTTTATTACTATTTACTATTCGACTGATTTTTTACGTTCTGGCCTTCTCGTCCTAGCCACGACCTTCAACGTAATGCGCCGGATTTATGCTTATATAGATTTATATGTAATATATGTGGTTTTATGTTTTTTGTAGTTTGCTTGTGAATAACTACTATATATTGTAAATTAATATAGCATAGCAGCATTTTGGAACGCTAGTTTTCGAGGGCAAAAAAAAATTGTAAATGATAAATAGTTAAGATACTTTTGACTGGTATCTTACCTTTATCTTAAACTTTCACGATTTTTGTCCAAGGTTTTTGTTTGTCGAAACTTTTTTCCCAAAATATTGAAAACTAAAATTAGGTTCCAAAGGTTTCAGAAATTCCATAGATTCTAAAAGATTTGAAGAATTTTTTGCAGTAGCAGTTGTTAAATTTCTTTTAAAAATATTAATGGTAAAGGGGTGAATAAAGTATATTAAATATTTGTAATAAATACATTTTCTGATAGGAAAACTCTACTTTACTATTCAACCATTTATTTTAATGGCTATTAAGAAGAGCACTACTGTTTTTATTTGTTGACGAATGGACTATCTTAACAGAATGTGTTCAACTTTTAAAGCCCATTGAAATAATGACCACCGAGTTATCTGGTGAAAGATATCCCACGATCTCTTTAGTTATACGGTTAATAAGAGAACTGCAACATTCCATCAAATCCAGGATTTTCACAAGTGAATGGGAAAAAAATTACAAAATTGTCTATTAGGTGTCGTCAATAAAAGACAGTTTTAGAAATGAACACGATATGCGGGAAATCCAAATTTTTAAATCCTAGATTTAAAAAAACAGGATTTGGTATTGCAAATAATCTTCCATTCTAACTTCAAAAAATATAAATATAGTTCCACAACTCGAAATTCAAGACACAACTACTGACCAAGACTTTACAGTATGTGGAAATGCAATTTATTGGGCGTTTAGAAAACCCATTGGATTCTTGACAAACCCATAAAATGACACTACCTGAATTATATCAGTTACACGTAAAATATTCCTCTATATCCGCAACATCTGTCCCCTCGGAACGAGTTTCCAAAATCTGGGCAAATAATTAACGATCGAAGAAATCGCCTCACGGGAGATAAGTTGAACATGACAATATCCCTGAACAGTAATTTAAAAATATTTCCGTTCAAAAAAAAATAAAACTTTTATTTAAAAAGGGTCTGGTAGCTATTGTACGATCATTTTTAGGTTCATCATGGATTAGATTTTTTAATGAATAGGTATACGTTTACATTTTATTTAGTAGTTATGGTTATTGAACATTTTAGTTTTTAGGTTTTTAGGTTCTGTTTAAGTTGTATTGTACTATTTATATTTATTATGCTATGTTATTTAAAATAGCAATTAATATATTAAAACACGATAGAACATTTGTGCTGTTATTATTCCATTCCTTTTTACAAATCCACAGAACATTCAGTATAAAAGTAATCCTACTTTAAAATTATATTATTTATTACATGTTAATAGAAATTAGTAATTTAGTTTTCCTTTTCTTTTTTAAAGTCATCACGAGAATGAATATATATATACATCTCTGTCTCGCTTATACTACCATTGGAGAATATAAAGACATTTAAAATTAACAGCTCTAAGCATTTATCTCCGTCCTTTCCTATCTCACATTTTATACAGACAAGAATTCCTACATCTTTGTCTGACATTACGAATGGAAAAAAAAACAGTCGAACCGTGCATTTGACTGAAAATAGTAATTACTATACATACGCCATAATAAATATTTCTGATATCGACATTTGTATTGGATTGTTATGAACAAAATCGAAAATCCAAAATAATTAGACATTTATTCATCGATAATTTGGTCAAGCATTTGAATATACCTCAATATATCAGGAAGTGTTTGTATTAATTTGGTAACGAAGTACTAGTTGTCAATAACTCAAGGAGATACATGATCATAGGATACTATACCTTGGTTACTTGTAATAGCTATGAGCAGATGCTGGCACAAAATTATAACTTATATAGCAAGTAATAACTTGAGCATTCAAATGTGGTTCTAAAGAATTCTTTAAGTAAAAATAAACATACGTAGGCGCCTTGGGATGATGCTACATTTGGAAAATCGAAGCAAACTAAAAGTTTCAACTCTTCAAAAATCAAAATTTCAAATAAAATTTTATTACATCATGTTCGAGAGCAGCTTAAATGTTATCTTCTGCTGCAAAAAATGTCCAAATTCGACGGTTATTTATTTAAAAGAATTACAGCATTTTAGCTAATAGCGATTATCATGTTTGAGAGCAGCTTAAATATTATCTTCTGCTGCAAAAATGCCCAAATTCAACAGTTATTTATTTGAAAGAATTACTGCATTTTAGCTAATAGCGATTATCGAGAACAAAATGCGACTATTGATAAAACGCCATAACAATGTAATCACCAAATAAATAGGTTTCTACATGATTTAACTCAAAACATGAGAGAATAAAGCCCTGTTGTGATGATAGCATATTTAACACTTGTAGCCTTATATATCAGAAAATCTAACTAAATAAACCACGATTCAAATAAATCCAGAAAAATTGGACCCAGACCGTCGGCTTTTTGTTAACGGTACAGTCGTAATGTCTAGCCAGCCAGCTTGGCGACTATAAATCCAACTTTAACTTTGAACCGTCGTATAAAATATTTAGAAACTTGTTCCGTTCTTTTCCTTCTCTCTTTCTCGCTTCACATTTGGTACGAAAAGAAAACCGCATTTTTCAGGATAGTTTCAGTTACTTACCTCTTCGGCGACTTCCTTGACTTCTCCGTTTTTATCCCCGCTTTCCTTTGATGGTTTCGACTTGTCCTTCTTTGAGAAAGAAATAGACCTAAAACAAATACAGTAATAATGACTATAATAACTTAACTTGTCTAATACATTGCAGCGATAATCGCTATTTTCTTTAAGTTTCTTGGGATTGTATGTCACCGAAAATGTACTCTTTATATAAGATCTTTATTTTATCTGATTGAATCCAGTAATAAACAATAAATGTTACCGTGGAAGCCGTTTCCAAGTTCGAGTCCATCACCCCGACATCATGATATGTAATATTTTAATTTACTTACTAAATACTAGGATTATGAATTCTCTCGAATACATTTTTTAAATATTATTTTTTCTTTATAACATTTTCCTTTGATTGTTTTGAGTTACATAATATTTTTCGGTAGATAAAGGTACCCAAAAAGTATGCTACTCTCTACAGACTAAACAATATAAAATATTCCTTTTAAGCAAAATTTTTTCATCTTAATAATGGCATAATCTGACCATCAGATAGATACTCTATCTTTTATGGAGTCTGTTATCTCTTTTCACTGCTTCTTAATTTCTGAAGAAAAGTAATGACACCAATTATAAATGGCTACCAAATATTGTTGGTTTTATTGTTGCTAACACGTTATTAAATGTCAATAATATTCAATTTGGTAGTTCATACATTCTCATTGACTCAACTCTACCACTCGATATTTTATTGCTGTATAAGAATAAGTACACCTCTACAATTGAGGCCTTTTTACATTATTTTTTAAATTAAACTAAAGATTGTATTACATAAGAGTGACCTTTTTGTGATCATATTTGTAAATTCTCTGAGAGACATAAAAGTTGACTGTTATTAGTTTGTATTCACACACATATTGATCCTACAAGTTATTTGAGTTTCGTAACCTTATTGTGAATTAAAAAAGACAAACTGTTGATTGGCTGATTTAATTTTGACTTCAATACTTATAAATAAAAAGAACGGCACTACAGCTGTTTACACCAAGAACAATAACATCATAAGGCTTTCATTATTTTAACCAGTTAAGGCTGATCGTAAAAGTGGACAAATATTAACTTTTTAAAATAAAACAACATCCTTTAACTTTTCCCGCAATGCAATAAAGAGCAAATTTAAAATTAAAATATATGGCTGCTTTCTTTTAAATTGGTGCTCATTACTTGATATTGCACCATAGCAATAAAAACAAAGTGTCAATCTTCGCTCTGGTTATTGTGAGAAGTTTATCGTGGTTAGATAACAAGAATAAAATAATAATGAAATCCTGTGGGGATCTGATTTCCTTGCGGTGCCGTAAATTCAACACTTAAACACCTGCCTCCAGAGGGTTATATTTCTACTTCAGATCTTTGTACTATACTTTCGCTATTTGTTGAAAATTTCAACAGGTAAAGCAGTTAGTATTATTGTTTCACATAATCAAAATGTTGCGATATTTCGCACGGGTAAAAATGTTAAATATTTATAAACAATTACTACTGATAGCTATTTAAATATGACATCAATTAAATATTTAGGGATAAGATTAATATTAACTAGTAAATCAATAATAGAGAACTTTTTTTACTATATCTAGACATTAAATTAATTCCATTTTATATCTTCAGTGTCAAAGTTAATCTTACACAATAATATATTACTGTACAAATCAATATGGGTATTCATAGCAAATTTAAAGTATTCCTCAAATAATAGTTCTAAAAAGTAAAGAGTAACAAGTTCGTCTTTAATGAAGTGATACAACGCGACGTCCCTTTAAAATGCATAAGGAATGTAATTTAAAGTTTAACTACTTATAAAGAGTGACAGTTCACCTCAATGTACTTGGCAATCAGCTAAATGTGCCTGATAATAGTGAAGTGCGTAAACTAAAAAGTTTACGGCCATCACACCTGATTAGTACTCTTATATAGACTTTATAAGAATACTTATTGCTCACTGGGCACAATGTTGAATAAAATTTACCCATAGGTATTACATGGCAACCGAACACATCTATCATCATATCAGTTCTTACAGAAATTAAATAAATAAAATTATATTGTTTGCTCTTAACAGAGTAAAAGAGGTAGAGTGGTCGAACGACAAATCACTATCAAATACGAAACACGCGCCTACAAATTGAAGTGTGACATTTCTACTGATTTAATTCACCATACAAAACTACAAATGACAAGAACTTATCGATGTGAAGCTTTTATATGTTGCAATATCCAATTGTTTTTGAGAGTGTCGATTGGTATCACTTTATGGTTATGATGATAAATGGAATCAACAATTATTCAATACAAATAAAAAATAAATGTAAAATATAGAATTGCCAGTCCAAGTAATTTCTGTAACTCTAAAAAATCGAGACAACAATATTACACACTATTTTATAGCAACAAGCAAACTCAATATATTTCGAACGTACACTTTCTCTTATTTGTATTTATTACGTTTAACCAGACTCTAAGATACAACAACAGTTAACTGAACAGAGCAAGTCGATCTAAATCAATCAAACAAATCAGTTAATATATAAATCATAATAATCAATATATTGTAGCGTCCCACCAATAACAATGACAGATATCAAGAGGTTACAAATTTCTACAATTTAATAAACGCTATTCTTACCCGGCAAAAAGCACCGCATAAATCATCCTTTATCACGAGACAGTTTCAATCTCTATCTTCTATCTATTACTTCACACATAAATTATCTACTTTTATATAAATTTTTAATACACCTCCAAAAGTTGAGGACTTGCACGCTCTCCGGTCGCAGTAAATCATCCAGACCCCATCGGATAGTTCAAAGGTTACCCCGCGGCATGGTCTTTATCTGGGAGAGAAGCGGGCGTTGTGATTTATCTTTCCGCTGCGATATTTTATCTTTAGAATAGCACTTCCCATGTGAAAAATCGAAATAGTTTACACCCACCTAATTATGTCATTACACATCTCTTTAATAACCGTCGGATCGTTATAAATTCACAATAGAAACAGTAGATATGTTTTATTAAAGACGGATAAAACATTAATGCTAATTGATATATAATTTCTATCTTATAAAGTATTAAAAGTATGAGAAATGTATTCAAAATATCTTAGTTAAAAAATATTTCTTTACGTGTCCTTCAAGCAAAAAATATATAGCTCTAATGGTTTTAATTCTCCTCATTTGAAATAAAAAAAGCAAAATTAACAATTGCAACTGAAAGTAATATTTCACATAGTGTAACTTAATAATAAATTGTATTTTTAACGTATCACAGGTCAATTGAAAAGTCCCTGACCTGACACATTAAATGGCGCTACTGGAATTGAATCAATATGTTTTTAGTTAGCCCTAACCCTCACAAGATGCGTGTATAAATTTGACAGGTGTCGGATCATTAGTTTGTAGATTATAGCATTTTGAGGGAAGTAACTTTTGTTATTGTGAAAAAATGGATGAAAAGGAATATTGCGTGGTGATAAAATATTGCTAAATAAAACTTGGCTTAATGCCGAATTTCCGGACACTGCCCTGGGAAAATCAACCATCAAGGATTGGTATGCTAAGTGTAGACGTGGTGAAATGAGCACCGAAGACGGTAAACGCAGTGGACGCACAGAAGAGGTTGTTACCGAAGAAAACATTAAAAATGTCCACAAAATGATTTTGTATGACCGTACATTGAAATTGAATGAAATAGCACTCTAAAGATATCAACTGAACGTGTACATCATATCATTCACGAATATTTGGGTATGAGAAAGCTCTGTGCAAAGTGGGTGCCGCGCGAGCTCACTTTTGAACAAAAACAACGAGGAGTTGGTGATTCGGAGCGTAGATGATCAAATGACGTTATGATGTATGTATTTTGGGATGCGCACGGAATAATTTACAATGACTACCTTGAAAAAGAAAGGACCATCAACAGCGACTATTACATAACATTATTGAGCCGTTTGAAGGGCGAAATCGCCGAAAAACGGCCGCCTTTGAAGAAAAAGAAAGTGCTGCTCCACCAAGACAATGCACCATGTCACAAGTCAGTGAAAACGATGCCAAAAATCCATGAATTGTGCTTCGAATTGCTTCCTCATCCATCGTATTCTCCAGAGATAGCCCCCAGCGACTATTTTCTGTTCTCAGATCTCAAAAGAATGCTCGTCGAATGAAGAGGTGATCGCTGAAACTGAGGCCTAATTTGAAGCAAAGGACAAAACGTACTACAAATATGGCATCAAAAAGTTGGAGGGTCGCTATAATCAGTGTATCACCCTTTAAGAGAATTATGTTCAATAAAAAAAAGCTAATTTTGCCAAAAAAATTTGTTTTACTATGGTAGGCCGGGGAATTTTCAATTGACCTGTTATTTATCACCATATATTACTAAATTCGCAAACATTTACTACACTAACGCAACTAAAATGACTATTATTTCCTGGAAGTATAACTAACTTCTTCTATAGTGTTAAATAGATCGAGTGTAGTGCCAAATATATTTCAGAAAGAATTCAGTGTAATAACATTTCTTGTCTAAATAATGTTTTATTTACTCCAAAACAAGTCACAGATAAAGTATATTATATTTTTATTAAAACAGCTTTCAAAAATTGGTTTGGATTGACTTGGTACTTCAAAGATTGGGCAAATATATACCAAACATTGTGCCTCTGCAAAGTGCCGCTGGTTCCGATCGATGCAACATAACATTACTGTGTAGCATTTTCATTCTTAAAAAGAACTAAATTCTAATGGGTCCTTTTTAATGTTTTAATAACTGTTACTATTTACAGCAAAATAGCAACAACGTTTTGAAGGTTGAAAAAAGGATAAAAGGCAAAACCGATCCAAAAGTTATTTAGCTGTATACAAAGTTGAATTTAGGTATATAAACATTAATTACACTAATCGTATAGAATTGTATCAATAAAATTAATTACAAGCCTGAATAACAATTTTAACTTAACGTTGTATATTAATATTCAGTTGAAACAAGCTTTATTTTATATTAATATGTTTAAAGGTTACTGTGATTATTTGATAAGGCTTTTATGTAAAATATATTTAAATATGTAAATGGTGACGTTATCAAAATATTTATGCTGGGTCAAAATTTATTGTTTCATTTAATTTTCTTTTTATTTTAGGAATTTATGACCTCTACCTCTATCTTACTTTTATTTTAAATATACGAAACA
Organism: Rhynchophorus ferrugineus; assembly: GCF_030347505.1. Classification (NCBI taxonomy): domain Eukaryota; kingdom Metazoa; phylum Arthropoda; class Insecta; order Coleoptera; family Curculionidae; genus Rhynchophorus; species Rhynchophorus ferrugineus. The sequence continues at coordinate 45,080,151 of NW_027472581.1, read as the reverse complement.
CAATCCCTTTTAATTAATTCTATTCTTTCATAAAATCATAAAAGCTATAAAAGAAAAAATAAACTGACATTTATTTTTTAATAACATATTTAGCACTTCAAAGCCTAATTATTGTTAGTAATAAAAGAAAATTTATTTTTTGTAAAAAGTGTTTTTTTCTAATATTATATTTACTATATTAATAATATTAATATTACAATCAAATTATGATTTTTAAAAAGATGATCTAAATTTCAGTATTATTTTTCAGACTTCTTAATAATTTATTATTTCATTTATATTCAACGTTAGTTTATATTAGATTGTTTTATTTTTGTCGTAATTTTAATTATTTTTCTATTCTCATTTCTCCTAATATATAGGTCAACAAATTATCTTAATTATTTATATTATAATCCATTCCTGCATAAAATAACATTAATAAAAAAATTAAACATGTATTACCATTGTTATTTTTTTGTATTCAGTGCATTATTATTTATGAAATAATACTATTAAAAAATAACAGCGTTGGCTTATGTCATTAGTTTAATCATATGGCTTGTACATTATCTTGTATATAGTTCTCAGAATTTTACAGTATTTTTTTATAAGTCAATGTTTATTTAAAAATTAAGAGTTGAGGGTGTTATTACTGACAGAGTGACAATCTATCAATTCGGTTACATACCTAAAGGACCATTTCTTCTTCTTGTCCTTTTTCTTCTTCTGGTCCGACGTTTCTTCGACCTTTTGTTCTGCCGTTTCCTTTTCAGGCGTTTTCTCTGTTTCACCGTTCTCTACGGGAGTTGTAGCTTCGGCTTTTTGGCTTTCGTCTACTGCATTAGAGGGCTCCTCTGGCAAACCGTTCTCTTTGATTTCAGCTTTGGAAGTGTCCTTCTCTTTATCTTCTGTGTCATCCTTCGAAGCCTCTTTATCCTGAAACATAAATATATTTCAATACTGATGCAAAGTTTCGAGTTAACTTATAAGTCACTTTTAACTATTTTATAGATCGTATTGAAGTACAATGATAGTTCAAAATTACGCCAGAGCTTTGAAAACGTAGCAATGTAAATCTTCGAAAAGTTTAAAAGGAAATTTGAATAAATATCTGAGCGACAGACAATATACCTTTTTGCATGGTATGAAATTTGCATGCTAAACTGCAATATGCAAATGTAGTCTGTCGTAAGAATAAAGATTAAGGAAGCGCATTTCAATACCTTAAACCGTCTGAAGATATATTTTTGCGGTTTACATTCACTAAAATATTATCAACAATTATATTTTAATAATATCAATTACTCTATCTACTAAAAAATCTATAAATTGACTGAATCGTAAAATTTCACAGCTGTTTTATTAAAGCAAATTAATATTAAAGCAAGTCCTGAAGATTCGATTAAAAAAGCACACAACGCCGTTAATGTTAAATATTCAGCTGCTTTATTTATGAGCAATTTAATTAAAATGAATACATGAATACATACACAAAAATCAAATAACTATTTAATATAAATTGCTAAAATTAGTTGTATTGTAAAACCATGATATGCTTCGATAAATCAAAACGAAACACTTGTCCGTGTTATTTATTAAAATTGACACCACTACATTAGTCACATCAATTAACCAAAACTAACAATAAATTTGATACCGAAAACCGGCATCGGGTCTTAATCAAACGAATGACTAATGTTTTGGCTATATAATTGGCAATTTCCTTTGGCCAGATTACTTTGAGTATCATGACCTGCTTTAAAAATAAATGATGTGGCATTATCAAGGAAATATATGTTACCAAAGATATTACGTATTAATACAACACTTGAATAAGTAAAAAGGTCAAATAACCCTGTCAATACGGATATGTTCCGTTATTTAACAGTCCGTAGAAAATCAATAATTAAAAAAATTAGCATTATAGATATTATGAAATGAAACAATGTAAAATAACGGAAGAATAGATTTCGGAAATGAAATGAAAACTCAATATACTACCCAATTTAAAAAGGCATTTTAAATATTAATTCGAACGGGCATTCAAAAATAACAATCCAGAGAGATTTGGTGGATATTGAAGTCATGAGCGTTTGAGAAAGATCTCAAGATTCCATGAGATACTAAAAAGTAAGACCGTCATTTACAAATGAAATCTAATAGCTTGACCAGCAGCTTTGTGGTACTAAAGATCGTGAAATGAAAGATATGGTTTAATTTTATTCAGTTGTAAATTTAGATACGATATACACAAGTTTGATTTACGAGTATAAAAGACAGGCCAACAATGTCAACAATGGGAAAGGTTTCGAAACTGATCATACGATACTGCTTTGACTCAGCCACGTGCTAGATACCCTACAAATTGTAATAAAGACCAAATGCTCTGACATCTGCTCGAGAACCCTCGTTTACTATTTTCAGAATTTAGCCTAATAACGTGAATTAATGTAAAAAAACTGTTAAACAAACTAACTAACCTAACTAACAAATTCGATTGTTTTGGCATTTTTATATATAAAATGTTAGTTCCCAATTTAATATTATTGAGTTATTCATAGTATACAGACGCTAATCATGGAACGCTGAAAATTTCAGACTTATTGAACGAAAACCCTAGCCCAGTTGCAGTTAATGATGATTAACTGTTTCCACACGTTTATATACAACGAAAAGTCTCAAAAGGTGGCAAAATGGCTAAGGTTCAGACGTTTGAACTTCATGATCGAGAGCAACGTGAAACAATGAAACGCTTGCCTGACAAAAAAGAAGCGCTTTCGGTGATTTTCGTGTGCATGTGTACAAAGTGTAAAAAAGCTATTAATAGACGTTTGATCGTGTGTTACAAATGTTGTGAAGGATACACTATTGTAGCTTTCAACCTTCAAAGTACTGCCGCAGCACGTACTCACCACTCATAGCGCATTCTGTATACCACTTATCCAAATTGATGCAATACCAAGACTGCTGGCACATAATTAAACGCGCTATGATAATCTGAAATATAAGGACAATGAGCACAGTGTGGATGTTACCTACTATATACCTACTATCACGGTTATATTGTAAATGTGTTTTATTGTTTCAAGATAATGCTTGACCACACGTCTCTTAAGATTTGTTAAAAAACTGAAAACGAACATCACGGTTAAAAACTTATCTTCAAATTAACGATTCAATTTTAAAGAGGTTTCAGTATTTGACGACCTTTTCTAAACAAGGCCCAAAATTATTTTAATCGTGATATATTACTAGTTTTAGAATGTTGTAGAATACAACTAAATTGTAAAAAATACATAATAAATTTGAACAAAATCTTATACATATATCCTTACTGCGAGTCAAACGTAGCATAAAATAGTTAAAAACCAGATGTCTTTAAAGTTAAATGATCCGTTTTGCTTACAGATATGCGAAAATCTTTCGGAACAGGTGAGATGATGCAATATATTATCCAATTTAGGTTTATAAATCCCTATATATTAGTAAGCGATAAATTAACGTGAATTATTGTAGAAAGTAAATAAACACGGAGATGTGACAACACCGCTCCTTTGGCAGATCGTAACGAGAACCCCGTTGGACCGGACCGACGAAAAAAAAGTCAGCCTCGCCCGGTTCGTTTCGCAGCTTCTAATATGCATATTCTCGACTCTAATGAGAAACGACTTCGCGCCATTCGCTTCAGATATCCGCAAACTGCAAAATTGTCCCGTTCTAATGCCGAATACGATATTATAACGACGACTCTACGCCCTAGAAAGCCGCACGGTTCGCGTTAGTACGCGTAATATGCCTGGTTATACGAGAAAACCTCCTGAAAGAGATAAAGGAATGAGATCGTTTTAAAAAATTGAGGTAGGAAAGTTTTAAAGAGGGCGATAACAGTCTCGTGCGTATTATCATTTTTAAACGTTACTATAAAAGGTAACTGTAAATTACTTCATTCTAGAACATGGGGTTGTGAACTGCCTTGCTAAATAAACTTTATTGTCTGTTAGGTTAAGCTTATTAATTTTAACAAAGTAACAATTGAGATTTTAATAAAATTAAATAATAAATACTGCCCCTTATGTTAGATATTGTAATCAATTTAAACATTAATAATTGTAAATCTACGATTTATTATAACTAATTGTATCGAATAGCTTGTATCAAGTATTTCCGGTGTAAAACATGTCCAATGTTATAGCCCATGTATTACGACATCTAAATTATCCCACATATATATTAAACTACAGAAACATCATTTAATATAATAACAAACAAGCTTAAAAGCATCTTTAATAAAAAAATACATTTTTTTCATTGTCGGTTTATGTGATTTAATAGATAACTCAATGTAATTTAAATATATTCTTACTAATGTTCAAATTAATGTTACTTTAGATTATTTCCTGAATTTATAAGAGACGTGTAAATGACTAGTCCAATGATAATTTACTTCCTAAGCATGATCGTAAAGTTGTTTTAATAAGTAATGCTCATTCTTTTTAAAAAATACGTTTAAACTAAAACTAAAACAGACTTTTTCAATGGTATTTTGTCCCCTTCAACGCAAATGTTTTTTCCAAACTACGGCATGTAGGATATTTAATCTTTTATATCTAAAGGCTCAACATTTTCTATTGCTACATTTTCCCTTTAATTTTAGAAAAACCTTACAAAACTGGAAAAAATACTATTATCTATTATGTAAAAATATGAATTAATACCTGCTACTATAACTATATGAACCGTATTAGACATTTTTGCTTCTAAACACTTAATTTTTTTTATCATTGTATTTAAATTATCTTGACTACAAATTAATTTTCATATTTTGTAAATTAAGCTGCACTGGATATTTCTGTAAATATAATAATATCAAAAGCTTGTCCTTAGCTGTTACTTTTTCATATGCATTATTTTATATGCAAACTTACTGTAAAAATATTGTCACTTTAGAATATATGTATTCCGAATACTAGGAATTAACATGGAAAGATATACAAAATCATGGAAGCGTTACTGTCTTTCTTAAGGTTATATGAAAATAAACCGAATAACTGAAAGCTCAAACCGAAAGAATAGAAAGCATCAAAATACTAGGAAGTGAACAATGTGTCCTATATAATTGGCTCTTTCTGCACATACGTATTTCAATAAACTACATCAAGTTGTGATTATTATTTGCTAATTATATGGTTATGTTTTTACTGACTTATTCGTGTCTTATATAAGGTTGCAAAAATCGGATCAAATTCATAAAAATAACATAAACACTATATTTTGTTATTGACAATTAAGGGAGTTAAAAAATGATAGAGAAACTGAGACGACAAATTGAGCTTATGAATATATATGTGTAAGTAGATATCTGCTAGTATACTATATAATACTAGTTATTTAACACCGTTTGGTAATACTATATTTTTTTAAAGCTTGTGTGTAAGTATATATCTTCTAGAACACCGTTTGGTAATGTTAAATTTGTATATATCAATATTAATGCCATTGTTCCTAGTGGTTATTAAAAAATATGATGAGTAGGCACGTTTGATAAGAATATGTAAGGAATGGATACTGAGCCTATTGCAGATAATATTGTATATGTTTGGAGTGTGCAAAATACATATATACAGATACATTTAGAGCATATTGAATATATGAAAAAAAAAAAACAAATGCAAAGGAATACATCAATAATGTGTGAATGGAAATCAATAATGTGTGAATGAATAAATGAACTGACTGAAATATACATATATAATAATTTTGATACATATATTTTAATTTATTTTTGTCCTAATATATTGATAAATTTAATTGCATTATGAATTGTTTTCCAGAGCAAAAATATACTTAACTAAATTTATAATTCCTGGATCTCTGAATAAATGGAAATCTTATTAGTTTTCAGTGAATAGGATTTCTTCTATCGTCATTTCATTGAGGTTATTGGTTTAACTAATCTCAATTAAATATGTTATTGTTCCTTTAAATATTATTTTAATAATGATCGAGTATAATTTTAACATAGACAATCGAGATGAGAGATGTTCAGTTAAAATAAACTAAGGATACGTTAAACCTGTCCCGCCCGAAAATAACGACGACCTCGCTAAAAACCATCAAAAGACAGAAAGAAGACGAACCGCGGCCTTGGCCGCTGGAATGCAGGGCTCAAATGTGTTCTAATATTAGAACGGACGCACGTATTGTGGTTTAACTTTTTGGAGTGTCGATTTGCTTCTTTCGATACCTGCACAAAATAGTTTACCTGCATAAACACTAGGCAACAAATATTCTGTTTCTCAATATTTTCGAATCCTCTTTTTATCAATTAAATCTTACCTAGAATGGACTTATTGCTTAATCTACGTTATTAACCTTATACATTTATATTACGAACTATGGTCCTCTGTATTAAGTCTACCAACTGGATTACTGGGGTGGTTATTTTTATTTGTCGGATATTTTTGTCTATAGTCTACGATCCTGAACGCCACACTTACATCATTTTATAAAAACTGAAATGTCTTCTACCGAAATACACTAGCATATGTAACGACAATTGTTCTATTCACAGGCCCTTAGACTATATCGACAAAATATAAATTAATAACATCCCATAACGAGATGGTTTGCCATAAGCTCATCCATGAAGTTGAAGAAAATGTTACATGTACAAATCTAAGGTATTAACATAAATCTTATCCAGAGTCAAACAAGAGAAAAGTCATTGTATAATAAAAAGTGCATTAATTTGTATACATGTAATTTACCACAATTAGAAACTATCGGCATGGCTATATTTATATATGGTAACAATAGCTAACAGTATCGAGACCCAAGCGTGGATAATAATAGTTAACCAAAGCAAATCGGTGCATATTCAATTTACATATAATCAAACTATACATGCAACAATAACAATGAATAATACTATCATCCCATATGGCAACCATGCCAAGCATCCAGTGATGAATCCCAATACAAAACTTAAAAAAACATGCAAAAAGTATGGGTTAATTGACAGAAAATTTCAACTATATGTAAATAATTGCTGTTATATAACCGAATTATAAAATCGATTTGGACCTATGGGATCTAGTTATGGGGATCCAGTTATGTGAAAAGTAATATAAATTCATACAAATTTTCTAGGAAAAAAAGGCCCTAAGAAGTATCGTCGGATAGTATGTATTTAACAGAACAAAATGGCAATGTTAATTAATATATATAACACTGGTAGTTATCCTGGATATATACTTGGTTTCTAAGTTATTGTAAAAACAAATTGTAGGTTAGCTGACAACGACAAGTAACAATGTATTAATAAAAAAGTAGTGTCCTGTCGCCTCAACCCCTGTGCTACTAAATTGTTAATAATTGTTTATCAATAATAATAAACTAAAGACGAGCTAAAAATCTATTATATTAAAATTAATGATTTAAAATTACTTATACCTTTCCCATTAATGACGAACTTTGGAAAGAAATTTCGAAATTAAATTTAAAACCGACTTTGCATGAAAGTTGATTTATCTTAAAACGCCAACGATAAATTAAATTTACTTTATGCAGTTTCACCTTTCTTTATGCAAACGATTATGAAATTACACTGTCGGTTGCAGTAAAATTTACTTTGAAAATTAAATTTTAGATGAACCCACAATCTAGTCGGTTAAATTTTTTATTAATTTTTATCGAATACTAAAAAGTCAATGAACCGTTTCTCATTTTAAAGGTGAATCATATTCCTTTTTGAAACAATTTTTACTATGTAAGCTTGAAACTGTAAATTGACTGTTAATTATTAAATAAAAACAAAATTAATTTTAAAAATGTTCCACAAAATATTTCCTAATTTGTTCCTTGTGATACTGATTTGAAAATATAATAGTTACTCAATTTGTCTTGTTTTGATACTATTAAAATATTCACACCCAGATCCCAGATGGAATATCTCACGTTATTATAAAAACGATTTATCATCTGGGTTGGAACCATATTTTAAGTTCTACGTGGGGGTCTGTATTTAGTTGTTAAAATTATGGTCACACAATACCACTGTTGCCGTTATTACATGGGAGAAACATATTTCATGTATAAATAGAAGCAGGGATACAAATATTTATTCAGAATGCGTTAAAGTCTATACTGGATCAGTTTCATAAGCTAAGACGTATTACTTAAAGCATATTATCGTCATTACACTACATTATTATAATATATTCCTTACTTTAATGATATTTGTTATTAAACAACAATTATGGAAATTTAATTGTCCAAAAATTTTGAATTTTATGTAAAACTAATGTTATTTATTAAAATGATTAACCGTACAGTCAGTAGTTAATATTTAAAAAACAACAATTTTTTATTAGAAATTTGAATTCTGTCAAGGCTTGATTGATGTATCGATATTTTTGCAATGATATTGAAAGTTATGCAGATGCAGATGATATTTTTATTTATGATATAGAATTATAGTCGATATTATTCAATTCAATATATCGATATTTTTGCAATGGTATTGAAAGTTATGCAGATGCAGATGATATTTTTATTTATGATATAGAATTATAGTCGATATTATTCAATTCAATATATCGATAATTTTGTAATGATATTGAAAGCTATGCAGATGCAGATTGTATTTTTATTTATGATAACGGAGCAGATCGCTATATTTTAAAAACTTTTTATAGTGACTTTTTTGCCGCCAGAAAAGTAGACCTATTAAAAATATTGATATATTTGTCGATATATCAATATTTTTACGGGTCAATCACCTTTTGAAGGTGATGAGGAATTAGTGATGCAGTCTGAACATATTGGTATCTGGAAGCCTTGAGATACTGCAGTTTAAAAAGTGCAACGTATGGAATCTTATTCACCACCTTCTTTGGCCCATACCACCAACGCTACTCCGTTCGACTAAATTAGCGACCAAGAATTAATGACTACTGATATCAGAAAAAAAAATAGTCTCAACAGGTTCAATTCTTGCTTCTTCATCACCGTAATGCAACTTTTCAGGCAGTATTAATTTGTCCCGACTTTTTCAATAAAAACTGAGCTCATATCATTTTAGAACCCTTCTGATTAATGTTTCCCAGACTAAGTTTTGAAGCCTAAATAAGCTACATGGCTCTGAAGAGGTTGAAGCCGAAACGAAGAACAAAAATCGAACAACGTGACAACTGGTATTAGAATTGAAAAAAAATATATCGAATAACATAACGAACACATAAATAAACAAAAAAGTATTTTTTATTACAGTAATAAATTAGTAGAAAATAATTATAGCACAAGCGAATCTAAAAGAAATGTATAATCAGAGAAAACGTATATTTATCCATCAAAACTATTACATTCATGTTATTCGTTTTGTTTGGACATATCCAATTAAGTGGAAAGTTTCCATTATTGGTAGAGCCAATTAAGTGGAAAGTTTCCATTATTGGTAGAGCCAATTAACAAACGATTTTAATTGAATACATACGTCAATAACCAACAAATTATCTATATTCCGAAAATAGACAACGCAACGCCAGACTAACTGAAGAGCCACTGACCCAATACGTCTATTTTTACCTAACGCAAACAGGCGCCAATTAATTAACTAGTAAACACCGAGTTGTAAGTTGTTTTCGGTTAAAACGTAACCGATGAATTTCCTATCCGGTCTCGTCGTTTCTCACTTTCCTTCTCTCTCTCTGTTTCGACGATGGGTATGACTCACACAGTCGTAGATATACATCGTACGCTGTGCCAGCTGCAAACCAGATTTTACACCAACAAATAATCGTTAATAGACTAAGTTGAGACTATTTTACTTTATAACACAACGATCAATGTCAAACATGTAACATGAGTAAAATATCGTTTGAATTATAAGACTGAAATACCACAGAGAATATGGTTCGTTAACGAGAACGTTTATTGGTTGATGATGTATCTCTTTAGTTATTAGTGAAATTAAAATTGTTTTCTTAATATAGTGAACTTGTGTTAAAAATAAACATTTTTTGTGGAGCAATTATTAGGTGTGTAACTTAACTTTTACAGTTTTTTTAAACTGAAAAATATATTTGAAATAGAAATATTTTCCTACTTATGGCATTGAAACGAGCTAAAGTTCTATATTCCTGATAAACAACACCTTCGAGTGATTCAAAATGGAGAAAGTGATACGAAGATTAGTTCAAGCCAATGCAAAAGTTTATTGATCATTATGGAGAATACTTCGAAAAACAATAAAATAATTTTTGGCTGTTTTATTCATTATTAGGCTCAAAATATAAATAGCAATCCTGAAGAAGGAAATCGTAAACCTTATAAAGTCTAGAGGTAACCGAACAAAATTGAAAAATAAAATCAACCTCTCATTTTTCATACTTTTCATCTATCATGTTCAAGGAATGCCGAAAAAATATCGATATTGTGGCCGATATTTTTCGATATATTTTCAAAAAAAAAAACGTTTTAAAAACCATTTAATTTATTTTAATAAACCTTTAAAACTGATAGTTAATTTTAAACGTTCAGTTCATTTTGAAACTTTATTTTGAAGCATTGTTAAAAATATTTTTATCGATATCGATATTTTTTTGGGTCGATATATCAATATCTTTATTTTTTCTTAAAAATATAGATATTCTTCTTAGTTGTTGCTAAAAAATTCGATATTTTTGCTTCCGATATATGGATATATTTTTTTAAAATATCGAAATCGATATATCGATGTTTTTCTCGGTGGCCGACGTCCCCTGCACTAACTTTATTATACTTGTCCAAAATGTTTGATACTAAATCAAAAACAATGACATCTGTCGAAATATTCGATGATCTACTTATTTCTTCGAGAAGGACACTTCACACGCTTTCTATGGTAAATATAACATATCCACTGTACAGATATTCTGGAGATACATATTGACAGTTCGACACTTGATCTATTGCTAATATTTAGCTTCTGTAAAAAAGAGAAAAACTATCGAGAAACAAATACACATATCATTGAATGTAATTAGTACAACATTCAATCAATTACGTTCACTTTAAAATAAAAATGAAACAAATGCCACTGGCTTTAACGATAACCACGCCTTGAAAAACGCCGCCTGAAACGGAAAAGAATTGTCGTTATTTGACGCCAACCGTTTAATGGATCGGTCATTATTAGAACATGCCTCGCGGTTCCGCCGGGTAACGCGGCGTGATTTGAATATGGCCAAGACAACGACACGTTTATTGTTTTCCGAATCATCATGAACAAGTAAGATGGCGCCTGCCCGCAGATATTTCGACTTTCGCTTGTTCAACGGTTGGCATCAACAAACAAGATCGCGTCAAGGATACCTCGTTTATATACAATTCGAACATCGTACGGCTTTTCTGCTACAGATCTAATTTAGTCGTGACAAAATCATGATGCACTGTGGTATTTTGACTCTTATAAATTGATATCAGCTATAGATAAATTTATTATAACTAATAATAATAGAAATAACAAACATACAAACATAAACATAAAAATACAGACAGACTCTGAAAACAGTCGAAACAGTGCAAACATTCTTGGAGTGCTTTTTTAAATCTAGGATCTAAAAATGTGGATTTCACGCATATCGTATTCATTTGCAAATTTGCCAGTCTTTTATTGATGACATCTAATAGACAATTTTGTAAATTTTTCTCCATCCACTTATTAAAATCCTGGATTTAATGTTGCAGTCCTCTTATTAAAGGTATAATTAGAGACATCTTTGGGATATTTTTCTTCAGATAACTCGGTGGTCATTATTTCAATGGGCTTTAAAAGTTGAACACATTCTGTTAAGATAGTCCATTCGTTAACAGAATAAATTGTTGAATATTAAAGTAGAGTTTTCCTATCAGAAAATGTATTTATTACAAATATTTAATATATTTTATTCACCTCTTTACGGTTAATATTTTTAAAAGAAATTTAACAACTGCTACTGTAAAAAATTATTTAAATCTTTTGGATCTATGCAATTTCTGAAAACTTTGGAACCTAATTTTAGTTTTCAAGATTTTGGGAAAAAAGTTTCGACAATCAAGAGGCTTGGACAAAAATCGTGAAAGTTTATCAAAAAAGTATTACCTATTATGCCAGTCCAAATATTACCTATTATGCCAGTCAAAAGTATCTTACTATTTATCATTTACAATTTAATTTTTTTGCCCTCGAAAACTAGCGTTCCAAAATGCTTCTATATTAATTTACAATATATAGTTATTCAAAAGCAAACTACACAAAATATAAAACCACATATATTACATATAAATCTATATAAGCATAAATTCGGCGCATTACTTTCAAGGTCGCGGCTATGACGGAAGACCAGAACGTTAAAAATCAGTCGAATGAACTAGTAGAACCGAAAATAATAACTAAAAGTAAACGACTGAAACAGTCGATAGTAAATAGTAATAAAATCAGTCGGATCGAAAATAGCGACTGAAAGCAGTTACTAGTAAAAACAGTGGAACCAAAAATAGTCGATAGTAAAAAGTAGTAACGACTTCAAGCAGCTAGAGATAAAATAATATACTGGATCAAACATCGTCAAATAAAAATAAACAAATGGTATGAAAATGGTATCAAATGAAGAGGTATAGGGTATGATATCGGATGTCAAACTGAAATGGAAAGACCATGTTTAAAAAAATAACCGGAAAATAAAATATAGACACATACATTAGTTTCTTGAAAGAAAATCCAAAATGTCAGCCTATAATTATTTATGATCAGGTACTAAAACTATGGCTAAATGGTATATAACACTGGGGTTGTACTGCAGACAGCAATACAAGGAAATCTCAAGTAATTCGGAAGAAGGTGTTGCGTAACTTAGGGAACGCACCTTGATTTGTAATAGATGATTGTAATAGACTTGCAAAGGAGATCAACAGTTTCAACAGGGAAAACGAAATCATGCCACAGCTCCATGAAACCATAGTATATGTGAATAAATAAATGAATGCTTGGTCTAGTAAACAAATTTAAATAGGTTGGAATAGTTAAGTTAAAAGAAAATCGTTAAAAGAAACATCAAGAAACGTATCTTTAAAAATGCTAAGGATGAGTATAAGGCTAAATGCAATCTATAAATTTTATTCTTTGCTTTTTCTTCTACTACGAAAAAATGTTGTGGTCGGTTTTATATTTCCAAAATTGACTGAAACCTAAAAAATAATAGGTAAAAAATGGGTCAGAATATTAAGAAGTCGTCATGTGGGTATTATTGGCAATCACCTAGAAATACGTTTTAAACAATAGAAAAAATACATGAAGTGGTATACGAAATGAAAGGAAATAATATATTTGAACATAAAATATCAAAATGTACAGCATTTCTCTGAAAGTTTGAAGTTACTTTGAAGCTACACCTCGTAGAGCAACTGGTAAAATGTGAATAGAATTAATTTATATTCAGGCACATTTAAGTTAATTTGATATTAAATGTGAGTTTATATATAATAATACGAGCAACTTTGTTACGCTATCGCATCTGTCTCCGCTTTGATACAGCAATAAGGGAATCAAATTATGAAGATAATTAATCACACTTACTGTGCCTGTACCCTCCTTAGATTTCTCGAAGGTTCTGACAAGTTCTTGCCTAACGTGACAGCACTAACAAAGACCAGATCCTTCAGTCAGCGCTTCCATAGGCTTTTATAGTTAGCAAAAGAGACACGTGTAATTTTGAAGCGGTATATTCGATGAACGTTGATATAAATTACAATAGCTGGTAAGTTACTGCTCAAGCTAATAAAAAATATGATTTCAAGTAAAAATTAATTAATTCATAGATTGTCTTCAACTATCAAAAGAAATTGTTTAATACATACTTTTATGCGTCTTTTTTAATGTTTTTTTAGAACAATGGACGTATATAGGTATTAAATTATATCTACATTATTTAAGTATATATGACTTAATAGTCCAATATATATATATATATATATATATATATATATATATAGAAAGATATGACCATCTTTCAGGTATTGAACTATTACCTATGCTGCATTGACTTGACTGAATAATCGAATAAGAACAAGATCGCTGAATATACTGTGTGCGCAAGAACTAATACCAAGTTCAAAAGAGGCTGAATTTTGGTTACTTCTTTTTCTGTAAGTCATCATGTAGGTCAAAAGATCGCTAAAATATTTCTGTTTTAAATACACAATTAAGCCCGAAAAAGGAACCCGGAAATCTATTACATAGACATTTCTCATCATGAATAAACAATATCCACAAATATATGCATTGAACAAATTGTGTTTGTTTAATAGAGGAACATATTTTTATTGCTTTGAAGCATGTTAAATATTTCTGAAGATATTCAAGAATAGTAGTATATAGCAAGTCTATAGGTCAAACCTAGTTTGTCAAACAACAGTTTTTAAGCGACAAATAAAATTCCTGATAATCAGCAAGAAAGAAAACACATCGAGAACTCGGTCTTATTTAATACGCAGTTGTTACGGTGGTATCGCATAATTCTGAAATTGTAATGATGCATTTATCGGAGCTCATCAAACTCGACGGGGTCGAAACCGGTTGGGCAAGAGCTTGTCGGTTTTGTCAGATATAGTTATCATCGGTTTACGAGCTACTAAAAAATATTTCAAACTACAGTTTCGAGATTGATATGATAGAAATTACTTGCTTTGCCGTATATTGATTTTCTCCGTATATTGATTGCCAATAATAATAAAAACTTTGTTGGTAAGAAAAGTTTGTTATTTGCCATCAAACGGTCCGTATGTGAATCCACTTATCAGTATTTGTACTATGTATTTACAGTTTTTGATTATAAACAGCTCTAATAGTTTGTATCGAATATAATATTTTTGATATCTATGTCAAATGTTTTCTTATCTCACGCTTCTCACAAAGTTCGATATTTTTCTCCATGACCGATATTTTTCTCTTTATAATAGAAATATCGATATTGTTCTCCATGACCGACCGTCTTAATTTGAGCACAACTTGTATTGCTTACAGTGTGTTACAAATTAACTCGTGAATATTTTTGTGCAATCATTTTATACGACTTGAATTTTCAAATTAGGAGTGAATCCATCAACTTATGGTACATCATTTAATCGTGGTCGGAGTTTCCTCAGGGAGTAAACCGTATAACTACACAGGTGACAAATCTTGGATCTATACATATTGCCTCCAAACAAAACAAGAATCCATTGTATGGGCCAAGACGAGCCAAATCCGACAAAAATAATTCGTGACCATTTCGAAGTTACAGCAATCTGGAACGGTGATTTTTGAATAGTTAGTGCACAACCAATTGAGTGATCAACGTTCTTCCAAGACTGAAGAAACTGTTGATGCATTCAAAAACCTTGTTATGAATAACAGTGGAAAAAGTGCTACGAAGATTGGTTCATGGACAAGCAAACTCATTCATCATTGAACTCATCGCTATTGATCATCATGGATAATACCTCGAAAAACAATAAAACTATTTTGTCAGTTTTGTCAGATATAGTTATCATCGGTTTACGAGCTACTAAAAAATATTTCAAACTACAGTTTCGAGATTGATATGATAGAAATTACTTGCTTTGCCGTATATTGATTTTCTCCGTATATTGATTGCCAATAATAATAAAAACTTTGTTGGTAAGAAAAAGAGTTTGTTATTTGCCATCAAACGGTCCATATGTGAATCCACTTATCAGTATTTGTACTATGTATTTACAGTTTTCGATTATAAACAGCTCTAATACTTTGTATCGAATATAATATTTTTGATATCTATGTCAAATGTTTTCTTATCTCACGCTTCTCACGAAGTTAATTCTAAGTATTTCATAAAAGCCATTTAGTTTGATATGCAGTAATATTAAAATTAACACAGTTAAGTAACTTTTACACACTCATTTTAAATGGCGGTACTGCAGAAGTATTGTCTATTCCTGAAGTCGTATCCTTTAGAAAGAAAGTTTTAAGGTTTCGCATGAAGGGGCAGTCTCTATCGGTTGGAGCTCCGCAGTTTTTTATCTGACCTATATCACAACAACAAGAAAGCATTAACAATCGGGACATTTGCCGATGATACATTGATTATGGTAAAAGATAGATCCTATCTGAGGCTATAAAAAAGTACAGGTGACAGTCAACAAGATCCACAAAAGGACTAAGGATTTGAAAATACAGCTTAAAAGATCAAAATCTGCTCACGCCAATTTTATGTATCGACGAAATGATAAAAACCTAATTATATCACTTGAGGGATACCCAATTCCTTAAGAAAAATTACATATGAAGTTGCACTAAAGAACTGTACCAGTCTCAACTAATCTTTGCAATTTAAGAGTCGATATAACTAGAAGTTTGTGAGGAATTCGTTGATTGTCTAGACAATCTCAATTCCCATCTTTGGATTTGTTATTTGATCATGAATTAATTAACTAATTTTGATGCCAAAATTCGATTTTAATATGCACTCAGATATTTAAAAATGTCTTGAGGGTCATTGTAAAACTTTGTATAAAAGTAGATAATATTTGCTGGCGAGGCGTCATTCCAGAAAGCCCTTCAAAATGACCAGAAAGTACGCAAAGAATTTAAAATTAAATTTAACTACTTACGTGACTTTGTACAAAATATTTAGTACATGGCTGTAATGATTATATGTGAATTCATATCGAAATATATATTAATTCGAATTCAACTTATTATTACAACCAAAACATCTTATCTTTGATTTGTTTCTCTGAAATTATTCATTTGTATATTCAATTAGTTTGTAATTATACAGGAACCTCACTGATCAATAGTTATGAAACAATCCGTGTCTGAATACACAGACAGATGAAAACCTTGATCCCTACATAGAAAAGTCCCTGACTAATCAACCTTGATAAAAAATAAAAGATCACCTTTTAAAACCTTGAAATAGCTCCAAACACACCTGCTATTTTGCACTATCCCAGACAACTTGAAGTATTTCGTTACGAGAACTGTATAATAAGTACCTCACATAGGCAAGATTTTTAAAAAGATATATTTTCAGAAATAACTGAAACCATTCTGACCAATTTTAATGAAGACTGATTAACATGTCTGAAGATAATGATAAACGATTTTAAACAGTTTTTTAAATAATATATTTCAATATGAAAAAATTCATGAGTTGAGTGACGTACTTGACCACAACTGGCTAGATAGACATTTGCTGTTGTCAAAAAGATTTTAGTTTAATTAAATAAAAGGTTAAAATTATTTCTGGTAAAAGTTCATAATTGTTGACAAACATAGGACAAAAACAGTCCAAGTAGAGAGTTTTCAATTGTTTTGACTCTATTAGAAATAGAACGCATCCACATTTATTAATTAATTAAAAAATCCTTCTTGAAGACAATTAATTTTTATTACCCTTAGTCGTTCAACAATTTGCCTATTACGACTACTATAAATATTTATCTCCAAAGAACTAATATATTTTCCTACATTTGAATACCAGTTCTTTCTTTTTCTTTTTATATGTTTGATACTGACATTTTATACCCACTGACCACTGATATTTTATATCAAAATCCATTCTGAGGCACTTAGACACACTTATTGCTATATAGAATGATGCACTATTTATTTGGCATTTAGAAGACAACTTTAGTAAATTATCTTCTGTGTAAAATATCTTATTTAAAAGTTTATATCTATCCATAAATGAGAACGGATAGTAGAAAACGCTTTAGTCCATGCACTTCACAGTTCAGTGTAAAATGCACATCACATTATCCATGCAACATTCTATAGAAGTAAAACACTAACACTGAAAAACAAACTTGAAATGATATCGCGCTACATCACTTCATTAGAAATGCAGTACAGAGTATCGACCATAGCACGCAACACTTTGTTTTGAAACCGTTTAAAGATGGCTATATTAGATTTGCTAGAAGTATTCCATACTTGAATTCCGTAGGTACAAATGGTACAGAAATATATTGCTATCCAAGGACAACTTCAATTAGTCTCCGATAAGTCAATATATTTGATTTAGTTTGAAAAATCAAAGTTGTTTTCATTCTAGATGGATAATACATGGATGAGCACTCACATATTAGTTATGACAAAAGTCAAGGGCCAAATAGTTATTATACAATCCTCGTGACAACATTATATCATATTTATAGTGTAATAGACTCTTAGGAATGTATTGTAAATAGTCAGTTTATACGAAAGAGAACGAAATAATAATTGCATTCAGTTTTCAAAAAAAAAACAAAATAAAATCGTAAGCTCATTTAATGATCAACAACGCTACTGTGTATAATTAACATGGATGTTAATAACCTGATATCCATATTGTTATCGCATTCCTCTGTATGTAAATATCGTGCAATACATGACCTATCTAACTACTTCATTAATACACATCAGTACCAATAATAAAACCAATTGTGCGTATCATAATTAATACCGAACTAAATCATCGATAAATTATCGAAAACAAACAGGACAGCTCGAAAAAGAAAAGCGATAAAAGTCGAGCTGGTGACAAACGGTCCGGTTACCCCACGAAAACTACGTCTGGACCTAGCACAAATAGTAACGAAATCATAGTAGCGAGGGTCAAGATTTTTATATCCACTCCACGTCATTCTCGTCGCAACATTGACCTGATAAACTGCTGTCTACGATAAACAGGCACAATTTATAAATGTATAAGAGACGTTATTCCGTGCAGTGACGGACAAATAAAATATACAACAAACTGTAATTATTTATATACAACATAAACATATAGTTTTAGTACAATTTTGTAACACATCTTTTCAAACAACAATAATTTGGCATCGAATTTTTCACGAAAAATATAAATAATAAATTAAAATCTATTTTGTTATGACGCTATAGCTCAAATATTCAAATCATTCTCCTAACACCTGTATGTACTTTAAACAAATTTTATATGGAGTCCATTAAGGTTAGTAACTAAGCTGAGTTAAATCACATGCCTTCTAAGATGATAGCTACATTAATTAGTTAAAGAGACATTCACCAATTGCCAAATATTAATACGAAGGATACTATTAATATTTTAAGATTGGTTTTGTCATTTGAGCTAGGGATGCTGGGAAGAAATCGATCGATATATTTCGATAAGTATCAATAGCTGTAAATGAGAGTATCGAACTTTTAGGTGTAAAGTAAAAATCAAAATTTTCTGGGATTCCCCTCCCCCGTTCATCCAAGTGTATTTTGCATGGAAAATTAAGACTGGACCGGAAAAAGTTAGATATAAGTATCGAACTTTTGTTTTGAGATTTCAACAAGTGAGCATCAAGTGAATTGTATGTGGTTTGGTATCAAAACCTTATGTTCGCCGATATATCGATATATTTTTTAAAATATCGAATAATGTTATTATTTTTAAATATCAATATATAGAAATATCAATATTTTTCTCCACGACCGACCATCTTAATTTGAGCACAACTTGTGTTGGTTACAGTGTGTTACAAATTAACTCATGAATATTTTTATGCAATCATTTTATACGACTTGAATTTTCAAATTAGGAGTGAATCCATCAACTTATGGTACATCAACTTTCAGCGATGAAGCCCCATCCTTAGCCACCGTAAAGCGTTGGTATAACGAATTTAATTGTGGTCGCAGTTCCCTCAGGGAGTAAACCGTATAACTACACAGGTGACAAATCTTGGATCTATACATATTGCCTCCAAACAAAACAAGAATCCATTGTATGGGCCAAGACGAGCCAAATCGGAGAAAAATAATTCGTGACCATTTCGAAGTTACAGCAATTTAGAACGGTGATTTTTGAATAGTTAGTGCACAACCAACTGAGTGATCAACGTTTTTCCAAGATTGAAGAAACTGTTGATGCATTCAAAAACCTTGTTATGAATAACAGTGTAAAAAGTGCTACGAACATTGGTTCATGGACATGCAAACTCATTCATCATTGAACTCATTGCTATTGATTATCATGGATAATACCTCGAAAAACAATAAAACTATTTTTGTTAATAAAGTACGGTCTCCATTAGGCTGATTCCGCAGTCTTAATACAAGATAGTTGATTCACTGATGATACATAATCTAAATATAACCAATATTAATACATTATTAGCATACTACCTTAAAGCTGTTAGGGTACATTTTCTGATACAGTCGATGTTAAAAAATAATTCATTAATTAAAAATGAATACTTGTGGTTCTTTTAATTTTGCGATGATATATATTAACGCAACATAACAGTAACATTGGCACACAGTACATAGATATACATTCATATATCAATTTGAACTTAAAAAGTTGTACTGTATGGTAATTTAATAATTATTTTATTAAATAAACTATTGGTGGCAAGACTTATTTGAACAAAACAACTCATTTGTCACAGATTAAAGACTTATTGTTATAGAGTCCATAGAGAATCTTGGATATAATAGAAGATCGCCATCACCGATACATTTTATTAGCAATTTCCCTTTTGAAATAAAGTTGATTTAATTGTCTTCTGTTTAATTTTAGTTTTCGTTTATTTAAGATAAACGATATAGTATATGTATCGTATACATTCCTCTATACTCTTTAGAAGAGATGAATAGTAAAATTAAAATACACAATAAAAAATAAATTGGCCTCGCATTGCTACCCCCCCCCCTCTTAACGTTACGATGATTTAAATTATAATGCAACAGAACAAGTTGTCATTCATTCATATAATATTGCAAACTCTTTATGTAGCACAATCAGCGCCCATTGAAGGGAAAATATCAGAAAATACCTTTAACTAATTCACAACTGATGTATTATAAATCAACTGTCACAGGTCACGTAAAAAAAATGTATCCACATTTTATCTTTCGTGACACACCCCTGAACATTTATAACTGAATACTACACATATTAATTAAAACGAATGGTTAAAACAAATTATCGAATAACACAGTCATTTAATATAAAACGATTAAAATTTAATTAATATCGGATCGTTGGCATTTAATATTAATTTGTTATTCAATATTCGAATCACGATAACATAACTTGACCCATGATACTTGACAAATTCTATTCTGTTTAATTAAAGTAATTAATAGGTTTCTAAAATAGTTATTTATAAAGGACCGTAAAAAATTCCAATAGAATAAACTAAAGCGAAATGTTTGTAATCCACATCTAAAAGTTAAAAGTAAAAGATAAAACATTTATACATTATATGAAAATTTAAATTAACTCTGCTGTATGAATCCGAAACACATTACACAATTATAATAAATGGGTTATTACACACTAAATATTACACGTTCTTCAGTAGAAAGATGTTTTTTTTAAATTTATATCAACAACATCTTCAACTTCAAAAAGATAGTATTCAAACTAATTATATTCTTTCATTATCCACACATTATTAAATTTGCTACAATATTATAAAACTCAATTTTAATATATGTAAAAAGTGTCTCGAGTTATAAAGATAAAAAGGACAGGATAGCGAAGATTAAAAACTGTTGGAAATCTGTTACGATTTAAAATGCATTACATAAACCAAAACGAACAAAATTATATGGTCGACGTGCCTTGTACATAAGGTACAACGAATTCAATGGCCCTGGTGAAAGTTGTAGATTAAAGCTCAGTTCAAGGGCGGATATATATGCCTGCCTATTACTACCAGATTACTGCAAGAATAATTAGATTATTTTTTTCTAGAGTCCTAATATGAAGCTTAACTTTTACATCCGTCGAATATAAATACGAAATATATGTTCGGTGTAAGAATATCAGACTAATGCTGGATTTTTAGTTTCAGTTTTAATAGTGGATTCTGGATGCCACATGATAGGTAAACAATAAAGTGTTGTATTTGGTGAATATTATTATAAAACATTTTGGTGTTACATTTTTTTTTATTTCGCTACAAAATTACACAAACACACATATTTGTTGTACTACCACATATTAATGCTTACACGTAACTTCATTTTGTAATTATTTGGATCGACTTTAACATGGAGCGTAATAATATTGCCTCTTCAACAATCCTATAGCATTATTATAGGTGACGAAAATTACATTATGTAAAGGAACACTATTGGAAACAGATGGATATCAAGCAATGTAATGGACATTAATCAATTAATTGCCTCGGGCGCACATAAAAATTTTTAAAGAATCTAACATAGAAAAATATTGACTTAAGAATCAATAGGAATTATAGACCTCATAATTATAATAAAAAAACTCTTTGAATATTAGAATAATAGGTTATAGGGTATCTCAACATTTTGAACAACAAGGTTTGAATCAAATAGAAAACAGCTCATTAAAATTGTAATTTCTGTCCAATTTTCCATGAGCATTTTTCACCAAGCTAGTTGATTTTCGATGACGTTACATCGAATCTACCCATCGAATCGAAACTATCCTTATAAAAGTGATATTTATTCACGCAATCTATGTGATCTTGCTCGAAGCATATGTCATCCATATTAATATAGTTCTATTTAGATAGAAACAACTCGATTACCGAGTGGAGATATCAAGCGCAAGTAACATACACTGCTTGATCAACCTCATGTTCGATCAATCGAATCACAGCAAATTTCAACAAGACCTCCAGCCCAAAATCTTCACTAAACAATGACACATTTGTTTTTCAACAGTCAAATGTGAGTTTCCCCAACCCTTTCCCGATTTCAAAATACAATTTAATAATAACGTTTTTGTTTGTGCAGTGCTCCATTTTTACGAACCCTAAACTTTCAACCTGTTTTTCTTTTAGGTCTAACACTTTATGACGAATAAAACATGCACATTCTGCATAAATATTGCGACACCATTAATTTTCTTATAATATTCTGTATACATAAAAAAAACTTAGACAAATTGTACATTTTACACATATTTAGCCTTAACCAGAATGTCTGATATTTCTCATTCCTTCTAAATGTTGTAAAATATTTCAAACCTGTTCATACACAAAAAATTCTTAATGTTGCGGTAATCACGTTAAATTGAAAAACTGCAAAACTTACGATTAGCGAAATAGCTTGATATTAGCTATTATAGCTTGATTCAGCATGATAATTTCAAGATCTTGGTCAAATTAATTATTAACACTAACACAGTGTTAATTTAGGGCGTAAATTTGTGCATTACTGCTGATAAATTCATATATATATATATATATATATATATATATATATATATATATATATATATATATATATATATATATATATATATATATATATATATATATGAATTAATTTAATATAATTAATTAATAATATACTATAATTTAATTTAATAATATACTACAGCTATATCAATAAATATCAAAATAAAACAATGACCTCGCATATCGATTTTTAACATCAAAATAACCGTTGCATATAAGACAAGATATGTTTTATAAGCTCGTCCGCTGAATATACGAAAGGGGGTTTAAAAAATCTAGTTAATCTAGAAAATTCTATATAATCTATATTTCAAATAATCTTAAAGTACCTTTTTACCACACCAGTAATGTTTAAACCTAGTAATAAATAACTAAACTGCGGTGCAACTAAATAATTTTTTAAGTCTATAAATATATAAAATCCAAGTTGGGAGAATATGACACATCTTTATTACTTATAGTTAAATTTGATAAGCGGTTATCAACAAGATCAGTGATCAGTAAGAGTGTTTAAATTTAAGATTCATTAATCTACCTGGAAATAATAACTATCAGTAATATCACTGGAAAAATGAATTAACACCAAAAATAGTTTGTTTATCTTGGGTAGTTCTCGATAAATATGTGGTGATTCAAAAATATTTCTTAATAAACATATCTGATATTACTGCCTTATCTAATATCGATAAGCTTATTAGAATACATTTTTATAATAAAACATAATATAATAAAACACATTAATTCAAATAAGATAGTGTTAAAATATATGCACCTAATTATACTGTAAAAATTCTATTATATTATTTATATGATGTTAATTGAATTTCTTCACCTGAAACATATTTTATATAATATTAATTCTTTAATATGTATTATCTAAAATATCCGGTTTTGTTTAATAATTTATGTTAATAATTTAATGTCTCGTGGTAAATTATTAACTAATATAAAGAAAAGAACATTAATATTAGAAGAGATTAATATTGATTGATTGATGATTGAGATAGACGAACATTGATATTAGAGGTAGAGAAGATTGATAATTGAAAAACTGTAACAGATATCATTTGTGTATTTTTCACTTTTTTTTCTCATAACCGTTACATTGAAATATTAATAGTAGCTAAATTAAGAGACTAACTACTTAATTTTTAATTCTAAATTTTAATTCCTAGAAACATATCGTTCAATGCTATTTCCGTACTATAGCACAACGAAGATACCTTTAACATTTTCTTATAAACAACCGAGTATTAAAAGGTTATTTACCTTTGCTAATGAAGATAATTACATATTAACAATAGACCTTGCTATAAATTTATTTCGTAAATGTTATTTCCAAGAATGTTTTATTTTACAATGCAAACGTTCTTTTAACTGTGTAAACATCGTTTATATTTTAGTTAAAAAATTGGATCTTAGAGAATTAAATCCACCACTGAATAAGATTACCAATAGATAAGTGCTATTATTTAATTCATCGAATGATGAAAAAATCCAAGGAAAACTATATGAATTGTTTGTTATAATTTGATTCATACTTTTAAAAGCTACAAAACCATAAGATACCCTTCAGGAATGCCAATTGAATTACCAGCACTGTAAACAAATTATTTCTAGTGAATTTGTTTGTAATGTACGACCAATGATGTTTTTGATCAATGATGATTTACTAGACCTGCCTTCGAGAAGTTCAGTGGAGTCCAAACTTATCGAAAGATGATATATATTACTTGACGTTGGATTGACAATCGTTCCGCAGTTATCCGAAGCATTCCTTAGTATAGTCAAGTGAAGTTCGGGCAAAAGCATCACAGCTGACTTAAAGCTTCTCTAAGGTCATGAAATGTGAAATGAAGGTGCTCAAAAACCATAAACATAACCATAAACAAAAACCATAAACTGTTATAATTCGAAAAAATCAATGATTTGAAAAACATCCCAAACGCGTAGATTTCTGATAAAATCATCGCCGTTCGGCCTGTAAACGGCGAACTAAAGTTGAAGACTGAAACTTGAAGTTCAGGGTATATGGTATATAGGGACTAGTAGAATTTAGCGTCAGTAAAACTTGGCAAATCAGTCGATGGAAATTTAGGTAAAAACAATGCTATTCAGAAGATCATCGAAGTCAAACTGGCGGGAGAATGTACAGACAATACTCACAACTAATTTTACTACAACGACAACGTACATCCCTACCTTGTTTCTTTATCAGGAAGGTGTCATACCGCGCCACTGATACGGCCCTGGGCATTCGA
Source organism: Rhynchophorus ferrugineus (assembly GCF_030347505.1). Lineage (NCBI taxonomy): Eukaryota > Metazoa > Arthropoda > Insecta > Coleoptera > Curculionidae > Rhynchophorus > Rhynchophorus ferrugineus. Next base: position 45,054,685 of record NW_027472581.1, on the reverse strand, counting down.
TTAAACGAGAAGATATATTCATGCTAGACTCTAAGATATGATGAGTGACATGTCTATACAACAGGATTGAAGCGGCGTTATTATTTTGTGCTTGCAGTTCAATTAAGTTTTTGTTGTTTTAAACATTTCATAACTGAAATGTTTTATAATTTATGTTAATAAAGTACAAGCACATCATTCTGGAGTACTCGGACAAACAATTAAACATCCAAGGTATAAATTTACAGACTTGAAGAAATCGAGAATTGAGGATAAAGGAGATTTTTAAGCCATTAGCACTCAGAACAACTTATGGTCTTAATAGACAATCGAGTCTAAGCGCACTATACATATACTTTTATTCTACTTAAAAACTCACATTTTAATTCTAGTAGTTTATAAACCAATTTAAACTGAATGATGTTACATAAAATTATAAAATAAATTTTAAAGTTAAATTTATTCACCTAAAATAAACATCAGTTAATTTCTTAATTATAAAGTGAAATAAATTAATCTGGGCGCGTATTTTAGGATTAATGAATGAAGTGTATATCAACATGACTCAGTGTTACTGAAACATAAAATGAGAAACATAGTTTTAAACAACTTAAATAAAAACGGCCATACTTTTTAATTGCGCACTGGTCAGAAAATGTATACATTAAAAAAATACGACGCAAATCGCTGGCCGTATATCGTCTCGATCAGTAGCATGGCACCATCCAAAATATTTAAGTTAATCACGTTCAAATTTATCAGTTAAATATTCATAAATAACTCCCGAAGCGGAATTGCGTGTAAACGTTTAATTACAACCATTAACACGTCTTCTTAACATCGGATGATTTAGAAAGATGTTTAAACGGTCTTTTGATTCTCGTTTCTATTCTTTAAATTTCACGGTTCGAATGGTCGATATATTTTAACAGTCGGATGCATAGCAACGTAAATATAACGTTTCAGAAAACAACAAAGCGCCTTTCTCTTAAAAACATGTCATTAATTAATTGATACCGTTATCGTGTGATATTTATTAATTGATATTTTTGTTTGAGGGATATATTTTGGTAGATAGTGATGCATTTAATGTAAATTTATTATGACCTTATAATTTTTAAATCAAATTCTGAGCTGAGTAAGGTCATTTTTATTTTACTTCTCTAATTTGAAGAAATCTCCAGATGATAAACATCGATGGTTTACAAACATATGCTAATGTTTAGTTAGGTAAAATAAATTATTATGAGTGATTTAAAGTGTCTAAGGACGGTGGACTTAGAAACGAAGACAAAAACCTTAATGGAAAATGTATCAAAACGCAAAGCTAAAAGCTCGAACTAGGCTAAATCATTATCGAAAATCGCTATAATTAATAAAAAAATTAAATCTATAGGTTTGACCAAATAATTAATGAATCTGCAACATGAGATCGATTGATCGTGTTTTATGCAGATAACTCTCCGAGAAGTACTTCACATTATTATATGAAGATTCAAAAAATAGGCTGCATTCGTATGTAGCTATAAAAGATGGAAAACATTCTTTCACAATAAATTTTGATGAAAAGACCGGACTTGTCCTAATAAGAATAATACTAATTAAATTATTACATTTTAACCACGTCTAAAAAATTTGTTTTGCCTCACACCTTATTTAGTTAGAAAGGACAGGATGTTTCCATACGAAATTATACAAGAGAACTCCTTGAATAAAGTATTATTGCAAAATTGAATTAACAATATATTTGCAATTATATTAATGATAAACAATAAAATATTGGTATATAATGTGGGCTGTTTCCAATCTGTATATTAAAAGACGATTTTCGAAAGATTTTGTTTATAAGTTTCAACGTGTATTCAACTGAATAGGAATGTGATTCAATTTTAGGAAGTGAACATCAAGAACTATTAGTAATTAACAGTTCCGTGACCATACATATATGAACATTGCACGAACAATAATGTCATCCGTTATACAATAATTAAATAAGCAATTATCTGTTTGTTAACATATAATTCAGTTTGAAACGGTTCCTATGTCAAAGGAAAAGTAAAAAAGGAGATATAACCATATACAAAAGTGTTTTACTCCTCATGGAGGATAATTTTAATACAGTAAAGATTAATAAAAAGTAAAGTTTTAGTTTAAACTTTATATCTAGACTAAATATATAGGTGTTTCTTATATACTACCCATAGAATACAAAATAAATATATCAAATTAATATGTCATGCTAGTTACTTTAGACACGTTCATTTTTTCTGTAATTGAAATGCTAATATTGATTTTTAAATTTAACGTAAACTCAATTAGAACTTGACGTTTTAATCAACGGAAAGCATTTGTTGATATCATAATTAAATTGAAATATACAATACATCGACTACGAGGCAATTTCGATTTTGAACATTGACACTAAATTAACAAATAAAATTATCATTGTTAAAATAAATCCAATATTAGGTTGCGTCCTTGTAAACCCAGTATAAATGGAATAGATATAACTTTTTATCGAATATATTTATAATTGATCCACTCGGAACTCCTAAAATTAGTAAATTCAATTTTGAACTTAATGAACGTAACGTAACAAAAAATATTTTGATTTTGTAACTCATGCTCTGGCATAGTCGGCTCGAACAAGGCTCTCAATTTTCGATGGCATGACACAAAACAGATCGTTAAATAGACATTAGGGCGGCCCTTTTGAATCCTCGGTTTCGGGCGTAGCAATGACCATGTGAAAATAACTTATATATATTCGAAAACGGTCGCTGTAATCTGTGGTTACTATAACCATGTTTCTGACTAAATAATTACCTGTTATATATAGAGAGAAATAGTTATATTACATTTAAAAGTCTAAAATTCTATATGTTACTAACTTTAACCTTTATTCCCTTTATGTACCAAACTTCTCCATCATTAACAATCATTGTAAATCGTAATCAATGTACAGATAGACTTTTTCCTTCCTAAATAAATGTTCATTAAATTATACACTAATGAGTGTTTTAACGATGAAAGAAAATTATACTAAAATCCAGTAAATAAAAATATGGCTACGATTTTTAAAAGTATATAACTGATAAATATGAAATATATAAGAAAATAGACACAAAATAAAATACAATAGCTATCTAAAATTATCCTAAGTAGATACGTGAAAACATTTGGGGCTTCAGGTAGAAAAATCTAACAAAAACATTATACAGGATATTGCTATGACCAATAGAATAAAGAGATGTTTTGCACCATTGAAGTGGTAATTTGTACAGATGTCATAAAAGAAAAAGATGACCCATGGGATAAATTGTCCTAGATAGATCAGAAGCTGTAATAGTAAACTTACAGAAGCAGCTGTTCGATACAAAGACTTTGCAGCTTGGGTTACCTGCAGCACTGAGAACTCAAATCATATTTTACTCGCAGTAAATAATGCGGAATTACGTAATATATATTAAAACACAGTAAATACTATAAAAAATGTACCCTCTAAAATATTCATTATAAACATCCAGACTAATACAATACAAGTTTATCGAAAGAAAACAAGTCTCCTTCGATAAAATAAGCGCTACTAAGATTGTGTAATTTTTTTTTGTCTGAAATTAAACAATGTTGGAAAATTACACAGATATTTTCACTGTGAGTGAGATACTTAATTGTCTTTATTAGTTCTGAATCGAATAGCGTCATCTGTAGGACACCTCGTGAACTTGTACACAATTGCTTTAACATCATGAATGCTATTAAAAGAGTCTGAATATCGAATTTGATCTGAAAAAGAGAGATGAGACAAAAAATATAGCGAAAGGCTAAAAACGTATAAACAGAATTGAAACGAAACCATCCAGCCAGTATTTTATCCAAAAACCACTTTAGCCTATAATTGAAAGAAACGATCATTATAAAACCAGACATGAGAACTAAGCGATTTTATAAGAAAACAGTAAAAGTGTGAGATGGTTAAATAGTTGATTGAGATTGATTGAGAAAATATAATACAAATATTTAGTAATTAAATGTATAAATAGAATAAGTAGTATTCCGTATTTTACGAATATATTAAATATAAAAATAATTTTAAATCTTTCAAAGTGAAACTGTTCTTTTGAACGCAACAGAATACATCTATTTAATTTTCCTTCCCAAAGAAAGTTCAAGGAGGAATATGAATATCTTCGTCTCATTTATGGCGTGGTCGAAAAAGAACAATGTTCTTCTTATGTAAGCACACGTTGGAATGACATAAAAATAAACCAATTAATTTTATTATATTGTCATTGTTACTTCCCAATATTAAAACACGATGGAACATATTTGAGGTCATTATTCCATTCGCTTTTTCACACTGCCACTTGCTAATTTAAAATTATTTAAAATGAACTGATCTATACAGGACAGGGAATCAAACCAATATCTCCGTCCTTTGCTCTTTCAAAATTAATACGGGAAAAAAATCGTACATCTCCGTTTGTTATCACGAATAGAAAAATAGTAGAAGTGTGAATTAGTAAGTAAGAATTACTACTTTCAGCTGCTAGTTTTTTACTATCGACTGTTTTGCGACTATCGACGGTTTCGACTGTTTTCAGTCGATAGTTCCCAATACTATATATAATGATTTAACTGAGGATGATATCAAAATAATTGGAAAGAAATTTGGACTGTTAATTAAAATTTTTTTCTTAACGAGAAAATGCTACTTAAGCGCAAGTGAAATTAAAATATTATCTTCAATAAACTGCCATAAAATGCTTTTTTGATCAGAAATGATAATCAGAGATAAATGAACAAGAAATCAAGGTAAATAAAATATTTTAAAAAATATGAACCCACAAGAACCAACGAATGTTTAATGAAATAATGTCACTAAATGCCACGTTAGCTAGTTCCAGCCAGCGTTAGTAATTTTAAATTTAAAACAACTTCAACCTTAATCCATCTCCAACTTTGCGTTCGAGAAATCTAAAACTCCAACCGAATAACACAAGATCCTCCCAGGCACAATTGTAAAATTAATTGAGACAGTCCCACTTCAGAATTATTCAAATTCCCCATTTCCATTCGGTTTTACTTACCGCTAATTCGATTTCGTTGTGTACAGTTCCGTTAGTGGTAACTTTCAAATCGGGTTCGGCGATCTTCTCCAGCTTGCCCTCCTCGCCCTCGATAACGGCGGCACCTTCTTCACCTTTTTTAGGTGTTGTCGTGATGTCTACTGATCTCTTTGAATGCCGCGCGCCCATTTTGGTTTTTTGTTATGGTTTTTTCTTCTTCTCGATTAAAACAAAAGTGTCCTGTCACCTGTAACAAATAAAGAACGACTATTATTTAGATTGCCGATACCTCGTGAATATAATATACACAGGATAGCTTATATATTAATGATATAGATAACATGCGAGAATGATATAAGTGTGATGAATTTTCGATAGATAATAAATAATAAAGAAAAATAAAAAAACAAAGGTTTGAACAATGCCAATTAAATTAATTTATTAGCTCTTAATTAGCTCCACATATTTGATTTATTGTTAATAAACATATTTAATATAGCAAAAATATAAGTGTATGATGACTAAAAATTAATAACCATATCATCAACAGGCAAAAAAAAATGGGTGAAAGTTCATTGCATTCTAAATATAACTTTATTAATAATAAAAAGTATTAAATACTGTTTAAAAAAAACCTAAAAACCTAATAAGGGAAATATTTTTATTTTCAGCTCATGTAAAAACTGATGTCATGACAATTTATGGATCTCCCATAGTCGCAGTGATTTTACAGAAGGCCTGCAAAATGCTCCTCTATGACAACGCTCCTTGTTCTTTGCTATTATCTGATTGCTTGATAAAAATCATGACAAAAATCATAAAGCACAGGAATCTAATGCTGTACATTAAAATAATTCATATTTTAATTCACTGATTTAATTGAAAAAATTATTTTCCTCTATACACCGTTTTTTCTTTCATAAATGTATCCATTTGGTCCAAAAGGATATAATAATAATCTCACTTTCTTTTTCTATTTGAGTCTTTTCAAATTTGATAATGGTTAGTTCAAGGAAACTAAATTACATTTCAAATATCGCCTAGTAAAAGATCATAGAAATAAACTATGGACAAAATACTGATATATCACTAAGTTAATATGGTGTTATCAAATAAATTAAAGACAATTTCAATTTTAATCAATAAAGAGAAATATATGGGAGAAATCACCTTTAATTCTGTAAAACCACAATACACAAAAATATTTCAATAATTTATAGATTTTGATAATTGGGGTTTATATAATAACAGTAGAAAAAAAAACAAAAAAATGCACTATCAAAAGTTTCGAAATATTTATTATAATCACAAATAATCATTCATAGAGAGTTACAATATCTTAAACAAAATTAATATAGGAATACACAATATAGCAAGTCTCAATAATTTAAATACTTCATATATTATAATAAAATGAATATCTGGTATTTTACATTTATTTGGATTAGTAAATAATATCACAATAACGACTGAATCATTTACCACAATAAAGATAACATTGATAATATTATTTATATCACGAAAATGCACTTAAGCGTATTAACATAGAAATAAAAAAAACATGTATTTCGTTGGTACGTAAAAACTATACTATTCTCACGAAAATTATTAGTTAGGTTAGTAAACAACTCACGCCTTCAAAATAAGCACTGCTAAGTCAATTTCTCACAAATATAAAATTGCAAATAATTACCTTGACAATAATAATCTGGGACAAAGAGAACACTAATACATAATTTTTTTAGATATTCAGTTAAACAATAATAACAAAAAATTCACTTCCACTTCTGTTTATGTTAATGATCTGTCATTTAAATTTTCAACTCAATGTCAATCAAATAACGTGACATATATGTTGTCAAGGCGTTGTCAAGAAAAATAACAAAATTTATATAATGATTTAATCGCATTTTAATATTTTTATAATTCCTGTTTAATACATACAACCTTGTCAATTATTATATAACATTAAATACATTATTATAACAAATAGGCATTATCCTCAGTGAAGCTATCTAATGGCTAATAATCTAGCTTATAGTGTACTAAGACTCCGAAGCATTGTAACTATAATTTAAATACAGCTATACAAAATACTATTAATACTGTACATATTACTGTGACAACAAAGAGCAAAATTATTTGTAATATATTCAAAATTTAAACAAAAAAAAGCAAATGATAAGGAAGAAGAACTATTCAGCAATTTAAGACGTTATATATGTTGATCATTAATAATTATACAGTAAATCAAGAGATGACATTCCTGTATGGTGAACATACACCAGGGATATAAACATATACATTTTGATGTTTTATACTATAAATAGTGATTTTAATATAGAACAAAAAAAATTTCTAACCAACAATAATATAAAAATAACTGAGAATAAAAAACTAGTAGGAGATTACAAAAAGTCATCAAATGATTTTCTAGCACACCTACGTTGTTCTCCAAACATTGTTCTTGCTGATTTTCATTTTTAAATAAAGACTACCGAAAACAAAGTATTTAACAAAGTAATTACACATCATTAAAAACAAAATAATACTTTTCATAAAGCGGTCTTTTACAATTCCATACATTTTTACATGTCCTACAAGTACTTATATATTCTAGAAAAGTACAAAGTTTTCTGTCAATTGAAGTGAACCTTCGGTAGGTATTTTTTTATAAACAGTTCCTTATTAATTCATAGTTAACGTTACAATGAAGTGTTATATTCTAAGCATACTGTTAAAATATTCAATATATAATATGACACAAACGAAGTGCCTGAGACTAAAAAAGCAAATTGTCATGATAAGAAAGTATTATGAGCAATGTCTCTAGCTATCAATTAGCATAAAGAAACCATTTGTAAAAATCGAAATTTAACCCTCGAGCTGACAAACGTGGCAACATGGGCGTTCCTTACGCTTGAGACCGAAGAATTTTAACCACCTGATGTTCAAAAACTTAACCCCGACCGGCTGCCGTACTAACCCTTGAACAAGGCTTACCAAAGGGGCGATTATGAAAGGGATTATTCGTGGGTAACAGAAAAGTGAAAATCATTCAGGGTAAAAATGTAAAGAATAACATTCTTTTAGACTGTTTCCGGTTAAAAGGCCAACAGACAAACACGTGTCCTTTGAATAGTTTATATTGTAGATGTAAGGAATTAGAATTATGCATACCATATAACTTATTTTGTCTAATTCTTAATAATCAAATAGCAATTATATATTACTTTTAGTTGTTATATATGGCCTATAAACTAATTTTAAGGATTTGTAAAAGGTAGTTGGTGTATTAAATCGCATCCAGTATTTTATTCAAAATAACATCTATCGCTAATTTTTCCTATCTTTGTGATAATTTACGAATTCCATCTCGAAACAACGATGTATGATATACTTTCATCGCTTAAAAAGTTTCAGTGCCTTCAAGGGTCCGAATTTCTACTGAGTAAATTGGATTTGTGGGAAATTATTTTCTACTTCAAATTACTTTTTTTATTTACTAAAGTTTATGGTGCCATCGATTTTAATATACTTATACTAGTTTCGACATTTTAAAAGCGGTGACTTTCGCATCGAAGACAACTTGCGTTCTGGACAGCAAAAAAAAATGTGAAGGCAAGGATTTAAAGGCATTATTCGACGATGAACCGGGTAAAATGCAAGAAGAATTCGCAGAATTGTGGGGTGAACCAAAAAAAAACCGTTTCCAATGATCTGAAGAACATGGTAATGATCCAAAGTTTGGATATTTTGCCGTATGAATTGAAACGAAGAGACATTGAAAGGCACTTGGTTGCAAAAACCTAATGAAACCATCGTGGGGAGGTAGGTCGCACTACAACTGAATGATTGAGTTTGAGACAAACACTTCGCGAAAAATGATCGAAATATGAGACAAAAAGACGATGAATAACACCACAATGTTGTTCTTCAGAATGCCAACGCTGGACCACATGTTGCAAAACTGGTAAAAACAAACTTGGTAACATTAAAGTGCAACCCCTTCCCCTGTAATATTCAGGTCTTGCGCCTGGTTATTACTTGTTCCGACATATGAAACACTTTAAAAAATTGGAATATTCAAAAGATATATCGTTCTATCAAGGTGGAATCAGTAAGTTGATTCAAAGAAGTGGCTATGGATGGACAATATTTTGATAATTTTCAGTCAATAGTAAACTGCAAATTAAGAAGAAATACTTTAAATCTAATTTATAGGCCAATAAATAGATAAAATAATAAACCTAAACAATCCGTGATTTACCTGAAAATGCGAATATTTTTACAAATTGTTTTTACAAGATTAGACTTGTCAATCGATTGATCATCGAAAACTATTTCCAAACCTTTTAAAGAAATATCTTCTGTATATCTGGGCAAATCGATTAAAAAAATTAAATCAACGAGACAATCAATCCTAAAAGCCTTCGAGACGGAGAATATAGCAACTAAAGCTGTCACTCGAAGCGTTCTCTTTTATCTGAATTTCCCCAGGCGCTCGAAAGGAAAATGATTTTCGACAAAGTTTAATTACTTCCAATTATGTATAAAGCCAATAATTTTCGTCGTCGAAAATAAACCATTTCTAAACAATTACAAAAGTTTCCTTTCGATGAAAATTACGCAACGATAACGAGGCCAGTAGCTGTAAAATAACTTCAAAGCATCTGCAAGAACAAAGGCCCGGCAATGTTTAGGATGATATATTTTAAGCAACCCATTGAACACATTATAATCATAATGACTCAATGAAAAAAATTAAATATACTAGCTAGTAATCAAAATATTTTAGTGAACTAAAAGCTGCCAAAGTCATCGAGATATCACAAATATTTTAGCTTAACAAGTAAAATGGTACAAAACTTCTTATAGAAAGTAAGAACCTCTCAAAAATAAATGATTCGTATACACGAAATATGTTAAATATAAATTAGCTCTTTTAGGTTAAAGAAAAAGGTTTTTCCTTGCCCTCCTGGAGTTGAATAAAAAAATGCATTCTTATAAAATCAATGATATTGAAGTTTTATGTTGAAAACATAATTCCGTCGCTGTAGAATCTCTGAGATTTCCACATGACTCTTTTGAATCCAGCTTCAGCCCCTTAAAAAACTCTTAGTTGGAAAAGTAGAGGTCGGAAAAATTATGACATTTTCCCAGTTTCTTTAAATCGTTTACTTTATATCATTAGTTGTTGACAAAAAAGAGTCGTATTAATGGTTTGAGCTGCTCATGATGAACAATTGCTTTCCAGCTCCAACAAACACTTATCATCACGTTCCTTCATGTCAATGGAGGATTTGCAATTGCTTGTGAAGCTTCTCTAGGTTTTGACCACAATCTTTTTCTGTAATTTTATCGAACGTGATTCACTTTTCATTGCCTTTAATCTCAGAACGCAGTCATATCCACAGCAAAAAATGCAAAATATGAGGAACATCAAAAAATATCCTTCTAGAATCGCCATTTCCAAAATGTAATACTTTTGAGTAAATGAGTAACGCTATCTTTATATCCGGAATATGGGCCTATCAAACGCTCTATAATATGGCTTCTTTGAATAAATATTACAAGAGTTATATGAAAGCTATTTATTAGGAAAAACCGGAATTACTTTTTCCGCAATATCTTATTTAATTAACATCTAAATTGTTTAACAATTATTTAATCTGGAAATATCTGGGAAGTTGAAATTAATTATCATTTCAAAGCCATAAGTGTTCTTTAAGCGAATTAGATGAAACCGTGGTATATTTTATGAATTTCTGTCTAAATAATTCGAGAATTGCAGTAAACTTAGAAGTTACAAACGAACCCTGAATATATAAAGATCTGATGCCAAGATGAAACAAAAATGGAAACATTAAAACTTATAAATATAGGTAGGTAATATCTAATAATCACATTTATATATAAAATGTATTAATATTATAGATATGCAGTAATATATGGAAATAATGTATCATTGACAAACAAAATGTATGTGATGATTATTAATAACACTGAAATTGTTTTTGAATCACTTTCATTTCGTCGTGTTACTTGTTTTCATCAAAACATCAAATTCTTCATTCCATTCAATATACGGCGTTTGCTAAGAATATTTCACACGAGAAACAATTAGTAACGCAGTTAAGAACATTACCAATTAATTAAATGAAATCTACCATTATATATATATATATATATATATTGTTAATCATTGGCGTATTTCGTTAACTTTGTACATTCTGTACCCTATTATTTATTGCGTTATTTCAAAAAAGTTAAAAAAAGTACGTTATATATAAAATTAAAGTAAAGAATTAAATTTAAAAAAATAAAAATAATGTGTTTAATTTGTTGTGTTAAATTGGTGTTTCCAAAATATTTACAAACATATACATTAATTAAAGTATATTATCTAGTAATTTGAGATAATTTGACAAGTTATTTGAAAGAGATTTGAAATGATCCCCTATAAGTAGTACAATCAAGTACATCAATATAATTACAACGCAGAAAGAATAATGAAGCGGTTATGGGGTAGTCGAAAGAATGTTAATTTTTCCTATATGATAAAGTTGTCTTTTGTGTTTCTTTTAGTTATATATTCACGGTTTATTTAACAGTTGTCCTTATTTCCTTTTTATTGTCATGACATTACGGTATTCTTCTATATGCGGGTGATGTATACATTGATTTAGAAACAGGCCACCATAATTAGTTCAATCTACTGTTCAGTTCTTCAAAACACATTATCTAAGTCTGGATTATTTTTAAGAATTAAAATATATCATATAAAAATATTGTACTGTGAAAATTATATATATATATATATATATATATATATATATATATATATATATATATATATTATTTTTTATAATCTACATTATCCTGAAGTAGATTACAGCTATTAACATCGATGCTGGTGAACAAATGTATTACCTATATGTGCTTACAGGAACACCTAACAGAACACACAAAGGATATTCTTCAATATTATTGTCAAAATACTGAGGTTTATCTACTCTTGTACTAACAAGCTACGTACGATTTTCCTATATAGGCATCATATTCATCTTCTCATCGTGGGTTGTATCCAATTTATTTTTATTATAAAGTAGTTAATGCTAAAGCATAATGGTAAACAGTAAAATGATTGAACAAAATGTCCAAACGTTAATATAGTAATGCCTATCATTGCAATGTAATGGCACTAGTAGTAGTAGCTATATAATTATATATTATTATATAAGTATAGGTTTAATTTATATCTCAAAACTAAAAAATAGGATAACAGATTTAACCATGCTTAACAACACTTAATTGGTTAGTATAATTAAAAAAGTTTTTAGCATCTTTAATGAGTTGCTTCAACCTTAAATCGGACATTTATATGAAAAATGTAAAGAAGTTATGAAGAAAATATATGCTCAGATTGCATCATTCGGTGAATCAGTAAACAGTATAATTTGTCGACTAAAAAATAAAAATATTGAACGTACCACCTTAGATCTATTTACAGATACTAGGCATAACGTAGCTTTAAACAAAATGAAGTACACATACACAAAACCACAAGACTAAGTATACATTAAATATTAAATTATTTAAGGAAAATAATTTTTCAAATGACTATTTCAATTGCTTCACTGAAATGTAACATTTAACACTCAATAAAATTGATACATTTTATGAGCTACATTTTCAGATGAGTTTAAGATTCAGTGAGTCAACTATAAAATATCTTCCAAAGTGTATTATTTCAGAAAAGAAATAGTTTCTGAATAATACAGATGTCGATACCGCTTGCATTTAAATATAATGCTTATATCATCTAGTTGTATTATATAGATATAATAAACAATCAATTGAATGGAACCGATGATGATATTTTGATATGAAAGAAATCTTGAGTATGTTTTCAATTAAGTTCATGAAAAATATTTTTACAATAAACATATTCAAAAGCAAATACAACTACTTTCCGATAGTTCAACAAAAATTATGTAAGAAATAAGTTGCAATAGATCTAGTAATATTTAGTGGCTTAATTTATTCAACTCACCGATTGAATGATTATTTACACTTGATTATTTACAATACATAGAATCAATTCATACATAAGTGTTTATGGTTCTACAATGCCATATATATCATCATTATAATGTTATCAAAGATATTTAAATTGAAAGGATAAATAGTCTTATTATTCATAATGCATCTGGCCTAGCAACATCGAGTGATACCAAATTGGCAGCGCGATGTAACAGATATGTGACTGACAGCTAATTGGAAAATAAGGCCAGTAAATGAGCGGTTCAACAGTTCAAGACGGTCAAACAACATTTCTAAATAAACCTAAATAGACAATTCCACCACCGATATCGGTTGCACATTATATACAATAAAATCTTGACCATAAAGGCGTGCATAGAGAAAGTCGAAATCATTTATAAACTATTTCGTTTCCGTATTGGCCTGCATTTCTAATATTATTTATTTTAGAACCGATAAAGTAGAACTAATAACGTTTGAAATATTGTTTATGTTTGTAACAAAAAAAATAAAGCTAACTATATTTCCATAAATAGTAGTCATAAAACGTATATTTGTTAAGGTACATAAAAGGGCATTAACAGTATGAATGACTAGTTTTCAGTTCGATCAGAAATGAGGCTATTAGGATCGTCCATTTGTTTTTCGATTATTTGTCGGATTGATAATTAACAGACAGAAATTTAGAAGTCTAGACGTCCCATAACACAGTGTGTGCTATATTTTGGCTTAATTATCTGATAACAATTTTACTGCGACCACCTCCATATTAATGACAAATGACAAAAAATATAGCTTTATATCAAGAAATACTCACTATCATAAACCTCAAAAAAAAGTCGTCAGATTTACCTCCCTGTGATTTTTACATTATGAAGTAAAAGGTCATTGACGCAACTGTATAAAAGTGTTTAAAAATCCTATTTTGCAGATTATTCAAAGACGTCTATTTTAAATTGATGATAGAGAAGCCCGTGAAAATAATGTTTTAAAAATCTGACCGACACCAATATGTAAAATCCTCTAACTAGTCTTATTTTGCTTGAAAACATATGCGATAAAACTTTTTAACAAAATAAGCATTACTGAAGTAGTATATAATAATTGTCAGTATCTATTATACTACATGCACACTTTAGTTAAATCAAAAGCATTAATATCACTCTGTGAAAGGTCGCAAAAAAACATGGCGTAAATAATTTATTGATGTAATACAGTGTGTCTGTATGCAACAAAATGCAATGTGTAATGAATAATCAATGTTTTTGTAGCTATTATGGGAAACGAAAACAATTAAAATTCAGTGCAAACATAACATTGTTAAAAGTCATCGTTTCATTGGATTAAAATAAAAAGAATTAAAGGATGTTCTGGACTGTATGGATTCGACCATATTGCCCTGATAAGTCTAATTTCATTGAAAATATACAGATAAAATGCTGTAACGTTATAATGTGATTTTTATGCAGCCACAAAATATATGTTAACTATAAAATTTACTCTGTGAAAGACAACAATACTGGTAAATTTAACTGGTCTACATGACCGAAAACCGCAAAATGTAAACAGTTCTTCGAAATTTTTAAAAATAAAATCATTAATTGAAACACCAGCTGAGTTAACATTATGAATCATTAGAAATGCATGATAATGGTATTGTTGTAAACTTGAAGTGTTATTCAACATTAATTTTATATTCTTAAAGAAGTTGATTAAAATGTGTAGTGATATACACAAGAAAGAATTAACATATACCATTCTGAAACATTTATTAACTTATAAAAAGCTCGGAACAAAACCATTTAATTCAAATATTTAATTGAAAACAATAAAATGTATACTACAAACAAAAACTGATGTACTAGAGATCCAGTAAGTTTACGGAAGTTAAAAAAATCATTACTGTAAAATATGATTTTATGATGAAAATTGTTTTCCGTGAAAGAATGTTTAATGTATTAATATCGTAAGGTAGTAGCTAAATGAATCATTTTATCACTCATCAGGGTCATGGTAGTGAGGTTCTTGTTTGTATATCTTTCGAATATATGTTCTTCAAGAATATGTTTAATTTTTAAGTTCTACCGTAGGGTAATAAATGGTAATAAACAATTTGGTAACTAATATCAGTAAAAATAGGCAGATATTGCTATAATTAAAAATTGGTTTTCTATTATTGTCATTAATGTCCTTACAACTACAGTATTCGCAAAGAGATAAATCTGGTTGGTTTAAGAATTGAATCACCGAAAATTGTTATAAGAGGCTGTTAGAGAGAGCTTTGGGATTAATCGTTCATTCATTGCCTAACATCCATATAATGTAATAAATAATTAACTGAATATTCCTTATATAAATAAAAATCTATAATTAATAGGTCAAAGCAAAAGAACTAAACAATTACCATTGAACGAAGAAATATATATACTACAAAAAAAATGACTACAGAGTCTTATGTGTTACTAATGCAGTCAACATTTTCATTTCATATTAATAACAGAAAAAAGAACACAGGTTTTTAATTATTACAATTACGTATAATGTATGTATTTTAATATTTACATTCCAATTAGGAAACATACCCCTTAGTCAGTCCAGGAGACTAAAGGGTGTGCTAATGTTGCCTATATAACATGATATTCCATATCAGTATGTATCTGTCAACCAAAAAAGTATAAACAACAAAAAGTATAAATCGGCTCACTGATACTAAACGAAGTATTATTAAAAGACGCAAAATATCAATGTACAAGCAGGAATTATTACAAAAGTTTCAAGTTGATTTACGATACGAAACGAGCTTGCTCAACACTATAATAGAAATAAAATTCTAACAATTAAAACGAGCGGAAAGTCAGACAAAGCAACAGCAATAGTTCACAATTATTATAAACTATGAATTTTAGTTCGTATTTTTAATTAGATGTGGCTGATTAAACCGCAAAACAATAGTCCTCATTATCAAAAGGCGCAGATATTGAACCGTTCATATCAAACAAAAGACCGAAGAAGATAAAGGGTTCAATGAATCTACTTTGTTTTAGTTTTAGTTACGTTTTAATAGTGGAATTGCTACGATATTATTTATTTTATGTAAATTTGTGCCTGGTTCAGCACAAAATATCGTTAATATTAATTAAAAAGCACTTTATTTAACTAGTGTAGTTCGATTAAAACTGAGATATTGTTCCTTGTATCGATTATAAGCTTGTGTTTAGTATGTGAATGTTGATAACATGGAAAACAGATATTAAAAATATATTAATGGTAAACCAGGACAACTGCAATCAATTAACCAATAACATTTGGGGGGAAAACATAATTATAATATATATATATATATATATATATATATATATATATATATATATATATATTATATATATATATATATATTATATTTTTTTTTTACTTTTATATGCACTTTTATATATGCACTAGTTTATATTAATTCAAATATTATTAAAATGTACATATTATTACATTTAATACTAATAAACTAATGCTAAAAATTTCTATAAAATATTTTAAATATTTTAATACAAAAAATATATATTTATATTAGGTTAGGTTACTGTATATTAACTGTTGTATATTAATTGTGACAGGATTATTTAACTAATAAAAGATGACTGTTAGTCATAATATATTAATGCAAACAAAATATATCTATAACAATATTCATAAATATAATAAAAACATATAATTGAAACACAATATAAATTGTGTAATGTGGATTACATATACCTAAAGGAATTGAATTATATATCGATTGTACACGATTTTTTGATTATATCGATTATTAAAATATTCGATTATGCCCAACAACACTGCCTTTAACTACATGTAAAACAAACTAAATTGCGCTGTAGTTTTATTATTAAAGAATGCCAGCATATCATATTTAACGGTTCCACAAAAGCAACCTCAGCATGAAGATTTTATTTACACACACGGAACATTAAATAACTGCTTAATTATTTATAACATCAGGAAATGTTAGCTATATACTTCTATACAGTATCAATTTAGTTTGGGGCAGTATTACAAATATTACTGAAGCCCCTGCATACCACCAATATCAAACAATTAATAATATAAAAAGAGATTAAGTTGCTAACATGCCTCAGCTGTTAAAGGTCGTTTAGTACACTCCCAACAAATAAATGAAAATTATTTTAACAAATAATTATCATATATTTCCAAAATTCAGCAGATTTACCTACATTCCTGAGCTAGTTTTTGTTTTTAGTTACTTAGAACAATATATCTACAAGGCACTATCGTTTTATAAGAAGTAAACACCAACAAACGACTTTTCTACCCGAAAAGCTGCTCACCAGCTGCATATAATTATTGAATTCGCCCTTTTCTTTTGTTCGAATAATACCTTCATTGTTAACATGTTCAGGTATACAGAAGAATGTATTACAGTACTTTCCAAATGACTCACTGTATTCATAACCCACACAAACTAAATGAAAAGTCTTGAATCGAGAATAGAATCTGGAAGATTGAAGACTGAAGTAATTTCTTAACATTTATAAAATTTAAAAATCAATAATAGTTTGATATTGCCACAAGTTTGCCGCCCAAAAATCTGTTCACGAATAAAACGGAACTCGAAATTTGATATTACTTAAAATCGATTTACATTTAGACAAAAGATAGAAATTAAAATTAACGATAATGCTAATGTATAAAATATAGATATATTTTTTATACATTTAAATGATTTTAATGATTTAAACTCCTATTCATTGAACGTCTTTGTACCAAAATTATTTCCATCTGTCATCGAATCCGCCGATTTAATGAATAAAATTCGAAATCACAAAGCCTACTTCGAACAAACCGTTCTTGGACAAAATAAGTTATCAAAAAAACACATTCAGAACCACATATTTTATCAGATATACGAACAATGCGAGTTAAGAAAAAAAAACAGTGGAACTTAAACCGATTACTTGAAAAATTAAAATTAGGTTTATGATTCGGTATATACAACGAATTACACGAGACAAAAACAAAGTTTACTTACCAAAAGAACGAATAAATAATCCTTGAGGTTTTTTCAACAAAAAAAGAACAATAAACCGACAAAACACTGAATCTTTAAAAGTTAAAAGTAATCACAGAAATTAACAGCCGTACTATAAAACGCACCAAAAGTTGATTTACAAAAAAAACGCCTCTACTAAACACAAACGTGAAACTGTTGGGTTTTTGTGTCGCTTGTGAGCAAGGTGGTTTTTTTGAGGCGGCTCTACACTAATCGCAGTTCAACTGTTTTGTCGGATAGGAAAAGAATTCCTTGCAGCCTGCTTGTAGCGACAAATGCGCCGTTGCCGGATTTTCTCCGGTACAGTTTATTCGCCGGCACCGGGCGAACCAGACCACACGTACACCCGTTTGCAACACGATTCATTCAAGCGCCTTCGAAAATAATTCGTTTCCTAAGGACAAATATTTCGCTTCGACATAATTTTAATTCGTGTCGACAAAAAATTAACTATTGTTGTAACTTTCTGGTTAACGTTTAAGAACGTTTCGTTTTAATATTTTCATTGATTTTTATAGCAGCAATAAATAAGAGAAACGCATGAAAAAATTAAGTGAAAATAAAAACAGAAGTAAATATTTTATTAATAACTCGTCACAACTTTTCATATATTTTCTGAGAAAAATAATAAAATATGATAATGCTATGAATCATATTTTATTAAAATATGTAGCTATTTCAAAACGTATATGTACGTACAATTTTTGAAATGTAAATGAATAAACCAATCTATTATTGAGAAAATAAATGTATTCTACAGTACATTTATCCATTTTAACAGGCTTATTCAACGCCCTTTCAATCTAAAAATCCCACTACGTAACACTACATACACCTTTACGGTAACCATAATTATTGGATAAAAAAAACTAAGACACAATAACCAACATTTGTGAAAACCGTCTACCACAAAATAAAGTTTCTGATATGAGAAAAGCAGAAACCAGAAAGGGATCGAACTGGATCTTTGAAAGAATTCATAGTTTAATTCACTGATTTCAATGATGGTAATAATGAGGCTTTTTGGTAAACTGTTTTCACAAAAGTTTGGTTGTTGGTTATTAGACTGGTCCAAAAGGTTACAGTAATCTCAGTTTATTGTTTCGCCAACTAGGACTAATCTACGGAAAATTGCTCTAATTTTACTGCTTTCAAACACAACAGCCGACACCTAGGTTTATAAATACTTAGCGGTTTTTTTATTGAGTATCGAAGTGGTGTACACAAGTCTTATCAATTGTGATGAAACATCCCACAATGTCGCTTTCGTCATTTTAAAAAACAGACTAGAATGTGTTTTTTAACAGTATTAAGTAATGCGGCACTCAATGAGTACTGACTGCGTCTTTAATTTTTTTATGTTTTAATAAAATATTAAATTGGCATCAATTTTTTAATTATTAATTATTGGCAATAGATGGTACTCCACAATCTTATTACACAACTTAATATATTTATTCTAATGATAATTTATTATTCAAAGAGGTTAGTTTATCAGGCAATCATAAAGCCCATTTGGACCTATGGGGTGTAAATATGGGGTTGATCTAAAACATCAAACAATCCAGTAAAAACAACGCACCCAAAGTAATACTCTATAGTTACCTATTCTTATCAATGATCTTGAAATCTAATGGATTTACGAAGTTATCAAATATTTCGCCGTAAAACATGAAATAAGGTTACTAAATCACAGCAACGTGGAAGCAATACAGCTACTGGATAACATGCAGGACATCAGAAAATTGAAGGGAATCAAACCACACGAACTTGTTTAGTGTATAACTGTATAGTGTAAAGTCTTAAATTTAGTTTAATTAGTTTATGGACTCGTCTTGCTTGCTCGACTTTGCTTGTGTTCTTGTATTAATTCAAGTACAACAGAACAGTAGTAATAAATTAAATTGTAAATTAAGGTAAATTAATTTTAATTCAAGTAATTAAATCTTGAATATTATTCTATAAGTATTTTTTCTTATTAGTATTTGCTGTATTTTGTACAAAATCCATTTTTTCTTTTCAAGAAGTTATCCTTAATTTTCACACAAAATTGGAAAAGAAACTCTACTGAAATGTTTTATTAAAAAAAGTAGCAATATATGACATTGAAGATTTACCAAGTTTAGTTTTACTTACTCCAGCATTTGAATTTGGCAACAATTGGACATAATATTAAGAAAATTAGAAGGCTATTAGTGAGTTAGGTGTTGATGAAATAATAACTGTAAATAATCATCATCATAATCATTGACATCTAAAATATTGCCTCGCTAGCTAGTTATTTACTCAATAAACAATACTCAATAAATAATTCTCTGATGTATAATACTTTTCTTAAAACAATCTTAATAAAGAATATGTTACGTTAATAAGTTGTAGTTATCAGCGAGTAAAGTATCTAACCAGAGACAGGATATAAGCCTGTAAATACCCACATTCACAGTCTTTGGTTGATTAAGTAAGGAATAAATTGATGAATTTGAATGTGTCGTGCAAGACAACACATTATAATGGCACACCCAGGATGCTTTATCATATTTGGTGCTCTTTATCACTAATTGATATCGATGCAGCATGATCTGTGACATATTACAATGCTAAAAAAATAAGTAGATAAATAGATCATCCAATCCTAAAAAATATTTTGATATAACCACTTTGAACTATGAAATTTTAAAGATGTGCTTTTTAATTTCAATAAATAATTATTCAAGGAGAAAATCAAATTATTACGACTAAATAATACTAACCAAACCAAAACTGTTGGTTTGCTTCATGCCAAACTGCAAAAAAAAGAATCTAGATACCTATTCAAATAAAAAAACATTATATTACTGTCTTTTGTCTATAACAATATTCCCCAGTTTTATCCTCTAGAAGCACGACGTAAACACGGACATTAAAAGCACTTTACACTTAACTTTCTGTCATTGTAGTATTCTTCGTATCCATTTCACAAGAGTTACGTAACCGTTAGGACGTTATAGAGCTATTCGTTCGCTTCTAATATTTGCATATTTATCTAAAATGTTACGAGGAACTTCAGCCTTAATTGACTAAACATCAAGAGAAACCTAACACAATTATAAATATTTAGTTTTAATAACATTATTATCATACACAATATTGGTGCAAAGCTATATATTAAACACAAATTAAAACAGAGAACACACGTATTTTATATTACCATATTCATTACCATAAACTGACAAAACATATAGTACAGCTATTCCACAAATAGTCACCAAATATATTTATAGGAGTCAGATATACCTAAAGGGTTCAATAAACTTAAAACAGAATAAAACAAAATATTTGAAAAACACAAACAATGAATTACTTAATTTTAACTGTTTGTTCTCGTTGAATCAAAGAACTTAATTATTTCTATCGGGTTACATTCAATAATGTATGAACTGCGAACGACAATAAAATCATAAAATGTGGTAAGACCGCTGGATTCGGCTAAGTGATGGCTAGTGGTGAAACAATGTTTCAACGACTTCAAGTAATATTCACACCAATTTGGCGATCACAAAGGGTAGAATCCGTATGAAAAAGCTATAATTATTCCTATACTGAAAAAAAGATAAACATTGTAAAAACCATTGAGGTTAAAGTTTTCTATGAATTATCGGGAAAGTATATATATATGAAAATCATACAAATGAGGCTTCAAAAAGCTTCCGAAAAGACTAGCCGAAAAAAGCGAAACTAGAGAAACATATAAGATGTGAAACATGCGCGACTGTCGCTTTTACTGATTTTTGGGCAGCTTTGGAAGCTGAACATATTCCCCTAAAAATTAATAGATTTTTCAAGCATTTTCTGATGATTCCATTAGCTGTATGCGAATACGAAATGATTTCAGCAAGAAGATGCCCTCTCCACTGCATTTCAACGTAGCAAAGAATGCAATAATGCCATTTTTTTAACCAGACATGGCGTTCAATATTATACTACACATTCCTTCACAACATGATTCACAGATGATAACTCTATACTCGTTGATATAGATGATGGGGCTTTTAGCATTCTCCATGATACAGTTCGCATTGCCGAGGTACATGGTGTGAGAATTAATGAAGAGGCCAAGGAATTGATAACTGACAGATCGTAAATCGCCTACTATTGTAAATTTCAACCAGTTTCAATTAAACCAAGTACAGTTCAAATACTTTAGGAACACAAGAGAAGGAAGCTACATCTACTGCAGAGGTAATAAACCAAGCGGCAGAAACTTTTACTTCTCTAAGATGATGCTTGTGCGAGAAAGGAAATATTAAAATCAATACTCTCTCAAACACTCAGCTTTTCAATCCCTGTGTGTGACTCCGAGACACTATGGACACTGTTGCAGTCTAACATCTGTAAGTTTGAGGTCTTTGAGGTTCGTTTAAGATACAATAATCAGTATAGAGTTGAGGAAAAATTCAGAAAAACGGATTACAATGTCTGTCGTATGAAAGGTGATGAATGAAAGGTCTTATAGACTTGGAAAAATCGACCGTTTGTGAAGACGTAACGAACAGCTTCGAAATGGATCAAGATCATAGAAAGCAATCTTAAAAATAGGAGACTAAAATTGTTCGAGTCGAGAGATTGCGGCCGATTGCTGTGAAATGTGAATATGAGGTATCAACAGCAGCAGCAAAAAAAATAAAAAAGAAAATACCCTTTTCCAAATGACTAGACCAAATATTTTTTTGTGTCAATTACCACTTACTTTAGATATGCTTAGTACCATCTTAATTTAAAAATTAATTTATTACTACTTCGTTGGTTATGTAGTGATAAGAATTGGTAATTAATCTTAGAACTTGTTTTAGCAGTGTTTTAGTAGCTGGTTTGATGTTATAGTGCAACCTCATATTGGCACCTAATAAGTCCAAATTGGTTTAATAATTAACTGATAAACCATTCTCTTTGATTTTAGGTCAAATTCAGAGTATCTTCCGACTAACAAGTATAACTGTTATACTACCAAAGTTGTGTTTCAGAGATTTATTAATATGATAAATCAAGGACCAATTCAAACATAAACATACACAATCAATTATAATAGAATTTATAGGAGATTTAAGATACAAGAACAAACGCGAACAAGAGTTCGCCGGAATACAACGGCCGATATGAATCCCAGGTGTGTGGTAATAAATCCTGCGCATAGCGACCAGCAAACAGTTTCCTATATTTCGAAATGCCATTGACGGATAGCATTGTTCTAAATAACTTTGGCAAAATCCATCGGAGCAATTAAACAAGAATTAAACTGTGTGAAAATTACAAACTATCTGGTAACGTCTAGTATATAATTGTTCCTTGTTGCAATAACATCAAAACGTAATTAGGCCTCTCAACGTGATAGAATAAGATTACACGCCAATGTATTTGTTTTCACGTTCGCTCGTAAAAAAGAAATTACCATATCATATACTGCGAAACAGTTTGAAGAATCATAAAATGTAATAAAACTTGCAAAATGTATGGTAAGTATATTGACGGATACTACTAAATATATTTTACTTAGAATATACAAATAATCTCTTGGTGGTGATTAAGGTTATAAATACCAAACTTGGAGACTAGTAATCAATTGTTTAATAAGTATTATAGTTCGATAAGATACTACGTTATTAGGTTCATCGTTTTACTTTCCTAAATTCAGTAGTGATTTTTCATCAACATGTTTGATGATGTTCTATGTAAATGTATTGTATGTAAATGTATGTTCTATGTAACTCATTTATATACGAGGGTCACTCTTTAGATTTCGGGAATTGGCAACACTGTTGTCATGTGAGTCAATCTGACGGTTCCATCGTAACGTTGACATTTTTGACGATATACGTACTTAGAACATTTTGCCGCACGGATGCTATTTGTTTATTTTATATTTTGTTTTGTTTCGTCTCCGTAAAAAATGGAACTGAATCGTGAACATTTTCGTGCGATATTTTTTTACGATTTTCGGCGTGGATTATCACAACAAGAGTGCATCAATCAACTTAATTTGACTTTGGCGATAAAGCTCCATCAATAACCACCGTGTATCGCTGGTTTTGTGAATTCAATCGTGGTCGTAGTTCGATGTCCGATGAGTTTCGCGAAGGTCGTCCAAAATCGGCTGTTGTGCCAGAAAACATCGATGCTGTGTGCGAAATGATTAAGCAAGATCGTCATGTCACTTATTGTGAGATTGAGGCATCCCTAAGCATTAGTTACACCAATATATATGCGATTTTACATGAACAATTAGCTGTGCGAAAGTTATGTTCGTGTCGATTTGTACAAAGAAATGCTTAAGAAATTCAATCGCGGTGCTTCGAAAGACTTTTACAAAATCGTACAGGTGAGGAATCATGGATATATTCGTATGAGCCCGAAAGTAAGCAGCAGTCCACTGTATGGATGTTCCAAGATAAATCAAATCCAATAAAAGTTGTACGCGACCAAGCACTTCAAAGAAAATGGTGGCCTGTTTCTTCGGGAAAACTGTTCATATTGCAACAGTGCCTCTAGAGGATTGTAGAACAGTAAATTCTGATTGGTACACAACCATTTGTTTGCCAGAAGTCTTCGGTGAAATAAGGAAAACAAACAAGAGACGCCGGATTGTTCTTCATCATGACAATGCGAGCTCTCACACATCGGCTCAAACAAGAGACTATTTGAGCACTCAAAACATCGATTGATGGGTCATCCGCCATACAGCCCTGATTTGGCACCCAATGACTTATTTTTGTTCCCATCCGTGAAGAATAAACTGCATGGTCAACGATTTTCATCGGCCGAAGAAGCTATCATTAGCGTTTAAAAATAATGTTTTGAAGATACCTCATTCGGAATGGAATAAATGCTTTGAAAATTGGTTTAAGCGTATGCAAAAGTGTATCGATCATCGTGGCGAGTACTTTGAAAAACAATAAAAATATATTCGCAGCTTAACTATTTGTTTTTTTCCTATTCCCAAAATATAAACAGTGACCCGCGTATTTACAGTTACAAAGTTTAGGTGTACAGCTCTACAAAGGAAAAATCGTAAGATCGTGTAATAATGGTATTCTCATTGTGTTTGCGTGCGGAGTTATCAATAAAACTTATCCCCAATCCAATCTCTAAAACCTCAGAAAGAGCCTTGAGAAATCTACCTGTATATCCAATATAGCTAAGTCAAAGTCACTTGCTTTTAAGTCTCTACTATTCTCCATCATATTTTATATCCTGCAATTTTTGTATTTATAGTTTTTCTACAATTATATATTCCCTATGCAAAATTTTTATTTACACCATTATATTATATGTAGCTTTTAACTTTAATATATTTGTATCTATTATTTATAAACTCCTTATTCAGTTTTTATATACCATCTATAATCTTCCTAAACACTAGAGTTTTTAAGTTTGCGATATATATTTTTACACATATTGAACTTTTGTGAAGAAAGTATCTAAAATAAATGCAATTAGTTTTAGTTAAAATGAACTTTCACGTTCAATCAGAACGCTATACGGATGAAATTGCTTTGAGTTCAATAGTTCAGCAACCTGGAAACTAATCAGAAAAAGAATATCCAAAAAGTGCATTCACACCATAATCGTAGTCAAAACACAATATATGATTTTGGAGTTTTTTCTTCTTGTTCCAACATGACCCGCTAGAACCAAATGGTCTTTTGCTGATGTCGCCTCGGGTTCGGGATAGTGAAGCGGGCGACAGAGCCCCTGGGTTACGACTGGGATTGGCGTAGTTGGTTATCAACCAAGGTTTGTGGATTGGTAAGGATTTTATCAAAGGCGCCTAAGGAGAACCTTATACTGAACATGTTCGTGAAGCTCTTCACTAACGGGATGCCTGATTCGAGGTGAGTGTTGAACCTCATAAATCATGGGGCGTTGAGTAACGCGCGGACTTTTTGGATTGGAACACTTGGAGTAGTTCAAGTTGTCTCTCAGAGACATACCTGTACCACAGCGATGCTCCGTAGAAGCAAATTGGATGGACCAGCATTTTATACAGACTCGCTTTCTGGGGGATTGGGAATTTATTTCTTCTGCATAGGAGTGGACTATATACGTCGTTGCCTTTGCAGATAACGTGCTGTATTTGGGCTCACCACTGGAACTTGCGGTTGAACCGGAGACTGAGGTATGATACCACAAACGGAAAATATTACGATGGCTACATTTGCTGATGATACTGCGATTATAGCTGTCGGAGACAATAGTGAACAAACCTCACGAAAATAACAACAGGCAAGTGACAATATAAATAATTGGATACAAGCTTGGATATATAAATAAGAATTAATGAAAGTAAATCTATATATGTGCAGTTCACCTGTAAACAGACCGTACAAGCACCCATAACATTAAATAATACTATCATTCCATATAGCAACAACGCTAAATATCTCGGAATTAATCTCAATGCAAAACTTCGCTGGAAGGAACATATAAAGAAGAAAAGAAAAGAACTGGGATTGAAATATAGGAAAATGTACTGGCTAATTGGAAGAAAATCACTATTATCAGTACATAATAAGTTTCTATTATATAAGCAATTACTGAAACCTATAATAATTCCGAACAAAATCCTCAGAGGTATTGTGGGTGCACCCAAATACTATAGGACTGATTACCTACATCGAGACATTCAGATACCCACAGTCAGTCAAGAAATCAAGAGAATTGCAAGGGGGCATGAGGAAAGACTCCATTCTCACACGAATATTGAAATATTACAACTATTGGATACCACCAGAACAGGACACAGACTCAAAAGAATCAAACCATCTGATCTTGTGTAGTGTTGTGTAGTGAGGTGCATATATTAAAAAATTCAGCAGTGACATGTATAAACATTATTTCACCAGAGACTGAGATAGGGCCGCTGGGTCTCGATGGGACAAATTGTAGGTTAGACGGAAACGACTAGTAACAATATATTAATTAAATAATAATTTAAAAAATTCAAAACAATACATGATTTGGGTATGGAATTACCTTGCCACTCATCGTATCTATTTAATGACCTCAAGCAATTCAAATTAAAGCTTTTGTTGAAAGCATTTGAGTGTTTTAACAAACTGTTCTATAAAAAAGGCATAACAAAATAGAAAAGTGATGGACGAGTGTAGAATTCAATAAGGAACATTACACAGTTACGCCAGTAAATAGACTGAGTAAAACGGATGTCTCCTGGGATGGTTTTTAAGTAGGTCAGTTAATAATTGCCAAAAAAGAAATGTTTTAAAAAATAGTACTACACTAAATGTATCAACCTCAGAGAGTATAGAGTACGTACCTATAAGATCTATGATATATTGTCGAAGAAAGATTAATTGTACTTAAAAATTATTGTTTTATTAGTTGAACCGCAGATAAAAAATACGAAAAGTGAATGTTAGAGCTGAAAGAATGTGTTACAAGAATAATTTAATTATTTACTCACAACATTTTTGCAAAATTTTTGGTAATAGTTGTTGATAAGAACCTGGTCTAGGTAACTGTTAAAGCTATTTCACTGTTAGATTTTATTTAGAAAGTTTTCGATAAATTTAACGTTTGACAACAATGCATTTTAGTGGGTGCATGGTTTAATTTGTGAATGACAGGTTTACTTTGTAATAAAATTGATATTGAAACCAACACTTATATTAAAGGGTTAAACAATTTGAATAAGCTCTAATGTGTAAAATTACAGTTTTATAAAGTGCGACTAATTTTACTGAAAGGTATCTAGATTACGTTGAAAATAAAATATACTTTACATAATCATGATTATTATTTGACGTCCTAAAGACAAAAAAAGACGAAAAGATAAAAATTACAAAAATACGAAAAATATATTAATTCATGTTTTCAATGCCATATGTCAATAATAGTTAAGCCAGTGAAACCTAGAAATCAGAGAAGGCGCCAATGAGTTACTCATCAAACAAATTGTAATTGCACTTAAAGAACACAATATCCTTTTTACAATATTTCTCAAAACCTGCAAAGTAAAACAAATACAACTTTCACAATTTTGAAAATGATAAAAAATTCTGATAAATTATCTAAAATAAACAAATATTTCGATTTAATTTACTCACGTATTACATTGTATTTAAAGAAAGGTGATCCATCATATTTTTGTAAAAAAATAGCATATAAACATACCGCAAGTAATATTTAACATTGTACAAAACGTATATAAATACAAATATTAGATCACTAAATTATTTTCAAAATTTGTAGTATTTAGTTATTCAATTTAAGAGTTTATATTAATCAATAACATATATGATATAAGACTCATGGCTTTTTCGATTATTTAAAAAACCTTTGATCAGTCAGTGTGTAAAAAAATGTCGTTAGTATTTATGATCACTTCAAATACTATATATTACCGGATGCTCTAACGTGTTTATTGATTCGTGACGTTTAGAAACAATACAAAGGTCAATATTTTTTTGTATCTCAAAATGAAGCTAACGCCTCCTTGATATATTTGTGATTTCTAATTCACTTTGGAGCCAAAATACCGGATACCGGAAGATATGGTATCCAAACTCTCCATCAACAATCCAATAAACAAATAGAAAGAAGACGAATTTATTGCAGCCATCTCCTATCGGATATGAAGTTCATAAATGACAACATGACGTATCAATCGTTTCCTGTTTTAGCATCAAAACCGATGACCTCTAATGTAATAATCAAGTATCAATTATACCTGGTTCCAATAGTAATTCTGTCCTGTAATCGTAGACGTTGATAACGGAATAAAATCAGTAGTTTAAACAGGCGGCTGTCAAGTGACATTTTGTTATCAGTAAGTACACGTGGCGTCAAATATAAAATAAAAAATACGTTCTTTTCGACATACGGCTGTATATAAAGAAAATTACCATCGATAACCAACACGTGTTACATAGATTTTAAGATGCAGATCATGTCCCACGTGTACATTAAGTTACTTTAACTCGCTCTGGGAAAATCAGCCCGATCCGGCAACACCGTAAAAACCAAGGGCGGACGCTAGGAACCTACCATGTGTATGAATCCGTTTGAAGGAACATAAAAGCGGTGACGAATGAATGCGACGAAAATGTTAAAATTAGTCGAAGGGGAACGAACTATGTCAGTGTATTGAGGCGATGCGTTGGGTGCAATACACTTGCAGGCGTCAAGGTTATGGATGGATATCATTAAATAAAATGGGGAATGGGGCCGCTAGGCTCGTCTAGATAGCTCCGCGATAGGGCGGTTATATTACAGTTGGCGATGACATATGACTTGTTCCTATTCGCCTGCTTCAAAACAATTAATCCGATCCAAAATAACGTGACGCCTGTTTTGATAAGTTATAAGTTATAAGAAAATCGTCTATTTACTATCTTTCAAATATGTTATAAATTCGAGTAAGTTCTGATATTGGTAGGCTACATTGGAAGCATCATATTGGACAAATAAATAAAAATCAATTATACTGGTTAGTCCGAAGATATTCCCCACTTGACCTAGAATCACGGGGATTAATCAAACAAAGGTGTAAATCAGTGCTGCCAAAACGAATTCCTCAATTAATCACCAATGCTTGCGAAGAACTGCACAATGACTTCGAAATCAAATAACTCCACGAAGCTATCCAAGATTTCGACGTCATACATAAAAAAGTTAAATCACACCAACACGGAAGCAATACAACAACTAATATTGAATCAAACCAAACCACGCGAAATTGTACAAAGTATATAAGTGCTATTTACTTACACATTAGCTATAGTCTAATTTTGTTTTATTTAAGAAATACATGTTGATGTATTTAACCTGCACTCATCTTGTTTGTTAGTTGATCCAGATACAAATGAAACATTAATAATTAATATTTATAATTAAAATTGTACTAATCGTACCGCAATGTCTCTATCTTAAGTAAAAAGGCTATCAATTACGCTTAATCTTAATTAACTGAATAAACTTTCTATTTTTTATAGCATTTTTATTAGATACACTTAGTACAATCTTAATTTACAATTAATTTATTACTACTTTTCCTATGTACTTGGATTAATTAAAAAGCAAGACGAGTACGAGAAAATACATCAGTATGTATTCCTCAATTATAAAATTATAATTATATATTAATTATTAACTTATAGTTATAGTTTACACTAAATGTATACACTTTATATAAGTTCGTATGGTTTTGTTCGCTTCAATCTCCTGACTTCCTGCGCGCTGTTCAGCAGTTGTATTGCTTCCACGTTAGCATGATTTAGTAATCTTCTTTCGTGTTTCAAGGCGAAATCTTGGATAACTTCGCAAATCCATTTGATTTCCGGGTCATCGTGCAGTTCTTCATTGGTTACATAACCATAGGCATTGGTAATCAATCGAAGAACCTTGTTTTGACAGCGTTGTTTGACTAGTTGATTTGAATTTTTAGTGCAACCCCATATTTGCACACCATAGGTCCAAATTGGCTTTATAATTGTATTATAGATCAACCTTTTTGATTTTAGATCAAGTTGAGAGTATCTTCCGACTAACCAGTATAGTTGTTTTATTTTGGTTCTAAACACATTAGAACACATTGCTTTTTGTCTAACGTGATGCTACTTTATAATTTTATGATAAAAGATTATTTGACATTTGGTAACTCTATTAATCAATAATATGTCAATTGCTTTTGTTTAAGAAATTTTAACTTAACATTAAGCAAATCATCAGATCATTATTCTCCACATACATTATTATATAGGCTATTCTTTAATTACATGAGACAATCTCCACCACTATTTAACCCATCTATTTCGGCCATATAAGAAAGTATAAGAATTTGTTGAAGTCATCCAATCCTGCCCAAATAAGGTATCTATTAAAATTATAAAATTATAAAAATATATAAATATATATATATATAAAATAAAAAAATAGCGATGATAAGTTTTAACGTTTTATTAACAACCAAAAGTGGACCAGCCACTCAGAACTTCTATATTATGACCTTACCTAAGAATAATGAACACAACCAATATCTTATGCAATAAATGAATGCCGTTAATTTATAAAAAAAATGACGAAATTATGAAAATGAAAAAATGATGAAATGAACGTGAGGTTACAATTGGCAATACATCGTTTTTATATATATTTTAGTAAATTATTTAAAGTCACCGACAAGTGTTAATAAACCCGTTATATTTACTAAAATCTCATTTCATTTTACATCAGTATTATTCTAAAGCTACATTTGAACATTTCACTCTACCATCAGTAATAATTCACTCAAAACATTTTATGTCAATTGGATATTCAGGTGTATTTGTTTATTTTGTAAATAGATAAATTAAATGCCCTTAAAGAGTTATTTACTTAATTAAACATTTAACATTCTAAATATATATTCTGAATCCTAGATGTATATTGATAATGGTATCTTAAAAAAGATATAAAAATACGAAATCCTTTTACTATCCGTTTTTGAAGACACTTCAAAGAAATAATTCAACAATTACACATTAACAACATTGAATAATACAACACTGAGAATATGAATAGGATAATATAACATTCTATGTATTTTAAATATGTTAAATCAAAAAATACATATCGCCTAAAGTAGAACAAATTATATTTTTAAGATATTTCTTCATTGACGTACAAGAAAAAAACATCGCCAATTATAAAAGCTGATTTTCTTGAAATAATGGAAATGTATTAGCAACATTATCAAGAGAAAAATGCCTGTAGTCCGCGCATTTTGTTTTTATTAAATATTCAGAATCTTGGAGTAAACCAAGAGAGTCCAGGTAGAATGGATGGAAATCGAAGTCTTCACAGATTAGTCTAGAGAATCCATCCCAATCAATTAAAATTTCTAACTAAATACGGCCCCTTTTGTCAGTGCACGTTCCTTAGAATTCCGTAAGTTCCTTCGGCTCAAAGAATACCACAGATTCAATTAAATGGCGTGGTCATATCAACCTATAGAAGACATTCGTGAAAGTGGAAAATTGGATTCATTTGTCTACGCAAATAAATAAGATTACTAAAAGCTACGAAGCCACCTCTGTCTTTTATCCTTGCACCTGCAGAAAAAGCAAGTTGTCTCCACCAATCAAAGTTCTGCTGTTCGTATATATACGAGTCAAATGAGTACATCAGCCCAGAACAGATGGACAGATGACCCCATAGCTTGTCAGAAGAATCCAAATACATCAGGACTAGCACTGCAATCGTTCGGGAATACATCAAATCTATTTTCGAAAAACTCATTACAGATGCAGCACAATCCCATAATTCCTATAACAGGTCCTTGCCAGAGGCGTTGCTGCCTAGCAGCTAACCTTTCGGCATATCCCCCCCCCCCAAAAAAAAAGGGCTTATGGGCAAGGAAAATTATAACCCCATTTCTATATAAACAAGGAACTTATCAATTGATCATCATGTAATAAAAAAAGGTATCTACTAATGAGAGGGCAAACAATGCTTTACTTATTTATTTCAACGATATTGTAAAAAATAAAACAGTAATGTTGGTTAAAAATACTTTCAATACCCTTTAGTAGTAAGTGAACTGAAAAAAAAACAACATAAATAATTGTAATGAAACCAAATTCAACTTACTCAACCAGAACAGTTGCATACCAAAGAGAGAAAAAACAATTTCCGTTATTATGCTCAAAAAATCAATATTTACGAGAATAAAGAAGCCATCCAATCTAAGGATGATCTCCAGATGCGACACAACGTCTCAACCTCGAAACCACTCTAAAATGCGAATATCCGTCGCTCTGGCATACCAAATTGCGAACGAACCCTTAACGGGCCATCTTACTCGCTGTACATCGTATTACGTAGAACCTATAAATATTTTACCGGCTCTTTTTTGCTTGTTTATCTCTACGCTCCACAAATTCGCAAATTCTGCGACAGTCATTTATTTGGCAGGAATGTTTTCGCCATCTGCAATAATAAAAAGTTGTACACAATTTTATTTTAGATGTGCACATTTTAACATTGTTTAGGTGAACAAAATACTAAATATTTAACTTCACGAAGCATAATGAATGCGCAAAAAATTATGAAAACCACCATAAGAACTTACTTTTGTCTCTGACAATTTTAACAATTTTTATAAGTATATTTGCTTATTGGCAACATCATGATAGTCTTTATCACTAAATGTATCTGACATCATCTGTCTCGCCTCGCGACCGCAGCCATTTAAGTCTCGGAACCTTCTATTCACATGCTCGTTATCTATGATCTTAATTCATGCATTTTTGGAACTGGCCATTATCTCTTCCACCAAGAAATTCGATTTTTAATCTGCTTCTTGAATGTACATTCATTATCAAGTATCACATTTACAATAATTCGAGCTTATAGAAAAGTTTCGACGACAAAAAAACAAGTTTCGACAAAATTTTAGTCTTAGTTTAGATTAAAATATTTCCGTCTTTCCACGCATCCTATAGGCTAAACTATTAACCGTAAATGACATTTTCTCCTTCTCTATTACTGATCCTAACTATTTGAATACTTGCAACATTTCCCCAATTGTTGCCAAAAATACAGTTAAATAATGTAAATATTTATATATATTTGAACAATTGTTAACATTCACAGAAATAAAATCATATAAATTCAAAGAATACAAAATATAATTAAAAGATAAACTTAAAACAATTAATATTAGTGGAGAAAATTAGTGTCAACCAACCAACAACAATAGAAATAATAATATAAAACAGGAATGATAAAATAAAAATAAAACACGGACTACTGAGTCATTTTCATTCAGTTTACCGTAAAACATTGATGAATGAATTTTTCTCGAAATAAATCAATATTTGTTTTATACAATTATAATCTCTAAGTAATTACAAATAAAAAAACACTTATACGTTAATGTTTCTCTGTATTGTAACTTTACATTCAACTTCATTCAATTCCTAGCGTTGCGCATAATGCATTTGTCTATTATTTACTCGTTTAACGACAATGCTGAGTCATTCCTGTGATAAATAACATACAACATTGTAGAACAGAGAACTTTTAAAAATCACTTTTTGTACTGTTCTAAAAGTTGGTGTTAAAAAATATAATTAATCATACATATGAGTTATCTTGAAAATATCGATTTCTTCCTTTAAATTAAGGTTGTTTTTGAACAACATATCACTTAAATGTATTGACTGTTTATCTACTACTCTATTGAACATATTGTTTCAGTTAAATGTTGTATTGAAAACTACATTTCATATCCAGAATTGTTGTAAATGGTGTAATTATAAAAAATTGATACCTGTTCGCTGACTTCGTCCCGATCTATCTTCAAGATTAACTGTAGAAGTTTTTTTTATATAGTACCTAGTAAAAACCATAACGAAAACAATATTGATTCTCTATGTTAACTTAGATATGAGCCACATAATAAAGACATATAAGCATATTTTTGAAGGTGTACAGTTGCAACATGCTTTGCATCTCTTTTCTATGATCAAAATCCATCACGACCAATTTTGTTGTTTTTGGGTGTTGTTAAAGATCCTGAAATATCTAACTGGCCAATCTAGGCGAACCTGAGTTCGTAGTTCTTCAAAATGTTTTAAAAGCTCGTTGAAAAATTGAGTTGCGAATGAATGAGATTAGATTTATAACCAATAACAGCAAAAGCTTCAAAAACAATTCTGTAGCAAATTTTCTCTTTGGGGTTAATTTACAAGTATCTGCAAATGCGGTTATACCTATTTCGCAGGAACGTGTTTTATATAATTAAAATGAAGCTAGTCATAAATCGTCCTAAAAAATATACGAAAAAGTCTCGTAGACCATAGCTCGGATATGAAAAGGTTAAATCAATTCGCTACTATCTATCAGCTACCATTGTAACATATCAGTTTAGGAAATGGAAAGCATAGCCTCATTACTGTTCGAAATCAGTTCTGCACCTTAACAGCTTGTGGGCCGAAGCAAAACCAAACCAAATTAAGCCTACGTTTCCCGAAATAATTGAAAATATGGAAGTATGAAAGGCGACAAAATTAATTTAATAAATACACATTTTGTGTGTTATTAAACAATTATTAACACTTGACTAATACAATTTTTATGTAGAAAATTAACTTTAATTGATTTAAAAAATTCTATATTCACGATACATAATATCTTATACAGTATTATTGTATATAAAAAGCTTAATTATTAGTCCAGCCTATTAAATAAAACTCAAAAGAAATTTTTTTTTTTTTTATTATTACTCTTCGTGAGTCCACAATCTGCCCTATTGGCAATAAGTATTTCTTCTGTTTATATTATATATACATGGCATGTAGAAAATCACTTCATTAAGCAATCTTCTGTATAAAATATTATCTTAATTAATTAGTCTTATTCTAATGCTTATTCTAAACTCTACATATGTCCAGTAATCAGATCAGATGGTGTTAAACGTTTTAGTCTACGCACTTCACTATCACGTCGCATATTTAGCTGATTAGCGAGTACATTGGGATGCACTGACACTCTTTCGAAGTACTTCACACAAACACGTTGGATTACACTCGTTATAGGTTCTAGAGGAATATCGCGTTGTATCACTTTATTTGAAATATAGTACGGAGCATCAACAATGGCACGCAACACCTTATTTTGGAACCGTTGAATGATGGATATATTGGATTTGCTAGCGGTACCCCATAGTTGAATTCCATATGTCCAAATGGGCTTGAGTATAGACTCATACAGCAATACCTTGTTATCTAATGATAACTTGGATTTGCGCCCAATGAGCCAATACATGTGATATAATTTTAGTCCTAGTTGTTTCCGTTTAGAGAGTATGTGCTTCTTCCAGGTTAGGCGTCGATCTAAATGCATACCAAGATATTTAACATGGTCTGCTTGGGGGAGTTGGCGATGATTGATATTTACTGGTGGACATGTTCTTCTACGCAGGGTAAACGTTATATGCGTGGATTTTGATTCATTGGCTTTAATGCGCCATGTCTTCAACCATAATTGTATTTGCTCCAGGTGGGTTTGTAGGTTTATTGATGCTGTGACTGGATCTTCATGGGATGCTAAGATTGCTGTATCGTCTGCATATGTTGCCACAGTAGTTATTTTTGTGGTGGGCAGATCAGCCGTATACAGAAGATACAGTACTGGACCCAGTACACTACCTTGCGGAACTCCTGAATATATGGGATTTAATTCGGTATGTTCATCGCCTTGATTTACAATAAAATGTCTGTCAGTGAGATACGATTCTAGTAGCTGATAGTCCGGATGAGGGAGAAGTTTCTTTAGTTTAACCTGCAAGCCCGTATGCCATACTTTGTCAAAAGCCTGAGATATGTCTAGGAAAGCAGCCGAACAATATCTTTTGGCATTTAGGTCAGCGTTTATTTGGTTTACAAGTCTATGCACTTGTTCTATAGTCCCATGCTTATTGCGAAAGCCAAACTGATGTTCTGGAATAATTTTTCTTTTTTCTATTATATAGTTTAGTTTTTTTATGTATAACTTCTCGAAAACTTTCGAGATTATTGGTAATAAACTTATAGGTCGGTAGGAGGTCACATCTTCTGGTATTTTTCCTGGTTTAAGTATCATTAATATTTTAGCTACTTTCCAGATACTAGGGAAGTAATTAATTCGTAGCATAGCATTAAATATATATGTTAATAGTTTTATAGCCTTTTCTGATAGTTCTTTTAAAATTTTGCCAGTAATTAAGTCATAACCAGGAGCTTTTTTAATATTAATCTCTCTCATTATTGTATGTTTAACTTTTTTGACCGTTAATTTCTCGTCCGGTAAATCCATTTGAAATGGCGAATCTAGAAAGCTAGTAATTTTATTTTCGTCATCTTTATGTAGCTGAGACTGGAAAGGTTTAAAAACATTTTTTAAGTGTTTTGAGAAAATGTCGGCCTTCTCTTTATTGCTTCTCGCCCAATTATTTTCGCTTGTTTTAATAGGTGGGTTATGCTGCTGGGATCTCCTAAGCTTTTTTGTTGCTTTCCACAACGAATAGTCTGTAGCCTCAGTTGATGTTAAGTTTTCTAGGTATTCTTGAATGCCTTGGTTCTGTTCGATTTGGATTAGATCTCTCAGCTCTTTTATGGCCCTATTAAATTTTCTTTTATTCTCTTCAGTCCTTTGCTGTTGCCAATTTCGTCGTAACTTTCTTTTTTCTGCTATCTTTTTCTGTATTGTACATGATATATGTGTATTTTTTCTTGGAAATGTTTCAATGTTGGGAGTCGCGGAATATGCTGCCTCCTGTATATTTTTTGTAAGATTTATTGCTGCTATTTCTATATCCATTTCAGTTTGTAACGGTAAGTTTAGAGAGATATTTTGGTCTAAGTTTTCTCTAAATGAGGGCCAGTTAGTTCTATTATTGCACAGAGAAGGGGGTTTATCTTTGATGGTAATTTTTGAAGAAATTGTTACTATTATTGGTGAATGATCAGAAGACAGGTCGAAACATGATTCTGCTTGACACTTTTTTGGATCAATATTTTTTGTAATACAGAAATCTATTGTATCTGGTTTTTTATTTCTGTCTGAAGGCCAATATGTTGGTTCACCAGTAGAGATATGTTGTAAGTTATCTATCCTTATGGCTTTGAGCAGTTCTCTACCTTTTGAGGTTATTATTCTTGAACCCCACATTAAATGTTTTGCATTATAATCTCCTCCTGCTATAAATCTATTACCTAGCGTACGGAAGAATTCTTGAAATTGTTCTGCCTTGTTGTTATGTTTGGGTGGGCAATAAATCGCAGAAATTGTTAATGGTCCATGGGCTTCCTCTATGGTTATACTGGTGGCTTGCAGGTAGTCTTTGCGGAATTTTTCTTTTTCGAAATGCTTTATATCATCTCGAATTATTATGGCTGTACCTCCATGTGCTTTATTATCAGGGTGATTTGTATGATAAAGCTTATATTTAGGAACTTTCAAATAATTTTTGTCCGTAAAGTGTGTTTCGGAAACCATCATAACGTCAATATTTTGTTCAATTACGAACATTTTTAGTTCCCTGGCATGTTGTTGGAGCCCATTGGCATTCCAGACGGCGATTTTGTAGCTATTGGTTTCAGGCATTAGGCAAGTTTGCTTACGACGGTTGTGAGTAGACCAAGCATCGTACTCATTTGATCCATTAGTTTGGCCATCATATTTTCTAATCTTGAGATGTTGCTAGTTTCAGTAGGTTGAGATATTGTCTCTCGTTTTTGTGCTGAACAATTTTCAACTATTTGGGCATAAGTTATGTCTGGTTGACTTGTTCTGTTGGGTAGTGGTAGATTGGTAGTAGTGGATTGTTTTTGTTGATGCCTTTTTTCCCTTAAGGCAGGATAGAGTTTCTGCTGTAGTTGCTTGTGAACTGCGCAACCCTTGTAGTTCGCTGGATGATTTCCGTTACAGTTGACACATTTCACTTTTTCATCGCGAACTTTACGAGTACAATCTCCTGTCTTATGTTCTCCTGCACATTTTACGCATCTATATGATTTGCGACAGTAAGTCTTTGTGTGCCCGTGCGCTTGACACCTTGTGCATTGTGGTATAATTCTTTTTATATGTGGTGGTTCGCATTTAATAATATTATTTTCCAATTTGGTGATTTCATACACCGCCTTATTGTTTCCATTAGGTTTTATGTCTATATAAAACATAGGCAGAGGTTTTTTTGTCGTGTGATGTCGTATATTGTGAATATTTACGACCTCGTGGCCTTTTTCAGCTAGTGCTACCTTGATGGTGTTAAAGTCCGTCCCGTGATGTAATCCTTTTAATACGAATTTAAATGTTCTCTCGGATTTTGGCCTGAATGTATGGTATTGGGTGTTTCTTTCATCTAATTCTTTTATAAGAACTTTAAAGTGATCCGCTTCGAACAATTGGATTTTAATTGTTTCATAGCTCACTGTTTTAATTGTGTAGTTCGTAGTAATGGTTTTTAATAAATCATGGATGTTTTTTATTATTCCTACCTTATAGACTGTTATTGGTGGTGGTTTGGGAACAACTTTTTCAGGGCTTGGTTGTATGTTCTCTTCAATTTCTTCCGACAGGTTGCTAAAACTGTTTTTTGTCTCTATCGGTTTCTGCAACCAATAGTCACTGATTCTTGTTTGTTTCCTCGCGATTTCTTCTTCTGGACTTCTCAATCGTTTTTTGTTAACGACTGTAGTCCATTCTGATGGTGGAGTTTGCGTTATTGCTGTTTGTTCTAATCTTATATCAAAGTGTGCAGGTGATTTGGTTGAATCGCTATTGTTTGCCATTTTTTAATTTTTAATATTTTATTTAATTTACTTCCAGAGGATAAAAAAAATAAAATAAATACATTGTTTATTTCACGCACTTCATTTTTCACTTACGTTATTTTAGCACTAGTTTTTTACTATAAATACTATAAATGAATTTCAAAAGGACTGTTGTAAAATAAGATGAAATTATTTTAAACACTAATAAAAATGAGATGCAGACCTTTTGTCTGGTCACGTAAACACGTATTCACTACACTTTAGGTCCATTGAGAGACGGATAGCCGCATCTGTTATGCGTTTTTAACACTCAATTAAATAACCGTAATAAAATACTGGATTTTTTTAAAGAAAGGTATCTTTTTATAGCTTGGACCGTATTGAAAATACGTCTTCACCCTACGAAGGTTGGAACTGAACTCTCAAAAGAAATAAAACATAAAAATTCGTATAAGAACTAAGAAAAAATATAAAACGAAAATAAAAATCTAAACAAAACAGTGCTAAGTAACAGTATGAGTCCATCATGGCTGTTGTTGTTTTATTCACAAACAACATATTTTTATTGCTTTGGCAAAAAATAATATAAAATGTCTATTAAATGACTAATAAAGTTTTAATAAAGAATTACCCCACTGAGTCATTTTAAAACAATTGACGACTTCTACGAATGTTTTCATTTAGCTTTATATAGAATACAGCGTTTTCGCTATTTTATCTCGTTTCGTTGTTTTTATTGTTTAATATTTACTGATTCTCTGGCTCACTTTTAATGTAAAATATATGACTGAACATTCGCAACTGAACGGAATGAACTTCATTCTGATTAACGAAAAGGCCTATCATAAAACGAAGTTTATATATAAAATTACATTAAAGAAACACGTATTAGATAAGCATAATATGGACTTAAACTTAAGTACAATAATGTTTAGAAGTACATTATTTCATGAATTATTCATAGCAATCATCAAATAAGCTTTTCATTTGGGGTTCAAAAATACAAATTAACAATAGCCAAAAAGAAATGGATCCGGAAGATTTTAAGTTTCATAAAGAAACGAGTAGATTTATATGAGAAATTTCATAGACTGATAAAAAATTACTAAAACTATTTGGCTCCCATCTTGTATTGATATCGTACCTTGTATTGGGTACTCTGATTAATATACAATATATAAGATTCCTAGTTTAAATTTAGAAGTAAAAAATAAATATATTTTCTGTAAATTCTCTTAGCCCTTTAACCTCATAAAAATAATAAAGGCTTTTATGTGCTAGTCCTATGTTCTAGGAGTAATAAAATGATTTTATAACTTAATTGCAAACTTTAAATATTGCAACAGTGCAACAGTGCTGATGCAGTGAGCAATTAAGAAAACATTAACTTATCTTTTTAACTTAAATCATAAGATATTTCGAATTATTTTTACAATATATAACATAATATAACGTGCTATAATCATTTACTGAATTTTAATACATGTCATCTATATATATTAGGTGTTGCATTAATAAATTGTCCAAATCCGTACCTCACAGCGCCAATTAAATATGGATTGTTATTAATATTAATTATCGATAATCGTGCTTATAAATATTTCAACACGCTTACAAATATTTCGAAATTAGCATAAGGTCATAAACATTTCTTGGCTGATGCCTTATAGAAAAAATTTAAATACATTTTATGAATACCATCATCATCAGTGTATCGTTCATTCCAATGATTAACCGCGAACCTATATAGTTTCGCAATTTATGCGTCAGTCATACTGTTCGCGGAATTGGAGATTATTCAGATACTTTATAGATTATTTTCTGTTTGAAAGACCGTGGAATATATTTATATTGTGATGTATATTACAAATCATTATATTTCAATAATCTATATAATCGAGAATAAGTAATAGAATGACAATTGAAATTTTCGATTATTGAACTTGTTTTTGAACCAATGTCTTCAAATTATTTCACATTTCTATTTTGCACCATCATAATATTACGGAAAATGTACTGGCTAATTGGAAGAAAATCACAATTATCAGTACATAATAAATTGCTATTATATAAGCAATTACTGAAACCTATATGGACATACGGAGTTCAACTGTGGGGATGTTCTGCAAAGAGTAACATTAATAAAATACATTTTTTTCAGAACAAAGTCCTGAGAGATATTGTGGGTGCACCCAAATACTATAGGACTGATTACCTACATCGATACCTTCAGATACCCACAGTCAGTCAAGAAATCAAGAGAATTGCAAAGGGTCATGAGGAAAGACTCCATTCTCACACGGATATTGAAATATTACAACTATTGGATACCACCAGAACAGGCACAGACTCAAAAGAATCAAACCATCTGATCTTGTGTAGTATTGTGTAGTGAGGTGCATATTTTAAAAAATTCAGCAGTGACATGTATAAACATTAGTTCACCAGAGACTGAGTTAGGG
Organism: Rhynchophorus ferrugineus; assembly: GCF_030347505.1. NCBI lineage: Eukaryota > Metazoa > Arthropoda > Insecta > Coleoptera > Curculionidae > Rhynchophorus > Rhynchophorus ferrugineus. The sequence continues at coordinate 45,012,780 of NW_027472581.1, read as the reverse complement.
CCGATGGGTCCTCCTAGGTATATACCTAGATTTAAGTTAGCATAAAGACAAATTGTAGGTTAGACGGAAACGACTAGTAACAATGTATTAATTAAATAATAAAAAAAATCAATATTAATCAAAATATATCGACCATTATTATTAATATATGTTACATTATACGACTAGTACTTTACTGACTACGGACTTCACTGTCATATGAGGATCTGTTTGGAATGGTATTACAAGTGAAATATCGAAAAATAGAGGTCGGGATAATTTTTACCTATTTTTACCGTCAGTGTCGCTTAATATCATAGTTCAAACAGATTCATCTTTTTTCCGTTAACTAAAAACTAAATAAATGTAAAGTAAATTAATAGTATTTCTGTGTTTAGAACCCTTTCTCATTTTATAACTTATATGCAATATCGCTCTACTGATTGTTGCAGACCCTTGTTCAAAAAAACAAACAACCTGAGATGTGATGAACGAGGTGTATACATAAGAGTTTAGTTAACATTATAATAGGGTTGAACAGGTAGTATCGTCTGTAATACAGCAGTAATAAGCGTGATGTCGGTCCAATGAGTCCCCACTTTTTTCCGCAAAATAAAATAGTTTTGGAATCGTAGTTTTTGTTTTTACACCCTACACATTTCATAACTGGTGTAGTTGATAGGATTCTGATGGAGATCATTAGGATGTTTTGAATCCAGTTTATCAACTTACTTATTAAGTAAATAAAGATATTATCGTGGAAAGAAGCCAGGCTGCATTGGTTGAATTGGCAATCGCTCCACAGTTACTTAGCATTGCTTGATATAGTTAAGTGATTGATATAAAAGATGCACTGAAGGTATTCAAAGTCTCCTAACTAAAATTACGAAACAACCTTGGTTTGAGAAACCCCCTAGACTGTGGTTTCCTGGAACAAGCATTGCAGTTCAGTATGTAAATCCTCTAAAGGTAGACCGAAGTTGCTGTGAACTAAAATAATCATCTCGAATTTGAACAGCAACTTGCAGAAGATGTTATCTTCGTTTGATGACCGTAATTTTTTAGCAAAACGGAATAAAACCTATTCACAGCCAAAATATATAGAAGCTACACGGCATCTTAAAATAATGTCGGCTTGATGTCGTTAAAGAAGTGGTGACAAAAATCACGCGACAATGACTTAAATATTTATTTTAAATTAATAATCAGAATCGAATACATAATGAAAGAAGACGGTTTCTTAAATGAATTGAATGATTAATTTAATTATTTATTAATTTTCTTAAATGAATTGACTTTAATGAATGATTTACTTACAGCGAGACCTTCCGATTTCAAGTGTCATAGAGGAAATAAAGAGATTCGCAACAAAACATGAGGAAATAATCCACTTCCGTGATAACATCGATTTGCTGCAACACTTGAATAACACTGAACTAGGGCGCAGACTCCAGATAACCTAACAGTGTGATCTTGTGTAGTTGTGTAGTGAAATGCACTAAATGGTAAAAATACTGAAAAGGTCAATAGATTTTCCTAGATAAGCCTAGTTTAAGTCGCTGTAGAGATAAATTGTAAGTGAGTCGGTAAGGACTATCAATAATACATAAAAAATAAATAAATATGATTCACGTTTCTTAAATTATCTATAATTCAATTTCAATACTGGACACAGTAAGTCCATAACAAACTTGGCGTCGATTGTACGTACGAGGAAGTATTAAAATCAGTCGTTTTAGCTGTTCTGCTCTTATATGAGCCACTAATGAGCAAGAAAATACATAAGAACCATGGTAATGCCTTAAAGCATAGAAATAAACGCGATTCGTATTAATTTACACGAAAACAATTATGTAGCAGTAAAATTATAAACAAAAAAGATCTGATTAATTGATATTACCTGATCTTAAACTAAATGTATTAACACAAAATTGAATTATATAAAGTGAATTAATATGAACAGTAAATCGAAAAAGAAGACAATTATACATTTCCTATAACAAATAAAAAAGAACTTGATCAATTTTATTATATTCTATTATTTGATAAAAGATTATACTTAAAGCATTGAAAATAGTTTGTTTTTTATTAAGCACTAACAGCCTCAATTATATCCAACACATGATATCATTTTTGAAGCAAGAAAATTTCAGTTATTTAGAAAAATGAAAAAGAGTGAGTCTCGGGGGGTAATAAAGCAGAATTAACAGGCTTAACACAGGAAGAGGTCAATGAGAAGTTAGATGAAGTTCATGGTTTATGGTACATGCATTACTTGGTTTGCAGCTGTTTACAATTAGGTAAATTTAAACTTTTTTTTTATTGCAATTCTAATGAATTTCATCATCATTACATAATTATGAATGAATCATAGACATAATTTATTACCTGTTATAATAAGGCTCAATCAGGATGTTCGGAAAAAATAGTGTATTTGGTCTAGATGTAAGATATAATTGGCGAAGATTTTAAAATTAACTGTTTTGTATATGTTAAAATAGCATTGGACCGACTATATTATCTGTATAGTTTTTGAATCAAATCACCACTTCCATCCGTTAAAATAAAATAGTTTACAAGTAAATTAAACATTTTATAACTGGCACAGTCAATTAACCGGAATCAATTTACTTATTTACCGAGAATAGAAAACAGGTTCAAAATTAACAATCGTTCCGCAGTTACTCGAAGCATTGATTTACACAGTTTAGTAAAGACTGTGTAATAGTAACGCAGTTTAAGCTGTAAGGTCTCCAAAGATGACCATCAAAAAGTATTGAAAATTTAAATTGAATCAATGGCTACCAAAGGCAGATTACATTAGCTCAGTCGATTGAGGGTGGAGCATTGGAATTTCGGAACACCAAAACCGGGGAAGCATAGGCTATCATCGAAATTTGGGACGACAGTGCAATTCAGAAAATCATCAAACGCAAACTGACAGTCGATACTCACAAATAATTTTATTACAACCGTAAGCGATCCAGGCGGGATCACGACCACATACACGTTGTTTGTTAAGGAGGATGGTGTTATATAGTGCGACTGAAAAAAAAACGGTACGTTTAGATTAGTTGTAGGTAGAGATGTGATAAGTGAAGGGTTTCGCCTATGTTAAAATAGGAATGAATGGACAGTATTCTCTATACCGCCCAGCCAGTCATGAAAAATGAAAAAACAGCTGGAAAATGTTGTACATCATTATTGAACGCAATCATTTGAAAAACAGAAATATTATCTTTCATCAGGAGAATGTACAGCTATTATTACAGAAAAATAATGGATTAAAAGCTTGAATTATTACAATTATTATATAAACTTAAAAACTAACTTATATGAAACATGACGACATACACAAACTTTTAATTTATAATATTCCCAGTTAAAAATCGATTATTAATAAACGCAATAACTGCATCTATATTTATAGAATACTTTTTTTGTATATATTTATAAGAAGCCGCTATCAAATATATTATAATTAATCACCACAACCATAACAAAAATAGTTATTAATTTAATGCAAAAGTATTTATTGCAAGGAATCAAAAATTCACATTTAAGAATCCTAAATGATTTATGTTTTTACTAATTTGAAATTGGAAATGAACGTTATCGCAGTGAATAGAATACGCAATGATGAATTTCCTGGATAGAGAACGTGATTTGCAAATCGTATCACATAATGTATTTATTTTGGTCGTGTTAACTGCGATTAGTAGACTTTAGGCTCAGACTTAGAATTCGAATAAATACGGGACTAAAAGCGGAAATCATTGTTTTTCTTGATTTGATGTATTAATATTTAGAATAAGCTAAGTCTAAAGAAAAACAGATACATTATAACGGATATATTAAACAGATAGCAAGATGACATTGGTTCCCATGTATGCCAAATGTTGAGTCTTAACCATGAAGTTGCGAGCAAGAAACGATGTATATAAAAATAAAACGAATAATATTATACAGTGAAATAGTGGGATCTAGACCAAGGATACTTAAACCTATGCTAGCGGGCCCGCAAAACCAGGCCAGAAAGATGAAGACATACACATGTGGGAATTTGGGGAATGGTATCAAAAAATTCGGACCATCAGATCCGCAGAGGTACATCGATGTGCGTTTGGTTGATTTTCGGTTAAGACGTTGCGTCGACTGGGCATCTGCCGATTAGTGATAATCTCCTGAAAGGATAACAGTGGTGATTGAAGGAAAGTTCCTTGTGGTTAGAATCCGATCAGTAAAGATATAGTAGAAGTAAAACTATTTCTTTTCTTATTTGTGGACTGATAACACCGTTTGTTTATAAGATTTTTATGCTAGGACATTTTCTAGCTGGGACATATTGAAAGTTTAGTTAGTTACATAAGAAAATTTTATGATAGGATATTGATTATTATACTAGGTTATTTTATTAGCTAGTTAGCAAAAGAGACATCGAAAAATAAATAATAGATATAGACTGATGGTTTTACAGTCCATCTATATCGGTCTAAACTATTGACTTTTTAAGAGTTATATTATGACAGAAAAATATTTTTAGGAGTCGCATAATAGTTATTAGTTTAGGTTACTGTGTTTATGTTAATCTCTCTCTCTTCCTCCCCTTAGTTCTAGCATTCTATATCCGTGGTTCTATTTCGTGGTTTGGGATCTTGAAAAAACCCACACAGGTTACAAGACATTATAAGCAAAATCATACACATTTTGAAAAAGATGTTGGTGATGCTATCAGAGAAGATGTTTTAAAGAAAAGAAAAGAGATCCCTTCAACTAGCAGAATACTTTCGTTAAAAGGCACGACTAGCTGGAGTCCATAGTCAAAACATCTTACGAAATTACGAAAAGAAATCTAATGCATCTCTTTCACTGCTTGGTGAAAACTGTTTTTTTTTTTTGATGAAAAAGTTGTTGAAGAGGCTTTGACAATCCTTGTACAAAATTATAGTGATGAAAACGTTAAAATGGTTAAAAAGAAACGCCAAAAAACGATCAAAGTAATTGTAACAAAGTGGCTATTATTGTACAGTGATTGAAATATCTTCCAACATTTACTCGAATCGTGTTAGCTGAAACTACAAACCAAGGAAAAGACTGATGATTTGAAGATGAGTATTTCTATGATGAAACTGTAATAATGGTTTGAAATGTAAAAATAACGGTTCTGTAGCTTCGCTACAAAAGTTCTTAGGTCGAATATTATTTTGATATAATTGTGTCATCGACCGAGAAATTTATTATGCAAAAGTTGGTTCATATTATAGATCCAGTGGTACGTTATACAAATACACGCAAAAGCTGCTTAATAGATGTTAATTTTGAAATTCACGCTCAAACATTGGAAAGAGAAGCTTAATATCAACACTATAGACTGCTCTAAGTGTGCATTTAAAATTAGATCAGGACATTGAGTTTGATAAAAAGAAATACTTATCCTGTAAATGTCCAGTCAGAACATACTGATCTGCAAAGGTCTTTTGCGCTAAGACCTTTTTGATGAAAAAATGTCTTTAAAAGATGTTTCTGGTCTTAAAATACTTAAGTAATTTCAGACAAAAAATATTTTCGTGAAAAAGTTCAGATCCTAATAATGTAGAACTCAAATACCACACATCACTAACTGAACAGTAAACATATTGGAGACTCATTGTAAGATAAGTCTCCAATATGCTTGCTGTTATACAACGATATACATACGTAAAATTAAAATTTTTTATTTAGCATAGAACATTCTTTCTTTCGTTATCAAGTTGTTATACATAAATTCAGTTGAAAAAAACCTTTATCGCAGTTATATAGAACAAATAATCATGCAATAATTTAAAAATGCTACTCAAATTAATGCCGAAGCTTTCCTCAATCCCTTATTTTAACGTTTTGAGAGTTCTTGCAACAGCATCATTGTTATGAGACTATTGATTTTTTAAGTACCACATAAAATCTTTAAAAAAAAATTAAATAATGCATTAATAGATAACAAACGATCCTTAACTAACTTAAGGATTATTAACTATTTAAGGAGATAATTGAAATTGGCCAGTTTATTTCCTGAATATTATATGCAATTAAAAATGGATATAATATAAAAATTTTACTATTCATAGGTATGTAAATTATAGGTCTTATATACGTTAATTAATTAATAAGCTATTATTTAATAAAGCATAATTGTAGATTTAAAAAATACGTTGAATTTTGATAGAAAAATGATATAAATATTATTAATATTCTAAATTTATTTGAAATCTTATTACTCACCAGGTATCAGATATATCTGAAATCCAAGGAATGGAGCTTAAAATACCTGAAATAATAAATAAAATGATATAACACCATATTGCGACAATGAAATAAATAACACTATGTACAAATATTATAATATCTATATTAAAGTTAATAAAAAGATATTGAAAATCAAGGTCCCACAAACAATAGAAGCCCAGAAATAGATTCTAATTGGTATATTATTTTAAAATTATATAAACAAATTGCGCTTGTATAAGCAAAGAAAGAACTCAAAATATCTCGATTAATTATAATACGTGTATAAGAATAATAGATACTATAAGATATAGATATTATAATATTATAAGTATAATACCAATTACAGGTAAATTATCTGCATCTGGTAATAAAATATTAATGTAAACGATATTTGCTTCAGGTAGTGTTTCCAACATACAGCTGTCAATACCAATAAAGACACAATAAACAAAATATATAAAAGAGACAACGAGGAAAAAATATTCCACTGAACAGAGCACATAACCAAATATTTTGGACTTAAATGGTTAGAAAGATTTAATAGAAAAGAAATAGAAAAGTTAATATTAAGCTAAAAAATAAAATAAAAAAAATACAATACGAAAACATGTATAAGCTGACTACTGATGGATAAGCGGGCTACTAAGACCAAACTTCTAGCTGTCTATAAAGCCTTTGGAATTTAATCAAATATGGGAGTATAACAAAACAAATAATTATAATTGCTTCCAAATCATTGGCTCCAATATTGAGAAAATTAAAGGAAACTCCATAATTATGAGAAATACACTTACATATTTCTCAAATTAACACAATAACTGCTTGAATATAATTAACTAAACTAAATATAAGAACAGAGAATTAAATGGTTCGAAATCCTCAAAAGAGTTAATCTTTAAAAATATAATCAGAACAAATATTTATAAAAGCAATTTGTCACAATATTAAGGTTATGCTACATTTAGAGCTTACTTTAGCTCTGCCATCCGCGTGAAAGATAAGAATCACGCAGAACAATATAGAAAAATATATGTAACTAAGAAGAAAAGCCGAAGTTATTAGGATATAATATACCAGAAATGGGGTCAGACATAGCCAAGCTGAGATGATACACGAGCATCAACTTATTGATATGGACGACAAAAGCCAAATGCAAAAAATAAAACATAAAACAAAACAAATCACAGCTTAAAACCCTGAGCGCCTAACAAACTTGCAGTGAAGATTAATGGCTGTAACGGATTATATTTCAAATATATTAACTTATTGAATGCATTTTGATCAGCGATACCTATTGGCTAAAATGAGAAGTAATAATATACATACCATAAACCTAAGTATTCAATACGATTATTTTGACATTTCTCCAAATACAATAACAGTACTACTGCGCTATTCAGTGTATATAGATGTTAATCATGGAACACTCAAAATTATATTTTCGATACTCATTACTACTGTCGCTTGACTGGAAGAAATCTGAAGCTGAAGTCCAACACTTTAGAAACTTATGGTGATGCTGTTTCGTCATATCGCAATTGTTGGTTTTGACTTTAATGATTTAAACTTTATGAAAAGTTTTCTGGGGCAAATAGTAAGTTGTAATGAGAAAATGTATCTATCACACCCGCGCAACAGTCCTTGGCAAAAAATCATGGATGGATCCAAGAGCACCATCTACATCAACACCGGGGCGAAATATTAATGGCCATAAAATCTTGATGGAATAAGTCTAAAGTTCTACAGAACAAAACTGTTACTGTAAATATCTACCAACATCAAGTGAACAAAGTGAACGACGCATTGTTAGGATACATTACTTAACAAATATTTCCCGATTTGGCGCATGCTCATTATCCTGTATAGAAAGCCATAAAAAAGAATAAACTTCATTGTCTTCCCTTTCTAATGGCGGTACATTCTTTTCAAGTCGATCTATACATTCGATAAAGGAAAAACAATAAAAAATATAGAATATTAAAATAATAAAACAATATTATTGAAATATTTCTAGAATTTTTAGATTTTGTGTTATAAAAATAATTTTATAGGAATAATAATTAAATTGTTGTGTCATTCTTAGTGGTTTAACGTTGGTTTTAAAATATGGAAGACCCTTGTAAGTGCAGAATGTTTCGAAGTTATAAAATCCAAACAGCATCAATTTGCAACGACATCGAATAGGTATCAACATATGCCAACATTTAATGATACTAAGAACAGAGAAGAAGTGATTCTTGTTGTGTTGGAAGTAGTCAACTCATTAATGAGGTTTGTCCATCAAAAATAGTAGCAACAGTTGTAGTAACTGGAAATAATTAGACATGTATGTCATTTTTAAATGATATATTTTTGTAATGATTTAATTTTTAAATTATAGGTGAGCTGTAGCTAGAATTTCTTGAGAGTGAAAGTCGAACAATGTGAAATTCAGAGAATCAGAGAAGAAGAAATTAGACAGGATTTGGCTAAGATGCAAGAACAGTGGACAGTGATACTATGAAATAATTAAATTTGCCAACAAAAGCAGATCTGGATCAAATTAACAAAATATAAAACAATCAACGACAACTTAACTAATCAACGTAATAGTATAGGTAAATAAATTATTGTTCTGTAAAAATAATGATATAGTGACTGAGATTTCTTTCAGCTTAAAAGTACGATCATACATTCGTTTTAGTCATGTCAATCGAAAGCTCGAAGTAATAAATTCATTAATGGGATTTGTGGATCAAGAATAGTAGCAAAAATTGCGGTAGGGATCATAGTTGATCATAATTGGAGACTATCATGTTCGGATATTATTATTATTATTTCATTATATTCAATAATTTTTAAATAAAATGTGTTATTTCAAATATTTTTCAATGTTTATTTCCCTCCTTATATATAGTTTCAATATTAAATCAATTATTTATCAAATTTGTGTATATTTATTTATTAAAAATAATGACTGGATGGCTGCCAAACCAATATCGTCTTTTCGACACGGTAAAACGAAATCCTTTAATTATTCTACAAATGTTTCTCAATAAATGCCATTTTAAAGTTAAAAAATCATCAGAATACACTTAACACATTATAATTATTTAAATTAAAAACTATTCGATCTTTTAAAACTACCTTACTTAAATACAGCTTTAAATGAGTTATACAAATATTTAAATACATGTTAGTAGATCTCATGGATTACATTTTCCGGCTAATTTTTAATTTTCTTTCCCGTCGTTCGTTACATTACCTATCTAACAACAGGACCTATTACTACACTATAATCATTAAGAAACGTAAACATTAGTAATCAGTAATTTCTTGAAAACTAATTAAACTAATCATTAATTAACGTAAATATAGCAATAACTATGAAAACAAAGATGCACTTCCTACAAGTGTTTTAATAATATACTATTATGGACAGTTAAAAAATGCGACTTAAAACATGTGAAATATCTCTTATCGATATTCACGACTAAATCCCGGTCATAAGCACTTCCTGTCTAAACACAGGTATAAAATTTCAGTAGCGTGCTCGAGCATGCCTTCCTGATAGTAAAGTAGCCAAATAAGCAAAACATAGCGAGATTTATTATACACAAGAACTTTTAAACAGAGAGAAAACAAATAGGCCTTTAAAGTCTTCTTATATTACTTTAAACCCATAAATTATGTTATGTTTTTATTCTGTAATGGCCGAATAGGATTGGTACTGTTTACAATATCGATTTATTATGAGTATAATCCGGAGAAGAAAAATTATCATGAAGAATGAAAAAAATTGAAAGACCATTGATTAAATTATCGCTTTTTTGTTTCATAATAGATACAAATCCGATGAGATACCAAATTTAATAAGTGTTGAATAAAGAAAAACATAATGTTAATATCAGGTATTTCAGTCGTTAGTATTACTTAGGACTAAGGCTATGAATTATAGCCTTGAGGGTTTAATAATAGATGTTGTCAGCTATGCCATATTCAGGGTTGGGTTGATAACTTGTCCCTAAAATACAAATACATATTTGGAATTTGTAATTCTATTACTTCTTAAAAATTTAACTAACTAATAGTTATTTCAAATAACTGAAGCTCAGATATTCTGTAGCTAGTAATTCAAATACATTTGGCTTCAAAATACGTTATAATATCAGTACATTTATCATTCAGCTCAAATGGGCTGAAATCATAAAAGACTGTCTTTTAAAAGACAACAGTTAAACTATCCCTGTCTTACGAGATAATTCTCTCTTTATAATTCTAGAGCGCAACTTATGAGAAGTTAATAAAAATTAAATGTCTTATTTGATAAGTTGGCCTCGCCCATATAATTAGAATACTTGGAGGAATTTATTAATGTATTGATACCAATTGTTACAGCTTTAGATTGAGGTAATTTTAAAATTAAGTATTTTACTGTTATTGCATCACTACCAAAATATAACTTAGAAAGAAGAATTGATAAGTTTTTTAAACTTATCAACACATTAAATAAACACAAATTTGTGTTCATCGGGATCTGTAGAAACATTGTGTTCTTTAGTAGGTTTCGTTCATTTCCTAACAGGAATTGTCTGTTGTCTGCTAGTACATCTAAAAATCTAGTGGTTATGAAAGGAAATTCTTCATTTATTAATTAATAGCCTTGTCTGAATTAGTACTTTTCTATTTTCATAACGTAACATTAGACTGTATTTTGTAATTTACACTTTGTATTTTACACATGATTTCCAAAGTATTCCAAAATAACAGAATACATTGTTCTACAACATCTCCGGCGCATCCACATTCTCCTGCACATAATAAACCATAGAAAAGAATAAACTATATGAAACTATATTGTCTTCCTTTTCAAATGGCAGTGAAGAAAATGATTCTTGTTGTGTTGAAAGTGGTCAAGTCATTAATGTGGTTTGTCCATCAAGAATAGTAGCAAAAACTATAGTAACTGGTAATAATTAGACATTTATTTTAAACATAATATCTTTTTTTTTAATTTACTATAACAATTTATTAAAAAGTAAAAGTCGAAGAATGTGAAATTCAGAGAATCAGAGAAGAAGAAGTTAGACAACATTTTGCTAAGATGTAAGAACAGTGTACAGTTGCTAACACCTGTAGACCTGGATCAAATAAACAAATTGTAAAATTAACAACGACACCCTAATGGCGGTCTTTTCGAGTCGATCGCTACGGTCGATCAGATCAAAACAACAAAAAAATCTAGAATAGTTAGATTTTGTGTTACATCAATAATTCTATAGTAATAATAATTAAATTGCTTTGTTATTCTTGGTGGTTTAACATACATTGGTTTCAAAATATGGAAATTTTTAAAGGTTATAAAATTCAAACAGCATCAATTTTATTTATAGTGGGAATTTTAGCTAGCAAATTTATAATACATCATTTTCAACGACCTGGAATAGGTATCAATATATGCCAAAATTTAATGATAACAAGAACAGTGAAGAAAATGATTCTTGTTGTGTTGGAAGTAGTCAAGTCATTAATGAGGTTTGTCCATCAAGAATAGTAGCAAAAACTATAGTAACTGGTAATAATTGTACATTTATTTTAAACATAATATATTTTAGTAATGATTTAATTTTTATTTTATAGCTAAGATGTAGCTACAATTTATTAAAAAGTAAAAGTCGAAGAATGTGAAATTCAGAGAATCAGAGAAGAAGTTAGACAACATTTTGCTAAGATATAAGAACAGTGTACAGTTGCTAACACCTGTAGACCTGGATCAAATAAACAAAATGTAAAACTAACAACGACACCCTAATGATCTAATGACAAGGAAAATACAATGCATTATTATATAAGAGTATAGATAAATAAATTATTGTTTTGTAAATATAATGATGTATTCACTGAGATGTCTTTCAGATTTAAAGTACTTTTAGGCTTGTAAATGTACAATATGATAATCGAAAGTCCGAGGTAGTCAATTCATTAATGAAATTTGTGGATCAAGAATAGTAGCGATAACATTTGGAGATTTTTAAGAAAATTTTACTGCTTTCATATATGGTGGTGGCTTTTTCGTTTGGTTTTAACTATATTGGTTGTGTTTGATCTAAACGATTTTGGTCTTTTTTATGGTTATGTTTATTTATATGGTTCTTGGAGTTCTTGTTAATTGTTCAAATATGTAAAATTATTTAAATATGGTGTATTTATAAAAATAGAAAGGCATACATTAAAATATAAAAGCAAATTATTTTTATTATTTCATTTTATTTAATAAATTTTAAAATAAAATGTGTTATTTCCAAAATTTTACCATTTTTATTTGCTTTCTGAACCTACTTAATTGCTTAATATATTCGACATTAAATCTAACAATAACGATAAAAAATAAGTAAATAAAGCGGTATATACACATGCGCCAAACTCTGATTATTCACTGTTTTAAAATTAAATGGAGCCACTATGCGCATGCGCCAAATCCGGAGATGTTGTGGCTTAATGTATCTTCAAAATAACCAGCTACTTTACTGATGAATCTCACTTTATCCAAAAACTAATCCTGTATAAGAAGACGTATTACAGTGGTGAAAAACCAAGAGTTAACAGACTATTATTCAAGCCTCTTGAGATTAATAGTTTCATGTCTTAACGTCGTACTATTTTGATTACAGTAACGTAATTGTTGTATTACGTACATATTAGGTTATGTAGTTTGATGCTGCCCTAATTAATCCAGAAAAAAAAACAAATAGAATTAAAAGGGTTTCGTATATATTAAGTGGATAATTCAACATTTGTGGGTTGCTTATTTAATATGAGGACTTTATTTATATTAATTTATATTTATAATCCAAAGTATTAAAATTATAGTAATTTTGGAACATCTCTTGAAATAATACTTTGGAAGCAATATCTTTTCCACCGAATTTGTGAAATGTCTCACTGTGATTTTTACGATTTAAAATATCAACGAGACCATTGATAATTTATTATTATCAGACAAGAAAATTAATGATGCATATCAAAATGAACAGAACGCCACTGTCAACGGCATTCATACAATTAATTCATAAGCTATCAAAGAAGGAGCAACGCCATAATAAATTGTGTTTGTCTTTTGGTCAGCAATCTCGACGTGTCAGCAGCCATTGTTTATCGGGTATATAATAAAAATTTACGCCACAAACAACATAATAATCGTTTGTGGCCTATAAGAGTCCCCCGATGCGATCGTAACAAATGTATTGTGTTGAAGACGGAACAATACCAAAAATGCATCAAGCGCGCAACTAAATTTCATTGTTTTTACGTAACATGTTTCCTTATAGCATTCTACCAGGAACTTATTAGATATGATCATAATTTTGTTATTATAATTTCGCATTAGCATCACCTATATCAATATTTAACCAAATATACCTTAACAAAAATAGTAATGTAGCGACCTTGAGGCATGCCGAATTTTACATCGTGGGGTATTTCCGATCATTCAGTAACCGACCATCGTTTGGTTTAGATGTGGCACCATCGACTGCCCAAGCCTCGTCTCTAGGTAACACCGCTGCCATCCCTTTTATCTATTTTGTATTTTCTACATTTTTATATATTGGTAATAAATAACGGTCACATAATGTAAACCACACTTTCATTTCGCTTTACCTCCATTCACCGAGCCATATCAATTTACCCTAAAGTAATATATAAAAATTAGATACAATAAAACATAAAACATGATATGATATGTAACTAAATTTACTTCATTCAACTTTAAATGACTTCCGGTCGAATTCAAGCAATGGTTTGGGTTCTGTTTACTTTAAGGTTATTGGTCACCTATTGCTTATAAGCTTGATAGGATATATATACCTGCGACTTCAGAAAACATCACAAGAGAGAACCTAGCGGGGTCAAATCCTATGATCTCGCTGAACGTAGTACTCATATCAATTACTATGATTCTATAGCGCTTGCTGTTGATGAGAGTCTAGTGTATCAAGTAGTCATTTTTGTGAATGTGGTACCACCTGGTGAACTACATGTGGCCTCGAGCTGTTCTATATATGGTAATTATACTGCCTGTATCCCAAAGCAAAATCGCGCGAAATTAAAGTTTGATACGAATTCTTCTGCACGACAAGTAATTCCTGCATCATGTTCTCTTTCACACTTACGAACATCGTTGATATTCTTGGTCGTTCTAGTGCTTCTTTGGCACACGGGTATGACTACCAAACCTTGGAGAGTTGGCAACAACTAGTTTTATAAAATATTTAGTTATATAAACATAACAATGTTGATTCAATTCATGTGATCTTTCAACTGTTTTCTTTTATGACATACAATTATACACATTATACACCGAAAAGGACCCTTTTTTGAACTTGTTACCACAGTTTGAATTGTGCTGGTTATTGGTTCTAGAGGGATGTCACGCTATATCACTTCATTAGAAATGTAGTACGGAACATATATAAACAACTATAGCACAACTTTTAACACTTTGTTTTGGAACCGCTGAATGATGAAAATATTAGAATTGCTAGAAGTACCCCAATTGAATTCCGTACTTATTAGTTAAAGATAACATTTAATTGAATTTAAAACCAGGTTGTTTTTGTGTGTGCTTCTTCCAAGTTAGACATGGGTTTAAATACAAGACAATATAATCAATATTCACACTGAAGGAATGCTCTTTTATGTAAGGTAAAAGTTACATTGGTAGATCTAGTTTCATTGGCTCTAGCTATTTTTATATTTTATTAAGGTATTTGGGGTCTCCTTTATGCGATCGTTGGGTCCTCATGATATGCTAATATTGCTATATCGTCTGCGAATGTTGCTAGAATAAAGGAGGTACAATATTGAATACAGTACACTGCCTTGTAGGACACCCCGATATATAGTTTCAATTTCTATTTCAATTATTCTAATAAGCCTCTTGACAAATAGTTTCTAATTTAATAAACTTATAGGTCGGCAGGAAGCAACCTATTCCGTTCTTTTCAGGTTTGATAATTATAATGATTTTAGCCACTTTCTAAAAGCTAGGGAAGTAATTCAGAAACACTGCATTAAACATAAATTATTAACTTATTAACATAACATAAATTAATTTTACGCACTTTTCTGATAAGTTATTAGAAGATTTTGTACGCTTAATTCATCCTCATTGTTATCTATTTAACATCCTTTATTGTAGTTTTTAACAAGATACATCGAGTAAAGCTGGTAATCGCCAGCTAGAAATGTAAACCATCCAACTTTAAGTGAAGCAGCAAATACGATAACTGCAGGTAAATTTCAAAGTAGAGCTGTTGAGCTTTATCGATATTTATTGCATTTTATTATATATTTTATTATATATATATATATATATATATAGATATATATATATATATATATACTAATTATACATTAATAGATATTAATAACAATACATTATATAGATACATAAAATTTATCTTTGATATTTATTACTTGGAATCAAACTCGCCTTCACTTAGTAGCGAAATTTCAATTATAAATAGCCATTTCATGAATCATGCATTTTTTTATAGGAAATACACATAATTTTCATTAATTAGAAATTATTTCTCATGGAACCGTGTTTTAGTGTCTCGGAACCCTTTTTCTGTTTCCTTCTTTTTCTAATTAACCATACTGAGACACATCATCACGTGGCGGTACAATTAGTTTAATTATCAATCACTATTATTAGTCACCTTTTAAATAAAGGACAGACTAGCGGAAGGTTTCAACACAATACCGCTATAGTAGTCTTTTTTTTTTTTTTTGTTCTGGCCTAAGAACCAGGCGGTGGAATGCATGACGCACATCTGGTCATGGAGACTTGCCCTGGAGTGACAAGTTGGACCGAGTTATGTGGGACTGCCTCTGGGCTTACCAATACACTAAACCGAAACCGCCTCACAGTTGACCCCTGTGGATCGCTACCGCTACTGCATTAAATTTGGGATATGGCACCCGCTGATCGGGCAGCCGTTACTGGGCACGAGGACCCGGCGATTCTATTGATTCGCGAACCTGAGTTAACACACGACTGGGTACTGTTGTATGGTGGCAAAAGTTATGACTGTAGCGACGGATGAGGTCGTTTCAGCCTGGAAAAGGGGGAGAGCTTAGCGGTGACACGGTGCTAAGCTCCCAGCATGTCGACCAGCTCGCGAACAAGCGCGTTTTCAGAAGAACTTGAGCTGAGTTGTTGTTTGTGAAATGATTGAGATATGAAGTGCTTGATTTCTGGAGTGTCAGTTTCCCTATGAATTTGATTATTTCTGACAAACCATGGAGCGTTTAATATTCTCCTGAGTAGCTTATTTTGGAAAACTTGAGCTATAGTAGTCCTATAATATAACATCTCATATATTTGCAGCTGCTATAACGTCAAAAACATTTTTTATTGCCCACATGACATGTAATGTATTGACATTTTGGCAGATATTGTCAAAAAAACATCATGTTACTCATTCTACAAATTATTTTTAATCTACTAGTGAATGGATATGCCAATAGAACGTTCTGCGGTGAACAAAGAAGTTTCTTAGAACCCACAGGCACAATAGAAACCAATGAAGACGTACCACTATACGAAAATTGTTCGTGGTCCATCATAACCCCAAAAAATAGTGTAATTTACATACAACTTTTGTATCTAATGTTAGACGATTATGAGTATGGTAGTAATAAGGTAAGATCAATTTATGACATGATAAGTTTACAAAAGTGCTATTAGCATTTTAAAGTAACAGGTCAATTGAAAAGTCCCCGGCCTACCACAGTAAAACACATATTTTTGGCAAAAATAGTTTTTTTATTCAACATAATTCCCTTCAAGGGTGATACACTGATTATAGCGACCCTCCAACTTTTCGATACAATTTTTTGTACGATTTGTCCTTTGTTTCAAAATAGGCCTCAGTTTCGGCGATCACCTCTTCATTCGACGAAAATTTCTTCCCAGCGAGCATTCCTTTGAGATATCAGAACAGGAAATAGTCGCTGGAGGCCAGATCTGGAGAATACGGTGGATGCTGAAGCAATTCGAAGCCCAATTCATGGATTCTTGCCATCGTTTTCACTGACTTATGACACGGTGCATTGTCTTGGTGAAGCAGCACTTTCTTTTTTTTTATAATGCGGCCGTTTTTCGGCGATTTCGTCCTTCAAACGGCCCAATAACGCTACGTAATAGTCGCTGTTGATGGTCCTTCCTTTTTTAATGTAGTCAATGAAAATTAATACATGCCCATCCCAAAATACAGATGCCATAACATTGCCAGCCGACTGTTGCGTTTTCCCACGCTTTGAAGCGGGTTCATCGTTTGCAGTCCACTTGGATGACTGTCAATAGAACTTCGAAGTGAAATTATGGAGCCACGTTTCATTCATTGTCACATATCGACGCAAAAACTTGGGTTTATTACGCTTGATCATCTTCAAACACTGCTTCGAATCATCAACTCGTCGTTGTTTTTGGTCAAAAGCGAGCTCTCGCGGCACCCACTTTGCACAGAGCTTTCTCATACCCTAATATTCGTGAATTATATGATGTTCACGTTCAGTTGATATGCTTAAAGTGTCTGCTATTCCATTCAATTTCAATTTACGGTCACTCAAAATCATCTTGTGGATTTTTTAAATGTTTTCGTCGGTAACAACCTCTTTTGGGCATCCACTGCGTTCACGTCTTAGCTGCTCATTTTACCACGTCTAAATTTAGCATACCAATCCTTGATGGTTGATTTTCGGGTAGTGTCCGGAAACTCGGCATCAAGCCAAGTTTTTGTTTCAACTGTATTGTTTCCCTTCAAAAAGCAATATTTTATCAACTCGCCAAATTCCTTTTTATCCATTTTTTTCGCAATAACAAAAGTTGCTTTACTCAAAATGCTGTAATTCACAAAGTAATGATCCGAAAGCTGTCAAATTTATACACCCACCTTTTGAAGATGAGGGCTAACTAAAAAACATATGAATTTAATTCTAATAGCGCCATTTATGTGTCAGGCCAGGGATTTTTCAATTGACCTGTTATTGCTGTATTATTTCAGTAATCAGCATTATTATAAAATAAATTTATGATAAACAAAATATGTAATTCTCTTTCAATTTAAATATTCAATATATTTTATTTAATTCTAATTTTACTAACTTACTTTCTATTTCTATATGCGACTGTATATACATATTGCATCGAACATAGTGACGATCGAATCTTTTTTTTTACCCTTTGTGATTCCACAATCTGCCCTATAGGCAATAAGTATTTCTTATGTCTATATTATATTTACATGGCATGCAGAAAATCACTTCATTAAGCGATCTTCTGTATAAAATATTATCTTAATTAATTAGTCTTATTGTAAAGCTTATTCCAAAGTATATATATGTCCAGTAATCAGATCAGGTGATGTTAAACGTACTTCACTATCACGTCGTATATTTAGCTGATTAGCAAGTACATTGGTATGCACTGGCACTCTTTCGAAGTACTTCACACAAACCCGTTGAATTACACTCGTTATAGGTTCTAGAGGAATATCGCGTTGTATCACTTGATTTGAAATATAGTACACAGCATTAACAATGGCACGCAACACTATCTTGGAACAGTTGAATGATGGATATATTAGATTTGCTAGCAGTACCCCATAGTTGGATTCCATATGACCAAATAGACTTGAGTATAGACTCATACAGCAACACCTTATAAATGATAACTTGGATTTCGCCCGATGAGCCAATACATTTGATATAATTTCAGTCCAAGTTGTTTTCATTTATAGAGTATGTGCTTCTTCCAGGTTAGACATCAATCTAAGTGCATACCAAGATATTTAACTTGTAATGCTTGGAGAGTTGACGATGATTGATATTCACTGGTGGACATGTTCTTCTACGCAGGGTAAACGTTACATGGGTGGATTTTGTTTCATTGACTTTAATTGCCATATCTTCAACCATAATTGTATTTGATCCAGGTGGGTTTGTAGGTTTATTGATGCTGTGGCCGGATCTTCATGGGATACCAAGATTGATGTGTCGTCTGCGTATGTTGCCACAGTAGTTATTTTTGTGGTGGGCAGATCGGCCGTATATAGAAGATACAGTAGTGGACCCAGTACACTACCTTGCGGAACTCCTGAATATATGGGATTATATAAGTTTCTTTAGTTTAACCTGCAAGCCCGTATGCCATACTTTGTCAAAAGCCTGAGATATATCTAGGAAAGCAGCCGAACAATATCTTTTGGCATTTAGGTCAGTGTTCATTTTATTTACGAGTCTGTACACTTGTTCTATAGTCCCATGCTTATTGCGAAACCCAAAACTGATGTTCTGGAATAATTTTTCTTTTTTTTTTATTATATAGTTCAGGTTCTTGATGTATAGTTTCTCGAAAACTTTCGAGATTATCGGTAATAAACTTAAAAGCCGGTAGGAGGTCACATCTTCTGGTATTATTCCTGGTTTAAGAATCATTAATATTTTAGCTACTTTCCAGATGCTAGGGAAGTAATTAATTTGTAGCATAGCATTAAATATAAATGTTAATAGTTTCATACCATTTTCTGATAGTTTATAGTAAAATTTTACCAGTAATTGAGTCATAACCAGGAGCTTTTTTAATATTAATTTCTCTCATTGTTTGTTTTGACCGTTAATTTCTCGTGCGGTAAGTCAATTTAAAATGGCGAATCCAGAAAGCTAGTAATTTTATATTCGTCAACTTTATGTAGCTGAGACTGAAAAGGTTTAAAAACATTTTTTAAGTGTTTTGAGAAAATGTCGGCCTTCTCTTTATTGCTTCTAGCCCAATTATTTTCGCTTGTTCTAATAGGTGGGTTATGCTGCTGGGGTCTCTTAAGCTTTCTTGTTGCTTTCCACAACGAGTAGTCTGTAGCGTCAGTTGGTGCCAAATTATCTAGGTATTCTTGAATGCCTTGGTTTTGTTCATTTTGAATTAGTTCTTTCAGCTCTTTTATTGCCCTATTAAATTTTCTATTATTCTATTCAGTCCTTTGCTGTTGCCAATTCCGTCTTTCTTCTCTTTTTCTGTATTGTACATCATATATGTGTATTTTTTCTTAGAAATATTTCATTGTTAGGAGTCGCGGAATATGCTGCCTCCTGTTAGTTCTATTATTGCACAGAGAAGGGGGTTTATCTTTGATGGCAATTTTTGAAGAAAGTGTTACTATAATTGGTGAATGATCAGAAGACAGGACAAAACATGATTCTGCATGACACTTTTTTGTATCAATATTTTTTGTAATACAGAAATCTATAGTATCTGGTTTTTTATTTCTGTCTGAAGGCCAATATGTTGGTTCACCAGTAGAGATATGTTGTAAATAATCTGTCTTTATTGCTTTTAGCAGTTCTCTACCTTTTGAGGTTATTATTCTTGAACCCCACATTAATTGTTTTGCATTGTAATCTCCTCCGGCTATAAATCTATTACCTAGCCTACTGAAGAATTCTTGAAAGTGTTCTGCCTTGTTGTTATGTTTGGGTGGGCAATAAATTGCAGACAGTGTTAATGGTCCATGGACTTCCTTTACGGTTATACTGGTTGCTTGCAGATAGTCTTTGCGGAATTTCTCTTTCTCGAAATGATTTATATGATCTGGAATGATTATGGCTGTACCCCATGTGCTTTATCATCAGGGTAATTTGTATGATAAAGTTTATATTTGGGAATTTTCAAATAATGTTTGTCCGTAAAATGTGTTTCGGAAAACATCATAATATCAATATTTTGTTCAGTTACGAACATTTTTAGTTCCCTGGCATGTTGTTGGAGCCCATTGTCATTCCAGACGGCGATTTTGTAACTAATGGTTTCAGGCATTAGGCAAGTTTGCTAACGACGGTTCTGAGTAGACCAAGCATCGTACTGATTTGATCCATTAGTTTGGCCATCATGTTTCCTAATCTAGAGATGTTGCTGCTAGTTTCAGTTGGTTGTGATGTGGTTTCTCGCTTTGAACCATTTTCAACCATTTGCGCATAAGTTATGTCTAGTTGACTTGGTCTGGTGAGTAGACTGGTAGATGTGGCTTGTTTTTGTAGCGGTTGTTGCCTTTTTTCTCTTAAGGCAGGATATACTTTCCGCTGCAGTTGTTTGCGAACTGCGCAGCCCTTGTAGTTCGCTGGATGATTTCTGTTACAGTTAGCACATTTCACTTTTTAATCGCGAACTTTACTAGTGAAATTTCCTGTTTTGTGTTCTCCTGCACATTTGACGCATCTAAATGATTTGCGACAATAAGTTTTTGTGTGCCCGTGCGCTTGACACCTCGTGCATTGTGGTATAATTCTTTTTGTGTGCGGTGGTTCGCATTTAATAATGTTGTTATGTCGTTGTCAAACAATTGAATTTTTATTGCTTCATAGCTCACTGTTTTAATTGTGTAGTTCGTAGTGATGGTTTTCAATAGGTCATGGATGTGTTTTATTACTCCTACCTTATAAACTGTTATTGGTGGTGGTTTGGGAACAACTTTTTCAGGGCTTGGTTGTATATTCTCTTCAATTTCTTCCTATAGGTCGTTAAAGCTGTTTTTTGTCTTTATTGGTTTCTGTAACCAATAGTCACTGATCCTTGTTTGTTTTCTCGCAATTTCTTCTTCGGGGCTTCTCAATCGTTTTTATTAATGACTGTAGTCCATTCTAATGGTGGAGTTTGCGTTATTGCTGATTGTTCTAATCTTATATCAAAGTGTGCAGGTGATTTGCTTGAATCGCTGTGGTTTGCCATTTTTAGATTTTTAATATTTTATATTATTTATTTCCAGGGGATAAAAAGATAAAATAAATACATTGTTTATTTCACGCACTTCATTTTTCACTTACGTATTATTTCTTGCACAAGTTTTTGACCAAAAATACTATAAATGAATTTCAAAAGGACTGTTGTAAAATAAGAGGAAATAATATTAAAACACTAATAAAAATGAGATGCAGTCTTTTTGTCTGGTCACGTAAACATGTATTCACTACACTTTAGGTCCGCTGAGGGACGGATAGCCACATCTGTTATGATCGAATAATGAACCTGATTCCACTTAATAGAAATCATCAAGCATTTTCCTTGTAGATGATTTACCGATTTTAATTTGAGGCAGAACCTACTACTCGAGCTCCAGTGTGATTTGGACCATAATTGCCTTATAGCCTAATTAAATAATTAATATTCAGAAGTATTTGTACAATATTGTTATTTTTCTAATTATTGCCCATCACTAGGCCCATATATATTTAAATTAACATAAATTTTTGTCTACACACTATATTCACTTTCTTTCAACATTTTCCGTCTACATATAAATATAACGGGCTAAACGAAAAAATTAATTTAAGCAGGTCCGAAGGAAACAGACGTGATTTCGCAGAAACCTCGTTATGATAGACAATACTTATAATGAAAATATTTATGACAGATCATTTATAAATGCTCGTAATTACACCAGCAGAAATATTATATTTTGACAAGAAATGTAAGCCTCGAACTTTCCTCCGGCATCCTAATTGAAAGAACATTCGGTCCCCAGAATTCAATTACCATAATATTTCCAACAGAGAAAGTTATTTTCGGCCTTAGCAGCCAGGTCCAGATCAATAAATCCATCAGATGGCAATTACGATAGCGTTATCCCCATAATAAATCTCATAAGATGATTATATCAAAAAGGTTTTCGAATTACGATTGTATCTGATAATTGGATAGACGTTTAGTACGTACAAATCTTGAAATCACACCATCAGACCATCCAGATTTAGATAATTGATGTGGTTTAACCGGTGTTGTAAGATCAATAATTATTAATTACGTACGATAATTTAATCACTTTGAAGGATAACAAATTCGGAATTACTTCATTTTAGTACTTCTTAGGAGCTTGCATGTATTCTGATCTTTTCTTTCACTTCCAAAAGGGATTTATTGAGAACATTTTTCCATCATTTACTACATTTTTTTCTATCCATATACACAAACAATCCATATCTTCCGGAGTATCCCATGACTATTTCAGTTAAGGATTGTTGTAGGAGATCCAGTTTTCATGGCCAGTCACAATAGTTTACAGAAAACTATTTTCTGCCTGGCAAACGGTTCGAAATGGTATATTTGGTCAATTCATCTGGTCGCCATTTTCCTTTCTTTAAGATCTCCCCTATTGTTCTGAAAACCGTTAATTTGTTAACTGTCAAGATGTGTTGATTGAGTACTTGAGCTCGGTAGTCGTGCAATTTATCCCGCAATTCATTATCACTTATCAAACATTTTGATTATCTAGACCATTCTTGGTCACCGACATCAAAATAACCACTTTTAAATCGTTCACATTCATGATTAGCGTGTGTGTACATTGAATAGCTAAATAAATTTTATTTTAGCTAGAAAAATATTAAAACCATCGATTATAACATTTTAACTATAGATATCGCTGATTAAAGCTGATTATGAAATACATGAAATATTGTGAAATAGAAATTGTTACATTTTAACGACATTGTTAAACAATTGTTTTAAAATTGTATATGAGTATGAGAGAAATCTTAGTATAAGAAAGCTGTATACTTTGAATTGTATACATTGAATTCGAAGATGGCTTACTTTATTTCATTCCAGAGATTTTATTAGTAAAGTTACATTGTGATCTAATGAACTACTAATTTCAAAAATTAGTTAATTTATCGTCAGTCATACATAAACGATAACATATTTTTTTTTAATTTGTTAAGGCTATTTGCAGTCGTGATTTTGCACATTCATATCATCATCTACATTATCTAATGAGTTATAATATACATTTGACACATGCCATTCATAATATTTATTCGTAAAATTCATGACAAATCACTAAAAGCTTGAATGCATTTATGACGGATAATTTACGCTGATCAGTTACCATTGGATTTCGCAAAATCAATAGATACTTTATCTAAACAACACATTAATCACGTACCATTACATTCTAATTCGTACAAAATATAAAACAATTCACAAGACTGCGGATTAATTGAGAGACTTTATTTTCATATTATAAATAAAAAATATGATGTATCACTATTATAGTGTTTGTATTCAATAAAACATTATATTACAATGAAAAACGATTAATTTGGAATTTTCCTAATAGATGGCTTTATTTATAAATAGCATATTTCTAGTAATATTTATTAAAGTCATACTATAGCGCCTTTACAAAATAACAGTATATAGAATATTTTTGATATAACATAAAGGTGGCGCCTTTCGTTTACTCAGTCGAAACTTATTGAGCTTTAAGAACGGAGATTCCATAAAGTTATTTTCAACATATATTGCTTTTTTACCTCCGAAATGGGGAATGGAATCCGAAAAGGGATATTAGCCCTGTCATTTGATAATCTATCCAAGTTTATATTGGGTATATCAAAATTTACGCAGTATTTGAATAATAAATAATGTTTTTATTGTATTCTTATTGGATCATAAAGTACGTACGACTAGTTTATATATTATGTAGAAAATATCCATAGCCATTTTGCATAAATGTGGCTAAATATCCTTGATGCAGCTTTGAATATTTTTCTTAAAAAAACTAATCATTAAGAGTTTTCTTTATTTCTTTTCCGTAGTGTCCACATATGCTACTATCATTGTCATATAATTCGCATGAACAAAGGTACAGAGGTAGTTGTAGAGTTGTTGGCCAAAAGTATATCTAAAAATTCAGGCTATTTTTATTATTATCTTTTGTATAACCGTAATCAAAATTTTATAATCAAGCTAAATTTCTAAGGATAATGGAAGGCTTTGCTAGCAATGTAACAAAAGCTCGTCGAGTGCGACTTTTAAAACAATTAGAAGGATTTTTTATATCGTTTATTATCAAGTATTATGGGTAAGACTTGGGTCTACCAGTGATTGACCAGTGGTCTACTCTGTGATTGATCAGAATCCGGTTACTCGGCTTCAAAACCACTTCGTATTGAAAAAGTGACAGCGTCATATTTTTTTGGGGATTCAAAAGGAATGTTATTCGAGGATTATTTACAAAATGAGTATTATAATACTTTTTGGAAAGATCGGATGTAGAAGTTCGTGAAAAAATGCTAGTTTTGGGTAAGAAACCATAAATTACCCAAGACTGCTTAAACAGCCCAAAAAAACATTACTGCATTTGTTTGACTATCCAACGTATTCGCAAGAATTAGCACCCTCTGACTTCTGGCTCGTCTCACATCGTTCTCAAAATTTTTTAAACACGTTCGTAGAAAACAAATTAATAAAACGAAAATAATAACATTAGTAAATCCAATTTTGTTATACTGTACGATCTCTTCTTATCTAGTAGATCTTCAGTTTATTATATTTTCTTATATTATTTCCCATATTATTATATATGATACTTGGCTATTGATGGAAATTTTCTGTTACGAAGTGCTACAATAGAACTACTCAATACTTATTACAATAAAAAAGTCATCGCAGTTCTTTTATTCAATTTATAGTCAACAAATAATAATAACTATATAAAATAAATAATAATAACAGTAAATATATATTCAATATGTTACTACCAATTAATTATATATTTGAAAAAGAATATGTCCTAATAAAAAATATTTTTTTAAGATATTCTATATTTATAATAAATTTATTTTCTAACTATCTTCGTCGATACTTTTAAGTTACATTAAAAAGTAAGTAAAACATAAGTCAAAATTTCAGAACAATTAAATAACAAAATATTTAATAGAAATTCTGCAAATAGATAATTTCTTTACTTTTTTAATTATATTAATTTCGTACATAAAAATATAGTTAAAATAATATTGTAAATATAATAGGAATTTAATGATTACAACGATTATTATGTACATATTTTGTTTAAAATGTTTTTTATGTGTTAAAAATCTAAGCTTGATTATTTTTTACTTTTTAGTGAGTTCCTTATTTTTATTTTTTGAAGTCGGTTCAATGTTAAAAATATTTTATTTTTTTTTTAGAGCTCGATATTTACTCAATAAGTTACGCAGTTATTTTACTAAGTATTACAATGCTAAGTAAAAGCAGCTTGTATGATGAAAAATAGGAATAAAGATATAATGATTAAAAATAAGAAACGTTTCAGGCTCTGGGGTCCGCTATCTAGCATAGGTGATTTGACAAATCTTCTAACCAAACTAGAAGAACAACCAAAAGTTGTTGCCCCCGCGACCTCCGCGTGTCAGCTGAACGCAATAACCATTACAGCATAGAAGTAGTTGCCGCAATATTTTTACTGCTTCTCATATAATATGGTTAGTACTTAAAAAGAAAATTGATTGGCATTTGCACTGAACGACTTCCGATTTTCCATCACATCAACAAGCAATAGCATTATACACAAATATCTGATTATTTTAGATAAAAAAATATGTGAAAACTTTGTATGTGTCTTTGAAATCTGAGGGTTTCCGTCGATTTCCCCGTATTCCGCCAAAAGATTCTGACTTTGTTCCAATGGGACCACGTCAGAAGAACACTCTTTCGAATAAAAGAAGAATTTTTGAAAATCAGTCCATAATGGACGGAGATGTCAGGTGTTGATATTATATTATCCATGCCCTCTATATCATATCAATAATTCTCAATAATTGCCTGTTTGAAATGAAAAAATGATCAGAATACAGAGCTAGCAAGATTAATTCATCACGCATTTATATTTTTAACATTTGAATCTTTTCTATATATACAGTCGAATATAGAACATCTCCCTCTTTTGAAGTCGGTTAAAAAAGCCTACCGAATTCCAATTCGGATTGACTGAAAATGTAACTACGAAACGTTTCAACATCGCGTATTTACCAAACAAAAAAGAAGATTTCTCTATGGCGTATTGTAACCAGCCATAAAAAGTAGTACTTAATTATGAGAATCCCAAGAGAAAAAAGTTAGTGGGTTAGTACAATAACATATTTCTTTGAATATTTATTGCCATGGAGTTACTTAAACTGTTTCTGTAGATGTAAACCGACCGATCAAATGAACAACGTATAGTTGCAAAAAAGGCCACAACAACTAATGGACGCAAAGCCCTTCTCGCTTACACGTTGTAGAGTTGTGGGTACACTGTTGTAACTCAAATGGGAAGTTCTGTCGCATCCAGCATACTTACTAGACGTAGCACCTCCTGATCACCATTTATTCAGATCGATAATATGGCAGGCACATATTTCGAAATGCTGAACAAGTGCGAAAATAGGTAGATGATTTAATCTACCTACCTAACAATGTTCTTTCGACAAGGCATTTGTATATTTCCATAAAGAGGAAAAAAGGTTGTAGAAAATAATGGAAAATATTTTGATTAATATAAATTGAATTTGTCCTTCCGAATAAAGACCATTAAAAAGTGAAGAAATAGTCAGAATACATGCAAGCACCTAATTATCATCCCAAGATGTCAATTAATCAATAAACCAAAATTATATAATATAAAAACAAAAAGTAAACGATAATAGCAATAATAAAATCAGTATTTATCGACATTTCTATGACATCCAGTGATTGAAATATTATTCTTGTTGAATGATCTGTAACGTTTGCTTTGTTTAAAAAATATGACAACATTGCAGATCAACTTCATTTAAACTATTTGCATACAAGATCACTGATCTACGTACAACGTTTTAAAATAAATCACCATATTTTTACATACCTAAATTGTGTTGACGTATTTTATAACTTTTCTTGAAATTATTTGAAGTAAAGTGTGTACTATTTTTAAGAATATAATAGTCATTTTAGATGATTATTTTAAAAAATCCACAGAAGAAACATTAAAAAACGGAAGATAAGAAGGTTCATGTCGTCGGAATGTAAACAATGATGTTAAAAGTAAAAATAAGTGAAATTTCCAATAAAGCTATTCTACAAATAAAATATAGCATATCAAAGCATAAATACAATTAAATATAATAATTAAAAACTGTCCTATTATATATAGTATACGTATCGTATAATAGATATTTAGTTAAACCAGCAATACCATTTTTGTCATTCGATTCTCATAATTTAATAGTATATAACTAAATTGTTAACAAAATATTTTGTTTCGAAAATAAATATTTCAAAATTTCAGACCAACAAAGATTAAATTTTATTCTAAATACCCCCAAAATGTAAATATTGGTGTAATCATAAAATTTGTTTAATTTAAACTATTTAAAAGCAACAAAAAATTAAATAATATTTATATTAGTATTATTTATGTAATATGTAATGACACGATACAGTTAAAATATTTTTATTAACCATGGACGTATGACTCCTTACAGATTAACTGCTTGTCAATCCGCAATCCAGAGAATATTATCTACTTGAATATGTGTAATCAGAACAAGTCTCATATAAAAACCATTGCTATACCCTCAAACAAATTGACAATCGATTTAACCATTGAATCCGGAAGTGGTTTGATGTTAACGTATACAAGTTACATGTTAAACGTGACCTATGAAGAAATGAAATGTTCGAAATATCGACTAGAGCAAAGGAAAGGTCAAGAAGCTTGCATTAACGGTATGTTGGTGGACGATATAACATGTAACATGGGTACAGCACCATGTGGAAATATGTGTTATGATTTAGAAGAAGAGCGATGTAACGGTTAGTGAAAGATTTATAACTATTTTCTATTTCTTTCGTTTAATTTAAATTTCTATTCAATTACAGTTTAAACTTTTGACCTCAAATTTCAACCTATCACTAAAATTCCTAGATCAATGTTCATAAAAACATTATTAATTATTGAGTTAACTTAATTAACAACTAGAACACTATCGTACTTTCGGAATATATTAAAATTCGTTGAACAAATACAACTCATGATATATAAACAAATGAATACAAAATCAGTGGTATGTTGTGTATTGTCGATGTATATGTAGGCAAGTTTGATTAAATTTTAAAAAATCTTTAAGAAATTAATACAAAAATATAAGATAAGATAAAATACAAAATAAACTAACAGCATTATAGGCAGGTATTATATCGATCTATTAAAAAGGAAGTATCGGCTAATACTATTAAATAGATATCAAAATAGATATAAGATACACTCTGGTTTATAAAAAAAAGTGATCTTCGACAACATGCCGAAACAAAAGTCAACTATGCACAACTAAAAATGAACAAAATAGGCTCAGTGAAACGTTATGAGATAAAAGTACAGTTGCTTATAGAAAAATATATGAATATAGTTAGATGGAAAACAATTTACAAATTTCAGTTTTAAAATGCTTATTAAACGTAACTTAGGACATTCTTGAATAAGTTTAGTCATTTTATAGAAGAATAGGAGCGTTATCAGTTTCGAAATTGATAAGGTTATTCTATATCAACGACATGTGAAATGTTAGCCATATTTGTCGAATCAATCACTTTTCAAAGCTGTTACCTTATCTTTTAAAATGCAAAAAGAAAAAGGTTTTCTATAAAAGAATTTTTTCAATTTTTCAACTGCTGAATTTTTATCAATTCTTATACGTACAATAATTTATTAAATTACTGTTTCCATAGGTGTCTTAGATTGCCCCAACGGCGAGGATGAATTAGGGTGTGACTATAAAAAATGCCCGAACAATATATCATGCTTCAATCAGACGAAATGTATTAGTGTCCATCAAGTTTGCGACGGCAAAGCCGATTGCGACAATGACTTTGACGAGTCCCACTGTTACTCGTTCTCTTGTTCGAATGAGAATTGTTATTTGAAAGAGCATAGTAATCTGGAAGATGGTGGAAACAGTATATACGTTACGGTTGTTATAGTCGTTATTTTGTTGATAATTTTTCTTAGTCTAATATTTAGATGTTTGATATCGAGAAATTCCGTAAGAGATACTTTAGTCAACCATCTTGACATACCATTACCTCCTTTTACCGGTAAGTATTTGGATCAACATAGATAAACAGTTAAAATATTATGTATATCGAAATATATTTTATATCACATGCTTACATGCATATTGATCAGTGACATCTACTGCTGAAACAACCTCACTTAATTATTAAAATCGATGGCTTTGATATTGCTCTACATAAAATAATAGTTTTACATTTAGTATTACTGAGTTTTTTACTCTACACAGATTCTAATAATGAACCGCTTAAACGTGCATTTTCAATATTAATTACTTTTATTGTTTAATTTGAAGAAATCTGCTGCCTAAGCTCATCAAACACTTTTAAAAACTTATGGTTATGTTTCTCCATTTTTTCCCAATTGGTTTCAATGATTTAAAAGTGGACTAAAAAATCCGAAGACCCTAAACTGCAAAAACTGACAACGATTTTCAGAGTCAAAATAGCTATCACACGAATTGACTGAAAAGGCCATTTCGCACCGTTACAAAATCACGGCTTCATTGCTTACCAGGAAAAGTAAACTTACTAAGACAATCCCAAGCGCAAAACATCTTGGGTTAGTCCACAGGCCATAAAGTCTTCCAGGTTGTAGAATCATGTAGAAGATATAGTGTATTACGCGCCGAGTGAAACTACTACTGCAGATATATATCGATATGGCGAACAAATTAAACGACGTATTATTAAATAAAAGACATAGAAGAGTTTTGAAGGATATACTGTTGCAGGTAAAATTGGAAGTTCTTCTCAAAGTACTCACAGGACATAAAAAGGCCATTTTGAAGTGAAAGAATGCAAGCATATAATATTAATGGATAATGAATGTCTGAATTACTGATACTTATATCATAATATAATTTATGACATATAATGATGAATAACTCAATTTAAATTGAGGTTACTTGATTTGTTAACTAAGTTATGATTAAGGTTACATGAACTAAAGTAGTTTTGAAACTAAATGGAAGATATTACGTAACAATCTCAATTAATTTAAAAATTTGGACGTTATGAACATGTCCAGTAAAAAAATGCAGCAACAAAATAATGTTGGAAATAAATATTATATAATAATAATTTTATTGAATTTAATACAAGAAATTAACACAAACAAGAAAACATATTATATATATTATAGATATAATACAGTCCCGTTTGAATGATCCTTGAATCTTCAATACAGTTATATATGTTTTCGGTTTATAAAATGATTGATTTTAATGTGTTTAGTAGTAGTGAATTTATATATTAATGGATTAAAATGGTATGAAAAAAATATTCCTGCAAAATATGGTCAATATGTTTCTCTAAAACCCTCAACTGTGCTTTTACGCTCATCAATAATCAGATATAGATTGTATGTTAGAAAAGAAGCCCACACCATAGTCATGCAAGTCCTGATATAACCAATCCCAACTAAAAATGCATGGCTTATAGTTAAGAGAATATTGTCGATATTAATTGAAATAACAACAGCCAATGACATCCCAAATCGAATTGAAATTGAAAAAAATATGGCTATAACTTAAAACTTTTGAAATAAAAATCTGACAAATCTGACAAAGTTATGTGCCTAACGATTCCATCCCTTTGATAAAGAAGATTTCGTTCAAGAAACGAAATGAAGATGCTAATTAATCAATTACCGTTATAAAATACCTAAAATTAATAATTTTATTTTGTCTCAAATGATTAAACGCAGCTCACCAAACATATAAACCAATGCTTACTAGGTCCAGAAGATAACGCATATCCCTTTGAAGATTTAACATATAGCGATGATGACTTCCAACCTGGCGGTGAGGTATTTGAGACAATCTCCCACAACGTTGATAAAATTAAAGAAAAACGCAAACATCTGACTGAATCGGAACGAACTGAGGTTATTCACGTCAAGCCACTAGGAATAAGACCAACCCATGAGAAGCATCTTAATGATGGCATGCGAATGGTACTTAGTGAAGAACTGGCGGCACTGGCAACGTTGAAGATAACTAGAGATAGATGTCGCGGTTTAAGAAAGGCGAAGAGTGAAGAAAAACCATTTACGTAAGTATATATCTATTTAAGTTTCCTGCTTCGAAGGTTACAGTGTGTTATTAGCGCGTTCATTTTAATCATATAAAATGCCGAAGTTAATTTTCCTACTTGGTTTGATGGTATAGCCTGGTTTTAAATTTGCATTGGCTCTAACATAAAAATTACAAAATTATTATAAAATATCGATTAACAAGAACCTTTAGGATTTTATATCATATAATTTTATTTATTATCAACCATATATTTTCTACCATTAATTTTATACATAAATGAGATGAATTTTATATATAACAGTCCGTATAATAACGTATTCACCGATATTAATTATTATTATGAAAATATTGATATTTTTGGGCGATATTTTTTTGCCCGATATATCGATATTTTTTTTGGCCGATATATTTCGATTTTTTTTAAAATAAATTCAATAAAAATTTTAAACCTTGAAAACAGGTACTTAATTTTAAATGTTTGTTAAAATTCCACCAAAAACATCCCTACTTTTGAAAATATTTATAAAAAATATAGATCTTTTTAAGCTAATATTTCACTATTTTTATTTTAACTTAAATATATTGATATTTTTTTCTACACTAGTAATTACACACAATTGAGCAACGTCTTCTTCAGGACATACATGTAGTTGTCATTTCATAGAATTTTCTAAGTTGATTAACCAAGTGTACTCGAGTACCTGCACCCTATGTTTTTTTTTTCGTTTTCCAGGATGACCAGCTAGAACCAAATGGTCTTTTGGTGATGTCGCTTCGGGTTCTTCGGTTTGTCGTATCTGGTTTAACTACTGGGGTTTATGGATGTGTAGGCATTATTATAATTAATCAGATTGTTTTCGTATTCTAAGGCGCCTAGAGAGAGCCTCACACTGAACATGTTCCTGAAGTTTTTCACGAACGGGATGCCTGATTCTAGATGTGTATTCGCGTTCCTCATAAACAATGGGGCATTGAGTAAGGCGCGGACTTTTTTGGATTGGAACACTTATGGAAAGTTGTGTCTCGGAGACATACGTGTACCACACCTGTGCTCCATAGAGGCTGACTGGAGGGACTAACATTTTATACAGAGTCGCTTTTTGAGGGATTGA
The DNA here is from genome assembly GCF_030347505.1 of Rhynchophorus ferrugineus. NCBI lineage: Eukaryota > Metazoa > Arthropoda > Insecta > Coleoptera > Curculionidae > Rhynchophorus > Rhynchophorus ferrugineus. Next base: position 44,979,484 of record NW_027472581.1, on the reverse strand, counting down.
GAGTTTGCTTTTTCTGCAGAGGAGTGGAAATAGTAGGCTGTACATGCTATTGTGTTTGCAAATAGTATGCTGAATTTGGGTTGACCATTGGAACCAACGGTCGAAGGAACGACCTTCTGGAAGCAGGGGATAGGGTCTTTTTCACTTTGGAGGCGGTATGCGCGAAACTCCTCCTTGCGTTGGAACAGAATATCCTGAGTTTTGCTCGGGTTTATCTGCAGTCGCTAGAATTCATACCACGTAATGGCCTAGTTGAGTTGAACGTAGAGTCTGTCACGGATGGGGTCGGGGCTGTAACCGGTGAAGAAGAAAGCTGTGTTATCTGCATAAAATGCTGTGTGTGATTGCTTAGGAAGTGGGAAATCAGTTATATAAAGCTCCTGCAGAGATTTGTTTCCGACAGGAGACTGTATTGCCGATTTTTATTTTAAAGGATCTATTTTTCAAGTATGACTGAATCAGGAAAATTAAGTAATACGGTAGACCTAATTGATTTGTTTTAACGATTAGGGCGTTGTGCCCTACTTGATCGAAAGCTCTGGATACATCTATAGCTTGATGGAGACTTGAGTGTTTGGTATGGAAACCGAATTGCTCATCAGGGATTATGAGGTACGCGTCAGTGAAATTGTTTAGAGCGTGTAATATCGCTTTTTCGGCAAGTTTAGAGAGTGAACAAATCAGACTGATGAGCCTGTAGTCGGAAGGATTTGACTTGACTTTCTTCTTAGGGATAACAGCGACAAGCACATATTTCCAAATTTTTGGGAAATGCTTCAACCTCAGGATGGAGTTAATGATATTGGAAAACTTGCTGATGAGGTTTTTCAGATGGTTTGCTGTGATTCCACCTGGGACATAGTCTCCATGTGTAAATAAATCCATGTCCATTTGATTTATGTATTTTTCTTTCAAAATTTGATTTTCCTCAACAAGAGAGCAAGTCAAGGTCATTCTAAAGATCGCCTTAGGACTACCACCAAGCTTTGGAACTATCTGTGTGGGAGACTAATAAGAGTACTAGAGTAGTCAAATACATAATTGTTATATGTGAAAATGGGTATATACAAAATGACTTGGTACATGAGAAACATCGAGATCTTCAGAAAAGCACATTATATCAGAGTTACATGAATATCAGAGTTGCATGAAAACACTCTTCACCCGCATATTTTACAAACATAGTAAAATATTTTAAAAGTAATTTTTATTCAATTAGTTTCAATTAAAGTTCAAACTAGTTCACACAGGACGTAGCGTGATCAACATCCTATCAAAACACAATTATATTAGATGCTATCTGTATTATGATATGTTTTTTACTTGAAAAAGGCAAGAAAATACCAGCATATTTAACAAACTCAGTAAAAATAACTCGAGAGTTATTCTTTCTATGTAAGTTTTAATTTCACACAGGACTCTGTGTGATCCACATTCTATCAAAATTCAATTATATTAAGCGTATTCTATTTTAGTACTTTAAAAAGACAAGATAGTACCCGCATATTTTACAAACACAATGAAAATAGCTCATACTCAATTAACTTCAATTTCACGGAGGACGTTGTGTGATCAACACCCTATAAAAATTCAATTATATCAGGCGCGAGTTATATTCTATCATTTTTTTACTTTAAAAAGGCAAGATAGAAAACAAGATAAGCTCAAAAAATTTGTTCTGGAATCATATCAAATGCCAATTATTTGATATAAAGAAAATTAAATAATGTATTAATGTTTTCCAAAAACAAATGATAATCAGAAATGTTAAAAATGATTTTAACTAATTAACGTATTAAGACAAGTAGAAGAAAATTCCTACACATAAATTGGTAATATAAATATTTAAATAATTTAAAAAATAACATCAGATTTGAAAATATTCAAACAAAAACGAAAAAAGAACTATAATCATCTTTAATATACGAAAACTAGAATGGTCTGCTGGATCATAACAACGACAGACTGCACATTGTGCAAAAAATAAACTCTCAAACCAAGAAAACAGAACAATTGGAAAATTTCACCGCATGCGCCACCATATTCAGCGGACAACATCCTTTATTCCGTTGCAGCGGCTTACCGACCACCCTAAAAAGAAGAAAACCGAACTAAATGATGTTAATGTGCCGGCCGTGTACTTTTATCGTCGAAATTTCAGGAAGTTTTGTGCAACTGCAGATTTAAAATTTTAGTTATTACAGAGCATGTTTATTATTACCGGGTAAAGAAATATTCACGTAAAAATGCTAGTAGTATTAAAACTAAACCTGGATGGAATATAAGAAAAAAATAAACGTAGAATTAAAACTTAATTTTATATCATTAAGGTAATCTAGTTACTAACTTAAATTACAATTAAACAAGACCTACTGGAAATAAAGCAATTACAAATAAGAAGGGCAACACAACACTCAGTAAGTCTTCGGTCAGACACATTCAATACAATAGCATAATTTAATCAAACAATATTTTAGAATGATTGATCTTTAAAATATTTAAACTATGTTGTCAGGCCTAAAATAAACAACATAACACCGAATAATTCGCTTAAAAAGTTATTCAATATACAGGCCGCCTTGACAGAAACCTGTTGTGGCGACCGCCACGACCCTTTAGGCCACCACGAATTCACCAACAACAAGTACAAAGGTTGGCAACGCCAGTGGATTGGTACCATGCAGTTCCAGGCTATAAAAGACTATCACGACGACCTCTCGCTCTCTTTTCTATTCTCCATCCCTTTGTAACAGTACCACTTCCACAGCGGTACCGTACTTCCTCAACCTAACCTAATATCCTGTCAATTTTCCCGTCGACCACTTGTATAATTTAATATTAAAATAAACAGTATTTCTTCAACCGTGTTTTCAGTTCTCGTGCAAATTCCTTCCAAAATAGTAGTGAGTGTTCAGACAAATAATCGCAGCGGCAGCCACACATTTCGACCGACTGACCGACCCGACGAATATTCCTACACTATTAATCACAACTACGAATTAGAGCTGTCATTATTTGTCAACCGTTTTGAACTGTTGTATTTTGAAAAAATAATAAATACTACAAGTAGGTGATACACCAAACGTGATTCTTCTCTAATGTAACCATATACAATGGCGGTAACATGGCTTGACCTCAGCGAATGTTCATTGAGTAAGACAATAATCTCAAAACCACAATTTCCACAATTTATTTCTAAAACATTTTGAAAGTTTAAAGGTTTAGTTTATGCTCATGTTGAAATTCTTTCACTATGTTTAGCTTTATTCCATATAATATTGCCGAAATAAAAACCACATAATTTTAAATTAACAAGTACTTAAAAAATAAGCCTCATCGTCATTGGATGTTATTGCAACCTTAAACAAACTTCAATCAAAAAAATAGAAGAATCTTTAAGAAAGTGTCCTTGAAGAGATTATACTAAATTTAAATTATTTTAGGAGATATTTATTTACAATCAAAAACGCAAAAGCAAAAACTAAAACGCAATAAATACGCAAAAACGACGACACAAAAAAAACGCAATATCTGAGGAAATCTCTAGTTAAACACAAACATGTTCATGGTTCATGGATTTTACAGTATAAAGCTTATTAAATTCTAATAGAAATGTAAACGTATTCATAAAAAGTATTCAACCTAAAAAGTTACGTATTCATTCTCCAGATACAAGAGAAAACCTCATCGGAATTATTTTAAATTAATTTCCAAATGTTTTTACGTTTTTATATTTACTTTTTAACATTTCTAACTGCATATTAAATAATCACTGAAACATAATTAATGGTTTTGTAATAATAAACTCAAATAAAAAATCCAATGACAACTAATATACAAATAGTAGCTACTAATTATTACACTTGTAATTATGAATGGTACTATACTCGTAAATTTTCTGTACTATTCCATTATTCATTATGTTATCTCGATTAAAAATACCATTCACAACGATCAAATATATAATACAATTAAACATAATTTATTTCATGAATGTTCGTGTGGTTTTTTAACAACCTATTACTACTGCTATTTTAAACTAATTGATTTAAAAATGAATTATGACTATATATTATCGATTTTAACAGATATGTTTAATTTATGCAGGTGTCTTAAATAGTAAGTCCAGATAATTAACGAAACCGCACGCAGTGCTGACCTACATATTTAATATCTAAACATAGCCTACCTACAATTAACATACAAAATACTAAATCCAGAAATTAACTCTTATTAATTTTTCGCTCAATAAGTATTTATTGAAAAAAATGGTGAGTTAAGTTCAATCAAAACCTTTTAATAAAATTTTCACCTACAACTTTTTAAAATTACAACAATGTATCTTTCACATCTTTTACAGATACAGCGTTAGCTATCCCGATAAAATATCGATTTTTCAAAAAATATCTATATTTTTGGCCCATATATCGACATTTTTTTTCAACCATGATTTGACTATAAGATTGCAGAATATTATACATAGCTGGGATATTGTGGGGGCATTGCTATAAGGTTTCAACAAAAAATGAAGAAATGTGGCAATATAATGTATTGAACATAACAAACTTGATATCAAGTCATCAAGCATATCAAGTCAATATGTATTTGCTCTATTATTTCGAAACATTACTTGCTTCTTTATTATTGAGAAAAGTATTTTATTAATTGAAAAGTTATTTCATTGTTATCCCGTTTGACAATTATTACACTTTACCAGAATTAATTTCCAATGTCCCATAATAGTGTTTGAATTAAAGCAATCCGAAGCGAAATATGCAAAATCATCTCCAACTAACTAAATACATCATTAGTAAAATATTAGTTATCATATTAATATACACAATTTGTATGTTCTCCGTTTAATCTTGTCTAAACGACTTTAAATAATCACTTACATAATATGTATACCTTTAACGGGATATTGAACTATCACATCAGAACTAAGACTATCCTGGTGTTTTGTAATAAAACAGACAAACAATAGTTTTACTATACATTATATTAAATTTCTTTTAAGGAATAAGTAAAAAAAGTGAAAAACTTAATAACCCAAAAAGTTACAGGCTGATGGTTGATGTACCGGGTGTCAAAAAAATGCAGCGCTGTTGACGCGATTGCAACCTGAATCTGAGAAATCCCAAAAGAAAGAAAATTCTTAATCTAGTGCTTCTATCGTACAAAGTAAAAAATGTGAAACAAAATTATTTTCACCAAATCATGCCTGAAAAACGATCAATATTTTACTATTTTTTCACATTTTCTAATTTTTGAAACTTGAGAAATCCTGTTAACCATCTCTGAAAAAGTAGTATTGAGGAAAAAGCATTTAGATGCCGTGTTACTAAAACAATTATATCCCCGAAAGTAATTTAAAATTTGAAAACTTCTTTTAAAGGTATATTCTTAAAGAATTAAGCTTGTAATATATAAAAAAAACAATTTTCTAGACTAGAAGATCCCTTAAAAATATTGGAAGCTCATTTATAGTATAAATTTTAAATTTAAATCACTAAAACTATAAAAAATAATATTTGGCCTATTTAATTAATTACTATTATAATAAATACTATTATAAAATTAACATTCATCAGTAATTCTTCTTTCTTTTAGAAAATTATTGTTCATTGACAACAAAGATGAAGAAAGTTCCGATGAGTACGAAGATAAAGGAGAAGGTTGCAGCACCTGGTCTAACATAAAGCTTAAGAAAAAATCGAAAAGTGATGGCGACCAATATCTGAAAAGAAAATTAGCAGATACAATAGTCTAATATATTATGAAAGATTTAGGTAGTAAGAACAATGTCGAAGTCGTAATGAAAAACATTAAATAAACGTTGGGTTAAGACTTATATTGACGCCTTTAATAGCCGCACATTTGTTTGCACTGTTCCGAAAATCGCAACATCTGTAAAGAATGCCAACGCCTATTTAACTTAACGGGGAATTCTCACGATCCAGATATTTAATGGCATTGTTGACTCAGCACAACAGTGAAACTGGTGAAGTTAGAAGCGTAAACGTTTTGTTTCTTTCTCAAAATTAGAATATTTTTCAATATTTTTTGTTGGGCAACACGAAATTTTTCAATACTTAATTCTTTGTTGAAAAATAAATTTCATTATTATTAGAACAATATTAATAGAATAATATTTGAATTGGGGATTCATGCGATTAATCTTAATAGCTTTAACAAATAATGAATAAATCCGACACATTAGTTTTCATTAGTTTACAAATTACAATGGTTTTAGCAAACCTCTTCTTTTGGTGGGTTTTAATCCAAGTAGAGGTTTAATTAGCATTATGAAATATCTACGTCAAGAAATTATTAGGTTCTTTGTATGCATGCTGTCATGTATTTTGATCACAGTTGATGTAAATGCGAAGTGCCAATGTAAACAACTGTGAAACAACCTAACCTAACTGATAAATTTTATGGTTATAACAATAATTAACAGTTTTTAATTTAGTATTAGAAGACTAAGAATATTTTATATATAAGACTATTAGAAATTTAGATAATGCTGCTCCGATGATACCCTAATCGCCGGTTTCAGTTTCAACCATAAGTGAAAGTCTGGATGACCAACAAAGTATAATGATAATGAATTGCAAAACTTACTAGACGAAAACCCTGCTCAAACTTTCAGACGGCTTAAAAGTTAGTGAAAATGACACCTCGGTCTGTTTCAACATCGCAGTTTTATTAATTGCCAGCAAAAATATATATTTTTGTGTGGTCTATTGCAACTGGTCATAAAAAGTAGATTTTATACAATAATCTTCGCAAAATATAATGTGTGAGTCCAGGACAACTGTGCCAGGACATACTGTGCATATGGTGGAATCAACAAGGTCTAGTGTACTACGAGCTACTAAAACTGAATTGAACTGTTACTTCAGATGTTTAGCGACGTCAATTGAACAAATTTAATGATGCATAGTTGAAAAAAAGTCCAACAATAACGAGTAACATGTCGCCAAAGAAAATTTAATTAATATATATTGTATTAATTTATTCTCAATAAATGTATTTGTAAAGTGAAAAAAAAAAACAAAACACAATATACTACTAGATAGTACAAGTACTTGGGAACAAATCATTAAATAACTTTGATACATGACATATTTCATTAGTTTACAAGTTGCAGTGGTTTTAGGTGGATAAAACAATGGACAATTGACATGGAGAAACTTCATTAGAATTATGACAATTCTGCACCAAGAAGATAAACTCTAATTGACTAATATAATGCATTTAAACGCAATTAAAATCACTTTTAAAAACACCAGAAAAAAATCAAAAATTAAAGGCAAGTTGCATGAGTTAACTGACACTATAAAGATATCAGGTAGTATGCAGTTCTTCAAGAAAATTTGAGCATATATATTTTCGATATATATTACATCGTAGAAACAACGGCGATTCCAACTGATTTGTGTAACTCTTCAAAGAATTAAATTTATTGCTTACCCCGACATGTAACATCTGAATCAAAAATACCACCAGCTGTGTAGACAGCCACCTGTAACTGTCATCCAAAGCTAACAAAGACAAATAGGTCTACAAAAAGGGCATCGAAAATATGGATAAGCTAATTAGAGAAGCTTAATTAGATCTAATACTTAAATCAATGTTTTTACTCATTTTTCTGGCAACATTTTATTTCCAAGATGATGATGCGACACCTGTGAAATGAAATGCGATAATATTCAGGCAAATAGCATGCGGCATCAAATAGAATAAATGATAAAATCGATATGAGCAAAATAAAATCAATGTCTAAATACAGATGATAGAGCAGTAGCAGTTTTAAAAGTAAATTTTACCGCATTTCGTTATAATTTGACTCGTAATTCGTCATTTTTACAGTTTAAATGGAATATGTTATTATTTATTATATTTTAGAGTACCTGCTTAACGTCGACTCTGAACCACGGCTCTCGGCATTAAGCCTACAGACTGACGAGTGACCAACTTGGTTACTGGCGTGACTGTGATCATTTGTCTTGTAGGATTTTGTACTTTTGGACAAACACGGTCAATAGCCAAAGTCTCCGATGCCTCCGCAGGGTTCGCACGCGCGACTACTGCAACAATAGAAGGACTATTCTGCCGCCTGCACCCAACAAGCCGGCCAAATATATTGTATATTATGCTACAAACTTCATGTTAAGACAAATTCTTCGCCTCTTATAATTATGTTATTATTAATGCCGACTCACGACCCATCTAGATTCAGATTCACAACACCAACATAAAAGCAACATTTGAAAATGAAAATTGTTCGACTATTTTTATTGTATTCCTTTTTGCGCTTTTACGGCTATAAAATATCTCGATTTCTACAATCGTGTAAGTGTTTTCCGGAGTATACACCTTCTTAACCTGATTGCTTTTGTAATATAAGGTAAAGGGATATTTTTCCATTTCTATAGATTATAAATATAAATACAACCTACAGATTACAAATGAAATATCCTACAAATGCGAACCTAATACGCTATTGATTCAATGTGATGGATACTTTATACAATTATGAATAAAACATTTGACTAACAAAGTTAATGTTACGGCATCCCGCTTGGTAATGTTCAACCCCACTGTCCCTCTAGATCTGTTTCCTAGCAATTCGAATTTATTTTAATAATCTATGAGTGATAGATAATATAAGATTCCCAAAAAGAAAGTTAATGTTTTTTATCTTACTGCGTGAACAAACGTTTCCGTATTAAGGGCCCTTTCTGAAGAGAGGGTGAAAAGAAAGAGGTTTATTTGTCGCTTAAAGTTTTCTTTTCACTCTTGAAAAAGACAAAAACAGAGTCTCGCTTATTTAAACCACAGAGAAATTAAAAAATGATTATTATTAAATTAAGAACCCTTCTTATTTACAATTCAAAACACAATCAGCAAATTTAATAACCAATTTAAGAACTTACCGTACCGTACTCAAACAGTTATATTAAATTAGATTTGTTCTGTTCCTAATTTAATTCTGCGGCTGTAACATAAAATCAAGGTATTTTTTTGTACTGTTTGAGGGCTCGGCACCGACTTCAAACTGATTTTTATTTAGTTATTACAAGGATTATTACATTACGTACCTATTTTATTTTAAAACGTTTTTTTTTTCGTGTCAAAAGTCTAAGTTATTGTAATCATATATAATAAGTATATGATTATTTTGTACTATTTAGGCAGTTCCTTATTTATTTACAAGTCGGTTCAATTTTTTTTTGTAAAAATATTTTATTGTTCCCTTTTTAGTGTTAGATATTTACTCAATAAATTACGCAGTTATTTTTATTAAGTAATAATGGATAGCCCAAGTAAAAGTACAGCCCGTATTAGGAAAAACAGGAAAAAAGTAACAATGATTGAAAATAAGGAATGTTTCACGCGTGGGTCCCGATACCCAGTCTAAGTTATTTGACAAATGTTCCAACCAAACCATAAAAAAGAGTTGCTGCTCTACTGAGAATCGATCCAGTGAGCTTAACTGTTACACCACAGAAACAGTTGCCTACCATGTTTCTACGACTTCTCGTATGATATGGTTAGTGTCTAAAAAGCAAACTGAATGACTTGTACACTGACCTACTTCCGATTGTTCGTCACATCAGTTGTTCAGCAATAACAATATCCTTCGATTCCACCCCCCCCCCCCTTCCTCACGCACTCGTTCGGATAAAAAAAGAATTTTGAAAATCGGCCCACAATTGACGGTAAAATCGGCAAACATACATTTAAAAAATATGTACAGCCGCACATAGAGCCTCCTCCTATATCGGAGTCGGTTAAAAAATAAATCGCTTTCTTAAGTTAAAAATTATATCTGATAAGGAAACTGAATACTAAACATATTTCTAAAAAAATGTCTGCTCAATTTTTAATATCGTTATCGAGTTATCGAGTTGCACCCGAGAAAACAAACGTTGCAGTTGAAGACGATAATACGACTTAGAAAGGCATACAGACGTTCCGATAAGAAAACAATTTAAAGAAGCAGTCGTTTATGTTGATTCATTTTTAATTTCCAGTCAAAACATGTGACTGGCGTCAGTAAACAAAACCATTGGCTTGAAATTTAGATAACAAATACTGAATCCTCTAACGGAAGCGGTTAGAGTTGTCAAATAACAAAAGATATGACGATATGATAATCCACATTCCTCTTATACATTTCATTTTTATTTTATTTGTTATTATAGCTCCTCCCATCTTTTCAATAGTACGCAAGAGCATACGAAATATGCAAATAAAATGAAAAAAAATTGCGCATAATACTGCTAAGGCATAATAACATATGTTAATCGAATCTCGATAAAATAAATAAGTTGAGGATAGGGGAGCAATGGTAACAAATCTTGCCCGTGAAATAATATAAATTTGTGATTGAAGTAACGAAAATATTGAACTTCTAAGACAACGAACTAATGTGTACAGAATTATATGAACAGCAATAGCGAGTAATAGATACAAACACTCTTGCATGAAAATGGTTGCCCACACATTGCAAGAATTGTGAAGGATACACTGTTGCAGCTCGTATAGAAGTTTTTAGTTTAAATCGATGGAATACTGCTTGGTAGGCACAGGGTTTCGAAATTCTGAAGAATTATAAAAAATGAAGTGAAAAAACCAACATTAATCTTTCAACATGGCATCACCATATTGTCAGAAAGATCAGAAACATTGTGGAAAACGATGGGAAACATTTTGAATAATCTATAGATGATGGACTAAAATAAGTGTTCATATTACGCAATATAGTATATTTTGTTACATTTTGGCCACATTGCTTCTGTATAAATAACATCACGCGTATATATTGCTGAGTTTATATGCCCAAGTTTTGTAGGTTATATTCTAGTGCATTATATGCTTTGAAGAAAACAAGCGGTCGGTCTCAGACGTTTAATATTTTACAAGCGAGAGTATCCACGATAATAAGAGTACAAAAAAAAACACGATAAAATATCATCGGCGAAGAAAGTTAGATAATAATGCTCTCATACACACAGTCAAAAAGGTTAGGTCTGGATTTGAGAAGCATCGGAATATTATCAAACAATTTTCCTGGCCAGCACAATCCCCAAACCTTCACATAATTGTATCGTTATGGGAAGTTCTAGAGCAGAGAGCGAGAAGTGGGTCTTTAAACCAATCAAGCAATTGGCGGATCTTTAGGTACAAGAACGTGTTGATATTATTTATCCATACCCATGATCAGAATACATGCTAGCAAGATTAACTCAGCACGCATTTACATTTTTTACATTTGAATCTTTTCTATATATGCCTCTAGTATATCTCTCAAGCGAATAAGTTATATGGTAATAACTATAAAGAAGAATTTCAAAATTTCAAAATGTTCGGTAAAGTTCAAATGAAACTAAGATCCGTAGCAAAATATATTAACATATTACCACAATAAATATACTAACATAATACATTTAAATATATTTAAAATTCGCAAACATTTGCAAATATATATATTATTGATTTTATTATAAAAAAGAACCATTCTTATGAAAAATAACTACATTTTAAATAGAACAATGTAAAGAGTTTGATATAATTGATTTGAGTTATTCCCAATAGTAAATCGAGATATGTGAATTACCTAAGAACTAAGTATTATATCTTATGTTTATTAATTTAATAACCACATTGTATAGGCAAACCTATTTATATCTGTACTTAACCCTATTTCTACTTCGGAACAAAAGCATTATAACATAATAAATATTATATATTACATCAGATGGAATAAGTTATAAATCCTAACCCATTGATTGTCATTGATTAATGAAACATTTTGTGCATTATTTAATACTATTAAGTAAACAAATTGCTAATCGGCTTGGTACCTCCTATTCAGGTAATAGTCGTGAGTTCGAATACCGCTCAGAGCATGAATGGTTTTAACATAGCTACTAATAGTAAAGTTCATTTTTTAACCGACTTCGACAAAGGTGGAGGTTCTATGTTCGATCGTATATTTATATTTTTAATGTTCGGCGGTTTCTCCATCAATTGTGGGCCGATTTTCAAAATTCTTTTTTTAATCGGAAGAGAGCACTTCCGAGCTGGTCCCATTGGAACCAAATCAGAATCTGATGGGGGAAGGGGAGAAATTGAGAGAAACACTCAAATTTCCAAGGGACGTACAAAGTTTTCACATATTTCTTATCTATAATAATCAAATATTTGTGTATAACGTTATTGCTGAGCTGATGTGACGGAAAATCGGAAGTCGTTCAGTGCAAAAGTCAGCATATATGATGTCGTAGAAATATTGTACACAACTGCTTCTACCGTGTAATGGTTAAAACGTTTAGCTTCCAAAAAGAGGTCGCGGGTTCGATTCCCGGCGGGGACAACAATAACTTTTTGTTATTTAGTTAGAACATTTGTCAAATCACCTAGACTAGGTAGAGGACCCGGGTGCCTGAAGCGCTCCTTAATTTCAATCATTGTTTCTTCATCCCTATTTTTCCCCATACGGGCTGTACCTTTACTTAGCCTACCCATTGTAATATTAGATAAAATAAATGAAAACAATAGTTTCGTGAGTAAATATCTAACCCTAAAAAGAGAAAAATAAAATATTTTTAACAAAAACACAAAAACAAAATTGAACCGACTTTACAACATTACAACCATTATTATGTACAAATTTTATTTTATAATTTGATTATTTTTTAATTTTAATGAGTTCCTTATTTATTATTTGAAGTCAGGTCATTGAGTTTTTTGTTTAAAATATTTTTATTATAGTTGTATTGCGATGCACATAAATATCGTAACAAATCTGGCCCGGGAGTTTATTTGCTGACCACCGTTTGCAAAGATAAATTTTTGCGCACTAAGAATCCATCCAACGCCATACATTTCTGTCGCGTTCGGCAGTCGAACACATCGTTTTATTGTGCCAAAAGTTCAAGCATCCAATTTAGTTTGCAGAACAAACGAGGAACGTTCTTTGTTTAGTAAAGAGACATTTACTACATTTGCGGTTTTAACAGGAAATTCACAATTTTTCGGTTTTGTTTACGTTCCGACATGCCGTTAACAGTCTTCGTCGGTTAGTCGAATGCAACTATTTAGCTAAAAAATGCCAGTGACACACGTACATATAGTTTGATTTATAATATAGATAACGTAATTCTTTTAATTACATTATTAGCGAATAATTATTTTGTTAATTTTATATACTCGAGATATTACTCGTTCTTGTGTTAAATATAAAATAAACATATATAAAATCCCAATAAAAAAAAATTGTTGAGTCTCCTCGTGTTGAGAATTGGACACATAAACCGTGGAAGGAATAAACAACAAAAACTGGTTAAGTTAAATTAAAAATAAATATTTTAAACCAAAGGCCAAATTTTTCAAGAATTCAATAAAAATTTTACAATTGTGAGGAAAAAGAGATTTTCTAGGTAGTTAGGCTGTTGCAAATTGATTTTTATCTTCTAAATGGCTAACACGTTGTGGTAAGTTAGCAAAATATGAGGGCAGAAGCTCCCAACAATTCGCGAAGAGGTAATTGAAATCAAAAACATTTAAACTTATTTAACAAATAAAAAACAGTATTTAGATTATGCTAAAAATATTCAATATTAATGGGTTAAGCTAAATAGTATTATAGAAATTCTCTTCCATAAAAAAGGAAAAAGAATGGCCATATCGCTACCGTACATACAGCGCATATAGACTGAAAATCAATTTAGGGAAAATTGGATGTAGAAAAGTTTGATTTTGGGAGCTACATGATTTGACCGCAAAAAATTTTACACATAAAACTTCTATATGAGAAACACTGAAAAAACGAGTCAAAATTTATAAAAATCCAATTTTATAAAGTTTAATAACTATAGATAAAAAACGGATTATATAGGAAAATATATCAAAATATATTTACCATTATAAATGAACGACCACAAAAATTTAAGAAGAAATTAAAGAATAATAAAAAAAGTTAAGGTGTTCTAGTCTGGAGGAATGCATTTTAGATTTTTTTAAGTGCAATAAAAAAACAAACCAAATTTTACTATCTATTTTTGATTATTATTTATTAATGTTTAAAGAAAACGTAAAATAAAGAAGGGAAAAATTAAAAATTCAAGAAATTGACACGATTGCAATCTTCGTAGTAATCTAAATATACAAAGTGCTGCTATCCTACAAAGTAAAAAAAGTCAAATTTTGTTATAGCTTTACTTTGGTAAGATAGACAATCAATAATATTTCGTAAAGATAGATACACTATAATTAATGTTGCACAACAAAGAAATTAGGTTTCGACCAAAAACACTGATTTTGACAAGATAGAGCAACATATCAGATCTCCAGCGACTCCGCAACAGCAGTTCATGAGACTTTTGGTGTCAAGAGCCTAGATATCAGATATTTTTCGAGAATATATTGACACTAAAGTTTATATCTCTAAACTATTAAAAATAACAACCAAATCTTTATAGAATAGTTTAGAGTACAATAAATAGTTCCAGATTTACGAAAGCAACTTTTGTAAGCCTATTTAAAACATTAAAAAAATTTTAGGCCATTATATTTAATATAAAATTCGACCGGCTAGGTTAGTGCAGTGGTAAAAGTGACAGGACACTCCACCTACTGTTGTGATAGTCGCGGGTTCGAATCCTAATGGGATGGTCGTAAAATTTATGTTTGTGATTGCTCAATATTTGTGACTATCCTAAGCAAAAGTGCAAAATCCGACAAAGAAAACGATCTCAGTCACGCCAGTAACCAGTACTAAAGTTGGTCACTCGCCAGTCGGTAGGCTTAATGCCTATATATATATATATATATATATATATATATATATATATATATATATATATATATATATAAAATACGCATAGCAGTAAAAAATATGAAGATTGTTATTTCTATATGGGTTTAAAAACAGAAACAAAATAATAATAATAGAACGTAAACTTAACAAATACAACTTGGTTTCTTTAGCCTGTTTAAAAACCTATCCGAACAATATTTTTATTAACAATGGATTAAAACTGAGTTAGCCATGCTTCCGACCGGATGTATATTCAATGAACAGAAACAAAACATCGAGATGAGGAAGCAAAATTTCGGCATAGTTACTAAAATTGATTGATTGATGACCTTGACATCACATAAATATTGCATGAAAATATTTGAACAAAAAAGACAACAATAATTTATTATTCTTCAAATAAATTCCATTCAAAATATAATTTTTATGATGGTTAAAAGATACAGAAAAAAATTAATTCTGCCTTATATTTCTAGAATTTTATTAGCGAAACGTAAAGCTACAAAAAGTATTTTATCTTGTAGCTGATTATACTTGGTTTTCTAACCAAACTTGATTCAAATTGATCATTTGTTGATTGTAATGAACCGTATTCATTCATTTGATTTGGAAAAATTCATCCTCGTCTCTTATATCACAATGGCCACCTATAAATAACGGTCTTGCATAAAAACAATGTCACCATAAGTTTCTACAAGTATCTTGTTTTAACTAATATTTACCTTTTGATCGAAAATTAAAGAATCGAAGACTCTAAATCGTTCTAACAAAAATCTAGATATAAACTAAATTTACTGTGAAATTATTCGTAAAGGCAAACCAAATATCGATATTTTATTCTTGATATATTTATAATTCATAACTAATTCGAAATGTATAAAAAATAATTAATTCAATTTTTAATTGAAATGAATTTTTAAATTTTAATTTAATTTAAATGCTTGATTTATAGAGCACTAATAATATCGTCGCGTTTTCGTGGTGATTCTATAAAATTTACTAATTTATATAAGGTGGTCAAAAACAATGTTGAAAAGTAATCAGACAATAATTATGATATTTACTGCTAACAAGAAATTAAAAGAAAACAAATTAAAGAAAAATGGGAAGTATTTTTTTTATATATTTTAAAGTCTCCTTTTACCAACTATGGGTTTATCTGGACTGGGCCTAAAGTTTAATGTGGGCTCCGAACCACGGTCCTTAGCATTAAGCCTACCGACTGGCGAGTGACCAACTTTACAAATCATCCCAGAAGACATCCGGTCTTACCCAGCCTGGTTACTGGCATGACTGGGATCATTTTCCTTGTCGGATTTTACACTCTTGTCTAGAACATTCACAAATATTAAACAATTACAAACATAAATTTACGACCATGCCCCAGCAGGATTCGAACCCGCGGCTATCGCAACAGTAGGAGGATCGTCCCATCGCCTTTACCACTGCGCCACCAAGCCGGGGGGAATTATTTTTGTGCTCAAGGAAGTCCTGTACTTAAAATTTGTTTATAGCTTTAAATTGACCAGTTTTTTTGCTTTTAAATCTTTACTTCAACTTGAACAATAAAATATGTTGATTATTAATTATTCTCTAAACTCAATGTTTTCAATTTATCTGCTTTATGTTTATATTATCGTTTAAAAAGATTTAGCTTCGACTTCTGAATTAACTAATTGTAATTTTGATATCATTAACAGCCCTTCGTAACAATTGATACTTAAGACCTTACGATAAGTCGATTCCACTATTCAACACAAAATTTTAATGTTTCCTTTACTTCATGAGTTAATCCTTATTAACGTTGGATAAAATAAAACATACCAAAAAAAAATACAAATAACAGAAGTTGGCAAAGTTTATAGAAAGAATTTCGTTTTTATACAAAAAATAGCGAAAAAAAAACAAATACGAATGATTTACGAGCACTACTCAACTAACTGCAAACCCACATTAATTTGTGTGAAATGTAGGTATCCACTACACCGGAAACTGCACAAAGGATTGAAACTCACTTCCTAAACTCGGTGTAACTGCGGCGAGTCCCACACCGCCAACTTGATGGGCTGCAAAACTAAATCAACAAAGATAGTAGAAGCTAGCCGCCCTATACCTCTTCTTGTACCCGTTCAGGAGACCCAGGACAACTAAACTAACAACAACACAACTTGGCCTGAGTTCTCCAATCCAATCCAATCCCAAGGCCCAGAAACGGTGATTATTGCCCCTAAACAATTGAAATAATCAGTAGAGAGCATTTTGAAAGCGCTAAAATCTAAATCCCCCAATAATAGTAGTCAAAAGATCCCTAAAAGACGGAATGCCTCATTTAGTTTACGCTTGATAACTTGAACTACTTCAAGTATTCCAATCCAAAAAAGTCCGCGCGTTACTCAATGCCCCATGGTTTATGAGGACCGTCAATCACACCTCAAATCAGGCATCCCGTTTGTGAAGAATTCCATAAACATGCTCAGTGTAAGGTTCTCCATAGGCACCTTAGAATACGACAACTTGATTAAATCCCTATCCATCCACAAACCTCGGTAGTAAACGAACTACGACAATCCCAGTCGTAACCCAGGGTCTCTATCGCCCGCGAAACAATTATACGCCGAACCCGAACTGAAATAAGCAGAAGACCATTTTCTGGTTATAGCTGGACAACTTGGTAAAAGAAGATTCACGCGGATTCATATCAATTCAATGATCACCGGCGAATATTATTCAGAACTATTGAGCAGTTTTGATATTGATTAGAATTAAAAACAACCATATTTGTGAAAGAAAAAATTGCGATCCATCAAAATAATAAACGAATGCACATGTAACCCTTGCAAACATCGATAAATTGGACTATGAACCGCTACTCCCTCCAACGTATTCTTCGGATTTAGTCCCCTATTTCCTGTTTCAAAACCTAAAAAAATGGCTGGATACTAAGATATTTATTTAGAAATATATACAAACCTATTATTTGGAAGAAATAAAAAGATTGTAAAAAAGCTGGGCCAAATCAGTTAAAGGAAGATTATGTTAGGCCGAAAAAATATCTTTCATTTAAAAAGTCACTAATTTTTTAAAGGATGTTTGTATAAGAAGCTGACAGACATAACCACAAATAAGATGAAATTTGGTTTTGGATAAATTATTTGATTTTATATTTAAGTGTAAGGATGGTTTTTTTTGGATAAAAATGTTTTAATGGTGGATAGTTTAGTGAAGATTTGATTTTTAGAACGATGGGAATAGGGGTACACACTGTAACGTAATCGAAACCCCATAATTTTGATAATTAGAAGTTTAAAATTCCCAACTAAGCACCACTCAAGAGTTAAACGACGACCATTACCGTTGGATTTTGGACCAGTTCTCCAAAAACGTGCTAAGAAAGTTAATTGTATCCGTATGTATTATTGTCGGACCGAACGAAATTGCCGAAGACGGTTTCACCTCAAGACAATAAGCCGCGCTCAATTTACCAACTTTACGAGCTTCTTTATTATCTTTAATATTTAAAAGTTCATTTCGAAAGTTGTCTTATAAGGGGGACCAGAATATTTAAATAGGTTGTTAAAATCCCGAAATGCAGTTAAGGACGATGGACATAAAAGTATGCAAATACTGCCTGCAGTGTATAAAGATACTGCGGTAAATAAAAGTTGCGAACGAGTTTACGTTTTTTCGAGCAGAAACTCTCTCTCGCACTGGTTACATCAGAAAATCATTAAATTTAAACCACTTAAACTGCGGAAACAAAAATAAATTTTATACATTCCGAGTATGAAACATACGGAATAATAAAGAAAAAATTCGTTAAAGGCAACTAAGAATACTGAATAATGGTACATAACTAATTATACGCATATTATTAAATATATATAATTATAATTAACACTTTCAAAATAGTAATGAGCGAATACAGTAAATGTGATATTACAGTGCCAGTGTCAATCTATAAGATTACATTAGCTATTTTGAATACAAGAAATTTTTTCATGATATTAATGGCATGAACCAACGTTCAACCCTTATTTTTATAACTTACTAAAAAGGAAAGTTGAAAGTCATCTTATACTTATTGAAACTTTTATAGAAACGGGTTTTTAATCTTCTTTGGCTTTTTTTCAATTTGTAAATACCAGCTCAGTATATTTTTGTAGCAATTTCTGGGTAGAATATATATAAACAAGTATTTGTTATAAAAATTAATGGTTATAAAATTCAAAAATCGTATATTTCCAGTATACAATTTTTTTCAAAAAATTGTTGCTAAAACTGATTTTTCATACCACATTCGATTTATACCACATAACCTGTCTCGGCATTATACACTACGATAATAAGTGCTTAGATATATTTTGATCAGCGCTATCTATTAAAGTGTCAATGTAAATAACAGTTTTTTATTTAGCATTATTCAGCTACTCATTGTATATAGATGCTAATTATTGAATTACTTCCATTACATTTATCACTTTTGTTATATGATATGAAAAAATTAGAAATAGTGATTTTGATGACACTGACTGAGAATGGCCCGAAAAAAATTTCGAAGACAATGAATTGCAGGACATATTGAGCAGGTTGGTAGTTAATAAATCAACTATTTACTGATGTTTACGTGCAATAAGAAATATCTAAATAGCATCGAAGTAAAGGGCCATAAAGAAAGAATCATAAAATGTTACTGTTTTTTTATTTATTAATTTATTTTATATTTATTTCTTAAGTTTAATACTGAACAAGTTATGGTCTGCGTACAGCATCAAGACGAATTGAAAGAACTAGCCATCGGAGACTCTAAGCCCTTGTTTGGTTTTTACATCTTTGTTGACATTTCAGCATTACACACAATTTCCTACAAGATATTGTAGTCTTTCCAAGCATTGTACATTACACTCACTGTTGATAAATAATGCTTATACTTAACCAATTGGTTAGTTATGGACCAGATTGACATCCTTCAGGAAACATTTTCGTAGGCTTGATATAATTTCGAGATTCCTACTGTTTACTGAATCTGTGTGATGAACATTTATGTGATGTAACTATGTTCACTATTCCATAAAGTCTTTCTGTGAATATAGCAGGATCTATAAAGTGTTAGCAAGTGATTCACAAAGTGTTAACAGCTCGTAATCAGTATGTGTATTACCAGCTGCTGAATAGAAATGAACAAGTTAGTGGTAATGTTTACTGATGTCAATTAAATAAATCCAACGATGTATTGTTGAAAAAGTCGTCTCTTGTCAAACTTGTCCTCTTGCATAGCAACGCCGCAGATTGCAAAAGTTGTAAAGAATACACTGTTCGTGTAGCTCGAATGGAAAATACTCACCAGACATAGTGCCTTCTGATTACCACTTCTTCAGATCTTTTTCAAATCAACATCATTGCTTTGACACGACATCGTCTTGTTGCCAGGAAGATGGCAAAAAGTTTAATATTCTTTATCAAATATTATACACAACATAACGATTTCATCATCATGAAGGTATTCGTAAATCAATTCAAAATAATAAAGGTTCAAAATACTAGTTTCTCACAGCATGAATTGAAATACCAACAGAAAAGTGAAAAACAGTACAAATAAGAGTGAATGTCAATGATATACATGTCTGATCTACATATATTTCAACTGATACTGTGACCTTAGATTAAAATAATCAACATAGTTACATAACATAGATGCACAAAAGTACTATAACTGTGTTAATATACCCTCTTGGAGTAGTAGCGAACACCCTATTGCTGCAAAATCGTTCTCATATATATCTCATAATTCTTTCAAATCAACCAAAACAAAGCGCTAAGAATGGTTCTAAATCTCCCATGGGTCATCATGAATACCCAGATTCAGTAAACAGTAGGAGTCTACGAAAATTCTACGAAAATTCTACGAAAATTAATTCTGAGGGATGTCAAATTGGTTCAAACTAACTACTTGGCCAAGTACAAGCAAGATTTAACAATGATGAGTGTAATGTACAATGCATGGAAAAACTACAATATCTTGTTGGTAATTGTGTGCAACGCTGAAATGTCAATTGTACAAAACTCGGAGAGTTAATTTTAAATAGACTACAATATTTTGTTGGAAATTGCGTGTAACGCTGCAATGTGAATAAGGCTTTGCATCTTCAATCATGGCTAGTTCTTACAATTCTGTGATGCCGAACTCAGGCTATTTCTTATTCAGCATTAAACTTAAGAAATAAAAAGAAATAGATTAAGAAGTCAAAAAACAATGACATATTTTTATGATTTCTTCTTTAAATAAGACCTTTTAACAAAAAGTAACGATAACTGGTTCAAGCTACTAATAAAAATCAAATCACTATATATTTTCGAATCAAAATCGTACTGGCGCAATAATCTCCTACAATCTTTATCCCATCATATTATATTTTAGTAGGGCCGGCTTTATCTATAGAAACCTGAAACATTTTAGGTTTATAACCCATTCCGCCGAAATAATACATATTTTATTTGGATTTCCGTCCGCTCCATCTCCCTCTCTCTGAAATAATAATAATATACATCCTGTTTTTATAAGGCAGTTGAGCCAATTTTTACTGTAGTTTCATTCAATATCTCATAGGGTCCTATATATTTTCGATACGCTACATTTAGATGATGAGAAAACCATTCCACGTACTTCATCCTCCTTACAAAATCAACAAAAAAGGTATATATTTTGAATAAATCATGGCTCTAGTAGTCCAACCCTATATACTAACAGTAAATACTTATAAAATTTAGAATGATTAATGTATCATATCAATAATGCAAATAAATAAATAAAATAAATATTTTATAAATAATACATAAATATATTTTTTAATTTTTTCTATGTTTCGCATCATTTAGGTTGGTGTTTGGTAAAATGTCCACAGTCTATATAAAATATCCTATTTAAAGTAAGTAAATATATTGGTTGTACAAAGGATTTTATGGGCCTCCTTTCATAACTTTTTAATTCCAAAGTTAGTAGCTGTGAATTCTAGGAGAAAATTTTATGGATAATTTCACACTTTGATCAACCATTTTCCGGTAGTTATAGATTGCTTATTTGAAGCTGCTACACTCCATTTTTCTAGTAAATTGGTATATTTGACAGACTATAATCACGATATACAATAATATTATATATATGTGGGAATATTTTTTCACCATCCAATATATTTACTACAATATTTTATGTTGCTCTTCAGGGTAAAATATATAGAATGTTAATTTTTTTAATCAATTCTGACAGATCGATATATTTTTTAAAACATCGATCATCCCTTCTTTCAACATCACAATTACATACAAGAACATACAGCAATTACATACAGCAGAACAATTAAATACATCTCTGCTTATTATTATTTCTTAGAAATAATATATGTTACTGAGCTGAAAAAAATTATCTAGCTATCAATATCAATAATCTGGAGGGCTTGAAATCTATACTGTATTGGTACCTTATTCATCCACAGATATTGAAGTATCTTCAC
Organism: Rhynchophorus ferrugineus; assembly: GCF_030347505.1. NCBI lineage: Eukaryota > Metazoa > Arthropoda > Insecta > Coleoptera > Curculionidae > Rhynchophorus > Rhynchophorus ferrugineus. The sequence continues at coordinate 44,957,146 of NW_027472581.1, read as the reverse complement.
GGGGTTTATTCACAGAGACTATCAAAAGCAAATAAAAAAGCTAAAGAAAATAAATTGTCAAAATTTGTCTCCTACTATACTTGTTCCTTTTTCAATTTTGTTGTTATCATTTATATTTTTTCTAATTAAGTTCCCCATATTAATAAATATTACAAAACAGATATCCCAATAAATAATCTAATTTAATCAATCAACAGATGTAGAATGATCTCATTTCAACTCCAGGAATTTTCTACATACCGACAGGTTCGCCACAACTGAAACAAAAAGAATATATTACTTATCAATATAACACTTATTAAATGATATAAAGTGAGTAATTTTAGAGATTTAATAAATATTAGTGATTTTGTATCCATATCATATGTCATACGAGATATAGTATGTACCAAAATAATATATCATATTAAATTAAAATGAGAGGTTAGAAGTGTTTTGAACCTGATAGTTATTGAATCAGATTCCAAATATCGACTAAAAATAATATACAATTAGTATTTTATGAAGCAAAAATAACAAAGGCAACAAAGGATTTTATCCAAACTGATTTGGCTATAAACCTAACTAAAAAGCTAAATAGTCAACAATGCTGAGAAAATATGTGATTAGTGGAAGAAGAAAAAAGTACAGCCTACACAAATTGTATAGAGTGGGGCAAAAGTCCCGCTACCATTTTGATTGCACGCCACCTTTTCAGCACTCCACAAATCGCGCTAATCGTCCAGTGCCTCACAAAACCACAAATTAACGGTTACATGCAAATTTTCGACAGTACGGTAGCAGACAGGCCTCGTTCTGGAAGACAACGGACGTCTCATAACGCTGAAAATGTATCTCTAGAGCGCGATAGTGTTGCAGAGTCTCCTGAAACACCAATTTGGAGCGATTTATGGAAACTGATTTGAAAATGTTCCCTTGACAAAATTCAATTAGTCCAAAAATTGTTACCAGGAGATCGTGGTCAATGAGCAAAGTACAGTAATGCAATCCTAAGGCTGTCTGGTGAAGATTTTTCGACTAAATTGATAATGGGCGATGAAGCCCATTTTCTCCTCAGTGGCCACGTCAATAAACAGAACAGTCGGTTTTAGGGATCACATAATCCTCAATTAATTTATGAAACATCATTGCATCCACTAAAAACAACTGTATGGTGTGGTATTCATGCTGGAAACATCATTAGTCCTTTTTTTTAAATCACCAAGGCATTGCTGTTACTGTTAGTGCAGAACGGTACCAAGACAAGATTTGAAATTTTCTTGTGCCTGAAATGGAAGAGCAAAGACTAGAAGGCATGTGGTTTCAGCAAGATCGGGCACAACAGCACACACAGCTCGTTCAACAATTCAATTATGGAATGACGTTTTTCCACGAAGACTAATTTTGCAAAGTGGCGATTTAGCATGGCCAGCCAAATCTCCGGATTTAACGGCACAAAGCTTTCTTTTATGGGGCTTTTAAAATTTAAGTTCATATGAATAAGTCCCAAACGATTCAACATCTTAAAGACCATATTCGTTACGAAATTGAAGAAATTCCGCCTCGGATGTTGTAGGATGTCATGAAAAATGCTTTAAACAGAGCCGAAAGTTGCATAGTGAAACGCGGTCATTATTTAGCCGATATAATTTTTCAATCATAACGAAAAAACAGTGTAAAGACCAAATAAACTTTTTATGAAAACCAAACTTACTTATCTTTTCTTTGAGAAAAGTTCAAATCAAAATGGTAGCGAGACATTTGCCCCACGTTGTATTTCAACATTTTCTCTAACTTATATTTTCAGGGATGGAGAAAGTATTCTAAAATTTAGACATAAGAAGTTTATATTGAATATATATTCTTTATTACTCTTAATGATTCAGCAATCTGCCCGATAGGAAATAAGTATTTCTTAGGAGAGTTATTATATCTGTAGCGACCTTGAGGCACGTCGAATTTTACATCGTGGAATAACGGTCAATAAAGTACCCAGAAATATAATCCTAGATGTTGAGCACGGGCGAAGTGCCAGCAGCGACAACCAGAACACGATAACGAATAGCTGGCAACCCCGAGATGTTTATCTGGGATGTTATTGAAGGGTATTTCAATCATTCAGTAACCGACCATGGTTTGGTTTAGACGTGCCACCATCTACTGCCCAAGCCTCGTCACCAGGTAACACCGCTGTCATCCGTTTTATCTATTTTGTATTTTCTAAATTTTTTTATCTTAAAATTAATTTAAGCCAATAAATAACGGTCACATAATGTAAACACCACTGTTTTATTTCGTTTTACCTCCATTCCCGAAACCCTAAATATCCATAATATATAGAAAATCACTTCAGTAAGTGATCACATATGCACAATTACTTATTCTAAATTTTAGTCTAAAGTATATATGCTGATCAATTAGATCGCATACTAGTAAAGGTCACAATCTACGGCTTCACTGCTACCACTCATCTTTAGCTGATTAGAAAATTCACTGAGTTCTCTTTCCAAGTAAATAACAACTTACATTATACTCATTAGATCGGTTCTAGAGGGATCACGCTGTATCACTTTGTTAGGAAGGCTATACAGAGAACGTTTAAATATTATGTCGACAAAAATCAAAAGAATGACAAAATCAAACAAATAATGCACTTAAATTTAGCACTCACGCAGAAAAAAATTAAAATAAAAGCAGAATCATTATATAATTATGGAGTGTTGACGTTGCTTTGCTTGTTTCATTTCAGTACTACTCTCTGATTCTCTAATTTGATCTTCAAAAATTAAGCCGACGGAATATCTCAATACTGTATTAAGAAAATGTCTCCTCTCAAAAACGTGGTGATAGGATTTATTAATAACATTTTATGAATACGAGTGGTGAAAATACGAAATTCGTCTATTTCTTCTTCAAATGTGATAAAATACAATTCAATTTGGCAAATGCCTAACATATACCTATACAATGAGCTATATAAGTAAAAAAAGGTCACCAAAAACCGTTAACATTATTGCTGTACAGTACTAGTATATAAAAAATATGACGAACAAGTATATTTTAAGATTTTTCTCCAGCAGCTGGTGCCGTTACTTTATCACTTATTTCAAACAAAGTAAGTATAATAATGACTGTTAGTTTTTCTACATTTTATTTACATTATTCCCGAAACCAAAAATGTGATGAGTTACTCTCATAGTTTATAACACAAAGTAATCTACCAGGCTTCAAATATTAACATACCATACATATTATAAATAAACATTTCAGTGCTCGTCTAGAATTAAAGGAGTCGTTCCACTTGTGTTTAAAACGATTTTATAGCATAAAAATCGAAGGACATTTAACGCATAGTAGTTTGCATTCCACAATTTTCTCATTTGCGCAATATGACATCGTGTGACTTCCTCTATTCCTCCGTGTAATTGCTTAATGTATCTGGATAACAGCAATAAAGGTTCATTAAACTGATAGGTTTAGAAGCGTCGTACGAAAACGACGCATAATATACTTCGAAAATTTGAAAAATCGTTAAAATGTTAATAACTGTTATAGGTATGTTATTGAAATGAATGCGTTTAAACGAGAGAATGAACATCTGCATATGCAACTACGACAAACAACAATGATAAATCAGCGGAGCAAGTATCACATATGCGAATGACCCTGCACAATTACGACTGAGTTGAGTATAAAAGCCTTCATATTAAACAAACACAATAGTAGGTCTAGCAAAAATAATGCGATTTTTTTACACAGTGATACAGTTGCGGTCGCATAGCTCTGGCAATATTAATCTCATCATATTGTATCGAAGGTCATTAGAAAGCTAGAATACTTTAATAGAACTCTTAGATAATATAATAATAAATAAAGTATAAAAGTAAATAAATGTTAAATACCTTACCTAAAAGTTTAATTTTAAGGTTTCAACATTTCCCTATATAAAATAACAGCCTTCTATGTAATATTATTGAGTTATTCAGTATATATAGACGCTAGTTATGAAACGCCTAAAAAGAATTTTAGTGGTGAAACCCATTAAACCCTTTTAGAAACTTATGGTGATGTTGCTTCATCATATATCAACTATCGGTTTTGGTTTCAGCCACTTACTAAAAGTGGTGATTTCAAAAAATGTTCGAAGACAATGAACTTATTGGACGAAAACCCAATTCGAACTCACAAAAAATTTTCAACTTTTAATCTAAGACTCGTTGAATATTCATGTTAATAAAATATTACTGTGCTTATGGCAGGATCAGTAAGGTATAGTGTTTTACAAGTGAAACAGTTACTGCACATGTCTACCAATGTCACCTTACTCACCAAATTTAGCGCCTTTTGATTGCTATTTGTTCACATTGAATCGGCATGGCTTGTCTGGCTTTCGATTTAAAAATACCAAAGAAATGTCAAAATAGATCAATCCATGTTAAACCAATATCCATATCGGCATTTTGCCATAAAGGTAGGAGAAAGTTGTAGAAAATGGTATAAAACATTTTGATTAATACATATTACACCAAATTTTCTCAATATATGCCTTTTTTAAAATTATTATGGGCCTGATTATTATAATTTTTTAGTTCTGATTGAATGAACTGATTTTGAGTGGAATGCTTATTCTGTTCGTCTATCTTACAACAGTTTTTCACTTTTTTTCAGTTAACATTAGCATATCTCAACATAACCCGTTAAGTTTTAACAACTTATAGTATTCCACTTCTTGTTTGTTGTTATATTGACGCAAAACTTCGTTGGAAGGAGCATATCAAAAAGAAAAGAAAATAACTGGAATTAAAATACAAAAATATATATTGGTTATTCGGAAGAAAATCCAAATTATCCATATATAAGTGGCCTACATACTATTTAATACAATTATGAGAAGGTTCTGTGAGAAATTATATCAACATAACATAGGTATTTTGGTATGAAGTTATGAGAAGTATTGTGGATGCACTCAGATACTACACCAACAAATACTTGCACCGAAATCTTCGGATTTCAACTGTCATAGAGGAAATTAAGAGATTCGCACGACACATATGAAAAATGACAATGAAAAATGGTGAAATGACACATAATATGGCATCAACATGAAGTTGGTTACAAATAAATATATCCGATACGATTTAATGCACTGTAACGCCATATTTTGTAAATTCTTTAACATTTACAGACCTAATAAATTTTCGTATTAACTTAATTTAAGCTGTTGCTTCTGAATGAAAAATCAAATTTTAATATATACCTCTAAAACGTAGTCGCATTTCAAACAAGTTAAAACCACACCATATATCTATTTGTAAATATATAATAAACAATTAATATAACAGTTATTCAAACCTTCATTTATTTGTTTACTACTAAAACCACGTACACTAAAAGGCGAAAGAAAGAATTATACAAAAGAACTTCCGGTAATTTCAGCGTTTTTTTTTTATTATACGATATAAATATAATGTATCCATCATTGTTTATGTAATATTGTCAAATTCAATGTCCGTCAGATAACGGAAAGGCCTTCCTGAATGTCATGCACTTGTTTCAGATCAGGAAACGGAAATGCGTCTAGTGATATCGTACGCGTTATCTCGAAAATATAATTTTCGACGCTTTCAACGAGCTGCCCGTTAGAAAATCGAAACCGTTCATCAACCTTTTTTCCCAAAAATGTTCAGGTATCTCGATAACATTGCTACGCCTGACAGTATACAATAAACAGACACCTGTTCACTTCCTCGGTTCTCTTCAGTTTTTTCCGGCGATGGTAACATGATAGTGGTTACACTGTTAGTCGATGCAGTACTAACGAATACTGCATCACTAATTGCATGTACCTAGTACCGTGTAAAAATACCTTAAAATTGTCAATGCTATGGCGGTGACGTTCAGCTCCCCTTTTAATTCGCTTGGTTTAACGACAAAAAGGGTTAAACAAAGGGATGGCGAAACGGTTACATTGTTTGGCAGGAAATGATTCCGCGATCCACTTAAACAATTTTAGCAGGGGACAGAACCGACTTAAATCAGTGGTGGATGTAATGACAGTTATTGCAAAAGGTATAAAAAATAGTTCATAGAATTTCCTTTCCATCCATAAAAGGTAATTAATATAAATACATACGTTATAAAGCAGTTATTGAAGTTTATACATAGGATATAAAAATTGATCATTCTAGTAAATTTAAACGATCTTAATCTTAATATTGTATTAGTACACGCCAACTAACGAATTTAAATCTATATGAGCTTATTTTGTGATAAATAGAAAATGTAAGGAAAAATATGAAACATTTAGGAAGTAATGCTTGTAACGGACACATACAATCAACTGATACTTACAGTAAAAAACTATTCGAGAACATAGATAAATTAATTACTTCGTTAATATTATTAGTTTAAAGTCCCCCTACGCACTAAAACTTTTTAGGGGCCATCAACACATAACCTAAAATAAAACAGGCTATAATCCCTTCATTTGTTGAGCATTCCAATGATTTTGATAATAAATAAATAAAATCAGTGACAAACAAATATCGAAACCAAAAACATTGTAAAATAAATAAATAAAATTGACATAGTACAATCACAAGGAAAAATAATAGAAGATAAAATTATATTTTAAAATAAAACCAATTTTTTAAGGAAATTAAATAATCTGAGCAGAATATTAAGGCAAGAAAACAACTATTAATGAAGCCATGTCTTTTGCTAGTTAAGTCTTTGTCCCTCAATTAGACTTATTAGAAAAGGATGAGTAAATGGCAGTATCCATTGAACAATCTATTTGATTTAATTTGTTTCTAAAGAGACAGCAGGAGAAAAAAAGAAGACATTCTTAATGGATCAAAAATTGTTTTCCTCCTCCAGCACATTCCACTGAAGTTGCACCCGACTATCTATCTTGCAATCTGCAAATGGAAAAAGGTCCTTATAATATAATGTATTTATAATTTTTTGACTGTTGGTAACAACATATTTAGCAAGGCTATCAGCAGAGGTAAACCAAATTTCAGCATGAATATTAAGAGTGACTATAAGGTTTAGGGTCTACTTTATTACGAACGTTTCGCTAGTAATAATGATGGGAATAAAGAGCAACCTGGAGAATTTATTTTCTAATGATTTGTTCTATTGCATCAACTACTTCATTAGAATCATCCGTATAAATAACCTCACAATTTGGGTATTCTGATAAAGTTTGTAGGAATAATTTCAGAAATGTGAGAGAACTACCTAATCTTACCTAACTAATGTAAGATACCAATATCCAATTTATTTTGATACTGAGCAAGGTAAGGAGAAAGTCTCAGATATTCAATAATAAGAATCCTGGATGATAGCAGGTATGTATATGTATACATCAATTGAATATCGAATGCGTTACTGAAAGTTCACCTACCACAAAATTATTAGTTTCTTTATTTATTTTATTTAGTTTTTCATGCTCATTAATAATACTCTAGTGTGACAACTTATAAATTAGCTGCACTAATTCTAAGAGTTTTTGTTCAACCTAAGAGAAGTGTCGCTGATTAATTATAACATTTCGTCGCTTGTATATCCATGAAATCTCATTTCCTAATTTTTCATCAACCATTAATTCATTTCATTAATTTCATTGTTGATCGCTGATATAATTATATCTTTGCGGGTGTCCTCATCTATTGAGATTGAGACGTTGAAAATTTTCTGAAAATCATTATTTCGATATGTTTTGTATCCGCAATGTTGTCCAAAAGTACGAAAAATATTTTAATGAAAGAACAAATTGAATAAAGAAATTTTATATAATTCTTAAAACAGTATACACTACTTTCACTTTAAAAAATCAAATTTTTGAGAAGTTTAATCATTGTAAAAGTTCCGGAAAATATGATGAATATTAGTCACACCCAAGACTCTCTTCAACTATCAGAAATAAAATTCAAGTGTGGTTTATATGAAACAAATAACAGATAGGTTAAACAAAGACAAGCTATATTTAACTAAGAAGCGACTGAACGAAAACAACTTATAGAAACTCAAAATATTTCCTATCAAAGGACTTCCACAGAAAGAAGCTGTGTCTACTAGTAGATCATACAGAACTGATGCACGGCGTTTTTCTTCACAAAAATCTTTCTAGGATGAGTAATATCTGCGGTAATCCATCAAAAGCATATTCATGCAAAACAAAGTGGCAAAGTTAACAAAGTGTAGTACCTGGGAGTGAAGGAAGACCTTAATAAATGTCTTCCTTTTCCCCATCGTTCTAAATATTGTTCAGCTACCCATTAAGAGTTGAAATATGTTTTAGATACTATAATTAATAGTAATTAGTCACTGCAATTTTACCCCCTGCTGGAATAGTTTCATTGTTTGTACCATCGAATTTTCGAAAATATTAATATAAATAATCTTTATATTAATGCCAGAAATATGTATTGTTTAAAAACTTGCAATTGTTTATATGAAATTGAAGTAATTACATAAATGCGGTTATTAAAACATGTATAACTGTATCGCCCTGAACGAACACCATCAACACCATTTAATTGATAATAGATATATTCTGATTTAAACGAAATAGTGAGAAACTTCAAAAATAACTAGACGTGGATATAGTTAGCTGATACCATCGAACATAGCCCACAATTGCATCAAGAATAACTTTAAAACGACATAAACATCACATAAATCCAGTTGGTTGCCCAACGGGGAATAATAAAAACACTACTGTGTCTAAAACGTTTACTTTAAGGAAAACGTAATCATTAACAACGCAAAAATGGTTTGCTATACCTTTACCGGAGAAAACAACTTAAAAGACGCCGATGGGAAAAGCAATTTACACCATCCTTTTGTATAAAGCTATACGTTAAAAAATAAATTACTTATTAATCTAAGATGTAATGTACTAACAACAGTAAACACTTAAATAATAACTTCAGAAAGCAAGCTGTTACAACAGCGTCTTAAGAGAAAAGTATTCCGAATTGTTTACTATTAATATATTTGATTGAATCAAGTTAAGATTGAGCTCTTACAAGTATCACTTTTATCACCTTAGGTGAAATTAGGAAATGACAAAATAAAATTTAAAGGGCTTGAGATACCACTTTAATTATTTTATATACGGTTATAGTTAATATATCAAACAAGTCAAGAATCAATTAACTAGTATTAAATTGCATCGAATCATCCATACCATTATTTTTCTTTAAACGCCACATTCTTTTTGAACATAGCTGATGTCTATTTGGAACATGTGAAGAACATTCGTTATCGATAAAACATGGGCACTATTTCCGACGTTTTAAAGGTACCGTGAGCTACTTCAACCTAACGAAACCATAGCTGGGGAACGTTACCAAGTGCAAAAAAAATAGCATTTCCACAAATAATAGCTAATGACAATACCTTGAATAAAATACATTTTACCGATTTCTCTGAGTAGTGCATCAAAGTTGCAAAAAAAACTATCAAAACTTATTTCTCCACTCTATATTTACTGCTTAAAATACATATTCCTCAATCCCAATTATAATAGAATGAAATAGATATATAATCTTCACATCTAATACTTATTGTTCGAAAAGGCCTTCACTTCCTCATTATTAATGAGCACAGTTATTTGGACCTACACCTCCACTTGCTCTAACTTAATACTAATATTATGGTGATGCGAACTATATAGTGAAGGATATCGGATTATGACTGAAGATGAAATAAAAAATTTAACTCAACTTGGTTTATAAAAGTGGCGAAGGAAACCGCCATGGATTCATCAAACAAAAATTAGTTTTAATTTGTTAGATTATGCCTTTAATTTATTTAAGAATTCTTCCTATTTGAAAATACTATACAAAATGTAAAGTAGATCATACCTATTACTAACTAACCAGTAATAAGTGGCTATAATAACAGAGATAACTAATAATTAGACCTGTCTGTCCTACGATACAAAAAAGTCTATAGAGTAAAATGTTTTTCACATATCTGGTCGCTATAAAATTAGTTTTGACAGCAATAATACTTTAATAAATGTTAAACATAATCTTTAAATCCATGAGTTACAGGGGTTTTAGTAAAATATTTTTGTTATTTTCAAAACAGTCGACGTTTGACTTTCACAGAGCAAAGACGTGTTCTGAGAGACGGTCAATGAAACGAAACAAAAATGCAACATCTGTGTCACAAATGCGGCGTTAAAAAAAAGTCTAACAATACCATTTCGAAGACTGGTGAAAAGTGAAAGTGCGATCGGAAAAAAAGGTCAGTACAGTAAAAAATAAATGCAAAATGCAATAAAACGTTAAGGGTCGAAAATTCAACATCTGGACCACAAATTCCGAGCAGGATAATTTGAAACATAAAAATAACAGTATTATTTCAACAATATATAAAAAAAATATGGAGAAGAGCACTGCACAAAAAACAGATAAAATGGAAATATCGACATCAGGCGTATCACATATTGCAGTTTTGAATGAACTCTACAATGCGTGGAAAAACGAAAAGTCGGCGCGGGAGTCTTGAAATTGCATTAACCAATATGCAAAAACAAATAAATGCCCTCCAGCTACAACTAAATAAACAAAGCTCTGATGGCAAGGACAAATCAACGATAAACCACCAAGCCAACAAAAGCAGTCCAATTGTTACATATGAAACAGATAAAGAGGAATTGCAGAAACAAGTAGGCTGGATAACGGTTAAAAATAAAAAAAGAAAAGCAAATAATTCTCCAGTATCTTCACCACAGCAGATAAAAATAAAACAAAATAATGAACAAAATAAAGAAATTAGAATGCCCAGGCCACCCCCTAGCCAATTATCGTAAGTAATGTTACCGACTTTGACTTGTTATACGAAACACTGAGGTCCAACTATATAGTATTCAAAGCAACGGTACTAAACGATGGACAAATAAAACTGAACGCCGAATGTCGTACAACATTCACAAAAATAATAGATTGTTTAGAGTTGCTGAAACTGCAGTGGCACTCTTATGAAGACAAACAAACCAGAGACATCAAAGTTATGGCAAGAGGACTTCCATCAACAGCTAAAAGTGAAAAAATTATCGCAGAACTAAATTAAAATGGGCTTAAATGCTTAAATGCGACAAATATTAAAAAAAAAGAAAGACCAAAAATAACAAAGGAGAAATTTTAGTCCACAAGAAGCCATTACCTCTATTTATGTTGGGAAAGGGAAGTCAGCAAACGAAATAAAAGCCTAGGTCTATACCACTGCTACCAGTAATATCTAAGGTTTTTGACTTCTGTTGAAAAGAATAAAACCGATCATAGAGAGAAAAAACCTAATACCAACACACCAGTTTGGGTTTATTAACAAGCACTCAACAATTAACCAGGTCCACAGAATAACAGATGTTATTGAAAAAGCCTACGAAAGTAAGAAAGTATACTCAGCTATATTTTTAGATGTAGCACAAGCTTTCGATAAGGTTTGGCGTGAAGGCCTTATTCATAAACTACAGAAAATGCTACCAAAACAACACACAGAACTATTAAAATCATACATTACAACCAGAATGTGTAGAGTCAAACACGAAGAAACTTACTCTGCCATAAAATAATCTAAAGCAGATGTACCACAAGGAAGTGTACTGGGACCAAAGCTTTATCTACTCTACACTTGTGATATACCACAAACGGAAAATATTACAATAGCTACATTTGCTGATGAGACTGATCTACTCTACACTTGTGATATACCACAAACGGAAAATATTACGATAGCTACATTTGCTGATGATACTGCGATTATAGCTGTCGGAGACAATAGTGAAGAAGCCTCACGAAAATTACAACAGACAAGTGACAATATAAATAATTGGACACAAGCTTGGAAAATAAGAATTAATGAAAGTAAATCTGTATATGTGCAGTTCACCTATAAACAGGTCGTACAAGCACCCATAACATTAAATAATACTAGCATTCCATATATCAACAACGTTAAATATCTCGGATTGAATCTCGATGCAAAACTTCGCTAGAAGGAACATATAAAGAAGAAAAGAAAAGAACTGGAATTGAAATATAGGAAAATGTATTGGCTAATTGGAAGAAAATCACAATTATTAGTACATAATAAATTGCTATTATATAAGCAAATATTGAAACCTATATGGACATACGGAGTGCAATTATGGGGATGTTCTGCAAAGAGTGACATTAATAAAATACAAATTTTTCAGAACAAAGTCCTGAGAGGTATTGTGGGTGCACCCAAATACTATAGGACTGATTACCTACATCGAGACCTTCAGATACCCACAGTCAGTCAAGAAATCAAGAGAATTGCAAGGGGACATGAGGAATGACTCCATTCTCACACGAATATTGAAATATTACAACTAATGGATACCACCAGAACAGGACACAGACTGTGTAGTGAGGCGCATTTATTAAAAAATCCAGCAGTGACATGTATAAACATTATTTCACCAGAGACTGAGATAGGGCCGATGGGTCCTCCTAGTTATATACCTAAATCTAAGTTATAATAAAGACAAATTGTAGGTTAGACGGAAACTACTAGTAACAATATATTAATTAAATAATAATAAACAAAATAATGTTTAAAAATGTTAAATTTAATATGTGTATTTTTATATTTGTAGTATCAATCAATATATCTTTATTTGGCAAGCAATAATATGGCAGCTATTATCCATTTCCATAGTTTAGATCGTCTGGAAATAGTTGATTCATCAACTACTAAGCTAAAAGTTTAAGTCTGAAAAGTTTCTAAGGGTCTTCATCCAATGAGTGTTACAATTCATTGCCACCTTCAAATCGTTAAAATTAAAACCGACCAAAATGTTATAAAAACTTATGACAAAAATAGTATTAGCTCCTATTTTATGTCGAGAAATGTCAAAACCATCGAATTTAATAATTAGACTAGGTTGTTTAACAGTTTTTTTCTTGCGTTGGACTTTTTATGCAAACACCAAATATTTGGGTGTAACTAAGGATGTGGTAAACTAAAACAGAAATGTACCAATAAGTCGCTATTATTTCCCTAGAAAACAAAATAAACTTTGCTTGTAAATTATTGCTAACGTAATAAATTCTATATAAAAGATTATTATTATAACTTTTTAATTCGCCTGACTATAAAAAATTAGAAGCAGTACCAAGTTTACACAAGAACAATTAAAATAGCAATATCAACCATTTATTTATTATTATCAACATAGATTTAGCTCCTTAGTTTGTTGCCCTATAGTTTTAGAACATTCACCAAACCAAGAAGTGATAACACCCCTTGAAATTAATTTCGATAGTCTGTATACTCCCAAGCCCAGGGAACTTATATTGTTATAGATATTTCAGGCCATAAAATCGTGTTGCTGTTATTGTTTATTGTTAATATTAATATTTATTTATGTAAAAAATTGGTAAACAGCTTAATTTAATATATACATCTATTTTATTTGCTTAATTTTAGATTTTACATCAAACCAATTGTAAAAAAATAAACATATGAATTAAAAAGCACCTATTCTTTTTTATAACCTATTCGCTATAATTTACGGCGTTTAAAATATTTAAAATGGGCTTTTATTAAATCTTACTTTCTAAAATTAATCGTATCCGAAGAGTTAATAGGGTTTGCGCCCCTTATTTATTTCCTTCAGACGTTTCTAACGACGAGAAGGGCGCCGACTAATTACCTTCCTTCTACAGTTTCACAACACGGGTTAATTTACTTCGCGCTTCATAAATATCATTTGGATAGTTAATAATCAATGACGCGCCGAAATATCTGCAAAAAAAATTAAAAACTTGGAGCAAACTGTCCATGTAAAGTTTTCTAAAACAACGTTAAAATATTTAGCATTTGAAGCATTACAGTTTTAACATTAAAAACAACACATAACATGTAAATAAAACATTAACAATTTTTGGACAAAAAAAACATATTCAATCAATAAATATCGATGTATTTACGAATATAATTACCTTCAAAAAATATATTCTAGATCTAATGATTTGTCAACGTAGTTTGTCAAAGTAGTAGTCAAGTAGTTAGTCTATCAACAAATTTTAATTTTTTTGAAATTGTGGATAGAGCTTAATAAGGTGATATTAAGAGGATATGAATCAAAAGCTATTTTGGGAAAAAAATCAAAACAACTTTTACAGATTATAGTTTGAAAGATTCCTTGAGCCCTGCAGTTCTGTAAGAACTTTTACCGATATAAATTAGGATATAAAATTGCATTGCTATTCTTACAAAAATCAATTAGATTAATTTTTCAACATCAATTTTTAAAGGAAAATGATTATATTTTCATGATTATATTTAAAAAACACATCAAAGGTAGTTTTCAAGTTTCTTCCCAATTTGATGCGCTGTGCACTTTAATGCTTTCGATAAGAATAGTGTTTAAGAATAGATGAAATATATTTGGGGCATATTTTAAATACTTCTCTATAATTACATTTTCTTTATTTATAATACAGTGAAATCTGAACTTTGAAAGTATTAAATAATGATACATTTGAAAAAGTTATAGAAATAATTAAACACTTTTTTAACAGTAAGTAAAAAAACAAATGATGTTTGACTTTTGGGCCCGAGCAGATGAGAACGATTCTTAACATTATTTGATGCCCTGAACTCGGATCTTCAATTCGTATCAAGATTGGTTCTAGTTTTCGACTGCGCGTGTGGTGGTAGCACTGCGCTCTTAGAACAGGTATCAGTTGACGACATTATTTGGAACTTGTTTTTGTGCTGTATTGTGCTTCGGAACGTGTGAAAAAAAGACAGTGTTGTAAAGTCGATTCAAAGAGTTTTTGTTACGTTTGTGCACGTTATATGCTCGGTAAGTACCGACCGGCTTAGTAAATACCGAAAATGTTTTGTAACGCGTGTAGAACGATGATATACAAGTGGCTACTTGGTGAAAATGTATGGTTTAAATTTACTATGCCAACATTATGGGAAGAACAGAATAATAATCTAGATGATTGTTTTGCTCGATAAATGCCATCGGTATAAATGCAGAAAATATCATAGTATAAATATCCTAACAATTTGTCTAGAAACAAGTGCAAAAAATGCCTTAGAAGCATTTAATTTATTAAGGAATATTTGTCGTACCTGATATTGGCAAACTAATGGCTCACGCAAAGTTTACAAATTGTTTAACGCCTGATGAAAGAGCAGCTTGGGCATTGTTTCAAAGTGTTGTTTACAACTTTCTCGGTAACCACAAATCACTGGCCTACAAGCACGTAATCGACAATTCATTGCAAAATTACCACAATATTGGAGCTCTAGAGCTGTCTCTCAAAATACATTTACTACATACACATCTTTATTATTTCCCACAAAACTTGGACGACACACACCAAGATATAGCGTAAATCGAAAGACAATACCAAAAATTTTGAGACGAAGGCATGACGAGCAATTACAGTTGGATCCTAACCCGTCAAACTGATTTTAAGCAGTATAAACGTATATTTATAATTAAATAAGTGGCCTAAATAAGTTGGTTACTCTTATTACTGTTATCTTATTGTTGGTTATCGACTTCTTCGCACTAAAAAACATATCCATTAAGAAGAAAAATAAAAAATTAAGTTATATACCGAATAATAAAAATAGCTTTTACTATTTTACAAAAAATCCGTTTTGTCCGATCCTTGTCCGTTCCGTGAACTTATTGAATACCCCTAGTATCATATCCAATGTTGTTAACGCAACGCGATTGTCTTTAATAATAAAAAACTAAATAATTTAAATAAAAGGCCATAGTGATAAGCTATAACGAACCCGACCACTAATGTAAACACGCATTGTTTTTAACGGTTATCTAAAGCAGTAATGAAAAATTGCATAAACACATCAATGCTGTTTATCTTTAAAGAGATAATTCAATAATATAAAATATCAATATGGTTTAATTTATAGGTTGAATTTTCATTGTCAACGTTAAACAAAAACAGCATGTAAATATTTTACTTGACTTCATTATAACAATGATTCATAGCAGTAATCTAAATACCGCATTTCTAACTAACATGATAATTGTTTAATAAGTATTTTTATTAAAATAGTATCTGTAAATGACAGTTTTTTTGCAATAATATTTATACCAGGCAAAATAAATATTTATAATATAATCTTTTATCTATCTAGGTCAATTTAGTTTGTGAAATTGTCATAATAAGCATTGTCACGAACATTTGGATTCTTAAGACAAATCGGCATCATTAACTACGACTTACAGGTAACATAACGAATTTAAACTTAAAAAAGAGCTCATCTCTCTTTTAACTACAGTTAACCAGAAAAATACCACTGCACTGAAAATTATATAAATATTGTGCGAAAATTTACATTAGAAAAATATCATGAACACAATGCAGCATTAGCCAACAAACTGTTGTTTCTTGCTTCTTAGCAATGGAACTTTCATAATGGGATTTTTTATTCCATTCACAAATCTAATATGGATACATGAATTGAAAAAACGAAAATTGTTTACTATAAAATGGTGTGTTAACAACAATTTTGCTACTAGGATCAGTAAAATATTAAGAAGGCAAATTATTTAATGCGTTATTCCAAAATTCAGTTAGAAAATATTTTCCTTACATCATATTACCCCATTAACTTACTAAAACATACCAAAAAAAATTTTCAAGAGACCAAACGCCAATCAGAAGAACATATATTGTTGTTAAATATCTTATTTTGACAGAACTCTTCCCGGTACCTGGATGAAACGGAACTGGAAGTATATGATCATATATCATCAAATCATACTCCTATTATTTTGACTGATAAGTGACACAAAAGGAAATATTTTGAAATTACCATCACTAACAAATAAAAGAGGACTACATTAAAAACGTCGAAATGTTACAACTACTCCATAACAGTGGACATACCCGGAGGTTATAGAGACAAAACCTCTTTAAAATGTTTTTAAAAAGTATACTTAAACTATAAGTGAAAAAAAATCACATTTTGAACTATGCGAAGTGTACCAGTACATCTATCTTATGCTATTTTTTGTTTGGGTCGGAAATTTTAGGATCTGGACTTGAAGAAAAATATTACACTGTGTGGCACAATTTTTCTAACATAAATAAGATTACGTGTTTTGAATTCCCTATTACATTGTTAAAAACATTATCTATTGATATGGTTATATAACACATCACGTTCCTTAGTAATAGTGTGCATATTATTTATGCTTAAAAGCTGAATTAGTCCACAATGGCAGCCGATATCCTTCCATACCTATTGCATATTCAGTAATTTTAAAAGAAAAATATGAAAACATGAAACTAATTTTAGACTTAATTAAATACAAAGAATACAACTGGAAAGTTTCTGCTGATTTAAAAATTGTTGTTATATTGCATGGAAACAGTGAGATTTCACGGAATATTGTTGTTTGTGGAATTTGTCTGTTTGTGGGAAAAGAGATACATCAAAAACCACTATTAAGTTAAAGGTTGGTAAAAAGAACTGACTTTGACGTAAATCAAACGCTAAGTATGAACCTCTTATTCCACAAGAAAATGTGATTCTTCCACCCTTACATATAATACTGGATTTTTGTCAAGGCCATTGATAAGAATGGATACAGTTGAAATACAACATACAATTTGAAAACTTTTTTCTCTAAGTTAAGTGATGTTAACTGCTTTCTCCACGATATAAAACAGATAGAACAGCGTTATCAAGGAAGATGGATTACTAAAATGTTAGCAGATTACTGCTGATTTGTAATGAAAGAGGGTTTTACTGTTCACCAGAGGAACACAAGAGTTAATATTTCGTCACTTCTTTCAGAATAATGCCTTATTTTTCCTATTGACCGCTTAAATCTGAGCTATTTTAATTCATATATAAATATATATTACTTTTTTATATAAAATTAATAATATAAATAAATAAATATGATTTAAAAATTTCATACTGTCTTTATTTACTTATAGTACTTTAATTTATCATAACTTTAAAATGGTATGTGTTACAAAAATTCCGTTTGAATTTTTGTTTTCAGCAGGTACAATTTGAAAAAAACGCCGTTTTATTTAATGTTGTAGAAGAAAAAAGTTAATAGAAATTAATTAGGTAATCAACAGCTATTTAACAATTTGCTTCTTGAATTGTTGAAAAATGTATTTACTTTCTTTACTTTAAATAAACTTTAAAAACCAAATATTGTATAGACACTTTACGATTTGAAAAGGCAAGGATAAATTTAAGGATTTCACGGTCGCTGATTTCCTAATACAAGTACGCTGAAGAAAACTGCCATGCAGTAAAGAGGCAAGATTATAAAGTTTGAAATATATAGCAGATAAATTAGATAGCAGATCATTTTGAAGTAACATATTTTACGCTTTTAGTTTACGACGATCTCTCAAAATTGTCTATAAAGTGAAATTTAACGCGGTATATCTCAAGAATTCCTTAATAATAAATTTTAACTCTACAGTGATTTATTAATGGTCTCATAATCTAGACTTCCAATCTATATTATATAAAATTCAATTATAAAATGATATAAAAATATCAATTAAAAAAATTGATATAATAAAAGTTAAATCATGTTTTGAATTATCATAAACAAATTGAATAACAAAATGGTTAGGTATTTGGAGCGTGCTGTCTAAATAAAATTCCTGTTTTTAGAAAAAAAAAGGAGAAAATATGAATTTCATTAATTTTACAGCTTTTGCAACCAAGAAGCTGTTTTAATATTTTCAAGCGATTTCTATGTATTTTGGTGCTAAAAACGAAAGTGACATGGAAAAAATTGCAATAGGTTAGAATTTACACATTTCAGGCCATTAGCAAAAAGAAGCCTTAAAGCAATTTTGCTTCACAACGGCGGTTTATACGCTTCTATTTCCGTCGGTCATTTCGTACGCAGCAAAGAAACCTACAAGAACTAGAAATTGGTTTTTCGCAAATTAAAATATGAAGATAGCGGTTGACAGGTTTGGCAGCGATTTTAAAATTTTGTGCATGTTGCTCGGACAATAAGCTATATTTATCAAATTCCCTCGTTTTTTGTGTTTATGGGATAGTAGAGACCGGGAAATGACTGTACCGAAGAATTAGCCAAGAGAGCTTAAACTTGGTGAAAAGTAAGGCCTCCAAGAAACATTAGTACCTCCACATAAAGTTCCTTTACCACCGCTGCACGGAAAGTTGGTATTGATGAAGTAATTTGTAAAATCAAGATAGATATTACTTTAAATGGATAATTTCAAAGTTTTTAGGCCTCTCAAAAGCAATGGTGAAGAAAAGTGTTTTCGCCAAGTCAGACATTAGATGGTTTATGATTGACCCGCAATTTATCACGACTGTGACGGAACGTAAAAAAGAAGGATTGATTGCTTTTGAGGAGGTCTATTAAATACCTAATTTTCTCCATTCTTATCACGACCATTTTCCGGAAATTTTGGGAGATTTGAGTGAAGAGCAAGGTGGGCGATTTCACCAGGATATTCGGAGACTGAGAAAAGATATCTAGGAACATGGAGCATCTCAATGATTTCATACTGCTGATGGACGCTTCAGAGAGACCTTCCCGATTCTTCCCACAAGCGAAAATGCACAAACAGGAGTATCACCGGCAAAAATAAAAGGTTTTAATGGGTGCTAGTGAACATAAAGTAAATTTTAAAAAAATGTATCGTTAATGTTTTGTAAATAAACTAATATTTTTCACATATATTCTTTTTCATTTTAATGCAATAAGTCATTTATCATAGTCTATAGAGATTCAGCACTCCAAAAAACATAAAGGTTACGTCACAAAATCTAAACAGTTCTTAGAAAAATTGCAGACCTGTATTGAACCTTAAATATTATACCTTTCAACTAATGGTTTAGCTTATATATACATGGCTTGAGCTTATAAATATTACAGGCTGGTCAATTGCAGCCTGAACGCAACTATAACAACTCATTACCCCATTGTTGTTAAGAAAAATGACTTTACATCCGATTCAATCTGTCTAAAAGTAAAATATATTTTCTAAGTTTTTTTAAGCCTAAGTTTACTAAAGGCTTTTTACCTATTATTATTATTAACCATTTTCAAATCTGTTTATTATTATAGATATATAAAAACATATATAAATAAACAATCTGTTGTACAGTCTCTCAAAAAGCCATCACAATTTTAATCCTCGCTGTAATATAATGTAGTTTTAATTATATTTTTCTTAGTAAAAACTAGACAACATTTTTTTAACGCTGTGATTCCACAATCTGCCCTATAGGCAATAAGTATTTCTTATGTCTATATTATATATACATAGCATGTAGAAAATCACTTCTTTAAGCTATCTCCTGTATAAAATATTATCTTAAATAATTAGCCTTATTCTAAAGTCTATATATGTCCAGTAATCACATCAGGTGGTGTTAAACGTTTTAGTCTACGCACTTCACTATCACGTAGCATATTTAGCAAGTTAGGTTAGCTTTCGAAGTTCTTCACACAAACACGTTGAATTACAATCGTTATAGGTTCTAGAGGAATATCGCGTTGTATCACTTTATTTGAAATATAGTACGGACGATCAACAATGGCACGCAACACTTTATTTTGGAACCGTTGAATGATGGATATATTAGATTTGCTAGCGGTACCCCACACTTGGATTCGATATGACCAAATAGGCTTGAGTACAGACAAAATAAATAAAAAATGGAAATTACAAATTGGCCACGAAACGCCAATAAATCGACGAAAAGCTTACTGAATGGAACTCGATTCTCTATAAAATCTCTATCAGTGAAAACCGAAATATTTTTCCACCTGATAAATGCACCATATTTTCAAAGTAATGATCAATTAAAAAAACAGAGGAGTTAACATAAATGTTAATAGAAAATTATAAATTGAATCTAGAGACAACAACATGAATTGCAAATACTCCATTTATCTATGAAATAAATTGAAATCATGAACGAATTCTTCTCATTTCGTAAATAAAGACATAGGCCAAGAAAATATAAAAAGATGTAAAAATTAATATAATCTCACCAAATCTTATGACTAAAACATACATACGATTCATGGATTATATATAGAAACGAAGAATTCTTCCATCGCTACATTCATCTTTTATCCGAAAAATGAGAGAGAAAATAGATTACAATATTTTTGATAACAAATATTTCATTTTATTTACCATTCTTTTTAATAAAAAATCATACTTAATAAAGTTCGGGTCATAATATTTGATTACTTCTTTAAAATATATTTTGTAATTGGTATTTCCAATGCCTGGCAGATATTTTCTCGTCAGTGTTTTAAATACTTATAGCTTCAAAATACATTAATAATAAATAAATAATGCTGGATGGCATTCGTAAGCAAAATGGCGACCACTAAATATGGCAGCCTTTAAATTGCTGCCTGGACTGTCCGTCAAAAAGTAAAAAGTTATCTTCACAAACTTTTGAGTGTTAATTAAATAAATTAATATAAATTTTGTTACTAGTTAAGGCAACCATTATTAAAATGGCAAAGTTCTTAAAACTTTAATGTCAATAATATTCAATAGTTTCTGTAAGAACCAGATTATATCGGCTGTAGGATTTCAATTTGAGACATTTTACTGTTATTACATTACAACGAAAAAAGTTGATAGTTCTAAACTTGTCTTAAAATAAATGGAATCATCACAATTGTATCGCGTCATACAATCACTCTAGTTACAAAGTGCGTTGGTTGGCAGAAAGCATCACAATAGGTAGCAACAGAGGAGTAATAAAAGTAGCAGCACTAGTAAAGAAGAAAATGACTTGTTTTTGCGAACAGGGACAGTGATGTAACACAAACATTAAAAATGTATTTAGAATGAGCCAACTTCCTTGACAAATTTGGTTGACTTGCTCATCAGAACCCGCATAAGTACTGTTCTTTATCAATTTTTATTCATGCCTTAACAAGAGGGCTATTGGTTGGATATATTTAAAAATCTAGTATTCATAAAAGCATATTGTTTTTTGATGATTAATGATTTAGGCTATTTACATAACCTAATACCTTACTATATTTTGTAATTTATATTTTAAATAATAAATATTTTTTTAAATAATAGTTATAGCAAAAATAGTTAAGGCGGCTTGGTTGGCGCAGTGGTAAAGGCGACAGGGCGGTCCACCTACTGTGATAATCGAGGGTTCCAATCCTGCTAGGGCATGGTTGTAAATTTATGTTCGTGATTGCTTAATATTTGTGATTGTCCTAGGCAAAAGTGTAAAATCAGACAAGGAAATGATCCCAGTCATGCCAATATTCAGGCTGGGTAAGACCGGATGTCTTCTGGGATGATTTCTAAGTTGGTCATTCGCCAGTTGATAGGCTTAATGCCGAGGACCATGGTTTGGAGCCCACGTTAAACGGTAGATCCAGTCCAGATAAATCCTCGTTGGTAAAAAGGAGACTCTTAAATATATGTAAAAAAAATCATAAGGTCTTGAGAGTCGGTATTGGCTAGGTTAATACAAATTGACTGATTTATCAGAGGTTGAAGTATGATTATATTTGGTATTTTTGAGATTTTCTGGTGATTTACTTTAATATTCCAGTATTTGGACATATAACAGTAAATCCAGTCCAGATAAATCCTCGTTGGTAAAAAGGAGACTTGAAAATATATTTAAAAAATAAAAAATAATTAAACTACTGTTTTTTGTATTTTATATTTCAATGACATGCAAGAGAGCAAATCATGTATTTGGCCCAGTTCTGGGAATAGTGCCTTGATGGTACCGCACTATCGGTTCTTATAAGAGCTACGATCCTATTCTGATTAAATCAAACAAAGTAACCTGCAACACAGCTTTTTACACAACTTTACTCAATTCAAGAAACAGATACACCAATTTCCAGCAAAAAATCGTTTTATTTTAGTATAATTTTTCATTTACCTATTAACTAATGTATCAAGTCCTACATTTTACATAAAGTCTAAATAAAAATATTAAATACAGAACTAAATCCATAGTATTAAAGCATTCCAAGCCATAAAAAGGTTTCCCCTTGGATAATTTAACGACCGGTTATCAATTTTTTTAATGAAATCGTAAAAACTGCCATTACTTTTACTGTTAAACATTGGGCGTTGTGCGCAAATATTTTTATTGCCAATAAAGTCAGACTATTCTCACTAAAACAATTTATTTTTCATAAACGTCATTTTCTAACGATGAAAAACATTAACTAATATTTATTATTTGTTTTGTTTGCTACCATAACAAAACGTAAAAAGCATGGAAAACGAATTTTAGACATGGCTGATTATAAAAAACATACATAAGGCAAAGCTACAGAAAACAAAGTTTAACCGTGTGTCCGCACCTCTACTACCCATTCAAAAATTGATTTAAAAATAATTTTAAAGTATCCAAAAGTCATTATACAGATATGGAGAAGGTTTTAATATAATTCGTATGGTAAATGAAAACCTGATAAAATATCAAAAATCAGACATAAAAAAAACAATGCATACTGTATTATACTTAGGCTCTGGTATACTACTGCTATTTTCTGCCATCGATCAAAATTCAATAATTCTTTAGTGACTGTATTCATTACTTAACGTGGGCTGTGAATCATGATCTTCGGCATTAAGCCTACCAACTGGTCAGTAACTAAGACTATCTCAGAAGACAGAAAGACAGAGTCTTACCCAGCCAGGTTCCCAGAGTGACTGTTAGGTTTTTCCTTATCGGATTGCTTGAAAACGTCACAATTAAAAAGCAATTCAAACATAAATTTACAACCATGTATTGGCGGAATTTAAACCCACGATTATGAAATTTGAAAAGGATTAAAATATAAAAAAACTATTAATTTACTTAAAAATATCTATTCTATTTATTTTAAGGCAAGAAGATTTTATCCATTAGAAATCAGACCAAACCCATCTCACTTATTATACCATTACGTCTTAAAACACATGACCGTTACATATATCTACGATTCTTTAAATACACGGCCCTCCGTGGGCGTAACAGTCGCGCGATGTAACACCTCCCGCTATGCGTAGTCGTCCCGTCTGGACAGCTTATAGTTTGTCTTTGTTGATATTTTAAATAATACTGTTTCTACGCAAATTTCCATGGTATTCTTGCATGGGTTCCCAAGTTCTAGTGACTATACATTCTGTACGGATGAAAAACTGAACTACTGTAATCCGCCTTTGATAGCCGTACAAGCTTTTGTCCAATTTCTAGTAAACTATGTTAGTTCACAACAACTTCAGTTTACGTTAGGTGTCCTTATACCCTGAACTGTGTTGCATGTGCCGGCAATCCATAAACTAGGAATGTTTTTCAAATCATAGATGTTTCTTACTTGTAATAATTTATGGCAAAGCGTCGTTGAGCATCTTCAACTCACCATTTGTAATCTTACAGCTTCAGTCGTGCATTGAATGCGTTTTATTTCGTTTCATTCAAAACGAATTCAATTGATCCGAATGAATTTAAAAGAGAACAGCCTTATGATCTGTCCTACTAATCCTAATCCTACCGGCTACTCCAGTTATGAAATGTGAAAGGATTTAAAACA
Organism: Rhynchophorus ferrugineus; assembly: GCF_030347505.1. Classification (NCBI taxonomy): domain Eukaryota; kingdom Metazoa; phylum Arthropoda; class Insecta; order Coleoptera; family Curculionidae; genus Rhynchophorus; species Rhynchophorus ferrugineus. The sequence continues at coordinate 44,932,554 of NW_027472581.1, read as the reverse complement.
CAAAAACTATTATTTTATTAAAAAAAACTTTTTTTTATTTTGGACGGATGGCTACTATTCAGGAACTTTAGATCCATTAAATATTAGAGAAATTTCGGTTTCGTCAATACCTCTTCAGCAATTCAGAAAGGTATACCGGTCAAACATTGTGGCGTCAACCTCAACAAAAAATAAATAATCAGAGGGAACGTAGCCTTGTGAATATACTTATTCAACCATCAATCGAACTGACGATCTGACTGCATTGCGTGTGACATATTCCCCATAAAGCTTTTACGATAAAATCAACATATCAATAAGCATACATATTACGTTATTACAAAAATATGTTTAGGTACACAATCCCTCGTATCTTATTATGTCATTGAGATGAAAAAGCATCTTTTATTTTAATGAATAATAGATACTAAAACAATTATAATGATTTGTAACAAATCATTAATAACATTAATATGATTGACACAGAAAATCCTACACTAAAAGACAACTCTGAAAAAATAATAATAATTTATCACTATTCATGATTCAATAATAAAGATGGTTGATTGAAAGTTATGGAAGATTATTATTATTATTAACTAAGTTAAGAAGGCTAATAAATAATACTAGCACAACTCTAGTAAAACAAACATCATGCTTAAAATATGCTTCTTCAATCGCGCATTAGAATAAGAATACGACACCAAAAATAAATAGAAATACAGTTAAGTGTTCGTTTATGGAAATGATATAGTTATTTGTCAAGAGAATATATGAACTGGAAATTGGAAGGATTAACAAAACCTAGAAGTGGAAAAAATAAAGATAATGAAAATTGAAATATTAATTAAAAATTTTGGTAATATAAGATGATAAGAGGTAGACAAGTTTAAAAGTATTGGAAACAAAGAGATGAGATGGGGACAGGAAGACCAGAATACTAGACAAAGTTATAACGCCAAATAAAATCTTTCACTTACACAAAAAGTTATTATATAAAACTACAGAAAATATTAAGGACCGTATTAGGACCAACGAAAATATCTGATAATTAATATAGCAGAGAGGTTAAGGCGTAAATCGGCTGAGAGGCGGTTAGAGAGAAATTTCAAATATAATAGCAACATGGCCGAATGGATGAAAGATGGAGAATATCAAGATGGATGAACTAAGACAAGATTTGATCGAAGTAGAGGAGAATTAAACAGAGAAGAAAGTCAGAAGGACGTGAAGACTGAATAAATAAATTCAAAAACCGGTTAGGGACTCCTAAGAATCTAGAAAGCTTCTTTAGAAGTAGTAGGATCCCTTTATGTGGCCTACCGTGTCATTTATTCATTGATTCAATTTATAGATTCACCAAAGCGTATACAGACAACATATTGGATTGAATTTACTATTTATAATTAAAAATACAGTTAGTTTTAACCAGAAAATCTATTTAAATCAAATATCACACAATTAAAGAACACAATGGTTTTCGTACTATAGAACAACCAAACCAAATAAATATATAAAAATTTTAAAAAATATTAAAAAAGAATTCTCAGCTAATTTACTTGTTAATCAGCTAAATGTAAATGATATCAAATAAATGAGTAGACTGAAACGTTTCCATCCAATCTGATTAATCGACAGATATAAACTTTAGACAAGAGGATAGATAATTAGGATAAGACCTCAAATCCAGAAGTAAATATAACACAATAATTAATACCAATTCATACCTTAAATTGTAAAACATGAATAATAAAAACTAGGTGTGTGTAAGTTACCTTAGCAGCCAAATAATTAAACACAAGTCAGATAGGCTTTTAAGATGAATAATGTAATATATACAAAATTGGCAGTTAATAGACGAACCACTTTATGAATTAATTTCTATATGCCTAAAATTAACTGAATAAGGCTCCCCATTATCTACTAGTTTCGTGAAACAAGGGACTAATTGACGTTATAATCTAATGAAAGCCCTAGGGCTCTTAATATGTATTCCCTATTACATAGATTTCTCGGCATCCAAAAGAGATAATTACAGATATTTGATATAAATAAAATATGGAATGTTCTTTAACCAAGATTAACTGTCGTTTGACACATGATAAAACTATCTTATTTTGACATTTCATGTCCAAACCACTCTATACAGCAAAAACGCAAATATCTCTGAATGACTCTTGATGCAAAACATCGCTAGAAGGAACATGTTAAAAAAGAAAGGAAAGGCTAGAACTGAAATATAGCCAATATATGGATAATTGGAATAAAATCATAATTATCAGTACATAATAAATTACTATTATACAAGCAAGTATTAAAACTCAACCAGACCTACAAGACCTATAAAACAAATTTTTTAGAACAAAGTTTTAAGAACCATAGCATGTACATCCAGACTCTATAGGAATGGTTACTTATACCGAGACCTTCAGATACCGACTGTCACTCCGTCACTCCTAAAATCAAGAGAAGCGCAACGAAATATGTGCAGAGACTTTATTTCCATATTATAATCGTAAGTATCGCCAGAATTGCGGATAACACCAGAACAGGACACATACTCTAATTAATCTATCACATTTGATATTATATAGTGTAGTGAATTGAGGTGAACTTAATTAAAAAAAACAGAAGTGCTATACATAAACATATAATATATTAGAGACCAAATTAGAACTGATAAGTTCTTCTAAATATATACCTATATCTAAGCTGTGGTAAAAACAAATTGTAGATTAGTCGGCAACGGCTAATAACAATGTAATAAATAGTTTTTTTTAATATGTAACAATATGTATTATCCTAAAGCTTACATTACCCTAAAAACACCCTTTACATTAGTTTACATGTAAATACGCTGCAGTGATGCACCGAAAAAACGGTGTGTTTATGTCTGGATGTGGGATATAAAACAAATTAATGTTAAGTAAATTCAAATATTTTGTTCTAAACCCCACACGCTTTTGATAACTTGTGCACACATATCTTTCTACTGGATAAACCAGATTTGTAACTCATTGATTCAGCATTTATATAAAAAACGAATATATTTGAATCTGTTTTAATTTCACATTTATGCAAGTTTAAGTATCACAAAACTACCCAAAATGAAACAAAATTAAAGAAATTGTGAAATTATGCATTCAAAATATGTTGCGATTAAATTAGATAATAAAGATGAGATTGCATAAATATTATTGACGTTATTATACAAAAAAAGCAGAAATAGAGAAACTTCTTTCTAGTTTTGTAATTTTAAAGAACGTATTTGAAAAATTTTACAGCGTCCATTACTACTTCTAGCAACTACGGTGAACACTAATGAGATACACGTCAAACCTATCCAATTTTTTATTTGTTCATAAGACTGACATAGATAAACTATGCGTTATTGTTGTGATTTAAATTTTGTTTCGGCTTTTTTTTTTGGCATAAGGTTATTATAACTTTTATCATGGGTCATAATTGCACGTCAAAATAATTACATATCTTAAATCGGATCTCCTTTAATTCAGACTCAGTTCCCCAGTGAATATCAAAAAGCTCTGACCACAAGAATACTTTTGTTTAAAATAAAATAATAATTCTACCCGCAAATAGCATTTCTTGGAATAAGTGGATATTTTTAATTGTATATAACTTATAAGGATGAACTTCATATCAGATCTCTATAAATTAACAACAGATGCACCAGCAAATAAACTAACATAACTTCCCAACACTACATTGACATTTAGTTGACTTTAATTTAAAAGAATTTGTAAAAATGCTAAGGCTGATTTAAATTGAAGGAAGTAGTTTAAGTGGTGTTTTATTTAATTATTATTTTTTTATTAGTTTATTATGTGAAACAATGGTTTGGTTTGAAACACTAAATTTGATTTGAAGGCAAAGAACGTCGAAAATGACCGAGATAAGAAATTCTAGGACGAACCATCACCGATAGATCGAATTAAAAAAGAAATGGTTGTTATGGAAGTAGAAACATGAGAATATTAGACCAATGTTTAATCCGGCAGATGTAAGTTCTTACTTTAGAGATAATAGCGGATAATTTATTAAGCAATTTTCAATTAAACTATGTCTTTTTAAAATATATTTATAAAATTATTACAATCGATCAATATTATTTATTTTAATTCGATTTTATGTGTAAAATATTTTAAAATAAATGTTTTCAACTAACAAATATTTCTAACAATTAAAAAAAAATTATGATGCTGAATGCACCGTAACATTATTTATAGTTGACCCCTGCAGAAATACAATGAACGAAGTCGTTGACAGTGTCGGTGCCAACGACCAATTCCAGACGTAATTGTCATGTGCAATTAAGCTATTACATTCGTTTAATGTCAACACGTAAATGTCAATGTGGTGTAAATCTGCCACCGTTAGTGTTAGTTCCTTCCTATATATAATTGAACTGGTTACCGAAAGGAATATTCAAACAGCTGAAGAGAACAATGACTTTCTAGATCTTTATTTCACCGTTTAATTATCTTTAAAAATTATTAGGAGCAGAAATTAATTATAACCAGTGTCGGTTCACTACAAATTTGATAACTTTGTCTTTATATATTTTACATGTCATTATTAATGTTATATTTATTATCACCAACTAAAAGAGGGTCGCTCAAAATCATATTCGCAACCTCCACTACTTTTCCTGTTTGATATAAACCCGAAGACATATCTTCGTATCATTATCAGTATCGTATCATTAGTGTTTAATGAAAACTTATGGAGATGTTGACCTTAATGTTTCAACTATTGACTTTGAAAAATGTTGAAACGACAAAAATTACAAGCAACGCGGGTGAATTATGATGATGCAGCAGGGTTTAATGTAAAAGAAAAGAAAATGGATACCGCACGAAATAAACTGAACATATCATAGCAAATGGTTTATTATAAACTCAACTAAAATCATAAGACCCGCTTAGTTGGCGCGGTTGTAAAGCCGACAGGGCCGTCTTCCTGATGTTGTAATAGTCACGGATTCGAATCCTGCTGAGACATTGTCGTAAATTCATGATTCTGATTGTTTAACATTTGTGATTATCCTTAAGCAAGAGTGCAAAATCCGACAAGAAAAATGATCTCACTCACGCCAGTAACCAGGCTGGGTAAGACCGGATGTCTTCTGGGATGATTTCTAAGTCGGTCGCTCGCCAGAGGTAGGTTTAATGCCGAGGACCGTAGTTCGGAGCCCACGTTAAACAGTAGGTTCAGTCCAGATAAACCTTGGTTGGTAAAAAGGAGACTTTTAAATATATGTAAAAAAAATCATAAGGTCTTGAGAGCCGGTATTGGCTAGGTTAACACAAATTGACTGATTTATCAGAGGTTGAAGTATGTTTATATTTGGTATTTTTGAGAATTGCTGGTGATTTACTTTAATATTCCAGTATTTGTAATTGCGATAGAAGGTAATGTGCAATTGTGTGTATTTGTCGTAGGAATCACACTCAGGAATTCATGGAAGAAAAACTTACACTAGACATTATTTATGTAGACGGCATCCACATAAAAAAAATATAGATTTAACCATAATATTAATTAAGGATGACAGAAATACTAAGTTTCTAGAACCATTTTTATCAATAGAATAGATTAACAAATTCAGGAAATATTATTACCTTAAAAAAAGGATTGAAATTCAGTATTTCATGAGCCATGCTGACCTACAATATTTTAATACCTAGGAAAAAGTTATGGGGGCCGTAAGTGGCGTTATGAGTTGCAACAAGAAGCTGAATTTTTAGATTATTCACACAAGTATTTACTTTTACTATTGTAACAGCAATGAATAAAAATGAGAACTCACTGCTTTCCGCAAAATACAAAAATTAACACAAACATGGCTACTCAATCATATCATAATTTATTGTTAATTAAGTGGTTATGTTAATTAAGTATAAATAATAATACCCGTCAGCCTCATAGAATCTTTAGAGTTTAAGAACTGTTATAAGAAATACCAAAAAGAGCAAGTAACAATAATCACCCTCTTGCACAATAACATTTGAACAAACACAAAAACCGGGATATAAGAATTCAAATAAGAAATTATCTCTAGTTTAGACTTGAACCTGGAGCTGCAGTGCATATAATTACTATTGAGAATTAAATCAAATAGTTTGTAAGTAAATCATAGAAGAGAACGATTCATATTGAAACACATATTATCTATCAAATGCGTTTAATTTTTACAATATTCGAAAAATTTATTAATCTATAATATATATAGAAATATATTAAATTTATACATACATAAAAAAGTTAAATGTGGTACAGAATGTATTACTGGGGCTAACAACATATTTAATAACAACACCTTTAAGTTGAGCACTAAACATTTTTTCATGAGGTTCAACTTTTAGATAGATTTTTTTTAGATCAGAAACTTATAAAAAATCAAGATGCGAATATTCACCAATCCTTTTTATTTCAATATATGAGCAACTGTTATATAAAAGCGATTCATAAGCAACGTAATTTAAAACAATAAAACCAAGTCTAAATAACACAGTTTAAATGAATATATCATCACGCAGATGTCCGTATTAGTTGGTCTGAATTATAGTACACCCTGGTTATTATACAAGCAATTATAATAAATCGCCCACTTTGACATCGTACTTTCAATTATGTTTGCCTGTTTAAAGACAAATTCAGCATATCTGATTAATTAAGATTATACCGTTATATATGTAATTCTCAAACGGTTTAAATATAAAATAAATTTATGATAAGTCAGATGAGCTAAACAATGATTTCAAGCTCCACTGTGTTTATCCTGAAGATATAGAAGAAAATAACCATATTACAAAGAAGCAGACATATACACTTCGTATATATGTTATATAGCGTATCCGATACAACCCTGTTTATTAACTAAAAACATTGACTGACTGTGCGATGAAGTGAATGAAATTAACGTTTATATTAAGACAGGACTAGATTTAATCGTAATTATCTTAGTCATCAAGAAAAAAACAAGTGGACATTGGATTGGCAATATATCCGCAGTTACTCAAAACGTTCTCTGGCATAGCCTAGTGAAGTTCTGTCAAAAACATCGCCATTCACAAGTTAACCAACGGTGGATTAAAGTTTCTCAAAATATCTCAGACATGAATTATTTCAATTAGGAAATATACATGCTTTGAAAAGCTTCCATGGATTCCTCACTAGCCTCGCAATTCTACGTATAAAACCGCCAAAAGCAGACTAAAGTTGCTGCAAACTAACCTGGCAGTACTGGAATTCGAGCAGAAGTTACCCAGGACTGCAGTGCATGGCCACCAAAGGCAAATTTCATTAGCTCAATTATTCAGGAGATTAGTTAAAAACTTGATGAACCATTCCATACAAACTTTACATGGAAATTTAGGTAAAGACAGTTCAGTTTAGAAAATCATCAACAGGAAACCGGCGGATTAAGGTGCAATCGATTCTCACAACTGTAACTTTTCCACAACTGTAAGTTGTCTAGACGGGACAATAACTACATACATCCATTTGGTCGTTTCTTTAGGAGGAAGGTTTTATATAGCACGCTTGATAAGGCTCTGGTTGTTTCAGATGGTCCTCATATAACTGGCGGGATTATTGCCAATGAATATTAGGACATTCTCAAATGATGAAGTGTTTACTATGATTGCGATCAAAAACTGCCACGATAATGCGCCCATATACACAGCCAAAATGGTTCTGTTATAATCTGAGCAGCATCAAAATATCATCTCAAACATCTTCCCTGGTCAGTACAATCGTATCCACATAAGTGAACTGTTATGGGAAGTGTTACAGCAGAGAGGGAAAAGTAAATCTCCTTCTCCAACATCATTGAAGCAATTGACAAAAATGGTCTGGTAGAAATATAGGACAATATTGTGTTGAAAACTGTTCAGATCCTCTACGAATCTATTACGTGAAGAATTGCAGCTGCTTTAAAAGCAAATCGTGGCTCAACACGTTACTAATAAATAAATATTGTGTATATGTCATGTGTTCAAATTATTTTGTCTATCCCCTGTGTATACAATGGATAACATTCACTTATTGCAGCTGAAAAATGTGTTTCAAAACCGAACATAACGGTAGAAAAGCAAGATTTTAAGAAAGACGGGTTATTTAATAAGGATTAAATATAGCAGTTATTTTACAAGTCATATCTACTGTATTTAGGTTCGTATTCAGGGTTGCATCAAAACGTTGACATCAACATTTAAATATAAATTATATTATAAGAAAATTTATATCGCAATAAAAATATATAAATGAAAATATTTTTCGATTTACACACGTATGGGGAAGTTGTAATTTAAATGAAATAAGACGTTTTGGTTCAGCTGACCCAAAGCATGGTATTATTATAAAATAACCAAAATATATTATAATGTTATTATTTTAATTAGCGGCAATATAATAATCATTTCGAGTGGTCTATTGTGTTGTCTAATGTAGCAAAAATTGCTATCGGAATGTGGTTTGAACTATAGTTTATGGGTTAGTTAGTCACGTACAATTTAATGAATATATTTAACTTAATATTAACAATAAAATAATATAACAAATCGTTACTTAATGTAACTGCAATTAAATTCGTATAATGATCATAGGTTTATTTGACCTGTATATGTTACATCGCACATTTGGTACTTGTGTTAGCATTGAATGATGCAACGAACGAGATGTCTAAAAATCCAATCAAACTGAAATGAATCGAAAAGTCGTCGTCAAGATAAGAATTTTTATCTGTTTTGCAATAAATACAAAATCCAGGGTCGTATAAACTCTCAATGGTATTTTAAAGTAATTTAAAAGTTTTGAAAACCCCTTGAATTCATAACTGGCACAGTCGGTAGGATTTCGTGGAGATCATAAGGCTGTTCTCTCCTGAATTATTCTGTTGGTTACTTGAATGTAACCGCAATCAAAGTCGCAGTTACTAGAAGCATGCGCTGATATAGTTAAGTGCCGTTTTAGTAAAAATACCGTAGTTGAAGCTAAAACAAAAACCCCAGCCGTAATCTATTACAAGTAAGGAACATTCAGAGTTTGTAAAACACTCTTGGTTCATGGATTCTAAAGTTCAACAAAGGCGGACTGAAATTGCTGTGCTAATATAGTCTACTGAAATTTTGATAAAAGCTTAGAGTTCAAGGTGAACGGACACCAAAGGCAGCTTGCAGTAATTCAGATTCTAATCCGTAGGCTATTCGAATTAGGAGTCAACAAAACTTTGGGATACCATGAAAATTTGAGTCCTTTAAACAGTCCTTTAACCAAAAAATAAACACTGTCCTTTAGAAGATCAACAAAGACAAACTGACGCACAAAAGTACAGACTGAATTTGTTTAGTGAAAAGTAAGAGTATTAAAAAAAAGTTTGATGCAGCCGTTCAGTTTCACTAAAATTGTTTGCATGTAGTTCCTTATAATTTCTTGTTTCAAACTTCTCGTTTCTACTAATTAAGGGTACTACTTTTCCACACCTCTACAGCATGCTTGTATACCAATCAGTTGAAAGATCCAACATTAGTCCTGGAAAAAAAATTGTAGCACTTTTTTGAAAAAGATATTGCAGTAACATCGCAAGACACTCGTTGAAGATGGTACTTTGAATTTACAAACATTGAAGTTGCAGTAACGATTGAAAAATTCCTTTCATGTGAAAATGGAATGGAAAAAATGCAACTTAATGAAATACTTAATGAAGAAGGCAAAAAAATGTGTGCTATTTACTGCTGAAGGTATTTTTTTAAGTTAGAGAAATTACTCTATCAAAATCACTTTCGTTCTGATGTGAAAGACGAGTGATATTCTTGACAAAATGCAACGGTATGGATATTGTTATTAAATATTTACAACATAACTATTTTGAACTACTAAGAGATGAAAAATTGATCCCATACGACAATCCGAATCACGAAATATTATAGACAAGGATCTACAATTCTTTGAGAATCTAGGATTGAGATGAAGAAAAAATGTTTACTGTGTATGTTCTGCAGCTGGAAGGAATTTGTTCAACATAATCTTCTTCCATTTCCGTCATTTGATTAATTATCAACTCCACTGTGGATACCTAGAAAGTTTACGAGATTTAGGATTAAGGAAAAACTAAATTGCGACTTAATTGCATAACCACACGATTCTTTGATACCCTATCAAACAGTGAAAAGAAAATCGGTTGGATTTTCGATAGTTTAAACATGGTACTTTCTAATTAGCACTTATTACGATCTCGGAAGAATTATCCTAACGAAATAAAACGGCATTCGAAACAAACTCAACTGTAAAAGCCTAAATCAATTGTTCAATAAAAATACTAAGAAGTTCTTCGCCTATAGCATCATGTTTATAACTAAAAGAAAATAAAACTATCGATTATAACAAATCACACATTAGGTTTAAATAATTCCATTTTAACATTATAAAGAGCCAAAACTTTATTTAAAAAACTGCAAGCCCTTTCTTCAAAGTTACAATACAAGGTATTCCGTTAAATTTACAAGTAAATGTTTTCTGCCAGTTTCTTTAAGCATATACAAATAAAACATGTACGCTCATGTTTGTTCAAATCTTCGTTAAAAAATTACAAAACAAACAAGATCCACAAACCAGTAAGTCTTCATACATAATATCATAATAAATAAATTGTACATAACAATGTAATAAACACAGATTGTAGATAGAAAAGAAATACAAATATAAACATTTCTTAAAATAATTCGAATTCGAGACAAGTCGGTGTTCTGGACTTCACGGGTTCAGGACCCAGTTCAGGAGTACCTTAACGTAGGAAGTCGATTTAAATAGCAGCAAAACATATAAAAGTTACTGCAATACAAACTACTGTGTTAAAAGGGCTACATTCTTTAAACCCACTAGCTTTTATTGCAGTCGCGAAATTCAAGTACAAATTTATATGGAAGACCTCACGTGCACTAACAGGCATGTATGGCAAAATGAGAGACAAAAATTAATTCAATAATCCTCGTAATGTTTCCATTAATTCTTATTAAAAAGCTTATTACCGGTGATTATCTCTATCTTATCATAATTATATTCCTAAAATATGTAAAATAACAAAAAATAAACACAAACTTAGCCAAGTTTATTTTTACTATGCAAAATCTGAAGAATTAACTGTTGTTTGACAAAATACGGTACTCTACCTAATCTTTTATTTAAGTAAACCACAAAATGAATCGGAATTTTATTACCTACCAGATGCAAATGCAAAACAAAAAATTTGATTAGGAAATATGAACAAAATGTGAGTAATGTAAAAAAATTAAAAAAAGTAATTCAGTTTAAAAAGAAACAAATACAGTAGAATGAAAAACAGGTTATGAAGCTAACCCGGCCAGTAAAAAATATACGTAGCATCGCGTAGGCAATAAAGGTACCCGCGGTACCATCTTCGTGGGCCGATTCGAAACTGGCGCGCCACCATGCCGAGAAATCGCCTCCGAAAAATCAAGGTCGCATTTTTGTTCCTATTTCGGTACCGCAATTTGAATAATGTCTGGTCTATGTCTGTAGCGCAGCATACTAAGTGGTCGACCAGTCAAAAGAATCGTATCTGTGTTAACTTCGATCCCGCCGGTGAAATCTCTGATAGTCAAAATGACTCACTCATTCATTAAAATTGTATAATTTTTTATTAAATTGGGCGAACTGCAAAAAAAACTGAATTTGTGGAAATATTGAAAAATTTCAACAGGCCCATTTGCTTAACTTAAAATTGATAGTAATAATCATATAACAATACATTGAACATAAAAATAAACATATATAGAATCTTCACATTCGATCTTACATAATAAAACAGAACATTATAAAGGCATTTTCATATAATATATAATCAATAGCATTAATCATTTAAATTGTTAGCAATACGCAATGCAACAAAATACCAAACGCAAATACTTTCAAAATATAAGACTTGCAGATTCTAAGTTATCTTACAATCATTAAACTAATTATCATACATATGTGATAAAAATTAAATAAAAATCATATCGAACAAAGCTTTTAGATACATATAAGCTTTCAATAATAAAGTGAAAACAGAAAAACATGTAAAATGAATAAAGAATTGAACACCTAAACCTGATTAAAACCCCGCCACTGTATAATGTTACCAACAGCTGCTGTCCTTGCCTTTAAGGCCTCCTTGCCTTCATGCAATTCCTAACCTAGGTTTGCCGCATTTTAATGATTTCTGCGAACTACGCTTGACAACAATTTGGTTCGTCTGTCTTTAAATTAATTATCTCTTTGTTACAGTTGAAGATGCGAGACCACAACAAAGAGATCATCTAATAAACAATTTATCACATTGTTATTATTAGCATATAAATGTATAGCAAAAGCCTTTAAGCAGAGTAAAACAACATTATGAAAATATATTATAACATTTGTAAAACTTAATTGTAATACACATTAAATATCCGACCTCCCATTTTAGCCGGCATTTTCCGACCATAAACATAATTTCTGAAAAAACTACGGTATATATCACATTCAAATTTTCAACAAATTATTATCACATCATTTGAAGTGATGTTTAATTGACTAACTTATTAAAACTTACATATATCCAGGAAAATCCTGAAAAACAGTTATCAAAATCCTGAATAACACGCACTTCCACAGCACTAAACTTTCAACGGACAAGTTTTCCACGACTGAACAATCCTACCGCGCATAATCACTAATCAAGATGGCGAATGCCCCTCCGAAACGGCAAAACTTACGGGATACCCATTGGCCCATTTGATTAGGACGCTGTAAGCATTGCCAACATCGAAGAGAAGTCACCCTGTATGCCCGTATATGTTTCACAGGGTGTGGCTCAATAATGCATATTTTATTAATATTAATTGATCTATATACAACGTCTGAGCTGCATTATTAATTTATACTATAAACGTCTTGTTTTTGTACAAAACTTGAAAGTCAATAAATATATTAAAAAAACGAAAATATTCTCCAAAATATTTTAGCAAATTTCTTCATCTAAATACAGTATTAAATAACCCTTTCTAATATTGTTTTTATTTGAAAGGTATCTAATTTTTTATATTTCTGCAGACTGACAGTGACATCTGTGAAACTCTGCCTACATTATCAGTAGAACTCTAATAAAGTTATATAATAGTTCGTAAAAATGTCATAGATGGTGACAAAACAAACTTTATTTTTCTTCATAACAGTTTTAATACAGCATTGTTTCTATATTAGTAGCTTGGTTTATATTTGGTGCGAGGTTTTCTTGGGTAATTTTAAGATAATATTGTGAAAAATCGTATAATTTATTATTTATCTCTCACTAATATCCCTCTTTTTTCCTTTTGGACGAATGACAACTTTGTAGATATTCAAGAGTCATGCTGTCATGCCATGCTTTCGGGTATCTTAAATATCATGGTAAATATCATGTTTAATAATTATACATAAAATAGAAATAATTAAATATGAATTTGAATATGACTTTTAGACACAATAACTACTAATAAAATTAGTGATTTCAGTTCTAATATAATTATAGAGTAATTTTATGAACATAGCAAAATTTCTAAAACATATGAAAGCCTTGCGTTGTAGGTCAAATAATGTCAGTCGGAATAATTGCTCACCGAAAATACTATATCTGACATATAAAGCGGATGGGATTAAAATGGTCACGTATTTCTGCTTGTATAAATTCTATTTTTATTTCAATGCTCAACGCAAATGCGTTAATTGTGATGGATAGCCATTTCACAGAAACGTTACACTCGGTTTTAATTGTCAACTTATAATGATCTATCCATAATTATATTTATTTATTTATATGTCTTACAAGCAAATGAACATTCACAATCTTGCTTGTTGTTCACGTTGTTCTAAAGTGCTAAATGTATGTCTTCTGATGATTATTTTATCCATTATATTAATTAACATTTCATATATAGAAAATAACTGTCACAATCACAATAAGTGATACTTATATTTTGTTATATGAGCATACTAAGATATTTAGAACAATCCACCAGGAGGAACAAGAAGCTATTAATATTCACTGGTAGACATGTTCTTCCACGCAAGGATTAAGTTACACAAATAGATTTCCTTTCATGGCTTAAATATGCTAAATTTTCTGTCGTAATTGTATTTTACTAAGGTGTATTTATATTTTTAGTCTACGGAAAATTCCTGAGTTACTAAGACTGACCTGTCGTTTACGTATAGTGCTACCGTAGTGATCTCAACATTATCTTACGGAACTGCTGAAAATAATGCTGCAGATATTTGTGTATAACGTTATTGCTGAACTGATGTAATAGAAGACCGGAAGAGTGTAAATTGTCTAGTGCAAAAGCCTAGTTTGCCTTTTAAGCACTTTTTATGTCTAGTTTGCTTTTTAAGCACTATTTATATCATATGGAAAACCGTCGAAATATTGCAGGCAACTGCTTCTATAGTTATCTATGGTTTTTATAATGTTTTTTCAAAAATATCCATATATTAATATATCGATGTTTGTTCGGCATCCCTATTCTAGAGTATAATAGTTAGAGCGTTCAGCTCATACGCGGAGGTCGCGGGTTCGATTCCAGGTGGGGGCAACGCCTCTTGTTGTTGCTCTAGTCTGGTTTTTGTAACTTGTAAAATTACCTGGGCTTGGCAGCGGACCCCGGGTCCTGAAGCGTTCCTTATTTTTAATCATTGTTTCTTTGTTCCTTCGGTGCCAAGCCCAAATAATAAAAAAATAATAATATAATTTTGTAGCATATACACAAAATTAAATTACAAACAAAACAAAACTAATTTGTTGCTTTAACCGACTTCAAAGTGATCAGTTGATAGTAGTAAAAATAATATTGTAAAAGGATAAACAGGTTTAGGTAGGTATTAAGCTAAATTGTATGTATATAGTAAAATATAAAATACCTGTAGTAGATACGTTAAATGAGGTTTTTGTTAATTTTTATTTAGTTATTACAACGATTATTATGTACATATTTTATTTTAAAATGTATTTTTTTTGTGTTAAAAATCGTTCCTAAAAAAGTTTCATTATTTTATAATTTTAAGTGAGTTCCATATTTATTTTTTGAAGTCAGTTCAATTCAATGCTCTCCGTTCTTGCTTCCCATATTCTCTTTATCTGTCTTTTATCTTCCACGCGCTATAAGTATTCCAACAACTGGGTTGTCTCCTGATTGTCTATGCACTCTTTTACTGATTCATTATTGATTGAATATTTTCATATTTTTCTACTTTTCATCCAGTCCATCTTTATTTACACCTCTGACTCTTCTGAGACACTTCATTTCTGCTACTTGTATCTTACTTTTCTTCCTCATTGATAATACCCAAGTATTCCACCAAATGTTATTTATCATAATTCCGTATTCTTTTAGTATCATATTCCATGTTTTGCTCTATCAGTTGTTATTATTACATCAAATTTTTGTACTCTATATGTATATTTTATAATCTAACAATCTGCTGAATGTATTTTGTGATTATTTATGTTATAATAATTCCAGTCCTAGTAACTACTTGAATGAGATTTTGTTTGATATGAAAGATGTAGACCACACTTAACGCAAATTCTAGTTAACTAGTTTTCCTTAATTTTGAGTCTTAATACTTGTAATGTTTCTAATAATAGTGAACTGTCCATATCATTCCATCGTTTTCATTTTATGAATAGTTTCTCCTTTCTTCTTTACAAATGTGGTAGTGTTATGTTAACATAGGAAGCCATTGCAACGGTATAGATTTTACCGTACCATTCATTAATCTCAACATACGTATAATTGTGTATCAACTTTGTTTATATATACACCATTGCACCATATTTAGCGTCTACACTCTAGTATGTCACTACTATGCAACAGGATTAACAATGAGAAGGTAATATCTTGCTCGTATCTGATGATTTCCACGTTCAATTCAATTATGTCTATTTTGCTTATGATTCCTTCCCTTCAACCTTTCTCCGTTAATCAGGCTGTTATTTATCAACTATATCGAAAACACCACACAAAACAATACAGACATTGAAATTAATAGCCACAATAACACCTAAAGTATCAGCATAAATTCTGTAAAGTTTTTAATAACTTGCAGTAGCACTTTTGTTTCAAGTTAACCTACAATTAACTAATAATATTGTATTGTAAATAAACTAATATTTTAAGTAAATGATACATAATTAGAAGTACACCCTAATGAGAAAGTTTTAACAAAAATATAGTCAGCGAAGTTCTATGTTAGAATAGTAAATTAATAGTCCTATTATTTGTAGTATGAAAATCTCTCTATACGAATAGAAAGTCCAACAAATTAAGACCAATAATCGAAAATATAGCTGGCGTTTTCTGTCTTATTTAAGTTGAATTAAATAAACTGTCCTTTATTTTATAAACTTACATCGAGAATGTCAGCCATCTGTTGGTTTATTTTTGGACTATTATTTCAATATTGGCATCACTATCGCGCTGGACATTGACAGATACGTCAGTTTTAAATCGCTGTCGTTTTATCTCTAAATAATACCGAGAATTATTAAATGACATTAATTATATATTAATTGATTAGCTATTAATTGATTCATAATTATATTAGAACTAGTAAAAAGAAATCCATTAATTTTCTGGATGGCTTTAATGAACTAAATGTTGCGCGCTGTAAAACATCCTGTTTACAGTGGATAACATTAGAAAATTAAACAAACAATAAAAACTTTTTAAAAATTAACACTAAAAACTTATTTCAAAGTATTGTCAATGGTTGAATCAATTTTGTTTGAGTTCACGTTAAATATGGAGATCAACAAACTGAAAATACCCTATAATTTACAATTTGTGATAATGGAGAAAACGCAAGTCAGACGATTCAGAATTTTTGTGGTTCTGATACTGTAACAACCAATTAATGGCTGTTTTAGTTTCATCGGTTTCGTTCCGTTAGTTATATTAATTTAGATTTAGATTTGTTTGATATAGTTATTACAACAATTATTACGTACATAGTTTATTTTAAAATGTTTATTTTTATGTTAAACTCTAAGTTTGATTATTGTTTAATTTTAAGTGAGTTCCTTATTTTTTGAAGTCGTTTCAATTTTTTTGTTAAAAAAAATTATTTTTCTCTATTTAGTGTTAGATATTTATTAGGACTCAATGAATTACGCAGTTACTCAATAAATTACACAGGAAAAATGCACCCCGTATGAAGAAAAACAGGAATAAAGAAACAATAATTGAAAATAAGGGAATCGAACGCGCGATCTCCATTTGGGAGCTAAACGCTTTAACCATTACCCCATAAAAGTAGTTATCTACAATATTACTACGAGGTCTTATGCCATAGTTAATGCTTAAAAAAGCAAACTGAATGGTTTTTGTACTGACCGATTTTCCGTCATATCAGCTCAACGATAACATTATACACAAATATATAATTATTTTAGATAAAAAATATGTGAAAATTTTGTACGTGCCTTCGAAATTTGAGCGTTTCCCTAGACTTCCCTCCTTTCTCCCAAACAGATCCTGATTTGGTTCCAATAGGACCACCTCGGAAGTTCACTCTTTCGAATAAAAAAAGAATTTTGAAAATCGGCCCACAATTGACGCCAACATACATTATAGAAATATATAGATCCGAACATAGAACCTCCTCCTTTTTCGAAGTCGGTTAAAAATAAGTGTGAAATATCCACGATATGAACTTCTATTTGCTACACTATAATAGTCGTTTTCTGGTTTAAATGTCCTTATTTCAGTTCCGACCTCGGATAATGTTAGTCTCCTGCTTTCAACGATCTTGAACCTTGTCTTCCTCAAAAGGTTTATTTCGCATAAAAGTCTGTGAAGAACTCATTCATCTCATTCGACAATCATAATCAAACCAGTATAAACTGTATTTATGGATTTGTTCTTCACTGTTTATCGCAACTTAAACAAATGACTTCATTTCTAATGCGATATCGGAGAAATTCAATAGATTTTGTCTTAAGTGTTCTCTCTTAGGCATGCCCCATCGTTAAAATGCAATAACTCCTGCAGCTTGGCCAATTCTACTTTAGCCAGTTGGATGCCACTTTCTTATCCTAATTCTGTATTAGTGATACCCAGTACCACAATACCTTCACACGCTCTAACTGGTTCTCGTTGAGATTTAAAATAGCAGGCGATCCGTTAGTTATCAATACTTTAGTATTTTTTATTAATTCTCAAGCCATATGGTTCTGTAATGCTAATTATAACACGAAGATTGTTAGAAGCTTCAACATCTATATTAGTGAATACAGCGCTATTATCAGCGAACATCTGATCGGTCAAACTTTTTCCATAATTGCATCCACTACGATGCTGCAAAGTATTGGAGAGAACCCAATTTTAAAAAATTCATAAAAACACTTTTGAAAATAATTATCTAGATATCAAACAAAATTTGAATTAATATATTGTAAAACAAAACTTTACGTTTATGAAAGTTATAAATAATGCTATGTTATAATAATTTAATAGATACGTTTTATTATATTTTGCAGGGTATATTTTTATAATACTGTAATGTATTCATGAACTTTTATAATTAACAGGATATTTTTATGATTTTTTTCTTTTTGATATATTCTAAGTTATATTAAGAATTACACATAAAAAGTAATCAATGTACTTTGTTAATTAAAAACATCCCACACATCCAGCACGCAACAATCCAAACCGCCTCATTTCATTATTTTAAAACAAATCCTGTGATAGGTTTATTTTTGACTCCCACGAATTTAATACCGCTGGCAAATAACCAGGAACATCGTGCCGGGCAACATCTTGTTTGAGACATTTCCTCCAGATCCGTCCAGCATGTTGTGTTTTATTTCTGGAACGCGTCCGACATATTCCGTTGACATTCACTCGCACAGCAACATAGAGCAACTGCAACTACCTGAAAACAGGACCTAAGCCGACCTCAAACATAAACATGGGAGTTGTACTTCAAAGCGTTTGGCTTCTCCTAGTTATTAGCTATAATTGTTTATGTTTCGCCATTGAACCAATAAAAATCGGTAAGTATCAATTAGGTCATTTCGAAATTGTTTATAATTTGCATTTTACATATTTAACATATCGATCTGCAGGTGCGTTTTTTACCGAAAGCCAAACCTCTAATTCAATTAATTGGAATGTTTTTAAAGATAATATACCACCAAAGCTGGAATTTATTAAACCTGAAATTAAACTTGTATCGAAATCCGATACTTTTGAAGCTAGTAATTTAGGTAAGTACGTACTGAATGTTTAATAACCGAAAAGCTAGTAAATATTTGAAAAAGTGCAAAGTTAACTCATGTTTTTAATATTCGTATTTTCGAGAAAACGTTATAAAATTCTTAGGCAACCATTTCAACACTGAATTATTGGATTCTAGTTATAACATAAATTATATCAAACTACATATGTTAGTGTTACAATTTAATTCAAATAATTAATAATAAGAGTTCAACTTTTTATGCGAAGTGAAAATAAGTATTTTGGCTGTTTTTTACAACTGCGTCAATTTAATTAATAGTTTTGAAAAAAATTCTAAAGTACGTACTAACATATCAAATAAAATATATACCAAATTATTTAAATTACGAGAAGTATAACTCTATATATATATTTTCCAAATTTTTTCATTAATAAATACATACACTTTGAGAATGTAAAATATAACGATCAATATAATTAATATAGGTATAAGAAAGCTAATATTATATTTTCTTTCTAAACGCCTTTTCTAATTATAGTTTGCGATGCTGCTTCCGAAGATCCAGGATTATTAGCAGTCTTTGGGCCTAATTCGTTAATAGGATCAAGAATAATGGAATCTGCCTGCGATTTCTTACAAATTCCTTATTTTTCAACGCATTGGAGACCTATGACTACTGTTGATAATAATTTAGCAACTTTTAATTTATATCCTGACGCAAATTTATATTCTCAGGTAAGTAAAGATTTAACTAAAATAATATTCATATAGCACCAGGTGTGTCGGTAATTCCCTCCCGGTTTTTTCGCTAAAGAAAACACGTTATTTACCATGTACAGTAAAAGTGTATTTATTCGGTAATAGTAATCGGAGCTAGAGTCTAATTCTTGAAACGCTTGGAACATGACGTTGCCAATTCTTTAAATTATACGTATATTTGAAGAATATAATTTAAATACAATGACCCTGAATTCACAAATTAACCTAAAATGTCCCTTACAATTCTAATTATATATATTTATAGTAAAATATTTTTAGTAAAATGTCCTGTTTCATGATATAGTAAGAGTGGTATGAATAACATTTACAAACATACTTGATATTAAAATAATTTTGAAAAAAGAAATAAAATGAAATAATATATATAACAAATATAATTTATTTATCAATATGTAAACATTACAATAACAAACCATACTTCTATAAAAATATGGTTCAAACTCCCTATCAAAATCAATCCTATATCTGTCAATATACTTAATTAAGTCTTTCATAGAAGATATGTTTTTAGTGGTAAAAATCTGAATTCGTGAATTCATGTGAATGAGGGGTGAATTTAGAAGTGGTAATATATTTACCAAAATGGTAACCTGCAATCTTAATCACTGAGGATTTAGTTGTTCTTTCAATGTTACTTTTTCAAACCTCAAAATTTCAAGCGAGTTAAACTTCAATGTTTTTTGTTCAATTTTAATGTCGATGAGCTGCAGTGTTGCTGAGGTATCCATAAAGAACCTCGAGTCATATTTATCCGAAATTTTACTTTCGTAGGGTCAATAATCCCTAAAATATCATGAATTTGGTATTTAGAGTTTTCACCAGTAGGGTCGACACAAAAATGGCTACCATAGTTCTTTCGAATTTCTTGTAAATGACAACGTCGCAAAATCAGGCATACACTGCCAAAGGGTACCGATTATCAGTTGGAACCATCTACAATTAGGTTACTAGAGATGTCGGCTGCTGAGAAAAATATTGATATTACGATATATCGATATTTTTAACTTTTTTAAAAATATCGATATATCGGAGAAAAAATATCCATATTTTTTTCCAACTATAAAAAATTTCGATATATTACAAAATATATATCGATATTAAAAAAAAAATTGATATATTGGTGATAAAAAATATCGATATTCTTTAAATATTTAAAATTAAGTACCAAATGCATTAATTAATACTTAATATTATCGGTTTGATAAAATTAATACTACATACCCTACTACTACTACATACCATAATACTACCCCTACAAAAATATCGATATATCGATCAAAAAAATATTGGCCAAAATTATTGATATCTTTCGGCATCCCCCCCAGCTGTTACTATGGTCGGATGGAACTAAACTGTAGGGCGAGTGCAGATTTTCGCACTCCAGTCTGATTTATTTATATGAAACGGTACGTTGTCATGTTGAAAAAGTACCTTAGCATATTTTGAGCATATGTGGGTGTTTCTCAATCAATTCAAATGAATAGTTTGTCGTCGGTAGTGATCAATATTAATTGTTTCTCCCGGTTTCAGCAGGTCTTCTAGATTTCCAGTTTTTCGGCTTACCAGGGCGTTCTTTGTCTTGCAACGGAACATTGAAATCACCACATTTGAATTGTTGATACATTTTACATGTTCTTATGGTCGCAAGCGATTACCTTCAGCAGCTTTTGTCTTTTGATAAAGCAAGAAATATAAAGCGTACCGTCAATGCATATATTCAGTCACAAAACACAATTTGAAAAAATTATAAATCTATAACGCTGTTATTTAGACCTTATTTGTGTAGTTTACATAATTATGACTAGTGAAATCTATTATAAAAACTGAAAAATAATTACCAACGTACCTGATAAAATGTATACAAACTGTAATAATCATTTTAATTTTTACAGGCGTTATTAACCATAATTAAAAGTTTAGATTGGAAAAAATTTGTAATTATATACGAGGCCGACGAAAATTTAATTAACTTACAAGATGTTATAAAATATCAAGAGCACAGAGAAGGATACGACAAAAATGATGTCCTTATCAAGTCACTAGGGCCTGGTCTAGATTACAGGTAAAATGATTATAATCTTTTTATGAGCGGTAACATTTATTTTGCAGGCCTTTATTAAAAAAAGTTGCTAAATCGGGTATTAGAAGAATTATTTTAGACTGCCACTCCGATAAAATATTAGACATTTTGAAGCAAGCAGTTGAAGTAAAATTATTACCAGACATTTCAACGAGCTTTTTCTTGGTATCTTTAGTAAGTAGCATATATTTCACGAGAACATTAAATTAGATTCTTTTTTATTTTAGGATGCGCATACATTAGATTATTCCAACGTTGCCCCAGGTACAAACATCACTACAATTCGCTTGTTTAACCCATTTGATGACTCATTTCAAAAAGTCGCCGAGCAATATTATCCCACAATTCCATCAGAAAAATTACCGGTAAAATTTATTATTTCTATTTACTGGAAGTTTGGATGATTTCTGAGTGATTTTAAATTAGTGTAAATAGACGAAATGTTTAAATATTGGGTTCGATGTTTCACAAGTGATGATTTTGATAAAAGTTGATAAATAACTTCCTACTATATCTAGGAAAGTTGAAAATGAGAAATTATAAGCCTATATTGAAGGACACCGTCATGGCAAATGTGTTTGTTTGATTCGAGTAATCAAAAAAAAACCGAAACAAAACACCGCCACCTGTTGCCAAGTTTGTAGAAACGATTAACGGCTCCTTCTTGTTATCATCTATGAGCTTTAATTTATATGAAAATATCTGAAATTGAGCTTACTCATAAACAGAATTTTAAATACCAATTTATCAAATTCCCCAATAATCCAAGCCAAATTCTCCAAATTGAGAGAAAAATTTCCTGATTCTCCACAAATTTCCCTCAAAATTATTTTAACAAGTATCAACCCTTAATAACCGTAAATAATATAGTCTATCCAAAGTAGCAGTGAACTGACGTTATCAAGATGTATAATGTATTGCCTATTGCAGTTTGTAAATTCGTTTTAATACCAGATAGTAGTTTCCTTCTAGAAGGAAAATATTGTCTAATTCTAAAACGAATTTACAAATTTCGGTAGACAATACATTAAACATCTTGATGGCGTATGTTCATTGCTTCTTTGGATAGGCTATATGTATTGTTTAACTTTTCATAGTATGGGATAAAGTGTAATGATATGATTTATAAGGTAACACTTTTTTCTATATTTATTCTTGCAACTAGACTTTTATTCTTAAAGATACTACAACATCTGTATTTAATCGATTGTGGTTCTCTGCATTTAATTTTTTCGTTTAAACACTAAATTTTCGCTCGACCGATGCCTTTGAAAATGTCAGTATCAGCAGAAGGACATCATAATTTTTATGTTTGGGAACAAGTATTCTCCTGCAACGTTTTTAATGCAAAACGCTTTATCCCAGTAGCATTCTCCATCAATGTTATCTTCATGAAATTCAAAACCATGCTATGTAACGAAACACTTATTATGCGGGACGGGACGGAATTAATATCACCACTTTTGGCTTTGGAATAAGACAGGAGCTTTATTTTCATAGATGCCCTTTTATATATTTTGAATAGTTACTCGAAACAAACTACAACGCCCTCTACTAGTTATTTTATTAACACCCCATAAATTACGTTATAAATATAAATCAGTACAAAAAAAAATAAATGGCAAAAACAAAAATGTTACATTCTATATATAGAATCATTTGAGCTTATAATTACTCGATTTATAAATGGTGGGAATTTAACTTTACTTAATCCAGTCGAAAAAGAAGATATAGACAGAGATCTATAAATTTATCAAACATATTGAACAATTAACTCTGTCTTTAGACATAGTTCACTTTTTAACGTTACTTCCTTTAATCTATTCCTGAGCTGTTAAACCTGGGGATATTTTATTTATATTATATTCTGCTCCCATTGAATTTAATGCCACTGAGTTTTCACCTGTCTTGACTTACCACTTACTTGCAGGAATGCCACGTCACTAAGTTTCCAGTGTAGACCACTATGAAGCCACTAACAGTTTTCCTACTTCAGTTACTACAACAACCGTCACCACTCTAATCGACATCACGCATTCCTTCAAGCTTATTTTAACCTTTCATGTACATTAGTCCGTGTTCTTTGGTACATTTTAGATTTCGAAGCATTTTTTTCAGATTTCCATTGGCTTATTCAAATATCTGTTTATATATTAACTAGTTACTATATGCAATATCTCGTAAATAATAATGAGAAGTACATAAGGCTGCATATTAATCTTCTATACGATACGTATAAATATTTCCTCACTTTTGCTTCTATTAGTGTTACTATCTTCCATGTTGAATGCTTCGAACAATCTTAAATGATGTGTTTTCATATTTCCATTAATTCGTGTATAGTGTTATTAATGCATCATCAATAAATATTACCAACTAAATATTACTTTTATGTACAAGCAATAGTCATAATTTGATCTCTCAAACTGTAACTTGTTTATCACTTCACTGAATTTTGTGTTTGAATATTTTAGTGAATTTCTTACATACAGCTTAACCAAACAATGCTCGATATAATTTTCGGTATATTATATTAATATAGATATTTGTATCTACTGTTCCATTTAGAGATACGATTCGAACGTCATTTTACATAATCTTCCAGGTGTTTTAAATCGATTTTGATACAGTAATTCTAATAGGTTGTAACCTGCACACGGTTGCAAATCGAGGGATTTTATTGTGCAAAATAGTTTAGTGATAATTAGATACTTGTAAAAACTAATCAAGTGAGCATCGGACTAGTGGTGAACGCAGACCGAAGCAACTATGCCAAAGCAAGTAAAACATTAAGATGATGTTTTCTTCGACTATCATCGTGTTATTCATAATTATTAATTCCATCTGACGGATCAAACTGTCAACGGGAATTTCATCTCAGTTCATTTCAGTGGCCAATCATCTATTTTTCTATTCCTTCGCATCTTAATTCTTTATTCGCCGGATTTTGCTCTACTGAGCAAGTTATTACCTCAACTCATTATTGTTAGAAACTGATCATTATGTTGACTCAAGAGAATTATATCCAAATTGAAGAATTATTTAAAAATCATATAAGATACAACAATTAGCCATTTGCATATATTTTAATCAGCGATATCTATTACTGAAAATGCAACGTATCAATGTAAACTACTGTTTAACAACCTAACCTAAATGTTAAATTCGATGGTTTTGCCAACTCTCTACATAAAATAATAGTTTTTCATTTAAAATTATTGAGTTACTACCAAACCCTATTAAAAACTTTTAGAAACTTGAAATATAAAGACATTAATAATTATTATATTAAATTATACAAAATGATTTATATGATAATAATGATTAATAATAATTAAGAGTTAATTAAAAATCGCTCAAAGAACTTTTTAAGTTTCGGTCCAACTATTTATATTATCACTTACCTGTTATATTGGTGTAATATTCTGTGTAATATTCGTATAGCTTCTTCGCTATTTTCTACGACGGCAAGAATCGCAGTGTCATCAGCAAATATATCGATCATGATATTTTCCTTTTGTGGTATATCATATATGTAGAGTAGGTAAAGAATTAGCCCCAATACACTTCCTTGTAGTACACCTGATTTAGTTTATTTTATTGTAGAGTTGGCTCTTCTCCTCTTGCTTGACTCTATTTTAAAAAAAGAAAGGCTTGTGCTATATCTATTTTTTTATTAATTACATCTTACATTAGATATGCTTTGTACAATATGAATTTGAAAATTATTTTATTACTACTGTTCAGTTGTACTTGCATTAACATACAAGCAAGGCGAGTATGTAATTGATACATCAGTATGTATTTCCCAACGTTAAAGTTAAAAAAACACTTATACACTAAACAAGTTCGTGTGGTTTGGTTCGCTTCAATCTTCGGATTTCTTGCGTCTTGTCCAATAGCTGTATTGATTCCACGTTGCTGTGATTTATCGACTTTATTTCATGTTTAAAAAGACGAAATCTTGGATCACTTCGTGTATCCATTTGATTTTAAGGCCATCGTGCAGCTCTTCGTTGGTTACGTAGTTATAAGCATTGGTAATTAATCGTAGACATTTTTTTGGGTACGTTAGTTAGTATTACTAGTTAATTTAATGTCTTAGTGAAACCCTATATTTGCACCCATGTGCCCAAATTTGCTTTATGATTGGTTGATAAACCAAGCTCTTTGATTTTAGGTCAAGTTGAGACTATCTTCCGACTAACCAGTACAGTTGCTTTACTTTGTGTCTAATATGCTCTGCGTTTTGTCTAACATGATTTTTCCAGTTTTACCTATCATCCAGATATATTACAAGTTATTCTACGGAGGAATCGCATCCGGCAAGCAATATAATTAGGTTCTTGTCATTTCGCCGTAAAGCAAAACTATAATGGACAGATTTGGAGCTATTAAGCTGTATTTTCCAGTCTCTAGTCTATTTGTTGATTTTGTTGACCGCTACGTCTAATATAGCTACGAATATAGCTTTTACCACCCTACAAATTTATCGCCCAATACGCCTTTTCAATTACTGTTATGCTATAAACCTGCTCAATTTTTAAATATTAATAAACCCGAACTGGTATTAGGTTTTTTTCTCGATATAATCGGTTTAATAGTATTCAACAGGAGTTTTTCAAATACCTTAGATATTACTAGTAGAAATTTCTTTTAAATAAAAAAAATGATCATATTACAGGCAAGCATCTAACATTTCGTAAACTGGCAAAAACGTTGCCACATTTATGTCAATGGTATCAAGGGTAGTACTTTAAAGGTGGCGACACTTACAATTATTATTAAATATTAAAATTATTATAAATTAATAATCTAAATTAAATATCCAAATTAGTAATTACATTACCAACAACAGATATATTTAATTTTAGGTCCAAACGGTTTTACAGCATGACGCCATGTTATTATTAGCTACTACCATAACATCCCTTTTAAATGATGACCCAATGTTGGATGTTAGCTCGGAGAGTAAATATTGTAATAGCACTGAACCATATGAAGATACATTGTCTTTAATAAATAGAATACGAGACACAGTATTTCCCGAAGGTCTATCTGGTGAGATACGTTTAGAAAATGGTAAACGGGAAAAGTTTACATTGAATGTTATCGAATTAAATAAACCAGACAAACCAATTGCGGTATGGGACTCGGATCAACCGGACGAAATACACCTAACCCGTAATGCCACAGAAAGAGAAGCAGAGCTACAGAAACGTCTAATGAATCACAACTTTATAGTGAGTTCCAAGTATGAAAAAAATTAATGGCATTTTGAAGGTAGGATAATAAATTGTCGGTTTGGAATTCTTCGAAGTAAAGTTATTTGTCAGCATAAAATTGTAAGAATATAACTTCAACTTTATATAAATCTTATTTTAGAAAACTTCTAACAGAACAATTCAACAATACCCAACGTACTAAATGTCTTCAAGCATATTTCTGGTTTTCAACATTGTAATGAATGCAATTATGCAATCTTATTGTATCCAATACCGTATCAATCGTGTTATATAATACCGCTCTACTGAAGAAACGGCCAAAAGTATATATGTATGTAGTGGTTGTTCTATATGAATGTCAGTGCAATAGGGATGGCGAAAAAATATCGATATATCGATATATATTTGGTATTATCGATATATTTTTAGCCGATATTTTCCATATTTTTTAAGCGTTATAAAAAGCCATTTAATTATTTATAATGAACCTTTTAAATTGGTAAAGGCATTTTGGTACTTGATTGTTTAAGAGTTTATTATCGTTATTATTTATTTAAAAATTATCGATTTTTTTCACTGATATCTAACTGAGCTACCAATACATTCCGATTTTAATGACGATATACCCTGAATTGATTCTGATTGTCTAAATTTCAGTAAACTATATTAGTGCAATACTATCTCTATCCAACAACAACTTCTATCACCAAAATCTAGAAAATCTAAAAAAACCTTCTATATTCCAAATCTAGTTAAAACTCAATCTCTAAAACATGTTGTGTTTTGGATGGATCAATTTCGTCATAATAAACTTGTGAGTTAACAATTTGACCGAATGGAAAACTATTGCTTTTAAATGATTTTAAAAGTTGTCAGACAAACTTCTATCGTAAAAGCGACAAAATATTCCTTTCAATAATGCAAATAAACATTTAATAGATTGCATATGTCATTTGTACAATAATTGATTATAAAAATTTACTTTGACAAACTTTTAACTTTTACTTTTATAGGCACAGAATATTTTAGTTCAATATGAATTCAATACTTCGATAATTTTCATTTGTACTTACAAGAATTTGTTAGAACAAATTGCAATTTTTGTTAAGTGATTCCAAACTGACAATTTTTAACTACCTTTTTGTTAAATAAGATGTGAGAACAAACGCTTTATTTTAATCAGGATTGGTAGGCCGTACCTAATGCTGAGTAACCTACCTGGGGCAACTGGAAATGCACGTTATAAAGGTTACTCCATGGATTTAATTACAGAAATTGCTAAACTGATGAATATTACTTTTGAGTTTATATTAACTCGAGATAATTTACATGCCAACATCGTGGACGATTTAATAAACAGGGTAAAAACAAAATGAATCAGATTAAGCTTTAATTTATGAACTCATGTTTTATTACTAATTTATTGGCTTTTTCATTATGTTACATCCATTTATCAGAAACAATTCATTTTTAGTTAAAATAGTTGCACACATTTTGTAAATCAATTTAGTGAAGTGAATATTCAGTATTCAAAATAACAGTGAACTCATGTCATCACAATATCGTATGTGTTGCCTATCGCAACTTGTCAATTCGTTATAAAATCAGACAATATTTTCCTTTTCATTTTATTCTAGCGAGAAAGAGATACAATCAATACATTCTGTCTGGCCTGGTTGTCAAACGTCTACAAGATTCTACAAAATATTAGTTTTAACCAGTAGAGGTTATACACGTTGTTTAAACGCTTTACTTATTATACTTTACTTATAAATTTCAAATCGCTGCTTTTTATTATTCTGATTGAAAATGCCGAAGCCAGACTGAATAGATTGTGTCTCTAACCAGTTACTTCGAACAGGAACGATATAAAGAATGCCCCCTCTTGCCAGTAAAATTCGATAGAGACGTAAGCATTTTTACTGTTAAATATTAACCTTAGATTAATATAAATTACCTTAGACCTTGACCTTAGATTAGTAATAATAATTATGGGTTATAAAGCGGCAAACGTTGTTTCAACGCTTTGCTTATTTTAATAAATTTAAATGTTAAAATAAACTATATTTTCTTATTGATGTTAGAATTATAGAAGAAGATAGAAGATAGATATTAGAAGTTATATGTTAAAGCCAAAAAAACTAAAACTCAAGTTGATGCGGCAATATCGCCACGTTTTGGCGTTCTAAATTTAGATAACGTGAGTTCATTGTTTTATTGAACGGACTATACATAAAATGAAGAAACCAAATACATCAAATCAGTAGCAGTTGCAATTATATACAAAATAAAATGTATAAATGTTCATTTATTTTATTAAATGGATTTTAACCATAGAATGGTTCCATATCACGCTATTAATTATACAATAATATTAATGACATTACTTGTAGAGAGCTGATTTAGGAATATGTGATTTTACTATAACACATCAGAGACGAGAATTAATAGATTTCAGTATGCCGTTTATGTCACTTGGTAAGATCATATTTACTTTAAAAATAAATCAATCTTATTATAATTACGCTCCATTATCAGGAATAAGTATACTCCACAAAGAACCAGAGGTCGAAGGTCTGAATAATATGTACGCTTTCATGGATCCTTTTTCATGGAAAGTTTGGGTATATATCGTGACTCTCTATCTGGTCCTATCTCTCATTATTTTAATAACGGCAAGGTATAAATAAAATATATTTACCAGAAAATAACAGCTGTAGTTTAAATTACACTTAATTTTTAGACTTGATCCGGATGATTGGGAAAATCCACATCCATGTAATCAATCACCAGAGGAGTTGGAAAATATATGGAACATAAAAAATTGTTTGTGGTTGACTTTAGGTTCTATTATGACTCAGGGTTGTGATATTTTACCTAAGTAAGTGAAACAAATTATTTTTCTATGTATATTTTATGAGAAAAAATAATATTTTCCTATACTTTTATCAAACATTACATTATAACATGCACTTGTAGGGGTATATCATCTAGAATTGCAACAGCAATGTGGTGGTTTTTTTCGCTTATAATGACTAGTAGTTACACAGCTAATATGGCAGCATTTTTAACTATGCAAAAAGAAGTTGATGTTATTAATAACGTTGAAGAATTAGCTAATCAAAATAAAATTAAATATGGTAATATATTAGCATAACAATAAGAAGAAAAATATTTTTAATATATGTTGTAGGTATTATGAAAGGAGGCTCAACTCAAGAATTTTTTCGCTATTCAAATAACTCCCTATATCAAAAAATGTGGGCTGTGATGAGAAATGAAAATCCGAGTGTATTTGAGGACACAAATGATAAAGGTGTTGAAAGAGTTATTTCAACGAAACATTCATTATATGCATTTTTCATGGAATCTACCCAAATTGAATATGAACTAGAGCGAAAATGCCAACTGAGGAAAGTTGGTTCATGGTTAGATTCCAAAAGCTATGGAATTGGAATGCCTTTTGGTATATATTTAATATTTCTTTATATTAGATGATTTTTGATTCATTTTTATGAACATAACACAGGTGCTGATTATCGACATGCTATAAATTCGGCTGTACTGAAATTGCAAGAAAATGGAAAATTAAATGAATTGAAAGCTAAATGGTGGAAAGAAGACATTGAGGGAACACCATGTTC
The DNA here is from genome assembly GCF_030347505.1 of Rhynchophorus ferrugineus. Classification (NCBI taxonomy): domain Eukaryota; kingdom Metazoa; phylum Arthropoda; class Insecta; order Coleoptera; family Curculionidae; genus Rhynchophorus; species Rhynchophorus ferrugineus. The sequence continues at coordinate 44,901,565 of NW_027472581.1, read as the reverse complement.
AAGTGTAAGTAACTTTAAATTCATTAAAAGACAAAATCAAATATAGTATTATCAAGTTACAACATAACAATATTTTAAATACCTATTTTAGATATTTGATGAAGAAGGGAACCAAGAGGAATTAACTCTAGCGCATGTTGGTGGTGTATTTGTTGTTTTAGGAGCTGGTTTATGTTTAGCCATATTATTCGCTATTGTAGAATTTTTATGGAATGTACATAACATAGCTGTTGAGGAGCATGTATGTAATATTTATTGTTTATTAATTATATATTTTAATTTTATTTTTAGTCAACATACTTTGAGGCTTTAAAATGTGAAGTAAAGTTTGCATGTAACATATGGATAACTCATAAACATGCCAAACCAGATATATCAGAAAGTTCATTGAAAAAGTCCAATGAAAATAATATAAATCGAACGATTATAGCAGGGGCAGGATCTTTTTTAAATGTTAACGCTACTGTCTTAAACAGAATAAGCAATGACAACTAGTGAAAAATGTATATTACCATATTTAGTATACAATTACAAATATAAGAACACAACTAATAATAAAATTAACTTAAATAAAAAATAATAGCTATGTGTTAATTCCATATTTTGATTTCATTTTATCTATTTCTTCTTGTTTTTTATCAATATCTGTCTTCTTGAAAGCTTTGTTCGCTTGATAATATAGAACTACAAGATAACGGTTGCACACATTAAATCCTGAGAGATGATCACATGCATTTTTTGCATCAAATATATCTTCATAAACAACAAAAGCTGTTCCTCTAGTTTCTGGGGTGTTACCAACTCTAATTTGTCTGATTGCTCCATATTTACCAAAAATATCATACATTTCTTCTGCCGTTATCTTATATGGTAGATTTCGAATATATAATATCCTATTTATTTCAGGCGGCAAACGAACCTATAAAAAATAGTAAAAAATTATATGCTGGCATACAAAAATCATAATTTACTGACGTTAGCTTTTCTTTGCATAACCAATGCCATTGTTAATGAGGATTGTTTACTACTGATATATGTCTCAAAGCTTATGAAAACAGAACTGATTATTACTTAACTTCAAATTATAAAAACTATTTATATTTTCAACACCACAAAAAAATATAGAACCTTTAAAATGACATATCAAGCTGTCACCGAAAAGAGCGAAATTAGCAACATAATAGGGATGTTTTTTGGGCTAATATTTCACTATTTATATAGATATTTTTTGTCCGATATGTCACTATTTTTTTCGGTGGCCAACACCCCTACAGGATATATATATATATATATATATATATATATATATATATATATATAGCATATCCTTCAATTATATATGATGAGTAGTTATATTTTTATATATATATATATATATATATATATATATATATATATATATATATATATATATATATATTGACATTTTTTAATCACCTTATGTATGTAACACATTATAAATTAAAAATTAATATATACATATACATATATCTAGTCTATATATATATATATATATATATATATATATATATATATATAAAATAATGACATAACATATACATAACCTCACTTGTTGTCTTTAGGTTCTACAGTGATTAAAAATGGCCCTAATAGTTAATGCTAGGCGAGCGCTATTTCAAAGATTTTGTACATCATTTCAAAAAAGACTTGTATCTACATCAAAAAAAAATAATGACACTGTAGCAGCAGAAATATCTTCTAGACCTGCTAGGGCTGAAACAAAAAACTGGGTATCTTATGGCTTTGATTATAATTCAAAAGAAGTTGACAGAAATGCTATGCACTCTTTACTTTTTGCAGGAATATCAATATTGTTGGTTACAGGAGGTATTGCATAATTCAGTCAAGTAGTGTAATAAACTGTATGGTTTTTTTTAAATATTTCGAAGGATTCTACATAGCTTATATGCCTGACTATAACTTAAGGGACTGGTCTACACGTGAGGCTTTCTTAGAATTAAGAAGAAGGGAAGAAGCAGGTTTACCATTAGTTGATCCAAATTTAATACCCCCTGAAAAAATTGTATTACCTACTGATGAAGAACTAGGAGACACTGAAATTATTATTTAATTATTGTAAATATACTGTAACATTTTTCTGTATGAAATAAACAATGCATCATTTAAATTGTAAATAAAAATTTCAACTTATATTAGACATATTATCCTTATATATTATTGTCCTTTAACAATTGAATTTCTTTCTAATCTAAAAAATCCTTAAATTAATTTTTGCTTATTTTTGTATCTTGTTTTCAATACCTCAAACCATAAAAAAGGAGTAGAAACCAAATCACCACAAAATGAAAGAATTAAATACAACTGCATATGCAATACTGACTCGAAATCAATTTGAAATGCTCTGCAAGAAGGAAAATGTAACAAAGACAAAAAAACATTTTTTGTAACTGGAGTCCTACATGCTTTTATAAATTAAGTTATAAGAATTACAATGGTAGAAAGTTATACTATAGCAATGTCATGTCATATTGTGAAAATAATACATGCAAGTATATAAATTAATAAAAGAAAAATTCATCACAAACAACGTTAGCCACTATATGTACATGTTAAAGAGTGAAAGACCTTACAGAGTTGTATTGAGAAGTCTCCACAAATCAGAAGATACCCCCTAAATAAAGGGATAACTCAATGAACATGAAGTAAGACAACCCGTAAATGTGCACCACCTACCTCAAAAGAACCTTTACCACTATTTCGTATAGACCCGGAACCAAAGCATAACAATAATCAAATTCAAACTAAAATTCTTACATCATATAAAAGTATTTTTGGAATCACTTTATAAGAAAATTGAAATCATCCAATGTAAAAGATGTCAAAAATTTAACCGTTCCAAAAATCAATGATTCCGACCATTCACTTGCGTCAATGTGGATAAGACTATCCGACCACCATTTGTACCAAAATTAGAGACACAGAAGCTAACTGCCAAAGAAAGCAGCCGGTCAGGTATTAATTAAAGTCAATGTTAAAAAGTCGGACATCACACTTGCTACAAAGATAACGAACCAAAACTGTAAAGATTTCTTCCTTAAACTCAGACATCGTTTTAAGTTAAGCAGAGGTGACTAGAATACAAAACATTCTGGTGTTCTAAGCTAGTAACTACGAAAAACTCCTGATCTACTAAATTTCTTCATATCAAAAATTATTGCAATCAACAACACCAACACGGAATCTGAAACAAATCTCCCCTCAACTCATACCGCAATTATTCTTAACGTGAATAATAAGATAATACTAACTGAAGCACCACCAACAATTCGCGATAAAAAAGCTAACTGGAAAAAATGTCAGGATATCACCACAGAGGAGACAAAGCTTATGACCTTTCTAAAAACTATCGACGAGGAAGAACAGGCCATAGAAGGATTAAATCGATTGATTCATGATGAGATTGCACAGGTCCATGCCCCAACACAAAGCGGATATCGCAAAAGAATATGTATGCCCAGCGTTCATTAAGGACTACATACTCCATTACGGATTTATAGGTGATCACCAAATGGGATTCATTAAGGGCTTTTCAACCCTACGTTTCGAAGATGACATTGTAACTGAGTTAATAGTAAGCAACATACCACAGCAGCTTTAATTAAAACATCAAACATTCTTAACGCTCTTAAATAATGGAAAATCGGAAGCAAAATATACCGCTTCATTCAATCCTTTTTAAGTGACGGTTCACCCTACCATCATGGGCTAAAACAAAGGGTTGATTGTTCAATTGACGGATGTACCATAAGCAATAAGTTCGCTAAGCATAAGCTATCAGTCTCCTACGCACTTTGACTAACTTTCATTGGGGCGCCCATAGGGCCGCATTATTAAATATTTATAAAGTCTTAACGTTAAGCAAAGTGGAGTATAGATGCCAAGGCTTCATTTCCGCTACTCCCTCTTACTTAAATAGATTGATCCTAATCGAGAACTCAGCTCTTAAAATCGCCCTGAGGACCTTCCACACCACCAACACCAGCTTGCTCTGCGAAGCAGAAATCACTAGTCTAGAAACCAGACGTGAATTGCTTTTGATTAAATATGCCAGCTCCTTGAGATTTAAACCAAGGCTGTCTCATTAGAGTCAATTCTTCCCATCAAGCACCAAACTTAACCCCTCTGGAGAGCAACACAGGGGTTCTTGTTATAGATTTCATACAATTTGTAGTCATTTATCGTTGGTTTTTCCACCGATATACACCTCCGAGGAAAGATTGCCTTTATGGTGACTGGAGCAATATCAGCACCCGATTCTTATCCACATAAAACTGGGATATATCCTGCACCTTTAAGTTAGACATTCTCGGACGGTTCCAAGAGCAATGACTACGTGGGGACAGCATATACATCGGTAATGTCGGAAGGACACTTCAGGCTCCCCGTTTCATCGAGTGTATTGATGGCTGAACTGTTTGCCATGCATAGGGCCCGAATCTCAGTACAAGATGTGCAAGACAAACGAGTAGTTATCGCCTCCGATTCAATGAGCTCCTTAAAGGAGCTAGAGGATTCTACTAGGATCTTTTGACATCTAGACCAACTCAGATGGGATCTAACAAAAAACAGGCTTTGGGAGGAGTAAAATGAGTATTATCAGGACCTTAACACCACTAACATTACCAGACACAACTTAAGTTTCTCGCGTCTCAGAATTAGTCATTGCAAACTGACCCATGAGTTTCACATTAAGGGAAGAAGTGCATCACTGTGCGTCGAATGTGGTCCTCACTGTCTAACTCAACTAACTCACTGTGGTTCACTTGTAATAGTATTTTAAACACATATTAACTGAATGCCGACGATACAACTCGTAGAGACAGTTTGTCAACCTGGAGAGACAGGGGACCAGTGTCTTAGGCTGGAGAACATGATCTGATTAATTTTCTAACCGTAACAGGACTGCTACTGGAAATGTAATAGTGTACATCTATGTAATATTCATGTTCATTTACATTTTTTGTATCTTATATGCTTATTACTGTTATGGGTGGTGCGTGTTACGAATCACTTATAATTCAGGTCGGGGCGGAATTAATAACACCACTTATGGCTTTGGAACAAAAGAGAAACCTTATTTACATTTGTTGTCTTTATACAATTTTGAACAAACTCAATATCGATATAAATCATTATATTAACTATTGTACTGTAGCTTTTATGTATTCATGCATATGCTTTTATATAATTTACTTGTCATCTTGCAATATATACTCTTTATCTTACAAATTTAACTCTACAATTTATATCCCGACTTTGTATTTATATTGTTCTTTGCATTCTATATCTGTAAAAAGAAAGGTCCTAAATAGTCCAGGAGGCTGATGGGTCTATAATGTATAAATAAATAAATAAATAGATTGGAACAAATGCACATATGCAGTTCTCGATCATCACATATTGTGGATTCATTTTACTGTAGTCTCTTCGTTTCACGTGGCCGCCCTATAACGTAACAACTACTGGCCAATATCCTTCAAATGAAAACTAAGGCCGGCTTGGTGGCGCAGGGGTAAAGGCGATGAGACAGTCTTCCTACTGTTGCGATAGCCGCGGGTTCGATTCCTGCTGAGGCATGGTCGTAAATTTATGTTTGTGATTATTTAACATTTGTGAATGTTCTAGGCAAATAAAATCCGACAAGGAAAATGATCCCAGTCACGCCAGTAACCAGGCTGGGTAAGACCGGATGTCTTCTGGGATGATTTCTAAAGTTGGTCACTCGCCAGTCGGTAGGCTTTAATGCTGAGGACCGTGGTTCGGAGCCCATATTAAACTGTAGGTCCAGTCCAGATAAACCCATAGTTGGTAAAAGGAGACTTTAAAATATATATATATATATATAATAATACACATAAAATAATTAAAAAATATAAGTACATAAATAAATAAAATCACAAAATGGTTAAAAGTTCAGTATTCCAGGCAATATCATTAAAATATTCTTCTATATATAACGCCTTTTCCCCATTTCATATTTTTTTAGTGCCATCAATTTTATAGGATCTATTAGAGTTTTATCTTCTAATTTTCTTATACTGAAAGCAAACTTTAAATCTTTTTCTGTTAATATTTTATTTACTTGTTTGACCCAAAAATACAATGAACACCTAACAATAATTTTTAAAATTTTATCTTGAAAATCATTATGGATTGTACAACTAAAACATTGGAAATGTACGTGATTTTTTAAAACATCTCTCAAAATAACCGATATGTTCCTCTGGAATTGAAAATACAGAGTCAACTGACGACTCCTCAACCTCTGATGATACATCTTCGGTTAAAAACGAATGTAAGTTATCTAAAACGCCTTGATGTTCATCTTCTTCACATTTTGCTCTCGGAGAATGATATGGAAAAAATGAATTGATGATGATCACTTTAAATGATTTTTCAAACATATTAGTTGAAGTATGTATATCTCTGCCCAATGGGCTCTAATAGATCCAAAAAAATTATTTAAACAATCTAGATTCAGATTCCTTAAGCAAATATCATAACTGGGAAATTCTGCCAAAATTTCTTTAAGGTAATAAATCCCCTTAAAGTAGCAATTAAATTTTTAATTGATGGCACTCTAACAAATATTTTCTTAACGGGACAATAAAATCTGACACTATTTAAATATGTAATAGCTCTACTCCAAAATTCTTCATGCAGTGATGTGAAAGATGAAGCTTTAAGAAGAGGCTTGTGTATAGGCGCTATTCTGTTACTAGAGTTGCAACTATCAAATAATGCATCCAAAAACACTACAATAGCACCTGTTTGTTCAGCTTCCTTTGGAATAAATTCTGAAATCAAAAAAAAATTAGAATTATTATTAACACATATTACATTGCAGCATACTTACCATAATTGGCAAACCTTACCAAATGTGAGCCCACTGAATAACTGAGAACCTGTGTACAATTCTTAATTTTTATTTTATTTATCTTGCCTGGTATTATATGTTGTTCTGTTAAATTTCGGCACAGCCTTAACGGCTATTCAATATCAAAATAATATAGAGATATAATATGCTCTAATTTTGCAATATTTAGTTTGTCATCCTTTTACAGACAAATATTTTGTCAACAAATTATTTCGAATTCTTTTAAATAAATGGGGAATGTCCTAAAGTGGAATAATTTGTTGCCCATTTACTTCAAATTCGCAACAATCTGTCGAGTTGGACAGCAAACTGTTAATGGCAGCCTGATTAGCAGATCCTTGGTCGCAAACTGTGCAGAGTACTATTAAACCTATCTCTTAACATTTTGCAATTACTGAAACAATCAGATTTTTCAATGATGTTGATTTAATTGGACCATTTGAATACGTGAAGCAGATAGGTTGTTTCCATTTTCAAAATAATCCCTTCACCATAAAAACATTTGTTTGCATAGTCTGCCATGGCTCCTTTTTTATAGCTCCACTGACTCACCAAGCCATTAATGTAATCTTCTTTAACATTGTATTGCAGATTAGGAGCTACTTTCATCTCGTCAAACATCACAATACAAAATCTATCTTGCAACATCATGTCTTGAACTGTGCTTTTTAATGACAAAAATATTTGTTCATTTAGCCCTGCTCGCATTGGGATATGCTTGATCAACTCTAAACAGGCGTGCTTTGAGGAAAAACCAAATATTTTTGCCAATATTCTATAGGCCTCCCCGCTTGACTTTAAACGAGCAACAACCAAAACTTTCTCCTGTATTGTTAAATGTCTAGATTTAGGTGCACTTGACTGATTTGCCACTTAGGAATATATAAATTTATATCTTCCCTGATTAACATATTTCAATAAGCATTTTAATAACTCTACACGGGAACTTAAACTCATATTTGCAAATCTGCTTTTGTGGAAAGTTATTAATTTCTTATTTCTGGCAATATGTTCATAAGACATTACTTTCTTATAAATAATCTCAGCTGATTGTGACAAACATAGTTGAGAAGAGTAACCAAACTCTTTTATATGACTTCTAAAGCTTCGAGGTTCTGAAAAAAATACTTTTTAGTGCTAATTATACACATTATGTATTAAAAGGATTACCTTTTTGGTGATGTTTTTTTAATGAACAGTCTGAATGTTGTTCTAAAAAGTAAACATTGTAAACATTGATATTTTATAATTCAAGATAATAGTTATTAGTACTAATTATTCAGTTATCTAATTAACTATTACCTTTTTGGAAGACGTCTTTATACAATGACATCACATCTTTTTCGAACAGCTGGGCACACCACTCAAATTAATATTTTCATCAATATCACTTATGTCTTGATAAGAAGCAGTTTGACTTTCTGTAAAAGTTAGGTAAGCATATAGAAAAATTTCTGGAATAAGCATATAATAGATAGATTAATGTGTACCTGGTAAAAACAATGTTGGATAAGCATTTACCCTAAGACCTGTTTGTTTAGTAAGAGTAATTTGGAATTCCTTACTAAAATGTCTGTGACACACACGGTAACGATGATAAGTTTGTATTGTGCTTAAACCAGGCAATTTAGTATTATTTACTTGATCAATCCATTTTTCGAAAAGTGCGTGATTATTCTTTGGATAACGATGTCTCCTTTCCGTAATAGCTTTACATCCAGGTACACATCTTTTACTATCAGGATGCATTATAATCAACTTATATTGAATAATAATTTAGTAACAATTAACGTAACACAGAAAACATATACAATGTAAAATGAAGATTTCCTTCTATTTTATGGCTCGCTATAAATTGCAACACTCAAAACAAAACCACTTGAGAAACAAAGTTAAAAATGGCGCGTTCCTAATCTAGGTGAACCAATCACATGGTTTTGTAGTGACAGTTAAAATTTAAACCATAATATCGATATATTTTTTTCGATATTTTTTTAGAACCATCGATATCGTTATAATGATATAGAATGTTGGGGGAAAATTATCTATATTTTATATTTTACAAGAAATATAGAACTATTTTTTAGAAAAATTAAAAACATTGAAATATTGGCCCACAAACTATTGATATTTTCTAAGTATTTTAAAGTAGTAATATTTTTAAAGAAAATGTAAAATTAATTACCAATTTTAAAAATGTATTAATTGTAATGATTGTCTTTAATTTCTTTGGAAAAAATATCCATATATATGCAAAATACTCCTTATATATGTCAAAAATATCAATTATTTTTTCCAAAAATTTCGATATTTCTCGATATCCGTATATGAAACATTTTTGTGTTATCATATATAAAAGAAGTCATATATCTTTAATCTTCCTTAGAATATTTATTAGTGAAAAAAGCAAAAAAATATAAATCAATCATTGATATTTTAGTTACTAAAATATGATATATTAGTTAAAATGTATATTCTTAACAACACATCAAAATCATCATATTGCTTTCATATATATAGCTATGAATAAATTCAAAGATCGTAATAAAGCCATTCCCACAAAAAAGATTGACACTTGAACCAAAAGTTTGAAAACGCTGCTTTGTTTATTTTCTTAAAGTATTGTTTTTTTTGTTTTTGTACTTTTTTTATCAATTTAACACAGTATTAAAGTAAAGGAATTATAATATTTTATACATAAGGTTGTCTATGCTTACAAATTAAATCGAAATGGATAAAGAAATAATAGCAACACCACGGGGCCGGGGTTCTGTGTTATTGGCAGCCTTGCAGAGAAAGAGGCAAGAAATGAATGAAAATATTGGAATCAAGCTTCCATCATCTGAAGAGGTACACAAAGTTAAATTTCTTTATAGCAGCAATAAATTACATTGTTTTAATGTATTAGGTAGGTAATAATGGTTCTGTTCCAAGAGGTAGAGGCGCTCTAATTTTAGCTGCTTTGAAAGAAAGAAAAAGTAAAACACAAGAAAATGTTGGATCTCAAATTATTGGTAGTTTTGAAGAACAATGTCCGAAGCCTAGAGTATGTACATTATATTACATTTGGTATATTATTATTATATATTATATTTGGGTGTATACTTTTGCATATATATAATATTTATATCTAGGGACGAGCTGCGTTGCTTGAAAAATATTTTAGAGGTAAAGAAGTTGGAGCATTATTAAATGAAGCCAAAATAGATACCAGTAGAACAAGACCAGATGAAACACTAGTTCAAGAAATAACTAAGATTAATATTAAGGATGAACCCGCAGTTTTTAAAGGTAAGATATAATTTCCTATTGTATATAAGTAGATTAATTAACTTAAAAATCGTACTTAGGTGAATCAGGAAAAATGATAGATTTGTGTACTAATTATATTAAACTTGATATAACAGAAGGAAAAGGAGTATTTGAGTATGAAGTTAAATTTAATCCAACTATAGATGCTAAAAATCATAAAATAGAACTGGTTAATAAAATAATGGGAGATCTAAAGTTGGCAAAAGTATTTGATGGAGGTAATGATTTGAAATTTTTTTTTTTGGAATTATTCTATTGTATGTATAATTATAGGGCATTGTCTTTATCTTCCACAAAAGATTATAACTTCACAGAGATCATATAAGTTGATATTATCACATAACAATGAAGAGGTTACAATAACTTTAATTTTTAAGAAACAAAAAAGATTAGGTGATAAAGACTGTATACATTTATATAATGTTATATTTAAGAGAATAATGCATCTACTTTTGTACACTCGGCTAGGGAAAAATTATTATGACATGACACACAGATATTTGATTCCACAACATAAATTGGAGGTATTTCTATATATTATAATGTATTAAATTGTATTGACAATTGTAACTTTTAGGTATATCCAGGATTTGTCGTATCGATTGATGAACATGAAAATGGCTTGATGCTGGGTTTGGATATACAACATAAAATGATACAAAACCAAACTGCATATGACCTACTTGTTGAAAAAAAAATAACTTCTGATTCCAGAAATTTTAAAGAAAATGTTTATAAGATGTTTCTAGGAATGTGTGTTTTAACTCGATATAATTATAAGACTTATATAATTCATGACATTTTATGGGATATGACCCCTAAAGATACATTTCAAACAAGTGATGGACGGTAAGTATATTTTATTTTGTGTTGTATTTTTATGCCATATTTTCTAAAAAGCAATTGACCATTAACAATGTTGTTGTTTTTAGATCATTGTCCTTTATCGATTATTATAAGAACCAGTATAAATTAGAAATAAAAGATCATGATCAGCCTTTATTTTTAAATAGAAAAAGTGTAAAGGTTCCTGGTTCTTTACAAAAAGAAGATCGCATGGTTTGTTTAATTCCAGAATTATGCTATTTAACTGCACTTTCAGATTCAATGAGGAGCGATTTTAGTGTAAGTGTTTTAATCTTATTTTGCTTGCTTCAAATATTTTTGGTTTTTATTTATTTAATAGTATGATTTTTATATGTTTTGATAAATTACATTTAAGTAATAGTATTGAATTTTATTGTCGTCAGTCAGTCATTCCATGAGAAAAAAATTATGTTCGTGCTTTAATGTAACTGTTCACGCAAATTTCTGGCAAGACTCTGATGATCTGATAATTTTAACTTTGATATCAAACATATTTTTTATAATATGTATATTTTTTATAGTTGATGAAAGAAGTAGCTCAGTGTACGAAAGTATCCCCTCAACAACGACTATTGGCACTGAAAAACTACATAGATAATGTTAAAAATTGTGCAAAAGCTCAAGAGGTAAAAAATGTTTACCGTGTGTGAATATATTCTAAAAGGTAATTGTAGATTTTAGAGCAATGGGGTTTGTCCTTAGCCAGTGATAACATACAATTAGTAGGACGAGAACTGGATGCTGAAATGATTGTGCTTGGTAAAGGAAAGACTATATCAGCAGGGTTTAATGCCGATTGGAACAGAGAGTTATCAAATAATTCTGTAATTAAGCCACATCTTTATTGATGAATTATTTTTATTTAATTTTTTTATTAGGCCCTTATGCCAGTTGACATTTTGGAGTGGATTGTGTTTTATACAGCGCAAGATGCTGTAAATGCCAATGAATTTGTTAGAAATATGGAGAGATTATCTAAAACCATAGGTTGCCGTATTAATGCACCCAGAATGGAAAGATTGCCTAATGATCAGACACATACGTATGTAAATTACGTGAAAAACAAAATTACAAATAGTACTCAGGTAAATTTATCTTGCAGGTATTTTTATGAATCATAAAAGTGCTTTACAATAGTTATTCATAAAGTTTTCAACAGTATTCTAAATAAAAAAAGCTGAACTGGAAATCAGAATGATCATGTTCAAGATGCAAGGACAAAATATTTTAATGTTTAATTAATGAGGTATTTCTTACTTATGTCTATCTGAAGTATTGAAGATCGCCGTCGCCAACTACTTTTTCCATTTTTATGTCAGCATTTTCATTCTACAATGATAAGCCAGAAGTCTAGTTATTCAAGAAATTGATGAAGTTATCCAAGAACAGATCCGTTTTTAACTTCTTTAAATTGGAAATGGTTACATGCATCTCTAACGAATACAACGGATGGCGTTTTCCATGGCGAAAGTTGGTCTTGATTTATAATCAAGCATTGTTGTGTTGCGAGTAAAATTACTTATAGTGTTTTCCCGTTTACTGCATTTAAGAGCGTTCTTTAACTTTTAGTTGTCTAATTTAACCTCTGTGTGTTGTATCCGTGAAGCTATAGTCGCAGTATATTCGACGATAATATTAGATATTCAGTAGAATTTTTTTATAAACATCCGTATTTTTAATTTGCAAATTAAATTTAAAATAAAATTAATTTTAATACAAAATTCCACATAACGAACTTTTAATAGACTACTATATTTTTAATATTATAAATACTTAATTTCAAACTTTTACTTTATAAAAATTATCACTTAAATCAGGCGCACGAAGCCCTCGTAACATTTTCTGCATTTTCTCGATATTATTTTGTTCTGAACTGCTTCTGTAATATATTCATGATGAATATTTTCTTAACATATGGATTAAAAGTTTTAATTTTAACTTTTACGATGTACGATATTTTGTTTTAGGTGGCAGTTTTTATTTGTCCAACAATGAGATTAGATAGATATTGTGTAATTAAAAAACTGTGTTGCACAGAATTACCTGTAGCCTCGCAAGTAATAAATTCTAGGACACTGTCAAGATCAGATAAATTGAATTCAATTACACTTAAAATTGCCCTTCAAATAAATTGCAAGCTGGGTGGAAGCCTCTGGACTGTTAGATTTCCATTCAGAGGTTGGATGGTTTGCGGTATTGATGTTTATCACGGAACTCAAAACCAGTCAGTTTGTGGCTTTGTATGTAATGTTAATGAGCATTTTACCAGGTAATTCTATATTACAATTTATCATATACTTTAAACAGAAATATAGAAGTGCTTTATATATTTTTAGGTGGTTTAGTTCCGCAATTTTTCAGAGTAAAGAATTAGGAGACTTTTATCAAATAGCTTTCACTAGAGCTTTGGAAGAATATAAATCTCACTGTGCAGCATATCCATCAAAAATTATCATTATTAGAGATGGTGTCGGTGATGGACAATTAGATTATTGTAAACAGTATGAACTTCGTCAATTTGAAAATGTGTTAAAATCATTTGACATCGAAGCCACAATCTGTTTCATTGTTGTACAAAAGCGAATAAATACGCGATTATTTGCTGGTAATTTTATCATAATATGCCTTTGTAACTTTTAAAGCCATAAAGTTTGTTTGATTTTAGAGAATGCAAAGAATCCCCCACCTGGAACTATAGTAGATCATACAATAACAAGAAAGTACTTATATGATTTCTTCATGGTAGCTCAAAATGTTAGACATGCCACTGTTAACCCTACACATTATATAGGTAAGAGTTCATCAAAAAAAATGTCAAAATATCTCTAATTTAAAATCATTATAGTTCTTCACAATTCATCCCAATTGAAACCAGATCACATTCAAAAACTGTGTTATAAATTATGTCACATGTATTATAACTGGCCTGGAACAATAAAAGTACCAGCTCCTTGTCAGTATGCTCATAAATGTGCTGCAATGGTAGGACAATTTGTGAAAACTCAACCATCATCAGAGTTAGCCGATAAACTCTGGTATCTATAAATGTTACAGTTAATTCTATTTTAATTTTTTTAATTGTTAAAGTATAAGGATTATGAATGATATGTTTCTTATGTTAAAATATATTTTTATTAGTTTTGTTTACTGATTGTTTACATCACTCAGTGGATGACTAGGTATAGATTCCATCCCATAACGTCTTCTTGCTTCCTTTATGAAAGCGCTTTCCATTTGTGTTACAACTCCATCAAAAAACATAATAGAGAGTTGTGAATGTAACAATGAATGAAATTCAAAATTAACATAAAAATCAATGATGCAGGTAGTAGGATTACTTTTCAAACCAGGCGCAAATCTCCATGTTGTCTCTAGGTATTTAAATAAACGCCCATCATGACATTCTGCTTTGACCAGCTTTGAATCTATTAATGTTACTTTTGATGTATAATTTTCAATTACAGGAGGGAAACCAATTTCTAAATTAGCTAGCATAACATTATCATTGGAACTTAGTATGGTAGACTTTTTGCAAAATGGTAGAAATTGTTTATAATTTTTTACATCAGCTACTACATTATACATTTGTTTATCAGAAAACCTAAAATATAGTTTATGGAAATTTAGCAATTATGTAATTGCCTCTCATACCCTATGAGTTTTTTAGCTCTGTAACTTTTTTGTTTTGTTAAAAATTTATTAAAATGTATACATCTATATTGAAGGACCATAATTTTACTTCAAATCATTTTTAAATTATAAGGTTATGTAATGTTTTCTTCTACGTTTTAAAAAAATATATATATATATATATATATATATATAGAATAACGAGTATATCTTATGTTTATACCTTATTAAACCTTTTAAATCAGATTTGTTTAACATATCTACTTAAGCATATCCTGTGTTATTTATGGATTTATACCATAGTTTTCTAAAAGCACTTGCTAATTTTCAGATGCTTGAAAATTCAACAAAACGTAACTGTGCACAAACTAAATTTAATTACTGATCTGATATGTTTTCTGGTCACATTTGTTATTCTATAGTAAAAGAGTAAAAGATAAAATTTTATAGCAATGTGAGGCTGCCTCTGGACTTACCATACTATTTATCACTTATGGATTTTTTAAATGAAAAGAAAGTACTTTTTTTTCATTGAATGCTCTTTCGTATGAACTGGTAGTTCAAGAGTAAAACATACGCGTGGAACTCTCGAACATTGAAGAGTCGTTGGCAGCGTTTAAATTGCGCTACCGATTTAACACGCTGTTAGATCAAATACCCATGTAAAAAATCATGTTCAAATAATTAGTTGAGAGTTAATGAAGTTTGTTAATAAAGTTTAACGTCTTAACATAGCTTACGTAAATTGTTTCATTGGTACGGAAGAGAGATATTATGGAATGACTTGGTGCTAAGCTTTAAACCACAAATTAATGTCCAATCTTTACGCATCTCTATTATCCTATATATTTAAGCGTTTGCAATTTAAGCTTTCGTTTAGATTAAAATACCATATATGTCAACATTTCTTATTCCTGAAATAAAATTGTGTTAGCAAAATAAATGTGCGATTTCGTCCCTATATAAATCAAAAAAACGACACAATGAGTATGATATAAAAAGCTAGCTGATGGATGAACGTATCAAATGTTGTGTTGCGACGCGAATGTAATTATTTATATTTGGGGCAGTCCTGTAAATTTAAGTATACGTTAATTGTAGAATTCTTTTGGTTGTAGTTAACAGGTTTAATTTATTAGACATTTAACTGATGTTCCCAATATTTATGACATGGGAAAAGAATTATGGCTTGATACAAAATATAACATTGTATTAAACGTCTGGTAAAATTAGCCAACCAAAAAAGGTACCGAGGAAACAGAACATACGTGTTCAATAAAAAAGATATCCCATCGTTGTCGAAGGTTTCGGATAACGGGGATTCACGTACCGAGGCTAGACGAAACGTATCAGAAGTTAGACCTAATAGAGGACTCCTTATGACACCTATGGCCATACATATCAAGGAAGACCCGAAATCGTGGTACCGAATAGGTAAGTACCTAGCTGGAAGAGTGTTTCCCACCCCGATGTTTTTAGCGAATCGAGGTATAGAAAAGGATTTCTTGAACTAGCCTTGTCCACCACCACTAAGAACCCGAGGGAGAAGCTTCAGCGATAAACACGGTGCATCGACAACGAGTGATAGTATTGAGAGAGATTTGAGAGGAAGAAAGTACTGAATTGATTGAAGAAAGTATTGAGTTGAATTTATTAAAGAAAGTATTGAGTTGAAATGATTGAAAAAAGTATTTGAGTTGAATTGATTGAAGAAAGTATTGAGTTGAATTGATGAAGAAGAAGTTGAATTAAATGAAGAAAGTATTTAGTTGAATGAATTGAAGTAAACATTGAAATAAAAATTGTTAAAAGTATTAAACATTGAAATCATATTGTTAGAAGAATGACAGCAGTATGGTTAGAAGAATTGAAGAGAGTAATGTTAACCGCATCTAACCAGTAGAATATTAGTTGTCTGTATTATTATTATTATTATTAACTGTCTATATTAGCCAAAACCAGACTTTACTATTATCTTACTCAAAGAAGTGATAAACTAAATTGTATTTAATTTACATCCTTGTTTTCTCTCCCACATCTCGTTTTTATTGCTTTTCACTTTGCATTTGACTATATGCACTGGCCCTCACTTTGGAATAGTATGGTTCTGTTAGCTCTATGTGGCTCGAGCCGGTGTTTGCTAAAATCTACTCGTTCTACTGCTTTTTAATAAAGTAATGGATATAATAATGCAAAAAGCTTTTAGAAGCAAACATGGTGTTCAATATGGTGCTATAAACCTCTTGGCTGATCTTATATCCGCTGATGCAGACGTCGAGGCTTCTAGCATTCTTCATGATATAGTTCGCACTACAGCGCTATATAGATAAAGGATTAATTGAGAAAAGACCAAAGTGTTAACAGCGGACTGATCGCTTGCTTTTGTAAATCTAAACGAGATCTAGGTAAAGCGAGTGCAGGGGTTGAAAGTTGCATCCGCCGTCGAACAAGACGACGACCAAGTTACAAAAGCTTTAGAAAGGGAGTAGAGGAAATATTACAATTAAAAGTAAAATCCGTCTCTTATGCATCTAAGAATTGGGTCAATATATGTCGATAATAATTGAACTATAAGTGCTAGATCTAACAATAAATAGGAACTTCAGCATTGAAAATAAGCTATGGTTCATAAAAAAAAATATCAAAAACATTATTTGGATTAAAAGACTAGGGAACAACAGAAACACTACAAATTTCACTTTTAATTATATCCATTAAAATTAATCCATATATTTATTAAGTATATTAAAAGACATTTTACTTTCTATGAGCCTTCTCTAATTCTTTTTAAAATTTTCTTTTGAATTATATTAGTTATATTCCCATCAACATTTGTTAACGGTTGGTTTCTTCTTACGGAAAGCTAAAAAAAGAACTTTTATTACAAATATATGTGACACACATAAGCTGGTACCTCAATTTGTTGGACTAATGCAATCTCCTGATCTGAGGCAATGAAATTAGTAATTTGGCAATCCTTAGGACTACCAAATCTACCAACCCGTCCTATTCTGTGTATATAATCGGCAGCATATAATGGAAAATCATAGTTTAATATGTGTTTAACTTGAATAGTGTTTAATCCCCTTGAACCTATATCTGTTGATGATAAAATTTTTACTTGACCCCTATAATGAACATAAAAAAAACATAATTTGACATTATTAACGTTTGAACTTAAAAAATAATTACTTTGAAAACTGATTCCATTGGTCCATTCTAATGCCAAAATTCATATTGCCATTAATATTTGCACACTGTATCCCATGTTCTCTTAAGAACATAGCTAACCAATCACAATTCTGATACTTATTTGTGAATATAATCATAGGTTTCTTGTTGAATTTTGTATGTTTTAATAAATAGGATGGCTTTTCAGATTTAGACATCCTTAAAAAATTTTGAGTAACATTTAAAAGTGGTTTATGTAATTTAGATGAAACAACCTAAAATGAATTATTACTTATGAAAATATTCGTAATTTATAAATCAATAGTTTCTATTACCTTCTCCATGATTGTTTCATAAGGTTCCAGTATAGGAGGCAAAATTCGAGGTAAAGTAGCAGATACTAAAATAATTTGTGCTTGACACATTCTTTTTATTAATATTTCCACTTTCTCTAAAAACCCATCATCTAAAAGTGTATCTGCTTCATCTAATACTAACCACAAAACCTAGAAAAGTTTTTTTTTATAAATAATTTTATGACATATGCACTGGTGTTTTACCTCATTCAATTTATAAATGCCTACAGTTGAAAGTTTACTTAATGCCCCTGGAGTTGCAATTAAAATATCAATATCATTAAATTCAGGATTGACCATAGCAGATTTTGTTTTTCCTAAAAATATATAAAAATAGTATATAAAAAGGAAGATTTAAAGTTAGTATACTTAAGTAATATTTAATCTTAGCTACCTCCTACTAATGCTTTAACATTTACACCCACAGGATCACCCAAAGTTTTTCCAACTTCACAAGTTTGATATGCTAACTCCCTGTTAGGAACTAAAATAACAGCTAGAGGAGTATTCAATTTACGATTATATTTGTTATTTATAATATTTTGAATAATTGGTAAAACAAAAGCTATGGTTTTGCCACAACCTGTTTCTGCTGCCAACAGTGTATGGACTCCTGAAAATACAATATAATTTACAAAAAAATTGTTAAGCTAAAATTATCATAAATACCTTTTTGAATTGTTTGTATTGATTTGTACTGAAAATCTGTAACACTCTCTATTCCTTGCTTATTCAAAATTTCAATAATTTGATTGCTAATTTCAAGTTCCGAAAGTGACCGTTGCTCAGTTTCTGTTTCTTCATTTATTGGAAGTATCGCAAAATGATCTCCTTTAGATTTAGAATGTGTCCAACCTTTGGATGCAAGTTTTATTTCATCTAACTTATCGTAAGATGATCCATAATAATGATTTAGTTCTTTCCTTTTACAATCAATTAACAAACTATTTTTCTTTTTATTAGGTTTTATAGCTAGATTCGTCAACTTGGCGGTGTGTTTTAAAGTAGATATACACTTAAATATATGTTTTTTGAATAAAACTGACATTATCTAAACCTTAAAATAACTGAAATTTTATAACAAACCACATAGTTTTATTTTTAAATAGGTTACATGTAATTTATAATGTGTGGGTTACGTTATATATCTTATATCAAATTTTAAAATTTTATCTACTGTGAATTCTCTGGCTAACTTCATTCTATTGATTGTCATAAGTCAAGTGCTTATTTTGGTAAATTTAGAAGTTTTATTCTGGAATTATTAGAATTTGTGTAAAAATGTCTAATGTAGTAGATACTTTGGTAGATATGGGATTTCCCAAAGAACGCGTGTAAGTAGTTTGTATAGATATGCCTAATTATTTATATTATATAGTTTAATATTTTAGCGAATTAGCCGTTTTAAAAACCGGCAGTAAAGAAGTTCAAACAGTAATGGAATGGATATTATCTCATGAAAAGGACCTAGATGACTTAGAAACATCTGTTGAACCTGATGCATCAGTAAATAATATACTTTCAACAGATATTATACAAAGTACAAGTACGGGGGATGATATAATATCCCCAGTGGTAAAATCAATTAAGTGTGAAGACTGTGGAAAGATATTTAACACTACTGAAGAAGTACAATTTCATGCGTCAAAATCAGGTAATATACATGTTTAATTTTATATAGAATTTTATGTATATTTATGTTTTAGGCCATGAAAATTTTATGGAATCTACAGAAGAGAAAAAGTCTCTTACTGATGAAGAAAGGAAAGAACAACTTGCTAAAATAGAAGCTAAATTAAAGCAACGTAGGTTAGAAAGAGAAGCAAGAGAAAAAGAAGAAGCTCTGTTGAAAGAAAAAGCTCGTATTAAATCTGGAAAAGAATTGCTTGAAGCTAAGAAAGTTAGATCTTTTTAATTAAAATTGTATATTTAATTTAATACAATTTTGTTTTAAGAAATATGAGGAACTGGAAATGAAAAAGTTAGTAGAACAAAGGAAAAGAGAAAAAGAAGAGGAAAGATTAGCAAAACAAAGAGTTAGAGAGAAAATTGAAGCTGATAAATTAGCAAGAAAAGCTAAATTTTCAAACACTCCTGTTGCAGACCCAATAGTACCTGCACCAATATCCATTCCAGAAAAGAAAACTCAAAATTATACAGAAGTGAAGTTGCAAATTAGACTTATAGATGGTAATTGAGAAATATATTTTGTTACTGCCCCTAACCGATACATTACTAGGTAAGGTTCTTGTGCAAAATTTTGGAATAAAAGAGCCATTATCTGCCGTACGATTATTTATTGAAATGAATCGTAATGATGAAGTACCTTTTAAGCTAATGACTACATTTCCTAAGAAAATATTTACTATTGAAGATTATGATAAACCTCTTGAAAGTTTAGGTAATATAGATTATATATAGTATCTCTAATTTACTTATGTTGTGAAATGTTTTAGGTTTAGCTCCAGCAGCAACAATAATTGTATCAAAATGTTAAGTATCTTGTTTTATTCATAACAGGGAAAAATGTTACTATTTAATTTGCTGAAAGTATTGCAATTAGTACTCTGCATATTTTATATGGAAAAAGTTTATCTTGACTGTATTTATTTAAAACATGTTTATAAGGATCTTATAAAATAAAATGTATACAATTTCTTGGATTAAATTTATTTTCATAATTAAATATTTTCTGGATCAATAAAATCATGATATTCGATAGTTGCTAATTCGAATTTCGCAAGGTTGTAGGTAAGCTATTTGACTATCCATAACCAAATCTGACAAGGAACAACAATCAAAACCTCCAATAACGAGGCTTAGTGAAGTCTTCTCTAGGATAGTTTTTATTTGGTCACTCGTTAATGGGTGCAAAAGACCATGCTTCGGAGCCAATGTTAAGCAGTAAGCCCAGTCACTAAAAAAATTCAGAAGTTTACTTGTTTATAATCTCTACATATATAAATAAATACTAATATTTCTACATAATACTATTAATATTTTTCACAGTTGTTTCTGATTTAACTAATAGCAACAACTAAAGGAGTATTCACAAATATAAGGGAAATAAAACAATGAATAAATGCTCAGATTATATATTGATTAGTATTTACGTTGTAACTACATATTATATAAACGAGGAATCTTATTAGGGTTACTACGGGACGAAATTGAGACATTTTTGGATATAAAAGGCAAGGCTTCTGGAAATTTTGTTTAGCGCATATATGAATACAATTTATATATTTTCCAAGTTTATGTAATTGTAGTACTTTCGTAAGTCCATTAAATATGTAAGTTAGTTTTAAAAATTAAATCTATATCCCCAATTAAGTAATATTTTAAAGGATATTCTTAATAATATTCAAATCAAATTCTAATAAAAGTCATTATATACCTGCTAAAAATTATTTTCATTTAATGTTACTACTTAAAAGGGGTTAATAAGTAGTATGTTTTATTGCGCATGCTATCCTATGAGCCTATAGATATATGCCAATTGTAAGCAAAATATTTTTTAACGGAATTTTGACTTAAAGTTATTTACCAGGGATTATGGAAGTAATTTTAGTTTAATTAATTTCGCTCATAAGTTAGATTAGTATGCGCAATAAATATTAGATTAGTAATAAAAAATAATAATCATTAATTGCGCCTTAATGGGGTAAGTATCAAGTTTTTACTGTAATATCTAAACATCAAACTTCAAATGTTGATTATCTTTACCCCAAAATTTTTCATTTATGTAAGTTAAAATAAGCCAGCCGAATTAATGAAATGAATTTAATTAAAAAGGCGCAACTTAACCAATAGTTCAGAATATAAACATTAAAAAATATTGCTTTGATGAACAATATCAAACAGGTTATTCACTATATAAATTTCAACTCGCTAATTTTTACTGTTTAGTCACAAAAGATATGTTTTCATAAAAGAGAGAGAACATATGAGAACAAAGTAATTTCTTAACACAAATAAAACTGTTTTATCCATTCATTCAAAGGTTAATAAAACAACATATTAAGTAGGTACAGATATCCCGCTATCATATATTTTACAGATTTAAGCAAAACTGAGTAATTTATATAGATTAATATAGGACTACACAATCAATTAAATGAATTAGATAAAAAAATTCAACATAATCATTATGTTGGAGTACGGACGTTAATCAACATTTACTTTGATAACAAATAGTTTTGTCAAATTTCACTTTTAATTCCTAGTATTAAAATATTATTTAGTCACATAGAAAATATGTAAATGTTTTGATTTATATGAGAACATAGTAATATTTTAATACAAAGTAAACATTTTGAGCTATTAATTTAAATCGAAATAAAATAGCATATTAAGTTAAGAAAGGTATTCCAAAATAATATAAAACTGCAGAATTAATTAAAAAATTAACTTAATTATTAGGTTGGGATATGGAAATGAAGCAATAATTACTTTGATAAACAATATCAAACAGCTTTCTCAAATTTCACTTTTAATCTTTAGTGTTAAAAAATTATATAGTCACATAAAAAAAATTAAATGTTTGATAAGATTGATATGAGAACATATTTTAACATAAAGGAAACCTTTTGAGCTACTAATTTAAAAAGAACAGCACATTAAGTTAAGAAAGGTATACCAAAATAATATAAAATTGCAGAATTTATTAAAAAATCCAACTTAATTATTAGGTTGGAATATGGGAATGAAGCAATAAGTCTTTAGTGTTAAAAACTTATAGTCACATAAAAAAATTAAATGTCTGATAAGATTGATATGAGAACAAAGCAATATTTTAACATAAAGGAAATTGAAAGTTAATGAACAAAGTGTCAAGTTAAACAAAGACATGCCAAGATCGAATATTTTACAGAGTAATCCAAAACAATACATTTAAAAAGTTATAAATCATTGTATAATATTTCCAATTTTGAAAAGTCTGGTCAATTTCATTCATTTCTGATTCATTTTCGTTTAAATAAAATTGTGGGATCTTAAGCAAATATATAACAGATTTTTTTAAATTGCAATTAGTATTCATTCCGATATCACCTTTCTCATGGGCACTTGAAGGTTCACAATCTAGAGTAAATATAAATACAGTTAAAAAGAACAAGGCTATGTATACATATGTAAGTAAATATCTAGCTGCCATAAAAATAAGTAATATAATGTGTTCAATATATTTTAGTTAATATATATTTATTGAATATTTTGTAGTCAACTCAGCTATTTAATTTTAATAAACAATATCCTCTAATCAACAATAGAATACTGATAAGCTGACCTTCAGATTCTCAAAATATACAATGAAAATATCACAAGATCATGATCAGTTCAGTATATCCTTATATTCCTTCTAATATCTTAAAACATATTTAGCATAGAGTGGGTATATACACAGAACAGAACTGGAACTTTCGTAATACCCACCAGAGACTTTTTAATTATCTTCATCTTGGTTGGTGTGCAGTAACAAGTTCCACCAAAGAATATTGAAATTCATGTTAAACTGTGAAAATGATTTAAAAATGCTGAAATATTTTTATTTCAGTTGTTTAATACATGCATTAATAAAAAAATAGTGATCTACACATCCAGTTTTCACACATTTCAATCATCAAATTGCATGTTGCATAATATATATTGCTTTAGAATCATTAACTGCTAAATAAAATTTACTTATACAAAGATAATATTAAATAATAATTTTACTATTGTTTAATTTTATATTAAAAATACTTACCAATTAAATCCAATGTCTTATTTAAACATATTCTGATTTCACTTATGAAGGATTCCTTGGTGTTTTTATCTGTAACACACTGTATACTTGGTTCTTTGCCTGTTGAATTCATGATAGTATTATAAACATCTTGAAGATTATATCCATTATTATTAGGAACAACCCCATTCGATTCCAAAATTGTTGAGAGGTTATAATCTTTATTGAATTTGAGGCCTCTGCTAAAATAATTCGTAACACTGTCAAATTGAGGTAAAATTGATGCACAAGTTCCATGTTTTTTCCATTCATGTTCCCAAAATGAATTTTGTTTGGTATTAGCTTCAACATTAGTCCAATGTTCCTTTAAATCATCAAGCATTGGGGTCAGTTGGTTTGGATCAAAATGAATAGCAGAATTGCAAGATATTGGCCCTCTAGTACCTAATTAAATATATTACCTATATAATTTAAAGTGAAACAAAATATTAAAAATACCTGATTTTGTTGGCCAAATACCATGAACAGTCCATGTTAATCTGTTTGTTGGTAAATTACATACATTGCCAGGTTTTGTTTCTTCCCATTCTGCACAAGTCGATAAAGGCCAACGTTGAGAAAATACTATATAATCCCAATCAAAATCAGAAGAGAGTTGTCCATAACTAAAATTAAAATTTATGTATTAATGTTAACTTAAAATGTAAAATATTACCTTGAGAAGCAAATTGTCAAAATTAGTGAATGCCATAAATAACAAAAATTAAACATTATAAGAAAATTTTGTATTAAGTTTTCTTAACAAAATCACCTTGCTGCTTCATCCTGAGGAGTTAGAAAAATAATGAAATGTGGACGTAATTCACGATTTGACAACAAAATATTTACCGAGTATTAACGAACTTTCTCGATCAATCATAGATAACTTCTTTTAAATCTATAATAGTGCTTATTTCTCTACATAGATGTCTACATATATATTGATAAATAAAATTATAAAATACATATTTGGAATTTAAAGGTATATAATACTTAACGAATAGGAATGTAATATTTAAATAATACGAGAAAACACATTCTTGTTGTTATAAAGCAACAATATTTTTATACATACCTAATAATTACTTTCCAATTTTCGTAATAGATTTCACTAGACATAAGTATGCAATGTTTTAATCCACTATATTAAATTATTATTCTACTGATATTAAACTCAACATTACACAAATTATGTGACACTAAAATAACAACATTATAATTTCCTACTTGAAAATATTAAGTTTTGTGTTTGAAAACGTGAATTTGCAGCACGCATTACTTTTCTTGTTTTATCAAAAGGAAAAGCCACTATAGCCCTTGTTTTACTTTTTTACTTTTTTGCAGCCATACTTTTTCGACAAATGTGTAAAATATTGTTTCAAATATTGTGATTTCGATGTTCAAGATAAATAGCTGGTAGAAAAGTTGAATGTGAGCCGAATTTTATAAATGATTACGAGCGATAGGAAAGATGCAAAAGATGGGAAGATCAGTGCGACATCAATTGGTTGACAGACGATTAGAAAATCGAACAATCGTCAGTGAAATGCTGCTTCAAAGGTATGAAAGGAGGTAATTTCTCCATCGAATAGTAATAGGTGGATTTATCATCCTATTTTGTATCATCTGACGAAGTCGGCCCATCGAGTGCCCTTGCTCTGTGTCTGGTCGGACCAGTTTCGTGTTGTATATTATGAACTGTTGAAATCCGCAGAAACAGTTAATACATCGTTACCGACAATATTTTTTACAAATTAATTAACTCTTGCATTAGCTTAGTACAATCTTATTTTACAAATAAATTTATTACTGCTGCTCTGTTGTATTTGCATTAATACATCAGCAAGGCGAGTACTGGATTAATACGTTAGTATGAGTTTCCCAAATTAAAATAAAACTAATTTACTTAAGGTAATATTAAAAGTACACTTATACACCAAAGAAGTTCGTGTGGTGTGGTTCCCTTCAATCTTCTGATATTGTTCAGTAGTTGTTTAGCTCCCACGTTGCTGTGATTTAGTAATTTTAAATCATGTTTTAAGACGAAATCTTGGAT
Source organism: Rhynchophorus ferrugineus (assembly GCF_030347505.1). Taxonomy (NCBI): domain Eukaryota; kingdom Metazoa; phylum Arthropoda; class Insecta; order Coleoptera; family Curculionidae; genus Rhynchophorus; species Rhynchophorus ferrugineus. The sequence continues at coordinate 44,875,490 of NW_027472581.1, read as the reverse complement.
CACTTCGTGTATCCATTTGATTTCGAGATCATTGTGCAGCTCTTCGTTGGTTACGAAGCGATTAGCATTGGTAATTAATCCCAGAACTTTGTTTTGGGTGCGTTGGATTACTAGTTGGTTTGATGTTTTAGTACAACCCCATAGGATTGACTTTATGATTGAGTGATAAACCAATCTCTTTGATTTTAGGTCAAGTTGAGAGTATCCTCCAACTAACCAATACAGTTGCTTGACTTTGAGTTTAATCTGCTCTGCTTTTGTCTAACATGATGTTTCCAGTATAACCGACTATTGAGATATATTCCGAGGTATTTAGCTGATTCTGCTTGAGGAATCGGGTATCCGTCAAGTGATTTTTGTCATTTCACCTGAATGCAAAATTAACGGTGACAGATCTGGAGCTGTTAAGCTGTATCTTCCAGTCTCTACTCCATTTCTAGACTTTGATGACCGTTGATTTGAAACAAGGGTTGGGAATGCCCTTGTTTCGCGACTATAAATTTCCTTTCGAAAATATATGATTCCAGCAGTCGACGGTAATTCCGCGGTAGCAATTTTCCCATTTTGTAGATCTCAAATGGCATATCCGGTCAAAAGCTTGTGAGACATTCTAGAAAATAGCAGGGCAGTATTTCTTTTCTTCAATGCCTTTTTAACAACCGCTGTTACTCTGTGGACTTGGTCCATTGTCGAGCGGTGATTTAGAAATCCAAACTGAAAATCTGGTATTTCTGTAAATGGTTTAATACCTTTTTACAGCAGTTTCTCAAGTAATTTTGATACCGCAGGTAGCAGCGAAATAGTGTAATTTTTCTCGTTTTGTAGATTAATCCCAAATGCCATACTCGGCCAAAAACTTGTGTCACGTCCAGGAATTTTATAAGGCAGTGTTCCTTTTCTTCGAATGCCTTTTCAACGTCCGGTGTTGCTCTGTTGCACTTGGTCGATTGGTATTTTTAATAATTATTCGAGCAAACTTAAAACATTTCGGAACATGCAGTCTCAAACAGGCCTTGAATATATATATATATATATATATATATATATATATATATATATATATATCAACATGATTATTGCTTTTCGTGGAAGCTCATTTAATAACCCATATGAAATAATCGTCATTTCCAGGGCCTTTTTAGAAATTGGGTTGTTGTCAATTTCCGTGGCAACCTCCATTAGAGAAGACAGACTTACAGTTACATCGGGCTGATTAACAAGATTTATATCTATTGTAAATTCTATGTCATTCAGTTGGAATACGTTAGCTAAATGTTCTGCGGATAATTCCGTTTTTTCATCGTTGAGTCGGACCCATTCTTTTAGATCATTTTTAATAGGCGGTATTCTAATAATTAATTATTAATTAAGTCTTTTAAACCCCGAGTTGCTTTCCATAGCGAGTAATATTTGTCTGCTTCTGTGTTTAATTCACTTGTATATTTTTCGAAGCAACTCTGTTTATGTTCTTTAATCTTTTGAATTGTCTGATTGCTAATTCTATTAAATATTGTTTTATCTACAGTATTTCTGGTTCTGTGCCATACTATTCTAGCTTTTCGTATTTCTTTTATTAATTCCCTAATTTCAATGAGGTAATTAACCTCATATTTTGATTTCTCTCTTGATGTCGGGGTTGCTTCTTTTGCAGCAGACCGAATTTGTTCCTGTATTATAAGTTTAAACATGTTCCAGTTAGCAAATTTGTTATAAGATTAGGCTTCTTTGTTTTTTTTTCAGAATTATCGCGTCTAGTGTTAGCAATACTGGAGTGTGATCAGATGATAGTTCGCGCAAGCTCTCGATTTATATTTCATTTGATGAGATACCTTTCGAAATATAAGTCTAGTAGGTCTGACACTTTATCATTGTCAGTGGGCCAGTAAGTGGGTTCACGCCCTGAATGTTAGTTACAATTAGTAATATTTATTGCTGAGAGTAATTCGCTTCATATTCTAGGTGTTATTAATCGTGAACCCCCAGGCTGTGTGTTTAACATTAAAGTCTCCCCCAATAATAAACCTTGAGTATAATTTTAAAAATAAATCTGTATTGTGGTTGTCTTACTTTTTATCTTGGTGGACATTATATAGCTCCTATGTTTATTTCAGCGCTGTCCTTTTCAATGCTAACTATCGTACCTCGTACTTCTACTTTTTTTTATCTCGTCTTGTTGATAATGCTGTATATTTTGTTTTAAAATTAGAGCTGTTCCGCCTCGAGCACATTCACTGGGGAGTAATATCCAGCATGCATTTTATAACCCCGTATTTTAATGTATTTTTTTAGAATAATGAGTTTCCCATATGAAAGCTATATCTACGCTATCGTCATTATTTGACAGAACTTTGAACTGTATTCGGTTAGTGGCTAATCCTTTTATCCGTGTTCTGAATAGATTAAAATTATCAATATTGCTTACCCAAATTGGGGAGACATTCCTTGTTCTTTTCTTGTTAGCGGTGAAGGTATTATCTAGGACTTTTTCCTCTTTTTACTCTTCACTTCTGTCCATTCGGATTATTCGTCTACTTTTCGTTCTAATTCGTTCTCGTCAGTGAAATACTCTTGTTTTAATTTTCTTGGTGTATCTTCGATGTTTTGTGACGGATCTGCATATGCAAGGTATATGCTGTTGATTAATGGCTTTTAATACATTGTTTTTATTCATAATGCAATTGGATGCATTTTTTTTTGATATTTGTATTTTTATTTTCATTGTCCTATTATTATAACGGCGAAACTTTTTTTGGTATCAAACAACTTTTTTGTTTACGTAACGTCATAATGCGTACCTAAAATTTGAATGTTATAAAATTGTTTGTAACATTTCTAGATAGTTGTTTTCGAGAAAGGAAAAACACGTCTTGGGTCTATGTGACCGACCGACAATAAATGAAGAACAAGTTGAACTCTGCATTGATCGAAAAACGTCCACAATACGTTCAAAGGAATAGTAAAATGATTTTATGGTCGTAACGTGCTGTATCATACAGCAACATCATACAAAGAAGTTCTCTTCAGACCTGGCTCTATCCTTTTTGGCATCGATGGATTACGCGCTTGCAGTGCAGCACTTCGCCGAAATCGAAGAAATTAAAAAATAGCTCAATGAGTTTAGCTCAAAAGAGAAACAGTTCGGTTCAGAACCTTAGATTGGTCGCACCAATTTTATATCATTCACATCATAAATATTCATTTTTGCTGTCGATGTTTAATGGCTGAATCCTACAATGAATAGTGTGTTTTCAAATGGTATTGAATCACTACCTTTATCACAGCATTCAAAGGTTTTTAGTTTGGTCGGTGGGAGGAGTAAAACAAAAGGAAGCAAGGCTTGAAGATGGCGGAAGAGATTCTGCCGAAGTGTCGTTATTATGTTATATAACACAGTTGTGACTGTGTGATCCAGCCACCTGTGTAAAAATTATCTAAATGGTGAACAAGTAAGACGGAGTCTGTTTTCTAATAGATAAGAAACCCCAACAAATGTTTTGTTTAAATACTCTTTCATATATTAGAACTGGTGCACTCGGTAGGATTCCGGGGAGGTCATAAGGCTGTTCTCTCTTGAATTAGTTCAATTAACAGGAATCGAATTAATTATCAAGAAAAGAAAACAGGTCTACCTTGGTTTGGTAACTGTTCCGCAGTTAGTCGAAGCTTTTTTTGGTACATTTAAGTGGAATTCGGGCAAAAGTATTGCAGCTAAAGTTGTAAGATCGCAAAAGGTGGATTGAAGGTGCTCAACGACCTTTAGCTATATAACATAAATATTGCAAAACATTAAAGGCTTTGTTTTCTAATAGATAAGAACCCTTAGCATCGCTTTGTATCGCCGTTCAACAAGTACATTAATTGTTTTTTGTTGTTTAAATATTCTTTCATATATTTTAACTTATATTAATTAATTAACTTATAATTTAACTTATAATATTAATTTAACTTATATTAATATTAAATATTAATATACTACTATATTAATCAAATTAATTAAGTAATTAATTATTAATCATATAACTATATATAAATCAAAATATTTTCAATCATTTTCTACAACTTTTTTCTAACTTTCTAGCAACATGGCGATATTAGGTCGAAAGAACGGCGCTGATTTAGCAGATAACCGATCATTAAGCCTCATGATGTTTCGTATTGATTGCGGTAACTAGGGATGCAGAAAAAATATCGATATATCTATGTTAGGTATTGTTTATTTTCGCGATATAAACCACTCTTTTTACCTCTTTCGAGACTGACGCTATCCGCGCTGTCTGGTTAAGTATTATCAACACTGGCGTACGGTTCCGCCCGAGCCCGTATACTACCTTAGGCCACCATCAATCAGCTCTGAACTCTAACATGGCCTCCCTGACACTGGCATGTCCTCACGTCACATTTAAATCCCAGAAGTATTTCTATACATGACAACCCTGGACTACTTACAGCAAACGCAGCGGTTACAATCTTAAACATTTCATATTTGTACACTTGAGTCAACACATCCAGTCTCATCTATCACCTATTGAATAGCATTCAAATCATACCAGAAAGAATATGACTTTCACTCGTTATCAAGCTTTATCGCGCAGCTGGAAATAATTAGAAAAATTTGTTACACCACTATACTGATCGCAACCTTCACCTAACCCAAACGTAACTTCTGGAATCTAGCAAAACTATATGGTCCCAGTTCATCCCTACTAATAAATTCTTGACCTGGCCCAACCGCCATTTTGAGGGCCTTCTATAGCTGAAAAATACCGTTAGGTGCAGAATCCAGCCAAACCACGTGGGAATCTTCTATAACTAGAACTATTGTTGGGAACAAAACCCAGTTAATCTAAATTCTATATGTGTATTAATATCTTGTTATCGCTCGTCCAATCTTGACAAGTTTAACTCATCTTTGTAATTGCTCTCATCATACAAATTCGAGGTTCAGTAAATAGATCATATATAACGTGGATATCATTTACATTAAACTCTATTTTTGCTCTTGCTCTTCTTTATAATGACAATACTTATTAAAGTATTATGGCCAATATGTTTCATTAGGCAATTTCCCATTCCTGATAGATATTGGGTAACTCGTAGTGTGTTTAAATCTAGCTTTTTTTTCATACAATATTGATACAACTGCACCCGTATCCAACACCGAATATTTTGTGTCTATTTTACAAATTTTGACACTCCATGTTTTCCCCTTACAATTATCCTCCTTATGGCCTTTCCTTTTGCAGAAGTTACACATTTCGATACCTGTTGGTTTGATATTCTCAAGTATGCGTAAACTTTCTGTGGAAATACTGGGCCTTGGTTTGTGGAACATTATTTTGTTCTGATATTGTGTACAGTCTCTTTGTCTATGTTTGTACTTAACTTATTACATGTACATCATCGACATGTTCCCTCAATCATCACAGATGATTACATCTCTATTGCCTTGTTAGCATCATATATACCTAACAATTTTCGGTTCTTTTACTTGTTTGAAATTCGTTTTTTTACTTCATTATCTAGTATATCATGTTCGAAAATTACTACTATTAATTGCAGGTACAACACACAGGTAATAACAGGTACGAATGCTTGTAGCGGGCGTCTCTTGTTCGGTGAATGCTTTTTAAAAATCCTGCTGACATCCAATTTCTCACGGTTGGCTTCCAATGCAAGTGCATGACCTGCCTTTAGCACAATTATGGTGCCAGAGATGCTGAGCTTTTGTTGATTTTTTTTTACGTTTTCCATCCATTCCACCATGGTAAAATGCGATATCACCTGGATCAAAACTTGTAAAGCTGTAGTGCACTCGGCTTGTAAACTGCAGCCTGACTAGCCCTTATGTTATCCAGGTCAATCCCTTACGTTTCTTTAACATACTGGTTCATTTTTTTCTAATCCAATTGTATTATATAAAGCTTTATAATACTTCTTCGACAATTGAAGGATTGAGATTGGAAATTTGTTTGTAAATATAGTAAATTAAGTAGATATACATTATTTGGAAAGTAATTAAATCAATGTTTTGGTTCGCGGTGATTTCATTATTTTCGAACAACCGATAATATGTAAGTACTTTTATTTCTTGGTAAATAAAATACAAATATTCAACAAAAACATTATAATGGTCACTATCTTGATAATATACAAGGTACTACAATGGTGATTACAATAATATTCATCTATCAATTATGTCAACAATTACTTGCCTTAGTATCCTAAAAGTGTGTATCTTCGTCCGATTCCGAAGCCACGTTCGATATCGAAGCTCGATATTGATTTTGATTTTAATTCACTGAGTATTTGCATGAATCAATTCTCAATTAGTCGACGTTTGACTTTCACAGAGTAAAGACGTGTTTGGAGAGATGGTCAGAATAGAAACAAAAGTGCAACATCTGTGTCACAAATGCGGCGTTAAAAAAACATTTTAAAGACTGGTGAAAAAGTGAAAGTGCGATCGGAAAAAAGGTCAGTACAGTAGAAAATAAATGCAAAATGCCATAAAACGTTAAGGGTCGAAAACTCAACATCTGGACCACAAATGCGGCGTAGGATAATTTGAAACATAAAAATAATCGTACTATTTCAACAATATATAAAAAAATATGGAGAAGAACATAGCACAAAAAACAGATAAAATGGAAATATCGACATCAGGCGTATCACATATTGCAGTTTTGAATGTAGAGAACACAACTAGAACCCAGAACAAACAAGCACTCTACAATGCGTGGATGAGCGAAAAGTCGGCGCGGGAGAGTCTTGAAATTGCATTAACGAATATGCAAAAACAAATAAATGCCCTCCATAAAAAAATAAACAAAGCTCTGAGGGCAAAGACAAAACAACGATAAACCACCAAGCCAACAAAAGCAGTCCAATTGTTACATACGAAACAAATGAAGAAGAATTGCAGAAAGAAGTAGGCTGGATAACGGTTAAAAATAAAAAAAGAAAAGCAAATAATTCTAGGATATTCACCACAGCAGATAAAAATAAAACAAAATAATGAACAAAATAAAGAAATTAGAATACCACCCCCAATTATCGTAAGTGATGTTACCGACTTTGACTTGCTTTACGAAACACTCAGGTTAAACTACATAGTGTTCAAAGCAACGATACTAAAAATGGACAAATAAAATTGAACGTCGAATGTTGTACAACATTCACAAAAATAATAGACTGTTTAGAGTTGCTGAAACTGCAATGGCACTCTTATGAAGACAAACAAACCAGATACATCAAAGTTATGGCAAGAGGGCTTGCATCACCAGCTAAAAGTGAAAAAATTATCGCAATGCGACAAATATTTTAAAAAAAGAAAAGACCAAAAATAACAAAGGAGAAATTTTAGTCCACGAGAAGCCATCACCTCTATTTATGTTAGCCTTTGAACATGATACGGACACAAAAACCATTTTTGGTAACCGAAAAATCGAACTTAATACCGCAATGCAAAAGATACCAATTGCATGGACACACACAGAAATTCTGCAGAAGAGAAACTAAAAACTAAAATGTTCAGGTAAACACATCACAACAGGGTGTAGAAAACCAAAAGAACCTGAGCCAAAATGTGCAAACTGCAATGAAGCGGATCCGGCATGTTATAGAGGATGTGTAGGTGCTAAAACACTGCATGAGAGGAGAAATAAAGTAGCTCAAGTTAAACGTCACGAAACAATCAGTGAAAAGAAACAACCGAAAAATTATAACTACGTTAATGGTGAAATGCCTTATGCCCAAAGTGTCAGTCAAAAATAACCAAAGAGACATTAAGGAAGATGAAGTAATCACCAACGAATTGCTACTTAAATTAATAGGAAAGCTGGACAGACAAGAAAAAATGATCGAATATTTTTCCGAAAGGATTGAAAAACTAGAAATGAAAAACATTAGGCCTGTGGCCCCAAAAACCCGAAATGGTAAATAAAGATATCCGAATAGTAATAATGGAATCCAGCAACATCACGCTACCCTACAAGTATTCCTAGATATGCAATAAATAGATATTTGCCTAATATCAGAAACCCATTTAACAAAAGAATCCTTTATAAAATTTAGAGGATATATATTTTATCACACCATACATCCAGCTAACACCGCAAAAGGAGGATGTGCAATAATAATAAAAAAGAATATTTCCTACCATCAAGAACCCGGGCTCAGTACAGCAGAAAATCAGGTAACAGCGTAACTATTAAATCAAGCAGATACAAGGTTACAATAGCCGCAATTTATTGTCCTCCAAGATACAATCAAAAAAAGGAAAGTCATTTGAATGTCTTGAGCATTGGAGGTGATTTAAATGCAAAAAATACAAGATGGGGATCCAGAATGACAACAACTAAAGGCAATGAACTGCATAAAGCAGCTGCTGAACTAAGATGTAGTTACATGTGAACAAAACGAATTCAACTAAATGTACCCCTCAAGAAAACTGAACAATTAAATTTTGAAGCAGAGAAATTCGTAGTAATATCGTAGTAATATAGAATTAATATTGAACAAGCTGTTTGGAATAATACTCCAGAAATTAAGAGTAAAATTAAAGGAATTAATTATCCAAAAGAAGTGAAGGAAATGGTATCTAAAAAACGTAAATTACGAAAAAAAATGGCAACAAAACAGAACACCTGAAAATAAAAATTGTTTAAACAATCTAACCCAAAGACTGAAAAAAGAAATACTGGAAATCAAAAACAAAACCATAAATGACTATCTGAGAAATTTAATAGATGATAAAGAAACTGATTACTCACTCTGAAACTGAAAGTAACAAAATATCTAAAGCGCTCATGTCTACACAGTCCACCTATAAGAGACCTATGTGGGAATTGGGCACGTGACAATCACAAAAAAGCAGAAGCATTTGCTGAATATCTACAAAAAACTTTCAAACCAAACGAAAATAATATTGAACATAATTTGCCGGACATAGAAGCTGAAAATTCGATGATTAAATTAGTCACGCCGAAAGAGTTAACCAAAGTTATTAGAACTGACATTAACCCCAGGAAATCACCAGGCTACGATTTAATAACAGGAGCATTACTGCAAAAACTACCAAGAAAGGTAATTATAAAACACACCAACTTGATCAATACAGCATTTAGATTAAAACATGTCCCAGACATTTGGAAGATGGCGGAAATTATAACGATCTCAAAACCTGGAAAATCAGAAAACGAAACAGAAGCCTATAGACCTATACCACTGCTGCCAGTAATATCTAAGTTTTTTGAAAAACTTCTGTTGAAAAGAATAAAACCGATCATGGAGAGAAAAAACCTAATACCAACACACCAGTTTGGGTTTATTAACAAGCACTCAACAATTGACCAGGTCCACAGAATAACAGATGTTATTGAAAAAGCCTACGAAAGCAAAAAAGTATGCTCAGCTATATTTTTAGATGTAGCACAAGCTTTTGATAAGGTTTGGTCATTCCATATAGCAACAACGCTAAATATCTCGGAATGAATCTCGATGCAAAACTTCGCTAGAAGGAACATATAAAGAAGAAATGAAAAGAACTGAAATTGAAATATAGGAAAATGTACTGGCTAATTGGAAGAGAATCACAATTATCAGTAGATAATAAATTTCTATTATATAAGCAAATATTGAAACCTATATGGACATACGGAGTTCAATTATGGGGATGTTCTGCAAAGAGTAACATAAATAAAATACAAATTTTTCAGAACAAAGTCCTGAGAAGTATTGTGGGTGCACCCAAATACTATAGGACTGATTATCTACATCGAGACCTTCAGATACCCACACGTCAGTCAAGAAATCAAGAGAATTGCAAGGGGGCATGAGGAAAGACTCCATTCTCAAACGAATATTGAAATATTACAACTATTGGATACCACCAGAACAGGATACAGACTCATAAGAATCAAACCATCTGCTTTTGTGTAGTGAGATGCATATATTAAAAAATTCAGCAGTGACATGTATAAACATTATTTCACCAGAGACTGAGATAGGACCGATGGGTCCTCCTAGTTATTTACCTAGATTTAAGTTATCATAAAGACAAATTGTAGGTTAGACGGAAACGACTAGTAACAATATATTAATTAAATAATAATAATAAAAATTCTCAATTGCGGTCGCAGCTTTCTTAGAAGTGGTGTCTGTAGAAACGTGACAGCATCACTAAAATTCTCCGGTTTCTGATTTTAAAGTTTATGATAAATCGCAGAAATCCAGATGCTTTTTAAAACTGTCATCACTATTTTGGCTTAGATAGTCTCGATTCATAATTCCTTAAAATACCAAGAGATTTGACGTTATCACAAACATTAGAACATTGGTAGTGACAGTTAGTAGTGACACGTCCAGTCGCTAACAATACTGTCAATATGTTCGTATTTTATTTTAAAAAACTTATTCTATAAACAATAAACACTTACCACAACCTGAATATAAACATCTTTCTATGGGTATGATGGAATTACCAGCAGCGTATCAATCACACGGAATAATATATAATCTATTCAAATTAGTGAACTTACGTCATCACTACGTCGAATGTATTGCCTATTGCGGTTTGTAAATTCGTTTAAAAATCAGACCGTACTTTCCATCTCATTTTATTCTAGTAATAAAGAGATGCAACGCTATTTTCAGCATTTCGAGCATCTAACGAAATCAGCGTATAAAATTGTCCTGGTTATTAAATGTCTGCAAAATTCCTTCAAAACATTATAACGGCCACTATCTTGACGATATACAAGTTACTGTAATGATTATTACAGTAACATTTATCTATCGACTACGTCAACACGTCCACGGATGCTTTTTGAGAGGCTCTAAGAAACTATATGATTTCTAGCCAAGGCGCCGGTCTGTATCCAAAAAAATGTACATCTCAGCATTTCTATTGGCCGTTCCTGATACGACGTCCGTCTTGATTAGCGAATGAGTCATCCAAAGGTTACATTAAAAATCATCGTGATCCGGTAGACTGACTATACTGCGCTGGTGTGCATCTCCCCAGTTTTAGAAATATTTAAATATTCTCTGTATTGCTTGGGACGTCAGTGATGTTAATATTTTGTGTTTTATTTTAGTATATACTTTTCAACCAAATAGTGGTATATAATTCTATATAATATTATAATATTCTATATATATAATCTATTCACTTATACAGTGGTATATAAGTTTCTTGATTCTTTTTTCTTTCTTTTTTTCTAAGAAATTCTTTAAGCAATATTTTTTTTCTTTATCGTCCCGTGGATTCCAACTTTCAAAGCCTTACAAATTCTTAAAATATAGATTAGATTGTTTAACATCTATATTATGGATCCGATAAAGATGCTGCCAAAATTCAGTATGTATACTAAAGGATATTAAAATCATTAAATTGGAGATGCAGAGAAGGCAGATGATCCTTCTTGTTATCGGCTTTAGTTGTGCAGCAAGCTCATGGTGAAATCTTTCTTTCTCTTGCTACTAAGTATGTCATATTACAATTACTTGACATATTAATTTACTTTCACTGCAAAATTTAAGTCATTTAATTAATTTATCTTATTTGTAACAACTGAAACTAAGTCTACCTTTGACTGTCCATATTTGTATTCATGTTCTTCACTTATTTGGATGAAGTTTTGTTTATTAACAAGACAATGACTCTAAATATTCGTAAACATTATGTCAGGGATCCCTAGAGCGAAAATGAAATGAATACATTTTGCAGCTAATGAAACTACCATTACCTTAACAAATAAGTTAATAAAAAATGAGTAAAACTTGTGAACAAGTAATTAAAATAAGAGTGACCATTTTCACGTAGTCAAAATTTATCAAAAAATGTAATATATTTTTCTTAATTCGTATTATACATATTTAACTAATTTTAATTAAATGTTAATCTAGGATTTGATTAATATTTGAGTATAATATCACAACTTAAACTACATAAATGTAATATCATCACATAAATCTGATTTTGATTAATATTATTTGCATGATTCTTAAACTTCCCATAGCGGCTACATATGCTTTACTAAATATATAAAAATATTAAAAAAAGAAAGTAGAACACCTGTTGCAATCTTGATATGATTCATATCTTCCACTTCAGTTTTACAATTTGCATGTTTAATTTATTAAATGTTCTCTACTAAAGAAATAATAAATAAAAGCAGAAATTTTTTGTATACATTTTATGAATCATTTGGACTTGGAATCACCCCCTTCCTATTAAAACGAGACTGGGTGATTAATGTACTTGTTACAATTAAAAACAACATTCTTTAACTAAAATTATTTATTCCTCTATTTTTTACAAGCAAAGTCTTATTGCGCCATCAATGTTAATGGAATCACACACCCCTTAGTAGACAAGATATTCAGATTGGTGATCCTCAAATCACTCATTATTGATCTAGAATAATTTTGTCATTTAATTTAATTTTGAAAAATTTCTCTCACAGCAGGAATTGCCTAAGGCAACCGTGAAGAATATTCGGGGCATTGTTATAATATTGGGCAGAATATCTTTCAGATGAATTTCACAATACATTTTAATAATCGAAATGAGTCTTCACTAATTAATTTATTTTCGTTGTCTGCACAAATGATAATCCACCAATCAATATTTCTTTGAATGTTCAAACCTTCGAATAGATAGAAGTTATTCTCGTTAAATATTAGTCATAAACAATCTAAGTAAAAAATAACATAGGGGAATCCCTCCAAGTCGTGTAGACGGTGTTACCAGTCGTTAAAATGAGCAACATGTTATTATTAATTTAAAGAAAGGGGATTATCCGATTTTATCACAGAATGAATAATGAAAAACTCCATGATTAGTTCAATTGGTCCATATTTATATTTAAAATTTGTGTTTAAGTTTATATGTACAACCTGCTTTTCAAAATTAAGTGAAACGTCCACTAAGAAATTATGGAATACTAAGAATATTTTCTGTTACATAAAGTCAACCTTGTAGTCCAGACCTGTCACCGAGTGATTGCCACCTGTTTCTGTCTATGTTGAACTATTTTGCTGCTAGCTAACTCATCTTGAAAAATCCAGTCCCAGTTTTTTTGATAATAAAGACTATGGTTTCTATTAGAGAATCATAATGTAATTACCTTCAAAATGGTAACAGGTTAAGTATGTTAAATAAAGTCTTCAATTTAGTTTTAACTACTGTAAATATAAATTAATCAAATTCATACTGAATTATAGGGATTAGATTTTTGGATGTAACAACAGCACCATGACTGGCAAAGCTCATCTTTTGTAAAACCCTTCGAACTTAATCAAATTATCTCAGTTTATTGGTGCAACTATATTTTCAGTTCCGGTAACTGTATGTTTCATCATCATGATCATCATCAACCCATAGCCGGCCGGTGATTGATGCCGCAGGGCCTCGAATTTCGTTCACTAAATCTTGCCACAGTTGCTGATTAGCTGTTTGGGTGTATATGGCTCGGTGAATAAAAAGATAAGGCGAAATGAAACAGTTATGGTGAATGAAACATGATGTAACGAACAAGACTCAGGTAATTGATGCTGTGGTGTTCGATGTTTCGATGACGCGGTAGCTCATTTTCTTCGATAGTGAGACGTTAATAATTCTGGTACCGCGGCAAAGACATGACGAGTTTACGGTGATACGTCTGGGCTGCTCTGTGACTAGTCCGTAGCCACATATGTTATAGTATTTCAGAAAAACTGCCAGAGAAGTTGCCCAAAGCCTTTCAAATCAAAATATTTGTCGATAAGATTGAGACTGCAAGCGAAGGAATACATATTGTTTTAAACATAGCGCCGAAAAAAATATCCAGTCGAAATTATGAAAACTAGATAGTGAAAGATAGATGTTAAAAGCTCTGAGATTTCAAGATTATCGAAAAAATTAAATTTTGGAAAATAAATGAAATTTATGAAAATTCTTTGTTCCAGCACAAACATTAAATATAATGAGGAACTATTACTTTGTACATTTTTTTTGAAAATTTGAGAAAATTTTGGATTACAGAAAAAAAAAGATAACGGTCACTTAAAACACCATGTTGCACTAAACCTCCATTCACGAATTCAAAACCCAATTTACGGAAAATCATGTCGGGTTGTCACCACTTTTAGGATTATTTTTTATTTGACTCGGTGAATGGAAATCAAACAGTGATGATTACATTATGTGACTGTTATTGGTGTAATATAAAATTAATGGAACAAAAATAGATAAATGGGAGCGGCGCAGTTTTACCTGAAGAGACGCCTGGGCAGTTGAAGATGGCACGTCTAGTTCATAGAACGTTGGCCAGAGTTTGAATCATCTAAAGTATCTTTCAATAATATCCGAGATCAACCTTTCGGGCTTGCCAGATCTTTGTTATCTGGCACTCCACGCGTATTTAGTACAAGACCGCTACAGCCACAACCGCTCTGAACTCTTCTTCCGCCCAAAAAGTCCATTTTCCTATAGCAGTCTATGAGGGATTCGTTCCTCTTTCATTTAACAAACGTGACTAAACTATTGTAATCTGCGTCTATGGATTTGTTTATCAACCATGCACTGATTGTCGCATCTTAATCGAATAAACCAATTCCAATAATGTTATAATGGAACATTTATAATAGAATTTGCATGAAGACCTTAATTATAGTCCGGTATTGATGCAGATTCAAATTATTCTACGAAGCAAAATGATCCAAAACTATCTGAAAAATAACGTAAACTGAAAAACTGTTTTGTCCTTTTTAGAGCCGAATATTTTAAAACATTGTATGGGACGTTTATTAAATCACCATATAATGTATGTATGTTATTCATCAACTCAGGTAAATAAACCGTAAAAAAATCGTCAATATATAAAATGAACATTTATATGTTTGTTCACCTGTAAGTTCTATTTTAAATAACGAAAAGTAATGCGCACATGATTGTAGAACGTGAATTAAATGGCCTTTAGAATAGTAATTTAAATATGGAGTGGTGTTGCAGCCCAATATCAACATGGCCTATACAGTTTGATGCTATAGAATTTTTAATTACGAAAAAAGTGACTCCTACTGAGATTCATATTCATTAAGAGGAATTTTATGGTAAAGGTATTACTGGTAGCGGATCTCCAGTCAACGTACGTTCGTCGATGCTTATACAGTGAATTCCACATTATAGTGAATATCTAAAGGGATGTGTCAGTTTCATGACTGAACAGGTGGCATACTGTAAAATATGTTCACAATAGATTCACAGACAAAATCAAACGGTGTTATTGTATAATATTAATTGTATATAATTCATTCATAGTGATAAGAGGTTATACCCGGCAAACGCTCTATTGGCATTTTGATATATTTTGATAAGGCCAAATAAACGGTCAGTGAGAAACAGATTACGTCTCTAATCAATTTCGAACAGACACGTTCTTGTCAGTAAAATGCGTTAGAGGTAAGTATTGATACTATTAAGCAGCTGGGATTTGTATTGGAAATCTTGGAAACTGAGTAGTTTTTTAAGATATAAATAATTTAATGCAATTATTTGATTGAAGACTTAGAGATATGCATCTCTTAGAGGGATATAAGTCATCACTACAAAAACTGTTAGGAAACACATGATTTAAATAGTATAAAGATAACCCACGAAAAGGTTCAATACAACTTCCAGGCATTACTTTTGAAAAAGTACAATTTTTAAAAGCATATGATAAAATTAAGGGAGACTTGTTATTTGAATTTGTGTATAAACATAAGTATTTCAAAATGAAACATTAGGCCACCCTTGGACTATAATTAAAAAGAGTGTAAAGAAAACAAAAGCTGATGGAAAAAGGTAAAAGTTAAAGCTAAAGTGTTATTATGTTATTCATATGATTAGTTTTTGTAAATTTTTAATAATTAATTGCAGATATATTGTTCTTCATGCTAGAAACAGGAATGCAATAAAAATATGCCAACAAGTGGTGGCACGAGTAGAGACTGAATAGTATTTTCTTTGCAGATATGGCAAATGCATTAGGGAGAATGCATATCAGAATGATTCAACAAGAAAACACAGCAACGAAGGAATCAAGAACCAAATACAAAAAGCTAAATATGTTCTCCAATGAAATTAAAATACGTTACTTGAATGTAGAATTAGGGGTATCAAGCCTCCAGGAGATACCATAGGCGGTTTAGAAAATAATAAAATGTAAATATAATAAAATAACTCTAACCAACAGACTATTGTGGCTGTTTAATTAAATGTAGTTTAAGTCCTTGGATAATATATGAATTTTCTTGATAGTAATTGATAAATATGATTTTCTTCCAATTAACCAAAATATTTCTCCACATTTTTCTTTTCATTCTTAACACATTCACGCACATAATATAGTCATTCCGAGAGATATTTAGCTTTGTCGCTATATAGACTTTTTTATTATTTATTGTTATTAGTCTCTGTGCCATCTTAATGTAGGTTAACTGTATATCCACGGATTTACTTTGATTAATTACTAATATTTATTTTCTAGAATTGGGTTCAATTATTTATATTACTGGCCTGTTCTCAAGTGTGAACCTCCAGGCTTCGATGCTTATCTATGACCATACTTGTGGGCAAACCCATATTTAGATTACCAATGTTGGCTCAATCTGGACTCGTCATTTGAAAAATAGGTAAAGAATTGAGGTCAATACATTCCCTTGTTATACACCTCCTTTAGGTTCTTTTATTGTCGAATAAGGTTCCTCTTGTTAGACTTTAATAGTTTACTGTATTTGTTGCTTTGGTAACAGTTCCTCTATGTAATGCAAGGCTTGTATAACATCTGAAAATATAGCTGAACATAATTTTTATCTTGACAGGTTTTTTCAATGATATCTATTACATTTGTTATTAAATATATCATTATATTTGTTGATAAACTCAAACATGGTTGGTATTAGGTTTTTCCCATTCTATAATATTATCCCAGAAAGAACAGCGTTGATAAGATCATATAACACAGTAAATTAATTTAATTGTATAAATTGAGTCAATATCTTTAAATGATTTTAATATTAAAAAATTTAACATTAAGAACTACAATGCTCTCCCGTGTAGTAGATATGTTAGGTTAAATAAGGTTTTGTTTATTTTTATTTAGTTATTACAATTATTATGTATGTAGCCGGCTTGGTGGCGCAGTGGTAAAGGCGATGGGACGGCCCTCCTACTGTTGCGATAGCCGCGGGTTCGAATCCTGCTGGAGCATGGTCGTAAATTTATGTTTGTGATTGTTTAAAATTTGTAAATGTTCTAGGCAAGAGTGTAAAATCCGACAAGGAAAATGATCCCAGTCACGACAGTAACCAGGCTGGGTAAGACCGGATATTTTCTAAAATTGGTCACTCGCCAGTCGGCCTCCTTAATTCTGGGGACCGTAGTTCGGAGTCCACGTTAAACTTTAGGCCTAGTCCAGATAAACCCATAGTTGGTAAAAGGAGACTAAAATACATATAAAAAAAACAATTATTATGTACGTATTTTATTTTGAAACGTTTTTTTTGTGCCAAAAATCAAATTTTGTTTATTTTTTACATTTTAGTGAGTTCCTTATTTATTATTTGAAGTCGGTTCAGTATTTTGGCTAAAAATATTTTATTTTTCTCTTTCTAGTGTTAGATATTTACTTAATAAATTAAGCAGTTATTTAATTAAGTATTACAATGGGTAGGTCAATTAAAGGTGTTAAATGTCAAGTAAATGATGAAAAATATGAATAAAGAAACAATAATTGAAAATAAGGAACGCTTCAGGCACCGGGGTTCGCTACCTAGTCTAAGTAATTTGACAAATGATCTAATCAAACTACAAGAAAAAGTTGTTGCCCCCGTCGGAAATCGAACCTGCTACCTCCGCATGTGAGCTGAACGCTCTAACCATTACACCAGAAGAATACAGAAATCTTTATTTACATCATTTTTGGCATTGTCATTAAACCTTCACGTACAATCTAATTGAGAAGTTATAATTAAAATTTCAGGTCAATCCCATGAAAATTGAGGGAGTTTGATACAAATCAGTTTGTGTTAAATATATTAAAACTAGGAGACGTGTTAATTATATTAAAAATGTATTATACAAACTTGCTAACAAAATCTGGACAAATTATCTATTGTAAGTCATACGCGTAATGTTAAACGTTTTTAATATAATAATTTCATCTAAGCTAGAGGTACCAGAATTTTCCACATATATAATTTATATTGCTGAGTATATGCACACACATGTCCATTTGCAGATAGACATTGGCTCATTTTCATATGATTGTAAAACGGCCATAAATTTTCAGTACATAAGCTGAAGTATTATACGGAAGGATTGTGCTCAGTATTGTCCAATGAATGAATTACCACTAATATGGAATTTAACGACTTTTGTGCTTTCACGATTCATTTTACGACGCACTTAGTTTGTACATCTACTATTAACATTGAGAAACTGTCCGTAATAAGACCATAAAATGCATAATCGTTTATTCATTCAGGCCAGTCTGCAATTTTTTACAATTCTTTCCGTTTATTACTTAGTTCAGTTACTATTAGAGTCGTGTATGTTTGATAATGCTAACCTCATATTGTCATACCAACTTTAATTGAGATGATATATTCAATAGTTATTAAAATACATAAATATTATTCAGTGTTTACCGTTTCTTCAAATATTCGGACAATAATACTGCATATTGTGACAAAAATATAGTGTGTCAAAGTTTATATTACTATATTACTTTAAAATTGCCGAAATAGACACGTTCTCCTTATTATTTCAATTACTTCACGGTACATATCTTTTTAACGTTAAATTTAAACGGTAAAAAGCATTTCATTAAAAAGTTTTATTTTATTAATTACATCTTACATTAGCTATGCTTAGTACTATCTTAATTCACAAATTAATTTATTACCATTGTTGTGTTGTACTTGCACTAATACCTAAGCAAGGCGAGTACGATATTTTTTATTATTTAATTATTACATTGCTACTAGTCGTTTCCGACTAATCTACAATTTGTCTTTATGATAACTTAAATCTAGGTATATAACTAGGAGGACCCACCGGCCCTATCTCAATCTCTGGTGAAATAATGTTTATACATGTCACTGCTGTATTTTTTATTATATGCACCTCACTACACAACACTATACAATAACAAATGGTTTGATTCTTGTGAGTCTGTGTCCTGTTCTGCTCTGTGGTATCCAAAAGCTGCAATACTTCAATATTCTCATGAGAATCTTTCCTCATGCCTCCTTGCAATTCTCTTGATTTCTTGACTGTCTGTGGGTATCTGAAGGTCTCGATGTAGGTAATCAGTCCGATAGTATTTGGGTCCGCTCACAATCGCTCTCAGGACTTTGTTCGGAAAAATTTGTATTTTGTTTATGTTGCTCTTTGCAGAACTTCATAGGTTTCAGTACTTGCTTATATAATAGCAGTTTATTATGTACTGATAATTGAATTGTGATTTTTTTCCATTTAGCCAGTACATTTTCCTATATTTCAATTCCAGTTCTCTTCTTTTCTTCTTTATATGTTCCTTCCAGTGAAGTTTTGCATCAAGATTCATTCCGATATATTTAGCGTTGTTGCTATATGGAATGATAGTATTATTTAATGTTATTGGTGCTTGTACAGTCTGATTGTAGGTGAACTGCACATGCACAGATTTACTTTCATTAATTTTCATTTTCCAAGCTTGTGTCCAATTATTTATATTGTCACTTGCCTGTTGTAATTTTAGTGAGGTGAAGAAGCCTATAGTCTCCGACAGCTATAATCGCAGTATCATCAGCAAATGTAGCCATCATAATATTCTCCATTTGTGGTATATTACAAGTGTGTAGTAGATAAAGTATTGGCCCCAGTACACTTCCTTGTGGTACACCTCCTTTAGTTTCTTTTATTGTAGAGTAAGCTTCTTCTTGTTTGACTCTAAACACTCTGGTTGTAATGTACGATTTTAATAGCTCGGTGTGTTGTTTTGGTAACATTTTCTGTAGTTTATGAACAAGGACTTCACCTTATCGAAGGCTTGTGCTATATCTAAGAATATAGCTGAGCATACCTTTTTACTTTCGTAGGTTTTTTCAATGACATTGAAAATCTGTTATTCTATGGACCTGGTCAATTGTTGAATGCTTGTTAATAAACCCAAACTAGTGTGTTGGTATTAGGTTTCTTCTCTCTATGATCGGTTTTATTCTTTTCAACAGGAGTTTTTCAAGAACTTTAGATATTACTGGCAGCAGTGATATAGGTCTATAGGCTTTTATTTCGTTTGGTGACTTGCCGGGTTTTGGGATCATTATAATTTCCGCCTTCTTTCAAATACCTGGAACACGTTTTAATCTAAATGCTGTATTGATCAAGTTGGTGAGTTTTATAAAACTACCCTTTCTTGGTAGTTTTTGTAGTAAGTCTCCTGTTATTAAATCGTAGCCTGGTGATTTCCTGGGTTTAATGTCAGTTTTAATAACTTTGGTTGGCTCTTTCAGCGTAACTAATTTAATAATCGAATTTTCAACTGCTATGTCCAGCAAATTATATTCAATATTAGTTTCGTTTGATTTGAAAGTTTTTTCTAGATATTCGGCAAATGCTTCTGCTTTTTGGTGATTGTCACGTGCCCAATTCCCACATAGGTCTCTTATAGGTGAACTGTGTAGACATGAGCGCTTTAGATATTTTGTGGCTTTCCAGAGTGAATAATCAGATTCTTTATCATGTGTTAAATTTCTCAGATAGTCATTTATGGTTTTGTTTTTAATTTCCAGTATTTACCTTTTCAGTCTTTGGGTTATATTGTTTAAAGTATTTTTTTTCAGGTGTTCTGTTTTGTTGCCAGTTTTTTTTATAACTTTCGTTATTCGGCTACCATTTCCTTCACTTCTTTTGGACAATTAATTCCTTTAATTGTACTCTTAATTTCTGATTTCTGATTATTCCAAGCAGCTTGTTGAATATCGACTACGAATTTTTCTGCTTCAAAATTTAATTATTCAATTGTCTTGATGGGTACATTTAGCTGAATTCGCTAGTTCAATTCTTCAGCAAATCCTTCCCAGTCTGTTCTCTTGTTTGTTAACGTTGGGCTTCTTTCTTTTCTTATTATATTTTCGCTCAACATCAGAAGCACCGGCGTAACTTAGCTCAACATTTTCTTCGAGTTTTATATAGCTGGATGTTATGTTTCTTACTATGAAGAAATCTAACAGGTCTGGGGATTTCTCTTGATCAGTCGGCCAATAAGTTGGTTTTCCAGTTGACATGTAACTACATCTTAGGAGTACGAGATTAATACATCAGTATGTATTTCCCAAATTAAAATAAAACTAAACTACTTAAGCCAAAGTTAAGTATACACTTATACACTAAACAAGTTCGTGTGTTTTGGTTCGCCTCAATCTTCTGACTTCCTGCGTGTTGTCCAGTAGCTCTATTACTTCCATGTTGCTGTGATTTCACAACCTTATTTCATGTTTTAAGGCGAAATCTTGGATCATTTTGCGTATCCATTTGATTCCGAGGTCATCGGGTAGCCCTTCGTTGGTTACATAGTGATAAGCATTGGTAATTAATCGTAGAACTTTGTTTTGGGTGCGTTGGATTGATGTTTTAGTGCTTGAGCCATAAGTTGGCTTTATGAATGATTGATAAACCAATCTCTTTGACTTTAGGTCAAGTTAAGACTATCTTCCGACTAACCTGTACAGTTGCTTGACTTTGAGTCCAATTTGATCTGCTTTTTATCTAACATGATGTTTCCAATTTGACCTACCATTGAGATGTATTCCGAGGTATATAGCTGATTGAGGTTATATAATAAGGTTTTTGTCATTTCGCCGCAACACAAAATTAACATAGACAGATTTGGAGCTATTAAGCTGTATTTTCCAGTCTCTAGTAAATTCATAGATCTTGTACGACAGTAGATAGTAATTCTGCGGTAGCATTAAAAAGTTAAACAAACCTCTAATGTTTATAAAATAATTAATAAAAAAGTAATATGTCCATAACGATTATAAATGTGTCTTCTGAATATAGGCATAGATGCAATTACCGACTTTTTCATTTAGCTGGTAGTCAACTAGGGTTTATCTAGACTGGATATTAACTAAACGTGGGTTCCAAACCACGGTCCTTGGCACGGTCCACCACCTACTGACTGATGAGTGACCAACTTAGAGATGATCCCGGAAAACCTCCGGTCTTATGCTGCCGAATTATTGACGTGAGAGGGATCATTTTCATTTTGCAATGTTGCACTTTGAGTACATACATTAAGACCATGCCTCAGCACGATTTGAATCCGCAGTACCCCAAGTTGGAGTTAACCTATTCAATTTAAGCATTGTTCCTAACAGTGAGACATGGTTAACACAAACATGGTCTTGGGTTTCCTTCATATAATCGATCCATTAATACCATATAATGATGGATTCTTATGGTGTTCCCAAAGTAGTAGATTTTCGCAGGTTTGGATGACCACGTTGCTGTCCTTTTTTACTTTACATTCTGGTACCGATATAGGAAATCATTTTCATTTCACTTAAACAGCTCGAAATCGTTGATGAAATGTTGTTAGTCCAGTATAAGTAAATGTGATGATCATTTTATTTACCAAATGTCCATAATCGCAAACACTTTCTAATATATTAGGGAGTTTAGTTAGTTTTGCTTAGCTCCAGTTATTCGACTGTTTATGGACTTTTATGTCTCTATTATGAACTGCCAATTTAGGATGAGTAGAGCTATTGATATCAACCATGTTGGTAATAATCTTATCTAAACGCAGACCAATAATCTCAATAACTTTTATACACAATCTGTTTTACTAACGGAACTAATTAAGGATGTTTGATAATCAATTTTAAAATTAAGGGTAAATAGTCAAAATATTATTAGGTGTTTGCATGCATTTCGATCACTAGTAACAGGTCGATTGAAAAGTCCCCGGCCTGACACATAGATGGCGCTACTAGAATTAAATCCATCCGCAGTTGGCCCTAACCCTCAAAAGATGCGGGTGCCGCGCGAGCTCACTTTTGACTAAAAACAATGACGAGTTGATGATTCGGAGCAGTGTTTGAAGATGGTCAAGCGTAATAAACTCGAGTTTTTGCGTCGATATGTGACGATGGTCCAAGTCCAATCGACAGTCATCCGAGTGGACTGCACACGATAAAGCCGCTCCAATGCGTGGGAAAACGCAACAGTCGGCTGGCAAGATTATGGCGTCTGTATTTTGGGATGCGCATGGAATAATTTTCATTAACTACTTTAAAAAAGGAAGGACCATCAGCAGCGACTATTGCATAGCGTTATTGGACCGTTTGAAGGACGAAATCGCCGAAAAACGGCCGCATTTGAAGAAAAAGAAAGTGCTGCTTCACCAAGACAATACACCGTCTCAAAAATCCATGAATTGGGCTTCGAATTGTTTCTTCATCCACCGTATTCTCCAGATCTGGCCCCCCGCGACTATTTCCTGCTCTCAGATCTCAAAAGAATGCTCGCTTGGAAGAAATGTTCGTCGAATGAAGAAGTCGCCGAAACTGAGGCCTATTTTGAAGAAAAGGACAAACCGTACTACAAAAATGGTATCGAAAAGTTGGAGGGTCGCTATAATCAGAGTATCGCCCTTGAAAGGAATTATGTTGAATAAAAAAAAATTTTGCCAAAAAAATGTGATTTACTATGGTAGGCCGGGGACTTTTCAATTGACCTGTTATAATTTATGATTTGAATGATTTATTATCACTTTATACAACTTATATTTCTGGTAAGATAACGATACCGTGTCAAAAGTACTATGTTGATTTGGCAGCGATCCAATCATCGATCAAGTCATGCTGCACCGATCTGAACAAGTCGTAATAAGAAGGCGTAATTAGGTGTTTTGTTAGTACGATGGGTGCGGCCGAACTTCATAACTATTGTAACGCGTGGTAGTTTCCTATGCAAGGGGTTGACTTTGCGGCTATTTTTTAAATATTTTAAAGTCTCCTTTTTACCAACGATGGGTTTATCTGAACTGGACCTACAGCTTAACGTGGGCTCTGAACCACGATCTTCCGCATTAAACCTCCTTCGACTTACTCAGCTTTGTTACTGGCGTGACTGGGATGGTTATTCCTTGTCGGATTTTTCATCGTTGTCTATAAAGACTTTTACAATTACAAACATAAAGTACATCCATCCGCCAGCAGTACTAGAAGCCGCGACTATCGCAACAGTAGGAGGACCGTCCTATTGCCTTGACCACTGCGCCAACGAAGCCAGTCCCTTTACAGGTATTATTCACTAATTAGATACCAATTAACGTAAATAAATTATACATCACATATTATCTTATATATTAATCGGCTTGGCGAAAATTTTGCGTCCCTTTTTGAAGAAAACGGGGGCACCTTATGTGGCGTGTATTAAGGAAGAATTTTTTGGCCTAATATTTTTGTGTAATAAACAAATACATATTCCAATAAAACTAAAAACGCCTAAATCAAGCAACCTGGAACAGCCGTTAGATCGATGAAACAAAATATATAAAGAAACTCAGCGGGTAGCCGTGCGGGTTAAGAGTTTACCTCGCGGACGTGCGCGGGTAGCGTACTAGGATCGAATCTCGCTGGAGATAAGGTTTTTTCTAAATTTATAAAATAAAATAAACCATAGTTGCAAAAAAAACAAATTAATGTTAGCTTTATCGGAAGGTATATACAGCTGTAAAATTAAACCCAACATAGATTAACGAAATTCGAGAATAACAAGAATCGTGTTTTCCTTGCTTACAAGATATTTAGATTTTCGAAATCACAATATTGATTAAATTACATGTCTGGCGAAGAAAAAGAAAAATTGTTCTTGTTTAACCCTTTGAATGCGCATAGCGCACATAACCGCCGGAGTGAGAGTCTTTCCACCATGCTGCCAACCTACATGTTGTATGCCGCTAACTAAAAAAAAAGTATCATATTAAAAACTAGCAAATATTGAATTTCTTACTACAAAAAATTAGGCTTTTACTGTAAGAGTGCCGCACCACGCAAAACACCAAATAATGTTCTCTAAGTGGTTTTGAATTTGGGGAAAAGAAGTCCGAAGGAGCTACAAAATTATATTATTCGATTTTTCATGAAAAAGTCACGAAGAGTCGGTGGTAACGTGAAAGGCAATATAGTGTTGAGAAATCTAAAAGTTACCGGTCCATAATTCTGTCCTGAAATAAAATTCCTTAATAGTTTGACCCGGCTGAAAAAAATCATAATTCACAACACCAAGATTCTTTCGTCTTGGTATTTTCTGATAACAGCAGTATATAGTGATGTATTAATTCTAAAAACAGAAACATTTAAGTTTCAAAAGGCGTTAATAATCTTGTTGCATTTCACTAAATCCGTTGAGTACTGTCACATATTTAGTGTACTCCAACAGGTGTCGGGAGCGCAACATACCAGAGCACCTGATGAAGTACAATAGGCATGTGACTGATATTTAACTGAATTTGGCTATGGTTTTGGTACCTGTAAAATGCATAAATTAGAATTATCAACAAAAAGAAGTGGTGTTACAGTTCTGCCAATGTTAGTCTAAACCAAACATTTACTATATGTTTGAAAATTATTTTATAAATGTCTAATTTAATGTGATGGTATAGTGTGTATATTCCATCAAGGTATGGATATTTGAAATGTTTTATAGGTAACAGTAAAACCGATTACATTACAGCGTCAAAATCGTTGAAACAACCTTTTCCTATATATAGTTAAATATCTTATACCTATATAGTAAAGATAGTAAAAGAAGCAGAAAAATATATAGTAAAGAAAAGGAAACAAAGAGATTTTATTTTCTTCAGTAATACTCCCATCAACGTTTTTGTTCTCAATATATTGATCAAAATTAATGTATTGGAACACTAATATTGATGGTGTTAGGGAACTTTTAAAGAGACTAGAGGGTAGGTAAATTTGAGATATATAAAATGTCCTAAAAACTGATCTCGTCATAAAAATGCTACCATAAATCATTAAATAAACGACATATTTCACAGGAAATAAAATATTTATTAAACATCAAATAAGTTTGTTATCAAGAGGTTTAAATTCCAATACTAAAGAAATTAAGTTATTTTTAGAATTTGCCGATAAGAAATGTGATTTACGACAGAACAGAGCGATTCATTTTTATAAAGTTTTACCACGTATTTGCTTCAAATTTATATTGATGTAAAATTATGAATTTATGTTGAATTGTTATAATAGATTAAATAAAACTATAAAATGATGTTAATTAGTAATATATTTTTATATGATTTATCTGTAATTTTTCATTTGTTTTATTTAGAGAATTTATTATAAAAAATGAATAATATTAGCTTAAAATTAAACAAATAATGTTGAGACTATAATGATGATTTTAAATAATATTTTTTATTGTCTTTTTATTCTTCATCAATAGACTTTATTATTGCCTTCGTACTCTGTCTATTTATAAGTTTAATTGTTATTCTCCTGATACATTCCTGTCTGTATGAAGAACAAGTTGCATTTTAATACGCATAAACTAATTTATCAAAGTTTATTATATGGAAGTATATATTTAAAAAGTTTTCTATATATGCATAGTACTATTTGCGTAATGGTTTTAGTGAAAACTTATTGATTTTTATGCCTAAGTCAACATAGACTTTAACATTTACAATATACATATAAAACTATGGTTTACTCAAAAAAATTAAACAATGCGAATACCTGAACGACGTTTATATAAGCGAACAGTTCTTTCTGTTCGATAGATGGTGAAAAATCCGCCTCTACGCGCGCTACTTCAGGTACCTGACTGCTCCAAAGCCCAGTTTAGATACCGAGGTAGCGCCCATAGCAACAGACATCAGTGTAGAGCCCGCCGTACCCGCCGATCCGCTCCATTAACGTTCTTCTGGCTGCTGATCCGTTACCTAGCAACGGACTAACCTTGCTTGTGGCGTGTCGATCGGCCGAATGCAGCAGGCTCGCGCATCCGATCACCCCGTCGTCTTCGTCGAAAATAGGCAACATCAACCGGTTCTTCCGGAAATTTACCTGCCAGTGCCAAAATTGTCAAGGTCGGGTATCTTCGGGTGCCACGAATTAGGTGAGCGTGACCGTACAGACGAGACGACCATGTTCACGAAATGGTCTGCTAGCGAAGACGTTAAAAATCCGAGGAAACGAACCATTGTTTTACCATTCCATTCGTCCGTATCTGTAAAAAAAATAAATTGTTACAAAAACCATTAATAAATTATATATATATTAGTGATGACATATTATTGAATATTATACATGTTGGATACGGCGAACATTAGTTACTTTGGCTTCGGTGTTTAATTTTATCACGTTAGACGAAAAGCCAGAAAAGCACAGCAGTTCAAACTCAAAATTTGGACTGATTAGTCGGAAAATATTCCCTACATGACTTAAGCTCGAAAAGATTGGTTTATATATCGTTTATAAAAGCTATTTGGACTTGGAGTGTAAATATGGGGTTGTATTAAAACATTATATCATTACCAAGTAGTAATCCAACGCTGTCTAAACATAATCCTTCGATTGATTATCAAGGCTTATTGCTACGTAACCAACTACTGCAAAATGACACAAAATTAAATGGTTTTAGAAAGCTCAAGATTTCTACTTAAAATATAAAGTAAGATTACTAAATCATATCAACGTGGAAGCAATATAGCTATTGGGAAAGGCACAGAAAATTAGAATAATGAAGCAAACCAAATGGTGCTCTGAACCAAGTTTAATTTTAATTTAGGAAATAAATGCTGATGTATTTATACTGCACCCGTCTTGCCTGTGTAAATATAACAGAGCACTTGGTATTACGTATAATTTATTGGGTTAAGATTGTACGAAGCATATCTGATGTAAGATGTAATAAATATGTCATCAGAATTTTAAACGTTTTTTAAACGTTTATCTTTCAATTTAAAAAAAAGCACCTGGATATATTGGAGTCTCTTGGACGTTGAATTCATAGACATATAAGGGAGCATTTGTTTTGTTTTAGTTGTCGAGAGCACTTATGTGGTAGAAACAAAAAAATATCGTAAGTCAGTAAGACCAGTAAATCACGGATCCGCCTTTTGTGTTTATCAAACATTTATTTGGATTCGTGGTAGAAATATGCCTTGAAATCAGCGCAATTCTTGCTCTAATGGAAAAGTAGTCGCAAATTATACAGGCCTCAAATTAGCAATAAAAGCTATTTCGGTTTCCTCATACCGTCTACATTAACTCTCCAGCAGAAGATCCAATTAGTATATTATTATCGATTTTATAATTCAAATGCCAATAACAATACCAACACATTTTTAAAAATAAAAAAGTTCCGTTAAAATGTATCGAAAATAGTTAATATAGTTTATTTGAGTAAATGACGTTAATTATTTATTGATAATATTAAAACCTCATGAAATCTTAATCCAATAAAAAGTAGGCTTCGTGACTCTATCGGTACTGTCCTGATCGAATCGTCGCACCGTGTTTTATTGCCGAAGGTCCGCCCCCGTGACCCTTGTGTTTTCCAGGAATCTCCAAGCCCTACCTAGAAGGGCTATTGAATGCAAAGAAAGTGGTCCTTTACAAATAATTACTATTAGATTTGGTTCTGATAAAAGGTGTGTTCTCACATATATTATTAGTCCAAATGTATGTGTTTATGTTAACTTTTTAATGTTATTTATGCTTAAGTTTATTTTTTATATAGATTATTAAATTATTGAATTCCCTTCAAAGTAGGCCCTTTCCAAAATACACTTATGTGAATGCTTAATCCATTAGTAAATTTTTAATACCCGCTTCAATTCTAGTACCTTGAAATAATACATTAAGTTCAAAGTAGGAAACCATGTTCATTGTATAACGTAAGATAGAATTTTTGAATAAAATTCATTCATAACGATAGTTTTGTGAGATTAATAACTATAAAATAAAATACTTTGTAACGCCTAATTTGGGCCAAATTATTTGATTGGACTATTTATCCAATTAATCATTGTACATCGTGTCAATATGGCGGATATATGTGACAATTTAGCGACAAAAATAACTTTTACTATTAGCTTAAGGGGGTTCCTCAAATAGTCAATTCATAGTAATTTTTAACAGAATGTAATTATTGAAAATGCAATGGTTCGTCCATCGATCGATGGACGAACCTCGAAAGAGTGAAAAATGAAGAAATCGATGCTGCAGGAAAACAATAATCAGTACGGATCAATCACGTTTTGGTAGGCTTTAAGGCTTTGGGTAAAGGATTTTTTAAAGGGTAATAGGAAGGTGGCTACTGATAATAGCTATTGATAGAAATGAATTGGCCGATAAAAAAATCTGATGTTTACCCGCTTCCTTTTCAGTCCAGAGTAACATAATTAGCTGAATAACCTTGAAAAATCGCACCTTGTTGATTAACCATTACGATTGAAGGAACAATTAAATAAATAAGACTCAAAAATATTGATACACTGGCATTATCTAAATAAATAACACAGCGGAAAAAATGCAATAGTACTACAACCACCACTGTATACACTGTCATATTCAAATGAAATCTTAAAATGTAAGTTATTATTACTTAAATATTTTAAAATGAAGATTAAACTACGAAGTATATTTTAAAATATATAAATTAATCAATGAAAATGTTTCATAGTATAAAAAAACGTTTAAAAATAAATTTAAAAGCGTATCTAAAATATAAAAATACCCTAAAGAAAATATTGAAATTCTCTGGGAGGTTCTCAGAAGGTTGAGGGGTAGGTAGACGTCAGTTGGTGTGGAAAAAAGATGGATGGGCTGTGAAGCCTTGAAAACTATATTTGGGCGTCTATTAAATATAGGCTTGGCCTTCTTGATGACCTTAGATCATATGTTTTAGGGTGAGGGTGGAGAAATCTAATAACGTTTTGATGTTTGATAGATAACATATTGTCACTAATACTGTGAATATACACAAGAAAAATTCGCTTTCAAAGCATTATAGCTCATATATATAATAATTTTTAAATCAACGCAAATTTTAAAAATATCAGTCTGAGTACATGTATTCAATATCCCACTAAAGCCCATACGGGATTTATTTCTTATAACACTATGAGGGCTTTAGCAGCTGATAAATATTAAATTATTATGTTCCCTATCAGACACAGACGGCTACAGTTAAATGATTGACGTCCATAGCCGCAGACGCTGGCAAAATATTTGCCCATTCCGTCTAAAGTAAACTGAGAACGTCTGGCAGGTAGCAATACGTACCGGTTTCGATCTCCCGTCAACAACAAATTCGTTGTCCAATAACATACAGCTGAACAAGAGCGGCTGTGATCCGTTAAAAGGCGTTCGAAAATTCCGACGATGTCTCGATTTTTCGACGAACTTAGGATGACTTTGAAAAGGTTTTAGATTACATCAGCTCTATCTAGATATAGTAGCTGACAAAGAAGGATTATTTAATAGCTACTTTATATTCCGAAGGGTAATTTTGATTTAATTGAGCTGTCTGGAAGATATTCCTTAGAATTGTGTACACAAAACAGAAATATAATCCGTGTTTTATTCGTTCACATTTGTCAGTTATGACAGTTCATTTGTCTGTAGTTATTTATACAAATACATATATTTTACTCCTTAGAACCATGGATATAAATCAGAGAAACTATTTACAATGTTCTGTTTGTTGGTATAGTTATTATTGATTATAGAGATCAGTGGCTGATAACGCTATAGTGCTGATGATTAATACAAATAAGTCGTATCTACGAATAAAACTTATTGTTAATAGAAGACGTTACTGGTGCATTTGATATTAAGTTAATTATTATAAATATAAATTATATTTTAGCTATATTTTAGCGTTAAAACCCAAATGCATTTTTAATGTTACCAAGAGTTGGCACATGACATAAAATCAATCAGGAAGAACTAAAAGTGATACCATCTAATTCGAAAGAAAGAAGTATCTACTTTTAGTAAAATAGACACAATATGGAATTACTGGTATTATTGCAAACGTGAGTATTACCATTAACATCAAAAGCTGTATTTTTAATACCAGATGAATTTTATGCTACTGATAGTTATACTTGAACAATAGAGTATTAAATCGAATACTGAAGCAAGATCTGGATAATACACTTAAAGAGACGATACATATTTCAGAATGATGATAATATTTGCCCGCCAGTTGTTAATATGATCAAAAATTGAGTGGATCCTGTTCTACGAAGAATGTCTTATATTTCGATCTTATTAGTTTCATTGAAATAATAATGTAACAAGAAATATAACTGCATCATTTGGTTTTTAAAACTATTTGCATTCACTTTATGAATCATCTAGGATAAACAAAAAGCATCTATTCAAAATCAAACGAACGTTCATAACCGTGGTTGACTAATTAGGGTTTTAATAAGCCGCCATTAAGCGATTCCGCAATGCGTGTCTAATTTAATTAATATAATGTCTATTTTCATATGGATAAAGCTGGCATTGGAGAAAATACTTGGTAATTTGTTTCATTAATTTTAATAGCCTTCGTTTTACACGAAAAATTTAAACAATTACCATTTCTAATTTAATTTGGTTATAATTAGGGTGTTTTTGGTAAGATTAAAATTTCGGTGGCTAGTCTTGTTTAATTTTTCGACAAATAATTACTTTGATGTTGTGAAAGTGGGTGATAGCACTGGATCAATCTGCCTCTCACACTATATAGTTATATAATACTATGATATAACATTTTTGCCATAACTTAACCTATTAATATTAATTGGTTTGAAAATAACATTCAACAACAAAAGAAAACGTCACTAACACAAAAATAGGATAAAAATTGCCAGATTAAAGTTTTTTCTGGGCAATGTTTATCCGCAGAAGATAGTCTAATGGTTTTAAAAGCCCGTGGTAATACTATCGAATAGTTTCAAAAGCTAAAAGATTGTGAATTTGGTGTTGAAAGCAAAACAATATAGTGAAAGACTGAATTAAATCATTCACATAAATCTCATAACAGTATTTGATGAACAAGATAATTAAATAATATAAAACTAATATTGATTGAACACTTTATAATGGTAAAAACGAGTAATAATATAACTTAAAACTAAATCAATACTATTGATGTTATAAAAATAAAAATATTTTATAAATTATAATGGAAACATAGTTTTGAGAAAATGTGTAGTTAATACTTAATCCTTTTACCATATATAATTAATGTCTATATTAAATATCCTGTTTATTTGACATTATATATAACATTCTCCGTAATTGTAAAATAACGAAGTAATATAAAAGCCAATATTAATTAAAGACAAATCTCATTAAAATTAAATGAGCATGTACTGGATATTTTAATTGAAGATCATGCATCCTTTAACCAACTAGATAGTAAATATGCTGCAAATTAGCAATTTTTAATTTTAACTGTTTTATGAAATGCCTAATGAATTAGATACCCTATAAAATATTTATAACAAAAAAATTATACTCACTAAAAGTTACTACCAACTGACTACTTTGAAGTCGGCGCTGAACCCAAACAGTTATATTAATTTAGATTTGTTTAGCTGGTAATTTTTTGTATATGTCACAATATTATATTATTGTTTTTGTATTGCTTCGGTCGGTTTCCACCGACTTCAAAGTAATTATTTGGGAGTAATTAAAATAATATCGTAAATAGATAAATAGGTTTAGATAGGTATTAAGCTAAATTGTTTGTATATAGAAGAATATAAAATATATGTAGTAGCTAGGTTAAATAAGGTTTTTGTTTATTTATATATAGTTATAACAACGATTATTATGGCCATATTTTATATTAAAATGTTTTTTTTTTGTTTTAAAAATCTAAGTTTGATTACTTTTTAATTTTCAGTGAGCTCCTTATTTATTTTCTGAAGTCGTTTCAATTTTTTTGTTAAAAATATTTTATTTTTCTATTTTTAGTGTTAAATATTTAGATAATTCAATAAATTACGCAGTTATTTTATTTAATATTATAATGGGTAGACCAAGTAAAGGTGCAGCCCATATGAAGAAAAATAGGAATAAGGAAACAATGTTTGAAAATAAAGAGTGTATCAGGCCCCGGGGTCCGCTACCTACCCTAGGTGATATAACAAATGCTATAACTAAAGAACAACAAAAAGTTGTCTCCGCCGAGAATCGAACCCACAACCTCTGTTTGGGAGCTAAACGCATTAACCATTACACCATAGAAGCAGTTCTCTACAATATTTTGTTTACTGATTCGTAATTAAAAAAGGTCTTCATACTATACCCGAGTTATCTTGTCCAGGATTCTAATTGTCCAATTCCTACTCGCATCGGTAAATTGTACACTCTAAATCCAAATAACCAAATCTAAAAAACGTCAGAACTGATGCTACTCGTATGATTAAACCGGTTAATAGTAAAATGTTAAAATCATGTCACAGATCATTATGTTTAATATCGTCTAGTCTAGAATCTCAAGGATATAACGTCATCATAGAACGTGATTTGTATTCTAGTGAATCATGATAATTTTCTACATATTTCTATGAACTTATTTATTATATCTTATTTCCCAGTACTTTTAGCTTTCTTATTTCATACTCGACGGTTATAAGATAATAAGTTGATATAACGATGCACGACTTACACTACTATTCATGGCACCTAGATATTCTAAGAAATCGGTGCATTAGCGACTGGTTTAAAATGTGACGGGTGACGTGTATAATACAAGATTTTCATTTATATCCGAAGATTTGGACGCTACTGTCGCTCGTATCCAGAACATTGATTCAACAAGTGGCAGCTGCTTGAATCAAGTTCCGGGACGACCAACATGTCAACATATAATAATTTAATAATTAGAACCAAACAAATATGAGTCCACTGCGATGATGTCCACTGACTGGAATGTAATAAACTTATAAACCATGCCAGAAGGCGATCTTATCCATCTTGGATATTAATGTGGCTGGGGCGGTTTCACTTTGTTGAATTTTATAGTTTCGATATTAGCCCACTAACACAATTATAAAATACCCATGCGGGATTCGGCTATGATGGCTACTGTCTGAGGGAAGATCATCCCATTACCTTGCTTATGGTGCTATCTCTAACTGGCAAATGTGTTATTTAGATGTATTAGAAATATTTTTTCTTCTTGCTGCTATTTTCTATATATTTTTAACGAAATACAAATTAGCAACATTAAAAAATGTAAGATTTGAGAGAACGAAAATAGTCACGTGAAACACAAAAGTGACGTCCAAATCGGTTAACTTTTAAATAAGAAGCAAAACGAATAGCACCCAAGGCTAATAACAGTAAACGAATACCAAGAAGGAATTACAGAATTATTAATTGAAAATATAATTAGTTCCTGTATTAGCTGATATAATTATTCAAACTAATGAAAACTTATACTTTTACACTTACTTACGGTTTCTCTTATAGAAAATTTAAGGAAAAATTTCATCACTATGAAGAACATTTACTTGGGAACATTTATTAGGCGTAGATATGAAATAAACTAGGCATAGTCAATAAGTTGGTAGTTAAGAAAAGGAATCTTGGTTTATCAGTTAAGCTATTGAGTTTTAGAGAAGTGGCGGTTTGAGATTATTTTCGTCATGTTGTGATTTTTTGCACCCGAAAAGGGGAAAAATTTAGCGGAGGTTCAACGAAATTGTGTGATGCTGAGTCTGCGATAAGTGCTTAGGTGAGTGCTAGTGCCAGAATTGGTTTGTTCCAGACATATTTCATTTGGCGATATTGCTACTGATCTATCTAAACATCAATAATAAAACAGTATTGAACCAGTCAGTTTTACATAAGACTGGATACCCAAAGAAAGATACTTGATTCATATGAATGAACAACGATACATGTAATGGATCGTTTTTATTTGTGAATTCCAATAGCAATTTTGAAAAAACTGACTAGGAGGGGTTTTAAACGATGAAAGGGTAGATCACGTACAACGAACAATAATGTTTGATAAAAATTATGGTCGAAGTACGGGAAAGCTTTACAAACATTTGCGACGCGCACATTGACGCCAAAGAAGGTGATATTAAGTTTTTGACCGGAATTGGAAAGGAATATAACAGGTCAATTGAAAAGTCCCCGTTACCATAGTAAAACACTTTTTTTGGCAAAATTAGTTTTTTTATTCAACATAATTCCCTTCTACGACGATACACTGATTATAGCGACCCTCCAACTTTTCGATACCATTTTTGTAGTACGATTTGTCTTTTGCTTCAATATAGGCCTCAGTTTCGGCGATCACCTCTTCATTCGACGAAAATTTCTTCCCAGCGAGCATTCTTTAGAAATCTGAGAACAGGAAATAGTCGCTGGGGGTCAGATCTGGAGAATACGGTGGACGAGGAAGCAATTCGAAGCCCAACTCATAGATCTTTGCCACCGTTTTCACTAACTTGTGATACGGTGCAATGTATTGGTGAAGCAGCACTTTCTATTTCTTCAAATGTGGCAGTTTTTCGGCGATTTCGTCCTTCAAACGGTCCAATAACGCTATGTAATAGTCGCTGTTGATGGTCCTTCCTTATTCAAGGTAGTCTATGAAAATACAGACGCCATAACATTGCCAGCCGACTGTTGCGTTTTCCCACGCGTTGGAGCGGGTTCATCGTGTGCAGTACACTCGGATGACTGTCGATTGAACTTCGGAATGAAATGATGGAGCCATGTTTCATCCATTGTCACATAACGGTGCAAAAAATCGGTTTTATTACGCTTGATTATCTTCAAATACTGCTACAGGGCTTTCTCATACCCAAATATTCGTGAATGATATGATGTACACATTCAGTTGATATCTTTGGGTGTTTGATATTTCATTTAATTTCAATTTACGGTCATTAAAAATCATTTTTTGGATTTTTTATATGTTTTCGTCGATAACAACCTCTTTTGGGCGTTCACTGCGTTCACCGTTTCGGTGGTCATTTCACCACGTCTAAACTTAGCATACACCAATCCTTGATGGTTGATTTTCCTGGGGCAGTGTCCGGAAACTCGGAATTAAGCCAAGTTTTTGCTTCAACTGTATTTTATCCCTTCAAAAAGCAATATTTTATAAACACGCGAAATTCCTTTTTATCCTTTCCTATAATTCACAAACTAATCATCCGACAGCTGTCAAATTTATACACGCATCTTTTGAGGGTTAGGGTTAACTAAAAAAACATATGGATCACACACATTTTCAGTGGTTCGATTAAAAATGAGAGATGCATTTAAAAGTTTAAATGCAACCATTGTGTAACCAAAACCTCGCCCCGTTCGACAGCCATTTTTCGATCTCTGTAAAACCCTCTCTCTTTTAATCACTTCGGGATTCAAAAGAAATCCTCTGCGATAAAAAGTGACAGATCGGTGATCTGGTGATCTGAAAATATTTAAAATTTCATTTGAAAAACTCAAATATATTTTCCCCCAATCTTTTACATATAGATATAAGAGCTTATCATTTAACTAAATCAGTATTTAGACAAAATCCACAGCAAAATATTCTAATTAAAATTATAACAATGCAAAAGCTTTTAATAGTATAAGATTGACAAATGATATATGTAAATTTAATGAGTACTAGGGATTTCTAAATTTACCCGTAAGAACCCGGATTCTTATACTCTAATTACTAATATGTTATCGCTTAATCCACATCAATGACTGATAAGGAGTGTTCATGCTATCAATTTTGCTTTGAAAAGTTGCTTCGAGTGATATTTACCTTAACCTTAAAGCAGTATATTCTTAAATATAAGTCATACTTCAAATAATCGAGGTATTTTGAAATTATTTTTAAAAAATCGATAATATAAGGCGTACAAAAGATGTTACTTTAGTAATGAAATATTGTTTAGTTTTAAAAGTCTCTAGTAAGAAGAGATCATGGATATCTGTTGAACATTTACAAATTTTAAACAATCACAAACATAAATTTACGACCATGCATCCCAGCAGGATTCGAATCCGCGGCTATCGCAATAGTAGGGGGACCGTCCCATCGCCTTTACCACTGCATCACCAAGCCAACTCAAAATACTTCTTATTTTTTACGAAATATAGAACGGTGAAAGAAATAAGTAATCGGAAGTGGTTTCAGAAGCTAAAATTAAACATAAAATTAATTAATCAAATGCGAATTTGACGTCAAAGGCTAAAATGTAGTGGAAGATTGAAAGTGTAAAAAGAGGCGAAAAAGTTAAAACCGAACTAAATACATTTTTTTTTACAAAATATAGAACCGACTTCAAAAAATAAATAAGGAACTCACTAAAAATTACTTAGATTATTAAAAAAAATTTTTAATATAAAATATGTAAATAATAATCGTTTTAATAGCTAAATAAAAATAAACAAAAGCCTTGTTTAACCTAAGGAGTACATATATTTTATATTCTACTATATACACACAATTTAGCTTAAAACTTACTTAAACCTATTTATCTACTTACAATATTATTTAATATTAATACTATAATATTAATGAGTAATATTATTTTAGATTTGTTTTTTGTTGTAAAAAATTTTGTGTTGGGAATTTAATTTTTTGACTACGTCACAAAATTATATCATTATTCTATTATTATTTGGGCTCGGTACCGAAAAAACTGAATGGCTTTTGCACTGAACGACCTCCGATTTTCCGTCACATCAGCTCGGCAATAATATTATATCCAAATATCTGATTATTTTAGAAAAATAATATGTGAACGTGATGTGAACTTAGTACGTGCCTTTCAAATTTAAGAGATTCCCTCGATTTCCCCTCTTCCCCTCAACAGATCCTAATTTGGTTGTAATGGGACCACCTCCGAAGGGCACTCTTTCGAATAAAAATATAATAAATTGACAGAGAAATCGAGAACATACAGTTAAATATATATATATATATATATATATATATATATATATATATATATATATATATATATATATATATATATATATATATAAGAATATTGAAACATGAGCTCTACACCATCCGCCGTATTCACCAGATATTATTTCTTTCGAGTTTAGATGATAACTTGTTTAGAATAGTTCTAGGTCAATTCATCCTTTTTAGATCAACACAAAATCCTTGTGTGATGTCTGAAGGATAAAAATTCCTAGTTAAGCATGGCCAATACTTTAAATAAAATGCATTGTAACTATTTATTTAAATAAAGCTTTAATGTTGCACACCCTGTATTATCCCAATTACAATATAATACGTTAATACCTGAATTAATATACATGCTTAATTTTAAATTTAATATAAACAACGCTCATACGATGATGTTGGATTTTTTGTCGAGCACATTTTTTTCATCAG
Organism: Rhynchophorus ferrugineus; assembly: GCF_030347505.1. Taxonomy (NCBI): domain Eukaryota; kingdom Metazoa; phylum Arthropoda; class Insecta; order Coleoptera; family Curculionidae; genus Rhynchophorus; species Rhynchophorus ferrugineus. The sequence goes on along the minus strand of NW_027472581.1, from coordinate 44,837,059 downwards.
CTGACTGCGATAGGCGGCATAGTATATCCGATAAAGCCTATGACGCGGACAGAAACTAGGCTCCATATTTATTTCGGGTACTCGTGAACAATGCGGTCAGGTGGCTGACGATGGACTTCGATATGCTACCGGCACGAGGTAGACGCAATTAGCACTATCTAAAACCTCGCTGACGACAACATTAAACAGAATGATATACGAGAGTGATAAAACACGGCCAGCCTACTTTTTTTTGACTTGGTAACAGTTATCAAGAACCGGAAATGGGAGGGTCGTAAAGATTGATTGGATCAGAGCGCGGGTCAGTAAATGCTATTACTTCAAGAATTTAAATAGATTCGCGATTACGGATATACCGATGGACTGAAGTGACTTAGACTTGTTTCAATTATGAATTCATTCTGAAGGATTAGAAATATTTGCTATATTGAATCGGACAGCTACATTATTAATTATATTTATGTTAGAGATATATTTAACCAATGAATATGTCACAATGTGATCCAGTAAAACAGTCCAAATAGTCTTCAAAATGTTATAGAGTACCTTAGGAAAGTTGCAGTGTATGAACTCCTAAAAAAAATTTAGTTTTTAACGATTTAGAAGCGATTACATTAATAAATCAATGATTGTAAAAGATTACATAACATTATATAAGCAATATCACAAAGCTTGATATCATTTGAGCTTGTCGCAAAGTGGATATGCAATAGAAAATGCTACTTTTCGGACATCAGGTAACGAACCTGTACTGAAATTTACTAAAAAAGTGTCATGTTCATAATCCGGATACTAATAATACTAAAAATAAAAAAAAGTAATGGCCAATGTTTCGAAGAATAATCTCTGATGTTAAATTCCTGGAGCAAGCAACAATTGAAATAATCAGTCGCTGTTAGTTCCATTAAAATAAAACAATTTAAAAATAACTAACCAGCGCAGTCGCTACGATGCTGGGATATCATAAGGTTTTCATTATCTCTTCCATTCAATTAACCTTCGACTGGAGTTCCCCAGGGTAGTGTCTTGGGACCATTCCAGTATCTTTTTAACACTGCTGATATCCCAACAATAAGAGAAACAGTACTTGGAATATTTTCCGACGACATAGTTAATCTGGCAAAATATAAACCTTTGCTTAAGGGCGTAGGAAAAATAAAAACAGCAGTCACCACGATCTACAAATGGACTAAATACTGGAAAATAGAGCTCAATAGCTCCAAAGCTGTCCAAGTTTACTTTGCGTTGCGGCGAAATTACAAAAACTTAATTATATCACTTGACAGATGCCCGATTCCTCAAGCTGAATATTCCAATTCCAATAAATTGGAAACATCATGTTAGACAAAAAGCAGAGCAGATTAGACAAGTTCAGCAACTGTACTGGTTAGTCGGAAGGGCACTTTCAACTTGACGTAAAATTAAAGAAATTTATTCAACAGTCAATCATAAAACTAATTTGGACCTATAGGGTGCAAATATAGTATAAACATAGTATATACAAAAATAAAGCAGGCTAAACAAAGTTCTACGATTCACTGTCATTAAATACCATGACCTCGAAATCAAATGGATATACGAACTAATCCAAAATGTTACCTTAAAACATGAAATAAGGTTGCTAAATCACAACAATTTGGAAGCAGTACAGCTACTGGACAACACGCAGGAAATCAGATGATTGAAGCGAACCAAATCACACAGAACTTGTATAGTGTTTAAGTGTATTCTTAACTTTAGCTTAAATAGTTTAGTTTTATTTGAATCTGCGAGATACTGATGTATTAATCACGTACTCGTCTTGCTTGTTTATTAATGCAAGTACAACACAACAGTAGTAATAGAACTTCCACCGTATTGAAAAAGTGTCTATGAATCTCTAATGATAATTTTCTGGAGCAAGCCACAGTTGAAATAATCAGTCGCCAAAGAGAGCTTGAAGTTGCTGTAAACTAAACTTTCTGGTCTTTGGCTCGTAGTTCAACATGTAACAGGTCAATTAAAGTCCTCGGCCTGACACATATATGGCGCTACTTGATTTAAATCCATGTTTTTCAGTTAGCCCTAACCATCAAAAGATGCGTGTATACATTTGACAGTTGTCGGATCATTAGTTTGTGAATTATAGCATTTTGAGTGAAGCAGCTTTTGTTATTGTGAAAAAAAATGGATAAAAAGGAAAAAAATAAAATATTGCTTTTTGTAGGGAAAAAATACAGTTGAAGCAAAAACTTGGCTTGATGCCGAGTTTCCGGACACTGCCCCAGGAAAATCAACCATCAATGATTGGTATGCCAAGTTTAGATGTGGTGAAATGAGCAGAACAAACCTCTGCGAAGACGGTGACGGCAGTGGACGCCCAAACGAGGTTGTTACTGACCATTTATTGATTTTGAATGACTGTAAATTGAAACTGAATGAAATAGCAGACACTGTAAAGATATCAACTGAACGTGTACATCATATCACTCACAAATATTTGGGTATGAAAAAAATCTGTGCAAAGTGGGTGCCACGCGAGATCACTTTTAATCAAAAACAACGACGAGTTGATGATTCGAAGCAGTGTTTGAAGATTATAAAGCGTAATAAACCCGAGTTTTTGCGTCGATATGTGACAATGGATGAAACAAGTCCAATCGACCGAAGTCATCCGAGTGGACTGCACACGATGAACCTGCTCCAAAGCGTGGGAAAACGCAACAGTCAGTTGGCAACGTTAGGGCGTCTGTATTTTAGGATGCGCATGGAATAATTTTCATTGACTATCTTGAAAAAGGAAGGACCATCAACAGCGACTATTACATAGCGTTATTGGACCGTTTGAAGGACGAAACCGCCGAAAAAACGGTCGCATTTGAAGAAAAGAAAGAGCTGCTTCACCAAGATAATGCACCGTCTCACAAGTCAGTGAAAACGATGGCAAACATCCATGAATTGGGCTTCAAACTGTTTCCTCATCCACCGTATTTTCTAGATCTGGCCCCCAGCGACTATTTCCTGTTCTCAGATTTCAAAAGAATGTTCGCTGGGAAGAACTTGAACTTGAATGAAGAGGTGATCGACGAAACTGAGGCGTATTTTGAAGCAAAGGACAAATCGTACTACAAAAATGGTATCGAAAAGTTGGAGGGTTGCTATAATCAGTGTATCACCCTTGAAGGGAATTATGTTGAATAAAAAAAACTAATGTTGCCAAAAAATTTGTTTTACTATGGTAGGCCCGGAACTTTTCAATTGACCTGTTATTGCTATTAAAGGCGGATAGCAACATCTCAGTTGCTCAGCTGTTGGACTATTGAAATTTGGAGACATCAAAACTTCGGAAATCATTCCATGCAGGCTATACCATAGAATTTGTTTATTGGAATAGTAAGTAAAAGTTAAGTGTTTAAAATTAAGGGTTTCAGCAGTATTGTCTATAAGACGCTACTTCTTTCCGTTAAAACAAAACAGTTTTAAAGTAAAAGTTTGTGTTGTTGTTCCTGTCAATTCCATTACTGATATTTGTAAGGAGATTAGAAAAAGATTGATTAAATCACTCAGTAATCCCGAAATATACCTAGGACTATATGATAACGATAGTAGGATTTACAACGAATTAAAATTTGTAAAGCGCATTTCAAGCTTTAACAATATAAGCCCTAATACGATTCGATCTAGATGACGAATCAACGTGAACGAAATACAATTAAATAAATAACACTATGCTGGGTGTGACAATCTTGAGAGTTCACATTAACTTAATTAACTCTTAATCAACTCATAATTTATTGTTAAAGATATTTGAGAACATGAACTTATATTGGCATAGATCTTATATAGAGATCGATATAAAATCATAACACAAAACAAATTGATTTTGTAATAAAACATATAACACTTTCGCTACCCTTCTTAATTGTTGCCGATTTAAAACAATTATTAAAAAAACTGGTGAATGCGCCAAGTTACTGGTTATAACCAGTTCGTTAATATATAAGAATAATCCATTCCATTAAAAAAAAACATCCAACCAGTGTGTTAAATATTTCTCTAGCTACCTTCTAGATAGTAGAGTTCCATATAATAAAACAAAAAAAAACTTTTCAATTTTATACATTTAGTGACCCTGTATTCGAGACACCTCATAGAAAAAAGCAATAATACGAGAGTAATTTCGGCATCCATAACAACAAAAAAAAACTTGTAACCTTGAATGGTAATAGACAATATTCGTCGAGTCGAGACATTAACTCATACATCAGCAGAACGTCCATGTCATCCCGTTAATTAAATAGCAATAAATACAATTCTTCCAGCCGTCTAATAGTTGATGTATTGCGCATATACTGCAAAGATGATTAATATTGTTCTATGCAAGGGTACGTACATTGTTTACCTTCGAACGTAGCTTTGTTATTTACGTCGTTTTGTATTGTCGTTCTCCTTATTGTTTTCGGATATTTGGTGGTATCAAACACGTGCATATTTATTGTTTGTCGTCATTAAATCAAGTAAAATATTATTTATATCAATTATTAGTCAAGTGAGGTTTAGTACGACAATTATTAATCTGTAGTTAAATTTATGCATTATTAACTCACCTAAAAAGTATGGCGTCGACGTGGGACAAACTGCACACTGAAACAAATATTGATCATTAATAAAATTGTCGAAATTGAACTTCATTTTTTATTTGACGTCAATTTAATGCAGGCGAGTCATGTAGCAAGTGCGAGGTAGCCAAAAACAGCATTCGCAGAAGTAATTACGACCAAATGTTACTGCGCAAAAGACCAGGTCTTTATTTTTCGACGACGGTGTGTCTTTAACCTCATTCTAGGAATACGCGATTAGCACGGCAACATGTCTTTTTTTGTTTGTTTCCAGTCCAGCGCATAGTCTTGCCATCGCATTTCGGTGTCGATGACACGGAATATGTTTTTTACTGCATCCGCTTCGTCAGACTTTCGACAATTCAGTGGGGGAAAATTTACAGAAAAATGATAATATTTATAGATCATATAATAATATATATATATATATATATATGTATATATATATATATATGTATGTATATATATATATGTATGTATATATATGTATGTATGTATATATATATATATATATATATATATATATATAATATATATATATATAATGATAATTTCCCATTCGAGAGAATTCATCGAACGTTTAAAATTGCATATTCAACATTTATTACTTATTAATAGCAAAGAATGGACTGAAAAAGAAAAATACAACTACAAGGCTTATTGGACGAAAATGCAGGTCAAACTACCTAAGAACTTTCAGGCAGCTTGTAGAAAATCAACTGTTTTATGATACAAAGAAGGGAAAACTGCTACTAGAGAAACTGATTACAAATACAATTTTGAGCCGTTTTTCGACTTGCTTTTGCAAGCGAATTGCATTCCAGGCGGTGGTATATTATGTATCAGGCTTTAAAAATAATGACTTTGTTCAGAAGAGCCATCGATATCGAAGCCCAATAATCATGTGGTTACGTTCAACAATCCAAGGATATGACGACAGCCTTCGTCTAATAAATCCAGGCGCATGCTGTTCAGTCGAATATATCCCTTGTATCCTCAGTTAGCGAATTAAGAGCGATATACATTAAAACAAGCACAATTGTTATAAATTGAAATCAGAGATAAACATTTTCTAGTACTTTTTGAAATATACTATAGGCCTATAAATGAGTTTTGTAATTTGAAGCCTTATTTTGAAAAATCGGTACATTGTATTTTATCCCAAGTATTGTATTTTGGTGTTTTCATAAAAACTGAAACGCACCTCAGATAGGTCATGATTCATATGTCGAAACAAGTAGTAATTAGATTGGGGTAGGACTTCCCATTTTAATCTTTCCAAGTAAGTCTCCACCGTGTTTGCAACATGTGGTCGAGCGTTGTCATGCTGATTAACAGTGAATGACATTCACTGTTGTCTTGTATTCCGATCGTTTCTTGCGCAGTGGTCGGCTTAAATATAGTTGATAGCGATTCCCATTGATTTATATAGCAGCTCATAGTATACCACATGAAGCTGATTCCACCAAATACATTAAAGTGATTTAATTAAGTTTTACACGGAACATCATCGAGTAATGCCTTCAAATGCTCTTCCTAATTTATTTAGGCTGTTGAGAATGCTCTTAGTCTTGATGAGCCAAAATCACCACCTTTAAAACCGAAACCAGTATTTACTTCATTCGCACTTCTATAAAATGACACATACTGAAACGTGAAGCCAGGCAGTGAAGTTTGAACATGAAGTAGGTTGGAAATGTACCCTATACCATTTAATACACTAACACAAACTGTTATAAATCTTTAAAAAATAAATTATATGACTGATACATAATTATTTTAAACCAATGACACTAGACAAGTAATAAATAATTGTAATTAAATAAGGATCGAATAAATTATAAGTTAGATAGTTGCAGACCGCATCGGAACTGTATGCACTGGAAATTACACAAAATAGACAGACAGTTTGGGGTTACGCCACTGGCTCAAAGTTTCACTTCAAATCAAGACTGTATAGATCTGACAGCGCACTCCAATGTCATGTAAGGACGGAGACGCACGCACCCTCCCGGCAACCTACCACTACCAATCGTTATTTCGCTGTTTCTTGAACCCTGGTATAGGTCGGGGTAACCCAGTTTCGGTTATCTTAGTTGATCGATAACTCAGCCCTGGAGTGTGCCAAATTGGGGTCGAATTTAATGCCGAAAAACCTTGTTCCAAGTCTTCGGGTCGCTTGAGCCCCCGTCCTAAATGGGAATTTTATGGATATAAATTACACTTTTGTAAGTAGAGTCATTTACTAACTAACGCAAACAACAGTGTGTTTAAATCAGGGAAATATTGCATGATTTAGTATCTTGTTCCCATCTAATATTATACTATGGGGTATAAAAATACATGCTAAACTAAATATGCAATATTCAGTAAAAATCGATAGGATTTTAATAACTTTAACTTGTTTAATGCTATATTTTCGGCTTTAACAATGTTAATTATATGAGAAATCCTATTAATTTCATTATCATAGAAATATGATATAGTTTAGTGATATTAATGGTTTACTAAAGTAAGTAGTGATTTAGCATATCTAACCCTTAAATCATTAATCCCGAAATATAATGAATACATTTTGGATTCAGAAAAATATAATAGTAGTAAAATATAATAATAAATATAATATAATAATAATTAAGTAAAACGCCAACAGTTCGCTATCATAAAGTTCTGAAACGTATATGGATGTATGATAATCGACTTCGGATACTAATGTTTTAATTTAATATAATACATTTTGAGTATATAACTGAGGACAGTTTAAAAAAATTTGAAATTAAAAATATAAATAGATAAAAAAAGACTCCCATGTTTTAACTAATCAGACTAGCAAAACATTAAGTTCCATATATTTATTCCATATTTTCTATAGAATTGATTGCAGCTTATTAATTTCGACTGAAATACTAATATTATTTGATATCGCCATCTCACAAAGCTCGTGATAATACATGAAAAATAGTAAATTTACGATATATTGTTACGAATAAACGATTCATTAGACTCATATATATACTCATATGTTTTCAAAATAACTAGTGATTACAAAATTACCTAATATATGAATGAACAAATGCCATTTATTCTTTACTGAAAATTGAAGCATCGGCTTCGACATCCGAAAGGCTCAGAAAAAGTTGAGAAACTACAATAACTAAATCAAGCACTGTCTATTTTCTTTCGTTGAAGTAGCAAACGCAAATCCCAGTGATCGTTCACTGAGTGCAGAATACGTTTTATAAAACTTCTTTATCCACTTTTTTAGCAAACTAACACTGATATTGCACTGAGTTCAAAGCTTCCGAAGCACCGCTTCTAACGAATCGTCACACGTACAGTCCACATCCACCGCTAAACCGCGCTTCACTACTAAAGCATGATGGGCGTGTCGATGGAGGCCCCTCCTCTCCATTCCGCCTTAATCGAGGTTGCGCAATGGAGATTTAGAAATTAAACTTTCTCAATGGACACCTTGTACAAATATAAAATTAAAAAACTATGTATAGATAAATATAGACGTATGTATGTTATAGTTGTATGTTTCATTTGTCGTTTTGGGCATTCTGGTTGAGATCCACTTAAATAAAGATAAAAGGTTTACAGAAAACTATAATAAAATATTTTTAAAAGATTAACCGGCTCTAAACTATAAATAAGGAACTCACTAAAAAGTAAAAAATAATCAAAATTAGATTCTAAACAAACAAAAAAACTTTTAAAATAAAATATGTAATAACTAAATAAAAATAAACAAAAACCTTATTTATTTTTTGTTTTTAATTTATTATTTTTGTGTATAATTTAATTTTGTGTATATGACACAAAATTATATTATTTTCGTATTATTTGTGCTTGGCACCGACTTAAAATTGATCAGTTGATAGTAGTTACAGTGCACTCTTTCAAATAAAAAAAGAATAAAAATCGATTCACAATTGACAGTGAAATCGGTGAACATACATAAAAAAAACATACAGTCGAACATAGCACCTCTTCCTTTTTTCAGTGTTTCAGTTCTATCAGTGCTGGAGATATGAACAGTGAAACGCTGCTTTCTTAAGTAAATAAATATACTATAATAAAACGTAATAAATAGTAAAAAAAATTATGAACCCATCGCCATCAAAATAAACTATATTCAATAAGTCTGAGATAGAATATGCTTACAAAAGCGAATTTGGAAAGAGGTACGGGGAAAATTAAACAATAAATACCTGTAAAAGAGTATAGCACAAATTTAAAAGTTTTTCAGAGAAATACAAGCAAGAAAATTGCTGCTACTTGACAACAGATTTGATGATTGATTATAAACAAATAAAATTTTGATACTAAGGATGGCCATGGGTATCTATTTGATTTTACAAAAAAAAATAACTAGAGTTATTAGGTTATTTGATATATCTAAGTAGATTTTTTATAATATATATTTCAGGAATACATTAAGGGTAATAAAAGGTGCAGTAGTTAAATTTGTCGAGTATTATTTTCGAAATGAACATCAGGTGCGCGTGTGGCTTCGCTTATATCCTATTGATCGGCATTTCCGAGAATTGCGGTATACCACCCTCTTTCCAAGAAAAGTGTCATAAAATAATCAACGAGGTACTTTTTCATTTTATTGGCAGTTTAGTATGAAAACGATGCCCTAGCCCAGATAAGCGTGGTGTAATAACAAAGCTCGTTCCTTTTTTGCACGGCATATCAATTAATAATAAGTACTGATAAAATACGGGTGATTCATGGCGAATGTTTGAGTTTGTTACACATCATTGCTTCGTAAATAATTTTATGAATGAAAAATATTCGCGAAAGTTAGAAATGTTGGCTCAGTTATTTATTGGAACATTTTGTTGTCGGGCGATTGATTAAACTTTACGACTTCATTGAGTGGGTATCATAGTACCACCTAAAGTTTTGGTATGGAATTGATAATTACATCGATTAAGATAATCATTCACTGAAAACGGTACAGACTCGGTAAAACCGAAGGTAATTTTACACATTTAGTTATCCAGTATTTTGGTTATAATCGTTGATAATTAACAAAAAGTATAATATACAAAATGGCGAGGAGTCAGTAACTCCCATAGAAGTTTTAATTTGTAATACAAGAAAATAAGTAGATTAAAAACTTCTGAGGTAGTTATGCTATAAAAATAAAGCCGAATACAAAAATAATACTTTTGAGAAAAAAGTTACGGCAACGAAATAATTACAAAACATAGTGGTAGAACTAGGTTGAAATTTACGATCTTATTTAAAATATAATTCTAAAAATAGTAGGATTAATTTTGAGGGATTCATAAAGATGGCATAATATGTGCTCTTCAACTGGGCTAATTTCGACGATTGTCAAATTTGCAAACTTATCGAATGATGGTAGGAAACTTTAACATCGATTAAAATTGTGTAAGTGTTGATTTTGGCATATTAAAAATGATGATTTGTATAGATTACAGATGTAGGTGCTGTGTTCCCAGGTGTGATTTGAAAATCAGGTTAAGCGTAGCTTTATGATTAGTAAAACTGATCAAATTGGAGGTTTTGGATGGAAACTAAAACGGGATTCTTGGCAAACAATATATTTTTATGTAGTTTCCAAATGTTACCAGAAGTATGGGAAAAAGTGGTGTCTTGCGAAAATATAATCCAAAAATTATATACCAACCAAACTTAATTAACCGTTCTTATATAATAATAATGATCACAAGCTTTGAATCTATGTAATGGAAATAATTGGGATCATGTAACTATATGAATGTCGAGAGTGATGAATAATATAATTCAACATAAACAGCATTATTGAGTTATCTTGTATGTGGTTTTTGAACATAGACATTTAGTTGTGTAGAATATCTGAATATAGTTGAGACTGAACAGTGGTTTAACAGAACAGTACACGGAATATCTAAAATTCACTACTCATTCTTATGTTATGATTAAGAATGTAATAAATTGCGATAAAGTTTAAACTGCCTTTATATGAAACGGTATGTTTACAATTTAATGTCCGTGATTTTTATTTACTTTAATTTGTCGAACAAACTGTATTTCTGTATTATTTAATATAAATCGACCCTGACATTTCGATATTTAAATGAAGGCCGATTGTCGAAATTCCCATGATGCTTTAATGAAGAATGTTAATTAAGAAGAGCAGCAACTGTTTTTATATTTCGTGTTTTAATTGTAAAAATGGGTCTAAGAATACAGGCGCCATAAACAAGTGTTACAAACGGATGATTAGATATGTAAAGTATATCTGAATATGTAAACATTTTAGGCAAGAGAGCACGATCTTATCTTTAATATTATATCGAGTTACCAAATAGGTTACTTGAATTTTTATAAGTTTTTTGCCTTATAAACGTGATGTTTTTTATCTCTTAATATTTGAATACGGAATATATAAAACGAAGAAACATTTATAATTAGTTTAACACTAAGACATTAAGACTAAAGTGATAATTATTTACTAAGTTAAGTAGATCTAATATCATTTAAAGTAAACACACAGGTTATACGAATAAACATTTAGATGACATAAAATCAATTAAAGATTCGATAAAATGATAAATTTGATAAAACATTGTTCCAAAGCGTAATTGTAACTGTCTCTTGTGTAATTAATATCATATCAACCTCTTCAAAACAGCTAAGATAGAAAACATACAATTTGATCCTTAAAAATTCACCCAATTAATTAAATTGATAAAACGATTGATGATTAAACTGATGAATGATTTTAAATTAAGGAGTTATATTTCTTTTGAAATTTAATTGAAGGACATAAATGAGCCTAATCATTAATTTGTTGGAATCTGAAAATGAAAAAATCCTGAGATTTAAAACTAGTAAAACAAATATATGAAAAGAGAAATCCCCAAATAAAAGTAAACCGATTATGTATACAAGAGAATGCTAAATCACTAGTAGAATGTAAAGAAAAATGTACGATTCCTTGAAAAAAAAAAGTGAAATGATTTTCCGATAATAAGAACTAAAAGACAATATGTTAAGTACCTGACTGGAAGTGAGACCTCTTAGCAGCGAAGCTTCTCATATAATTATAAGCCACATAAAAGATGTAACTATTTAAAGCAATAGTCAGCTTACGAAAACTGTACTGCTGGAGGAAGATGCAATAATAATTTAATTCAAACGACTATAGAAACATAGCTTCTCCAATTGATTATTTAATAAAGAATATACAATTATAATTATTGTAGCAACATAATTTAATTGTAAATAGTATGTATTGTACTATTTAAATGTAATGGTCACTTACATATGATATTAAATGTTATTTTGAAGCTAACAAATTACAGTAATTATCTCTTTCCTTTTCTTTACCAAAAGAGTTTGAAAAGAAATATATACATCTTCGTCTTACTTAAGGCACGGTTGAAATAAAAATTAGTAAGCACATGTTGGAATGAAATAGGAATAAACCAATTACTATTATTATATTATGCATTGTTACTTTCCGAATATTAAAATACGATTAAATATATTTGGGATCATTATTCCATTTCTATTTTCACACTGCCACTTGCCAATTTAAGATTATTTAAAATTAACTGATCTTGTACGGCATAGAGAATTAAACAATTATCTCCGTCCTTTCCTTTCCCAAAATTAGTGCGGAAAGGGGTTCGTACATCTCCGTCTATTATCACGAGTAGAAAAACAGCCCCAGACTGACTATATATTACTATACTGAAATAATAATTACTATTTTCACTCGATAGTTTCCAATGCTAGTTTTATATTTGCATAGATTTAAATCCTCAGTATCGTCGTTCAACATGTCGCCTCTTCTTTCCTTAAATAAATTAATATAATTAAAGTAATTAATGGTTTTCAATTAATTTTTAAATCTCCTCATATTTCATAACTTATGTCGGTAGAGTTGCTTTATTATGAAAAACTAATATTACAAAATCTTTTCGGGCCGCCAAATCGATATAACATCTTAAATTGGCTGACTGATTGAAGTCTAATGACCTAATGATTGTCAAATGAAAAAGTAAATTCACTACTGCTTTACAGATTCACTGAAGTACGATATATATTTTATAATACAAAACAACTATCTAGTCTTAATAATAAAATTGTTAATGAAAATTTAAATGGTCATATGATATGTCGAAATTTTTTTAATGATGATATCAGGACCTAAATGACAAATCCGAAACAGGTTTCTCAAAATGTATTTAGTAAAATTCGTGTGTATAATTAATTTTTTCTCGCTCGCAAACACGATGGAATTTAAAAATAGACATTTACTTAACGAAATAAATTAACTAAAATTAGTTATGTACTAATTTTTTCGTCAATATTTCACTGGAATTGTATATTTGAAATTTTCCGCTACTGACCGATATGCGAACCGATTGGTAACCTTTGGTGAATGCGATGGGTGTAGCAACACACCAGATGACTGGTAATTTACATAATTTAGGACGTCATCTATACAAATTTAATTTAATGATTTATTGTCATCCTACAACGACGTCGGTTTGTTTCTTAAGACGTAAGCATGTTATAAATTTGTTATCTCTGCTTAATTTAATGTTATTTTAATAAGCGTGGGATTAATTAAGGTGTGAGCATTGATTAAAGGGAATCACATCACATCTAGATAACATTCAAGATAAGATAAATTCTCAGTAGGTAGTATCAATTTAATGTGAATTTGAAAATAATGAAAATTTTTAATGGCGATTTATAAAAGTGAATTGTACCTGTTTCAAATATTTTGGTCTGTCCGCTCTATTCGGCAAATGAAAAAAAATCAAAAGAAGCCTGGAAGGGACCGAGGTTAGCCAGGATAAGTTGACAGCGTAGCGTCGAACTACTGGTTAATATCAGGAATCGGGTATCCGAAGCCGAAATATAGAATGAAAAAATAAAATCAAGTAAGAAGCTGTTTTATTATTGGCAGCCAGGATAGTACAAAAATTCATATCGGTTTCAGCAATAACAGCAAGGAATCGAAAGCATAAGAAGCTAGCTAAAGTTAAGATTACTTATTACTTATTATTACACTTATACACTATACAAGTTCATGTGGTTTGTTTCGTTTTTATCCGTTTGATTTGGAAGGCATCGTGCAGCTCTTCGTTGGTTATGTAGCGATAAGCACTGGTAATTAATAGTAAAATTTTGTTTTGGCTGCTTTGGATTACCAGTTCGTTGATGTTTTAGTACAAACCCATGTATATAGGTCCAATTTGGTTTTATAATTAATTGATAAATCAATCTCTTTGATTAGGTCAAATTGAGAGTACCTTCTGACTAACCAGCACAGATGCTATGCATTTTGTCTGACATGATGTTCCAATTTAACCTACCATCGAGATGTATGCCGAGGTATCTAGTTGATTCTGCTTGATATCATTGTATTGATCATTTGTAGATTTTGTTGATAGCTACTTGTATTTTTTCTACTTTTTCTACACAGTTATCTTTGGCTATGGTAACAACTGTAGCGTCGGTAAATATTCCAAGTACGGTTTCATTTTTTTGTTGACATATCAGCAGTGAAAAGCAGATGCAGGAGTGGTCCCAGGACACTAACCTGGGGAATTCTAGCCGAAATAGGTTTAACTGTTGAGAATCTCCCTTTTCATGCGAGACTCTAAATTTTCTCTCGAAAAGATATGATTCAGCAGCATTCAGCAGTCGACACCAATTCCGCGGTAGCAATTAGCTCATTTTGTAGCTGTTATTCTAATATTAACTAAGACTAACTGAATAAAATGTTAGCTTTTCTGTTAGAGTAGTACCAGGAACATTTAATCGATAGTTCTTCGCCCATTCCCGTAAATGGTTAGACGAAACAAATAATTAACAAATAAACATATATGATTAAACAAAAATGTCTAATAGATAGACTAGTAATATTTTAGCCGTCAGCTACATATTCGTATTGAGAATGTGGGAGCATCTGGCAGACACGAAACAAGCTTTTAGTACCAATCGTTTCGAATTTGGCCAGAACGCTTTCCCGTGCGGCCGGCCGCCGAGCGCTCTATCGCACAATTTAATGCCGATTGATGCATGCAACCATGTATTTACTATATATATGCTAACATCTAAGCCAGTTTCGTGTCTTTAACCTTAGTCGCGATCGCAAAAATAACTCCAAACAAACAATTAAAACACGATATCACGAATTTCCTTTTCGGCCTCAAGGTTATGCACAAGCCAAGAGGTTGACGCACTCGGTCGGTTTTTCCGGCGTCGTCGACGACGTGATGAGGTACGCATCACGTGTGCAGAGCTCAAAAAGGAGCCGCGACTATCGGTAGTGACGATTTTCGACTGTTTTGATTGCGTTTTCCGCCCGTGCTTTTAAGGCGAATCTGAATCCTTGGATCGTTCGTGGTTGCTTTTTAATCAACCATCTCGCTCGGATATCACTTCCTCGGCGCTGTAATAACAATGTCTTACTAATACAATATTCAGAAGATTTAAGTGCAATATGATATCAAGTCAATGGAAGAAACATTATGTTATATTACTGAGGCATACGGTTGTGTTTCACATACAATATTCTGAGAAGATTTAACTGTATTTTTATCAATTACATCTTATATTAGATATGCTTATTATAATCTTAATTACAAATTAATTTATTACTACTGTCCAGTTATACTTGCATTAATACACAAGAAAGGGAAATACGGGATTAATACATCAGTATGTATTCCCAAATTAACATAAAACGAAACTACTAAAGCTAAAGTTAAGAGTAGCACTTATACACCATACAATTCCGTATGGATTCGTTCGCGACAAATTTCTGATATGCTGCGAGTTGTCCAGTAACTGTATTGCTTCCATGTTGCTGTGATTTATTTCAACTTAAATCATGAAATCACTTCCTCAATCCAATTGATTTCGAGCTAATCGAACAGCTCTTCGTTGGTTGAATAGCGATAAGCATTGGTAATTAATCGTAGAATCGCATTAAACGTAGGTCCAAATTAGCTTTATTATTGAGTGATAAACCAATCTCTTTGATTTTAGGTCAAGCTGAGAACATCTTTTGACTAACCAGTACCAAATTTCCAATTTAACCATCGAGATGGAAGTCCAGCTATTTAACTGAATGGGTTTGATAAATCGAACATCCGTCAAGTGATATAATTAAGTTTTTGTTATTTCATTGCAAGGCAACATTAACATCGACAAATTTGGAGTTATTAAGCTATATTTCCCAGTCTCTAAATCCATTTGTAGATTTTGTTGACTGCAACTTGTACTTTTTCAACCACCTCAGACAGAGATATATTCTTTTCCATGATCACTGTGTCGTCGGAAAATGTTCCAAGTACTGTTTCTTTTGTTGTTCGGATATCAGCAGTGCATTTTCTTTCCCATGTAGTAGTAGTAGGACAAGTAGCTTAGTCCCAGATGTCATACCCGGTCAAAAGCTTCCGAGACATTTAGGAATATCGCAGTGCGGTATTTCTTTTCTTCAAATGCTTTTCAAGAACTGCTTTAATCTGTGCACTTGGTCGACGGTCCAGTGGTGGTTTCGAAATTCAAAATTCAATAGTTAGGTTCAAAGTATTAAGTTTTAACAGCAGCTTCTCAAATAATTTTGATATCGCCGGTAGAAACGAAATAAGCCTGATCTGACTTGTTATGCTGATTTGATTTAATCGTATGGTGATAATATATTGAGATTTATCATGAAAGGTTGTTTAATTAATTTAATAAAATTTTGTTTCGTCGTGAGCTTGGAAAATTTATAATTGTCTATGAAACATAAAGTGTATGTCCGACCACAGCTCTATATGATAAACATCACAAATTGGTCAACGATTATATTAAAACGACTGGCGAATTACTTAAAATATATCTCATATCATGTAGGAGCATTATCAATGAATATATTGGCCATTGGGTAATTAAATAAATAGAATACATTACATTATGTCTACGGAGACTATCATATCGTCTTGTAAATGAGAACAAACAGCGTCGATTTTAGTGCTACTACGAATACTGAGGCTTCAGACAATGAGATGATGAAGGTAGCAAGTCCTGAATAAGACAAGTAAGCGGTTGGAAAGTAAAAATCATTGACAAAATTTAAAAAACTATTATGTTTGAAGAATGATTCCATTCACTGAATGATCCACTTCAATGATCATTTTGCAGCTTAATAATTGTACTATCGTCATTTTTTATTTGATTGTTGATATTGTAGAACCAACTCTTGTAGATTATTGTAACATACAAATAATTAATTTTAACCTAGTAAACAGAGCTTAGATTCCTAATAAATGTATTACATCCCTTTTATAATCTTACACTAACTCAATGATATTATATACGTTTATTTAATTCTTTTGCGCCCTAGACCTCATTCAATAGCATCTGCTTTGTTTTTAAGACTGTCTTAAAATAAATGGGAATTCTTGAATATAGACACTAATAATTCTATTGGTATCATCAATTAATAAACCGTTGGAAGGGCATAGGCTTTATTAATGTTCGATTAAAATACGTAATTATTGGATAAATATAAACGTATTTAAGAGATCTTTAGGCACAAATCAATTAGGATCACAAAGCCGACTTTAAGTTTTGTTTTAAAAACGTTAATAATTAAGGTGTGTATTCGATTAATCAAGGGCAGTTGTTGATATTTCATAAAGATGTACAAGATACATTCTGCTTAAAATAGATAGTAGAGAAAGTATAACTGCAAAAAACAGGTATACTTAGCATTCGTAGATTTGGAAAAGGCATTTGATATTTGATAGAGAGAAGAAAAATATTATGGAAGCAGAAATACTTAGGATAAATACAAATGCTTCATTACAGACAATAAGAAATTAAATACCTTCAGAACTCAAGCTTAACTAAGACAAGACGGAAGTCTAAGCTCATCATTGTTCATAATATATATAATCGAAATGACGAAACTATACATAGGATATAAGAATATGAAAAAAAGCTAGAAGTAGCTTTTGATGATGATGAATTAATAACAATTAGTGAGAGATATTGATAGCCAAGTTATGTATCCCTGACTATGCGAGAATAATTAATGAAAAGAGCCTAGTATCTCATGTAATACGGATTTTTTAATAGGTATTTTTGAACGTGTGACTTGCCAATGCCAATTTATTAAATTCCATAATAATCCAAGTCAAATTACCCAAATTGTGAGAAAAAATTTGTTGATTTCTCAAAATATTAAATTATTGAGTTATTAAGCTGTATTGTTCATATTTTATAAAATTTCCCATTCTCCAGCTTTTAATCCAATAAATATTTGGTCTTAACGAACTCTCAACACAGGGAAAGGTAAATAATAAAATTTAATTGATCCTGAAGCTGAAGGTAATAGCGTCAGTAACTGACTGTCTTTGGAGTAATTAGTAAGGAGGTCTACTCTTTGACAAATGGTTGGAACAATCAAAGACATTGTTAAATTTGGAGGTATAAAAATAAACATGAGACCCTTTAATAGCGAATGTATCTTGACAGACATACAGGATCGATTTGTAGCTAAAATTGTATATTAAATAATGTTTAAATACCCGCAGGTATATATTATTAGAGTTAATCAACATATTTCTAAACAAATCAGGTAAAATCAAATATGGGAATACTGTGAAATAAAATTGTTTGCGGGATATTAAAGTGGTAATTTGTAAAATAAATAACCTATAAAGTTTGACCTCGGACATTTTGAACAATAAGTCCACTGATGAAGATTTAGAGAAACTCCTTTCAATAAACGCTTGAAGGTCTCGCGAATGGTAATCTATTTTCCTCACTAACTGATATTGAGAGCCACTGCCTTTTTTCCTTCCACTATATTTTCTACCACTTTAACGATAATGTATTATCAGCAGTTGATGAAAAATATTAGGACGAATTTGTACAATTATTTAAATGAATAACATGTGAAAAATATAATAATGTACAGTAGAACGATAAACTAACAAATATTAAGCAAAAAAAAAACAATATACTAGTATACGTTCATGGTTCCAATTTAATAGACTTATTCTATTCACGGTAATGTATGAAATAAAAGTTACAAATTATTTTTATTACAGGAAAAATTCGTTTATTTTAAAATTTTCGACGAAGCTATATTATTATTCGAGATAATATTTGCTGTGCCGACGGTACTCCGTCCACGTATACTCCACCTGAACGATATTTGATGAACTATGATGCAACATACTTAGCAGTTCTATCAATACATTTCATCATTAAACTTGTATTTGTGACACATTATTTGAATATAAATACCGTGAAAAAATCTAAATATGTCCCTAATAATTAAAATTCAATTATTTATATTTAGCAGTTTTTTTTAATAAGCTGTTGTTTCATTAATGAAGCGCTGTCATGGAAAATATCCCATAAGAGTTTTCTCACACAATTCTATATATATTTAAAAACATCTGAGTTATGAAAGAATATCACTATTATACAGGCCTGGGAAAATAAACAAGTCTTTATAAACACCGATACTAGTTAAGATATTTGTTATCTTACAGCACTGGTCATATATAGAGAAACAATGTTGGAATTTAAACAACGAAATGTATTTTTTCTTGCATATCCATTCTATGTATGTAAGAAAAACTTGTGTTTTGTTATGGATAATTATGGTTATGGTAGGATGTGTGTGAATCATTTATAAAATTTTTCGTAAATTTATTCTAAGTAAATTTATTGGAGGAATTCAAACAAACCACTGTATCTAGATATATTTCTAGACTGTGATAATCTTTAGCTCCAAAATATGGCACATCCAAAAAAATAACTACAGGAAGCCGATAACGTGTGTAGAAATTATGTGTGAGACTTAAGAACCTAAGAAATCTCTCATTTTATATAAAAATACACAAGTCGGATTAAAATTGTACCAAAGAAAGAAAGTTCAACCAATGGCATATAATAGAAGTTTCAAGTACCTGGATATTCTATATAGAGTACAATGGTACTTATATTGATGAAAAATTGCCGTTGATTTGAACATTTCAACATGGCAATAGCCTCACAAACAATCAAAAGTAATAAAACAATGTTTGATATTAAAGGAGAACATTTCCATATTTATATGATTATCATAAAGAATTCTAATTCATAATCTTAGGAATCAACTCTGTTAAACTAAATAAAGCCTAGCTAAGTTTAAAAAGTGATATGTTTGGTGTATTGATGAAGTCTTGAAACGGTTTTAATTTTAGGATTTAATAAATATATTAATTGATGTAACGAATTCATTGATACATTAAATATATTGAAATCAATGACTCAGAATTCTTGCAAATTATTCAGAAGTTCTTCTATCGTACAAGGAAAGCTATTATTAATATTTATGTAAATAGTTTACTTACGATTTCGACACTTGACGTTGATAATCTAAAAAATAAAAAGGAATTAATAAATTAAACTCTGTTAAACTCTGACAGGGGTTTTAATTAGAAAGGAAATAATATAACAATCTTTACAATAACTTAAGTATAAACGTTCTTTATCTCCCCGACCTGTCTTCTAATCATGCTAATTTGAATTTCCGCAACCGAAAATACTAACAAGAAAATTGCCCGGTACCATTGTGTCGTACGATCAAACAATTAAACTTAGTATGCAGTAAATAAAACAACACTCTTTCAAAAAAAAAAAACTTCTCAAAAGTAGCTGTCATTGATAGTCTAGTTTACAGTTACGAATAACTCATTTTATACGTCTACGGTGAACTTGTCTCCATTTTGAATAGCACCGGATGCTGGTAAACTAATTAAACTGATATAAAAATTAAAATCATTTCTTCACACACCTACTAATCTAAGATATAATTAATTCAATACGGATTTTTATGAACGTACTGATCTTCTGATTAAATCAATATGATTGAAATCATTGTTGTTTTCAATGCTTTATATGCAGTCCAAAGAAAGATACTCATGAGACGAATTGTACAAGTTGCGGGCATCCCTGGCTTCTTCAAATTGATGAACATGGAAGACGTTAATGAAATGTAATTTTACACTAAAATAATATAATTGGACATTTACTGGACATCAATAATACCGATGTATTCCAGATTTAATGTTGAAAAAAGGAATTATCTGGGTTGAGGCGTATTTCTCCCAGATATAGTGTTATAAATTAAAGTAGATAATCAAGATCCGCTCTTTACACACTTTATGAGATCAGAAGACCTGCAATAGATTATCGACATTGGTGGGGTTTGATGTGTGAAATCCTGTGGCATCGATAGTAGTATTTTTATGGAGAAGTTTCTATTTACCTCTACTCTTGTTTATTTTATCGAAAAATCAGTTATGAAATAATTATGATAGAACTATTATAGTTTTACACATTTCATTAACTTGCTCCAAAATTGGCAAAATATGGTAAATATTGTATGTAACTCAACAGTTAGGTACAGACACAGCTCTATTTTCTAATTATGAAATTATAATTTTTGTTAGGCCTCGTATCAAAAACAGAAAATGATGTTTGCTAAAACGTTTTCATATCTAAATGATATAGATAATTACATAAAATTAAACGTCACAAAACATGAACCTACTAAAACAAAAAACACCCACCAGAATTTTTATGATATTACTAACCGAAAAAAAAAATCAATAAAATAAATCGAATATCGGTTTTATTCTCAATCGAGTGAAAGTTTTCGGTTGCGAAGGCTACTACAGATCGGAATATATCGTGTAATTTGTCTGCGAAGAAACAGTTTCACTACCACCGTCACGACGATCAACACCACCACCGACGCCTGCCTAAAAAGGTTCCGATTAACTCTAGATGGCTGATGCAAAACGAACAAAGAATGTCGTTCTTTCATTTGTACGGTTATAGTGCTCTTTGTCTCGAAGGTTGCTTGAGAATTCCATAGACAACTCGCGAAACCAATGTCAATTCTATTTTAAGAAAATGGTCGCGGCCTCAATTCGTCGACAATGAACAATGAACCGATTCAAAAAGGATTTCTAAAGACGATTCACTGGGTATTTTAACAGCGTCATCGTTTAGGCAAATTGATAATAATAGAATAACGTGAAATGGATGACGAATCAGGAAATGGTCCCTCGTTTGACTTTTGTTCTCGTGATTATAATAGCAACCATTTCATTTTCCAAGAGCAATTCAGAAAATTCAAAATTTGGCACCGATACTCACCAGTGAATAAGCAGCTTTAGTGATCTAATCTCATTTTTAATATATATATATATATATATATATATATATATATATATATATATATATATATAAATATATAATATATAAATATAACAGTAGAAGACAGTTAGACGCATACTTTCGACACATTTTTTTTTGAAAAAATGATTGTATTTCCAGGACATTAAAATATCTCACAGTTCCGGAACTAGAGACCAGACTAACAATTTTCGTAGATAATGAATACATTTGAGTATGTTTATATTATTTTAATGATAATTAAAATATCTGCAAATATTTCGAAATATTACACAACTGATATGAAGGAAATAGTGACACTAGTTTACACAGTTAACACAAGTTGCTTTCGATGACTGTCATGTTATAGTTGTATATTAAAACAAAAAAACAAAAATAAAACGCACCCCTTCATTGTCATCTGTCATGGTATGTCGTATTAATTAGAATTATTGCTTGCTCCATTTGCTTCTTTTGCTTGTTTTCTAACGAAAGGCGGGGTGATTTTATAACAAGTCTATAATTTTATAAAAGGGTCCTGATTACTTACGCTGCTGCATATTGTCAAAGATCACGTAATAAAAAATATAAATGTACGACACTCAAAACCGTGATTAAATATGTTAGTCTTACGTCGGAATATTGTTATCAACATTTTTTATAATCAAAAACCACGCATTTGGGATTTGCAAGATTGAACAAGTTAACTAAAGATTTATTTTACTTAAATAAGTGAAACGTTGGGAAATAGAATATAACTAAAAATTTCATACATAAAATTACCTTAATACGTTATTATTACTTAAGGAATTTTCCTTGAGAGTATTGTATTGATAGAGTTTGATTATGATTACAAAACGAATTCCAAATGATTTATGCTCATGGTAAATAAAAAATCACTTATTAATTCTCAGTATACTAAATAAAATAGTCTTGGTAAACAGAAACAAAAACTTCTAGTTTCTACAATTTAAAAGGTCAGAGAATAGGAAAAACCACTAACTGTATATAGGCGAGATATAAAAAGCCACAAGTCCAGGAAATCGACGTGCTGGACATGCGAGATTACCTTGAAAGCCTTGTATGGAGTAGGACAGCACAATTCTTAGGCAGAATCTACGAATGTACATTGTATCGAGCAAACTTTAGAAACAACCAAAGACATAACATAAACGCATACCACCAAACGTATACTTAAGAGTTATTAATTCAATTATGTATAAATCGTGAAAACGTATATTACATACAATAATGATACGACTAATCGTTTTCAAATTATAGGCCGGTATTCAAATTGCATGAAAAATAAATCTATTTTATTATTTAAAATATAGTATTAAAACCCTTGTGCAACCCAGCAGTAATATCATGACATTATAATTATTTTCCTAAAATTTTACTCTTGCACAATATTATTTTATAACGAAACTTGATATCATAATGTTGAAAATGTTAATATAAAGTAAGGACTTTTTATGACTAATGACAACGTTAAAAAATACTCAAAAATCAAAAACAATAAAAAAAATACGTACCTTGTAATCGAATAATTGTGTTAATCCCATTCAATGGTTTCGATAATTGCACCTTTATTCGAACCGTATAAATGCAACTGCAAGATGGAATCGTTAAAAACTACTTCGACAATGAAAAATATCTATAGACCAAAAATGAAGAGAAAAAACGAAATTCCAAGGACGATCGCGTGACGTCGCGTCTGAAACTTTCAGCCAACGACCGACATCGAAAATTATGACCCGTTTGTGATAAAAATTGATCGGAGCACGGGGCACCTTATCCCACGTAGTTCGCATAAAAATCGCCTGTTACCAAGCCGACGAAAAACGAAAAAAAAGCAGTCGGCGTAGTCATGACCGCCTTGGTTTTTAGGACAAGGCTATCGCCGACCGGAGCAAAATTGCCGAAAAAATTACCACTATGGAGGGGGGTCCACCATTCACTGTTCAAATTGTCTAAAAAATATATATATATCACTCGTCCACCACCACGCGAATTTTAATATTTTTTACAGTTCCAGATAGCTTTTAATTTGTTTCGATGTCACCGGATGCAGTCATCCGCCTTGCTTTTATTTCAAATTCGCTGTCGGATCTTTTTCTCAGAACAGTGATGATGACAGAACCAGACAAGTCTATGTTCGGAACCGACACTGCCAAGCACACCATCCACCACGAACGGAGCTACGAAACTAATTCTTGCAACACGTTACAAAGCTCGCAAGAAATGATCGCCAAAAGTGCAGCTCGGCACGTCTAGGGAGGCCCGCGGACGAACGACGACGCCGAATCTGTCCGAGTTGCTATGCAATGGTGTAAGTCAGCCTGTCTGGTGGGGTCCTTAACCTTCGAGCATCGAGTATAGATCGGAGGGGAACGAACACGTTGCCAATTCTATATTTTTTAGGGAATTTTACGGACCAGATACGTACTCATTAATAAATATGTTAATGCTGAATTTTAATACAGATTTTGTTTAAGTATAATTTTGAGACAGCTAAATAACAAATTTGCGTTAAATAGAAATATTTTTTCGACTAAGACTTTTGGACGACAACTAACTTTGGACAGTAATAATAATATATTTTTTACTTAACCTAAAAATAATTAAAAAAAATGACAAACGGTACAATTTAAACAATTTTACTTTAAGCAAACTACATAAAGCAGGCGCTAGTTGTTCAACTGAATGTTTGAATCAAATGAGTTTCAATAGTTTGTGTGTCAAATATATTGGATACACGTACCGGCTAAGTTAATCAAATAGTAATGATGAATACAGTAGCATTATATTAAGTTTGATATGAATAACTTTGGTAATTAATTTATTAATTAGTATTTGTATGTTTCTTTTTTTTAGAGGGTGGTGTAAGTACTATACGTTGATAGGCAAATGAAATAAGATTAATAGAGTTAGAAAAATGTACCTTTTTCGTATTTAAGACAAGTTGATAATTTATTTTATTCAATTGCGAAATATAGTAATTTGTCATGATAAGTTGAGCGCCAATGACACTTACTCGTAAACTGATTTAATTGAAATTTTTTCAGTGGGAACTTCGATAATTATTGCATTTTTTTAAAAATAATTTTTCCTATATATTACTCGTTTATTTTTTCGAATTTTTGAAAGAAAAGCTAGCCACGGAACAAAGGCCAATGAAGGTAAATAGAATGTCACAAGTTATTTTGTTGAGAAAATCAATGAAAACTTGCGATTATTTAAAAGCTTAAAACCGATAAAATCGATCTTCGAAATAAATCGAAAGACTTCTTCACAAATTAATATTAGATATTATGCTTTATAAATAAAACGTATATTTTAACTATAACAAGCTATATGGAGTTATTTTAATAGTGGACGAAGTGGATAAAGTAGTTACATCAGTACAAGGCAATGACTGTGTTGCTTCCCCAGAAGGTTGCAAACATGCCATTGCATTTCGATTAAGCCGCTTAATTGGTATTGTCTTGTGTGAAATGTAAACAAATAATTTTTTAGAAGTTGTTTATTGTATTATCTCATTGAGAGACCACGCGCCACTTATATATTTTAGAATTCATAATTACCACGCAAAATAAATAAATAACATAAATGACTTGGCTTCTAATGTTTAGGGTTTGTTTGCATAAAAATGGATTTCGTCGGACTAAAGGGTTTAAAAAAAATCGATTCGATTTAAATTTTAAAATATTTTAGAGAAAATCTTGTTTTTTTTTAAAACCCCCTGCAGATCAAATACATATTTAAGAAATAGTAAATATACTAGAATATTCTAGGATATAACAGTTTTTGCCAATTAGTCCATGCCTATTATGAATTGAACAGCATGGTTTTAGAGTTTTCTAATAAAAACTATATGGATTCATGGTATCAAATAAATATTAATGTTAATAAAAGTAAAATGATAAAATACATAGCAAGTTTAGAGAGTTTTATAAGCTTTAAGAGTAAGTTTCTTTAGGCACGTTTTCAGCTTTTTAAATAATTAGGGTGATAATAGGTGCTTGCATGTATTCTGGTGATTTTTTCACATGAAAAGGGCATTTATTGACAAATATTTGAATAGTATATATTAATTAAACTATTTAGCTAAGGGGTAATCAGAAGGCGCTATGCTCGGTGGGTAAGCGTTGCCACATAAGAGGATGACGTGGTTGACATTATTGCTGTTTCATTCGGTTGCTATCAGCTCGCAATACACCATATCTTGCCAGCAAGATGACCATAATTTTTTACGTATAGTATTATAGCAATAGATCTACTTTTCATCGCCATTTTTGGCCTTGTAATTAGTGTGGTAGACTCCTTTCTTTTACATTTTTCCTATTGCATTTAAAAATCGAGAAACAGCTCATTTCATCGTCTGAAAGTGGTTTAACCTGGATCTAGATCGGATCTCCTGATAATTTGAGTTTTCATCCAATACGTTCTGAAATGATTCTCTTCGAACTCGGCCCAAGTTTAGAGCAAATCTGGAAATGGAATATGACAGAGAAGGGTAGCATCACTATAAGTGTAAAAGTATTTAATAGCAGAATTCTTCATATCACATAACACAAGTAATGAATGTCGAAATTTCAATCTTGAGAGTTTCTATTTTATGTAAGAGAATGTCAAAAATCGAATTTTCCAGGTAAGTTAGTTTTTTAATAAGTTGTTATGTATACACAGAAGGATCTAATATGATTTATATCGTTTAATTTTAAACTTTTAACTGAAACTTTTAGATTGCATTTCACTTTAAATGTTCACTTTCAGTCAGTTTTTCGTCCAAAATACACTTAACTAACAAGCAATAAACGAATATGGCGGGTGTTAGAGGGTGCATGGTCGGTCGAAGCATCCTCAAAGCTACCAGACTCGGTACACTTGATTTTTAATTTTTGTATGCTGTCAACGCTGAGCCATTTGTGCCGAGAAAGGTGTATTGAATGAAGAAATGTGAATGAGAAAGGTGAAAATATCTTTCTACATTTTTAGCCTTCTGCTATGCTTTTTAGCTTCGATATTATATTCATAGTTCTTAAACTTTTGAAAACATTTTTGATAACATTTCTTATTTTCATTATCCTTACCACATACTTCGACAAACAATTGATTCTTACTATTCATTATCGAATCATGAATATTTCAAGGCTATGTTATTGATATAACAAAATGTTATGTCAGTTGTGAAAATTTACTATAGGGCGTTTTACATCAGGCAATATTAATATAATTTATTGATGGATTATTATTTTATTAATGGGCAATTATTTGTACATCTGATTTATTTTTAAAGAAATATTTGAAAATTAATCTTTTTACTATTTATTTATCGCTTAACTACATTGAATTATTAACATATTTTCAAGAACGATAAACTCCTACTAGTACGATAATCATGAATTCGAATTTTGCAGTGCATGCATGTAATTTCAGTATATAAGTAACAGTGTAAAATCTAACAAGGATCTCCGCCTTCTGACTACAGGCGCATCAGCCTGCTTAGTTTGATATCCAAGATGCCGAAAGAGCGATACTGTTTGCTCTCAACCTGTTCACTTAGCAGATCTAGACGAACATCACGGGTTTAGAGCCAAACATTCATGTGCACATCAGACCACTATATTGGCCGCAGAAATTTCACTTCGCCATGAAGAAATAACACAAGGTCTGTGTAGTATTTATGGACCTAACGAAGCACGAAGAAACTTCACAAATAGTTTTAAAGGCAGAGCTATTCAAACCTGGCCAAGACCAATAATGTGATCCCAATTAATGGTAACTTTTTTGTGAAATTTTAGCTATAAGAATCAGCAACTTGAAAGACGTTTAGGGATCAGAAAGATACTGCAGCGACCTTGAGTCATGTCGAATTTTACATTGTAAAATACCCAGAAATATAATCCCAGATTTTGAACATAGGCGGGGTGCTAGCAGCGCCAGCTATAAAAGGATAACGATTATCTGGCAATCCCGAAACGTTTATCTGGGATGTTATTGAAGGGTACTTTCGATCATGCATTTATTGACCAGCGTTCAATTGCCACCATCGACTGCCCAAGCCTCGCCTACAGGTAAACCCAGCGCCGCAACGTTTCATTTATTTGTATTTCCTTAATATTTTTTAAATATTTTTCATTAATTGAGTCATATACTAACCCTAACCTCCATTGTTAGTGTATATTGTGAAATTGTTGTTTTACAAATAAAATCTAAAAGGGTTCCAATGGAGCTATCGAACATTTTCATAAAATTGGGGAGATCATATTTACACAAAAAAAAAACATATATTACACTGTAAGTCTTAATGCTATCTAATTAATAATTATTTTTTCCAAGAAAACATTGTTATCAATTAAGGACAAGAAATTCGATCTATAGATTTTTTAATTTAAGAGACCCAATTATAATATACAATTGTAATAAGTAGTTGTTATATTCGTGGTTTTTGCAATGTATAATATATGCTTATTATTTTTATTTATTTTAATATCACGTGAGAGTGTGTATCGTCAAAAAACTATTAGCTCAGTAAAATTTGATTGGATTACTAATAATAGGCTGAAAAGCTCTCCTCTTGCTCATCATTTTAGCTTCAACCATTTGAGAAAATTCACAGAATTCATTCAAAAGTGACATACGCTTAAGATTCTTTCGAAAGACTGTAGGTGGTCTTGCATTCGATGGGAATTATTGGTTTAAAGTGGCAGTTTATGGAATATAGTTGTATTTCGTCATGATTGATTAGCTCATCTGGGATTCTCGATATTTTTGGGCAAAGGCACAATGTTATATGAGTCATGTTATATAATGAAATCTAGAGAAAATAAAATCTTAGATTATTGTTCCATTAGTTTCAAATATTTTCATATTTAACATTTCTATTAATTGCTAAAAGTTAGTTTTTCATTAAGTTATCAGTATCTAAATTTTTTCCATCATTGTAGAAATATAGTGAGGCTGTTTCGATAAAATGATGCTGCTTTAGAGAAAACTAAATAATTTTATATCAAAATGTTCCGCTTATAAGCGCGATATTTTCCTTATGGCAGTCTGTCCTGATTATGATGATGCATTTAAAAAAAAAAGCTGTAAAAAGTTCTTAAAAATTAAAGCGTATGATTCAACTCATAGAATGACTGTAGAGGAATATCTTAAGATTTAATTAACTATTAAGACTGATCAAACTGTAGAAGGAATGTTGATGAATTGCATCTCTAAGTTTAATTTTTATGTGGACGACTTCACAATGCATTAGGAGAATTTGAGCAAACCACTTCTAAAATAAATAGCTCATAGCTTCCTCTAGTCTAAAGATACAAATCGCGCCCATGACTTGTTAATATTATAGATTACATATTGCGACTTGAGCTGTGAACGGACTTTAGTTATTTCCCCTGTTTCCCTGTTTTAGTGTGGTAGAATAATTATCAAATTCTTTCACTTGTTTAATTTCAGAGTTGGCATTGATAAGAAAATTCTTTGTTGTTAAGTCTTGTAATATAAAAATATTTTTTTGTATTCATAAAATTCAAAAAATTAATGATGTACATAAGCAACACTTTATTATATACCTTGTAGGGAATAAATACCAAAGGGAATAATTTAAAAATGATATGTTGTTAAAACTTTACATTTACAGGATTTTCAATATAAGATCAGAAATATAATATTAATTAAATTAATAAGTACTGAACTTTAAATGAGTACAGCAGTGAACATTATAACAAAATAGGACATTATATATGAAGTATTATAAGTTAGATTATTTTCGGAACAGCAACTTCAGAGCATCACACATTATATGTTATAAATAAATATACAAGATCTTTCTTTAATTTTATATTATAAACATAAATTTGGAATGATAAATAAACTATAAAACCAGCTGGCCATTATTTAGAGACAAACTAGACAGTTTAATATCCCTAAATTTACCTCTCAAAACTGAGAGAAAATAGCAGCAATAAAAATAAAAAATATAGAAGAGGCAGCATGGTATGCAACTTCTAATAGCGCGACATATCAAAAGATTAATTATATATCATCCACAATTAAACAAAACATGAAAAAAAAAACTGCAAAAGACATGACAACAAATAAGAACTGAAGAAAACAAGAGAAAATTCAACAAGATAATAAAAGAGCTGAAAGAGCTAATAAATAAGGAACAAAATCAAGGAATTCAAAAATATTTAGAAAACTTAACACCAACTGATGCAATGGAATATTCTCTCTGGAAAGGAACAAAAAAAAAATAAAAAACATCAGCAATATAATCCACCCATTAAAATTGATAATAATACCTGGGCTAGGAATGATAAAGATAAAGTTGAGTTTTCTCTAAACACTTAATAGAAGTATTTAATCCTTCTGAAATATCCACAACAGAAGAAAATGACATAGTTAACTGTCTTAACACTCCGTTTTAAATGGATTTGACACATGGGAAATTTACTGTTAGTGAATAAAAACAAACAACAATTAAAGAAATCAATGCTAAAAAACCCCTGGTTTTGACTTAATTACTGGAAGAATCCTAAAAGAGCTCCCAGAGAAGTGCATAAAATTAATAACGTTTATATTTAATGCCATGTTAAGGCTTACTTACATTCCTTGCACTTGGAAAGTGGTTCAAATTATCATGAATCTTAAGTCAGACATCTCCTATTATCGTCCTATAAGCCTCTGTGATCTCTAGATTTTTTGAAAAACTATACATTCAAAGGGTCACAATAATCATAGAAGAGAGAAATATTATTCCAGACCATCACTTTAGCTTCCGTAATAAACACGGAACGACAGAACAAATACAGAGATTAGTCAACAAAATGAATAAAAGCCTGAATGATAAAAAATATTGCTCCGCTGCATTTCTCGATATATCTCAAGTCTGCATTTCTCGACAAAGTGAACTGCATGTTAGATTGAAAAAGCTTTTGCCCCATACGCACTTTCAACTACTCAAATCATAGTTCACGGACAGACATTTTATTGTTAAACAGGGTGACGAATACACTGACCTCCAACCAATATATTCATTTGTTCCCCAGGGCAGTGTTCTTCGTCCACTGTTATATCTATTGTATACAATTGACCTACCGATTTACTTACTTAAAATACTACTGTTGCAACATATGCTGATGATACAGCGGTTTTATCATCACACAAGGTTTTATCGGCCACAAAAAACTCCCAAATTCATCTTAACAAAGTCGAGTTGTGGTTGAAAACATGGCGTATCAAAGCAAATGAGACGAAATCTACCCATGTGACATTCACCCTTTGTAGAAGAACTTGTTCCTCAGTAAAAATAAATAATTATAAACTCTCGCCAGCAGACAACGTTAAATATATGGGAATGCATTTTGATCGACGTTTAACATGGAAAAACATATAGTGGTAAAACGCAAGCAACTTGGACTTAAACTATATCAAATTTATTAGTTGATAGGGTGTAAATCTAAATGTTCCTTAGAAAACAACGTTTTGTTTTATAAGTCAATTCTTTGGACCTATGGTATTAAACTGTGGGGTGCTACTAGCAAATCTAACGTAGATATTCTCCAGAGGTTCCAGAATAAAGTGTTGCGAGTCATCGTCGATGCCCCATATTACGTGTCCAATAAACTGATTTAGCACGATATCCCCATAGAACCCATAACAAGTGTGATTCGGAGTGTTAGTGCGAAGTACTCTGAAAGACTGTTAGTGTATCCCAATGCACTCGCCAAACAGTTAAATGTGCGCGATGACTGTGAAGTGCGTAGGCTCAAATGCAAACTACCATATGGACTGATTAACTGGCATATAGAGTTTGATATAATAATCTAGAATAAGTTAGAATAGTTTTTAGAATAAGTTTGGATAGAATTTAGAATAAGTTTTAGATTATAAGTTTGTATAGCAGATCACTTACTGAAGCGATCTTCTATATACCAGTAGAGTTATATTGTATAACAAATATCATATTATAATTCTTATTGCCCGCGGCCAAATTGTTG
This sequence comes from Rhynchophorus ferrugineus, assembly GCF_030347505.1. Classification (NCBI taxonomy): domain Eukaryota; kingdom Metazoa; phylum Arthropoda; class Insecta; order Coleoptera; family Curculionidae; genus Rhynchophorus; species Rhynchophorus ferrugineus. The sequence goes on along the minus strand of NW_027472581.1, from coordinate 44,805,231 downwards.
AAGTTCTAAGAGGTTAATAAAAAAACCGTGCTAAATTACACGCCTCCAGGTGCCTCTGTTTTCCTCAAAAAGTTAAGAAAAATGTTCATTAAGACGATTACTATATATATTGTTGCTATATTTGTTTTAATAACTTTTTCATTCGGATCGTCATTGCATTTAAAATAAAGTTAAGTCGGCGCAGACACGTATATAAACGGATGTTTCCATTCCAAGTTCACGTTTGAGATCTCCGTTTGACGAACTGGAATGGCAAGTCTAAAATGCCATGTAGACGATTTCGTTCTTCTGGGTTACTATGTTGTAATTGTAGCGCGACTGGCCGACAAAGTCACGTCCGTCAACGGAGGAACGTCAACAAAGTCAGCGCAATATTCATAAAAAGGAAAAAACAAGGTGTTGTACAGGTGCTTAACCAAATTAATGGACGATGCAAGAACGTTCCCACCTGGGAAATGCTACCGCAACTAGATATCAACGCTAGCTATACATTTGCTTTTTTTTTCAGTTCGTCTCATTTTGGTCTCGGCCTGTGCCTTAATTGTATCACTCGTAATTGCTTAATTGAAGACGTGTAAGGCGACCTGGTGCCATTAAAAATGGTGCTCGTTCAGCGACAACCGCGCTCCGTATCGGTTTTGATTTAACGACGATAGATAACCATTAAATAATAACGTTATTTTCTAATTATTTTAATTGGTCCACGGTGAGTTTATATTTTATGTAATGGTTGAAATGCCCGTCTCACCGTTCGTTACAGTTATAGATCAAGAGTTCCTTGTTAACTTTGATTGGAACGAATAACTCAGTTTGAGTTATCGTAGATTATTGACTTATCAGATATAATTTTTATTGATATTTTCTCATTAGAATGCATTCCTACATTATCCGTTAGTATCCAGGCGATATAGTAATAGCGAGAAAACACAATAGGGGACACAGGAGAAAAGTTGAGCTATGTCCAAAATCTAGATGGGGTTATAATCGCTGATTCAAGTAATTTGATTAGTCAGTAAAAATCGCCCCTATAAGTACTTGTAAGGAAAACATTTTGCTGTGAAGACAATTGTTCGTTTCTAAATATTATTCTAAAGTCTATCTATGACCCATAGTCTATTCAACATAACAGTGACCTCAATCAATATGTTTAATATATTGTCTGTTGCAAATTTTAAATTCGATTTTGAGTCAGACAATATTTTCCTTCGAATTTCATTCTATTTAAAATGAGATGTTGTCTGATAAGTTCGAATATTGGATAGTGTTAAACGTTCTACATACTTGACTATTCCGTGGCACATTAACTAATTAGCGAATACATTGGGTTCACTAACCCTTAAAAAAGTGTTAACTTAAGGCAAACATTTTGAATTACACTTGTTATGGGGTGTAGAGGTATATCGCGTTGTACCAATTCATTAGAGTCATAGTACGGAGCTTCCACTATCCACATGGTCATATAGGATGCTATATGACCAAATATGCTTAAGTATTGATTCGTATAGTAATATCTTGTTATATAGTGCTAAGCACAGTTGGAGTTTAAGCACAAGTTCTTTTTGTTTAGCAAATATATACTTCTTCCAGGTTAGGCCTCGGTCCAAATGCATACCAAGATATTTGGTATCCTCGGCTTGGGGAAGTTGACAATGGGCAGTGGGCATGTTCTTCTATGCAAAGTAAATGTTACATGGGTAGATTTTGTTTCATTGGCTTTAATAGACCATGCTTTCAGCCACAGTGGTATTTTATCAAGTTGTGTTTGGAGGTTCTTTAATGGTTTTATTGGATATTGGATGCTAAGATGACTGTGTCGTCTGTATATATTGTCATAGTAGTGATTTTTGTGTTCGATAGATTAGCTGTATATAGGAGATATAGTATCGAACTCAGTACACTGCCTTGCGAGACTCCTAAATATATTGGATGTAATTCAGTGAATTCTCTTCATCGTATGTTTCATAACGATTTGTCTATCTGTACAGCTTATTGTTAAACATGTCTTGTAGTCCAATACAGGGTTATTTCTAATTGTAGGTTTTTACTTATATTATATAAAAATGTGAAAACATTTGAGGGAATTTTATCCTATCCTCCTATCCTTTATAAAACTGTGTAAAGAAGTTAGACGCAAAAGTATTTTTGAAATTAATTAGCTGAAAGTGAACCATAGCTTACAAAAGTGCTGCTTTAAAATGTATATAAAACTGAATTTATACTATCAAAAAAGTTTCTTTTTGGTATACTAGTTATTATTCTACACGCGAACGTTCATAGCTTTTGGTGAGGTAATTTAATTTTTGTCGGAACACTTGTTTGTTCCTACCGCTTTTCTATAATTATCATCTTTTTATTTTTTTGTAATTTCATTAATTTTTTTGTAATTTTCGTTACTTTTTTAGTTACTCAAAGAATTTCACGTTTTAGTTATTATATTATTTTCTGGCAATTATGATTGATTGTGATGTAATTTTCAAATAAGTGAAATAATAAAATGTTTTGTAGATTAGGTTTGGAGATTACAAATAATATGAATTTGTATACTATAGCCCGGGTAGCTCAGACAGACTTTTAATCCAAGGGTCCAGGGTTCAAGTTCCTGCTCGGGCGGGCTTTTTGTTATGTCTTCCTGTCTAGTTCAAATACTAATAATAGTTTACCAAGATTCTAAACTAGCGCTAGTATCAACCTGTTTCCATAATGGATGAAAGGTTACATATTTTTTATTTAGTAGTTACAGAATTATTTTATAAGAGAACTTTTTTTTTAATACGGGACAAATAAATAAGCGCATTAAGCTCTTGAGCTTCTATTTTAAGGTATTTAATTGCTTCAGTTTTTAAATTGTAAGTTTGTTGAATCAGATGTTATTTTTATTGGACAGTTAATGAAATGGTTTAGAAGTAATCAAACACAAAAAATAATATAAAAATTATTTTAAAGAATATTTACAAGTACATATTGCAGTACTTTGGACATATATAATAAATGATGACCTAAGAAATAAAATTATGAGTATTGACCACGTAGAGGCAAGAACAGGTAGATGGTAGTCAAACGCCAATTATAAAATACAGAAGAAGAAATGCATAGAGAATTTCAAGGGACAAAACTATCATCAAATTCTGACATCAAAATAAAATTGTATGCGTGTGAAGCAAAATTAATTTTAATCTACCGATTAAAGAGCATGCGTACCTAACTGTTTCTACGCCTTCATTTTATTTTTTCTTGTTAAAGCTTTGATATTTAAGGTGCTAATATGCCGGTCGATGATTTATGTCTAAGTTGACGAGAGACTGCAATGGGAAGTGAAGCTAAAAAGGAACAATGAGTCATCTTGACATTGAAATGGCTCAGGCAAAAAATCGTATTAATCATTTTTCGTTAGGTTACCTGTGGGCACATGTCTCGTTAATAAAGAATAACGATGAATTTGCGTAAATTTCTATTCCATAAATTGAGACCTTGTTCGACGGATTTAGATCCCCATATCTTTTTCTCTTCGGTCGCAGCCGTTGTTGTGTCTGCCTTTGTAATAAACCACTACATGACAACAGTTCAACATTTTTTTTCTGTATTGGTCAGCATACGATATAACAATGGGATTATATTTAATCACAAGCGGTGCGAGTTCCTATAAATCTATTCTATGTGAGTGCATAGAGTTTAATATTTTTTATTTAATTTGAATTTAAGATCAATAATTTAATTGTCTTGTGATTAAAACAGTTTTTGGATTTGATGCAGTTCGAATTTAAAATTGAATTTATATATTTAGCCCTCAGTTCTCCAATGCTTTGTTTTGAGAACTTGAAATGTAAGTTGACATAATCCATTCAGTGGATTTTCTGATTGAAATGGAAAATCGTGGTTAAAGCGTTTTGCGATTAACACAACATAAGTTTGATTTCTGGAAAAAGATTCAAAGAAGAGTATTATGTAATTTTATTGAAATATTTTAAATATTCTGTATAAAAAAGGCGTGAGAGTAAGATAAGTTGGTTCTCCAAAAATGAGTGAATGGAGAAAATTTTGAATTGTGATCAATTTATTAGTAACGTTAATTTTATAATATATTTTAAATTAGATATAATATATTTATAATATATTTGAAATATATTTTAAGAGATTAGAAATGCTATAAAATATATATTTTGAGGGGTTTTGTAATTCTGAAGCTTTGTTCAGAGAAATTGGTATAATATATTTATTTATTTATCGTTAACTATGACTTGTTTTCACATTTTAGGCAATATGTAGATTTAACTGGTTACAAAATATCACAGATAGAAGTCAATGACTTATAAATATATCATAATTTGTGGGAAATTATTATTGTTGAGGAGTAATGCTGAAATGGAGCCTTGGTATAACGTTATTCGATTGCAATTTAACTCAAGATTACAACAAATATTTATTTAATTATTTTCAATTTTTTTAACGATAGGGCGATTTTGGAATTATATGATAAAAATGGCTAATCGAAAAACCAGTACTTGTAGCTCGACACAAATGTTACATAAATAACTTTCTTCGTTGACAGTTTGTTGTTCAATGCTCATACCCCGGTCTATGTTCGAATATTATTAGAGATTGTTAAACAATAAAAACTTGCTCGAGTTTACTTGCGCTCAAAATGATATTTGAAGTTTAAAAAGTTGAAGTCAAAAATTTTAAAAAGCATTTTAACTTCAGGTCGAGTTTCTGACCAACACGGACACAGTGTATTCGTTCTATATAAAATAAGTTTTACTTTAAAATCGAAATGACCTTTTTACCAGCCATTAACAGTTTCGACTATTCCTGAGTAAATTTTCCTAGACATCTCTTATGCAGGTAAATATAAATCTTTTAAGTTCAAAGACTTAGGATGTATGGATAAATATTTAGAGTAAACGTAATGTTTGTTGGGATTTACTAAAGAAGACGGATAGTGTTTGATTTTTTCTTGTTTCATCATGATTTTCAACCGCACGCCATCGAGATAAAAGAAACATAATATTGACATAAAAACAACCAATTTTCGTTTGTATATGATCATTTAAAATGGGTCTATTTATTGTTTGCTCAAATTATTAACACGAGATAAAGGTTTTGTTGCCATAGGGCCTCAATTTTATTGTTTGTATTTCAAAACTTATATATAAATGCTTTGAGTGCAAGAATTGTTCAAACATTGAAATAACAAGAATTGGGTCTGAATCGTTTTGAAGTCGATTGTATTGATTTACCAATGCTTTGAGCAGATTTCAAAATCATTAAAGTTATTTGTGCATTATACAAATTTGAGAGTATTTACTTACGCAAAGGCGACTTTTTTAGCATTGTTACTTTTATTGATATTTAACACAATGAAGTTAAGTTAATGAAAATTTAGGATGTTAGAGTTATAAGGCACATGTCTGATATATAGTGTTAATGAAGTAATAATAAGGAGCTTAAATGAAGTAAAGTAATTTATTAAATACAATTATTTATTATGTTCTTATTAAAATATATTAGCATATGGTTAGCCCATTAATTTAACTCTAAATTTCTGGGCGTCTATTTTTGTTCAGAATTGGCTTTATTCATCAGTAATCTCCATCAAAAGCCACACCATCATTCCAGCGCTGCTCTAGGACGTTGTTTTGATGTCTGTACGATGTTAGCTAACTTACGGAACTTCACTTTTCCATCATTCAAAACGAATTTGTGGATTTGTTTGATATTTCCTAGTGTTACCACTTTATTAGGAAGTGTGCTATCATAGGTGTCTCTACGACCACGTTTGAAGTCAGCAAACCAACGTTTTGTTGTTGTTTATGATGGAGCGGCGACCTTATAATACTTTTCAAGCGAGTGCTTCGCTTGAACGGTATTTTTTCCCATCAAGAAGCAGTGTGAAATTAAAGCACGAAATTATTTTTGATCCATTGTTTTGAAAATAACAAAAGCAGTGTCACTCTTAGCACAATAATTTACAAACTTATAAATAGAATAAAATAATTTTAACAGCTTTCTTTTAATAGTTAGTACTAACTGAAAAAGCGGTGAATGCAATAAAACTAGAGCCATCTATGCGTTAGGCCCGGGACTTTTCAGCTCATGTGTACCGTGGATTACTAATGAGAGATTTATAAGAGGTGATATAACTTATCATCAATTAATGTCAGATACTTCTGTGCTAGCTTTGTAGCCGCAGTGGTTAAAGTGAAAAGACAATTCTCCTATCGTTGAGATAGCACCGAGCTTGATTTGGCAGGGCAAATGTATTTTATATTTGAAAATGGTAAATGTCTTTAGGCAACACTGTAAAATACGGCAGAGAATAACCATCTCAGTCAAGATAGGTAAGACCAGATATCTTTTGGGATGGTATCTAAATTGGTCATTGACCAGCTGCTAGTCTTTTTGCCAAGCATTGTAGTTCGGAGCCCCCGTTCAGTATTAGGTCCAGTTCAGATAAAACTTAGTTGGTAAAAAGGAGATTTCTTTAGTCGACTTGACGGATGTCATTTCGCCACTATACAACAGTAGGATGTTGATATAAAGGGAACGAGGGCAGACATAAAATGTATATATACAAAATTATAAATTAATAAATAAAATAAAATTCATAAGTCAAACAGGGGGGACTAAAAGTATAAATAGTGTATATACAATTTAAAAATGCACACAAATACACGTATACAAACACAACCATAACGAAGTAGAGACTCTACCCAGACACCCATACCGAAATAGTGATGATTATTTGGTCAGCGACATTTATCTCAACATAGGCTAGGCTCTTTAATCAATTTATCGTAGAAACCCGAGGAGTCTATCTGCGTTTTCTCCTGTTAAAGAATTTCTAAAGTTTTGCAGCCTATACCTAGCCCTTAATATTATATATATAATATATAATAGCCTTTAATATATATAATATATATAATACCGTCTAATATTAGAATCTAATAGCCTATAACCTCTAATCGGATGAGTCGTGGACAGTCGTCCAGTAGACTGGAGTAAGGGCAAGGTGACACTCACAGTGAGCAGGTGGTCTCAAAGTCATCAAGTTACCGTGTGAGAAACGATAGTGACCCAATCTCAGTCGATTCAGAGTTACGGCATGGTGACGAGGGGAACGAACGTGAAGAAGACAGGAGAAAAATTAGTTTCAATTTCAAAGAGCTTGTTATGGTTGGCCTCCTGGGCCCAACGATGTTGTACCTCGTTTTTGGTGAGATATGAAACGAATGGGAAAGGTCATTATGGATACAAACATTTGTGAAGAGGGGGAGACTTGGCTGCCGATTTAGCCGCACTATCCGCATGCTCCACAGTAAACTTGTCCTGTAGCTATTTGGATACATGGTAAGGATGATTGACAGTCAGTCGGTGAACAGAGGATGGTTGAATTTCTGTTCCAGGAAACACTCCAGGGCCTTTTGGGAAACGGCAAGGATTAGCCATTCTTTGAAGGATTCTGTTATAATGCAGGATAAAGCTTTGAATATCGCAAAGAGTTCTGTGGTCAATAATGAACCCTGTTCAGGGAGCTTGAAACGAGATGCCCGGTTGTCTACCACAAATACACTGCCAAGCCCGCTGCGAGATTTAGAGCTATCGGCATATATATGCTTGCGGTGAGAGTAAGAATGCAATATTGTCTTTTATAAAATTGACATAAACATTTGCTTATGAAGGGAGTAGTGTAGGTACTGGGGGAAAACTGGGGTAGTGGATAGGGAAAGGATGCAACAAGTTAACTCCAGCGTTGAAAAGAGGATCAGCAGTTATATGAGTGGTATGAGTGGAGTAGTTAGGGTTAAGATGGTCCAAGGTAGGTAGATAACTCCAAGTGAAGGTCAGATTTAAGGCATGTAAGAGCAAGCGATTTCACGGCGACCTTTAGTGAAAGTAAATTCCTACGATAAGAAAGAGTTGGGGAAAAGGAAAATTTAAAACATAACAAAAAAAAAAATAAAGCCTTGGATTAAAATACCTAGAAAATAAAATAACGGTCCTTATTTTAAAAGAAATGTATTAGTATAATGTTGTCTAATAACATTTCACCTTCTAACATTCAGATTAGCACAGTTTGCGTGTTAGCAAGATATACGTTGATACTCGACTTTCATTAAATATGTCGTCATGTCGTATGTTTTATATTAAAGTCTGACCTCGATAAAAAAAATCCTATCACTGAAACAAACTACGTCAAGCACTTCAAACACTCTCGGATATCCGGAGTGAATATTTTGAATGGGTTTTTAATGACATACCAAACGATTAGAGAGGCGCCTAGAGTAAAAAAATCATCTACTCGAGATTTAACTCGGTTATTTATTTCATTTAAATTAAAAAAAAGATTGATCCGTTATTGTCAAAAATGAATACAATAAGGTTTTGTTAAATTGTAATTAATAGAGATTGCCAAATGCAGTTAATTGTTTCGATTTGAAAGGTTTATTGGAATAAGTAAACTAATAACGTCATATTTTTGTATGCCATGAATATTTCTTATTTTGCATTATATTGTTTCTAAAAGTTGTTTTAATAATAATTCCTGAAGTGTTTGGGTGACTTTTTTTTACTTATATTAACTATTAGTATAAATATTTGTATTCGTTTTATAATATTTTAAATAACAATTTCCGAACAAATTAATGTATAATTTTAATTACGCCAGATATGCTTAACACAATCTTAGTTTACGAACTAATTTATAACAATTGTTCTATTGTACTTGTATCAAACATGAGCAAGACGACTACGGGATAGTTACATCAGTATGTATTTCTGGAATTAAAATTAAACTGGGCTACTTAAACTGAAATTAGAGCAACAATTACACGCTATACAAGTTCGTGTGATTTGGTTCACTCCAATCTTCTGATTTACTGCGAAAGCCTGAATCTTCTGATTGTCCTGTACCGGTCTTACGTTGTTGTGATTTAGTAACCTTATTTCATGTTTTGGGAGGCTACATCTTGGATAATTTCGTAGATTCATTTGATTTTGAGATCATCGTAACGAAGAACTACATCTTCGTTGATTACGTAGCGAGAAGCATTGCTAATTTTAAAAAAAATATTTTATTCTCCTTTTTACCAACGAGGGTGTATTTGGACTGGACCTGCAGTTTTACGTGGGCTCCGAACCACGGTCCTCGATATTAAGCCTACCGACTGGTCAGTGACTAACTTAAAAACCACCCCAGAAGACATCCGCTCTTACCCAGCCTGGTCACTGGCGTGACTGGGGTGGTTGGTTGTTCCTTGTCGGATTTTCCACTGTCGCCAATAAAGACATTTACAATTACAATCACAAACATAAAGCACATCCATGTCCCAGCAGGATTCGAACTCGCGACTATTGAAATAGTAGGAATACCGTTCTCTCGCCTTGACCCCTGCGCCAACGAAGCTGGCAGCATTGGTAATTAATTCAAGAACTTAGCTTTAGCTTGGATTATCAGTCAATTTGATGTTTAGTGTAGTTTGGAGCATTTATTACGTGATGTTTCCAATTTAACTTACCATCGAGATGGATGCCGATGTAATTAGATTTTGTTTATTTCACCGCAACGCAGTTTTTCAGTTTTTACTTGCATTTTCTCCATAGACCTGGGAGTTATGTCTTTTGCTATAATGACAGTGTGTCGACAAATGATCCAAATACTGTTCACAGTAGTAGTCTTCATGCGAAACTTTAAATTATTTTTTGAAAGTTATTATAAAATAAATGCATTATTAAATATATTGTTATTCTAGAATTTTTATAAAAAGCATAAGATGCAGAAGAACGAGGTCCTATATACGATACCTTGGAAATTCAATAAATAAATAAATAAATCAAATGAAATAAGAAATATTTTACATTTTCTTGAATACATTGTTTTCGGTAGGGAAAGTTTTATTATTGGGCTGGTATATTACTAATATAACGTCATGCTGACAAATTTTCTATCAACTGTAAAACTAGTTTCGAAACTTAAAATGGGATACTAATTTACATCTTCTCCATGAAGTGAATTAAGATAATATAAAATAACTTACTATGATACATATTCTGTGAGTTTATTCAAATAAATCGTGATAAAATAATAGAGTAACAAATGCACAGTCTATGCTATTGAATGTGTCAATCAGCTCTATTTTATAGAGGGTATATATATATACTAATGATTTTCATTAGATTCATTTACACCGACAGCTCCACTGGCAGAAACATACCATTCATATAATTAAAACATGATATTGAAATAAAATTTATATATAAAAAATGATAGCAAGAGAAAAAAATCATATTTCTTTCTCGTGCTGCTAATAATATCCAAATTGCCGGAATAAATATTTGTCATATGTTTTAATGATTGAAATATGTAACACTATATTCAAATGCAACTTGTTTTATCTTAAATGAAAGGTTTTCAGCCAACCACATCATACATTAATATAGCTATATAAATATAAATAATTATAATATAAAATGGAAGTTACACATTAAAACATTTATAAATTGTACGTAATATTATCAATAATGTATTACAAATAGGTTCATTTGTATTATATGTTATCATTACATTCTGAGGGAGAATTAAATTATTTTGAAATAACTTTGAACAATATTCATATTACTTCCTGTATATGTTTATTTAGAATCATTATAATTAGATAATAATAATTAAGTAGAAATGTAAATTAATATTTTTATGATATGAAATACGTGAGTAAATATTGACTTTAATATTTTATTTCTTCATATTCAATATAGTTCCAGTAATCCAGAGGTAATACAAAACTAAACAAGCATAAATATAAAATGGCGGGTCTGAATTATAATCTTAAGAAAATATCGATGATACGTTATCGAGCTACTGTTTATCTACAAATAGAATTTAGTAAATATTCGTCCTTTTAAATATTGGTTATTTAGACGTAGTACTACGTGGAATATTTGAGATATGGAATAATCTATCTGGTAATACAGGACGTTTTTTTAATAGGGACCGGCCGATATTGGGATGGGATTAAAAAAGTTGTGTGTGAGGTATTAACGAATTTATATATTTTTATCTGAAAGGCTCATGTGATTCCATAATGTTTGGAATGTAACAATAGTTAAATATCTACTGCGGTTTTTCACGACATCGCCTAATTGTAGTTTATAGGCAAAATAAAATTAATTGAATAGAAATTGTTCTGTAGCACTCGCCGTTGATGGTGATAGTTTCATCAACGTAGTTTTTAAAAAATAAAAATAGTGAAATATTAGCCTAAAAAAATATACATTTAAAAAAAAAACGTAAAGTGTAACGATGTTTTAATAAACCGTAAGAATTAAGTATCGATTTTAAAGTTTTTTTTTTAAATCATATTCAATCTATTCCGAAAAAATATTGGCTAAAAAATATCGATATATCGGGCAAAAAAATATAGGCCAAAAATATTGATATTTTTTTCAGGAAATATCAATATTTTAATAATTTTAAAATATTTAATATTTTTTCTGCATCCCTAGTATGCATATTCTATTAACTTTCGACTTGTATCTAGCTTTGACCTAAATATAGTTAGAAATATTAATATTCCACTTCAAATTCGCAGTCTTCTATTACTGAAAATGTTGGGTTCTTGTATGTATTTTGATCACAGATATCTATTATTAAAAATGTAAAGTACTAACGTAAACTCTTAAATTCGATAATTTTGACATTTCACTAAAAAAATATAATTTTCGATTTAGCAATATCGGGTTATTCACTTATTTATTGCATATTAAATTATATTTTGGTCATTCACTACTTTTGTTGCTTGTTTTGAAGAAATCTATTGCCGGAGCTCATAAAACACTTTTACAAACTTATGGTGACGCTAATGCTTGATATCCCAATTGTCGGTTTAGTTTGAATTACTTGAAAGTGGTAACATTAATGTTAATGGCAAACCATGGCTTGGAGGACTAAAAAAATCGAATGGCAAGACTTATTGGACGAAAATTGAGCTCAAACTCTCAAATAATTTTCAGACAGTTCAGCAGTTGGTTAATGAAGTGCTTACATATGTTTATACATGATGAGAAAGATCCAAAAGGAGAGAAAATGGCTACTACTATTTCATACCCGGAGTGAATTTTTTCTTCTTATTTTATACTAGTTAAAAATCTGTCTGTAATAACCTGAATCTGCCTATAAAATTCAGTTAAGGTTGATACTAGTGAAGCATATTGCTAAATGTCTGCAAAATGCTTTAAAACATTAGTAATAATAATCAGAGGTTATAAACCGGCAAATGCACACCAAAATTCTAGCTTGATACAGCGGCAACATTGTGACGTGCTGACGTAAACATTTTGATGACGTGCAGTGGCTGTTTTATTGGACGGGCTATATATAAATTGATATTAAAGATTCATGATAATTCTTTTTGTTAAAATTTTTGAGAAATATTAAACATTTTTAGCTTAATTAGTTTTAAGCTTATATTTAGTGATACTTGACAAAACTATGAAGCTGCTTATTGTTAGTTTAATCGATAACAATATATTTTATGCGACTGATCGTAGAACAGAACGAGGTTGGACCGTGCTTGATGGCTCTCAAGTTACCGTATATACCGTATGCCCATTTTCACATGGATTGATCTGGACGCGCTTCGACGTGTAAAGTGTTTGGTTTCGGATAGTGAGTCGTGTTTTTGAACCGTTTTCCATCAGCTTGCATACAGCTCTTGCACGGCAGCAACGTGAACTTTACGCCCGGTTAACATTTACTTAAGTTAATGGATTTCTTAGCAAATTTTTAGACGACCGGCAGCTTACAAAGTATTCTCAGTTATTTGTATTACGAGTCTGACGTTGGCCGAGCGGTTCATCAGTAAGAATAGATCATAATGAGAACTACGTGTTTAATCTGCGAATGATTAGAAATATAAAATGATGCCAATGACCTCGACGCGTTTTAGGTGCTTGCGTAATAGATTCGCGTCACGTTAACCTAATCATATGATTCATATGATTACAATTATTTAATTAATATATATGGAGTCTAGTAAAACAGTTGCCTTTTTCCGGATTACATTTACACATATAGTTTTTTATATTTCAATTGATTTAATAAATTAGATAAAATAAGATTTATCGATGATTGATCGGTGACTGTAGCAGAGCCATTATTTTGTCATTCTATTGTAATACGTCTGTTTTTGTAGATTATGAGCTAATATGTTAGGTACTTGCATATATTCTTGCCATTTTGTCGCTTTAAAAATATATGTTTTTTTAATTAATCTCTTAGAACTTCAACAATCTTCCCGCAAGCAATAAATATTATTTTATGATTTCCGTTTTATAATATAACTATACTGACATGTAGAAAATTGCTTCAGTAAGTGATCTAATGTACACACTTATAATCTAAATCTTATTCTAGATATTATTCTAACTTATTTTAAAGTACATCTTAACTTATTCTAAAGATTATTCTAACTTATTCTAAATATTATTATATCTCATTCTATGTGTCTCTTAATCAGTTTGTTTGAGTTTGATTGCATTGACATGAAAATTGCGTTTGACCCTACGCATTTCACTCTCATCACTCACGTTTAACTGTTTGGCGAGTGTATTAGGATACATTAACAATCAGAGTACTTTGCATCAACACTTTGAATCACACTCGTTATGGGTTGTAAGGGGATATCGCACTGAATTAGTTTGTTGGATAGCAATGTTAGATTTGCTATTGGTACCCCGAGTTTAATATTACAGGTCCAAATGGGTCTAAGTATTGACTTATACAGGAAAACTTTGTTATCTAAGGATAATTTAGATCAGCCACTGCATTGAGTTTAAGCTCAAGCTATTTGCGTTTTGTCACTATATGTTTTTTTCCATGTTAAACGTCGATCAAAATGTTTTCCCAGATATTTAACATTGTCTGCTTGCGGGAGTTTATAATTACTCATTTTTGCTCTTCTACAAAGGTGAATGTCACATGGGTAGGTTTTGTCTCATTTGCTTTGATACACCATGTTTCCAAGCACAATTTGACTTTGTTTAGATGAAGTTGGAGGTTTCTTGTGGCTGATATTGGATCCTGGTGTGATGATAAAACCGTTGTATCGTCAGCATATGTTACCACAGTAGTGTTTCTTGAGGTCGGTAGGTTAGCTGTATACAATAGATATAAGTTAGTATTCGTCATCCTGTTTTACAAGAAAATGTCTCTCTATGGGATATTATTTCAGTAGCTGTATGAAGTGAAGTGCTTATGGGGCAAACTTTTTACAATTCAGCCTGCGGTCCAGTGTGCCACACCTTGTAGATGGCTTGAGATATATCGAGAAATGCAGCGGAGCAATATTTTTATCATTTAAGTTTTTGTTAATTTAGTTGACTAATCTGTGTATTTGTTCTGTTGTTCCGTGTTTATTACGGAAGCCAAATTGATGGTCTGGAATAATATTTCTCTGTTCTGTGATTATTTTGAGTGTTAATGTATAGTTTTTCAAAAACTTTAGAGATCACAGATAACAGGTTAATAGGACGATAGGAGGAGACGTCTTCTGATTTTTTCCTTGGTTTAAGTATCATAATGATTTGAACGGCTTTCCAGGTGCTAGGAATGTAATTAAGTCTTAATATAACATTAAATAAAAATATTATTAATCTGATGCACAAAATGATATATGTTAATCAAGATTTAATTTAAAGTAATTTTCTATAACTTTTTCCTATCTTTCTGGTAATATGGCTACACCTTAACGATACTATGTTAAAATGTTCGAAACCGTGTGCCCGCCAAGCCATGCTGCATCGATTTGAACAAGTTGTCAGTACACTGTGGGCTTCAGAACTTCTCATTCGAGTACAAGATGCTTTGTGAGGTATACACATATAATATTTCACAACTTTTGTAAAATGTGGCCGAGCGCTATATTATGCAATATTATGACTTTGTGTTCCTTGCTGGTCTTTTTTTGCAATAATACGTGGTTCAATTTGTTCAACTTGTTGACTGACTGACTGCAATAACAATTTCATTCTCTTTTAACAGCTTGAAGTACACTATAAACTTGATGATTCCACCGTATGTATCTTTCTCCATAGTATTTTAGTTTTAAAAAAGACTTAAATGGAAATTGTTCTCTCTCTCTCTCTCTCTCTCTCTATATATATATATATATATATATATATATATATATATATATATATATATATATATATATATATATGGAAAATGAAATTATTCTAAAAATAAAAATTTTGTAAATATTATGAAGTATCCAAGTCATTTTATAGACTAAAAAAAAATAATGAATTTGAGACATTTACGATGAACTACGGTCTAAACTCTAAGTGTGCTACGTAATAATAATCTTCAAGATGTTGTCTCTTTTATATTCAAGTGATTGTGATTAGTAGATTTATTACAATAAGGTTATAAATCAAAGGTAGCGCCAAGTTTATATTAGACGTATTAGGTGGATTATTAATGGTCGTTAAATAATATATTTGAATTAAATTTATACACAATACCCCGCAAGATCAACTTATTATTTGAAGATAATACATATCCATTACTTAGAGAGTTACTAGAGACTGGTTTTTAAGAATTTCATTTAACTCGCTGATTATTTCTGTTAATTTATAAAGATAAGAATTGGATATTAGATATATTTCTGACACATTCGTTTTGTACGAATTCTTGCTATAATATATTACCAATAAATTCGTTAGATCCATGTTGTTCAGTTTTCAAAATTTATCTGAATTAAGATAATTCGACATAATACTATTTTTACTTATACGCTCCTGATAAATGAGTTAAAATAATTTATTTTTGACTTTATTATATATATTATAACAGTACAAAAGGAAGTTTGATTGAAAATAACATATTGTTTGCTAGGTTGTCTGAAAACAGCATCATTTACATAGTTACAAATTGCAAACAAATATTTAATTTAATTAAAGAAAAAATAAAAATGCACCTATATAATGTTTAATTGAAGAGCATTAGACAAGAATGTTTTGTGTTTCAACGTACATTCTTTATCAATAACTATAATATTAATATTTAAGTTGTAAAGACATATTTCACTATATCGTTTTCTATTCACGACTCCTCCATGTCTGTCTGATTAGCTTAATTAAGTTCTGGTTTTTTGGCGAAACTTTTTGGCGCGATTTGGCGAAAATTTTCGGAGTCACCATTAAAAAATTATGCCTTAAACAAGGACTTTATCATAAGCTGATTAGTGAATTAAATTATTGTGCGAAATCGAATACGTATTAAATGCGATATAGGTGTTATACAAACAGTTTTGAGTTGTGATAGAATTAAACTTTAATTTTACAGTACAACACTATTATGTTGGGGAATTAATAAAACTTGTTAAAGAAAACAATCTTTCTACAGATCCTGATGAGCACAAACTTGTGTTATATTGTATGAACACAATTTTTATATTTGGATAGCCTCCAAGTATGGTAAGCTTTTTGCTTTCATCGTTTAGGGAGCTGACTAACTCTAATTCCATTTTTAATGTTTGTGATTCATCACTGCCTGCCAAAAAACAATAAAATTATCAAATTCTGTACTAGTGTTACTAATTTTCCCCTAAAGCTTGAATTGCAATATTTTTAATTCTTTGTCTCTCATCTGTTGTGATCTGATGTATCAACCAGCGCATTTTGTAATTAGGGTAGTAGCATGATGGTAGAATATATGATGACAATGTGGCTCTATTTATTTCAGGTGATAATTTAAGTAATTTATAAAATCTTCTTTTATTATTGTGATGCAATAACTGTAAAATGTCTCAAATTCCAATCCTGCAGCCGATTAAATCTGCTTCTTTAGACATCAAAGCAGAGAGAAATTTGTCATAGTAACAACTGTTGCTCTAATTAGTAACAACATTGTTATTAATAAACTTAATCAATGCAAAGAAATTTCGTACAAATAACTTTATGAATGAAGACGAGAATTGACAAGATACTTGACAATTTGATGTATAGTACAGCTGCAGTGTAAAGAGTGATATGTATATTTAGCGGTCGCCAGTTTGCGTATGTATTTATGTATTTATGCTCAAATGTATTTTGAAGCCATTATTATTTGAAATACAGACTGAAAAATACCTCAGCATCAGATATTTGAAATAACAATTACAATTACAAATTACATGATAGAAGAGAGATCAAGAAGTAATTGAATTACAAATACCAAATATGTATTTCGTGTATTTCAATTACCCCATGAAAAAATGACCATGGGTTTATGACTAGTCCGCGAGTTTTGATAGGTCTATAATGTAAAATTTCTGCCTAAATTTTCATAGTCTTCAGGCTATGCTGCTTCAGGCTAGGTATTCCCAAATTCCAATAGCCCATTGGTGGCCGGATGCCCTGCTTACATCCGTAAGCTCTTCAGACGAGAATATACATGACTTTGGTGGTGGGAGGTGCTATATCGCGCGACTAATATGACTTTATATATTCGAATGAACGAACGAGACGATGTGAAAAATATAATGAGTAGAATTTTAGACATAGTTTGTAATTTGTTATATGTTAGATTTGTGCTTATAAAATAAAATGCTTTTAAGTAAAATGAAAGCTTTTGCTGTTTTAAAGTCTTTACCCACTGTTATCAGCCACTAAATAACACAATAATGTCGATATGACTTAAAATATAAATAAAGAAATATTTTGTATATGCGATAATCTTGTTAATATTTATACGTGAGTCACCCTTTTTGATAAAGATATTTTGCAAAATGACAATGGTCCACCAAATTTTGCAAAGTCACCGAAAAGTTACTCAGAAATGTTTATGAGAAATGTATTCCTTTCACCCATAAGTACACTTTATCTTAGGACAGCCCTGTCGCCTTGACGACTCGGTCAACCAAGTCGACATTATTTTAATATTTAGAAATATTACCAAACATAGATACCATTTCAAACTTTTGAGATAGAGGAGATAATTTATGGTTAGACGTTTTTGGGGTGAGGTGAGATTGATCATGTTTTATTTTTTTACAATGGGGAAATGGTCTTAATAATTCTTACAGAAGATCAGAAAAATACGTAAAGTTAAAAGAAATGATTTTCTTTCTTTTACGGATAAATATATTAAGTAAAATATTACAAAATTATTTTATTAACATTTATTCATTTGCATATTATATCGTTTTGAGATTATCCCTTTATTACATCAAGATTGATATGGAAAACTGTTGTTATTATGCATACACTCGTCTGTAAATTTATGTTGTAAATAATGAATTTTGTTAAGAAATAACGATGAAGTGTCAATAAATCTTTATGGGCTATTAAACTTGAGACATTTAGTATATATGAGTCATAAACTTTAAAGGCGTGCTCTAATAACATAATTTTCTGTGTATTGTCTCATTGCTGATAAATTCAAATCTGACTAGAACGATAAAAAATAATAATCGACAAAATCAATTAACAACGCCGCGATTGCAATCATATTTTTTACTGTTTATGTTCAAGTTCCGTTTAATCTTGAAATTAAATTATAAATTGTGCGGATTTATTTGTATTATTTTATTTCTTTTTATAAGCAAACTTTAATGATATATAATATTGTAACAATATAATCATCATGAAGTAGATGAATCATACATATATAAAACGCTATTGCATCATTGCTAGGCCAATGTACTGTGACGTTAGTATGTTCAAACTTTCACATTATTACAAGTACAAAAAGTGCTTTCTTTCTTTTTCAGATGCTTTTACGATTTAGTGAAGGTGGATATTTCAGGAATTTTAATTTCAAAATTATTTTGTAATTGTGAATGACCACAAAAACCTTGTTTCATGTTTAAAATTTAATCTATAGTTTTTGTTCCTCACACATTGGTATGGTTCATTTCTAGTTTTTTTGGTGATTTTTAATCGAAGTTATGGTAAATAAAAATGAGTATAATCTTGTCCACTAATATGAAGCATTTTTGTTCTATATAATTATTTAGCATTATTGAATTGCTTTTAATAAAGTTTACTTTTTAAACATTTTGTTACATATGCTTTGATTACTATGTCATCTTTTTCATTGGTTAACCAGAAAGCTAAAAATAGAATATTAACTTATCCCACATACTTAAAATTATCAAAAGGATTAAGCTCGCATACTGATATGACGATATACGACGATATATACTGATACGGATGCTGATAGTGGTACTGGTTGTTTTGTATTAATTATTACTATTATTATTATTAATTCTGCTGTGATGGGCATATATACTTTATTAACCGGCTTCGAAGAAGGAGGAGGTTCTATGTTCGGCTGTGTATATATATATACCGTTCACCGATTTCTCCGTCAAAATTATGGACCCATTTTCAAAATTATTTTTTATTCGAAAGAGTGCACTTCCGTGATGAACCACATATCTTTTATCTAAAATAATTAGATATTTGTTTATAATGTTACAGCTGAGCTGATTTGACGAAAAATCGAAAGTAATTTAAAGTAAAAACCATTCAGTTTATTTTTTAAGCTTATAATATGAAACGTCGTAGAAACAAAGTAACACTATAGGTATTTATCATCTATCTTTATTATTAAACACTATGGCTTTTTTTGAGCAACGTTTTCCTTCGAATTATATTTTTTTAAATTATTCTAGCAATTTTATTTTATGTAATTTGGTTATCGAATTTTTTATAATAAAAATGAAAATAAATCTCTGACATATACAACAGTATAACATTTCGGCTTTAATTTATAATATTTTCCTTTATTTTAATTAATAATCAGAAACTTGAAAACAGTAACTCTTTTAGGAGTGCTCCTTTATATGTTTTGTTTCTTATATTTAATATGATCTATGTTTAATAGTAAAAAAAACAAATTATTACAGCAAAAAGCAGGAAAAATCAGATTTTTTAATAAATTAACGTTACAATAATACAATGTCGAAATAACACGCACATCAAAAAATAAAAAAGCATATGTCTAACTCCATATCTATTTCAATAAAACGATTCGAATCATATTATATGCAATATATCAAATTGTATTGTTCCATCATATTATTCACTAATACACAAAAGCAATGCCCAAAATGGAAACAAATTATGTTCTGTTGATCGTCTCAGACCCTCCACCGTCTAGTCGGATAAACAAGTTTGAAGAAGATATTTTTAGTGTTAGTCATCAATTTAGGAGTCTCGTCTGAAAATAATTTCTTGAAAAAAAATTGATTAATGTGCATTAGTACAAATAAACTGATGATTCATTCTTAACCCAAACAATTTTAGTTGAAACTCACATAATTATCTTACAGGTAAAGCAATAAAGACGGTTGGTCTTTTATTAATATTATGTGAATTGACTTGGGAAAGATAAGCGAAAAAGATATTTCTCTATTTATTCATTTCTTTTTAATAGTTTATTTTTTCAATATTTGTACTAAATTTGGTTTTATTAATGTCAACAAAAAAACTAATATTTAATGAACTAAAAACTTATTTTTTTTACTTAGAACAAATTGTACAGGTTTAAGATTGACAAAAATAAATGTAGAAAGTAAATAATAGTATTAACTCCAGATTATTTGGTATATATAAGATATAATAACATTATACATATACAAAAAACTAAAGTCAGTTTTTCATTTATAAACCGTTACATTCTAAATGTTGTCAATATAAAGAGAAATATCTGATAATCGAGCTCATTATCGGCTTCGTGTAACATAATCATATATTAGCTTTAACCTTAGTACAATGAATAGTATTTTTCATTAAAAAATCCTTTTAATTCAGTGTGATTTGCAATGACCTAAAATCAAAACCATCTAACCTGGAAGGAGATCTTTTGCTATGCAGTTTTCAATTTTTGTATGGTATGGACCGATAACAAACGAAACATTCTGGTATTAGACAGTCTGAGTAAAGAGACATCACATTCAGTATAATGCTACACATTTCTACACCAATTTGTTTTGATTTTGAGGCTTCCAGTATTCTTCATCGTATAGTTCTCATTGAAAAGACCAAAGTATTAAGTACTAATGGATTGCTTGCTATTGTGAAATTCATCGGCATCCAGTTAAATCAAATTATATTTAATAATTATAATGTATAATATATGGAAAAAGAGATTATTCTAAAAATAAAATTTTGTAAATATGATGAAGTATCCAAGTGATTTTATAGACTATTAAATTTGAGACATTTATGATGTAGCTACGTGTGCTATTAAGTATGTTACGTAATATAATCTTCAAGATGTCTCATTTATATTCAAGTTATTGTGATTAGTAGATTTATTACAATAAGGTTATAAATCAAAGGTAGCGCCAAATTAATATTAGACGATCCAGTTAAGCAAGTACAGAATTTTATGTATTTGCGAACAATGATACCCGAAAAGAGAGTGGCATTTAGTTCTGAAGTAATAAATCAAATTGACTAAGCTCCAGGAGTTATTGTTTCTCTAAGGTGGTATCTGTGAAAGAAAGCAAATATTACTATCAATATTAAAATCCTTCTCTTTCAAACGTTTATTTTACCAATTCTTCTGTATGGCTCTTCTTCATCAGATTCATTCGATTCTTATATTTCTTTTTGACATACTATTTGAAATAAAGTTTTTTGTCTCTTTTAGGTGGGAGACGCTCCGAAAAAGACATGACAGATTGCAAATATTGTCCGAAGCCAGAATAGTTTGCTACAATTGGCCGATCTCCAATTGTGGCATGATTTGGTAAATAATATTCGAAGCCTTACAGCGCCAAAAAGAAAAGTAAAGTAAGTAACATCTAAATAAAAAATATAATTGTAACCAATAAAGTGCAAGAAGAGTCCTTAACGAAACTATAATTTGCGATGTATGTATGTTAATGTTATTATTTTATATTATTAATGTTAAATCATGAATAACATTAAATAAATTTGAATTTTAATGAAATAGAAGATGAATAAAAAGTTACTCGTAGAAGAATTGTTAAACATTTACTTGACTATAATTATATAGTCATACTATTACAGTAAATAATATAAGACATTATATATAAGTAAATATAATTTTCTAGTTAGCTTCATAAATAGTAAAGTAACTAAAATTTGTCGTCATATAGCGTAACGCCCTTGTTACGTAACCGCGGAAATATCGCTGTCAAACATTCTATTCTGTTCCATTATCTTTTTATCATTTTAATTTATGTTATTTAAAATACAATTGCGAACGTTATTTCGGCGGTAATTTTTATTAGGCTCTTGAATTTAACATCAGATATGTTTGGCGAGGCTTTAATTGATATTTTGTAGATGTTCATTATTTTAAAAAGATGCATATCAGTGTATATTTAAGGCTTTACAGGCCATTATTATATTAAATATGAATGAAAAGCGATTATCATAACAATACGTTTATGATGTTTTAGAACTTTCCATCAGTCTTGGTTTCTAGTTGAGGATACAAAATATAAAATATTTAAAAAAGTTGAACCGATTTCAAAAAATAAATAAGAAACTCACTAAAAAGTAATCAAACTTAAATTTTTAACACAAAAAAATACGTTTTGAAATAGAATATGTACATAATAATCGTTGTAATAATTAAATAAAAATAAACAAAAACCTTATTTTACCTATCTACTACACATATTTTTTTATATTCTACTATATACATACAATTTAGCTTAATACTAGCGTTGGGAACTATCGACTGAAAATAGTCGAAACAGTCGATAGTTAAAAAAATAGAAAAAATAGTAATAAAATATAATAAAAATAGTAATTACTATTTTCAGTCAACGAATGCACGTTTCGACTGTTTTTTTCCATTCGTGATGTTAGACGAAGATGTACGAATTCTTGTCTGTATAAAATGTGAGATAGGAAAGGACGGAGATAAATGCTTGGAGCAATTAATTTTAAATGTCCTTGTATTCTTCAATAGTAGTATAAGCGAGACAGAGATGTATATATATTCACTCACGTGATAACTTTAAAAAAGAAAAGGCAAAAAAAGTAATATCTAGTATCATGTAATAAATAATATAATTTTAAAGGAAGTAGGATTACGTTTATAATGAATGTTCTGTGGATGTGTAAAAAGGAATGGAATAATAACACCACAATCATCAAACAATCATGTTCAACTTTTCTCCAGTGAGGCGATTTCCTCAATCGTTAATTATTTGCCCAGACTATGAAAAAACTCGTTCCCAGGGGATATATGTTGCGGGTATAGAGGAATATTTTACGTGTAATTGATATAATTCAGGTAGTTTCATTTTATGGGTTTGCCAAAAATTCAATGGGTTCTCTAAACGCCCAATAAATGGAATTTCCAAATACTGCTAAATCTGTAAAGTTGCTGGAGTAATTATTTCTTTCATTCTAGCCATTTTTTATTAAAATATCTCCAGATGTCAATACATTCTTGGTCAGTACTTTTGTCTTAAATTGCGAGTTGTGGAACTATTTTTGTATTTCTTGAAGTTAGAATGGAAGTTTTTATATTATATTATTAAGATTATTTATGTATAATTTCTCAAAAACTTTCGAGATTATCGGCAGTGAACTAGCCGAATAGGAGATGACATCTGCTGGCTTTTTCCTCGTTTGAGAATCATGATTATATTTGCTATTTTCCAAATATTAGGAAAATAGTTTATTATAATGTTTTTTTTATAATGTTTCCCTCTCATTATTGTTTGTTTAATTTCCCTGACTGTAGTTTTTTCATGTCGTAGATATATTTGAAATGGCGCATTTAGAAAGCTGGCAATTTTATTTTATTTCTTTGTCTTTGCATAGCTCAGACGAGAAAAGCTTAAATAATTACTTATATTTTAAGTGATTTGAGAAACTGTCAGCCTTTTCTTTATTGCTTTTAGCTCAATTATTGTAATTTGTAATAGGTGGGTTATAAATATTATTATCATTAGCCTTTTAAGCTTTCTCACAGTTTTACATAATGAATAATTTTATTACTTTATTGAATTTTCTTTTATTTTCTGCTATTTTTACTTGTTGGGAATTCTTTCATAGCCTCTTTTTTCTGCTATTTTTTTCTGGATTCTACATGACATATGTATGTATTTTTTGTAGGTGTTTCATTGTTAGGAGTCGCGTACCATGCTACCTCCTGCATATTTGTTGTAAAGTTGTTTTTATTGTTGCTGTCTCTATATAAATTTTTGTGTTTAATGGTAAATTTAAAGACATTATTCGATCTATCTTTTATCTGTTATAATTACTGCAGATGTTCGGAATATAGAACAAAACATGATTCTGTCGGACATTTATTTTTATCAATATTTTTTGTAACATAAAATATTATAACGGGTTTTTGTTTATAGATAAATGTCTAACAATATGTTGGCCATAGATACATAGATCGTTGATCGTATTATTCATTAGTAGAGATATATTGTAGAGAAAATATATAGTTAATAAAATATAAAGCATTGACCATCTCAAGCCACATGTTTCCAATTTTCTTGTACTATTTGAAGATTTTTAATATCTTAATAATATTCAGTAAGAATGGAACTAATGTTCGATCAGACCAGACGGCTGCGATCGGAACAAGTGATAACAGATAATATATAAAAGAGACAACGTCCGGTGAATGTTGCAGGTAGAGAAAGACATACGGATGAGCGTTGTCATGTTTCGATTTCACGTCGTCTTTGTTTATATAGGGCTATTTATTCTTAATTTATGATTCAGAGTATGCAATTATTCAAATTTTAAATTTATTTTTATAATCAACTAGATATTTATCTAATAAAATCCATTGGTCTTTAGTTCGTCATTAATAAATAAATAAATAATATTTATGTATTGATTAACACTTTTCTATTTTTTTCTGTTAAATATAAAATTCAATGCCTACATAAGATTCTGCGTCTGCGTTCTACTCTAATGGTATCCAGGAGTTACAATAGATAGTATAATTATATGTTATATTAGTATAATTAGCCATTTTACGGCATATGGGCGTATCTACAATAATTTTTGGAGTATTACATTGAATAATTAATTTCATTTGTGTTTTATTTCAGCAACTTCTCGCAGAATGTACCTATGATTGAATTTTGTAAGCCCATATAAGATTATACTTGTTTTTACAGTAGCAACTTTTTTGTCCCGATAATTAAGACTATTTTTCTTTTCAAGATTTGCATCATATCTGTGGACTTAATATTTATTTTTTACTATCATTAATTTTACTGATGCTTCCCTGTTGTTTCCAATAGCAAATATCTCATTATCGTCAGCAAGTTTAGCCATTTCCATATTTTCCATTTACGGTGTATCACATGTGTTATCTTGGAGTCTAATGTGTAAACAACCTAGGCTTATACTGAACCAGATGTTTTGACACATTTGGCGTAAGTCTAAATTATCTTTGGATAATAAGATAGTGCTGTATGTCAATTTTTAAGCCCATGTGGGCATACTGTGGGGTACTACTAATAAGTGCCATCGTTGACGCCTTTATTATGCCAATTCAGCGATATCTCCCTAGAAACCAGAAGTGCAACTTTATAGTACTCTGAAAGAGTGTCAGTACACCCGAATGCACTAGCCAAACAATTAAATATGCGCGATATAGGTGAAGGGCGTAGGTTAAAAGGTTTACTACCATCCGACCTAATAAAGTGACACAAAAAACTTAATAGAATAACATAGAATCGTAATGAAATTAAGTATAATACTAATTTATAAGTTAGTAGAGACGATCACTTATTGAAGCGATCTTCTTGATGTTATTAAAATATATTACATAAATCTTATAAAATACTTATTGTCCATGGGGTAGATTGTAGAATGCTAAGAGAATAATAATAAACAATTTTGGACTGTAAATATTCTAGCTGGTAATATATTAAAAGTTTACTATATTGCTTCGTTATCATTTTCCAAATCTTGTGGAAGAATTCCACATACCAAATATTGTTAATAGGTCAAGTTTTTGTCAAGTCCTTTTCTCTTGGTAGGAGCTAACAAACTGCAAATCCAAAGAGATGCCAAAGATGTAAATTAAAAGTTTCATCATATAATATAATATATCTATTTCCAAACTATTTTTCTTTAAATACAGCTTTTTATTAAAATTCATTAAAATCGTTGGAAACTATTGTGTGATCAAGTCCAGATGATTGTGTAAGTTCAGCTTAACCGTATTCTTAAATTATGTGTGTTTACTAAATATGCGCATATTCTTGGTAGCGTGCTTCGTGTAAAATAAGAGGATTTAAGAATAAAGAAAGGGAATTAAATCTATATTTAATAATGATACCTGAATACACCTGAATTGATAAAATATTATTGTGATAAAAATACCAAAATGTAAAAACTGTGTTGTTCATTATTAGTATCATCCGCAGATTCAATGCGTTAATAAAAATAAATTATTTGAGTTATAAGATAGCTTAGAGAGGTTCTAAAAATAATTTAATAGTTTGAATTTAATAATGATTTTAGTGGTTATTAAAAATCCTCCATAATTAACAATCGTGTTATTTATGAGATATTTAATACTTATAAATTTAGTTTTATGTCACCAATAGTACGAAAAAGCGAAAAAAATATTTACAGAGCATTCATCAAGGAAAAAATTTTGAAGTTGTCAGAACTCTTTTTGATCTTGCTAGAATGCTTGTTTTGTTCTTATTTTCCTATAGTGACTTTTACTCCTGGATATGAGAATATTAAAACTTCTATGTAAATATTACCTATATTTAATACTTAGACACAAATAGTTTTTTAAAAATGGTACTATAAATTTCGCCCTCTGTACTATAAGAAAATTTAAATAAAATCTATTTATTTTGTACCTACTAAAACTAAATTTCATGTAGGCCTACATAGAACATTCTAAAATTAATGATGAGCTGGTTTTCATTAATCATTGCCTTCAGAACACTTGCTTGTAGGATTATTAAATGTCATTTAGTGTTAGCCCACATTAATCACCATTCTGCTAAAAATCTTTAATTAAATATACCAAAGTATTAATTATAATAAATTTTAATATAAATTGTTTCAAGAGAGTTATTGAATTAGTAAATCTGAACGAATGAAAATGAACAAATAATATGAAATCCTTAAATTTGTGAAGACATTTCGGAACTCTGTGTTACGTAACAGCGTAAATATCTTCTGTGAATATCCTCTGTTATTACAATAGTATTCAAAAATATAATCACATTTATTAAAATAAACCGTCGGTAGGTAATAATTATTTTTGGCTTTGTGTTATTTTCCACCTCTAATTTCAATGATTTTTTTATAACATCTTTATTAGATTCGCTTAGTACAATCTTAATTTACAATTAATTTATTACTACTTTTCCTATGTACTTGGATTAATTAACAAGCAAGACGAGTGCGAGAAAATATATCAATATGTATTCCTCAATTATAAAATTATGATTATTAATTAATTATTAACTTATAGCTACACTAAATATATACACTTTATATAAGTTCGTATGTTTTTGTTCGCTTCAATCTTCTGACATCCTGCGCGCTGTCCAGCAGTTGTATTGCTTCCACGTTAGTATGATTTATTAATCTTCTTTCCTGTTTCAAGGCAAAATCTTGGATAATGCAAATCCATTTGATTTCCAGGTCATCGTGCAGTTCTTCGTTGGTTACATAGCGATAGGCATTGGTAATCAATCGAAGAACCTTCTTTTGACAGCGTTGTATGACTAGTTGATTTGAATTTTTAGTGCTACCCCATATTTGAACCCCATAGGTCCAAATTGGCTTTATAATTGTATTATAGATCAATCTCTTTGATTTTAGATCAAGTTGAGAGTATCTTCCGACTAACCGGTATAGTTGTTTTATTTTGGTTCTAATTTGTTTTGCTTTTTGTCTAACGTGATGCTTCCAATTTAATTTCAATGGTAACTGATACCTTTTGTTAAATTATTGTATATTGGATTGGGCTAATATTGTAGACGTTAACAGACGATATTCCAATTTATTAAAAAATGGCTGTTAATTGGCATTGTTTAAGGAAAGCAGGTATTTATATATTTTTATTATTTTTAGTGATATTTATTATTGTTGCCTTTATTGCCAAATATGAAGATCAAGCCCGGGATCAGTGACCATTTGTTGTTTTGGTTAGCATTCGGTTATAACATTTTAACATACAAAAACATTAACACATTCAGTTTTTGTGATGATCATGATAGATTTTCGTTATTATTTATTATTATAGATATTGTTTTATCCAAGTTGTTGGGATTTGGTTAAATTAGTACAAGTGGAACCAATTTGAATTTTATGAATTACATTTTTATTTTATTGTGTTAATTTCATCTCCTCATACCACCTAAAAACTTCAAATAAAATTCATAATTAATGCGCAGAATAAATGATTTTGATTCACGTTCAAGCCATTGTTTACTAATTGTACGTTGATGTCAAATTAAGATCGGTATGTGTTTAGGACCGAATTTAAATCTTAAATGTCCTGAAAACCTGCGTATCCTGAAGAAATAGTATATCTTAAAGAAACAGTAAAAATATTAGGATATTATAGACTGGTTTTTTCAAAATTAGTCTTCATCCCAACTAGTAACTGCGTAATGCACATTTCTTTTTAAAAATATTATATCATACATATATTCAGATATAATTTCTACGTTAAATCATTATAATAGTATTCTTATTATTCAAATAATTATAATGTGTAACTTTCTGATTATTCAATATAACACAATTCAAGGTTGTCTGCTGGACCGTCTATGGTACAGACTAGTGATACTATTTATGACGCATAAGCAATAATAACCAGAAGACAGGCCCATTTCCTTGAAAATCATATATAGTAGTATCTTGATCATCACCATCAAATAGTCTGTGGTAAATAATAATTATGTTTTATATAAAAGAATAATTACTAAATGAACAAGTCAAAAAGGTTTTTTTAAGGGGGTTTCTAGTCTAGAGTAATATAATCGAAGAATATAGAGAGAAAGCTCAAATCATATTTCAAGTAAATCAGTTTAATAGAACTTGATGTATAATATGAATCGTTTCGAAAGAAGTAGTTTCGAGGAAATCGTGTTTAAAGCTTTTGGTACCGTTATGCGCATTGCAATGGTACTTTACACTTAAATTTTTTTCAATTTGCAATTTCTGATTCTTACTTCGGCCTTCGTTTAGTTCAAAATCAATTTTAAAATGGAAATGAAGCCTTAATTAAAAATATAAACTACTAAAATTGCAATTTCAGTCGTGTGAGATTCAGCATGTATACGTTTAGGTACAAAATTCTATATCAGTGAATTCAGAGATTCATTATTATTTTAGGTTTTTGACAGCATCAAGTCAGCAAGATCTCAGATGAGAAATTCTTTTAAATCGGCTTTATAATTTTCAATAATTCTCCACAAAGGGGATGTCTGCAGCTTTTTGACATTAGCACCATTTCTCAAAGTAGTCCAAATTGTGTTTTTTTTGCCCGCAGTTGAATATGGATGCCGAAAAATGTCTTAATTTCCATTCACTTTTGTCGCCAACCTTCTGTTTTCTTTTTTTTCCTTTTGCCTGTACTGTCTCTATTATTTGACAACCTTATCGACAACTTTTTTGTAATGTTTAGTTAAAAGAGTGGTAACTCCATATAGAGGATTGCAAACTATTTTTTCAAGTCAAATCTCCAGATATAGTGAACTCAGTTGGGTCAACATTAGGATCAGAATCTAATATAACATTTTTTTTCATCAACATCCTTGGAAATAATAAAATCATAAACTCCGCATGCAATAATTGATACTGATTTCTGAATTTATTCCCCTAATAAGAGACTATTTGTTTGATATCACATTTATAAATTTAGTATTCATGCAAGGAAATTCTTTTTTTACTAATTCTCTAATTTACGGTACGTCTGACTGCATTTTGTTATTTGTATTTCTTATATTAAATAAAATTCGTGAATCTAGTGTATAATCTAGTGTATTTTGTATTTCGTATTTTAAATATATGCGAGTTAGTATTTTATAACTTTTATTTTAATTAAAGAAAATCATGCATTTTGCTCAATTCTGGCCTTATATATTAAGATAATTTAAAATTACTTGTAAAATACTAATATCATCTTTGATCATGGGTTTGTCTGTAATTATTCGCTGGTGTGTATACATCCAGTTGTAAATGTGCATTCGATATATAACTCCAGGTATTTTATATTTAGCTTTTTCAAGTACGATGTGTTGAGCTATCGATTTTTTTGATATAATTCTTAAAAGTTTTAATTCTCACTTGACTATTTAGATTATTAAAGATAATTCAGAAAATGTAATACTTAGCGATTGATAATATTTTGACATTATTAATTATTAACAAATACTCAATTATTGATAAAAAAAATAGACTGAACTGGTTTGTAGTCCTAATATATTTATTTTTCATTGAGGAAACAATTAGTGCATATTTCCGTTTTTCCCTTTCTTCAAATATTTATTTTATATAAATATTATTTAATTATGTAACCGATTGAAAAATTAATGATATAATAGCGTGAAGTATGCATTTCTTTATTCGCCCTGTATAGCGAAGGTTGTCTAGTTGGTTTGTTCATATAACATCCATTCATAGACTTTTAAAGTAATTACTATCGTATGACTGTTGCGTATTGTCCGGCGACCGGTATTCGTAATTACAATAGAATGATTATTTTGACCGGATGTAGCACCAAAACCCGCTAAGGCTACCGCCATGGTTGACTCAGTTTCCTTCGTTAACGAAGACAAGGGGTACTGTGGGGTTCCGTTCTGTCTCGCTTACAGCACTGACTACTCACCTTGGGTTCGTTAAACTTTTCCGTCTTCTTACTAGGTATGCTGCTTGAACTACAAGTATCTATTCAATTATCTATAGGTACGTTGTGTAGAATTAATGGCCTAAAATGCATCGTTATTTTTTTCATGCATTCTAGTTGATATAGATCATATAGTAAATATAGAATTAAGTTGCTATACATAATGACTGTAGTTAAATATCATTATTCTACGTTTGTTGGTTTATTCTATTGATAATGAACCAAACATAGGATACATATCAGTGATTCAGAAGGTGCTATTTCCATCTCTTTTATGAGTTCTTTTATTAAAACATATTGAAAAAAATGTTTGAGAGATGGAATAAGCTTTTAATTTAAAAAAATTAATTACTAAAAATGATCAGATCAAGTTGTCGTTACTAACGATCGCTAAGGTTCTTATTGTCTAAAAATGATGATGACGGACTGGTTCATGATCTATATCTATACATAGAATATTATATGTTCAAATTGTCGCGGAAATTTCTCACGATGCTTTAGATCCGATTGACTTAAATGAATAATTATGTTGCAGTTCCGGATGAATTTGAGTGATGGCGTTGGTAATGTTGGCTTTAAGAGTATCATTTAATGACGGCATTTCTTCTTAATTCTTTTTATCGGTTTCGTGTCATTTCATGGTCACTATTAAATCCAAATATTGCAGGATCGCAGCTAGGTGTTTAGAGTAAGCCAATCCGATTTTACAACGTTCATTTCAGGATGCCTCCAATTCACTTCATGGTCCGAATTACTCAGTTGGCTATCTATTTTTTTGTATTCCGCCGTTCTTACGACCTTTCTCCAGTCAAACATTGTCACGGCTCCCCTACCTGGGTCTATGACTTTACAATAAATCAACCCAGGACAATACCAGCTTATGTTCCAAATTGGACGGTTCCAAAACGGGAGGTTCTTGGTATTCAGCCCTACGTAATTGAGAAGCCTTTCTTCCAATATTCTAGGATTCCTGTGTATGTATTAAGCATTTTCCTATCATTAGGAAACACAAAAAAGGAACCAAACCACATGAACTTGTATAATGTATAAGTCTATTCTATAACTTTAGCTTAAGTAGTTAAGTTTTATTTTTATTTGGGAAATACATACTGATGTATTAATCCTGTACGGCTTTGATCTACTAAGATTGAATTAAGCATATCTAATGTAAGATGTAATTAATTAATTAATTCTTTAATTCGATGAAAAATCAGCAGTCCTGAAGTGATTCCCTCAGAAATCAAACTTGTCGATTCATGCAAAGATATCCTCATCTGAGTATGCATAACGCATTTCACCTACTGATTTCAGACCAAAATTCATAAAACACACTTTAAATATTAAAGAGTTGTTGTTGAAATTGTTCATTGAAATATTAAAAATTGAAAAACCGAACTGTCACTTGAAATCAATTCATATATATATTAATATAAGCATTAAGCTTATTCGATCAACGAACAATTTTAGAACGAGACAATTTTGTATGAACATTGCAAAAATCACATTTCAAAATAATATTAAATATTATTGGCGCGCCATGGTATTTTCTCGTATTGTATCTGCAATAAAATTCCTTGAATATCAGAATGTACTGTTTATCATAAGATCAGACAGCCGAAAGTATCTTGATTGATTTAAAGTAGTCAACAACCTTTTTATTAGCTCTATTTTTATCTCCTCTTAGATGTAACACGTTTTTTAGTGGAATAATTCTCATTGCCTGTAAGAGAACTATAAATACTTACGTTCAGGATATTATAATAGTTGGTAGTATTTGTTGTTAAATTTTGATTGCTATTAATAAAATAATTTTAAAAAGACACACTACAAATAAAGTGTCTACGGGTTAAAACTGAAAAATCCTTTCTGTAGTCTTAATAGTTAACGAGTTGATAACGCGATACAAATCATGTAGATGAAACTAGTTGTTTTTGTGTATCATAATTACTTGGAAAAAAGTTATTTCGGTTATTTTTTACTACACATATAACATGTTTGAAGGGTGACAGTCAAAAGTTATAGTGGCTTGAAAATGCCCTTTTTCTTCCCAAATGGGAAATATATGGTTAGCGAAATATTGAAAAATTAAAGAAATTTTTAAACATGTTGAGCTATAGTATATCCAAAGTAGCAGTGAACATACGTCATCTAAATTTATGACGTCAAAACGTCGCGATGTTGCCGCATCAACTCTGAATTTTAATTTAATTTAACATATAACAAAATAGTCTAAATAAAATAATGAAACGAAAATCTTATTAAATATAAATTATTTTGAAATTATAGTACATCTAAGGGATATATTATCGAATAATTTAAACTACAGTTAATCATACAGCCCTAATACATATAGGTTAGAGTGGTTTTATTATATTAACACTGAACTTTTTCCCTTACCACCCATGTGGTAGAGTTTTTGTTGCTTCTGTTACTACCTATGTTCTCCATTCTTGATAAAATTACTGAATTCTCTTAATTCATTTGCCATATCTGTAAAAAATTTAGTATTCATCCTCTCCTTATACATTTTACAATAATTTAAGATCTGGAAGTTCCATTAGATCTCTTCGTGGGCCATCTTTACACTATTTAAATCCTATATTACCTAACACTGTCACAAACCTCAAAGTAACTAATGTAACACATGCCTCAAAGACCATATACCTTAACTTTAAGCCATCTATGGATACTTTGCAAATAAATATTTTGCATTCCTTCTGAAATAATTAAATTAAATTATGTTAATATTGGAGAAACTACTCACGGTTTTTATATGTTTCATATATTTGATCTCTGATATAGCTAACATCAAGCTTATCTTGATTCGTCACCCACTTCGTATGAGAACCGTTTTTATTTCAGTGAAACCAATATTATATTTTTAATTTTTTGAGATATTTTAACGACCGTGCCCATACTAATATTCAGTGCAGCTGCAACACGCTTTATTATCACGCTGCAACATTATCCCGTTCCTGTACGAAGTAACTGATTAGAGACACAATCTGTTCAGTTTGACTTTGACATTTTCAACCAGGGTAATAATAAGCAGCGATTTGAGATTTGTCAAAACAAGCAAAGCGTTAAAACAATGTTTGCTGGTTTATAAACTGTAGTTCTTATAGTGTTTTAATTAATTATAATTTAATAATTATAATATTTTGAAGACTTTTGCAGACATTTG
This sequence comes from Rhynchophorus ferrugineus, assembly GCF_030347505.1. Classification (NCBI taxonomy): domain Eukaryota; kingdom Metazoa; phylum Arthropoda; class Insecta; order Coleoptera; family Curculionidae; genus Rhynchophorus; species Rhynchophorus ferrugineus. Next base: position 44,771,212 of record NW_027472581.1, on the reverse strand, counting down.
AGAACCGAACGACTATTTCAGGCTCATTCATTTACATGTCCGAACGTATTATGAAAATATTTTCTGATTCTAAAATGAATTTAAAAATTGGGACAGACAATACATCAAATATCTTGATAATTATTGACTACAGATAACCACTTTTGCGAGATTTCTACGAAACTAAATATCGATTATAAAATATTCTCGAACCTTTTACATAAAATTGGATACCAAAAGGATGTCGATACTCGGGTTTCGCCTAAATTAATTGTGAAAAATTTAATGCATCGAGTGTTCAGATGTTAATTGCTGTTGAATCGTAACGAATCCACCTTGAAGTAAATAATTCGCAAAACTCTCTTAACGATGCGATCCTGACTTCAATAGAGTTTTGCCGGAATTACCTCCTCACAGAATTTATTGCCTAGAAATGTCGATATTCTATAGATCTTTTGGAGAAATATGAAGAAAACTGAAATTACTTTTTTCCTCAATCCATTTGTGATGTATACATTTTTACGATAACTGTTTTAAATTAGTGTAATTGATTGAAAATTAAGCGAATTTTTAAGGATGGTTTTATATATATATATATATATTTATATTTTAAAGTAAATATTGCAATATATCAATATTGGACAAATATGAGAATGTCGAAAACTGGTTAAAATATTTAGCATACAAGCAACACGTCGACCAGACGCTGTAATAATAATTAGTTTCAATGTACGAATTGTATGACGTCATACTCATTTATATACAATTCTGCAAATGTAGTACAGTTTGGGGAATTGCGAGTTTTCGTCACAGTTATTTTTAATGGTCTTACGGATTTTAGCATAAAAAAAGAGCGAGAAGTAGCATAAATCGTTTTAGAATTATAGTAAATGATTTTTATTAATATATTTTTAGTATGATTATTAATAATATTTTTATATGGCGTCATGGAATAAAATTCGTAAATCGAGCGTTATAATACCATAAATTAAAAAAAAATTAATTATATCTTACATTAGATATGTTAGGTACAATCTTAATTCACAAATTAACTTATTGCTACTGTTCTGGTGTACTTGCATTAATACAAAAGCAAGGCTGGTGAAGGATTAATATATAATTAATTATCAAATTAAAAATAAAACTAATCTACATAAACTAAATTTAAGAATACACTTATACACTAAACAAGTTCGTGTGGTTTGGTTCGCTTCAATCTGCTGATTTCCTGCTTATTGTCCAGCAGCTGTATTGCATCAGCTTCAACGTTGCTGTGGTTTAGCAACCTTATTTCATGTTTTAAGGTGAAATCTTGGATCACTTCGTTTATCTGTTTGATTTCGAGGTTATCGTGCAGCTATATGAGGATTACTAATTGGGTCCAAATTGTCTTTATGTTTCACCAATCTGTCTGATTTTAGGTCAAGTTGAGAGTATTTTCAGACTAACCAGTACAGTCGCTTGACTTTTGAGTCCTTTGAGCCTAATCTGCTCGGCTTTTTGTCTAACATGATGTTTATAATTTAACCTACCATCGGGATATATTCCGAGGTATTTTATGATTGATTCTTCTAGAGGCATCGAGCATCCGTCAAGTGATATAATTAGGTTTTATTTTCATTTCGCCGCAACGCAAAATTAACATGGACAGATTTTGAGCTAATAAGCTGTATTTTCCAGTTTCTAGTCCATTTGTAGATCTTGTTGACCACTACTTGTACTTTTTCTACAGCCTTAGATAGAGATACATCCTTTGATATGATCATTGTGTCGTCGGCAAATATTCCAAGTACTGTTTCATTTGTTGTTGGGACATTAGCAGTATAACATAGAGCAGCTATAGGAGTGGTCCCAAGACACTACCCTGTGGAACTCTAGCAGAAATAGGATTAAATGTTGAAAATGACCCTTGACGAGGCTCTAAATTTTCTTTCGAAAAGATAATGCCATAAATGATGGATAAAGTATTTAGACTTAGAAATTATCATTGAGAGAATCACAAATATTGAAATATTGATTTATAATAATAATATATGATAAAGAAAGGTTAATTTTTTAAAATATTATAAGTGTGATTATTATTATTTTAGTAGAAATAGGAGAGCTATTTGCATTGTTTGCCTTATATTTCATAGTTTTAAAACCGGCTTTATACTACTAACAGTACCAACAGCAAGCAAAATGAAAGAAGGATTTATCAATTAAAATAACTGAAATTGCGTATTGCTCGGCCGCATAACGACATATTAAAACATATCAAGTAAGTATTGCCTATATTTAATAATTAAGACACAATATATCATTGCATTGCGTATTTTATTTTTATTTAGCGGTTATACATAAGCTTTTAAAATGTGATGATAGAAATTATTGCTACTATTTTTGTAATAATTTAATTAGTGTTAATAAATAATCATTTTTAAAAGAATAATGGAACTCTTATGGTATTAATAATGGAAGAGACTATTTTCCAAAACACTATTAGCATAACCTTTAGCAATACAATTAATAATAGCAATGACACCTATTTCGATCAGCAGTTGGGAACTGTGAGAATAGTTTTGTTATTTGAAGATAACAAGAGTACAGTAATAGAGGAATATATTTAAATTAAAAAAAAATGATTTATTTCATATATTAGTCTATGTATACTTAATATTATTTATTAATAAAATCGGGAATATGATATAATTTGAGAGTGCTAAAATTATTTCTAAAATCTTCCATAATTCTTCGAATCAGATTAAATACAATTGATTAATAACTGTTTTCATTGAATTTCTACTCAGTAAACATAAAATAAGTTTCAGAATCGTTTAAGAGAATTTTATCAGTTATCACTTAGTTCAACTTAAGTACTTCCACGAAAATAAAAAACTAGAAAATAACATTTGTTCGGTTTCAATTTCAGAAAATATTTTATAGTATTTGCGGCTTGCAGTTACCGTAGTTAGTAGATGTGTTAACAATTCCACGAACAGATCCCGGAAATATCTTTAGAGACATTCAGATTTGCAATTTCGCCCCGAAGTATATAGTCAACATTCATATTTTGCGATTCGACTGCAATAGTCCAGTCAAATTCGAATTTAACTATTGGGTTTTTAGTGTTATTTAATATATTTAATATCGACTATTTTTTTATCTTTAAATGACTGAGAAGAAGCTGTACTCAATATATAATATAGTACGGTAAACGTGTTACCGAAGATTGACTTTTAGTAAAATATTTTAAGGAGTTCACATGTATCAATGTAAAAAATTTTTAACTACCTGACATAACTTAAATTCGATGATTTTGATATTTTTCTACATAGAATAACAGTTTTACATTTAGTATTATTGAGTTATTCAGTATATACAGACGATAATTGCTAATCTTGGAATGCTCAAAATTGTATTTTCGACTTTTATTAATTCTGTTAATTGATTTGAAGAAATTTGTTATCCAAATTCATTAAACGCTTTTAAAACATTATGTTCCTTCGTCACATGTTAATATCATATTATTATATTATATAACAATTTAAAGATGATAATTTTAATGTTGTACTCTGCCAGTGACAAAGAACAGTTGGAGAATGTAAGACTTGTTGGACGAAAATCCAACTTTAAACTCTGAACGGACTTTCAGGCAGCGGTTTATAAATCAACTGTTTCCAGACCTGTTTACATTCAATGAGAAAGATCCAAATTGCGAAAAAATGGCTACCCCACAAACTAATTGACTGAATTTTTGAACTACTTCAAAAGAAAAACACGAGAAGTGGATCTATTACGATAATTCTAAGAGTAGAAACTCATCTATTAACCCAGAAGAGCCATTTATATCAGAATAAAAGCCAAATATTTATGACTCTAAAGCCTTGCTGTACATGTAGTGGGATCAGTAAGGTATGTTAAGAGCTATTAAAATTGCATGAAACTGTTACTATAAATTTCTACCGACGTAAACAGACGTATTGCTATGTATAACTAGATATTGTTGCAAAAATGAACAAAAGAGCGAGTAATACCAACAAAGTCATCCTCTTGCATGATAGCTCTAGACCAAACGTTTCAACAGTTAAGAATACACTGGTGCAGTACGAATTAGAAGTACTGCTGCATTCAGCGTCAACAGATATATAGCTTTCTGATTACCATTTGGTGAAGTTTCAAATGCTACTTAGATACAATGTATTTGATTGAAAGTGTAGGAATGTTCGTCTGGGCAGCCGGTCGGAATTTGTGGCCGTCGATGCGATTGTTTGTCCGAACATACACTACTATTTTGTGGAAGGAATTCATACTGAAAACTGAACTGAAAACACTGGTTGAATAAAAACTTGTTTATTTCGATTTAAATTGATACATGTGGTCGACGGGAGAATGGACAGAATATGAGGTTAGGTAAAGGAAATACGGTAGCGCTGTGGAAGTGGTACTGTTACAAGGGGGTAGAGAAAAGAAACCAGAGCGAGACGTCGTCGTGGTGGTCTTTTATAGCCAGGAAGTGCATGGTATCAATCCACCAGCGTTGCCAACCTTTGAACTTTCTGTAGGTGAAGCGGTCGCTACAAAAGTATTTCCCAAATTTTGATAGGTTATAAACTGTTCGGCCAGGAATTAGCTGTAGGTGGTAATCTGATTTTAGCATTTTATCATTTTGCAGAATATGGATGCGGTTGAATGTTTCAAAATTCTTGATTACAATAATGCTATTGAATGCCATTAGATTACTAGTTATAATAATATATTTAATTCTACCCTATCAATGACGTTCGGTTTTTCACTAAGCTTTTTGCACTTGACTTCATTTTATACTTTTTTGTTAAGCCAGTATAACCATTATCATATCATCTTAGATTTCTTTAAATTAAAAAAGTAAAATTCAAAATAATACTGATATACTTATTTGTATACCTAATACAGAATGTCATCACCCTTGCGATAGATAACCATATCTTACTAACATCGAATTGCCTTCATTGAAGAATATGCAAAATATATGTAAAAGATTAGAGATACATAGAACGGATAGAACATTCTAGATGTAAATATTGCATTATTCTTTTATTAAGTCATTACGCTTTGTAACTGGAGATTCCAGAAGGAGATTTTAATAAGATGAGAATTATTTATACTTTGCTTTTTGCTACCAAAAAAAAGTCCGTCCAAGCTTATTGATAATTATGTAAAATTGACACTATGTGGTGTTCTTAGAGACGAGTGCTTAAGCACCAGTATATGAATTAGTTTGATCGTCTTCGTCCTTCTGGAAATTTCGATGTTGAAGACCAATCTCGATTTGGCCAACCAACTGTTCTTAAAAATATCGACGTAGGGCGACGTATTTCATCTCGCGACATTGCTACGTAATTATAATTGACAATAATAAAGTTTTGAAACATTTACAGCGAACTGCATACCAAAAGAATCTCGATACTTAGGTTTCACATAAATTATCAATGAAAAAAATTATGGGCCTGGTTTCCATTTCTGACTCACTATTGAAATGAAATGAAATTGCATCATTTTGGGGACGAAGAATTACGAGTGATGAAAAGTCGATCAATTGTGATAATAACATGCTTGTAAAGGTATGTGGTCAAAGTCCGGAGAGGTTTCACAGAAGCTTACAAAATCTGCTTAGACGCCAAGTTTATGACTGCTAAGTATGCTAAGTGTTTGGTGCTACTGGAAATGAATTGTTTATTATGAGCTGTTTGAATTTAGTCAAAGTATAAATTCGGCTTTCTACTGTTCAAAACTAAAGCGATTAAAAAACAGCCATAATTGATCAATTGAATAGGCGTTGTATTGCATCACGGGTGTGTGTTGTCATCTTTACGGGCAAAAATTGAGATGGATTAACTTGCATGCATAAAGTTTTAATGTGTCCACCGTATAGTTATTTTCTCATTTAAACACCATTTGTCCTGCCACCTGCAAAATTATTTTTATGTTATAAAGTTTCCTTCAAAAAGGATTCTGTCAAATCACTTGGTTTAGTTTCTGGCCCAGAAATTCCGGAAGTTGAAACTATTTGCCTGTGATTTGAGCAAATTCGTTTCTAAAAACATTAAAAAACCGAAATTACTTTTCTCCAAACTATTATTATTGTATATAACTTGACTGTGTTTTAAAATTTTGTTTCCAATCATGCTTTTCCAAGGGCTTATTGTATATAAATTGTATATATAAATTGTATATATAAATTGTATATAATTTGTATTTAGTTAAAATGATAAGGAATTTAAAAATGAAATTCTTAGAAATCTAGACACACTATCGGAAATTACAGTTTTAATTTTTAATGAATGAACATGCATTTTTTACTTTTAATTTAGTGGTTTGCCTCTACTTGTAGTATTGAGGCCGAATAAATCAGAAAATATGTGAGCATCGAATTCGATTACTGTGTGGTTTTCCATATATCCACCGAGTTCGTTCCGAAAAAGTGTAGGTCAACCATAACAAACATGACAAAAGCATGTATTAGATCATCACATGGTATTGTTTATAGAGAAGAGTGTAAGAAGTAGTAAGGGTAGAGAAGAGTTTACTCTCCTAATCGTTTCTGACTTTATCATCTGGAAAGTTCTGGTATATCGAAAAAGTTGAAAATGTGAAATTGCACGAGTTATGGGATGAAGACCCAATCTAAACTCAAAAACAGACAGAAACGTTAAAGGTGACACAAGACACGATTGGCGACCGGTTACGAGTAATAGGAAAATCCAAAAGATGGGCACATAGGTGCGAAATCATATGATCAATTTCAACCATATATTGATCGAAAAATATCCAAAAAGGGCCTGAAGACACGGTAAAGTGATTGTACAGTATGATAACGCGCCGTCTCAAAGTAAATCCGGTCAAGGAATCGTTGATAGCACTAGGTTGGAACATCTTATCGCACCGTCGTACTCCTCAGAACTCGCTCCGCCCGAGTATCCACTTTTCGCAATCAATGGGATACGGGCTTTCCGAGCAGCAGTTTGCGAATTTCGAAGAAGTTAGAAAATGGCTCGATGGTAAAAAGACAACAGTTTTTTTGTGACGGCATCTATAAATTGCCTGAAAGATGGACAAGATGTATAGAATCAAATGGTCAATACTTTGAATAAATAAATGTTTCCATTTTCTTGAAAATTATAATCAATAATAAAATTACTTACGAACCTGAAAATATTGTGCTATAATGAAAGGTGTGTTATAAATATAATGAATACGAATGTCGTCGAGAAAGAAACTTGTGGTAGACAAAGAAACTTTCAACATACATTATGTAGGGTTTGTTTAGATTTATATCGATTTTTTAGTCTCCAAAATAGGTAGCAACTTTGCTTTCAAGTTCAAGATGGTCTTCAAGTTCAAGTCGCGCTAACAATATGAGGTTTGTAGTCTGAGTGTTTGTATGCAGTAGTATGACACACTTCCATCCTTCCATGTTACAAATTTCATCGATTTTAACCAGTATATGAATTAGTAATCGATTTAGTAATACAGCACGGTGTTCTTGTTCGACCAGATTCACAGTAGAATTGTCTTAAAGTTGATGATCTGTTTTGTCGACGATGTGCCGGGTTTCCTAGAACACGATTCACGATTATAGTCAGCCATAGAGCATGCTGTGTCGAATATGTTGTTTATCATTTGTCATCATAAACTGTTATTCTGAGAAGATAAGTTAATTTTTGTTCTTATTTCTCGTTTGGTATTCGGACACCTAACATAGTGTATTTTAATTGCGCTATAAAATATAATTTCCGTATGACTTGTATAGTCTGAGGTTATTATTCCCAATGGTGTTTAATAATTTAGAGCTTGTGTATTATTTACTGATAGTTTTGGTGACGATGTTTTGTTTCTGATCGACAACAGCTTGCAACATGTTGCCATAGGGACCATTTCATTTGATGTATTCTCATTTTTGGTATGTGTTATGAGCATATGTATTTTGTTATCAAGATTTCTTGGTCTAGGGGCTCAGTTCTTCTCAAGCCCTACCCAGGCACTCACTACCGAACGCAAACGCAGAAAAATTTCTGTCTTTTTAACGCCTTTCCACATTAAAAAACGAATGACAATACATTGCGCGACGGCGGTCGGCCCATGTGCGCCATCTACAGCGTTTGTCTCCATAATATTTGAACCACCCCCGTATTATGAATAATTTCATTTGAAATTTCTCTCTTTTCCAATACGCAGGTTACACAAAATCACAAGATACATTTTGCGGTCTTATCCATATACGTATTTTCAAATATAATCTAAAAATCTCAATTCAAATTCAAATGTGTACCAGATATTCGTATTGTCAGTGTGAGTCAGCGAATTAAACCTGTTCATATATTGAATTACTTTCGAAGGTGTTTATACCCGGACACCGACAGTGATAAAATATTTTAATAGGTGAATTTCTCTTTTCGGTGTTCGAAACGGCTACTTACTTGTCGTTTTTTCCTTGTCGAAAAGAAACCAGTTTCAATTTAATTTTTATGGTCTTTTCTTAAGAAGTTTTAATATTTATCGTTCTCTCTCTATCTCTTTCACTCTCCGTCGAAGATATTTATTATGTCTCGAACAAGAATGATTTTTATAAAATAGGTGAAGGCTGTAGAAAACGACCTTTACATTTGGTAATTAATTTTTTATCGATTAGCGTTTATATTACGAATATCATTTAAAACCGGCATATTAAAAGCGAAATATGCAATTTATATACACTCACTTATGATTATGACTTCTGAATAATAATATTGTTGGCTTTAAATATTTTGTCTGAATACCTTATTATTTATTGTTAATATTTCAATTATTAATTTAGCCGGCTTGGTAGGCGCAGTGGTCAAGTTGACAAGACTGTCCTCCTACTGTTGCGATAGTCACGGGTTCGAATCCTACTGGAGTATGGTTCTAAAGTTATGTTGGAAATTGTTTATAATTGCGATTGTCCAAAAGACAAGAGTGCAAAATGCGATAAGTGATCAGTCACGTCGGTAACCAGGTAGGCTAGAGTCAGATATCATCTGGAATGATTTCTAAATTGGTCACTCGCCAGTCGGTAGGCTTTATACTGAGGACCGTCGTTCGGAACCTACGTTAATTAACTGCTTAACATACAAGTTAAGTTAAGCCAAGATAAGCAGATACACCCTGATCAGTAAAAAGAAGACTTTAGAATATAAAAAAGACATACATTTAAGTATTATTACATTAATTATTATTAAAAAGAGTTTTTATTTCATTAAATTTGTTTTTTTTCTGTCAAGATTTCTAGATTGTTTTGTGTGATCTCTTTGTTGTCAACAGTAGCCATATTTACGACTAGTTGTCAAATATTATTTAAATGAATATTTAGGGAGAAAACGCGCTTTCATTATTATTTTGAAAGTTGGTAAAAATTCAACCAAAATGTTACAAAAAAAAATTAATTTAGATATTATATTATTTTAATATTTTCAGGTTCTGCTTTTATGACTATGAATTTATACGTCTAGTAAAATTATTTCAGAATTAAATTATAGTCCATAATTATAAAATTATTTAATATTAAATTATTGATTCTTTGTAGTATTCAAAAAACGCAACTTTTGTAAAATCACATGATGGAACGATGGAAGAAGTTCCAGATGGAAGGAACGACCAAAGTATTGGCAGCTGACATAGTGCCTGCTGTTGTAAATCTCATAAGGATTCAGTTAGAGCAAGTACAGGGATTCGAGTAATTGGAATCAGTAATACAGGAGAAGAAAGTGGCATCCAGTGCTGATGTACTAAGCCGAATCGGAGGACCCGTAGGCCCCATCTCAGTCTCTGGTGAAATAATGTTTATACATGTCACTGCTGTATTCTTTAGTAAATGCACCTCACTACACAACACTACACAAGATTAGATGGTTTGATTCTTTTGGGTTTGTGGCCTGCTCTGGTGGTAGCCAAAAGTTGCAATACTTCCATATCCTTATGAGAGTGATGAGTCTTTCCTCATGCCCTCTTGCAATTCTCTTGATTTTTTGACGGACTGTGGGTATCTGAAGGTCACAATACCACAATATCACATGCCCATAATACTTCTCAGGACTTTGTTCTGAAAAATTTGTATTTTGTTTATGTTACTCTTTGCAGAACATCCCCATAATTGAATTCCGTATGTCCATATAGGTTTCAGTATTTGCTTATATAATAGCAATTTATTATGTACTGATAATTGTGATTTTCTTCCAATTAACCTACAACTTTAACCAATTAACATACTTCAATTGCAGTTCTTTTATTTTCTTGTTTATATATTCTTTCCAGCTAAGTTTTGCATCAAGATTTATTTCAAGATATTTAGTTGCTATATGGAACGATAGTATTATTTAATGTTATTGGTACTTGTACGGTCTGATTGTAGGTGAACTGCATCTGCACAGATTTACTTTCGTTAATTTTTATTTCCCAAGCTTGTGTCCAATAATTGAAAGTTTCGGGTGGCTTCTTAACTATTGTCTCCGACAGCTATAATAAGCGCAGTATCATCAGCAAATGTAGCCATCGTAATATTCTCCATTTGTGGTATATCACAAATGTAGAGTAGATAAAGCATTGGCACCAGTACATTTCCTTGTGGTAAACCTGCTTTAGCTTCTTTTGTTGTAGAGTAAGCTTCTTTATTGTTTAACTCTAAACATTCTGGCTGTAATCTATGACTTTAGTAGTTTGGTAACATTTTCTGTAGTTTATGACCAAGGCCCTTATGCCAAACCTTATCGAAGGCTTGTGCTATGTCTAAGAATATAGATGAGCATACTTTTAACTTTCGTAGGCTTTTTCAATAACATCTGTTATTCTGTGGACTTGGCCAATTGTTGAATGCTTATTAATAAACCCAAACTGGTATGTTGTTATTAGGTTTTTTCTTTCTATGATCGGTTTTATTCTTTTCAACAGGAGTCTTTCAAAAACCTTAGATATTTTTGGCAGCAGTTATATAGGTCTATAGGCTTTTATTTCGTTTGGTGACTTTCCAGGTTTTGAGCTCATTATCATTTCCGCCATCTTCCAATTGCCTGGGACATCTAGATGCTGTGTTGATCAATTTGGTGAGTTTTATAATTCCCTTTCTTGGTAGTTATTACAGTAATTCTCCTGTTATTAAATCATAGCCTGGTGATTTCCTGGGATTAATGTCAGTTTTAAGAACTTTGGTTAGCCGTTTCGGCGTGACTAATTCAATTATAGAATTTTCAGTTTCTATATCCTCATATTACATTCAAGACTAAAATTCGTCTCTTTTGAACGCATATGTTGTTAATTCTTCTCTGTGGCTCTGATGCTTGGCCCTGTTACAGTCTGTTGCGGTCTTTCAAATGCGATGATTAAGGCAAATTTTACATGATCCTCTACCCGATCGTATTTAAAATTAAGTCATTCGTTTATTATGCGACATTTGGTACACAGCTAAAGAGCAAAGAGTCTTTAAGGACTAAGACCAGAGTGTTTGTAAGTTTTTGAAATTTGAGTGGTGTATTCTTTCTAACTGGTAGCCTTATATAACAATTAATTTTAATGATAAATTCATCAAGAACTTGAACCTTTAAATTTTTGAAATTAAAATTTTAAATTGAAAATAACATGTCCTGATATCCCCAGCATATAAGTCAAAATATAATTTCTCAATGAGTATTTTAATATTATATTTTAACACTGTTTTATTGCTAAGATATTTTTGTGTTATATACATGTTTTAACATTATAACAATTGATTCTATCACAATAGATTTCTATCTAGATATGTTGCCAATATTAATCGCGTTCTTTGCTATATGAACTTATAATAAGGAAAAACGGAGCTGTTGCTTGGGCGGCTTACCATTCAAAGCTAACGCCTTCAGATTCTATCTCCAACTCTGATCAAAGCACTATATTTCAAACAGATACCGCTCTCCAGATATCGATAAAATACGATAATAGTTAGATAGTATCATTGTCTATCGACCACTTTCAATAAGAAACCCATCAGCTACTTGATAAATATGAATCAATTTTTAACAATTGATTTTATTTCTTGTTTTTTAAATTAATAGTACTACTAACTGCATATAATAATTGATGGTGATGTTGATGCTGATTTTTTCCTGGAGTTTCATATACAAACCCTAGACTGTATGCCATAAGATTATTGTTTTTATTTGAGTGCTCTATTGCTAGTGATTTGTATCGCATTTTAACATTTCAAATTCGCTAGATTAGATTGAAGTACCTTCTTGAGTAATATAAAATATTGTATTAGACATTTGGAGAATTAGAGATTTCGAAATATGCACCAATATGAATAGTTAATATGTAAGTGACACTGGGGATGTTTCAATGATATAAATATATTTTAATTATTTGAATTAATATTGATATATTGATACTAATATTAAATATATTGAAGAAATAGTTCAAATATGAGGATTCGAAAGCTTAAACAAATTAAATTTATTATGTTGATTAAAATTGTAGAATTTGAGCTTAACATTGGAATTGGACATACAATTAGAAATAGAATATTTAGAAATAAATTATTTTTGCAATATTCCATCCGCATTATCAGGTAATATTTCATGCGATTATCAGTTTTTTGATCAATTATGAATATATTGAAAAGTGATTTTTAAATATATATTGAAAGTTCTCAAAAATTGATTAATAAAGTTTAAAGTCGCTTAAAATGTTTTTATTTTCTTACCTATACATATAGGGAAATAAAAATGATGATCTAGAAAAGTACTGTCATATTATATACTACGCCATTACCAAAGTTGTTGGGGCTATCAAAAAATATTCAAACCAGCAAAATTAAGGGTACATATTTACCAATCAGTGTTAAAGTGATTTTAGTTCGTTACTAGTTCGATTAAGATGTATACGTTTTAGGAATATTATTTGATATTATATATTAAACACATTATAAAGCTAATATCAATTCATCAAATGATGAAACAAATGAATTCAATAGAAATCGATTGTTATTGTTCTATATCGTGATTGACGAGAAGAACAAGTAAAAGAAAAGAAGAAAAGTGAGAAGAAGAAAAGGCCCAAAATCTGCACCAAACAGTATTTTTTTGTGGAATATTGTGGTACTACCTCGTAGACCTGTGGGTCGGCGCCTTGCCATATAAGGCCAATATGCTAAAGATGGTTTTAAGAGGAGGGGTTTAAAGAATTTGGACATCCGCTCCGCAATCGTCTAGATTGTAATGGTAATTTGGCATCGGTTACTGAATTAACAGATGTCCCAGCTCAATAACACAGGGTCATCACAAGCTGCTAATATTGACCAACTCTTATTGATTGAAAAAATATATGCTTTATAGATTTTTTTGTCCGGCACCAATTCCGGCAATAATTTTCTCACCAAGAACAACTTTTCACTTTCGGATTTTATACACTCATATATAAAAAAAATCATAAATGTGAATTGACAACCACGTTTTGGTGGGATTCGAATGTACGACTATCGCAACAGTATCAGCGTTTTCTAAAAGCATATATGTTTTATTTTTTAATCTACTCTCCTAGATAATATAATCTACAAAACCAAATTTTCGGAAATATTTCGGATATTATTTCCAAGTAATCAGCTACCTTTACGTTACTAGGCCGATTAGGATGTTAAAAAGAAAGTAAATAAATTGGAATTGAAAGGGAGAAAATTGTTGATTATGACATATTAATTATGTATTAGGTCAACTGGAAGGAAACCTCAAATACCCGTGCATAATATACATAATAAGTTGTTGTTATACAAACATATTCTAAAACCTTTATGACCAGTCATGGGGATGTTTTGCGAAAAGTAATATAAAAAAGGAGGTATCGTTATACATCTTGACATTATAGGATACTGCAGAAATTATTTACATCGGGACTGACTTCAGATATCGACTAAAAGTTAGTGTATTGACATGTTAATGTCAACTTATGGAGAACGCAGACTCAAAAGAATGAAACCATTTGATCCTAATTAGTGTAGTAAAATGAGGTAGAAAAATAGCAGTTAATATACGTAGTATTTTGTTTTAGGTTATTATAAAAACAAAATGAAGTTACACAGTTCGTGGTTACACGCAACAGTATATTAATTAAAAAAACAAGCTCAAATTAGAGAAACTTAGGAAAACTAGGAAATAATAACTTAAAAATAAAACAATACATGATGACACAAGAATAAAAGTTGAATTGAAAAGTCCTCGGCCTGACACATAGATGGCGCTACTAGAAATAAATCCATATTTTATTATCTTTAGTTAGCCCTAACCCTCAAAGGATGCGTGTATAAATTTGACAGCTGTAGGATAATTAGTTTGTAAATTATAGCATTTTGAGTGAAGCAACTTTTGTTATTGTGAAAAAAAATGGACAAAAGGAATTTCGCGTGTTGATAAAATATTGCTTTTTGAAGGAAAAAAATCCATTTGAAGCAAAAGCTTGGCTTGATGCCGAGTTTCCGGACACTGCCCCAGGAAAATCAACCAAGAAACCAATCAAATCAAGGATTGGTATGCTATGTTTAGACGTGGTGAAATGAGCACCGAAGACGGTGAACGCAGTGGACACCCAAAAGAGGTTGTTACCGACGAAAACATTAAAAAAATCCACAAAATGATTTTGACTGACCGTAACTGGAAATTGAATGAAATAGCAGATACTCTAAAGGTATCAACTGAACGTGTAAACCATATCACTCACGAATATTTGGGTATGAGAAAGCTCTGTGTAAAGTGGGTGCCGAGCAAGCTCACTTTTGCCCAAAAAGAATTTCGAAGCAGTGTTTGAAGATGATAAAGCGTAATAAACCCGAGTTTTTGCGTCGATATGTGATAATGGATGAAACAGGGCTCCATCATTTCACTCCGAACTCCAATCGACAAGCCATCCGAGTGGACTGCACACGATGAACCCGCTCCAAAGCGTGGTAAAACGCAACAATCGGCTGGCAAGTTTATGGCGTCCATATTTTGGGATGCGCATGGAATAATTTTCATTGAATACCTTGAAAAAGGAAGGACTATCAACAGTGACTATTACATAGCGTTATTGGACCGTTTGAAGGAAGAAATCGCCGAAAAAACGGCCGCGTTTGAAGAAGAAGAAAGTGCTACTTCACCATGATAATACACCACTCAGTGAAAACGATGGCAAAAAGCCATGAATTGGGCTTCGAATTGCTTCCTCATCCACCGTATTCTCCAGATCTGGCTACCAAGGACTATTTCCTGTTCTCAGATCTAAAAAGAATGCTCGCTGGGAAGAAATTTTCGTCGAATAAAGAGGTGATCGACGGAACTGAGGCCTCATTTTGAAGCAAATCAAAAAAAAAAGGAAAATAATTTTTCCAAAAAAATGTGCTTTACTATGGTAAGCCGGGGACTTTTTTTTGCACTCCTAGTATAAAAGATTATTTAAATATAATTAATTTTAATTAGTGTAGTTGATGGAAATTATTATAATTTTAGATCCTACGATGAGTTGAGTTTTAGTCTTTCAATCCAGATAACAACTGTAGTTTAAAATTATTACGTCAATAAAATCAATCGCAAGATTCTTTCTTGTCTCTTTCAGATTACAAAACGCGTTCTACTTTACGCAAACCGATTAACATATTTCGGGTAAATTTTAGCTTAACCGCAACTAACGCAATAATAGGAAAAAAAGATTGGTTGGAAATGGCTGACGTTACGGTTGCGAGAAAAAACAAACGGGAGGTGGTGTCTGGTGCTTTCTTGCCTGAAACAGTTGTTCCCGGATGTGATAAGCAGAAAGTAATTTTGGTAGGTTAGTTTCTCTTTTTGCACGTTGTTATGTTATATACAGTGTGTTCAGCGTAAAAATTTTAATATTTTGTCTTGGCAAATTTTATTTTTTATTTGTTTGTATCGTTGGAGTGATATTTTTAAAATATATATATAGCCAACCATTTGTTTTAAACAAAAACATTAATGGTTGTATTTGAGTCATACAGTACATCTAAATTTTTATACAAAACTTTAATTGTTTAATTGTTCTTGTCAATTAGTTCTTAAGTATTTATGGAATTTCTAATACTACTAAACAATTTATTGCATCGTGATTTAAATTTATCTTATATCTTATTATGAGTGCAATTCCAACCTTTGGTTTATGTTAAAGAAATATTCTATCGCACAAAACTATTCAAAATAATGTCGTTGACTGAAAGATCTTGATAAATTAATAGATACGTGAAGGTCGTCTCCAATGTAAATATGCGAAAACAGTTTAAATGTTTTCATAATGTTGTGTTTATTTGCTAGAAGAAAACATATCGTAGTAGTATGGCTGTGGTGATCTGGGCGTCTGTATATATTATTTTAGGTATTGAAAATATTGATGGTGTTTTACAAAAGATGACATAGGTAAGACTATATTGTTTTTTTGTCACAATGGATTCACCCAAAATAGCTTTTGTTAATGTCCTTTTTCTATGTTTTGTTTGGTTTAAAAATAATGTTTGTTTATTACTCTTAGTGGTTTAACAATATTTCCAAAAGGTAATTATAATTAATTTATTTATTATTATATATTATTACAAGTATTTCTTATTATAATTATTATTTATATGAATTATCAGACGACTTCAGTAAGTATATTTCTATATCTAAGTAAAGTAAATATCTTATTCTAAATGTTGCTCAAAATTTACATCTGTCCATTAATAAGATCGGATGGTATTAATTTTTTTAGTCTACGCACTTCACTATTTAAAAACAATATTTTGTATGCTTTGTATTAAGTTTAAGTATGCTTTTTACCAAGAAGGGTTTATCTGGACTGGAACTACAGTCTAAAGTGGGCTTCGAACCACGATCTTCGACACTAAGCCTCGGTAGGCCACCGACCTGTGACCAGTGACCAACTTAGAGACCAACCCAAAAGACATCCCGTCTTACCCAGCCTGGTTAGTGACGTGACTGTACAATCACAAACATAAAATACATCCAAGCCTCAGAAGGACTCAAACACTGCGCGAATGAAGCCGGCGCACTTCACTATTGTCATTCATATTTAGCTGTTTGACAAATACACTGAGTAGCACTGGCACTCATTAGAGGTACTAAACACTAAAACTTTGTATTGCGCTCGTTATGTGTCTCAGAGAGATATCATGCTGTATCATTTCATTAGAGACTTAGTGCGGAGGATCGACTATAGTACGCAACACTTTGTTTTGAAACCGTTGAATGATGGCTATGTTAAATTTGCTAGAAGTGCCATAGTTTAATTTAAGTTCAAGTTGCTTTCATTTAGCCAGTATGTAGTTCTTTCAAATTAAACGTTCATCTAGATGTAATCCAAGATATTTAACGTTCTTCACCTGGAGGAGTTGACAATTATTAATTTTCACAGGTAGACCTGTTATCTGAAAACGTGGCCATAGATTTTGATGGTCGGTGGATCAGCGTTATACAGGATATGTAGACTGGCATTGTGGAACTCAGGAATATTCATAGTCTTGTTTTATAATTTTTCTTTATATTATTCGTTTTCTTTTGTTTCTGAAAGTGAGGATGAGGGAAACCCTTTTTTAATTTAACCTGCAGACCTGTGTGCCATACTATTTTTGCAGGAGGTTACAGGCAATAAACTTAATATTTTAGCTACTTTCCATATGCCAAGGAAAGAATTAATTCGAAACAAATTCCGGACCATTTTTACGCTTAAATTTCCTCGTTATTATTTGAAAACCTCCGTAATTTTATTTTCTTCGTCTCTATATATTTCAGATAGAAATGAAGAGTTAATAAGAATGATTTATAGTTTATCAAACATGTTGGATTTTATACTTCAAAATAAAGAGTTGTTAAAGTATTTTTGCGGATAATTTATTATTTTAATATGAAAAAAGTGCTGCTTAATTTTTTATCTCACCAAAGGCGGTAAATTTATCAAAGTGGTAAATTTTATTTCTAAGAAAAAGAATGCTTCAGACAGCCTAGAAAGTTTAGTGATCAAGAATTTCAGATTTTCTCCGATTTAAAAGATTGAAGATATTTTTATAATAAATGCATATTTATAATGGATAAGGTAAAAGCCTAAATTCTTGGAATTTTTGTTTCTCACTTGAAACTTCCACGACAAAAACCATTTTGTATCGAATATCCAAGTTAATCATTCCAAGTTTAGAAAATCATTGGTTAAATTAGTTCCGTGAAACATTAATATCTCTTGCAAATTTATTATTCTGTCTATTTGGTCACATCAGAAGGTTGGGATCTAGTATGAACCGTCGAGACAAAATTTCGATTTTTATGAAACTTGTAAATCTAACATAGATATCCTCCAGAGGTTCGAGAATAAAGTGTTGCGGGTCATCGTCGATGCGCTATATTACGTGTCCAACAAACTGATTCAGCGTGATATCCCCATAGAACCCATAACGAGTGTGATTCGGAGTGTTAATGCGAAGTACTCTGAATGACTATTAGTGCATCCCAATGCACTCGCCAAACAGTTAAATGTGAGCGATGCCAGTGAAGTGCGTAGGCTCAAACGCTAACTACCATACGAAATGATTAATAGACACATAGAGTGAGATTTAATAATCTCTAGGATAAGCTAGATAAAATAGCTTTTAGAATAAGTTAGAATAGACTTTAAAATAAGTCAAAATAGTATCTAGAATAAGATTTAGATTGTAAGTAATAGATCACTTACTGAAGTGATCTACTACATGTCAAGATAGTTAATAGTAACTGAAATCATATAATAATACCTATTGCCCACAGGCAGACTGTTAACGTTCTAGGAGATTAATACAAAAATGAAAGTTGTAACAAATGTGTTGATTCATGGATTGTTTTTAAAGACGAGGTAGACGACCAAGGATTGATCTTTTATCTGAGATATGTGAATTTTAAAATTGCTTTTACAACACAAAATATGACTAAAATAAATATTAGCGTAAATAAAATTACTTTAATTAATTGATTGTACTTCATAATCATTTTCATATCATATCATTTAATATTATAATTTATAAAATATAATGTAACGTTAATGAGAAAATCGCATGAGCTATACATATTTATAATTATTAATTCTATATATAATACATATAATAGTATAATTATACCTATTTATTAATGATACCCACTCTTAGTTACCAAATAATGTTGACACATTTATTTATAATTGGCCATGTATAACTATTAGTTGTGATAAAAAAAAGTTAGATAATGTAATCTTATTTCTATACACTATATAATCTAGAAATTGGTTGACATCAATTTAAAACATAGACCAAACAATTACACAAAATCTAATACTTGCATCATTAGTATTTCAATTGTTTATTTATTGTGATTGGGCATTGCAAATTGTCTCTGTGATTAATCGATCAGTTAACTAAATTGTGTTTTAAATACTAAGTAAATAGAAGTACGACACGGTTATATTTAGGCAAGTTGTTAAACTTGGTATTTGTCAGTGGTTGTTGTTTAAATGTAAATAAAATAAAGACTGTATGTATTGCTTGTAATTTGTGGCGATAAATTGGAATAAAATATGTCTTTGCATTATTTTTACCGTTAGTAAGTATGACTCATTTCAAATATATTTTTTATTTTTAATATAGTAATACTGTTCAAAATTAAAGATATTTTTGTAAGATAAAACTAAGAGGGTATGTACGTAAAAGAAAATATCTTTGAATTTATGTTATTAGTCGTAACATTTATATATCTTTTTTTAGCCTTTAGTAAGTAGTTTATTAATGAAGATAATTTTCTACATCAGGCCCAATATCTTATTGTCTTAACTGTAGGTTTATTTCATATATTTAAATAGTATCTTTCCTTAGCAGCCGCTTTAGTTTCTTGTATGGAATTTTATTTAGTTCATCTTTGATGGTATGGGTGATAACATATTTTGTAATTAAAAAATGTATTGGAAAGCTACTGTGAGAAACTACCATAAGTTACCATGAAAACAATGAAGCAACACTATCTCTAGTCCATTTATTCTTGAATTTAGAATTAAAATATTGGAATAATTTCGTTATTATCTAATCAGTGAAATAGACTTCTTAAATAGAATCTTAAAAAACTTGTGCTATAACCTTGGGATCTGACAGAACTATCTTCTTTTTTAGTCGAGTCGATTCTCCCTTTTCTGTTTCTACGTAGTGAATCATGTTTCACCCTGGATTGCAAATCGTCGTAAAAAACCCGAATTTATTTGTCTCCAAACCCTCAGCTAGCATATTTTCACGATTTTGTTTTTGTTTATTTGTCAAGTCATCAAGGAATGTATTATATAATAATAAACGAGTATACATAAATTTTATTCCCATGGATTAACAGTTTTACTTAGATGATCTCTTTATTCATATATTAAAAAAAAAGAAGAAAGTTTATGTTTATTAAATTTCTACAATTATGGATTGACCCTATATTTATATGAACCGACTAAAAAAAAGGAAACAAGATCAGAAGTTTTCCAGAATATAATATTGAGGATGATTCTGAATGCCACATGCTATGTCAAACTCAACCAAATATATCGAGGAACATGAGTTATATTGGTCTCTGAATTCACAACCACCCATAAGTTCATAAAATTAATTTCCCGTATCAGTAATGACTTAATTCGAATTCTATGTTACACAAATTGCAATAGTATACTGATTGGTAATTAAAAGAGATCTTCATGTTTTTCTTGAGATATTTTGTCCAGACATGAATAAATGCCCTTGATCAATTCTTTACTTTTATTTATTATCATTTGATTTTGGCTATAAATATTTATATATAAATACGGCTATAGTATTTATTAAATATTTTCAGTTGTAGTTTTGAATATCATTATTAATATATAATTAAGGAATAAAACGAATGATATTGATTTTGATATGCTTTATAAAGTTGATTCCTAGTTCTTTTGGAACTGCATTTATTCTAACCCTGAATACATATTCTAAATAGCACTTAATATATGAAAAGTATTATTTTTCGTTTCGTCCATTAACATGTATTTAAATAAAATTAATTATATTTTTAATATTCAAATATATAATACTAAGCATATCTACTGTAAAATGTAATTAATAATATATATAAAATGTTAAAGTATATTTTGTATTAGATTAACACATCTCAGAAAAGCGATAATTGCAGAATTAGTTAAAATATTTCCTTACCAAAATTTATATAATATTTATTTATATAATGCCGATAATGTTATGTTTCTAATTTGTTAATGATAACGATTATTATATTATGGTAAATTCGTATTACTTTTGAAATAATTTTATTAGCAAAATATTTTTGGCGCAATATTTATGTAGAATATATGTAATATTATTAATTAAATATTTGTAACTATAATAAATGTAACATTGTATATTTTGAATTACTATTTAAATATTTTTATTTTGGAATATATATACTGGTGTGTTAGCTGCAGTCGTTTTGCTTGTATATTGAAACAAGTACAACATAGATGCTTGTGTATTTATGTTTTTTAATTATTTAGTGTTGTAATCCTTATTTGATGCATTAAAACTAGTAAAGTAAGGTTATCAAATTCTAATCTTATCTTGATGTATACTATCTTAGAATACAGTAGCGTTTTAGTAATCTGGCACTTGAATTCTTCCTCATTACAAGTAATCCACTACCTAATGCAAGATAAACCGAGGTAAGCCAAATAAAACTTGAGTACAGAGATAAAATATGAAGTTATTTCTTTATTATTATTATTTTACTTTATATTATTTTTAAAATTATTCTTTTATAATATAAACCAAAGCAAACAATGTGTCTATAACTATCATGTCAAGAACCTCAATAATTGTTTTAAGATACATTGGATAACTAAGTTATGCACCGTCTTAAAGAAATGGGTAGCACATAAGTAAATACTCGTACACTGTGAACCTCTGATATAACAGTAGATATATGTGCTACTTTTGTATTTGCTATTTGTCTCAGAAGGAGGAAATAGAGCAAATAGAATAAGAGCTAATATTAAACATATTTGTCTAAAAATCTAAAGCACGAAATAAAACCATTTTTGTAGAAAAATAAGTTATAAATTTTGGACAAATTAGTAACAAAATTTCTAAAATTTAAAAATTCGTATTTCTAGATTATAGAATAGATTAGATTAGATCTAGATTTGTGTAGAATATTTAAGAGTAATAATTCTAAATAGTAATTATAATAAATGTATTATTTACTATTAGTATTTTATTTTTGAAATTACTATTGAATTTTTTTAGCAATTTTAGTTGGTTAGCTCTAAATACAGCTTACAAATATTTTTTAAATGAAATTAATGTTTTTGTAGTCTTATTAATTAAATTAGATTTCGGTAATATACTGTATGGTTAACACCAAAGAATATTTTGTAAATTGTTCTTAAGTATATATGTTATTTAGTGTTGAGGCATTAATTTATGGTTTTCTTTTTAATATTATACTATAAATAATAATAAATACTTTATGTACTTGTTTATGTTTATGTTTATCGATTACACTAAAATTTGTATACTAATCTTAATATTCTTATTTAATATATTAGAGCAAGTAAAATATCATTAATCTGCTACTTGAATATTTCAACCGTTTCAAAAAAAAATTAAAAACAATATAATATAGGATTCACCTAAAAAAGAAGCGTCCACATACGAAGCGGGCGACGAATCAAAGTTGCGCTGATGTTAAGTTCTATTCGAGATCAAATTAATGAAATAAAAACAGTAAATAGCGAGTAGTTTTTTCGATATAAGCATAAACTATAAACATATAAACTATTAGTCTGGGAAATATCTATAAAAAATGTAGATATATGAAAAACACATAAATGCATGACCCTTTATATACTTTGAAATTGTAGACCATTGGTCTTTGGCTCTGGTGCTTGTTAAAGCTCTGAGCTGGCCATTACTACATAAAATCGCCGTAACAGTTCACGGATGAGTCTCCGAGCGCCTGTTCGGTACCGTCGCGACGTTATTGCGCCTTTTATTCTTTTAGTTCCCTGTCATGTTCAGTCCCTGATCTCTAGCTTGGCCACTTTCTTTCGCGCCTGCATTAGTCTCCTCTTGGCTGCCGTTCTGGGTATCCCTTTCATTAAAATCAATTATCGTTTCGGCCCAAACGTTGATCTTTGTAACAGTTTCCTCATCGACTAGGCCGTCTACGTTTCTTAGCTAGTAATTTCCGTCGGCTGTCCGATGCCCGTTTCGGGCATCTACTCTTTTTCCAATTTCGCATGTCTCCAAGATATGCTTAGTGTCTTCTGGTCCTGTGCGACACTCGCAGAGTCTATCGGTCTCCTTCGGTTTGAATCTGTGTAGTTGAGCTTTCCGTGGCCTGTCATCAGTTGCACGGCCTTCCTAGTCAGTCTTACTTCCCTTGATATACTGTCAACATTGATTTGGTGATTTTGAAAGGTGTAAACTTAACCCACGAAGAGGTCTAATGGAACTTCCAGGCATTGCTTTTAGAAGAATACTATTTTTGAAGACATATTATTAAACCAAGAAGTCTTGGCAAGACGCTGATAAAATGGAGGAATGATTTTATTCCTGGAGCAGAGTTAGTATTTTCCTCCAAGCTCAAAGGTGACTACCATAGAAGAATTAACAAGTCAATTGAAAAGTCCCCGGCCGGACACATGATGGCGCTACTAGAATTAAATCCATATGTTTTCTTTACTTAGCCCTAACCCTCAGAAGATGCGTGTATAAATTTGATAGCTGTCGGATCATTAGTTTAGTCGTGGTGAAATGAACACAGAAGACGGTGTACGCAGTGGACGCCCAAAAGAGGTTGTTACCGGCGAAAACATTTAAAAAATCCACAAAATCATTTTGATTGACCGTAAATTGATTGATTACAAAGTGTAAAGCTCTGAGCACTTTTGACCAAAAACAACGACTAGTTGATGATTCGGAGCAGTGTTTGAAGATGATCAAGCATAATAAACCAGAGTTTTTGCATCGATATATGACAATGGATGAAACATGGCTTCATCATTTTACTTCGAAGTCCAATCGAAAGTCATCTGAGTGGACTGCACACGATGAATCCGCTCCAAAGCATAGGAAAAGGCAATAGTCGGTTGGCAATATTATGACGTCTGTATTTGGAATAATTTTCATTGACTACCTTGAAAAAGGAAGGACCATCAACAGCGATTATTACTTAGCATTATTCGGCCGTTTGAAGGACGAAATCGCCGAAAAACTGCCGCATTTGAAGAAAAAGAAAGTGCAGCTTCACTAAAACAATGCACCGTGTCATAAGTCAGTGAAAACGATTGCAAAAATCCACGAATTGGGCTTCGAATTGCTTCCTCATCCACCGTATTCTACAGATCTGACCCCCGGCGACTATTTCCTGTTTTCAGATTTCGAAAGAATACTCGCTGGGAATAAATTTGGGAATGAAGAGATGATCGCCGAAACTGAGACTTATTTTGAAGCAAGAACTAATTGTACTATTAAAATTGTATAGAAATGTTGGAGGGTCGCTATAATCGGTGTATCACCGTTGTAGGGAATTATGTTGAATAAAAAAAATAATTTTGCCAAAAACATGTGTATTTCTATGGTAGGCCGGGGACTTTTCAATTGACCTGTTATTAAAGAACTTCAGTTATGGTTGTCCAGTAAGTTGTTATGGACAATAGACCATAACATAGCACATTTATGGAAAAGATCCCAAAAATTGGATCGAAAAAGGCTGTAATTAAGAAACCGCTTACAAAAAATAAATTAAGTTTTGAAGATACAATGTTAAAGAGCGAACTATTTGAAATTGTTACTCGCTAAATATGAATAAACTATTTAAATCGTTCTAGGTAATTATTTCTTTTATAATTAGGCCTAGAAAAAGATCTCCAGATCAGATTGTTGAACAATAAGGCCATAGAATGTTATTTCTTTCTCTCTATCACTGCATATCCAATCCAAACATATTGACATGGCGTATGGCAAGGAATAGCTACAACGGTCATGCAAGTCGAGAAGTCCTCTAGGGGATCTCACTAAATAAAACGCGTATAAGATTCTACCCCATAGGTAATGTGGAAAATAGTTCAGTGTAAATAATCAATATAACAAGACAATCCTAAACCTACAATACTATTGTGGCTGTGTAATTGTAGTTTAAGTCGTTTGATAAAATATGCATAATGTAATGTAATAATAAAGTAAATTATATTTGATAACATTATTTACCTTATAGTAGTTACTTTTCAAAGCCAAAAGAAACTGAAAATTAAAGCATGATGTGGCAAAATTGCGACGTATTAGGGTTATAAGTTTTTGAGTTTGAATAAATATTTGAATGAGACTATCAGAAATAACAGAAACATGACAATCAGAAAACTAATATTATACTTCTAAATTAATATTTGCTGATATTTATACGATTTGTATTAGAGTGAAACTGAAATAGAATCAATATAAGTAAATACCAAAGAAAAAAACAGTAAACTGTCCACCACTTAATTTTAAGACGTAGTCATAATATAATTTTCGCAGATATATTGTTGTTCATGCTCGAAACAGGAATAGTTTTATTCCTGGAGCGGAGTTAGTGTTTTCCCCCAACTTTAAGGGCAACTACCTTACAGGAATGAATTATACTATGTGTTTGCTCTGATTTAAAAATCATCTATTTAAGAACTTGTAGAAACCATTGATTATTGTTATGGGTAATGGCCATACCATAGCATACTGGTTGAAAAGATACCACCAAGTAGATCGACAAATTCTATAATTAAAAAATAGCTTGTAAAACATAAATTAAGTTTTGGAGATACTATATTCAGGAGGGAACTTAGATCAAATTGTTTTTCGATAAATATAAATAAAATGTTTAATTGCGTTTGATGTAATTTATTCTTTTAGAATTGGGCAATAATACAATATGGCCACGGAATACTAGGTCTTCCTCCTTATTACTGCATGTTCAATCCAATTGCTACAATAGACATGCAGGTCGAAATAGCCTCCAGGGGAAACCACTACATAAAACTGCATAGAACTCTACCTGACCGGACATGTGCAAAATAATTCAGCGTAAATATAACAAAGCCACCCTAACCTACAAACTAATGTGGCTGTATAATTAACTTTGATAGATTAAGTTCTTCGATAAAATATGCATTATATGTACTATAACGTAAAATAAATTATAATTGATAACATTGTTTTTGTCTAATTATTGTATTTACATCGTAATTTTCTTACATATTAAAGCCAAAATAAATTAAAAGTCAAAGTTAATAATTGAGGATGATATGAGTTCACTATTTTATTGGACAGACTATATATGTGGCAAAGAGAGCAAGTAGAATAATTTCTAAGATCAAACCTGTCTAAAAATCTAAAGCAGAAAATAATATATTATGATATTGTAAGTATTAGGGTTTCATAAATACCTAAATTACACTAAATTCAAATTAGTAATAAAATATTTAAAAATAAAAAAAATTGACAATAAGAAAACAAACGATATAAATCGAAATTGATATTTGCTGATATTTGTACTGGAGTAAGGTATTAAATGGAATACATATCAGCAAACATCACAGGAAAAGAATCAATAAATTGACCACCACTTAATTTTAAGACATACGTTGCCTACGACTTCCTCGAGATCGCCGTAAAACGCACACGAACAGAAAAGAAATGAATAAATTATCCGGCACGAAATCGACCCTTCATAAACGTCATTTTTATTTCGCGACCCATCAAATTTCCCATTAGACCTCGAATCAAAACAGTAATAAAATCCCCCCGCCCCATCCCATAACGCCCACGTTCCAACCGAAGACGCATACAATTTCCCCCGAGCAGGAAACGAACGACCGTGTACGGCGCTAATCCGGGCGCCGTCGCCTGACGTCAGCGACGCCCCCGTCTAGACGGCCGACGCCGCCACCGCCCTGACGTCGTCACTGCGCAGACCCGGACATGCATCGCGCTTCCACGTCGCCTATACCACCCCGCGGCTCGACGGCTCGTGCGGCCAAGGTCGGCGGCATCGAGGGGGTCGAAGGGAGGGTGGAGGTCCGCTCCGTCGGGCGGTTGAATAGATAATTGCGTGGGGATGGTCGAGGCATAGAGAGGGACGAAACTCGATTGAAGGTCCTTTTTGTTCCTTGAATTATAATATTGTGACTCGAAAGCAATTACTGGTCGGTGATTTCCTTGAGAAGGTATAACATCGAGAATGATTTCGGGTTAAAAAATATTTATATTTTTAAGAAAACTTTTTTTTATATAACAGGTCAATTGAAAAGTCTCCGGCCTACCTTAGTAAAACGTATTTTCTTGGTAAAATTAGTTTTTTTTAATATAATTCTCTTCAAGGGTGATATACTGATTATAGCGACCCTCCAACTTTTCGATACCATTTTTGTAGTACGATTTGTCCTTTGCTTCAAAATAGGCCCAATTTTGGCTATCACCTCTTCATTCGATGAACATTTCTCCCCAGAGTATTCTTTCGAAATCTGATAACAGGAAATAGTCGCTGGGGGCCAGATCTGGAGAATACGGCGGATGGATGGTTTTTTGCCATCGTTTTCACTGACTTGCAACACGGTGCATTGTCTTGGTGAAGCAGCACTTTCTTTTTCTTCAAATGCGACCGTTTTTAGGCGATTTCGGCCTTCAAACGGTCCAATAACGCTATGTAATAGTCGCTATTGATGGTCCTTCCTTTTTCAAGGTCGTCAATAAAAATTATTCCACGCGCATCCCAAAATATAGATGCCATAACCTAACCTTTATAAATTTTTTCACGATAACAAAAGTTGCTTCACTCAAAATGCTATAATTCACAAACTAATGATCCAACAGCTGTCAAATTTATACACACATCTTTTTGCAACCATATACATTTTTGTTTACTTTTAATTAGTTATTATAACGATTATTATGTACACATTTATTTTTAAAAGGTTTTTTTTGTGTTTATCTAATATTTTTTATTTTTAGTGAGTTTCTTATATATTTTTTGAAGTCGGTTCAATTTTTTTGTTAATAATATTTAATTTTTTTTAGTGTTACGCCGTAATTTTTTTAATTATTACAATGGATAACCCAATCATAAGTGTGCTCGCATTAGGAAAATAGGAATAAAGACACAATGATTGAAAGTAAGGAACGCTTCAGGCCTTGGGGTTCGTTACCTAGTCTAGATGATTTGACAAATTTTCCAACCAAACTAGAACAAAAAAGCTGCTGCCCCCGTAGAAATCGAAACCGTGACACAAATATCTGATTATTTTAGATAAAAAAATTGACCATAGGTCCATAATTAAAGGAGAAATAGGCGAAAATACATTAAAACAAATATATAGCCGAACAAGGAACCTGCTCTTTTTTTGAAGTCGTTTATAAAATATAACTATCACACCAAACACAAAAAAAAACCAAATGTGAGTGGAATTGGTGAATATTACTAGATTAATAGGAAGATTTATTAGGTCTACCCACTGGCGAGTGACCAACTTAGAGACCATCCCAGAAGACACCTGATCTTACCCAGTACTGGCGTGACTGATATCAATTATCCTTGTCGAATTTTACACGTTTGCCTTTTGAACAGTCACAAACATTGAATATTGGGTTTGGCGGTTGTGTTGGTTTAGAATCCTTGAAATGCGGTCTGTTGATCTTTGAAAGGGGAAGATAGCTAAACAAACTTTTTCAGTCTCATATTCTTCTGTTTTCATGTGAGGTGAGTAATGGATCTTACCTATAATTTGGAGGATCTTGCTATTTATATCAAGTTGTACATAATTTGAGGTGAAATGTCTGAGGTGATTAAGTTCATTCTTTAAGGAACATTGTACGAATCGGTCGATCGCTTTCGATGCCCTCTTATCCTCTTTCAAATTGAAGAAGTGTTCTATTCTTTTAACACAGTAGTATACCAAAATTAACAAATATCATTATTTTAACAATTTCTATTTTTTTTTAAATTTTTATTCTTCAAGTCATTTTTCGCTAAGTATCTAAAATATATTTGAACTAAAATTTCGTAGTTGTTTTAAATATTATTAAAAATTAAATTATCGTTTAATAGCTCTAGATAACTAATTTTATACTCAATTATCATGTATTACATTTTATATGTTTTTTTAATGGATTACTTCGAACTAATTTATCATTAATTCACCACTAAAAGATATGCTGTAGAATATTTTTAGAAAGTTAGCGTACAATCTCGATAAAAATAAGTTGATTTGTTCCAGTGTGCATTCGAAATAATCTAAGCTGGTAAACGTCCTGATATTTAACCGCATAAGAATGAATTACTTAAATATTTTTTTGCAGAAGTTAAAGCGGATGTCCTGTTACTCACTACTTATGGAATTCCGATTAAAAATATGTTATATAGGGCAATTAATATAGCATTAGATAGTCAAAGAAACCGATCAGGTGTGTGATTACTTGATATGACGTGTGATATTTTTAAATTATAAGACTTTCCTTTACATTAGAATATCATTGAATTGTGTCTTTTCTGTTGTCGAATTAGTTGTAAAATAAAGTATCCACTTTTTTTCGTGAAAAAAAGTTTTAGGGTGAAATAAACGTTTTTACTTTTAAACCCTACAGGTTTAATAAATGACAGTCAGTAATCACTCAATTAATCAGAATCAATTCAGTTATCAAGGTAAGAAGACAGGTTAAGATTAGAGTGGAAATAGTTTTTTCATAAGTTTCGTAGTTCTAGCATGATGGTGATCAATAACCCATAACCATTTACTTACTTACTTGTTTCCATTAAAATAAATGGTTTTAAAGTAAATTAAATATATTTATTATTAGACCTTGCATGTTTCGTAACTAATATACATAATAAATATATCATTCGTCAGGAATTTCCATAAAAACTCCTCTTGTTGACAGGTAATAAGCATGTTTGAGTTTTAACTGAGTTATGGGATACAAGATAAAAGCATTTGCATTGCTTATTTATTTAGTCTAGCTCGTAATTATATATCTACAAACTTTCAAAGCTCTCGAAGGCTGATTATTTAGATTGAAATCATCGCTCTTATCATAAAATGTCTGTTTCTAACCAATAATTATACGTTTTATAAGCCGAAACGTCTGTACTAAGAACATTTAAATTGACTTCCATTCTTTAGAAGCATTTTTCCTTATTGGAGTGCATATAGAATTCTGTTCCGAATGTACTATTTATGTAATTCCATGGTGAACCCCTGTCCTGAGGGGTTATATAAGTCGGATATACTCGTCGTTCGGTGTTCTATATAATATTAGAGATTATATATTATTAGAGTATATAATTTAAACTAGATGAAGAAATCTGTAAAAATTAAGTCACACGCTAATAATTAACATAAAATGTATACCCAAATAAATCATAAATTGGCGTTAGTTGTCCTAAATTGGTCAGCTGATGGTGACCTCTCCTTTTATGGTAAAACAATATTGCCTCCCACTTGAGTTCGAATGTTATGTGGGTGGATTTTTATTACTTACTGTAGATTGTACCAACTTTTAATATATGTGTGTTTAATTTGTTCTAATTTTCGTTTCTAATTTGTAATGAATATTTTAAAGCAATGAAGTTTTTCGTTTTCGATAGCTGATAACTTCAAAGACACGTACAATGGTTTCACATATTGTTTTATCTAAAATAGTCAGATATTTGATCTGATGTGACGGAAAATTAGAAGTCGTTCAGTACAAAAGCTTTTTAAGCACTAACTATACCGTATAATACCTCGTAAAAATATTGTGCTACTATGGTGTAATGGTTAAAGCGTTTAGCTCCCAAACAAAGGTCGCAGGTTCGATTCCTGACGCGGACAATAACTTCTTGTTGTTGTAGTTTATTTAGTTAGAACTTTTGTCAAATCGCCTACGCTAAGTAGCGGTCCACGGGGCCTGAAGCGCTTCTTATTTTAAATCATTGTTTCTTTATTCCTATTTTTCCTCATACGGGCTGCACCTTTACTTGGCATAATAATATCTTTACCTGGTAATTTACTGAGTAAATATCTTAACACTAAAAAGAGAAAAATAAAATTTCTTAATAAAAAAATTGAACCGACTTCAGGAAATAAATAAGGACTGAAATTAACTTCTAACAAAATTCACTGAAAATTAAAAAATAATTTATCTGAGATTTTTAATAAAAAAAACATTTTAAAATTATTATTTAAGGATAAATTATGTACATAATAATCGTTGTAGTAACTAAATAAAAATAAACGAAAACCTTATTTAACCTATTTACTACACGTATTTTATATTCTACTGTGTGCAGACAATTTAACCTAAACCTATTTATCTAATTACAATATTATTTTAACTACTGCCAAGTTAGTAGTTAGTAAAAAACAAACAAAATAAAAAACAAGTAGTAGTAGTTAAAATAATATTGTAAATAGATAAATAGGTTTAGATAAGTATTAAGCTAAATTGTCTCTATATAGTAGTCTGTATTAAGTTTAATTATTTTTTAATTTTCAGTGAATAACTTATGTATTATTTGAAGTCGGTACAATTTTTTTATTACGAATATTTTATATTGAATTGTTCTAGAATGCATGTAAAATTAAGATGCTTTAAACATATTTTCAATAAACTTTAAACATAAATATATGGTGATAATAAAATCATTAATCTAGTAATTTTAACTAGAAATATTTTTCAAGTAAGAGATGTGGCTTGAATTGTTTTATTATTATTTTGGTCCCGTAATATAAATTACATTATTTATATAAATAACTAGTAATAGAAGAGGTACTTCATTATAAATAATATATATGCGTAGTGCTTGCGATAACTGATGTATTATTATATTGAATTTCAGAAAAATTTTACCATCTTTCATGTTTCATGAACTAGTGCATGGAAAAATTTCATGTTTTATATTTTAATCAGATAAAAAGTACTATTAATCATGAACATGTGCAAGATAAAAGGCTGTTTATTTGCGAAGTATTGGTTAATCCAAGGCAGACAGGAGAGCAACCTGCAGTAACATTAAATGTTAATCGAGAAGCTTTAGGCAAGGGCAAAGAGCCAGATGAGTGATTAAGGAGAAAACATAATAATCTAAGAGAAAGAATTGTTAAAATATAATTGCTGACTTATTAATCCTTAATTCAAACAGAAAATAGTATATTCTGTAGAAATCTGTAACTGATGGGTATTTGTAATTGATAAAATGAAGGCGGTCAATTGCCATCGACACAAAGAAAGACTCATATGTCATACCTTGTGAGGTTAGAAGATCATGGTTTTTTATGAAACGTTAAAAATTGCTAAATGTTAAAACTTGGTGGATATGTTAAAGTCAATAAACATAAAATTGAAGACACATGTATATAATGAAAATGCTTTGTTGGAATTATCTACTTTTTTCATGACATTTACCAACAATATTATCTATCACTGGATATACACCATACATTTTACACCTTGTACTATTTGGCATGTATAAATGGGTATAATGTGTCTACCAATTAAGTAATTTTATTGAGGAGTTCTTAGATCAATTCAGAGGTTGAAATTATTATTATTATAGTTCAACATATTTCAACCGAGTTATTTATTTAGAAATTATATATATATATATATATATATATATTTTTTTTTTTTTTTGAATATATAATATATATTTGAATATATATATATTGAATATTATATCTTATTACTATTTTCATAAAGTCGCTAAATCATTTGAATTATTTTAGAATTTTGCATGATTCATTCAATATTTTATACAGACAAAACAAAAACATATCGTTTCGATTTATTCTTAACTAGCATATTTTGTGAAAAACATAGTTGCTAAATTATATTCAAATAGCTTTATGTAATTAGATAGATATTTTTTATATCTGTATTGAAACCCGTTTACTATAGAAACCCATGACCTTTTTGAAATTAAATCATGAATTACTAAGCGGTTTCTAAATAGTTATAAAACTCCATTAAAGTACATTTTGAGTTAGTCTCATGCAAATGTTTGACATATTTCTTACAACCATTCATGGAATAGCAGTTTCGTAGCAGCTTAATTACATTCATTATGCAAAATAATTTGCAGTGAATGTTTATAAGGCACCAGTATAAATGGATTTTATATTATCAGTAAATATTTAATGTTGGTATTTTGTTTTGCATTAATTTCAGATCTGGGAATATCTAATATATAAATGTTTTTCAAATTTTTAGTATCTTAATCATTTTCTGTTGGCGCCATTTACGGAATGTAAACATCACTTCATTTCCAGCGTCCTCTAAACATGTTTAGTTAAGATTAAGGTTGAATTTGGTATGGGTGTTTGTGTGTTTTACTTGTATGTGCACGTTTCCCCTTTCAATACATTGGTCGATGTGGTCTCGAAGTAAGAAAAATATGAATTGGTGTTAAATCACAGAAACAAGTATGCCTATTCTGATCACTGAAACGAGAGAGGAATCTAGTAAAATTTGTTTTATGTATATTGTTGAAACTTTCCTGTAACTGTGTGACTAGCCTCATGTTCGAAGAACACCAAAAATGCGAAAATTTGTATGATTTTTTTTATTAATTACATCTTACATTAGATATGCTTAGGACAATCTTAATTTACAATTAATTTATTACTACTGTTCTGTTGTACTTGTATTACTACATAAGCAAGGCGAGTGCGGTATTAATATATCAGTATGTATTTCACGAACTAATATAAATCGAATCTACTTAAGCTAAAGTTAAAAATACAATTATACACTAAACTAGTTCCTGAGGTTTGATTCGCTTTAATCTTCTAATTTCCTGCGTGTTGTCCAGCAGCTGTATTGCTTCCACGTTGCTTTGATTTAGCAACCTAATTTCATGTTTTAGGGTGAAATCTTGGGTCAATTCGTGTATTCGTGTTTTTGTGCAACCTCATATTTGCACCCCATAGGTCCAAGTTGGCTTTATGATTGACTGATAAGCCAATTTCTTTGATTTTAGATCAAGTTGAGAGTATCTTTCGACTAACAAGTTCCATGTCTTTGCATCTAATCTGCTCTGTTTTTTGCCTAACATGATTTTTACAGTTTAACCTACCATCGAGATATATTTCGAGGTATTTGACTGATTCTGCTTGAGGAATTGCGCATCCGTCAAGTGATATAATTAGGTTTTTTTCATTTCGCTACAACACAAACTTAACACGGACAGATTTTGAGCTATTAAGATGTATTTTTCAGTCTCTAGTCCATTTGTATATTTGGTTGACCCCTGCTTGTATTTTTTCTATAGCCTTAGACAGAGATATATCTTTTGCCATTATAACTTGTATGATTTATGAGGTAGTCAAGATGAAGATGCGCTTCATTGCAGTGATAATTTTACTCGATAAATTAACATCCGTGTATTAATGTTCAAATATATATGCAAAGCGTTGTACTCTTGAATTCAACTCTAATTTCACTAGCACTGTCACATATTAAAATATTTCTTGTTATTGGGTTGCCAATATTCTAACGCACAAATTGTGGAAAATTAAACTTTTCCGTAGATTTTGGAACGTAGTTTATAAAGCATAATATTATATAACAAGATATTGACCATATTTTAAAGTGCTGATGATGATACGCATTGCATTGTATACGTTTTGGTAAAATTAGATTATTATATAATAATATTAGTCAAATTATTTTGATTATGTTAAAAATTATCATCAATAATTTAGCAAATAGGGTAGATGATAATACAACGGTACTTTCATATTAGTATTTTATATTAACTTAAAACTATTGAGAAATTAAATTTAAAATTAGAAAATCGTAGACGTCTAGCAAACTGGTTTAATAATATCCCAGAATTCATTATAACAAAGAAATTAAGGGAATTTTACACACAACAACAAAAGAACATCGGAAATGAAAAAAAATCAAATGTACAAAAACAAACCTATAAATTATTATCTGCGAGATCATGATGAAACAAACAATTTGCACTGGAAAGCCAACAAAATTCCAAAACGATCATATTTTCACAGTTCACGTAAAAGAGATCTTGCAAGATTGGCACATAATGAATTTTGAGATTTGGCACATAATCAATAAGAAGCTGAAGTTCTCGCCGACTATTTAGAACAAGCATTCAGACGGAATGACAACGAATTTAGATATGATTTGCCGTTCAGTAAGTATATAAATTCAGTGATAATCCAACCAGTTGACGGCAAAACTAACACCAACCCAAAGAAAACACTCGGTTTGAATGTATTGTAAAATCTATCACAAATTATGTTTATAAATCTTATCAACTTGATTAAATCAGTATGACAAAAACATGTCCCATATGTTTGGAAGATGGTTGAGATATTATTATCCCAAATACAGCAAAGGCACCAAATGAAGTAAAATCCTACAGACCTGTATTACTGCTAACGGTAATAGCTAATGTATTTGATATCCTGTTGAAAATAGTAATATCAAGTTTAGAAAGAAAAGTCTACTACATCATTACCTGCACATTATTTGGTTTTATAATTATGTATTCAACAATTGACCAGGTGCATAGAATTAGATATGTCATTGAAAATTCTGATAAAATAAAAAGATTGCGCAACTATTTTCTTAGACATAGCTCATGCTCGATTTGTCCTACGGCTCTCCATAAACTTCAGAAAATGTCTCCAAAGCAATATACTAAACTCTTAAACTCTTACAGCCTAGTTAGAATGTTTAGACAAAACAAATAAACTAAAACAAGCAAAAGGAATTATATTGGAACCAATTATTTGCTTTATATGCTTTACACGTGTGATATACCATAAACAAAAGTATCACCAAAATCAAGATGATACTGCGGTACTTGCTGTTGCACAGTAGCGAAGGAGTAGCAACTAAAAAATTACAATAAGCGAGTTTATCAAATAATTTGATCTAGACATAAAGATTGAGTTTACATATAATCAAAGAAAGCGTATAATAATAACTATATAATGAATAATATTTACGCCTCATACAGTAACAACGGTCATGGCTGCATAATGTCACGTAACTAGGTCTCCACTTCGACCGACAGTTCGCTTGGCATTCCCAAATCCATAAAACAATCCAGAAAGGTTCGGGGATAGCAAACCTGCTATTTTCTCTGATCTGCCCTTCTAGCAGACTTCCCATCTCCATCAAATGCTAGCACGAACTTAATTCAGGAAATCCAGATAATCGAATAGAAACACAACGAGATGTTTCAGTCTCCTGTTCTCATTGTATGAGAAAGTACTTTGTCTTGATGAAAAGTAATTGTATATTCTGTAAATCAGGTCTTCTGGAACGAATGCAGCTGGTTCTAAAGGTTATAACAAAATCCTGTGTCTATTTTGTACTAGTTTGAAGGTAATCCATTAGCAAAATGTCATTTACATTTCGTGCTAATTTAGCTTTCGTGGCTAATTCGGAGCTGCAAAACTTTTTTCGCACTTGCCCTTAATCTCATCTCTTGATTGGAGGCAGAACTGCTAAAATCTTAATTCATACTGAGGAAATGATATATAAAACCTGATATATCATTTGAGTGCGTTTTTATTCCGTTGCTAGCACACAGCTTTCTGACACCCAAAACTTCAGTAAAAAATTATTCCACACGCTACCTAATGGGAACAATCATTGCGTCATTACCAAAATAGGAATCAGCTGTATTTGAAAGTGAAATCTGTTTTTGGGATATTCATTAGAACAATTTTTTTGGCACGACAACTCGAAACAGGTATTTGGAACTTGAAAAAAACATTTTTTTATTGCTAAAATCCAACCAGATTAACAAGTTGATTTGAATATACAAGAAGTTTTTAATCGTGACATATTCCAATTTTTACGCATATAAATTTTGTTTTTTCTATAATGGGCATTCATTTGTGACTTAAATAGAAATATAAAATACACGTGTACGACATCATAACTCATCTGCGTGGGAAACTCGATTTTTTGGATCGAATAAATATTTTATTATGTTTTAATTATAGTAATTAAAATAAGTTCCCATTCGATGTGGTCTCATATATATTGGTACGTTATGTAACGTAAGCCTTAATTATTTATTATTTAAGTCTATTTATTGTATACGAAATATTTTTTTATCAGTGAGATTACTCTTTGAGATAAAAATGATAAAAGTTTATGTATATATAAAGAATATTTTTTAAATTAAAGCCTCTATTTTATTTAAAACATAAAAGCTGTAAAAACATTTTACTAAAAGTCGAATAGTTTTTTGGGTAATGCTGTGAAAGTAAAGAACAAATTTTAATCAGAAAGAATCATTTCGTTGATCTTTAAGTTGCCACATGGAAAATGCCACATTCGGTCTCTTTTGTTGTTTTAATTTAAGCGCCTCGGTTGCAATAGAGAAGAATATCTTATGATTTTTCGCTTAAGATAGCAGTTTAGCATCTGAGTTATAAATAGTATATGATAAGAAATGTCAATTTCTTCACTGGAATTATCAGATAATATTTGACAACATTTTTCAACACGTTATTCATTTTCAAATAAGTGCTCATCCTTGTAATCAATCATCACATTCGTAAGGTGATATTTTAAGTGTTTGATTTCAAGTGCTAACAGGTGTTTGTCTTATCAAATTTTGTTTCGAATATTAGGTTTTTGTGTGTATTCTGATATTTTCAGTTCAGTTTTCTTTCCGATATTTTAAGCGTTTATTGAGAAAAAATAATTCAGTCTATATTAATCTAAATATTTCAATATATAATTTTCTAGAACTTTTTCCCATGTCTCTGGCAACATACCAAGTTCTCAACATATCATAATTATCTAAATCGATCTAAATTAACTATTACGTTTTATACATTAACTATCTTTCGAACAGCTTGGTAGATTACCTAAATTAATATTTTCACCACTATGACTTAGGTCCTGCTAAGAAGTAGTTAACTTTCTGTAAAAAACAATATATACATATAATAAGCATATAATAGATAGATAATTATGTATGCACCTGATGTATATGATGCATTGTAATCAATTTCTGATTTTAAGTTCTGACACGTGTTTTTCTAATAGAATTTTGTTTGGATTATTAGGTGTTTGTGTATATTCTGAAAATTTAACTTTAAAAAGCGGTTACTGAGAAAAATAGTTTAATATATATTAATCTAAATATTTCAATATAAAATTTTCTACAACTTTTTCCCATATTTCTGGCAACATACCATGTTCTCAACATATCATAATTATCTAAATTGATCCTAATTAACTATTACGTTTTATACATTAACTATCTTTCGAACAGCTTGGTAGATCACCTAAATTAATATTTTCACCACTATGACTTAGGTCCTAATAGGAAGTAGCTTAACTTTCTGTAAAAAAAAAACAATATATACATATAATAAGCACATAATAGGTAGATAATTGTGTATGTACCTGATATATATGATGCATTCTAATCAATTTTTGATTTCAAGTGCTAACAGGTGTTTTGGTAATAGAATGTTGTTTAGATTGTTAGGTGTTTTGTATATTCTGAAAATTTAACTTTAAAAAGCGTTTACTGAGAAGAATAGTTCAATATACATTCATCTAAAGTCAAAATATCATTTTCTAGAACTATTTTTTATGTTTCTGGCAACATAGTGTGTTAGATTTTTACAAATTCAAAAACTGTTTTCAACAAGGTATGGAACAGTAATGACTCTCGGACCATTGGGTTAAGTGACAAATATCAGGTCTACTTGTTATTTGGTCCGTTGAACATACATGTACCGTATAGCTTCGCTAATATGAAGGTTTAAATATAAACTAATTTGTGTCAACATATCCACTGAGTATGCTGGGTGTGACAGAACCTAGTGTCGATATTTATGGTAAATTGAACTGGGTTTATCGTAATCGGTCCATTCTTCATCGCCAGTCACAATATGCCAAAGAAAACTCTTCTTTTTGTCTGGACATCAATGTAACTGTCATTGATACAGACATAAATCGACAAATTAGATATCACTGAACAGCGCCACCATAAGTTTCTAAAAATATTTGACGTTCTTCGGCAGCAGATTAATTCAAATCAAACAACAAAAGTGAGTAGTGGTAAACATACAATTTTGAGGACCCATGAGTAATGTCTATATACACTGAATAAGTCAACAATACAAAATAGATATCTTAGTTTTATGTCGAAAGATCAAAACCATCTAAGTCAGGTTACATTGTTTAATATTGATGATGCTGATCAAAATACATGCACAAATCTAATAGAATACGAAGAGATTGGCAATATTTTTAGGGCCTAATACTTGTTATTGTTTTGTTAGGATTTAACAAATTGAAATCTTTGAAAAATTCCACATTTCTTGGATTTCTGGAATTTTTACTCTGTATGAATGAATACCCGCTAACCCTACTTTACTGGAATTTCGATAAAAATTTCAATCTTCAGGTTATACGGATATCAAATTGGTCTATAATAGTAATAGCTGTAAGATGTAGAGTAACTCAGTTACTTAATTGTATGCTATTGAACTTCAGAAGGCCAAAACTTAAAAATACTCCATAGCTTATAACACATTGCCTGAAAAGTCCCGGGCTTAAGGCATTATCGACATGCATTAAGGCGTTAGTTTTATTGCATTCACCGTTTCTTTAGTAACTACTAACCTTCAAAAGAAAGCTGCTAAATTTCATTTAAAGGACGAAATTGCAAAGAAACGACCGCATATGACAAAGAAAAATATTTTGTTTCATTTTGTTTAAGATATTGCACCGTGTCACAAGTTAATCAAAGCAATAATTACATGAATTGAACTTCGAATTGTTCCCATCAACCGTATCTACAGTATTCGCCAGTTTTGGCTCCCAGTGACTACTGGCTGTTCGCAGACCTTAAAAAATGCTCACCGGTAAGAAATATCGCTCGAATGGAGATGTTATCGCAGAAGCTGAGGCCTACTTTGAGGCGTAAGATAAATCGATCTACAAAAGTGGTATTGAATTGTTAGAGTGGAGCTAGAGTAATTGTGTGGCTCTTGATGGAGATTACGATTTTTAACGAGAAACTTTTCTGCCCATGTTTTACCATGAAAATTTATGTACCATTGCTGTACTATCAACACTCACATGGATTTTGTTATGTTTATGTTGTTAAGTTGTCTAGAACCAGATATGACTGAGGACAAGTTTTTGGTTGATTTATTAGTAGTAAATTATTACGTCGGTACATTATATATGTAGGGCCTTACTTCTTTTTAAGTAATTGTTTTCGAGTAGCGACAAGTGTTCTTCAGTAGGACTAACGAGTTGCCAATTTTTAAAGAATGGAAAAATGAATTTTCATTTCTGGATAAATAGATATTTATATATCTTTATGATTACCTCCGTTATTCTGCTTTAGACAGACATTCTTAGAAGATTTTCCGTTTCATGTTTCAGTCTCAAGAATTGTGTTCTTTTCAATATAATTTGAAACTACAGAAAATATATCTGCACGTCAGAGAAATTATAGACACCGAAATGCAAGCTTAACTATAAGTCATCAAAGTAACACTAGGCCAAAACAGCTAGTGATTCATTATGTTTTGAATAGAATGTTAAGTTCCATTCTTTCACAATAAATTATCATTATCAAGACGAATTATTTTGTGTATTCCAGGAATACTACATAAATTAAAAGCGAGTAAAATAAACGAATATTATTTTATATTTTTATTAATAAAATATTTTAAATAAACTGGAATGATTACTATTATGCTAGAATTTTTCAAATTATTAAGAAACAGCTTATAAATCTATTTAGACGGTTTAATAGCAAACACATTTAGACATCAAGTTCTTTACGAAACAGTCAACACTTTCCACAATATTTATAAGCCGTGGTTCTGTCATAAAATAACGAGGGGGAAACTGTGTGTTCCGTTTAATTTAATGTCTCTGAGTCAAATAAACATGGCCGTAACGACTTTTGGGGGTGGTTTGTGCAGCTGGAGCAATTACTAAAAAACAAAAATCGACACATCATTAATGAAGTTAGAGTTCATCTACGGAAGTCATATACATATACATTTACACCCTCTGGTGTAATCTGTCTATTTTTAGTCAAGTCAATAGTGTACCCTTGTTTTATAAAGTAATGTCTGCTTAATTCTTTAAATTTGGTTTTTAATTTGTTCCTATTTCTATACATCAATAATTATGACTATACATCTGAATATATAGGAATTAAGTAAAACTACCCTCTTTATTTTGATTTTAGACCAAGTTTAGAGTATCTTTCCCACTAACATGTCCAGTTGTTTTGTTTGAATTTGAGTCTGATTAGCTCTGTTTTGGTCTAACATCATGTTTCCAATTTAACCTACCATCGAGATCGAGATGGAATATATTTCAGTTTTTGTCCATTCTCGGAAATGCAAAATTAACATGAACTGATTTGGAACTGTATTTCTAATCTCTAGTCTCTAGTCCAGTTGTAGATCTTGTTGATTTTTCATTTCCATATTGTCATGCACATTTATAACAACCGTAATCCTAAGGAGGCTCTTGAAATTAACTCATTAACTAAACATTAACTTAACATTAACTCTTGAATTAAGTCACTTGGGTTACTAAACAGCTGCTATGAACAGCAGTCATCATGCTGCCTGTTTGAGATTAAAACATGTTCCGGAATATTTTAAGGTTGCTATATATATAGTAACTATGTCGTCCGCAAATGTTCCAAGTACTGCTTTTTTGTTGTCGGTATATTAGCAGTGTAGATAGCTGACATGAGTGATCCCAATACAGTACCCT
The DNA here is from genome assembly GCF_030347505.1 of Rhynchophorus ferrugineus. Lineage (NCBI taxonomy): Eukaryota > Metazoa > Arthropoda > Insecta > Coleoptera > Curculionidae > Rhynchophorus > Rhynchophorus ferrugineus. The sequence goes on along the minus strand of NW_027472581.1, from coordinate 44,729,445 downwards.
TGGGAACCTTACCGGAAATAAGTTTAAATGTTAAATTCCCCTTTACAGTACTCTAAATTTTATTTCCAAAAGATCTGACTAGCAGTTGACAATATTTCCGCGGTAGTATTAGCCCCAAATGCCATACTCGGTCAAAAGTTTGGGAGACCAATATTTCAGTTTTTATAGTATTTATTTCTTCTAATGCCTTTTCAACAACCGCTCTTTCTATGGGCATTTGGTTAATTGTTGAGTGGTGATTTGGAAATACAAACTGGAAATGTGGTGTTTTGTTTTAAATATTTATTAATGGTTTAATTTCTTTTGAACAGCAATTTCTCAAATGATTTTGATAACGTAGGTAGTAGTGAAATAGGCTTTTGAGATCCAACAAGTTTTCCAAGGTTTTTAAGCAGAATTATTTCAGCAACCTTAAAATATTCCGGAACATGCTTCAGTCTCAAACAGGCAGCATGATGACTGCTGTTCACAGCAGCTGTTTTAGTAACCCAAGTGACTTAATTCAAGAGTTAATGTTAAGTTAATGTTTAGTTAACGAGTTAATTTCAAGAGCCTCCTTAGGATTACGTTTGTTATAAATGTCCATGGCAATATGGAAAATGGTGGAAAATGTTTTGATTAATATATATTGTGTACATTTCTCTCAATAAATGCCTTTTTAAAGTAAAAAAATGGTTAGATTAAATACAAATGCTTAATATATTACTATTTCTGTATATATTTTTTTATAAAAAAAGAAAGTGTTATAAAAAATAGTGCTAAGGACACAAGTGTTTGGTGATTAAAGACACGAAAAGTTAGTTCGTCCCCCGTGACTGGAGACGCCGATGAAGATCCGTCCCATCATCATCCCGCTCCCACGTCTGCGTTTCCAACACCTCTGTCTGTTGCCGAACAAGGCGTTTCCTTTTCCTTTGCACATCGCCAATTCTCCTCGACCCACCTTAACAGTTTCTAATCCACGGCACCCACGGTACCCGTACCCGCCATTGGTTTCTCCCGTGAAGTTTATAAATATACCAAGCCGCATTCCACTCGATGCAAAATAATAACAAAAAGGAAGACGGTTAGTCGGGATCGCCAACGCGAATTACGATCGCCGCTGGACGGCGTTGCCAACGGCTCCGCATTCCGACCAAAAGGTTGCGACTGCTACCATCTCAGGTACTTGTCCACGAGCTTCAAACGGCCTAACCTCTACTTGACCAGTATTTAAGTCTATTTTTCGTAAACTGTATACTGACCTCTTACCAAAGGGATTTTTTAAACAAATTAATCTTTTTTAATTCAGTTTATATCATAAATATATTTAGTATATAATTTATTTTATTAGTAGTACAGTTTTCGTCATTAAATATTAAAGGGCACCACCAATAAATTTCTTTTTTTTCTAGTGTTATGCCCAATAAACGTTATTTGTCGAAAGCCATGATTATAGCGAAAATAATGTCCTAGCCTAGCATGACCAATATTTAAGTCTATTTTTCGTAACCTCTTGTCAAAAAGTGTTTGTATTTAAATGTTTATTAAACCAATTTAATAGTTTTTAATTATGTTCATATTAGAAATATATTTTTGTAAATTATTACAAGTAATAATTATTAAGTTTTCATCGTTTATTACTAACGCACCACCAGTATTTTTTTTTATAATTATCTGGTGTAAAACGCTATATTATAATTTTGTATCTTTTTTTCGACTTTTATGCCAATTAAACGTTTTTTGTTAAGTGATGAATATAGTGACAATAGCGGCCTAACCTTTACACGGCATGTTCATATTAGAATTTTCTTTTCTATATTTTTGTAAATTATGGTTTATATGTTTTATTATATTAGGAGTTCAATTGAAATTTTCCAAATATTCAATAAATTCATTATTTTTCTATTTGTGACCATTAATACAGAGGTTGAATAGAGTTTTTATATTGCTTGAGATCTATTTTATGCATTAGAGTTCAACAGTAATCGCTCATCATGCCTTCTGCATCATGTGAAGTTTGATGGTAAAAAAAATCAAGATGTGAATGCAGAAAATTTATTTTAAGACACTCGAACTCCAATCTTCTGGTAATTTTTGGCAAATTGTCAATTACATGCTTGTAATCTGGTTATTTGTGGTTACCTGCAACTGTGATACTCTGCATTTTGTTTCGATAAACTCAAATAGCGAATCAAATCACTCAGTTCACTTAGCGAAATTAAATGCTTTTCTTTCATAACGAAATCGCTTTATAAACAACAAAACCAAGTACTGCAAATATCCATCTTTGAGTGTATTTGCCATTGACGTTTGCAACGTTGTCTCTCCATTTTCACACGTTCCGAAGCATAATTACAAATTTCAAATGATGTTTAATGCAATGTCGTCAACAGACAAAGTGTGCTGCCACAATGCACGAAATAAAACTAATCTTGACACACGGATTGAAGTTCTGAGTTTAGGGCATCAAATTATGTTAAGAGTCGTCCTCATATGATTGGATTCAACATCCGATTTTATAAACTTGTGTTATTACTCACTTCATATAATATGAAATATAAAATAAAGCATTCTTCCAACATAATATCTGCATGTTGGTAGAAAGATCATTTAGTAAATTATATTTTTATTAAATAAATCAACAATAATATTTAAATATTTAAAATTGTTTGAAACAAAATCATAATGGGGATGAAAGTATGAAAATATATTTCATTAACTAGTTGTACCATATTTACGACTAGTTGAATAGAATAATTATAGAATATTATTTCAGGCAATCTTTGTGGAGAAAAAAAAGTGCTTGCCTCATTAAAATCTGATGGAGCTAAGCTGTCGTTACGATTTTTTGAAGTGCAGTTATAAATTACATTGTATCATAGTTCTGCCATATATTGAAAATTTTTATATTACCGATATGATAAAAACTGTACAATTTAAAATTTTGTTAAATAATTTTTTAAGTAAATAAGTAAAATATATTAATTTTTATGATAGACCATACTACCAAGTCACTGGCTACAGCGTTTTATGGCGTAATATGTAACAAAGTATATCTCTGTTGCCAACTACTTCTAGCGATCACGGTGTTTTGTTATTCCCTTTTATCGCACCGTAACTATATTCTTTAAAACGCGACAACAGTTTACTATATCCAATATAATCCCACGCGCCCTATCGACAATATCACGAAATGACATGTCGGCCTCATGTAACTTGATTATTCCTTTTTTATCAAACGCAATAACTCGTCTAGGATTTATACTGTGTTCTGCCTTAAGCAGTTTACAAGGTACCAACCAATAGACCAGTACAGATAACAGTTTAAACTAAATGACACTCGCTTTGGTTGTAATTTCTAGTTGAAGAAATTAAAAATGATTTATGTTACGCCAAGACAATAACAATTAGAAAAAAAAATGTACTTGTACAATCCTAATATTTTTCATTGTTTTATATTAATAATATAGAATACATTTTTATATAAGATAATCTTATCGACTAATGTGAATTCTCATCAACTTAGATACACAAACACAACAAAAGAGAGATAAAGAAAGAAGAGACAAACTAAAAAGAGATAAAGATCTCATTTAAATCTTTAGCTTCTATTGTGGAACAACTTTTACACTAAGTCGGTTTTTATATTTTAAATTGAATAGGTACTGATAAAAAATTAAACTAAACATAGAATTATGTTATCAGTTTTACGAGTATAGAATAGAAAGAAGAAATAAATATTTTGAGAAACTATATCTATATCTCGTTCGGTAGTTACATTACTGGTAATTAAGCGAAATCCGTACGACTAAATTCCTATTAACAAGTAACTGTTTCCTTCTCTTAAACGTAAAACATATTGCTTAATAAAGAGTGTGTTTCGCTCCTTAAAATAAGCAACAAACTGACCCTAAAACGAATCTGGCCTCTTTTGAATTTATTCGATTAACCTGAATCAAAAAACGAAAGCCTAGTTTAAACATATTGAAATGTTCAATACTCAATAATATTCAACATACTGAAATTTCTGCAGATACATAACATAAATTGCTTATGTTATTGTTGTCCATGGACTATCCGAATTTGGAAAGCTTAGGAAAATACTATCAATAAGATCATGGGTAGAAACACATATAGATAATTTTGTTGAAGTTGAAATAAGTTTTCAGCTAGGAGAATTGAAAATCCTTGGCCATGTTCGTGGCTATGTCACTTGTAATTCAGAGGACAAATGTTTGTATTACAAAGGTTTGTTTGTATTGGAACATTTGTAATTGACAAAACAGAACTGGTAGGAGGAAGAGAGTTATGTTTCAACGTTGATTCAATTATGCGATAACATTTTTGAAAATATGCATGGCGTCATCTTCATAGTTCGTATTGCAAATTCATGTATCTGGAGAATTACTGAAGAAAATACAAAACTAATAAATAATAAGTATTGCCAACTGATGGCAATGGATGGTATAGATGAGGAAATGTCACAGTCAGTTCTAAAATTTGCCCCTTTCACACATTATTGCAGTCTTATTTAAGCTTGAGTTATTTCAAAGGTGATTCTTAAGATAAATTCTACATTTCTTCTGCAATTATAATTAATTGGTTCTCTTCGAGATTGTCTGTTATTATTGTTAACTTATGGGTTTAAGATTCAATTCAGTACACAACTGAGTAACAATTTTGTGGTGAGATATACCTTTTCGATAGAAGACACAACGGACGCCCCTAAAAAGGGAGAGTAATGTTTTTCAAGGCCAAAATAGTTGCGGTCGATTGCCATCTGTGACAAGATCTGGAGAAGAATATTGCTGCTATATTAATTAGTTTATGATGATTATTAATCCATAACTTAGGACTGGAAGTCGTCAGAAGGTACATTTTCAACTATATAAAAAGAAAATGTAATTTCGCAAATAAATATGATAAAGTTTTATTTTTATAAAATATTGCACATCTAGATACATAGAGAAATAGAGAATTAACTTAATAGGAAATTTTGGAGAAATGTTTCGCGACGTCCAACATGTAGATGTCGGTACTTTTAACTTATACCTGCTTTAATCGTTACGCTATAAGCCGCGACGGAATCTGATTGGCTCACTTCGTTTCTATGGTACGTTTGTTATTTATTTATTTTGAGCACCATTTTTGGTATGGCTGTTATAAGGAATAGTGCGTCAAGTCAATTATTAATCTAGGAAGTGTTGTGTATCCGAATGCACACATAGTAAAGAAATGCAGAATCGTTTTCGCTCGAAGAAGTATTTGGATGTCATTAAACAATGGTTGATAATGTTAAAAATCCCAAACCTAATGAATTAAATATCAAAGAAATGTATGATCGTTACATCATATTTTGTTGTAAGTTAGGGTAAGTTTATTCATATATATTCAAACATCAAATACTGTTTTTTTTTTAATTTTAGAAACTAATTCACTTCCAAAAGAAGCTATGTAAACGGGAATATACTTTTCTTCTTGGATCAATAGTTGCAGCTCCAATAAAATAAATAGTAGCTCCTGAATGCAAATCTATTAAGAGTAGGTCAACCGATATTCGATACACGAGGAATGTTCCCGTAAAATTTATTTCTCAAGTAAGAACAAATTTGTTGTGTGTGACACCAATGACACACCAAGTGGCATCAATTTAATAACTACCTTGAGGGGTTCTTTTAATTAAAGAAAAAAAGTTTAATTAGCCATATAAATATATTGGCTTAAGGCTATTTAACCAAGATAGTTTTTTTCTTGGATCCAGCTAATGGATTCAGGAATACACATCCTCGGCTAGTATGTTTTAGAAGTCATTTGAATCGTTTAACATAAGTTAATTTTTTTCATATCATTGGCCTTTAGGAAATTGTGAAGAGGAAGAACATGAGGGCTCTTTAAATAATTATAATAGCGGGGGATGACTCTATAACTTAAATTCCAGATATTCCTATATGAATAGACGAGCCATAGAATATTACAAGTAATAAGGTGTGCAATATACTTTTGACTAAACCCATAATAGAATACTTATGTCTTAGATATATATTTATTTTATATTATATTTATATTTTATAGATAAATTTACATTACATATTTATTGTTATCGATTATATTTATATTTATTTACTTTTACATACATTTATATTTAATTGAATTTTATTTAATAAATTTATTAAAAAAAAGTTTTTTATTTAAATTTCATTGGTCAACTAAACATAATCTCAAGGTTGTCACGTGCCAAGCCTTACTAATGAGCCAATCAAATGTTTTCACAGTAAAATATTTTTCTTACCGGTACCTATAATGGATATTTAAATTAACCAATCAAATTACTTGAATGGCGACTTGAATTATGCGATCTCTGGATGTTGGGCAATGCAAAACTTTGCGCCAGATTCCCTTATTGAGTTGCATCTCTATTACTCTAGATAGTCTAGATATCGTATAAAATGAGACAATTGATGAATGAAGGAAACGGTAAGGAACCACCTTACCGTTTCTCTTCGGTTTCATGAGATTTCCATTTCTCATCTTTGAATCTTTTTGGTTGGACAGAATGTTTGTTATTAATTGTACAGAAAAGTTCACTTTAAAAAGTTCAAAATTAACATTCATATGCATGACTATGAAAGTAACTAAAAAAGAAGACCAATATTCGCAAAATGAGTTTTAACAATTTCATATATTTAAAGCTATAAATAAGACTAGAACTAGAAATAGGTTAGAAAAAATATTCAGAGGAATAAAATAAATTATTTGTATCAACAAAATCACTAAAATTACCAATAATAAGAAGTAAGGCGAATGACAAATCTTTGATATAAATATAATAATTAGTGTGTCTGATGTGATACAGCATAAGTTTATTGTAGATATTTAAAAACGAATCCACAGTTCCATAATAAATATATTAATATTGACAGTCACGTTCTAATTTCACGGGGAAATTCTATGTTATGTACTTTCTTGGTACCCATGAGTAATGCTATGAGAATCGGCGCTTTCGATTTTAAGAAAACGGATAAATCATTGACATTTTTCATTGCCGGAATAATAATGAAACACATGTATAAAAATGCATTCTTGTTTGCGATGACTAATGCAATTTACATTTAAAGGCCTCGTCGGCTTTTATTTCTTCAGCATTAAAATTTACAACATTAATAATTAATGATTTAGACATGAATGGATCCACATTCATGCTGGATGAAAAAACGGCATAAATTAAATACCGTTAAAAAGTAAAAGATTTTTGCTTTACATTAAGCGAATTTGAACGTTAATTATAAAGATAAATGTTTATCATATTTTTTCCAGAATTTTCTTTTAATTCCAGTGAAAAATGATCGTGTATATACTAGCATGTATAAAAAATTGTAATTATAATATAAAGTGACTTGAGTATACTTTTCATTACCATTCGGTAATTCCAGTGAACCTGTTTATTCGTAGAATTCATTTTTTAAACGTTGTGCAAATGAAAGTAAAAACTATTTGGCGTCCTTTCTATTTATCACCTTTATTTAGTGTGAACGTGTTAATTTTCTGATGCCATCAGAAATAAATTCTAAAGGATTCTCGAAATTGTTTTGCAAATAATCAACAATCAATTTAAAATAATTGTATAAGATTGTTATACCAATTTGAATTTGTTAAATAACTATTTGTTAAATATTTTCATATAAGGCGGATATTATCTTAAATAGAAAAATGTTTCACAGTGATATCAATTATATACGATCATATACATATCAGGGTATTCTTATTAGTTCTTGAACATTAAAGTTTTTAAATTAGATCATAGTGCACTATAGTCTATCCAAAGTTGCTCTGAACACACGTCATCAATATGTTTAATATATTGCCTGCTGCAATTTGTAAATTCACTTTAGAATCAGACAATATTTTCCTTGTCATTTTATTCTAGTTAAAAAGAGAATCAATGCTGTCTGATGAGTTCGAATACGTAAAGGAACCACCCTGTTAATGTCGTTCGGTTGTCAAACGTATGCGAAATTCTTCAAAACAATATTGATAAGAGGTTATAAACCGGCAAACGTTGTCTTAACGCTTTGCTTGTTTTGATAAATTTCTAATCGCTGCTTATTATTACTCCGATTAAAAATTCCGATTCCAGACAGAACAGATTGCCTCTCTAATCAGTTACTTTGAACAGGAACGAGATAATGGAGGCCTCTCTTTCGTTAAGAGTTAATTCGTTAGAGAGGTAAGCTATTTTACTGTTGAATATTAATTTGCTGCGGTTTTCATTGGAAATATCTTTAACATGTTGTAGCTGCAATGTATATTAGTATGGACACGGTCACTGAAATATCTCAAAAAATGAGAAATATAATTTTGAATGCACTGAAATTAAATAGTCTTCATACGAAGAGGTGAGACCAATATACCCAACGGTTACCCATGGCAAGATGATAATAAAAATAGTGTTAAAACTATCAAAGCTGATAGAAAAAGGTAAACGTTGGAATAACAATTGATTAGGGTTTATTAGTCATAATAATTATTAATAATTCCTTGAAGATATATTGTGCTTCATGCTGAGAACAGGAAAGATCTCGATCAGACACATTGAAGAAGAAATTGAGGAATGATTTGATTGGTGATCTTTTAATTTTTGATTTGATTGAAATGATTGATGAGGTGATAAAGATTTATGTCCATTAGATATGTGTGCAATTGTTTAGAATGTACATGAGTATTTGGTTAAAATGTGCGAGGAGAGAAAAAATACCAACTGTTTTGCAGATATGGTAAATGCATTAGGAATAATTCACTAATTAATTTTATCAAGAATAGTGTTCACAGATAGTAGCAGAAAAAATAAAAAACAGTGATATCAAAATTACTTGACAAGGAAACACACCATCGAAAGAAACAAGACCTAAAGGTTAATAGTTAAATATGCTCTCTAATGAAAGTAAAATACATTACTTGTATATACAATTGTTAATTAGGTGGGTTAGGCTTCCAGGGGGAGCAGTTTAGGCTACTACATAAAAAACGCGCCTAGATCTCTACCTCGTGGGTGGTGTGTTAAAGAGTTCAATGTAAATATAATAAAACAACCATAACCTATAAATTGTTGCAGGTGTAGTTTAAATTATTTGATAATATTTGCATTAGATGTATTTATAATGTTAAAATAATCTATATATTTGATAACATACATGCTACATTCTTTCATTTAAACAAGAGTTTTATTATATGTTAAAGCCAAACTGAAATAAAAATCAGAGTTGATACGGCAACATTACGTCGTTTTGACGTCATACATTTAGATGATGAATGTTCACACCAACTTTAGATAGACTATAGATATATTCTCTGGTGATATTGTTACATCAATTATAAAAAAAGACGAAGAGGGAATAGTTAATTACCTCGAAAGAGATTAAATCAGGTACCGTAAACTTACTATTAGTATACAGTGCTGCTAATTTGGTACTGGATGTTCTTAGAGATCTGTGTATGAGTACATGTATTTACATTATAAAGGTATTATTTGTATTAGATTTGGATTACACCGATAATGTCGTTTATAATGGCATTTATAATGGTCAATTGCAATTTCGAAAATCATCAAAAGCAAACTTGCGACAAGGCGCACGAAGGTACGGTGGATACCCACAGATAAATTAACATAGCTGTAAGCTGTCTAGACGAGAAATTGACCACGTGCATCTCATTCGTTGTTTCTTCAGGAGAAAGATATTTCTGGAAATTCTAAGAACAGTTTGGTGATATGACGGGTGACATGTTTACATTATAAGGGTCACATTTACATTAAATATGGATTGAACAAGCAGTTACTTAAGCATAATAACTTAAATAGTTAACCCTCGTGCTGTTAATAATTTTTTTAAAATGTTATTATGTGCAGGTCATGTAATTCATTGTTATATATACTATTACGAATGCACTAAAAAACATCACATGGATTAAGTTTCTTCTATGGCCATATTGATGATCTCAACATTCACATTCTCTGCCTCAACAGCTTATTTCAAGTTTCAGTGATATTTTTTAAAATATTTTTACAATCTATATATTTAAAACATGATTTTTATTGTGCACTGAATTACTGGTCCTATAAATTCGTTTTAAAGGATTTTTTATTATTTTTAATTATTCCTGACTTATTCAAAGCTGTATAATTTTTTACTATTCATAAAAAGCAATGTTAATTAAATAAGCTCGTATTGCATGGCATAGTCCATTCTCTTAACTTAATCTTAAGAATTGCTCAGTGAATAGTTCCTTAATTGTAGTAATAGTTCTGCATATTTCTTAACGTATTCACACAATATACTGTTGTGTATGCTGTGCCATATTGTTGGAGTTAATGTAATGACTTTGCCATTTCATTTAGATTCTATTCTATTCCAAGGTATTACTTGTCTTGTGAGAGGTCCAGATAACTAATAATACATTTTCGACATAAAATAATATTGAAGTTACAGGGTTAATTATTAGATTGATTTAATTTCTTCTATAGTATATATAATTTTAATCTTAAGAATTGCTCAATGAATAGCTCCTTAATTGTACTAATAGTTCACAATATACTGTTGTGTATGCTGTGCCATATTGTTGCAGTTAATGTAATGACTTTGCCATTTCATTTAGATTATATTCTATTCCAAGGTATTACTTGTCTTGTGAAAACTCCAGATAACCAATGATACATTTTCGATAGAAAATAATATTGGAGTTACAGGGTTAATTATTAGACTGATTTAATTTATTCTATATTATACATAATTATATATAGACTTAAAATCAGACATTTCTTTGATACCATTACATTTACTGGTTACTCGGAAGATACTTCCAACTTAGTCTAAGATTTGGACATATAGAATTGCGTTAAAATATCAAACTGATTAGTGATCCAATGCTACCAAAACAAAAGTATTTTTGTAAGTATAAATTAAGTTTACACTAAACGTACATTTATTATAAAACACATAATAATTAATTATTAAGTAAATTATAATAAGAAGTTCATTAATAAATTAATATGTTTCGTAAATACGAGTGTAATGTTATTAAAATTCTTGTGAATTATTAATTTTATCGTTAAGCAAAATAGAGTTAAACAATTTAAGAATTTTAGTACAGATGTGCTAATTTACTGATGACAAATAAATCCTTGTACTATAGCTAATCTACAGCTTCAAGTCCGGATTACTGGCGATAGAGCTTGTTTTTTTTTTCGCGATAATAGAATGTCACCGTCACTTTTTCTTTCAAAATTTCAACTCACATCATTTCGCAGCCTATTGGTCTGAATTAATTTCTGTTATTTTCTAAATAGCCGTGTAATAATTAAAAGGAAGCAATGAGAATAAACACAATATCGTTTGCATTCAAATTATGATATTAAAATCCTATCCAAGAAGATTTTAAAGGCGATTTCAGAACATTGACATAAATAATAGGACAAAATAAATTGAGAAAAATAAATAATATTCGGTTTATTTCAGTAATCTTACTATTTTTAATCACGGTAATAAATAACTAAAATAAACATAACACAAATAATATAATGTATTCCATTTATAATAGGTTTGTTTAGTAATATTGTGAATGTTACGCTAAAATAACCTATTTTAAATAACAAATACTTTTTAATTATATAGCTTTTTACTAGAGCTAATTTTATATCATTTTCACTGTAAGATTTTATCTAGCCTATTATACAACGGCCTATTGACTATTTAACATATATCTTTATGAAATACTAAGAAGAATCTTGAAAATGTCATGCAAGTAGCTTGAGTAGCATTTTCCTTTATCTCGATTAGAATATCTAGTCAAGTTGTATTGTTCCGATCTGATTATAATCAGTAGCCATAGATTCTGTACAGTAAGCCGCGTGAGAAAAATGCTCCGGCTTATCTTTAATGTGACCTCTCTACAGTTACATTCGGCCTTTACATCTACAAAAGAACCTTTTTCAGTGAAAGCTGGGTCTTAAGGCAGCTGAACCAGGGCTACAGAGGACTATTTGTGCTTTTTCAAACTGAATAGTATCGAAGGTGATGTATTTACGTGGCAGGTTTTGCTGCTTTCAATTAGCTCATGCATTATTGGACTTATTATTATCCCGTACCATTAGTGTGATTAGATAGTGTGAAGTGTTTGATTAGATAAATAGTGTTCGTATTGTGCGCTAATTTTATTTTTTATGTGCACATTTTGTGTACTTTTTTTTACCTCCATCTGTTAGCGTTTTTTTTAAACATATTTTAAATATTCTTTTGTTTAAAATATTATTCTTTATAATAAGCTAGTGATAATGCACAAATCTATAAGTTTTATTAACGTTCATATTTTAAAAATGTTTTTATATAATGTTCTGCAATGAAATATCGCTTCTAAAACTGAGATTTACTTAAGATACTTCAATTTCATTAAGAAACCACAATGGGTTTCTTACAAAGAACTATATCATTCAAAACGTACTTAAAATGCAATATTACTCAAATTACTAAAAAGCAATACTCGAATATCTTCCACAGAGTTTTCCATATAAGTTTTCTTTAATTTTAGGTAGAATGGTTATTTTTATGGGTTCTTTTTAATATGTTTTTTCCAACTAAGCTTTAACTTTAAGTTGATATCAGGTTATTTAGTTAAGAAAGTTAAGTTATTAGTTATTAGTTATTTAGTTATTATTATTAGTTATCAAGTTATTTAGTGCAGAAGAAATATGAGTTTTATTCATACTCATAATTCATAAAATAAATTGGCTTCGTACAATTTTTTGGTTTCATTTTTATCAGCACCTTGTATTACAACAAATAAGCAAAAAAATAATATTTATATATGTTCCATTGTAGTCGAAGTATGGGGCAGCTTTTTGGTCTCACCGGGGACTTTTTTCTCACCCAGTCGACTGTTTAATGTCTGCTAATATCTCTAAAGTTGACTAAAACTGTAAAATCCGCATTTTATGTTGATGACGTAGCCTTTCTGCACTCAGTTTCCTCTACTGTGTTGATCAATTAAACTCTGCAGCCTCGATTCTTGTTTATCAGACCATGGGTATGTTCAATTTTCTATATGTAAATATGTCACGTCTCCGGTTAATATTAAAAAAAACCTATTTCTGCCCCACTACCATAACTCATATGTCAAAATTTGCAAGAAATATCTGCATGCCTATTCAGAGTTATTTTCCTCATAAATAAACCCTCTTGACCGATCCTTTGGATTCCTCATCATAATGCAAGTCCCAACAGGATTTATAAAAAACTTAGTTTAGCTTTATATTCCATATTTTATATTTGTTAATTAACCTTGTACTAGTCTTAATAATTATATATAGCCTTAAATTCTCATATCTCTATTAAAACGTATTCAATGAACCCATTTTATCGCGCTTTTACAAGTTAACCCTTCCTATAATATTCTGGATATAAAGGTAGCTTAATTTTGTATTTAATTTTTTGTCATATAAGTTTACCTCTAAATAATTTTTTTCAATTTTTAAATGAATTATTACGGGCGATGAAAAGCGGATCACTTACAACAATAATATATGAAAAATATCGTGGTTGAAGTCGCGAGTAGCTTACAAAAGTTACATTAACAAGGAAGGAAAGTGATGCTAAGTGTTTTATGATATGGAAAAGAAGTTGTTCATCAGCAGCTAGTCGAACCTGTCAATAACTAATGGGATTGAAACAGATAATGAGCACAAAATGACCAGAATTGAAAGTTTCGTCTCGGCAAAAAAAGGAACTAAGTCGTGAACATTTTTGTGCGATGATTTTTACGATTTTCGAAGTGGATTAACACAACAAGAGTGCATCAATCAATTTAATTTGACTTTTGGCGATGAAGCTCCATCAAAAACCACCGTGTACTGATGGTTTGGTGAATTCAATAGTCGTCGTAGTTCGCTGTCCGTAGAGTTTCGTGAAGGTCGTCCAAAATCGGCTGTTGTGCCAGAAAACATCGATTCTGTGTGCGAAATGATTAAGCAAGATCATGTCACCTATTGTGAGATTGAGGCATCCCTAAGCATTAGTTCCACCAGCACATATGCGATTTTACATGAACACTTAGCTGTGCGAAAGTTATGTTCGCGTTGGATCCCACACAATTTGACAATCGCTCAAAAAAAGGCTTTTGTCGATTGATGCAAAGAAATGCTTAAGAAATTCAGTCGTGGTGCTTCGAAAGACGTTTTTAAAATCCTGACAGGTGACGAAGCCTGAAAGTAAGCAGCAATCGACTGTATGGATGTTCCAAGATGAACCAAATCGAACAAAAGTTGTTCGCGTACGAAGTACTTCAAAGAAAATGGTGGCCTGTTTCTTCGGCAAAACTGGTCATATTGCAACAGTGCCTCTAGAGGATCGTCGAACAGTAAATTTTGATAGGTACACAACCATTTGTTTGCCAGAGGTCTTCGGTGAAATAAGGAAAACAAACAAGAGACACCGGATTGGTCTACATCATGACAATGCGAGCGCTCACACATCGGCTCAAAGAAGATACTATTTGAGCACTCAAAACATAGAATTGATGGGTCATCCGCCGTATAGCCCTGATTTGGCACCCAATGACTTCTTTTTGTTCCCATCCGTGAAGAATAAATTGCGTGGTCATCGGCCGAAGAAACTATTGAAGCGTCCAAAAATCATGTTTTGCAGATACCTCATTCGGAACGTATGAAAAGTGTATCGATCATCGTGGCGAATACTTTGAAAAACAATTAAAATATATTCGCTGCTTAACTATTTGTTTTTTTCCTATTTCAGAAATATAAATAATGAACCTCGTCTTAGGATACATAAATCTTTAGTTATTCCGCAAAATTGAGGGAGATTGGCAGAGAAAGGAGTTTAACATGAGCTGTTCAAATCTGGCCAAACTGCAGACGATAAACAGCCGGAATTGTTCAATATTAAAAGCGTTGTTTTTCATCTCAACATCATGAGACCACACACATCTTTAGTGATATCTCGGGCCTTATCATGTTAGACTATCATTTGTTCTGGTTTTTGCAAAATACTTCTAATGGTAAAATGAATTTCAAAAGAGGTTTTGTTAAAAACACTTGGTTCAGTATTTTTTCTAAAAATGTCAGAACTTCTACAATAACGGGATTATGGTTTTACCAGAATATTTTAGACTGTATTTTTATTGGACCTCATCGATCCTCTGCCCCCTGTAGGACTTAAGAAGTTCCGTTTTGTTTTTGAAACGATTTTAATACGAAAAGTGAGTGAGTTAAGAAAATAATTATTATTATTAACTATTACTTAAAACTATTAAATTTAATTTTAAGCAGTGATGTTTAAGAATTTGTGGTTATTCTCGCATTGTTAGAAATGTTAAAGACTTATGATAGTGATGATTTAACTATTTAGGAAAGTATGATCATATAGTTATATTATATATTATTTATTTTATAAACTTGTTCTTGCTTAAGAACTGGTAGTAATTGATTAAGGTTCTAGAGACATAGCATATCATTATATTAGAGGTAATTGTAGAATTTATTAAGAAGACAGTTTTATTGTTATTGACTTAACTCCATTTCAGGTTTCATTAGTAAATGTATTTCGAAAGAAATCCGTAACTAAATATTGCAGGTAATAAATACATTAATTTAGGCATCAAGCATTAAAATTAATTTTTTAATTTCATATTTGTTGGTGAGTTTTTATCCCCATGTGGAAGACATGGCAAAGTAGAAAGCAGTAGATTAACGAAGGCCATAGAAGACATATTAAACATGAACTATCTGTAATCGTGAGTTTCTGGAATATGACAAAAAATTATAGTTTGAAGTAAATAAATTTACTGAGTGGAAAAAATATAAGAGTTACTGTTTTAAAGATTGAACGAAGTTAAAGGAATTATTCTTTTATCAAATAAAGATGTTTTTATTAAACTTATTGTTTTTCAATATAGGTTTTAGGTGAAAAATATGCATACAAGATGCAAATTATTTTAATACGTAAATGAAGTATTGAAAATTACTTCATTTATTAGTAAAATTACGTATGTAAATAACTAATACTAAGATATTTAATAAAATATATAACCATATGACAAATTATTCTTTGAACCTTTTATCAATTATTTTAGTTCTGTATTTTATAGAGCTAAGTTTTGAGAAGTCAATAGTACATTTAATGAATATAAATACATTACTTCAATGTAATTCCTATATTGTAAAAAGGTGCTTACTTTTGTTCGTTATAATATTATTTAATATACAAATATGTATTACTTCATTTAATATTCCATGTTTATGATTATAACATAAGAGTAAATAAAAGTCATATATACTCATATTTGATGCTTAGAAGTTATTGCAGTTCTGGAAATAACCTTACTTATGATAATTAATTAATTTAAAAAAAGGTTAGTGAGGGTTAGTTCAATCATATCAAATATATTACTGATCTTTTATTGAAAATATTATCAAAACATGTTTTGTCAATATTAACATAAAACATCACTAAGTCAAGTTATTCTTTATAGTCTATTATGAGAGAAACATGATTAACCTTATAAATTGTGGTCGAATTTGGACCACGGGTGATCACTAGTTTGAACAAATTAGGTTCAAAATAAACTGAAATTACTTTTTCCTTGACCGATTATTTTAGGACTTTAAATTTTAAATAAAATTTAAAATATATGATATTGGAATAATTCGTATATTATATGAATTAAACTGTTGTATAAGTTACTACACCCTTAGAACGAGTATCATGTAGAAACAATGTATCGTATCTTTGTTGTTAAGGCAGCCAGTGTAATAATAAATAAAAAGCAATGAGAATAAAATATGTTCTCCATGCAATATCTGATATATAAAAGTAAAATTATATTAAGATTATATAAATTAAACTTAAAAGTATATGATATTGGAATAATTTGTATATTATATGAATTGAAACATTAATCTGTTGTATAAGTTACTATAAATATACTGTTAGAACAAGTATCACGTAGAGACAATATGTAGTATTTTTGTTGTTGTGGCAGCAATGTAATAAAAAAACAACGAGAATAAAATGTATCCTCAATGCAAGATCTGATATATAAAATTAAAATTATATTAAGATTATATAAATTAAAATTAAAAATATATGAAATTGGAATAATTCGTATGTTATATGAATTGAAACATTAATCTGTTGTATAAGTTACGATAAATACACTGTTAGAACAAGTATCACGTAGAAACAATATATCGTATTTTTGTTGTTATGGCAGCAATGTAATAATAAGAAAAAACAACGAGAATAAAGTATGTCCTCAATGCAAGATCTGATATATTTAGTAACTGTGTCATGCAGGAGGAGGTATCTCCGTCGGACGGATCATATCATATCGGCCGTCTAGATCCAGCTTAAAGAAGAAGTCAACGACATTAGGCAGCGTCGTAAACTTTTCCCCGTCGACCGGCCGGTACTATCGGAGATCCGCGAGACCTTGACGAGACCTTGAGCTTTGCGGATGGCCTGCCCGACAACCAACCAGAAGACGAACGCGTGCATCGGCCGCTTAGCAACTGCAAAAAGGCCCAAATCGGCCGTCTTGGTAACGGGGGCGGTCTGACGTCCTGTCGCCCTATCTGGGCCTTGGGGAAGCTTTCTCCATAGCTGGTGAACGCCTTTGTTGCTCGATTGCGACGACTGCGGTTCGCTAGTTTTCTATCTGTTGTTTCTGCGGTCGGGAAAAGTTAATCGTGTCGGTGCTCGGCGGTGGTACCGTTTTATTTTACATGTTGCGCGAAATAGCGAGAGAGGCAGACGCGTACTACTTAAATCGAAAAGAACCGAGACCGGTTTAATGTTATACAGATACCGCTTGTAAGATTTAAAAATAACATGCAATTACAATTATGTTTTCAACGTTTTGCAATTAATTATTTTATTTTATCATTTATAGTTATATTTAATATACATATTTTTAAATAATTTTTTTCCTTTAACTAATATAGGTAATTTGAACTGCACGTATGAAACAAGAACATTATCAAACTTACTACTTTGTGTTGCCGCGAAATGACAAAATCCTAATTATATCACTAGACGAATGTCCGATTCCTCAAGTAGAATCAACTAAATACTTCACCACTCAAAACAAAGTTCTACGATTAGTTACCAATGCTTATTATACTTTGGTACGTTGGTACTTAACCAACTAAGAGCTGCACAATGACCTCAAAATCAAATGGATACACGATGTGATTCAAGATTTGGCATTAAAACATGAAATATCTTATTTTAAATATTGCTGGAATGCCTATTTGTATCATCTGTTAATCATATCGAATGAGAGTAAACGTTTTAGTCTACTCATTTCACTGCTGTCATCTAGTTTAATTGGTAAGTATACTACATTGAATCATACTCTTGGTATATATGGTATATATAAAATACATATGGTTATAGAGGGATATCACGCAATATCACTTCATTAGATGCCTAATATGGTGCATCGACTATATATTGTTGTCCAACTTGGATTTGGTTCCAAGTTATATGTGTGCCACAGTTGAATTTTATTAAGTCTCCTTGATAATTTTGTTAGGTCTTCATGATCATTTTGTTATCTTGTATTATAGTAAATGGTCTATCTGTGATATAATATTTCACTAGCTGAAGCTTCGAAGATAGAGAAGATCTTTTCGTTTAGTCACGACGGGGAGACATACTAGAAGATTTTTAAGGCTACCAGCTGCCGAATTTTCAATCAAGTTTTCTCGCGCTAAGTTCGTTAAATATGCTATGTAGTTGCAGTTGTATAAAATACATTTATAACCACTATGAATCCACCTTCAGCACCCCCATATGGCAATATATTGAGTTTACCTGTTTCATAAGTTGATTTGATCACTATGAATTACTACTTCAGCAACATAAGCCAATACAAAGCATTTTTGGCATCTCATCAGTGTAAAATCATAAGTAACAAAAACGCCTTCAAAAACTCCTTAGCAGAATATCTGTTGCTGAAAATATGACGTGTTAAAATTAATTAAACAAAATCAACCTATGACTATCAGTTTGTGTGGAACAGTTGTCAATGTTATAAAATATGATATTCACTATAATTCAGCGTGAAGGTGTTAGTGTTCAGTACTCTAAAAGAGTGTTAGTGCACCAAAAACTACACTAACCAGTCATTTAAAAGCATGCGATGATATGAAGTGATTAGACTAAAGTATCCTATCAGATCAATAGACTGAAAATATGTCCTCTAGAATAATTTGTAAGTTATAGCTTATAAATGAAATTATAGGATTCAAGACGCTTTTCAAAAAGGTATGTGTTAATAATTAGTTATGAAATACATTACTATATTTACAGAAATTATAAAGTTTACAGTGTAATAAGTGTAATGGCTCTACTTGTGGTTAACATAACATGTAAATTGGAATAGTACCTTTGAATACAAGAAATTTTAAGTCTCATAGAAAGTATTATAAGCAATAAACCCAAGAAATATAATTTTATATGTTTTCGAAGTAAAGTGTTGCTGAAAGTCATCACTGTAAATTTAAATATAGTAATACAAATTTAGGTTATTTTAGTGACAATTTTAAGAACGTGAAATATAAGTAATGGTTTATTGGAAATATAAGTTTAATTAAGGTTTCAGTCAAGAAGAGATGACCTGATTGCGACAAAGCGAAAATAGGAATTTTAATGGACGAAAAGGGTCAAATAGTTACAGGTTAAACTTACAATACGAAGAAGTATCTAGAATCAATATCACCAAAACGTATTGCAGACTATAAAAGTTATGTCATTTCTAATGTAATTCTAAGTCTGTTATAAAACAACACTAATGCAAATAATTAAAATTAATTAAACATTTTTAGCTTTCATTAATAGATGACTAGAGTTGAATATTAAAACATTGTGATTCATTTATATGATGCAATCAGAATTTTGTTAGTTGCTTATTTTAAATCTTAATATCAATAGTTTTACAGTCCTCTATATACCTAAATATAAGGATAAAAATATATTTTGGAATTAAAATTTTGTTTTAAAATTATTAGACGAATACGGTACATAAGAAAACATTAAAATTAACAGATTTTGCTTTGTACCTGTATTTATTTAATATTTTACTATATATGATATATATTAGTTTCTTGCATGTATCTTGATCATCGATATCTGTTAGAGTTGATGAAAATGCGAAGTGCCAAGCTAACTGTTAAATTCAGTAGTTTCATTCAGTGTAAACAGGCTCTAATTATGGAACGTTTAAAATTGCATTTTCGACATTCATTCACGTAGTATAGTTGTTGGTTTTCGTTTCATTGTTAATAATTTCAGCGTTGATTATTTTGATGTTAAGACAAAGAACTACATAGAAGACCAAAAAAGTTTCAAGACAATAAATTGCATTGATGAATATTAACAAGAATATTAATTTATTGAATGAATACCAAGTTTAAACTCTCAGAACTTTCACATGACTGTTAATGCAGTTAATTAATTAACTGTTTTTGAATGTTTGTTTGTGGATCTATTATGACAACTTCAAGTACAAAAAGTCATAAGTTAGTTAAACTCTTTCGATCGAATGGAACTGTTTCTGTTGATGTTTGCCGATGCTGATCATTAAGAACAGCAATAACGAAGAAGAGTGGGGTCTGTCTCGTATATAACAATGCTTGATCACACGTACCAAGAATTGTGAAGTTGCAGCTCGAATAGGAAGTTCTGTCGTACCCAGCGTACTTATGAGACATAGAGACTTGGCTGGCACATGGATTTGAATAAAGTAACAAAGAATCACTGCTAAGCCAACATCCTCCTTTCGACATAATATGACCATGTTGTTAAAAAGACGGGAGCATTTTTAATACAAACGTCTTTCTATATCTGAAAGTTTTCGCACATATTTTATAAATTTCTTGATTTAGGTATGTTTTAGTTATCTTTTATTGCTCAGATATACTTGTATTAATAAATATTGAAGCAAAAAAAATTAAATTGCTTAAATATTCTCATAATTAAATAACCCCAAATGATTCACTGGATTACCTTTTTTCTTTCGTAATTATAGCGAAAAATATTCTTATACGTTATATGAATTCCCCCGCATAATATCTAATCCTTAATATTATTTTCCACTTAATTGAAACTGACGAAGCCAAATATATTGTAGGGGAAGGTAAATTAACACAGATGAGTTTCTTGTTTAGTTTATGGAGGATTTATTGAATTCGAATTAATTTTATCGAAATTTTATTACTATTTACCCTCATGGTCAGAAATCCGAAACATAAATTTATTCGCTTGAAATTTCGGAACTAATAGTGATCAGTTAAATCTAATTAAAACCTCTCTTAAGTCTCCATTGTCTAAAGTGTATTAAAATTACTAGTTGATCCAATTAAATTAAATTTAAAACATTTAAAGCTTAAAAACCTAAAAACCTAAAAACTGAACATTAACATAATTCGTTGTTTTTTATAAACCCATTAATGCGATTTTATTAATTATACAATAATTTTCTGATTATTCTCGTGAGTATTAAATTTGTTTTTGCTTCTTGTTATAAGTAAGGTTCTTGGAAAAGATTTGGCACGATGGCGTAAGTATCTATCTTGGAATTACTCTTGGTGCAAGATTGATTATACCGAAACCTTGAGATACGGACTATTGCTGAGGAAATCAAGATAAACTCTAGGAGACATGAGGATAGACTCTTGAATAACAGTGAAACAGGACTGATGTTCAAAAGATTCAAACCATTTGACCTTGATCAATATAGTGTTGTGTATTGAGGAATATTTAATAGAAAAAACTTTAGTGTTAATACATAAACATTAATAGACTAGAGATTAAGTTAGGACCGATGGGTCCTCCTGGATAGATACCTCGATTTAAGTTCATGTAAAAACAAATTGTAGGTTAGTTGGCAACGACTAGTAACTATATAATAAATAAAAAAAATTCTCAAAGGTATTTATACCATACTTCTTGACAGCTATAATGCTTTGGTGTTTATTTAACTTCTTGCTTATTATTCAATCACTAATCACAAATAATTGAGTAATGCGTTCTAATGAAAAAACTTTATTACAAAAAGTCGAAATTGAGCGAACAGAATTGAACATGTCCTACGAATGTTAATTCTTTCCTGTGAATCTACGCTTAAATTGGAATAATCAAGATACACATATTAAATAAAATCTAAATGATTTAAACTCAAACTAAATAAAATGTATATTATAAGCAAATTAAAAAAAACCTAGTCGTCATGGCTTTACTGTAATTTAATTCATTTGTTTGGACTCTTTTGTTGATTCTAAATTTTAGTGTAAAACTAACTTTCTAATTACATGGCACATATTACATAAAGTCTCATTTAAGATTCATATTTAATTTATTGCGAAGATCACTTAGTAAAGTGATACGATTGTAAGAGTCTGGTGAGAATATTGTACTGTTGTGTAGAACATTAATGTCGTAGTCCTTAATGTCGTAGCAACGTGTTCACGCTTAAGTGTGTTAAATGCATGACAAAAATTAAGAAACAAGATAAGATAGAGGGTTCTTATTTAAATGGTTGCAGTTGTATTGAATGACCAATGTAGATTTCGTAATTGTTTGTGTATAAGTGCAAGAAACATTTGTCAATATAACGAATGGGCAGTTCCGGTTCCTAGCTTGTCTACTTTTCAAATTAATATTTAATGAACCAAACGAGTGGTTTGTACATATAATGCAGAAATAACATAAATGATTGCGACAAATCTTTTAAAAATTTCAGATTCTTTTCGCGATTATAAAAATTAGGTAATATTAAAGAAGTCCGGCAACAGCGCTACGCCTTATCAGACAGACTATGCGGTCCGATTTACACCACTCTAAAAATCGGAACCGTCGGCTCGCCGCTTTAACCCGGATGACGGAGTGAGATGGCGAACGCATTGTAAAGTGGGGCGGGGACGAGTTCGCGTATTGGTTTTCGAATGGATAGATCGCGCCACCGGTGAATAGTACATTTGTATTTTGTTTTTCTTTGGCTAGTCTGTCTCTTGGAGGTAAGAATAATAAGATGCTATAGGTTAGGTTTTACGGAACGTATATTGTTATAAGAGGATATATATTTTTTCATGTGTATAGCAAAAATATGCGCAGTGAGAGATGAGTAAACAAATTGAAGGTAAAATTTTGCTGTAAATACGACGTTCAGTTATTAAATATTATTGTGATATGATGCGTAAAAAATAACCAATTCTATGAAATAGTAGTTTTTATATGAAATGTTATTATTACTACTAATATATTAGCAAGTAATAAAATATACTAGGTTTTTAAAGTATAATAATATTAAGTTGTTAAAATATTTTATAGATTAAATTGTTAATCATTTACTATATTTGAATATGTTCGTATAGTGTTTGTTTAAACGTTATATAAGCTTCACTTGTAAATATTTTAAAGTTATTGACACTTTATTCAAGAGTATATGATATTCAATTATAAAATTTGATAGCGCCTTTTGTTTATCAACAACATTATGTTGCTATTTTTATTTTGAAATATTGATAATAATATTCAGAAATATATTTCGGTGCTATAGCATTTCTGCTGCCCAAGACAAAAAAATAATTACCGCTCCTTCAACAGGTACATTTTAAACATGTATTTAATAATTAAGATATTATAAAACCCAAATCACTACGTTTTCCAATTATAATGTCAATTTACTGACAGTAAGCCCATACATTTAGACAATTTTTTATTTCTACCTCTGAAAAATACATTTGATTACAATAAATATTTGTTCCATCACCGAAAGGAGGAATATGATCTGAGATGATGGAACATTATTGGATTTTTAATTCATAATATGCGCTTTCATATTCATATCTTTATCACTTCATTTTGATAGTGGACTTTTATTTCATGTCGCAGCTTAACTATTTGACATAGTTTTAGATATGATTTTTGACTGCTGAAATTTTAAATTATTTTTCCGGTTAATTATGAATTAACAATAATTTTTGGAACTTTTGAAAAAAAAAGGATATGTAGGCAACCTAAAGTGAAGTGAATACGTGTTGTGAAATAAAGAACTTCCATGTTTTTGTTATAATAATAAAGTGGACAGTGAAAATAAGAACTCCTGTCAAAATACATTAGAAATATACTACAAAATGTATACAAATGCGCTTATGGAAAAACAACGAATTAAAGGCAACAAGTCAGTAGTTGAACCAAAAACTGTTGGAAGTAACTAATGAGCTTGCGGCTATACAATGGTAATTATGACGTCAGCTCAGCAAAACATCAAGGAGACACCAAGACGAACTAGAACGAGAGGTAGGCAAACAGTCCGAATAGACAGAAGTAAAGAAAAAGATGAATAAGAAGAAGAAGAAGTCTCATATGACACCTTCCCGGCTAGTAAGAAAAAATCAAGAAAACATTGTATAGAACATTACAGAAAAAAAGAATCGAGAAGATCAAGGTAAGCAATATTGGCAATTTTAATCTATTCAGAACACTGGCAAAAGGAGTAGCAACATAAGTACAGTTCAAAGCTCTGTCAAATAGTGACATTAACGTCACTGTTACAAACGAAATAGATTATAGAAATATAAAGAAATATCTCATTTATATGAAACAAAATAAAGGGATATCAAATAATCTATTTAATAAACTTGAATTACACTCATATCGATTAAAAAGGGGTAGAGAGTCAGAGCCAGTATTAGAGGATTACAGTTAACAATAAGTTAGGACGATATTAAAAGCCAACTGGAGGATCACGGACATGAAGTCGCGACCGTTACGCTATAGTGAAAAAGACGTCAAATTTAAATGGCGAAAAACTTATTAAAACCTTTTCGCTGTTTTAGGTGGATATAACACAATATGAAAACGACAAAACCGTTATGACACGACGTATAGTAGTCTAGTAGACTATAAAAGTCGAACCCCTGAAAGTCGAAAATAGCACTATTCCCCAGTGCACAAGCTGTTGTGCAGTTTACAGTGTTGTAGTTTTCTGCCATACTAAACATTTTTGCACTAGGGAACCTTGGGTGTGACGTGTTTTGGTAAACATCACACAAATAAATGCAGAAAGGAACGAAATAGCGCAGCGACATCTGCATTTACAAAAAAATCTAGCGATAAACAAATTGAAATTAAAACCCAGGAAACTCTAACCAACGAGCTAACTATTGTCGGTATGATGAAATGCTCAGTGAATTTCAAACTGAAATGCAATACAATTACAGTCAGTTAGCTAATAGGGTAGAACTCCTCTATCTGCTCTACACTGTTGATATTCCAACAACGAAAGAAACAGTACTTAGAACATTTGTCGATGATATTGTTATCATGGCAAAATACATTTCTACCTAAGGCTGTAGAAAAAATACAAGTAGTAGTCAACAAGATCTACAAATGGACTATAGACTGGAAATATAGTTTAATAGTTCCAAATCTGCCCATGTTAATTTTGTGTTGTGGCTAAATGACAAAAACCTAATATATCACTTGATAGATACTCGATTCCTCTAGCAGAATCATCTAAATACCTCGGCATCCAAATCAAAGGCAGGTTAAATTGGAGATATCATGTTAGACGACAAGCAGAGAGGATCAGACTCAAGGTCAAGTAACTGTATTGGTAAGTTGAAAGATACTCTCAACTTGACCTAAATCAAAGAGATTGGTTTATCAGTAAGTCATACAGCCAATTTGAACTTATGGAATGCAAATATGTTTTAAGGATTGTACTAAAACAACAAACGAGCTAGTAATCCAACGCACTCAAAGCAAAGTTCTACCATTAATTACCAATGTTTATCGCCACTTAACCAGCGAAGATACGCACGATTGCCTCGAAATCAAACGGTTTTACTAAATGATCCAAAATTTCGTCTTAAAACATGAAATAAGGTTGCTAAATCACAGTAACGGACAACACGCAGGAAATCAGAATATTACAGCAAACCAAAGCACATGAACTCGTATGGTGTATAAGTCTATTCTTAATTTTAGCTTAAGTAGTTGAGTTTGGAAAATGATTACAATAGTTAAAAACGATAGTTAAAACAATTTTGCACAGTAAAATTACATTAATGAGATTATTATTGTGAGGGGGTCTCTATTATCTAAATATGATGGAAAATTATTAAGGGTATTCTTGCATGCTTTTTCGGGGTATATACAATAGAAAAGTTTCAGTGCCCCACCTTCGAACTCGTCTCAAATCGGTGCTGGACATGTTGCGGCCCGCCTAGAGACCGATCTAGGAGAGGAATTCGAATTGGCGCCACCGACCTTGAGCGCATCTGACAAAAAATCCCCAAAAAGGATATACGTATCGGCGTAGCGACGCGCTCTGTTGGTTCCGCTGCCGAGGTTACCGCTCAATTACGATTTGCAAATAGACGTTTTTGCGAGTTGACGGCCACGCTCTTTCGCCTTGACGCTACTGATTTCGTCTGGCCGCGAAATATTAAAATTTCAATAGTCTAGAAACGTTCAGTAGTGTTGGGTATAATCGACATAACCGCTCATCGATAGTATTAATCGTTTGTTTATAATCGAATGAATGAATGAAGAAGTGGCGTCTTGCTGGAACGATTGTACACACAATATCATAAAATAAAGATATAGAATGCGATGTCCCATGTATGAAAAAATTGAATTTTAATAAAATATTTTATTTAATTTTATTAAAATATTATATTATTTATTAACATTTGTATAAAACATTTTAAAGGTCCATCAAAAATACTATCTAATCTGACAATTGATAACTTATTTTCTAATCGTACATTGTTATTGCTTTAAAAAAACATAAATTAAAAACCTAATATAATATAAATATATATATATATATATATATATATATATATATATATAATGTAATTATTATATATTATTGGACACTATCTATGTTATGTATATCCATGCAAAATTTTTAATTTTTTCCTCTTGCCTTTGTTCTATTAATTTTTTTCATCCACCTGAATTAGCAGCACCTAATTATTATTTTTCTTATTATATCTTCTTGCTCAGGATGTTGTATACAATTAGTCGTTTTAAAAAATATGCCCCTTTACTGACATGATATCTAAATGAGAATTTTCGTTAAATTTGGTTTGTACATTATTTTTCTAATAAATTAGAAAGTCTAGAGTTGGCCTCGCACTCAAACGAATTAAAATAGGTTCCTGCAATAACAGAATCACAAAAATTTGTGTAACAATTCATAATATAATAATGCATAAAATAATATAAACCATTACAGTATTTACACTTTCGTTGAAACAAATTTCTAATAGATTAATATATTCTGAAATCAATAAGTTTTGGTTGTGACTGTGATTGATATTTCCAGTGCTAAATTATAATTTTCTTTTTTACTATCGCAATACTATTAGATGTTTTCTGGTTATTCTGTCACTTTAAAAATGCATTTATTGCGAAAAATTGTTACTGCATATTTTCTATTATTTATCTCTAATTTTTTCCCATCTATCTATAAACATTGTGATACTGTATTGAAAGAATGATGTTGATTTAGTGGTGATCTATTTTCGCATTTCGTCAGAATTTTGACATCATGTGTCAGTCCAGCCTTGCTGCATCAATTTGGCAAGTGGTAATCAGAAGATTTTCTGTCTGTGTTTGAGTACGTAGGTTGCTGCAGAACTTCCGATTGAGATTGAGCGTTTGATTGGCTTCCGTAGCAGATTTCTTCAAATGAAATTTGAAAATAAAACTTCAGATTCATATACAATGAATATTCCGTGACTAGTATATACTGTACAAACTGAATGACTCAAGTACAATACATTGAAAAATGTCATTTTAGATTACAGAGACATTCTTAATCGACTTCAAAAGAGGAGGAGGTTCTATGTTGGATTGTATATATTTTTTTAATGTATGTTGTGCACTTCTGGGGTAGTTCCATTGGAACCAAGACAGGATCTGATGGCGGAATCTGGGGAAATCGAGGGAAAAATCAAAGGCATGTGCAAAGTTTTCGCATATTTTTTCGTCTATAATAATTAGATATTTATGTATAACGTTATTGTTGAACTGATGTGACGGAAGATCGGAAGTCGTTCAGTGCAAAAGCCTATCAGTTTGCTTTTTAAGCACTAACGATATCATATGAAAAGTCGTAGAAATATTGCAGGCAACTGAAACTATGTTGTAGTGATTAAAGCATTCGGCTCACTTTCGGTGGTCGTAGGTTCGATTCCTGGCGGAGGCAACGACTTTTTGTTGTTATTATCGTTTGGTTAGAACATTTGTTAAATCACAATTCAATCATTGATTCTTTATTCCTATTTTTCCTCCTACGGGCCGCACCTTTACTTGGCCTACCAATTATAATATTTAATAGACTATTAGCTTAATTTATTGAGTAATATTTACTCAGTACGACTAAAAAGAGAAAAATAAAATAGTTGGGACAAAAAACTTGAACCGGCTTCACAAAATAAATAAGGATGTCACTAAAAAGTAAAAAATAATCAAACTTTAAACAATTGAGTTAGGTTGTTTAACATCTATAACATATCACATATCATAACACATTGGCTAAGTCCGTTGACAAAATTGATATATTCTTATTTTATAACTAATAGTTGAATATTAATGCTTAGTTTTTGATTATATTTTGATAATTCAGACACTATAGTCAGACATACAGATTATTAGTATTATGTTTCTAAACAGGTTTAATTAAGGATAACGCAAGGAATTTCTCAATACGTTTTTTTTTAATATATTGAAGATAATATTATTAAAGAAAAAAACTTCAGTAAGTAGAATAAGATAAGTTTATTTTGAAAAAGATTAAAATGATTATTTAAATCTCCAAGCAATTTTTTCGCGGCATTAAGAAATTACAATTGCTGATTTTATCTTTCGTTTTGACTTTTAAACGTTTACCCAAATTTCAAGAAAAGCCTTAGGCGGTACGGAAGTTACAATAGACAAATATTTGTACGCCAATAATCGTTAAGATAAGATACCACACACAGTGATTTTGAAATCTATTCGCATTTTAAACTACTTTGTTTTCCATACTTTGATTTAAAGCAAATCTGACTCATTTTTATGTATAATTAAGAAAACCTTTATTGATAAAAATGATCCGAGTAATTTTGTACTAGAACCTAATTATCGATAATTTTCTCTAATATATTGATATTTTCCTTTAGCCGTCGACTTATGCTTATCTAATATTTTACCACTTTTTACCTTAAAGTAAACTAGTAAATAATATACGTATTATTGATTATTAATTTATTATTATGCATTTTTATTTATTATATCTCATATGAATTAATTCGGATAGTTATGAATTAAGTTTTGTATTGTCTGGTATGGGTAACTCTCTTTTATAACACAACTTTGACTCTTCCTTTTTTGTCAAAGTTTAACACATTTCCTTTGTTCCTACGTCCAAGCTTTAACATTTCTAATTTCTAGTGGTTCATAATCTAAGATAGTTCTTCTTATGTACCAGTATGAAATGGTATTAGTACACAGGCAGAATCTCTTTTCATTCGACTTCAAAAAGGAGGAGGTTCTATGTTCAGCTGTATATTTTTTTAAATGTATGTTCGCCGATTTCTCCGTCAATTATGGACCGATTTTCAAAATTTTGTTTTCGAAAGAGTGCACTTCCGAGGTGGTCCCATTGGAAACAAATTAGGATCTGATAGGGGAGGGGGAGATCCAGGGAAAACCTCAAATTTCAAAGGCACGTACAATGTACAAAATAATCATATATTGGTGTATAATGTTATCGCCGAACTGATGTGACAAAAAATCGGAAATAATTCAGTGTTCACCAACCATATCATATGAGACGTCGCAGAAACACTGTAAGCAAGTGTTTCTGTGGTTTAAGGGTTGGAGCATTGAGCCCACACGCGGAGATAGCGGATTAAGTTCGCAACAGGGCAGCAACTTTTTTTGTTCTAGTTTGACTGTAACATCACGTTAGACAAAAAGCAAAACACATTAGAACCAAAATAAAACAACTATACTGGTTAGTCGAAAGATAATCTCAACTTGGTCTAAAATCAAAGAGGTTGATTTATAAGACAATTATAAAGCCGATCTGGACCTATGGGTTGCACTAAAAATTCAAATCAACTAGTCATCCAACGCTGTCAAAACAAGGTTGTTCGATTGATTACCAATGCCTATCGCTACGTAATCAACGAAGAATTCCACGATGACCTGGAAATCAAATGGATTTGCGAAGTTATCCAAGATTTCGCCTTGAAACGCGAAATAAGATTACTAAATCATACTAACGTGGAAGCAATACAACTGCTGGACAGCACGCAGGATGTCAGGAGATTGAAGCAGACCAAACCATACGAACTTATATAAAATGTATATACCTTTAGTGTAAACTATAGCTATAAGTTATTATAATTTTATAATTGAGGAATACACATTGATATATTTTCTCGCACTCGTCTTGCTTGCGAATTAATCAAAGTACAAATGAAAAGTAGTAATAAATTAATTTATAATTAAGATTGTACTAAGTTTGGCTGTAACGTTTGTCAAATTAACTAGACTAGGTTGCGGACCCCAGGGCCTGAAACGCTCATTATTTTCAATCATTGTTCCTTTATTCTTATTTTTTCTCATACGGACTGTACTTTTACTAGAACTCTTCATTGTAATACTTAATAAAATAACTGCTTAATTTATTGAGTAAATATCTAACTTAATTTTCTTAACTAATTTTCTAAACTTAAATGATTTGAGAATCAATCTTTTTTCGGTTGTTCGTGATGAAATAGTACTCCGTGGGAGGATGGAGGAGGAATGTTTGTTGAATATTCTTGCAAAATATCTTTTTACCTCTACATGAAAGGTAGCGATAATAATTAATTAATTTTAATTGAATATATTACTGTATTGAGCTAATCAACAATCATTCAATAAGTAATCAACTGATTAAATAATCTATTTAGCAAAATCGTAAAGGATTTAAAGCAAATATTTTTGGGCGCCATTGAGATTATCTTGATATTGTTTGTCAATGGTCGAATATTTGTTTAGATATCCTTTAACTTTTATTTTTATTGTAATTGTTGTTTTGGCAAACGTTCCTATTTTAATTTCGTACAGTACAAAAGTATTTTAACGTTTTCACCACTTTATGTTAAACAAAACAACAGGACAATGAAACGACCAGAAGGTGGTTCCGATTTAATTTTGAAATTCAGATGATGGATCTCATCAATCAGTTCTATTATTGTACGCTGCATCGCTATTTTGTTTGTTTTCGACATTAAAAATAGATAATGTTAATATTAAATGGACACTGGATCACTTAGTTTAGTTGTTTATTCTGAATATTATGACTAAATGAACAGTTCTCATTATTCTAAATACATATTTTTTCTGATATAATGTCGATTTGGTAAAATTATGTTTTTGTGCTATTATAACGTTGTTCATTTGTTTCTAGAAGAATTACTTCATTATTATTCCGTTCATATTTTCAGCGTAAACATTTGGCAAGCGCCTGTCTGTTGATAGATGTTCGTTCTATTTGGGAATAAAAATAAGCATATTTACTATTTGAGTTATAATGATTCGAATATGAAATTAATATTTGTCGATATAAGAAATTAATAATTGTCATGTCTAATTTTGTTATTATTAAAGGCCCTGCGCCGATGCTTTCTTGTGTTGATTTCAGTTTTTGTAACTTTGGTGGCTTTCTTCATGCCATGTTTAAATGAACTGTCGAATTTTTACACTTATTGAACAGTGAATTATATTCAGTTTCGTTGAGTTTTAAGGATTGTTGTATATGGTCATTGAGAGCTTCAGCTTCTTGTTGTTTGTTTCGTTCACAGTTTTAATCTAGCTATCTTTTGGTGGACTGACCAAACATGGTCGTTTTAGATTTTTGGTGGTTTTCCAGAGGCTCCCGTTTCTCTATAATTTGTTGGACTTTGCAGATCCAATCTAATCCAAGATAATTATTTAGGGATATGTTCCGGTGTTTTATTGTGTTGTTATTTTGTTTGTAGTTTCCGTTTTTAGCTCATCTATTAATAATTGTTTAGATTTTTTTAAATTTCTTTAATTCTTTATTTTCTTTCAAGTAATTATATACACAAGTTCTTCTAAATTTAATTGTTCGATAGTTTTAAGAGGACATTTAGCTGAATTCGATTATTCATTTCTTCGGCAAAGCTTTCCCAATTCGTTCGCTAATTTGTTAACATTTGATTTTGTTCTTTTTTATTAAAATTTCAGTTTTTTATTTAGATCAGTCGGCTTATAAGTTGGCTTTCTCGTTCACATGTAACTACTTCCTAGCTCAGCAGCTGCTTTTTGCAGTTCATTACCTTTAGTTGTCTGCATTCTAGACCATCCTACATTCCTGACTGTTTATTATCGCTCTTACCTGATTTTCTGTTAAATTGAGTCTTGTTTCTTGATACTGACAAATATCGTGTTGAATTATTACTGTATTTCTTTATCTTGCGGTGCATTGTATGGCATATATCATATGCTCTATATTTGGTAAAGGAATCCTTTGTTAGATGGGTTTCCGAAGTTATAGAACTTGCATCATAAGTATCGGTTTTTGATTTTTTTAAAATTACTCGTAGAGAATTTTGGTTCTATTGGATCTCAATTAGCAATTCAAATAACAATTTTAATATCCTTATATAGAAATATCAATATCAATATCCAATAGCAATTCGTTGATAGTATTTTCTACCTTTTTTGTTTCATATTGTTTGTTTTGTATAAGCTTGGCGGTATAGGTCATATTTCCATTAACATAGCTGTCTATTTTCAATTATGTCTTCTTTGTCACTCTTTCTTAGTGGTTTTCTTGAGTAACCTTATTTTTTATTTCTTGTGATTTTTTGATCCGATGTACCTTGCTAGATGCTTTTCACTGCTTTTTCGCATTTTTGTTCAACTTTTTTAATTTCCTCCAGTTCCGCATTAAAGTGTTTTTTTAAACTAAATTTTGGTTCTCCGGCGCAGATTTTGTGAGCCTGTGTACAATAATTAGATTCACTAGATCCGTTAAATATTTTATTGTTTTATGCTTGCTATACGGCGTTTTGAGAATAGCCTATGTTTTGTGTGTCTATATTAGCGGCATCGCGTCAATCGCGACATTGTGTTGTATATGTTCCACAAAAAAAAAACGACTACTTAAATTTATCTGGATTGTTTTTTGGTATTGTTTGAAGGTTTTCTTGATTTAAATGAATCCCCTTTAATATTACAGGTTTCATATTATTGCCTTCGATGAAAAATTAATTTATCAATCAGTATTTGACATTAAAAGGGGGTATTCTAGTATAGAAGTATAATATTTAGGCATTTTTCTGAAAATGAAATTAAAAAAAAAATTTACTATTGATTTTTAATAGATATTTATTACTATTTAAAGAATATATATAAAAGTGAGGGCATATTCTTAAAGGATTAAGCTTTGAAAATATGAACAGAAAAATGGATTTTTTTCAAATTTCTAGTTTAGAATAATGAATGTGAAAATGTTGACGGGTTTTACCCATTCAAATATTTCTTTATTTAATTTTTATTATTATGAGATGCTATTACTTTTATAACACAAAGAATGCAATCTTGTTCAATGGTATTATTTTTTTTAATTATAGGTAATATTTCGATGATTTATTGTTTATATCGAAGAGTCTTCTGTTTACCAATTAGAATTTGTTTAGATTGGATTTACTACCTAATGTGAGCTCTGAAAAATAATCCTCGTCATTAAATCTACCCATTCACCAGTGGCCAATTTACCAAATCTGTGGCTAAAGAAACTATACGAATTTTAACTTCTTATATGTATTGAAATCCAACATGTTACATAATTTTATTTATACAATCTCTGTTTTTTGCTATTATTAACTATTGTGGATAAAAAATCTTAATATTGTTTATGTTTTTGTTGTAATAATCTTTGATTAGGTATAAAATGGTTAAAATGTCAGGTTTCAGGTTTATTTTAGTTCAATGCTATAACGATCTGTTGGCAGATGTCGGTGATATATCTGTTTGCAATAAGCATTGAACAAAAAATCGGTCACTAGGTCCCAAAACAATATTTTCCTACCATCGTCGAATTCCGAAATCGTACGCCCATATGTAAACGTCAACTTTTTGCAGCTGGTTGACAACAACATACGGGCATCGGTTATAGAAAACCGCACGTAATTAGAACGGGGACCGACTGATTGGTAGATCGACCTACCTGAACAGGTACAGTATAGAGATTGACCACGTAGATGGGTTTTCAGCGCTTTCTTCTTTTTGGGTCCCTCGATGATGACTAATGGGTTCGAACGGTGACAGTACCACAAAATTGGGCGTTATCGGGGCCCCTGTCCGCCGTAAAATGTACTTTCGTGATACAGCGGATTTTCGGAACTTAAATATCGGGCTCCAAATTCGAAACGCAATAAGCCGGCGAACAAGGTTGTTTCTCTATCAGATTTACCTATATGGACAGTAAATTGGGATTTTGAACGGAAAATGGAACACCTTTAAAACAAATAATCGCTAAAATATATTGTTTGTTTGATTTTATAAAAATACTTTTTCTATTTTAGGATTAGTTTACATGTTCTTTTATCCCGTTTTTATCGTCTGCTCCATATTATTTTAAAAAATCTATAAATAATATGTTTTTTTTTTACTTTAGTTTAGATATCGAGATAAATAAGTGAATACTAAGTTATACATAACCATTTTTGTAGTACGATTTGTCCTTTACTTCAAAATAGGCCTTAGTTTCGGCGATTACCTTTTCATTCGACAAAAATTTCTTCGCAGCGAGCATTTTTTTGAGATCTGAGAACAAGAAATAGTTGAAGGGGGCCAAATCTGGAGAATACGGTAAATTGATGGATTTTTGCCATTGTTTTCACTGACTTGGGACACGGTGCATTGTCTTTGTAATAGTCGCTGTTGATGGTCCTTCCTTTTTCAAGGTTTTCATTGAAAATTATTCCAGGCGCATCCCAAAATACAGACGCCATAACGTTGCCAGCCGACTGTTGCGTTTTCCCACGCTTTGGAGCGGGTTCAGTCGTGTGCAGTGCACTTGGATGACTGTCGATTGGACTTCGGAGTGAAATGATGGAGCCATGTTTCAGCCATTGCCACATATCGACGCAAAAACTCGGGTTTATTACGCTTGATCATCTTCAAAGATTGCTCCGAATCATCAACTGGTCGTTGTTTTTAGTCAAAAGTGAGCTCGCGTCGTACCCACTTTGCACAGATCTTTCTCATACCTAAATATTCGTGAATGATATGACGTACACATTCAGTTGATATTTTTAGAGTGTCTGCTATTTCATTCAATTTCAATTTACGGTCATTCAAAATCATTTTCTGGATTTTTTAAATATTTTCGTCGGTAACAACTTCTTTTGGTCGTCCACTGCGTTCATCGTCTTCGGTGCTCATTGCACCACATCTAAACTTAGCATACCAATACTGATGGTTTATTTTCCTCGGGCAGTGTCCGGAAAATCGGTATCAAGCCAAGTTTTTGGTTCAACTGTATTTTTTCCCTTCAAAAGGCAATATTTTATCAACACGCGAAATTCCTTTTTATCAATTTTTTCACAATAACAAAAGTTACTTCACTCAAAATGCTATAATTCACAAACTAATGATCCGACAGCTGTCAAATTTATACATGCATCTTTTGAGGGTTAGGGCTAACTAAAAATCATATGGATTTAATTCTAGTAGCGCCATCTATGTGTCATGCCGGAGACTTTTCAAATGACTCGTTATAGTAAGTAATGCTCTTTTCTGGGTAAAGCTCTTCTTATTTAGGTTTGTAGTATGCAGTTTACCTCTTGAAATCGGAATTGTGATAGGAAACCTAAAGCATATGGGTACATAATTACAAATCGGTGAACTGTTAGACAATGTGCAAAATGATTACAGTAGAGGATTTGGAATGGGACGAATTAACGTATTATTTTGCTAAAAGTTTCTTTTATGAACTTTTCGATGAATGAGTTTGTTTATTAAGAGACTAATGGGACCTCTGTCTCTTTATGTATTTGGTTGTTTCTGGAATATGACGGTGGATTCAGAATCATCTTCAACATATTATTTTGGACAACTGGTAGTTTTTTTTATTTTAGTACTTCTCGATACACCGTAACCTTTCGAAGTAGCTTGTTGTATTTGATCTAACCAGGTTAGACAGTAGTCGAAATGAAGTCTGTAATATGTAACTTATTGTAACTATGAGATGAGAACTTTTTAATAGAAAGTTATAAACATCTTTTCCTAGGTTCCTCAAGTCAAGATATAAAAATAAAACGTTGAGGGTGATTCCAAATGCTTCATGCATTTCAGAATTAAACAAATATGGTCTGATTGGGTTGCGATTAATAGGAGTGTCTGTCACAAATTCCATCTAATTGATAAAGTTGGCAGACAGCAAAATTGTATCATAAAGCTCATAAAAAATGGGATTTAAAACTACAAACTTTTTAATCTCACCAAAAAAAAAAGAACAAATTTTTGCATTACATTGATATTTTCAACATAGAATTCCAACTTATATCGATTAATTTGCTAATTATATATTTTTCTTACATTTACAGTCATTATTGAGAAGCCGTGTTCTTTTCATTTCTTCAAGACATTTCATAAAATTCTTCATAAAATTTTCGATGTGGTTAACGAAAGCCATGTCCCGAGGGTGCAATAAATACAGATGTTTTGCTTCTTTGATTTATTGCTAACACAATAAAGCTTTTCCCTCAAACTTGACGTGCCTTTTCACTGTTATCTTCGTGTTAATCTTTCGTACTTTATAATGTTAAGTATTCACGTCATTTGCTGATATATTGTTTGAAGTGAAATTTCGTTTTGACAGTTTTATTTTCAGCTTTAAAATTTATAGTGCTTACATTTTTTTGCTGGTTTGTTGTTTATATTGACTAATTGTTTATGTTGTCTTGCTGCTTATGTTAACGCTTTCAGTAAGATTGTTGTTTGTTCTTCTGGTATAGAATAACCAATAATAGAGCAAGTGATTTATTATTTTATGTCCCATTATTAAAATATAACTTGCAAAACGACTAAAAATACTCAATTTTTAACCATCTTTAGTTGATAAAATATTCATTTTGATGCGAGAAATCTGTTTTTAACGAAATATTGATTTTCTATAAATTATAAATTTAATTCTTTCCTTTTCTCAAAGTGACTAACAATATATCATTTGACTGTAAAGTATATAATAAGTTCTTTTGCTAACGTATAATAAGATGTCAGAAAAACATGATCTGATGGAGAAATTACATGAACTGAAGTTCAGCCCGCAGAAATATAGGCATTTTTATTTTATTTAAGCTCTATAACAAAACATATAACATGAAATATAACATTATTTGTGTAAATTTTCATATACCGAGTTTTTCCATCAAGCTGTAGCGTAACTCCTGAAGAAGGGATCCAACGTAAAATTCATTGTGAATATCGCGTAGTTTACGATTGAGCAACTGAGCTACGTTAGTATACATGAAACTGCACTAGATAAATCGGCAATTTACTCTTTCTGTATGCTCCAATTTAGGGTATCCCTAGTTGTCATAATGACTAGTCATTTGTCATGTGAATAGCGTTCTGGTGCAATGCGTCGTTATTTTATAATAATGGTTAGATTTTTTTGTTGAGTTCATTATTTTGTGTAGATAATATATTTTATTATTATTAAATAGAGAATATTTGCCGCAAATAGTATGAAAATATGTGTCTAATGTTTGATATATCAGTAAAGTATTATGATTTAGTAAGACTAATTTGTAGATTGATAATAGTAGTATAGTAGTAAGATAATAGTAAAGGTAATAATGGAAAGTTATTTTAGTTAGTTAAAAAGACTACTTTAGCCTGACTTTGGTGTTCACAAAACCTCGACCAAAAATGATTGTGTTTAAATTCCAGTAAGGTTAATATACATTACTGAAATTTGAAACTTGATAATGCTTTGAGTAAGTTTGGAACGGTTGGCGGATCCAACGTCAACCTGTACCACACCAAATAATCAACAACAAACCTTAAACTATTTTATTTCAAGAAAGTAAGACAACATTCACTTTAAAATATATTCTATATATATCATTCCATTCGATTATTAATACCTACCTACTACCTACATAATTTCACTGTATATTATTGTTATTTCTCAGATGAAGTAAGCGTTTATTGAAATTGCATTTACCAAGTCTGATATCGTTATCTATTAATTTTTTGCTTATATATTACCCAATATCAATTCACTATTTGTCATAATGCATATATTGTTTCCATATCGCACAGATACGTTTGTTCTATGATTTATAATTAATTATTTTTACCACATATTGTTACCTCTATACGGTTTTTAAATCGTAAGAAGTCTTTGTAAACTAATAACTGTATATTAATTTTCTGTATTTCATATTTTTTACTATTGTTATGTATGCAGATGAAGTAAGCTTACCTTAACATGCCAATTGAAAAGTCCCCGGCCTACCATAGTAAAACACATTTTTTTTTGGCAAAATTAGTTTTTTTTTATTCAACATAATTCCCTTCAAGGGTGATACACTGATTATAGCGACCCCCGAACTTTTCGATACCATTTTTTTAGTACGATTTGTCCTTTGCTTCAAAATAGGCCTCAGTTTCGTCGATTTAGTGGTGTTTCATTCGACTAAGATTTCTTCCCAGCGAGCATTCTTTTGACATCTGAGAACAGAAACTAGTTGCCGGAGGCCAGATCTGGATAATACGGTGGATGAGAAAGCAATCGAAGCCCCCCGTTTCATGAATTTTTGGCACGGTGCATTATCTTGGTGAAGCATCACTTTCTTTTTCTTCAAATGCGGCCGTTTATCGGTGATTACGTCCTTTAAACGGTCCAATAAGGCTATGTAATAGTCGCTGTTGTTGTTAGTCGCCTTACTTTTTCAAGGTAGTCAATGAAAATTATTCCATGCGCATCACAAAATACAAACGCCATAACACTGCTAGCCGACTGTTGCGTTTTCCCATGATTTGGAGCGGGTTCATCGTATGCAGTCCACTCAGATGACTATCGATTGGACATCGGAGTGAAGTGATGGAGCCATATTTCATCCACTGTCACATATCGGCGCAAAAACTCGGGTTAATTACGCCTAATCATCTTCAAACACTGCTCCGAATCATCAACTCGTCGTTGTTGTTGGTCAAAAGTGAGCTCGCGCGGCACCCACTTTGCACAGAGTTTTCTCATACCCAAATATTCGTGAATGATATGATGTACACGTTCAGTTGATATCTTTGAGTGTCTGCTATTTCATTCAATTTCAATTTACTGTCATTTAAAATCACTTTTGTGGATATTTCAAAATGTACATTCGTCGGTAAAGACCTCTTTTGGGCGTCCACTGTTCATGGTCTTCGGTTTCACCACGTCTAAACTTGGCATATCAATTCTTGATGGTTGATTTTCCTGGGGCAGGATTTTCCCTTCAAAAAACAATATTTTATCAACACGAAATTCCTTTTTATCCTTTTTTGTCACAATCATAAAAGTTGCTTCACTCAAAATGCTATAATTCACAAATTAATGATTCGACAGCTGTCAAATTTATACACGCATCTTTTGTATTTAACTTCTTGGCAGTGTTATTTATTATGTCTAAGAAGACATGTTATATGAATTATTCTTGAATATGTTAATTTATCTTACGAATGTTCTCCTATTATATTATTTTTTATGAATGAATAAATAAGGAAGCAGGAATAAGCCATTTTTTATATTTGCAATTTGTAAAACAATATTGAAGTGGATTTGTTAGACTGTGTTCAATTGAAGTTGAAAATATGCACTATCATTGCCAAACAAAGAGAATATTATTTGAATGCGCGGGTCAAAAACCAGTCAAAACCGAATGTGGTGTGATTCATTGCGTGAAAAACTGAACAAAAAGTATAATCCGTGTTCTTTTCGACTGCGTTCGAGTCATCCGGAGATAATAGTCACGTGACTGCATAATGATTTTGCTGCTGTTTTAAAATGACTGAAACATATTTGATTTTTGTTTGGTAAAATACTATTATGTGGCAAATATATCATTTAATGTTAATGAAGAGAATTAAGAAGATATTATTGCATTGTATTGTTCATAACAAAATGTTTATTAACAAAATTATAATCATTGATATTATTGTTTAGAACTAGTCACATTTTTTCCTCACTTTTCCCTAATTTCATAGAATCCATGTTGGAAAAGCCAGATGTTTTGTGATGCTTATTTTCGGTTAAACGTCATACAAATTGAAGTGCTACGTTGCTATACTATGTAAAGTCAGAACAAACAAATGATAATCGGAACGTATAAATTCTGGTGAACACGGCGGGTTATTTTTTCATTTAAACTTTTTGATGTAAATTTCCTGAATTTATTTGGTTTTTTTTTCTTTTTTCGTTCGCCATAATCCTCAAAAGATGCGTGTATAAATTGACAGCTGTCCGATCATTAGTTTGTGAATTATAGCATTTTGAGTGAAGCAACTTAGGTTATTGTACAAAAAAATGTATAAAAGGAATTTCGCGTGTTGATAAAATATTGCTTTTTGAAGGGAAAAATACAGTTGAAGCAAAAACTTGGCTTGATGACGAGTTTCCGGACACTGCCTCAGGAAAATCAACCATCAAGGATCGGTATGCTAAGTTTAGACGTGGTAAAATGAGCACCGAAGACGATGAACGCAGTGGACGTCCAATAGTGATTGTTACCACAATGATTTTGAATAACCATAAATTGAAATTGAACGTGAATCATTCACGAATATTTGTGTATGAGAAAGCTCTGTGCAAAGTGGGTGCCGCGCGAGCTCATTTTTGACCAAAAAACAACGACGGGTTGATGATTCGGAGCAGTGTTTAAAGATGATAATGCATAATAAACCCGAGTTTTTGCGTCGATATGTGATAATGGTCGAAACATGGCTCCATCATTTCACTCCGAAGCCCAATCGACAGTCATCCGAGTGGACTGCGCACGATGAACCCGCTCCAAAATGTAGGAAAACGCAACAGTCGGCTGGCAAGGTTATGGCGTCTGTCTCTTGAGATGCCTATGTATTAATTTCCATTGACTACCTTGAATAAGGAAAGACCATCAACAGCGACTATTACATAGCGTTATTGGACAGTTTGGCCGAAATCGACAAAAAACGGCTGCATTTAAAGAAAAAGAAAGTGCTGCTTCACCAAGACAATGCACCGTGTCACAAGTCAGTGAAAACGATTGCAAAAATAATATCTACCGTATTCTCCAAATATGCCCCCCAGCGAC
Organism: Rhynchophorus ferrugineus; assembly: GCF_030347505.1. NCBI lineage: Eukaryota > Metazoa > Arthropoda > Insecta > Coleoptera > Curculionidae > Rhynchophorus > Rhynchophorus ferrugineus. The sequence goes on along the minus strand of NW_027472581.1, from coordinate 44,688,035 downwards.
TATTTCCTGTTCTCAGATCTCAAAAGAATACTCGCTGGGAAGATATTTTCGTGGAATGAAGAGGTGATCGCCGAAGCTGAGGCCTATTTTGAAGCAAAGGACAAATCGTACTACAAAAATGGTATTGAAAAGTTGGAGGCTCGCTATAATCCGTGTATCACCCTTGAAGGGAATTATGTTGAATTAAAAAACTAATTTTGGCAAAAATTGTGTTTTACTATGGTAGGTCGGGGACTTTTCAATTGACCTTTTATACGGTCGACTAGACCTGTTGATCATACGTATGCGCCACAGCTAAATACCTATGCATCCATCTCGATGGTCGGCTAAATTAGAAATATTATGTTAGACAAAAGGCAGAAGAGATTAGACTCAAAGTCAAGCAACTGTATTGGTTACTCCGAAGATACACTCTACTTGACTTAAAATATTGGAAATTGGTTTATCAGTTAATCATAAAGCCAATTTGGACCTTTGGTGCAAAAATGGGGTTACACTAAAACATCAATCCAACCAGTAATTCAACGGATCACTGCAAAATAATGTTCTATGAATAATTACCAATGCTTGTGGTTATGTAATTAAATCAAATGGATTTATAAAGTCATTCAAGATTTCGCCTTAAAATATGAAATAAGGTTGCTAAATCATAGCAACGTGGAAACGCTATAGCTACTGGTAGCAAATCAGAAGATTGAAGCGAACCAAACTACACGAACTTGTATAGTATATAAGTGTATTCTGAACTTTAAATTAAGTAGTTTAATTTTATTTTAGTTTGGGAAATACTTAATGATGTGTTAATCCCGTACTCGCCTTGCTTAACTTTTAATGCATGTGCAACGTAACAGCAGTAAGTAATAAATTAATTTGTAAATTAAGATTGCACTAAGCATATCTAATGTAAGATGTAATTCGAAAAAGTATGTACGTGCAATTCAAACTAGGATGAAATGTACGTGTATTCAAACAAAAATTAAAATCATTGATAAACGTAATCAGTTTTATTTAGTCAACATCAGTATGAAAAATAACGTTTGAACAGGACAACGTCTGTCAGGTCTACTATTTTTTTATATTTAGCGACGGAAACGCACTTTTGTTTAGTTAAACAATATTTTTTCAAGAGAAGAATATTATCTTGTTGGACCAGTCATAGTGATTTAATGATTTAACATAAAAGAAATATTATGATATGAACACTTGTTTATAGCACTTGAATAAGTACTTTCACCGTATGCGACGTATCATCTAGATTCTACAGCGAATTCGCGTTCGCTAACCAATGTTCGAATAGTGCCGAAAGTAGCCGAATACCCGGACCGAGATGATTTTTAATGCATCCTCTTTTTTAATCAGGCGACGATCACTCACGAACTGATCCGATCAGAGTCGATACCGCGGAATTTACAGTTTGGTGAAAAACTGCAACAAAGGCATACCCAAGGTTTACGCGACTAAAAGTTTTGGCTGCGACAGAGTGGGCCGATTAAAAATATGCAGCGAGTTTTCGTTTCGTAGAAGATGTAAAGTTGAAAGCGGCCAGAGAGATAAATAAGACGCCAAAACGCAGTCGTAAAATGAGATTTTAAAGTCCGTACACAGAATTTGACAGGAAGGCGATTCTCGGAACCGCAACAAAAGGTCGCTTTCAAGGAAATAATGGACCCCCACGTTAACGATAGATAAATAATAATTATGCGGTATGGAACGACGGTAATTTCGAAATGAAATCGGCTAATTATTGGATCGTAAAATTAAATCTTTATTCGTTTTGGTTCGAGCGTTCGCCAAAATATTAATGTCAATGTTTGTGAGGATACAGAAATATAAAAGGCTTTTTGATAAAACATTTTTTAAGTATGTAGTATGTCTATAATAGATTGAGGATTCTTTTCCACTATATATCAATTTATTTATCTATCTTTATTACTAATTTGTTAATTATCAATAATAATCATCATAATATATTTCAAACTAAATCCAATTAATTCACTATTTTTGATTGATTGACTATGTATTCCCATGAATATTAAGAGCGATGGTAGTAGTTAAAGTTAAGTAGTAGTAACATTATAATCATAGAGAAATAGAGATTTAACGTCATAGGAGATTTTTGTGAAATGTTTCGCGACGTCCAACATATAGATGTCGCTACCTTTAACATATAACTTGTTTTATTCGCTATGCTAAGAGCCGCGATGAAATCTGATCATTTCGTTCTATGGTTTGTTTATTTTGCACACCATTTTCAATGTGCCCTACATAGGGAACAATGTGGTTAGTTCTTTATAACGTTTATACATTAAAGTATTATTTTATTTTATTAGTATGTACACGACGGTAATTAAAATGCATTCCCGTTCTAGGCAGTGTTGTGCGCATCGATAGTGAGGGAATGCATCATCGTTTTCCGTTAAAAAAGCGATCTTTAAGAAATGAGTAGAAACCATTAAAAATCGTAAACTGGTTGGGTTAAACATGAAACAGATTTATGATCGTTACTTTAAACTTTCCTTTAAGTACTTATGAACAATTTAGTGATGGTGAAAATAATACCACGAGCCCAGAATATGTACAAATGGAAGTGGATCAAAATCAATATTATATAGAAGGTAAATTGAAGGAGTCAGTCACATTTCTGTTCATACTTGTCACCATTAATTTCTGAACTGTCTTACTATATTTGTAGTGGCTATTTCCATCATTCCAGGCCCACAACCAGGGTGTTCGAAATATCATCGACATTTGAACAAGCTCTAGAACGTAATGGTAAAGTTTGTATCCCCCTTTCTGCTCATTTTTATTGTTAATTACTGACTCTATAACTTCAGTCCAGATGTTCCTATAAGAGCAAACAAAGTTTTATGTTGTACCGTAGTGTACATCTCATATTATTTAGTAAAATTTTAAAAAAATAATTTAAGTGTTATTTTTGTTTACAAACAATTATGAATAAATTAGTAGACCCACAAATTAAGACTAATTTTATTGAAGCAAGACAATATTTCGTGCAAAAGATTCTAACAAAATTGTTTTATTAAATTATCAGGTCTTTGAGCTATGTCTTATTTTATTCAGCGATTTTGCCACGTCGATAGTATAACAAAATTTTTGTCATATATTTAAAAAAAAAGTAAATTTAAAACCCTTTAATTGTACATTCCATAATGATCTTTCGGATGAAATATTAAAAGTATTAACGAAGGGACGGAAGAGATAATTTTGATTTGCAATTCACCAAAGTTTTTTACTTATGTTTTTATACACATGTATATAATATTTATATTCTCTAGATATATTTATTTTTATGTTGTATTTATATTTTGAAGATAAATTTACATTGTAGTCCCCTATTGAGTTGCATCTCTATTACTCTATGATAATTTATATCTATCGGTAGATTTGAATGAAATTAAAATTATTAACAATTATTTTATTACTTAGTATATTAGTGTGTAGGGTTACTTTTAAAGCCAGGGCGTAAAATAAAAATTATATTTAATAAAACAATATAAATCAAACATTAGCACCATAAATGAACCAAATAAGCGTGCGTAATCTTGATGTCTAGGTGGTTGGGTTATAGTTCTGAAAACATAATGAAAACGTACCTGAGCAACTAATTTTCAATAACAAGGGTGATATTAAAATATACTTGAGATATAACAGGAATCGGTGTTTATTACGATAGATACTTCTAATGCCAGGTAACATTGAAATAATAGTGCACTGAATTTTAAAACACTGGTAGCTAAATGTACGGCTTATTAATTATGCTAGCGGATCATAATACTGAGTAGTAACGATAAATGAATGTACGAATACTATTAACGAATGGTATTGATAATCTCAATAAAAGACGATGACAATGGTAAGCAATAACCATTATGGAATAACCAAGATGGTTAGCAACAATGTTAGTCCATAGTAGTCAATAATACTGACTGATAATCATTATAAAATAGACAATAATAAACTGTGCTATGATGAAATATGACATGTATGAAGGGAAGGTAACGCACGACGTACCAGCTTATGTCCTAACACTCTTATCCTAACAATAATGGACGTGCAGTGAGATGAAGGGAGGCAACGCGCGAGACTCTGCCATAAAGGTTAGTAAACATCACTCCAGTTATGATGCGTACAATGGAAAAAGCCAAAGGCCACACTCCAAGTACGCTGCCACCAACAGCCAGCAGAAACAACTTTCGGTGGCGTTTATATATGCTTCAAGTTATCTATGAACATAACTACACATCAGCAACTTTGGCAATTTTGGCGTTTGTTTTTGGTTTATAAAATAGTTATAATTCATATTTACAATTGCAACCATAAAACTATTATCTTTGATTTATCATAGTTTACGAATTATGGTGAATAACCGACGATTCGAAGAAATAATAAAATAAAGAAAATAATAAATAGAGATTTAATAAATAATAAATGGGAATTCAAAAGAGAAACTGGAATACTCTGCGAACAAACTAACCCTTTGATGAAATTCAGCTTTGGCGACACAAAACAGAGTAAAATAAACTGAATATGAGAAGGTGGTCACTCTGAATACAAATGAACTCTTATGAAGCTTTAACGACCCTTGGACGTGTTAAGATATCACATCTGACAAATACAGCCTCCGAAGAAACATAAACTATATTGCCATTTATGGTAACTGCTAAGTATTCGCAAAGGCGACAAATTCTACAATTAAAAAGAAGCGGCAATCCCACCTAGTTCCTTTATATCAATTGTTTAAACGTTGTTAAAAACACAAAAGACGCAAAATTAAAGGGTTTAAAATATGGAATTACGAGATGGAATCTTAAGCACCATGGATATTCGAGACGATTTATGATTTCCTTGAATGGTACATGTCTTTATCTATATTCTAGAAAAAAAATACCGAGAACATATAAAAAATTAAATTCGCTTTTATTATTAACACACACTTTATACTATAAAAAGAGCCAACAGCAATCATCAACGAGATGGTATTAATACAGTAGTGTTATGATACCAAGTCCATGGGGAATCATTTCAGTTTAAGGTGGGAAAAACACTCTCGAGTCACAAAACCTTAAAGCAGATGTTCTCTCAGTTTTCGAACTAGCCCTACCTCTTCTTAATTTATTCATGTCTGACATTCCGATGGAAAAGAACGTAAAAACCGTTCAACATGGGAGCGACACGGCTTTCTTGGTCTACTTAAATAAATGAGGCGATCACCAAAGGCTACGGAGTCGTCTCCGTCCTTTACTCTCTTAGCTGCAGAAAAAGCAAGTTATCTCCTTCAATCAAAGTATTGTTCTGAAAGTCGCTATTCGGATCCGTATATTTATATGGGTCAAATATAGTAAATCATAGTCAATATTTTAGTAACTTAATAAGCAATTTCTTGAAAAGAACAGGTCAATTGATATGGCGCTACTAGAATTAAATCCATATGTTTTTTGGTTTATGGTCGGATCATTAGTTTGTGAATTATAGCATTCTGAGTGAAGCAACTTTTGTTATTGTGAAAAAAATAGATAAAAAGGAATTTCGCATGTTGATAAAGAATTGCTTTCTGAAAGAAAAAATTACAGTTGAAGCAAAAACTTGGCTTGATACCGACACTGCTCCAGGAGAATCAAACATCAAGAATTCGTATGCTAAGTTTAGAGATGGTGAAATAAGCACCGAAGACGGGGAACGCGGTGGACGCCCAAAAAGGGTTGTTACCAATGAAAACATTTAAAAAATCCACAAAATGATTTTGAATGACCGTAAATTGAAATTGAATGAAACAGTAGATACTCTAAAGACATTCAGAACAGACATATCATTCACACATATTTGGATATGAGAAAGCTCTGTGCAAAGTGGGTGCCGCGCGTGCTCGCTTTTGACCTAAAACAACGACGAGTTGATAATTCGGAGCAGTGTTTGAAGATGATAAAGCGTACTTAACACGAGTTTTTGCTTCGATATGTGACAATGGATGGACCATGGGTCCATCATTTCACTCCGAAGTCCAATCGACAGTCATCCGAGTGGACTGCACACGATGAACTCGCTTCAAATCGTGGGAAAACGCAACAGTCGGCTGGCAAGGTTATGGCGTCTGTATTTTGGGATGCGCATGGAATAATTTCCATTGACTACCTTGAGAAATGAAGGACCATCAACAGCGACTATTATATAGCGTTATTGGACCGTTTGAAACACGAAATCGCCGAAAAACGGCCGAATTTTAAGAAAAAGAAAGTGCTGCTTCACCAAGACACACTGCACCTTGTCACAAATCAGTGTAAACGATTACAAAAATTCATAAATTGGGCTTCGAATTACTTCCTCATCCACCGTATTCTCCAGATCTGGCTCCCAGCGACTATTTTCTGTTCTCAGATCTCAAAAGAAGCGAGTGCTGGGAAGACATTTTCGTGGAAAGAAGAGGTGATCGCCGAAACTGAGGCCTATTCTGAAGCAAAGGACAAATCGTACTACAAAAATGATATTGAAAAGTTGGAGGGTATGGAAAAGTTGGGTATGGTAGGCCGGAGACTTTTCAATTGACCTGTTATTTAAATGTTGACTTACGTATCTTATCAGAATAGAAAATTTAATTAACCACAATTTTCACTTATATTCTTTTATAGTCTTATATAAACTTACAGTTTTTTTGGTTCTTAATAAGCTTAATGCATTAACACTTTTGTATTAATTTGTAGAGTTAGAATTTTTAAATTATAGATTAGATGCTTCTTTTTGGTAATTGGTGTTTGTCTGAAATGGACCTATTGGTTAATGTAGGCTCTTCAATCTTCGGCCAAATCAAACCAAACCAAAATTTGAAAGCCTATAGACCTATCTCACTGTTACCAGTAATATCTAATTTTATAATGGTTATTATAAAAAGCACACAAGCTATCTGAATAACGTCAACCCACATGAGATTCACTATGTAGCAATACGCATATAAAAAGTCTCTGTTGTGGATTTTAATATCTTAAGAATAAGCAACGGGGTTTAGGATCAAATTGAATGATTTGGACATGAGATTTCAGCAGGATCACTAGATGTTACACATCGGAATTCACGGTGGACATTCTACATGAAAGATTTAATGATATGATAAGATGTGAATTGATTGTGATGTCCACCTAGATATTTAACCCCGCTAGCCATTTTATTGTAGGACTTTATGGGGTCACAGGTATATGCCAATAAGTATCAATCCATCAATGTCTTTAATATCAAAATTACACCAGCCATCCTTCAAACTTATTAACAATGAACTAACTTAAATCTCTGCTACTGTGAGCTACTCCAGACATTAGAACGGTGCTATATTCAAAATTTAATGTTGCAATATTTAGTGTTTTTGTATTTTTTTATATATATATTTTTTAAAGTCTCCTTTTACCAACTATGGGTTTATCTGGACTGGGCCTAAAGTTTAACGTGGGCTCCGAACCACGATCGTCACCATTAAGCCTACCGACTGGCGAGTGACCAACTTCAGAAATCATCCCAGAAGACATCCGGTCTTACCTAGCCTGGTTACTGGCGTGACTGGGATCATTTTCCTTGTCGGATTTTACACTCTTGCCTAGAACATTCACAAATTTGAAACAATCACAAACATAAATTTACGACCATGCCACAGCAGGATTCGAACCCGCGGCTATCGCAACAGTAGGAGGACCGTCCCATCGCCTTTACCACTGCGCCACCAAGTCGGGTTTTTGTATTTTTATTTAATGCGACATAATTCCAGTTAGCTTTGGGTGTATAATAATGTTTGAATTGCAATTGCGATTGTCCATAGACGAGCAGGGCAAGATCGGATGTCATGTGGAATGTATAAGTTGGCCACCACTTGCCGATATGTTTAATAACGAATATCGAATTAAAAATTAATAACTTAATCGAATAACTATAACTTGATTCTCTAGTTGATAGAAGTATTTTGAAATATAAGGCACTTTATTAATATAAACTTTATTATATAAATACAGTTATTTTATCAATGTTCAATATTATACATTAATAATCTTAAATTACAGATATTAATACTTAAAACTTTAATTAAATTTCAGTTTACTTGGGTAAAATTATAGTTTTTCACATCTTTTCATTCATATCTACTTATTACTAATTGCCGTGACAGTGGGCATTATTTAAGATGTCTGAATTTCGCTATAGCAGAAATAATAAACAAAACTGATTGCAGGAGTGGCAGCGACAAGGCTACTACTTTTTGTTCGTAAGCTTAGCGTTATTCTTTCAGAACAGTAAAGTAAAATAACCTAGTGCATAATAAAACTTTATTAATGTCATGGGTACTAATGCCTAATGTCAGAAGTGTTTAGACATTTTTATGACGGAGGACTTGCAGTATTAATGGTAGCTGAAGTTTTAAAACTATTTGTAATAAGGAAAATCTAGGAAGTGTATAATAGCAGTATTATTGTATATTGTCAATGTGATTTGTTAAATAAATATTACGGTCGTAAATATTTATTACGATAGTTAATTTTAAAAACGGATTTTTTTTATATATTCAGATAAGCACTTATTCATTTTGGGCGTTTTTGTTTATATTTATGATAGTTAAACCCTCAGTCTTGCTGTGTATCGTCGTTCAAGAAGTCACCTCTTCTTTCCTTAAATAAATCAAATTTAAATAAAATAATAGTTTTTGTGATTAAAACCCTACCCCAAGTTATAACTTATATGATTTATCAGTTTTTCTGAGAATAATTGCAAGCATCTAATATTCCTGCTAATATTACTATAATTATTCTATAATAGGATAAATAAGGAATACAAGTTCATTAGTTAGTTAAAAAAATGAGCAAAAGTAATGGTAAAACGTCACTGAAACGTCACTGGCAAAAAATAACTATCATGTTTCCAAGTAATGTATATGGGCGATTAAATGCACCTACATACTACGATAATATAATCAGTTTTAGCGAAAACAAATAAAATTTTATTAGAAAAATACGTGTTATATACGCATGAATCATTAATCTAAATATAAGTGATGTGCATTAAACTCGATTTGTTGCACTAGATGAATAGAAAAATATTTCGAGAATTTACAACAAATTGTCCACATCATCGGTCTATCCGTCGGTAAACATCTAGGAAATAAATATTTAAAGATACAAAAGTTATTTTTAGATGCTTTTTCATTATCATATTGCGTGCTGAGTGTATATTTTTAATTATGTATAACTGTATTTCTTTGTAGTGATTCATCCAGACAACACTGACTACCTTATATGAACATGTTCAAATGCTTAATATAATATCATTTAGTTCTAATAACATAGGATATGACTGTTCAGTGTTCAGTATTTAATTTTATAGCACGTAGATAATGTAATTAAGCATGACAATATTAATATGATTCCTAAAGAGTAATGGAACAGTAGCTATAGTGTAATTCATTCTTAAAATCGGTTGCCAAAATTGTTAGTTATATACCAGAATATTAAGTGCGACATTACTTTTAAATCACGTAGAAAATATTAAACTGACTGAAAAGTTTCCGATCAAGAGATTAGATTTGAATGGTAGATTCCGTATTGTTTTTAGATAATGTTATAATTATTATTGGGAACTGTAAGCTGAAAATAGTCGAAACAGTCAATAGTCATAAAACAGTCGAAACAGTCGATAGTCAAAAAACTAGCGCACGGTTCGACTGTTTTTTTTTATTCGCGATGTTAAACGAACATTTTCGAATTCATTTTTGTTAAAATTGTGAGAGAGAAAAGGACGAAGATGATTACTTAAAGCAGTTTATTTTAAAAATGCTTATTTTTTCCAACGGTAGTTTGAGCGAGACGGAGATGTACATATTCCTTCACGTTCTAACTTTAAAAAAGAAAAGGAAATAAATAATTACTGAATACTATTACCATGCAATAAATAGTTTCATTTTAAAGGAAGTAGTGTTACTTTTATATTTGAATATTCTATAGATCTGTAAAAAGTAATGGAATAATAACTCCAATAACTAACAAATGTTTTATCACATTTTAATAATATGTTAATTGCTATTTTTAAATAATATGGGATAATACATATAGATAATAAAATACAATTTAAAAAATAACTAAAAACTAAAGATGTACAATAACCATAAATACTTAATAAAAATAAACATATACCTAATCACAGAAAAATACTAATCCATGACATAACTAAAAATGATCGCATAATACTTTTTTAGGGGCTTTTTAAATAAAATAAATGTTTCATTTTTTATTAAAGGGGATAATTAATCTTATTTTACAACAGTCCTTTTGACATTCATTTATAGTATTTATAGTAAAAAACTAGTGCTAAAATAACGTAAGTGAAAAATGAAGTGCGTGAAATAAACAATGTATTTATTTTATTTTTTTTATCCTCTGGAAGTAAATTAAATAAAATATTAAAAATTAAAAAATGGCAAACCATAGCGATTCAACCAAATCACCTGCACACTTTGATATAAGATTAGAACAAACAGCAATAACGCAAACTCCACCATCAGAATGGACTACAGTCATTAACAAAAAACGATTGAGAAGTCCAGAAGAAAAAATCGCGAGGAAACAAACAAGAATCACTGACTATTGGTTGCAGAAACCGATAGAGACAAAAAACAGTTTTAGCAACCTGTCGGAAGAAATTGAAGAGAACATACAACCAAGCCCTGAAAAAGTTGTTCCCAAACCACCACCAATAACAGTCTATAAGGTAGGAATAATAAAAAACATCCATGACTTATTGAAAACCATTACTACTAACTACACAATTAAAACAGTGAGCTATGAAACAATTAAAATCCAATTGTTCGAAGCGGATCACTTTAAAGTTCTTATAAAAGAATTAGATGAAAGAAACACCCAATACCATACATTCAGGCCAAAATCCGAGAGAACATTTAAATTCGTATTAAAAGAGCTACATCACGGGACGGACTTTAACACCATCAAGGTAGCACTAGCTGAAAAAGGCCACGAGGTCGTAAATATTCACAATATACGACATCACACGACAAAAAAACCTCTGCCTATGTTTTATATAGACATAAAACCTAATGGAAATAATAAGGCGGTGTATGAAATCACCAAATTGGAAAATAATATTATTAAATGCGAACCACTACATATAAAAAGAATTATACCACAATGCACAAGGTGTCAAGCGCACGGGCACACAAAGACTTACTGTCGCAAATCATATAGATGCGTAAAATGTGCAGGAGAACATAAGACAGGAGATTGTATTCGTAAAGTTCGCGATGAAAAAGTGAAATGTGTTAACTGTAACGGAAATCATCCAGCGAACTACAAGGGTTGCGCAGTTCACAAGCAACTACAGCAGAAACTCTATCCTGCCTTAAGGGAAAAAAGGCATCAACAAAAACAATCCAGTACTACCAATCTACCACTACCCACTACAACAAGTCAACCAGACATAACTTATGACCAAGTAGTTGAAAATGGTTCAGCACAAAAACGAGAGACAATATCTCAACCTACTGAAAGTAGCAACATCTCAAAATTAGAAAATATGATGGCCAAACTAATGGATCAAATGAGTACGATGTTTGGTCTACTCACAACCGTCGTAAGCAAACTTGCCTAATGCCTGAAACCAATAGCTACAAAATCGCCGTCTGGAATGCCAATGGGCTCCAACAACACGCCAGGGAACTAAAAATGTTCGTAAATGAACAAAATATTGACGTTATGATGGTTTCCGAAACACACTTTACGGACAAGAATTATCTGAAAGTTCCTAAATATAAGCTTTATCATACAAATCACCCTGATGATAAAGCACATGGAGGTACAGCAATAATAATTCGAGATGATATAAAGCATTTCGAAAAAGAAAAATTCCGCAAAGACTACCTGTAAGCCACCAGTATAACCATAGAGGAAGCCCATGGACCATTAACAATTTCTGCGATTTATTGCCCACCCAAACATAACAACAAGGCAGAATAATTTCAAGAATTCTTCAGTACGCTAGGTAATAGATTTATAGCAGGAGGAGATTATAATGCAAAACATTTAATGTGGGTTTCAAGAATAATAACCTCAAAAGGTAGAGAACTGCTCAAAGCCATAAGGAAAGATAACTTACAACATATCTCTACTGGTGAACCAACATATTGGCCTTCAGACAGAAATAAAAAACCAGATACAATAGATTTCTGTATTACAAAAAATATTGATCCAAAAAAGTGTCAGGCAGAATCATGCTTCGACCTGTCTTCTGATCATTCACCAATAATAGTAACAATTTCTTCAAAAATTACCATCAAAAATAAACCCCCTTCTCTGTGCAATAATAGAACTAACTGGCCCTCATTTAGAGAAAACTTAGACCAAAATATCTCTGTAAACTTACCGTTACAAACTGAAATGGATATAGAAATAGCAGCAATAAATCTTACAAAAAATATACAGGAGGCAGCATATTCCGCGACTCCCAACAGTGAAACATTTCCAAGAAAAAATACACATATATCATGTACAATACAGAAAAAGATAGCAGAAAAAAGAAAGTTACGACGAAATTGGCAACAGCAAAGGACTGAAGAGAATAAAAGAAAATTTAATAGGGCCATAAAAGAGCTGAGAGATCTAATCCAAATTGAACAAAACCAAGGCATTCAAGAATACCTAGAAAACTTGACATCAACTGAGGCTACAGACTATTCGTTGTGGAAAGCAACAAAAAAGCTTAGGAGATCCCAGCAGCATAACCCACCTATTAAAACAAGTGAAAATAATTGGGCGAGAAGCAATAAAGAGAAGGCCGACATTTTCTCAAAACACTTAAAAAATGTTTTTAAACCTTTCCAGTCTCAGCTACATAAAGATGACGAAAATAAAATTACTAGCTTTCTAGATTCGCCATTTCAAATGGATTTACCGCACGAGAAATGAACGGTCAAAAAAGTTAAACATACAGTAATGAGAGAGATTAATATTAAAAAAGCTCCTGGTTATGACTTAATTACTGGCAGAATTTTAAAAGAACTATCAAAAAAGGCTATAAAACTATTAACATATATATTTAATGCTATGCTACGAATTAATTACTTCCCTAGTATCTGGAAAGTAGCTAAAATATTAATGATACTTAAACCAGAAAAAATACCAGAAGATGTGACCTCCTACCGACCTATAAGTTTATTACCAGTAATCTCGAAAGTTTTCGAGAAATTATAAAAAAACTAAACTATATAATAGAAAAAAGAAAAATTATTCCAGAACATCAGTTTGGATTTCGCAATAAGCATGGGACTATAGAACAAGTGCATAGACTTGTAAACCAAATAAACGCTGACCTAAATGCCAAAAGATATTGTTCGGCTGCTTTCCTAGACATATCTCAGGCTTTTGACAAAGTATGGCATACGGGCTTGCAGGTTAAACTAAAGAAACTTCTCCCTCATCCGGACTATCAGCTACTAAAATCGTATCTCACTGACAGACATTTTATTGTAAATCAAGGCGATGAACATACCGAATTAAATCCCATATATTCAGGAGTTCCGCAAGGTAGTGTACTGGGTCCAGTACTGTATCTTCTGTATACGGCTGATCTGCCCACCACAAAAATAACTACTGTGGCAACATATGCAGACGATACAGCAATCTTAGCATCCCATGAAGATCCAGTCACAGCATCAATAAACCTACAAACCCACCTGGAGCAAATACAATTATGGTTGAAGACATGGCGCATTAAAGCCAATGAATCAAAATCCACGCATATAACGTTTACCCTGCGTAGAAGAACATGTCCACCAGTAAATATCAATCATCGTCAACTCCCCCAAGCAGAGCATATTAAATATCTTGGTATGCATTTAGATCGACGCCTAACCTGGAAGAAGCACATACTCTCTAAACGGAAACAACTAGGACTAAAATTATATCAAATGTATTGGCTCATTGGGCGCAAATCCAAGTTATCATTAGATAACAAGGTATTACTGTATGAGTCTATACTCAAGCCCATTTGGACATATGGAATTCAACTATGGGGTACCGCTAGCAAATCTAATATATCCATCATTCAACGGTTCCAAAATAAGGTGTTGCGTGCCATTGTTGATGCTCCGTACTATATTTCAAATAAAGTGATACAACGCGATATTCCTCTAGAACTTATAACGAGTGTAATCCAACGTGTTTGTGTGAAGTACTTCGAAAGAGTGTCAGTGCATCCCAATGTACTCGCTAATCAGCTAAATATGCGACGTGATAGTGAAGTGCGTAGACTAAAACGTTTAACACCACCTGATCTGATTACTGGACATATGTAGAGTTTAGAATAAGCATTAGAATAAGACTAATTAATTAAGATAATATTTTATTTTATACAGAAGATTGCTTAATGAAGTGATTTTCTACATGCCATGTATATATAATATAAACAGAAGAAATACTTATTGCCAATAGGGCAGATTGTGGACTCACGAAGAGTAATAAAAAAAATATATTAAAGGGAAATATTTTTTAATCACTATTCAAAAATATAATCATGTTCAGCTTTTCTTCGATTATTAATAATTTAGCCAGATTTTGAAAAAAAAACTCGTTCCAAGGGGATAAGATGTTGCAGGTATAGCAGAATATTTTAAATGTAACTGGTGTAATTCAAGTAATATCATTTTATAAGCTTGCCAAGAATCCAATGGGTTTTCTAAACTCCCAATAAGTGGTATATCTAAAAATATTTTCAGATGTAATACATTCTTCGTCAGTATTTGTGTCTTGAATTTCAAGTTGTGGTACTGTATTTGTAAAATATTTTCAAACCATAGAACATTTCGCTGAATGGAACATTCTACTGAAAAGTTATAATATAATAAAAATTGATTGTAAAAAAGATGTATCTGTCTTACCTGCTGATAAAATAAAACTTAACAAAAAATTGTACCGATCATCATTATTTTCTTGTATTTATTAATAGCCAAGAAAATAAATTGTTAAATATTAAAGACTTTTAAAAAATGGTATCTAAAAGAACACGACTGAAACAGTCGATAGTAAAAAGTAGGCAATTACTAAACAGTCGATAGTCAATCTCACTCGATAGTTTCCATCGCTAATTATACTTGATATGCTTGAATGGATATATAGCAAGAAAATATTAGGAGTACATGGATTTTTTATAGAAAAACTATTACATATTTATTTTGAACGCTGCAAATAAACGACAGTAAACATTATAAGAAATATTGGGGTATTAGTCACCTATCAATTGTTGAGAAGGTGTTTATGGTGATTATGAATTAGATTAGAGTCAAAGAGATTGCGAGGAGACAAGTCGAGAAGAACGTGTGGGATTTAGATCCAATATACGTGTGTGTGTATAGGAACGCATTAGCTGTGGACTAGCTGTATTATCACTTTTATTGACACACTGATCCTCACTTAAAAATTATCTTACACCCTCACACAAAAGTTATTAAACTTCATCACGCGCCGTACAATGGTTCGATAAGCTGTGTGCGAGTGAGAAATAATTTGTCAAATCCATTTGAAATCCGACTTAGTGTTCGTTAAGGAGATGTCATTTCTCCATTACTTTTCAACATAGTAGTGGATGCAATTAAGCAAGAATTTTTTAAAAACAGACATTGCGTTTAATATGTTGCTATAAACTCCTTGATGACAGCGTTAGATTCCCTGATACAGATGTTGAGGCGTCAAGCATTCTTCACACCTGCTATAGTTTCTCTACAGTACGAAAATTAATAACGGAATGATCAAAGTATTGATAACTGATCTCCTGTTATAGTAAATCTCAACGAGATCCAATTGGAGTCCAATCCAATACTCAGTAGTTCAAATATTTGAGATCAGCAATATAGGAGAAGTAACATCTATTTTCGAATCGACCCAGCTGCATGGGCTTTTACTTCTCCAAGAAGGTGCGTGTGATAGAATGAAATTGGAAAGCTTATGTTATCAATCCTTCTTCTGTATGGATCCCAAACTTGTGACACAGTTTCAGTATGCTATCTGAAAGCTTAAGGTATCTGAATTCAATGCCTAAGGCAAATTTTATATGTTATAAATGAAGTTATTCACATAAGATGTGACAATCACTGTACAATTGAGGAACAAATTCAGAAACAATAGCAGATTACAATAGTTCTGACATGTCTGTCGAATGAAAAGTGAACGAATTCCTCACAGATTTCTTCACCTCAGAAAAAATTTTCGGGAGAATTGTTTTATTTTATTTGTTGTACTATACTATAAATACATATGAATATGCAATAAGTAACGGAAATGTATTTATCAGAGACATTATTACATTATTCCTACTATCTTTTTTTATTTAACTTAAAATATTGATTAATTTCTGAAAATAGTAATTAGTCATATTATATAGTACAGAAATGCTAAAAATATACATATGTATATAGAAAATAGTAATTAATGTGTAAGCAACTGTTGTTTATGCTTGGTGTTACTATAACAGTTTATTTGGTATTGAGTGCGTTTCTGAAAAATAATTTATTTTGAAAATTCTATTCCTTGCCAAATATATTTCTGTTTATATCCAAAGACTCTAGTCGAAATACTGCACATGAAACTTTAGATATATTTCAGACATATGATTTTAGGATCAGATTCCAATTGTTAGTTGTAACGTAATTATAATATTTATATATATTTGTCTCAAGAAATTTATTATATCTAATGAACAAAATTGAAAACCTCCCTTACTTTTCAAATATTAAGGTTTTATTAAACAAAAACTATTATATATTTATTAGGGGAAATGTTCACTACTATCCGTCACAATTTTTAATACCTTCAAATGATTGAAACTGTAGATCAGCCATACCGTATGCCATTGATTGGAATAGGTGAATAGGAGCAATATCTGAACAATACGTCAGGTGGGGCAGGATGACCCATTTTAACCTTTCAAATTAAGTGTTAACAACTAATAAGTCTAATATGACAACATTTGTTTGTCATGGCATTCTTGATATAACCGTTAGATTTGGATAAAATTCTCAATAGTATTCTCCTTTAATCGTTTCGCTACGACACCTTCACGCCATAAATATTTGTCTTTGTCGTGTATGTGGAAACTTCTTCCCGAGATATGTCCACGATGTTTTCCGCTTAAGGTTGTGGTAGTAAATCAATTTTTCGCCTCCAGTAACTATATGATAAAAATTCCATTCTTTCTGCCGGAGCTTTTGCTGACATGTCGAAAACACCGTTCAATATCTCTAGCCTTTGATTCTAATAGTAGCCAATGTTATTCTTTTTGAATCATTCTGATGGATTTTGATCGATGGGAAATAACATTTTGTGTAACCTCTAATGTGAGAGCAAGTTTTTGTTGAGTTTAGCAACATTCTTCGTCCAGCCTCTAGATCTGAACTTCTAGGTGTAGTCACCATTTGTCTTTTTTATTATTCTATGTGCTTCAACTGCACTTCTTTTGCAATTAAAAGCAAGAAGCCACAATTCTGGAAAATTTTTCCTTGTTGGGCTAAAAACTAGTCATATTTACTTAGATGTACTGACTTATATGTATGGTGTGGCTAATTTGCAAATGTTATGATGAGGATTTGTGCGCAAAATATTCCTCAAATTCGTCATTTTCATTTTCAGCCATTTTCTGCTGGCGCCACCTTTTATACATCGGCGGGTTTCAATTCGTACCGCTGGTATAATATTTTTTACTATTATATGTTGGCGTTAATTCATTATTTACAAGGCGTTATTCCATTATTTTTTATTGAACATGGACTATGTTTCTTTATTCGTAATACTATCTTGAGATATTTCTTTCCACCTTCCTCCCAAAATACAGAACAAAATTTGGTGAATTTGGATCCTACATGACTATCTATTTAAGTCTTTTCATCTAGGTTTTAACAGATTATATATGAGATCGTTCATTGTTACTTTATAGCAGTTCCGTCTATATATAATATTAACTTTAGCTAGCGATTTAATGACTCAATATAAAGCGATAAAATAGTAAACCAATCAATATCTCGTATTATTTAAAATATAAATATAACTATACAATATCCTAATTAATTAAATTTTTCTTAATTTAAAAAGTACATTGCACTTATATGACAACTCGTTTTTTACTATTACTTAATTTTAATATTTCCTTAATATTGTTCGTTAAATCCAAATCTACGGTTGCAGTTTTCACTAATCGCTTTATTCATAAATGTCCCAGCTGGTTATTCCCTTTTTTGACATTGAATTTTTGTTACAACAAACATTTTTATTAATAAATAACTTGTCACCTAAAATAATCTTAAGCAACCCTTTAAGAATAAGTAATCTTAAGGACCAAAATAATATAGTTTAAATTTGTAATATGACCGGTTTAATAGCAGAAATGAGATTTCTGTCATCTAATTTAAAGAAACGACGTTTTTCGAAATAATTGTCTTTATGGCTATTTCATCTAAAATGTATTAATTTTTATATGATGTACTAATTGCAGGGGATGGACAAAATAATACACATACTTGACATATAAACAATGTTTATTTATTAATAAGGCGTTGAGCCACTATTTGCTTTTAATATTGCAGCATTTCCTCCAGAAGTAGAGTGCCTGAATTGTTTCCAAAGAAATGTTGTCTATTTTTGTACCAAAACATCCACCTTGTACCAAAACACCACCACCAATTGCTTTAATGATGTTGTAGATGGAAATCTACTCCTCACTCTACTTTAAAACTCCCCATAATGGTCCAATGATGTTGAAGGTCTGGCAATTGTGTTGACCAGGGAAGATATTTGATGATATTCTGATGTTTCTCAAACATTGAACCTTTTTGTCTCTGTGGTTAGATGCATTATTGGAAATTGCATTGTTTGGCTGTAGTATTCTTGATATAATAAGAATTTACTTGCTTTGCTGCCGCTGAACTGTTTGTGTCGAAATAGTGTTACTCAACTGAAAGTTGATTTTTGCTGTCACTTTTGTCGCGGTAATTTAATGATTGAATGGAACAATCCTTTTTAATGTATGTCGGTCTCTGTCAGCGTCAATTTTCAGTTTCGTCCAGTATTCCTTTTTGCCGATAATATTTTACCATGTTTTGTGTATGTTGTCATTACCACACATTTAACCGATTGCTTATTTTAACCAAACAAACCCGCAGAACAAAGAGTATAATATATTGTAGTATCTACAGTATAATCTACAGGACTTGGGATGTAAGCTGAGCAATACATTGCGCATCGCACTATGTACTCATTTGTAGTGTTGCCAACATGTAACATGACTTACTATAATGCAGGGTTTTCAAATTCTTTTGTGCATCCCCTGCATATCATTACTAGACAAACAAATTGCATAGTTGTGAGTGGTTTAGTTCCAGCCCTATACAATATACTAAACTATTAACAACATTAACGACTTCGCAGATTGTAACGATTGCATTTATTTCACAACGCTTCAGCGAGGTAATCATGACCGGTGTATGGTATGATTCACGCCGGTTGCATCGAAAAACTATCGATTAACTGGTGAAATTTGCAGTCGGTAATTTTTTTCGTAACGATTCCTATCGATCAGGCTATAGGTAACGCGTCGTCTGATCGGAAATCTGGGTCAACAGCCGAACACCGGCGGCAAATTATTCGCGAATATCTAGTTTGCCGTTAGTATTTATTTCAGAAATTGCTTCGAATAAATCAAGACGCCCGTTCAGTTGGTAGTCGATTATTATTTCCGTTGCTGTATTAGCATAAGCGGATGTTCGATTGCTTAAATGCATCATCCGATATGATTACTACTTTCTTTAAAATATACTTTTAAAGATACTGAGTACTCACTTGAATCAATATCTCTAAGTATGTAAGCATGTAAGTTTTGAGTTGTGCATGTACAACATTTTTATTTCTATAATAAGAGGTAGAATATGTTGGTTACAGTGGCGCTAAAAATAATATAAATGAGATTTTAAAATATAAATACTTACCACCACTTACCCAAGTATCAGAACACAAGTACATAAATATGGAATTTCCATACATGGAAATGAACATATCACTGACAGATTGACAGGGACGTATCAGTCACGCGGTGTAACACTGGTCAACAAAATTCTTTGTGAATATTGATAAATCCACCATGATCTTCTGATCTGCAAACTGCCTGCACAAATTATCATTGTCTTCGGATTATGGAGTAGTTTTCAAAGTTTTGGTATTCTCAAATTCCAATGAAGGTTAAACAATAGAGTGGCGGTACACTATAAGCTGCTGGATTTTGTTTAAATTCTAGTAGACTATGCAAGACATATTTCCGTAACATAAGAATTCTCATATTCGGTGTTCCCAAACTCCAATAGTTTAAGGCTAGGAACATTTTCAACAACTTCAGTCCGCATAAAATTATTGTTTATTATAGCAATCTAGCAAATTCACACTAATAGGTTTTTATCCGAATTTGCTATTGTTAAAAATTACAAAGTACTTATTCTACGATAGACACTTTAGGCTTAAAATATAGGTCACTGATTTTAATGTTTACAGCGTTTTACTTATAACTTCATTGAATTAGATCAAATGCTTTTACTTTCTTTATTCTTTTTCCTAAGTTATCATTAAGTAGGACCTGGAGAATTTCAATATTGCGTGCTGATGGGGCCTGTGACATTATCGACACTTTTTATCTTCAGGTCCTTATGCATAATGTCGTTACGAATGTACCATGGAGAATCAACAGTACCTCCCAGTACCTTGTTTTGGACTCTTTGGATATAATATTTCTATATTTCTATTCTACTCATAAGTTCACACTGGTTTCAATACTTAAGGGTAAAGTAAAATATAATTATATATTGGCAGGGCGAAATATTTACCCAATAACCAGTACATTTTTTTGTGTTTCGGCTTGAGTTTTTCATTTTTTTTTAACATGTGCCTTCCACCTGAGTTTAGCATAAAGGACCATGCTAAGACATTTGGGTGTATTGCCAAGCAAGAAGTCCCGCTTGCTGGTTTATATATACTGGCTTATTCTTGATGCTTTTGTTTATGAAATCAATATGCACTAATTTATTTTTACTCATATTGATTTGCTATTTCTCTACCCAGCATTGTATTGTGGCAATAGCTGTTTGTAATTTTTAGATAAATCCTATATTTTTATCTCCAATGACTAAGATTGCAGTGTCATCTGCAAATGTAGCAACATTAATTTTCATTAAATATGGGCAAGTCCCAATAGAATGGGCAATAGAGCGTACAGGAGATAAAGGGCTGGTCCCAATATGTCATTTGCCATAACTTCGGTCAGTCATATATTACTCCAAAATGCTTGAATATTTTTCAGTGTGAACTTTTTTAATATTATACTTTAAACCCTTATGCCAAAATTTATCGAAAGCTTGAGCAACATCTAAAAATATTGCAGAACAAATTTTATTTTCTTCTAGTGATTTTTCGATGACGTTGGTAATATTTTCAATCTGATCAATCATGGAATGTTGTTTCCTAAAACCAAATTGATCATCCAGAATAAGATGCTTTTTGTCAATGACGTTAATGTCAAGGTGTTATCTTATTCAACCAACATTTAATGTATAATGATATTCTCGGCAATACTGATATTGGCCGGTATGACGTTGTTTCATGATGATGATGATTTAGGAATGATAAACAGCCGAAGTTCAGCCAAAGACCTTATTTTTCTCTAAATAAATCGTAAAACATACTAAACAGCTAACCACGGGCCGTGTAACAATCTTTGGTGTCTCTCTTTTAGATTTGTTTACATAATTTTGAAAACAAAAATGGACTTCATAATTAAAGGTTACCTATTTAGACTCTGCTATGTTGGGAAACGTCCAATACTCTAAAACTTGCTCTGAAAGTTTTTCTATAAACAAATAATTTTTCTTTATAGCTGGCTCTAATTGTAATAAGTATCTGTAATAATTAAATCATGTAATTGGCGTACGTTTTCTTAATTCCACACTTAAAATATAATTTTGTTCGATACATCTCCACCTACATTACACCTACGCCTTCTAGGCACTTCTTTTAAACATCACGGTCCCATCCCCCTGTTAAGCGCAAATGTGGAGTAGTACATAAGGACGATATCAGATTTCACCGTTAGTTCTATAGGCCTATCCTGTCTTAAATATATGACACACCTATGGGCACGCTGATCAAGACTCCTTCTCAAAACGCGGCATTAAATATTAATTAATGGAAACTTTCCCCAAGTTATGTCATGTACTTTTTCATCTTGCAGTTCTTTGTTGGTTTCATAGCATTATTCTTAATTTTGAAAATTTAATAACATTAATAATAACAATAATTCTGAAATAATAACAATTAACATAATTCTGAAAATTTAATTATTAAATATCAAAAGAATAAAAAAGAACAAACGAATCAACCCTGTTTTTACATGTAAAGTTATTCGACACAGGCGCGTTGGGGGCAGTGCTATTTTCTTGCGGCTTTGTATTTTGCTTAGCTTTGCTTCCGAATTAATTAAAGCAAAATTTTAAAAATCGTGTTTAGTTATAATATCGGCTAACAAAAATAGCGATACATTGATCAAAAAATTATCGGCCAAAAATATAAAACATATGTTATTGAAAAAAATATCGATATATCGATAGATCGTATAAACCTTTGGGGTAACAGCATATGGAAGCACTGAACACGGTACAAGGTATTTACAAGTCAACTTCATATGTTCTTAATATACGACAAGTAAGACTATTTCACAGTGTTTTTTTTAATATCCCCTTGTGTTCTGTTCTGTATTTCGCACTGACTCTTTGAATTCTACAACTTACATTATTGTGAATAAATATTAAATTATTAAACAATCTGATGATGTTAATATCTTTTAGGGTTTTTTATTTTATTAACTTATTCTTCATTATTCTAACAGCTTAATTTTTTAACTATTAACTTGTCGGTTGACAAAATTTTTGATAACGTCTATAGCAATTTGCCAACTAATCTTTTAAAAGTTTAAAATTTCCATAAAACATCCCATTTAACCTTTGACCTTACCTAACCTTAACTTTGCTCTCTGAATGATATACTAAGGCTTAAAGAGCATGTTGAAAATTGGAAAATAAAGAGTAATGTTACAATATAATGGTAATTATTTACTGTATGCTGTAATTATACCTAATAAAATTGAAAACCTTGGTACTGGGCCTAATTTGTCGAGCTTGATCTAGAACGCCACTAAAAGAGCGATTGTGACTGAGTTTAGACCATAAACTCCTCACCTAGTGTGATTGTTAACTTCATACTTTATTCTCCTCTTCTTCAGACTTCATTTTCTTATTGTCGTTCGGCGACTCTTTATAAGTAATTAACTATTGATTGTAGAATGATAAGATTTTTATTGGTTACTTAATTAAAGATATACTATTACTTATTTTCTTACAGCTTTATTTTATTTAATACAGAATAGTTCTTCATAACACATATAAGATACAAATTAACTGATACTAATTTTTGTAAACATGTTGGTTTATACATCTTCAAATGTTTTAATGATATGTTCTAGAAAATAATAAGAATAGCTGATGATTCAAATCATGGATGTTTGATAAGCTGAACAGACACAAAGACACAGTTCGAGGAACACAATTAATGCATGGTCAAATATGGAAATGACGACATTAATAAAACCCCAAGAGAAAAGCAGAAAGTTTTCTGAGCATTATCTGAGTTTCAGTAACAAGCAATTTACAACCGCCTCCTTCATCCAGGATGATAAAAAATCGAATCCGAGCCTGATGCAATCGTCGTTACCGTATGCAGTTTCTACGCTCGACCGATATCTCCAACTGTATGCCGCTATAAGCCCAACAAGGCCTTATTGTCGTTAATAACTTTAATGAGATTGTAAATTATAAACGGCTCGCGGGATTCCATTTCTCTAAAAAGTCACGGCCGGTCATGCGGTCTATTGCCAGCGTTGTTTCACGCCGATTGCATCAAAACTAAAAAAAATGTATTGATTAATTGGAGAAATTCGCGGACGGCGCTTTCTTTTCAATGGACCCTGACCCGTCGGACAGTCGTGACAGCGTGTCACAGAACTGGGTCGACAATTAACCACCGTCGGGAAATTATTCGCGATTCGGATCTATTTAATCACACACCTATCGGATTATTTCCCAACATAAATTCGTCATTTACTTTGGCCTATATTTATCTAAAGTAATGCGATCAGTTTATTTTTTGTCTACCTTCGTTTCTCTTTAAGATCAATTGAGTTAAGATACATTAAGTTGTTCAATAAATTCCCGTAAATAAAACTTATTTAGAATTTATGGTATAGATGTAAGAATATATTATTCAATTTATAAATCCGATCACGGTTTTCTGTAAGGCTTTACAACGTAGCTCCTCTTCGTTTGGTAAAAATCGTTTTCTACGATTTATTTGGTGTAACGAAATCTGATGAAATAATTCGTACTTTAACTCACGGAATTTAATTTTTGAGGTTTGTGATAAAATTACCTAAAAATTAAGCACCTACGTTATTTAGATAAAAAGTCATTTTTTTCTTCAATAAATTTTTTTTTTCAAAAATTAGGATTGTTGCGTTTTTATATTTAAAGACGCTCTTATTATTTATGCTGTATAGGTCGATGGTCGATATTTCTTTCTTCTATGGTTTGAAAGTAGTTCATATGCCTTTGACCTAATTAGATACAACGTTTTAACATAGGTCATAGGGTGTACGAAATAAATTTCATATTTCATATATATTTTACAAATAGTCATCTAACATAATATGTAGAATTATAAATAGTGAATATTGAAGTTTATAAACAGTTAAAACCATTTTTTATTATTTGCTAAAGATACATAGCATATTAAAAGCAAATTGGTTCCTCGAGTTTGATGCACATGCCAATTTCTAAATACTTAAATATTTGGTGAACCAAAATCGCAGGTTAAAAGCCCCATAAGAATTACAATAATAATTATGGTTTCTTGGTAAAATTTAAACGATAAATTTTGGGTGTAATCAATGAGTAAAATTTATTTTTTATCCAAAAAACTGATAAAGAGCGTTTTTGTCTATTTCAAAGCACAAGATAGTTTTAGAGCTTAAGAGACGGGATGACACCATTTATTAGCCTCTGATGTTATTTAGTATCACAGTGGTCTCTTTTAAATTAAATATTAGAATTAAATATAATTTAGTAATTTTAGTTATATTTCAATTAGTTCCTCACATAATAAGCAGTAATATAAACATTTTCTGCAATGTTTGTTAATAACTTCTTTGTTCGAAGTTTGCAATATTTTTAAAATGGGATGACTCTTTTATTAAATAATATGTTAGCGACATTACAAAAAAAAATTCTGACGCTCTGGTTAATGGTGTCTATTTTCATGAACCAGACTCTTTTAACATTACTCACTCGTCAGTACGCTTTTGTGAAACCTCCGAATTATGTCTTGAATGATAAATTGCTATTTTTTCATAACCCTATATCTGGATGCCATATATCCATATGGCTCTAGGACAATTAAACTGGTTATATAAAAGTACATTATTGTATGTTGACATAGTATAATTTCTTCGAAATACCCATCATAATTTTCTAAGGGTAATATGCAGGTTTTTTTTCATATGAGCCTTCCAGCTTAGTTTTACAACATTTCCAAATTAATCCGCATTGCTTAGTGAAAGTGTTAATAAAGTTTATTAACGTTTTCAATTTTCGTGCTACTTCGTCATGTTTTTCCCTACAACCATTATGGCAGTATTGTCATCAAAATTATTATGTCGCAAGTCAGGGTCATCACCGGTGTACATTAGGTAAAGGACCGGTCCTAACAGATTATCCTGCGGCATTCCTGTTTCTATTTCATTCGATTCCAAGTAGGCATTTTTATGTTTAACCTTGAAAATTCTATCCGAAATATAAAATTTAATAATTCTGCTATTATTTGAACGACGTACGTCTTGTTTTGTTCATAATTACAACATCAGGCCAAACTTTATCAGAACCTTAGGTGACATCAACGTAAATAACATAATAGACTATTCTTTCCTCATAGGATTTTTTATGTTTGTAATTAGAAATTAAGTAAATGGTAACTGTAAAATGAAAACTACAAATAAAATGGTAATGGAATAGAACACCTAAAAATTAAAAACAAATCCAAAAATTACTATCTGCTAAATCTAACAGATGACATGGAAAAGACTATTCGCTCTATAAGAGATATGCCTAAAAACTACATAACCAACAATCAATAAGAAGCGGAGGCATTTTCTTACTATCTAGAACAAACCTTCAAACCAAACGAAAGTGAAATTGAAAATAACTTTCCAGAGAGAAACTGAGAAGCAACATCAAAGTTATCGAAGTTAACATCAATTTAAAGAAACCAGCAGACTATGGTTAAATAATAGAACAATTGCTGCAAAATTTCCCAAGAAAAGGAATTATAAATCTCAACAACTTGATGAACGCAGCATTTTGACTAAAATGATCATGATTCCAAAACCTGGAAAATCTCCAAATAAAGTACAAACCTACCAACCTCATCGCTACAGCTAATAGCTATGGTTTTAGAAAAACTCCTGTTGAAAATGATAAAACACAGTATGAGGAGAAAAACCTAATACATTCCTAATTCAATTCATTTTTTATTATTTAATTATTACATTGTTACTAGTCGTTTCCGTCTAACCTACAATCTGTCTTTATGATAATTTAAATCTAGACCCATCCGCCCTATCTCAGTCTCTGCTGAAATAATGTTTATACATGTCACTGCTGTATTTTTTATTTTATGCACCTGTGTCCTGTTCTGGTAGTATTCAAAAGCTGCAATATTTCAATATTCTCATCAGAATGGAGTCTTACCTCATGCCCCCTTGCAATTCTCTTGATTTCTTGACTGACCGTGGGTATCTGAAGGTCTCGATGTAGGTAATCAGTCCTATAGTATTTGGGTGCACCCACAATGGACCTCTCAGGAGTTTGTTCTGAAAAATTTGTATTTTATTTATGTTACTCTTTGCAGAACATCCCCATAATTGAACTCCGTATGTCCATATAGGTTTCAGTATTGGCTTATATAATAGCAATTTATTATGTATTGATAATTGCGATTTTCTTCCAATTAGCCAGTACATTTTCCTATATTTCAATTCCAGTTCTCTTCTTCTTTATACGTTCCTTCAAGCGAAGTTTTGCATCTAGATTTATTCCGAGATATTTAGCGTTATTGCTATATGGAATGATAGTATTATTTAATATTATTGGTGCTTGTACGGTCTGTTTATAGGTGAACTGCATGTACAGATTTACTTTCATTAATTCTTATTTTCCAAGCTTGTGTCGAGTTATTTATATTGTCACTTGCCTGTTGTAATTTTCATGAGGCTTCTTCACTATTGTCTTCGACAGCTATAATCGCAGTATCATCAGTATCAGCAGTCAGTAGCCATTCGTAATAATCTGCATTTGTGATACATCACAAGTGTAGAGTAGATAAAGCATTGGCCCCAGTACACTTCCTGGTGGTACACCTGCTTTAGCTTCTTTTTTTGTAAAGTAAGCTTCTTCTTGTTTGACTCTAAACATTCTGGTTGTAATGTATAATTTTATTGGTCCGGTGTGTTGTTTTGGTAGCATTTTCTGTAGTTTATGGACAAGGCTTTCATACCAAACCTTATCGAAGGCTTGTGCTACATCTAAGAATATAGCTGAGCATACTTTTTTACTTTCGTAGGTTTTTTCAATAACATCTGTTATTCCTGTGGACCTCGTCAATTGTTGAGTGTTTGTTAATAAACCCAAACTGGTGTCTTGGTATTAGATTTTTTCTTTCTATGATCCTAAGAACTAATATAAGCATTTCATTAACGCCGTGTTTCATTTAGCGACTT
Source organism: Rhynchophorus ferrugineus (assembly GCF_030347505.1). Classification (NCBI taxonomy): domain Eukaryota; kingdom Metazoa; phylum Arthropoda; class Insecta; order Coleoptera; family Curculionidae; genus Rhynchophorus; species Rhynchophorus ferrugineus. The sequence goes on along the minus strand of NW_027472581.1, from coordinate 44,660,087 downwards.
TTTGTAATAGTAATATTTTTATAGTTGTAATGTTGAACCTGTTTCACGGAAATGCTTTATCCACTTTCTTAGCAAGTTAACACATAGGGCGTATCATAGTTGGTGAATAATATACTATACAATACTTCAGTTGCAAAAACGTCTTTGATTATTAAACCTGTACGTGGCAGTTATGGATCAAGATCCTTTTCCTATGAAATAGTTTATTAATTACTGTCGCCCAATATACATATGCATTTTTAAAATAATTTAAATGTTCCTATTTCATCATGTTATATGGAGCCCAATAATTGTGATATATAATAAAAAAATGCTAAATAACACAAGAAGTAGATATTAAACATCTTTTCAAAATTAAGAACAGTGAAATGGGTAAGTTAGCTTCATGAACGCTGGTCTACTGGACATGTATTTTGGTGATTGTTGTTGCGGTAAAAAGTATTTTGTATTGAAACAGTGTATAATCTGAAACAAGATAATCAATAGTCAGTTGATCCAATTCAAATAACGATAATATTTTTTGCTATTTTACCATTCATAAAATAGTTTGTTAATATCATATAATGATTATTATATATACCAATTAAACTCCTATTTATAGAATTACATACAAATAAAAATGTTAATATATTATGTAATTTATTATTAAATTAGCAAAAATATTTGTATAATTACATCAGAGAATATTTTATTTTAATCATCATTATATTTTAATTGACACTACGTCAATAACATCTTTTATCGATTCATTTTTATCAACATTTGTGACCATAGCACAAGGTCAAGTGTACACTGGAATATATAGATTTTTATAGATATATAAATAGATTTTTATTTGATTGATCCTTTTCCTATAGGCTTTATGTTACTATTTACGTTCCGATACATTATCGAATTTTATACTATTTTCGACAATGTATTAGATAGGAAAATATACTGTTATTTTATTACGAAATCTATAATCCAAATATATCCATTATATGCAAATAGTTATGTTAATAGCTAGTTTATAATGTCAAGTTACGTGAAGCTAATGATATAGTGGAGAAGAAAATTATTCTTTTAGTCAAATAAGATTTTGAAAAATATTATAGAGAGGTTACGTTTTAGATAATAAAATATAATCCGTAAGAATAAATATCACTGGTTTTATTTGTGAGACAACCGTAAAAAGCTAATGTTATATTTAGCCGTGTGGGCAGTACGAAGAGAAAGGGCGTAGTAATTTCATAAATCCAAAAAAATATAACAATCATTTTAATAATGATTAGAGGCATTTATGTATAATATTAATGAAATTATTTTGACCTTGCCCTGTTCGTGCAGTAACCGTTCATTAACTTAATTAAGTTGCCAAAAACAGGGTTAATTGTTAATGTTTTATTAACTGTGGTAATTAATATCTATTATATTATAAATATAATTTCAATTCAGATTATTTTCTCTCTATTTATGTGTCATTATAAAGTTGGACCAAAATCATCTTCTGAAATAAAAGAGTATTTTACCATGTTCGTAATTTTTTGTTGTAATTTTTAATTGAAAATATACGCAAAATTGTAATTTAAAATTATATATTATATATATATTATTTATACTATTTACTGTCTTGGCGTAAGTAAAATTATCAACTGAATATGAATCCGTTGAAATAATGTTTCACAATTATCCTTGCTTTTTTTTCTGTCACTTGTTCGACTCCAGCAGTATTTACCATACTTTGATATTTGTGTCGCCTTCGACGATTTTTGTCGTCATTTCGTGATAATACAATTTCGTCTTTGTGCTTTCACCTGACCTCAAATCCAAAATCACCGGAAATTCTATACAAAAGAAGCGGAGAAACATAAATATTCAGCCCGAATCTTATTCTAAAGGAAGATAGACGAGGGCAGTTACTCAAACGGTGAAAACCAAAGATAGGGGAACGGTTATAGAATTCACCGCTTGCTGGAACGAGGATATCAAGTGTCCGTGCGACAACTAACAGTGTCCCCAGTCTCAGCAGATTCAGTATTATTGAATGGGAAGAAGTAGTGGGAACTAGAAGGTGACTGCAAAAGTCACGTTTGATTTCAGATAGTTTATTTGATCGATCCGCTAAGACCCAACGTCTTTGCACTGTGTCTCTGGGGTTCTGATTGCTGGATAGAGGTTAGTGGGATGCATACCTTCGCAATAGGGAGTTGAAGGTCGACAGCAGACTTTGCCGTTGCATCTGCTTGTTTATTCCTAAGTATCCCAATGTTAGAGGTGATCCACACTAGCGTCATCAAATAACTAGTCAACAAGAGGAATTGTAAGGCAATCAGGGATTTTGAGACTAGGATATCACTGTACCGTTCAAGTAAGCAATCCAGCCAAATCTGACTTCTGAAAGAACGAGCCATTTTCTATATGGTTGTGTAGACACGTATTTTAGCGCTTGATGTAAGGTGTACAATGAGCCTGAAAAGACTGGTTTGTCCATTAGAGATAAAGAAAGCCATCATTATAAATGTGCCTGTGCTCCGTGTAGAGGGTGAATAGCTAAAAAAACTCTCTCTTGGAGTACAGACGGTGGAAAGTGGAAATGAGATGATAGGAGGATGAGTCCATGAAGAAGGTAGGTGGGTAGAGGATGGTAGTGCAATCGATCTTTTAGCGAATTTAAGGGATAGAAGACAGTCTAGTCCATAGGATTGATAGTCTATTTTTGGAAACGTGCTACAATATTGCTTTGATTGCAGGGGTGCGTGATGTTATAATAAATTATGTAAAATATCGATTTTATTTTAAAGAGTATCTAGTAGTTGCATCACTTTTCATTTTGGAGTACTTTGGAGATTATTAGACTAAATTCCCTGAGGATTACCTCACTTGCGTATGTTCCTTTTATCCCATACTTGATAAAGAACGATTACGAACTGAAATGTCAGGTATTTATTCAAGAAATTATTGCAAAACATTAATGGTGCACTACTTATTCTAAAAAATTTTATAGCAAACATAGATTGTTGCAAACAGACACGTTGAAGGAGACTAGACAATTATTAGAAATCTTAGTAACGACTCCCATGACAACATCAGAGGCCGAAAGATGTTTCTCAACATTAAAGCGCATCAAAACGTTTCTCGGAAATTTCTCAATGGTCGATGATTGTTTTACAGCTCTTTTCATGTTATCTAGCAAAAACCAGTTTATATCCGAAATAAACACTTTTAATGATATGGTGATTACTATATCATTGAACATACTATATCAATTTTGCGACCAGAAAAGAATGTAGGATGGATTTAATTTATAAAAAAATAGGTAAGATTTTTAACAAAAATTGCAGAACATCTTAAAATGTTTATTAGGAGCCGCTACTACCTCTTATTATATCCTAAAAACTGTTTATAAATTAAAACAAATCTTTACTGACCATGTTATATTTTAAATTAATAATTTTATTGATTTAATAAAATGGAAATTTTAAAATATATATTGGTTGTATCTGATATATTTTAATTATTTAGATAATATTATTATTTTTAATAATAAATAAAATACGAATTTTGCTCATTATTTTATTATATATGGTATAAACATTATTCTCGAATATTATTTATATCTAGAGTTATATATCGAAAGTTTAAATATCGGTGGTATTATTAATATTTTCTCTTTCAGTTCCAATTCGCATTGCTATAATTATTTGATATATTTGCTCGGCAGCTTAATACAGGTTTTCGAAGTATTTCAACTATTAAATCATACATTTACTTAGCAAATATATTTATTGAAAGGGAAAAGTGGATCGAAATTTAACACTTTAATTAAAATGTGATTATTGATATTTTGATATTCATTAATGGTATTTTGGTTTTAACAGAATTATATCACTTGGAACAATTGATTCAAGCCTATAGTATTGTATTAAATATAATTATCATTTTATTATATTTTTTATGGAAGTGGAAGTCTAAATTTTGCGGAAGTTTTTAAAAAAGTATATATCTTAATATAAAGAACATCGATGTATGAACTAAAATGTCCCTTTTAATGAAAATAAGATACGGAAACTAAACTCATGAAAATGATGACCTTGGGAGAATAGAAAATCACATGGTGGTTTATAATTTATATATTTTGTTTGTACATGAGCTGGCACCGTTTTCGTCAACATATATACCTGTGTATAAACTTTATTTTACAAGCAGGCACGTTTTTACGAAACATTTACTGAATTTTTATTGTAATGACATTTAATAAAATGATCTGTTCCTGACATGAAAAGACAACTATCTTCAATGTATCTTGACCACTGCAGAAATAACCAATTTGCTGTACCTCTGTATTAAGAAAAGTATAAGTTTCACTAGCATTTTTTTTCAATCTTCAAGTGAGTTCCACACTTATATTCTTTGCAACAAGACAAGGAACAGATTTCATAAACTTTTTAGACAGTTACAATTATCGCCAACTTAGTAGCCGCAGTGGTCAAGGCGACAGGACGGTCTTACTCCTACTGCGATAGTAGTGTGGTTGAATGCCGCCTGGGTATAATTGTAAATTTATGTTTGTGATTCTTTGTAGTTGTGGTTGTGGTTGACCTTAGGTAAGTGTGTAACATCCGACAAGAAAAACCACCTCAGTTACGACAGTAACTAGGCTGGGTAAGATTGGATGTCTTATGCGATTATATAAAAATTGATCACTCGCCAGTCGGTAGGTTTAATGTCAGGGACCGTGGTTCGCAGCCCATCCTAAGCAAGCAGTAGGTCCAGCACAGATAAACGCTGGTTGGTAAAAGACTCCAAAACATAACAAAAGTCAGGTATTCTTTAGAAAAACAATTTTAAAGTATTCTTGAATGTTGGGCGGGATATGCCGCTGTTTACAGAAATATTTAGAAAATCAGAAAAACATAAGAAAGCTACACAGTAAATATAGGAATTCATATTTAATATAAGGTGGTGCAAAAATACCGCTACCTTTTTGATTGCGCTCCATCTTGGTTATGTGACCTTTAGCTCAGTTTCGCTTTAACCATTGTCTTGTTAACTTTCTTGTCGCTTTAACCATTGTTAGACGTTCAGATTTTATAATGCATAAATATACGCCACAAGAATGAGTAGAAGTAGTGGCAATATTTATTGAAAATAATCGTTCCATTATTTTTGCCCCACGTTGTATAATAAAACACCAATTATATTATTCTATGTCGATCTATATCAATGCGTTTTGGTGGAGAAAAAACAGTGATCTCAATCAAGATCTTTTACGAGGTGTAGCTTGGATTGTTACGGTAACTGAATGACACTAATATTAAAATGTGCCAGCACGCATTATTCAAGCTCTGAGTTAATGTTGTAGATGACGCTTGTGAAATCTATATTTCGTTTCAGCATATAACCACCATATCACAGCATACTCTGAAACAACAGCTGTCATGGAGCTATTGATTGAACGGTGTTATTTTGATTAACTCTTGATTTTGTTCGATGATCAACGATTGTGAATAGTGGTTAACTATCTCGTTCTTGCAAGTAAGAAATTTCTTGCTGTTTCGGCGCTCACATTGGACAGCTTTTGAAGCTGAACTTGTTTCCCTAAATATTACTAAACGTCTTCATATATTCTACGATGGTTATATTATCCATAGTAATGCGAGTGGGAAACGAATGCTCGAATCCTTTTTAGATTCAAACTGGTGTGCGAATGCTGAGCTTGAAGGCAAATATTAAGAACTCATAAAGATAAGACCAAAATATTGAACAGACAAACCGCTGGGTATTGTAAATCTCAACGGAATCCACTCAGAGTACGTGCAAGAAATTCCAAATACTTGGAAGTAAGTAACAGATCCTAAGTAAGGAAGAGGGGAAATATTACAATTAAGAGTAAAATCCGCATCTTTCGAACCATTATCTTATCAATCCTTCTGTATGGATACTGTAACAGTTTGATATCTTAAACCTTGAAGACTTTATATTGAATTTCTGTATAGTTCCAAGATCGTGTTAGAAATTAAGTTATTCGGAGGCTTTGGTTGCAATATTTTAATTAAATGAAAGCTGAATTAATTCATCACCATATTTTGTATTGAGAAAATCGGTGGATCATGAACATTAGCCGATGCAAGAACGATTGGGGCCGATGGTCAACGATGATCATAGATTTGATGAAGGATATGCAGCTCATGGTATTAGACACTCTTCTCGAGCGTTGGTTATGATGATGACTATATATGATTTAGTTTTAATCCTGTCGATAGTAAGATTAAAAAGAAACTTACTACCGACAGTCCTATATATACATATTCTTATAACATAAGCCATATATATCATTTATATGTATATATATTTCATTAATTAAGTTACGTAAGTATTTGCTTCTGCAGTATTCGTATACCGAATAATTTTCTTGTAGCGAAGTAACCTATATGTAGGTGTTGACTTATATAATTATATTATAAGATTATATAATATTATTTCGGCTTTTAGTCAAGGCGACTAACCACTAAATATAATCATGTGATATATTTCGTCCGTAAACAAATGATTCGACCAGTACAAAACATTTATTGTGTTCCACTCGACTGGTTATTATTTGTTGATCATGTCTTGGATCTTTCCAATTATTTTTAAAACTATGGGAATAATCAACATAAAATTTCTGTTAGACAGAAAAAAATACGTACGGGTATTAGCAAAAGTTGTTATCTCCCTTTGCTGAAAAGCTGTTGAAACATGATATGTTTTTAAAATGAGTTTGCTCAAGTAATTACGATATTAGAACATTCCAAATTGGTGTTTTCTCAATCTTACATTCATCTGTATTCATTAAGTGGTATCTAAAATAGTTTATTTTACTGTCTTAACTACTATTTTTTATAAGATCTAACGTCTGAACATTTATTTTTTGTTTGAAAGGAATAATTTATTTCCATAACAAAACCAATGCTATAAGGTGATCACAACAACATTGAATTTGTGATATTGTTGTGATATGTTACTATAATATAATCGAAAAATGTTTGAAACATAAAAAATACTGGAACCCTAAGACAGCACCACCTACCTGGTCCAGTTATGAATATAAACTATTCTCGAATTCACAGTCACAAACACACACAAAAATTCATAAAAATTGGTCCAACCGTTTAGGAGGAGTTCAATTAACATATATATACATGGACAGAATAATTATATGTATAAGGATAACGAAATTTGATATTTAAATTAAGCTTTCTTAAGCTAAATTAAAAGGTCTAAAATAATGATCTTGAATCAAAACGAAATAATAAATAGACTGAATGGTATGAAAGGAATTCTTTAGTTAATTTGGGAGTAAGTGTGTTAAATTTGAGCGTAATTGTACTCATAAATAAAGTCATTTTTCAAAACTATATATTCCTGCAAAATCATTCAACAAATTAATATTTTAATTTTTAATTAAATACTCATATATTCATTGTATTAAATAAATGGTCTAGGTCTATATTTTTTCATTGTAATTTGATCAAAGTCTGTTTGATTTTAATAGGAAATGTGCTTTAAATAAGTCGCATCTTTTACGTGTTGATTGTAATCGATATAGCCTCATTAGGCTACTTGGACTTATAAGGCAAATCTTGCAATAGACCAGTGTTATTGAAAGACACCCTATAATGTTAATGCGACTTCTAAGAATGTTGATAGTGAGCGGAATCGGTCACGGTCTTATCGAAGTTAGTTACGTGAGAACTATTTAATTAAATATATAACAGTAAACGGCATAGAAATTTCGAAATTCTTTACCGTCTGGCAAGGTAATGATGTGATATTATTCTTTCAAATATATACAATTTGTTTGAAATCTACTATAATTTCGGAATTCATTAAAGTGATTAACGCCAATGAGTTTTGTCGGTTAGAGATCTCACCGACCGTAGAAACTGCATACTGTAACGGCAATTAAACCAGGTTCGGATTAACTTTTTTTTCTACTCGTTGTCTCTCTCCTTCTCCCTCACTCTCGCACTCTCTTTATAATCTGTCTCTCACATTTTCAAGCAGAAAACTGTTGGCGTTTTGTGGGTTGTGATAAAAATTGACCAGATGGTTTAGCGATAACTGCACTTGACAACTTACATTAAATTTTATCGATATTATATTTCACTTGTTCCGATATAATATCGCATTTTATTTTAACTTTAGAGTACGGCTTACAAAAGCTAATAACCAGTTATTTGTTCGTATCTCGATCTTGATGAACTGGTAATAATTTATGTTTGATCTGTTTAAATCTACTACTTGATTATCGCGTGTTCGTATATAATTATATGTGATTTAGTATATGAGAATGTGCAAAAGAGCATACGAAAAATCTATTACACTTCACTACGCGTCACAGATTTATATTACTTTAGAAAAGATATAACATGGTACTATATATCCAGATAATTATATTTTGATTGATTGCATCTATATTTTAAAAATTAATAATGAAAAATTAATACATAATTGTGATTAATAAAATAAATGATAGACAGTATATATAATGTAGTGACATCATAATAGTTGACATAGAATGACAACGCAATCGATTGAATCATCGATCTATTTTCGCACTTCTTCTCGTCAGTATTTTGAAACCGGGTGCTAACCAAATCATTTTATATTTTTAATTAAAAGGTGTCACGTTCGGTGATGTGTGATGTTATATTGTTTATTAGTTTTGCAATACGTCGGACAATTTGTTCAATTGGTGTCGGTAGACATCTGCAGTAACAGTTTATTTTGGTGTTAAACTTTATATCCACGAATACGCCGCTTCGGTGTCAATGTGAATGGTCTTTCTGGATTATGTATGACTTTTTGCTTAGTATTATCGTAGTCATCTTATCGCCAGTCACTACATGCTACAGAGCATTTCCTCTTTTTGTTAACCCCCGATGAACCTGCAATGTATAAACGGTTCGCATTTTAAGTCAATTCGTATAGTAGTCATTTTACCTCCCTCCGTCCCTTGGATCTTTCCTATCGTTCGTCTGAAATAATTGATTCCCCATCTACAAACTGTCTGATAATTGTTTGAGAGTTTGAGCAGGGTTTTCGCCCAATAAATATTGCCAATCTTTTTTCCTTTGCTCCTCCAGGCTGTTACTTATGATTGACTCAAAATGACTAATTTTAAAACTTTGAAGCCAAAACCGACTATAGGACGAAGCAGCATCACTCTAGCTTCTGAACGAAATTTCGGGAAATTTCGGTTGAAATTTTGTATGGACGCATCTTGGAATACGGCAATATTTGGCAAGAATATGCTAGTCATAGTAAGAACTTCATAATTGACGATAATGACAAATTCATTCGCAGTAGATGGTCAATCACAATTGACTGTAGGTGGCAGGCAGTCCGGTTTCGCAAGTTTATTTTGCGGTTCTCCATTAACAACCAATCCCATACATTATCTTGTTTAATTAATGTAGTTTTCAATTAAACGACTAATTTATGGTAAAATACTTGCTAAGAGGTTAATGTTGGCTTATTCATGATTTGAACTTGCTCCTGTAATATTTTGTGACTTTTTGAATTTATTTCTGTCTTAATTTAAGCACTCTTATAAAAAGGTAAATATGTTTATGTAATTTTTATACTTTACTGGTACCATACTTATCAATTATAAGGATATATGTAGGATGATGTGCGAGAAACCAGCTTTTATTTGTCTTGAATTCTTATTTGTGCTTTGAAACTGTATCTTGTGAACGCTGTACTGCCTATATTCTTTCTGAGCTGAAAATGAGCCAGCATTATAGTTTTATCTTTGATTAATAGCGAAAAGATAGAAAAACAGAAGCAGTAAATTAGGGGGGAATTTTTTTAATGCTAAAATGTGCTAAATTCGATGGGAAATGTTGAAATTATAAAAAGCAATTGAAAAGGGAAAGGAAAATATTAAGAAATTATTTCATGAGCAATCTTCAGTCATACAAAATCCTCAATCAATAATCCCTACATTTGCAAGATCAACCCATTACATATTTATAATTTAAGTGAATTAAAGCCAATGGAAATATTCTTTAAAATAAGCCTAAATTTAAATAGTTATTTGCATTACACAAATTGCTGAAATGAAATTTTCACCATGACAAAGCTGGCGATCGTCGCACAAAGACTGGAAAAACCCGTCAATAAATTACCTATGTCACTGTTCTGTCCACATTTCTTTTTTCTCTTGAACGGCATGACTTGAACATTATTCTTTGGGAATGGGCCGCAAGAACGCTGTAAATCGTGAATCACTTCGCAACTCGCAACTTTCGGCTCCTTACCAGTCTATTTGTCTTTGTTTCTGGCGAGAATAAGACGAGCACAGAGACAACTCGCCGACTAATGGTAAGATGAATTTATTGAAATCTTTTCGAGTCGCCCTCGTAAATTAATTTAACTGCTGCAATTCTCCGCGTTTTTTTTTCTTGGTTAATAAAGACTCTGATTCGAACTTATTACATGTTGTTTCAATTTTAATGACTGCGATTCCGTAGCAGCAATAAACTATACAAATGAATTACACGGGTAGTACTACAATGCAGTTGATCGTTTAAATATATTTCGTTGATACTTGTTATACTTTATTTTTTTATTGATCACCTTGATCTGCTTTATGTAGTATAACTTAATTTGTAAGCAATTTTTTTGCAAGTAAATCTATAAAATGGCATAATGTTTTTTGAATAGTTTTAATCTTTAATATATATTGAGTTGATCCATCACACAATTATGACTAAGTAGGTTATATTCAAATTATTCAAATTGTTCCAAATATAAAATATATCACACACAACCATTAGAGAATAATTCGAATTATTGAATTGTACTATATAGGTAGGTAGTTGAAACAATTAAAATTTTTTCTAATAACTAGCTTTAAAATTGCATATCTCTAGTAATACTCATTGGAGACATACTATAATGTGTTTAAAAGGTACAAACGTTTTAAGTAATCTATATATAATAATATTTAGCGTTAGGAACTATCAACTGAAATCGATTATCAACTAATAATGACTACTTTTTACTATTGACTGTTCCAGTCGCTATTTTTGGTTCGACTGTTTTTATTACTTTTTACCAGAGACTGTTTCAGTCGACTGTTTTCAGTCGCTATTTTCAGTCCGACTGATTTTGTTACTATTTACTATCGACCGTTTCTGTCGTGTACTTTTAGTTACTATTTTTGGTTGTACTAGTTTCGTTCGATTGATTTTTAACGTTCTGGCTTTGTCGTCCTAGCCGCGACCTTGACAAAAATGTACCCAATTTATTCTTCCATAGATTTATAAGTAATATACACAGTTTTATGATTGTTGGTAGTTTGCTTGTAATTAATAATATATTATATATAAATATAGTAGCATTTTGGAAAGATATTTTTCAAGATTGTTAATGTAAGGTAGGGTAAAATTATTAAAATTGTGAACGATAAATAGTAAATTACATATTAAAGCATATTAAAATACGATAAAATATTTGTGGGGTATTATTCCATTCCATAGAAAAATTCCATTATTTTTACATATCCACAGAACATTCATTTATAAAAGTAATTCTATTTCGTTTAAAATGAAATTATTAATTGCATGCTAATAGTTTTTAGTAATTATTTTTTTCCTTTTCTTTCTCAAAGTTAGTACGTGAAGGAATATATACATCTCTCTTATACGACCGTTGGAAAATATAAGCACATATAAAATTAACTGCTCCAAGCAATTATCTCCATCCTTTCATCTCCCATAATTTATACAGGAAAGGTTTCGTACATCTTCGTCTGATTTTGGGTTTTTTGACTATCGACTGTTTCGACTGTTTTGCGGCTATCAACTATTTCGACTGTTTTCAGTCGATAGTTCCCACTGCTAATTATACAAAGTAGCGTTTTACGTTTATGTAGTTTAAAGTAATAACGTTTTAAAGATTCCAGAAAGTTCATCAGTTTTATACCAAATTCATTATATCTTAGGGATAATTGACCATGTGATAGTTGTTCACATAGAGCTTTGGCTCGCTTGAAGATTGAATAATTTTTTTTAAAGCCGAAAAGGGAAAAACGCAGTGTAGGCTCATAAAAAAATTGCTGTTCGTGGTGATTTCTGCCAGTAGCAGAATTGATATGTTAAAGTTAAGGATAATTTGAATTCGTCAAGTTAGAATATGTTGAGAAATAAAGATATTTTTTTTTTAAATTTTTGTGTTGGAATTATTTGTGATATTCCTGAAATTCAGATTTCTCTTGTATTTACTAGATCGCTATATCTGTTGTATTTGTATTTTAAGCGCAATTATATTAAAACTGGACATTTAATCCTTACCAAATAGATTTTTACTGATTTTGTAATGGGTTGAAACTTGCCATGTTGCAAAATTTTTACGTCATCCACCTTTCTAATCCGTTGTATCAGTTGCAACTATTACCGATCTCTTATGACTGCTTCCTTAATTTTGATCAAATAATAAATTATTTTAGTTTTTGCAATATACACTTTTTTCAAATATGTAAAACTCTTATAAAGTTGTTTTTATTCTAAAGAAAATAACAGAGATTTAAATTTGATCGTATGTATGTTAACTGTATATATATATGATATATGATATCTCATTTAAGATCTTAATTTATGACACTTTTGAAAATTGTTTAATGACTTATAAAATGATATCACTCATTATTATTGGGTAGTTTACGTATCATATATTATTAATATAAGCAATGGAAGGTTGTGCATGGTTCAAAAAACATTTGTTTCAGTTATTTTATACAATTATGTTATTTTTCAGAAATAAGTAGCGACAGTCTTGTTTTGAACAATCATTGCCGTATCGGTCGTATTTTGAAAGGTTTTGTTTTTGGCAACCGATAGTTTATCTGTCGTGGACCTACTCCTTAACGTAAGCTCGGAAATACCATCTTCGGTATTAATAGTACCTGATGAGTGCCAAATATAGAGATCACCCCAGAACACATTCGGTCTTACCCAACATGGTTACTGGTGTAACTGGGATGATTTTCTTTGTCGGATTGTACACTCTTTCCGACGATCAGTCCCATTTATAAATAATCGGAAACATACATTTATACCATACGCCGGCGGGATTCAAACCTGTGGTTATCGCTGCAGTAGAGTAGGTACTGTCGGTTTTTTAAATTTTATTCACACTGCAATTATAAGATTCTTTGTCTATATGACTTGTTTTGATTATTAATGTATGGATTATAATAATATATTTTTTATATTTGTGTAATCTATTGTAGAGACACATCTATATGGGTTATTATTTACACGTTTGTTATTTTACATAATTCATTTTGTTAAAATTATTCTATGATATGTTTCTGTTTGTTTCAGCTTAACAATTATAATGGATACAGGTTTTTCATATGACACCTTTGAAAAGTGCATTCAGCAGATGTACGCCGTTTCGTCATCACTTCTGGACGGTTGGCAATTAGAAAACAAGGATGTAAGTATCCGCCGCTATCACTATAAAGAGAATTTAAGGTTCTTTATTTCGAAACAATTGTAACTCAACAATTATCTTTATTTTTAGCCAATGTTTAGTCTATTTTATACTCAGGTATTTAGGCTATTCATGAATCTATTTTTAGGAAAATTTTTAAGCAAGATAATAGAAATCTGTTAATAACATAAACGGTGATTATTTAACATATTATTTTTATTATAATCTATTGTTGCTATTAATTTTGATCTCATATAGTATTATTTATTCTATTAAATATTTCAATCTTTTTCATAGAAATATAATTTTGACATCATTTTAATGATTTGAAATTTAAAAGAGTACTTTAAATATAAACTTAATTCACAGTACTCTTAGAAGAGCGGTCTGTATATACTCAATAGTATACAGGTCGGAGTTCTGGGATTAAATAGTGAATTTTTGTTAATAAGAGAGTGTACCAAAAAACATAGTCGTAATATTATTACGAGAGTAAAGTAAAATAAAATCGGCTTAGGAGATTTTATTTGTATAACAAATTTCAACTTCTTTTCTCACGTAAAGGCCATGACCAGCGTATTTGGGGATGCGAAAAAATTATAGAAAATTACAGTTACAGACGAATATTTTAAATAACATTTTTAACCCGCTGGGTGCCAAAATTCGCTTGAGACTTGAAGAAAGAGGCTTCAGAAGAAAAAATCATCTGTCACCAAGATGCAAGGGTGCATTGGCGATGGCACCTTGGGTCAGCCTCAGCATATTCTCCTGATTTAGCAACCTCAGTTTTCCATCTGTTTCCAAGTTTCGCATTCAATGAAGAAGTTGGAAGGGTTGTAGATGAATATTTTCACATAAACTCTCACTCCCAGGAGATGATGGATATTGATGTTGGAAAAACTCCGCACTAAATGTGTTGAAGTCAGTGAAGATAATGTAGTAAAATGAAACAAGCCTTTTAACTGAAAATTGGAATCTTTCTTTATTAGACCCATAATTTTTCACCCTACCTCCGAATATCAAAAAGCTTTTTTATTATTAAATCTAATATATAGCGATATTAAGATCTCTATTGTCAAATATTATGAAGAATATTGAAGTTTAACGTTAAGTTTAAGGTTATTTTTTAACTATTTGGATTAGTAATTTAAATACTACTAATGTTAATAAAGGCTGAAGTTTTCCAAAACACGTTCTAAGACTGTTAAGATCATTGTGATTGGGAAAAATGGAAAAAAGGACATACGTTACCCACAGCAGTTTATTGGTTGAAAATTAGAAAAGTTGACTGCCAGAAGAACACTGGCTATATATTGATAATTATAATTATGTGGATGTTGCTTTATTTAAGAACTTTGTTTAAGAATTTAAGAATTTTAAGAAAGTTCAGGTTATTTATGGAAAACGGATTAGTTCTGCTGTGGCTGTTTTGGCAATAGTTCATGTTTATCTATTTTCAATAAATTTTTTGTAGATCAACTTATTCATATCACAATAAAAATGCGTTCTTACCCAACTTGATATTGTTTCCCAGCTGGTGTAGCACATTTGAACCATCCTGTTAATATTAAAGTTGGACCAAAAATAAATTATCATAAAAAATATGTTACTATCTCTTCGATTACCGTAATCCCATTAGTTTTTTATAATCTTTCTCTTTCCACAAAAATCTTTAATGACGCAAAAGCAATTTCAATACATGTTATTTTAATACATATTAGATGTAACCTATCTATGTAGTATAAGTAAGACCTATTTTAAACAATTCGGAATCATATTTATACATAATCATATTTATATCATATCATAACAGAAACTTATATAATGAAAATAAATGAACAATATGAAATTAAATTCTTTATTGGTCCATAAATAATCGAATACTGTATGATTCAAAAATCTTTTCGGAGCATTAAGTTTTAATCGAATATTTTTCTTATAAACAATGTTCACATATTTTGATAATTATGAGTTTCTGTTTGCCATAACACATACATACCAAGCTGTAAAAACTTGATAAGATCTTCACGTTCTTCACGTTTTTCAACCAAACATGTACAGTATATTTCATCGAACTATTTATACACAAAGAAACAGATATTCTACAGAAACAGATATCTAATCATGGGCTTGTATTAATTTTTTTTTATTTATTAGTATTAGTCCGTCCATTTCCATAGCCAAGTCTCTTTTCTTTTGTCTGCTTGGTTTTCAAATTTTGTAGGTGTATATGCGGATTTCATGCATATTTGTATACACAATTTAGCTTAATACCAACCTAAACCGATTTATCTATTTACAATATTATTTTAACTACTACCAAATCATCAGTATGTAATCGGCGCCGAGATAATACAAAAATAATAATATTATTTTGTGACATATACACAAAATTAACTCCTCCTTCTCAGCCAGGATGTTTAGAGTTCAAAATAATGCTTCGGCTTCTGGAGTATACATGATTCCCTATCCCCTATAACTTTCTCAAAAGCTTGCGTTACGTTAAAGAATACAGCTGTGAAAGCTTTTCCTTTTTGTAGGCTTTTTAATAATGTCAAGCAAATCACGTGATATTAAATATAATTTTTTATATTATTTGGTAACTGAAACAAGAGTAAAATTGTTAGGGACTCTTACACAATAAACAAAACAAATAAAACCTAACTATCGACAGTAAATCCATGTCACGTATGTGGGATATATTATTAAAGGTAGTAGTAAAGGTATTGAAAATAGTAAATATTTAATAAGACATATAACTAAATCGTCAATCGACCAAAACAACTTCGTCACACATTATTTCAAACATCAATTTTTCTTTCAAATTTTTTTTTTTGTAAAAATAATATTTATTTCTCATGAAATAAATACGTAGAATGGTCGTAATGTAGTCTTTAAATTTAGTCAGCATGCCTATTACATTACGACAACATGTAAGGAATCTCTTTCCTATAAAAACAATTTCGGGTTACAGAAAATGAAAAATAACATTACTTGATATCAAACGCCTACATTTTATTACTAAACATACCGAATCAAAATATCACTTTCATTATATGACGGGATTTCGTAAAAGGATATAATTTGTTATTTATAAATCAAGCCACCCTTGTATTTTTCTATATAAAATGTCTTACTAATAATAGTGATAATATAAAGTACGTCATTCGTCCCACATTAAGATGTTTAAGTCAGTTTTGACGTAAATTTTAATCTATTTTTGGGTATTATTATTCTATTTAAGGAAAATTGATTTACGTCATAGATCCGTTAGTTATTTGTTCCGCCTATCATTGATCGCTAATAAATCCTTTATGACCGATGTATAAAAATAAAACGAATATTATCTGAAATTGATCTAGAAAAAGATACAATGTGTCGTTATTACATTTTCTGCTAGGAACATATGCTCGTTATTGTTAAATGCATATCCATACGAGCCAAAGTTAACAATACTTTTCAAAATAAATCCTAGCGGTACTAGGAGTTATTTATTATTTATTACGTAAGATCATTTTACCGCTTTTTAACACCTCCCTCTATGTGAGGAAACATAAACAACTACATAAGATAATTTAAATACTAAAAATTATAAGAAACAATTTAAAATACCTTTTTTTAAGTTGATATATTTTAATATTTTAATATTGTCAAAATTTTTCTATATTTCGGTACATTTCAACTATATCTCGGTTCTATTTCCACATTTATGACAATTCTTCATGTGGCAAATAACTTTTTGACCTAGTCAATATAGGTTTTTTTAAATATACTCATCAAAGCCATGAATTCTTTTATGAAGTTGCACAACCATTAAGAGTGTCTTGGATACCTTAATAATAAAATTCATACTGGCCAGCTTGGTTGACGGTCCACCGACTGTTGCGATTATCGCGGGTTCGGAACCTGCTGGGATGGTCGTAAATATATGTTTGTGAGTGTTCTAAGCAATAGTGCAAAATCTGACAACGAAAATGATCCCAGTCGCGCCAGTAACCAGGCTGGATGCCGAGGACCGTGGTTCGGAGCCCACGTTAAACTGTAGGTCCAGTCCAGATAAACCCCCTTTGGTAAAAAGGACAATTTAAAAATATACTATTGAATTTTACATTTTGGGATTGTGGTAAACTGGGGTTTCCGTTGTAAAAGTAATATATTATTCAAGCAAAAATGTGATCGTGGTGTAAGTCTCCTATCAAATGTCTGGAAGGTGAATATGAAGATCATACAAATGAGGCTTCAAAGTGTTTGTGAGTAGACGAACCGAGAAGAGCAGGCAGGATTTAGACCTAATCGCGGTTATGTAGATAAGATTTTCGCACTCCAACAGTTTATGGAGGAACGTATTTGGTGTAGAAAGCGTTGTCGATTATATACAATGTCATCACTTTAGGCAAGTTTGGAAACTGTACATGTTCCTCTAAAAGCTATTAAACTTCTTCTGGTTTTATGATGCCATTAGCTATGCCATTAGCCGTGTGCGAGTGCGAAATGAATCAAGCCTATTTGAGTTCCTAGCTAGTGTTCACCAAGGAGATGTCTGTCGTCTCTCTATTGCTTTTCAACATAATTGTGGATGCAACTACGTGAAATGTTTTTTAAAATATATAGCTTTAGTTATGATGCTATAAACTCTCTAACCAGTTTCGTAATAAGTAATGTTAAAACTTCCAATATTCTTCTTGAAAAAACTAAACTATTGACAACTGCAACATCCAAAGTAATCACAACGAAATCCGGTTAGTGCAAGTCTGCACGTACCTGAAGTACTTGAACTGCTGCAGTTCAGGTACAGGGGATCAGAAATAAAAAAGAAAAATGTGGCATCTAAAGCTGAAGTCATATGAGCTTTTGCTTCCTTGAGATGGTGTGTGTGGAACAGAAATATTATATTAAGGACTAAAATCAACTTTATTCGAAGTGGATTTTATTTCTGCTATTGAAATTATTATTCATGTTGATGTCGTTGGTGTTGACTCAGTTATTCGAATTGTTTACTTATTGAAGTAAATAAACAGCTTTTTGATTCATCAAATATACCAATTATTTTCAATTATTTAAATATGGCGAAGAATAATGTAACTTTACAGAATAACATAACATCATAATAAAATATCAATTTACTGAAATTTAGCGAATGTTTCCGATTTTCTCTGATTTAGGCATCATTCTATACCAAGGATAATAGATATCCATAAGTTTTCATGTGTGTGAAATTTATTATATTTATTTTTAGCTCATAAAATAAGTAGTTGAAATGTAGTTAAACTGTCATTTTAAAACAGTATAACATAAGTGGGTTTAATATATTCAATTCGAAATTAATAACATTGCTAAATCTATGTTATTTATTATGTCATTGTCTAATTGAAAGTAATAAAAGAACATAGAACGTTGTAATATTCTTAACTATTTGCTAGTATCCAAATCATTCCAATAGTGTACATTATCAAAAAAAAATCATGTCAGGTCACATATAAAAGATTAACTTTTTATAGATATAGGGCGAAAGAAGAATATGCATTCAGAGGACATCAGTAGAGTTAGAGATATCCTATCAACCGTCTCGAAAATAGTAGTTACCAGAAAACTACTTAATAATTTTTTTCTGTTGATTTTTTAGAAACAATTGAATTTCTATATAGAAAAAATATTTCTAAATAAAATTAAATTTTTTGGCGTTTTTCTAGAAAATATTAATCTAGTACATCATTTATTGTGCGTTATAATTTTTTTTTATTAGAAGTACCATATCTAATAAAAAAGAATTTAAATTGTTTTATTCTATATATGACAATTATTTGATAATTATTAATTTTTTCAGAAGATTGGGGGTTTTAATTTTTGTTCTTGGTAGGCAAATAGCAATAGCGTAAAATCGTAGAAGGAATAACCATTACACTCATGCCACATTTCGTTTGCATAAGATCGGATGCATTCTGGACCATGTTTTGAAGTAGTAGTTCCCTTTCAAATGAACTCTAGTTGTTAATCCAACTTATAATAAATGTTTTAATATTATTAGTTATTTATTACCATTAATTTCTATTAGGTAAATAAATTATAAACATATTTTAATCGCTTTAATAAATAGTAAAATTGTATATTATAATGAAATTATTTCTTCTATATAAGAATTTATCAAAATTGTTTATGTGGTCTTCCCTTAGATAATTTAATATTGCTAACAGGTAAATTTTTTGCACATATATTTCAGAAAACTATTTTATCTTTTAAAAGCGTACTTTTAAAATGTCGCGAATTTTACTTCGAAAATATACACTGATGGAAGATATTATTTTACAGATAATGATGTCGGGCATTATGCACTATAGAGCTCCATATACTATATAGTACTTATATTAATAAAACATGTGTTTTACTAACGTAAGTACTGGTATATAGTGGTGATATTTTGCGCACAGAGCATCTGTAGTTTTATATGTATACTTTGAAGACTTTTAATTTTTTAATATACCTTACAACATTATGGCGTTAATGTGCTATATAAATATATTTATAATTATTAAGAACATATTTTGCTCATTAGTGTTTATGCTTTTTTTGAGCTAGTTGATAGAAGAAAACTAAAAATACTTTTGCCCTGTAATACAATTTGTTGATACATTAAAAATGTTTAATAGAAAATAATAGTGAATACTTGGGTGTAAAGAATAATATCTGATGGTTGATATCATTGTAACATGTTCTTAGTATATTCTGGAATTATATATAAATTAATATACAACAGATGGTGTTATTTTGTACTAAGTTGCAATGGGTATTCTCCTAAACAACTTCATATTGAAGGCTCACTGACATGCTTCACTTTTAAGTATCTCATTTCGTCGAAGGGTGAACAAAACATTTTTCAGTAAGTTGAAACGTAAAAAACGTAAAGGAACGTAAAAGTATCTCAGTTTATACGCAAAAAGTGTAGTGAGTACATGTTTACGTGACCAGACAAAAAGACTGCATCTCATTTTTATTAGTGTTTTAAAATTATTTCCCCTTATTTTACAACAGTCCTTTTGAATTTTTGGTCAAAAACTAGTGCAGAAATAATACGTAAGTGAAAAATTAAGTGCGTGAAATAAACAATGTATTTATTTCATTTTTTTATCCTCTGGATATAAATAAAATAAAATATTAAAAATCTAAAAATGGCAAACCACAGCGATTTAAACAAATCACCTGCTCACTTTGATGTAAGATTAGAACAATCAGCAATAACACAAACTCCACCATCAGAATTGACTGCAGTCATTAATAAAAAAACGATTGAGAAGCCCAGAAGAAGAAATTCCGAGAAAACAAACAAGGATCAGTGACTATTGGTTACAGAAACCAATAGAGACAAAAAAAGCTTTAGCGACCTATCGGAAGAAATTGAAGAGAATATACAACCAAGCCCTGAAAAAGTTGTTCCCAAACTACCACCAATAACAGTTTATAAGGTAGGAGTAATAAAACACATCCATGGCCTATTGAAAATCATCACTACGAACTACACAATTAAAACAGTGAGCTATGAAACAATAAAAATTCAATTGTTTGAAGCGGAGCACTTTAAAGGTCTAGTAAAAGAACTAGACGAAAGAAACACTCAGTAGCATACATTCAGGCCTAAATCTGAAAGAACATTTAAATTCGAACAATTAAAAGAATTACATCACGGGACGGGCTTTAACACCACCAAGATAGCCCTAGCTGAACAAGGCCACAAGGTCGTAAATATTCACAATATACGACATCGCACAACAAAACCCTCTGCTTATGTTCTATATTGATTTAAAACTTAATGGAACTAATAAAGCGATGTATAAAATCACCAAATTACAAAACAACATTATTAAATGCGAACCATCACCCACAAAAAGAATTATACCACAATGCACGAGGTGTCAAACGCACGGTCACACAAAAACTTACTGTCGCAAATCGTTTAGATGCGTAAAATGTGCAGGTGAACACAAAACAGGAGAGTAACGGAAACAGGAACTGTAACGGAAATCATCCAGCGAACTACAAGGGCTGCGCAGTTCACAAACAACTGCAGCAGAAAGTATATTCTGCCTTAAGAGAAAAAAGGCATCAACCGCAACAAAAACAATCCACACCCACCAGTTTACCCACCCGACCAAGTCAACCATATATAACTTATGCGCAAAAAAACTGGTGAACCAACATATTGGCCTTAGAAACAAAAAAAAACAAAGAAATAAAAAGCCAGTTACTATAGATTTCTGTATTACAAAATATATTGATACAAAAAAGTGTCACGCAGAATCATGTTTGGACCTGTCTTCTGATCATTCACCAATAATAGTAACACTTTTTTCAAAAATTGCCATCAAAGATAAACCCCCTCTCTGTACAATAATAGAACTAACTGGTCCTCATTTAGAGAAAACTTAGACCGAAACATCTCTCTAAACTTACCGCTACAAACTGAAATTGACATAGAAATGGCAGCAATAAACATTACAACAAATATACAGGAGGCAGCATATTCCGCGACTCCTAACAATGAAACATTTCCAAGAAAAAATACACATATATCATGTACAATACAGAAAAAGATAGCAGAAAAAAGAAAGTTACGACGGAATTGGCAACAGCAAAGGACTGAAGAGAATAAGAGAAAATTTAGGGCAATAAAGAGAGCTGAAAAAACTAATTCAAAATGAACAAAACCAAGGTATTCAAGAATACCTAGAGAATTTGACACCAACTGAGGCTACAGACTATTCGTTGTGGAAAGCAACAAGAAAGCTTAAGAGACCCCAGCAGCATAACCCACCTATTAAAACAAGCGAAAATAATTGGGCTAGAAGCAATAAAGAGAAGGCCGACATATTCTCAAAACTAGCTTTCTGGATTCGCCATTTCAAATGGTCTTAATGCACGAGAAATTAACGGTCAAAAAAGTTAAACAAACAATAATGAGAAAAATTAATATTAAAAAAGATCCTCGTTATGACTTAATTACTGGTAAAATTTAAAAAGAACTATCATAAAATGGTATGGAACTATTAACATTTATATTTAATGCTGAGCTACGAATTAATTACTTCCTTAGCATCTGGAAAGTAGTGAAAATACTAATGATTCTTAAACCAGGAAAAATACCAGAAGGTGTGACCTTCCTCCCGCGTATAAGTTTATTACCGATTATCTCGAAAGTTTTTGAGAAACTATACATCAAGAAGCTAAACTATATAATAGAAAAAAGAAAAATTATTCCAGAACATCAGTTTGGGTTTCGCAATAAGCATGGGACTATAGAACAAGTGCACAGACTTGTAAACAAAATAAACACTGACCTAAATGACAAAAGATTTTGTTCGGCTGCTTTTCTAGAGATATCTCAGGTTTTTGACAAAGTATAGCATATGGGCTTGCAGGTTAAACTAAAGAAACTTCTTCCTCATCCGGACTATCAGTTACTAAAATCGTATCTCACTGATAGACATTTTTTTGTAAATCAAGGCGATGAACCTACCGAATTAAATCCCATATATTCAGGAGTTCCGCAAGGTAGTTTACTGGTTTCAGTACTGTATCTTCTGTATACGGCCGATTTGCCCACCACAAAAATAACTATTGTGGCAACATACGCAGACGACACAGCAATCTTGGCATCCCATGAAAATCCGGTCATAGCATCAATATAACTACAAACCCACCTGGATCAAATACAGTCAATGAAACAAAATCCACCCATGTAACCTTTAGCCTGCGTAGAAGAACATGTCTACCAATGAATATCAATTATCGTGAATCAACTCCCTCAAGCAGAGCAAGTTAAATATCTTGGTATGCACTTGGATCGACGCCTAACCTGGAAGAAGCACATACTCTATAAACGAAAACAACTTCGACTGAAATTATGTCAAATGTATTGGCTCATCAGGCGCAAATGCAAGTTATTATTAGATAACAAGGTGTTGCTGTATGAGTCTATACTCAAGCCTATTTGGTCATATGGAATCCAACTATGGGGTACCGCTAGCAAATCTAATATATCCATCATTCAACGGTTCCAAAATAAAGTACTGCGTGCCATTGTTGATGCTCCGTATTAAATTTCAAATAAATTGATACAACGCGATATTCCTCTAGAACCTGAATCAGACTGATTAATTAAGATAATATTTTATACTGAAGATCGCTAATCGTTAATGAAGTGATTTTCTGCATTCCATGTAAATATAATATAGACATAAGAAATACTTATTGCCTACAGGGCAGATTGTAGAATCACAGAGAGTAAAAAAAAGCTTATACCGAGTAAATCACTTTTGGGGGAAGTTTTTACTATTTTAATTTAATTTGAAGAAAAAGGCAGTTTAGCATTATCAAATGCTGTGTGAAGCTTATAGCAATCATGCGCCATCGACGACGTTTTAAAAGTGGTGATATTGACACCGAAGGCAAAGAGCGTTCTGAGCAGCCGAAAAAATTTTAAGACCAAGATCGCTATCGATTACAATTGGTGAGCATTGAGCTGAGCATTGCGCGCAAAACGGCAGGTATATTAGTAGATACAAAACAACGTTATTCATCAGCATGATAACGAGCGATCACATGTTGCAAAACCGGTGAAAACATACTTGAAAACATTAACACAGGATCTTACACGCCATACTCTCCAGAGCTTGCTTTTGCAAAAGAAGTAGCTATTGAATAAAGAAGAGACTATTGATGCTTAAGATAATTTCTTAATATACACCAATAAAATACATTGTACCGATTTTTCACAATTAAACTTTCCGGTCTTGTCCAGCTTGGTTACTGACGTGATTGGGTCAACGAGTTTTACACTTCGAATCCTCGACTATCGCAAGAGTACGAGGATTGTTCTTACATTCTATTCGGACATATATTTCATATTCTGGAACCATAATAGCTATAGTTGTCAGAATTATTTTTTTATTTTATATCCCTGAATGCTAAGTCTAAATACCAGAAGAATACTTACTATACAGTAAGTAATTATACATTAATATTACTGTCAACACTACAATATATCGATTGAAATAAGAAGTATATAAAAAAGTTGTTATAGTAAAGATAAAAATAACGCGAAATGCGTGATTTTAATGTCTCACCATCCTCTTGTAGCTGAAAGCTTACATTGTGACTATAAAATACGAATCGAGTTATTTGAAACTTGACTCATGTGAATGAATGTGAACTGTTGGACCGGTCCCATATTTTATTTCTAGTGGTTTTTCTTTTATTGAATAGAACATGAGTATTTGAGCGATGATTGTAGGTTTATAATTATTTATAGCGACAGACTTTGAGCAATTAATTTATCATTTTTTTGATTTTTTTCCAAAAAATAAATGTCTTAACTTATATTACGAAAGGTTATGGTAGAATAAATATATGACTTATCGTGAGTCACATGTTTTTTAATATTTTATACTAGGTAATATAATATATCATTCTTAGTAAAACTGCACAATTTGAGGAAACATCTGTTGATATATTCTGTACTGACTCTTAAGTGTTGCGGAAAAACTTGTTCAAGTATCCAAGCCAATATAAAATTGCTAATACTACTATTAATAGATCTCAATAAAAAGATTATTTTAAAACACTAATAGCGGAAGTGATTCTGCTATAAATAAAAAATAACATTTACATTTACATTACATTATATTTTTCTATAATTATTTTGTTTTCAGTGAAAATGTTTATGCTATATAACAGGTCAATTGAAAAGTCCCCGGCCTGTTTGTTACCCTTAAAAGATGCGAGTATAAATTTGACAGCTATCGGATCATTATTTTGTGAATTATAGCATTTTGAGTGAAGCAACTTTTGTTATTGTAAAAAAAATGGATAAAAAGCAATTTCGGGTGTTGATAAAATATTGCCTTTTGAAGGGAACAAATACAGTTGAAGCAAATACTTGACTTGATGCCGAATTTCCGGACATTGCCCAGGAAAATCAACCATTAAAGATTGGTATGCTAAGTTTAGATGTGGTGAAATGAGCACCGAAGACGATGAACGCAGTGGACGACCAAAAGAGGTTGTTACCGACGACAACATTTAAAAAATCCACAAAATAATTTTGTAGGACCGTAAATTGAAATTGAATGAAATAGTAGAAACTCTGAAGATATCAACTAAGCGTGTACATCATATCATTCACGAATATTTGGGTATAAGAAAGCTCTGTGCACAGTGGGTGCCGCGCGAGCTCACTTTTGACCAAAAACAACGACAAGTTGATGTCTCGGAGCAGTGTTTGAAGATGATCAAGCCTAATAAACCCGAGTTTTTGCATGGATATGTGATAATGGATGAAACATGGCTCTATCATTTCACTCCGAAGTTCAATGGACAGTTATCCGAGTGGATTGCACACGATGAACCCGTTCCAAAGCGTGGGAAAACGCAACTATCGGCTGGCAAGTTTATGGCGTCTGTATCTTGGGATGCGCATGAAATAATTTTCATTGACTACCTTGAAAAAGGAAGGACCATCAACAGCGACTATTACATAGTATTATTGGACCTGTAGGCTCCCCAGTGAGCGTTGGAGAGTAGTTTTAACGTTTTTATGTCGGTGGAGTATTTTGCTATAATATAATATTGCAGATGGACCAGACAGGTTCGCTCTTACTCAGAAAGCTCTCTGGCAGTTAGAAAAGATTGTTTGAATGACAACATATTTCGATTTATTTGCCAATGAATTAGTTTGTCAAGTATTACTGAGCTTTTAACGGAATAAAAGTGTAGAACCTTCACGATTTGGTGTGTCATATTCTCGCAGAGGCCTTGTTAATCCTCTCTGTATCCTTCCAATTTTAGTATATATACCGCCGAAATGAGTACAGGCCAAAGTTTGTTTTAAAATTAGTTCAACAGTTGTCTCGGAGGTTTAAAAAGCGTTTACATGAACTAAATGCATCCCAAGGCTAGTACTTTAATAAAGGCGAAATAAATTTGGAAAATAAATAATTTAGTATTATATTTTAAATAAAAAATTAATAAATTAAGAAGAGAAGTTAATAAATATACTTCTAGTATATTTAGAGAAAGGTTAGAACTTTCCTGATACTATATATGATGTTGATATACGGAGGTACATAATGCAGTATAATAGTAATTCGTATATTTTAATTTTGCATATTATTTAATAGTCTTCAGTGCATGACACATTTTATAAGCAAGATTATCTAGCTGTACTCCTAACAGAAAGTTCCATTTATGAAGATATGAATTTGCTAGGGTCCCATGGTAAAGATAGGATATTTTAAAGAATACACAATGACAACTGAACAGAAATATTTCGTTCTATAAAGGTCTCGCTTTATATACTGTATTTTTGATTTTCAGTTAAATAAAACTTTAAACTTTCATTTAAGTTAAGAAGTAACAAAGCTAGAAATTATAATTAAATCATTCAGTTAATTTAATCAATTTTAAAGTTGACAAAACAATGAAATGTTTCCTGAATAAAACGCGACAAGTTTTTTAAGGAAAAAATCCTTAAATTTACTGATTTTCATCGGCACTGAAGCCGCTTATTGCTCACGGATAAATATAAAATAAAAAATATCTCCGCGAAACTGTCTGTCTGAACTGGGAGATCAGACAAAAAATTAAATTTAGGCTTTGCATTTTTTTTCGTATTGCTGTTGGCCAACTTTCTCCGATAAAAATTATTTATAGCCACTCTGGTTGGCATTTTTTTTGAACATGTTAACTTCTCCGAAAATATACGGCACGTAGCTCAGAAAATGATTTTTTTTATTTACTCTTATTTGCAAGCATTCAAAAAATTTTATTTGATGGCTTTGCGCCAAAAAGATATGGTTTGATTAATATTGAGGAATTTGAAAGCGATTTCTAAAAATAATAAATGCGCCTACGTTAATAAAGATTGGTGTCTAGCAGTACTCCCCTTTTCCGAACAATTATTTTCATTTTTGTAATTTATTTTTTATATATTTATAATATCTATAAGAATTCCGAATTAAGGACAACTTAAACTTAAATTTTAGAGGTAACTTCAAACAAAATAAATAGCTGTTTGGCGGACCAATATTTTTTTATAACATTTTTATTACATACGCTTAGTACAATCTTAATTTACAATTAATTTATTACTACTTTTCCTATGTACTTGGATTAATTACGAAGCAAGACGAGTGCGAGAAAATACATCAATATGTATTCCTCAATTATAAAATTATAATTATTTATTAATTATTAACTTATAGCTATAGTTTACACTAATAGTACACACTAAATGTTCACACAAGTTCGTATGGTTTCGTTCGTTTCAATCTCCTGACATCCTGCGCGCTGTCCAGCAGTTGTATCGCTTCCACGTTAGTATGATTTAGTAATCTTCTTTCGTGTTTCAAGGCGAAATCCTGCACAACTTGGTTACATAGCGATAGGTATTGCTAATAAATCGAAGAACCTTGTTTTGACAGCGTTGTATGACTGTTGATTTGAATTTTTAGTGCAACCCCATATTTGCACTCCATAGGTCCAAATTGGCTTTATAATTGTATTATAGAGTATCTTCCGACTAACCAATATAGTTGTTATATAGTTATTTTGGTTCTAATGTGCTTTGCTCTTTGTCTAAAGTTATGCTTCCAATTTAGGACCAATATTTGACGAATATAGCGGCTTGAATAGAGATATAGTCTATCTAAAGAAGTTTTGTACATACGTCATCAAGACGTTTAATGTATTGCCTGGCACAATTTGTAAATTCGTTTTAGAAGTATACAATATTTCCCAACATTTCCAACCCCCATATACATATATACATGACATATATAAAATGACTTCATTAAATTAACTCCTGTACAAAATACTATTTTATATAATCAGATCGGATGGTGTTATTTATAAGTTTTAGTCTACGCATTTTACTGTCACTTCGCATATTTAGCTCATTAGCGAGTACAATGGCATGCACTGACACTCTTCCCAAGTATTTCACACAAATACGTTGAATAACACTCATTATTGGTTCTAGAAGAATATCGCGTTGTATCACTTCATCTTCATATCTTCATCATATTTATATATGTACAATATACCCAATGGTCACTTATGGCATGATGACTCATGGCAAAAATAGTGTTATGATAACAAAAGTTGATGAAAAAAGGTAAAGGTTGGAATAACAATTGATTAGGTTTTATTAGATATAAAATTTATTAATAATTCATTGAATGGTTATGGATAATTCAACAGGAATGGTTAATAACACCTTCGGTTTGGATGAACTGGATCAGACACATTGAAGAAGAAATTGACAAATTATGAAATTAACAGCTTAGTTATTCACTTGAATTAAACTTTAGAAATATGATATGATTCAATGCTGCCAATTTCTAAGACAGGGTGATGAGACTGGAAACAACTAAATGTGAGTATATAATTAATATACGATAACTATAAGAAATGTTATTGTAGAGTGTAAAAAATGTATGTGCTAGATATGTGTGTAATTGTTCAGAATATAAATGAGCATTTGGTTGAAAAGTATCAGGAGAGAAAACATATTAACTGTTTTGCAGATATTACAAATGTATTAAGGATAATGCAGTAATTTAACCTAATTTTATCAAGAATTATGTATACAGGTATCAAGACAACAAATTAAGAAGAAATACAGTGATATCAAAATGTCTTTACAAGTAAAGACTATACCATAGGACACGTGAATTAAGTGTAAAAGATAAATATGCTCTCTAGAGAGAATAAAATACATTAATTAGATATAAAACTGTTAATTAGGTGGATTAGGCCTCCGGTGGATACAACTACATAAAGAACGCGCCTAAAATTCTAACATATGGGTGGCATTCTCAACCCTAATCTACAAACTATTATAACTGTGTACTTAATTGTAGTTTTAAGTCCTTCGATAAAATATGAATTAGATTCACTATAATGTTAAAATAAATTATATTTGATAACAGTATTTTTGTTAATTTTTTTTTGGATTAGAATTTTGTTATATGTCAAAGCCAAAATGAACTAAAACTCAGAGTTGATACAGCAACATTACGGCATTTTGACGTCACGAATTTAAATGACGTGTGTTCAAAACCTCTTTTACTTCAATACGTCGCGTTACAAGATTTATTTTGTTTTCATTGAAATGCTCCATGAATTATGAGTATTCATTATAAAAAGTTCCACAATTTACAATTAAAATATTTCTCCATTTATGCGGTAAAATCATGACAATACACCCCCCCCCCCATACACACAAGGATTATTGGTTGTTGAATATTTTTACAAAAATAATGATTATTATTTGGATAAAGTCGTCCTTACGGATGAAGTTCTAATGACGGTTAGTTAAAATTGCAGCTTTTCAAGAATTTTACAAGATGCAATCGTATAATCCCATATTGTAAAATTATTGATTGCATTTGTATTTAAATTACATGATATCCGTTGGTAGCCTACACATTTCTAAATATTGAAACCAATATTCGTTTGCTATTATTTTTTTAGTGTTGCGTCATGTGTTCTAAATTAGGTAATATTAATGCGCAATACTAATAATATTACAATAATGAATTTAATTCTAGTCTATAATTAATCTGTAATTAAAATAGATAACAAAACTAATGTCCTACAGAGATATCTATGCTTATATTCTCAGTAAGCTATGTTACTTATGTTATAGAATGTTTTACATTCTTGATTTAATTAACCTGGGGTTGTTGAGATGCTGGATGATTGGATGTGCCACAGTATTTTGATAAAGTTTACACAAACTCTACACTATATAATCAACTATTATTAACTGATATATATATATATATATATATATATATATATATATATATATATATATTTATATATATATATATATATATATATATATATACATATTTATATATATATATATATATACATATACATATATATAAATATATATATATATATATATATATATATATATATATATATTTATATATATATATATATACATATACATATATATATATAAATATATATATATATATATATATATATACTGGATGAAATAATTAATCTGTTATATATCGGTTATTGGTAACCTTAAAAAATGTATTAATAAAGCATATTTGGCTCAATTTTTTCAAATTAATTACATTTTACATATCCTTATCACAATCTTAATTTATAAATTTAATTTATTAATATTGTTCAATTGTACTTGCATTAATAAACAGTCAGAACAAGAGTGGTATAAAACATTAGTATATGTTTTCCAAATTAAAACAAAATTGGATTACTTAAGCTAAACTTAAGATTGAACACATTAAACATTGAATATACTATATAGATTCATGTGGTTTGGTTCCCTTTAATCTTCTGATTTCCTGCGTGTTGTCCAGTAGCTGTGTTGCTTCTAGGTTGCCGTTCGTGATTTAGCAACCTTATTTCATGTTTTAAGGCAAAATCTTGGATCACTTCGTAAATCCATTTGATTTCGAGGTCATCGGGCAGTCGGTTACGCACCGATAAGCGTTGATAATTAAGCGAAGAAATTTATTTTGGTATCGTTGGATTAGATGTTGGTTTGAGGTTTTAGTGCAACCCCATTACTGAAAATAGGCTTTATAACCGACTAATAAACCGATATCTTTGATTATAATTCATGTTTATTGATGATGACGATTTTGCTCAAATGATAAATCGCTCTATAAAAATGCATTCAAATGTTAAAAAAGTTATGTTAAAAAAATCTATCTATATTTTTCTTAAATCAAAGATTTGTTTAACTATAATTTACACTAATTTTCAAAAATTAAGATAGAAACTTTAAAATAAGAACAAAACAAATAGATTGGGTTCTGAATAGTATGTTACGTACTCTAGTGTATGAAAAAAATCTTCGAAGGTCACGTAGATAGTTTTGTATCCATTTATTTATTCATGTCACAGAAGTTCTGGTTCATTAAATCGCGTTTAAAATGACCATCCCAGATCAGAATATTTTTGCATATTTTCCTTGCTGCTGGTCCATTAAGAAATGCGTCTTAAACAAGTATTATTGTTGATCTTTATTGTTGTTTTGTTTTAAATCTCATAATGATATAATTTATCTTCCACGAGGGTTACTGACACTTGATGAATCTACATTTTTAACAACTTTATCGTAACCTTTTCGTGGGAATTCTTGATTATATTTTTAAATGTGGTTTTATTGTTATTTCTTTCTTGTAAATAGTATGATACAACGTACCTCATGAAAACGATTGATACATTATTGAACAACTTACTAATAATCACTAGTGTATTCATTAATATTTACTACGCTTCATGTTATATAATGTATCATCTTCTATGAAGATGACGGGTAGTAATTGTATAGTTTTCTGGCAAAAGTTATTTTTTTCTGGGAATTTTCAAATATGCCCTATGAATTATATTCGAATTTATTTTCCGAAGTGACTTTACTTGTTTCGATTTTAATACTTTATATAATGATATACACTATATAGACAAGTTATGTTTATTATCATTAGTGTTTTTATGTTCAATTTTATATATTAATATGTTAATATTAAACATCTGTTTTATAAATTTTACTCAATCAACTGCTTATTTTTGAATTCTGAAAAATTGTGAAATCGGGTTTGTTTTGATGTATTTGGATTGAAAATAATAATTTTGCATTTTCTTTTAATTCTTTTTTTAAGGGGCGGTAGAGCTCTGAAACTGTTAGTTATTTTATACGTTTCATTTATTTCAACCTGTAACATATCTTTCGATCTAAATCACAAGAAAAAGGGTATTATTCATCTGGATATCTCAATGTAACTAGGTATACTAACAGGTCAATTGAAAAGTCCCCGGTCTACTATAGTAAAACCCATTTTTTGGCAAAATTAGTTCTTTTGAGATCTGAGAACAGAAAATAGTCGCTGGGGGCCAGATCTGGAGAATACGGTGGATGAGGAAGCAATTCGAAGCTTAATTCATGGATTTTTGCCATCGTTTTCACTGACTTGTGACACTATGCATTGTCTTGGTGAAGCAACACTTTCTTTTACTTCAAATGCGGCCATTTTTCGTCGATTTCGTGCTTCAAAGGTCCAATAACGCTATGTAATAGTCGCTGTTGATGGTCCTTCCTTTTTCAAAGTTGTACAAAATACGGACCCTATAACCTTGCCAGCCGACTGTTGCGTTTTCGCACGCTTTGAAACGGGTTCATGGTGTGCAGTCCACTTGGATGACTGATTGGACTTCGGAGTGAAATGATGGAGCCATGTTTTATCCATTGTCACAACCTTCGTCGGTAACAACCTCTTTTGGACGTCCACTGTGTTTACCGTATTCGGTACTTATTTCACCACATCTAAACTTAGCATACCTATCGTTGATGGTTCATTTTCCTGGGGCAGTATCCAAAAACTTGGCATCAAGCGAAGTTTTTGCTTCAACTGTATATCTTCCCTTTAAAAAGCAATATTTTATCAACACGCGAAATTCCTTTTTATCAACTCAACTCAACTTGATCTAAAATCAAAGAGTTAGATTTATCAGACAATCATAAAGTCAATTTGGACTTATGGGGTTGTACTCAAAATTCAAATCAACTAATCACGCAACGCTGTCAAAACAAAATTCGTCGATTAATTACTAATGCCTATCGCTACGTAACCAACGATGATCTGGAAATCAAATGGATTTGCGAAGTTATATAAGCTTTCGCCTTAAAACATGAAAGAAGATTACTAAATCATACTAACGTGGAAGCAATACAACTACTGGACAACGGGCAGTAAATCAGAAGGTTGAAGAGAACCAAACCATACGAACTTATATAAAGTGTATGTAGTATACGTTTAGAGTAAACTATAGCTTAAGTTATCGTAATTTTATAATTGAGGAATGTACAAATGAAATCTAGTAATAAATTAATTTATAATTAAGAGATTACTAAGCATATCTAATAAAGATGTTATAAAAAAAAACTTATCTATAAAATAAAATATTTATAAAGTAAAGTAATTTTAAAAAAATTTTAAACCCTATAAATGTAATATAAGGTGATAAGAGAGATCATAAGGCTGGCTATTCTCTTTTGAGTTCATTCAATTTATCAAGGTCAATTTACATAGCACAAAAAGAAGCTTAAGAAAGATTATCAATCATTATCAAAATAAGATAAGTTGATTTTGGATTGACAATATTGCAGTTATGCCAAGAAAAAGCAGTAAAGTTGTAAAATCACATACGGTGAATTGAAGGTAGTCAAAAATAACTCTAGTTTGCAGATTCCGGTATAAACAACGCTGTTGAGAGTGTAAGGCAGTCAATGGCGGGCTGACGGTGCTGTGAACTAACATATTCTTTTGGAACTATTCTGCTGAACTGAACTGCTTACAGTTCACGGCAAACAAAAGTGGATTGAAGTAGTTGCTCAGCCGTAGGTTAATGAAATTTCAAGCAATTATATTTGGGAAACTTTTCCGTACAGGGTATATTATGAAAAAAGTAGCTTGGCGAACTAATGTGCAGTTAGCAACGTTAAAATATTAGAAGTAGTGGTGGTTAGAGATAAATAAAATTATTTAAAGAAATAGTATCGAAAACTATTATACGAATACAATATCTTGTATTTAGAAATAATTATACAGTTAATAAGTTTATCTTAAAGAACGTTAAAAAATAATTTTATTAATTTGTTTTAAAATATTTAATTTTAAATGCACTTTTTAATCCAGCCATTTTATCTTTACAGAGTTTAGATCAGAAATTCTTAATGAAAAAACAACCCCTCTACTTAGATGGACCGGATGGGACGAAAGTTTTAGTCACTTTTGAATATCATATAGTTTACAATATAAGCTACGGGGTACCAGTGCTATGTTTTAATATTTGGAAGCAAGGTAGTATTCACCAGTATTCTACGAATATATTCTACGAATCTCAAGAATTGATTATTTTATTATTTTTACAGATGGTTGCATGTTGACGTTAGAGGAATATTGGTCAATGAATGCAAATATGAACGACTCCAATGTTTACGACACTTTAACGCAGATGGTAAAATATGTTTCCTCGATCTTATTATATATTAACAGAATGTTTCCGTTTTCATATTTAGGACCATCCGGTCTTATGCAGGCCATTTTTAACCCTTCATCCATGCAAAACAGCTGAGATAATGCAACCCTTTTTAACTGAAAGGTATAGTATGAATTTGGCTTCACTTTATAATATTTACGGCAAATTAAATAAATTGTTCAGTTTTTCGAAGGCACAATATTAACGATAAATGTCGATTACTTTCGAGTTTATTAGACGAGA
Source organism: Rhynchophorus ferrugineus (assembly GCF_030347505.1). Classification (NCBI taxonomy): domain Eukaryota; kingdom Metazoa; phylum Arthropoda; class Insecta; order Coleoptera; family Curculionidae; genus Rhynchophorus; species Rhynchophorus ferrugineus. The sequence continues at coordinate 44,625,299 of NW_027472581.1, read as the reverse complement.
AATGAATAATTGTTTCTGGATTACAGCACATAAGTGCGCAATATAACATTGGATCATTATTATCATCATCTCAATTAATTTTCTCCTTTAACTGTAATTTGAAAGTAGGGTTTTATGAGTTCAAACGTTCTCTAAATGGAATCATTTTATTTATTTTTATTAGATCTTCACCTCACCTCACATTAACTCACATCATCCCTATTTCTCTCGTAAAACTGCTTTTGTATGTATGGATCTCTATCCATCCTTTCTTTATCTACATATAAATTAAAAGAAAAGATCAAAACAAATGGATGTGGAATGTGGAAATGGATACCAAGAAGTTTCAAACAACACTGTTAATTACTAGCTATATACTAAATTATCGTCATAAATATATCTTCTAATTTATAATTGTATATTACTTTCTGTCGTATTCCTTGATGATATAGATTATAATTAAATTACACTCTTGAATTTAATGAAAATTACTAATACAAACATATGTTTTTTTGAAAACATAACTTTTTGCTATCTTTCTAGCAATGTTCCTCAATATTTAGGAAGAAATAACACCAACTCAAATTTCACACATAACGAAGGCATTGGAAATGGATTAAAGTAAAAAATAACAAATAGGTGTTTTTTAATTTATCTTTTTTAGATTCTTTTTGCTTACTTATACTAGCTTATAGCAACAGAACTAATAATGTATGAGAAGACACTTTACCGTGATTAAAAAAACATACAAGGATACAATCGACCAATAGCTCCGATCCATTGAGATGTTGAACTTTATTCAAAACATGCTTAACACTTAATTACATAATAATATTTTAGTGAATTCGAGTTCGCGAATTTTTATCACAATGGAATATCGAAGTTTTATGAATTTCATTTACAGCAATCAATAAATATTCGCCTATATTAATTCATAGTAGTAATCAAAATATGTAATTTTTTTTCTTTATTTCTTTAATAGTTTTGCTTAAAACGTAGCATCAAATTAAATATATCTGGACATTGTGAATGTATAGTCTAAACTGAATGAAAATACACAAGTTTACGCCTAAAATCTAAAAATAATAATAAAAAAAAAATTTTGAAGAATTTAGTAGTTGTTTAGTATATTATTTATAGATCTAACAAGTTTATTTCATTAGTCAGTTCACCGATACATTTTAAAATTATTCAAAATCATGGGATAGTATCACTACCTATTTTAATTTTGTTGTTTATACAAAATATATGTAAACAATACAAATTATGTCTATTTTAAAGTATTTTAAAGGAAATAAATATATTTTTAAAGTGACTCGTGGATATCGTGAAAATGTTAATATTTTTCATTTTGATGATATCAATTATATATATATAAAAAATATTTTTCTTATTACAGCAAGAACTTGGTGGTCTCATGGCTAAGCGTCGTAGGACATTTTGTACATTTACGACTTTTGGAAGACTACATAAAGTGTTGTTGATTTAGAGAGAGAACGCTAAAGACTAATAAAAGTATTTTTATTTCTATTTATTTAGGATTTTTCAGTACAAACGTGCTATGTTTTATATATTCCTGGAATTTAATGACGAATAAATGTAAATTATTACAAAATAAAGATGGTTTTTATTTGTTGGCTTGTTTGGTAATCCAGTGAGAAATTGAAAGAATGTATGAAAATAACTATTGAAATTTGTTATAAATACATCCTATTATTTGTAAGTTTATATTTTTTATACATATCATAATTTTATAAAAGATTTAGTTGACATATATATAGAGTCCGAAGTGGCTAGTACTCTAGAGCAAAAGGCTCATTAGTTAATTATTATTGCTTAGGGCTAAATTTCAGTTGTCTATCTTTGAGTTTAGTTCAAAATGGCTTAAGATGGTTATTTTTTACATTCTTGTTTTCCAGCTTCAAATAAAAAAAACAGTTAATATGATTATGTTATCCCATATTTGTTGTCTTAGAGGTTTTAGAGGAAATCCTAAGAATATTTGTAGAATATTCATTCTCAAATATTTTCTTTCATCGAAGTATCCGTCTTGGTGTAATGCTAGACACATTTTCCAATTTAGGTAGGTACAGTGCTATATCGATTATTTAAAAAAAACGCGCAAATTACATAAGAGCTCAATATTATTGTGCATTGTGTGTTGCACAATATTTTGATTTGTGCAAAAAATTATACTGCATGGAAGCGATATTGAAGGTTTTGCAAGATATTGCTCATATTTACAACCATATTATGCAAACAAAACAAAAATTTGTGCATAAAAAGAAAATATTGTTTGAAAATCAAACAATATATTGCGCAACTGTTAATCGTCTATACACATTCGATTATATTTACTTTTGACATATATTTGACATATACATACATTATATTTCATAACAATCTTTAGATATATTTAATGCTGAACACGTTTAAATTATAAAATAGTTATGTAGGCAGTAAACAAGAAGACCGTTGTTAAATAATTAAGTGGAATTTGTTTACTTATTGTATTTAGTAAACATAAAAATGGCAACAAACTCATATAACAATGATAAAACTTTCAGTATTTAACAACCTTATTTTTCTTTCTTTCTTACTCAGTAAATTTAGTGTGTTCTGGATTTTTTGAGCTCAAGAAATACTTCTCAAATTAACAGAATGTTCAGTCGGAAGAAGATGAAAACTTATTATTAGGGTATTATGAACATTGACCACTTTGGACTTATAACATGGACTGAAAAGTCCCGATAATAACACATAGAAAGCGCTTTTTTAAATTGCAATCACCACTTTTTCGATACTTTTGTTATTTTGAATTACATTTACACATTTTACCTTTACATTTTACACTGCTTCTTGATGGGGTGGTCACACCAGAAAACATAAAAAATCCACAAAATCGTTTCACAAAAAGATCGAAAGAAGAAGTGCGTGAGTTAGCTAATATCGTAAAGACACCAAAAGAACGTATTTGTTTTATATTGTATGAGTATTTGACTATGAGATAGCTCTGTTTAAAGTGGGTACCGCGTTTGCTCACTGTTGACAAAAAGAAGAACGTGATCATATTTATGAAATTGGGTGTCTGGCCATGTTTAAATGCAACAAACCAGAAATTTTGCGTCGATATATGATAATTGATGAAACATGGATCCATGACTTCACTCCGGAATCAAAACGATCGTTATTTGAGTGGACAGCAACTGGTGACAGGCCTATATTAAGGCAAAAGATAAATCGTTCTATAAAAGTGGTATTGAAATATCACAGCGGCGTTGGAATTGGTTGTGTGGCTCTTGATGGAGATTACATTAAACAGCCCATGTGTTAACAAGAACTGTGTAAATATCTATTTATCAATCCTTTCATTCTTAATCAATGTAGCTTAATTATCGTATGGTATATACCATATATGTACCTAATGTGAATGTTGCCAAATATTCACTTGAAATAATAAATATAAAATAGTCTAATATAAAAATTTATCATGTTTGCGGAATATTATCAAATAATTTACACTAAAATAATATTTTAAATATGTTTTTAAATTTGGGAAGAATGACAAGTCAAATGTAAATTCCGTTCTCATTATAATTGCATTAACAATGAAAAATATGACTAAGCGGATTTATACGTCGGTAGCAACAAACGAATTATAAGCATCAAACCACAACTATATACAATATATTATACTAGGTATGTTGTTTATTAAAAATTTCTTTATTGTTTGTAATTGGAAACTACATTTCATTCCAGTCAAAACATCACTTATTGCTATTCAGTGAAGCCATACTATAGAGAGTTTTAAATATGATCAGTCTATAGAACATTCTAAATATCAAGATAACGTTATTCATTTATTTTATTAAAAATTGTTGTATTTTGAATATGGATATTCCAGATATAAAAATAATCTTACAGTTAAAATACATAATATTTAGCGTTGGGAATTATTGACTGAAAACAGTCGATAGTCGCAAAACAGCCTACACAGTCGATAGTCAAAAAAATAGCGACTGAAAATAGTAATTACTATTTTTAGCCAAATGCACGGTTCCACTGTTTTTTTTACAATTCGTGATGTCAGCCGAAGATGTATGAATCCTTTCCTGTATAAATTGTGAGAGAGGAAAGGACGGAGATAATTGATTGGGGCAGTTAATTTTATATGTGGTTATATTTTGCAACGGTAGTATAAGCGAGACGGAGATGTATAAATTCCTTCACGAACTAACTTTAAAAAAGAAAAGGAAAAAAGTAATTACTGAATACTATTATAATAATAATACATAATATGCAACTTATAATTTAATTTTAAACGACGTAGTATTAGTTTTATTTGAATGTTCTGTGGATCTGTAAAAAGAAAGAAGGAATTTTTCTGTGGACTGGAATAATATCCAACAAATGCTTTATAGTATTTGCATGTGTTAATTGGTATTGTTAAATAATATACTATAATAAGCATAGACAATACAATAGAACTTAGACAAAACCTAAAATACTAAAGATGTACAATAACCAAAAATACTATATAAAAATTAAATATTAGGTATCATAAAAAAACTAATCCATGACATAATTAAAAATGATCTGAATGAAATTATATAATTTTATATTAATTTATTATTGAACGGAAATATTTTTTAACAAAAATCGAGAGAGTCAAAAATAGAGAGTAATGGAAATATTACCTATTATTGCCATAAAAACAGTAAAAATATTTTACTATTTATCATTCCCAATTTTTTCCAAATCTTTTTACCCTATTACATTAACAATCTACAAATATGCTACGCGTACCAAAATGCTATAATTTTTATATACAATATATTATTATTTACAAGCCAACTACCAAAAAAATTATAAAACTACATATAATACATATAAATCTATGAAAGTATAAATTGGGTACATATTTGTCAAGGTCGACTAGGACGACAGAGCCAAACGTTAAAAATCAGTCGAATGAAACTAGTAGAACCAAATATACTAACTAAAAGTACGACTGGAACACACGAGAGTAAATTGTAACAAAATCAGTCGGACCGAAAATAGAGACTGAAACAGTCACTGATAAAAATTAGTAAAATCAGTCGAACCGAAAAAATAGGAATAAAGAAACAATGATTGAAAATAAGTAACGCTTCAGGTCCCGGGGTTCGCTACTTAGCCTAAGTGATTTGACAAATGTTCTAGCTAAACTAGAACAACAAAAATTTATTGTCTCCGCAGGACAACTTTAGATAATATACATTCTTAGTGGTGTGACAAGTAGTGAGATCCCAAATTTCTCTCTTCCCCAAACTAAAAATTTCCTAAAAACTCATAATTGTGTAAATTTGGTTTCAAAATAGTCTAGCGAAAATAATTATGGGTTTACAAGGAAAGGGTAATAGGTTTATCGACTAAAACATTTTACATCGAATAAACATTTTAAATAAATAATAAACAATCTATCAAATCAATTATTTTATTAATTATTTGCGCTATATTAGAACAATTGTTTAACATTTAAGAGAAATAATAATTTAAATTATTATATAGTTGTAACAAATAAGTATAATAAATTAGACCACCCTGTACAACTAATTCTACACACTTCCGGTTGACAATAAGACCACCTTCTAGGTAACGCGGTCCATTGTTTGGTACGGTATCAATGAGGACATATTATCATACGTAGAACCAATTAAAACTGAAAATTCTGCTTGCATTAACCTTGTAAATAATGCGAGATCGTAGAGACCGACCAACAAGGAAGCCGATGAGGACGTCGTCGTCGTCGGTTGCGGTGGTGAACGTCTGAATCGTCGGCATGTGAACCCGGATTTGTCCGGCTCGAATAGAAAATGGTTGGCTAGTCCGCGTATCTTGATGCTGAACCGACACAACAGTTAGCCAGGATAGTTTGGATCGATACTAGGATTTGATCTAGACAAGGTGTGGCTGGCTGCTTATGACATGTTTTGTTGTTTACTAATTTTAACTATGCTAGGCTGTGATATAAGCAGATCCTATTATCTTATTAATGATTACATTGGTTGTTATTAAGGGTGGGTCGATCTTGAAAAGGAATGGAACAAGCTGAGTGTGATATATCAACGAAATTTTTTTTATTATGAGGATGTATAGAATATAAGTAATTCAAATGTGTCCGAAGCTTCTTACGGTACTATGAATCAAGTAATGAATTCGGGTTAATTTGAGTGATGGTCTGAGTTTTGTTCAAAAGCTTCTGAATATTGTGACCTTTAATGTGTCTAGTGAATTTTATGAATAAAAATTTGATAGAGAGGAGATACCCAGAGAACACTACCCCCAAGTTGTTCATGCAGAACGCCTGTTACATGACACGTAGCGCCGCATCGCTGGAATCACATGTTGTTCACGTCTATACCATTTAATTTGGGCCGAAAAAAGATTATCACTTTTCTGTTGAAATAGCCTTTGACGGGATGAGAGCGCACGTTAGCTGCTGGCACGTTTTGTTGGTAAACATTTGGTGGACCTCATATTATTTGGCTTCGTTCTATATACAGGCATACTGCTCTTGATATACATCATACCTTCAAAAACGCTCCTTGTCCCGAAAGATGGATTTCGACCAAATTTTTGAAGTCTAATCAGGGAACAAACAGCGTTATTTATAACATAGTAATTAGCCCCCTGGCTCCTGGGTGACTTTGATATTGTATAGACCCGACAGATTCTTCTGTACACCTTTCAGACTTTTATGTATTTGATCTACGAATCAACGATCGTCTCCAATTTAGTCATCAAACGTTGGGGAATCGTCTTTAAAAGATCAATCTTGTCTACTTTGAATGCAACAAGTGCATTTTTGTACTATCCAACAGTTACTTTTATAATAAAATTTTATCATCAGGATCAGCTACTCAATCATGTAAATGATTATGGTGATTGATATCAGTATATAGTAACGAAAATCAGGTGAAACAGATGTTGCCAAAACAATGTTACATATAAAAATACATATAATAAGGCAAAGTCAAGTCATTGCCATGGAAAAAAAAACTGTTTATGTGGTAACAATTTACACAAGATAAAAAATGTTTCGTGTTACTGGCATTCACATCCTTGAAATAATAAAATACAGGAACCATGAACGTTAGTCAACGTAGGTTAGTAACTAGCAGGCCTATCACAAGACAGATAAGTATGCTATGTTTACTGCATATAAACGAATCGTATCCTGAAGAAATGTACCTTGATTTGTACTTAACTTACTTTTCCTAAACACATCCTGTAGTGACTCGTTTCTATGAAAATATTTAGACATGGCGGTTACCAACACAAGTAAATCTGTGCACGTGCAGTTCACATATAATCAGACTGCACCAGTAACAATAAATAATAATATCACTTTATATAGCAACAACGCTAAATATCTCGAATCGGAATAAATATATCGGAATGAATCATAATGCAAAACTTCGCTGGAAAGAACATGTAAAAAAAGGAATGAACATAAGTTAAAATATAGGAAAATGTATTGGTTAATTGGAAGAAAATCAACATTATCAGTACATAATAAATTGCTATTATACAAGCAAGTTTTGAAAACCATGCGGACATACGGAATTCAGTTATGGTAATGTTCCGCTAAAGGTAGTATAAATACAATACGAGTTTTTCAGAACAAAGTCCTGAGAAGTATTGTAGATCTACCTAGATACCCAGTACCAACACCTTTATGTACCGATTACCATTCAGGAAATCAAGGGAGTTGCAGAAGATATGAGGGAAAACTCCATTCTCATGTCAATATCGAAGTAACACAACTTTTGGATAACACCAGAATTGGATATAGACACAAAAGAATCAAACGATTTGATCTTGTAGCAAAGTATATTTAATAGAAAAACAGCAATTTTAATACCTAAGCATTATTACACCAAATAAAGCCAGATGTATCCTTCTAGATATATACATAGGTATTTTAAAAACAAATTGTGGGTTAGTCGGCGACGACTAATATATGAGCAACTTGTTAGATGCTTTTATATACTACACTAAAAATAAATTAATTGATTAAAATTACATTAATATATGTAATAATTAAAATATTTCCATAATTTTCTACAATATTTTTTCATCTTCCTAAAGAACGATGGCGGTTCGGTATCATTGATCCTTTTTTAAAGGAGGTATATCTTGTGAGAATGCTGGGTGCGGCATAACTTCATTCGAGTTGCCTTGCAACTCTTGTAATGGTGACCGAGCGTTGTCATATAACAGTATGACTTTACGTTTGTTTCGGTTGCTGTCGGTAGGCATTTGCAGTAACAAATTTATTCAGTATTGCACTTGGGATGCTGGTACTGGATCCATTTTTTTACCATTTACTATAAGCCTCGCAAAATTCTTCTTTCATAAGCAATAAAATCACGATGTTGAAGGAATTTTCAGTCGCCTGTATGACATAAAACGTATGGAAACGGTTAATTCATAAGCTGCCTGGGAGTTTTCGGCCAATAAGTCTTGCAATTAATTGAATCATGATTTTTTTGATTGACCACTGACATCAAAATAAGTTATAATCGTTAATAAAGTTTTAAATCGATGAAACCAAAACCAGCATCACCATGTTTTTTGTTCTTAAAAGTGTTTGATCGCATTCGGCAGCAGATTTCTTTAAATCAGACAACAAAATTAACGAATGTCGAAAAGGCAATTTTGAGCATTCCGTGTTGAGTAGTTGTTTACATTGCTATTATGCATAATACTTGCAAGTACCTAATATAACAAACTGCGGTTAAAACAAAGTAGAACTTTGAAATCTTAAATATGTCATATTGCAAGGTCTCCTACGTTTAAAAAAAATATGTGCCACCAGTTAAATAATGTATAATTATTTAATTTACAACTTTATATTATAAGATTAGGCATATGCCAATACCATTATTTATATCACATCCTTTCTTCTATTCGAATTTTGACCAGAGAAAGTATTATTTTGCAAAGGGCCTTTGTTATACTCCTTGGAGTTGTATTTAGAAGATTATTTTTAGAAGCACATGCTAATTCTGAATGAAGTGCAACAATCCTGGATGTCAAGTTTGCCTTAAATGCTAGTGGAATGCCACAAGTGTATGAAGACGCGACATTGAAAGTTTAAATCGAAATAACATTTCAAGTTGAAATTGATACGTTTGAGTCTAGTATAAACTGTTATTATTGAGTTAAAAATTCGATCAAGTTATTTTGTAACATGAGAAAGTTTGATAAAAGCATAAGACCATATATTACTAAATGTATGGTATGATATAGTGTAGTCTCTATTCACAAAATTGACTCAGGTCAAAAAACTGCAGGATGGTTATGAGAAGACGCACAAGATGAATACTCTGGTATATCACAAACAGTTTTGGTTATCTTACAATCCATTCGTACTCTGCTATAGTTATTTTAAATGTTCTGTAATAAAGTTACAAAAGTATGTTGATTGGTGATTAGGGAAGTCCTTCTAGCGACATGGATATTCTTAAGCTAGAAAAAGCTTAAGTAACTACTGTGAAATAAGCTTTGTAAAACTTTGTTCTTGAAATTGCTTAATCACATTTAGTCTATAGAAATATACGGAAATTCAGTTTTATATCAATTATATTTATATGTGTAAGTAATATTATATAGCAAGTAATATGTTTAATAACAAATGCAACACCATACCGTTGTAAAACCGAGTTTGATAGTTAAGCTAAACGTTTCACAAAGAATATTTATTATTTAGAAGTGTGTGCAAAAGAAAAATGTATTTCTTCAAGTTTCATAAAATTAATATCAATAGGATTAACCCTATTCAAACTAAATTAATATCAGAATTTATTAGTTAAAATGTATTGATCTTAATACATTAAAAACACCGTAACTAAAAATAATTAATACATCTGCATAGATTGCAGTGCATACATTTTTATTTATCAGCTATGCTTTATTCAATTATTTTTCTCAGTTATATATTCAGTTTCATATCGGAAGTTCTAAGATCTAAAGATCTAAACTATTTACTAAAATATAATGAATAGTTCAACATATTTAATCAACAATTTTCTGCATTTTATTATTATTTGAAATTATTTCTTGTATTTTTATTATGTAAATGGTCTCGATCAAAGTTTAAACACTTATGAAACCAATTTCTTTCTATAAAAAATAACGATTTTTAAACACTAAAAAACGGAAAATTGATATCTCATGATAGAAATGACAAAATAATTTGTTACTGTTGTTCTGTTATACTTGCACCAATAAACAAGGAAGACGAATACGGGTTAAATACATCGGTATGTTTCTCCCCATTTAAAATGAAATTAGACTACTTAAGCTAAAGTTAAGAATAAGACTTATACACTACACAAGTTCGTGTGGTTTGAGTTCGCTTCAATCTTCTAATTGCTTGCCTATTGCCCAGGTAGATGTAATTTAGTAAACTTATTTCATGTTTTCAGGTAACATATTGGATAACTTCGTAAATTCATTTCATTTCGAGGTCACCGTGAATTTCTTCGTTTGTTACGTAGCGATAATCATTAGTAATTAATCGAAGAACGAAGAAGAATATGAATGAGTGGGAGTTACGAAAGATATTATTATTTATTAGATCTGACGTTCAACTAGTTGAGTAAATACTTGACATTTATCAACATAATTATGTATTTGTAGAGCGGTAAACACATTTCTACTTAATAGTGGTACTAATGATAATAATAGTGTTTTGATTATCTGAATTAATTGTCGAACGTAAGGAATTGACGTACAAAATGCGGCATACATACGTAAAAATATATTCTATTACGCGACATTTACTGTAGTAGGTGTTGATAATTATTTTATCAGGTGAAGATAAGGCGACGATCCGAGCTGGCAATTTCATTCATAAATTAGAACCACCACGTATTGACGTAAAATCACCTACGCGCATTGATATGCGATAGAGAGAGGCGGACGACGAGGAAGCTACATAAAAATAGAAATTTTAAACGATTTTCAATCGACTCGTTTTCATCCTTGTAAATATTTTCGACAAAAAATGGTCTGTTTCGAACAAAAAGAACGTGACACTTTTAAAAGTGCTTTTTTCCTGAACCATTTTGTAGAATTGTAATCTAGTGGGATCATCGTCTCTCTGACATTGAAAAGATACTCTGTCCTGACCTTGATACTGTGATATGCATTTTAGCCGTTCCAGTAGCGGAACAATAAATATTTTGAACGTTTCTTTTTTCTTTATACGTTCATTTTTCCTAAATTATATTTTTATTCAAATGTTATTACTGGAATAATATACTCATATTTATAAATAAGCCTACTTTATATTTCTTCACAGAAATATCGTAACACATGGACTGAAAATTCCCGGGCGTAACAAAGAAAACACGTTTATTTTGTTCAAAATTGGCTTTATTCATCAACATAACAGGTGAATTGAAAAGTCCCCGGCCTAACATATAGATGGCGCTATTAGAATTAAATCCATATGTTTTTTAGTTATCCCTAACCCTCAAAAAATGCGTGTATAAATTTGACAACTGTCGGATCATCAGTTTGTGAATTATAGCATTTGAAGACGGTGAACGCAGCAGACGCCCAAAAGAGGTTGTTACCAACGACAACATTTAAAAAATCCACAAATTGATTTTGAATGAACGTAAATTGAAACTGAATTAAATAGTAGACACTCTAAAGATATCAACTGAACGTCTCCATCATATCATTCTCAAATATTTAGGTATGATAACGTTCTGTGCAAAGTGGGTGCCGTGCGAGCTCATTTTTGACTAAAAACAACGAGGAGTTGATGATTCCGAGCAGTGTTTGAAAGTGATCAAACATAATAAACCCGAATTTTTGCGTCGATATGTGAGAATGGATGAAACATGGCTCAATCATTTCCCTTCGAAGTCCAATCAACAGTCATCCGAGTCGACTGCGCTGCAAAACTTCAAAAAATGTTATATGTTCGAAAAGTTAAACAAAAAGCTAATATTATCGAACGCCTGTTTTCTTGTATATTAAATAATTGGATGATTATTCTTCACGAAGCTAAGAGTAAGTTATATATCTTGGGTTGAATCATAAATTTTTGCAGTCTGTTAAATAATACTAGACCGAGATTTCAAGTACTTCTTATGCATAATTCATTACCCTCAAGTTTTATCACTGAAGCCATGCAAAATTAAATAAACCAAACAGATAACTATTATTATTTAATAATTCATTGTGATAATATGTCCAGTCTTCTTTAAGATTAATTTAATTTATTTAACTTATGTGTAAGTAACCTATTGGTAGCCTTGTTAAATAGATGTGCATCTCCATAATAAAATATTTCAGTAGGTTTGAACCAGATAACACAATTTTAATATCTCTAGCAATTGTGGGACCCTTTATTTCAGTAATACTATTCTCATATTTTCCAATCGGTGAAAGTGCTAACATTGGGTACACTTTAGGGAGTATGAGCAGTATGTACTCTTTAGACAGTACTTATTACTTTTATTAACAAGTTTTTATTGCACCAACAGTATTTTGTAGTCATCTGCTTCAATATTCTACCATGTTTTATGGCCTTTCCAAGTAGTATAATCCAGTTCGTATACACTGTCGAAATGTTGGTTAGGAAAATAATAAAATCTTAGTCATTTAAAAACAAATGTTTTTTTAATCTTATATTATAACAAAAAAAAACTAAAACAATATTACGACCAAAATAAAATATGGTATTTCTCTGTAAATATTTCTATTTCTCTGTAGTTGGTCTCATCTATGTCTATCTTTGAACTAAAATTGTAATATTAATTAATTATATTGATGCGTTTGAGCCAAACAGAAAAGAAAAGACCTGTTATAGAAATGAATTATTCCAGTTTGTCAAAAAAGTATTTCGATCGTATTCGCAAATAATAATTATTGTAAATTTATCTTATTACTTGTCTTTTATGACATATTTATTATTTTAACTAAGTATAATATAAATACTTAGTAACTAAATGGCTTTAATATTTACCTTGTTTCAGTTAACACAACCAATATAATAAGCATTATAAGCACTCAAACCAAATCTACAATCAATCTAAATTAATTTTAATATTAATTTTGCAATATAAAAATTATTTCGTTTTACTTAATTTTTTCCTAGCCCTGTAAATGTATTATTAGTTTCAGTCACAAATCAATATACTTTCATATATTAATTAATCTAATTGTAAATATTTGTTATTTGCTTCTGGATCTCTAGCTATTAATTCATCATTTCGTATTTTAGCATAAATGTAAACTGAAATAATCTAGACTAACAATAAATATATATGTTATCTTGTTCAAATGCGCCAGTAGATCAGGACTATGGTTCTCCAAGATATACTATCATCATTTTAAATAAATAACTTCTTAGGAATCCTTAAGATAGAGCGAAAAAATCTAGGAAACCTAAACGTTTAAAAGACCGTTTGCATTTCAGAGTAAATATTTTCGATGCAGAGAAACATTGTGGCTCGAATAAACAGAACGTGACATTCCTTTTCTTTTATTTCAACTATTTAGTAGAATCATAATCTGGTGGGAGCATCGTTACGTTAACATTAAGAGGATATTACTTACCGACCTTCCTAGTGTGATATGCATTTTTGCTGTTTCAGTAGCGCATCATTTATTGTGCATATAGCTATGGGAACGTATAGCAAACTTTGTTACTAAATTTTGAAAAATCATTTTTCATAATAGTATAAGCACAATGCACAGCAACATATAATAGCTATAGATATGTACTATATTTCACTGACTATTATGTTTACTAATTATTTTGTATGGCTAACATATTTGGACTGTTGTACTATTCAAAATGTTCGATATTCGATTAAGAATCAGTAATAAGTGCTCAGTCGACCATAGCCAAAAAGTTCTTCAAATGAAGAGCGAATTATTTCTTCACAAGCTTCTGTAGAGAAGTCGATATTTAAGTCGGAAAATATAAGGGTGAGCTTTAAAGAAGACACTAACTAACATGATGCCTCAACATAGTAAGTTAATACCCAATTTCGACTTCTTATGTAATAACTAGGCCCTTATTAATGAAAATGCTATAAAATTCTATAATTCATTTAACTATGTAATATATTAAATATTCCAATAATTTACTTTTTTGTAAAATATTTCAGCAGTAAGGAAAAAATAACTATAATTAGCTTATATGAGTGTTGTTATCTATAATATATTTATTGCTTCAGCTAAATATTCTATAAATTATCACTAAATATATTCTAATATTGAAGATAATTACTGTTTATAATTACTATATTATTGTTTGTTTCAATTACCACAACAAAAATAAAATATATGCGCCTACATTAGGTGATTTTCTACATTTTCTACAACTTTTTCCCATCCTTCCAGCAACATGGCGATGCAAGTAGTTTGGCAGCGATCCAATTATCGATGCATTTTTACATTTCTTTAGCTTTTCGAAACAGTGTGTTATGCTACATCGACCTGAACAATTGGTCGTCAAAAGGCGCTATGTCTGGTGAGTCCGCGGTTGTATCTAATCAACCATAATGGTCAACCGGATGTCCTATTCTATCTGTCACAGCGTAGTGTATCATTCACAGCTCTGTGACGAAACATATAGCTAGGCGCTGACCTATAAGAAGATAGCTTTGACATTGAAGTTTTTCACCGACTACCGACTATTGACCTATGAGGGAGCAGCATTATCGTGAAGTTTTCTTTCTAAAAGTATTCAATGGGCTTCAGTCGCAGATTTTTTTAAACAAGAAATTTAAAAAAAAAATCATTTTCTACAATAGGTATCGCTGTTCAAAATACATGTTAAGCCCCAATACATTTTATTCGTTCTTATGAGTAGTTTATGGTTATCTCAGTAGCAGTATATCCCAAATCTCATAATTTTACTGTAAGTGCTAATTGTAAGTACTAATTTTCATTATAATTTATAACTTATAAACGATCGTATATCTCCTCAGCGTGCCCTCATGTTCATTTATTTCTGTAGTTAAATATTTAAAGTTTTGCAATTTTTAAATTATTTATTTTATTTATTCGTTTGTTAAGGCTCAACTCTCTTGCTATCATTTTTTATTTATTTATAATAGATTAAATAAATCTTTAAATTATACATAATATCTTTACATATACTACACTAATTCTAATGAAAAATATTCATGTGCTTAAAGTCATATATTTATATAGTTAATAGATGATGATTATATTTACAGTTTTCAGTTTGTGCATATCTAATATCTGAAATAGCTTTATTAATGGAATTAACTTATTAACTGGACGTAAATATAAATATAGTCCTAATATTTGCCTTTCAATTTGAATAAACCAAAATGACTCTACTGGAAAAAGCCGGATATTGAAATATTTATTATGTTTTTATTTTCATTATAAGTCATTTTGCCGACAGGCTTTTCCAGTGACAAACAATGCGTGTGGAATTTTTTAGGTCAATAATTTCCACTATGAATGTATGAATGAATAAATCCTTGAAACGCCTGCTAGTATTATATAATATTAAAAATATATATCAATACGGAGGGATTTTTCGAAGTAGTCTTATGCCTTTGCCTTATTATTTGTTAATAAATTTATCATTTATTTTATCATTTTTAGAGAACTGAGAATATTTGCGGTATAAAGTTAAAATACTAAAAAATAACAAATTGATGTTATACTGTAGGATTAAACATTATTTGGTTATAATAACAACAATATTAAACAATTATATCACAACAAAACAATCAAAAAATAAAACAAAAAATATCATCAGATCAGATAAAAACTAGTAAAATAAAATGTTAATCAAAACTGAGCTTAGAAAGGTTATTGAGGATCTAATATTGGATAACTTATTTAAATGCCATACTTCAAGTCGTTTAATTGAGGTAATATTATTGAAAATATCCATGATATAATGATAAAATATTTGAAATGTAAACATGTGATGTGAGATTGTAATAATGATTGAACTAAATGAGTAGAAGATACTTTAATAATTTATTTAAATTTGAAAAAGATAAATCACTGAAAGCTATTAAATCAAAGTATGTTCTCCATTCACTGTAAATTTTCAGCAACATTTAATAAACTTCTGCAAACACATTTTTGAATTAAATTGAAAAAGTTAAATATTTTGCATATAATGTTCTATTAGTATATAATTCAATATTTGAGAAACATATGATGTTTACTCTTTAGGTACGTATAAATAATAATCATTAATATAGTTTCACAATTCGTTAAATTTAATTCACAGTACTAATTTCTGAAGATTTAATAAACAATCATTATATTTACAAATATGCAATACATTTGGCATCACTTTATATATACCCAATAATTTAGATACAACAAAATTAACCCTCTTGATAGACACAAACTAAAATACAATTATAACAACTGACGGGAATTATTTGTTTAAATTTGAACTGTATACAGATTAAAATGATTCTAATGGAAAATAACGGAAATTGAAAGATTTATTAAGTTTTTATTTCTATTTATAAGTCGTTTTCGATCGACAGGCTTTTCCAGTGACGATAAAGGCGCGTGGAATTTTTGGATCAATACTTTCCATTATTTTTTCTGAATGATTGCGTGAATAATTTTTCTTAAAATATTTATTAGTATAACAGTAATACATTTATTCAGAGACGGGTTATTTCCAAGTGCATGTAATAAGGGTTCTTAAACTTTTAAAGTGATTATTTTTAGTCGCATTTGTTAGAGATTAATTAAAGTAGCTGTATTTGTTATTGTTATATCAATTCATAATGAATAGATAATAACAAAAGTGCAATTTTAAAAAGGGAGCTGCGAAATAATTCTGAGGAATGGGAAAGCTTGAAGATGGAGTTGCACAATTGGAATATGTTTTTATTAAATTATTATATTTTTTATTTATTGAATTATTGTTTATATTTCACTTAAATCAATATTTTAATTAATCAAATAATTAATATTTAAAACTTAAATCTAGATATATACGTAGGCGGATCCATAGGCCCTATCGTAGTTTGGCCTGTGTCACATTCACTTTCACAGTCTCTGCTCATGTCCCTTTATGAATCTCTTGATTTCCTGAGTATTAGTCGGTATCTGAAGGTATTGGTGTAAGTAATCTGTCAAAATACTTCTCAGGACTTTGTTCTGGAAATCTTTTATTGCATTTATATTACTTTTCGCGTAACATCCCCATAATTGAATTCAGTATACCCATTTTTGTCATTGTTGATCCATTTACTTATATAATAGCAATTTATTATGTACTGAGAATTATGATGTTGGTCTAATTAACCAATAAATTTTCGTTTATATATAATATTATATCTATTAATTATGTATAAATATATTGATGTGTCATTTATATCTATCTATCTATGAGACTTTTAAACATTAATTTTAACAAATATGTTTGTCTGGAAAAATATTAACAAAAATAAAACATTATTATTAATATTCATATTATATTAATATTATTAACAATAGATTAATATGAATTTTGATCACTGATATGTATTAGTGAAAATGCGATCTAAATAAACTAGACTGTCTACTAAAATCGCCGGTTTTGCCAAACTAGTTCGGAGACAACGGAATGCAACCCTTATTGAATAGTTATTATTAAAGCATTGGTTATTTGATGAAACCTCTTCTTTAATTATTCAGTAATATTTGATATATATATATATATATATATATATATATATATATATATATATATATATATATATATATATATATATATATATATATATATATATATATAAATAGAAATTACTACTTTGATTATACCACATTAATGGTGATTGTGAAAAAGATAATACAAACATATGTAGTAGTTTTATCCAGAGTACTAAAAAATACATATATATTTTAAAATTAGAATATAAAAGCGAGTAGTGAGTTAAGTTAATAATACGTACAAGATTTATATTGTATTTATATTATATATAGGACAATAAAGACCAGATAAACAGTAACCAAAATGTACTCGCATTTGTTTTGTAGCTTAAAATTATAACCTCGAGAGGGTATTGCCAAACCGACCTTGAAGATATATTGGATATTGACCTTGGCATTATGATGCATTTCTACTTTCAGAATTTATTAAATTAAAAATAGAATACCACACCGATATGTCGCTTATTCAAACACAATTAACAATGCTTCTTGTAATTGAGAGGACTGATGTAAGGTGATATCTTTAGAACTTTTGTTTCTTGAAAATTAAAGTGCTGACAACCAATGACAAAGAACCAATTATTCTAGGACATGCTTCTTCAAATGTTATGATAGATCTCTATTCTCTACAGTTCCTCAGGCTGTCTTAAAATACTCCAGAAAAGTGTGAATCCTTCTAGGGTAATATTAATAAAATTTTTATTTTTAGGTTTAGATTTTAGGTGATTCTAGAGCTATTGTAAGAAGAAACGAAAAAATTTTGCAAATAATAAAATAGTCATTTCAGTTGTCAGACTTGGATGATGAAAAAGTGGCGAATCGATATTCATCGATTTCACCGCAGATGTGGAAATACTTGCAAAATAAATGGAAGACTGAATACAAAATAATATTAAATAAGTTAAAAAAGAATCGGTAAAATTTGTCGATTTAACGGAAAGTTTATACATTTTTCAATTTATAATAAATATATAAACATTAACTAACTAACCTTAGAATTCCGTCATTTCTGTTGTACGCAATATCAACTACAGAAGCGTAATTTCTAAAATCAAAATCTGAAAATAATATAGCGCAAAATTCCTACAGGAAATTTTGGTTCGGAAGACAAAAACCTAAATATCACATTTGAAAGGAAAATAAAACGGTTAGTGTGTTAAAACTTAATAATGTTTTTATTGTTATGTTACAATGTTATTTAATTTTAGGTATGTTAGTGTTATTTTCTGTTATTATATTATTGGTGGAATTCTTAAAGAGTCATTACAAGTTTGGGCAAAATTAAGAATAGAATAGAATAAGAATCGATTAAGAATGGCATGGTCACGGAAAATTATATTTTACATTTTTTCTTCAGAAGCTGAGAAGAAAAGTTCTTGCTTAAAAACTGATAGTAATTGATATGGTTCCACATATTCTAGAGGCAATTCGAAAAGTTATTAATTCTTTTTTTGTAAATTTTAGTTGCATTCATTTCAGGTTCCTTTAGTAAATGCATTTCTCAACAAAGTGTTAACCGAATATTCCAGCTAATAAATACGTTAAATTGTGTATCAAAAGTTGAAATAAATATTGCAAAGAATATTAACAATCACAAAATAGCTTCATAGAATCTTATTTCCTCACTTGATGGTGTGTTATTAGTTTTCATGTTGATCATACAAAAAAATAGAGTGCAATAAATAAACGAAAGCCACAGAGATTTTAGATGAGAATTATTGATAAAATATAAAGACTATATGGATACATAAATGAAGTAATGAAAATTGCATAGGGAACACATAGGACAAATAGAAGAAGCTATGAGTTTAACATCAAATTTCTAAATATTTTAAGGCATTGATAAATATTAAGGTATTTAACAATTAATGTTATAAGAATTTATATTTTATTTTTTTCTATATAACATTTTATTGTTTATACTTTGTAACAATTATTTTCATTATTTACTTTTAGATCTAAATTTTAAAAAATCAATAGTTAATATAATGATACTATGGTTCTAAATTGTAAAGAATAAATTGTTTTAATATACATGCAGAAGTCAAATATCAATGGCAAGATAGTTTTATTACATTTTAAAAACATGTATTACTTCCTTTATTATTCCATATATATGTTTATAACATAAAAGAAAAATAAGATCATTTATACTTATATTTGATATTTGATTTTATATATTTGATGTTCTGAAGCTGTTAAGTTCTGAAAATAATATTACTTATGATACTTTGTTATAATGTTCAGTGGCGTAGTAATTTAAACCTATCAATACTTACGAAATATGATATTTATTTTAATACATAGACATTTATTATATTAATTAATGTTATATATCAAATACATTTTTAATCTTATTTTGAAAATACTGTGAAAACAAGTTTTAGTAACATATCATTTTTAAATTAATCACTTTACTGTGTTATGGGAGAAGCATGATTAATTCATTAAATTCGAAATTCGACCATAGGGCAGTTAATGTTAATACGAATTAATGAAATGAATAAATTAGAGCAGATGCACATGTAATCTAATCACAATAGAAAAAGAGAAATTTTTCTATGAAAACATTTTGTTAGAAAGATTGTTTGCCGACTTACGTATAATAATTTCCCATGTCCGTAAACCTAAAACCAGTTTGTCACTTTATTTGAAAATAGCTTTGATTTTGTCAAAATGCAAGAAATTGCCGTCTTTAGCACACAATCGCTGCATTTCTGCGGAACATAACCAACCAGCAACAATGGCATTAGTCATTTTTCCGCATAAAACCTATTCATTGGCCGTCCCCAAGTCCGAATCCTTTTGACAATTTGCACAAATTCCTTTTGTTGTCGCGTTCGTTGCCTCCGACGTGAAAAATTGCATTGGGCCCCAAACAAAAAGAAAACGATGCATTCGGATTTTTACCTGAACGGAATGTCTCTCTAATAGCCGTTCTCCTCTCCCCCGCCCAGAAGAAACTGGTTTCCGTTTTAATTTTCGTAAATTTGCATTGGGAATACGGGTCGGCCGTTTACAAATCATGACCGGGAACGGTTCGAAAAAGTTCGACCGTAGTACGTAGAACGAGAAGAGCGAACAATAGAGTGCCGATTCCTCTCGACCCATTTTCAGAAATATGTCCAATTAGTTCTCTTGTGTGCTTTTCTGATTACGTTGAAACATTATGCATGTGAACGTGCAGAATTCAAAATGCGCTTTGATTTTATCGGATACCGGAGTCGATTAAAAAGTTGAGGCGAGACGTAAAATTAAATATGCATTTTTCATTTTAAAGTAGCATAATCTCAGAAGATTATCATTTTAGTTCTAAATAATATCGACTGTTTCGACTGTTTTGCGACTATCTACTATTTTGGCTGTATTCAGTCGACAGTTAATAAACTAACCACTGAAAATAGTAATCATTATTTTCAGTCAAATGCGCGGTTCGGCTACAATTTCTGATGTCAGACGAAGATGTTCATATCCTTTCCTCGGCCAATTAAAAATGATCGAAATGAATGGGTTCAGCGCGACAATGAAAAAGCTGAATTATTCGCACAATACTTAGCTAACATTTTTCGACCTAATGATAGAGAATCTACCATGGATACATCTCCTGTTTATCAACCCGATGTAGATCTAAATCTAATTTCTCCAGTGGAAGTTGCCACTGAAATTGATAACCTCAATCCTAAAAAGACACCTGGTATAGATAACATTTCACCTGGATTATTGAAAGAACTGCCACGAAAAGCAATCATCATGTTGACATATATATTTAATGCCTGTTTAAGGCGGAAGCATGTCCCGGAATGCTTCAAAGTTGCACAAATAATTATGCTCAAAAAACCTGACAAACCTGCAGAAAAAGTCGAATCTTACAGGCCTATTTCGCTACTACCTGCAATATCAAAGCTATTTGAGAAACTGATATTTACAGGTGTTAAACATTTGGTAACAATACCGGATTTCCAGTTTGGTTTTCGAAATCACCATTCAACAATCCATCAAGTGCACAGAGTAACTGCGGCTATTAAAAGAGCGTTTGAAGAAAAGAAATATTGCCCTGCAATATTCCTGGATGTCTCACAAGCTTTTGATCGGGTTTAGCATTTGGGATTCTACAAATTCTACAAATGGACGAAATATTGGAAAATTCAACTTAATAGCTCCAAATCTGTCCACGTTAATTTTGCATTAAGGCGAAATAATAAAAACTTAATCATATCACTCAATGGATGCTCGATTCCTCAAGCAAAATCAGAAAAATACCTTGGAATCCATCTTGACGGTAGATTAAATTGGAAGCATCACGTTAGACAAAAGCAAAACATATTAGAACCAAAACAAAACAACTCTACTGGTTAGTCGGAAGATACTCTCAACTTGATTTAAAATCAAAGAGGTTGATCTATAATACAATTATAAAGCGAATTTGGACCTATAGGGTGCAAATATGGGGTTGCATTAAAAATTCAAATTAGTTAATCATACAGCGCTGTCAAAACAAAGTTCTTCGATTGATTACCAATGCCTATCGCCAATGGTATGTAACCAATGAAGAACTGCACGATGACCTGGAAGTCAAATGGATTTGCGAAGTTGTGCAGGATTTCGCTTTGAAACACGAAAGAAGATTACTAAATCATACTAACGTGGAAGCAATACAACTGCTGGACAGCGCGCAGGAGATTGAAACGAACAAAACCATACGAACTTGTGGGAAGATTTAGTGTGTACTATTAGTGCAAACTATAGCTATAAGTTAATGATTAATAAATAATTATATTTTTATAATTGAGGAATACATACTGATGTATTTTCTCGCACTCGTCTTGCTTGTTAATTAATCCAAGTACATAGGAAAAGTAGTAATAAATTAATTATAAATTAAGATTGTACTAAGCGTATCTAATAAAGATGTTATAAAAAAAATATCATTTCCTGTATAAATTGTGAGAGGGGAAAGGAGGAAGATAATTGCTTTTATAGAACTTTGATATTTGAATGTTCTGTGGATCTGTAAAAAGGAATGGAATTCTTCTATGGAATGGAATAATACCCCACAAATGGTTTATCGTATTTTAATATGTTAATTGATACTTTTAAATAACGTACTAAAATAAATATAGATAATACAATAGAACTTAAACAAACCCTAAAAATTAAATATGTAGAATAACCATAAGTACTAAATAAAAAATAAGCATATACCTAATCACAGAAAAAAAAAAACATGACATAATTAAAAACGCACAATAACTACTAGAGTTTTTTTAAATAAAGTAAATGCTTTATTTATTATTTAAGAGAAATATTTTTAACAAGAATCGAGAGAGTAATCCAAATATTACCTATTATTGCCAAAAAAAAAACAGTCGAAGTATTTTACTATTTATTATTCAAAATTTTAATCTTTTTACCCAATTACATTAACAATATTGAAAAATATCTTTCCAAAATGCTGTTATATTAATATACAGTATATTGTTATTTACAAGCAAACTAGCAAAAAATCATAAAACAATATATATTACATATAAATATATGTAAGCATAAATTGGGTATATCTTTGTCAAGGTCGCGGCTAGGAGGACAGAAGCCCTGTTAGAGAAGAACTTTAAAAATCAGTCGAATGAAACTAGTGGAACCAAAAATAGTAACTAAAAGTATATGACTGAAAGAGTCGATAGTAAATAGTAGCAAAATCAGTCGGACTGAAAATGGCGACTGAAATCAGTCGACTGAAACAACCATTGATAAAAACTGGTAAAATTAGTCGAACCAAAAATAGCGACTGAAACAGTCGATAATAAAAAGTAGTCAGTTACTAAACAGTCGATAGATCCCAACGCTAATATATACGCTTATATTTAATGCTAATTACTTTCCTAGCACTTGGAAGGTTTGGAATGTGCTACAAGTCATTATGATTCATAAATTAGGGAAAAAATCAGAAAACGCCTCCTCCTATCGTCCTATAATGTCCTGTGATCTCCAAAATTTTTGATAAACTATACAAAGAATTTCAAAATAATCACACAAGGGAGAAATATTATTCCAGATCATCAATTTCCTTTCCGTAATAAATACAGAACAATAGAACGAAGACAGATTAGTCAACCAAATTAACAAACTTTTTATTAATTTAATAATTAATATTGCTTTGCTACACTTCCGGATCGACAAAGTGTGGCCACTGGACTGCACGTCAAATTATGGTTGAAAACATGCTTATCAAAGTAAATGAGACAAAATCTACCTATGTTATATTCCATTGTAGGAATACTAATTATGAACTCCTGCAAGCAGGCAATGTTAAATATATGGGAATGCATTTTGATCGACGCTTAACATGAAAGAACCTATAGTGACAAAATATAGTGATAGCTTAAGTTTAAATTAAACGAAATGTATTGACTGGTAGGGCGCAAATCTAAATTATCCTTACATAACAATGTTTTGCTGTAAAAGTCAATATTTAGGTCCATTTGGACCTACGAAATTGAACTGTGGGGTACTACTTGCAAATTTAACGTAGCTATCCTTCAGAGGTTTCAGAATAAAGTGTTGAGTGAGCCATGGTTGATGCCCCATATTACGTCTCCAACAAACTAATTCAGCGCGATATCCCCATAGAACCCATAACGAATATTATTTGAAGAGTTTTTGCAAAGTACTCTGAAAGACTGTAGTGCACTCAATGACCAATGGCCAATGCCTTGCCAAACAGTAAAATGTGCCCGATGACAGTGAAGTACGTAGTTTCAAACGCTACTACCATGCGAACTGATTGATAGACACATAATGAGATATAATAATCTCTAAAATAAGTTAGAATAGTCTTTACAATAAGATTTAGATTATAAGTTTGTACAACAGATCACTTACTGAAGCGATCTTCGTAACGGAATTGTATAACGGCTGGATGGAACATGTAAAAAAGCGGACGAAAGAACTGGAGTTCAGTTCTTAATATATTGCTATTAGACAAGTAAGTATTGAAACCTATATGGACATACGAAAGTACTGGAGGTTCACCTAGATGCTACAAGACTGATTATTTACACCGATACTTTGAGATATCGACGGTCACCCAGGAAATCAAGAGAATCGCATGGAAAAATGAGGAGAGACTTCATTCTTATGTCAATATATTTGTCAAAGTAATACAACTTTTGGATAACCAGAATAAAATACAGACACAAAAGAATCAAACGATTTAATCTTGTGCAGTGTAGTATAGACATAACGTTATGTTCTGTTAATAGACAAACAGCAGTGTTTTAGATAGAGACTAAGATAGGGCCGATCAATTCTCTTAGATATATATGTAGATTTAAGTTATTGTAAACACAAATTGTAGGTTAGTTAAGAACAACTCACAATGTAATAAATAAACAATAAAAAAATTAGCACTACTTTCTTATTGTGTACTAATATCATTATATAATTTATAATTTATAATTTATGATTTATAATTTATTCTGGAACCGCTGAATTATGTCTAGATTGTTCTTGAAATAATCCCATATCTGGATAATAATATTCTGAATATGTTAGCTAATACGACCCTGACTATCCGGTCATTTTTTTGAAAACTATCTGAATGGGGAATGATACTGCCGGCTCAATCCTAATTCTATAAATAAACATATTATGGGAAGTATTGGAATAACAATCATTAAAAAAGTTACACTTTGTTTGGTGTAGTTAAGTGGAGTTCTGGTAAAAGTTTTGATGTTGAAGCACTAATATTATTACATATTATTATACGCCACTATTCCATAGATTCCTAGTGGAAGCATCGCAGTTATAAGGTAAACGTAAGTTGAATTGAAGTTGTTATCAACATAATCTACTAGAATTTGGATATATCTTCTAAACATGCTCAAGAAACCATAGAGTAAATTGTATTGACAAGTCATTAATTGCACAGGTCTTTAATAAAAAAACTACTACTTCTTTATATAAAATAAAATAGTTTTAAAATAAAATAAAAGTTTTGTTATTCTAAACTCTAAATATAATAATCTTCTAAATATGCTCAATAAATCATAAAGCAAATTGTATTGACAAATCATTAATTACACAGGTCTCTAATAAAAAAGCTGTTTGAGCTGTTTGTCTGATTTCGATGTACGTTGAAAATGAAAATAATATCCATTCACGATGTTAGGATTTTCAATAAAATGCAAAATTATTTTCAAATAAGGAATATTTTATATTTTTTATTAATATAAAAATCATTTGGGTCCCTTGAATTTTTTGTCTATGGGACAGCAGAGACCGACCAAATCACTGAAGCAAAAAGAGTTGATTACAAAAACAACTCATTAAAAGAATGTTAAAAGCATTTCAAGCTTTAGGTTGTCCAATGAGTCTAGAAGTATTAGTATTTTCTTTGATTTGAGAGAAAGATGAGCTATTTCACCAATACATTAAATTGGTGACTAAGAGGGTGAGAAGATACCAAAGAAAGTCAAGAGTCTGAATGGTGTCAGACTACTGTTGAACGCTTTGTAGACCTTCCAGATACTTGCCATAAACGAAAATGTTCAAAGAGGAGCATCACTGGGAAAAATAAAAGGTTTTAGTGTGTGATAGTGAAAGTATATTAGATAATACAAAATATGCAGCGTTGATGGTTTGTAAAGAAAATAACATTTTTTCAAATATGATTTCTTTTATTTTAATGTAATAAATCGTTTAATAAAGTTACCCAAATTATTAAGAAATGAGTCCGCCCTATAACAAAAAGGAAATCGAAAATGATTCGCACGCTTAAAAATGTAAAAATTACGTCACAAAACCTAAGTAGGGTAAAAAATATTTTTTACAGACCTGTATTTTCAATTGAATAATTAAAATTTGAAAATTTAATACATAAAAAACTACTAAATGATCGGAATATCAAACAAAGTATTTATACAAAAATCAAGTAGCCGAAATTAAAATGGGAATAAAACTTGTGGGAAGCATGCATCCAAAATTCCTCTGTCACAAATATTGATTTGCTATTGATTTTCTCATTAATTTGTTTAGTCTGTTTCGGCCGCGTAACTATTCTCTAATATTTCTATCCCGAAACTATTTATATTACTGGTGTAGGCTTAGTTTATTTATTGGCCTATAATTTTCGTTAAAACGATTCTGGGCCGACGGGAAGAACCGACACGTGGACGCGTGGCAAACTTTTCAATGTCTTCCCAGTGGCGCTTTACTGTTTACTGAGAGAGATGTTTTTATATTAGCGTAGGCCGAGTAATAGGAAAAAATAAAATTTAATTGGATACATAAAGCTAAACAAAATCTACGATATCCGCATAATTTGCGATTAAATTAATTGATTCCGAAAATATTGCAACAAAAATTTTTATATGCAATTATTTTAAGAACTTATTTACATTTACAACAAATTGTTGTTTAAGTTCGGTGTATTGCTAACGCGAGTATACCTAAGATGCAGATCTGGTTTCTAAATAATGAAAAATTTGACGTAATTAAAATTCATGTAAATCCATAAATTACATAAATTATTAATTTTATTAACACTTTATTATATAAAATGTATAGAGAAAGTTAAAATAAATTATCTAGTTACTGTACTAATCATTTTATTTCACTGTGAAAGGACATTTGTACAATATAAATTAATAGAAATATTTCCCAAAATTTTACACCTTCGTAATATCGTGATACCGTTTGAAAAGAATGATGTTGGTTTGGCAGTGTTATCATCGATACATTTTTGCAGTCCACCATATGGAAGACGGTGACCAGCCAAGCTATGTTCTTGGTCTGAACAAGTGGTAATCAGAAGGCGCTATATTTGGTGAGTACGCTGTGTGCGGCAGAACGAGCAACAATGTCTTCTGTAGTACTCTTAGCAATATGTAGCCGAGCATTGTTAAGCCAGAGGATAAATTACTCACTATTGCTAGACTTCTTTGCGTCGGTTAACATCTGCAGTAATAGTTTAAAACCAAATATAGTTGCTCATAATACCAGGTACGCCGGTAAATACTTTGCGGTTTATATAACAATTTCACTAGGCATAAGTATGCAGTATTATGACTTGAAACATATATCATGTTATTCTACTGACATTAACCTCAAATGTATGATAGCAAATTATTTCTGCATCGAATAGTAACGGGTGTAAATGAATTTATATCGAAAATCGCAATCGAAAAAAAAAGTCGGCCCATCCACTGCAAGTCCAAATCGATTTGGTCGCAAGACTATGATTTCTGCCTGGTGGAACCATGTTGGAGTCGTATATTATGAACTTTTGAAGCCTAGAGAGACAGTTAATACGTATCACTACTCACAACAAATGATCACTTCTCACTGTGCACTGATCGAAAAACGTCTACAACAAGTTCAAAGGCATGATAAGACATGATTTTACAGCGTAAAGACAGAACCGTAAGCGTAAGTCTCATACTACAAGACATGCCAAAGAGATGTTGAAATAATTTGTCGTATATTATGAACTTTTGAAGCCTAGAGAGACAGTTAATACGTATCACTACTCTCAACAAATGATCACTTCTCACTGTGCATTGATCGAAAAACGTCTACAACAAGCTCAAAGGCATGATAAGACATGATTTTACAGCGTAAAGACAGAACCATAAGCGTAAGTCTAATACTACAAGACATGCCAAAGAGGTGTTGAAATAATTTGGATGGCAAATCGCACTTATCGTATTATACAGACCGGGCTGCATGCGACTACCACTTGTTCGCATCGATGGGCTACGCGCTTACAAGGAAGCACAGCCTATTTCGAATAAGTTAAAAAATCGTTTGATGAATAGTTTTGGGCCAAAGAAGAACCTATCCTTTTGGATTTATAAAATTCTAAAAAAAATTCTAAATTTATAAATCCTTTCGGGATTATAAAATGACTAAGAGATTGGGAAAATGTATAGAATCAAACGGCACATTGAATAAATAAATTTTAATTATCCGTTATAAATAACATGTTCAATTCATACCATATTAAAATACGATTGTTTTAAAAAATTAATTGCATATTGCAGGACCTCGCAGAAATGTTTACCAATACATCACTTTTTTGGGTATATCTATAAAATAAATTACTATAGCCATATCATCTATAAATTTGAAAAAGTGAACCTTAAATGTAGGAAATATTCATTGAGAATTAAACATATTGGTAGATGTTTATTTTCTACAGACGTATATCATAGAATCTAGCAAAGACTTAAATTAATACTCGAATTCCTGATTGCTAGACTTTTACTTTCCTTGAATAGAATGTTGATAATAATCAATTATATTTATATAAGAGCTTCCTTTAATACAATTTAAAAAACAACTTTTTATTTATTCCGTATACGGTATCTATATAAAATACACTATAAAGCGCGTACGTAAACAGAATATATATAATCTTATATATAAAATCAGTATTTTTTTTTTTCAGATTATAACAGTTAAAATAAGCGAGACGAATAAGTCATTAATACTTTGAATTATCAGTTCATTCAAGTATTAATCATTATTTAAAACAGTAAATCGTTAAATTAATTCGGATAGAACTTCTAAATTTAATACAGTAATAAAGTTAACAATTAATTTAAAAGTAT
The DNA here is from genome assembly GCF_030347505.1 of Rhynchophorus ferrugineus. Classification (NCBI taxonomy): domain Eukaryota; kingdom Metazoa; phylum Arthropoda; class Insecta; order Coleoptera; family Curculionidae; genus Rhynchophorus; species Rhynchophorus ferrugineus. The sequence continues at coordinate 44,595,981 of NW_027472581.1, read as the reverse complement.
TAAAAGATGAGCACAACTAAAGCAAACTATACCAAGCACATCAACCGTAAAACAAGTCTAGCCATTATTTCCTTTTCTAATTATTGTTGATTAGTATCTATTAAATTCATATTTAGACTAGAGGGTTCTTTAAAAATTTAAGACAGGAAGTCATTATTTTATTTATTAATTATTATAATATTAAGAATATATATATATATATATATATATATATATATAACAATTTCATTATCATGTTAATTTAATTAAATAATCAAGTCTTTACTTGATTTACTAGCTTCTTTACTGATCTTATTAATTAAGTAAAGTAAGACTATAGTCAGTAGGTGTGCGTCGATGTTAAAATGTTGCTGGAACAATAAGCTAGGTTTACTAAACGTCCTTGCTTTTTCTATCTATGGGATAGCAGAGACCAAGTAAATCACTAGATCAAAAAGAGTTGGCCGCCGAGGGAACTTGGCAATAAGAACGTCCTTATAACCTTCAACATATTTTTTTTACCACCGCTGTACGTTGGGAATGATGAAGTAATTTCTAAAATGTCTTCCTAAAGATGAAGATTGCTTCAAATACATAGTTTCGAAGTGTCCAAATCTGTCAAAAGCAAAGGTGAAGGAGGTGTTTTTGTCGGGCGAGGATTTGTACCTATAACCCACAATTCATGAGGACCATGACGGACCATCGAAAATAAGGCCGGATTGGTTTTAAGGAGCTAAAAGCTATCATTCCCAAGTCGACTACTTTCTAGAAAATTTGAGAGATACGAGTGAAGAGCAAGGTGAACGATTTCAACAGGACATTAAAGAGACTGAGGAAAATGGAGCGTCTCAATGATATCAGAGTACTATTGGACGCTTCATAGGCCTTCCAGATTCTTCCCACAATCGAAAATGTACAAAGAGGTTCCTCACTGGGAAAAATAAAAGATTTTAGTGTACGCTAGTGAAGTGTTTATTAGATTTAAATAATATGTATCATTAAAGGTAATAACTCGTTTAAAACAGTTCCAAATTGCCTTGGGCTTTGCCTATAATTTCGAAGCATAGCCAGTATTCTTCGTCGGCACTTCATCACTAATTATGATACGACTGTCCAATATGATTTTTGTTGTTCGTCAAAATTTGATTAATAACATGCTTAAAGAAATAAGAATGAATGTACACAATTTTGAGAATCCTTTGATGACTAACTAATGAACATCTTGGATTCCTCTTGGTTCAGTTTTTCTTCAATTCAGAATAATATTAATCTAATCTGTTTGCTACTGAACAATCTCTTGAAAATATAAGATATCAATATATCTACATATTGTTTTGGTATTTTGAAAACCGTAGAGAATTCTTCAAATGTTCAATGATGTCCGCTATTCTATAAACTGAGACCATAGATATATTGTTGAAAATTTGTATCTGAATAAATTAACAATTTTATTATATTATCTGTTATTCTGTTTTATTATTGTACTCATTCTTTTGGGTAATTTTGACTGGAAATGAATCATTCCGTTGCTCGGTGCAATCCAAGCTCGGTAGCTTTGATTTGGTATTATTTAAAATTCAATATTGAATCTAGTGTAATATATTGGGTCTATAATGTTTAAGTCTAAACAGTCAAAAAGTAGTAGTTTTTATTAATTTAACTGAAATAAATTTAGGTTTCGAATAGAGAAATATAGTTTCGTTTCAGATTAAGTATCGAAGAATATTTCCCAAATTTCGGAAGATCTGACCTGCAAGTTTTACAATAAACAAAGTAAGAGTTTGAATATAAGAAGTTATAGTATAAGAACATCCTATACTATCCGGTAATTGATAAGTTGGTTTTATTAAAAATATAAAAATAATTTAAAAATATAACAAAGTTTGTTGGAACTATCTGGGCCTAAGCATGGATGTAATTGTAATGTAATCAAAATTGAATGGTTAATCGAGATAGCTGTTTTTGTAACCATATGAGTTAATATTTTGTACACGGTCTGGGAAAAGAAAACTTACAGTATTGGTGCATATATTTGGTGCAAAATTATATTTTTTGTGTTCACTTTTATATTGTTCATTTACTCTGGTTGTTGCGTAAATCCGCATTGGTAAAGAAGCTATATTATATCCTCGAAGAGTTAATGTTTAGTGGGTTCTACGGAGACTATTCCTATTACGCAATTTCGATTTGGACTGAATTTCCTCAAAACATCCGTGAATAAGGCGAAGCTGTTATTCGATGCCATTAAAGTATTTTTATGAAGGTATGTTAATCCGTAAATAAATGGCAAACATAATACACTAGATAAAAATTCATGGACCTTTCATGACCTGTATCTGCATATAATCAAATATCATATAATTTATGATAAGTATAAGGTATTGAATTTATCTCATTTATTAATATAATTAAAATATAATTAAATATATCATTTTTGTATTAATATTGTATTTATTAATATCATCTATAATACAAAGTGATAAATACATAATAAAAAAATAATAAAAATGTATAAAATTAATAACATATTTGATATTCTACAATCACTACGATATGTACTGAAATTATTTATAATTTTTAGAATTTTGATCGGCCTTATATGTAGCGTATTCATTGTTATACTGTGTTATAGGTAGGTATATTATGTATACTTTGTAAGTTTTTTATTTTGTGTTATTTAATATTTTTGTTCATTTGTTGTGTTTTGATCTCTATATTTAATTCAACAATTAAGTGGGCCTATGTTTATATTAATTCATACTTTTTATCGACTATAGTTTTTATTTATCGCAATTGTAGCGTTTTTTATATTGACGTTCCAGGTTTTTCTTGCATCACCTTCGTAGAGTATGGCGTAATTTTATCATTATAATCATTTCTATCTAGGAAAACAACATCGATGGCATCATCACTTACCCTCGTTGTTGTGATGCAATTGTTCCGAAGACACGCCAAATAATTTTATTTATACCGGTTAAATTGAGAAAAACGACACATTTTGCATTGGGGATGCGACTGCAGCTAAAACTATGCAGCTCAGGGCGCTTGCGCGTTGATGATATCCTAGATCGCGACGCACTTGGGCCAGACAGGACGGGAGGACCGCCCAAAAGCCCCCCGTTACCTTCTCTATTAGCTCTAGCAACATTAAACTGCGTAGTAAAAATTATATAGCTTCTGTTTTTGCAACTTAATCAAAACAAATTTTTTAAAATATTTTCACTCGTTTATATCCGAACCACAATATTTTAACCCTTGAATATTTTAATATTTTTTATTTAATTGTTTTCCAGATGACGTGGTAATAACCGATTTTTATATTTCAAGGTTTTACGTAAATATGAAATTATGCATTGAAATAATGTATATTATAATTTTCTAAATCATTTTAAAATTTAAGCTGTTTAGTAATATTTGTTATATATATTTTAGAGTCTCCTTCTACCAATTAGGTTTAGACTTAATTGAGATTCACCTCAGCTTGCTTATTTACGAATTGTTACTAATCGTTGTCCATTAATCTACAATTTATGTAGAAGGACGCATTTGGCCTAAATTAGTCTCTAATAATGTTTATGTTTTAATATTGATGTTTTTATATTAAATGCACCTCACTACATTACACTACACAAGACACCTTTGAGTCTGTGTCCTGTTCTGGTGTTATCCAGGAGTTATTACTTCGATATTGACATGAGAATGGAGTCTCTCCTCATATATATTTGCGATTCTTTTAATTTCCTGAGTGACAATTTATTAAATACAGGAATTTGAAGGACCCGATGTAAGTAATATGTCCTGTAGTAACTGGGTGCACCTACAATATTTCTCAAGACTTTGTTCTGGAAAACTTGTACTGTATTTAAATTAGTTTTCACTGAACATGACCATAATTAAAATCCATGTGGGTTTCAACAATTGCTTGTATGATAGCAATTTATTATATACTGATAATTGTGATTTTCTTCCAATTAACCAATTCATTTTCTTACGTTTGAAGTCCAATTCTTTCCTTATCTTTTTGACATGTCCCTCCCAGCCCACTTTTACATTAAAATTTATTCCGAGATAGTTAGCATTATTGCTATATTATAATATTATTTATTGTTATAGATGTTTGTGTGGTCTGATTTTACGTGACCCGCACATTCACAGATTTATTTTCGTTAATTTTTATTTTCCAAGTTTGGGTTCAATAACTTATGTGGTTACTTGCCTATTGTAATTATTAAGTCACTTATTCGCTATTGTTTCCGACAGCGTGAATCGAAGTTTGACCAAATATAGCCATCCTGATATTTTCCCTTTTGTGGTATATCACATGTGTAGAGTAGATAAAGAATTGGTCCGCATACACTTCCTTCTGTTACATCTGCTTTTTGTTCCTCCTGTTTGATTCTAAATATTCTGGCAGTAATGTAAAATTATAATAATTCAGTGTGTTGGCAACACACCGAATTATTATATAGAATTGGTGTGTGTTCTGAAACATTTTATTTAGCTTATGAACAAGACAGTCGTGCGGTCATGCTATACTCTATCGAAGACTTGTGCTACATCCAAGAATATAGCTAAACATACTCGTACCATTTTACCTTCATATGCTTCTCCAATTACATTTTGTATTCTACGTATTTGGCCAATTATTGAATGTTTGTTAACAAACCCAAGCTGATATGTAGGTATTGATTTTTTTTCTCTATAATTGATTTTATTCTTTTTAACAAGAGTTTATTTAATACTTTAGATATTACTGGTAGTGAGATAAGTCTATAGGCTTTTATTTCATTTAGTTTTCTTCCAGATTTTGGGGTCATGATAATTTCAGTCATTTTTTAAACGCCTGGGGTATGTTTTAATCGAAATGCTTCATACGTTTATTGCGTAATTATTTTTTCATGTTAACTGTTGATTGAAGTTTTCTTGCCATATGTTCGATATCCCTGGTTGATTTTTCTCCATAAAAGTGCCATTGTAGTTTTAGTAGCTCTAAATTATCTGTTATTTTGCTGAATTCTTTAGGATATTCAGCGTTTAATTTTATTCGTCTATTATATTGCGTTGCACTATATATCTACCGTTAGTCATTAATGAGCATAAGGAACCAACTACAACTCCAACTGAACGAAGTGTCAAGATTGATGAGGTCTCAGATTTTGGAGATTGCAATTAAGCCCAGAGAGAAACCCAAGCAAGTTTTCACTCTCTTTAGCACGAGAAAATTGTTTCCTACTTACATTAATTTTTTATACCAAAATCACCCAAGCATGTTTATAACGCTTCTTTCATTTCATTTCATTTTTCCTTTGATATCTGATCTTGCCAAATAAATTATCATAAATTATTAAGAATTACTCTGGATTATTATAGTTTGTTATAGATACCTATTGTAAACCTCAGCCGTATCATAAAAAAATACAAATAATGCAATACATTATTCAACATAATCTGAACTTCAAAATACATATTCCAATTATTGATGTAATGAGAATTTGAGAGACTGTCACTTTTAATGGCTGCCGTTAACCCTTCATTCGATGAAACAGTATACTATCTTATTTATAAAATGCATAGCGATGGTATTCGTTTACTCGATGTATGGTCTGTTCTTGAAATGCATATTGATGTTAGAATCAAATTGTATAGAATAGAATGAAGGAATATAATAATGAATAGAATGTTTTTGAAGTGTATAATGATGGTAATCTCCTAACCGTTGGATATTTTGTATTTCAAGCATGTTTTAATGGTATTTGCGTACTCGTTGCATCAGTTGTGGTTAAAATGAAGGATAGTAAAAACTGATAGAATACTTATAAATTTGACATGTTATCACAAAAATGTATACTTACATACTTACATATAATTATTAAATTTAAGAATGTATTACAACTTTTAGCAGAAATTAATAAAAAGACATAATATTGCTGGAAACTAAGAAAAACAACTAATAACACATACCATATTACTCGATAAAATAATATGTTAGCTATAAAAATTGCACAAGCCTAGAATTTCTAAAAAAACGAACCATCTCACGATCTGGGACACAGGGTTATGCGATTTTATTATACAAACGAATAAAGTCATTTAATATATAAGTTAACATTGCCGTGGTTGACCTACATAACAGTGTTTATATTAAATGCCAACTGGAATGAAAACATAAAAAATCCAACGTCTTTGTGTGAAACTTACACATTTTCAATGTACACAAATGTTAACTATAGTAATGATTCGACGGTTCTAAAAAGGCTAGTTCTAGGTCGTTGACATTTAAAAATGACTACAATTTTAGGTGAAAAATAAATTGGACATTGCATCAAAAATCAGAACCATTACATTTGATAGATGATAAATAATTGGTCAGATGGTAAAGTTTTCATAATTTATCAGATAAGCAATACAATCTGTTAAATAACCACCTTATTTTTGTTGATGGTTTTGACATTTCTCTACTCAATACCAGTTTTCCATTTAGTATTATTGAAGGATTCTCTGTCTATTGAAACGAAAAACCCAATCTCAAACAACACTACAAGATTATAGTGGTGCTGATCCAAAGATGCTCGAGAGGTCAAAAAAGTTCGAGGACAATGAATTTCAAGAATTATTGGAAGAAATCAAGATCAAATTATCAAAGAACTTTCTCAAAAAATGTTCAATCAAAACAAGGGAAACTGGTTATTATACGAATTAACTGAAAACTAAATGCAAAAAGGAAAGTTTTGTGTAGTTTACTTTGGCTGGGGATAAAAATTGCATCTCCTAAGAGCTTAAAAAAAGTATGATTTAATTAGACAGAGAGAGGAGTGCCATTCACATCAACGTCGAAGCGGAGTATTCATGACCGTAACGCTGAAGAAGCGCGAAAACAGATCCCTATCAAACCTACATCATTTTTTTAACATGGTATGTCCGTATTTTCAGAGAGGTGGAAAAAAATTGGCCCTCGGAGAAAATACCATTACCATGGAATTTTTCCAATATTGTAGAAATAAGAGAGTAAAAATTGTAAAAACTAACTTTGGAAAATTATCTATGAAAATCATACAAATGATACTTCCCGCAAAGAAACAAGTCTAGAAAAGCACGCAGGATTTAGATATAATCACTGTTATAGATAACATTTTCGCATTCCCCCGTTCATGGAGAAACCTATAGCTTTCACTTTGAGCAGCTTTGGAAAATGTGCATATTTAGAAAATACACGAATAAATACTATATAAGATTGTTTATATATGAGAAATATCAAAATATTTTCATTGCAGCAATAAAATTATTTTAGAGAAGAATTTATAGAAATTTCTATTTTTAATAACAATATATTAACTTTAACCCATAATACAAAAAAATTGACAAAAAAGATTTATGCAATTTTTATAGTTTAAAAAACTATTTATACTTTGAATATGAAAAATGTTTTATCATAAATATAGCTCACCTAGCCGGCTTGGTTGGCGAAGTGGTAAAGGTGACAGGATGGTCCACCTACTGTTGCGATAGTTGCGGGTTCGAATCCTGCTGGAGCATGGTCATAGATTTATGTTTGTGATTGTTTAATATTTGCAAAATCTGACAAGAAAAATGATCCCAGTTAAGCCAGGCTGAGTAAGAGCGAATGTCGTCTGGGATTATTTCTAAGTTGGTCACTCGGTAGGCTTAATGCCGAGAACCGTGGTTCGGAGCCCACGTTAAACTGCAGATCCAGTTCAGACAAACTCTCGTTGGTAAAAAGAAGACTTTAAAATATATATAAAAAAATTAAAATAACTGAGCTAAATACAACACTTTGTATATTATGTTGAAGACTATCTGTTTTTAAATATTTTATATAATATATAATAAAATTTTATCTATATGTAATAATAAAAAATATTTCATTTTTGCCTGATGAGATTTTGTTGAATTTCCTCATTTACCGCCAACAAACAATACTTAACTATTATCTTTCTAATTACATCTAGTTCAGAATGCTCAATTAAATGTTGTACATAATCTGAGGTTTAAATAAAACAGCCGAGACATTGCCTCATTCACTAAGAAATTTAAATAAAGACTCTAGCCTTGTTAATCTACACCGATCATACTAGCAAGTTTCAATTCGCGATGTAAAATGTTTGCCCTACAGGCACTGCATTTAACACTTTCTTAGCAATAATGTCAGAAATATATGTCCTGGCATTTCTTTTTGGTCTGCTTTTCTTTTGAAATTTTACCTTACATTGCCAAGAACTGGTAATGAAGTTACAGAGGATACCCGGCTACATCCTGAAACGCAACACCTGTGATAGCTTCATATTTAAACAGATCAATTTAACTAAAAAAGAATTGTAAAAAACACGTAACAAAATAAACATATTTAACACGTGCATATGTTTAAGCATAAGTTTTTAAAGTTTGTTTTGTCAGCCATTTCGAAAAATTACAAAAGCTTTATCGAAAAAAATTAAACCGAAATCCTTTGTATATAAACTAAATTGTCTCTACATGAAGTAAATAGTTACCGAAAAAGTTCTAAAATATTCAATACCTTCTTGGTTATTTCCACAAAACAAAAAACATATTTATATTTCTAGCCACTTAATCAAAAAAAATTAAAATTTTGTTTCACATGAGCCCATTTAGACCCCCTTCTATATTCTCTATATTTTGTGATTTTGATTTATCAAAACAGAAGTTGAAACTTTTGGAGTCAAATTCTGGAATCTCTTCATGAAATCGTCTGTAGAACGGTGTAATATAAAACTATTCTTATTCTTATCATAAAATTAGTAAGTGCTCACACATTAGTCCAAGTAATTCTTTAAATTATATTGAACATTCTTAATATTATATATAATAGAATACAATTACATAAAAATTGGCCGTATTGAAAGAGAATAGAATAACAAAATGTATTTAAAACCATCAAACTAGTATTTTTCTTGTAACAGATATAATGGAACAAAAAGTTGAGACAGATCCAAGTTCCCCCCCAAAAGCACCCGAATCTTCTCGTGATAAAAGTTAAATTAAATTCCTCCATAAACCAAAACTCGGGATTCGTTATTAAAAATTCATAAATTTAAACTATATTCCAAAATGAATTATTTTTTCTATATAGAGGGAAAATTTCTATAGATTTCTTGATAATGATTTGCCTGTTCTAACATTTTCATATTTGTAATTCCACTTAGACACTAGGCTTGTCTAAAAATAATTTTCAAGGCAATGTGTATAATTAAATAGATATGTTAAAGGGCAGATATTATTAATCCTAATATCTGTTTATTTCCTAAATATTCCTTTCATGTTTGTAACGTCGTTTATGTGTAAATATTACAAGAGTTTACGGTTATATAGTACCGTCGTGTACAGCAAATTAACCATAAGACGATGATGGATTGATTCGGAAGCAAATTTAAATAAGTTGTATCATTTATAAATGCTACTTGATGTATGGCGGAAGATAATCGTGGAAATAGTTCACAGAACGGGATTATAAATTGAATAATACGAATGAAATACGTAATTTGTTAAGTGCCTTCATTTGTTTTTAATTAATTTTATCCGCAAAATTTGTATATGCATCTTATATAGCTCAGACATTATGTATTACTGTATGTAAAAAAGAATCCTTATATTTCAATGAATAACTTTTAATTAATTGAAATTACTTTAATAATAATATTAACATATCGCTCAATACGTGTCCATTCTGACACCACTCTTATGACATCATATGATATGCTAACCAGATAGTATTAGCTGTTTGCATGTATTTAGATCGTTTTTTTACTTTAAAAAGACATTTATTGAAAAGTATTGTACATATAGTAATCAAAATATATTTCATAAATTTCTATAACTTTTTCCTAGTTTTCTGCCAACATGGCGATACTGTCTCTAAAGGAAGATGTCGGTCGATATATTTTTGCATATCTTTAACATAATGAAGTCATATGCTAGCTAAGTCAGGAGGCATCAGTCTGGAAGAAGTCATAATTAAAAGGCGCTATGTCTGGTAAAAAAGCTGGACACAACTTTTGTAGCATATGGCCGAGCGTGGACTTCAAGTCGGTAGGGCGAACGTTTGCAATTCATTGTCTTCGAATTATTTTACTCCTCCGAGCCTTTATTTTGTCATTTTTGTTAATGACAACTAACAAAAAAAATGACAATTGGAATATGACGAAGTAGCATTACTGGCATGTTTCTAAAGGTGTATCATTGTGACGGGCCTCTTCAGATCAAGCAACACAAGTAATAATTTTTGAAACTTCAATTTTGGACCTTCCATGATTAGCGCCTGTAATCTGTCAAAACTATCGAGTTTAACAGTTAGGTTATGCTGTTTAACTGTTGTCTGCACTAATAATTTGCACTTTGCTCAATAAATATAGCTGGTTAAAATAAATGGAAACATACTAACTTTCAAACCGTAGTTTCAAATTATCATTCTACTATTATTCAATAATAGTTTACGAGTTACCGTTGAAGCCTTTGAGCAGTGTTTTGATAAGTGTTATGGAACCATTGTAAAATTAAGTGATTGCAAATACTAATAGTATTAAAACATGATGCTGTACGCTGTACTTCTTGCAAATATTACAGTATTAGAGTATGACAATCTGTCATGTTATTTAAAAGTTACAATGTTCATCAAGATATTCTCCTAGCATATTTGAATGGAATATTTTTTTCCAGGGTGACTTCTTCTTGCAAACAAGAAAAAGTAGTCACTAGGAGCCCAGATCTGGATTTAGGTAGTTTCTTTTTATTGAATTAGGTATTAAGCCTGGTCTCCTAGACCAACTATTACTTTGCACATTGCTAAATATTATTGCTTTTTAAAGTTTAATATGTGTATTAAAAATATGTAACTTACAAAAAAAATATTTTGTCGTGATACTATTATTTTCTCGATTGATCTATGATCGTATAATTAATTTACAAAAATATTGGTAAAGCTATTAGAGCCACCTAGTAGCAACTACAAATTATCGTTTATTTTCTGTTTCTAATTATTTATTGGTCGCTATTTGCATTGCTTTAATAACGTTGCTTTTACCCGGATGTCAATGTATAACAATGGAGACTATATTGATAAGAACGAAAGCCACAACCATACAATTATTTAGACAATATAAAAATAGTCATAATTGCATATTAAACATGCTATAACATTTTTTAGTAATTCAGTAAAATATTGGCCATTTTATCTTTATTACTGTAGTATATCTGCTTAACAGCTAATACTTTAAATTCGATTACAATTTATTGTCAACGATCGAAAAAGATATTTAAAGACCTTAAGCCGCCGCCCTCCAAATGTTGAAACTTGATGTCAGGACAATTCAAGCACCATCCAAATTCTTCACTACCCTACAAAGCCTTGAAGCTCAAAGAACTCAGAATCAGGCAATCGGTCATGAAATTGTTCTTCATAAATCCTTTATCCCTCGCCAAACCAGCCAAACCAGCCAGATCTTCGAAAGACTCAAGTTATAAAATTCCATGATTAACTCCTCCAAAGTTCCGGCTTGGTGGCGCAGTGGTAAAGGCGATGGGACGGTCTTCCTACTATTGCGATAGCCGCGGGTTCGAATCCTGCTGGGGCATGGTCATAAATTTATGTTTGTGATTTATGTTTAAAATTTGTGAGTGTAAAATCCGACAATGGAAAATGATCCCAGTCACGCCAGTAACCAGGCTGGGTAAGACCGGATTTCTAAAGTTGATCACTTGTCAGTCGGTAGGCTTAATGCTGAGGACCATGGTTCGGAGCCCACGTTAAACTTTAGGCCCAATCGACATAACCCCATAGTTGGTAAAAGGAGATATTAAAATATATATCAAAAAGTCCTCCAAAGTAGTCCAATTCCTCCAGAGCACTAATAGTCTAATATGAGGAAGGGAGTCATAATGAGGTATGTCATTCAATATAAACCTTCCTTTCTTTAAAAATGAATTATGGTCAATAACGTTGTCATGACTGTTTTACCCATATAAATAAAAAGGAATGTTTATTTATTTATTATAATCAGAAACCTATTTCTTAAAGTGTTTTCGAATACATATTATTTTTTGTATTTCTGTCTGTTACACATAAAATTAGCCAGATACAACAATCAAACTTTCCAACATATTTGTGACTAAAATAAAGCTGATCTGGTTATTTTGAATCAGATTTTGATCTTCGATCATTAAGGGGGAGGGTAAAGCGGGGGTCACTTGGTTAGGATTTTGTTCAAATCAGCATAGGATTAAATCAGCGATATGAAGAAAAAATTAGAAAATATTTATAATTGAGTCGGTTGTTTATTTATTTGGTCGTATGTTAGGATCAAAAAACTTCTATTGTTTACTAAATTTAATTTATAATGAAGAACGCATATGGCTCATTAAACCGCACAGACGGTGTCTTTTGAACCACCAGAATAGGTCATTTGAGCGAAATGGGTTATACAAACCTTTACACATTCTAATATACGAAATATGGTAATAAAACTATAACAAAGTAGATGGGAGTCCTCATAGAAATAAAAAAAATTAAAGAAACTCTAATTAAAATATTAACTTAATTAATTTAATCAGAGTACATCAAAACATAAACATCATTCCCATCAGAAATGTATTTAGAGTGAGCCCATTCTCTGCAACTAGTGCATTGTACTTAATCTTGGGGGACGATCTGATTGGAACTCGGAGCACTCTAGGTAAAAATAATCATCCTTGTCAGTAACTGAAGGAGACTGAGTTTTCTTTACATTTTTCTTATTTTTCTTGTTGACTTTTGTTTTATTATTTTTAAATTGTTTGTTATTTTCTGGGTCCTATTTTGTAGAAATGTAATAATGTAGAAATACATAATTTTTCCAGCACAGCATGAGTAAATATTTCACATTAATTTATTTATCTATATTTTATTTATTACTATTTTTTTGCTTCAAATGACCTCTTCATCGAATTACTTTTAATATGTTATATAACTAAATATCAAGTGACTATATTGTATTTTTAAAGCTTAAGCTATTGACAGTAATCATTTTGAAATTATAATACACTTAACTGATGGCCGTATAATGACATTCGTAATTTTTAAACCAAAATCAGTGAAGCAATGTTTGTTTTTTGGCGCCAAATTTACAACACACACAATTATATCCAAAACAAATGCCGGCCAGCAACTAAAGAAATGGGGCTTGGTAGCCCCCTGCCCCGTTTCATTTAATGCCTTCCGCTCGTATATATTAGACAGTGCGACTGTGATAATACCCGTCTCAACAGATCCCGCTATGTCCTGTTCTAATCTAGAAATTTGGAAAAAAAATGTTCATATTTTCAAAGGCTAACCGATTAAGAATATTCCCTTAAGAGGATTCTTCAAAATTTGTATTCGGGTTAAATAAATAAAATAATAAACAAATCTATGAGTTCGCTGATATGGGTTTCTACATCTAAATATGATGTAACTCAAATGACTGAATTTGCAACATGTATAACAGTTTGAACTTATAATGAAGGCTTCATTCCTATTTTAGAGATGACGATGATTATGGGAGTTAGCAATTGGCCCAGAAGCCTATGCGTTCGCTGTTAAACGTAACAATATCTAGATTGAGAGCTCAGAAATACGCGTCAAAGGAAAACGGAAGTTCAACTGAACCGATTTACTTGAAATTTGGTTTCAGACTTTTCTAAACATTATTTCTTCAATTTGATAATAAATGGTAAAAGGATTTTTGATTTTTCGAGCAGTCGTAATTTGGCAAAAATAATTTTGTTTGACTTTCTTACGATAGCAGCACATTTCTAGATATACAAACTTTGTTTCAGATTACTAGGAAGGTTGTAGTCATATCAAGGAGGGCTTGCATTTTTTGAGTCCTCTTACATCATCATCATTTATACTTAAACATTAATACAAATCTTGTTAAAAAAATGATGGTTAGAATATTGTTTTTTTTTATTTCACGTGAAAAATACCTAAAATTAATTCCCCTAGACTTCTAGTCAAAATAACCGAGATACCCAAACCAAGACAGAGATTCAATCTCGCAACTTTCTTTGCAGTGACTCAAATAACTGCATTATTAATACCGCTAACTAAAACAGTTAAATATGTTTATTTTATTTTATTAGGTTCTTTAATAACATAACCAATTCTCCAAATTGTTACATAATCCATACTCTATGTTAAATAGTTTCTAGAAAACATAATAACACTTAAACAACCTACCGAAATAGGGTTGTCCAATTCTCCGAATACGTTTTTTGTATTTATTTCTTGATTAAAAATTCGAGTGTGTCTCGCTTCGTGCCAGATACATCGGATTTTGCTGAACGGAAATGCCGCCAGATCGCAGGTATGGCGAGCGTGTCCGGTCTAGGCGCCCAGAGACGGCACAAACCGTCGAATGACTCAGTGCATTTCAATTGTCGGCGTCTTAACGGCGAATTAACTTTAATTTTAAATGGAATATATACGGGGATATAAATCTGTGCCTGTTTTAGCTATAGAACACAAAATGTTTACGATTTATCCAAATTTATTGTATCGGCTTCAAAGTAGGCCATATTCGAAATAACACATTTATGAGTGAAATCTACGTCGACTGAAAACAAGTGCCTCGAAGTGGTAATTTGTGTTTTAGAACGGTCATAGAGATGACTCAGATCAGGTGAATTCGAAGGAAAATGTCAATTAAAGACGTTGATAGTTGATCGGAAGGAGGCAAATATCCTACCATACGAGGATTTTCGAAAAAATATCCACAAATTGAGCATATTGTTATTTTGGAGCTATATTTATTATTCCCATATATCGATATCTCTAACGCTATAGAAATAGTACAAGTAATGGTCAACAAGATCTATAAATGGACTACAGACTGGAAAATACAGCTTAATAACTCTAAATTTGTCCATGTTAATTTTGCGTTGCGGCGAATTGGTAAAAACCTAGTTATATCACTTGACGGATTCCCGATTCCTCAAGCAGAATCCGCTAAATACCTCGGAATAAATCTCGATGCTAGGCTAAATTGGAAACATCATGTTAGACAAAAAGCAGAGCAGATTAGACTCAGAGTGAAGCAACTGTGCTGATTAGTTGGAAGATACTCTCAACTTGACCTAAAGTCAAAGAGATTGCTTTGTCAGTCAATCGTAAAACCAATTTGGACACATGGGGTGCAAATATGAAGTTGCACTAAAACATCAAATCAACTAGTAATATAACGCACCCAAAACAAAGTTCTACGATTGATTACTAATATTTATTGCTACGTAACCAACGAAGAGCTGCACAATAACCTCGAAATCAAATGGATACACAAGGCGATCCAAGATATCACTATAGAACATGAAATAAAGTTGCTAAATCACACCAACGGGTAAGCAGTTGTGTTACGAATTCTTGTCGCTACGTAACTAACGAAGAGTCATCGTTCGTCATCGTACAGATAACATCGAAATCAAATAGTTATGCATGAAGTGATCCAAGATTTCGGCCTAAAACATGAGTCGAGGTTGCTACAGCAACGTGGAAGTAATACAGCTACTGGACAACACGCGTGAAATCATAAGATGGAAGCGAATCAAACCACCCGAACTTGTTTACTCTATAAGTATATTCTTAAATTTAGCTTAGGTAGTTTAGTTTTATTTTAATTTGCGATATATATTGATATATTAATCCTGTACTCGCCTTGCTTGTGTATTAATCCAAGTACATCAGAACAGTAGTAATAAATTAGTAATTAAATAATTAGTTAAATTAAGATTGTACTAAGCATATCAAATGTAAGGTGTAATTAATTAAAAAATATATATATCGATATTTTTTAAGCAGATAGATGTTTTTTCCCAGCCAATGACCTTCTTTTCTATTCTATTCAATATAATAAATGAATTATACAAGTTATATAAGCAAGTGTTGAAACCTATGCATACGGAATTCGTTTATGGGGATCTTGCGCGAAAAATAAGATAAAACAATACAATTTTTTCAAAACAAAGATATAAGAAATATTGTAGGTGTATCTAGATACTATAGAACTGATTATTACTGTTACTTACAACGGGCCCTTCACATACTGACTCAGGAAATCAAGATAATTGAATTGCAAGAAAACCTGCAACAAATGACATCAACATGACATGACAACATATGAAAGATGGCATCTTCATAATAATATCGAAATATTACAACTTTTAGATAATACAAGATTAGTACACAGACAAAAAAAACCAAACCATTTGGTCTTATGTAGTGAGGCACATTTAATAAAAAAACAGCAGTGTTAATATATAAACATTATTATACCAGAAACTAAGATAGGACCAATGAGGCTTCCTAGATATATGCCTAGATTTAAGTTATTGTTAAGGAAAATTGTTGGTTAGTCGAAAACCACTAGTAACAATATACTCCTCTTTGATTCAGAATCTGATCTGTTCTGCTTTTTGTCAAACGCGATGTTTCCAGTATAAACTACCACTGAAATGGATGCCGAGGTATTTTGGTATTGGGATATCAGCAGTATGAAAGAGATACAAGAAAAAAATTCCCAAAACACTACTGCATTATGCAAGACTCAAAATTTTCTTTCAGTAATATGTATAGCCAATAGTATGTAATAGTATGCCTCCAGCAATTAACAATAGTTCAGCGGTAACAATTTTCTCATGTTGTAGATTAGTCGCAAATGCTATACCCGGGTCTCCAACTTTCAGTACTTATTTGCTTCGAACCTTTTTCCAGTAATTTCTGTTACTCTATGCACTTGGTCCATTGTTAAATGATGAATTCGAATCTGGATAAAATCTGATATTTTTATAAGCGATTTAACAAGTTTTAATAGCAATTTCTCAAATAAATTGGATATCACAGGTGTGATCAATTTGAACAATATCATTTTGTGGGAATTGAAGGTAGGTTCATTGTGGTTGGAAAACCCTCATTAGAGGATCTTCCTGACTAGTTATAATTCGGCTGCTAAACAGATGAGTGATCGAGAGATAAGTAATAGATATACACTATTGGTTTCACGGTTTAATTATTTAGGAGTTATATTGGGACACTTTGATTAAGACTGTAAAATATGTTTAAGTAAATATTATAGTTTTTAAGTTAAAATTAGCTATTGTTTTAATCTCTCATATGTCCTTCCTTTCGTCGTCTTTTTTAGAGTATCCCGTATCTCCTTCATAAGTTGTGATACCGGAGAAATCTAGGAACCACGTGGCGCCTTTAAACAAAACCCCTTCAAGAAAATGTCGCATTTGTTCGACCTGCGACCCATAGATTTCCACGACAAAGAGACTATTCTAACTGCTACTGCAATGCTATACATTTCTCTACCACACTCTATTTAAATCTATTCTATTCTGTATATTTTGCTCTAGATTAGTAGCGATAGCTTAGATTATCATAGCGATATTCCATTCATATATATAATTTTTCAGCCCGTGTGTATATAACTTGGACCGATGATGAATTTTTTTTGTAAAGGTTTATGTGGATTCGAGAATGATTTAGATTTACAACCAGCCCCGGTAGATGACGTTGAGGTTGGGTTCCAGTATTTATTTTTATATTTTAAACATTTTTCTATTATAAGAACATATCATAACAAAATCACTAATTGGATGTTATTGTGATCATCTAATAAATATGTTCGGGCAGACCAACGTCTGTGTCCAATTTTAAAAGTAAGAAATATCGTAAAATCAATTAATGTATAGTCTATGCATAGTGATGATTTTGAGACATCAGCTCGACGTTTTAAATACTGTGTTATAATTTGACATGATTTATTTGATTGCATTAGGTTGATGAGTTTCACATTAAAAATTATGTTGCAAGGATATTGAGGATTTTTAGGTGATATTGCTAGACTATGATAAAAGAAATATAACTCTACTCTGTTTGTCCAGATTGTTAGTAAGTTTGTAATTAGTTGTGAGAAATAATTTCTTCATATCTGATGATATCAAAATATAAACCAGCTAATTTCTCAGTATTGCAAGTTACACACTAATTTCAATATTGCATTATTTGTTTAATGATTTTTTTTTGTGAATTTGTATTACACAATGTAGTAGTGTGATGTGGCATGAAACTCATAGAAAACTATTGGTATTATTACGTGCTTGCAGTTATTCTGATGATTTTTGCATTTTTAGATACTTTAACCTAAAAAACGTTCTGGAAACATTGCAAAATGAAGCAATGTTGGTTGGGCAACTATTTTTAATTTTTTAGCAATTCGAAACCGTGTACTAGCCAAGCCATGTATATCTATCTGAATATGTGATAATTACCAGGCGCTATATCTGGTGGGAATTCTGGGTACAACAGAATTTCTTCTTAGAGCAGTATATTCTTCACAACTCTTGCATTTTATCCTCTTGCAACTCATGCAAGAGGATAACTTTGTGTTTGTTATGTATTCTCTTTTCAACTTTTACCTGACATGCAGTGGAGCCGCAGTGTTGGAAGGATTCTTATTTTCAATTTCAGTCAATTCGTGTGGTAGCCATTTTTATTATACCATTACATAGAAACAGTGGATTAATGAACAGCTGCCTAAAAGTTTTTTTTGAGACTTTGAGATGAGTTTCGTCGAATAGTCATGCAATTAAATGTGTCTTCTTTGGCCCTTCCGGTCATTACTTGTTATTGAAATCAAGACCGACTACTAACAAAATGACGGAGCTACAACACCATAAAAGTGTTTGCCTTCTGAAGCAAACTTGTGAAAATTAAACAACAAAAGTAATAAATATCGGAAATGTCACGAATTTTTTGAATTGACATTAATGTTTTTATAAATAACTCAATAATAGTAAATGCAAAATTGTTATTTTATGTATCGAAATGTCAAACCATTGAATATAAGAGTTGGTTAGGTTATTATACATTTGTTTACCAAAATTTACTACATACATTTTTAAAGGAATCTTTGAAAGCTAGATTACCAAAATGGAATTTTCTAAACTTTTTATTGAAATAGTTATAATTTGTTTATTTTATTTCAGATGATTGATAAGATATTTTTAAAGGGTTAGGTTGTCTAATGTTTACGTCGATACTTCTACGTTACATCTAATTACATCTAAAATGGAAATATAGTTTTGTTGGCTTCAAATAACTTTATAAAAAGAAAGAATTTAAGCGATGTTAAAAATGATTTACTATATCAATTAGAGCGCTAATATAAACATTTTTCATGACTTGTGGCACCATATTTCTGCAACCACATATCGTTATATCAACCAATTAATACAATTGTACCAATTCAAATCTTACATACCTTTTGGGACACCCGTTACATATAATATATATGTAATATTTTTCCTAATTTAATATTATTTTGTTTGTTATTCAACCAAGTGTTAGACGTTAAAGTGTAAGTAGATTACAATGCAGAATGGCGAATTTTATCAAGTAAGCCGGTCCTGTACCGCTTGGCCGATACACAAAGATCCTGAGCTTTATCCGAACATAAACGTATTATAAGAGATTTAAAATTTATAAAAGCGCCGAGCTCTTAACTGTCTTCAAAGCTCTCTTTAAATCCATAAACAATGTCGAAATGGTCTTTTATCCATGGTCCTTAGCCCACAGCCAATGCCTCTTTCTCGACTTTTTTTTCTTCTTCGCTCGTCGTCTAGACGCAAATGATTTATTTGTCAAGCGGGTTCATTTTCGACGAAAACGCAAATTGCGCCCGACCCCGGCTGCGAGAACAAAAGCCCCGATCGGTTTAATTATGCGAACGGTTGATAGGTGGCGCGACGGTCGTCATGTAGCTGCGTCACGTGCCGCTCATATTCGGCTTGGCGGGGGTGAACGTGTCCGCCGGTTGACTTTCGGCGCCGAAGTCAAAGTTTAATGAACGTTTTATATTTTCTTGGCATTAGTATTTACGTTCTTGAAATATAGAGTGTTTTTTTCAGAGTGACAGAATACTGAATAGGGTAATTGTCATTTGATAGATGCTACCCAAAATCCTCTTGTTATAATATATTTCTCTTCAGTAAGAATACAACAGGTCAATTAAAAAGTCTCCGGCCTACCATAGTAAAACACATTCTTTTGGCAAAATTAGTTTTTTATATTCGACATAATTCCCTTCAAGGGTGATACACTGATTATAGCGACTATCCAACTTTTCGATACCATTTTTGTAGTACGATTTGTCCTTCAAAATAGGCCTCAGTTTCGGCGATAACCTCTTCATTCGATTAAAATTTCTTTCCAGCGAGCATTCTTTTGTGATCTGAGAACAGAAATAGTCGCTGGTGGCCAGATCTGGAGAATACGGTGGATGAGAAAGCAATTCGAAGCCCAATTCATGCATTTTTTCCATCGTTTTGACTGACTTGTGACACGGTACACTGTCCTGGTGAATCAGCAGTTTCTTTTTCTTCAATGCGGCCGTTTTTTTGGCGATTTCGTCCTTCAAACGGTCCAATAATAGTCGCTATGTAATAGTCGCTGTTGATGGTCCTTCCTTTTTCAAGGTACTCAATGAAAATTATTCCATACGCATCCCAAAATACAGACGCCATAACCTTGCCAGCCGACTGTTGCGTTTTCCCACGCATTGGAGCGGGTTCATCGTGAGCTGTCCACTCGGATGACTGTCGATTGGACTAAGGAGTAAAATGATGGAGCCATGTTTCATCCATTGTCACATATCGACGCAAAAACTCGGGTTTATTACGCTTGATCATCTTCAAACACTGCTCCGAATCATCAACTCGACGTTGTTTTTGGTCAAAAGTGAGCTCGCGCGGCACCCACTTTGCATAGAGCTTTCTCATACCCAAATATTCGTGAATGATATGATGTACACGTTCAGTTGATACTTTTAGAGTGTCTGCTATTCATTCAATTTCATTTTATGGTTATTAAAAATTATTTTGTGACTTTTTAAAATATTTTCGTCGGTAACAAGCTCTTTTGTTAGCCAAGATTTTGCTTCAACTGTATTTTTTTCCTTCAAAAAGTAATATTTTATCAACAGGCGAAATTCCTTTTTATAAATTGTTTTCACAATGACAAAAGTTGCTTCACTCAATTCACAAACTAACCGACAGCGGTCAAATTTATACACGCATCTTTTGATGGTTAGGCCTAACTAAAAAACATATGGATTTAATTCTAGTAACGCCATATATGTGTCGGGCCGTGGACTTTCAATTGACCTGTTACATAATTGAAAAATTATTATTTTTTTATTAATTACATCTTATATTAGATATACTTAGTACAATCTAAACTTGTAAATGAATTTATTACTACCATTCTGTTGTACTCGCATTAATACACAAGCAAAGCGAGTACTGGATTTACATCATGGTGGGTATTTCTCAAATTAAAATAAAACTAATCTACTTAAGCTAAAGTAGGAATGCACTTATACACTAAATAAGTTCGTGTGGTAATCCTCTGATTTCCTGCGTCTTGTCCAGTTGCTTTACTGCTTACACGTTCGAGTGATTTAGCAACCTAATTTCATGTTCTATAGTGATCCAAGATGGCCTTGTGTATCTATTTGATTTCGAGGTTATTGTGCAGCTCTTCGTTTGTTACGTAGCGATAAACATTGGTAATTAATCGTAGAACTTTGTTTTGGGTGCGTTGGATTACTAGTTGGTTTGATACTACAGTTGTTTGACTTTGAGTCTAATATGCTCTGCTTTTTGTTTAACATGATGTTTCCAGTTTAACCTGCCATGTATAGGCCTTTGGCTGATTTTGCTTGGGGAATAATTAGGTTTTTATCATTTCACCGCAACGCAAAATTAACATGGACAGATGGAGTTATTAAGCTGTATTTTCCAGTCTTTAGTCCATTTGTTGATCTTGTTGAAAAATTATTTATATATATTATTTTTCTTTAAACTACATTATCTTACGTTATTATATACTTATCATAATCTTGATTTACAAATTAATTTGTAAATTTTTCTGCTTTGCTTGCATCAATTCACAATATAAATTTCCCCAATTGTAATTATAGTACTTTACATAAAACAGGCAATGCATATGATAACAGGCAATGCCTAGATGATATCTAATATTTGGGGATTTCTTGCTCAGTGAACAGAGACAGGACGAAACAAAACGATGATGATGAAACGTGATGGTTTACATGATGTTACCGTTATATATTGACGGATTGTAAAATATAGAAAATACAAAGAAATTAAAAAGAGAGCAGAGCAGTGTTGCTTAAAGAGACGCTTATTCGGTCGATGATGGCACGTCTGAACTGAACGATGGTTAGTGACTGAATTATACAAAGTACCCTTCAGTGATATTCGAGTTCAACGTCTCGGGGTTGTCAGAACTTCGTTGTTTACGGGTCATCGATGCTAGCATCCCGCACATGTTCAGCATCTGAGATAATATATCTGGGTATACAAAAAAAGGCGGTTATTGAATTAAGTAAAATTTGACATGCCTCAAGGTCGCTACAAATGCAGTTGATTAAAATGTAAAATTCGTTTTACACTTGAAGGAAATTTTCTTTTTCATTTTAAGTTAGTTAAAAAGAGATAGAATATTGTCTAATGCATCAGAACACGTAGCCGAATCAGTCTGTAAAATTAAATTTGTGTTGGTACTGGTCAAGCCTGTTGTCATATATCTAGAAAATTGTTCAAAACGTTAGTAATAATAATTAGAGGTTATAAACTGGCAACCGTTGTAAAACGAAAGTTCAATTTGATGCGCCAACATGCTGGCGTTACAAATTTTGATGGCGTACGTTGGCTATTTCACAAAATAACCTATATACTACTTAATCTTAAATTAAAAGTAATACGCTTTGCAAGTTCATTTGGTTTGGTTCGCTTCAATCCTTTGATTTCTTGCAAGTTGTCTGATAGCTGTAACCTGGTAATTAATCGAAGATCTTTGTTTTGGCAACGCTGGATTGCTAATCGGTTTAGTATCTTAGTGCAACCCCGTATAATTGACTAATGAACCAGCCGCTTTATTTTTAAGTCAAGTTCGAACTCATCTCATCTGTTTGAAGTATTCATGTGGAACAATGAAGTAATTTTGATATTGAAGTAATTAAGGTAAGTATGATTGTACTATATGGAGATATTTTGCGTAAAGACATTTGCAATCTTAGAATAGTGCCAAATTTTAAAGGTCTTTAAAGATGACAATTAAAGTACCTTTAATCAAAGAATACATGTTTAGGGATTAATTTATTTAAAGAAATGGCCCTTTTGGCTAAGTACCCAAATCAGTATATGATTATAAAGCTAATAAAGGATTTTTGGATCTATTAGAACGCATGTAGTAAAAAATATACTCCCCTCAATATACATCTGTTATATCCACATTCTTGATGACTAAGTCTGTGGACTTTTGTCATCAAGATTGAACATTTTCAAACATTCAAACCTTTTTAGCACCTAACGGTTAATAAGATAAAATGTTGCAGATAATGATAAGGTGTAGAGACCCCTATTCTCTGTCTCTCGATCATTCTATGACTATAGTAAGCAGGCAAGTTTACAACGTGTCGGTGTTTCTTAGCCGTAGACTATTGAAATCTGGAATCACCAAAACTTCTAAAACCCTTCCATAAAGGAACGCAAGGAAATATGGGTGAAAACAGTGCCATTTCGAAGATCTTTAAAGGCTAACTGGCGGACGAAGCTACAATCGACACCTTCATACACACAAACAATTTTTATAACAACTATATGCTGTTCAGAAGGAATAACGACCACGTACATCCCTGTGGTTGTTTCTTTAGGAGGGTTTTTTTTAGGTATGTAGAGGGTGGGAGGTTATATAATGCTTGGTTACGGTCCTGAGAACAAATGAGCTAGTATGGTCTGTTTTCTGATAGTAAAGAACACTTAGTGTCGCTTTGTATCACCGATCAAAAAAACGCGTTTTCTTTCCGTTAATTAAAAACAGTTTTTAAAGTAAATTAACAATGTTTGTTTTCTAAACTCTTTCACCTTCTATAAATTATATAGGTTTACGGAGTCCCGCGTATTTAAGATTTTACTTTGAAAATGGTTTTAGTGCTAAATTCAATGTTATTCGAAAGTAAAATGTTCTTTGCTTTACTTCAAAGACAAACACTTGTAGAGGAACATAGCCCTACAGATGTAAAGGAATGATCTTATGTACTTTTACATATAACATTTTAGTAATGTCTTTATAAATATAACATTAGACTTTTTAGCATTAAATATTTCGATGTCTTTCTAACCTTAACAAATGCACACATCAAAAAGCAAAACATGTTAAAATTGATATATAAACCATTCGACAGTTCTAAACCGTAAACTGAAATTATATGAAATAGCAGACACTCTAAAGATATCAACTGAACGTGTATATCATTTCATTCACTAATATTTGGGTATGAGTTTGAAGATGATCAAGCGTAATAAACCCGAGTTTTTGCATCGATATGTGACAATGGATAAAACATGGCTCCATCATTTCACTCCGTCGTTCGACCGTTCAAGTCCAATCGACAGCCATCCGGGTGGACTGCACACGATGAACCCGCTCCAAAGCATGATCAAACGCAACGGTCTGCTGGCAAGGTTATGGCGTCTGTATTTTGGGATGCTCATTTAGGATTAGGTTGTCTCTCGATCATTCTATGACTATAGTAAGCAGGCGAGTTTACTAGGCGTCGGTGTTTCTTAGCCCTAGCCTATTGAAATCTGGAATCACCAAAACTTCTAAACTTCTTCTTCTGAGCTGTTTGCTACTTGGAAAATAGCGCTTGAAAGAAGGACCTGCCAAGTAGTTGATCTGCTTAGATTACTCTAGCGAGCTAAATGCAATTGAATCGGACTTATGTGATCAATTATTGATTGATTAATAATTAATGCACATTAATGAAGCTTCAAGTATTATTAATTGCTTGAAGTGATTACCACACTAGGCAACAGAAGTGACATGATTCTTTTGAGCAGGGACAATGGTTAGTTGGTTAAGGGTTAAGAGTTAGTTATGATTAGTAAGAAGTTATGGCCAATAGAACACGATTTCTTCTTCTTTATTCTCCTTTCCAAATCCTGATCGTATCAAGTTATCCTTAACCGAATTTTGCTAGAATATTGTAAATTCCTCCATTTCCATTTGCTGTAGTGACTCTATGGCTCTTAGTATGCAATATGCTCTTAGATATTTATCTTAGGTTTATGCTTGGAAAGTTGGCTATAATATATAAACAATAGTTGGAAAATGACTATCAGTGTTTTCTTAACACTTTCTTCTGCTTTAACTTTAACTTCTGCAATCTCATTTGTTCATATGTTCATGTTCATTTGTGAAATATTTGGAAATCACTAGCTAGCGCTGATTAGAATTTAAGAATATTAATTGCTCAGAAAGCTTCCTTCAAGAACTTTTTACTTGAAGTCGAAACTATGTTAGTTTAAAATTTGAAATTGATTGTCAGATCTAGCACCGATAGTCTAATATCCTATAAGTCTAATAACACATGTACAAATAAAAGCTTACTTTCTGTTTAATTAATTGAAGCTATTAATACATTTATAATATCACTATTGGCTCAAATATCTCATTATCATTAAGTAATTTTTTTCTTGCATACGCCATTAAAAATATTAACTACATCTTTTTGCTAATAAGAGTAATAATGCCCTAAAATAATACTTAATCAAATTAATGTGAAGAAGAAAGGTTTACTTTAAATACGATGCTTGAACAAGTCATCTGCGCAGCGACGTGTTTTAATTTACTCCGTTTTTAATTAAAATTTTAAAACGGCTCGTTATTTTTGCAGGCCGCTTATGCAGACACGTTAGGAATTTGAACAAATATCTTCCTAAGTAACACTGCTGCATAAAATTACGTTTAATAACTGCATAACGGTACTGCTAGCTGACTTTAAAGCGTAATAAAGCACAGCTTTAAACTTGAAAGATCGCTGAAGATATGATGATTAAGTAATTTGAAATAAACCATATGAATTATTTGACAGTTTTACTAAGAAATATTACGAAGATATCATTAAAATCAAAACAATATAAGCAATGTAGTTTAACTTTATGCCGTACGTAACTTTAATCAGTTATTACTAAGTAATTTAATATTATTTCTTCAATAATAAAATTCTAATAATTGCACATAAAAGCACTGTAATTAATTGGTTTCCAAGTTCCATGTTACTTATTGATTGTAGTTATGTAATTATAATTTTTCGATAAAATAGCTGAACTTTTGGACATAGAATATAACCACTACGACCACACGTATCCTACATATCCTATATAACAGAATTGAAATGAAGTTTGAAGTTTGCCGATCATAGTCTGTAGAGACTTTGGAGACACGAAATGGTTGAGAAGAAAGGCTGGGTTAACTGGTCTTTTGATGGAGTTGGATTCGTTGATGACAGTGTTATTGTCTTTAGTTTTAGTGTTCTCTGCGGGTGGGACGCATTTCATTTGAGCTTCGTAGGTCTCTGCAAGGAGCTCGACTTTTTCTTGGTCAGTGACTGCGAAATTTCCTGTTACCGCTGACTTCAGGGGGGGTGACATTGTGCGTCTTCCCCACGAGGCATTTGGAGATACGCCAGAAGAAAGGGGGCTATCCAGTCTTTGGTCCGCGAGAAATGAGTTCCATTTCATTGCTCGCCAAGTCGGGACGGCCGCCCTTACCCCCTTGCATGCTTTGTCTGCAGCATCAAGGGTGAATCAAGCTAATCTGCATAAACCGTTTTTGATGCGAATTTCATGTTTAAGAGAAGCGGGAAGGTTGTTTTTCCACGGCTGGGGTTGTGATAAAATTTTGACTGTGGCAGATTCGTGAGCAGACTGAATATCACGATTTAGCTTGAGTACGGCTTCCTCGAGCTGTTCTGGTGTGTTAATTTTCGGAATTGGATCGGATTTCAGGAGAAGAGATTGGTAGTTTTTCCAGTCGGTCTTTTTCCTGAATCTTGATAGTGGGACTTGAGTGGTGGCGCAGTTTCCGAGTTTGAGAAGGACCGGACGAGTCTAGTTTGTCAAGGACTCGAACTTCGGAATGACGATTTACGTCTTGAAGAATAAAGAAATCAAGGATTCTTGCTGCGCCTTGAGAAACTGTACTAGGGTGATGGATAAACTCAACAACTCGCCACTTATTTCCATTAAAACAAAATATTAATATTTGTGCATACAATGGGTTTTGAGCAAATCTTATATCTGAAATGGTTTTTTATTCCCAACTTTATAAACAAATTATCCTTCTTTACGGTAATGCAAATATTAGAAAATAAAACATGGATTGATTTTTTTCCTGAAGCTCTAACGGAAGCACTATTTCATATTAGTTGTAATTTGTTATAGCAACATTTCCATATTATAACGGTAATCATAAAGGGATTATATTATGAGTGTTTGGAAAAATGTAGGTGAGTTCGTTACAAGCACAATAGAATATATATCAGGTGTTATTAAATGTATTCTGATAATTTTTTACATTAAAAAGGTATTTAATTTTTTTTAAATCAAATTCATTCAGTAATGATTTCCACTTATGGTTTGATTTAGTTTTAGCAGTTCAAAATAAAAAAGTTCAAGCTTAAAAATCTCTTCAATCAACCTTTTCTCTTTTACTTAATTCCTTAATCCACGATTTCTCTTTTTAAATAGATGTAAAAACGTATTTGACGAAGTATGTCTACCCAGTAATTCTTATCTATATAAATAAATCAGATTCTTGTTTTTTATATCGTCTAGACTAAACAGATTTATGTTTTAAACGTATTTCTTACGCTGATGGGTGTATATTTTCTGAGTTATTGGCGAAATAAGATCTGTTCGAGCTTAATTCAGTTATTTAGCTTTGTTTTCTCAAGTCGAGACATTGATTGTTAATATATAGCGCAGACACAGTGGCTAAACTATGATACAGCTATAAAGTAAAATTAGATTTTTTTATTTTTCACATACACGGTAAATATCAAAGAATATTTATAAAATATATCCACATTTATTTTCCCAACATAAAAAATATTCATATCACTCATTCAATCAATATATTTGAATTATATAGCTTTTCTTAGTCAATAGATTATGATTTTACAGAGTAGGCATGATGACAGTAACCATTTGTTACGCTGGAGCTAGTTTTTTTTGGGTAGGGAAATGTTTTATGTATATACTGCCAGGGAATATGGATCGACTAAATTATTATGACCTTCCAGTTGATTCCTTGATTACTTCTGATATAGCAGTAATAATCGGGTAACCTTTAAGGCGTATGAGGGCTCGGTGAGAGCTAGATAAAATCTAGCTGAATCCGACGATATCTGATTTTATGACTATGAGAAAAACGTCGCCTCATCAGCGAAAGTAACTGGCCAATGCGCTTATAGAAACCTAACAAGTTTGTCAGCCTTTAAATTTATTTTCACAGTGAGAATTGGGAATCTGTGGATAATTGGAAAATAAATGTATGTCTTTCACAGGTTCGCGTCAGCATCGAGACAGTATTACTCGAGTGAGTGTCTGGGGCCTCACCTCTCATATTACATCACCTCTAAATCAATCACCTTCAGATCTAAATCAATTTCAAAAGTACTTTTTCATGTATTAATGTTAGATTATTTATATTTATTTTAGAGCTTAGATATCAAAACAAACAAACAATAAATTTTAAAAAATTCAGAGCTTCAATTTATTAAAACTCTCGTTTCCATCATAAGACCGTGTAAGTCGTCATGGGAACAGGGGCTAAAAATTCGTCTTGATTAATTAGTATTGGAGGCTATGTTATTCTGGATCAACCACACCATCTTATCGGGATGAACTTCATCATAAGCGCTATGGAAGTATATCCAAAGTATAAAGCTCAAAACAGTTATATCAATGCAATACCATTGCCGTCGCTTCACAAGGAGGTTTCACGCAAAGTAGCTTAATCGTAAATTATTTTAATCCCTTTATTCCTAACGCTTACGATGTATCTGCATTTATCGCACATATCGGAAAACATTTTGGCGCAAATATAAGATGTATTTATGATCTAATAATGTTTATGAAGAGGATATTCCAGTCCAAAAGCTTGATATTTTATATGTCTAAATTTTCATGTTGTCAATATAATAAAATAAAGAATTTCTGATATCTGATAAAACAGAAACGAAAATTTAAATAAATATATCAATAACTCAGTTTATATATTCGGGTCAAGTCTTTTGGATCCTATATTAGGGCGAGAACGTTTCTTAACATTATTTGATGCCCTGAAATCAGATCTTCAATCCGTATGTCAAGATTGGTTCTAATTTTCGAGTTCGCGTATGGTGGTAGCATTGCTCTCTTATAATGGCTGTATGCTAACGATGTTACATTATACATTTACATTTATTTGGTTTATTATATGTAACTTTGTTTTGTGCTGTGATTGTGTTTCGGAGCGCATGAAAATGTACAGACAAACATTTGCAAAGTCTATTCAAAGTGTTTTTGTTACATTAGTGGAGGTTATATGCTGGGTAAACGTGGAAGAGTTATAACTAATGCACTGAAAAATGCGTATTTGTAGTACCTTGGTTTTGCTGTAGTAAACATCGACAAACTATGGGTACTGAAATTGTTTTATAACGTGTGTAGAACAAAGCTGTACAAGGAGTCTACATGGTGAAACTGTATACTTTTCATGTTTTGTGCAATATTATGACGAGAAGAGAAAAATCACATAGATAATTGCTACTGTTGCTCGATTAATGTCGTTGATATAAGTGCAAGAAAACGTATCATCAGTGTTCCATGTACGGACAGTGATCTATTGCCAATGGACCAGGGAGAAGTGCAAAAATACCTTATGAACTTTATATTCATCACCGGCGAGCAATGAAAGAGAGTTCGTTGTTAGGAGAGAAAAGCATTTAATTTATTAAGAAACATTTGTGGAACCTAGTATTCGAAAACTAATGGCCGACGCAAAGATTGTAAAATGTTTAACGCTTGATGGTAGAACCATGGGCATCGTTGCTCTCAAATTTCTACGTAACTACAAATAACTGGGTTACAAACACTCAATCGAGATTTTGTTGCAAAATTACAAAATTGGAGCTTTATTGTTTCCCAAAATACATTTTCTGCATTCGCATCTTGATTTTTTCCCATAAAACTTGGTGACAAGAGCGAAGAGCAAGGAGAGTGGCTAACCAAAATGGTAAAATAACATATTTATCGAATATTTCTAAAACTAAAACCAACTTAAAAAAAAGGGCTGCTGATTTGGATTCAGCCCCTAATTCACCTTATAAACAGATTTTGGTTGCTCATATTCAAAACCGGGTATACTTGCGCACCAAACCAGTTCATTATCAAGTCTTTAAATTATTTTTAAAACCATTTAAATCAATACTCGGGACACACTATCAGGATATATTTTATATTTTAAAAAATTGTGCTCAACGACTCGACGCTAAAATTTAATTACAGGACGTCCGCCTAATAAAACAAATTTTAATTGCCTCTTTTTATACACAGTTGAAAACAATTCGACCAATTTCAACGATGTGCTCGAAGAAGCAGTTCATTAAACACCGTCCTAATAAAACCATCAAATAGACCAATCGTCGGCCGTCTATTTTACGATTATGCATATAAGTTTTTAATTGCCCTCGTATTAAATCGGTCTTTCATCGACACAAACCTATATTAATTATTTTAATTAACTATCAAATGAAGAAGCGTGAAAACAAATTAAATCAGAAACAAGTAGAGAGGAAGCGTTTGTGTGCTATTTTTTGAGGAAATAATTAAATTTTAATATGACCGTATTTTAAGTACATAAACGAATGTAAAAAAGGGAAATAAGACAAACAATTTGGTTTTAAAGTGCACTTTATTTATCACAAACAACATTTTACAAATTATTATCCAGAAAATATATATCTTAATATTAAGAATAACCTATCATGATTCTATATAATCGACATTGATGAAAAACAATTCCCTAAACCCGAATTTTCATATTTATGTTAAACATATTACGCATTATATACACGATTTACAGTTTTTAATACATTAAAACATTCACTACTACCTTTTTTGCTTCTAACTTATTTAAATACTATTAAATGTTATAATAATTTAAATAAACATGTATCCACTACAAAATACTTAATGATACATTTACAATGAAATTATTAAATAAAAGTAAATAAACCACAGATTTTTTTTTCATTACTATTGTCTAGTAATAAAATAATATGATAGCATATGATAATTTATCATATTTGTCATGCTAATAATTTCTGAAATTACAAGACGAAAAATATTATATAAAATAAATACTCCTTAAATACAAAAAATTATAATTAATTAATAAAAATAGTAATGTATTAATTAATAATAAAAGCAGAATACATTAATTGCGTATCTTATAAATAATATTAACCTTTTAATTAACAGTAGCAAAATATAATTACGTACAATAATGAGTTAATGAAAATTAAAAAATAAATAATATAATCCATGCTTATTTATTCTATAAAAATTATAATTCTATAAAAATATTTTCAATGTTTTAGATTGCTTTCAATCAGGTATTAAAATTGCCGGTATGATAATGTTAAAATAATAATAACAATACAAATTTTTAAAATGTCAAGGAATTGAAATATTTCATAACTTATGAAAAAAAAATGTTTTGATTACGTAATGGACTTAATAGTCTAATCGTAATTC
Source organism: Rhynchophorus ferrugineus (assembly GCF_030347505.1). Classification (NCBI taxonomy): domain Eukaryota; kingdom Metazoa; phylum Arthropoda; class Insecta; order Coleoptera; family Curculionidae; genus Rhynchophorus; species Rhynchophorus ferrugineus. The sequence goes on along the minus strand of NW_027472581.1, from coordinate 44,564,289 downwards.
ACTTTACAAGTCTTAAATATGTTTAAATACATTTTAAAACCGGGGGATATACGGGGGAGTAAGAAGAGACCTAAATAGGTGATAAATATCAAAATATACCATATAGTGATGAAACTGTATGGTGAAAAAATTACATGTAAGTGTTAAGTTTTAAGCAAAAGTCCCCATTTCTCTCTATGCATCACATTGTTATACTGTAAGAATTTTATAAAATAAAAAAAGAAGTTAAGAACTGTCTACTATATTTAATAATAGACATTACAATAAGCGTTGCAAATCAAAACAAATAAAACAACGAAATTCAATGTTAACCCATAAACTAGTACTTACTTTAAACATAACCTAAATATTTTGAGAAAATAATTGATCTTTGTGATGTCTATAAAACATCTTCTACACCAACATAAAATGTTAAAGATTTCTGCAAAAAAATCATATTCATGATATTTTCATATACAATATACCTGTTTTGATTGTCTTCACTTTTGCATTAAACTTTGTAAAATTACTCTGATTCTCATACAGAAGCTTGACTTTGTGGAGGGGTCCACTTCAGACACGCAACATCAACTTGCTTAAGGAGAGAACCACGTCGATTCACCCTTTCGATGTACTCATCCAAAACATCCTGTTTCTTAAGAATGATGTGTTTTCCCTTCCAGTATTTCATCATGCCTAGAGCTTGCAACGTTGACACAATATCATAAGAATGGATGGCCATCTGTAACAAATGGATAATTGTAAGTAGTTATTTATCGTACTAATATTAGTTATTTATCATATTTGATTAATTTAAAATATTTAAAAGATTATGTAGCTAAACAGTAAAAGTAGTAACCTATATTATAACCAAGTCAGTTACCTAATTTTTGTTTGATTTCTGAGGGAAGTTATGAAAAAATATAAATAAACTACAATAGGTCATTTAATTTTTCATTAAGAATGATTTATCATTGCAGGTTTAATTATATACAAATATATGTCTAACACGAACTAATCAAGATAAAAATACAGCAAAATAAATTTAATTCCAAAATTACCGCTATCTAGTTTCGATTTTCAGGAAAAAATATTTACAGAACCTTTTACACTTAACTGAAAAACTTCCATTTCATTTTGGTAACTAATAGTTTATGGTTATAATTAATGCCAGCAATTATTGAAATTAGTTATCTATAAAAATATAAAAAAGATAATGTTATAATTTAGTAATAGTTTTGTATAAGTTTTTGAAATAATGAATAAATTGAATAAAATATGTTAAAATATATAATTACAAATAATTAAGGGATCAAAGAACAAAAGATTCTGTTCAATTGACTCAAAATATCCTATACGGATCTTTTAACCATAGTCACTGTTATGATGCACATAACAGGTCAATTGAAAATTCCCCGGCCTACCATAGTAAAACACACTTTTCTTGGCAAGTGAGTGTCTGCTATTTCATTCAGTTTTAATTTACGGTCCTTTAAAATCATTTTGTGGATTTTTTAAATGTTTTCGTCGGTAACAACGTCTTTTGGGCGTCCACTGGTTTCATCGTCTTCGGTGCTCATTTCACTAAGTCTAAACTTAGCACACCAATCCTTGATGGTTGATTTTCCTGGGGCAGTGTCCGGAAACTCGGCATCAAGCCAAGTTTTTGCTTCAACTGTATTCTCTCCCTTCAAAAAGCGAACAAAACGCGAAATTCCTTTTTATCCATTTTTTCACAGTAACAAAAGTTGCTTCACTGAAAATGCTATAATTCACAAAGTAATGATCCGACAGGTGTCAAATTTATACACGCATATTTTGAGGGTTAGGGCTAACTAAAAAACATATGGATTTAATTCTAGTAGCGCCATCTATGTGCCAGGCCGGGAACTTTTAAATTAACCTATTATAATGCATGAAAAAACAGGCTTAACATAATAATTCAACCGCAATGGTCAGTCCAAATTCAACATGATATTTGAACAGAGAATGGCGTGTACAGGATTCTGTTCCCACTTCTCTGCAGAAAAACTCCCAATCCCCCAAAAAGCGACCATATAAAATGCGGATCCATCCAGCTTGCCTCTACAAAGCACAGGTGTCTCTCAGAATGGCCTAATCTGTATGTTAACAAGTTTATTTTTAGATTATTTAAATGCAACAAGATGCGATGCGAGTGGCACTTTCCGTGGCACAAAGGGAAAGAAAATATGTGCGGAAGTGATTTTAATATACAAGGTTGGTAAACAAGTATATATTAAATCCTACAGATCTATGTTTTTTTTAACAGTTATCTCGAGACTTCTTGAGAAAATATTACTCAGAACAATGACATGAACAATAAAACAAAAAAAAACTCAACAATCGATCAGGTCCATAAAATGGTGGACATCATTAAACGTTATTTCTAAGAAGAAACGCTCTTTAGCTTTTCTAGACGTAGCACAAGCCTCCGACAAAGATAGAGGAAGGCTTGATATGTAAACTAAATAAAACATATTAATATCATATTACTTCAACAGATTCTTCAGAATTAAACTAGATCAACATCATCAACAATGAGTTTAATTCTGGGAAATACATGCTGGAGTGCCCTGTGGTGGCGTTTTAGTGATACATATAAAATGGAAGGAATTACGATAGCCATAGGCGCAAATAATACTGCACTATTAGTATTTGATAAAAACCAATAGCATCTATAAAGAAAGTTCATATATGTAGGGAACAAAATAATAGGCTAGGTATCTACGCAATGAAAACTTGCATCGGGACCTAGATATTTCCAGGGTCGTCGAAGAAATCAAAACGTTAATCGCGAAATGCAAAGATTACAACTCTATAAAAGACATACATAAACTCTGCTGGCCGAATAACACTTCGTTTGCAGACTAAAGAGCGCCAAACATTCGGAGAGTGCGCAAATGAAAAAGGTGAGATGGAACAGAACTACAACTTATCTTTGCACGAACTATAGTGTATGTGAGCCAGAGGTGCTCTGAATCAAGTATTATCCAATAACATAACATGCAACGATCCTCCGATCCACAGAACTAGTTATTACTCTCATCATGAAACTTCTACGGTACATTTCATTATCGAAACTCTACTGAATAATAATAATAATAATAATAATAATAATAATAATAATATGAATAATTGCTGCTGTAACACCTAAACCATTTGAAAACTCGTTTCTTTTTGCCAATAAGTGCCAACAGACTGATACAATAGCAATTATTGCAGGCTAAAGTGAGAAAAAAACACATCGAGAGGGTACATGCTGAATCAGCTCGCTGGAAGTTAACAAACACGTTTTGAAGCACTCGGTCATATAATACGTCAAAGCTTGACAAACATTAGTTAAACAATAAAATAAAAATACTTCGAAGCATTGCTATATCCGCAATGAAGACATTCGTTACACTTAAAAATGTCTTTAGTTGAAGTTGAGAATCGTGAATAATACCTAGATAACTTACAATAAGTCTATAAATAACACCCTGAATAACTTGATAAGAACGAACACTGAAAAATGATGATGCTATGTTACCAGAAAGACGGCAAAAATTTTAGAACATAATAGAAGATATATTTATTAATGAATATTGTACCAATTTTTGCACTCAATAAATGCACTTTAAAAGATGACCATAATATATACAAGCATCTAGTATATGCTGCATAGTAAAATCATGTGTATGAATTAATCATAATTATATAGAATGTATCACAAGACAATTATAAACCCCACCCTTACTAGTACATAGCTCTACTATAAAATAGTTTTAATTGTTAAAAAATACAAAACTAACATTTTTTATTTACTCTTTTATATATTTTCAATATAAAATTAACAATGAATGCTAACCTTCTGTTTAAACGAGAGCACATATACGAAGAAATAAGTCTGACATAAATTCAAGGGTTATCGATTTACATTATAAATGATTTAAAATACTTACCTCCTGACTGATATCTTTAACTGACAAAGTAGTGCCCGGTCTTGTGCACAGATAACTCAATAAAACGTCCTTCCAGTAGGAGCGATATGATATTAAACCTAAATCACTTAAGGGTTTCTCCGGTGATCCTACTTTTCCTTCCACTTTCGTCAAAAGATAACCTACAACAAAAGAAATTACGTTGGAGCTTTTGCCATATCAATCATACTATCTTTACCCAGAATAATATACTAAATATACATTAAATATAAAGAAAAAGGCTCAAACACGAATTATTTATATTAATAACATATTAAATAAACACATAAAAATAAATATGATTGTAGTAAATTGATTAGACCATTAACATATATTAAATTTTATCTATCATAACATATAAATTTATTACACGCATATACTTATTACGAAAGATTGGGTTAAATAAGTTTTTTGTTTATTTTTTTTTAGTTATTACAACGATTATTATATACATATTTTATTTTAAAACGCTTTTTTTTGTGTTAAAAATCTAAGTTTGATTATCGTTTACTTTTTAGTGAGTTCCTTATGTATTCTTTGAAGTCGGTTCAATTTTTTTGTTACAAATAATTTATTTTTCTCTTTTTAGTGCTAGATATTTACTCAATAAATCACGCAGTTATATTATTTAATATTAGAATGGGCAGGCCAAGTACAATACAGCCCGTGTGAGGAAAAATAGGAACAAAAAAACAATGATTGAAAATAAGGTCCGCTACCTAGTCTAGGTGATTTGACAAATGTTCTAATCAAACTAGAACAAAAAAAAAACAAAAAAAGAATTTTTTCGATGGCTCATATGAAATGTTTTGTGCTTAAAAAGCAAACTGACTGACTTTTGCACTGAACGACTTTCGATTTTCCGTCACATCAGCTCAGCAATAACATTAATACAAATATCTAATTATTTTAGATAAATTATATATGTAAAAACTTTCTATGTGCCTTTGCAATTTAAGCATTTCCCTCGATCCCCCCCAAGATTAATGAATAATTTCAATGATTTAATATGAAAAATGTCTTAAATTTACTGGGCAATGATTACTATTATATAATCTTATATTAATGTGAATTTATATTGGAAGATTTAAAATACAAGGCAAAACTTATGTTACATCGGAAACTTGTGTGATTATATTTATCTCAAGTTCATCAATATTATTTGCTTTTTATCGTTTTGCTCATTCTAATTTTTTTTTTAATTAATTACATCTTACATTATATATGCTTAGTACAATCTTAATTTACAAATGAATTTATTACTACTGTTCTGTTGTACTTGAATACACATTAATACACAAGCAAGGCGAGTACTATCAAGTAATTAATACATCAGTATGTAAAAGTAAAAAATACACTATACACTAAAAAGTTTGGTTCACTTCAATCTTCTGATTTCCGGCGTGTTGTCGAGTAGCTGTATCGCTTCCACGTCGCTGTGATCTAGTAATCTTATTTCATGTTTTAAGGCGAAATTTTGGATCAATTGGTTGCTTACGTTGGACTACTAGTTGATACGGCTTCTTAGGGCAACCCCATAGGTCCAAATTGGCGTTATGATAACCAATAATCAATCCGTACTTTATAGTTGCTTGACTTTGAGTCTAATCTGCTCTACTTTTTGTCTAACATGATGTTTCCAGTTTAGTGTACCATCGAGATATATTCCGAGATAGTTTGATGATAAATGTTAAGTGACATAATTAGGTTTTTGTCTTTTCACCACAACGCAAAATTAACTTGGACAGATTTGGAGCTGTATTTTCCAGTCTCTAGTCCATTTGTAGATCTTGCTGACTGCTACTTGTACTTGTTTGGCATGATAACTGTGTCGTCGGCAAATGTTCCAAGCACTATTTCGTTTGTAATTATAATTGACATATATTGTTTTCTGTTCCCGAAAATTAAATGAACTAATTAAATGGGAAAAATGTTGCTACACAAACTATAAACAAATTATTGTACAACATAACAATACTCTCAACCTGTATGAAATGGCTTAAGATTTTCCCTACTCGTATTATTTTATTGAACTGATACTGAGACGTAGTCTGTATAAATTTAAAAAAAAATATAACTAGAAATAATAGAATAATAGAATAATATCTCAAAAAATAATATTATAAATTATTAAATTTACAAAAAAACTTAATCTAGTCTAATTAATTGTTCTTAAGTATATCAAGACGATGTATCATAGCAATTTAATTAACTCTTAAGTGTTTTTTGTATTCCGATCATTTTCTACAACACAACATATCTTATTATTTATCAGACAGGCAATGAGACCGCGATGCTGAAACAATTTGAAATGACATCTTCTGTCAATTCGTGTGACAACCATTTTCCTTCCATTTGGATCTTTCCCATTGAATAGAAATGTCCGGAAACTGTTGATTCTTATAATGCTAGGCTGTCTGAAACTTCTCTGAAGGCTGGTTTTTCATCTAATAAGTCTTAAAATCTATATATTCGAGTTTCTTTATTATCTAGGAAGTTCTTGGTAACTGACATTTAAATCACCACTTTTAAATCGTTGAAGTCAAAATCGGCGATTTCAAGACCAACATCACCGTAGGTTTCTAAGTGAATGGGCTTTCGTAGCAGATTTCTCCAAATCCAATAACAAGAGTAAGGAATGTCGAAAATGCAATTTAGAGAGTTCTATGATTAGCAACTTCCGAAAAACTTCATAAAGATTAAAACGCTAATTACAAATCAAATTTTATAGAAAATAATGATAACATCAAACGTTTTTAGTAGTAAAACAGCAAAACATATAAAACACAAAATAGGTTTATTTGCATTGCAATGAAGACAATAAAACTATTTATTTCTTCTTTTATTACTATTTCAATTAACATGAATATAATCCAATTAAATTTAATTATCATTATATCAAATATTCTCGATTTATTATAAAACCATCGAATTTGAAAAGCAATAATATTCGCTGTGCTTTGGTAAATAAGGTTCTTCCTTCCATTTAATATAAGTAACAGTCAATTTAAAATGATTTCTATTAAATATATCGACATGTTTTGATTTCCATCGTTTGTTCTTTAAAACCTTTATTAAAATAATGTTAGGAGTGTAACCATATAAAATTTTAGCAATTAGTGTTCACACAATGAACAAAATCTGCTATATCGTGGATACCTATCTATCTATCACCGAATAATCTTGTCTTAATAAAAGGCGATGCTTTTCCTATTGATTAGTTCTATGCGTTTTTTAATAGTCTACTTCAATCGGTTTAGTGATGAACAGGAGACAGTCGAATTTATAGTTTGGCTAAATTCAAGTAGCCTTGGCGTTGTTTGTAGCCGGCGGGTTTTGTAGCCGATTCTGAAGCGTTGCAGTTCGCTGGGCTTCGCTAGTATATTATCGTAGGTGATCCACTTTTCATTGTCTGTAATTAATGGTTAAAAAAATGGCTAGATTTTGTTTAGTTTTTGCAAATTTTAACTGTAAAATAACGGGGAACCCTATTATAGAGATTCTCGAGATGAAATATATTAATCTAGCTCGATATTCTTAATAAATTCGTCGATTTTCTCACCGACTTCAATGAGTAGACCAATTCTGATACTGGTGTTTATTTAAGCAGTTATCGTCATTTCAGCACTACACAATCTTTGATGAATCTATTCTATATTTTACCCTTTTCAAAAATAAAAATTCAAAATATGAGAAAATGCATCCGTTTTTATATTTAGAATGATAAATTGTTATCTTTTAAATATGTTACAGAAATTTGGCTATGTCAAAGATATGCAATTTCAAAGGCAATTATTAAGAAAAACTGACAAAAAAACAAAATGGGGTAACTGTAACTGTAAAATAAAATACTAATACAAAATAATGCTTTTAAAAGAATCCGCAAGATAATTTGTATGAATATTAAGATGAAAAGCACCACATATTAGAAGTTAGTAACAACTAAATCCATTATTTAAAAACTGACCTTAACGTCATCGGTTGAAATACGAACATACAAGAACGAAAACAACATGCACACTGAAGAAAATCTATTAGATTTATCCTGCGACATGGCAATTGTTATCTTTCTACTGAGCGGCGTGCAATTGCCAAGAAACTAGAGAGTAACAGAAATAAAATATCAAACTTCCTCCAGCCAATAAAGTAGAAAAAAGCTTGAGATACTTTGAACAAAAGTTGAAGTACACTGCTTTGATCAGCGGTAATAAAAATCTTTAATAGACGGAAGTGGCTTTTCTAGTTCGCCGCTTTTACGACTGCTCGTCGTGTGGAGAGCGTCGGTCCGTCCGTCTGTTCCTGCGATGGCGACATCGAAAACTGAGAACTGCGGTCTGGCGCTTTCGAGATAAGCGCTCCTGGAAAACTGGATATTGGAGTTTCGAGTTGACATTTGGTCTGAGGATATAATTTCTACGAGATGATTGGAAAAATCGGAAGTTCAGGTGAAATGAACTATCGATTTCCGTTAAAGGCATTTTATTTTACATTAGTTTTCAAATAAACCAACAAGTTTTATACACAAGGAAAATGGAGTTTGAATACATTATTAGATAAATGTATATGTACCATTAACAGGATCTAGAATAGTACACAACATTTTGAAAAAAGTTTGTGAGATAGTTGAACTTTGATTTTTTGAAAAAATTAAAACACAATATAGTAAATGAAATATCTTACATTCAACCACGCGAAATTATAACTGCGGCACGCATTTTCAACACATGGACTAAAAAGTCCCGGGCGTAAACATAGATGGCGTTACTTTTTTTGCATTCACCGCTTCTTCAGTTAGTACTAATCTTCAAAATAACGCTGTTAAAATATCAAGATATTACGCATAAGTGCGTGAGTTATTGTGCTAAGAATGACACTACTTTTCTTATTTTTAAAACAAAGGATTAAAAATAATTTCGTGTTTTAATTCTACATTGTTTCCTGATGGAAAAAATACCGTTCAAATGAAGCAATGACTTGAAAAGTGTTATAAGGACTACGGTCCATCGGATCGAAAAGTGAATTTGCGTAACTGGGTTAACATCGTAAAGATATCAAAAAACGCTGTTTTATCAAAAAAAAAGTTTTATAATACATGAGCATTTGGCATCAAAGTGGGTGCCGTGTTTGCTCACTGTTGGGTAAAAATAAAAAGCTGTCGATGATTCTGAGCAGTGTTTGGCCATGTTTAGACGTAATAAACCTGAATTTTTGCATCGATATGTGACAATAGATGAAACATGGATCAATCACTTAACTCCGGCAGCAAAACAATCGTCATCTGAGTGGACAGTAACTGGTAAACCTCATCCAAAGCGGCCGAACAATCGGCTGGAAAGGTTATAGCCACAGTATTTTGGTATGTGTGTCGTATAATATTTATCGACTATCTTTAGAAGGGAAATATTATCAACAGCGAATATTATACAGCGTTATTGGAGGCCGAAATTGTCGCATATGACAAAACAAATGACCGCATATGACAAACAATTTTTTCTTTTTTTTTTGTTTCATCAAGACAACGTACCGTGTCACAAATAAATCAAAACAACGGCAAAACTACATTAATCGAACTTTGAATTGCTCCAGAGTATTCGCCAGATTTGGCTCCCAACGACTACTGACTGTCCACAGAATCGTAAGCAATCGTATTCAACCTAGATAAAAGGTAACGTATAGCACTTTTTTTTTCTTGGTGTTCATAAGCATCAAAACGCTCTCGATATTTTCTATCGAAATAGCCTTGTGGGGTGGCTAAAACATCGACTATATTTAACTGAATGTTATTGCTAGTATCAATCCAGCGTTCAGTCAAAATTGATTGAATCATCTATTTTAAATAATCTTAATATTTTTTTATCTATGTGCTTAGTATCTTCCCAGTTTCTCATATGTACACTTTCCACACTTTTAGCGGATATCTTTCAGCATTCTTGGTTAGTAAGCGCTGAAACATCTTCCTGTGCGGTTTGTTATTTCTTGAAGAAATAAAGATTACCATTGAAACTATTTCGGTCATATATTCTGTCTGTTTCTCTTATTATAGCAGGTCAGCATTGGATCTTATTGTTTATTTGTAACATCTCTTTACTTATAACTTCTAGGGGATTATTATTTAAGGTATATGATTCGGATACGATCAAAGTCATATAAGTATAAAAGAAGGATGACATTTTTTAGGATGGATTATGTAACACACAAATGTTCTAGTATTCTTCCAGGATAAACAAGATTACATTTAAATACACAACAATACCAGAAATTGTTTAAAATATTTACAAAAGCGCGATTAGTTTAGATGCTTCAAAAATTATTTGAATGCTAAAATTTAAGGACTCCAAGAAAATCTACCCGAAAATCTATCGCAACTAGTGTATTCAGCGGACATGTTATCTGAATGTTATATTATAACCTGAGGTGCTAACATTTTTATAACTCTTGTGGAAATCAAGTATTTCCGGAAAAGCAGAAAACGGAATCCACCAGCTAGCGATATATAATTTGTATATGCCTAAAAATACGTCAGATAGATATGTAAATAAAATATTAATTTGCACAATATAAAAAACAAAGTGAAGTTATCTAAGATAGGCATTATTGATATATGAAACTGAAAATTAAAAAAAACAATCAACCGTAACTCTCCCAGGCGTTAAAAGTAATAAATAAAACCCGACGAAGAAACGATATTAGTTGAAACTCAAAATTTGTTTCTCCAGTTAAGACTCCAGATAACTCCAGTTCTCGTCTATACGTTTCAAAAGTGGTTAATATGTATTTGGAATCACTCAAATGTAAAGTCCTGCGCCCTACCCCATAATATTCACCAAATCGATGAAATTGTTACTTATTTCATGGTTCCTGCTTCAGCAGAAGTAAAGCAGTAATGAGAAGAACTTTCTACGAGTTTCCAAAAATATGGTGGTTGCTTAAAACGCTGTTAAAAATGTAGCTAGTGTGAAGTTACAATGGACATTATAGGATTGCATAAAGTCATCCAAAGTCAATATAGTCTAAATTTATCAAGACAAAGGGGCCTAGGATCAGCGATTAAATTAAACTTTTGCGAAAGAAAAACTCCAAATGAGATTACATGGATATAAAAGTCGTCGAACTAATAATATTATAACTACTGGACAACGGTGGACTAACTCGGAGATTGAAGAAACTAAACCCCCTTGAAATAGTTAATAGCTAGCCAGTGTAAAAATGCTGTGTTTTAAACTAATTACCAAACGTTAATTAACTTATTTGTTTATTACTAATTACTTTATTATTAGATACTGATATATCTGCTGTAATATGTGTTGTAATGTATGTACCGTGTGTGTGAAACAAGTACATAAGTAACACGTTATAAAGACTGCAAAAATGTCGATTTGCTGAATACTGAATAATATTATTTCAATATAATTTTAAACAATCTGTGTTTTTTATAGAAAAACATTAAGATGAATTATTTCCAACAACCATTTACAATTTTTATTAGAAATATACACTCTAAATAATCGAAGCTTTTAAGACAATATGTCGTAATAAATAAAATATATACACTTATATGCATAGTATGTAATAAATGTGGGTGAAAGAAGTATTGTAAAAAAACTAAAGCACTTTTTAACCCTCCAAATGATACAAGTAATATTTCTGTATTTTGTGGAATTATTTCGACAGTTAACGTTGACCCACATTTCTGCCGTATTTTTATTGATAATTTATTGACGCGGCTCGACCGGCACGATACGGCAACGTCGCACTTCGTCCTCGGCGTAGTAGCGTCGCGACGACGGCGACGGCGATGCCCCGGCGTCAATGAATGACGTCACGACGCTGCGCCACACCCCGTGTACCGAGGCCTTTAATTACACGGCGATTTTTGGCAAAAGAGGCCTCGGTTTTCATTCTGGAAAAAATGCACGATATGGAGTAGCGTTGGAGTACGCTCGTGAGGGCATCAGAATGGCCTGGTTGGTGATGGAGAATGAGAAGCGAAGAAAAGAGAGGTGGTTTCAACGGAATAGTGTACTAGCTGCTAGTAGTTTGGTAGTAATATTGCAGACGGTATGAATTAAACTATCCCCGCTTGAGTAAGAATTGTTTAAAATAATGATCTTGAAGAAGTAATAGTTTTTAGTTGACGTTAGAGATTATTAAAGAATATTATAACTTATACTAATATATATTGGAAACAAAACAGTTAAAAATATTAAAAATTCGTAAATATAAAAATTAAAATATAATTTAAAAAATAATATTACATAATATTAAATGATTTAACGAAAATATTATTTATAAAAATTTTAATATATACAATCTTAAACATATGAATTAAAAAATATCTTGTTAATACCTATTTTCAATCAACTTTGAATATACGGGTTTCGTTTAACTCGATAATTTTTTATAAAATATTCTAATGATTATTTAGAAAATCTCTGCTAGTCACTATAATTTAATTAACAGAGGCAACATTAATATTCAAATGTTCTAAGAAAATACCAGATATAACAGCGATCTAACTATATCTATGATTCACCATGAATTAAGCTTTGGAAATGTTTTAATGTTACAAATTATTCAAATAAACACATTTTATTTTAGTGCAGTAATCACAGACCACTTAAAATATACACAGTTGTAATATAAACTATTTGAAATGAAGTCACCAGCGATTATTTAGGATTTGTTCAATACTTGATGTACAAATAAATTTCCGCTGCTCGACACAATAAAACACTTCCCATAAATTATGTCAAATTGGTCTCGTGTAAACCGTCATACCGTAAGATCATTGATACCATACATCGTAAGATTAATAAGATGATCTTGAAATATTAGCAATTTTCTTTAGTTAAAAGTAATGATTGAGCACCATTGATCATCATTGCTGGAATTTATGAACATCGATTGATTGTGGATGTATGGTAGGGCTAATTTAAATCAGAAAAGTTGTGAATTGTTTCAAAATTCAGGAACAGTGAATTTAACGTAAAAAATAAGGAAGATATAAATAGCTAGGTCAATTTATGTACAGGCTCAAGAGACAAAAATTCCTTCGACGTGGCAATCGGGCAGTAGCCACTAATTTATCCTGAAGTAAAATAACTGAAGTTAGTAATTAGAAAGACTATGTAATTAGAAAAAATGATACACAGAGGAGGTCGATGAAGACTTACAGCCTTATATGTTAGCTGGTTAAGCTACTGGACGTGATATAGTTTTCCGAGCACTAATATTTGACAGTTGTTCTAAATAAATAAAGATAGCATAGCTCTTTCTACTCAGTTTGCAAATTAATATGTGTATAAAACCTTCTATGTATATAAGAATAAATTGTTGTTTGTCAGTCTCTCTAAAACTCGAACAAGGCTGGTCTGATTCGGTTAATTTTCTTTTTGCAATATTTGTATATAAGTCCAGGGAAGGTGTTATATGGTAAGAAAATATGGAATAATTGCGAAGAAAATACTAAAAAGAACAATTCTGTTTTCTTATATATCGTTTCACTGTCACTGTCATCAATGACATATATGTTAAATATGGTAACACTATGTGCTAACGGTAACTTCAAATCGTATTCTAATTGAGGTAAAGTAGTACAAAATATAAACTTGAGACAGATCGCCAAAGTCAATTAAATATGTGACGAGTTACCTCAACTACTTATCGCACTGAAGTCCAGCGACAGACCGAAAAAAAGATCGTATCGATACGTTATGTTCGAGAGTGGCTAGAAATGACGGGAATAAGGTTAGAAATGCGTGAGTTTATGCACATCAAACACGTCATCGTATTCGCGTACACAATGAAATTGAGCGATTTCGCAGACGAAAACGGATTTTGATGCTAACAAATTAGTTATAATTGGGAACATGACAAAAGTTTGTGAATATTGTAGAGGACAATTTCATAACAACTTACAAGGTATTATACCATAAACATGTTTTAGTAAGAATCAAATTTGCATTAGAAATAAGTTAATAAAATCCAAAACAACTACGGATACAAGAACATACTTATCATTTACTAAGAGCGCTGTCATCTCTATCAGATGAAGATCATTAATTCTTAGAAGTATATTTTATGGGCATTAGGTCAACCAACAGTGAAGGGAACTATAGTTCAAGAGCTAAGATATAAATGCTTCTTTATCAGAATAACGATCTTCAAAATACCATTAGATCGAATGCCATTTGACAGCTATGATATTATCATCAAATCTGTTAAAACACCAGCTGGTAAGTACGCGAAGAGTTTTAATTGGTTGAGAATCGATTAAATGGTTGACAATCGATTGGTCGAAATGGTCGGCGAAACTTTGCAAAATAGCTGTAGGTGATACGAAGTTGGCCGGATTATCTAGTAACAGATATATCATGTTACATTATACATTATATATGAGTAGTACTACACTGGCTAGCAACTGCACTGTCATATGATGGTCCATCTGTTTTGAATGGTGTTACGAATGAAATATTTAAAAATAGACGTCGCGGCTTTAACACTCTTATCCTCAGTGTACCTTTGTATCATCTTTTTTGAATTCAATTAATATTTTTTTAATTTTTTACACCCTTTCACATAATTAAAACTGGTGCAGTCAGTGGAATTCCGGGGAGATTTTTTTAGATTGTCAGACATTTTTGAATTCGTTCAACAAACCGGAAGACAGGAAGAAAAAAAGACAGGTTGACGTTGGATTGGCAAACGTACTCGAAGCGTTTTCTGGTATAGTTAAGAAGAGTTCGGGTAACAATATCACAACTGAAGCTGTAAGGTCACAAAAGGTGGATTGAAACTGCTCAAAGACTCCTAGCCATAAACTATTTGAAGATCTTTAAAGGCAAACTGGCGGGCGAAGATACACGCGATACTCAAACAACATTTTATTTGAACTACAAGTTTTCCAGACGGGACAATAATAACCATGTCCATCCCTGTGGTTTTTTGTTTAGGAGGGAGGTGTTACATTATATAACTAATACCGCACTAGTTACGAACTGTACGGTAATCTGAATAGTGTTATAGGCGAGATATAAAAAAATAGACATCAGGATGAGTTTTACTTGTTTTTACCCTCAGTGTCGTCATTCAACCAGTAGCATCTGCTTTAAAGGAAAAAATAAAATGATTTTTCAAATAAACTAATAGTTTTTGTGTTTTGTTTGTTTGTTTTGTTTAAAATCCTTTCCCATTTTATATACATAGATAGTATATAATTTTTAAAATATCGTATTTAAGAATATAAAGAACAAAAGGAAACATAACTGTGATATCTCGATATACTGAAACAAACGAGCATGAAATGAATATATAGATCGGATGCGCTATAGATGCGATTGTTGTACCATGCAGATCGGTGCAGCATCAAATTCCCGCGTTGCCGCCACCGCTGGTGGCGTCGCCGCCGCCAAGCCATCGCCAGACGGCGGCTATCGACCCGCTTCGAGGTCAATAGTCGTCCCCCAAACCGCGCCGCATCATCCCTTTTTCCGTCGGTCGCCGCGCCACTCCGAAGCGAAGACGGCGGCGTATCGGAGGGGGGGATGCTGGGAGAGACGAGCCGATCGTCTCGTTGGGGTTTTATTCTTGGAGGGTCCGCGGGAGGGGGAGATAGGTTTATATTCGCGGGGAGAAGAAGTTCGTGTTGGGGTAGACGCAGACGGTTTTATTGCCAGGGTTATGGACAGAAAGGAGGGTGCACGGAGACGTTCCAGTCGCAGGAATAAGACGATAAAAAACTTTTTATATTTGGATGCGTCTTTCAAGGGGACGTTGTGTTTGAGAAACTTCTTACTTCGAAATTCTGTTGCAGAAGACGGTCCATATTATATTTTCTTTGCCGAATCCTACAAATCTCGATCAATAATAATAATCTGCCTTGATGATTTTTTTATAAATAATGTAAGAAATATTAATAATATAGAATAATTTTTTTCAATTTCAAAAATCTTTTGTTGAAAAAAACTGGTACAATATATATTTATCAAAATATTTTATATCATTTTATAAAACTTTTACCCATTTTGGCAACATGGTTTTGTTTTCGACGCTAGCGATCCAATAATTGGCCCAATTTTGCATTTCCTCAGTATACGGAAACTGTGTGCCAGCCAAACTATGGTGCCAAGTCTGGTGAGTACGCTGAGTATGCCAGAAATGTATACCGTTTATAACATGTGGTAGAGCATTGTCATGCTAAAGGATGATTTTGCGTCTTTTACTCGCTAATCTATTTTTGCAATAATACATCATTCAAGTTGTTCAATAGACGCTGGTAGTGCGTCTGCAGTAAAATTTTCATTCGGTTTTCACAGCTCGTAATAATTATAAGAATAGCGGTCAGGACGAAAAATATCCATATGTCGGAGAAAAAGTATCGATGTTTTTGTAACAACCAGATAAAATATTGGTATGTTACAAAAGATATATCGATATATCTTCTTTAATCATAGTGAAAAAAATTAACGATATTTTTAATAAACCTATAAAATTAAGTGCCAATCTTAAAGGTTTGATAAAAATAAAGAAAAAGTATTTTAAAATGTTTAAGAATTATCTTTAAAAAAACTTTTAAAAATCTTATTTGAAAATAGATCGAAAAATACCGGCTAACAAAAAATTAATATATCTTTCAAAAATCGACATATCGATATTTTTTTGACGTCCCTAATACACTACACCTTACTGATTCCACCATATGTGCAGTGCATTTTATGACTATAAATATTCTACTTCGGTGTCGATGTGTTCTCCTGAACTAACCCATGACTTTTTACGAAGCGCTGCATCCTCAGGGATTGTCATAGCAAATCCACTTTTCATCGCCACTCATAATAAGCTGCAGAAAAATATTTTTTTTATATAAATAAATAAATTAAAAAGATAAATTTTCCAATTCATTATCTCCGAAGTCAATGAACTGACATCAAAATTACCACTATTAAATTAGACAAACCAAGTTAAAACCGAAATTGATAACTGAGATATGACGAAGCATCACCATAAGTTTCTAAAAGTGTTTGATAGATTCTGGTAGCAAATTCGTTTACATGAATAAAAGTAATTAATGTCGAAAATGCATTTGTGAGCTTTCCAAGATTAGAGTCTGGATACACTGACTAACTCAGTAACACACACTAAATTAAAAATAAAATAATAAATTTCTCTAGATTCAATGAAATTGGTGTAGCAATTAAAAAAGATGAAAATACATATTCTCTTGGTCAACAATTCATAATTGGAGTGTCTATTTGTCAACCAATGTGCTACTCTTAAAACCGCAGTATGATTCTCTTTCATCTAAATCTATTCTTTCACTCATCATTCACTCTGCAAATTCGAACTATAATTCATTAATGCAATAGTAAAATAGTTCAATTTTATTGCAGTATTTGCTTTAAGCAGCTCCTTTATTCTTTGATCATTTAAATGTCAGACTTAGCAGTGACTAAGTCTTGGGCCATCCAAATTAATTGAGAAAATCAGCTGATGACCGCAGTCCTGAGGAAGCTTCCACAGTTTGACCAATTTGACTTATTACTTGCGGTGGTATTCGTATTATATTCTATATATTGGAAAAACTCGATTTTTCCATACTTTTGAAGTTTAACTCCTAAAGAATATGTCCTTAAGAAAATGTTTTCAAAATTTAAATTATTTTCGGAGATATAGATGTTTTAGTAGCATGGTTCTAGATTGTTGATGATATCTTAAGTTCTACCGAACCGAGTAAATTTAAATTAGATGTTACTTAATTAGGAGAGAAAATTTTACTCTTGCATGACAGCGGTACTTCTGTAGATTAAGAATTTTCTTTTTTTAGGTTTCAGATTACTAGGAAGGTTGCAATCATGTGAATGAAGGCGCACTCTTTTTGAGACCCTCCACATCATCATCTTGTAACTTTTTCGATTTTTAATTTTTATTTTTTTTTGAAATTTTATGTATTCTTTAAATATTAACAAATACCTAGTAAAAATGGATAATAAAACTATGGTTTACATTTTATTTCATTTGAAAAATATACATAAAGCCTGTAGACTTTTTCTCTTCTTGTATTATTTCTTCTTCACCTACTCTAATCTGGTGCTATTGAGATTTATAAACGTAGATAATGAATATGTTATCAACACTTTTCTTCAGTTCTTCTTAAGCTATATGACTCTACATGGCAGACAATATCGTGAACAATGTTTGAAGTATGCATCAGTCATAATGAAGTGTTCCTCATCGCCAATGAACGTATTATCTTATAGAATTAAAAATAAATAAATATAAGCTTAAACTACCGTTTAAAGATGCACAGATAAAATGGAAGTTAAAAAAATGAAATATGCCACCCGGTGGAAAGGATGTCACGTCCAATTCATTATTACATTCGACTCGATGAAAGAGGAAACACTACCCACAAAAGGTATGTAAAGTTCAAGACGGTAATAACCCTGACTCATTAACGTATAAATATAAATGGACTTTGATCGTATTCATCAGATCAACAATGGTTATAATAAAAATCTGTTGGTTTATTGCGATTTTACGTTAGTTGTAATTATAATCAATCTTGAATGAAGCCGATATTAATATGTCAGACAGATCAGCTCATTCAAATCATGTAATTAAAAATACCGATAATTCCAGCATAACAGCTTCCGCGTGATCAATACCACCAGTCATTAAAATATTCCTTTCATGATTTGCCAAACAACTATAATTTTCACCTGTTATACATACACGATAGGAATCTAAAATGCTAGTTTGCATATCATTAGTAATTTTATGAACATCATATCCAATGATGTAAAGATATTTATAAGCTAGATGAGATAAGATATTTATATATATAAAACTAATAATTAAGATATAGAAACAATCAGTTTGGACAGCAACTGTTTAGCTTTGTAAAAAATTCATGTGATATTTCAAAAGTATCAAGCTCCAAAGGAACCATATCATAAAACCTATAAAATGACTGTCATTACTGTAAACAAAATTTGTTGACAGTCTATAATATCCCTTTCAAAAATTTTTGTAAGAAGAACAGTTTTTTGAGAGATTTAAGAAGACCGTCCTGTGGTAGGTGGTATCTAGGATCATTGCGACAACTCGCGCTATCTCTGTTGAAAAGTATTAGGAGAAGATATAACTTCTTTTAACTTCATTTCGTCCAAGTATTTGATTTCCTCAATTAATTAGTATCTACTTTTATTTTATATAAAACTCTATTTTATATTTATTTTTATCAACATACAATTTTATTAATTTATGAATTTGTTTGCTTTTAAATTAATTGTTTTTTAAATTATTTATTATTTTAATACTTACTATATCAATTTTATTATTGCCTTTTATAACAAATATTTTAAAATATTAATGAATTGAAAATTTGTTTTGACTTTATTCATTTGCAACGTGTTTTAACATAACAAGACACCACTAACAGCCAATCAATGTTCTTCTTGGGTAGATTCTACCCATTATTATGACCTTCTAAAGAAAGAGTAAATTCGAATAATGTATATAACAATACAAACAGCAAAATGAAGGCACAATTATAAAACGTATAGTTTTATTTAAATAATAAAGAACGTGAATTTATTTTCATAATAAATATAGATGAGTTTAAATAGAATCATTCAAAATATACCAATAAATGATCAACATTATATTACTAGGGTGTTCGCAGAACTATTAGATTATTTTTCAAAATAATTTCAATAAATCAAAACGATTTTTGAACATGAACTAGTATTGAAATCAAAGAGCCATGTCACACCACTATTAATTAAGCTTTTCTTCTTTTGATGCAGGCCAACATGCAGGCTCAATATTTTTTATAAAAGGATCCAAATGAAGCTAACAAAGTCAAATTTGAATATATTTTCCATACAATTTCTTGAAACCAATATCTTAATTTAAAATATTGCAATTGTTTAATTAATCATTAAATTCAACTCAGCCAATATTTTATTAATCGAGCACAACTTTATGAATTCACAAATCTACATTTCTAATCTTGACTATATTCTTATGGAATTTTCCTCAAAAACTTATTAAACTAAGTTCTTCATAAAATAACGCTTTACACTATATTTAATTTATGCACAAAATACCAGAATCTTCAAAGAATCTGTTAAATGTTTATTTGTTACTTTTACATTCAAACATGAAAAAAAAATCCAATTATTCGGGTACCGCCTATTAAAAATGACCGAGATGTATGGGTTAGACCCAATGAGGAAAGCACCTAGCTAACATATCTGAACCTAACTATATACAGTTTACAATGGATACAACACCAGTTTACAGTTATAATGCTGGTTTTTCCAGTGGAAGGTGTCACGGAAATTAATAACAGCCTTAATCCTAAAAAGGGTTCTGAAATTGATGAAAGCAGTTATAATGTTGGCACATATATTTTATGCCTGCTTGATACTGAAGCATGTTGCAGGATGTTTTAAACTGGCACAAAAAATTATGCTTAAAAAACCTGACCTGAGAGAACAAATTGGTTCTTACAGGCCTATCTCGCTGCTGCTTGCGATATCCAAATTGCAGTGCGATATTTGAGAAACTGTTAATAAAATGTGTTAAATCACTTATAACAATGTCAAATTTCCAAGCAAGAGCATAAAATAACAGAGGTTACTAGAAAGGCGTTTAATGGAAAGATGTTAGCAAATTGTTACTGCGGAACTATTGTCAATTGCTAGAATGTGTTTCCTCAAAAGAAAATGTTTCGTATGAAGCGTGATTCTCAACATTTAAACCTATTTCGGCTGGAGTTTGACAGAATAGTGTCTTGATGCAACAAAAATAACATTTGCCCATAAGACAGTCATTGGAGTAAAAGTCAAAGGCAAATAACAAAAATCTATAAAATTTAATTATATGAGATGAGGGATGCCTCAAGCAGAATCATTTTCATTTCAAATTCCTCCACCAGAATCAACGAAATACTTCGGCATCCAACTCGATGGTAGGTTAAAAAACAAAACAGATAAGACTGAAAATCAAAGGACTCTACTGGTTAGTCACCTAAGTTAGTAAGTTCCAATTCCTAAGTTTACCTAAGTTCTTACGTTTGACCTAAGTTCAAAAAGATTGGTTTATCAATATCTATAAAGCTTATTTGGACTTGCGTTGATAGCACAAAAACGTTAAACCGACTAGTACTGTAACGCTGTCAAAGAAAGTTCTTCGACTAATTACATTGTTAAAAACATTGTCTATTGATATCGTTGTCCAACATGTCACGTTCCTTAGTAATAGTGTAAATACTATTTACGGTTAAAAGCAGTATTACTGCGCAATGGCAGCCGCTATTCTTTCATACTTCTTGCATATTCGGTGATTTTAAAGGAAATGTATGAAAACATGAAAAAAATTTTAGACTTAAACAAATACAAATATTACATCTAGAAAGTTTGTGCTAATTTAAAAGTTGTTGCTATATTGCTTGACATACAGGAAGGTTTCACGAGTATTGTTGTTTTCTCTGTTTGTGGGATAGTAGAGATGCCAAAAACCATTACGAAATTAAAGATTGGCCAAAAAGAACTGCTTTTGTTTGTGGTAAATCAAAAGTTAAATATGAACCTCTAATTTCACAAGAAAATGTGATTTTTTCACCCTTACATGTAAAATTTAGTTTAATGAAACATATTGTCAAGGCCATGGATAAAAATGGTAAAGGATTTTTGTATTTCAAAACTGTTTTCTCTAAATTAAGTGATGCTAAATTAAAGGAAGGCATTTTTGTTGGTCCACAAATAAGAAAACAATCAATTCGATGAAAATTTGACCGCGAATGCGTTAGCGGCTTCGTTATCTCTGAAAAAAGTAATTCGTGGATTTTTAGGCAATCTTAAAGTTGAAAATACGGAGTTTTTGGTGAATGACCTGTTATAACAACTTAAAATGATGGGGGCAATATGTCTTTAAAAATATTTCCCCCTAATCTTGGAATAATGAGGGACGAACAAGGTGAACGCTTTCACCACGATATAAAACAGATAGAAGAAAGTTATCAAGGAAGATTGAATGCTACAATGTTACTGCTGGTTTGTAATAAAAAAGGATTCTACGGTTAACAAGAGGAAAAGTTAATATTTCGCAAGTTTTTGTGTCGAGCAGCTACAATTTGACAAAAAAAGTTGTTTTATTTAATGCTTCAGAACAAACAAAATTGTCACACAGTGCTACCAGCACTTATCTCTACGTAACCAACGAAGAACTGCACGATGACTTCGAAATTAAATGAATTTACGAAGTTAACATTTGTAATGAATAATATCAATTAGTAAAATAAGATTGTAAACATAACATATCTAATGTAAGATGTAATTGGTGGGTAAAAATGGATTTTTAACTCCACATAGTTAAAAAGCGCTTTAAAATGACTAACGAGACAAAAGGAAATGCCCGTTATTTTACCTGCCTGTTGAAAAAACCGAACCAAAATTCCGACCAAAAAGAAAAGGGGATCCAATTCGTGATCCACTCGTCCTAACCCGGAGCAATGAACCTAGTGTTGGGCCGGACGAATCGTCCGTCCGTTTAAAAATTAATTAGATCCAATTAAAATTAATTTAGGTGCATAATTTATTATAATAACTGCGCCGACAGCGTTCGTTTCAGGAGAGAAGCATCGGTCGACCGTCCTGTCCATTACAATTACCAGCACCATGACTGGGGCGCACTATGGCAGATGCAAGATCACAAAAAGCAACTAGACATTTTGCGTTAATTAATTCAACAGCCAATATATCCAGATTAATAAATAATTCAATTATGCAGTACGACATACTGTGTTATGTTTAAATTAATGGAAAATTTACCACTAAAATATATTTCCAGTGATAATGCACATACATGTCAAACATAAGAAATATTATTTTTAATTAAGGTTATTATAATATACTACTATACTACAGAAATAATTGATTGTTTTGAAATGATAACTAACTAAAAATTGAATAATATTATCTTTGAGATATTAAATATTTTAGATTATCTTTTCTACAATTCAAGAAAGTAATTTCACTCCTTTTAAATTCACTACTATATCAACAATTACTAGCATTTCTTTATTATTTCCTATTCTTTAAAATTATTACATAGATTCTAGCCATTGTGTTGATCTTCTAAATTAAGAGTAAATTTGCATAATGTATATAACAACACAAACAGCAAATCTAATCCTTAACTTCTTTTCTTTTGATGCAGGCCACTATGCAGGCCCAAATCTTACAAATTCGTATTTCAGAGATATTTCAGAATTAATTATTAGATTGATCCCAACCAATTTTTTGCAACGGTTTCTGATACTGAATGAACTTTGAACATTCTTTAAATTTAGTACAGCATGTACCATAATCAATTTTCTTCCACAAATCTAAATTTCTAATCTTGATTATATTCTTACGGAATTTTGGGCACATCATATTTAATTTACATACGATAGTTAACATACCAATCTTCAAAGAATCTGTGAAATCTTTACTTTTTTCTACTACATTGTAACACGAAAAAAAATCCAATTATTCAAGTGCCGACTATTAAAAAAATCGAAATGAATTGGTTAGACGTAACGAGGAAAACATCTAACTAATTAACAATTTTAACTAACGTATTTAAACCGAACGATATACAATGGATGCAACACCAGCAATGGATGCACACGTTTCACTCATTTTTTATTTTCCATGTTTGGGTTAAATTATTTATATTGTCACTTGCCTGTTGTAATTTTCGTGTGGCTTCTTCGGTATTGTCCCTGACAGCAAGAATCGCTGTGTTATCAGTAGATATAGCCATCGTAATATTTTTCATTTGTGGTATATCACATGTGTAGAGTAGGTAAAGAATTAGTCCCAATACACTTCCCTATGGTCCACCTACTTTAGCTTCTTTTATAGTAGAATAATTCTCTCCCTTATTTAATCTTAAACATTCTGGCTGTAATCTAAGATTTCAATTGTTCAGTGTGTTGTTTCGGTAGCTTATGAACAAGGGCGTCATGCCATACCTTATTGAAGTCTTGTACTATATCGAAGAATATAGCTGAACATACGTTCTTATCTTCATTCTTCATATTTCCTAATGTAATATTGATAACGTTTTTGGGGTTCTCTATAGATTATATAATTATTTACGCCAGATGCAACAATATTTTTAAACATGTGAATGAACATGTACATTTTATGTAAACAAATATTGTAAACCCCTCCTTGAAAACATTTAAATAACAAATTACGAGAATGCAATAAAAAGATTCATATGCAATATATGACAAAGGAGAGTGCTAGGATACCATCAATCCATAACCGGTACTCGGGGAGAGTAACTAATTCTTAACCAATACCCGCTGTAGGTGTTACAGGGCTTATTCTTCACTAAATCTAGCCACAGTTGGCGATAGATTGCAAGTTTTCTGTTGGACAATGTTAGTCTCCTATTTTCAGGTCGCATTCTATGATCTTGATTCATGTCTTTTTGGAGGTGTTTGCTGCATCTTCCACTCAAAATGTCGATTTCACCACAGAAGTATGTGAGGAACTCATTCACATGTCATTCGATAGATATGTCCAAACTATTGCGTCTCTAAATTTAATCATAAACTGTGCATTGATTGTCGCTTCTTAAACTAATCAATTCATTTTTAATATGATCTCGAAGATAAACATGCATAATTCGCCTTAAGTTGAAAAATACACCACGAAAAAGTTGAACACTCATAGAGATATATGAACATAAAAGATACGTAAAATAATTACAATAGGGATGTGGCCTTTCATTTATCTCAAATTTACACATATTAATAATAGAACTACGGTAGCTCTGTAGACAATGCAAAAAATATCTGATATTGCTCATTATGAATTAGGATATTATGGTGAAAAGATCTCGGGATAATAATGATAGATTACGGTTTTTAGTTAAAAAATTATTTTATTTTTCTACATAATCTCCCATGACTTCAATTTACATGGTGTACGTTTCTCCAACATCAGCACTCCTTCCTGGAGGTGATAGTCTGGAAAGCTGTGAAAATATTCATCTATGGCTCGCGCAACACCCTCTTCAGTGCTTCATAAAAACAAACTTCTTCAAACTTCAACAAGACAAAATTTAAGGATGCCACATCAAGAAGGAATAGCAAATTGTACCCAAAATCCCGAACAGTTTTCCCATCGCCAACGCGTCGTGCGTTATATTAGTGAAAGATATTTTTTTTAAATCACGCCTCTTCGTACAAATTTTGACGTTTAAATTCAGTTATAACGGCTTTTTATAGGTTGAAGCGAAAGGAGTAGATTCCACTAACCTTTTGTCAAGTTCGAATGAACTTCGTTAGCGGTTAATCCATCCAAAACAAATAATTTTATGAGCGCACAATTATTGCTAATTGAATAAAAAAAAACATGTTAATATCTTACTTGAGAAAACAAGTCATACGAATTAATAACATGAAGGAATTTGGAAGCCATCTACATAAAACCGAAAACTTCTCATCTTACCATCATATATCGGCCGAGTCAAATTATTAACATAAAATATTACTTGAATATTTTACGTTGCTTATACTAGACTATTTTTGTTGCGAAAGAAAGGTATTAATGCTGATAACAATTTGGTATATCTTTCTGATGCGATACTATTATTTCATCAAAAGTCTAACTAATATAAGTTGAGCATTAAAGAGCAAAATAACTAACCAATTCGTTCAAAAAAATTTGCTCTAACGGACTTCTGACTATTCCGTAAGTCTACAAACTGTTTCAAGGACATCGTCTTAACACAAATGGGAATATAAATAAGCACAAAGCCGAATAAGGACATTTAAAAAATCGAATAGGAACTGCTTCGAAGACTAAAAAAGTTTGCATAAATGCGATGTATCCGAAAAGGAGGAAATACATTTTGAAAATTAAATAACCTGCTAGGTTTTATGCTTCAAAAAACCTTCCAGCAAGTACCAGCTAAGATATAGTAGAAATACTTGAACTAATTGGTAACTAATGTTCATATTAATGCACTAATAACAATTTTATTTAAAAACAAATTAATTTTAAAAATGTACCGCTGAATAATCTTATAGTGGAAAATTATTTCATTTGATAATATTTTCTTTCCAAAAAACCTTCCAGCACGTACCAGCTAAGATATAGTAGAACTACTTGAAAAAATTGGTAACTGATTTTCATATTAATGCACTAATAACAATTTTATTTAAAAACAAATTAATTTTTAAAAAGTACCGCTGAATAATCTTATAGTGGAAAATTATGTCATTTGATAATATTTTCCTGCAGAATCAGTCTATAACCAAAAAATCATGATAAAATTACTAAAAGTAATGGATAATCATTTAAAATAATATTCAGTTTATAAACGTTACAAATCGTTAAGGTTTATTTCTTGCACATATATATTATTTTGTAATTCATATTAGAAATGTGAAATTAAACTTGGCAACACAATAACGAAGATTTAAAATCGAATATAAAATCTACAATTTATTTTCCAGCATAACAATATAAGTATATAAAAATAATTGCGTCTAAAAAGTAAATACCACTGTCTAACATTTTTCTTCCGACTAATACGCTTACCAAATGATTCCCTTTACCGTTCGAAATTAATTAAACGGTTTGTTACAAAACAACTTACCGATTACGTTCCCTCTAATTATAAACTAATCTCATTTTTATAATTAACTTATTAAATTGTAATTAGCTCATTTGTTCAATAGCTTGTGATTCGTTGCGGCGTACGGACCAGAAAACCTTGCGGAGAATAAAGGCCGTTTGACTTATCCGCGAGATTTTTTCTTAGATGCTGTTAAAGGAATTATATTATATTGTTATTATATAATAGTTATTGCAGACGAGAATAAATGTAATAGTTAATTTTCAATACAATTACAACTTCTTTCAAGAAAATTAAATTATTTTTACTTATAGTGTTACTTACAAATATTAATTTAATATGAGGCGTATAAAAAATGGTTTTATTTAAATTCAAATATAAACCTTTAACTATCTTCAAAATGTTATATGCTTGCATGCATTTTGATCGGCGATATATATTGATAAATATGCGAAGTATCAATGGAAATAGCTGTTAAACGACCTAACCTAACTATTAAATTCGATATTTCTTTACATAAAATGTTAAAACAGTTTTCTATGTAGTATTATTGAGTTCTTCAGTGTCGACAGACGCTGATCATAGAACGATCAAAATTGCATTTTCGACATCCATTACTTGTGTTGTTTGATTTGAAGAAATCTGGTGCTGAAATGCATTAAACATTTGTGGTCATGCTGTTCTGTTTTATTCCTTAACTGTTAGTCAACTGTCGATCAAAAGTATATCTGCTACGACAATCTCAATTGCAAGTTATTAGTTAGCCCAGGAACCATTTATTATTTTTCACAGTCATAAAGTTTTACTCTGTATGTGGTGAGATCAATAAGGTGTAGTGTATTACTACTTAGGGTACTAAACTTCTACTTCATATGTCTACCAACGTCAATTCAACAAACTGAACTGAAACTGAATTGCTGAAAAAAAAGACCAGTAACAGCAAGTAATATATGCAAAGTTTGCAGGAGAACACTCGGCCCTACTTTTCACGAGTTGTAAAAACATTGTGGCTGCTCGAAACAGAAATTCTACGTATCCACCTTCTGATTGACACTTGTTCACATTTAGCACCGCTTAGTTAGTACACAATCTTGAAATACTGAAAAAATGTAAAACGGAATGATCACCACTGGCAAATTAACGTTCAACTTTCTTTCTTTCTTTTGAGACGATACCACCATATGATAAGAAAGAATTTTTCCCAACAAAAGCCTTTTTAAAGTAAAAATGATTAGAATACATGCAAACACCCAATAAGTTTCGTACCACAAAATCATCACCAGTTATTATTCGGTCAACGTTTTAAAGATAAGTACTTTCGTGGTGCCTTCAATTTCCGTCAATTTTGACATTTTCTTCAGATTTGATAAAAAGCTAAACAAAAACAAAAAAACATCTTGTAGTGTTTAAAAAAAGTATGATAGGACATTATGATGGGATAACAAATTTATTGTAGCTGAAAAATAGTTTACGGCATTTTTCCTGATAAATGGTGTAATTGCAAATAACCCAGGGAATACAGATTGCAGACACTACTAGACGGTCTTTGGGATGGCATTGAGTTTGTGTAATTATGATCGAACATCAAAACTTAAATGAAAATATTTATCTTATATACCATGGAGGTACTGAAATAATTTATTGGAAAATTTGACGATATTCTTGAAAAAAATTAATAATATAAGCCTGCCAACGTATCCGTACTGATATGCAGCTACGTATTGACCACAACAATGTTTTGGACGATTAATACAATATTAGCTACAAAAAGAAGTCTGATGTATGAGCTGATCGCAAAAAAATATAGATTCAAGTTCATACAAGTTCACATCTGCGATATTCTGCCAACCAGAAACGCCAAAAACAAGGGAGTCACTGGAGGGAATCATCTACCATGAGCTATCTCTAGTTCAATCAAGACATCTAGAGCTTAAGGAGTTTAAAGCTGGAGGCTTTAAAACTAAAAACAGAATGAACGAATGGACTCCCCTTCCCGAACAGCTGCCCATTTAGAGATAAAACCGATGCTTATGGGATACAGCTTCGACTAAATTAACGCTACATCGATATAACATAAGATAGCACCTATATAATAATAGCAAGCCCTTATTAACCGCAATAGAAATGTTTTACTTGTAAACATCAGTCAATTACATAAAATTTAAATGATCACAAAATACATCAGTTTTATTTTACGCAACAACACTGGCACTGATTACTTTCTTGATAATTCAATAATAAAATTGTCGTTAAAAAAATTATATTAAATTTGATCCAATATATTCCCGTCACCTACTTGAATATGACAATAAATTGTGGCTACTAAAGCATGATATCCTTTCGAAATCCAAATCCTGCCAGGATATCTTAAATCGGTTATGCTGGGACACTTCAGGACTAAGCACTTATGTCTTCTTCATAATATCCCCGCTATGGTGCTCCATACACACCGTCTCACATTTTCATGCAACGTCAATTTTTGGCCACATTGAGATCTGAACTCAATTTCCCTCGTAAACTATCCGATATATTTTAGAAACTTTATTCCTTGGCATCCTTGAACTGAGAAACAATATATGAGTCCAATAATTACATTACTTCTGATTAGTTTACATCCATTTCATGTGTCCATGCCCAGTATACCTAATTATTTTATATATACGTTATCATTTATCTGTACAGATTTGAATTCTGTTTTATTCAATTTTTACTATATATAATAGAAAATGTCTCTCTGTATTTTAACATATTCTTGTAAATTGTAATTAATTAATTTATCTATACGCGCTTGTTCTATGTTCTATAGTTCAGTTGAAAATGATGAACACCCTATACTGCACTAACACGATGTCATCTATTAATTATTTTAAAGATATTGAATCGTTTTCCAACTATGACTATCTCAGAATAATAACACAAGACAATTACATAAAATTTAAACGATTACAAAATACATCAGTTTTATTTTACACAACAACACTGGCCTTGATTACTTTCTTGATAACTCAGTAATAAAATTGTTATATTCAATTTGATCCAATATATTCCCTTCACCTACTTGAATATAACAATAAATTGTGGGTACTAAAGCATGATTTTTTCTCCTCCATTATCCTTTCGAAATCCAAATCCTGCCAGGATATCTCAAATGCTGGTTATGCTGGGACACTGCAGGTCTACGCACTTATATCTTCTTCACAATGCGCTTTATACACTTTATGCGCTTTATACACACCGTCTCACATTCACATTTTACTATATATAATACAAACTGTCTCTCCGTGTTTTAACATATTCTTGTACATTATAATTAATTAATTTACCCAATTTGTGAATATACATATATTCTCCCTGTATATTAATATGTTCTTATACATTGTAATTGTTAATCCACAAAATTCTCATTGTTGTATCCAAATAACATATATATTGAAGAGACTTTAAATAAATAAATTTTCAAAAAGTAAAAATGTATTCTAATGTTATTTTAATGACAAATTAGCCTAAAAACAGTTCTAAATCCAAGCAAAACAAAATGTGATAAAAATAACCAACATTTTTAGAAAATGTTTTATGCCGCCATATTTTTCATGTTTCCCAATATACCCAAAATCTTTCAACGAACCACCTCATTTTATCAAATACCTCCATCAATCCTCGGCGTCACCCCAACAGCAACCCTTACGACAGACGGCCGAAATAAACCTACCTCCAAAACAAATATCTCCTTTTTCACTTTCCGATATTGATCAGGCGGATGGCTGCTGTCTACCTCAACTTTTACCCCATTTCGAACATGCGAAACAGTCCCAGAGGAATCGTGTGTCTGAAGGGTGAGGAGGGAGACTGGGGTGGGGAGACGGGTGTCCTCACACCTCTGCCGCCCATGCGTAACGCAATAGTCGGCGGCGTGGATAAGGACCCGATGAAAATCTAATAGAGAGATAATATATACGAGTTGGTGTGCAGTTCGCCAGTGGCGGAGGTATTTTAAAAAAACATGGGTATTTTTTAAAACAAATTAATTAATTTTTTACACATTTCTTTCACGCCAATGAGTAAACTGTATTTAGGAAGTATTCCTTTTTTATTTTTTTTCCTATGCTGCACTAAAATCACTAATAAGTTACTATATATGGTCCATCCACATACTAATGGTTTAGTTTTTTAAAAATATTTTGTTTCGAACCTCCAAACCTATTGACTGGCGAGTGATTGGAAATCATTCCAGAAGACATCCGGTCTTGCCCAGCCTAGTTACTGGCGTGACTGGGATCATTTTCCCTGTCCGATTTTACACTCTTGCCTATTGACAATCACAAATGTTAAATACGATCACGATTTACTACCATGACCTAGCAGGATTCGAAACTACGACTATCGCAACAGATGTCGTAATAACTGTTGCATTAATCACTGACTTAAACTTAATTAACATTTGATGGATATACTTCCGCCGGTACACTATAGATAGTTTTAAAACACGGTACAATTTTCACAAATAATCATTTAATTCAAAATGTTTTGTCTCTTCAAACCCCGGGTAAGTGAACTATGGTTGAGCAGTAGTACTTCTTGATGTTATTTTTGCAAACTTTTAAATAATTCGCAGATCTTTATAACTCTACAACCAATTACAAATGGCGTAGCATGTAGCCATTTCAGTCCACTCAGTAGTATTATTCACAAATGTATATGTCTCAATAATGTTACTTGTGGCCAGTAGTGCAGTATCATCAGCAAAGGTGCTCATTGATACATTAATCTGGCTCATCTGCATAGATAATATGTTTGCCAACTTGTATTAATTATGCCTAAATATAGCATTCAGTGAAAGATATACGGATTCTTCACTATGACAATAATATCAATAATAATAATAAATGAAAAAACGCAATGAAAAAAACAGTCTCGTTAATGGAAAACAGTAAAGTTATAACAGGGAAACTTGTAGTATTAGTAGTATTATATGTAGACAATGAAGCCGATTAATTAGTTTTTCACTAAAACACTGTTATTGCCAATGTATAAAATTGAACTGTAGTATTTATATATTGGGAAAGTTCAAATATTAAAGTGTAAAATAAAAGTGACGGTAGAAAAGTATATAGACATCAATATGTTCACAATTTCAGTGGGTTTTATTCCATAAAATATACAAATATTCCATCTATTCTTATACACTTCTCTAACCAAAAGCCTAACAAGCATTTTGACTGTGTAACAATCTTTGATATTTCCAATTTTTGCAGTTTTATTTATTTACGCACATTTCTAAATAAAATGGTCCGCCACTAAATATTATGTTGTTTAGTTGCATAAGAAAACCATCCAGTATTGGGCTTGATCATTTTTTAACTTGCTTCTTGCTTCTTAAGTTTGCGAGGTAGGATATGGTTTATTGAGCGCTCACGTGTATTTTGTGATATCGATAGACTAAACAAAAAGGAACAATCAAACCAATGTGTTTCTCCAGGTAAACATGACAATGTCCTGATATTGAGTTAAGTGAACTACCTACTATTAAGCTAATCATAGTAAGCGACTAGCTAACTGGAATAATTCATAAATGAGCAGGAATTATACTACATATTAAAGAGACAATAGCTTTAAAATATTTAAGTGGAGTATTAAAAGGAATGTAAGGAAATAATATTTTAAATATATTTATGAAGTTAAATACTCATTTGTGATAAGAAATCAGAAAGCAAAAAAAAATTGAACCAATAAATACGTTCTTCATATTGAAGTTCATATTTTAAACTCGAACACGAGACGGATAAATTACCGTCGCGCTATGGATTTCGTAATCGATCCGACGAACGATTCGGTATTCGTAACTCGAAGTGCAAGGGAACCAAAAAAGGTAAAAGGGGCTGCAACCGAAAACCTCTCTCGCTCCGCAGAAAGCACCAGACACCAGACAAAACACACCCCAACCCAGTCTAGCCAGGTCAACATCCAGAGGGGCGCGTGCAGCGTCTGCTTGCTAAGGCGAGTGCGGTGGCGGGGGAGCACTTCCGGAAGGTGGCATCTTCGTTCCGGAAACTACGACGCACCGCAGACGCCGCCAGCGAGAAACTTATCTCGTTTTAAGAGCTTTAATTTGTTTTGCAGGAACTTTTGATAATATATAATCATTTTTTTAGCAATTTTGATTAAAAATCAAGACAAAAAATGGAATTGTTGGGCAGTATATTCGCATATTATGCGGAGGAAGAATTTTTTGGCTTAAAATTTTTGTGTAACACGCGCTACAAATAAATAAATTCCAATAGAACTAAGTACGCCCAAATCAAGCAATCGGGAATAGCCGTCGGTGATCGGTGACAAAATATGTAAAAAAAAATATTTTAGGCTCTGGCCGACGCGCTGCCAGCTCCAATTCTTATATGGTAGATTATTGTTCGTTTCTACTGTACGTAAATCAACCACGGACGCATAATTTTTGAAATAACAATGTGGCAGCGCTGTACCACAAAATGCTGGCATGCAATTGAGAATCAAGAAGACAAATCCCTACATTGTTTTAATTTGAAACGGCATTAATACGGAGAGAATGGCAAAAAAACTGAAATAAAGACATTGTCAGAGATGAAAAATTGCTGTTTTAAAAATTGAGGAATGGAATACATAAGCGAAGTCTGGTGTATTGATTGTTTTTGCAATATATATTTCAAGTGAGAAATATATAAACATATAAACACTACACGAATACAGACTGCTACAGCTACATAATTTGAAAAGAATTAAGAAATTATGAATTATATTATTATTTTTACATACTTTAATACTGCATTTCATATGTAATAATTAAGAATAAATATTAAATAATAAATGTGTAAACTATATAGATATTACTCTACAAAGATCCACAAGCCGATCAAAGATCAGAATCAACCTCTCTTTCAACTTCTCAATCAACCTTTTCCAGTGATCAAAGAGAAAAATGTCGAAGAGGAATACATTTCAATAAATAGTACCATTAAAGTATTCCAAACAGTAAAACGCCAGGATTTAAAAATAATGATATTAGAAAAAGAACTTGTTGCAAGTGAAATCTGGGAATACCGAAGTGAGCTCTGAATAAACAGACCTGAAAAAATATATGTGGTTTATGGATAAACCATAATACTAGAATTTGAAATCTAAAATACAATTGTTTAGCTTGCCAAAAAAATTGAGAAGACCAGAGATCCGAAAACTCGTTGACCTAAATAGTATGTCAGAATTAAGATGCCAAACCACTAAATGTAAACTATAAGCAAGGGCAATTAGTAACATATAAATACACACATGATCAGCTAAAGAGCAATAACTATAGGAAACATCATCTAGATAAAAACAGACATAATAGTATGTACTCATTCTGAAAAATTAAATGAAATGACAAAAAGGTAGTTCCAGCTGTACAGCGTAGAATTTGAAGATAAAATTGATTAGAGAAAATATACCCAATAACCCGGTATCAGTTGATGGGGGTAAAATGATATTCTAAATATACTAAATATACCTCTGGATATATGGAATATCCCTGCGAATAAAAATCAAGGTTAAATCAAGGTAAAGCGAAAAAAATAATTAAATTTTATTAAATTATGTCTTTAATGAACACAGAATGGCAATAAATGATTTCAATGTTTCCTTTTACATATACACTATATTAATTTTATAACTTTAAACCTGCTATTACTGTTAAATTTTCTTTACTTTAATTTGCATCATTATTACGTTACTTTAAAACGTAATATATTGTATTTTAACGTAGTTAACTGTAAGATGATTCAGTAAGGGCGGGTCGAGATTGGTCACTGATTATTATACTAAAACACAATTTAAGTAAGCAGCTTTAATTAAAAGCATTAGCAGCGATATTTAACATGATTAATTATTATGATCAAAATGAGTGAACACTAATGAAAAGATTGCGCAACTTTCATCCATTTTGAGGCAAATGAGGTGGCTTGAAACGCGACTTTTCATTTTTCCTTTCCATTGCCAAATGGGAAATTAACGGTTCGGAAAAGAATATGTTAAAAGATGCGATATCGGCCGAGTTCACCAGGTAGTACGCATCGACAAAAACTGGTATTTTTTCGAAAAAGACTTTGGTGAAGTCATCACCGTCAACGGCAAGCTCTACAGAACTAGAATTATATTATTTTGAGCGTGGACGACATGCAGTTCCGGTAGGATAGCGTTACATATTACACAGTGGATGCCACAATACACGTTTTGTGAGAATGGTTATGTGAGACTTTTGTTTTTTTTTATTTCGCATGTTTAAGCTGATAATTTGGCATACATGATTTTATTTATAATTATGTTTTACACAGAGTTTGCTTCATCTTCTATATTATGAAAATTTTACGTATAACAATAGGTACGTAAAACAGCTTATAACTTGTATATTTAATTAATACTAGTTTATTTTGTACGTAAATCAGTTAATTAACAAAATGAGTACGGAATAAATACATCATTATATATTTAGCAACGTAAAATTAAATTATCAAACTAACTTAAGCTAAATTCCATAGCAAGTCTTAATAAGTTCATATATTTATTTAATTTCGGGGTCATCGCGTAGTTCTTCATTATTTACATAGCGATGTGCATTGGTAATTCGCAGCGTTAGTTTACTAATCGGATTAGAAAACAACCCCATGCTCGCACCCTACACGTCCAAATAAGCTTTATTATGGAGTGACAAAATAACATCTTTGATCTTTGGTCAATTTGAGTATCTTCCGACTAATCAGTACAGTTATTTAATTTTTAGTCTGACTTGATCTGCTTTTTGCCCAATGTGATTCTTCTAATTAAATATAATATTAATACGGATATTTCACTGATCCATCCCTAAGGCATCCCAGAAATGATGTAATTAGGTTTCTATTTTTTCGCCTCAATGCAAAACTGAATTTTAATTAATTGAAATTGAAGATTTCCCTATTCATGTTAATGTTTGTCATTTACATATACAGCCATATACATTTTGCCATAATGACCGTGCTGCCAGCAAATGTTCGAAGTACCTTTCGTTTAATGTTGGGATATCGGCAGTGCATAACAAATATAAAGCTGTCCCAAGACACTATAATATGGAACTCAAGATAGGTTTGAATGTTGTTGCTTCATTCGAGACTCTAAATTAAGAGTACTATATGAAAAGCGAAAAAAATGCATCTGGCATATTACCTAGGAAGTTTTGGGTATGATTCAGCTTTTAATAATATCCTATGAAATTTAGGAAATAACACACATAGAGGATATCTGTCAAAGAGGCATGATTTATAGATATTTATATATTGATTTACTGTAGCCTTGGAGGCGTTAGTCTTGATATTTTTACTAAAACGGAAACGAAATAACTATTAATGTATTTTTCAATTATTAAATAATTTATTATTTAAACAGAAAATCAACTGTTACAATATTTCAATGGTTGCGTTACACTTTGACATTAAAATGGTTTTCAAATTCAAGGAAATCATCTATATATTAATCGATTTAGCGAACATGCCTTCTTTTTTGACGAAAACGGAGGTACCTGGGGACGTGAAATTTGTCAAGACTTAAGCTTATACCAAGGAAGAATTTTTAGGCCTATTTTTTGTGTAATATGCGCTACAAATAAATAAATTCCAATAAAACAAAATACGGCCAAATCGAGCAACCAGGAATAGTCATCAGATCGGTGACACAAAATATATAAAAAAACAAATAGTTTATGATATGACCGATGCGCTGCCAGCTCCAACAACACTGCCCAAGCGTAATTTTTAATGAATAACGTAATAATTAAAATGAAAGTCTGACAACGCTTTACCTTAACATGCCGATTTAAAACGATATTGAAACGGAAACTGAGTGTGTTAAAATATTATTAAAT
Organism: Rhynchophorus ferrugineus; assembly: GCF_030347505.1. Lineage (NCBI taxonomy): Eukaryota > Metazoa > Arthropoda > Insecta > Coleoptera > Curculionidae > Rhynchophorus > Rhynchophorus ferrugineus. The sequence continues at coordinate 44,527,785 of NW_027472581.1, read as the reverse complement.
GAAATTATTTTATTTTAAAAAGTGCTATTTAAGATTTTATATTACTTTCGGTTATTCCCATATTACTGGAACTATTAAAAAGTTCTGGAAAGCTTGGATAAAAGAAAGACTAAAAATACGAGAGTGGTTCAAATATGATCGAGACAAATACTCTGACACGTTTATTTACTACTGAAAATATTTACAAAAATTTAGAGTTTTTCTAGGTAATTTCCCTTACTAGTTACGCATTTTGTCCATCTTTTGGGCAACTCAGAACCAGAAATGCTGTAGACAAAACAATATTTAATGGAATTAGTAATCAGACAAATCAAAAGTTTAAAGAATATAAACAGAGTTGCTTCGAAAAATATATAAGTGAATTAAGCTTGGAAGTAGACGATTACTCGCTATGGAAAGCAACTCGGAGATTAAAAACGATCAAAATGAATAGGTTTGACGGAACGATGAAAAAACTGAATAATTCACAGAACACTTAGCTAACGTATTTCAACCAAATGATATAGAACCTACAATAGACTTAAATCCTGTTTATCAGCCCGCTGTAGTTGTAAATCTGATTTCTCCAATGGAAGTTGCCACAGAAATTGACAATAACCTCACACATAAAAAGGCTCCTGGAATTGATGGTATTTCACCTGGGTTATTGAAAGAGCTGCCACGAAAAGCAATAATCATGTTGACATATATATTAAATGACTGTTGCAGTTGCTAATTGACTGAAGCAAGTTCCGGAATGTCTTAAAGTTGCTCGAATAATTATACTTAAAAAACCTGACAAACTGGCTGAAGATGGATCCTACAAGGCCTATTTCGCGGCTACCTGCGATATCAAAATTATTTGAGAAATTTCTGTTAAAACGTATTAAACCATTCGGAATCACTATTCAACAATCGACCAAGTCTACAGAGTAACAGCGGTTGTTGAAAAGCCATTCGAACAAAAGATATACTTCCCTTCAGTATTCCTGATGACTCACAAGCTTTTGGCCGGGTATGGCATTTGGGATTAATCTATAAAATGAGCAAATTGCTACCGCGAAATTACTGTTGACTGCTGGAATCAGACTGACTTTATGTCTGCTCTATATTGCTAACCTGAACAGTACTTGGAACATTTGCTGACGACACAGTTATAATAGCAAAAGATGTCCTCTGTCTAAGGCTATAGAAAAAGTACAAGTAGCGGTCAACACGATCTACAAATGGACTACAGACTGGAAAATGCAGCTTAATAACTCCAAATCTGTCCATGTTAATTTTGCATTGCGGCGAATTGGCTAAAAATTAATTATATCACTTGACGGATGCCCGATTCCTAAAGCATAATCAGCAAAATACCTCGATGGTAAGTAAAACTGGAAACATTATGTGAGACAAAAAGCAGAGCAAATTAGACTCAAAGTCAAGCAACTGTACTGGTTAGTCGGAAGATAGTATCAGTCAATCAAAAAGCCTATTTGGACTTATGGGGTGCAAATATGGGGTTGCATTGCAACATCAAACCAACTAGTAATCCAACACATCCAAAAAACAAAGTTCTACGATTAATAACCAATGCTTATTGCTACGTGACCAACAAAGAGCTGCACGATGACCTCGGAATCAAATGGATACACGAAGTGATCCAAGATTTCGCCCTAAAACATGAAACACAGCAACGTGGAAGCAATACAGCTATTGGACAACACGCAAGAAATCAGAAGATTGAAGCGAACCAAACCACACGAACTAGTTTAGTTTATAAGCGTATTTTTAGCTTTAGATTAAATAAATTTGTCAATTAAGATTGTACAAGCATATCAAATGTAAGATGTAATTAATTAAAAAAATATTTTTAACTAACGTTATATAACAAATACATTTCTGATTTTATATTGAAAATACCGCAAAAACAAGTTTTAGTAACATATCATTTTAAAATTATTGACTTTACTCTGTTATAAGAGAAACATAACTCAATAAGTTGTGGAGATTACTAGTATTAATTACTATTGGATGAATAACTTTCGAATCATTAAACTACCAGATGTACTATCAGAATTGATTATTGTGTGTATTACTGTAATGAGGAATCGCTTGATTCGTTTGATTAGTGATTTTTGACACATACAAAAGCTTAGGTGCATACACATAAAATTTATTATACTTGACACTGATCAACGCAAACACTGAGTTATTTAGACATGTTTTGATATATATGGAATTTGGCTTTAAGTTTCTGTTCTAAACAATGCATTAAATTTAACTGACGACACCTCGCAAACCGTTTGATCTTAAATCAAAGCGAATAAAAAATGCCGAGCAAATCCCGGACGCTTTATAAAAAGACCAGTAGAAGCGACCACAAAGGAAGGCCCCCAAAATAATATTCGAATTCCACTACTCCCCAGGGCTCTAAATTAAAAAATAAAACCATTCGCTGGCCCCCCAGCTCTCACCGGGGATGATTCCAGTCCCGCCCCAGACAGCGTGCAACGATTGGCATCAGACAGAACGCACTCCCCGAACCCCTGACGTCTAGCCGGGTCAACAGCCCCCGAAAATGCACGTGTCAACGCCAAAATTCGCTTCCGCTCGGATTTTACCGCTTAATCTAATTACTCGAATAGATGCATTGTAAATTGTTTGTTATGCTCTCGTGGGTCCTTTGTATTAGTATTCATGGATAGAGACACTGTTCATTAGGCAAGAAATAATTAAAATTTGATCTTAACCTAAGAATATCCTGAGAATCATCATCCAACAAGTTTTTAGAGACGATATAGTTTAATATAAATATTATATCAAAAGAAAAATCTTTAAAAAATTAATAACAATAATTCCATCATTCTCCATCTGAAAATTTGTCAAGCAGTGAAAACTCGATGTTGAAACGGATTCAAAAGATGTTTTTCTCCTTTTGAATAGATGTCTGAAAACAGTTGATCCATCAACCGCTAAGCTGTCTAAAAGTGATTTGATAGTAAGTAACGGCCTTCGAACTCATTTGGTCCTCCAGGCCATTTTTTAGCATTGACATCCAAGTCGCCAATTTTAAACGGTGAAACCAAAATCGACAATCGCTTTTTTGTCTTTGATGCGCTTCAGTAGCAAATCAATATCAAAAAATCAATATCGAAAATTAATAATAATAAATTTAAGTAATTCGTGGATTAGCGTTTGTTTACACTGAAAAATCAATACATTTTAAAAAATCAATAATATTATTCTAAATGGAAAACTATTTTCTCATATAGAGATCATGGAATTTAAATGGTTTACTTTAATTATTTCACCAATGGATATCGGTAATCAAAATGCATAAAAGCACATAATAGTAATTTAATAAAATATTTTTAACAAAAAAGTTAAACCGACTTTAAAAAATAAATAAGGAACTCACTAAAAATTTAAAAAATTGTTAAACTTAGGTTTTTAACACAAAAACCTTATTTCACCTATCTATTACACACAATTTAGCTAAATACCTACCTAAACATATTTATCTATTTACAATATTATTTTAACTACTACTAACTGACAGTTGGAACGCGTTATTGTTTAGAACAAAAAAATGTTGTTTTATTTCATAATAATACCTATATACTTAAAAATTGATGCTTGAAATGGCCAAAAAGAAAAAAGGTAAGGTCAAAATATAATATTTTCTCTTTACTTCTAAGAATCCAAATGTTTATTGGGGTGAACGTATTTTAAATTCATTTTAAGAGCAGTTTTTAAAGATAATTTAATTTTCTCATTTCTCCTTCATATTAATGTTACCTCTAAACATTGTTGAACAATTCCTTTAAAATATTAGCCAGTTTTTGTTCAGAAAACCTAGTTAGACAATTTCATGCAGTTAAGTAGTAAGTTATATGAAAAACTGAATTCACTTAGACAAGAAAAAAAAATCGACCAAGATAACGCATCGATTCAGGCAACTTAATCATAGCTAAAATTTGCTTCTTCCATCTGACTTTCTCCAATTCTATCCACATATCAGAAATTATTTCAGGGGAAAGAGAGTGGTTGTAGTTGCCGGTACAGTGATTTATGCAGGACTGTCGGTACGCTAATGAGATTAATGGGTCCATAAATTGGAATAAAGTTGAAGAGAAATAATAGTATTCTTACAATTAATTAATTATAGTCATTCACCGTTTCTGGAACCGACTTTGTAACTGCAGTGATTAAGGAACGATTCTCCTGCTGCTGTAATAGCCGAATCGTGTAGAGTAAATAATATATATTTGTTTCATAAATGTATGTTTAGTATTATTTATAAATGTGATTGTCCATAAGTAAGATTATAAAATTCAAGAAAAAAACCCATCAGTGTCACACCAACAACTAGGCTGCAATGTCTTGAAGTTGAAAGCCCACATTAGGCTGAAAGTCTAGTCACTAAAATTCCAAGAGATATTTTATATATGTTATGTTTCTCGACTAATACGGCCGGACTGTGTAATCTATTGAAAAACGCTCAGTATCGTTTTGTGTCGCCGTTGTTTTAAGTAAATTAAAAGTGTTTATGTTTTAAACCCATTCACATTTCATAACTGGTACAGTCGGTAGATTTCCTAAGAGATTATAGGGATGTTCTCTTTTAAATTCATTCAATTAACCAGAATCAAATCAATTATCAATAAAAGAAGACAGGTTCTCGTTGGATTGACATTCGATGCGCAGTTACTCGAAGCATTCCTTGGTGTAGGTAAGTGGAGTTCGTGCAAAAGAATCGCAGCTCAATGTGTAGGGTCACAAAAGGTGGATTGAAGGTGCTCAAATACTCAAATTCATTAATCCAATTAGGAAATTTCCAAGCTTTGAAAAACATTCCTAATATAATCATAGCAGTTCAAGGTGTAAGGTCACCAAAGGCACATTGAAATTGTAAAATAATATAGTCTACTAGAATCTTGACAAAAGCTTGCAGTCCAGGATGTACGATCAGCAAAGGCATATTGTAGTAGCTCAGCCTCTCAGTATAATATTCTAATTAGGAGCCAACAAAAGTTGGGAAACCATACCATGAAAATTTGGGTAGAAAAGGTAGGTTGTGCCATTTCGAAGATCATGAAAGGCAAACTAGTGAACGAAGGTGGTGGTTATTTCTTTAGGAGGGCCTATTCTTCCTATCATCTGCCTAGAGGAATAGCGGCCATGTGCAAGTGCTTGTATAAAAATTATGTATAATGTAACGTAAAATGTCTAAATATCGCAATTGTAAATAAAACAATTTTGTTTAAACCCCTTCACATTTCATAACATTTCGTCATTTATATAAATAAAACTTGAATTAAACCATAACATACATAAATATGCCTTCTAGTCATTAATCATTAATAAATTCAGTAATTATAAATATACACTAATTTAATTCCTGAAAATTATTTCATTATAACGCCACCTATAACCTTCCTATAACGCCACCTGTATATAGTTGTTTCCTAGTAGCGTCCTATCCTTTGCTAATCACGGTCAAATTGAGCTCCAGCTATAATTTCTTTGATCGAATGCACCGACGCCGATGCGTAACGCAACGGTTCTGCTCAGGGGGCATCGAACTCGCACCATCCCCCAATTGGGGCAGGTCGGGGCTGGAGGGTCGTTGAGCTGCCGGTCGCGACGCGTAAAAAGGCCCCACAATGGACGGAAAGTGGCGGTCGTCGACAGGTTCCCCGGCTGTAGTTTCCCTTTTTTGCGTTGCGGATGGTCGTGCCGAGAGAGGGGATTTCGTTCCGTTCGCTTTTGGATTTTCGACCCTCGAAAGAGATGTTCCAAATCGCTCTTCCAATTCAACGTTTCTATTTATTGTGACCGAATTGAATCGATAACAGGCTGATGTAAACACACTAGAACGTTGTCGTAAAACTCCTTTCAGCTTAAAAACATAAATGTAAACATTCGTCGAGAAAGTTATACTTAACTGCATATAAAGAAACAATGATGTATAAATTTTTTAAAAATTTTAACGAAATGGACCTCTTACACACATTCTTGTATAAAAGTTCAACAGAATTGAACATGAAATTGGATTAGAGGGTATGATAAGACGAAAAATTGACTAAACCGTTACCGTATCGACTAAACTGAATAAATATTTAAGAAATTTAAAACTTATAAAAAATGTTAAATATATCATAAATAAATCATAATCTCTTTTACCAGTGCTTAAAACTTTCGATAACACGTCACTATAAAGCTTAGGAAATAAGTACTAATTTAAACTATACAGAACGTTAAAACATTACTAATCATATGAGAATCAAAAAAATAGTTGTTTCAAAGATATTTTGAGTTATCTGTATATAATTGTTATGTTAATTGTTATATAAATAAGTGGGTTAAGTAACAATTCCATAATATGTTCAAAACCTTAATGATTATTTTACCAAAAGTAAAAAAAAAACACTGTCGTATTTGGTGTGTGTTGTCTTATGTTTTGTGTACAAATTTGGTGCATTCTTTCTTGTTTCTGGCTCGCTTAGATTATTATCTGGCCCTTTCCGTCTTTGGATCAATAATTCTGATAACCCGTCTTTATTTCATACGCTGTAAGTTTTCCACTACATCATCTCATTTCTATGTAATCTTCTGGTAGTTTTATATTGTATTTTCTCATTTTTGTGATTCTCATCCTGTTCATTTTTGTTACTCCTCACACTCTTCTAAGGTATTTCATTTGCGCGTTGTTTCAGTTTGGGTGTTGTTAGGAATTCTAGTCTGGATCAGTTGTTACCAACCAACCAAAAGCTCATTTCGGCATTTCTTTCTTTTTTCATATTCTTATATTCATATTCATATAATGCAGTAAAGTTTTTCGGTCTAACATCTCTTTATTATTTATTTAAATATTTCCCACAAAATTGGCCTTATATTTCACCCTTATCGTAGGCCTGCTTGAATTCTGAATATAATCTGCAATATAATCCATAATCTACTACCATCCATTTTCTACTACTCGGTTTAAACTCTTCTTTTAGGTTAATATATGGCCTTGTTTTTATGAATATTAAATATGCCTTCCTTTTTGGAATCCGTTCTATGATTTTGTTGGTACTTTACCTATTACTGACTTTAGATGATTATGTATTCATAAATCTTATACCCCCAATATAAATGATAATAGTTATTCTGTTATAAAAGTCAACAAATGAACACAGGCCCACGACTATATATATATATATATATATATATATATATATATATATATATATATATAGGAAATATGATGTCGAACATTTTATCTGGTAGTCAAAAGGTAACAGCCATATTAGAGGTCTATATTTCTCGAAAACTATCATCTCTGAAGAAATCTTTTTGGATATTGGGGTGAATATCTTAAACCACCTTCAGATTCGTACTGATGTGACTAGTAGGAGTAAGGCATCTGAAAATACACAAACGCTTCAAGATAAAATTTAGTGCAAAGTGCAAACACCCATCGATATATTGATATTTCAGATTTAATAAAAATAATAAAATTGGAAATTTAGTTAACATAAATATTTGCATAAGTACCTATAATTACTATAAAATAATAATACCTAAGTAATTGCCAATTAGTTATTTTAATATGTGATTGCAACTAAAATATTTATTAGTCATTAAATATGTGATCTAATTCTCTGTAATGTTGAAGTGCTGTAATAAATTTAAAAAATCAAACTGCATATGACATAAATTAGTGTAATTAGTGTAATGCCATTAAGTTATGGCTACTCATAATAGAATAATAATTTTTAATAATGTTAATCCTTCAGTAGTGATAATAATAAAATGTAATAAATCCAGAGAACTCTATCTATTTATAATATTACCAGCTAACCCGACAGAGATTGTCCAGTCTGAGCAATGAATATTCATTCTATTAGAACTAATATAAATATTTTGATGGACAATATTGTTAGTTTTGTTTCCTAGCGCGAAAATAAATAATGTTGACGGTTTCCTATTTTTTGAACGAAGGAATTTACCAAGAAGCATTAAATTTAATTCAGGACATGTGCTTGATGCTTACCAAGCTTACCATTAACACAATTAGGAATGACAATTCTCAAGGCATTTAATTAAGGCGAAGTTGAGACGCGAAACCCAAAGCAATTCCGAAGTCTTGAAAAATACGTTCCTCGTTTAAATCAGCAACAACACAAATGTCTACGATACACTCATGAAGATAGTGAATGATGGAACTGGCGAAATTTTTTTTTAGATACTCCTGATGTAACTAGGAGAAGGTTTTTAATGTAATTGATATCGACAATGATTTAATAGCAAAATAGAATTGCATTCGCACGTGCTCATCAGGCATCGCAGATAACTTGTTGGAAGGCGGTAGAAGGCTTGTAGACGGAAATTCATTCAGACCTCAAGCTCAAGCCGTTGAACATGCAAACTAATTAAATTCTGCGATAATCAAAGTGTCACAACAACACAAATTGATGAATGCACACCATCGTAGACGTAAACGTTCCGTTAATGCTTCAATTCTAATATTAATAGATCATTCTAATATTATATATTAATAGATTATTCTATATATATATATACCATCCATAACACAAGTGGCCATATATTGAATAAATTTCGCATTCAACGTTCGTTTACATTTCCAAACAATTATTTCGGATAAAACGCACCCAAAACACAAACTCTTTTCGTATGTGATTAAATACGGGGGCGCCGCCCTCCCGCCAGACGGCGGTCCCCTCGTTCTGTCCACGACCCCACGAATTTATTGGAGTAACCGAATCAGAAAAAAAGGGGAGCACTCCACGAGGGATAGGACAATGGTAAAGGGGTTGTCTGTCTGGCGATTTTATTACTATTTTGGGTACATAATGATTTGTCGATGGCGATAACATTGAAGTGGATTTATCTGATGAAAACTTGCCGGCACAGGGGCCGGCTCTTCATGAAATTGGTTAAGGAAGTCCTTTATACAAGGGCGACGAGTAAAATTTACGCGTAGGAGTGATATAATGTCTTAATAACTATAATAAACTGACCGATTCGTTAACCAAAATTCGCCTACTCTCACGCATTCGACAGATATAAGATCATGTGATTTTTATCTAAATGAAATAAAAAATACAAAATAATGAACCATTATTGTGTAAACCCTCAAAAATATTGGTAACATTTCAGTTCGAAGAATAAAGTTTCCTCAGAACATTTAATGCCATCATTGAATAAATAATTAAGTCAACAATAAGAAATTATATTATTTGATTTACTAAGTTGATCGAACAAAACCTATATCACTGGAATATTGTGAAGGATGATGAAAAATATTTTTTATGAGAATATTTAAAAAGACATGGGATATATCCACATCCCCACAGATTATAGCAATTTAGAAAGCAACATTAATAAGCTCTTTATTTTTATTCTAATATGCTACGGTTTAAAATACAAAGTACTTATTCTACCATAGACACTTTAGGCTTAACATTTATGTCATTGTTTTAATGTGTACTGAGTTTTACTTCTAACTTCACTCAATTAGACCAAGTGGTTTTACTTCTCTTTAATCTTCTGATTAAGCCATCATTATCTGGGAGCTGGGGAACCTAAACATCGATGTGCTAGTGGAACATCACGTTATTTACTTACGTAATTTACGCAGTCTTTGATAACGTTATCGACAGTTTCTACATTCAGTTCCTTATGCAAATTGTCGTTACGAATGTGCCATGGAGCATCAACAATATCTCGAAGTACCTTGTTTAGGAATGTTTTTATAATATTTCGATTGCTTTGGCTGGTACCGCCTCAGAGTTGAATACTATATAGCCCACGCCGTTTTCAAGAGTTGTTGATAAAGCATGAGCTTATTTTATACTGACAGGGCTGAATATCTATTTCAACTCGAATTCTTGAGATTGTTGTTAACATATGGCTCCCACCTGAATTTAACATCAAAAAACATACAAGGCTACTTGCTGATTTATGGTTTAAATGCTGGCTTGTGGTTGATTCTTTTTTGGTAAAATCAATATGCGCTGATTTATTCTTATTTTGGTGTGCCATTTTTCATTCCAGTAATAGCGCAATATATCCGCAATGGCTGTTTGTGAATTTTCAGTTGATTCAGTGTTGTTATCTTCAATGGCTACGATTTCAGTGTTACTTACAAAAGTAGCAACCAGATACAACCTAGATAAAGGATTGGTCCCAGTACACTCTCCCATGGCACATCTGCCTCTATTTTCTTCAAGTCAGCGTAGACTTCTTGTATGATTTTGAAGTATCAGTCAGTAATATATTTGATTTTTGAATATCGGCCAAGGAGTCACTTTAATCTTATTCTTTAAACCTTCATGTCAAACTTTATCGAAGGCTTAAACAACATCTAAAAAGATTGCAGAACACGCTTTATTTATAGCGATTTTTCTATAACATTGGTAATTCTATAAACCAGATCAATAGTGGAATGTTGGTGCCTGAAGGCAAATTGACGATCCGGATAAGATGCTTTTCATATAGTCGGATAACCAACATAATCAGCTTAACTCTCAAGCTTCATTCACGATGGAATTCGTATTTTACCTGATAGATGGCGCAAGATTAGATTTAATTTTGTTGCTGTTGCTTAATTTCAAGTAAATGTGTTGAAATATATGTAAAAATTAGGTGATACATCTTTATTAAGTAGTATTTAGATGCAAACTATCTTGATTTATCAAAATAAACACGTGTTCTACTTTAATACTGTTATCTTAGGTTTTCTTCGCGATATCTATTAGTGAAAAGTATAGTGTAGACAATTGATAATCAATAAAAGTTAGCTGTAAAATTATATGGTTCTGGTATTTCTCTACATAAAGTAAGAGTTTTCTTTTTAGTACTATTCAGTTATTCAGTGTATCGAGACGCTAATTATGGAACGCTGAAAATTAAATTTTCAACATTCATTCCTTTTATTTTTTGATTTGAAGAAATTCGCTGCTCCAGAAATAACTTTTAGAAACTTATAGTGATGTTGTTCCATCACGTTCCAACTGTCGGTTTTGGTTTTAATTGGTCACATTGATGCTAATATCAAAGAACGTCTAAAAAGGAGATCCAAGAAGATCATAGACTTCAATGCAAGCTTTACCAGATAAAAACTCAGCTCAAAAATTGCCACTTGAATTGCTGGGAAAAAAGAAGACCCTTGCTGTGCATATGGTTGGGATCAGTAAGGTATAGTATATTAAGAGTTGCAAAAATCGAAAGACAGTGTTACTGCAGATGTCTAGCGACGTTAATTAAACAAATAGAACGACGTATTGCTGTAAAAACGACCAGCAATAGCGAATAACAGATATTAGATATTTTGCATATCATGAAGTGAGTTGTGAAAATCACATTACATTGTGGCAGCTTGATATAGCGATTTGTGATTACCACTTGTTCAGATCGATGGAGCATTGCTTGGTTGGCATATATTTTAAAAATATTGAAGAAGTGCGAAAATTGTATAAAATGATGGAAAAATAACTTAATTAATATATATTTACCAATTTTTCTCAATAAATATATCTTTAAGGTGAAAAAATTATCAAAGTACATATATCACCTATCTCAACGAACAACGACCTGTTTTAATAAATGCGAAAGAAAAATACGCACACATATTCAAAACGCACCTATCCTTAATCTCTATCAATATGCATTAGTATGAATATTTAACTACAAATTGAATTATAATTGTATTGATGATAATGAAAAGTAAAATACGGGCCTGTAAAACAAACAGCGTGAATAAATTATGGGGGGCATTAGCCCGAATCCTACGACATTTATTAAAACAGCAATAACAACATAACTGCGCGATCGTAAAAAAGCCATTATAAAAATATTTTCCGATGAAAATGCATTCCGCTTAATAATACCCGTATTTCCCGCTGTGGCGCCATGATAACCACGATTGTCGCTGTCTGGCACACGCCCTCTATGGGTTAGAATGGAAATGATCGTTAGAATGGAAATTCTAGTTTTCAAAATTTTCTGAGGGTTAGTTCCGTCCTTTCGTGTGGACTACCGGAAGCTAACTGATACTCGATGGGATGGACTGAACCATAAAAATGACATCTGCAACACACCTGCTATACTGACTTGACATTGACAAGTAAAACGGTGAATAAAATTAAGTCTAGTTTAACTTATTAGAATTCAAAAAAACATGCGAAGACTTCTGACCCTGTTTTTCAAACCTTTCCGAAAGTAGTTTAGAATTATAAATTAGTGGGGACTGATTTGTTTAACTATAAAAATACAAAACAAAATGAAAGGATAAAAAAATAAAGTATTATCCAATGGTGGTTACTACATTTTTCCATTTCAAATTTTCATCACAAAAACATAATTCCAGTCATCATTTGTGGCGATACCTTTTACGAGCAGATTTTTCGTTCCTCATGCTTCTCAGACCATCAAATAGTAATCGTTAGAACAACCAATAACTAGAAGGTACAATATCAAGTTTCATGTCAATATCAAGTCAACTCAATGACAGATGCACTACATGTATATGTACTACTTTAGCATTTCCGTATAATTATTTTGGCGCAATCATTTCGTAATGCGCTTGTTTCATATGACCTTAGAGTACCTTCAGATTCCTTTGCCTCAAATGTTTTTTTTTCATATGTTTCAGAACACCGCAGGCCATCTAAAATCGCAATGTTTCGGAGAAGTAACTAATTCCAATTTCTATAGCAATAAAACGTAAGTATAACATTAGAGGAATATTTTTAATATAATTTCAGTATATCAGAAATAGCAATTTCGTTTATAAACGAAACTTGATTGATCCACAACACATGATAACCACAAACAAGAAATTCACTAAAAAGTGAATACATTCTTGATATAGAATGTGAATACAATTACAACATATTTGATTCTGTACCACACTAAACGTTTAATATTACTTGCTTGCAGCTATTTTGATCTAAAAATGCAAAGTATGTAAAGCAAACAACTGTCAAATTCGGCGATTTTGCACTCATTTACATATAATAACAGTCTTTCATTAAAGTGTTATTGAGCTAATCAGTGTATAGGGATGTTAATCATGGAATGCTCAAAACTGGATTTTCTATATGTTTTTTTATTACTTTATTTTTGAAGAAAGGAGCTGCCAAAGCCCATCAAACAACTTATGGTGATAGATGATGAACAACTAAAACATGATAGTTTTAATATCAATTACAAAAAATGGCTTGGAAAACCAATCAAATTCGGAAACACTAAATTGCAAGACTGATTGAGCGAAAACTCAGATCAGATTTAAATTGTCAATTTCATGAATCATAGCAGTTAATGAATCAACCATTTCTAGGTGTTGACATGCGATCAGAAAGATGTAAAATGAAGGAAGAAAGCAACCATACAAAATGACTGAACACTCCATAATTACCAGACCTGGCTCCATGTGACTACCAACTTCTCGCGCCGACGATGTACGTGTTTCCAGAGCAGCAAGTTGCTGATTGATGAAAAAAGTCAAAAAATTGCTATATCAATGTTTTAGCTCAAAGGAGAAACTGTCAATAAATGTGAAAAATGTATAGAACTAAATGGCAAATAAAATTTAATTATCCAAGGTAGGTAACGTGTTTTCTTTACTGGAAAATCCGGAAAGAAATCTGGTATAAACACCTTGTAAAAGATATTTAGCTGGAGATAGCTTGGAGATATCTATCGTTATATAATACTTCTAAATATTATATAACTTTAATTATATAATATTTCTTGGATTTTACTCAAAACAGATACAATAAACAACCAAATAAGCTTTATTTAAGTATATGCGTCAGAAATTGATTTATATAAATGTCCCAATTTTCAATAAAAAGTTGGGTTTACTTTCACATGCTTAAATATTTATAAAGAATGAAATATAGCGGTGTAAGTGCTTTGTTTTTGATATGAAAATGTAGTCGTGTAACCAACAATATTATATTTTCCATTACATGTCATTTTAAATTATAAACTGTAAATATCATGTTAAATTATATCGATTTCTCGATATAACTCGTACAATCTCGACATATTGCAATTATCTTAACAACTGAACATTTTTCTATCAGGCATATTATAGATACGAAGTACGCATGAAAATAATAGTTTTATATAGAACGTTTCGTTTCTTTTAAAAACTAACGATCATAGAAGATCAGATATGACTTTTGTATTGTATTATGTGCTTGCTTTATGTAGTGCTCACATTACGATGTAGATTGATGAGTTGCGAAGTATAAATTTAAAAGAAATTCTTATAAAAACAACCTAACCTAAGTAGTTTATAATTTTATAATTTATAAATATGGTATTGTCATGCCACAAGAAAGATTATACAAATATTCTGATTAATATCTATTGTACAAAGTATTATTAATAAATTCCTCAAAAATGTGTTTAAATATATGTAAATTATGAGTTTTTTAAAAATAAATGGACTATGAATTAATTCTGAGACACTACATTGCAAATTCAAGGCTTTAATCAATTATCGCCATTCTATCAATCAAAAACAAAACACAATTGACTGAACAAAAGACAATTGGAAGAATTTGGATGAAACAAGTTTTTCAGAAATTTTGAAATATACTCCGAGTTGTCATTTATATTTCACTTTAAAACGACTTCACTTTTTTTTGACCACTTGATATTTTTTCAAATAAAATAACTGCAATCAGTAGACATCTTCCATGATGGCTTCATTAGGTAGGAGCACTAGATTCTTCAGATTCAAATATCAAATTTCCCAATCTCCCAGAGATGCTCGTGAACATTTTTAAAATATCTAATTAAATAATGAGGGTGGTCTCAGAGTAAGAACTAAAGACCTTATGAAAAAATTATTTGTGGTATAGGTATAGGGTATGCGAATAAATTTAATGGATTTTTAAATAATTCTAAAGCTTTATTCAAAGAAATGTGTACAACCTGCTTATTTAAAACACACCAAATACAAATAGTAATCAAAAGAGGCATCGCCTAGTGATAATGGTGGATGTAGCAAAGTTTTCCATTTGACCATTTTCATAAATATTTTCCAGTATATCTATAACACGAAGTTGAAAAGAAAAAGACAAAATATGCGAAGCAGACATAAAATCGTTAATATGTAAATATGACAGATATCTTTACATTTTACTTTACCCAGTTGGTGTCTTCTTCTTTCATTGAGTGTATTTGAACATCCAGTAACACATGTGATGAAAAGTCCCGGACCTAACACATAGATGGCGCTAGTTTTATTGCATTCGCCACTTTCAGTTAGTACTAACCTTCAAAAGAAAGCTGTTAAAATTTCATGATATTCTAATCACAAGTTTGGGAGTTATTGTGCTAAGTGTGACACTACCTTTTTATTTTCAAAAACAATGGACCAAAAACAATTTTGTGTTTTAATTTTATACAGCTTCTTGATGGGAAAAATACCGTTCAAGGGAAGCAATGACATGAAACGTGTTATAAGGACTCAGCTCCATCAGAAACAATAATAAAACATTGGTATGTTAACTTCAAACGTGGTCGTAGAGATACCGATGATGCAGAACGCAGTGGACGTCCAAATGAGGTGGTAACACCAGAAAACATAAAAAAACACAACATCGTTTTGAGTGATGGAAAAATGAAGTTGCGTGAGTTAGCTAACATCATGAAAATATCAAAAGAACGTGTTGGTTTCATATTGCATAAGGATTTGAATATGAAAAAGATCTGTTCAAAGTGGGTGCCGCGTTTGCTCGTGCTCGTGCTAATGAACGTTCTGGTTTTTGGTCAACAGTGAATGATTCTGAGCAGTGTTTCGCCATGTTTAAACGTAACAAACCGGAATTTTTGTATCGCTATGTGACCATGGATGAATCATGGATACATCACTTCACTCCGGAATCAAAACAATTGTCACCTGAGTGGACAGAAACTGATGACAGGCCTACTTTAAGGCTACTAAAAGATAAATCGTTCTACAAAAGTAGTACTGAAATGTTAAAGCAGCGCTGCAATGATTGTGTGGCTGTTGTTGCAGATTATGTTTCAGCCCATGTGTTATGCTATATGAAAAAAGTGAAAATGACGAGACTAAGTTTACTTTTTCTAAATATTATTAATTTATGCTAACATCTGCCGTTAAGCACTTAATGTTATTATCAATTTAAAAACGATTAAAAACAATTAGTAATCTTGATTAGAAAATGAATTCCACCCCTTGTTTCCGATTATTCATACCTCCACGATGGCCAGATATTTCCCCGAGTGGGCAACCGACGACGATGCATTTTTAAAGCACCAATGACGTGTCACGCCATCGCCTCATTACAAATTTCCGAACGCCACGCTACCCCTACAATGACTGATGTTAATTTGAATAGTTTATTTACGTGGGTAAGGTCCGGCACTGAAAAAAAATGGTTTGTTTTATTTTCGACTAAATAGTCGACAATCCCTTTAATCCCTTTTACGCTCCCACAAAAACATTTTATAGCCCTCATAGCTTATTCAGCTTATGCAGTTATCCTTTTATCCACAAATATGATAAGATCTAAATCTGATGATCATCCTAACCCATGACCAATCCTCCTTAGACCTGACCCTTGTTAGACTAACATGACTATAGACTTTAAGTTGCGACTTACTGGAACGATTGTACATACAATAATGTCGATCCAATCATATTCTAGCATAAACGAAGCCCCTCGATTTCTTAGAATATATAGTGACGTTTTAGTTCCGATATATAATAACTCCTGAAGAGATTACCGAATGGAGCTATATTATAATTGTACCATCTGTAGAGCTTTTAGTTATAGTAAACCTATTTGTGGGTATCGATTGGACCCTCGTTCGCAAATTTGCATTTCACTATTTTTTCTTTAAATTCTATTAAATTAAATTAATAATTATATTATTAAATTAAAATTACTATTTATTAAATTCACTATTTTTACCCAAAATTCCATGGATGATTGTATGAAATGGATTTCCAAATTTTGGTATCTCCAATAGCTCACAACTAGCAAATGGGCTACTAAAATTCGCACATGGTAACCCCCTCAGTTGTGATGCTTGCGAAAGGAACAAGGAATATTGTTCGCAGCACAGATTTCTACTAATTCTAGTATTCAAGTCTTAGGGACTTCGAGCACCTTCAATCCACCTTTGGCATTACAGATTCCAATCCAACATGTCTTCTTTCTTATAAGCTTCCTTTTATTAGTAAATACTTATAATATATAGTGATTTCGGTTAATCCATTTATTCCAGTACTGATTATTAAAAATGAGCGAAATAATAGGTTCGACCCATATAGATACAACACCTGTTTCAGCTATCAGCTCAAAATACCTCTAAAGCAGTAAATTGACAACTGCCTCAATTCTACATAGGCAACTGAATTTATGACAATCCACCATTTTATTGCCTGTCTGAAACTAAAGCACATTCCGACATGTTACGGATACTTAAGCAAACGGATATGTCAGATTAATTTCCATTGCGATATTCAAATTATCTGAGAAACTGCTATTAAAACGTGTCCAAGTCACTTACAAAAATACTATATGCACAATACGGACTTTGATATCAACACTCAACAATCAACACACACATCAACATCTCACAAAATCCTTAAAAGTTTTTAATCAGATATGGGATTTGGGAATAATCCATAAGATG
Organism: Rhynchophorus ferrugineus; assembly: GCF_030347505.1. Taxonomy (NCBI): domain Eukaryota; kingdom Metazoa; phylum Arthropoda; class Insecta; order Coleoptera; family Curculionidae; genus Rhynchophorus; species Rhynchophorus ferrugineus. The sequence goes on along the minus strand of NW_027472581.1, from coordinate 44,510,121 downwards.
AGTAAGTTGCTACCATAAAATGTCAAGTTTCGTATGAAGGGGCATTTTCAACATTTAAATCTATTTCTGCTACATACTGCAGATATCCCAAAAAGAAAAGAAACAATCCTTGGAACATCTGCTGCCGACACAGTCATTATGGCAAAACAAATCTCAAACTATAAATGGCAAACAAAATGATCCACAAATGGATTAGAGACTATAAAATACAGCTAACTAAATGACAAAAAACCTAATTATATCACTTGGCAGATCCCCGATTCCTCAAGCAGGACCGGCGAACACCTTGGCATCCATCTCGATGGTAGTTAAAATTGGAAATATCATATTAGACCAAAAGCAGAGCAGTTTAGATCCAAATCAAACAACTGTACTAGTTAGTCGGAAGATACTCCCAACTTGACCTAAAATTAAATAGCTTAGTTTATAAGTATATTAATAAAGCCTATATGAACTTATGGGGTTCAAATATGTGCCAAAACAAAGTTCTTTGGTTACTGATCAATACCCATCGCTACGTAACCAATGAATTAGACGATGACCTCAATGAAATAAAATTGAATAATAATGAAAAACAATGTTACTAAATTCTAGTAACATAGAGGACAATATGCAGCAAATCAGAATATTGAAGCGAACCAAACCACATAAACTTGCATAGTAAGTGTTTAATCTACTGATGTATTTGTCCCATACTCGTCCTGCTGGCACAGAACAGAATAACAGTAATAAATTGATTTTATAAATTAAGACTGCATTAAGTATTAATAAATTCATTGACTTCTACTTAAACTCAAATAAATATCAGACGGTACAGCAAACATTTAAGAATTTGAATTTGAAGTTGAACAGCATGACAAATCTACCAATTGTGAAATTTTAAAAAATGATATAACATCTTTGTAGAAGCACTTGATAAATATATATACAACGATGAAGATACTCCTAAGAATATAAATTCTAATATATTTATTTTGTGATAATAAGCCTGTAGCGGCAGAAAATTGTGAAGGCGGATAGAAAAATCAATGGTAATACATTTTACCTCTACAAATTTAGCAGTGGAAGGGTTCGGATTCATATTCTAATATTGATAACAAATATTGAGATAGTTCAAAGTGTAAATCTGCTGTGAAATACGCCTCTTACTGCCAATTCTAAATAGCGATCACTATTCCTCAAATAGACTATACACACCAATAATTTCTCAAATATCCTGCGGTAAATAGTATATACCTATATTAGAAATGATATATCTGAGGTATTAATAAATTAAATTAATATTTATTCAGGATCTGTTATACTTTTTAATATAACAATGGTTGCAGTTATTTATAGTATATATTGGTTTATTGCTGTTATATGGTTTTTGAATATGCGCAAGTGATGTGCTCTAAGATAATATGTTTGAGAAAAAGAATATAAAAATAAAAAAATAAATTATTCTGAATTATTCTTGCAGATTATTCTCGCCAATCCCCAGATAGTAGGTACCAGATACTAGTAAGATACCAGTACTACCACATAAGAGTTCACTCAGCTCATCATCGACAGTGATTTGAAGAATTAAATATTGACTGTTTTTTAGGCCAAAACATCGAGGTTGGGACCAGCCAGCCATTTAACTTGATGAGAAAGATCTAATATCCTCAATATTAAAAGGCTTCTACTAAATACCTTTTGTTAATAGATGACATGATCATCAAATATGTATTAAATAAATAAATGAACTTATATCGGCCCCATAGCCCATAAGATACCGCACATATACCAACGAGGAACCAATGTTTGACCATGCGGTCCGCTAGTATAAAGGAACAGACCGAGTAGAAAATAAATATCCACACTCACTCAACTATGTGAAAGTTAAAATCAAATAAATCCAATTAAAATTTAACTGATTTTTAGGTTCCAGTGCAATGTGTAAGTTTTTCAAATAATTAACATAACTGAGGTAACATTATAGCTTACCGAACACAAAACTTATAAAACAATTTATCGCATTTCAATGCCTTCTTATAGAATAAATTCTGGTATGTTGCTGATGGCCGTTGAACAGCTACATTTTACATAATTTATTTTCAGTGTTCTTTTTAATTAAAACATTTATATTGTTAATAACAAATATTTTATTTGTTCGGCAACAGAGTTGTTAATAAATATATTGATGATGCTTTTATCAATGATCAGCGTTGCTTGAAAGTATTCTAAAAAACCTGCACCTAATTAATGTTTATTTTTATACCAGACAATTCAGCAGACATATTTAACATACGGCACCCGTGAATTATATTTTTAGATACAAGACTCAACAAAAACTATTATATATTTTTAAAATTTACACATGTATTTTGTGACTTATTCTACTTATTAACGAAATATGAGGTATATAAGTATTATAAATACGTATTTCTTTCAACTTATAATATCACAGAAAATAGTTTATATTAATCCGAAAATATATAGTTATGGGCATTAACTATACCAAACATCGCAAGTTATTTCAGTGTGTAAAATTAGTAGAGGAACATACGACGAAAAATATACACGTGATAACAAAGTGAAATACATAAACTGTAGCGGCGATCATCCTGCAAGTTATAGGGGATGTTTGTTCCATAAACAGCTACAAAAGCTATATCCTATCCAGCCTTAAGAAAAAAAAACGAAACGTACAGCCATCAAGACAGACAATACTATCTAGTTTACCTAAAACACCAACACAACATACCCATACATCATATGCAAAGATATTAAACAAAAATCAGAACCAAACTAATACGCAAACAACACCAGTCTGTATGATTTTTGAGCGACCCTAATAAATTAAAAGAAATGATGGGTACATTTATGGTACATACAGATTCCTAGATACAAGTAATACCGCACAAAACACCCAGATGATAAAGCACATAGGACATCCATAACATATCGTGAAAACATAAAACGTGACGAAAGAAATAAATTTAGAGAGCGTCATTAACAATGAGTGCTGCTTATTGTCCACCTAAATATAACAAGGCCCAATATTTCCACGGATTATTTATTACATTAGGTAATAAGCTTATTGCCGGTAGAGCTTATAATGATGAACATCTAATAGGGAGCTGAATATTGATGAGCTTAGATAGAATCTTTCTATCTAAGCTCATATCCTAATAGAACTTTAACTAGGAAAAGCAATGAAGGCAAATGTCAGATACAATTAAATTCCCGACCCTATAGACTTGAAAAAATTGAAACCAAAAAGTGTGAGGCTGAATCATAATGTATTTTCTGATAACCCGTCAAATAATCTTAACAGTTAATGTAAATATTATCAACAAAACTAAAATACCTTGTCTTTATAACATTAAAACTTACTGGCTATTGTTTAAAAAAAAACTGGACATATAACAAAGAATATACAAGATATCGCATGGTATGCAACTCCTAACAGTACAGCATATCAAAAATTTAACTTCATATCATCCACAATTAAACAAAAAATCGTAGGAAGAAGGAAACTGCGAAAAACCTTCCAACAAACAAGAATAATGAAAAAAACCAAGGACAACGAGAATATTTGGAAAACATAACGCAAACTGATGCAACGGAATATTCTCTCCAAAAAATAACAAGAGAAATAGAAAGGCTCCGATAACATAATCCACAATTTCGATCAGGAACGATAAAAAAAATTTGATCCATTCCCGCTCGAAATATTATCCGTAGATGGGGAAAACGATTTAACTGACTTTAACACTCCATTTCAAATGAATCTACCACACGAAAAAATACTTTAGGGGAGTAAAACGAACAATAATGAATGAAATGAATGATAAAAAAATCTCCGGATTTGATATAATAATTGGAAGAATCTTACGAGAACTATAAAAAACGTGCTTCAAGTTCATAGAAGAAATATATACTATTCCAGATCATTGATTTGGTTTCCGTAACAAATAATATGGAACGATAGAGCAACTTCACAGTTTTTTTGGTAAGGTGTAGCACACTGCACTTCAAGATAAAATGAAAAAGGTTCTGCGACATCCGCACTTTCAGCTACTAAAGTCATATCTCACTCTAATGTGAGTGTTATTGGCCCATTGTTAAAACTCCTATATAGCTGATTTACTGACTGAAAACCACTAACACATTATAACACCTCACGAGAATTCAATATCAGCCACAAGGAATCTCCAACTTCATCTTGACAAAATTAACTTGTCGTAGAAAAAATTGCCTATCAACGAGCGAACGAGACAAAATCTAATCCCATGACGTTCACCATGCATAGAAGGACTTATGCTTCTGTAAATATTATCGTCTTGAATTCCCGCAAGCAGATGATGTTACATATATGGGAATGCATCTGGAAAACACTCTACCTGGAAGAAACATATACTACTAAAGCTAACACAACTTGGGCTTAAACTGAACCAGATGAATTTGGCTTATGGGGTGTAAACCTAAATTATCCTTAGATAACAAGGTATTACTGTATAAGTCAATTCTTACATCACATACATCGAACATATGGTGTCGAACTGTGGGGGGTATTATGAAAGACTGTGAGTGCAACCGAGTGAACTCTAGAAACTATTAAATGTGCGATGCCAGTGAAATGCAAATACTTAAAATATTTCTAACATACGACATAATTAACAAACACATAGAATAGATTTTAGAAGAAGAGATCTTATTGAAGAGATCTTCTATATGCTATTTTATAATATAAATCCCATCATTTCATAAGATAAGTAAGATAATAAGATAAGAATAATAAGTATTTACTTATTGCCCACTGGTTAGACTGTGGAATGCTAAGAGAATAGTAAAAAAATATCTATAGTATCTATAGGCATCAACTACCAGATCAATTATGTAAAAGACTCAAAATTAAAACGAGAGTGAACAATAAAAAATAATATGACTATACTTTTGTTTACGGTCTGTTTGTGATCGACTTGGGATAGAAAGGGGAGATCTAATATCAGTCAAAACAGCAATGACGAAAACAGACGGACGAGCTCAAAGGGGCACAGACATAAAAATGTTTTTGTCAGTCTGGGTGAAGACAGTGGTGGAGCTCATTTAAAAATATCTTTTATTTACAGACGAAATCAATTTAATATTCCTCAGATAACTAGTGCCTTTCAAATACATTTTCTCGTTCATTTTCAGTTTCGTAAAATTATTATTTTTGATAAGTTAAACGAATTTGAGGCTTTTCCCATCATTTATTTGAAATCTGTAAGACTTTGTACATAAGATACAGTAAGGAATTGTTTTTTATTAACAATATAAACAATTACTGTGTGTACGTAGGAAATTACAATACGCATGATAAATTATTTTTAAAAACTAATTTATGATAATTATATTTAAATAATATTACGAATTTACTATACCTAGAATAAAAGTAATATTTTCAAAAACATTATTTGAGAGTAAAATTGACGTTTGAATAGTCTAATTTTAAATTAGCGTTAAAAAGCTTCTAATGTGTTTGCTACGTAGTTATTTTGGTCGCACTAGACGGTTTGTATGGATAAAAGTTTTATTTATATATTATTTATATTTTAATAATTTTGTTATAATTAAACATTCTAATGTATATCAATGGTGTGAGATTCCCTACTGTAATTATAAATCCCTACGAAATAAAATGGGAAATTAGATTTAATATAATGTGATGGGTTTAGTTTACAAGTATGGATGAAGTTAGCATATATTGCTACAAAATTCGGAAGGCAAGCAGACAGAAAATGAGTTTCCAATGGAACTCACTCAACATTCATTACTGTTCATTAAACGACAATATATTATCAAAATATAAAGAAGTGAATAGAAGCCCTTGCCAACTGTCAATCAGATCCAACCATGGTTAAATTACGAAAAGCTAATATCAAATATCGGGTTTCTACATCAAAATGTTCGATGAGTTATACTTCGTGAGGTTAAGGATAACTGATACATATTTGATTGAAAAATGAGATTTAATTTTTTTATTGGAAAATTAAGTTTTTGCAATTTTCTGTGCGTTTGTTATGGCAGACAAAAGTTTCAAACATTTAGAAATACTTACGTATAGACAATGTATGAACCAGATGTTATCGCTGAAGCCAAGTAAAATAGGAACTAAGCAGAGATGTAGTAATAATTAATAATTAGAATAATTGTTAACAGAAGAAGAACTTCTATGAGTTTAAGAATAACAAATATCCACTATAAAATGTATATAAATTAGAGCTTATTGTCTTGTAGTTACTATATAAAATTAACATTTTGATAGCCTTGTTATATACATTATCATACGTCCAATAAGTTAGGACACTTTTATGATACTTAATTTCAATAATACTATTCTCACAGTTCCTAACTGTCAATCGTGTATCGGTTGCCCTTTAGAGTTATTACTGGCTCTTATTAATTTTCTTGCCAAGTGTTATACTGATAGTAAATTTAACATTATTATTTTAATTACAATCACACAGAATAATCCCCATTTATGTAATGAATTTGGTTAAATTTAGGTTATTTGCCTTGATAAATCTCAGTTCAATTATTTCATTTAATTTTTGCCGTTGGTAAGATAAGATAAATAGTCTAAATAAAATCGAAGCGTGCTAAAAAGTTCGAAAGTTGGAATGTGGAAATTATGTTTAAGAAAGATAAGTAACCACCATCAATGTTTCGTAACACTTCTGATCGATGTTTAACTTAAATATTACAATTGTTATCTCCTTTTCTTTATTTGTATAATGTATAGGGAATATACATATATTTTGTACTATTCAACAGAGAATACGCCGCATCAACTCAACAACAAAGTATAAATTTCAATCAACATCATATTTATTTTAAAGATAATATCGAATGCAACTTTGTGAACATATTCAGAAAAAATTACAACTTATGCATATCTATGCTTGTTAAAACGAGAATGTTGCTTTGGAAGTTCAAATCGAACAAAACCGTCAAGAATGATCACTGAGCTGATATGTTTTAACCGACTATTGAAAGAAAAGCGGTTGTTAAAGAAGCAATGACATGACAAAGTTTTAGATCTTAAAGTACGAAGGTCGATGACTTAACAGGTCAATTGAAAAGTCCACGGCCTGACACATAGATGACGCTACTAGAATTAAATCCATATGATTTTAGTTAGTTAGCCCTAACCCTCAAAAAATGCGTGTATCAATTTGACAGCTATAGGATGATTAGTTTGTAAATTATAACATTTTGAGAGAAACAACTTTTGTTATTGTAAAAAAATGGATAAAAAGGAATTTCGTGTGTTGATAAAATATTGCTTTTTAAAGTCATACCCTAGCTGAAACATATCAAAGTGGCTCGTGAATTGTAAAAGTAGTAATGAGTGAGAGTTGATTTGTAAGACGAAAACGACCCAGACAACAAAGCTTGATTTTCTCGAGTAGTGTCAAGCAAATCAAAGCAAAATCATAGATAATATTAACAACAACATAAAGCAAACGGTTAAAAGTATTAGACTAGAATAATTAACTACCCTCAAATTATTAATAAATATAAATAAATCTATATAAAAATATCTAATACAAAATGTTATATAAAAATAAATATATCTAAAATAGGACAATTCTAATACAAAAAGTAATAAATTAATTTTATTGCAGATCCAATATTTGTATTTGAACAACTATTACTAATTAAAATCGTGAGAATCAACCACAACTGTTACGCTAAAACCATTTTTTGAAATAAAGGCAGATAAAGTTCTCTAAAGACGTGACAAATTACGATTTCAAAAGGTTATTACTGTGAATGAATTTCTGAGCAAAGACTCAACAAATTCCACGACAAAAACAACTATATCCACTGGATATCATTTCTTTCTCTTTCAAAAATTTAAATTAGCACTTCGTAAACATGTATGAGTCAATAAAAAAACACAAAGAAGACGATTTACTTGGAGAACAGGTGAATGCTAGCTTGAAGAATACTTTAGAGAAACACAAATCTCACATATTACTTTTCACTACCAAATTATTCGTAGAATTAATGAAAATACAACTACTTAATTCAGTGTTCGAAAAAGTGTTGTTCAATGTCGTGATGAATTATATTTAGGAATATTCCTCATCAATGATAAATATAACAGCACATAGACTAGAAATCATGACAGCTGAAACAAGTACAAAGAAATAAGAAAGAAATAAATATAAATTCTAAATAAACTGAATTCGCATCGCTCACCTAGTTAAAAACTAAACAGATATCGTTATCCAGTCCAACTGACATTACATAATATCATTCAATCACAAAGATAAATTATTTTCTATGATTTGATTATAATGATTTGCTCTGACAGTTCTTTTACATTAAAGCAATCTTTTAAGAACCTATAAAGATCTAGAAAATAAATAGCTGCTAGTGATATACAAAATAGCAATTCGAAAAGTTCACGTTGAGATAATAAAAATTATCGTAAAGTTAAGGATTACTTTGTCTTGAGTATATTAACATATAATAAAAAGCTAATAATATACCCAGAAACATATTAAACATTTTACTACTTTTGATAAGCATAACTCTATAAAGTTAGAATGATACTTACTGAAATCTATTAGTAAACGGCCATAGCCTTGCCTTTGATAAGGTGGCAATGTTAAAATGCACGATACATTGTAGTTCAAGAATGAGTTCTTCTCCTGAAAAAATAAAAACATATTTTAAAAATACATACATCAACAATAAATTCAAAACAACAAAAAAGTTTTTTATTATAGAAAAATTTAAAATTGCATTCCAATATATGCGGAAAATAATCGAAAGTACAAATTATTCAAAAGAAAGTTACCTCTGAAATTACGAAGTTATTGAAAAAAATGCTGATACACTTTCTCAAATTTGAATGTCGGTCTAAGAAATGTAAAGTACTAATCAGTCGTAAAAACTTGCAAGCAATAGTTGAACTGTGTCTAAAACACACATGATCGCAAAAAAGTTTCGAAATATACGGTTTCATAAAGTTTGAAGGAAGGTTCTTGCATGTATTCTGATCATTTTTCACTTTAAAAAACGTGACAGGTCCACCTATTGTTGTGATAGTTGCGGGTTCGAATCCTGCTGAGGCATGGTCGTAAATTTATGTTTATGATTGTTTAATATTTGTGATTGTCCTAGGCAAGAGTGTAACATCCGACGAGGGAAAAGTCACACCAGTAACCATAATGGATATGACCGGATGTCTTCTGGGATGATTTCTAAGTTGCTCACTCGCCAGTCGGTAGGCTTAATACCAAAGATTGTGGTTCGGGAAAGGAGCATATTTTATAAACTTTTCCGGTAGTGTGCCGAAAGAACTACACTAATTCGCTCTAACTCCACCACATTATTATTGCAAATATTTCTCCCCTTATAAAGACAAATTGTAAATAAGACGGAAACGACTAGTAACAATATATTAATTAAATAATAAAAAAATCTTAATTGTAGTGTCGAAATCAATACACACAATTTTAATGATAATGGCACGATTCTTAGTAAAACTCCTCTGTCTGTGCCTTATCGCAGAGGGATAAAGAGAAATTAAAGAACATTATTTTATTGAACTTTAAAATTGGCCATATTTGAAAATTATTCATGTAATAACCAAATAACATGCACTTATTGACTAAGTCAAATTTTATTTAAATTGTTTAGATCTTTAAATAATTTTTATCTTTATATTTTGGTGATCATCTCAATTGAAACGTCGAAATCAATCAATACACACATTTTTAATGATATTGGCCGGATTCAGAGTGAAACTCCCCTGGCTGTGCCCTATCACAGAAGAATAAAGAAAATGAATTAATTGAATTTTAAAATTAGTTATAAATGAAAATTATTAATGCAGGTTATTATATACCAAACCACGACCAGATCAAATTTAATTTAAAATGTTTGATCTCCAAAGAGAAAGATAACACGTTATGTTGATTGTAAAGTATAGATTGGATTTTGTTGAAATAAAAACTGAAAGAAATTAATTAAATCCAATGCTTGGCGAATGCAACCTTCCACTTTATTGCGAATTGCCTTAAACCCATATCTGTTGACCGCCTACGCACAATCGCTGAAATCGTCTCGGTCTCGTTTTAGTAACAAGGTTAAGCGTTCGACGAGGTAAAAAATCTTCTTGAAATTGCCAAGTTAGCCTTTGTATTATAGATTGGAAAATTGCCTTAAAAGTTTTAAACCAGTTTATAAATATATATAAAAATATTTTAACAAAAAAATTGAACCGACTTCAAAAAATAAATAAGGAGCTCACTAAAAATTCAAAAATAAAAATAATCAAAATATAATAAAAATAAAAATAAAAATAATCAAACTTAGATTTTTAACAAAAAAAAAAACTTTAATATAAAATATGTACATAACAATCGTTGTAATAACTATATAAAAATAAACAAAACCCTTATTTAACCTACCTACTACACATATTTTATGTTTTAATATATACACATATTCTAGCTTAATACCTACCTAAACCTATTTATCTATTTACAATATATATGTCACAAAATTATATTATTATTTTTGTATTGCTTAGACTCGGCACCGACTTCAAAGTGATCAGTTGGTAGTAGTTAAAATAATATTAGAAATAGATAAATAGGTTTAGGTAGGTATTAAGCTAAATTGTGTGTATATAGTAGAATATAAAATATGTGTAGTAGATAGGTTAAATAAGGTGTTTTATTTATGCTGTAAAGAGCAATACCTTGACAGTTGTAGGGTGCTACAGCTATGAATTATTTAAAATAAAACAAATAACCCTTTACCTAAATGGTTTATTACCTAAATATTATTTTACAACCTATATATAATAAAAGCATTTTATATTAAATGTATTTATTATTGTATTCATCTTATAAATTGTTTTTATGGTTTTATTAGCAATAGTTTGACAGTCTGAATATATAAATATTGCTCTTGTCAGAGTGTCATCTTTTTTATTCTAGATATATTGGGCTCGATTTATTTATAATAGGATATGTGATGAAAATATGGTACAATGCATTTTTAGACAAATAGTATCTAAAACAAAATTTGAGCCTCCAAAGAAAATTAAAAAGGATTCAAAAGGACTGTCGGGAAATACTAAAAAATTCTTAGATAGAAAAGAAGCGGAAGAACAGAAAAAAACTGAAGATGCAAGAATTAATAAAGAAACCCTTTTAGAACAGAGATCGCAAGTAAGTTTGAGGTTATTTAAAATATGTTCGTATTTTTAATACATTTTTAATATGACATAAATGCCAAAAAAGAATCAACATGCTGACCAAAACAAAGTCCATTCTGACCCAAATGATTATGGATGTGTGTCTCAAGAATCATCTGTCTTTTACGAAAAAAATATGAAAAAGTACAGCAAATTGAGAGTAGAACTAAAATTCTACTTTTTTATAAAGAAACCTAGAAAACCTAGAAACAGACCAGATAATTCTACAAAGAACTGTAAAGATAAACCAAAACCTACACCACCACCTATGAGCTTCCAAGGTAAGATATTTTTGTTTTTTGGAAGTCGAATTTTTTAGTAATTTGTATACTTATTAGAATTATTAAAAATTGCCGAAAAAAAAAACAATTTAAACTATTTACTAATGGACAAAAATCAAAGGGGAGTGACAAATTGTTAACTAAAAAAGAAATGGAAAAAAAACATAGCGAAATGAATAGATGTGGTAAAAGTAGTAATACATTAAAAAGCAGTGGAAGTAATGTTACGAATAAAGGATTTTCTAATATATTAGAAAAACCGATGCAAAAGCTAATGTGAAAATGGAAAAACCTAACAAGAACTGAATATAAACTATTACAAATATATCAAGATTGCCTAAACATCCTGGAAATGGCCAGAATGTTTCAAAACATACAACATCGGCATACAGAGATGAAACTGATGTTAAGAAAGACCTGCAAACAAAACAACCTTCAAATCTGACGTTACTTAATAATAAGAATACTGATCAAAGAAATTCGTCTGTGAATAAAAATAGTTCACGTGAGGATGCTTTGGCAAAAAGTGTATCTGTCAAAAAGTGCATTTTAACTGAAAAAGTTGCCAGTGGAAAATTACAAGGAAAAACAAAAGAATTTCCACCAAGGATCTTTTACCTAAAGTAAGTTTGCTAGATATACTGTTAAAATCTGTTTAGTATTAATAGTTGATTATTAGGGTCCACCTAAAGATGTTAGACCTAGAGAGTTTCCACCACCAGATGTTCGAGACATTAAGAGGAAAAAGTTAGTGCGTGTTGAAAAAAGTATGTTATATTTAATTTACTTGCAACTTAACAAATTACACATACATTTGATGTATTTAGGGCGAATTATGAATGATTCTAATGAGGAGTATGATTCAGAGCACGATGACCTCATTGACGATGGATTCGAAGAGGAATATAATTATTCCAGTTATATAAAGGATATATTTGGTTATGATAAATCAAAATATAGAGAATATATGGAACGAGATGTATTAACATAATTATTAAATTTTCAGAAATAATGGAAAATTTAGAGGATATGAAATTGGATCAAAAGCAAAAGCGACGAAAAGCTTTGAAGACAAAGAAAATGAAATGTTAAGATAATCTTATTATATAGATATTTTGTAATAAAAGTATTATGTATGAATTCTATAATATGCTTCTTATTTCTTTATTTTCAATAGTCTATTGTTAAGAGTTTACACCAACATCGGCACAATTATTATATAATCGATTGCCTATTATTCAACTATACTAATTAGTTCTACTACAATTCCATTTGTCTTCTAATCTATAGTTTGTTTTTATTATTGTTGTTTGTTTTCCTTATATAAGATCACCTTTTATAATTCAGGCCTAATAATAGTAAAAAAAGACATAATACAATGACAAATTAATTCATTAAACATTATTTAATGCTTTCTCAACATATTCTCCTTTATGATTATTATACTTTACGTGTGTACTTTAGATTATTTCCATTCAGTTTGTGATATCTACCGAATAGAACATACAATTCGAATACAACAAAGTTTTATTCTACCGAAGAAAATGCGTACAAACATAATTTAAGCATTGTGATGTCCATTTAAATTTGTCAACACTACTATTCCGTCTGTGGCGTATTTATTCTGAATCAAATCAATATTTTTTGTTTTTGTTTTGATGTTTAAATTTCGTGCGATTAAACGACAACAAATTATTTTCAAAATGTAATTATTATTTATATTGTATACTACATGACCCAGTGAACTTTGTATCATTTATATTCTTGCAACATTCCTCTGACAATAACATTAGCTACTTCGTCGAATGTGGGTGAATTAAATCTTCTCGCGTGCACACTGACAGGTGTTTTGTCAGGTTTGATGACGATAATATGCCTGTCAGGTTGCATCCGATCCAATGCTATGAAAATGTTTACTACATCTTTGTTCTGATGAAGAAGCGTGCCTGTCAATTTTTGCATCCGGATTGCCCATAAAATAAAATTGTAAGAATGATTGACATTTATGGTATAATACCTTGGAAATGGGCATGAAATGGTCCTGCAATATATGTTGTACCAAACAAGGTCATTTGGAAACAACTACTATATTTTCTAATGTTAAACAAGAAGCGATTAGTATCATTTCCCATCCTAGAAACTAATGAGCGAAATTGATTTGGCAGTGAGACGAGTTAGCACTTTTAATGTTTCAATCAAAAAACAGTCAATGTCAAAAAACTTCAATGAATTTAAACATTATTTGTATTAAACCACAGGTAATTAGGTATCGTAAGGAATATCGAATGATGAATAATATGAAAAGAATTTCAGAGAGACTAAATCAAACCTGTGTACTTTCTAATACTCTATATAATAACAGGTCAATTGAAAAGACTCCGGCCTACCATAGTAAAACACATTTTTTGGCAATTTTTTTTATTCACCATAATTCCCCTCAAGGGTGATACACTGATTATAGCGACCCTCCAACTTTTCGATACCATTTTTGTAGTACGATTTGTCCTTTGCTTCAAAATAGGCCTCAGTTTCGACGATCACCTCTTCATTCGACGAAAATCTCTTCCCAGCAAGCATTCTTTTGAGATCTGAGAACAGGAAATAGTCGCTGGGGGCCAGATCTGGAGAATATGGTGGATGAAGAAGCAATTCGAAGCCCAATTCATGGATTTTTGCCATCGTTTTCACTGACTTGTTACACAATGTATTGTCTTGGAGAAGCAGCATTTTCTTTTTCTTCAAATGCGGTCGTTTTTCGGCGATTTCGTCCTACAAACGGTCCAATAACGTTATGTAATAGTCGCTGTTGATGGTTCTTCCTTTTTCAAGGTAGTCAATGAAAATTATTCCATGCGCATCCCAAAATGCAGACGCCATATTCTTGCCAGCCGACTATTCCGTTTTCCCACGCTTTGGAGCTGGTTAATCGTGTGCAGTCCACTCGTATGACTGTCGATTGGACGTCGGAGTTGAAATGATGGAGCCATGTTTCATCCATTGTTACATATCGACGCAAAAACCTTCAAACACTGCTCCGAATCATCAACTCGTCGTTGTTTTTGGTCAAAGGTGAGCTCGCGCGGCACCCACTTTGCACAGAACTTTCTCATTCCCAAATATTTGTGAATGATATGATGTACACGTTCAGTTGATATCTTTAAAGTGTCTGTTATTTCATTCAATTTCAATTTACGGTTATTCCAAATCATTTTGTGTATTTTTTAAATGTTTTTGTCGGTAACAACCTCTTTTGGGCGTCCATTGCGTTCACCGTCTTCGGTGCTCATTTCACCACATCTAAACTTAGCATACCAATCCTTGATGGTTGATTTTCCTGGGGCAGTACCGTGAAAGTCGGCAACAAGCCGAGTTTTTGCTTCAACCCTTCAAAAAGCAATATTTTTCCCTTCAAAAAGCAATATTTTATCAACACAGGAAATTTCTTTTTATTAATTTTTTTTACAATAACAAAAGTTGCTTCACTCAAAATGCTATAATTCACAAATTAGTGATCCGACAGCTGTCAAATTTATACACGCATCTTTTGAGGGTTGACGCTAACTAAAAACATATGGATTTAATTCTAGTAGCGCCATCTATGTGTCAGGCCGGGGACTTTTCAATAGACCTGTTAAATAAAAAGGAATCCATTATTCTATCTAACATACTTGGAATATTCCAATTTAAATCAAATATGCACTATCGCAGTTATAGAACAATACTTGTTGAAGTTTTATAGATAATTTTATTATCTCCATCATAGAAGCCTTTGACGCTGTTACTACATCATTCACAAAAAATAGTTGATTTTCGCAAGCCTCTCTTGAGATGAATTCTTCAGCATGAAATTAGTTCGACGTGGATAGAAACAGGTCTGAAATCATTTGCTATCAGGTTTAGGCTATAGGGTGAATGTGTAAGAACCTCCCAAGCAAGCTCCCGAAGTTTCCGGAGAATAGCAAGTTATGGATGTTATCTTGATGAAATACAAATCCTGTCCTAGTAGAAAAAGCTGGTGCGTCCATGCAATTGCTTCGTTACGACGTTATTGTTTACTGTATAGGTTCGAATTAAGAGGTTTAATTAGGACCATTTGCGCTTGACGTTATCGAAAATGTAGTGTGTCCATTATGTTTCAACACAGATCCGTAGATGGAAGTTCAGTCCAAGAGCTTTATTATAATTTGGGAAATAAATACTGATATATTAATCTCGTACTCGCCTAGTTTGTATATTAATGCAAGTACGAAAGAACAGTAGTAATAAATTAATTTGTAAATTAAGATTGTTGCAAAGAAAATTTCGATTTTTTTTTGTTTTCGATATATCGATAGTTTCTTTAAAATTATCGATATTATTATCTTTAAAAATATCGATACTTTTCTCGGCGGCCGACATACTTAATTTAAACAGCATAAAAGTTCGCCGGTAAAAGCTTGTCGAAAAAAACGGCGCAAATAAATTTCTCCTAAAAACTGAGGAAAATTTGCGTTCGCCGAGCAAGCGAGTTTAGTGTAATATTTAAAACATCGCATTTTAAACGAGCTCGAAGTCAAAAAGCTTCCGTATAAAAAAGCATATAATCATTTATCTTTCATCGACAAGACATCAGCTCCGTCGTATACGTTAAATATTCAATTTCTTCGGCGTTGCCCTTAAAAAAAGATTGTCGATTTTTCGCCGGCGTCGGAAAACGGTAAACCGTGCCTAGTGACGTTAAGCTCTCGCCGACCGCCAAAATTACGTTCCAGAAACGTGACTGCATTCCTGCAGTGCGACAGAGTCTGGATGGAAACACATAAAATGGATTATTTACAGGTCCGTATCGACCCGCTATTGGGGCGGTGTTGTGCTAAATAATTTTACGTAATGCCATTGCTATTGCACGCCTCCCTCAATCCCGTGAACGTTCCGTTTTGAATAATTATACGTTGAGTTTCGACATCAGCATAAAATAGCAACGTTCAAAGAAACATTACGCTCAAAACAGATCGATAATAATCATATATTTTTAATATACACCCCTCCTAATATACTCCTGACTCCTATATGTGAATATTCCTCAACATCTTAATATTAGGTATTGCATGTATTGTGATTTTTTTTTTATTTTAGACTTTTAACACTTGACTTCAGTCAAATGACTTGAAGTGTTAATAAGAAAGCAATATGTCTGGTTAATACAATAGCTGCGGCAGAAACTGTCATTCGAGCTGCAATAGTGTATCATTTTAGAATTTCGAAAATACGGCAGGTTATTCGCTAACAAAAGCACATTCGAGAACAACTTTAAATAGGATAAAAAGGTTTTTGTGTATCGTTTTATCAGTATAAATGAAATTTTGACCTATCACCGTGATGCTGAAACCAAAGGAAAGATTTTAGTTATTTAAAAAGATTATAGTTTTCTTAAACAATAACATCGCGTTTTTGCTACCTCCAAACACCTCACTACTTTTACAAAGTTTGGCCTAGCATTGTCATGCGAGAAGTCAGCCTTTCCACAATACGTTATTCAGTTTGTTTATTTAACGTTAGTAGACATCTGCAGTAACAATTTTAATCGGTTTTAGCAGCTCACAATATGCTGCACGTTACTGATCTCTGTTTAAGCACGGCAAGAGTTTATGACCGAATAGTCTGGCTTTTGCGCTTGGAATTGTCGTAGTAGATCAAATTCATCACCAACAATACACCACAGAAAAAGCTTCTTTTGTCTGATATACAATGAAGCCACAGTATACAGATATCCCAAAATGGGATTTTCAGTTAATTCGTGTGGTAGCTATTTTCTCTCGTTTTTGATTTTCTCTTTTCGAATTTACCAACTGCTAAGCTACCTGAAAGATCTTTGCAAGCTTTCGTCCAATAACTCATGCAATTTGTTATATTCGAAGTTTTTTGGTCCTCCAGACCATTCCTTGTTTACTAAAACTAAAACCGACAATTGGAATATAGCGGAGCAGCTTCACCGGTTTCTAAAAGTGTCCGATGAGCTTCGACAGCAGATTTACTCAAATCAAACAACAAAAATAATGAATGTCGAAAATTTTGTTTTGAACACTCCATAATTAGCGTTTGAATTCACATATGAATAATTCAATAACACTAAATGAAAAATTGTTATTTTATGTAAAGAAATATTAAAACCATCAAATTTAACAGTTAGGTTAAGTTCTTATGATACTTTATATTTTAGCAATATATATCGGTGATAAAAATATATGTGAGTACCTAATAAGAATATTTTGAGTTAATATATTACTGTAACTGTAACTGTACGGTACTGTAAATATTAAAAATAGGGTAAATATTTAAATTATATATACTCTGAATATTTATTGCATTGTAATTAAATTGGGAGATACAACAACACAAGTGTGATAACTTGGCAATATGTCCGGTTCTAAGACCATCCGTCCCGTAGTCCTCAATGAAGGCACCAATGTCTCTTTCTTTCAGAAACAGATCAAATAATAACAAAATCCTCTTAAGACAGCTGGTTGGTGGTGGAGCCCATATAGTTCACAACAAAAAAACAGCAGAAGATAAGTCTTTCTCTTGCTTGAATGCATTGTCATCTTTCAACATCTACAGTATTCGAGTAGAAGCTCTAAAATATTTAATTAGGCAGGCATTTCATAATTTAGAGGCATTAATGAAGCAGTTCACAGTTTGGAAATGTTTATGCCTTTGAAAATAACTGGAAATAAAAAATATTTGGAAGAGTGGTGTCGGTTTAATATGGAACTAAAAATGTATGATATATTTGAAATATATCTCATATCTGAAGTCGGAATCGATCGATAAGTTTTCACTTAATAACTACATCACCGAAGAAAAAATCACTAGCTGAAATTCTGAGGATATTATTGAGGAAAACTGGGGAAGGGGGTGAAGATTTTCAGACGTTTCTGTGATCTTAACTGCATCAACTTTCATGTAGTTACTGAGTACATTTTGGACCTGCCTGGAAATAACTTTTTGATCAAAGTGCTTTTGTCATTGATTAATGGTATGTTATGGATAAATAAATACGGTTAAGTGTGGTTTTTTTGTCGGTTCGACAAATGTTGTCATTTCTCGACTATACAAAAGTATGATGATATAAAAGGGGTGGGGAAAGACATAAAGTGTATGTATAAAATAATAAATTGATAAATATATAAAATTAATAACACAAACAGGAAGGCCAAAAGTATAAACAGTGTATATACAATTTAAAAATGGACACGAACACAGGACTACAAACACATCCATAACGAACTAGAGGTTCTATCCAGACAGCGCATATTCGCATCCGTACCGAAGTGGTAATAGTTATTTCCTCAGTAACACTAAACTTAGCATAGGCTAGATTCAATGGAGAAAACCGATATCTCGTAGAAATCCGAGCAGTATGTCTGTATTTTCTCCTGTTAAGGCATATCTAAAATTTTGCAGCCCATAAATAGCTGTAATCTGGGTGAGCCGTGGACAGTCGTTCAGTATGCGGTAGACTAGAAATAGGGGCATTGTGACAAAACTCACAGTGAGCGGGTGGGCTCGAACTCATCAAGTGGCAGTGCGAGAAACGACAGTGACCCAATCTTAGTTGATTCAGAGCTACGGCAAGGGGACGAAGGAAAGGGACGCGAAGAAATTCATTTCACTTTTTTTTCACTCATTCTTTGTGAAACAAGAAACAAATGGAATAAGGTTACAGTTGAATATTGTTCCGGTTCCAAGCCATGCTGGTAAAGCAAACATCAGCAGATCAGGCTTCTCCTTCACTTCACCAACCAATATAAAACAACTATAATAAAATCTAGTAAAATATATAAACGAGTGCTTTTATAAACAATTCGTTACATCATAAAATAATCGATAATAATTAATTTGAAGCCAAAGAGTTGTATTAAATAAACAAATAATGAACTGTATTGATTTATTGTTGCTTTCAATAATAAGTGATAGGCTCAATGTAATTCCAATACTAAGAGGTTCCATTGAAGTGAAAAATATTTAAGCTAACTAGGAATTTCACCATCTAAATATCCGGCAATGTTCCTTCTGACAGAACATGTCCTCCGCGAAACTCAACTCAAAGTAGAAAAGTACTGCAGTAAAACTTTTATGCGGATTAAGTTATCTGATACCAGTTGCTTATAAATATTTACCATTGCCTGCGTACGCAGTTCTAATAACTCGTAAATACTAGATATTATTGAGGTATAGCGATTACACTGCTATTTCATTACATATAAAAATATTACGAACATATAACAAAATATAATCGATTATTTTTAAGGGTAAACATTTCAATTATGAACTATTTCTCACCAAGGAGATTGCCAAACAAAGTCAACCTAATTTTCTAAACACAAATGAAATTCCAATCTATAATAATTTAACATTTTAGTTAACACATTAAATTATCATTTATTTTATTTTCCTTTTTCTTTAAACTTCAACATTACATAAACTTAATACGAGGCATTTAACATTATCGTCAGATCTACATTGAAACTTTTGGAGATTTCAAGATTTTATGTTTTGTCCACTTTTTTAGGAAACACGTGTCTCATTAATTCATTACGTTAATGTTATTTTAAATAATTAATGTGAAGGTTACTTAAAAACTGTAGCAAAAACAACAATAAAAAATTCCAGAAATGATATATTCCACTTTAAAAGTAGTTTTTAATTCATATTACTATATGAATTTTTTATATTTTATTATGATTTGTAATTATCTTAGTAATTTCAAATAATGTGAAATTATGTATTGATAGAAATCGTAATAATAAGTAATATAATTTCTAATAAACAAACACTTAAATTAAAAACAAATGTGTTTTCTTCTTAATTTTGACACATATATATATATATATATATATATATATATATATATATATATATTATATATACATATATATATATATATATTTATATATATATATATATATATATATATATATATATTATATATACATATATATATATATATATATTTATATATATTATATATATTATATATACATTCACCTATTTTATAACATATGGTGAAATGTATCCATCTTGCATCAAATGTATCCATCAGTTGACAATGCTCATGATACAAAAAAAATGGAATTTTATTTCAATGAACTAGAAGTTGTCACCTCCTACCGGCCAATAAATTTATTACCGATAATCGATAATTGTATAATAGAAAAATCAAAGATCATTCCAGAACACGAATTTGGATTTCGCAATAAACATAGAATAATTGAACAAATGCATAGACATGTTAACAAAGTAAATATGGACTAATAAATATGAAACGCCAAAAGATATTAGTCAGCTGCGTTACTAGACCTTTGATAAAGTATGGCATACGGGATTGCCGGTTAAATTAAAGAAACCTCTACCTCATCCGGATTATGAGCTACTAAAACCCTACCTCACGTCATTTTACAGTAAAACAAGGCGATGAACACCCCGAATTACATGCAATATATAAAAGAGTTCCGCAAGGTAGTGTACTGGGTCCAGTACTATACCTTATATACACAGCTGATCTACCTACAACAAAAATAACCAGTCTGGCAACATACGCAGACGACAGGGCAGCCTTAGCCTCTCATAAAGATCCAGCCATAGCATCTATTAACCTACAAACACACAAAATCAAATACAAATGTGGCTGAAAAGCTGGCGTATAAAAGCCAACGAAACAATATCCAGTCATATAAATTTTACACTGCGTAGAAAAACATGTCCATCAGTCTATATCAACTCTTATGTCAACTTCCGCAAGCAGATAAATATCATCGTGCACCTAGATCGACACCTAACTCGGAAGAAGCACATACTCGCCAAACAGAAACAACTTGGACTTAAACTCAACCAAATGCATTGACTTATCGGGCGCAAATACAAGATATCATGAGATAACAAGATATTATTGTATAAATCTATACTCAAGCCTATTTGGTCATATGAAATCCAACAGTGCAGAACCACTAGCAGGTCTAATATATTCATCATACTACGATTGCAAAATAAAGTGTTGCGTACCATTGTCGATGCTTCGCACTATATTTCAAATGAAGTGATACAACGCGATAATCCTCTAGAACCAATAACGAGTGTAATTCAACATGTTTATGTGAAGTACTTCGAAAGACTGTCAGTGCATCTCAATGTACTCGCTAATCAGCTAAATATACGAAGTGACGGTTAAGTGTGTAGGCTAAAACCTCTAACACCATCCGATCTGATTATTGGACTTTCGAATAAGTTTTAAAATAAGACTAATTAATTGAAATAGTATTTTGTAGAGATCACTTAATGAAGTGATTTCCGATATGCCATGTATATATAATATAAACATAACAAAAACTTATTGCCCTCTGGGCAGATTGTGGAACTACTAAGAGTAATAATAATAAAAAAAGGGCAGTTACACTACGGAGCTAGCGAAGAAGCTCCAATATCGGCAGAACACAATTTGTTAACATGTTTGGTCGTTTGAGCCGGATCAAGAATTAATCCAGTTATCAAAGGGCAAAAATAGTTTTTTTTGCAAATATCTCGCTTCCTAGGGGTTTATACTATTTACATTTCTTATAAATATTATAGGAATTAAAATTCTTTACAATTTGTTTGAAATATTTTTTATATATTCAACTATTTTATACTTCAACATATTTACGTGTTTAATAACTCTTTAACCTATTATTGTAATTAAAAAATTGTTGAGTGCAATCATTTAATTATATTTTAATTATATTCTAATATATACTAATTATACATTAACACGTTCGCTGCCGATCTGGGATCAAAAACAATCAATCAAAACCTTACCCTAGAAGACGATTACGTTTTTTCTGATTATAACAATAAAATATTCCTAATAACGTTTTTTAACGTGTGTCTAATTTAGATTTCAATTTTTTTTGTCAAAAAATATATTTTTTTGTGTCATGCGCCTAGGTGTGATCGCCACTGAGGTCAAATTTTATTGCCGATGGCCGTATAACGCGCGAGCGCCTGGCAAATTAAAATGGACAAAATAGGAAAATACATTGTTGACTAGAAGACATAATTTAATATACCATAACAAAATTATATATATAATGGGAATGAATCAACTACTAAAAGAAGATAAAAAAATATTCAGCAGAAAAACGAGAAAAATATAATTAAGTAAATGTTACTACAAACAAACAAAATATCTATTCATGTAAATTGAGAAATTTATAAAGCTTTGTTGACTTAATGAATTGTGCGTAATGAAGATGATCGATACTGCCCTCGCATTTCGAGGCATTAAATATAGCCAACAAGATGTGTATTCCATTTTCATA
Organism: Rhynchophorus ferrugineus; assembly: GCF_030347505.1. Lineage (NCBI taxonomy): Eukaryota > Metazoa > Arthropoda > Insecta > Coleoptera > Curculionidae > Rhynchophorus > Rhynchophorus ferrugineus. Next base: position 44,487,268 of record NW_027472581.1, on the reverse strand, counting down.
CAATATTTGTACATGGCCGTTTTCTTGTTAAAATACTTAAGCTACTTGATCTAAATTGGGAAGTTTCTCTAGCGTTCTAATGAAAATGTGTTCCTTTTTTTTAAATAACGCAGAAGTCGCTCCACAGCCAGTAAGCGCATACAAGAATAGAAAATAATTTTTAAAACAAGGATATTTATCAAAAAATTTGGAGAGGTATACTTGAGTACATCCAATTACGACAATGACGAGCAAATCTATATTTTCACCTATTATGACGGCAGTTTTTGACGTTGTATTTCTTAGATAGCGTTCTCTATAATAAGAACTTAGTCGAGTAATAGTAGTAGTAGCAATCGACAGATCGTTTGATTGGTCTGATTACTAATTTTATTAAATATTGTATTGTCTACAGCATTTCTGGTTCTATGCTTCTGTTCTAGTTTTTCGTCTTTTTTATCAATTTTCTAATTTCAAGGGAATAACCCCCTCATATTCTGATTTCTCTCTTGATGTCGGGGTAGCTTCTTTTGTAGTAGACGGAATTTGTTCAATTATATTTCGGGTTTGCAGCTCAAGATCGTCTATACTTTTGAGTATTACGTTTAAACTTATTTGTTATTGCATTAAAAGTCTAAAGGTATCCTAGTTAGTAAATTTGTTAGTAAGATTAGGCTCCTTTGTTTTTTTTTCAGAATTGTCGCGCCTAGTATTAACAATACTGGAGTGTTATCAGATGATAATTCGCGCAAGCTCTTAATTTGTATTTCATTTGATGAGATGCCTTTCGAAATGTAAAAGTCCAGTAGGTCTGGCACTTGACACGAGTTAAAATTAGTATTATATTTTGCTACGAATCATTCGTTTCCTTTTCCAGGTATTATTAATCGTGAACCCCAGGCTGTGTGTTTAACATTAAAGTCCCTCCCAATATTAACCCTTGGACCCAATTAAAAAATATATCTCTATATTGTTGTTGTGTTATTTTGTATCTTGGTAGATAGTATATAGCTCCTATATTTATTTCAGCGCCGTTCTTTTCAATGCTAACTATCGTAGCTTGAATTTCTTCATTTTTTATCTCGCCTTGTCGGAAATGCTGTATATTTTGTTTTATAATTAGAGCTGTTCCTCCTTTACCAATCAGGAATCAATCTACTGTAATCTACAGTGTGACCACACTAACAGAGCTTGTTATGTAAACGATCCTTTTTTTTGTTCTGGCCTAAAAACCGGGCGGTGGAATGCATGACGCATACCTGGTCGCGGAGACTTGCCCTGGAGTGACAAGTTGGACCGGGTTATGTGGGACTGCCTCTGGGCTTACCAATACACTAAACTGAAACCGCCTCACAGTTGAACCCTGTGGATCGCTACTGCTACTGCATTAAATTTGGGGATATGGCACCCGCTGATCGGGCAGCGCCGTTATAGGGCACGAGGGCCCGGCGATTCTATTGATTCGCGAACCTGAGTTAACACACAACTGGATACTGTTGTATGGGGGTGTAAATGATCCTTGTCGACATTAAATCTACCAAATGACCAACTTAGAAATAATTCCAGATAAAAGACGCCCTCAACGTAATTATAAGTATGACTTTTGTATTTGTACTCTTGCTTGCTTTCTTAAGACAAGTGTTCTCACCGAAAGCTGGCATTAAAGTTAACAAATAAAGAGGAAATAATCAGATCAACCTATTTTTAACGTATAAATAGCAATTGGGCGTTGCTTAATTACATATTATTATACATTAATATAAATTCAAATTAAAAGTTGTGAAGAGTATTGTTGTAACAGTTTAGATTCTTATAAAACTGCGCGAAATGTATTATAGTGTAGACCATATGTTGGGCTTTTAAAGATAATTCTATTTTACAACTTCGAAATATTTTTAAAAGTATTATTCAACTAGCTGTTGGCTTTATAAAATTTTTGCATTCGATACTAATGAAATGAAAACATTGATCTTACATATGAGACTTTTGAGCCAACCTTTAGAATTTCAAAATAAATGCTTATACTTTCTTACAGCTTATTATCTCTCAATCCCTGGTTGGCCCTCTTTTTTGCCATATATGAATTAACAAAATTAGAGAAAGTCGTACAACAGAATATGACGAAAAGCACAAGTTTATCACAATCCCAAATTATTAAAGGTAACCGACACCAAGAGCGTTATTACCCGAAAACAAGAGAGATAAAATACGCCGATTCTTGCACAAAAGCAAAAACTCCCCAGCCGATTCGATGCGCTGATAGAAAACTTTTAATCTCTCCGGCGCGCTGGATGGTGGTGCTGCGCCAACCCAGAACATTTCCAAAATTACCACTCCGCTGAATTACTACCTTAAAACGGCCGTTAACGTTTCGGGTTTGGCGAGCCGACCCCGTAAATAACGGACTTGTCGCGGACAAATAATCAAAAACTACGCGCCACTCAGTCGGTATTAATCATTAGAGCCGAATTTATGGAGCTCGTCGAAAAAAATCCGATTTACACATTGCGGCCAGACGGCAACGATGATATTAATAGATGCATTCTTTCGAATTGGTTACAGGGTGTGACGAATCAGATTAATCAATATTTTGACAGGCTGTCATTGTTGACACCCCTATTGTCTTCCATCGCTATTAATGCTGATGACTTTGGTAATCTTATTACAATTTTAAATCTCCAATATTCCACGGGTAAAATAACTAAAGTCGTAACAACGTTTTACTTATTCAAAACTATTTAGAGAATTGCGAAGAAAAAAACTATTTAGAGAATTTTTTTCAGCATAGGAAATTGTCCATTAAGTTCGTTTAATTCCACTTTCAATCATCTGGTGGCAAAATAGCATTTACATCATCAGCATGGTGGCAGAAATAAATTACACTGGTGCCGCCAAAAAAATTATGAAAATACAAAAAATCATAGGTCACATTCATACTAAAATTCTATATTCATATTAACTAATTTTAAAAATTAATTTTTTAAAGAATTTCACGTAATGATTAAGCATTATTATTTTGTGGGAAACATACTATTGAAATCAAAGATAATCAATGATAAACATACTGAAGATTATGTATAAAGTAAATCAACTAAATGATGAAAAATTGTTAAATGTAGACATGTCATATAAATATCCACGTAAAGAAAAAAACTACTTTTTTAAAAAAGATTTTGAATAAGATATTCATACTTCACCAAGACAATACATCATCTCCAAGAATTAGGTTTCTAATGGCTTTCACACTTATCAGACTCCCATCCAGCAATTACTGAACGTTTACACAGCTGAAGAAGATGCCTTGTGTCGAAACTGAGGCGTTATACAAACTAATTGCAAGTTTATTAGTGAATAAAATCGAAATTTAAAAATAATGTATTTTAAAGTTAGAACTGAGATCTATTGGATATATTAATTGAAATTCTGATGACAATCTGACGCCAACAAGAATCTATGACAAAAAAGCAAATAACTGTGAATTGTTACTAACGTGCTATTAATTTTTATTATATTAATAATCACAAATTTACTATAAAGATCAAAATAGAAAACAGCATAAATTATTATACTCCAATTATTATTCTTTACTTACTGTTTAGGATTTTAGGATTTTTTTAGGAATTAGATAATTTAGATTATATATAGAACGTTTTATATTTATTTTTCCCAATACTGTTACTGTAATATCTGTATTTTGATAGATTTATGACGGTATGTTTGAGGCTAGCCGATTGACGGTCATTGTTTGACCACGTATTATTGCACAATTAAGTGTACGTTTTCGTTGAACATATTGCCGCTAGATAATCACTAGTTTATTTAATGCACGAAAAAAATCATAAAATTGTTTATTGTGCAGGGGTGATGATTATTCACAAATGCATTATGTTATCAGGGTGGCCGTGATATAACCGCTACTGTAAATAAGACGAACCAAGAGGTTTAAAAATTCCGCCAGACAATCCGTTTCTACCCAATTTGATGTCGAAAGTGATGGTTTCTCAGTCGCTAAACATTAACTGTACATGGAGGGGTAGTCGAACGAGGCTACTTTCCAGTAAAAGTCGCAAATGAATATGCCCACGTTAGACAAATTAGCTGACAACAAAACGCTAATCCGCGAGAACGCAGGTCTAAAAAATCAGATTTAAAAATTAGCACACTAAGTTGCCTATTTATAAGCCAGCTAGTAACTCTGCAGACCTGGAGCCAAAAAAAACAGGATCTACCTGAGTCTAAAACCATTTCCCGCAAATTCCCCCATGTCAACAAACTAATCCCCAGCTCCCCAAATTTTCTCTCAAATCAAAAAGGGCAAGAAGGGTAAGAAGAAGGATGCTCACCAGACAAACGTCAACGGAGGTCCAGAGATATATCGCAAGGAACTTCCGATTATACAGGTTATCGTCCACTGAAAGGAGCTCAATCTTATAAATATAGGCTGGGATTATCAGTAGTATCCATAGGTCTTCAGAATGACAGTGACTGTTTGGGCAGGTCCCACTATAGAATGCCACCCCGATTTATGCTGATCACTAAGCCACCAAGTCGTGTACAAAGAAGAAATCCCCTGCAACAACAAACTGCAGCAATTGCAGGGGTGCCCATACAGCCAGCTTTTACCAGCTGTAATTGCAGACATGCCCCTATAAGGCCTAAGAAAATTCCGGCCGGTCCACCCCACCTCCAAACATCCGCGTGGAGTAATCAGGGAGGCAGAAAGCCGGCGCAAAACTAACCAAACTACATCTCTTCACCCCAGGATTTCCAGTAGATACTAACCAGTAACAGTAACCACTACTACCTAGTATACAGAAAAAACCAAGCTCATGGGTATGGCTGTGAGGAAAAAGATAAAGCATGAGGAATAAGATAAAACAAGCTCTTACCTTCTCTTGTCACATCAAACGTCAATCAATATAAATAACGGTCGAAAACAAGAACAATTACATCCAGAGATTGCTCGGTGATCTAGTGTCCGGCAAAGATAGTTATCGCCCTACCGGTCGAACCCACCATGCTCTCAGGGGTAACCTCGAGTGTATATGTCAGTCTGTTGATGTTTGAGTCCTGGACAGGCTATTCGGATCAGCGATTCAACTCTTCTCTCCCTCGGGGACTATAGAAAGTGAACGAAATACTTTACGTAAAACTCCACAAGAAAATTGGTTGGAAAATATATCAAGAGCTTCTGGTCGAATCATGCCCAATTCCAGCAACTAACCATCCTAAACATCTAGAGGAAACCATCGTCAAGCTCACTCGATACATACAGTAAGCTTTCCAAAATTACACGTTTGAAATCCCTCAAGACTATGACGACACAAGTCTCCTACAGTATTTAAAAATACAAATTCAACTCAAAAACCATCTCTATAGAAGAGCTACATTACATAAAGTAAATTAACACTTATTTTGCATACAAAATCTGATTCAGAGAAATAATATAAAAGAAGAAGCATTTTACGTTCATGTTCTTATTAATTCCAGTAATATATTAATATATAAATAACACTTTTTGCGTTTTAAATCTGTTAGATGACACCCAATTATCCCTTAATTAACTCGTTCATATTGGCCTACACCAATCAAGGAATCTATCGAATGCACCCTCTCCGTGTACAAGGAAATTGAGGTGTGTGACACAAACGGTCTCTAATCCCAAGAGACCGTCAGCGTATACGTTATTATTATTAAGCGTATACATGCTTAATAATCTAAAATCAATTTATCTCATGGCATTAGTATATTAGCTGTATTATTGTTAATTAAAATTAAATATCTTAAAAAGTTATTCTGGTAGATAATTTTAGTAGTTATAACTATTATATATCACTACAATACAGTTCGGTTTTATTTATTATTTCATGTTCTATATCTTATTCTATAATATTATAAGAAAATTATACATTATTTTGTAACCTTCTACTAACAGTCGAAAATATAGGGTTGTAGACTATGTATAAAAAAGCTGCACCTCCAAAATGTATTAACCTATAAGTTTTGATTCATTTTCTTTATATTCTCAAAATATCAATAAATATTTTTTAATTAATATATGGTTAAAACATGTTTCTCTATTTTATTTTGTCTTTTTTAATCTAGTTTGAGAAAACTTTCTGAATTTTTAGCCAAAACACCAATATTCTATTTAAATAGAATAGAAGTTGTTTATACTTTAAGTTTAAAATATATATTAATTAGAAGTAATTGGAAGATAATGGTTGTTAGATTGTAAATAAATAACATTATTGTCACAAAAGTTCAATGTATATTATGCCATATTATCTTAAAATGTCCTTTTTAACAATCAGGAATCAATCTACTGTGATCTACAGTGTGACTACAGTAACGAGCTCTAAACGATCCTCATTTATTATACCAATTGACCAACTCAGAAGTAATTCCAGATAAGAGGTGCCCTTAACGTAATTATAAGTATGACTCGTGTATTTGTACTGTTGCTTGCTTCCTTAAGACAAGTGTTCTCACCGAAAGCTTGCATTAAAATTAATTAAAAAAAAAGAGAAAAAAATCAAATCAACATATTTTTAACGTATAAATAGCAATTGAGTGTTACTTAATTACATATTATTATATATTAATATAAATTCTAATTAAAAATTGTGAAGAGTATTGTTGTAACAGCTTAGATTCTTATAAAACTGCACGAAAAGTATTATAGTGTAGACCATATGTTGGGCTTTTAATGATAATTCTATTCTACAACCTGATATTGATTCCTGATACAAGCATCGCAGATCAGCGTGTAAAGCTACACATAATATAGTTTACTGGGATTTAGATAGAAGCTTGAACTTCAGCTTCAATATTTGGCCATCAAATCAAGTTGTAGACACTAAAAGTTGCAACCCATTCCGTATAAGCTAACAACTTTGCGTAAAAATTATGCAATTCAGAAGATCATTAATAATAAACTAACGGACGAAGGCCCAAGTGATGCTCATAAATAATTTTGCTACAACTGTATGCTGTCCAAACGAAAGACAGAAGAGAAGTGTTATTGGTTGTGGTTTTTAAAAACTAATTATTAATGTATAGATGATATATATGATAGGTGAAGTGTGTAAAATTAAAGATTAAAGATTAAAAATTAAGAGTTCCAATTATAATAAAATATAAAGTAAAACATGATTCTTATAATCAGTTAATGATAATGCACAATGTCCAAATAACAAGTATTTTAAAAGAAAACCCACCCAACAGCTGTCCCATCCTACATAATTTAATTAAAAAAAAAGTTAAGCAAAATACACCTATATTTGGATTTAACCGTTGCCTCAACAATATATTTTTAACTGCATTATAAACGAGTGACATATGCTGATTGCGCTTAAAGAATGCCTCACGCTAAGCACCACAACAAAAACACATGTCAAGATAAAAAACTGAACAGTATATGCAAATATCAGTAAACCCTTTCACACATGAGCTGATGAATAATCTTAATTACTTTCAACATCTTTAACTGTCTGGTTGAAAGAAATAAAGACCGCAGTGAAAGACAAATTTCCACATTTTTATTAACAGATATAATAGATATTGAACAAAAATATAATCGAAAATATTTAATATAGTTTTCACTAAATTTAATATCATATTTTAAAATATATATATACTGAACTTTGAAAATTTGAAGAAATTGCAATAGGCAAAAATTACAACAATATAAACAACTGGACACAGACATATTAATAGATACAAAATAAAGTCCGAAGAGAGATAGATGTACTCAGATAATATAGCAATGATTACCTACACTGAAACAGTCGTGGATAACATTTGAGCAGATTACATACACAAATGAAACACATTATAAAATGTATTGCCTATATTTTAACTTAATATTAATCTGAAGAATACAATTGCATTAAGAAAATCGAGAATTCATCAAATACAAAATAAATATTTAAAAATAGAATAAAATCAAGTCAATTATAGTGAAACTGGCCAATTGATCTTTGGAAATCTCAAACGAATAACTAAAAGGTATAAATTCATGATAATATATTTCCGATCGTAATGATCCAAGCCCTTTCACTAATACTATATAATTTTCTTTTTTATCGTTGTAATTCAAGAACTTTTAACTTTCACCAACATCCGACAAAATATTACACGGAATAAGATGATTACCTTTAAAAAATTGTTAAACCAGATGGAATATATTTTATCATATATTATCATACGATATTAATTTTCCTATTTTTTACTTATTAATTACAAATTAGCAGTATCTTGTTCAAAATTATATACACTATCGATTTTTAAATTCTTTTTTACCGTTCTTCCATTTTTGCTTCACCCTTTCTGCACGTCGGGAAAATGTCATTTTTTAATTTACATTAAATACGGTTACTATAAACTTAATTGACAAATCAATCTATTACAATTTTTTTGTTGTCCTTGTAACCATTCACAAGCAAGACGAGTGCTGAAGAAATACATAATTATATAATTTCCATTTTTTTCCTTTTAGTCTCCTTTTTACCAATCAGGGTTTATCTAGACTGGACCTACAGTTTAACGTGGGCTTCGAACCACGGTCCTCGGCCTATCGACTGATCAGTAACCAACTTAGAGACCATCTCAGAAGACATCCGGTTTTACCCAGCCTGGTTACTGGCGTAACTAGGATTGTTATTCATGGTCAGATTTTCCACTATTGCCTATCCTATAGCCTATAAACACATTTATAATTACAATCACAAACATAAAGTATATTCTGCAGTTCTTCATTGGTTAGATAGCGATAAGCAGTAGTAATTAATCGAAGAACTATGTTTTGCAAGCAGTGGATTAATAATTGGTTTAAGATTTAGTGCAATTCTGTATATGCACCCCATATGTACAAATAAGCTTTATTATTGACTGATAAATCATATATATTACTGGTTAGAAATATTGACTGATATCGCTTTGGATAACAAGATCAAGTATCAAGAAGACATTAAAAATGACAAATTCAAACCCACAAAAATAATTTGTATTATTTAGAGAACAAAGCGCTATATAAGCAGATAATGTGGCAATAAAAGAAATATTAAATCACTATATAAACGTAAACTGCCACTAGATAGAGTGAAAATTATGCGTAACAAAAAATATGGCTAACTGGAGAATTTTTAAAATCGTGTAAACTTAATAACTTAATAATTTCAAGGAATTTTAATATTTCATATCTCACTAGAACATAACCAAGACCAATCATTCGAGTGGGACTATAAAAAAAATTGAAATAATTTCATCTATAGTTTTATCGCCATGGATGAGACTTAACAGTCCGAACATGACTACAAAGAAAGATTGTTTTCAGAAATAGAGCAAGGAAGTGTTAGGACTTACTGGACTTATTGTGGAGAACTTATCTCAGATGTAATTTTTTTTCAATGATTGCCTTTAAAATAACAGAATAAAATTATAATTGTAACCTTTATGAAATACTGGATTGGATGCAAAAATAAAGTGTTCACAAAAGCCCAGATAGAGCTGCCCAACTATAGCATAATACCATGGGACTTGGAAAACTACTGTAGTGATTTTAATGAGATACCTAAATTAGAGGATATTTGGAATAAATGTATTAAAGTGAAGAAAAATTATATAAGACTGGATATATTATAAGAAATATATCCAGTCTCCTGAAGAACTTGGTATAAAGTACTTGACAAAACCAACGACACACTAACACAAAGGAACAAGTTCAAAATCTACCATACGTGATAAAAATACAATTGGAATAAAAGAAAGCACTATGTAACAAATCACTGATATCCATGCCAAAGTATTAATAATTTATTAAACTACTACTATTTATTAAGTATCAATGTAAACAACTATTAAATGCGATGGTTCTGACATTTATCTGCATAAAATAATTTTTTTAATTAGTAAAATTCAGTCTATACAGATCTTAAATCATGAAATACTCAAATTTTGATCTCAAACATTTAAAAGTGACGAAAAGCCAGCTCAAAGTCCCAATGAACCAATCAACTGTTCTCATTTACATATCAAACAAGAATGTTCCGTGGTGAATGTGGTGTATTGTGATTACTTTCTACAATCCCAATCGCAATACCAAGCGCGTCAAGTCATAGGTTAGACCAGGACAACCATCCACATAGATACGGAATCAATTCCACCTCAGATTTATGGTCATAAATGATCATAAAACTCTGTTGTACATATGACACACACATGTGGTACACCTGAGCATACAGTAATCTTCATCGATTCCATACCCTTGCACACTCTCAAATTTCCTGCATTCCTGCCTATCATTTCAGTACCTAGTGCCTATTTCAAGTATAAATTATAGATAAAATGTTAAAATTTAATATGACGTATATTAAATATGACGTAGTTTCGGTAAGTGCGATATGCCAAAAGTATTGTCGAGTAGGGTACTGCTACAGATAACAAATATGTTTAAATCTGTATAATTGGCAGTGCCATGAAAATAATATCAAAGGTATAGTATGTAAACAGATTCATGTTAGTGGAATTGGTGAAGACGCTGACTATACGCTACTCATAGCCTTAACGTCTTCGAATTACCGCTTGTTCAGATTAAAGATTGAATCGATGACAAACCAACAACGCCACGGCCACGCCATGTTATCAAATATATATGAAAAATTTGTAGACAGTGCTTTTCAAACAAATAATGTATGAATTTTTCTCCATAAAAACATTTTTGCCGGCATGGTAGGCGCAGTAGTAAAGGTGACAGGACGGTCCACCTACTGTTGCAATAGTCACGGTTCCAATACTGCTGGGACATGGATGTACTTTATGTTTGTGATTGTAAGTGTCTTTATAGGCAACAGTGGAAAATCCGACAAGGAAGAGCCACCACAGTCACGTCAGTAACCAGGCTGAGTAAGACCGGATGTCTTCTGGGAGGATTCCTAAGTTAGTCACTCGTGAAGTCAGTAGGCTTAATGCCAAGGACCGTGGTTCGGAGCTCACGTTAAACAGTAGGTCCAGTCCAGATAAACCCATAGTTGGTAACAGGAGACTTTAAAATATATATTTAAAAAAAAAATGTAAGAGCAAAAATTCGCAGAATATATGCAAACACCTAATATGTGTAATGTAACTTAATATTTTATAGTAAAAAAACTATATTTTTGAGAAATCATTAAAATTTTTAAAATAAATATTTCAATTATAATGATTATTTCCAATATTAAAAATTACAGTCATAGATCAACAATCAGCCAGAAAATCAGCCAAAATCATTTTGATTATTATGCGGTGATACCAAAATTGAATAAAAATATGCTTTTTAAAATTAATATACTAATAAAATCGTCGTACAAAATCATTAAAATTTTTCTATCGATACCAAATTGATATCGTCACCGTTAATCGACATTTTATTTTAATTTCTAAAATGTGCATCAGGCATTATATGAATATACGATAACTGCGCTGACCTATATAACAAAAATAAATTAATTAAATTTTGTAAATATAAATACTCATTAGAGGAAACAAAAACGAAAATTTAGCACAACAAAACATCGCAATAGCCACGGCTAGTGAGTGAACATTCCACTCCGTGAAGTGCCAACGTGCATAGTCCGAACACGAAAGTATTTAGTGAGGTATGCAGGCATAGATTCTAAAATAAGTCTCGACCGTCTAGGCAACGCAGATAATATCTTTCCGACGCGAATTTCGACCCGGCGATTCATGGGATATTTTATGAATGAAGTTCTCTTCTAATTTGTGCGAACTCGCTAACTAGTTTTATAAATAGACGCGGCGTTTCTTAATTATTCATACGAGCTCAAATAAAAACTGCCGCGTCCCGTTAACTTGTTGGGCAGACTGATGACAGGAGGACAGGGAAAGATTACCAATGAGTAATAGGAAGCGGTTATTTAGATATAACCCTCACTGACTCAACGTTGGCGAATTATACGGATTTCCATATATATGCTACTATTATAAAAAATGTTATTCTTCATTTCTGTACACTTGATAAGGATGCATACAAAGTTTGAAATGAAATTATAATAAAGAACTGTGATAATTAACATAGTGGCGAAAATAAAAAATCGCAAAAATGTATTCAATAGTTGTTTCTTCAAACACTGCTTTGCATTTAGTTCCTACTCAGATTCCTACTAGAGCTACATATCCTGATGTTATAATAATAATAGCTCTAAGCCCTTAATTATCTAAGCCCTTAATAGGATTGTAGACAGAATTTTTACCTTCCATCATTTAGTGATCTTAATTTTAGTAATCTAAGAATACTTTATATGTACATTATCATACAATATGTAAAAAAATGTAATATCTTAATGACATAATCTTCAACTAATACAAACATTATATTAATATTTTATATTATTTATTTTTTAACTTTAAAAAGACATTGGTCTGAAAATATAGATATAATCAAAATATGTGACTTCACAACACATTTTTACGACTTTTTTCCATATTTCTGAAACGTAGAAACAACTATAGTCAATTCGAAACAGTAGTGACACGTGTATTAATATGTGTCTGTCTAAAGTTGTAATTTCGTTTTACAGTGAGACAATATTATTCTTCTCATTTTATTCTATTTAAAAAGAGATAGAATGCTGTTAGAGAAGTACGATCATGTAAACGAAAGAGCCTACAAAAGTTGTATGTTTGTCAAACGTCTAAAAAATTCTTTAAAATATTATAATTACGGGTTATAAACGGGCAAACGTCGTTTTAACGTTTTATTTTAATAAATTGCAAATCGCCGGGGTTTTTATTGAAAATATTTTTGTGCGTTGCAGCTGCACTGAATATTAGTACGGGCACGGCCACTAAAATATCTCAAAAATAAAAAACAATATAACCTTAAATTCACCAAAAAGAAACCGTGTTTATGCGAAACAGGTAACAAATCAAGATCAACTTGTTGTTAGCTGTATCAGAGATCAAATATACGAAATGTAATAAACAGTAAGTAGCTTTTTCAATCGAAACATAATACTATTATTTCAGAGAAAATTGTTAGTTTCGAAAGTATCCATAAAAAGACATCAAAAGTTGATGGAAAAAGATAAATGTTGGAATGATTATCGATTAGGTTTTGTTAGTCATAACTTTTATTAGTAATTCATTACAGACATATAGTTCTTCCTGCTGGAAACAGGAATGCTTTTATTCCTGGTGCAGAATTAGTGTTTTCCTCTAAGTCTAAGGGTAACTACCATGGAGAAATGAGCCATAACTTGTTTTTGGAGTAGTTTGAAAATCAGCTTTTAAAGAACTTGGAGGATCCATCAGTTATTGTTATGTACAATGTACCATATTTACCATATATATAGTACATTGGTGGGGAAAATCCCAACAAGTTGTGCCCAACAATGTAGGCCGCAATTAAGGAATGGCATATAAAACAAGTTTCGAGAAAATCATGTTAAAGAATAAACTGTTTCAAATTGCTACTCGGTAAATATATATGAAATATTTAATTGCATTTTATGTAATTTACTGTTTTAGAAATAAGCCTGAGAAAAGGTACATGGTAGATCAGATTTTTGAATGTTATGGCCACAGAGTATTATGTCTTCCTCCCTTTCACTGCATATTTAATCCAATTGAGTTGATATGGGGTATTGCAATAGACATTCAGATCCAGAAGTATATTCAAACCAGAACTGTCTAAATTTATAGAAAGAGGCATTGTCGAAAATAACTTAATGAATGTTTGTTTATGATTCAATGCTGACAATTACCCAGACAGGGTAAAATTAATTATCGAAATTGTATTATAAAGTAGGAGCATGTGTGTTGTTGTTCAGAATATACATGAACATTTGGTAAACATGTATGAAGAGAGAAATAATACTAAATATATTGCAGATATGGCAAATGCATTAAGGAGAATCTAGTGATTAAATGTAGATTTATAAAGAAAGATATATACAGGTATTTTACAGGACAAACTAAAGAGAAATATAGTAATATCATAATGACTTTACAAGGATACATCGCATCGAAAGAAACAAGAACTACGCGTAAAACATAAATATGTTCTCTAATGAAAGAATGTTAAAATACATTACTCAGATATACAATTGTTAATTAGGTAGATTAAGCCTTCGGGTGATATCACTACATAAAAAACGCGCTTAGAACCCTACCTATACTGTAAAAGTGTGGAAAAAAGTTTAATATATATATAATAAAACAATCCTAACCTATAAATTATTGTGGCTGTATAATTAATTGTTGTTTTAAGTTCTTCGATAATATATGCATTAGATGTACTATAATGTTAAAATAAATTAAAATACATAACATTTTTGTTTCATAATTTCATTTAAATTAAAATTTTGTTATATGTCGGAGCCAAAATGTAGTAAAACTCAGAGTTGCTGCCGCAATTTTGCGACGTTTTGACAGGTCTTCCGTGTCACTACTGTTTTGAATAGACCATATATTGATTTGACAGCAATACAATCGTCGGTGTATTTTAACACATCTTCAACATTTTGAAAACATGTACCAATCAAGTCATCCGATATGAAGAAGTGGTAATCACAAAGCGTTATGCCTGAGTGGGAGAAAAACCTCCCACTTCAGTTGCAACACTTGATTATTTTCAACTGTTGCAGCGTGTGGCAATGTCATTGACGGAGACGACTTTTCCTCTATTACCATCTAGCATTTTTCAATATACGTGATAGACATCTTCAATAACTGATTCACTCGTAGGTTTAGCTCACAATATACCTTGCTGATCCCATCATATGCACAGCAAGATTTTATGGCCATAAATATTCAGCTTCAACGTAAATACGAACGACTCTCCTGGCCTAACTCATGACTTTTGACGTTTGGGATTGTCGCAGTAGATTAACGTTTCGTCACAATTTTTTTTTAGTCAACAATGAAACTGCGGTTTCATACCATACCTTCATTGATTTTTTAAACATTTTCTAATGTTGTTCAAGAGTACAGTCCACAGCGGAGATATGACACTAGGATATTTATTAAATATTTTAAGTATAAATTTCCAATACTCGATTGAAATTCAATTTTTGAATTGATTAAAAAGGTTATGAATATCAACGAGACAAAATTATAGCTGATAGTCAAGTAATGGAGGAGTTTGGTGAACGTGATATGTACGGAAGTACCAATAGTGTACCAATATTGTACCAGCGCATTATACTATCATGGAAATATTAATTTTATTCAAAACAGCTTTACAAAAAAACATCACTTTCTTTATATATAAGAAAGTCTTGTGTTAACGATACATAAGTGCATGGTAATATAGCATCAGTACAAATTGTGAATAAAACACAATATGTGTATAACTTATCCAAATTTAATGTATCGCTTTCAACATCGGCAGAAAAAAATACACTTATTCATATCACACATTTTTAGGAATTCACTTCAGTTTACATTATGTTTATCTGAAATCAAAATGGGGTCAAAATAGAGTAATAGAGGTTATTGAAACGCATTTGATGAAAATAAATACTGCCTTGACATGTGCCTCGATGTTTAACAGGCGTCTGACCGGGTACAGCATTGGGACTAATCTACCCTATGAGCAAATTGTTATCGCGGAACTACTGCCAATGGCTAGATCGTACAGCTTTGCGAAACAAAATGTTTCTCATAAAAGTCATTCTCAATATTTAAACCTATTTTGGCTGGAGTTCAACAGAGTAGTGCTTTGGGATAGGTCATGTATTTGCTTTACACTGATCACACTACAGCTAAAGAAACAGCATCTGGAACATATTCCAACGACATTCATTATGGCAAAAGTGGCAATTCACAAATGTGCTAAAAACTAGAAAATACAGGTTAATAATCGAAATATGTCCATATCAATTTTGCAAAATAATAAAAATATAATTATATCACTTACATCACAAGTCATTCAGAAAATATTGACGTTCACTAAGATATATATACAAGGGTATGGACACATTACTCTCTTAGAGAGCTAAAAGTTAGTAGTTTCATCAAAGTATTATTACATCATTTGTAATATCATTTATAATATCTATAGTTTGTTAACAAATGAATCGCTTTCCAATTTCAACTTTCCTACAAAAAAAATATATTATTTTTCGAAAGCCATCTGGTGACTTTTTTCGAAACATTCGTATTGCATTATAAATAAGTATACCTTAAGCTCTAATATGACTAATTGGCAAATTTGGATTTGATATAACAACCATATGATATATACCGAAAAATAAAATACAAATGTTATTAAAAATTCGTTCATTACCTGAATTTAACCCATAATAAGTTAATATTATTCTTAGTGTACTTAAATGAATAAAACTGAAAAAGGTTTACGAGATGTGTGTCAAAAATAACGGTTGTGTTAGAAAAAATTAGAAATAATCTAATTTAGTGTGCTCCTCTTCAATTAACACTTCTATAACTTATGCTTTGAAATAGCTTTGAACTCTTTCGGTGATACATTTAATCTAAAGTACACTGGAAATGAAAAAATCACACAAGACAATATCTGTAGATAGCGCACGATTAAAGTTTTTTTTGCCAAAAAAATAATAAACAAGTAACGAAGTAAGCAATCAAAGAAACAAAAGCTATTAATTGTTTTTATTAAACATATGACATATGTGATTTTATATGAAATATTTCTTCAAACCAAATTATCAAAAATACAAATAATAATGTGTTATGTTAACATCACTAATTTTGACGCAAGCATACATAAGCTGTGGATTTATAAAGACTGCGTTGACGTCATAGCAACAACTGGTGGATGACCTCATAGAAATATTTCATTATCTATGAATCAGGTGATCAATGGACAAGGCTAATAGTTACCGTGTTAATATACACACCACCATGAAGTACTATAGTAATTACGTAATATAGACACTGCTGATTTATGCATAAAAAGAAACGTAATTTGTTTATTGTAGATACAAATTATTAAAAAGTAAATTACTAAGAAATTGTATGATCTTTCAGTCCCAATATCACGATTTAAACAAAAAAGTTCACAACTAATTTACTTGGAACTCATAATGAGTGTGATTCCAAGTGTGCCTAAAAGTAATGTGAAAGAGTGTCAGTGTACCCGAATGTACTCGCTAAACAAGGTGAGCATTGTCAATGAAGTGCTTAGGATAAAACGTTTACTACCATCTACTAGATTAATAGACACATAAAATAGTTTATATATATATATATATATATATATATATATATATATATATATATATATATATATATATATATATAATTAACAATCAACAATCAATAATTAATAATTAATAATTAATAATTAATAATTAATAATTAATAATAATTAAATAAAAGTTAATAAGTGTGTACAGGAGACCACTTATTGAAGCGATCTTCTACATGTTATTTTATAATATAAAGTTGAATTAAACAACTATTAAAGAAAATTTTATGTAATGCATATAATTATTAAAAAGTTATAAAAACAACAAATCAGCCGATCCGGGGGATCCTGAATTTATTTTGAATTTTGTTAATGTCACATAAAAGTCCCGATCAGTAAACGATCATCAGATAAATAAAACCAGAAATGGGATATCCACTAATGTTCCAAAAAATCAGACAGACAGAAGAAATTAGGCTTTTATATTGTAGAACACACACGGAATATCATAAATTATTTAATTTAAAAAAGGATTTTATCACTCACAGACAGTGTTAAAGAGCATTATTGGATAAACTAACACTAACCGTTGTCACTATGACAAGTCTGATTCGTTCTATAATATCAAAAAAAAAAAAACAAAAATTGTAAACCGCAAATGTATCTTATTTATCTTAAATATTTAAGTTATTCAATGAGTTCACGTAACAACATCACACCATCAACCATTCCATAAACAGCGCTCGGGAAAAAATATCTACTTATCAATCAATACGCTACTGTTGGTGCCGCAAGATTTCGAACATCCTTTACAAAATCTTATGTATAATTTGTCTTAAATATCCCGTTTGGAAGAGTTCAGAACTATACAGAAGGATTGGCCAAATATGTGTTCCAAAGATCCACATTGTAGCCTTAATTGTAATATTTCCTCTTTTCGATGCGCGCCATTTTAGAAAAGAGAAAGCTTCTGCATCTTGGCCTTTTCGATTTATTACTTCAGCAGTGAATGCCACTTTATTCTCTAGTATTACTAATCCTGAAAATGATTGATATTTACAATAGCAGGTAGTTAATCAGTTGTCAATACCTTGGTATTTTCTTAATTAATTCTCAAACGATATGACTATATCATAAAGAATATTCGAAGCCCATACATATGTATCAGCGAAAGTGGCGCTATCCTCAGCGGACACCAGAACAGTCAAGAAGTTTGTCATTATGTGTATTGTGCGTTAAAAAACAGTTGAGATATAACATCTCGTTGGCGAAAACCGTCTAGCATCTCTAATGAAAATCACCTTCCAAAGCTGCTTAAAGCAATGGTGAATATATATAAATAAAACCAAATCGAAAATCAATAAAAACGACAGTCGTACGCTTTTCACGCCTAATACGTTCCACCCTAACAACACACACACACACAATCGCAACTCGGTTGCAAATCCTGTCCGCTTTTCTCGCTTTGTTCCTTCGAACGCTTTCTGGAGTGTTACATTCCCATAATTTTCATGAACAAGTCTCCACCAACTGATTGCTGAAGGTGATCTTTCCAGTCATTAACCATCATTTTAGTTCTATTTGTCAACAATAGGTTTATAAATCTGAGGTCATATTCATAACTTCTCTAAAACAACATTATTAAATTAAGACATAGCAGACAGACAGACATAAAGGAACATGTTGCATTAACATAACACATGCTAACTCAGCTCAATACATAATCGCTAAACCCAGTGAACGAAAGTACGAATTGTCGAAAATTCTCAAAAACATTTTTTTAGCTCTTCTCATACTTTAAACAATTTCTTCATGGAAAACAATGTTATTTAATTTTAAAAGGGAAAAACTGCAGTACAGAGGTATTTAGTAGGTTTCTTTCATAATAAGTATAATTAGAATCTGATGGAAATTATTGCAAAATTGTCTGACTTAAAAATTAAGTTATTTTTATCACTAACATCACGTTAGCTAAAACACTGAGGAAATCGAACTAAAAATTACAACTATACTGGTTAGTAGAAATATACTCTCAACTTGACTTTGACTGGTAATCTGCTAATTTTTTCCCATTAATTACGAATGATTATCGCTACGTGACATGCGATTGACTGTTGGAGAACTAGAAAACCAGAAGATCGAAGCAAATCAAACCACACGAACTTGTAGTTAATTTTAATTTGTAAAATACATACTGATGTATTTATCTTACACCTATCTTGCTTTTAAATTGACCCAAATAAAATGAACCCAAATGAAAAAGTAGTAACAAATTAATTCATAAATTAATATTATACTAACCATATATGATAAAAAATATAATTAAAAAAAATATATAAACCCGTTTTTATCATTTCAGTTTCCGGAAATTTTCTTATTAAACAGTCTAGTACATGATATGGATTTCAGTGTTATTAACATAATCATCATAATCATTATATTACTTCTATTTATCGATCCTATTTAATATCATACATTTGAAATTATAATTTATGTGGTAGGCATAGAAATCATCTTGCCTTATCACCCTGCTGCCTTGCACCTCACCGAAGCGCTGTTGCCTGAAGGTTTCATGGTCTCGTTTTTAATTTTTTATCGAATGGTCGATGAAGAATAAAGCCGACGATTTGCATACCCTATCGCATTACTATATGGAACAGGAAGTCTGGAGACCTTCAATAAACGTGCTGCGACGTAAGACGCGAAAATGGAGGTCATGGAAACAGAAACAGTGGCGTAACAGTTTTACGAAATGGTACGCGTGTAGTTGAACATGCATTTGGTCAAGAATATAAATAATTAATTGACAATTTATGTATACAAGGCACGGTGACTATAAAATTGCAATAAAGGTAAATATTTAACATAATATATATCAATATTTTATATATTTATTATTAAAGTGCAATAAAACCCAGGTATATAGACACCAATATAAAATTAATTAATGATTCTTCCAATCATTCTCTGTGTTTCATTTAATATTTTTATGTTGCTATAATAAAACTCTATTACAGTAACTATTCAGCTTGCTAGATCAGACTGGTAATCAGTTTTTATTCTTAATGGGTTGAAAAAAGTTGTTGAAAGAAATCTGTTAAAAATGTAACAAAGAATAATAGATACATATATGTTAGAATAATGCAACTACTGAGCATAATCAATTACCTTACGATATTGAAAGTTGTAATATTGATTGCAGATTGGAGATAATATAATCCATATTAAAAGTATACAAATAATTTAATATACTTTTGCCATATAAAATTAAAAGTTAAGATTATATTCTAGTTAGAGTATTCGACGCTGGTTATTTTTTTCTAATCCAGGGACTTCTAAAAGTACCAATTAAAAATTGGAATTAGCCGTGCACAAATCGGCGTAAGAACGACAAAATATTTCTAGGGTTAGATAACTTATTAATAACTCGACTGAAGAGTTCAAACTCAGGGCTATAATGACTTCTTGAACACCATTTTTTATAATGGAAAAGCGCTCAGGATAATTCACTTTGACATCAACTAGAAAAGTAGGCTATTGCCATGTTCATTCCTTATATAATTTAGGAGACATGATTACGATATAATTCGTTACTTTCTGAAAGGGTGGCTTTTAGAAAACAAGAATCATTTTACGAAACTTTCTGATTGGGATAATGACGGTAATCAATAATCACAAAAACATTTTATTTATATAATGAAAATAGATTAATGGATTTATAAAAATGTATTTACTTTCATACTTGGATCTTGATTCAGCAATCCGCCTTCGTAAGTTGAACAGCAATCAGAGGGAAGTACGTCAGTGTCAGGTAAGGGATGCTGTAGGAATATCAGAAGAGGTAAACAATATCTATATATCCATATCCCTTATTTAAAAAAATATATAATAATTTTACTACTTCTGCGACCAAGAACTCCAAGGTTTGGAAAATATATAAGCTTATTTAAAAAAATATATCGTTTTGTGGTCATTTCTGTATACGAAAAAATATTAATATATTTTTATCGATTATATAAATATCTCGACATTCTGTCAACAAGTCTAGAATAAAAATACACTAGAATTATTACACTTAGACCACATACCATTTGTGTACTATATAATTCTAATTAACATATAAAGTAAATAATTTTGAGACTTTCGCGTCCAATCTTCACTGTTTAGAACTGTAAACTAAATCGCGAGTCTAAATCTCAAAATAGAAAAAAGTTATATGAAAACCTATATATCCTGCAGAAATTAAATATTTTTAAGAAACAAAAAATACATTAGTCTTTGAAAATCAGGCATCATCCTAATTACGGTCATTCATTAAATCCCGAAAATTGACGGTTTTCATAACTAATAGAGTTGTATGTTCATTCATGAAAACTCAAACTATGTTGTTGTCTTGTTTTTAGCATAGATAATACAGCTTTTCTTTGTTTCCTTATTTTGTGGTTATGGCGGCGATTTGATTCAATAATTACGGCGACAAATAATTACGGCTCATATTTTGGGCAGTTCTGAGAAACCTATTGATTACAATAACGCTCTATTATCTCTCAAAATTACAAGAAATAAAGCATTGATGAGTGGTATCAATTTTTACAAAATAATTTTCAACCGAACTATTGCCACCCTTTTGATCCAAAAACAATAAAAATAAAGTAAAACAAATAAAGCAATAAAGAATCACGTGAGGACAAGTTGACGAAAATACCTTTGTAAAATCTACTAACAATAAAGATTAGTAACAAAATGACAACTGAAATGAGTGGAAAATCTCGACTACCCTATATAGATACTACTAATAAATAAATAGTGTCTTCTGCATGTTGGTGGTGGTGAAAAAGGCATTGATTAAGTCAAATAAATCAATCCACTTACTAGATAGTTACTCCCAATAATATTTTTAATTCAAGAGATGCCCGCTTAGTAGTCATAATTATTGGGACGACAGCATCCTCCTACTGTTAAAATAGCCCGACAAGGAATAACCATCCTGGTCACACCAGTAACAAGGTTGGATAAGACCGGGTGGTTTTTTGGTGAGGTCTCTAAGTTGGTCACTAGCCAGTCGGTAGGGTTAATGTCCATAATTGTGGTTCGGAGCTTATGTAAAGTAGTAAGTCCAATCCAGATCAACTTTAGTTGGTAAAAAGTAAACTTTGAAATATTAAGAATATAAATATTAATTTTGAACAGTATTAATTTCCTAATAAACTATAATATTAAAAAAGCGAATAAAAATTAATGTGATAACTTTAATAGAAAGCTATGTGATCGTCGGAATAATACGAGTTTAGTTTTATTAATAATTTATTTGGGTATTTTTAAAAAAGGTATATTGTTAAAATAAACACCTAAAGAAAAAACCTAAAACTATTCAAACAAATAATAGTCAAAATGCCTGGCGCGTAATCATTGTGTGAACAAGAAGATATGTGAAATGGCACAGGATGTTCATGTTAGGAATACTAAGTATATTATATATAGTATATAATATAAGTATATTATCTTTTATAAACGATATGAGTAATTGACATAGATTGTTAATAATTATTCATAATCACATGGGAACAATAAGTCTACATACAATAAGTGGTTAGTTATTGTGGCTTTCTGATAAAAACAATAATGGGATTTATGGAAAAAAGTATAAATACGATTAAATTATGAAATAGGGCTGTGTAAGATGTGTTTCATTCGAATACAATTTAAAAAAAGAAGTGTTATATAATAATTCAATAATTCCAATCTTTAATATTTAATATTTATAAATTAGTTTATTGAATGATATAAGGATTGGTGACATTACAGAAATCACCAATCGCAAAAATATTGAATTCATCAAATTAAATCAGATTAATTGATTTATAATAAAATATTTATTTATTTTCATATTAAGGTAGACTGATTTTTTTATATAATGAGAAAATACAGCAATCCGACATTAAGAATTGGTGAAGAATACTATAGTAAATTTAGTATCGCGATCATCAAATATCCTTGATCTGGAAAATATACGAATTTATTGAAAAAATGTAATTTTTTATGTCTTCTCGATATTCGGAAACAATATAGATACATTTTGTTTGATTTTATAGATATATCGATATTTTTTTCAAGAGGCCTAGAATGAAAACGTTATCTTGTTCTATGCAAGCTTCAACAAAATCTGAGGCTTTTAATACTTTGATGGTTTTATTAGCATTTCTATAAGACCACTTATACTCTTATCACTTATACACTTTAGAATTCATAACATTCAAAATAAATAATTTTGAAGCTTTCGCGCATAATGTTCATTGTATATTAGCTGTATGTTGACGTCATATGATACCGAGCTTTTTCCCAAAACCATGTATTTTATGCAGAAATAATGAGTTTTTAAAAAATAGTAAATACGTACATATACAGTAAAATATTACAGGATGACTTTTCAAAATTAGTAGTCATCCCGATATTTTAAATTATAAATATTACTATTCATTAATATAATTATAAGTATTCGTATAAAAACAAATTCGGTGTGAGCCTTAGTTTTAAAATATTATAAACAAATTACTTAGAGATATTTTGATGAATACAGCCAATAAAGTTTCAAAACCATGTTATAATATATAACATCTAATTTTTTATTTTGAATCCGAGCTAAAATGAGGAAACTTTTTATTGCGTTTACAAAATCCAATTGTAGGAAAAGTAAAACTGAAATTCGAGTCAATACAAAAATAGCAATGCCTCGACATTTTTCCTTCAATTAAATTATCTTAATTTCGGGCTTGGACTGTGGAAACTATCGCCAAACTGGTAACAAAATATTACAAATAGCACTGATCATAAACATTAATTTTTAAAACATTTAAAATTAATTACCAAATGGATGATGAAGTAAAACCAACTTAAACAAAATGAACGAAAACAGTATATAAAAACCAAACAGGAAAACCATGCCGCATGCTTAATAAAAATAACTGATTTAAATATTTCGTATTAATCACTTAGCATATCTAACGAACTGCGTCATATGCATACGTCACAATCCGCCACTGGTTGGATAGGTTTGTCCTAATTTTCTATTATAGCGAACTCTAACAATTGGATTAAAATATAATGTAATTGCGCGATGTCACGTGAAGATGACTACACATCAAGGCGGATTCCAATCACTTAGTGCACGTGTTGTGAATGATTTTCTACAGAGTCTTATCTCTTGATAAATGGTGTTGTCGTTTGTAGGTCACAATGGTTAAGTGTCAACGCATGTTAAATTGTTTTATGGTGCGGTTTAGTCAATTTATTATTAAACACATATAAAAGTTACTTTTGAGGCTTTTGATAAAGTTTTTAAGTACATTTTATTACATAATTTTATATCTAAAAATATTTTAATAAATTTAAGTATTACTGCTGATTTAATTAATAGCATCTGTTTATTTAAAAAATAAATTATTAAATGAAAATTATTATTAAGAAACATTATCCATCACTCATTGTGTCTACTGTCGAACTAGGCATAAAAAGCTTAAATTTTAAAGTCTGTACTAACAACAAATTAGATTTGATTTGTTCATAATTTAATTTTGCGTATATGTCACAAAATTATATTATTGTTTTTGTATTCTCTGAGCTCGGCACCGACTTCAAAGTGATCAGTTGGTAGTAGTTAAAATAATATTGTAAATAGATAAATACGTTTAGGTAGGTATTAAGTTAAACTGTGTGTATATATTAGAATATAAAATAAGTGTAGTAGGTTAAATAGGGCTTTGTTTATTTTTATTTAGTTATTACAACTACTAGAATTAAATCCATATGTCTTTTAGTTAGCCCTTGCCCTCAAAAGATGCGTGTATAAATTTTACCTCTGTCGGATAATTAATTTGTGAATTATAGCATTTTGAGTGAAGCAACTTTTGTTATTGTGAAAAAAATGGTTAAAAAGGATTTTCGAGTGTTGATAACATATTGCTTTTTGAAGGGAAAAAATACAGTTACATACAACCAAAAACTTGACTTGATACCGAGTTTCCGGACACTGCCCCAGGAAAATCAACCATCAAGGATTGGTATGCTAAGTTTAGACGTGGTGAAATGAGCACCGAAGATGGTGAACGCAGTGGACGCCCAAAAGAGGTTGTAACGGACGAAAACATTAAAAAAAGCTACAAAATAATATTGAATAATTTTTTACCGTAAATTGAAACTGAATGAAATAGCGGACACTCTAAAGATATCAACTGAACGTGTATATCATATCATTGGGTATGAGAGAGTGAGTGCCGCGCGAGCTCACTTTTGACCAAAACCAACGACGAGTTGATGATTCTGAGCAGTGTTTGAAGATGATCAAGCGTAATAAACCCGAGTTTTTGCGTCGATATGTGACAAAGGATGAAACATGGCTCCATCATTTCACTTCCAAGTCCAATCGACAGTCATCCGACTGCACACGATGAAACCGCTCCAAAGCGTGAGAAAACGCAACAGTCGGCTGACAAGGCTATGGCGTTTGTATTTTGGGATGCGCATGGAATAACTTTCATTTATTACCTTAAAAAAGAAAGACCATCAACAGCGACTATTGCATAGTATAATTGGACCGTTTGAAGGACGAAATCGCCGAAACACGGCCGTATTTGAAGAAAAAGAAAGTGCTGCTTTACCAAGACAATACACAGTGTCAAAAATCCATGAATTGGGCTTCGAATTACTTCCTCATCCACCGCATTCCAGATCTGGCCCTCGAGGACTATTTCCTGTTCTCAGATCTCAAAAGAAGGTTCGCTGGGAAGACATTTTCGGGAAATATATACTGATGTATTAATCCCGTACTCGCCTTGCTTGTATATTAATGCAAATGTAACAATACAGTAGTATTAAATTAATTTGTAAAATAAGATTTTACTAAGCACATTTAATGTAAGATGTAATTAATAAAAAAAAACATTTCAAAAACCTTGAGAGCTTACTTGAACACTGAAATGAATAGCCAGCTTACCAGCTGTATTCGCTAAATTTTACTCTTTTCGATTATTATAGTTGACAATTCATGGACTAACTAAATAGCAATTTTTGATAAATAGTACGAAATGATAAAATATTTTTCTTATCTTATACAAATATCTGTATATAACATGTAAGGTGTTTGCATCACCTGGTCAGCGATATTCTTTTTAAAAACTGTTAATCAATCTAACGTTAATTAACGTTTAAAAATCTAATGTTAAATTTGATACTAGTAACATTTCTCCACAAAGAGTAATAGTTCTTCATTAGTATTTCATTTTCATTTAGTAATTAGTTGTTTAGTGTATACGGGCGCTAAAATATAAAAGTGGCGATTTTGATGTCAATAATAGTTTGGAGGAACAAAAAAGTTCGAAGACAATAACTTACTGGGCGAACTCAAATTCTTAGAGAATATTCACAGAAAATTAGAGAAAATCAGTACCACACGAATTGATTGAAAATGTAACTCTTGATGAAAAATGGATCTACTACGACACTCCCAAGCCCATAAAGTCATAGATAGCCCAGCAAATATATCCTAACTGACACAGAGGCAGTATATTCATAAATATAGAATCATAAAATACAGAATAGTCATAAAGTACTGGTATAGATATGATGCGATAAGGAAAGTGTAGTGTATTAGCAGCTAAAACCGAATGAAACCGACTGAGACCGAATAAATTAAACAAATTAAATGACGTATTATTTTCAATACCGAGGAGAATAAACGCAAAATCATCTTCTCGCATGACAACACTCGGCCACACATTGCAAAATTATAAAGGATACAGTATCGTAGCTCAAATTGTAAATTCTACCAGATATAACAGGTCAATTGAAAAGTCTCCGGCCTATCATATTAAAACACATTTTTTTGGAAAAATTATTACAATATGACATTTTCCTACATTTCAATTCCAGTTCTTTTCTTGTCTTCTTTATATGTTCCTTCCAGCGAAGTTTTGCATCGAGATACATTCCGAGATATTTAGCGTTGTTGCTATATGGAATGATAGTATTAATTAATGTTATGGTGTTTGTACGGTCTGTTTATAGCTGAACTGTACATGTACAGATTTACTTTCATTAATTCTTATTTTCCAAGCTTGTGTCCAATTATTTATATTCTCACTAGCCTGTTGTAATTTTGTGAGGCTTCTTCACTATTGTTTCCGACAGCTGTAATGGCAGTATCATCAGCAAATGTAGCCATCGTAATATTCTCCATTTGTGGTATATCACAAGTGTAGAGTAGATAAAGCATTAGTCCCAGTACACATCCTTGTGGTACACCTGCTTTATCTTTTTTGATTGTAGAGTAAGCTTCTTCTTGTTTGACTCTAAACATTCTTGTTGTAATGTATGATTTTAATAGTTCGGTGCGCTGTTTTGGTAGCATTTTCTGCAGTTTATGAACAAGGCCTTCATGCCAAACCTTATCGAAAGCTTGTGCTACATCTAAGAATATAGCTCAGCATATTTTTTTGCTTTCGTAGGCTTTCTAAATAACATCAGTTATTCTGTGGACCTGGTCAATTGTTGACTGCTTGTTAATAAACCCAAACTGGTGTGTTGGTATTAGGTTTTTTCTCTCTATGATCAAGGTAGTCAATGAAAATAATTCCATTCGCATCCCAAAATACAGACGCCATAACCTTGCCAGCCGACTGTTGCGTTTTCCCACTATTTGGAGCGGGTTCATCGTATGCAGTCCAGTCAGATGACTGTCGGTTGGACTTCGGAGTGAAATGATGGAGCCGTGTTTCATCCATTGTCACATATCGACGCAAAAACTCGGGTTTATTAGGCTTGATCATCTTCAAACACTGCTCCGAATCATCAACTCGTCGTTGTTTTTGGGCAAAAGTGAGCTCGCATGGCACCTACTTTGCAAAGAGTTTTCTCATACCCAAATATTCGTGAATGATATGATTTACACGTTCAGTTGATATCTTTGGAGTGTCTGCTATTTCATTCAGTTTCAATTTACGGTCATTCAAAATCATTTTGTGGATTTTTTAAATGTTTTCTTCGGTAACAACCTCTTTTGGGCGTCCACTGCGTTCACCGTCTTCGGTGCTCATTTCACCACGTCTAAACTTAGCATACCAATACTTGATGGTTGATTTTCCTAGGGCAATTTCCGAAAACTCGACATCAAGCCAAGTTTTTGCTTCAACTGTACTTTTTCCTTACAAAAAACAATATTTTGTCAACACGCGAAATTCCTTTTTATCCGTTTTTGTCACAATAACAAAAGTTGCTTCGCTCAAAATGCTTTAATTCACAAACTAATGATCCGACAGCTGTCAAATTTATACACGCATATTATCTTTTGAGAGTTAGGAATAACTAAAAAATATATGGATTTAATTCTAGTAGCGCCATCTATGTGTCAGACAGGGGACTTTTCAATTGACCTGTTAGCGTACTCAGCAGCCTTCTGAGTACAATTTGTTCAGACCGATGCAGTCAATCTAAACACTCTTCTGAGACAGTATCATCGCATTGCCAAAAAGATGGGAAAATTATGACAAATTTATACATTTATTTACATATATTACACCAATTTTTCACAGTAAATACCTATTTTCAAGTGAAAAAATAAAAATAAATTAACTGTTGCGTATGACCCAAAGACAAATATAAAATATCAGATCAAAAGATCAATAAATATGTCATAAAAATTAAACAAATAGTGACTAGACTTCTTATCGCTTTCTTAAGAAACGCTGCCTTACAAAACAAATTTACATATTTTCTCGTTAAATTTCCAAAAAAATCCGTATTCATAGTTTTTCAAACATCAGAAACAAATAACCAAGAGTGAAAAAAAACTGTGGGATAATGAGAACGATCCTATGTATAAAACATTTACAGCTTTAACTGCTAATAGTAGAAGGAATCAGTTTGAGCATAGTATTTTCTTAGCCGATAGAAATCAACGAACTATTCTATTCCTGGTTTCGTCAAAAAAATGTTATTATGACTTGCATCGAAATGGATCATTAAGTTCTCTTTTTATTCCCCCTTACAAATACTAAAATGCAATTACTTCGTTTGCTCGCAATTAAACTACGTAGAATAATTCATGCTCAGTACGCCACTAATATGTATATGAATATTATATATGAATTACCACATTTATTATAAAACCTATATAGTTTTTATTAATAAAATAACTTATTTCACTCTGACTGCGAATCAATTTGGGTATATTTACGATAGCACAGTGTTATTTATACTAATCGCAACAGACATTAGAGGGGTTGTGGCAAAACCCTAATAGCATGAACTGTTAAATTAAATGAACGATTAAACTAATTGGACTACGTATTGTTGCAAAAAAGTCCAGTAATAGCGCAAAAGTAGTTGCAGACGCAAAATCATTCTCTTGCGTGATAACGCACGGCTATGTATTGCAACAGTTGTGAAGGATACATTCCTGCAGCTCAAATGGAAAGAAGCTTTCTAAAATGCTGAAAAAATGTGTAATTTCACTGAAGTTTCAGAAAGCTGCTTGCACAGTGGATGCACACATTCGCCAAAAATTTGTATATTGAGCAACACTATAAATCAAATTTATGTGTAGCAGCACACGATTTTGAATGGATACAAGGACTAAGGACTACTATGAATTCGGAATTTTAGCTTCCAATTAAGTTAGAATCCAGAAATCAACTGAGATATGGTAAACATCTGTGCGATTCCAAAGCAAATTACTCTAAGATTTACCTTCAAATTGGCAAAACCATACATTCAGATTACTACTTTGAAGTTTGGACCAGCAGAATATAAAAATTAGGTAAAAAATCTAGTGTACAGAAAACAAATTATCAACACAACTCTCTCCAATGACGAAAGTAAGTAAATCAAAATTGGAGTTATTGTAACATCCACAATATGTGATTCCGATTTTGCTTCATCTGAAATCTTCATCTTCATCTTTGCATCGACCGAAAAGGTAACAGTATTTCGACATATTTCAATATTTCATAAAATACTATTGGTCTTATCTAATGACAAAATATATCGAATAATCTAAGATTACCGTTATACGTTTCGTAATTTTCGTAAAAGTTTGTAAACTATCTTTTATTAAGATATATACATTACATCAAGTACACAATTACTTTATAATCAATATAAATTATACTGATAACATTACTATTGTAATACGAATGTTAATAAATCTTACTTACAATTCATAAACATAACGGGAAGTAGATAGACAGTACACGATTGTATATCACAACGAAAGACACCTTGTAAAATCTATATATGGTAAAATGTCTAATGTGATTTTATGCATGAGTTTGTTTTATTAACATAGAGAAGTGGGTGGTGAAATAGTAAGCAACCAATAATGAAATACATAAATAGAGCGTAAAAACAATATAACTCATCGCAGATTTCAAATTAAATATAATGATGATCGTTACATATCAAAGGTAATAAACGTTAATAAAATATAAATGGATACGACAAAACAACTGAAACAATTAAGTGTTTATTAAGAAGTCTACACCTTAAGACTCCAAAATGAATTATATGTTCGAAAAATTGTACATTAAAAAGAAGTGAAATAAAAATATAAAAAATGACTTAGTTAATTGGATAAAGTAATTAGTACTTGTTAATTATCCATACATAATAAGGTGCTATTATACAAGCAAGTTCTAAAATTAATATACCAATTTTGAAAACAAACAATTCCTAAGGGGTGTGATAGATGTAACCAAATACTTTAAGAACAATTACTTACGAGATCTCCGTCTACAGATTGTCATTTAAAAAACCAATATAATCACAACTAGACATACTTTTTAGTTTCAACGCTTAACAAAACACTGCCACCAATTTTTCTTCTTAAAAAATTCTTAAAATGTCAGAGCTCTATTAACATAGCCACTCAATAACCATCAGATAAACACATACAATAATTATATAATATATCATTTCTTCTAGCATTAAATTTACATTAACTACAATTTTATTAAGCAATAAAATATCCATTAATAGAGCATTATTAAACCAAATATAGGCAATATTTCGACCATAAATTGTGCTCTCTTGCCTCATCCTATTTATTCTCACGATTTTATTATCTTCAACCTTCAAGTTTTTCGCAATTATAAAATTCCTATCGCCTGTCAAGAATCTCCCTATAAATAAATAAATAATTGATTTCGTATGACCTTAACTAAGAACAAGACCATATTATACAAATAAATCTAAATAATTTTATTTATATTATTGCTCACACGAATTATCGACTAATATTTAAGTTACTTAAAATTGGTTCGATTAACAAAAAACAGAATTGTATTTAATTAATTTTAAGATGTCTATAAATTATTGTTTCTTTATTGCCGCATTATACATTAAATATCAAGAATCATAATATAAGAATTATATCATAAAAATATCATATCATCATAAAACTGCAACCATGTTTTATTGTTATATTTTAGAGTTTTCTTTTAACTAACTATTGTTTATCTGGACCCACTACTTAATTTGAGCTTCGAGCTACAGTGAGTGACCAACTTAGAGATCAACCCAGAAGACATCCAGTCTTACCCAGCCTGGTTACTTAATTAAAAGCTCTCCACAATGAGACTCCTGTTTGTATATTTTCTCTTGTTGGAAGAAGCTGGAAGGCTTTTTTGAAGTATCCAACAGTAGTCTGATATAATTCAGAAGCTCCATTTTCTTTGTATATTTTCTTAGTCACTTTAATGTTCTGGTGAAGTCGTTCAACGTTACAATTCATGAACGTTTACAGAAGCAGCTCGATCATGCGATCAAGTGGTTCAAATTCTGGAGGTTGCAAATCAACCCCCTGAAAACCCAGGCCATCATTTTCCATAAGAAGCGTTAGGCACTGCGCGTCTCGCAACTTAAGATCGACACCGCAATAATTCCATGGCTGGATAACGTCACGTACCTAGGTCTCCACTTCGACCGACGGCTCGGTTGGCATTCCCAAATTCAGAGAGCAATCCAGAAAGGTTCGGGGATAGCAAACCTGCTATCTTCTCTGATCTGCCCTTCTAGCAGACTTTCCATCTCCATCAAATGCTTATTTTACAAGATGTTAATTCGGTCCGTACTCCTCTATGGATCTAATGTCTACTTCAAGTTTGTTACACCCAATCAGGTTAAACGGCCTCAAGTTTTCCAAAATAATCTCCTCAGGAGAATATTAAACGCTCCATGGTTTGTCAGAAATAATCAAATTTATAGGGAAACTGACACTCCAGAAATCAAGCACTTCATATCTCAATCGTTCAACAAACAGCAACTCAGCTCAAGTTCTTCTGAAAACGCGCTTGTTCGCGAGCTGGTGGACATTCTCGGAGCTTAGCACCGCGTCACCGCTAAGCTCCCCCCTTTTTCCAGGCTGAAACGACCTCATCCGTCGTTACAGTCATAACTTTTGTCCCCATACAACAGTATCCAGTTGTGTGTTAACTCAGGTTGGCGAATCAATAGAATCGCCGGGTCTTTGTGCCCAATAACGGCTGCCCGATCAGCGGGTACCATATTCCCAAATTTAATGCAGTAGCAGTAGCGATCCACAGGGATCAACTATGAGGCGGTTTCGGTTTAGTGTATTGGTAAGCCCAGAGGAAGTCCCACATAACCCTGTCCAATATGTCATTTCAGGGCAAATCTCCACGACCAGGTATGCGTCATACATTCCACAGCCTGGTTTTAGGCCACAAAAAAAGCAAAGTCGTTCACGTTTGCCTTAACTCACATCTCCAAAATCTTCCAGAAATTAGTCGAGCTGGGAATTAAAAGAGCTTGGAAACTTTAAAACTATATTGTATTCGAAGAAATCTCTATCTTTGGAAAGTGATTTTATAAATTGATTCATAAATCTCAACATGTGCAACTATGTGCAGTGGTGGTAAAAGAACGTTATGTGGAGGTACCAATGTTTCTTGGAGGACGTTATTTTCACCAACTTTAAACACCATCAAGGCTAACTCTTAATTTAGTAATATGCTCGGTCTTTGTTACCCCATAGACACAAAAAGAGAATTTGGTAACCCCCGCTTGCAAATTATTGTAGGTGTCTTTGTGTGTACTGACCTACAGGAATGGAAGCATAAAAACCGCCATTGTGAAGCAGAACTGCTTTAAGGCTTCTTTTTAATGAATCTATGAAAAGACACAATTGTACTGTAACGTATTGGATCTTAAATGTATTTTCATATTACTATCGTCATCAGCATACCAAAATACATAAAAAACACTTGAAAATACCCAAACATCTTTGCTGTTGTAGACCTATATTGTTAAAAAGTCAATGAAAATTGTTTGGCGCACTATACATGTTTACGCTTGTTAGAGTATGTGTAAAAATAGATGAAAAACATCTGAAGGGTGAGTATTTTTTGCAAAAAATTAAAACCCTCTCAAATTATAAACTTAAAACCATGTTTGTATTTATGATGCTTTAAAATTTGAACTTTTGAATCAGACACACTGTACTTCAGCAATATTATTCAAATACATTAGGCAAATGGTCATTTCTGATGTACAGATAGACAGAAAACAATCGTTGAAAAGAAATCAAAGAAATTGATTGATTAATTGTGCTTATTTGTTAAAATAAATATGTTAAAGAAAATATAAATCTAAATATGTGTATAAATAATTCTTCAATTTGATAAAATAATTCAAATTTTGTCAATATTCAAAAATATCAATATTATTTTTCGCATTTTTCCATTTGACCCGGCAAAAAATCAATTCTTTGTTACACCACTCTGTACGCTGATTTCGAATCAGGTAAGAGCTTAATTCTCTTCCACCTAGCAACAGTATCAGGAGAAAGAGGACATTCAGCGACGCTCTGCGGTGCAATCTAAAGAATTTCCGATGACGCAAACACGACCGACCAGGCTGCAAGACCCGAACTGACCAAAATAAGAAGAACGATTAGCTCTGTAGAATGTGGATGTTTAATATTCGTTTCCGATGCTGATGCAGAAAAATCGTCGGATTTTCATATATTGTTGCATTTCTGATGCATGATGCATTATTTTATATTACTCTATTAATATTATTAATACTTATATTAATAATAATTATATTTTTAAGTAGATACTTAAACTAATTTAGATAGTAAACTATAGATTCTAAATTACTGAATCAATTGGATTAGATGAGGTATTCGATATTTATTAATCAATATAATGAAATGAAAATAAAATATTTTAGGCCATTGTGAATTATTATTGAAAATAATTAAAACAATTCTACCAATAACTGTCCAAAACAGTTTTTAAAAATATTTTTATTAAAAAAAATTGAAACGACTTCAAAAGGAAGTCATTAAAAAGTCAAAAAATAATCGAACTAAATAGATAAATAGGTTTAGATAGGTATTAAGCTAAACGGTAAGTTTTTTGTTTATTTTCATTTAGTTATTATAATGATTTATGTACATTTTTTGTGCGTTAAAAATCTAAGTTTGATTTGATCTAAGTAAGTTGAATTTCTCTTTTTAGTGTTCGATATTTACTTAATAAATTACGCAGTTATTTTATTAAGTACTAAAATAGATCGCCCAGCTAAAAGTACAGCACGTATGAGGAAAAATAGGAATAAAGAAATAATGATTGAAAATAAGGAATGTTGACAAATGTTCCAATAAACTAGTACAAAAAAAGTTGCTGCCCTGTTGAGAAGAATCGAATCCACGACCTCCGCGGGTTAAGTCAGTGTTCTAACCATTACACCATAGAAACAGTTGCCTACAAGGTTTAGAGGTCTCATATGATATGTTTACTGTTTAAAAAGTAAACTGACTGACTTTTACACTAAACTACTTCCGATTTTTCGTCACATCAGTTCAGCAGTAATATTATACACCAAAATCTGATTAATCTAGATAAATAATATGTGAAAACATTGTACGTGCCTTTGAAATTTGAGGATTTTCTTCGATGAAATACCATTTTTTTTCGATTTTTGTCGATTTTATCGACATTTTTTCAACAAAGCATGGATGCAATAAACCATATACATTATAGAATTTATAATTAACATAAAAATAAATAATTTTGATGCTTTCAAGCCGAACCAACTATGTACTGACGTTATATGATGCCGGCTAGTGCTTTGAGATGAAATTAAGTATTAAAATAGAAAAAAAAAGCGTAGAAAATAGATTTTTGAGAAACAATAAACACATTAGAATATTATAGAATGGCATTTTGAAATTGCCCATCATCCCAACAATAAGCCATTAAAATCCTTTTGAGTCAATTGTTCGAGTATTGAATAATGGAAGATGTCTGTTAATAAAATATTCTTTCGGTAATATAATTTTAACAAGTTGGAAAATATGACAGAACTCAAAAAACAGAACAAAAAAAAGACTGACAGAACAGAGAAAGAGACGTTTTATTATTCAATACTCGATCTTATGCCGAATATCATAAGTAAGAAGTGTTATTTAGACTATGAATAATAAGATAATTTAGAAACGACGGCTTTTGAAGTACTTTTCCAAGTTTACAAGCTGGTTTGTGGCTAACATGTGACCAAATTTTAGCATTTAGCAAAGTTACTTGATCTGTGAATCATATCCGTTTTTCTTTTAAAACTGATCACCCGTATATATTCAGCTTTTTTTCAAGCAACTCATAATTTATAGAAGACGAAAGCTTTGGTCATGCTGATACATGAGTATACAAACTCCTTATATCTTAACACCGATCAGCCTCGTCTCCTTAATTCAGCCAATCTAAATAAAAAGCCTTTAGAGACGAAAGAAAAATGTTAAACTTCATTATTAAAAAATACGTAAAAAATAATAAAATAGAAAAAAATAAAAAGAGTAAAAAACTTAACTATATATAGAAAAAAGGCTCAATTTATAATAATTTTAAAAATTTACATTAAATACTATTTCATATTATTTCATATTAATATGAAAGAATACTGATACTATTTGATTAATTATACCTTAAAAGGTCATTTTCTTTTCACATTTTTATTTTATTGAAATGGAATCTAAAACATTATATGAAACAATGCAGTGCCAAATATAATTTGTTGTGGAAAAATAACGAGTAATAGAAAATAACAAAATATAAATACATTATTTGTAAAAGTTCATGGTTAAAACAAGACCAACATACTGCAAATCATTTCAAAGACAGGCCAAATAAGGTGACGTTAATTATTTGTAGAGATTGGAAACGAAATGCTTCATATCTATGAAAGGCCAATTTAATCAATCGCTTGATTCATATCTGTACTTTTCGAAACGTCACTAGTAATTTTTAATGATTCATTCACATTTGTTTTTATTAAGAAAGCTGTCACTAAGCTTCATTCATGAAATTAATATACAGACCTAGAAAATAACGTAAATCCAGAATCTTGTCACGTGATTGTTTCACGATATTACTCCTGGACATCATCAATCCAAATCCAGAATTTAAAAAAGAACCGAACAAGTATTAATGTATGAGGGTGATAATCCAAAAGTGAAAGGTCATAAAAAAATGTTTGAATCATGTTTGGTACAGAAATGACATAACTGGTAATTAATTATGGACAAAAGTGTAAAGCTAAACAAGGAATGACTATTTCAGTCACGCCAATAACTAGGCTGGGTAAAACTGAATTTCTTCTTAAGTTGACATATAATTAATGCTGGAGAAAGTGATTCGACGTCCATGTTGATGTTAAGCATTAGATACAACCAAACAAAATCAAGTACAGTACAACAATAAGACAAGGTGTGATTAGGATTTGGTGATTTATAAAGACTGGTTATGCATAAAATATATTTATATTTTTAACTTTTGTATAAATTTTATTCCTTATTTTTAATGTATATTTTACGATTTCCATTATTTTTGCAATACCCATTTGCAGTGAGATATTAGATGGACAATATATACTGTTCACAAACTAAAAACGACCAAACCATAGAAAATAAAACAGAAAACTGTGTGTGAGAGAGAAGGTTGAAAAAATTAAAGAGAAATATATCTCATTGCATGAGTTACAGTTAGTATGATGTATATGATGTTGAAAAGAGTTACCCAAACACTCTCGCGCTAACAATAATAATCTGTTGAAAAAGTTGATTGACGAATAAAATATAGACAAATTAAAAAATACAGTTGCTGTTTTGAAGCCATTTTTATAACCAAAACTAATGTCATAACAAATCAGGTTCATTGATACTTGAAAAATAAAAATGATTTTCTCTACAAAAGTACCGAGGGCTCTCGCCACAATGAAAATTAAACAGTCGCGTTATGTGTAACGGATCTGATGTCACAAAAATCGATTTGAGACATGAGTAACCACCTACAAAATGTGATAAAATGAGGGCCTAAAGCCTATAGAGTTGTAGAATAATATTTAATAACATTATGTTATGTTAACAACTGAAAAGCCTCCTACCACTCGGGGCATGGGTGTTTTTAATTTTATTTAATTTGCTTATGGACAAAAGTATAAAATAAAAACCAATGATAAGTTAAGATGTTCTCTGCGATGGTATATAACTCGGCCTTTTAAATGACCGATTGATCTGAGCCAGTAGGCTTAATAACAGGTCAATTGAAAAGATCCCGGCCTGACACATAGATGGCGCCACTAGAATTAAATCCATATATTTTTAATTAGCCCTAACCCTCAAAAGATGCGTGTATAAGTTCGACAGCTGTCGGATCATTATAGCATTTTGAGTGAAGCAAATTTCAAGGAATTTCGTGAAGGGAATTTCGCGTGTTGAGAAAATATTGCTATTGATAAGCAAAAACTTGGCTTGATGCCGAGTTTCCGGACACTGCTCTAGGAAAATCAACCATCTAGGATAGGAATGCTAAGTTTAACCCAAAGTGGACGCCCAAAAGAGGTTGTTACCGACGAAAACATTAAAAATCCACAAGATGATTTTGAATGACCGTAAATTGAAATTGAATGAAATATCTAGATACTCTAAAGATATCAACTGAACACGTACATCATAAGTGGGTGCCGTGCGAGCCCACTTTTGACTAAAAACAACGACGAGTTGATGATTCGGAGCAGTGTTTAAAGATGATCAAGCGTATTCACTGTATTCTTCAAATCTGGCCCCCAGCGACTACTTCCTATTCTCAGATCTCAAAAGAATGCTTGCTGGGAAGAAATTTTCGTCAAATGAAAAGGTGATCGCCGGTCTATTTTGAAGCAAAGGACAAATCGTACTAAAAAAATGGTATCGAAAAGTTGAAGGGTCGCTATAATCAGTATATCACCCTTGAAGGTAATTATATTGAATAAAAATAATAAATTTTTACAAAAAAATGTGTTTTACTATGGTAGGCCGGGGAGTTTTCAATTGACCTGCTATTACGTAGAGTGAGATCGATATGTTTGCAGTGGTATTTCTGTAATAATTAATATATACATGAGATGTAGAAAATTACTTCAGTAAAGCTTGCATCTAACACACCACATTCTATTATTCTTGTCTATTAAACACATCAAATTCGAACGTTTTAGCTTAGGCATTTCATTAACATCATGCACATTTTATTGCACACGGTTAGCAGGTCTAGTACATTGGTGTACAAATCAGTATCACTCTTTCGAAGTACTTAACATTAATACTCTGAATTACATTATATTATATACTCATTATAAATTCTAGAGGAATATCGAGCCGAATCAATTCATTGAAGACATGGTATCCAATAGAGTATCCAATTTGACATGTAACGCTTTGTATTTCTATCGTTCAATCATGATTCTATTATAGTTGCTAGCAGTACCCCATATTTGGATTCCGTAAAACCAAATGGGGCTAATTGATTTTTGCATCAAGATCTTGCTATATAAGAACGACTTCGATTTGCATTTGATAAGCCAATACATTTGATTTAGTTCAAGCTCAATTAGTTTTCTTTTAAGAAATATGTGCTTCTTCTAAGTAAAGTGTTAATCTAAATACATGCCAATATACAGATAAACTAATATGAGTATATAACGTACAGTATAAATACGGTAACCCTGCTTCCGTATAAATAATGCAATGCATAAGTATTATACAATTTGTTATTGGATGGTTAAAACAACAGATTCTCAGACTTTCAAAGAGAGAAGCAAACCAAAGGCAAAGCAGATGCCAAAGTGCAGACAGACCGTTGGTTCTCAAATAGCGGGAGCCTTTGTGATGAAAACAGCTGATTATTCCTTTATTCACGGTAATTACAGCTTACTCAAAACATGGTAAAACATCATCAATGAAGAGAAGTAATGAGTGAAACCTAAACATAACTGACAGAGACCAACGAACATTAAAAAGGATTGTGGCAAGACAACATAAAACTACTGTGGAAAAAGTGACAGCAAATTTCACCACTTCACAAAGCCTACGAACCGGACTGCCTGCTATATACAATCAAAGGTGGGCGGGGTGCCATGATTTGGGCGGCAATTGGTCGTGATATTCAGCTGGTACTCTCATTCACATCTCTGGCTGGATTACTGCGTTTCGTATCAAAGCAAATGAGACAAAATCTACCCATCTGACAATCGTCATTTGAAGAAGAACATCTCCCTCAGTAAAATTGAATAATCATGAACTTCCGCAAGCAGACAACGTTAAATATCTGGGAATGAATTCCGATCGACGTTTGATATGGTAAAAACACATAGTGACAAAACGCAAACTGCTTGGGTTTAAACTAAACCAAATGTATTGGGTTGGGCGTAAACCTAAATTATCATTAGGTTCATTATCACAAGGTTTCGCTGTATAAGTCAATACTTAGGCCCATCTAGACCTATGGTATTGAACTGTGGAGTACTACTAGGAAATCCAACATAGATATCCTCCAGAGGTTCCAGAATAAAGTGTTGCGAGTCATTGTCAATGCCCCATATTACGTGTCCAACAAACTCATTCAACGCGATATCCATATCGAACCCATAACGAGTGTGATTCGAAGTGCTAGTGCGAAGTACTCTGAAAGACTATTAGTGCATCCTAATGCACTCGCCAAACAGTTAATTGTGCGCGATGACAGTGTAGAACATAGAATCAAATGCAAACTTCTATACAAACTAATTAATAGACATATAGAGTGAGATTTTATAATGTCTAAAATAAGCTACAATAGTTTTTAGAATAAGTTAGGATAGTATCTAGAATAAGATTTAGATTATAAGTTGTACATCACTTACTGAAGTGATGTTCTATATGCCAGGATGATTATATTATATAACTGAAATCATATAGTAATACTTATTGCCCACGTGCAGATTGTTGACCTTCTAGGAGATTAAAAAAAAACTTTTTAATCTGGCAAAATCGCAGAACAAGTTGGATCTTACAGGCCTATTCCGCTGCTACCTACGATATCAAAATTATATGAGAAATAGACCGAATATATGAGATATCGAAGTGCACAAAGTAACAGCGGTTGTTGAAAAGGCTTTCGAAGAAAATAAATAATGCCCTACAATATTCCTGGACGTCTCAACTTGACCAAAAAACAAAGAGATTGGTTTATCACCTAATCATAAAGCCAATTTGGACTTATGGGGTATATTCTTAACTTAAGTCAGCTTAAGTAGTTTAGTTTTATTTTCATTTGGGAAATATAAACTGATGTATTAATCCCGTACTGGCCTTGCTCGGGTATTAGTGTAAGCACAACAGAACAATAGTAATAAATTAATTTGGAAATTTAGATTGTACTAAGCATATCTAATGTAAGATGTAACTAATTAAAACTAATAATTAGAATTAACTAGTAAATTAATGGTTATCCCAGGAGGTCAGTTATAATAATGAATTACTACAAAAAATGTGAT
The DNA here is from genome assembly GCF_030347505.1 of Rhynchophorus ferrugineus. Lineage (NCBI taxonomy): Eukaryota > Metazoa > Arthropoda > Insecta > Coleoptera > Curculionidae > Rhynchophorus > Rhynchophorus ferrugineus. The sequence goes on along the minus strand of NW_027472581.1, from coordinate 44,446,266 downwards.
TTTTAATCCAGGTTTATTTATTAAGGTATAATATCCTTTATGCATCATTGTACATAAATATTTTCTTATTTTTCTTATACAGACATTATTATCGAGATTTTTGAAGGTCGTTAATCCGTTTTAATAACGCATGTAATTGTTCTTTTATACAATACAAACCAATAAGTTATCACAATTCGAAGAACTGATTATTACAATTGGCATAGATTAATCCAGATATTAATCTCGAACTGCACCGCGACCTCGTACGGTCTGGGGGATCCTTATTGCCTGCTACGCTCAGGTCTAAAAATAACTTTTCGTAGCTTCCATACAAGGAGATCTATCAAAACCTAAAAATAGCCCATGCTGACGTTAAAGAAGCGACAAGAGAATATTTATTGCTTGTCTGTTAAATCATCTAAAAAAGGGAAAGTAATCAGGATGATTATCGTGGGATTCGGTTGTTCCGCTCACTCTAATATTTATTTTTTAACTCGATAATAGCACTATACAAAGCACGTTGGAAATATTTCTGCTATTTACGTTAAAAATGCGAAATATTGATTAAGAAACTTATGGATAAGCAGATGAGAAAAGCCTATTAATTAGTAGATTTCCGAAGAGTAATTGTCTCTACCAAGACCAAATATATTTTATTATTTTGTACAAGTACTGGCATTGTAGTTGCTCGAATATCGGGAAAATATATGCTTCACTATGAATAAGGTACAGTATAACAATATAGCAAAAACTTGAAATTACAAGGATCCATATACTAGTTACTTGCATGTGTGGCGACCGCCACGACCCTTTAGGCCACCACGCAATTTCATAGGTTGGCAACACCGGTGAATTGGTACCATGCAGTTCCAGGCTATAAAAGACCATCATGACGACGTCTCGCTCTGTTCTCTTTTCTTTTCCCTACCCCCTTATAACAGTACCACATCCACAGCGCTACCGTACTTCCTCTACCTAATCTAATATCCTGTCGATTCCCCCGTCGACTACATATATCAATTATAAACGAAATAAAAAAGTATTTCTTCAACCAGTGTTTTCAGTTCTCGTGCAAATTCCTTGCCAAAAATAGTAGTGAGTGTTCGGAAAACAATCGCATCGACAGCCATACATTTCGACCAACCGACCTAACGAATATTCCTATACATGTATTTTAATAAGCGATATCTATTGATTAAAATGCGAAGTATCACATGAAACTGTTAAGCAGCCTAACATAACCATTAAATTTGATGGTTTAACATTTCTTTATATAAATTAACACTTTTACATTTAGTATTATTGAGTTATTTAGTGTAAACTGATGTTAATCATGGAACGCATACCATACCATAAAATGCATCTTCGACATTCATTACTTTTGATTTCTGACTTGAATAAAATTAATGAATGAATAAAATTGCTGACAAAAATCACCAAGCACTTTTATCCCATCATATCCCAATTATCGGCTTTGGTATCAATGATTTGGTGGTGATTTTGACAAAAATCACAAAGAATAGTCTGGATGACTAAAAAAGTTCGAAGACAATGAATTTCAAAACATACTAGACTAAAAGACAGCTTAAACTCTAAGGAACTTCCGCACAGCTTAGCAGTTGGTGAATCGACTGTTTTCAGTTGTTTACAACCAATGGAAAACATACAAAAAGAGGAATAATGACTACCAAACGCATTGAAACCCACTCATCGTATTCACCAGACATTATGTGGATTATTATTAAAAAAGCTCAATAATTTTTTGAACAAAAATGAAGCCTTGAATTTAGAAAAAAAATCAGTAATAACGGATAATTCACAATATTAGTAGTACATCAAGGTATATTAAAGCAATATGAAATAACATAATTATATGAAACTAAATAAATAAAATTTTAACTTAAAAATAAGATTGACTCATTTCAGAAGATAAGACTGAAGATATTTAACTTTATCACTTTTTTCAAAATTCATTGTTGAATAGATAAAAATTATTATACAGAGCAGTGGACGAATCCATTAAAAGTAAATAACATAAATACATAATAAAATAATAATATAACTTAATAATATAAAATTGGGTAAGTTCGGGTTTTTCTAATATATGATTTCAAAATCGAATATCTGTAGTAATATGTATTCCGAGAAGCCATACTACAGTGCATTTTAAATTTAACAGTCTACAGAACATTCTAGATACAAAAGTTGAGTCACTCGTTGCTCAAAATTTATAGTGAGGTTTGGAATGTCTACAAAAGGTAATTTTATCAAATGTTGCCCCTTTATTTCCGAAGCGAAAAATGCAGCTCAAGCTAATCGAAAATTGTATGGTGATTATTATGATTTCGATGTTAAAAGTGAACTTAGTACTTTCCGATCAATCTTTAAAAAGTTCGATGAAATTACTCATCATAAACCTATAGCCAGCGCTAGAAAAGAGTGTCTATTTCTCGACTATCACGCTGATGTTGGTACCGCAGGAATATTCTTCACTAAATTTCGTTACAGTTGGCGATCGGCCGCAACTGTCCTGACGTCGAAGAATGTTATGTCTGGCATTTTCAGGTCGCTTTCTGTGATCTTGATCCGTGTGTTTTTCGTAACTCTTCGCTGCTTGTTTCACCCAAAAGATCGCTTTCACTAAAGAAGTTTCTGAGGAATTCGTTCACCTTTTGTTCTACAAAAATATCCAAACTATGCTATCCATCTCTGAATTTGTTTTTCAACTGTGCGATGAAATTCTTTATAAAACAGATCGATATATTTAATCTCAACATAACTAAACATCGACCATAAAACAGTTTTCAAGCATATACATTAAACTAGATACTAAGAGTAACTCAACATTTGGCTTTCGAATAAAACGACAGTGAAAAATTTAATGGACCAAGTTTCCATTTGTAAATCGTGTTTGAAAGGAAACAAAATGAAGCCATTTCTGAAAATAATGAATACAGCCGATAAAAAGCGGATCACATACGAGAGTAATGTTCGAGAAAAATCCTGGTCCAAGCACAAACGGTTGTATGACTTGCATTGATACCAACAAAGGTAATGGTAAGTATTTGATGGGATGGGAAACGAACTGTTCATCACGAGTTACTAGAACCTGACTAAACCTTTAATTCAACTCAATACTAATGCAATTGAAGCAGTCGATTTAAAAAAGAGGCCAGAATTGATGAATAGAGAAAGCGTTGTTTTCCATCACGACAATGCTGGAAAACATTGAAAGATCGACTGGGTGAAAGAAAGACAGGGTGAGATCGAGTACTATTTGCTCCAGTCATTGCAAAGCCCCCTTAATGGTGTAAAGCTGGCTTTAAAAAAGGCTTGTGAAAATCACCTGGTTCAGTTTTTCACCTTGAAATTAAAACACTGCGATAACGGAATAACAATTTTACCAGAAAAGAAGCAAAATGCCATCTACCAAAACGATACATACAGTCTTTCCAAAGTTTTTTTTATATATGCCTCACGGATATTTGTGACGTCAAAACATCGCAATGTTGCCGCATCAACTCTGAATTATAGTTCAGTTTGGCTTTGACATACAAGAAAATTCTAATCTAAATAAAATAATTGAACAAAAATGTTATCAAATATAATTTGTTTTAACATTATAGTATATAAAAACATTCATGAAACTACAGTTCATTATACAGCCAGAATATTAATAATTACTATAAATATAGTTAAGAGTTCAAACCTCTTATCACTATTGCTTTCAAAAAATTTCCATACGTCTGACAGCTAAACGCCGTCCGGTTGTTATAATTATTCAAATCGCTAAATTATTCAAAATATTAATTATAATTACTACAGGTTATAAACCGGCAAAAGTTATTTTAGCCCTTTTATCATTGTCATTTTAGACTATTTTGAGAAATTTTAAGACGCTCCGTAATATATCAATCGCTTTGTTTGAAAAAGCCGAAAACAATAGATATTCAGGGTCATAAATTGATTGCGGCTATAATAAGTTATTTCGAAAAGTCACAACATAATAAAGGCCCCCTTTTGCTCGTAAATTCCGTTAGAGAGGTAATTATTGATTATAATTGCGGCAATTTTATTGACAATGTTTTAAGCGTATTGCTGCTGTGCTGAATATTAGTGTGAATAACACCGCTTCCAAATGAAGAACAATCCGTTAGATTCAACCAAGAAAACTTAACCATCTTGATATTGACTCTACTCGAGATCAAATATAAGAAATGTATAAGAACAGTGAGTACACAAACTATTTTATCGATATAAACATAAAATAAAATTATTTTAGAGAAAATTCTGGAAAAGTCTGGAAAGTACACATAAAAGAGTTAGGGACATGCAGCTTGTAGAGGGATATTACAGGGCATAGGATTTAAATGGTGTAAAGATAACCCTCGAAGAGGTCTAATGGAACTTCCAGACATTACCTTAATAAATAATTCAATTTTTAAAGGCATACAATAAAATCAAGAAAGATAAATTATTTGAATGTGTGTATCTTGATGAAACTTGGATATTTCAAAATGGTTCATTATTGATGGAAAAAGGTAAAAGTTATAATAGCATTTGATTAGGTTTTGTTGATCATAATATTTATTAATAATTAATTGCAGATATTTTATTATTCATGCAAGGAATAAGGATAGTTTTATCTGGGTATAGAATTAATGTCCTCCAAATCTAAGGGCAACTACTATAGAGAAATGAACCATAACATGTTTTTGTTATGGTTTGAAAATCAATTGTTAAAAAACCTGCAGGAACCATCAGTTATTATTTTGATCAGTGCACCATATCATAGTACACTGGTGGAAAAAATCGCAACAATAGCATCAACAAAGGCTGTAATGATGGAATAGCTTTCAAAACATGAATTGAGTTTTGAAGAGACTATGCTAAAAACTGAACTATTTCAAATTGTTACTAGGTATAAATGAAAAGTCTCATTGCGTTTTTTGCAATTTACTTGTTTTAGAAATAAGCCCGAAAAAAATATACAGTAGATCAGATGGCTGAACAATATGGTCACATAGTATTATGATATCACTGTATATTCAATCCAATCGAGTTGATATGGGGGGTAGCAAAGAACTACTATAATAGACATGCTGGTTGAGAAAGACATTCCATCAAGAACTGTCTGGATAAGTGGAAGGAAGCATTTTCAACCATAACACCTTCTGTTTGTATGAACTCGATAAGACATACAGAGGAAGTAATTGATAGATGATGAATCTTGAATATGTTTTAGACAGATTGGAAATTAACAGTTTAGTGATTGACTCGGACAGTGACTCGGAAAGTGAAAGTGACTAAAGTGATGAGAGTGGAAACAACCAAAAGTTATGCACATAACTAATAGAATATAACTGTAGAAAATGGTATTGTAGGGCATGAAAGATTTGTGTGCACAGGTTAATTGTAATTGTTCAGAATTAAACATGAGTATTAGGTTAGAATGTATGAGGAGAGAATGAATACTAACTGTTTTGTAGATATGGTAAATACATTAGGCAGAATTTAGTGATTATTATTTTATCAAGAATGGTGTACACAGGTAGTAGTAGAAGAAATAAAAATACAGTGATATCAAGATTACTTAACAAGTTACCACGCCATCGAAGGAAACAAGAACTAAATGTAAAAAGGTAAATATGCTCTTGAATAAAAATAAAATACATTACTTTGATATATAATCGTTAATTAGATAGATTAAGCCTCCAGGGGGATACCACTACTTAAAAATATGTGCCTAGAACTCCAACCTACAAAATATTATATCTTTGTTCCTACTTGTAGTTTTAAGTCCTTCGATAATATATGCATTAGATGTACTATAATGTTAAAATAAATTATATTTGAAAACAGTATTTTTGTTTATTTTATTTAGATTAGAATTTTCTTGTATGTCAAAGCCAAACTGAACTAAAACTCAGAGTTGATGCGGCATCATTGCAAAGTTTTGACGTCACGAAATTTCGATGACGCATATATAAAAAAACTTTGAATAGACTATATATAATAGAGTAGTACTTACATGAATAATAATGGACATGAATAAATCCATTTTGGAAAACACAAAAAAATTACTTTTTCCCCAACGCATCATAATCACGCCACTTTAAATAAATAAACTATGATGATAAAATAAAAATTTCAGTTTTTACATACCCATTTTAACATTTATGTTTTATATTTTCGTTCAGTGAATATCTGTTAACCGTTCAAGTATGACATATTTAATTAAGCATGAACATTATTATCAATAGGCTACAAAAATATTCGATGGTCTATTAGTGAAATTTGGTATCGAAATTAACTAACGGGATATTCGATGCATCAATGAAATTAATTTGTGAGCTTAAAGAAGGCGTTGTTACCTTTCAAATAATCATTATCTGCATATCTTGAAACAAACGTCTTACTTTGTATATATATAATGACTAATGTACAAAAAAGTTAATTAAATTGTTTTTGTTCAGCTATTAAATACATATTCAAATATAATTACGGGTTTTTGTATGTTAATGTTAAAAATGTTTAATAGCTTATATATTTTTTATTTAAAGGTGCAGTGTCTTTGAGAAGTGATGAGTAATGCCATTTTTATATTTTCCTTGATTAACTTTGTGAATATTATATTTCGGTTAAATACTTGGTATACAAATTGAAAACCACCGGTATTATTCCAGTTTTTTATTTTATTTTTATATTAGAGTCTCCTTTTACTAACTAAGATTTATCTGAACTAGACCTACTGTTTAACGCGGGCTCCGAACGACGGTCCTCGGAACTAAGTCTATCCATTGGCGAGTGACCAACTTGGAGATCATTCCAGAAGACATCCCGCCTTACACAGCCTGGTTACTTGAGTGACTGGGATCATTTTCATTGTCGGATTTTGCACTCTTGCCTAATGACAATCACAAATGTTAATAACAAACATAACGACCATTCCCCAGCAGGATTCGAACCCGCGACTATCGCAACATTTGTGTTCTGGTCTAAAACCAGGGGGTGGAATGATGACGCAAACCTGGTCGCGGAGACTTGCCCTGGAGTGACAAGTTGGACCGGGTTATGTGGGACTGCCACTGGGCTTACCAATACACTAAACCGAAACCGCCCCATAGTTGACCCCTGTGGATCGCTACTGCTTTAAATTTGGGGATATGGCACCCGCAAATCGGGCAGCCGTTATTGGGCACGAGAACCCGGCGATTCTATTGATTCGCGAACTTGAGTTAACACACGACTTTCACTACGAATTTGATTATTTCTGACAAATCATGGAGCGTTTGGAATTTTGGAAAACTTGAAGCCGTTTCACCTGGTTGGTTGTAACAAACATGAAGTAGACATTAGATCCGTAGAGGAGTACGGACCGAATTAACATCTTTTAAAATAAGCATATGATGGAGATGGGAAGTCTGTTAGAAGGGCAGATCTGTCAATGTGGAGACCTATATATGTGACGTTATCCAGCCATGAAATTGTTGCGGTGTCGATCTTAAGTTGCCAGACACACAGTGCGTAACGCTTCTTATGGAAAATGATGTGAGGACAGTGTCGTCAACGTAAAACGCGACGTCAATGTGCTCTTTTCTCGGCAGATCTGAAATAAAGAGGTTAAATAAGGCTGGGGCCAGAGGGGAACCTTGAGTTACGCCAGCATCAATTTGTTTTCGACTGGAAAGTATTTTCCTGATCTTGACCTGAAAATATCTGTCCGATAGGTAGAACTTGGATGTGAGCGGTTAGGTCTTCTGGGAGGTCTAACCGCACGTATTTTGAGATCAAACCATCGTGCCAGACCTTGTCGAAGGCTTTGGTTGGGACCAGAAGGACTGCTCCAAGCTTTTTAGATTGGTCAAGAGCGTAGGGGATGTGTGCGGGTAGCCTGATGGACGGATGAGTGGTGAGCAAAAGTCAAAATGTTCATCAGGAATGATGCTACTTTTCTTTGTGAAAGAGTTGAGAGCGTAGAGTAGTGCCCTCTCGGCAAGATTCGAAATGGCACTGAGAAGGCTGATGAGCCTGTAGTCATATAGAAATAATTTTGCTCTTTTCTTGGGTATAACCGCTATATGTGCGTGTTTTCAAGACATCGGGAAATGTTTCAGCCTCGTGATGGAGGTAATAATGTTTGCCAGTTCCACGAGCTGCTTATGCGGGAGCTTTTTTAATTGGATAATCGATATTGCGTCGATACCTGGAGATTTTTCGGTTTGAAGGCTGGGGTTATGGGTCTTTTGATGGAGATGGATTCGTTGAAAACAGTGTCGTTGCCTTTAGGTTTAGTGTTTTCTGCAGGAGGGAGGCATTTCATCTACGACTTTTTCTTGGTCTGTGACTGCGAAGAATATCGCAACAGCAGACAAACCTGTCGCCTTTACTACTACGCTCACCAAGCCTGCTCCTTTTTCAAGTTTTACCACTCGAAAACTATTTAATAATTATTTGGAGAAATAATATCAGCCAATATCGAGGATCTTGGCTCATCTTTTGGGTAACGTGTCGATTTCTCGTCTATAAAACTGATATTCGGAAGTGATTCAATAATTGTTAGTATCTTCAAAAGAGCGCGCACTGGTACAGATAATAATCCAAAAGAGCAACATCTGGTGAATACGACAGGTAGAGTAGGATATTCCCTTTTAGTGTTTCAAGATAAGTTTTAAGCTCTTGAGTCACACTCGGATGGGCATTATCATGTAATTTTATTTTGCCATTCATTTCTTGAAGTAGCAAGAGTTTTTCATTATATCTAGGTCAAACATATAAGCTGAGGCTTAAAACTAAGAACTAATGTAACACTCAAAACTAATGAAACATTGATCTTCCAATCAGAAATGGTATCATAACAAAACAATAACTATTATCAATATCAATTATACGCTATATAAAAATGAGATATACAAAAGGGAAAAACGGAAATTGATACTATATTTTTGTTGTTATGTTGACACTTACTATTTTAAATTTATCTAACCTTTATACACAATGGATCAGATCTTGGTAGGAAGCTAAGTGGGAAAATTATCCAATAACCTATGGAAAAAGTGAAATAATTAATTATAAATGGTCATTGAATCACTATTATATAACCTGTTGATGATGACATATAAACTTGCTCAGTGTATAAAAACTATCAGGAATATCTAACAAAATAAAACTTGAAAATTAAAATTAAACCAATGAAAGCATATAAGACGATAAATTTTACAATTTAAGAATGATAGAATCCCAAAAAAAAAACGAAAAAAAGGGAGAAGCTTTTGCGTTGTGTCTAAGGATTGATTATGACGTTACTAATTATAAAACTGTAACATTTGTAGATTATTTTATACGATTTAAGGCTACTGATCCGGACATTCATCTGCAAGAAAAAAACTACCATCAAACTATAGAAAAAAATCCATATCCAATTAAATGAAACAAAATCGATTCAATAACGATAAATATGAACATAAATATAACTGACTCTCGGTGGTGGAATAAATACCAAATCAACTAACAGGGTAATTGAAAAATCCTCGGCCTGACACATAGATGGCGCTACTAGAATTAAATCCATATGCGTTTATTTAGCCCTAACCCTCAAAAGAAGCGTGTATAAATTTGACAGCTGTCGGATCATTAGTTCCTGAATTATAGTATTTTGAGTGAAGCAACTTTTGCTATTGTGAAAAAAAAATGGATAAAAAGAAATTTCGCGTGTTGATAAAATATTGCCTTTTGAAGGGAAAATATACAGTTGAAGCAAGAACTTGGCTTGATGCCGAGTTTCCGGACACTGCCTCAGGAAAATCAACCATCAAGGATTGGTATGCTAAGTTTAGACGTGGTGATATGAGCGAAAAAAACGGTGAACGTAATGGATGCCCAATAGAGGTTGTTACCGACGAAAACATTAATAAAATCCACAAAATGATTTTGAATGACCATAAATTGACACTGAACGAAATAATAGACACTCTAAAGATATCAACTGAATGTGTACATCATATCATTCACGAATATTTCGGTATGAGAAAGCTCTGTGCAAAGTGGGTGCCCCGTGAGCTCACTTTTGACCAAAAACAATGACGTGTTGATGATGCGGAGCAGTGTTTGAAGATAACCAAGCGTAATAAACCCGAGTTTTTGCATCGATATGTGACAATAGATGAAACATAGCTTCATCATTTCACTCCAAAATCCAATCGACAGTCATCCGAGTGGACTGCACGCGATGAACCCGCTCCAAAGCGTGGGAAAATGCAAGAGTCCGCTGGGAAGATTATGGCGTCTGTATTTTGGGATCCGCATGGAATAATTTTCATTGATTACCTTGAAAAAGGAATGACCATCAACAGTGACTATTACAAAGCGTTATTGGACCGTTTGAACGACGAAATAGCCGAAAAAGGGCCGCATTTGAATAAAAAGAAAGTACTGCTTCACCAAGACAATGCACCGTGTTACAAGTCAGTGAAAACGATAGCAAAAATCCATGAATTGTGCTTCTAATTGCTTCCTCATCCACCGTATTCTCTGGATGTGGCCCCCAGCGACTATTTCCTGTTCTCAGATCTTACAAGAATGCTCGCTGGGAATAAATTTTCATCGAATGAATAGGTGATCGCTATTTTGAAGTAAAGGCCAAATCATACTACAAAAATGGCATCGAAACGTTGGAGGGTCGCTATAATCAGTGTATCACCCTTGAAGAGAATTATGTTGAATAAAAAAACTAATTTTGCGAAAAAAATGTGTTATATAGACCTGTTATATGCGAGTGTTCATATTATTTTCTCCATCTCTTATATCTAAGATCTGAGAGAACTTTCTGAATAGCGATTATTAAAGACAAAAAAGAGGCAAGATCTACAAATCAACATACACTAATTGAACAGGCGAGAAATCTATTAAATTCATATCGTCATTCAAGTAAAAATTCCTAAGAAAAAAAGCAACATATAAAAAACAGACAATCAAGCATCATCACTGTTATTATAACATCTATGTTCATAAAATAATTTTGGTGTTACGTAATAATAATTCTAGTCCAAAATGTTCCAAATAATAGTGATTTTCTGGTCACCTGGTATAATATTACCTATTTTATAATGATGCTAGTTACCGCTAGTCCGACCGCTACGTCAGTCGACTGACAAAAGAAAAATTCCCGAAGATTTCAGCTTGAAACGTGACGCTTCCAATCTCTTTAAGATTCCAGCGTAGGTATTTTAAGCTAAATAGAAGGGACAGGTACGAAGACGTTAGAAATTCCAATATCACGAGGATACTCTCGGTCTGGGTCGAGAGCAGCGCGACTGCCATTCGCGATCTTCCATTAACATTTTGCGCATTCCTGCCGCGATATGGAGTTGCCGTTTAATTGCTGCAGGGTTCGAGCATGGGAGGTCGTACTCAATCCGCTTTAACATCATAGTTACCGGTACAAGTTACAATTTCATTAAAATTATTTTTGGTCATATGGGAAATAACGTTTTTCCAGATGTTTATTGTCTAAGGTATAACAATTAACAATACGGGAAATAATTAGGTGTACAATTCAATACAATCCTGTCAAAAACATAACCTTCAAATATTAGCTATATTTTTCCTATTCCTCCATTCCAATTTTCAAGTTCCATTAAACTTTTAATTTAATACATGCTCATGGATATGGTAACTTAAGTTCATACTGAAATGCACTAAATCATCACGCGAAATCACTGTAAATTGAAAAAGATACCCTTGAAAAAATTTAGAAAATTATCATGAAATATTTTAAAAGTTTAGGAACGGTAAATTTGATATCGTAAAGAAAAGAACGTGGAAGAATGCGAAAATTCTATAATAACGAAGAATATTCAAGCAGAATTAAATCACCACAGGAGATCACTATAGATTGCGTGCTGTATTTGACTCAAGCATTCAAAGAAATACAGTTGGTATAGAAGCAAACATTTAATTAAATAATTATACAACATCATAACGTTCAGGCATTTCACAGGTCTTGAAAATTAATAGAAACACTTAATTGGGAAGTTCCATCCCACATGTCTTTTCACCAGACAATGCTCTTTTTGATAATAACTTGTTAACAAAAAAGCACCTGAGCAGCATCGTATATAAGATATCAAAAATATCAGAAAAAAAGGGATATCGATTTTTCCGTTCTTTTTTCATAAAAATGTAAATAACGTTTAAGGATCCACCATCGTTTGGAAGTTTTTTAAATAAATATTATTATAAAAATAAATATTAAATTAAATTCCTAAATAATAAAATATTTTCCCAAATAATTGATAAATAAATAGCTAGTTAAAGATAAAGTTAAACTTATTCTCAAATGATACTGTGTTCAAAATGACAAAGCCGAATTTTTGATATATTCATTAAACTTATACGCTACTTATTCTGCTTTGTGGATTAACTCAAACCACTTGATATTTATTGATCATCATGATCATAATTCGTTCACCTCAGATCGATCACGTTCAAGAACAATTACCTATAGATTCTGAACTCGAACTTCAACAATTGCCTGCAGAAGAAGTTCGTTCCGATTTTGGGTGAATAGAACCAATTCTCGAAATGGATTATGATTATTCTGCTGAAAGACTGCCAACGAACTACTTTACAGAAATATCGTTCAATTATTTTCTTTTCATTTAATGAAAGATAAAAAGATATTAGATAAATATTAATTAATTCAGTTTATTATTAAGAGCTTTTAATTTAGTGTCTAGCATCATATCATAAAAAATTATTATTTATGTTATACGTACCACTAATTGTAATTTGTGATGATAGAGCACGTACCTGAAAAATAATAAAAATAATTAATAAATAAACTTCAAAATTAATGGACTTATTTTATTTACGGCTAATAAGAAATAACCAATATTTAATTAATTTAATGCTAATATTTCATAAACAATTGTATATTGCATTTTTTATGAAAATAAAAAATATAAGAATTTTTTATATTTTTTGTAAATACCTTCTCAACTGAATATATCTATAACTTACTCGAAAATATTATATAATATCATATATAAAAATAAAAATATGCTGATTCCAGAGAAATATAGGTTTTATTTTGATAACATATATTTCTAGAAATTATTTATAAAAAATATTAGGCAAAATCAATAACACATATGAAGGTATTAAAACCTTAAACTTTGATAACATTTTAACGCACGTAAAGCGCTATCTGCCATAATATCAAAGTAACCTAGCCTCTTGAAAAAAGAAAAATATGAATTAAAACAATTTATGTCTTCAATGATCTTTTATAGTATATCACAGTAACTGACTGACTGAGTAACTGAGCCAGAATTGACTAGGATAAATTTTAGAAAAATCTGGCTATGAATAAATTAATGATAATGGTTTTCGCCTATTGTCATTAGCACCATTAAACAATCTTGTGGCGAGCAACATTGTATTAACTTTCAAGAGCAGACATTAACTTTCCGCTTTATTCGACCCTCTATGATGTACTGGAGATACTAGAATCTGACCACTATCATCCGTGGGTAAAGTCATAGTCACACACAATCAATCGCAACTGGAGCTACTTATGGAAACATCAGATGAAGCTTTAAATTGAAACGAACAATTAATTTCAGGTAATTGAATAGCTAAATGATACAGTCCAGAATACCAGAGTTGATATTTATATTTTGAGCCTAATAATGCAAATACTATATTTTTCCTAACACTTTCTCCACTCTGATTCAAGTACCTCCAACACATTTGGTTCTTTTGATGCATCAAGGGCTTCTTGAGGCATCGAAAAATATTGGCTACGTAATATACTTTTATTATGTGGAAATAAAAAAGTCATTTGATGCCAAATCAGGAGTGTACGGCGGATAACCTATGAATTCGACCACTTCGCCAGTTAAATAGGTGATTGTTCAGTAGATGTGTGAGAGCTTGCATTACCATGATGAAGAATACCATTTCATCGCCGCTCCATTTATCATATTTCACGAAGCACTTCTATTAAACACATGATTATGTACCATTCAGAATTCACGGTTTTAAGTTATTCTAGTGGTATGATTGCCACATGTCCAGTCATACCGAAGAAACAAGCGATCAAGTGCTTCGCATACGATTCAGTTGTTCACGAATTTGCCTCGTCTTGATCAAATCCTCAAAAACCATTTCGATATGCTCTATCCAAAACTATTCAAAAACCCATAGGATTTCTTCGAAGGTTTTCGTATCGAATTTTCGCCGCTCGGACCCTACTTTTTTCGGCAAAATATCGATATTCTAATTTACAACTCACAGTTCAATACTCTAATTTATAACTATCGATACTGTTTTAAAAAAATATCGACAAATATCAACAGTTTAGTTATCATAGTTTTTTTTAATATTCATATTTTTCATCGTCCCTGACGTGAATATTAAACATTGTATAAAACACTTAAATAGTGGCAAGAGTAAATCTGCCGATGAAAATCTACCCTTGTAAAATTGCAGGAGCATTTCGAGCGATGGATTTTTATGCAACTCTACAATGATGACCCACCAGAGAATTTAGCAACTCCGTCTAAAATTAATGAGCAAAAGAAAGTTCATGTATTTGTAGCTGTCACGGGCACATGTGTGCACGTAATCACCTGTTTATTTATAATAAGGCATGTGAAAGTTGATAAACTCAGTATCAGTAGAATGTAATTCAATCAACTCGATTTCGTCGAAGATACGATGATCTAACCAATTTAAACGGATACAACGCTAAAGCTCACATTCAAAATTAAAAAATACATAAATAAAGTCTAACAGACAAAACGTTTATAAGCACTAAAACCTATTTTCTTAAAAGCATTTTATAGGCTTATACAACCGAGAGACGACTGCGACAATTGCGTTAAATCAACCAGAACATATTCGATATTAAATCAAAGAGGCAGTTACCGGCATAGGGCAGATGCCCCGACCGAATTCGTAACATCAGTTGGTCACGATCAGAGATAAACGAAAAAAAGATCGACTGACAAGCAGGTGTCTAACCGCAAACTCGGTTATATCGAAAAGGCCCCGATGATACCCTCGATGACGCAACTAATTCACAATCTTAAGGACGGTAATTTTTGGTCATCACCTGCCAGCTGATAGACCAGGTTTCCTCGAAATTTAAAACCTTACGGCTGATACCAGCCGACTAAAAAAGAAGAAAATAAATATTAATGTAATATGTTTAGGCATAAAGACAATAATCGATGTAGAAATCAACATAATTCATGTAGTTGTAGTTGTAAAGTATGTAGTAGTAGTTGGTAAAACGTCTTTCAAAGAACAAATTTCTATATGATTAGAAATATTTCATGATTAGAATGATTTTAAGGTGGAAAATTTGGTAAATGTTATTCAGCATACAGCGGTCAAATACCCCAGAAATCAAAAGGACACTAAAAGAAGAATTTTGGAATTAATACCAGAAAAAGAAGAGGAACAAATGGCATTATTCCAGGGCTCAGCAAGATAAAACCAAGTTCAATAATCTTACATCTCAACTGAGACATAAAATTAAACAATAAAAAATGATAGCATGCGAATTTCTGCGAGGAGTTGCTAATAATGCTGAGTATTCACAGTGGAAAGCTACCACTAAAAAAAGGTAACTTAAAAGGAGCTATCATCCAAACACCTCAGATAAAAAATAACTATGCAAGCTGGGTCAGAGATAATCATGAGAAGGCTATAAGATTTTCAGACTAAATCATTACCTTGCGTCATTGGACAGGAAATGATGAAAAATTATATTTGTAACTTTAAATGACGTTAAAAAAATTAATAATAAATAATATCAGCACGAAAAAAGTTCCTGGTTTTGACTTCGTTATCGAGAAAATATTAAAAGAACTTCCTAGAAAAAGCACCAATAAATATCATGAATATAATAAATGCTTCATTCAGATTGTAATACGTACAATAACTGTGAAAGGTGGCTGTAGTAATTATGCTTCCTAAACTACTGTACTACTGTTGACAATGTCCAAATTATTTAAAAACCTCTGTTAAAAAAGCTAAAACCAATCATTGAGGAAATACATCTTATTCCGGATCATCAGTTCGGTTTTAAGAAACTACATTCCACGGTCGATCAGGTTCACAGAAAGGCCAATCAAGAATCAAACATAAACCAGTATATAAAGCAAAAAGTAGTCCCGTATATAAAAACAGCCAAATATCTTGATATGACCCTTAATGTTAAACTCTTGGAATGGAATCTCCAAGAATGTACTGGTTATATTTAGCCTTGTTTATAAGCTTTTACTTTACAAGCAAATATTGAAACTCTAGACTTACGATTTTCAACTCGGGGTTATACAAGTAAAAACAAGAGAAATATTATACAAAGATTCCAAAACAAGGTACTGCGAGATATTGTCAATGATCCATGTTTAATTCGTAATGACAATCTGCATAAGGGCCTGAAGCTAGAAACTGTCGATAATGTTATCAAAAACTATAGCCAAAGCTATAGCAATATTAATGCTGAAATTCGTTAGCTCCTATATACTGATGGCTTAGTCAAAAGATTAAATAGAGTAAAAAATAAAAGTTTAATGAAGCAAAACTGAGTGCAAGATACACTGACAAATACACTGACATAGATGGTAAGCACAAAATGTCCATCGTGATTAATTACTTCGAAATTTTAAAACAATAGCAAATTAAAACAAAAACAAATAGCTTATTAGTGTTAATTTACAATATTGCTATAATAAAAATAATTTTAGAATATCCTTTTTAGCAAATAGAATTATCTATACTGGACCTACTTTAATCATTTCACAACCTACGTCCACACTGACTAGTTAGCACCAGTAAGAAACCAAAATACCTAAAATACCAAAACGGCAAAGTGTAGTTAGTTTGCAAGTGTTTCTGCAAAATATTTATGCCATTAAATTTCCCTTTTTAAGGTGTCTTTCTAAAAATATTTGTATAATAACCAACAGAAGCTTTTATCAAAAACATTGACAAAAACAAACCAAATGTTGAATAGACTCAAAAAGAGTATTTCGTGGCGCTCTCTTAGAACGAATGTCATATTAAAAGTTGTTCCCGTCCACTCCATAAGCTTGTTGTTGTCTGCATTTTTTGACCATTTCAATCTTTTTACTTTATTTCTGCTTCCAACTAAACCACCGACCTAACAATTGATTAATGTTTTTATAACAAATATAATAAGTTCTCACAAAACAAAAATATGATTAACCCAATACTCTAAGAATTTTCTTTTAAAATGTTAAAATGTTACGATCATATGTAAATATAATAAAAATTGAAACGACTTCAAAAAATAAATAAGGAACTCACTAAAAAGTAAAAAATAATCAAAATTAGATTTTTAACACAAAAAAACGTTTAAAAATAAAATATGTGCATAATAACCGTTATACTAAATAACTAAATAAAAATAAACAAAAAAAGTATTTAACCTATCTACTACACGTATTTTATTTCACTACATACACACACTTTAGCTTAATATTTACCTATTTATATATTTACAGTATTATTTTAACTACTGTAGTAAAACTGCTGCTAGTTGAACAAAGTGTAGTATATAACTAGCTGCGAAATTTGAACAAAAATTGAACAAATTGTCCGACAATTGTTGCAAAAATAATAGCTACAAAATAACAAACACAAAGACCTTGTATGCAGCATGGCTCGACGGGCACTGTTTTCAATTTCTAATGGACGAAAATTGAGCAATGATTGAATTGCCGCCAAACCAACAAACAACATTCAATCGACAAGTCATCTTCATGTTGCCAGAAAGATGGGAACGGACAAAAATTCATACAGGCACGTAATAATTGAAACTAGCAGACATATAGTTCCTAAAAATACCGCCCACATAATTTGAATACAGAGACCATTTCACATAGATCTCCATCAGAAAAATATCATCTTCATACTTGTCTTCATATTTGTCTTTCTTGATTATTTAAAACAACCAAAAAGTATTCCAATCATAATTCATGCATTAAAAAAGCATTTGCTGAATAATTTTTTGTTCTCATAATTTGTTTCCTTAAAAAAGTATATCTGCAATATATATATATATATTATATGTTTATTTAAGCAACTATAGAGTTTGGCAATAACGAAAAATATATATTTCCGAGAGACGTAACTACAAATATCTGCTAATAGTATTTTTCAAAGAAACTTAATGTATTAATCAGATAGCGTACTTGTCAGTTAACGTTATTTAATAAAAGTCAATTTAAATGCAAAATATAACACTTCTTCCTGGATCTAATGTTTTATCACTCATTGAGTATACATTAAAGAATTACTTCACCTCATATATAATCATTTAACGACATTAACATTAATTTCATTATATAGTATGAATAAACAACTACTATTTCAAGAAGGCCGTAAATTTTCCGTTCGTAGAAAAAAAACAACGAGCAATGAAAGAAAATGTACGTCGCTATCAACTTCCCGCTGATAAGTTTTTTAACGGGAAAAAATCTACGGTCGTTATGGTTGAATCACTCGAACGGCTGCAAATGACGTCAGACTTTGTTCAGCGAAAGACGATGGCGGCGTCGACCATGGCGGCAGGGGCGGTGGCGGCGGACGGTCCGGTCACGTGACGTCTAGCCGTGAGACGGTCAGCGGTCAAGAGCTTAATTGGGCACGTCGTCGAACTTATTGGCTAAGGTAGTGGGTACGGGATTTTTTCGTGATTAGCTGGAATTTATCCTTAATAGACTTTCGGAAGTTTTATCGGCCGAGCCAAATTAGTCACTTTCGTGCTGCTTAGTGTAATTTTCCGATACATAAAGCGACTTCCATGGAAAATTATGCTCACGTAAATAAAAATGTCGCTACGATATAGTAGTAAAAACAAGAACACTACATACTGTTTTTTTTTTCTCTGAAAATATGAGGATGATTTGAATTTGAGATGTTTATTGCAAAAAATTGAAAATATTATTACAAGTATGAGTATTATATATTATATTAGCTAGTAGGGATGCCGAAAAAATATCCATATTTTTGACGGATATATCGATATTTTTCCTCCGATATATAACGATATCTTTTTAAATATAGAAATCGATATATCTATAT
The DNA here is from genome assembly GCF_030347505.1 of Rhynchophorus ferrugineus. NCBI lineage: Eukaryota > Metazoa > Arthropoda > Insecta > Coleoptera > Curculionidae > Rhynchophorus > Rhynchophorus ferrugineus. The sequence continues at coordinate 44,427,162 of NW_027472581.1, read as the reverse complement.
TTTTTTAAATATCTATATACATATCTATAAGAAAGCTAAAAATTGTTAAACAATGGATGAATAAAGTTAAATTTTGCTTAAAAATTGTTTACTCTATTAGTTAAGGACTTTGTGATGTGTTATATAATTAGATAAATATATACTTATATATATATATATATATATATATATATATATATATATATTAAGTATATATGTATTAAGTATACATTTTATTTAGTATAATACTAAATAAAAAAAACACTTTTTGTACTATTCCTCAAGTAGTGTAGATATGCCAAATTTAGTGAATATTGTACCATGTGCTGTGTATAAATTCAGTTCATTCTGCTTAATATTCTTGCGTCAACTCGGGTTTTTCCTGGTTTCTGTATTATTCATTCAGAGCGTCCTCTGGTCTTACTTTTCTGACTATCTTACCCTGTATTGTCTCATCCATACTCTGTAAATGACTCCACGGAATAAATTGCTTCATTTCTACATACTCCTCCAAATATTCTGTATTGAGGTCTATTATTGTGTTTGTATTTTTTGCTAGCCATCTTTGTTATCCTTTCCTAATATTGGATTTTGTTTTCATATTAAACTGGCTATTATTTTGTTTTCGTATTAAACTGGTTTAACATTCGATTTCTTCATTATCCCTTTTTTGATAATAACATTTAACTGATATTAGCTTTAGCTTCCTTCTGCTAGCTTCCGTCATTCTAAATTTCTATATCATAGATAGTAACAGCTTCATAGATTATGCCCAGTAGAGTAATTAATCTATTGCAGTATCTTTAGTGTCACTTTTATGTGTCAGAACATAAATCAACTTTGCCAATATTGGTATGTTCGTTTCTCTGCTTCTTTTCTAAAAACGCTTCCAGTACTATTTTAACTCTCTCTATATTAGAATGTTTTCTCGATACAATCTATATACCCTGTACCCTTACATTCGTTTCTTATTATCGGTATAATTTGTTTTTTAATGACGACTCCTGGGTAAAAACAATTCCTCAAAGTATTGTCTGTATGTCTGTATTATTTTATCATTGTCCATTATTAGACAGCCTTTCTCACCTTTTATGTCTATAATTCACATGCTTTTTATTTTCTGCAAGATTTAAAAACTTCATAAAAAAATTTCGGGTTTTTCTTACTGTTTATATCCATCTCCCTAAATAATATCCATATTTTCTTCATTGCCTCTTGTATCGGTTGGATTTTGCTTGAAGTCGTCTTTTCAATTTTTATTTTATTTATTTTATTTTGTTTTTATTTCCTCATATCACTATAGAAATGGTTATGGTTTTTAATCATATCTTCATTTGTTAAAACAAAAATTAATGAGCACACGAATTGAAGGAAAGAATTTGATCAAATATTGAGCTTTTCCCATACTCACTGAAGCAAGTCTATCTCACACTGAGTTCATACTGATTGTCGGTATTTATTCATGTCGTATAGTTTTTAAGTCTCGAGTTTTCTAGAGCCACAAAAGAACAATATTAAGATATCTTTTTTTTTGATCCAGTATATAATTTTTTTATATTTTGCGTTTTTAAACAAAGTCCCACCCAGAATCAAAAGACAGAACAAAACACAAACTTGAAAAATTATTTTTGCCAAATACTATTTTTATATTACATATCCTCTATAAATAATTTCAGTTAGGATGTTAACTTTCCTTTAAGATGATTAAAAATGAATTACCAATAGAAAAAGCACATCACCTGACAATAAACAATTATGAGAAATTACTCAGTTTTTCATTAAAAGGTTTATCAAAACGGGCGACTCATCTTATTCTATACGGTCAAATTGCTTCCATTAGTGATCCCCATAGTGATTCAAGTGGTAATAGAACAGTCGTAAGTGGCCATAAAACCACGTTATATATCCTAGTTATTTTTCTACCTAGCACATAAATGGGACTTTTACATTATTACGAGTACCTGTACAAGATCACTGATAAAACTTATATTTTAAAAATAACCGCTCCGCTTAATTTATGGTCGTTCTTTTGCTCTTGGTATTCAGAATGTATATTTGTGTTTTTACGAGACTTTTATGTACTTAAAATAGAATTAAACGGTTCTAGGATAATTAATCGTGGTAGATAATAGAATTTTAGGCTAGTTTAATGTAAAATTATTTTAATTTAACGAGAATTTACGTAGGTCATGGTTTGAATATTCCATTAATGTTAACAGCATTAATCATTGTGTCGTTTTTAAAACTTGCCGGACTTAGTCCAATGAACACCAATAAAACAACACGTTCGTAATGTTCTACGTATTTGGTTGTGGTTAAATATTTTTAGTTGTTATGATTGCGTAACAAATTATATAATAATGTTGACAAAATAAAAATAGAACAATTAGATTTGAAATAGAGATCTACCTAACAGTGACTTGTTAAGTCAGCGGTCTCAGCTACGGCTATCAGCCACCGCTTACTTTAACAGCGACTTAAGTCACTACTTCTTTCTTTTGTACGGCTTATAGCTTTTATTGTGCCACTTGTGTATAAGACATTGATATGATATAAAGTAGGAAACATCTTCATTACAAAATTTATAATATTATAAACATTTTTAGCTGAACCTTCAAATATTTTCGGTTAAATAATGATATCTTCGGTTGGATTAATTTAAAGAGAGAAAAAAAACACAACTAAATTAAAATTAGTGTCCTTATATCTATCTGTTGATTTATCCCGCAAGAACACTTCATTATTGCATTGCTTACGCTTTTACTGGTGTTTAACATATTAATATGAACTCTCGGCTGATTGATTTAGCAAATTAACAGTAACAAACCAACAAGAACCCTAGTTTACCTACAGAAAAACTACAACCAATAATTTTAAACTTTCTTTCTGGATGTTTGATTGATAACGCTTATATCTAATTTGAAACTACGTTTTAATTAGAGTTTATTTTACAATCATATTTGATAATGACAGAACAATATCTAACATCATTAATACTAAAACTGCTGATATTTATCCGACCTCTATACAGCAAGACCAACTTCGCTTCGGTATCAACGTGGGCTAACCCATCAACGTTTCCCCTTGGTACTGTTGTAGTATATCCATTTTTTATTAGCATCGACAATACTACACAGAAAACTCTTTCTTTTTTCCTGGCAAGCAAATGAAACCACAATACTAAAGTGATTGAAAATCGCATTTCAGTCAACTCGTATGGTAGCCAACAACAAAAGTGATGAATGTCGGAAATGAACTTTGAGTGTTATTTGATTTGCCTCTATATAAACTGAATGACACAATAATACCAAATGAAAAATTGTAAATTTACGTAGAAAAATATCAAAACCATGGAATTTAAAAATTTGTTTAATAGTTATTTACATTAATACTACGCATTTTCATCAATAGAACGCCGATGAAAATAAATACAAGTACCTAATATCAAAAATGTCAAACATCAACTGAACAAATAAATAAAACCAGAAATGTACACAGCAATACATATTTAGTGAATGTTATGAACCAAGCAGTATCACCAAAATCTTAAGACCGTATGGATTAAATTTTATATAATTTTTTAATAACAGACCGTATATCATTATCATTAATTAATCAAATGGAAAACATCATTGACTATTGGGATGAATATACTAGGTGAGATTTATTCTGATATAATATTCTATTGATCAAAAATTCTCTTCTTCAACTAATGTAAATGTATTGCGTACATTCGATTTTGAGTCAGTCTGTGATCATCTGAGAAACCAAGAAAATCTATGTGAAGATATGACAATTTAAGACCAAAATTTTCTTTAAATTCGACACACTTATTCTAGTGATAATTCCTTTTATGAATCCCATCATTTACAGCGAAATATGAACAGCACCATAAATCAGAGAGAGTTAAATACGGCAGATAATTAGGACGTTGAAACAGTTCGGAATTTAATTCAGCAATTATAACGATACTTTTAAAACATTTTGACATATAGCTATACATACATACACACAAAATCTCCGTTGGATCTAATAATATTAATAATAATAAAAAATAATACATTTATATTAAAAATATTTGTAGCGACCTTGAGGCATGTCGAATTTTACATCGTGGTATAACGGTCTACAAAATACCCAGAAATATAATTCCAGATGTTGAACACAGGCGGGGTGCCAGCAGCGCCAACTAGAACCCGATAACGAATAGCTGGCAACCCTGAGACGTTTATCTGGGATGTTATTGAAGGGTATTTCCATTCATTCAGTACTCGACCATCGTTTGGTTTAGACGTACCACGATCGACTGCCCAAGCCTCGTCTCCAGGTAACACCGCTGCCATCCGTTTTATCTATTTTGTAGCTTTGGTTGGATACCTTCGTTAATTTTTTTTCTGAATTACCGTAACGTATGTGACTACGGATTAGTCACAGAGCAGCACCAGAAGCTAGGTACCGAGTGCAGTCACCGTAGGCTCGTCATGTCTTCGCCAAGGTACCTGAATTGCCAACGTCTCGTCGAAGAAAATAAGCTACGACGTCGTCGAACAATCGATCCTCCCACAGCATCAATTACGGGAGCCCTGTCCGAAAAATAGCTTGTTTTCAATGTCGTCGATGGACCACGTTCAAGTGCCAAAGCTACGATGAAGCAACGGTATCTGTAGGACCGGAAGATATCAACAGCCGTACCAGATCGCAACCCTACCAACCACAACCGTTTCGATTTATCATATGTTTCAAAGCCCTTTTCATGCAGTACATTTTGTTTGGTACATCAGTATTTTGTATTTCATTTTTTTTCATACATTTTTGTATTTTTATTTGCTTAAAATAATTGTATGTAAAATTCTGTCAGAGGAGTATTGTAGCGACCTTGAAGCATGTCGAATTTTACATAATGGAATAACGGTCTACAAAAATACCCAGAAATATAATTCCAGATGTTGAACACAGGCGGGGTGCCAGCAGCGCCAACTAGAACCCGATAACGAATAGCTGGCAACCCTGAGACGTTTATCTGGGATGTTATTGAAGGGTATTTCCATTCATTCAGTACTCGACCATCGTTTGGTTTAGACGTACCACGATCGACTGCCCAAGCCTCGTCTCCAGGTAACACCGCTGCCATCCGTTTTATCTATTTTGTATTTTCCACATTTTTATATTACTTATAACGGTCACATAATGTAAACACCACTGTTTCATTTCGTTTAACCTCCATTCACCGAGCCATATCAACTTACCCTAAATATTTAATGGAAAACAATATTTTATTTACGAATTATTCATACTAAAGCTATGTATTTAAGTAAGATGCGCTGTTTGAACCAAGATATCTCGTTCCTTTGAGAATATATCTTTCCCTCTTTTTCTTTTAGTTCTCATTTTTTCACAATTCACAAACCATTGTGAGGCATATATGTATAATAAAAGAATATCCATTTCCTCATAAATGTTTTATAAAATCCTTTGGGATTCAAATTACTAAGACAGCATCGAGAAAAATGCGAAATTAGACCATAGAATAATTTAAAACCCCTGAATTTTTAAAAATTATGGATGAATGAAGGAAGAAGTGATACCAGCAATAAACCTTGGCTAAATAAAAAGCTATAGAAAAAGAAAAATAAATTTTATCACTTCAGGTTTTATTCAATACTGTTTTAGAAAACTATTCTTAATACCTCGTATGCTCGTCAACCACATTTAATGAATCTTTATTTTCTTTACTTCTTACTTTATTACTTTCTCTGTTGTAGGTATTTCTTTTGAATTAGTCTCTTTTGTAATTAACAAATCTTAATTAATGCCACTGAGTCTTCCTTTCTTGTTCATACAAAACATGCAATCAATCGAAGGAAGCACAATAATAAGCGTTCAATAATCATTTTAGGAATTCGAAAATGACTTGTTTTTTCGTATTAGTTTCAGGAAAAGATTAATTAATACTGAAAGTTGAAGGGACAAAACGGTCGAACAGGTAGTTATTAAACGATTTATTAAACGCTAACCGATTATATATGGTATCTTTGAAAGTCATTTTCCAAGTATTAATGGTATGATATCTTCGGGAATTATCAACAAAATATAATATATAAGCGATATATGCATTTAGTATTATTAAGGTATTCAAAAATATGGCGACTCTCGTAAACTCTTAAAGGTGTGAAGTTTTTCAAAGTTCAAATATTAACAGGAAAAATAAAGACAAAATATTTAGAACAAAGTTTTCAAAGATAGTTTGAGGAAAAAATCGATAAGCTTATTTTTTTTATAACCCTGGTTTAATTTAAACGCCTTTGAGCCCTATAGCTTTGATAGGATTAATAGTACAGCATAAGAAAGTGAAATGCAGAGCTTAAGTTAACTTAAGTCCACTCGGTCAAGTAACAGCCTTCTGGGAATCTTCACAGCATTACATTTAAGACTCAATTAATTTTTCAAATTATTTTGAATGGCTCCTAGATGAAACAACATTATAGTTTGACATCTGTAGACGTGAAGTATTTCAAATGCTTGAAGCCATTTCTGCGTGTTTTTCTACGAGATCTGTTAAAAATATTTTTAACAAAAAAATTGAATCAACTACAACAAATAAATAAGGCACTCACTAAAAATTAAAAAATAATCAATCTTAGATTTTTAACACAAATAAAAACATTTTAAAATAATATATGTACATAATAATCGTTGTAATAACTAAATAAAAATAAACAAAACCTTATTTAACCTATCTACTACACGTATTTTATATTCTACTATATACACACAATTTAGCTTAATACCTACCTAAACCTATTTATTTATTTTCAATATTATTTTAACTATTACCCACTGATCACTTTGAAGCCGGTGCACTAGATTAACACTAGATGACAATTTTATGAATGGTTAACTCAGTCTTGTTTGAACTTGCGTCAAAAAAATGGACACCCGCAAATAAAAAATCGCTATATTTTAGTTTTTATTCAATATCTTCAAAGGTAAAAACGTCAGATGACTGAAAATAGGAATAGTTCTATTGGTTCTGATAATGCAACAGCTAAAGATGGCAGGTAACCCTGGAAGTCAAATTAAAAATGTACTGTTTCTATTTCCTAGGAAATAACAACGTATAAAAAACCGTTTGAAACCATTGGAAAAGCCTGAGTATAAAAAGAAGCTAGGTATATGGATGCCATATGAATTAAACCAAAAAAATCTCATAGACCGAATTTCCATCTGTGAATCGCAACAAAATCGACCCATTTCTAAAATGGATTTTGACTAACCTGGCTGGCTGTTTCCGACGGCCAAAATATTAATTTAAACCTACACCGTGAACAATTGGATCGTTTGATGGAAAGCAAAGCCCAAAACCGGCCAACATTGTCCACTTGGAACAGAATTTATGGTTCATGGCCAGCAGCTCCTAAGCAGATTTTATAATCCAGACCTGGTGTAATTACTTGTTCCTCAAGAAACCCTTTGTGAAGATCTACTGTTCCAGTTTTCCCACGGACTTCCACGAGAGATGCTTAATAACCTTCAAAATGACAACAAATTATCGAACAAAACAACGCATATTTGACTTAAATGTGAGACTTTTGAATATGTGTATATAGTCAATTCAAAACAATAACGACACACGTGACCAATATGTGTCTGTCAAAAGTTGTAAATTCGTTTCAAAGTCTGACAATATTTTCCTTCTCCTTTTATTCTATTTTAAAAAAGCCTGCAAAAGTTGTCCGTTTGTCAAACGTTTGCAAAATTCTTCAAAATATTATAATTACCAGAAAACATTGTTTTAACCCTTTGTTTTAATAAATTTGAAATCGCCGGTTTTTATTGAAAATATTTTTTGCGCGATGCAGCTGCACCGAATATTAGTACGGACACAATCACTGAAATATCTCAAAAAACATAAGAAAAAACATATAACCTTAAATTCACCAAAAATAAACCGTGTTTCTGCGAAACACTTGACGAATCAAGATCAGCTTGATGTTTCAAAGATCAAATATACGAAATGTATAGAAACAGCAAGTAGTTTTCTCAATCGAACTATAATTTAATACAATTATTTCAGAGGAAATTGTTAGTCTGGAAATTATCCATAAAAAGCCAAAACATATTCAGCTATTTGAGGGATATAGAACATACACTATTGGGTAATATAGGATTTAAGTGGTGTAAAGATAACCCACAAAGGGGTTTAATGGAACTTCCAGAGATTGCTTTTAAAAAATACAATTTTTAAAAACATAACAAAATCAAGGAAGGATTACTATATCAATTTATATATTTAAATGAGACATAAATATTTCACAATGGTACATTGAGTCGCTCGTGGCAAGATGATAAAAAATATAATGTAAAGACAACAAAAGTTGATGGAAAAAGTTAACGTTGGAATAACTATGAATTAGATTTTGTTAGTCATAACATCTATTCATAATTCATTGCAGACATATAGTTCTACATGCTGGAAACAGGAATGGTTTTATTCCTAGTGCAAAATTAGTGTTTCCTCTAAGTCCAAGGCTGACTACCATGGAGAAATGAACCATAACTTGTCTTTGTAGTAGTTTGAAAAATCAGCTTTTAAAGAACTTGGAGGAACCATCAGTTATTGTTATGTGCAATGCACCATATCTACCATATACATAGTATACTGGTGGAGAAAATCCCAACAAGTACATCAACAAAGGCTGCAAGGAATGGCTTAAAGTACATAAAATAACTTTCAAGAAAACCATGTTAAAGAATGAACTATTTCAAATTGTTACTCGGCAAATATATATGAAATATTTAATTGCATTTTATGTAATTTACTTTTTTAGAAATAAACCTGAGAAAATATACATGGTAGATCAGATTACTAAAGGTTATGGCCACAAAGTATTACGTCTTCCTCCCTATCACTACATTTCTAATTCAATTGAGATGGGGTATTGCAAAGAATTATTACAATAGATATTCAGGTCGAGAAGGATATTTAAAACAGAACTGTCTAGATTTATGGGAAGAGACATTGTCGAAAATAACACCTTTGGTTTTTGTGAGCTCGATCAGAAACATTGAAGAAGAAATTCATAAATGAGATCTTGAGCTAGTTTTTGATAGATCGGAAATAAACAGCTTGGTTATTAACAAGATTAGTGTATCCGAAAGTAACAGTAATTGAATAAAACTTTATGAATATTGGTTTATGATTCAATACTGACAATTACGAAAACAGGGTGATGAAAGAGGAAACAACTAAAGATCAGTATACAATTAATATACTTTAATTGTAGGAAATTGTATTATAGAGTGTGAAAGTTTTATGAGCATGTATTCAGAATATACATGAACATTTAGTTAAAATTTATGAGAACATAAAAAATACTAACTGTTTTGCAGATATGGCAAATGCATTAAAGAGAATGCAGTGATTTTAATGTAGTTTTATCAAGAAAGATGTATACAAGTAGTAACAGGTAGACAAACTAAGCGAGAACTAGCTAGCGCTAGAACAAACTAAGCGTAAAACATAAATATGCTCTCTAATGAAAGTAAATTACATTATTCAAATATATAATTGTTAAATAGGTGCATTAGGCCTTCGGGGGATACCACTACATAAAAAAGGCGCCTAGAACTCTACCTATACTAGTGTGGAAAAAAGTTCAATGTATATATAATAAAACAACTCTAACCTATAAATTATTATGGCTGTATAATTAATGGTAGTTCTTCGATAATATATGCCTTAGATGTTCTATAATGTTTAAATAAATTATAATATATAACATTTTTGACTATATATATAATAAAGCCCTCAATTTTAAGCAGAAATAACGGAATTATTTTTATTACGCCTATTATGGTGAGTAAAATAACAATTAATTTTAAAGGATTTTCAATATTTTAAAGGATTTATTTAAGGAATTGAAGGATTTAATTAAATAGCATCGGGTAAATTTGTAGCCAACTTCATGTTGAAGCCTCACTGATAGGCTTCACTTTTCAGTATGTGTCATTTTGTCAAAGTACGATTTGTAATTGAAATTGAATTTGTACAAGAATAAATCGCATTTGCGGGAAGTTTTACTTTTTTACTTCAATATGAAGAAGAAGACAGCTGAAGGTCGTCGAATGCTGTGTGAAGCTTATGGAAACCACGCTCCGTTAATTTCAACATGTAAATACCGGTTTCAACGTTTTAAAAGTGGTGATTTTGACACCAAAGACAAAGAACGTAAAGCTAAAAAAATTGAAGACGAGGATTTAAAAGTTTTAGTCGATAAAACCATCAATAAGCATCGCTATTGATTGCGATTGAATGGCCTGAATACGAGCACATTTTGCAAAACCGGTGAAAAGATACTTGGGAACATTAACCCGCCGTATTCTCTAGATCTTGCTCCTACTGATTCCTACTTGTTCCGACATATGTGTCGTGATCTGACTGAGCTTGTAAGGATACCAACAGTGGATCGATTCATCTATAGCCGCCAAAAGATACTTCGTTCTTTCGAGATCGAAACTGTAAATTGCCTGAAGGATGGGAAAAAGTTGCGGTTGTCGATGAACAATACGGATCAGACAGATAGATCTTTCACAAAAAAACTTCAAATTAAAAGTAGAATTCTTTAACACGAATTTATAGGACTAATACATTAGACGAATTTGTCCGAATAAAGCTTCATTATAGCCCATTTATGTGATATAACGAAACCATCTAGTGTAGCATGAGTCTCCTGTTGTTTGATTACTTTGTAACCGGGAGAAATCATTCTTTCAGAATGCATACCACCAAGGAACAGCCAACACGCAAATTAGTCGACCCATTACCATCATCACCATCTCGTCCATTCAATTTCCAGTATTAATAAAATTTCCTCGAAAACAACAACAATAAAAAAAAGAGAGAAACAACGCGATTAATTGAATTCACGCTATTCCACCGGGCATCGGCGGCTTTCTAATCGTGCTAAGCTGGCATAGCCGTCGCGTTCCGATGAATAACAGTGCAATTATTTGATCTAATAAAATATTAATTTTCGAACCGAAGAATGAATAACAAACGGCATAGGAGACGACCTCGATACCGGTTAATTGCCTCTGCTTCTCAGGTAACCAATCCCGGGCTCTATAGACAGGTAAGTTGTACGATTTTTTATTGCGACGACTGGCCCATGAATTCTGCACTACAAAACAAGATAACTCGCTAAATTGGGAGATGTTTCGTATGTTCCGATTCGGAGAGTTTATAAAAAAAATGTGCATATTTTAACCGTACAGTGTGATTCAACCCGAATTCAAATTCAAATTTGTATATCAGACCAATCAATAATGAATGAGTTAGGAAAACCACTAACAATATTAAAGTATAGAAAGATTGCTTAGGTGTACGGGGTAATAACAGAACTGATGAATACAGATAATGAAACTTTATGTCAACTAGAAATGAGCTACTTTATTACTGGTGACTTAAACCAGATAATTCTTATAGCTTATAGTATAGACAGTCCAATATAATGGCCTGTGCACGTCATCAAAATATATGATGTCAGCATTTTGTAATGTTTCCGCATTAACCTATTTTACGCTTTTTATCCTATAATTATTATGACTAATGTTTTAAAGAATTTTTCAGACATTTAGCTGACAAAATCGACTGGTGCCTACCCAAATCGAATTTTATAGACTTCGTTATAATGTTCTGAAGCATCATAGATAAATCTGTCTCTTTTTAACTACAGTAATGCTAATTAGTAAAATGAGAAGGAAAAAAACCCGCCCTGTGTTTAAAACAAATTTTATACTTTTAGAAACTGCATTTGGCAGTACGACGTCATCTATGACTAAGGACTATAGATAGTTTTCCCATTAAGTTCTTGCATGTATATTGACAATGAATTATACATAATGGTGAATACAGCTATTAAACAACCCCTCTGTTGATCTTACTGTTAAATTCTATGGTTTTGACATTTCTCCACATAAAATAACAGTTTTCCATTCAGTATCATTCTATCATCTATTCAGCGTATATAGAAGATAATCTTGAAATGCTCAAAATTGCATTTTCGATATTCATTACTCTTGTTGTTTGATTTGAAGAAATCTACTACCGAAGCTCATCAAACACTTTTAAAAAATAACACAGATCCATTTAGCCTGAATCATTTTGGTTTCAACGATTCAAAAGTGGCGATTTTGTTGCTTTAGCAAAAGACCAAAATAGTTCGAATATAATAAATTGAAAGACATCATTAGACCAAAACTTAGATGTTTCTAGATGTTTACATGCCATGAAAAATATATCAAAGTTGGGCAAATGGCTGCTACAGGAGTTGACTGAAAAATGCCATTCTCAATATCGCGGTTTTATTACGAAATTATTTATTTATTTATTAAAAAAAAGTGATTATACTACAACCATCCACAATAAAACCGCAGCAGAACATTTATAATCATAAAATGTTGCTGTGTATATGGTACAATTAGCAAAGTGTTTACGAATTGCTAAAACCGAACAAATTGAACGATACCCGGCAATTGAACGACATATTTTTCAAGTAACAGACGCAGTGCATGACAATGCTCGGCCGCACGTTGCAAGATTTGTGAAGAATACATTGTTGCAGCTCTAATGGGAAATTATATCGCGCCCTACCGGGCCTCACCAGACAGCCCCTTCTGATTACTACTTGTTCAGATCGATAACAGCATGGCTGGCTGGCATACGGTTCGGAAAAACTGAAGAGGTACAAAAATGGATGATTGAATCGAAACCAAACCATCATAGTTCGATATCAACATGGTATCGCCATGTTGGCGGAAGAATTTTGTTGATGGCACCGTAACACATTTGGTGTCTAAACGACAAAAACCTTTTGACATTTACATTTGTTTCAAAGTTGAAGGTGATACAATACAATATAACAGGTCAATTGAAAAGTCCCCGGCCTACCATAGTAAAACACATTTTTTGGAAATTTTTTTTATTCACCATAATTCCCTTCAATGGTGATACACTGATTATAGCGATCCTCCAACTTTTCGATACCATTTTTGTAGTACGATTTGTCCTTTGCTTCAAAATAGACCTCAGTTTCGGTGATCACCTCTTCATTCAACGAAAATGTCTTCCCAACGAGCATTCTTTTGAAATCTGAGAACAGCAAATAGTCGCTGGGGGCCAGATCTGGAGAATACGGTGGATGAGGAAGCGATTCGAAGCCCAATTCATGGATTTTTGCCACCATTTTCACTGACTTGTGACAAGGTGCATTGTCTTGGTGAAGCAGCACTTTCTTTTTCTTCAAATTCGGCCGCTTTTCTGCGATTTCATCCTTTAAACGGCCCAATAATGTTATGTAATAGTCGCTGATGATGGTCCTTCCATTTTCAAAGTAGTCAATGAAAATTATTCCATGCGCATCCGAAAATACAGACGTCATAAACTTGCCAGCCGACTGTTGCGTTTTCCTACGCTTTGGAGCGGGTTCATCGTGTGCCGTCCACTTAGATGACTAGATTGGACTTCGGAGTGAAATGATAGAGCCATGTTTCATCCATTATCTCATATCGACGCAAAAACTCGGGTTTATTACGCAAGATCATCTTCAAACACTGCTCGGAATCATCAACTCGTCGTTGTTACCTTACACAGAGCATTCTCAAAACCAAAATTACGTTCATCAAAGAGATTTAATCCCTCCAAGCTTTTCAACATAACAGTATATGTAATTATGTAAAAACTATTTAATTGGCAACAGAATTGGCAAAACTTGAGGAATTTTCATTAGTCTAAGATAATGAATATAAATGAAGAAAAATACTGCAGTGAAAACTAAAATTGAAAGACTTGGACAATGCTGTAATATAATACCGGTAAAAACGAAGCATTCCAATGCAGTAGTCATGATAATACTAAATTTTTTTTTAAATATCAGATTATTTTAAGTCAATGACAGTTGCATGGAGACTTTTATATGTTGGGCTGCTATAAATTTTGAAGGATAGCCACGAAAAATGATCGAAAAACAGTTAGTTATATATATATATATATATATATATATATATATATATATATATATATATATGTATAAATATGAAATATAATAACAAAACCTCCCTCTACACCCTCTGCCACCCGTCTCATTTACCGTACCGAACAATTTGCCAAATCACAGCCCGTGAAATCAACGTTTATTGTTGTCTGGTTTTCCGCCTGAATCCACTGACCAATTAATCGGCCAAAGGTCGGTTAGAAAACGATACAACGCCAAAATACATTTTCAAGAACGGGAAAGAATGTGCCACCAACCGTCGTCGACTGACGACAACACTTCACATGACGTCAAGGAGTCAGATGTGAACGAGACATCCGCGGAAGTCTCATGGTCTTTTTTTTTTCAGTCGGGCCGTCGGTGTCGCAGGTTTTTTTTCCGTTGGGCATTTATTTTGGGCATCTTTAATTACCTGACTTTCTGAAATGAGCAAGTTTGCTAATGTCGGTCATGTGTCGAGGCGTATGTGTAAACGTATAAGGTATTGGTTACTGAACTTAACTGTGCTGTACAGATATATCTGAAAATTATATGTATAAAGGCTATGTGGGAGAAAATTTGCAAAAGTAAACCGTAATTCATTTTGTTATGTTGGTTTATTAATTTATATACAATATTAATGTAAATAAGTTTATTTACTATGAAATACTGCTTTTACTATGAAATTGAGATTGGTGATGTCAGACGATTATGTACGAACCCTTTCCTGTATAAATTATGAGAGAGGAAAGGATGTGCTTATATTTTCCAACGGTAGTATAAGCGAGACGGAGATGTATCTTCACGTACTAACTTTAAAAAAGAAAAGCAAAAAAATAATTACTCAATACTATTAACATACAATTAATAAGTTCATTTTAAACGAAGTAGAATTACTTTTATATTTGAATGTTCTGTGGATCTGTAAAAAGAAATGGAATTTTACTGTGAAATGGAATAATACCCCAGAAATGTTTTATCGTATTTTAATATGTTAATTACTATTTTCAGATAATATACTATAATACATATAGACAATACATTAGAACTTCCAGAAGAAAACAAATTCATGACATAATCAAAAATGATCGAACAAAACTCGAGAGAGTAATAGAAATATTACCTATTATTGCTATAAAAACAGTCAAAAGTATTTTACTATTATAAAAAAATAGTAATTAATAAAAATAATAATTACTATTTTCAATCAAATGCGCGGTTCGACTGTTTTTTTTTTTCAATTCGTGATGTCAGGCGAAGATATACGAATCCTTTCCTGTATAAATTGTGAGAGAGGAAAGGACGGAGATAATTGCTTGGAGCAGTTAATTTCATATGTGGTTATATTTTCCAAGGGTAGTATAAGCGAGACGGAGATGTATAAATTCCTTCACGAACCAACTTTAAAAAAGAAAAGGAAAAAAATAATTCAACATCCATGACATAATTAAAAATGATCTGAATGAAAGGATATAAATGCTTTATTTATTATGAAACGAAAATATGTTTTAACAAAAATCGAGAGAGTAATGGAAATATTACCTATTATTGCCATAAAAACAGTAAAAATATTTTACTATTTATCATTCCCAATTTTAATCTTTTTACCCTATTACATTAACAATCTTGAAAAATATCGTACCTAAATGCTATTATATTAATATACAATATATTGTTATTTACAAGCAAACTACCAAAACAATCATAAAATTACAAATATTACATAAAGATCTATTTAAGCATAAATTGGGTACATTTTTGTCGCGGCTAGGACGACCAAGCCAAAACGTTAAAAATCAGTCAAATGAAACTAGTAGAACCAAAAATAGTAACTAAAAGTACGACTGTAACAGTCGATAGTAGATAGTAACATAATCAGTCGAACCAAAAATTGGGAATGAAACAGTCGATAGTCAATTTCAGTCGATAGTTTCGTCCAGAACGTTCAGTCGTAAGAAAAATCAGTCGAATGAAACTAGTAGAATTAAAAATATTAACTAAAAGTACACGACTGAAACAGTCGATAGTAAATAGTAACAAAATCAGTCGGACCGAAAATAGCGACTGAAACAGTCCATAGTAAAAAGTAGTCAATTACTAAACAGTCGATAGTCGATTTCAGTCGATAGTTCCCAACACTAGTTTTTACCCATTACAAGAAAACGAAACACCAACAGCGACATCTATTTTTTAGATGTCTCATTCGTTATACCATTCTGTCTTAACGCACGTGGCTCCGTTTCCTCAAATTCTTAACCGTAACAGTCGCGCAATATAACACCTCCATCCCAAACAATCGACCACCGGAATGTAATGTACGTAGTCGTCCCGTCTAGATAGCTTATAGTTGTATTAAAATTATTTTTGATTATCGCCTGTACCTTCGACTGTCAGTGTGGCTTTAATAATCTTTGAAATCCTGTTATCCCTATATGGAATGGTTTTCTGGGTGGAATTTTGGTGACTTCAAAATCCAATGTCCAATAGTACACCCTGAATTGCAAGCATCTGTGCAAATTCCAGTATGTTAGTTTACAGCAACTTCTCTCCCGCTTTGGTGGCTTTACACCCTGAACTGTAATGCTTGTGCCGGTAATCCACAGACTAGGAGTGTTGTTTAAACCTTGGATGTTTCTTAATTGAAATAATTTATGGCTAGGGATCTTTAAGCACCTTCAAGCCACCTTTTGTGACCTTACAGTTTCAGCTTGCGATATTTTTGCTCGACCTCTAACATACTTAACTACATCAAGAAATACTTCGAGTAACTGCAGAACGATTTCCCTATCTTTCTGGCATAATTGGAATTTCTGATTAGAAAAATGCTTCAACATTTCAAAGCTAGTAAACAATCAAACTAATTGGATTTGTTAGGAACTCAAACAGATCATGCACCATAAATCAAATCCAGTAGTAACAAAAAGGAGCAATATCCAGTGAACACGATGAGGAAATTATATAACAATATATGGGCTGAAAAGTCCCAGGCGTAACAAAGAAAAGGTTTTTTTGTCTGAAATTAGCTTTATTCGTCAACGTAATCCCCATCAAGAGCCACACAATCGTTCCAGCGACGCTCTAACATTGGAGTACCACTTTTATAGAACGATTTATATTTTGCCTCAAAATAGGCCTGCCACCACCAGTTGCTGTCCACTCAGATGACAATCGTTTTGATTTCAAAGTGAAGTGATGATTCATCCATTGTTACATATTCACGCAAAAATTCCACATTGTTACGTTTATACATGGCCAAACACTGCTCAGGATCATCAACACGTCGTTGTTTTTGGTCAACAGTGAGCAAACGCGGCACCCACTTTGAACAGCGCCTTCTCATAGTCAAATGCTCATGCAATATATAACCAACACGTTCTTTTGATATCTTTACGATGTTAGCTAACTCACGTAACTTCATTTTTTGATCATTCAAAACGATTTTGTGGCTTTTATAATGTTTTCTGGGGTTACCACCTTATATGGACGTCCACTGCGTTCTGTACCATCGGTGTGTCTACGACCACGTTTGAAGTCAGCAAACTAACATTTGTTGTTTCTGGTGGAGCGGAGTGCTTATAACACTTTTCAAGCGATTGCTTCGCTTGAAACGTATTTATACCGTCCATCAAGAAGCAGTGTAAAATTAAAACACAAAATTGTTTTTGATTTATTGTTTTTGAAAATAATAAAAGTACTATCACTCTTAGTACAATAACACACAAACTTATGAGTAGGATATTATGAAATGTTAACAAATTTCTTTTGAAAGTTAGTATTAACTGAAAAATGGTGAATGCAATAAATCTAGCGTTATTTATATGTTAGGACCGGGACTTTTCGGCCAATGTCATGTTTTTAAAAATTGTGTAGTGATAAATTTAACATCCATGATATTAACAAAATGTTATATCCAGTAGGTAGATTACACCATTGTATACAAATGTAACACTCAAACATATAACGTTTAATCTGGATAATATTCTGTTGGTAATTTTAGTTAAGCTTAAAAATAAAACACAAGGTCATTTTTTAAAGCAGAATATATAATACGTACCAGACGTATTAATATTTTTATGTTATAGTGTATACGAAATTTGTTTCAAAGGAAAATCTGTAAATGTGAGCATAGAATTAAATTTAATTTTTTTATTTTTTTTTAATCTTAATTTTATAATTTCTGTTCAATGTTTCGAGAAAGACTGATTCGTGCTTACCAATCAATTATCAACGATTGCAAATTAACATTTAATGATTTATGGATAGACACATGCTGATCTACAACATAAATTTTCATCACACCTCCTTAAAGAAACCTTAAAAGAAATAACATACACATACAACATACACAAGAACTACAAAACAAAAAGGGCTAGTTTTTCAATTATATATTTCATAAATCATATAAAAACCTCTCGTGGTTTAGTTTATGAGTTCCGCGAACTTTACAGGAATTTTGCACATTTAACAAACATAAATAACAAAACAATTGACTCGTGGGGTTACACAAACATATTTGTATATTAAATTAAACTCATAATTTCAACGATATATAAATTATCAGTCAATCTTTGTACCATTTTTGAATTTGCTATATTTAATCTAGTGGAAATATATAATTTATCTTTATTTATCTTATTTTTGCGTTCATTTCCATCGCCTGCCTTCTATCGCTTTCGATTTCTATACCCAGGTATTTAAATGCATTTACTTGTTCCATTTTTACACCTTAAATTTGGATAATTATTACTTCTAGTTCTCTCATCACCATGTCTATAGGTGTTCTGGCCTATATCAGTTATTACACCATCTGCAATAGCTCCTATCGACATTTTAATTTTTCCATATTTTTGTACTCTATTTATAGTTTTGTCTATTTGACATTTCTCTATTACTTCATCCATTAATATTATAAAAAGGGTTAGGCTTAAACCTCCGCTTTCCCTTAATCCTGGATTATGAAGGTTTGGTGTTGTTTGTTGTTATTATTATGTTGGTCCATGATGTCCGCAATTGATATTCTGTATATTTCCCACAGTGTTTCTTTTCTTACTCTATCAAATGCTAAAATCAATAACATATACTAAACATATGGTCTTGAGTATACAGAAGAAAAGAGGGAGAAGTATTTTCTTCCCTTTCATTAGCGATTTATCTACTAAACATATTTGATAAAAGTTATCGAACTAAGATTAACAGCTCAGAAATTATTGTAAAAAATTAAGAATTTAATAATAAATGATAATAGAGTAAACGGTCCAGCTAAGAAAGTGGTCACGAATGGATTCAGAAAATCTTATTTCAATATAAAAAACCTTACGTAATTTGTGTTAACTTCTAAAGAATTCCGTCGATGGTATAACGTATTTTATTAATAAGTGTAGTCAACGAGACATCTATTAATCATATCACACTGCAAATCAAAACCAACACAATAGTTGAAGTTACGCAGTTATAACTACAGTGTTCTAAGATTAAAAAAAGCATTTTATAATACATGCATGCTTTTCTTCATCGTCATAGCAAAAATTTCAGATATGGTATGAATGAATTAGTTCTAATAATATTAACCAGATGAAAAATTGAAGCCTATTCAATCCAAGACAAATTTGAATATTTGAACAAAGGATATTACAACGATTTTTCTTATCAAGTACCTTACTATCATTCATTCTTGGTATGTTTATACTCCTTATATCCAATCTATTATGAATAATATTAAATAAATATTTTTCTCATCTCGTTGTTATTCAGTGTTTTTTTGTTATATGACTCAAATATTTAAAGAACGGAATCTTATCCTTCTCTTAACATCGAATTCTTTTATCGATAAACGTAATTAAAATTATTTTCAACATATAATTTTATGAAATACCTGACATTGTGTCCTACGCGATTGAAAGTAAATTATTCGATAAAAAATATAACAGCTTGTACATTCCTCTTTCGGTTCCAGCAGCTGTTAGTACCTAGAAGAAGATGTCGAGGCGCAGTACATGTTCTGAATGAAAATCCAATTACCGACGAACGCGTCAATAAAGTACCAGCAACCTCTCAATTACTGCTTCTGTTATTCGAGCTAGTTTTTCAGGAAGTCATCTTATTTTATTGTTTGGTTAGCGAACTAAAGGTGTGTGTGGTACCAAATGTATGGCTATCATGAATCGTGTATTTTCTAGGCTTTAATTACGTAGTTTTAACATGTAATGACAACAATTATTTGTAATAAAACTTCTTAGATTTAGCTTCTTGAATTTTACACCATAGCACCACCAAGAATACAGTTGAGTAAAAGTAAGATGTTTGGTGTCAATAAAATTAAAAAGTAACAATGTGTTAAAAATATTAAAATATTTTTTCGCAAAGACAACATTTCATTTTAGCAGAGCACTAATTACTAATGTACAATTAACTAAACATTCCACGCCATTTTAATATTTTCCTATGTCATAAGAACATAACCAAAAGGTATTGATTTTATTTTTTACAAAAGGTATTTGAGTACAGTAATTAAATCTAGTTTTATCAAGAAAAATATATACAGGGAAAGAAATTGAAGAGAAATACAATATCATCAAATTGACTTTATAAGGAACACTACACCGAAGGAAACAAGAACTAACCGTAGAAGGTAAATATATTTTTAATTAAAATATTTTTAATTATATTGCTGAAATATTATATACCTATATTCCTGTTAATTTGAATTTAAAAGGTTACGTTTTTTTTATGTATTTATTAAAACAAAATGCCACTTTTTTGTAAATGATATATATTTGTGTAATGAGGTAATATAAATTTACGAGACCAGGTTGCAAACACATAAATAAAAGCAATGAAGAAGTGAAACAACACAATGAACGTTTTTGTTATTTTAATAGTTTTTAGGACACCACAAAACTATATGCACGAATATCGCGTTTGTGAGATCTTTTGAAGCAAAAGGAATTTTGTCACATCTATGAATTATCTCCAAAATGGTGAAATAATAAACTCAGATAATCACTCTAACCTTTAAGTAAATTGAATGCAAAAATTAGCGAAAAAGGCCACAATCGCAGAAGGAAAAACAAATATCAAGATAAAGCACGAATCAAACAATATCACTAAAACCATATACAGCTTATTCGTTACATTTAACTCCATCTGCCTTTCACCATACCTCAACATATTTTTTTTAGAAAACGATGCTGCTGTGGAGTGAAGAAATTGGAGGATTTTTGACTATATACTACAAGTTGAGAGGAATTATAATGAAGTTTTCATATGTAGATGGAACCCAATTTTATAATTAAAATTTCAATTATAATTAAAAATAAAGTTATTTGTGCAACCATAAATCAGTTTTTATATCCGTTTAATTTCTGTGACCTTGGTAACCTCATTAAGAAGCAATAGAAGATTAACTATTGTAGTAGTCAGATACTACACCAAGGAAAAAAATATTATGAAACCATAAACATATGTTACTAAAAATTAATCTAAAATATTGTTTAGAGAGACCTCATCAATTAAATCACAACATTGAATTCAGCAAATTGCTATGATAAGACTGCATGATTAGTGATATAATCAAATATATAGTAATATAATCAAAATTAAATCACATATATTAATCAGCTTTGTTGTTGACGTAACTGGGGCGCATTACTGCTTATAGATTATCAAAACTAAAAACAATCACAAATAAATTTACATGCCCCGACGGGATTCGAATCCGCGACTATCGCAGCAGGAAAAGAACCGTCTTGTCGTCTTCACCAGTACGGCTATCAAGCCGGCGCATTTCATATGATTTCCTTAAATGATTTGCTTATAATTGGCAGGGTAATACCATGATAATTCCTACAATTGCGGCCGTCCCCTTTTTCTTGTAAATTATTACAATTACGTTTTTTCCAAGAATATAACTGTATAGAAGTGGTGGTGAATTATATTATGATAAAAATTTAAATTGTTTTATTTAATATTTGATTATGTACAATGTGGAATAACCAGTATTTGATAGTAAATAAATATATTAATATGCAAATGTACATTTACATGTTTTTTAAATATATTTTAAAGTCTCCTTTTACCAACTATGGGTTTATCTGGACTGGAATTACAGTTTAACGTGGGCTCCAAACCACGGTCCTCAGCATTAAGCCTACCGACTGGCGAGTGACCAACTTTAGAAATCATCCCAGAAGACATCCGGTCTCACCCAGCCTGGTTACTGGCGTGACTGGGATCATTTTCCTTGTCGGATTTTACACTCTTGTCTAGAACATTCACAAATTTTAAACAATCACAAACATAAATTTACGAGAATGCCCCAGCAGGATTCGAACCCGCGGCTATCGCAACAGTAGAAGGACCGTCCCATCGCCTTTATCACTGCGCCACCAAGCCGACACATTTACATGTTATTGTAATCAGTTGAGATATATCGTGTATCATAATATATTCAAAGATGGCTTTCAAAATATATCCAAATAATGAATATCGAGGAGTGCTTCTTGTAGCGACCTTGAGGCATGTCGAATTTTACATCGTGGAATAACGGTCTACAAAATACCCAGAAATATAATCCCAGCTGTTGAACACGGGCGGGGTGCCAGCAGCGCCAACTAGAACCCGACAACGAATAGCAACCCCGAGACGTTTATCTGGGACGTGATTGAAGGGTATTTCGGTCATTCAGTGCTCAACCCTCGTTTGGTTCAGACGTGCCACCATCGACTGCCCAAGCCTCGTCTCCAGGTAACACCGCTGCCATCCGTTTTATCATTTGTATTTTTCACATTTTTCATATAGCCAATAAATAACGGTAACATAATGTAAACACCACTGTTTCATTTCGTTTTACCTCCATTCACCGAGCCACATCATTTACCCTAAATTCTAGATGACCATACCTCATATTTATTGAAATATTATGAATTAATTATTATTTAATAAGGTATGCCTTATTATATCCTAGTGATTATAAACGCAGCATCCTTCACTTGCAAAATTAATTTCTTTCAATATAATTTTTATTTAAAAATAATAAAATTTAAACATTTCTTTATAAAAAATAACCAACATAACATAAAACACCCATCAACAATACAACAATATATCTGCATTTTTCTTCAGTATAAGTTTAAGAGAAAAAATAAAGTATCTTAAACGTCAAACATCATTTTTTAAAAGCTGAAATTAAGTTTATGGGAGCAGGTAATAAATATTTACAAAATGTATGCTCAAAACCACAATTCATGCCCTTAAGTGAGAAACATGAACCAATCAGCAAGGAAAAGTCATAGTAGTTCCTAAGAGTCACTCACCAATCGGTAGATTTAATGCTGAAGAAGACCAAGTATACTGAACTAATATTGCAGCATTTCAGAAGGAACTACATCTGACAAATAAAATAAATGTTGCAAAAATTACTTTAATTCACTAATTTTTCTGATACTTCCAAGATATAAGATAATTCACGAACAAAATTCTTTTGAATTCCAAAAAACTGATATAAACAAGATTGTGTTAATTCTTGACTGGTTTCAACACTCGCTTGGGAGTATAAATGCCGGATTCATATAAATTCTTAGACTCTGAATTCAGGATCATAATTGTAGTCCCAATCCCGATCTACAGCAATAAAACGAGATACAAAATCCTTGTCGCATGGTGACACTCGTTGAAAACACAATATCTTGTCAAATATTGCTCATATTAATTATATGCCTGGAGTTTGTACTAAATATATTTATAATCTAATCGCGCCACGTTTTATCTAACACCAAAACGAATTGAACCGCCAAATGTTCTTGTTAAAGCTCAGTCCCTAGACTGCACAAAAACAATATTAATACACAAACCGAGCTAAAGCATCATTACTATCTATTCCAATGCATTTATTAGATGCATTTGAATCGAACATTGAAGGAATTAAAAAAAAAGTTGTTGCACAAGCAAGAATTGCAAAATCAGTAAGAACAGTGACTAAATCTAGGTCTTAACCAGCCTGGTATGGATATGTGATATAAATGTTTCTTGACTCATCACGTCTGTCAGACAAAGTGAATTATACAGCATCTCACAAATAACCTAAAATCTACATTAGTTTTGTAAATATTTGCTGCCTGTTGACCAACGTTTCATAATAGTATGTTCTCGTTATCAATGTCACGAAGAGATATTAGAGGGGAGAGACAAAATAATATGAATACCAGGCAATATAGTATATCTTGTTGAAAGTTGACAACGCTTTCGAGTAAATAATGCGATGCGTATATATTGTTCAGTTTAAATGCTAAATTTCGTTATGCTTTTGTTCTTTCAGTGCTTTATTCGCTTTGCTCAACTACGGTTAAAACAAATGATACAAGTGACAGATGTTGCACAAACGACAGTATCCACGGTACTGCCAGCATACACAAAATATCGTAAAACATCATCGGCAAAAAGAAATAGTAGACGTAAACTACCCCAAAAGAAGCCTACAATCCGGATTGCCTCCTTCTTCTTCTAACAATATAGTGATATTCAGCTGGATGAAGAGATGAAGATAATTATTGCTAAACATGGCCATATTCCAAAATCATAATACGTGAGTTTGGCGTTTAACGTTCAGCGATTTGAAAAGCATTAGAATATCATCAAACATCTTCCCTGCCCAGCACAATCGACCAGACCTTAATATAATTGAACCGTTATGGGGGGCTTTAGAGGAGAAAATGAGGAGTATATTCCATTTCCAAAATCACTGCAGTAAGTGATGAATGTTTTAGTACAAAAGTGAGACAACAATCCGTTGGAAACTAATAAGACAGACTATATATAGACAAGCAAATAGTGGCTCAACATCTTCTTAATAAATTTAATAAATAAATAATTAAATTAATCTTAATAAATAATTCTTAATAAATAAATATTGTGTAAACTTTAGGTGTTCATATTATTTTGATCATCCCCTGTATTACCTATTTTAATATGTTAGCTTATATAACTCTTCAAACTCAAACTTTCGTTCAACTCAGTTTTCCTAATAAATTCTTGAATTTAGTTAAAACAGTGCATCAAAATTAATTTACAGTCACTATAACTGAACCTATCAAAATAATAATATAATAACCAAAGAATTGCATTAATGCCATATAAGATTATAGGAATTACATTTTTTTTCAATCAACAAGGCCCAAAAAGTATCCATTAATCACTCTCAAGTGAATTTCTGGTAAAAATGTACAATGCCTTATTTTTTGGAAGCAATTGATTCGTTGACCTACTTTTTAACTTCTTGATATTAACAAGAGCATATTACATCGATCGAAAAATCGAATGGCGCCAAGACTAGATAATAGACCGGTTAGAAAAAAAAAATTAAAGGGTATTGTATTGTCATGCAAAATAACGTAAGTGCAGATTTCTAGTACAGTTTGCATTAACGTATATAATTTAATTGTTTAGTGATCAGTGATCTTATTAAAAATACGAGTTTTTAAAATAATACTAACGAGAAAAAAGTTAATAAATCTGTAATTTTTATCATATAGACAAATATACAGAAACTGGGAATTATGGTATTTAAGTTTAGCTGGAAAATTGAGTATGTTATTATAACATAATTTATTTCATACTTTGGTAACTATCCATTGACTAATCAATAATTTTGCATCTCTGATAGTAATCAAAATTTCATGCTGGCAAAATATAGTATAATATATATAGTATATATAATATATATATATATATATATATATATATATATATATATGTATGTATTATATATACTATATATATATATCAAACTATAGTTATCTTTACATAATGACTGCAAAGAAAATAAGATTTCTTTAATTTGGTATTTTAGAAAGATTGTTCGTAGTAGTATAGCTCAATAAGTCAAAAAATTATTTATCTATAATATTGCACTATTCCCAATTGTAATAGAAGAAAATCATATTATTATATTTATGTAAACATTTGTTGCATCAATATGTTAGTAATTTCCCAAAATATGCAAAACAAATAAATTTTACTATTTAGATGTAAGATGTAAGCATATTTATATGGTACGAATATATGAAGGGAGGAAGGATACTCCGTTACAAATGATACAGCAAATGCATTAGGGGAAAGTGTAAGTTCAATATATACCACACAACTATTGTAGGAGTGTAATTAAGTTTGGTTTAAGTCCCTTTAAGTAAGGTCTCCGAACAGCCAGCAGTCGCTAGGAGCTAAATCTAGCGAATACAAGGGATGGAGGTGAAATTCGAAGATCAATTCATGCAGTTTTGCTCTTGTTTTGATTATGACACGTTGCATTGTCTTGATGAATCTTTTTTTTGTTTACCATATGCGGTCGTTTCATTGCAATTTAGGTCCTCAAAGGCTCCAATAAGGCTATATAATATTCACTGTTGATGGTATTTCCCTTCTCAAGATTGAATTTTATGAATATTACACCACGCACATCTCAAAATTCGGAGGCCATAAACCTTTCCAGCCCATTGTTGTGCGCTCGGGCGCTTTGGACGAGGTTCACCAGTTGCAATCCACTCAGATGATTGTTTTGATTCCGAAGTGAAGTTATGGATCCTCTACTTCAATCATTCAAAACGATTTTGTGGATTATTTTTGTTTTTTTATGTTTTCTGGTATTACCACCTCATTTGGACGTCCACTATGTTCTGCATCATTGGTGTTTCTACGATCACAACCAGTCAGCAAACCAAGCCATTGCTTCACTTGAAAGGTATTTTTCCCATCAAGAAGTGTAGAATTGAAACAAGAAATTGTTTTTGATATATTCTTTTAAAAATAATAAAATTGGTGTCACTCTTAGCAGAATAACTCACAAATTTCTGAATAGAATATCATGAAATATTAACAGCTTTCTTTTGAAGGTTAGTTAGGTTTACCAACTGAAAAAGCCTTTTATGTATTAGGCCCGGGACTTTGCGCCGGCCACGTGTTACAGCTACTTATATCGTGACTTTACAAAAGTACTATGCGCTTCTTTAATATTGTCGTTAGTGGATTTACTCCTGCCGCTCAATCTTCTTCAGTATTTGCCAGATAAAGCTAAACTGAGACTTGAAACTGAAACGTGATCTGTTCTCGATGATTTTGGTGATTTAGTGTCTTGCATGGGATGCAGTGTGTATTAACTTGAATAATAAAATAATTTACTGAATAATGAAATAAGATCGCCAACACTCAGCTATCTTGACATTTTGATTGCCTCTTATCATTTTCTTAACAAACCTACAAGGAACAATATGAGTAGAAAAATAATATTACCAACATTTGAATTCCTTTTAAAATCTCGTTAATCTTTAGCAGGTCAATTAAAAACTCCCCGACCTGACACATAGATGGCGCAACTAGAATTAAATCCATATGTTTTTTTTTTGACTTCATTGTTTGATTTTAATTGACTACATTGAAAAAGGAAGGACCATCAATAGCGACTATTACATAGCGTTATTGGACCGTTTGAAGGACGAAATCACCGGAAAACGGCCGCATTTGAAGAAGTTGCTTCACGAAGACTATGCACCGTGTCACAAGTCAGTGAAAACGATGGCAAAAATCCATGAATTAGGCTTCGAATTGCTTCCTCATCCACCGTATTCTCCATATCTGGCCCCAGCGACTATTTCCTGTTCTCAGATCCCAAAAAGAATGCTCGCTGGGAAGAAACTTTCGTCAATGAAGAGGTGATCGCCAAAACTGAGGCCTATTTTGAAGCAAAGGATAAATCGTACTATAAAAATGGTATCGAAAAGTTGGAGGGTCGCTATAATCTGTCTATCACCCTTTAATGGAAATTATGTTGAATAAAAAAAAATAATTTTGCCAAAAAAAGTGTTTTACTATGGTAGGCCGGGAACTTTTCAATTGGCCTATTAGTATTTCTATTCTTTTGTCCCTTTTTAATTAATGCTAAAACGATTTTTTCGCTTTCTTTTTACCTTGAGTTAAAAAACATACAAAAATTGTTGTGTTATTTAACAAAAAGTATACTAATAGAAAGCAGGCCTCTAGACGGGTAATGCATCGCGAAAATAATAATGTCGGCATGTGTGGACCAGAGAACCAGTCTCAGGTCAGTACCACTGCTTATTAAAAAGCCAATTTCGCACGTAGGTAATCGATTTAGAACTGAACGAGCGCCTCGAGCTACGCCGCCTTCAGAACGACTGGGATGCCGTAAAAGTCCCATTAGATTTGTCTGCGGCGGAATGTGTACCGGTGAATAACTATTGGAGAATTCGACGTTGAAGTCGAACTGTCTCGAACAAAGAAAGAACCAAAGCAAAAAAGGTTGGTCTGTTTCGCTTTTTTTTTTCTGTTTTGAAAAATATGGCCTTCACAAGAACATATTTTAGACGTTGTAGGAATCACACTGTGTTATATATTTGCTGTAAAATATAGCGGTTTTTTTATAATAAATTCGTCCATTTTTTTATATAGATTTCTGGCTATTTATCATTATTCAGCTAAAATCAAGAATATTTATTAATAATTTTGGAACATACCTTCATTAGTCTTATTATCGAGTAAACGACGTAATTTTTAAAGATTCTTTCCTCGAACTTAAAATTGTACTTAAAATAGAAATATGTTCATGGTCTTTTGGAGTTTTAAAATAATGGCAACCCTGTATTATTTACATAACCTCCAAAAAGCCTAGCTTGCACGATGTATAAATCCGAATAAGGAAAAATTGTTCTAAAGCATATGAATCAATTTGTAGTATTCTGGCGCCACTCTGGAGTTTTGGTTACGACGTCTAATAAAAAGGCAATTATTGGCGCATATGTCCAACAGCTAGAGTGAAAATGCGAAATTATAGCAGTTGCTGTATGGAGACTCAATGCAAACGTGACAAGTCCTTACAATTCAGCTGGAAGAGACCTGAACAGCTATTTCAAGCATAGTACCAAATAGAACAAAATAAAAAATAAAGGATTTGTCCCACGTGTCTTCACATAAGCCTAGGCCAACACAAGGAAAATACTTTTTGTGGAAAATTGTGATTGGTGAAGTGTATTTTTTAGGAAACCTTAAACATAGAGACCTTGATAGAACCCTGACAACCTGGTAGCTCGATCTTAAAGTTGGACACCCTTTTATAGATTTTATGTTCGTAAACTCGTGAAAATTGATCAGATAGTCTTATGGAACTAATCAGAAGAAATCGTTTGCTGAGCAAGAGGAATCATCCTCGATTTCATGTGAGTAAAACCAAACGTTCTTAAATTAGGTAAAAGAAATTCTAACGCAGGCGGTATATCCACCAAACTTAGCCTCATTTGACTACACTGTTATTCGACCATTGTGTCAAAAAATAATACTTATGTGAATTCATGACTCCTGTCTCCAATGGCGTCTTATGACACTTATCAGAACTTTTTTTTCAATTAAACAGGAAAAGTAAAACTCACACAGATATTTTGTACTTAAAAGTAAAACTAATAAGAGCCTGCTTGGTTAGCATAGTACTAAAGGCCACAGAACGGCCCTCCTGCTGTTGGTATAGTCGCGGGTTTGGGTTCGTGGTTGTTTAACATTTGTGATTGTCCTTAGGGAAGAGTGTAAAACCCCACAAGGAAATTGATCCCAGTCATGCCAGTAAGCAACCTGAGTACGACCGGATGTCTTTTGGAATGAAAGTTGGTCACTCGCCAGTCAGTAGGCTAATACCGAGGACCGTGATTCGGAGCCCACTTTAAACAGTAAGTCCAGTCCAGATAAACCCTAGTTGGTAAAAAGGAGACTAAAATATAATAAAAAAATAAGACAAAAGCTTGGAAATGTACATAATTAGAACAGTACAATGCAATATACTAAATTCTAATAATAGTAGCATAAAAAATTCGAAAACTATAACAAATCATTAAAAAAATATATATTAATATGTATTTCCTTCACGTTCCATTATATACCGTAATTAAAAACAACAAAAAATAAATAAGATAGTCAGAAACTGTCATTAAACACAATTAGCAACGTTATAAAAGGAACATTAAAAGATATTAATCCCAATAGGCCCGTTTCTCGAGATAACTAACCTACACTATTGATTTTCTCCATTGGGTAGTGAGGGGAAAAGCCTTGCCCCAATTTCAATACTGCTGTCCAATTTTCATTATTACGATAGCCCATTTGATATGGTCCTCCATATTTGATGTTACTCAACTGATTAAAGCTCAACTCCATTCTCATATTAGGTATAGTCAAGAAAATATAAATATCGCGTATCATTTTCGAAAATATATAGTATAATTAATAAGTATAATAATTAATAATAAGTCATTAAATCAAAATAAAAGCTCAAGAGAAATGATAACTATAGAAAGTCTACTGGATTTAGTACATCTACAAGCTAGTATATATGAATATTTGGAAAATGACAGTTGATAGTGAAAATAATTAGAACATTAGTAATAATTGAAATAATTACCAAGATTTATTACGTTCTTATCAGAGCTGATAAAATAAAATTATAGAAGATAAGTATAATATAAATTTGTATATATTGTATGTACGGTTACAATTGGCCATAAAAATACACAATAAAAAACAAGATGCTATTTAAGCATATGAGGAAATATATAATGGGTAATGACAAATAAGATTCAATGGTTCAAAGAAGTGGTTTACTAAGTTTCGTTGTGGTCGTACCAGCACACAAGTAACGCTGAACATTCAGGTCGCCCAAACGAGGTCGTCACGCCAGAAATCATCTATAAAACCCATGGAATGATATTGACGATCGAAAAATGAAAGTAGATGAAGTGATTGAGACCTTAAGCATCTCAACTGAGCAGACACATCATATTTTACATCAATATTTGGATATGAAAAAGCTATCCGCGTGATGGATGTCGCGATTGTTCACACTCGATCATGAGAGCAAAAACGACCGAAATCGTTTTAAGAGCTTATTAAGATACAATTTGTAACTTCGTTTTAAGATTAAACAATTAAGCAACATGTTGCTTCTTATTTTATTCTATTTAAAAGAAGAACAATGCTATATGATAAGTCCGAACATACAACCGAACCAGCATGCAAAAGTCTTGTATATAATATTGGATTCACCCAAAAGAAACCGTTCCTATAAGAAGCGGGTGACGAATCAAGATCACCTTGATATTAGCTCTATCCGAGATTAAATGAATTAAATGTATAAAAAACAATTATTATTATTCAATTATGCAGTTATTTCAATATAAACATAATTAAATAATACAATTATTTCAGACGAACCATACTATGCCATAGTACACTGGTGGAGAAGACCCCAACAAGAGCATGAACAAAGGCGCTTGGTATTTATAAATTAAGTTTTGAAGAAACCATGTTAAAGAGTGAGCTATTGTCAAAATATATATACAAGCAAGAACGTCTGGATATGTGGAAAGAAGCATTTTCTACAATAAAACTTTCGGTTTGGATGAACTAAATCAGACACACTGAAGAAAAAATTGATAAATGGTGAAGTGTTAGATAGATTAGAAATTAACAGCTTAATTATTTTGGTAGATTATACAGTTGTTCAGATAGAGTCACTTGAATATATTCCGAAAGTGACAGTGATTGAATGGCACTTTCTGGATGTGGGATCTGGATCAAATCATAATTCGATGCTGACAATTATCAAGACAGGGTTATAAAAATGGAAACAACTAAAGGTGAGGATAAAATGAATATAGGATAGCTGTAGAATATATTGTGTTATAGAGTGTGACAGATTTATGTGCATAGATATGTGTGTAATTATTCAGAAAATGCATGAGCATTTTGTTGAAATGTATGCAGAGAGAAAAAATACTAACTATTTTGCAGATATATGCATTAGGGATAATCCAATGATTATATCTAACTTTATCAAGAAAGATGTACACAGGTAGTAACAGAACAAACTAAGAAGAAATACTAGAAAACACTGCACCGAAGTAAAAGAATGCAAAAACTAAACGCAAAATATAAATAAGCTCTGTAATGCAGGTAAATATCATCACTTGGATATTAATTGTTAATTAAGTAAATTAGGCCTCCAGGGGATACCACTAGATAAAAAAACGCGTTTAAAACTCTACCTCAGAAGTAGTATGGAAAAGAGATGTCAAAGCCAAAAAAATTAAAACATAGAGTTGCGACGTTGCGACGTTTTGGCGTCATCAATTTAGATGACGTGAGTTCAGTGTTTTATTCAATAGGCTATACAGACTAGAGGATTCGATCCCGAAATCACGAGGTCCCAGTCGTGTTCCAGCTCCGAAAAAAATCATTTTCAATTTATGTGAAAACTCCGGGGATTTGAGATTAATTTTTTCCTAAAAAACATGTTAAAATTAATCTCATTTAATGCGATGGCAAGATTTATAAATATTTACTGACGATTCCTCCATCTCCCATCCAACCCAAACGAGGTTTTTCAGCCTCTAAATATACGCGCAACACAAACCACGGAGCAACATGCGTTATTATTTCTTCTCTTAAATAAGACGTATCTAGTCATTTGAAACCATATTTAGTCATTTTAATTTAATAGAATAACTTGTTTGCAAAGAAGCCTTCTTAAAGTATAATTAATTTTTTTTGAAGTTTGAAACGCAATTTTGTTTTACCTTTTCTAACAAGGCACAATCTAGTCAATCATT
The DNA here is from genome assembly GCF_030347505.1 of Rhynchophorus ferrugineus. Lineage (NCBI taxonomy): Eukaryota > Metazoa > Arthropoda > Insecta > Coleoptera > Curculionidae > Rhynchophorus > Rhynchophorus ferrugineus. The sequence continues at coordinate 44,394,500 of NW_027472581.1, read as the reverse complement.
TTAGCTTAATCATTGTTTTAATTGATCTCTGTAGTAGAACAATGTTAATTTCAGGAATTTAAGTACAACTTTTTTGTTCTTGTGTGCTTTTATAAGTTTAAAATGTTATTTTACACAACACAAATAGATGATCCTTATTTATTTTAAGATATTTAAATTTAACTTAATTACTCCGATTAATTATTTTATAACTATTTAATAATTTCAAAGATAAATAAATTTAAATTTAGCTTATCCCTATATACAATAGCGCAGCTATTCATGTGTTCATAACTGTATACAATAGAATATTGACAAAATCGACGATATTGTTTTGAGTGGCGATAAATCAAAGCATGTACAATAGTTGAGGCAACAAGCATCACGTAATGCATTTTTTTCGATTTTGTATAAAAACTTGAATGAAAAAAAAGAAGATGAACGTTGCGTTTGTTCTCAGTAAAGAATCGGTCAACAAAGTAAAAAAAGTATTTACTGAGATTGATGCAATATATGTTAATCATTTATTTTCTACATTTTTTTCCATCTTTCTAGCAACATGGCGGTACCGCGTCAAAAGGAAAATGTTGCTAATGTTGCATCCATTTCTGAACTTGATCTGAATAAGTGTAGGTCTGGTGCAACAGAATTTTGCATTTTGTAGAACAATGCATTTATGCCAACCTCAGGCTTCGGGATAGTTGTTGAATATCATTTATATAATATGTATCTAAATGTATATATTTCATTTATATATAAGCTTTATATAATTATTGTGTGTGCATTATTGTGAGTTTATTTGGTATTCGTTCAATTTCATCAATTTACATAAATAGATGTCTGCAAGTTCACACAGTTCTGATGACCCGTAGGACTATTGTATTGTTTAGCGTCAGTCACAATACGCTACAGAAAATTGTTCTTTTCTTATCTGACAAACAATAAAGCCGCGATATTGAAAGATTTGAAATTGCATTTTCAGTCAATTCGTGTTGTGGCCGTTTTCCCTCTTTTTAGATTTTTTTTTATTGCATGGAAATGTCTGGAATCAGTTGATCACAGATCAACTGCTAAGTCTGAAAATTCTTTGAGGACTGGGTTGTTGTTCTATAAGTCTTGCAATTCACTCCAGGCCGGCATTTATACAAAAATCAGTAGTCTTAAATCGCTGAAGCCAAAACTAATAATACTAAATGGAAAACCATCGAATTTAACAGTTGTTTAGATTTATACTTCGCATTTCAACAATAGATACCGCCGATTAAAACACATGCAAATACCCAATGAAACCAAGAGATTACGTCCCAGATGTTTAAATTTGTTATTTTAAAATTTTGAATTTTGAAATGCAAATTTTTAATTAAGACAAAATTTAACTATAGTCATATAAAAAGTTTTAGAAAATAACTATCCTAAGTTAATAACCAATCAAATACCAGGTGTACCGGAAAGTCATTACCGATTCTTCGAAAAAAATACATAATTTTCAAGACAATGGAAATGTATTTATTCAAAGTATTGACCATTTGATATATCCTATACATCCTGCCTATCTTTCAAGCAATTTATAGATTCCATCCCAAAAAAACTGTTTGTCCTTTGAGCAAAACTATGCATCAAGCCACTTTCTAAGTTCTTCGAAATTGGCGAAGTACTGTTCTGCAAGTGCGTATCCCATTCATGCGAAAAGTTTATAGTCGAACGTGACAAGATCTAGAGAGTATGGCGAGTATGATATTAACTGTTTCATCGATTTTCAACAGTTTATAATACACCAGGCCACTCTGGCACCACCAAACACAGAGCATTGTCGTAAGACCAAAACGACATGGCTTTGAAGTCGATCGCCCGGCTTCGCAAGGTAATAACCATGATTTTTTGCACATAGGGTTTTAAAAATAAATCCACTATTCATTGCCAGTCACTATCATTACCTTTACGGCAGCATATCACAGACGATTTTTCGATTTTCCATTTGTCTTGTCATTCAATTGATGTGGCATCCATCTTCCCACCACTTGGATTTTCGCCATTGCTCGTAATCGATCGCTAATCGTTTCCTGGGCCACATTTAACGGTTCTGCCATTTGTTTTTGAGTTTGGGTCGGGTCTCCATCCAATAACTCTTGAAGGTCGAATAAAATTTATTCTTTTCCAAAGGATTCTGTTCTAGCGCAGAAACGGTTTTTAAAAGTAAAAGTCTCCTACATAAACTTTAAGGACAGAGAGGTTTATTCTTTGCATTTCAGACCGATCAGATAATTATTGGTCCAAATATGGAATATAATTGTTCACTATTAAATTAAATTGAAATACATAATATAGGTATATTCACAGATCATTTCCCTTAACCTATCGAAAAGGAAAATGTGGCTACAAATTAAATATTGTAATCAGCAGTGGCTCAGAAGAACTAGAACTAGTAGTAGTACAAATATATTTTTTTCAAAGGAAGTCAATTGAGAGATCTGAAAACTGATAAATAATAAATAAAACATGTTTCTTCGCAGATGCTTTTGAAACAGATGAATCTGTGCCTTCAACATCATGCTGATAATAACCAGATAGTATAACACCAAAGAGACTAAGTACTACCTAATGTATTTTCACTATCAAACTATTTTTTAGTTTATAGTTTTTTTAATAATATTTAAAGCAATAAGAATGTACAACTAGAAAATAGGTTATTTGTTGTCAGATTAGATATTGTTTTTCATGTATTTTGAGAATGTTTTATGCAAATATTAACTAGTATTTACATAAAATATTTTATTAAAATTTTATTTTTTGAAATTTTGGGGAAATGTTTCGGGACGTCCAACATGTGGAAGTCGCTACTTTTAACTTGTTACTTGCTTTAATCGTTATGCTAAGTCACTTCCTTTATATGGTGCGTTTATTGTTTATTTATATCGGGCGTCATTTTCAGTATGCCTGACGTAAGGAATAGTGCCTTTAGTTTATGACGTTTAGATATTAAATAATTAGTTCAATAGTATATATAAGTCGGTAGTACAATAAGTAAAGTGAATTCTCGATCAAGGAAGTGTTTACTGGATGCACAGATAGTAAAGAAATTCGAATCGTTTTACTTCGAAGAAGCATTTGGCTGCTAGAAATTAATCCGAATTAATTTCGAAAGAAACTATGCAAATGGTGATATACTTTTATTCTTGGATCAATTATTTGATAGTTCAACAACCACTGAAATAATAGCTACTGAATGCATTACCACTGAATACCTTTTAATAGAGGATAAATCGAAGTTCAATACACTAGGAATGTTGGTGCAAAGCAATTCAGGACTTAAATAGTGCTTATTGCCCAAATAAGAACATATTTGTTAAAGCGCTATCAATTAATCAAAATGTAATAACTACCTTGAACCTCATCATTGCATTAAATGAAAAAATGTATAATTATCCGAATAAATATATTGGCATAAGACTACTAAACCAAGACAGTTTGAAATATTTTGGGTCTATTATAGCTCCTGGATTCAGGGATATACATCCTCGGCTGGTATGTTTGAAAATTGAAAATAAATGATATTTTCAGATTTTTTTAATTTAATTACAGAATTTTAACAGGAAAAGATTCAAAGTTTGCTTTTAGTATAAGAAAGTAAAAAGACAGAACTCTAAAAGATCCTATTAAATTGATAGTACTAAACAAATATAAACAAGAAAAACACAGAAGAAATAATTTTATTAGTTATAAAGTTCTTTGTTTATGATTTTTATATATATTTATTTTATATTATATTTACATTTTACACATAATTTACATTTTATTGGTCAATTACACGTGACGTTAAAGCTGTCACGTACCAAACTTAATTGAAGAACCAATCAAACGAAGAACCTCTCAAATGTCACAAAAAATGTTTCTCTTAACAGGTCAATTTAAAAGTCCCCGGCCTGACACATAGATGGCGCTACTAGAATTAAATCCATATATCTTTAATTAGCCCTAACCCTCAAAAGATGCGTGTATAAATTTGACAGCCGTCAATGGATCATTAGTTTGTGCATTATAACACTTTGAGTAAAGCAACTTTTGTCATTGTGAAATAAAAATCGATGTAAAGAAATTTCGCTTAATGATAAAATAACTCTTTTTGAAGAGAAAAAATACAGTTGAAGCAAAAACTTGACTTGATGCCGAGTTTCCGGACACTGCCTCAAGAAAATCAAACATCAAGAATTGGTATGCTAAGTTTAGACGTAGTGATATGAGCACCGAAGACGATGAACGCAGTGGACGCCCAAAAGAGGTTGTTACTCTAAAGATATCAACTGACATCATAACAATCACGAAAATTTGGGTATGAGAAAGCTTACACAACAACAATGAACACAAGGACGAGTTGATGATTCAAAGCAGTGTTTGAAGATGATCGAGCGTAATAAACCCGAGTTTTTGCATCGATATGTGACAATGGATGAAACATGGCTCCATCATTTCACTCCGAAGTCCAATCGACAGTCATTCGAGTGGACTGCACACGATGAACCCGTTCCAATGCGTGGGAAAACGCAACAGTCGGCTAGCAAGGGTATGACGTCTGTATTTTGGGATGCGCATGGAATAATTTTCATTGACTACCTTGAAAAAGGAATCCATGAATTGGGCTTCGAATTGCTTCCTCGTCCGCCGTATTCTCCAGATCTGGTCCCCAGCGACTATTTCCTGTTCTCCAATCTCAAAAGAATGCTCGCTGGGAAGAAATTTTCGTCGAATGATGAGTTGATCGCCATGGCCTAATGACTAAACTGAGGCCTATTTTGACATATAAAGGACAAATAGTACTACAAAAATGGTATCGAAAAGTTGGAGGGCCGCTATAATCAGTGTATCACCCTTGAAGGGAATTATGTTGAATAAAAAAACTAATTTTGCCAAAAAAATGTGTTTTACCATGGTAGGCCAAGGACTTTTCAACTGACCTGTTACAGATGCCTATAATGGAGATTTAAATTGACCAATCAAGTGATTGAAATAGTCGATATAAACCCATCTGGATGTTGGGCAAAGCAAAACTTTTCTCCCCAGACCCCTATTGAATTTTCTCTCTATTACTCTATGTATAACATATATAGTTTCAAAGCTTGATGTCAGTAGAATAAAATGACATATGTGTCAAATCAGAACATTGCGTAAGAATCATAACTTAAGTCTAGCGACATCCGTTAGAAAAACCAGTAATGACTTTCCAGTACACCTGGTATAATTAGATAATTTTATAACGAAATATAATCTAGTAATTATTAAATAAAACATGAATTGAAATAATAGCGCGACAGCAATTCCTCTCCCCACCCTCAACTCATCCGTACTAAAGCAAAACGAAAAAAACGTCATTGGAAAAACGCACGCTTAACAATTTCTAGTGTTCCCTGCAGTAAATAACCTACACTACTGATTTTCTGCGTTCGATAGCCAGGAAAAAGCCGTGTCCCAATTTCGACGCTGCGGCATCCGAGAGGGTCAATCACCACCATCCGAAACGATGTGCAGCCTCGATTGCGGCGGTCCATCTGGGCGGTGGCGGCAGGGCGTCGTCGTTTCGAGCTCCCGTGGCGTCGGTGGCGCCGTGACGCCGGTCGTCGACCCCGGACGGCGGCGGCGGCGGTGGCGGCGGCGTCGGCAGCAGCAAAATCGGCCAGACTCGAGCCGTCGACGTCTGCCAGGTGGGCCCCGTAATGAGTCATGGGGTGAGTGCATTTTGAAAGTTTCGGGAATTTTCGTTCTCGTCGTCGCGTTGTCGCACTCGTTAATAGCATAATGGAACTTGAACGGAGGTGTCGAATAAAAATTTTATAGAAGTTTTTAATAGACTCTTGCTCTATCAGAATATTCTAGTACTGAAAATGTTCCAAATCTACAATAATGTATTAATTAGCCTAAAGAACTGTCGGCTGAAAACGACTATAGATTGTTTATTTTACTAATATATATATTTATCGGCATAGCGAAAATGTTGCCTACCTTTTTGAAAAAGAAACGGGGATACCCAGAGTCGTGAAATTTGGCACTGTTAAAGCTTATATCGAGTACGCATTTTTAGGCCTAATATTTTTATGTAAAATGCACTATAAATAAATATATTCCAATAAAATGAAAAACGCCCTAATCAAGCAACCAAGAATAGCCGTCAGATCAGTGATACAAAATATATAGTCAATCCCAAGAACTTTTATACATACGACATCAAGATGTTTAATGCCTGTCGCAATTTGTAAAATTGTTTTAGAATCAGACAATATTTTCCTTTTCATTTTATTCTAGTTAAAAAGACACCCAATGCTGTCCGATAAGTTCGAACATGTGACCGAAATAGCCTGCCAAAGTCGTCCAGTTGTCAAACATATGCAAAATTCTTCAAAACAATAGTGATAAGAGGTTATAAACCAGCAAACGTTATTTTAATGCTTTGCTTGTTTTTATAAATTTCAAATCGTCTATTATTATGACTCTGATTGAAAATTCCGAAGTCAGACATAACATACTGCGTCTCTAATCGGTTACTTTAAACAGAAACATTTTTACTGTTTAATATTAATTTACTGCGATTTTTATTGAAAATATTTTTGGCATCTTGCAGCTGCACCGAATATTAGTATGGATACGGTCACTGAAATATCTCAAAAAATTAAAAATATAATCTTCTCATCCCAAGCGAGTGACGAATTAAGATTAGCTGAACAAATGTTAGATTTGAAATCAACAGCTTAGTTATTCACTTGAATACAATTTTCTGAATATGATATTATTTGCTGCCGATTTGTAAGACATGGTGATGATAGTGGACAATGTAAAGGTGCATATATAATTAATATATGATAATTGTAGGAAATGATATGATAGAGTGTAAAAGATATATCTACACAGATATGTGTGTAATTGTTTAGAATATATATGAGCAATTGGATAAAATGTATCAGGCGAGAAAAAAATAGTAACTGTCGCAGATATGGCAATGCATTAAGGAGAATACAGTGATTAAATCTAGTTTTACCAAGAAAGATGCATACAGTTATTAATAGAACAAACTAAGGAGAAATACAGTGATATCAAAATGTCTTTATAAAGAAACACTGTAACAAGTCCTTCGATAATATATGAATTGCATTTACTACAATGTTAAAATAAATTATATCTGATGTTTTGACGTCACAAATTTAGATCACGTATGCACAAATCTTCTTTGGATAGACTGTATAAACAAGCCTACCCGAGTAGCCGTGCGTACTAATAGTGTAGCTCTCCTGCAATAACGTAGCACTGTCGAATCTCGCTGGGGCTAAAGGTTTTTTTAAGTTTATAAAAAAAATTAAGGATAGTGTTCATTAAAATGAAGTGAGTCTTTGAAGTCGTTATATAACACATCTATATTGAGGCAACTATAAATAAACAAATTTAAAATACATATATTTAAACAAATATTTTAGGCTCTGGCCGACGCGCTGCTAGCTCCAATTTTTATACGGTAGATTATTAGTCGTTGCTTTTGTAAGTACATCAACTTAAACAATTAACACTTAATAAACGCTTAATTTTTAAAATAAAATTCGGCAACGTTGTACCGCAAAATGCCGGGAGGCAGTTTTGAATCAGAAGACAAATCCTTACATTTTTGCATTTGAAACAATATTAAAAAGGAAAATAAGTGGTTAAACCATTATAAACACTGTTAAATCTTAAACAGTGTTATTTAAGGTTTTATGTTACCTTCGGTTATTCTCGTATTTATTATTGGAATTATAAAAGAGTTATGGCAAGTTTAGATAAAATGTCATGTAAAGTTACATTTTACATTTTTTACAGAGAAAACAAATTCATGTATCAGCTTTATCGGAAAGTATATACAGCTGTGAAAGAAAAACCTAACATACAAGTATCATCCCAATATAGACTAACAAGAATAGTCTTTGCTTACAAGATATTTAGATTTTTGAAATCAGATTCTGATTTAATTTGATGTCGATTTGATTGTTTGGTGTGAAGAAAAAGAAAAAAAGAAAAATGTTTCTTGCTTAAGGACTCTTATTAATTAATATAGGTCTGGAGCTAAAGTATATCATGATTAAAGTACATGAGGCAATTCTAAAACTTGTTAAGATTTTTCTGCAAATTTTAGTGGTATTGACTTAGTAAATGCATTTCTTAACCAAGCACTAACCGAATATTGCAGGTAATAAATATATTAATTTGTGCATCAAGAATTAAAATAAATGCACCATAGAAAGCAATAGATATATGACAGCCATAGAAGACAAACTAAAGATGAGCTATCTGCAAGGGCTAGATTGAAGGGTGAAATAAATAAGCAAAGAATAATTCAATTTTATATAAAAATTTAGGTAAAGAAATTATTCTTTTAATCAGCCTGATTTACTGTTTTTGTAAGGACTATATAAATACATAAAGGAAGTAATGAAAATATACAGGAGTTAAAATGAAACTAACTACATAATTTTCATAGAAGGAACACATAGGACAAATAGAAGAAATTATGAATTATTAACAGTACATTTGTAGACATTTTAAAGCATTAATAAATATTGTAGCAAGTACATTTCTCATCTTATATTGAAAATACTGTGAAAATAAGTTTTAGTAATATATAATTTTTAAATTAGTCTACCTTTCTCTCTTAATCTATCTTTTACTCTATTATGAGAGAAACAGAATTAACTTAATACATTGTGGTCCACTGGGCGATCACTAGTTTTTGTTGGCTAATTTTTACTGTCAACTTTACATTAAATTAAATCTAGGTATATATCTAGAAGATGGCGCCCTATCTTAGCCACTGGTAACAATGTTTATGTATTAACACTACTGTTTTTCTATTAAACTACACCACCTCACCTCTCTACACTGCACTACACAAGATCAAATGGTTTGATTCTTTTTTTGAGTCTGTATCTTGTTCTGGTGTTATCCGAGAATTGTATTATTTTGATATTGACATGAGATTGGAGACTGTCCCCATGTTTCCTTACAATTAATTCTCTTGATTTCTTGGGTGACAGTCAGTATCTAAAATCTCAATGTAAGTAATCTGTCCTGTAGAATCTCGGTGCACCTACGATACTTCTCAGGACTTTGTTATAGAAAACTTGCATTGTATTTTTATTAATTTTCGCGGAACATCCCCATAATTGTATTCAGTATGTCCATATAGGTTTCAATACTTGCTTATATAATAAATTTATTATGTACTGATAATTGTGATTTTATTCCAATTAATAAATAAATTTTTGGATATTTTAATTCCAGTTCTTTTCTTCTCTTTTTTAACATGTTCCTTCAAGAGAAGTTTTGTATCGAGGTTCATTTCGAGATACTTAGCGTTGTTGCTATATTGAATGATATTATTTATTGTTATTTGTGGTTGTGCCGTCTGATTATACGTAAACTGCATATGCACAGATTTATTTTAGTTAATGTTTATTTTCATCTGGGTCCAATTATTTATAGTCCCTTGCCTGTTGTAATTTTCCTGTAACTTGTCCACTATTATCTCCAACAGTAAGAATCGCAGTATCATCAACAAATGTAGCCATCGTGATATTTTCCATATGCGGTATGCACATGTATGCTGTAGAAAATTAATTGGCTCCAGCTCACTACCCTTGTGGTACACCTGATTTAGCTTCTTTTTATTGTAAAGTAGGCTTCCTTGTGTTTGACTCTAAACATTACGGCTGTAACGTAAGATTGCAACAGCTCAGTGTAGTATTTCGATAACATTTTCTGTTGCTTATGAGCAAGGCCGTCGCCATACCTTATCCTTATGCTTAGGCACATCTAAGAATATAGAAAAAATACCTTTTTAGCTTCATAGGCTTTTTCAGTCGCATCTGTTATTCTATGCACCTGATCAATCGGCGAATGTTTGTTAACAAACCCAAACTGATGCGTAGGTATAAGGTTTTCTCTATAATAGGTTTCCTTTATAAGGCAAATTTTTCAAATACCTTAGATATGGTAGGTAGCGGTGAGATAGGTCTAGAGGCAAAAGCCCATAAAAATTTCATTTGGTGATTTTTCAGATTTTGGGATCATGATAATTTGAAACATCTTCCAAACGCCCGGGACAATTTTAGTCGAAATGCTGCATAGATCAAGTTGGCGAATTTTATAATAGACGGAACTTAAATAGGCGCGCGGGAAACAGTTTTAGTTTTTTATTTTGCGGTTGGGAGGCTAGAAGTATAAAAAGCAATATGAACGAAAAATTTGACGTAGTTAATTTCAAGAAATAATGCTGAAGTAAACAAATTTCCATTCTGTAGAATTTCCTAGAATATTTAAGTACTTTCTGTATCAGTAGAATTTCTTAGAATTTTGATAATGCACCTGTGTTGTGTTTTAGTTTATAATGGTTTGAATAGAATGCATTATTTCCCAAGGCATCCTGCTCTATATCAGAAGAAGCCTAACTTTTTAAATAATAAGCCAATAGGTTCGTAGTTTGCATTTTAGAGAGTCTGACTATAAAGCCAAATGTGGAAGACCATTGTTTAACAAAGATAGAGTAAGGCCTTCATTATGGCAACTGCGTATAACTAATTTTAAATACACAATATATCTTTACTTACAGATTCGTTTGCATTGCCATTCGGAATTGAAAATATGAATACAAGTTTGGCATCAGTAAAAGTCATTCTCTGTATGTTAGTAAAACGGAATTTGTAAAAATAACAAGCGTAAAAACATAATTTTTCGAGGGTTTCCAAATTGAACTGAAGTAACACAACAACTTGCTTAATTACAGCTTTGTTGAAGATTACTCGAGGAAATTCACTACCAGTTAGAACTTTTTTTTATAACTCTTAGTAGTTCCACAATCTGATCAGAGGGCAATAAGTTTTTTTTTATATTTATATTATATATACATGGAATACAGAAAATTACTTCATTAAGTCTGTATACCAATTTAAAATCGGATGGTGTCAGACGTTTTAGTTTACGCACTTCACTGTCACTTCGCATATTTAACTGATTAGTGAGTACATTGGGATGCACTTCCACTCTTTCGAGGTACTTCACACAAACACGTTGATTTACACTCGTTATTGGTTCTAGAGAGTGAGAAATGATAGAATTTCTTCAAATTCACCGGTATAATAGATGTAATCTAACAAAGCTTGGGAGGTATTTTAATTTATTGTTGAATAAATATCTTGACCTGATTTGATACCAAAATTATGTGCAAAACTTAACATAAGAACATGGCTTAGTAATATTTTATACCAGCAAATACATAAGTATTTAAAGTTCCTGTAAGTGTTGTTTGTTTTGAAGGATTAGGGAGGTCAATATAATTGCAAATGTTGTTTTGCAGGTTCTTTGTTGCCTGTTGCCTTCAATACTCCCTATATTTTTCCAACTATGTCACTCCCGCACCTAGCGCAATTTCGTCTATGATTTTCGCTATGTCTTAATTTTAAACACTTTCTTTTATAGGATGTGGAAGACATAGTCATAAAAATACTGAATGCGTGTAATGTACTTGTACAAACATCAAATGTATTTAAACCCTCACACAACTGAACTACCGTGTCTCAGCACTTTATCGCAGTTTGCAGAATTACCAAAATAGATCCAGGATTTCCCTGCTAAATCGGCAACGAACTGCCGAGCTTGGCGTTGCCAGGAACTATTTACATAATCGAACATACATATCGAGGCTGTTTACGTTACCGCGCGTTCCATTTGACCCAATACCACTGCACAAATTTTAAGTTTACATTAACGTAATGTTTGCATTATTGAGTATTTACGTTATCACGCGTCTGCTGTATTTAATTAATCTTAATAGCTAATTTTATAATTTCAGGTACATAAAGCTTCCTGGCCTAACCTGTCTTCGTCAACAATATTTATTAAAAAAGGAGGAACTACACATTTCTAATATATCTTTTTTTATATTTTAAAGTCTCCTTTTTACCAACGACGGTTTATCTGGACTGAACCTATTGTTTCACGGGACCTCCGAACCACGGTCCTCAGCATTAAGCCTACCGACTGGCGAGTGGCCAACTTAGAAGTCATCCCAGAAGACATCCGGTCTTACCCAGCTTCAATACTGGCGTGACTGGGATAATTTTCCTTGTCGGATTTTATACTCTTGCCTAGGACATTCACAAATATTAAACAATCACAAACATAAATTTACGACTATGCCCCAGCAGCATTCGAACCCGCGACTATCGCAACAGTAGATGAACAGTCCTGTCGCCTTTACCACTGGCCAACCAAGCTGGCTTATATTTAATTTCACTAAACATGTTTTAATGTAAATTTAATTTTATTTATTTTAATTATATATTAATATATTTAGTTACTCCATCACCTGTCCACCGTTACAACAAGAAGGCGTTGTATAAATCTAAAGGAAACAAATTTAAATATTAACAGGGCTCTGTATATAAAGATGATAAAATGAATACTATTTCAGAGTTGGCTAAGCAAACGTGAATTTTTAAGGACAAAGTTCAATCTTATTTGAACTGATCTGAATGTATAAATATCAAATATTTTGTTTCAATTTTTGTATGTATGTTTATTGTTATTGGGGAAACAATTAACAGTATTAATATAATATATAAAATATATTTGTATCATTTTCTCAAATTTTCAAACAACAATTATTTTAATAAATTTTGTATCTTGTGTAAAGCGCAATCAATATGTTGGACTTGCAGGAGATCGTGCATTGTTTGTGCATAGCTAAATACAAAAATCAGGTTTGACGACGATATGCAATAAGTATGAGCAATGTTTTCTCCAGTATAGCAGCTCTTATTGAAAAAATCTGCTTAGGCAAACTGTCAACCTCAGTAGCGACTTCAGCAACTCAACGATTTTCTGGACATACTTTGCTACAGAAAAAGATTGTAAAATACGAGTAAAATACCCACAAAACATTAAATTATTAAGATGGATATAAGTATGTATGTATATAGATTTACTGCTTCAAACTCTCGTCAGCAGCTTAAGCTTGCCAGCTCGCAAGTGAACAGGTCAATTGAAAAGTCCCCGGCCAGAAACATAGATGGCGCTACTGGAATTAAATCCATATGTTTTTTAGTTAGCCCTAACCCTCAAAAATGCATGTATAAATTTGACAGCTGTCCGATCAATAGTTTGTGAATTATAGCATTTTGAGTGAAGCAATTTTGTTATTGTAAAAAAAATGGATAAAAAGGAATTTCATCTATTGAAAAAATATTACTTTTGAATGGAAAAAATACAGTTGAAGCAAAAACTTGGCTTGATGTCGAGTTTCCGGACACTGCCTCAGGAAAATCAACCATCAAGGATTAGTATGCTAAGTTTAGACATGAAATGAGCACCGAAGACGGTGAACGCAGTGGTTTACAGACGAAAACTTTTAAAAAATCCAGAAAATGATTTTGAATGACCCTAAATTGAAAGTGAATTATATCAACTGAACGTATATGATCAAGCATAAGTTTTTGCGCCGATATGTGACAATGGATGAAACATGGCTCCATAATTTCACTCCGAAGTCCAATCGACAGTCATCCGAGTGGATTGCACACGATGAACACGCTCCAAAGCGTAGGAAGACGCAACAGTCGGCTGGCAAGGTTGTGTCATTCTGTACTTTGGGATGCGCATGGAATAATTTTCATTGACTACCTTGAAAATGGAAGGACCATCAACAGCGACTATTACATAGCGTTATTCGACCGTTTGAAGGACGAAATTAATTAACAATGACAATTTAAAAGGACATAGTTACCATTTGTGAATCACTACTGAAATCTTACCATACGAAAAACATCCAGAATTCGCAAATAGGAAAAGCGTTCGATCTCAACAAAACTAGGTCAAAGGCATCTTTAGAGACTAGGCAAAAATTAAGAAACTGGCTGGGAAGGTTTGATTCGTCCACCGTATAGCGGGGGAACTGACTAATGGTCTAACACTGGCTATAAAAGAGGCTTGTGAAGATCACTTGATTGTTTTTCTCCCAGATATCATAGTAGGTTTGCAACAACAGAAAAGTGGTAAAATAAACGATGAAAACGATACATGCGAGTGTGGTCCCATAAGTACATAGCCTCACCGTCCGATGGCACCATTGTCGCAAGAGAAATTTACTATTATGTAGTACATTCTCGTAGACGGCTACTATCGAAATTTCAGCCAAAAATCGAAAAATGACCAAGGAAAAATCATCGGTCGGTGATTGGACTCTTTTCAAAGAGCGCTAGATGCTTTGTACACTGACTCTTCTCCTTCCATGGCAACCGTCAAAAATACAAAAATAACACCTTCGGTTTGGATGAATTCGATAAGACATATAGAGGAAGTAATTGATAAATGGTGGAATCGTGAACATGATTTAGACAGAAAATTAACAGTTTAGTGGTTGAATTGGACAGTGACTCGAAAAGTGAAAGTAACTAAAAGAAATTTTTAAGATATGTGATAATGCTGCAAAATCCTGAGACAGAGTAATGAAAGTGGAAACAACTAAAGGTATGCACATAATTAATAGAATATAACTGTATAAAATCGTATTGTACAGCGTGAAAGATTTATATGCACAGATATGATTGTAATTGTTCAGCATTAAACAAGAGCGTTAGGTTAGGATGTATAAGGGAAAATTAATACTAACTGTTTTGTAGATATGCTAAATGCATTAAGCAGAATTCAATGATTAATTTTATCAAGAATGGTGTACACAGGTAGTAGCAGACTAAATAAAAAATACAGTGATATCAAGACGACTTAACAAGTAAACCCACCATGGGAGGGAACAAGAACTGAACTTAAAAAGGTAAAAATGCTCTAGAATGAAAGTAAAATACATTACATTGATATATAATTGTTAATTAGGTGAATCAGGCCTCCTGGGGGATACCAGTATATAAAAAACGCGCCTAGAACTCCACCTCATGGGTAGTGTGGAAAAGAGGTCAATGTAAATATAATTAAACGCAACTCTAACCTACAAACAATTATACCTGTGTTCTTAATTGTAGTTTTAAGCCCGATAATATATGATTTAGGTATACTATAATGTTAAAATAAATTATATCTGATAACATTTTTGTTCAATTATTTTATTTAGATTAGAATTTTGTTATATGTCAAAGCTAAACTGAACTAAAACTCACAGTTTTCACACAAATTTCGATGACCCATATACATATAAACTTTGAATAGACTATAAATAAATTTGCTTTGAAAAACTTGATAATATTTTTTATTAAATTACTTTATCTCCAATCCATAATATTCAAGAAAAAGACAAGTGCTACAAATACAATTCGATAAAAGGGTTCGACAATATAATAAGATGGGTAAGTTTTATCGTAAATATCAACATATTATCTAAATGGAAACGACGACTGCGTAAATAGCGTTAATAAACTAATTTCAATTACAAATGCCTCTTATTGTCATTAAAAAACAAAAAAAATCGCTATGGCTGAGTATGCTTGATATATATGCAATATTAATAAAATCAAAAGTGGTGAACTCCTTAAGGTGATATCTTTATTTGGATGGAGAAAATAGTCGAAAAAAAACTAGTGAAGTGCTGGGTTCCAAAATATTTATTAATAATATCAGACATATAAACAATTATTATTGTGTTAATGAAGTGCTCTTACATACGCTTAGAATAAACTAAAATTGTTATCGCATAAAGAAAAATTGATGTTTTAATTTATCAGGCATTATCATCAGTTATTAAACCGTAATATAAATTTAGTTATGCAAAAAATGTAATGAACTATTAACATTTATTTGAAAAATAAAAACTGTATTATAACTATTAATTGAAATTTCATTTATTACTTGCAAACACATTTATTACGCATTGGCCTACGTCTATATAAAGTAATCTGTATCATCAGCCTACACGCATTCTGACACAGAGGACTTATGGGAATCTATCGAAGTAGGACCGTCATCGGCATACTAGGACACTTGTGATTCATAGGAAATAATACAGTAACAATGCGTATGCGACAGCAATATAATTTTAATGACTTTGATAGAAATTCCAGACCATCATTGAAAACAAAATTACTAAAAATAATTTTTGATTGAAAATAACTTATTTAAAATATCATTTTATAAAGTATGGTGTAGGTTGTTCTTAAAAGTGGTGATATTCTTTTGAAAGATAATGAACCACCCAGAGCATATAATACGCAAGCGTTTCAAAATTATAAATAAGTTAAAAAAATAATTAAAAAATAAATAATAAATAATAATTAATAAAAACCAGAGTAAAATATTATAGAGAAGAACCTAAGTGAGATGTTTTTTTGGTTTGGTTTCACAAAAAATGGGTGCTATATTTATATTACATTATCACCAGTTAAACCTTGTAAAGCATCAACATCAGTTTTAAATCCAATATGAACATTCGGTGAGATCAAAAAGGCATATTGACGAAAAAATAATCGGAATCATTCAAAAGGCACGTCCAAATATTTTTGTAAAGACAACACTCGTCTACAGATCTGGAAATTGGTTAAAAGATATTTTTTAAATCACGGTGTGAAGATACAAATATTTCTCCTCCTGACTATCACGTATTTAAATCAATAAGACCTGACCAATAGAATTTAAACCGAGAATTTACTTTTTATTATTGAAAAATTTGATTGATTCATTAATTGCAACTGAAAGCAAAAAGCTGCAGATCGAAATGGCCATACCTTTTTTGTAACAATAAGTCTTTAAATATAAATTATAAAACCGTATTTTTATAATGATTGCATTATTTTAAAAAGCGCTGCGGTACCTATAGTTATTATTATCTTAGAGGATTATGAATTTGATTTGCATAATTAAATGCTTTATTATATTTCAAAATATTGTCCATAAAATATCCAAAGGTCTGTTCGTATTCAGATATGATATTATGGTAAAACAAGCAAAACTAATCGATCTAGAAAAATAACAAAAATTGAATAGAAATGTTAGGCAAAAGCTAAAACTAGAAAGAGAAGCCTACTCGTGATTGAACGTTAGGAAGATATCTACCGACAACATTTAAAAAGCAGATGGATCCTTCGCAAAATCTTCGTATATTGATGAAAATTTCCTCTATAAGCCAAGTATTTTTTCACGGCCTATTTCTGAAGCAAGTCTTGTTTTGATTCACATTCTTAAAGTATTAGTCATAGTGATGAAACAACGCACAAAATCTTAAACATTGTTAGTAAATGCAGTAACTCTCGCGAACTCTATTCGCACTAGATTCTACTAGTTTACTTCTCTGAATCTCATATGAACCTAACAGCGCCAGTTTTTAGGACACAACATTTATTGAATAACCTATTAATTAAATTAAATGTTCATTTGGTTCAACTTTTTTTTATATTTAATATAATATTCCGTGAATTGATTAAAAAACCATACATTATAATTGAAATTAATTTCTCAATCCACTAACTTCAGATTAAGTTTAAATAAACATTAGAAACACTGAAGAATTTTCAAGGCATAAAAGGAAACTGCTTAGGAAGGCATTAAAACTCCCGAAGCCTTGAAATCGCAGTTAACAAAAAGTCTAAAAATTTAATGCATTTCAATTAGGATTGCGCTGTATGGTGTCAATCATTCAAATAATATTCAATTTCATATACGGCGAGGAAACTGAACAGTAGATAAAAAACCTTTTAGTTTTGCTGACTGTTTAAACATCAGGCTTGTAGCCGACAAACATGCAATTTCTGACCTTCAGAATCGATGACAAGCTAGGAATGCAAGACCGTTAGATTCTACGGTTAACAAGAATTAATGTACAAGAGACAGCGCTTGATGCCGCTCCTCGAACGTAATTTTTCACTTGTGACGTTCGTATGTTTTCGCCAAAAAATAATAACTGCATTAAATCCTAATTTATATATACGATACTTTATCATTAACATATATACACAAATATTTATTATACAATTGATTATATTACTTCAGTTTCAGTCATAATTAACAAAAATTATATTTATTCTATTTTTATTAGTCACAATGGCACACGATTTAGTCACTTAAAAACATCTTTAGAGACGAGACGCATTTTTTAATGAATGACTTTGTTAAAAACTGCCTTATATAGATCGGTGACTCTCATGCTAGATTCAAATAGAGTGAATCCATAAAAAGTTCATGTTTAATGCCCATTTTGGATCTACAGAACGATAACCGACTTCTTTTGACAAATTCAACGATATGCATATGTGCGGTTCCAAGACGGCGTTACATTCCACACGGAAACAGAGTGATTTCACAGAGATGTCAATTGCTCACCAATGTCGTGCGAATTAACCTAGCTAGTTTCTTTCTTGAGAAGTTTTCTTCAATAAAAGGTTTATACCAGTAATCCGCAATCAACCACAATCAACCGAGGCATTTAAAGCAACATAAGCAAAAATATCGATCAATTTCAGCAAATCTATGCCACGGCGAATGAAAACTTAAATCCGTACCACCGTAAGAGGCCGCGGCCAACATCCGAACGAAAATTTTGTTAATTTTAATCAGCTTAAATTAATGGTTTTAATATCAACTTAAGTTAATGGGACAAATGAAAATATAAAATATTATCTTACAAAAAAAACTATTATTAAATATTTCAATTAAAATGCAATAAAATAACTACAAAATATTATGTGTAAGGAAATAATTTACTAGATTTGGATGTAGTCGTTTAAGAACAAATATATGCCTTGTTACGCCCGTTTAAGAATAGGTCACAAACTCTAAACCTGTTGTTCAACTTTTAACAATAAGACAATAGAGATCACAATGTCAAGATTGCAATGTAGATAGTTCAGAGCTAGCTATCTCACGGTACGTAAAATAATTGTTATTGGAACACACATAACACAAATATCTTTTAGACCGTTTTCTTGTTCGTTATGTATAATCTTTAAATTCAATCACCGCCACTGCCGTTTACGGTAGCCGACACTGAATAAATTATAGTTCTAGGCCAATTTTATATACCAGACAGAGAAGATGACGGTACATTAATTATAATCTTAATATCACTTACCTTACTGAAGTATCCCACTGTATGACATCCTTCAATATCCACTAAAGTCATAACATAGAATAGAAAAGGTTCCACGTCATAATATAAGGTTTTGTGATCCAGAAAGAATTTTGCAAGCAAACAAAGATTTTGGCAATACTGTTTGTATTTTTTACCATCCACCTGAAAAAATTAAGAAACATAAATAGCGTCAATTTAAAAATTATTAATTACACTGTTCACCAAAAAAACTTTACCCTGGTTCGCCACTCTTTTATACATTGTTACAGGTTAAAATAAGTGAATGGAAAAATGCCCAGTTCCTTTGGAAAATATGGTTATTAAGAAATAAAAAAAACTTATTTTCGATGAGAATTGAAAAAAAAATTAATATTCTGAACATTTTTCAATCAACTTTCCTTCTCTTATAGTAACCGCTTATAAATAATTTATTTTTAATGTACTTAGATGAAGTACACTCTTGAACCTGTCTGGAAAATAAGTATTCAAACAAATTTAGGTCTCTAGTCAAATCATTTAGTTCGTCTTGACAAAATATAGTCCATTATTATTTATAACAAACTATTGCAACTGAAAATTAATACTTGTTGAAGAGTGGATGACGTCTACGTTGCATCTCTGCATATTTATATTTCATTAGAGGTTGCGGTAATGTATAGTCTCAGTATGAAGAAGCGATTCTACATACGTTTATACCACATACATACATCTTTTTAAATAAGGCATATAACCTGAACAAAAATAACTTAGTGTTTAATGTTGGTTATTAGTCTGAGAAATATGGAAAGCAAAATACAAATGGTAAAATATTCTCGGATTGCAGCATATGCTCAGTTCGATACATGAATAAGTATTTCGGTTATGTAACACCTTTTTCACAATTAACAATAAATTATAACTACAAACAAAACACTACAAAACCAATACCCTTAGTTCTAGTAACATTAAATGTCAGGGGAAGATATATCATGCACTTATAAATGACAGTCTTATTTTGATCCATATGCCCACTTACACATTTTTTCCCATAAACCAACAGAAATACATAAAAAATATATTTAAAAAAAATATTGGGATATACCAACGTAATAGATTTTTTTCATTACTTTTTGTTAATACATAAGAGAGGCCCAATATATATATATATATATATATATATATATATATATATATATATATATATATATATATATATATATAAATATAAATGTAAAAAATTCTTATAACCTACAAACTATTCTTGCGGCTTTTAATTTGATTATATATATATATATATATATATATATATATATATATATATATATATATATATATATATATATATATAAGCCGCAAGAATAGTTTGTAGGTTATAAGAATTTTTTACAAACAAGTTCTATATGTGAGATTTATTTAATTATTTTATAATAAATAAATAGTTTCTTACTTCCCAAACGCTAACTTTATCTTTTCTGTATACTTCTTCACCAGGAGGGTGTCGCCAAACACATTTCATTACATGTCTTTCTAATATTGTTCTTGATTTCATGTATCTCAAACAAAATTCACATATATACAATTTCGGCAAACGAGCGTAGTCTTCTGGATATGGACTCTGGTACCAAACTTCCATTTGAAACTTTCCCATCTCGATATATTTAGTCCCTGAAATAATAAATACCTATGTATTTAGCTTTTCAACATTTAAAAATGTTTATTATGATATACCTTTTGTGCTAGGAAGACTCTTTAAATCTTCTTCGATTTTTTCACTAGCTAACGCTTGAGCATCTCTAAAGAGTTTTAAGTCATATTCTGGTACAAAATTATTTAAGTCCGGCTCTTTGTTCTTATCTATGTTTGGTTTAATATCTGAAATAATTTAAATGTGTATATTTTTATACTATATAATTAGTATATTTTTGATAAAATACCTTCAATTGGTTCTTGTTTAAATTTGTTTCTCAAGTCTTTAATTTTGGCTAAATATTGTTTTTGATCTGGAGTTGTAGGTTTTGGTGACTTTTTATATAATTCCGCGAACTTTCTACGATTTTCATCCCGTTTTTTCCTTTCTATTAATTCAGCTTTACATTGTGCAATCTTAAATTATAAAATACATGAACAATCTTAAGTATATTCAGCAATATAACTATGAAAAGTTAAGTATACTTACAGTAAAATTATGATAGGCAGGACAAGCTTCCAAAGTAAAATGTTTATCAAATTTCCCACTTAAATGTCCCAAACTATCACAACCTTCTAAAGGACAAGTTCTTTCTACAATAATATTTTCTACCACTTTAGACTTCACATCAATTTTTTTATTATTTTTAGTTTTTCCTTTAGTAACTCCTGGAGCCCTTTTGACTGGTGATCGACTTAATGATCTCTTTGTACTTTCAGTATCAGAGTCTGTATCAGAATATACATTTTTTCCCAATACATGTTTAGATTTTCTTGTGCTTGCTGATCTTGTTAACTTTCTTGTAATCTAAATCAGACTATCAATATACTTTGAAAATATAAATTCTATTTTAACTAACCTGTTGTGATTTATCAGCTTCAGCATCTGTATCAGAGCCAGCTGTATTTTCTTTAGTAACTGCAACAGGTTTCTTAACTGGTTTCTTTACTACCTTCCTCTGGTCTTTCTCAGAAAATTCTTCACTTGAATCAGATTCAGTACTACTGCTTGATGCTAAAGATATAATACTATAAAAAATAAAATATATTGCAAAAGTTAAAATTACCTGATGTAGAAGTAGCAGAACTCGCAGAACTTTCTTCAACAGACCTCTTTTCTACTTTTTTTTCAACTTTCTTTTCTGTTTTCGCTTTTTCTACAGGTTTTGCTGCAGCTTTTGGTCTAGGTTCAGGTTTGGCTTTTGCCTGCAAATATAACTTTTAAAAATTGTTAAGATTTTAACCAACTCTACTAACCTGTGTTGTTCCTTTCACCTGCGGCATTTTAGCAGTAGCTTTTCCTGATTCTGAATCTGAACTATTTTCTGGAGAAAAAATACTTTTTTTCTTTGAATCAGATACTTTTGATCCTGCATTAGATTTTTGGCTTGGTTTCTGTTTACCTCCATCTTTATTTAATACATTTTTAGACGCTCCTTTAGATACTTGTGCAGGCTTGATAATAGGAGATTTAGAGGGGCCTTGTTTTTGATAAAGTGCTGTTGAAGATTTTGGAGTTATTGTCGCACTAACTTTTGGTTTAACATTGCTTTTGCGTTTTACCTGTTAAATGTATCATAGTGTTAGTATTAGAATGAAATAATCATATATTTGAAGTACTACTTGTTTTGCAACTTGCTTGTCTTCATCCTCATCGGTAGTATATTCTGTAATACTTCTTTGTGTTGATGTCTTAGCAGTATATTTAGAAGTTGGGGGCTTTGATTTACCTGTAATCTTAGGCTCCACTTTGTTAACTGTAGGTTTAGCAGCTTCAACACTTTTACGTGGACTTTTCTATGATATTAAATATATTGCCTATATTGTTCTTAAATAATACATGTATTTACTTGTACTGTTGCTGATTTCTTCTGTAACTCTGATTCGCAATTTTTAGTAGATTCCTGAGAACTAGAAGATTCACTATCACTAGAAGAACTTGATTCAGAACCACTAGTTGAAGAAGTTGTTGTAGTTCCTGATGTACTCTCTGAAGAAGACTCAGAAGAACCGCTACTCTATAAACACAAATAATTGTTACTTTGTTATTATAAGGTTACAATTTATATACTTTTTTCTTCCCAGTCATGTTTGTTCCTATTATTTATATACAAATAGTTGTTTACAAAAAAATATAATGAGCATAACCTAATTTCTGTCTTCTTTTTGTCTATTTTGATTGGTAATTTTTTTAAATTAAATATATTAATGTAAATATTTGTACGTGTACTTTATATCACTTACTTACTACTAAACAATTAAGCTTAAACTACAGATTAGTAAGGATAACTGAAAACAGTAGGATAATAATGAACGGTAAATAATACACTTTATATGTTTTGAAATGAGTCAAACATTTAATAATTTACAGTAGAATAAAACAGAAATTGTATATAATAAAGTTAACAGTATTAGTTAAAGGCATCCTAAGGAATGTTTCTAAAGTCCTTTTACTTTGTTCTCTATAGGGGAATTTGTTTTAACTGATTCTTCAATCTTCTCAGATACCGCTCCAGATTTATCTTTTTTTAACCATGCACAATCACAACTAAATTTACATTCTTCTTTCTTATCCCCATCCTTAATATGCTTATTTTCCCATGGATTCCAAAATTTTAATAGAACAGGCTGAATAAATTTATGAAACAAAAATAATAACAATGGTATAACAAAACATGGTACACAACCTGCCATTATGCTTCTAAAAATAAAATACTTTAAAACATAGTAATTAATTATATGCCAGAATATACCCTATATGTACGTATAATACTTAATTTATTTCTATTTACTGTCAATATTAGAAATTTGTTTCTACTGTATAAAATTTAGGTTGATTAGATATTAGGTTTGAAAGGTTGATATGATTTTTGACATATACGTCTTAGGAATGTCTATCAACATCGAAATATTATCTTTATATATATATATATGGCTTTTATTAAAATGTTTGTTAAAATTAAAAACAAAATTTATATGAAACAAAAATCTGCTAATTGATTTAGTTTCTGAAAACATTTTAAATATACCTCTTAGTATATTTTAATACACAAAAAATATTTAGAGAAGTCATTACAAATTAGTTTTGGTTAAACATCCTATATTAACTAAAAGGTGAAATTAAATCACAAAAATACTTAGGACTGGATATATCCAACTATGTGTACTTAATAAATAAAACAAGTTAATTTGTCACATTTATTAACGGGTATCAGAAACATAAATATTCCGATTTTTTCAGATCTAACTATAGAAATTCATTTCAGGAGGGGAGAAACATGATCGTCAACAATACAGATAATTCTGAGACAAAACTATATACAATTTATACACTAGTTTGGCAAAGTTACAATAAAAAATATACATTAGGATCTACGTATTATAACGGAAATCTAAAACTGGTACAGTTCAGTTATATGTGCATTCCTTAAGTTAAAGAATAGTATAGCACAGTCATAATGAAATATTTACAGGTACGAATTTATAGTATGTACAATAGGATTAATTGTCGCTGGTTGCTGACAAGCTTATTCAAGACATTTTAAATTAAATTTAAAGGAAAATTAGTATTAAATAAAAATGTCTACAACCTATGTAAATATAACAATACATTCTCTACAAAAGAAATATGAGTTCGGTCATAATTACAATGAACTTAGAAAAAAATTACATAAATAAAAATACAGTAAACATTACTAATGGACCAATATCAAATTTAACACCAATAGAAAAAAAAATGTAATTTATTAATCTAAGCAACTAAATCTTCAGTGTAGAACAAATAATTTCTACAGCTACTATAAGTATATATGCATTGTTGTGCCAAGTTCTCAATACATGTAAAACATTAATAATTAAACCAATAAAGAAATAATTATCATAATTATTTCAAAATAATTTTAACAAAATAAATACAAGCTAGAAATACAGTGTATGTATATGAAAAGTAGTGTTTTTAGCTATATGAGGATCCAAATCGTAAATTGCTGAGCACAAGAAACTCATTTCATTTTTACTAGTTTAATCCTAGCGGTTATAACAACCACAAATAATTTTCAACACCTACTCCTCCAGAGTAAAAAATCAATTAATATCAACATATATTAAGTATTGTAGTAACAAAATAATTCAATAACTCTCTAAAATACTATAACAAATAAAGCTGAAGTCCTGAAAATTTAATTGCTAAGATAAATTCAATCCCAAAAATAAATTATAATATTAATAAATAGGTAAGACTATTCTTAATTTAGATTTAAGTACTACCCTGATTTTAAAATATCAAACAAAAAAATTATTATTCAGAGTAAAGCCACAGTAGCATTTATGTTTGTTACATAAAATAAATGCCCTTTTAATGTTGTAAATTAATGTCACTGTAGAGTACTATGTTTATGAACTACTTCTCTATCTATAAATCTAACGGGAAAAATCACAATTTATCTAAAAAATATTTCCTCGTAACGAGCGAAAAACTGGCAGCATGTTATATGAGTGTCGCAAACAGAAAAATTTAACTCAGCAGTTCTCTCCTTTGCTGTTGCTTCTTTTTCCGACAATCAGGGCAAAACCACTGACCTTTTGGGGGCACCATAATACCAACACATTCAAAATGAAACCACTCTATTTGACAATCACTTGAATCACACCTAATTGAACAATTATTAATCAAAATAGAAAAAATATATTCTCTAATCTTACCCAATCATTTCCGATACCTCATCGTAAGGACAACGACAATAACAATATAACTGAGGTTGTGCAGGCTTGGCTGGTTCAGTAGGTTGAACTGGCTCGTCAATGTCAGAATCATTAGAGTCCGTACCACTTTCATCTCTAGAATGCGATGGGGGTATCTTTGGTGGGAACAGGCGAATAGGCGGTATAGATGACTGGAAAAATTGGCGAATTTAGAATAATTCATTCATGTAAATATTAGTTAATCGATTTACTTTTCGTTGTATCTTGAAATCGTTAGTAGGATGAGTAGGTCGCGGAAGACGCAACGTTATTGGTTCAACTATCGGGGGTCTTGGTGGAACTGCCATTGATGACTGACCAGTCTTTATCGTCAGCGGTGGTACTAACATAGGTGATGCCGGTGCAGGTATAGTCTGAAATAGTACAATTAAATTTTGAATCTAGTTGAATCTCAATTGATTGAGTTGAATCTAATAAAGAAGCAGGATGTTGCACAAATTCATACTTTAATTAACTGATTTTAGCTATGACTTTCTAAGATGTGTAAACAAATGATTTTTACTAAACGAAATTTTAATAGACTTTTTCCTCACAAATATTTGATCCCGTTTGCTTATAACGGTTTAGATATATTCCATGATCAAGTTCCTTTTACATTCTTAAAAATTGTCGATTGAATACATTAGTGATAAACTTCTACAAACTCATGTATAAGGCGAAGAGACGATCTCACACCACTCCTTAGTTCTTTATTTTAATTCAAAGTCATTGTCACAAACACACAGACTAGTCTAGTCAACACTCATGTTTGAACTCTAGTATGTTTCTTTTTTACTGTTGGAGGTCTAATTATGTGCTTGCTCTGTTTTTTAAACCCACTGATTAAATTAATGAAATTCTTCTGAAATTTTAATCATGTTATGAATTATACTTCGTCGAATTTTTAGTTCTACTGTGTTACAAATGAATGCAGATAACAATGTGGTGTAAATTTATTGAGCTTAGTAGCTCTTTAAAGCACTTATGATAAAAGTATTTATATTTCAAAATACCTTGTTAATTTCTACTTTATTTCTTTTTGGTTTTTCGCCATCTTCATCACTAGAATAGCCATAAAACTTATTTGGAACCCTTCTTCTTTTTGAAGCTCTTAGACTAGTATCTGACGCTGTGGAGTCCTGACGTAAAAGTGTCGGTGTTTCCTAAAATTATTTAATATACTATATGGACACTACATCTATACAATATACAACTTACCACTGATACATTTAGTGGAGGAGTTTGAGGAGCTGGTGAATTTCTTGAAAGCGACAGTGTAACAGGAGCAACAGGTGATTGTTTCTCAACTTGATGAAACTGATGATAATACGGGGGCGTTGGAATTTGGTCTATAGGATCCGAGTCCATTATTAATGTAGCTGAGTATGTTCTATTCTCTAGAGAGTCTCTTTTCTCACTTTTTTTCTTCTTTCGCTTTTTGGTTTTCTTTTTCTTCTTGGGTTGTTCTAGGACCATAACATAATCATAAATGTCAACACAACACTATTAAAACTTTATTGAGATATACCTTCTTCATCTACAGTTCCTGCCGGTGGAGTTGGAGGTCTACTAGTACTCTCAATGAAAGAGCCATTTGGTAAGATGTTCGGACCCATTTCTGCTAAAAGTTGAGCTCGTCTCTCTTCTAGGACTTTCTTAGCAATTTTCTGTGGTTCCCTAAAAATTATTATGCCATTGAAAAATTCAAATATATCTATTTTATAATACTTTTTTTACAAATATCTATATTTAACTTATCATAACTAAATATAATTTTACCTGTCATAAAATTCTTCATCAGTTTCACTCTCAGTTGTCTCCAAATCCGATTCATTGATAGGCATTTCTATTGAAATTGAGGGTTTTTCATTAGTAACAACGTCAACTTTTGGTTCTGGTTGCTTATTTGTAGCTTTATTTCTTTCTTTTCTTTTTAATCGTCGCTGTTGTTGCCTCTTCATACCTTTAAATAAATCATTTCAGGACATGAATTTGGATACATTAAAGCCTATTTTATCATAATACCTTCCTCAGTTGAACTGTCAGAATTGGAGCTATCTGAACTTGAGCTTGAACTATCTGAACTACTATTACTACATGAGCAACTTGATCCACATGCACAACTTGAATCACTATCACTGCTGGAAGAGCTAGATGAACTTGTTCTTTTTCTTGTTGGACTTTTGTTAGTAACTTGAATAGGGGCATCTTTTGATGCTTTTGGTACAGTCTTATCATTGTCAGGCTCTTCTCTTGTCTCGTTTTCTGTTTGAAAACAATAATCATGATCTACACGTTCAGTAGATTCTAAAGCAGGCTAAAATGCATATCATCTCTCAGAAAAAGTTATTAAATGACTTAACTTATTACTTACCTTAACTTCAATAATAGCATCAGTAGGTTCTTTTGGAGATGGAGCGCAATAATCATGATCTCTTAGTGCAATCTCCCAGGTCAACTGCTGCGGCTCTTCAATTATAGGAATTGGAATATCAGGGACATATGGCTCGTCTACTTTCGTATCACCCTACGTAATTAAACATTTTATATTCATGTATATTTAAAAACTTAGGTTTCTTACATCACTTGTAAACATTGAATCTAACTTTTCTTTATTAGCTTGATAATTTTTGAAGTTATCCCAGATATCTTGCATTACACTAGATGATGTATCATCAACTGGTTGTAATATGTCTTCAGATTTTTCTTCATGAATGGTATCAACTTGTTGAGACTTCTGCTCTAAATCTTTTGAATTGCTCCCCTCTAAAATGTGAAATCTTGTAATACACTATAATATTTAGTAATTAAAATTATGAGGTTCATAATAAATAAATAAATAATAGTAAACAATAAATCACTAACCATCATTTTCTAATGTTATATTCTCCGTTTTGTTAATATCTCTAGAATCTTCTGTCGTTACTTTTTCAGTTTCAGTTTCAGAATCACTACTATCACTTTCGGATAAATTTAATTCTGGAAGATCATATACATCTACTTTAGGCTTAACAGGTTTTGCAGATTCATCACCATCTTTTTTCTAAAACAAAATACATAGTTAATTACATATATTAATCACTAAAGATATAACGAATTATGTGACTTTTATCAGAAATTAGGCAGATGATATATAAACAAAAATAATACCTCTTGTTCAATTTTAGCTGCCTCAGT
The DNA here is from genome assembly GCF_030347505.1 of Rhynchophorus ferrugineus. Lineage (NCBI taxonomy): Eukaryota > Metazoa > Arthropoda > Insecta > Coleoptera > Curculionidae > Rhynchophorus > Rhynchophorus ferrugineus. Next base: position 44,365,870 of record NW_027472581.1, on the reverse strand, counting down.
ATCTTCATCTTTATTGTGGCTATCTTCTTTGGCATCATCATCTGCATTTTCCTCTTCAGGTGGGTCTGTATGCCTTTTTAAATGTTTTTCCATCAATTTTTTTGATATAAAGGATTCAGAACAATCTTCCCAACTGCATGGATGTTTTTTCTCTTCAGTATGTATTCTTTTATGAACCTGAAAACAAATATATTAAAATAGAATTGGAATGACAATACTGTAGGTCTATCAAATCAGCCATTTTTCTTTAAAATAAAATAATTTTGAAGTAAAAAAAGTTTTTATTTTAAACCTTACAGGTGTGTAAAATTACATGCTATATAATTTTTTATCACCTGCATCTGGGTAAATAAAAATACTTTATTTAGGACTCATAGAACTGTAATGATTGATAATAAGCTTAATTGTATATATGTGTGAACATGTAACTAACATGTGTACAAGGTTTAACTGACCTTTAATGATACTGCTTTAGAAAAAATAAGATTACACTCTTCACATGTAAAACTTATAGGGGGGACACAGAAGTGATAAACATGGGGCCACTTTTTCTGTAGACATTTTTTACAAAGAACACTTTCAGTGCCATGTTTCCAAAATAGATGCCTTGTAATATCAGGTTTATTTCTATAAAATCAAAGACTGAGTGAAAATCCAGTCACATATTCATAATTAAAAACCTTACCTATATGCAATACCACATCTATAACAAAAGTGATGTAATTTGTGTTTCCATACATGATTTGATAATTTATATTGACAATGACACATTTCTAAACAAACATCACAGACATTATGTCGCTTCCGTAAATGAACCATTAGCCGGAAAGAAGACGGTAGATCATCACTAACGCACATACAACACCGGAATTGTAAATCATAGTCTAAAATGTAAACTCCTGGACACAAGTGGCATATAAGTTCACTATAGCTATAAAAGTTTGATTTACACATAATGCACAACAATAAATTCTTTGAATGAAACTTTCTATTATGTAAGTATAGTTCCTTATGAACAGTTGTACTATAGTGGCACAGAAAACACTCAAAAACATGAGAAAATGTCACTGCTTCTTCCGATACACCTGAATCCAAATTGAAGAATACTTGCTGCAACTGTTCTAAACTTTCTTTAATTCTCGAATTAAAGCTTTCTGGAATTAATTCCTCAGCAGTTATGCTTTTATTTATAGCAGAGTATCGATGTTCGGCAATAGCATGCAATCCAAGTTGCTTCCCATTTACAGCTATTCTTCGAGAATGGTTACAGTATATACAAGTCGGAGCGGTTGCCTGCAGACATTTTTGTAGCAAAATTCGAATATCCATTTTATCCAATGGCTGATCCAATTCTATTTCAACAATGGGTATATCAGGTCCTGCTATTGGGTAAGAAATTTCTGATGTCTTGTCAGTTTTTTCTGGTTCTTCGTCAACTTGTTCTCTTGTTTGATCTAAAAATAAGGTAGAAAAAGTATGTTCAATTTAGTTTAAATTAACATTTTATTTAATACATTCTTACCTGTATCACTTTTGTCAAGATCAATTTCATTTTCACTTTCATTATTTTCAACATCCATAGCAATTTTGTCACTATCATCGCTATCTTCTGGATCTGGATAATCATTTGGTTTTGGAAGTTTTAAAGACAATTTTGGAACTTTTCTGGTTTCTACTTCATCCTCCTCATCCCTCACCTCATCATCTAATTCCTTATTATTATCGGAAAAATTATCTTCGATATCCATTGTGTTTTCAGTACTATTATGATTTTCAACTCCTGAATTTTTATTAGAATCAAAAGAATCTTGTTCACAATCTAATATGTTATCTGAACAATTTTCTTTAGTCTCTTCTTCATAATCAGTACTAATATGTTTCTTTATATCAACTTCTTCTGGTATAGTACCTTTTACACTTTCAGACTCTTTTGTATTTTCGCAATAATCACTCACAGAGTTTCTGGAAGTTTCTGTTTCACTCAAATTATGTTTGGCACTGTCAACTTGACGGACCTCACTTTGTTGTTTATCACAATAAACACCTTTTTTACCTTCAACCACACAATCCGCATTATCTTCACAAATACTTTTATCTTGGTTTTCACTATTATCAGCTTGAGGAGACTCTTGAGGTACCATTATAGAGTCACCTGTCACATGATTTTCTGGGGCAATAATTTGCTTAATAGGCTTAGTTTTATTTTTCCCTGATGATTTCACTGGTACACAATTATGATAGAAAAAGTTATCATGTTCATTAAACTGTCTATTGCACTCACAACATACAACATAGCATGGTTCAGTATAAGTATTGTAAAAGTCCTCTAGTGAATTTTTAACACCTGGTTCAAGATTATGTCTAGTCTGAATATGCTGACATAAATCATCTAATATAGAAAACATTCCTAAACAGTATAAACATATATACCTTCGATGATACTCTAGCATATGCATGTAAAGATTCCAATTCTCATAGTAAGTTCCACATGCTGAACACAGAAACACTTTCCTAGTCAATTTAAACCCAGAAATATTTTCATTTTCTGTTGTTTTTTCTAAAGTTTGCACAGCGTTACATTGCAAAAAATGATCTTGTAGCGATGACAAAGACTCAAATCCTGATTTACCACACTTAGGACATTTAAATTGCACTGCAGGTTGAAGGCCTAAATATTGAGCGTATTCCTTTAATTTGGGTTTAGGTTTAGCACGTTTTGATGATCTACTCAAGTTAGAATTAATTTCTCTATTGGTAATATTAGTATTTGTTAAGGTGGTTTCTTCCCTAGCATGATGTAACTGTGATAACTCAAATAAAGACTCATTAAAATAAGGATTAGAATGGGTCAAAACTTCTTTTGAATTTAGTTCACTACTTATTCTAAGATTATCACATTCATAGACTTTATTATCGCTTGATTCTAAATTGTCAGCATTTAGATTGAAATTTTCCTTACTTTCTAAATTATCACCAGAAGAATTTTCAGTACCTATATCTAAATTATGTGATGATATTTCCACTTTTTTATTATTAGATTGGTCATTGGTTAGAAAGTCTCTTATGGATTCAGAAGTTGTTTTATCACTGGAAAGTTTTTCTTGAATGTCACTAGAACCAGTAAAAACTTCATTTTCTTTTTCACTTGTACGGCGAACACTTTCTTTATTTTTCTTAATGTATTTTCCTCTAATTTTTTTTTTCTTAGGAATACTTTCATCAATCACTAATGCATCACTTTCAGAGCTATAGGAATCCTGATAAAGATTACTGTTACTTTCTTCACATTCCTGATTGTGTTCTCCATTAACTTTTGAAGGTTCTGTTGAATTTTTCTCATCTTTGGCTTCAGTGACAGTCCCTTCAGGGAAATTGGCCATAATGGAGTTTACATCTCCATTTTTTACATGTTCACTAGGCTGTATATTGCTTTCAAAACCATCTTCCATGCCGAATTATCCTTTGTTCTTTAAACTAACTGCAAATAAAATACTTATTTTAATAGATTATCTATTACTGGATTAAAATATATGTCAAATTGATGTTTACAATTGTGATTGACCAATTTTTTGCATAATATGGTACAATTTTACACGTTTCATAACAAACACTTGATTGATATGAATGCGCTGGTGAATTGCAAAAATATTACTGAATAGTTTCCAACACCTCATGAAAAATTGTAGAAATGTGTGCAAATGCTGCTAAATTTCATAGATACATACTTTCATAGTTAACGCTCGTTCATCTGAAGCGAAGAAACCCACAGGTTTTTAAAACACATATTTTTATCAAAATCTAAGTGTTCCCCGCCTAAAAGGTTAATGTTAAAATGGCGCTTGTGGCGCTGTTAAGAAGCTATGGGCATTTACTAGCATTATGATTCGCACTAACAGGGTGGCCAACATAATTCGTAAACATGTATATTAGAATTTAACAATGTTTTAAATGATAAGTTAGATGGCTAAAAATAAAAGTATCATAAATCAAAGTGCAATAATTATTTATAAAGATATATTAGCAGCATCTGATGTCATGTATATATAACTACCACGCATATGTTTGAGGTTAGGTAGCAAATGTTTGAAATCATATATTATAATTTTAAATAGAAAAATTTGTAAAATGAGTATTATATACTCGTATTTCGTATCTCGTAATGTATATATATTTTACTAGGAATTAAAGATATGTATATATAATACCATAAAACTTTACAGAAAACGCTTGGAAATAAATTAACTGAAAGTAACCGTTACTAGAACAGGCATAGATGGAGCTCGGAGCAAAAATAAAAATAAAATAGCAATCTGCAAAATAATTTTAGCTGATTTAAATAAAATATTATTTTGTTTTATATTTAGAAAATAGATATTTAGTTGTCATTTTGATAACAGTCAACATAATGTGAGATTAGTTTAGCGTTAAGGCTAACATATTCCTTTTAAATATAAAACCCCTTTTAAACATTTAATAATTTGAAAGTAATGATTTGGACTTTCATATCACTTGGGGCATCCCTTAAAAAATAGGTTTACTTACACTTATAATAAATATAATATAGATAATTAAATCACTTAATAAAGTTAAGAAAAAACACATGATATCAATCATGAGTACGGTTTAAATGAATATCAGTATCAAATTTTACAAAAAAGTTATTATATGTACAAAACAAAAATAATAATGAATGGCCTCATAAATGAAACAAAGACCAAAACTTTTTCTCTGCATCCATTTAATCATACCGAATAAAATGTTATATGCAAATTATCAACAAAAGAGCTTTTATTTCGCGCGTTCGCTATTTGCATAGTTTGAAAGTGTTTTTTATTCGACGGCGCTCGTTTAGATTATTTATCCAGTTTGGCCCTCCAAATACGGGAATAGATGGAAACGTTTCCGGAATCCTCGTTAGGGGATTGATTTTCCCCATTGTCTTTTTTTAACGTTGAGTTGATAGTTTCTTTAAATAGACGAACGAACAAAAATTCTTTTAGACAATTTAGACATAGCTGTAAAACTTTAACAGTGTTAATCTGGCAAAATATTTTGTAATTTGAGCGGTCATATGTTTTGAATGGTGTTAAGAGTGAGATATCCAAAAATAGATATAGGAATTATTTTTACTTATTTTTACCATGAGTGTCGCTTTGTATCGCCGTTTAACCTCTCCCCTCTACTTTCCGTTAAGTAAACTAGGTTTTTAAAGTAAATTAATAATTTTTGTTTTCTAAACCCTTCACAAATCCCGTTCACATTTCATAACTGGCGCAGTGCCTATTATTACGAGTTCGAATAAGTTAAACAATGTGTAAGATTTAAAGCAACAAAACAATATTGAGTGTTTAAATCAGTGGTCGTCAAACTGAAATAGATATATTTATTTTGGTGCACAAGAAGGATGAACGCATGTTACACGAACATTTAGAACCATAGAGTAATAGGGAGAAAAATCACTAGTGGTCTCTTGAAAAAAGTTTTGCTTTGCCTAACATCCAGGTTGGGTTATAATCGGCTATTCAAGTAAATTGCGTTGATATTTTAGGTTATTAATTCATGTTCTGAGATTACTTTAACAAACAGCTTTTTATCTAAACGTTAGGAAACTCTATAAACAGAAATTGAATGATTTATATACGACAACGTGGTTTTTCTCTTAACTGACATATATATCTAACAACTACATAGCTCAAAGTCCTTGAAAACTAGTAACATTTCATTATTGTACTTAACACAGAACGCCTTCTTTCAACTAAACTTTCATGATACAATTGTAACAGATCAGATTTGCCATCGACAACAGAACATACATCAACTCGATGTTTAAGTATTAATAGTTTAATGGCTGCTTTGTACAGAGTACTATTCACTGCACGGAAACCACTTAATTTCAATTGACCATGAATCCTTATAGAACAATCTTTATAGACTCAAACTTACTATTTTTATTTCGGACATGAGCAGCTAGAACAGAAAACAAATTTTTGGAAATATTCGGTATATATCAGACACCCTTCAATGTTATTTCTTCACCCCTGTCTTCAACTGTTGATGTGAACCGAATTGTTCCTTTTCCATACGCATTTAAAAATTCGTTTCCGACACATTCAATGTATTGTGATTGACTGAATGCTTCGTAGCTGACAAAATAATCTGACCTCCCTTACATATTTCATAGCCCTACTGTCAATCCACCAACCGTTTTCATATACTTCTGCAGAAAACATCTGACCGAATTTCGTTAAGAGAACTATATTTGTCTGCACTGTCTTGTCCTTTTTCTTCTTCAGTATTGTTTCCTTAGACGGTCGTCCATCAGCAATTCACTTTTGGCATTGTCGAATCTAATGGCTTGGTTGTTTACAATAATTACAAGTACTTTTAACTTATTTCTAATTGTTTTACTCTGATTTGTTTTACTTAATTTTACAACTAAAACTTCCTGTTACAACAAACTATTACAGCATTGACTTTTGTAAAATTTCTTTCAAACATGTAAAGTTGTTCTTTTAGCTCTTCGAATCTCTTCATGTCATTTCTGGTTAACAACATCCAACTCGATTTGAAAGTTTCAAAATTTGTTGGTAACATATGCAAAACTTTAAATGCTAACATTAAATCAGGTAATTCATTTTCGTTTTTTGCTTTAAGTCCTGCTAATTACAATTATTTGCTTAATTTATTCCACAAACCTGCCAATTTTGCAATGTGTGTTGCGATATCTTTTCTTTGTATCCAACCAAACGCAAAAAAGTCGATACATATTTTAAATAACTGATCCTTAGACGATGCTTCGAAATTTTGCTTCAATGCCTCCCACACTTCATAAGTCGTCTCTTTGACCATGATTTTTTGATATACAGTATCTGTTACAGAACTTGTAACCATAGACTTGGCATAACTGTTAACTTTTCTATATACAAATTTGATTGCCTAGTCCGTGAGTTCGATTCCCATCCGCGACAAATATTTGTGTTATCAATTAATATTCGTTTCGTACGTTTGGACTTTCTTCACAGGTAGCTATTTCCATAAAAAATCTACTTATAAAAATATGTGGTGTGGTGTGAATTTGCTAATTCACAAATGTGCGGCCCGCAGTGATACCTCACTCTTTCCTATGAGACTCTTGACCATTTACATAATATTCCCTGGATTATCGCAAATGTTTCCAAAACCAAAATGAGCGAAATCGGTCCAACCGTTCTCGTGTTTTAGCGGGACTAACGGACAGCAAGTCATTTATATATGGTCTATTTAAAATAACAGTGAACTCGCGTCATCAAGATGTTTAATGTGTTGCCTGTCCCAATTTGTAAATTGATTTTTGAATCAGACGATATTCCCCTTCTCATTTTGCTTTGCTTGTTATCATAAATTTCAAATCGCTGCTTATTATTACTCTGATTGAAAATAATGAAGCCAGACAGAATAATTTGCGTCTCTAATCACTTACTTCGAACAGGACCAAGTTAGAGACTTAAGCATTTTTACTGTTCAATATTAAGTTTCTGCGCTTTTTATTGAAAATATTTTGAGCGTGTTGCAGCTGCACCGAATATTAGTTTGGACAGTCACTGAAATATCTCAAAAAATGAAAAATATAATATTAGATTCACCAGAAAGAAACCGTCGAAGCGGGGATAAATCAAGCTTGATCAGCTCTATCAGAGATCGAATATATGAAGTGTATAAAAAAGTGAGTCGTTTTACAGTGAGTATTTCATAGCAAACTGTTATTCTGCAAAGTATCCACAGAAAGCTTAGAGATATGCAGCTCTTTGAAAGATCTAGAAAATCCCTTCATACACTATTGGGTATTATAGGATTCAAACGTTGTAAAGATAACCCACGAAGAGGTCTAATGGAACTTCCAGACATTGCTTTTAAAATAATACAATTTTTAAAAGTATAGAATAACATCAAGAAAGATTTATTATTTCGATTTGTATATACAGATGAATCATGAATATTTCAGAATGGGGCCTATATACCCAATGGTCACTCATGGCAAGATGATAATAAAAGTAGTGTTAAAACAACAAAAGTTGACGAAAAAAGGTAAACGTTGGAATAAGAATTGATTATTAGGTTTTATTAGACATAACATTTATTAATAATTCATTGCAGATATATTGTTCTTCACGCTGGAAACAGGAATGGTTAATAACAATTTCGATTTGGATGAACCTGATAGGAGACATTTAAGAAGAAATTGAGAAATCATTGAATCAATGAAGTTATTTACTTGAATAAAACGTTCTGAATTTGGGATTATGATTCAATGAAATAACTAAAGATAAGTATATAGTTAATATACTATAACTGTATCTTATTGTAGAGTGTGAAAGATTTATGTGCATAAATATGTGTGTAATTTTTCAGAATATACATGAGCATTAGGTTAAAATCTGTGAGGAGAGGAAGAATATTAACTGTTTTGCAGATATGGAAAATGCGTTAGGGAGAATGCAGTTATTAAATCTAGTTTTATCAAAAAAGGTGTATACGGGTAATAACAGAACAGACTAAGGAAAAATACAGTGATATTAAAATGACTTTACAAAAAAATACTGTACCGAAGGAAGCAAGAACTAAGCAAAAAGTAATAAAGTCCTTTGATAATATATGCATTAAATGTAATATAATGTTAAAATAAATTACATTTCATAAAAGTGTTTTTGTTTATTTAATTTTTTTATTTAGATTAGAATTTTGTTATATGTCAAAGCCGAAATGAACTAAAATTCAGAGTTTATGCGGCAACATTATGCCATTTTGACGTCATGAATTGAAATGACGTGAGTTCACTGTTCTAGTTATAAAATGCGAAAGGGTTTAGAAAACAAAAACTCTTAATTTATTTATACGTTAAAAGATATAAATATATAAAAGATGGAAGATTAAATAGAAAAAGGAATGGTTCGACTGTACGAACGGACTATAAGTTATAAAGAAAATGCGAAAGGGTTTAGAAAACAAAAACTATTAATTTATTTATACGTTAAAAGATATAAATATATAAAAGATGGAAGATTAAATAGTAAAAAGGAATGGTTCGACTGTACGAACGGACTATAAGTTATAAAATGCGAAAGGGTTTAGAAAATAAAAACTATTAATTTATATATACATTAGAAGATAAAAATATATAAAAGATGGAAGATTAAATAGTAAAAAGGAATGGTTCGACTGTACGAACGGACTATAAGTTATAAAATGCGAAAGGGTTTAGAAAATAAAAACTATTAATTTATATATACGTTAAAAGATATAAATATATAAAGAATGGAAGATTAAATAGTAAAAAGGAATGGTTCGACTGTACGAACGGACTATAAGTTATAAAATGCAAAAGGGTTTAGAAAATAAAAACTATTAATTTATATATACGTTAAAAGATATAAATATATAAAGAATGGAAGATTAAATAGTAAAAAGGAATGGTTCGACTGTACGAACGGACTATAAGTTATAAAATGCGAAAGGGTTTAGAAAACAAAAACTATTAATTTATTTATACGTTAAAAGATATAAATATATAAAAGATGAAAGATTAAATAGTAAAAAGGAATGGTTCGACTGTACGAACGGATTATAAGTTATAAAATGCGAAAGGGTTTAGAAAATAAAAACTATTAATTTATATATACGTTAAAAGATATAAATATATAAAGAATGGAAGATTAAATAGTAAAAAGGAATGGTTCGACTGTACGAACGGACTATAAGTTATAAAATGCAAAAGGGTTTAGAAAATAAAAACTATTAATTTATATATACGTTAAAAGATATAAATATATAAAGAATGGAAGATTAAATAGTAAAAAGGAATGGTTCGACTGTACGAACGGACTATAAGTTATAAAATGCGAAAGGGTTTAGAAAACAAAAACTATTAATTTATTTATACGTTAAAAGATATAAATATATAAAAGATGGAAGATTAAATAGTAAAAAGGAATGGTTCGACTGTACGAACGGATTATAAGTTATAAAATGCGAAAGGGTTTAGAAAATAAAAACTATTAATTTATATATACGTTAAAAGATATAAATATATAAAGAATGGAAGATTAAATAGTAAAAAGGAATGGTTCGACTGTACGAACGGACTATAAGTTATAAAATGCAAAAGGGTTTAGAAAATAAAAACTATTAATTTATATATACTTTAAAAGATATAAATATATAAAGAATGGAAGATTAAATAGTAAAAAGGAATGGTTCGACTGTACGAACGGACTATAAGTTATAAAATGCAAAAGGGTTTAGAAAATAAAAACTATTAATTTATATATACTTTAAAAGATATAAATATATAAAGAATGGAAGATTAAATAGTAAAAAGGAATGGTTCGACTGTACGAACGGACTATAAGTTATAAAGAAAATGCGAAAGGGTTTAGAAAACAAAAACTATTAATTTATTTATAAGTTAAAAGATATAAATATATAAAAGATGGAAGATTAAATAGTAAAAAAGAATGGTACGACTAAATCAAAGCAAGAACGTCCGAAATAAAATGAATGGGATCCACAGAAATTAAACGTGAAAATCGATGACAATAAAACATTTCTCGATTTTAGGCGTTACCTTTCCGGTTCACGTTCGATCTCAGCCGCATCCGTTGCAAAAACGTGTCGGCTATGTCCCAGAAGAGAAACCGACCCGGGTGACACCATTTTCGCGCTAAGCCGAGATGGCTCCGTGTAGCTTCGTTCAAATAGAGTGCTAATTCATGTTGTGAATTTAAATTAAGTTCATAATTTATGGGTTTTCGATCATATAGCGCCCGTACTGATTTGGTTATCATCAAAACTGAGTTTTTAGATACATTTTTTTAAAAATTATCTTTATATGCACCCAAAATAATTAAACAATTTGGACAAATAATTAAAATAAAATAATAATGTTTTTACGACGCAAATTTAATTATTTATATTTGGGACAGTCGTGTAAATTTAAGTTTACGTTAATTGTAGAATTCTTTCCGTTGTATAGTTAACGGGTCTAATTTATCAGACTATTAACTGATGTTCTTAATATTTATGACGTGAGGAAATAATTATAGCTTGATACAAAATACAAAATCGCCTTGTATTGAACGCCTGGTGAAATTAGCTAAGCAAAAGGTAACTAGTAAAGAGAACATACGTGTTCAACAAAGAGGAATCCCATCGGCTCATTGTCGAGTGTTTTAGATAACGGGGGTTCATGTACCAAGGCTAGACGAAACGTCTCAGAAGTTAGACCTGGTAGAGGACTCCTTATGGCGCCTATAAGCATAAATATCAAGAAGACCCGAAATAGTAGAATTTTCGGGAATTCTTTAAGAGTCCGAAATGCACATGTTTTATCGGCTTGAGAAGTTCCTAGCTGGAAGAGTGACACCCACTTTTTTTCACACTGTTTGCCCACATTGTGTTTCACACTGTTTCCCACCCCGATATTTTCAGCGAATCGCTGTACACAAAAGGATTTCTTGGACCAGCATTGTCCACCATCACCAAGAACCCGAGGGAGGAGCTTCAATGATAAAATACTATGCACCGACAACGAGAAGTACAGTCGGTGCGTGAACACGTTTAGACGTTCGCGCTACCTAGTTACCCTATCCGCCCGAGTACGGTTCATTTCTTCGAGTGAAAAAAACATTCGAAACAAAAATACAAAAACCCAGTGAAAACACCGGTGAATGATGGCAAGCCAAATAGGCTTGCCGGAAGTAGCCGGCGATCATAATCAATCAATCATATCAAGTCAATTGGAAACAAATGTACGAGGAGTCGCGCAAGGAGAGTGCATGGCTCTAGGAACAAGTAGCCCATCTCTCTACACAAGTAGAAGTACTGACAAAAACAATCCAGGCCATGAGCAATAACTACCCAACAAACAGGAACCAACAAAAACCAGCACAGGAAACCGATACATCCAATATCAACTTGAAAGCAGTAAGCGATCAAGAATACATGGCGAGAAACGAAACAACAGACGACGAAACCAGATCCGGAGATGGGTTCCAAATACATAATAGCCGGAAGAAAATGAGGCTCACACTAATGAGCCATCAAAAGAAGACACCAAAGTTAACCGGGCTGACTGTGACAGATAAACACACCAGCAATCCACCAAGAAAAAACCAACCCCTGTCAAGACCATGGATAACTCCCACACCAAGCACCAGCGAAGCAGCTAAACTGGTCAACTTGAAGACACCAAAGCAGCCAGTTCCCAAAACATCAGCTGAAACGACGGAGAGCACCCGTAAGCGTAATTTTCCTGATTAAAAGTCGACGAATACCGCCACCGAAATACCTATCTCCAATTCGAACGCGACCACTTCGCCTTCCACCTTCACACAATCGCCTTCGCCACCGCAATCAAAATCATAAATACCGCCGGCAGTACTACGCGACCAGCGATATTTTTCCGAGTTAAGACTAATAAAAAGCCAACACGGCAATCAAATTCATTACTCAGAGAAAAAAGGAGGGTGTCTTCCTTTACCCCCCAACAAAAAAGGATTTCCGTGCGTTGACTAAAGACAAAAACGCCATATTTTCAACTTAAAATACTTCATGGACCAATCAATCAAGGTTCAGTCCCAACGTAGCTCAGGAAAACCAACTCAATGTTTTAACTGTCAAACTTTCCGCCACTCCGCAAACCACTGTCACGCAAATCCCAAATTCCTGAAGTGCGCAGGGAAACACGAGACGACTGCGAAAAAGAAAAGACATCTCCAGCCAAATGCAGCAATTGCGGTGACCCACATACAGCCAACTTTTTGGCCGTAGCTGCAGACGTCAAACAAAACACCAAAAACAAGGCCACTCAAAATCACTTCTATGTATCGGAAATATATATATGGGCTTCCATCAACAAATAATTTCTTCATAATCCAAAACACAGAAAATCCCGTTGACGTACGAGTTCTCGATGAAATGGACTCCGATCACCGCCCGATTACCTTGACGGTGGGAGACTCCCGGATAATCGAAACCTTGTACGGAAATCAAAAACGAAAAACCAACTGGAAATTATTTCAACAGGAAAACAGGCCCAATCCCCAAAATAAACAACCGCGAACAAATCGAGGAAGCAATTACCAAGCTCACAAATGATATTCAAAATGCTCACAAACAGGTAACGGTCACAATCCCACCTCTGCAAGGCAATTACAACACAGCATTGCAGCCAAATATCAGGGAATTTGTCACAAGAAGAGACTCCACAAAAGAGCTCGTGCAACCTTAGACCCCGACGATTAAAGGGAGGCCAACGAGACATCCAACCAAGTCCGCGAGACAGTCAAAGTATGGAGAAGAGATAAGTGGGACTCACTTTTCTTCAATCAAGGACTTGACGCGCCCGCAGACATCTGGAGAATCTCGAAAAGTCTAGCAGGGAAAGTCAAAAAAGACATTCCCGGTTAGACGATTAGTAACAATGTAATAAATAAATAAATAAAATTGCATGGATCAGTGAGAATGAACTAAGTAAGACACCCAACAAATAAAATATATTTTGTTTTAAAGATACATCAACTTTTAAATAAAATGGATCGTTAATCAGTGGATGCTCTTAAGTATCTTCATATTCTGTACAAATAATCTAGAATAAACATTATTTCTGCAAAAGATTCATTTATTTTAAATTAACTATTCTACAGAATAAAATAAATTTGTAAGATAGTCTACGCAAAAGTTATAATACCAATTGTATTATATCATTTTACATTATTAGCACCGTATCGAGGACAGTATTTTTCGAAGTTTTATTCATTTTTAGGACCGTTTAGTCCTGCCAAAATATAGCGCCGATAGTATAATCAATATCGTACTGGTACGTTTAGAAGTCTATAAATTATGGGGTTAATTTAAATTCACGACATGAATTAGCACTCTATCAGAATAGAGTTGGAACGGCTCCGATTTTACAGAAAGGAAATAGTATCACTTGAATTTGTTTCTCTACACATAGCCCGGATATTTTCAAAAGTTATTTTTACTTTTAATTACGAAGCAGTTAAAAATGTTAAATATACTTTGTTATATATGAACTGTATTAGTTGTGTAAATTTATTTGAAAATTCATTCACAAAAGGTATTGATGAAACAGTTTTTGGGTATCAAACAAGTATAACTCCTTAATGATATTGTACAAAGGCTATTCAATAAGTTATTATAAATCTATGATTAGGTGTTTCTAACATCGAAAATGGTTATTTTTTTGTATACAACATTACTGAAGTAATAGTCATCATATTTTATTGTGGATCTATCAAAAGTAAATCAAAATAATTAGGATTAAGATTAAAAAAATATTTTGGCTATTTGGAGGAAAATCTAAATTATTCATACAGTTACTGCTGTATATGCAGATACTAAAACCTATGTGGTCTTATGGAATTCAGTTATGGCGATGTTCTGCCAGACGTAATATCAACACAATACAAGTATTTCATAAGTTATTCTGAGCTTAATAGACAACATTAATTCTAAGAAGTATATCTGATGCACCCAGGTATAATAGGAACAATAACGTACCTTCTGATTCCAATTGTCATAGAGGAAATTAAGAGATTCGCAACAAGACATCAGAAAAGACTCCACTCAAACGTAAACATCGAAGTGCTGCGACTCTTGAACAACACTGAACTAGAACGCAGACTCAAGAGAACCAAACCGTATGATCTTGTGTGGTTGTGTATTTTTGCATGGTAGTATTTCAGACTTGCTGCAAAAGTTGTGAATGCCACACTGTTGCTGCTCAAATGGGAAGTTCTGCCGCACTCAGCGTACTCGCCAGATATAGGGTCTTCTGATTACCACTTGTTCGAATCGAAGTCCGAAAATGGACTGATGACTGGATCGCTGCCAACCCAGCATCGTTCTTTACATCGACACGGTGCTGCTATGTTACCAAAAATATGGGAAAATGGGAAAAGTTGCAGAAAATGATGGGAAATATGTTAATTAATATACAGAAACCTTATTTAACCCATCTATGTGTCTTATATTCTACTATATACACACAATTTAGTTTAATACCTACCTAAACCCGTTTTTCTTTACAATTTTATTTTAACTACTACCAACTGATCAGTTTAAAGTCGGTACGAGCACCAAATTAGATTTGTTTTGTTCCTAATTTATTTTTGTGTATTTTTTTATTTGTATTGTAATATTTATTTTTTGAGTTAGTTTGTGAATAAATTAAGCAGTTATTTTATTAGGAGTTACAATGGGTAGATCAAGTAAAGGTGTAGCCCGTATGAGGAAAAATAGGAATAAAAAAACAATGACTGAATATAAAGAGCGATTAGAGGTGATTTGACAAACGTTAATTTAACTTGACAATGTTTAACAAATGCTAACCAAACTTAGAACAACAAAAAGTCCTTGCCCCCACCGGGTTCGAATCCGCGACTTCCGCATGTGAGCTGAAAACTTTAACAACTAAACCATAGAGTCAATTGCTTCCAATATTTCTACGGCTTCCCATTTGATATGGTTAGTGTCTAACAAGCAAACTTAACGGATTTTGCACCGAACGACTTAGGTAGGCAAACCCTTACTAAGAACTCAAAAATCTCTGAAGGGTATACCGGTCCAGCCTCTGATTTCATCATCAGCTGACCTAAATAACTTTAAAGTATACAATTAGTTGTCTGTACGTCCTCATAATATTTAAAGAAACGTCTTCTAACTCCTAACCCTTGAAGAGTTGTGTCTTCTGTCACATCTACTTGGCAATAACATTATACACAAATATCTGATTATATTAGATAAAAAATTATGTGAAAACACAAATAAAACGTTTCAGAAAAAGAGAAACTGAAAGGGCAAATATTGTCATTGCTTTGGTTAATGGATGCCCAGAAGGTATCTATAGAAAATGTTTTCTTCGAATCCTACAACAATGAAATATGCAGAAGAGTATCTCTCTTATGAACAATATACAAGTAAATATATCTAATATAAATGAAATAAGTGTACGCAGCAATAATGTGCTCAGTATTTTTCACACCACCGCCACATTGACACTGTCCTCCACTTTCTCCCAACCCGAACCTCTGGATATATGCGGCCATGTTCTCATGCTTCGTTGTTAGTTGCACTGCCTTTTTTGCTAGGTTCAGTTTGTCAAATCCGACCTTCTCACAAAGTCCATAGAGTGTTCTGTCCTTATTGCTGTTGCTCCATGTCATCTGCCATCTCCTAGCGATCTCGCCCTATATTTCGCGTTGTATCTGGTGCTGGCTCCTCCAACCCTGATTCGGACGTCAATCTTTGCCCTCAGAGTCGCGTCCCTAGCCAGTCTCTCCACCTTCAATATTTCAGGTGTAGACAGTCGCTTTACCCACTGAATGTTTATGTTGATTGCAGAGTTGCTCATATCTTTTAGCCT
Organism: Rhynchophorus ferrugineus; assembly: GCF_030347505.1. Classification (NCBI taxonomy): domain Eukaryota; kingdom Metazoa; phylum Arthropoda; class Insecta; order Coleoptera; family Curculionidae; genus Rhynchophorus; species Rhynchophorus ferrugineus. Next base: position 44,349,450 of record NW_027472581.1, on the reverse strand, counting down.
TAGTTTTAATTTTCTACATGTTCACTGTTTCTTGGACATCCATGCTCAGCCCACCATACTGCTGTTCTACTGTCGGTCCTGACGATGTAGTTCCCTCTCTGTTGTCTTGACTGTACGTTGTTGACAGCCAGCACCAGTGCGGTAAATTCTGCCGTCCCTGCGTCAAGATCACAATCCAATTTTACCATAAAGGTCTTTTCTCGTCCTAGGTGTGTTCTTTCCAGCATACCCACTCTACTCCGTCCGTTCCAGCACTCGCGTCCACTCATATTATGGTGTCCGCCTCACACAGGCTCGCGATCGTCCATCCTTATTCCCACGGGCACAGTTTCTGTTTCATTGCGGCTTTACCAACGTCTCTATGTGCGACGGTGGAACGCCAGCTATTGTTCTCAGGGCTTCAGTTAATGTCTTCTTATATCCACCGGTGACAGCTAACATAATAGGTCTCCGTGCGCTGGATAAATATTTCCTAGTGGCATGACTGGGATCATTTTCCTTGTCGGATTTTGCACTCTTGCCTTTTGGACAGTCAAGGTAATAAATAGCCACAAACATAACTGTACGACCATGCCCTAGAAGCACGAACACGCGACTACTGCCAAATAGGAGGACTGTCCTGTCACCTGATCCACTGCGCCAACCAAGCCGGCATGTACTATTTTATTAGACAAATTAACCGATTGTGGAACCAAACGATTTTTTACTTTATTTATATTAATATTATATATAGTTATAAAACACACATTCAATTATACTTATACTATAATTTTAGGAACTATTTTAGAATATGCCTGTAGCATTGTTTAATTTTATGACTACTCTAGACAGTATTTATTTCCATTTTATTTATAGAATTTAGTAAAGTGTATGAAAATTTCTGGCTTTTTGCGTGCTATAACGAGCAGGAAAATGTATAAAATATTGTCATTTAGTATTGAGTAGACGTTCAATCTTACATTGTCTCGGTAATTTATATTTTTACGTTGCAGTTTGGTCATAAAATCTGTCTGAAATCGAACCGAACGCATCGATATAAAATCAGTTGGCAAAGCTGAAGTGACACAAGCAATAAAGTTCAGTATTATTATTGCGCCGATCGCTCAGCAAAACTCCAGCTACAAATTGAGCAATAAGAATGTCGAAAAACGTTTGCCTCCAATAAATGCTTTAATGTGTCCAATTTTCACAACTTAGTCTCTCTTGACAGTTCGATGGGTTTAAACCCAATCGGGATTTTATTGATTTCGTACTGTTCCCCCTTTTCAGCAGGTGTTTTAAAATAGTCTAAAATGTATTGTTGTTATTATTTTAATTTGTAATTTCTATATTTTCTATGTATTGATGATATTATTCCAATCGCACAATTCAAAATATATTAAACATGTACTGTAAATATCTGATAATTAATATTACGATTTTGTATTAAAACCGTTTAATATAAATAGCATATATATTTGAATTTAATATGTTGTATTTATTCATAGATCTTCTCTCTCTAAAATATTATATAGTGATGGATTATATCATAATATTACATCTCTAAGTTTTATTTCAAATATGTTTATTTTTTTTACTTTATTACTCTTCAATATATAAGGGATAGACAAGATAATGTTAACACCATGAAGTTTTGATCAGTGCAAGTCTTGTAGATTATATTTCAATGTATTATGCGCTGATTCTGCGACGGTTGAAACAAGCTATCGGTGAAATATATCGTAGATAATGGTCTCTTAACTTTTTCAGATGTTTTACGAGCAAGAGTATCCACAGTAATGACAGCATACAAAAACATGGTAAATCATCGGGAAGAGGAACAGTGGTCGAAATCTAAAGATATCTGACTGAGACCGACGATGTTAAAAAGGATTGTGATCTGATAATATAAAACTACTACCGAAAAAGTAACAGTAAAACTTAACACTCACTTGAGTAATACTGTTTCGACAAAAAAAGTACAGCGGGAGTTCTACGGGAATATTCATGGAATGGCTGCGATTTTTTGCGAACCCTTTACAACGAAAGCTAACGCTAAGCTGTCAAAGAAGGGATGCAAAGATAATAAAATCTGGAGACTTGATGATGAGAAGAATGTGGTATGTGGTAACCATCATTTACATTGCTTCTACACACGGTCGGGTTTATATATGGAGGACCCGAAAAGAAGTATACTATCCGGTATGGCTGCTTCCTATAGTCAAGCATGCGGTAGATTTCGTTATGATTTGGGCGGCAATAATATTCAGCCGGTCCTAATATTCACATCACGGACCGGATTACTGCAAATGAATGATGCTGATAGCATATTGCTGTAAGACACTGCAATATTCCAAGATGATAATGCGCCCATACATACAGCTAAAGGTTCAGTCTTGGTTTAAGAAGTATCAGAATATCATGAAATATCTTCTCTCGCCAGACCTCAACAAAATTGAACCGTTGGGAAGTTATATACCAGCCAGTGAGGAGGATATTTCCATTTCCAACATCATTGAAGCAATGTTTTAGCAAAAGTAAATATTGTGTATAGTCTATCCAAAGAAGTTCTGTACTTTGTAATGTATTGCAAGCCGCAATTTGTAAATTCATTTTAGAATCAGACAATATTTTCCTTCTCATCTTATTATAGTGAAAAAGAGACACAATGCTGTCTGATATATTTGAACGGACTAATCTGCCAAAGTCGTCCGGTTATCAAACGTGTGCAAAATACTTCTAAACAATATAGATCAGAGGTTATAAATCGGCAAACGTTATTTTAATGCTTTTCTTTTTTCAAATCGCTGCTTATTAATACTCTGAAAATTCCGAAGCCAAACAGAACATATTGCGTCTATAATCAGTTATTTTGAAAAGGAACGAGATAATGGAGGCCCCCTCTTCACAGAAAAATTCGTTAGAGAGGTAAGCATTTTTACTGTTAATAATTAATTTGCTGCGATTTTTATTGACAATATTTTTTTGCGTATTGGTCACTGAAGAACCTCAAAAAATTAAAAATATAATCTTGAACTTACCGAAAAAAAAAAGTTCTCATACGAAGCGGGTGACGAATCAAGATCAGCTTAATGTTAGCTCTATCAGAGATTTAATATTTGAAATGTATAAAAACAGTGAGTAGTTTTTCAATACAAACATAATTTAATACAATTATTTCAAAGGGAACGGTAAGTCTGAAAAGTATCGAAGAGGTCTAATGGAGCTTCCGGATATTGCTTTTAAAAGAAAACAATTTTTAAAACTATATAATAAAATGAAGACTTATTTCAATTTATGAATTTAGATGGGACATGGATATTTCAGAATGAAACCAATATATCCAATAGTCATTGAAGGCAAAATGATAATAAAAGTAGTGTTATAACAACAAAAGTTTTGATTAATTATTGATTAGGTTTTATTAGTGAAAACATGTATTAATAATTCATTGCAGATATATTGCATTTCAGTTGAAAACAAGAATGGTAATAAATAAGAGTGGAATAACACCTTCGGTTTGGATGAACTCTATCAGAGATATTGAAGAAGGAATTGACAAATTATTGTATTGTGAACAAATATTAGATGGATTGGAAATTGACAGCTTAGTTATTCACTTGAATGAAACTTTCTGAATATGATATGATTCAATGCTGCCAATTTCTAAGACAGGGTGATGAGAGTGGAAACAAGTAAAGGTAAGTATATAATTAATACATGAAAACTGTAGGAAATGTTATTGTAGAGTGTAAAAGATATATGTGCACAGATATGTGTGTAATTTTTCAGAATAAACATGAGCATTTGGTTAAACGGTATGAGAGAAAGAATAGTAACTCTTTTATAGATGTGGCAAATGAATTAAGGAGAAGGCAGTAACTAAATCTAGTTTCTTCCAATTTAAGCGTCGATTCAGATGCATTCCCAGATATTTAACATTATTTGCTTGGGGGTGTTCACTATTATTAAGATTTACTGGAGGACAAGTCTTTTTATGCAAGGTGAACGTCAGATGGATAGATTTTGTCTGATTCGCCCTGTGGAACACCTGAATATATAGAATGTAGTTTAACATATTCGCCATCCTGTTTCACAATGAAATTTCTGTCTGTGAGATATGATTTTAGTAGTTAAAAGTGCTTATGTGGCAAAATATTTCTCAATTTAAGTCCAATGTCCAATGCGGCACACATTATCAAAAGTTTGAGATATATCCAGGAATATAGCCGAGCAATATTTTTTTGTTTAAGTTTTTATTTATTTCATTGACCATTCTGTAAACTTGTTCTACTGTTCCGTGTTTGTTACGGAAATCAAATTGATGCTGTGGAATAATACTTTAAGTTTCTTGCTGAATAGTTTCTCGAAAACCTTGGATATCACAGGTAAATTATGAATATGAATAGGATTTCATCTATGAATTTTTTAAGATGCGAAAACAATCAGAAGTCGGTGGCAGCTAAATCTGTCGAATAGAGTGGATGTTAGGTGTAACAATTCTAACCAATTTTTTACTTATCAAGTTTTTTAGTAATTAAAGGCTATATAGTACATGCTCTACTACAGTACGTAAAAATTGTTTTGGTACCTAAAAACTAATTCCTATTTGATTATTTTTATATTTTTATTTGATATTTCTGATATATTTAATACCTATTTGGTAAACTAATTGCCATTATAAATTTTTTTATTAGTTTTAGTATATAATCAGTCGATGCTATTTGTTTCTTTCACGTTCTTGTTTTTGATGTACATTATTGTATTGACGAAATTACTATTTGCTAGTGTAGTAATATGACTTTTGTGTATCATATAATGCTACTCTCCAGTACAGACTAAATGGAAACAAAATGACTACGCTATTTGCAATATCATATTCATATCCAAATTGGTTTCTAGGTTGATACAACGTTTATTGATTGATAACAGTAACCAACCTTTTCCTTCTAATAAAACACCCTTTCTAGTTTATGAATATAAAATTAAACTTATGTACTATTCTCTATTTGTACTCATTCATCTTACACCATTTCGTAGGATTAGCTAACCCAACAATTTAGAAAGTATACAGAATAAAAGTATTTTATTTGGGAATACTATTAGAGCGAGAAAATAGAACTTTCACTAACAAGACAAGGGTTAGTGTTGAGTCAGAAGCTTAGTTGGCCGACTTCCATCAGATGACATCAATTGTTATCGGTGAAAATAAATTACTTATTATAATTTTATCTGGGTGTGATCTCAACATTGGTGTTGCGAACAGGATCCGAATCTGTGCATATAATCTAATTTACTTTAGTCAAGCTTGCTAAGCTATGCTTTGAAATTAACATAACTCATCTCAGCATTGCTCCCAGAATGCCACAAAGTAATTGTTGCGCGTCTTTTTGCTCCTGAATGTAAAGAGAAAAAACGACTTTATTTAAATAAACTTAAGTTATACAAATAGACGGGTATAATCTGCTTATTTACACCGTCGGTGATGTTTCAAGGGGTTGAAATGTTAATGCATACCGTCCGGCTTTTGCTGTTCACAACCTCTTTATCCGGAGTTTATGAGCTGTGCTAAAGACGCCTGGTTTCACACCTAATTTTTTAAACGCTCTTAGAGAATCGATATCTTATAAATTAGCTATTTAAGCTGTTGAAGGTTTCTTCGGCCTCTCTACTTAAACATCGTTCGACCCATTCAGCAAAGTTACATACAGCCTGCGTACCCATTCATCGATGAGTATCTGGTACTCCGCCAAAAACTTTAAGCCCAGCATCAGATCATTATTAGTTGAATACTCTCCCGGAACCAGGATGTATCAAAAGAGCCTGCTGGAAAAACATCGATTACATAGTTGCTCCCAATATTTAAGACTTCAACACAACAGTGCTCCCATGAAAGAGAGAAATATTGGTTCCCTCGAAGAAAAAAATACTAAAAAATCTAGTCAGTTGATTTCCATCAATTGTTATAAGCTGATACTTGGTTCTGCAGTCTCATAGAATGAGTGCTGTGTTTGATCCAACAAAATAGTATTTATATGGAAAAAGGCTAAAAATAACAAACTTAGCAATGAAAATTATTAAAATAAATCTAAAATATAATAACATCTGGTTTCGTGTACCTGCGAAAGATCATTTTTATATCGATTTCTCTTATATGATGAATAAAGTCAGTCTGCACTGAAAATTTGATAGAGTCGTTTTATTTACTTGATAAAATAAAGTTCATAAAAATTGTTACGCATTGAACCTAAACATGTAGCGCATCAAATCGGGAAAGATTAAAAACCTAACAAACCACAAATTATAACGGGGTCCAAGCCATGTCCTGCGTGATTATATTCAAATTCTCGGTGATTTAGGTCTCACGGACTGGATTATAATAATATACTGAACATTGAAAGAGCTCTAGAAGGTCTATAATCCCTTTATCTGTTATAGCCGCTTTCGATAAATTTATTCCCTGATTAGGATATACCACTGGCTAGCAAGTAATATTTATGGGTTAATGTATATTACTCTAAAATAATTAATTCATATAATATAGGTATTTAATTGTTTGTTTGATCATAAAAACGTGAAAATTAATAAAAAGTAATGTAGATTGTAACAAAATATATGATTAAAGCAAATAGCCAAGAAGAGATATAAAAATCGCAATAATGTTTCCGAGCGGAGTAGAACTTTATTTCTATGAATTTTTCTGGACAGTGGTAATGACAATTTAAATGGTGTTCACATTTTTCGAACCATCTATTGGTGAAAATGCAAAGTATTAACATTAATCAAAAACCAAAAAAATAACGCTTTCGTCACTCTTTACTGTTGTTTGATACCCTTTTAGAAATTTATGATGATGATGCTCAGTTATAACCCAATTGTTGGTTTTAGTTTCAAGTGTTTCAAAGTGGTGATTTCGATGTTAATGGCAAAAAATATGGTGGAATTAAAAAAGTGTGAATGCAAGTGTTCTGTAGAGAACGACGGCAATTGAAACTGAACGTCATACTGCTGCAAAAAACAGACTAGCAATAGCGAGTTATACATAGAAGAAATTATAGAAGTCATCCTCTTGCTTGACAAGGCTGGCCCACACGATGCAAGAGCTGTGAACAATATGCTGTTGAAGCTTTTATCAGAAGTTCTGCCGCAACCAGCATACTCACCAGACATAGCGGTTTCATTGCTTTTGATCGCCACTTGTTCAAATAGATGTGGCATGACTTGGTGGCATTCAATTTCGGTATTGTCATTATTGTTCAGCAATATATATACTTGTGTTAAACTACAATTACTGAAATAAACACATTGAATAACCACATAAACCAAAAAATGTTCGATAGAAAAAATAAATTTGTCGGTTTATAGGTTGCAGCTCAAAAATTTGGTTGGTTATAAAAAGGGGCTGACCCTATTTAACTATTGGTAATATTGGCAATGTTACTGCAGTGGAAGTTGGAGAATTAGAGAACATTCCAATTTGCCAATAAACTTTAGATATGTTGAATGCTTAAGAGCAACAAATGAATAGGTTGTTCAAAAATTTCGGGAAGAAAACTATTTAGTCGTAAACACGTAGTCGTAGACACAGTAAGCTATACATACATTCCTTAGAAATAATTTTCTGCATCTCTTCATCACCATTAATGAGACAGGGTCGACTACAGTGATCTTGAATCAGAACAAGAAGCTGTAGCATGAAGAAGCAGAAATGAGCTGTGCTTTTCGGTTTTGAAGCTCGCCCACATATACAAATCTAAGAAAAACGAATTTCGTTTCTGCATTGCCTTCCTACTAAACAAAACAGTACATTTATTTCATTGAAGCGAAACGATATGGAAAAAAAATCGGTTAGGAAAGTGCACCTATACAAATTACTTCGAAATCCATTACTAAAATCAGTAAACCAAATCGCAGCTGACTGATTTACTTCTATTGACTCTTCCCAGATCTTAAAAACTCATCTGGGGAAAATTATTTTCATCAAATGAGGTGTTCCTCCGAATAAGCATATAGAGTTGAAGAATATTATACTAAAAGTAATTTTAACAACTCTGAACTAGTTCAGCATGTTTAAAATAAAGATTTCAAAAATAATTTTACTACGCAATTATTGTATCCTGACCTTCATAGTAACAACTAAAAAATCTACATAATATGCCTATAAATCGGAATCACAAATTTGTGAAAGGTCTTTTGTAATTTAGTAAAACTAAATAATGTGTAAAAATAATGGTTGAAGAGAAAAACATCCAGACTTAGTCTAAAAAAAAGTTAGTACTCCTTCAAATAGTGTAGAATCAGAGAGTTTTTTCTTCATTTGAATTCCTACCTGTATAATGCTTAAATAAATTGTAATAACCGTAAATTATTGAGTATTAGTTTAAGCTTATTTTGATTAAACATTTAACAACAGATATTAGATGATAAGTTATATTTTATAGTAAAAAAAAACATTTTCAATTATAGAATATATTAATGAATATATATTAATATAACAAGGAGTATTTACAATATCATTGGTGCAATATTATAAAAAAATAGCATAAATAAAACTTTGCTATAAAATAATTTAAAACTCCAGAACTGTTAAAATTCCAGATCATTATGTATTAAAATATAACGATAAGCTCTCATCAAGCAACACTTTAGTTCAAATTCAAGCTTTCATATGATGGTGGCGCTACAAACAAAACAATGATTTAGTTATATGATTGTCAACTTTTGCTCTAGAAAGTGTGTTAAAAGCAATATGGTATGAAGATTTCAAAATCATATTATCTGCACTGAAATGAAGCATTATAAGTGTTTATCAGCTTATTATTTTTATGCTTATTTAAATGCTTATTAATTATCTAGCTTTTTAAAAAAAGAATATATTTTTATGGGCAATAGCAAGCAAATTCAATATTACTTTCTGGTTCCTGGTCAATAGAGAAATTATAAGATCCTGTATGAGTCTAATAATTTACAAGCAAACTTTGACATACAAAAAAAATAATGTAATTAATATATACTTCATTCCATTATTTTGCATAGTTGATTCCTAGAGCAAAAGTTTTTTAAGGTTTGTTTGGCTTACGCTGTTCATCTTGTTTTTGGCTGTTTTCTGCATATTGATTCACATCACCTAAAAAATAGAGCCCATAAAAAATGAATGGAGCAGTTACCTTTATTTTACCTATTGGAGGGGCAGTAGCATTTAATTTCCAACCCATTGAAGGAACATTTCTTTGGCCAGATCCCTGAGCTGAAAATGGTATATGTCCAATAATAGGAGTCATGTAAACTTGGAGATCCTTATGGATGGACGGAAGTTTTGCTGTTGCCTTAAATATATTCATTATAATAAATAAGTAATAGAATAAAAATCATCCTTACTATATAACGGTATTCAACTTTGAATAATCTACACTGTGCAAAATTAGGAAGTACTACATTGGGAGGTAATGACACATTGAACAGATAAGTATTTTCACCATGTGCACCTAATCCAACATCTTTTAAATCCACCAGTATCGATGTATCTTCTTTTTCCTCTCTATTTGGTTCTGTTACTTTATATGTTAAAATCTAAGTGAAGCATAAAATAATGTTTAAATAAAAATAAAAATTGTTATATTATTATAATATTTAATCAACTTACAATACTAAAGTCTTAAATGGGTGATTTTATTCATGAATTGTTAATACAATAATGCGGTTTATCCAAGTTATTTTTATAATGTTAAACACAATGATCCTTAAATAACAATCACTTTTGATAGAACTAAATAAAATTTATATCCACCTGTTTTAATTCCAAACTGACATTCTCCACATTGGTGCTTGACATATTAGTTAATCTTAGCTTAACTTCTACATGCTCCCCTGGGCTTATAGTTCTTTTTGATAAATCAACATCCATTGTTACAGGGCCTTGTGCACAGCACCAACAGCATAAGGTTTTTTCATCAGAGTATGTACTTGGTTGCTAAAAATGTAATTCTTGAATTAACTATAATATTTAGACATTCTGGATAATTCATTACCAAATCAGATGAGGATGCAATGAGATTTAAATCAACTGGTGAATTAACGACAATTACTATTGAGTCTTCATAATCAAGAGCCATGGGCCTATCAACAGTTGCTTTCAATTTATATGAAACTGTTCCTTTCTCAGATTGGTATGTACTGGGTATATTTGGCTGAAGTTGAATATTAAAATTATAAATATGTTGTCCCATAGACAAATTAGTAGTTGCATTTTCTAAAATAGAATATATAAGCTTTAAATGAACATTTCATACGCTACAATTTTACTCCTTACGATCTCCGTAAAGCCAGTGACTAATGGAGATTACTTCATTATCTCCTTGAAATTGTGTATCTCTGGACTTCTGTTCCTTCGCATCACTATCATAATATGATTCTGTCCCAAGCCATTCTGTATGTTCTACGCAACTTAAGGTTACTCTAATACCTATAAATAAAATTGTCTATTTTTGAGTGTATTAAAAATACATGTTAAATATATACCTCTTAAGGTTATGTCTGTATCCAAATTAAGTAATACTCTTCCTTGTATAGATGCTCCAGGAAAATATTGTCCTGTGTAGTTATCCAACAGTAATTTGCATTGATGCATTTTTGCTACAAATAAGGTATAGGATAAGATACAAACTGTAATAATCAATTGTAAGTAGAATAAAATAATATAAATGTACCTTAACCTAAAATTTTAAAATCAAAATAAACAATATTACTATTTTATAAACATTGTTATCTCAATGACTAAATCTGATATACCAATAAAAACTTATGAATTAACTAGATAAATGTATTAATACTTTACCCTTAAAAGACGCGAATTAAAAAAATATGACGAAACCAATTGAACGTCCAGTTGGATTCAACATAGTCAGAGCTGTGCAGAGATATTTTTAGAAGGATGCGTTAATATAAAGTTGATTTGGTTTTTCATTGGTTTATTAACATGTAAATTTTTGCAGTATTTATAACTTTATATAAAATAGAACTAATTGCAATAGTTTTTACTTGTTATTATTTACTACCTGAATATTAACTAATATCTATAATGAGGAAATAAAGTTCTTCTAGTACGCCAATGAATGATAATAACCCATTCAAGGTAAAATTTATTTCCCGTTTACGTTTTTTATATGCAAGTTATGTATGAAAATTGTTGGTTTTTATACATATCTAGTAAACAACAGTTAATTAATTTATTTCGATTGGAAGTATTTACTAGTATTTAAATAAATCCTAGTTCGTAAAAATGTTACACTAAGGTTTAAAACGGAACTGTTTCTACATATGTATATAAGTTAAATTTTGGTTTTGTTATATTAATCAATTATAAATAATATATTTGGAGTTTAGAAGACTTGGAGTTGAATAATAGATGGATTTTGATTAAAACTATATGGAGGGCTTTGAATTCAATAATTGTTAAAAAAATAGATAAATTAATTACTCTATGGTTATAAAGCTGCAAAATCGTTATATAAAAATATATAAAGTGTCAACTAATGTAGTTGAGCGTCAGTAAATTTATTTCTTTTGCTAATTTCAATATGTCGAAATTATTTGTAATAGAATACCTTATAATTAACCTTAATAGACATAAGCAAATAATAAATAAAACTAATATTTTATTTGTTTGTGTAATTGTAATGTTATGTGTTGTATTTATAATCTGTCCTAACGGTTATAAAAGCCTCTTGAAACGTATAATTATTTGGTATAACAATTTATTGCATCGTTATTTCAGTTAGATTAAAAAGGGAACTTGCCATTGACAGTTAGTGTTTTATATGCTATTTTTATGGTTCTCTATACTGCCTATTTGTTTGAAACTGAAATGTGTGAAAATAGAGAGAGAGAGAAATTGTACTAAATAGGATCTTCTATTTAATCTGACGCAATTGCCAAAATTCCGACGAGCTTTAAACAAATTTCCGCATTAGTGGACAATATTTTAAATTCCATTAAAATGGCTGTTTTATTTTAACGTTATTCACGGTCGGATCGTTGCCATAAATTCGGGTTGTGATTAATTGACACGGCAACTTACTGAGTCGTAACGAAGTGGGCAGCCCTACCAAATCCAGCCCGGAATCATTACAAACACGGAACAGTTTTTAACAATAACATGGATCGTTATTTACGGCCGGATTTCTTTTCACAAATATTTCGTGTATCAGATTATTTATCTTTAGATAATTGATTTGAAACTTTTGATTTGAAAAAATTTGATGTTTTAACAAGAATTCATAATTTTCTCTATTTGACCCTAATGAAGCGGGTTTTTAAATTGTTGAATTTAACGTTTCGTCGAACGGATGCCAAATTCTTTTATAAGTTTATAAAAACGTAAAATTCCTTTTGAACTCGGAGTTTTGCTTTTCTAATTAGTTTTATTTTAGTTAAAATGAGATAGATTGAAACCGAATGCGTCCGAACATGTAATCGGTCTATTGTGTTGTTACTAGTCGACACCGTTGTCATATGTCAAATGTAAATATAATAAAACAGCTTAAGTTATAATAAAGGTGAACTTAAATATGGTGCGACAAAATTGCATTATAACTTTTGATGACGTGCATTGGTTGATTTATTGGAATGACTATAGTCATTGAGTAAAATAGGGAGACAACTCAATAGGTGACTCTGGAAAAAAGTTTTGCTGTCTCCAACATCCAAATGGAGTTAAATCGGTCATTCAAGTAATTTGATAGGTCAATTTAAATTTCTATTATAGGCACCTGCAAGGAGAACATTTTGCTGTGAAGACATTTGATTGGCTTTTTGATAAAGTTTGGTGCGTGACTGCCCTCACGTCACGTTTAAGTAAAAAAAGTACCAATAAAATTTAAATAAAAAACAATTTAATTTCTGAAATAATTTTATTTAATAAACAATGAATGAAATAAATATAAGCTGTAAAACTGCAAATTATTTATAAACTATTTTAAACATTCTATCTGAAAAATCATTAAAAAGTGTACAACTAAAAGGTTTTAAATTTACTTTTTTTTAAAGGTGTTTGACAAAATATATGTTATATTATCGAAGTGGCAATATCGTGAGATAAAATAAAAAAGATCAAAAAACTACTGATAGTATAATAAAATAATTTTCTGGAGCATATGATAATGTCTTGTCCCATTTGTTCATATAGGAACATCAATTGAAGCAATTGAAGGTATAAAGTGAAATTGCAATTTCTCAACTCCTGGTAATACATCCCCGTTGGTATGGAATTCTCTTCACAATTTCCTAAAGGCAAATGAGATGAAAAAAATTAACTTGTGGGCGCTTTAAATGATTTGACAAACATACTAGCCGGATGATGTATATTATTCAATCCATGAACTCTAACAGTCCTAAAAAATATCCAAATTATCTTGATTAAGTAGCCTTAAGGTAATATATTTATTCGGATGATTATTATTTTTTTTAATTCACTTTAATAAATTTGTTCTTACTTGGGCGATACAATTTAAGCACTATTTAATTCCTGAATCGCTTTGCACTAAAATTACTGTATGTTGAATTTAGGTTAATCCTCTCCTAAAAGGTTTGCATTCAGGAGCTATTAACATATATTAGAAGAGTTTCAACTATCAAATAATTAATCCAAGAATAAAAGTATATGGCCATTTGTGTAGCTTCTTTCGAAAAGGATTTAATTTCTAAAATTAAAAAACAAATGTTTGATATTTTATATAATAATTAATATGAATAAACGTACCTCAACTTACAACAAAACATGCTGCAAATTATAAACTCTAGTGCAAAGCGATTCAGGAATTAAATAGTACTTAAAATTTATCTCCCAAGTAAGAACAAAGTGTATTAAATTAAATTAAATTTTGAGTGAAGCAACTTTTGTTATTGTGAAAAAATGAATAAAAAGGAACTTCGCGTGTTGATATAATATTACTTTTTGAAGGGAAAAAATACAGTTGAAGCAAAAACTTGGCTTCATCCTGAGCTTTCAGACGCTACCCCAAGAAAATCAACCATTAAGGATTGGTATAGTTCTGTTCAAACCACCGCGGAGTACAGACGTACCTTTCAGAACGCTCTGTTGTAAAAAAAATCTGTGTTACTGTTAGTGTCTAGTAATAGCGACAAAAAACAACTTTAGCAACCTATCGGAAGAAATTGAAGAGATTATACAACCAAGCCCTGAAAAAGTGAGCTATGAAACAATAAAAATTCAATTGTTTGAAGCGGAGCACTTTAAAGTTCTAGTAAAAGAACTAGTCGAAAGAAACACCAAGTACCATACATTCAGGCCTAAATACGAGAGAACATTTAAATTCGCGTTAAAAGGATTACATCACGGGACGGACTTTAACACCATCAAGGTAGCCCTAACTGAACAAGGCCACGAGGTCGTAAATGTTCACAATATACGACATCGCACAACTAAAAAACCTCTGCCTATGTTCTATATTGATATTAGAGCTAATGAAAATAATAAGGCGGTGTATGAAATCACCAAATTAGAAAACAACATTATTAAATGCGAACCACCACACACAAAAATAATTATATTACAATGCACGAGGTGTCAAGCGCACGGGCACTCAAAAACTTATTGTCGCAAATCATTTAGATGCGTAAAATATGCAGGAGAATACAAAACAGGAGATTGCACTCGTAAAGTTCGCGATGAAGAAGTGAAATGTGCTAACTGTAACGGAAATCATCCAGCGAACTACAAGGGCTGCGCAGTTCACAAACAACTGCAGCAGAAACTATACCCAGCCTTAAGAGAAAAAAGGCATCAACCGCAACAAAAACAATCCACACCTACCAGTCTACCCACCAGACCAAGTCAACAGTCAACATCACAACCTACAGAAACTAGCAGCAACATCTCTAGATTAGAAACCATGATGGCCAAACTAATGGATCAAATGAGTACGATGCTTGGTCTACTAACAACCGTCGTCAGCTTGCCTAATGCCTGAAACCATAATCGCCGTTTGGAATGCCAATTGGCTCCAACAACACGCCAGGCAACTAAAAATGTTCGTAACTGAATAAAATATTGATATTATGATGGTTTCCGAAATACATTTTACGGATAAACATTATTTGAAAATTCCCAAATATAAACTTTATCATACAAATCATCCTGATGATAAAGCACATGGGGGTACAGCCATAATCATTCGAGATGATATAAAGCATTTCGAAAAAGAAAAATTCGGCAAAGACTACCTGCAAGCAACCAGTATAACCATAGAGGGAGTTCATGGACCATTAACAATGTCTGCAATTAATTGCCCACCCAAACATAACAACAAGGCAGAACACTTTCAAGAATTCTTCAGTACGCTAGGTAATAGATTTATAGCCGGAGGAGATTATAATACAAAACCTTTAATGTGGGGTTTAAGAATAATAACCTCAAAAGGTAGAGAACTGCTAAAAGCAATAAAGACAGACAATTTATAACATATCTCTACTGGTGAACCAACATATTGGCTTTCAGACAGAAATTAAAAGCCAGATATTATAGATTTCTGTATTACAAAAAATATTGATATAAAAAAGTGTCATGCCGAATCATGTTTTGACTTGTCCTCTGATCATTCACCAATAATAGTAACACTTTTTTCAAAAATTACCATCAAAGATAAACCCCCTTCTCTGTGCAATAATAGAACTAACTGGTCCTCATTCAGAGAAAACTTAGATCGAAACATCTCTCTAAATTTACCGTTAGAAACTGAAATTAACATAGAAATCACAGCAATAAACACTACAAAAAATCTACAGGAGGCAGCATACTCCGCGAGCAATGAAACATTTCCAAGAAAAAATACACATATATCATGTACAATACAGAAAAGGATAGCAAAAAAAAGAAAGTTACGACGGAATTGGCAACAGCAAAGGACTGAAGAGAATAAGAGAAAATTTAACAGGGCAATAAAAGAGCTGAAAGAACTAATTCAAAATGAACAAAACCAAGGCATTTAAGAATACCTAGAGAATTTGACACCAATTGAGGCTACAGACTATTCGTTGTGGAAAGCAACAAGAAAGCTTAAGAGACCCCAGCAGCATAACCCACCTATTAAAACAAGCGAAAATAATTGGGCTAGAAGCAATAAAGAGAAGGCCGACATTTTCTCAAAAAACTTAAAAAATGTTTTTAAAACTTTCCAGTCTCAGCTACATAAAGATCAGGAATATAAAATTACCAGCTTTCTAGATTCGCCATTTCAAATGGACTTACCGCACGAGAAATTAACGGCCAAAAAAGTTAAACAAACAATAATGAGAGAAATTAATATTAAAAAAGCTCCTGGTTATGACTAAATTACTGGTAAAATTTCAAAAGAACTATCAGAAAAGGGTATAAAACTATTAACATTTATATTTAATGCTATGCTACGAATTAATTACTTCCCCAGCATCTGGAAAGTAGCTAAAATACTAATGATTCTTAAACCAGGAAAAATACCAGAAGATGTGACCTCCTACCGGCCTATAAGTTTATTACCGATAATCTCGAAAGTTTTTGAGAAACTGTACATCAAGAAGCTAAACTATATAATAGAAAAAAAATATTCCAGAACATGAGTTTGGGTTTCGCAATAAGCATGGGACTATAGAACAAGTGCACAGACTTGTAAAGAAAATAAACACTGATCTAAATGCCAAAAGATATTGTTCGGCTGCTTTTCTAGATATATCTGAAGCTTTGGCAAAGTATGGCATACGGGCTTGCAGGTTAAACTAAAGAAACTTCTCCCTCATCCGGATTATCAGTTACTAAATTCGTATCTTACTGATAGACATTTTATTGTAAATCAAGGTGATGAACATACCGAATTAAATCCCATATATTCAGGAGTTCCACTACTGTATCTTCTGTATACGGCCGATCTTCAAAAATAACTACTGTGGCAACATACGCAGACGATACAGCAATATTGGCATCCCATGAAGATCCGGTCACAGCATCAATATACCTACAAACCCACCTGGATCAAATACAATTATGGTTGAAGACATGGCGCATTAAAATCAATGAAATTAAAATCCACCCATGTATCGTTTACCCTGCGTAGAAGAACATGTCCACCAATGAATATCAATCATCGTCAAATCCCCTAAGCAAAGTAAGTTAAATATCTTGGTTTGTACTTAGATCGGCGCCTAACCTGGAAGAAGCACATACTCTATAAACGAAAACAACTTCGTTTGAAATTATATCAAATGTATTGGCTCATCGGGCGCAAATCCAAGTTATCATTAGATAACAAGGTGTTGCTGTATGAGTGTATACTCAAGCCTATTTGGTCATATGGAATCCAACTTTGGGGTACCGCTAGCAAATCTAATATATCCATCATTCAACGGTTCCAAAATAATGTGTTGCGTGCCATTGTTAATGCTCCGTACTATATTTCAAATAAAGTGATACAACGCGATATTCCTCTAGAACCTATAACGAGTGTAATTCAACGTGTTTGTGTGAAGTACTTCGAAAGAGTGTCAGTGCATCCCAATGTACTCGCTAATCAGCTAAATATGCGACGTGATAGTGAAGTGCGTAGACTAAAACGTTTAACACCACCTGATTTGATTACTGGACATATATAAACGTTAGAATAAGCTTTAGAATAAGACTAATTAATTAAGATAATATTTTATACAGAAGATCGCTTAATGAAGTGATTTTCTGCATGCCATGTAAATATAATATAGACATAAGAAATACTTATTGCCTATAGGGCAGATTGTGGAATCACAAAGAGTAAAAAAAATATTTAATGCCATGCTAAGACTAAATTATTTTCCTAACACTTGCAAAGCGGCTCAAATCATTATGATTCTTAAACCTTAAACCTTAAACGAAAAAATCAGAAGACGTCTCCTCTTATCGTCCTCTAAGTCTGTTACCTATCATCTCGATATTTCTCAGGCCTTCCACATGGTGTGGCACACTGTAATGCACGTTAAAAATTGCACGTTGAGAAAGCTTTTGCCCCATATGCACTTTCAATTGCTGAAATCGTACCTCTCAGACAGACATTTTATTGTCAAACAGGGTGACGAATACACTGACCTACCGCCCATATATTCGGGTGTTCCGCAGGTGGTCTCGGCCCATTGTTATATCTTATGTATACAGCTGACCTACCGACCTCATGAAATACTACTGTTGCACCATATGCTGACGATGCAGCGATATATCATCACACGAAGTTCCAATATCAGCCACAAAAAAACCTCCAACTTCCCCTTAACAAAGTCGAATTGTGGTTGAAAACGTGGCGTATCAAAGCAAATGAGACAAAATCTGCACATATGACATTTACCCTTTGCAGAAGAACATGTCCCTCAGTAAAATTGAATAATCATGAACTTCTGTAAGCAGACAGCATTAAATATCTGGGAATGCATTTTGATCGACGTCATGAGCGTCGATCGTGAAAACATATATCGACAAAACGCAAAACAGCTTGGGCTTAAACTAAACCAAATGTATTGGCTGGGCGTAAATCTAAATTATCATTAGATAACAAGGTTTTGCTGTATAGGCCAATACTTAGGCCCATTTAGACCTATGGTATTGAACTGTGGGGTACTACTAGCAAATCTAACATAGGTATACTCCAGAGGTTCCAGAATAAAGTGTTGCGAGTCATCGTCGATGCCCTATATTACGTGTCCAATAAAATAATTCAACGCGATATCCACATAGAAAGGATTGCTATATAAAAAAAGGATTGGTATACTAACTGGATGAACGTGTACATCGTATCATTCACGAAAATTTGGGTATGAGAATACTCTGTGCAAAGTGGGAGCCGTGCGATCTCACTTTTGACCAAAAACAACGACGAGTTGATGATTCGGAGCAGTGTTTGAAGATGATCAAGCGTAATAAACCCGAGGTTTGCGTCGATATGTCACAGTGCATGGCTCCATCATTTCACTCCGAAATCCAATCGACAGTTATCCGAATGGACTTCACACGTTGAATCCGCTCCAAAGCGTGGAAAAACGCAACAGTCGGCTGGCAAGGTTATGGCGTCTGTGTTTTGGTATGCACATGGAATAATTTTCATTGACTACCTTGAAAAAGGAAGGACCATCAACAGCGAGTATTACATAGCGTTATTGGACCGTTTGAAGAACGATATCGCTGAAAAACGGAACCTGCCCTGCATTGGAAGAACAAGAAAGTTTTGCTTCAACAAGATAATGCACCGTGTCACAAGTCAGTGAAAACGATGGCAAAAATTCATTAATTGCGCTTCCAATTGCTTCATCATCCACTGTATTCTCCAGATCTGACCCCCAGCGACTATTTCTTGTTATCAGATCTCAAAAGAATGCTCGCTCGGAAGAAAGTTTCGTCGAATAAAGAGGTGATTGCCGAAACTGAGGCTTATTTTCAAGCAAAGGATAAATCCTACTACCCAAATGGTATCGAAAAGTTGGAGGGTTGCTATAATCAGTGGATCACCCTTGAAGGGAATTATGTTGAATAAAAGAAAAATTGCCAAAAAAATGTGTTTTACTATGGTAGGCCGGGGACTTTGACCTGTTGGTGTTAATCCGGTACTGAGTAGAGATTTTAAAATATGGATATTATTATGTTTACCGATTATAGTACTGATAAACAATAGTATTGATAAATATTAAGTAATTATTCTGATAATGGATGTTTTAGGTAATATCAATAACACGTAGTGACAATGGTAGTCAATAGCAATGACGTATTAACAATGATTAACGCTAACAAAAATAATTTTAGTTCATAGTTCATTAACAATGACGGACAATCATAACATGTAACGCTAATAAACAATAAAAATAACGTACAGTGGATAACACTCTTGCAACTATTTTGTTCACTCACTTCTAACTTCGACTATGATGAATGGGCAATGCTCACAAGGAAAAGACAAACACGCTAGATACGCCACCAAGAAGTAGTAGGAACCACATTCAGTGGCGTTATGTATGTTTCAAATTATCAATAAATAAGGCTTCAGCTTCTGGCTTATAAAGTAGTTATAAATTGAATTTTATAGTTGGAACCATAAAATATTATCTATAATTTACAGTAATTTAAGAATTGTGAATATGTGAATAAATAAATACATTTGGTGTTAGGCTTATGAAGTTCTAACGTTCCTTTATATTCGGATATCACCTCTGATAATAATATTCCTATGCCATTCGTGGCAATTGTTTCTGTTGCTGGATATCCCCAAAGGCTAGAAATCCTACAATTAAAAATAAGCGGCAATTCCGCTTAATTCACTTTACATTATCGTTCAAACCTTTTTAAACATAAATGGCCCAAAATTCAAAAAAAAATGGTAAAAGCACATTTTATTCTTTTTATATTTTCTAAATTTTTTTTCTAAAAACACAGACATGTACCATTCAAGGAAATCATCAATCCTTCCGAATATCTATGGCACTTCCATTTGCTAGTTCAATATTTTAGACCACTCTGTACTTTTTCTCGTACGGTTTACTTTACTGTGTTTTGTGCCGTCCAAGCTGAGTCTCATCAAATGGTGAGTTTATTCACAGATTATTCCAGTTTTCTTTTATTAATTCCCATTTATTATTTATTAAATATTTATTATGTTTTATATATTATTTAATATATATTAGAGTTGATTTATTATATTTCCTTTATTATTTTCCATTAATTATTCTTCATTTATTATTCTCTATTCATTCCCCTCTACTTTTTTAATTATTTATTCATTTATCGTTATCTATTTTATTAATTCTTCGAATCGTCGTATATTCCCCATAATTTCTAAATTATGATAAATTAAAAGTAATAGTTTTATGGTTACAACTGTAAATATAAATTATAACTATTTTATATATTAATAACTGATGTGTAGTTATGATCTATGGATAACTTGAAGCGTGTGACCTTCTACGCATTGCATATTCGTCATAGCTGGAGCTGGAGAAGTGTGTGCAAAATAGCAACAGATTATTGCTTTTTTATTTATTTGTATTTTAGCTTAATTCTAAGGAGGCCTACTAACCTTAGAGGCAGGATCTAGCGCGATGCCTCCCTTGATCTCATTGCACGTCAATTATTGTTAGTGTTAGGACATAAGCTGGTACGTCGCGCGTTACGTTTCCTTCGTACCGTGTACACATGTCATACTTCATCCTAGCATTGTTCATCATTGCTATAAGTTACCATTATTGTCTGTTTTATAACGAATTTCCGTCAATGTTATTGTCTACTATGGACTAAGATTATTATTAACTATCCTGGTATTCCATCATTGTTATTGTCTGCCATTGTTATCGTCTTTTATTGAGATTATCAATACCATCCCACAGTATAATTAATTACCCGTACATTTAGCTGCCAGTATTTTAACAGTCAGTGCCGTTATATTTCAATATTACCTGACTGACTAGAAGTATCCGTCGTAATAATCACCGATCACTTCAGCATATTACAGGTATATTTTTAATTTCACCCTTTTCACTGAAAATTCGTTGCTCAGGTACGTTCCCATTATGGTTTCAGAACTATCATCCGACCACCTTGACATCAAAATCTCGCACGGTTATTTGTTTTATTTATGTTGTCATTTATTGAGTGCATCACGTTAGACAAAAAGCAGAACACATTAGAACTAAAATAAAACAACTCTACTGGTTAGTCGGAAGATACTCTCAACTTGATCTAAAATCAAAGAGGTTTATCTATAATACAATTATAAAGCCAATTTGGACCTATGGGGTGCAAATATGGGGTTGCACTAAAAATTCAAATCAGTTAGTCATACAACACTTTCAAAACAAGGTTCTTCGATTGATTAACAATGCCTATCGCTATGTAATTAATGAAGAAGTGCACGATGACCTGGAAATCAAATGGATTTGCGAAGTTATCCAAGATTTCGTCTTGAAACACGATAGAAGATTACTAAATCATACTAACGTGGAAGCAATACAACTGCTGGACAGCGCGCAGGATGTCAGGAGATTGAAACGAACAAAACCATACAAACTTATATAAAGTGTATATATTTAGTGTAAACTATAGCTATAAGTTAATAATTAATAAATAATTATAATTTTATAATTGAGGAATACATACTGATGTATTTTCTCGTACTCGTCTTGCTTGTTAATTAATCCAAGTACATAGGAAAAGTAGTAATAAATTAATTGTAAATTAAGATTGTGCTAAGCGTATCTAATAAAGATGTTATAAAAAAATTATTGAGTAAGTAGTTGTTATATCATTTAAATTAACTTCTGTTTTTATATATATAAGATATTAAATAGTTTTATATTGTCTTTATTTTTCGTGCTAGGTTTAAAATAACCCCACAAAGCCTAAAATATTGAATTAGCAGATGGAATCGTAAGTACCGTAAATATTCGGACATATGTGTACATATCTTTGTGTTCCAAGAAAAAGGAATATCAATAAAATATAATATATACAAGTAAAAAACGGTTTTTTACAGCTATAAATTAGATTTTTCTTTGCCGCTTTTGGAAATTTTTACACCATTTTGCACGGCTATTGACCTACTAAATCGACGTTTTTAATTTTCAAAAAATTACTTGAGCGGATTTGTGTGCTTACAATATTGGAGGCATAGTGGTCTGGCTAATGTCCAGAGATATCTCAATCTCACGATAAGCCATATATGATTACACAGTATCCGTTTACGCACAGTATTAATGTTTACCGAAACAACAATCAATTTTGAACGAGGTTTACTAAATTCGTCCTTAAGCGAACTACGGTCACGATAGAAGTTGGCATACAATCGATAAGCAGTAGTTTCGGCTAAGTTAATTCACGTCAATAGTTCTTGTGCTTGTGGTATATAAGTTATGAAACGTGTATTTTACTTAAAAACTATTTTATTTTAACGGGACGAATAATGTCGATACAATGAAATTTTTATATAATATAAAAGAAATACTTAATTCAGAATACATCTCACACAGATCTAAAATAAACATATTGTTTCTTTTTCGAATATTCAGGGCTATGTCAGTCGCATGTCAATGCTTATTTGCTTCTGTGAAAAACAATGGAATTAAATTTAGAAAGCAAGGATAATGTAATATAATAAAATATACTGGTGATCGCCCTGTGGTCGAAATACAATACACACCACAATGTATTAAATTAATCATGTTTCTCTCATAATAGAGTAACAGGACCAATTTTAATCATTTTTTAAATTGAATTTGATTAAATTTAATTTCTCTTAACTTTCAATAATCAACAAAGTATCATAAGTAAGATTATATTCAGAACTTTCTTTAGTTAACAGAAAAATAATCTTTCTTTACTTTTATGTTATAAACATAAGTATGGAATAAATTAAGTAATACTTGTTTGTATAATAAAACAGAAAATATATGATTAAAACAATTTTGATATTAATATTTGACTTTTGAATGTATATTAAAACAATAACGAATATAATTTTACAGTTTGGAAGTATATAAAGGAATGGATCAATCAATCATATAATCATTAAATTAATTATTGATTTTCCAAAACTTAGGGCTATAAAGTAAATAATCAAAATAATTGACACAAGATTCAAAGAATAAAATATCATATAGTTACATATCTTATTGCATTAATCATTATAGACCTTAATATTTATTAATGCTTAAAAATTTTTAGAAATGTACTGTTAGTAATTCATAATTTGTTCTATTTGTTATATGTGTTCCATCTTCCAGTTACCTATTTGTTACGTAGTTAGTTTCATTTTAACTTCTGTATATTTTCATTACAAAAGTCCTTTAGCAAGCTAAATTTTTAATTTTTTTCTTTTTTTAATCAGATATCAAATTAAATCAAAAGCTGATTTTGGAAATCTAAATATCTTGTAAACAAAGAGGACAGAGTTGTCCTCAAATTTTGTTAATATGTGTTGGGATGAAATTTTCGCAAATATTGTGTTTTTCTCTAAAAGATGTATATAACTTCCGAAAAAGCGGACACATTAATTTGTTTTCTCTGCAAAAAATATAAAATACAACTTTACGTGACCATAGTTTTCTTATTTTTTTCTATCCAAACTTGCCATAGCACTTTAAAAATTCTAACAATATGGGAATAACCGAAAGTAACACAAAACACTACTTAAAATTAAATAACGGCGTTTTATAATGTTTTAACTATTTGCTTTCCATTTTAATATCGTTTTAAATGTAAAAAAAAACAAACATATACGTAATTTTAACAGACACAATATTTTATTTTACTTTATAAACTTAAAAAGATCTCTTAGAGTTAGGTTCCTTAGAGTTAGGCTTAGAGGGAGGTTCGATTCTAGTACATTACTGTCGGCGAGTTAGGTCGTTTTCACGATCGGCACCGACACGGCACCGACACGGCACCGACACGGCACCGACACGGCACCGACACGGCACCGACACGGCACCGACACGGCACCGACACGGCACCGACACGGCACCGACACCATATTTTGTTTTTATCATTTTTATTAGTATTGTTCCATATAGAAGACTTTCATTCTACTAATTCAATTAGTGTTACAATATCATATTTAAAGCTAGACATTTTCCTCTTTTAGCCTTAAAAATATATCTGTACACAATAAAAATTGGCGCCGATAGGAGTGGCCCTCATACTTCTCCTCAAGCCACCACAGTTTTCACGATCGGCACCGACACGGCACCGACACGGCACCGACACGGCACCGACACGGCACCGACACGGCACCGACACGGCACCGACACGGCACCGACACGGCACCGACACGGCACCGACACGGCACCGACACGGCACCGACACGGCACCGACACGGCACCGACACGGCACCGACACGGCACCGACACCATATTTTGTTTTTATCATTTTTATTAGTATTGTTCCATATAGAAGACTTTCATTCTACTAATTCAATTAGTGTTACAATATCATATTTAAAGCTAGACATTTTCCTCTTTTAGCCTTAAAAATATATCTGTACACAATAAAAATTGGCGCCGATAGGAGAGGCCCTCATACTTCTCCTCAAGCCACCACAGTTCTAAACACTTCGGGAACTCTCTCACAAACTCCAACTCCACTACCTATGCCAACTCTTTCGGCGAGCTCAAATCCAATCGCCGCTCCTAAAAAGGAAAAAATCCCACCAATAGTTCTTAGTGACACGAATAAATATTCAGAAATCCTTCGAATCGCGAAAGATAATTCTATAGAGATTACTGCAACTTTAAGCCGGTAGGACGGAACTCGTTTGTTTGTATCAACTTCGAACGACTTCCGCGCAAACTGACCAAGCTTCTCGAAGACCGGAAATATGCATTTCACTCCTTCTGCCCTCCTTCTGAAAGGGCAATACGAGTAATCATCCGCAACATCCCAACGATTGTAAAGGTTGACGAAGCCAAAGAACACCTTATTTCGCAAGGTTTCCACACAAAATCTCTTCAAAGGTGGAAACTTAAATCAGGCGAAGACCTGTCCATAATCCAGGTCATCGTTCTTAACGAAGAAAGAAACATCATTAATCTCACCAAAATAGGTCTGTTAATTGTGAAAGTCGAACTCCAACGGGTCAACGGACAGGCTGTGCAGTGCTACAACTGCCAGTTGTTTGGCCATTCCAGCTCTCGTTGTAGAGCGCCTCCCCGGTGTGCCAATGCGCGGACACCATGAAACCCGTTCGTGCACCAAGCACGCGAAGAGCCACCTAAATGCAGCAATTGTGGAGACCCACACACATCTAATTACACAGGCTATAGCTGTCGACCTGCTCCCAGGAATCTTAGACCAATCCAATCCAGACAAGCCTTCGGCAACACAAACTTTGCGTAGAGAAACCTGGGGAGAAGTCCAATATCCCAGCCCCTGCCCAAATGCAACCTCCTGCACTGCCAGCGGGTCTTTCGACTACCTTCACACTGCAGCAGATGCTCAGCATCCTGCAGTTCTTCCAATCCCAACAATTCCTTCCTAATGTAGCCGCCTAAGCGGCAACCCCTTTCCCGTCTAGCTTTCAGCAGTTGTTTACTCGTCGAAATGGTTGCTTCCAAGGTGCTAAAAATCATGTCGTGGAACGCCAACAGCTTACGCGATAAAAAATGGAGCTGGAACTCGTTCTTTCGTCTTCAGGCATCGATATAGCACTTATCCAGGAGACTATCCTAAAACCCTCTCATCGTTTTCCCCTTCTAAACTACACGGTATACAGGAATGACCGTGTCCCAACTCGCGGTGGCGGAACTGCTATCCTAGTCAAAAGGGGAATCAAACACAACCTTCTGCTTTCAATTGTATCATCACCAAATATCGAATCCACCTCTATCCAGGTGGAAACTCAGTTTCGATGGTTCAATCTCAAAAATAATTACAGTTAATACTCAGTTACATTCGGATCATCGTCCGATTAAATTAACTCTCGGGGATTGTTGTGCAATCGAAATTCCTCGCTTCAAAGCCAGAAAGAAAACCGACTGGAAGTGATATCAGGAAATTCTCTTGGAATCCGGTCCAATCCCGAAGATTGATTGACCGGACCAACTTGAGCGTGCTGCGTCGAAGCTAACTCGAGACATTCACTCCGATTATCAGAAATCATTATTTGAAGTTCTATCTTATTCAAACTCTCAAAGTGAGACAGTTCCTAAAGGCATAAATTCACAGATCCGACTTAAAAATCGTCTCTATCATATAGCTCGTACCACCTTCAACTGGGCAGACAAAAGGGAGGCCAACAGAGTAAAACGAGAAGTGAAGGAAGCCATTAAAGCCTGGCGATCCGAGAAATGGAACTCATTTCTAGTGGACCAAAGGCTGGATGGCCCCGCAACTTTCTGGCGACTCTCTAAAAGCCTCGTGGGGAATGCGCAAAACGTCATACCTCCCTAAAGTCAGCGGAGACAGGAAGTTTCGCAGTCACCGACCACGAAAAGGCCGAGCTCCTCGCTAAAACCTATGAGGCCCAAATGGAACGCCTCCCTCCTGCTACAAATATAAACGCTGCTGAGAAAGACGAAATCATTAGAAATGCCAACTCCGTTCGTTCTCAAGTGCCTCCGAGTTATCTTTGAAACCATCTAGTCACTCCTAAAATACTCACGCAAATCATCAGCAAGATTCGGAACAAGAAGGCCCCGGGTTTCGATAATATTTCGATAGCCCAACTCAAAAATCTTCCCTACAAGCAGCTCGCCGAACTAAGTAATATCATCAGCGCCATTCTGAGGCTGCAACACCTTCAATCCACATGGAAACATGCATTCATCGCAGTTATCAGACAACACTGCTTACTTTGCTTCTTCAAGAGTAACACCGCACATCCGAAGCAGACTCCAAAACAACTCGATGAGATGGTCCAGTGGTTACATTTCTGGAGGTTGCAGGTCAACCCAGAGAAAACCCAGGCCATCTTCTTCCACAAGAAGCGTTTCGCACCTTTAAGCATTTCACGTCTTAAAATCGAGAACGCCGAAATCCCATGGTCAGAAGAAGCCATCTATCTCGGTCTTGTCTTCGATCGTAAACTTAGGTGGAATTCCCACATAAAGGTCAAGGTATTATTAATTTGCTGTTCCCGCTTATCAACTGGGCCAGCAGGCCTCCTCTCTCTATAAAATCTCTCCTGTACAAGATGCTGGTTCGATCAGTCGTTCTATACGGCTCCAGTGTCTATCTAAAATACGTCTCACCTAGCCAGGTGGAACGTCTTCAAATCTTTCAAAACAAAATTCTCAGGAGAATAACCAATGCCCCCTGGTTCGTCAGGAACAATCAAATTCATAGAGAGCTATCTTGGCCTAACCAGCTTTGCATAGTGGATTGCCATAGTGGATCCACTTTCCATCGTCAGTCACAATACGTCATAAAAAACTCTTCATTTATTTTCTGGTTAAACCGTTTAAAATGAAATTTCCAATCAATTCATGTGGTAGCCTGAAAGTCTGAAAACAATTGATGTATTAAGTGCTAAGCTGTCTGAAAGTTCTTAAGAGTTTAAACTAGATTTTCGTCCAATAGATCTTGCAATTAATTAAACTTTTTTGGTCCTTTAGGTCTCTCTTTATATTGATTTCAAATTCAGCATTTTTATTATTGAAACTGGAATATCACGATGCAGCATTTGCGTAAGTATCTAAAAAACCTTGATTGTCTTCGGCAGCAGATTTCTTTTAATCATCATTATCAAAAAACAATAATAATTAATATTGAAAATGAAATTGTGAGAATTTCATGATTAGCATCCGTGTACTGTTATTTTAAGCATAGAATTGTTAAAACCATCGAATTTAAGAGATAGGTTAGGTTGGCTAATAAAAATGTATGCAAGTGACTAACAGAGTGAATGCATGAAAACTGATGTTATTAACTTGGTGTTTCAGAAACAGCACTCTTCATAGCCAAACACTCAAGATAGCTATAAATGCATTTAGTAACGAGAAATCAGAATAATTTAACTGAAAAAGTTAACAGTTTTTAAAGGTGTCAATTTTTAAAATACAAATAAATGAAACAACTGGTTATTATGGTTTTAAATTAGACATTAATATACTCTTTCATGTATCAATATACCATTTTGATACAACTATGATACATTGTCTTTGTGAAAACAGATTTCAATTAATAATTCTACACTCAGTTCAGATAATAGCGCCATGAAATATTCGCACCTTTTTCAAGATAGTTGATGGACATATAGTCTATCTATATCCATATAGTGAATCTACGTCATCTCAATTTATGACGTCAAAATGTTGCAATGTTGAACTCAACTCTCAGTTTATTTTGGCTTTGATATCTAACAGAATTCTAGTGTAAATAAAATAATGAAACAAAAATGTTATCAAATATAATTTATTTTACCATTATAGTATATTTAATGCATATATTATCAATACACTACAATAATTTATAGGTTGAAGTTGTTTTGTTATATTTACAGTGAAATCTTTTCCACATCATCCATCAGATTCTAGTTCGATATCAGAGTTCTAGGCGCATTTTGTTATGTGGTATATATCACAGAGAGCATATTTAACTTCTTAACTTTATTTCTTTAGATTGCTGGTGTTTGATGGTGTGTTTCTTTGTCAAGTAATTTTGAAATCACAGTATTTTTTGTTTCTTCTGTTACTATTTGAGTACACCATTCTTACTTAATAGCATCACTGAATACCCCCTAATGCATTTACTATATTTACAAAATAGATAATTTTCATCCTGCCGTCATATATTCTAACCTAATGCATTTAGTACATTCAAATGCGTCATACATTCCAAGTATAATTCTGAATAATTACACACGTATCTAAACCGTTCACACTCTACAATACAGCTTTCTATAGTTATTTTAATTTAAGTTTCTATAGTACCACTCGCATCACCCTGTGTTGGAAAAGCATTGAATCATAATCGCACGTTCAGAAAGTTTAATTCAAGTGAATAATTAAGTTATTAATTTCCAATCTAACATTTGTTCACGATTTCATCTTTTGTCAATTTCTTCTTTAATGTGTCCGACCGAGTTCATCCAAATCAAAGGTGTTATTAACCATTCTAAGTCAACAATTCTAATAAAAAAAAAGAATAAGATATTTGCAATTAATTATTAATAAATGTTATGGCTAATAATACCTAATCAATTGTTATTCCAAAGTTTATCTTTTTCCATCAACTTTTATTGTCTTAATACTTTTTATCATGCCATGAGCGACCATTCTCATTCTGAAATAACCATGTCTCATCTAAATATACAAATTGAAATAATAAGTTTTCCTTGATTTTATTATATACTTTTAAAAATTGTGTTCTTTTAAAAGTAATGTCTGGAAATTCCATTAGAGCTCTTCGTGGGTTATCTTTACACCATTTAAATCCTATATTTCCTAATAGTGTATAAAGGGATGTTCTACATGCCTTAAAAACCACATCTCATAGCTCTAAGCTATCTATGGATAATTTCCAGACAATTTCCATTGATATGATTGTATTCAATTTTGTCAAAATTGAAAAATTCGTTACCCGCTTCGTCAGAGGAACGTTTCTTTTTAGTGAATCCAAGATTATAGTTTTAATTTTTTGAGATATTTTAATGATCGTGCCCATAATAATATTCGGTGTAGCTGCAATATGCTCAAATATTTTGAAGAAAACTCGTTAAAACTTAATACATAACAGTAAAAATGTTTATCTTTTTAACGAATTTTCTGGCCTCAGAATTTTTAACCAGAATAATAACAAACAGTGATATGAAATTTATAAAAACAAGCAAAGGGTTAAAACAACGTTTGTCGGTTTTTAACCTGTAGTTGTTATAACTAATATTTTGCAGAATTTTGCAGACATTTGACAACTGCACGAGTTTTGTAGGATTATTCCTTTACGTTTCCGAATATATTAGACATACATTTTACCTTTTTCTTAACTGGAAGAAAGTGAGAAGGAAAATATTGTCCGATTAGAAAACAAATATATAAATTGCGACAAGTAATACTTTCTTGATGATGTAAGTTCAATGCTTCTTTGGATAGACTATAATGATGTTCGTTTCAGAATATAACTTACTTGTTTAGTAGTGGATACATGTTTCGTCTATTGTCATATATCCACGTAAACATTTTTTAAAAAGTCATTTCAATAGCTCGAAATAATGTTCTAAATCGTGGACGCATTGTTGTTTCTCGGTCTAGCCTGGGTAAATAAGGTAAGAAATTTACTTCCTTTTCAACAAATTTTTCTCTAAAACTTTAAGTATATTATCTCATATCCTTAAGGTTTTAGCTATTTTCTGCAGATTCAGTTTTCGATTTTCAATAACATGTTGGTGAATTTTTATGTTTTTTTAATATAACAAATGTTGTTTCCACTGCAAATCACTGTAACATGCAGAACCGTTGAAATCACATTAAATGAAATTTCATATAGGTATTGTATTGTTTAAAAGCGTCTTGAGATCGGAGAGTTATTAATTTATAAGTAAATTTCGAGAAAATAAAATATATTATAAAGATTTTTAATTTTTTTTATTAATGTAACAAACAAAGTAAAATCACTTACGCAGACATTTGATTATTTTAATCACGATTTTCGCGCTGGCGGATAAATCTAGTGTTTTTGTCTAAAAAATTCTCAGGATGAATTTGTCCCTAGGAATAAAAACTTGCGCCAGTGCTGGCGTAGCTTTACCAGCTCCTTAATTAAATCTAAAAGGACAAAAGAAACTTTTCCACATTTAAGTTAATTGATTGGTGGGACATTAACAGTAGATATCGAGCTAAGTTTGGGGTCTGGTGACGAAAATAGGGTATAGAGAGATGGGGGAAAGGAATGATGAAAACTAAGCGAAGCTTTTAAGAAAAAAGTATTTAGTTTTACCTTAATTATCTGATAATAAAAAGTAATAAAACAAGAATATACTTTTATCAGTTTGTTAAATAAGTTCGTGGGTCATCATCTATTTATCAACAGGAGAACTAAACATTCGATGCCATTTTAACATTTCATCTTTTATGAGAATTTAGTGGAATGTTTATTTTGATCTATTACTTTATTATTTCTTTACAAGCCTTTTAAACGTGTTAGAGTGGTTTTAATAATAACAAGTGGGGTGAAAGTTCCGCTACAATTTGCGTGCCATATTGGTTATGTGACGTTTAGCTCAGTTTCGCTTTAACCACTTTGTTGTGTAGACGTCCAAATTTTATTATGGATAGATATGATCTACAAGAACAAGTAGAAATAGTGACAATATTTATTGATATTAATCGTTCCATTATTGCCACTTAGCGAAAATTGTGTCAAAAATATCCTAATCGCCCAGTGCTTCACAGAACCATAATTTATCGTTTATATGTGAATTTTCAACAGTACGGTACTACAGTACCCAGGCCTCGTTCTGGAAGACAACGGACATCTCGTAACGCTGCAAATGTGGCTCTAGAGCACGATAGTGTTACAGAGCCTGCAGAAATATCAATTCAGAGGCGTGATTTCCAGTTATACATTTATGCACGCAGTTTAAGGCGAATTTGCAAAATGTTCCCGTACAAAATTCAATTAGTTTAAAAATTGCTTCCGAGAGATCCTGATCAACGAGTTGAGTACAATAATGCAATCCTAAGGCTGTCTGGTGAAATTGAAAATTGATAATGAGTGATGAAGCACATTTTCTCCTTAGTGGCCAAGTCAATAAACAGAACGGTCGATTTTGGAGAACACAAAATCCTTAATTAATGCATGAAACATCATTGCATCCACTAAAAAGAACCGTATGGTGTTCTTGTGCCTGAAATGGAAGAGCAAGGACTAGAGGATATGTGGTTTTAGCAAGATTGGAACACAGCACACACAGCTCGTTCAACAATTCAATATATTGAATGACATTTTTCCACGAAGACTAATTTCGTGAAGTGAGATTGAGCATGGCCAGTCAGATTTCCGGATTTAACAGCACCAGACTTGTTCTTATGGGGTTAAAGACAATATAGATATTGCAGGATGTCATGAAAAATGCTTTAAAAGGAGCCGAAAGAAAAAGAAATCGCGGTCACCATTTAGCCGATATAATTTTTCAATCATAACGAAAAAAAAAAAGACCAAATAAACTTTTTATGAAAACCAAACTTACTTATCTTTTCTTTGAGCAAAGTCATAAGCAATCAAAATGGTAGCGGGACTTTTGCCCCACATTGTAGATACAATTGAAAATGTCAGAGAAGAAAAAATGAGGAATGAATTCTAAATAATATAATATTTCAGATTATAATATTAGGAAATTCATACCAATAATTTAATAATTAAAACTATGGCATCTAAGTCGGCTGACTTTATGAAATGTGGTCGTATCTCTCTTGAAGATAATTCATTAAGATAAGAAATTTGATGGTACTCCATTCATTATTATGTATAATTAAAACAATATTTCTAGGTATATATCTACTAGAACTCATTAATTCTTTTTAGTAAGGGTGTTAATAAGTGTATTCCACTCAAGTATTATCTAAGTAGAAGTAGAAGCTCCTTTCATAACTTTTTGCAATTTTCTTGATTTCGTGGTATAAGTAGTATTCCTGTAGTGTTAGAGGTGCATCTACAATACATTCTAGGATCTTTTTCTAAAAAATTTGTATTTTCTTTAATTTTGTGGAACATCTCTTGGAATCCGTATCGGCTCGTAAGTAGGAAGTCGGTATTAATTATATCTGTTATTCTACAATAGCAATCATTATGTATGTTACAGAAAACTGAGATTTTCTTTAAATTAATAAATTAATGTATTTTTTTGTCATATCTAGTTTTTTTTTTTTTCTTTTCTGTTTAATTGGTCCCTTCTAACTGAGTTTTGCATTGTGATTCATCCAAAGATACGTTTTCGCTAGATGGAATGGATTATATACTTACTGTTGTAATTGTAATTATGTAAAGTCAGTTTATTGTCATATATCACCGCTTATTTCCTGCCTGCTTCAATATTCTGGTTTAAGTTTATAAGCTCCTTTCTTGATAGATTTTGCAGTACTTTTATAGCTCAGTTCTTGAGTCATAGACTTTTATTCTCGACTTCGAAAAAGAAGGAGGTTCTATATTAGGCTGTATATATATATATATATATATATACATATATTTATATATATATATATATATATATATATATATATATATATATATATATATATATATATTTAAACGTATGTTCGCCGATTTCTCCATCAATTATATGCCGATTTTCAAAATTTTTTAAGAGGACACTTCTGAGGTGGTCACATTGGAACCAAATCAGGAATACTAAATGAAAAACTTTTATTTTATGTAGAAACCTAATAATAATTATTAAAATAGTATCACAAAATATCTGACAACTTACAAACCTCCTAAATAATATCAAATGTATTGGCAGGTAAAAGACAAATGGCTTTTACCTTTTCCATGATTTAACACAACTAAATGCTGGAGGAGGAAAATACGTGCAAGATTTCCAGTAATATTTCAATCCGTCATTTAAACCATCAATTGATAGCCATCTAGCTGTGCGACAGATGACAATCCGCCTCGAAATTAATGTCGACTAATAGCAACGAAGTCCATCCACTGTCCAGTTACTGTCTGAAAACGGCTGTACTTCGGAAACATTTTAATCTCGGCTATTTCGGGAAAGCTACGACGTACAAAATGCACCGAATGCTCAGGGACAATCTCAGCATGTCAGGAATAAGGAACAGATTACTTGCATATGAGGTATATCAAAACTGGAAATTAATTTTAGTGCTTTAGAGAACATGAAGACTTAATACTTCTGTTATTGATGTACTATGAAGTTAAATAAATTCGAGGAAATTGAAAAACAGATTTATAGTTATAAAAATGGCTTTGTATATATTTTATTATATTTATCACTTCTTTCAACATACTTTCCCTAAAAATTCTCCAATTTATGAATCCCATCACTGTAACAGATAAAATTCGTTTTCCACGAAAATAATTTTTTGAAGAGTAAAATAAAACAGAAGTCAATAGACTGTAAATACGGCGAATAAGCTGGACGCTGATGAAGTTATGTTTCGCTCCCTACGTTCTGCGTTTCCCTCGATTGCCCACCTTTCGTCAATATATTTATATTTATATTATAATATATTTATATATATATATATATATATATATATATATATATATATATATATTTAAATGTATGTTCGCCGATTTCTCCGTCAATCGTGAGCTGTATTTTTAAAATAATTTTTTATTGGAAAGAGTATACTTCTGAGGTGGTCCCATTGGAACCAAATCAGGAACTGTCGGGGAAAGGTGGAAAATCGAGGGAAACGCTCAAATTTCAAGGACACGTATAACGTTTTGACATTTTTTATGTAAAATAATCAGATGTTTGTGTAAAATGTTATTGCATAGCTGATGTGACGGATTGATGTCAGTTTTTATAATTTTATGACTATTTATTTTATGATTTATGATTTAGTTTATGATTATTTATGACCATAAAGTTTTGTACCGTATGTTAAAACTGAATGAAACTGTTAGTGTACTGTTGCAGGGCTTGTGGAGGATGCACTGTTAGTAGATTGAGTGGGAAGTTTTACCTCACCCAACGTATTCACCAAACATAGCGCCTTTTGATTACCACTTGTTCGGATCGATCAAAGTTGTGTTAGTTGGTATACAGTTTCGCAATGCGAAAATGGATCGGTGGAGCGCGTTATCTGACAGATGGAAAAATTATGGAAAGTGATTGAAAATATATTGACTGATATATATTACACTAATTCTTCGGAATTAGAAAATTATCAGAATACATTCAAGTATTTAACAATAACGACCTTGTATTTGGTTATCGAATTTAGTTAAATTTGAAGAAATCTGTAAAAAAATCTTCGTTTATTTATAAAGAGAATGAGAAAGTAGAATGGAAATTCTAAAATATAATTTAAAACCAGTTACTATAAAAAATATATTATATACTATAATAAAAATTAACTTTATAATTACTTTATAATTACAGTATTATTAAGACGATCTGTATATTACAACAATCTTATTTAAGATAAAAATGCAAGAATGTGAAGTCGGTTTTTATTATCTATGTAGACAATGAGAATTCTTTAAAAAGGAGGAATAATACTCTTTCCTCTCGGCAATTACGATCAAATTCCCGGCAACATACAAATACACAGTCGCTGCTAACAATAGTAGCCAAATAGCAAGTCCGATATCAGAATAGCAATCCATGTCCGTGTTCTATTCATCGCCAACAATAGACTAAAACCATTTATAATGGCTTACATTATAAGGCGAAAAATGTATCACGTATCAAAGAAATAGCCCACTATATGAACCAAAATGGATATAAATATATATTTAGAGTTGTGGCCATTTTATTTATCATATTTTAATTAAGTTTTAAGAAAGATATTTGCGATAAAATTACTTAATTCTAAATATGATAAGTATGATAAGTCTAGATATATGGGTTTAGTTTATATTAGAATAGATTTGTCAGTCTCGATTTGTATCTTCGTCCAACAAGGCGTCACTTCTTTCTGTGAAATAAAATAGTTTTTGAAGTAAAATAAGAACCTTTTTTTGTTTTAAACCTCACACATATTAAACTAGCGCAGTTGGTAGGATTCTGTGAAGATCATAAGGCATTATGATGCATTCATTCAATTACAATTAATTAAATTAATTATCAAGAAAAAAAGAGGGGACGGCATTAGATTGGCAATTGTTTCTTAGTTAAGGGGACTTTGGCCAAAAGTACCTGCTGAAACCAAAAAAAACTTGTACCAAAAGCTGAAGCTGGTAGGCCAAAAAAGAAGATGAAAAGGTGCTCAAAGACCCCAACCATGAACTATTCCAATTAGCCAAAAATTATTTATTTTTTATTTATCATATATTTATTTAGTTAAAAATTAAGCTTTCAAAAATACCTCTGGAATTTCCGCATAAGCATCAGAATTCTGGGTGCAAGGCCGTAAAAGGCAGACCGAAGTTGCTGTGAACTAATATAGTCTACTGGAATCAAAGGTGGTTAGTAGTGTTGGAATTTGGAGTCACCAAGACTTCGGAAACCATTCCATACAGGATAAGCCATGAAAATTTGTGTAGAAACAATGCAATCCAGAAAATGATTAAAGGAATATTGGTGGACAAGGATATTCTCGAATAATGTTAGTACAACTCTAACCTGTCCAGATGGAATAACGACCGCGTATATCCCTTTTGTTGTTTCTTTGGCAGGAAAGTGTTATATCGTACGACTAATATGGCCCTGTGTATCAAATTAATGTGAGTGTGTTTATGTTAGGACTGAATAGTGTTATTAATGAGACATCTGGGGATAACCGTATCGTAAGTCTTCACTTCTATCTATGAAATAGAAAGTTTTTAACTAAAACGTTTTTGTTGTTTTAAACGTTTCACATATAAGTTTGTAATATTAGACAAGATGATATGGTACCATTCGTTTTAGATTTGTAGAATTTATTTTAGCGTGGCTTAACAAACATTACTCATTATTATTGTTGTTTACACGGGTTTATTTTACATAGGGATAGAGTTACTTTTAAGTTTTTATTTGATACTCACATATTATTGCTATCATTCACATGATTGATGGACAGGAAAACTGAATTAAAGCTAAAGTGATAATATTTCGGATGTAGGAAAAATAGAAATATATATATTTGGCGTTATTTGCCTGAAATCTGCAAAATATTATGCATATGCAACTGAGGTAGCATATCTTGAATCACATATCAGATTTCACTGGGTTATATAATAATAACATCTACTAAAATATACTTCCAGTGGGTCCCTTGCTGCTCATCCTGATATTGCATGAAGTTGAAGAAGAACCCATAACCGGATAACATTTAAGAGTCACCAAAACGATGAAAAAAAAAAAAATCTATGCTAATGGAGGCCAAGTAAATCTCGAATAATCTTTTTCCTGAGTATATGCAGTTTTATGGGGATGGGGTTTGATTATGAAGAATTTAAAATATGTATAAATGTCCAAGTTTCATATGATTGCTATGGAAGTTAATATAAAAGTGATAATATTCGCGAAATAACAAAGACAGAAAGAGGCCTAGTCGTTCTGGAATTTTATACCTTCTGACAGCATGGTATCAATTCTCGACCATTGATCATTTTGGTTCCTCGCTTGGCGAATGTGACGGCTTAACTATATAACTCTGGCCCGACTAAAAATTCTTGAGCAGTCAGATAATTTATTCTTTATTTAATAGGTTAGCTATTTAATGATATATAGTCAGTTTATTTCTTTATTACAATATAACTATTTTCTAGATTAAACATATAACAAAATTTACTAAAAATTTCCCTATATCTTGATGTATTTATTTTAAAATTGTTCGTTAGGGCATACGAAGGTCTCCACTGTTCTGCATATATTATAGTCCATATTACCTCGACAATATATATATATTTTCGAATATTTTTTCAATGTTTTCAATTATTTCAATCTTGTGCATTAATAAAAGCAAGAAAAAGTATAACGCAAGAAAATAAAAACGCGAAAAACCGCCGAAGTCTAGACTTTATAGGATTTTGATATTTATATTGGATACTGTCTTAATCGCCTATGTACTCTTCAAATACAGTATTTCATCTAACAAATGATGCATGCGTATATCTAGTCGTAACATTTCTTGAGTTGCATTGTTTTGCCAGATATATTAAATCTTTTAAACAATTCTTTTAATTTTCTATTAATTCTCCTATTACAAAGAAAAAGAACAAGCTAAATATTACTTATAAACTATTATAGCTCGAGTTTCCATGAATGTCAGACATGCATATGAAATCTGATACATAAAAGCAACTTATGAAAGCTGAACAATTTTCAACAGTTTTACACTAGAACAGGAGGAACGATTGTGTCTTACGAAAAATTGGTCGCAGTGATATTGATAGATAGACTTATCAATTGTCAACCAAAATGTATCATACTGTAAAGCATGAGTTTTTGATTCGATTGTTTGCGAGATACTGAACTACTAAAAGCTTTGAAAGGAGGCCTTCCGCTAGACATATTTAAAGTATCGCATAATAGTTAACCTATTTTTTAATACCTGAATTAGATACATATATAATAAATATGAGATTATCTAAATGCATTTTGAATTTGATGATGTGTTAAAGGCAATTATTAATTAGATAATTCATTTAAAAACCCAATTTAGATCCCAAATGTTTAGTTGAAAAAATGATGCCTGTTTATAATTTGGAGATTTTCATTCTTTCACTACTTGTTTTAGCTACATCTATTTCCTTATCTTTTGAAGGCTGCGAACTGAATAAAAATTCAGATATAATTAATATTCTGCATTGTACAACAAAAATGCCTGGCTTTTCTGGGGTAAGTAGTATTAACAATTGTATTATGTAGCACTCGCATGTCACGTGCGTGGTGAGGCAACCATATCACCGATCACAGTAGATGTGAATATGAAGTACATGATGTTGTTGTAAGACTATTTGAGGTTATGCTTGCTTCCAACTCATTGGAGACTAGAAAGTTCTACTATTTTATCGATCACCTGTTTGAATAGACGATATTGTTCGTGATGGTCCTCCCTCAGATTTCTAGTGGTTCAAAAGGTTGCAACAAACCCCCATGATCTCTAGCTCACTGAATGCTTTCAAGGGATTGAAAACAATTTCAATGTTTCCTTCTTAGCTCGATGTAAGAACATTATAATAATATAAGCATACACAACAATAATATTCCGATTACCCTTCTACCTCTGATTTACTACATGGTATCTTAGACGTAATACCTACTACAAATCACACTTACCTAAAATATTTAAACATCCGGTATTATTTTTCCAATATTTGGGATATATAGTATATTCGAAGTTTATTTATATATGCGTCATCGAAATTTGTGACGTCAAAACCTCGCAATGTTGCCGCAGTAACTCTGAGTTTTAGTTCAGTTTGGCTTTGATAAACAACAAAATTCTAATCTAAATAATACAATAAAACAAAAATACTGTTTTCAAATTTAATTTATTTTATCATTATAGTACATCTAATGCATATATTATCTAAGGACTTAAAACTACAGTTAAGAACACAAGTATAATAGTTTCTAGGTTGGAGTTGTTTTATTATATTTATATTGAACTCTTTTCCACACCACCCATGAGGTAGAGTTCTAGGCACATATTTTTAAGTAATGGTATCTCGCTGTAGGTCTAATCCACCTAATTAACAATTATATATAAATGTAATTTATTTTACTTTCATTCGAGAGCATATTTTCCTTTCTACATTTAGTTCTTGTTTCCTACGATGGTATGTTTACTTGTTAAGTCATCTTGTATTTTTTTTTCTTCTATTACTAACTGTGTACACCATTCTTGATAAAATTAATCACTCAATTCTGTCTAATGCATTTAATATATCTACAAAACAATTAATATTCATTCTCTCCTCACACATTCTAATCTAATGTTCATGTTTAATTCTGAACATTTACAATTATATCTCTGCACACAAATCTTTCACGCCCTACAATACCATTTTCTACAGTTGCATTCTATTAATTATGTGCATACCTTTAGTTGTATCCACTCTCATCACTCTGTCTGAGGAATTTCCAGCATCGCACAACATTTTCACATCTCCTGAAAGTTTCCTTTGGTCACTTTCCGAGCTACTGTCTAAGTCAATTACTAAACTGTTAATTTCCAATCTGTTAAAACATGTTCTAGATTCACCATTTATCAATTACTTGCTTTGTATGTCTTATAGAGTTCATCCAAACCGAAGGTGTTATGGCCGACAATGTCGACCAGCATGTCTATTATAATAATTTCTTTTCCTCCATATCAACTCTATTGGATTGAATATACAGTAGTAGAGAGGGGCCATGATGCAATGTCACCATATTGTTCAGCCATCTGATCTACTGTATATTTTTTTCGGGCTTATTTCTAAAATAAGTAAATTGCAAAAAACGCAATGAAACATTTTATTTCTGCCTAGTAAAAATTTGAAATAGATCAGTATTTAGCATAGTCTCTTGAAAACTGAATTCATGTTTTCAAAGCCATTCCATCATTACAGCCTTTGTTGATGCTATTGTTGGGATTCTTTCCACCAGTGTGCTATGATATTTGCTAGGTTTTTTAACAATTAATTTTCAAATCTTATGGTTAACAAAACATGTTATTGGATTTGGAGGAAAACACTAATTCTGTACCAGGAATAAAAGCATTTTTATTCCTTGCATGAATAATAATATATCTGCAATTAATTGTTAGTAAATATTATGATCAACAAAACATAATCAAATGCTATTGTAACTTTTACATTTTTCCATCAATTTTTGTTGTCTTTACACTTTTTTTGTTACTGTCTTGCCAAGGGTGCCCCAATGGGTTAATTTTTTTTTCAGACTAACAATTTTCTTTGAAATAATTTTATTAAATATATGTTTATATCGATAAAATGGTTTGTGTGCTCACTGTTCTTATATATTTCGTATATTTGATCTCAAATAGAGCCAATATCAAGATAGTCAATTTTTCTTGGTTGAATCTAACGTATTGTTCTTCATTTTGCAAGCGATGTTATTCACAGTACCTACACTAATATTCAGCGCAGCAGCAATACGCTAAAAACATTTTCAATAAAATTGTAGCAACTTATAGTATTTAATATCATCAATAATTACCTCTCTAACGGAATTTACGTGCAAAAGTGGGCCTTCCTTATTTCGTTCCTTTTCGAAATAACTTAATAACTAAAAGCTGCAACCAATTTGTGACCCTGATATTGTTTTCTGCATTTTCAAACGAAAAGCGATTTAAATTTTATCAAAGTAATCAAAAAGCTAAAATAACATTTACCGGCTGTAATTATTACCTGTAGTAATTTTAACTAAAATTTTGAATAATTTTGCGTATGTCTCACAACCGGACGTCGTCCAGTTGTCAGACGTATGCAAAATTCTTGAATGCAATATTGATAAGAGGTTTTAACTCTAACCTATAAACTATATATGCGTATAAGTGGCTGTATAATATTAACTGTTTTTTTTAAATATACTATAATGTTAAAATAAATTATTTTTGATAACATTGTTATTCAATTGTTTTATTTAGATTAGAAATTTGTTCTATGCTGAAGCCAAACTGAACTAATACTCGAGTACACACATATACACAACACACAAAAGTGTGTAGAGTACGGAGAACATTGAAAAATTTTAAATGTTTAGTTTGTGTATGCTACTGATTAATAAATTTATTTTACAAAATTACCGTTTGCATTTGATTTCCCTTCGTAATTCTGTATATAGCGATAAAAAGTAAGGACTTTTAGGATTTTCTTGAACAATTTCAGATAATTGTATTATATTTAATTAGGAAACATTTTTTGATAATTATATATGTAATGGAATAACCATCAAATTCTATTGATGGATTCACTTTCATTAAATGGCTGGGGGTGTTCTCTCTTAACCGTTGTCTTAACCCTTTGAGATTTGTAGGGGATATAGTTTAATCAAAGCTAAACCCACTCAAATAGTTTATGGGAGAAATTGGTATTATGCATATTAGAAATGTAGGACGTTTATGGCATATAACATGGAAATTATGAAATATTTTTCTGTTTACTTCTTAGTTATTAATTATATTGTTTAACCAACAATTATAATAGAAACCCGGATAACGGGTTATAATACATTTAAAAAATTAGTTCTTGTATTATATGTCGTTCATTCTGTAGATATAAGTGCTAATTGATATGAATCTAGCATGATGATTTTCAATCCTTATATGGTTTAGTTGATTCGGTTATTTTCTCCTTCTTAATTATTTTGTTCTTTTCGTTTAGTCAAAGAGGAAAATTTAGAATTTTATTTCTTCATAATTCAACCCTTTTGAGGTAAACTATAATTGCGATATGGTATTGTTGCTATAGGTTAACATCCGCTTAATTAGGGCTTCTGAAAAAAAATTCAGAAAAACAAAGTTACATATACTTAT
This sequence comes from Rhynchophorus ferrugineus, assembly GCF_030347505.1. Taxonomy (NCBI): domain Eukaryota; kingdom Metazoa; phylum Arthropoda; class Insecta; order Coleoptera; family Curculionidae; genus Rhynchophorus; species Rhynchophorus ferrugineus. The sequence goes on along the minus strand of NW_027472581.1, from coordinate 44,306,895 downwards.
GTACAGTAAAAAAAAACTTTTTAATCATTTTTAATAAATCTTTAAAATCTGCACTTAGTTTCAAATTTTTAGAGAATTTTAGTACTTCATTTTAAAGGTTTATTAAAAATTTCGCTATTTTTTATATGTTTGAAGAATTGCAAAAAATATCGATATCTTTCACTCGATATACCGATATATCGATGTTTTTTAAAAAATGTTGATATTTTTTTACATCCTCACGCCAATTACTTACCAATTATTCACTCAGATCAATGAGATTGCCAGCATGTGGATAATGTATATAATAGCCCAAATGTATTTTTAATTCCCATTATTCTTTAATTTATCTTTATAGCTCATTCATTTGAGCAATCTCGACAATTATGCGTAATTTTAACCAATAACTGACATAAAACCATTTTGTTTTCCGTCTTTGTAATTAATTCACAATCTTGATATTGTAAAATATCATTTATAGCCATGATCCTATGCTGACTTATTGTAAGAATTTATATTAAATTAATTAATATGAGGCACCATTAATCTCTAACAATCCAATAGAGCAGATTAAAACCGTTACAAATTGTAGCGCCCTTGAGGCATGTCGAATATTACATCGTGGAATAACGGTCAACAAAGTACCCAGAAATATAATCCCAGATGTTAAACACGGGCGGGGCGCCAGCAGCGACAACTAGAACCCGATAACGAATAGTTGGCAACCCCGAGACGTTTATCTGGGATGCTATTGAAAGGTATTTCGATGATTCAGTAACCGACCATCGTTTGGTTTAGACGTGCCACCATCGACTGTTCAAGCCTCATCTCCAGATAACACCGCTGCCATCCGTTTTATCTATTTTGTATTTTCCATATTTTTATATTGCCAATAAATGAAGGTCACATAATGTATGCACCACTGTATCATTTCATTTTACCTCCATTCACCGAGCCATATCAATTTACCCTAAACAAATTAATAGTTATATTGGATAAGTAATGAGGATTAAAACAGAGGTAGGACAGCTTGGTTGGCGCAATGGAAAAGGCGACAGGAAGGTCCACCTACTGTTGCGATAGTCGCGGATTCGAATCCTGCTGGGGTATGGTCATAAATTTATGTTAGTTAAGAAAAGTGATCCCAGTCACGCCAGTAACCAGGCTGGTTAAGACCGGATGTCTTCTGGAATGATTTCTATGTTGGTTACTTCCCAGGCGGCGGGCTTAATGTCGAGAACCGTGGTTCGGAGCCCACGTTAAACAGTAGGTTCAGTCTAGATAAACCTTCGTTGGTAAAAATGAGACTTTAAAATATAAAAAGGCAGAGAAAGAAAAAATAAATAATATCAAAGAAAATCTTGGCGTTTTAATGCAAAACATCATCAGACAATAACGCAACAAACAATACAAAACAATAACAGAGGAGGCGTTAGCATCTCTCCATTGATCAAAAGGAGATGTTTTATTAAATAAATCCAAAGCTTTCACTCAAGCTAGCACAAAGGTTTATTTTTTAAAGCTAAAACTAGACTTTTCAGAAAACCTTGTGTATTTGATTCAATTATTCTTGTAAAACCTTCCAACTCCAAATACTACATACCCTACGACGTAAAAATATTTTATGTTGCAGTCTTCAAGGGCTTTCAAGGGAGAACTCTTGAAAATAGGTTGCAAATGCCTTTGAATCAAAGCCGTTGAATAGTTTGCATTTTGACAGCTACGCATAAATATATTCAGATAGCACGTTGGCTTCGAATCAAAAGAGAGCTGATGTCGTGGCTTCAAAAATTCATGTACTTAGGTTTTTACACTGTTTATTTAAATATAATATAATATTATTCCTTTAACTATAGAAATGAAAGTATTTATTTAGATGTATTATAGACGACTCAAAACAAACTACACAAGTTAAATTTTAATTTTCCTAAAAGCCACTAAGTACATTTTATTTTTATCAAATATCTTATCTTCATATAATCTATTAACATAATCACTTTGCTGATCCTTAACATGCATCAACTACAACATCACCTAATGAAAAACCACGAACCAATCTATTACGCAATATTTACGGAAACTAAATTTATTTTTCAAGAAGAAATACACCGATGACCTATACTATATTTATGATGAATGTTTCTTCGACACATATAGAGTTCAGTTATATTAAAATATATCATATTATAGCTGCTGATATTAAGGGCGTGTTTTTCGTCTTGTTATCAACCGTCAGCTTTCGGTTATGATAAGAAATATCAAAACAATTTTATTATATACGTTTTAAATTCAAACAGTCGGAATTTGCGAAAATTCCATTTTAAAGTGATTTTTTTTGCCTTATAATGTTAAGGGTAATAAATGGGCTTGGCCCATTGTTGCCGTTGAATGGAACACCGCCAGCGATTATTATTCTGATATCGGGCTTCGCATTCGGCTGCCATTGTTGAAAGTGACTGTGTATTTGTGTACGTTGTTGGGAATTTGGATGTAATTGCGGAGTGGCGACAATAATATCGTATCAAAAATATGCGTCTTAAAATTTTTCGTTTAATATTCTTACATATCTATACTGATGCCTTAACAACTTTTTAACATAATACGGTTTATACATTAAACTATTTCAGTTGAGCATTATGTGATAGTTATTATGATAACAAAAAAATATATAATTAGTACAAAGGATGGATAGCATCTCTCATACAGAATCACGTCAAGCAAATCAAGTATTTAATGTTCAAAAATGGTCTAGTAATATTTAAATATCTTGTTAATTTTGCCAGTTTATCATCCAAGTTAATATAAGCCTACTGACAATTTTTGAAAGGTATTTATTAATATTATGTAAAGTGTATATCTCGCGGAGAAACAAGCCGAGAAGTGCAGGCATGATTTATACCATTAGCTGCGTGCTAGTACGAAATGATTTGTTAAATTAATTTGATAGTTTTTCAACATACCAGTGGACGCAATTTTGCGAAAGAAAGACATGGCGTTTAATATGACTCAACTAACTTCTTTGATGCTTCTAGCTTTCTCCACGTCACATAGTTCGTATGAAGTTAATCCTTGAAGATTAATAAAGAAAAGATCTAAGTATTATAAATGTCAACGAAGTAGAGTTAGAGCAAGTCGAGTAGTTCAAATGTTGGAAGTAAAATAGGAAAAAAAGTGACATCTACTGTTGAAGCGATCTGCCTGTCGATTTTGCCAAGCCAAGAAGCTTTTGCTTCCCTGACATAGTCTATATAGAAGACAGAAAATGTTACAATCAAGACTAACATCTGGCTCTTTGGAATTATTATCTTTATCAAGTCTTTGACACTGTTATATTTGGTAAATTTAATGTCTTAATACGATGCTGAACGCAAACTGTAAACGATTTTCTCCGAGATTATATTCGAAAGGAAGCCATTCGTCTTAGAGGCGACAATTAATTCGTAGTTAAAGCACAAATCTACAGACCCAGATTACAATGGTTTGGACATTTCTGTAGAATGAAAGGTGAACACACACATATTGAATGAGAGCGCTCTGCTCGAGCACCGTCTATAAATTGATGATGATGATAAATCAATAATATTTCAGCACGTTTTTAGTGAACTTTCTTGGAAACTTTTTAATGAAAACGGGGGCACCGAGATGCGTTAAATTTGACACGGTTAAAGCCAATACGGAGGAAGAATTTTTAGGTTTACATTTTTTGTGTAATAAGCGCTACATATAAATAAATTCCAATCAAACGAAATACGCCCCAATTAAACAAGGAACAGTCGTCACGTTGGTGACACAAAATATATAAACAAATATTTTAGGCTCTGGCCGACGCGCTGCCACCTCCAATTCTTATACCGCAGATTATTAGCCGTTTCTATTCACAAAATATTGAGAATTTAGAAGAGTATCTTAAATATGCACATGCGATACAGTGTTTTAGTTATTTAATTTGCCGCCAGGTGGCTCGAGGTATAAATTTTGTAACAAAGCTGAAATTTGACACTTTCTGCTTTCTTGAATTCTAAAAAATAGGAAGGCGTAGTGTTACATGTTTATATGTGGTGGAAATAATCAAAAATTTACTGGATATTTTGGACTTTTTTGTCAATTCTATGCAACAATTTGATTTATATACAAATAAATTCGGTTTAATTTTTTTTGACAAAGCTTTTGTTGAAAGCGTTTCTTTCATTGCTGACAAAAAAAACTTAAAAAACTTATGGTTTATGGTTCATTTTTAGTTAAAATGATTTTATTAAATCTTAAGACATCTCAAGTGTTGGGTCCCAGGATGTAGTACCATTTCAAATAGAATACCCAGCTTTCCTAGGGATTGCTCTATGTCAGAAATTGCTTTTAGAAATAAATTATGAAAAAGTGATGGGACTCTCTTGTGAGGTCTTAAATTAGAGCAAAAGGGTTTGTAATGTACATTTTACACAGGATAACAACAAATCGAAATGTAGAAGAGCATTGCTTAACAGGAATATGGTTTTCAGTTGTTATTTATATTGTAAGTCTTTTATAATGTTAATTATATGTAACTCATTTGTAAAATATCACAAGCGTCCATTTTAGCTATGGCATAGAAAAAAGAAAACATTGATCCAAATATGTTAGGAAATGTGAATTGAACAGGGAAGTTATTAAAGCCCGGTAGTATGATAGATGTAATTTGACAAAGCCAGAGACTTTTTACTTTGTTGTTAAATTATATTTTGACTGTTCTATTGAATTCCCAGATTATGCACAAAACTTAACAAGCAGTATGTCCAATATCTTGAATCACCAAATGCCTGTGTTTTTCAAAACGATAAACTGTCTTGAGCATTCTGAACGAGACATAATTAGAAAGATAATAAGTTAGGTGTTGTTTGTTTTGGTGGATGAGAAAAGTGAACAGAATAGCAGAAGGCAAAAATGGAACATTTTTTATTGTAATACCTAAAAATAACATAGCTTATATGGATAATGTATAATTATATACTTACAATATTTGGCAAAGAAAAAAAAATCTGAAAATTAAAAAAGAAAACTTTGGAATTATTTTAATTATTTACTTTATAGGCCTAAGTTTTGAAAAATTAATAGTTAATTTAATAATTGTAAATATATTCCTTTAATATACGGTTCTAAATTGTAAAAAAATAAATTATTTAATTTAAGTCAAATATCAATTTCAAATTTGTTTTATTCATATATTCTCTGTTTCAATATACAATCATGTATTAGATTTAATTAAATGCCATTTAAAAGAGTTAGTGAGGGTTTAAATAGTTATTTTAATATGCTTTAATATACAGATATTTATTATTTTAATTAATGTTATAGATCATATAGATGCGTTTGCTAATTTCTGCGACATTTAATATTGTATTTTTATACATATTTTAAAGTCTCCTTTTTATCAATGAGGGTTTATCTGGACTGGACCTCGATATTGCCCATCCTACCAACTGGCTAATGACCAACTTAGAGAGCATCCCAGAAGACAACCAGTCTTAGCCTGCCCAGTCACCAGCGTGACTAAGATCATTTTTCTTATTGAATTTTGCACTCTTGCCTAAGGACAATCACAAACATTAATTTACGACCATGCCCCAGCAGGGTCCGAATCCGCAACTCTAGCGACAGTAGGAGGACCGTCCTGTCGCCTTTACGACTGCGCCAACCGAGCCGGTTCTAATATTCTTAGTAATCTAATAGATCGTTGTTGACATATGCAAAAACACAGTGGCAACTCTGTAGAATATATATTTTAGTCGTTGTTCGCGTGGAGTCGAAATATGCTAAATTTGTTTCATGTTTTTTGTTGATCTGAAATACAATAAAATATAATTAAATGTCGGGCATATGCAGGGAAAGGATAAGCTTATATAATTATATGAAAGTATAAATACAGAAGAGAAGTGAGTTTGTTAATAAAATGTTCAAATTGTTTAGTGTTTTTTTTTACAATTTTCAAAAAGTAATTTGCTGTTAATAAATCTCGAAAATTTTACATTCTTTTGATAAAAATACCAACATTTCAGCCAGATCTATATAATACCTAATACGTAAAAAACTTTTTTAACTTTCAATTTTTACAAATAAAGATATTATTAATTTTTTTAATTTTAGTAGGTACTTATCTCAACCTACTTGAAAATTTAATATTTCAGTTCTGTTGGTGTTCTTGGTTTGTATGAGTTCTTTTTTGTTTTAGAAATACTTCTGCAGATCTTTTTCTTATAAAATGCATTTCATCGGCGTTTTCAGCGAAAATGTTGGCCAGTATATTGCCAAAGATATTTTTGAAATACGAATCGGCCAATTCAGAATTTAATTGTTGTGTCAGTTTAAACAGTTGAGATTACAGCAAGTAAATTCAGAACTGTAAGAGGTATGCATATCAAAGTAGTATATATGTTTTCCTGTTCTTTCTTCATATCCAATACTTTAATGATTTGTTGGTTATAAATATCCAAATAAATAATTTTATTTTTTTAAAGCTTTTTAAAATACGATATACTTTTAGAGTTTCGCAAATTAATAGTGTCTATGAAATTTAGCTTTCGATCTATTCAGAATTGGTAATAGCTCTCTTTATAAGTAATAGTTAAAATAGAATGAAAATATTTATCTCTACAATATTCTACATTAAAATAGATTTCAAAATAATTTTACCAATTGCTTGGAGAAATAAATTATATAGTACTTTTTAATAAAGACTTAATATTAATTAATAACGATATAACGATTAATAACGGTAATAATAATATCTGGTGGCTAAAATAATAATCTGAACTGAAATAGTTGTTCAATGAAAAATATAGCTGAGTTCCGAATTACTACAAATAAAAGAAAATAAAGATTCTCTTATTATAAGCTCTTGGATTCCAATAACTAATAGTGTACATTATCAGTAGGCTCTGCTTTAACAGAACAAAACGTTTGGTCCTTTGTGTTTCTGTTTCAGCCGTATTGTGAGATCGTGTTGAGCATTTTCACACTAATGTGATGTAGGAGTATCTGTTCATGACTATTGACAATTTTTTTCCAAGCTTTTATGGTGATCATTATATGTAGCTTGGGCCGTTATAAGTACTCCTCAATATTAAATTTTGTAACTGCTCAATTTTGTCGAAGGTGCTTTTCTTTATTCAGTCTTACATCATGCCTTATATAGAAGTATTTTATTGTATATTGGCAGGTTTAATTTTTTTATAAATAGCTAATACCTTTTTCTAAATTTAATATTCAGTTTTCTTTTTTTCACCTTTCCTTGAACTTTTTAGTGCAACTTCGTGCTCATTGTTATTCTGAAATATTTTTTCAGTATTAGCATACGTCACTAGTTATTATCTATTCTATTAGGGATGTCCGCTACCAAACATTAACGAACTATAGATTTTTCATTTCAAACTATACATTTTAACTTTTATATTGTACTCCTTTATTTTTCACAACTTCAGTCGGTCTTTTCGGTAGTGTTCCCTATAATTTTTTGATATAATCTTGATTTAAATTTTTCCACTCAACTTGGATAGTATTTTGAGTTGTTCAATGTTATTAATTATATACCATTTGAGTCAACTGTATTGGGCTAAAGTTTTGTTTAGCCTGTGTCCCTCTTTCATTCCTTTAATTCCGAATAGACATGTTCATGTTTAATCCCCCAATGAATTATGATTATGAAATTACCCCCAATACGGATTCGGCGGATTGTCTGGACCTTATATTTAATTTGTATTTAAGTCACTCATGCTATACCTCATAAAATACCTGCGTTACATTAAGAAAAAACAGACTTTTCTTCACCTATAGGACCTTTCAATTTCAAAAGGACTCTGTGAATATGGTATAGACTAACCATGCGGTTGAGTGTTTCTCCCTGAAACTAAGTAGATGTGCTATTACAGTATTTTAGGGAGAGTGTCCATCATAACATTTTCTTTAGCGACTAATGAAGCCGCCGGCCCAAAAATCCACACCAAAATTTTTGTAGATGTATTTAATTTTTCGCTCAGTGGAGACTCTAAAGAGCACTTTCTTGATAATATAAATTTAACATTTAAATGTAAAAATAAGATATCCGCAAAAGGCTGCTAACATCAACATGTGCATTTATTGTGTGTTTCCAATAAAAATAACGCTTTCTATGTATGAGCATTAAAAATAGTTTACAATCGAATATCTAAAGTTTAAAGATATGGCAGAGTATAATAGTAAAAATTAAGGAAAACTGTACTGAAATCCTTTTTCGCTTTGTAGTGTTAGAGATAATAAATGGCTTTTGCCTATTGTCCGCGAATAGAACACCGGCAGCGATTGTTATTCTGATATCGGGCTTCGTATTTGGCCACTATTGTTAGAGGCAACCGTGTATTCAGTGTGTGTGTTGTTGGGAATTTGGATGTAACTGCAGTGTGGGGATAGTATCGCGTTAGGTTTTGCAAATATTGCGCGTCTCAGGAATTTCCATTGTCCACGTAGATGATGTACGGCGGCCCGAATCGGAATCTGATTTGCTGATTGACGTTTTACGGTTCAGTTTGCACTCGTTAGGTTTTCAATTTCGTCGTTTACAAAACCGACGTATTCAGTGTAGACGACTAGGCGTAGATTGATTTAATTCTAATACCGGTTAAAAATATTATTAATATCTAATATTAATTTTAAAATGAAATTAGTTGGGTTAATTTTTATTAAAAATTTAAAAATATTTTCAACTGCGTCTTATGCTTATCTCTTTGGACGCCTGTGTAAAACGTTCTTCCCATGAATTTTTAAACTTTTAAACTTTTTAAAGCATTCACGAAAGAATTCTGTCATTTAAATTTGTCTTGCCAATTACAAACGGTTTTAAATTAAAATCTTCATTTTGTTATGAATTTTCTTTTATTACGTTAGTTGGAATGGCCATGGCTTTGACACTGAAATAGAATTTTCAGGCAGCCTGAAGACGAAAAAAAGATCATGTTATTTGTATATGTTATATCAAGCAACTGTTACGACGATGGCTATCATATGCAAAGGCCATGTATTAAAGATTGAATGATGAAAAAGCGAGACAGGTTTGATCAGTTTTATTTTAAAGGAAAAAAAAGCTCAGTGTGGTTTTGTGTCGCTGTTTAAACGTCGTCTCTCCATCCCTCCCACCAGAAAATAAAATAGTTTCTTGAGCAAAATAACAGTTTTTTTTTTGTATTTTAAACTCTTTCAGATTTTATAACCTATATAGAACTGTAATTGGCCATGAAAGATGAACCTATTTTGATCTTTCTCAAACTAAGTTCTGATTTGGGCTCATATTTCATTAAATATTATTATTTATGAATATGTTACTACAAGCTAGAAATATATTATTGTTTGTAATTACTTAATTAAATGAAGTTTTGTCCCTAAATTTTTATTTAATTTTAATTATTATTAGAATTTTAATTTTGTACAATGTATTAAATATTAAGATTAAAGGTGGTTATATTAAATCTATTTTAGGGTAAATGATGTGGCTCGGTGAATGGAGGTAAGACGAGATGAAACAGTGGTGTTTACATTATGTGACCGTTATTTATTGGCTATATAAAAAATGTGAAAAATACAAATGATAAAACGGATGGCAGCGGTGTTACCTGGACACGAGGCTTGGGCAGTCGATGGTGGCACGTCTAAACCAAACGAGGGTTGAGCACTGAATCAATCGAAATACCCTTCAATAACATCCCAGATAAACGTCTCGGGGTTGCCGCCAGCTATTCGTTATCGGGTTCTAGTTGGCGCTGCTGGCACCCCGCCCATGTTCAACATTTGGGATTATATTCCTGAGTATTTTGTAGACCGTTATTCCATGATGTAAAATTCGACATGCCTCAAGGTCGCTACAATACACCCCTGCCATAATTTTACATACAATTACTCCAAGCAACAAAAATACAAAAATGTATGAAAAAATATCAAATACAAAAAAAAATTATATACCAAAGAAAATGCGCTGCATAAAAAGGGCTTTGAAAAATATGATAGTTCGAAACGGTTGTGGTTGGTACGGTTGCGATCTGGTACGGCTGTTGATTTCTTCCGGTCCTCCAGATACTATTGCTTCATCGTCGCTTTGACACTTGAATGTGGTCCATCGACGACGTTGAGAACAAGCTATTTTTCGGACAGGGCTCCCGTAATCGACGCTGTAGGAGGATCGATTGTTCGACGACGTGGTAGCTTATTTTCTTCGACGACGAGACGTTGGCAATTCTGGTACCTCGGCGAAGACATGACGAGTCTACGGTGACTGCAATCGGTACCTAGATTCTGGAGCTGCTCTGTGACTAATCCGTAGTCACATACGTTACGGTAATTCAGAAAAAACAAATAACGACGGTATCCGACCGAAGCTGCCCAAAGCCTTTCAAATCGAAATATCTGCCATTATGACGAAGACGGCGAGCGAAGGAAGACATTATGATTTAAACATAGCGCCTAAAGAAATGTTTAGCCGAGACGCTGATGATTAAGCAGTGATGTAAAAATATTTATGAGTTCAAAAGATTGCGAAAGAAAATTTTGATAAAAAAAAATAAATAGGAATAAAATGAAAAGGAATATTGAAGGTAAAATCGAAAACGAATCGAATTAAAAATATTGAAAATTTTTAAACAAAAAATATAACGGCCATGTAAAATACACCATGTTGCACGTACCCTCCATTCACGAGTCCAAACCCAATTTTGCGAAACGTCGGGGTCACCACTTTAGGGTAAATGATGTGGCTCGGTAAATGGAGGTAAAACGAGATGAAACAGTGGTGTTTACATTATATGACCGTTATTTATTGGCTATATGAAAAATGTGAAAAATACAAATGGTAAAACGGATGGCAGCGGTGTTACCTGGAGACGAAGCTTGGGCAGTCGATGGTGGCACGTCTAAACCAAACGAGGGTTGAGCACTGATTTAATCGAAATACCCTTCAATAACATCCCAGATAAACGTCTCGGGGTTGCCGCCAGCTATTCGTTGTCGGGTTCTAGTTGGCGCTGCTGGCACCCCACCCGTGTTCAACATCTGGGATTATATTTCTGGGTATTTTGTAGACCGTTATTCCACGATGTAAATTTCGACATGTCTCAAGGTCGCTACACTATCAAAGACAACATGAAAAAGTGAGCGATGATGATGATTTATAGAAATATAAGGGAATCTTTATTTGATTATACATTCGATTAATTAGGAACTGTAACGAAATAATTAAAGTATCGCAATACTGCAGGTTTAGACCAAGTAACAGCAGAATTGGGCAGAGCTTGTGACCTTATTTCAAATGCTTCGCGTTATCTATACACGCATTTGACGATCGGAGAAGATATGATTAGCACTGAAAACAGCGATGAAACAGTGACACAAAACAATTTTAATATTGAACAATAACGGTAGTCTTTAAGAGTAGTTTGGCAATAAGGAATATAAGGAATAAGCTTTTGGTTTAGGAATAATAACTGCTTAGGAATAAGTCTAATATTAATTATTGGAAACAATTTTATGGAAATAATTTAAATGATGCTGCAGATCTCTCCATGCCATTTTTCTTCAAAGTCATGCTGTACTGAGATATGATGTTTACGATAAAATATTATGAATATTTTGAATAATTTTCTTCGTGTATTACTTGCGAATTGTTAAAATAATAAACTTAGATTAGTATTCTCAGTTTTTGATCTAATTAGATGTAAACAATATTAAATAAAGATCTTGTTTATAGGAGAAAAGAACACTACACCAAGATAAAGTATTTGAATTTAGCTCTTTCAAATTTATCCTTCTTACAATTCAGAAAAATATTTGAAAAATGAAATAATTATTTTCCTCAAACTAAAATCTAATAGGTTAGATAATGAAGTATTTTGCAATCTTCTTGGAAAAGATGGAATTCATAAATTCGAACATTCTTTGAATAAGTGTATTGAAGATGAGTGATATTAAAACAAGCTTACTAAGAATTTAATTGCAAATTTACGTTTACAATTACAAATATAGTGATAAAAACTAATCCTGACAAATAAAAATAAAGTGGCCAAATGAAGAGACAGAACATAGATGTATTAATAAGAACATGTCTAATTAACACTGACAAATACAAGAAAAAATAAAGCGTGGGAATAAAGAGAGAAGAATCAGATAGAAGAAATTAGTAGGAGGTAACAGGTCGATTGAAAAGTCCCCGGCCTACCTTAGTAAAACACATTTTTTTGGCAAAATTAGTTTTTTTATTCAACATAGTTCCTTTCAAGGGTGATACACTGATTATAGCGACCAACTTTTTGATACTATTTTGGTAGTACGATTTGTCCTTTGCTTCAAAATAGGCCTCAGTTTCGGTGATCACTTCTTCATTCGACGAAAATTCCTTCCCAGTGAGCATTCTTTTCAATTCGAAGCCCAATCAATTTTCGCCAAATGTGACAATTCTTCGCCGATTTCGTCGCTCAAACGGTCCAATAACGCTATATAATAATCGCTGTTGATGGTCCTTCCATGCGCATCCCAAAATACAGACGCCATAACCTTGTCAGCCGACTGCTGTATTTTCCCACGTTTTGAAGCGGCTTCATCGTATGCAGTCCGCGCGAATGACTGTCGATTGGACTTCGAAGTGAAATGATGGAGCCATGTTTCATCTATTGTCACATATTGAAGCAAAAACTCGGGTTTATTACGCTTCATCATCTTCAAACACTGCTCCGAATCATCAAGTCGTCGTTGTTTTTGGTCAAAAGTCGGCTCGGCACCCACTTTGCACAGAGTTTTCTTATACCCAAATATTCGTGAATTATATGACCTTCAGTTGATTTCTTTAGAGTGTCTTTCTATTTCATTCAATTTCAATATATGGCCATTCAAAATCATTTTGTGAATTTTTTAAATGTTTTCGTCGGTAACAACCTCTTTTGGGCGTCCACTACGTACACCGTCTTCGTTGCTCATTTCACCATGTCTAAACTTAGCATAACAATCCTTGATGGTTGATTTTCCTGGGGCAGTGTCCGGAAACTGGGCATCAAGCCAAGTTTTTGCTTCAACTGTATTTTTCCCTTCAAGCAGCGATATCTTATTAACACGCGAAATTCCTTTTTATCCATTTTTTTCACAATAATAAAAGTTGCTTCGCTCAAAATGCTATAATTCACCTAGTAATAATTCGACAGCTGTCAAATTTTTACACGCATCTTTTGAGGGTTAGAGCTAACTAATAAACATAATAATTCTAGTAGCGCCATCTATGTGTCAGGCCGGGGACTTCTCAATTGATCTGTTATTCAGAAAATGATTGATTTTGGAGGGAATATTAATATGACTATGATGACAAAGGGCAAAGACCTGACAATGAAGATATGACGGTAAAATACAAAGAAAATAAAATAAAAAGTAGCTCAGCAAGGCGAAGATGGGAAAGGAAATAAATTTGGAACATACGAGGACTGACGGATAAGGAAAGAAAACAGGAGGAAGAATTTTAAGAGGTCAGTTTCGATATATTAGCAGTAAACTACACAAAAAAATTGGGTCTGATTATATTATATTATACATTCTGCTTGTCTCTGCCTAAAAAGAACGCTGAACATAACACATCTATAACACTTGGTGCTGCAAAAGGTGTTTTTATGAACTAGTTGAACTATCTGGTAGTTATTTGAACAAATATTTATGGACTCAATAATTAATTAATATTGTTTGTTAATAACTAATTAGTATATTAGATATTAACATCTAAAAATATTGTTCGATCTTCATATGTTGGTTACAATTATTTCCACGATCACGCGAGGCGGTGTAAAATTTCTGTAATAATTCCAGGCAAATTTTCGTTTTTCCGAGAAGACCGCCCGAACATTGGTGGCCAATATCCAAGATAATTTATTGATAATTTCGCTACATATTCCAGTACAAATTGAAATTCCCAAATAAATTGGATCTGGCCAAGTTTAATATATTCCGATAATAGCGGTCCAGGACCGTAACGTTAATAATTTTATTTCGTCGAGCCAACATCAATTTTCCCTGTCGGTTTAGGCCGTTTCGCAGTTCGATCCGCAATACTACCCTGGCGCCATCATGGTTGATGTTAGATTTGTCGCTGTTTTTTTCCCTGTTTGATTCTAAAATGAATATATTGTAGTTTTTTATTGAACTGAATGTTAACATTCTATACAAAAGAACTTTTTTCAGGCAAGATTTATATATGGAGAGTTAAGGTTTCGTTATTCATATGATATATTTATAATTCAGATGTAATTACTTTGGTATTTGTGACATAATATAATGTAGAACGTTGTTGATTTGTTCGTACTATATTGAGTCGAATTTTTGGTACTCAACTTTGGTAGAGAATAGACATTTGATATGATTTTTTAAAATTATATTTTAGTTTCCTTTTTATGAACTATTTGAACTGCTTGACATATTATTCTTAGTTACTACACTTTTTATGTTCAGGCGGTTGAATGCATGACGCATACCTGGTCGCGGAGACTTGCCCTGGAGTGACAAGTTGGGCCGGGTTATGTGGACATTATGACATTAGATCCGTAGAGGAGTAAGGACCGAATTAACATCTTGTAAAATAAGAATTTGATGGACATGGGAAGTCTGCTAGAAGGGCAGATCATAGAAAATAGCAGCTTTTCTATCCCTGAAACTTTCTTCTGGATTGCTTTCTGGATTTGGGAATGAAAAACAAACAGTCGGTTGAAGCGCAGACCTAGGTACGTGACGTTATCCAGCTATGGACTTGTTGCCAGACGCGCAGTGCGTAACGCTTCTTATAGAAAATGATGACCTGTGTTTTCAGGGGGTTGATTTGCAACCTCCAGAATTTCTTGATGAATAATTGCTTCTGCAAACGTTTTTGAATTGTAACCTCTAACCTGGAGGCCATGAAAAACGCGACGTCAATGTGCTCTTTTCTCGGCAAATCTGAAATAAAGAGGTTAAATAAGCCTGGGACCAGCGGGGAAACCTGGAGTACGCCAGCGTTGATTTGTTTTTGACTGGAAAGTGTTTTTCTGATCTAGACCAGGAAAGATCTATACGATGGGTAGGACTTTATGTGAGCGGTTAAGTCTTCTGGGAGGCCTAACCGCATGCACTTTGCGATTAAACCGTCGTGCAAGACCTTAGTTACTATATTTAGTTACTCTTAAGTAATCAATATAGAGGCCCTCTTACAAGCAATCTGATCTTATTCGGCCTACTTAGTAATTTAACGTATAAGAAATATATAATAGTAAATAATGAAATATATGAAGTATGTGCAAACATTCTATGGTTATTTTAAATGCGTATTCTTTCAAGACAAAAGCATTTAAAATATAGAGAGCTAATAAAGCTATTGAAATTAGTACTGATGAAATATGTGATTTTAAAACCAAACGAAACTAATATTGAACATAATTTGCCGGACATAGAAGTTGAAAATTCGATGATTGAATTAGTCACGCCGAAAGAGTTAACCAAAGTTATAAAAACTGACATTAACCCCAGGAAATCACCAGGCTACGATTTGATAACAGGAGAATTACTGCAAAAACTACCAAGAAAGGGAATTATAAAACTTACCAACTTGATCAATACAGCTTTTGGATTAAAACATGTCCCAAACATTTGGAAGATGGCGGAAATTATAATGATCCGAAAACCTGGGAAGTCACCAAACGAAATAAAATCCTATAGACCTATATCACTGCTGGCAGTAATATCTAAGATTTTTGAAAAACTCTTGTTGAACTGAATAAAACCAATCATAGAGAGAAAAAACCTAATACCAACATCCATTTTTTGGGTTTATTAAAAAGCACTCAACAATTGACCAGGTCCACAGAATAACAGATGTTATTGAAAAAGCCTACGAAAGTCAAAAAGTATGCTCAGCTATATTCCTAGATGTAGCACAAGCCTTCGATAAGGTTTGGCATGAAGGCCTTGTTCATAAACTACAGAAAATGCTACCAACACAACACACCAAACTATTAAAATCATACATTACAGCCAGAATGATTAGAGTCAAACAAGAAGAAGCTTACTCTACAATAAAAAAAGCTAAAGCAAGTGTACTACAAGGAAGTGTACTGGGACCAATGCTTTATCTACTTTACACTTGTGATATACCACAAATGGAAAATATCATGATGGCTACATTTGCAGATTATAGCGATTATAGCCTTCGGAGACAATAGTGAAGAAGCCTCACGAAAATTACAACAGGCAAGTGACAATATAAATAATTGGACTTGGATAAGCTTGGAAAATAAGAATTAATGAAAGTAAATCTGTACATGTGCAGTTCACCTATAAACAGACCGTACAAGCACCAATAACATTAAATAACACTATAATTCCATATAGCAACAACGCTAAATATCTCGGAATGAATATCGATGTAAAACTTCGGTGAAAGGAACATATAAAGAAGAAAAGAAAAGAACTGGAATTGAAATATAGGCAAAAGTAGTGGCTCATTGGAAGAAAATCACAATTATCCACCCAAATACTATAGGACTGATTACCTACATCGAGACCTTCAGATGCCCACTGTCATTCAAGTAATCAAGTGAATTGCAAGGGGGCATGAGGAAAGACTCTATTCTCATACGAATATTGCAACTTTTGAATACCACCAGAACAGGACACAGACTCAAACAAAACGAAACTCAAACAGCCAAAAAAGAATCAAACCATCTGATCTTGTGTAGTGTTGTGTAGTGAGGTGCATATATTAAAAAATTCAGCAGTGACATGTATAAACATTTTTTCACCAGAGACCGTGATAGGGCCGATGACATAAAGACAAATTGTAGGTTAGACGGAAACGACTAGTAACAATATATTAATTAAATAATAAAAAAATATTTCTGGAACAGTTACATTTTACTTAGAATTAGAACTGCTAAACATTTAATATTGTTTCAAAGCTTGTTTACACATTCGTATGTAGCTTGGGACAGAGGGAAACACAAAAACAACTTATATACTAATATGTTTTAATAAACAGGTTGTGTAACAAAAAATGCTTTATTTTGATTTACAAAGGATACCACTTATACAATTGAAAATTCCAATTTATTAATTTAAATAATGCATTAATTGATTCTGATTGAAAAATATATAATTTTCACTTATATAAATATTTCAGCCAAACAAATATTCATTTTAATACGTTAGAGATTACATGAAGGGCATTTTTAGCTCTTTCTGTAACATCGGTGATCAGTTAAAAAATAGATAAAAAAAAGTTATACATGAAACTAAAAGTTTTATTGGAAACACGTGATACAAAAATGTCTTGAATAAAGCCTTTTGTCTCTTTTTACAATAGGACGCTAACAGATATTATTTTAAGTACCATCTTGTAAAGTTGCACAGTTTTCGATACCTGGATATATTTGTAAAAGTCAATTTAGCTAAAATCGTTTCATATCTAAGAACGGCGTCACATGCATTTCTATGAACGTTTAAGCTGGACCTACAAACACATTGGCCGCCGCCAGATGCTCTGGAAGACCGGTATTTAATTAAACGGAGATTGGACGGTGAGATGGCATTGTTCTAGCCGAAGACCCTGGTTTTGTCCGCTCTGGTATTCCCGTTATTGCTGTTTAAACTATGAATTGTTCTGTTCGTATATTAATTATTGTACGATGTTAACAAAATATCTGTTTTGCCGGAAATACCTTTTGCCGCCTTACCCGGAATGATATTTACGAAGTTAGAAATGTGGATTTCAATCGTTACTTCACCGCACCGGTTTGTAGAAGTGAGTAATTCGCCGCGACAGGGTTTAAAATAAATTTGTTATGTTAATATTAAACACTAAGCGTGGTTTTCAATTATTATTTTTCAACTATTGCTAAAAGTTGTCTATTATAATGAACTACTGGGATCAATTACTAGTACGGGAGATTAAAAATATATTAGGGATTGAAATTAATTTCCCTTTCATGGAATTAATTTATTTCAACTTTAGTGGTCGAAATAGTTTAATTTGAATTATATGATGACCTAAAGCCTTGAATTTGTTTTTATATTCTCAATTGATTCCAAAAAGGTATCCGAGTTTTATCATTGTTTTGGCGATTGTGGAATGACAGTTGAACTCTGATGAAATGGTTGCGTTAGCAACATTTCATGTATTGACCTATAAATTAACTTTAAAGGGTTAATTTTGGCGTTTAGTGTGGAGTAAATCGCATCGGTTACATTAGAATCAACTTCATGTCGAAGCTCCACTGATGGGCCTCACTTTTGAGTATATGTAATTTCATCGAAGAGCGATCAAAACAAATTTTTTTTAGTGCGTTGAAACTGTGTGAATTTGTACCAATTAAATCGATTTTGTGGTTTTACTCTTTAAGTTTTATTCTTTTACTTCAATTTGAGGAAAAAGGCGACAGAAGGACATCGAATGCTGTGTGATGCTTATGGTCATAATTCTCTATTGATTTCAAAATTCGAATACTCGTTTACACATTTTAAAGGTGACAGAAGACAAGAACGTAGTGGACAGCCAAAAAAATTGACTCGATGATAATCCGTGCAAAATTGTTGAGAATAACACAAGAAACTATTTCCAATCGCCTGAAGCACATGGGAATGATCCAACAGTTTGGATATATTGTGTCGTATGAAAGCCAAGAGACGTTGAAAGGCGTTTGGTCATGTGCGAAATACTGTTTCAATGGCAAACTTGTAAAGGTTTTTTTGCATCGTATTATTACTGATGCTTAAAAGTGGATTCATTGCGATAATTTAAAGTGAAAAAAAAACATTAGGCCCACCAGGTTATGTATCAACATCATCTGGAATACCGAATATCCATGGCTTAAAGCTCCGTATATATATATATATATATATATATATATATATATATATATATATATACGGATTTATGTTTTGTTATTCAACATTCACTATATGTTTAGTATACCGGTTATATAATATGTTAGTTTGCTGATCTTTCTCATGGTATTTTTGAGAAGTTCTTAGATCTTATGTTGTTTTATAACTGATATCACTGATATTTCCATCAACTCAATATGGTCACGTTCCTTCTAATAGTTGTATTGTTTACTGTTATAAGATTTCGTTTATACCAGAATACTCCACTTTTATGAATACTCTTTGAAATATTGAATTTGTAAAAACAATTGAATATGTAAAATCGAGGTAAAGACGTAGATTTATGATTCAAAATATTAATTTAGTTTTGTTTAGTTTAGTTCTATGTGCATTTAAACTGTATTGCACTTGGACTTATTTCTGCCATCTAAAATCTTTAGTTAATGATTCCGATATGCTGATTTCAAATTTTTCTAATTGAATATATAATATCGATGTGAAGAGATCCTTTGACAACTAACTGAATATACAATATCCGGGTAAAGAGATCCTTTGACGTTGGATTATGATTCAAAGCTTATCTTAATTTAGTTTAGTTCTGTGTGAATTAAAAGTGTTTTATCCTTGGGGTTATTTTTATCATTTATAAGCTATAGTTAGATTTCCAAATGTTGATATTAAACTTTTCTCATGCCTTTCTAGAAATCATCTGTCGTTCAACAGTCGGCAGTTTATCCGCAAAATAAAATAGTTTTTAAAATAAAATAGAATAGAATGAATTATTTTAAACCTTTCACATATCTTAATTATATATAGCTGTGCTTTATTATACAACAGTTTGTTTTGTATGGTTAATGTAGTTTTTGTGTTTTTAATACCTTCCAGGTCAACTCTCTATTTTTTTTCTTTATAAGCTATTCGAGTTAATTCTTCGCGCCTTTTTGTTTCAAGTCGTAATATTGGGTAATAATAACAATCTTTAATATCTTAAACTATAGATCGTTGTATCGAGCCGTTCCAAGACAAACTTGGACCATTCCGCCATACAGTTATCTCCCGAAATACCCTCATTCTGTCTAATTTAACTCTTCCAATATCTCGAACTTGGCAAATTCGGCGCAACTTCATCAAAAACCGGAAAGCGTGGGACATTTACGATTTTCCCCAGCGTCTGCATCTTCTTCAGCGCACCGATATGCCTCGTCATTGACAAGATGGCTTTCGGGATTAGATAAGATAAGCCCCCGTAATTATGCAACCAGCCGTGCTGATTTCCCTTTGCCGACGTAACGGCGAGGGTCGTCGCACTAAATCGGCGCTCGGGATTTGTAATTTGTTGTTTTAGAGGCGTTCGGAATTTTAATGCCGTTTTAATGGTAATTTCGGGATGGCCTAGGTCTAGTTTTGTAATAAATGGATTTGGACGTGTATATTTGTTTACTTTGGATCGGGGAAACGTATTAGGAGTGGGGATTAAATTTCATTTATAGTGAAAAACGTATGCCATAAAAATTATTAATATGGGAAACTATATTAAGGTTTTAACTATTCGCTCTAATTGTACTGTTGCTGTACTCATTTTTTTCTCAAAAAGGCGTTGGTGTAATCGAGATAACAAATTACATACAGGTTATGGATTTTATGGTTTTGGTTATATTAAATCTAAATTTGCTTCTAAATATTTCCCATACTATATTAAAAAATATATTAAGTTGAATTAATAAATCAAAATATTAAAATTCTTTGAAAAATCATGGAAATATTTGATAATGGAAAGTTCTCTATTCAAAGGTTTTTTGTACATACATCATCAACAACTAATGTATTGCTTTTAACAATTTATAAAGTTGTTTCACAATCAGACAATATTTTCCATTTTATTTTATTCTAGTTAAAAAAGGACACAATGCTATCTGATTAATTCGAACACGTAAACGAATGAGCCTGTCAAAGTCGTCCTGTTGTCAGCAAAAGATATTATAATTTTAACCTATAAGCTATTGTAGCTGTATAATTAATTGTAATTTTTAGATGTACTATAATGTTAAAATATATTTGATAACTTTTTTGTTCAGCTATTTTAGTTGTTTAGAATTTTGTTATATATCAAGCCCAACTGAACTAATATTCATAGTTGATGCGGCAATATTGTGACGTATTGACTACTGAAGATTTTACTTCTCTAAGATTATGCGTGTGGAAGTTATGGCTTTTTCGAACACTTATTTTTTCAATTCATCTGTATGACACCGAGACTTAAGAGATCTGTAAGCTTGAAGCACATTAATGTGCTACTGTTTGTTGTAAATGTTTGTTTGTTGCAAATGTTTTAATGAAAAATAATGTGTTAAAGTATGTGTCGTTTAATATATTAAAGCTTCATTAATTGTAAATATTTATCACAAAGTGTCTTCCTTATAATTCGTTATTTAATTGATTAAATAATTAACAAACTATTTGATTTTTCATTCTAATAAATATTCTATATTTATTTCATGATTTCTAATAAAAACATGCTCCCAAAATAAACTTGTTTTGCTGTTAAATTCTATTAAGTTGTCTAAATTCTTTATAACTATCACGAAATATTTCAAAATAATGTAAGTGATTTATATCAGAAATATTATAGTTGTTTTGTTTTATCGCTTTTAACATGTTTCAGGTAAAGGCATTTATTAGTTACAACAAAAAATATGTTAAATTAGTTTCAAAATTTTGGAGAGATAGAAACACTTGAAATTATTTTATAGATCTGTGAACACAAAATTATGTGGTGATCGCTTTAGGGATCTAGATATATGGTTTTCTAGCAGTCTGGCTTTGTAGCCAGAGGTATAAATATTTAAAAGGTAATAACAGTAGTTTATATATGATATAAAATGGACCTCAAGTTTTAGATATCGCAGAATTTTTGTAGGTTTTTTACACTAATACATAGAATCTTCGAATCCCAAGCTCTAATAAAATAGTCGGGCAATCACTAAAAATAACTATAAACAGATAACAGATAAATTTACCCTATGGTGTGTTTTATAAATCAGCTTTCAGTTATATAAGACCATCACAGAAGACACTCGCTCTCAATCAGCCTTGTTAATGATGTGATTGGGATGGGTGTTTTTTGTTTGAACATGAAATATTTATCTTTTTGATGAATGCGTCGGGGTGTACTTTCCTTTCACAGTACTTTACATTGTCACTTTGCATCTCTTTGACAGCAGATATTTTTCAAGTCTTTTTTCGATTATTGGAAAGAAGAATATTATTATATATTATTAATGCGTTCTTTTATAGAGTTTTAAGAATGTATTTCCTAATACTTATCAATTTCATTTAATTATGGCGTCTTCAGCGTTATTAACCGTATTTCAAGTCAGTTATCACCCATTGAATAAATGTTTTTAATTAAATTTATTTCTCTAACAACGTGTAGTTTTTTTTTGAAGATGTAAAATGAACCTAAATAAGAGAAAATGTCCGGAGAGTAGTCGCTGTATTGAACGCTACGTAACGCCTTAATTTAAAATGTCCGATCTGGGTGACACGTCCTGATTAGATAACTTCAATTACTTTCGCTTGACAACTTTGTCGCGTCTCAACATTCTCCCGTTTTCAGTTGCCACTAAAAATTTGAAGGAACCGTCCTCGATAAGTTCTGGGCGGTCCTGGTGGATACGATTATGTCGTCGTTGCTCTTTATCATTATATTTCAGCCGTCTAATATTATTTTCCTTGTAAATAAATATAATGTTATTAAGTTACGAGTTGTATTTATTATACTAAGTTTATTTGTAACTTTAAAGACTTATTTTGAAATTGGTGTAATGCATATTGTTCTTATATTATGAATGGGTGAAATTCATTATCATATACAAATTTTTTCTTTGTCTTTCAGGGGACATATTCAATTTGCTTTGAAAATATTCTCATATTTTGAAGCTATTTAAGATTCTTAGATTCTCCTCTTTGATATTTTTCTTAACCGCAGCCTGTATTCAACGATTGACTCAAAGTTCTGCCATATATTTTATTTGCAATAACAAATTCAGTGTTTTCACTCAATTTTGAAATCTTTGAAATTGTGAATTCAATTTTCATTTCACTTAAATTTTCATATTGAGATGTAAATATTTCTTCAAATTAAAGAAGTAAGTACTCAAAACTCAAAACTCAAATAGAAGAAAACATTTGAAAACCTCTTTGTAATATCACTTTTATATATTTCAAGTAATTATTACTTACATTCTTACAAATATATACATATATACAACTGAACTAATATTCATAGTTGATGCGGCAATATTGTGACGTATTGACTACTGAAGATTTTACTTCTCTAAGATTATGCGTGTGGAAGTTATGGCTTTTTCGAACACTTATTTTTTCAATTCATCTGTATGACACCGAGACTTAAGAGATCTGTAAGCTTGAAGCACATTAATGTGCTACTGTTTGTTGTAAATGTTTGTTTGTTGCAAATGTTTTAATGAAAAATAATGTGTTAAAGTATGTGTCATTTAATGTATTGAAGCTTCATTAATTGTAAATATTTATCACAAAGTGTCTTCCTTATAATTCGTTATTTAATTGATTAAATAATTAACAAACTATTTGATTTTTCATTCTAATAAATATTCTATATTTATTTCATGATTTCTAATAAAAACATGCTCCCAAAATAAACTTGTTTTGCTGTTAAATTCTATTAAGTTGTCTAAATTCTTTATAACTATCACGAAATATTTCAAAATAATGTAAGTGATTTATATCAGAAATATTATAGTTGTTTTGTTTTATCGCTTTTAACATGTTTCAGGTAAAGGCATTTATTAGTTACAACAAAAAATATGTTAAATTAGTTTCAAAATTTTGGAGAGATAGAAACACTTGAAATTATTTTATAGATCTGTGAACACAAAATTATGTGGTGATCGCTTTAGGGATCTAGATATATGGTTTTCTAGCAGTCTGGCTTTGTAGCCAGAGGTATAAATATTTAAAAGGTAATAACAGTAGTTTATATATGATATAAAATGGACCTCAAGTTTTAGATATCGCAGAATTTTTGTAGGTTTTTTACACTAATACATAGAATCTTCGAATCCCAAGCTCTAATAAAATAGTCGGGCAATCACTAAAAATAACTATAAACAGATAACAGATAAATTTACCCTATGGTGTGTTTTATAAATCAGCTTTCAGTTATATAAGACCATCCCAGAAGACACTCGCTCTTAATCAGCCTTGTTAATGATGTGATTGGGATGGGTGTTTTTTGTTTGAACGAGAAATATTTATCTTTTTGATGAATGCATCGGGGTGTACTTTCCTTTCACAGTACTTTACATTGTCACTTTGCATCTCTTTAACAGCAGATATTTTTCAAGTCTTTTTTCGATTATTGGAAAGAAGAATATTATTATATATTATTAATGCGTTCTTTTATAGAGTTTTAAGAATGTATTTCCTAATACATTATATATTTATCAATTTCATTTAATTATGGCGTCTTCAGCGTTATTAACCGTATTTCAAGTCAGTTATCACCCATTGAATAAATGTTTTTAATTAAATTTATTTCTCTAACAACGTGTAGTTTTTTTTGAAGATGTAAAATGAACCTAAATAAGAGAAAATATCCGGAGAGTAGTCGCTGTATTGAACGCTACGTAACGCCTTAATTTAAAATGTCCGATCTGGGTGACACGTCCTGATTAGATAACTTCAATTACTTTCGCTTGACAACTTTGTCGCGTCTCAACATTCTCCCGTTTTCAGTTGCCACTAAAAATTTGAAGGAACCGTCCTCGATAAGTTCTGGGCGGTCCTGGTGGATACGATTATGTCGTCGTTGCTCTTTATCATTATATTTCAGCCGTCTAATATTATTTTCCTTGTAAATAAATATAATGTTATTAAGTTACGAGTTGTATTTATTATACTAAGTTTATTTGTAACTTTAAAGACTTATTTTGAAATTTGTGTAATGCATATTGTTCTTATATTATGAATGGGTGAAATTCATTATCATATACAAATTTTTTCTTTGTCTTTCAGGGGACATATTCAATTTGCTTTGAAAATATTCTCATATTTTGACGCTATTTAAGATTCTTAGATTCTCCTCTTTGATAGATTTTTTTAACCGCAGCCTGTATTCAACGATTGACTCAAAGTTCTGCCATATATTTTATTTGCAATAACAAATTCAGTGTTTTCACTCAATTTTGAAATCTTTGAAATTGTGAATTCAATTTTCATTTCACTTAAATTTTCATATTGAGATGTAAATATTTCTTCAAATTAAAGAAGTAAGTACTCAAAACTCAAAACTCAAATAGAAGAAAACATTTGAAAACCTCTTTGTAATATCACTTTTATATATTTCAAGGAATAATTACTTACATTCTTACAAATATATACATATAACATATATTATAATCTTATATATGAAGTGTTTAAAAATTGTTAATTTTGAGATTTATGGGAAAAACTTGATTATTGAAAGTAGTATTTCGATCATCGATATTATGTTTTAAAAATTTCAGTCATAGAGCAATAGAGATGCAACTCAATAGAGGACTCTGGTGCAAAGTTTTGCTTTGCCCAACATCCAGAGGGCGCCATAATGGGTCATTCAAGTAATTTGATTGGTCAATTTAAATCTCCATTATAGGCAACTGTAAGAAAAATATTTTATTGTGAAGACATTTGATTGGCTCATTAGTAACGTCTGACACGTGACAGCCTTCACGTCATGTTTAATTGACCAATGAAATTTAAATAATTTTTTTTTTGAAATAAATTTATTAAATAAGATTAATTAAATATAGATATAATATTTAAAAATAAATAAATATAAATATAATCTATAAAAATAAATATAAACATATAATGCAAATTTATGTACAAAATATAAATATAATATAAAAATAAATATATCTATAAAATATAAATATTATATACATATATATAAAACCGCAAGCAAAAAACGTTAGTGCGTTTCAAATCAAAATTACCTCTTGTGTTTTTTTTCTTTTTTTGTTTTCTTATACTGAAAGCAAACTTTGAGTCTTTCCCTCTTAATATTCTGTTCACCAGTTTTAGTCAAAAGTATATAGAAGACCTTGTTAGTATTTTATCTAAAAGATCATTATGGAATGTAAAATTCAAGGGTTTTAAATTTACTTTTTTTTTAACATTTGACAAAAATTTTATTATATTATCGACGTGGTAAAATCGTTGAATAAAATAAGATATTGTCTACCACGAGATATTGTCTTGCCTCTATCGAATCAGTCTCAATTTGTGGGTTTACTGATTTATTCATAATTGTATGTCACACTTAATTTCTTTTTTCAAAGGTTTTACTAAATAACCTGGAACATCTGGACTGAAGTTATAGAGTCAAGTAATTAACGATAAGAATGAGCAGATAGGGGGATACTGGCTGAATGAATACTAACTTTACCATTACCTTCTGAAGTTTCTTTAAATATCGATGATACTTGCTTCGAACACCCTGGTTGTGAGCCTGGAACGATAGAAATAGGCACTACAAATAAAGTAAGACAGTTTAGAAATTAATGGTAACAATTATGAACAGAAATATGACTGAGTCCTTCAATTTACCTTCTATATCATTTTGATTTTGATCCACTTCCATTTGTACATATTTTAGGCTCGTGGTATTATTTTCGTCATCACTATATTGTTCATAAGTAATTAAAGAAAAGTTTAAATGTATCACAACACTGTCTATGACACACGCTGTAAGGATCATAAATCTGTTTCATGCTTAACCTAACCAGTTTAGGTTTTTTAATGTTTTCTACTCATTTCTTAAAGATCGTCGGGTACTTTTTTAATGGAAAACGATGATGCATTTCCGCACTATCTGTGAATTCAGGTACACAACACTTCCTAGAATGAGAATGCATTTCAACTACTGACTTATATATACTAATAAATTATTTTATATAATAATTATTTAATAATATATATATTATAAAAATCTAACCACACTGTTCTCTATATACGGCACATTGAAAAATGGCGTACAAAATAAATAAACCGTAGAACGACATGAACCAATCAGATCCCGTCACGGATCTTAGCATAGCGAATAAAACAAGTAATATGTTAAAGGTAGCGACATCTACATGTTGGACGTCGCGAAACATTTCGCCAAAATTTCCTATGTAGTAAAATCTCTATTTCTCTATGATTTTAATTCATATAACTGACAAATAATAATGAAGTTTAAAACTGCTAATTTGGTTATGTCGATCACAGATAAAAATATGTATAGGTATTGCTATTTGCTACTTCTGTATTTATAAACAAAAGGTGTTAATGTTATAGATATAAATATATTAGTAAATGTGTTACCTCATTTTAACCTGAATACTTGTTTGATTTAACAAAATTGTGCTAACTGTGTCGTTGCATTTGTTGCGAAAATAGTTTTCGAAAAATTGAAATTCCACTTCCTAATTTAATTGTAGTTCTAGCAATTTCTATTTGAAAAGATTTATATTAAGTTCACCTTAATGCCATGAAAGTTTTTTTTGTGAAACATAAACAGAAGATTGTAGATGCATCATTAGTGTTCAAATAAGAAACACCCAAAACTAACATTCTTGTTATTTTTCAATATACACTTCAGTGACCCCACAATCAACCAGTGTATTTGTTTACAAACTAGCAATAAACATCTAGTTAAAATAATAAAAAAGATGTATTTAATATTCTAATTATTTTAACATTAAGAAAACAGAATTCAGAAAATCTTCATTGACATATTTGCTTTCGAGAGTGATATATGACATTTATTTCTTATTAATACTCTGGTTTAAAATGCCGAAGTCGTTACACAGTCAGAGTAAAAAACTGATTGCGTCTGTAATCAGTTATTTCGAACAGGAACGAGATAATAGAGGCCCGTTCTTGTCAGTACAATGTATTAGAGAGGTAAGCATTTTTACTGTTAAATATTTTTTACCCGCCGTGGTTTTCATTGAAAATATTTCATAGCGTGTTGTATTGAATATTAGTATGGGCATGGTCACTAAAATATCTCAATAAACAAAAAATAATATAATCTTAAAGTGGTGTAAACATAACCCACGAAGGGGTTTAATGGAACTTCCAGACATTGATTTAAAATTTTTTTAAAAACATATAACAAGGAAATCAGGGAAGAATTATTATATCAATTTCTGTATTTAGATGAGACATGAATATTTTAGAATGGTACATGGGGTCACTAATGGCAAGATGATAATAAATATAGTGTAAAGACAACAAAAGTTGATACAAAAAGATAAACGTTGGAATAACTATCGAATATGTTTTCTTAGTCATAACATTTATTAATAATTCATTGCAGACATATAGATTTTCATGCTGGAAACAGAAATGGTTTTATTCCTGGTGCAGAATTAGTGTTTTCCAAAGGTCCAATGGTGACTACCATGGAGAAGTGAACCATAACTTGTTATTGCAGCGGTTTGAAAACAAGCTTTTAAAGAACTTGGAGGAACCACAAGTGAATCAAGAAAGGCTGCAATTAAAGAATGGCTTAGAACAAACCATGTTAAAGAATGAACTATTTCAAATTGTTACTGGGTAAATATAAATTGAAAAAATATAATAAAAGATGCATAGTAGATCCGATTTCTGAACGATATGGCGATATAATATTAGGCCTTCCTCCCTATCACTGAATATTTAATACAGTTGAGTTGATATGGGCTATTGCAAAGAATTACTACAATAGACATTCAGGTCGAGAAGGATATTCAAATCAGAACTGTCTGGATTTATGGAATGAAACATTGTGGACAATAACACCTTCGGTTTGGATGAGCTCGATCAGACACATTGAAGAAGAAATTGACATATGGTGGAATTGTGAGCAAGTATTTTATAGATTGGAAATAAACAGCTTAGTTATTTACTTGAGTAGTGATTCCAAAAGTGACAATGATTGAATAAAACTTCATGAATGTTGGTTTATGATTGAATGCTTGCAATTACCAAGACAGGGTGACTAAATATATGTTTGGTTAAAATGTATGAGGAGAGATATAGTACTAATTGTTTTACAGGTATGGATGCATTAAGGAAAATGCGGGGATTAAATCTAGTTTTATCAAAAAAAATGTATATAGGTACTAACAGAACAAACTAAGGAGAAATACAGTAAAATCAAAATGACTTTACAAAGAAACATTGCATCGAAGGAAACAAGAACTAAGTGTAAATGTGCTCTCTAATGGAAATAAAATACATTACTCAGATATACAATTGTTAATTGGGTGGGTTAGGCCTTTGGGGATACCACTACATAAAAAACGCGCCTAGAACTCCGCTTACACTAGTGTGGAAAAAAGTTAAATGTAAATATAATAAAACAACTCCAACCTATAAATTATTGTGACTGTATAATTAATTCTAGTTTTAAGTTCTTCGATAATATATGCATTAGACGTACTATAACGTTAAAATATATTATATTCGATAATAGTTTTGTTTAATTATTTTATTTAGATTAGACTTTTGTTAAATATCAAAGTCAAAATGTACTAAGCACAGAGTTGATGCGGCAACATTGCGTCATTAATTCAGATCACGTGGGTTTTCTGCTATTTTGAATAGATTATATGTGTTCTTATTGCACGATAACGCTCAACGACAAGTTGTAAAAGTTGTGAAAGATATACTATTGCAGTTCGAGTGGGATATTCTGACGCCTCTAGCGTACTTACCAAACATAGCTTTCTGATTACTATTTGCTCAGATTGATGCATCATGGCTTGGCTGGCACAAGGTTTCGAAGATGTGTGTTTGCTGGAGATGTACGATGATACATGATCCGATTGGTGCCAAACCAATAGTGTTCTTTCGAAATTGTATTCCTGTGTATTGTATTGTGTTTTCTTAGAGTGAAAATATGATTATTAATAAAATATGATATTTTCAACATTAAAAAAAATATTGTCTCGAAAGTATTGCAAGTTGTACTAAAGTCACTAAAACTACTATTAACACTGGAATAACAATCATTTTAACAATACGGTCTGCTGATCAACCATTTATATAAAAGTGATGTGGGCCAGACTAAAGATTTATTAAATGTTTTTTAGGAACTACTTTTACAAAATAATTATGCCCTTTTATTTGACTTTTTGGTTTAAAGGCAAGGCTTACAATTGTTTTTGGACCATTTACATTATTTTTTCTTTCTTTTCTTGACTTCTAAAGCACATTACATTTATACATAATTTTTTTTTCGTAACGTTTACCGACCGTTATATACATCCGAGGAAATGGCATAAGAAACACAAGGCACTTACCGATCCGTTACTTTTTGGTATTCCGTTTGAACGGCATGATTTAAAGCGAAGCGGTGGTATTGAAAGTGATGTATTTATTATAAGTCGACAAAATTCTAAAAATATATGAGGCGCCCATCTTGCCGCAGAAGGGAAAATATCAAAAGGTATTTGTCTTTTGTCGGCTTGGGAAAGATTGCGCTTTTATCGCTTGTTGGTTTTTGGAAGGCGGCGTTCCGAGCAAGAGGAGGAAAAAAGTAATAATGCGTTCGTCTTTGTGTTTCGCGGGATATTTTTGCCTAATGGACCGCGAAAACGATATAATTGTTTGAGTGCGGTGAGGCGTTGGATAACATTCGAGCTGAAATGTCACAAGAAATACTACTGACATTTTTTTTCCATTGTTGCTCCAAAAAATTAACTAATGGATTCGAACATTAGAGTTTTTATATATAATTAGTTTTTATATAGAAAAAGCCAAAGGCAAACATGCTACCACCAAGAGAAAGTAGGAATCACTTTCTATGCTGTTTATGTATGATTCAAATTATGAATAAACCATAACTTCACATCAGTTACTTAGATCACTTTGGAATGAGTTTCTGGCTTATAAAATACCTATAAATTATACTTTATAGTTGCAACTATAAAATTATTAACCTTAATCTTTAAATAAACTTATCTTTAAATAAAATTGTTACAGATAATTTCATAAATAAATAAAGAAAGAAATAGATAATAATAAATATATAATATTCTGTGAATATTCTGTGAATATTCTGTGAAAAAACTTACCATTTGATGACTCAAGCTCAAGCAGAAAATAAAATAAAAGCAACAGAATGAAAAACGGGTAGTGACTCTAAATCTTGCGTCTTATCAAATTAACTGTTACGAATTTCTAATGTCTTTTGGAGATTTTAAAACATCACACCTGGTAATAACGGCCCAAGTAAAGGACTAAACATGTTGGCATTCATGGTAATTATTTCTGTTGCTCGGTATCCGCAAAGGGGACACATCCCACAAATAAGAAGAAGCACATTATCGGGTAAACTTCTTTAAACCTAAATTATTCATAATTAAAAAATACTTAAAATATAGAGTTACCAGATGAACGGTTTATGATTTTCTTGAATGGTACATGTTTTTGTCCGCGTTTTAAGAAAAAAGATATCGGAAAAATATATACAAATAAAACTCGCTTTTACAAATATTAATAATCCACATTTAAAGTATTAAATTAGGATGTAATTGTTAGGTGGAAAGCAAAAAAAAACTTAAAACTAATATCAGAAGTGGAATATCTATTGTTTAACTTATTCAAGAAAAAAATAACCCAAAAACTAAATTGACACAGGACAAGTATAGTGATTTTACCTGAAATGATTGGCGGAATGTTTTGCGATGAAATGATTGCGTATGAAAGTTTTTGATAAAAAAAACATGCAATTTAATAGTAAAATATAAGTGCCTATATGTGTTGATACAATATATATTAATCAAAATATTTTTCATAATTTTTAACAACTTTTTCCTATCTTTCTAGCAACTTGGTGATATTATGTTGAAAGAATCATATTAGTTTGGTAGGGAAGTAAAAATCGATCCATTTTTGCATTTCTTGGGGATTTCGTGTGCCAGCCAAAACATGATTTATCTATCTGCACAATTGGTAATCAGCAGTATCTAGGGAGTACGCTGGGTGTTACACAACTTTCAATTAGAGTAATGACAACGTATAAAACCCAACTTTTAACTTTTTCAAGGTATCGCGTTGTCATGTAAGAAGATCGCTTTGCATCTGTTCACTATAAGTTCATCACTATAAGTTCCTAAAGATGTTTGATGGATCTTGGTAGCATAATTCTTCAATTGAAATAATGAATGTAATAAATGCAGAAAATGTAATTTTGATCGTTTCCTAGTTAACGTTTGTATAATATAATATAATATACTGGATAATTCAATAATACTAAATGAAAACTTCAAATTTAATGTAGATAACTATTAAAACCATATTATCTAACACTTAAGTTGTTTAATAGGTGTTTACACATATATTTCGCATTTTTACCAATAGATATCGCTGATTCAACTCACACTAGGAAGACCAGAAGAATTTTTTTTTAAGATAAGGTATACTGAGTTAATTTAAAGTAGTTGTCAGATATATACTTGTTTAATATACTGCTTTAGAGTCAGAAAGGTTATTTACTACCTCCATAAACAGATGAAGGGTACATAGTAGGTACATACAAATAGTCTCCTGAAAATAGTTGAGAGTAGTTTTGCAAATCAAAAAACCTAATCAATACAATTGCAAATTAATATAAGTAATTAATTAATTCATCATTATTTAAATAGTTGAACTTTACATGATGAACATAATAGAAATTATTGATATAATAAAGCTTATTATATAGGTTATAATATTAGTAATTAACGATTTATCTTATGACTTAAACTTATAGTCTTAGCATTTTTAATTTTAATTTAAGATGTTTCTTTGGTTTAACATGCTACTTAAATTTTTATACGACCAAGGTTTTGTTTTATTTACATTAAAGTACACCTTAAAAAAATAATCATATTTTTGAAAGTATTTCTTACTTTACAATCTTACTAGAATTAAACTATCTTAATAGTTAATTTGACCATCCTGCCATAAATTTCCGAAACTTTCTAACAAACCTGACGATATAAGAAGCCATCAAAGTCCGATAACAAACAGCGCTTTAGCGACGTAGCCACTAGAGCAACTTCTAAGGCCACAAAACATGCTCTTGAGTGGCTTTCTCGCTGTCCATTCCAACATATCATCATTAAGGGGGTAAGGGGTGCCGGCACTGGCCCGGACCTGTTCGTCGCAGAATACAAACTTCCTAATTTGTCTCACTGCTCGGACGGTGTTCATTAAGGGATTGCTAACCGTTGTGAGATACCGTTTTCTGTTACAGTGTTAGAAATTTGGTTTTATTTTGTCTTATTTTATTTCTCAGAATAAAGGCGGGTATTGTCGAGATTTATTATCGTACTTGAACAGAATGCTGGGGTCTCAAATTGATGTAGAGGGTGGTGTAAAAGCGGACTTAGATTTCTGTATTTTTCGCTTCTTTAATTTAGCTTATTTGTAATTGTTATCAGTAAGAAGTGTACGTTTAATAACCTCGTTGACAAGAAAGCAATTTCTGTTTTCTATTGTTCAGTCATAAGTTTGACATTTTTAAACTGAATGCTTTGTCAATAATTTATATTTTGATTTTCGGTAATACTCTAGATATTTACGAAAACTGAACTATTGCTACTAACTGGGTTAATATTGTAAAAGTTCATTGTCAACTTTGATGTGGATTCACTTGATTGACTGTGGTTCTAGTTTATTTAGAGGCGAATATCTGTTGTTCAGATTTTTTAATTTTTATTATTATTTATTAGGACCAATCAGTTACTTGCACTTTCTAAGGTCGATACAGAGTCGTCCATATACAGCTAGCATAGACTAACAATATCTTTTGAGTCAATATGTTATAAATGTACATGTGTCAAATGTATAAAAAAATTATATACAAGGGTATTTATGATGGATGATATTAAAAAGGATGAAAGTTAGATAGCAGGTATTATAAAACTTTATAAGTATGCATGTTATGTATACAAATATAAGGTTAATCTGTTGTCTGATAACACTATAGTCTATTCAATATAATAGTAAAATCACTCCATCAAGACGTTTCATACATTGCCTATCGCAATTTGTAAATTCGTTTTAAAATCAGACTCAGGAATATTTTCCTTTATAGTTTTTTTCTAGTTAAAAAGGGATACAATACAACGTTGTTTTGGCGCTTTGCTTGTTTTGTTCACTTCTTTTAAATCGCCGCTTATTATTGCGATGAGAATGCCGAAGCCATTAGATAGTCAGAATCAGAAACAGATGCGCCTCTAATAGGCTTCCTCTTGCCAGTAAAATGCGTTAGAGACACAAATATCGATATTATTAAATACTAAGTTGCTGCGGTTTTTTTTGCGCAAACAGCTGCATCATATTAGTTTGGACATTGTGACTAAAATATTTCAAAAATGAAAAACAATATTATCTTGGATTCACTGAAATTAAACAATTCTGATATGAAGCGGGTGATGAATAAAAATCTGCCAGAGATTATGAAATATACAAAAACAGTGAGTAGATTCTTTCAATATGTTCATAATTTAATATAGTGATTTCTGAGTAAACTGTTAATCTGGAAGGTATCCATAGAAAACTTAGAGATATGCAGCTCTATGAGAGATGTAGAATGTCCTTTCATACATTGTCGGGAAACAGGATTTAAATGTTGTAAGGATAATACTAAGAGGTTTAATGGAGATTTCCGAAATTGTTTTAAGAAGATTACAATTTTCTATATAATAAAGTATACATATAATGAAATCAAGGAAGTTTTCAAAATGGAAACATTGGGTCACTCAAGGCAAGATGATAATAAAAATAGCATAAAGAAAACAAAAGTTGACGAGAGTAGGTAAATATTTGATTTAAATGATTCTAACATAATGTAATCGTAAACATTTTATTAGGTTACAGTAATCAAAATATTTATTAATAATTATTTTATTACGTTTAATTTTAAAACGTTTTTTTGTTTTAAAAGTGTAATTTTGATTATTTTTTACATGTTAGTGAGTTCCTTAGTTAGTTTTAGAAGTCGGTTCAATATTTTTTTGTAAAATTTTTTTTTCTTTTTAGTGTTACATATCTATTCAATAAATTAGGCAGTTATTTTATTAAATATGACAATGGATAGCCCAAGTAAAAGTACAGCTCATATAAGGAAAAACAGGAATAAAAAAATAATGATTGAAAATAAGGAATATTTCAGGCACTGGGGCTGGCTACCTAGTCTAAGTGATATAACAAATGTTCCAACCAAACCATAAAAAGAAAGTTGCCGCTCTGTTGAGAATTGAACCCGCTACCTACGCATGTGAGCTTAACGTTCCAACTATTACAACATAGAAACAGTTGCCTACCATGTTTCTACGACTTCTTATATGATATGGTTAGTGCTTAAAAAGCAAACTGAGTGGCTTTTACATTGAACTACTTCCGATTTTTCGTCATATCAGTTGAGCAATAACATTATACATAAATATTAGAATAATTTAGATAAATAATATGTGAAAACATTGTACGTGCCTTGAAATTTGAGGTTTTCCCTCGATTCCTCGATTAATTTTTTTAGGTTTGTTAACTAAATGCAGACAGCTACGGAAATAACAGCAGTGGAAGAAATAAATTAAAAAAAATCATTTAGCAATATATGTAATATAGCATATAAAATATAAATTGTTATATTGTCAAAGAAAGCTGATATATCAATTATTTTTTATTGTGCACCAAGGGTGGAAAGGATAGGTGGTTCGGCCAAACGGACAGGGCCAAGTATGGGTCGCACAATGTAATTTCAGACTTGTTCTAAGTTTTAGAATTATTGCTAAGTACGATGCAGAGATTTTGTTATAAAACGTTTTATATCAAAGTAAATATCTGGATTTAGGTTGATTACTATCAAGGGCAGCTATACGTGCTGTTTCAAATGCATTATGAATAGTATATATTCAATAGTTTTTTTAAAATATTTTATATGTAATACCTAACATTAGTGTTACTTAGAACATTATAGCTTTTACATATTTATATTTTGACTAAATTATAAAGCTATCTAAGTTGGACTCTTGTGCCTATAAAATACAATCTTGAGTGGTTTTTTATTTATCCATTACAACATATCATCATTAAGCGATGAGGGGTGCGAAATCGAGTCCATATCTTTCGCCTTAGAATACAAACATCCTACTTTAAGTTCTCGTTCGTACGGTTTGTGTCCAAGTTATGTGAACAGACCTTTAATATGACTTTTTGGGTGTAACATTACTAATCCGAAATAGCATATTTTTCGTGAAAATCGATTCTCCGCAGTCGAATAAACTATTTAAATTAAAAACAATTGTTGACCTGATTCGAAAAAGGGGGCATGACTACGGGATTAAGCTTGATTAAAGTGTTCATTATTAAAAATTATGGCAGCTAGGGGAGTATGCTGGTACCTTTGTATGTCTATAGTGTATTTTTTTAATAGAAATTAGGGTACATTTTTACTTTATTATTTGCATTAATATAAGTATATATGGTACAACTTTGATTTCACTTTTTTCTACAGTAGAGTAATTGGCTACACAGTGATTATTGAAAATATTGTGAATTGTTAGCTTCTCTAAACTTTTACTTTGTTTGAGATATTTGAGTGTTGAAAGTTAGTTGGGTGTTGGATAGTTATATTAAGCGGTATCAATCGAAATAAGTGACAATACGGTAATGATAATTTGGTACATAGTGGGTGGGCTAAATTTTAACAACTAAGAATTCTCATATATGTTTTCAACGGTTTTGTAACATGTAGCAAAGTGCTTTGATATTGAAACTGCTTTCTAAATCGTATGTTTCTATAATACTCGAATAAATTCTCTTGACTAAGAATTTGGTTCAACGACGAATCAATATATTTATGTAGATGTGCTAGTTTATTATATGATGTTTACAAGCCATTTATTTAAGCTATTATTTAACGTAAAATATATCCCAAGCCAAAGAATGTGTTGTATGAAAAATGAACCAATCAAATAACATTTTACTCTATTTACTGGGCTACAATTTTGATCATGTCACTTGATTGTTGTCAGTTTTTTAAATTATTAACATCAAGTTAATATAGCCACTTGTCGTTGTTGTAAAAAAAATATTTAACTCTTTTATATATATCATATTGAAATATGAGTAATCACAAAAATCATAATTTATTTTTAGATTTAGTTCGAGGTTGATAAAACATAACTAGTAACATTGCAAAAAGGCTTTTTATAGTTCGGGAATGTGTTAAAGTAGTGTTGCTATTTGACTATTTATAATATTTTTATTGTATTGTTACCAATATATATTCTTAACCATGCTTGAAAAGTCGTTTTGATGGGGCATCAGCAAGGTAGACTTCACTTAAGAACTAATGAATTCATACTATTACCACAGAGTCATCATATAGACCGTTTCAGATACGTAACTTTAGAAAATGATTTAAAATAAATGAAAAAATTATATGAAAATATACATTTTGCGTATTCAACATATATTATAAACTTGAAGTGTAACAAAATTAAATACGTAATTGACTTTGTTGTTTTTAAAATTTAAAATATAAAAGTAACAATTGTCAAGAAAATAGTGATAAATATTATAAAATATATTATCTATAAATATAATTGGTGTCATATTCGCCAACAGTAAAACAAATATTTACTTGAATGTGACTTTAAAGAGGATTAAAAAAATCATTTAAAAATTTTCATTCAATTAAATTTCGAATTATTTCTCAAACATTTTCAAACTTCCAATCTTTTGCAATATTTTAGCAACATGATGATACCATATCGAAAAAATGATATTGGTTAGGCAGCAATCTGATCATCGATACATTTTCGTACTTCTTCAGCATTTCGAAACCGTATAGGAGGCACTATGTCTGGTGAGTACGCTGGATGTGGTAGAACTTCCTATTCGAGCTGCCACAGTGTTTCCTTAGCAATTATACTTAACAAAGCAGAAGTAGATTTTGTTCGCATCATTATTTTGTGACAATACATCGTTCACTTTGTTCACTTGATGTCTATAGATATCTGCAGTAACTGTTTCATGCATACACCTTGCTGATCCTACCATATGTACAGTAAAACTTTATGTTAATGAATATTATGTCTAGCGGTCGACGCGAATAACTCTCCTAGATTATCTCAATGACTTTTGTGCTTGAGATTGTCGTAGTAAATGACTTTTCATCGCAACTCATATAGGCTACAAAAAACTCTACCTACTCTAAGTACCAAGTACTGAAACCGCGTTGATGAAATAATTGATTGCGCGTTGATTGCTACCTCAAGGTTCCTTAAGAGTTTGAGGTAGGGTTTCGTGCAATAAGTCTGTTTGCTATTGACATTAAAAGCACGATTTTTAAATCATTAAAACCAAAACCGATAATTGGAATATGGCGGAGTGTTTAAGTTTCTGAAAGCTTTTTCTAAAAGTTTCGGCAACATATTTGTTTAAAATCAAGCAACAAAAGTGATGGATCCCGGAATGCAATTTTGAGAGTTCTTTGATTAACCTTTGTATGCATTGTATAATATGATAATACTAAACAGAAAACTATTACCTTATGAATTGAATTGTCAAAATTATCCAGTTTAAGAGTCAGGGTCGGTTGTGTTTATATTTATATTTCGCATTTTCACAGAACATCGACAAAAATAATTATAAACTATAACAATTTAGAAATAATTTCAGACGAATTATGTAAGGAAAAATATAAAACTGTAAACCTTTAAAAAATGAGTTAAATTAATCTCCTAATTACGTTACGAGTTTAAATTAGAGTACAACAAGCTTTGTGTGCATGAAAAATTATAATATTTTTCGAATTAATTGTTTAGAGGAACTAAAGTATTTTTCAATTATTGCTGTCACGTTCTCTAAATCAAAATTGTTCTTTAAAAAAATTGTTATGATAAAAAGTAAAACAACTAACAATATATAATACTTTAATATATTATTCGAAAATAAATAAAAGTGATGGTAGTTTTTGCTTCGATTTATAAAATCTATTACGAAAGGGAAATTTGTTGTGCTGACTGAAATTTAGTTGTTCGTTTTATTTTCTGGAGAAAAAAGGGCGAGAACTGTTTCGATTGTATTATTAAGGTGGAACAGAATATTTGTGACCTGAGATGATGGCGTACGTGAGGTAATCTGATGGAACGTGCTTCCGTTTGATTAAACGATTAATGGTTAAAGATGTGGAATATGTGATACGAAAAAATATAGATTTATACTCGATACGGATATATACATTTACGTTACATTTTGATTAGATATTTTCTTTGCTAATCGAGAACTAAACAATAAATGAGAAAATTTAGTGTTACTCTGGTGTATACAGTGCGAGACATAATTATGTAGACTATTTAAAGTAATGAAATAAGTAAGATATATTACTGTTGCCGTAATAACATTTAACAGGTCAATTGAAAAGTCCACGGCCTGACACATAGATGGCGCTATTATAATTAAATCCATATATTTTGTAGTTAACTCTCAAAAAATTTGACAGCTGCCGGATCATTAGCTTGTGAATTATAGCACTTTGAGTAAAGTAACTTTTGTTATTGTGAAAAAATGGATAAAAAGGAATTTCGCGTGTTGCAAAAATATTGCTTTTTGAAGAGAAAAATACAGTTGAAGCAGAAACTTGGCTTGATGTCAAGTTTCCGGACATTGCCCCAGGAAAATCCAGCATCAGGGATTACTACGCTAAGTTTAGACGTGGTGAAATGAGTCCCGAAGACGGTAAAGGCAGTGGACGCCCAAAAGAGGTTGTTACCGATGAATACATTTAAAAAATCAACAAAATGATTTTGAATGGCCGTAAATTGAAATTGAATGAAATAGCAGACACTCTATAGATATCAACTGAACGTATACATCATATCATTCACGAGTATTTGGGTATGAGAAAGCTCGTGTAAATTGGGTGCCGAGTTGATGATTCGGAGCAGTGTTTGAAGATGATCAAGTGTAATAAACCCGAGTTTTGCGTCGATATGTTACAATGGATGAAACATGGCTTCATAATTTTACTCCGAAGTCCAATCAACAGTCCGAGTGGACTGCACACGATGAACAGTCGGCTGGCAAGGTTATGGCGTCTGTATTTTGGGATGCGCATGGAATAATTTTCATTGACTACCTTGAAAAGGAAAGACCATCAACAGCGACTATTACATAGCGTTTTTGGACTGTTTGAAGCACGAAATCGCTGAAAAACGACCGCGTTTGGACAAAAAGAAGTGCTGCTTCACCAAGACAATATAAGGTGTCACAAGTCAGTGGAAACGATGGCAAAAATCCATTAATTGGGCTTCGAACTGCTTCCTCATCCACCGTATTCTCCAGATCTGGCCCACAGCGACTATTTCCTGTTCTCGGATCTCAAAAGAATGCTTGCTGTTAAGAAATTTTTATTGAATGAAGAGGTAATCGCCAAAACTGAGGCCTATTTTGAAGCAACGGACAAACCGTACTACAAAAATGGTACATAAAAGTTGGAGGTTCGCTATAATCAGTGTATCAACCTTGAGGGGTATTATGTTGAATAATCTTTCTTATATCTTTAGTATATTTTCTTCGTAGTTTTCTCTCGTATATTTAGTCTTTTATTCTCTCGTAACTGTAAGTTTAAATATCCTCATAAGAGAAAATAAAGAGTTAAATTAAAGATTAGCGCTATGGTTTTCGCTATTACGTTGCCTTATTTTATCGAATAAATCGGCTGAAAATAATAAAAAAAGGCCTAATCATTTAAATAATGTATTTAAACTCTTATCGTCTTGGCTACCCAAAGATGAAGAAAACATAATTATTAAATTCTTGATTTCAAATCAACGTACTCCATGAAAAAATTACTATCAAACAAGTAGACAAACAAGACAGAGAAACAAATGAGACTGATTGTACAATAGCTCCTGTATATCTAACAACTGAAAACATTTTAGAACTATCAGAGGAGGGTGTAAAATTAATAATATTCATATTTAACGGAATACATTGAATGAGTTATTTTTCTAGCATTTGCAAAATTAGCTAATATAATAATGACTCTAATATCGGAAAAATGCTTATTTAAATCTTATCTACCTATAAGTGTATTACTGATGATGTCAAAGTTCTTGAAAATTTATAGATAAACGGGCTTAACAGTATAAAAGAAAAAATAAATATTATTCCAGATCATAAATTTGGGTTTTGAAATAAACACGTAACTATAGAACAAGTGCACACTAGTAAATAAAATAAATCTATCTTTAAACCCTAAAAGATATTATGAGGCTGCATTTCTGGACGTAGTCCGGCCTTGATAATGTGTGGTATACATGGCTGGAGGTTAAATAAAAGAAACTTCTCTCTCATCATCTCTCATCATCACATGATTGAAAACATGGCGAATCAGAGTAAATGAAACAAAATTTACCCATGTAACTTTTACCCTGCGTAGAAGAACCTGCCCACCAGTGAATATTAATAATTATCAGCCCTCATAGGTAGATAATGACATGCATCTAAACCGAGGTCTAACTTGATTGTCGATTCTCCATACAATGCCACCAATATCCCTGTTAATCAGCTAAATGTACGACATGATAGTAAAATGCATTAACTAAAACATTTAACGTCATCAAATCTAATTCATGGTCCTATATGAATCTATATTAATGGTTTGATATATAGGCTTTAAAGAAAGGTTTAGAATAAGACATTTTACATAGGCAAATTTTGAGGAAACCATGCTAAAGGGTGAACTATTTCAAATTGTTTTTCGGTAAATATAAATGAAATGTTTAGTTGTGTTTTAGGTAATTTATTTTTTTAGAAATAGACCTGAAAAAAGATACCTAGTTGATCAGATGGCTAAACAATATGGTCACAAGTATTACGTCTTCCTCGCTATCATTGCTTATTGAATCCAATCGAATTCAAATGGGTAAAGCTATGGCAAAAGTATGGTAAAGGTATGTTAAAGCATTATTAAAATAGACATGCAGGTCGAGAAGAATATACAAGCAAGAACCATATGAATGAGTGGAAAAAAGTATTGTCTATAATAACACACTCGGTCTGGATCTACTTGATCAGACACATTGAAGAAGAAATTGACAAATTGTGGAATCGTGAACAAGTGTTATGTTAGATAGATTGGGAATTAATAGCTTAGTTATTCACTTGAATAGCGATTCGACAGTGATTGAATTAAACATTCCGGATGTGGGAATATGATTCAATACTGACAATTACCAGGACAGGGTGATAAGAGTGAAAATAAATAAATGTGAGTACATAATTAATATACGATAACTGTAGAAAATCAGAGTGTGAAAGATTTATGCACATAGATATGTGTATAATTGTTCAGAATATACATGAGTATTTGGTTAAAATATATGAGGGCAGAAATAATACTAATTGCTTTGCAAGATATGGTAAATAAATGAGAGAGAATGCAGTTATTAAATCTAATTTTATCAAGGAAACGATGTACCGAGGAAGTAATAAGTAAACGTAAAAAAGTAAATATGGTCTCTAATGAAAGTTACTTGTTACTAAGTTACTTGGATATATATTTGTTAATTAGGTGGATTAGGCCTCCAGGAGATATCAAAACATAAAAAAACGCGCCTAGAACTCTACCTCATAGGTGGTGTGGTAAAGAGATCGATGTAAATATAATAAAACATAACCGTAACCTACAAATTATTTTGACTGTATAACTAATTGTAGATGTCCTTCGATAATTTATGCAGTCGATATAATATAACGTTAAAATAAGTTATATTTGATTACGTTTTTATTTCATTATTTTATTTAGCTTAGAATTTTGTTATATCAGAACTAAAATTAACTAAAACACACAGTAAATACGATAACGTTGCGACGTTTTGACGTCATCAATTTAGATTACGTGAGTTTACTATGTAAAGTATCTGTAAATGTCATGAATGGTGGATATATGCCTACACTCTCTAAAGAATACATAATTCGAGTGTATGAGTCTTCTAAGCAAGCTAATTTTAATAAAAGTTGTCCGCAGAGAAAACCCATCGAAGCAAAGGGTTGTTAAGCATTACCGGTCACATAACGATAGTGGCATTAGGGCAAGGACAGACGGTTATTTTTGTTTGCCAGAAGTTTTAGGAAAATATCCAAGAAGTAAGCAATGGATTTTTAAGCCGGCTAACATATAAAATTGATATGTCATATGCCTGATTTGGCATCCAATGAATTTTTTGTATTCATTGTTCAAATCGCCTGCTTTTGAGTTACCTGAATAGGAGTGCTACAAATGCTGGCTTCAGTGCATGGAAAAGTGTATTGATTTTTGCAGAATATTTAAATATATTGGAATATATTTGAATATATTTAATATATTTAAAGCTTTAGTTAGCTAAATGTATATAAGGTAAATATGAGGTAAATATCATCATCATATCACTGAATATCATATATGGAATAGTAATACGAAAATTAGCTGTGTTAGCGATAGGGAGTAACGTATACATTGAAGATAGTAATTAAGAATAAAGTTAAATAAAAAGCAGAGAAGAATTCTTGAAAGCTTTGAAATACATTTTTTAAAAATATTCTTCGATTTCGACTTCGATTTTATTTTAGGCAGCGCTCAGCTTTGTATTTGTGATATTTAATTTTATTTATAAGAATCCTATTTATGAAATCAAAAATGAATATCAAGAAAGTAGAATTCTTTATCTGATTAGAAAATAAAGATGTGAGGAAACCCTCGAGGCTTCCACAAAATGTATATTTGACAAATTAATGTGATTTAGAAAACTGAATACCAAACATGTTTGGATTTAATTCCGACCTAGATGTTTTCATTATTTATCCGGAATAGGTGAATGCTTGAACTTTTGAATAAAGATTTATGTTTATTAGAGTATCGACAGATAAACAACCACCATTAGATGTTACCATTCCGTCTTGTTCCTGCTCTCTTTCCTCGGCCATCCTCCTTTCTATTTCCATTCCGTCAATCTGTCTAGAGGAAATGATCTACAGCCATAATAAAAACGACCTCGTTGTTTTCACCGGGAAAAACATTAAGCAAATATAGTGCAATTTCAATAAACCAAACAGAAAATGTCGCGGAATATCCGAAGGTAAAAATGATGAATTTGTTTTCGATCTAAGCGGATGCGATTTGTTTTAAACGGAATTTGCGCTTACCTTTCGAACCATAAATTTACTTGAAATTTTATTCGATTTCAACCGAAGGGACCTGATCTGTATCTTGATGACTTCTTGTTTTTAAGATGTGTTTACATATATCCATAGATGGGTGTTTTTGTTTTCACTAGATAATCTTTAAATTTCATTAAGAAATAAATTATAACGAGCATATTACATAACAATGTTCAGATTTAGATTATTTTGCGTATTTAATTACAAATCTACAGTTATACAAATGTACAAAATACATTTTATGCATTCCATCTTGATTTTTTTTACAAAACTTGGGCCACTGTAGAGACGATCAAGGAGTCGATATCAAGGATTTTGAATAATAAATCTTTAATCGTTAATGTCAAATAGTCAAAATAGTAAAATAATGAACTTATTGAACATTTCTAAAACTGGAACCAATTTAACAAAATAGTCTGATGATTTGGGTGATGAATACTTGTGTAATCGATATTGCTGAAAATTCAATTTCTAATGATCTTTCAGCGGGTTAATTACGAACAGTAATAAAATCATTAAATTTACTAGAGTAAGGTAAGACTG
The DNA here is from genome assembly GCF_030347505.1 of Rhynchophorus ferrugineus. Lineage (NCBI taxonomy): Eukaryota > Metazoa > Arthropoda > Insecta > Coleoptera > Curculionidae > Rhynchophorus > Rhynchophorus ferrugineus. The sequence goes on along the minus strand of NW_027472581.1, from coordinate 44,262,252 downwards.
CATGAAAATACACAGTAACTGTTTTAATATTGAAATTTTTTAAATATTTGTGAGTCAAATTGTAAATGCCATCGAGTAATAAACATTTTTAATTCTCCATTCTTTAGCAAGCATTTTTTTATTGTTTCTCAACACAGTAATATGTAATTATGTATGTAACTGTAACTATGTAAAATTATGTATGTAATTACGCGAAAAATATTTAAAAGTCACATGGCGTTCAATGTAATGTTTGATCGCAAAACACATTTTTTGATTGAGCTGATTTTTCTCTGATGAAAGCCTATATTTATAGATACAGATGTTGAGTTTCGAGCATTCTTCACGATACACTAGTGCCTAAGCTAGTTATTCGCACTGCAGAGCTATTTGATTTGAAAATTGATGAAGAAAATACTAAAGTATTGCCAACTGAGTGATCGTCTGCTATTGTAAATCTCATTAGAATGCAGATAATACAAGGCTCAGAATAATCTTAATCTCTTGATTAAGCTTTCTCGGATTTCTGATTACTATTTAGAAAACAAAATGCTACTTCGAAACAAAACCGAATATATAAAGACTTTAAAGGGTATTTAAAAACACTGTTTCGAAGTATAGGAAAAACCTGGGAGTATCTAAAGTAAGATAAATTTGAAGTTTTAGAACTAACGAGTTTGCGTTTTGATTTTTGCCTAAGATTATTTGTATATTTTAATTAGAGTAACAACTATATTATTTTTTGAAAGTTCTTTTTGATTCAGTTCCTGTTACATCATCAAATTAGGACATATAATTGCGAGCCGTATAAAATTATATTTGTGATATTTTAGTATCGGATTAACATTTTAATAATTTGATGATTAGGTGAACGTTAAAAATCCATTATTATAATGTATAAATCTATTCAAAACGAAACTTTTCCATGTGTTTGCTCCATTATCGATTAGAAAAACACCATAAGATTTCTCTATCCTTGAGGTGTCAAAATGTGATAAATATGATATGAATATATGTTCAGAATTTTTATTCGTGCCAGTCTCATTTAAAATTCGAAAGTTAAAGTTATTTTTGGTAAGCCGGAAGTGATTCAAAAGCGGGGCATGATTGATTGATTGATTTATTCGACGGTCAGTTGTTTTGCGAAGATATCGGCAGAAATATATTTTTATTCACCGAAATGTTATTTGAAAACGTGAAAACGTTTTAACATATTTTCGGATCGGGTGGTTTTTAAAATTTTAATACGGCAATACGTGATTTTAGAGCTTTTTGTATGTGTATTTTCATTTTTTTAAAACTTTTTTTACGGTAATTTATATGAATTCGTCTATTAATTTAATAACTACATTAAAAAAAATACGTTCCGTATATTTTAACGATTCTTTATTGATTATATAAAATATATATCATAGGAAGGTCATTATTCTTGAAGCTTCTACGCAATCATTCTGAGGAGGGAAAGGTAGAGTCATATTAGGGGTTTTAATAAGATATTTTGCATATATCTTTGTATTTATGAAATGTTATGTTCTAAAAACTTTTTTAAAAGATGCAAAATTTAATGCTTGGGAAGCAGGATATTTAAGAAACTGATCACCATTATCTAATACTGGTTTTAAATGTATTATTACCTCTTGCTTACCAATTTTCGGGTTTATGTGTGTGCTTTAGAAGGAAACCAAGAACTGATTGTAAAAAAGAACGAGATATGCATCACGAATTATTTTAATTGAGCTTAGATTATCAGCTATTCGTCTGGATTACCGATGTTACAGTTAAATGATCAGGTTGGTTTATGTCTATCACATATTAATTTAAAAAAGTTTAAAAAATTAATGTAAAGGTCTCCTTTACATTAATGTGAGGTTCGTAAGGGTTGTGGTGTTGTCATTTTATATAAAGCTCTTCCTTGGAAATTGGGTAAATATCGAAAATTTTATGATTAAAGGAATACACAAATACATATTGGCTATTAATGAACGAGCATACATCACTGTCAGAAAACCTTCAACAAGTGGGATATGATGATAAGATCGTTTTCTTGTGAGGATTTTCGGGAGATTTGAAGGATCAACTTTCAACATTATCTCGAACTATGTTAACATAGAAAACACATCCGCGCTCAGAGAATTTGCTTGCTTTTAGTGATTTCTTTCAAAGGTGACTTTTTAAAATTAAAATTTTCAACATAATTGGTACTGACATGATAATTTAAAATATATTAACCGGTTTACTAAAAATCTCTGTATTAATATAACTGTTCTTTCTATTTTGAAAGGAGACATAAAAAAGAGTATACAGCCTCTAAACAACTAAATATTTTAAAAACTAAACCACTTTAAAATTTTATAAACAAATTATTTATATCGTTCATTTTTAGTCTACTGCAGGTAATAATGTTAACGTCCTATTTTTAATGTTAAGGAGCCCTAGAGACCAGAATTTCTCCATAAATAATAACACCACCATAAATAATGACTTGTTTCTCTCTGTCTCTTTCTAATAGTGAAACTCTCTCTCTCTCTTTCTCTAATAATGAGAACACTAAATAAATCTTCAAGAAAAATTGAAATGTATTGATATGTAATGAAAAGAACTTACTAATCGAATGAAATATTGGAAATACATTTTCAGTCTAATGTGATTTGAATATAAGGAAAATATGTACGGTATTTTAGAATATAGTATTTGCAATATAACAGTGAATTCCTGTTTTCACGATGTCGAATGTGTTGCCTATTGCAGTTTGTAAATTAATTTTAAAAGAATCCGTATTTCTCCTTCTCGTTTAATTATAGTTAAAAATAGATACAATATAGTTTGATGCGTTCGAAAATAAGTGATAGTGTGACAGTGACAGTGATAATAATTAGAGGTTATAAACCAGCAAATGTTCTTTTAGCGCTTTGCTTGTTTTGGTGCATTTCAAATTGCTTAATATTTGTGATTATTCTGATTGAAAACACCGAAGTGCAATACTGAAGTTAATAAAGAATGAAAGCCTGTAAAATGCTTTATAGATGTATATATATATATATATGTGTATACTATTAAATGATAAGTTGCTGAAATGTTATTGGCAATAATTTTAGCAAATTGCACTGAATATTACTATAGATAGTGTAAAGAAAATCTCTCAGAAAGTGACAAAAAGTATAATGTTACTTTCACCAAAGAGAAATTGTTCACATATGAAGTGGCAAATCAAGATTATTTTGATGTTGACTCTATTCGGAATAAAATATGTGAAATATATTCCTGAAATATAACTACTGTTTAAGGTCGGCTGGGAACCATGATCCCCAGTATTAAGCCTACCAACTGGCGAATGACCAACTTAGAAAATATCCCAGAAGACATCTGATCTTACCCATTGGGCGTGACTCTTGTCTAAGTACAACTACTAATGTTAAACAACCACAAAAATAAATTGATGACCATACCCCAGTCGCCAGGACTATCCCGTGACTATCGCAACAGGTCGGCCCTGTCGCCTTTACCGCTGCGCCAACCAAGCCAGCTATATATTAAATGATTGTGTTTTATGTAATTTACATTTTTTTTACAAACAAGCCTAAAATAAGGTACATAGTAGGTCAGATAGTAGAATAATATGGTCCCAGATTATCACTCACTGCATGCTTAATCCCATAGAATTGAATAGCAAAGAATTATTATAATGGACATGCTGGTCGAGAGGGATATACCAACCTACAAACGACCTATACCTAATCTAAAAACTATTGTGGCTATATAATTGTAATTTAAAACGTTCGATAATATATGCAGTAATAATTTTGTTATATGCCAAAGCTAAAATATACTAAAATTCATTGTTGATGCGGCAACATGCCGACGTTGTTACGTCATACATTCTGTATACAATTATATATTTTTTTAATACGTAAAATCAAAATATATATAAATAAATCGCAAATTTAGTAAAAATTGCAAACTAAAACTCACATAGAGTATAAATCAATTCCACACTAACAAATATTAAATTTTGAATCTTTAAAATTAGAAGAAATTGACGAAACTTTTAAAAAACATAATAAACTACTATAAACTAATTTGTGTAAATAAGGTTGCTAAGCTAGGAATATTATTTAATTTAAATAATGCAAAGAGAAAATAAAATTCAACTATTATTGAAACAGAAGTAGATATTTTCTCATAAAAACTAGAACTATGCAGACTAGTTCACGGGTCAATTGTAGTCGAATTTGCCATTGAAACGCAAACTAACACATTTTTTTTATCGCTGAAATATTTCGGTTTTATTTATTGTCTATCTATCACTCGATTTTTGAAATGAATTGTCATTAGTTAACTCATATCTATCTTTAGTGTATTATTTAAACACTTGTATTATTTAAAACTGTTATTGTGGGTAAGAATTATATTTTATCATATAAAATATGTTGATATACAGATAAACTTACTATTATTTATATTTAACAAAACATGATTGATGATTTGAACGTATTAGATTACCTAAAATTATTAAAGGAAAAAAAACAATTAAATATTTTATTAAGAATGTAGCTATGTCTTCACCGTTCCACATAATAAGATAAGATATTACAGTTGATATCTCTGATTCTATAATTTGGTATCGTAAGATTCAATCTTAATCTATTGATATATTATATTATACAACAACATGATTTCAATATACTGATGATTTTAGTAGTAGTAGTTTAAGGTTTCTTTATATTTTCTCTTATTTATAGCATGTAATAATTAAACTTGAAGAGGATGCTATTAAATTTTTTAAATGTAATAAAATGACCGACCAACATTTTGAGGTTTTCACATTATTTCATCAGAACAGAAGATAAGATTTTCGTCAATCTTGTTTTGTATTCGAGCTGTATGACAATTTCTTGTATCAGAAAGATTACAAAAGTTTTTGTCTCGCTAATTGCATTTTATTATTACTTAAGGCAAATGTTATAGTAAGTATATCAAAAATTATGATCAATTTATTAAGTAGGCTGTAGTTACAAAACAATGTAGCTCAGACCCTAGTGATTATGCCACACTGTGACACATGTTTAGACTTGTTAGCTTTTTGGATACGATTTCCCAAGTAGCTTTGTAGTAAATCATTTTTAATGTTATTAAATATTGGGATTAGGGGAAAATTATTTTGTACTCCTAATATTTATCAAAATATCAATATTTACATATGCACTCTAGTAAAACTTAATTGCTGTATCAGAAAAATTCTCCTAATGTAAGTCGCTATAATACCGGAAATTAGCAAGCAGCAAGTTTTCCAAACAATCCTTAAAAGTTTTAATGTATGTAACTAACGGGAATTAGCATTCTCTAGAGAAATATTAACTTGTATTCTTAATTCTAAGCGTCTAAGAACAATTTGCTTTATGAAGGCCAAAGGACCTACTTACTCAACTCTGCTTTATACAGTGCCAAGTAAAATTAACAGTTTAAAATGAGAGATGCCACAGGCCTGACGGTGCATTTAATTATTAAAATTCCTAAACTGATTTTAATTTTCTGGTATAATTAGTACATATATAATATTAAATTCTGATGAATAATTATTTTTAAAACTTTAAATATGTTTTTTTACAGAACATGGCCTAAGTAACCACTGTTCCCTATTTTGTAGGTATTAAAATCAACTATAAATATATAATAAAATCTGGATTTCAGCTCTTTAATTTCGTTAATTTCAATTTATTTTATTTTGTGCAAGATTAAATAATAACAATTAGTTCTTTATTAAATATGTCCAATGTGTGACTAATAAAATGGTTTTACTGGGAATTTCACTTCTATATTTATTTATGAATAAAATAAAATATGCCAAAAGTTGTAATTCAGCAGAAATTTTTTGTAAGTGAAGTTTTGAAAGAGTTATAAAAAATTGATTGATCAGCATGAGAAAAACGTCTAAAACTGAGAACGATAAGTTGTTTTATGAACTGGTGCTTTAACGACAAAAGGAAATTTTTAATAGGCTTATTGATGAATAAACTTCTTCGGCAACGCTAAGAATAGAAAATTATAGATGAAGCTCGGTGTAAATCAAAATTAGTATTTTGATTTCATGAGAATAGACATTAGGCAATTAATGCATTTAAACCATGTACTCAAATATTTTTGACTAAATATAACAAATGAGATTTAAACAGTTTGTTGCGTATGTAATATTATGAAATCAAGTTTTTTTAACAAAAATGGCTTAGGTTGTCCTTATTATTGTATTTTCACTTAACCTTGTCACAATAGTTGAATGGTTGGAATACAACTATTAGTGGCTGTAGACATGTAGAAAATAATTTCATTAAGTGATCTTCTAAGTAAAATATTGTCTTAATTAGTTTGTTTGAATCTAAAGTTCACAAATGCTTTACTCTACGTACTTCACTTCATTATCGAGTACATTGAGGAGCACTAACACTATTTTAGAGTACTTAACACAAACGTTTTGAATTATACTTATTATGAATTCTAATGGGATATCGCGTTATATCACTTCATTAGTGATCTAGTACGGAACATCGAAAATAGCACGCAACAATTTGTTTTGGAATCCATTGTATAATGGCTATATTAGATGTTAATATTTTAGTAACTCAAAATGTGCATAAGGGCTTATTTCTAATTTATCTTGCAACTCTGTGTGTCATATTTTATAATGAGCCTGGGATAGGACCATATTTTCATATTTATTTTGTTTACAAACCCAAATTAATGTATCGCAAGATGTGAATGGATTGGTCGAACGTGTTAGTATTCATTCTTTCTTTATTTTAGTGACTTATAATGAGTCACAACAACGTCTTGATTAGGGCTGTTGGTTTAAATTAAAAAAAGTAGCAGTGAGCTGCTTATTCAAGCAGGTCTTCTTCTAAAAGTATGCCTAGGGTAGAGTCTAATGATACAGAGATTATCCTTTAAGCAAAACCATTCATCGAGTTATTCTTCTTTGAAATTGGCGAGGAGTTGCTCTGTAAGCGCGTATCCCATTTATGAGAAAAGTTGATAGTTGAAGGGGGCAAGATTTAGAGAGTAGAGAGCTCCCTTGACTGGTTTTACTTTATGAAACGGTGTGTTATCATGCTGTAAAATCACTTTACCGTGTCTTTGGGCCCATTCTGGACGTTTTTCTATTAATGTATGGTTCATATTGATTATTTCTTATCGGTAGGGATCACTATTAACTGTTTTGCCAGACTTCAGCAGCTCGTAATATATCACACTTTGGCTCTGCCAAACACAGAGTATTGTCTTGTCGACCGAAACGATTTGGATTTGGAGTCGACTAGTCGGCTTCACCGAGTTGAAATCCACCTTTTATCACCTGTCACTATTCGTTAAAGAAATGAAGCAACATTTCACAGACGATTTTTCGATATACCATTTGCTTGTTATTCAATTGATGTGGCACTCATCTTGCTCATAATCGGAAACTTATTAATTATTTTTGAATATGGGTTGGATCTTTAGGAAATAACTCTTGCACTTTCGTATCTTCTAACTTTTTCGGTCTACCACAACGTTCTCTGTCTTGCATATCGGAATCACCACTATACAATTTTTGAAACAACGCGTCACATGTTTTTAAGGTTAGAGCAGGCTCACGGTACGATTTTACTAGCAAACGATTTTCAACAGGTTTTTTTCAGGTTCTTCCTTTTGATTAAATAAGACAAATTATACGTGTGACAATTTAAAAATTAAACTTGACATTTTCAGAGAGTTAAAAATCTATGACACCATTACTTTCGCAAAATATACCATCATAGAAAAAATAGAAATTTCACGGTATAGGCGACCTTGGGGAAATGTTTTGTTTAGTTCAATCAACTGTAGCGCTGCGATCGCAAATTGTGATTGGCTAGTTTAAATTCCTGATGCCGCCACTAACATGAAATGTGATTGGTCGATCAAATTGTGTTAAATCAGCATTTTCTAAGGGCGTCCATTTTTATGTTTGTTGTTTGTAGGTTATGGTTTTTGTTTAGATCACGAAATTTTCGTTTTACGTTGTGCATATTTTCTGTTTTACATTAATTATTATGGAGTAATAATATAAAAATTGATGACAATGCGTCAGTGTAGTAAAAGATGTAATATACTGGGGTAAAAATCTACTACGGAAATTAGACATCGTTTCCCAAAGAATGATCTCGCTCCTTTCCAAAAATGGGTTGATCAAGTAAATAGTAGTAAGTTACCTGGATAAACCACAATGCAAATATATCAACGCCATGGTGTTTGTTATGGACATTTTAGTGAAAAATGTAGAATTATCCTTCCTTCACGAACAGGTATTAGGGTAAATGCATATCCATCATTGGTTTTATCGGTTTTATCAGGTACATATAAAATTATCTATCTACTACATGTCTGTTTATATATTGTTCGTTTACAGAAAATCAAAACCTTATGAAGATGTTAGTAGTAATAAAATTCAATTGATTTACCAAGTTGTTAGTATGCTGTCAGTGTGATGTCTCTACATAAAGAAGTCTTACAAGAAGGTAATAATTAATATAACTGGATAATTAGTAGTACTAAATACTACTTTTAATTGTAAAATATCCCTAAAATATTGGCAATACTTTAACTTTTTAGAACAATCAGTGTTCAATCATTTTATAGTAGAGGAATTATATATTTAAATTTGATTGCCTTGTTAAGAAAATATTTGTTATGATGCCATCAATTAAAAATTTAATTGCTACTTTTAGGGGATTTATTACTTTAAAGAAATCTATTTTGTCTAATTTTACAAATAACTACGTTTGTTTAACAAATCTTAACCAAGATTGCTTAAAGAATTTTGTTGGATCTATTAGAGGTCATGGAGGTAGAAACAGCATCCTTCCCCTAGTATGTTCGAGAAATTTTTAAAAGGGCTCATCACTTCAATTTTTTCACATCATTCTCCCGGAGAAAATTGTGAAGAAGATGAACATGTTAGATAACTTATGTTCTTTTTTAACGGGAGATCTAGTACCACTTGAGGTTGTTAAATCACCAGTTGAGTCTATATTTTCAGTTCCAGAGAATTTTGCTCTGAGGAAAACAAGAGTCTAATATTGTATTTTAGTCTTATTTCAGGCTATTTAACAAAGCTTCTGAAAGAGAGACAACATGCAATATTTTTCTATATTCTATATTAAGTAGTTCCACAGATTAAATACTCTAAAATCTAAATATCTTTAAAAAACACATACATTTTTAGTGTTTCAACTGTCCAATCCATAATGATTTTCAAGACCAAATTTTAAGTTATTATGAGGTGTGATTGTATTTTTGGTTTAATGAAGTTACATCATAATGAAGCAATATCAACAGGGAAGTATTTAATGTTTACCCTTAATATATCAAGATAAGTTAGAACTCTAATAAATCCCATAAAATTGATGGCACTAAACATATATGGGAAGGCCTTATAGAAGAATTATAGATATTTTAATATTGCCTAGAATAGAGTTCATAATTGTTTTTTTTTGCTTTTTGTTTATATATATTTATATTATTTACACTTATGTATATTTGTATAGGATTTTATTTTAATAAATTAATTTTGAAATTTAAATTTGATTTTTAGTTAAATACTATTGGCCAATAAATGTGACGTCACAAAATAATCAGGCAAAATGGCAGACCAATCAAAGCAAAGTATTTTCCTTACAGGTTTCTACATAACTATTTTAAACTAACCAATCAAATTCGCGTTGTCAGCTCCGCCAATGATTGGACTAAGCGAAACTTTGCCCCACTACTTCCATTGCAGTTGCACACCCCTCTATACCATGTATAACTTTGAAGCATACTGTCAGTGTAATAAAATGAGATGACATATGTGTCAAATCATAACATTGCACTCTTAAGCCTAGCGATACCTGTTAGAAAATCCGGTAATGACTTTCCGGTACACCTGGTGTAATTTATAATTTCTGTAGAAGGTAAAGTTTATGCGAAATTATAATTTATAATGGATTTTATTACATTTGAAGTTAAAAAACATTTAAAGAAACCCTGGTGACACAAGAAAATATATTACGCGGTTACTATAAATAACGAGCTTACCTTGGGCAATAACACTTTTTTCACCGATACAAATCGTTGACGTGTTTCATGGCGTCTATGCCGACATCGTTCCAAATAAACCACTCTAAAAACAAAAGGGAGGCTTTTTTGGTGTGGCGATTCGTCGGGTGCTCGTGTCGAATCAAATAAAAATGTCCAATTAGGGAGTGCATGTAAATTGGATTCTTAAAATACGCCGCTAGGAAACGAGGCTGTTTTTAATTTTAAATTGAGCGAGATGAAAGTTATCAAACGTCTGCCCCCAGTGGCGTATTTAGGGCTAATTTGAAAATCTACCGGTTTTAATTTATGTCTTCCGGGCGAACAGGGCGTGACTTTTGGCTAGGAGACTGCTTTTTTTTGGCCTGGGAATATTAAGGTTTTAATATCCTTGCTTTAAGCCACTTCGCCCTAAGGAGGTGGGCACTTTGTTGAAGGTGAAATTACTCGCCGATGACGCGATCATACAAAGAAAGTCTAAAAACCTAATGAAATCTAATTTAAATTTTATTACGTCGTTCGTATAATAATCGTGGTATTCCACCATCATTTGTCGTCTTTAAAGTTGATGTTTGAAGCATATATATTTAAAATATAGAAGAAATTATAGTATGTTACCCCAGAATATCAGGTTAAAATTATCCTGTGGCTTCAGTTCGATTGGTTCTTAGCTGATTTTTTTATATTTTAAAGTCTGCTCTTTTACCAAACATCTACCTGCTGCTCAGACAGTCCTCTGTCGCTATTAAACCTATCGAATGACTAATGATCAATTTAGAGACTATCCAAGAAAACATTCTGTTATCTAGATGAATTTACAATCGCAAACATAAACTATGTCTATACTCTGCAGGATTGGAATCCGCGACTATCTTAGCAGCAGTAGGATCCTACTGTCGGTTTATTAATTTTTAGTATTATTTAGTTATATCTTCGATATCTTATAGATGTATTGCTTAATGTTGACTCTGAACCACACTTCTATCATTCCAGAAAGCATCGAGTTTTCGACAATTTTGTTACAGATGTAAATGCGGAGAAGGGGAGACGTATCGAGTTGACAACTGCGCCAATCAACAGCCGACAGTCTTTATAAATATACATAAGCATACGATTACAAATATGGGGTTTTAACGGTCAGGAAATTAGACTTGGTGTTTTTTTTGCACTATAAATATGTTGTAAAGTTTTACACTATAACTTGTGATTTAAATTTAAAGGTGCAATGCAGAATATTTCCACCGTTTGCATAAGAAGCAATTTGTTATTAGTTTAGGTTAATTGTTTATAGTTATGTGAATTATGAAACGTACGATCACTCATCAACGAGCATTTCTATCTTACTTTAGAACTATTTCAACTGAATATGTAGGAATCGAAGGCACAGATAATATTGCTGATTCGATCCATTTATAACGTAATTTTTATATGTTGAAGTCACCGCCTGATCCCAGAGTTGTGCAGTATTTAAATTATATGTAATTAAATTACTTCTTAAAAATAGAATTTATTTTATTTTAAATAGCTGACGCTGTGTTAATTTGTAGTTCGCATTTCAAATAATTTTGATTTCGAAATTCATTACAGTATAAGTACATTTGGTAATGGATGTTTTCGTAAGCAAAATAGCGATCGCCAAATATGCCAATCTTTAAAGTTTACAACACTGTCAATTGTCATTTTTATTCTTAAACGGTTATTTTCACGAAAGTTCTGTGTATTAATTAAGTTTATTAACAGGAATGTTGTTACTAGAATAATAGTTGTTACTACGGCTACGGGATTGGTGTTTGGGGTATTCTACTGTGTTTTTTTTAACTGTCAGCTGAAATAAGATGAAATTCTTGCACTTCATGTATTAGAGACAAACTAATGGTAATACTAGTAAAAATGTTGACGATTTTATTTTTGATTTCGGGAACAGTGACAGTAATCAACTACAGACATTAAAAAGTGACTTAGCTTACCACACTTGAACGCTATTTTATCATAAGAAGATATAGATTCGATAGATTTGAATTGCCAAGTAGAGGCTGCTAGTCTGATAGTACATTTAAAAATGTAGTGTTTATGAAAGGAAATTCTTCTTTTACTGGTTAATAGGCTCGACTGAATTAGTTCTATTTTATTTCAATAACCTAACAGCTTTGTATTTTATCTTTTTAATATACTATTTAAAATATTTTATTTTTTTATAACATTTTGTAATGTGTATTTTATATCACCTGTCTCATTATATGACCAGCTAATACGCTGATAACTTCAGAGAATATTCAGTGCCGTAGTACTCGCGCTATATAATACTTCCTGTACGTTCTAGTCGTCTGTTATATATAGCAGTAGTGAAATTTTATTGGGGTATATTGTGCGTTCGCGTGATGGGCACTTGACATTTGACGCTCTTCTAAATTTAAAAAAATTTTTACCCTTCAAGTTCATGGATTTTTGCTGCTTGTGCAAGGTGGCTTATTAAGTTTCGGTGTTCCCAAATTCTAATAATCCACGACTGATTAATTGAACTAATTATTATCTCTCCGCCTTTGATAGTTCATGGTTACTGCGGAAATAATGTAAACCCAAGGTCTACTCATCTACGTTGTGACATTCTTGTTTATTCCGGTTATTTGAATAAATTGATGATTTTAAAAGAAATGCTTTAAAATTTCTTGAAGACTATTTTAAAATAATGGAAATAGGAGACAATACACTGATTACATTGAATATCCAGTATCACATTAGTCGCACTATATAACATATGTACTCATAACTTGGTTTAAAATTTAAAAAAACTTCTCTTATCACATTTCGTGTTGAATTCCACATACCAAATTATTTAGTGTTAATCTTCGCATAGTCGGACAGTAATCAGTTTAACACCTTTTTAACCAAAGATACCAGCATAAAGATATTTTGGTCGGTGCCTTTTTTAGGTTAGATATTCAAATACAAATATCAGGATATTCCTAATAAGTTTGTACATATATTTATTCGCGAAACATATACATGAGCTCGATTGATTTTCAATGTAGTGTCTTTATATCACGAATAGTTTTATGGATAGTTTACTGCAATGGTAGGCAATTGCAATTATATGTCAAAAATGTAGGTCCATTGTGTTACAGATGGAATGTTATGTTGAATACATATTAGGTCTAAGTGTAATGCATCTAATAGTGACCTCAAATATATAGTTAATGTGTTAGACATTCTACTTAGAGCCGATTCGCTAAACTATTTCCTAAGTCATAGGTGTCAATGACCAAGATTACACAAAACGAATTTACTACTATTCAGTTTCTTATATGACACTACATGTGCTTTTTCTAAAATTCCTAATCCAATAGTTCTTCTTCCACTTCCAAGGTGATAAGGAATAAGATCTAAGATATCAATAAGGCAATTACTTACAATGTTTGATAATAAAATATCTTTAAATATCAAGCGCATTGGTCTTGAGAAAAATAGATTATAGATCGCTTTATATTGTGCAGGCGTAACTTGCAATATTTATCGAGTTTTTAAAATAGCATAGTGTGGTATTCTCGGTTTATGATTTTTCTTCTAAAGAAGCAACCTTATACAGTTATTAGTAACACTTAAATTGTCTAAATATTTAAATAATTTAGTCATTAGAACTTACTGGTCCAATATTGAGAAACGTGTAAATTTATTTTGTTTATAAATTGACTTTATTATTTATCCAATATTTCTCGTTCTTTATTTTTTTAGTCTGATATTTTTAAGAACTGCTGCTTACTCGGACTGGTATCTTTTAAGAATTTTGAAATTGAAATAATTTGTCACCAGTACTGTAACTAAAATATGTTATCCTTAGCATGCCTTAACTAGCTTTACTTAAACACATATATTATATCCTTTCATATTAAGCTTTTCATTGATTATTGTTCTGCTTTCGACTGTATATACAGGCCCTCACTTTGGACAGCTTTGAAAGCTGAACACGTTCCTCTAAAAATTATTCAACTCAATCAGGCATCTCGATGATGAGTGCGAAGTATTAACAGTTACTGTAAATTTCAACGGGATTCAGTTAGAGTAAGTGCAGGAGTTCAGGTACTTGGGGTCAGTAATACAGAAGAAAGTGACATCTACTGTTAAGCCTATTCGGCAGATATGCAGGAGCTCTTGTTTTCGTAGGCTTCGAGACATCGGTTCGGATCGATATCGGAGATCACTGAACGACTTCAGATTTTCCGTCACATCAGCTCAGCAATAACATTATACTCAAATATCCGATTATTATTAAAAAATATGTGAAAACATTGTACGTGCCTTTAAAATTAGAGCGTTTCTTTCGAATTCCTCTATTTCCCCCCAACAGATCCTGATTTATATTAATGAGAATTATGACTCTTAAGTCCTTTCTTCGTTATTCCGTAACAGTTATTATCGGCATAACTGCATATCGCAGTGTACCCCTCCCTCTTGGTCTGGCTAAATGCAAAATATTTGGTTGTAATTGCCATTTTTTAAATATAATGAGCCTGTTAAAGATGGTAATAGTATAATTTTTGAATCGTCGTCTAGCTTAATACAGCTCTGCGGGGATTAACATTTAAAATATACAATTAAAAATAAAATATAAATTGCGGTGACATTCTTTTTTTTTCTGGACTTAATTGCCGGAGGCTTTTCATTGATTATTGTTCTGCTTTCGACTGTATATACAGGCCCTCACTTTGGACAGCTTTGAAAGCTGAACACGTTCCTCTAAAAATTATTCAACTCAATCAGGCATCTCGATGATGAGTGCGAAGTATTAACAGTTACTGTAAATTTCAACGGGATTCAGTTAGAGTAAGTGCAGGAGTTCAGGTACTTGGGGTCAGTAATACAGAAGAAAGTGACATCTACTGTTAAGCCTATTCGGCAGATATGCAGGAGCTCTTGTTTTCGTAGGCTTCGAGACATCGGTTCGGATCGATATCGGAGATCACTGAACGACTTCAGATTTTCCGTCACATCAGCTCAGCAATAACATTATACTCAAATATCCGATTATTATTAAAAAATATGTGAAAACATTGTACGTGCCTTTAAAATTAGAGCGTTTCTTTCGAATTCCTCTATTTCCCCCCAACAGATTCTGATTTATATTAATGAGAATTATGACTCTTAAGTCCTTTCTTCGTTATTCCGTAACAGTTATTATCGGCATAACTGCATATCGCAGTGTACCCCTCCCTCTTGGTCTGGCTAAATGCAAAATATTTGGTTGTAATTGCCATTTTTTAAATATAATGAGCCTGTTAAAGATGGTAATAGTATAATTTTTGAATCGTCGTCTAGCTTAATACAGCTCTGCGGGGATTAACATTTAAAATATACAATTAAAAATAAAATATAAATTGCGGTGACATTCTTTTTTTTTCTGCACTTAATTGCCGGAGGCTTTTCATTGATTATTGTTCTGCTTTCGACTGTATATACAGGCCCTCACTTTGGACAGCTTTGAAAGCTGAACACGTTCCTCTAAAAATTATTCAACTCAATCAGGCATCTCGATGATGTGCGAAGTGTAACTCGAGTGCGAAGTATTAACAGTTACTGTAAATTTCAACGGGATTCAGTTAGAGTAAGTGCAGGAGTTCAGGTACTTGGGGTCGGTAATACAGAAGAAAGTGACATCTACTGTTAAGCCTATTCGGCAGATATGCAGGAGCTCTTGTTTTCGTAGGCTTCGAGACATCGGTTCGGATCGATATCGGAGATCACTGAACGACTTCAGATTTTCCGTCACATCAGCTCAGCAATAACATTATACTCAAATATCCGATTATTATTAAAAAATATGTGAAAACATTGTACGTGCCTTTAAAATTAGAGCGTTTCTTTCGAATTCCTCTATTTCCCCCCAACAGATCCTGATTTATATTAATGAGAATTATGACTCTTAAGTCCTTTCTTCGTTATTCCGTAACAGTTATTATCGGCATAACTGCATATCGCAGTGTACCCCTCCCTCTTGGTCTGGCTAAATGCAAAATATTTGGTTGTAATTGCCATTTTTTAAATATAATGAGCCTGTTAAAGATGGTAATAGTATAATTTTTGAATCGTCGTCTAGCTTAATACAGCTCTGCGGGGATTAACATTTAAAATATACAATTAAAAATAAAATATAAATTGCGGTGACATTCTTTTTTTTCTGCACTTAATTGCCGGAGGCTTTCGCGGATTTTTCAGTACGTAAACATCTATATAATTGGATGAATAATTCAACTGTTAATTAAAAATCGGACAAAATGATTACTTTTTTTTCGAGGATTTAATAATTAACCGGGTTTTTGTTTCGGAGGCGTTTGGTTTACTTTCCTAACGACTTTAAAGCAATTGTCGGGGAAATTAATTAGAGAAAGAAAATTTCCACTTAAAATTTTAAACTAGCGGATGGTTCGGGATTTGGATAATTGAAACAAAGGACTGTGGGGTCAAGAATAAAATATTTGCGTGGGAGAGGGTGTGACAGTTTGAATTAGAGCCGTCAAATGTTAAACTAAATAAAATGTATCCTATGTTTCGCGCATGTGTTCCTGTTTTTATATATAATTTCTACGTTTGGAATAATATGTTAAAGGCCCTAAATAATACGCAGACGACTATAGGTTTTAAAACCTTAACGATATAACATTGATGGTCAACTTGTTATCAGAACGATGTTAAAAATTATTTTCGATATTTATCAGAGAGGGAGCAATTTAGCTTTTTTAGTTTTCTTAGAAAGTTGGTTGTTTTGAACGTGTTTCTGGAGACGTTTGTTATGTTTCGTCATTTTAATTAATTCTGAAATACATTAGCATTAAATATTATTCGAAAAAGACGTTTTTCTGATATCATCTTTATTAGATAAGCTTAGTACAATCCTAATTATATATTAATTTATTACTACATTTCATTTATACTTTGATTAATTCACAAGCAAGACGAGTGCGAGAAAGTACATCAATATGTATTCCTCAAATATAAAATTATTATAACTTAAGCTATAGTTTACACTAAAAGTATACACTTTATATAAGTTCGTATGGTTGGTTCGCTTCAATCTTCTGACATCCTGCGCGCTGTCCAGCAGTTGTATTGCTTCCGCGTTAGTATGGTTTAGTAATCTTCTTTCGTGTTTCAAGGCGAAATCTTGGATAACTTCGCAAATCCATTTGATTTCCAGGTCATCGTTATGTTCTTCGTTAGTTACGTAGCGATAGGCATCGGTAACCAATCGAAGAACCTTGTTTTGACAGCGTTGTATGACTAGTTGATTTGAATTTTTAGTGCGACCCCATATTTACACCCCATATGTTCAAATTGGCTTTATGGCTGTCTTATAAATCAACCTCTTTGATTTTAGATCAAATTGAGAGTCTCTTCCGAGTAACCATTATAGTTGTCTTATTTTGGTTCTAATGTGCTTTGCTTTTTGTTTAACATGATATTTCCAATTTAATCTACCGTCAAGATGGATTCCGAGGTATTTAGCTGATTCTGCTTGAGGAATCAGAAATCCATTGAGTGATATAATTAAATTTTTATTATTTCGCCGCAATGCAAATCAGATTTGGAGCTGTTAAGCTAATTTTCCAATCTTTCGTCCATTTGTAGATTTTGTTGACTGCCACTTGTACTTTTTCTACTGCCCTAGGCAGAGTTATGTCGTTTTCCATAATAATTGTGTCGTCATCAAAGGTTCCAAGTGGTGTTTCTTTTGTTGTTGGGCTGTCAGATGTCCCAAGACGCTACTTTGTGGAACTCTAGCCGAAATAGTTTTAAATGTCGAGAACGCCATTTTATGAGAGAAAATTTTTAACACGTTTAAATATAGTTTCTAAAATAGTTTTGATATTGTAGGTAGTAGCGAAATAGGTCTGTAAGATTCTACTTGTTCTGCAGGTTTGTCATGTTTTCTGAGCATAATTATTTATGCCACCTTAAAGTATTCCGGAACATGCTTCAGTCTTAAACAGGCATTAAATATATATGTCAATATGATGATTGCTATTCGTGGCAGTCATTTTAGTAATCCAGGTGAAATTTCATCTATACCAGATGCCTTTTTAAGATTGAGGTTATTAATTTCAGTGGCAACTTCCAATGGAGAAATTAGATTTAGATCTACATCGGGTTGATAAACAGGATATGTATCCATGGTAGATTCTATATCACTAGGTTGAAATATGATAGCTGAGCATTGTGTGAGTAATTCAGCTTTTTCATCGTTCATTTGGAACATTTGTTTCATGGAACCCATTCATTTCGATCATTTGTAATTGGCGGTACTTGAATAATTCGTCTTGTAAATCTTCGAGTAGCTTTCCATAGGGACTAATCTTTGTCTGCTTCTGAGCTTAATCCACTTACATATTTTTGAAAGCAATTCTGTTTATATTCTGTGGTCTTTTGATTCGTATGATTGCTAATTCTATTAAAAGTAGTTTTGTCTGCAGCATTTCTGGTTCTGTGTCATACTCTTCTAGATTTCCACCTTTCTTTGTTCATTTCTCTAATTTCGAGGAGGTAAATTACTTTATATTCTGATTTTTTTTTGCTACTGGGGTAGCATCTTTTACAGCTGACCGAATTTGTTCAATTATATTTTTGGTTTGTTGCTCAAGATCATCTATACTTTTAAACCTTACTTTTAAACTGATTTTCTCCTGCAGTATTAATCTGAATTTGTCCCAGTCAGTATGTCAGTGATCATATGTTAGATCTCACAAGCTTTCTGTACTAATTTGATTTAATGAGATGCCTTTTGAAATTTAGAAATCCAGCAGGTCTGGGACTTTATTACTGTCTGTGGGCCAGTAAGTGGATACGCGCCCTGAATGATAATTCCAATTTGTAAGGTTAATGGCTTTGAGTAATTCGTTTTCTTTTCCAGGTGTTATTATTCCTGAACCCCAAGCTGTATGTTTAACATTAAAGTCTCCATGAATAATAAACCTTGGGACTAATTTTGAAAAGATATCTTTATATTGTTGTTGTATTATTTTATGTATTGGTGGACAATAAATAGCGCAAATATTTATTTCAGCCCTAATTAATTGTAACTTGTATTTTTTCATTTTTAATCTCTTCTTGTTCGAAATATTGTATATTTTGTTTAATTATTAAACCTGTTCCGCCTCGAGCCGGTTCGCTGGTGTGTAGTGTCTAGAAAGCATCATAACCCCATATATTAATGTAGTTTTTTTTTTTTAGAAAAATATGAGATTCCGATATGAGAGCTGTATCTATGTTTTCAAGAACAATTCTAGTTCCCGGACTCTTTGATTTAGTCCGTTTGCGTTCCATTGTTATAATTCTTAAAAATGAATTACTCATTTTTGTTTTTCTTTAGCTTGTTTTGGGTAGTTATCTTCAGCCCGAATTTCTCCAATTTTTCCACCCTGTCTGCTAACTAACTGAATTTCTGTTAATCAATGTTAATGTCATGTCGACGATAGTTGGCTCGTTGGCCGCAGATTCCTGCGGTTTCATGTTTATTTATTTATCTTTTGATATTTTGGTGGCATTTATATTTTTGACCAATGGTCTTGCGGTTTCTTGGTTTTTTTTTATTTTCAACTGTAGATGTCGTTTCAGAGTTTTGGGCTTTGTTAATTTGTTTTAAGCGCTGTTCTGCTTTAATTTTGTTTTTTTATATATTTCACATCCTTTATAATTGGCAGGGTGACCTTTTTCGTTGCAGAAAAAGATGTTTAAATATACATACAAAACGAGTTATTACAGTGTAAGCGCATTTTAAATAATGTAACTATTAGATAAATGTAATTTTTACTCTTTTTATTTTTTCAGGAAATAACAATAACCACTTTGTGGTCATGCTCACCGACAAGCGAGTTAGATGAGGACAGGTGAGGTATGATAACTATATTATGAGTGTCTGATAAGAAAAAAATTGTAGTTATTGAACAATTATTCCCTTCACTGTTAGGTTGTGACAACAACGCCAACGTTTTCGCATCCGGATCGCCCATAAAATAAATATGTAAAAATTGATTATCTCCATCTGGTAGTGTTAACAGCACTCTTAGTAAGCAATATATTTGGTTTTGTGTCTGCAAATATGTAAAGTTATGTTTATATATGTAAATATTTTTTATATAAAGATACAGGCCGCTATTTAATACTGATATTTTTTGGGTATAAATTCAAGCTTATTTGTAAAATTTATAAATAAAAAAGTTTTATACACTATTAATTTTTGAAACATTGAAAATATATTATGCCGCTAGTAAAACATTTACTTGCATCGATTTAGATCTGCTCTGGATAATTTCGTTTAGTTTAAGCTTCCACCACTTTTTTTAGAGTATTTTATGTTAATTGAGATGGACCGCCGTTAGTAGCTTGTGTCCGCTGACATTTTTTCGTAGTTTGTTTTTTATTATTAAGTTATTAAGGTTAACATATATAACGTTTGTTTATTGACTGTGTTTGGGATTCTTTGGAATGAGAACCATATTTTAGCTGAAATTATTAACTTTAGCGATGAGAAATATTTTAGGATGAATTACTCCTTAACAAGCCTAATAGCGTATACGGAACGACGTCAATCTACACAAGGCTCTCCAGATGGTAATGCGTTCATAAAGGGTTATATTTTGGGTTATACGGTCAATATTATTTTGAGAACAGCATTGAGCATTGGGCATCAAGCTGAATTACATGGGTATAGATGACATGCGGATATAATTATATGAGGTACGTGTCATATTGTAGATACCGCGACTAGGATTTCACATAAACTATTTGAAAGTATGATTATCTTTTTGAGGGAAGGTGAATTGGCCACCCTAGCAGGTCTATGCTGATAAACTGCGATTGACTCAAGAAATTGCTGAAATTCAGCCGGCTTAATATGTCGGAGTTATTGAAAACCGGAGAATTCGGATGCGTATCACTGTGAAAAGCAATATCGGACACATTAATTGTAAGATTTATGCAGCTTATGCCATAACATCGACTCTCCCTTATAGAAATTCCTTACAGTTTGACTATCTGATTAAAGAATATCTATTTATGATCTTATACCAATATTATGCGGCTGCGGTTCTTTTGCTTTCATTTGTAATTCGTTAAAGTTTTCAAGACACTTGATATTCATTAGCATTTGGTTATATTTAACATCACTAATATTTTCGAAAATAAAATACATTAGTTATTGCAAATTCTTCAATATTTATTCATATTCTTAATATTTTCTAGCTGTTTTCTTAATTTCTCTTTTTGATATATATATATATATATATATATATATATATATATATATATATATATATATATATATAATATTTTATAAGTATTTTTAGTTACCATCTGAAATCAAGATTAAAAAGTTAGTTCACAAAATCGTGAAGCATGGTATTAATCATATTTAATTTAGTTTCCAAATATTTACATTGTACACATATTAGATCTTAAAATTAGATATTTTTAATATTTTCAAGCATTTCATTTCAGATGTAATCTGAATGTAATTATAATATGATTAGTTTTGATTTATTTAGACGAAAACATTTTTCATTCTGAGAAAAGTATTATAATATGGAAAATATGGACAGTTACTCTTTTAACTTTTATTAAAATTATCCTTAAAATATCTGTAATTTGTATTACTATGTCTTACTATTCATTGTATTGTACAGTTTGCGCTTTCTTGTATTTTAGAATATACTAGTTGATGATAACATAAATAATTGTTTATTTTGTTTTTGTTTTTCTGGGAAGGCAAACAAAATTGCTGTTTTGAAGGGCAAACTTAAATTAACCCACACCAAATGTATAAATATTGAATATTTCGTCATTTGGTTGCAGGTAAAACTATTAGTTTGTGTCCATACTTTACAGAAAACATGATATGGTCTTTTTAAAGGATGTTAAATATTTAAATTTTAATTTTAAATACTTTCTTCATAGGTGTTATATAATGTATATAAAAATTTAACGAATTTGAGCCGAAATGTGGTGTGTTTTAGAATAAAAATATTTTAGAATTAGAATATTTGCAATAAGAAAGTATATTCTTCAAGAAGTTGCGAATTTACAAATAGCTTACTTTTATATTGTTATTTATATACCTAATACCTATTCTTACAACAATTTACAAATATGCCCGTTGTTAATGATACAACATTCCTGTGATGCATTAGTAACATCTTGTTTCAAATTTTTATTTGTAAGTTTCATATATCTTCGAATTATTACAGGTTAGTACTTTCTTACTTTAAAATTGGGTTTTATCATTTTAATTACAATGTACGCTATAATAAATCTATGTAATTACATTACATCACATCTAAATAATATTGCTTTTAATAAATAATATAGATAATTAATAATAATTTATCAAGTAAATCTATATATATATATATATATATATATATATATATATATATATATATATATATATATATATATACATGGATGTAAGACTGAACCTCATGCAACAGAATGTATAAAATTGAAGTTTAATGTGAGCACAGTATTATATATGCAGATATTTAATTTCGGTCATGGTATAATGTGTTAAAAACTGTAGCATTATTGCAAAATCACTTTAATGTTATAAAAAAGTTGCATTATGAATTCTCAAAGTATATTATCGAGTATATGATATGATTGTATCTTTTAATTAAATAAAATTACTAGTTATGAGTGGCTGAAATCTTGTTATTAAACCATATCCATAATCGAGATGAAATGACAAAAGGTTTGCTAGTTTAGAAAATTTTGTACCTATACTAATTTAACCTATTCGTATCCTTAAATTATTTACTTCTTAACATTTTTGACAATGTAATGAAATTAATTAATATAAATCACAAAAGGCCATTTTAATTATTACAATGTATTCAAGTTACGAATAAATCTTCATCTTTTAACTTTTTTGCAGAATAATTTAACTGCAATTTGTACGTACTTAGTTATATTCTAAAAATAATAACTGTTTTTTGTTCATTTAATCCAATCTTTCTACATTTGGGGAATAATATATTTTGCATAAAATATCTCTTGATACGTTATACATACATAGACAGATAACATTAGAGGAGACTAAAGTCAATTGAAATTATCCATTCGGATTTTGGGTTTTCTAAAAAGTAAATTGGAGATACAGAGAAGGCAGATGATCCTTCTTGTTATCGGCTTTAGTTGTGCAGCAAGCTCATGATGAAATCTTTCTTTCTCTTGCTACTATATTACAAATTTGACATATTAGTTTATTTTCACTGTAAAATTTAAGTCATTTAATTGATATATTCTATTTGTAACAAATTAAACTAAGCCTAACTTTGACTCTCCATATTTGTAATCTTATTAAAACACTGAAATGTTAAAGAAAAATGCCTTCTTTTCTTTTTAAGTAAAAAGGATCATCACAATATAACTTTTAAAATGTCATATCAAACGCTTTAATAGTTAAACAAATAAATGCCCAACGTTTAATCAAAGCAATACGGCATATCGCCATTTCTTTTGAGAAACGCTTGGCTTGTAATACCATGCAGTGTTGCCAAATCTAAGGGCAAGACTATAATTGAATTAAATACTAAAAAAACGTATCCACTCATTTTTTTTCAAAACAAAATATAAATGTTAATATCAAAAAGTTTTGTTAAATATTTTATTGTTCTAAAATAAAATACATCCATAAAGCAAATAGCCTAGCTGTAAATTTAGTAACATCAACTTTTAGGATTTCGGATTGCGGCGCGTAGATTGCGCCAACGAATATACGAATAGTTCCGAAAGTAGCCGAATTTCCGGACTACTGGATGATTTTTAATGTATACTGCCCCAGTCACGCCTGGTTACTGGGTAAGGCAGGATGTCTTCTGAGGTGAGGTCTAAGTTAGCTACTGGCCAGTCGGTAGGCTTAATGCCGAAGACCTTTGTTGGGGGCCCTCGTTAAATAGCAGGTCCAGTCTAGATAAATCCTAGTTGGTAAAACACGAGAGTTTAAAATGTATATAAAAAAGCTGGATAAAGTTTTTGCTTAGTATATTAATATATTTATAGAATAGAACGAGCAGAAATCGTGGCATTATTTATTGAAAATAATCGTTCCATTATTGCCACTCGGCGGAAATTGCGTCAATGGTAGCGGGACTTTTACCCCACCCTATAGATTTCAAACATTTCAAAGATATTGTCTGATGACAAAGAAAAAAGTCTAAGTTACACACAACAGTTTCGGTGCACATATGTTACACATTTATAACATTTTTAACATTTGGTTAACTATAACAACGTACTCAAATAATTAAAACTAACAAGTATTTATTAAATATCTCTAAATAAAGCACAAAATTAAACGGAAGCATTACGGGTAAACATCATATATTAAGGTAGCGAAGGTTGTTTACCAAAAAAATCCACTTAACCCCACCAATAAATATGAGGAGATCTTGAACATTGCTAGCTATAAATCACAAACTTCAACTTAACCGGAATTACAACCGGGATATATGTATTTTCGACGAATTCGTGCACAAATAAATGCGTTCTTCTTATTTGCCCGAGATACGATATTAATTCTTTCCTCGACGTATTGCATCTGATTGTTGTGCCTTCCATTTTTCAGCTTAAATTGTTCCGATCATTAAGAGCGCGGTTGAGAATTTATTTCAGTTTCAACTTTAAATTTATCACTTGATCGTATATATGCATTATATTCCCTGGTGGTAAATATTTTCACATGAATCTGCCCCCGAGTAAATATTCTTTTTATCAGAAAAGTAGATTTCCTTTAAAATACCACTGTTATATCTTTCAATATTATGTGCTTGATCGATGGATAAAAATAATTAAAACACAACACAAGATAAAAATTAACAAAATTAATGGAATAAACAATTCGAACAAATGCAAGAACTGGACGGTAGATAATGGAGCGGCTTATAACCCCGAGAAACCAGAAGCCCTGCGATTCTGGGGTGGGAAGATGATCAGACCACCAACAATAAAGGCCGACAGCATGACATTGAGGATGCAGGGAAGTGTACAGTACTTGTGTATTACTTTCGATAGGTGCCTGAACTTCCAGTTGCACTCCAGAAATGTCAAAGAGAAGATATCCACCTTAGTAGCGAAGATATTGTGGCCATTTGAAAAGACAGCACGGAAATAGGGTGCCCAAACTAATGAAGTTATTGTACGAGAGTATTATCAGGCCATCGGCGCTATACGGAGTGGGGGTGTAGGACTCGAGAGCGGATGGGAGCACAATTAGAAAATATTTATTCGCGCACCGACCGATTATGTTGGCTATCACTGGTGGATATAGGATGACATCAACTGAAGTTATGAGGACAATGGCTGGCGTTCCACCGTTGTACATAGAGACGTCGGTTAAAACCGCAATGAACAGGAAACACGGTTACCTTATGGGGTCAAGGATCATAGATCCTAAGTATGAACTGTGGCCGTGGGAAGAAGGATCTAAGAACGCGAGCCTGAGTGAGGCGGACACCACAATATGGGTGGACGCAAGTGCTGGACCGGACGGACTAGGAGTGGGTATGTTAGAAAGAACACACCAGGGACGAGAAAAGACTTTTATGGTAAAATTGGATTGTGATCTTGACGCAGAGACGGCAGAATTTACCGCACTGGTGCTGGCTGTCAACAACGTACAGTCAAGGCGACAGCGAGGGAACTACATCGTCAGGATCGACAGTAGAACAGCGGTATGGTGGGCTGAACATGGATCTCCAAGAAAAAATGAACATGTAGAAAAATTAAGGCTAAGGGGTGGACGAAAGTGCTGGACCAGACGGACTAGGAGTGGGTATGCTAGAAAGAACACACCAGGGACGAGAAAATACTTTTATGGTAAAATTTGATTATGATCTTGATGCAGGGACGACAGAATTTACCGCACTGACGCTGGCTGTCAACAACGTACAGTTAAGGCCACAGCGAGGGAACTACATCGTCAGGATCGACAGTAGAACAGCAGTATGGTGGGCTGAACATGGATCTCCATGAAAAAATGAACATGTAAAAAAATTAAGGCTAAGGCTAAAATATATGATCAACTCGGCAATCAACATAAACATTCAGTGGGCACTGAATTTGTATGGCTACAACGGCAGAATGAAACCTCGTTATGGGCGGGCAGCATTTGAGTATTAGGCTGCAATTTTATGTAGAAGCTTCAAGTCCAAATAGTGGAAACGCATTAGGACCAGAAGAAAAAATGTCCCAAAAACTTTCACTATACCTATTTAAGTGACAGTTGACAGTGATCTGTTTCCTCAGTACACGGTTCTGTTTAAAATGTATCTGCTTAATTGTTTCTCACAGACCTATGGAAACATTTTTGAAAAATTAAATCCAATTGACCCAATTATTCTACACCGTTTTCAATATATTACAAAAAACAACTACGTAATTATGATTATACCAGATAAATTACCATATGGAGAGCACTTAAGGAATTACAATGTCCCAGCTGTTAATGAAGGTGCAATTGTTATGCGTGACGGCCCATTTAAACCTCGAGATATATACCTACGTATAACACAGGGATAATTCGATGCAGATAATCTACGACAATTATCACTTTTACCTTGCAATGCAATATCCATTGGTATTTTGTAATGTAGAAAATGACATCATTAGCCACTAAACGAAGAGGTCTAGTGACAGATACAGTATAGTCATTTTTATTTCTTGTAGAAGTATTTTTTTATATCTTATTTATCTTTTTGTTGTTTAGGAATAGAAATTAACAAGAAAGTCAGCGCGATGGACTTTTACGTATACCGATTGATGATCCGCCACCATCAAGATAATAACATTTTTTAAAGTGGCCAGCCATCTTATAAATCTATTGTTGATATGTGTGCGAAAACTGAAACTGACCTATTAAGATATTTTAACTTCCATCAAACGGAGCTTCGTTCTGAGTGTTATATAACCTTATCTGATGCTACCATCTATTGATGGAATGTAGAGGAAACAATTAATATAGACTAATAATAGAATATAGACATCCCATCCTCAGATTCTGACAGCCTGCTTCATATACACGAATATATTCAAGACGCCATGAATTTTTTACGTGAATACGGTCGATCAGATCTCTTAACCACACTTATGTATAATCCGAACTGAGATTAAATTAAAATTTTGTTGTTGTCACTACATCGCTATAATGTCAGTGTACACTCTGTAATCTTAAAATCTTGGATAAACCTTATTACACATCACCAGGTACGAAAGATTACATTTGAACAGGACAAGGTATGTCGGGTCTGCTAGTTCTAGTAAAAATTTTTGAAACAAAATATTTCTTGCCATCCGTGAGTCATATTGATAAGAAATTTTGTGAGGCTGTGGAAATGTTTTAAATGAATACTTATTCTATTTATTCGAAAGGATGTCTGAAACATCTGTTTTGTTTTTTTTAATTTAATTTTTTATATAATCAATATTGTGAACAGTAACTAATGACTAAATGAAATATATATGGAAAGAATAATTTAGTAGCATATATAGAATTGAAAGAAAAATATATTCGTAGAATATATTTAAAGATAATAAATGCCCTTAAATTATATTTTGGAACTAATAAATTGGTTCCATTTTTATTACATCGAGAACCTTTTAATGCAACACCGTATATTATGCAATATATCCCCAAATCCAAACGTATAAAATGAAAATGCGATACAGCATTAAAATTGTAGCCATGACCATAATTCAGGTCCATTCATTGAGCTGAGACAGTAACGTATACCTGAGAAAGGCTGTAGGCATTACCCCGCACTGACACATTGATGATAAACTGCTTCACCTTCTAATAACATCACGTAAACTATAAGAAAAGCGTCTCGGAAAATCGACACACGTACAGTGGCGGCTCATGTCGGAAAAAATGTTTTCGCATTAAGTATTTTCTCGATAGAATTATTTATCATTATATATCTTCATTTTTCGTGGTTTATAATGGCGTTTAATTATAAGTTGTTGAGAAAAATTACTTTTAATTTGATGGTTTATATTTATATTCTATTTCTACTCTATAATAAATAATGTTAAATAGAATACATTTTTCCTATTTTAAGTAAGTAGTTCCATGATTTTTAGTTAATATGTTATTTTAATGCATATAAATTCAATTATGTTTGTGTGACTTAATGGTCAAACATTTTCTACTGTTCTAATTAGCTGGAAGAATGTATAGTATATAAAATCGAAAAAAAATAGTGAGAAAAGAATCCGACCACACTCCAAAGGCAGTTCATAGGTTCAAAATTACACTAAAATAATCTTACATTAATTATATTATATGGGTAATATCTATACAATGTAACATACTATAATTTTGTTATAAACTGAAATGTTACATCCAGTTAAAAAAACTAGTTGAGCATTATTTATTATAGTCTAACACCGTAGTAACTGTTTCAAAATATAATACAGGTATTATTATTTAGTAATATCTATATATATATAATATATATATATATATATATATATATATATAATATATATATATATATATATATATATATATATATATATATATATATATAATATATATATATATATATATATATATATATATATATATATATATATATATCTATAAATCCTGTTGAGAGTTACCGACAACACTTAATAACACAAACAAAAAATTTAATTATTATAGGAATTCTACTATATTCATCCATTTTAGCGGCGTTAAACTGCGCTCTTCCACAAACCGTTTTAATTTCTCTTTTTGATCGCCAATTAAAAAAGTTAAAACCAAATTGCTGAAATATTTTAAAAAATCCAATAACCAAATACACCAACTGTTTTGTAAAGTAGAGTAAGTGGTGGAACTGCATTTTCCAATATCCAAAGGCAATTTCTTTCTAACAGTTAAAATAAGATGTTCACAGCATATTGGTTAGAAATATTCCACTCATTTCCCATTAGTTCTCCACATTTGCCAATTATTGATAGCTACAATTACAATAATCACATTGCAGTAACTATAATCACAATGTAATTACAACTATCACGATATAATAACAATAATGAATTATCTAGATATGATTATGTAGTCCAGTAGAGAATTTTTTTGTCAGGAATTCGTATGGTGTAATTCAGCTTTTCTTATTTAAAATGTATAATATATCACAATTTCTTGTATTTACTTTAATTGCATGGCTTTTCATCAACGATATATATTGGTTAAATACTGAAATATTAATGAAAGTAATTGCTAAACAATCTAACATAACTGTAAAATCAGACGGTTTTTAAAATTTATGTCAACGATTTACAAAATTTGCAACGGCGAAAACTCAGTTTAAACTCTGAAACAGTTTTTATTAAAATACCATTTTTTATGGTTTTAGAATAAAGGTTTCATTGCCTGCTTGATAATGAAAAAGTTTTCTGTGGCCCATAAAGACTAGGGATGGAAAATATTGCAATAATCAAAAATGCAGAGCTCATTGGATAGTCAACCATATCAACACCAAAGCGGAATATTGTGAATTAAATCTCACAAAATTCTGCTGATCTCGAATGAATAAATTTAACGACACATTATTACAAAAAATTGATATAGCCGGTAACAGACTCAAAGTCATTATTCATCAGATATTATAAAGCTCGGCCACATATTGCAGGAGTTTAGAGGATACACTGCTGTAGCTCAATCAGGTTTCAAGTTCGAATTCTCTCACACATAAAGTACTGACCACGCATAGCACCTTCTGGTCGCCACTTGTTCGAACCGATGCTACTTGATTGGCTAGTGCACGGTTTCAACAATTGTGAATATGAATGAATTTAATTGAATCACGTCCGCTAACATCGTTCTTTAAACACAGTTTTGCCATGCTACCAGAAAGATGGGAGACAGTTGAAGAAAATGAGGAACAATATATTGATTCCTATATATTGTACTAATTTCTTCTCAATATAATTATATTTTAAATATAATCAGAATACCTACCATCAATAATTAATTTATTTATTCTAATTGTAGCTTCATATATTTATATTATTATATTTATTGTAAGAAAGAATATTTAAAAGGTAAGTATTATAGATATATTCATTGGCATATATCCTTTAATAATATATTCTAGAGATAAAGAAAACTAGGTGCCAGTCTATATAACAATTGTTATATATCGAAACTGTAAGGAATATCAGTGAGGATAAGAGTACATGATAGAGGTACAGACACTTTTTTCTTTTTTATATTCTAATAATTATACAGATATAGCAATGAGAATTATCTTTGTAATAACTGAAGCATTAATAATTAAATAACATTATTAGTTTTACGTTTATTATAATTATTATGGGTACCCTTGCGACTAAATTGAAACAAAACCTTGATCTAAAAATTGAAACAAATAACCAAAATATAGAGATAGTCGTCATTACACTTATCATAATTGATATTTTTAAAATATTACAGCAATTCGGTTTTAACTTTCAATTGACAATCAAAAAGAGAAAGGAAAAGGGAGTTTGTGGAATAGCCTACAGTTAAATGATGCTAAATTAGATGAATATAGTAGGACTTATGTAATAATTGAATTTTTTGTTTGTGTACAATTTTGCAATTCCGAAATTTTCAAATGAATTACTTTATGCAAAGAGTTCACAATAATCAGAAAATATTCCTGTCGATAGTTTTACCTTGCCCTTTTTTGTTGACGTCGGAAGAAATTTATGATCAATAACACTAGGATTTTTATGCTTTACTGTTTCTTTGACTACAGTTATTTCCAGGTTTTATATATATTTCGATTTCGATCTTATGATTTTGTTAATCAACGTTTAAGCTAAGTATTTTTCAATACATGTGTTTTTAGGATTATAACTAATAAATAAACCAAAATTTGATTTAAAACATAAAAGAAAACATTGTATTCGATAGGTGTGAAAGTAATTTCCGCACGTCTCTGCGATGATATTGAGTTTTCGCGGAATACAAAAATCACGGTTTGATGCGTTCGCTTCGACTGAAACCAAATAACGGTTCAAAGACGTCCGGTCAACGTGGAATGAGATGACGTTTCTTATTCATGCTTGAATGATTGTACTCTATTCTTGTATATATGACACTCCCGTATCGAGAACTAGATTTTCAGGACCGTCTAGGAAGTTGGATATACATACATTTTATCGTGACTGAATAGTGCATAGCTTCAAAAATCCTAACAAATTTAGTTATTTTGGAGAGTTAAAAATAACCGTTAGATTTGTTGATTCTGTATTATGTCGAATTTCTTTATTTCGCTGTTAATAATATGACACATATTCAGTAGTTTTAGTTATATAAACTTTATTTCAACCAAATGATATTCCATTGCTGTCCATAAACTTGAACTGTATTTAAAAGGAAATCATAAATATATTTCATAGTAATCTATTAGTAAAGTCTATCTATTTTAATATTTTGTTGACAATACTAACAAATCGATTCAACTCGACTGTATATATTAGTCCTCTGGTAGCGATCTTGAGGCACGACGTACAGTGGATAATTCAGTTACTGAATATCATTGAGTACAGATAATCGTCTATATATTTCTCTTCATTTTTACACTGATGATAAATAACGGTAACATTATGTAAACATCAAGTTCAATTAGCTCTGTGCGAGATTTGTTGAGTTCATTTGATATGCGCGTCGGTGTTTGCCAAGGACATGTCGTTTCTTCAATGCATTTCAGTAAGTAGTGGATACAATTATGCGAAAACTTTTAACATGAAGACACATATGGCGTTCAATATGATCCTAAAATCTCCTTAATAGAATTAGTATACGCTGATGATAGCGCTATATTAGCTGATATAGTTCACAATGCAGAGTTATATGGTTTGATAATTAACAACGAAAAGACCAAAGTACTGACAATTGACTAGTGTAAATTTCAATGGGATTCAGTTGGAGAAAGTGCAGAAACTTCTCATCAAGAGCTAAGATCAAATAAACAGAAGTAGAAAATGGCATATATTGCTGAATGTTATTAAATTATATACATCATATCATGATTGGCTAAGCTGCAGGAGCTTCTCTTTCTCTAGGATGGGAGTGTAGAATAGAAGAAATATTACAATTAATGCTATGATCTGCCTATTTAAACGCTTATCTTGCTTGTGTAATGCTTCAAGATTTGGATACTGTTGATAGATTATTAATACTACTACTAAATAGTGTACTCGTTTTCACTAGTCAAGGCATGGTAAAGAAGTCTTATTGTATCTATGTATGTATCTACTTAAATAACTTCCTATTTGGCCAATTATATATGACTTTCTCATAGGTCACTTAGTGGCCAATGTTAGTATATCTCAGAAATTTCATAGTTCTTTCAACAGCTCATAGTTCAGGATAGATACCAGGATATCCAATATATCAGTATTCTTGAAAGATTTTTTAACGTTTGAAAGACACTTCTCGTGGACTTTCTCGTGGACTTTCTCGTGCTAATTTTGGAGTATTGTTATATTAAACCAAATTTTCAAGTTTAGCTTCGAAGTGTTTAAAGTGTTAGAACTGGATGTGTATACGTTAGGCCAGGGATGAGTTCAATGATGCAAGAAAATTTGTATTGTTTCTGAGAGTAACTTCATCAAAAACAGTAAAATAATGAATTTCTTGAATATTTCGTAACATAGAATCAATTTTGCCAAACCATCAACTACAATCAACGGGCTACTGATATGGATTCAGCCTCTCAATTTACCTTATAAACTGATTTTGTTGTTTAAGTCCAAAACCGTATTTACTTGTGTTATCTTGTGTATTGTCAATGACACTTGTCATTATGACCATCATTCATAGAAATATTTGAAAATCAGTTTTTCGATAAATATGTATGGTGTTCCTAAAATTAAATTGTAAAGGACAAATTGAATATTACCTGTGAGGTATGGTCTACTGGTAAGGTTAAGATATTATCAAATAATATTAAACGTTATTGACATCGATACATATGGGAGATAAAGTATGACTTATTGTTTCTCAACATCATGAAATGTTGTTGCAAACCTTTTTGTAATTGAGATATTATAGACATCAGATTTTACTTTACAACTCACAGAATATTACAAATATAGAGATTACAGTGATGATCAGATTTGTAGAATAAATGAACATCTAATTTGATATAATGCTAACTGCTAACCTAATCTGCTCACTTGATGAATGCAACAAATTCATAGATTACATAGTAACTGATAAAGAGAATCAACAGGACGACTTTACCCAGATCAAAATCAGAGTAGTAATTAGATCATAGGCAGTCCTCATGCCATTGACACTCATAATAGTGCGCGGCCTTCGGAGCAGCTTGTATTCAGGTTTAGCGGGTTTGAGGGTTTGAAGATAACAATTACTATAGCATTTATATTTGCAGTAATGAGCATTAAGCTCTACTTTATTATTTGTTATTTTATATTATTGGAAAGCTTCATAGTCATGCTTCGTAATAATGGTTCCTTCTCAACATTTTATAGACTAAAGGGATAACTTTTTTTATTACAAATGCTATATGAATTATCTATTAGAAATAATACGAGTATTATTAATGAACGCAAAGCCGTCGGCTTTCAAAGGAAGCTTAAGGAGAAAAGGGGGATCAAAAAGGTAAATAGTAATTTTATATGTCAAGGCAGCACAGTTGTTCATAATTTTTCATCATTACATTTACGAATTACTTTTTAATTTTAATTTTGCTTTTAATTGCAGCTAAAGTTAGTTGAATAATAATAGAGACGTATGGTGATGAGTGTGTGTTGGTAAGGACGTGCTGAGAATGTTTCTAGAGGTTTAAATCAGGTGATATCTGGGTGAAGTCAAAGAGTGGCTCAGACTAGTAAAAAAGTTTGAAGGTGCCGAAGACTGTTGCCAAACTTAGCCTGAAATTTCCCATTGACTGGAGGTTACTCAACAAGCAATTTGCCATCGATTAAAATCTTGAGGATGGTTTCAAAAGAAGGTCATTGGCTACAACATAAATGAAAGCCTAGAAACGTTGAACAGTTTTTTTCAAGGTCAACAACTGCTCCAACTGCAGACATGCAGGTTGTACGTACGTAGCTACTACTAAGTGTATACCCCAGTGGCCACATCGAAGCCATCCCTTCAAGGCGCGAAGGTGTAGTTGAGTATATGGGGGCATCAATTTGGTGTGATATAATACAAGTTGCTAAAACAGGGCAAAACGATTACTTAAGCGCGGTATTGAACTAAACTTATGTGTTTCAAATATATAAGAAAAACGGCTACTAAATCAAAAAAGGCATGACCACGTAATATTGTTACATAACAGTGCGTTTTCGCATATGCCTCAATAAGTTAAAAACAAATACAGAACGCCTTACCCAACCCGCCATATTTTCCATATATTTCTCCTTTTAATTATCCTTTATTCCGTCCAATTGCACACTTACAAGTTCTGTATATTGGTGGGCAGTATATCCCTGAATAACTATGTAATTGTTTTTGTGTAATACAGCTTTAAGATTTAGAAGCAGCGCTTTTTATTATTGATCCCTAATGCTATAAATTAAAAGTTTAATTCTATATGGACAACACTAATATTCATTCACCATCATATATACCATTAAGCTTAATTCTGAGTAAGTAGCGATCTATTGGGAAGTTCCGCCTTAAAAAATATAATCAAAAGCTTCGAATTAATTACTTTGAACATTTCCTCCCGAACTATCTCAATTACTTCTCGTCTGAAACGGCCAATCTTCTCGACGAAGGCGCATTACTGTACCCGGCAAAATCCCCGCCGAATGACACCCGCTTATTCGCTAAATCTCCCTCTTTCAATGCATTCATCTACTTAACGGATCAAGCAGGTTCGTTCCGTGTAAAAAGTAAAGTGCGGCTCAGTACACTCGCCCATACGGTTTAAGAGCCAGATTTTTCATCGCCGATAGATTTCCACAACGGCTTTAAGTCTATATAAGTAGGCGGGCTTTCTCAACGATTTAAATATGATTTTCAGCTAACGCTACTACAGCTTTTTCATACTTCACAAGTTCGATTTACTATATAGTTATTTTAGTGACTCTTTTGTTTTACTGTCTTCCCTTTAGATCGAATAAACCCAAAAATTTGTTCTATTTTTTAGGCTTAAATTTTTTTCAAAATCTTTCAAAAATTATTGATGATTTATAATCAACTTTAGGTTGAAGCTCACTGATAGAATTATCTTTTCAGTATGTGTCATTTCGTGGATGTGTGAACAAACATTTTTTTAAAGGGATGAAAATATCTGATTTCGTAACGAGTAAATTTTATTTGCGGTAAATTTTACTTTTAATTCCAGTTTGAACAAAAGGGAGGCAGAAAGTCATTGAATGCTCTCCGAAGCTTACGGCAACCAACAACTTTCAACATGTGAATACTAGTTTTGACACTTTAAAAGTGACGAACTTGACACCGAAGTCAAAGGATGTCCTGGACAGGCAAAAAAATTTGAAGACGATGATTTGATGACATTACTCAATAATAGTACATGTGAAACGCAAGAAGATGCGCAATTGTTGGAAGTAATACAAGAAACCATTTCCAGTAGCTTGAACAATATGGGAATGATTCAAAAGCTTCGATATTTTGTGGCATGTGAATTGAAACCAGGGGACATTGAGAGGCATTTGATCATGTACTGTTTCAAAGGTAAAATCGGAAAGGTTTAAGGAAAAAATTAACCTTAACAGTGAATATTCATGGTCCAAGCTAATGTTCTATATTTGGTAGGATCAGATTGGATACGCTATAGTATTAGTTGTTAAATTCTAATTAATCATGAATTGCTATAATCGACAAGTCTTACCCGAACACTGAGAGACCACATATTAAAAAATCGGTGAAAACATACGTGGAAATAATAAAAGTGTTATCTTACCCACCGTACTTACCAGATCTTGCTCTTTCTGATTACTACTTGTTCTAACATATGAGTCGTGACCTGTCAGATCAGAAATTCACTTTGTTGACCGATTTGTTAATAGTCTCAAAAAATACGCCCTTCTTTCATATAAAATCCGTAAATTGCTTAAAAGTTGGGAAAAAGTTGTCGGCTATCGATGGACAACACTGAATAAAATACATTGTACAGATTTTTCACAATAAAGCTTCAAATAAATAAATCCTTTGAAACTAATATCAATAATTTGACCTAATAACAATCTTTTTATATTCCAGAATTATAGTAAGCTACTGGTACAAATCATACAAACATTCTTGTTGATATACGTATGCAGAACGTTTTAACGCTCGAAAGCTAATTGTGTTGTTTGTAGTAAAACGAACGTACTTTGGAAATTTCGAATATTATGTGTTAACCGCACTTTCTTGATTAACATATTACGACATATATTATTTATTTAAATTAGTTAATACTATTAAAGTTCTTGAAATCAATAAACATATTGGATGACAGTTCAGCATAATCCGATGCAATAATTTGCCACCTTTTTGTATTTGAGATTTTTAAGACTCTAGACTTCATTTTATGGGACATAGAACAGTACGAATGAGTACAGATGTCCCCCTTTCGGTTATTATATATCTTAATATGTTTCGCCATTGTGTTCTATTAACATTCTCCTCTATTATTAGAAGAAACAAATTCAACATTTTTGACATTGAGTCTCACAAGAGAAAAATGATCAGTTAATAAGTTCATAGGCCCAAATAAGAAGCATATAAACTAAAACAAGAATTTTTATGTTACTTTAGAACCATAGTATGGAAAGAAGTAGCTACATTGCCTATTTAATCACTCATCACATAATCCAATCTGACAAAAAGAGACCGTCTTTTATCTTTAATAACGAGGACCGCATCAGTTGCACGATTGCTTCTAAAGAAATGACCAAAGGAGCATAAATAATCATTCAACCGTCTGGAACAGCTGTTAATTGTGGTAAAATTATTTGTCAATATCGCCTGACTTTAATCCGCTATTTGGCCTTTGAAGATCTTCTGAATTGCATTGTTTTTATTCAAATATCTACGCTATGGATTTGATCTATGTATGGAATGATTTCGTTGGTTGGAGGTTTTGGTGTCTTTAAAATACTTAATGACTGAGATACTGCAATCCGCTTTTGGTGACCGTACACCCTAAACTTCAAGCTGAATGCAATGCTTGTATAGGAATTCACGGGGATGTTTTTCAAAGCATGCACATTTCCTAATTCTAATAATTTATGGCTAGGCGTTAGGTATTTAAGAGATAATTTTTCCCCACGCCAGTGCTCTTAATAATTTCATAGTCTATAAATCAAGTCAATTATAGATTATAAGTCAAATAAGTAGCTTATAAGTTATTGAATTAAGGATTTAAAGACAATAACTTTTATTTTACTTTAAACCATTACGCCATTACGTATGATACTGTCGCCTACAAACCCTTATGTATAAACACCTCACTCACTACATTGGGAGATTATGTCAGAGAAAATATAGAATTATCTACCATCACAGAAGCTACAATTGGATAGAAAACACATTTTGAAAGTGACCCCAATTGAATAGTATGTATAGTATGTGTTTCGAACATTCTTCAAACTTGCAAAATGTAGTGATCTTAATGTCTTAATCGAAACTATTTTAAAGAGCAATCGATGGATTGCTCTTGATCTTAAATCTAAAATATTCTTCTTTTAAAGTGCCATACCATAAGCAGGTAGGATATTTGTTAGTTTTTGAAATAACGCTATTAAAACTATTTGATTAATATATTTGATTTCATATATGACATTAAATAACCAAATACCTCAGCCTATACTTATTTTAATGCCGTAATATATTTTGTAAACACATAACAAAAAGAGGTAAGCATGTATAAATAATAATTACGAATACTATTTAGTATAATATCTCTAATATATGAGTAAATTTTTAGTAATAGACGATGTGTAAATGCAATTAGAATTTAAAATTTCTAATTACTAATAATTGGTCGTTTCTAAAATCAGCTTTTTTATCATTTTAAATTTTATATATATATGTGTAATATGTATCCTAATTAAGTTATCAATCTCTATATTTGTTACCCGAATAATGAACAGTTATCGTATTGCTTAATGTTAATAAAACTTTTTTATTCATTTTATTTTCTATGGGGTACTAATTCTAATTTTTAGAACTAATTCGCTTAGAAACTATAAATCAACATATAATTTCCTCAATCATATTCACCTGCTTGTAATCTCGAACAAATTTAAACTATTTTCCACGTTCGTTTCTAATTGCAGAATTCAATTATGTATTAATTGTACAAATTTTGCTCTCGTCAGAAAGTCGCGTAATAACCGGCGTTAATTTTGTTTGGCATATTTGTCTCAGTTCTCTATCCATAGAAAACAGATATATCAAGTTTCGAACTATTCGTTTTCTCTTCAGCCACATGATTTATGAAACGATGGAGTTTGCAGCATTAGGTATCGATTAGCAAGAAAAGTTTAGCAAACTAATTTTGAATATTAGAAGACTAACAGTAATTTAATTTTAGTTCTTGTTTAATTAGATCGTAAGTGAAGCTTTTGGTGTTTATAGATGTTAGATGAAAAATCAATATTTTGCTCTATATGATGTATTTAATAAGCATATGAACATTATAAGAGTGACATTGTCGGAAGATATATTATCATGTATGTGTATAATTGCCTTATCAACTTTAACTTTTGGTTTATTTTGACTTTGACATAACAAAATATTAATGTAAATAAAGCAAAGAAATAAAAATAACGTCATAAAATATAATTTATTTTAACATTGTAGTAACTAACTAATTACCCAATACATTTCCGAAGAACATAAACTAGAGTTAATTAAAGAGCTACAATAGTTTGTTGGTTAAAGTTGTTTTATTATATTTATATTGAACTGTTTTTCTACACCATCTATGAAGTAGAGTTCTAGGCACGTTTTTTATTTAGGGTATCTCCTAAAGTCCTAATCTACCTAATTAATAATTGTACATGCAAGTAATGCATTTGATATTCATTAAAGAGTATGTTTACATTTTCTGCGTTTAGTTCTTATTTCCATCGTTCCTGTTTTTCTGTGTTAAGTCATTTTGATAACCCGGAATTTCTCCTGAGTTTCTTCTGTTACTACCTGTGTACATTTCCCTTTATACTTTTATATTTCATCACCACATTCTCTCTAATGATATTGTCATGCTCATGTACGAGTATATTCTAAATATCTGTGCACATAAATATTTCACACTCTAAAATATGATTTTCTACAGTTATCTTATATTAATCATTATCACTCCACTCAAGCCCACGACAGAAAAGTTTCATTAGTCTATTAGAATCACTGTTCCAGTCCATTACCAAATTGTTAATTTCTAATCTCTTTAATACTTGTTAACAATTTTACCATCTCTTAATTTATTTTACTGTCTATCTCATGTAGATTATCCAAAGTGAAGGTGTTATTGTAGACAATGCTTCTTTTTACAGTTTATCTTTTTTTTCAGGGTTGAATCTGAAAAAAAGTAAATTATTTTATATTTAACGAGTGATAAAACAGTAACTCAGCTCCAAAAATAAAGCCATGCCTGTTTCTATCATGAATAATAATATATCTGCAACGCATTATTAAACAACATTATAAGTAAAAAAACTATGTTACTAAAAGTTTTACCTTTTTCCGTGCATTTTTGTTGTCTTTACAATCTTTATTAGCCTTTTGCCAAGAGTGGCTCGATGTTCCATTTTGAAATATGCATATTAGAGGCGACACGCGTACTTAAATTGAAACAATAAATCTTAATTAATTTAATTATATGCTTTTAAAATTATATTTTTATAAAAATAATATATACATCACTTAAATCCTATTACACGACTTAAAGAGCTGCATATCCCTAAATTTTCTATGGATACTTCCCAGGCTATGCATGTTCCCTGAAATAATTGTGTTAAATAATATTTATATAAAAAAACTACTATTTTTATACATTTTATAAATTTAATCTCGAATAGAGCTGACATCGAAGTGATCATAATTCGTCAGCTGATTTGTTTTGCATCGCTCTTTGTATTCACCTACTGTCAATGCTTATATTAATTATTATAACACATTATAAATATACTTATACATACACATTAAAAATACGGCCAATAACATGACATCATGTTAATGCTTAATGTTTAATAGTATAAATACTTGCCTCTCTAACGCATTTAACTGTCAAGAGGGTGTTCCATTATCTCGATCCTCTCCGAAATATTGATTAGACTGATTAGAGACACACTAGTTCCTGACTCTGACTATTTCTAACTAATGGCTTTCATATTTTTAATCAAAATTATCACAAATTTTAAAGAACAAATAGAAATGTATCAAAACAACCGTCAAAATATGCCGTTTTATAACCTCTGGTTATTATCATTAATGCTTTGAATAATTTTACAAAAATATGACAACGTCGTCTACAAGTATCAACACAAATCGTGTTTTATAGACCGATTCGGTTAAATGTTCGGTCGTATTAGACTTTTACTGTCTCTTTTTAACTAGAGTAATGCTAACTAGTAAAACGAGAAGGAAAATCGCCCTCGAGTTTAAGACTAATTTTATATTTTTTCAAATTGAATGTGGTAATACATTCGACGGCATTGATCACGTGCATTGGCTGTTTTACTAGAACTATATATATGGAGTACTAGTGGTCTCTAAAGTAGTGATCTTTTAAGATACAGTTGCAGCTATTAGCAGCAAGGTTGTAAGCTGGCATAAAATATGTATAGTCACAAGAGGTATTACTTCAAAAATTATGCATATATTTGACTACGTAAAAGAAATAGAATCGTATGAACTTCATTGAGGATGGTTTGTTGATCATTGAGTAATTGGAAACCATCCGAACGGACATTGTTGATCATAAATAGTAATCAGAAATGTAGTCATTAGTTTAAGATGCATTAACCTATGCTTAGTTGAGGAATTTACCCAGAGACGCAGATTGAAATTGCTTGGTCAGACCCAGTAAATAATTAAAAAACGGGACATGAATCAAGATCCGAGAGGTGAGTTATATTTTTGTTAGCTGATATTAAAAAAAATGAATAAATATAGTTTTTAATAAACCGTAAAAACTTATACTTAACTACTTCTTAAAATATATGGAAAATATCGTAATTTTTTTAGGCTGTTATTTCATTATTTTTATCTTTTCTTAAAAATATCGATAATTTTCGATATCGATATATCGATATATTTTTAAGGAATGCCACCCCTAGTGAGAAGTAGATACCCTTCCTGGAAGCGGCTATGTATTGATGATGAGGATATACGCAGCTTTTTTTTTATTCTAGATTGACCAGCTTAGGATTAAATGGTTATTTGCTGATGTCGCTTCGGGTTCAGGATAGAGAAGTATTTTGCGGGCGACAGAGACCCTAGGTCACAAGTGGAATGGTCGTAGTTGGTTTAGCTACCGGGGTTTGCAGATGGGTAGGGATTTGATGAGATTGTTTTTGTGTTCTAAGGCGCCTAAGGGAAACTTTTCACGAACGGGATTCCTGATTCGAGGTGAGTGTTCACGTTCCTCATAAACCATGGGGCATTGAGTAATATGCCGACATTTTTGGATTGGAACACTTGACGAAGTTCAAGTTGTCTCTAAGAGACCTACCTGTATCACACCTGTACTTCGTAGAGGTAGACTAGATGGACTAGTATCTTATACAGAGTCGCTCTTTGGAGTTTGGTAGTTTGCTTTTTCTGCAGAGGAGTGGAAAGAGTAGGCTGTACAGGCCACTGCCTTTGCAAATAGCGTGCTGGATTTGGGCTGACCTTCTGGAGCCAGGGGATAGAAACTTTTTCGATTTGGAGGCGATAAGCCCGGAACTCCTTCTGCAGTGGAACAGAATACTTTGAGTTTTGCTCGGGTTAATCTGCAGCCGCCAGAATTTATACCACGCAATCGC
Source organism: Rhynchophorus ferrugineus (assembly GCF_030347505.1). Classification (NCBI taxonomy): domain Eukaryota; kingdom Metazoa; phylum Arthropoda; class Insecta; order Coleoptera; family Curculionidae; genus Rhynchophorus; species Rhynchophorus ferrugineus. The sequence continues at coordinate 44,220,219 of NW_027472581.1, read as the reverse complement.
CTGTTTTAGTAGGACTTGAAGTCTGTCGCGCATGGCGTCGGGAGTGTAACCGGTTTGTGGATTGGGACATCAGCCATATAAAGGTTGAACAGGGCAGCGGCTAGTGGAGCACCCTGCCACGCTATTGCGGATATCAGTGTTCGAGACGAGACTGCGTCACCGATCAGCACTTGAAAGGATCTACCGTCCAAGTATGAATCAATCAGGAATATTAGGTCATTCGGTAGATCTAGCTGGTTTGCTTTGTAGATTACACTGTTGTGCCATATTTTATCGAAAGCTCTAGAAACATCTAAAAAGATGACTCCAGATTTGCCACCTTTTATTAGTGCCTGTTGGGTGGTTGCTGCGACGCGGGCAGCTTGATTGTTTGGCACGGAAACCGATTTGTTCGTTCGGGATTAAGTGGTGTGCGTCTGTGAAGCTGTTTAAAGAGTGTATTATTGCTTTTCGGCAAGTTTGGAAAGTAAACTAATCAGGCTGTTGGGCCTATATTTAGATGGATTGGACTTGGCTTTGTTTTTTGGAATGATAGCGACAAGTGCATGTTTCCAATTCTTTGGGAAATGCTTTAATTTCAGGATGGAATCGATAATGTTGGCTAGTTTTAAAAGTTGCCTGCTGGTGAGGTTTTTCAGATGTGTTGGTGTGATACCATCTGGGCCTGGAGATTTTTTCGAAGACAGGTGTTTTATTGAGAGATGAAAGTCTGTGGGAGAGACTATGCTCTTTAGAAGATGCACTTATTGAAAATTTTTTCTCTTCAGCGAGGGCATATGGATGATGGAGAACGTCTGTTGAGGTGGGATAAGAGATGGATTGCATTTCATTTGTTTCTCGAACGAATCAGCGAGAAGCTCGACTTTTTCCGGATTTGTAAGTGCGAAGTCCGTGAAATAATCGGCTTTTAGAGGAGAGTTCGTTCGAGGTTTTCCCCATTACGCTTTTGGCGGCCTCATAAGAAGCATTGGGGTTGCCTAAATTTTGAAAAAATTATTCCTATTTCCTCTCGTTCCAGGCTTTAATCTTGTTCCTGACTTCTCTGATTGCGCTCTGTGCCACGCGATTGTCCTCAGGATTTTGTGTGGCACGAGCTCTTATAGCTAATCGGTTCTTGTACCTGATTAGTTCTTTTATTTCTCTCAGAAGGTTATATTGAAAGAATTCAGCGCTACATGTTTTTGTAGCTCTGTCTCCGGCTGTTTGCATATCTAGAGTGAGCTTTGAGACTGCTCCTTTTATATCATCTGGAGAATTTGGGATAGGTCCTGTTCGCTGAAGCTCATGTTGAAACAGTTTCCAATCTGTGGTTTTCTTGGGTTTAAGACTGACGGAAGAAGAAAGTCGCTGATGGTGAGGTGGATTGGCCTATGGTCAGAATAGAGACCTTGGAGTACTTGTAAGTCGGAAGTTTGATTGGCATTTTGTTAAATGGACAGGTCAATTATTTATGGCTGAATGTTGATGTCGTTGGAATAGTGAGTTGGTTCACTTGGAGCTAATAGTCCAGGTTCCATCTCCTCTATTATCACGGCGATGCCAGCTTTAGCAGGTGTTAGTCTGCTGGTGCTCCAAAGTGGATGATGTGTATTGGAGTCACCCCTATGAATTTTGGGCTGTTTTCTTAGATTAACGATTTGAATTCTTCTTCATTAAGTTCACCAATTTTTCAATAGATGGATGTAAACTGAATTCGCTTGCTATTTGACTTGATTGTTATGGAAGTGTGTTCAAGACTTAATAGAGACCGCGGTTGGATGTGCTTGATGACGCAGTATATTTTATCATGATTTATCAGAGGTAGTTCCAGGTAGATTTACCGTTATAAAATATATATGATTATGGTTATTATCCGAGATCAAAAAATATTTATGAATGAAAATAGGCAAAGACAGCTTTTTAAACCTTTCCAAAGGCAATTATTTCAAATTGATCTAAAGTCGAATGTTTTTAAAAATGTTAATTTTTCTAATCTCAGTATTTATAATGTCGTTAATTAATAAAATTTTGAATTAATATAGATATATTTCTTTTGTAAATTCGATAATTTGTTATATATCTTCAAAATATACTAAAATATGAAATGTTTTATAATATTTCTGTGTGTAATTTACTAAATAATTCGGATATTATCAGCTCATAATTCGATATCGGTGAAGATAATAAAATATATGGTAACTTCAACTGAATAACATGGCTACAACAAAAAAGTAAAGCTCATTAGAAAATCTTTCATATTAATCTATATACTATTAAAATCTTAATTCATAAGTTAATAATAGTAATCCATAACTATAAGATCAACTAGAATAAGACCGAGAGGGTATTCTAGCATGAAACTATATGCGAACATGGAATAATTATCATATTTAAGATCAGATTATTAATTATAAGCATTACCTAGAAAATTCTGGAAAAATATTTGTAAAACTCCAAGATTCACATTGTGTATATTAAGACTATATGATATTGTAAATAAGTTTATGTAGCTAAACTTTTTCTTCATATATGTTTTCACATTCATTTCAAGATTCTTCTGTAATATTTTAATACTTTTTTTAACTATAAAATTATTATCACTATAAGCAATAGATCATTATGTCTAAAATTTAATCACAGTTCTTGTAACATTGAACAAATATAATTATTTTTAACTAATATGTAATAATACTAGTTATAATAAAGAACTATATTTTAAAATAATTACTGCTGATAGTAACCCTTTTATTAAATTATATTCAAACAATTTCGATTCACTGGAAAAGATAGTAAATTGATATATTTAATTTTGTATCTCGATATAAACACTATTTAATTGACTTTCCAATAATATCTAGTATAATTATAGCCCATTTTGCATTAAACTAATTGCCTTTTGAAGTAATATAATATATACTATTTTACTAAATGGTTATAATAATTTAATTTCTCTAATTAATTCATTGAACTATTTCGGTCAATTTAGCGGCAAATATGCCTGGATAATTTTTGCCGTATTTTCACTGGTCCCATCGCAATGGAAAACAAATATATCAGGTTTCGAGAACTATTAATTTTCTTTTTCTCCCTATGATTTATTGACCGGCAAAGTTTGAGGCATAACGTTCTGATTACAGAAAAGTTCTTGAACTAATTTTAGATATTAAAACCATTATATAATTGGATTTTAATGTTCGTCTGGTTTAGTTGTAATTAGTTAAATTAAAACATAAGCGTTATAAATAATTGTTGATGTTTCGATACAATTTAAATTAGAATCCTTTCACGTCTCTTTCAGTAGATGAAATAATAAAGAAATTTAACGTATTGTGGTAACTTGCGTAATTGAATGAATTGATTTAGAGCAAATAATTAATTAATAGAAACCTTTATGCTGGAATTATATTATCTATATTCAAATTTTACTAATTACTATTTGTATTATTTTGAGTAAGTCTGGCCTAAAATCTTCTATAATTTAAAATAAACACTGGCCCTTGCTTTGGGCAACTTTGGAAGCTCAACGTATTCTAAAAACGACTAAAACTTCTTCTGACATCCTAAGATGCTTCCATTGTCTCACTGTGAAATTATTTGTCAAGCTCTTCATGTAGCAGGTGTTTTTCAAGTAAATGTTGTCCCTCCATTGCTTTTCAACATAGCAAAATTATATAGGATTACTAACACAGGAGCTGAAAATGGAGTGTATCTATTGCTGAAGTAATAAGTCGAATTGGTTAAATTAGAGGAGCTTTTGCTTCTTTAAGAGTGTATGTGTAGAAAAGAGGAACTGCTAATTGAATTGTTGAATGTTGGTTCTTTTGTGCATTTATCTTGCCTATGTTTGGTTGGCGAGTTTTGGCTTTGGAGGGGCAATTGTTCCGAGACCTCATTCATTCTTCATTCATTCTTATTTTCCTAATTAGCATTAATATAATTAAAAAGAGACAGAATAAAGTCTGATGCGTCTGAATATGTTTCCAAATTGGTCTATAAAATTCGATATGTATTGGTATTGGCCGACATATGTTATAGTGCGCTTGTTTTGATAAACTTTCAGCTGTTGTTAATTTGCGATAATTCTGATTGAACATATCAAAGCCATTAAATAGTTAGAGTCAGGAACTGATTGCATTTCTAATCAGTTCCTTCGAACGAGATAATTTTATAGTTTTATTAGAAATATATTTAGCATGTTGCAGCTGCACTTAATATTAATATAAGCATTGAGAGTGGGAGAATACAAAGAGCTATATAAAACAAAGCAGGCAGAAATCAAGATCATCTCGTTGTTAACACTATTCGAGGTTATAAATTTACGAAATGTATAGACTCGAGTATTTTTTCATATTATTTTTTGTATTTAATACAATTATTAGAGAAAAAACTGTCAGTAGGGGAAGTGCCCCTAGAAAACTTAGGGACATGCAGCTCTTTGAATCATGTAATTTTTTCCTTCATACACTGTTAGAAAAAATAGGATTTAACCCGTGAAGAGGTCTAATGAAACTTAAAGACATTATTTTTAAAACAATGCCAATTTTAAAAGCGTAGAATAAAATCAAGGAAGTTTTAGTATCTCAATTTATGTATCTAGACGAGACATAGATATTTAAAAATGGAATGTTGAGCCACTCTTAGACAAATGCTAATAGAGAGTGTATAAAGACAACAAAAGTTGGTGGAAAAAAGTAAAAGTTAGAATAACATAGGTCTGGTTACTTATAATGTTTTATAATAGTTTATTGCAGACAAGATGATGTTTATGGTGGAAATATGCATGGCATTGTTGCTGGAGGTGAGTTAGTGACAAAACGACTCATTAAATATAAATTGAGAACTTACCTGAAGAAAGTTACACTGAAAAAATAAGTATTATCCAGAATGACACCTTAGTTTTGGCTAAACTCCATTATATAGACAGGAGAAGAATTTCAGAAATGGTAGAATCGTGAATAGGGGTTCTATAGATTAGAAATTAACAATTTAGTAATTCCCACTTTCTTGGTTTATTAATGCAATATGTCCATTGTGTTCACGAAACGGAAATTTCCTGAAAATAAAATTTGAAAAAAACCGATGCATGTATTAGGGACATTGAATAATAGAAAGAATATTCCTTTTTCGATTTAGGTAAAGATACATTTAGGGAATAGCAGGAAATTGTATTTTAATTTGTTAATTTTAGAGATAATTGAACTGTGTAATTGCTGGAATTTTTTAATTCTCCTATAAATCCAGCCTTTTTATATATTATTACATTCAATTGGTTAAGAAGATTACTATAATTTATTTTAATTAACTACATCTTACATCTTAGTACATTGTTAATTTACAAATTAATTTATTATCACTGTTCTGTTGTACTTGAATTAATAGACAATTACGGCGAGTACGGGAATAACATATCAGTGGGTATTTGCAAAATAAAAATATAACAAAAGTACTTAAGCTAAAGTTAAGAATATACTTATACACAGTACAAGTTCGTGAGATTTGGTTCGTTTCAATATTCTGAATTTTTGAGTGTTGTCCAGTAGCTATATTGCTTCCATGTTAGTGTGACTGAGTGACCTTATTTCATGTTTTAAGGCGAAATCTTGGATACTTCGTACATCCATTTGATTTCGAGGTTATCGTGCAGCTCTTCGTTGGTTACGTAGCGATAAGCATTGGTGATTAATCGTAGAACATTGTTTTGGGTGCGTTGGATTACTAGTTTTATTTGATCACTTAGTGCAAGCCTTTAGTGCACCCCATAGCTTCAAATTGTCTTTATGATAAACCTGATAAAGACGCATATATTATATATGATTTACACATCGATAGGCAATAGTTCTTTCTTCGATGTTTAAGATAGTTCGAATGTCCTCGATGTAAGTAGTTGTAACGTTTGACATATATAAAAAGTTAGGTTAAGTTAGAATATAAGCGTGGAAAAAAGTAGCACTGAAAAAATAAAATAAGAATATGAAAATAAGATAAAATCGAAGAAGATCGCCGAAACTGAGGCCTATTTTGAAGCAAATGACAAATCGTACTACAAAAATGATATCGAAAAGTTGAAGGGTCGCTATAATTAGTGCATCACCTTTGAAGGGAATTATGTTGAATAAAAAATAACTAATTTTGCCAAAAAATGTGTCTTACTATGATAGGCCGGGGACTTTTCATTTGACATGTTATATCCAACCATCTTTCACCTTGAACCGATTAATAATAAATAAACTTGTATTGAGTGAGTACTAATGTATTATTGAATTGTGGATATATATTAGAGAGGATAATTAGAACACATTAATATTAAAATAACATATCAATAAGGTTTTTATCAAATGCATATCAAAAAATAAGACAATTTAACCATATAAACTACTACTCTGATGACACACTAACATCATACATATTTTTGTACTGTTTTAGGGCGTATTTAAAATTATATTGTTTTAAAAATTAACCTTTCTTTCAAATTCTGTTTCGGCAGCAATATATATTAAGCAATATATAAAAAATATTTTGTGGTTTATCAAAAATATCTTGGTGTAATTTTTCAAAATTAATCATGGCCATTTTACAGCGACGATAAATCTGGATATCCTTGTGAGAACTAAGTAATACTTAGATGCACAGGATACTAAAATAATATTAATAAATAATAATAAGTCTCCGTTTTAAGAACTAGAGCTTATCTGGACTGGGCTCCGAACCATTGTCCTCGGCATTAAACATACCTTATGTGAGGAGACATCCGCCCTTATCCAGTCTGGTTATTGATGTGTCTTTTGGACAGTCAGATTAAAAAAAAACAGTTCACGGTCATACTCCAGCAGGATTCGAACCCGCGATTATCGCAACAGTAGGAGGATCGTCTGTCGCCTTGACAATTATGCTAGCCAAAGAGGCTTAGTTAATGTTGAATTACAGTGAGTTACAATTACAAATAATTCTCCAGGATCTTCACCACAGCAAATAAAAATAAACCAATGTAATGAACAAAATAAAGAAATTAGAATACCCAGGCCACCTCCAATTATCGTAAGTAATGTTACCAACTTTGACTTGCTATACGAAATACTGAGCTCCAACTATATAGTACTCAAAGCAACGGTACTAAACAATGGACAAATAAAACTGAACGCCGAATGTCGTACAACATTCACAAAAATAATAAATTGTTTAGAGTTGTTGAAACTGCAATGGCACTATGAAGATAAACAAACCAGAGACATCAAAGTTATGGCAAGAGGGCCTCCATCAACAGCTAAAAGTGAGAAAATTATCGCAGAACTAAACCAAAATGGGCTTAAATGCTTAAATGCGACTAATATTTTAAAAAAAGAAAAGACCAAAAATAACAAAGGAGAAATTTTAGTCCACAAGAAGCCATTACCTCTATTTATGTTAGCCTTTAAACATGATACGGACACAAAAACCATTGTTGGTATTAAAAGAATTTTAGGGGTCGAAATAAAAATCGAACCTCTAAAAAATCCAATTTAATACCGCAATGCAAAAGATGCCAATTGCATGGACACACACAGAAATTCTGCAGAAGAGAACCTAGATGTTTAAAATGTTCAGGTGAACATATCACCATATCAAAGTGTAGAAAACCCAAAGAAGCTAAGCCGAAATGTGCTAACTGCAATCAAGCGCATCCGGCAAGTTATATAGAACATATCAAAGTGTAGAAAACCCAAAGAAGCTAAGCCGAAATGTGCTAACTGCAATCAAGCGCATCCGGCAAGTTATAGAGGATGTGTAGTTGCTAAAACACTACAAGAGAGGAGACATAAACTAGCTCAAGTTAAACGTCAAGAAACATTGAGTGTAAAGAAACAACCGAAAAAGTATAACAACGTTAATGGTGGACCGACAAGAAAAAATGATCCAATATTTTTCCGAAAGTATTTAAAAACTAGAAATGAAAACATTAGGCCTGTGGCCCAAAAACCCGAAATGGCATATAAAGATATCCGAATAACAATTTAGAATGCTCATGGAATCCAGCAACATCACGCTACCCTACAAGTATTCCTACATATGCAAAAAATTAATATTTGCCTAATATCGGAAACTTATTTAACAAAAGAATCCTTTATAAAATTCAGAGGATATATATTCTATCATACCATACATCCAGCTAACACCGCAAGAGGAGGAAGTGCAATAATAATAAAAAAGAACATTTCCCACCATCAAGAGCCCGGGCTCAGTACAGTCACGCCGAAATAGTTAACCAAAGTTATTAAAACTGACAATGACCCCAGGAAATCACCAGGCTACGATTTAATAACAGGAGAATTACTGCAAAAGATACCAAGAAAGGGAATTATAAAACTCACCAACTTGATCAATACAGCATTTATATTAAAACATGTCCCAGACATTTGGAAGATGGCGGAAATTATAACGATCTCAAAACTTGGAAAAGCAGCAAACGAAACAGAAGCCTATAGACCTATATCACTGCTGCCAGTAATATCTAAGGTTTTTGAAAAACTTCCGTTCAAAAGAATAAAACCGATCATCGAGAGAAAAAATACTCATACCAACACACCAGTTTGGGTTTATTAACAAACACTCAACAATTGACCAGGTCCACAGAATAACAGATGTTATTGAAAAAGCCCACGAAAGTCAAAAGGTATGCTCAGCTATATTCTTAAATGTAGCACAAGCCTTCGATAAGGTTTGGCATGGAGGCCTTGTTCATAAACTACAGAAAATGCTACCAAAACAACATACCGAACTATTAAAATCATAGATTACAACCAGAATCTTTAGAGTGAAGCAAGAAGAAGCTTACTCTACAATAAAAGAAGCTAAAGCAGGTGTACCACAAGGAAGTGTACTGGGGCCAATGCTTTATCTACTTAACACTTGTGCTAAACCACAAAGGGAAAATATCACGATGGTTACATTTCCTGATGATGCTGCGGTTATAGCAGTCGGAGACAATAGTGAACAAGCTTGGAAAATAAGAATTAATGAAAGTAAACTTGTACATGTGCATTTCACCTATAAACAGACCATACAAGCACCAATAACATTAAATAACACTCATCCATATAACAAAAATGCTAAATATCTCGGAATGAATCTCGATACAAAACTTCGCTGGAAGAAACATATAAAGAAGAAAAGAAAAGAACTGGAATTGAAATATAGGAAAATGTACTGGCTAATTGAAAGAAAATCACAATTATCAGTACATAATAAATTGCTATTATATAAGCAAATATTGAAACCTCTTCCCCTTTTCAGGTCGGTTAAAAACTTATTAATAAAAATGATTTTAATTAAATAGATAAGGAACACCCCTTAAATCTTGATTTTGTTTAAGAAATCGTAAAAAATGTTGAACACCATAAGGACCGCCCGTACTGCTCTGCTCCTTACAGCTCACACGTGATTTTCACGGCAATACACACCTCACCAAACGCGACATTTATCCTGAGTTGCATTTAAACTAGACAAGTTTCAGCCGTTAAATTTGTGTAACGCCGCCGGTGAATACGGAATTCCAGATTGACAGGAATTGATTGCGGAAAATCCTCAGGGGCTACACGTGCTTCTGCAAGAAAAGTATAGGAAATGGGAAATTTAGATTGTGAAGAGACCGCCGAAGAACGTATGAGACTTGAAACTGGAAGGTGGGAATAATTGTCCATTCAACAAAAAAACTTGATTTGTGTGTGTTTTGAATCTTATAAAAAGGTTTTCTTCCGAATGTTTTTAAAAAGGGATTTTAAATGTATTATGATATAAATTTTATTTCATGTAGAAATGAAATATACCCTTTATGTTAGCGACTTCTTGGGTATATCTAGTTACTGATTAGTTTAAAAATAAATCCTGTCTTGCAGGTGTGACGGAATTAGCGGTGGCGTACTAGTACTTGTTTATCTACCTTCTATATAGAAGTAAAACATATCGAGGTGTCATGAAAGCTTAAAAAATATGGCTTTTATTTTATGGTACTACTAGTAATGTTGTGGTACTACTAAGTAATGTTGTGTTGCCACTCCCGGCTCAAAGATTCTATAGGTTGGCCGATTCGATTCATTACTGTAACCAGGAGTGTCATTTATTTCCCGCCATCGGGCTTAAGAATTTAAACACTGCTCTAAGCAAATGACATTGCAGTTGAGACGACAAAATTGTAAACAGTATTTATAACATTTTCGTCATTTATGGTAATATATATTGTGAAGAATGTGCTAAGAGCGAATACCAAGTCGATTAAGGAATTTGCGTTATTTTACTGGACGGTATATTTGCGACAAAATATTGGTGATATAGCGTCATCTTAGAGAAAGAGTTTAACACTTTTTGAGTCAATTTGTTTTGTTCGAGTAATACAATAACATATAGCCATTATATGGTCAATATAAATAAAATCTTTGTTAAATTATATTTTGAAGTATCCTTTTGGTTAATTGGGCTTAATCTGGAGTGGGTCTATTGTTTAGTGTAGGTTCCGAAGCGCGGTCTTTGGCGTTAGGTCTACCGACTAGTCAGTGATCAACTTAGAAACCATCCCAGAAGACATTCGGTTAGTGGCATGACTGGGATGGTTACACCTTGTTGCATTTTACCCTGTTTAAAAATATTTACCATTAAACTCAGAAAAATAAGGTACATCCATGACCTGCGTTGTTCGAACCCGCAAATGTGAGAAGTGCTTTTACATATTGTCCAGATTTCTAGATTAGGCCAATCATCATAGTTTTCTCTATTACTTAATAATAAATATATTTTTTCTTTTAGAATCGTTATATATTAGTTTTATGATGGTATACAATTTATGATCTCAAATATATAAAAAAATTAAAGGATCTTCATTAGATATAATGTTTCATATTTATTTGAGAAATTAAGATATTAAAAATTTTAATTCATCATTAAGAAATTATTGAATTGACATATGACTAAATTAAAATAAATCAAAAAAATCGAATATATAAATAAAACTTACTTATTTTTTTATGTGATGTACTGTAACAGTGCCAAGTGTTTATATAAAAAGAGATAACTTGATATTTGTCATATTTGAAGGTATCTCATAAAATAAAATATTTAGCGCTGGAAGGTTACGTAATGTAAAAAAAGTTTTTGGTTTACAACCTCTTTATTCAAATGTTCTTCATTACAAGTTAATTCATATTGTACTGTCTAATCTCAACAACAAAAATCTATGGATTGGAAATTATATCTTTTATCATATAAACTTCGAATTGAAAGAGTTAATTATAAATCAGACGATTTTAAAGAAAGGGTTTTTGAAATATAAATGTGAATTAAACATTGGAAGAACATTATTACACTGACTGAACGTTTTGTAAAACAACTTAGAATTAAAAATTAAAATATTGCAACCACACAGTGTCTAAAACATGTCAGAAAACATCGATATGTATATATATATATATATATATATATATATATATATATATATATATATATATATATATATATATATATATATAAGCCGATATTTTTCGATATTAAAAATAAAATAAAATAAATATATTTCTTAAACATTACAAAAAAACACTTTTAACACACTTCGTAAATTGGTACTTAATTTAAAAATTCTAAAAACTATATATCGATATTTCTTTAAATATCTATGTATCGAAATATCAATATTTTTTGGGTATCCAACACCCCTAGTCCACATTGCTCAAGTTCTCCAAAACGTCGCAATTACAAGAGCTATCAACGATTCAGTGAATGTGATATAATATCAGTACCTAAGATTTTTTATTAATTACAGTATTCAAAACATAACGTTGGACAAGACAAAAAACTTATATGTCTATCAGTATTATAAAGAATCAAGGAGATTTTTTAAATTTTTAGATTGAATTATTGTCTTCACTTGATTTGCCAGGTTTTTTTTGATATCATTTGCGGTAAGTCTTGATGTTAGAAATTGACCTGCTTACAATGCTTCTCCTACATCACTGTTTTTAAACGATATTAGACTTTTAGTTAAAAATTTAATGAACATTATCAACAATATGCAGTGTTAAAAGGAAAATTTAAAAATTTAAAAAAGCATATGTAACATTCTAACCATTCCAAAATATATGCCATTTATATTCGAATGATTTAATAAAATCTAATAAAATATATTTTATTAGATTGTTAATTTAATATTATATGTCAGAGTTAATGACTGCTGCTTTAAAAAGCAAGTAGACAATGGAGCATTCTATTGTTACCTCTAAAAGTATATTCCCAACAACTTCTGTTATTAAGTATCCATTTCAATTCAGGATAGCCCAGACGGAAGATTTATTATTATCATTAGGATTTGCTGAAAATTCTAAAATATTGGAATTAATAAGAAGTAAAACCTAAAAGAAATAAAATACATTTATTAATTTTTATCAAAAAACGTCCTGTATATATCGAAGAATATAACAATTCTGCAAAATTATAAACCGATTTTCGATAAATAAAACTAGGCAACATTCTGGATAGGAGAAAAATGAAATTCGTTGTTCTGCGAATAACAAATTTAAAATTCTAATAGTTACGTAGTTCTTCCTGAGAATGTTTGGTGGAAGTTACAACAATCCCCGCAGAGGTGACACGGAGAAAAATAAATCAAAGAACTAGTTCGTATCGGCGGTTCGGTTTTCGGAGGATTTCCCCATTCCAATCTCTTTCTAGTTGGGAAACTTCGGACATTTTCCTGGAAAACAATTCTGTTTTGTATTAATATTGATGGATAGTAATTACGATGGCAAAATTGATTGCTTAAGCCAAAGCGTTATTTCTCTAATTGTTCGGGGTTTCGGGAACGTTAAACTAATAGTTCCCATCTGATCTAATTTTGAAACATGTCTATAAAACGTGTACAACTTTCAAACAGCTATTTATATCATTTAAACTTCATAATGTATCGTCATTAAATAGGATGTTCAATTTAATATGTTATTGCTTAAAAATGATAACTTTAATATATTTTTTAACTAATTTATGTTTTGATTTAATTATTTAGATAATTATATTATTAAAGAATTATTATTGTCAATTTTGAGTTTTGTTAACGTTATTATTATTCACTAAAAAGTTATATGTGAAATCATATAAGTTTCCATGTTTTTATATAACGTACATAATATAATAGTGATATCGTGTCCACAAACAATGTTTGTTTTCATGTTGAACCAATATATATCTTTAAATATAATTATCACAGGGCTCTAGATTTGGTATGTTTGCTAGGATCGCAAGAATTTTTTATTCGAATTGTAATAGTGTTTCTTTAACACTTCTTTTAATGCGTAAGTGAGATTTGTCCCGTAACATAATCACTTAGTACTGCGTTATTTACTATAACTGGCATTTATCGTAACAGCAATTCATTAAAATACTCCAGGGATAAAAAATGGTTTCATTCAGATTAGAATTTTTTAGACGTGGATGCATACTTTCTTCTTGGTCCCCTATAATGAAGATTATGAGCTACTACTATAGTTGTTCCGCTGTGATTTTGATATCGATAGTTCTTTTTTACTCACTCATATTATATAGGAAAACATAAAGCCACAGAAAACAAAAAGATGGAAATTTGAATAACAATTTTATTGATTGATTCATCAACTTAGAGTTCATTCCCTAGTTTTTTATGAGTTCGAGTCAGCTAGGACATCTAACGGAGTGAAATTTATTAAAACGAAAAAATGCAGGTAAAATTATAATAATAACCGGTATTGGATAATATTAACTACATTTCTTGGTTTATTGAAAAGCATATGTGTGCTCTTATGTATGGAATAGATTATCACTAAAATATCTGTTATGACTTCCCACGATGATTCGGATCCTTCTGGTTTAAATTTCAATGACTCTCTCACCGTTATCAATGTCTTTAATGTTCTCATTTGAATGTTTGTTCAATTTAAACTGAACTGATTCTGATAGCTTCATCAACATCATTTCAAATTAGGATCTATAATGCTGATAGTTCGAAATTCATATTATGCCAAGTTGTTGTGGATGCACTGTTATCAGATGCACTCTGTATGTCAGTCGTAGCTAAAGATGCCAAGTCGTTAAGCTTTTTCGATAAAAATTGGAATTTTTCTGCAAACCCTTTCATGTGCATTAAGCTAACACATCATTGTCTTCGGTGATTTTTTCTTGGCTGGTGTACGAATATAAGCTTCATACATCATAAAGTTACGCATCATAACAGTCTATCCATTATATCATGAATTTGGCCACCAAGTGCTTAATGAATGTTCGAATTAACGGATAATCATAAGCCTTATTATTTAGAAGAGATGCTTGATGGTATGCTTTGTCACAGTGTAATTGATTTGGCAACAATGGTTGAATAACAAAAACAGATTAAACAGACACCGTCAATACAACATGGCTGCCACAGGCTGATAAATCTCGACTCGTCTTAATTGAAAACCGGCACATAACTCGTTAAGGACAATTATTAAATCAAAATTGTGCAACAGCAATAATTCTCGGTAGGAAATGTAAGATCGAGTAACCATTCGATGAAGAAATTAATTGTGTTTGATGATAACGATCTGTAGAATTCATGCTTACTTGCGTTATTGATGTTTGATATATACGAGCTAGTCTGCTGAATGTTAATCTTTTACATTATGAAATGGTCGAACACCAGAGAGAACGAGGGCGTTGTTGAAACAAAAATATTCCCCTGCTACTTTCAATATTCACAAGTTTACAACACCGGAAACAGTTTTCATACATTAACTATTGTCTACGTCCGACTTTTACCTCGTCCTAATTTGATCTATAATGTATAGGAATATATATTTAGGGTTACTGAGAAAATATTTTATTATTTAACATCCTATTTTCATATATAAAGTTGTTCTATACAATTGAAGGTTCGTTTAATATAGAACTTATATAGTATAATAGTTTCGCATTTATTTCGTGTGCAACTTTAAATCAAATTAAAATTTCATGAGACCTAAACTTACCAACCTGACTCTGATTTAAAACTAGAGGCTAAGGATTCGCATAAACTTCTTCAGAGCAGATTCAAAGTGTGTTCTTCTTCAAAAATCTACCAATAAAGAGCATTACTTTTATGGCATTCAAAAAGCATTTTGTTAATGATTTCGAAATTGTATCAAAAATTTATAGAATCAGATTTTTATTACAACCTGTTGGTCCAAAAAGGCGCAAAAATTCATTGGAAGGTGCTTCTATAAAGGCTAAATGAAAAAAAAATCCATTGATATACAGCACCTGCTCACGCAGTTTAATCGCCGCACCAAAATCAATGAATTAATGCATAAATTGTCTCAACATCCATCTAGTTCACTATATTTAATACATTCTGGCATTTTACTCTTGCTGGATTTTTTTAAAAGTGCATGGTACTCATATTATAACTATCCACTCTCTAGTACTATAAATGTAACGGACTAATAATTATTACTTAATATTGTTCTAAAAGCCCAGGTCTAAGATTTTAGTACTAAACTTAAATAACGTTTGACGTATGACATTACCACTCTACATAAGATTAAAACACAGAAGAAATTTCACACATAGCTTAACCACTAGTTCAAAAGACTTGTATATTCAATCTACCGGAAGGCCTACGTTGGCGAGAGGTTATGGTGCTTTGGCATTTTTATAGTCATTAATTTCATCGTTGACTTTTGATACCTTTATATTATTGTGGACATCTTCATTTTTAATATGAAATACTGCCAAAAAATAGTTTTGTACAGGTTTGTACAGAAAAAGCTGTTTAGGTGTCCTAATGAGTCTATTTCCTTTATGAAGTATATTTCCGCTTTCCCACATCGACTATTGTCAAGACAATTTAAAAGATGCAACTGAAGAGCAAGGGGAATGACTGCACCAGGACATTAAAGAGATTAAGACCTTAAAAAGATTAAGACTCAATAATATGATACTATATACATATAATATGATACTATATACAGTAATATGGTACTGTTGGACGGTTTACAGAAACCTTTCCACTTACTTCTCACAAATGAAAATATACAAAGAATAGCCTCACTGGGAAAAAGAAAAGGTTTTAGTATTAAGTAACTGAACGTACTTTAGATAAATAATATGTATTGTAAACAAAATAATATTTCTCTTTTATTTTAATGTGGTAACTCTTTTAGCATAGTTCCAAGACTTGAAACAATCAAGAGACGTGTTATTCTGTGACAAAAAAAGTAATTTTAGGATTCAGCACACCCAAAAAACATAAAGATTAGGTCACAAAACTTAAACAGCTCTTTTTTCATACCTGTCCAATGCATTATTTTGTGCAACCCCATAGTTGGTAACCGTAGAGCCACAGTAACTTCAAAATTTGTCTATATAATAACAATTTGTTATGGAGTGATTATTTGGATTCAATGAATTAGAAATTTCAATGAGAATCAAATTATTAGTCGTTCAAGCAACCACCACAATTTTTAGAGTCTTGTATACAGTTCTGTTCCTTTTTTAATATGTTGTTTTTACTTGAGGTTATCATCCAGAGTTATGTCCTAGCATTTTTGGGGTTCGAATACGGAATTACTTTAGAACCAACCACTAGCAGGCAATGTTTTTGTATGTGCAATTTGCGTAAAACTTCATAGCATTTGATTTTATTCGCCATTTATTAGTCGACGCGTGTTAATAGTAATGTTATTAACAGCTCTTGTAGTCCATTTACACATTTACACAGTCTCAATGTTGTTACTTGTAACGAACAGTGCACTACCATCGACAAATGTGCCTACTGTTACTCCATCACATTTAGAGATATCACTGGTAGAAAGAAAATACGATATTGGTTCAAGGACACTTCTATGTGGTTCATTGGCATAGATGGTCTTCAAATATGAATATTGGCGTATCATATTTTAAAGTGACGATTAGAAATCTGGGGAACAACTTTGTTTAGAGATTTGTACTCGAGCGATGTTACCCATATTATCTTTAGAAAAAAGGTTCTCGTAAAAAAATTATATCAGGGAAATGAAAATGCGATCAAGTAATTGTGCATTTTTTTTGAAGAGAACAATCGGTTATAAGCCCTATTGTACATATTAGGTAGTGATTCCTCCGGATACTTACGATTGGTATCTAAGCTGCACTTAGATAGCGTTATCAGTTCCGTGCTAGCTCTCAAGCTCCCAAGCTAGCTCTAAGATGACAGTCGTGTCCTGTCCGCCGAACCTACCTCCGCTTCCGTGAACTACCCGAAACTTTCTCTGAGACTGTCGACCCGTTATCACGCTTCCACGAGTACCTCTGCCCAAATATTAAGCGTTTTACAAGTGGGGTAATGGCGTTCTGCAGCAGTTTTCGCCAGAGCCATCACCGCATTCAGAAAGTTGCTCAAGCGAATCGCTTTCGGCGAATCGGGCTTAGAATTATAGAGTACCTGCAAAAAGAAAATGCAGAACTTAAAAATGGGATTACTCAACTTCGAGTAACCCAAGCAAGGAGACGAGCTTTTCGCAATGCGGATGTTGTTACAAGACGCGCTTGCTCAGCCCACCTCGGCCCAGTTAGTACATCAACCTCCTAAGACATCAAATGAAATTACATCTCGTTAGTTGGAAAATTAATACCCGGATGACAGATTCATCGTAGTGGGAAAGAAGGAAGAAGGCTCCCATTACCCCGGTACATTAGGAATGCCAACTCCGTTCACTCTCAAGTACCTCCAAGTAATCTTCTAGACCAGCTAGTTATCCCTAAAATACTCACGCAAATGATCAGCAAGATTCGAGACAAGAAGGCCCCGGGTTTCGATAATATTTCGACACTCCAACTCAAGAAGCTTCCCTACAAGCAGCTCGCCGAACTAACTAATAACATCAACGCCATTTTGAGGTTGCAACGCTTCCTATCCACATGAAAACATGCATTCATCGCAGTTATCCCCCAAAAAGTAGCTAAGTCGTCATCTTCTGACTACAGATCTATCAGCCTACTAAGTTCCATTTCCACGCTAGCTGAAAGAGCAATTCTTTAAGCTTTTAACGATATTACACAGACAAACAATATCATTTCAGATGACCAGTCCGGGTTCCAGGCCAAACACTCAGCCGTTCATCAGGCACAACGGCTGGCCGCAAAAATCAATTGTGCTTTTAACCGATGTGAAAGACTTCGAGCGGTCTTTTTGGACTTAAACAAAACCTTTGACAAGGTTTGACACGAAGGCTTAGTGTCGAAATACATTCGACTAGGTCTAGTCGATCGTGCGGTTAGCGATCTTATCAAATAATTTATGTCAGTACGATCGTTCCAGATTAAAGATATTGACCATAAATATATTAAAGATATAGACCACAAGTTAAGGTAGCTTTTTCTGTAGACGACATTGCTTACTTTGTTTCTTCAAGAGTAGCACCGAATATCCAAGGCAGGCTCCAAAAACAACTCGATATGGCGTGCTGTGCTAGTGGTTACATTTCTGGAGGTTGCAGGTCAACCCATAGAAAACCCAGGCCATCTTCTTCTACAAGAAGTGTTTTGTACCTAACATTTCGCGTCTTAAAATCGAGAACGCCGAAATCCCATGGTTAGACTCCCAGATTCAAAGATCCTTCCAGAAAGGTTAAAGTATTGACGTTTTGCTGTTCCCACTCATCAACTGAGCTAGCAGGCTTCCTCTCTGAATAAAATATCTCCTGTATAAAATGTTGGTTCGATCAGTCGTTCTATACAGCTCCAACGTCTATCTAAAATATGTCTCACCTAGCCAGGTGGAACCCCTTCACGTTTTTCAGAACAACATTCTCAGGAGAATAATCAATGCCCTCTGGTTCGTCAGAAATAATCAAATTCATAGAGAAACAGACGTCCCCCAAGTTCACGATTTTGTATCCGAGCTCAACTCGAGATATTTATCCACTCTTCGTCTCTCGGGCAATAGAGACTTCACGTTATATGATGTTACAATATTGGGTATGCTCGTGGATAATATTAAGGCATAAATATTAGTGATGGACCATATTTTCTATAAAACAGGAAGTTCCTTTCTTTCGTAATGAACTATAAGAAATTTTCAGAACTAATTCCGAGTCTCAATAATATATTTTTAATCCAATTTATTACCAATTACAATAAAAACAATGTAGAGCCAAGCGATCTACTATTAACTTTTATTTCCTGCAGTAGTTATATGAAACCAAATGTTATCATTTATGTTATGTTAACTATAATGTAGATTATATAAGGAAATTCCGTGCTCGGCATGTTTATTTAGGACAAGTTTATGATTACGATTTCTTAGAGCCATTTATTTAATGGATATGTACAGACCCAAAAGGGAATGTGCTTATTGAGAGGTCATTATAACTGTTTATATAAAGTTCAGGTAATCTGGCTAAAAGTGTTCATGGTTCCATTATGTTTTTTGTTATATTGCGTTATTTAACGAGGGATTACTGCCACCGTTAAAGTTTAGTTCCTAGATTAATACTATTTTGGTTTTAATAACTATCGAATAATATCTTACTTTTGATGGTAGTGTCTGAATAATCGACTGATAATTTTAAAATTTGCAGTTTGAAATCTCTATGTTATTTAGTGCTTGTCTTATAATCGATTATTACTTCATAAAATATGCCCACTTCAAGCTTCAATTAATATCAGAGTTCAACAAAATTCCTTTGGAGGTAATTTAAATGACTGCAAAAGTTGCTACTTCAGCTACTAAGATGATCGTCATGATGGTTTATCAAATTAACAATCCAAAAATTCAAAAATGGAAACTGACAATGGTATAAATTACCTAGTGTAAAAGCGAGTTTTATGTGTTTATATTTTCTAGATATTTTTGTCTTAAAACCATAAATCGTTCCAATCATTTATGGCACTTACGATTCAATACCGTTTATGGAACATTGTTGCCAGATGGAATATCTCATCATATTAAAAGGATATTAGAGCTTCATAAGGGGTCATTTGTGAAGATGAGATGCTCAAGGTAACCATATTTTTATGCTGTTGATTTTACTGTGTTTTGTATTTCCAAACTGAGTTTCGGCTAATTATTTTTTTACAGAGTATTCCAGCTTTACTATTAAGTTAAATTAATTAAATGAATAATAATTTTATTTCCTATTTGTTATATATACACGTTTTTTTACTGTATCTTTTTAACTGTAAGCACACATAACCGACACTGAAAGTGGTTCTTGCCGGCTTTTGGTGGCAACGTATCTAACGTGTTTTCCTTTTATTTTTTCCCTTGAACATTCATGACAGCCGGAATTAGTAGAAGTAAATGCACAAAAGCAAAGTGAAGTGTAAATGTAGTGAAGCCTACTAACACTAGTGGCAACATCTCACGTATCTGGTTCCGCTGATCTCATTATTGTTATTGTTAGTTTTAGCTTAAAAGCTGATTCATCGAGTGATACCTTCCCTTCTTACCGTGTGCTCATGTCATACTTCATCTTATTGCTATCAATTATCGCTATTATCGTTGAATATCGTATGATTATCTGTTATTATTGTCCGTCATTCTTATTAACTACTGCTAGCTAACATTGTTGTTAACCATCGTGGTTATTCTGTAAGAGTTATTGAGTACTATTTTCTAAGATTATTATTAATGATCCTGATACTCCGTTTTTGTATGCTATTGGTACTATCAATATCAACCATTATCATAACCATTATTTGTCGGAACAATTATGTATCAGTACTAAGGTCCGTCAGCTGTACAAACATGATAGGAAAAATGCAAATACAAAAACGTACATCCATACTCAAGAAGCACAACTACCGCAAGGGTGTCTCAAACTAATCTGTCAGGTTTTTAGTACATTTAGTTTTAGAGTTACCACGTAAGATGTAATTTCATTTTACTTTTATCCATACAATTATAGACTCAATTAAGTATAAATGCATACATATAATAACATTTACAAATAATTACAGTATTTGTATTGTATAAGTATATATGTCTTAACTAAACCTTATGTTAATTCGAATTGAATATGCCACTTAATTTTTTCTGGAAACATAATATAAACCCTATCTGGTATAATTATAGCAATAGTCTGGTAAGTAGAAAAAAGTATAATATTAATTTATTGACTCTTTGGAAAAAGGATTATGCTTATGAAAATATTTAATATTAGCCATATTTTATTAATATCATTAGACCAAGTTAAAAATCAAAATGAATAGTATAATATGTACTTGAAGAAAACGTTAAAATTAAGTTGAGTCTGAAAGAATCAGTCACTTGTGACTTGTTTGTATATACCTCTAATATAGACTTCAAAAAAACAGTATCGAATCAGTATAAGGGGAGCCGGCTTGGTAAAGCAGTGGTAAAGACGACAGGATGGTCCATTTACTGTTGCATAGTCGCGGGTTCAATTCCTGCTGGGACATGGTCGTAAATTTAGGTTTGCGATTGTTTAATATTTGTGATTGGCCTAGGAAAGAGTGTAAAATCCGACAAGGTAAATGATCCCAGTCATGCCAGTAACCAGGCTGGGCAAGACCGGATGTCCTCTGGGATGATTTCTAAAGTTGGTCACCCGATAGTCGGTAGGCTTAATGCCGAGGACCGTGGTTCGGAGCCTACGTTAAACTGTAGGTCCAGTCCAAATAAACCCCTAGTTGGTAAAAGGAGAGTTTCAAATATATGTAAAAAATATCAAGGGGTGAAATCGTACGATCTTGGTGGCTAGTTCACGTTATTAAATTGGAATGTTCATCGTGGTGATCAGTGTGTGGCATATAATGGCGTCCTACTGGAATCAAATATCACTCACGCACATATTGTTCAAATTAGTTACAAAACTGGTTATAATCGTTCTGTAGCACTCCTGTTGACGGGAAGAAAAGAACGAACGACAGTATCGACATATAATGATTATATGTCGAATTTAATCTCAAATACTAATACTTATTCAAACATTTCTAAAGGAAAGAGCTTTCAAAGGAAGATATTATGTTGAAATAAACGAACTAAAAAACAAAATATGCGAGGAATTGTTTCTTAACTGTTGGAGAAACGATGGAAATTTTGTCCAATAAGGACATTTTTCAGTTTATTATTAATCTTTTCAGTATTATATGTGAAATATTTTTTATGAAATTTATTATCGGAATAGTTAGTGAGGTATGTACGTCTTTGCATTTGCCTGCGCCCTATCATGTGCGATTTTTATTATTTATAACCGACGTTCAGATATATTTACGGTTTTCAACAATCTATTAACCATTGTTAACATATGAAAAGTCCGCCAAGATCGCAAAATTTATATTTTTTAACGATTTGATCTTTCCTCGACTAAGGCGATAATTTTGCTTTCATTGGAATGCATTTTCTTCAAAACAACTTGTTCTGAAGAATGTGTTGAAGAAATATTCTTTATTTCTTAGATAAAATTATATAGTAATTAATACCAAAATAGTATTAATCTAGGAAGTAAATATTGATTTTATTTTTTTTATTATTTTTGACGCCCCTTAGACCTGTTAAAATATCACGTATGGCAAA
Organism: Rhynchophorus ferrugineus; assembly: GCF_030347505.1. Lineage (NCBI taxonomy): Eukaryota > Metazoa > Arthropoda > Insecta > Coleoptera > Curculionidae > Rhynchophorus > Rhynchophorus ferrugineus. Next base: position 44,197,721 of record NW_027472581.1, on the reverse strand, counting down.
TATAACCCCCGAAGAAACATCAACAATGTTACCATCCATGGTAACTATTTCTGTGGCTAAGGATTCGCAAAGGAGACAAATTTTACAACTAAAGAGAATAGAAGAAAGACAAGAAAATACCTTAAAAAATATAAACGTCTAAAATAGTGAACTAGCAGATGGAATTCTAAGCACCATGGATATTCGGAACGATTCATAATTTCCTTGAATGGTGTATGTTTTTGTCTGTGTTTTAGGAAAAAAAAATATCGAGAGATACAAACAAATAAAACTCGTTTTTACACTATTATACTACGTGTCAAGGTACATAATCCTCTAATCTATAAACCGAAATGGACTAATGGTCATAGTAATTTATATTAATTAGTCCGTGTGCATTTCCTTGTAAAAATGACTCAAGTTTTAGCGAACGATAAATCAGCAAACAATTTACCATAAGAGCAAAGCAAACCAATATATAAACATTCCGCCCACCCCCGGTTCGGCTCTATGATAAATGAAACTTGGCGTAATGAACGCGGAACTGCCGCTTTATTTACAGATCTTTTCGGAGCTGAACGTGTCCATTTTTGCCAGGCTAATCAATCACACACGCCGCGTGCGAAATGAAGAGGTAATTTAATATTTCACCGGACAGGCTATTTATTCCGCATCGCTACTGAATCCCGATTTGAATTAATTCTTTGTTTCGGTGCCGAATTAAAATCGGGTTGCCGCCTTTTTTCTCTCTCCCCAACGATAAAAAGCGCTAATTTTTAACGATGACAGGATTAGTGATATGTTCCAAACAAGCCGGGGGATCGTTCGTTAACGCTTTACGCTAGATCCGTTGATATCAAAAATAGCTTTATTATAAATCCGCAAACTGATAATTATACATTTACTATTATTATAACCGTTTTATTGTTGTAAAACTTATTATTAGCACCTTTTTAATATAAAATCACCTGATAATCTAAACTTGGCTGATAGTTAGCTAGATAATTAAATTAGGCCACAAAACTTAGAAATATAGAGTGGGAACTTAAATGGTCGTAATTTTAACAAGTCAACTGAAAAGTCCCCGGCCTGACACATAGATGGCACTACTAGAATTAAATCCATATGTTTTTTAGTTAGCCCTAATCCTTAAAAGATGCGTGTATAAATTTGACAGCTGTCGGGTCATTAGTTTGTGAATGATAGTATTTTGAGTGAAACGAACTTTTGTTATTGTGAAAAAAATTAGAGGAAATAAAAAGAAAATAAAAAGGAATTGGCGTATTGATAGAATATTTCTTTTTGAAGGGAAATAATACAGTTGAAGCCAAAATTTGGCTTGATGTCCAGTTTCCAGACACTGCCCCAGGAAAATCAACCATCAAGGATTGGTATGTTAAGTTTTGACGTGGTGGAATGAGCACTGAAGGCGGGGAACGCAGTGGACGCCCAAAAGAGGTTGTTACCGACGAAAACATTAGAAAAATAGACAAAATGATTTTGAATGACCGTAAATTGAAATTGAATGAAATAGCTGATACTCTAAACATATCAACTGAGCGTGTACATCATATCATTTACGAATATTTGAGTATGAGAAAGCTTTGTGCAAAGTGGGTGCCGCGTAAGTTCACTTTTGACCAGAAACAACGACGAGTTGACGATTCGGAGCAGTGTTTGAAAATGATTAGTCGTAATAAACTCGAGTTTTTGCATGGATATGTGACAATTGATGAAACACGGCTCCATCATTTCATTCCAAAGTCCAATCGACAGTCATCCGAATGGATTGCACACGATTAACCCGCTCCAAAGCGTGGGAAAACACAACAGTCAAGTGACAAGGTTATGGCGTCTGTATTTTGGGATGCTTATAGAATAATTTTCATTGGCTACCTTGAAATAGGTAGTCAATGACACATACATAGCGTTATCGGACGGAATCGCCGAAAAACGGCCGCATTTGAAGAAAAAAGTGCTGCTTCCCCAAGACAAATGCACCGTGTCACAAGCCGGTGAAAACTATGAAATGGATTTCGAGTTGCTTCGATCGCCGAAACTGAGGCCTATTTTGAGGTAAAGGACAAATAGTACTACAAAAATGATATCGAAAAGTGGAGGGTCGCTATAATCAGTGTATCAGCCTTGAAAAATTATGTTGAATGAAAAAATCTAATTTTGCCAAAAAGATGTGTTTTACTATGGTAGGCCAGGGACTTTTCAATTGATCTGTTATTGTACAGATGAGTATATAAGTACATTGGCGTGTGCGCCCTTTAAACAGAACTACTCATGTGAATTTTTTCTAAACTAGCTAAACTAAACTATTGTTTACGAGTGGTTGGCCGACACATACACGTGAACATGCCACGATCAATGATAATAACTAACTAATCAATTTTCTGAGTTGAGACCACAGGCAGGGATTGGCTTTGTGATATATTAAACGTCGTGACAAAAGCAAGATGAATCGGGAACTGAATTCCTTTAAACTCAAAGGGCATATCTGTTGGGATCATCGGAATCCTCGGAATGAGAACTATCTCTTTAAACTTTAATTAAACTAAAACTAAATCTTTAAATTTTCCTTTTTTATCACCAAACGCGTTGCATTGCATTGTTTTGGTTGGTTTAAATTTCGAAGCATAATGATTACCGAGCCCGCCAACAGTTTTAAATTATGCGTTGGTAAACCAAGCACATCCAAGGATTTTAAAAATTCAGTTGGATAATTAGTGGTTTCGTCTTGGTTTGCTACACAGTCAATAGATTTAAATGAATTCAGAATAACAACAATTTGATTCAGAATTAGGAAGCTTAAGTCTTCCCCATCTTTACTCTTAGCCGCTAAAATTACTCGTTCACTTATCCATGTATTATTTGTGTGGTTAGCATTGATGTTTGCAAATACTTTGCTAATGACTTACTCTAGATCTTGAAGAATTTCCTCCATATAGTCTATGAAGTATATTTGTAAAGAATTGTTGTATATCTTCAAGAGATTACAATGATCCAATTCGATGGTAAATCTGGCCTTGAATCTGTAAGTTGAGAGCAAAGTCAGTATGTATTATTTATTTAAAATCTCCTGTTTTCAATGATACTATTACTTTTTTTAGATATAAATACAGATATAAACACACTATATTTTAGCAAATTATTTATCATAATAGAAAATTATCTTTTACTCGTCAATGTAAAATTAGCTTGAATGTTGGATTAAATCTGTGTTATTATAGAATTTCCGCTTCAAATGAAGCCATTTGAAAACAGCCATTGCATTTTTGAGTATTTTCTAGAAAATGTGGTGATTCTTGTGTTTCGCCATGAAGCAAGGAATACAATGGTTCTGGTGACGGAACCAATAACAATGCTCGCAAACTACGTCCATTAGACCTATGCAAACGAAAGGATGCGTGCTGTAGTCAATTGTGCAATCGTATAGAAATGCTGCTGGATTTGGATCAACACTTGAAGTATTTCTTCTTGCAGTTCGAAGATTATCTCGTTGTTGATCTGTTCTATAAGCTCTACTGCTGCTCTCTCTCCTTTCTAAGCTAACCGTTTCATGGGCTGACTTGTCTGTGCTCTTGTGTTTGAGAAGTACGAAGTAGGGTCAGTCATACCAACGCGGCGCTCTTTTCGTGCAGTTTGGCGTTCTTCATCAGTTAATTGATTCGTGTTGTTCCGCAGCTTAATTGCATTACGACTCTGTTGGGAAAGATTAAATTATCTTGGTCGCGGCATTATTAATAATAATGAATAATAATACTCACACAAGACAATATTCAAAACAAATCACAGACCACTTTTCCGTCGTAAAAGTGGGACTAATCGATTTGATAATTGTCATTTTGATACAACATTTCTAGAGGAAATTGTTTTTCTGTTATTCTGTTTTTTCGTCAATTTTTCAATTCAACGTTTTTAATATTTATTCTGCTATGCGAGACGGAGATAAAACCAACAAATTAGAAACCATGAAAATCGGTCCAGCCTTTTCCGAAGTTACGTATTCGAACAAATCTGGCTCTGTTTTATATTTATAATAGTTTTATATTTTATATTTTATTATTATCAGGGCCCAAATGGAGCAGAACATACAAAAGTTAAGTAAAAAATCCAAACAGTTTTACACACTTCAGTCAAATTTGAAATAAAATATCACAATAAAAAATAAAATATAAATGTCAATTAAATTTGTGAGAATAGTTGCAAAACGCTATATTCAAGAGTGTAAATAGATATATCTGTGGCTATCCAGAATATATGATAAAGAATGTTCTGTATAAGTGTGCATGTGAATTCGGCATACACGAGAAGAGAATGGGCTTTAATACTTTTGTAGATGATGTAAGAGAGAATGCAGTGTTTAAATCGCAAGATAAGACGAAGACAAGAAGAACCTTTCAAGAAAAATGTACACCGGCAGTAATAGAAGAACCAAGAAGATGAATAACATTGTTAACAGAATAGACAGTATTTATAAAATTTTCAGATCAGTCGGTCAATAATATCAAATCGAAATCGTTAATAACATAAAAGTGATGCTTCAGAGATTTCAACAAAAAACTGATTCAAAACGAAAACCTAAGATGAAAAGACAGCAATAATTTCGAACAATCAAACCTAAAAAGAAGAACCTTTCAAGAAATATGTACACCGGCAGTAATAGAAGAACCAAAAAGGTGAATAACATTGTTAACAGAATAGACAGTATATATAAAGTTTTCAGATCAGTCGGTCAATAAGATCAAATCGAAATCGTTAATAACATAAAAGTGATGCTTCGGAGATTTCAATAAAAAAATGGTTCAAAAGGGAAACCTAAGATGAAAAGATAGCAATAATTTCGAACAATCAAACCTAAAAAGAAGAACCTTTCAAGAAAAATGTACACCGGCAGTAATAGAAGAACCAAGAAGATGAATAACATTGTTAACAGAATAGACAATATATATAAAATTTTCAGATCAGTCGGTCAATAATATCAAATCGAAATCGTTAATAACATAAAAGTGATGCTTCAGAGATTTCAACAAAAAACTGATTCAAAACGAAAACCTAAGATGAAAAGACAGCAATAATTTCGAACAATCAAACCTAAAAAGAAGAAACTTTCAAGAAATATGTACACCGGCAGTAATAGAAGAACCAAAAAGGTGAATAACATTGTTAACAGAATAGACAGTATATATAAAGTTTTCAGATCAGTCGATCAATAATCTCAAATCGAAATCGTTAATAACATAAAAGTGATGCTTCAGAGATTTCAACAAAAAACTGATTCAAAATGAAAACCTAAGATGAAAAGACAGCAATAATTTCGAACAATCAAACCTAAAAAGGTAAGTATGTTTTACCAAAAGCGCAAACTATTACTTCATTGTTAGGAGTAAATATTAGTCAGGACAATTAATGAAAACTTACAGAGGGTGGATTATGTCTATGGTAACACCACCATAGTAAAGAAAAAACGCCTCTCATAGGTGATGGGGAGAGGAGTTTAATGTCAATATAATAAGGACGTAAGCAACCCAATAACCTGCTGACTATTTGGGTATAATTGTCTCCTTATTATTATTTTCCAAATGATTCTGCTCTAGCGCAAAAACAGTTTTTAAATGATAAACTTCTGGAAACCCCTTATGATATCTTACATTAAGCTTCTGAACAGGGAGATTTATTGTTTGCTTTTCAGACCAACCAGATGATTATGGACTAAAATGTGGAAGATCATTACTTAATCAAAATGCTATTCCTAATTATAATTTAATTGTAAGTCTAGTGCTAACTCTAGATTTTTTTATTTATTGTCAAAAGATATACAATATCAAATTAAATAAAAATTATCATTGAGATATTAATCAGGGTAGGGAGGTTCCGTAATCAAAATTGTAAGAGTCAATTTCTATATTATCATTTGAGAAATTTGATTATTTCGTTTACATTTTCATTATAAACACCCGTAAAGTAAATGTATCGTTGTCAAATTATTTAATAGATTTTTTTAAACAGAGTCTGCTGTGCTTTTGCAATATGTAGCACCATTGCATTATATTTTATGGTGATTGCCTGACTATTATTAAAATAAAATTCAACGAAAATATAAAAATAGACAACAGAAAATAAATATAAAAATCAACTCAACAACAACAAAAATACAAGACCGAAAATTAAATAATTTTACTATCGATTCGATTTCCTTGCTTATCAGAATTTATTTCATAACTGGTGATGAAATGTAAATAATTGAAATAAAAAATATCATGGATTAAGCTGCAGTATTAGTAATTTCATGGATATCAGAATATCCATAGTTACAACCTCATATAATCCTATAAAACTTAATAAAACCGTTCCAGATGCATTATTATTTTCTAACAAAGATCATTTTTTGCAAATGAAAGCTGCTCAGATGACCATGGACAAATTTTTAGTCGTCTGACTCAGGAGGGCGGTGTTCTGCTACCTTACTAGTAATTTAACTAAATTCCCATATTATAAAGGTCTTGATTCTTTTTAGATTAAAATAATAGATGCTTTCGAGTTTTCGATATTTTTTTTACTCTAAAAATACATTTGTTGGAAAAACTTGCTTCAAAATAAATTAATGGAAATATTCTGCATCATTTTCTACACATTCTCTCCCATCTGTTTCGTTACATTTTCAACTCATGCTCTATTGATCTGAAAAAAATATAATTGGAAAGCGCGAAAAAAATAAAATTGGGATATCTGGTGAGTATGCTGTATGTGGAAGAACTTCTCCCTAGAGCTACAAGAATGTATTTTTCAAAATATTACAACACGTGGTCGAGCGTCACCATGCAAGAGGATGATTTTGCATGTGTTAATTGCTATAATTGCTTTTTTTGGAAAAAATACATAAAATATTACTTTGTTCAATTGACGTCGGTAGATTCCAATAGTAACAGTTTTATTCCGGTTCGGTCTCGATGTGGATAGCATTCTTGAAGTAACCCATAATTTGCGCTTGGGATTATTCCAGTAAATGTATTTTTTATAGTTTGTTATAACATGCGGCAGAAAAATCCCCTTTTTTTTGCTTGGTAATGTTGAAATCTTTTTCCTCCTTTTAGATGTTTCTCATCGTATGTAAACGCCTGGAAAAGTTAACTGATTAAATGCTAAGTTGTCTCAAACTTCTTTGAGTGTTTGAGTTTTATTCATTCAGTTTTTCAAACTTTTTGGTCCTCCAAGGCATTCTTTGTGTTTGATACCACAATCACCACCCTTAAATCTAAAGATGTTGATAGGATTTGACAGAAGAATTTAAATTAAAATCAAAAAACAAGAGTAACGAAATGGAGTTTTAAGATTAGCGTCTGCATACATTGAGTAACTCAATAATACTAAAATGGTGACTGTTATCTTATGTAGAAAAATGTCAATGCTGCCGACGTTAACGGTTATATTACATTGTTTAAATACTATTTACATTGATTCCTGATATTTTCTGTAATCGTTAACGCTGCTTAATATAATTCCAATAACAAGTCATCACTTGTTGCTCTTAAAATGAAATATTTTAATTAAGAACTGTATTAGGCGTAATATATAATGTTTTTTCTCAAACTTAAGACAAAATCAGTAACTTTATATACTAAGAAAATGTCGAACAAGGTAGTTCATTTATTTTTGGAACGTATTTTTGGAAAGTAGAAGTACTTTTCTTACTTTTAAAATATGAAATAATCATCCGATAAGAAAATCGACCATAAAAAACCCGGAACTCATTCTTAATTCTTCCAATTTGGCGAATTGTTCGCTAAATTGCCTTAACACAGTTATTGCATTTTAATATATGAAAGCACTTCGCTCGAAACGGAATAAGAACGAAAAAAAAACCTCGAACCGTATCCGCCCCAGTCCTAATACGAATAAACCACCCCCGTCAGCTTATTTGCTTATTCGCGGGCGAATAAAAATAATATAACGGTCCCCCGCGGTATTAAAGGACCGGTTCGTTGCTGATTATGCCAGTATTATCGCTTATGAAAACATCAACCGTGTAATGGTCCCGCGGCTATGCGCTTATTTGAACCATTTACTTGTTTTTTCGTTGAGCTCCTGAGTGATGAACGAATCAAAACATTTATGTATACATTTATTCAAATTTTAACAACCCATAGTATCTAAAGCATTAGTTGTAGGTATATTTATAGTCTATCCAAAGAAGTTTTAAACATATGTCCTCTAAATTTGTGACGTCAAAACATCGCAATGTTGCCGTATCAACTATGAATTTTAGTTCAGTTTGGTTTTGACATACAACAAAATTCTAATCTTAATAAAATAATTGAACAAAAATGTTGTTATCAATATCAAATTTGTCAACATTTGTCCACAATTCCATCATTTGTCAATTTATTCTTGAATGTGTCTGATAGAGTTCATCCAAATCCAAGGTATAATTAACCATTCCTATCTCCAGTACGAAGTACACTATATCTGCAATGAATTATTAATAAATTTGTCTAATGTAACCTAATCAATTAATATACCTTACCTTTTTACATCAACTTTTGTTGTCATAACTGTATTTTTATTATCATCTTGCCATGAGTGGCCATTGGGCATATTGGTCCCATTCTGATATATCCATGACTCATTTAAATACATAAATTGAAACAATAAGCCTTCCTTCATTTTATTATGTGCTTTTAAAAATTGTATTATTTTAAAAGCTATATCCGGAACTTCCATTAGACCTCTTCGATACTTTCCAGACTAACTAATATTTTCCTTTGAAATAATTGTATTAAATTATGTTGAAAAACTACTCACTATTTTATAGATTTCATATATTTAATATCCGATAGAGCTAACGTTAATTTGATCTTGATTCGTCACCCGCTTCGTATGAGGACGGGTTATTTTCGGTGAATTAAAGACTATATTGTTAATTTTTTGAAATATTTCAGTGATCGTATCGTATTTTATTGGTAAGAAGGGTCTCCATTATCTCGTTCTCCAATCTGTTCAGCCTGGCTTGGGAATTTTTAATCAGAGTAATAATAAGCAGCGGTTTCAAAGTTATAAAAACAGCAAAAAAGCAAAGCATTAAAATAACGTTTGCCAGTTTATAACCTCTTATCACTTATCACTATTGTTATTGAATAATTTTGTATACGTTTGACAATCGGACGATTTGGCACTCTATTTGGTTCGGTTATACGTTCGAACTTATCAGACAACATTGGGTCTCTTTTTAATTAGAACAAAATGAGAGGGAAAATATTGTCTGATTCTAAAACGAATTTACAAATTGCGGCATGCAATACATCAAACATGTTGATGACGTATGCACAAATCATTTTCTATAGACTATATGTATCGTGTTAACATCTTGACTAATGTCGTCAATGTGAGGTCATTATAAAAAGGAAGAAAAGTGTACGGGTTTTTAATTAAACTAAATGTGTCTATATTCCAATAAGATTGCGCTTTGGAAGTCTTAATTTTATACTTTACAGTGATCAAACTTGTTTGAGAGATTTAGTCAATTAGTAAATGAAAATCTAAGTCAACTAGAGGTACCAGTTTGTGTGAGAAGTTATAATTTTTTCTGTTGGTTACATTACATTTGATTAGAACAATCTTAATTCGTAAAATTAATGTACTACTACTATTCAGTTGTATTTGCATCAACATACAGGACGAACGAGTGTGGAATGAATACATCAGTATATATTTTACAAACTAAAATTAAATTAGATTGCCTAAGCTGAAGTCAAGATTAAATACAAATATAATGTTACACTATACAAGTTCATGAGTTCATCACTTTAATTTTCTCATTTTCAGCGTGATATTCAGTAGCTGTACCGCTTCTACGTTGCTGTGATTTAGCAGTTTTCTTTCTTTTTTAAGGCGAGATCTTGGATAACATATTCTTATTTTTCTTCATACGGACTTTTATTTGGGCTATCCATTATATTACTTGATGACTTCTAAGTGTTAAAATATCATTGTGAACCCGTGTTTCATGCGAATTCCTTCCACAAAATAGTAGTGACAAACAATCGCATCGACAGCCACACATTCCGACCGACCGACCAGACGAACATTCCTACATCCTTATTTATTTTTTGTAGTCTATTAAATTTTTTTGTTAATAATAGTTTATAAGTATTTTATAAATGGATATATATATCATAGATAAGAGCGAGATGGGTCTGTAAGATCCGACTTATTCTGTAGGTATTCTGCTAATGCTTTTTAGAGATACTTATTAAGTTATAAATTTCAAATTTTTTTCTGATTGGACATAGAATGAATTTTACCTTTTGAAATTAATTTGAAATTAAAAATTAAGAGTGAAATCAGAGCAAACAGAGTGCTGGAAAATATCTTACTTGGTGAGGGATTGGAATAATGGTCTATATTCATAATTTTTCTTTGAGAAAACAGGAGCTAGCACTATCGGCATCAACATCATAACATAGATAGGTGTTCTTTTGCTTTGTAATAGGTAAACAATTTCAGTATCGTTTTAGTTAGCCGTTAACAAGCCGCTTCTTTTATTCTTAAAAATAATTGGTATTTTGACGTAAGTTAATAGTTTTGTTTTCTATGCCCTTTCTCTAACCTACATGAGTGTGAAAAATATTTTAAATTACTAATTGGGGATATCATCCAGACATTAGCTAAGGATATATATATATATATATATATATATATATATATATATATATATATATATATATATATATAGTTGACACACATATTTTGAACGAGGTTATAACTAGGTTTCACATGAAAAAGGCACTGGTAGGCTTTTTGCGACTGTTACTTTTAAAATGTGACTGCAACGAGCAATCGAATTAATTATGCTACAATAGACTTCAACCTAAAAATCAGATACTGCTAAGTGAAACCAAAATTTTACAAATATTTATATTTGAAAGAGGTTGTAACTTGTTTTAAACGCCACTATCATTTAGTATAATCGTATAAAATATATTTGAATATATTAAAAAAATTGAGGCGTATTGATTTGATGCTAGAGTATATTAAATCAATAAAAAACTGAAATTACGGATGCGGGTTTAATATAACTGAACTTGAGGAAGAGAAGGCATTATACCACAAATGGTATGTTGAAAATTTTCTGCTTCGGTAAAGAGTAAAGAAAGGAAATAACATTTAAGAATATTTTTATATTCACTAGAATTGAGAAACATCAATTAAAAAACATGTAAGATATTTCTGAAGAACTCTTAACATTACTGTTTACTTTACTAGTTTTTTTACTTTACTAGAATTGTTATACTATTGGTAATAAAGACTGCTTTGAACGTTTTCAATATTAAAAAAAAATTATGCTTAAATAGCTCGAAGAAGTAAGCAATAAAGCCGGGAAGAAGCTTTTAAACAAGGAAAATAGGCGTAACGTACTCATAATAGATTCCTGCGCATTATATTCAACTCTATATATACTGTATAGTTTATTTAGAGAGTTGATAAAAAATCAAAACGGTTTAAATATGTTGTTTAAATAAAATAGCAGCTGCGGGGCTACTACATGACTGATATTTTTATCGACGATAATCCCATAATCGTTGTGGAATCGCTCTTTTGATAGTACGAGGGATCTCTTTATTATTTTTATCTGTTCGCGAACAATCCCAATATACTTCGAGGAAGCTTTGGTCGTATTAAAACTGACGCACATCAGTTTTTGTTCCATTTCAATGGGAGTGGAGGTTTTATGATATTATATTTAAATAAAATGAGAACACTGTAATAAATTACCCACATTTTCCTAATAAATATTAAGTTCGTCAAAATTGTCAAAATTATGATCTGTAATTATAACTTAAGTGTCAGAGTTGTTCATATATATTACATTATCTTACAATTCATAAGAACAATGATAAATAGCAGTATATACAGACGATTACAATTAATAACATAACGCAAGATGTATAAACATAAAAAGTATAAATAAAATATATAAATAAAAAATATGAAATTATGTCAACAGACAATGCATTTTACATGATAACATAGAATAACATATAAATAAACTTAATATAAAGAATAGAATGAGTAATACAAATAATGTAAGCCAACTGTAGAGCAAGCAACTTACTGTTCGATAAGGCTAGTCAAACTGGAGTACACTCGCGGCTGCAAAATAGTTGGTTAGTCGATCCAAATTTTGTAATTTGATCAAATGTTCACCATTCTAAGTCGCTGTCTGAGGGGTCTGTACTTGGCATTAATGTCTGTAATAGCATTCAATTAGTAAATATCTGACACTCAGTGATGTTTGACACTTGTTACACATGGAGATCTTTCACCTTTTAACAGACATTCATTGGTGAGCCGCAATGCCTGATTCGTAGTCGGGAGAAGATGTTCAGTTTATGTCGTCCTATATCTCGAATATTGGGATTTTGATCTTTGAAGTCTTTCTTGATTTCCCATTTATTGTTAGTTACTAGTGACCTAAATCTAAAGAGATTTTTAAAAATTGTTTTACAATTGGACTTTATATCACCCCTTCAATAAAGAAAACTCAATGGGGCCGAATTCTCTTCCCTTCCGAACCGCCAGGTAGTCAGCTCTCTCATTACCCGCGATTCCCCTGTGCGAGGGAACCCTCAGAAAAGAGATAATTGTGCCGCTTTTTGTTGTGGTAGTATGGAGTTCCTTGATGCGCTCTGTTAAAGCGTGACTTGTCCGCACCGATCTGAAACTCTCCATAGAGCTCTTGGAGTCCATGACAATTACTACTGATCTACTATCTGGCTTTATATATTGCTAGTAGTTTAGCGGCGAAACTACTAGTCTTTGAGGGAAGTTCACAATGCCACTCCGCGAGTTCGGATATAAAAGCTTCTTTAACATAATTTCGTCGCTTAAATCCATCTGTATAGACAGCCAAATGATTGGGGTAGCTTTCAGCATAGATCTGGTGGAAATGATGATGCAGTCCAGAAAGGCCACCCGCATCTTTATGTAGAGCTTAGATGGACAAGTCAATAGGCATATGCATAGCGCCATGGTGGTATTTCTGTAGCCCTCTTATATACGGTAGGGATTGCAAATCACAGAGGGTCACAGGTTTTGTGAAAAATTAGGGATGATTTTCTACTGAGAGCATTGCAATTACCAGCAGGAAGAAAAGGAGCTAAACTGTTTCAGCTGCGGATTGAACCTTAAAGAGATAGCTTAATTTGATTATCTTAATCAGATCACAGTGCAGATTATCGATAGGGTTCAATTATTAACTTAACAATATAACTTGTTTTCTACAATACTATTAAAGTAGTATAGTTATCGAAAAAAAAAGTTAATAGTTTGTTTATAAACAAGGTTAAGCAATATACCTTTCAATTTTCTTTTACTTGTTAAATGAAATTAAGGTACGAAATTGGAAAAAATTATGACATAATGGAATAAAATCTAATAATAAATTAATGCAAATAATCTTCTGTTTTGGCCATTGTTTTCAAATATATGAATACGCCAAAATATATACATGATTATGCCAAAATATAAATAAAAAATATAAACAAGCTATAAAATATTTATTATTTTTTTATCAAACCATCTTGTCTGTAAAATCAGTCTCAACTTATTAGTTTACAAATTGTATTATTTAATTTTGCATTAATGTGTAATTGAATGTTATCAAAAAGAACATTAATTTTTTTTAAACATACTTGAATAATTAATATTTCTGACTCCATGCGTTAGATCCAAAAAATCCCACCTTTCTAAGTTAAGTAGTTTTAAACCAAAATATTGATTCAGTATCTTAACCAAAATACATTTCCTTCTGCAAGTAAATCAACCCCTTAAAAACAATTAAGTTTTTAATTGATGTCACTTTACAAATTTTTTTTAAAGGGCAATATAATATGACTCTATATTGAATGGCTTTGCATTAAAACTTTTCATGTAATATAATAGTATTTATCTTAAATATATTTTGCCATTTGGACACATTCTTGGTTTAAGCTCTGCGTAAGAATAAATAGTATAAATAATGAAAATATATTTTTTCTGTTATTTCTTGTTCTGTGTTTTGTTAAAAACAATTTGCAAATATATGAACACAAATGCTGTATTTAAACAATTGTATACATTCCAGGTAAAAGATATTATAAATCTTAAATTGGCTAGATCAATGCATTTTTGAAATAGACTTCACATCTCTAAAAACTGGTCATAGTGCCTGCATTGACGGGATCTTCGTCTATTTAATTTAATTCTCTATATGTGATATATCAGTGGACTCTATGATACAAGCAAGTCCTTTGGAAGAATTTAAAACTGCAAATAGGAAAATGCTATTTTCTGGTGATTCTATTAGGAAATAGTAAATACATCAGAATATTATGCAATAGGGGAGCGAAATTGGAGGTGCTGTTCATCTATAGTTTTTGTCAAATTCAGCAACAACTTGGTTACTTGGTTACCAACTTGGTTTCTAATAACTTTAATGGTTACTCAAAAATTTCTCATCGATTAAAAGTCCTAGAAAGGGTTTAAAAAGAAGAATATTGGCTATTATACGAGTTAGAGGTGTTAAACTGCGATTGACCTATGTCAACAACTACTTTGAAGATAGACATAATTACGCATATATCAGTCACTTGAGGTGCATTCACTATTTCAAATCCAAGTAGGAAAAAATCGTAGGGTACCTTGGTCATGTTTCCACTTTCATGAGGAAGCCAAATTCTCATTGGCCGGATATTAAAAGAAAACCGGCAACTACGTGAAGAAAGACATAAGAAAATAATCTTTTATGTGATAATGTTCGCCGGCACCTGTCTCAAGATATTAAAACTTATCTTGAAACGTTAAAATGAGACATGGCCTGACTGTCATGGTTCGGTTGAACAGAAGTATCGTTTTTTTTTGAAGATATTAAATATTCTTTTTGGGTCATCTTGGACGGCCTTCAAAAAAATCGAATTTTATCGACGCATAATTCGAATGCGTCCGAAAGATAGACAAAGGTAATCAAATATAGACAATATGAATATAGTATACACTAATATAAAAAATGAATTCACAGATGGCCTACACTGTATAATTTAGCGTCAACTGCCTCCGATTGATATACCTAGTCTTTTGTAAGAGTTCGTCGACAAATTAAACAGATGGATAATTTTTCCTTTTTGCTCGATTTTAAAGGACAACGAGCAAGGTAAATACGACTCCGGAGGCATTGTCAGAATGGACATGTGGCTCCGCTCGGCCGGATATTCGTTGCACAATTGGGCGTTGAATGAAAGGAAAACATTTCCGAATTACGTTATGTCGCTAAAAGTCGTTCATTTGTACCGGACAGTCTTTGTTGCTGGAGACGATACTGGACATTGGATCGTACATAGCGTCGTTGTTCGTCGGGAGCCTTGCAAATCATACATCAGTCTTTGTTGAAATAGGGGTTATGTAGATGTATTAATTATATTATGATAAAATTTATTATAAAATATCTAATTTTCTTCGTCGTCTATTTTATATTGTATCGTAACATTAAGTTCACTATTCAACCAAGAAAACCAGTACACTTTTAGGAATACGGTCATAATCAACAGCCCATTTAGGGGTGGTATCAAATCTTTCAATATACATAACACAGGTGTGCAACAAAAAATCTGTTTGAGTATTTTCAGCTGATTTATATGTATTTTGGTATGTTGAAAATAATATGGAAAAAAATACAGGACGTCAAGATTTAGGACAGTTTTTTCATCAGAAAAGTTTTTCTAGATTTATTAAAAAGAAGCCTCAAAGCAGTTTTATTTAACAACGGCGGTTTTTATGCTTCAATTCTTGTATATTATTCCGCAAATCTTAAATAAACCTACAATAATTTTGAATTCGTACCTTACATATTAACATATTTTTTTATTATTTACATATTACATTAGATTTGCTTAGTATAATCTTAATTTACGAATAAATTTATTACTACTGTTCTGTTGTACTTGCCTTAATATACAAGCTAGGCGAGTATGGGATTAATACATCAGCACGTAATTTCCAAATTAAAAGAAAACTAATCTACTTAAGCTAAAGTTAAGAATAAACTAAACCAATTCATGTGGTTTGGTTTACTTCAATCTTCCGAATTCTCGCATGTCGTCCAGTGGCTATATTGCTTCCACGTTGCTGTGTCTTAGTAAACTTATTTCATATTTTAAGGAAGTGCAAAAAATAACGTAAGTGAAAAATGAAGTGCGCGAAATAAACAATGTATTTATTTTATTTTTTTATCCTCTGGAAGTAAATAAAATAAAATATTAAAACTCTAAAAATGGAAAACCACAGCGATTCAACCAAATCACCTGCACACCTTGATATAAGATTAGAACAATCAGCAATAATAAATCAGTGACAATTGGTTACAGAAACCGATAGAGACAAAAAACAGCTTTAGCAACCTGTCGGAAGAAATTGAAGAGAATATACAACCAAGCCCTGAAAAAAATGTTCCCAAACCAACACCAATAACAGTCTATAGGGTAGGAGTAATAAAACACATCCATGATCTATTGAAAACCATTACTACGAACCACACAATTAAAACAGAGAGCTATGAAACAATTAAAATCCAATTGTTCGAAGCGGATCATTTTAAAGTTCTTGTAAAATAATTAGATGAAAGAAACACCCAATACCATACATTCAGGCCAAAATCCTAGAGAACATTTAAATTCGTGTTAAAAGGATTACACCACGGGACGGACTTTAACACCATCAAGGTAGCACTAGCTGAAAAAGGCCACGAGGTCGTAAATATTCACAATATACGACATCACACGACAAAAAAACCTCTGCCTATGTTTTATATAGATATAAAACCTAATGGAAATAATAATGCGGTGTATGAAATCACCAAATTGGAAAATAATATTATTAAATGCGAACCACCACATATAAAAATAATTATACCACAATGCACGAGGTGTTAAGCGCACGGGCACACAAAGACTTACTGTTGCAAATCATATTGATGCGTAAAATGTGCAGGAAGACACAAAACAGGAGATTGTACTCGTCAAGTTCACGATGAAAAAGTGAAATGTGCTAACTGTAACGGAAATCATCCAGCGAACTACAAGGGTTGCGTAGTTCACAAGCAACAACAATAGAAATTTTATCCTGCCTTAAGGAAAAAAAATGCCTTATTTGCAGCAACAAAAACAATCCACACCTACCAGTCTACCCACCAGACCAAGTCAACCAGACATAACTTATGCCCTTGATGAATGGTTGAAAATGGTTCAGCACAAAATCGAGAGACGACATCTCAACCTATTGAAACTAGCAATATCTCTAGATTAGAAAACATGATGGCCAAACTAATGGATCAAATGAGTATGATGCTTGGTCTACTCACAACCGTCGTCAGCAAACTTGCCTAATGCCTGAAACCAATAGCTACAAAATCGTCGTCTAGAATGGCAATGGGCTCAAACAACACGCCAGGAAACTAAAAATGTTCGTAACTGAACAATATATTGAGGTTATGATGGTTTCCGAAACACACTTTACGGACAAACATTATTTGAAAATTCCTAAATATAAACTTTATCATACAAATCACCCTGATGATAAAGCACATGGAGGTACAGTCATAATAATTCGAGATGATATAAAGCATTTCGAGAAAGAAAAATTCCGTAAAGACTACCTGAAAGCCACCAGTATAACCACAGAGGAAGTCCATGGACCATTAACAATTTCTGCGATTTATTGCCCACCCAAACATAACAACAAGGCAGAACAAATTCAAGAATTCTTCAGTACGCTAGGTAATAGATTTATAGCCGGAGGAGATTATAATGCAAAACATTTAATGTGGGGTTCAAGAATAATAACCTCAAAAGCTAGAGAACTGCTAAAAGAAATAAAGACAGATAACTTACAAAATATCTCTACTGGTGAACTAACATATTGGCCTTTAGACAGAAATAAAAAACTAGATACAATATATTTCTGTATTACAAAAAATAATGATCCAAAAAAGTGTCAGGCGAAATCATGTTTCGACCTGTCTTCTGATCACTCACCAATAGTAGTAACGATTTCTTCAAAAATTACCATCAAAGATAAGCCCCTTTCTCTGTGCAATAATAGAACTGGCCCTCATTTGGAGAAAACTTAGATCGAAACATCTCTCTAAACTTACCGTTACGATCTGAAATGGATATAGAAATAGCAGTAATAAATCTTACAAAAAATATACAGGAGGCAGCATATTCCGCGACTCCTAACAGTAAAACATTTCCAAGAAAAAATACACATATATCATGTACAATACAGAAAAAGATAGCAGAAAGAAGAAAGTTACGACGAAATTGGCAACAGCAAAGGATTGAAGAGAATAAAAGAAAATTTAATAGGGCAATAAAAGAGCTGAAAGAACTAATCCAAATTGAACAAAACCAAGGCATTCAAGAATACCTAGAAAACTTGACAACAACTGAGGCTACAGACTATTCGTTGTGGAAAGCAACAAAAAAGCTTAAGAGGTCCCAGCAGCATAACCCACCTATTGAAACAAACGAAAATAATTGGCCTAGAAGCAATAAAGAGAAGGCCGATATTTTCTCAAAACACTTAGAAGATATTTTAAAACCTTTCCAGTCTCAGCTACATGAAGTAGAGGAAAATAAAATTACTAACTTTCTAGATTCGCCATATCAAATGGATTTACCGCACGAGAAATTAACGGTCAAAAAAGTTAAACAAACAATAATGAGAGAGATTAATATTAAAAAAGCTCATGGTTATGACTTAATTACTGGCAAAAGTTTAAAAGAACTATCAGAAAAGGGTATAAAACTATTAACATTTATATTTAATGCTATGCTACGAATCAGTTACTTCCTTAGTATGTGGAAAGTAGTTAAAATATTAATGATTGTTAAACCAGGAAAAATACCAGAAGATGTGACCTCCTACCGACCTATAAGTTTATTACCGATAATCTCCAAAGTTTTCGAGAAATTATACATAAAAAAGCTAAACTATATAATAGAAAAAAGAAAAATTATTCCAGAACATAAGTTAATAAGCATGGGACTATAGAACAAGTGCATAGACTTGTAAAAAAATAAGCGCTGACCTAAATGCCAAAAGATATTGTTCGGCTGCTTTTCTAGACATATCTCAGACTTTTAACAAAGGGGCTTGCAGGTTAAACTAAAGAAACTTCTCCCTATTCCGGACTATCAGTTACTAAAATAGTATCTCACTGATAGACATTTTATTGTAAATCAAGGCGATGAATATACCGAACTAAATCCCATATATTCAGGAGTTCCGCAAGTTAGTGTACTGGGTCCAGTACTGTATCTTCTGTATCCGGCTGATCTGTCTACCACAAAAATAACTATTGTGGTAACATATGCAGACGCTACAGCAATCTTGGCATCCCATGAAGATCCAGTCACAGCATCAATAAACCTACAAATCCAATTGGAGCAAATAAAATTATGGTTGAAGACATGGCGCATTAAAGCTAATTAAACAAAAGCCATGCATAAAACGTTTAACCCTGCGTAGAAGAACATGTCCACCCGTGAATATCAATCATCGTCAACTCCCCCAAGCAGAGCATGTTAAATATCTTGGTATGTACTTAGATCGACGCCTAACTTGGAAGAAGCACATACTTTCTAAACGGAAACAACTGGGACTAAAATTATTCAAATAATATCGGCTCATCGGACGCAAATCCAAGTTATCATTAGATAACAAGATATTGCTGTATGAGTCTATACTCAAGCCCATTTGAGCATATGGAATCCCACTATGGGGTAACGCTAGCAAATCTAATATATCCATCATTTAACAGTTCCAAAATAAGGTGTTGCGTGCCATTGTTGATGCTCCGTACTATATTTCAAATAAAGTGATACAACGCGATATTCCTCTAGAACCTATAACGAGTGTAATTCAACGTGTTTTTGTGAAGTACTTCGAAAGAGTGTCAATGCATCCCAATGTACTCGCTAAGCAGATAAATATGCGACGTGATAGTGAAGTGCGTAGACCAAAACGTTTATCACCACCTGATCTGCTTACTGGACATATGTAGACTTTAGAATAAGAGTAGTTAATTAAGATAATATTTTATGCAGAAGATTGCTTAATGAAGTAATTTTCTACATGCCATGTATATATAATATAGACATAAGAAATACTTAATGCCAATAGGGCAGATTGTGGACTCACTAAGAGTAATAAAAAATATTTTAAGGCAAAATCTTGGATCATCTCTTTTGTATCCATTTGATTTCGAAGTCATTGTACAGCTCTGCGTTGTTTACGTAGTGATAAGCATTGGTAAATAATGGTAAAACTTTGTTTTGGGTGCATTGGATTACTAGTTGGTTTGATGTTTTTGTGCAACCCCATAATTGTA
The DNA here is from genome assembly GCF_030347505.1 of Rhynchophorus ferrugineus. NCBI lineage: Eukaryota > Metazoa > Arthropoda > Insecta > Coleoptera > Curculionidae > Rhynchophorus > Rhynchophorus ferrugineus. Next base: position 44,177,311 of record NW_027472581.1, on the reverse strand, counting down.
CCCCATAGCTCCAAATTGGCTATATGATTGACTGTTGAGAGAATCTTCCTACTAACCAGTACATTTGCTTGAATTTGAGTCTAGTCTGCTCTGAGTTTTCTATATCATGATGTTTCCTGTTTAACCTATCATCGGGATATATTCCGAGGTGTTTGGTTAATTCTGCTTGACGAATCGGGCATCCGTCATAGTGATAATTAGGTTTCTGTCATTTCGTCGCAACGCAAAATTAACATGGACTTATTCGGAGCGATTCAGCAATCAACAGTAATTCCGCCGTAGCAATTTGCTCATTTTCTTTATTAATCCCAAATGGTAACTGGTCCAAAACTTGTGAGATGTTCAGGAATATTGCAGGGCAGTAATTCTTTTCTTTGAATGCCTTTTTAACAACCGCTGCTACTCTGTGCACGGGGTCGATTGTCGAGTGGTGATTTCGAAATCCAAATTGGAAAGCTATGATAGCTATAAATCATATATAAATAATCGATACATGGTTTGATATATTTTAACAGCAGTTTCTCAAATAATTTTGTTGTTGCATTGCCAGTAGCAGCGAAATAGGCCTCTAAGATCCAATTTGTTTTGCCAGTTTTTCAGGTTTGCTGCTTCAGTCTCAAGCAGACATTGAATATATATGTCAACATGATTATTGCTTTTTGTGGTAGCTTTTTTAATAACCCAGGTGAAATATTATCAATTCCACAAGTCTTTATAGGATTGAGGTTGTTGCCAATTTCCATTGGAGAAATCAGATTTATAACTACATCGCGCTGATAAACAGGATTTATATCTATTGTAGATACTATATCATTCGTTTGGAATGGGTTAGCTAAATGTTCTGCGAATAATTCAGCTTTTTCATAGTTGCGTAATACTTGGTCTAATACTTGGTCTTTTAAATCGCTTAGTTGGTACCTATAGCGAGTAATCTTTGTCAGCTTCCGGGCTGAATTCACACACATATTTTTCGAAGCATCTCTGTTTATCTTCTTTAATCTTTTGATTTGTCCGATTACTAATTCTATTAAATATCGTTTTGTTTATAGCTTTTCTGTCCCTTTTCCATACTCTTCTAGTTTTTCGTTTTCATTCATTAACTTTATCAATTCCATAATTTCAAAGGGGTAATTTACCTCACATTCTGATTCTGATTTTTCTCTCAATGTTGGGGTAGAGATTACCACATGAATATTATAAATATCATATAAATATCAGCAGATGTGTGGCGATTTCTAAATTGTGTGTAATTTGCTTTGCAAATTTTGTGCTAGCACTAAAAACTGACTTTACGATATGTTCTTGCTTTTTTTGTCTATTATATTTCGATAATTGAATAAATCACTGCACAAAAAGGATTTGGGCGGTCAGCGAGATTAAAGTTGCTGAAAAGACGTCCTCCAAGAAACATTGATACCTCTACATATAGTTTTTTATCACCGATGCACATAAAGTTGGGATTGAAGAAGCAACTTATAAAATCACTTTCCAAATATGGATATTGCATCAAATGCACAATTTCTAAGTTTCCAGGCCTCTTGAAGCAAAAGGTGAAGTAAGACATTTTCGTCAGACCAGACGTTAGACGGCTACCTACAATTCATAACAACCATGACGGACCTTCAAAAGAAGGATTTGCTTTTAAAGGGGTCATAAAGAAATTTTTAAGCAATTATAATTCTAACTCTAAGAGATGGAGAAAAGATACCAATGACAATGGAAAATGGTCTCAATGATATCAGACTACGCTTATTAAACTACTCCCATATTATACGTTTTATTTATTTCGCATTAACAGATCTAAAATGTGCTTTGAATCATTGGCGTTTTAGTGATTTTAAGCAGGTTTAAGTAAACGAGAAAAATGCCTTGAGTACAACTGAATAATTCTGAAAATATCTAGTAAAATTGCAAATATGTGATATTTTTAGATCAAACATTGAGTGACAGTTTGGTAAGAAAGTATGTTCTGTTATATTGATTAAAAAATTAATATAAACCGGAAGCCAAGTTCTATTTTGCATATTATGGAGGCTTTATTCAGGTGATAAAAGTAGTATATAGCGTTTTAAGGATATTTGAAAAAGTTTAAATGAAATTTGTGATAATGAAACTGGGTTCAAAATTGTACATTATTTCATTAAATATTAATTCAATTAGATGCCATGACATTTGATTCAAGAAATTACTGTATCGATATCCTTGAGAACAATACTATAGCTGCGCTAAAAAAATATAAAAAAATCAACGACAGTCATGTCCTGACAAAAAGACTAGTTTTAATAAAATAAAGAATTTTTTAGCAAGTATTCAAAGTACTTAAATTAATAAGTGTATGTTCTAATTTATAAAAGAAAGCTTTCTTAGACCATACTTATTCACACAATTATAATTTTGGTTTTATTATAGAATGAATAGATTTCAAATAAAATCATGATCATACAATACACATAATTCTTTGTAAGCATTTTAACATGCTCAGGATATTAAGTTTTATTCAACGTCCTATTGAATTTCCAAAATAACATCTTTATAATATATGTGCATCGGGACATCAGAAAAATTATGCTAACTAAAATTTAAATATTAGTTAAATTAATTCAATATTAGTTAATAGTAAATTAGTACATCAATTGGAATACATATATATATATATATATATGTATATTTTATGTTACAATAAATCATTAAAATATATTAGTAGAATTTATTATTAATATATTTAAAATGTTTCTATGTCGATTTAGGTTAGCAATAATCTGTTTATTATCTACCTTTACTGGATGAATAATCAAAGCGCTTGTCGATTATAATCAGGTTAATTGGCAATTAAGAGCAAAAGTGGAGGGCTAAATGTCATTCGATAGATTTGTTTGAAACATCTATCCTAACGGTAACAGTTTATTATTTACAAAATGTATTTTAAGCCAGTACTTTAATATACCATTACATTATATTTAAAATTACTAAAATTATTAAAATATTCCAATATTATAAGCATTGTTAATATAACAAAAAATAAAATTATATTAATACAGTCAATTTAATATTACCTTTCTTCTGAGGAGAACATGAAGGCTCTTGTCTAGCTCTTTTATTATTGAATTAGTCCAGTTTATTAAATACTGATTAATCAATTCAATATTTCAGTATTGATTGGTTGATTTTTTTATATAAACTTTGTTGCTATATAAACGTAGTTCCGGCTGACTTTGAGCCATAATTTGAGTTATGTTGGCTTTAACGATATCAATTCATTGCGGTTTAGTTGAATATATCTGCAATACAATACCGAGATGCCGAAAAAATATCGATATATGATAATATTTTGCCGATATATCAATAATTTTAGCTGATATATGGATATAACTATTAATACGTTTTTTGACTGATATTTTTCGATATTTTCTCCAAGGCTAAAATCCCTAGAAGACCCCACAAGAAAACGTAGAGTGAGATAAAATCGAGCGACTTTCTTGGAGAGTTCACATCCCATTACGTCTATGACAGTTAACCATCAAAATAAGATAACCAAATCGTTCATGGAGAATTTCATTTTGTTATAAAGTTTCGTCATTTTAACGTGCTGGTCAATTATGTAACTTGCCATGAGTAACTTAATAATAAACAATGGGTTAGACAGGTGCTGCCAAAACAATATGAACTCACATGTTGCCAACATCAATATGGCTTGATTGTGAACCCCTATAAGTAGGTACTCTCGAATGTAAGTAAAGTTTTAGACGGTAGGTGTACGTCGGCCAATATTTCCTGTTTGTCTTGGAAAACTTGGCATTTTTCTAAAATAAATACACAACAATTGGTTATAAGTAACTTCCTAAGTTAAAATTAGCAAAAAACATAGAAAAAAAGTTTGACTGTGTATGCAATTTTGGAAAAATTTGTATAATATGTTTTGTTAAGCTAAGAGCAGCGAAGATATTTGATTGGTTCATTTCGTTTTTATGTTGCTTTTTTGTTTATTTGGTTTGGACGCATTTTTATTGTATGTATTTTGGCACACTCCTTACATGGGGAGGAATGTGTTTAGTTTTTTATATGGTATATAATATTAGCCGAGAGTACAAGTGTTGTTTATTTGAATGCCCACATAGGAAGGTAATTTAGCAATATTTTCCTTTGAAGAAGTATCCGGCTGTTTTTAAAAACTATGTTGATATTTAAAACTTGTAAATTCACTGGATGAATGGATTGACTGGACTAAGTATCAAAGAAATTTATTATCTTTACCGCGTGTTTTGTCGCTATCTGTTAATATATTATTTAAATGTCAGTTAATGCCGTAAGTTAATAAATCTTTTATCAAAGGGATATACTTATTCATTTTAATAATTATTCAAATATTTTTTTATTCATTTCAGAAATAAAACCTCTTCCAAAGGCAGCTCTGCAGGAGATATTTTTTATTCTTGTATCAACTATTTGATAGGTGCAACTCCACTAAAATAATAACTCTTGAATACAAACCTTTTGAAAGAAGATTAACCGTTCAATATTAAGGTTCAATACACGAGTAGTTTTAGTGTCCGAATAAATATATCTAGAGATCAGATGCAGATATTATATTATATTTGTGTTCTATAGATATTTTAGTATCTATATTTTATGGGTATACTTATTTTGCTAGATTATATCTTTATAGAATTTTGATTAATAATTTTATTTCAGAAACTAAATTGTTTTTTTATTTCAATTTCATTGGTCAATGAACTATCAAGGGTCTGACGTGTCGCACCTGCATGGCAAGCTTAATCAAATAACCACTCAAATATTTTCACAGCAAAATGTTTTCCTTACAGGAAGTTATAATGGAAATTTAACCTGACACCAATCAAACTACTTGAATGGCCGATGATAATCCCATCTAGATAATAGGCGTAACGAAACTTTTCTCTAGAAACCTCTATTGCGATTTCTGTCTATTAATATATGGCAAAATTTCATATAAAAGTTTGCTAATGTAACTAAACACATTGGGAATAAAACTGACAATAATAATATTTCACAATATTACCATAGCAGCGGTAATGATTAGCATGAAAATGCCACTCTGACATCTGCCAGATGTATTAAAAACAATTTCAAACATTACTGGAACCCTATCGCAAGCACCTACCGAGTACAATTGTGAATCTAAACCTATTCTCTAATCCGCTAAAAAAAACATCCAAAAAATCTAATGTCCGGAATGTCTTAAGGTTGCTATCTGACAAATCGGCAGAATAATTTGGGTCTTACAGGTTTATTCACAGGCTATTTCGCTACTACTTGCAGTATCAAAACTATTTGAGAAACTGCTGTTAAAGCATTTATAGAAATACCAGATTTCCATTTTGGATTCCGAAATTACCACTCGACAATCAACCAAGTACACAGCGTAACAGCGGTTGTAGAAAAGGCATTCAAAGAAATGAAATATTGCCCTGCAATATTTCTGGATGTCTCAAAAGTTTTTGATCGGGTATGACACTTGGAATTAATAGACGAAATAAGCAAATTGCTACCGCATCATTTCTGTCTACTGCTGGAATCATATCTTTTCGAAAGAAAATGTAGTCTCGCATGTAGAGGCTATCCCAATAGTTAAACCTAGTTCGGCTAGAGCTCCACAGGGTAGTTCCTTGGGGCCACTCCTATTTCTGCTCTATACTGCAGATATCCCAACAACAAAAGAAACAGTACTTGGAACATCTGCAGAATACACAGTTATCATAGCAATGTATCTCTGTCTAAGGCTGTAGAAAATGTACAAGTAGCGGTCAACAAGACCTACAAATGTACTAGAGACTGGAAAATACAGCTTAATAGCTTCAAATCTGTCCATGTTAATTTTGCACTGCGGGGAAATGAGAAAACCTAATTATATCACTTGATGAATGGCCGGTTTTTCAAGCACAATCAGACAAATACCTCGGATTATATCCTGATATTAGGTTAATTGGAAACATCATGTTTGACAAAAAGCAGAGTAAATTAGACTCAAAGTCAAGCAACAGTACTGGTTAGTCGGAAAATACTCTCAACTTGACTTAAAGTCAATGAGATTGGTTTACCAGTCAATGCTAAAGTCAATTTGGACCTATGGTGTGCAAACATGGGGTTGCACTAAGGCATCAAACCAACGCCCCCAAAGCAAAGTTCTAGGATTAATTACCCATGTTCATCCCTACGTAACCAATGATGACCTGAAAATCAAATGGGGACACGAAGGGATCCAAGATTTCGCCGTAAAACATGAAATAAGGTCTTTAAATCACAGCAACGTGGAAGCAATACAGCTACTGGACAACGCGCACGAAATTAGAAGATTGAAGCGAACCGAACCACATGAACTTGTTTAGTGTATAAGTGTATTCTTACCTTTAGATTAGCTTTATTTTAATTTGTGAAATACATACTGATGTTTTAATCCCGTACTCGCCTTGCTTATGTATTAGCACAAATAAAACAGTACAGTAGTAATAAACTAATATGTAAATTAATATTGTACTAAGCATATCTAATATAAGATGTAATTAATAATATATATATATATATATATATATATATATATATATATATATATATATATATATATATATATATATATATATATATATATATATATATATATATATATATATATATATATATATATAGTTGAATCCCCCATAGGAACGGTAATAACAAAAAGGCTTTAAGATTTAGAAAACTCGTATACTTTTCGATCACACGTCCTCGAAATTGAACTTATCTCACTATATCGTCGACAGCACTCCTCTATTCGCAGCTGAAAATGAAAAATCACTGATAAATCGAGAGCGGGGTGTGTGCGAATATGTGCAGATTTCGTCATTTCTGACTGAAATTCCATTCAAAAATATGATCAGTTAAATTGGAAAGGACTGAATACATAGAGAATGAAAATATTGGGAGCATATGGGAAACAAGTCCGGAAAAAAACCTGTCGGACTTGATCAAATATTAAATTAGATTTCGAATGTCGCGGGTTGGGGTGATGTACAATATTCGACACAAAAAATGTTTTTTTTACTTTAAAAATATATATATTTATATCTAGAAATGATAATATAGGTTCGCTTTATATCCCATTTGTTAATATTTAATGAAAGTGGATATATTAAATTTATAAAATCATTTTAATAATTCTAGTATTGTTCTAATTCTATTATCAGACTTATTTATATTTAAGTTGTCCTATATACAACTGTTGACTGTACTCTAAATATTTAGGATATTTTAGAAATGGACTCGGACTTCAGTTAATTTATTTAATTAATTTTTAAATGGGTCATTTAGGTAGAGTAGATTATTTTTCACATAGTTTATATAATATTCAATAGTTGTATTAACATTTCAAATCAGCTTGTTATTTTTGTACTAATAGCAAAATAAATTGCTTTTAAAACAGGCAGTGTGTGACAGAAAAATTAATATCTGGTAATTTCTTTATAATTAAATTGAATAATGTTTATATAAAAATATTTCTTTTGATCAAAGGTTGATAATACAGAAATACTATATATTTTCAAATGGTAACATTGGATTTTGTTTTTAATAGAACGTCTTGAAATTGAAGCTATCTCACTTGGTGTTTCTTCACAAACTGTTTAATTTCTTCGGTGATCGTTGGTATTTTTAGATGCGTTAACAATTCTGAAAAAAAATTGATGTGGTGTTGGACAATATAGGTCTATGGTGTCAAAGATTGATTATAGAATTTTATTTCGAGTTCTGTTTAACCTTTCGACCCGAATAGAGTGGAATGATTCTTAACATTACTTGATGCCCTGAACTCGGATTTTAATTTTCGAGTTTGCGCATTGTTTTCTGCTGTCAACTGATGAAGTTGCATTAAATATTATTTGAAACATGTTTTTGTGCTGTGATTGTGCTCCGGAATATGCTCGACAACGTTACAAAGTCGATTCAAATCGGGTGTTTTATGCTCGACAAACCTGGAAAAATCATAACAAATGCTCTAAAAGTTACGTAACGCGTACCAAGTGGCCACTTGGTGAAAATGTATACTTTTCATTTTCTGTGTCAACGTTATGGAGAGAACAGAAAAATCATGCAGATAGTGGCTAGGTTTACTCGATTAATCGTCGTCCGTAGAAATCCAAAAGTATGCATAGTATGAACATTCTAATGTATCATTAATATCGAAGCTAATTATACTTACGAACAGTGATCCACTATTAATTTGACCAGGTAAAACTGCAAGAAAAGCCTTCAGAGCTTCATTTTAATTATCATTGAAGAGTGAAAGCGATTTTGTTATGAAAAAAAAAGATAATTAAGAAATATTTGTCGGACTTTATATTCGAAGTGTTTTTCACAACCTTCTCGATAATCACAAGTCACTATATTACAAGCACGTAATCAATAATTTTTTGCAAAATTACCACATGATTGGAGCTCTAATCTCTTTCAATTTACATTTTCTGTGTTCTAAATATTGATTTTTTCCACAAAATTTTGGCGACACGAGCAAGGAATGAGGCTCTACTAAGATATAGCGAATATCTAAAGGCGATACCAAGAATTTTAGGACGAGGTTATGATGACCCATCACTCAACCCTAATGCCTGAAATAGAACCCAAATAATATAAATGACTCAGTTAAATCTCCAAACTCAATAAATGACCATTAATGGTAAAAGATATTTGAATAATGGATTTATAGAATGCTTCAAGGACTGTGTATTCTTACCGTGTAATATAACAAAAATTTGTCGTGAAGTAATCATTTGTATTTATACATCGACGAATATACGTGCGAAAAAATAAAACTTGTAGCGTTTTTCTGTATTTGGAATTTATTCTTCCTTTGGTTGGGCTTTCATCCTATTTGGTCTTCCTAATTTAAATTTGCATTCTTCCAGCTAAAACGCTTATTTTCACCAGTTATACTTCTATTTTATGTGGCAGGTTACAAATTTCATCCAACCTTGCTTCTTTCTTTTTGAATTCAAATCTTTAGAAAAAAAATGGTGAAAAGATCATAGAAAGAAATCGTTTCTTATTTGAATGTAAGAGTTGTTTATGTTCCATCCTAGTAAGAGGTATGAATTGAATGTATATCCGTGAATGTGTATAGACTCTCATAATATATATTTTTAAAATTCCCATTATTTGTTTTCGACCAGAACGTACCAATTCACCTGAGACAATTTTGAACACATGGTTGCTCAGGCGTTTGGATCTTTATTATAGTATTTCAATGAGAATGACTGTCTCCAGGGGGGTGGGGGAGTTGGAAGGTTTTCTTTAGCGACAGAAAGGAGACATATAACCATTTGCATTGCTCTAATACTACCTTTAATTTTTCTAAAATAGATATATTTAAAGAATTGACGAAAATGAATATTTAGTGTATACATGTATGTTATAGTTCTTCCCATACTGGTAAATAAATTAAACTTTTGAATAAATTACCTTAAACGTCAATATATTTCTTAGAAATTTTTTGTTTCACTTAGACCTCACTTCAATTATTACAAATTTTGTTTGAATACAATGTTTTAAGTTTGAAAAACTTTATATAAATAACGATATTTATAAAACATCTATAGTATCTATATATTAAGAGTTAAATTGATAATTTGAACTTGATTGAGGATAACGCGAGAATAGTTTTTAATGTAACCGTAAAATTCAAACAGTAGTATGAATTATATGACGATAATTCCAAACAGAAATGAAAGTGTATTCGTGCACTAATAATCCTATTTATAAACTGGAAAATTGAATTGCAAAACGTTCGTTGACAATTCTACGCAATAGTTACAGCAGTTTTTAATAATATACTTGTCCTCATAATCCAAACATTGGCCTTCAAATATTTAGAGTACTGTCAAAACAGACGCGAGATTTACATAATTAACATGACAATTATAAATTACGCCTTTTAGGTGGTCCAGATATTATTTTCCTAACATGTTTGTTAACGAGTGAGCAATTGTTAAATAAACTTTATTTAATACCAGTACTTTTTATTTCTTTTTACTTATTCAAAAAATATCTGCCTCATATACTAGGTATGAGACATAAATTTAAATTCTATAGCATTTTTATACGTTATGTGTGAGTAGATGAATAGATTTAATTAGAATTAATAATTTAAAAAAAAAACTAGCATCATCTATCAGCATAATACAAGGCAATAAAATTAATAGTGCAAGAAAAAACTCTAAAGAGTACCAAACTGTGAGAATAATACTGGGACTATTTGGGAGACTAGTTGGGAATTGTGAGATTAGCACTATTGTAATCAAGTGTGTATATTTACTAAGAAAAATCAAAATTATATAAATGGCAAACATACTGGATAATTTTATGATGATAATTTTAAGATACAAGATGTAAATATATTTGACATGGCTACCAAAATATTAGTTTTACATAGCTGATAATAACTTCTCAAAAAGCAAAAAAGTTTTAACACAAACTGTTTTAACTTATATACATTTGATGATGGATGTTTGATTTACTTTAATTTTTAGCAGCTCTGTTGAACGAAAAAGTTTATCCTATGTCTCAAATTTCCTTGTAATATTTGGGTAAATAAAATAAACAAGCTGAAATTTTAAAGTTTATTTTAATAAAAGCGTTACAAATTTATATGCACAGCAACTGCAATACTGCATCAAGTACTATACAAACTCTCTATTTAGGTATGCTTTAACACAATAAATTCTCCTAGGAATTCTCAAGCTATTATTCTAAGTGTTTGAACCTTATGTCAGCTATAACGTACATATACCAGGCTGTAAAATCTTGATAAAATCACATTGTTTAATCAAATATCGCTAACCTTAACATGGCGAAGAAAGGCACTCTTTGATGTGCTAGAAGTCAGATATTTAATATTAGTTTTTAATAATCTAACCATGATGTGATTTGATTAACATTTTTTGAAGACATATATGAACAAACAGCCAGTCCAGTGAGTTCAGAGAGAAGCTGAAAGCAGAGAGATCACCAATTTTAAAGCGTTGAAACGAGTATTTACATGCTGAAATCGATGGAGTACGGTTGCAATAAGTTCACACAATATGCGATGACCCTCAGCCGCCTTTTAACATGTTCAATTTTAAGTAAAAGGTAAAGCTTTCCTCAAATGCGATTTACTCGATACAAATTGATTCAGAAGTTTTTAATGCAATACAATTTTTTGACGAAATGATACTGAAATTATTTGTGTGTATTTCAATATATGAAGTCTGTAAGTGGGGCTTCAACATGAACAAACATGGTTAACATGGATACAAATGTATTCGATGCGATTTAACACACAGCAACACTATCTGTTGTAAATCCTTAGAAAATTAAATTATAGGCCTCATGTTTAAAGATCTCTATCACTGGTATATGGTAATTTGATCAAGATACATTATTATTACACTGTACAACTTTATTAAAGACATCTTATACTTTTATACGGTTATACATTATGGTCTGAATGTTAAATGTTCATCTTAATTGATGAACATAAATTATATTAGAATTTATAATGTTAATTCACTCTATATAAAATATGAAACTACATTACGGAACATTCATTGACAATTCTACGGCACTGTTCCGCATTTTTAATATTTCATTTGTCCTCATAACCCAAACATTGCCATTTAAATATTTAAGCTACTGTCAAAATTGACACGGGCCTTAGTTAATTATCGTGTTCAATTATGAATAAAACCTTTTAGGCAATGCACATATTTTCTAAATAGCTCATGCGATATTTAATGGCTGAACTTTAGGGTTCAAGTGAACATTACATGACATCTATCTCACGTTCAGTTCGTATTATTAAAATAGTCGAATCGTATTCGGGTTTCATTAAATATAGTTACGTGTGTAAGTATCATTATAATCGCGTAAAAATACCTTTAGGTTTATTTTGTGTATTTCTATTTAACAGTTGAATGATTATTTATGTATATATATATATATATATATATATATATATATATATATATATATATATATATATACATAATATAATGGTATATATATATATATATATACATAATATAATGGTATATATATATATATATATATATATATATATATATATATATATATACCATTATATTATCATTAAAATAAATAAATTGTACTTAAAATCGATATCATATATTTATATCTAAATACTGCTATAGTTTAAATACGTTTAATACTATATTAATATGTATTTGACGGGTACATATATGTTAATATCTTCCATTGTACCAAAGTACGGTTACCATTTCTCGCCCTGACAATGAAATAATGTGATTTTCCGCTAAAAATTATTCTGTTCTACATAATACACCAGTGTTTCTCCAACGTGAGTGTCTGGAATACTGTAAAAATATTCATCTATGACCCTCTCAACTGTAATAAATACCGCGGGTTTCCATTGTCAATGCACTTATGAGTTGGCCCATTAATTTGGCGATTTTCTTTTTTACAAAAATCCAAAGATTTTTTCTTATTAAAGCCAAATTTTAATTTTGGAATCCAGCTAGTCAAGAAAGTTGAAATAACATTCACTTGTAACTGTTCTACCCACTTCAAGATAATTGATTAACTGGATGGTTTTTGTATTCCAAAATAGGCAGTTTGGTCTTCTTTGGCTATGATCCACGAACTTATACTTCCTTCTTCTTATACTAAATTGGTTGTACCCGTATATTATTAGTCCACTAAATTCTGCGAAAATAATTTTCTGTTCCGTTTAGATTTTCATTCAACCAACACTATATTTTTGCAGTTAATTCTTTGTGATAAAGAGCTTCCTTCAGTCTTAAACTAAGTAAACTTTAGTTAAGTTCTGATGAATTTCCTTAAGGTTGAAACTATTAAAAACGAAATATTATATGATGGCGTGGTTTACTAGTTTATCAGTTTCAATCAAAGACATATCATACGTATACTGCAAACATTCGTTAAACAATCAACTTGTGAGAACAAGTTAGAAATTGACATACCAACTAGTGACATGCACGCACAGACATGAAATTATTTTTAAAATATATTTTTATAACAGTCATACCACTCTCATGCATTTTCTGTGCCAGGCCGAGAATTTTTCACCGTAGCCCTAAATAATGTATCATTTTTAAGCATTAAGAATTGGCACACAAAGAGTGACCAATAAAGCTTTAGAAGATCTTCAGTGGACTCTATTTCACTAGCTATAGTTACCAAACAATCTCCCTTCTGTATATCTCTTTCATATATTTATAGCTAATTTTTTGCACATATTTATAGTTATTTATTACTTCATTGCTGTAAATTATAGTTATTTTAAAAATATGTATTTTGTTATTTTGCTTTTTTGTTGTTTCTGCTAACATTAAAAGTAGAGGCTTAATTTTGTTCCCACTATACTAAGAAATACGTATATATTGGTATATATTATATACTAAATAGAGTGTTTTAAATTTAAGTTAAAATGTCACGATACATAACAAATTATTGAAATTTTAAAATTTTTACAATTTATCTTCATCATCACTCATCTTTTGAATTTACCAAATCCTTTTTGAACTATAAAAAAAATTTACAATAAATCAAAAACTGAAACTAAAACAGAAATAAAATCATCTTTCTGAGTACAAAAGTAGCTAATTTTAGTTGAATAATCCTTAAAATGCAGTAGTTTAAATATTTCGCTGTGAGAAGTTTTTAGTTGGAAGAGTCTTTATCTCCCTGAGATTTTGAACAAATTGGGATACAGAAAAGAGAACCTTCTCAGCCACTACCAATAACCTCGAGTTAGGAGCTTGATAACTATATGATTACGATTAACGGGAAATAATTAAGAAGAGAAAATGTAAAAATTCAAAAGGATTACAGAATAACAAAAGTTACCAAAGCATTAAAGATTTAAAGAACTAAGAACAAAACATAAGAATTAGTAAAAAGTTAAGATCTAGTCCCCAGTGACTGGTTGCTTCGAGATCTTAAAAGGAGGTTTCAGTAAAAAGTTTCATTCATTTAAATTATTGTCGAAGTTGGAGCCCATTTTGAAAACAAAGACAAATCGATAAGAAGCATTCGAATAATGTATTGCATAAACTAGAGGTACGTTACACTTTTTTTATTGCATATTATATTAGATAGCCTTAATATAATCTTAATTTCTAAGTTAATTTATTACTATTGTTCTGGTGTACTCGCATTAATACACAAAGAGGGCAAGTTGATATTAGACTACTTAAGCTAAAGTTGGCAGTAACACTTACATACTATATAAATTCATGTGATTTGGCATCCTTCAATATTCTGATTTCCCGCACGTTGTCCAACAGTTATAGTGAAATGAAGTTTTTGTTTTATCAGTCATGTTCGGGGCTTATTGAAGAACGATCTCTTATTATAAAAATAAGAAAAGAAGAAACACCTGCATATGAAACCACAAATAACAATTTTCAATAAATTTATAAAATATAATTATGGTACGAAATGTTTTTATTTCGGAAGAATTTCCTGTTATTATCCCATCATTATACGGCTCTGTTGTTTATAAAAATGTTCGATTTCTATTCTGTCGTGTCGTCCGGAAAACTGCCAAAATGGGAAAATAATATGGTATGCCGGATATCAGCGGATGTAATTGACGTCTGTTATCGAAGTCCATGTCTTTTCTCGCAGCTGTGCAGGCTATCATTTAATATTAGAACGTGTCTTGACGTATATCGGTTTATAAATCTTAGATATGTCTATACCTCAGACGAAAGATGGAATACGATTTTATTAAAGAATACACAAATTCGAATAGAGTTCCATGTTTCTGATATATTACAATATAATGTTATTGCATCTACGTATAATTGTTTCTATGGCAAAATGTTATATTTGTTTCTGCTTTGTTCTTTGCGTACCGTATTCTTATATTGTAACTCAATTATACAAAATAAAAGTGGATTTCTCTTTACCTACTGTTGGGTGCCGTTTTGCTTTTAAAAACACTCTTATTAAGAAATATCAGTAATATATATATATATATATATATATATATATATATATATATATATATATATATAATTTTTTTCAATATTCATACAATATTGACTATACTGTATCGAAAAGACGATGTTAGATTGGCAGCAATTGAATACCCTACCCATTTCCGTACCTTTTCCGTAAAAGTTTTAGTAACCAATAAGACACTACATGCTGATTCCACCATATGCAGAGCAAGACATTAAGACCATGAAAATTTCGCTTCGATGTCGATGTGGATGACTCTTGATTAAATTAGACTTTTTCTCTTGGGGTTATCTAATTTTTATCATCAGTCATAATACACCACAGAAAATGCTTTTATTCTCCGATAAACAATGAAACGGCGATATTAAAGTGGTTCGAAAAGGCATTTTCAGTTAATAATATTCTGTATTCTGTATATTATATCTTTTTGGCTGTATATACAACCCTGGAAACAGTTGATTCAACTCTAAGCCCTCTAAAAATTCTTTGATAATTTGAGCTCGGTTTCCATCCAATAAGCCTTCCAATCCATTTTCTATAAATTGTATTGCTCCCTTAGTTCATTCTTTGTCATTAACATGAAAATCGCCATTTATTAATCGTCGAAACCAAAAAAAGGCAATAGGCTAGATGACTTAAATGATTAGTAAAAAATAGACAGATTATTAAAAATACATTTATTTTAAACTAAAACTGGGATCACTTGGATTTTACCAGAAATAAAAGCACGATATTTCAAAATTCGCCATTTTAAATATATCTATATACCTATCATAAGCGCTAGTAACATTGACGTCTCTTACAGTTTCCTAACCGTCATTTCCGCAATCTAACATTTAAACATTTTAGCGTACATCGATTTTATTTGGATTATTTATCTTATATTTCACAGTTTAAAAAATGGTGTTGTGCAGCCAGTGGAAAGCAAAGATAAATGAAATAATTGAACAGTGATTAATCCCTAAACAACTACGTCACGCGCAGATTTAGAGTGTTTTAGCGCGCATTTAAAATTCCATTATCTCAAAGTCAATTTTTCTTTCAAATGGATTTTTGCAGAAATAACTTTAAGTCCAGGTAGAGTAATACATAGCATTGTCACAATACTATAATATATACTATACGATACTATAATAGAAGTTAGAGTTTTCATTGAACCATACTAATGGAGCTGTTATTATAACCTGTAAATGCAAAAAATATATGTTAAAATGTGCAGTATAGCCACCCTCATTTCGGTTTTATAATGTGAAATAGACTATATTACTTGTTTAATTGATTGCCAATTTTGATTTTTTATTATTCTAATCAATGAATCTTATATTATGTTCGTAAGCCTAGCGACTGGAGGGTGACCAATTTGGAGGTCATCCGAGAAGGCATCCTGTCTTACCCAGCCTGATTATTGGCGTGTCTATGTAATCATTTTCCTTGTTTAATTCCGCCTAAGGACAATCAAAAATGTTAAACAATTAAGAACATAGATTCATTGCCATGCTCCAGCAGGATTCGAACATGCGAATATCGCAACACCAGGAGGACCGCCCTGTAAATTTACCACTGCACTTACCAAGCCTTGGTGAATAATGATATTGCCATACAATATATTACCATCATTATTTTTTATGCAGTTTTATGCGGTATTATATATTTTATTATTTATTTTTATTTGCTTTATATTATTTCATTAAGGTCTGGTTTTTACTTCACTGATTTACATCGTATAGGTGTAACGTGTTTTAGATATGTTACTTTTAATTATATTAGTTAATACGAAGGCGTTTCTAATTTTATATATTATGTATTCATTTTATAATAACCTATTAATTTTAATAAACGACTATGTATTAAATTTTTGTTTATTATATAAATACATTTAAGTAAGAAATAATATTGCAGACATTAGAGAGAGATGAATCTGCTGAATAAGCTAGATTATGAAACAAACTAATTTTAGTTCGTTAATTTTATCGAGGGTATATTAAGTTATTAGTACGGGAGCTAGCAATGTAGAGAGAAAACTATAATTTCAATATGAATTCGTTTGAATTGAATTCATTGCCAGACATTTTTATGACTTTATAATATACGCTAGCTTTTATTTATAAAAAATAATCCAAATTATTTCAGTATGTCTTATTATACGATATTATTTGAGTATCAAAATACGAAAAATTAATTTTCCGGACAATAATTCTATTGTTAAATAATAAGGAACACTGAAAAATAAAATAGGTATGTGGAAAGAGTATTGTCAATAAGGGTGTAGGCCGCCTAGAAAAATATCGATATTTTAAAAATATCGATTTATAAATATATCGGAGAAAAAAAGTATTGATATTTTTTGAATATTTATGGATATTTTTAATAAACCCATACTATGAAGTACCAAAATTACATCAGTTCTTTAAAACTATTAAGTCATTAAAGAAAATTATTAAGAAAATTATGCATACTTAATTAATTCAAATATTGAGTAGTTTATCTAGACAGGTACGATGCGCACTGGTAAAATCAAACCCTGCTGCCAGCCAGATGGGCCGTGGGTTGTTCGATAGAGTGAAAGAGATGATATGCCAAAGGGTCAGCTTACCTGAAATCGTCTGTCAAAAACGTTGCTACCTCTTATATGTGAAGACATATATGAAATAGGCTTTTAACATATATTTTTGTATCTATTTGCTCCTAAAGGTCACAATAAGAAAGTAATGTTATTGGTTTACCGGTTTCGGTAAAACAAATTGACGGCAATACTTTCCCAATTTACTTCTGAAACACAAAATCACTTCGGAGCCGAAACGCCTCTTGGTTTTATCACGGTTGTAGATCCAAATATCAGTTGTACCGATGAAAACATATACGACAACTGTTCAAAACTTCAATCACTCATGTGAATTACTTCTTCTCCTTTAATCTATTTTATCGTCCTATCTTTAATATCTTCATATTTAATTTTTAATTTTACTGTTTTAATGCTTCCTTTTACCAATGAAGGTTTATCTGAACTGGACCTACAGTTTAACGTGGGCTCCGCACTACGGTCCTTGGCGTTAAGCCTACCGACTGGCGAGTGACCAACTCCTAGAAATCATCCCGTGACAGGGATCATTTTATCTGTCGGATTTTGCATTCTTACGGAGGATAATCACCAACATAAATTTACGACTATGCCACAGCAATATTCGAACCCGCCACTATCACAACAATAGGTGTACCGCCCTGTTGCCTTTACAACTGCGTCAAACAAGAGGGCTCTTATTGAATTTTATTTAAATTTGGCGATGATTGTTGATGCTGATACTCAAACTTATTAAATAACCTTGTCATAATCTATATAATCTAAAGAGTACTTATTACTTACTAGTAGCTCAGAATTGACATAAAAAAGCCTAACCCTGTATAAAAAATGTTTGGATTTGTTCAACAAAAAAAACTATATTTGAGATAATGTTAGATATATGAACTCGCGGATTTAAATATAAACTGTGAAATACACTTACCAGAGTTATTTAGATATCGGTCAAACCAAACATTGAAAAAAACATAATTCCTAAACAAACTGCTATCAACGAATAGCTGCAAAACAGCTATGGGCCCAGATTTATGGGACAGACATTAATAAGAATTTTATACGTTAAAAACGCTATACTAGTTTAGTTGGAATTGAAGTTTTATACTGAATAAAAAGAGGGACAATCTTCTATTATAAATCATGTTTTTATTATTTTTTGCTTAATATATGTTCAGTTCTTTACTGCATATACGTTTTATATATTGTTATTATATTATTTATCCGGCCTGGACAGCTTGCACTTGTAGTAAAATATATTGAGTATTGAATATACCTTCGTCTGTGAGTCTGCCCTTGATTTTCTGGGTGGTATTATTACCCAGATTTCCATGATATAATCATAGAGTAGCAGACAGAGAAAGAGAGTGAATAGGGGTCTCTCGAGAAAAGTTTTCCAGCGTCTAATATCTAGATGGGGTTATAATCGTGTCCATTATAGGTAAATATGCATTAAAAGCACTTGTAAGAATAACATGTTACTGTATTTGATTGTAAAAACGTCGCAGTATTTCTGCAGCACCTCTGAGTTTTGTACATTTCGACCTTGACATATAACAAAATTCTAATCTAAATAAAATAACGAAACAAAAATGTTATGTATTTTCATTTATTTTAACATTATAGTACATCTAATGCATATAATATCGAAGAACTTAAAACTATAAATAATTATACAGCCACAATAATTTATAGGTTACACTGAACTCTTTTCCACACTAGTATAGGTAGAATTCTAGGCGCGTTTTTTTATGCAGTGGTATCATTCGAAGGCCTAATCCACCTAATTAGCAATTGTATATCTGAGTAATATATTTTACTTTCATTAGAGATCATATTTACCTTTTACGCTTAGATCTTGTTGTCTTCGATGTAATGTTTCCTTATAAAATCACTTTGATATTACTATATTTCTCCTTAGTTTGGTTCTGTTACTGTGTACCTGTATACATCTTTCTTAGACTTTTTAAACTCTTTCTTATTTTAAAACTACATTTAATCACTGCATTCTCCTTAATGCATTTGCCATATCTGCAAAATGGTTAGTATTATTTCCCTCCTCATACATTTTAACCAAATGTTCATGTATATTCTGAACAATACCACACTTGCTCATAAAGCTCTCACACTATATAATACAATTTCCTAGAGTTAAAGTATATTAATTGTATACTGATTAACTTCTTTCATCACCCTGTCTTGGTAATTGTCAGCATTAGATAACTAACATTCATAATATTTTATTCAATCACTGTCACTTTCAGAAACACTAATCAAGTGAATAACTAAGCTGTTTATTTCCAGTTTTATTACTATTTCAAAAAATGCAATTAAATATTTGATTTATATTTAGCGAATAACAATTTGAAGTAGTTCATTATTTAACATGGTTTCTTCGAAAATTATTTTATGTACTTTAAACCATTCCTTAATTGCACCTCATAATTGTTGATGCACTTGTTCTTCTCTTCTCATGATCTTCTCCAGCAGTGCAATATGATATGGTCCATTATACATAACAATAACTGATGGTTCCTTCACGTTCTTTAAAAGCTGGTTTTCAAACTACTACAATATCAAGTAATGTTTCATTTCTTCATAGTAGTCACACCAGGACATTGTTTTTTCACCAGGAAAATAGTAATTATGTACCAGGAATACAACCATTCCTGTTTCCAGCATGAAGAACTATATGTCTGCAATGAATTATTAATAAATGTTATGACTGACAAGACCTAATCGATAGTTATTCCAACGTTTACCTTTTTCTTACAACTTTTGTTGTCTACACTATATTTATTATCATCGTGCCATGAGCGACCCTATGTACCATTCAGAAATATTTATATCTCATCTAAATATACAAATTGATATAATGATTCTTCCTTGATTTTGCTATATGTTTTTAAAAATTGTATTCTTTATTAAAAGCAATACCTGGAAGTTCCATTAAACACCTTCGTAGGTTATCTTTACACAACTTAAATCCTGTATTGCCCAACAGTTTATGAAGGGATGTTGTACATCAGTCAAATAGCTCTATATCTTTCGGCTTTTTATGGATGCTTTCCAGACTAACATTTTTCTCTGAAATAGTTGTATTAAATTGTGTTTCGATTGAAAAAACTACTTACTGTTTTTATACGTTTCGTATATTTGATCTCAGATACAGCTAACATCAATCTGATCATGATTCGTCACTTGTTTCGCATAAAGACCCTTACTTTTTGTGAATTTAAGGTTAAATTGTTTTTTTGTGATATTTTAGTAACCGTGCCCGTAGTAATATTCAGTGAAGCTGCCCAAAAAATATGTTCAATATGAATATTAAAATAAAGCGTTAAAATACCGTTTGTCGGTGTATAATCCGTTATTATAATATTTTCACGAATTTTTCAAACGTTTGAACATGTAGTAGGCCTAGATGTTTAGCAATTCAATCAAATAGTTGGTGACTAGAGGATTCTGAGTACCTTCTAATACATTTTTGGTGACCTGGATATGTGGAAAGAAGAATTGTCTACACAAGAACACCTTCGATTTGGATGTCGATCAAACACATTGATGAAGAAATTAACAAATGGTGAAATCACGAAAAACTGTTAGATAGTTTTGAAATTAAACGCTTAGTTATTCATTCGAATAGCTATTTCAAAAGTGACACTAATTTGATGAAACTTTCTGAATATGGGATTATTATTCAATGTTGACAATTACGAAGAGAGCATTATGAGAGTCGAAAGAATTAAAGGTGAATATTTGCTTAGTACAGAATAATTGTAGAAAATCACATTATAGAGTGTGAAAGATTTATGTGAATATATAAGTGTCTAATTGTTTTTAAAATATACATGAACATTTGGTTAAAACATATGAGGAGAGAAAGTATACTAACTGCTTTGTAGTTATGGTAAATGCATTAGAGGGAATGTAGTGATTCAGTTTTATTAAGGATATATATATATATATATATATATATATATATATATATATATATATATAGGTATTAACACAGCAAACTAAGGAGAAATACAGTCGTATTAAAATAACTTTACAAGGAAACGTAAAAGATAAATATGCTCTCTAGTATTATATATTACTTGAAAATAATTAATGATTCGTAGAGTGGGCTTCCAGAGGATACCACTACATATTAAACGCGCCTAGATCTCTACCTCAAAAGTGGCGTGGTAAAGAGTTCAACGAGAATGTAATAAAACACAACCCTAACCTACAAACCATTATGAATTTGACGTATTATAATGTAATAAATTATATTTGATTACATTATTATGTCAGAGCCAAAATGAACTAAAACTCAGAATTAATTCAGTAATATTGCCACGTTTTGATGTCATCAATTGAAAATGTTAAATGTTATAGTGTTTTTTTTAGTTACGTCAACCTCTGGGCATTAAGACTACCGAATGGCGAGTGACCAACCTTAGAAATCATCCCAGAAGACATCCGGTCTTATCCAGCCTGGTTACTGGTGTGACTGCGATCATTTTCCTTGTCGGATTTTACACACTTGCCTAAAACAATTACAAATATTAAACAATCACAAACATAAATTTACGACCATGCCCCAGCAGCATTCGAAGCCGACCGTCATCAATTTATTTAGACGACGGACTATATCTTCTTTGAGTGCATGTAATTGTTTAGGGTTTAATTTATTAGCGCATTTAGATAATCTCATATTATATGTGAAAATTAGGTGCCAAATGAAAACTCATATTGGACAAGATGAACTATATGTAGGGTGAAAAGATCATGCAGACCTTCTCTCATAACAAGCAGGTATTCGAGATAAGGGGAGTGTAGAGAAGTAGAAGCGGAGGAAGCACATTGATATTTTAATCCGATTGAAGTTTCCCGATTTTAACAATAAATAGAAAAATATCGAGAAATTAATCATTGAATTACATTGGTATCGGAAAGTCTGGAAATGTGACTCTCTAGGAATTCATGGGCATAACAAGGCAAGAAAATAACTACTGGATCGGCCTTTCTTTTTTTAGAAAAGCTAAAAGCTAAAATCTAGCTACAAGAGTGTTGGATCTAATCTTTTGTATCGTACAAAATCTGGTAGATTCTCGTTAGTTCACAGCGGCATTATCATATGACATTACATGCAAATCCCATTGTAAGTTATTCACAAGCCTAATTTTCACCATTTTGTACTCAGTGACACACACTTTCTCATTTCTATGATAATTATTCAAACATTTACCAGTAATCTTAAGCGAAAATATGGAATTTCTTACTATTTTGTACAACTTTGTGTCATTTTGTAGCTATTTATATGTTATTTTTGGCGACTTAACTTTTTAAAATAACAAATAAGTTGTTTATAAATAAATCACTTAAAATTAAATACGTCTTTGCGCTTCAATTTACGCAATAATTTTATTTTTTAAATCAGCTCCTACCACTTCTATATGATGTACAAGATCAACATCTTTTTGGATTGTAATTTTGTATACCACTGCTGAAAATTGTAAAATTCGATATGTTCCAAGGTTGCTAAAAAATATTTCCTTAGGATTAAAACATGCAACTTGAACTTGGAGACGGACAGATAATATTATATAATTGGCCGATATAGTTAAAACTGTAAAACATTTTTTAGCATATCATCACATATAATAAATAAAGTTAATTGGAATCGTTTGAACCTGTCAACCTGAAACTCATTTATAACAGAATTAAACTAAAACAGGAAAAGATATCGCCCGAACTATTTGAATATAATCTAACGAGTGTCCCGAGACCAATTTCAACAATGAACCCAATCGGAATCGTTATCATTATTTTACCATAAATATCCGAACGGTCAAACGAAAAAAAAAAAAATTTAAAACAAATATCGCTGATACGATTCAACCGGGTAACATACTTTACGGCTCGGTAAAGTCCCACGTGCAACATTACCAACTTTTATACAAATAAACGCTTCAATATATCGACGTGAAAAAAATGAAACATTGCAAATATATCCTATAAACGTCCTGACGCTGCAAATGCGCTCACTGTAAAAAATAATATTTTTTAGATAACCCGAAATGTTATTTATTCATTTTTGCTTTGTCTCTATCTATGGATAGGAAACATTTTACTGATCCACTGACGATTAAGCATTATCTATAACTTCTCGAATATGGTTCAACTTTTGTAATTAAACATATTTACTTATTTGTAAATAGTTGCAAAAGCAAGAAAGTATCGTGAATTCATCATATTTGGCCTAATTAATATTAATTAATTAACTAATTATTATTCAATTTAAAACTCCATTTTTTCTATATTTACAAATGAACAAAATTACTTTTTATTTTACGGTAACGATTAGGAGCTTGCATGTATCCTAATCATTTTTTCACTTTAATAGACCCTCTATTGTTAATCAAAATAGTTTCCATCATGTTCTACAGGTTTTTCATCTTTCTCTCGTTCGCATAATTATTCAGTATTGCTCCTTCTATCTTAAATGGCAATTAGAAGACGATATATGATCTCGTGGGTGAACTTTTGGGTGTTAAATCATAAAAGATAGTTGTTATATTTTGAGTGTGTTACTGGCTATTTTTTAAACTCTCCTTTTTACCAACGAGGGTTTATCTGAACTGGACCTATGTTTATCGTGGGCTCCAAACCACGGTCCTCGGCATTAAGTCTACCGACTAGCGAGTGACCAACTTAGAAAACATCTTCTCAGCCTTAGCCAGCCTGGTTACTGGTGTGACTGGGATACTTTTTCTTGTTGGATTTTGTATCCTCGCCTAGGACAATCACAAATATTAAACAATCACAAACATAAATTTACAACTATGCTCCAGCAGGATTCCAACCCGAGATTATCGCAAGAGTAGAAGAACCGTCTTGTGCCCTTTACCAATGCGCCAACTTGGCCGGCGTTACTCGCTATTGTTAGCCTATGTAAAAAGTCATCATCTTCAGTCATTTTGTGTAGTTCCTCTTTTAGGATATTTCCCGTCGTACGTCTATAAACAATTGATTTATCAAGTGCTAAGCTATCTGAAAATTGTTTTGGTATTTAAGTTGGATTTTCTTCTAATAAGTTTTATAATTTATTGTTTTATACTTTTTTGCTCCTTCAAGCCGTTCTTTGTTATTATTATCGATATCACTATTATTTTCGGCTCGTCTTACCAATCACAACAGACTACTGGTTTGGAAATCGTAGACATCACACATATTCGCACAATTCATAGATCGCATAATTCGTTAGCTGCTTAGATATTATACACCGCTTTTATTATTTATATTGTACACACCAGAGCTATTTTTAGTTATTAGGATTATTAGGGATCTAGTGAGGAGTGAGTGAACAATATAGCAATGTACACACCAGAGTACACATGTTAATTCGGTCCGTACTCCTCTACGGATCTAATGTCTACTTCAAGTTTGTTACACCCAACCAGGTCAAACGGCTTCAAGTTTTCCAAAATAAGCTCCTCAGGAGAATATTAAACGCTCCATGGTTTGTCAGAAATAATCAAATTCATAGGGAAACTGACACTCCAGAAATCAAGCACTTCATATCTCAATCATTCCACAAACAACAATTCAGCTCAAGTTCTTCTGAAAACGCGCTTGTTCGCGAGCTGGTCGACATGCTGGGAGCTTAGCACCGCGTCACCGCTAAGCTCTCCCCCTTTTCCAGGCTGAAACGACCTCATCCGTCGCTACAGTCATAACTTTTGCCCCCATACAACAGTAGCCAGTTGTGTGTTAACTCAGGTTCGCGAATCAATAGAATCGCCGGGCCCTCGTGCCCAATAACGGCTGCCCGATCAGCGGGTGCCATATCCCCAAATTTAATGCAGTAGCAGTAGTCATCCACAGGGGTCAACTGTGAGGCGGTTTCGGTTTAGTGTATTGGTAAGCCCAGAGGCAGTCCCACATAACCCGGTCCAACTTGTCACTCCAGGGCAAGTCTCCGCGACCAGGTATGCGTCATGCATTCCACCGCCTGGTTTTTAGGCCAGAACAAAAAAAAAACTTAGTGCTACTAGTCATTAATTCAATAAGATATGTGACTATATGAATTTTTTTTTTAAACCTTGTATCAATTATTTTGATTATTTAGTTTATATACCTAAGTTTTGGAAAATCAATAGTTAATTTTAGGAATGCAAATACGTTCCTTTAACATACACTTTAAAATATTAAAAAACTAATTACTAAATTGTGTTCGTTATTATTTTAATATATATGCTAACGTTAAATATCAACTTCAACATTATTTTATTCAACATATTCTCTGTTTTAAAATATAAACATGTATTACACCATTTATTATATCATACTTATGTTTATAAAATAAATGCAAAGAAAGATCATGTATACTTATATTTGAGGCCCTGAAGTTGTTACAATTTTGAAAATAATCTTACTTATGATACTTTGTTATAGTGTGCAGTGGCGTAGTAATTTAAACTTATAAATACTTTGTTCCTAATTGAAAGCTAATGGAAATCAGATTTTAATGCAATTTAAAAAATATTAGTGAGTGTTAGTTTTTCAGATAGTTTACATATATTTCTTTTAATATACAGAAATTTATTATTTTAATTAATATTATGTATCCAATAGAATTCTGATCATATATTTAAAGAACTGTGAAAACAAGTTTATGTAACATATCATTTTTAAGTTAGTTCTTTTACACTATTATGAGAGAAATATCATTAACTTAATCCTTTGTGGTCGAAATTCGATTTTTAATTTCGAATTTCGATTCGAATTTTATTGTGTATGTATATGTTTTATATGATTTCTGTAATAATGATATATCTGTTGTTATTCAGCATTCTAACTATTATATATTCATTATCATTAAATCAGGAAAAATATTGATTACATGATTTCTCGAAAAAATATTCGAAGGTGTTATAGTATTGACAGTGGCTTCCAAATAGTAAGTAATTAGTAAAGTAATTATTGAGATTTTATTTTCAAGATAACAATAATACAGTTTAGGGATAGCGATGTCGATAGTTCATCGATATACATATATTGAACTTTTCTTCTGAGATTTCTCCGCCCGAACATCAAGTAAATTTTGAATAGTTTTATATCGCTTTTATATGTTCTCGGAAAAAGGAAGATGAATAGATTCGGAAAGTCCTTTTAGTCAGATTTTTTATTAGTATTTAACTATTACATTATTACAGTAATTTCCGTCTAACCTACAATTTGTCTTTACGATAACTTAAATCTAGGTATATAACTAGGAGGACCCATCGGCTCTATCTCAGTCTCTGGTGAGATAATGTTTATACATGTCACTGCTGTATGTTTTATTAAATGCGCCTCACTATACAACACTATAAAAGATCAGATGGTTTGATTCTTTTGAGCCTGTGTCCTGTTCTGGTGGTTTCCAAAAGCTGTAATACTTCAGTATTCTCATGAGAATGGAGTCTTGCCCCCTTGCAATTCTCTTGATTTCTTGGTTGCCCGTGGGTATCTGAGGGTCTCGATATAAATAATCAGTCCTATAGTATTTGGGTGCGATCACAATACCTCTCAGGACTTTTTTTTGAAAAATTTGTATTTTATATATGTTACTCTTTACAGAACATCCCCATAATTGAACTCCGTATATTCATATAGGTTTCAGTATTTGCTTATATAATAGCAATTTATTATGTACTGATGATAATTATGATTTTCTTCCAATTAGCCAGTACATTTTCCTATATTTCAATTCCAGTTCTATTTAGCGTTGTTGCTTTATGGAATGATTATGTATTATTTATTTTATTGGTGCTTGTATGGTGTGTTTATAGGTGAACTGCACATGTACAGATTTACTTTCATTAATTCTTATTTTCCAAGCTTGTGTCCAATTATTTATATTGTCATTTGCCTGTTGTAATTTTCGTGATGCTTCTTCATTATTGAGTGTATATTAGGTAAAGCATTGGTCCCAGTACATTTCCTTGTGGTACACCTGCTTTAGCTTCTTTTATTGTAGAGCAAGCTTCTTCTTGTTTGACTCTAAACATTCTGTTTGTAATGTATGATTTTAATAGTTCGGTGTTTTGTTTTGGTAGCATTTTCTGTAGTTTATGAATAAGGCCTCCATGTCGAACCTTATAGAAGGCTTGTGCTACCTCTAAGAATAAAGCTGAGCATACTTTTTTACTTTCGTAGGCTTTTTCAGTAACATCTGTTATTCTGTGGATCTGGTTAATTGTTGAATGCTTGTTAATAAACCCAAACTGGTGTGTTGGTATTAGGTTTTTTCTCTCTATGATCGGTTTTGTTCTTTTCAACAGGAGTTTTTCGAAATCCTTAGATATTGCTGGCAGCAGTGATATAGGTCTATATGCTGTTATTTAATTTGGTGACTTTGAGGTTTTGGGATATTTTATTTTATAAATAATTCCAGGACCTTAATGTTTCAATTTTTCAATTTTCAATAGCCTTAAACTCAAAAAGCGTTCCTTTTCCCAACGAGGGTTTATATAGACTGAACCTACTGTTTAACGTGGGCTCCGAACCACTTCCCTCGGTATTAAGCCTACCGACTGGCGAGTGACCAACTTAGAAATAATCCCAGAAGACCTACGATCTTACCCAACCTGGTTACTGTTGGGACTGAGATCATTTTTCTTGTCGGATTTTGCACTCTTGCCTAGGACAATCACAAATTTTAAACAATCACAAACATAACTTTAAGACCATGCCCTAACAGAATTCGAACCCGCGACTATCACAACAGCGCTGGTCCTGTCGCCTTTACCACTGCGCCAACTAAGCCGGAGAATTGACAGTTTAATTAACGACTAATTTTTTTGCATATGTTCAAATATTTAAGTAAAGATCAAGTACTAAAATATCGTTGAATTTTTAGTTGTAGTGTTGATAAATACATGATGATTCGCTATTGAACATTTTATTTAGTGCAGTCTTTTCTGACTTATTGGATTTATTTACTTATGAGTAAATGATCTTGTTCCATTTTGAATTTCTTGTCAGCGGTTTTCTGATCTATATAAAAAGAGTGTGCGCTTTTCCATGAACAAGGTTTAATTATCTGGAACAGGCCTTGGTAAAATATTATTTTCGCCGTTTATTTTCAATAAATCTTCGAAATTTTTGTAAGTGTACGCGCTCACCCTCTTTCGACGAAAATTATGGGCGCTGGTATAATTTCCGATTTTAAATTGGGCAAATGCAGGACCCGATTAAATTAGGAAAGGCCGCAGGTACAATTTAGCCGAAATTTGTTCCGTGACAGCCCTTTGCAGGAAATTGTTTTTTTGATAAATGGAAGTGCGAATATTTTCATTTCATTTCGATTTCGGATGTCAATAAATATGATATTTTATCAGTTCATTATTTCGAATTTATGGGCCGAATGATGCGTAGAAATGTGTTTTGTTGTTTTTTTTTCGGCGCGCCGTATCGTGTGTGCATTAGTCGTCGAAGCGTAAATAATAAATATTTTTATTGCTGTCAAATTCGCTAACATTTACAAAATAGAACGTTTGTTTGATGGCGTCATATATGAAAAATGTAATAGTATGGAAATATCGGTGATATGGTAAATACGTTTTGATATCGCAATAGTATCAAATGGTTTTCGGTTCTGATTAAAGTTGTGAGTTTTATTTAATAATGGTTTTTTTAGATGAAATAACGTACGAGAAGGATGAAAAACAATTTAGTAATCCACATTCATTTCAAAACCTTTAAGATTTCTTGGTCTAGTACTTATTTAACTATCGTTATCATTAAAGTATAGTAAAGTATATATTACCATACCCCTACAAAAGATGGTGTGTGTTTGGGATTTTTAATGAACTAAAGACTATTATATTTCATAGCTAAAGATATGTACCAAGTATACTGGAAAGTAATTACCTGAAAAAAACTACAAAATTTTCTAGAACAGGGAAACTTTTATTTATTCAAAGTATTCGCCATTTGATTCTATATATCTTGACTATACTTCAGGCAATTTGTGAATGCCATCCCAAAAAAAAACTGTTTCATCCATTCGTCGGGCCTTTTTATAACTTCTTCGAAATTAGCGAAATGCTGCTCTGCAAGGCAATTGATGCCGTATCCCATTGATGAGAAAAATTGATAGTCGGACGAGGCAAAGTCTGGTGAGTGCGGTGGGTGCGATAGTATGTTTCGTCCAAGTGCTTTCAACGCTTCCTTGACCGATTTTGCTTTTTGAGATGGTGCGTTATCTTGTTGTAAAATGATTTTACCGTGCCGTCGCGCCCACTATGGGCGTTTTTCGATCAATGCATGGTTCAAATTGATTATTTGTTGCCGGCAGTGTGATCACTATTAACTGTTTCAGAACTATTTCGCAATTAACGATTTTCAACAGTTCGTAATACACGACGCTATTCTGGTCCATCCAAACATAGAGCATGGTTTTGCGACTAAAACGATGTGGCCTTGGAGTCGATCGACCAGCTTCGCCAGGTGATAACCATGATTTTTTATGTTTAAGGTTTTCAAAATAAATTCACTTTTCATCATCCGTCACTATTTGATTCAGAAGATACTTTTTACCATTCAGTGTATACATTCAACCATTATCCCATCTTTTAGAGTTTTCTCGTTGCTCGTGATCGGTCACTAATCATTTCTTGGGCCATATTTAACGCTCCTGCCAATTGTCTTTGCATTTAGATTGGGTCCTCATCCAATAACTGTTGCAGTTTCGCATCTTCAAACTTTTTTGGTCTCCTGGAACGTTCTTTATAATGCACATCGAACTCATCACTGTTGAATTTTCGAAACAACGCCTTACATATTTTTAAGGTTATATTATGTTCACCGTAAGTTTCTACCAGCAAACGATGACTTTTAGCGGCTTTTTCCTTTTTCTTTTTTTTCAAAAGTTTAGGAACCCATTACGCCGTTATTTTCCGATATTGAAGGTGGTCGTGGATGATAGACTCTACACTACGAATACTGATGCCAAGTTTATCCGAAATGTTTCGAACATTCATCCTACGGTCCTCCAAAATGAGTTGTTATACGCGGAGAATGTTGTCTCGTGTGATGCTGGTTCACGGTCGACGATCATGCGGCTCATTCTCGAGGGTTTCGCGGCCATCCTTGAATGTTTTGGTCCATTTAGACACGGCAATATTACGCAGGCACTCACTTCCGAACTGATTTTGCGAACTCAGAAAAATTTCCGTCTTTTTAACGCCTTCCAACACTAAAAACAAATGACAATATGTTGTGTTACTGCGGTCGACACTTGACGTTCACTCATGGCCGCAGCAAGCGCGTGAAATATGCGCTCCCGACGAAAACTATGCTACACTTTTCGTAAGGGACCCAGCCATCACATTCAAGCCACGACCTTCAAAACATACATGCGCGCCATCTACAGGGTTTGTCTCCATAATATTTGAATCATCCTCAATCAATCAATATATACGCAAAATATAACATGTATGTATACATTTCAAGCTTGATTTCAGTAGAATAAAAAGATATATAAATTAATGAATTTTCCGGAAGCCCCGGAAAACCGGTAATGACTTTCCGATACACCTGATATTAATGGAATAATGGACCAGTTTAATATGATATGGTCTTAGAGCGGCCGTTGCAGACATGCCATGTAAAACTATAGCTGAAAGTTATTCATGTTCGAGAGGTCAGTCGAATTAGAAACACCAAAGTTAAGGCTCACTTTGGCTCAATTCATTGTAAATAGTGTTTTCAATGAAATAAGTAAAATATAGGAATGGTTTTGTTTATAGAATCAGATGTTAATACAAATAAAATGGATTCAAAGGCAGTTTTTTCTAAGGGGGCTATCGAATAGGTTCTCCGATATAGACAGAAAGATGTATACGATACTTCTCATATAAATGCCATAGATTGTCTTATACAAGTTGATGCACTCTGCGACGATTAAAATAAGCGATCGTTTAAAGTGATGGTTGGCTAGCAGCAGAATGTTTGTGACAAAAACACCTGATTTGTTCAACGTTTCTCCAGTCATACTGATCCATGGTATTGACAGTATAAATAACACATGGAAAAATATAATCGACGAAGAAACCCAAAGTTAACTGACGGAGATCCACAAATATTATAAAATATTTTGGCCAGAGGACGCAAAAGTAACAGAACGCTAAGCTGCAAAAGAAATGGCTGCAATGATCATAAAGCCTGGACATTTAGTGACTGGAAGAATGTTCGATGAATCATCTTTTATAGTGATTCTACAGTCAAACATAGGAAGGTTTCGTTACGATTTGGGCGGCAATATCGTAGTATTCAGCTAGACCTGTCATTCACATCGCTGGTCGTATAACTGCAAATGAATATCTCGATATCCTCATTGATGAAGTATTTGACTAGCATATTTCTGACAAAAAGTGCCATTATATTATTTTGTATATATAGTATTCCAAAATGTTAGTGTGTCGATAAACACAGCCAAGTAGGTCTTGGTTTGAGGAACATCAGAATATCATTAAACATCTTCTCTAGTCAACAAAATCGGCAGATCTCAACATAAATGAACCATTATAGGGAGATTTAGAGAAGATATTGAAGAGAAGATTTACATCTCCAGAATTACTGAATCAATTTGCGGATGTTTAGGTAAAAGAATGAGGCAACATACCTTTAGAAACTATTTGAATGTTTTACGAATCCATTCTGCAAAGAATTTTAGAAAGCAAATGGTAACAAACGCTTTATTAATAAATAAGTATTGTGTATTTGTGAGCTATTCATATTATTTTGTCCATCCTCTGTATGTTTCTTTATATATATATATATATATATATATATATATATATATATATATATATATATAATAAATATATATATATATATATATATATAAAATATATATAATAAATATATATATATATATATATATATATATATATATATATATATATATATAATAAATATATATATATATATATATATATAAAATATATATAATAAATATATATATATATATATATATATATATATATATATATAATAAATATATA